>NW_027518680.1:830000-6057500 GCF_043159265.1 Tasmannia lanceolata | reverse complement strand
ACGAGGAGCTTAAAAAGGATTTGAATGATTTTTTTTCTTTCTCACACAGCTTTCTTTAGTAGAGGAACCTTCCTAGATTTAACAAGTGAATGTATTGAACAATTTTAATGGATTTTTCTCCGGTTGCCTTGTTATGGAGGGTGGGATTTACCAAAAATTGAGTTCCTCTGGTCTTCTGCCTAATTGAAAGATTCTACAATTAGTCTGGCCTAAGTTGATTGAGAAGTTCCTTTCTTGCATTTGCAACCTAAAATTACATGTCTATCATGCTGCATAAACTATGTTGTGCAATCTGGTTTCTAAAGCTGCAGTGTGTCACGCAAATGTCCAAGTTAGTATTTGTGCTTGAAAATCATATGGAAACTTTCCATTAAATCCACATATTTTTCCCCTTCTTTCGCCAATTCTCACTTCTCTCTCTGCGTGTCTAGATGTTGTTATCCCTTTTCCTTCTCTTAAAATATTTTCTTTTCTAGATAGTATTTTTCCTTCCAAATTCCTTCCCCTCTAGTCTCTATCCTCTTCTCTTCTCCATTGATCTTGCAAATTTCATTCTATTTCTCTTCTGTTATGAATATTTGCCTTTTGGATTCAATATTATCCACCTATTTGCTGAATCTGGTGTTCCTCCCCCTCCCCCCCCCCCCCCCCCCCCCGTCTGCCATATCTTTTTTCTTGTGTTGTGCTTGGTGTTTCTTTATTTGGTTTGAAGTTCATTTGAAACTTTGGTATTGAAGCTGAGTTCATATACTCTAAGGGCAAGATTTTGTCCACATGAAATCTTATTTACATAAATGGGTTTTCATAGTCATAAGATGTATACGCATATTTTTCAAAGAAAAATTTGGGCTCATTTGTTCAATGATTCAAACCATTTATCTGTTAGGCCTTGTAATGGATGAGCCAATAATGCACATATTGTTTTTCAAGGAGTAAAAGGGGAGCACACTTGTTCAACGATCCAAACCCCTTTTCTAGTAAGCCTTAGGCCATGCATCAAAATCCACTCCCATCGGACTATTCTAACCCCTAGGATCCATCGTGTAAGAGCCGAGCAAAACCTATCCTCATTGGAAGTTTATTCTCCTCCATTATGGAGACTTTTTCTTGATTAATAGACTGATACCCTTTTTTCACCGGTTAGAATTTCCCAATGGGGATGGATTTCTTTCCATTGCTCATCCATAGCAAGGCCTAAGAAACAAATGGTTTGGATCATTGAGCAACTGGCCTCCACTTCTTCTTTTCCCCGTGCACCCATCATATAGGAACCAATAAAGGTTATAGATACTTTTGCATCTATATTACTGTAATGCCCCATACGAAAGTAAGCCTAATCTAATCTTATTTGTAAATTAGGATAGATCTTCTGGCTTTTAAAGATGCCCTAAGGCAGTAAAATCATTTGAGAAAAAAGAATCCAAGAACCCGAGTTTTTTCGGATCGATTCAGTCGCTTCTGAAGATTCTCATGAGTCCGTTTCCGCCCATTTAATTCTGCGAGAATGAGAAGGGCTGCCGACTGATTGACTAGGGATGTGGCGACTTATAGACTATACTAGAGAGTTATTATATGGTGTCTCCAAGTAAATGCACGCATTTTTTTTTTTAAGGAAAAAATACAGATACACCTCTCAACTTTCTGACATTTTCAACGATAACCCTATCTTTTCAAAGTTATCAATGGCACCCCTGACTTTTCACCGTCCATGAAGTAGACCCATGACTTTTCACCATATAGTTCAAAATTCATCAAAGACCACCCGTGACAATTTCTTCGTTCTCGTCCACCCCGTCATATAACAAGCATTATTGAAAACTAAGGGGGTGTCGTTGATGACTTCGAAAAGTCAAGGTTATCGTTGAAAATGTTAGAAAGTTGAGGGGGTGTATCTGTATTTTTTCCTTTTTTTAAAATACAGTGCCGCCTACTCCTTAAAATGATCCCTACCACTCATTTGTTTGGCCACAACACAAATAAACCGTGCCCAGAAAATTATTTCCGTAAGATGATCCAAATCCTCTAATATGTAGGATGGAAAGACATAGAAATCTCTATAAATAATAGATCGGAGGCTTAGGATGATGATTTTTGGGGCATGGCCTATTTATGAGAGGCTGCAATAAATGAATGGTTAGGATCATCCTATGGAGTTTACCTGCTCTATTTAAAAAAAAAGATTCATGTGGATGCCATATAAAAACTCCTACGGATGCAAGTAAAAAATAAAACATTTGAAGGATCCGACATTGGTCTAAGGTGATAGTTAAATAAAAATTACAAATTAAATAGCGAATAAACAAACTGAGGCAAGACTAGTTACTTGGACCATCTTTGGATTGTAGGAAAAACTTTTCTTAGGAATTTTTCCCTTTCCATGATTTTAAGAGGAATGATATGATTGTGTCTTAGTTAGAGGGATACCATCATAGATTGAAAGTCTCTCTAAATAGAACTTGAACCACACGCAAATTCAATTTTTCCTCCTTGTGCAATCAAATAATCGAAATAAGGAAATTTTGGAAAAGCTTTTCCTTTCCTAACTTTTACAAAAAAAATCCTAAAATCCAAATAGGGTCCTGAAGCTATATCTTAAAGACTTATTCTCCAACATCATTGTGTTTTTGGAGAAATTATATGATGAAAGGCTCTATGAACCGTAAAGGTGGAACGGTAAAGGTACCATCCTTGAAATTTGATCCAACAGCAGCTCCTCAAAGAGTGAGTTGGATCAAATTATCAAGGATGGGATGTTTATAAGGCCTTTCATCATATAAGATCTCCTGTTTCATTGTGTTTTTGGAGAAATTATATGATGAAAGGCTCTATGAACCGTACAGGTGGTACGGTAAAGGTACCATCCTTGAAATTTGATCCAACAGCAGCTCCTCAAAAAGTGAGCTGCTGTTGGATCAAATTATCAAGGATGGGATGTTTATAAGGCCTTTCATCATATAAGATCTTCTGTTTTTTAACCAAACAGAGGAATTAGGTCGAATCGGAATCAAATGCTGATTCCAACACCTAAATCCAGTAATCCAAATCAAATGCACCACAATAACCTGTTCGTTTGAGATCATGACAATCAATTGGGAGTCGCAAACCGATTATTTATACTTCAAGCCCTGTTTGTTTTAGATTATGACAACCGATTGTGGACCTCCTCAGCCGATTATTGGACTGAAAATTGCACTAAATTGGAGTCCAATAATCGGTTGGGGAGTCCACAATCGGTTGTCATAATCCAATAATTGGCACGACGTCTCCATATCTTTTGGTACGTTGGTCGCATCCGGCCGCCGGAGATTGCTTGGGCACTGTTCGTTATAGATTGTGAATTTTGAGTTATAATCGGTGCTCACAATCCAAAACGAACAGGCACTTGCTGTTCCAATTAAAATTTACTCCGGGACCAGAATCCACTCTAAATATAAGATATTTGACATGTCATAAGTCATAACAGTGCGAACTCGTGTATAAAGAGTGGGGTGCGAGTGGAAATAAAAGGGGGTGGATTTATCATTCGGGTCGAGAAAAGTGGGGCCTTTACGTACACCGAAGCATTTTCAAAATAAGTTGTGAAGAATAAAAGCGCGAATAACTAACTTCCTCTGTGCTCTAAGAAACCCTAACCGTCCCTCCTTCTTCTACTGTCGAAGAAACCCTAAGAGTCTTCTAGGGTTTGTCTTTTGGACTGAAGAAGTTGAAAAATAAGAGGAAATAGACAGAGTGAAATCGGCACTCTCGATCTCATGTATGGAATCCTCAATTTAGGGTTTTTGTTTGGCTTATTCTGTTTATGCAATTTCCACATGAATCCCCTTCTTATTCGATCTCGTTTCCATTTTCCTTTTTTTGTATGATTGATTTATCACAAGAATTTGATCTCTTTATATTCTTAACTCGATTAATTTCTCATGTTTTCTATGATCTTGCAGAAGTAGAAGGTTTACATGTTTCTCGTTCTTGCAAATGGAGATTCGGCTGAGAAGAAGGCATATTTGGTTGCTTGTATCCGTTCTTTGCTTTTTCATTCCCAAATGCTCAATTGGAGTGGATATCCTTTCCAAATCAAAGATTGAGAAATGTGAGAAGGTTTCCAAATCTGGGGAAATGGATTGCAGGAAAAAGATCGTTGTGAACATGGCGGTGCCTAGTGGATTTTTTGATTTTTGTTCAACTGTTACAAAGTTCAATATTGTAGTTTTGATTTTTTGATTGTACATTATTTGCAATTCATTTTTAAAAGGTAAGGGCCCGTTTGGATACCCCTTGGATTTGGATTTGGAGGAGAATTTGGATTTTTAAATCCAAATTCGGCGTTTGGCAAGCCTTTATGACCTCTGGATTTGGATTTGAGTGAAATCCACAAGATTTACAAATTCCTCATGTTAGTGTAATTTTTTGGATTTATAAATCCTTTCTGCAAGAGGTTATTTATAAATCTAAATCTGACCCGTAAGGGGTTAAAATGACCAGAATATACCAAAAAAGTGTTAAATGACTTAAGTACCCACATGACATTAAAAACTGATCAAAATACATCGTATTAGATAAAATGACTAGAAAACCCCGAGTCAGACAAAATGATTGAAATACCCCTATACCAGGTAAAAATGACGAAATACCCCCGAGTTGTGCAAAATGACTAAAATACCCTTATGACATAAAAATGATCAAAATAACCTCATGCAGGGTAAAATGACTAGAATACCCCAATAGCATGAAAATTTACTAAAATACCCCAGATCAAGTAAAAATGACCCATGGCTCATAAAAAATGACTAAAAATACATCATGAGATAAAAATACGCCATAGTGGGTAAAATGACTAGAAATACCCCTATACCAGGTAAAAATGACAAAATAACCCCGAGTCGTGCAAAATGACTAAAATACTCTTATGACACAAAAATGATCAAAATAACCTCATATAGGGTAAAATGACTAAAATACCTAGGATCATGGAAAATTATCGAAATACCATGGCTCATGAAAAATAACTAAAATGACTAAAAACACCCTCATGAGATAAAAATGATAAAAATAAGCCATATTTGGTAAAATGACTAGAATACCCCCGGGTCATGCAAAATGACCAGAATACACCTATACCGGGTGAAAATGAACAAATACCGTGAGTCATGGAAAATGACTAAAACACCCTTATGACATAAAAATGATCAAAATACCCCCATAGGGTAAAATGACTAGAATACCCCCGGATCATGGAAAATGGCTGAAATGCCCCTATATAAAGTATTTTAGGGCTTTTTAGTTTTGTTAGATTTCAAATTCAAATCCAAAGAGCATCCAAACAAAAAAAAATTAATTTAGATTTGAAATCCAAATCTATACGTGGTCATCCAAACGGCATTATTTATAAATTTGTGAATTTTAAAATTCTTGATTTCAAATTCATGGATTTTGAAAATCCAAATTCACCTCCAAATCCAAATCCAAGGGGTATCCAAACGGGCCCTAATTGAAGTGCTGTTTATTCGTTCGCTTCTTTACAAATGTCAATTTACTGCAGCAGTTAATTCATAATCTGAGATATTCTTGTTAAAGTGAAACAAATATGCTTTACATGTTCTAGTCTTCTAGAGGGCCCACGACATTGATAAGCCAGAAATCAGAATATGATGCTGCTAAAGGTCTTCTATCTATTTATCCAAATGTGCGTGCAAATTCTATTTTTCGTATCTATAAAGAAAAATGCCATACTCTTCGTAATGGTTGTCACTCATAATTTGAATAAATTGATCCACTGACGACATTGGTGATTTCACATGCCTTAACTTGACCCATTAGTGACTTCGTAATGGGTTGTTGTCAATGTTGCTGGATAGTATGGTGAGTGTCATGCAGTTTACACCGAAGTTAAAGCGGTGTGATTTGACTTAAAGAGCTTGGTGAGCTTTGGATGCAAAGCTCGGTGGGAGGAGATTTTCTTGCCACTATCTAGTGGCTTAAGCATGATTCCAAGCCTCCAGAGCGGTTTGTTGACCTTTTTAAAGAGATGATGAACTTGCATTTGGGCTTTTTCTGAGTATAAGGTCTCATATTTTATTGACAACTCTGACACTGATTCCCTTGCCAACCGTAGAATTTCCTGCAAAGAACTAGTTTTGTGCATCACATGACTATTGTAGGTTTTTTTTTTTTCTGATTTCCTTTTGTTTTTATTGAGTTGCTATTGGGCCCTTTTGTTTAGCCTTTTCTTCTGCGTCTTATCTTGCCATTAGTGGCTTCTTTTAATGAATTACTTGCTCTAAAAGAAAACACTGCATATAAATCTGAACCATGGAGTGTTGGAAGTTGATTGTCAGTGTGAATCTAGATTTTCTCTTTAGTTAACAAAGTGCGGTTTTCATCTTTATTGTGTTTAAGATGTTACAACTAAAGATTAGTTCTTTTTTTTTGGTAATCTAGTGATTTATGTTAGATCCTTATTGGGTTAAGTTAATTTTATGCCTTTTGTTAGGCAACTCTAATGACGGTAATTCAGCCTTTTCATAAGAATATTAACTCATATTTGTGAAACTTTTGATTTATTTCTGAGAAATGTAATCATGTATTTAATTCGAATTTTGATATGGTGCCAGGGCATTTCGAAAGTTGAAACTTGCTCCTCCAACCTGTACCTATTTGTTTCATTCCTAGCTTGTTGGTGCATATGAATATTGTGATTCTTTCTCAGCTGTTCTTCTAATCCGGGCATTTCTTTGCTATTTGGTTTCTCTTGATTTAAGAGTCACTATTGTGCCCCTCTTCTTCTATTCTCTATCTATGTTTTTCTCTACTAAAAGGACTAAATTTTATGGAAAACTTAACTGATACAAAGAATCACAGAAACCTTAATCTCCTTAAGATCCATATACTTTTATCCTCTTTCTACCTTTTTTTTTGAATGGTTATCCTCTTTTTACCCTTCATTTTTAGAAATTCCTCTGTGTTGAGATGCTGTTTTTGCATAGAATGTTTCCCTTGCATCTGTTTTTTCTTTTCAATTTTTAAAACCTGGCTTGCATAAATGCTCTCTCCCTCTCTTCATATTTTGTCTTGTTTTTTTGCACAGAATGTTTCCTTTGCTTCTTTTCTTTTCTGTTCATTTTTTAAAACCTAGCTTGCACAAATACTCTCTTTATATTTTGTTTTTCTCTTTTATTTATTCTTTGTCATCGTCCTATCATCTTAGTCATGCCAGCCATGTATCCTGTTGCACCTTATAACTTTGGGTTATATATCCAATATCTTTAATAACCTTGGAGTAATGTTTACAAAATCAAAATGGACAATAATTCAGTCAAGGTAAAAAGGTGTCAACTCGGGCGAGTCAATGATTGATTCGGTCAAATTTTCATTAACTTGGGTGAATTAAAGGAGTTTTTGATTGACTTGGTAGGGCAAAACTCAAACTTGGACTAGATCTCATCCAGACCAAGTCTACTCGGATTAGTCAATGATTGACTCCTTGTTCAGCCTGAATGGAACGGAATTGGCAATTGTGGTTAGGACTCAAATGAATCACTGCCATACTGTCAAATTACTTTAAATGTTTTCCTTCAAGATCGAGTTGAGAATGTCTCACTTTAGTTCATTTATAGCCAAAAGGACAACGTCTTGAATGACTGCTTGTTGGGCAACACATTTTGTTCCCAAAGATGTGACATCCAAAATCTTCATTAGTAGGCGCACCCTTAGTGATGGGGACCGAAGGATGTTTCTCATAACCTCAATCCTTCTGTTAATAGAGGCAGAATTTGGAACATCCTGGAGTAGCCATGATAGGGTAGTGGGTTTGGTGAAAAGAAATGCCAATTAATGCAGAGGCTGATAGGTTAGAAAATGAAGGAGTTTCCTGTCCTCATCTGATCATTAGAGGTCATATGTCTGAGTAGGAGGCATGCATCAGTTCTTCATAGCCTTTTCTGTTTTAGCTATAGCTGTTTCTGTTTGTGTAGCGTTCAATTATGTATGTTTTTTGCCCTGACCACCTCGATCTGGCTCTTTCTCCGGTAACTTTTTGCTGATCATTTATATCAGTTGCTATTCAGAAAAAAGAAAAAAGAAAAAAGAAAAGAAAGAAAGAGGAAAAAGAAGAAACTGAAATCTTAACTTTTGGAGTAAGGGTTGGCTGACAGGTAATTGCTGTCTTGCCTAACAAAGCCAAAATGTCCCGAGTCCTGCCACCTTACTTGGACTCTGTTCCATCAAGAACTTTTGTTTCATCTTGATAAGAACATTTTAGTGTTTTATTCCAGGTTTTCTATTTGTAGAACCTGGGTGTCAAATCCTATTCCTGGATATCAGTCCAGGGCTTTGAAGGTAATAGGTAGGTTTGGTAGCTGAATTACCACTCGTGGCATTCGTCATGGAAGGGAAGAATGCTTACTGCAAAATTGTGGGACCAAAACTCTGGGTCATGCTATATTGAGATCAAGTATAGTGGTTGAATACATTTTGGCTACCATGACCTTTGAGCTCAATTGACTCATACTGTTGCTTCGTGAGATAGAAGTGTTATCATCCAAAGGATATGCGCATTATGGCTAGTCCTATGCTTAGTTTTAAATTTCGGCCGAAATCTGAAATTTCAGCTGAAATATTTCAGTTTCGGTCCAAACCGACACCGAAAGTACATTAAATTGGTTTTTTACAGGTTCGCCGAAATCCGAAATTTACAAGATTTCCACCGAAATTGCCGACATTACCAAAATTTTCACCGAAATTTGGTAAAATACCGAAATTTTTTTTCCGAATTTTACATGATTTTGGACAAAATTTCGGCCGAAACGAACAAAATTTCTGTTTCGGTTGTGGTGGAAACCGACATTTAAATCCTTGGTCCTATGTTGTAAATAAGTTGGTTGCCAAACTGCCACTTTGTGCAAGATTTTAACACTATATCTGAAGTGATGACCTTGATATTTTTGTTAGAGATATAGGAATGAAACAGGCTAGAAGTGCTGGATTGCATGCTCTAGATTGGAGGGGAGCCCAAAAGTTGTTAGGAAATTGTGCCTGGGCGTATACTTGTAATTTTTTGAATGTCCTAGATGGTTAAAATCGGTTAATCTTTTCAATACATAACTTTAGTTGTAAGGCTAGTTCAATCTTTCACACTGCTGAGTGATACATACCTTTATAAATTCTGAATTATTTCTGATTAGTAATGCAATTTTTTATTTCTTGTAGTTTTACTGCAGTGTGTCATTACTCACTGTAGTTATTGGTTGTCTTACAAATCTTGGTTTGTGTTTTCACTTTTCGCTTAAAATCTCGATATATCTGACTTAATGTTGTAATTCTGTGCATGCAAACTTTTGATCTCTATGTGTTGCCTAAACAAGTCAATATTTGCCCTTTTTGTAGGATATGCAGTTTTGCAAGTCCATATAGTGGAGAAGGATCTCTCATAATCCTTAAAAAACTTCTTTATTCTTGAACTTTCTCAGTGAACCTTGCTCATATTATTAATATATATTGCCATTTCCGTATTGTTATTTCTGTTTTACATAGTGAATGCAAAAGTCGAAACAATCTTAATGGTCGCATGTATGCTTCTGTATCTATCTTTTATGTGTATCATTTATATGCGGCTTTTAAATATGGATAGATTCCACATGTTTGCTGTTCTACAGAGTGGCGGAGAGGCTTCCATTGTTGCAGAACTTGTGGACGCAGAGGAGAACACAACTCAGAAGATGCAAACTTTGCGAGCACCACTGGTCATAACAGTTAACAAATCGGCCGCATATGCCTTGTACGAGATCACATACATACGCGTATGGGAATTTGCATAACTGTTAAGTGGTTTCCATTTATGTCTGAAGTCTGAACCATGTACAATATACATTTGCCTTTTGCATAACCACTTTTAGACACCTCTAAAATTGACTTTATTGATAGCTGAGGGAATTTGCATAACTTAAGGGTGTCAATTTTGGCTCGGGCTAGGAAGCTAGGCTCGAGCTCGGCTCGAATCCTTAACGAGCCGAGCCGGTTGGTTTCAAAGATTTCTTTACTGGTAAAGCATGCAGGTATGTGTCCAAACAAGGAGTAACGAGATGCAGATTTTTCATTTGTTGTAATCCTTCGATTATGTTTCTCAAGTGAACTTTATGTATTTCTTATGTTATTTTGTGCTGACACATTTCTATTGCCTTCGAGATGATCATGATCTGTTTATTGCTTATCAAGTGTGCGTGAGCTCATATACATACTGGAAAACTTGAAAACTCATTTTAGTACTTTAAGTTTTGTTATTAGACCTTATAAATAATTCCTGATTCCTAGAAGATATCAAAGTAAAGAAAACATTGGGAAAATAATTGTCCTAGGCTAGAAAAGGAACCATAAAATTGAATTATTAGGCCAATTTGACTTGATGTGAGTTGTTCCTGTGTTTTTAAACTTCCACCGACACATGTGGGTTGCTGTCGACATGTGTCAACTTCCTTCGAGATCGAAGTATGGGACAGACCCCGAAGTCTGGACTGAAATCCGAAGTTTGATTCCTTGTTATACATTCACATAACCAAAAACCTCCATATATCCAGGAAATATGAATGCTCATTTCATTAGTAAGATGAGCAAGTAGAGAAGTAAAAGAAATGATTATCTGCTTTCATAGAGATGTTTGGCAACACATGTTACTAGGTGTTTGATCTTGTGAAATCATTATGGATGGTTGGGTCTGTGTTATTTCAGGAAGTTGCATCTTAAATCTCTACCGTTTCCATGGACTTCAATAAAGTTCAGTGATTTTTACATGATTTCTACAGACTTCCATAAACTTCTAGGAAGTACTTCCACTTCTGCTGGAACCGGAATCCGGACTTAAACTGAAGTCTGATTCCTTCACAAGTGAAGTCTTGAACTAGGGTATATTGTCTCTATTCGTTTAGAGCCATAATACATCCAGATTGATATCTCTAGTGTCCAGTTCTGGTCATATTTAATTAAATCTTTTAGAGCCATAATACATCCAGATTGATATCTCTAGTGTCCAGTTCTGGTCATAATTAATTAAATCTAGTCATTGAGGGGTCTTTGTTAACTTTTTTCCCCAACTCAAACCCCTCACAGGCGAGGTTGGAGCTTGAGAGAAGAGAAGTGGAGAAGTTGGGATGAGAAATGAACAAGTAGAGAAGGGACGAGGGAGAAGAAGAAGAAGAGAAATAGGGTTTTGGGGAATTGAGAGTTAGATCGACTCCCTCTCTAAACGATATTATATTAATAAGGTAGTTGAATTACAAGTATGCCCTTATAGCTCATATAGGCACTTTGGACTCCCAACTTGCTCAACAAAGAATGTAGCTTTAGACTCACTCCACCCTTTGTAAGAACGTATGCTAATTGATTTTGTATTTATAAATGTGGACAAACGTCTTTGGAGACGACTATCTATCTATCTAACGAAGTGTCTGTCCACTTCAATATGTTTGGTCCGATGATGTTGAATGTGATTGTAAGCAGTATTGATGGACATGATTGTAAGAAGTATTGATGGATGCCTTACAATCACCATAAAGCTACATATGTGTTTCCATCTCTATCCCATGTTCAAATATATATGCAAACAGTTCTCCATCTCCATGTTCCATTGCTCTATATTCACTGGGGCTTGCTACCACAATAAAATGCTTATGCTTGTCACAAGGTTGCCTCTGACTAAAGTAAAATAGCCAGAAGTAGACCTATGGTCGTCAACAGATCCAGCATGGTCAGCGTCCATATAAGCTTCCACTTGTAGATGACCATGGTTCCTAAATAGAAGTCCCTTTCCAGAAGCTACTTTGAAGTACCTCAGTACTCTCTCAACAACAGCAAGATATGATGTCCTTGGAGCATTCGACTGATCACATTGAGGTCTTATGCGATGTCAGAACAATTCAAGGATAAGTATAGAAGGCAATTTACTAATCTCTAAAACTGCCTCTTATCGTGCAGAGGCTCTTCATATTTAAGATCTGGATTCCAATTGTCCATAACTAGTTCAGCTATCTTTTCCTCTCATTTTGTTTCCTTGTTTCCAAAAACTCTTCCCCTACATTGTTCCTGTAGTACCTTGAGCAGCTTATTGCATTTATTTCTTATAGTAGTGAGAACTTTGTCAGAGACGAGTTCCCCTTGATGTTCATGCATAGCTATTTCAAGCAGCTTATGCTGCCTACTGTGTATTTCCCCAACTAGGAGAGGAAAAATGGCTGCATGCATTGTCCTCTTCGTCTAGCATTTGGAGTGAAATCTTCCTGGGTAAGAAGGAAAATAAAAACAAGGGAATTGCTAGCGTCCATTGCAAAAGGCATTTCGCAGCTTGTCTGTCGCATATCAGACCACCCACCTCGTGAATGGAGACAAAACTGCTGTCTTCATTCATGAGGTTGCTGGTCTGACATGCAACAGACCAGCTGTGAAATGCCTTTTGCGATGGACCCTAGCAAATCCCTCAAAACAATTGTAGGGATTTCGGAAGATCTTATTCAAATTCATCCATTTGGCATGTAACAACACCTCTGTTGCCTTGAAAATTGTAACCCTCCTTAAACAATTGCTGGATCTTCTTCAAATGGCTTGCCAAAAGCTCATGACCGTCACACGAATGGTTCCGGAGTGGTTGATAACACAAATATGCGTTTTTTATCGTCAAAATTGAATATAAACTCATGAAGGTGGCTAAACCCCAGATTCGTGGGCTACAAATGGGATAGGAAGGGTTTGCATTGATGTTAGGTTCAAGCCTGCCCTGTTCCAACGCTAAAAACTAGAAAAATTTGAGTAGATTTTGAGTTTAAGCAGTAACTTCTATGCAATTGTAACCAACTCAAGAAAAGCTCTTCTTGATGAGCTTTTCAAATATGTACTAAATTAAATTATTTTCTTTGTTTTTGGAGTCTAATTTCTCAAGAGACGAGAATATTTGAACGAAGGATCAACATTTTTGTTTTGAAAGATAACAAATTTATTAATTTCTGTAACTGGATTACATCAACGGGGTCAAGGCATCCCACCAATGTAAACATCATCTATACCACAAAAAACCCTCCAGACTCTATTCATTACCCATAGATATGCACTACCTCAGCTAACCCGGAGCCTTTTAGTTCTGTTCAGATACCTTACCCCAGCACAACCCGGCCAATATGCAGTGATCGGAATTGCTCCACCCCGCCATCTTTCTCACCGAAATGATGCTCTGCAACCTAATCAAACCCCAAAATTCCTGCTCATTCGTAGGCTGAATCACCCCAGCTAAATCCAGCCTGAGCCAGAGCCTGTATACACCTTTCTCAGTCATACATCTACATTGATTTTGCCTTCTGAAGTTTCCTACCCTGCAATCCATAAAATTTGCTGACCATGACATCGTCTGTTGGACTTTTCCAGCAGACAACACCACCATCCGCCCAATTAAATCTCCTTTTCCCCTATCCCTACCTCTTGGACACGAGAAAAACATGCTCAAATTTTTGGGTTGGACAGAAGTAGAAAAACAACAAAAATAAACCATGGTTTACTTAGAGCTTACACAGGTTTTAATTGAGCAATGTCCCCAGTTGTTCTTTTCATTTTCCGTAATCTGGGTTGGACAAATAATGTTATTGCAAGTCTGTTGTCTTGTCAACTGGCTTACAGTCTACTCGCAGAATGTTGTTCTTTCTTTTTTTGTTTTTTTTTTGAATGATAATGATTGTTCTTTCTTATGAGCAGAAGTAAATGCTCAAGTTTCTTTGACTTCAGCTGCCATATACAATATATATGTCTGAGTTGGATCGTGTTGTTTGGTTTATTTTTGGCTACCTTCCCAACAGGTAGTTATCTTCGGCTAGCCAGTTACATGAGTATATGATATTTGAAAAATGCCATAGCTGGATAATCTTTAATTTGAAAATGCAGTGATTGTGCTCATATGGCTGTTACATCAGAAAGGATTCTTTGATCCTCTTTATGATTGGTGGGAGGACCGAGTGGAAGCAGCAAAGGAAATAATCAAAGTTGATTTGAAGCATGAAAAGGAAATCAGACAGCATCACGGGCGCCATCACCATAAAGAGAACGATTTCTATCTGCAATCGAATGAGCGCTGGCAATATCAATATGATACCCAGAATAGTAAAAAAAGCACTCGTCATGCTCATCGTGAGCTTCGTGAGTATAGCCAGCCTGAGTTGGCAACCAAACATGATCACCATAAGCATCATCATCATCATCACCGCTCTCAGAAAGAGAGACAAGCTTGAATATAGCAGGGATTTCAATGGCATACGACAACGCCACTCCATGAATAGAAAAGAGAGACATTACATGAAGGAAAAAAGGAACAATCCCTTGGATGAGAGGTTTGACCATCGTATGCACAAAATGCAAAGACTTAATACAAAAGAGTCACTCAAAATGACCAGAAATAATGAAGAAAAGCAAGATGGACTTAACACAGGCATAGTCAGAAGCAGGGACCACATGCATTCCGAGTTACACTCTGAATGCACTCGAAGAGAATAATGGCTTATTAGTCTCATAGATGATACCGGCTTTTTATCGTGTTAAGGTACCACTGACTGAAGCTTGTATCATTCTTTCACTGAGGAACTCTGTTGACGTCTTCAATTTTAAATGTTTACATTAATTATGACAAGTAGAATATTATACTAGAATGTTTGCTATATTTTCACACTACATCTTCATTAAGGTCATTGCTTTTATTGGCATCCCTAAATGCAGATAAGTCTCTTTTTGTGTGAACCTAACTGGAACATGTACTGGAGTTCTAGTTTTTGTTTGAGAATAATCTGAAACTTAAACTCATTCACTGTATTCTCTGGTTCTCGGATTTGTTTTTTGAATTATGAGCGTATTATTCATTAGAAAAGAGAGGCACCATCGATCTAGGAGGTCGGGGCTGCAATAAAAGAGGAAGCTACAAAGGAAAACCAAGAATGTGAAGTGCACCACAAAGCAGCAAATCAATGCGGAAGAAAATCAAATACCTCCAATCTAGCCCGATTAACAACTGATCAGGCAAGACGATCCGCCTTGCCATTCGTAGATCTTCAGCTGTGCTGGAATTTAGCTGGAAATATCCCTCTAGCTGATCTTGAATCTCATCAAAGCACATCACGAATCTCCATGAAGAGGGTGTGATCCGACCATCCGCCTAATGACGTTGAGAGAATCTCCCTCTATCATGAGGCGACCCAAGTCAGGCCTGTCAATGATTGGGATCCCTTGTAGAACTACCCCAACTTTCGCCTCAGTGGAGTCCTTAAAGCTAATGGCACCGGAAAAAGCCCATCTTGTTCTCCCTGTCTTATCCCTAAGCAAACCTCCAATATCAGCTGGGCTGGGATTTCCAATGTTGGAGCTGTCAAATTTAAGCTTAAGCCATTCTGAAATAGGAGGGGTCACCATCTAAGGGCAATGGGCTCTGCCCTATTTGAACTGGAACATATCTTCCTCCAGCGCCGCCTGACGTCCGAACTGGATTCTAGGTTGGAGCAAGGGATGATCCTCACATAGAAAATAATAAGTGATACAATCTTAATGTAGATGAAGTAGGGGCTTTTAGTCACACTCTTGAATAGCCGAGAATTCCTCTCCTTCTAGCGTACCCATATAGAGCCTAATAACACAACTTTCCATTGAATTCTACCTTTCCTAGGCCAATGCACGGTGTACCAAGCCTCCAAAAGGTCAAGAAGCCAACTCAGGAAGACCCATGACATGCTAAATCTGTCAAGAATCCTGCACCACACCTCTCTGGCAAATCTGCGGTGCATCATTAAATGGTCGATAGACTCTACTTCTTCCACACGAAGAGCACAATGATCGATGATCAGCATTTTTTGGTTTTGCAGATGATATGAGTGAATTGGTAAGTCTATATTAAAAGAAGGGTCAAGCCCCAAGACCGAGAAGGTCAAAAGTACAAGCAAATAAGATATACAAGGAGATGGAAAACAACATATCACTGGGGAAGACAATCAAACATCTTCAAGGACGCCTGATTCACCCCTTCCCTGGCTAAACGATCCGCTTCACTATTAGCCGAGCGACGAACATGCTGAAATCGGACAGGGTGACCTCCCACATGATCTCGAATTTCCTTAATCCAGTCCATGAATCTCCATGAATAAAACCTGCTCCCATCCATGATCCATCCATGTAATGGTATTAAGAGACTCATCCTCGACTATTAATCTATCCAGCATACTCTCTTCAGCGATCTTGATGCCCTGAAGCGCCACTCTAAGCTCAGACTTGTTGGAATCCTAGATTCCAATGGGATCCAAAAAGCCCATCTAGTCTTTCCAACGTCATCTCTAAGCAAACCTCCCACCCTGGCCGACCCCGGGTTTCCCATACTTGATCCGTCAAAATTTAGCTTGAGCCACCCTGGGTCATGTGGCACCCAGCTAGAAGTTATCAGCTCCTCTGATACAAAACAAATCTCCTTCCAGCATCTGAAGAGGTCGGAAGTAGAGTAGAATTTGAAGGTAAAACCCTCACCCAAGATATAACCATTGAGATGATCTTGGTGAAAGTAAAGAGAGGTCCTTTGGATTTGTTCTTGAAGAGCCTTACATTTCTCTCCAGATCTAGGCTAGCATTACCTCTCTCCATAAGATTTTAGATTCTACCTTTTGACGGCCATGGCACTGAAAACCAGCTGTCCAAAAAGTCTACCAATCAACAAGGAATGACCCAAGACATCCCAGACTTACCTAGGATGTGGCACCAATCCTCCCTAACAAAAGTGCAATGAAGAAACAAGTGCTCTACTAATTCGCCGTTCCTCACACATAAGGCACAATGATCAATAATCCACATCTGCCGGTTACAAGGATGATCCACGGTAAGGTTCTTATCTTGGACAGATGAGTGACTTTGGTTAGTATTCCTTTTAGTATCCACAAATAGCATTCGTGTCTGGGAGGTGGCACGTAGGTACCCCATGGTACAGTAGCTCAAGCCACAGAAAAAAAATTGCATACCATTATAGAAGCTTCACCAGAGTTTAATGTGGGCTTGAGAGAGAGTGCCTAAATTGCATGCCCTTATAGATACTTCATCAGAATTTCAATGTGTGTGTGTGTGTGTGTGTGTGTGTGAGAGAGAGAGAGAGAGAGAGAGAGAGAGAGAGAGAGAGACTTCATTTATGGTTTCCCAAGAGCTGAGAATGTTAAAAGCATTATGGATTGCTGACATGTCAAACCACTGAGGTTGCTGATAGCAGTTCCTACAAAAACCTAATACCCCACCATAACAGGGTGAAATTGGCTTTCCAATGTGAGTGCATTTTAGGAAAATATTGTATAATTAATTTAGTTGAACCCTGCAATCTAATGTGAACGGAAACCATACGTAAACAAAAAGGGTGGAAATGCAGTCATTTTCAAGAGAAGACAAACAAAAGAGACTGGAAATGCTTGGAAAGGGCTGAAAATATCGTTTCCCTTTATTAATTCGCAAATGAAATGCTCTCATCTTCACGAAGTATCATAATGGCATGATGTAAATTAACTTGACTCCAACATCTATATAAAAGAAACTAATATCACAAAAATATTGTAGATGTATGAATAAACTGCAAATAAGAATCGTCATGTAAAACTCCTTCATTATCTAATCCCTCACGTCGAACTCCTTCATTACCAAATCCACTGTGGGTTTAGCGATTGAATCAGCTACAGCTTGTTTAGAAGGCAACGTCCACCTCCATGGAGTATCACCTATATTGTTGACTTTTCTACATCCTGCAAGACAAGAGAAGAAAGAAAAGAGAAAAAAGTGTGCACAGATGACTAGTGGACTTGGCGAGGTAGAGGGGAGCTGTTGCAGTAGGGAAGATGTGGGAATGGCGAAGGGGGAGAAGGCTTGTAGCAGTATGGAGGAGGAGATGGTGATGGTCGTGGAGGAGACATGTAGAAGTGTAGAGAAGGTGGTGATGGGGGTGGAGCATGGAGGGAGCAATGAAGGAGGTGATGGCTGCGGCGGAGGCGAGAGTGAGGGAGGAGGTGGCGATTGGGATGGTGGAGGAGGTGAGGGAAACAGAGGAGGCAGTGATTTGTAATAGAATGGATGGGGAGAAGGGGATGTTGGAGGAGGAGATTCGTAGTAGTATGGAGGAACGAGAGATGATGGGGAATGGTGGTGGAAACTTGTAGTATGGCCCACCATTCCACCAACGGTTCCTGTTGTGCCCACCAACTGTTCCTGTTGTGTGTGGAGAGAGAGAGAGAGAGAGAGAGAGAGAGAGAGAGAGAGAGAGAGAGAGAGACCAGTCAAATGGTGGGAAAGTGACATATACGTTAAATCCTAACATTTAGACATTAGCCAGCCGTCCCCCGGGGGGGGGGGGGGTATCAGCGCCCATTACATATGTTACAGGTGGTGGAGATAGAGATTGTGGAGGTTGGGACAAGTAGTGATACAGAGGGGAAGGTGATGGTTGGGTCAGGGACTATAGTGGTACAGATCATACCAGTACAAATGATCCCATTAGAACTATCAAGTTAAGCGTGCTTGGGCGAGAGTAGTACTAGGATGTGTGACCTCATGGGAAGTCCATGTGTTGCACCCCTTTCTTTTTTTTCTCAGAGGTGACGGGCATGGCAAAGGGGGTGGCGGAAATTTATAGGGTTAAGGGACAGGGAGGTGATGGTAACTTTCTAGAAAAAAAAGGGAGAGGAGGTGATGGTGATGGTGGCTGGGGTGATTTGTGATAATAAAGAGAACCCTGCAACGTTGTGCAGTCCGTGCGACTCTGGTCACTCCTCATATCTGGCTCCAGCTAATCACCAACTCAATTTAGTACACGCACTACTAGTTCTGAACTATGTAAACTAGAATACGAGTTGCATGAGAAGGTGCTAAGATTTTCTATAGCAAGCCCTTCACTAATTGTACATAAAGATGAGCCATTTGCAAACTAATATAAAAACCAATATTTCTATTCTCTTTTCTTTCGAAGATGTGATTGTGGGTTCCCTCAAAGGCTTGGTTTTTCTCTTTGATTCAGCCCTTCACTAGAATGGCACGTAAAAGTAAGCTATTTGCCAACCCGTAGAAAAACAAATATCATTAGTTTATGTAAAGACCCCATTTTGCCGGATCCAGGGCCCACAGCTTCTATTCTCTTTTCTTTCGAAGATGTGATTGTGGGTTCCCGAAGGCTTGGTTTTTCTCTTTGATTCAGTCCTCCTCTAAAATTTACTTAAAAATAAGCTATTAATTTCCAACCCGTAGAAGAACCAATATCATTAGTTTCTATTCTTTTTTCTTCCGAAGATGTGATTGTGGGTTCCCAAAGGCTTGGTTTTTCTCTTGGAGTCAGTCCTCCTCTAAAATTGTACTTAAAAAATAAGCTATTTGCCAACCCGTAGAAAAACCAATATCATTAATTTCTATTCTTTTTTCTTCCGAAGATGTGATTGTGGGTTCCCGAAGGCTTGGTTTTTCTCTTTGATTCAGTCCTCGATCCTCTAAAATTTACTTAAAAATAAGCTATTTACCAACCCGTAGAAAAACCAATATCATTAGTTTCTATTCTTTTTCTTCCGAAGATGTGATTGGTTTTTCTCTAATTGATTCAGTCCTCCTCTAAAATTGTACTTAAAAATAAGCTATTTGCCAACCCGTAGAAAAACCAATATCAATAGTTTCTATTCTTTTTTCTTCGGAAGATGTGATAGTGGGTTCCCAAAGGCTTCGTTTTTCTCTTTGATTCAGTCTTTCACTAAAATTGTACGTAAAGAAGAACTATTTGCCAACCCGTACAAAAACCAATATCATAAGCTTTTATTCTCTTTTCTTTCTCTGCCTGTGAAAGTTTTCTACAATATCTTCCATTGTGTACAGCAATGGTATATATATATATATATTTCACACGGCTGCTTTGATTTTATCTCTCGTTTTTTCCTTCTTTGAACAAACACATTTACTATTTATGAAGCAACTCTGACCAGACCGTAACGCAGTCAAGATGAGATCAGCAATATTGTGTGAATACTTCCTTTAAATATTGTATGATGAGGGTTTAGGCCTTGGGTGAGTAGGTCTGATTTTGATACTTTGGAGTCTTGCTTGGAACTTTAGCACCTTGCAAATGGCCTCTGGCTCCACTGACTGCTGTTTAACAGGAATGCGTAATTCATGACTCTATGAAAACTTGGGCTCATTTTCCTTTTAAAATCCAGAAATTTCTATGCATGCCCATCTTCCTTAGATTATGTTACAAGAACGATGCAAGACAGTGATTTTAAGTTGTTTTATAACAGACGTGTTTTATGTTCTAAGCTTCACGTCAGTTTATAGATTTTCATCCTTAGTGAGTTTTTGGCGAGTCAACTAGTTTTGCTAATGAGTTTTTTAAACTAAATTTTTCTTTGAAATTCATAATATCACCATAAAAGAAAAAGTTGATTGTTTAGTGGATGAGACATCAAATTTAAAGGGCAAAAAAAAAAAAAAACCATTCTGCTGAGGATCATCTACAAGCCAATGAAATAGCAGTTGCCAAAAATAAATTTTTTGTGAGGTACATGATTATATTTGAAGTGTAGGTGGGCCCACCTTTTGGATGATCAAACCCGTCATCTGCTATGTTCATGCAAGAAACTTAACCTTCGGACTATCCTAACCCTCTGAGGCTTTGCCTTGTGGAAGTCTTCAAGATAATTGTGGACTTATGTCATTTTTATATTCTAGCTGTCCATTTTAAAGGCACAAATTAATTAGAGGGTCGGGATCATTTGATGGGTAGATTTGGATAATGGTATTCCCACTGTCACTCTACTGTTTACACTTCTAAATTAGTTGTTGAGAGCATTTTGGGATTTATAAAAACCTTTAGGCCCTCTTTGAATGGCTGGAAAAATCTTTCATGTCGAAAGTTTTTTCTTATGATTTTTTTGTTTTGTTTCACAGCTAAGAGGAAAATGATATCCTTATGACTAATTTACATGCTTAGGAGTTAGGACAACCGTGTTTTAATAATTGCACAAACCCAGCTTGCCTTCTGTTTTTTAATTGGCTTGTGAGAGCTTTTTGGGAACTGTAATTACCTTTGACAGCTCTTTAAATACTAAAAGACAAGATGAGTTAGCGAAAATATCAAAACATGATAGTACTGATATCATTTCCCTAAATTAAACGTCCATTTAAATAAAACTCGAACTTTGTGGTTCAAGTAACTTGTTTCATGTCTAATCAAACAATGGAAAATCAGAAAATTCTTGAAGAGGCTCTTTAAAGGTAATTAGAAAAGTAAAAAGTATGTAATACCATTATTGAATGAAGGGTGTGGGAATATCATTTCCCTCGATTATTTCTGGTCATGATCCATCCATAGGCACACAAAGGGGCCCCCACTTGTACTTTTGCTAGGTTTTACTTTCCAAAATTAACTCCAAGTAAACGGAGAATATGTGAATGAGGAAGGGATTGTTGATATTTTAAGATCAGAGTTATTAGGGAAATGACAGTTGCACCAAATTTCCCCCACTTTATTTGTCTTTTCAGCCATTTTAAAAGGGCCAATGAGAAAGACAAACAAATGGAATAATGGATATCGGAAATGCGGCCAAAGGGGGTGGAAATATCATTTACCTAGCTATTAATAGTCTTTTCTGCATAAGAAAAGGATGTTTCCCTAACTATTAATAGCCTTTTCTACCAACTTTCTTTCCACAAAATCATATCCATAAGAAGATGATATTTCCCACTGCCTTGTTTTGATACTCTATTCCCTTCTTTGTCTTAAACTTCTTTTATTGGCTGCTGAAGGCTTTCTGGGAATTATAGGGACCAATGAGAAAATTGTCAAAAAAATGTGGAGTGCCAATATCACTTGCCAAAAATAAACAGAAGACTTTTTTATTTACTCGCAAATGAATTAACTCTTACATCTGCTGAGGAGGTAGGATACTATGCCCATTTTTATTGGCAGAAAGCAAATAATAAGAAGCGATTATTCTTGATATGTAAATAAACTGCCAATAAGCATCATCTTATTGAACTCCATTATCACCATTGAGTCGGCAACAGAATTTTCTGAAGGCAAGAACAAGTAATATCCATGACTTCTCAGTTCTCTCCGTGCTGCAAAACAATAGAGAATTAGAAAGTGTCAGCAAATAAAACCCATTATTGTAGTAAAATTTATTAAATAACACCAACTCTAATAGCTTAAGCTTTTTGAGTAATTGGATGTTCCATGGCCAACCCCCAAAACTGGGTCACATGTGTCACATACATGGTCAATCCAAAGAGGGGTCACACGTGAGGGGGACTTTTGTAAGTATAAATGATTAAATAACACCAACTCTCATGGCTTAAAGCTTTTGAAGTATTGGTTGTTTCACACCCATGGTGGAAATTGGTCTATATTCTGCATGAAGAAATTTCTTTATGAATATATACGTACCCACATGGTTGGAGCTAATGATATGGCTAGTAGATTTTGGGAGGTGGAGGTGAGGTATAATGGTATGGAGGAGGAGGAGATTTTTCAGGTGGTGGGGGAGACTTGTAGTAGTATGGAGGAGGAGGAGATTTTTCAGGTGGTGGGGGAGACTTGTAGTAATATGGAGGAGGAGGAGATTTTTCAGGTGGTGGGGGAGACTTGTAGTAGTATGGAGGAGGAGGAGATTTTTCAGGTGGTGGGGGAGACTTGTAGTAATATGGAGGAGGAGGAGATTTTTCAGGTGGTGGGGGAGACTTGTAAATGTATGGAGGTGGTGGTGATGGTGAAGGTGGGGGTGGTGACTTATAAATGTACGGAGGTGGTGGTGATGGTGAAGGAGGAGGTGGTGATTTGTAAACGTATGGAGGTGGAGGAGACGGCGAAGGGGGAGGTGGTGATTTATAAATGTACGGAGGTGGTGGAGACGGAGATGGGGGAGGTGGTGATTTGTAAATGTATGGAGGTGGTGGGGACGGAGATGGGGGAGGCGGGGGTGGGGACTTGTAGTAGTAAGGTGGAGGAGGAGAAGAGTAAGGGTAAGGTTTAGCCGCTCCGACGTTGGTGGTTAACAAGCAAAGTGCCACCGCAAGAACTAGGCGTACCGCCATGTCCAGACTCCCCATGTCGGGTGAGGCCAATTACCCCAAATATAATGTAATTTAGGTACTAATTGTCCTGAAACTTGCTTATGAGTTATGGGAGGGTGCTCACCCTTTATATAGCAAACCCTTCAATAATTGTACAAAAAAGATATGCTAGTTTTATGACTTTTCTAACATCTAGAAAACCCAGTATAATACTCTTGTACTCCATTTTCCTTTGAATTTATGGCAGTGGGTTCCCACAAAGGCTTGGTTTTTCTCTTTGATTAGTTAGGTAATGGAAAGGAATAGTCAAGAACCAAGAACAAAGACGCCAGTAATATTGTCTAATAAGGGTTTGTGAGTAGGTGGCGTACATTGCATGGATGAGATTTGGTACGTACAAACCAACCGCGTTTTGTGACCACTTGGCCGGCATAGAATTCTGTCATGCAATAACAACAAAAAAATTGTATGTTTTAAGTCAAGTTTAGGATCTTGCTTGGGACTTTTAGTACATTTAACCTTTCTATGTAATGGAAGTCAAGAGCACTGATGTGAGATCCCACCTGGTTAGATAGAACTAGCAACAAAAGTGAAAAATCAAAGCTCAATTTCACTCAATTCCTATCTTCTAAGCAGCTTGTGATTCTCTGGTAATGGAGATACATGAAATTTGTAAGAACAATAGACTACTTCGAGGGTAGTAACCTCCTAGAACAAGAAAAGGAAAATACAGAGTATAAAGTTTTTCATCCCCTTTTACTCTAACTCCTCTGCCTTTTAAGAATATTTTCTGTTATGCTTTTTTTATTATTTTTATTTTTTTGATATTACGCATAGTCATCCAACGCACTAGGCCTTTTTCTTTGCCTCATGCTCTTGCGTGTGGGTATCATTTCAAGGGGTTTTATTGCCACATCAGCTGTCCAGGTGGCACTATCCTCACCCTTGCCTTGAGTCATATCAAGCACACTTTTTTTTCTTCCATCTGTTCCGATATGCTTGCCAGAACATTTACAAGATCCGGACTGTTTGTTTGTTGGCGGGTCCCAAAATACATCATCCACAGTTGAATGTGATGAAGATCTTGATCAGATTATAGAGATTTAGAAGTGCCAGTTTGGATTGCAAGAAAAACATTTCTGATCGAAATTTTTTCCCTCCATAATTTAGAGGGAAATGATATGATTATGTTTAATTTAATTAGAGGAATATTAATGCAAACTGAAGTAAAAATTTATTAGGATTGGTTCAAGTTATCTTTTCTCACAAGTATAAAAATGTAAGAAATTTTAGAAATATTCTCCTTTCCAAACTTTATCATAAAATTCCAGCAATCCTAACATGGCCTAAGCTCCCTCTAACACAGATCCCTTACATGTTTGCTAGTTGGGGAAAATAAGGTCTATGGGAGTGGGGTAAGGGAGGTGGGGGTGAAACCTCTCCCATAAATAGTATGGACCTAGTTTTACCTTCCATACTTTTATATGAACCCAAATCGTTATAGGTGGACTTCTTTGGTTCACTTATATGAACGCAAATTGTTATAGATGTGCTTCTTTGGTTCACTTACATTCTTATATTTTGGTATGCTCTTGCACGTATTTGGTTGTATTCACGAAACTAATGAAATCCTTCTCAAATCCCAGATACTAAAGGATGGAAGGTGAAACAAATGTTCAAAAACTGGGCATTGGCTCAGTTCAAAAACTCGAAAACTCAACTCGATGAACATAGTCAGCGTTCAGTGGACTCGAATGAGTACTGACTCGATAAAAACTCAGGCACATTTTCCTTTCAATTTATAGGGATGTCACATATTTATGTAAATTTCTTACATTTTAACACTAATGGTGAGGTGGTGACCATGGCTCACCAAAAGGGCCTTCAAAAGAATTTCCAAAAGTAATTTGTGTTTGTTATATGGATTCTAAACTTTTGGTTATGAGGTAGGTTGCTATTAGATAGTTTATTTTAACTAGGTTGGGTTTTATAGGAATTTTTATAACAAGTAGTATTTAAGAAATTAGTTTTATTACATTTAGGAAATCGAGTTTTATTAGTGGTTGCTTTCAAATATAAGAGAAGAGGTATAAGGATGTTTTAGACAACTTTTGATTATTGAAAACTGGTGTACAAAAGGGTTTGAGCATATTCCTCTTCATGACCTAAGGTTTGACCCCTCTACAGGTTTTGTCTGATCTTGTGTTTAACTTTTCGATTCCAAAAACCATAGATATGCATCAGATCCTAGATCATGAGGAGGAATGCCCAAACCCTCTTTTACGGTGAACTTCCTATTCAACAATCAAAGTTGTTTAAAAATTCTTCTCAATTTTTTCACTTTTCACGAGAAAAGTTCATATTAAATTGTTTTCCAAGCTTAGTCGAGTTGTTCAATCTGACTCGATGAGTTTTGGTACTATATGTTGAAGTACCATCTCTAACAACTTAAGCTTGTAGAGTAATTGGTCTTTTCACATGGTATTAGAGTTATTAAAAACCCAACAAGTCCTTGATATTACAAAACAAGCGCGTCCGGCCTCATGTGCCACGTGTATGGCCAACAAAAAAACTGAGTAGCCACACCGTGAGGGGGGAGTGTACGTTGAAGTATAAATATTTATGATTAAATAAAACCACGCTAAAAGCTTAAGCTTTCGCGGTAATTGGTTGTTTCACGCCATGATCAACCTTGTTAGGATTAGTTTAGAAATTGTCATCCAAACAAAAAACGGAAAAATAAAATGTTGTTTGTCGTTTTAATTAGGGATTTTAAATATATAGTACTAAACATTCCATCATGAACAGATGTAAATGTGCGATAATATGACGGATTTTTTCATACATTAGTCAGCCAATTCGGATAATGGACAGTCAATAGGATTTTGTCACAACTTCTAGGTCACAAAAAAATAATAATTTTAGAACTTAGAATATGTATCCAATGGACATAGTTTGGATCCAACTATTGTGCCCAAATTCTATTTACACAATAATGTGTCTTTCATTATTATTTCTGAATTTCTCAGAAGAAATTCAAATAAATATAAGGCCACGTTTGGATACCCACAAGATTTAGATTTGGATTTAGTTGACATTTTGAACCGGATCAGATCCTTAAAATTTCCAAATCAGCTACAACAGTGCAAAAAATTCCGATTTTCAAATCTTTTTTGCGAGACATTATTCGGAAATCAATATTTGTGGCAACTTTCTTCACCGTTGCTGCTCCTCGACGTTGCTCCGGCAATAGCGAGACATCCCTCCCTCCCTCCCTCCCTCCCTCCCTCTCTCTCTTTCTCTCTTAAAACATGTTCATGAAGATGATGGATGTATTTTGTATCCAAAACTCAAATCCAAATCAAAATACAAATGCATGAGGTATCCAAACGGGCCCTAAGAGAAATTGACAAATTAACTATTCACAAAAATAGAAATTGACACATTATTTGTAAAATTTGCATTAGAAAGATTCTTAGGAAAAATACACTTAGACCCCCTGTGGTTTCTGCACATTCAACTTAACCCCTAATGTTTAAAAAGTTACAAGTAGACCCCCTGTGGTTTCAATTTGTGTAAGGTAGACCCCCTCAGTTGGCGGTTTGTCCACAGATTGAAGGGTTAGGATGATCCTATGGAGCTGATTTTTTTGGCACACCCTATCTATGTCAGAGCCCATCAAATGAACGCTTTGGATCATCCAAACAATGTGGGCCCACTATGTTTCGGGTAGTGTTTGGATTCGGGTATGGGGTTTGGGCCCACTTAGACCCCCTGTGGTTTCTGACACATTCAACTTAACCCCTAATGTTTAAAAAGTTACAAGTAGACCCCCCGTGGTTTCAATTTGTGTAAGGTAGAACCCCTCAGTTGACGGTTCTTCCACAGATTGAAGGGTTAGGATGATCATATGGAGCTAATTTTTTGGGCACACCCTACCTATGTCAGGGCCCATCAAATGAACGCTTTGGATCATCCAATCAATGTGGGCCCACTGTGTTACAGGTAGTGTTTGGATTCGGGTATGGGGTTTGAGCCCACTTAGACCCCTGTGGTTTGTGACACATTCAACTTAACCCCTCTTATATTATTCCCTCTACCTAAGTCAACGAGTTGTATTATCGTATCCAAATCTTTGTACGAAGAAATGTCCCATCAGAATTTATCTTATTCTCAAATGCACTTATTATTATTTTTTTATGAATATTGAAATACACTAAAACACGAAAAGGGAAAAACATCCTCCGAGGAGTTAACAGAGTAATAAATTTCTACAAAGCATGGCTTTTTTGAATTCTCACATCCACCACTTTGTGTCTGTGAAAAAAGGATCGATGAAAGCTGGTTAAGAAGCCGACCTCCAACTCCAGGATGTTGTGTTATTCGGATACCTCTTCTACATTCTGCAATAGAAACAAAAGAGTGTGCATTTGACTTATATAATAGAGCCATTGAGATGGCTAGTAGCCTCTGGGAGGTGGGGGTGAAGTGTAATAGTAGCGAGGAGGTGGAGATGGAGAAGGTGGTGGGGGAGATTTATAATAGTATGGAGGAGGCGGAGATGGAGACGGTGGGGGTGGGGATTTGTAGTAGTATGGAGGTGGTGGGGATGGTGATGGTGGAGGTGGTGATTTGTAAATGTATGGAGGAGGAGGCGACTTAGTGGGAGGAGGTGGTGATTTGTAGATGTATGGAGGAGGAGGTGATGGTGAAGGTGGAGGTGGTGATTTGTAAACATACGGGGGTGGAGGAGATGGTGAAGGTGGGGGTGGTGACTTATAAATGTATGGAGGGGGAGGTGATGGTGAAGGAGGAGGTGGCGATTTGTAAATGTATGGAGGCGGAGGAGACGGAGATGGGGGAGGTGGTGATTTGTAAATGTATGGAGGTGGCGGGGACGGAGAAGGAGGAGGTGGTGATTTATAAATGTATGGAGGTGGAGGGGACGGAGATGGGGGAGGTGGTGATTTGTAAATGTACGGAGGTGGTGGGGACGGAGACGGGGGAGGTTGTGATTTGTAAATGTATGGTGGTGGAGGTGACGGCGAAGGGGGAGGTGGTGATTTGTAAATGTAAGGAGGTGGTGGGGATGGTGATGGGGGAGGCGGTGGTGGGGACTTGTAGTGGTAAGGTGGTGGAGGAGAAGAGTAAGAGTAAGGTTTAGCCTCTCCGACATTGGTGGCTAACAAGCAAAGTGCCAAAGCAAGAACTATGCGCGCTGCCATGTCCAGACTCCCCATCTGGCAAAGCCAATCACCCCAAAATGTAATGCAATTCAGGTACTAATTGTCCTGAAACTTGCTTGTGAGTTTCATGGGAAGGTGCCAACCCTTTATATAGCAAACCCTTCAATAATTGTACATAGAGTTAAACCTGTTCACAAACCAATATAATACTCTTCTACCCATTTTTCTTTCGAATTTATGACAGTGGGTTCCCACAAAGGCTTGGTTCTTCTCTTTGATTTGTTAGGTAAAGAAAGGGAAAAGTCTAGCTGGAACAAAGACGCCAGTATTATTGTATAATAAGGGTTTATGAGTAAGTGGGGTACATTGCATGAATGACATTTGGTAAGTAGAATCCAACCGCTTTTTATGACCACTTGGTAAGCATTGAAGTCTGTCATGCAATTTTTTTTAAAAAAAATTGCAGGTCTTAAGTCAAGGATCTTGCTTGGGACTTTTAGTACCTTCTCTTTAACATTTTGATGTAAGGGAAGTCAAGAGCCCACACTTGGATTCTCTTCCATCTGTTCTGGCATTCGAGCTAAAACATTTACAAGATCCGGACCTTGTTTGTCAGTGGGTCCCAAAATACATATCATCCACATCTGAATGTGATGAATATCATGACCAGATTGTAGATATTTAGAAGGGTGAAGAACACCATGTTTTAACTATAATTAGCTTCCCTAAGCTACCGCTAACACACTAAGACAGATCCCTTAATAGGTGGGGAAAATAAGGTCTAGTGGGGTAAGGGGGAGGAGGTGAAACCTCTCCGACTATAGTATTGACCTAGTTTTACCTTCCATACTATTATACGAACCCAAATAGTTATAGGTGGGCTTCTTTAGTTCACTTATATGAACTCAAATTTGTTATAAGTGTGTTTTATTTTGGTTCACTTATATTCTTATAGTTCGGTATGCTCTTGCACATTTCTTTGGTTGTATTCAGGAAACTATTGAAATCCCTCTCAAATCCCTAAATACATGGGAGGTGTGAAGTAAATACTAAAAGATGCTAGGTGAAACAAATGTATGAGAGTTGGAAATATGGGATTTGAAATTCAAAATTGGGCATTGACTTGAGTTCAAAAACTCTAAAACTCCACTAGATTTGAAAGTAGGTAGAGTCGAGTGAACTCAAATGAGTATTGTCTCGATAAAAACTTGGGCACATTTTCCTTTTAATTTATAGGGATCTTACACATTTATGTAAATTTCTTAACTACTTTTTAACACTAATTGTGAGGTGGTGATCATTGTTCACCAAAAGGGCCTCCAAAAGAACTTCCAAAAGTAATTTGTGTTTGTCATGGGTTCTAAAATAACTACTTTTTGTTACAGATGTGAGATCTTACTGTTGGATTGGGTTAAGATTCACCGTTGGATCATCTTGGTGTTAGATTAGGCAAGTTTGTTTAAAAGAGGTAACCTAAATAGGAATAGGCAACAAGATTAGATTAGAAATCAGGTTAGAATAAGATCTTTTATTCTTATCTCTTCCATAGTTATCTTGATTTCATTCTATGTTTATCATGTAAGTGCTTTATACAAGCACTGACTCTTTGTAATTTATCCAAGATTTAGTGAAATCCCTAATTCTATCACTTTTGGTTATGAGATAGGTTGTTGTAAGATAGTTTATTTTAGATCAGTAGGTTGGGTTTTCTAGAAAAAAATCCCTTTTATAAGTAATTAATTGTATTTAAGAAACTAGTTTTAGTAAATTTAGGAAATCTAAATTTATTAAGTTTTATTAGATTTAGGAAATCAAATTTTATTAGTGGCTGCTTTCTAATATAAGAATGTTTTAGACAACTTTTGATTAGTGAAAACTCATGCATTAGAGGGTTTCAACATTCATTTCCTTCATGACCTAAGGCTTGACACCACTGCAGTTTTTATGTTTAATCTTGTGTTAACTTTTCGATCAGTTCCAAAAAACATAGAGGTGTCGCACCCTAGATCATGAGGGAGAGATATGTCCAAACCCTCTTTTATGGCGAAATTTATATTCAATAATCAAAACTTGTCTAAAGGTTGTTGTCAATTTTTTTCACTTTTTATGTGCAAAGGTCATATTAAATTGTTTTCCAAGCTAGTCGAGTCAACTCGAACAAGTTTGTATTTGACTCGACAAAACCTCGAGATGTTTCGCTCGTTGTTAAAACCTAAAACACATATATATTCTTAAATCATCAGCTTTGGCATCTCTGATATCACTCTTTTGAGGAGGGCTTATGTGAACAATGGCTCACTCACGCGGTCACGCCTACAACCTCCCTCCACTAATTTAAAGAACAAATCGACGCTCTAATACCATCTGACATATAGAGTGTAGTGGCAAAGATGAAACATCATAAAATAAAGCACACATACAAACTGTAGGGGTATCAAGCCCTCAGTCACATGGAAAAATGTAAAAAGAGCTCAGAGCTCTTCTACATGATGTTCTTTCACTTCAATTATCAAAAGGGCTATAGTTAGAGCTCTGGAGCCTTTTTTTTCCATGATAAATTAGTGTCTCCAAGCGGTTAGAGATGGTTAGGGCGCGTGGGAGAAGGAGAGAGATTGGAGAGGGCAAGACTGAGATGATGGTGAGAAGTGGCTAAAAATCAGGAAAAAGTATATCATATTCTGAGTATAGTTTTTTTGTTTCCTGATTGTTTAGGCTTTCCTTGACCTATCCTCACTCAGTCCCTTGTTAGAATATTTGGGATTTTGTGATATCAGATTTGATCTCACAATATCTCATACATTCTAACAAAAAGCTGTTCTCATTCCCAAATGATCTAATATTTTCTCTTTTTACAATAATAGGACACGTTGACACAGAAAGAGAACAAAACAATCCTATGATGAAGTAAAATATTTAGCAATAATTTGATTAGTGGAATGAATTTGTTAACTCCTTTGAACAATAGAATCGATGATAGCCTGCCAAGGCCCTGTTCATTTTGGATTTTGAGAATCGATTGTGAGTCCATAACTGATCATTAGCCTCAAATTTTGTTTCGGAATTTGAACTGATTGTGAGTGCAAAACTGATTATTGGACTCAAAATTATGTTTTGGATTTTGAGAACCAATTGTGAGTCCAAAACTGATTATTGGACTCAAAATGAAACATAAATTTGTGTTCCAATAATCAATATTGGACTCAAAATTAAACATAAACTTGCATCCCAATAATCAGTATTGGACTCACAAATCTATTATCAAAATCCAAAACGAACGGGATCTTAATTTTGAGTCCAATAATCAGTTTTTGGATCACAATCGGTTCTCAAAATCCAAAACTAACAGGGCCCAAGTGTTATTTGGATCGTTCTAGGGAAAAGAAAATTATGGAAAATAGTAAGGGTGTCAAATGGTTCTGGGGAATTTTTTTTCTTACCCTACTTTTTGTTTCGAATAAGACCTAGGTCCTACTTGTTAGAATTATGTGAGAAAATTGTCGTCGAAACAAAAGGTGGGTAAATAAAATGCTGTTTGTCCTTCTGAATAGGGATATTTTAAATAGTACAGAAACATCCATCATGAACAGGCATAAATGAACAAAAATATGATGCATATTTTCATACATTAGCACCTGCAATTCGGATAACGGACACCCAATAGGATTTTGTGGCTACATCGGGTCGCCAAAATAATAATTTCATACCTTAAGATATGGATCCGACAGTTCGGATCCAACTGTCGTGCCCAAATTCTATCCATTAACATTACGTAAGTTTAATTTTAGGTACACTATAATATAATGCGTCTTCCATTATTATTTTTGAGTATTTAAGAAGAAATTCAAATAAAATATAAGAGGAATTGACAAATTATTTGTAAAATTAGCGTACTGAAAATAAAGAAGGGGTGACAATAATCGATTATTTTGGCCTTTTGACGAGTTTTTGTGATTTTGTTGGGATATTGGGCCCGGTGGAGAACTCCCTGCTAGCAACCCACTTCTTATATTATAATTCCCACTGTCTAAGTCAAACATGTTGTATACTTTGTATTCCTTAATCTGTTTTGTATCATATCCAAATCTTTGTAGAGAGAAATGTCCCATCACAAGTTATCTTATTCTCAAATGCACTTATTATTATTTATTATGAATATTGGAATACACTCACGACATAAACAGAAGAAAACATAAGAAATAAATTGCTACAGAGCATGGTCTTTTTGAATTCTCACATCCACCACTTCGTGTCTGTGAAAAACATATGACTGATGATAGCTTGCTAAGATAAGAAGACAACCACCAACTCCTAGATGTCGGGTTATTCGCATGCCTCTTCTACATCCTGCAACATAAACAAAAGAGTGCGCATTTATCTGAAATAGACTTAGGGAAATATAATAAAGCCATTGACATGGCTAGTAGCCTTTGGGAGGCGGGGGTGAAGCATAATAGTAGTGAGGAGGGGGAGATGGAGAAGGGGGAGGGGGAGATTTATAGTGGTATGGAGGTGGAGGCGACGGAGAAGGAGGAGGTGGTGATTTGTAGATGTATGGAGGTGGTGGGGATGGTGAAGGAGGAGGTGGTGATTTGTAGATGTATGGAGGTGGAGGTGATGGTGAAGGCGGGGGTGGTGACTTATAAACGTATGGGGGTGGCGGAGATGGTGAAGGAGGAGGTGGTGACTTATAAACGTATGGGGGTGGCGGAGATGGTGAAGGAGGAGGTGGTGACTTATAAACGTACGGAGGTGGAGGTGAGGGTGAGGGCGGGGGTGGTGACTTGTAAATGTATGGAGGTGGAGGTGATGGTGAAGGTGGGGGTGGTGACTTGTAAATGTATGGAGGTGGTGGTGATGGTGAAGGTGGGGGTGGTGACTTGTAAATATATGGGGGTGGGGGTGACGGCGAAGGGGGAGGTGGTGATTTGTAAATGTATGGAGGTGGGGGCGATGGTGATGGGGGAGGTGGTGATTTGTAAATGTATGGAGGAGGTGGAGATGGAGATGGGGGTGGAGGAGACTTATAGACGTATTTTGGTGGCGGTGGAGGTGAATATGATGGGGGAGGTGGTGACTTATAGTAGTATTTTGGTGGTGGTGGTGGTGGTGATTTGTAGTAGTAACGTGGTGGTGGTGAAGAGTATCTGTAAGGCTTATCAGCTCCTACATTGGTTGCTACTATGCACAAGGCCACCATGAAAAGCAAGTGATGCCATTGCAAACCCTTCACTAGACTACCCATGTTGTGCTAAGTTCATGGCTTGAGTGAGAAGGGGCTAACCCTTTATATAACTTGCCCTTCAATTATTTTGTCCACAGATAATGTTTCTTTATTTAGGTTTACAGCCTGTATGAAAACAACCTGGCCATCTTCTTCAACTCCATTTTTTCCAAGATCTGATACTGAGTTCCCATTATCTCCTCAGAATTTTTATTATTTTACTATCACTACTTTTGTCTTGTCTTCGTTTAGGGATATGAAAATGGGACAACTTGCTCAATCAGCCAAAACATTGGTTTCCAAAGCCTTGCTAGATGGGACGTGGATCAAAACCACCCTTGTTTGATGATTCTAACCCTCCAATCTGTGGGCTCTAATGGAAGGTTAGAAAATTATAGGATTGTCTAAACATGGTCGGTTTGGATCCATGGTCCATCCATTGCAAGGCTGAGGAAATCAATGGTTTAGATCATTGATTAAGTGGCCCCTACATGTAAGGAAAAAAATGAGCATCCATAGTATAAGAACCCTTTTGTCAAATAAGTTAGGCAAAGAACAAGTCAGAAGAACCAAGACGGAAATTAGGAGTTTGCAGTCAGGCTGAGAATACTTCCAAAGCAAACGCGTTTTAACGTGAACGACTATGTATAACATCGAACGTGTAGTTTGGAGGCAGTAGTGACGACTTACTCATGTATTAACACAGAAAGAGAGATGGGAGGCGGCAGGTACCTTATTCAAATTTTAAGATTCCTCTGACTAGTCTATTGCAAGAGATTTTATATGGTGAGTGCACGTGAAGACCAATATTTTATGAAAGACAGTGGGGCCCACCTCACAGGATGATCTAAACCGTTCATGTATTTTTCCAGTTTTTTTTTCCTATTTTACTAAGGACGGGTGATGCACTTCTCAGATTACCTACTTTGGTATTCCGGGTGTGTATAGGATCACAACCGTTCATTTTGGATGTGTGAAGGAGGGGAAATCTAACCAAAGTACAGAGGAAGGGCCATCTTGTTTTAATAATTGCACTCCACTTTACTAAATACTCTTCAGTAGGGTTGCAACTTGGTCCAGGTTTTATCCAACACACATTGACCTGACCCAATAATACTCTAGATCAGTTTAGGATCCAGACTATGAGACCATCTCCACCATTGCCATGTAGTCAGTCATTGTGCCCTTTGTGTGAGGGCGGGGAGTTAGTGGACCGCTTGTTATTCATTGCAGGTATGCTAGAGAGGTATTGGCCAAAGTTCTAGATTTGTTCGGGATTGTGTGGGTTTTTTTTGCTCATGTCATGGATCTCCTCAACAGTGCCATGGCCTAGTGAGGGAATGATCTTATGGAAGCTCGTTCTATTACCCTTTATATGGGTGCTCTGGAAAGAGAAAAATGCCCGCCTGTTCTAGAATGTTGTTAGAGGTGCATTCTCTTCCTATGCAAAGATTCTCTCTTTGGTCATTTCTTGTGCTAGAGTTCTTCCTAGTTTTAGCTTATGCTCGGCTACTGACATCAGATGTTGCTAGAAGGAGATTTGCTACAATAGGGACTATGAGGAGGTAGTCACACTAAGGTGGAACCCCTCTGATCCCAGTAGGTTAAAGCTAAATTTCGACGGCTCTAGTTTGGGTAACCCTGGACTGGTGGGCATCATAGGAATCCTCATAGATGATAGCAGCTCAACCAAGTGGGCCTTCTCTGGGCTGATCAACATTAAAGACTCTAACGAGGCAGAAATTAGGGCGGCTCTTCAAGGTATCAGATTGGTGCGAGTACAGACTTGGACAGCCTCATTGGGAACAGAGACTCCCTCAATGTTATTAGATGGTCGATGAAATCGCGTGGAACGTCACTTGGTCCTATTCGTCCATGTCAGGAGATTAGCAAATGAAGAGGCGGATCGGCTTGCACGGGGAGCATCGAGATCGGGTTTTGAGATTTTTTATTTTCTTCCTCCTTGAGTTTTGTTGGTTTGGTTGCACGTATTCTCTCTTTTCATTTTTCTTGTGATTGCCTTGACTCTCTCAGTAATGTGTTTTTTTAATAAATATCACCATTTAAAAAAAAAAACAAAAAGAAATCATCGGTCTTGAGTTGGGTAGCTTTTCTAGTTGAAAAGTCTGAATCAATCTCAAGCCAGGTTGGATTTAAGGAAAAAAAAAAGCATAAAACCCGACTCAATAACCCAAATAGTAACTGTACTGTATGACATCGAAATAAGATGAGTGTTCATGTCACGCCCCGACCCTGTGTAAATATTGTCCGGTTCGGGGTTTTCCCACCCTCCCTGGTTTTGTTTTCCAGCAGCACTAACTGTGCCCGCACGGAGCCCATCCCTTTGAGATGCTGCAAACACGTCAACACAGGGAGGATAGTTCCCATATATACCGATGAACTTTCTCTCCCTTTCCGATGTGGGATCTTACAATCCATCCCCTTAGGGCCCCACATCCTCACTGGCGCACCGTACTGCTGGAGGTACAGCTCTGATACCACTTTGTTAGACCCTGACCCCAATGTGTAAACATTGTCCGGTTCTGGGTTTTCCTTCCCTCTCCGATTTTGTTCTCCAGCAGCACTAATCATGTATGTTCCACTCTGCGGGGCCCACCCTTTGAAGATGTTAAAAACACATCTACACATGGAGAATGAGGGTTTACATATAGTCCTAAAACTTTCTCTCCCTTTCCGATGTGGAATCTTACAGCTACTACAAAATTAATCAAGCATATTCTTTTAAAAATAAACTTTAACGAGCAGACAAGAATAGACATTATGCATTTTTGAAAAAAAAAAACGGACAATGAGTTAATCTAGAAGAGGTTTTACTAATACAAAAATCTTTAGAGTTTTACAATAATGATTGAAGAAGGAAAAGAAGAAAAAATCTACCATGAGTTGCACACCAAACCTAGATACTCTCTCTCTCTCTAGGGTCTATATTCAACTTGTCTATTAGAATTACTAAAGTTCAAAAGAAGTTTGTTAAAAATGTCACCGGCAGGCAATGCTTTAGAATAATGAGGCATACCTACTACGACTTACTTTTGATTCATCTGAGCAGTCTCATCGATAGGCCTTGCTTTCTAATTTTTATCTTCTAAAGACCAAAAATAACGGCAGACATGTAAACCTAGGACGTAAAATTATGTACTTTTTTTACGTTGAATATGGGTAGTTGTCTATAGGTAACTTTTGACCGGACATATCCTACAGTAAGAATTATATACATTACTGACGTGAATTATTGGTTATAAGAGATCTAAAGCATGACATATTCAATAGAGAGTTTAGCCCAACCAAAGGTGGGAACCCTAACGTTAGACTTTGTAAAAATGAAGTCACATCCTATCATTGGCTATGTAATTTACAATGACCTTGATTGGATTGCAGGAATTTTATGAAAATGTTTAGAAAGGAAAACACTTTCCCCAATTTTATGAAAAAGATAACTTGAATAAATGCAATTCAAGTTAATTTTATCTCGAGGGACCATGAATTTATGATAATATACCTCTAGATTAGCCATGATCAAATCATTTCCCTCAATCTGGAAAATAAATATTTTTTTTTTTGCCAGAAATGTTTTTTCTTGCAATCCAAACGGGGCATAGTCACCCTATTAAAATTACATGAATTGGCTTTAGACCATACTTAGAGATAGATCCTTTGTCCTTTACTCTGGTGCTATTAGAGAGAGGCATCTTCTTCCTTTAAATGTCCACTTGTAATCTCATTTTCTCCCAATTATTTTCATCATCTTCTTCTTCTGAAGAAGAAAAGGTATCCCCTTGGCTGATCAATGCTGGTGATCACTCCACTGTAATCCACCAAAGAGGGGCCCACAAGTAGGATTGCCCACCAAAGAGGGGCACCCCTAATTCAATAGGACATGGATTTGTTGGGGCAACAATGGATGGGCCATGCCTCAAAATCGATGTGATCGGATGATCATAATCGTACGTCCAATGCGTATGCTGTTTGTTTTTATTTGGAAGCGGGTGATTGAATGAATATAATAGATGACCGTGATTGTCGGGGCAATAGACGTACCATAGACGACTTGCACATCACTCGCGCGAGTCGTGGTAGCAACGTGTGGAATTGTGCCAAATCAAGGATAATACGTCAACAAAACAAACGTGCTGTCTGCTTCAAGCATGCTTGACTCGCCGCGTGGGCCCGATGTTACCTTTTTTTTTTGTTTGTTAGGTACCAATGTTACCTTTCGATAAGACTAGACTCCAAGGAATAAATTAGATTTTGAACGACCACTTTGCTTGACAGCTCGTCAGCTCATGAAGAGTATGGGTGGGCCCCAACATTTTGCACTGAAATGATATGTTCGCCCTCTTTCCTTTCCTGGGCTACCCCATTTACTCATTTAGTGTAAAAGAGTGGTAAAAAAATACACTAGAGGAAGCTGTCCCAAGGAAGAAAAGGAGACGAATATACCACTTCCTATAAGTTTTGACCGCGTGCGGCCCACCATTATACATGCACGGCATAGATGCGGCTCACCATTTTACAACTGATGTTTTGAAGAGGTGGGGCCCACCATCTCCACCCAACTCATCCAGAGGGTAGGGCCTCCATTTTACTCGTAGTTTTGATGGGGTGGGTCTAAGGGTGTCAATTTTGGCTCGGGCTCGGAAGCTCGCTCGAGCTCGGCTCGAAAAAAGCTCGGCTCGAGCTCGGCTCGAATCCTTAACGAGCCGAGCCGAGCCGAGCCGGCTTGCCAGGCTCGTTAAGCTTAACGAGCCGAGCCCGATTTAGGCCGGGCTCGGCTCGGCTCGGCTCGTTAAAGCTCGTTAATAAAAACCGTATAAAATAATAGTAATAAATATAATAAAGTAGAAACAGCTGGAGGAGTAATTATCATAAGTCATAACTTTTTTCCGTAATTTCCGTAATTGTCGTAACGTCGTAACTTCTGTTGGTAAATTTTTAGTAATTGTAATCGGTAATTTTTCATTTAAAACTATACACATTCAGCTATTCACTTTTTTTTTCGTAATGATTACTTTTTTTCTTTTTTTTGCTTTGCTAGCCGCCTTTTTGCATGTGCGAGAATCTCTGCAAAAATGATGTTCACATGCCCGAGAAGTACAATAGTAGAAGTTTGCTAGCAAATTTCTTTTTAATATAACGCAACCAGCCAAGCTCGATAAGCTCGATAAGGCTCGCGACGGCTCGCGAGCCAAGCCGAGCCTGACCGAGCCGAGCCGAGCCGAGCCTAGTTCGAGCCCGAGCCGAGCCCGAGCCTAACCTTTGACCTTAACGAGCCGAGCCGAGCCTGGCCAAGCTCGGCTCGGCTCGGCTCGTTTACACCCCTAGGTGGGTCCTCATTTTTCACTCATGGGCGGGGAGCACCATCTCCACGTCCAAACCCCATTTACACCTCATGTTTTGATGGGTTCGGTCTCCCTATTTTACAATAGGAAAGTGGTATATACGTCCCCTTCTTCCCCGGGCCACCCTGCTCTACTGTATTTATGACTACTCTCATCAGGGGCGACGGCACTTGTAAGGGAAGGGGGGCAATTGCCCCCCTTAATTTTTTGGGAAAGAACAAATATACCTTTATTGGTGAATGTCACCGAATGCAGAAAACAGATGAAAGGGCGTCCCATTGGTGAATGTCACCAAATCCATTTATTGTTCTTTGACTTATACAAGTTATAAATGCACATTGGTCCCGTTCCACCAGTGGGGTTTGCAAGAGAATTTAACATTCCACTTTTTGACGAATGATAGGCTGAAGGGCGCCCTTGCAAAAACCAGCTCCAAGCTCCAAGGGCGCCCCCATTGGTCCAATCTTAAGAAAGTGATCCACTTTCTCACTTTCTTAAGATTGGACCAATGGAGGCGCCCTTGTAGCTGGTTTTTGTATGATGCACTTCATTCTATCATTCCTCACTTGAATATGTTTTGTTCTCCGGAGCAAGATTGAAATATATAGCCAAGGGCATTTTAGCCGAAGTGATGTTTACGCCGCTGGTGATGGAATATATAGAGGGTTTTTTTTTTTTTTAACTATATTATTACTTTCATTTGTTTGGAGAAAAAAAATTAGTATAATTTTTGCCCCCCTTGTGCAAAATTTCTGGCATTGCCCCTGACTCTCATTACAGTAATAGGGTGTGGCTGGAATAGGAGAGGAGGGTGGGAGCAAATATATCTTTTCCTTTTTTTTTTTGAAATAGATCTTTCCCTTTTACACCATGTATCATCGTCACGTGCCTTTTACTAGTAGATGAAGAAAGAAACAAAAGGCCCATATCCAAGACCCAAGTCGTCTATAAGAGTTCTTAACGTTTAAAACAAGTTTAGGTAATTAAAAAAATGCCACCGGCTCGGAATTCTCCTCTTAAAAAATGAGGTACAGCTAGCTACTACCACTTTTGATTCATCTGAACTGTCGCTGTAAAGACCAAAAATAACGGCAGTAATTTAAACCTAGGATGTAAAAACATGTACTTTTTTACTTTGAATCTGGGGAATTGGCAATAGCCAATAAGTAAGTATTCGATGTCAGCATCTGATGATTGAAAGTTCAGCTCAATCAAGGGTGGAACCCATAACGTTAGACTTTGAAACAATGAGGTCATCACATCCTATCATTGCTACATTGTTTACTAAAGTAACATGCATGCTGAGGCCACATTTGTTTTGGATTTTGAGAATCGATTTTGAGTCCATTACTAATTCTTGGTGAAATTGAGCATTTGGTTTGATATCATAGATCAATTTTGGAAATCGATTCTACATCCCAGCAAAATTGATTGTACGGTATACACCAGATGCTTAATTTTGCTAAGAATTGGTATTGGACTCAAAACCAATTCTCATAATCTGCAACAAGCAAGGGCTAACAGTAATGTGCTTTTATTATATGATCTTCACGAGTAGCTCCGTGTATTTTATTTTTTTTTAAAAAATGTGTAGTGAGGTGACCTTGTTAGATCCAAACCATTCATTTGTTAAGTCTCAACATAAAAAGGTCGTGCCTCTAGAATCATCTTCACAGGATGATCCTGACTTTCCTATCATAAAGATTTCTCGACGCACAACCGACTTCCATTGGGGCCAAACAAATGAATGGTTTTGATCATTTGTTAAGTCTCAACATAAAAATGTCGTGCCTCTAGAATCATCTTCACAGGATGATCCTGACTTTCCTATCATAAAGATTTCTCGAAGCACAACCGATTTCCATTGGGGCCCAACAAATGAATGGTTTTGATCTTCGAGCAATATGGGCTCCACTATATGTACAGCTACCTGTAGATAACATATAAAAACCCCTAAGATGGCCATTTTCCTTTAGTAGTCCCCTAGGGTTCTAAAGATATAGCAGATTGCTTGGCCAAATTTGGTGCTAGCAGGGACTCTTTGTATTTTGGGCATCTTCTGTTTTCAGATGTGCACTTGTAAATTTGTAATCCCCTTTTATCCTTTTTAATTTTGTCATCTTCAAAAAAAAAAAAAATCGTATTAAAAGCAAGCCACTGGCTCAATGGTCATGCGCGCTCACTCCACTGTAATCCATCAAAGAGGGGACAACAAGTGGGATTGTCCACATCATTAAAATGTAGATCAATGTGTAAACCAAAACAAATTAAAAGAAGATACATTTCTCTCTATGCGACTAAAGAACAATTATAAGCTCCCCTAATTCAATGGGATGTTGATTTGGTACTAAATCAGGGAGATGGCTTCAACAATGGCAAACCTTATCTCCTCAGCTGGTGTGCTTGACTCACTGTGTAGACCCTATCATTACTTTTCAATAAGATCAGATACTAATAAAAAAGGGAATTTGCCAGGCAATTTTGCATAAAGCCATTTCTCAAGTCACTTTTGCAGGGGAGAACAGCCAATTCAGATGAATTAAACGAATAAGACAAAATACTAAAAAGTAAGCCTGTGTGGCTTCTCTCTCCTTCAAAAGTGAGCCACTAAATGGCTTTCAGAGAAATTGGCTAGCAAATTCCAATAAATTAATTAGATTTGAAATGACAAAAATGCAAGCCATTTACTGATTTACAGTGCAAGTGTTCAAATGCCTGTCTTCTATCAAACACAACATCCCTTGTGTTAAATAACAAAAATTCTAGAATTAATTAAATAGTCATATGTCTTCTTTGTCCAAATATTTTCTAGGATAATGGAGCAAATTGTTTGTAGATGTCACGTAAACAATATAACGTGTGGTACTTACAGCTTCAACATAGAAACTGTTTGCTGATCCGGATTGAACTTCATGCTTCTTATCCTTTCCAAAAGAGTCTTGTTCATGTGTTTCATACCCTTGTTTGTTTGTTTTTTTGAAATGGTGAATCATATTAGAATGGAAAGGGAAACCCGAGGTGGGACAGCCCAATAGAACATATTACAAGATAAGAAAGCAGAAACAGAAAATACACAACATCAACAGAACAAGACATGGCTGATCAAGGGGGAAGATAATCAAACCATTGTAAAGAGTCACTATTCACACCCCTCTTGGCTAACAGATCAGCCTTCTCATTGGCCGCCCTTCTGATTCATACCCTTGTTTGTTGTGAGTAACTATAGTGAAATGTCAAGTGATGCCTTCGTTATAACACCCCCCCCCCCCCCCCCCCCCCCCCGCTTCTGCATGCTCCATTCCATTGTCGTACCTAAATTATTTTAGCTACTTTTCAATCCGCTTCTCAACTTCTTTCTTCCATTGGCTGAACATATTGAAAACATATAATTTACATTTCACAAAATAAACCCATACCTTCTGTGAGTAACAAAGTAACGTGTCCAACATTTTAAGGGTACTGTGTTAGGTACCTAAGCAGTACGCCAAAAGTTCAAGAGCTGATGGGTCGGCTTTTGGTGCCGATCCTCATGGAATTTAAAACTGCTCTCTCATGCATGTGCCTTAGGGAACCCAGGCACCTCAATTGAGTAGAGCTTCTATGTCAGGCTTGCACCTCAAAGAGGTATCTCAACAGAAATGGATCGATGAAGAAAGTAGTAAGGGTGTCAATGGACCCAGATGGTCAAATGGACGGTCCAAATCTGAACTTAAATGGACAGGAATCTAGACACATTACCAGGATCCATGGACATTTCGGGACCCTATCATAGGATCCGAAATTATTACTCATCGGATCCAAGCAATTAAGAAATGCCCATGAGACAGTCCTAAATCTAATTTATTACATTATTTTATGAACATACACTCTAATTTTTACAACTTTAAATATTATTTCAGTAAAAATAAGTCATATGCATTTTATCAAGTGAATCTTATCTTTAGTATTTTTTCATTCATCTCTCAACAATCGAGTCACCCTTGGAGCTATCAGTGATGCTCTCCTTCAACCTTTTATGAAAAATTTAATTGTGTAAAATGTATGCAGGACCTACTAGTAAACTCCGATGGACAGTCTGATTTGAAATGGTCATGGACGGTCTGATTTGAAATGGATTGTGACCGAGACAAAGGAACTAGGATCCAAAAGAACACTCCAAATCCAATCAAATCGATAAGAGATATGAATGGATCATAACTAGGACATAGTTGGATCCAATCCAAAGTGGATCCATTGAGAATGCTAAAGGTAGAAAAAGGAAATTAGGATTTGAATAAATATAGAATTAGAGAGAAAACAAAAAGAAGATAGGAAAGCGACAAATAGAAAATGGTGGCAACAATTATCATCGACGGTATATAACAAGAGTGACAAGTCCAATTATTTAGACAATGAAAGATTGGAAGGAAAATGATGGTGTGGATATCAAATATAGGGTGTGCTCCTTCACAAGGTAATGCGAGAAAAGCAGAAGGGCTGTCTTATATCAATTTTGGGGGGTGCTATATTTAATAAAGACGACAAAATAAGTTTTCTTTAGGAAACTTAGGGGGTAGATTTTTCATCTTCTTGCCTTCTGCAAGTCCAAGTGAACCATTATTGGCACTCAATTATACATATTGCCATTATTGAATAACGGTTCCCCCAAAAGCACCTCCCCATTCTCACCTTCTCATCACATCCATGGCCGAGGGGTTGGCAAGGGATCTGCTCAGAGAGATCGAGCAGCGATCATGAAGCAGGTATATATCCGAGGTCTCAATGACAATAGAGGTGAGACCTTGGCATTGACCAAAAGGCCAAGGTATGGGTATCAACAGGGCATCTGTACTGGTGTGAAGAACCGATCAATGGGGACAAATAGACATGTGTCTTGCAACAAAACAGCTTATGTTAAGGAAGACAAGGAGACGCACAAGAAAGTATGTTTTTGTTGTAATTAGTGCAAGGCCAGGATCGGCTGTTAAAGAGGTATTATTCAATCATTTATACTTAAACACTTTTTAACAACATTGGAACCCACTAAGACACAAAAAAAAGAAAGCATATCCTCTGAGGTAGAAAAAAAAACATTAAATTGCTCATAAGCACAGCCTTGTTGAACAGTGTTTTAAAACGCATGACGCAGGCCAAAACACGGCCAAAGCAAATCTTTATCGACCCAGCGTGGCGAGATCTGGTACTGCGTTGATGCGGTCGTAACTCGTGAGGGCAAAACACAGACTAGGTCAAGAATGCGGCCAAAGTAAAAGTGAGTCAACTCAGGCGAGTCAACAGTGATGAAGAAGAGTTTTGAAATTATGTTGTTGTTGTTTTTTTTTAAGGGAAATGATTTCAGCGCTCCAATGTTTTGATAAACATGCGCTCACTTGTTTGTCGTGTAGTATTTAAAGGGCATTAAGAGCTTTTTGAGAACTGTAATATCCTCTGACATCCATTTAAATACTACACGACAAACAAGTGAAGCGCATGTTTATCAAAACACTGGAGCACAGAAATCATTTCCCTTTTTTAATGATGAAATATATTAAAAAGACCCAGTTGGTCAAAAAAACAAGATAGAGATACAGAGAAAAGATAAAGCTAGACAAACAAAGAGAAAAAATTCATTGAATAGCTCAACGAGGGAGGAAGACATATTTTTCCAATGACTCCTGATGAACACCGCTCCTAGCAAGCTTATCCTCCACACCATTGGCCGATCTTCTAATGTGACGAAAGGAAACACTAGCAGGGCCCATAATATCCCTTAACTCATTAGAAAGATCATCAAACCACCAAGAGCTATTGACATGGCTAGTAGCCTTTAGGGGGTGTAGTTGAAGGCAGTGGGGGTGAGTTGTAGTGGTATGGAGGCAGTGGAGGTGGGGGCGAAGGAGGTGGGGGCGAGTTTCTGTAGTAAGGTGGTGGTTTTAATATATGTGGAAGTTGTGACATGGGAGGAGGAGGTGGGGAGGAGTACGGCCTAGCAGCTACTCCATTGGTTGCTACTATGAACAAGGCCAAAGTGAAAACCAAGAAGCCCTTCTCCACTCTACCCATTTCGTTCCAAATTCAGGGCTTGCTTGAGAAGAAGCTAACCCTTTATATAGCTTGCTCTTCAATTATTTTGTCCAAAGATGATGCTTGTCTAATTTGGTTTACAACCTGTATGAAAACAACATGGCCATCTTCAATTTCATATTTTCCAAATGAACAAGACAATGGATTTCTTTGGCCTTGATATGGATGGGCCGTGGATCAAAATCCACCCCCATCGGACGATTCCAACCCTCTGATTTGTGGCCTCTAAATGGATGGTGAGAAAATTTAAAAGCAATGGTCCTTACTCATCAAGAAAGCATCTACAAATTAGTGGGTTGGAATTGTCCGATGGAGGTGGGTTTTGATCCACGGCCCATCCATTGCAATACCTTGGAAATTAATGGTTTGGACCATTGATTCTTAAGTAGACCCCACATGTACTTTTGGACTATAGTATAAAAACGCCTAGGTCAAACAAGTTAGGCTAGTAACAAGTCAGAAGAACCGAGACGGAAATTAGGTTTTGTAGTAGGTGGGTGGTAAGTGGGACAGGCAGTTATGCTCGCTGAGACTTTTTCCAAAGTTAACGCGTTGATTTAGAGGCGGGGGCCCCACTCAAGTAGAGCATTAGAATTTGGAAACCTCTTTGTACACATGTTTTGACAAAGGCCTGTGTTAACTGTTAGAAGACCTCAGATTAAGAAAGTAGGTAGTAGTACGGGCATGTAAAGTGATCTCAACAGTTGATCTGGTAAGGTCTATTTTACCATGACAAGCGCATATGACCCCAATCCCTTGTTTGGTTGCACAAAAGCGGCTTCATTTGTAGGGGTTATACTTGGATTTTAGGTGCCATTAGACAAATCAAATCCTTGTAGACTACCAGAGAAGTCTCCTGGTTGTCTACTCCTTCTCTGGCTATCCTTGTCTCCTCTCAGCAAAAATTCACACAAAAAAGTAGTTTTTCAATTGGATTTCTTGGGAGTAGTGCTTTTTCTTCTCGTCTCTCTCATCTCTTGGCAATGGCACCCGTATCACTATTCTACGAGGTTGACAACCAAAAACTTCTTACCGATATTCTAAAAGGTAAGTTCCAGGCGTTGGGGGGTTCTGCGTGAATGCAATAATCCCAGATCGGAATAGTGGAATGGATGTGGATGGGCTTATAAGGATTTGGGCACCCTCCCCTTAACAGCTAGCTTTTGAGGGCGAGTTCTCCCTGGGTCCCAACAAGTGGTATCAGAGTCGGGCACGTGGTAACCCAAGTTTAGCCTCCTAGGATGTAAATATCCCTCGAGGAAGATCTCAGTAACCCCGGTATGCCTCCGTGGACGGAAAAATCTTTCGGGGAAGATCTCGTAGTTCCCACGTTCATGCCGCGTGGAGGGGTGAGATTGTCCACGGTGCTTCCACTTGGAGGGAGAGATTGTTGGGGGTTCCACATGAAAGCAATAATCCCGCATCGAAATAGTGGAATGGATGTGGATGGGCTTATAAGGATTTGGGCACCCTGCCCTTAACAGCTAACTTTCGAGGGCGAGTTCTACCCGGTTCCCAACACCAGGTAAATCCAAGGCTTGTCTGCTCCCTGTTGACTACTTACACCACTACCCTACGAGGTAGGTACCTCCAAGTCTCCAGCCAAACACAGCTTCGCTTTTTAACATTACTTTATAATGCTTATTCACTTTTTTTCACTGCTGTGAAAACTGAGTAGAAGATTTCAACCGAATAGGGTCAATTCTCTTCCGCATGTTTTGCGGGATCTAAAAAACCAAGAATGAGAAGCCTTGAAGTGTTGGGACCCGGGTAGAATTCAACCTCAAAAGCTAGCCATTAGGTGGAGGGTGCCCAAATCCTTATAAGCCCATTCACATCCGTTCACTTTTGCAATGTGGGATTTTTACTTTTGCGTGGAACGCCCAATAATCTCTCCCTTCACGCGAAAGCAACATGGGTCTCCGTCCCGAGGGATTTCTTCCATCCTAAGTCTACACAGGGCTTATCCGAGATCTTTTCCAAGGGATTCTTCCATCCTTGGAAGCACACCGGTGTTACCACGCCCCGACTCTGTTACCACCTGTTGGACTCGGATAGAACTCAACTTCAAAAGCTAGCTATTAAGGGGAGGGTGCCAGAATACTTATAAGCCCGTCCACATCCTTTCACTTTTCCAATGTGGGATTTCTTGCTTTTGAATGGAATGCATAACATGAAGAACATGCCCACTCTTGATTTGTTTTAATAATTGTTCTCTTCACTCTATTAAAAACTTTTCAGATTCTTTCACTTTATTGGACTGTTTATTCAATTTTTTATGTTTAATTTCTGCTCATTCTGTTCTAAATAGTGTATTTGATTATATTTGTAAAATTCAGAAAAATCCTTCAAAGACCTACATCAAATTTGGTATCAGAGCTGATCTTTCTTGAATTCCATCTTATTTTTCTAAACTTCTGAACATTTTCAAGAAAATTTCAGGCTTGACCATAAAATTCAAGATCTTCCATTTCTCTCCGATCCTGAATTGTCTTCCGGCAGAAGTTTACATCACCAAGCAATGCCATTGCAAGCCCTTCTCGAGACTACCCATTTTGTGCAAAGTTCATGGCTTGCATTAGAAGAGGTTAACCCTTTTTATAGCTTGCTTTTCAATAAAATTGTCCAAATTAAGACTTCTTGTTTAATTAGGCTTACAACCTGTACTGAAACAACATCCATGGCCTTCTTCCACTCCATATTTCCCTAATGGAGCAACTTGCTCAATGATCCAGACCACTGATTTTTTAGGCCATGCCCTTTTAACAATTACGGGTGCAACTCAGGTAGGATCAGGTCGGGTTGAAGACAACCCGATCCTAACCTGAAACTCTGAACTGTCCACCTGACCCGACTATCAACCTGATGAAGGCTAACCTGACCCAACCCGAAAAATCAATATCCCAACCCGAACACGACCCGATTTCGATTTCCCAATTCAAGTTGGGTTGAGTCGGGGTGACACGGTTATGTGATATCTTCCCCTTCAGGTTTTATGTTCTATAGAAACAAAACATAAAAATGGTAAAGAATTTTTTTTTTAAAATGTGAGGTTTTGATGCCTGGCACCTCAACCTGTACCCGAATCCGACCCAACTACTTCCTCAACCCGATCCGGAACGGACCTGCACGACCCCCTAATATCTTAAATCTCTCTCTCTCTCTCTCTCTCTCTCTCTCTCTCTCACACACACACACACACACACACACACACACGCACACACTCACACACACAGCAGTGCCCTATATGGGGATCGATTTATCACTACCCTTCCCAAACTCAACTATTTACAAAAATTGAACTCCTTCAGGATTCGTTTTTTAAAAGACTTTTCCGGGTACATTCCTCAATCTCTCTCCCCCCCTCTCTCTGTCTCTCTCTCTCTCTCTCTCTCTCTCTCTCTCTCTCACGGTTTCTCTCGACTAAGAGTATAGGATTTTTGTGTGGTGTGGGGATGTGTCCTTTAAGTGTCAATTTATGAGATTATTCAATATGGCTTCAAATAGGGAGGCCTTTGTTAGCGATTGCTTTGAGTGGAATGAGGGTGTTCTTGTGTGGAACCCTGGGTTTAGAAGATCATTTTTTGAGTGGGAGGTGGAATTGGTCTCTAACCTGCGGGCCCTTCTTGAGGGTCGTTACATTAAAAGGAATGGGGAGGATAAAAGGCTTTGGATTGAGGAACCTTCTCGGACTTTCTCGGTTAAATCTTTCTATAAAAGTATTATGCCCATTTCTAATCCTTCATGTTCGGCAAAGGTATGGAAATTTCATTGCCCACCTAGAGTTTGTATCTTTGGTTGGGTGGTTTGTCGTGATAGAATACAAACTATTAATTTTCTGAGAAACTGTGGTATGTGGCTTATTGATCATTGCCCACTATGTCTGCATGATGGGGAATCTGTGGATCACTTGTTTATGCATTGTTCGTTCACTAGGATCATATGGCAATTCATCTTCATGAGATTTGGGATTTGTTGGGTTTTTCCAAAATATATTCCGTCGCTATTGCACCAATGGGGAGAGGTTCCTTGGAAGGAAAAAGGAAAAACCTTGTGGAATTTTTATTTACTTGCTACGTGGTGGTCTATATGGAAGGAGATGAACTCTAGAGTCTTTGAGGGGAAAGCCATGAATCCTCATTGGATTTACTTGAAGATCATCACCTTGGTTATATCTTGGGTGAGATGCCTCCCATCCTTCCGGTTTGTATCGGCTTTTGATCTTTGGGAAGGTTGGCGGGAGGTGTGCTTTAGTATTGAGCGCAGAGATCTTATTTTGCATAGGTGGAAGCCCCCTGCTCAAAACATGTATAAGGTTAATTCCGATGGTGCGAGTTCCGGCAATCCGGGTCCGGCAAGAGTGGGAGGGGTTTGTCACAATGATAAGGGGGATGTTATGTGGGCATACTACGGCTCTATTGGTGTGTCTGATTCCTCAGATACGGAAGTACGGGCGGCACATTTTGGCATTTTGAATATTGATAGAAGGTTGATGGATCAGACAATTGTTGAAGGTGATTCGTTAAATGTGATTCGGTGGCTGAAAGGTGGGGTGGCTCCTCTGTGGAGATTTCTTTCCATTTTTTATGAGATTGAGGACTTAACTGCAGGGTCCGCTATCGGCTTTCAACATGTTAGAAGATCGGCAAATGATAAGGCGGATGCGCTAGCTAAGCATGGTGTCTCCGGTGGTTCTATTATGTGGTTCGACCACCTTCCTCCCTGAAAAGGAGTTTTCTCTGTATTTTGTTTTTTCTTCGTTCCTGTTTCTTTCTTGCTTCCTATTGTAGATATGGGTGGTCCATCTCGGCCTCCTAAATTTGCTATATATAATTATTGCCATTTCAAAAAAAAAAGAGTATAGGATTTTGTGATTTGTGGCTTGGGATGTAGGGTTTTGTTCAACCCCCGTGCCAAATCCTTTATCTTATGAGGAATGGCTTTTCTTTTTAGTTCATATTTTCAATGGTTCAAGGAATTGCTCATCTCGTTTGCCCAAATTGCTCGGTTCATATTTTCCATAATTTTTCTTAGTTCATATTTCATTCTGATGCTGTTGTTTTTCATATGTTTTAAGTTTTAATTTCCATTTGACAGATGAGCAATTCCTTGAACTGTGTTTTCAAATGTTGGTGTTTGAATTCTTGTTTGGACATTTCCATTGCTTAGATATTTGTATCTTTCCAAGATAGTGTACAAAAATGAAGAAACCAAAGCAAACCACACCCATGCAAGTGTGTGATGCAATTGTCCTTAGCATCTCCTCTTCTTCTTCATTATGGTGGGTGTAGACACCCCATTTTGACCGAACCCCAAATAAATCTGTCTGAATAAATCTCTTTAAAACAATTGAATTTGTGTCCCAAAATCAGTTATAGGGTAGTTCCAGATCCTAAGTAGGTCTCAGCAAGGTTTCAAGTGAATCGAACGAAGCATAGTAGAAAAAAAAGGAGGCGAGCTTGTGCCATCATCCAAAGTTAAGTGTGTGGGTCTCATGTTTCTTATCAACAGGCAAACCAAAGAGAAAAGAGAAAAGACAAGTTGAGTCTGTGTCAATATCAATCCGCGGAGGTGCCCATATCATTTTCCTGCAGGAAGCAAAAAGAAAAGCAATTCATGTTCCCCCTGTTTTCCATGGACCCCCCATATAAGGTAAAAGAGTAGTCAAAGTACGCGATGAGGGGGGGTTGTCCCAAGAGAGAAAAGGGGTGTGATATATCATTTCTTTTTTAAAAATTTGTACCCCTGCTCTTACCAAAGACCACCCCTTGTAGAGTGAAGGAGTAGGCATAAATATGCTAAGTGGGAGCTGTTCCAGGGAGAATGGGGGGGGTGCAAATTTATCATTTCTCCTTTTAAAGCAGCAAATTAGGGCTTCAGAAAAAAACCCATTTTCGTTGATAGAAGGGGAGTTAGGGTTTTCGCAGAAGAGGGAGCCGCATAGCAAAAGCAGAGGAAGAGGAGAGCTCGCAGCGAGAGAGAGGGAGTTGCAGAAGAGAGGAGCAATAGCAGAAGGGAGAAAAAGGGTTTCTAGGGAAGGAAAGAGAAGCTAGTTCAACTTCAACCTCTTCCATCTTCGGCCGATCTTCACCACCATCGGCCACCTTCGCCCCCGACCACCATCTTCCCCAACCGGAGCTCCGGCCCAACCTTCTTCTCCATTTTCACCTCCTACCTCCCCTCACGACCACCATCTCCGGCCGCCGCCATTAAACCCGACCCAAACCCTTTCAAACCCTTGAAACCCTCTCCTCCGGCCACCTCTGTCACCTCCGGTTAGCACCACCACCACCGAGCCACCGTTTTCCCCTCTTATCTCCACCCTAAACCCATTCTCTTAACCCCATCACCCATTCCCCCAATCCTAACCCCCATTAAACCAGCTCCAAAACCCTTTTTATTTTCCCTGTTCACTTTCCACCTCCATTGATTCCGGTGGCTTCGCCAAGGTCCGATCGCTCTTCCACGGCTGCTAGCTTCGTCATCTCCATGCTTCTCCCCATATCAGCAACTTCATTTTCACCTCCAAACCCACCTTCTTCAACCTCGGACTAATATCTCCTCCACCGAACATTTCAATCTCTTTCTCTTTCTGACTTTTGTAGAAATTCCTACGGGTTTTAAGGAGGAAGTAGAAGAAAATGAAATGGGTTCCAGGGGGAAAGGGTTGCAGGCTTTTTAGGGTTCTAGAGGAGGAAGAAGAGGATTTGAAGGAAAGTAGCTTTGCCTTTAGGGTTCGGTGAAGAAGAGAAAGAGGAGAGGGTTTGGCAGCCATCAGCATAACCCCTTTTCCACCTCATCACCCCCCATTTTCTCATTTCCATCAAAGCCCTCTTTCATCTTCTCCTCCTCGGTGGTATTTCCCTTTATGGAATGTCGATCGGATCCGGCCATCATGCAAACAATGCAATCAAGGTCTTGTTCACCCGAAAATTCCGACAGCGAAGTTTAAGATCTAGAGCCCATCTACAGACAGTGTTGATTTCCAATGACCACATCACTTAAAGGAAATGTGTAATGGGCCCCATTTGATTGCATTTCTACTGATTCGGGATGTTGGTGTATATGTCTAAAAAGAAAAGGTAATCTCCTTTGTCCCTTTGCTCTTTTTCTAGTGTTTTGGGTAATTCTATCTTTCCCCTTTCTCTTCAATCAATTGATTTGAGGACTGCAACATTAGCTTATTCCTTCTTCTTTTTTTTGTATATTCATTGCTGTGTTTGTGGTTTGAGCTTTCCCTTTCCATAAGGTCAGTGAATTTCATAAAATCTCAGGGGTCAAGTCAAACCTTTAATCACAATTCTCCAATACTATTGTGGAAAACTATTGATATTGCCATCACTGTGTGTTGACAGTAGAACAAATTTGTCTTGCCATTATTGTTTAAGCAATTGTCCAAGGTATATTTTTACCATTGATGTCACCCCTTTTCATGGCCTGTGCCACTTTCTAACAAATTGAAACAACTTGTCCATGAGATGCCTCAGCCTCAGTTCTTCCCTTCATTGGTCTGAAGTGCTCATGATGATTTCCATATTTGGGTTGGCTATGTTTTCTTTTCTTTCTCTTGGAGCTACTAATGTATTGATCCAGGAGAAGGGTAGATGTGGATTGTCCTATAATTTGCCTTTTCCTTCAATCCATAATTCTTATTGCTTGCACCTAGGATAAGATTGGGTTGTGTTTTAATGACAATTTCACCCTATCCTTTGGCCTTCTATGTTCAGGTTCAGATGAGTTTTGGGAGTATATTCAATTTATTCTCGTGACCATTCTCAGGCTTAGTTACGAAATCAAAGTGTGCAAGCTTATTTTCATATTTCCCAATAGTATCTCTAGTCTTGTTTAGTGTCCGTTGGGAAAGCTGCCTAGCATGTTTCTAGTTTGAAGTTTGGGCAATGAAGGCGATAGCCCAAGCCCATCTTTAGGGGACTCGCTCAATCCAAGTAGCGCTCCCATCTTCTGTTTAGTAGGCCTGCCCAACCTTTTGGATTTCTTTTAACCATTTTTTTTTTTAAAAAAAGAACCCTTCTCTGGGCAATGATAAGATTACTTGGAGCCCGTCTTTATGTTTTGTGGCTCACCGCTTCGCACTTGGATCTGCACAAGTTGATGTCCCCTGTATGCACTGAAATTTTTACTAATTGGAATTATCATAATCTTTTGATATTTCTAATACTTTTCTTATCTTAAGCATCGAGTTAGGTTCTGAAGATAATAATGAATGGACTGTTCAGGTGAGACTATCTTGAGGCCTATCATACTTGTATTTATTTAAATAAATTGTTTAAGTGGAGAAGGAAATCAGATGACTACTCTATTCGATGTTATCGACATGAGTACTGTCTGATTTCAAGGCGGTTGGTAGAAATATTATATGTGTATTGAAATCAGATGATTACTTTGGCATCATCTGATTTCGTTGGAGTCCCCGTATTGGGGTTTGTGGTTGGTTTTGAAGTGTTTAATATCATTTTTTTTTACTTCATTAGGCTACCCAGCGGCTGGTCTGGGCTAATTAATGTTGTTTACCATTTTATGATTGATATTCTTACAGATTGTGCACTCTTTAGTTGTAAATCATACTTTGTGGATATTTGTTTTGTTTTTATAATAATTGATTGGAAATTTGAGATTATCTGGTATCATTTTTCCTCTCTCTTTGGATAGACTAGCACAGTCTTTTAGATTTTTGTTAGATTTCTTTAGATACTATAACCTGTACTAGGAGACATACTTTGTCTCGTTAGGCAATCCTCCTTTGGAGGCAAGCCTCTTTTTTTAGTTTAACCTCGGGGAGGTTGCTTTGATTTTGATAAATGGTGTACCTATAGGAGGCATGCGTTGCCTCATTTAGAGAGCCTTTGAATCATTCTTTTGTGTGGTGATGTTATCGGGGGAGTCTTTGACTCATTTGATATTTATTAATGTTATTAGGGAGTCATCTGTCTTGGCTTTGTAGGTATTTAGCCTTTAGAAAGCCTGCTTGGCCTCATTTGTAGAATCCTCTCAATTAGTTGTCTTAGCCTTGCTTACCCCTTGCAAGGGCAATGATAAGGTTACTTGGAGCCCATCTTTGTGTGTGTTTGGGAGACCCGCCCGGTCTCATTCTCTCGTTAGTCCTCCTCTTTGTGCGCTATTTGGTTTTGGGAGAACACCCTACTCGGCTTGGCTTCATACCCCTACCCTTATGGGTATTGGGTTGCACATTTGTTGCACCCTAAGGCTAGGTAGCTGTCCGGCCCGGCTGGGTGTTTTACCTCTGCCAAATGTGCAAATTCGCGTTTCCTTTTCTTTTAGAGAGTCTTTGACTCATCCATCCTTTAGTTGGTGTTAGTGGAGTCTTTGACTCGTGTTTCCTTCTCTTTTAGAGAGTCTTTGACTCGTCTATCCTTTAGTTGGTATTAGTGGAGTCTTTGACTCGTGTTTCATTATCTTTTAGAGAGTCTTTGACTCGTCTATTCTTTAGTTGGTGTTAGTGGAGTCTTTGACTCGTGTTTTCATTTCTTTTTAGAGAGTCTTTGACTCATCTATCCTTTAGTTGGTGTTAGTGGAGTCTTTGACTCGTGTTTCCTTCTCTTTTAGAGAGTCTTTGACTCATCTATCCTTTAGTTGGTATTAGTGGAGTCTTTGACTCGTGTTTCATTATCTTTTAGAGAGTCTTTGACTCGTCTATTCTTTAGTTGGTGTTAGTGGAGTCTTTGACTCGTGTTTTCATTTCTTTTTAGAGAGTCTTTGACTCATCTATCCTTTAGTTGGTGTTAGTGGAGTCTTTGACTCGTGTTTCCTTCTCTTTTAGAGAGTCTTTGACTCATCTATCCTTTAGTTGGTATTAGTGGAGTCTTTGACTCGTGTTTCGATATCTTTTAGAGAGTCTTTGACTCGTCTATTCTTTAGTTGGTGTTATTGGAGTCTTTGACTCATGTTTCCATTTCTTTTAGAGAGTCCTTGACTCATTTATCCTTGTAGTTGGTATTGTTAGAGTCTTTGACTCATATTCCTTTTCTTTCAGAGAGTCTTTGACTCACTTGTCCTTTGCGGTGTTATTAGAGAGTCTTTGACTCATTTGCTCTTATAATGGTATTATTAGAGCCTAGTTTCCCCTTTTAGCCCTAGGATTTTGGCCATAGGGTGTTTTTTTTTTGTATTTTCCCTCCGGTCTTTGACCAAAAGGGTGAAAACATCATAAACCTATAATCCAAAAATATCGAAGCATTTGAATTGTTTTAAAATGTTATGAGTGTAGTTAGAGAGTTCGTTTCGAACTACGTTGGCTTGATCCTCTTCCACGAGGTACGTAGTGCAGCTTGGGATCTTCATCCCAAGTCCAGCCAAACTTTGTAAATAAAAAATGCTTTAACCCTTCAACTTTAAAACCTTGTTTTTAACAAAAATCTTCCTCTAGAGTTAGGAGTTTGTCCTAGATAGAGAGTTTTAGAGTTAGGAGTTCGTCTTTGATTTGTTGTGTGCTTGTTTGTGTTTGTTTTAGAGTTAGGGGTTTGTCCTAGCTAGGAGTGCCTCCGTCCGGTTAGTTGGCGATTCACATCGCCGACTGATGACTAGGTCTTGGATACGTTAGCAATCCTATTGTTTTCCTTAGGGCACACAGCCTAGTTACACATAGGTTGTAGGAACCACCTGCATTAGCTTAGGGCTAACCTGCATTTAGTTAGGGCATATAGGGTGTCCTAAAATTCACAATTCACTGGAATTTAAATAATCGTACAATAAACTTTAATAATTGGTCCGGTCTTTTAGATCGAGTTTAGGATAGAGGTCTAGGTGTCTCAGGCATCCTAGTTTAGAATAGGCGCGAAGAACTACGTTGCCTTGATTCTCGTGGAGGCGGGGATACGTAGGCTTCTTTGGATGAATATCAGACCATCCGAGGACTCGGGCTAATAATTTAGAGTCTTAGGATTTGTTGTGTTGTTATATTGTATATTTTGTTGTGTTTTTCTTACTTCTTGTGCAGACCTTATACCTGTAGTTGTAGCATGCATGTGTTCGTCCACCAGAACTTAGACACCAGTTAGGTATGTCACTCATAACCTAGCAATCATTAGGCGACACATCTTTCATTTTATTTTATGGGTGTTTATTATCTTTGTCCTCAGGAAATGCATGCTTAGGTAGACGACTCCTGAGGATTGTTCCCATTTCATATGATTTTCTCTTGAAACTCTTCAAGGTTAATAGTAAATGGCATAAGAGACCAAGTGTTCGCACTCGGGCGAATTGGGGGCGCTCTTCGGACCTTCCCCATTCGTAACCAGGCACGGACCTTTTGTATCTCTGGTTATCCATTGCAAACAGAGCATTTGTTTTGGTTCCATGGCTTGTCCATGGGTGGCGACTCTGAGTTATTTTCAGATATATCTTGGTTTCGAGCCCTGGCTCCGGATCAGGATGTATCTCTCTCTTTTTATATATCGCCACTCCTGCTATGCTGTGAGGGTGGCAACAGTTTCGAGAGTTCCTTGGTAGAGCTCTCTCTTCCGTTGTGGAGATCTTAGAGGATTGCAGGAGGGATCTCGCGTCCCTCGCCGCACTCGTCCTCTCGGATCGGGGTCCACAGGCTGGCGACTCTGCTGGGGACTTCTTGAAGCATTGCCTAACTCTTTAAAAATGCCATTTTTATTAACTTTGGAGAAATTTAAGCTAAAATCATTTTAAATGGGAATTTTATCGTTAGAATCCAGGGGCACCAGATAGGTGCGTAATTAAAACAAGGGATTCACACACTGCACATCATGCATTGTCATATTTTTTTATCTTTTTCATTGTTTTTCATTGTTTTTCATTATTGGCTCCACGGGATAGATTCAATGCGTGCCCGACTGGGATGTTATTACACCTTGATGGTACTGTTGAATCTATTTCCAAGCTATGCGCCGGAGCTGCAGCCGTAGACACTGGGTGTGCTGGTGTTCTACAGCAGCCGATGAGCGGTGAACATACTCTGTATAATGCTGGGCGTGCTGGCGTTATACATCAAGGGTATGGTCATATGCATAGTACCCATTAGATTGAGTCCGGAGCCCTACTTTGTTTTATATATATTATGTATATACTTACTGACTTAGTGAAACTCAACTAGGAAGTACCTGTGTTTATATACATCTGTATTTCATTCACATAGGGACGAACATGTGTTGCTTACACATGTAAAGCCTAGAGTTAGGAGCTTTGTCCCATTAGTAGACTAGGGTAGCTCATTTTATATGGCTACAGCGCGGTCCTAGTTCACTCATCAGTCTGTCTTGAGTCGAGACTTCCTCGACTCCGCTAGATTAGAATTAGGGCTGGTGCCCCTGGTTAGGATTTGTGTGTATGTGTATATATTTATATATACTGATTATGTATATTAGGGTTCTCCTCTTAGTTAGAGTTCCTTATTCATTTCAATTGGTTATATCCATTCTTTATTCAGATCTAGATCTAGTCAGTGGCTTTTGCTTGCCATTACCTTGGCCGTGATCTGTTATTCGATCTGTTGTTTATAGGATTTGACCCGTTATATATGTTCTCACCTTTGGTCGGTCCTTCATTTGGTCACCTTTCTCTGGTAACCATATTCTGAGCTTATCTTACCACCGTTACTCATATACCTTTGGTTGAGTTGTGGGAATCCTTCCTAGCGTCGTCATGCTGCCGGATTTTGTCCAGAATATTTTGAGCATGACCGCTATCCTTTAGAGTTAGTTAAACCATGGGTTTACCTTACCTTGGCTTTCTTGTCTAGTCGTTATGCTGTCGAATTTTTCGCAAAATATTTTGAGCATGACCGCTATCATTTAGAGTTAGTTAAACCATGAGTTTACTTTACTTCGACCTTCTTGTATAGCCGTTATGCTGCCGGATTTTACCTGGAACATTTTGAGCATAACTGCTATTCTTCAAAGTCAGGGATAGACCATGAGTTTGTTGTATCGTGATCTTTTTGTTTATTCATATTTATCCATTTGTGGATTATCATCAGATTCTTGACTTTGGTCATTATCTATTTTTTTATATCTTTTGGGCATATGATTGATTCATATTTTCCATCATGGATTTACCTTTCTTATATCATGATCATTGATGGATTAGCTAAATCTTGCCTATCAGTCGCGAGTGCATGATTGTTGTTGAGGTCCAAACTCATTTAGATTAGGGGTGTTTATCATTCTTAAGTTTTTCGTACCTCAAAAGAGAGCAGCCATATCTCAAAAAGACTTAAAGGAGTGGATTGAGAATTACTGGAGACCCTGTTGATGTAGGTCGTATTATCATTGCCTATTTTTTCCTTGACCTTCATAGACAGTATCTCTTTGACTTCAAAGATAAAATGCACATTGATGTGTTCAAGATTACTTTTATCTTTATTTGTTTAGAATTTTTATCCCATGACTATTGAGATAGTGTGATTGCTTCTAAGTCAAAAGTCTGTGTTCAACAAAAAGCCCTTCTTCCAAAAGACTGACAATTTCTGAATTCATTCGATACAACAGTCTATTGCTTTACCCACATTGTCAGCATAAGCCTTTTGTTGCCCCATTTAACCTAGACCTTGTGGAGTTGCCTTTTCTGGGATTCCTACTTCGGGATCGAACTTTGTAATTATCATTATCATGAAGAAAGGTGTATCACCTATAAACTTTCAGTGCCGGTTCACTACCTTTGAAGAAGTGTCCTGTGTCTTTAGATTCGTCTTTCTTTGAGTGTACATCAACTTTCTTCTCTCGAAGTTGGAAAAGTTCAGTTATGTTGATGTTAAAAAAAAGAAAAGAAAATGTGTCATGTCAATCAGTCTTTCTCGTTCAGAGTCAGTGTTTAGCTTTTTGATTAAATTCAATGTAGAGCCTACTGAGGCGCGTTCAAAGTCATCTATGTACTTCAAAGTATTTCAATTCAATAAAGCATTTGAGTCTGTATCTTCAATATTTTATGATTCACTCTTGGATTTAATGCTTAAAACAACTAAAGACCCCCTTCTCGGATGAGAATGCAGACGAAATTCACCTCGAGATCTGAAAGATGGTCAAACGAGAGGAAGAGCGTCGAGCTTAGCCACTTGAAGAAGAAATCGAAGCCATTGATAGTGGTATCGAAATTCGAAACTCGAGAAAGATGGAGTGGCAAAACTTTATCTCCCGAAGAGCGCAAAGAATTGATTAACCTGTTTATAGGGGTTTGAGGTAGTCTTGTTTGATCCTATAAGGATAAACCAGGGGAATGCCCTGTCGTTGAGCAAAGCAAGACTTCATCGGCTTTAGACATCCAGTTGAAGAGTAAAATTTTAAAGAGATGAGCATCAGACATCCTGTGGAGCTGATGAGATAATGAGGGAAGGCTTTCATCCAAGGAATTCGTATTATAAATTTAAGCTTTAAAAAGAACAATCGGGCTGCATATTTTCAGTATGATTTCAAGGTGGAACATTTCAAGAGTACAAACATTCCACATGCTTAAAAAAAAAGAAAAAAGAAAAAAAAAGAGACAAGGAGTTGTGGAACCTTAAGCTTAAATTCAAGATCTTCGAGATGGGAGTGGAGCACAGCGGTCGAAGTTTTGCCTAACATGCCGTCACACTCCTCGGAAAAAAATTCTAAGCCTTTGAACCTTAAGCAAAAGAGCTTGTACATCAAATACATCAAGAGGCCATCCTTGGACGTCTGAACTTTTATAGCCAAAATCCTAACATTTTAAAATCCTTTTGAGAACTCTTTGGGCCAACAATTTAAAGCCAAATGTTTCTTTCAAAGACATTATAAACCCGGGGCATTTATGCACCCGAACTACGTCGGACCTGATCCCTAACTCTTCAGGGGTACGTAGGCAACTTGATTAATTCAGGTTCGGTCAAGCCTTGGGATAAAATCCCTTTCAAAATTTTGAAGCTAAATGCTAAACCGTTCTTTGAGAAACCCCAAAGCGAACTACGCGGATCTGATCCTCCATTTTTGGGGTACGTAGGTAGTCTGGCTAGACCAGATTCGATCCAAATCGTTTGAACTTTAAATATCACACCCTTTTGAACCTAAGCCTTCCTAGAAAGTCCTTCTAGTGCAAGCAAAAGTTGAGACAAGTGGTCTTTTAGACCGAATACTGGAAGGCAATGTTGTGACTTCCTGTGAAAAAAGAAATCAAGGAGACAGAGAAGCAATCTCAAAACAGGGCAGGACCCTGGAATCCGAGTAGTGTCGACAAGACTTACTTTGATATCCTTTTAAACTAGGGGCATTAAGAGTGAGCAATCCGAAGGGGGTAATAACTATGACGGAATCCTGATGGAGAAAATTAGATCCTCTTGACATGGTTTTTTAGAGTACTCTAAGGGTGGCTAGCCTTACCATAATAAAATAACACATTTTATCTAAGGGTGAATCAAAAGTGAGTCAAGTCCCTTGAGTAATTTGAGTCTTCTTTGATTGAGTCATTGGAAGTCTTTCCCTTATTTTTATCATTTTTCTCTCTCTCAATGTCCGAAGCGTTTGGCACTGGAAGAGCGAGCGTATACCTTTTGAAATGTGAAGAAAATTCAGAGTAGATCCTGGTTTAGAAATCAAGGAAAGGGCAAGAGACATTTTGTTCAAACTTGTCAGATACATCAAAGCCTCAAGTAGTGAGCAATGAAAGAAAGAAAAAAAAAATCTCAGACTCATCCATTGTGGATATCCTCTTGCTTATACACCAAAGAAAGAACCCATGCAAGCTTGAATTTTCTTACCTGTCCTGGTTTTGCTCTCCAATGAATCCTGTCATGGAAGTAATCATACTAGGGGCATCTTTTATGACCTGCGTCATAAAAGATATCAAATACAAGATAATTGAGATAAATATTTTCAGCAAATAGAAGCAAGAGACGCTTGAACACTCTCTTGAATCAAATTCCTCAATTGAACTCATTATTTGAAAGAGTCAATGTTTCAGAAAATCTAGTCTCCAGCGGAATCTAGAACCTGCTTTTGCAGTTTTCAAACCCAGCAGAATGTAGTTCCCTTGTTAAAAGGAGTCAATACCCTAAAATTCTTTCAAGTTACTTGAGTTTGGTTTTCAACAATGATCATGCACTCCCATTTATTCTCGGCTGGAGATAGCTATGCTATCATTGAACTCGATATAAGATCGATAAATATTTTTGTGTCGGTTTGAGACTCTTTGAGTATAAATGTTTTGTGTTGTGTTTGAGACTCTTTGAGTAGTTGAGACCCTTTGAGTGTTACAGACTCTTCGGGTTGTTGAGACTCTTTGAGTATAAATTTTTTTGTGTTGATTTGAGACTCTTTGAGTAGTTGAGACCCTTTGAGTGTTACAGACTCTTCGGGTAGTTGAGACTCTTTGAGTATAAATGTTTTTGTGTGTGTTTGAGACTCTTTGAGTAGTTGAGACCCTTTGAGTGTTACAGACTCTTCGGGTAGTTGAGACTCTTTGAGTATAAATGTTTTTGTGTTGATTTGAGACTCTTTGAGTAGTTGAGACCCTTTGAGTGTTACAGACTCTTCGGGTGGTTGAGGCTCTTTGAGTATAAAAGTTTTTTGTGTGCGTTTGAGACTCTTTGAGTAGTTGAGACCCTTTGAGTGTTACAGACTCTTCGGGTGGTTAAGGCTCTTTGAGTATAAAAGTTTTTTGTGTGCGTTTGAGACTCTTTGAGTAGTTGAGACCCTTTGAGTGTTACAGACTCTTCGGGTAGTTGAGGCTCTTTGAGTATAAAGGTTTCTGTGTGTGTTTGTTTTAGGCCTCTCGGAGTGTTACAGACTCTTTGAGTGATTGTTTCACATTTGTTTGAGTAATTGACTTACATCTGCATTGATAATGGTCTGCATTCTCTAAAAGTAATTTCATTGTGTTAGTTTTCTTAAAACTTTGTTGTTAAAAAGTGTGTTTGTGTTTGCTTTAATAGAGCCCTTGCGTATTTGTTTTAGATAGTTGAGTCGTGAGTATTAGAGAGAGGCCATCTCATTGAGATGTCGTGATTGCCGAGTTAAGGGTCGGTGAGAGGTCATCTCCCTTTTGCTTCTAGTCTTTCAGTCTCGTAGTGCTATTTTGTTGTTTTACCTTGGTGAACATCATTTAAAAAAAAAAAAAAAAAATTTGCTTTGCTTTGATGTCGGGTCGGCCAAAATGAGTTGTCTTGTCAGCTTTGCCATTCGTGTGACAAGCACCCTCTGCCAAAGAGGGGCATCTGTAGACACCCCATTTTGACCGAACCCCAAATAAATCTGTCTGAATAAATCTCTTTAAAACAATTGAATTTGTGTCCCAAAATCAGTTATAGGGTAGTTCCAGATCCTAAGTAGGTCTCAGCAAGGTTTCAAGTGAATCGAACGAAGCATAGTAGAAAAAAAAGGAGGCGAGCTTGTGCCATCATCCAAAGTTAAGTGTGTGGGTCTCATGTTTCTTATCAACAGGCAAACCAAAGAGAAAAGAGAAAAGACAAGTTGAGTCTGTGTCAATATCAATCCGCGGAGGTGCCCATATCATTTTCCTGCAGGAAGCAAAAAGAAAAGCAATTCATGTTCCCCCTGTTTTCCATGGACCCCCCATATAAGGTAAAAGAGTAGTCAAAGTACGCGATGAGGGGGGGTTGTCCCAAGAGAGAAAAGGGGTGTGATATATCATTTCTTTTTTAAAAATTTGTACCCCTGCTCTTACCAAAGACCACCCCTTGTAGAGTGAAGGAGTAGGCATAAATATGCTAAGTGGGAGCTGTTCCAGGGAGAATGGGGGGGGTGCAAATTTATCGTTTCTCCTTTTAAAGCAGCAAATTAGGGCTTCAGAAAAAAACCCATTTTCGTTGATAGAAGGGGAGTTAGGGTTTTCGCAGAAGAGGGAGCCGCATAGCAAAAGCAGAGGAAGAGGAGAGCTCGCAGCGAGAGAGAGGGAGTTGCAGAAGAGAGGAGCAATAGCAGAAGGGAGAAAAAGGGTTTCTAGGGAAGGAAAGAGAAGCTAGTTCAACTTCAACCTCTTCCATCTTCGGCCGATCTTCACCACCATCGGCCACCTTCGCCCCCGACCACCATCTTCCCCAATCGGAGCTCCGGCCCAACCTTCTTCTCCATTTTCACCTCCTACCTCCCCTCACGACCACCATCTCCGGCCGCCGCCATTAAACCCGACCCAAACCCTTTCAAACCCTTGAAACCCTCTCCTCCGGCCACCTCTGTCACCTCCGGTTAGCACCACCACCACCGAGCCACCGTTTTCCCCTCTTATCTCCACCCTAAACCCATTCTCTTAACCCCATCACCCATTCCCCCAATCCTAACCCCCATTAAACCAGCTCCAAAACCCTTTTTATTTTCCCTGTTCACTTTCCACCTCCATTGATTCTGGTGGCTTCGCCAAGGTCCGATCGCTCTTCCACGGCTGCTAGCTTCGTCATCTCCATGCTTCTCCCCATATCAGCAACTTCATTTTCACCTCCAAACCCACCTTCTTCAACCTCGGACTAATATCTCCTCCACCGAACATTTCAATCTCTTTCTCTTTCTGACTTTTGTAGAAATTCCTACGGGTTTTAAGGAGGAAGTAGAAGAAAATGAAATGGGTTCCAGGGGGAAAGGGTTGCAGGCTTTTTAGGGTTCTAGAGGAGGAAGAAGAGGATTTGAAGGAAAGTAGCTTTGCCTTTAGGGTTCGGTGAAGAAGAGAAAGAGGAGAGGGTTTGGCAGCCATCAGCATAACCCCTTTTCCACCTCATCACCCCCCATTTTCTCATTTCCATCAAAGCCCTCTTTCATCTTCTCCTCCTCGGTGGTATTTCCCTTTATGGAATGTCGATCGGATCCGGCCATCATGCAAACAATGCAATCAAGGTCTTGTTCACCCGAAAATTCCGACAGCGAAGTTTAAGATCTAGAGCCCATCTACAGACAGTGTTGATTTCCAATGACCACATCACTTAAAGGAAATGTGTAATGGGCCCCATTTGATTGCATTTCTACTGATTCGGGATGTTGGTGTATATGTCTAAAAAGAAAAGGTAATCTCCTTTGTCCCTTTGCTCTTTTTCTAGTGTTTTGGGTAATTCTATCTTTCCCCTTTCTCTTCAATCAATTGATTTGAGGACTGCAACATTAGCTTATTCCTTCTTCTTTTTTTTGTATATTCGTTGCTGTGTTTGTGGTTTGAGCTTTCCCTTTCCATAAGGTCAGTGAATTTCATAAAATCTCAGGGGTCAAGTCAAACCTTTAATCACAATTCTCCAATACTATTGTGGAAAACTATTGATATTGCCATCACTGTGTGTTGACAGTAGAACAAATTTGTCTTGCCATTATTGTTTAAGCAATTGTCCAAGGTATATTTTTACCATTGATGTCACCCCTTTTCATGGCCTGTGCCACTTTCTAACAAATTGAAACAACTTGTCCATGAGATGCCTCAGCCTCAGTTCTTCCCTTCATTGGTCTGAAGTGCTCATGATGATTTCCATATTTGGGTTGGCTATGTTTTCTTTTCTTTCTCTTGGAGCTACTAATGTATTGATCCAGGAGAAGGGTAGATGTGGATTGTCCTATAATTTGCCTTTTCCTTCAATCCATAATTCTTATTGCTTGCACCTAGGATAAGATTGGGTTGTGTTTTAATGACAATTTCACCCTATCCTTTGGCCTTCTATGTTCAGGTTCAGATGAGTTTTGGGAGTATATTCAATTTATTCTCGTGACCATTCTCAGGCTTAGTTACGAAATCAAAGTGTGCAAGCTTATTTTCATATTTCCCAATAGTATCTCTAGTCTTGTTTAGTGTCCGTTGGGAAAGCTGCCTAGCATGTTTCTAGTTTGAAGTTTGGGCAATGAAGGCGATAGCCCAAGCCCATCTTTAGGGGACTCGCTCAATCCAAGTAGCGCTCCCATCTTCTGTTTAGTAGGCCTGCCCAACCTTTTGGATTTCTTTTAACCATTTTTTTTTTTAAAAAAAGAACCCTTCTCTGGGCAATGATAAGATTACTTGGAGCCCGTCTTTATGTTTTGTGGCTCACCGCTTCGCACTTGGATCTGCACAAGTTGATGTCCCCTGTATGCACTGAAATTTTTACTAATTGGAATTATCATAATCTTTTGATATTTCTAATACTTTTCTTATCTTAAGCATCGAGTTAGGTTCTGAAGATAATAATGAATGGACTGTTCAGGTGAGACTATCTTGAGGCCTATCATACTTGTATTTATTTAAATAAATTGTTTAAGTGGAGAAGGAAATCAGATGACTACTCTATTCGATGTTATCGACATGAGTACTGTCTGATTTCAAGGCGGTTGGTAGAAATATTATATGTGTATTGAAATCAGATGATTACTTTGGCATCATCTGATTTCGTTGGAGTCCCCGTATTGGGGTTTGTGGTTGGTTTTGAAGTGTTTAATATCATTTTTTTTTACTTCATTAGGCTACCCAGCGGCTGGTCTGGGCTAATTAATGTTGTTTACCATTTTATGATTGATATTCTTACAGATTGTGCACTCTTTAGTTGTAAATCATACTTTGTGGATATTTGTTTTGTTTTTATAATAATTGATTGGAAATTTGAGATTATCTGGTATCATTTTTCCTCTCTCTTTGGATAGACTAGCACAGTCTTTTAGATTTTTGTTAGATTTCTTTAGATACTATAACCTGTACTAGGAGACATACTTTGTCTCGTTAGGCAATCCTCCTTTGGAGGCAAGCCTCTTTTTTTAGTTTAACCTCGGGGAGGTTGCTTTGATTTTGATAAATGGTGTACCTATAGGAGGCATGCGTTGCCTCATTTAGAGAGCCTTTGAATCATTCTTTTGTGTGGTGATGTTATCGGGGGAGTCTTTGACTCATTTGATATTTATTAATGTTATTAGGGAGTCATCTGTCTTGGCTTTGTAGGTATTTAGCCTTTAGAAAGCCTGCTTGGCCTCATTTGTAGAATCCTCTCAATTAGTTGTCTTAGCCTTGCTTACCCCTTGCAAGGGCAATGATAAGGTTACTTGGAGCCCATCTTTGTGTGTGTTTGGGAGACCCGCCCGGTCTCATTCTCTCGTTAGTCCTCCTCTTTGTGCGCTATTTGGTTTTGGGAGAACACCCTACTCGGCTTGGCTTCATACCCCTACCCTTATGGGTATTGGGTTGCACATTTGTTGCACCCTAAGGCTAGGTAGCTGTCCGGCCCGGCTGGGTGTTTTACCTCTGCCAAATGTGCAAATTCGCGTTTCCTTTTCTTTTAGAGAGTCTTTGACTCATCCATCCTTTAGTTGGTGTTAGTGGAGTCTTTGACTCGTGTTTCCTTCTCTTTTAGAGAGTCTTTGACTCGTCTATCCTTTAGTTGGTATTAGTGGAGTCTTTGACTCGTGTTTCATTATCTTTTAGAGAGTCTTTGACTCGTCTATTCTTTAGTTGGTGTTAGTGGAGTCTTTGACTCGTGTTTTCATTTCTTTTTAGAGAGTCTTTGACTCATCTATCCTTTAGTTGGTGTTAGTGGAGTCTTTGACTCGTGTTTCCTTCTCTTTTAGAGAGTCTTTGACTCATCTATCCTTTAGTTGGTATTAGTGGAGTCTTTGACTCGTGTTTCATTATCTTTTAGAGAGTCTTTGACTCGTCTATTCTTTAGTTGGTGTTAGTGGAGTCTTTGACTCGTGTTTTCATTTCTTTTTAGAGAGTCTTTGACTCATCTATCCTTTAGTTGGTGTTAGTGGAGTCTTTGACTCGTGTTTCCTTCTCTTTTAGAGAGTCTTTGACTCATCTATCCTTTAGTTGGTATTAGTGGAGTCTTTGACTCGTGTTTCGATATCTTTTAGAGAGTCTTTGACTCGTCTATTCTTTAGTTGGTGTTATTGGAGTCTTTGACTCATGTTTCCATTTCTTTTAGAGAGTCCTTGACTCATTTATCCTTGTAGTTGGTATTGTTAGAGTCTTTGACTCATATTCCTTTTCTTTCAGAGAGTCTTTGACTCACTTGTCCTTTGCGGTGTTATTAGAGAGTCTTTGACTCATTTGCTCTTATAATGGTATTATTAAAGCCTAGTTTCCCCTTTTAGCCCTAGGATTTTGGCCATAGGGTGTTTTTTTTTTGTATTTTCCCTCCGGTCTTTGACCAAAAGGGTGAAAACATCATAAACCTATAATCCAAAAATATCGAAGCATTTGAATTGTTTTAAAATGTTATGAGTGTAGTTAGAGAGTTCGTTTCGAACTACGTTGGCTTGATCCTCTTCCACGAGGTACGTAGTGCAGCTTGGGATCTTCATCCCAAGTCCAGCCAAACTTTGTAAATAAAAAATGCTTTAACCCTTCAACTTTAAAACCTTGTTTTTAACAAAAATCTTCCTCTAGAGTTAGGAGTTTGTCCTAGATAGAGAGTTTTAGAGTTAGGAGTTCGTCTTTGATTTGTTGTGTGCTTGTTTGTGTTTGTTTTAGAGTTAGGGGTTTGTCCTAGCTAGGAGTGCCTCCGTCCGGTTAGTTGGCGATTCACATCGCCGACTGATGACTAGGTCTTGGATACGTTAGCAATCCTATTGTTTTCCTTAGGGCACACAGCCTAGTTACACATAGGTTGTAGGAACCACCTGCATTAGCTTAGGGCTAACCTGCATTTAGTTAGGGCATATAGGGTGTCCTAAAATTCACAATTCACTGGAATTTAAATAATCGTACAATAAACTTTAATAATTGGTCCGGTCTTTTAGATCGAGTTTAGGATAGAGGTCTAGGTGTCTCAGGCATCCTAGTTTAGAATAGGCGCGAAGAACTACGTTGCCTTGATTCTCGTGGAGGCGGGGATACGTAGGCTTCTTTGGATGAATATCAGACCATCCGAGGACTCGGGCTAATAATTTAGAGTCTTAGGATTTGTTGTGTTGTTATATTGTATATTTTGTTGTGTTTTTCTTACTTCTTGTGCAGACCTTATACCTGTAGTTGTAGCATGCATGTGTTCGTCCACCAGAACTTAGACACCAGTTAGGTATGTCACTCATAACCTAGCAATCATTAGGCGACACATCTTTCATTTTATTTTATGGGTGTTTATTATCTTTGTCCTCAGGAAATGCATGCTTAGGTAGACGACTCCTGAGGATTGTTCCCATTTCATATGATTTTCTCTTGAAACTCTTCAAGGTTAATAGTAAATGGCATAAGAGACCAAGTGTTCGCACTCGGGCGAATTGGGGGCGCTCTTCGGACCTTCCCCATTCGTAACCAGGCACGGACCTTTTGTATCTCTGGTTATCCATTGCAAACAGAGCATTTGTTTTGGTTCCATGGCTTGTCCATGGGTGGCGACTCTGAGTTATTTTCAGATATATCTTGGTTTCGAGCCCTGGCTCCGGATCAGGATGTATCTCTCTCTTTTTATATATCGCCACTCCTGCTATGCTGTGAGGGTGGCAACAGTTTCGAGAGTTCCTTGGTAGAGCTCTCTCTTCCGTTGTGGAGATCTTAGAGGATTGCAGGAGGGATCTCGCGTCCCTCGCCGCACTCGTCCTTTCGGATCGGGGTCCACAGTGGGCCAACACAAATGATCCAAAGTCTATAGAAGAAGGCTTGCCTAGAAACTCAGTCACGTTAACTCTTCATTTGGCTCTACAATAAGTGCTTTTGCACAGCACTAAGGGTAAAGTTGTCATTTTGATTTTCAACCTTTGTTGTAATAGGGGCTATGTAAAGCCTTCCCACCCAATTTTCATGTGGGACCTACTATTTTCATTCGAATAGAATTTGGGGAAAAGTTGTACTCGTTGTTTTCTCACAAGAGGATCATTTAAGCTGGAAATCTAAGCTCCTCCTCTTTGATTTTCTTCTTGATTCCTTGTAGCTTGCAGGGAGAACTCTATACAGAACTTGTAGCTAGATGCCTCCATCATTTAGCTCATCTCTTGAAGAAAGTTTTCTGGATTTTGGAAGCTTCTACAAGGTCTTGATGTTGCTGAAACTGAAGCTGAGCATCTCTTTGCTAGCTGAACATTGGATCTGAGATTTTACAAGTTTATGTTCGTGCATTTCTTCTTATGGTTTGAATGCTTGTTCAATGGTTAGATTCATCAGAATTCCTTGCTGTTTTGTCCATCGGTAATCATCTTTTACTTTGACCTCATTAGTAGGATTTCAATCTATTTGAATTTCAGAGCAAGAACAAGAACAAAAATCCAGGATCTATACTCTGTTCTTGTTCAAGCTAGTTTCAAGGAAAACTTCTAATATTTGGAAGTCTAGCTTCTATTCCTTCAAGATCTGCTCTGTTTGCTCTGTTTTAGATCCGTCAAATCCTGAACAAGGCAGTCCGGATCTGAAGTTTTGGTTTCCTTTCTCCACCAAAATTGATCTAGGAATAATTGTTGTGGAAGAATTGAACTGAACACTGGAACTTCATTAACAGGCTTCCAAATTACAATATAGATCCAATAGTTATCCATAGAAAGTAATCCAAGCATTGCTAGATAGGAGCTCTGTGCTAGTTTACTTGTGTTGAATTTTTCATCTTGCACAAGTTTGTGTTTGAACCAAAAATGTCTCTCATTGAAGCTCAAATGTTTGATGAAATGTGGCATTGAAATTGAATGAAACTATCCTATTGAGTTGTTCAAGACAGGTTCAGTAATTGAATGTACTGTGGAATTGTCCTCTAGTTGTGTTCGTTATAGTTTGGAAATTCTGAATTTAGTGGACTACAGCCAAGTCTTTTGTCTCTTAAAGCTTCTCCATTATGTAAGAAACCTCTCTACTCATCAGTGTCTTATCTTTACCATTTACCCTGCATCAGTGTGCAAATAAAAGAACCCCAACACAAGGATAGAAGCTAGACATGGTTTATCATGGGGAGTGACTAGTGGACTACATCCATGGAAAAACTGATAACAAAATGAATTCACTGTCAAGAAGAAATTATATAATAAGGGCACACGTAAGGGGAAGTATAAGGTATAAATGATCAAATCAATCCAACTCTAAGAGCTTAATCTTTTGGAGTAATTAGTTTTTTTACATAATTAACAACCAAACTCAGAGATGTCAATACCCCTATTGAGAAAATCTGTCAGGCAATTCCGATCTGATCGTGCAAAAAATATGATAATGATTTCGTCTTTTTAAATTTCGACCAAAAAGTCTAAAATTTCAGTGTAAATTTTGGCAATTTCAGTGAAAATTTCACAAATTTAGGTGGAAATTATAACATTTCAGTGGACATTTTTAAAATTTCGATACAGTGGACATTTTTAAGATTTCAATATAAATTTTGTAAAAAGGGTTAAAACGAAATTTCAACAGAAATTTTGGTGAAATTTTGCCTAAATCTTGTAAAGAAACGACTTCAACCGAAACCGAAATTTTTCGGCCATTTCGTTTCATTTCAGCCGAAATTTGAAACCATGCCCAAGAGAACCCTGGCCGGAATAAATCCCAATAGGCAATCCGAGAAGAAAACCTCCTCTCTCAAATTGCTAGCGTCCATCGCAAAAGGCTTTTCGCGGCTGGTCTGTTGCACGTCAGACCAGCCACCTTGTGAATGGAGAGAAAAGTTGGCGATCGAGCTTAGCAAATCCCATCTTATAATTAGGATTTTCAAAACACAAGGCACTTTCCCAACAACCGCAGTTGTTTGTATTCCCAAGAAGCACTCTTTATTATTCACAGAAGGTATTTCGCGAGCTGGCTGCTGCATGAGAGAGCAGCCACCTTACATGAATTAAGTGAATAATACAAAATCTATTAAAAAGTGAGCCTATGTGGCTGCTCTCTCATGCAACCACCGGCCTGCGAAATGCCTTCTGCGATCCTCCCTGGCAATTGCCCTTTAGCAATATTGGAACATACTAAGAAACAAGAAACAAGAAAAAATCCTCCCAGGTAGGAAAAAACGTATAAATTGCTAAGAAGATTGTCCTTTGTTAATTCTCACATCCAGCCCTTCGATCGTGTCTTTGAACATTAGTATCGATGATAGCTTGACAAGAAGTAAACCTCCAGTTCCTAGTGGTTGGTATTTATTTATTTTTTCTTTTTCTTTTTTTTTTTCTTTTTGTGTGAAAGATAAAAACAATTCATTCCATGAAAAAGAAAGGTACAACCGTACAAGAGGGACTGAAGGGGGCAAGCAGTCCCCAGTATCAGCACCCCTTGCCCATCTACTTTTAATAGAGCCCCAATACAAGGCCTTGGCATGCCTGTTCTAAATCGGGTTATTCGCATGCCTTTTGTACAATCTTCAATAGAAACAAAAGAGTGTGCATTTGTCTGAAATAGAGCCATTCACATGGCTAATAGCCTTTGCGAGGTGGGGGTGAAGGTGATTTGTAAATATATAGAGGAGGTGGTGGTGATCGGTAGATGTATCGCAGTGGCAGAGGGGGTGGAGGTGGTGGTGATCGGTAGATGTATCGTGGTGGCGGAGGGGGTGGAGGTGGGGGTGAATGAGGTGGGCTAGGTGGTGGTGATTTTAAGTGATAGGGAGGTGCAAGCAAAGGAGAAGGAGGTGGGGGAGAGTAACTCCTAGCAGCTGCTAAATTGGTTGCTAATACTATGCACAAGGCCACTGCTAAAACCAAGCGATACCCTTGCAAGCCCTTGTTGAGACTATCCATTTTGTGCTAAGTTCATGGCTTGCATTTGAAGAGGCTAAACCTTTTAATAGCTTTGCCCTTCAATAAATGTCCAAAGACTTTTTGTTTTATTAGGTTTACAACCTGTATGGCTGTATGAAAACAACGTGCCCATGGATCAAAATCCAAAGACTTCTTGTTTAATTAGGTTTACAACTTCAAATAAATTTGTCCAAAGACTTCTTGTGTAATTAGGTTTGATTAGGTCTTGCTATGGATGGGACGTGGCCTCTAAATGGATGGTGACACAATTGAAAAAAGATAGAGTTACGTATTCATCGAGAAAGCATCTACAGATTAGAGGGTTAGAATTGTCCGATGGATTTGATCATTGCAATGCCTAGGAAATTAATGGTTTGGATCATTGATTATTAAGTGGACCCCACATGCATTTTTCCACTATAGTATGTGAAGCCCTTGGTCAAATTAGTTAGGCCAAGAACAAGTCAGGAAGAACCAAGATGGAAATTAGGGTTCGGAGAAAAATAGGGCTTGGCGTGGGTGGGAAGTGGGTAAGGTTGTGCTGGGTGAGGGATTTTTTAAAGCTAACTCATGCGTTTTGATTTGAACAACTTCATATGCAGTCTCATGAATTAGCACAGACCGACATAGGAGTCGTGGTTGATTTGGAGGCTTAAGTCAAATTTTCCAAAGGCCTAGTGGTACATTCCCCGGACAAAGGAAGTTGGTATTGGGGGTATGTAACGGTATATTTTGGACCAGGCAAGGGCGATAATTTTAGGGGGCTGATAAATTAGCCGCCCCACTCAACATTTGTGAGCCCTGACAACTAAATTGTGTAGATATTTGTACTTAGTGTGGCCAACAATGAATGGCTTAGATCTTTGAAGAAGGTGGACACTATAAAAAGTAGGGCTGCAACTCGGGTTGGGTGGGTCGGGTTTTGGAGAACCCAACCCTACGCGAGAAATATCTCGGGTCGGGTCGGGTCGGGTTTTTTTTCGGAAAACCCACGATTCCCAAACCCGGCCCTACCCATGATAAATCTCGGGTCGGTTCGGGTCGGGTTGGGTTTTTTAATGTTGATGCAATTTTTTAAGGAAAATTCTTGTTTGGCAAGGCAACTCAACTCATAGAAGCAAAAATTACACTCACATTACACTTGAATCAAACAATGATGTAATTACACTCACATTACACTAATCAAACAATGTTGTAATTACAATCAAACAATGCTGAATAACACTTGAATCAACTCAACTCATAGAAGCAGAAATTACACTCACATACAATAACAGTGGGTGCGTGAGTTTTCACTTTTTAACTTTTAACTAACATTAGAAAAAAATGTACATACTATAACTTATGTAACTCGGGTCGGGTCGGGTCGATGCGGGTCGGGTAAAACCCAGCTCGAGTTGCAGCCCTAATAAAAAGTTGTATTTCAAAAAAAAAAAAAAAAAAAAAACAAAAAAAACTCTTGGACTCGATCACTCTGTTCAAAGATCCAAACCGTTCATTTGTTGCAACTCAACATAAATAGGCCTTGTCCAAAAATCATCTCCCTAGGACGATATGAACTCTTCGATCGTAGAGATTTATCTACTGTATCTTCGTATTAGATCGGATGGTTAGGATCGTCCGATGGAGATTATTTTTTAGGCACAGCCTACTTACATTGACACTCAATCTGGATTTTTAAACAAAGTGACCCTAATGAATTTGCTAAAAATAGTGTTATATGATGCATGAACATAGGTGCCATATAATAGGTGTGCCCAGTGTATATTGTGTCGTTCATAGGTGCGCATAATTTTTGAAAATACAATTAAGCTCACCTTGTTTGAAGATCCAACCATTAAATTGTTGGGCCCAATTACAAGACTGCACCCCAAAAATTATCTTCATTAGATGATCCTAACCCTCTAATCTGTTGATAAACTACCCCATATAGAAATCTCTGAAGATCAAAGAGTTAGGCAAATCCAATGGAGATGATTTTTGTGGTATGACGTATTTAGATTGGAGCCTAACTGAATAATGGTTTAGATCTTTGAACAAGATGGGCCCCACTCTATTTTAAAAAAATATACATACGTATATAACACGTATTTATTAGAAAATTCATTACAGCCCAAATTATTCGAATATCGTTCATTTGATGGGTCCCAATGTAAATAGGTTTTGCTCTAAAATTCATCTCCATATAATGATCCTAACTCTCCGATCTGTAAAGGCTGATCATATGGTTTCAATCATCCTATGGAGATGATTTTATGGTTGAGGCCTATGTACATTAGGGCCAAGAAATTTACAGTTTGGATCTTCAAACCTGGTGGGCCCAAGTGATTATTTTTTTTAAAAATACTCTTTTTAGGGTGTCCACCTTTAAAGATCTAAACCGTTCATTGTTGGGCCCCACCAAGGGTTTGCCATGAAAGAGAGAAGAGAGAGGGTAGTATTGGTGTTGAATATGGGTCGGGTTCAACCCGAACCCGACAGGTTCAACCCGAATTTGGGTTGGATCAGGTTAAGCTTTTCGCAAATCGGGTTAGGTTAATGTTGGGAAAAATCAACCCGAATTGGAAATCGGGTTTGGGTGTCCGGCAACCTGACCCGATCCAACCCGAATTGGAAATTTCAAATTTCCATTTAGTAGTGATGTTAATTCCAACATATGCATATGATCCTAGTTAGTTTATATTAATATTACTGTATTCCATCTGAAGAAGTTCTGTATGTATTTTTCTTCTTCAACATTGAAATAGTCTTCACAGTCCACAATGGACGGTTTGGATAATCCTATGGTGCGGGCCATACCGTACTTTAATAAAGTGAGGAGTGTGATCATCAAAATATAGTAGTATGGATAACATTTCCCTTTGCTAATTGTTAGTCCCTGTTTGTTTTGGATTTTGAGAACAGATTGTGAGTCCAAAACTGATTATTGGTGACTCACTTTTGGTTCTCAAAATCCAAAACAACCCGGCTTGAGTTGAGGTGGTCAACTGTTGGTACCATATCAAATTGGGTCAATCCGACCCAACCCGACCAAACCCAACCCGAATTGGAAATCGGGTTGGGTTGGGTTGGGTTGGGTTGAACCCAGCCAGGTTGAAAATCGGGTTGAGTCAGGTTGGGTTGGAAAAATGGGTACAGGTGAAAATAAGTACAGGTGAGACCTCCCTTGTTCCAAGATCTAAACAATTCAATTGTTAAGCCTCACTTCATAGGATGATCCAAACCGTTCATTTGTTGGGCCAAAATGTAAATAGGTTGTGCCCCGAAAATCATTTCCATGTGTGGGAATATCCTAACTCTGACCAATAGAGGGACTGCAGAATATGGAAACCTCTATTGATGGGAAGGTTTGGATGATCCTATGGAAATGTTTATCGGGGCATAACCTATTACCGTTGTGACCCAACAAGTGAACGGTTTGGATCATCCTATGAATTGGGCTGTAATGTACTTTTTAAAATACTGAACTGTACAGCCATAAGATTTAGGCTACTGATGTTGGAACTACCATGTTTTAATAATTGCAGAAACTCAGCTTATTACAGTTCCCAAAAGCTCTCAGAAGCGAATAAAAAAAAGGGAAAAAGACAAATTGCATTTGTTCAATTATTAAGACATGGTACTGCCAGCCTCATTAGCCAAGATTTAATGAGTAGAAATAGAGAACAAGGGATAAAATTTTCGGTCATTCCAAGGACCTAGAACAAAGCAATAAATAGATGACTGAGTGTAACGAAACGAAGACAACAGAAGGAGAACAAAAACTATACAAAGGAGGTGCATATACAAAATATCTCTTATATGAGCAAGCATATCCCACGATAAGGACGGCGAGGAGAATACTTCTCGTTGAGATACTTCTTTTCTTATATGCATGGAACATATCAAAAAATTCCCTCCTGGAATACATATGAACAGAGCATGCTAAATCTAAGAGGTGAATTATTTCAAACAAACTTCACCCTGTTGGGAAAGTTGCCTTATTTCCCACCACCGTTGTGTGGTGTGGTGGGAAAGGCAGAGGCAAAAATAAGAAAGCCTCTAAATTCGGTTTTTAGGTTTTCTAAAAACCTAAGGCATGAGAAAAAAAAAACGACTGCAAAAAGAGATAGTGGCGTTTCTCTTGTGGGCAGCGGCAAGAGTCTTGGGTTGGAGGTGTGTCGTCTACCTCTTGACCAGGAAGAGAGGGAGACAAAGAAAGAGAAGGGAAGAGAGAGAAAGAAGCGTGTATTCTTCTTGGGTCTTTTCTTGGGTTCCCCTTCGAATTTCTCTTGTGGGTTTCTCTCGGGCTACTCTTGGGTACGATCTTGGGTTTGTGAAGCAAGGAAAGGGTTGCGGGTTTTGGGTTTTGGGTTAAATCCATTGTAATCCTTGTATATTATTTTTCTCATAGTCGAAGATCGTTTTTCTCGCCCGTGGAGTAGGCTTGGCCGAATCACGTAAAATCTTGGTGTTCATCTTGTGGCTTGTTTGTTTATTTTACTTTTCCGTTAAATTTGTGCACGATCAGATCGGATTGCCCGGTGGCCCGGCGGATTTTCTCAACAAGCTTTTAGGGGTGAGTTCTACCCGGTTTGATTCCCTACAAATGGTATCAGAGCTGGGGCGTGGTAACTCCCGGGAAGATCTCGGTAACCCCGGTGTGCCTCCGAGGATGGTGAAATTCCATCGGAGAAGATCTCGTCGTTCCCACGTTGCTGCCGCGTGAGGGGCGAGATGGTCCACGGTGCTTCCATGTGGAGGGAGAGATTGTTAGAGTTCCACGCAAAAGCAAATAGTCCCACATCGGTAAAGTGATGGGGATGGAGCTGGGTTATAACGGAATGGGCACCCTCCCTCTAACAGCTAGCTTTTAGGGGTGAGTTCTACCCGGTTTGATTCCCTACACATCGAGGGGATTCGCAGACAAGAATCCACATCTCTACCGAGTCAAGATACTTTTTTCCTCCTAGAGTATACATGAGCAAAGCACTCTCAATATAGAATCCAAGCATCATGACAAGTGTAATTACATGTGGAGGCAGTGAGAATATCCCCAATTATTTTGCTATGCTCATCCATTACTGTTGTCGCTATATTTCCAGCACTATTGTCCAACTTGTCAAATCGCTTTGAACAGTAATCCTGCCTGGTGTGACCATAAGCTTTGCAATGATTATATTGTATACTTTTTGTTGACCCTTGATCTCATCCTTTTAATATTTTCAGATCCCCTGCCAGTCAACCTTCCTTTTCAATTGGCTCTTAATTCTATCCTTTCAACACATTTAGGTTAATTAACAAATTAGGAGTGTTGATCAACGGTCTAGCCATCAACCATCGTACAGATCATAGAACCCCAACATGTGGACTTCGAGCGTTGATCACAGAAGCCGCCTGTTGATCTTAGAAAAACTCAGTTTAAACCTGAATGTCCACCACCCATTAAATTCTGTCAATACGGATTTACATGGATTAGAATCATTATCTTAAGGGAATATGCACCCTCCTTCTAACAGCTAGCTTTTAGTGGTGAGTTCCACCCAATTAAATTTCCGACAAGTGGTATCAAAGCTGGGCGTGGTAACCCCGGTTTGCCTCCGAGGACGGGAATGTCCCTCGGAGAAGATCTCGGAAACCCCAATTTGCCTCCAAGGGCGGGAATGTCCCTTGGAGAAGATCTCAAAAACCCCGGTGTAGTATCTCGTCGTTCCCACATTGCCACTGCGTGGAGGGGGAGATTGTCCACGTTGCTTCCGCGTGGAGGGGGAGATTGTTGGGGTTCCACGCAAAAGAAAAATAGTCCCACATCATTTATGTAAGATGGATGGGGATGGGTTATAAGGGAATGGGCACCCTCCTTCTAACAGCTAGCTTTTAGGGGTGAGTTCTACCCGGTTGAATTCCCGACATCCTCCATACTCACGGCCTAGGACGATCAAAACTAAAAGCGAACCCGACGTTCAAGCTAAACTACCTTCCACTTCCCAGATGTCCTTGTCCTTTTTGTTTCTCTTCACTTTCTCCACTCACATTGCCCTTCTCTCACGAATATATAGAATTTCACACTTAGCCAATGACCTAGTTCTGGTCTAAATAGAAGACACCTAGACTAACTTTCTATCCTAATCCAACTAGTAACAAAATCATTACAAATTACACCAAGTAACTATTACAAGAAGATCCCACATGAAGTGAGAAACAAGATAAAACCCAAAATAATCCAACGAGAAGAGATTTTGGTGATGAGGCGAGATTTAACAATGCACACTCCACTTAATAATGTCTATTCAAAGTATGTATGTGGATTATCCCATGCTCATAATCCTTGGAAGGAGAAGATAGCTAGACACAAATGAAGAATTAACAACCAGACTAAGATATGTCAATATCCCAAGTGAAGGTATTCTCAAAAAAACACTTTTTATTATTTTTAACAACATTGTGTCCTACTAAGAAACAAGACAAAGAAAACATCCTCCCGGATAGGGGAAAATAAAAGAATAAATTGGTAAGAAGCATGGCCTTTAATTGTGAGTTCTCACAACATCCATCCCTTTGAACAGTAGCATCGATGATAGTTTGACAAGAAGACAACCTCCAATTCCCAGATGTTTGGTTATTTGTATGCCTTTTCTTCATTCTGCAATTAATAGAAACAGAAGAGTGTGCATTGTTTGAAATAGACTTGAACAAAATATAAAAGAGCCATTGATATGGCTAGTAGCCTCTGTGAGGTGGGGGTGATGATGGTGGAGGGGGTGGTGATCTATAAATGTACTGTGGTGGTGTGTTGAAGTGAACTGCACGTTGTGACAATGGAGAGGGTGGTGGAGGAGAGTAACGCCGAGCAGCTGCCACATTGGTTGCTAGTATTATGCACAAGGCCACAACGAAAACCAAGCTATGCCATTGCAAGCCCTTCTCATGACTACCCATTTTGTGCTAAGTTCATGGCTTTCATTATAGAAGAGGCTAAGCCTTTTTATAGCTTCTTCCTCTTCAATAAATTTGTTCAAAGATAATGCTTGTTTAATTAGGTTTACAACCTGTATTAAAACAACGTGGCCGGCCATTTTGAAGTCCATGTTCTTTAAATGGAGCAACTTGGTCAATGATCTGACCGTTGATTTGTTGGGCCTTCCTATGAACGAGCCGTGGATAAAATCCAGCCCCATCGGACGATTTTAACCCTCTGATTTGGGGCCTCTATATAGATGGTGAGAAAATTAAAAGACAAGGGTCTCTCTCTATTCAAGGAGAAAGCATCTACAAATTAGTGTCAAATAAGTTAGGCACCCATCCATTTTGCAAGGCCTAGGAAATCAATGGTTTGGATTATAGATTATAAAATGGACCCCACATGTACTTTTGGACTATAGTATAAAGAAAGAGAAAACAGTTTCTATACAAGTGTAGATACGTTATCTATACACTAGCTTAAAATACAGTGGAGGGCATATTGTTTGAGTGATCCAAACCATTCATTTGATTGGCCCTCACATAGATAGGGTGTCCACAAAAAATCAGCTCCATAGGATCATCCCAACCCTACAGTTTGTGGAGGTAAAATGGACGCGTATAAACCTTCACAAATATGTCCATTTTTTGCCTCCACGGTTCGAAGGGTAGGATGATCCTGTGGAGCTGATTTTTTGTGGACACCCTATCTATGTGAGGGCCAATCAAATGAATGGTTTGGATCACCCAAACAATGAGGGCCTCAGTTGTTTCTTAAGCTAGTGTGTAGATAACTTATCTACACTTGTGTGTAGAAACCGTTTTCTCATTAAAAAAACCCTTTGTCAAATAAGTTAGGCTAAGAACAACTCAGAAGAACCAAGTCGGAAAATAGGGTTTGGAACCGTTTTCTCATTAAAAAAACCCTTTGTCAAATAAGTTAGGCCAAGAACAACTCAGAAGAACCAAGTCGGAAAATAGGGTTTGGAGTAGATTAGGATTTGGGGTATGTGGGTGCGAAGTGGGACAGGTAATTATGCTCGCTGAGCTTTTTCCCAGACTTAATGTGTTGATTTGGAGATGGTGGCACACTCAAGTCAAATTTGGGAGTTTTCCACTAGGTGTTATTTCCAAGGCCGGGTGTTAGGAGTCGTGAGATTAAGGAAGTTGGTATTACAGACATGTAAAGCGATCACAACCATTTATTTGTTAGGGTCCATTTTACCATGGAGACTGCATATATAAATGGCCCCAATCACTAGACAGCCAACAATGTGCAAGGGGAGACTTTGGCAAAGTACGTACCAATCGTTTATCCCTTGTTTGGTTGCAAAAAGTCCAGCATTTGTAGGGGGTTTTACAAGAGATGTCTCCTGGTTGTCTACTCCTTGTCTGCTCATATTCATCTCTTCCCAACAAAATTCAAGCAAAAAATAAAAAGGATCAATTACCAAAGGGGGACAAAAATTAGGCAGAATTATCAACTGGACCCATGCTTTTCAGAAATTACCAATGGGGGACAAAATCTGCCTTGTCATTAAAAGCTGGACGAAAATGCCATTTTCTTAAGCAACACGTTTTGCTTTTCCACTTTTCCCTCTTCTCTCTTCTTTCCCTCTTTTTTTTCACTTTTCCATTTTTAACTTGTTTTTTTTGCCCTAGCAGTCATCTTCTTCATCATTTTAGCCACCATTGGAGGAGGGAAAGCTCAAAAACTTGAAACGTGAGTTCATTCCCATCTCTCTCTATATCTAGGTTTTGTTTTTCAATTGTTTTAGGGTTTTGTATTTCTCCTTCTCCCTTTCAATGGAGGATGAGGAAGATGAATCGTACGGTACAAAGAAAAAAACGTGAAAATGAACGAGTGAAAAAAAACAGGAAGTAAAAAAGTGTTCATAAGGCACTTGATAAGCCCATTCGGAATTTGGTAACCCCATTTTGATACTGGATAACCCCAACTCCAGAGACGTGAAAACCCCCTTCCAAAACTCCAGTACCCTTGGGCAATTTTAAGGGACTTGATAAGCCCATTCGTAAATTGGTAACCCCATTTTGATACTAGATAACCCCAATCCCAAATACTTGAAAACTCCTTTCCAAAACTCTAGTGCCCTCTGCCAATTTTTAGGGACTTGATATGCCCATTCGGAAATTGGTAACCCCATTTTGATACTTGATAACCCCAATCCTAGAGATTTGAAAACCCCATTCCAAAACTCCAGTACCCTCGGCCAATTTTCAAGGACTTGATAAGCCCATTCAGAAATTGGTAACCCCATTTTTTATACTAGATAACTCCAATCCCAGAGACTTGAAAACCCCCTTCCAAACTCTAGTATCCTTGGCCAATTTTCAAGGACTTGATCACCCCATTCGGAAATTAGTAACCCCATTTTTTATACTAGATAACCCCATTCCTAGAGACTTGAAAACCCTCTTCCAAAACTCCAGAACTCTCGGCCAATTTTCAAGCACTTGATAAGCCCATTTTGATACTAGATAACCCCAATCCCAAATACTTGAAAACCCCATTCCAAAACTCTAGTACCCTCGGAAAATTTTCAGGGACTTGATAAGCCCATTCTGAAATTGGTAACCCCATTTTGATACCTGATAACCCCAATCGTAGAGACTTGAAAACCCCCTTCCAAAGTCAAAACATGTTGTATATGCCAAAGGGTATTTTCGTCCAGCTTTTACTGACAAGACCTCTTTTGTCCCCCGTTGATAATTTTTGAAAAGCATGGGTCTTGTTGATAATTTTGCCTAATGTTTGTCCCCCATTGGTAATTGGTCCAAATAAAAATAAAGGTAGTCTCTCTCTCTCTCTCTCTCTCTCTCTCTCTCTCTCTCTCTCTCTCTCTCTCTCTCTCTGTGTGTGTGTGTGTGAAGGCGCCCTCTATCACTACTCTATAAGGTTGACAACCAAACACTTCTTACCACCTTACCACTATTCTACAAGGCAAGTTCCAGGTAAATCCAAGGGTTGTCTCCTCCCTATTGACTACTTACACCATTACTCTACAAGGTAAATACCTACTATTGCTGCTGAAATCTTGACTAACTCTCGGAAGAGGACACGGGCTGAGCTGGCTCTGGAAGGGGAACCTACAAGTGCAGAATGTTAGAAAGAGGGCCGGACTCAGACTCCAGGGGACTCTCCGATGCCTAAGTCAAACATGGTAACAGCAGTACGAGCTGAAGTGAGCTCAATGAGAATGAGAGAATGAATGAGATTGTTAGATGTGTAGTTCTTGCCTTCTGGGGCTCTTTCCTGGCCAGGCCCTTTTCCTAGTCTCTTTCCAAGTTTATCGCTAAGGCGGTTTCTAGAAGGGTTCGGATTGAGAAACTACCCTTTTGCCCCTGTTGCCTTTAAGTCTTCAAGTGCCACATGTCAACTCCTTATTGGTTGGCGAATTTTACCCCCAACACCTTCGTTCTTCAAGAATTTAATGATTTCCATGTACTCCATTCAATTGTCTGCCCTAAAGTATTTTACCTACTTTTCAACTTATTTCTTCTACTGATTGAACATGGTGAAAACATCTAATTTACACTCAACAAAATAAACTCATACCTTCTGCGAGTGATTGTCTATGAAACAAAGTAATGTTTCCAGCCTTACAATGATACTCATACTTTGTCAAGTTCCACGCCATGCTTAGTTCACTCGTATATATGGCCTAATAGCATCTGCCACACATTCGTATTATCGGTGTTGGACTCTGCAGGGATAGAAACTGCCTTATCATTAATGTTGCACTCTACATGCATAAAAACCACTAATAGCATTCTTGGCATATGCTATGCATGGGTTTAAAAAGAAAAGACAAGCTACATTTCTGCAACTATTAAAACATGGAGACTAATTGTAGAAATAGACAAAGGAGGCCTATGCAAAATATATCTCTTATATGAGACTAATTAAGCATATCCCACGATCACGGATTGGAGAGCGTTAATGACTGTTATCTCACATCGACTAAATCCGGCACTCGACACAAGCTTTCTCCATTCTTTTTCCGTCCTCTCTTTTCCTCCTGTTGATATCATCATTATCACGTCAAAGGCGTATCGTGTGCGGGTTATGTTGTGACCTTCTTCAATGTCCATTACAATATCCACTATAATCACCTTTCCGCCTTTTTCAGGTATGGCTTCTTTGCATCTCTTCAGAATCTTCACACAATCTTCGTCGTCCCAATCGTGAAGTATTTTCTGCAACCAAACAGTATTAAGAAATGAGACCCATTGAAAGAAGTGACATGTTTGTGTGTCTAATGGAAAACACGAGTTTTTATATGGTGTAAGCCCTTATAGTCCGTTATTTTTCAAAAAGTATTGTACGGACCACACCATAGGATGATCCAAATGGTCCATGTGATGGAACACAGCTCAAATAGTGATTGGAATACAACGCAAATAAGTTGTGCCCCAAAAATCATTTTGATCCATAGGATGATCCTAGTCATTCAATCTAAGGAGGTTCCATAATATGCAGTTCCTCTATAGATCTGAGGGTTGGGATCATCCTATGGAAATGATTTACATAATCCACTTGTTTAGTGGTGTCAATACACAATCCAATCTTGGTTGACCACTTTGGTGGTATCAACAAAAGATAGAAGTTACATGAAGTATTATCCAAGAGGTTGGTACGTAATTTTACTGTAGTGGTATGTCGTTTTACCTCTTAAATGGGTAGTGAATAAATCAACTAAAACCCACTTGTGTTGTTATCAGAACAATAAATAGGTAAAAATATTTTCTACTTGTCGCTTGGGTGCCTCTTAAACTGAAAAGTTCCTTCAGATGTGGCTACGTGCCAAAACCAAACTTTAGTAGTGCTATAACTTTTGTCAGTTAGAGGGCTACGGTAAATAGTAATAATGATATATTATTATTATTTTCAACTGGCTTGGTTACCTATATCAATGGATTTACATGACACAAGAATCTCGTTTTTATGGATAGGAGTGTAGACCCACGTAGTCAAACTTATGTATAAGGTAATAAGAGACCCATAATGCGTTGTTTAATAAAAACAAGGGTTGAGGTTTTGATTTATCTAAAACCTTACTCCAGTTCGGTTACCTATATCAATGGATTTACATGGCATATGCCACCCACCAACAAGTCATCTTGCCCCCACTTCTGCAATGCAAAACCCAGACGTCAAGCCTTAAGTATTGCCCATTAGTAAACTACAGCATATGTATTTGTAGCCTTTTGAATCAAAACTACAAGGTGGTTACCATCCTTTTCTCTGTAAAATGAGAAGTGTGATAATTTATTTATTTATTTTGTCTCTCTGTAAGCTTTGTTCTCTCAACTAAGTTTGCAAGCCAAGCTGGGTTCCCAACCCACGACAGAAATATAAAGAGTGGAGCAATGACAGTGCCCACCATCCACACGGGCAACGTAACGGTGGCTGATTCAAAGCGGTTCAAAGCCGCAACCTAGGCCGCATTCAAGCCGGGTATTTGATTTTAATTTCAACCTACTGTTATCGTGCTTAAGTAGGTAAAATTAGAATCAAATTCAACCTGCGCTTTGATACCATTGTTGGAATTTTCTTTCGAATAAAAGATGAAAAAATAAAGTTAAATAAACTCACCTTAAGGAGGAGAACACCTTGGCTAAGATGGCAAATCTAATGTGCAGATCGTGAGTTTTCACAACACCAAAAGCCAAGGTGTGATCCTCCTTTTATAGATTAGGCCCATCCCAAATCTCTCCCATTAGAGATGTGGAGGGGAGATAACTAACGAGTCCCTTCTTTTGTGTTTATGCTTATCAATATAGAGTCCTTGCCAAAGTGGGATTAGAGAGAGGAAGTTAAGATAAGATCAAATAAAATTAGCCAATGAAACTAAAACTGATTTTAAAGGTCACGTATCCAACAGACTCGGCGTGGACGCGGCCAAGAATGCAGTTGACACAGTCATAACTCGGGAGAGTCAAAGCAGTTTTTATTGACCTTGTAGGGCAAAATGCGGAATGCATGCAGTCCAAAGCCGGACACGGCCAAGGTAAAAGGGAGTCGACTCGGGCGAGTCCCGAGTCGAGTCAAGGAGTTTTTAAACACCAGCTAAACGGGTTTTAGTTTTGCAAGCAGCTCTCTTTATGAAAATACGTGTTGTTGGAAGCAAATAGCCACTACAGATCATGCAACTTACATGAAATTTATAAATGAACTGAAACAAATCACATAAGGTGAGGAACAGCAGAAGTCCACTCCCAAACAAATTCAAAAGGGCTACGAAATATAAAATCAGCTTAATTATCATACTAAGTCACAAATTTCATTCTTGGGAATATCAAGACAAGGGAAAATCTCGTAATATATAAAATGTTTTATTTTTCGGGTTTATAGCGGAAAAATGATAAAAATAAAATTATTTAAAAATATATAAATTATATAATCTAAGAAAAATATGAAATAAAGAATATTGTAAATATATTGCGATATTTTCACCGTAAATGATAAAAATGAAAATTTTGCTATATATATTTTTTACAATCTCGAAATTTTATCGTTATATTAATATGTGATGATAAACTTGAGATACTTTCAAAATGACAGATATCTGTGACATACCATCATCATAACAGCGTGGTTGTGTGGTATGAAGGAAAACATGTCGCCGGGCACTTGTTCTACCTCGGGGTAATTGGGTATTGTCTCGATAACGTGCGGAAGATCAAGGACGCTGCACTTAATATGTGGAAAGGCTTTGGCAATCGCTCTAGAAGCCGTGCCTGTTGTTTGTACAAATAAGGATGATGAAAGATCAAAAAATGGCGATGCAAATAATCAAAGTAAGAAACACAGAGGAAATAGAATGACCTGTGCCTCCGCCTATATCCACCAAAGATGTGATCCCTTGGAAAATATCCCTACAACCCTCTATCAACGCCGGTGTAACTATCGGGGCATCAGAAGCCATGGCCTCATTGAAGAACTTGTTATATTCAGCATGTTTAGCGGCATAGCTCGACATATCTTCTCCATTTAAAACCTCAAAGGTCGACTTTGATGCCTTCTCTTCTAGCAAAGACCCGAGGTCAAGCCATTTATTGCCGTCCCCCTGTTGATGTTGTTTGTTTTTTTTATTTATTTATTAACGAAAGATAACTATATATTAAAAGAGAGAAAAGATTATAGTTGCAAGTTAACAAGCAAAGATTGCCCAGCATACAAGGAATCCTTAAGCCCCTGATTTAGCCAATTGATCACACTCCTAAATATGGACAAAAGAAATAAATCTAACATAGATCGTAGAAACTTCATCCAAAAACCTAGCTAAGCTCCAAGGACCTACACTCTTACCTTGAGCCCAAGAAATAACATTAGACGAATCACATTCCACCTCTATTTTACCTGTTGGGTAAGCCGTGCGAATGGGACTAAGCTCTTCTCGTCACCAACTAGGATGAATTTCGCGGCGGAGGTGAGCCAATACAAGTCCTCTCCTTGGCTAGTTAGGAGTCCCATGTACACTAAGTAACGCATTAAACGGCGAAGGTTATCGGAGTTGTTGGCCGGCACCGGTAAAGAAGAACTTAGTTGAGAAATTGTGGTGGGGCCGCCACACCAATGGATAATATCGGCTATCCCAAGATCAAGTGCCCATTTGAGAACTGCACTATCCAAGAATGCAACTATATGGCCCCAAACAAGAGCAAGATCATTCAGTTCTTCAGCCATTTCTTTCTTGTTGCTTCTTCTTGGATGACTTTATGTAGAGATCTGTGGTTATTCCCTCAATCCCACGTCTACCTCTTTATATATAATGAAGATAAAGGTTTTACAAATCTATTAATTGGTTGAAGTTGCGTACTCACTTGATTATCATTTCCACGTGATAATCTATTGTGGAGTATTAATTTTCAGGCCCAATATAATTCACAGAAGTTCGTTCCCCTATAGCTATCTCTGTTTTTTATTGCTCCGTGGGCTCCCAAAGGAACGAGACCCTTGATCAGAAGGGTGGTGTTTTCACGTGATCTCACCGTTGATTTCTTGTATATATCCTTTTGATTTAGCGGTTGAGATTTCCAAATTAATCGAGACGCAAGATGCACAATGGGAATATTTTATTATTGATTGTGCCGGCTGTCGGCCTGTCGCTAACAATCCACCAAAATGCACCAAATCGCATGGTGGGACTTTCATGTTTTATAAGCATAGCTTGGAATAGTTGGACCGTTAGATCAACAATCTACTTGTCAATTGATCATAAGACCACACATCTAACATGAAAGTCCCACCATGCGACAAATGAATGGTTAACGATTTAAACAAACGAATGGTTTGCATTTTCGAAAAAGGTGGGTCCTACTGCTTTTTTTTTTTTTTTTTAAATACCAACTTTTGAAGATTTTTTATACCATAAGTTCCTAAATAAATCAATGGAATTGCTTTGCCGAAGGCATTTCGCGGATGGTTTGTTGCATGTGAGAGCAGTCATGAATGAAGACAGACACTCCTCTTTTACCGGCCCTTACACTTCTCACTGTGAAACTTTATCTCACTCCCTCACTCCTGACATCCCCTAACTTTGGCAAGGCAATGGAATCAAAAAGATACAAGTGGGCCCACATCCAAACAATGTGGGCCCACTGTGTTTTTTGTTGTGTTTGGATTCGGGTATTTTGGATCATCCAAACACTACCAAAAACACAGTGGGCCAACATTGTTTGGATGATCCAAAGCATTCATTTGATGGGCTCTGACATAGATAGGGTGTGCCCAAAAAATCAGCTCCGTAGGATCATCCTAACCCTTCAATCTGTGGACGAACTGTCAACTAAGGGGGTCTACCTTACACAAATTGAAACCACAGGGGGTCTACTTGTAACTTTTTAAACATTAGGGGTTAAGTTGAATGTGTCAGAAACAACAGAAGGTCTAAGTCTATTTTTCCCTCTATTTTTATGACCAAACCCACAATGTTATTTAAGGCTCTGTTACTATTGGATTTAGTCCCAAAGTGTTTATTAAACAATAAAATAAATATAGTTTTGAGCTAGAAACAATTTAATCATCATAATGAGACATTAAATACATTGTTAGGAAGGGGATTTGGAAATTGATCAAATAAGGGGAAAAAGACTTATAGAAATGTAGAATCTCTGTTAGAGCCATTCTGCATCCTTTAGTCCAAACACCATTCAATCGGTCAAACCATAGCAAGAAAATAAACAAAAAAAATCACTAAAATTTAATCAACTCTGAGTCTCACGTGCTAGATCAAGTGGTCACAAAGTATAACAACAGACCCCATCTACGCCATCCTCTTTTACGATTTCTCCGTGGGGTAACACCTGCAATACAATCCAGCATAATGAAACCCATAACCAAAAATCAACCCTATGAATACACCAAAATCCAAGGAAAGAAACCCCATCCTGCTATATTATAATAGATAGAAAGCATATAAATGATGCGAGCAACAGTCGTTTGGAATGTTTTGTGCCAAATTAATTCATAACTGATTTGATCTTCTTAGAGGGAAGATCACCCTCTTCATCCACTTTGATGGAAGGATCAATCCTCCTTTGCGTACAAAGACACGATTTTTCAAACAAGTTTCTTCATTCCTTTAAAAGGGTTGCATGCATGTTATTTATAAAAAAAACCCGGAACCTGGATAATTCTTATCTATTTTTTTTTTTTGAAAAGGGCAACAGTATATATATATATATATATATATATATATATATATATAAAAACAGAACCGAGGTGGTCATGAAGGAACAAAGATAATACAAAGATAAGGATAATTCTTATCTATAAAACTCCTCCTCCCCATATCAAACTCCACACAAATCTAAACTAATGTATTCAACCCAAGTAGGGCCATCTAGGTATGTAATACATGTTTGTAAAGTTGTTGGTGAGTCAAATCGTTTTCCTAGCTTCTTGGGGTTATGCTTTTTCATATTTTGTTTGTGTTCTTGGCGAGTCAACTCGTTTTGCTAGCGAGTCAAATGCACTCAAAAGGAGTTTTGGGTTGACTCAAAGAGCTTTCGTACTACTGTTAACACCACATTACAGATGTCAAGTTGCAACACCTTGATGGATGCCTAAAATTGACTTGCCTATGCCAGAAGGCCTCACCTCTTAAAGACTGACTTGTAAACCAACTATAGCAGTGGGGAATCTCCCCCTCGAAGGTCGGAGACTAAACCACATGAATCTTAGCCTCTTGTTGCCCAAAGTAATTTCCTTTATTCCTTAAACTTTATTATGGGAAATAATATTATTTGGGAATTGCTAGCATCCATCGCAAAAGGGTTTTCGCGGTTGGTCTGTCGCATATCAGACCAGCCACCTCGTTAATGAAGACAACAGCTTTTGTCTCCATTCACAAGGTGGCTGGTCTGACGAGCAACAGACAAGCCGCAAAAAGCCGTTTGCGTGGAGCTTAGCAAATCCCATAGTCTTTTCATCATTTGTTCACTTGTGTTACTAGGGTAGCATGGTCATTTTGGTCCTTTTGAGAAATTATATGGTGTAAGGCCTTACAACAATTAAGGCACTTGTACAGTAGAGGTACCACCCCCTTGATGATTGATCCAACAGCAGCTTCTCAAAAAGTGAGCTGCTGTTGGATCAAATATCAAGGGGGTACCTCTACCGTATGGTTGTAAGGCCTTACACGATATAAAAACTCCTTTTTTATGGGGGCATTTTGATGATTTTACTTTAGTTAGGGTATTTGGGTCATCTTACCATCGTAATTGGCTATAAGTAGCCATTTCCCTCTCTTTTCTAGTCAGATTTTGGACTTCGATTTTTGAATAAAAATATGTGGATTTTTTTGGAAGTAGATCTAGATCTTACAAACGATTTTGGAGGGAATATTTCCACAAATTTGAGGACATTGCAAGCACAAATTACCAACTTTTCTCATCAAAATCCACTCCAAGAACATCAAGGAAGAACACATGAATCGTTCAAGTTACTCTTCTTGTAGAAGTGTGTTGCTGGAATGAGAAAATTCATGAATTTTTCCTCTAAATTGTCACATCTGAAGGGCCCGTTTGGATGCCGAGAAGATTTTGATTTGGATTTCTCACATTTGCAGCCCTTTTTGTGTTGTGATTTTGTTAAATTTTGTATTTTCCACTAATTTCTGCATGTTTACAAGTAACAATAACCAGTGCTTAAATAAGCACTTGAAGATAAAGATAAGAACAAGAGATGAAGATCATCCTAATCTAAACAAACTTCCCTAATCTACCACCAAAATGATAAACGGTCAGATCTTATCATGATCCGATCAGATATGATAAATCTCAACACGCCCCCTCATACGTATATTGATTAAAAATCTATATACATTTGCATACAATGAAAATTCGCAAATTGATTACAATAAAAATCCCCAAACAATTACAATAAAAACACTCCCAACACACTCAAGCAATTTGTCGAATCTTCAACTGATATTAACTGCTGCTTCTTGCCAATGTCCCCTGATGCCGATTTCTGAAAGGACTACTGCTTGCAAAAGCGGCGAAGAGAGACTCAAGGCCTCCATGGGCGAGTCTAAATAAAATGGGTCACTATGGACCAATGCCACAGGGGTCGACTTTTGGGATCGATCCACAAAGAATTTGAAGACTCTCTCGAGCACGCACTCCAAGGGACCAAGGATTGTACAGTAATGGACCGAAGAACCTCAACCGAGAAGAGTGGCTATTTATATTTTAGGCACACACCTCAAACGGAGGCACCTCAACTAAAATAGCTCGGAGAATGAAGATTTGGAAGAAAAGGAAGATGGAAAAGATCGGCAACTAGGGGCTTAAGGACACTAATTATTGGCAAACATCAAAGATCATGCGAATCTTTTTTAAAAGGAATTGATAGTGTAAAAAAGAGATGGTAAAGACAAAGTGGTGCGATTATCAATATGAGAGGACTAGTTTCTTGCAAATGACATAGAAACAGGGTGTAGTATTATAAGAACAGGATGCAGATGCAAGGGGGTGCAGATATTAATACCGAGGAATGAAGAAGTGAGGGGTGATATTTTATCTCTCACCATGTTTATCATCAAGTAGTTCTCTGCGACCATTATTGCCTTATATCAATGACTTGCCTTTCCAACCAGGAAAAAAAAGAAGCAATGCAGCCTCCTTTTGTAGTCCAAGCTTCTGACATGCATCAACACCAACAGCCTACCTACTACATGTTTGGGATTTTTTTTCTTGACGTCTTTTGGTGTTTGACGGAGAAGAAAAATCAACAGTAGCTACCACCGTATGTGTGGGTCTAACCCTAAAGCTCCATAGCCGCCTCCACCATCATGGCAATTTTTTTCTTGTAAGTAGTGCCTACATTTGGAATGATGAAAACAATAACTAATTTCCACTACATTTGATACCATGATCGAGTAGCCTTCAACAAGCTCTCCTGAATGATGAAAACAATAACCAAGTCATTTGGAAGTCTACAACTGACGGATCATTTTCTTCTAAAACTGCCTAGTATTCCATCAGGTCCCACTTCACTAAACAACCTTGGCATGATTTGATATGGTTCAATGGGAATGTCCCTAAGTACGCTGTTATAGCATGGAAGGCTACTCTAAATAAGCTAAGCACAAAATATGGAGTATTCTGCAGAGATCCCATATCTGACACATGATGTGTTCTGTGCAGTTCAGAACCAGAGACTAGCAGTCACTTGTTCTTCAAGTGTGGATTCTCTGCTTGGATTTGGAGATCCATTCTGTGGCATGATTTGATATGGTTCAATGGGAATGTCCCTAAGTACGCTGTTACAGCATGGAAGGCTACTCTAAATAAGCTAAGCACAAAATATGGAGTATTCTGCAGAGATCCCATATCTGACACATGATGTGTTCTGTGCAGTTCAGAACCAGAGACTAGCAGTCACTTGTTCTTCAAGTGTGGATTCTCTGCTTGGATTTGGAGATCCATTCTGTGGAGGGTCGGAAACCGGAGGAAGCCTAAGAACTCTTTGTTTGATGAAATCGAATGGTTGAGAGGTAAATTCCGCGGCAAGGGCTAATCTCCACAACGATTAAATTCTGCTTCTCTGCTGCAATTCACAAAATTTGGAGGAAAAGGAACCCGCGAATTTTTGAAAATGTTAAAAACCACAAATCCAATATTTTGAAAGATATTCTTCTTGAAGTCAGATACAAAATCAACTCTTTAAATATGTCGGAAGTCGACACAGCCGAAAACCAAAAAATTGCTGTGCTTTTTGGATATAGATTCCTCCCCTTCAATCAACCTCAGGAAGATGGCCGAGGGGTCCTGTATCTCAGAAAGTAAGTCTCGGTCCCTTTTCTCTCGGATTCTGCGGAGAAATCTATCGTCAGAGTCATCCCTTCCTCTTTGTATTCTGTTTTCTGGCCTTCGCGCCCTCTAAACCTTGTACCATCCTTTCTTTTTTTATATATTTCTGGTCGGGGTCCTGCCTAACCCCTGCTTGCCCATCAAAAAAAACAATAACTAGTGCTTAAATAAGCACTTGAAGATAAAGATAAGAACAAGAGATGAAGAACATCCTAATCTAAACAAACTTCACTAACCTTCCACCATATTGATGTGATCCAATCATATATGATAAATCTCAACAGATTTGGATCCGGTTCAAATCCTTTGATTTCCAAATAGCGACTGACGGTGAAAAAAATCAGATTTGATGTGGCAGTTTCCTTCACCCTCTTTACTCTTCAACCTCTACCCTCCACTAGGAAGTACCCACTTCCCTCTATGTCTCCCTTAACATGAGCTGCCGGATCTATTCATTTTGTATTCAAAACTCAATTCCAAATCCAATTACAAAATAGGAGGTATCCAAACGGGCCCTAAGTGAGCTCTTAAATCCTTGTCTATTGATATTTCATGTCTCTGAGATCCTGCAAGAAAACTTAAAAAAAAAAAAAAAAATCATCAGTTCTTGTGAGAAATTCCTCTTGATCTGTGCTAATTTTTCCATTGTAAAATTCTCCAGGGTTACATCAATCGATTGAAATCTCTGCATTTCCTTGAAACGATCTTGTGATCTTATCAGCAAAATAAAAGAGATAAAGCTTCGTGATCGATATTTATGCTTTAGCATAGTTAAAATTAGGGTATGTGAAATGTGCTTAAAGCATGGCTGAGGAAAGCGAGTGGTCGACCGTCTTGCATAAGAACCGCCCCTATTCCATTGCCTGCCGCATCACATTCAATGGTGAAGGGCTTGGAAAAATCAGGCAATGCTAAAACAGGAGGCTTGGCCATGGCATCCTTGAGGCTGCTGAATGCTTCCTGTGTCGCGTTCGTCCAATTCTTTTTTAGCATTGACGTGAGAGGACCAGCTATCTTCCCATAATCTTTGATGAATTTGGGGTAATAGCCGGTTAAACCCAAAAATCCATGTAGGGATTTGATTGTTGAGGGCATTGGCCAGTTCATCATGCTAGAAATCTTGGCAGGGTCAGCAGCCACACACCTCTTAGAAATAATATGCCCAAGAAAATCAATGCTGTCACAACCGAACCTGCACTAGGAATCTTTTGCAAATAGCTGGTGGGTCCTTAATACTTCCAATGCAGTCCTTAGGTGATTCAAATGTTCAACTTTTTCCCTACTGTATGTTAGTATGTCATCGAAAAATACCAAAATAAAGTTACGTAAGAAGGGACGGAATACCTCGTTCATTAAGCCTTGGAATGTAGATGGGGCATTAGTAAGACCAAATGGCATTACTAGGAATTCGTAGTGACCCTCATGAGTTCGGAATGCTGTTTTTGGAATGTCCGGTGGCTGCACTCTTATCTGATGGTAACCCGAGTGGAGATCTAACATTGAGAAAATCGTGGCACCATGGAGTTCATCGAGCAATTCATCCACCACCGGTATTGGGAATTTGTCTTTCACTGTCTCATTGTTTAATGATCGATAGTCCACACACATGCGCCAAGATCCGTCTGCCTTTCGTACCAATAGAACCGGTGATGAGAAAGGACTTTGACTAGGCCGTACAATTCCAGCCTGGAGCATCTCCCTCACGATCCTTTCTATCTCACCTTTCTGGTAGTGTGGGTAGCGATAGGGCCTTACACTGATTGGTTGAGTTCCCTCAACAAATGGAATTCGATGGTCTTGAGCGCGAGGAGGAGGTAACCCTTGTGGTTCACGGAACACATCCTTGAACTCGCCTAGGACCCTTTGCACTTGTGGATCCATGTCTGATTGAGGTTGGGCCCCGACTACATTGAAGAGTTGTACTAGAACACTCTTTTTATTTGACAATGTTGTCTTCCTTATCTCGTTATCACCCATAACAGCCATGTCAGATGCTGATTCTCCTCGTAAGTTGACAGGCCTTCCATCTAGGACAAACTGCATGGAGAGGTGAGAGAAGTCCCACAAAATGGGGCCTAAAGTTCTCAACCAATGAGCCCCGAGTACCACATCACAACCGCCCAACATCAGTAGATAAAACTCAGTGCAATAGGTTGGTTCTGCAATAATAACGTGACCCCATCGCGTTTACCTTGACTGGCTAGCTTTTCCCCAGTGGCCACGGTCACCTCAAATCGTCCACCAGGGAGAACAGACAATCCAACCTTCTTAGCTATTGCTGGATCGAGGAAGTTGTGGGTGCTATCAGAATCTATTAGCACACAACTTTTTTGTTTCTTTAGGTTTCCTTGTAGCCGCATGGTTTGAGGAGTTGAGGCACCCGCAATGGCATGTACCGATATTTCCGGTGAGATGAATATAGTTGGCAGCTAAGATCCCCATCTGGTTGATCAACTCATCCAATGTTTTCTGTTGGGACTCTTGGCCTTCCTTGATTTTATTTACTGAGTCAGCTAGCTGAGAAATTCTTATTCCATCTGCCATAGCAGGAACGTCTGGCTCTGATACCGGTTGAAATGTGCTTTTTTTTTTTAAGAAATAAAATGACAGAGAAAAGGCCACTTGAGGGGGCTAACCTCGAAATAAGAAAACCAGAGAATGATATTTTTTTCATAATCCTTATTTCAAACAATTACAGGATATATATATATGAGGAAAAGGATTGTACGCTCAAGTGTACCTAACCTTAGGTACGCTCGAGTGCCAAATCACATGGGTCCCACATTTTTTTTGGTCATCTAAATCATTCATTTGCAAGGCCCCATCATAGATAGGGTGCATACCAAAAATCAGCTCCATAGGATCATCCTAACCCATCCATTTGTGGAGGTCAAAATGGACAGACACTGTTTGTCCACAAATCTGCCCATTTTGCCCTCCAGTTTTTGAGGGGTTAGGATGATTCAATGGTGCTGATTTTTGGTACACACCCTATCTATAATGGGGTCTTGCAAATGAATGGTTTAGATGACCAAAAAAAATGTGGGACCCATGTGATTTGGCACTCGAGCGTACCTAAGGTTAGGTACACTCGAGCGTACAATCCTTTTCCTATATATATATATGCTGCATTTCCACGTTCTCCTCCAAATCTCAACAACCCAACACAATTCAACCTACTAATTAGCTATTCTTTATTGGCTAATCCTTATCCTGAGTGATAAGAATCCTACTCAACTCAATTTACTAGTCTCAATACCCCTATTTTACCTCAACAGCCCTATTATTTCTCCCCTCATGCCCTGCTCGTTACAGTACGAAGCCTTCAAAATTTCTGCTTCTAGTGTATGTCATTGTTGCACACCACATGTTTGTTTTAATACCTGCTTGGAGCTTTTATTTGCTATGGTAGTAACACAACTTTACTTTTAAGAAAAATTCCTACAGCACAAGTAGATGGTTGGTTTGGGCATTTAAGATTTTCCCCGTCTCACCTATATTGTTTTGGTTATTGCCACTACATTGGATTTGGGAATTTAAAATGCTTTAAATTCTGATTTGGTGCCAATTATAATTTGCTCAAATTTGATTCCACAGGCTTGAAGGAAGTTGAGAGTCAAAGTGAAACTTTGAATACATGGCTTAGTGCTTAGTGCTTAGTCTCTGTCTCATAGCAAATTATTCGAGGCTTGAATTGCATATAATTTCACTAGCAAATTCGCTGTTGTTGTTACTGCCATTTGGGTCTTGTACAGAATACCACGGATGGAGGTTTATGCTTATGCAAATTTCTTTTACAAACCTCAAAATCAAGAGCATATTTTTTTTTTTTCACAAGTTGATTCCCTGTACGGATTAGATTTCTTTTTTAATTGCGGCAATTTGATTGATATGATCTGATTACTTGTAATTTCTATGTTATCTCCTGTTTTACAATTGCTGCATATTGATATATAATCCGAAATCTCCTTACATTTTCTCGAACACCTAGGACTGAGGACAAGGCATTTAATAGATGACGAGTGTAGGGAAGTGAAGATAATAGAAGGAAAGCATAGGCTATAAGGAGGAGGTGCCTATATAAAATAACCCTTATAAGACTAAGGGGCCGTTGGATACGCGGATTTTAGAATCCAGGTTTTTCGATTGAAAACAGTGTAAAAGAGAGTATTAATCAAGCTGTTGGATGCTGTCCTGGCGGCATTTCTTGGATTTTAAGCAAGAAAATCAGGTTTTAAAAATCTCTCTTACATCCTATAATTTCTAAAACCTGGAAATATGGGAGGATCTGCTACTCTCTTGCTGATGGAATGAAGGGAGAGAAGTAAAAAATAAGTCAAAAACGAGGGCTGATCCGCTTCTTCTCTTGTATCTAATCCTCTTTTACACTGTTTTCAAACTAATTAAAAACCTGGATTCTAAAATCATCGTATCCAAACGGCCCCTAACCGTATCCCACGATTGCGGACTGGAGAGCATTAATGACAGTTATCTCACATCTACTGAATCCGGCACTTGACAGAAGCTTTCTCCATTCTTCTTCACTCCTCTCTTTTCCTCCTGTGTATATCATCATTATCACATCGAAAGCGTATCGTGTGTGGGTTATGCTGTGACCTTCTTCTATGTCCATTACAATGTCCACTATAACCACCTTGCCACCCTTTTCAGGTATGGCTTCCTTGCATCTCTTCAAAATCTTCACACAGTCCTCGTCGTCCCAATCATGCAGTATTTTCTGCAACCAATTGTAGGATGGTTAGCATTATGAAATGAGTAGCCCTTTGAAAATAAGAGATTTTATATGGAGTGTGGCCATATGGTATAGAATTTTTCAAAAAGTACTGTAGGCCCCACTTCGTAGGATGATCCAGACCAGTCATTTCTTGGGTGTGAATAGGTTGTGCCCAAAATTATTTCCATATGATGACTCTAACCCTCGGATCACATAATGGAAATTTATGTAGATCAGGGGGGTTAGAATCATGCTATGGAAATGATTTATGGGACGCAACCTATTTACACACTATCTTTCAAAAAGTACTGCACGGTCCACTACATAGGACGATCCAGACCGTTCAATTCTTGGGCCACAATGTAAATAGATTCTGCCCCTAACATATATCCACAACGAGATATGTGGAGATTTTATATAGTACTTGTGGGTGAAGTCCAGTATTTTTCAAAAAAATATGGAGCCAACTTCATAGGAATATCCAAACCTTTCAAAATAAGGGATTTGCTAAGGTCCATCGTAAAAGGAATTTTGCGGCTGGTCTGTCGCATGTCAGACCAGCCACCTCGTGAATGGAGACAAAAGCTTTTGTCTCCATTCACGAGGTGGCTGGTCTGAAGTGCGACAGACCAGTTCAGACCAGCCGTGAAATGCCTTCTACGATGGATGCTAGCAATTCTCTCAAAAAATAGAGTTTTTGGCCATGGGAGGAGGAGAGAGATTTTAGAGGGCACGTTCGAGATGAGTGTGAAAAGTGGCTAAAAATCAAGAAAAAACACTATCCGATTTTGAGTAGAGTTTTTTGTTTCCTGATTTTTTGCCACTTCCCAAACATAGTTTCGTGTTATTTCTTTCCTGGTTTTTAGCCGCTAGACACCGATTTATCACGAAAGAAAATCAAAATTCATGGTAGGCCCAATATGTAGTATTGGAAACAAGCATTCGGTACTGAGCATGTGACTTATAAATTAACTGTGACGATCTTGGATCTTGTGTAGATATTTTGAGATTTCTAGGTTGTGTGGGCGCGAAGTCCAGTACTTTAAAAAAGTACAGTGTGCTCACTTCATAGGTTGATCCAAGCCATTCATTTGTTGGGTCACAGTGTAAATAGGTTGTACCGCTATATCATCAAAGATCTTAATGCTCAGATCTGTATAAATTTCTACAATGTGCACTCCCTCTACAGATCGGAGGGTTAAGATCATCGTAAGGACTCGGACACCCACCCTAAATGCCTAGCTTTTAAGGGCGGGTTCTACCCGGGTCCCAACAAGTATCATCAGCCCCGGCGTGGTACTTCCAGTTCACTCGAGGAAGATCTTCAAGTTCCCACTTTGCTCGGGCATGAGAAATCTAGCTATTTTGAGAAACAACCAATTACTCCAAAAGCTTAAGCTGTTGGAGTTGGTATTATTTCATACTTTATACTTCAACACTACCCCCTCATGTGTAGCCCTATGTTTTTGGGTTGGCCTTACACGAGGACTTTTAATATCAAGGAGTTGTGAGTTTTTAACCCAGAAAGCTCTGATACCATGTGAAACAACCAATTATTCCAAAAGCTTAAGCTGTTGGAGCTGGTGTTATTTGATCATTTATACTTTAACACTTCTAAGGGCAAGTTCTACCTTGATCCCAAAACAAGTGATCAGAAGTTCGAAAAGGGCTAAAAAATATAAAATCTGCTTACCGTCATCATAACAGCGTCGTTGTGTGGTACAAAGGAAAACATATCACCAGCCACTTGTTCCACCTCCGGGTAATTGGGTATTGTCTCGATAACATGAGGAAGATCAAGAACACTGCACTTTATATGTGGAAAGGCCTTGGCAATGGCCCTCGAAGCAGTACCTGTGCCACCTCCAATATCTACCATAGACGTAATCCCTTGGAAAATGTCCCTACAACCATCGATCAGAGCCGGCATAACTATTCGGGCATCGGAAGCCATGGCCTCATTGAAGAGCTTGTTAAATTCAGCATGTTTAGCGGCATAGCTCCACATATCTTCTCCATTTAAAGCCTCAAAGGTCGACTTTGATCCCTTCTCTTCTAGCAGAGGGCCCAGTTCAAGACAATTATTGTAGTCCCCCTGTTGATTTTTTTTTTTTTTCACAGCGAAAGATAACTATATTAAAAGAGAGAAAATATTACAGTTGCAAGTCAAGGGGCAAAGATTCAACATAAAAGGAATCTTGCAAGGCCTAGCTAATCTGGCAAAGGCCCCTGATTTGGTCAATCGATATGCAAGATCAATGACACTCCTAAGAGTATGGACAAAAGAAATAAATCTACCATACAGTGTAGAAATTTCATCCAAAAGCCTAGCTAATCTATGGGGACCTATACTCTTAAGAATCTCGTGAGATTCAACATAAAAGGAATTTTGCAAGGGCCCTGATTTGGTCAATCAATATGCAAGATCCATGACACTCCTAAGAATATAGACAAAAGAAATAAATCTATCATACATTGTAAAATTTCATCCAAAAGCCTAGCAAATCTCCAAGGACCTACACTCTTCCCTTGAGCCCAAGAAATAACATTAGATGAATCACCTTCTACCTCTATGTTACCTGTTGTGTAAGCCGTGCAAATGGGACTAAGCTCTTTGCCTCGCCGGAGAGGATGAATTTTGTGGCCGACGTAAGCCAATACAGGTCTTCACCTTGGCTACTGAGGAGTCTCAGGTGCACTAAGTAACGCATTAAACGGCGAAGGTTATCAGAGTTCCTGGCGGGCACCGGTAGAGAAGAACTTAGTTGAGAAAGCGTGGTGGGGCCGCCGCGCCGTTGGATAATGTCGGCTATGCCAAGATCAAGTACCCATTTGAGAACTGCACTGTCCAAGAATGCAACTATATGGCCCCAAACAAGAGCAAGATCATTCAATTCTTCCCCCATTTCTTCTTTGTTGCTTCTTGTATGACTTTTTGTAGAGATTTAGGCTTCTTCTCACAACCCCACCTCTTACCTCTTTATATATATAGTGAAGATAATGGTTTTTACAAAGCTATCTTGTTGAGATTGGGTTCTCAATTGATTGTCATTTCCACGTGATAATCCATTATGGAGTATTACTTTTCAGGCCAACTAAAATTCACCGAAGTTCGTTCCCCTATGTATAGCTATCTATGTTTTTTAATCCTCCATGAGCTACGCAAAGGATACGAGACCCTTGATCAAAAGGGTGGTGTTTTTCACGTTGTCTCACAGTTGATTTATTGTATCCTTGATCTTGCGGTTGAGATTTCCAAATTAATCTGGACGCAATTTGCACAATGGAAATATTTTATTATTGATTCTGCACGCTGTAGTTGACAATCCACCAAATGCACCAAATGGCATGGTGGGACTTTCATGTTAATGCATAGGCTAGAATATTTGGACCGTTAGATCAAAAAATCCACTTGGTATTTTATCATCGGTAAGGCACTAGATGGGTCTAGAGGCTTGGAAGAGCACGTATAGGATGCAATCAGGGGTACAAAAGCAAATCCAAATTCAAATTTCAGGCCTGTTGAGTTGGTGATACAGAGTAACTGGTTCTTATTTCATTCTTGGTGTGGGTACCACTTGGCCCTTTTAAGTTGTATATGTTTTTCTCTGTATATATATGTGGTTTCTATATGAAAGAGAGGGTTTGAAAAAGGGGGCACATGCGTACTGCCGCGGGTGAAATATCATCTCCCTTAAATTAACAATAATCATATCATTTCCCTCTAAAATCCTGAAAAGTAAAAAAATTGTCCAAAAAAGGTTTTTGTTTCAGAAATATTTTTCATGCAATTCAAACGGGAGAAAATTAAGGGAATCTGCAAAGGTGGGGGAAGAACGAGGTGAGAGAAAGGGAGAGGGAGGTGGAGAGTTTTCGCAAGATTTTCCTTGAGCGTTTTTTCTCTCATGTTATTCTTATGTACGGTCTTGGTTGAGAGGGCAAGGGACAGTTGGGTTTGCGTGTTTGCATGTTAATCCGCTGTAATACTTTTAATCTTGCTTTTCTTATGGTAGAAGATCGTGATCTTGTTGTGATCCTGTTAATCTTATTTTTCTTATTCCAGAAGATCGTGTCTTGCCATGGACGTAGGCATCTTTGGCCGAACTCGGTGTTTATTGTGTGGCTTGTTTTTATTTCTATTTTTTCTCTCTTTTTTTTTCTTTTTTTTTGCGTACTATCACAGATCGGATTTGCCCAGCAGATTTCTCAACACAGTCAATATAAGATAACATCCATTGAGGCTTTGCAATATGTAAGTGAGGCACGTCTTTAGCAGTAAACATAGTTTCAAAACTCCCGTACATTTTCACATTAACGTCCATAAAAGGTTTGATATATCTGTATAAATGAGGCAAGCAAGAGTAGGTTGGAATGTTTTGCACCAAATACGATGATGTCATGCAAAATTTCTTGGTGGGGTTTTTTTTTTCTTTGCATGTTTCTAAAGTTGTTTGCGAGTCAATTCATTTTCCTGTCTTTTTGTGGCTGTTATGCTTTTTCATATTTTGTTGGTGTTCTTGGCGAGTGGTTTGCTAGCTCAAAGGAGCTTTGGGTTGACTCAACGAGTTTTAGTACAATGGTAAAGACCACACTCTCGATGTCAAATTGAAGGTGTGTTGCAAAATTAACTATGTATGATGCCTGAAATTTACCAGGCGAAGGCCTCACCTCTAGAAGTCTGATTCTCTCAAGTCGGAGACTAAACCACATGAATCTTGGCCTCTTGTGACACTGTAATTTGTTTTATTCCTTGTTTATGGGAAATGATATATTCGCCTCCTTCTTTCCCCAGGCCACCCCTTTCTAGTGTAAAAAGAGTAGTCATAAATATGGGTGCAATTTGGGTCGATTTTTAGGAATTATTATTGAACTTTTACCGTAAAATCGTGTCAGGTTATGGTTGATTCTAATTCATTTATTAGAAAAAGCACAACCCAAACCAACCCAGATTGCACCACTAGTCATAAATACATTAAAGGGGGTGACACAGGGAAGAAAAGGGGCATATATATCACTTCCCTTTTTATTTCTTTCCATTAATTGCAGCATTCCTACAAACTATGTCATGGTGTACATGTCTACATGGTGGGATAAACACCATTTGGGGGAATGCCTGACACACTGATTTGGGGATGATTTGGGGGCCAATTAATACACTGAAGAGCCCCAGATCAATGAATTGGACTGTCGAAGAGTCTTTAACATGGTAGTTGTACCAAAATATAGTGCAAATGAGTCACATAGGATTGTTCATCTGCTAGTTTATCGCACACTTATTGGGTCCTTCATTAATTTGTGCCAGAATACTCTCGAAACTCATCTTATTTTATTTCTTATGCAGTAAAAATCTATCAAAACCATGCTGTATGGACCCAGTTGGAGGCTTGCAAGACTGATCATCTACTGAACAAAAGCTTCTACTAACACCTGATTTTGGTCTGAAATTTTCTTAGCTTGCTCCAATCAATGCAAGAAAAGACAAGAAAGAGAACAAACATCTTCAAATACAAAGATATAATATCTATATACACACACACATACTTCACATTCGGCCCAAGACAAGATAAATATTTTAAACTTACATATCAAACAAAAGAAAATGTCGACTGGAACCTTTCTATATTTAATGAAAGAGAGATGCTTCTTCAATTTGTATGAAGAAAGAACAGATACCAACATAGGAAACAAGAGTGTGACCCAGAAAGGTCATTTTATTGACACAACGCCAAAAGGAAAAAATGTGTCACAACCAAGCAAAAGCAATTCCATCATGTATATGTAAGTAGTAGCTAGAATTAATACTTGAAAGAGAATCTCCCAGCTCATGATTTTCAATTAGTCTGAAGACCTTCTACTTGCTGCAGGAGAAAGGACCTCTTATGGCTAGTAGACTTTGGGAGGTGGGGGAGAACTGTAGTAGTAGGGGGGTGGGGATGGAGATGGGGGAGGAGGAGAGTTGTAGTAGTACGGAGGAGGGGGTGATGGTGAAGGCGGTGGTGGAGATTTGTAGACATATGGAGGAGGAGGTGGAGGTGGTGATTTGTAGACATATGGAGGTGGAGGTGAGGGCGAAGGTGGAGGTGGGGATTTGTAAATGTAAGGAGGTGGAGGTGAGGGTGAAGGTGGAGGTGGGGATTTGTAGATATATGGAGGAGGAGGTGAAGGTGATGGTGGAGGTGGGGATTTGTAGACATATGGAGGTGGAGGTGAGGGCGAAGGTGGAGGTGGGGATTTGTAGATGTAAGGAGGTGGAGGTGAGGGCGAAGGTGGAGGTGGGGATTTGTAGATGTAAGGAGGTGGAGGTGAAGGCGAAGGTGGAGGTGGGGATTTGTAAATGTAAGGAGGTGGAGGTGAGGGGGATGGTGGAGGTGGTGATTTGTAAACATAAGGAGGTGGTGGTGAAGGCGAAGGAGGCGGTGGTGATTTGTAAACATAAGGAGGTGGCGGTGAGGGGGATGGTGGAGGTGGTGATTTGTAAATATAAGGAGGGGGCGGTGAAGGCGAAGGAGGAGGAGGGGATTTATAAATGTATGGAGGTGGTGGTGATGGCGAAGGGGGAGGTGGTGATTTATAAACATATGGAGGTGGTGGTGAAGGTGAAGGAGGAGGAGGGGATTTGTAAATGTATGGAGGTGGTGGTGATGGCGAAGGGGGAGGTGGGGATTTGTAAACATATGGAGGTGGTGGTGAGGGTGAAGGGGGAGGTGGGGATTTGTAAACGTAAGGAGGTGGCGGTGAGGGGGAAGGAGGAGGTGGTGATTTGAAAACGTATGGAGGTGGTGGTGACGGCGAAGGAGGTGGTGGAGATTTGTAAATGTATGGAGGTGGTGGCGATGGCGAAGGGGGAGGTGGTGATTTGTAAATATAAGGAGGTGGCGGTGATGGCGAAGGAGGTGGTGGGGATTTGTAAACATAGGGAGGTGGCGGTGATGGCGAAGGGGGAGGTGGTGATTTGTAAACATAGGGAGGTGGTGGCGATGGCGAAGGAGGGGGTGGGGATTTGTAAATATAGGGAGGTGGTGGCGGCGGCGAAGGAGGAGGTGGGGATTTGTATATGTAAGGAGGAGGCGGTGATGGCGAAGGAGGAGGTGGGGATTTGTAAATGTATGGAGGTGGCGGTGAGGGGAATGGTGGAGGTGGCGACTTGTAAACGTATGGAGGTGGCGGTGGCGGCGAAGGGGGAGGTGGTGGTGACGGCGAAGGAGGAGGTGGTGATTTGTAAATGTATGGAGGAGGTGGTGATGGAGATGGTGGAGGTGGGGACTTGTAGTAGTATAGAGGTGGTGGTGATTTGTAGTAGTCTAGAGGTGGTGGTGATGAGTATGAAGGGGGTGATGGTGATGGTGATGGTGGTGACTGGTAGTAGTAAGGTTTTGGTGGAGAAGAGTCCCAAAAATCCTTCTCTTCAGCAGCAACACTAGTGGCTAGCAAACACAATGCCACCACTAAGACCAGGTGAGGCCAATGCCACACCTTCTCCAGACTCCCCATCTCCAATACAATTCAGTACTAGTAATCCTCCTCGGCTCTTGTGGTACAAGTTTCTTTGGTGTTCTAGTTCATGAATTTGATTGTAAGGAGCTAACTCTTTATATAGGAAGTCCTTGAAACATATTACACACAAATATTATTTGTACAATGAGGTTTACAACCTGTAAATGACCTTATTATATTATAAACATATGTTCCATGTTTGACAGTATCTCTTTTATTGGGTCTCCTCTAACTCCCCCTTTTTGTCTTTCTTTGATTGAGTTTGGAAAAGAATAATTCAAGTATAGGGAGGTGTAATTTTTTCTTTCTTTGATTGGGTTTGAGGAGTAGAGAGTAGGTTGCAAAACGCGGAAGGCTGAGCATTTTTGCAATGTGACCAAGTCTCATCTGACCAACCCCTCTTACAACTCAGATATGAAAGCAAATGTGAAGTTTCTTACGTAATAAGGTCCCTATCAAACATCTTTTTTATTCTACCAACCTCCTCTAAAACTTAGAAATTTTAACTAAGCCCCTCGTTTTTCATTATCTTAGAAAAATACCCCAGCTCATTAGATGACGTCATCAGAGGCAAACATGCCTCCTACTCATTGGTGCTGCCACGTGGATGCTTATCTAGCTGGCATTGTGAAGAGCATGAACTTTAAACTACTAACTTACCCATCGATTGTTTCCATAATAGAAAAAATGGCCTGTCACAAAACAAGTTTGGTGAAAAGGGAAATGATATATCATATTTTCACTTCCCTAAAACCCTATTGGTTTTGGATGTTGACAACCGATTATGAGTCCAAAACCGATTATAGGACTCAAAATCATGTTTAATGCTGAGCCCAATAATCAGTTTTCGACTCACAATTGGTTTTCAAAATCTCAAACCCAACAGGCATTAATAAATATATAGTGCCAAAAAAATTATTAGCACTTGAATATAGGCAAAAGATACAAGCATTCTCTTAGCTAGAAAATTTTAAGAATGATGGGCATTTGAGTCATCTGACAGGGAAGATGTAAAAACAAGAAATGCGTGTGATCAGGTAGAACCTGAAAAGTACTAAATTTTTAGATGTTAGATGGAGTTTTCAATCTTATTGAGTCAAAGACGCGTCTCTTTAGGGCTTCTATACTTGTCTGTATAAAATAAGTAATTGATAATTTCAGAGAGTTGGATACTATTTTAAGAGATTCCATAGTTAATAATTTTCTAATTTGAGTATTAGGGCGCTTAATACTGCCGAGACAAGTGGAAATTGCTTTTTTGACTACATGAATTCAAGTACATTAAAAGTTAAATCCCTCTTTTTATTAAGAGAATTTACATGATGCCCAACCGTCAAAATAGCAAGGGCTAAGCGGCAAACCACCCAGCCCTTGATTTTTTATCTGGCAAGGGCTATTGTAAATTTCCCGGTCGGCCATCTTATAAAAACTCTTTCATTAATGGTAAGTTGTCATACAGAATTAATGAAGTATTAATAAGTGAGGAAACATAGGTTAAAGTATCAAAATTATTTGGGTTCTCTTATTCCTTCTTCCAAATATTTTTTCCCAAAAAAAAAAAACATCAATTCAAATTTGTAGCATTCTTTAAATCTCCAAGTTCCTTGTTATCAGCTTTCGTTTCATAATAATTATTTGCAAATAATAATTATAATAACTTTAGAAATGATATATTGGAAAATCTTTGGGGTTTTTTACTCTTCCTCAATCCTATCCGAAATGTAAAATATTTGAATCAATAGAGAACCTTTTCTTATATATGAATAATTGACGTCTCATTTGAAAATATGATTAACTTAAAAAAATCTTATTTGCTAATAGGGGCTAATTTTGATGGCGTGAAAAGAAGCGTGTAATTTATAACTTTCGCCGACTCAAAACCAAATACTTTTTTTTTTTTTTGGAATGATGGAAAATATATTAAATCAGATGAGAAAACCTCCAAGACCGCGGAGAATACAAAAGAGAGGGAGTCTAGACTGAAGGAAGCCCTTGCAAAAAAGAGGTGAAAGGGGTCCCCCATTGGGGAAATGATATTTCCAACCCCTTTTCCTGCCTTTCCTTTCTCTCTTATTTATATTTTCCTAAAAATGGCTAATTTTTACCAACTTTTAATTCTCTTTTACTGCATTTTCAGGAAAAGACAAACAGAAGGGGTAGAAATGCTGAGAAAGTTGGTGGGAATATAATTTCCCATTAATTTTATTCTTTTGGACTGTAAAGTAGCTTATTCAAGCCCTTGAGTGATTTCCTATTCTTGTATTTAATTTTATTTTTAACTTTTTAATCTAAGGAGGCCTCTCTTTCCATTTCTTTCAGGCTATAAAATAATAAGAACAGAATTTCATCCAACCCCTTGTCATTTTCAAATTCCAAGAGGACTCCTCTAAATATTTAAGTGTCTTAGCTGCAATCTACTGAAAGAAGAAAATGAAATAACACCCCCACCTGTTTTTTATTAGACAGAAATAAATTACTCTTTTTGAAGAGAAACTCATGAAAACACGACAAACTTCATGAAATCATTCATACAAGCTAAATTTTTAACCCTTTCCCCTCCCTAACAAACCCATGAAAAAATCATTACCATAGGCCAAAGAAATTTGGGAAAAGTTGAAAAAAAAATTCAGAAAAAATTCAGAAATTTGGGTTAAGTGCATATGTTTGTTAGATTAGGATGTGAGTTCAGTTTTCACTATAATGTCTCTTTCAATAATTTTGAATTTTTTCTCATGAAACATATCAATAATGTAGGAGAATATGATAAATTATTGGTTAAATTGTGTTTAATTTGTGAAATTTACATTTAATTCAAAAATGCAAGAATTACTGAATTGTTCATACATGTGGCAGGCTATCTCAATCGCAATCTGCAGTATCTGTATTAGACCCGGCAAAATGGCACCCGTACCTGCGGATACACCGGCCCCGTAGCAAAATTTGGGGGTACGGGTACCAATTTTGTTACCCGCAGAAAAAAAGACCCGCACCCGTGACTAGCTGGTGGGTATGGGTCGGGCCCTCGTACCCGCGGGTTACCTGTCAAAAAACAAAAACCCTTTTAAGATCTTATTCTGATTATATGCTTTTCGAAGTGCTTTCGAAGTTCGGATAAAAATAACAGTTCTTCTTCTGATTATTTTGCTGTTTTCGGCATGAATCCCATCTATGATCTTACCTATTGGATAGACGGTTCAGATTACTATGAACATAGCCATGTGCACAGTGACAGTGGAGAAGTAGCCTAGATTGTTGCCTACGTTTTTGTTTGAAAAGTTTTTTGTCTATTTTTTTCCAGTGGCTGCTACCATCAAATGCGAGTTTCTTGAGGAACAGGATTAGCCTCCGACACAAGCAAGCAATAAGTAACTTGATCGGATTGCAGATCATATAATCTTGACCGTTGATTTGGTCGGTCATTCATTGGGTCTAGATCCCACATTGAGAGGAGTTTTCCTGGGTTACCCGCGGGTTTACCCAACCCGCACGGGTTGGGTCTGGGTTAGTGAAAACCGAAATTCTGCTTGTTGAATATGGGTAGTTTGCCCATTATTTGCAATTTCTTTTAATTATCCATTTTTAGGGCCCACTGGTAAGCTAGGTTATATTGTTCGATTGCCCATGTGGTGCTAGGGGTGCAACTTGGGTCGGGCCCAGCATTGGAAAAGCCAATTCGAATTAATTTCGGGTTGGGGTTGAGGCCTCGGGCATCTTGACCCAACTCATTCCCCTAATTTTATCATAATGTTCAAAAATTGAGGAATGATAGATACAAGAGAGCCCTTGCATAAAGAGCCAAGAAAAAGGGCTATTGATTGGATCCACATCATCAAATGTAACTGATTGTACTTTCTCAACCTATTTTAAAATGTAACTGAAGATGATGTGGGTCCAATGAAGAGCCCTTTTGTGGCTTTTTATGCAAGGGCTCCCTTGTATCTATCATTGCTCTCAAAAATTTAGGATTCTGATTTTTTATATTTTTCCTATTTTGTCCGGGCCAAACCAAACCCGAGTTCCAGAATTGGGTAAGACAGTGGGCAATGATAAATAGACAGTGGGCAATGATAAATTCGCACCCCCTGTAGGTAATTCACACCCCGTTGTGTTAAAAAGCGTTAAGGCCTGCCATGTTAAAAAGTGTCAAGGGGTGCGAATTTATCATCACCCTAGACAATATGGTCTAGGGGTGGGACATTTAAAAGCAGGTTGGGTTAGGGTTGATCCTCCTCGACCTGATGACTAGGTTGGGTCGGGTTAGTGTTGAGGTAATGCCACCTCGGGTTGGGCAGGGTTGGCTGGGTTAGTGTTGAGGTAATGCCACTTTGGGTTGGGCAGCCTCAACCCGACCCAATCTGATCCTTGGGTATGGTTGGTCTCAACCTGGCCCAAGTTGCACCCTATATGGAGCCTATCCACCTGGTGACCCGCGGGCCTTTTTGATGTACACCAAGCAGCTTTCTTTCAGTAGATAAGGTAAAGAGTGGAGAAAATTGCGAAAACCATATTCTAATAGACTTCTAACCTGAATATTATACCCTCTTTTCTCAACAAACATTCTTTCCAGGTTAGAGATAAACATCCGGATGTATGCAAGCCAACTTTGTCGGCAGAGAAAACACGACTTTTTCTTTCCGTTTTTGCTCTTTATTTTTTTTCCAGCCACGTAGTTGGTGGCTTGTCTGTGTTAAATCTCTCTCTCTCTCTCTCTCTCTCTCTCTCTCTCTCTCGTCCCCTTTGCCTAGGGCTTGCTCTTGAATTAGCTTGTTCCAGTAACCTATTGTGGAGTACCCAACCGATTACCTATGCATAGTTTTGAAGATTTGACATGTTAAGTAAACAACTATGAGAGTCAAAATTGAAAGAGCTAAGCTTAAAAGGAGAGGCTTGATAGAAGCCTCTTCATCTATAAACATAGTCACAGCATCACAGGCCTCTCGTCCCTCATCTAATGCAACAAGCACCTAATAGCGAGTGATTTGCACGTCTAAGAATAGTCTCTCCATCTTCTTCAAAAAAAAAGAATAGTCTCTCCATCAACCTAAGCAAGGTTGTAACAGGAAAGATGGCCTATTGCGCTTCTTTCAAAACACAACCAAAAGCATCAAAAAAGCTTTGTTGATGATGGGTCGGATTTCCTCCCCCCCCCCCCACCCCTTTTTTTTTTGTGACAGCAAATATCCCAAGGATCCAACCCTAAGGCCCTGTTTGTTTTAGATTATGACAACCTATTGTGGAGTACCCAACCGATTATTGGACCGAAAATTGCACCAAATTTGAGTCCAATAATCGGTTGGGGACTCCACAATCGGTTGTCATAATCTAAAACAATCAGGCATTTCATTTCCTAATCCATCATACATTCATACACAGTGAATGACATGCACCACACGGGAAGTTAACAAAAGGTTAAGACAGCTGATTATGCCTAATGATTTCGGGACCGAAAAAATAGGATATAACAAATTATGATTTCTACTCCATCACACAGAAGTCCAAAGATGTTAAGAAAACTAATAATTCCCAATGATTTTGGGAGCCAAAAGAAGGAATACACAACTTACATTTCTAACATGCGGGGCTAGTGCTGCTTGTCATTGTTTGTGGAGGAAGACGTTCCCCCGTTCTTGAGTCTGGTGGGTGCAATTTTTGCAGGAGTAGAACGCTCTGACTGAGAATAGAGAATGAAGATATGCATAACAATTGTCACCAGAAGTAGGGGAGCTGTCGAAAGTGCAACTCCTTTCCATGTGGAGAGTAATGAGGACCATTTGAAGAATTTGTAAGTGGCAAATATCAAGAGACATGACCAAGATAGAGCTACCTGTCAATCAAACAGTACAGAGAAATAAACTCCCAAAGGAAACTTTGGTGGTATATGCCCATGATTATCTAATTCAACTAAAATAAGATTTCTCCGGTCATTGAGATTGTATAAAAGTTTATATGAACAGAGAACATCCATTCTTTCAGATGAATTTATAGTCCAACAATTTATGCTAATAGTGAATATTTCCAGCTTTTATACATGTAGATATATTTTCTGAATTGTAATGGAAGATTTTATTCAGAGAACAAGGAAAGCCCACGGCCAAGCTGGTCAGAAGCTATACAAGCAAGAAAAAATAACAAACAAAATCAGGGAGGCAAGAAATAAAAAATCTCTAAAGCTGCCTTGCCTCCTTCATACGAGACTATCAGCAACAATATTTGCCGATCTTTTAAAATGAAGAAAGCACATGTGGAAATCAGATAGGCGCTCCTGAATATATTCAATAGTAACAGAAAATATCCACCCCCAATGGGGGTGACTACTGTCCATCCATCTGATTACATTAACAGAGTCCCCTTCAACAATCAACCTACAAAGGACACTTGCACCTAAGCTTCTGATATCTTGTAGAACCACTTTCAATTCCACTTCATTGGAATCAGCCACACCTATAGGACCTGAAAATGTCCATCTAGATAGTTTTAATATCTCTTGGCTTTTGTTTGTGATCTAGTTATTACCTTTTATGCAATGCTATGAAGTAATCGAGCTATGTAGGCGTGAAGTCTCTATCTTTGTGAGAACTCCAAGTGGTAAGGAATTGCTCAAATTGAAATCTTTGTTAACTTACCAACTTCTCCAAAAGCTTAAGCTGTTGGAGAAAGGCGTTATTTATCTTTTATACTTTAACACTCCCCCGCACGTGTGGCCCACTTGGCAAACAGGTGGCACATGTGGTCCCACTTTGGGTCAATCATCACATGTGGATTTTTGCTATCCGGGAGGTTTGAACTCCAGACCTTCGGCTCTGATACCATGTTAACTAACCAACTTTTCCAAAAGCTTAAGCTGTTGGAGAAAGGCGTTATTTATCTTTTATACTTTAACAATCTTGAAGGATAGAAGAATATGGAGGTTGAAAAGATTTGCTCTATTAACCATTAAAATTTATTAATAATCAAAAGGCCTACGGTCGAGGTGACCACAAGGCTAAGAAGAAAGTCACGGCAAAATCCAGTCCCTCTCCTTGAATATGTTGAGACCAGTGAAAAGGGCATGTCCTTTCACCTCATTTGAATTCTCATTTCTGATTTGTCCAGAATCACTCCAATATAATTTCTAAAGACCACTCCAATACTAGTAGAGCCCAAGCTACCTTGAGAGTTTCTATCAAATTACTTTGATAGAATTTGGTGGTGGTCTCCCTCTTGCTTCGTCTAGTAGTGCTCCAAGCAATCCTCCTCCAATCCGGAGCTAAAATGACTAATGTCATATTTAAGACCAGTCATGCAACAAACCTAGAGAGAGAGAGAGAGAGAGAGAGAGAGAGAGAGTTGCCATCGTAGTAGCATCCAAAATTCTAATCATAAGGCTGATGGTGCTCAGAAGAATCATTTTTGTCATCAAATACACAATTTTAAATGTTGTCATCTCAAAAATGGAAACCCATCAAACTCAGAATCTTGGGAGAATCTACTGTGGTAACTGGCCAGAGCCCTACCAATGTAAGTCTCCACAACTTACGCAATAATTAAAAAGCCACACCTCCATTTTGTTCTTAGCAGCTGGTTTTGTTTAAAGGATAAAAATTTTACAAAAATAAAGGCGAACCCACACCCATATGTTACCAAGTCCAGTACTGATTCTTCAGAAAACAGGACATTTGAAGTTTTGAACACCTGGAGCTACTCCATCACTTGAATCAGGGTTCCGCTAGTCTATGTGTGTAAATTCCAACATTGAAAACAAGATTAGGACAAGATCACCAAAATTCTGGTAATTCAGTCGCACGCAACACTGATATGATTCTCTGGCATCCTCAAGCATTTTCATTAGTTTTCAGCAGAACAAATCCACTTAATCATCATCTCTAGTCCCTGATCAACTGTGATTCATCATAGCCCCTATTCTCTAAGAATCAAGTGTCAATCGACAAATCAACCCACACTATTGCATTTTCAAGGGATAATGTAACAGTCGCTCCGCTAAGATCCAGCAATTGAGATCAATTCAAGAAGATCTAGCAGCTAAGATAGGTCGCAATCATTGTATAAATGGCGAATTAAATTGACAGCAACGTTACCGTGTCAGATGCTCCTCGGGTTTTGAGATTGATGGATTTTTATTTTTAAGAAGACATCATTTAAAATTGTGTATTTGATGAGAAAGAAATCCCTTCGAGCACTATCGACCCTACGATCAAAATTTTGGATGATGACAGGATATTCATATGAAATTAAGTAAAGACATGTCCTTTCTAGGGGTGGTTATTCGGTTATAACCACCGAAATAACCGAAATTTGATAACCAAAATAATTTCGGTTATCAAATTTCAGTAACCGAAACCGAACCGAAATTTTTAAAAACCGAACTGATAAAAAATTCGGTTATTTCAGTTATTTCGGTTAACCGAATAGTGTGAGAAAAAGAGGGAAAAAACAAAATAAATTTTCGGTTATTTCGGTTAACGAATTTTTTTTTTGAGATAACCGAAACCGAATAACTGAATTTCAAAAAAAAAAAAAAACCGAAACCGAACCAAAAAGGAAAAAAACCGAACCGAACGGACCGAACCAATTCGGTTATAACCGAATAATGAACACCCCTAGTCCTTTCCAATAGCGATGGTTGCTCTCTTCTTCCTATCCCTTTTGTGCGTGCGTGTGTGTGTGTGTGTGTGTTCTTTCTTTCTTTCTTCTTCTTCTTCTTCTTTTTTTTTTTTTTTTTGTGGCGTGTGTGTGTGTTGTTGTTGTTGGGGGGGGTGTCGTCTTAGCATGGCAGATGGTAAACATGATATTAGTCATTTCCATCTCCTTTTTTCTTTTTCGTTTTTATTTTATTTTATTTTTTGCATGCCTGATAGTGAACATGACAGTAGTATCTTTCATCGATACACTAATAATTTTTTCATCACATTTAATGTGGGAGAAACGTCAAATTTAATTTTGTGGAAGCTCAAGCAGGAACCTAGGTGCTCTGAAAATTAATGGTGCCATTAAAGATGAAAAGTGAGAGATTAATATAGCATGCTTAGGTCTGATGGAGATTAAAAAAGCAAAGAAGTGGAAATGAAGAATCTATTGGAGGAACTACGGATATTATTCATAATTCTTGATGGAACTTATGGTGAATGGAGACCTCAAGGAATCTAAAAATGGAACAAGATGGGCGCCTCAAGGAATCATAACTTAGACGTTGCTCGTTTCAGATCATGACAACCGATTGTCATCCCAAAACCTATTATCGGACTCAAATTTACATTTAAATTTGAGTCCAATAATAGGTTTAGCCGTTTAGGGCTGAAAATTGATTGTCATAATCTGAAACGAACAGGGCTTTTTGGCTTTTATAATTGATTAAGCTTGACTTGTAGAGATCATTTTTCCCATTGTTTGGAAAGGCTAACAGGCCACATCAATGCCAAATCTCTTTCTATGGAAATGTTTCTATTTGCATTCAGGATCACTTTGCCTTCCAAGTTGAAAGTTCTTTCTTTAGTAAATTTTCTGTTTTATTGGCAGAGCTTATTATTTATCAAAACAAAAGGTACAAAGATAAGGAAATTTTTTGTCCTACCCTTATAAGATGTGTTGGTTCTGATTTGCACACTATCGAATTGATTTTACTCAGAGACAGCATTAATTGCAATTTCGAGTATCACTACTGAAAAAGGCATTTACTTGGCATACTTATTTCTGTTTCTCACAAAAAAAAATGTATTGCTATTATCATGAATGTAATAATTCCTTTGTCAAAATGGTTAGAATAATATCTTACCAATAAAGAAATTTTTGGCCGACCAATTGGTTGAAACTCTTTTTCATCAAAAGTTCCATCTGCTTGATGTTTGTCCAATAAAGCATCCTGTGATACAGCAACCAGAAGACTCACATTCAGTAGAGAATTTAAAGTTAAGATTGACCACAAATAACAGCAAAACAAACGTTGGTATACAATTCAGGACTATGTTTCTTTAAGAATTTTATACTATTGGTCTGAAATTCAAAACTTCTACAACCCAAAAAGTCCAGTACTATCCAAAAGTTAACTGCATGCCTTTGCAACAAATATATCACGACACCACTGTGCAACCCCATCGTCTGTCTCGGGCAAGTCCTTCACTGAATATCTCTTTAGGTGGACATGCACCTGAAAAGTACAGAACATCTTAAGACACATAACCCTCATAGAAACTCAGTTTGGAAATATAGAAAAACAGGCACGAATCCTAGAATCACTACATACTATTTCATGATACAGTTTCAATAAAAAGCAACTCAGACCATCTGATTGGTTGGTAGCCAGGGATTGAACTAATGAGTTGAAAATTAGAGCTCTTTGCCAATAATTAACCGGGTTTAGTTCAACCTTTGTCAATCATTATCAGCTCAACTCAATTCAACTAAGCCATTGAAAATTAGAGCTCTTTGTCAATCAATATCAAGAAGTCAAAAAAAAGCCTCGTATTTCTCATCAAATAATATATAATCATAACAAGCATGCAGAATTCTTAAAGTTTTCAAAGCATTTTCCTCCTCACAGTGTTTCAGGAAATACCTCAAACATGAATTTCTCATAAGAAGTATTGTTCTGAATTAAATATCATGATAGATAACCTATCTCATAGCTTATCATTAAAATGTGTTCCATAACACTTTACCACATTTTACGCATAAAGCGTTACAAAATTTAATGCGCACACATCTTTTTATATTTAATTAATGAGTAGAATGATTTGGAGGTTACCTTGTACATTTAACAAAACTTTTATGAACTAAATCCATCAATGACAGATAGTTACCAGCACATGTGCAAATTGTACCCTTAATGATATGCACAAGCAAAACCTCAGTCTCACTGTATGCCCATTAACCATGCATAAATTATGATATTCGGTCAGATAAAAATGTCATTTGTTATCCAACAAAGATGAAGAAGACCTCAAAAATAGTTAATGCCTGAGAATGAGATTATGTTTCCGGGAAAAAAAGCCCTGGCAGATTATCAGCTATCCCTAGGTCTGCTACCATATTCAAGAAAGCTCTCTGTTTTTCCTTCTTTCTACAGTTGTATATATAACTATGCCATAGTCTTTAGGGATCTTGATCTAAAGAACAACAAATCATACCTAATTTTAGCTAGTAATTACCACCTGGTTTTCACAAATGCCAGTGCCAAGTAACCTTAAATTCTGATGTGACGAGTTTCAGAATTTTTTTTTTTTGAATTATCAGTGACTGCTTTCGGTTCAGAACTCAAATACTCAATGTTTACACCTTTATTAACTTGAGCATAAAAGAATCAAGGATTATCCAAGGATTCTTGAAGCCCTAATATTGTGATGGGCAAACACAAGCTATTCTAAACATATAAATTGAAACAGTATAAGAGTAAATTTGAGAAGCACATGAATGTATGAAATTTGAAAGCACGACTAAATCAGCTGTTGTTGAAAGATGAAGCTACATTAGGAGAGTTCTGAGGAAATATGAACTATCAGATTATTTTTTTTCCTTTCTTGTTTAGCTTACCACAGAAGATTCCCCCTTCAAAAGTCTCAGCATTGTAGGTGCAGGCTGATTTTTAGGAACGGCCACAGTTACATCATATATAGCTGGAAGAAAGGACCTCATATTACTTACAGCTGTAACAAAACCCTAAATAACATCGAAATGAGTTAGAATAGAGCATATACTGACAGTCAAAATCTAAAAGCTTATTATGACTAATTGTGGATGGCAAAACTTACGAAGTTATAACTTATAAGCAAGAGAATTATGCTCAATAAAAATAAAGAGCAAGACAAAAATGTAAAACATTAAAAGTTTATGTATGTGATTGTCTTGAGGCAGATCGAACAGATACCAATGAGGTAGAAATATATTTAGAGTTAGAAGAATATCAAAAGTCCACAAAAATGGGCAACAAATAATTAGTCATAGTTTGATTGAAGTTGATGAGCATAGTGGGCCCCCCATCAAAGGGCTCGCACTTCTCTCTTAGATTTATTATGTATCGATGGACCCTATCCTTATATTGTCACTTATGAGTGACATGCTTGCAATATTGGGAAATAAGGACATAATATTTTTTTTTAATTTTTGTGGGGTACTCTAAACGTCACGGATTCTCCGTTCCCCCATTCTTGGAACTAAAGCCTCTCGATCAAGGCTAAATCTATCTTCTATACATACAATAATCTCATCCCTAAAAAACACCATGATTATAACTTCAAAAAACCGTAAATCCTATTGCTTTTTCTTTATCGAAATCCTAAAACCACAAAATCACCCTAAACCCTCTATTTCCTTTCACCCTTGTGCAAATCATAGATCAGCCTCAATAATCTTTTTCCTAACATTGAAATAGAGATCAAGAACAAAATGATTGAAGGAGAGAGTTAAGAATACTGCATACTTTCATAGCATAGTGAGGGCTAGATGTCATAGTAAATGGTTAGAATAATATCCATTTTAACCTCTACAAATCGAAGGGTTGGGATGATCCTGTGGAGCTGATTTTTTGGGCACACCCTATCTATGTGAGGGCCCATCAAATGAATGGCTTGCATCACCCAAACAATGTGGCCCCCCACTTTTTTTGGCCGACTTAGCAAATAAGTTATCTGCTCGACCAAGCAAAATCACCTCTCTCTCTCTCTCTCTCTCTCTCTCTCTCTCTCTCTCTCTCTCTCTCTCTCTCTCTCTCTCTCTCTCTCTGTGTGTGTGTGTGTGTGTGTGTCATTTTACATGGGAACTCCCTTAAGGGAGACTCTCACCTTCTTTCTCGCTTCTTCTTCTTCCCTTTCTTCCCCTTCTTCTCTTGAAACCGTGTTAATCTAACATGGTATCGGAGTTGATCTTGGAGTAATGAAGCATAAACAAAGGAGAAGAGAACAACAAAGAAAAAAAGAAGAAGGGAGCCCTATCGCTGGCAGCCACCATCTTCTCCGGCCATTCACCGCCGCCGGCAGCCACCATTCGCCGACGTCGACGCCGCCATCATCCCACCCCTTCGCCGCCCCTACGGCCATCCCTACTGCCAGCAGCCACCAACCTCCATCCCCCTCTGTCCCCTTGCCGGAACCCACTTCTTCCCTCCTCTATTTCTCCTCCCGCCTGCCACCATAACCCTAACACCCTTCCCTCCTCTATTTCTACTCCCGGATACCACCCTGTACCCCTAACCCTAAAATCCCACCCCACCTCCATCTTCTCTATCCAGCCACCACCTACCTCCATCAATCCATATCCCGTAGCCAGCCCCAACCCTACCTCTTATGCAACTCCCTTCCACCACCAATCCTCCCTACGTAACCCCACCTCTTGAGACCATGCTAATCTAACAACACAGATGTTGATTCTTTAGCGCGAGCGAGAGTTGGTAGAGAGGAGATTTTGTTAGTAGATCACTTGACACCTTGAGAGAGTGTAGTTTGGTTGTAAATTCTCTTTTGTGATATTTTCTCTATTTTCTTTTGTTATAACTCTTTTGTCTTCTTATTTTTTTCGAAAGACATCTCTTTTTCCTTCTTCTTCTATTATATATTTGTATAGCGCCTTTAGACCATCTCAGTCTTTGGGTTTTGTTGTTCCTCTTTTAATAAATTATTTATCATTCATAAAAAAAATTATAAAGCAAGAAGTTGAAGATCAAAATTTATGGATGTTTTCATAGATTTGCCACATCTGAGGCAAGAAAAAGTTTATTCAAAATTTGTGGGTGGAAAGCACCCCTTAAGAAGCGAAGAAAAAGATGGAGGGAGCCATAAATAAATATTTTTTCATCTTTATTTCTGTCAAGTGGTGATCTATGGGGATTTATCATGTTTGTCAATGGGGTTAGGATTTCTGTGAACCCCCCTTCCTCTAACGAGGCATTTATAGAAACCATGTTTAGCCTTCAAAAAGGACAACGGGCTACGGCAAAAGAGCTTTCATTAGCTCTTTTCTAGGAATTTCGGGGTGTCACGAAGCTGATATAGTGTATGTGATGTAAGAAGTTTTCTTCTATCACAACACTAATTGAGATTTATATCAATTATTAAGCCTAAAATCAAGTAGTGGATACTGCAAAATAGGCCCTAGATATGAGCTTTGCCGTGTGTATGACCTTTGTAACCCCTTTTTTTCCAATTAGATTGAACCGGTTGCCGCCTTGTACATGCCATATTGGTTTGCAATTTAGAGTGGAGTTGAGTAAATTAGGTAAGATAAGGCTAGACAGGATCAACTAGCTAGATATCGAGAATTTGTTATACCTCTGGCTGCGGTTACTAAGTAATCATAAGGTTGACGAGCTATGATTTGTGGGCACGGACACGGGTGTCGCGTGTTGATACGGACACGGAGTGTCGGACACGGAAAACCCCCAAAATTTAGAAACGGGGACACGGCTAAAATAGAAAGTATATATAATCATTATTTGAGGATACGGGTTCATGTATCCATATGTATCCGGTTTTGACATGGATACGAGTTGTCTAACATGGCAACATCTAAAAATCTAGAAATGGGGACACGCACACAGAATGTCACACTCGACACGGTACAAAAATGTGTCCACACACTCACATTAAGTCTAACACTTCTAGCAGTACATTTAAAAGTGTCCAAAGGAGTGTCGACACATGTGGACACGCGTGTCGTGTCGGACAAATTCAAAGTGTCGGCTAAATCATAGTTGACGAGTCAACAAATGCATTTCATTTATGATTTATCCAAGATTCCCAATTTTTCAATATATATTTAAAGGAATATACATCTAGCCCTCCCCATACCCCGCAATGGTGGGAGTCTCGTGCACTGGGCTGCCCCTATTTAAAGGTATATACACTTTAACAGCTCTTTAAATCTAGATATATGATTTTTTTTTCAGCAAACAAAATCAGCAGCATTACACAAACTAACAAGTTCGTTCCACCTAAAAATGGAATCGAGAAGAACAGCCAGGGCAGGCGCTTGAAAGTCATGCAAAACAAAAATTTTATATAGCTTCATTTTATAAAATAATATGATTAATGCATGATGAAGGCAAGGGCATAATGTGAAATGATGCAGAAACGGGCTGAGGGGATAGATTGAAAAGGGAAATAGGGAAGATATGAAATCATATTCTTGTATTCCAAAAGTGAACAATTTGACAAGAATTTCACCTTGGTACGAGGAATCAAAACATTTCTAGGAACAGGCAACCCTGTTGAAGCTGCATATTCTTGAGCTGCTAAAAGCTTGGCTTGTGTAAAACGGGTTCCCTCTACAAAAAGAGCCAACCAAAAAGGCAGAGGGAAGTCCTTCAGCCGTTGCATTCCCGACTGCAGTGCATAGCCATATGTTATTTAAATGATAAAGTACAAAACAGAGCCCACAGAAACAGAAATGTATTCACCATTTTATGTAGCTTACTATACCTTCAATGTGCTTTCATCCTTGGCCCAGCTTCTCTCCAGAAAGACATAATCAGAAAACCACATTGACCAACCAATGACCTGCATATATTGATGACGCTTTTATTCTCAAAATAAAAGAAAACGCAGAAAACCACATTGACCAACCAAGGGGAGATGACTAATTTCCAAACACAGTGAAAAGGTTGAAAAGTTTGGAACAAAAGTACATCCATATCAGTTGAAACATTTAAGAGAACCATCTCAAGAAAAAGGGTAAATGAGGATTATTGCTAGACTTCACAGATAAATGAGAAAAAAATGAAACAATAGGATTTTTAGTAGGCATGACTCCATGTCAGTTTGTTCTATGTGGTAGAAGAGAAAATAAGAGAATTATTTGAATTTCTCCCAAAATTCTAATAGAATTACACATCACTTTTTTTGACTTTTTTTAACAAAGGCACCCATTCAACCCACATATTTTCAATCCTACCCTCTCCTTTATGCTTTTTAACAAAGGAACCCATTAAAGCCACATAATTTTAATCCTACCCCCCTTCTTTATGCTTTTTTCATAAACAAAGTGGACAAAGTCATGGTGGCGTTTTTGTTTTTGCAAAATTACGGATTGGGTGCATATGTTACATAATACTACGGATTTTTGTTATCATATTACATAATACTACGGCTTCAGGACACCTTTCAAAATATTGACGAATTCCGGGCACCTGAAAAGGAACAACATATTATGGAAACCTCTATAGACTGGAGAGCTAGGATCAGCCTATGGACAGGATTTTACGGGCACAACCTATTTTTGTTGTGTTCCATCACATGGATGGTTTGGATCAACCTATGATGTGGTCCGTACAGTTCTTTGTCGGCCCGTGAATCGCACGGGGTTTTTTACTAATACACACACACACACACACACACACACATATATATATAGGTTACTAATATCAGCACAACAATATTTTGATAATGAGGCAAGCTCGCCTTGTTTTTTATTGTTAAACTAGCTGCCCCCAAAAAACTCTCAGCAGCCAATTAAAAAGTGTAAAACAAGGTAAGTTCGCCCCATTATCAAAACATGGGTGTGCTATCTGTTATCGAATCCATCCTACCCATAATGTAGTCCAAGACTCCAAGCAACTCTACTCCACCCTATCGTACGCTTAATCCATATCCAAGTTTTAACACACCCCATTCTGCCCATTTTTATGGGATAAACAAGGATTTGAATTTCGGTTTCGATCGCGTTGTAAACAGAAAAGTTTCGGTAATGGAAATCATGTCAAATCATGGAAATATATAGAAACATATGCAAATGATAGAATTTCAAGATGAAACTTCAGGAAATGCTCAAATAAACACACACATACATAGTTAGAAACCACTACATAAGCAATACAATCATGCATAATGGTTTAAAACCATCGAACCCCAAGTGCATGCGCTGCATAAGCAAGAAAAACATGCATAATGGTTTAAAACCAATGGACACCTAGTGCATGCACTGTCGTGCATGCAATTCATATAAAAAAATTATGTAATATATATTGATATAGAATACCACTATTATACTTACGATTTTGGTTTATGCATTTTGGTCATCTTGGTTTCAGTTTTGGTGGGATGGAAACGAAAACATTTCGATCATTTCGGGTCGGTTTCGGTGGAAATTTATAACCATGAGTATAAATTCACGCACTCAATAGTAATCAAAGCCCCACACCACTCCACCCTATTGTCCATTGTGTGTGAGTGTGTGGATAGACATTATTGAGATAAAACTCTGAATAAATAAATCATATCATGGTGGGATAGCTATGTTAGATGGAGACTTCGCTGCACTCAAGATGAAGCAGTTTGTTGTCCAACTTTTCAAATTAGTTTCATTGATTGAGAATGTTTGACACACAATTTTATCATGTCAAACGAGAACGTTTTTTTATTGAACAAAATCTCAACGACTGGCTGTCAACTTCAAATTAACTTCATGAATGAAGACAAAATCCACCGAAAAGTGAGCCTGTGTGGCTGCTCTCACATGCAACAGCCCTTCCGCGAAATGCCTTATGCGATGGTCGCAAGCAAATCCCATAATAATAATAATAATAATAATGATGGTGATGATGATGACAACAACAACAGCTCACCGGAAGGAACTTTGATGACTTCTTCATGACAGCTAGTGTGCTTCCAAGGCAACCTGAGCGCTGGGATAAGCAGATCAAATCACCAATAAATAGAGAACAAAAGCATTGGTCAAGTGTGTAATGAAAAAGTGTGAATGCTACTTGTAAGAGCACGAGTAGGATACATCCGTACCCACAAAACATAATGTGGCCATGTGAACATGTAAACTTACAATTTACAATGACAGAAGATATGCACCTGAGCTAAAACCCATCCGACAAGCCAATCGATGTCACTTTTGTGATTGGATATGACAAGTGCATGCTCTTTACCTGGAAAACTCTCCAATATAAGCTATAAAGCTAATATAAACTATTCTGTGGCTGTTTATCAAGGAAATATGTCACGTATATCACAGAGCATAAGTTTAGACCTTACCCATTGAATGGAAACTTTCTGAATCTGCATACAAGAGGACCTACAACAAAAGGTTGTTTTTTCTACTTAGTACAGTATTTGTTTGAAAAAAAATAGCTTTTATTTAACGATATTTTATTTGAATGGTTTGAAAAAAAATAGTAGGAAAATGGTATTAGTAAATGCATTTCTCCAGATGCAAAAGGTATCAACGCAATAAACTTCCCAACAAAGGAGACAATATTCTATTTTATATTGTTATTTGGTCAAGACTTTTCATTAGGTAAGATACTATTGACAATATGTCAAGCAAGTCAATGAAAATTCTTAGAACATGAATTATAACAGAGAGGACAGTATGTTCTCATAGAATACATATCAAAAAAGCAAATTGAACAAGCAACGCCTTTAAAAAGATGTATAACTTCCGAGCTAAATTACAAAAGGTGCATACTTGAAAACCTGACAACATCTCACCAAAGATCTGCACCTCCAGCATGGAGTTGCCCATATCAACACCATGTTTTTTACATTCACCCCACCCTAAATTATCTTTTGAAGTTTAGGAAGAGAGGAAATAAAAACAATGAGTGTTATCTGAATCAAGCAACATATTAGGCCAATAGCCACTCTTACATTCCTCTCAGTAACTTGATTTTTGTTCCCATCACTTGTACGATTCAAAGTTACAAAGAACTGAGATCTCTATCTAAATGGGAGCGCGACAACTATGAAACATTTTTTACATGGGAAAGAACTACCTGAAGCTAAAGAAATTATATGTGAAAATAATTGTCACGAAAAAATTATAGCAAATACTAATGTGAGTATGCCAATGACAGCAGGGTATATACCCCCATGGTGCATCTCCAAGAACAAGGTTCATTGAGTTGTCTGTGATTACATGGCTTGACCTTTAGGTGGAGGAAGAGTGACCCAAAAGGGTATAGGAGATGACATCATTTCCAGAAAAAAAGGCAGCCAACTGTCCAGCTTTAGGAAAATGTAAGCAAACGATATCATATATAAAAAACTTGTGACTTGTTGCTGGGAAGAGTCATTTTGTCACCTATTATTCAACAAGAAAATGTACTAGAAACTCAACACCATGCGTAACACCTGTATCTGAAACAAACAACTTTAACACACCCTCGAAACGCCATTTGAGGGTTGCACACCTTATGAAAATGTAAAACTCCCCTCAGTTCTTGACATTAAGAGGAGAAGAAGACGTGAGGAAATTTACTAAAAAATCAGCAAGACATTAAGAATGATACCCCCGCTGATGGATAAAATCCCCCCCTTTAAACGTTATTCGTTAAGTTTAAAATGCAAAGAAAAAAGTTAAAGGGGGTGAATTTATCCTCAAGCAGTGAACCATTCTGACAGAAACCGTTAATCGGGGAAGCAGGGGGGTATCATTTCCCAAAAGAAAACTCTTTTAATTATATTTGATTATTTTTCGCGTCTTGATGATTCCTTTGTCTGCTAGAGAAACAAATAAAATGCAAAGGAACGGATCAGATTAAAGAAAAATACAGGAATAGATGCTATAGATGTTCAAATCACAAACATTAAGGCATACGAACAATTGCAGGGTCTATGTCTGCTGACCACTAAAAAATGGCATAAAAAATCACATTATATTTATTTGATAAGATGGAAATCATTGAACAACTGATAAATTAAATTACACAATGAATGTGAAGTACAAAAGCTGGCAAGGAAATGAACTAACATGAACGACACAATGACAATACCTTGATGCCTGCCCACCAATCGAAGAGCCATACAAGCTCCAACCACAGCAACTCGGCGACTACTTTATTAATCCTTCTGTACACACTCTTTGACAGTGGACGAAGAAGAACAAAGCAAATAGCCTGGAAAAGAAAAGGGAGAAAAGACAGCAGAAAGGAAAAAAAATTAGCGAAAACCCAAACTCCATAAATCCAAAAGAGAGAGAGAAAGAGAGGATCATGTGTTCCAAAATTCAGAGAATTACAAACCAAAACAGGACAAAGGGAGATCATCAGAATCACATAAGATTAAAATCCCGACTGGCTCGGTCGTGGTTTGTTCTTATTAATAAATTTTAACCGTTTCAAAAAAATTCACGTAGATTGAAAAAATCAACTAAAACTAAACTTCCACAGATCTAGTATGGGAAACCCCGATCCCGCAAGCATTGGAGGATTGTTGCGGAATGAGGAAGGGAGAGTAATTTGGGCATTTAGAGGCCCGATTGGGGTGGCAGACGCTAATGAAGCAGAGGTCCGTGCCATTCATGAAGGAGTTAAAAGGCTTCGGGATGTGGATTTCAACAAGTTAGTAATAGAGGGAGACTCTCTCAACATCATTAGATGGTTAAGAGGCACACGTAGACCTCTTTGGAGATTTGCACCTCTATTTGATGAAATCCAAGATAGATTGGGTTAGGCAGCACTGTCTTTCAAGCCATGTTAGACGGTCAGCTAATGGGGAGGCGGACAAATTAGCTAGAGAGGAAGTATCAGGGGAGAGTATAGAACTATTTGATTTTCTCCCTCCTTCGATTCTAATCTTTGTATTGTTTCGTCTATTCGGTTCTTTAGATTTTTATTGTATCTTGGAGTCCTTCTCGGTCTCTTCTTTATTAACGAAATCTCATTACCATTCAAAAAAATCATGATTCATCTCAAACCCAGTAAATATCGATAAAAAAACAAGAAATTCTGGGAAAAAAAACAAAATTTCATACAGAACATGCAACGATGACAAAGTTATCAACCTAAAAAACAAAAACCTATTTTAAAGTAATGAAACGAAAACAAAACATCCACGAAACCCAACCAAATAATTTCCAAAGAATTTCATGAAAGGATGACAATCTCAAACAAAATTTTTTTTTTTTTTTTAAAAAAAAACCAAATCAACACTAAACAAATTCAGTAACGGAAGCTCAAACCAATAGAAATGCTCAAAATCGAAAAAAAAAAAAGAACAAATAACTTCCTAGAGAAACAAAACCTAACATGAAAATAAAATAAAAAATAAAAATGAAGCGCGGATTTCTAAAACCAGTCCAAAAGCTCAGAAAAGCAAATAGGTAACAATAAAACCAATAATTTGATAAAATTAACACAAACTCAAGCCAAAACCACATAAAATTCCCAAAAAGATTAAAAAACATACCTCTAACGAATCAAAACCCTAAAAGGTAAAAAGAAACAACCGCGTTATATACATTTACCTGAATGAGATTTACAACGAGGCCAGATAGAAGGAAAAGAAACCCTAAGGGCACAACTACTGCTGCTGCCAAGATCGCCATGGCCTCATAGAGAGAGAGTAGAATGCAATAAAATATATAGAGATGTCAAATATTTAATTTGATTTTTGGATTTCACATTTGTAAGAAGAGAAAGAATTTAATTTGCTAATTAGAAGCACATTCCATGTTGCTCGCTCAATCTGGACCATTAATACATTGGGCCCATGATCAACAGATTATCATTGCCCTTGATTAGAAATTTACAAGATTTTTACTGAAATAGATGAAATTTAAAACGCTAGATATGATCTAGGCCATCCATTTGTGTCCTACATTGAAGGGGACATGTGTGTGTAATCAAGACCGTTGATCCGTAAGATAACCTATTATCCATAACCATAAGATTGTGTGTTAGGGGAAATTAACTGCCAAATGATTAAGAGCGGTCAACTGCCCCAACGGCCCTAACTACCAAGACGGCACACCATTACTCACGCGATCCTTTGTTTTAAAAATGGGTATCATTGGGATCAATCCTAACCATCAATTTTGGGTCTCGCCATTAAGTACAATCGAGACCGTTGATATTTTAGACCATAATTAGGCTACCCACATGGTCTTCAGAACACCATTAATCGCGTGATCCTTTGTTTTTAAAAATGGTCCCTCATGGGTAGCCTTGGGATCAATCCTAACCATCGATTTTGGGTCTCGTATAGAGACCGTTGATCTTTTAGACCATAATTATGGGGAAGTGATATATCCACCCCTTTCGATCACTAGTAACACCCCCTGTCAGTGTTTGTGGCAATTAAGGGGCACTGAATTCTTCCTACATAAGTACATTAGTCACTTATGCACTGACAGGAGGTGTTCCTAGTGATCAAAAGGGCCGGATATATCATTTCCCTAATTAAGATACCCACATGGTCTTAGTCCCATGCCCGACAGATGTCACATTTGCTTAAACATTGCTTGATTGATTGAGGGCTAGGATTATTCGATCCAGGTGGGGTCAATGGCAATAATCTGGACTCATGCTTGTGGGGCCAGAAAGTGCTGTTAGACACCAACTTTTTAGAATGAGCTAATCAAATGTTAAAAAAATCCAATCAAATTTTTCCATGCATCCAAATAGCCTGAGTAGAATGGCCATGAAACAGAATCAATAGCTTAAAGACAACTTAGTAGACTTCTTTGCCACACTCGATCCTAGGTTTAGGACCATCTGATGAGGAATAGGTCCACGGGCAATAGACCAGGCTTTTGATATCCTTAAAGAGAATGGGTGCTAATCTTAATCAGAAACAGTGATTCTTCAAAGGCTAAAGAAACTTACATATGGTGCACATGGACAAGAAATGTTTTTACTTTTATTTTTTATCCGTCTTTAAAATTTATTTTCTTTGTTAATTGTTGAACTTAATTATTTTTTTCTTTGTTACCCTATTATCCACAAGAAGAGGGTTACAATTATTATTTTTTCTTAAGAGAGAGGACTTATTATTTTTTCTTAAGAGAGAGGACGGGAAATTTTTCTAAAGGATTCATTTACCTGACCCCAACTAGTTTGGGACAAAGGCTCTGTTGAGTCGAGTTGAGTTGTGTTGAGTTGAGAGAGAGAGAAAGAGAGAGAGAGAGAGAGAGAGAGGGAAGGAAGAGGAGACCTAAACGAGGGAATTGGATAGGGGTTACCATTTTTTTAGACAGAAGGGAGTCTACGTACGTAGGGAGAGCGTGAGAGAGTAAGATTTATTTTTAAATTCTATGATAGATGAGAAGATCGTACTGCTAATTGCTTGACATGTCGAAGAGATGAAACGAAGATGATATATCTGCTGGCCAAAGTCTCCCTTACAAAATGAAAAATCAAATTTCACGCGTTTTGTATGGGCATGAAACCCATTAGATCACTAAAGTGGCGAGAGCAAGGCCCCTTGTATTCTGATTATGTGCTAGACCGAGAAACAAAAGCCTGTTTTCCTGAGCTCTAAGAGATAATGGTTGGCCAAAAGAAAATACAATACCCAATTTGTAGATCGCTTATCATACTGGCACCCTAAACCAATCAGCAACAAAGAAAGGATTAAAAGTGGATCTTGGTGATTGTTTGATACATATGCCATAAATAAAAGGGGAGTGATAAATCGACTCCCAAATATGATAAATCGACTCCTCATGTGTCTTTCTCTCTCCTCTGGGTTAGAGATAGAAAGAGGAGAGAGATAGACACATGGGGAGTCGATTTATCATTTTGGGGGGTCGATTTATCACTGCCCTTAAATAAAATTGTTCGTCATATATTACAAAATCTGTTTGACTACACCAATGTTTTTTAAACAACTACGAAGGGCTATCTACTCAGCGAGATGATCTAAAGTATATTTGCATTGCAGCATTGGCATAGAAAGAGGTCATCTAAGCCGCTAAAGATTTCAATGACTAAGATATAATTAAGTGGGCCAAGATCTTTGATAGCAAATTCAGATAGAAGAGAAATAAATGATCGATCTGATGACTTGATGACCATGGTTAAAAATTTCAGTTTCGGTACCGGTTTCGCACCCTGAAATTTCAAAATTTCGGTCGAAATCCGGCACCACAAAGAAAATGGTATTTTATTCAATATTAAATTTCGGTCGAAATTTTGGTAAAATATTTAAAAAAAAAAAAAAAAAAAAAGGTTTTTTGGTTTAAATTTATGGCAAAATCGAAATTTCGGCCGAAATAAATGACGGTTTCGGTTTTGGGTGATTTCGGTGTCGGTCTCCACCGAAATCCGAAATTTTGGTCCGAAATTTAAAACCATGTTGATGACTACAATGCTAAACCCAGTGATAATGAGTACTGCAATAACAAAACCCAGGGCATGAGGGTACGCTGCCTTACGACATTAATGAAAGTCTCGATATGATAAATTATTTGAAATAGTTTAAATTTTTATGTTGATAGAACAAGTCCATTTTGTTTATTGTTCTGTAAAAAAATGTTAAGATGTTTAAAACGCTGATCAATATTTGTAGAAAAGATTAAAACAGCGTCAATGTAACTACCAAAGTTCAACCAATCCAGATGAATAAAAAATTAATGGAATATTGTAAGAAAATATAAGATTAATTACATGAAAAAATGATAACAAAATCCAAGTCTCAAGTTTAGTCGATATAACCCTTGGCCATGAGATTGAGCTTAAAGCGACCAATTGACTAACTAGGATTTCTTTTAAATCTAAAAAATACATTAAGCAGGGAGTCACTTTCACAATCAATAATAAAAAGGCAGTTATATAATGTGCCGAAAAAAAGGGCAATGATATATTACCACCCCCCCCCCCCCCCCCCCCCCCGGCGCTCCCCTCTCTTTTGTAACTTGGGACAGCCATACCTTGCGTATCTACGACTGTAGAGGGGTTTATTTACTTCACATGGGAAGGATTCAACGGTCGTGATTGCCACGTACACTGCATTTGGATGTCCTATATAAAAGAAGGGGCAAATTTATCATTTCCCCAACAAAAAAATGCCATTAGTGTAGCACTATCGAATCCCTTCGTGCGATAAAACGTACAGAAGAAGGGCACCAGAGCGCATGTATGTTAGATCATGATCCTTGATCTTATTGAGCATCACGAGCCGACTCACATGGTCTTGATCATATTCTAAATGAACATCTTGATGTGTCAGATAGAGGGCTAAAAAAATCAACGGTTTATCTTCTACTGTCTCAATAATAAATGAGGCTAGTCCAAGGCTTGACGGATTAAGGGCCTAGGATTATCTGATCAAGGTGTTCTCAATAATATTTGATCGGCCCTATGATTTCTGTCGGGCCAACAAAACTGATCATATACATGGTTTTAAATTTCGGCCGAAATCCGAAATTTCACATTCAGTTGAGACATAAACCGAAACTTTCGAAATGTTTCCGAAATTTCGGAAATTCCAGCTAAAATTTTGAAAAATAATATTTTTATTTTTACAGAATTTCGGCCCCAAAAACCGACGTTTGAAGACTTTTTACCGAATTTGGGCCGAAATTTCAGTTTCGGCGAGTTCCAAAATTTAAAACCTTGAGCATATATATACCAGGTAGAATTGGGAGTGCCTTTTAGGAAGTGACTTTCTTGTAGCATTTTCACATAGTTTTGTAGCTAAAAGTCACATGACATTTAACTTTTTTGGTTATAGGGAGCATAGGTTAGGCCGTTAGGGTGGGGTGGGAATGTTGGTACAATCGTGATCGTTGATCTTGTAGAACACCGTAATAGAACACCGTAAAGCGACAAACATGGCCGCGGTCTGATCCTGAACAGTCATCCATTGCATACGAGAAAGAAATACAAAAATCGTTGGGCCTGTTTGGATACATGCATTTTGTATTTTGATTTGGATAAAAAATAAATCCATCATCTTCATGAACATGTTTTAAGAGAGAGAGAGGGAGGAAGGGAGGGATGTCTCGCTGTTGTCGGAGCAACGTCGAGGAGCAGCGACGGTGAAGGAAGTTGGCACAAATATTGATTTCCAAATAATGTCTCGTAGAACAGATTTGAAAATCAAAATATTTTGCATTGTTGTAGCTGATTTGAAATTTTTAGGATCATCCAGTTCAAAATGGCAACTAAATCCAAATCTAAATCTTGTGGGTATCCAAAAGTGGCCTTAGCTATTTTTGCAGGGGATTTGCTAAGGGCTTTCACAGAAAGGCATTTCGCGGCCTGATGTTGGATGTGAGAGCAGCCACACAGGCTCATTTTTCAGTAGATTGTCTTATTCATTTAATTCACCTGAGGTGGTTGCTCTCACATGCAACAGACAGTTGTGAAATACTTTGCTGCGGTGGTCCCTAGTAAATCTGTTTTAGCAGATGCCTAAACAAGAATTTCTTGATCAAGGGCTTAGATTTATCCGATCAAAGAAATCTCACTGACATTTGGCCAGACTTATGGTTGCCTTTTAGATCAACGGATCTGATCGTGTAATCGAGGTAGGGCCTAATAAGTGTTACTTAGGAAGTAGCGTAAAAGTGATTTATTTGAGGAATGATAGATGCAAGGGCTCTTGAATAGATCCACATCATTAAGTGCAACCGAATTCAATTTCTCAACTGACTTTAAAAACCACGTGGATCTAATCAAGGGCACTTCTCCGGCCCTTGCATAAAGAGGTCCCTTGCATCTATCATTCCCCGATTTATTTTTAGCATTTTTTTAGCAGAAGGTTTCCTACAGCGGGGTGCCTTAGTAATTTATCGAAACGTCAGGGTTTATTTTCAAGTTTTCGTTTTAAAAGATAAACTATCAGACGTTGTCGCCAGCTTTTTTCTTTATGGCAGAATCTTATGTCAGTTCGAATAAACAGATAGTATAAAATAATTTTATACCGAATTACCAGAAAACCCCCACCATTTTTAAAAGGACGAATATATCCTTCTCAAGTCGCCTTCCAATAATTTACTTACTACAAGTCTACAATGTTTTAATGAAATAGATCGGTTACATAAACCCCATTTTTTACAAATGTAAGGTACAGCCCACACCATAGGATGATCCAAACTGTCCATTTTAGGCCGCTACGAATGGCCATATCAAATGGACAGTTTGGATCATCCTATGATGTGGGCCATACCGTATTTTTACAAAAAATACGGGATTATATGCCCACATATAAAATCTTACACGGCAATGGTCCGACCATTTTCAATATTCTAGGTCAAGCATCTGCTGGGCCCTATTATGAACGAGCCTTTGCTCAAAAATTTCTTCCTTTAGACTTTTCCTAACACTGATTTTGGAGACTTTCTCTATCAATGCCAACTGTTATATTTTTTAAAAACTTTTCTAACCATGCAGTTAAAGGGCATGTAATTGGAGGGTTAGGATCATCTAACGTGCAAGATTTCTAGATCATGTCCATTCATAGTAGGGCTCACAAGGTGGATGACTTTGTTGGGCACGATATGAGGACACACCTGTGTCATGGTTGTCCAAAACAGCCCTCCTAGGAATGCCATGTGTATCATTATAGGAACAGGTCTATCATTTATAAAGGATGTAAGTTCGTTTTTGTCGTAAAAAGCCATGACGTGTCTTATTTGATTATGGGGTGGCTTTTTTGTAGTTTTCTAAGAAGAAGTGGGTATATTAGTAAATCTCTAAACAAGGGTAATTAAGTCATTTTTCCTGATTAATGTGAATTGTTCGCCAGTTTGTTCAAACGCTACTGCGTTTTTGCCTTTGATACAGGTTGTTCATACATAGTACCTTCTAATCTCTTTTATGCGTTTTTGCCTTTGATTCCCATATGGCAGATTTCCGGCAAAAGTTGCAATACCCAGATCTAGAAAAGGTTAGTACTTTTTTAATCTTTGTTTATGTAATGAAATTAGTTGACCATAGGATGAATTTAATAAGTTTTTGGGGACCTGTGTGTGAAACTTCTTGGAGGTTTGGTGGAAATTTCAACACTAATTTATTCATTATTTGGAACTCTCTGTGTTTTCTTTATACATTGACTTCAGATTTTATGAATCTTTTTTTCATTTTTGTGTTGGCACTTTTTGTGGGTTTTATGAATTTATCAATTTTGAGTGGTACCCATGTAGAGATTTCTGTTGATTATTGAGATTATTGATATGCTTGGAGATATCTATTCTGAAATTTTGTTTTCATGTTTTTACTTTTGTTTTGACAGTGATTATTTGCACTTATCAAGTTCAAGTGGTTCCTAAGAAGAGGCTTATGTAAATACATATAGTTCTTAGTGGTGTTATTGAAGAGAATTTTGAGATAATGATATCTGTTCAGACATGGAAATTCTCATGGTCTTTAGTAGCAACCATTGCTTCTTTTGTGATATTAGTGTCAATAGTTCATGTATTCTTGTTCCCCTTGGTACCTTCTATTGATTATTTTGGGACCCGACAAAGTCGCAATTCATGTTTGCCCATTAATGGGTCAATTGGAGGAGGTGATGACCATTTGTCAGGAAATTCACAGCTTGGTTTGGATTTAGATACTCAATTTCCAGCTGACGCTCATGGGGCAGTGGTTTACCGAGGTGCGCCATGGAGGGCTGAGATGGGAAGGTGGTTTTCTGGTTGTGCTTCAATTTCTACAACAGTCAATGTAGTTGAGGTAAGCAGATATGATATTTTTATGTATTTGATTATTTAGCTTTGGTTGCTCATGGTCTTTGGTATCAACTTTTGTGTGAATTTTTCTCTTGAATAAGATAAACTGTATAATTGTTTGGTTTTGAATCAGATATTTGTTGGTTTTTGTTTTGGAGATAATTATCATTGATTCTTAGGCTTAACTTTTGTCTGGAAAACAAGAAAAAAGCAGACAACTTCTGGTTTTGATTGGAATATGTGAACATGAATCGTTTCCTTATTCTCGAGGGATCTATGAGTTTAGAATTTTTGGACTATGTTTATAATGTAGCAGTATTTCTGTCCATCACATTATAGTATATAAATACCAAAATGTGAGTGAGGGGTCATGACTCCCTTTTCACGACTGTCTCCTCTTTTATTTCCTCATTTTCCTCTTTCTGTGTTTATTTCCCCAATACACAACCATTAACATGGTATCAGAGCAGTAAATATTGATTTGCCTTCGAGCAGGCTTCAACCTCTATCCCTCTGCCTTTTTTATTGCTTGATCAAAAACCAGTATTTGATCACCTTATCTGTGTTGAATGTCGCTTCAATTTCTTGCGGTTCCTCAGTTTCGCGTGGTGGTTCAGTCGAACCACAAGTGGTGATGTGTAGAGTCTTCAAAATGGCTTAAATACTTTCTCTTGTTAATTAAATTGAAGGTAGCCGTGTTGATTTGGGTGGTGCGACAGAAATCTTCCTTATGTTGATGCTGGCTGCTTCTGGAGTTTTGGTCATGTTCCTTTATGTTGAAAACTTTGCCGGAATTGGTGTATGTTGTTGTGGACTCCTTTGCCATGTTGCCTTTTTGCTGGACACGGGTGTAGTTTTGGTTGGGACTGCTGATCGGAGTTAGGATCTACTTCACCTGGGCTGTCTTGGATTGTGGTGCTCCATTTGTGTGAACTGTTGTACAGCCTTGTCTGGATTGTGCTTTTGACTATTCTGCAGCCTTCACGAAGAGTGTTGTGCAGCATTGTATCGATTGAGGTGCTGATTTATGTGGCTGCATCGATGCTGCTAGACGTGCATCATAGGTGTTTGTTGGTATGTCTGAGTGGACTGTTGACGCAGGACGATCTAGCTTTGATACCAATTTTGATGCAGGACTATCTAGCTTTGATACAGGACCATCTAAGGAACTGAGTATCTTTCAAATATTTTGCCCTTGTTTTAGCTGACTAGGGTGGGGAATAAGGTATGAGCAAAGGAAATAGGCAATGCATGCTATAGATTTGAATTTGCTGGAAAGAGCAGACTTTTGTAGTAGAGAATAAGGGTGGAAATTAGAGTTTTGATCCTAAAATATGTCATTAAATTCGAAAAATATTTCTACTGTGATTAGGGTAGGTTTTGAGGGATGCATGTGGGGTGCATATGTATGCTGGAAAAGTCCAGATGTACGCTAGAAAGGTGTAGACATAGTTTTTTGACAAGATTAAGGGATGCGGGGTTTAGGGTGAGACCAAATGGGTAAAACATGAAGCAAAAATTAAGGTCTTGAAGTTTTAGGTAAGGGTAAGAAATATTTTTGGCTCCCGGGTACATTGTTTTTGTGGAAGAAACGAGAAAAGAAGAGAAAGAATGTGAGAATTATAGATTGCAAGTAATGAAGAAACAAGATACTTATCTCAAGACATCCCAGTCCCACCAAGAGTTTTCATTGGCATATCACCAAAGAAGCTTTGCTATCTCACGAAAGAAAAAGAAGATTATGCTAGAATCATACTAGCAATCATGTGGCTTTATACCAAGGGAACCCTAGGCATCACATCAAGGGAATCGAGGCATCACCTCCTGAAGAATAGACATCACCTCCACACGTTAGAGAAACAAAGCTTCAAATCTTTATTCATTCTATCATTTCGCGATAGCATCGCATCCATGGCCCTAAAGCTTACAACATACATAGGAAAAGAAGACAACTAGAAAGTTTCACACATTCTTCAAATCTTTACTCCCTCAATGTCATCCATTGGCTCCGAGGTTCTCTTGTTCCCCTTGGAGATTCGCCTAGTTTTTTTATGAGATTCAGGATATTGTGGGAGACCCTTTGATTGCTTACATCCATATCCATAGGTCGGCCAATTCCGTGGCGGGTAGGTTAGCGAGAGAGGGAATTCTGAAGTCGAGTCTCGAGATCTTTGACTATCTCTGTCTGTTGTTTTTTATTTGACCACCTCTGTCTTTCCTCCTTTAATAAAAATTTTCCACCATTCAAAAAATAAAAAAACCTAACACTTTTGGACTAAAATACCCTTTAATCACTTACAAACTTTCTCTTCCGCAATCCATATATGGGGCCTATTTAAAGCACTCATAATTCAAAGAACTTAAGTGATTTTGATGGAAAAATACTCTATATTATCCCATTTGACCTAAAAAAGCATAAATAATACTCTAAAAACAAAATAAAACTTTTAACATTAGCAATGGGCCCCATCTTCTTAACTTAATTACTCTCCATTGCATCTTAGATGGTCCTCCATCAACAGTTTCATGTGTGACTGCATTAATACAGCTAAAAGTGTATCATAGGTCTTTGTTGGCGTGCCTGAGCGAAGTGTAGAAGACTGTTTTATGTGTGGGGCTGCATCAATACATCTAGAAGTGCATCATATATGTTTGTTGGTGCGATTGAGTGAAGTGTAGATGTAAAATAAAAGGTGACCCTAGATCTTGGATGTTATTTCTTTGAGACTACATCAATATTCAGGTAACTTCCGGTAAGCTTAATGGTAATAGCTATGTTCGCTAGGCTACATATGTGGAGCTTTACCTTACTGCCAAAGGGCACTATTATGGAGTTTTGAAGCAACGCCGTATTAGTTAAGTCAAGCCGTTGCGCGCCCTATGAGTCAGGAGTGAGAGGGGCCCCTATTAGTAAGGGCCCTCTCACGTAAAGGTTTTGAAGAGCTTCAAAAAAATCCGTAGCCCCCCTCTCACGTAAGGCCCCTAAACGCCCTTACGTTTATGGCACTAGCTCATATGCATTTTTGAAGCAAGCAACAGCTTCAAAGCCCATATTAGTCAGGCGCTTGGCGCTTGGCGAAACCTCTATCTAATACGTCCAATTTCTGAGTAGATTCAAGAAGATGGCCAAATTATGTCATGATTGTAGAATATTATGGAGCATAAAATCAATAGTACTCTTATTTTTCTTAATATTGCTTAACAAATTTGGATGGAAAGAGATCTGCCTGGATTCTGAATGGGAGTCAAAGATAGTTCAAGTGTGGGAACCACCACTGATCGAGTCCCTTAAGTTAAACTTTGATGGCTCTAGCTGGGGAATCTGGGTCCTTCTGGTATTGGGGGTGTTCTTAGAGATGATCGGGGAGTGGTCTTGTGGGCTTTCTTAGGCCCCATAGGTTTGGCAGATGCTAATGAGGCTGAAGTGCAAGCGGTGCACCGAGGAATAAAATTGCTTGCAAACGTCGACCCAAATATAGTGGTGGTAGAAGGGGACTCTCTAAATGTGATCAGATGGCTTAAGGAGTCCCACTCGCATCCTTGGCAATTTGCTCCATACTTCGATGAGATCCAGGATATAGTGAATAGATCCAATTTATCTTTCCCTCTTGTCCGTCGGTCGGCCAATACGGAGGCCGATATTCTTCCTAGAGCTGGGGTGTCTAGGGCGGAGATGGAGCTATTTGACTTCCTCCCCCCTTGATCCCTGATTTTTCTGGGTTTTGTGCTTTCCTCTTGCCCCTGGGCGGTCTGTGTCTTTTTCGTTTTTTCTTCTTCTTTTTATTCCTTATATAGACGTCGGCCTTTTTAATCATGGAATGAAATTCTTTACCATTCAAAAAAAACAAAAATTTGAGAACATGTTAGGAATAAATATTCTAGGTCCAACAACATACCCAAATATATCAGTTGTCTCAACAATTTTTTAGTCTACAACAGGGATAGAAGAGCCTGGAAAATTATTATTTGGCGGTGATGAGTATCTTTGAGGAGACGGATACATGTCAGCCAATTACATCATATGTATCAGTGATGCAACATCAACGTGATAATTTTAATGTGGCTCAATTTCTCCTTGGTTTGAAGTCGGAATATGAACCTATTCGGGCTCAAATTCTTAGCAGTCCAAAACTTTAACCTTTATCAGTGTCCTTTTTTCTAGATTCTGATGTGCATCTATGTTTGAGTCTGGAGTTCACATCACCGCAGATTGACTTGCCTTGGCAGTTATAGAAGGTTATAGTGGTAGCGGAGGCGGTGGTTTTGGTGGTGACGTTGTAGAGGTCTTTATGGTGTTAGAGGTGGATGTACTGAGTCAGGGAGAGGTAGTGGTAGAGGTTGTTGACTTTGGAGTTGTACCCATTGTGATTGCAAGGGCCACATGATAGATTTTTGTTGGGACCTTAACGGGAAACCTACTAGTTTTGCCAATCATGCCACGTATACGATGAGGTACTACTGCTCAGTCTTCCTGGGTACTGATTACTCCCTAGCCATCCGGTGATGTGATATCTATCTCTAAAGAGGAGCATTCCCGTCTGGTTGCCCAGCCTGCTGCCCATCATCTTCCACTGCTACACTTGTTCAATCAGGTGTCTTCACTGCTAGGGGTTGGGCTTGGAGCTGAAAGGTTGAGGCTTTGTATCTTAACATTGAGGCTGCAGGTTCTATCCCATCTTACCTACCAAAAACAGATAGCTCAATGGTTGAGGCTTTGTATCTTAACCTTGGGATTATATGATATATATTCTCCGACTTGAGGGGAAGTGTTGGAATAATAGTATAGGGGCATTTCTTTCCATCACATTTTAGTACTGATACCAAAATGTGAGTGAGGGTTCATGACTCTTCTCACGATTATCCCCTCTCTTCTTTCCTTATTTTCTGTTTCTTCTTCCTTTGTTTATTGTCCTAATACACAGCCATTAACACGAATTTATAACTTAGGAGTTTAGCTTTTGTTAGTAATTGTTATTTGAAGATGAGAACGTGTAATGTTTTGTGGTTTTTGTTGACTTCACCATTTTTCCAAGATCGGATGTCCGATATCTTCTGGATCTCTTTTTTTTAACTATTTGGGTATCTCCAAGGATCCAAGAGTTAAATTCCTTTTCTATTCACATTCCAGTTTGGCAGTATCGTTTGCTTAAGAACTCACTTGTGTTGACAGACAATTGGTGGCAGGGGTTGCAAGAACGACTGTAGCGGTCAAGGCATTTGTAACCGGGAACTGGGACAATGCAGGTGCTTTCATGGATTTTCTGGTCAGTACAACTTTTCTTGATGTTTGGCTTTTCAATATTTATAGATCATGAACGATTTTCCTAAATTTTTCAATATTTATAGTAATTTCTTAGTAACGGTTCCTCTTGTCCGTGATCCAATTCTGCAAAAACTAGTAATCAGTATCCTGTGATAATTTACAACTACTATTGTTTCCCTCTCAGCAGTTCTCTTTAATGGAATGTCGAATGTGTCAGCTTGTATTTCAAGACAGATATAGCTAGCCTGTTAAATGTTTGATGAATCCCAACAGAGGCCAAGTTTTATGGGGATCAAAGCTCATATCTGAGAACAAAAATCTACTGATTGATTGTTTGGTGTTTTAATTTTTTTTTGTACTAATAGTTCTAATCAATGATTGATTTCATCAAGAAATGGACTTTCTATTTACATTTTTTAATTTTATAAGCAACTCACTATATGAATAAAATCCTAATACTTCTGATTATTTACTAGGTGAAGGATGCTCTGAGAAATTGCATTTGGACTGCAATTTTCCAGGATCTCCAGAGCAACCATATGGGCCGTGGGTCGTTTCAATTTGCCCTGCCCATTGTGATACATCAAGAGCAATGTGCTTTTGTGGAGAAGGAACAAAATATCCAAACCGCCCCGTTGCCGAGGCATGTGGTTTTCAAATAAAGTAAGAAAATTACCTTTTTACTGCAAATTCCCCTTTCTTATCCATGTTTATATCTTGATATATCGGTGATCTTTCTTAATCATACTTTTGTTTCAGCTTACCTTCTGAACCTGATGGTCCTATGCTGACGAATTGGAGGAAAGCTGATCTGGAAAATATCTTTACGACAAATAGTAGTAAACCTGGCTGGTGTAACGTTGACCCAAAGGAAGCGTATGCTTCCAAGGTGAGATTCAAAGAGGAATGTGATTGTAAATATGATTGTCTTTGGGGCCAATTTTGTGAGATCCCTACACAATGCAGTTGTCTCAACCAGTGCTCTGGGCATGGACATTGTCGTGGCGGCCTTTGTCAGGTAAGTGATGGAAACTACATAGAATTTCCCTAGATTCTTTTTGTCTATTTGCTAAGCGGAATTGTCGAGCAAATGAAAAATGAGAACATAGCATAGTTTCAAGTTTTACTTAGGCTTTCAGTATGATTCAATCCTATGCGACAAATATCTCTGATATTGTCAAAATATTGCGTTTTTATCATGACATTTTGATAAAACAACAAAATCCCGAAATAATCCCGATATTTTTAAAATACAGCAATATTTTCATTTTTATCCTAAAATATCGCGATAATATCATGATAGTATTCTGATATTTTTACGATATTTTTATTTTATATATTTTTAAAAAAATTATATATATTTATATATATTTTTAAATAATTTTATTTTTATCATTTCCCCATATAAACCCAAAAAAAAGATTAATGTATCCGAGATTTTCCCTTGCCGAGAAATTCCCGAGAACGATATTTGTGACATAGATTCAGTCTAGCTTGAGTTCTCTCTTTCAGGCGAGATTTTTCATATTTGTTTATTGGCCGGAATTTTTTCTTCGTCATAATGAAAGCCAACTTCAATGGTCAGTTTCTATGTGGCACTCCAGCTAAATCCAGTGTTCTTTTCAGTGTGACAGCAGCTGGTACGGAACGGACTGCAGTATCCCATCCGTCTTATCTTCTATACAAGAATGGCCTCAATGGCTTAGACCAGCAACTGTTGATTTATCTGATAACGCACCTCTTAACGGTGATCATGTCAATGTTAGTGCTTCAGTGAAAAAGAAAAGGCCTCTTATATATGTCTATGATCTACCCCCAGAATTCAATAATCACCTCCTTGAGGTTAGCTCAAGCATCTCTTACAACTTCCCAACTTAAGCACAATGCTCTATATCTTCATAGACTCTTTCGGGTGTTGCAGGGGAGGCATTTCAAGTTTGAATGTGTTAACAGAATTTATAGTGATCAGAATGCTACACTCTGGACCGATCAGTTGTATGGCTCACAGGTGTTATTTTAAACTAAGAATTTACTTTGATGCTAGCATGGTGACTTTGAAACACACTCTTTACTGTCTTGTGATACTCCTTTTTGCCAGATGGCTCTCTATGAAAGCATCCTGGCTAGCCCTTTCCGAACATTAAATGGTGAAGAAGCAGATTATTTCTATGTTCCCGTTCTTGATGCATGCCTCATCACTCGTGCAGATGATGCACCCCACTTGAATATGCGGGTATAACTCTCTATAACTTTTAAATTCTGTTCCAAGATCGACCTCTGACCAAGGATTTAAATGTCGGTTTTGGTCACCACCGAAACCGAAATATTTCGGTTTTGATGGAAATTTCGGCCGAAATCATGTAAAACCTTGATAAATTTTTTTTTTTTTTTTAATTTCCACCAAAATGTATAAATTGTCGGTGGAAATTTCGGCGATTTCAGTTGAAATTTTGGTGGTTTCGGTTGAAATCTTTAAATTTCGGTGGTAATTTTGAAATTTTTGACAGAAATCTTTAACATTTTGGTGGAAATTTTGTTACTAAGGGTGATAAATGCCCAAATTTAGGCAAAATCTTGTATTTTTCCGATTCAATATACTTTTGGTTTCAGTCCAAACAGATGCCGAAATATGTCGGCCGAAATTTAAAACTATGCCTCTGACTATGTTACATACTCACGTTTTGAGGTTTTTTAGTGAATCCTCTCAATTTCAGGAACACATGGGTTTAAGGAGCTCCTTAACTCTAGACTTCTATAAGAAAGCACATGACCATATTGTTGAGCAATATCCTTACTGGAATCGCTCGTCAGGGAGAGATCATATTTGGGTATGATGCAGAGGGTCTTCATTGATTGTAATCGAGAGATCAGAAGAGCAATATTAGTTATTTTTTCTTGTGTGCAACCTTTTTCTCCTATTCTAATTTTGTTGTTTCTGTCTGAAGGCAGTTTTTTTCATGGGATGAAGGTGCTTGCTACGCTCCAAAAGAGATTTGGAATAGCATGATGCTGGTTCACTGGGGAAACACAAATTCAAGGCACAATCACTCGACAACAGCATATTGGGCTGACAATTGGGATCGTATTCCTATAGAGAAAAGAGGAAATCATTCTTGCTTTGATCCAGTGAAGGATCTCGTTCTTCCTGCATGGAAACGGCCTGACCCAGGTTCCTTAAGATTAAATCTCTGGGCCAGGTACTCATAAAAAATAGTCTGCTTTATGCATTCTTGCTAGAATAATGTCTAATAGAATAGGTGCTTTGAGGTTTATCAAGATGAAATTAGTTCAATCTTATGTGCAGATCACGTAAGGAGCGCAAGACACTGTTCTATTTTAATGGAAATCTAGGACCAGCCTATGAACATGGAAGACCAGAAGCTACGTATGTGCCTGATTACCAGTCTATACAAATGCTAACTTTTTATACCTTATTCATTTGTAACCTATGTCACAAATATCTCCGATATTTTCAAAATATAGTGATTTTATCGTGGCATGTTGATAAAATGAAAAATCCTGAAAAAATCCTGAGAACTTATAAAATATAGCGATATTTTCATTTACCACAATAATATCGCGATAATATCACGAATTTTTTTTGAAAGGTAATATCACGACATTTTAAGATATTTTTTTATTTTTTCTTAATTTATATATGCTTATTTAATTTTATAGTATTTTCCCGATATATACCTGAAAAATTAAAAAAACATTTAGTGTACCCCGAGATTTTCCCTTGCCGAGAAATTCCCGCGAACGATATTTGTGACTTAGTTTGTAACTGATGTAGCTCACTATCTTGTCCGAGGTAATTCAGGTACAGTATGGGTACAAGGCAAAAACTGGCAGAAGAATTTGGCTCAAGCCCTAACAAGGAGGGCAAGTTGGGAAGACAGTATGCTAAAGATGTCATTGTAACTTCACAGCGGGCTTCTAATTATTATGATGAGTTAGCTAGCTCCATATTCTGTGGGGTGTTGCCTGGAGATGGTTGGAGCGGTCGCATGGAAGATAGTGTTTTGCAAGGGTGCATTCCTGTTGTCATTCAGGTAATTCTTTTTTTTCATATGCTTCAACTGAGCCTTTTTACTATGATTGGTAAATAGTGTATAGAATCCCACATCGGAAAGGGAGAGAAAATGACTGGGCTATATATGTAGACCTCTCTCTCCATGTGTAGATGCGTTTTAAAACCTGGGAGGGTTGAGACCTAGAGCCGGACAATATCTACACAGTGGGGTCAGGGCAAGACATAGCGCAAGGCTTCTTCAAAATATTATTATTTAGTTTTCCCTGCTGTGAGATAAAAGAATATCAAAACTCCCTGCTGTGAGATAAAAGAATATCAAAAGTTGCTAATGTGCTAGCTATGTGTTTATTTGCAAAACCCATAAACTTCAAATTAGATTTCTTGGAATGAGATTCAAATTTCAATCTCACAAGATAAAGCATTGCTTTGTTTTCATCGGTTAATAATGGTACCCTGTAACTGAAACTGCGTTTAGTTTCATATTCATGGTACACTAGGAGAGCTTTATTTGGAGTAATGACCAGAAAGCATGATTACATTTTCTCGAACTTGCAATTATTATAAATATCAATAGGTTTCTTTATTACTCCCTCTTGCAGGATGGAATCTTCCTGCCTTATGAGAATGTGCTAAACTATGAAAGCTTTGCCGTCCGCATTCTTGAGGATGAGATCCCAAATATGATACAGGTTCTTCGGGTAATAATTTCTTTCTGCCGCTTTATGTATGGGAACAATTACATTCTATCCATTATAGCTGTCAATAATGTCATGGTTCTGTTTTCCTTCTTGCAGGGATTTAGCGAGACAGAAATAGAATTCATGTTGGCAAATGTATGTGCGATCTGGCAGAGGTTCTTATATCGCGATTCTGTTTTGCTTGAGGCGCACAGGCAGAAGAGTTTGTCTGGACGTGTAGATGATTGGGCCGTGGAGTTCTCGAAACTAGAAGAAGATGATGTCTTTGCCACATTCATACAGGTACCATCTGTCTTCTTCTTCTTCTTTTTTTTAAATTCCAGCAGTAACCAAACTAATAACTGATTTGGTAACTTTATGATCTGTTATATGAGCATTTGCTCAACTCAAAATTCAAGATGGTATCCGTCTATTCATTCATAAATAGGAAAGATTCAGTAAGAAACCCTTTCCACTTGAGGCCTCAATTTCTAAGATAGTCCATATGAACTTTTCTTAGAAAAGAAAAGTAAGAAAAAAGGGAGGTGGCTAAAATTGGAGCATTCATGAAAACTTGGCGCTGCATATCTAATGGCTTAGATGTTGAGTTTATGGATTTATCGAGGGCCCTGAAACTGTATTGCAGTTGTGCCTTACATCTGCAGATAAATTACAAAAGAGCCACTATTTAAAACATAATTACCCTGCCGTTGACTTTGTTGGCAAAACGTCGTGTTTTTATCAAAATCTATATTTAATTTCTGTTTTTTTCGAAAATGTATTTGTTAACTTACCAACTTCTCCAAAAGCTTAAGCTGTTGGAGAAAGGCGTTATTTATCTTTTATACTTTAACACTCCCCCGCACGTGTGGCCCTTTTGGCAAACACATGGCACATGTGGCCCACTTGGCAAACACGTGGCACATGTGGTCCCACTTTGGGCCGACCATCGCATGTGGATTTTTGCTATCCGGGAGGTTTGAACTCGAGACCTTTGGCTCTTATACCATGTTAACTTACCAACTTCTCCAAAACCTTAAGCTGTTGGAGAAAGGCGTTATTTATCTTTTATACTTTAACAGTATTATTGATTTTTTTCAATAAAATTCAAAACTTTGAATTTTTTTTAAACTTGATTTTTTTCATAAAGAAACACTTCAGAGTGGACAGGTATCTCTTCTCCCAGGATTTATTTTCTCCGTCCCTTTCGCTTTTTTCCTTCTCTTTTTCATTTTCCTTTTGATTGTACCCTTTCTCGTTGATGAAATTCATTAAGGAAAATAAGTTTTCAAACTCTTGAAATTATGGGTGAAATCTGAGATATGTGAAACTGAAATCTAGGGTAGGATGTAAAAAAAACATTGCTAGATTACTAAATCAGTTTTGGCTTATAAATAATATCATGTGATTATATGCCAATAAGTTCCAAGTGCATCACAAGAACTACAAAATTTGGATTATTTCTTTGCCTCAAGTAGTAAAGAGCCAATGTTGAGACCCTGTTGTCCATGTGAACAATGCATAACACTTTCGTAAGTCTTAAAACAGTTTAATTCTTTATGTAGATTTCAATTAGCAAAATATGATGAGGAATGAATGAATCATGGGTTATTATTTTAGGTATTAGAATTTGATGACATGTATTGACAATTATTTTAGAATTTTTTTATGTACATAAATAAGTTTTCTTCCACATTTTATTAATACACTGGTGTCATTTTAAACCCCCTTTTACCTTCTTTTTTTTCAAGCTATGTTTTAAAGCTGTTTTTCAGCTTGGCATTTTTCTGCGGTCATGCAATTTGCTAACTACGGCTACATCAAAACAAAAATGTTGAAGATCAAAGACTGGCTGGCCTTTCTCGCATAAAAATGATCAACGTATCAGAATATACAGATGTGTAGAACTTATGGAATTTGACTGCGGAGTAGCAAATTTTCCCATTTCAGTATAAGTGCTTACACTATTATCAATGTGTAAGAATCATATCAAGCGGACCCGATAAAAATTTGTTTAAACTTCATATTATTTGGTCTTTGGAAAGGGAATAAGATCAGTCACCAGCAGGAGAAGAAACATCCGTCCATTGATTGGATCAATTAATGGGACCTGACTAACATAATAGGGGTAACCCAACCCCTGCTGTTGGCATAGGTACCATCAACGGCCAACAATCCACAGGCTCGAGTTTCTCCTCCCACATATGATTGATGAGATACTCATTCAAAAAAAAAAAAAACCCATTAAAATGCATCTCATCATTCAAGTTAAACTATCAGTTACAGTATTAAATTCATGTTATCAGTTAGGAATGATTATCAATCAAACTTATTGAATAGTTGGAGTGACCATGGTCTTAATCGTCTGTCTTTCGTGTAACAAGGTACTGCACTACAAATTGCACAACGATTCTTGGAGGAGACATCTTGATTCTCAGAAAAAGGAGTTTGGGTTGCCAAAAGCATGCTTGGGAAGCTCCAATTAGACAGTTGATGTAAAAGAGGCTACCATTGTGAACAGGTTGAGTTTCGAGGCAGGAAGCTGCAGATGTATCTTAGTTTATGAATATCATTATTAGTTACAGTTTTGCTCCTGCTCCATTTTTTTTGTTCCTCCCAAGTAAAGGGAAGAAAGTTATCTTGTAATTATAGATATTTGTTAACAATGATTGTAGTGTTGGTGGTGAATAAAATAATAGAAATCTTTTACCCATTTTATTAAGAACAGAGTGCATACAGACAGTATACTGTAATTGCATTAAACTTGAATGAAAATTTCTAAATGTACAAAGAAAGCTGTCTGGTAATTATGGGACAGAAAATTAATGCCATATTTGTTTTAGATTTTGAGAACCGATTGTACCCCAAAGCGATTATTGGACTCAAATTACATAATTTTGAGTCAAATTATCGGTTTGGGACTCACAATCGGTTCTCAAAATCTTAAACAAACAGGGCCTTAACGTAAAATTGATTCCAATAATCAGTTTTGGACTCACAATCAGTTCTCAAAATACAAGACTAATAGGGCTCCACCGAAAGAGTTAAGACCCTGTTCGTTTCAGGTTGTGACAACCAATGCTGGGGGCCTTAACCGATTATTGGCCCAAAATTATGTCGTAATTTTAGCCTAATAATCTGTTTACCACTGACAATCGGTTGTCATAATCTTAAACGAACAAGGCCTAAGGATTTTGAGAACCAATTGTGAGTCCAAAATTGATTATTGGACTCACAATTACGTTTAAATTCGAGTCCAATAATCAGTTTTGTACTCTCAATGGGTGCTCAAATTCCAAAACAAACAGGGCCTACGGATGATTCAGCCCAAAAGGATGCTGGGAATTCGAAACTTAGGCCCTGTTCATTTTAGGTTGTTGCAACCGATTGTGGGGACCAAACCTAATGGACTCCAAATTAAACTTAATGTGGAGTCCAATAATCAGGTTGGGCCCACAATGAGGCCCTGTTCGTTTTAGATTGAGACGACAAATTGTGGCCCCAAACGCCCTATTCGTTTTAGATTGTGACAGCCGATTGTGGGCCCAAACCGATTCTCTGACTCCAAGTTGTCCCAATTAGGCCTTATTCGTTCTGGATTGTGACAACCGATTGTGGTCCCAAAGGCCCTATTCGTTTTTTATTGTGACAACCAATTGTGGGCCCCAAACAGATTATTGGACTCCAAAGTTAAACGCAATTTGGAGTCCCATAATCGGTTTGGGCCCACCTTCTCGACCTGAAAAAAGTGGAAGCTTTGTGAATGGTTAATGAACAAAATTGTTGATTTTTTTTGTTAATTGATGTTAAGCATGAGATGTCTATTCAGCATGGGGCCAAGACCACGTGAGTCGTTTCATGATGCTCTACGAAATCAACGGCCTCGATTCGATTGCATCTACATGTACTGAATGAACCCATGTGGGACCCTAAAGTCAATCGTTTCAATTGATTCCGACAGCGACCCCGTCATCCTCGTCACGAAACATACAAACAAAAATGGAACGGGGGATGATAAATTCGCACCCAATATAGGATGATTCAAACCCCTTGACGTGAATTGACGTCAAAAGCGTTAAGTCTGACGCTTTTTGACGTCAATTGACGTTGGATGGGTTTGAATCATCCTACAGGGGGTTGACGTCAGTTGGTATTTTCGTAATTGTCGAAGAAGAGTGAGGGTATATATGCAATACTCGCCGAGTAAAAAACAAGGGGAAGCAACTTATTCACTTCCTCGGGGTAGAGTGAAGCAAAAGCTGAGAGGGAGAAAAAGAAAGAGAGAGAAAGAGGAGTGAAGAAAAAACGAGAGATCGAAACCCTAATTCTCTCTCTGGAATTCCCCCCCTCCCCAAAACCCCTTTTCCAAAAGCTAGGGTTTCTTCTACCAATTCAAGATGGTCAGTATATATCCAAATAATATTCAGATACACATAATTAGATATTTAGCTTTACATTTGTTTACATCAAAAGCTCTTAATTTCATCTTTTAATTGCCTCCAGTGACCATTTTCTTTTTTCCTTTTGTTAATTTATGTTTTGTTAGGGTTTCTGATGTAGTTTGGAGGTCTAGGGTTTTTCTTCTAAATTATTGGTTTCTGCTTGAATTGGGGTCCCGAAGTTTCGATTTGCATAGTCTTTCATTTTATTTAATTCTCTTTTGTTAGTTGAGTGTGTGTGTGTGTGTGTGTGTGTGTGTGCGTGTGCGTGTGCGTGTGCGTGTGCGCGCGTGCGTGTGTGCGTGTGTGTGTGTGTGTGTGTGAGTTTTGGGATTAGGGTTTTTGGTCAGGCTCTCAATTGCAGTCGTTTTATATATATATATTTCTTTGATTGTTTTTTTAATTTCCGGCGCATGATTTTCACGAAAGCCCCAACATTTTTTTCATGTTGTCCTGTAAATATATTTGGAGTTATAGACTTTACCTTTCTGAAGTTAGATATTTCGATACGTGTTTTCACTGAGTTCTGTTATTAATCTATGCATTTTTTTATGTTTTTAAAGCGTGTGCGAATTCATTCTCGATTTTCCTGAACTTGAAAGTTCTGTTTTTACTGGATTTTCTGGGCGGCGAATTTTCGATTTTCAGACTCACTGTGGCATCTGGCTGTCTGGCATATATTTAAACTGTTGGTCTACTAGTTCCTCTTTGTTTTGGCACCCGATTTCAAGATCCCTCTTTTCTTTGTGTGTGTGTGTGCGCGCACGCTCGCGCTTTAAGAAATGAAGAAGTTCATTAACTGAGCTCAATTTGATTATCAGCATAAGTTGGGTAGAGGACACCGAGACAAAATTCAGCAGTTCATAGCAATAACTGGAACTAGGTAAACACTCTACTTTATACTTTTTGATTTGTTACACCTGCTTCGCTATCTTAAATATATTGTGCAATGACCTGACTGATCACGCAACAGAGATGGTATGTGCATTGATGTCTATGACATTGAGATGTAGTGAAGTAACCACACAATTTCTTCTGTTTGCATAAACAAATAATAGTTGAATCAAGCAAACAAATCATGCTTGGTACTATACTGAGATAATTTTTTTTTTTTGAATGGTTATTCTGAGATAATCTTTTTTTTTGAATTTTATACTGAGATATACTGAGATAATCTTCTGAAGCATGTTTTATCTAATAAGCTAATAATGCCATGCCTATGTCCTTTTCTTTGATTTCAACAGTTTGTTTCTTTTAGCAAGGTAAGTGAAAGCTTTCCCTCAGGCAATCTAGTTTAGCATTCAATCCCGAGTTGTATTATCATCTCGGAAGTGTTGTTGTTGGGTATCTTATGTTTATATGAACATGTACATTTTGGTTGTTCTTATCGACTGACAGTGTGTTTAGTTTCGAGATTTTGGTTATTTCCCTTTTGGTAACCGATTCTAAGTTATTTTTATTTTAGTAATCTTGCATTCAATTCTGTACATATCATAGTACTATTGTCTTTGCAGTGAAAAGGTCGCTCTTCAGGCTTTAAAGGCCTCTGACTGGCATCTAGAAGGGGCATTTGATATATTCTACAGCCAGCCACAGATTAGATCAGTGACTGATTCTAGACATCTTGAGGAGCTTTATAATAGATATAAGGGTAAGATATACTCATTCAGTGAGTTGCAATGACAAAAGAAGCACACATCTTTTTTTGTTTTTATCATATTTATTTTTTCCACATGTTGTTGGTGTTGAAATCAAAATGAATCCATCGGTAGCTAATCCTTTCATGCTGCTTTTTTCTTTTCTGCCGTTTCAAGTTTAAGTGTGGCAGTCTATTTATAGTTGCACCACCATACAATCTATAAATTGATCATAAAATAACTGGTTCTACAAAAAATATTTATTATTCCTTTGATTCTAATTCTAATGGAACTGGCTAAATTGCGCAGATCCTTATGTTGATATGATTATGGCCGACGGCATCACACTTATGTGCAATGACCTGCAGGTAGTTTGTTGTTTAAGTTCTTACATTTAAAAAAAAAAACTTACACAATAAAACATACACATATATTGCCTTTATTCATTTTTTGAATTCTCTTTCTGGATATGTTTCTTTTGGACACTGGTTTAAGGTTTCTAGTGGAGTGTGTCTCCATAAAAATGCAATTAATCATGAGATTTCTACCGCGGGGGGGGAGGGGTTAGTTTATATTGGCTTATCGTTTACCCCACATCTCCATCACAAAACAAATAAAAATAAATAAAAAATGGTCTTTGGGACTACTCTTTTCTCAAGAGTTCTTTGAGAAAATCTTTTTTGTAAGATTACCTTTTTTGTCCATGTTGAGAAAATCTTTTTGTAAGATCGCTGTTTTCATCCAGGAAAACAATCATTGTATGTCACAGTCCCATTGCCATGCATGCAATGATCGAATTTGTGAATTTCCTCAGCCATCACACATCCAATCCATTGTCCCTAGCCCCACCCTTATCCGATGATTCTGTCCCTCGATCAAGGGTAATGAAAAAGGCAACCTTTCTAGTTGTCTTGAAGCCATTGATTCTTTGTCTTCCTTAATCTGGCGAATGGCTTCTCCATTTGGCATAAGACCTAGATCCACTCAGTCGCCCAATGATGACGCATCAGAGTAAAGGGTCGGATTACCGAACATGTTTGCCACATTTAAGTCACTCGTGGTTGCTCTTGATTATCAAGATGCTATTGTGTTGTTAGGCAGCCTCATCTATATTGTAGCTGCAGTCATAGTTTGAACTTTATACCCTGCCATGTTATGTTATCATTAACATGCCCGAGACTAAGCCATATCATCTATTTGGAGCTTTTTATCTTCAAGAAAGTAGCTCTTGTCAATTAGTGTATGCAGAACCTAATCCATTATGCTTTTGTAGTGGAGGCATTTTATTCTTCTGATTCTGAAAGTGGTTATTGGTCTAAAAAATATAAGATAGATTGCTATTTTTTCCATTAATGCTTAGATTGTAACTTGGCGCTTATTGGAATTTGGAATTCATTTAGTATTGTTAGGTTGTTTACTTTACGTTTCATCAACGATCTGCTTTAATGGTATTAACGATAATGCGGGTGTGTACCTTTCCAAGTCTTCAAGAGAGATTCTATCCTTTCAAACATAAAATCATAGTCATGACCTTTCAGAGGAATGCGAGGGTACTTGATGGGAAGGGAAGTCGAAGCAAATAAAAATACAGACTTCATTTCCCTTTTGTTTCTTCATCTCCTTTTGTTTTCTTCTTTTAATCCATTTAATATACAGACTTCATTTCCCTATTGCTTAAGATATATAGCCCCTACGTTTATTGAAATAGACTAAAAATAAACTCTGGACCTCTACCTTACACTTTAGATTTAGACCCAACCCAAGCCCTAGATTCGAACCCCCTTGTTCCTACGCATACTCATATTTTAGCCCAAGGTCTCAAACACTAATCCTTAGTCATGTATGTCTAAGCCCTAGATGTAAAATATATCACACACCTTGAACCATGTGTGTATAAAACGTATTGCCGTTACCCAAAACCCTTGCGCTACTGCTCTAATCCATAAACCTTGCCCTTAACTCTGGATATGTATTACAACATCTCTCCCCAAACATGAATCCTAGGCCTATCAGCCATCCTTGCTAATATGTGCCATAAACAATTTGGCAATTTAGCCTATCCATCCATTGCTCTACTTGTAGAATCCAGTTATAATTTGATGAATAAGTGAAGATATGATAGAGAGTGATAAGGGATTTGGTATGGGTCGCAACCCAATTCATACATCATATGAAAAGTCATGCTAAAAGTTGCTGGGTTTGGTCAAAATGACCAAAATACCCGTGATGCCTAAATATGACCACTTCTACCACTCCCCCTCAAGCTAACATGTTCCTTGAGTCATGTTTAACTTGTTGACAAGATAATGATGGGGGTCGGTTGTGAGTTCTTGCGGGAAGACATCTGTAATCTGTTCTTGTCTCGTAGCATAGCATTGGGAGACTTCTCGGTTTTCAATCTTTTCATGAATAAAGTGGTATTCGATCTTAACTACTTGGTCCTGACATGAAAAGCAGTATTTTGTGACAGCCTGATCACGCTTTGGTTGCCACAATACAATATGTGAGCATCTGACCTCAATTGAAGTTCCTGATAAGTTCCGCCATATTCATGGCACTCAATACCCAGCTTTTGCACTCAACTTGGTCACTGTCTTCTTTTTCGTATTGTTCCTGGAGATCTAGTAGTCATTCATCAAGATAAAACGCCCTATGATTAACTAACGTGCTACGAGATTTCCAACCCAAATCTGCATTAGAGTAACCTTATGATTCGGCCGACACTTCGAATTTATTGCTGACACGCGTGTCGTGTCATGTCCGACACGACACGACACCCGTGTCCACACTCCTTTAGACACTTTTAAGTGTACTGCTAGAAGTGTCAGTAACTTATAAGAATGTATGTGTATGATTGTGCCACTATTTCTAGATATTTAGGGGTTTCCATGTCAGATACCTCATGTCTGTGTCAAAACTCAGAAAACGAATCCGTGTCCACAAATCATGCCGATATGTACTTTCTATTTTAGCCGTCTCCCTGTTTCTAAATTTTGGGAGTTTGCCGTGTCCGACACTTCGTGTCCGTGTCGACACGCGACACTCGTGTCCGTGTCCACAAATCATAGGAGTAACCACAAACCTTGATTGCCTCGTCTTGAGAGACTGAAGAACAATTCGTAATCCATAGTTCCTCCCACTTTTCTCAAAATACGTTTAGCAGCCGTAAGTGTTCTTCTCGATGATCATGTAAGTATTGGTAAACTTGATTTACTGCATATGTGATATCTTGCCTGGTAATTGTAAGGTATTGAAGAGCTCCTACCATTCTTCGATAGGTGTGTGGATCTTTGATTTTGTTACCTTTTCTCTAGACTTCTTACTGTAAATATCATTTGTAATTCATCATACAAAACTATTGAGCAAATTTAAAGCATACTTTTTTTGGACAATCTCATTCCATCCTTGGATCTCTCAACTTATACCCTAAGGCCATGTTTGAATGCGTGGGGGTGGCTTAGAGAGTTGTGGAATAAGAAGTCACAAGGGAGGAGACAACCATTTCAGTTGTCTAGAATTACCTCTCGGAGAATAGTGGAATAGTGGTAAGTAGTGTTTGGTTGCACAGCATAGACGAGTAGTGGAAAAAGTAGGGGTGTCATTACCAATATAGAGTGAAGAGAGAAAAAAAAACTTTTTTCAAGATTCTTCTACCAAAGTTCTCCCATTTGGGTAGAATTTAGTTTGAAAGTGAGAAGAGGGGGTGGGGGTGGGGGGGCATGAATGCCACATTGGCGCCATGGGCAAAAAAGAAATAATGATGTCTGAAACATGTTGGGGAGTCTCCTAGAATTTCATCATGTGTGAGGGGCATGTTTGTCCCTCTTTGATTCTTTGAATGTCATCAGGTGGCTCAAAGGATCAACTCCAATTCCTTGGAGATTTGCCGCCTTCTTTGATGAAATCCACGATTGGATGGGAGGGGCATGTTTGTCCGTCCACCATATCAAGCGTTCAACAAATGATGAGGTCATGCTTGCAAAGGAAGGGGTATCTAAAGAAAGCATCGAGTTCTTCGACTCTCTTCCTTCTTAATATGGGTTAAGGCTATGCCTTTCCCTCTTCTCATACTAGAACTTTAGGCCTTCTCGGTCTATTCTTATTAATAAAATCTTTTCACCATTCAAAAAAAAAAGTCTCCTAGAATTTCAATGCACTATTAGCAACCAAACGAGGAATCCGCAGCCGTTGGCATTTGAAATTCCAATGGATGCCGAGCGTTTGTGCAACCAAACACTGATGCACAAAGTGACTAGAATCATTATCATACTATGGGAGTGTAATATATCATTTTCCTTCCATTATTCAGGTTGCATAAATAATAAGACCTAAGGAGTGTCATTATCAAAATATAGAAATGCAGGATATCATTTCCCCCTATTATTCAGGAGTTTCATGAATATTGAGAGCTATGATACCAATATATAGTAGAAAGCAGCAGGATTTTAATTTTTTTGGCATAATAGTAGTAACTCCAAAATAAAATTATAGAAAGCTTGTATTAGAATCAACTTACTTGATATTGGCAGTTCTCTATCCTCATTACCTTATTTTAATTAGTTTACAACTTATTTTATTTAGTTGCAAAATGAAAAATTTCTACAAAATCAGTTTTCTATGCTTATACTAAATTTTACTGTAAAATACCTTAGTTCACGCTCGTGCTTTTTTACCAGTTAATGTAAAAGTGAGAACTAGTTTAAGATGCAGTGAGTGTTTTTTTGACAATCTAGTGAGTGCAGAGAGAACACTTGAACTAGTTTATGATGCAGTGAGTGATTTTTGGTCAACCATGATACTCAATATGGAATCTAGTGAGTGCAGGGAGAACACTTGATTAACAACACAAATTAATGTAAAAGTGAGAACTAGTTTAAGATGCAGTGAGTGTTTTTTAAGGTACAGTGAGTGTTTTTTTATTACTTGAAATAAAAGACTTGTTAACTAAAAAGTGTAAGATAATAGAGTTTGTGTGCGCAATTTGATGATTCCATGCCAGCAAGGAGATGGTGCTTAATTAATTCATCTGGGGTTATTCACCAACCCACGCACAATCAAGATTCCCTTGTGCGTGTATTAGAGAGAGGATTTGACCTTCCCAAAGTAGGAAATTTCACGGGAAAAGTTTGATTGTGATAAGAGAGAACATATGGATTGGGAACTGGAGAAGAAACGAAAGGACTTCATTATGAAGTGCGAAGAGGATAGGGGAAGAAGTTTGACTTTTAGGATAGGACGTAGAGAGTCAATGGAATATGAAGACCTTGGGCTCAAATGGTAGAGAAGAGATTGAGAAATTATGGGGAAAGGGTGCCTGGTGTTGAACTAAAAAATTTACAAAAAAAGGGAATAAAAGTAAAATCCCTAAGTAAAATAAGAAGAGAGAAAAAAGGGTGATTACACGTTATGTTATTCCCAAAAACAAAAAGGATAAACATTAAGTTAAAATACTTTAGTGAAAAAGAAAACAAAAAAAGGAACCCACTACTAAGGGAAAAGAGATCCCTAAATTTTAGGAAATAAAATAACTCTCACGAAGGAAGAAATGGGTCATCCTTTTTTCAAGAAAAGAGGAAGTTATGTAACTCCCCACAAAAGGGGAAGTGGAGATCATGAAGTTGAGAGATAAGGGGTGAGGTGGTTGTTGGCAACCACTTCAAGAGAGTTTTATAAATAGAGGGAAAATCCTTCAGAAAAGGTGATCGGATCTTTTGGAGAGGAAAAAGGCTACGAGAAAGGAGAAAAGAAGGAGAAGAGAGGTGAGAAAAGATTTCTGGCCCTAATGGTTTTTTTTTCTTCTCTCTGTTTTGCAGACTTATCCCAAAAAGGTTCTAGAAAGGAGAGAAGTAAGAAGACCTTTTACTTACCAAAAAAAAAAAAGTAAGAAGACCTTTCTCCTTCGGGAGAAAGAAGAAAATCCCGTTAGAATATCTTTCCAGAGATTCTCTAAAGGTCCCTTTAGGATCTCTTTCTAGAGACTTCCTAAATGGATAAAACCTCCTTTCTCCTCCAGGAGAAAGATAATAAAGATGAAGGTTCCCCAGAAGGAAGACAAAGGAAAATCCCTTTAGAATCTCTTTCCAGAGACTTTGAAATTCCCTTTAGGATCTCTTCTCAGAGACTTCCTAATGGGAGAAGACCTTTCTCCTCGAGGAGAAAGATGATAAAGACGACGGCTCCTCAGAAGGAAGACGAAAGAAAGTCCCTTTAGAGTCTCTTTCCAGAGACTCCGTAAAGGGAGAAGACCTTTCTCCTCCAGGAGAAAGATGATAAAGATGACGGCTCCCTAGAAGGAAGACGAAAGAAAATCCCTTTAGAATCTCTTTTCAGAGACTCTCTAAAAGTCCTTTTAGGATCTCTTCACAGAGACTCCCTAAAGAGTGAAGACTTTTCTCCTCCAGGAGAAAGATAATATTTCACCAAAGGGAAGATGAAGAAAGTCCCCTCCAAGACAAATAAATTCCGTCCGAGATGATCTGTTCACAAAAATCAAATCTTTCAAAAATCCCTCTTTTTTGGAGGATAATTAACCAAAAGTTGTATATGGATAGGGAACCCCTCTTGATGGATAATCAGAGGTGTTTTCTTTCTTCAAGAAATGTAATTAACGGCCAATAGAGCCGGAAGTGTACGATCCCTACCAAAGTTAATAAAACCTCTTCTCGCAAGAGGGAAATTTGATCCCAATATATTTTATGTGTGATTCTCCTTTTCATGCATGTGAAATTTGTTGTGGACACCCAATATTGGAATTAATGGAGATTCAAGGAGAGGAATAGGTTTTGAATATTTTGTGAGAAGGATGGGAAATCTAGGGTTTGGAATTTTCTCTGGAGGGTTCTAAAATAAATGCATCTATTTTGGAGTTCGGGTGCTAAAATGCATCTATTTTGGAGTGAAAAGGTAAGGCCCATTAGAAATAAAAGGAGCTTTAGTGACTTGCTAGCATGCATCACTTAAGTGGGCTTAAGTTATAAAAAGGGAAATTAATTCATGTGGGAGGAGGGGAAACCCTAGACTCTGAAGGGAAGTAGTGCTTGGGTGAAGGAAAGAGAAGATTTGATTTTTCTTTTGAAAAGGGAAACATGAAGGAAAAAGAGATGACAATGGAATACATGGTTAGGGTTGTGAGAATATTAAGAGATGAGGAAGGGACGAAAAGCAGATTAGAAATTTTGTGGAGTAAAGAAAAGGGAGATTAGAAAGCTCGTGTGACTGAGGATAGAGAAATGCAGTACCTTTAGCGGGTGCCCATTGATGATGATATCGGGAGTATCTGCTTTTATACCATGTGCATAACTTCTGTCCCATTCATGGTGGGGCTGAACAATGGATCACCAAACGCGACACCAATATATGCACTTCTGCCACCATATTTGTCCTTGAAAAAAAAAAAACCCTGCTTACACCAAATAGTTCCTCCATTAAAAACGGCTATTTTACAATTTTCACTGTAGTGGTCGTGGAAATATGTTACTGCCTTGTGTTAGAAGTGTTGATTGAGTTGGTCAACACCTGGTCCAGCTATTGTTTAACATCACATCTTTGATATTTTGCATAAATTTGTCAAGACTTGTATACACTTGCACTCACATCAATCCCTTTGTCCACACCAAGTGACTGTTTTTTATTCCCCGCAATCTAAATAAATAAAATGCATAGTCTTCAGCTCACTGACTCTGGTTCCGACATTTCAAATCGATTACTTTATCAAGTCCCGGCTTAGTGAACTGGGATTTGGTGGTATATTTATATATTGACCGGGCTTCCAATTTTTACTTTTCTCATGTGGGTATTATATTCCCACCTGTTTTGTTCACTTTATGTTGTCAAATATGGAACTTGGTGTATGGTGGTTGTGGGATCCCGTAATGCAACTTTTCTGATTATGACTGCTTGTGGATGCTATTGTTAATGCTCTTTTTTGCTGAAATAAAGTGAAGCTTCCTTCGAATTTCTTCCATTTGAACGAATAGTTCCATTGTTGACTAAATGTGGAATGATTATGATCCCTGCTTTAACTTGTTGTCTTGGTGAATGATCGTACATGTTTTTTATATACTTGATTTTGGTAATATCAGCTAGTTTAACAACTTGGGCCACATCAGGCTGACAATTCTTTTATATTGTTTTCTTGAGAAATTTGTGCAGATAGTTTTTTTCTTATCTCTAATAATCACCCCTCTCCTTATGTCTTCTTTTTCATGCCTTGTGAGATATTTACGGTATATGTTGGTCTTTTGCAGGTGGATCCTCAAGATATTGTTATGGTATGTGCCTATTGTCTAAACTCGGTGGTACCTTTTTTATTGGCTGTTTACTGGATTGTAATGGCATATGTTGAATGGGAATGTTCTTGATGGAATTATTCTTAAATCTATTACATTATAAAGTGTTATAATTTACTGAGGTAATATTGTTGAATGACTTTACCTGTTCCAAATTTCCATATACTATGAAGGTTTTATTTTCCTTCCATCTCAAGGCGTCGAATATGTCAAGTATGATAATGAAAAATGGATACTGGAAGCGGTGTTATATTATTCTCTTTCTTTCTTGACAATTAAAATTGAATGATATCCCTGATAGAACAAATTGCATTGGTGGCCAGCTGAAATTGTTGACTATAAAAAATTTTCTGCCAAGCATTGCAAATGAACTAAAGTATATCAAGTTGAATGATATCTGGATAGCAAGAATTGCATTGGTGGCCAATTGAAATTGTCGACTAGAAAATTTGTTCCGGCAGGCATTGAAAATGAACTAGAGTATATAATGCAAATTGTGTTTATGTGGTATCTTCTTAGTAATTGCCTAGCAAATGTTACCATTTACACCATTATCTTGGCCCAAGTTACCCAATAACCACTAGGATTTCTGTCTTTATAACAGTTGGTTGTATCCTGGCATATGAAGGCTGCTACCATGTGTGAATTTTCCCGGCAGGAGTTTATTGGTGGATTGCAGGCACTGGGGTAAAGGTTTACTAATTAATATTTGCGGGTTCCCTTTCTTTTTCCGTTGGAGTTTTTTATTGCCATTGTGGTTGAAGCTACTGATGGGTTGCACTGAAATCTGAGTATTTGAGTGACAGGGTGGATTCACTTGACAAGTTCCGTGAAAGGATACAATTTATGCGCTCTGAGCTAAAAGATGAACGTATGTATATGTTTTCAAGAAAAGGACATGATGTGTAGTATTTGATCAAAAACTGGTTTAATATATTAATTGTGGGAGTGTGATTGTTGCAAGTGTTTCGTAAAAGTGTGATTTTTTTCCAAGGGGAAAAGTTTGTATGGAAGTTCTAATTGTAAATATTTGATACATGATCTATCTATCTGATGTTTCTGTTTTGTGTTGGATGTTTCTTTTTTCATGCTTTTGTTTCAATGTTGCCAAAAGTGATGTTTTCTGGCTTCTATGCTTATCCAGAAAAATTTCGTGAGATATACAACTTTGCGTTTGGCTGGGCTAAAGAAAAGGTGTGCGATTTATGAGTTGAGATTTAGTTTACTGTTTGTTATTTCATTTATACTGGCTAGAAAATTTTGTTTTTTATTTTTCTGTTGAAACTAAATTGAATTGGCCTCTTCATTAAGAAGAAGAAAAACGAAAACATAATAGTTCTCTTTCATAAAATCCAAGAACTTACTAGAACCACTGTCTAAAAACTCAGCGAGTCAAGATTAACTGCCCAAGTCGACTTGGTTTTGGCCCTACCTATTCAATCAAAACCTATTTCATCTCACCGAGTCAATGAGAAACTCGTTCTGTTAATCATTGACTTGCCTGACTAAATATTTCCTTTAACTTCGCCGAGTTCTTGTCGTTGGAGTTTTTAAGCATTGATTAGAACCTAATCAGGACACAAGTTATGTTCTTCCATTTTGATGAAATTGTGATGCTCGATATGAATAAGGTGTTCCTTTGAATTTGTTGGGCTCACAAAGTTTTCCAGGCAGCACCACTTACCAATAGGTGGTGGGTTATAGGTGGGAAGAATGGAGGGGAGTTGGGGCCGATCGAGGGCATTTCGGAGGTAAGACGACGAGATTCCTCTGATAATCGGGTACAAGAACGTATTGTCGCCGCAGTTAACAGAAGAATCCCTAAGGACGAAGAGAGCAGAGATTATAAAGAGCGCGGAAATCCAAATCTCAAAATAACACAAATATTTCAAATGTGATGAATTGAGTCATGAATCATTTGATTGTCCATGCAGGGAATTTGGTCATCAAACTAACATAGCAAAACCAATTACTGATGACAATAGGCCTGACCTTGAAGGAGGAAATAGTGCCTAGGATGAAACTGTACTTGATGGGGATTATGTAGGGACACTTTGTGTGACCCAGTGCACGGTAAGTCAATCAATTGAAAGTCAAACTTCGAACTCTATCATGTAGTCTCCTTTAGTCAGGATTGCTAGTAGATTTGAACCTGTCGTTCCTATTGTTGATAGGTTCTTCGATGTATCTCACTTCATGTCAATTTGTGTAGCTAGGTTCTTTGACATTTCTAGATAATTTTATAGAGCAAAATAGGGTCTGTATTTCAATTTGAAAGCACATATTACTCCCGATCAAATAAACGGACATAAATGATTAATCACAATTTAGGGCATTTGTGGAAGTGCTTAGCTAGTGAGGCACATCATCGGTGGAACTTCATTTTATTCATAACAGAGTTTACATGCTATAGTTTCATGGCCCATTCCTTTGATGCCATTGTGGCTTTTCCATTCCACACCTATCAGACCATATCTCTATATTCTATCATGGGAAAGACATTGTGGAGGTTGACGTCTGCATCTACTATGTCTAAGAGTTTAATTGAGAGGTGCTAGAGAGCTTGCGACTGAGTATTGAGGTGCCAGAGAGCTTGTGCCTTTATCTACTATTGCGAAGACATTTTCTCCCCTCTTCTCCCTCTTGGCTTCTACCACCTGTCTCCCTTCTCACATCCTTTTTGACCACCTACGCCGCCCCCCCCCCCAATGCCTTTTCATAAGCTGCCCCCTTCTATGTCTATCTTTCTTCTTTGTGGATCTTGGTCTTGATCTTGGTTATCTATTCTTATCTCCAAAATTATCTTGGAGAATGACACTTGCTACAGCAGATGATCAAGGTTCAAGGCCCGACACGCCATACCAGATATTCATCCATTTCCCCTCTAATTTCTATAGCGTATTTCCCCAACATCACCCTTTGATCCGTCACCTTTTCTTTTCCTACATAGCCAATCCCATTTCACTTCATTTTACATCTAGATATAACCCAACCAGCTCTAACCATTCAAAAAAAAAAAAAACCCCAACCAGCTCTACCATCGTCGCCCAAGCATTCTACCCCCATCCTATTTTCACCCCTTATTATCTTATCCTATTTAATTGTGTTTGGGCTATAGTTAAGTGTTTTTAGTAGGTCTGATTTTCCTAGGACATATTCGCATGGCGTATGAATTTTAATCATTAGGGGATTGTTTTCTTCATTTGGGATTATTGTATGAACCTGATTGGATAAAGTGGTATTGTTTATCGTTGAGTTTTTAAGCCTGTCATTTCTTTGAACATCTTTGTTGTATTTGGTTATCTATGATATATTTTTATTGATGTAGAAATGCATGTTGATGTCTTATTGAATTAGAGTCCTTTTAATGCTCTAAATTCTCAGAAGTCAACCTGCGAACTTATAGGTTTGCACCAAATTTCCAAAATACATTTCGAAATAAAATTTTCCTTTTGGGACATTGTGCACATTAATTCAATCGAGTGATGAATCACTGCCAGAATACAGGACATCTGCACAACATTTTTCTGTGCTTCTTCTACTTCTAAAGCATTCTACACTAAAGGGAGGAGTCTTTGTCTACGTCAAAGTGTTGTATTCAAAGGGCGTACCATAATTTAGATTTTATTTGTCTTTTTAGGGTTTTTTGTTTTGTTTTTTTATTTGTAATAACTACAGTTAGCATTTGAATGATAAATGGCTAGTTTCATTGATGTCTTGCACTAAATGTGATGTTAATTAGGCCCATCAAGAGCCAATGTTATGCCTAAGATAGATGTTTCAAGTAGTAAAATGTTCTTGCTACTTGCCTTATGTTGTTAGTGTGTGATGCAGATGACTTGCCTTATTACTTTTGCTTGCCTAATTTCCTAGTTGATTTGTGTAACCTGATGACATCTACTTAATATGTTGACTTTGAAAAAGTTGACATTATTATGCACACTGTGATCCCTGCATCTTGGGTGTAGAGTACTGATTTAGTAAATCTCATTTTAACTAGGTCAATTGCCTCTGTTTTCTTCCACATTGAATATATGAAACAATATAATCCCTTATTTTTGTTGTCAACTCGTAACTGGCAAGAGTTGATGTTATGATGTTGATTACAGGGCCAGAAGTCTTTGGCACTGGATACAGCTATTGGCATGTGGCAGCTACTGTTTGCTGAAAGGCAGTGGCCTTTGGTTGACCATTGGTGCCAATTCTTACAGGTAGTACACTCATAGCCTTTTTGTGAAATTGTGAATTAGAATGTGATTAGTCTCTCCACAATTTAAATTTCAGTGAGGCTAAAAAATCGGAAGAATATAGGATTCCACTCAAGGATGATGGACCTCCACGAACATATCCATCTTTCATTGACGCATCAAGTGTTCTTCCCATTACTTTTTAGTTTTTATCAACGCTTTGTTAGATATCATTTACTAAATGAGGAGCTCTCTGTGCAAGCACCTATATGGTATCTATATTTGAAATGAGAAGATCTCAACGCAAGCACCTCTATGTTATCTAAAGTTCGGCTCCCTTGATATCGAGTTATTGACTTCAGAAGGCATTTGTAGGATTTTTCAAGCACTTAGAGAAGCTATGGGAATGCACTGCTCATTGTAGGTTACATCATTCTATTTGGACAATTCTTGGATCAAATGCAGTCTCAATTTTTTTCCTTTTTGGTAAATAATTTCATATAGATTTGGATCATCTTCAATGATTATGGGTGTTGATGCTGTGTAAGACTGAAGGATTTTTTTGTCCTTTTATGGAGTTATGCTCAAGTGTCTAGTTATCTTGAATCAATAGTAGTACTTATCTTTAAGATGTTAGATGCCTACTCTTAAAGATAAGTATTTGAACTGGTTCATATGGGTAATAGTACTCACGGACTCACGGTATATAAGATGCTCATTTTTTATTGCCGATTTTGATGGTTCAGGATAAACCATTCGGCGGCTGACATGTATCCTTTCTCTTGGCTATTTCTTAATATTATTGTCCTGAGATGTGCACTTTTCGTAAATCTCAACTGGCAACTGTATACCAATTGCTGCTGGTAGAAAGGACACATTTTTTTAATTTTTTTTTACATTATTGAGTTAAATATATTCAACTACTTGAAGTTAAAACTTGGTAAAGTTTGAATCGTGATGGAAGTGGTGCACTTTATTTTATCATCTTTCAAGTGTTATTCTGACCAATGTTATGATACTGCTCAGCTATTCAAACCTAGTTCACTTTATTTTATCATCTTTCAAGTGTGATTTTGAGCAATGTAATTATAATGCTCAGTACTCAAACCTAGTTCTGTAGCTTCGTTTGATTTATTTTTTGTGATCCCTCTAATGTATTTCTTTTTGCTCTCACATTTAGGCTAGGCATAACAAAGCAATCTCAAGGGACACCTGGTCACAACTCTTAGAATTTGCCAAGGTAAAACCCGCGAAGACACAACTGTTATGGCTGTTGCTGAGAATTCCTCTCTACTTCTATCATCTTTTTAACATTCTCTTCTTCTTCTTCTATCATCTTTTAACTCCTACAATTTAAATTGTGGGGAATTCTTGAAAAATTAACAAAATGGTGCATTCACGCTGCACGTGTGTGCACGTTTTCTCAATTATGCAGAAACACATCAATTTGCTTGCACATTAGGAACTTATAATGGTGCTTTACAGTTTTCATGATTTTTCCAAGCTGAAAGCCATCTTTAAGGTTGATGGTATGAATTTTGAGGCTTACTGTTGATTCTTGCCATTTCTGGGTTCATGCAGTCGGTGGACCCCGCATTATCGAACTATGATGCCGAGGGTGCTTGGCCCTACCTCATAGATGAATTTGTGGAGTACTTGATGGAGAATGGGATTGTCCAGAGGAACAATTTAAGAGAGACAAGTGGACTGTCAGCTGATGTATACTAGTAAGTCTTATCTCATTTGGGATTTCCTTCAGTGTGATTTGAGTTGTGTTTGCCCAATTCTCATAAACTCTCCATTTAATGCCTTGCTGCATAAGATTATGTTGTCATGGAAAACAATTACCAAACATCATAAACTCCATTCTTGTAGGCAACCCTCCTGTTGTAGTCATCTTGTAGCACATGCTTATATACTTTAAATAAGATGACAGAACCTTGCGAGCCCAGTGTTGGGAGATTTGTTGTTTCAGATTTTTTATGTCATGGAAATGCATTCTAGACATATTTACAACTGTTAAGTATCTCACATTACTCAAGATTTGGTTAAGTTTCTTTTCCGAAATATAATATTTTCTTGTCTTGTAATTTTGGGTTTAGGTTGGAAACTCCTGAATAAACAAAACCTTCTGCAAGTGCTTGATAATAATCCCAAATGATTTTTTTTTTTTTTTTTAAATAATCCCCAATGATTATTCTTAGTTGAAACCCCATTAGAAGGCGGCTTTCTTGGTAAATTAGTGGGCAGTTTATCCTCTCCTTGTATTGAATGTCTGGTTTTTGCCATTTGTTGGAATTTTTTTTTTGGGCGACGATAAATTCGCACCCCTTTTTGGATAATTCTCACCCCTTTTTGGATAATTCTCACCCTTTTTGGGCGACGATAAATTCGCACCCCTTTTTGGATAATTCTCACCCCTTTTTTGCCATTTGTCTGTCCATGAATTCACGGTAATGGGGTGCGAATTTATCCTCACCATTTTGTGGCCGCCCATGTCTCATCATATAACAAGTTCAGGTAGGATTATTTCCTTCATTAAGGGGATTTTTGGTAGCCATGAAATTCATGGAACATTTGTTTACCCAGTCGTTAGAAAAGAGGCAGGAGAGTGACGGGGCTTAAAATCAGGGAAATAATCCCAGTAGAAAAATTTTAGTGTATTTTATGACTACTTTTTTACACAAGAAGGGGCAGCCTAAGTCAATTTACCCCCTTTACTTCCGTGGGCCAGCCCCCTCTATTGTATTTATCACTACCCTTATACACTACAAGCTGGCATCCCAGGTAAGAAAAAGGGGCAAATATATCATTTCCCTTGGGATCCCTTTCTTTCTACGCTTTTACACTACAAGGAGATGGCCCAAGGAAGAAAAAGGGGCGAAAAAATCATTTCCCTTGATTTGTAAATGCCTCAATCGTGAGAGTGAGACCTCCATTAAACTCACAGGGCCTATCAAATCAATGATACCAATCACAAAAAAAAAAAACATTTCTTTTATCTCTGTTGCCTTTAATTTTGTTTCTCGTTGAGATCGCATGCTTCGTATCTGTATTTGAGTTACACTATCATTCCCACTTTAAAGCCTGGTTTCGGCTTTTCTCATTCGATCATCCTCACTGAATTATTTCTGAATCCGAATTTTGGTAGTCACCTTTTTTTATTGTATGTTCATGTACAACAAAAATGATAAGCAGGCGATATTCATTTTTCGGCTTTTCGCATTCGATCTTCCTCACTGAATTATTTCTGAATCCGAATTTTGTAACTATCACCGCCCTCTATTAGTAAGCGCAACAAGATTCTCGTCTTAACCAAGAGAAGAACCCCAGAATTCGTCATTCCTGATGTGCCCCAAATCGAAGATCCATCCCAATGTGTCATCAGAAGCCCTGCCGTGACCAAGAGTTGAGCCCTGTAATCCAGAACCATGCATAGCTGCAGTCGTATGTTCATGTACAACAAAAATGATAAGACCCAAGGTCAGAAGAAACGAGGTCTAGGTCGAAAGGGCAAGCGACATTCTACATTATGAAAGCCATAACTTAAGCTACAATCGTCAGAATCGCTATTATCACATACCATATAACATACTATCGGAAAGAGGACGGCGAGCCCTACTAGGGTGCCAATTAACTGAGGTTCATTGGCCCTTCGGAAGCAAACTATTAAATGCAACAATATAATATTTTTGTATGAATAGCATTTTGGGCGTGTAACATGCTTATCACTGAAGAATTGTGATAAGTCTCACCAATTGTGCAAATCCAGCTCGTGTATTCTTTTCTCTTGCTTGTTTGAGTTTGTCTTCATGATACCATGACCTTAGTTGTTCTGTCCTTTTCCTCGGACATTGTTCTAAGGATTAGGCAGTGGTCTTGTTCATGATATTGTATCATCTTTCTTTATTTAATATATGGGTAGGAGTCCGCCTAACCAGTTTACCCATCAAAAACCAAAAAAAAAAAAATTAATTTTTTTTTTTTGAGGCGAGCAAGTTTAACTATGACTACAAATTAAAACAGGCAATGCATATATTTATTTATTATTTTTAAAAATTTATGAATAGATCCACGGTTCAATCTAACATAATAGTGATTCCCTATATGCCTCATTACTATATGCCTAATTAAATATTAAATATTATTGGGCATAGAGGATTAATAATTCAGTTTGACCTTTTTTTAAAATTTATATGAATGATTCATGAAGTTTGCGGTGTTTTCATATGTTTCTCTTCAAGAAGAGTTATTTGTTTTCTGTCTAGTGAAAAAGCAGGTGGGGTGTTTTTTTAAAAAAAATTTCTTCTCTCAGTAGATTGCAGCTTGGACACTTGGTTTGTTTTAATAGAGGAGTCCTGCTGGAGTTTGAAAATGACAGAGGGATGGATGAAATTGTGTTCTTATTTTATAGCCTGGAAAAATGGAAAAAAGAGAGGTCTCCTTTGATTAAAATGGTAAAAAATAAATAAATACAGGAATAGGAAATCACTCATGGGTTTGAATCCTAGTTTATAGTAAAGAAGAAGAAAATAATGTGAAATTATATTTCCACCAACTTTCTCATCATTTCTACCCCTTTTGTTTGTCTTTAACTTAAAATGTAGTAAGAGAGAATTAAAAGTAGGTGAAAATAAGCCAATTCTAGCAAAATACAAAGAAGAGAGAAACTAAAGGCTGGAAAAGGGGTTGGAAATATCATTTCCCTTAAGTTAACAGCTACTAAATAAAAAAAAGGAAAATTATAAAACTATATATTTTTTTTCTTATTAATATAAGTAAGATTTTAATTGGGTTTCGAGTCGGCGAAGGAAGATATTTTTGGAAGATTTTTTCGGAAAATATTTTTGGAAGAAGGAATAAGAGAACTTAAATAATATTGACAAATAAAGATTTATCATGAATTTGTATTGAATTCTCCTCAATTTACCATTAATAAAAAGAGGGCTTAACTTTCAAATGCACTTGAATTCATTTAGTCAAAAAAGTGATTAGCACTTGTCTCGGCAGTGTTAAGCTCCCTAAATACTCAAACTAGAAAATTATTAACCATCATTCATCATATTACTGGGAAATGATAAATGTGCCCCTTTTCATCACACGGGACACCCAACTTCAGTGTGCACGGCAATCAAGTCCGTTGAATCCTTCTGACGTGGAGTACAGCAGCCCCTCTGTAGTCATTGATACACTGATGCTGGGTGTCCCTAGTAATGAAAATGGGTGCATTTATCATTTCCCTATTGTCTAAGTCTCTAAAATTATCAATTACTTATTTTACACAGACAAATTATAGAAGCCCAATAGAAACGCGTCTTTGATAAAACTGAAAATTCCATCAAACATCTGAAAATTTACTACTTTTCAGGTTCTACCTGATCACACGCATTTCTTGTTTTTACATCTTCCCCGTCAAATGACTGAAATGCCCTTGCCTTCACTATAAATTACAACCAATGCCGTCATTCTTAAAAGGGCTAATTACATTTACACCCCCTCTAGTTCCTGACACATCCACTTCAACCCCTATAGTTTAAAAAGTGACAAAGACATCCCCTCTAGTTTCGTTTTGTTTAAGGTTTGCCCCCTCAGCTGAAGGTTCGTCCATAGATTGAAGGGTTAGGATGATCCGATGGAGCTGATTTTTTGGGCACACCCTATCTATGTCAGGACTCATCAAATGAACGCTTTGGATCATCCAAATAATGTGGGCCCATACTCAAATCCAAACACTACCAAACGCTTTGGATTCAGGTATGGGCCCACATTATTTGGATGATCTAAAGCGTTCATTTGATGGGTCCTGACATAGATAGGGTGTGCCCAAAAAATCAGCTCCATCGGATCATCCTAACCCTTCAATCTATGGACAAACCTTCAGCTGATGGGGCAAACCTTAAACAAAACGAAACTAGAGGGGATGTCTTTGTCACTTTTTAAACTATAGGGGTTGAAGTGGATGTGTCAGAAACTAGAGGGGGTGTAAATGTAATTATCCCTTCTTAAAATTTTCTAGTAAGAGAATGCTTGTATCTTTTGCCTATATCAACTGCTAATCATTTTGGCACTCTTATATTTAGGGAAATGTTATCGGCACTACTCTATTTTGATGACGGCACTCCTAGTATCTTTTGCCTAGGGAAATGTTATAAGAGAATACTAGTATCTTTTGCCTAGGTTCAAGTTCGTGCAGTCCTAGTATCTTTTGCCTAGGGAAATGTTATAAGAGAATACTAGTATCTTTTGCCTAGGTTCAAGTTCGTGCAGTCCTAGTATCTTTTGCCTAGGGAAATGTTATAAGAGAATACTAGTATCTTTTGCCTAGGTTCAAGTTCGTGCACTCCTAGTATCTTTTGCCTAGGGAAATGTTATAAGAGAATACTCGTATCTTCTGCCTAGGTTCAAGTTCGTGCTAATAAATCTTAGCACTCTCATAGTATTGATAATGGCACTCTTTTATTTGTTAAGCTTTTGAAAACCTACTGTGAGTCCAGAGCTGATAATTGGGCTCAAAATTAAACATGATTTTGAGACCAATAATCGGCAATCTGTCGTCAAAATCCAAAACGAATAGGGTTTTGGAGAAATGAAAATAAAGTGAGGAGTGCCATTATTAAAAGAGGGGATGCACACACATACAACTTGTTGGTGATAGTTATGGGAGAAGTGGCATTTTCGCTATTCTGAAAATAATCCAGGGTAATTTAGTAGCTTAAAGTTTCACAATGCTTTCATAGTTGAAAAAAGAAAAAGAAATAGCCTCCGAGGGCAACTAGATAAGCATCCACGTGGCAATAGATTTGTATATACACGTGGCAGCACGAAGGAGTAGGAGGCATGTTCTTCTGATGACGTCATCTCCTGAGCTGGCATATTCGAGCGACTAATGAGAGGTGTATTTTAAAGATTATGAAAATAGAGGGCCCTAGTTATAATTTCTAAGTTTTAGACAAGGTATGTACAATAAAAAAAGAAGAAGTAGTCTGATGGGTTGCTTTCATATCTGAGTTGTAAGAAGGGTTGGTGAGATGAGATGAGACGAGGTGATATTGCAAAAATGCTCAGCCTTCCGCGTTTTGCCACCTACTCTCTACTCCTCAAAACCCAATCAAAGAAAGAAGAAATTACACCTCCATGTACTTGAATTATTCTTTTCTAAATTCAATCAAAGAAAGACAGAAGGAGAGAGATAGAGGAGAGGCAATAAAAGAGAGAGATAGAGTCAAACATGGAACATAAGATTATAATATAATGTCATTAACAGGTTGTAAACCATGTTGTACAAATATTTTTTTTGTGTGTAATATGTTTTGAGGACTTCCTATATAAAGGGTTAGCTCCCTACCATGCAATTCATGAACTAGAACACCATAGAAACTTGTACCACAAGAGTTAGCCCAGGAGGATTACTAGTACTGAATTTGTATCAGATTTGGGTAGACGAAGTGGCTGGCTGATCAGTACTCATTCTGCCAGAGATGGGGAGTCTGGAGAAGGCGTGGCAGTGGCCTCGCCTAGTCTTTGCGGTGGCATTGTGTGTGTTAGCCACTAGTGTTGTGGCAGATGAGAAGTATTTTTGGGACTCTTCTCCGCCACAACCTTACTACTACAAGTCCCCACCCCATTCATACTCATCACCACCACCTCTATACTACTACAATTCCCCACCTCCACCATCTCCATCACCTCCACCTCCATACATTTACAAATCACCACCTCCCCCTTCGCCGTCACCACCACCTCCATACATTTATAAATCACCACCTCCCCCTTCGCCATCACCACCACCTCCATACGTTTACAAATCCCCACCTCCACCATCCCCCTCACCTCCACCTCCTTACATTTACAAATCACCCCCTCCTCCTTCGCCATCACCCCCACCTCCATACATTTACAAATCCCCACCCCCTCCTTCTCCATCACCCCCACCTCCTTACATTTACAAATCCCCACCTCCTCCTTCGCCGTCACCTCCACCTCCTTACATTTACAAATCACCACCTCCTCCCTCCCCCTCACCACCACCTCCATACATTTACAAATCACCACCTCCTCCCTCCCCCTCACCGCCACCTCCTTACATTTACAAATCACCGCCTCCACCTTCGCCATCACCTCCACCTCCTTACATTTACAAATCACCCCCTCCACCTTCACCATCACCGCCACCTCCTTACGTTTACAAATCCCCACCCCCTCCTTCACCATCACCCCCACCTCCTTACATTTACAAATCCCCACCCCCTCCTTCGCCATCACCCCCACCTCCATACATTTACAAATCCCCACCCCCTCCTTCTCCATCACCCCCACCTCCTCCTTCGCCGTCACCCCCACCTCCTTACATTTACAAATCCCCACCCCCTCCTTCGCCATCACCCCCACCTCCTTACATTTACAAATCCCCACCCCCTCCTTCGCCATCACCCCCACCTCCTTACATTTACAAATCCCCACCTCCTCCTTCGGCGTCACCCCCACCTCCTTACATTTACAAATCCCCACCCCCTCCTTCGCCATCACCCCCACCTCCTTACATTTACAAATCACCACATCCTCCTTCCCCCTCACCACCACCTCCATATGTTTATAAATCACCGCCTCCACCTTCGCCATCACCTCCACCTCCTTACATTTACAAATCACCCCCTCCACCTTCACCATCACCCCCACCTCCTTACATTTACAAATCCCCACCTCCTCCTTCGCCGTCACCCCCACCTCCTTACATTTACAAATCCCCACCCCCTCCTTCGCCATCACCCCCACCTCCTTACATTTACAAATCCCCACCTCCTCCTTCGCCGTCACCCCCACCTCCTTACATTTACAAATCACCACCTCCTCCCTCCCCCTCACCACCACCTCCATATGTTTATAAATCACCGCCTCCACCTTCGCCATTACCTCCACCTCCTTACATTTACAAATCACCCCCTCCACCTTCATCATCACCGCCACCTCCTTACGTTTACAAATCCCCACCCCCTCCTTCACCATCACCCCCACCTCCTTACATTTACAAATCGCCACCTCCTCCTTCGCCGTCACCCCCACCTCCTTACATTTACAAATCCCCGCCCCCTCCTTCTCCATCACCCCCACCTCCATACATTTACAAATCCCCACCCCCTCCTTCGCCATCACCCCCACCTCCTTACATTTACAAATCCCCACCTCCTCCTTCGCCGTCACCCCCACCTCCTTACATTTACAAATCCCCACCCCCTCCTTCGCCGTCACCCCCACCTCCTTACATTTACAAATCCCCACCTCCTCCTTCGCCGTCACCTCCACCTCCTTACATTTACAAATCACCACCTCCTCCCTCCCCCTCACCACCACCTCCATATGTTTATAAATCACCGCCTCCACCTTCGCCATCACCTCCACCTCCTTACATTTACAAATCACCACCTCCTCCTTCGCCATCACCGCCACCCCCATACATTTACAAATCACCACCTCCTCCCTCCCCCTTACCGCCACCTCCATATGTTTATAAATCACCGCCTCCACCTTTGACATCACCTCCACCTCCTTACATTTACAAATCACCACCTCCTCCTTCGCCATCACCGCCACCTCCATACATTTACAAATCACCACCTCCTCCCTCCCCCTCACCGCCACCTCCTTACATTTACAAATCACCACCTCCTCCCTCCCCCTCACCGCTACCTCCTTACATTTACAAATCCCCACCTCCACCTTCTCCATCACCTCCACCTCCTTATATTTACAAATCACCACCCCCTCCTTCGCCGTCACCGCCACCTCCATACGTTCATAAATCACCCCCTCCACCTTTGCAATCACCGCCACCTCCTTACGTTTATAAATCACCACCTCCTCCTTCGCCATCACCCCCACCGCCTTATATTTACAAATCACCACCTCCACCGTCACCATCACCGCCACCTCCTTACATTTACAAATCACCACCCCCTCCTTCGCCATCTCCGCCACCTCCTTACATTTACAAATCACCACCCCCTCCTTCGCCGTCACCACCACCTCCATATGTTTACAAGTCACCACCACCTCCTTCCCCCTCACCGCCGCCTCCATACATTTATAAATCCCCACCTCCACCCTCACCTTCACCTCCTCCTCCATATGTCTACAAATCTCCACCACCGCCTTCACCATCACCTCCTCCTCCCTATTACTACAACTCCCCTCCTCCTCCATCTCCATCTCCATCCCCCTACTACTACACTTCTCCCCCACCTCCCAAAGTCTACTAGCCATAAGGGGTCCTTTCTCCACCGGCACGTAGAAAGGCCTTCAGAATAATGGAAAATCATGAGTTTGGACACTCTCTTTCAAGCATTGATTCTACTACTTACATGGTGCAATTGGTTTTGTTTTGTTATGACTTGTGACTCGTGACACATATTTTCATCGGCGTTTTGTGAATAAAATGACCTTTTGGGTCACTCTTATTTCCTATATTGGTATATGTTATTTCTTCATACAAGTTGTACTAAAGTCTCTCCTTCATACAATATAGAAGGGTTCCAGGTGACATTTTTTTTAAAGTATTTTTTTAGTCTCGGGCCAAATGAGAAGTACTTAGATATCTTTCTATTTGATGATGTTTGTTCTCTTTCTTGTCTTTTCTTGAATTGATTGGAGCAAGTTAAGAAAATTTCATACCAAAATCATGTGTTAGTAGAAGCTTTTGGACAGCATATAATCAGTCATGGAAGGCTCCAACTGTGTCCATACAGCATGGTTTTTGATAGATTTTTGCCGCATAAGATGAAAATGAGAGTTTGGAGAGAACTCTGGCACAAATTATTAAAGGATACAATAAGTGTGGGATAAGCTAGCAGATGAACAACTCTATGTGACTCATTTGCACCATATTATGGTATAAGTTATAACTACCATGTGTCAAAGACTCTTCTACAGTCCAATTCATTGATCTGGGCTTTTCAGTGTATTAATTAGCCCCAAATCAGTGTGTTAGACATTTCTCACCGCCTGATTAGTCAAATGGTGGTAATCCCACCATGCACACTTATATGATCCAGTTTGTAGGAATGCTGCAATTAATGCAAAGAAATAAAAGAGGGAAGTGATATATTTGCCCCTTTTCTTCCCCGTGTCACCCCCTTTAGTGACTAGGGGTACAATCTGGGGTTGGGTTGGGTGGATATTTTGCTAATAAATGAATTAGAATCAACCAGAACCCGGCCCAATTTTGTGGTAAAAGTTCAACCCGAATTCCCCAAAATCTGCCCGAATTGCACCCCTATTTATTTTTTGAAAAAGGCAGCAGAATATATATATATATATATATATATAAAGAAGCAGAACCGAGACGGTCCTGGAGGAACTAAGATAATACAAGCATTGCATTACAATAACTCAAGGAGGGAGATAGTCAAAGCACTCGAACGCGGCCCGAAAGACTCCTTTCTTGGCAAGGGAGTCTGCTTCCGCATTGGCTGATCTCCTGACATGGCCAAACCCAATGGATGAGCTCTTAGAGCTATCCTCTATTTCCTCTAAAAAAGGCAAAAATCGCCAGGGGGGAGTAGAGACGCCCGAAAGCCAACGAATAACATTTAAGGAATCCCCTTCGACTATAATTTTGTCAAAAGCCAGGCGAGGCATCGAAACAATCCCGCTATGAACGGCTCTAACCTCTGCTTCGTTCGAGTTTGCCAATCCAATAGGCCCCGAGTAGGCCCAAAGAACTTCCCCTTTGTTGTTTCTACATAACCCCCCTATTTATGACTCCTCTTTTTAGTTTTTACACTAGATAGGGGTGGACCGGGGAAGGGGAAGAATAGGAGGTGAATATATCATTTCCCATAATAAATTTAAGGAATAAAAGAAATTACATGGGGAACAAGAGGCTAAGATTCATGTGGTTTAGTCTCCGACTTCTAGAGGTGAAGCCTTCTGGCAAAGCCAAGTCAGTTTTAGGCATCCATGTATAATTAAATTTCACAACACAATTTAACTTGACATCTAGAATGTGGCCTTTACCATAGTACTAAGACTCGTTGAGTGAGTCAACCCAAAACTTCTGAGTCCGTTTAACACACTAGCAAATGAGTTGACTCGCCAAGAACACCAACAAAATATGAAAATTAAAAAGGCTAAGATTCATGCTATGGAGCTGATTTTTTGGGCACACCCTATCTATGTGAGGGCCAATCAAATGAATGCTTTGGATCACCCAAACAATTTAGCCCCCACTGTATTTTTAGCTAGTATGTAGATAACTTATCTGCACTACTGTGTAGAAACTCTTTTCTCATATACATACGTACATATATGGGGGCGAGGTTTCCGAGGTATCACGCAGCCTGAGCAAGCCACTAAAATACACCATCAACCATGTCTCTCTCTCTCTCTCTCTCTCTCTCTCTCTCTATATATATATATATATATATATATATATATATATATATATATATATATATATATATATATATAATATATGTGTGTGTGCGTGCGCGCGCGCGCTATAATGTAATATACGAAGATATATCAGACCGTTTAAGATGTTATATGAAAATGTAGTAGAGTTTTGAAACTATGGTTACTGCTGAGGACGTTATTCCCTCAATTACAGAACGCAGAGCCTTAATGGATGTTTTCTTACATTGACTGTGTTGAGAAATCTGCCAGCAAATCCAACTCGTGCACAAAAAGAAATGGAAAAAATAGAAATAAAAACAAGCCACAAAATGAACCCCACGATTTTACATGGTTCAGCCAAAATGCCTACGTTCACGCGCAAGAACACGATCTTCCACTACAAGATTACAATTGATTGACCTACAAATCCACAAACCCGCAAACCACAACTCTTTCCTTGTCCTCTCGACCAAGACCGCACACAAGAATAACCTGAGAGAAAAAAATGCATATGAGAGAAAAAAATGCATAAGTGAAAAGTCAGGAAAACATGAGACAAGCATCTGCCTCGCTTCCTTTCTCTCACCTTGTTCTTGCTCCTCCCACCTTTGTAGTTTGTCTTAATTTTCTCTTTTTTGGATTGCATGAAAAATATTTTTGACGCAATTTTTTTTCTCGAGAATTATGTTTCCTTTCCACGATTTAGAGGGAAATTATATGATTATGGTTAATTTAGAGGGATATTATCATAAGATCCCTCTAAGTAAAAATTGAATAGTGTGATAAAAAGTAGGAAATTTTAGAAAAAGAGGGGGGCGAATATATCATTTTCCAAAAAAAAAAATTAAGTAATAAAAGAAATTACAGTGGGGGAACAAGAGGCTAAAGTCATGATCATTTTCATTCATCAAAACCATTTGCATTTATAATTAGGGAAACACCATTTGAGAATCAACATCTTACCATTGCTTTCTTAACAAACAAGCCATCATTATTAAAAAGCTACTACCGTTTACATGCTAGCAAGAGAGCAAGCAAACAAATAGGCACTCCCTTGAGCAAGACCCTTGTAAGCATCCTCAACAAAAAAAACCAATTTATCTTTGCTTTCTTTTCCATCTTTTTCATCTGTAATAAAGGGAGAGAATCTGCAAGCTACATTAGTGTTAATGAAAAACAATAACAACTCTGTGTGTGTTTTTTTTTCCGAGTCTTTTGAATGCAAGAGTTACCTGTGTTGAACTTGTAGAAGCACATTGCAAATAACATTCCAAACAAAATGCAAGGAATACAACCAGCATGTTGCCACTCAAACTTATAATAGATTTTAAGCAATGGAGCAAACCCAAATTCCATATAATATAATTCAATTATTGAAGCACGGATTCCTAAGATCTCCATGAGCAAAAACTACCTAGTTCAAAAAAAAATCTCGAGTATCTCCATTGACAGTAGCTCCATCCAGAAGATAATTAAATTACTTTATTATAAGGGCATCACGGCCTGGTCCCACACCAATGTAATGAACAGGTACGCCAACAAGTTCTTCTATCCTTTCAACGTATCTACGAGCTGCAAGTGGGAGGTCCTTGTAGTTTCTGACGGAAGAAATATCAGTCTGCCACCCAGGTAGGACTTCATAAGCAACCTGAATTACCATAAAATAGAATTGTCACAAAAAAATTACGGCTCCAAGCCAATCAGTGCACTGCTTCAAGTATTTCCCTTGTTTTGGATGAAAATGCAAAAAAGAAAACAAAGATTACAACGACAATTATACCCTTGAATTTGAGATAGGTGCCTAACAGCCCTCCTATGTGCCGTGTTCAACAACACATTAGAAACTTTTTTTACAAGAATATCTATTTTAATGAAATGACAAATATACCAAGCATGTCTAATTGTTTCCAAAAGTTGGGATTTAATACTGAAAATAAATCAAGAGGGAACAAAGATAGAAGATAGGAAGGGATAGAAGTTCGTGGGTTTCAAAGTTAAAACCCCATGACTCCACGTGTTTATCATATAAAAGACCTAAATAATATGTAATTACAAGTATGCCTTCCATAAGTGATGGTCCCCATCATTTATATATAATGAGAAATATATCAATACTCCGCTGAGTATAGATATTGATCATGCCCAACTTGCACGAGATAAACTCTAACTTGGGTTTGACATCCTCTTTAGTTAAAGTGTGTGCGAGTTGATTCCCAATCTTCACAAATGGTAAACAGATTTCCTTAGAAGATACTCTCTATTGAACCAAATGGTTGTTAACCTTTATGTGCTTGGTATGATCATGTTGAATTGGATTATAAGCTATATTGAAAGCAACTTTATTGTCGCAGTAAGGCCTCATGTTTCTTTCCACCTTCACTATTAGATCATATAAAAAAATCCCATGCATAGCCCTATGCTCAGCTTCAGCACGTAATCTGGACAATGGTAGTTTCTTGCTCCTCCAAGAAAATAAATTACCTCCCACAAAGATACAATAAGTAGTAGTAGTAGTAGTAGTAAAAAAAAACATCTATCATTCCCAGAGCCTGCCCAGACGGCATCAATGAAAAACTCCACATCCAGGTGACCATGATTAGAGAGCAACACCCCTTATCCTGGAGACCCTTGGTATTGGGAACCCAAGGAGAATGCATAAATTGATTGATACTACTGACTAATATTTGGTCTATCAAGAGATAAGTAAAGTAGGCAACCAATCAAATAACCCATTATTTGGTAGGAGTTCCCCTCACTTTCACTTAACTTGTGATTTGGATCAATCGAAGTATTTACAGGTTTGGCCCCTAGCTTCTTGTATCCTTAAGTCCAAAATGTACTACTTTTGTGATTTGAAGATACCCTTCTTGGACCTTGCACCTTCAATGCTCAGAAAACATCTAAGCTATCCCTATCAAATTCTTTAAGTAGGAATGCCTTCAACTTTCTTACCTCAGAAGGAGAATTCCCTGCTACTACAAATGCCATTCACAGACAATCAATGTAGTCAATGTTGTCCCCCCCTCTCTTAACAAAGAGGCTACCAAAGAGGGTATCGTATGGTCAGCACGATTAATAGTAGCCTAACTTCATCACCGCTCAAGTAAATCTATTAAAGTAGGGTTTGGGAGACTTTTTCAACCCATATATTGATTTCTTCAACCTTCACATCTTTCCTTCATTGTTACGAGTCTATATGATCCTGAAGGAGACATCATATAGACTTCTTGAAGATCCACATTCAAGAATGCATTCTTGACGTCCAGCCGGTACAATTCCTATGAGAAATGAGCAGCCAGTGATAAAATAACTCGTATGAAATTTATCTTTGATGCGGGAACAAAGGTTTCCTAGTAATCTATTCCATACAGAGGTAAGAGCTTTTTGATTTTTTACCGCCCTAATTGTATAATTGCGGGGTTGTATCTGTCTTTCTTGGTTTGTATCTGTGTCTTTGTTCTTGAAGGGGGACCTTCTCAGTCTTCTTTTAATGAATTCTGTTACCATTCAAAAAAAAAGTAATCTATTCCATACATCTGTATGTAACCCTTCGCAAGGAGGAAAATAATGAACATACTCAAAGAAAGCAACATCCGTGGAGCCAAAATGTTTCCCCGAGACAGTATCAGCACACTTACTACCTATCGGCGTAGAAAAATATCCGAAGAAGACACCCCAAATAGACTTATGATCCAGTTTTGCACAATTTGGACCCAAAATATGGATAAAGCAAAACACACAAAAAGTTTAGGATGAATCGAAAAAACGGACTGATTTGGACACAAGAATTACAAATGAGATTTCAAATGAAAAACTCTAGATGGCATATGATTTATCAAGTATGTTGCAGTTGACACCGCATTTGCTCGAGAACATTTGGGAACCCCCATGCTCACGAGAAGTCCCCATTGCACCTCCAGTAAACACAACTACTTTGATAAACTATCCCATTCTCTTCAAAATATGTTGCCAATTCCCTTTCAAGGTATTCTTTTAACATTATCAGATCTGAAATTTTTTACCTCCTTTTCAAATGGTTAAGTATTATATTATAGAATAGTTTGAAAATCCTCAAAGGGCATGATGAGCCTCAATGGGTGAGCCCTAACGGGCCATTTTCAGATACCAGTCCTTAGGGAAATGCAGTTGTCATTGAGGCGCTCGATTGAAAGAGAAGCTAAACTTAAAAATGACGCCAGTGAATGGAAGAGGCATAGGAGCGAGAAAAGGAAATACGGGTTAGGTGGACGGCTAGATCATCCATCTGCCAAAGAACAAAATTGCTGGGTTGTGATCAGGGAGAAATATGATGAACCTGCTCTTGTAGCATGTTATAAACTAAGATTTCACTAATCTTACACGATTACAATCAACCCTATTCAATGCTTATTATGGGGCACTTAAGGCATAAACAGGTAAAGATAAAGATAAGATTTAAAGAGACACGAAGATAGGAATAATCATAATCTAACCTAACTGAATAATCTTAACATAATTGCCAATCGAGCACAAGGATGATCCAATGGTCAGATCTAGTGAGATATGATATATTCTAAGTGTCTCCTTTTCCGGATACAGTGGATCAAGATCCATCAGCAACATACACCTTGTCCAGACTAGAAAAAAATTATGAGAGAATATTGTGCAACGGTACAACCCTATGATGTTACCTTGAAGCTCAAACTTGAAAGGGAGCAGCAATCCTCTTGCTCCTTTTGCTCTGATACCAAGTTGGGATTTAACCTTGTAATAAATCAAGAAAAGAGGAACAAACAGAGAAGAAGAAGAAAGGAGAAGGAAGAGAAAAGAATCCGTGGTTTTCAAAGTTAAAAGCCTCAGGACCCAAATAATATATAATTACAAGTCCATAACCTTGAGGTCAGAGATTCAATCAGAGCTTATCTATCGAAAAAAAGAAAGAAAAGAACACTGAACCCTATTCATTCAAGAGAATCCCTGTCTCTCATCCGTAGCTTTCCTCACTTTTTTTCGCCCCTACTGCACTAAAAAAGTTAAGACACTTCTCAAAGCCATCTAAATGCCATTCAGAGGATACAATTCAAATCAAAACATGGGATTGACATGACCATTGGAAAATATGCATATAATAAGAGATCCATTAGGTTGGTTATTTGATAACTTCAGAATAAAATCTAAAAACATGGTCCTACTAAATAGCATTTCATAAGATCCAACAAGTTTAAACAAAAAGTACTCTCAAATATACAAGACACTTGCCTGTAATTGCTCTAGAACACGAAGATCTGCAGGAAATGATTCGATCGGTTTTCCATCAATTTGTTTGTAGGAAACCCCCAACCTAATTTCTGGAAGCTCTGAGAGAACATCAAGTTTTGTGAGGTTGAGAGATGAGAACCCATTGATCTGGCAGCAATATTTTAGTGCGACTATATCAAGCCAGCCACAACGTCGAGGACGACCCGTAGTTGTGCCAAACTCCATCCCAGCAACCCTAAGGAGGTCACCACCTTTCCCTAAGATCTCTGTTGGGAATGGACCCGAGCCTACTCTTGTCGTATATGCTTTTACCTGCACAGAATGTTTTCATTATCCTAATAGCCCCAGAGAGATTTTATGATTTTATAACTAGTTGCAAAAGAGGGGCTCTCCATCCATGAAGGAAAGGTAAAGAGTTACACTCATGGTTTTGAATTTCAGCCAAAACACTGAAATTTCAGGAAAATGTAATTTTTTAAATTTTTTTCTGAAATTTACTTTTTTCCTAAATTTCTGCTGAAATTGAGGAAAAAAAATCGGATTTGGCAGAATTTGTTCTTTTTACCGAATTTCGGCCCAGTATTTCGGCTAAGGCCGAAACCGATACAGAAACCAAAATTTTAAACCTTGGTTACACTTACCACTCCAATAAGATCACCCAGGCATCTGGGAGCAATGCCAAGTCCGGTACAAATTCCACCAGCCGACGGACTAGAAGAAGTCACAAATGGGTATGTACCAAAGTCAATATCTAACATAGTCGCCTGACCCCCTTCAACCAATATCTTCTTTTTCTGTGAGATGGATTCATTCATAATATGTACGGTATCAGCAATGAAAGGTTCCAACCGCTCGGCAAACCTCTTGTAACACTCAACTTCATCCTTAAGCATGTTAGGGCTATATTTGAATCCCTTGAATCGTGATGCCGCATCTGCCAAGAGAGTATCAAGCATCTGAGGAAATGTATCCATGTGCCTCAGGTCACTAACTCTTATCCCATTTCGAATCACCTTGCTTGAATAACAAGGCCCAATCCCTCTCTTGGTTGTCCCAATAAAGGAATTTGCAAGCTCCGCTTCCCTAAGTCCATCTACAGTTTGATGGAAATCAAACAACAAATGCGCACGATCAGATACTAATATTCTTCCCTTACAAGAGACCCCATTAGACTCGAGGCCATCAATTTCTTTAAATAAGCCCGGTAGATGAACCACAACCCCATTTCCAATCACACACAGAGTCTCCTTGTTAAGGATTCCTGAGGGAACAAGATGAAGAGCAAACTTTTTGCCCTCAGAGTTATAGATTGTATGTCCAGCATTGGCTCCACCCTTACATCACAGAAAGAAAACAGATTTTTGTAAATGCATCTCAGTAAAGAAAACCAATTTGTAGCAATATAACTATGAATTTGATTTCCAAACTCATTACATTGGGTATGTGCGAAAATATTACTATAGAAACAGGGCAAATACATAATCGAGTTGCGAGGAAGCATAGGATGCAAAAATACACAGAAAAGCAATTCCCAGAGTCATACAGTAAGTGTGCTGATATCAGCCCACGTAGATAAGCAACATGGAAAAGTTCACATGGGAATTAGTTACAAAAATAGTCAGAGATGGGAAGAAAGGAGAGACAAGAAGAAAAAAATAGGCAAATTAGGGTCAGACGTGCCTCAGAATTATGTTATTATGAGCAGGATTTCAACTGTAATGATAAGATTCCAGTTTTTGTGACATGCCTGTGGCAGGTTGTTAATTCCAATTTACCTTTAGAGCAGGAGAAAACAAGCAGGGATTGAGCCTCTAGCTCAATGGTAAAGGCTTTGGCCTTCCACCTTGAGGTCGGAGGTTTGATCCAAGCATAATCATCCCTCCCCCGCCCCTCGCACCCCCACCCCCACCAAAAAAAAGAAAAGAAGGAAAGGACAAGCAACACATGCCAGGAGCAATAAATCAAGTCCTCGCACTGTAATGAGAATGATTGAGAAGCTTTTCTGATTCATAGAATGTTTTGTTGATTATCGTTTCTGAATAGTATATAAATCAAGTAACGGCATGGTAATTAAATCCATCACTACTGATGTTAAATTGGATCTTGTAATTATATAATCAACAATTTATTAGTAAAATACTAAAATACAACAAAAGTAAAAAAAATTACACTGAAAGCTGGGAAGTTATCCTGATCAATGTAAAGAGATATAAGGATAAAATAATGTCCGAAACTAAAATAATTTTCTGGTGGTGCAGGGCGCTAAAAATGGTTGAGTGACGACTTGATTAAATAGAACAGAAACTTCAGAATAAGCATCCAAGAGCAATGAATGTCACAACCTCACAATATCCAAGCCTGGTTGATCTTTGGCATTCTAACATTGGCAATTTGGCATTAATTTCAGTAGCAAATGTTAGCAAACATATGCACTGGATCTGTACATTTCAGTCTAAAAGTATGGGTGTATTTTTACTTGAAAGTTTTTTTCCTCTTAAATAAAAGGAAATGCCATTACCATCGAATTGTTTTGGTACCTTTTCACGCATCTCCCTATACTGTGAGTTGTATCTTGTGTGAGTCAACAAAAAAATTCTAAATAAAGAGATGGGCGGAAAATACCAAAGCAGGTGTTGTGGAAATGTAAAATTAATGGATGAAACCAGAGGAACAAACATAGGTGAGGACACTGGAAATATAGCAAGCGATAGTGCTGAGTATCTGCCTTTTTTTTTTAAGATGAATATTTTATTCAATAAGAAAACAGAGAGGGCCAGCGACCTGAGATGGTCGGGGCGAGAACAAGGAAACTACAACAAAAAGGAATACAAGAAAATCAACTGAGTATTCTTTTATGAAAGAACGAACAAGTGAGAGGCCATTCCCTTGTCCGCGAAACTAATTTGACTAGCTTATGATTTCACCATGAAGATGTATGTGACCAAATATCCTGCTTAAAAATCTCACTCCAAATCCATCACCAGACATCAGGAAGGGACACATTTAACATATAAATTATTGTCTCTTAAATCAGTTGAATATTTTGACCTCTAAGCTGCTATTATTAACTATCTGCAGCATCTGCCGTTACCAATCCATTCTTATATATGCATAGAAATAAGACTGTTTTTAAAATATAAAAAAACCAAAAGCATCAAAGATAAATTGTATGATGAAGAAGATACAGAATAAATCAGCAAGAACAAATAAGAGAAGAATGGCATTAATGGACGGAGGATAGAAGAGAAACAAACACGGTAAGCCCCTAGTTCACTTGGAACACCAATGACAAAGAAGTGCATATCCCCTCACTAGTAGAGCACAAACAATAGGATGCTGATCAGCCAGTTAAGATTATTCTATCAAAACTTTACATCATAAGCACTCCTCAAGACAGTAATCAACTTGAGGTATATACTAAATAAATCATGTCACTATTTACTAGCGACATGATCATAGCAACAGCTTGCATGGATAAGACGGTATCTAGATAACTTACACATACACAATGAAGATTTGAATCAATAGAGCCAAGTTTTTACCTCTCTTTCAATTGCAAAGGTATGCAGATATAAGTGTCACAGAGGTAAAATCATGAAGCTTGAAGCTTGAAATGAGACAATTCTAAAAGGGTGATTGAATTCCGATTTGTAGCATGATGATTCCTATTTATTGGAACAAATGAACAACTGCAAGAGTATATTGTACTGTAATGGGAATAGAAAGAAAACCTAAATTTGTGAATGCATGACACGGCCATATATGGAAAAAAAAAACTAGAAAAATGCACATGAATCTAGGAACATATCCAATAAAGCATCTCAAGAAACCCAGTTAAGTTCTAAAACTAAGGCACAGTTCATTTTGAATTTTGACAATTGATTTTGAGTCCAAAACTGAGTATTGGACTCAAAATCAATTCTCTGAAACCAAAATGAACATGGCCTAAGGAATTCTTAACCAAGAAACATAAACCAACTTCCATGTTGCAAATTCAAAGAAGAATAAAAAGAAGGGGTGTGGAAGATATAATGGAATACGATGCAGGAGAATCAAATGAAAGTGGGTTACTGGGAGTTTTAAGTGATAGAGAAAGGTCCCTGGGTGTTGGTAATCAAAGCTTGGAGGGTGGATTAATGGCGGTTGGTGAGGTGGGTGGTGGTCTCATTAGCATTCCCGAGGTAGGCGGAGAAGCTGAAGGGGCGCATGTTAGCTTGGAAGACTCTAGTGCACCACAGGGGGTGCATGATAGCCTTCAAACACCTGGCGGCTTTTTTGAATTTCAAAAAGGTGGGTCTCCCAATGCTTACAGGTGGCGTAGCTTGATAGGTGGCAGTACTCTTGCGGCGGCTGTGGTGGACCCCACATCTGTTTTGAGAAGATATGGTGAATCTTTGAATGTTTGTCCTTTTGATGGTGAGCTGTCAAGGGTCCAAGTAACGCCAAACATCTCATGGGCCTCGTCAGTTGGAAGCCCATTAGGAGAGAACAACCATTGGGCCTTGGATTCTTTGGAGGCCTTTGGTGATAGTAATGTACGAAATTGCCCTCGATCGGTTCACTTTTGTCAATCGGATTCTGTTAGAATTCAAGGGAGTGGGCCCAAAAATACAGGGTCTTTTACGTCCTTGGATGCCCTGTGCGACCAGTCAAGGGATAGCAGAAATATAGGTCTTGAGGATTTTAGTGCTTCTTTGATGCTGCATCAAGAGGTTGCAAATTCTGCAGGTGGGAGGATGAGAAGCTCTCGGATATTATGTCAGAGATGCAGAAATGTGAAAGGAATTGCTTTGTGCTTGGACTTTGAGGAAGAGGAGCAGAGTTTATTCGCACATAGGTTGGTGGATAAGGGTAGTGGAGATCTAGTGGGAGGACAATTCATGGAAGAGCCGGATTCTGAAGAGCTTACTCCCCACGGGGGGGAGCTGATAAAAGAATCAGTTAGTTGCCTAGATGTCCAGAAGGCCTAGTCAAAATCAAGGTATAAGCGAGGAGAAGCCTCTCTATTTTGCTGGAATCCGTCGAGGAAGGCACAATTATGAAAATCTCAATTGAAAACTTGGTGAACGTATCTCTGGTAGATATTATTGGTGTGGGTAGTCTCATCGCAGATTACTTTGGAAGGCTCCGTAGTGTGAGTGGGTGTATCCCTGGTGAAAGGGCAATTTCCCAGGAAGGATGTCTGTTGAGGGTTAATCACTTTTCAATAGTTAATGAGGTCAGTGAGGGGGTTTGTCGATGATCTTTGGGATGGGCGTTTAGAGTCAGTGGTTAACTATACTCTAGGGTTTTCAAGATCCTCGGGGTGGTGGCATCTGGGGGTGAGGAGAATATTAAGGACCAAATTAGGGCTGCAGAGGCAAGGGATAGGGAAGCTCAAGACTATGCTAAGAGATCGGCTGAGTCAGCCAAGAAGAAGGAAAGAGAATTAAAAAGGTTAGAGTCGGGGATTAATTATAGTGGAGGCCAGTGTGAGGAGGGGCCCGGTCTTGAGCCGAGAGGAAGAACAAGTGAAGGCCGGAAGGGGAGGAATACATCTAAAAAAAGTTATACATGAAGATTATGTCATGGAATTCAAATGGGTTGGGGTCGCAGGGGAAGAAATTGCAAGTTAAGGAGCTGGTAAAGAGTGTTAAACCGGATTTGATTTGTCTGCAAGAAACAAAATTAAATGTGGTGGCGAGAGGGGTCATGGGGGGTTTAGGTCTCAAGGAGGAGTGGGAGTTTGACTTCATTCCTTCTCAGGGGGCTTCTGGAGGAATTGTAGTGGCATGGAAGGATAGCTACCGCAAGAAACTTGACTTATGGAAGGGTAAGTATTCTCTCTCAGTGGCGCTTACGAAGGTAGAGGATGGATCTTTATGGTTGTTTTCAGGTGTCTATGGTTCGTTTACAAGGGAGACAAAGGAAGAATTTTGGGAGGAATTGGATCGAGTTAGAAATTCGTGCCCCTTTCCTTGGTGTATAGGTGGTGATTTCAATGAAATAAAGGCAGTTGAGGAAAGGGTTGGATGTTCGAGAATCTCGCAGAACATGCAGCGAGTTATCGATTTTATTGCAAAAGCTGAGTTAATCGATCTGCCGTTGGCAGGTGGATCTTTTGCATGGGCCAGAGGTGAAAGTAGGAGCCGTTTAGATCGTTTTTTGATTTCTTCAGAGTGGTTGGAAATGGTTCCGGAGGTTTATCAAAAGACACTTATCCACTCAGTCTCGGATCACTGCCCCATTTTGCTTGATTTTAGATTTGAGTCGTGGGGGCCCATCCCTTTTCGATTTGAGATTGCCTGGCTTGATTACCCCCAAATGGAGGAGAGGATGGAAGAATGGTGGGAGATGTGTATGGTAGAAAGTCCGGCTGATGTGGTGATTGGCAAGAAATTAAGGTTTGTGAAGAAGAAACTCAAGGAGTGGGTAGCGGTAAACAAAGAAAGTCTGAATGAAAGGAAAAGCTGGCTGGAGTTTAGGCTAGTAGAGCTAACTGCTCTAGAAGAGAGTGGTTTGGGGGGCGAAGATGAGCTTCAAGAGATGGGGAAAGTGAAATAAGAACACCAGGCTATATTGTTGCATGATGAGATTACGTGGAAGCAAAAGTCAAGAGTTAAATGGCTGGTTGAAGGGGACAAAAATACAGCGAATTTCGATGCAATGGCTAGTGCTAGGAGGAGGAGGAATAGAATTGTGGTACTAAATGACGACGGTAGGCTGGTGTCATCAAAGGAAGGCATATCCTCAGCCATTATATCTTTCTATTCCAAACTCTACTCCTCTGAGAATTTGTTGCGTCCTATCCCGGAAGATGTCTCTTTTAATTGTCTCTCTTTGGAGGAAAGCTCAAAGTTGGAAGTTTCTTTCGGTAAGGAAGAGATTGAGAAAGCCCTTTTCTCTCTTTCCAGGGCTATGGCTCCTGGTTCGGATGGGTTTTGTTTGGCTTTTTTTTCAGTCTTGTTGGTCGGTGGTGAAATGTGACATTCTCAGATTCTTCAAAGAATTTCATGAGGGATTGCATCTTGATAAAGGAACGGGTGCCACTTTTATTACACTGATACCCAAGATAGAAGGAGCCTCCAAGATTTCTGACTTCCAGCCAATAAGTTTGGTGGGATGTCTGTATAAGGTGCTTGCAAAGGTGTTGGCGGATCGAATAAAAGTAGTGCTGCCTAAGCTTATTTCCAATAGCCAAAGCGCTTTTGTGGATCAGAGGCAGATCTTGGATTGTTCTTTGGTAGCAAATGAAGCCATTGATGATTATTTCAGACACGGAAATAAAGGGGTGGTTTGTAAGTTGGACATGGAAAAAGCCTATGACTGGGTGGAGTGAGATTGTTTGGATTATCTATTGGGCAAAATGGGGTTTGGAAATGAATGGAGAGGTTGGATTAGAAGATGTATTTCGCCAGCGTGGTTCTCAGTCTTGATTAATGGATCGGCAAAAGGTTTCTTTAAATCATCGAAGGGTTTGAGACAAGGGGAACCTTTATCTCCCTTTCTTTTTGTCATCGTGGCAGAAACTCTTAGCAAGCTTATTCAGAAAGGCAGCGAAGTGGGGCTAATAGAAGGTTTTAAGATAGGAAAGAACAAAGTGGAAGTGTCATCCTTCAATTTGCGGATGATACCCTACTTTTCGGTGAGCCGAATCAAGTTAAAGTGATGAGCCTCAAGGCAATCCTCAGATGCTACGCGATGATTACAGGTCAGGGATCTAATTTTGCGGAATCAAGTATGTTCCCAATCAATTTATCCCCTCTTGAAGCCAGCAATTGTGCAGCTATTTTGGGTTGTAAGGTTGAAGAGCTTCCTTCTTCTTATCTTGGCCTTCCATTGGGTGTGGGGAGACCTAATAAAGCTCTTTGGGACCCGATAGTTGCTCGAATTGAGAAAAGATTGGAGACTTGGAAAATAAGATTAGTCTCAAAAGGGGGTCGACTGACTCTTGTTAAGGCAGTTTTGGCAAATATTCCAGTTTATCCTATCGTTATTTAAATACCCTGTAAGCGTGGGGTTGAGGATAGAGAAGATTCAAAGAAGATTCCTTTGCGGGGGGGGTGTTGAATGAAAAGAAGGGTATTCCTATGGTTAAATGGGAGAAGGTTTGTGCTCCAATTAAAAAAGGTGGTTTGGGAATTAGGAAAAGTAAGGGTTTCAACTCTGCTTTGTTGTGTAAGTGGGTGTTGGATGGCAAATGGGTGTCGGCCGATGCTTATGAGAGACGAGGAGTGTCGATCTTGAGGGATGTGCTTCGCTTCTCAAATGTATTTAATCAGGGTATTTAATCAGGGCTGTAAGTTCAGAGTGTATTCTGGTAGGCGTATCAGGTTCTGGCTTGATGTATGGTGCGCAATCGAGCCCTTGGGATCGCTATTCCCAAATCTACTAAGAGTGGTTGCAGATAAAAATGCTTTCGTGTGCGACTGTTTTGAAAGAGTGGATCAGAAGGTGATTTGGTGCCCTCGGTTTAGAAGGAATTTTTTTGAAAGAGAATTAAAGGATTTATCTTCCTTGTTTGAGCTACTTGAGAAATGCTATATCAAGAAATCCAGTGAGGATAAAAGAATATGGATTTGGAATTCATCTGGAATCTTCTCCGAGAAATCTGCATATGCTAAGTTTGTTCCGGATGTTGAGGATTCTTTTGTGGCTAAGGTTTGGTCCTTTCATTGTCCCCCTAGAGTGTCTTTTTTTGGTTGGTCTATAAGTAGCGGGCGTATCCAAACCATTGAGTTTCTGAGAAGAAGGGGTTTATGCTTGATTGACCATTGTCCGTTATGTTTGGAGGATGGCGAATCTATTGATCACTTGTTCATACATTGTAAAGTAGTAAGAGTGATATGGGGTTTAGTTTAAGCTCGATTTGGTATCCCATGGGTGTTTCCTCAAACAGTACCTATGCTTTTGGACGGCTGGGAATTCGTCCCTTGGAAAAAGAAAGGGAAGGTGCTGTGGAGGATTTGCCTTTTAGCTCTTTGGTGGGCGGTCTGGAAAGAAAGAAATTGTAGGGTTTTCGAGGGCACAGCCACTTTATCCTTCAGTATTTATCAGAGGATTATAGCCATGTCTATCAAATGGGCGAAGAGTCTTCCTTTGTTCAGATTCGTGTTGGCTTATGATTTGTGGGAAAGATGGGATGTCATTTGTATAGAAGGGTTAACTAGGCAGAAGATTGTTCAGAAGTGGGTTCCGCCGCCCATGGGTTTTAGTAAACTGAATGTGGATGGAGCATCCTTTGGAAACCCGGGGTCTTCAGGTGTTGGAGGACTGATGAGGGACAATGTAGGGGCTGTGGAGTGGGTGTTCTTTGGACCGAATGGGATTTCAGATTCGTCAGAGGCGGAAGTAAAAGCAGCATACTTTGGTATCCTTCATATCGAAAGACCCGTCTTGAATAAAGTAGTTGTGGAAGGGGATTCCTCTAATGTTATCAGATGGATTGTTGGTAAAGCTCCTCCCCCTTGGAGATTTCTCAGCCTTATTGAGGAGATTTTGGACTGGGTGGCAGGTCGGAAATTTCTTTTGCCCATGTTAGAAGATCAGCCAATGAAGAAGCTGATGAACTAGCCAAGTCTGGGGTCATTAGGCAGGGTTTAGAGTGGTTTGATGATCTTCCACCTTAATTGTATTTTGTATAGCTGATGTGCTTTTATCTTCTTTATGTTTTCCCTTTGTATTCTGAGGACCAACTCGGTTCCATTTAATCAATATATCTCGCCATTTCAAAAAAGCAGAAGAAGGGGTGTACTCTTGGCACTATTTTTATTCAATCAGTTGTGGGTTTCCAAATTCCCACTAGATGCTACATCAATGGGTTCTAAAATTTCACAAAACTAACCAAAATCACTTCTCCAACATCCAAAAATCAATAGGAAAAGGGGGGAAAAAAACCCACAATTAGCTTCACAGATAGAGATCACAGTTCAACAACAGCATGAATAGAAATAATTTCTACACAAAATTAATAAATAAATAAGCACAAAACCACCATTCAATACCAATAAAAAACCCACAAAAAAAATGAGAAACATAAAGCGGGAATACCTGACAACGAGCAACAATATCAAAATGTTGGGCTAAAATGTCAACGAGCTTGCCTTTCCCTTCATCACCCCACTGAGAACCCAAAACACCTGAAACCTGACTCAGTGAGCCAACTCGATCTAACCCGTCTCCCTTTTTCTCAGCCAACGCGGCTGGAAAAGAAGAAGAAGAAGCTACGGTGTTTGCAGAGCACTCTACACCCTTCAAGGAGATTTTTCTATGCACGAAAAACCCACTTCTGTTCTTTCCGCCATTAAAGCTTCTTCGAGAAACAGAGAGAGGGTTTGATTCGATTCGGAGGGTTGAGAGATTCATTGCGTTTAGACTGTGCTATGAAGGAACAAAGCACTTCCTCTCTTTGATAACGAAGAAGGAAAAACACTTGCCTCTCTCTCTTTTTATATGAAAGGGAAAATGTGTTTTAACATTTAAGCAGAGATTAAGTTTGGGCCCAATTTGGGGGCATTTGGGCCTGATTAGGTCTCAGTCAAAACTTCTTAGCCCACCAAAGTATGGGCCTGTCCTAATTTGACGTAAAAACTGCTATTATCGAAGACCAATTTCTTAGCCCACCTCTCCTTTGAAACTTTTTGGCTTAGGCCAAAAATGAAATTTCGGTGTCAATTTTGGTTTCGGTTGGAATTTCGGTTTAAATCTTATAATTTCGGCCGAAATTTCTAAATTTCGGTTTCGGTGCCTGCCGAAACCCAAAATTTCAGTCCGAAATTTAAAACCATGCTTGCGACCGAGGTGGTTGGGACAAAACAAAAGAGAGCAAAGACGGAAGTAAAAAAGAAACGCAAACCCTGAAATTAAGACAGAAGCTTGTCTAGAACAACAAAATTCAGGCTATAAACACCTTCACGAGCTAGATGGTCCGCCTCCCCATTGGCCGATCTCCGAACATGTTGAAAATGGACCAAGAATCATGCTCCCTGTAGGTAACACAACTTGATTTATCACCATCGAAACCATAGAAGTTAGTGGAACAATCCAACAATATTTTAGCTCATCTCGTGGACCCGTCTTAGCTAGACTACTCTGCAACGACCAAATAAAATCATAATTATCTAATTTTCTCACTATAAAAAACTAAAAAAGGTTATTTTGATTTTTTAGTCATTTATTTGTTCATTCATTTGTGAGAGTCAATCACCAGAAAATCAGCTCAATTGATACAATTTCTTTATACAATTACCCATCTTAAACGGGGGTGATTGGTTTAATTAAATTAACCATCATTATATTTATGGAGCTGTTTGGATATAATGATTTTATGATCCAAGATTTCAAAAGCTAAAACCTGGATTTTGTAAGCTAAAACGTGAATTGTACATTTTTAAGATTGTAAAATCAAGGCATTAGCTTATAAATGTGGGTTTCAGCTTATAAAATCCCGGTTTTAACTTGTAAAATCTAGGATTATAAAATCCATGTATCCAAACTACCCTATATGAAGGAGATTAAGAGAGATATAATTATGGGTGCTCTCATTATATGCCCTTGCATTTTGTCAATTAAAGTGGGGGGGTGATAAATCAACTCCCCATGTTTCTATCTCTCTCCTCTTTCTCTCTCTAACCCAGAGGAGAGAGAAAGACAAAAGGGGAGTCGATTTAAGATATCTGAGAGTCGATTTATCACTGCCTTTAATGTGCACTGCATTGCGTCAGGTTGTCATTTTCATTTAACCAAAATGGTTTTTTTTTTTTCTTACAATCTAGAAAATCGAAGTGCTTTTAAAATTTTAAAATAGGACTTACCTTCTGCTTAATCATAAAAGCCCACTGTGGAGCTGGGCCAAGCTTAAGCCTCACAAGTATTGCCCCAAAAACCAGCCCATTGGAGTGGAGGCGTGTATGAGTAGTTACTATTCTTAGCAAAAGTACATTGTGACATTGTGTGATTGTGGAGTGGAAATCCAACCATTCATGAATGTGTATGCCCAAAAAATCTCAGGCAATAATTTGTCAAGATTTTGCAGAGATTTCTCAGGGAGAAGATAATATCACTCCCTTGTTTCAATAATGACACTCCTAAAAAAATCATCTCCATATGATGATCCTAACTCTCCAATTCATAGAGGCTGATCGGAGGGTTTGGGTCATCCTATGGGGATGATTTTATGGGCGAGGCCTCTTTACGTTGGGGCCCAACAAATGAATAATTTGGATCTTTGAACCAAGTATGCCCATGTATTTAAAAAAAAAATAGAAGGGTTCAGATCATCCTATGGAGATGATTTTATGGGCGAGGCCTCTTTACATTGGGACCCAAGAAATGAATGATTTTGGATTTTTGAACCAGGTAGGGCCATGTATTTTTTTATAAAAAATATACTTTTATGGGATCCACCTTCTCCAACGGTCTAAACCATTTATTGTGTGTGTGTGAGAGAGAGAGAGAGAGTAAAAGGGGTGAGTTCATCTTTATAGGGGCTGAATTTGTCATTGCCCTTCTTAAATCGGATGTTGGAGCATTTTGAGAATTCTAGCATCCTTTTGAAAGCTAAGTAGAAAAGTAAAGCTGAACGTGTTAGAATATATGAGATCTCACCGCTGGATTAGGTTGAGATATCACCGTCGGATCATTGTGGTGGTGGATTAGGCAAGTAGATTAGAAGAGGTAACCTTACATATTAGGAAAGTAGATTTGATTTGATTTCATTCTATAGACTAGGAAAGTAGATTTGATTAGGATTGTTTCCTTCCATAGTTATTTTGATTTTATTCTATGTTTATTCTGTATGTGCTCTATGTAAGCACACCTTGAGATTATTATAAAGCATCCAAGAATTCCAAAACTTATCATGGTATCAGAGCCACCGATCTTGGAGTGACCACAAGACAGATAGCTTCTCTCTCCGGCGGACGGCGGCCCGGCCACCAACGCTCTTAACACCACTAGTAGTGCCTTCCTTACCGGTTTTGTTAGTTTCCAACTCCTTGCCCTGCCGGGCCCTAAACCATCGTTAGCACCACAACTTTACCTTCAATCATCTCTACTTTTTTTTATCTGTTAACAGAGATCTTGATTCAGCCAGGTTCTCACCAGCAGCAAAAGAGAGTGGGTTGCTTGGCAAGCCTTCTCTACCCACATCAATTCAATCCCGGATACTTGATCACATCTATTATAATCTACGACCACTCTTTCGGTGGCTGTGGAATTCCACCGTCAAGTCACTGATTTGCTACCTTACCCTCTGTCTCTTTGAAGAGAAATGGTTTCTGATGGTGGGCTGAAAATGGAATTCCACTGTCAAGTCACATCTTTGAAGAGAACTTTTCATTGCTTTTTCAAATCACTTTTCTAAACAATCTCACAGAATCTTACTGTATTGCATGGATTGATTTGATAAAGGAAGAGGAACTTGCACCCCTCTATTATGATTTGAACACCTCTTCTTTTGTCTTTAGCCCAACAACATAGTTCTCCCGTGCATTTATAGTCTCATCAGTTTCATTCTAGCACCCCTCACTCTCGCCTCATCTTACGTGATAGACCCCAAATTGATAAACTCCCCATATTTGTTACATGCACTCTCTTTCTCACTCCTTGTCCAAAGTTTCAATGATTCTTATGTTTGTTGCCGTCATTATTCTCAATCACTAGTGTCGCAGTCCTTTTTTCATTCTCTCTCAATTTCTCTTTTTCCATCTCGAAACTTTTCTTATCTTTCGTTTATTTCAGTTGAAGTACCTCTTCTCTTCGAGGTGCCTGCCTGAAATTGATCGCTCTACTCAATTGAGGGGCCTCATTCTATAGACTAAGAAAGTAGATTTGATTAGGATTGTTTCCTCCCATAGTTATTTTGATTTTATTCTATGTTTATTCTGTATGTGCTCTATATAAGCACACCTTGAGATTATTATAAAGCATCCAAGAATTCCAAAACTTATCAGAACGAAGAGCTAGGAATTTCAATTCACATGTTTTAAAGCTTTGAGTTGTCCATTTTACACTATAGAGTACCAACAGTTAGTTCTGTCTGGAGAAGATTTTTGACTGATCATGGGCCCTGTTTGGATTGTAGGAATTTTCCAAAAAAGCGTGCCCGCCTTGAAGCTATTCTCTGTTGTCTTTCTTACTGTTTGTTTTCCAATTCACCACATGAGACTCTTTTCTTTCTTCTCACTTTGCTGGCTAATTTGGTTCACTGCTCGCTTCTCGGACTCACTGATCTTTATATTAGTTAATGAAAGAGCCCAATGCGAAAAAATGCATGTTGGGTCTTTGAAACAGTTCGAATCATTTCAATAATAATTAACTTGATTTGTTTTACCGAGAAGGTCTTCTGTTCGAATCCGTATAGCCTTACGCATTTTTGTATTGTTTTCGTTTCCTGTTAGTGCGTGCTTGTAGATGGAAACCTGTTAGCGCGTGCTTGTAGATGGAAAGACATGAAAAAACGTAACTTTAACCCACCATCTTCAATTTTTATTTAGAGGTACCTTCAATTTATAATGATATCCCTCTAAATTAATCATAATAAATCGAGGAAAGAAAATATTCCCAAGAATAAAAAATTCGCATTCGCATGAGAAATGTTTTTCTTGCAATCCAAACAATGACTTAGTGAGGGCCACCATATGAGTACTTTAGATCATTGAAAACCTAGTCTGTTCCGCCATGATCGCTTGATTATGTTCTCATACAAAAAACAAGTACAAAATGCAATGTTCATTAGATGGAAGGAAGAGCCTTCCCAGTATTGCACCTCCTGGTCCCATGTGGGTATGATCCATGTTACAAAAAAAGCAAAAACTCTGTGTTGATTGAGAGTGAGGCTTTTCGTAGCCAGGAGTCGTCTAACTCTTTGTTGGGCATTATTGCAATGTTGTACAGGGCCGAGTGTCTTGGGTACTCGTGTTTTAAAAAAAAAGCAGATCAAAGGATGTTTGGGTTTGTGAGAAGAAAAATTATATGGTGAGCTCCCACCTATATAGATGATCTAAACTATTCATATGTTGATCCCTAATGAAGATAGATTGTGCCTCACAAATTTTATCCGTAGGATGATCATAGCCCTTTAATTTATGGAGGTTTCTATACTTCTTAAAAAAAAAAAAAAAATCTAGGCTCTCCATTTTGCACAAAATATACTGAAGGGTTATTTTCAAGCCATAGAGACGATTTTTTGGGCACAATATGCGGGGGACGTTGTTGGAAAAAGTTTTATTTTCCAACAGCAGTTCAGTTTTTGAGAAGCTGATGTTGGACCAATATCAAGGATGGTACCTCCACCATACAAGGGCCTTATTGTTGTAAGGCCTTACACCATATAATTTCTCAACCAGAGGTTTTTTCAAAGCTTATTTCAATTCCCAAACAGTTCTCAGCAACCAAGTCGATCAGAGAAATGTAAAACAAGGTGAGTTTGTCCCATGTCAAAACATGCTCGTGCAAATATCTATAGCCATAGAGTAAACACTTCACATTCAACATGTGACAGAATTCTCTTGTCGGAAATGTTTAAGAACCACCCACCTACGAGTCGGCTCCCTTTTATCTTTATTTAGGGAGTGAAGTGGACCCATCACCAGACCTGGTTATAACCCGCTTTGCCCTGCCCCACCTTTGTTCTAGAATCTCTTCCCATTAGTCTTCACCTTCACCCTTAGGCCCTTCTTTTTTTTTTTTTGAGTTTGTGACAACTAACTGTGAGCCCAAAATCTATTATCAGGCTCAAAATTACATTTAGGGGACGTTTGGATACGCGGATTTTAGAATCCGGGATTTTTTCAAAATTGTAGCTAAGAGACAAGAGAAGAAGTGGACCAGTATCTTGATCATGAACCCTCTTTTACACTATTTTCAAACTAAAAACCTGGATTCTGAAATCAGAGTATCGTTGCGGCCGTTTGGATACACGGATATTAGAATCCGGGATTTCTTCAAAATTGTAGCTAAGGGACAAGTGAAGAAGAAGATAGCCATCATTTTTTACTTATTTTTGACATCTCGCCCTTCTTTCCATTGCTAAGAGAGTAGCATATCCTCCCATATTTCCAGGTTTTAGAAATCTCAGGCTGCGGGAGAGATTTTTAAATCCTGAATTTCTCACTTAAAATCCAAAAAACTCTGTCAGGACAGCATACAGAAGCTTGATCATGAACCCTCTTTTACACTATTTTCAAACTAAAGACCTGGATTCTAAAATCCGCATATCCAAACGGCCTCTTAAATTTGAGTCCAATAATAGGTTTGGGTTCACAATCGGTTGTCACAATCTCAAACGAACAGGGAGAGTAACTACGACCAATTCAGTCGCGTTTTCTTGTTCTAATTAAGGGCTTTCCATTTTTATTACAATAAAAAAGGGACTTCAACCATGAAGGGAGTTTCTAAAACTATGCAACTAAAGCAGATAGGATGTACATTTGACAACTGCCTACCCGTACCGGTTGCATTCAATTTCAAGTTTTGCTCTACCAAGTCAACCAAATACTCCATGTAAATTAGGCCGTTAGGTGGGGATCCACCAACTCAAAACGTGGTGATACCTCTCCCAAGTCCCAACCAGGGAATTTTTGAGTCTACATCCATAATTCAATCACTCTAAAGTTAACAAACACTATCATATTAGTCCTCGATCCAACGGTTATCATGATCCTATTTCGAGTATACAATGTAGTCCACACATATGGTGGCCCACCATACCAATTATCCACTTGTGAATATTTGAATGCCCAATTGATCATGGGGAGGAACATGAGTGAAACCCTAAAAACTTGGGGGTGATGAAGAATTAAAATCAGGTTCTCATCCACAAGCAATTTCATAACCCCTTATACCCAATTCTCAATTAATTCAAAAATAGGTTAACATACAGCCACAATCTCAAACAACATCTGATTCCAATGATGAATGCAAAGATTGAGAACAAACTTTGCTTAGAAGAGAGAAAACAGAGAGCACCCATCAATTTCAGAAAGTAATAACCCATCAAAACCCACACACCAATTTCGGGAAGCACCCATGTTTGAGAACCATGAATTATTTTTCCATGAAATTTAGTTTATCAAGTGGGAAGAGAGGACCATAGGAAGAGACCTGAGACCACATTACTAAGGAAATGGTAAGAAATGGCTAAGAAGTAGGAAATATTCTCCTTAATTTTCAGCCTTTTCTCACCCCCTCCTCACTTATACCCTCTCTCACCACTTGATGAACTAGAATTCTCATGGTAAAATTTTTTTTTCAGGCCAGCCAAACATGTCCTTACAGTAAAAATTATACAGAAATACACACATCCATAACTACCACAGACCCACCATTAAACTCCACCGACAATTCCAATGAAAAATGAATTCAAATTCAAACAGATCAGATCAATAACAGAGACCCATCTATGAGGTCCTAAATGAATAACCAACGTTTAGAAGAAGCTCAATAAAAGGGGAAAAACCCCCAAATTCAGAACAAAAAAAAGGCCCCAAAGCCTCGTAACCATCCACTCAACCCTAACACAAGAACATCAACGATAAAAAAAAGTTTAAAAGAAAAAAATAGAACAAGATAAATCACAATCCAAGAACTAATCACCAATCAGAAGAATAAAAAACCCACCACATAACCCACAATTCAACTCCAAAAAAATGTCAATAAAAGATAATGTAAGAAATTAAAACCCTAGCCATAACCAATATCCCCAAACAAATCCAAATTCCAAACAAAGAAGACATCACCGACTTAATATTATAATTCCTTTGGGGGAAAACCCTTCATTTACATCATCAACCGCATAAAATACATCTCACATCAACAAATCCGCAACAAACAACACAAACCCACAAAAGAAAAGTACAGTAAAAACAAAAAGGATAATCCAACTTCGAGATCTACCTTGGCACATGTAGCAAGGAAGAGATGATCCTAGAGAAAGCGAGACGGATACGGGGATAAACCCTAATTGTATACGTGGCAGTATTTCGAACGAAGGTTTCAATAGTCTCTACAAAGAGATTAAAGCTTCTTAGAGGTGGGAGGTATAACGTTAATGGAGCTGCGGAGAAAGCCACGGCGAAGAAGAGCTGCAACATCTGGCCAAACGAAGAGAACGAGAGACTATTTTTGTTTTGTTTCTTACTATGTGTTTTTTTCTCGTTTTGGAGGGTGTTAAGCTATTATATACTAAGAACTAACCGTGTATTGCCGTCAAAAGGAGAGGGTGGTTTTTTTTATACGGTTGACTGGTAGATAGACGGGAGGGGTTTGGCATGGTATTTTTGTGGAAGTGAAAGAGAATAGTGTCGGTGAATGGTAAGAGTGGGACCCACTAGTGGGTCCACCTTTTATTGATCTGAACCGTCCACTAGATAGGCTTTCCTACGGGCCGGGTGGGCCCACGGGTCACCTTTTTTTTTTTTTTTGCTGTTTTTATTCCCACACTATAATAAGATGATCTAAACCGTCCATGTGATAGGCCATAACGTAAATGGGTTGTGCCCAAAAAATCATTTACATAGGATGATTCTAGCTCTCTGTTATATGGAGGAATTGCATATTATTATTTATGGAAATCTCTATGGATTGGAGGGCTAGGATCATTTTCAGAAAATGTATTTATGATTACTCTTTTACACTAGAAGAAGCTGCCCCAATTTAAAAAAGGGTGAATATATCATTTCCCAGTCTTGGTTTTATGTTGTGACTTGTGAGACCTTTATTGGGTTTTGGAACGCAATCTGATTTCTAGTCTATACACCAAGGTTTTGTATATTGCTTTTTTCTTCCCCGTTTTCCTCGAGATTAGGTTATTGAGAAGAAGCTGGTGGCTATTCAGAGTAAACCACGGCAGGTGTGCTGTAAGAATTCTGTGTGCGGGTCAATGAAATCTATGTTTCTACCCCTTTTTTTGATAGTGACACCCCTCGGCTCTTATTTAGCACTACGCCGTTGGATCAGATCCTTAAAAAAAAAGCTACTCGAATTCCATCCTCGACGTTCAAATCCAACTCAGATCAGGGTTAGACGGTCTATTGGTATTGGCCAATCAAAGTAAAAACTATTTTATTAGTTTCCCTGCTGCAATAAGTGAATATCTACATGATTTTATAACTTATCTTTATTATTTAAAGAATCCTAAACTCAAGGGCACCTTGCAAAACCCAGCCTCAAGTATGTCTCGTTGGATCTAAGTCACCTAACCGCATTTATAAGCATTAAAAAGTGCAAAATTAAAAGAATGATGAATGCAGTTAGGCGGCATAGATCCAATGAAGGGTCGTTGAGGATGATTTTTGTATGGGCACCCTTTAGTTTAGCATTCCACTTATAATTTATACTAAATTATGTCATAAAATTACTAAAGTGGCTTTATAATTTGAGGAATGCTACAATGAAGGGCATCCCCATCGCATCCACGTCATCTGACGTTCATTTATAATAAATATCACTGGAAAATGTAAAATTAATGGACTTTGATGGGGGGATCCAATGAGGGTGCCCTTGCGTGCTTGTTTTTGCAAGGGCGTCCTTCGGATTAGCACTCCTCTTATAATTTATGCTTAAATAAACAAAAAAATTAGGGCAATTTTGTAATCCATCAGACTTCCAAACATATCTTCATAACATAAGTATGGATTCTTAATCTTTGGTTTCTAAATCAGGATCCGATCTGATCCTGAGAATTGTTGGATAATCCATGGGGTGCCCTTGTAGTTGGTTTTTCTAAGGGCGCCCTTCACTTTAGCATTCCTCTTATTTAGGCATCACAAGCTACCAAACACATTTAACTTTTCTATTTCCAACTTCCTGCAGGATCAGTTGCTTTCTAGGGCCTTTAATGCTTTATCGTGACACGTGGCCTTAATATGGATCACTAAACTTTATGAGACAGGGCACCACTTATGCCAGTGGCTTACAAAAGTGGACTTTTTTTATTATTATAAATTTGTTCTCGAAATGTCTTTTAGAAGATGCTAGATGCAGCCAAAAATCAGTTCCATAGGATGATCCTAACCCTCCGATCTGAACTGATCTGAATATGTTATGGAATCTTCTGCAGATCGGAGGGTTATGATCATCCTATGGAACTGATTTTTTGAGGCACAACCTATTTATGTTGTGCCCAGACAGATGAACGGTTTGGATCATAAAAAAAAGTGGGCCGTACCTACTTTTTTAAACTTCACGTGTTTTCACGGCCACCCAAAAATCAGTTCCATAGGATGATCCTAACCCTTCGATCTGAACTGATCTGAATATGGAGATTTCTAAAAATCATTTATGGAATCTTCTACAGATCGGAGGGTTGTGATCATCATATGGAACTGATTTTTTGAGGCACAACCTATTTATGTTGTGCCCAGACAGTCATTATTAAAAAAAGTGGGCCGTACCTACTTTTTTAGACTTCACGTGTTTTCACGGCCACCCATCATATAAATTCTCCACTCTTCTAATGGTTTTATAGTACAAAATCATTTAATAGTCGTTAAAACTTTTGCAAGGTGAATGTTTAGAAGTTCATAGCTAAAAAAGGATGCATTTGTCATCATCTTTTATTTTATTTTTCTGATGTCATTAATGACATTGGCACTCTTCAACACATCATACGATTTCTCCAGTCAATGTCCGAGACCTTCCTTCCCCAGAAAGGATGACTCTCATTATCACGGGAGCCCATCTACATGGTTTGGGAACGTAGAATAGTTTGTATTGACCATAGTAAGCAAAATGTTAAATAGTTTTGTATTGAGTGGAGTCTATTGACCATGGTGAGCAAAACGTGATGGCATAAAAAAAAGGGTCCGGAAAAATTCGAGTTTTGACAAATGGAAAAGATATATCCGCCCCTTTTGATCACCAGGAACACCTCTTGTCAGTGTATCAATGACTAAAGAGGAGCTGTTGTACTTTTGTCAAAAGAATTCAATGCCCTTGATTGCCTCAAACACTATCAAAAGGGGCGGATATATCACTTCCCTAAAAAAAACAGAAACAAAAAAAAAAAAAAAATCATTTAAAGTTTTGTAATGGTAGATGATATTTTCAACCCTCTGCATTACGTGAACACTCCCCTTATAACCTGATTTGACGTGAAAACTGGCCAACTTTATGTCGAGAAATTATATGGTAGCCGACCGTCAAATCTGCAAGGGCTAGGTGGCAACTTTGACAGTCGGGCATTATATAAAAACTCTTATGTCAAATCACGTTATAAGTGGGGGTTGAGTTGAAAATTTAGCCAAAAAAAAGTGTTTAGTACATTTAAATGCTTTTTATACATGTTTCAAATGTTTTCTTCAAAGAAAAGTTTTTCTTTTGATGTAAAAGTTAAGAACGGCAAACAATTAAAACACATTTTTATTTTCAAAGAAAGGCCGTTTAAAATGATGTTTTGCTAACTATAGTACTGACTATTTTGAGTTATAAATGTTTGGGAAAAATAATACGAGAGGGGTGTTTTGGAATAATTCTGGCGTGGTGTTGTCACTTCAACCAAGGGTTATACTCGTGATGTAGAGCATGTTGCCAACCACATGAAGCAACTTGATAAGAAGAAATCAAGTCTGAGAGGTTAAAAATCTATTGGCGTGGACTTTTCCTTTCAAAAGGTGTAACTTATTATCGAACGAGTCCTACGGCGATGCTAATAACCCAATGTTCATTAAAAGTATGGAAGCCAGATAGCCAGTGTTCATTAAGGTGCTGTTTGGATACGTGAATTTTAGAATCCAGGTTTTTATTTGAAAGCAGTGGATTTTACGATCAATTATACGAGATTTTAAGTAAGAAATTCATGTTTTAAAAATCTCTCCCTCATCCTGAGATTTCTAAAAACTGGAAATACGAGAAAATCTTCTACTCTCTTGCTCGACGAAAAGAGGGGCAAGAAATCTGAAAAACATGGGACGGTCTCGTTCATCTCTTGTCTCCCATCCAGGATATTGAGGACATCCAATATTTTAAATTATTGATATCCAAACAGCCCTGTTAATACGATTAAGGATATATACGATTGAGCAGTAACTAATGTCGGAACTACGGATGACACATCTAGTGAGTTTCCAATTACAATGGGAATAAAAAACATGTGTCAGAACTACGGATGGCACATCAAGTGAGTTTTCAATTACAGTAGGAATAAAAAACAAGAGAACCATCGGTACACACAGCAAACCATCCGTACACACAACATTAAGCATAAGGCTATATGGAAGAGGCTAGCATACTGATTAAACCAAATCTTCGAGAAAGGACGGCTCCATTGATCCTATAGATCTGATTTTTGGTACGCACCCTATCTATGGAAGGGCCTTCCAAATGAATGCTTTGGATGTCCCAAAAAATGTGGGGCCATATGTGTATTTGAGCTTCAGCTCAAATAAGCTTATGTGAGCTCGAGCTCAGGAGCACTTTCCTCAAATGTACACTATAATTTCTCCGCGAGGTATGAAAAGACTGGCTGAAAATTCTCTCTACAAAATTTTAATTTCACAAAATAATAGCTGGACCTCAAATGGACGGATCATCCCACTCACATTAATCAGATCTGAATTGGGTCCGTTGACACCCCTACCTATCATGTTTAGGGAGAGAGAGAGCTTTCACAAGGATTATTCTATGCTCTAGCTATACATAGAAAGTCAGTGTATTAACCACTTTTACTATCTAATCAGCGCAAGTGCGGAATAAGCATTTATTCGTGCTGTTCAGTTGTGGGCCACAATTAAAAAGTCACGCCCATTGGATGGTTGTGATTATCCGAGCAATAGGCTGCATTGGATGGTTAGAAAATTGCTCATCCAAGGGCTGGCCCATCCAGGGGCGATGCAAGAAATTTTGTACAAGGGGGGCAAAAATTATAGTAATTTTTTTTTCTCCGAACAAATGAAAGCACGATTATAGTTTCCAAAAAAAACCCTCAAATGTTCATTGTTATATCCCTAAAAGGGGGGCATATTTTTTTAGAATGAAGGGAAAAACCCTCACTTGGGAAGAGAAGAAGATATTTTTTATAAGGAAGGGATATAAAAATGGCAAAATTAAAATTTAAAACTTATTTTGTAATCGGGATTCTATTGGCCATAATATGCTTTGCTGGTTTGTCCTTCTCTAACTACGATTAATACATCGGCAAAAAAATCGGTCAAAATAGTCGGCCTTGCTCCATTCTTTAATGCGCCTTTCTCGTTATAGCGTTATTCTTGACGGGCATTGACGGAGTAAATATAGTTACGAGACTTCTATGTTATCACGTGTCAACTTGTTGGGGTTTATTTGAGTCAACAAAAAAACCCCTCTCTCTAACGAGATTATATACGGTGGCCGCCCCTCATCATTTGGCTGATCTAAATCATTAATTTTTGGGTCTTACGTAGATGTAGATAGGGTGTATCCCAAAAAAATTTCTCCATACTGTTCATCCGAACCCTCACCCTTATGTGCAGATTTCTATATTGTAACGTCAATTTTAAACCTCCATAAATTGGAGGGTTAGGATCATCCAATGGAGAAGATATTTTGGGGCACATCTTATATACATTAGGGCCCAACAAATGAACGGTTTGGATCACCCAATTGATCTGAGCCTGGGCTGCACCCTCATACATGATTGGCCATCATATAATCTCCCTTTCTGAAAGATGTCTCTCAAGGGATCTGAGACCTTTCAATTAAATGGAGTGCAAGTATTAGATTCTGCGTGTGTCGTATTAGTACACTTTGATTTAGGAATCACAGGTGAAAAAATCATCTCCATAGGATGATCCTAACCCTCTAATATGTAGATAAATTACATTTAGAAATATCTATAGATTGAAGAGTTAGGATCATCCAATGGAGATGATTTTATGGGCAAGGGTGCAACAAATCAACGGTTTGGATTGTGAGGAAAATGCCGACTATTTAGGATTCTATTGATGGTATTTAAGAGAATGATTTATTTCAAAATCAATGCCAGCCTATCAGTTTTAGCGTCAAGAGGAGATGGGCGATTTTTTTTGCCGATGTATTAATTGTAGTTTTAGAAGGGAAAGCCAGCAAGGCACGTTATGGCCAATAGAGTCCCGAATGGCTTCATATTGTCCCCCTTCCCTATTGGCCAATAGAGTCCCAAAACGCTAGACTTCCTCTCTTTTTTTCCCCAAAAAATAAGGGGGGCAATTGTCCCCCTTCCCTTTCATGTGCCATCACCCCTGGCCCATCAATTAACCGTATAGATCGATAACGGCATGCAATGATGAGGTGTTATACACTAAATTTCAGTGTATTGTTGTGTCTCGACTAAGCATTCTCCCACTCAACTCCTAGTTGCAGTGAGATCACTGGCGTTGATCTAGGTGGTACCAGCATGCCAAATTTTGATAGGGTTTTAATCAAAATTAAGGCAATCTCCAAACTTATAAACCAAAGCTTGACGCACCGATCCTAGCTCTTATGCTTCCCAATCTCCTTGTTGGCAAACCATTCATCTCCTTGTTGGCAAACCCTTCTGCACCGTCCCACATTAATTTTTGAGATATCGGAGGAAACCTATATTACGAAGAAATCTGCAACCATCATAGTTACAAAGTAAGTACCTATAATTATCCGCATAAAATTTCATTGATATTAAAAAAAAACCTATACCACTCAAACAAATCAACTGAATACATTCTACATATATCCATCTAAAATTGCGTTGCTGCAAAATAAGAAGGGATTTTTGCTTATTAGTCCCTACATGGCAAAATAATTGCTTAATAGTCCCTAAGAAAAGCATATTTTCCAAGCAGTCATACTTTTGAAAAATAATTACTAAAAGGTCCCTAAAACTAACATAAGTCAATTTTCTCCATTTAAAATTTTAAAATGTAACTCCGTTAATCAGTTTTAGCCTATTTTAACTTTCTTTCCGATATTTTTGGAAATAAATTAGGAAATAGGCGAAAATAATATCTCTTCCAATATTTTCTACAAAAATCTTGTTAAACCCAACAAAGTTGTTAACGTTTTAGCGAACTATGACTTTACCTTCGGTTTATGAAGTTATCCCTCGAAATTAACCAGACATAATTTCCCTCTTAAATCATTAATGAAAAAAATAATCCTACGAAATAATTTTCCATCATAAATATTTTTCTTGGAATCCAACCAAAATAGAATTATCTAGAAAAGTTTGAAAGGGAAAAATATTCCTAAAATTTCTTACTTTAATTACACATAAAAAAGGAAATTCCAACCGACCCTTTTTTTGGGTTCAATTTATTATGAGATTCATCTAAATTAATTTTTTGTTGAAGGATTTTTGCCGACTATATTGGATGAGATCCTATCTTCGCCTTTTCCTAATTTATTTCCGAAAATGTTGGAAGGGAAATCAAAATAGGCTAAAACTGATTGGTGGGTTCAGAACAAGCACAACAAGAGCATATTACATGCATGATACTGCTGGTTGATTTTTTATTTTTTGAAGAATATTAATAGCGGATAATATAAATAAAGAAGAACACATCTGTGAGAAATTTCTCTCTACATATCCAAAATTGAGCTGTTACAAAAAACCAGATTTTACCACTCAAATTATCTTCTTTCGTTTGGCCAGTTGTTCTTCTACACCATAGCCCACATATCCAAAATTGAGTTGTTACAAAAAATCAGATTTTACTACTCAAATTATCTTCTTTCGTTTGGCCAGTCGTTCTTCTACACCATAGCCCACATATTTCTCCCAGTTTGAAGTATTTTCTATGCGAAGATTCGTTGGTTAGGGTTACATATCTTGATCGTTTGCTATAAGGGGAAAGACGAGCAGCATTTTGAACCACTTGAGTTTTAGTACTTTCCATCACTTTCTGCTCGAGGGATGGCAGGGATGTGACTGGAAGAATGGTGGAGGACTGTATCGATGGTAACTGGAATAATGGTGGAGGATTGGATCGATGGCAGGGATGTGACTGGAAGAATGGTGGAAGACTGGCTCGACGGGGAATCTCGACTTCGGAGGGATTCTGGTTCTCACTCGTTTCATCCCTTATTAGCACTAACCACAAGGGGATAAGAATCACCATGGGAGGAGTTGAAAATAGAAAAATTAAAGGTATACTTGCGTTCGGCATAGCATTAAACATAGCGCTTCACTAGAGCAGAGCAAGCTTATCAAACCATATATCCATGTAGAGGCGAAGAGCAAACTTATCAGGTGGCTCCATTAATGATATAAGTGTTAAGGGCTGTTAATATTGAAACCACCTCCCACGCAGCAATTATTGGGATCAAAACAGGGTGTTTCTTTTTAACTGAAGGTGGTGTAAGCTGATTTCATTTTTTCAGGTGATAAGACCGGACATGCTTTCAATCAAATCTGTAATCAAACTGGTAAAAAAACCTAACATTGTTTGTTTTGGGTTTGGAATGGACTAGGGTTCTCCATCGCTCCACTGTAGGATTTTTGTCGAAAATATTGGAAGATATCCTATCTTCGCCTTTTCCTAATTTATTTCTGAAAATGTTGGAAGGGAAATCAAAATAGGCTAAAACCAATTAGTGGGTTTAGAACAAGCACAACAAGAGCATATTACATGCATGATAGTGCTCGTTGATCTTTTATTTTTTTATTTTTTGAAGAATATTAATGGTGGATAATATAAATAAAGAAGAACACACCTATGAAAAATTTCTCTCTACATATGCAAGCAGGCCAGGTATGGTAGAGATAGACAAAAAAATCATTAAAAAAGGTACAGAGATGATTTTTTTTTTCTGAATGACAGAGATGATCTTGAAATATAAAAAGCTGTATTCAAACATTTAAACCTAGTAAAGGTGCTTCGAGATGGATGATAATATGTTAATTAAGAGATTTTATCTTGTATTGGATTTCATGATTTTGCAAAAAATACTCATCCTGCTACAACCACACCAGCTCACTAAATTCCCAAAATTCCTCAAAAAGTTAACAGGCTACTTTTTTTCTACCGAGTCATGAGAAGAACATGAAAGCAATACAACACATCAGCGAGTGCACATTACCAGCAAGTTTCTGAAATTTCAAGTTTCGGTCGATAATGAAACCGAAATCTACTATACCCGAAACTGTAGTTTATTTCGGTCGAAATTTCGTTTATCCTCAAATTTCAGCAGAAATTTAAGGGATTTCACCCAAAAATTTGGATCTTTGACAATTATTTAATAATATCTCGAAATTTCAAAAATTTCAGTCGAAATAGATTTGGAGAAGAATTAGCAGATAAATAGATTTCGTGGGATTTCGGCCGAAATTTTGGATTTCGGCCATCATATCGTCAACATTGCTATATCCCAAAAACCACAACAAACAACTCTAACTAATTATTGCCTTCTAATACTTTGCAATGAATTGATATTAGGTTCCAAAGTACATAGACTTTGTGATGAATTGATATTAGATTTGAAAAGTAAATACCCGCTAAAAAGTCCCCCTGATTTCAGTGACTTGAGCATGATTTCCTCGGCTAGTCTGAAACCATGAATCTTAATAACAAAAAAAAATTTCTTAGTCAATATGCACAACAGTGCCAAAAAAAAAGATATCACATATCACATGCACTGTAAACCAGTACAGCATCTAGTTTTTTAAGGCATGTGAAGAACAAAATTTGTATGAGCTTTCAAAGATTGCATTGCCTCTCTTTTTTGTTTTGTAGGTAAAGTTTGTATGGCTGAAATCTGTTACATTACACTAAAATGTTGCAAACAACAGCTCAAAGAAAAATAGACTGAAATGTATTAAAAAAAAACATATATTTGCTAACAATTGCATTTGTTACATATCCGAGTAATACAAAAACTAAGAACCTATTACACTCAAACTACTTATCCGCATAAAACTTCACTCAGATCCACCTTGTTACAAAACAAATACCTATACTTATCCATGATCTACGAAAAATCAGATCATACCATTGCCCTGTCTTTCTTCTACACCATATGCCACATATACAAAAACTAAGAACCTACTACACTCAAACTACCTATCTGCATAAAACTTAACTCAAACTGATCAGATCTGCCAAAATTGAGTTGTTACAAAAAATCAGATCATGCCATTGCATAGTCTTTCTCCAAAATTGAGTTGTTACAAAAAATCAGAATTTACCACTCAAATTATCTTCTTTCGTTTGCCCAGTCGTTCTTCTACACCATATCCCACATTTTTCTCCAGTTTGAAGTATTTTCAGTGCGAAGATTCGTCGGTTAGGGTTACAGATCGTGATCGTTTGCTATAAGGGGAAAGACCAGCAGCATTTTGAACGTCGAGTTTTTGTACTTTCCACCACTTCCTCGCTCGTTCGCTTCCCCGTCCTAGAAGAAGACTGCTCGAGGGCAGGGAGGGCAGGGATGTGACTTGAAGAATGGTGGAGGACTGCATCGATGGCAGGGATGTGACTGGAAGAATGGTGGAGGACTGGATCGATGACAAGGATGTGACTGGAAGAATGGTGGAGGACTGGATCGACTGGGGGATTCTCGACCTCAGGGGGATTCTGGTTCTCACTCGTTTCAATCCTTCTCAGCCCTAACCATAAGGGGATAAGAATCCCTTGGGAGGACTTGAAAACAGAAAAAAATCAAAAGTACACTTGCGTTCGTTACTGCAAGTCATAGCATTAAACTTATCAAACCATATATCCAAGTAAAGGTGGCTCCATTAATGATATAAGTGTTAAGGGCTGTTAATACCGAAACCACCTCCCACACAGCAATTATCAAGATCAAAACAGGGTGTTTCTATTTAGGTGAAGCCGAAGCTGTGAAGAATCTTATGGTACCCAATACAACAGAGAATGCAGGGCGCATTTCATTTTTTGCACAACAGGAACGAGGGAGGTGGTGATAAGACCTAACAGGCTTTCAATCAAAGCTACAATAAAACTGGTAAAAAAACATAACATTGTTTGTTCTGGGTTTGGAATAGGGCTACAGTTCTCCGTGTGATGGAACACAACAAAAATAGGTTGTGCCCCAAAAATCATTTCCATAGGCTGATCCTTGCCGTCCAATCTATAGATGTTTCCATAATTCCTCTTAAATCGGATGGTTAAGATCACCCTATATATTTTTTTATTAAAAAACCATAGAGGAGGGGGGTTAGATTGAAATTATATGGCTTTAATGGGTGCCTTCGTTAAAAGCATAAAGGAGGGGGTAGGATTGAAAATATGTGAGTTGAATGGGTGCATTTGTTAAAAAAAGTCAAAAAAGTGATGTGTAATTCTCATATAATTTTCAAAAAAATCAAAAAATCAACTATAACAGTAAGATAGGAACAACTAATACATGCATGTTGAATTTTTGTACGGCTTTGATTGGAAAAATACAATCATTCACATGAGCTTGTGGCTTGGGTAAAGCTTCTGAGACAGACTGGCCAGTAGATTCATGGATAATAACAGTAATAGTAAAAGTTCCATTCAAAATCAAGGAAAGTAGGTGTTCCATGGTACAAAGAGAAGGCCAACGATTAAATATTTTATGCACTTAGTGAACAACTAAAGAGGAAAAAAAGGAACGGAGGCTTAGAAAAGTAAAACCTATTTGGGAACATAACCCATTAAAACCTCAAAACATTACTTACCCATAGGCACCCATGAAAGAATGAAAAAGAGAGTAGAATTGTTGAATAAACTTGTGCAAAATAAGCTGAATTTTTGGTAGGAATTGTGAAACAAAGAGGTTTTAAAAACGGTATGGAGGAATCCTAAAAGCTAGATCAAAGGTTGAAAAATATGCTAGAAATCACAATAGAAATCTCTAAACTAAAAAAAATATTCGTAAGGAGTCTACCAACAACAAATATGCAGCAATACAACTAAAATTTGCATCACAGCAAGGGCAACAGGATTGCAGGTGCTTCCCTTAGTGAACAATTATGTGGAAAAAACTAAAATTCAAATAAAGAAGACTGGTAATATAAATCTTCAATAAATCAACTTTTGATTAAGTATCTGTGAAGAATATTATATTGGAAGGGCCATGACACTTTCCACGTACTCTGTCGCAGAACACTTGAACTTGGGATGCTAACACATTATCATAGAATATAACTTCCAAGGTTCAATAAATATTTTCAATAAATATAATCAAAAGATATATTAAAACATATTTTCAATAAATCATATAATCAGTAACATAACATAATGGTGAACGAATTTCGATATAAATATGAAAATTTCTTATACCACGGAAGGACGCAAGCAGTCTAGTGAAGATAATGTTTTCATCAGTCTATATTTCGCAGTCTCAAACCAAATATTTCAATGATTAAGATTCGTATCCATATCTGCAAAATAAAAGAAAGGTAGTTAAGACATGCACCCTTAATCGTAGGCAATCCAGAGGAAAGGATTCCATTTGTTTAGAATAATCTAAAAGCTACTCACCTAGTAAGATGAAGAAGTTGTCCAAATAACAAAACCCCACAGACATGCCAAAAAATAAAAATTGTGATATGATTTGGGTCCCATACCTGTAGTTCATTTCACCAATCTCAAGAAGTTAGTGTCATTCTTAGAGTTCTATGGCTGGGAAAGAGAGGACTTGATACCATGACCCGTATTCAATAATTGAGACTCATCCGCAGCAAAGACAATAATTTTATAATATCTGTAGACCAATGAAATGCCAAGAAGGAGATAAGAAGATTATAATTAATCAAAGCATAAATTGTCACCAAAAGGACTATCAATTGCTGGAGATAAAAGGCAGAGCATACATTTCCTTTTAATTTCATGTGGTATATAAGGACAGTTTAAAGGAACAAAATTACTTTAGATGTCAGAATACCTTGCTCCCAAGTGATATCTTCTATTAAACTTAAGGCTCTGAAAATTTTAACTGTAATTGAACTTAAGAATATTAAACATGAATTTCAATCTAAAACACATAACCTCATTATGATTGAATTGGACTGACTCATTGTAGGGCAGTCTATTAATTGTGAAGTGTGAAGCAGGTGGCTTTAACATGTCACAACAAAATCTTGAATCTATTAAGCAAGCTCGAAAGGTGGATAATTTCATACTGATGGAGAGAAGTGATTTTGAGTTGATGAGAGGGGCCCTTCACCCGCTAACTACAATATTTTCGATGCCATAACAATATGGCACTGATATGGCATTCATGCCAATGCTATAAAACAGATGAAGCCAAAAGAATGACGTTGCTCACTTATAGCAAATGGAAATGGGTGCAGTACAGACGATGTAAAAACTGGGATTTTACAGGAAGAACATGCAAACTTTCACTTTAGGGAAAACATATATCACAGTAGTAGAGAAGCTGAAAAATAAAGAGAATCGAATTCGTACCAACTGATTCTTTTGATCTTAATTTTGCTCCGGTTCTTACTTGTTGATGTGGGTCTTCAAGATGCGAAAAAAAAGTGACGCCAACCTCCTCCCCTGTCAAAATCATCGATACCCAGCCCACATGAAACAAAACAATCAGAAATTCTTTTAGGAACAAAAAATTAAAGGGGAAAAGAAAAGAAATTAATTCCCCAACCTCTTCTAGGTAAAAGAGATGATATTGATAGAGTAAAAAAGGGTAAGCTCCATAACCAAAAGAGATGAAACTATCACAGAGGAAGGGACAAAAACAGACGCATTGATAGAGTAAAAAGAAGAATTAAAAAGGGAAAAGACAATAGAGACATAAATCTACTAAAATCCATATATAAGAAGGAAATAAAATCAAACCCGACTGCTCTGCTGGCTTTCTGTCCAAAAGATCTCCGCCATGAAAATACAAATATGCAACCAATGAAAACAAATATTTTTTATTAATTATTTTGCTGGCTTTTATTCCATCGTGTTCCCTGCAGAGACAATTCATAACCCATAAAATTCATGAAAATAAGGAAGCAACTGAGAGGAGAGGTTGAAGAGACATGTAGCCTGAAAAACAAATCTCTTCAGGAATTGGCCGAGAAAGTCTTCAGCGGAAATCTCTAAAGCGCTAGCTTAGGGTATTTTTCGACCCAACCTTCTTCGTGTAGCCACCGATGTCACAGAGAACAAAAAAAAATGACCGTGAGGAACATAAAGCTGGAACAGAGAAAGCGGTAGGGTTTTCTGGAGGAAGAGGGCAGGAAACGTACAGTAAAAATGTAAAAATTGCAGAGCTAAGAAGGGGAAAAGTTAACTTAGAGAAAAAGTTAAAAATGGGATGAATAAGGGGGCACGTGGGTAAGAAGATATCTCTAATATAAAAATATCTCTGATGCAAAATATCTCAGAAATCAAATAAATCATTCCTTCTCTCTCTCTCTCTCTCTCTCTCTCTCTCTCTCTCTCTCTCTCATGCAAGACAAATATTTCCGACGCGTGGATTCCTTTGTCGTTTATCAGAGAAAGAGAGAGTGAGAAGGGGAAATCCACATCCACATAGTTTTCAAAGTTGAAAATTTAAAAAACCATTTTGTTTGGTTGTCGGGTTTTTTTTTTTTTTTTTTTGTTCCTGGGAGTTATGTGGGAGAAAAAAATAACCTTATCGGTGGGAAAAAAAAGTCCTAGAAGTATCCTGGTAAAATAAAAATCCCATATTTGGTTGACCGGATTATGGTGGGAAAAAAAAAAAACCTTTGTTTGGTTGCTTGAACTGTTGGGTAGAAAAAAAAAAATTCTTCTCAAGCTTATTTTTGGTTCCTGAGTTTATTTTTGTTCCTGGGGTTATCTTGGGATGGGATGAAAAGGCAATCATTACAAAAGTAGGATTAAAAAATTCACCCCACAAGTAATCATTACAAGAGTGGGATTAAAATAAACCTAGTGCTAAAAGGCAACCAAATATGGGATGGGACCAAAATTTAACTAACTCTTCCTGGGACAAAAATTTAACTGGCAACCAAACAGAGCTGCATTTGTGAAAAAAAGTCAAAAAATGTGATGTGTAATTCTCATGTAATTTTTATAAAAATAAAAAAACTCTCTTCTTTTCATCCCAGCTTATTGTAGTACTAGTAAAAAACCCGTGCGATGCACGGGCCGACAAATAACTGTACGGACCACGTCATAGGTTGATCCAAACCGTCCATGTGATGGAACACAACATAAATAGGTTGTGCCCCAAAAATCATTTCCATAGGCCGATCCTAGCCCTCCAATCTATAGATGTTTCCATAATTCCTCTTATCTTAAATCAGATGGTCAAGATCACCCTATAGTTTTTTAATTAAAAAACCATAAAGGAGGGGGGTAAGTCTGGTAAGATCGAAATTATACGGCTTTAATGAGTGCCTTTGTTAAAAGCATAAAGGAGGGGGTAGGATTGAAATTATATGATTTAATGGGTGCCTTTGTTAAAAGCATAAAGGGGGGGTAGGATTGAAATTATATGAGTTGAATGGGTGCATTTGTTCAAAAAAGTCAAAAAATGTGACGTGTAATTCTCGTGTGATTTTCAAAAAAATGGAAAAAACTCTCTTCTTTTCATCTCAGCTTATTTCATCCTAGCTTATTCTATTAGATATATATATATATATATATATATATATATATGAGGAAAATGATTGTGAGGTTGAAGCTCATATAGCTTATATGAGCTTGAGGGCCCAAACACATGGGTCCCACATTTTTTGGTGATCCAAACCATTCATTTGCAAGGCACCATCATAGATAGGGTGTGTACAAAAAATCAGCTCCATTGGATCATCCTAACCCATCCAAAAGCGGAGGGCAAAAATGCATAGATTTGTGGCAAACAGTGTCTGTCCATTTTGCCCTCCACTTTTGGATGGGTTAGGATGATCCTATGGAACTGATTTTTTGTATACACTCTATCTATGTGAGGACCTTTCAAATGAATGCTTTGGATCATCCTAACAATGTGGGCCCACATGTGTTTAGGCCTTCAAGCTCATATAAGCTATATGAGCTTCAAGCTCACAATCATTTTCCTCTATATATATATATATGAGAAAAGTGTAGCTACACATACGTGTAGCTAACTTAGCTACACCAACGGCTTAAAATATAGTGGACCCCACATTGTTTGGGTGATGCAAACCATTCATTTGATAGGCCTTCACATAGATAGGGTGTGCCCAAAAAATCAGCTCCATAGGATCATCCCAACCCTACGATTTGTGGAGGCAAAAATTGACGTGTAAAAACCTTCACAAATCTATCCATTTTTGCCTTCACAGTTTGAAGGGTTGGGATGATCCTATGGAGCTGATTTTTTGGGCACACCCTATCAATGCGAGGGCCTATCAAATGAATGGTTTGGATCACCCAAATAATGTGAGCCCACTGTATTTTCAGCCGTCGATGTAGCTAAGTTAGCTACACATATGTGTAGCTTCTCTCTCTCTCTCTCTCTCTCTATATATATATATATATATATATATATATATATAGAGAGAGAGAGAGAGAGAGAGAGAGAGAGAACGGTTCCTACACATATGTGTAGATAAGTTATCTACACACTAGCTTAAAATACAGTGGGGGCCACATTATTTGGGTGATCCAAACCATTCATTTTTAAGGCCCTCACATAGATAGGGTGTCCACAAAAAATCAGATCCATAGGATCATCCTAACCATTCGAACTGTGGAGGCAAACATTGGACTAATTTGTGAAGGTTTAAAGACATCCATTTTACCTCCACAAAATCGTAAGGTTGGGATGATCCTATGGATCTGATTTTTTGTAGACACCCTATCTATGTGAGGGTAAAATGGATGGCTTGGATCACCCAAACAATGTGGGCCCCCACTGTATTTTAAGCTAGTGTGTAGAGTTCTCTATATATATATGAAAGTGAAGCTACACCGCCGGCTTAAAATACAATGGGTCCACATTGTTTTGGTGATCCAAAGAATTCATTTGATTGGCCCTCACATAGATAGGGTGTCCACCAAAAATCAGCTCCATAGAATCATCCCAACCCTTCAAACTGTGGAGGCAAAAATGGACAAATTTGTGAAGGTTTTTACAGGTTCATTTTTGCCTCCACAAATCGTAGGGTTGGGATGATCCTATGGAGCTGATTTTTGGTGGACACCCTATCTATGTGAGGGCCAATCAAATGAATTCTTTGGATCACCAAAACAATGTGGGCCCATTGTATTTTAAGCCGGCGGTGTAGCTTCACTTTCCTCATATATATATATATATATATATATATATATATATATATATATATATAGAGGAATAAGATTGTATGCTTGACCGTACCTAAAGTTAGTACGGTAGAGTGCCAAATCACATGGGTCCCACATTTTTGGTGAGCATCTAAACCATTCATTGGCAAGGCCCCATCATAGATAGGGTGCATACCAAAAATCAGCTCCATAGGATTATCCTAACCCATCCATTTGTGGAGGCCAAAATGGACAGACAGTGTTTGTCCACAAATCTACCCATTTTGGCCTCTAGTTTTGGAGGGGTTAGGATGATTCAATGGTGCTGATTTTTGGTATGTACCCTATCTATGATGGGGCCTTGCAAATGAATGGTTTAGATGCCCACCAAAAATGGGGACCCATGTGATTTGGCACTCTACCGTACCTACGGTCGAGCATACAATCCTTTTCCTCATATATATATATATATATATATATATATATATATATAGAAGAAAGTGAAGCTACACCGCCGGCTTAAAATACAATGGGCCCACATTGTTTTGGTGATCCAAACCATTCATTTGATTGGCCCTCACATAGATAGGGTGTCCACCAAAAATCAGCTTCATAGGATCATCCTAACCCTTCAAACTGTGGAGGCAAAAATGGACAAATTTGTGAAGGTTTTTACACGTTCATTTTTGCCTCCACAAATCGTAGGGTTGGGATGATCCTATGGAGCTGATTTTTGGTGGACACCCTATCTATGTGAGGGCCAATCAAATGAATTCTTTGGATCACCAAAACAATGTGGGCCCATTGTATTTTAAGCCTGCGGTGTAGCTAAGTTAGCTACACCGGCGGTGTAGCTTCACTTTCCTCATATATATATATATATATATATATATATATATATATATATATGGGAAAGGTGTGCGTACTCGGTCGAGTAGATAAGCTTATCTACTCGGTCGGGTTAAAAACAGTGGGGGCCCACATTTTTGGGGTGATCCAAATCATTCATTTGAAAAGGCCTTACCTAGATAGGGTGTCCACAAAAAATCAGCCCCATAGGATCATCCTAACCCATGCAACAGTTGAGGGAAAAATGGGGAAAAATTGACAAACACAGCTTGTCCACAAATCTGCCCATTTTTCCCTCCACTGTTGGATGGGTTAGGATGATACTATGGGATTGATTTTTTGTGGACACCTTATCTAGGTAAGGGCCTTTCAAATGAATGGTTTGGATCACCCCAAAAATGTGGGCCCCCACTGTTTTTAACCCGACCGAGTAGATAAGCTTATCTACTCGACCGAGTACGCACACCTTTCCCTGTATATATATATATATATATATATATATATATATATATATATATATATATATATATATATTGGGCATTTACTAAATGAAAAATACATTGGAAGGAAGAAGGGGAGGCTGACACGTTTGCTTGCACAGTGAAACTCCCTTCCCTCTTTATAATAGTAGATATATATAAGCATATATGAGCTTGAATTCCCAAACACACGTGTCCCACATTTTTTGTGATGATCTGAACCATTCATTTGCAAGGCCCCATCATATATAGGGTGGGTATAAAAAATCAGGTCCATTGGATCATCCTAACCCCTCAAAAAATGGAGGGCAAAAATGGCAAATTTGTCAACAAACATTGTCTGTCCATTTTTTCCCTCGACTTTTGGATGGGCTAGGATGATCCTATGGACCTGATTTTTGGTACACACGCTATCTATGTAAAGGCCTTCCAAATGACTGCCTTGGATCACCCCAAAAAATGAGGGACCCATGTGTTTGTAGCACTCAAGCTCAGATAAGCTATATGAGCTCCAGCTCAAAAGTACCCCCTGTCATCTATGGCCAAATCCAAAATGCCAACCTAACCCAACCCGAAACATCACCAACCCAGCCCGAGGCAAAATCGGGTTGAGCCCGATCCAAGTTGCACCTTAGCACTTGGGCCTTACAAAAGATAAAATTCCAAGAGGAACCCTTCTATGCCCTGCTCTCTCCTCTGAAATCGCTCTCCCATTTCATTCTATTTCTACTTCCGAAAAGTTTAGATTTTTCTTTTGCCTTTTCATCCATGGCGTTTGCAGGACGTCTTAGACCTAGTCTCTATCTCATGACTAGGTTACTGAGAACAGAATCGGGTTTTACCCAGAGATCCAGTGCCCCACGAAGCTCCGGAAACCCTAATTTCACAAATTCCCAGGTAAAATGACTGTGATTTTGTTTCATTTCTGTAAGATTGTCTCTCCCTTCTTTCGTATCGTTCTTGTTTTGAAATGCCTGATTACCAAGCGCGATTGAACTGATTTTTAGTGGATTTGCATAGTGATTTAAGCTTATATTTTTCGCGGATCTTTTTCCCATGTCGTATAATTTTTTTTATAGCAAAAAATATTCACATTGGCAAACCAAAAAACTAGCGGCACTATTGTTTTCTGAAATATAGGGTTTGTATATGGTGGGACCTCCTCCACGTTAATCTTTCTCTGTCGGAATATTGATTAATGCATTAGTTTTGAAATCCCAGTTATTGATCTAATTGTAGTTGAATTTGCCAGTTAAAAGACAATGGAAGGCTTCTTTTTTTTTTTTTTATGAATCTCATCTCATGCTTATAGTTTACATTTGTTGAATTCTTATGTTCTCTAGAACTAATTTCTCCACCGCAGTTTGGATAAATATCTTCCTTGTGCCAGCATTTCTTTTACTATTGGCTAGTTATTATAATAAGGGCCTGTTCTTTTCAGATTGTGACAACCGTTGGTGAAGGCCAATAATCGGCTGGGGCCCTCACCATCGGTTGAGATTATGATAACCGATGGTGAGCCCTCCAAACAGATTATTGGACTCAAATTACATTAGTTTTGAGTCCAATAATCGGTTTGGAGGCTCACCATCCGTTGTCGTAATCTCAATTGAACAAGGCCTAACTGTTTGCTAAATATTGGCTGAAGATTATGCTTTTTGTCCGGCAATACTCTAACAATGAAAGTTCTTCTTGCAGTGTTTGAGGAACTTTGCAACCACAACAAGCTCAAAGGAGACACAAATTAAGGTAAAAGATAATTCACGGCCTTTTACCAGTGGGACAACCTGCTAAATAGAAGTATTTTATGTCTTACGGATTTGGGCATCTCAATGTTGTTTTGTTTTCTCTGTATCTGTATCTCGTTCATTTTTGGAAACGGAATGCGTCACTCTAATCATTATCAGATATGCCATCATTTTTTGACATGCAGTTTTACACAGGTCATTATTAGAGATGCCTCCACTTTCACTTTTAAGGAGATTGTTTGGATCCCATCACTTTCACTTTCACACTTTTTTTTGAACGGTAAGGTTGCTCTACTGTGACCTGGTGGTCACGGGTTTGAGTCACGGAAACTGCCTCTCTGCAAGCCCTCCCCAGACCCCGCAATGGTGGGAGCCTCATGCACTGGGCCCGCCCTAAAAAATTTCATTAATGAGAAAAAAGCGAAGCAAAGGGGAACCACCGCAAGACCGAGATGGTAGAAGTGTAGAACCGTAACATGGAAAGCAAAAATGCGAAAAAGAAACAAATGGAACACTGAAACCCTCAAGGTGGAAGAAAATCAAAGATCTCAAGACTCTCCCTCTCGCTAGCCTATCGGTCTCACTGTTGGCTGACCTTCTAACATGATTGAACGAGATGGAAGAGCTTGCCACTTGGTCCGTAATCTCATCCAACCAATGTGCAAACCTCCAAGGGGGAGAAAGGCTTCCCTTCAACCACCTGCTCGCATTAAGGGAGTCCCCTTCCGCTATCACTATATCAAGGATGAAACTCTGATCCTGATGCCTTGGAGGATCACTCTGATCTTTGCCTCATTGGAATCTGCTGTCCCAATGGGGCGTGAGAATGCCCAACTCGTCGACCCTCTCTCATCTCTCAAGAGGCCGCCTACTCCTACAGTCTGGGTTTCCCATACTAGAGCCATCAAAATTAAGTTTCAGCTGCTTGGGGCTAGGGGGTTTCTATTCTTGAGAGATAGACTCTGCTTGTGCAGATTTCCCTCCATTCATGCCACATATCATAAGCGGAGACGAACATGAAGGAAGAGACCTTACCTAGGAATAGGATATAGACCCATCTAAGCCCTCATTTTCTTCACTTCTTCTACACACCATCTCTCTCAATTCCTTCCAAGTTCTATTCATACCTACTCATCTCACTTCTTCTACACACCACCTCTCTCAATTTCTTTCAAGTTCTATTCATCCATACTCATCTCACTTCCTCTGCCTTCTACTTTTCTCAAAACATATTTTCAACATCCAAAGACTTCTAAGATTTTATAGCCATTTGAAATGTGTTTTTTTGTTAAATTTGTTTGATATAGTGGTTTCTTATATTTTTAACATTTTTTTATTTTTTTAGAATTTTTAAAATTCTTAACTAGTAATTTTTTTAGAATTTTTAAAATTCTTATATGTAATGCCTTCGGGCTGCTGTACTTGAGCCCTGGTTGGGGACATCTTGTCCTCTGCTTGGTCCGTTCCTGATCAATAAAGTCAATTTAAAAATAAAAATAAATCTTAACTATTAATTTTTATTTTTTATTTTTATTTTTATTTTGAAAATTTTCTAAAGGATTCATTAGCTGGCCCCAACTAGTTTGGGACAAAGGCTTAGATGAGTTGAGTTGAGTTTAACTAATAATTTTTTTCTTCGATCGTAGTGTCTTTTCCGGAATGAAACTGCTGAAACGGATGAAAGACCAACTTATGTGGGGACCAAAGTTCCGGCTTAAGTTTGAAGTTTGATTCTTTACACCGACAAATCTCATATGTTTAGAAAATATTAATTCACATTATATTAATAAGATGAGTAAGTTGAAAGGTAAAATAAATAGCATGGTCATCAGCTTTCAAAATTTGTGACACGCATATATATATATATATATATATATATATATATATATATATATATATATATATATATATATATATATATATATGCGTCTGTGTGTGTGTGTGTTTAGAATAAAGCTTACGGTTATAGACATGTGCGACTGGATATGTTACTAAGTGTTGGTGTTTGATCTTGTTAAACTATTATTTTTAGTTATCTTGGTTATGCAATGATTTGTAATTGTGTATTTATGTTTATCGTAATATTTTCTGAAGTTTCATTTTAAATTTTCATTGTTTCCAGGGTTTTAATAAATTTTTATAATTTTTACTTGATTTCCATACAGTTTCATAAACTAACACAAAGTACTTCCACTTCCGTAGGAACTGAAGTTTGATTCCCTATGCAACACAGTAAATGCAAATGCATTGAAATCTCGCATAATTCTCTGTATAAACTACTAGAGGGCACCTTCTTACAGTAACTTTTCAGATAAATCAAACTAAAAAATGGCAAATGATTGTGAAACATTAATATTTATTTTTTATTTTTTTAATTTTACGTTTATAAGGTCTTTAATATTTAATATTTCTAACCATCAAACCTCTTCAAACACCAAAAACCAAAATCAACGTTTCGGAATCCGAGATCGATTCGGCTGTAAACCGATTTCTTTACATCTGTCGTGTGACGAATCAAGCCGGAGAGACAAAATGAATAAAAAATTACAGAATACGAAAATGAGGAACAAGGAAAAAAAAACTCACTTGTCTAGATGAGAAGGAGAATGAAAGGGATGAAGAGCTCGAGTCTGAGATTGAAAATCTCGATCTTGCCGAGCTAAAGGTGCCTTGAACAATACGCTTAAAAAGAGCGTTCCTCATCTCTCTCTTTCTCGGAAACTCGTCGGAAAAGAAAAGGGAAAAAGCCCCAAATGCTCGCTCTGATGAGAATGAGACGGAGAGAGTTCTACTTTTACTTTCACAACTAAATGTGTGAATTACTAGGACTGATGTCGGCACGAACGACTATTTTTGATAATAAGGACGGGGGGATTGTAAATTTGTAATAGAGGACAACGGGTTAAAAGAATATAACCTAGGATTGTAAATTTGTAATCGAGGTGGTTCGTCTCGTTATAAAAAGATGGTCGTGTGGAGTTTTTATAAAGTCACCTCGTCTTGGAGTTTTTATATGATGCCCGACTGTGAAGTACCGTCAAAGCGGTGCCACCCTTGATATTTGATCCAACAACAGACCACTTTTTAAGAGGCTGCTGTTGGATCAAATATCAAGGGCGGTACCTCTGATGTACCACCTCACCACCTTGACGGGTGTAATTTCTCATCTTCTATATTAATCTTGGTAATGCTTTTCTTCTCTTTTGTAATCTGACCATCTCGAACTTTTCAATAAAATTTGCTATCATTAAAAGAAAAAAAAGAAAAAAAAAAGGGCAGTGGTAAACCAACCTCCATATGTCTTAAATCAACCCCTATCTAGGGCAGTGCTGAGAGACAGAGAGAGGGAGGAGAGAGATATGGGGGTCGATTTAAGTTCCCAAAAAAATCCATGGAAAATGAGTTTAGCAGACGCTGGAAAATTCATTTTCCAAAGTAAACTTGTCCGAATCAAAAATTTCCATACATCAAATCAAAAATATAAAAGGGAAAATGAAACAAAAAAAAATCGTCGCCTGAGAGATTCGAACTCTCGCGGGGAAACCCCATGTACTTAGCAAGCACACGCCTTAACCACTCGGCCAAAGCGACCTTTATTTGTAGATCTCGATTTCACACTCAAGAAGACGGGTGTCCCCAAAATCTCCATTTCCCCAACTAGTTGGCTACTTATATCCACACGACCATCTTTTTATAACGGGACGAACCACCTTGATTACAAATTTACAATCCTAGGTTATATTCTTTTAACTCGCTGTCCTCCATTACAAATTTACAATCCCCCCGTCCTTATTATCAAAAATAGTCATTCGTGCCTACATCAGTCCTAGTAATTCACGCATTTAGTTGTGAAAGTAAAAGTAGAACTCTCTCCGTCTCATTCTCATCAGAGCGAGCATTTGGGGCTTTTTCCCTTTTCTTTTCCGGCTAGTTTCCGAGAAAGAGAGAGATGAGGAACGCTCTTTTTAAGCGTATTGTTCAAGGCACCTTTAGCTCGGCAAGATCGAGATTTTCAATCTCAGACTCAAGCTCTTCATCCCTTCCATTCTTCTTCTCATCTAGACGAGTGAGTTTTTTTTTCCTTGTTCCTCATTTTCGTATTCTGTAATTTTTTATTCATTTTGTCTCTCCGGCTTGATTCATCACACGACAGATGTAGAGAAATCGGTTTACAGCCGAATCGATCTCGAATTCCGAAGCGTTGATTTTGGTTTTTGGTGTTTGAAGAGGTTTGAGGGTTAGAAATATTAAATATTAAAGACCTTATAAAGGTAAAATAAAAATTAATGTTTCACAACCATCTGGCATTTTTTAGTTTGATTTATCTGAAAAGTTACTGTAAGAAGGTGCCCTCTAGTAGTTTATACAGAGAATTATGCGAGATTTCAATGCATTTGCATTTACTGTGTTGCATAGGAAATCAAACTTCAGTTCCTACGGAAGTGGAAGTACTTTGTGTTAGTTTATGAAACTGTATGGAAATCAAGTAAAAATTATAGAAATTTATTAAAACCCTGGAAACAATGAAAATTTAAAATGAAACTTCAGAAAATATTACGATAAACATAAATACACAATTACAAATCATTGCATAACCAAGATAACTAAAAATAATAGTATAACAAGATCAAACACCAACATTTAGTAACATATCCAGTCGCACATGTCTATAACCGTAAGCTTTATTCTAAACACACACACACAGACGCATATATCTATGTGTGTCACAAATTTTGAAAGCTGATGACCATGCTATTTATTTTACCTTTCAACTTACTCATCTTATTAATATAATGTGAATTAATATTTTCTAAACATATGAGATTTTTCGGTGTAAAGAATCAAACTTCAAACTTAAGCCGGGACTTTGGTCCCCGCCCCACAGAAGTTGACACATGTCGAACGAAATCAATACGTGTTTGTGAAAGTTTAAAGCCATTTGCATTTCTCTCAGTCTTCCAAGTATTGTATTTCAGATTATTATAGGACATCATTTTATCATCTCTTTTTACGAGTGCACACGATCTGACTAGATCTTCTGTGTGTCTGAGTTGTACAGTATGCTGTTTCAGCATCAATGGCCGAGGCAGAAGCAGAAACTATTGTATTTCCAAGGTAAATTTCTAATTTGACTTCATTCATACATAATAACAGGACTTCAAAACTTACCTTTCTTCTCTAATTAGTTATTGTGCATTTTCTTTATTTGTGTGCTTCTGTTCTTAACATTGTATATTTATTTGGCTTGAATATTATTTAATTTGAGTATACTTGTTTGCTCTTGCAATATTTAAATAGTTTGCATTTCAAATGAAGTTGCTACTTCATATCACTTGTTGCCTTTACCTTTTTTGAAATTGTAATAGAAAATTTATTGAGAATGAAAGCTATGTCTCAAAGCTTAGTTTGAGGCTACTCGGACCTGGGGGTTTCCATCTCGCTTTCTTTTTACCTTTCGCCACTTTATCCAGAGCAATCATCATCCAAATTCAGTACATATCTTGAATGAAGTAGCCTTTTAACTCCTTTCTAGGTATTGTGTAACCATAAATATCACTTTGATATTCCATAACACACCGCTAGGAGTGGAGTGCTCTTTTGAATATTCACCAGTTTTACTCCTTCCAAATGTCCCAGCAAACCACATATGGTAGCAACATCTACTGTGTCGAAACATACACATTCTCTAATGTGCCCAACAATGCAACATGGGACTCAATCTCATCTTCTTCTAAGGTTTTAACTAATGTGTCACTACCACATGACCCTACCCGCCACTCTCAAAACAGTCCACAATATGAGATCCTTTCTCCCTAACTAAATTATAATTGCTTTTGTAAGAATGGCAGGGAATAACACTGCCCATTCAGATTCTAACAATGGATGAAAGCTTACTCTTGCCTTGGCAAATCAACCACCTTGCCCTCGAGCCTCTATTATTACCTAACTCTCTCAACTCCCACACAATCCAACTTTTCCTTTAATGTACATTCTCCAAAAGTACCGTTCTCCTCCCTAAATTGCAAAAGCTGTTTGCTGAGAAAAACATTGTGCAACTGAACACGTCCAATAACAAGTCCCCTTCCGCCCTTGGTTTACAAACTCCCATTTCACCAAATGTTTCACTTTCTTACCTTCATCCTTGCCTCCTCACAAAAAGTCCCTTTGATGCTTCTTGATTCTTTTCGCCACACTAACTGAGATGCGGAGAAGAGACATAAAGTAGATGGGAAGAAGAATTAAGCTACTTCCATGGTTGGTAGATCATGTAGATTTGCCTACCAACATATAGCTTTCATTGAAACTGGTTCAAGGCCTGTTAGGTCTAGATTCATTTTGGGAAACGGTGCCAAGTTTTCCTCGAATATACTTCTTGATGTGTAAAAGCTGATACCATATATTAAAACCCAAACCATGAGAAGTAAGACACTAAAGGACAAAACAACATAATGTAGATTCAATCCACAAATGGAATACAATATAGCACACCAAAGGACAAAAACAACATAATATTGATTCAAGATAATTCACTCCACTACCCACCATATGGTCTAACCCATGGAAGTAGGATTCTTCCCTGGGAGCCTTCGATTCCCGCTTCGATTCCCGTTTCGATTCCCGCTTTCGATTCCCGCTCTGGCAACCTTAAGTAGGATTTTTTCCTGGGAGCCTTCGATTCCCGTTTTGATTCCCGCTTTCGATTCCCGATTTGGTAACCTTGGTCTAACCACTTATTGGGTTTTTTGTAGATATGGTAGACTATAGTCTAGGACACAGAAAGGATCCAAATATTAATTGAAGGTATAAGGTCAAGTATATGGATTAAAGAGTTTTGCTTTAATAGGATCTTGGTTTCTTCCATCTTACTCCTATCGGGTTGTTCATGTTTCTTCTAGAGAAGCTATAGATTCTATTGAAATCTCTATCCTAACCGTATCTTCCACCTTTGCAATTTATCCCTAGGAAACTTGCATGCCTTCCATCACTTCCATATTTGATCTTGATCTTCTTTCCTTTCTGTTGTTAGGGAACTGATAATGCTTCTCACTGTCATTAGTCCACACATATAGGCTCGAACTCACTCCTTCATTTCTCTGCGTGGAGGAGCTTGACCGCCTTTTGTAGACCCCCTTCTTTTCCCTCCCTTCCCTCTCTACTTTTCCATTATGATTCCAAATCCTTCCCCAAGTAAGGACTCCTAATCCTAAACACTTTCCAACTTTAAAGCACTTCCAAAACTATCCTAAAAATATTTCCAAAGAAAACCACTCAAATATCCTCCAACTTCAACCTCCCCAATTCAAAATTGAAACTATGCAAGCCTCAAACAGTCCCCTCATTTTCCAAATCATGGAATTTCTAAAATCCAATAAAATTCAAAAAATCTCGCTAAAAAGTACCAAATTTCATAAAAATTTCTTTCTCCTAAGATCATTCTTTCTCGTATTTATTGTATGACGAACTTATGGGTGTGGACTGCATCAATTCCCTTCTGGTTGGAGAAACTTTGACTATCGCGAATTGATAACTCAACAGGTTCTCTTCGAGTTCCATACAAAGATATTATGGAAACCCCTTCCATTGAATGAGATATTTGGGGTAGAGCTCCAACTTTTCTTAACAAAGTCCTCCATACAAATACTTAGAAAATGTTGTCTAAGTACTTTCGAAGAAAACATATCATCTCTTGATAGAAATTAATAGGACCATTATGATTAACGTCTTCTAAAATATTTTCTTTGAGATATCCTTTCATATTGTTTCTTTTTTTTTAATGGTAATTGTTTCTTCTGTTTCAAAACGCGAATGCGGGTCAAAATGTGGCCAAAGCAAATCCTAGTCGACTCGGCACGACGCGGTCATATACTCTGCTGATGTGGCCGACTACTCAGTTGACTCGGTCATAACTCGGGAGTCAAATGAGTCTTGATTGACTTTATAGGGCAAAACAAAGATTCGGACAAGAATGTGGCCAATGAGTTTTGATTGACTTTATAGGCCGAAACATAGATTCGGACAAGAATGTGGCCAATGTAAAAGGGAGTCGACTCGGGGGAGCCAACGATGACGCGGGGGAGTTTTGAAACTATGTTTTTGCTGCCCTAAACTATTTAAATTAAACTTTTCCCACAAAATAATGACGTGACTTCTCCATCGTTGGCATAGTGTGCACCATCTTCCTTGTGTTCATTAGTAATTTGGATCATGAGTTGCCTCGTTGAAATTTTCTTGTTGATCCTCATTTTTATGGTAATATTCGTCGAAATCAAACATCCCATAAAACGCAAAATCATTCACCTCCTCTTTTAGATACTCATTGTAGTATGGATCAGGAGTTCCTTTCTTCAATTTTTCATAAATTTCTCCATCTTCAAAGCGTGTTGGATGGAGTCAAACTCCTCTTCTTCATGGTCGTCTTCATCCTCCATTTTAGCATGTTAAGTTTGGTTCCCTGAATCTCTTTAGTGCCGATTTCCATGAAATCGAACTCTGTTTTCACTTCTCAGTGGGGTTGGAGATTGATTCCCTCCATGGTGATTTGTGGAATTCTCTGTAAGTGTTATTGGCCTCCGTCGGTGTGGCCCAGAGCATTCCTTGCCGCAAGAGATGAATCTCATGCATGACTTGATCCATAAGTCTCATAGAAGTATATACTTGTCTTGTCAGGAGTCAGGACATCAAGAATCTCAAAAACTGATTGATATTTCCTTAGCCTCCAAATTTCCGTGAACATGATTCCTCGCAGCCATGTTACCAAGTACAAGTCCTAGTATCACACTTGATATGATTCCAGTTTTGGTGCAACATAAATAAAATTCTAATCACATATTTCAAACTTCAATTCTATCCAAAAGAATTCAATGCACATACCTCAATACTTGAGAAAAAGGAGAGTGAGGTAGGCTGTTGTTTCAAAAAGAAAAAAATATATAGAAAAGGCAAAATCACTTACATAAACTTCATAATCGTTACGAAACTAGTCCAAACTCCAAAGAGCCCTTATGTAGAACATATACTTGCCCTTTTATGACTCCCAAACCTTCCCAAACCAAGGACTTGTAATCCTAGACACCAACTTTAAAACACCTCTAAAAGAGCCCTGGACAAAATATAATTCTTTCAAAACAGAATAGGAACTTTCCAAAGAAAACTAATCAAAATCTCCTTCATGACTTTCTATTAAAAACTGTTCTAATTGTATACCAGCCCTAAGTCAGCCTTCTTACTTCAATTACTACCTCCTCAATTCAAAATAGAAACTCTTGAAGCTTCAATAGTCCCACCATTTTCGAAAGCATGGACTTTATAAAACCCAATAAAAATATTCCGAAAACCCAACTAAAAATTTCCAAAATTTCATCAAATTTCTTTCTTCTTAGGTCACCCTTCTCCTATTTCTGGTTTGATGGATATGAGTTGCACTAGTTTAGAGCTAATATTTAAATGATTTTTAGTACACTTCAGTTTGCTCCTAAGCCAATATTTGCTCCCATATTAAAGATCTGGTTCTCATTGTGTGTGCATTTGTATCATTGAATCGTGAGTCCTCCATATTTTTCTGGGGAGTAGCTTAGGGGCATTCTTTTATTCTGTTACTAACACCTTTTTTGATGTAGGGAGGGCCCAGGAGTTTCTTATGGCCTTAATTGGGCTCTTGCTGGGAGAGGTGTCATTGTAAAGGATAAAGCCTTTCACAACTTAAAGCCTTCTGAGCTACACCAAAAGGGGGCAACACCTGCAGGTAGTAATCAATTCTCATTGTTCTTTATACTTTTTCTTTCTATTGCCTCTATGTCTATTCATGGACTACACTGTCATTAATTATTGGGATTGCACAGAGGGTTTGTCTGGTCTTCCTATTCACGTAAGAGGGAATGCGACTGGCGAGGCTTTGGAGATTTCAAAGGCGCAATTCAGTAAGCTATTGAAACAGGTAAATCATAAGCTCAAGAAACCCTGGAGATTTCCTTTCTCTGGGCATTTATCATTTTTCAACATTGAAATGAAAAAACAGATGTTTTAGTCCATTTGTTGATCTGGGGTCATGGATATTATGCTGGCATGTCGGATTTGCTTCTCCTCTGTTTGCTGTCAGGGATGCGTTAAGTTTACGGTTTTTTTGGCTACGCTTTTCCTACCCAAGACTGAATAGATTGCTTATGAAGATGCGTTTGGAAATATTGTGATTACCAATTATCTGGAGATCCTTGGATTTCACCAGACAAGTAATGTTGTCTATCTTTTTTGTTGGTTAACTCCAGGGAAAGTAAGAATTGCAACTTCTGCAGCTCTTACTATTCCAAGGTGCCGTGACAACATCCGGGATATGTTTGGGTCTCTTACATGATATTTTTAAATCAATTTATGCAGAATTCTTGAAGCTTGAAAATTGACATTTAAGTTTTTTGAACATCCTTTTTAGGAGTAATGAGTGGGGAAACAGTAAATAAATAATGATATTTTTATTTTGGAGGGCACCTTCCTTAATTTGATTCTCTTTGTAGTAAAATGTTTCATATCTGAAGTTGGAGCGTAGAAATAGCTTCCTCTTTTCTTTATGTTCTGCCTGTAGTTGCTATAAACAACAGAAAGCATGATTTTGTGTAAAAACAGTTATCTTTCAAGGGTTACGCTTTTAAAATATTTTTAAAAGTCCACAAGGAAGTCATTTTATAAAACAAATTTTCTTTTTGAAAGATAAGTTTATTGTGTTAATTTTTTTGGGGAATGATAGGCCCGTTCTCGCAAGCAATATCTTTCTTGCTTGCAGTGCCATGCTTATGGTGTTATTTGGGTTGCTGATATAGTGTGCCACTGGCATACATCTACAGGCAAGAGTAATCCCATGCTGAAGAAAGATCCTTTGTGCTTGATCAATGCCTGTAAATATCAATGCTCAAAATTTGTTGGTATAACACCTGAAATTGAAAAGCTTATTTTGGTTTCGGGGTAACCGGTAAGGTTTGTCCCTTTGGAGTGGGACCCATATATTTCTTGTACAGTCTGGTGCTGGCTACCAGTATGTCACCTCTCTTCTCCTCAACACAGCCTACATGTATGGTGGTCACGAGAAGAAAAGAAATCCTGTTTGCAGGAGTGTGCATACCATTTGTCTTATTTTTTGCATTTTTAATTTTTTATGTACAACTGTTCCTTTTAAAATTCAGATATCCACACCTTTAGAGTCTGGAAATTTGCTTGTTTGTGACCTGGAAGAAAAGATTGAGATGGTTGATTAATATTCTGGAGCATATTAACATATTGCAATAAGCTAGTAACCGGTGGTGGCATTATTGAGATGTGATTTAGTGGCACGTGTTAAACGACTGTTTGGATAACTGCAGTATTAGTTGTAAATAACCTATTTTGGGTATTTTCCATTTGATCGTCTTCCCTCAAAAACCCAAATCTTCTCTCTTCCTTTTCATCTCACCTTCTCGTCAGAGTTTCTTTCATTAGAAATCCTCAAAATGACAATGAAAGAGAAGAAAAAGAAAAACACAGAAAACTCTTTCATATTGTTTGAAGCTCCTTTGCCGTTATTTATATATTGTTACATATCGGCTATTTTTCTAAAGGATTCATTGGCCGACCCCAACTAGTTTGGGACAAAGGCTTAGTTGAGTTGAGTACATATCGGCTATAAAAACAAACAAAGAATGTTGCTTCAACCAAACAGATTTATGAAGAAAACTAAAAGAACACGTGTAAATTTATTTACCATCAACAGATCTACATGAAAAAAACAGAAATCCAAGTCAGGATTCCACCTTTTATTCGATGAGCTGCAAGAACATTTGAGTTGAATAATCCATGAAAGCATCTGGCGACTCCAATACATGGCTCAAGGGGTGATGAAAAACCACTGGAGTTGGCGAGGTTTTTCCTTTGCAGAAATCTGTCAATATGAAATGCAATGGTATGTATTATTGCTTGTTTGTGGTGATGAAGAAGCAATGTGAAGGAAAGCGATGGCATTTCGCAAGTCTGGTTTTTTGGATCGGGCATCTTTCTCGAATCTGAATTGAGCGAGTGCCCCTGGTTTGATGCATCTATTTGGTGCGGTGCTTGAAAGGAGGGGGAGGGGGAGGGAGAGAATATTGATAGTAAATTTAAATGTATAGTGATATCAGATATGCTGCTGTTTATTGTGATTGAAAGGTGCATCTGAGAACACCTAATAGATCTTTAACATGCGGAATGCATTTTGAAATGTAAATTTAGTATCGAAGTGAACTTTAACCCGAATCATCTTCTTCCCTCCATCTTAGCGTGAACTTTACTGATGAAAACATAACCATGCCTACGTGCTTGGGTTGCATGCAATTAACGGGGGGAAATCCCGGTTCCTTTCATCATTTGATCTGTGGACTGGAGATTGTTGAAAGAAGACACTTCAATACTAGTTTGTATGCATCATTGAAGTTGAACTTGGACATTTTTTTAAGTATGCCATGGTGCTTGCTACCCTGCTAAATCAAGTTCTTAATTTTTTCTCTCCAGGTTACTTCTCACCTGTCCTCCATTACAAATGTCTTCGTTCAAGATGGGGCTATTGGTTCATCTCCAAAATGTGATGCTAAAGTCCGTGTGATTAGTGATAATCCATCTGCTGCATTAACACTTTCTAATGTTCTTTGGAGAACCCCGACTCGAGCAGTTTCACACGATTCTTGCCCTTTGACTATCTATGTTGCTACGTCTATAAGGTTATCTCAGTTCTCACTGCCATTTATTGTGTAATGTTTCTATAATTTGTATTACTTTGAAGCTTTATAATGTCTTCAGATCCACTATTGTTGCTATAACTATTATTTTTTCTTAATGGTATCTACTTGAAATTGTATCTTTTCGGTACACCTTTCTATAACTTCTTTAGAACTCTTGAGCATCAGTTATGAAACGTGGCTTGAGTTTCTCAAATTTATCTTGCTTAACATAGAGTCATAGACTATATATTTCCATTCAAAAAGAAAAGAAAAGAAAAAAACATAGACTTTATGTTGATTTTGAAACGTATTTTGAATTTCTAATGCTTATTGCTTAGCGTAAACCATGAGGGGACTGATTCGGATATGCACACATGATAGGATGTTAATTGACTGCCGTCCGTTCAATATCATGGACGGCAGTTATACTTTATAAGTAGAGCCGTGGGTCAACTGAAAATAAATCCTATGCCTTCTCTGGTAAGCCTACATAGCGAGCATTTGACTTGCAGTTTCTTTTGTTGACTTAGCGAAATCAATTGGAGTCCTATGCCTCTCTTTTTTTTCTTTTTTTTGAGATAGATAACTTAATTAGAAGAGGCAGAATTCAAAGGAGATGGATTGAGCCGAGCTGCACCCCCGCCATAGAAAATAAAATAAGGGCAAAGCAAACATGAACGTCTCTTAATCTACAGGTTCTTTGGCCAAGGAGGAGGTTAGGAGGGATTTTTTAGTGGAGGGGCAATCTCTGCCCTTGTTGTTGCAATTGAGCTTTTCTGTATATACTGTTTTTATTTTGAATAAAGGTTATTATATCCTTAATAAAAAAAAATATTATGAGTTTTTATTTAGTTGTTTTCTGATTCCCTTCTGTTTCCTATGACAATCTTGGCCATTTGTTGTTTCCTTAGTTTTTTTTTAAAATAAATTCAGTATTCATTGTTGAGAAAAAAATTCAACAGCGTTTGCCAACCCCCAAGGACAAATATGCTGCCTAGAAATCCAAGAAATTGCATTGAAACAATTACATGCCCACCAAAAGGCAACCTGGAAGCTCCCTACTGAAAGCAAGATTCAGAAGTCTCACCTCTGTCATCTGTGTGATCTGAATATTTGATACCAGTGGGGCTGGGAAACACTTCCATGCACCTTTTTTACAATAGTGCACCTTTGTCTAGCACAGATTAATGCTTCGGCAGCCTTGTTAATTATTTTGGCCATGTGCTTTTGAACCCATCTTACCTCACAAACATAGGGTAGCTAGACAGATATTTTTCCTAATGTCCTTTAGTCTGCATGATTCGTTGAGATAGATACATCTCAGATAAAAACTATTTTGGTTCTTTTAATGATTCACTCCAAGTAATACATCCTAGATAAAAACTATTCTTTTGATGATGCAGCCCAAGTACTGTTGAGAGCATTGGTCTCGGATCACAGGCAAATGCTGGATTTCTGGCGGCTGATATTGAACGTTCATCAATTATCCTCTGTGGTAAAGCTTTTGCTGATGCTGAACGCACAAAAGACGCAGTGGCTGCAGTGGCTGCGCCCGTTATATCTGCAAGGGGAGGTCTTCCTCTATCTGGCAGGTATGATCTACTTGTTTTTTTGAATGGCTATGATCTACTTGTTTTTAAGTTCAGTTTTCACTGTGCAGCTAGTAATTTGGTTTCAGGATTTGTATCATTTTAGGTTCCTGGTGTCTGGTGACTCCGTGATTCTGGTGTTTGCTCCAGAGAGTACCATTCAGAGCTGCTCAGAGCTGCGTGAGATACATTCCGGTGTAGTCTTGTCTTCTCAAGGTGTTGCACCTTTCTTTCGAACCAAAGAGTCCGGTGCCCCAAATCTATACAAAATGCCAGCTTCTGTCATACTGGCATCCGCTGATAGGTAATGAAAGTCATATACTAGTTTTTTTCCTGTTTTATTTATTTATTATTATTGTTATTATTATTGGTTGTAAATAACTACTATACAATGATAGACAGTCTTTCTTCATGGGCGGAGGTACATGAGCCACAACTAGAAAAAGATGAAAAGGCTTCATCCGTGGTTCCCTCGAAGGGCTTTGTTATGCTAAACTTGTGAAGAGAAAGCTTAATGATAAAACCAATGAACTCTTTGCCAAAAAAAAATAAAAAAAATGAATGTTTTCATCCCTTAAAAAAGCAAAAGGAATGATTCTGTAGCCTATACGTTTCCATAGTAGCATTTTATTTTTGTTCTCAGCAAGCTAAATTGTAAAAATTCTGACCCTTTTAATTATCCATAGATTCCTCCGCATTTATTTGGGTATATTATTGTGTCATCCATTTTTTTTTTTTTAAATGGGTGAATCATCCATTAATTATTCGGCAATTTCATATCCGAATCCTGGTATTTTAATAAAATGAATAAACTTTCAAGAAAGAAAAAGGATGATTAATGCTTTTCTCATTGGAGATTGGAGGTCGAGTACATTTCTATAATAATCTATTTTCAAAAAAAAAAAAAGGATTAATGCTTTTCTGTGAAATAAGCAGAAGTTGTTTTCAGTTCAATTTTAAGTTATTATTATTATTATTATTTGGTAAGTAAGCTGGGATTGAACCTCCAACCTTAAGTTTGAAGAGTAGAGCCTTTACCAATTGAGCTATACTCAAACCTCAAAAATAAAATTCAATATATTTGCACCAGTCGGAAACGATCCCACTATTTTAAAATTCAAAGTACTAGTGGATGACCCGACACAAAATGTTAAAAAACGGGAAATTGACTTGCTCAAAAACAAAAACTAAATTAAAAAAAAAGAATTGTTAAAGATTGACTTTCCTGTATTAACAAATACCTAGTCCATCTTTAGTAATATAGACTGTTTTGATACCTGCAATAACTTTCAACTTAAAGACCTATTTGAGTATAGTGGTTGTAATGTGATCATGTGATGGATGTTGGGGAAGAAGTAAACTGCTTACTCCTTTTTGTTTTCCTCTAAATAGTGTTATTATTCTCTGTATTTACTAAGGAACTTACTTGATGTCGTATTGACAAGTTTGTTCAGCAATCCTTGGATCGACGAAGCAAATGTTCTAAGTTCTTCTTTCTGAAGTGCAGTTCTGGTTCCCTTCCTCGCATATCAAAGCTCTCTCCTGGTCAAACAGCATATCATTTTCTGGCAGGATATCATAATGGCACATTTGTGCCTGCATACAACAGAGGTCCCACACCTCTTGACCCATTGGAGCTTGCGAAGGCACTTCTATCACAGGTCAAAAAATGAAAACCTATTTACCTCTGTCTTGTTTCATATATGTGTTTGCCTTCAATTCATAAATTTCTGATTTTCTTTACGGCTGTTGATGCAACTTCTCTTCTATGGGATCATTGCAGGTGAAAGACAATGGGATACCAACTTTTCTAATTAATGTCAATGAAGGTGAAAAGCCCGTAACAGGTAAGCCAGAGAGGAATTCTCCTGTAATTCTAATTCTCAAGTACTCCCTTGAAGCCTTCAGAGATTGTTTCTGAGACATGTTTTAAGGAACTCAATTTTGTGGGTTTTAGGGAAGGAGCTGGTTAAATTAATGGAATCAACATTATCAAAGAGCTTACCATCATTTGAATCTAAAGGTAATGGTACTTTACCCTCAATTTTTTCTTGTTCGTGTGCAAACAAAAAGCATCTGTTACATTAATTTGTCCAATTTTCTCTGCAGCCGGAGACCTCAATGGAAAGTACAAAAGCTTTATATCGGGTAAGTACAAAGATTTACCTGAAGAATTTTTATTTTGACACCCTTTTTATCTCTGTATTTCCTTTCCCTCTTAGACATACAATGCACATTTCTGTTTAAACAGTACCATAAATAAAAATATGTATCGGAATTTTCTGTCTGCTTGCTGTGCTCTGGAACTCTGTAAATGAGGGTAGCAAAAAACTGTTTAATAAAAAAAAAAAACAGGGATATCTGTCTTGATTCCAATTTCATGAACAATTTCGTAAGCACTTTTTGGGTTTCCACTTGCCATATATTTAAGGATTGGAGAAGGATTTAAATCGTGTGAGCAGTTCTGCATCTGATAATTTTTTTTTCATTATTTTGATATTAGAATGAATGATGAATCCGTTATAAGTCTCTCTTGGATCTTAGTATGCGAAAATATTCTTAAATTAAGGGAAGTGTTATCAGCACTACTAATAAAATGATAAAGAATGTAAGTTGCGTTTGGCAACCCTTCTTAAGCTTCATTCATTTGATTTTGATATTTTGATCATAAAAGTGGAAAATCTAAAGAAGCTTGTTGGGTAACATTTCTAAAACCTCTACTTTCTTTCTTTCTTTCTTTTTGTCTTAAAATGCACTAATTTTGAGCAACTTGTTGCTTCGGGAAACTGAATAAATTTATCAGGAAAAGTTTGGAAAGGAAAATATTTCTAGAAGTCCTATTTTTTTTTAAACATATGAAAAAAGATAAGTTGAACCATGCCTGTTTAATTACCATTTAAGAAAAACCAAGCCTATTCAATTTTAACTAAGAGGGACCTTCAAGTAATGATAAGCTCTCTCTAAATTAACTATAATCATATCATTTCCCTATAAATCGTGGAAAGAAATAAAATTATGTCGAGCCCACCAACTTCCTGTTGAGATGCCTACAGTTAAAAACCACCGAGATGTCAAGATCCAAATTCGAATTGGTTCTTGTTCCTGGTCAGAGACCACTGTGTTCGCGCCGGTGGTACAATAGGTGAAGTTGTGCTATCTTTCTTTCCCTTGTGAACAATATGATTCGCCCTTTCCTTGCTGTAGGTGAAGTTGTGCTATCTTTCTTTCCCTTATGAACAATATGATTCGCCCTTTCCTCGCTGTTTCTATTAGCGCTCCTGTCCAAAGTGAAGAGAAGGCGAAAAAGTGCCACTTGAGATATCACCGGCCTTATCAAAGTTGATGATTCTCTGGATGAGGATAAGCCAGAAAAACCTCCAGCCTTGCCCCTAGAGAGATATCTTACTCGGATGGATCCCCCACCCCTGATCTTGAAGCTGCCTCTGCTTCCACCTGTACCTGCTGCGTTCCGGCTGAATCAATAGGAATTTGGGTGTGACGCTATTTTTGTCAAACCAGACTAGAGATTGGCCAACACGGAAGGAGCAGGACTGATGTGATCCCCGTCACCTTAGGGCTGGCCATGAAAAAAGTGCAAGGACGAACAGAATGACCCCGATCCTAGGCAAAGATGTGCCTATAAAACTATCAATCCGTAAGAGCAGTCTTCAAAGACCTAGAAAATGATAAAAGAAAGAAACAGCACCATGGCAGAGAGATTTTTTTTTTTTTTTTTTTTTGAAAGATGACAAATTTTATTCCAAATGAAGTAAAAGAGGGGACAAGTTGTCCCCTACAGGTAGAAGGCCAAATAGCCCAATTACATTGGAATAAATAATTCAATAAGGGCCAACCAATCCAACTGCCATTATAGAATATTTGTATGAACATGGAAACCAAAAAGAATATGAAATCCAGGAAATATGTTTTTCTTGCAATCCAAACAGAGTTAGGGTCATGTTTGAAACAGATGCAAGAACTTGGGGTTCTTGGAAGTCATTGTGCTCTGATAAATTAAAACACGTTAAATTAAAACTCCTCTTCTTTACTCCCAACAGAAGTGCAGGAAACTGTTCGTAGTGCCAATTTAGCCAAACCATGCTACACAGTTTTTGCTTCTGTAACACTTCCCCAACATATAAATGTGTGTGTGTGTGTGTGTGTTTTTTTTTTTTTTGAATGGTCCCCAAACATATAAATGTTAAAAAGATTGGTATTAACCCAAGAGGCATTTTGGGAAAAACTTTGGATGGAACTGAGTTTAGGATATAACTGCCATCTTAATAGCTTCACCCCAAAAGAACTCAAGATGGCTCAAATTGCTCATAATGTTCTGAGATAAATAGTGAATACTCTGGGTTAGGATTATCTTAGCCCAAGTAGCACCCACCTTTGAGTGAGTAATACGGCCGAGTCGCCTTACAAAGTGAATTATCCAGTGGTGCAGATGTCTTCATCAAGTTGACTCTATGCTCTTGAATAAATGTTTATTTCCCCAAAACAAAGCTGTATATATCCCCAGTGCAATTCATTTCAATGGCAAAATCTCCCCTTTGAAGATGCCAAAAAATGCAGTCAAGTATATGGTTAATTCTGTAAGTTCAACAAGTGTTCAGTTCCTCAATACAAATCCAACCCCTTTTCCCAGTTTGAACACTAGAGATTGATAATGTAAATAAAATTCCAGATTTAAATATCAGAGGGTTGGTTTCAAAATTGCTCCTTTATTTCCCTTAAAGGGGATCCAATATATGACAATCCCATCACCAATAGTCGCCGCAGGAGCATGCTCCAGCCTCAAAGCGGTGGAATCGATTGTTATCCCTAGGGACAATAGTCCTTGCTTCACACTTTGATACAAACTTGATTGCCGTATGACAGTCTCCACACACGCGCAAGTTTTTCATGACCCGAATCGGCCTTTCGGGAGGGAAGGCGATGAGCCCAAATGCAATTGCCAACCTCTCACTATGATACTTGATTGCCCGCTGCTTCTCCTCACCATCCAAATCACGCAAAACAAAAGTTGTATCAGCAATGTGCCCCGCCCGCTCCATTTCCTCCCCTAAATCCTTCAATTTTTTATATTTCTCTTTAGTCAATGGATGAGATAAATCCCCAGATGCAAAGGTGTGAACCCTATTGCCCTCCTCAACCCAACTCAAACCAGTCTCCTTTTTCAAGCCTCGGTCCCTCATCATCTTTCTCGCCCTTGCAGCCTCTTCAAATTTCCCAGCGACCGCATAAGCATTTGACAATAACATGTGCATTCCAGGGCTCACAGTACCCAACTTGAAAAGCCTTTCAGCCGCAAAAGTGGCAGTCTCTGTGTCACCGTGAATACGGCAACCAGTCAACAATGCACCCCACACTGATTCTGTGGGCTCCATTGGCTTTGACTCTATAAACCCAACAGCCTCAGGCAATTTTCCTGCACGGCCAAGCAAGTCCACCATACACGCGTAATGCTGAGCCCCAGGCTCGATCCCATGCTCATGCATCTGCCCAAAGTAGAATTCACCCTCTTTGACTAGCCCAGCATGACTACAACCAGAGAGCACACACAAAAAAGTAATGAAATTCGGTTGAACTCCAATGACCCCCATCCGTCTGAACAGTTCAAATGCTTTCTGCGTATGTCCATGTTGTGCACACGCAATTAGCATTGAATTCCACGCACCGAGATTTCTACTGGGCATTGCTTCAAACACACGATCAGCTTCGTCGAAAACCCCACACTTTGAATACAAAGAAATCAAAGAACTTCCCACAAAACTCGAGGAATCAAAGCTAGTCTTCACACATAGGCAATGTACTTGCGACCCCAATTCGAGAAGAGTCAAATGGGATGTCTACAATATCCCTTCCCAGTAAAAGTACCCCCTTATAAAGAATGAACTTATCAAATTCAAATACAAGTTTGAAGCCATTCTTGTTAAAAATGCTTCCATATACTAAGCTCTTTCTAACTTCTGATACAAGATAGACATCGGTTAGATTGAGTCGCTTGCCGGATGTGAACTCAAGTTCTACCTTTCCTTTTCCTTTGACTTCTGTTGTCGACGAATTTCCCATGTATAACATGCTTCCATCTTCAACTGTATCATAAGTTGAAAACAGGTTCCTGTCTTTACAGACATGCCTCGTCGCACCAGAGTCAATCCACCAATCATTGCCATTTCACAGACATTTGCCTCAGAAATCATGGCCACAAACTTATCTTTGTCTGTTGGTGCATCCGACTTCTTATCTTTAAGAAGCCGACACTCACTCTTGTAATGACCAGGTTTGCCACAATTGAAACAAGCACCTTTCATTTTCTTATTTTATTCTTATTAGACTTATTTTCAGGATGCTTGTTTTTCTTCTGATTGCCTTTCCATTGTTGGTTCGAATTATTGACATTTTCCACCAAATGGATTTTAGAGTTAGGGGATAGAGGTTCAAGCTCTTCTTTCTTCTCTCTTATCCTTGACTCTTCCTCAATCCTGAGGTATTGAGCCAAGTCTTCAAGAGACATGTCATCTTTCTTGTGTTTTAGACTTTTTCTAAAGTCTTTCCAAGTTGGTGGAAGTTTGTCGATAATTGAAGGGACAACGAAGGAATCATCCAAAATGATGCCTTGCATATGAATTTGATTAATTACATGTTGTATCTCATGTAATTGATCAATAACAAACTTATCATCTACCATGCGATAATTTAAAAATCGACTCACAGTCAATTTCTTACTACTGGCATCTTCCGCCAAGTATTTGACTTCAAGTGCATTCCAGATTTCACTTGCTGATCCCATGCCTTGATATATGTCGCATAGTGTATCTGACATAGCGTTGAGTATGTGCCCTTTGCAAATATAGTCATCTTGTTCCCACTTCAGCCTTGTACGAGCCTGCGCCAAAGTTTCATTTTCAACTACTACCGGCTTTGGTGTTGTGAGAACTCTAACAACCTTGAGTGATGTCAAAATGAAGTGCAATTTCTTCTGCCGCCGCTTGAAATTTCCTTTGTCGAAACGTTCGAGTTTGACAAAGTCTTGGGTCATTTGACGAACTGAATAGAGTGTCATTGAAATAACATTAGAAAATCTTGTCTTAAGATTATTGTAGATTTCTGAGGGTTACTGTTGGTGATTATAGAACAGAAATGTGTTGCTTCAAGGCGTGATATCACTTTCCTTAAGACAAGATTCGCCCCCACCAGTAGTGTGCAAAGGGGATCCGCGAATTGCCTCCAAGATACAATGAAGCCTAGTAGGGAAGCCCTACTAATGTTTGATGATGCCTCCCACTAGCGGAGTCAAACCCGAAATGCCCTTCAGAAATTTCAAGCCTTAGAGAAATTTTCAGATACTGTTTCTGTAGAAAAACAGTATCTAGAACAGTAAACAAAAGAAAAATAGTATGTAGAAATACTTGGGGATTTTGAAAGAATGTAGAAGAGAGTTTAAAGTCGGTCAGAATTGCCAATTCGTTTCTATACACAAATGATAGAAATCTACTCTTTTTATAGAGCCTCTGGTGTCTTTTCAGTGTAAAGAACACCTATACAGGGCACCTTTTCAGAATGTTTGAAATCTGACCGTTAGATCGCACCAATTTATTATTGAACGGTTGTGATCGATCCTATAAGTGACTGTTGGGTTGTGCAAAACCTTCCTCCAACCCCGTAACTGTTAGATCAATCATCTACGGTGCGGGACGCACCGTCTGAGCTCTTGACCGTTGGGGGAAGGGACACAACCCATTGGATCACATCTGCTGACCGTTGGTGTACTAGGCCGACCGTTAGGCCCAACCCAACCGAACCATTCGGCCCACCCATCCGACCGATCCACCTTTATCTTGATCCAACGGTCCAGATCAAATCTGGAAAAATTAAAGGCTCAAATCGCTCAGAACACCTTTACAGGGCACCTTTCCAGAATGTTTGAAATCTGACCGTTAGATCACACCCATTTATTATTGAACGGTTGTGATCGATCCTAGAAGTGACTGTTGGGTTGTGCAAAACCTTCCTCCAACCCCGTAACTATTAGATCAATCATCTACGGTGCTGGACGCACCCCCTGGGCTCTTCACAGTTGGGGGAAGGGACACAACCCATTGGATCACATCTGCTGACCGTTGGTGTACTGGGCCGACCGTTAGGCCCAACCCAACCGAACCATTCGACCATCCAACCGATCCGACTGATCCACCGATCTACCTTTATCTTGATCCAACGGTCCAGATCAAATCTGAAAAATTAAAGGCTCCAATCGCTCCTCGCGACGCTGCGAAGTGCAAAGTGCGCCTAAAAAATCGCCAATAAAGCGCCATTATGCGCCCTATAGCCCATTGCCCACGCCGCGTGCTTGTGCGCTTGTGCGAACGGTGCGTTGTACCGTCTCGCAGGTCCACCCATGAGTTCAACCCAATGTGGAACCAAACAAGTAGTAAAGAAGAGTAAGGCTTTATAAGCCCTTCTCTTTCCTTTTTCTCATTCAGTACGGGACTATCTTTTCAACTATACTTCTACATCCTTTTGTAAAAAACAAACTTTTCCAAGAAAATATTTTCTTTTTCCAAATGCTTTTGATAAAAACAAAAACACAAAAACATGCAAAATACATGATTTTGAAAATCCAAAATCACTAACATATAAGAGGACACCATTCACGTCATGTGCGAGATTTACGGGAAGGAGTTTTCATACTACTTTCGATTGAACGGTCTATTTAGCTTTTGACGATAGAGAGATGGCGAGAGAATGATGGAAAAGTTCACATGCTTTTGCACTAAAAGAGGGATTTAGCAATGACTTCCACTACCTCTCTTTATTTTACGATTCTCAATTTAGGCCTGTTCAGTTGCGCCCAAGAAACAGAAACGGGAAGGAAAAGAGGGCTATTTTCCGTGGAATGGCACTAAAATGGGTGTTTTGTAGTCGGGAAACGAAAAGCGTGCTGATTTTGTGAGTCTTACGTGGAATCCGAGAAATCCAACATGTCGGCCCACTTTCCTCGACAAAAAATCCGTCGCTTGGGCTTGGAAACGGATTGCTTTCCTCGATTAACGCTATTGAGAAAAAGGGCGCTGATATTCCCCCCCTCCCCCCCGACTGCTGGCTAACGTTAAACGTTAGGATTTAACGTATATGTCACTTTCCCACCATTTGACCGGTCTCTCTCTCTCTCTCTCTCTCTCTCTCTCTCTCTCTCTCTCTCTCCACACACACACACAACAAGAACAATTGGTGGGCCCAACAGAAACCGTTGGTGGAATGGTGGGCCCATCTTTGAACAACGTAGGCCCCGCCCATACCACACCATAGGATAATCCAAACTGTCCATTTGATGGGCCATAAACGTAAATAGGTTGCATCCCAAGATATCATTTCCATAGGCTGATCCTAGCCCTCCGATCTAAATAGAAACTACATCTTATGCAACCTCTATAGATTGTAGGGTTGTGATCATCCTATGGAAATGATTTTTGGGGCACAACCTATTTACTTTGTGGCCCATCAAATGAATGGTTTGGATCATTCTATGGAGTTGGTCGTAAAGTAACATTAAGGCACGTCCACATCATAGGACGATCCAAGCTGTCCATGGTTTGGATAATCCTATGGAGTTGGTCGTACAGTAACATTAAGGCCTAATCGTAGGCCCCACCGATATTTTTTTAAATTGAAGCGTACCGTCCACAACATAAGATGATCCAAGCCGTCCATGGTTTGGATCATCCTATGGTGTGGTTCGTACAGTAACATTAAGACCCAATTTAGGCCCCACCCATATTTTTGAAAATGAAGTGTAGCGTCCAGACCATAGGATGATCCGAGCCGTCCATTTGATGGGCCATAACGTAAATGGGTTGTGCCCCCAAAAGGGTTGGCCCATCAAATGAATGGTTTGGATCATCCCGTGGTCGTACAGTAACATTAAGGCCCGTCCACAACATAGGATGATCCAAGCCGTCCATGGTTTGGATAATCCTATGGAGTTGGTCGTACACTAACATTAAGGCCCAATTGTAGGCCCCACCGATATTTTTCAAATTGAAGCGTACCGTCCACAACATAGGATGATCCAAGCCGTCCATGGTTTGGATAATCCTATGGAGTTGGTCGTACACTAACATTAAGGCCCAATTGTAGGCCCCACCGATATTTTTCAAATTGAAGCGTACCGTCCACAACATAGGATGATCCAAGCCGTCCATGGTTTGGATCATCATATGGTGTGGTTCGTACCAATTTACGCCCCATCCATATTTTTAAAAATGAAGTGTACCGTCCAGACCATAAGGTGATCCGAGCCGTCCATTTGATGGGCCACAATGTAAATAGGTTGTGCCCCAAAAATCATTTCCGTAGGATGATCACAACCCGACAATCTATAGATGATTTCTTAGGGACACCCTATTTATGTTAGGTCCTATGGAATCAATATGTAACATAGCCCAAACAACATAGCTACCTACCCTATTTATATGAGCTTGCTCAGATAAGTTATCTAAGGTATCCCTTAGAAACCTTTATCTCTCTCTCTCTCTCTAAATATATATATATATATATATATATGAGAAAACAGTTCCTACACATATGTGTAGAGAGTTCTCTACACACTAGCTTAAAATACAGTGGGGGCCCACATTGTTAGGGTGTCCACAAAAAATTAGATCCATAGGATCATCCTAACCATTCAAACTTTGGAGGCAAAAAATGAACTAATTTGTGAAGGTTTAAAGACATCCATTTTACCTCCACAAATCGTAGGGTTGGGATGATCCTATGGATCTAATTTTTTGTAGACACCCTATCTATGTGAGAGCCTTTAAAATGGATGGTTTGGATCACCCCAAACAATGTGGGCCCCCACTGTATTTTAAGCTAGTGTGTAGAGAACTCTCTACACATATGTGTAGGAACTGTTATCTCATATATATATATATATATATATATATATAACAAAAAGGTTCCTGCAAATGTGTGCCGGTAAGCTACCTGCACATGAGTGCAAAACAGGGTGGGGTCTACATTTTTGTGGGGATCAAAACCATTCATTTGGAAGGCCCTTCCATGGATAAGGTGTGGCCCAAAAATTAGCCCCATTGGATCATCCTAACCCAATCAAAGATGGGGTGGGGGGAATGAACAGACATTATGTGTCCATGTTTCTGCCCATTTTTTCCCTCCACAAATGGCAGGGTTAGGATGATCCAATGGAGCTGATTTTTGGGCCACACCCAAGTGAATGCTTTGGTCCCCAAAAAAATATATTCCCCACCCTTTCATGTGTGTGTGTGTGTGTGTGTGTGTGTATATATATATATATATATATATATATATATATATATATATATATATATATATATATATATATATATATATATATATATATATATATATATATATATATATATATATGGACATATGAGCTATCTGTGCATGGCTGCACAAACCATAGTGGGGGCCACATTTTTTGGAGGATCCAAAGCATTCATTTGGAAGGCTCTTCCATGGATAGGGTGTTTACCAAAAATCAATCCTATAGGATCATTTTAACGCAATCAAAGTTGGAGGGGAAAATGGACTGCCCATTTTTTTCCTCCACAAAGGGCTGGTTTTTGGTACACACCCTATCCGAACCATTCATTTGCAAGACCCCATCATGGATAGGGTGTGTGCCAAAAATCAGGTCCATTGGATCATCCTAACTCTTCTAAAAGTGGAGGGCAAAAATGGCAGATTTGTCGGCAAACATTTTCTGTCCTTTTTTCCCTCCACTTTTGGATGGTTTAGGATGATCCTATGGACCTGATTTTTGGTACACACGCTATCTATGTAAAGGCCTTCCAAATTAATGCTTTGGATCACCCCAAAAAATGGGGGACCCATGTGTTTGCAGCACTCGAGCTCATATAAGCTATATGAGCCCCGGCTCACAAGTACACCCCGTCAACTATGGCCAAATTCCACTTCTAACCATGGTTTTAAATTTCGACTGAAATTTGAAATTTCGGTGGAGACTAAAATTTCCCGAAATTCCGAATTATTCCGAATTTCGGTCCAAAATTTCAGAAATTCAGTCCGGAATTTCGAACCAACTTACCAAATTTCGGTCTGAAATTTCGGATTTCGCCGAAATTTCAGTTTTCGGTGGGTCCGAAACGGTTACCAAATAAAATGCCAACCCAACCCGAGGCATCCCCAGCCCAACCCGAGCCAAAATCGGGTTGAGCCTGACCCATTTTGCACCTGAGCACTTGGCCTTACAAAAGGAAAAACTCCAAGACGAACCCTTTTATGCCCTGCACTCTCCTCTCAAATCTCTCTCCCATTTCCTTCTATTTCTACTTCCGAAAAGTTTAGATTTTTCTTTTGCTTTTTCATCCATGGCGTTTGCAGGACGTCTAAGACCTAGTCTCTATCTCATGAATAGGTTGCTAAGAACCGAATCGGTTTTTACCCGGAGATCCAGTGCCCCACGAAGCTCCGGAAACCCTAATTTCACAAATTCCCAGGTAAAATGACTGTGATTTTGTTTCATTTCTGTAAGATTGTCTCTCCCTTCTTTCGTATCGATCTTGTGTTGAAATGCCTGATTACCTAGCGCGATCGAATTGATTTTTAGTGGATTTGCATAGTGATTTAAGCTGATTAGTGATTAAGATCTTTTTTTTTAAACTGATGGTGATCTAGATCATGAATTTCATCTCTGATAAGGCTATTTTTTTTTATCTAATTTGTCTAGATAAGTGTTGTTTGCTTTTCTGAAGCAATGAGTGCCAATCAATTTAGATTAGCTTTCTCTCCTTGTTTTTATTTTCTCTTCCCTTTTATGGTGGTGGCTGATAAAATATGTTGTCTCAATTTTCAAAAAAAAAAAAAGTTGTCTAAGAGGGCGAGAACAGGTTTATATTAATATTTTTCGCGGATCTTTTTCCCATGTCGTATAATTTTTTATAGCAAAAAATATTCACATTGGCAAACCTAAAAACTATCGGCACTATTGTTTTCTGAAATATAGGGTTTGTATCTGATGGGACCTCCTCCACGTTAATCTTTCTCTGTCGGAATATTGATTAATGCATTAGTTTTGAAATCCCAGTTATTGATCTAATTGTAGTTGAATTTGCCAGTTAAAAGACAATGGAAGGCTTCTTTTTTTTCCTACGAATCTCATCTCATGCTTATAGTTTACATTTGTTGAATTCTTACATTCTCTAGTACTAAGTTCTTCACCGCAGTTTGGATAAATATCTTCCTTGTGCCAGCATTTCTTTTACTATTGGCTAGTTATCATAATAAGGCCCTGTTCGTTTCAGATTGTGACAACCGTTGGTGAAGGCCAATAATCGGCTGGGGCCCTCACCATCGGTTGAGATTATGATAACCGATGGTGAGCCCTCCAAACCGATTATTGGACTCAAATTACATTAGGTTTGAGTCCAATAATCGGTTTGGAGGCTCACCATCCGTTGTCGTAATCTCAAATGAACAAGGCCTAACTGTTTGCTAAATATTGGCTGAAGATTATGCTTTTTGTCCGGCATACTCTAACAATGAAAGTTCTTCTCGCAGTGTTTGAGGAACTTTGCAACCACACCAAGCTCAAAGGAAACAAAAATTAAGGTAAAAGATAATTCACGGCCTTTTTCCAGTGGGACAACCTGCTAAATAGAAGTATTTTGTGTCTTATGGATTTGGGTATCTCAATGTTGTTTTGTTTTCTCTGTATCTGTATCCCGTTCATTTTTGGAAACGGAATGCGTCACCCTAATCATTATCAGATATGCCATCATTTTTTGGCATGCAGTTTTACACAGGTCATTATTAGAGATGCCTCCACTTTCACTTTTAAGGAGATTGTTTGGATCCCATCACCTTCACTTTCACACTTTTTTTTTTGAACGGTAAGGTTGCTCTACTGTGACCTAGTGGTCACAGGTTCGAGTCACGAAAACTGCCTCTTTGCAAAACAGGGGTAAGGCTGTGTACATCTAGCCCTCCCCAGACCCCGCAATGGTGGGAGCCTCATCCACTTGGCCGCCCTAAAGAATTTCATTAATGAGAAAAAAGCGAAGCAAAGGGGAACCACCGCAAGACCGAGATGGTAGAACTGTAACATGGAAAGCAAAAATGCAAAAAAGAAAGAAATGGAACAGTGAAACCCTCAAGGTGGAAGAAAATTAAAGATCTCAAGACTCTCCCTCACGCTAGCCTATTGGTCTCACTGTTGGCTGACCTTCTAACATGATTGAACGAGATGGAAGAGCTTGCCACTAGGTCCGTAATCTCATCCAACCAATGCGCAAACCTCCCAGGGGGAGAAGGGCTTCCCTTCAACCACCTGCTCGCGTTAAGGAGTCCCCTTCCGCTATCACTATATCCGCTATCACTATATCAAGGATGAAACTCTGATCCTGATGCCTTGGAGGATCACTCTGATCTTTGCCTCATTGGAATCTGCTGTCCCAATGGGGCGTGAGAATGCCCAACTCATCGACCCTCTCTCATCTCTCAAGAGGCTGCCTACTCCTACAGTCTGGGTTTCCCATACTAGAGCCATCAAAATTAAGTTTCAGCTGCTTGGGGCTAGGGGGTTTCTATTCTTGAGAGATAAACTCTCTGCTTGTGCAGATTTCCGTCCATTCATGCCACATATCATAAGCGGAGACGAACATGAAGGAAGAGACCTTACCTAGGATATAAACCCATCTAAGCCCTCATTTTCTTCACTTCTTCCACACACCATCTCTCTCAATTCCTTCCAAGTTCTATTCATACCTACTCATCTCACTTCTTCTACACACCACCTCTCTCAATTCCTTTCAAGTTCTATTCATCCATACTCATCTCACTTCCTCTGCTCGATTCCTTCTACTTTTCTCAAAGCGTATTTTCAACATCCAAAGACTTCTAAGGTTTTATAACCATTTGAAATGTATCTTTTTTGTTAAATTTGTTTGATATAGTGGTTTCTTATATTTTTAACATTTTTTTATTTTTTTAGAAATTTTAAAATTCTTAACTATTAATTTTTTTAGAATTTTTAAAATTCTTATATGTAATGCCTTCGGGCTGCTGTACTTGAGCCCTGGTTGGGGACATCTTGTCCTTTGCTTGGTCCGTTCCTGATCAATAAAGTCAATTTTAAAAAAAATAAAAATAAAAAATCTTAACTATTAATTTTTATTTATTTTTGAAAATTTTCTAAAGGATTCATTAGCTGACCCCAACTAGTTTGGGACAAAGGCTTAGATGAGTTGAGTTGAGTTGAGTTTAACTATTAATTTTTTTTCTTCAGTCGTAGTGTCTTTTCCGAAATGAAACCGCTGAAACAGATGAAAGACCAAAATGTCCCATTTCACTAACTAAAACGGAATGCCGAACAAAACAGAATTGACAACTATGCTTCGACTGTGATTTTATTTAAATCCCTTAGTGTCCTTTGAACATGACCGGGAATTGAAACATTAGTGGATAAAATTTGGTCCCGTTTACCCACAAACGTATAGGAAAATTCTCTTGAATTAGCAGTGAAAGGATCTACCAATCTTTATACATTGGAATATTGTTCCAACAAGGAATATGGGAAACTCTCAGCAAGCATAAGGAATTCAATGATTCTTCCTCCTAATCGAAATCCATCCTTACTGGCCTTATTCCTCAAAGGACAAGATCTCACACCATACATTATGGAAAAACTTATTGCACAAATTGGCAGGTCAATAAAGCACATAAATCCATTTGCTCCTATTGCCAAAGTTGTTTGTGAAAATCAACAGAAAGCTCTTGGTTGCATGTCTCAGTTTTGCCTTCATATTCAGAAAAATCTTGCTCCTACAGCCTTATTCCTGAAGAGACAAGATCTAATCTTGCTCCTACAGCCTTATTCCTCAAGGAACAAGATCTCACACCATACATTATGGAAAAACTTATTGCACAAATTGGCAGGTCAATAAAGCACATAAATCCATTTGCTCCTATTGAGCTTGTTAACTTACCAACTTCTCCAAAAGCTTAAGCTGTTGGAGAAAGGCGTTATTTATCTTTTATACTTTAACACTCCCCCCGCACGTGGCCCACTTGGCAAACACGTGGCACATGTGGTCCCACTTTGGGCCGACCATCGCATGTGGATTTTTGCTAACCGGGAGGTTTGAACTCGAGACCTTTGGCTCTGATACCATGTGAACTTAGGAGAAGATTTCACTAATTCTTGGATGCATTTATAAGAGGATCAATGTGTGCTTATATAGAGCACTTACATGATAAACATGGAATGGAATCAAGATAATTATAGAAGGAAATAATCCTAATCAAATCTACCTAATCAAATCTACTTTCCTAGTCTCTCTTGCTTGCCTCTTCTAATCCACTTGGCTAATTTATCTAGTTGCTTCATTTAGCCAACTTACCCAATTTACCTCCAAGATGATCCAACGGTGAGATCTTAACCCCATCCAACCTTTGGATCCCACATATTCTAACATGCCCCCTCAAACGTATATGGATTGAAAATCGATATACATTTGACAATAATAAAAAAAATCCCAATACAATATAATTCCCCAAATTACAAATGTAATCAAAGTCAACCGATTTGATGCACACTTCCAAAAGTCTATGTTGAAGATCCGTTGATGAAGACTGATGTTGCTGCCAATGATCATTGATGATGGTGCCGAAGAAGATGCCGCTTGTTGATGTGTCACGAAGAGAGCTTAAAAGCCAATAAATCATAGCCTCAATGGGACTAGATGATACTTTAGCCTCAATGGGCGAGTAGAAATGGGTCACTATGGACCAATGCCGGAATGGGCAAGAATTGAGTCACTATGGACCAATGCCGGAATGGGCAAGAAATGGGTCGCAATGGACCAATACCTGAATGGGCAAGAATTGGGTCACTATGGACCAATGCCGGACTGGGCAAGAATTGGGTCACTATGGACTAATGCCTGAATGGGCAACAAAGATGAGAGGAAAAAAAAATCAAAGAGATGGGCGGCAATTAACGGCAAAATATGAACAAACAATGATCTGCAAACATCAAAGATCAAACGGAAACTTTGTTTTAGGAGAAATTGGACAGTGTAAAAATGGAGGTGTGCAAATATCAAATTTTGGAACTGTTTCTTAAGATGAGAAAAGGGGTGTGAAGATCAATATTGGGCTGGATATCTAGGTAAAGACCATGAGGTGTGTTAATGAAAGATAGGAGATGCTAATTTCACACCTTCTCTCAAGCCCTAGACTAGCTTTACTTTTCATCACCGGGATAAAGAAAGGCCTTTGGCAAGTGTGTAGTCACCAATAGTGCTGTAACCATCACAGCTAGAAAAGTTGACAGGTGAATAAAAATGAATGGGTGCAATTTTCACATATGAGAAAATGAAAATCAATATACTGTACTCTCTCTATTCCTCTCGCACTAGGTTTGGTTTTGCCTCTTCTTCTTCTTTTTTTATCTCATCAGCCAGCAGGCATACTCCAAAGCAAAAAACAGATTCTGATGGTAAAGATCATCAAGGAAGATGTAGCCGGTGGAGAGCAAAGGAGCAGAAGCGGAAGGCGAGTTGTGAATAATGAAGATGAGGAAGAAATAATCTTAATGAGATATAAGAGTTATGCAACCAACGAAGGAAGAAGGCCTGGTGGAATTGAAGACAACCACAAGGTGTTTGTGAGAGGGTCTAAGAGAGAGTTAGGAAGGGGAATGAGGTTTAGAGATCCAGCGGTAGTGGGGATTAGATGGTGGCAGGGCGGACTGCTCGATCGGCCGCCTGCCGGAGGACGAGTGCATGAATTTGTGATCAGGCCAGAGGATCCAAGAGCTCTGATACCATGTTAACTTACCAACTTCTCCAGAAGTTTAAGCTATGGGAGAAAGGCGTTATATAACTGTTAAAGTATAAAAGATAAATAACGCCTTTCTCCAACAGCTTAAGCTTCTGGAGAAGTTGGTAAGTTAACATGGTATCAGAGCCAAAGGTCTCGAGTTCAAACCTCCCGGATAGCAAAAGTCCACATGCGATGGTCGGCCCAAAGTGGGACCACATGTGCCACGTGTTTGCCAAGTGGGCCACACGTGCGGGGGAGTGTTAAAGTATAAAAGATAAATAACGCCTTTCTCCAACAGCTTAAGCTTCTGGAGAAGATGGTAAGTTAACAGAGCTGTTTGTGAAACTCAACAGAAAGCTCTTGATTTTTTGTCTCAGTTTTGCATTCATTTTCAGAAAAATCTTGCTCCTACAGTTCCATCTTTTCTTGGAGATTTTTTTTTTGAATGAATTTTTTTTTTGGGGATACATTATGTTGATAATTGGATTGACCAGTCTATGCATAATTAGATGTTAGTTGTTTCTTACCTTCTTGAAAGGTAATATGTTGTTAGTACTCAACATTTTCTGATTGGTATTTGTTTCTTCTTATGTTGAGTTTAGCTTGGTGTTTCTTCATAACATTGCAGGTACCTTTGTCTTTGTATGGAGTATCTGGAAACTATGCCTCTGCTTTGTTCCTTGCGGCATCAAAGGCTAACTTGTTGGACAAAGTTGAATCTGAGATTCTTGACATTGTAGAGGCTTCCAAGAGAAGTCCTGTGTTTTCACAGTTCATAAAGGATTTATCCGTGCCTGGGGAGACCAGAGTAAAGGCTGTACAAGGAATTTTTGCAGAAGCTGGATTCTCAGATATCACAAAGAACTTCATGGGTATGGGTTGTATGTCTATAGGAAATGTTTTTAATGTTGGTTTCAGTGTGCATATTGGTCGCCGTGGAAATAAAAATTGTCGGTTTCTGTCATAGATTTCGGTGGAAGTTCTGTAAAATTATGGAAGTTTATGTACATGCATGCCAGTGATGGAAATTTATGATGAAACTTAATGAAATGCTAGAATAAACACTACTACACACTGAAAAGAATGACAAATAGATATGCTTTAAATAAACACAAAATGTAGGGAAAAAGCCACTCTATTCATTAATTTTGTGAGGAAATACAATATAATGATAGAGATTTCAAGGTTTTTCTAAAAAAAAAAAATAATATAATTAATTTTCAAAATGAAGAAGTTTGAATCCATTAATCAGTAGATGATGCAAGAATAACTCACATATAAAAAAATAGATTATACCATGCACGTATGATACAAAATTTTAAAAATTTGTCTTTGTCAGTAGGTAGCCTGGTCAAGAAGAACTCACTTATAATAAAATTAGAACCTAACTTGCTTATATGATTAGTTGTTATTCTAAAATATACTATTTAACAGCATGAAAATACATATGCACTAATCCATGTGCAAATGTATGACATCAACAATTAGCTGATTCATTTGCACCATAATTGATGAAATAAGGAAAAAAAAACATAAAATTAGCGCCATTTATAAGAACAAAGAATAATCATTTGTCAAGCAAACAATGAAAGCCGAAGATTCTCTATGCTATTTGATCAAAATTTCAACATCGGCTGAAATTCTGTAATTTACATTCTAAAGTGGTAGCACTTCAGTTGACTTGACCAAAACATTACCGAAATCTATCCATGGCGACCGAAGGATTTTATTTCAATGGTGATGGAAACGGAAACACGTCGTTGTTTCATGTTTGTTTTGGCTGACATTTAGAACCATGCCTATAGGAAATTTGCATTTTGTCTGTATTGAAAATCACTATTGGAGTTGATGTACTTGCAACCTTTTTTTGTTGTTGCTAGACAGTTCTTGTTACCTACCGGGAAACTACATTATGAATTGTGCACTTTGAAACCAGTATTATGTCACATGGATACTTCATTTATACCCATATATGGATTGTATTGGCCACATAGTGCTACAAGTGTTTATAAAACTTTTTGATACTGCCATATACAAATATGTTACCATGGGTATGTAATTTTTATACTTATTTTTTGCAAGCAAATGTTTATTGATTCATAGATCATAGGACAGGACTTTGTTGAGATTAAAAAAACAATTCTACATTCATACAAGTGGCTCCATATATGTATATGTATCCCTGGTAATGTGCCCTTTCTGATGTTTTGTATTGCATTTCATGTTCTTACCATGACTAGGTAGCAAAAAAGTAGCCTGTTAACTTTTTGAGGAATCTTGGGAATTTAGTGAGCTGGTCTGGTTGTAGCAGGATGAGTATTTATTGCAAAATCATGATATCCAATACAAGATAAAATCTTTTACTTAACATATTATCATGGATCTCGAAGTACCTTTACTGTTTAAATTGTTGAATACTACAGTTTATATTTCAAAACTGTCTCTATACTTTTTTTTTGAATCATTTTTTTTGTCTCTCTCTACCATACCTGACCCTCCTGCATATGTAGAGAGAAATTTCTCATAGATATGTTCTTTATTTATATTTATCCACCATTAGTATTCTTCAAAAAATAAAAAATGAAAAATCAACCAGTGGTATCATGCATGTAATATGCTCTTGTTGTGCTTGTTCTGTACGCACTTACCTTTTGCCCAAGGTACTTAATGTACATCCATTCGAATGCTAAATGTTAGTTCTGTGAATTGTGAAGGCTTATGATTGTGTTAGTCCTCTAATGGGTTCCACTGTTTAATTTACCTGGTCTCCAATATGCACATAAAGATCTTCTAAACATGTATGCTTCTTTGTTGATTTTGTTTATTTTCATAAGCTATTTTGGCCGAGAATGGGAGGCTGAGACACATCGAGAGTATTGCAAATAGTTTTACGGAATTGACCATGGCGCAGAGGGGAGAGGTGAAAGCCATTGTGACGACTGTCATTGTAAGTTCTACCTTTTCCTTTGAGTATGCCTCTTGCATTGCAGAATCCTGATTGCTAGACAGTTGCATGCTGGTAAACTTGTAAATTGGTCATATCTAGACTTTGGAACCTTGGTACAACATTCTTGGTTTAGGCCAAATTAGAATAATCAATAAAACATGTGAATGATTCGGTTTCTGAGCAAGGTGCTTGTCAGTAAATGCTTGCAGTAAAAGATTGTTATAGTTGCCAATATTTCTGCATATATTTCCTGGATAGGCCTGACAAGTATCATGTATATAACATTCAATTTTCTATCATCTTAGTTGATTGCTTTTGTTCCAGTTGTGGAAGTGTATGTTGTTATGGAAAATTTTTCTCTTTATAAACAACATGGTTGCCAAACACTATTGTAGGAGGTAGTGTTAATGAAGAGAAAATGAGAAATAGAAAGGCGGTGCTGAGATTTAACAATGCTATCTTAGGGCAGAGGATTAAATTTTCTAAATCCTTCTTGGGTAGTTGATAGGTTTGGGATGTAGGGATGACACAATTCCTAACTCCTACGTGAGGTTTCCATTGTGTGTGGGTTACCCTCGTAAGGACCTTTGGACTGCGATCCCTAGAAGAATTCTTCTAGGGGGTCAGACTTATCAAAGAAGTGCTAGCCAATCTTCCTATGTATTCTATGTTCTTATTCAGATGCTTGATTAGAGTGATTGACAGGTTTGATCGACTTCAGAAGAATTTTCATTGGAATATTTAGAAAATGGGCAAGAAATATCATTTGGTGAGTTGGTATCTTGTTTGTAGGCGTAAAGGTGAAGGGGGCCTTTAGATTTGTGGTTTTCGATGAACTTTGCATTGCTTTGAAAATGGATGTGGTGGTTTGGGGAGGAGAGGTATCAAGTGTGGTGTGTGGTGATTGTGAGGAAGCATAGATGGGGTAGGCTTTGGTGGGTCAATGAAGGTGGATTTCTTGATTTTGATTTTTTCTTGATCTTGATCTTCCTTTCTTTTCCTGATCTCATTCGTTTCCTGATCTTGTTCTCTCCGATCTTGATCTTGATCCTTCATTCCTTTTACCTCCCATTGTCTTGGCTGTGATCAACCCTTCTTTCCCCCACTCTACCTTTCTCTCTTTCCTCTCTCGGACACGTCCTACAGTGGACGATCAAGGCTAGACATCTGGAATGCCATTCCCATGCATCAAACACGTTCACTTTCATTTGCACCATCCTACCTATATTTCCCTACGGCCCTACCCTTTTGAACTGTTCCAACAGTCCTCACACCCATATTTACCTAGATCAACCCTATCCTTGTCACCCATAACCCCTAGCTTGCTTTTACCATTCGCCCAGCATGTCCTCATTCCATGGGATATCTTGTAGGCTGCACTAATTGATCTGATTATTGAGACAGTTTACTGTTGAGGACTGATTTTTATTTCATATTAATTAGTTAGTTCTTGTTGGCACTTATATTATGGGAAATGGCATGGATAATATAATTTTGACTGATGATTGAAATTTCCAGCCTATAATTTCTTTAAAACCCTTTGCTGATTTTGATATTCAGGTTATGTTTATGTTGATTTGGAGTTGCATGTTGCTGTTACAATTGAATTAGAACCTTTTTTTTCCCCTAAATTGCCGAAAGTCAAACTGCAAACCCTAGGTTTCATTAAGGATCCTCCCGCTCAACACGAGAATGTTGATTGAAATCCCAACGATTCCTCTAGTCAGAGATCGAAATGGCATGGAATCGAGAAATCTCCAAAGGGTTTTCTCCCATAATATAAGTTGCATGTTGCTGTTACAATTGAATTTGAAGCAACGTAAGATGTCATATGCATTGCATATGGCTTGCCCTTTCCAAAGGGGAGTCACAGATAACTATTTCCATGCTCTCTTTATCAAGACCACAAAACTTTCTTCAATATCTATTTTTGCTTTACTATCCTCATCGGATACCCAAAACTTAAACTTGTTCTTGATGGTGAGAACCTCCCGACTAGACATTTTCACAACTGATCTACTGGCAGGGCAGCAACAATCTCCGGGGCAAACAAACACTCCTTGCCATCAGCTTATATGTTGGAAAATCCTCCTTAGAGGTGTAGTGTGGCCTGACATCTCGGAGAGCGTTAGTGAAAGAAATTTGAACTGGGGCATGCGAGGGGAAGGGGAGAGGAGGGGGGGGGTTGTTGTTGGGGGGTCTGCCCTTGATCAGAGCTTCCAATAGCCATGAAAACATGAAGGGGGGAGAAACAATGATAATTAACCATGAATCTCCTCTTGGATGGTAACGAAAGACATGGAGAGGACACTGTTGAATTGTTGAAATAAGTACCTTTGTGAGAGTAGAAGCCCCGAAAGGAGAATTAGTAATTTTACTGATAGGACATAATAGTGTTTTTTTCCCATGAAATGGAAAATGCGTAATGTGTGTTCACAAAAATATTTGGAAAAGAAAGGGATATTTGACTGCTCTAAAAGATTTATCCTTACGTAAATCTATTTCTACCGGTCATTCAAAAAGTTTGTTTACACCCTACCCTAAAAAACCAGTCGCTTTCGGCCTTGAACCGATAAAGAGCAAGAGATCATTGATAGTACATCATCTGAGAATTTTAAATTTGGCTATCAAGAGCAAGAGATCGTCCCATTTTCTTTGCTGTACTGCTTTGCTTCTTTATATAACATATCTTTTTTTATTATCACTCCAAACCAAGAGCATATGAATCTAAGCTACCAAAAAGGTAAATATGCATGAATCACCCTTGGTATACCATTTGTTGGGGTTTTTTATGTGTGGCAGATGGGAATAATGGATCTCTGTTTTGCTCTGTCATCCCCTCTGTCATTTGGATGACATTTAGGTTTCTTAGGTTGATTAGGGCAGAGGAGTTTGGGAGGCTTGCGTCCAACGTGCATTTTCAGTTAATTTTTTTTTTGATAAGTTATCAAGGGAAGAGGAATTGAGGATGACTTTGGGACAAATTTGACACGCTACAGTTCCTCCGAATGTTGTTTATTTTTATTTTTTGTAGATTCGGTCCCTGGTAAACCTAATTCTATATTAAATTATAATGATGGACAAGTCTTTCTCCACTTAATAGATGGGTTGGTGTTAGGCAAGGCTATGTTTTGTGTGCTTTTTCCCCATCATCATGTCTTCTCTATTGACCATGGAATTAAGATTCTCTGGTTTTCATTCGTTTCTTTACTTTCTTGACAACCTTTTCTTGGTTGATTTGCCAGCCACTTCCCACGGAAGAGGAAAAACAACTGAAGGAGACATTGCAAGATATCATTGGACATGGGAAGACTGTGAAGCTTGAGCAGAAGGTACTCTGAAATCTTTTGTGCTGCAGTATGAGTTTTCCTATTGTGAATTGATTTTATTTCGGATAGGATTTTAACCCAAGTCCCAAACATATTTTCCTAAACTGTTGCCATTTCTTTGGTGTGTGAGATGGTCCTTTAGCTTGTCTTTTGCTCCTAAATCTTCCTTTATCCCAAATGCTACTTTTTTCTTGGCAAGTAAGCTGAGATTAAAAATCTCCAACCTAAAGGTTGTAATGCAGAGCAGCTCCTCTAAGATGCTTATTTATAATGACCTTTCCAAGTACTAGTTTATTCATTTTTTAATGGTTTAACATAAGCATATCCCTCATAACATTATTCACAGATCGATCAGAGCATTCTCGGTGGCTTGGTAGTTGAATTCTCACAGAAGGTCTTCGATATGTCAATCAAGACAAGGGCAAGGCAGATGGAGAAGTTCCTGAGGGACCCTGTCAACTTTGAGAACCTCTAAGCCTCAAATTGGTGTAGCATGTACCTTCTGCAACTCCTATTATGGATATCTTTGCTGCATTTTTCCTTCATATTGGGAAGAGATTCTTAAACTTTGCTTCTTCTTTTTATGCGGGTGGATGGGATCTCCATCCTAAAATAAAAGCTAGACTTACAAGGGCAATCCTTTTTCCTCACTTCTGTGAATGTTGTCTGGATCTTAAAAATTCTTGTGGGGGATGATCCCACAGATGTCTATTTTCATTTGTTTGTTTCCATTCATAAATTATTTGGTTTTAGTTTTCTTCCAGTGTGGCTTACCGGCCTTGAGGGAAAAGGTTTTGTTAGTGACACCTCTATTTGTTTTAAACTTATCTCAATGGCTGCTGCAATTCCCAACAATTTGTCAAGGTAATACAAGGCTCTGTATAGTTGAGTTCCATGGTTCAGAATTGGGAGGAAATGTTGTGGCAAAAAAGAAAAAGAAAGAAAACAAAATGTCATTTAGTCCAAGGAAGCAGGATTCTTCCCTGGGAGCCTTCGATTCCCGTTTTGATTCCCACTTTCGATTCCTGCTCTGGCAACCTTGAGTAGGATTCTTCCCTATGAGCCTTCGATTCCCGTTTCGATTCCCGCTCTGGCAACCTTGATTTAGTCTTTACGAAGAGGAAAAGGCACGTCATTTGTAGGATTATCTTCTCCATTTCTCTAATAGAAGAAATATCTCCATGAACATATAAAATATACAGTGCAACTTTGGGGTTCTATAATGAGTGTACTGGGGACTGATATCCGCACCATCATATTTTGATAATGGCACTACTGACTTTGTTTATCACTTTTCTCGTAGAGCATCTTAAGTACTGTGATTCGGGTGTGCTATATTGAGTATAGACGAAGGTGCCGTTGCCTATATGTAGCTTTTAACCGTCTATATTCGATGAAAAGAAGCACTTTTTAGTGGACGGTTCAGATCATTCAAAAGTGGGACCCACTGACGATGGGTGGGCACGCTTCATTAACTGTATGAGAATGAGTATGGAGACAAGGGAATGAGTATGGACAATGGTGGGCGTGAAAATTGAGCGGTCTCTATGATAACGACATTTGGCAGCACCACAGCAGCGAGACCATCCAGCCGCAACCATGGTCAAACTCGATTCCGAGTGGACGACTCCTCTCCCAAGCAGCTCAACATCACATACCAAGACCTTTTTCAGTCAGCCCGCCAACCCATCACCAGTAGATTTCCTATCCTATAAAATCCCCTTCCAGGATCGTACGCGCATGCACTGCCACGCCAACATCTCCTACAGCGATATACGCGGTCCACGACACCACCAAGGTTTTAAATTCGACTGAAATCAGAAATTTCGAGTTTTCGTCAACCCCGAAATTGAAATCTGTGATACCCGAAACGTTACATTATTTCTACCGAAATTTTGAAATTTCAGACAAGAAATTTCACCAAAAAATCCGTATTTTATTCATTTTTTTAATATTTTCCTGAAATTTTAGCCGAAATTTTATACGGGATAAACTATTAGTTTTTTTATTTTGTTCCATTTCGACTGGAATTTTTAAATTTCAAATTTTGGCCGAAATTTCAGTTTCGGTGAGGACCAAAAGGCATTCCGAAACCGAAATTTGAAACCTTGGTCACTGCCATATCGCGCCCAGGACACTGGAACTCCCACCCATACAAGGGAAGACCACCCATTCAAAGGACACATTTACACAGAGGGGAGAACTCGAGAGGCTAGACCTTTGGTAATCTATCCCTTGGGTAAGATAAGCCCTCTAGGTGTGCACACTGACAACCTCACGCTCTCTACATTCAATTCTCCCTTTCTTCTGGTGCTCTGGTCTGACTGAAGTGTCGAAGGGTCCCCCCGGAGTTTCGATTCTGGGTAGTCTTTAACCTTTTGTCTGTAGGCGCAAAATACAGGTCGAATGTTCATGATGAGCAAAACCCTCCAGAAGGTACGATCACCGATCTAGACCATTCACACTCAGGTACATATTTGAGCAGCATCAGACAGGATCCCAAAACATTACTAGGATTTATGGACACATTTTGGGACCCCATCATACGATTCAAAATTATGAGACTAAATCTGGATCCGGATAGCTAACAAAAGCCCGTGGGACAGTCCTAAATCCCATTGATTATACTATTGTACAAAAATGGCCTCTATTTTTTCATAACCTTAAGTATAATTTCAAGGGTATTTTAATAAAAATAACACGCATTTTTAATGAAACACATGTAGAACCTTAAGCCTACAAACCCACCTTCTATTATTTTTCCATCGGAAAGAAATTCTAGGGCTCTAACGATTGCAATGTTTGTTGAAAATATATGAAAAAACTATTTTGTAAAAAATCCATGGAAAATTGGCCGTCTTTGATTCTCTACCGCCATAAAATTATCTCGTCTTGGAGTTTTTATATGATGCCCGACCGTGAAGTACCGTCAAAGCGGTGCCACCCTTGATATTTGATCCAACAGCAGACCACGTTTTAAGAGGGTGCTGTTGGATCAAATATCAAGGGCGGTACCTCTGACGTACCACCTTACCACCTTACCACCTTGACGGGTATAATTTCTCATCTTGTATATTAATCTTGGTAATGCTTTTCTTCTCTTTTGCTATGATTAAAAAAAATAAAAATAAAAATGGGCAGTGGTAAACCAACCTCCATATGTCTTAAATCGACCTCTCTCTAGAGCAGTGCTGAGAGAGAGAGATATGGGGGTCGATTTAAGTTCCCCAAAAAGTCCATGGAAAATGAGTTTAGCAGACGCTGGAAAATTCATTTTCCAAAGTAAACATGTCCGAATCAAAATTTTCCATACATCAAATCAAAAATATAATAGGGAAAATGCAACAAAAAACTCGTCGCCTGAGAGATTCGAACTCTCGCGGGGAAACCCCATGTACTTAGCAGGCACACGCCTTAACCACTCGGCCAAAGCGACCTTTATTTGTAGATTTCGATTTCACAATCATGAAGACGGGTGTCCCCAAAATCTCCATTTCCCAAACTAGTTGGCTACTTATATCCACATGACTATTACAATCATAGGTTATATTCTTTTAACCTGTTCTCCTATATTACAAATTACAACCCCCCCCTCCCCCCCCGTCCTTGTTATCAAAAATAGTTGTTCCTGCCGACATCAGTACTAGTAATTCACGCATTTAGTTGTGAAAGTGAAAGTAGAACTCTCTCCGTCTCATTCTCATCGGAGCGAGCATTTGGGGCTTTTTCCCTTTTCCGACGAGTTTACAAGAAAGAGAGAGATGAGGAACGCTCTTTTTAATCGTATTGTTCAAGGCACCTTTAGCTCGGCAAGATCGAGATTTTCAATCCCAGACTCAAGCTCTTCATCCCTTCCGTTTTCCTTCTCCTCTAGACGAGTGAGATTTAGTTTTTTTTTTTTTTTTTCCTTATTCCTCATTTTTCGTATTCTGTAATTTTTTATTCATTTTGTCCCTCCAGTTTGATTCGTCACATGACAGATGTAGAGAAATCGGTTTACAGCCGAATCGATCTCGGATTCCCAAGCTTTGATTTTGGTTTTAAGCGTTTTATATCGTATTTATCTACTAGTTTGGTGTTTGAAGAGGTTCGAGGGTTAGAAATATTTAATATTAAATACCTTATAAATGTAAAAAAAATTTAAAAAAATATTAATGTTTCACAATTATAGGCATTTTTTAGTTTGATTTATCTGAAAAATTACTGTAAGAAGGTGCCCTCTAATAGTTTATACAGAGAATTATGCGAAATGTAATTATGTGAGATTTCAATGCATTTGCGTTGAAACTGTATGGAAATCAAGTAGAAATTATAGAAATTTATTAAAACCCTAAAAACAATTAAAATTTAAAATGAAACTTCAGAAAATATTACAATAAACATAAATACACAATTAGAAATCATTGCATAACCAAGATAATTAATAATAATAGTTTAACAAGATCAAACATCAACACTTAGTAACATATTCAGTCGCACATGTCTATAACGGTAAGCTTTATTCTAAACACACACACACACAGACGTATATATCTATTTGTGTTACAAATTTCGAAAGTTGATGACCATGCTATTTATTTTACCTTTCAACTTACTCATCTTATTAATATAATGTGAAATAATATTTTCTAAACATATGAGATTTTTCGGTGTAAATAATCAAACTTCAAACTTAAGCCGGGACTTTGGTCCCCACAGAAGTTATCATCTCTTTTTACGAGTGCACACGATCTGACTAGATCTTCTGTGTGTCTGAGTTGTATAGTATGCTGTTTCAGCATCAATGGCCGAGGCAGAAGCAGAAACTATTGTATTTCTAAGGTAAATTTTTAATTTGACTTCATTCATATCTTTATTTGTGTGCTTCTGTTCTTAACATTGTATATTTATTTGGCTTGAATATTATTTGATTTGAGTATATACTTGTTTGCTCTTGCAATATTTAAATATTTTGCATTTCAAACGAAGTTGCTACTTCATATCACTTGCTTTTGAATATTCACCAGTTTTAATCCTTCCAAATGTCCCAGCAAACCACATATGGCAGCAACATCTACTGTGTCGAAACATACACATTCTCTAATGTGCCCAACAATGCAACATGGGACTCAATCTCATCTTCTTCTAAGGTTTTAACTAATGTGTCACTACCACATGACCCTACCCGCCACTCTCAAAACAGTCCACAATATGAGATCCTTTCTCCCTAACTAAATTATAATTGCTTTTGTAAGAATAGCAGGGAATAACACTGCCCATTCAGATTCTAACAATGGATGAAAGCTTACTCTTGCCTTGGCAAATCAACCACCTTGCCCTCGAGCCTCTATTACTACATAACTCTCTCAACTCCCACACACCCCAACTTTTCCTTTAGTGTACATTCTCCAAAAAGTACCCTTCTCCTCCCTAAATTGTAAAAGCTGTTTGCTGAGAAAAACATTGTGCAACTGAACTCATCCAATAACAAGTCCCCTTCCGCCCTTAGTTTACAAACTCCCATTTCACCAAATGTTTCACTTTCTTACCTTCATCCTTGCCTCCTCACAAAAAGTCCCTTTGATGCTTCTTGATTCTTTTCGCCACACTAACTGAGATGCGGAGAAGAGACATAAAGTAGATGGGAAGAAGAATTAAGATACGTCCATGGTTGGTAGATCATGTAGATTTGCCTACCAACATATAGCTTTCATTGAAACTGGTTCAAGGCCTGTTAGGTCTAGATTCATTCTGGGAAACGGTGCCAAGTTTTCCTCTAATATACTTCTTGATGTGTAAAAGCTGATACCATATATTAAAACCCAAACCATGAGAAGTAAGACACTAAAGGACAAAAACAATATAATGTAGATTCAATCCACAAATGGAATACAATTTAGCACACCAAAGGACAAAAACAACATAATGTTGATTCCAAATCCTTCCCCAAGAAAGGACTTCTAATCCTAAACACTTTCCAACTTTTAAAGCACTTTCAAAACTATCCTAAAATATTTCCAAAGAAAACCACTCAAATATCCTCCAACTTCAACCTCCCCAATTTAAAATTGAAACTATGCAAGCCTCAAACAGTCCTCTCATTTTCCAAATCGTAGAATTTCTAAAATCCAATAAAATTCAAAAAATCTCGCTAAAAAAGTACCAAATTTCATAAAAAATTCTTTCTCCTAAGATCATTCTCTCTCTTATTTATTGTATGACGAACTTATAGGTGTGGACTGCGTCAATTCCCTTCTGGTTGGAGAAACTTTGACTATCGCGAATTGATAACTCAACAGGTTCTCTTCAAGTTCCATGCAAAGATATTATGGAAACCCCTTCCATTGAATGAGATATTTGGGGTAGAGCTCCAACTTTTCTTAACAAGTCCTCAATACAAATACGTAGAAAATGTTGTCTAAGTACTTTCCAAGAAAACATATCATCTCTTGATAGAAATTAATAGGACCATTATGAATAACGTCTTCTAAAATATTATCTTTGAGATATCCCTTCATAATGTTTCTCTTTTTTTAAATGGTAATTGTTTCTTCTGTTTCAAAACGCAAATGCGGGTCAAAATGTGGCCAAAGCAAATCCTAGTCGACTCGGCACGACGCGGTCATATACTCTGCTGATGTGGCCGACTACTCAGTTGACTCGGTCATAACTCGGGAGTCAAATGAGTCTTGATTGACTTTATGTGACAAAACAAAGATTCGGACAAGAATGCAGCCAATGAGTTTTGATTGACTTTATAGGGCGAAACACAGATTCGGACAAGAATTAGGCCAATGTAAAAGGGAGTCGACTCGGGGGAGCCAACGATGACGCGGGGGAGTTTTGAAACTATGTTTTTGCTGCCATAAACTATTTAAATTAAACTTTTCCCACAAAATAATATTTTTTTCCTTATTTTGGTATTAGAATGAATGATGAATCAGTTATAAGTCTCTCTTAGATCTTAGCATGCGAAAATATTCTTAAATTAATTGAATCAATAATATACAAAACAAAAGTATACTAAATGGTGGTATACTTTTTTTTCCTTTGCCTAGATCGTTGGAATGGGGTGGGATGCCTAAAATGTAAGCGGTGGAAATCACTTAGCCTCTATTCACTTGCGTTCCCGGGAAAGCAAATCCCTGGAAAACAGCCTCTTTTTTCTTTAACAAGACAGAATTCTGGTGTTCACTTGCTTTCCTGAGAAAGTAACAAGCCTAGGTGGAAAATGTCAAATAATGACATGGAAATTGCCAAAAATGATGTGGAAATGTCTCTTTTCTCACTAGTGTGGGAAACCAAATCCCACTATTTTGGTCGGATTTGCTTTCCCGAGAAAATTAGTGAAAAAAAGGTGGGCAAGCAGTTTCTCGGGAAACCTTTTCCCGCACAGTTCCTGTGCACGTGAACAGGCGCGGGAAACCTTTTCCTACACAGTTTCCCTGGATTTCTTTTCCTAATGCCACGTCAAATTCTTGGGAAATCTTTTCTTTTCCTTTCCCGGGAAAACAAGTGAACAGATTACAGGAATTTTCTGGAAAAGTTTGGAATCGAAAATTATTTCTAAAATTTCCCACTTTTCTTTCACACGAAAAAATATAACTTGACCATCCTATTTAAATTTTATTTAGAGAATGCGTACCTGAAGGCAGTTGCGAACATTCATGATGAGGAGAAATTGATGAGAAATTGTACAAATCTCGTAATAAAATGATAAAGAATGTAAGTTGCGTTTGGCAACCCTTCTTAAGTTTCATTCATTTAATTTTGATATTTTGATCATAAAGAAGCTTGTTGGGTAACATTTCTAAAACCTCTTTTCTTTCTTTTTCGTCTTAAAATGCAACTGAATGAATTTATCAGGAAAAGTTTGGAAAGGAAAATATTTGTAAAAGTCCTATTTTTTTTTAAACATATGAAAAAAGATAAGTTGAACCATGCCTATTTAATTCCCATTTAAGAAAAACCAAGCCTATTCAATTTTAACTAAGAGGGACCTTCATGTAATGATAAGCTCTCTCTAAATTAACCATAATCATATCATTTCCCTATAAATCATGGAAAGAAATAAAATTATGTCGAGCCCACCAACTTCCCGTTGAGATGCCTATAGTCAGAAACCACCGACATGTCAAGATCCAAATTCGAATTGGTTCCTGTTCCTGGTCAGATACCACTGTGTTCGCGCCGGTGGTCCAATAGGTGAAGTTGTGCTATCTTTCTTTCCCTAATGAACAACATGATTCGCCCTTTCCTTGCTGTGTCTATTAGCGCTCCTGTCCAAAGCGAAGAGAAGGCGAAAAAGTGCCACTTGAGATCTCACCGGCCTTATCAAAGTTGATGATTCTCTGGATGAGGATAAGCCAGAAAAACCTCCAGCCTTGCCCCTAGAGAGATATCTTAGTCGGATGGATCCCCCACCTCTGATCTTGAAGCTGCCTCTGCTTCCACCTGTCCCTGCTGTGTTCCCGGCCGAATCAATAGGAACTAGGGTGTGATGCTATTTTTGTCAAACCAGACTAGAGATTGGCCAACACAGAAGGAGCAAGACTGATGTGATCCCCATCACCATAAGGCTGGCCATGAAAAAAGTGCAAGGACGAACAGAATGACCCCGATCCTAGGCAAGGATGTGCCTATAAAACTATCAATCCGTAAGAGCAGTCTTCAAAGACCTAGAAAATGATAAAGGAAAGAAACAGCACCATGGCAGAGAGAATTATAGAATATTTGTATGAACATGGAAACCCAAAAGAATATAAATTGCAATCCAAACAGAGTTTAGGTCATGTTTGAAACAGATGCAAGAACTTGGGGTTCTTGGAAGTCATTAAAACACGCTAAATTAAAACTCCTCTTCTTTACTCCCAACAGAAGTGCAGGAAACTGTTCGTAGTGCCAATTTAGCCAAACCATGCTACACAGTTTTTGCTTCTGTAACACTATCCCCAACATATAAATGTGTTTTTTTTTTTTTTTTTTCGAATGGTCCTCAAACATACAAATGTTAAAAAGATTGGTATTCTCAATGTCCCTAACCCAAGAGGCATTTTGGAAAAAACTTTGGATGGAACTGAGTTTAGGATATAACTGCCAGTCTGCCATCTTAATAGCTTTCACCCCAAAAGAACTCAAGATGGCTCAAATTGCTCATCATGTTCTGAGATAAATAGTGAATACTCTGGGTTAGGATTATCTTAGCCCAAGTAACACCCACCTTTGAGTGAGTAATACAAGTTCACAAAATCCTCATAAACGGCCGAGTCGCCTTACAAAGTGAATTATTCATTGGTGCAGATGTCTTCATCAAGTTGACTCCATGCTCTTGAATAAATGTTTATTTCCCCAAAACAAAGCTGTATATATCCCCAGTGCAATTCATTTCAATGGCAAAATCTCCCTTTGAAGATGCCAAAAAATGCAGTCAAGTATATGGTCAAATCTGTAAGTTCAACAAGTGTTCAGTTCCTCAATACAAATCCAACCCCTTTTCCCAGTTTGAACACTACAGATTGATAATGTAAATAAAATTCCAGATTTAAATATCAGAGGGTTGGTTTCAAAATTGCTCCTTTATTTCCCTTAAAGGGGATCCAATATATGACAATCCCATCACCAATAGTCGCCGCAGGAGCATGCTCCAGCCTCAAAGCGGTGGAATCGATTGTTATCCCTAAGGACAATAGTCCTTGCTGCACACTTTGATACAAACTTGATTGCCGTATGACAGTCTCCACACACGCGCAAGTTTTTCATGACCCGAATCGGCCTTTCGGGAGCGAAGGCGACGAGCCCAAATGCAATTGCCAACCTCTCACTATGATACTTGATTGCCCGCTGCTTCTCCTCACCATCCAAATCATGCAAAACAAAAGTTGTATCAGCAATGTACCCTGCCCGCTCCATTTCCTCCCCTAAATCTTTCAATTTTTTATATATCTCTTTAGTCAATGGATGAGATAAATCCCCAGATGCAAAGGTGTGAACCCTATTGCCCTCCTCAACCCAACTCAAACCAGTCTCCTTTTTCAAGCCTCGGTCCCTCATCATCTTTCTCGCCCTTGCAGCCTCTTCAAATTTCCCAGCGGCCGCATAAGCATTTGACAATAACATGTGCATTCCAGTGCTCACAGTACCCAACTCGAAAAGCCTTTTGGCCGCAAAAGTGGCAGTCTCTGTGTCACCGTGAATACGGCAGCCAGTCAACAATGCACCCCACACTGATTCTGTGGGCTCCATTGGCATCGACTCTATAAACCCAACAGCCTCAGGCAATTTTCCTGCACGGCCAAGCAAGTCCACCATACAGGCGTAATGCTGAGCCCCAGGTTCGATCCCATGTTCATGCATCTGCCCAAAGTAAAATTCACCCTCTTTGACTAGCCCAGCATGACTACAACCAGAGAGCACACACAAAAAAGTAATGAAATTCGGTTGAACTCCAATGACCCCCATCCGTCTGAACAGTTCAAATGCTTTCTGCGTATGTCCATGCTGTGCACACGCAATTAGCATTGAATTCCATGCACCGAGATTTCTACTGGGCATTTCTTCAAACACACGATCAGCTTCGTCGAAAACCCCACACTTTGAATACAAAGAAATCAAAGAACTTCCCACAAAACTCGAGGAATCAAAACTAGTCTTCACACATAGGCAATGTACTTGCGACCCCAATTCGAGAAGAGTCAAATGGCCACAAACCCGAATCACGCTCGAGAAAGTGAAATCATTAACATCCAAATCCGCAATCAAAGCCAATTTAAAAAGCCTCAAAGCCTCTTCATCTTCACCCAATTGGGCATAACCGTAAATCATTCCACTCCAAGAAACCACATTTCTCTCAGGCATTTCATCAAACACCCGACGAGCATCATGAATTTCTCCACATTTCGCGTACATATCGACCAACGAGCTACCCACAAAGACATCCGAATCGAAACCCGTCTTCACCGTAAGGGAATGAATCGATCGGCCTGACCCAATACTCGATAGGATGGCGCAGGATTTTGTTGCGCTGGGGAAAATATGGTCATCAGGTCTGATCCCATTTTCAATCATCCGACGGAAGAATTCAAGGGAGAGATTTGGGAGCTCGTTCTGCGCAAAAGAAGAGATTACAGAGCTCCATGATGTGGAGAATTTGTGGGGAATTTCGTCGAACACTTGGCGGGCATCATTAGGACGTTGGCATTTTGAATAGAAGTTAATGAGGTGGTTTGAAAGGAGGGTGACTTTTTGTACGCCGGATTTGATAACGTGCGCATGGAGTTGTTGGCCTTTGGGTAGGGATCTAGAGGAAGAGAGAGATTGGAGGAGAAGACAGAGATTGCGGTAGTTTTGATCGAAATTGATTGGATTGGAGGGGTTTTGTGAGATATTTGGAATGAGATTAGGGTTTGAAGAAGGTTGGAGGGATTTTTTGGGGATTTGAAGGAGCATCAGGGCTAGGGTTTTGAAATTGAATTTTGGAACTTCATTTTTTTCTGGGTGATAAAATTAAGGGAAATGAAGACGGGCTTGTGTCAATGTTGTCCCAAACAGCTTTTCTAACGTTGCCAAGTGTACTAAAGAAAATTAGGGGTGTATTTGTCATTTTATTAAAAAGATAGAGGAAACGAGTAACATGCACTACTATGTTTTGATTGCTGCACTAACTCACCTTGTCCTTTTCTTTTTTAAAACTGCTCCCTAGAGATTTTGGGGAATTACAAAGTTGATGGCAAATAGGCTAAAAAGGATCATGGGGAAGATTATATGTCCTTCCCATCAGCTTTCATTAAAGGTAGATTAATCCAAGACAACATCCTTCTATCCCACGATCTTTGCCACAATGTTCATCGGAAGGGCACAAAAAATGCAATGTGTGTCAAAATGGACCTAAGAAAGGCTTTTGATAGCATCACGCACGACTCCCTCCTTGAATTCTTAAAGAAGATTGGTTTCAATGAAGTGTGGTGTAGGTGGGTTCATCAATGCATCACAACTCCCACATTCTCTGTGTTAGTAAATGGCTCTCTGAAAGGATACTTTCAGTCCTCAAATGGTATCTGACAAGGGGACCCTTTATCACCTCTCCTATTTGGCATAGTGATGGAGATGTTATCCGTTACTCTTGAAAGGTCTCACCTGTCATCGAATAGATGCTCTCCCTTCGCCAGAAAGAATATCAGAATATCCCACCTACTCTTTGCTGACGATGTTATGATTTTCTCCTCTGCTTCCATGGAAGCAGTAAAGGAAGTTAACAGATGTATGGAGTATTTCCATGATTGCACTGGTTTGGATGTTAACCTCAACAAATGCGAAATTTTCTTTGCTGAGGTAGATGGCTCAAACCGTCGAATAATTTGTAGGGCGCTTTAGATAAATGAAGGAAAACTTCCTATAAGGTATCTGGGTCTACCACTTTTCTCCTCCAGAATAACATTTCAAGACTGTCAACCCTTGATCTCTAAAGTGAGGAAAAAGATTACTCTATGGTCCAACAGATCCCTCTCGAGAGCAAGTCGAATTGAATTAATCAAAATTGTGCTGAATTCCCTTCAGTTGTACTAGTCTTCTGCTTTTTGTATCCCAATTGGTGTACTGGACTCTATTGAGAGAATATTTCGTGATTTCCTTTGGGTTGGATCCTCTCTTCCAAAAGATACCACCAAATTGCTTGGGAAGCGCTATGTAAGCCAAAATCTGAAGGTGGAGTTAGCATCCGGAGGCTCACTGATATAAATAAGGCTGCTCAGCTCAAACTATTCTGGCACATTATTCAGCAAAGGAATACTCCTTGGGTGAAATGGTTCTATGAGAAGTATGTAAAGAAGAAAAACATTTGGTTAATGAACATGCCCTCTAAACCATCGTGGGTTGCAAGAAGCATCTTCAAAGTGAGAACTGAGGCAAAAAATCATATCCGTTATGCCATTGGCTCTGGGCAAGACATAAATTTCTAGGAACAATCCTGGCATCCAAATGGTCCCATTGATTACCAAATCCCTGTGGGGAGATCCCTCACCAACATTCCCAGACAGTCTACCATTGCAGAACTAAGAAGCAACGGCATCTGGGATCTTACCCTGATGGATCCTCCCTATAATCACTCGAAAATTCTGAAAGAAGGAATATATCTCCAATCCTCCACAGAAAACTACCCCATATGGAAACTGGAAAACAGTGGCATATTCTCTTTTCGCAGTGCCTGGGATCAAATTAGACCAAAATCTCCAAAAATTGTTTGGGCAAATACAATATGGTTCCCTGGCCATATCCCTAGACACAGCCTCATAGCTTGGCAAGCTCTGCAAGGTAAGCTCAGCACATCTGGTCGCTTGTTTTTTCTTGGTACCAACAGAGATTCGAGATGTGTCCTATGTAAGCAAGTTCAGGAAACTCATGATCATCTATTCTTCCATTGTTCTTTTTCTTCTTGGATCTGGAGAACCATTCTCTGGAGGTTTTCCCACAGGAGGAACCCTGCAAGCACTCTTCTGGCTGAGGAGGAATGGGTTAGATGCACTCATAGAGGAAGGGGGCAATCTGCAATAGCAATGAAAATTGCATTTTCTGCTACCATCTATGGCATCTGGCTGGAATGCAACACAAGAATTTTTGAGAAAAGAGAGACGCACAATCAGATTATACTCACGCATATCCTCTCCCTTATCAAAGTCAGAACACTTAATCTGAATCTCAATGGCATTGAATCTGATAGAAACAATCAGATTGCAATGAACCTGAATATCCCACTGTTTCAGAAAGAGGAGCTTATTCAAACTTGTAGCTAGGTTCCTCCTGAAGGGAACTCAGTTAAACTGAATACAGACGCATTCATCTCAGAAGACAGAGCTTCAATAGTGGGGATTTTCCGAGATTGCAAGGGTATCCCCTCAATCCTATACTCACTAGACATAAAAGCCTGCTCCATCAATGACCTTGAACTCGAAGCTATAGCTCATGGCCTCAAAATTGCTTCCTCCCAAGGGATCCAGCACCTCTGGATTGAAACAGACTCAAAAAATGCTAAGAATATAATTTTAGGAAATCCAACCTGCTCTTAGCGCAAAATTCAAACTCTTGAATTTATCAAAAAAGTCCTAGCCTCACTATCCTCTTGGAATTTATCCCACATCTGGCGTGAAGCAAATAGGGCCGCAGATTTTCTATCTAAAGTTGATTGCCCCTGTAAAGGTTCTTGCATGACCTCTGTGGATTGCCCTTCTCCCCTTCTGTCCTTTCTTGAGGAAGATAGGGGGAACTTTGTATGCTGATGTGAAGTCTTATATTCGATTCTAAGTTAGCTGCTCGGAAGGCAAGTTTCTTCATTCCGGATCGGTCTAGCCGCTGCCTTGCTTTTCTGAGTAGTACCCCATTCCTGTGGTTGCTGATTATTCTTGTGGACATCGCCCCTGGCTTTAGGGATAGTTTACTTTAGATGCTCCGATCTATTTTCATGTTGTATTTTTTGGGTTTTTTTGTTAAGGGGCCCTTCTTGGATTGCCCCCCTAAAATTGTTGGCTTTCGAGCCCTCCTTAGTGTACTTTTTGCCATTTTTATGAATTCTGGTTGGGGCCTGCCTAACCCCTGCTTACCCATCAAAAAAGAAAAAAAAAGGGAATTAAAAGTTATAACACAGCCAATTAGAAAATGACCAAAACGCCCTCACTATCTTTCAAAACAATAGCTACACTCACTATTTATTTAACTACCATTTCTAGTATCAAACTTTTACAGAATATCCAAAATACCCCTAACGTGATAAATACTTGTTTTTGTTGCACTCTCACTCTCACGTAGAAAATAAAAACTCATGTATATGAAATAGTACTGCAGGTGCTATTGTACGCTTGGGTGTGGTGTTTCAAATCGTATGCACCATCAAGGACTAAAAGGCAATGGGCATTATGCCGAAACTTTGGTCTAATGAGGCTCCAAACCACCGGAATGTTGGAACTCAACCTCACATGGATCATCAAAGGGAGTCCCTCCCCCGACTCTAGCATGTCTTCCATGCTCTGCCCCGCCCCGTACATTGCTTTAGACTGTACGCCTACGTATAGACGGAACGTCATCGAAGCACCACTCTCTACGTATAATTCCTCACCCTACAAGATCACAACAAAGAAAACACAAAAGGGAAAATTACTTTCTTACTTTTATAAACCTTGTTTAGGTTAGGTGTAATTATCTTATATCAAAAATTTGGTGTGAGTGGTTTTAAAAAATTACAATGTGTAGGGCATGTTTGGCGACTGTGAAGAAGAAATCCATGGAATTTTGTGTTACCAGAGAGAGAAGAAAAGGAGGGGAGTGAAGAGATCTTGGGAAGAGGCTAAAAATGAGTGAGGGGGATCTTAGGAAGGGGATAAAAAGAAGAAGAAAATAAGTACCTACTTTCAATAGGAACTCTTTACCCGATTTTTAGCCCTTCTTTTGCTCAGACCTCTCAATTCTTTCTCACACAATTGGCCTTATAAATACTCAATGGAATGTTTTTCAAGGTTGCCAAACAATGCCTGTAGGGAAAAACTTTTTCAGAGTTTCTTATTTTCTATTGTTTGATAACACAAAATATTATATATCTGGAACTAGCGTGGTGTAAGTTTTATTTAGAGGGACCTTCAATTTAGGATTTTATCTCTCTAAATAAGCCAAAACTATACCATTTTCCATCTAAATCGTGGAAAGCAAAAAATATTCCTAAGGCTATGTTTCTTTTGATGTAAGATGGGTGTAAAACAAAATTTACCCTATTTTTAAGTGGAATAATAAATGTAAATTTTGTCTCACGCCCATTTTACGTCGAAAGAAACATAACCCAAGAGAAAAAATATTCCTAGAAATTAGTTTCTTAAAATCCAAAATAGGCCTTAGTGGTCTCCATGTGTCATTCCATCTAAGCGGTTATTAGAAGATAAATATAAAAATAATAATTTTACTTGCGAGCTTGCGAACTTGAGGCGTCCAAAGGCCATGTCGATAATTGGGGATCGAATCTGAAGTGCAAATAGCTTAGATCTGTTATCAACCTCGAGATCAATGGAACAATTGCAGGTTAAGATTTTGGTGGTAACACCGGAGGCATCGATCCCTTCACCGAGCCCGAATTGTCGAACGCCCGCCATCTGCAACCACAAATCTTGAGAAGAAAGAAGATGGACCCCATTCAAGGGTCTGAGAACCCTTAAGTAACAATCATGCATAGGGTAAGGACCTCTTTGATTCCCCCAAAATTGATACTTAATTGCAAATAATATTAATTTAAGGGAAGTGATATATCCGCCCCTTTTTTTTTACTTGGGACACCTAGCTCCAGTGTATCTATGACTGCTGATGGGCTGATGTACTTCACGTGGGAAGGATTCAACAGGCCTGATTTCCCCATTCACTGGAGTTGGCTGTCCCATGTAAAGAGAAGGGGCGAATTTTTCATTTCCCTTGTTTTAATTTAGGGAAATGTACCTGCCTAGTTGGGACAGCTCCCTCTAGCGTATTTAATTATGACTACGCTTTTACACTACAGGGACTGTCCCAAGTTAAAAAGAGGGGAGAATATTTCACTCCCCTTAATCTGATTTGCAAATGAGATATTAAGGCCTCTTTGGGAACCATTGATTGTGGAGCTCTGTTGGATTCGGATACCTCTAAAAAATCTTTTGCATTTTATACGTGATCTAGACCATTCATTTGTTGTACATGTAATGACCCAAAAAATCACACCTATCTGATGACCCCAATCATTAAATTAACGGCTTGGATATGAACAAGGAAGGAAAAAAAATAAGGGCCCTCGGATTAAGGATCTGGATTATGATCGAACTGTTAGAAACACTCAAAGTCAGTGATGGTCACGCTATGCCATCTATAAAATAGGGTCCTCTCATGAAGGATCTAGATTACGCCCAACATCACCACTACGATATTTTGATGGCACTCCTCACTTTATTAAAAAGTATAGTATTGCCAGCACCATAGGATGATCCAAACCATCCATTAGACGGGACACATCCTAAATAGGCTGTGCTATGTTGATCCTAACCCTCCGATCTATAGTGGGTTAGGATATTAGAGGGTTGATCATATAAGAGGAAAGAAGGCATACCTTAACAGACATTTTGGGAGGAGGGGGCTTTGTGACAAGGAAGAAAACAAGCAAAGCTACACCGAGACTCACCACAAGCCTCCATACGATCTGAAAAGAAACACAAACGCAAGAAGAAGAGTACCCAAATGATAAAAACTCAATCCCACCTTTACCATCCCCCTCCCCCACATCTTCCTCCTCTTCCTCTCCACCATATTGAGGACAGTTCTCTCCCCCACTCTCAGTGACATTGCCATGGCTTTGGAGATCATAAGCTATCTTCTTCTCATGAAGGAATGAATTGTTGGAACCTCGAGAGGAAGAGTAACGGGAGAGAGTAAAACGAGAGGCTTCTTGGGATCTGTTTGTAGTGTTGGGGAAAGGAGAAAGCAGAGCTGAATCATGGTTTCTACAATCGCTACTGTTTGCATGAGAGATAGTGGATGGACTCTGTACGTAGTAGACTGCACATGGGTAGGAATTGAATAGAGCTTCTTGTTCTTCTCCATCACTTCTTTGGTTTGCCATGTAGAGAGAATGAGAGAGAGGGCGAGTTGGGGAGGTTTTTAAACGGGAAAAGAAAGAGGGTGTGGGTGTTTTTTAAACATAGAGAGAGGTAATATTCTTTCATTTTACAGAAAAGTGGGCCAGAGACATTCTCTAATGTGATGAGTGGGTGCCAATACCACTTTCCTATATGTTTACTGTTATAATTATGTACGTAATATACACTATAGAAGGACATCATTCATGTCATGTGCGAGATTTACGGGAAGGACTTTTCGTATCACTTTCGACCGAACGGTCTATTTAGCTTTTGACGATAGAGAGATAGCAAGAGAATTAAGGGTGTCAATTTTGGCTCGGGCTCGGAAGCTCGCTTGAGCTCGGCTCGAATCCTTAACTAGCCGAGCCGAGCCCGATTTAGGCCAGGCTCGGCTCGGCTCGGCTCGTTAAGGCTCATTAAGAATTTAATATATTTAAATATATATATTATATAATAATATATATACTAAAAGGGTTATCTAAGAGTGAAAGGGGGAGGCAAAATATGTCACTTCATTTTTGGAACCCCATTTGTTACTAGGACCACCCCCCATAGTGTAAAAAAAGTGGTCAAATTACACTAGATAGGGCTGTCCAGGGAAGATGAGGGGTGTGAACTTAATATAACCCGAGCTCGGTAACGCTCGCGAGCTTGGCAGAGCCGAGCTTGGTTCGAGCCCAAGCCGAGCTTTTGAGCTTAACGAGCCGAGCTGAGCTTAGCCAAGCTCGACTCGGCTCGTTTACACCCCTAAAGAGAATGATTGAAAAGTTCACATGCTTTTGCACAAAAAAAAGGGATTTAGCAAAGACTTCCACTACCTCTCTTTATCTATCCTCTCTTTATCTATCCAAAAGAGATTTAATCAATGGAAAAGCTACAGAGAATGGGTGGAAGCAGCCAAAACAAGGGGAGGAAATCAAATAGAGTGCACCCCTTGCTTAGGAGTTAGGACATTTTTTCTTGTTTTTTTTATAGGGAACCCGATCCTGATAAAAGATCTGGACCATTGAAGTGGTGGGCCCTCATCGGATCATATGGAGCCCATAATCCAAGAATCGCATAATTGGACGTACGATCTTTAACTTTCCACTTAAATGGGTTGTCGTCAATGAGTCAAGATTTCAATCAACAGTCCACATTCAGTGCATAAAATTAATCAGGTTAGATGGTTAAGATCATCTAATCAATTTGATTATTGGCCATGGCCCACCCAAATGATGCTCATCAAGCAATCCATATCATAGATGTGGACTTCAGATGCACATTTACCTTATTAGAGGCACCATTGGGGACTCTCTCTCTCTCTCTCTCTAAAAATCATGAATCTGGACAAAATGATTAGAGGCAATTTTCTTTTAAAAGGAAAGTCTTTGAGAGGTGCTTGCCACTGAATTTGCTTCCTTTCTAAGAGTGCCCATGGAGTAGGGTTGTATGAAGTATGGACACATCTATTATTTTAGCCTCCCATACTTATGGTAATGATGGCACAGCTGGATAGATAAAGAGATTAATAGATTGCATAACTTTGGTATTCTTGTTTGCATGTGGGGAAAATACTTGAATTTTTTTTTCATGGAAAATGAATTTTCCAATGAAATATTTTTTCCAAAATCATTTTACTCTGATTTTCAAATACCTGCTAGACCTTCGAAATTTATTTTTCAGGGAATATTATTTCTATAGAAAATATTAAGAGTTTGGTATATGAAAAAAAATTATAATGTGCTACTATTAGTCGGAAGCTTGTACAATGCAATCAAGCACAAGCTATTACCAAGAGGGACCCACCTTTGGCTTATCTAGACCGTTGAAATGATAAGACCTAAGTTAGGTCTCCAATGGCCCAAAAATTCTAGGCTCTGTTGACAAGAAAACGAAGATGGCGGAAAAGGACTTGGCTTACACCGTGGGGAGATTTCACTATTTCCATAGCTGTGTATTATTTCTGTTTTTCTAAGTTCTTTGGTTCAACTGTTTCCTAAGTTTCTAACTAATCTATACAATCTAACTATGATGAGATACACTACTTTCCTAATTATTCTGGTGTTATCCAAATAGGCTCTTAATCTACATTTGACTTATTTTGATGGTATTTTGTATTTGTTTTATAGGGTTTTTTTTTTTTTTTGTTATTTTTATGGAGGAAGATGGGTGCTTAGAGGAATTGCTTGTGTTTGTGATAATTAATTTTAAGGTTTGATTGCTTTCCTGCTATTTTTTTGTCCTCACTTTTGAATCCCAACTTCCTTGTGGACTTACCAGAGATGATCAAATTGCAATATTGGGAGTTGCTTTCTTTGACTCTCTAGAATAGAATGATATGATTCGACCATAGCAAAGTTATTTTCCATTGATTGGTTTTCAAGATCAAAGTTTCCCTTTTTCTCTTAGAAAATGTTAACTGCTTCACCGTGATAATAAAAAAATTTCACAATGGTCTCTTACATTGTCATTGCCTCATCTCCAACTTCTTGCTCCCATGTTCACAAAATGCTTGTAATAGATTAGGGAAATGATAAATGTGCCCATTTTCATCACTTGGGACACCTAGCTGCATTGTATGTGGCAATCAGGTCACTTCATTCCTTAAATGTGGAGTACGTCAGCCCCTTTGCAGTCATATATACACTGTAGCTGTAGCTGGGTGTCCCAAGTAATGAAAAGGGGCACATTTATCATTACCCATAGATTATCCCCATTAGAATGTATGGGATATTATGAGGTCTGATTTCATTTGATTGGGTGGTAGATTAAGTATTAGGGTTAGGTTAGGTAATTGTATTAGATTAAGATTTGTTACTAATCTAAATCTCCTTCCATGTTTATCTTTATGTGCTCTATATAACCCTTTCCGTGATTAATAGAAATCGTCCAAGTTTAGTGAAATTTCTTAACTTGTCATGGTATCAAAGCAGGTCGATTTGACCACGCACTAAACACAACGCTAGCAAACTAATACTCTGGCGACCGGCAAATCTAGCTGTCCAGTCGGCCACCACCATCTTCTCCACCACAACGGCAGATCCTACCCTTACCCAATACCACCATTTTTCTCACGATCTCTTGTTTCCCTCCAAAATGGCCACAGTCTCCTCCTTCACCATCACTCTTCATGGATAAGAAGCAACTGCTTTTCGAGACTCATGCACCCCTTGTTTCTCTCTTATCTGTAATTGCAGATCCTATCTTACCATATCTTCTCACTTTCCTAACATGAGGCTCGGATTCCGTAATCAGAAGTTAGTATTGTTGGCCTTTCTCCCGAAATCTGCCCCGTCTCTGCCATGGCCTCTGTCAACAGTGAGAGCAAGCCTGCACTGCGATCTCCATTCCACTGGCGAAGCCAAGCTCCGCGATCTTCACCAAGCTCGCGCAACAATCTCCCTCCACCTGCAAAGCCAAGCCCGTTGAGAAACCTTCCGCTTGTGATTCTTTTCTCCGGAATTTTCATTTTCCTCCTTCCGTGCTTAGCACTTTTTCATTGAGTCCTTTTTCTAGGGAAATGATATCCCCCCTCCTTACGGATAAAACCCCCCTCTAACGTAATTCGTTAAGTTTTAAAGGCAAATAAAAACATTAAAGGGGGTGAATTTATCCGCAAGAGATTGCATTGCAAAATTCTCTGTTTGTTCGGGCCTTGAAGTAAATAAATCAAAGAGTGAAATTTTTTTCTCCAAAGGCCAAAATTGCTTCAAGAATATGATCATAAACACTCTTAACATTTCTGAGGGTGAACTTCCAATCAAGTACTTGGGGCTCCCCCTAATTACAACAAGGCTTTCTTCATCAGATTGCATCCCCCTCCTCTCAAAAATTCGGAAAAGAATCTCAACCTGGTCTTCCAAGATGTTGACTCGATCAGGCAGACTTGAACTTACTCGCTCTGTTCTGAACTCTTTCAACCTTTTTTGGGGAGGTTCAGAAATCAGAAATTCATATCACATGGTGAACTGGGCTTCTCTCTGCACTCCAAAAGCTGAAGGGGGGTTAGGAATTTGAAGGCTTCAAGGCATCAGCGAAGCTTGTAAACTTAAGCAGCTATGGACATTATCAATGACACAAACTCTGTGGTCAAATTGGTTCAAGGCCTAATGTATCAGGAGAAGGAATTTCTGGACTCTCAAGCCTCCTCAAAAAATGTCTAGGGGAGCTCAAATTGTCTTAAGTTCTAGAGAGAAAGCAAAAAATCTTATCTGCTACACAGTCGATGATGGAGTCGGGATTGACCCCCTCCGTGATCTCTATCTAGGAAGAAGGATCTTCAAAGCTTCATCCAATAACGTCCATATCAATGAAATATTCACAGAAGGAAATTGGAACAGAGATATCATAAACTGCCTTCCTGGGTTCCTTCCTCTGCTTGAAAAGGTAATTCATATTCCTGGTTCAGGAAATCATGCTATCTGGAATTCCAATCCTGATGGGTCTTTCACCATTAAAACTGCTTGGGAATCCCTTCGTAACCACCATTCTAGAGTTCCTTGGTTCAAAAGTATCCGGTACCATGGCCATATTCAGAAGCACAGCTTTGTAGGATGGCAAGCCATCCTTAACAAGCTAAGTACTAGAGATAAGCTGTCCTACCAGGGGCCCTCCAGAGACATTCACTGTCCATTATTTTTGGTTGAAAGGGAAGACACAAACCATTTGTTCTTTAAATGTGCCTACTCAGCTTGGATTTGGAGATTCGTTCTATGGAGATTCAGCTATAAGAGGAAACCCCTTCATTCTTTACAATTGGAAGAAGAATGGATCAGGCAAACCACAGGGGGAAAAACCCAATCAGCAACTGGTCTCCGGATTGCTTTCAATGCCTCCATCTATCACATTTGGACAGAACGAAACAGGAGAATTCATGAACAAAAATTCCAGCACAAGAAATCAGTCCTCAATGAAATTCTCCTTATTATCAGATCAAGGTGCATTCATCTGGGTCTAAACGACCTCCCTTCCTCCACAGCCTATTCCCTCTGTCAGAACCTTCAGCTCCCTCTTTTTGTGAATGTCATTGGTCCAAAATACTGTCATTGGTCCCCTCCAGAAACAAGCTGGTGTAAACTAAATTCTGATGCTGCTTTGGTAGGAGACCTTGCTGCTATTGGAGGGTTACTGAGAGATAACTCTGGAGAGCCCTTAACTGCCTTCTCCATTAACATTGCTGCTGCTATAATCCAAGAACTAGAAATCGATGCAATATTCTATGGTATTAAGCTGGCAAGGGAAAAAAAACATAACAAATCTTTGGATCGAATCTGATTCCCTCCTTGCAGTTAACACCATTAGCGGCCTCATTCCCTGCATTTGGAAGAAAAAACACATACTGCACCAGATAAAATCTGAACTAGGATCTTTTCAGAACTGGATCATATCCCATACATGGAGAGAAGCGAATAGAGGTGCTGATTTCCTCTCCAAGCATGATTGCCCGATCAAAGGAAAAGACATCCCCAAGCAAAGCCTTCCAAAGGATCTTTTATCCATCTCCATTGAAGATTTCTCTGGAAAAATATATATTAGATATTGATGTTTTCAGGATCTTCCCCTGGATTAGAAGCTCTCTTGATATTATGCCCCTTTAGTTATTTTTCTGCTTCTCTTCAATGTATTTTCAAGGGAGTGTGTTCCCTTCATTCTGGCTATTTTTTAGCTCTCTCATTGTAATCCTTTTGTGTTTTATATGGTATCTGGTTGGGGTCTTGCCTAACCCCATTTACCTACCAAAAAAAAAAAAATTATCCGCAAGCAATGAACCATTCTCACAGAAACCGTTGAGAGGGGAGAGAGGGTGGGGGGATATCATTCCCCTTTTTCTATTTCACTTTTGTTTCAAAGAGTCATATGTATTTATGACCCATAAAATAGGCCAATCAATAATGATGATGTTGTAGAGAGTTTATATCATCCCATGGGAAGGAGCCAAACATCTCTATATAAGGAAAAAAAATTGCACATCCTTGTCTTAACCTTTATGCAACCTTGTTCCGTCCTCAGCATGATTCTTACCCCTTAAAGTTATAATAGCACCCATTCCTTTCCATTATTTTCTCCCAAAAATTCCAATTATATCTAGGACTCCTCATTCCTTTTGTTATACACATCTCTGAATTCAATATGCAAGCCCCTGAAAGAAGTCATGTATTGGCTAACATCAATGATATTTGCCCTCATTTTATTCTAGCAGCTCACCATCGTTGCTTCCCTCCCTTGCTTTCTCTTTTAATTTATTTATTATTTTTATCAAATTATCATTCTAGTCTATTTCACTTGAGGTGCGTGCCTGAAAGAAATATCACTCTACTCAGTTGAGGTGCATCCGTTCCTAGCTTGGGGTGCGTGCCTGGGAGCTGTTTCTAATTCCATGATGATCACTATCAAAAGCCGACCCATGATATCTTACCCATCGAGGCTCATTCTTTCCCATTCCAGCGTTGATCCACTGTGAGCTACTTCCAAAAGGATCGGTAATCAAAATCGGCCTATGAACTCGCCCATCAAGGCTCAAGTAAAATCCCGTTCATTGAAGAAATGGTCTACTATGACCTGTTGGATTTTGGATGCGCATATAGTCTTATCTACATATGATCAAAAATGCAAACAATGACTTCAAATAATTTCATACCTTAGTTAATGGATTCCAAAGTGGATTTAATGACCCATTTACAGATAAGATAAACATAAAATAATATTATTTATAAGAGGAGTGGGAAAGTGAAGGGAAGATTTTTTGGTGAGAGGCATATCAAACAATTTAGCATTACTCTTATAATTTAGCCACCTCAATCAGTTCTTTGAGTATTAGGTGAGAGGTGACTCCGATTATTTTTGCAAAAGTAGCGAGGGGTCTCAAACAATTTAGCTGGCTTGAACAATAACAAACAGTTTAGCCATATAATGTTGAGAAAATCTGCGGAGCAAATCCAATCTGATCATGCACAGATAAAGGTAAAAGTAAACACAAGCTACAAGATAAACACTGAAAATTACATAGTTCACCCAAGATGCCTATGTTCATAGGTGAGAATACAATCTTCCACTATGAGAAAACGAAATTATAAGGATTCAAATGGGATTAACACGCAATTCTTTCCCCTGCCCTCTCAACCAAGGTTTTAAATTCCGGTTTCGGCCAGCACAGAAACGGAAACATTTCGGTTTCGGTGGAAATTTCGTTGGAAAACTTGTAAATTCACGGAAAGGTATGGAAACATTTGCAAATGAAGAAGAATTTTAATCGTTTAACAAAACATATGCAAATGGTGAAATTTTAAGATGAAACTCTGGAAAATGCAAGAATACCATAAGATCAAATATGATGACACCATATATAAATATTTCTTGGATCGAAGGGTCTGTAACCATTCTTTGTTGAGCCTCACCAAGGATTTATTCTCAAAGAGAGAGAGGAGAAATCACTGGTTGTGAGAATAATCCAGGTGGGGCCTACCTTTTGTTCAAAGATCTAAACAATTAACTTGGTAGAGAGAGAGAGAGAGGCGAATCTCTCAGCCACCAAAAATTATTTATCATCAAGGGTTTTGTAAAACTTGGCAGGCCCCGGCCGGGGCACTCGTTTAGGTGCATTGAAAATGTAAATATACACATTATTTGAGAAAAAAGACTCAAAAACTATGCAAAATTCTTAATCCTTATGTAAATTTATTGTAAATTTACATTTTCGATGCACCTTAACAAAACCCTATCATCAAAGCATGAAAATAATAAACAAGCCCCGGCCCATGTCTGCCTCACGGACGTGATCAACTCCGCTGATTTGACCAGCGACCAAAAGTCCCACCAATTGCCTATGAAAACAATTAGATCACACCATTCTACCCATTGGATCCACCGTATAAGGTTCCATAAAGAAGAGATAAACCGTTGATCTTTGCAATGCTTTTATCTTACTCAAGGAGAGTCCAATCCGCATAGAATCAAGCCTTGCTTCATGACAACATATAGATCAACGATCTCGATTACTCGTATTTGGAATCCCAAAATCAGTCTCGAGGGCGTGTTCGGCAACGGGCTCATTTCCATTTTATTGCTTAGAACTTACAAGATCCAAAAAAAAGCTAAAAAATTGGGTCTAGGGCGATGATATTTTCATCCCCTTGAAGTACGCATTCGCCCCACTTTTAAGTTTTAACCTGATTTGACGTCAAAAAGCGTTAAAGTTGCCCCCCGTTCACGTTATAAGAGGGGGGGGGGGGGGGGGGGGGGAATGCGTACTGCAGGGGGGGTGGTGAAAATATCATCGCCCTTTTTTAATTGACTAGTAAAAACAGCGTGAACAAAGGATTATCATCTGTAAAATATTTTTTGGGAACAATCAATTTATATTGTGGCCCATTAAATGGACGGTTTGGATCATCATATGGTGTAGGCCGTAAAATATTCCGTACAATTTTTTCTTTTTTGATAGGTAAGTTGGGGTTTTGCGAGGACCCCTACCGGCTTATTAAAAAGTACTTCTAAATGGGCTTAAACCCTATATATTCTAACAAGAATTGTGTGACAAAGCCTGCAAACCAAAAACATATTTCTTACACTCCCTATTAAAAAAAAAAACAGTATTGTATAACTTACACCATCGGATGATCCAAACCGTCCAATTGATGGGCCACATCATAAATAGGGTGTTCCAAAAAAAACACATTTCCATGCGACGATCCTAGCCCTACAGTCTAAAGAGGAAATGGGTAATCACATCATTCCCCTGTAAATCATAGGAAAACGGGTCAAACGGGCCAGGTCAAAATCACCAAGGGAATTTTATGGGTCATTGGGCTTGGACCCACACCTGGCCCGTACACTCGCAGGTCAACCGGAATTTTGACGTTTTTTTAAAGATATTTTTTTATAGAGATTTGCTAGCCACCTTCACCGAGTCTACTTGTCTGCTTGTCGCCCATCCTTTGCTGCAAAGATTGGCAGAAGTAGATTTGTGCAAAGGTGACTAGCAATACATAATAGCAATAAATAGTAATTTTTAAATGAAAAATTACGGGAAAATGGAAGCAAAGTAGCAAAATTAAGAAAAAATACCGAAAGAGTGTAATAAAATATGACAATTACCGGAAAAAGTATAAAGAAAATTCAAAAATTATGACAATTACGGGCAAAAGAGGCATAAAAAGGAGACAGGTGGTGTCTTTTTTTAACTCATGTGCAAGGGCATATGAGAAGCGGAAATGACGAAAAAGAAGTAGTGAAAAAGGACATATGCGGGACTTTGATGGAAATTGAGGTGGGGCGCACAAGTCAATAGCAGGAAAGAACGTGCCGAAAAATATATGATTCTCGCTTTTAGTATAGTATAAGGAAAGGATAAGGATTTTAATTCTGGGGTTTTTTGGTTCCTTAACCCCGTCTGACCTAAAACCCAACAACACGACTGGTTTTCTGAAAGATTTTCAAACAACTGGTATCGTTCTTTCTCAAAGAAAGCTCCTCTCTGCAGCTCAAACCAAGAACGGAGCTCTCACCTTATTTGGATTATTATTTTCATCAGGTAAGTTTAGTTCTAGTTGCTTGTTATAATATTTTTTTTTTGATTTTAAGATCATAGGTTTAGGGCTTTCTTTCTTGATCGGACTATACTTTCAGGACACACGTATGGAAATGACCTTGTTTGATTGAAACTAGGGCAATTTGATTGAAACTAGGGCAATTTGTCAATTTATGATCATACAAATCTGTGCGAGTTTTTAAAACTAGTCATGTTCTTCCCCATCCCCATCATCATCTTCTTCTTTCTTCTTTTTTTCTTCTTTGGGTTATTTTCTCTATCCACTAATCTATAACTTAGTAATTTTTATTGAATTTTGTTGCACGCTCATTGATTGTGATTTTAGGAGTGAAGGGCCTTGGGGTAATTTTGAACTTTAATGGAAATCTTTTGTTGGATTTTTCTGGTCCTTATGGTGAGGATCATGGACGTGATGATGAAGTTAAAGCTTTGAGGATAGGTTTTAAGTGTGTGGAGTATCTTTAGATGTTCTAGAGTTTAGGTAGATAGCAATTTTCTCATCATTATAATGTGGTTTAAGAGTGAGTGTTAGCCTCCTTGGCATAGTTTTAAAACTCCCCCACGTCGTCGTGGACTCCCCCGAGTCAACCTTCTTTTCAATTGACGTGTTCCGCATTTTGCCATCGTATTTAGTGTTTTTCCCTATAGAATCAATAAAAATTCATTTTGACTCTCCCGGGTTATGATCGCGTCGACCGAGTATTCAGCCGCATCAACCACGTTCTTGGCCGCGTCCGCTTCAAGTCGACAATGATTTTTTCTTGGCCGCGTTTTGACCCGCATCTGCGTTTTTAAACACTGCTCCTGCTTGTCTCACTGATCTCTTCAGAGTGATGCTGGTTCTATTCTAGGGTTTTTTTCGGAGCTCAAGTTGTCGCCCATTCACCATGAGGGGAGTTCCAAGGTTGACGATCTTGCCAACCATGGCGTTTCATGTTGTTTTGTTCAGTTTTGGCATTGAGTGTCCGTAATATCTCACATCGAAAAGTGAGAGAGTTTCTGGGCTATATATGTGGACTCCCGCTCTCCCCTGTGTAGATCCGTTTTCAGCATCTCCAAGGGGCTAGCCTTGCGGAGTTGGTCGGGGCACGGTTAGTGATGCTGGAAAACAACATCGGAGAGTGTAGAAGACCCAGAACAGGACAATAGTTACATAGTGGGGTTGGGGCGAGAGAGAATGGTATCAGAGGTGTATCCCCGCAATACGGTGTGTTAGCGAGGACGTTGGGCCCTAAGGGGCGTGGATTGTAACATCTCACATCGGAAAGGGAGAGAAAGTTTCTAGGCTATATATGCGAACTCTCCTCCCCAATCATGTAGCACGTTTTCTGGATGGTGGGCCCCGTTGAGTGGTTGGAAACGATCAGTGCTGCTGGAAAAAAAAACCTCGGGAGGGTAGAAGACCCTGAACCGGACAATATTTAAATAGTGGGGTCAGGGCATGTCCGTGCATATTATGTAGTTTTTTAAATCTTTTTTTCCTCCGATTGGTAGCAAATTTCATTAATAAAAGAATGACTGAGAGAGTCAGCCCGAAAAAGAGACAAAGAAAACACAATCGAAAAGAGAAAAAAGATGAGACACAACAAAAGGCCCACATCACGAGACATGAAGTCATACAACTCTAGGCCTAGCTTCTCTACTCCTTCCCTACAACATTATTGGCAGATCTCTTGACATTCATGAAAATGACCGATGATCCTACAATTTTATCATTGATTTCGTCAAATAAAGGAACAAATCTTCAAGGAGGACGACATATCCTCTAAGCCAAACGAATGGCATTAAGGGAGTCGCCCTCCACTATCACCCTATTCAGATCATACCTTTCTAAACTCTTGATTCCTTGATGAACGGCTGAAACCTCGGCCTTACTAGCATATGCAATACCAATCGGCCCTGAAAAGCACCAGCAAAAACTTCACCCCTAGAGTCCCTAAGGACATCTCCTATATCAGTCGAACTAGGATTTCTAAGGCTAGATCCATTGAAGTTTAGTTTTAACAATCCATGAGAGGGGGGCTGGCATACCTGCAAGATAGGAAGTTGCCTCTCAACACTGAAACATATTTCCTTCCACCCCTCCCATAAGTCGAAGGAGGACACGGAACAGAAAGATGGAAGGTATTCTACCCAAATAATAGTCAAGGCTATCACTTTGATAAATAAGAAAGGAGGCGACTTAGCTACACCTTCAAATACTCAGCATTCCTTTCTTTCCAAAGAACCCACATTATAGCAAGAATGCACATATTCCAAAGAATTCTCACTTTCTTTTTCCAGGGCACCAACGGCCAATGTTGTCAAAATCGTACGATTTGAATCGAATCGTACAAGCAACGATTCAGATCGCTTCAATGAATCATTTTTGGGTTGAATCGTACGATTCATTTTAGCTATCCTTTTAGTTATAAAAAAGTGGGTCCATGTCTTGAGTTAAAAAGCAAATAGACTTTTTCCCTTTCTCCTCGTCTCTTTTTCTCTTTAATCCATACTAGTAAGACCCGACGTGCGATGCACGACACGGCAAAAAAAAAGGAATATGATACAAAAACAATAGTTAAAAATATGTAGAAACAATAAGCAAAAAAGTATGCATAACCACTTACCAAGTAATGGAAAAAATGCAAAATAAACAGTTTTCTAGGCCGACAAAGAACTGTACGGACCACAGTATAGGTTGATCCAAACTGTCGATGTGATGGAACACAACATCAATCGGTTGTGCCCGTGAAATCATTTACATAAGCTGATCCTAGCCCTCCAATCGATGCACTGGCCAACAAAGAACTGTACGAACCGCATTATAGGTTGATCCAAACCGTCCATGTGATGGCACACAACATCAATCGGTTGTGCCCGTAAAATCATTTTCATAGGCTGATCCTAGCCCTCCAATCGATCGAGGTTTCCATAATTGTTGTTCTGCTTCAGGTGCCCTGAATCCGTCAGTATTTTGCAAGTTGTCCCGCATAATATCAAGTAGTTTTTTTGTCATTGTCATATGTCTATACCTCTTCTTGGTAGTTTGTTCAGTAATTGTCATATATAGGTATCCTGTGTCCGTACTTTTAGTATTAAATGACAAATCAATCGACGAATTTATCCTCAAATAATTTATCATAGACATTGATGTTAGATAGCAGCAAAGGGGTTAATGATAAAAGAGTAATGCTGACGTTCTCATAGACATTGATGTTAGACAGCAGCAAAGGGGTTAATGATAAAAGAGTAATGCTGACGTGTAAAGGTGATAAAGGGCTCATGCGGTATTTGAAATTCAGAGGCGTGGGAATTTGAGGGCACATGAGGCATTTCTCTCTTCTAGCTGAAGTGTAAATTCCACAGTTTTTTTCAGAAAATTCAAAAAAGCCTCTTTTCCTCGCAGCTTATTATTATAGTAGATAGTAGATAGTAGATACGTGAGACGGGAGACGGCGAGAAAAAAAATACCCAAATCGATTTAGGGTTTGCTGGTTTGGCCCTTTGGGATTGCAAGCGAGGGTTTTCACTCATCTCCTCTGACAGTTACACACTTCCACCACCTTCCAATCGATTGAGGCTCTAAGGTATGCGTTTTTTTTTTTTTTTTTTTTCAGTTTTTGTCACCAATCTCCTCTCTTTCCTCTACCTTTTCTCCTCTCTTTTTTCTCCTCATCTCCTCATCTGCTCTTGCGAGTTAGGTTTTTTTATTTTAACTCCAAACAGTTCTTAAAATCCAAAGCAAACAGTGACTTATTTGTTAGGTCATGTTTGGTTTAGATTTTGAGAATCAAATTTTTTTAAGTTCCAGACCCTTGAGGCTCTGTTTCTTTTGGATTTGGAGAACCAATTTTGAGTCCAAAACTGATTAATGGACCCAAATTAATCAGTTCTGGACTCCCAATCCGTTCTGAAATTCCTAAGGTCTTGTTTTTGTTGGATTCTGAGAATTGATTGTGAGTCCAAAACTGATTCTTGGATTCTTAAATTTGGGGAAAATAATCAGTTCTGGACTCAAAATTGGTTCTCAAATTCCTAAGGCCCTGTTTGTTTTGGATTATGAGAACTGATTGAGAGTTCTTAAAATCAGTTAGGTGTCTGACCCTTTGCCCTGTTTGTTTTCAAATTTTGAGAACTGATTTAGAGTCCAAAAATGATTAGGCTCAGTTTGTTTTGGATTTTGAGAACCAATTGGACTCCAATCAATTCTTGAAATCCAAAACAAATAGGACCACCAACCCCTTCTAAGCTCTGTTTGTTTTTTATTTTGAGAACTGATTACGGGTCCAAAACTGATTATTATACCCAAATATACGTTTAATTTTGGGTCAGATAATCTGTTAGGGACTCACAATCTGATCTCAAAATCCAAAACAAACAGAGCCTTAATTTTGAGCACAAAATCTTCAGCAATGGATTGCTTTAATGTGGGGCTATTGGATCTTCTTAAAAAAATGTGTGGCTATTGCCTATTGGATTGCTTTAATGTGAGGCTATTAAACCATAATTTTTCCTATTTTTAATTAATTTTTCTGATTTTTATATATAAATCTAAAAAAATCTTACGATTTACAATTCGATACGATTTGACCCCTCTTACGATTTACGATACGATTCCAATTTTCAGAACATTGCCAACGGCCATTCTTCTAGTAACTTTGGGAGCGTAGAAGGAAAGACCCAAGAAATTCCAAACATGGAAAGAGTACCACTCCATACCTGCCTGGCTACTCCGCAGTGGATAAAGATGTGATCCACTGATTCCCCTGCCGCTATGCACAAGGCACAATGATCAACTATCAGCATCTTGCGCTTCTTAAGGAAGTCCACTGTTTGAATCCAGTCTCGAATGGCCACTTAACTGAAAGTAACTACTCTAGGTGGATCTTGGATTTTCCAAACTTTCAATTGCAAACATAAGACTAGGCACCAACTCAACTCAACTCAACAAAGCCTTTGTCCCAAACTAGTTGGGGTTGGCTAAATGAATCCTTTAGAAAAATTTCATGAAGAAAGACTAGGCACCAAATAGCTAGAAAAGGATTTGACAGAGAATACCCAAGTAGTATCCCAGATCCACACCCTCTTATCCTCCCTTGAAAGACCGATGTAACACCCTTCTAGCACCTCAAACGTTCTTAGTTTTTTAGATCTTTATTTTTCTTTCCCATCTTTAGGTTAGAAAAAGGAAAATGTTGAAACTTACAGGCACAACTAACTCACTTGACCCTGGCAAGAACATATGGAAATCCTAACTGAGAAGACTATTTTGACAACGTCTCCTTATTGTTGTATCCTTCCCTTACACTATCAAGCAGAGAAAGAAGCCTCACACACACAAGACCTACTTTTAGAATCTATTACAGCTATTCTCAATTTGTGAGTCCATACAGCCCTACCCACTATCCATGCTTGTACTCCCACTATCCATGCTTGTACTCCATGACCGTAGCCCCTTAAATTTGAACGACTCCAAACAACTATTGAAAAGAAAAACTTAAATGGGGCATCACCACACAGAAGCGCCCTACTGACCTAATCCTATCACCAACACCACCTATTCTACACCCAACACTTGAATTGAACAACTCACATAACCGAAAAATTTCTTACCTCCTCCCAGTTTAGTATTTGATTAAAATTATAAAAGGGAAAACTGGGCATGTTGTTTGGGCTACTGGATTTATGTTCTTAATTTCCTGGCATGGATATTGGTAGGATTGATTGAAACTTTAGCATGGGCTCATGAACGCACACCTTTGGCTAATTTGATTCGATGGAGGGATAAACCCGTGGCTCTTTCCATTGTTCTATACAGTTACCCGGTGCATGTGGTTTACGAGTGATTGTGTGCATCCATAGGGATTAGTCCCGCCCTAAAAATGGGGTGGTGATACCCTATGTCATAAAAAAAATTATGCACTTTATACATAACAATATTATATTGGATATCATTTATTAAACGTGTAAAACACCGGTGGGTGGGTGGGTGCGTGGGGGGGGGGGGGGATGGGATATTTCATTAATTTTACATCAAATATATATTATCCCTTTTTTTGCAAACCATAATCCAAAACACAACTCACTTCCCGTCACCCTTCTCAATTTCCAAGTTGTAGTCCCCAAATTGACCGATCCCTTCGTCTTTTGACATTTGCTCGAAACATTTTTGGGATGGTGTATCACTGTATCTTGATACTTCTTTCTTGCTACGGCCTGTTTCCATTTTGATGCCTTCAAACAGCAATAGCAGTGAAATGCTGGACCGGATCTGATCATTTAGACCCTAGAAATCACCACATCTTCTTCTTCTTTGCCTTCTACATTGTTGCCGCCACTGTGAAAAATATCTAGCATTTCCTCCTTTGCTCTCACATGCTTGTCTGATTGCAAGAAAAGGTGCGACCAAGACCTCTCGCAGTCTTGCCTCTTGCCTCTTCGAATGAAACTTATTAATGGTCTGATTTCTCTATCTTTTTTTTCTTTATTTTTTCATTTTCTTTTAGGATTTTGTTTTGTCGGGGTGGGGAATTGGGACATCCAATTTTTAAGGTCAGGGATTTGGATATTGATTGATGACGTTGTATGAAAATTATTGCTTTCTTTAAGAATTTTTGGTTGCTTATTTGTTTTTTTCTTTTTTCTTTTTTCTTTTCATATCTTTTTGTCCAATGGTTATAAGTGGAGAGTTTGGATGGAAAATGCAACTTATATCCAGGTATGCACCTGGATTTGTCTAAATCTCATTCTAGATAGTCCATATCTGTTGGATCACGTGCGAATATGCTTGACACAAACGAAGGAAAGCATGCAATCGAAAGTAATAGGAAAGGCAGACAACATGAACAAAAGGAAGCAATCAGTATAATAGGATTTCCAGTAGCTGAGAGTAGCGGAAATGGAAGGTCTTACTGTCCACTCTAGATTGCATCTCCCTAGTGTTTGAGTGGAGATCTCTTATCGCAAACCCCTAATTTGGAGGCTTAGAGTTTACACCATTTATATGATTTTTGTCTGTAGGCGGTTAGGACCCCTTAGGCCGTTAGAGTTGGATTTACCAACTTGTCCTTGAAATGAATTTACATGTCTGTTTGGATCAAGGACTCTATTGAGTGGTATCTCAGATGGTCAGGCCCTTTTAGAAGGCCTAAGGCACTTATAAACCTTTTTCTCAATTTTGTTATCGTTGAAGGTGACTTGTTTACTTTCACCAAATGGGCTAATTGTCAAGCGATGGACCTTTGGAGGCTTGCAAATATTCTATTTATCTTTTTTAGACGTTGATCATCTCCTCACATCATGTTCTCCAATCACCAAATGGCATAGATGCTTCTCTGTTCTTTTTTAGACGTGGATCATCTCCTCACATCATGTTATCTAATCGCCAAATAACGTATATGATTCTCTGTCGAAGTATGTTGTTTCAAGACCTGCTTTCACTGTTGAAAATGCTATCCCAAATTTGTAATTTGAGTTTTCCTTCCTTCCCAATAGGGTTATCTTATGTTATATTAAAGACGCTAAGCCACACATAAGGCCTCTAGAAACTTCATTTATTATTTGATTTTAGCAGTTATTTTGATTTTTTTTTATCTTTTATTTTATATCAATGAATTGTGTGACATGCCTTTTGTTTTTTCCATTTTGGCAATTATTATTCATATACACATTTTGCTACCATTTTGCAGGTTCAGAGATATGCCAAAACCTCCAATATATGTAATATTAATTTAGAAGTGTCGAACAACCTCTTTATCAAGAGATTCTTGGTGTTATCAAGTTATGTGGACGAATGTCTTCAGAATTGTACTCTCTTGACTCTTCACTATCCTCTTCTTCTTTTTTTGTTTGAAGAAGGCTTAAGGGTTATTCATGCCTGATCTATTGTGATTATAATTTTTTTGAATCTTAATATTATATATTTTTAATTGATTTATATATCAATTTTTGTAAAATTAGTTAGTCTTATTTCTCCATCCTTTCCTTTTTGTGGTATCATTGAAATATATCTCTTATGTTCTACCATACATTAATCTAAATGATGGGAAGTAATTTCTTGCTATATGATCCAAATACATAACATGGATAGATAAGCTTGGTGTATCTCAAGATACTTATCGTTCAAACTTAATGGAAGTTGTTTTTTTTTTTGAAATATTAATATATTGAAGGAAGGAACCGAGAAGGTTCACAAAATACAAAGAAAAGAAAAAGAAAATACAATTTACGGAGGGAGATAATCAAACCACTCTAGACTAGACCTGCTAACCCCAGATTTGGCTAGAGAATCAGATTCGCCATTTGCCGATCTCAGGATATGTGAGAAAACTGCAGCTGAATCAGAAACATAATCAGAGATCTCATCCATAAGACTGGGGAATCTCCATGACGGCGGAGCAAAACCCGAAATCCACTTTACCACATTTGCCGAGTCCCCTTCTACTATCACCTTGTCCAGGATGAGTTTATCTAAATGTAATATTCTGGAATAAGCCGCTTTTACTTCCGCTTCAGAAGAATCGCTTATACCGAATGGACCGGAAAAAGCCCAAACCACTTCACCTCTATCATTCCTAAGAAGACCACCAATTCCAGCCGCACCCGGATTCCCAAAAGAAGCACCATCAAAATTAAGCTTGAAAAAACCAACGGGAGGAAGAGCCCAATTTTGAATCACCTTAGATTTGGAAGACGACTCATTGCATATGATCTGCCAACCCTCCCACAAATCATAGGCAGAAACCGTACAGAATAGAGGAGAACTTTTCGCTCAGTGAATAGCCAGGGCAATAATCTTCAAATATAGACCATAGGAAGATTTTGCCTTCCCATTAAAGATTCTCTCGTTACGCTCTTTCAAATGGACCACCGGACTGCCAATAAACAAATTTTCCAAAGAACCTTGCCTTTTTTCTTCCAAGGAACAAAATCCCAGCTTTCAAAAACTTGATCAGTAGAGTATGGAAAAACCCACTGAATACCGAATCTCACCAAAATCAAACCCCAAACTTCACGAACATAACTACAATGTATGAATGTATGATCAATTGATTCTCCATCCTTTAAGCATAGAGAACAATGATCAACTAGCCACATACCTCTTTTTCTTAAGAATTCAATAGTCCGAATGCGATGGCAACTAACAGCCCACCCAAAGGAACTTACTCTTGGAGGGCAATGGACATTCCAAATCTTTGCCGATAAGGATTCCTCAGAGCCAATAGTACCCCGATCATAAAATGACTTAACCGAGAAGAATCCAGACGAATCCAACATCCAAATTCTTTTATCCGAACCAGACTTCTGTATAAAGCATTTTTCAATTAAATCATATAATGATGAGAGAGAAGTTAATTCCCTTTCGAAAAAATTCCTGCGAAATTTTGGACACGACACCACTTTCTGATCCACTCTTTCGAAGCAGTCGCAAACAAGAACATTCTTTTCCACAGCTACAATAAAGAGATCAGGGAAAATAATAATTTTCCAGAGGGTCCTTTGAACACCAAGCATCAATCCAGAATTTGATCCAATTTCTAGAATAGACTTTGAAGCAATACCCTTTTCTGAATTCATGGCTCAAAATAAGAATATCCCTCCAGGTAGTTGTACCTTTCTTTTCAAACCGATCATCTGACTCCCAATTTCCTGAGAGAAAACCATATTTACTCCGAATAACTCTCACCCATAAAGCAGACCTCTCTTCTCCAAATCTCCACAACCATTTGCTCATGAGAGCGAGGTTGAATTGCTTAATTCTGCGAATACTCAGGGCTCCATTTTTACGAGGAAGGCAAACTTTATCCCATTTTACTAAAGCAATTCCACCCCCATGATTTGATCCACCCCAAAGGAATCTACGCTGGATTTTCTCAATCCTCAAAACCACACTAGCCGGGCACCTGAATAAAGATAGAAAATAAACTGGGATGTTAGTAAGAACTGATTTAATCAGAGTTAATCTTCCTCCCCTTGAAACTAATTTTCTCTTCCAAGTTTCCAATCTCCTCTCAATTCTATCCACAATTGGACTCAAAAGACTTTTTTTTGGTCTTCCAACTCCCAAAGGTAGACCAAGATAAGAAAATGGGAAAGAATCCACCTTGCACCTCAAGATTTCTGCATACAACCCAATTTCTGCAGAAGAAATATTAATAGCAAAGATTATGGATTTTAATAGATTTGTCCTCTGCCCTGTTATCAGTTCATAGCATCTTTGGATCGCCTTGAGGTTTAAAAGATTGTTGTTCTTCGGCACACAGAAAAGCAAGGTGTCATTTGCAAATTGCAAAATAGACACTTCCACTTTATTCTTATCAACTTCAAAACTCGCAATTAATCTTTTGTCGCAACCTTTCTGGATCAATTTACTGAGAGTTTCTGCGACTAGAACAAAAAGAAAAGGAGATAGTGGATCACCTTGCCTGAGGCCTCTGGATGATTTAAAAAAACCTTTAGGAGAACCATTAACCAATATAGAGAACCAAGCCGAAGACGCACAATTTCGGATCCAACCTCTCCAAATACTCCCGTAACCCATTCTCCTAAGGATATAATCTAAACATTCCCATTCAACTCTGTCATATGCCTTCTCCATATCTAACTTACAAACCACTCCTTTTCCACCACTTCTCGAAAAGTAATCGATTGCTTCATTCGCAATCAGGGTGCAGTCAAGAATTTGTCTGTTGCTTACAAAACCGCTTTGACTATCGGACACCACCCTAGGAAGAACAATTTTTAAACGATCAGCCAAAACTTTGGCTAAAAGTTTGTATAAGCAACCCACCAAACTAATAGGTCTGAAATCTGAAACTTTCGAAGCACCCTCTACTTAAGGGATCAAGGCAATGAAAGAGGCACCTGATCCTTTATCAAGAGAAATACCTCTATGAAAATCCTTGAAAAATCGAAGGACGTCGAATTTGACATAAGACCAACAAGATTGGAAGAAAGCTAGGCAGAAACCATCAGGACAAGGAGCCTTATCTTTCTCCGTAGAAAAAAGGGCAACCTTCACCTCATCCTCTTCAAAAGATTTTTCCAAATTATAACTCTCTTCTAAAGATAAACTATTGAACTCCACATCCTCCAGAATTGGACGAGATAAATTCTTAGTAGTGTACAGGGATGAGAAGAAATCAATAAAGGCTTGAGAGATATCATCCTTATTTGTGATCAAATCATTACCAGCATTAAGGATTTCAATTCTGTTTCTTCTCCTTCTAGCACTCGCCATAGCATGAAAAAATGTAGTGTTTTTGTCTCCTTTCTTCTGCCATTTAATTCGGAATTTCTGCGTCCAAGATATTTCCTCGTATAGAAGAAAAGCATAGTGTTCTTGATTAAGTTTACCCAATTCTTCCCACTGTTCTTCCCCGCCCAAACCACTATCTTCTAGAGGTTTTAATTCCTCCATTCTATTTTCCAGTAATAATTGTCTATTTAAAATCTGTTTTTTCCTTCTCCCACCCACTCTTTAATGTTCTTTTTCACAAATTTGAGCTTCTTCCCTATTATCACATCCGCTGGACCTTCCACATGATAAGACGACCACCATTCTCCCAACCTTTTCGTCATCTGTGGATAATTCAACCAAGCAATTTCAAATCTAAAAGGAGTCGGGCCCCAAGATTCTAGCCTTGGATCAAGCAAAATAGGTGAATGATCTGAAACCGAATGAATCAATGCCTTTTGGAGGATATCCGGCACCATAGCCATCCACTCAGCACATATAAGGAATCGATCAAGTCTACTTCAACTTTCTCCTCGAGACCATGTAAAAGCTAATCCCGATAAAGGAAGATCGATCAGTTCATTATTGGCTATGAAATTAGCAAAATACCTCATACATTGATCAATATGATTGCATCCCACCCTCTCTCCTATAGATTTTATCTCATTAAAGTCAACCCCCAATGCACCATGGATAGGAACAAAAACCTTTGATTCTACCCAACTCTGACCAAAAAGCCTCTTTGTCTGCCCTTTGAACCGGCCCATAAACACCATTGAAGAGTCACAAAGACGCATCCTCCATCCTTCTAAAAGCCACTGAAATGGAATAAGAGCCTTTCCACACTTCAATACTTTGCCAACACACTTCATCCCAAGCTACAAGAATTCCACCAGAAGCTCCCAAAGAAGGGACAAAGGAAAAATCCCAATATGCCTTCACACCACAACTCCTAATTATTTCTCTAGAAATATCTTCCAGTCTACTTAATGGAAGTTGTTGTTCTTGCTTAAAAGTTTGAATGCAAGATGCATTGGCCTTGTCAATTAAAATGGAAGAATGTATTTTTCCATTTGAAGATAATCATATACTTTATTACCTTATTCTTCAAGTCGTCAAATTAAAGTTATTGTACAATTTTTTATATTAATATGCATAGTTGTCAAACTCTTATGAGTCGTATGAGTCAATTCTCGAGTCGAGTCGAGTCACTGGGCTTTCGAGGCGAGTCGCCCATGTGAGTGGCCTTTGTTGAAGACTCTTACGAGTCGTCTGGTGACTTATGATTCGTTGCGAGACTACTCAAAAAAATAAGACTCGTACGAGTTAAGTCGACTCGTTGGGCCCATGCTTCATTGTTTTGATGGTTGAAAACTTGGAAGTTGGAATTTAGAACTTAATTATTTTTGTGCATGCAAGTTATAAGCATACAATTATTTATTAGTATTCAGTCCCATGCTATGCATGGGTGTAAAATGGTGGGTTTCACACCATCAAAACATGAGATGTAATATGGTGGGCTGAGGCTCTAGTCAAATGCATAGGTTTGGGTAGGGACAGTGGACCCCACCTAACATTAGGGGTAAAATGGTGGGCCTCACCTTCTTCATTGGCTTGGGTAGAGACCGTGAGCCCCACCCATCCTAGGCATGGTCATTAAATATTGGGCCCCACCCCATCATATCATGAGGTGTAAAATAGTTGGTCCCACGATATATGCATGGGTTTGGATAGAGTTGGTAGGCTCACCGGATCAAGTGTAAAATAGTGGACCCTACCCATGCTATTCTTAGGTATAGAATATGGGCCCCACCCCATCAAAAGTTCAAAACATGGTATAGGGGAAATACTTTACAGGAAAATATTTTTTTTCTAGAAAAGGCGAATAACATTTGGAAAGTTACGTCCTTAGTATATATTATACTCAACTCAACTCAACTCAACAAAGCCTTTGTCCCAAACTAGTTGGGGTCGGCTAAATGAATCCTTTAGAAAAAATTCATGAAGAATGTGAAAGTAATATATCCGGTTCTAATCCTGGCTCTAGTTGGGTTCTTCTACGTGGATCATTTTCTTCCATTCTATCATATCCAAGGTCATGTTCTCTGTTATGTTCCTAGCTATCAAGTCTTTCTCACTGTTTTCACCCAAGTTGTTTTCGGTCTGCCCCTACGTCTTTTTACTCTATCAATTTGGCACGAGTCGCCTCTTTTCACCGGAGCATCTAAAGGCCTACGTTTGATATGTCCAAACCATCTTAAGCGGTGCTCTCTCATCTTCTCCACAATTGGTGCCACCCCAAGGTTTTAAATCTCGGTTTCGGTTTTGGTACGAAATTTCGGACGAAATCTTGTAAAAATTTCATCAAAATTTCCGAAACGTTTCACCGAAATTTTCGAAATTTCACTGAAATGTTACCGAAACGAAACGTTTTGGCGAAGTTTGGTACTTTTCCGACTCACTGTGAATTTCGTTTCGTTTTCCACCGAAACCGAAATATTTCGATCAAAACGAAACGTTTCGGCTGAAATTTAAAACCATGGCCACCCCTACCTTTTTACGAATGTCTTCATTTTTAATTCTATCTAACCTTGTGTGGCCGCACACCCATCTAAGCATTCGCATCACCGCTACACTAATCTTATGCATATGCTGCTTCTTGGTGGCCCAACATTCTGAGCCGTACAACATGGCTGGCCTCACAGCTGTCTTATAAAACTTTCCCTTCAACTTAGTAGGGATTTTACCGTCGCATAGAACTCCTGAGGCAAGCTTCCACTTCAACCAACCTGCTCTTATTATATGGTTAACATCCTCTTCAATCTCTCCTTCCTTACGTAGAATTGAACCAAGATAGCGAAAGATATCCCTCTTAGGTACCTCTTGTCCAGTCATATTTACTACATCCTCATCCCGCCTACTTATATTACTAAAGTTGCATTCCATATATTCTGTCTTAGTCCCACTCAGTCGAAAACCTTTGGATTCCTAAATAGTTCTCCATAACTCTACTTAGCATTTACTCCTGCTTTGGTTTCGTCGATTAATACTATGTCATCTGCAAATAACTTACACCACGACACCTCATCCTGGATACCTTTCGTAAGCTCATCCATAACTAGCGTAAAAAGATAAGGGCTTAGAGCTGATCTTTGGTGCAATTCTATTGTAATTGGATACTCACTAGACGTGCCATCTGTGGTTCTGACATTAGTTACTGCTCCATCGTACATATCCTTAATCACATCAACATATTTAGTAGGCACTTTTTTCCTTTCAAGGAACCACCACATAACATTCCTGGGAACCTATCATACGCTTTCTCTAAATCAATGAAAACCATATGAAGGTCCTTTTATTTTCTCTAAATCTCTCCATTAATTGCCTAATTAAGAAGATAGGTTCCATAGTCGATCATCCGGGCATGAAGCAAACTGATTCTCTTACATCTTAGTCTCTTTTCTTAGTCTATGCTCAATTACCTCACCCAAAGCTTCATGGTGTGACTCATTAGCTTGATTCCCCGGTAATTGGTGCAACTCTGAATATCCCCTTTATTCTTATAAATAGGTACTAATGTACTCTTCCTCCACTCATCAGGCATCTTCTTAGTCTTCAAAATATTGTTAAATAATCTAGTTAACCAAACCATACCCACATCACCCAAGCATCTCCAAGTCTCAATAAGAATATCATCAGCCCCCCTAGACTTACCTAATTTCATATTTTTCATAGCTACTCTTACCTCTGATGTTCGGATTCTACGAACAAACCTCCGGCTTGTATCATCAAAAGCGTTATCAAGTTCTCCTAAATTGCTACCGGTTCTCCATTAAACAACTTATCGAAGTAACTTCTCCACCTCTCTTTAACCTTGTTTTCTTTTACTAACAATCTTTGATTCTCGTCGTTGATGCATTTTATATGATTCAAGTCCCTGCTCTTCCTTTCTCTCATCTTAGCAAGCTTGTAGACATCTTTTTCACCCTCTTTCGTCCTTAGTATATATTATAGATATATATTTTTGGCCATAGTTTGTTAACCCATGACTTGACTCGTGACTCAATTTCTTAATTTTATGACTTGTGACTCGACTCGACTCTTGACTCGTAAGATTTTTTGATACGAACTGAAATTTAGTTGAAGAAAATATAATTATTTATCAAAAGATAATGTAAAAATAAAATAAAATCCAATGGCACATTGATAAAGCACTAAGCCTAAAATATAAATAACTATATGCTTGTAAATTGCATGCACAAAAATAATTAACTTCTGGTTGGAAGTGAAAACCCTTCCATGCTTTAGATTTGTATCTGCCCATGATTTATGGTATGGTTGGAAGGAGATTTGTGGTGGTTCATGCCAAGAACCCATGATTGTCCAAGACTGGGACCCTCCTGCACATGGTTTTTGAATTTAAACTTTGACGGGTCTAGCATGGGGAACCCTACTCTTGCCGGAATTGGGGGAGTCTTGAGGGATGAATATGGAGCTATGAAATGGGCTTTTGCGGCTCCCATTGGAGTCCCAAACACTAATGAAGCTGAAGTGCGTGCTATCTACGAAGGAATAAGGTATCTTGAGAATGAAAATTTGAATAAGGTAGTGGTAGGAGACTCGCTCAATATGATAAGGTGGCTTAGTGGCTTTCATTCCTTCCCTTGGAGATTTGCTTCTTTCTTCGATAAGATCCAAGATAGGGTGGGGGATGCATCAATTTCTTTCCATCATGTTAGGCGATCAACTAATGGTGTGGCAGACAATTCAGCTAGAAATGGTGCCTCTAGGGAGAGAGTTGAGTTATTTGACTCCGTTCCTCCTTGACCCTTGCAGTGGGGCTTGTTCTTGTCTTTCTTTTTCTGTCTATTGATATATCCCCCCTCGGTCTTTTTTCGCATTTAATGCAATTGCCTACCATTAAAATAAATAAATATAATGATTAAGTTGTAAGTTCCAACTTTCAAGTTTTCAACAATCAAAACAAGAAAGCGCAGGCCCAACGACTCGACTTGACTCGTAAGAGTCTTAGTTTCTTTACTCCACCCGCAGCGACTCATAAGAGTCATCAGACGACTCGTAAGAGTCATCAACATAGGCGAGTCGCCCATGCGACTCGACTCGAAAGCCCAACAACTCGACTCAACTCGAGAGTCGACTCGTACGACTTGTAAGAGTTTGACAACTATGTTTTTGGCTTAGTGCTTTATCTACGTGCTGTTGGGATATATTTTTTACATGCTTCATCTTTTGATATATAATCTTATCATTTTCAACTAAATTTATGTTCTTGTCAAAAACTCTTATGAGTCATGAGTCGAGTCGAGTCACGAGTCATAAAATTAGAAAATCGTGTCATTGGTTGACAACTATGTTAATAGGTATTTTTTTATATGCCTTTGAGGTGCATGCTACAAGGCATATGCCCAAGTCATACAAGCTCTCGAGGTGTATGCCTCGGTGCCCATTGAGGCAGATGAGGTGTATGCTGCAATGCACCTCAAGTTTGAAATGCGCACGCCTCATAGGACATCTGCTATGGTCACGAGAGTTGGAAATGGTAAGTATAAAGCCATATTTTCTCTGTTTCTTATTTTTTTCTCAACTTTAACCTATCCTAATGTCAACGTTAATGTACCTAGGATGGATAAAATAGTTTAAAATATAATTTAAAACCAGAACCCTCCTAGGTTGATGGAATCAAAGTTTTGGAGAGCAACTATTTCTCTATTTTTTTTTTTTTGAAATGGTTGCAATGTCATTCAAAGAAGAAAAGGAAGACTGAGGTGGTCAACCGAGAAGTACACAGAGAATGCAGAGAGAAGAGCTAAAAGTACAATAAGAAGAAAAAGCAAACTCAAGGGGGGAGGAAATCAAACATCTCGAAATCAAACATCTCCAAATCCAACTTTGCCACACCATCCATAGCGAGACGGTCGGCCACACCATCGGCGGATCTTCTAATGTGTTTAAAGATGATAGACGACCCTTGCACCCGGTCTCGAATCACATCAAAGTAACATGCAAACCTCCATGGAGGGACCGCCGATCCGCAAAGGCATCAGATGATGTTCTTGGAGTTTCCCTTCACTATAACCTTATCCCTGCAATCGTGGTTTGAGACTCTTTATCCCTGCTACTTTGCAAACAACTAAGGAATTTATTCTGTCCTTATCTTCATTTACGATGGAGTTATTTTCGACCGATGCAAATAGAGCATAGGTCTTAGGTCCTCCTTGTTCTTACTTCTATTGCTATTTGGAACAGTGACATGCTTTCTCTTGGGTTATGTAGTGTGATTCTGCCTTAAAGTAGATAATTAGAAGGGGAATGATCTAGTGTGATTCCGTGTTTTAGAAGCCGCTCTATTGGTCATTTTGTTGCTAGTTTTTGCAACGACGACGATCATACTCTCCTCTATGGGGACTCTGGTGAGGTGGTACCGTTTTGTTGCTTCCTACATGCCACACCAATACTATTGATGGATTCTTGATATGAAGACACCCAAGTGGATGTTGAGGTACACCACACTCAACCGTGATGGTTTCAATGTTTTTTCTGATTTTTTATTTGAGTTTGAGAAGGATAGAACTTGAGGAAGCCTTAGTAGATGATGCTGATGGTGAGATTGAATGGAAAGCTGTTTCTTTCGCTTCTAAAACCCCATCTTTTAAGGTTCTGTATTTGAAGACGACCACTCCACTAACAACCTTTTTCTAATTGCTAGAATGAAATCTTCGTCATCTCAACATCAAGCAAGGAAGATAACAACTCTTTATCTGGTAATAACTCTTTTAATAAGGATGAGGAGGTTGACAAGTAGTCAGGGTTGAAGAAGGTTGAAAAGGCGCGTGATTCTTAAGTAACTCTCCATTTGGGTTCTTTGGTATCTCTTCATTATTATTCGACCTAGGGGAACTCTACTTGGGTTCTTCCAAATTCATTTATGAACTTATATGACAAGCTTTATTCTAAACAAGTTACTTGAGGATGGGATTTCATGGTGTGCTCTTCTAATCCCTTAGAGTTGGAGTGTAGTTGGTTGGAAAGAGAGTTTGATAAGGTGGAAATTAGAATTAGACTGACAAGGATAGGGCCCCGTGACTCGATGGATTTTTAATGGCTTCATATCAAAAAGTTTGAGGACATTCTTAAGGGGGATTTGATGGCTGTTAGTAAGAAAATTCGGAAAGGTGATGTATTCACAAATTTTAAAAAGGGAAATAATATATTTGCCTCCTTTTCTTCCTGGCCACCCCTTTGAGTGTAAAAAGAGTACTCATAAAAAATGGGCTGAATATATCACTTCTCTTTTAAAAATCTTCATGAAAAGTAGTGGCTATGATATTTCCATCAAGAACCCCCTTAGCCGTCTCTTTTGCGATATTCGTAGTCTCACTTCCATTTTCTAGATACATTGATTTTCTATGTACAAAATATACTTTCATATCTTATGTGCTTCTGGTCTGAATCTGAGTAAGCCATTCTGCATTCATCGCATATTGTTTTACCGTTGATATGTTATGTATACTTTTACAGGGAGGCCTGCAACATATTTCCTGGTTCCAGTTTCTCCCTTTTGAATCCGATCCTAACTCTCTACCTGATAAAAGGTGCCCTTGTATAGTAATTATTATTATTCTTTTTCAAGTGTATGCTTTTGACCTGTTGTTCTAAATTAACCATTTTGCAATTTTTATCAGTGCGAAAGCAGAGCAGAAAGATGCTGCTACTTTATTGGTACTTTCATCACATCTCCAGTTGCAGAATGAAGGGTTTCTCAGCACCTGGACCAATTGCTTTGTTGGTCCATGGGACCCATCCCAGGGTATGCACAACCCTGGTAAGCTTTCTAAGCTGTTGCATTTCACTTTTTTTCTTGTTGTTTATGAGGTTTCTCTTTCACTTAAAACATGCAAATAAAATAAAATAAAATAAATAAATTTCTGACATATGATATGCACAGATGAAAAAATCAAGCTCTGGCTTTTCCAACCTGGACGGCACTCATCTGTTATTGAAACTGCTCAGGCTGCAGTGTCTAGATTGAGAGGTACTTCTATTAATAAAATTTCCTTGCATCTTTCAGTATTTGCACCTTGTTCAGGGTTTAGATGTATCGGTTGCTGCTACTCCGGTACATGTTATTTTATAGATATTTTAGTAATATTTATATTCATTATATTTTTTGTTAATGCCCAAGTTGTTGGAGCTGGACTCTGGTTAGCCCCTGGGGATTCTGAAGAAGTTGCCGTTGCTTTGTCTCAGGCCTTGCGGAATTGTATAGAAAGGTTTGTCATTCCCTTCTTAGGATCTCTTCTATTGTTTTGTGGTCATATCATGATATTTATACATATATATTCAAATACAGATCTCTAAGAGGGCTTTCGTACGCGAGGTTTGGAGATGTATTCTCAAGACGTCAATCTTTTTCAGAAAAACATTCCAGGTTTGATAACATAGAGATGTGAGGTTGAAATATTGTTTCATTGACTTTTAATATTGCTACCAAGTCAAGAGTCTGGTGAAATGGTACAAAATCCCTTGTTGAATGTTAAGTTAAAGTTGTGACTTTCTCCGGGTAGGATATTTATGGCCCCTATAAATGAAATACTTGTTAGTGCACATTGTGCATGTTATGTTGGAGGTTCTACATGCCTCATGGGCATGCACTGTTGATTTTATAGTTTTATTTTCTTTTTCTCTTTTCTTGAATTAGTTCCCATGTTATCGTACTTAACTCATAATCAAATAGATCATTCTCATTTCTCTGATAATATGTTTTCAGAGGGATTTCATGGACTTGGCGTATCGTCTACGGCATTTGTAATATTTTTAATATATTTCAGGTAGGACCACCATGGGGCCTAAAGGCTGACATGATCTTCTGAAAGTTTATCTTGGATTTGCCATGTACTTGTGATTAGACAACCGAATCAGAGAATGCACGCATGCTAACCACTCCCCTAACCCCGAAACGCGTGAAAGGATATGCCACCTTGAGCAAAAATTGGCCAACTCCTCCCAAAAGAGAGCTCTCCTAGAGGCATCTGTGGGCTCATAGACTGCAGAGAACAACCACCTCTATCCATTTCCATCCCGCCTAAAGACCACCAAGATAAAAAAAGCCCTCAATCCAACCACTTCTGAAACTAACTTCTTAAATGCTAGGGATATTCCCCTGTCGCCCAAACCGAATCCACATGGGTCCAACCTCCTCCCCAAACCAGAGATCTCATGATCACTTCTCACATTTCCGCCATCTTTAGTTTTTCGCAATGAAAAAATGATTGAGTTTTGCTGCATTATCACTTCTTTGCTCACATCTCTCATTTTAACTATCAACCTTCATTACAAATGCCGATTTACCTTCCACCCCCTATCGGCTGATCTGCTTCTGAAATCAGACCCAATGTGTGATCTTCCAGCTTTATTATAGTTGATTGGCGTTGCTAACTTTGCCAGTTCTTTGGTTGTTCTCGAGGAACTCTTTTTTTTTTCTTTTTTCTTGAATGATTGTCTTGACCATCATGCTTCTCTCTTTTCTTTCCTGGAATGGAGATAGTACTTGAGTTTTATGCTCCCTCCCCTCAAAGGAGGTGCTCAAAATTTTACTCATTTTGAATATGGTTTCTTCTATCCAACTGGCTTCGGACGACAACCCCCTTATATCATCTAAAACTTCTCTTTTTCTATCACACCGCTCTCTTCAGGCTCCCAATTGAAATAGGTTTGACCTCCAGTGGGGCTTGCGATTGACGGAGGAAAGGAGCTGAAGAGTGAAGACTCTTCAGGCTCCCAATTGAAATAGGTTTGACCTCCAGTGGGGCTTGCGATTGACCGAGGAAAGGAGCTGAAGAGTGAAGACTCACCATCCCAAACAACCACTGCTATCCCAAGGCAAACTTAAGGACATGTGATTGCTGCTGACGGTCCTGCTGATCGATATCAGTTTTCGATCGAAATAGTCTCAGAACCTCCAATTCTGCAACCACCCTCACCTGGATGTTGCCGTTGATACATCATTCTCACTCCACCCAGTCCTCCAGAATGTCCGGTGGGTTCAGAAGAATAATAACTCAAATCAAACACCGGGATAAAAAATTCCTCTTCTCTGTGCATGCGGGAACCATTCATCCCCTTCAGTTCCAATGACTGGTTGCTGCCCTGTTGCTATCTCCACCATTACGGAGCTCATCTTTGAAAGAGCTCCACTCTGCTGACAGCAACTCCTCTGAAATCAGAGATGGTGCAGCGGCTTCCATGAAACTTTTGGGCTCCCTCGTGCCGTCACCAGGGCTTCTTGCCTGTTAACAGGTCTGCTCGATGCACCATCACAGTCCCCTGCCTTGGAAGTTGGAACCAGATGTCTAGGGCAATGTACTGGAGCGTTGGCAGTCTGTCCTTGACCAGTATTTACCGCAAGGACTTCATATCCATGGTTTTAAATTTCGACTGAAACCGAAATTTCGGCTGAAATTGTTTCGGCCGTAATTTTGCCTGAATTTTACTTTTTTCCGAAATTTCGGTCGAAATTACCGAAATTTCGGTCGAAATTACCGAAATTTCGGCACAAGTTTGGATTTGATTTTTTTTTTTACAGAATTTCAGCCGAAATTTCGGTTTCAGCTATGTCCGAAACCGAAACTGAAACTGAAATTTTAAACCTTGTTCATATCACATGGTATCTAGAGTTCCTGAATTTGCATATTGAGCAAAACCAGTCTCACATGTAAACCCAGATCTGGCCATAACCGCTGCATCAAACTTTTGAACCCCATTGTTGAGACCAATTTTAGTTGGTTTTAGTATGATTTTGTTCTATCTACCACTGAATCTCACAATGTTTAGTGTTCCTCAGTATTAGTCATCGATTCTTCTTTGTCATTGAATTGTTTTTACTGCTTCACTGTACATTTGGTTTACTGATGGGCTAATTTGTAAGTGCTACCAAATTAGCACTTATGCTTGCTTGTCTTTGGTTTTTGAGTAAGCATGTTGATATTGTTGAGCACTTCTCTGGCTTGGGGATGTACTTCCATTTGCCTTTTTGAGTCAACATTGTATCTTATTGACCGTTTTTCTTTTCTCTAATTAGACATCAATCTTTGTGTTTTTTGTAGGAGGGTGCAGCCCATTTGTGAGTTTATCTTTGCTGCCACAGAAGAAGCAATATTTGTTCATGCGATAATCCATGCAAAGTTTGTTGAGTTTGATAGCACATTTTACTTATTGATTTTAGTCCATTATTTTTGTGTTTCTTGTCTTGTTAATATAAATCATTTTGGAAAAATAATGATTAGTATTACCTTTTTCTTGGTTTACAGGAACATTAGGTCTCTTTCTAGTGAGGATATGGAATGGATGTTAAGACATAACTTCTCTAATAACTTTGGAGAAAGGCTCCCAGGTAGACCATATTTTCATGATATGCTAATTGCAATTTGATCTTGAAAAGTTGTAATATTAATTTTGCTTTCAATTTCCTTTTTTTCCTTTTTTATTCATTAAACTCAGAAGAAAATCATGCAAGAGAGGAAGATAGAAATCGTGAATTGAAAACCCTAGACACCAAATCTATGTTAAGAAGTAACATAGATATTTGTTATATTGCCCTAGTTTTTCCTTTTTTTTTTCTTTTTTTTTGAAATCTTTTCCTTTTTTTCAGCCCTTTTTTTTCATTAAAAAACTTATTCCTTCTTCTTACTTTTTTATAATGTTGTTCTTGTAACTTCAGCATGTGTAGACATTTAGATGAATGAAACTTCGAATCACACTCTTTTTAAGAGGAAGAGTTCTGCCATTTCTTATCATTGCATCAAATCAATCCTTGGGTTTTGGTCAATCTGGTGCAGTCCCTGGAGGGATTCTCAAACCCTAAGCAGTCCGTAGGGTATTCAACTGACCCACAAAGTACAAGCTGATTATAATCTGCAATAAGGGTTTCAAGAGCATGAAAAGCAATCTCTAGATTGCACACAGCATATAGCTAGGGAGGACTTGTGAGATTTATGCACGAAAAACTCAAAAGAGGGAAATAAATACTACACGAAGCTAGAGAAAAGGACCAATAAGCTCTTACTAGAAGGAAATATCTCAAAACCTTGCTCCAATAGATTTCAAACAAAGTCAAAGCTCTTGGAGATTGAAAACCCTAAGCAAGAACCAAGTTCTCTTTATTGAAAGACAGAACCCAACTATCCGTTTTTGTGAAACCTCTTCCTTCATATCTGGTGTCCACTTTGCATTAGGACAAGACTGTAAAATCTTTGTAGTATAACTTTTGGTTTAGTAAACTACACTCTTGAAACTTCTAAACTCTGAGAACCCAACTATCCGTTTTTATGAAGCTCTTCCCTCATATCTGGTGACCACTTTGAATTAGGACAAGACCATAAAATCTTTTTAGTATAACTTTTGGGTTAGTAAAATAAACTCTTGAAACTTCTAAATTCTGGTGAAGCCCCTTTGTCGTTTGGTCCTACTTGGAAGGCCTTGAACCCACACATGCATCACAATCTAAGGCACCATTTTAAACCGTAGTTCTCAACTGAATGTGCATCATACATTTGTTGCAGATAATTTAATTTGGATGGATGACTATCAAATAATTGATATGCAATTCACCACATACATACATGAGTAATGGCAATAAAGCAGACCCGCTGTTTAAAATGTCTAGGCTACAAGTCTGATTCAATCTAATTACCTAAAGCTAATTACCTAAAAAAAATCTAATTACCTAAAGCTGAGATTATATGTTATGATCTTGAAGTAGGACCGATAACATGCTAATTTGAAAATAGGGAGAAACAAAGCTTGTATCATAAGAATTTGGCTGAAGTGTGATATTTCGTTTTACATTATATCTACTTGACCTATTAATTTTTTTCAATATATTGTTATAACCATATTATTAAGTAAAAAAATTAAAATTTGAGAATTAATTAAATATTTTGGCGAATCCATGAATCATTCCTTTTGAGGTTTACAGAATCTGACACATGATACACTGTCGGATTCCGACACTCGTACCAGTACTAGTGCAACATTGGTGATATTTAGGCAACCATCCTTAATACCGAATTTGGCAATCTCAATGGAAATGAGTTGACGACAGCTTCCTCTAGGATTCAATAGTTATCGTGATTTGTGAACTCTTTGACGCTATTTTCCCAAAGAGATGCTTTCTTTGAAAAAATGAAAAGAAAGTATAAATAATAGGAGGGAAAGAACATGTCAATGGTAGATGAGATTTTTTTTTCTTTTTTTGAAATGAGGGTAGATGAGATGTTGTCTATTTTGTTTGTGAATAATGAGCAACTCTTGCTTATAACCTTTCAATCCAACTCTATCTAGCCTTAACACGGTAAGATGATAAAAAAAAAGGTAAACTTAAGAAGCACTTAAGGTGTTTTTCCTAATGATTTTGATCATTGCAATTTGGTCGAACAATGGCTAAAGAACAATGGCAAAATAGATTTATTAATTCAAAATGGATATATTAATTTTTTGGAACAAGTGATTCATTAATTATATAGAACCCAAGAAGGTGGATGACAAAAGAACGACAAAAATAAGGAAAAGAGAGAAGAATAAAAAGAATTTTGGTACAAAAGTGGAGCCAAGGAGACTTGCCTCTCACAAGTTTGAGCGAATGTGGCTCTCCCATAAAGACTTCAGAACTATGGCCATGGAATGGGGGTCTTCTCATTCTTCGAGGGGAAACCATTTATGTGCCTATTTAGAAAGCTGAAATACCTCTAGGCTATTCTGTGCAAAGAGCAGTTTGGCAATCTGTTCGCTAGGAAATCAGTCATTAAAACCGATATTCAGTCTCTTGATAGACTGGAAGAAGTTTCTCCTCTAAGGGGAACCCTGGATCCAAGATTCGACTTAAAAATGAATGGATCAGAATACTTGATCACGAGATCTATTGGAAGTACAGATCTTGATCCCTCTAGATGGCAATAGGCGATAAAAATATGAGTTTCTATCATTGCTCCACCACTTTGAGAGTCAAGAAGAAGCTTGTCAGTGCTCTTGATGTTTCTGGTCAACGCTTTGAGGCTTGAAACGGGCTGATGGAGTTTTTAAAACTAGTAGGGGTGGCATGACCATCCATTTATGGAGGTATGCCATTTCTCTTGGATGAAGTTTATGAGACCCTAGAGGGTGCTTTTTCACTAAAGAGGAGGTTTGCACGACAATTTTTAACCTAGATAAAGATAAAGCTCCTGGCCTGATGGATTGTCCTTTTGTTTCTTCCAGGTAATATGGGAAACCATTGTTGATGAAATTATGCAGGTCTTGGAAGAATTACTTTCATTTTGCCATGAATCCTTTTTTTTTTGGGTAGGTAACCTGGGATTGAACCTCCGACCTCAATGTTGAGAAACAAAGCCTCGACCAATTGAGCTACAGGCCCAACTCCGAAAACAAGAGACGGAGGTAACACGAGTACTTCCTCGGAGGTTACCTACATTACTCCACAAAAACTGACCCCGTCGCATTTGCCACGAAACTTGCACGGCCTTCAATGCACCTTTTAGTGCCTTTGTCCGAAAATCAAAGAATGCAACATACATTAAGGACTTCCATCCGATTCACATCGTTGGATGAATTTACAGGATCATTTATACAAGTCCTATATATTGGGCTAAAATGCTATTTCTTGTCTCAAATCAACCCGACTTTGTTGAGGGGCAGCAAATCTTGGATTGTATTGTTATAACAAATGAGTTTATTGATTCCACCAAAGCTAGTAGCTAAGCTGGGATCATTCTTTAGCTGGATTTGTGGATGGCTTATGATAAAATTGAGTGGTTGCTTGACCTCTGTACCCTTGACACGATTTGACTGCAAATTCTGCTATCCTAAATGTAACCAAATCCATCGTGTTAGATGGCTTGATTTCTAACAGTATTATGTGTTGTGTTTTTGCTACAGGGTACTGTTGGCAGGTTATATACCAAAAAATTGATCATCTATGTGGTGCACCAGAATCATAACATGTCATTGTTCTCTGGCTTTATATTACATTAACGTGGCACTAATAAAAAAAATCATGCACATGAAATCTTTTTTCTACTATAGCTGTGTAGTAATTAGTTTTTACGTTGGAGGTTTTGGCAGTTATTGTTGCTCCTCATGGAATGCTTGGTAGACTTGCTGGTTGTTGTCCAAGTGATCTTGTGAAGCACGTTTATTTTAGGTATTTATCTGATTTTGACACACTTTGTTCCTCATATTCTCCGGTACTCAAATGGATTGAGTATTAGTTTTTTGTGTTCATATTTTTTAAACCATTACTTTTTTTCTTCTAATGCCATGGAAGTTCTAATTTTCCAGCAAAGTTAATAAAGCTTTGAATGGGTCCAGTGTTCTTGGTATTCCATTCCATGCTGCCCAATCTTCTAATTGCCAACTGAGGGGGCAAAATTGCTATGTTGAAGTTACTCTTGGCTGTCCTGTCATGGGAAGAGATAAGGGGTTGCCTTCTGATACCAACCGGGATTTAGCAGATCATGTTCCAGTTATCGAGAGGACATTTGTTTATCCAGCTGAAGCCGTGCTGGTCCCTGTTTTGCACACAGCATTTGCTAGATCTTCTCCCAAAAGGCATGCCTTCTCTTCTTTATGATGCACTGTTGTAGTCTATAACAATTCTGTTAACTTTACCATTTTGAACTTGCAGGTTCTGGTTACAAAATTCAGTTGGAACTACACCATTCGAAATGTGGCCATTTTTGAATTTTGGGGATTCATATTTCTCCATGAATTGGTTAGTTCTGAATTTTGAGGATTCATATTTCATTTCTTTGCTATATTATTTTGCCTGTGCTAAAAAATGGTAGATTTTTTATTTTTTTAAAGCGTAACAAAATTTCATTCCCAACAAAGAGTTCTTACACAGGGGACAACAGGTGCTCGCAAGATCATGGTCATAGAACACATTACATATTTACCCAGTTTCCCAGTGATTACAACATGATTAGGATTCAAGAGTGAGTAATCGGAGGGGGTGGTACAATAATTCGAGTCTCTAAGATCTCAACTCCCTCTTTTGCCAAACCTTCCGCCATAGAATTAGCTGATCTACGTTTGTGAGAAAGTTGTGGATGTACTATGTGTATAAGATCCCGTATCTCATCGTGTGTGTTCTGAAGCCTCCATGGCCCGCAACAACGATTTGATGCCCACACAATTGTGTTTGCCGGGTCGCCTTCAATAATGAGTGGTCCCAAATTGTTTCTCACATACCATCGTAGCCCAAACAATAGAGCCTTCGATTCCACTTCATTGGCGTTGCAAATTCTTGCAGAGCCAGAGTAAGACATCACAATCCGCCCCTCCTCATCCCGGATGACACCACCAATTCCTGCTCTTCCGAGATTCCCAAAAGAACTGCCTTCGAAATTCAATTTGAACCATCCGTTTGGCGGCGGTTCTCATCACGGGGTGATAGAAGTTGAAGCACGCCTTTCTGTAACAACGGAATTCCATTGCTGCAGTATTGTGCCAACCGAATAAGGGACCCCGCCCTTGGCATGTGCCCAGACAATAATGGCAAGCTTGATATCCAGAAGGATGTGTTGCCAGGTCCGGTCTTTATTTTGAAATATCTGATTATTGCGTTCTAGCCATATATGCCATATGATTGCATACGGTATTGTCTTCCACATATGTTGTCCGATTCATCCATAGAACGTCCCATTCCAGAAGAGAATAGTTTTAGATATGTGCTTTTGAAGTAATTAGGACATTCTGAAAAACTTAATAAGGCCCATCCAAACGAGGTATGTGTAAGGACAATGTAGAAATAGGTGATCCAGTGTTTCCTCCGCGTTGCGGCATAATACACACCAAATTGCAAGCCTTAAGCCTCTTCTTTTTAGCCGGTTGTCTTGTATTCTGCCATTATACAGGACCCTGACGGACTAATGTGCGCGACACACACGTGGGTCGAGCTTGTGTGTTAGCCTAAGAGCTTCACATGTACCCAGTTTTGATAGATCACAAACCTATATTGATTGAAATAAAATGGACTAATGACTTGTTCGCAAAGATGTGTGTATCTAGCAGGTTAAGAGATTCATAGTTATGATGGCTAGCCATTAATCTTAAGCATCAATCAAGCATGAAGAGCAAAAGGAAGTCAAGTGAGAATGAAGCCATGAGGAGCCAAGCAAACGAATTCTTGAAGATCTGGAGATTCGAAGACTAGAACTTAGACAACTAGGCTAGGGCCAAGTTTATTTCCAAATAGTATGTACAAGATCTCTCATGACTTGTATTCTTGTTAGGGCACAAAGTGGTTTTTCAAAACAATCTTAAAAACCATGTTTTTGTCTCAGAAGGACGACCCTAAAAAACGGACGTCCGCGGAGTGTACTGTTTTACCAGAGAAGTTTTATAAAAAAAATTCCAGTGAGAATCTCGGATGACCGCTATATGTGGACATCCGTTATTCCGGACGTCCAACTTCCGGCCGTCCAACTTCCGGCCGTCCGTGAACGTCGCGATTTGAAATTTGAAATTTAAAATTGATTTTCTAAATCACGGGATTTGATAAATCTTCTTTGTTTGGAAAGTAAAACAGGCAAATCCTCTTTGATTTCTATAAAAAGGGTTCCATGCCTTGATTATCATATCTCAAGCTTTTGAAAAATCCTTGAATCTATTCTTGCATTGATGATCTCTTACCTTGATGTGCCCTAGCTTGTGATTCTTGTCAATTGAGAGATCATAGGTTCATTTACTGTAATACCTCTTCAGTGAGAAAGCCTTGAGAGTTGTATCAAGCCTAAAAAGAGGCTAGAGAGTTCTTTACCCCGTTATTCAAAACATTTGTAGTGTGATGGTGTGGTGAGAGAGACGAGTTCTCTATTAGTGCTGTAAGCCTTTCCGAATCGGGCTTGGTGTGAATTCAGAGATTTTTAGTGGAGAAAGCAAAGGAGACAAACATGGCAAAGTGGACGTAGGTTCTCGACGCGGGAGACCGAACCACTATAAATCGCGTGTGTTGTGTGGATTGCATTTTTCTCTTCTCTCTCTTGGTGATCGGTAACACTCTTCCTTTTTACTTTATATTTTCAAGACAAAATACAAAATTCTAGTTTTATAAATTAAAAATAAAAAATTTAAAAAGAAACCCAATTCATCCCCCTCTTGGGTTGCCAAATAGGATTTCATTGTGTTTCTTGGCCAAGAAGAAGAGACTTTGTAACCCTAGACCGAAATAGTGAAAATCTTCCCCTGTGGACGTAAGCAGTGCCGAACCACGTAAAATCTTGTGTTTCTTGTGTGATTGTGTTTCTCTGCATCGTTCTTTTGGTATTTTGTTGCACATCGTGTTCGATCTGTGTTGAGAAGTATTTCTCGGATTTTCTACATAAGTATTGATGCATCGGTGTACAATGGTCCAAGCAAAAGCCGTGTCGCGGGATGGTGCGATGTGTCTCCACACTCGAGCACGGCTAGAGATGTTCCCGTGACCTTCATTCAATTTTTTGAAGAAAGATGGCGCAAACATAAATAAGTCCAATAATCCTCAATAAAAAATAAAATAACAAGCACAATAATAAAAAAAGATTGATCCAATGGCTCGGGTCACATCAAAAGATCAAACCGAGAATCCATCCTCGGAATTAGGTGTCCAGATCCATTTGTCACAGACATTGGGCGGTAGATAAGTAGATGTGAGCGTGCAAATGAGGTTTTCAAACTGAGATATCTCGGTATCTTTTAAGTCTTGCCGGAGCCGGATATCCCAAAAAGGACTGTCTATCCCTTCTCCACGCACCAAGTACTCAGCAATTGTGGCATCGGGGTTTATGGAAATCCGAAATAAGTCCGGGTATTCGTCTTTAAGAGTCTGATGTCCGAGCCATAAATCCCCCCAAAATCTGACATGGTGCCCTTTGCCAACCCTGAATCGTAGACGGGGTTGATACATTTTGCGAGCAGTACATACCGACTTCCATATTCCAGATCCCCTACCTGATGCAGGGTTATTGCACTCCCAGTCGCCCCAGCCACTGCTGTACTTGTCACGGTTGATTTGATTCCATATTGCCTCTTTCTCTACACCAAAGCTCCTTAACTACTTCCCTAATGATGCCTTATTACGAAGCCGAATCTTCCCAATACCCAGACCGCCTTTTCTACGGGCCTTGCATGCAGTCGCCCATTTTAACAGATGTTTAGTCGTCTTGCCAGTTTCTCGACCATCCCACAAGAAGTCGCTCTGAAGCTTCTCAATCCTCGAAGCAACTTTTACTGGTATTTGAAAGAGGGACATAAAATAAACCGGCATATTGGCGAATGCTGCTTTGATCAGTGCAATTCGACCACCAAAAGACAGGCATTGTTTCTTCCAAGTCGCCAACTTTCACTCAATCCTCTCGACCACCATAAGGATGCTTTCGGAATCCCATATCCAAGAGGGAGGCCAGGATACTTAATAGGTAAATCGGCAGTAGGGCAATTGAAAATATTGGCGTGTTCCACAACAGCATCTTGTTTGATGTTGATCCCCGCTACTGCGCTTTTTGCGAAGTTGACCTTCAAACTTGATATGATTTCGATCCACCAAAATATATGCTTGATATTCTTCATTTGATCAACCCCTGCCTTGAGTAAAAGTAATGTATCGTCTGCAAATTGCAAATGCGACATATGATTGGAATTGTGCTATGTCTTGAGGCCCTTTATGTAACCCCGTCCCTCGGCTTTAGAAATGAAAGCACTCAGTGCTTCCACAACAATAATGAATAGGTAAGGAGAGAGAGGGTCACCCTGACGGAGCCCTCGGGAGCATCCAAAGAGACCAGCAGGTGAGCCGTTGAAGAGTATTGAGAAAGATGCTGTCATCCTGCCTCTCCATTTTTTACCGAAGCCCATTCTAGATAGGATATAGGATATAGTTGAGCACCTTCCAGTCCACATGATTATATGTTTCTCCAAATCAGCCCGGATAATAATACCATCCTCACCATCTCTCCTGATAGAGTCTAGGACCTCGTTTGCAAACAAAATCCCATCAAGGATCTGGTGCTCATTAACAAACGCACCTTGGTATTTAGATATGATGTCTCCCATAACAGTACTAACCCTGCGTGCGAGTACTTTAGCCAGCAGCTTGTACATACTATGTATAAGACTGATCGGCCGAAAGTCCTTTAACTCAACAGCTCCTCCTTTTTTAGGAATTAAAGTAATGAAAGTAGAATTAGCACCTTTGTTGATGATACCCCTATCGTGGAATTCATTCATCACTTCAAGCACATCATGTTTGATCACCTCCCAGAAGCGATAAGAAAAAGCCATTGGAAATCCATCCGGGCTAGGCGCTTTGTCTCTCTTCAGCATTAGTAGCGCCTCTTCGAGTTCTTCCATGGAAAAGCCTCTTTCAAGTCATGTCATACGATCTGTCGTTATCCTTTTGTAGTGAAGGCCTTCAAAATTCGGTCGCCAGGTGTGCGTTTGTGAATATAGTTTTTTGATAATAAGGGACAATGAGTTCCCCGATTCACGTTTTCTCTTCAACCAGTTCCTCCTCTTCCATGAGACAGTTAATCGTATTTATCCTTCTTTGAGCATTGGCTGTCTTATGGAAAAACTTTGTATTATTGTCACCTTCTTTTAGCAAGATAGCTTGAGATTTTTGCCACCAACTGATCTCTTGGCGAATAATTTCTTCGTATTCCACTTTCAGTGCCATATGTTTTTGTTGGTCTTCAGCCCCCAGAAGGTCATTGCTCAGTTGTTTTAAAGTTTTCTATCTTCTGGGTGTCTATAAAATTGACTTTGAACTAACATATTTAAGCGTGTTCATTTCTCTGTCTCTGTCTGTCTCTCTCTCTCTGCTATATTATTTTGCCTGTGCTAAAAAATGGTAGTATAATGTCGATGAGTGGTCATTGATCGGTTATTTTGAAGTTTTCTATCTTCTGGGGTGTCTGTTAATTCGACTTTGAACTAACATATTTAAGCATTTCAACTCTCTCTCTCTCTCCCAGATAAGCTGATATTACTGAAAGTAATTTCTCTTCTGTTCGTCTCTTTGTACTATTGTGTTGATACTTTTTGACAGCATACATGCAACCATTTGCAACCTATAAAAAATATTCATTAGTCGTCTGTTCTTTCTCGTTCAATCTTCAAAGTCTTTCATGGCTGTGAAAAACTTATCCCTTGTTTGTAGGGAACTCACTTGAATAACTTTTCTTAATGTTTTTTGCCCACATATAGATAGCCAAGCCTATGGAACTCATACCGAATAGCTGTTGATATTTGAGAAGATACAACAGGCAGATAATGAAGGTAAACATCCCAGATATAGAATTTCAAAAAGGAATAAATAGGGATCTTGCGTTAGCAAATATTATTATAACATTTCTGTCTTCCTTATTTTCAGAAAAAAAAAAACATTTCTGTCTTCCTTACCCTGGTATTGAATGAAGAGGAGAGCTTTCAATCATTCTAGAGACTTTTTCTTCTTCTCACTACCGTTTCCTTTATTGGTCAAAACTTGCTATGTTTATCAATTTCAAAAAAACTTGCTATCTTTATCAAAAAATCAATAATTTAAGTGAGTTTTCTCAAGAACTTGTTGAGTCATTGGCGTAGGCCGTAGGGTCTTTTTAATCTGATGTTGATGGGGCTAGAATTCCTGGTACATGCAAGTCAGTCACATGATGCATAGAAGTCTCTCCATGCTATGTTACAAGACAAGAACAAATTGCAGATGTCTTTGTCAAGTGATTTATAATCAATGATCATCATTATCCTATGAACAAGCATAACATTACCCAAGGAGAATGCTAACTTGATGGGAAGTGTTAGATGTGATCGGATTTTCATATTATGTGTATTCAGGATATTTTTACCAAACCCTGTGTATATGACTTATAAAATGACTTTTGACAAAATCTCTCCTTTATACTTCCTATCTTCATTGATTCATCATATTATAACTTCTCTTTAGCACACATTATACATCAACAATTTTCTTGCCCACTTATCTCAATATGGAGTAGCAGAGAGGAACCGTTGCCACATCATAGAGGTTGGGTTGTCCATGTTTTTCCATGGGCGCACCAAAATATTTATGGACCGAAGCCTTCTCTACAAAAGTTCATGTAATTAACTTGCCTACTCTTGGGCAGTCATCGCTGACATATCTCCGCACGGTTATGAATCCAGACTACTTCCATCTTCATTTCTAGAATTGCCTGTATAACGATCATGTTTCGCCATCCACTAGACGGATGTTTCTCCAAAGGCTGTTGTTTGTATTTTTTTACTACAGTGATCACCACAAGGGATACAAGTAGTCTAAGTACTATTCCCTCACTGCATGAATGATTATAATCTCACTTAATGTGTTATTTGATGAGTACTGCTTTTATGATCGTTCTACCATTAGACACAAGATTAAGGGGGAAGTAAGTTGTCTCTTTGCATGGTTGTCATGTTGGCATCCACATTGCAATCATTATCTCCTACATGTGTATTTGACATTCCTATACATTCATGTGCCAAGCACTATGTTGGTCAAAATAAGGCAAGCAAGTTCTGGCAGCACAGATTGTTGGAGGGGCTGATGAAACTGACATTCCCAAAAGGCTATATGTGAAGACCATTGGAAAGAAACTATGCAAAAGGAAATGGGAGCCCTTTAAAGAAATGAGAGATTGGAGATAGATACAAAGTGCAACTAGTAGTCAAAGGCCATCAAACGTATGATCTTTACTACGATGGGACATTTTGTCCAGTAGTCAAGAGGACCACGATACATTCATCCTAGCCTTTTCTAACACCTTTGGATGGACTCTTAACCAAATGGATCCTGTTAGAAATGAACTAGGGTTAGAGGAGAGGAAGAAGAAGAGGAATGGAGAGATGGAGAGTCTCCACTGAGGAGCTCTCCCTCTAAATGATTTATATAAGGCCCAACTAGGGCATTCAAAGTACAATGACAATAATACCCTCAACATACATAGAAATGACTAAACTACCCTCTAATACACTCAACACTCCCCCTCAAGCTGGAGTGTATACACTGTGGAACTCCAGCTTACTACAAGGGAGACTACAACAACAACTAAAAAGTACAATAAAAAGGACCTTATATCAAAAAAGTACAACAAGCCTATACACACATCCAGCTTGGTATGACACTCCTCAAGCTGGTTTGGTGAATACATAATGAAAGCATAATACTAAAAAGGATAGCAGCTGCTACAGTAAACATCATTGAGATCAATGGCCATAAAAAAGAGCTACTCCCCTGAAGTAGCATGACAACGGGAGCGATCAAATAAGGCCTCCCCCTGAATGAGGTCACGGTGAATAGATCCGCACATCACTAGCGATGGAGGTGCCATGGCAGGAACAGCCCAGTAAGCAAAAGGGCCACACCAAAGGAGTGCATAACGAACATCGGCGAAGCAGTACAATGCCAAGTGAAGAGGATAACAACCGATGGGAAACCATCAGAGACAAGGTCGATGGGGAAACCATTGTCTGGAGGGAAGGATAGAGAGAGAAAAAGGATAACCAATCAACTATGGGAAACCATCGTCTGGAGACTAGGTCGACGGCATGAACATTGTCGTATGAAAAGAGCCGATCAACGATGGGGAAACCATCGCCCGGAAAAGAGAGGTCGACGGGAACCACCGCCTCTAAGAGAGCGACCAACGATGGATATGGAAGCCATTGCCCGGAAAATGAGGGAGAAGATAACCAACCAACGATAGGGGAACCATCGTCTGGAGACAAGGTCGGCAACATGAACGTCGTCGCCTGAAAAGAGCTGACTAACGATGGGGAAACCATCGCCCGGAAAAGAGAAGTCAACGGAAAAAGACCGTCGCCTGTAAGAGAGCCGACCAATGATGGATATGGAAGCCATCTCCTAGAAAAGAGGGGATAAGGCATAAAGCCGAGAATGCAAAGACTGACTAGGGAGCACAACAACACTCCCCTTTGGGCGAAACTACATGAGCCTGGAGACTACAAGACAACACAAGACATCTACAAGATAAGACACTAAGACAACAAGACATCAAGAGAACACATCAATAAGAGAACAACAATAAGAGATGATAACAAGACAAGACCACTCCATCCATGGAACTGCATGAGTACATAACACCCCCTTATGAAAGGACAACGAAGTAGACAACATTCCCTCAAAAGAAAAGAAAAGGCAACACAAGAGAAGAACTACATGCTAATACTCCCCCTCAAGTTGAAGCTGACGGGCTCTCAACTTGCTACCAAAAGATGACAAGCAAGGCACAACACCTCTCTCGGACATTTCACCAGACACTTGGTTTGCGCCTTGAAGAACAATACAAACGCCATAAAACACAACGATCTAGAGAAGGAAAACAAAGAGTAGGATGGAGTGGATGGGAGATGAGGGTTTCAAAACATAAAGAAGGAGGGAAAGAAAGGATTTAAACCATAAAGAGAGGGGTGAAAGAAACGAGAAAGAACCCTCAAAAGGGACAAAGATTTAGAAAAGAAAGAGATGTATGGATTTGGGAACAAAAAAGAAAGGGATTTATGGAGAAAGAAACACAAAATGAACAACAACAGATCAAGAAAGGAGCAAGAAAGAGAGGTATTGATGAAGAATAGAACAAAAAGAAGCTACAAGAAAGGATCTTTTTGGGTTTTGCTTGCTTTCTTTTGGGTGGATGTATTTACAAATAGTATTTACAAGAAAGATTTAGGGTTTAGGGAGCCAAAAGAAAGGGTTTAGGGTTTGGATTTGAGATTTTGGATGGAGAGTTAGGGTTTTGGGTGGAGAGATTGGCTACTTCTAGTGGCGGTGGTTATGGAACGGTGATTTGGATTAGGGTTTGGAGTAAGAATTTGGGGTTGAGGATGGAGATTTAGGGTTTTTGGGATGCCAAAAGAGATTTTGGGAGAAAATTTCTTCCCAAATAGGAATTCAAAAGAGAAAGAAAGGAGAGATTTGGATTTTGGGGTTAGAGATTGGGGATTTGGAGTTGTGATTTAATTAAAATAGGGGGGAAGATGGTTTACGGAGGGGGAATAGAGGTGGGTTCACGGCAAAGTGGGGTAGGAGAGAGGTTAGCGTGCTGATGGGGAGGAGAATGCGGCAAGAGGGGAGGGGGGGGGGGGGGGGGGGGTGAGATATGGCAAAAATAGAAACAAACAAAACAAAAAAGAAGAAGAAGAAATGCTCTAACTGGGTTAGCGCAAGGAGGCAAGGAGGGAGGAGAGGTTGGCACGTTAAAAAAAGAAAGATAAGGGAGAGATGGGTGCAAGAGTGAGAGAGAGATTTTAGGGGAGAAAAATAAGGGAGAGAGATTTTAGGGTTACGACAACCCAAAAAAGAGTGCGAGACAGCGTTGGGCGTGGGGTGGGGATGCGCAGCGAGAGACGAGAGGATGAACTCCTCTATTCTTCCTTCTTTTCCCTTTCTTGATTTTCTTGGATCAGATCTGACCATGTTAGAAATAAACTAGGGTTAGAGGAGAGGAAGAAGAAGAGGAATTGAGAGATGGAGAGTCTCCACTGAGGAGCTCTGCCTCTAAATGATGTATATATAAGGCCCAACTAGGGCATCCAAAGTTCAATGCAATAATACCTTCAACATACTTAGAAACGACTAAACTACCCTCTAATACACTCAACAGATCTGAAGAATGCGTTTCGTCATGGGTCTCTGAAAGAGGTCTACATGGAACAACGAGAAGTTTTGAAGTTGTAGACATGACCAAATGTATGTGTACTCAGGAAGGCCATTCATAGGCTTAAGCAAGCTCCCATAGTGTGGTTTGACTAACAATATCAGGCACTCAGACACTTATCTCAACGGAAGTGTGCACTTGATTTACTTCACAGATTTTGTATAATAATTTGCAAGTCTGTAGATAATCGTATTGTTTATGACAGAAAATTCAATGATAGAGAAGGAAAGAAGGTTAAGGATTCACATACTTATAGAAAGAAGTATGGTAGGGGCTTTTCAGTATCTTACACTTAACAGGGTAGATTTTAAGTATGCTGTAGATTAACGATGTCAACATTTGCATGACCCTTGACAAAACAATTTACAGGCGGTAAAGCATATTTTCAGATATCTTAGAGGGACAATACATCATGTACTGTTTGACTAAATCAATTAGGATAAGTGGCTCAGGATATGTGATTCTTCAAATGCAGATTGGGCTGGCGATCCTGACACATGAGGGTGTGTTACGTGGTGCTGTGTATTGATGAATGATTGCTTGATCTCTTGGAGCAGCAAGACACAAAAAGCAGTAGCCTGATAAAGTGCAGAAGCCGAGTATATAGTGATGGCCATTATTATCACATATCTCAAGTGGCTGAGACAACTCAGGTCATACACTCATTTGTTGGTTTATGACAGCCAAATGCTTTTAAACCGCCACACGATCCTGTCTTTCATGCCAAGAGCCAATATATTGAGATTGACTGCCACTTCATTCGTGTGAAAGTGGAAGGTGGTGAAGTATTTTCCTTTGTTAGAAATCATGAACAGACCACAATGTTTTCACCAAGGGACTCACAGATAATCCCAAGGGACCATTAATGCTTGAGGAGGAGGAGGGAGAATTTGGGGCGGGGCCGGGGGGGAGGATTAGAACTGGTTGAAAGGTTGAAATTTATCTTAGGGGCATTTTGGTTATTTTATCCAATTCCATATAAATACCAATGTATTCTGGATTTCCCCATGTACTTATAGCCGATCATCATCACTGTACATTATTCAGTACAGAAGCTTAACTTTTCTAGATTACCGTGCTATTTTGAGGGGGAGGATCGAAACTTATGTCAGGGGTATTTCGCTCATTTAAGCCAATGCCATATGCATATCAATTTATTCTATACTATATAATTGAATGCAATGTACTGAGTTGGAGATTTGTTTGATTTCCTCTCCCCGTGATTGTATTGTTTCTACTACTTTCTCTTTCATTTTTGTTGTTTTCGGCTCTTGTACTTGTGGGCTTGGCTGTCTCGGTCTGCCCTTTTCTTTGAATGAAATTGCAACCACAAAATAAAAATAAAAAAATGTACCCAGTTTTAGCTTTTACAATTTCTCTCTTCTTCGATATCTATCGTTATGATTCATTACAATTAAAGGAATTTTACAACCATCAATAATCGACAATTCAATATATTTTCTAAGACTTGATAGTGCATGAAGTATAATTAGAGAAATATAATCGGGATAGGGGGAAATGGAAAATTCTCAACTAGGCTTTAATAAAACGGTTAAAACCTCTTGGATGCTTTTATTCAACTGCTACACCCATAAATAAGCTTGTATAACCCTAATTTTCTGTATTTAATGTGACTGTTAGACAACCAATAGAGACTTCTGTGTCATTTACAAAGACTGCTGATGTGGTGCAATGAAGCATGGGGCTCAGTGAGGCTTATGCTTCTTCACATGAGTTTAATCTCAGGGAACATCATCTCGAGAGTTGAGGCAATGCATATACCTCAAAGTCCTTAGGCTTCTTTTTGGTTACTGTGGTTCCAAGCAGTGCACAAACTGTGGGCACTCTCATCCATAGTTGCAAAAGTGGGAAGTGCGTGCGAGAATTGATATGTGAAGTGGAAGCAGGAAGCGAGGGGTCTAGAAACTAGAAAATGCGAGAAGCGAAAATCTCCAAAGAAACTGAAGAGGAAATGTGTCGAAATTACATATGTAATAAGCCTCATTCGAAGAAAACAAGAAGTGTGTTGAAAGAGATAGGGTTATCGTAGGTTAGGGAAGAAAACACGAAGTGTGTTGAAACTTGAAAGCGATAGGGTTATAGTAGGTTAGGGAAGAAGGGTTAATGTTGGTTAGGGGTTACTAGTTTTAAGGTTGGGCCTGTAGCTCAATGGTTGATGCTTTGTATCTCAACCTTGAGGTTGCAGGTTCAATCCCAGCTTACCTACCCAAAAAACGGGTTACAAGTTGTAGTGAGCAGTTTTGCGGCTGATTAGAATTACAAGCTTTAGGGATTTATAGTTTTCCATGTTTTGTTAATGTAGATTTATTATTAAGTTTTTGGATAAAGATCCACATTAGTTTTATTTGACACATAGATGAGTTTTTAAGTTTTAACTAGTCTTTAGGCATTATCAAAAAGATAAAACACTCTTTTGGGAAAAAATAATCACCCAAAGGGGAAGAGTACTCTAAATTAAGAGAAAGGTTGTGGGAATCACGCTTCCTCTAAATCTGGGAAGCAAGAAGAATTTAGCCTCCAAAGCTAGCTTCCCACCCAGGTAGGAAACTTCTTGTAACTATGCTCTCATCCACAGCCACACCGCTGTAGTCATTACTTTTATATTATTTAATTTTGTACTGGTACTTTTGGTTCTTCCAGGGCCAATTGTTTCTGTTTTCTTCTCAGTCTTTCAAAATAGGATTTAGAGGTGATGATTAGCTGTGGATTTTTTTGTGGTTCTCATCTACGTTTTCCAGCATTACTTGTCCTTCTACTTATTATACATATCTTATTAGAGAAGTTCCCTGAAAGTTTTTGGCTTTGCTTGTAGTGTGGGACCTGGAAGCACTAGCAACATGGAGTCATTAGTGGGCCCATGGATTGAGTCTAATGGGATACGCCCACATCATAGCCATAATAGCAGCAACAATGGTAACAGTAGTAGCATCAGCAGCATAAGTAGCACATCTAGTGATAGTGAGTATGGGATGGCCATGGGACCCGGTGATCTAGACGCAGATGCGGATTCAGTTGCATGCGGACAATCTGGTTTATCTACAAATGATCAGTTTGGGAATGATGGCCACAAAATGGTACTCTTAGTATTTCATTATAATTGTGACTGAGATTTTACACTTAATGTTATGATTCTCACGACTAGCTATTTATAAATGTTTAGTCTCTATCTTCCGTTTTTGTTACCCTAATTTTGATGTAAGATTTGATTTAATGGATCTTTTTTCTTACCCTAGTTTAAAAGAATCATTAATGGGTGAGGATGGTTCCTATCAAATTGCAATTGTTTTTTCTTTTTTTTATCAAATTGCTTCTCATTTTAACAAAATAGCACTACTGAATTGTCATTCAACAAAAATAGCACAACCGAATCCATTGAACTTAGCACATAGCACATATTTAGATTGTGTGGTCAGTTCTTTTTAACGGGTTTATAGAAATTTTGAGTAAAACAAGGTAAAAAGGAACATTTATTTTCTGCAATTTGTCTTCAAGATGGGCTGGAGGACATTGAGGATCTTTATGCATGACTAGTGTTGATTCCATAAATTTTCTTATGAACAAAGTGTTTTGATCTTCCTAGCATCAGGTGATTGTTTCATTTTTTTTTCTTGTGGTGAAATGTTCTCTGTAAGATGACTCTCCTCTGTTGTACTTCACAAACAGTGGTTGCTTGTATGTTTGTTCTTCATGCAGAGTCATGAAATTCTATCACCTATGTAAAAATGATAGAAAGAGATTGATCTGTATGGATACTGACTTTTTTTAAAGTAGTGTTGAGGCAGTGGTTGAAGATAAATCAGATTTTCACTTGAAAAATTCAATTCAGAGGACTTTTATTTGAATGACGGCTGCTATGTATCAGAGGGGGGGGGGGGGGGGGGGGAGAGGATACGCAGTGAAAGAGGATAAATTCCTACCAGCAATTTGCAGATATGACATGATGAATTGGATGATGGATGCCCCCCTTGGGTGGGATTTTGGGTTGCTTGGGCTTTATACCAGGGATTGCCTTCTTGGGTGTTAACTTACCAACTTCTCCAAAAGCTTAAGCTATTGGAGAAAGGTGTTCTTTATCTTTTATACTCTAACACTCCCCCACACGTGTGGCCCACTTGGCAAACACGTGGCATATGTGGTCCCACTTTGGGCCGACCATCACATGTGGATTTTTGCTATCCGGGAGGTTTGAACTTGAGACCTTTGGCTCTGATACCATGTTAACTTACCAACTTCTCCAAAAGCTTTAACTATTGGAGAAAGGCATTATTTATCTTTTATACTCTAACATTGGGATTGTATTATTATCATCATCATCATCATTATTATTATTATTATTATTATTATTATTATTATTATTTAATGATAATGATGATGATCAATCATCATCATTTTGCGGGCCGGTTGTTGTGTGAGAGAGCAGCCACCTCATATGAATTAAATCAATAAGACAAAATCTGTTGAAAAGTGAGCCTACGTGGCTACTCCCAGTTGCATGGTCTCAGTTGCATCAACAAACATCCTTCTACTTTTTTGTTGGGGTTTTCAGTATCATCCAATTGTGATATGCATCTGATGATGCATGTTTGATTTAGCTGAAGGCAAGTCAAACATTCATGCTGTATTGTATACTAATATTATTGGTCAATGCAAATGACTTTTTCATTTGAGTGATGCATATTTTCTATCATCCGATCTGGTACAATTCACACAGGCAATATTATTGGTATGACTTTACGCTTGGTATGACTGTACGCAATTTTGTCTGGTTTCAATACATATTGGCTGAGTTGAGAACTATTCATCTAAACCAGCACCAGGCTCGGTGTTTTCATTCTTCTTGCACAGTTTTGGGTTTTTATAAGTGTCATTTAGTAAAAATACTTATTGGACATTTTTTTTGTTGAGAAAGATGACATTTTATACAATCATAAAAAAAAACAGATTAGAGGTTGCTCCTTGTAGACACCTAATTTTGTCTCCCACACTCCTCTACTAGATGATCTCTACTACCACAGGGTTTGGTCAATAAATCAGACACTTTGTTGGCCTCTCTAAATACACACACAAAAGGACACTCATCATCCCTTGCAATATTAAGAACTTTATTGATAATCAGCCCCAACCGCCAAAATCCTACAATTTTCAGCCTCACAATTCACCACATTATGAGAATCACTTCAACTATAAGATACTCGTCGAACCGAGATCAGAAGATCCTCAGTCCCGTCAAAAATGCCTTTGCTTTAGCTTCGTTAGATTTGGAATGACTAATGTGGCCAGAATATTCCGACAATGTTACTCCGTTGCTGTCTCTAAATACAGTCCCTCTCCTTCTCTTCCTTTCTTCGTGCCGGCCTGGGGTTCCCCAAAGAGTAGTATATTTCATGATAGAAAAACTCCTCCAAAATTCACATAAATTATGCAATTTACAAGGGCCCTACCCCCATGAAGACTTAAAAACACGTGTTCGGCCTCTACCCTTGACAGGAAATATCCAAACCATCGACTTATTAGATGTTTCGGAATATTTTCCTTTGATTTATGGACTTTGTATAGCGGTAGATAATCTCTATTTGATGAATGCCATTTTGTTACAATTCATTCGCAGAATAATGTATATTCCTTTCATGCTAATATTGTTATCTTTGCCTCTGATTAAGAGCAATTTATCAGCAGAACATTATATAAATTCTTTGCTGAATATTGCCTTACATTTTGGCTCACCGGACTGCCATGCTAATATAGTTAGAAGTAAATCATTTGACATTTTGCCTCATTGGACTGCCATGCTATTATAGTTGGAAGTAAATCATCATCTTTTCATTTTTTCATTAGTCAATCGAGAATAGTCTCCATTGAATCTTTCATGTAAATGAACTGAAGGAAGATCGGGGTGGTATGGTAGTATCTGTCCCTAATATATGCGCCATTTGATTTCCATAATCTTTGTTTTTAATTTTCCTTTCAATATTCCAGTTATTGTATGTTAAAGACTATCAGAAAAATAAACTAGCCTTATTATTATTGTAGGTTTCTAAGCGTCTTCGCACGGGAATAAAAGAGTCATTTGGTCAACCTGGCACAGTCATAAGTGCAACCATGCAAGATGCATATCATTCCGAGCATAGCACTGTTGAAGGAAACAACTTGAGGACTGTAGGAGTGGCAAATGATCGGATCGGATCTCATTGGGACTGGGATGATGACGACAGAGGCATGGGCATGGACATCCAAACACTTCTCTCTGAGTTTGGAGATTTTGGTGATTTTTTTGAAAATGATGTACTGGCCTTTGGGGAGGTATTCTCCTAGGCACAAATTTGCTATTAACGTTGCATATTATCCTAGCTATTCTGTGTTATTTATGAACTAGTTTCTCTCTTTCTCTTTTTTATTGGATTTTCTTTATTGGTTTCTATCTTGAATTATATGGCTAATCTAGCAAAATCTCAACTGGCAAACATATGTATGTATGTATATATTCAGTATATGAGCAACACAAGATTGTCTTGGTTGGACTATTTCTGTGTTTTACGATTATGTTGTTCTGCTCTAACCCATTGAAATTGATTTGATATTAATTGGACTCAAAACTGCAGCATTTTGATTGGGTTTATGTAGCGTTCTCTCTCTTGATTTGATATTAATTAGACTCAAAATTGCAGCACTTTGATTTGGTTCTATAGTGTTGTCTCTTTCCTTTTTCTGGCTTTGACCATCTCGGTCGGTGAGCTTTTGTCGCTTTTGCGCCTGCTAATAAATTCACTAAAAAACCCAAAAGAAAAACTGAAGCATTTTGGAAAGCCTTATACACTGTGGAACATCCGAATAGCTAACTCCGAGCTGACCAAGATTGTGACTCTGTTCTAATTGGTAACTAGTTTTGGTAAGATGGACTTTTTTCTCTCTCAATGCTATGGTTTTCCATATCTAGTTCTCTTTCATATTAAAAGTCATATAAATCTCATTCATTTCTGCAGATATAATCAAGCTTAGCTTTTTGTATGTCCTCTAATTTTAAGATTTTGGTTTATATTTTTGTCAATAGTCAATACCCATTTGATACTCATCCATTCATGTATATGAGTAGCACAACTTGGTCTTGGTTGGACTGTTTCTGTATTTTACAATTCCCTTCTCATCCATGATCCATTGCATCGATATTTTCTTTTGAATGGTCCCATCGATATTAAATTATTAATTTGGTATAAGTAGAGTCAAAGATGGAATAGATACTCCGAGCTGACCAAAATTGTGAGTCAAGTTAAATCGGCAAACAAAACCAGTTTATAGTTGTATGCCCAAAATTTGGTAATGGACTTTTTTTTCTTAATGTTATGATTGTCCATAGCTAGTTCTTTTTCATTTTAAAGTTTATATAAATATCATCATTTTCCAGATATTGTAAAGGTATTAACTTGATATGAATTCTTCTGTTTATTGGAAATGTATTTTATATGGAAAAGAAGAAAACAACATGAAGAACAACTTTTATTGCTGGAAACATTTTTCTTTGTCTTGCTGGTTTATGAAACATGAATAAGGCTACTTTTTGGATCTGATTTTATCCATCTTTTTATTTAGCCTCCCGGAACTGCTGAGTCACATTCGCTGATGTTTCCCGTTGCTGATTGTGGAGATGTAAGTGGCAGTCCTTGTACAGCAGGGATGGATTTAGCAGATCAGATGCTTTTACCGGCTTTAGGGTTTCCAGCTTTTGAAGGCTTCCCTCATCCAGCTACTACAGAGGAGGTTCACGGCAAAAACCAAGAATTTACAAAGGATGCCCGGCCATGCACAACTTATTCGGCACCCTGTTCTGGAGAGCTTGACTATCTATCAAAAGCCGAAGCAATGATGACATTTGCTCCCGAATATACAGCAATTGAGACACCTGCAAGTGAGTATTCAACCTCCATTTTCCGAAGTCCGTACTTACCAAAATCCCGGAAGGTCGACAGTTCACATTCAAGCTCCAATAATTATGTATATGGTGCAACACCACCTTCCTCTCCTTCCGTAGAAGTTTCAGATGAGAAGCTTGACATCTCTGCAAAAGAGAAAGCAGGGCGTGTGAGGCGTGATGCGGGTCCCGTTCTCCAGTCTAAGAAGTACTATTTACATGTTCAGAATGGGAAGCAACAGCTTGATAGAAGATTAGTTCCTTGCAATAATAGCTTAGTTTCCTGTAAGAGTGAGACATTATCCTCTACACTATCTGGTTTTAATTCACCAAATTCTGTCATCTCTCTCCAGAGGAAGAAAAATGATAGTGCATTGGAGGCGGGCCATTTTTTGCTGTCCCTTAAGACCATGCTTGCTACTGAAATTGAATGCATCATGTTCCAGGCTTCTATGTGCAGGCTAAGACATATGATGTTATCTAACAGTAACAACATAGTCCCTTTTGGGGTGGGCAGGTTAACTAGCAGTACATTTTTGGATCAGGTGCCAAATGATCCAAGCACCACCTTGTCAGACAAGAATTCTCGCAAGTATGAAGTCAAGAAGAAAGATTGTATACCTGTTAGAATTGCCGGTGGTGATGTTGACTCTGGAATGCTTGATGGAACGCTCAATGCGCCTGTTGGAGTTTGGCGCTCTGTTGGACTTCCTAAAGGGACAAAACCCGCAACTTCACCAAATGTTGAGAGTTTCTCTTCACTATCACATAATACAATTGATGAGGAAGGCATGGTTTCGTATGGGCAAAGGCAACCTCTTCACGAGCTCCTTGATGCCATGGCCATGTTAGTTCAACAATCTAGTGCCTTTGTTGATGTGTCTCTTGATCTGGACCATGGAGATGGTCCCTTTGGTTGGCTTGCATTACAGGAACAACGGAGGCGTGGGTTTTCTTGTGGACCTTCCATGGTCCATGCAGGTTGTGGTGGACTTTTAGCTTCTTGTCATTCTCTGGACATTGCAGGGATAAAGTTACTTGATCCACTTTCTGCTGATGTAAGCTACTGCCTTGGATCCATTTGCATGCTATTTATACCGGTACTTCTACTTATTAAATTCATTCATATGTGGTATGGTCCTCTTAGTATTATGCAATTTATGTTGATGGTATTGCCTTCTTTTGTGTTGCTGTTGTTTGATGGGCTGAATATATTTGAATTTTCTTTTCTGTAGAACGCAATACTCTTTGTTACATGAGCACAAACAGGAGTGCGATTGCGATAAGAACCTTGTTGAATAACATGTATGGGTAGTTTAGGCATTACATGTTTAGGGGGTAGTGTAGTCTTTGTACACTATTGCCTTAATTGGGGCCTATATATACATCATATACATGAGGAGCTCCCAAGTGGAGACTCTCCATATCTCTACTCCTCATCTTCTTCCTCTCTCTAACCCTAACTCCATTTCTAACATGGTATTAGAGCAAAGATCCTAGGGAAGAAAGCAAAGGAGAAGAGTTTTTTTTTTTGTTTTTTTGAAATGGTAAAAAGAAGAGGAAGAAGAGTTATATCCCTCATGCCATCCTCTTTCTCTCTACATCTTTTGCATCTCACTATCTCTAACATCGGTGTGTGCGCATCCCCTTATTTCCGTCCTAAATCTCTCTCATATAAATTCCTATTTTATATCCCCTAATCTCTTTCCTTTTTTCGCATACCTGATCCTCCCTAGATTTTCTCTCTTCTATCCCTTGTACTCTCTCTCTCTCTCTCTCTCTCTCTCTCTCTCTGTACCCCTATTTCTTGGCATAAACCCTATGTTCATGCGATTACTCCTCTAATCACACCATCCGATTATCAAGTTCACCTATGCGATTATTAATTTCACAAATATCTTGTGATTACTTCATGGTAGTGCGATTATTTTTTGGGCTTTCATCATGCGATTACGGAATACATATGTATCTATCTTGAGATAAACCCAAGACTCATCGAGTTGTTGCGCATCTCCTATGCCATACAAACCTGAACCAAAAAAAAAAAAAAAAAAAAAAACCCAAACCTATAATCTCTTCTTTGTCGTGAGCAAATCCCAAACAGTAAACCCATCTCTCTCTCCACTCTCTTTGTCGTATCTTCCTCCTTTTATCCCTAAATCTCTTCCCTTGCTGTAACCTAAATCTCTTCCCTTGCCGTAAATCTATATCCCTTTTTATTTCCTTTCTTTCCCTTTTGAATTCCAATTTGGGATCCAACATCCCCAAATCTCCACCCAAAATCCCATCGCAACCTCATATCCCTAAATCTTTACTTTCTTTCTTTTTAAATTCATTTGGGAAGAAAACTTCTTCCCAAATCTCTTTTTGGCTTGTGTTTGTGTAGATCTACTACCCAAAATCCTTTTCCATTCCCAAATCTTCACTCCAAATCATCTATTTTCTCTTTTCAATATTTTTTTGGCATGTATGGCCTTTCTTTTCATCTTCAAGGTGCACCCTAAGTGTTTGATAAAATGTCTAAGAGGGGTTTTATACCTTGATGGTCTTCTTTTTGTTGCAAGTTTGGCCTTCAACTTGAGGGGGAGTGTTGTCATGTAGTTGTTGAGTGTCTCTTTTTCTTGGAGTTGTTCCTTTTTCTTAGTGTTGTCATGTAGTTCTTGGGTTGTAGTGCTGTCATGTAGTTCTTGGGCTGTCTCTTTTTCGTGGTGTTGTTTTATTTGCCATCTTTCCTTGAGGTGGAGTGTTTCCTTTTTCTAAGTGTTGCCTTAGTATTGTCTTCTTGAGGGAGCGTTGTCTTGTTTTTCATGTCATTTCTTGTGTTGTCTTCTCCGGGCTCATGTAGTCTTGCCCGAGGAGGGAGGGGGGGGGGGGCGGAGGGTTATCATCTGCTCTTTATATTTCGTTCGTCTCCTTGGTGGTTACTCTTCCATTGTCAGTTTCTTGTTCGTTGTTTCCTCTTTGATGTATTCTCTTGGCATAGTTTTATGCATTATTGTCCGGCTCTATGCCTTATTTTCACCGGGCGATGGTTTCCCATCGTTGGTGGTTCACAGGCGACGGTGTCCCCGTCAACCTTATTTCCAGACGATGGTGTCCACATCGTTGGTCGGCTCTCTTCAGGCTACGGTTTTTCCGTCGACCTCTCTTCAGGCAACGGTGTCCCGTCAACCTTATTTCTAGACAATGGTGTCCCCATCATTGGTTGGCTCTCTTCAGGAGACGATTTCCCCGTCGTCCTCTCTTCAGGCGACGATGTTCATGCCGTCGACCTTCTCTTCAGACGATGGTTTTCCATCATTGGTTGGTTATCTTCTCCCTCATTTTCTTCTTATCTTCAGGCGACGATGTTTATGCCGTCAACTTTGTCACTAGATGATGGTTTCCCCATCGTTGGTTTGATTGTCGTTTCCCATCATTGGTTGGTTATCTTCTCCCTCATTTTCTTCTTATTTTTAGGCGACGATGTTTATGTCGTCGACTTTGTCACTAGATGATGGTTTCTCCATCGTTGGTTTGATTATCGTTTCCCATCATTGGTTGGTTATCTTCTCCCTCATTTTCTTCTTATCTTCAAGCGACGATGTTTATGTCGTCGACTTTGTCACTAGACGATGATTTCCCCATCGTTGGTTGGTTATCTTTTCCTTTTCTTCTTTCCAGGCGACGATTTCTACGTGGACCTTATATCCGATGGTTTCCCCGTCGACCTTGTCTCCGATGGTTTCTCCATCGGTGGTTCTTCTTCTATTGGTGTTGTGCTACTTAGCTGATGTTCCCGCTCGTGGTGCTTCGTCGTTATTCGCTGTGCTCGCCTTTGGTGTGCCTATTTTGCTCGCTGGATCGTTGCCGGTTCCTGCCATGGCGCTTCCATTGCTCGTTGATATGCAGATTTGTTCACCGTGCTCTTATTCAGGTGGAGGCTCTGTTTGATCGCTCTCGCCTGTGTGCTACTTCAGGGGGAGCTGTTCCTTTTTTTTATGGCTGTTGATCTCGATGATGCTCCTAGTGGCCGCTGCTATCTTTTATTATGTTTTCATTATATATATTTACCACACCAGCTTGAGGATGAGTGTTACACCAAGCTGGATGTGTGTATGAGATGATTGTAGTTTTTGTTATTTTTAGTTATTTGTTGTAGTTGCTTTGTAGCAACCTGAAGTTCTATAGAATATACACCCCAGCTTGAGGGGGAGTGTTGAATAACATGTAAGGGTAGTTTAGGCATTATATTTAGCATAGGGAGTATTGTAGTCTTTTTACACTATTGCCCTAATTGGGGCCTATATATGCATCGTATACATGAGGAGCTCCCCAGCGGAGACTCTCCATATCTGTACTCTTCGTCTTCCTCTCTCTAACCCTAACTCAATTTCTAACAAGATTGAGTAAATTTGAAACCCAAAACTGAAGATAATAGAATATTTCTAATTGCTGATAAAATTACATTTTCAGTTGTTGGCCTCTGTAAGTGGTAAAACACATGTCTGTGCATTTCTTTTTTTGAATGGTAAGAGATTTAATTAAAAAGACCGAGATGGTCAACCACGATAAAAGAAGGAAACAGCAAAGATATATGCAAGCCAAAAAAGAAGGAAAACAAGAAGAGCAATAATAAGAATCAAGTCGGAAGATAGTTATATTGCTCCAACGCCTCCAAACGAACCCAGCGTATCCGCTTCACTATTAGCCGATCTTCTACTGTGACGGAAGTCAATCCGAGAGCCACCCACGATGTCATAAATTTCGTTGAGAAGGTCCGCAAAACGCCAAGGGAAGATATGAGAGCCAGACAACCAATGGATGACGTTAAGGGAGTCCCCTTCCACCACCACCCTATCAAGATCTTCCCCTTCTAAAAGCTTCACACCATGATAGACCGTGCGAACCTCAGCTTCGTTTTGTGCTGACTCTCTACAATGACTGAGACTAAGTCACATATCATGGAGATAGCTGAAGTACAACTTACTACGGTTAAGCTCGATGGGTCTAATTATCTTCTTTGGGGCCAATTAGTAAAGGTGGCCCTTGGGGCCAGGGCCTATTTATCATGCTTGAAAGAGTTATTCGAAAATAAGGTTAAGAAGAATCTCAGTGAGTTCTACAACTCTCTTCATTGTATATGAGGATTAAGCATTTATCAGCCTTTCAAATCAAATCTTGATATTTTGCAAAGGTTGCGCAAGGAATTTAAGGTGACTGAATTCCACTCTGGTCTTGGCCCGAAGTATGTTACTGTTTGCTTGCGAACTTGGCTAGCAAAGAGGTTCCCACTTTAAAATTCCTTTACTTATGACTTCAACGTATTGTGCTTTCTTTTTCTTCCTCAAGGCATGCAATTGGTGAGGAGTCAGACCTGATTTCTTCTACCGGCTTCGGTGATGATGGCAGAGGCTGTGGTGGTTATGACGAAGGAATTGGTCGTGACTCTTGAGTCAGGGGAGATTTGATGGTGGTAGAGGCTATGGTAACAGAAAATACGTTGACTGTAGGAGTACGAATCACACCCCCGGCAAGTGATGGGGTCAGTGTTTCAATTTTCGATTTCAATATAGGTCATCATGTAAATGGAAAAATGCCGGTTTCAGTTATATATTTGTGTGGAAATCCGGTAAAATCACAGAAGTTTATGAAAATCTATGCAAATGATGAAAATTTAAGATGAAACTTTAGGAAATGATTGAATAGGAGCAAATACACACCTAGGGAAAAAATTCTAGAAAATTTATACAACCACTTGCACATATGCTTCAAATAAACACACTAGAAAAAAAAATTGCTCTGTTCATTAATCCATAAAGAAAGTACAGTATAATGAAGTAGTACAACATAAAGAAAGTATAATGACCACTATTCCTCCACGCCAACCCTATAAATCCATCTTCCCTCTCCTTATCGTGATGGCCACGTTGCATCTACTGATGAATCTGGTCCTTGATGCCGAGTAGGAGTCCTGCTACGACACGCTAACCAAGTAGAAATGCTGGTACTCCTAGACATGATGTTCAATGTGCTCTTTGACTGTGTGTCTGTATCATATGGGTACCCATAGCCATAGTCATACCCATGTGAAGGAAGCAGTTAAACCCCACCCATTCTTAGAAGATGTACCATGAGGTCCCTAACCATACGGGCCATAACAAGTGGAATTTCTAATACCAATAGCTCTCGAATTCCCACCTCCGTGCTTGTATTGTCAAATGTGTTTGTCAAACTATCAACACAATAATGAGAATGAGCATCCATGGAGTCGTTTTCGTTGTTTAGTCGGAGCCTCCGTCATTGTCGTGAGAATACACGTCCTATCCATAACTAAGGTCTTGCACTGTGGTCCTGATCTTGTGTGACATGGTTAAAAAGCTTGCTCCATTGCGAATAGGCTAAGGGGCCTAGAAGTGTCAACTCCAACAATCCGTGGTGTTAGACTTGAACCACCAGCAAAATTATCTTTTTTCCCTGTTCGTTTCATTCTCTTTCTCCTCCTCCCATACAAAGTAGATGGGATTAGTTTCTAATCTTTAGCATGTTCCATTTAATACAACCATGCAATTTCTCTGGCTGTCTTGGCGGTTTGAGTATCCAGCTGATTAATGTTTAAGAGTTTGTTACTCCTATCATAATTATTGCATTTCATGTTTCCTAAACATTCTATTCTTTTATTGCAATCAAATTGTTACTTTCATGTGATGGTGATAAATAAATAAATGAAACTTATCTATGATTAAGTATTTATCCACGGAAATTTAAGATGGGAGTCACAGTCGTAAAACTTTAGCTCATGGTGATTTTAATGCAGATTCTTTCTTGCAGCAGGTTCATGCATCATCTGTGATTAGTTTGCTTAAGTCAGACATAAAAGTAGCTTTGAAATCCGCATTTGGAAATTTGGATGGTCCGTTGTCTGTCACTGATTGGTGCAAGGGTCGCAATCAGTCAGGTGATCCTGGAGCTACAGGCGATGGGTATTCTGTTGAATCCGCTGTAAATGAATCTAGAGATTCGTCAAGTTCTATTACTTTAGCCGTTGGAGAACCAATAAGCCCACCCCAACCTTCAACTGGCGTTTCATCTTACCTCAAAGGTACTCTTTTGCTGCATATAGATAACTCATTGTTTGGTAGTCTATGTCATGGTTTTAAATTTTGGCCGAAAAACCTGAATTTCGGATTTCGGCCGGGACCGATATTTAAAACCGAAACTGAATTTTGGCCAAAATTATAAAATTTTTACCTAAATTTAAACCGAAACTGAAATTTCCACTGAAATTTCGTTTTTGGCTGAGTCCGAGACCGAAACCTAAACCGAAATTTCAATCTACGTCTATTTTGAAATCTAACCAAGGTATCTGTTGTTCAGATTCAGAACAACAAATGAGCTACTCTCGTCTCAGGCCGACACTTTTGGTGCTTCCACTGCCTGCTATTCTTGTTGGGTAATGCTTGCTGAATACATGTTATGTGTGCACAGTTGACATATTAGATTACATGTATAATAACTTCATGTTAGATAAGCACAAATAACTGTTTAAATAATAGGTACCAGGATGATTGGCTCAAGACATCGGCTAACTCTCTGCAACTTTGGGAAAAGGCTCCCCTGGAACCATATGCTTTACCAAAGCCTGTAAGTCTCTTTGAAAGGAAGTTATGAATTCCATTAACAATCTGAATATTTTCTGTCCTTGTTACTGTGGCTTCAATTATTAGAAAATGTATTTCTTTAATTTCCTATTTGTGCCAAAGATGACTTCAATCCATTCATCTTTAATAACTCATTTTTATCTACTGTTGCAGATGACTTACTACGTCGTATGTCCAGACATTGATCCCCTTACATCTGCTGCTGCTGATTTTTTTCAACAATTAGGGACTGGTGAGTTTGATGGATAGAATAAAATCTTTTGCCTGAATCGCTTAATCCTACCTGGATACCATCTGAATTAGTTTTTTTTTTTTTTTTTTTTTTTTTTTTGAGAAATGCATATAAGTAGAGGATATTTAGTTGGACTTTAAAGAGGTTATTTGGACCATGCTAACTGACTCCAAGTGAATCTGCATGGGAACAGCAAGGGCATTGTATTTCTGCATAAGCTTGTCTGAGAGGAAATGCCCATGGTTGATGGTACTTTGAATAAGGAAGTAATGGATCAGAATTCGAAACAATTGAGTTTCACGGTAATAATAAAATACAATCTGTTGGGCTATCATTTTGTAATCCTTCCGGAAAGAATTTTTGTATCTTTGTTAAGCTTTTGAGATGTGGTACTAAAGAAAAATTATAAATTGGCCAATGCTGCACCACAGTTGCGTGAGGGATGGTTTTAATCTTTTAAATTTCCACTGAAACAGACAAGAAATGACCGAAATGTTTCCGTTCCCATCCCCACCGAAATAAAATCTCAATAGATTCGTTCCACTTCATTATTTCGGTCGAAATTTATAAATTATAGAAATTACCAATTTTATTTTTTTTGTAATGGTTCGAAATTATCAAATTTTACTGAAATGGTCTAAACTCTAAACGACAGAAAAATGGAAAAATGTTCCGATTTGCAACATATGAAACTGTGTTTTTTTTTTTCTCAAAACAAAAGAAATCCTACCCTAATATGCTGTAAATTGAAAAAATCCCTGTAAATTGAAGAAACTTGTTTTTTTGTTTTTCCTTAGAATTTTTGGGGAAAAACCTGTTTTTGAAAACTCCAAAAAGTTTAGATTTTTTCCATAAAACGTGTTTCTTTGATTTTTTTCAACATTTGATTTGTTATATTTATAGACATTGTCATTCGTTTGTAAATGGTGCAAATAGTGGTGCCAATATCAATTGCAAATGTAGAAAAGTATTTAAGATTTTTATATTTGTACCATTAAAAAGACGATTTTTATATTTGTCAACACGCCTGTGAGTCTGTGAGCCCATCCTAGCTAAATCGAAGGTGAACCCTCTTTTCATTTTAATGAAGTCACGGGAATTTCAAATTTCAAAACCTATGCATCATACACGTGATGAGTCTCTAATGAAGCAAAAATACGGGAAACGTTATTTGTTTGTGAGTCATTTTAATTTGCATTTCATTTCATTTCATTAATTTTGATAATGATAATTGGTAGGCAGCATCATTCGACTGCACAACAAAGTAATCATACCTTATGCAAAGGATGTCAGATCGACATGGGACCAATACCTCCTCATAACTCTTTGCGGTACTGACATAAAATTGGGTTTCTTGGAGGGATGACTAATCCTTGTACTGTCTTATACTCCATTACATTGTACTTCTTTATTGACTTAATTGTTCCTCACATGTGCGACAACACTTGTCACTAGGTGGTCGATGTGATTGTCATTATGGATGGCTTTCTTGCATTTGTGATGGTTTTTAAGTATTTATTTGTGCTTATTCTAGCATTTCTCGAAGTTGCATCCTAAAAGTTTATCATTTGCGTATGTTTCCATACGTTTCAGTTATTTTACAAGATTTTCACCGAAATTTCCATCTGAAAGCAAAATGTTTCCGTTCCATGCTGACCAAAATCGAGATATAGAAACTTGGCATGAGGGATAACTTGCAAGGGAACACTCGTTGAATCTAAAATACCTGCCAGCTGATGGGTACTTGTTATAAAACTTTATCAGTAGAACCAATCCTCTCCCAGACCCTTATTTGGAGGCATTGAGTCTACAATCAACCTCAACACGTAATCTATCTGCTGCCAACTGATGCTAATCAGTTAACAAATAAAGACAATTAGGTACTACAGGTTTCAGCAAGTCAACTCAGAAAATTTCAGGGTTCTGAAATCCCCAATTAGATACTACAGGTTTTAGCAAGTCAACTCAGAAAATTTCAGGGTTCTGAAATCCCCGAGTAGTAACTAAAATATCTCTTACAAGGATGATTGAACTGCTGAAAATTTAAACAAAGCATATGACTGGAGGAAAGCACAGCCGAAGAAATAAAGTAAGCTCTGGAAATTAGAGCTAAAATAAGAAGCTATACTGATTGCAGTGTCCATATATATATATATATATATATGAGGAAAGTGTTGGTGAGCTTAAGCTCACCAAACTTATGGTGCGCTTAAGCTCCCAATCACATGGGTCCCACATTTTCTGTGGTGATCCAAACCATTCATTTGCAAGGCCCTATCATAGATAGGGTGTGTACCAAAAATCAGCTCGATAGGATCATCCTAACCCCTCCATTTGTGGAGGGCAAAAATGGGCAGATTTGTGGACAAACAATGTCTGTCCATTTTGACCACCACAAATGGATGGGTTAGGATGATCCTATGGAGCTGATTTTTTGTCCACACCCCATCTATGTAAGGGCCTTTCAAATGAATGCTTTGGATCATCCTAACAAAGTGGGCCCCCATGTGATTGGGCGCTTAAGCGCACCATAAGTTTGGTGAGCTTAAGCTCACCAACACTTTCCTCTCTCTCTCTCTCTCTCTCTCTCTCTCTATATATATATATATATATATATATATATATATATATATATATATATAGAGAGAGAGAGAGAGAGAGAGAGAGAGAGAGAGAGAGAGAGATCAGATCTATGTTACTCAGACTACTAATCAAACTCTAATGTTACTCAAGTTGATTTAATATCTATAGAATTGAGATTTAAGCTTTTCTTACTTTCTGAAAAGCTTGTCCTAAATTTTTTGTGTAGGAAGGTTGGAAGTTCATATCCAGAACTTTTGAGTGAAACAAAATGGAATCAGTTAATTTTCAAAAAAAAAAAAGAAAAAAGGAATCAGTTGCATCATTCATGTATCAGAGAAAATTTTAGGTTCATACATCTTCGAAACTCATTTATTCGTCTGAAATAGCGACCATGTAGTTGTAATTATTCTATATATTTTAAGTGTTAAGCCAATTTTGCTTTGTCTCTTTGACTATTTCATGGTACCCTCAGTACTTAGTTTCTATAATCTCTCAAGCATATGACATAAAGTAATTTGACACTTTTTACCTTTATTAGTTGCAAACCTATGTGACCATTTCATTCCTGCACTCTACTATGCTTCTGTGAAAATCATTCAAGATTTAACATTGCCTTTTTCTCTCACAATTCTATGAAAACAACCAGGGACAACATGCAGCCAAATATTCACAATTCTAAATTAATACCGATTTTTTTTTATCTCCATGGTGTTTTGGTTGAATTTTATCTCACAGCTTTAGTCTAACTGTGTACTGGCTTTCCAGTTTACGAGGCTTGCAAGCTGGGATCTCATTCACCACAAGTTATTGGAGGCCAGGCGGAACTAGCCTTGGGGAAAGGGTTGTCTTCTGGTTTTGTTCTTGTTGATTGTCCTCAATCAATGAAGATAACAAGCAGTAATACATCTCTTATGGGCTCAATAAGTGAATTTTTCTTAGCCATATCCAAAGGTTGGGATGTGAGGAGCTTCCTTAATTCTCTTTCAAAGGTTCTCAAGTCTCTTAGACTTGGTTCAAATTTGACAGTAAATCAAAAAGAAGGTGGCAGTGGGCCTTGCATGGTAAGTTGCGATGGTCTTTATTGGTCCATTTTCCTGCTCCTTGATCAGATACATCTAGATTGATTATAATATTATTATGGTGGCCATTCAAAAATAAATAAAAATAATAATCATTCTGGTGATTTTAATATAAAATTCATTATGGTGTTGTTATGCAAATACCTAGCATGCCAGCTTTCCATTGTCATCTCCAGTGTGACTATCTATGGAACCTAATTGGCATGCTCACATGGCTATGTTAGTTCCTGTATTCATTCAGATTTTTTTATTGTCATGATTTGAGGGGCTACTTCACTTTCTGATGTTTTACATAGTCTTCTAGTAGGCTCATAAAAACTAGTGGCAGTGTATAATTTACAATATATAGTTATTAATTATGTACATATGAAAGGATCATAATGATCCAGTTGTGTAATGTATAACACATCATGTTCCTATATGCCTTCATTGCATACAAATATGAAACAGGTTCTTGGGTGTTACAATTTTTAGTGTCATGGAATTTTCTTAGCATAGTAGCCGGAAACTTCTTGGGCAGGTGGGAAACTCGTTTCCCCTAAAACATGTTTTGGAAATGTTTACGAACATGATAGAAAAAATTAGGGAAACGTTTCCGAAACGCATGGGAAACACATGGGAAACATATGGGAAACTTATGTGAAACCTTGAGAAACACATGGAAAACTTGTAGAAAATGTATGTGAAACGTGTGGGAAACATGTGTAAAACTTATGAAAATCGTTTTGGAAAACACCAAAAAAAGATATTAAAAAGGAAAATAATAGCATATATTGTAATAAAAAATAAAAATAAGAAATTTTCAAATAGAAATTTTAAACTACCAAATTTTGAATTTACAAAACCATATATTTCGTGTTTTCCTTGTCTTTCATTTGTTTTCATTTGTGTTTCTCTATCATTTCTGAAATGTTTCTAATATGTTTCCCAAGACGTTTCTCATGCAATTTTCTATCTTTTTCTGTTTCTCGTTTCCCCCCATCTTTTCTCTGCGTTTCTCATTTCCGTATTACATTTCGCCTCCCGAATTCGTTTCTTACCCTGGGATCTATGGTTCTTAGTACTATACAGTTGTAAGGCTTACGGATTTCTGACTTATTAGGCTTTTGCTTGAATGCCAATGTTGGCCTGGTGTGTTACTGCTGTCACTATACAGTGAGCATTAGTTTGAAACGAGTTGATGAACAGAGGAAAGAAATTTGGATAAGTTTGTCAATTATTCTTTTTATTTTCTGCTTCTGATTGTCAAGGGGGTGGTTAAAGAGGCCAAAAAGTGATCGTCCATCCTGGTCTGGCTACTCTAGCCCAAGCCTTTTCTAAGAAACAGAACTCATGTTATTGAAGCCTTAAAATTATCCTTGTAAAGAAACAGATTATTGGGAATTCATCCAACTTAAGCTAGGGCTAATTTTCTGGCATAAGATCTATGAAATGGGCCACACGCGAGGTCTAGTAAAAATTTCCCTACTTCACCTTCGACTTGTTCCCTGTACCTTTGTAATTAGGCTCACTATGAGCTTTCACTGTGTTCTAACCATCACATTCATTTAGGAGGGTTGGAAAAAAGTCAATAACAGGGGGGGTAAAATAGGAAACCCAAATAGTTGTCTCAAAACTTAGTTTCTGAAAAATTTCCAATTTTTTTTTGCACGGTTCCATTCAGAACTTGGAGTTTTGTCCTATTTTGCCTGGAACAAAACGATACAGGAGGAAAATTTTGTTCTACTCTTTGTTCGGTTTTCCATTTCGTAAAAAATGTTTTGGCCATTCGGAACGAAATGAAACAGAATTCATAACTAAGGTATAGTCATATTTGAATTACAAACTAGTTTACTTTACTGTAGTATTTTCTCATTAGTTTGCAAAGCAAAGAAGTGAACTTTAGTTGGTCTTGAAAAATGTTTTTAAAAATCTAGAGGAACAAGCATATGAGCTCCTCCCCCTTCTTTTAATAAATTTTCCCCGTTGAAGAAAAATCTGGAGCAACTAACTTACAAGCGATGCATAATTTACAAGGAATCTTCTAAACAATTTCCAGTATGAATTTTACTACGGTATGTTCAGTTGCAAAACAGAACTCTTGTCTAAGAACACCATGTGGCGTATCATACTTCAAAGGGATTTTTTTTACTTCAACAGAGTATAATTCCCTCCAAGCTGCACCCAGATCGTTCCCTGCATTTTCTCTTTTAGGAAGATCTGAAAGAAATTTCTAACTGATGTATGAGATTTTTGAATGTAATTACTTGCTTATTTTGTGATGCTTTATGATGATTTCACTTTCCCCGTTGAATACCTTTTCATGTATCCCTTGGTACTATTTTTGGTTAAATGTGATAGCAGATGTTTCACCTGCATGTTGTCTTCTCATATTCTTGTTTCATATGGTGAAAACAATAAAATGAATGAAAATTAACTCTAAATATTAGTTATGACCATATATGTATAACACTGAGATCCGGGTTTCGATCTCCTGTTAAATCTTAAAAAACTGAGAGAATGAAAGAATTTTATTTCGACTAAACATTCTGGGTGATCTATTCAGGTAATCTATGTCATATGCCCCTTCCCTGAGCCCATAGCAGTTCTGCAGACTCTGATCGAGTCTTCCTCTGCTCTTGGATCAAACATTCATTCATCAGATAAAGAGAGGAGATCTTTATTGCATTCGCAAGTTGGAAAGGCTCTAAGCTGCTCTACTGCTGTGGATGAGGCATCAATGTCAAATGTTCTAACACTGTCAGGGTTCAGTATCCCTAAATTGGTCTTGCAGATTGTGACTGTAGAAGACGTTTTTAGAGTTTGTAGGCCAGCACTAAATGAGCTTGCCATTTTTAAGGAGATTGCGTTCTCTGTTTACAACAAGGCTAGGCGGGTCCCACGGTCTTCTTCCAATGATGTAGCTCAATCATCAGCCCTATCAGGGAGACCGCAATCAACATTAATGCACATGACATCTCCCATTCCAGGGCATTGGAAGGATTGTGTAACCCCTCGAACTACTGGGTCAACTCTTCCGAGAGACGGTGAACTCGAGGCGGGATTGAGGTCTGGAACTTGGGATAATAATTCCTGGCAGACAACAAGGTCGGGAGGATTGAACTGCGATCCAAGCAGACCCGGAGAATTTACCCATCAAGACGATGTGCGCTACTTGTTTGAACCACTCTTTATACTGGCAGAACCTGGCTCTGTGGACCATGGAGTTTCACCTACAATGCTCAATAATGTAATGTCTGAAGAGAGTGGTGGGGGATATATGCAAAGTTCAAATTCAGCTGGGAGTGCCGATATGGGGCCCAGCTCTATGCTTGACGGGTCTGAGCCTGATGGGTTTGGATCTAACAACCAAAAGGTTGCAAGTCTTCATTGTTGTTATGGGTGGACTGAGGATTGGCGTTGGTTAGTCTGCATCTGGACAGATTCAAGGGGAGAATTGCTCGACAGCCACATATTTCCGTTTGGTGGCATTAGCAGTCGACAAGACACAAAAGGTCTCCAGTGCCTATTTGTTCAAGTCCTTCACCAAGGTTGCCAAATATTATCATGTTCTTCAGGGGATGCTGGTACTATCAAGCCAAGGGATATCGTGATTACACGCATCGGATGCTTCTATGAACTCGAATGCCAAGGTATGACCGAGGTTTAAAATTTCGGTTTCGGTTTCGAACAGGGCCGAAACCGAAATTTCGGCCGAAATTTGGTAAAAAAAAAAGTAAATTTCAGAAATTTCCAGCTGAAATTTCGGCCAAAATTTTGGAGTTTGGCCGAAATTTTGGATTTAGGCGATTTCAGTGTTGATCCCAACCGAAATCCAAAATTAGTAGAAATTTCGGTATTTCAGCCGAAATTTAAAACCATGGGTATAACAACTTGTTACCAATTTTAGTTTCATCCCTTGTGTCGTCCATTATTTCGGTTATTCTTTTTTTTTACCTTAAGAATTATGTTGTGATATCTGAGTCCACCATTTGATATTGTAAACAGAATGGCAGAAAGCTATTTACTCTGTCGGCGGAAATGAGGTAAAAAAATGGCCACTGCAACTACGACGCTCTGTACCTGATGGGATCCCCTCTGGCAGTAATGGGACTTCCTTACAGCAACAAGAGATCAGTTTGATTCAAGAGAGACCACTACCTTCGTCACCCAACCCTTCTTTATACAGCCCTCATTCAAAATCATCAAGCTTTATGAAAGGTGGTTTAGGACAAATCAACACAAGAAAGCAGCTCTTAGCTGGACAAACAGCAGTGGACAGCTCAAGGGGGATGTTTCAGTGGGTGCAGAGCATCAGTTTAGTTGGAATTTCCATTGACCATTCGCTCCATCTGATCTTTCCTGCAGATATCCCTTCCTCAGGCAAGTCATTTTTTTTAATGTAAATTTAACTTTTAACTCTATTTACCTAAATTTAGTAACCCTTTCTTGCATTTGGCAATGTCACCTAGACTGTAAACTTGTGGAAAGGGAAAATAATAACAAAATCTTGGCCACTTCACTTCTCCCCAAGTTCAGGGCCTAGTTCCAGTTTGTGAACTATGTTCTTGTCATGATGGAATGTTCCTATATCTTCCCTCGAAAAGAAATCTGCTTCTGCTAAAGGGAATCGGGGGTCTTGATTGATGACGACGAGATGACCTAGAATACATGTGCGACACATGTTTGGTGATGGTGCCTATTGTTCTGGTAGACCACCATTTGGCCATTTAGTGGGCCCTTGTTCCATGCCAGATGGGAAATTCTTCTGCTTGATCAATGCACACAAAAATCATCAGTCAAATAAGCTTGGGGAAAATACGAAAAGAACACACTATTTGGATCAAGGGTTTAAGATCATATTTTCCCTGTGGGCCTAGCAGGGACTGACCAGGCTGGTGGTGACTGCCAGATTGATGGCCCCAATCACTGGACATGGGTTTCATGTTTACGGTGGGCCATCGCAATCCTCATCGACTAGGGCCCATTTAGTCCTCAAATCATTTATCGTCAGACATTATGCTTTAGGCATGTAATGAATATTAGAGGTATACATTTAAATGCACGAAGGGTGTGTGAAAGTTATGACAAAGGTGCAAATGCTGGGTCCTGCAAGGAAAAATTTCCTCTAAATACCAGTTATTCATTTTCTGCTCTTTTGCATAAGCTCTTGCTTGAATATGTTGCAATTCTCATATTTAGATTGTTGGATCGGTACTAAGTAATGGCAGGATCTACAGGGGGAGGAACACAAGGTGGTGGAAGCACAGGCCTATCGAGCTATTTGGAAGGCTTCAGTCCTGTAAAGTCTCTCGGATCAACACCAGCATCTTATGTCTTAATTCCTTCACCTAGTATGCGCTATCTCCCTCCAACGCCTCTCCAGCTCCCCATATGCCTCACATCAGAATCTCCTCCCCTCGCACATCTCCTACACAGCAAAGGGTCTGCAATTCCTCTTTCAACTGGGTTTGTTGTGTCAAAAGCAGTTCCTTCTGTTCGGAGAGATTCTACAGGCGTGATAGACGAATGGCCTTCTATCCTTTCAGTTAGTCTTGTTGATTATTATGGAGGTAGCAATGGCGGGGTCCCGGAAAAGATGGTTAGAGGGAATAGTAAGCAAGGAAGGAGTTTTAGTTCAGAGGCTAAAGAAAATGAGTCGGAAACCCATTTGATTTTAGAGTCTTTAGCAGCTGAGCTCCATGCTCTATCATGGATGACAGTGAGCCCACTTTACCTGGAAAGGCGGACCCCACTGCCTTTCCACTGTGATATGCTTTTGAGGCTGCGGAGGCTCCTGCATTATGCTGATAAAGAGCTCTCTCAGCAGCCGGCGAAAGGTTAAGTTTAAGCAATTTGGGGAAGAAAACACAGGCAATGTGTAATTATCAAATCCGCCTCTCTTTGGCCGAGCTTGTTGTGCATTAGAATTTTGGTGCCGGGCTCATTCGGAATTATGAGCTACGAGCAGTGTTGTTTTACGTGGGCAGCCTATGTGGTTGTATGTATCAGTAAGTTGTACAATATAATCTTATATTATATATGCAATTCAAAATGCCTGTCTGGATGAAATGTCCAGCATTCTCCTCTTTTGTTTTTTATTTCTTATTTCCAGAGCCCTCTTTTCCTTTGCATTTTTTTTATTTTTAGCCAAATGCTCATTCTCAGCATTGTTATAGTCTTACCAACAATGGGTACAGTGAGATTGGAGACTTGTGTGAAAAAAGTGGAGCCTTCAACAAGACTCTTTCTCATGCTTGTCCACTTGGCTCAATATGTGTATTTACTTGCACAGATTTATTCAATTTCTGCTTCTTCCTCTCAGTTTTGTAATATATAAGTTTTAATATGCAGGTGAAACCCTACTTGCTCTCAACTTTTAAGTAGGTAATGAACTTTGTTGCCAAACCTAATGTGATTTCTTCCATGCTTCCTCTTACTGTTTCTTGTCTTCCTCTAACTTGCTGGTATTATCTTTAATATACCCCAAGCAATACTAGTGATCTACACCAGTAAGCCTCTCTTTAGTCATGATGTTGACAATTGAAGCATTAGTTGTTGAACATATTGAGCATCAAGTTATTTGTTGAAGACCCCATCTCAAACAAAATGAAAATCAATCTCAACGTATTTACCTCTGCCACGACAAAAAGAAATGGCAGCCTGAAAGATGGTAACAATATTATCACACGTACAGGCACCTGAGGGAGTCGAATGCCGAGTTCACAAAGTAGGTACTCGGATACTACAATTTGTCGAGTCAACTCAGAACTATAGAACTCTTCTGACTTCTGAGTTGACTCAACTCATCAGCAACTTGAGTTGATAAAAACTTGTAAACATAAAAAAGAAGCAAAAAGTTACTTGCACTTGCAATCCTACGACCGATAATTTGGTACAAAATTATGTAAGACAACAATGTAAGAAAGAGAACTGTATATAAAATCCATATGCATTTTAATAGGTAAATGGCTCGAGTTGTTATTGAGTCAAGAGTTAATCATTCAAGGTGACTCGGCTCGACCCACTTTCGAGTTTTTTTTTTTTAAATTAACAGATTTTATTCCCAAGAATACTTTCGAGTTGAGTCTGAGTTTTCGAGTTTTTAAACTATGGTACATGCTGTATCCACATTAGTTCAGTAGTACCATTGGCAGTGCCCTTGTAATTAAGACTCTGTAGGCAACCTTGCAATAATGTTATGCTTCTCTGAGCTCCATGAGGTGAGATTAGGTCCGAGATAAGTACAGTAGCAGCTTGTTGATCACCGATTATCAGGACAACTCGTAAAATTCAGCATCAATAATTGCTCGAGGGTAGAAGAAAGTGTAATAATCCTGATAATGTACAATCCAGGTTTTAGCATGTAAAATCCTGGATTTTACAATCCTAGATTATAAATACTTGTATCCAAACTGGTGTAGAGCTACCTATGATGGCTGTATACACCATCCATGGCCCACCAAATAAGTTCAAAATATAATTGCTTTGGAAAGAAATAAACCAGTGGGTAAATGTCGAGCCTCGATACTGAGGATGATGTAGAGGCCAAGAACTTTGATGGAAAATTCGCTCATACAGTGATGATAATATCATGCACATAAATAAGAACATGCAGGGCTTCAGAATCAGCTCCCTTGATAAAGAAGGAGATGCAAGTCCTAGAGGCTACGAAGCTGAATGAAGGAAGGAACGAGCAGAGACGAAAGTACAACGATCGTAGAGCTTGCTTTGAATTGTATAGTGTAATGACCACTTACTTGTAATAGAAATGGGAGGAACCATACAAATATTTGAGGATTTTTACAACTGAATTAAAAGTTACATCATAATCCAACCCTTCTTGTTGATTAAATCTTTTTTCAACCAGGCAGGCTGTGTAATGATCAATGGACCTTACAATGTTCATGTTGGGTTGAAAGGAAAGTTAAAATCCATATACCCTTACTGTAGATGATAGAATCAAACTTTTCTACCATAGCATGTTAGCATTTGGGATTCAAACTATCAATGAAAAAGCATGTAGGCTCAATATCATCAGAAGACATGCAACTTTTCCAAGAGAACCAAGTCTTAGTGAGCCCTTGATAACATAACATAGTTACCAACAGAATTTTAAACTTTTGCTGACTTGCTGATATTATAATTTATATCATTACTTAGGGGAGTTGAATTTTAAAATTCAGTTTACTTGTTGATATTACATTTGATACTTAACTAGTTTGATACTTTGATCAATACGAATTCACAACGGGATCTCACTTTGGATCACTGACCAAAATATTTGTGTAGACTGGAGACTGGCAATATGCAATTTTGGGTTTCATTGTCTACTTAAAAAAGAAATTTTTATATACAAAGCTTCGATCAAGCGACACTAAATGCATCAACAGCCATATAAATGATTTCTTTTTAATAACTTGAATATGTTTATTAGAGAGGTTTCATGGAAAATAAGACAACAATCATGTCCGGAGGAAGAGCCAAGGTCCCTTTGCAGCTCCTACCCTGCAATCAATGAAAGAAATTGCAATCTTAGAATTGATTTTTTTTTCCTAGCTTTCATCATGAATGTTGATAGGGACTTAAACCTCCACATCCTGGAAAATGAAATTTTTTGCCCAGACTAGTTTAAAGTTAGGTTACGACAGTGAAACTATTTTCATAGGCCATGCATATGGCTTCAAAAATCACAGCCCCTAACCCCAGAAAGTGGGCCTATTAGAGGAGCCATGTGGAAGCTGATCATTTTGTTAATATGGTTCTCTGAAATACTAAGAGCATGTTTGGATGCATGGAAAATGAATTTTCCAGTGTTTGGTTAACTTGGCATGATTTGTTTTTTCCAAAATTAAAATATTCCCTATTTTCAAGGAAAATTTCGAACCTACTAGACCCTGAGAATAGTTTTTTAAGGAATTTTGTTCCCATATTTTTCTTTTCCCTATATTCAAACAGCCCTTGAATTAAGTCCTTCAAGAAAATTTTGGGTCGATCAGGCATTTTCTTCCAGAGTGTAACATTAAGCTTCAGTTTCTGCATAGGACCGAAAGTTGGCAAAAAAAAACACTAGTAAATAAATAAAAATACAGATGGCTTGTTACCTCCCAAAACCAGCAAGAGCACGGAGACTCATATAAATGGTCAGAGCAATCCAGATTCCGACAAAACCATGACTTGAGGAGAGAAGAAACAAGCATGGTATGCTTACAATGGCTACAAGGACCTGAAAAGAGATTTTCCATTTTAAAATATCATCAGAGAAAGGAGATGGATTTTTGGTTTTCTTTTATAATATATACGTAGAGGACGGATATGGGCTACTAGACTTGCCATGGAGTAAGCAGAATATGCGAAATCCGATGCCCCAAAGTTGATCCCATCGAAAACAAATGCCAAGGCATTAATCGGTTGAGTAATGGCTACAAACTGAGCAAATGAAGAGAAATTTTAGTTATGAACATTTAGATTTAATGGGAAGTATTATTATTTTTATTTTCTGAAAAGAGAGCAAATAGATACCGGGATTCCTATACGCATAAGTTGCACCACGTGGACATCGTTTGTAAATAGTCTTGATGCAAACTGCAACCCAATCCCAAGCACGGCAGCGAGGAAGAGTCCCAGAACCACACCCAACTGGAGAATAGAACATACTGAGTATTTTGAGGAAGTTTAAAGACAAGAACCGGCTGATAAATTGAGAATAATAAGCACAAAATAATTACCTAAAAAATAAAACAGAAAGTCAGAAAATGTGAGAAAGAACATAGAGCTATATCTGTTTGAAAAGCAAGGTACCTGCAGTACTCGAGATAAGGTGGCCATTGCCTTTTCATGATCTCTTCTGGCAAAAGCACTAGCAAGTATTGCCTGAAAAAAGCTAAATATGTTAAACTTGGATAGAAATGTTTCAAATTTATGCCAGTTAAAATTGGCTACTTCATAACAAGTTTGACTTTGCCTAAAATGACTGATGTGGAGACATGAAAGTAAAACAGGTGTCTTTTAATAACTTCAGAGAATTTAGGAACATCAAAATGAGACTGAAAGACCAACGTTAAATTAGGATATGCATGGAATCTTCTCAAAAAACAATTGAATCAATCTTTTGAAAAGAACCTCAAGTGCGTAACTTGTTGAACTTTTTGAAGAAGAAATTGGAAAAACTAGAAAATGAGTCATTGTGGTTTAAGTCCAACCCAACAAAGATGTTCAAGTAAAAAGAATGCATTTCTGACCTGTCCAGCAACAGCCAATCCATCTGCAAGAAGAGATGTTGCCAACCAAATCTGCAAGCAGATCTGAAAGGCAGCCATAGGAATTGGTCCACGGTGTGCAGCCATGGATGCTGCCAGGGTCACACAGAATGTTGCAGCTATTACCCTTGCTAGCAGTAGAAACCCTGAGTCACGTACACAGAGACGAAAGATGCTGAGGCATATGAAAAAGGAAAAAAAAACAAATTCATAGAGAATTTACTAAACTAAAACGTTTCAACCCGAATCATGAGAGAGAGATGTGTGTGTGTGTGTGTGTGTGTGTGTGTGTGTGTGTGTTTGTGTGTGTGTGTGTGTGTGTGTGTGTGTGTGTGTGTGTTTGTGTTTGAAAAATGGTAACCATTTGTTGAGTGAGTGTGTGTGTGTCATCTCATGGCCCAACAACCGAAGGGCTAAGCGCCAGAATGTTCTATGTGCTACTATTTCCACAACAAGACAGAGTATGATCTAAACCCCCAAAGGGATGGAGTTACTCGTAAAAATTTATTTATGCATAAATGGAACCTCTTACCATTTTTAAGAAACCGATTAAATGGTAGATCTTTTATACTTGGAGGCAAGACATCAACGTGTTTCATTAATCTCCATAATAGTATCAGTGAAATCAAGTACCTGCAATGGCAAAGTTCTGGGAGATGTGAATGACAAGGACCAAAGGATGTGAAAACAAAGGTATGTCTGTCCGGAATCAGAAAATCAGAAAAATAGTTACAATACAAATATTTGGATGCATCAGGTTGTACTTACTGAGAAATAACATGGGCAATGGCTGCACCACTGACACCTAAACGGAAAATGTACATAAAAATTGGATCCAAGATGATATTTGTTACATCCCCTGCCACTTTATTAAGTCAAAAGACAAAATGAATTGGAGTTAGATGGACTGTATATAAAATCCAAATATGAAAGGTAAAAGAAGTAAGAACACAGGTCACTTATTCAGGCCTACTAGGACAAAATTTCAGAAAGCCCCAAACGGGACATGACAGTCAACCTTTAACCTGAAGAAATAACACTAGAAGAAAATGCATGATAAATTTCTGATGAAAAAAACAATTTTACTAACTAATGTCAAATATGCTAATTATAAGAGGGGACAGATTCCCTATACACTGCTTGTGGAAGCAAATGTTTCAAAATTCAGTTGGCTCAACATTGACTCACCAGAGTCAACCAGAATTAAATATCTTTTTTTATTCAACTGAATCAAAACCAATGGGGTTAATCATTGTTTCGCCCAAGTCGATCCAATCTTGCATTGGCAAGTTCTTGATCAAGCATGTATTTTTAAACACACCTGTAGCTAATGTATCCACTATATTTCCAAAAGCACAATTTGAATGAAGCTTATCTATTCTTCCAAAAAAGTGCAAAATTTTAATCAATAACTGCTGCAAAACTACTAAGTAACAAAGTGCTCTTGATGCCGAAGTAATTATGCTACTTGAGTCCTTCTGAGTTTTGACTAATCTTCCACCTAGGTCCTTCTAGAAAATCTTAAACCCTCCATCCTTGAGCCTCTGCCTCATTAGAAATTCTGACCTGCAAAGAGGCTTGATTAATCCAACCGAAGCTCCTCATTATGGTTCAGAAACACTCATAAATGCATGATTTCCAACTGAGCTCCTAGCAAAGTTCAGCTTGAAATATTTGATTGGTGGTTCTTCCCACTAATCAAAATCCTCTCAGATCAACTATCAACTCAACCAAGTTGACTTGGTTTTGACCCTACAGATTCAATCAATAACTACTTTGACTCAACCCAGTTAATGAAAAACAGATCACAGAGCTAGTTCATGTATCATTGTTGCATGCATCACTATCGCTCCAACATGAAACACTAAGGGGCCGTTTGGATATGCTGACTTTAGAATCTTGGATTTCCTCAAAATCCAGGATGGGGACAAGAGAAGAAGGAGACCGTCCGTTTCGCTTCTCTCTAGAATCCTGGATTTTAAGTAAGAAATCCAGGTTTTAGAAATCTCTCCCCCATCCTGAGATTTCTAAAACCTGGAAACATGGGATGATCTCCTACTCTCTTGATGAAGGAAAGAAGGGCAAATAAATCAGAAAATGACATATGGTCTCCCTCTGTCGTCTCCCGTCCAGGATTTTGAAGAAATCCAAGATTCTAAAATCCACGTATCCAAATGGCCCATAAATTATAGCAAGACAAGGATTCAAAATCCAAAACTAGATAGATGTCCATGAAACTGACTTTCTTTTTATTTTAGACATGTAAGCAGGGGCTGAAACTCAAATCATGAAACTTCCTCTCTTGGACATTATGTAATGCAATGTATAAACCATGACCCATTATAAACAATTTCAGTTTCCAGGTGACAAGTTGGAAATATGAATTCAAGGTCCAAACAAAAGTATTACGCTGTAGATGTATGCCAATGAAAGGGTATTTATGTTTCCTGTACAAGACATTCTTCTCTTACACAGTTGATGAAATCAAATAACAAGGTAATAGAAATGTAAAGGTTAAATAATTAATATTACCAGTTGCATATAAAGGAGTTTTTGTATCCTTAAGCCCTCGAAAAACACCTTGCATGGCCAATGATAAGAGAACAGCAGGTGCACCGAGCGACCTCAACATCAAGTATTGTCGTGCTGGGGTTAGCATAGGTGAATCCTATTTGGACAGAGAGTTTCTGTTATTATTTATGACCATGTTACAGTTTTCAAAAACAAATTTTACGTATCATATATACGTATCATATATATATATATATATATATATATATATATATATATATATATATATATTTATATATATATATATATTTATATATATATATATATATATATGAGGAAAAGGATTGTACGCTCGAGTGTACCAAGCTATGGTACGCTCGAGTGCCCAATCACATGTGGGCCCACTTTGTTAGGATGATCCAAAGCATTCATTTGAAAGGCCCTTACATAGATGGGATGTGTACCAAAAATCAGCTCCATAGGATCATCCTAACCCATCCATTTGTGGAGGTCAAAATGGACAGACACTGTTTGTCTACAAATCTGCCCATTTTTGCCCTCTACTTTTGGAGGGGTTAGGATGATTCAATGGGGCTGATTTTTGGTACACACCCTATCTATGATAGGGCCTTGCAAATGAATGCTTTGGATCACCACAAAAAATGTGGGACCCATGTGATTGGGCACTCGAGCGTACCATAAGCTTGGTACGCTCGAGTGTACAATCCTTTTCCTGTATATATATATATATATATATATATATATATATATATATATATATATATATATATATATATATATATATATATATATATATATATATATATATAGAGAGAGAGAGAGAGAGAGAGAGAGGGAGGGAGGGAGAGAGAGAGAGACTTTCAAATATATGCATATGTATGTGTAATATATGAATATATAGATATTTATATATATATATATATACAATATTTTATATATATATATATATATATATATATATAGAGAGAGAGAGAGAGAGAGAGAGGGAGAGAGCAAAACTGTTAATATCCATTATGCACTTAATTTTCTAGGCAATGTCAATATTCCTAAAAAATTTGCAAAGGTTTTTTTGTGTGTGTGTGTGTGCGCGTGCGCAAACACACTCATATGTATATGTGTGTGTCTACTACTGGTATCTGCATGACTATGTTTTGATAATGGAGCGAACTCATCCTTGTTTTACATTGTTTAACCAGCTGTCCATGGCTATCACAATTCCCAAAAAGCTCTCCAACAGCCAATTTAAAAGTGTAAAACAAGGTGAGTTTGCCCCATTACCAAAACATGGTCATGCGGATATCATATATGTAGCTTATATATATGGGATATCAGTAGCATAAAAGGTGCTAATATAATCATGAATCTTGTCTTAGGTATACGAAAATAAGCAAATAAATGAGAAGTCAAGGAACCAATATCCAATAGACAACGAAAAAAACAAGTCAACAACTCCCTGCTAGAGAATTTCAGGCATTGTTAATATTAAGGAGCCAATATTTGCCTGAGAAGATTGAATGGGAATTTGCTTCCATAGGCCAACAAAGGAAGGAGAGCTTTTTTTCATCTAAAGGGAGAGGAAAGTGATTGGTCCTATTTCGTCAAATGGGTGGAAAAGCATGCTTCTCCTATGCTCATATATAATTTTGGATATGAGATACTAATGGAGAAAATGTCTTATTTTCCTTTGACAATTAGCATTGCAATTTGAATGTTGAAGCTAGAACACATTATCTATATCATCTTATCATCTGATTCTATACAAGAAATCTATAATTGCTGTGAAATGATGACAGGAATAGCTGGACATTAATATGCATTGAACTGATTTGATAATAAATGCTTGCTAATTTTATAATGACACCTAAGGACATTTTTTGGGAAAACAAAACCTATATGCCTGGGAGGTATTAAATGGCTACTTTAGAGGTCAGATAAGAGAACAACATGCTACTTTCTATTGTTAAATCTTTCTACTATCAGGTCACCTAGATATGACACCTAGGACATTTCTTGGGATAACCTATATGCCTGGGAGGTATTAAATGGCTACTTAAGAGGTTCAGATAAGAAAACAAAATGCTACTTTCTTTTGTTAAATATTTCTACTATCAGGTCACCTAGGAGGATCAAGACAGCCATCCAATGTATAGGATCCCCTACTGACACCTTACTCGGGACAAAGCTTTTTCTTGGCTAGCATTGAGTGGAAATTCAATTATCATGGATCATTACGGAAGTGATAACTAACCCTTTTCCAGTCATTATTTGTAAGGCATTGACCAAGAAAATCCAGTAAATCAACATTTAAAAAAAAATCTAGTAAATCAAGTAATCTCTAAATTAAAATGGTAAATTATTGGTTAAATCATGCATATTTTACTTTCCAAAAACCTTTTTTTCTTTGGAATGGTTACTTTCCAAAACCTAATAAATACTAAAGCAATATGATACCAGAGTCAAGAAGCAAGCACAAGCAGTGGAGAAAAGGAGACCACGATAAATTCAAGCCCCCCCTAAAATTCTAAATGAATACACTTACAGGATTTATGCCCATGAAATTCAAGAGTGGATTTGCAGCACAAGTAAGGAAAATAGTTTGGAGAAGGCCAAGCACTCCACCAATAACCATTGCTGATGATGCCGACGGAATACATTTTTTCTCAAACTCAAAACTGGCCATATTTGGATTTTTCTCAGCAGAGAATGAGGAATTGGTCTTTTCTGAATGTAATAGACAAATGAACAATAAAACCATGTCAGCTAAGAAGTTGTTGAACTACGCAGCATACAAACAGATATCAACAAAATGATATATAAGAAAAGTAAAAATAAATGAAAAGCAAATTCCAGACTGCTCTTGATCTGATCTCTGTAGCCATTTGAATCATTCTTTTTTTTTTTAAAAGGCAATCATTGGCATACCAATGCGTGGAATTAACTCTTCCATTTCATTGTTCATAGGAAAAGCCTCTTCCAAGCTTTCACTTTCTTCCTCAGTGCTCGACCTACAGGCAGCATCTTCCTCCGCAACAAAGGATGTCGTAACACTGACAAGTGGGAAGATAGCAATCCTTGATACCTGATTAAAAACAGCAATAGAAATTCCGACAGCAGCAAGCTCCACTGGACCTGTAATCCATGGATCAAATAATCAGAAAACTGTGATTAAAGACACATGGACACACACGATCTATCATATGAATTTATTATAAAATGCATGGATGATCATTTCTAGCTCTAGTGCAATCCTTGTTTTTTACAAAGTGCCCAACATTACGTGCTTCTTTGATGATGAGTTGACGGAGTGATGTAATAGAAAAACATAAGTATTCCCTTTGAATAAATATCCATCCATCATTATGTAATTTGGGTCATCTCCAAGTTCAACATCTGCCATCAACCTACCAAAATATCCATCTTCAACCTATTTAAAAAAAAAAAAAAAAATCCATCTTCCACAGTCTAATTTATAAATACTCGAACTTAAAGGCATCAACATCTATGGAGTTCATGAGAAATTGTCTCCTACTTAATGCATCAGCTACCATGTTTTAAGTACATGATTTGTGCTTAAGAGAAAAAGGTAGTTTCTTGCAATTAATTTACCCATTTAGCATGGCTGAGATTTAATTTTTGTTGTCCTTTCAAATACTTTAAACCATCATGATCTGAATAGAAAGCTGACTCCCCATGTATCAAGTAGTGCCTAAAAAATGTAAGGCTCTAACTATGTCAGATAGCTTCAAATCATAACTGAAAAAATTACGTGTAGCATCACTTAATTTCTCACTAAAATATCCCATAAGCCTCATATTATGGTGTTTTGAGTCTCCTACTTAATGCATCAGCTACAATGTTTTAAGTACTTGTTTGTGCTTAAGAGAACAAGGTAGTTTCTTGCAATTAATTTACCCATTTAGCATGGCTCAGATTTAATTTTGTTGTCCTTTCAAATACTTTAAACCATCATGATCTGAATAGAAAGAGGACTCCCCCCATGTATCAGGTAGTGCCTCAAAAATGTAAGGCTCTAACTATGTCAGATAGCTTCAAATCATAACTGGAATAATTAAGTGTAGCATCACTTAATTTCTCACTAAAATAGCCCACAAGCCTCATATTATGGTGTTTTGAGGCTGTTGTTATGTATTGGGGATTCCATACCCTTCCAATACCTTGTTGGTATGTATTGGGGACTCCTTACCCTTTGAATGCCCTTGTGTATCTTTGTCTTTTTGTGTTTGTTTTTATTTATATAGACAAAAGAATTAAGAAATAAAAGAAATTAATTTGTACATTGGTTTTTTAATTCTGGGAAAACCCAAGAAAATAAAATGTTTGGTTTATTTATTTTTATAGACTTATGAATAACAACAGCCAAGAATAAAGGAAACTTTATGTTTGGTGCAAAAGATGACATAAAACATGGAATTTTCTAAACAAGGTTCATCTGTAGATAGAGAGGGGCTGTAACTTGATCACTGCAAATATCTTGCAAATTTCCCAATGATCTCTAGAGAGTAAGGAACTCTAGTGGAAAAGAGTCAAAAGACAGTGATCAAACCAATGTTCAGAATCCTGCCTGTTCGAATCAGTAACTTGGTCAAGCCAACTAAGTTTTGGCCCTAACCGCGCATTCATTGGTCTGCATCTATAAGTAACCAGTGAATTTTTCATTGTCTTGGTTGAGTTGAGAAACTAAAAAGCAATAGGGAACTCAGAGTCATCTCACCCAGGCCTCTTGATGAGATCTAAATTGAGTCCAAATTTTAGATCATTCAACCAGACAATATATACCTACTACAACATGGATCAATTTATGGAGTGAAGTTGAAGAATCCCACATCGGAAAGGGAGGGAAAGTGACTGGGCTATAAATGTGGTTTCCTCTCTCCATGTGCAGACGCATTTTCCACATCTCAAAGGGGCCCTGCGGAGTGGGTCAAGCATAGTAGTGCTGCGGGAAAACAAAACTGGGGCGGGTTGCGACCCAGAACTAGACAATATCTGCACGGTGTGGGTCCGGGGCGTTACAGAAGTTGTTGGAGACATATCTCCTAGCAGTTAATTTTTTAGTAATAGAGGCTGCAGCTGATAGCAATAAAAGTAACATTGGTAAAAGATGAAGAAATCAGAGATCTAGTCAGTACTATATATTTATGCCTCATACTTTCATCGAGGAAAGTTGATATGATTAAGGATATGTACGATGGAGCAGTAACTAGTGTCAAAACTACGGATGGCGCGTCTAGTGAGTTTCCGATTACAATAGGACTGCCCCAAGGATAGGGTCTACGCCCTTATCTTTTTACACTAGTTATGGATGAACTTACGGAGGGTATCCAAGACGAGGTGCCGTGGTGTATGTTATTTGCGGATGGTATTAATTGACGAAACCAAAGCAGGAGTTAATGCTAAGTTAGAGTTATGGAGAACTATTTTGGAATCCAAAGGTTTTAGACTGAACAGGACTAAGACAGAGTATATGGAGTGGAACTATAGTAATGTAAGGAGGCGGGGCGATGTAGTAAATATGACTGGACAGGAGGTACCTAAGAGGGATATCTTGCGCTATCTTAGTTCAATCCCACATAAGGAAGAAGAGATTGAAGAGGATATTAACCACAGAATAAGAGCAAGTTGGTTGAAGTGGAAGCATGCTTTAGGAGTTCTTTGCGACCGTAAAATACCTGCCAAGTTGAAGGGAAAGTTTTATAAGACAACCGTGAGGCCGGCCATGCTGTACGGCTCAGAATGTTAGGCCACCAAGAAGCAGCACGTGCATAAGATGAGTGTAGCGGAGATTCGAATGCTTAAATGGAAGTGCGGCCACACAAGGTTAGACCGAAATAAAAATGAAGACATCCGTAAAAAAAGGTGGGCGTGGCACCAATTGAGGAAAAGATGAGAGAGCACCGCTTACGATGGTTTGGGCATATCCAACATAGGACTTTGGATGCTCCAGTGAGAAGAGGTGACTCTTGCTAAGTTGATGGAGTAAAAAGAGGTAGGGGCAAACTGAAAACAACTTGGGTAGAAACAGTGAGGAAAGACTTGAGGGCTAGGAACATAACAAATAACATGACCTTAGATAGGAGAGAATGGAAGAAAATGATCCATGTAGACGAACCCGACTAATGTCAAGATTAGACTTATTCAATTTGAGCCGGGTAGATCCTTTCACTTTCTGCATGAAAATTTTCTAAAGGATTCATTAGCCGACCCCAACTAGTTTGGGGCAAAGGCTTAGTTGAGTTGAGTACTTTCATCGAGGAAAGCCAAAGACCCTACCCACAGGCTTGCAGATACTCTTAGCAATAAGGTTGCCAGAGAGGGAATCGAAAGCTCCCTGAACAATCGGAAGCGGGAATCGTGAAGTTGTCGGGGAGTCACCAGAGAGCCACAGGAGATTCGCCGGAGAGTTGCCGGCAACCGTTGGGGAGTTAGGAATCGCCAGGGAATCGCCGGGGAATCGCCGGAAAATCGTGTTTCACATAACATTAAACCGCGGTTCCCAAAAGTGGGAATCGTGTTTTCCGGGAGTCATAAACCGCGGTTCCCAAAAGTGAGAATTGGGTTTCCGGCAAATCCGAACCAAGATTCCCAGTTTTTTGGGATTCGAGAAGATTCCTGTTTCGGATTTGCAAACCGGGGAATCGCGGTTCCCCACTCCCAGGGTAGAATCCTGCGTCCTTGCTCAGCAATATTTTCATCGAGGAAAGCAAAAGACTCTTTCCATAGGCTCACAGATACTCTCAGCAATTTGGATCTTTCTGCGTGACTCACTTTCAAAGGAAAGAGAACAATACTGCTACTTACCTTGCTAATCATTGTTTTTCTGGTTTTACGTCAAGGATTTAGGATTTCATACGGCTTTTCTTCTCTTTTAATAGGGTATAATCCTTGGTTCCCTTTTAAATTTGTTTGAGTACTTGACTCTCCTACCTTTCTTGCCAAATCATATATTAACATGAAAATGGAATTTCAAATCAAGGAAGCAGGATTCTTCCCTGGGAGCCTTCGATTCCCGCTCTGGCAACCTTGAGCAGGATTCTTCCCTGGGAGCCTTCGATTCCCGCTCTGGCAACCTTGTTTCAAATCAATAGCAGAGATACTAAGAAGGGTAGCCTCAAGTTGTATCCTCTGTTGCAACAAAAGCATGGACTAGAGCAAGGTTTTAAATTTTGGTTTCGGTCGAAACCGATTTTTTTTTTTTTTTGGTCATTTCGGCCGAATTTTTAAAATTTCAGCCGAATCAATTCCGAAATCCGAAATTCACAGATTTCTGTCGCAACTGAATTTCGGATTTTGGCTGATATTTAAAACCATGGACTAGAGAAGTAAACCGGCATCGGTTATGCATGTCTAACAATATGGACATAAAAGTCAACAAAATAATGCTATACCAAATACACTGCAAGTATTACACGAAAGGGAGCAAATAACGATACAAGTATAGAAGAATTACTACAATGGATATGAATGACATCAGAGAAAAGCATAGAAATTAGGAAGTTATGAAATGGATATAAAAAGAAGCTCACTCAGACAAACATAGAAAGTGAGAAGGACAAACCTATTTGGCCAATGAATGCTGTGTCAACTAGTGAAGCAATAGGGTCAGCTGTTAAAGCCAGTGCTGCAGGCAATGCAATCGATGCTATCTCCGAGCCTAGCTCATCCAACTTGAAAACAAGCCTGATTATATAATTAAAGAATTAAGCATTAGCTTACATAACTAGCCCTAAAGGCATAACCATAGAGACTGAATAAGTCACAAAAGTAAAAATAGACCATTTTGAGGCAAAAAACAAGAAGCAGTTACCAGCCTCATGTATCTTGCTGCAATTCAATAGAGTAAAGCTCAAGTTATAGAAGCATCAGATCTAAATCATTTTTAACTTGAAGGTTGTTGGTTTAGGTGTCTTGTTTCCTATGTAAGTAGGAAGTGAAACTGTCCCTTTTGTTTCTCCTTCCTAGTATGACTAGGGTAGAGAGAGGGAGAGTTAGGTTTCCAAGTTAGTCTATGGCTGGGTATGGGGTAGGTGTCCTAGGTGACACCTAGTATGAGAGAGAGAGAGAGAGAGAGAGAGAGAGAGAGAGAGAGAGAGAGATTCTTGGGAATTTCTCATGTGCCGAGAAATTGAAAGGGATTTTTGTCTTTGATTTTGTGTACCGCCTTGGTTGAGAAGAGCGAAAAAGAGTTACGTTTTGTGGGTTTCAGATTAATCCTGTTGTAATATTTGTTTATCTTTTTTCTCAGAGTAGAAGATCGTATTCTCACCCATACATGTAGGCATCATTGCCAAAACATGCATATCTCGTGTTTTGGGTACTTGGCTTTGCATATTTATATTATCTTTCCATTACTTCGCACGCGATCATATCAGCTTTTGCAAATTTGATTTCTCAACAAAGGTTTCTAACCAGCATCTATGCTACCTAGACGTCTATCTATACCCTTTGATGCTTCAAAAATCAAGGTTCACACAAGAAAAAAACCATTGCATATTCTTGGACAATAAATTCTATCATGAGAAACAGAGCAGAACAGTACCTCAAATCCTTGAAAAAAACATGAAGAGGTGTCTTCCTTCTCCTTGAAGGGGGATAGAGATTATCATCCCTAGACAACATTGGAATGTCCATAAAACTACCTCTACGCATAAACAACGAACCCGAGTTGCAAGGATTCCAAAACCAGCATGTTCAACCTTAACATCCAACAAATAAATTCAATTCCCTGAAGAACAAAATCACCAGCAAAAATTGAGCAGAATAAAAATGAAAATCAGAAACCAAAAGGCTTATAAAACTGAAAATAGCATGTAGAGGGATCAAACAAAACTAAAAATTCAGAAACAAATATCCAATTGTAATTAAGAGAGGTAAGATTGGATTGTGGAAAGGAAACTCGAGAACCCACAAGTCAATGCTTCCAATCCATGCTCTAAAAGTCTAAACAAAGCCCAAAATCTCCACTTTTCAAGAACAACCTAAACACAAAATGAGGTAATTAAGAAACCATGAGAAGGTTCCTTTGAATAATGGCCTACTTGCTATCTCAGAAGTCCTCGGAAATTGTAAGAGAACTCTGGTAGTGGGACCCAAAAACAGAGGAAACAGAAAGCCCACGATGTAGTTTCCAAGAAAAAAAGCCTCAAAAGTCTGAAAATGATGAAATTACAAACCCAACCAGTAGAAAGTTGGCTTAAAGTTGGCTTTACAAGTGTATGGAGAGCAGTACAACAAACTCAACAAACCCAACTCAATTCCTTTCAGTAAATTTACTTGTGGCAAAACGGAGAAAACAAAGAACCCAATCTCCGACTGACAGAGAAAAAAAACAAGTGAGAATTCAAAGAGAAACAAAATATTCCTATTTGTAGCTTAGCCTAAACGCGGTAAAGAAGAGGCTTAAAATGTATCTGGCCAGGTAGAACGCCATTCGTTTTAAACAAAAGGGAGAATACTTATTGGTGGGGCCCACAAACAACTAAAATCAACTACAACCATTGGAAATTTGGAACTGAGATTCTGAACGGTTGTAAATAAAGGGAGATGATATTTTCACCCCTCTACCGTACGCATTCGCCCCATTGTAACGTGATTTTGACGTCAAAAAGCGTTAAAGTTGCCTACCGTTCACGTAATAAGGGGGCGAATGCGAACGGCAGAGGGGTGAAAATATCATCTCTCTAAATAAATTTATAAAGTTACAGGGGCTGTGCATATAAAAATAAGGGGTACAAAAATAGGTTTCACGTACCTTTCGATTGAGCGAATCCCTCTAAATTGTAATTGCCGGTCTCTTTCTCCTTTGAAAAAGCAAATAGCGACAGAAAACTAAGAACTCATGTTTCCATAACCGATTCTCAGGTTATTGAGATTTGCAGAAATTCGTTAATCCATGATTTACGCTGCAGAAAAAAAAGAGCGTAATAAAATTGATTTGCTTTCTGCCAGAATCGATTTTGGAGAAACGCAATCGGTCGAAATTTAGGGTTTTACCAGATCGGAGGGTGTAAATCTAGAGATTTCACCCGATCGAACTCGGTCAGTGCTAAGATCGTTGGATTCTGACTGTTCGTTTAGTCGTTTAGGGCAATGTTATGTGCCAGACATTTGGCGAGAAATTCTGGATTTGGAAATCTCTGTCGCATGAATTTTCTCTACAGACGATTTAAAATCCAAGGGCTAGGGCTACTTTTAGAAAGATAAGGAGGAATCTAGTAATCTACCCGGTTTTGGTTTGACAATTACGATAATGCCATTCCGCTAGAATATTCTTATTCTATTCGATGACTATAATACAATTTTCCTGCTATTGTTGTTATAAGACCAAGTCAAGAGTCAAAGATGAGAAATGCTAGCGTCTTTTTGTCTCCGGTCACGAGGTGGCTGGTCTGACGTGCGACAGATCAGCCGCGAAATGCCTTCTGCGATGGACCCTAGCAAATCCCGTCAAAGATTCATGCCTAATGTGAGCATTTTTTTATTTTTATTTTTTTAATTTTGGCATTCCACAGATTCCCTAATTCGGCTGATAGCTATTTGAGAAGGGTTTCTAAGAAGAAAATACCAATTCATATTTTCTTTCATCTATATATGTTCATAAGGTATTTGGGTAACATTTATTAACCCTAGTTAAAACAACCTTTCGTTTTTCTCACTTTTGGTAATCATTTTCCTCTCATTTCATGAGTTATCTCCTCCCATTGTGTTATGGTCCTGAGTGGGGGCCGGCCTAGGTATGGGAATGGGTGCGACCCAACTTGGTAACTTGTTCCATCAGCTCTGGAGCTTTTGACGTATTGGTAACACTTTGCATTCCTTACTAGGGTTAAATACCCTTCTTGATTTGATAGGAAACTCAAAAGGCTATTATTTGGAAAATTTCTTTGCAAACAATAATCAGTACATGTCAACCTGTGGATCCCGTCCCAGAGGGTGGCCCACGAGGGTGTGTGTTATGGTGATAGCCCATTTGCTCATTGATTTTGAATATGATTGCTTTTCTCTTAAATTTGGGAAGAAAATCCTAATTTACGAGATGAGCCATGACCAGAGTCGTCACCTAGATTATGAATCTATGACCCATAATTAACTCTGTATATTTGGTTTACGATTTCGAATTGGGTAAGTTACCTGTTACTAGAAGGGAAGATCTTATGCACCCTTCTTGCCCGACAAAAGTCGGTCTTTAACTTTTAATAGCTTTAATCGTCTAAGTTCCTGACCTAATCTAAGCCTTGAGAAGACCCCTTAATCATCTTTCATTTGCCCAACATAATATGAACAAGAAGAATAATTCAACAATAAGAAACAAAATAAGTGAGAGAGAATGTAATGATACCGTCTCTTCACCCACAGCATAAGTCGAACGGACTCTGAAGAAGGAGAGACGGGACTGGAATCGGGAATTCCTAGAAGGAGAAGGGCATTTCGGGAAGACGAGGTTGTGGCGTAGAGGTGAAAGGGTTGAAGATCCCATGGCCAACCAACCCCAAATTTCTTGCTATTTGTTTTCTAGCAAAGTCGCGAAACTACAATTTATAAAGGGAAATGTGGCCGAGTGGGCCATGTTTGAGTGCAAGTACTGTTCTATTAATATATTGTTTATGAGGTCTATTGCATAGAGCGTGGGTCAGATGGGTTATGGGTACATGGGATGGCATAGGATAAGTAGGCTAATGGGCATGGGTTAGGTGCACGGACTAATGGATGTAGGTGGCATGGGTGACATGAATGGGTCATAATTGGGCATTCGTAGCTACTACATTCAGTCCGGAATCCCACCTGATCCCATACCCATCCCATTTTAGTCCTTATCAGCAAGAGAATCAACCCCCCTTGCATTGGCTTCAAAGCGCTTTATCCTTAGTTAATCTGGCCATAGAATGAGTTTTCAGCTATCAATGATAGAAGTAGTCCGTATGGAGGAATTGGAATGGGAATCGGCATATTCATTTTCATGGTATAAGGAGGTTGGATGTGTCTAATAAGTAGATATAGTTGCTGATATGATAGAATAATGAGAGTAGGCATGATACATGGGGCATGGATACTTTGGGTAAGATAGATGACGCTATGGGGTGCGGTGATAGGAAAGGCATGTTGATCGGATGGAGCATGGGATGGGATATGAATTAGGTGCGGATTGAATAAGTATAAGGGGTGCTCGATTGGGATTGAGATCGGGTTGGGTTGGGGCTAAACCGGGTTGGTTCTAGTTGGCTTGGGCTGGACCGGGTTGGGTTGGATTGAACCGGTTGGACCGGGTTGGGTCCGGCTGGTTTAAGGTTGAGGGATTGGGTTTGGTGTAACTTGGTTCCGATTGGGTGCGGCTCGGGTTAGACTCAGCTTGGGCGCGGCTTGGGTTAGACCGAGTGGGGACTGAACAGGGTTGAATAAGGTGGGTCCGAGTTGGACCAGATTACGTCGGATTGGACCGGGTTGGTCCAATTGGGTGGGTGTAGTGGCTCGGTTTAAGTAAACCGAGCCACGTTGAACCAACTCGGTTTGGGTTGGGGTTAGGTCCGAGTTGGACCGTTTGGGTTGAGTCATTTTTGGGTGAGGTCTGCTAGGTTAGGTTTGGCCCAAGGGTAGGGTGCGGCTCGGTGGAATAGGTCTAGGGTGTGTTTAAACGATACGGCTAGGTGGGTTGGTTAGACATGGTATGGCAGGACGTTGGGCACGTTATGGCATAGATGGGTACGGGCAAAATTGGGCTTTGAGGGAGACACGACCAGATAACTTTATGCTATATGGTGTTATGGGGGGTAGATGTAATCAATTTGATCAACATACGAAAAATTAGGATGAAGGGTTAGTATGAGCTTAAAGGGTATGAGAGTTGGGTGTGTGCATTAGTTAAATATGGGCTGAGAATAATGGTTGCACGCTGATCTAATGGGGACTCGTGCATGGCTGATGAGTTGTTGTTGGAATGTAATGAATGCATATGGACATAGTCTAATAGGCACGAGTGTTAAGGAATATAGGGTATAGATTAATGGCATGGGTTTGTGGGGAATGTATTCTAATGGGAAGTAGAGTATGGATGGGTAATCTGAACATGGGATGGATGGTGATTAGGTAGATATGTGGGTGTTGAGATCTAATATGGGTTCGGGTATGCTGTTGTGATAAGACATGTGTATAGGGGATGTGATATGGGGGTATGGATATGGGCATCAAGGGGGATATAACTATGGGGTCTGATGGGGGTATGAATGAATTAGGATGATGAGAGGTATTGTGGCCCAATGGGTCACACGCTTGGGATTGGGAGCATTGGGCGGGTTAGGATGTGGTGCTGCTAGCATGGGTTGGGTGGGGTGCAGCTAGGGGCACGGCTTGGATTGGGCTTGGGCGCGGCTAGGCTGAATAGGGTGGGTTCCTTGGCTAGGCCAAGTAGTGTGGGGTCCTAGGCTAGACTGACTAGGCCGATTGAGGGTGGCCGCAGGTTTGGGTATGGGCTGACTTGGGGTTGGGGTCAAGGCCAAGGGAGCCATCGGGTTTGGGTCAAAGCCGGACGGGCCGTGGTTTGGGACAAGGCCAAGTTGCCCATGGGTTGAGTCATGGATAATATATTGATATGGGTAATCGATGGATAGAATTAGGAGATGTGGTGTAGTGGATGCTGTTGGGGTGGATGGGGATAATGGAATGATGTTTTGGCTATGTGATGGGTTGTAAAATGGCAACAGGAGGGAGGCATGGTCTGGTGATTAATGTGTTGAGGCATGGGATGGAGATGGCTTGGTTCTGTAGGGCACTTGATGGATGGGGATGATGGGCTATGGTCTAGCACATATACATAGGATGGGGGTGTGGAGGCTAATGGGGGATGATTATTTGGTTCGGCCAAATGGGTTATGCTATTGGTTTAGGATGTTCGGGTACATGGGTCAAATTGATCACATACATGCTCGCATGATTGGACATGGTGTATGCACGCAGTGCATATTAAATTGCTTTTACAAGCATGTGCTCACAATGCTTACCGAAGTGGGTTTGGATCATTGATATATGGCACGTAAGAGATCCGAACAATGCATATGGTGCATAGGCTGGGTAGGTGAGGCTGGGTTAGCTCGGGTTCAACTCGGGTCGGCTCGGGTTGGACCCGGGTTGGCTTGGGTTGGACCCGAGCTGACTCGGATTAGCTTGGATCAGCTCCAAGTTAGCTCGGGCTGAACTCAGGTTGAGTCAGGTTGGGTGAGTTGGACCGGGTGGGTCCAGGTTAGTGATAGCGTGGATCAGGTTAGATTGCACGGGTCCGGTTAGGTTGTGCGGGCCCGGTTGGGTTGGGACCCGATTAAGTAAGTTGGGACGGTTGGTTAAGAGGGAGAAGTCTCATAGGGATGGCTTGGTTTTGGGAAGGTTGGATCCAATTGAATTGCATGTGTACAGAAGTATGTATAATGAATTAATATGCACAACACCTGTCGGTTTGGAAGGTGCACATCATGCACATTCAAATGGGTTTAGGTCATGTACATTCATGCACAACATATAAGGGATACACAGTGCATGTTAAAAAGGATTTGGGTTATGTACTTAACGCACATGCTTGGTTGTTTCACACATGGATTGGATCCTTGGGTTCAACTTATAGGAGGTCTTTAGACTTCGAGTTCATTGGGTTCTGGACCTAACAGCACAAAAGTGGTTGGACGTATGTTTCACGGCTCTCGGCTTATTGGAATGGGTTCGGTTGCAGGCGAGGCTAGGAGGGGGTTCGGTTGCAGGCGAGGCTAGGAGGGGGTTCGGTTGTAAGATTGATTGTGTATGGGTTTCTTTGCAGGGCCGTTTGGAGTAAAAGTATGAGGGTATGGGCTAGTAGGATCTGGACGCATGTTGTTTGGCGTGGGAGTATGTGAATATTGGTTAATGAGGGTTCGGGTAACTTGTGGCCGAATGGGTGGGGTGCCTAAAGTGAGGCCAATTGGTTTTGAAGATGGGGATAAAAAGTTAAAACAAATGGAAAAGGGATTTGAGCGAGAAGAGAGAAATGAATGCTAATCCTGCATGCCTCCTACCAAGAAATATGCATTAATTCTACTTGCTTGGCTACCTTGATTTAGAATTTAAATGAAGGCTTAACTCTTTGAAATTTTGATGACGATCATTCCTTTGTTGAGTGACCTTGGAGACGATGATTCCTTTTGACGATGGTTCCCAAAATGATTCCTAATTGATGCACGAATTAGGCCGACAAGATGTCTTGGCCGAATTGAGAGAGAGAGATCTCTAGGGTGGACGAATTTTTTAAAGAAGAAGAGAGATGAGATTTTCGTTGTCGGCTCAGTTGTGTCTTGGGATGGAGCAATGAAGTGGTATTTATAGGGGAATGGGTGAGCTAGGTTACTAAGTTAGGAGGAGAGAGAAAGGTAGGGTGGAGATTAAAAGTTGAAGGTGAGAGACAATTTGATGGTATGGATGAAAAGCTCCTAGAATATTCCAACTCAATCTTTGGAAACACCCATCTTATACGCTATATATAAAGCGGAATCCTACAAACTGCGGTACTGCCACGTGGCAGCCCCTCCTCTATCCCATATATGATAAAGCCCCATTCACGCAACTCTCTCTCCCCTAAATAACCTGCCCATTATCACTATTAATTGGGGCGTTATTACCCTAATTCTATTAAACTCTATTAAATACTATTCTCCAAAAAATAACCCATTTCTAAAAAAACTCTCTCTTCACTCTCTCAAAACGCATGGAAAGCCTTCATTAGCAAAGCCTTTAATAAAAAAAAAGACGTTTTATATTCTCTTTCCTTTTCCCTCTATCACACTAACCTCTTTTACCTTCCTATTTATTCTAAAGAGATAGATACAAATCCTATTTATTAGATAGCAAAGCCTTTAATAAGAAAAAAAGGTAGTTTTACATTCTCTCCTCTGCATCCCATTTATTAGCAAAGCATTTAATAACAAAAAAAAGACGTTATTCTCTTTCCTCTTCTCTCTATCACACTTAACCTCTTTCACCTTCCTATCCTATATATATATATATATATATATATATATATAGAGAGAGAGAGAGAGAGAGAGAGAGAGAGAGAGAGGAATATGTTCGTGCGCTCAAGCTCTAATAAGGAATGGTGCGCTTGAGTGCACCAATCACATGGGTCCCACAATTTCTGTGAGGATCCAAACCATTCATTTGCAAGGGTCTATCATAGATAGGGTGTGTACCAAAAATCAGCTCCATTGAATCATCCTAACCCCTCAAAAAGTAGAGGGCAAAAATGGGCAGATTTGTGGTCTGTCCATTTTGACCTCCACAAATGGATGGGTTAGGATGATCCTATGGAGCTGATTTTTTATACACACCCTATCTATGTAAGGCCCTTTCTAGTGAATGCTTTGGATCATCCTAACAATGTGGGCCTCATTGGTTTGAGAGCTCAAGCTCACCAAAAGGTTCCAACTCTCAAGCTCACAATCATTTTCCTCATATATATATATATATATATATATATATATATATATATATATATATATATATATATATATATATATAAGTAAAGCGGAATCCTCTAAGCCGTGGTGCTGCCAAGTGTCAGACGCTCCTCTATCCCGCAATTTTAAAAAGAAAGCCCTCTTTATTACATTTTGGCAAATCTTCTATTATATTGAAGAAAGCTATTAAATCTCCAATTAAAAGCTATTAAATCTCCTATATATTATATCTCTATCTCCCTCACATACCCAGCACGTTTAAAAAGTAGAAATTCGGAAAGTCTTTGTAGCTACTTCTTCTTCTCAACTTCTCAAACGCATATCCCTTCTCCTCCCAAAAAAAAAAAAAAGGTTTACTTTATTCGTTAAATTGGTTTCACCTCCACGTTTCTATTAAATAGGCAGTAATATACCTCTTTATTACGTTAATTATCTCTTGCCGTTTTAAACTTTTCTCTGTCAACTTCGTTACCACTACTAAAACCTGTTTCGTCCTAAATAATTATGTTTTGCCCTAATTTGGCAACTAATTCGATTTTGCCTATAATCTCGCTCAATTGATTAGATATTTCTGCTAATATTTACATTCTGAACACTAATTTTAAATTCCCCCTACTAAATAAATTAATAATTCAGATCATGGGTGTAAAATGATGACTATATTAATAGGCCCACGCAAGATTTCCCCTCAACTCACGTTTTAATTCCAAATCTCTGAAGGCTCCCTAAATGCTGTTGCTCCCTATTACCTGCAACAGGCCTGTTACAACCAGCTAAGCAAGGTGCTTTGGTTTTAGGCGTGTCCCTTCTGTTGTATGGCTGGGATACTAATCTTTGTACCTGTTTGAAAATAGAACCAAGTGGTCCTTCATTAGGGTTGTCTATGTTTCTTATGTTATTGAAGTTCATGTGTGCCAAAGATGAATGTAAGAAGTTTCTATACTTCCCATCAATGGTGTTGGGAAAATATATCTTAAATAAATGATAATGAATGCTGAACCATTTGGATTAGGTTTCTTATGTTATTGAAGTTCATGTGTGCCAACTATGAATGTAAGAAGTTTCTATACTTCCCATCAAAGGTATTGGGAAAATATATCTTAAATAAAGGATAATGAATGCTGAACCATTTGGATTTCTGTTGAACCACCCTTGTACAGATCATGTTTTTTATGGGATGGGGCCTGCCTTACAACTCAGGTCTCGAAACTTCAAAAGAAAGAAAAATGGTTTGCTAACGTCTTCACAAAAAAAAAAACACCCATTTCTGCAGTAATAATGATTAATGAGCTATATTGAATGCAATTCCATTGCGCCACGCGGCATTCCGTTTTTAAAAGTGAAAAAAAAAGAAGGTATTTATAAAAAAGAAAAAGAAATTAGGGTTTTTCTTTTTCTTGATTGGGATTTTTTATTTGGAATTCTGTGTTTGTTCAAGCCCCAATTCCAGCAATTTCTAATTTCAGTCCTTCCGCTATGTGGTAATTTTGCATTTGTGGTGGCAATGTTGTTGAAATGTGGAACTATAGGCTTCAAGCCAAACATTTTCCTTTATCTTATATCACAAATTGGTTCATTAATTATCATATCCAATGGTTCTTTTCTTTTATGGGCATAATTTATCATGTGAATGTTTTTCTACAAATTATATTCTACAACTCACTCACAGTGTGGTTTGTAGTACATGTTTCCCTTTTATTTGAGTTTGAATTCCAAACTCAAATTATTTTGGTTCTTGGGACTTTTGTGGAACAAAAAACTTCCTGGGAGATTGGTGGGAAAAAAAAACTCCCTGGAAGTATCCCGGTAAAATAAAAATCCCTGTGCTTTGTTTGGTTGCTTGAACTGTTGGGAAGAAAAAATTCTTCTTTTGGTTATTTTGGTTCCTCGGATTTTGTGCGGGATTATTTTGGTTCCTGGGATTTTTTTTCCAGCTTTGGGTTTCGTGCGGGGTTATTTTGGTTTGTGGGATTCTTTTTTGCCCACTATATAACTAGCAACCAAACGTGGGTTTCCTGCGGAAATTCCACAAAAGTCCCAAGAACCAAAAAAATTCTGGCATCCAAAATATGCTTTTTGGGTTTTTAAATTTCCGGATTCGTGCATTTCTATGCTCTTTTACGTCTGTTCTGAGATGTTTTGGTTTCACGTTGATTTGTTTTTGTTACTACATTTACTGATTTTGTGACCTTACTGATTGGATTTCAAGCATACCAACATGTGTGACTGGTATTGCAAATTTCATTGTGTAAAGCACTAACGGCTCAAAATATACGAATTAGTAAATGATTCAAGTACAATAATCCGATCCTAGGTGTATTTTTTTAACTTATTCATGGATGTTCCTTTAATAGTAATTTGCTGCTTTTGCATATTCGGCCTTTTGGTGTTCCAAGTGGAGTTGAGATTGCTTTATGCTGTAAATTTCTTTTCCTTGGTATTAGATTATATATTAGATAAGTGTCCTGCGTATAAAGACTCTGTTGCGTTTTAATTTTCTTGATTTTCTTTTTACTGGTCTGATTGTGAGTCCGTAACTGATTATTGGACTCAAATTTTACCAGTAATTTTGTTCCCGTGCAACTAGTTTATTCTAAAGAGATAGTCAGATAGATACACTTCCTATTTATTAGATAAATTTTCATATGTCTAATCTTCCACCTCACTACCGCCCCCTTTTCATCTCTCTCTCTTCTTCCCATTCAACAAAACCCCAAAATTAGGGATTTCTTCATGCAATTATGGGTTTTGAATGACTTTCTTTGATAGATTATTTAGTATCAATTTTATATTTCTGATTATGTATCTTATTGTTTTTCCTGGGTTGAACTTAAGAACTGACTATTTCATTTTTGTTTGAATCTAAATTGACTCTGCAGTATGTTGGATTTATAGGTGCTTTTAGTTTTTGCATTTGTTGCTCAAGCTTCAATTCCATAGTTACATGTTGTGAGGCACTTTCAGTTTGGATCTCCACAATGCCCTCCTGTGGTATATATATATATTTTTTTCAATCTAGACATGTCCATGTTTTTCCCCATAGTTGATATATTTTAATTTACATTCCTATTGTCTACTGCCCATTGGATTTTAAATTTTTAATTGATGGTGGTTTCTGTCATTGTTTAAGCCATAATCTAGACCTGCTCATATTTCTATTGAGAATTGTCTACTATTAGCCCCCCTTCCTACTGAGAAGAGAATGTGTAAAATTCACTTCTTTCTTATCATTTTTTTTATCATGCTTTACTTATTGTTGGGAATTTCAATTCGGTGTATTCTTGCAGGAAAGGTATTAGTGAGTGGCCGGATGAATGAAGGATCTTACCCCAAGCCAACTGATTGTAAGGAGTCATAGCAGTGGAATAGTAACAACTTGGTCGTTACAACCATTGTGTTCTATTGCATAGTATGACCTTTTTGTTTATCAATTTTCTTTTCTATTAGATTATGGCATTCCTTTTTTGGTTTTTACATATTGGATGGTTTTGCACATTTCTATGTATATTTTATGAGATCTTGGGAGCTATTAGTCTTTGACTTTTAGGCAATTTTATTTCTTTTGGGTTTGAATATACAGATCATTTCCTCCTCTCTACATTTCCTAATTCCATTTTTGAAATAAGAAAAATATGGAACATGCTTCAAAAAATTATGGTTACCTACCTAAAAAAATTCCAACTGATTTCCTTCTCGATTTCTGTACAAAACCGTATATGTAATCTTTGGCTGGGTATATAATTGCCTTTCCTTTGTTTTTCGTTCCCATGCATCGCACGGGGTTGCAACTAGTATATGAAAGAAGGAACGTCCAATTTTGGTGGGCTTGTGAAGAATAGAAAGAGTTTTAAATAGTGAAGATTGATTGCATTATTTAAGAAACAATTCATTGCATGCCATGTGTTCTTGCAAATTTAGAATGAGTTGGAGAGCAAAAAGAAACGTCCAAATTTTAGAGTGTTTGGTTTCCAATAAAGTGTGGACATGTCTCCTTCTCAATTTTGGGCAATTTGCATGCACCCCCACGCATATATCCTCAAACACATTTATTACTGGAGCAACGATTGTAGTAGAGATTTTATTTCCATAATTACAATTTCAACAAAAGAGGCTTGGGTTTGGTTTTTACAAAAATACCCCCACCATGACAAAATAACAAGAATACCCTTATCTCATAAAAGATAACGAAAATATCCCTACTTAAATCTCATGAAAAAATGACAAAAATACTTATATCTCAGAAAGTGTTAAATACACCTATCTCTTCGGGGAAAAAAAAAAAAAAAAAAACCTCATATATCATGGAAAATAAAAAGACCCTATCTCATAGAAAATGATCAAAGTACCACTCACTCATAAAAAATGACCAATACAGAATAAAAATATTCACAATAGTTTGCACAGGAAAAAGGAACTAAAAGTACTTCATTCAAAACATGCTGAGAAGCAATCCGGGGAAATATTTTTATAAGAAGAGTGTTTCACACATTCTCTGGCATTCTAAGAACCATGGTGGTGGGTGAATCACATAATAAAATGCCCTAAATATCAGATAGCAAGCATTTGGGTTCCATGTAGATGGTTCTATGAATGTCAAACCAAACAACTCTTTGTTGTTTGTCCACACTCCAAGCAGAAGGAACAATACCACCTCCAATGCGTAACCAAGATTTTAGCAGATTTTAGAATCATCGGTACAAGGATAGTCCATAAGATTTTTTCCCCCTCCATAATAACTTTTATGTTGGGGTTGAGCCTCTAGCTCAAACTGATCAAGGCTTTGTTCTTCAACCTTGGGGCCGGAGGTTCAATCCCAGCTTACCTACCAAAAAAAAAAATGTGTTGATTTACACAGGCAAAAGTCTAGTTCTTGTTTTCCTACCAAAATCCATAATCAGAGAATTTATGGAAACAGAACAGAAAATCTAGGGGTGTCAACGGATCCACTTCGGATCATATCCGCCTATGTCTTGGTCACTATCCGCTCGGATCCCTTATAATCTTCTCCATAGAATGATCTTTTTAGGAAGTTTAAAATGGACACCACAATAAAAAAATATGCATAGATCGGAAGGTTAGGATCATCGATCCTATGAACAAAATACACTATCTCATAAAAATGACAAAATACACTATCTCATAAAAATGACAAAAATAAACTTATCTCATATAAAATAATAAAATATTTCAATCTCATGGAAAATGGGTTAAGGTACTTTGGCTATTATCTTTTATGACATAGGGGTATTCTTGTTATTTTCTCGTAATAGAAATGAAATTGTGGGAAACGGTTCTCTAATAATAAATGTGTTTTGAGGATAAAAGTGTGGGTACATGAAAATAGGTGCTTTAAATGCTCCTTAACGAGTGCCTCGTTAGCAAAACCCTTACTTGAATTAGTAATATTATGACACTTGTTCTATTCCCAATTTGCAAAGATTTTTACCAAATCTCAAAATATCCACACAATATTCAAAAATAGGGAAGAGGAAAACAATACACGTTTTCCCAAAAACGTGTGGTGAGAGGAGAGAGAACACTCGCGAAAACGGAAAAATGTCGTTTTCCGGATTTTGGCGTCCGATTTCAATAATTTTTTCGCCTTTGGAATCGTTGATTTTTCCTCTTTTGTTTAAGCCCAATATTGCCATAGTAATACTGATTTCAAATTTTTTTGACCAGTGAGGGTCCTCGATCTCTATCGAGAGATCATTTTTTCATAAATTAGGCAAATCGGTGATCCTAACGAACCAACCGATTCGATCAATTTTGGATCAACGGTTAAAACTATTAAACCAAGATATTAACACTAATTAAGACATTAAAAATCTCGATTACCGATGATTTAATGGGATAATTTCGACGGATCTCATTCATCTTTAGACCTGGCAAAAGCGACCCGTGCCCGCGGGTCGACCCGTGCCCGCGGGTCGACCCGACCCACCCGCAAATTTGCAGGCACGGGTCTGAGTTTTAGTGACCCGTCAAAACTAACCCGCAGGTGACCCTGCCCACAAAAACACGGGTCGGGTCGGGTCAACCCGCGTCTCTTTCTATGTCTCTCGTTTACCAAGAATAACTCTAAAATATTCGAAAAATTGAGCTATTATACAGGTAGTGTCTGTGTATTTCCTACATAGAGGGCCCCCTATGGATGAATCATGACAAAAAAAGATTTTCAGAACATGGCCCAGCAGATAAATGGTTTAGATCATTTTAGGCCCCACCTATAATTTTAGGTGAAGTAATTTAGGATTTCATGTAAATTACCAAAATACCCTTCCTTTCCTTCTGTTCATTAATGAGAGAGTAGACGTGAAATTGATGAGGGATGGAAATCCCTGCAAAAACATCACGAGTCATGACCATTGACCAAGGAGACCAGAATAGAAAAAGATAATTCATAAATAGACTCGAGGGGGCTGTCCCAGGTAAGAAAAGGGGGTGAATATAAAACTTTCCAAAAGGGTAAAAACCCAGTTGGCAAACAGATTGAAGACCACGAAAGGAATTAAAAAGAGAAAAAAAGGACGTTGCAAGAGTGAGATTCTCAGCAGATGAAATAAAAAAACAAATGCTGAAACCATAAAATAAAATAAAATAAAATAGAAGACTCATCTGCTTTTGCCTATTTGTTTGTTCAAATGCTGTTTGTCTGATCTGCCTTTAGAATCCAAATTTCATCTCCCCCCCCCCCTCTCTCTCTCTGCGTTTTCCACCCATTTTCGTCTCCTACTTCAGACCAGATACCAATAGAAGATTTCTAGATTCATCAGATCTGAACAAATGAGCAGAATTTGTGAAGAACTCAAGTTGGAAAACTAAGGAGATTGTTTTTTTGTTGATATTTATGAGAAGAAAAGTCGTTTACCTCAAAAGAAAGTTGCTTTTTTGGATTTCTTGAAGCGATTATAGTGAAACTGGATTTTTTAGGATTTTTTTTGAAGCAAATGGCTAAAGAGAAGCTCAGTTCAAAAGGTCAAGCATGGTAAATTTTTCCCAATTTTTTTTCTTCCTCTTCTTCTTCTTATTCTTCTCTTTGAAATCTATTGATTTGGGGCACAACCTATTTAGGCTGTGGGCCATCTAATGGACGGTTTGGATCATCCCACGGTGCCGGCCATACCCCCCTCATCAAAATCCAGTGACAGATAATATTTTCCAAAATAAACTACTGTTTGAATTTGACCCGCGGGTTGACCCGGCCCACCTGGGGGGCCGCACGGGTCACCAAAATTCTGACCCGCAAAAATGTGGGTCATCTCCTGACCCGACCCGTGTGACCCGCACCCGCATCACCCGCGGCCAAGTCTATTCATCTTGCCTTGATTCGTGACTTTTCACTGGTTTTTTGCTCAATGAAGTGACCCAGTGTTTAATACGGATTTGAGATCAACCTTGATCAATATTATTTTAACCAAATGATCACAAATCCTAGGTAAAGAAAGACACCCAGGTCACAATTTACAAAAATCGGGTCTCGGAATGGAATCAGGGCCCGGGCTGTAAAGTGACCCTAGCTTATTTTGTCCCGATTGATGATCCGTAAAGTCAGATCAAGATATTAATGACCTAAAACATATAAATCCATGATAGAGGGACTCTCACATGGATTTAACACACTAAAGTCACCAATCAAGGTATTTTTCCAATTTTTCGGATCAAATCATCTTGCTAGATACATCTCTTTATCATTTTGGTTTCCAAGAAATGTGAATAATCATATTTTACAGTGAAATTCCACGGATTAATATATTAGGCTATTGTTGGTTAAAGTATAGCAAAATGAGGGTGTCTACACAACCACGCATCTTTAAGAAAGTGAAAATGATTGATGTTATTTACTTTCCTTCTCCATGAAAACACTGAGTCGGTGGCAACCAGATGGACCCAATGATTGATTTGTTTGAGAGTTTCTTCCCCCTAAAGCAGTTTGCAAACTTTACTCAATATTAAGAATGGTGTGATTCCCCATTAGTAATGAACATAGCCCTCATCAATATAGTACACGTATTGACGTATTGTCATTGAGCCACTAAATCGCAGGAATAATAGTGCTAACGACAATGACAATGTACAACATCAGGGTAGAACTCACCCCTAAAAGCTAGCCATTAGAGCGAGGGTGCCCATCCCTTATAACCCATCCACATCCACCAGTTTTTACCGATGTAGCGGAGAACAAAATTTCTGTTCTACTCAAAAAGAGTTTCGAGCAGTTTCATGTAAAATACCAATGTCGATGTGGTTCTTCTATCATCTCTTGCAATGATTTTGAGGTGTAAATCCATGTAGCTTCACAAATCACTTAGGGCTTCCACTCAGCCTACGGAATTTGCTTTTGCATGGAACCCCAACAATAAGTAGGACCCAGTATACTACAATGGAAGTTCCAATTCGAAATGGATCATGACCCAAACTCAGAAAGTAGGACCCAGGAGACTCCAATGGAAGTTCCAATTCGAAATGGATCATGACCCAAACTCAGAAAGTAGGATTCGAAAAACCCTCTGAAAAGGGATCTAAACAGATTGTGGCCTATGATCCCTAGTGGATCCTTTGACACTGGTTGTTTCAAGTAGAAAGAAATATTTCTATATAGAAAGCTTGCTCAAGCAAGACTAAATTGAAGAAACAGACATAGGAATGGTCTTTTGATAATTAAAACATTTTTATTACAGAGGTGCCATGAAAAATAAGGCAACAATCAACCCCGGAGGAAGTTCCAAGGTCCCCTTGCAGCTCCTAACCTGTAAACAATGAAAGTAATTGTAGTTTTAGACTTGGATAATTTCTAACTTTCACCATAAATGATGATGGGAGCTTAATCTCCACATCTTGGCAAATGAGAACTTTTGCCCACACTAGTTTAAATTTGGGTTGCAAGGGTGGAATTGTCATCAAAGCTCGTGCAAATGGCTTAAAAATTCACAACCCTTCTCTACTATTTGGCATCAAGTACTCTAAGAAAATTGTGGTGCAACTCCAGCATTTTCTTGAGAGTGAGCATTAAGGTCATATCGGCAGCCATGAAAAATTATTCCATGGAATATATGTCAGCCCAATTGTAAAAGAGGAGCTGAGGAGAGAAGGGGAGAGATTTGACAGGGTACAAGTTGAGAGTGCATGGATAGAGGTCAGAGGATGAGAAATCCCTAAAAACATCGTTGCAATTCAAAAAAAAAGAAGAAGAAGAAATCCCTAAAAACTGTGAAAAATAATACGCTACTTCAAAATGGTTTTTTCCCCCGTTTTTCATGGGCTTTTCATTCTCCCTCACTCCCACCCTCCCAAGTCTCTCCCTCTCAGCCCATCTCTCACAACTGGCCCCACTAATATTCCATAGAATATTTTTTTCATAGTTGCCAAACATGTGCCCCAAGCATCAGTTGCTGCTTAGGAGTGAAAGTTTGCAAAATGCATAAATATATAAGTAAAAAGATATATGTCATGTTACCTCCCAAAACCAGCAAGCGCACGGATACTCATGTAAATAGTGAGAGCAATCCAGATCCCAACAAAACCATGACTTGAGGAGAGAAGAAACAAGCATGGTATGCTTATAATGGCTACAATGATCTGAAAAGAGTGAATTGTTATTAAATGTATCATCAAAGAACGAAAGACGGATTTTTCCTTTTTCTTTAGATATATGTAGAGAATGAATATGGAGTACTAGACTTACCATGGAGTAAGCAGCATATGCAAAATCTGATGCTCCAAAGTTGATCCCATCAAAAACAAATGCCAAGGAATTAATCGGTTGAGTGGCGGCTACAAACTGAAAAGGTGAATAGAAATTTCAGTTAAGAGCAATTAGATTTAATTGAAAGTTCTAATTTATATTGCTTTTTCTAATAAGGAGTGAAGAAATACCGGGATTCCTATATGAATCAGTTTCACCACATTGAGATCCTTTGTAAATACTCTCCATCCAAATTGTAAGCCAATCCAAATCCCAACAGTGAGGAACAGTCCCAGAACCACACTCAACTGCAAAATAGAACATATTGAGTATTTTCAGAAAATATAAGGACAAAAAATTTCTGATCAATTGCGAATAATCAACACAGAAAATAATTACCTAAATAATAAAACAGAAAGACAGAGATTGTGTAGAACTATCTGTTTGAAAAGCACTATACCTGCAGAACTCGTGATACGGTAGCCATTGCCTTTTCATAATCTTTTCTAGCGAAAGCACTAGCAAGTATTGCCTGCAAAGAACCTAAATGTGTTAAACTTGGATAGGAATGTTCCAATTTTATGCTAGCTAAATTGGGTTACTCCATAACAAGTTTTGACTTTGAAAGTTCGGGATCTCCTAAAATAACTGATTGAGAAACATGAAAACAATAAAACAGTTGTCTTGCGATATAACTTCAAAGAATTTAGGAACACCAAAATGAGAAAGAAAGATCAAAGTGAAATTTGGATTTGCACAGAACCTTCTCAAAAACCAGTTAAATCCATCATCTAAAAAGAATCTTAGGTGCCCAACATGTGGAATTTTTGTGGTGTGAAGCATGGACTATAGAATATAAAGGACTAGAAAATCAAAGTCATTATTGCTAGAGTAATTAGGTCAAGCAAGAGGCATGGTTTTAAATTTCGGTTTCGGTGGAAAACGAAACGAAATTCACAATGAGTCGGAAAAGTACCAAATTTCGCCGAAACGTTTCGGAAATTTCGGCCGAAACGTTTCGTTTCAGTAAAATTTCGGTGAAATTTCGGAAATTTCGGTGAAACGTTTCGGTGAAGTACAAACGTTTCGGAAATTTCGGTGAAATTTTTATAAGATTTCGTCCGAAATTTCGTACCGAAACTGAAACGTTTCGGTTTCGGTGATGACCGAAACCAAAACCGAGATTTAAAACCTTGGCAAGAGGTTGCTTGAAGCATTACACCCAAGGTATCTAATTTGGAATACCAAGTTTGTTGCCTCCAGCCCCTATATATAGAGATACACTAGGGTTTTAATAGGTTAATGGGCTCTAGCTCAAGTAGGCCCACTACACCGGTCCATTATCTTATTGGGCTTATATTAGAACATAATAGGGTTATATTATATACCCAACAATTATTACTTCCCACCCATGCTGGTTAAAAAAAAGAAGAATGCATTTCTGACCTGTCCAGCAACAGCCAATCCATCTGCAAGAAGAGATGTTGTCATCCAAATCTGCAAGCAGATCTGGAATGCAGCCATAGAAATTGGTCCATGGTGTGCAGCCATAGATGCCGCCAGGGTCACACAGATTGTTGCAGCTATTACCCTTCCCAGCAGCATAAATCCTGAGTCAAGCACACAAATGAAAGAAATATGTTAGGCAGGAAAAAGGGAAAAAAATCAAATTCCTGGTGGAGTTTCTAAAACAAAGGCCTTCTCAAAGATATTATATCCATCCAAGAAAGAAAGAGAATATAAAAGAATACTAATAAACTGCAGGCTTAGTCTATAAAAAAAATTCCTTGAAACTTGAAACCAAGCACACACCACATCGTACAAAAAAACAGAAGAGTACCAACCAAATTATGCAAACAATAGACTGTTAAACTATTAAGACTGTTGAAGCTAATATAATCCTAAACTGGACAATATGCAAAATCATATGCAGTAGAACTGCCAGCCTTAGGGACCATGGAAACCCACTTTCATCAATCAGATGAAGCCCTAACATGTGGACAAGTTTTCACTATTGCATTTTTCAGGTCGAAACCATTCAAAACACCTTAAAGTGTTTTTCATTAGACAAGAGTCTACATGTTTGAGGTGGCTCTGAAGACCATGTGGACACAGCTGTTCTTAATCTAGATGATGTAACCAGAAACATTGTAGCGTGCACATATGGCACGGAAGCTATTACTGCAAGGGTCTCCTTTGAGAAGTGAACACAAACACAGAAATAAAGAGCAAAAACAAAAACAAACTTCTTTTCTATTCCAAAAAGCACTTATCATAACAAATTAAAATTAATTATAGTCTAAGTACAAAAAACACATTCCAACTACGATTTAAAGCCTGACACGTTTGAATTGGGGAAAACAGTTTCAATGAACAAAATGGGAGTCATATTCTTTGTCAACTGAAAGTCGAGGTATATGCAGCATCAAAGAGGCATGGCTTGTCATAGCATCCTATGTCAACTGAAAGTCGAGGTATATGTAGCATCATAGTTGCATGGCTTGTGTCATAGCATGCCACAACTACTACAAGGGCTAAATGGGGCAGATTCTTTGGGAGCGGTACTATCCACTCTTATATGGCACATTTGGAGGGAAAGAAACAACCACATTTTCGAAGAAAAGGAGAAGAGATTGGAAAGAATAATAACAGACATCAAAATCGACCTTGTAGCGTGGAGAAAGGACAGTTCCACTTTATTTTATGTGGGGAATCCTTAAAAACTGGAAGACGGCCATTTGGGAAAGAGACGTAAAGACTAAAGTAACAACGAAATGGAGCCCACCACCAAATGGTTGGATTAAACTTAAGTTTGATGGGAGTTCCAAAGGAAACCCAGGCCATGCGAGTATCGGGGCGTGTTTTGCAAAGACACTGGTCGCACAATCTTCTCTTTTTTCCAGACCAGTTGGGATTTTTGGGTCCAATGAAGAGGAAGCAAGAGCCATAACTTGGGGGTTAAAATGGTTTGTGAAGGACAGGCATCATCTCCCATTGATTATCGAAGGTGATTCATCAAACATCATATCATCGGCAAGTGGCAAAGCACCAGGACCATGGAACCTAGCAAATATTATCGCTGAAATCCGGGACCTATGCAAAATCCTAAACCCTAAGTTTTCACATATGAGATGATCTGCAAACAACAATGCTGACCGGCTTGCAAAGGAAAGAGTAGCGCGAAAAACCTTGGAGGTTCGTGATCATTAGTAAGGACTAGATGATGGGAGTTTTTTGGACAAAGCCGACTGCTGCCTAGGTCACACAAGTCAACCTTTCCTTTAATTTTAATAAATAAAGGAGAGGTTCATGATCATCAATGTCAACCTCTCCTTTATTTTTAATAAATTAAAGGACAAAGTGGTAATGCTTTTTTTCTTTGAGGTTATTATAATGTTTGTAAGCAATTTGACTATCAAATATTATGTAGGCTCAGAACTTTAATTTCCTTTAAGGATCTAATTTCAAGGTTTCTGCAGTTAATGTTCCATCTAACAAAGAGGCATCATGCATCAACTTTCTATAGGTCACACAAGTAAACAGTGTAAAAGAATGTCATATATGTTTCTTTAACCAAAGACCCCTCTTCCCAGAAACAGGCATCCACTTCAAAATCAAAATCCCAAAGGGGATGGAGCTTTTTATGATAATTATATATGCACCAGTGGAACCGCTTACCATTTTTAAGAAACCGACTAAATTGTAGTTCCTTGAAACTTGGAGGCAAGACATCAACTTTTTTCATTAACCTCCACAATAGTATCAGTGAAATCAAATACCTGTGATGGCATAAGTTCTGTGAGATGCGAATGAGATATGTCTGGCAAGTCAGAAGCTAGAAAAGCAGAAAATAGTGGTAAGATAAATATTTTGGAGAGTCATCAAGTTACACTTACTGAGAAATAACATGAGCGATGGCTGCACCACTGACCCCCATATGCAAAACGTATATAAAAATTGGATCTAAGATGATATTTGTTGCATCTCCTGCCACTTTATTAAAGTCAAAAGAAAAAAAAGAATTGGAGTTAGATGGTCTGTACATAAAATCCAAATAAGAAACGTAAAAGAAAACAAGTCGCTTATTGAGATCTATTTGGACAAAATTTCAGAAAGCCCCAAACGGGACATGACAGTCAACCTTTAACCTGAATATATAACACATAAAAGGAAATACACATAAAAGGAAATACATAATACTTTTCAGAGTATGCTATTTTTTTTATAAAGGCAACAATTTATTTCACAAAATAGAGAAAGACATCACAGCAGGGGCAGATATTGCCCCTCGGTTAGTATTTGCTAACTCTGAATATGGCCAAAGTGATGGCGAGGCAATTGGCCTCCCTACAAGGTACCAGATGGCCTATACATCAAAACCTATGGAAGCATTAAAATACTCCGTTCAATCATTGATTCACCTGAGTCAACGTAATTTGTGCCTATAAATCAATCACATATCTTTTTTTTAATAAATAATCACTTATCTTGTTTGATTCAACTGAATAAAGAAAATGCATGCAGTCAATCATTGTTTCGGCCAAGTCGATTCAGTTTTGCTATGGCGAGTTCTTGACCAAACATGTGTTTGTAAACACGTATACCTTCTTTATCTAAGGTATTCACTACTTTGTTTGCCAGAAGCATAATTTGAATGAAGCATATATATCCCCTTCCAAACAAGCCAATTTTCATCGATAATTTGTGCAAGTCTCTATAGCCCCCAAAAGTTCTCCTGATGCAGAAGTAATTATGCTACTAAGTCCCAATGAGTACTAATCTTCCATCTGAGTCCTAATAGAAAACCCTTAAACCCTCCAAGAATGCATGAGCCTTTGACTCGTTAGAATCTTCGATATCTAAAGGCTTAAATCGAATGAACCTCTCCGTCATGGTTCAGAAACACTCCTATGCACAAGATTTCCAAATATGGTCCTAACGAAGTATAGCTTGAACACAATTTTTAGCTCTCAGCACTTTTTAAAACTCCTTTAGTCAATTATCGACTTGACCAACTCAACTCAGTATTGGCACCCCCGATGTCAACAAAAAGATCCTTTGAAATCCCCCAATTAATGAAAAAACTGACCACAGAGATAGTTCATAGTTCATGTATAATTGTTACATGCATGATGCATCACCATCGCTCTAGCATGAAGCGTTAAATTAGCGCAAGACAAGGATTCAAGATCCAATATTAGATATATGCCTATGCAACTGCCTTCCTTTTTAATTAGGACATGTAAGAAGGGATTGAGCCCAAACTCAAGGTCGAGAAATCAAGTACATTCCAAATGAGTTAGGGGATCAACTTATGAAACTATCCCGCTTTGACATTATAAAAAAGCAGTATGTCTATAACAAATTTATAATTTCTAGGTGACAACTTGGAAACATAACTTCAAGGTCCAAATGAAAATAAAAGGTTGTAGGCAAACGTAAGGGACCTTTATGTTTCTTGTACAAGACATTCTTCTCTTACAGAGTGGATGAAATCAAATAAGAAGGTAATAGAACTATAAAAAGGTAGCTAATTAATCTTACCAGTCGCATATAAAGGAGTTTTTGTATCCTTCAATCCTCGAAAGATGCCTTGCATGGCCAAGGATAAGAGAACAGCAGGTGCACCGAGCGACCTCAACACCAAGTATTGTCGTGCTGACTTTAGCATAGGGGAATCCTGTTTGGCCAGAGAGTTCCTGTTATTATTTATGCCTATGTTATAATTTCCAACAAAAAATCACATTTAAATGTATGTGCCCAGGTTGACAAAGAGATTTTCAACACGCAAACACACACACACACACACAAATATATAAGCAATGCTCCCTCCTTTTTCGGGGGACTAATCTTAAATTTAGGGTGGAGCAATTCAACAACTTACCCCTAATAATATTCTAAATCTAATCTCTATCTATCTATCTCTCTGTGTGTGGTTCTCATTGTCTGAGTGCCTTTTGTTAGTATGTACATATATTAAATCTTTATACTTGCAGGTCACCTAGGAGGGTCAAGATGGCCAGATATACATATATTGAATCTTTACACTTGCAGGTCACCTAGGAGGGTCAAGATGGCCATCAGCTGTATGGTGCCCCCTTCTGGCTCTTTTCTCGGGAAATAGCTTTTTTGACCAGCATTGAATGGAAATAATAATATAATGGCTGCTTAATGAAGTGATAACCCTTCTCTAGTCATTGTTTGCAACATATTATTGCCAAATAACTCTCTAGTATATGAAGAATCCATAAACTAAAACAGTAAAGTCTTGGTTAAATCATGCATTCTTTTCTTTCCAAAACGTAATAAATACTTAAGTTATTTGATACGTATGTAGGAATCCAGCACAAGCATGGAGATAAAAAGACCATGATACATTCAACCCATCTAAAATTTTAAATGGATATACTTACTGATTTCACACCCATGAAGCCCAAGACGGGCTTTGCTGAAAAAATAAGTAAAATAGTTTGGAGAAGGCCAAGCACTCCACCGATAATCAATGCTGATGATGCCGATGGAATATTTCTTTTCCCAGCCTTTAAACTGGACATATTTGTTTTTTTAGTTTCAGAGACTGACGAGATGGCCTTTTCAGTATCTGATAGAGAAATAATCAATAAAATTATGTCAATTTCAATACTGGTTCAGCCAACAGACATTATCAAAATGATAAATGAAATAAACGGAAAGAAAATTCCACTTTGTTTTTTATATGATCTCCTTAGCCAGTCGAATAATTCTTTCAAAAATATGCACAGAATTGACGCTTCATTTCACAGTCGATGGGAAAAGTAAAAAAGGGTATCTGTAGCATACCAATGGATGGAATTAACTCTTTCATTTCACTCTTCACAGGAAAAGCCTTTTCCAAGTTTTCACTTTCTTCCTCAATGCTCATAGTCCGGATAGTATCTTCCTCCGCAACAAAGGATGTCGTAATACTGACCAGTGGGAAGATAGCAATCCTCGATACCTGATTAAAAACAGCAATAGAAACTCCTACAGCAGCAAGCTCCACTGGACCTGTAATGAATCAAATCAAAAGATAACTGTTTAAACACAGCAATAGAAACTTTTACAGCAGCAAGATCTACTGGACCTTTAATCTTTAATCCATGGATCAAATCCACACACACACGCACACAAATGACATGCATGATCACTTCTAGCTCTAGCAACTTTGGTGGCCGAGGGGCAACTCAGTTATCATATTCTTATGTTATGTCAATTGGGATCTTAGTTTATTGTATTGTACGATGCTTGTTTGTAATTCAATAGTTAGCAATTTGTAATTTTATGTGCTTTACTACTTTGTCTTTGGAGCTTTTGTAGTAGTAATAATAGTTTGTCTATTGTAACTGTACCTAACAGTTTGTGCTCGGTTTTCTAACTGGAATGACTGACCAGAGGAAATCCTGGTATCCTTTGGGACACTATAACTGCATCTAAAATTTCATCCTTCTTTGAGTTTTCTCTTCAAAATGGGTAATGGAGTTCTAAACCTAAAACCTAAAGTATTAGGAAATCATAATTCCATAACTATAAACTAATTTTTGTTGAGAATTTGGACATATCTGGTCTCGTAGTCTTACTAGTCTTTTCAAAAAATTTAAATGTCTTGGAACATTTCAAAAAATAATAATAATAATAATAAAAAAAAGATCGAAAAACTAAATTGACTCGATCAAGTCTCAGGTCGCCTACAATGCCCCCTCACCTAAGTGGGCCGTCCAAGTTGCGTTGATTTTATAAATGTTATGCTAATCAAAGGGTAACCGCATTTGGGTCCATTGCCAAAGTCTACAAGGTTTCCTGAGATGGGGGTAGATAAAGTTCTATGGAACCATATTTTCATGAGCCTTTGGTTGAACAAGGCTTCAAAAAGGTGACGGAACAAAACAAGTAACTTTTAATGGGATTTTTCTAATTAAACATAGTGAAGAATAGTCAAGAGAAAAGAAGAGAAAAAAAAAAGGAGAAAGAAAAGAAATAAGGAAATATCCTGTATTGTAGAGTTTTTTTTTTTCTCGGGTCTGGTTAGCTTTTAAGACTAAACAATTTGGAACCTGAGCAATGGGAGGGCTTAAAGACTTTTTCCCCCCTTGTTGTCTAGTCCAATTATTGTGGATAGAGATACACTGAACGTGAGTAGGTCGGCTATGCCGAGGGGGGCAGTTCCATGAAGGTTATCATCCATCCTTGATGGGGTGTTTGATTTGGCGGAATCCTTAGATGTTTTCCAGTATGAGAGAGGCCAATGACTCCAATGAAGGTGGCTTGAAGTAGTTGTTATGCATGGGGGATTCATTACCCTTTGAATGCCCTTGTATATCTTTTGTCCTTTTGCTTTTGTTCTTATCAAAAACAAGAAGGAGTAAGGAAAGAAGTTACTCTCTACAAAGGTTTTTCATTCTGGGAAAACCCAGGAAAATAAAAGGCTTGGTTTGTTCATTTTTAGAGATTTAAAAGTAATAAAAGCCAAGAAAAAAGGAAATGTTGGGCTTGGTGCAAAAGGTATCATAAAAATTAGAACTTTCTACATGAGATTAATCTATCGATACAGAGGGGCTGTAACTTTATGAATAAAAAATACCTTAAAGATTTTCCAAGGGTTCTCTATAAAGACTAAGGAACCCAAGCAGTGAAAAAGAGAGGGATCAAACCAATGTTCAGACCCACCTGGTGAACTCAGAACTCGGTTAAGTCAACTAAGTCTAGACCCTAACCGAGCATATATTGGTCCGAATGTAAAAGTAACCAGTGTGTTTTTCATTGGTTTGGTTGAGTCAAGAAACTAGAGTTCAATGGGGAACTCAAAGTGTTAATCTCAACCAGGCTTCTAAATGAGATCCCGATCAAGTCCTAGTTTTTGAACATTCAACCAGACAACGTATATATGTAATACATGGATCAATTTAGGGACTGAAATTGTTGAAGACACAAGACATCCTGGGCATTGATTTTTAGTTCTAGAGGTTGCAGTTTATAGCACTAGTCATGGACTCTAACTGAGAAAGTAAAATTGGTAAAAGATAAAGAAAGCAGATATCTGCTCAGCTATGTTGCATGGATATGGGTACAAATGTTGGAATCTGACACCGATACTGAGTGTCGAATTCGGAAAACCTGACGAAAAAGGATTCATGGATTCAACAATATATTTTAATTAATTCTAAAAAAAAAAAAAATTTACAAATCAATATGTTAAAGCAGGTATTTTACAAATCAATGTGGTCATACCAGGGAATATATCGGAATCAATGAAGAATCGGAATCCTACACCGGTACTCAGTACTCATATTTCTGCTCGCTTTCATTGAGGAAAGCAAGAGATGTTCCCCCACAGGCTTGCAGATACTCCTGGCAGTTTGGATCTTTCTGCATGACTCACTTTCAAAGGGAAGAGAACATACTCCTGCTTACCTTGCCAATAATTGTTTTTCTGGTGTTAAGTCAAGTATGTAGGACTACACACCTCTTTTCTACTCTGAATGCTTAGGAGAGTGTAGTCCTTGTTTTCCCTTTTCAATTTGTTTGATTTCTTAGCACTCTCCTAACTTTTTTGCCAAATCATATATTAACATAAAAATGACATTTCAAATCATTTGTTAGCACAGACACTAAGAAGGACAACCTCAAGTTGTATCCTCTGTTGCAACAAGAGCATGGAGAGGAAAACAAGCATCGAATATGCATGTCTAACAAGATGGACATACAGAAAGATACGAAGCACAGAACTGCATCTACCCAAATCCTATTAGTGATAAGATCGGATAACCAGATCATTGTAATCTCACAAAATCTTGTATGTACAACAGGTATAAATATACAAGGAGTTTGGACACCCTAAAATTCATAGAAAAGCATAGAAAGTAGGAAGGCAGGAAGTGAGTTAAAAAAAAGGAGCTCAATCAAACATACAAAGTGAGAATCAAACCTATATGGCCAATGAATGCTGTGTCAACTAGAGAAGCGATAGGGTCTGCTGTTAAAGCCAGTGCTGCAGGAAGCGCAATCGATGCTATCTCCGAGCCCAGCTCATCCAACTTGAAAACAAGCCTGATCATACAATTACAGAACCAAACATTAGCTTACATTACTAGCTCTAAAGGCAAAACCCCAGAGAGTTTTAGTTTTAGAGATAACAAAACTACAAAAAATACCACTTTGGGGAAAGAAACAAGAAGCAATTATCAGCCCATGTATCTTGTTGCAACTCAGTTAGGATAAATCTCAAGTAAAAGCAGCATCAGGACTCAAATCATTTTTAGATTGAAGGTTTCCCATCACCAGCTATGCTACCAACATGACATTATAGTTCGGATCTCTATAGCCTTTGATGCTTCAAAAATCAATCTTCACACAGGAAAATAATCCTTTGCGCATTATTAGACTGAATTTTATTATGAAAAACAGAGAGGAACAATACCTCACATCCTTGAGAAAAACATGAAAAGGTGTCTTCCATTTCATTGCAGGTGTATTGAGATTAGCATCCTCAGGCATTGGAGGTGGATTGAGATTAGCATCCTCAGACATCTCTGGTATTTCCATTGCTCTAACTTCTAACCACCTCTACGCGTAAACAATGATATAACATTCAGCCAAAAAAAAAAAAAAATCAATTCCTTGAAGAACAAATCACCAGCAAAAACTGAGTATAACAAAAATGAAAATCAGAAACCAAAAGACTTATAGCAATGAAATTTGCAACCAGACGGATCAAATATAACTAAAAATGCCAAAACAAATTTCCAAGCTCAACTAAAAGCAGTTAACAGAAGACATTGGATTCTGATAAGGAGTTTTCGTACCACAACACACAATTCGTCTTTGAAGAGTGGCTCTAAAGTGGTAAAGAAAGAGTCTAAAACTAATCCTTGAAGAGGGACTGCATTATCTATCCTGAGTGTAAGAAACTCAAAAAACCCACTAGTGATTACCACTCCAAAGTCTAAACAAACCCAACAAGGCAACAACTAACCTACTTTCACAACAATCCAAACACAGAAAGAGCTAATTGAGATGTGGAGACATCTGCAGAACCCCTACGAAGTTCCTTGCTAACAAAAGCCTACCCAGTTAAAGTAAAGCTTACGCAATGAGAACCCAACCCAGTTATAACCTCCTCTGCTCTTGTCGTAATCTGTAACGTATCACATATCTTCCCAAAGGCCAAAACAGTAGTTGTAGGCCCCAAAAAACAGTGAGAACAGAGAACCCAAGTAAGGCAACTTCCAAGAAAAATACCCCAAAGTCCCAAAAAAGCAGCCCCCTACTTAAAAAATTGAAAAACAAAAATGCCTTGCCAAATGTCTAGATAATAACAGTTCAACATGAATTTACAAAACAAACCCAACTCAGCTCACTGAAGTAAATTTCTTCTGTGGGAAGGTGCAATGAAATCCAATTTACAGACAAGCACTATAAAAAAAGAGAATTTTTAAGAATAATTTGACTGAGAAATGAACCTCCCTATAATAGAACCTGGCTAGATGGACATTGTCCGTACTAAAACAAAGGTCGGATATTGGGGGTCTTTCATTCTCGTATATGAAAGAATAAAGGACATGCAGTGGGTTCCACTTTTGTTTGATCCAAACCGTTCATTTGAGCTTGTTTTCTAATCTCAGTGCGGTTGCGCCCTTATTGTTATAGAATAAGTGTGTGGGTATCAAAAGAAGGGGTATAAAATAAAGTTTCGTACTGAAAGGTATGAGAAGAAAACAGAGGTCCTCGTGGTCCGACAGTCCGACCTTGTTTTGTGGAAATAAATCGGATTCTACTTTTTTTTAAAGTCTTCAAAGGAGAAAAGAGAAAAGAGAGGTCGTTTTCAGTATGACTTCTTTTTTGGAAGCTTCCTTTGTCTGTTTTTTTTTCTCTAATTCTCAGTAGGTTTAGGGCGATGAAATTTTCACCCCCACTCAGTACGCATTCGCCCCCCTTATAACATGATTTGACGTCGAAATGCGTTAAATGTGTACTGCAGAGGGAGTGAAAATATCATCTCCCTAGGTTTAACCTTCGTTTGTTAAAATGACGGTTCCTTTTACTCTTTGGATACATGGATTTTATAATCCTGGATTGTAAAATCCTAGATTTTACAAGCTAAAACCTAGATTTTATAAGCTAAGTCTAGGATTAAAATTCAAGTTTTAGCTCGTAAAAATCAAGGATTTTACAAACCTAGATTAAAAAAATCCATGTATCCAAACAGCCTATAACCGATTCAAACTTGAAATTTCCAGAAAAAATAGAGCATTTCCAGAAATCGTGAATCGATGCTCGAAGAGCGTGTCAAAATTAAGTTGATAGAGTTGTATCTATCTATCACTTGTTGTCGGAAATTTATCGAGGATCGGTTTTGATTGCTTTGTAGATCTTCATCTGCTAGAAGGGGTTTGCCAGGGTCCATCGCAAAAGTCATTTCGCGGATGGTCCGTCGCATGTCAGACCACCCACTTTGTGAATGGAGACTGTCGCATGTCAGACCACCTACCTCGTGAATGGAGACAATCTCTATTCATGAGGTGGCTGGTCTGACATGCGACAGATCATCCGCGAAATGCCTTTTGCGATGGACCCTAGCAATTCCCATACTAGAATTTTATATTTTTTTCTCTTTCTGGATCCAAATCAGTGAAATTGGTTCGATTCTAAGAGAGATCTAATGTAATTAATCAAAATCTAGGGTTTTACCGGATAGGAAGGCGTAAATCTAAGGCTATTTTCATATCATCTAGGGCAATCCACCGAATTTTGGTCGGAAAATTATTATAATACTATTTTCCATTGCTTTGGCTTTAAAAATGTAGATTTGTTGTAATCAAGACCACGTCAAGTGTTAAAAAGTCATGTTTCATGTGGTCCTGTTTGAATTGCAGGAATTTTCTTGAAAAGTTCGGAAAAGAAAAACTTTTCCTCAATTTCTTGCTTTTTCATTGTTTGATTCCACGTGAAGAAAGATATTTTCAACCCCCAGAGTTCACTAATACAGAGATCTTCAATTTTTGACCATATCCCTCTAAATAGTAAAAGTGAAAGAATTTCCTAAGAAAAAAACTTATGTGAGAAATATTTTTCTTACAATCCAAACAGGGAAAAAGGGCTGATATTTCCACCCTCTATTTTTGCCATTGGTCCCATTTCTCTCCTCAAAGTTTTGAAAGGTTTGATATATATATGTCATATCTAACTATGGGCTACAATTAAACGGTACGGATATATCACCCGATATATGAATATATTTGAATAGTAAATGGTTTCTGAGCCCAAGATCAGATTGAATTTCTGAGGTTGAGTTTTTAAATAGGGTGGCTACCTATGTTGTTTGAGTTATGTTAGATATTGATTCTATAGGACCTAACATAGATAGTGTGTACATAAGAAATCATCTTCATAGGATCATGGTAAGCGTTGATTTGTGGAGGTTTAAAATGGACGTCTACAAAATGTTCCATCTTGTGCTTCTACAGATCGAACGGTTTGGAACACTCTATAAAGATGGTTTCTTAGGAACAACCTATCTATGTCACCTATCTATGTCAGCTTCTATGGAATGAATGGATTGGATGAGTCAAATAATATGGGAGATGTCCTATATAAAAACCCTACCTCAGATAGAATTAAGCGCGCCCCGCAGACCTTTTTGGATTGCAGGAAATTTCTGGGAAAAAGTTTTATAAAGGAAAACGCCTTTCCATCGTTTAGCCAGAATTGTTTTTTCTGCAATCCAAACAGTGAGAAATATAAAGTCGAAAATAGTCCCTTAAAGGAACATTTTCTTAAAGGGACATTTTCTAAGAATGCATGTCGCATGGGAACGATATTTACATCCATCTTCACGATATTTCCCGTGTGAAGAGTGGTTGGGTCTACAGTACACGTGCCACTTCAACGTGATCTATGCCGTTGACTCAGAGGGCCTACCTAATTTACTTTACTCCTGTAACAATTCCAAGATATTAAAGCTTTTGACCAATTCCTTAATAAGAAAGGCTTTTATTAGAACCCAAAAAATAAAGATAAGAAAGGCTTCAAGAATAAACTTCAAAAAAACAAAAACAAAGAAGACCCCTTCTACTTCTACTTAGGGCAGTGATAAATCGACTCCCAAATATCTTAAATCGACTCCCCATGTGTCTTTCTCTCTCCTCTGGGTTCGAGAGAGAAAGACATATGGGGAGTCGATTTAAGATATTAGGGAGTCGATTTATCATCCTCTCTACTTATTACGGGCTTTATTAAAAGCCTTTATTAAAATCGATTAGCTAAATCAGTGCTGTAAAGAGAGGGACCTCACACCCTTATGGACTTAAATAATGCATGAAAATAAATTATGCATTAATATAACGCATGGAAATAAACAAGTCAAACGGCACTTGTTTCATACTCCAACATTTGTCTAGATGACAATCTTGATTGATATTAGTAAATTTATATAGTGTGAATCATGAGAGAACACACATGGTTTTGGGTCCATTTTGAATGGACAACTAGCTATTAAGATCCATGACCGATAAAATCAAAGGCTGACAGAGACTTGAAAGTCATCTTATTGATCTATGATCTAGGATGTTTCAATCTTGGTGGGACCAATGACAATAGATTTGAAGACTTGCAGCCCACAAGATCAAATGAGTTGATCGTGTGCGGGCCCAAGTAAGATTCCTTATCGAAAAGAGAGACGCGCGCATGTGGGCCCGAGACTAATTTTATGCATTATGTATGAGAAATGATACATTCACCTTCTTCTTCTTTTTCCCTAGCTGCCCTTGTAGTGTAAAAGAGTAGTCATAAATAGACTAGAGGAGGCTGGACCACGGAAGATAAGGGGGCAAACAAATCACTTACCTTATGTATGCGTGTATATAATATAAGTATAACGTATGTATATGTGTGTACATACATAGAGAGAGAGAGATGAAAGATAGGTTCCGTGGAATAATAGGCGCAGACGCTATGATTCTTTGAACATGGACTTTTTTCGCTAGCATTATTTAATGACTGCGTAAAAGACACGCCACAATGTGCATAATATATATCTATCTATAATCTATCGATCTATCTATCTATAATATATACTGAGCACGTAACTTTCCATTTTGTCGTTCCATTTTCCGGAAAAAGTTTTTCTTGACAGAACTTTTCTTTGGGCCTCATGTTTCATTTTGATAGTGAGGGCCCCACGGAGTGGGTCGGACACTAATAGTGCTGCTGGAAAACAAAACTGGAAAGGGTAGATGACCTAGAACCGGACAATATCTACACAGTGGGGCCTGGGCATGACATGTGTAGAGAGGGATAATCATACACATCTCATTTGCATTTTATTACCATGTTCCAGGTCTGTATGGCTGACCCCATATATGAGGTTGACCATGATTGACTAACCCACATTCTGTTACGAACCTAGATCGGTTCGCAACTGATTTGATCTTCTTAGAGGAAAGATCAACCTCTTGACCCGCTTCGAGGGAAGGGTCGTTCTCCTTGTGTCCAAGACACAGTTCTCTGGAATAATTTCTTCACCTTAAAACAACTGGTTACATATTATTTAAATAGAAAACAACTCACACGTACCTAAATATTAGCAACCAACACCCTATGTGCCAACTCCTATACAGTACCTAAATCTACCCAACACGTACCTAAATATTAGCAACCAACAACTCACTTTCCTAAAATCTTGCAAACTGATAAGAACATCGTAAAATCTACCCAAAACCCATGTAGCTTGTCTCAAATGTCACATCAGCATGCATATCCGAACAACCAAATGAAATCAGATTGTTATGCACGTAACACATTCATATAATACGCCTCACCCGATATGGGAAATCTTTCACCTTAATCATCTCATCTTCGTTGAGTCTAAATTATATAGATCAATTTTCATTGGCATCTAAGAGAGAAGATTGTGCCCTTGCATGTCGTCCGCCATTTAAGTTTTATAGGAATTTGATTTTTTTCATTGTTGCCGAGTCAACTGGATTTTTACAACTCATTTGATTCATCATCTTCTCTGGGTTTCCTTTGGACATGAGTTTCTATCATTCCTTCCATTCCACCTTACTGTGAAGATTGATCATACAAGCATTAGATTTACCCTGTCTTTGCCATCAGATATATGACAGCAAAAGAGAAAATTACAAAATGATAAATGTAGCTTAATTTTAAAAAGGAGGTCATTATTTCCTTTTAACTAGGGTATTTTTTATATTTCACGAGTCACAATCAATATGCTATCCATGTTACGTCGAGTAGTTAATTGCATGACTCAATTTGAATAATTTTTGCATAATATGATGAGTGTTTTTGCAATTTGTGAATAGGAAGACTCCGTTTGTAAATATAACATAGTAGGAGACTTCTTTCGCGAAAATTCCTATATATAAATGTGGCCAACTTCCCGTGGAAGATATCTTAGAATTACGCCACCTGAGGATTATAGTCGTCTACTTATCCAAGAAGAAATCTATCGGAGGCAAAGGTCTAGATTAAAGTGGCTGAATGAGGGAGATAAAAATACAGCTTACTTCAATTGAATCGCTAGAAGAAGAAGAGTGAACATGATTAGCGCTCTCCATGTATATGGCACTCATTGTGAGGATAAGGATACCATCATTATTCATTAAAGAGATTGTAGAATATTAACACAACCTTTACTCATCTGAGAATGGGAGTTTTCTTAGTTTACTCGTAATTTGTTTCAACATGCCTCAACTATACTTACCAAACAAGGAAAACCCAGAAAAAAGAAAAAGAAAGCACTCTCCCTCTCATGCTTGCATAATACACTAGGAAGGGCTAAATGTAGAAAATATAGAAAAATAGAAGGGGTAGTATGAAATGGCATCCCTTGTTTTCTTAAAATGGAGAGAAATGGAAAGGATACTAAGAAATGGTAGTATGAAAGGGCTAAATGTAAATAGAGAGAGATGGAAAGGATACTAAGAAATTAAATGGCATACCTTATTTTTTCCAACTTCCCTTGTCTCTTCTTCACAACCCAAGGTGGCCTTTTCTTCCCTTTAAATTGGATGCCTGCAAGTGACCCAACTCACCTTCCCACTTAAAAAAATGAATTTGATGTAGAAAATTGAACACCAGTCCTACCCTTCTCCCTCCATTTTCTTCAAGGATTTCTTCTTCCACGTGACCACGTAGGATTCCCAACATCCGTTATTTTGGACCTACCTATGCTGATATGTTAGTGGGTGAAGTGTGGGACCCACCTATAATACACTTACACCACCCACTTAAAGAGAAATCACCTTCACCATTCCCTCCTCCACTTAAGTTGCATTTGATTCAGACATTCACCATTCTCTTTACTTTAGTAGAATTGCATTTGATCCTCACATTCACCAATCTCTCCACTTTAGTAGAATTGCCTTGTGATTTCTTAGACATTGATACTAATAATTCATTTCAAGATAACGAATTCAATTAACATAGGTCCAATATAGGTTTGGTCAATATTCAATGTTTAATGAGGTATTCTTGTAAGAAAAAGTGATCAGATTATGATGGTTTAATCATTAAGATTTGGTTATATGCAACCTTAAAACGACACCATGCTTTTTTTCCTCGGTTAGCATCGCTTCGAAAGGTGTCATGCCGCACACATATTGACCACTACTAGGTGTCATGCAGCACACCTATATTGGTCACGAGTAGTGACTCAACTCAACCGAACGGAGTACTGGTTTCAGTAGGGGTGGCCAGAACCGAACCGAACCCGAAGAACCGAAACGGAACCGAAGAACCGAACCGGAACGGAACTGTTTAAAAATACTTTGGGTCCGGTTCGGTTCCACTGATGAAGAACCGAACTTATTCGGTTCGGTTCCGGGTCTAATGTTCTTGGTTCGTTTCTGGAACCGAAGAACCGAACTTTGAATTTATATATAATATTTTTTATATTTCTATTATACATATACTTATTAATATAAATTACTTATAATATTAATAAGTAATAGTTAATACTATTCTTATAATAAGAAAGTAACTTATATTATAACTTTAATTAAAAGTTTTTATAAATTATAATTAGTAATTTGTAATTAGCCATTAGAACCGGAGAACCGGACCGGACCGAACCGATTATGTTCGGTTCGGTCCTATTATGTACTACGGTTCGGTCCGGTTCTTACAGTTCATGGAACCGAGAACCGAGAACCGAAAAAAAAAAGTAACCAAGGACCGAGAACCGAACCGGTTGGCCACCCCTAGGTTTCAGTTCACACCAAATGTCTAAGCCCTCTTTGTTTTGGATTTTGAGAACCGACTGCAAGTCCAAAACTGATTATTGGACTTAACCCAACTCAACCGAACCGAGCATTGCTTTCGGTTCGGGCCCTGTTTGTTTTGGATTTTGAGAACCGATTGTGAGTCCAAACCTAACTATTTGACTCTTTGAGAACCGATTGAGAGTCCAAAACTAATTATTGGATTCTTTGAGAACCGATTGTGAGTCCAAAACTAATTATTGGACTCAGAATTAAAACCGTGTTCATTTTGGATTTTAACAATAGATTTTGAGTCCAAATCTGATAATTGGACTAAAAATTAAATGCGTACATGTGTGTCCAATAATAAGTTTTGGACTCACAATTGGTTCTCAAAATCCAAAACAAACAGGACCCACGTATATTCATTGTTTAGTTTTAAAATAGAGAGCTGCTAGGAAGACACAACCATGTCAGGAAGAGCTTTGATCAAGAGCATGTATTTTTGAATCAAGAGCTTTGATCTTCTAAAAGCATCGTTAGGCGAACATATGTTTGCCATTTGGATCAACGGATTTGATACGCACACAGGCCACCGTAACAACCCCTTTCTTTATAGCACTGTCCAAATAAAAAATAAACCCTACTTGGGGACATACTTGGGGGCACAAACATTAGGCTGTATTATCTAAATACTACTGAGGACACTGCATAAGCTTTTGGGTACTCAGGATTGGGGCAATGCACTGAATATTTTCTAGTTGCAGCTGTTTGAAATGAGCAATGGGATTGTGGTGGAAAGGCCTTACACTGAAGAGATTGGAGAAATCCTTGGTGTTGGTGAGCTCAATAATTTTTGAAATGATAGTTCTGTATTTGTCTTTGTATACGCTTCTGCGATGAGGACCAACAAATGAACAAACTAAAAAAACCAAAGCATTCTCTTAACATGCAGAAGCAGCAAATATAAGACCACAGCTAATCCCTATTTCATATGTGGCAGAGGTTTCTACTGTCACATTCAAAATTTCAGGTACAAGTTTCATAATAGACCTGCACCCTTTCCTCCCCAAGCTCTACCCGCAAAAATTCTACACAAATAATTCTCTAAAAATAAATAATCAAAATGAAAATGAACAGTCTGCCTCAGGAACTAACTACAAGTAGGAAAAAAGAATAGGAAATAAATGGTACCGAAGGCAAACAAAAACCAGTAGATTACCACAAGCCAATGATCTTCCACCAGAAGCCCCCTATACCGAGCCAGATGACGATGTTGACAATGGAGATAAGGAACCCATAGCCCCACCACTTGCCAAGTGGCACGTAATTGGCACCATAGAAAACTGGCGCAGAGCCAATGCCATAGTGGGTGAGGCCACCCATGAGGTTGGAGAGGAAGGAAAGAAACATGGCCCCGAACGGCGGTGGGGTGCTTAATGTACTAGCTACTGACAAGAAGGCAGTGAACATGGCACCAATGTGGGCGGCACCACTGGCGAAAAAGTAGTGCGAGTAGAAGGAAAGCAGAACCAGGATGTCGAATGAGAGCTGCCACGACAACCCAAGCCCACCTACAAACTGCAAGAAAGTAGATTTTTTGGTTAATCAAGAATACATTAAGAAATGAAATGCGAGAAATCAAATAAACGAGCCACAATCTATGTTTCCATGACCCTTCATTCAAATCTAGTGCAGCATTGCATGTTGAGTGTCAATACATGTAATAATCATCTCCAACATTTGATGACGTGAAGAATACTTTTTGTACTCTCATACACTATAATCTGGAGAAAGATAGACTTAAATCCCTTACACTAAATTGTGGGGTGAGAACCATCAGATCTTTGATCTGACAGTTGCCAGTTGTGAAAATCCCTTTTATCAATTATAGCATAATAAGTAGCATTCACAGTATATTATGTTATTATTCTACTGTAGAATTTAATATTGTCAACCCATATCAAATCGTTCACATTATCAAGAGTCAAGACACAGGATGCTGCAAACAATCTCACTTTCTCATTCTTTCCCTTACTGTATTAAAAAATTTGTTGTAATTTTCATTACATATCAGAAGGATGCATAAACTAACATTTCCATTTAACCTTTTACAAATTCTCTCACAGACACCTCATAACAGTCTCTAACACCAAAATATAATTCAGTTTCCAGGTATTATATAACTGTAAATGGAGAATAAAAAGAACAGCCCAGAAGCATGTTTCAGTTTCCAACATGTGTATGGGCCTGACACAAAATGTTCAATATCCAGGGAATGTATGCCCCACTTTAAAAAATTATTGAGTCTCCGGTGTTGGCCCTACCAAGCCAATCAAAAACTCCTTTCACTTGCCCAAGTTACTAAAAAATGTTGATTGCGCCGATCATTGAGTCTCCCAAGTCACACAGTTTAATCTTGCCCGAGTTCTCGTCCAACTGAACATTTTTAGACACTGGCATAGCCCAAATAATTGAAAAAACAAACAGAGAATAAAAAAGACATACATGCACACATGAAGCATGGAACCAGACTAGAGTAGAAAAAACTCATAAAGAAATACACCAAAAATAGTACAGCAATAGCAAGCAACTACTAAGTAACATTTCCATGCCAAAAGAAAACACCACAATAGAGGTCTACATTCTAACTTCTACCAGTGATATTAACAGTCAATTCACGAAAAAACAGTCTAATAGTTCATTGATAATACAAATTTAACATTTGAAATGTGAAACCCATAAAATTAGCATTTAAAACATGAAACCCATAATGTAAGTTACAACGGAGGTTCTTTTTACCAATAGTAGAACAGAAATGGCAAATGAGTAAATATAAAATGCTAAACAAAATAAATAAATCTCGAATGTCGCTTGACTGGCAATTTCCTTATTCTAGATGCCATGACAGATGGATTGCATGATATATGGTAAGGTTGTTCCTATTTAATGGTTCAGACAAAAACACCGACTTCTGTGGATATCTTATGTTAAGCTTAGAAAATAGAAAGAGGCTAAAATTGAGCTGAAATAATCAAAAGTCTGGCAGAGACAATTACTAGAGATAGCATAGCATGGACACATCGCTTAAGGAAGTCGAGAAGCATTTGGTTCTCATAAGAAATAGTAGGCAGTTTATATACGCTTAGAACGCTAGGGCATCTTCCAGGTGACTTTAACCCACAACCAGAAAGAAACAAAGAAAGCAAAAAACAAGATATGTGAGATTAGATGTTTACTGTCAAGAAGTGCAAACAGGAAACAAACTTTCACTACAATCTGGCTGAACCAGGAGACGAGACCATATTTGTTGAGATAGGCGGCCATTGCAATAAGAGCGGCAAACCATGTGAGGGTATCCCAGGCCACTGATTCAGCCAAACATTCTTTCCATGTCACAACCCCAGTTATAAGCAGGACAGATAATCCGAGAATAGCAGCTGTGACAGCATCCACATTCAGGACTCCTCCAAAAATCCAGAGCCCCACCTGTGGAAAGAACCACAAAATATGGAAACTATTACCAAGATAAATAACACACTTTGTCGGACTTATTAATGTAAATTTTTCAATAGCTATTAAATACCTTACATGACAAACAATTATATTAAGAGGATCTATAAGTTATTATATAATATGGTTTAAACTTAAACAAATATAAATGTATACACAATAAAATTTTCTAAAAATAAGAGAATATAGCTATATCAAAAGAAATATTACAAACATAACCATTCGATAATCTACCGCCAACGATTCTGACAAAAAAAAATGCACGCACACATGCACACATGCCGATGCCCGCGCCCGCATGCACATGTACATGCATGTGTACACACATTCACACATGCAAGTATGGGGGGTAAGGACAACAAAAGGAAATTAAGCATGACTCCACTGCAAGAAAGCAGTCTTGAAGGTGAGACTTGAGAGAGGGGTAGGGGTAGGAGGAGGAGGATCCCAAGACCTGGCAGTGGTTATGGCTGCCATTGATAGAATGAAATACAGGGCCCAAATCTGCATATCGATTTCCGGTAGTTGACAATCCATGCTTCCAGGCCCATGAGATTCACAAAAGGACAAATAAAGGGGTGTGGTTAGTGCCTTTTGGGAGTGGAATATCAATCCCCTATAATTTATTAAAAAGAGAACAATAATTATTCAAGGGATAGATTTTGTGCACATCTAAAATCCAATCTAGATACAACTCTCATTGATTATTTCCCGCCTCATTGGCTTCCCTCAAAATGTGTGAATAATGCTAAGGACATCAATTCCTTTATTAAGATCTGAACTTTTATCAACAATGTGAGCCATCCTCCAAGATCCTAGCTTTCTCTCTTTCTTCCAAGCAATTCATTAGATGAGTCACTCTTCATCAATAGTTTTCCTATAAATTCATCACAAAATATTCAAAGCATGATAAGAAGCTCAAAAGCCTCATTTGAATCTTTTATTCCTAAGCATCAAGGTAAACCTTGACTATTCCCCCTATCATTTTGAAGACCTCCTATGCATGCAGGAATAGGTTTTGCAAAATAAGACACATTCGAAATTAAACTTCAGTGTGCAGCTTAGAAGCACAAAAAAAGGGGGAACAAGAACAAGAGCAAGAGCAAGAGCAAAAATAAGAGCAAGGTTTTCAATGGATTCAACATTGGGAGTGGTCAAGGGAATGCCTATAAATGGATAGATCTATCTTCTAAGTTGTGCTGACTGGTGAAGCCAACCATCCAGCCACTATTCTATCTGTTTGTGAGACGACCAAAGTCCTAGCATAATAGATTCCAATGGATAATTGAATGCATGAATGCTTGTGTTAACTACTCAACCAGAATGGTGTTGTCTTTCTCCTATTGCCTCCCTCATTTGAAGGAAGCACTTAGTAATTTCGACAAAACTGCCGTAGACAAAAAGGTATAAAGTATTGAAGGTTGGCAAAATCATGCCCGAGCAATTCTCTGTGCCTCTCAAAAGTCCCTCTTTTGAAGATGGCCTTGAATAAATTGCCACATTTTTCATTATTTGTTTATTTCTTTACTTAAAAAAAAAACAAAACAAAAAAAACAAGATATAAACCAGTATGTATTTCTACAACAATTTTACAGTGCTAAATTTGCCACTCATTACATAAGCTATAACTTATTTTTGTTTTGAATGCCAAAGCTATAGCTTAAGTTTGAAAGATTAATTTTGATATAGTAGTGAGAAGCGCTATTTAGAAATTCCTCGAGTTAATAGTTGACTTGCCTGAGTCAACTCCCTTTTAACTTGGTTGCGGCCTCATCAAAGTCCAAGTTCTCCGCTACCAAGTCAATCAAAACTCCTTTTTTTGACTCACCGGAGTTAAAGAAAATTTGACAACGCCAATCAATGGCTCACCTATGTCAACTCCCTTTTACCTTGGTCGAGTTCTCGTCCCAGTCCGAGTTCTGAAGATGACAAGCTAGACCCAAGAAGCCTGGGGGATTTTTCCTTTATGAGGAAAGATCAATGGAATAGCCGGACATTTTGAAGTTTCTTTAAGAAACATGAGTAGGTTTGAAATCCCTGAAATGGGCCGGTAAATGTTGATGTGGGTAATCACCTTGCTAAATTGAAGAGAAATCTTTGGTCAAGCGAGACTATTGTCTTCCTTGGTGTCTCCATGTTATTTGTACAAATTTGACATGCTCCTAAAGTTAAAAGTAAGGTCTCCCATGTTCATGTACAACTTTTCTCGGTAAAGCGGATTATTTGGCGAACCATGGAGGAAACTGTAGTAAGATGCCCGAGGAAATGATTTTTTGGGAACCCAAAGTCAAGAAACTTGCTCTAGCATACCAAAAACATATCAGAAGTATCTAATGACAACACTTACTGATACTAGAACAATGACTACACATATTGATACCCTGATTTTAAATTTCGGATTCGGTTGCCACAAAAACAAAAATGCTTCAGTTTTTGTTGGAAATTTCAGTGGAAATCCTGTAAAATTGCGAAAAGTAATAGAAAAGTACAAATACACACTTACAAATCATCACATAAGCAAGACAACAATCCATAGTGGTTTAACAAGATCGAAAATCTAGTACATATCATATTACACATGCAATTCATATAAACATTTATACATAATACATACACCACATTTTACGTGCAATTTATATAAGAGATTTGCTAGACAATTTCGCAAAAAGCCATTCCACAGCTCACTTTTGCATGAGAGAACAGCCACCTCAGATGAATTATATAAATAAGACAAAATCTGCTACGAGATTGTTGTTCTCTTCTGCAAAATTGCCTAGCAAATCCTTTTTGAATAAATGATTATGTAATACATACTAATATAGTATATCGGTATCACTAATACACTTGAGATTTTGGTTTCGGATGTCTTTCGGTTTCTATATCTGTTTTGGTGGGGATAAAAAATGAAAACATTTTGGTCATTTCGTGTCAGTTATGGTGAAAATTTAAAACTGCGACTGGTACTAGAACGTTACATATTCTAATCAAAGGAATTGGAAAAAAACACATTGTAATTCCGACAGCATTTCACCTGTTCAGGTAGATTCATTTTCTTAAACCCAGTAGCCCAACATGGGCAAATGATAAACTAGCACACAACATAATCTACAGGCTACACAAGTGAGAACATGAAAGAAAATGAAGAGTGGAAGCACCAATAACAGAAAAAAAACAAAAAAACAAAAAAAAAACAAAAGACAAAAGTTTAAGTCAGCATTACAATACCGTAAGAAGCAAAGTCACAGCCATTATAATCTCATTCTTAGACATTAACCCCATCTTCTCCAACTACTCCCTCGCAAGTCTAGGTGCATCAGGACTACTCTTCACCGTCGGAGGATACAACAAATACAGAATAAACGGTACCACAACCAACAAAACCAAACCCGGCACAATCGCAGCCACAGCCCAATCAGTCCACCCAATTGTCTGATTTATCGTATTGAACGTCAGATTAGCACTCAATGGATTCGCCGCCATTGCAGTAAAAAACATAGACGACGAAATCACAGACATCTGAAAACAAGTAAGCATCAACCAAGACCCTAACCTATTCTCAGTCCCATCACCCACATTACTCCCACAAGCCACACAAAGAGACTTAACAAGCGGGAGAAAAATCCTTCCCGCACGAGCAGAGACCGAGGGAATTGCAGGGGCAAGTAACGCCTGCTAAAAAACCAAACTATACCCTAACCCTAATGAAGTGCTACCAAATAAAGAAACAAATTGATAAGCAACGCGTTACGCGATTACCTAAACCGGTCTTGATAAACCCTCGCGCGAAGAAGAATGCGAGTGCGATTAGCCAGGGGATCGGATCTCCGAATGCAGCGGAGAAAGTTAGAGTTTTGGTGAGAACAGAGGTGCCTAATCCCATCAGAGCAACGGCACCGAGAGGTAAGGGTTGAGTGATTATTCCGAGGATTGTGGCGAAGAAGATTGCGAGGAGTGGCCACGCGTTTTTTGAGACTCCGGCCGGAACTGGAACGAACCAGAGAATAATTCCGGTGAGAATTGAGGCAAGTAAGGGTTTTAGAGAAGCGCCTTGCCATGGCGAAGAAGGGAGTATGGTGGGTGAAGAAGAGGAGGCTCGGATTTGGAAGATTTTGTTTGGGAGATTAGAATTAGGGTTTGGAGGTTTCAGAGAGAGATTTGAAGGGAGAAATGTTGGATTTGAGGGAGGAAAGATTAGGGTTTGATGATGGGGAATGTTGGATTTGGAGAGGTTTAGGTATGGTGAGTTGAGAATTGGAGGATCTGGATCTGAATTTGGGGAGAGGGCGAAACCCTAGGTTGGAGGAAGAAATTAGGGCATTGGACGCCATTAATGGCGTTTAAAGGAGCATCGGATGAAATGAGGAGAGAGAAATGAGTGTGGGTATTTATATGAGTAGTTGAACCGTTAGATATTGATCGGACGGGTTGAAGGGGATTAGGAATATTCAAGGTTAGGAAAATGAGAGGTCTTCTATCTAATTCCAGAAGTCCGTCGGAAAATACAAGCCAGGCAGACATTTAGTAGAAGGATTGGTACTAAAATGCGCCGGGAGAATGGTGTACTGCATGCATCAATGGAGTGGCTCATTTTAGACAAAATTCTGCAAAGTAAAGCGTGGCATTAAGTAAATTTAATTTAGGCATGGTTTCTTTTAAATTTAGGCCGAAATTCCCAAATTTTTTATTTCGGCAAAATTTAAAACAGAAACCGAAATTTGAAAATTCCAGCTGAAATTATAAGATTTTGCACCGAAATTTCAAACCTTGCTTGGGACCTTGGGGGGCAACTCACTGTTTCTTTAAGTTTATATTTTTCCGTGCCATTATAAATTCATTTTGTACCAAGGCAATACAATTGGAAGGGAGGATTAGATCTTTTCTCTGTTTCTCAAGGGCAGCTAAGTAAGCTCACTTCAAGTGAAATCCTCTTATAAGAATGTCTGATGCTACCTCATTACTTTGGTTCATTATAAAGGGAGATGATACCAGCACATCCATGTTTTAATAATTGCACTAACCCATCTTGTCTTTTATTATTTAAAGAGGTGTCAAAGAATATTACAGTTCCAAAAAAGACATCACAAGCCAATTAGAAAAGAATAGACAAGCTGAGTTAGTGCAATTATTAAAACATGGTTGTGATGATATCATTTCCCATTATAAAATTACTCAATATTAGCATTATTTAAAGTTGTTTATGGTGCATTTGGATGCCTATTGGAATCCATGAAAATGTGTAAACTTTCAGAACATAATTGTTTTATAATAACAAACATACCCTTACACGTGGCAAACAAAAACAGGCCTACTTTTTCTATATAATGCCTACTTCTATGCATATCCTCTGCATTGCTCCTCCTAGCTTTTAAAGGACTGGCTTCCCAAATACCACTACTTTAGTTTTCAGCAGTCTCCTTGTAACTTGGGAAGCTTTAGCAATCAAAACTTGGCTTGATGTTGAAGTTGCTCCTGTTGATATATTTATAAAAAAAGATTTAGTGGGGAAATGTTACAGAGAAAAAGAAAAGGATGAAGCTGATATAAGTAAGCATCACAACAATATGAATTGTAAGACCAATTTTCAGGGCAGGAAATTAGTTAAGTCAGGCAAATGATTTGGAAAAACAAACAGATAACATATAAATGGGCAAGAAGTTGTGCTCCAGGGCCATAGAAGCTTGCGTGCGTTATATTGGAGATTAGAGACATATTTGAGGTTTGGTTTTAATAAAATTTCGTTACCTTTCAAACAAATTGATGGAATATAACAGAATTTTAAATATATCTACTATAGTCATTGGATTACTGACCTCTGTCACAAAGAAGGCATGGAATCCATATGGAACTCTATTAGGTAGTTCAACAACTGCAACAGGGTCAGCTGACATTGTTTTTGCATCAATCACATTGACTTCGGATTTTCTGCATCAATAAATTGAAGAGAAAAACAGTTAGCTAATGTCTTATCATATTTGATTTCAGGTTTCTAATTTTAAATCTTTAGTACTAAATAGCAATACCACCTGACGTATCATGGAAACTAATAAAAGAACCATAAGAAATTAGTTCAAATGATTAAAAAAAACTCGATAAAAAAATTTCAATTTGATAAAAATTGCTTGAATGCTCCACTTAAATCTAACCACAACACAGAGGAAGAGCTTACACGGCTTATTTGATTTCAGGTTTCTAGTTCTGAAAGTTTATTACTAAAAGTGCAGTAGCAATAGCACCTACCAAGGCAACTTAAAAATCATTATAGAAACCTTTGCTTGAATGGTCCAGCTCCAAACTCTGATTCGAGCTTGTAGTCTAAATAACGCAATGCATGACATATCCAAGACAGACGCTACATACTTCTCTAATTGGATGGCATTTTGGGAATTGTAACGGACTTTAAGAGCTAGTCGAAAAAGTGTAACTAAAGAGAGGAGTGCCACTACTAAAACCAGGAGTTGGAATATTATTCTCTCGCACATAAAACTATTATTAGATGATGCATGTGTCTTTAGAACCCCCTTTGGGGTATTGATACTTACATGTGACACATGCATAGCTACATAAATATATGGTGGATATGTATGTGTATGCATATACAGAACTATTAAATAAATGACAACCGCCTTTCGTAGTTAGTTACCAGAGAAATTTTAAAATAATTAGGAGAATGACTAAGATATCTTGGACCCTCAAAATGAATGCAAATCGCCATGTATTGCTAATTTTTTCAAGGAAGATGGATAATCAAGTGTGCCCTTGATTGCATGGTAACTATATTTCAGCTTCTCCTGATATATATAACTTTTCCACTTTCACCAACTCCACTTGCAAATCCTTAACACACATTCATATGGTAATGGTGATCTGATGACTGGAAGTCTGGAACATCACTGGTAATGATTGTTGAAAACCGAGAGATACTCTAATCTCTCAAACAAAGACAAGATGAGATGCCAGAAGCATACACAATTAAGAAAACATGTGATTTACGTGGTTTGGCAGTGTGGGTACATCTGGGTACGTCCACGGGAGAAAAGAGTTTCATTATTTCGATTAGGGTTACAAACTCTCTTTTTTTCCTTTCATCTCAGGTAAGAAAACATCGAAAATGCTCTTACACCTGTAATCCTAAAATGTGGCTTATATATTAATACCACTACATCAAGAATTACCAAAATACCCTTATAGCACAAACGAAAAATTAAATTCCCCTTTCAGGGCCGCAGATTAGTCCACCTAGGTGATGAATCATTGCTAGAATGTAAGAATCTGCACAACAATGATAATATAAATGACGATGTGTGCATGTGTAAGTGAGAGAGAGAGAGTAAAAGTTACCCAGTGTTCTCGTCATGCACAAAAAATATCAAGTAGCCGTCATCCTCTTCTGAAGTGACACCAGGCTTACGAGGAACAAATATTGCCTCTGAACCATATCTTCCGGCTTCCAATTCAAGGATGCCTTGAATATTTCCTCCAACTTCAAGCTTTAATTTTTCCGCATTTGGCTCAGCATGCAGATCAAACTTGACAATGCCTTTCACCTTTGTAATGTTGTCAAGTATGGTTCCATAGACAAATCGTTGCTTTCTGAACTTACACAAGACAACTAAATAAAAAGGATGCAGATGAAAATAACTTGGCCTCAAGCAAAATGACTCTGTCACCACAAAAAGTAACATACGTGATTTAAAACGGGGAAAAAAACCCAAACATTTTTTAAATAGCTAAGATAAGCCGGTATCTTCATGGATGCAGCAATCAAGAAGCCTTTTCTCGCAAAGAAATAACAATCATTGGGAAAGATATCCAGTACTGAGAACACAATGATGTGAAATTTGGGGAGGTTCTTTGATTCGAGAAAATGATGATGATTTTTGTACTTAGCAACTATGTCACAAACATCTCTGATATTTTCAAAATATAGCGATTTTATGGCGATATTTTGATAAAATGACAAAATCCCCAAATAATCCTGAGAATTTAAAAATATATATAGTGATATTTTCATTTACCACGATAATATCACGATATTAACGATATTTTATATTTTGTATTTTTTTTCTTAATTTATGCTTTTATATAATTTAATTTATCTTTTTGCCCCGATATAAACCCAAAAAAATAAAAATAAAATAATATATCCCGAGATTTTCCCTTGCCGAGAAATTCCCGAGAAGGATATTGGTGGCATAGCATGACAATAAATATAGAAATTCCATTTACAATCCACATCCTTAGGCAAAACACCAAAACAAATTAACTTTCTTTATTGAAAATACTCTAGGACAACACCACATTTCTTTGCATTGAAAGAGTTTAATCATCTACAGAAAATAAAAAACGGGGTGTGTGTTTATTCACATATCCCCCTCCAGACATCACCAATGGCTTGAGATATACCTTCCAGTGTAGCTCTCATTGATTCGAGGAAAATCGACCGCAGACACAGATAGTTGCTTCTGTGAAGCATCACCACTTTTCATGTTGAATCTCATTTCATATCTACAGGAAAGAAACAACCATTATAAACACTCTGGAGAAAGTGATACTGAAAGAAAAATTAGTTTTATGGATCAGAATTGCATACAGCTCATTTTTGAAATTTTCGAGCTTATCTTTAACAGTTCCGCTGACCATGTCCAGTTCAGGATTTTCAATGCGACAAGTGATCAAAACAATTTCATCACCCTCTTCCCAAGCATTGGCTAGTACAAGAAGGCACTGAAAATATCAGAAAAGACACCCAAAGTGCCAAAACATTTGTATTTTGTGAAAAAATACTTAAATGAAACAGTACAAATTCCATTGTAATCCAAAAAAAGTCTGATCATGTTGATATGACCAAGTCTGCAGTATAGCGTGGTAGTTTTTTCACTAAGTTAACAACCAGTCGATATTTTAACTAAAGTTCAACAAGTCAATGATACAAGCTCACTCCTAGCTAAGATCTAATGGATCATATCCGTCCGTGCAATTACATAAAATGCGGAACCCTGATCCGTTTGGATGTTTTCGGGTAATTCGAGTTATGAGTGGGATCGTCGCAGGGATCCGATGGTCGATCTTGCTGTGCATCAAGTATTGAAGCATGCGGCTTCATATATTGTATCTGTGACTTCCAGATTCCAGATAAAACCAAGATTTTAAAAAGGTATTAGAATGTCGAAAAAATATTATTGATAGTTTCCATCATGGAACTTCATTTGTTCTCTTGAGCAATGATTCAAACATTGGTTTTGATCAGGGTTTTGGTCCCCATATAAGCGGAAGTACATCATGGAAGTTTATGGAAGTCCATGGGAATCTTGTAAGTATAAATGAACAGAGAAATCATCACATAAGCAAGGCAACTATCAATAATGGTTTAAAAAGGTCAAGCACCTAGTAACATACATCGTCATGCATGTCTAGAACAGTATAGGTAATTCTAAGCATACATATTTCACATGTTTTGGAAGCTGACAATCGTGCAATTTCTTTTACTTCTCAACTTACTCATCTTATAATGGAATGGGTATTAGTAATTCCTAGATGTATGGAACTTTTTGGTTATGTGAGTGCATGGAGGAATCAAACTTCAGACATCGGTCGGGACTTACTTCGAACTTCGGTCCCAGCAGAAGTCGACACATGACACATGTCGATAGAAGTTTAAAACCATGTTGAGACAAGTAGATTTATTGGAAATCCAAAAGGCATTGGCAGTTTTGCATTCGGCATTGAACTAGAATTTCATGCTATGCCGAGAGGGGCAAGCAAAATTGCTTGGTATGGATGAAGGAAGACCTTTTTCAAGATCTAAGGATTCAAACTACGAAACCAATAAATCTATTTTGTAATTCAAAATGAAAAAACCAATTCAGTGACCCATAACTAACAGAGGACACAATGTGGATGGGCACTTCAGCAATAAAAGTATAGTAAATCGTCGTTTGAGCAAAGACCAACATTGACTACAGCAAGAACAGTCTCCTCGATGGTCCCTTGAGTATAATTTGAAGAGCAACAGGAATAGGATATCATCATATATTCATTTCTTCATATGCCAAGGATTCTTTCAATTTTCCAAACATTAATGCTGTATCCCATATCCATAACAAAGACATGTTGTGTCAAGGTAGCAGAGGCCGGTAATAAGCCAGTTAATGTCTTACATGGTTGCATGTAATCACGTGAGAATTGGTCTCAATAGTGGTACAGAGTAGGTTTATATTGACCAACTCAGCTCATCCAATTAGATTCTTCAATTTAACACTGCTTGAGATGTCATTAGGATGATTATGATGAATTGCATGTTGAAGCTTAAATGCTACAGAAAATCCAAAAAATAATGTTGGCCTGTTAAAGAATAACTATAATGAAAGAATACGGCTCACCATTATGGAAGATGAAGCAATTCGGAAGGTCAAACCATCTGATTTGAAGCTCATTTTTGGCATATCGTGGAAGTATACCAAAACGAGCTTTCTTTGTCTCATCAAATGTGAAGATCGGCTTCTTCCCTTTAACCATTTTCTGAAAACAGAAGGTAAAATGTTACGAACTAGATGATCAATGATTGTTTGTTCTGAGCATCAACAAAATATCTATAAACTTAAAGAGTAACCCTTTTTTCTTTTAACAGGGAAGCACGAAGACCAAACCCTTGACCTCAGTGCAATGCACTTGGGCTCTGTTCACTTGCAATCCCAGGAAAGCAAATCCCTGGAAAACAGCCTCTTTTTTCCTTGACAAGACAGAATTCTGGTGTTCACTTGCTTTCCTGAGAAAGTAACAAGCCTAGGTGGAAAATGTCAAATAATGACATGGAAATTACCAAAAATGATGTGGAAATGTCTCTTTTCTCACAAGTGTGGGAAACCAAATCCCAATATTTTGGTCGGATTTGCTTTCCCGGGAAAACTACTAAAAAAAGGTGGGCAAACAGTTTCTCGGGAAACCTTTTCCTGCACAGTTCCTGCGCACGTGAAAAGGCGCGGGAAACCTTTTCCTACACAGTTTCCCTGGATTTCTTTTCCTAATGCCACGTCAGATTCCTGGGAAACCTTTTCTTTTTCTTTCCCAGGAAAACAAGTGAATAGAGCCTTGAGGTCATAATCACCGGGACATAGACTCAACATACCTGAGTTAAACCTCGATGCCACTATGTTATACATAATAATAATCAACTGAAAATATTACTGGTTGTTCAGAATGTCGAGAAACACAAACTCAGAGTTCCTTCTGCAAGTTACATACTATGAGGAGAAAAAAGGTGAGGCTAAGAGGTTTTCATTGTGGGAACGAGTAAACGGTATATAAAAACAATAGAGGAAGCTACAGAACCACAACACTTCTGAGAACCAACAATGGGAATCAGATTCACGACTGATTGATCTGCTAGAAAATTTTATTAACCGTAAGCGGAAAGATCGATACCTCCATCATGATGATCAAATTGAAGCTCCGACAATGCACGTGATCCGACGGTTGATGGCGCTCCTCGTCGAACTTGGTTCTGACGCAGTCTTCGGATCTATCCAAGCCTTATGCCTAGATCAATGGAATCTCTGGCCGTTCTTGGTAGATCCGGGATCACTCAAAGAAAACTGTAAACCCATAATTTCTAGATGGAAAAGTTGCTCCCATTAAGCAACTCCCGTATTTAAACTTGAGGGAATGGGTTAGTTTCCCAATCACACTAACAAACTTACTAATTTAGGACTCTTAATGAGAGTTATCTTTAGTAAGCCAAAACCCAACTTTAGAAAATGTCTAACACTTCCTAATTTCTAGGTATGTCAATGTGGCCATCCCTTATTGGAAACACATTTCCAACATGATCCTCTTTCTAGAATAAGCATGGTTGCGTGCAATTCAGATGGTAGGAGATAGGCACCAAAGACTGCTCTAGTTACATTGCAAATATTGTGGGGCCTTTGAATAATTTAATTCATTTATGTCACAAGGTTAAACACACATAAGCAGTAAATTAAACTTTTAAAAAGAATACCCCCTCACATGAATAACTAAGTATGAATATTAGAATAAACGACATTAAATTTTACAACAAAAAAGCCATATGGTAAGCTGATTAACCATTTGCTGACTTGTCATGCATAATTACTAATGTCGGTAAAACAGGGTTGTCCTCTAGTGACAAGTCATGCATCCAGTCTGCTTCATTGAATTTTTTAAGCCATTCCCAAAAGACTATTAGAAGTTTGGCATTTAGAGTTTTATCACTCTTCACATAATTTACAAGCACCAAGTCGCAAGTATAGGGGTACTCCATACTTATAAGAAACAATTCGTATAAAAGCATAGAGCAATTAAAATACCTTTGGACAGAAGTACATAGGCAAATCCATGAAGATTGCATAGTTGTCAGTGATGGCAAAGTCATGCATCATGATAGGGTCTGATATCGTTATTGGTACGGGATCAAGCATGGCACCGTCCTTAGTAATGACTCGATAAGTAATATAAGGTGGAGTCTGTGAATAACCAAAGGTAAACATCTCATCTGCATCCAAAGTACTTATGAATCAAAAAGGAGTTGCAGTTATCATACTACACAACAAGAAATTTGCACTTAGTTTAAAATGGGTTCTACCAGTGAATGGATCAACCTTCGGATGAGCAGTGAATGAATGAGACAACCTCTTGTCATAGTCCAGCATTCCAAGGGTTTGCAGATCACCATCTTCCAGAACTTTAAGAACGTCTGCAGAATGCATTAGAGAACAATTTTGAACTATGCTCCTTAAGAGTAATTCTGAGCTGGTTATTAGTTCTATAGTTATTAGTTATGGGTTGGTCCATTGTTTTTTTTAATCCAACGAGTCACACACTAAGCATATCAATTCTACCAAATGGTCAATCGAATTTTTGTTTAACCCTATATAATTAATAATTAGAATTAGAACGGACAGGAGGTACCTAAGAGGGATATCTTTCTCTATCTTGGTTCAATTCTACATAAGGAATGAGAGATTGAAGATGATGTTAACCATAGAATAAGAGCAGGTTGGTTGAAGTGGAAGCATGCCTCAGGAGTTCTGTGCGACCGTAAAATCCCTACCAAGTTGAAGGAAAAGTTTTATAAGACAGCTGTGAGGCCAGCCATGCTGTACGGCTTAGAATGTTGGGCCACCAAGAACCAACATGTGCATAAGATGAGTGTAGCGGAGATGCGAATGCTTAGATGGATGTGCGGCCACACAAGGTTAGATAGAATTAAAAATGAAGACATTCGTAATAAAGTGGAGGTGGCACCAATTGAGGAGAAGATGAGAGAGCACCGCTTAAGATGGTTTGGACATATCCAACGTAGGCCTTTGGATGCTCCGGTGAGAAGAGGTGACTCGTGCCAAATTGATGAAGTAAAAAGAGCTAAGGGCAGACCGAAAACAACTTGGGTAGAAACAGTGAGGAAAGACTTGATAGCTAGGAACATAACAGAGAACATGACCTTAAATAGGATAGAATGGAAGAAAATGATCCACGTAGAAGAACCCAACTAGAGCTAGGATTAGAGCCGAATAGATTCATTTCACATTCTTCGTGAAATTTCTCTAAAGGATTCATTTAGCCGACTCCAACTAGTTTGGGACAAAGGCTTTGTTGAGTTGAGTTGAGTTGAGTTGAGTTGAGAATTAGAATGGTTCATTTTTTATTGAAGGGACAGAGAATGAATGAAAGAGTTTGTAATTTTTTGTTCTATCGCTGTATAGAATGGGAAGGAAAGACCCATTATTGCGATATCCAAATTTTGATGCCTAATACCCCATAGATAGTTCGAACTGTATAGGAACAATGATCAATTTTAGCTCGAATGGTTTCCGTCGATACGCCCTGCAATTTGCACTTGAATTCCTTTTATAGGAGTGAAATGTTTAATGAATTCTTTTAAACATGTCTTTCGTAGTATTTGTTGAGGAAGAGAATGAGAGAAAGAAATTGTGAGTTAGGGAGTCTCCCCCTCACTTACGTATTTATATATAATGAGAAATATACAAAAGACGGATATGCCCATAGGCATATACATACACTAACACTCCCCCCCAAGCTGGAATGTATATGTCAGACATTCCTAGTTTGCTACAATTATCACTCAATTTAGCTTTGTTCAATGGCTTGGTAAACAGTGAACACTATGCATATTTCTCCTTTTTGAATCCGATGCCGAATGAAGTGGCAATCAACCTGAATATGTTTAGTTCTCTCATGAAAGACTGGATTTGTGGCAATGTCAATCGCTGCCTTGTTGTCGGAATATAACTGAGAAGGAGATGATGGGGAGAAACCGATCTCTGACAAGAGAGAACGTAACCAAATGAGCTCTCCACTTGTGTTAAATATAAAAGATAAAGAACGCCTTTCTTCAAAAGCTTAAGCTGTTGGAGAAAGGCGTTATTTATCTTTATACTTTAACACTCCCCCGCACGTGTGGCCCACTTGGCAAACACGTGGAACATGTGGTCCCACTTTGGGCCGACCATCGCATGTGGATTTTTGCTATCCGGGAAGTTTGCACTCGAGACCTTTGGCTCTGATACCATGTTGAGGAAGAGAGAAATAAATTGTGAGTTAGGGAGTCTCTCCTTCACTTATGTATTTATGTATAATGAGAAATGTACGAAAGACGGATATGCCCATAGGCATATACATACACTAACAGTATTAAATAGCCACTAGCCATCAGTAATTGTCATTGTGATGATGCCTCCCTCATCACAGAATGAAGTCTTTACTCATTCTACTCTAGAGTCGAAAGAAGTGCTAGTATCGAAAAATTGATTCGTTTGAGTTGTGAGTTGTGACCAAGTGTGAACACCTAACTCGTATCAATTATTCAAACAAAATTCATCCATAAATACTCAAAACAGGCCCCGAATAAATATTTCCTGAGTCTTTATGTAGATACAATCTCCTTATTTTGCAAAGACATTTCACGACCGCTTCAAGGGAATCCCTCTAGCCTCTCTCCTCAAAACCCCTCAAACAGCTCTTCCTTCAGTCTTGGGGCTACAAAAGTAGGAACCACGAAGCACTCAAGTCCACCTTGATTCTTGTGAACTCTGCAAGCATCCAATCCACTGAATCTTATTGTTACAATATTCACATTCAGGGCAATGACACATCTCGGCACCATCTATTATCTCTCCACAAGGCCCCATTATGAACCATTTTATTTGTCTGCAAGTAATCCTTCCATAGGGCTTTCCATCAAGATCTGACCATCCCTTGTTCAACTACCATCAAAGTGACAGCATGGCAATGAGCGACCGAGAAATGACAAACCCCATATAATCTATTAGGGAAGGCCTAACCAGGAATTTGTTTGCCTATTCATTCATTTTATACTGTTTATGATCACTGATTTTACTAAAATCTTCGATCCTAAAAATATTTATTAAAAATAAAGGTAACCTTTTGTTCATCCTTTTCTTTTCTATTTTCACATGTGTGTTCCTCTCCACCTTCAAGGCATAATTAGAATTCGGTTATTTCAAATTCACCTATTGTGTTGATAATTAGAAATCTCTATTAAACTTCATTGACAAAGAGAAAAAAAATGAAAAACAGAGGCGCTATAGAAATATCTAACATAGTAACATAACTATCTAATCAATCAGGAGAAGACTTACAAGGTTTATCAGCTTCTGAGAGGGCCAAAAGTCTACCATGATGATATATGAGAGCTGTGTTACCTGTCAATGTGTCACAGAAAAAATTGTTCAGTTCTAATACATACGATGCTTAGATTCAAGCCATGATTATGAAGGGTGAATTCTTTGGAATTGTTACAGATGAGTCGCAATTATTATAGTGGACCAGATCCATAGAAGGTGCAATTTAACATAGGATAGTCTAGCACAGAAATAGAAAGCAACTGATTAATTAAATGGTCATTTTTTGGCTTAGTCAACAAACCTACCTGTACCAGTTCCATATGAAACATCCAGTATTTTCAATTTTGCTCGGAGCATTTGCATTTGAACCATAAAAAGTCCAAAGATCCCCTTAATGTCTCCAATCTACAGATGACATAAAAACACCGCAATTATGTGTTTTCCAAAGTAGATTTCTTATCATTTCTTGAAAGTAAGCATGAAGTTGAAACCCGAGTCCCATTTATGCACTTCAGGTCATCACTGACATGGCAAAGGCTCACCTTTTTCAAAGTAGACTCCACCAGGTAGCATTTAGTCAAGATAAATTTGATCCAAAGTGTAGTTAATTCAGAATGTAAGACTTTCATCAGTACAAAGAAGACGCATTCCTAAAGAGAAGAGGAAACCGCAATCATATTTAAGGGTTCTCCTACAAATTCCCTTCATCTCTCTTTTTTTCAAACCCAGACTATATCTAGGAACCCCGGGCGGCACCTCAATTTTATTATTCCCTTCATCTGTTCTTCTCACATTTAAAATTATTTGGATTTAATAAATTTTCATTTTTCACTGCTTAGCATCACATCTTATGTAATCGGATATTTCGATTGCAGTGTTTGTACATACATATCTTGTTAACTTCCTATTTAATTCAAATAAAGATATCCATTCCTTGCCGACTATTTCAAGGTTTTCCATAGAATCACTTTGTCCCCAAAGTGCAACTTAAGCAATTAAAACTTAGGTTACATAACATAGACCTTTAGGCTTTAACCACCCTACTAGTCCCAAAGCTGGGCCAATGACTTAATTCAAGTGCGCATCTAGGATCTAGAGTTAGTGTTATGCCCTTTTAAAACATCTGAAGGTTAAAAAAAAAAATTTAAAAAGGAATGGCAATCTAGTAATTGAGCGAACTTCATTTTATTTTTATTGGTTGGTGCCCTAAATAAACTTATAAAATGATGATTATTTATTTCTAAATAAAATACCAATGTAAAACAAAGTATTCCATAAGAATATAAAGAAAATAATAAATGCAACTCACAATGGTTTACTAGTTTACCTTCATAAATTTTGCACCCCCATAAAACTCTTCTTGCTTTAGGCGTGATGTCCTTACATATCGTGAAACGTAGGTTGCTTTCCCATCTTTAATGTGCATACCATGAACCATTCTGGAACATATAACTAGAGCATAAAAACCTCAGTTATCCTACTTACCATCACAGATTTTTTTTTTAAAATCCACATTCTCAACTCCCAAAATCAATTATGTAGGTTATACTTAACAAAGATGCTACAGAGATTAAACCCTTCATCACACAGTAGGCCAGTAGCAATATGATTGAAATGAACATGAAAACACAAATTTCAAGTAAATAAAACAAAACAGTTGTAGAGCTCTGGTCATACAGAAAAAAAAAAGTCAAATATTTCCTATAAGATAAAAATAAGTTACACAACTTCCTATTCATTTTATGAACACCTTTATGACATTCTAATCATACAAAAAAATTACCATCTTTCCATATGGTAAAAGTGAACTCATGAAATCTGTAAGCTTTAACCTAATGAATAAGATAATCTTAACATTTAAAAAACCAACTACTTACCAGAAATACATTAATGCAACTTAATAAAGGCATATTGCATTTATTTCAATATTCAAATAATATTTCCTAGCCTTAGGGACATCTTTGACTCATGAATGAATCACTAATTCAAAATATATGCATTGTAAAATTCTTAGTAAAGGACTAAATAAACAAAATAAACAAAATCTTTTTCTAGTCTTGAAATAGTCCCAACAGCTTGTATTAGGGTGTGAGGTAGAAGAAGAGAAAAAGAGAGAAGTGAAAAGAGAAAATGGGAAAATTTGTCTAGTGTGATTAAGCCCACGAAAAATCCAATTTTTATCAGCGATAAGAGCTCACCTACACAAATTACATGAATACCTCTCATAAGTGACTTTTATTATGGGGATCGTATAAATAATTAAATAACTAAAGAATATATACCAAAGACCACTAAGTAAGATAGGGCCCATCACTCCTTGGGGACATCTTGTCCCCTGAAGTTGTAACACTTTTTGGGTAATAAAAGTCAATTTAAAAAAAGAAAAAGATAGGGCCCATCACAACACTCTCTCAAGTTGATGCAAAGATATCTATCATGCCCATCTTGCATAAGATCCTTACAAATGAGCTTTGCACACACCCTTAGTTAAAACATAAGCTACGTGATCTTCCGTTCTAACATATGGTGTACAAAACTAACCTGCCCTGAATACAATCATGTTGAACTGGTTTGTGAGTGATGCTGATTGCTTCCCAATTGTCACATTACAAACTCACAGGTTTCTGAACATTGAAACCCAACTTATATAGCAGTATATCTAGCCACAAAGCGCACACATCTCATGAGCCTGGATCTTGACTCGGCCTCTGCACTAGATCTAGCCACTATGGCTTCTTACACTTCAAACTAATCAGGTTACCACCAACAAAAGAACATTATCCAGATGTCGATCTCTGATCTATAACTGATCCCACCCGGTCCACATCTATATATGCCTCTAATCTGACATGCCCATGGTCATGGTTTTAAATTTTCCCGAAATTTTCCAATCCATCCCCACCAAAACGAAATCTATATGAATTCCTTCCATGTCATTATTTCCCAGAAATTTCGACTGAAATTCACAAAATTCAACCAAAAGGATCGAATAGATGTTATGATTTGCATTTCATTTCATTTCATTAATGTAGAGAGCGATATTTGGTGGGCAACATCATTGAACTGCATAGCAGAGTAACCGTATCTTATGCATGGGATGTCAGATCAGCATGGGACCAATAATACCTCATAACTTTACATGGTATTGACAGAGTTGGGGTCCTTAGAGGGGAGATTGGTCATTGTACTTTCTTATACTTCATTACATTGTACTTCCTTTTTGACTTTACTATTCCAAACATGTGCGACAACTCATGTCACTAGGTGTTCGACGTGATTAAGCCATTATGTATGGCTTTCTTGCTTATGTAATGATTTCTAAGTATGCATTTGTGCTTATTCTAGCATTTCCCAAAGTTTCATCTTAAAATTTCATCATTTGCATATGTTTTCCGTGATTTTACAAGATTTCCACTGATATACCATTTACAACAACTGCAAATTCGACCACCCTTTCTCGGATAGAGATACAATCCTAAGTCCCTCAGGCATCTCATGGCTTAGTTGGAGTCCCCAATTGTCCCACTGTCAAACACTCAAACCATGTAAATCTTGTGTTTACGTTTTGTCTACTTGTGTTTCTTGCATCTCATCTTGTCGTTGGCTGCACCTGGTGTTCAATCCTGTTTTGATAGATTAGAGATCTCTCAATTTTTGACACAATTCATATCTGACACAAAACACTTTGGAAACATATCATTGATGATGCTGAAATAATCTTGATCAAAACCCTACCAAATGTGTGATCTGCTGGAGGTTTTCTCTGTACCGCTGCTAATGCCAGTCGCACGGACACAAGGTGAGAATAGTTCTTCCCTGCGGTCTTGATCAGCACGTTACAACTCTTGAGATGTGCTTGGAGTTCTAATACCAAGTTGTAAATCTAAAAGCTTGTATTAGTGATGTGTGATTAACCCCATGAAAACTCAACTTTTATTAGTGATGGCAGCTCACTTACACAAATTGCACGAATGCCCCTCAAGTGATTTCTATGATGGGGAGCATCTAAATATTGAAATAACTAAAGAATAAACATAAACGACCATTAAGTGAGTCTAAGATAGGTCCCATCACTACACATGCAACATGCTTGTATTATCTTAGTTCCTCCAGGACCATCTCAGTTCTGCTTCTTTATATATATATACTGCTGCCCTTTTCAAAAAAATCTAAAAGCTTCTTTATATATATATACTACATATATATATATATATATATATATATATATATATATATATATATATATATATATATATATATATACTGCTGCCCTTTACAAAAAAAAAAAGTAAAGACAAAAGTAGGGACTCTAGGGAGCCAGATCTATAAGAATGAAAATCAAGTAGAAATTATTAGTTAATTAAGCACTTGAAGCTTCACCTAAAGCACTACAGCTATTAAACCGTGCAGTTGACAGCATCCTCATTATGAAAAAACATAATAAATTCATCTAAAAACCAGGGCACTATTGAGTTCTATAGGAAAGATGAGAAAACAAACGCACCCATCTCCATCAAACCTGCACACAAGCAGACAGCAAAACCAAAAGAACTGTAAGCAATGGGAAGAATGTTTTCCAGAACAAGATATACAAGCTTCAATTTTGGCCCGTATTTAAAGCCACCCGAGGGCTTATGTTAAATATGCTATCATAATTCAAGATATAGGATGACAAATCCACTTGAAGAAGAGTTACATCCTTTGAGAGTATGAGACTATCCCAGGACCCAGGAGAAAAAATTGACAGCTTGAATTGCCCCTTATATTGAAAAAGGAAAACCAAGATAAACTTATTGGCAAAAATGTTCTTCCATTACAAGGCATATCGGTGTATGTGCATGTGTGCATCCATGCGTGTGTGGGTGAGCAATGGGTCTGCACAAATACATGCACACATACACTGATACACGTATGTGAATGCATGTACATAGGTAAAAATTCTTCTTTGAACTATCACTTTTCCTACAAGGAAAACAGTATTATATAGCATGGACCCACCACCATGTTTATAGTGATCAAGCCCATGAAAAATGTTTGCCATCCCAAGTCTGGCTCATTGCCCCTATCCCCACCCTAAACATGCATGGCAAGTCCACAGTGTGTTATGGCTGTTTATGTTTACTGTGTTGTTACTTGATCTCATAAATGTATCTGAAATTCTCAATAACTAGACAATTTAGATATTTCCTAACTCTCCAGGTGTGCCTAACATACATGAATCTACATAGCCCTACTAAAACATTGTTGAATTTCAAAACTAAGAGAAGAAATTTACCAATGATATCCAGCCACTGGAGGAAACTTTGGATTAGGACCAACTCTAACGAACTCCCCATTCAAGCACTCCTGTTAAGCAGAACTCCCCACTTCATTTCATGGACTTACTAGCAGCGAAAAATAAAGTTCAAATCACCAAAAAAAATCTACAGTTACAGTAAGTCAAACAACTTTAGCTGCCACCAAAGATCAAATTGTTAAGCAATAGCTAATCAAGCAATAGCTTTAAAAGCACAAATAGAGCCTTTAGTATTAAATGGAATCTCAAAATCTTGGATAAATACAAGAGAGGCTCTGATTGAATGGAGGGAAAGAGCCCTGTAAAAATTAGAAAATCTTTCAAAAAAAAAATACAAGAGAGGCTCTCAATTCTAAATCTTATTCTTCCGGAAAAAAATATTAATAAGAATAAATCAGAAAATTTCAGCTGGTAACATGACAAAAGAAAGCATGCCATTTCTTAGAAAAATCTCAAATCATAAAAGGAATCCTAGCAAAAGTATTAACCATTAAGATAACCCCTCTCCCCAACCATCCCAAAAAAAAAAAAAAAAGGAAAAGAAGCTACAAAATTCTAAATACTGAGTAAAATAAAACAATCATAACTAAAGAAACCTCAAACTAAATTTATATTGTCAAGAGATAAGCATCAAATCCTCAGGGGAAAAGAAAAGATATCTTTAACTTGTCTAAACTGTGATGGGTAATAACTGAAAATATCAAAATCTTCCATAAAAACAGGGTAGTAAATGGATTTTTTATCCAAAAGGTGAGATTAAGTGCTAATGAGATGAGAGATTAAAGACCCTGCAATTATAGTAAAAATACATTAATAAAATGAACTCATCAAACCTTCCATAAAAACAGAAAATGATACCATAAACATCATAAAATCCAACACAGGAAAAATCATAAACCAAAAAAAAAAACAGAAAATTCGATCGATGTGTCTTGGATCGTTCGTATTTCAATGTCTTACGGGAAGAAAACCTCTGACGATGAGATTATTGGACGGAGGCGTCTCTCCGGCGACCGGAGCGTAATTTCCGGTGAGGTAATGATGAGGTTTGGAGTAATCATACATTGCCCAAACGATGAGTTTTTCTAATGCATCCACTAATTGAGACACTATTCCTTTGTTTGGCTTCGGTTCAATTATCACCACACTCTGTTCCTTCTCCACCTCCATCTCTCCTTCTCAAAACAATAAATCTCTCTTACTGCACCTATTTCAGGCCCTATGTTGATTTTCAACCATTATTATATAGAATTTCTGAGGTTGAGTTTTTAAGTAGGCTGGGTTATTTTAGATATTAATTCTATAGGACTTAATCCTTAAGAAATCATCTTCATAGGATCATGGTAAGCGTTGATTTGTGGAGGTTTAAAATGGATGGCTACAGAATAGGATTGTCCTTAAGAAATCATCTTCATAGGATTATGGTAAGCGTTGATTTGTGGAAGTTTAAAATGGACGGCTACAGAATAGGATTGTCCTTAAGAAATCATCTTCATAGGATCATGGTAAGCGTTGATTTGTGGAGGTTTAAAATGGACGGCTACAGAATAGGATTGTCCTTAAGAAATCATCTTCATAGGATCATGATAAGCGTTGATTTGTGGAGGTTTAAAATGGACGGCTACAGAATAGGATTGTCCTTAAGAAATCATCTTCATAGGATCATGGTAAGCGTTGATTTGTGGATGTTTAAAATGGACGGCTACAGAATGGTCTATTTTGTGCCTCTACAAATCGAACGGTCATGAACCTATGGAGATAGTTTCTTAGGAACAATCTATCTATGTCAGGTTCTATAGAATGAATGGGTTGGATGAGTCAAATAATAGGGGAGATACCTTATATAAAAACTCTACCTCAGAAAAATTCTACCTGAGATACCACGTCCCCTTATTATATTAACACTACTATGGTCTTGTAATTCCACTAACTTCTCTTGTCTTTTATGTGTTTTGCTAACGAGTGCTCTATGTGTGCATTGAAAACTTCATTTAAAATCATGTGTAAAGTCTCAAACCTTGTGTAAAATGATTGCAAAATGAAGTTAGTGGAATTAAACCTTGTGTAAAACCTTGTGTAAAGTCTAATTAAACAGCTTGTAAAGGTTATTTACAGTTTCCACATTGCTAAAGCATTTTAAAACATAAAGGACAACCTGAGCTTGTGCAACTATTAAAACATAGTAGTGCAACTATATATATGTTAGAATTGTCCCAGTGGGCGGTATCAAACATTTGTCTAGTGGGCCCCATTATGGATTGGCCAATGGACATTTTTTATATTAAATTACAGAATCTTTATTTATTTAATTTGATTCATTTTATCTTACCTTGGAAGGACGTATTATTTAATTCACAAATTTTATTTAATATTATATTATCCTACCTAGTTTAGTTGTGAAAGACAATGCCTTGCCGTCTGCATTTTCAGACACATCCCAAAAGATTCGAGGCCACTCCGAAATGGCTCTATCTGGACTGTACACGTGTCATGTGAACATTCCATCCAACTCAATTCACAAATCATGGGGATTCTCCCTTTTTGAATGATCTTGACCATCCAATGAGTACGAAATCAAGATCATCATAGTAAGGGCCTGATTCGATGCTTAAAAAAAAAAAAAAAAAAATTTAATCAAGATCATCACGCAAAGTGCAATAATATTGAAAGACGGGACATTTTTTGTGAGATATTTTCACTTAACAGGTCTAAACATGATTTAACAACTCTAACCTAAATAGGGTTATCAAATCTCACCCGGGGATATCAAGTTCTAAACAAGGTTATTGAGTCTCACAAGGGGTTATCAAGTCTATATGAACTTGATAATCCCTGTTTACCTACTTGATAACCCCTTTTTAGACTTGATAACCCCGAGGGGCATTTTGCTCAGATTTTCCACAAATTCCATTTTCGTCTTTTCGACCCCCTTTATAATTTTTCAAAAGAGTGACCTCATTGGCAATTCTCATCTTTTTGTGTCCCCCATTGGCAATTTTTCCTTTCACTTTTAAAGGGTTACCAAGAAAGCAATAATTTTTTTAAATGGAATTGAGCTGCCTTGTTTTGACAGGGACACAATAGCACCCACTGTGGGATTTGCTAGCGTCCATCGCAGAAGGCATTTCACAGATGGTCTGTTGTATCTTACAGCAGCCACCTTGTGAATGAAGACAAAATATACTGAAAAGTGAGCCTCTGCGGCTGCTATCAGATGCAACAGACCATCCACGAAATGCCTTTTGCAATGGACGCTAGCAAATCCCTACTCACGTTGCCTACCGTATCAACCAATTCGATTATATACAGTGACAACTGACAAGCATGTCACAGACTAAAGTTAACTTTCTTTTTTCCTACATCATTTGAATCACATTATAGTGGACTTTATATCAGTAAGTTCGTCACATGACCAAAACAAGCATTTAAATCACTTTGTAGTAGAGTTTATATTAATAAGTTCGTCCCATTACCAACGGATGGTCGTGTGGATATGAATAGTCTATATAAATTCCCTAGATGTAATAATGGGAAATGTTATCAGCACTACTGTACTTTGATGAAGGCACTCCTCACTTTATTAAAAGTACGGTATGGCCCACACCATAGGATGATCTAAACCGTCCATTAGATGAGCCACAGCCTAAGTAGGTTGTCATCACCATCATTACAGTATTCATCTTCTTCAAAGATGAACTCATTTTGTACCCTTTCACTTTCTTCGTTGTGAAAATCTTGGTCATGATTCTACTCACTTTAAAAAAAAAAAAAATTTACTCACTCAACATATTCACATTTCTGTCCATCTAAATATTTCCAAATAATTCAAACGCTGTAAAAACTAAAGAATAAAAAAGAAATTTGTGAATGGTAAAACTAAAAAAACCACAAAATTTTAAAAGCAATCAAATATTCAAGGACTGTTAACAAAATCACTCATTCATATATTATATTACTATATTGCAATCAAATAATTGTAATAGACTGTTAGGTACCTTACTAATACGCTGAAAGCTCCAGAGCTGATGGATGGCGTTAGGCAAGGCCCTTTAAACCTGTCCCATACCAGGCTGGGTCCCACCCAGTCCCATATCTAGGAGAGACCCCAGTCCCATACCTAGGCGGGCCCCCAATCAGGACCGTAACATAGACTCAGAAGACTCATAGCATAAGTAAATTGTAAATAAAGTAAACATGAAAGAGAAAATAAACTACACACTTAACAGTTACTTTGATTTATAATTGTTAGTCACTTAGTCTGTTACTATAGATTGTTAATATGTTACTCGAATAACTGTGAATTTATAAACAGTTACTGTGAAAGAAATTTTTTAGTTACTGAGAATTTACAGTTTCTGGAAATTTACATTGCAAGCATCATAGTGCATACATGTGTAAAAACTGCTGCTCCTCCCAATGCTGGTAATTCGCCGTAGAGGGTATTTACCCGGAAGGGGTGGGACCCTCGATCTGGAAGGTATGCCACTATCCGCTACTATCCGTACATGTCTGCCTCCCTTGAAAGCTCCTGGTGCTGCAGGTCTTCAATAGGTAAATAAACTGAATCCCGATTCAAAAATGACTCAAAACCGAGGATCAAATCACTCAGTTTTTTAATGACACCCACGAAGAACAGGGGGCACCCAGTCAGTCAAAAGAGATATAGGCTCTCAATCCCGAAGTACGATCCAACACGAGCTTGCCCTTTGACAACCAAGCAACGCCCACCGGTCCTGGCTCATTAACTAAATACTTAGCCGGGTCGAACCGAGGGACTGACCCGACCTGCCACAATAAAATCAAAGTGCATAAACAATTTATAGTTAATAAAAAATTACAGTAACCAATTGAAAATTATACAACTCTCTGTTCTATTTTCATCTACAACTTTTAATTCAGAAGTGTAACAAATAGGTACACTTACCAATTGAAAATATTAGTGTGTATGTGTGTGTGTGAATAAAACGAGCTTAGACACAAGATGCTAATAAATAAACATAAATTTGGGCTAATAATCGGTTGGTGCCCTCACCATCGGTTGTCACAATCTGAAACAAACAGGGCCTAAAACTATATTCCTCTCGAAAAGAAGATTCTTCTTTTTTGGCAGAAAGGAAGACCTCATGATAGTGAATATGGGTCCTCACCACGCAATGCATAAACCGATGTTAAGCAAAACCCTAGGAAACTCAAACCCTAATCTTTTTCCCCAGAGAAAACCTAGTTTTAATAATTTTATACTAATCAAACCCTAAAAATTCTCTAATTTTAGTTTTTTTATATTCTTGTACGATAGATTGGGAAAAATCCCTAGTTTTAGATCAAGAATATCCTCTCATAAACCCTTTCAAGCAACATCAATTCGTTTATTATTACTCTATTTTTAGGCTATTTGATTCATCACTTCAATGTACAAAGCTTAAGCCCATCCAAAACCCTAAAACTTAAGCACGTCACCGTAGCATCACGGAAAATGATATATTCGCCCCGTCTAGTTCCTTGAGACAACCCCAACTAGTGTAAAAGTGTACCAATAAATACACTAGATGGGGCAGTCCCAAGTAAAATAGGGAGGCCGAATATATCGCCCTGAAAAAAATTCTTGGTGAGAGTGAGACCACTCTTCGATGATCCAAACCATTCATTTTTTACATTCCCCTAGATAGGCCTGCACTTAAAAAATTTATTCGCAGGATGATCTTGACCCGTCTTTGATTTGTGAAGGTTCCTCTGTAGGTTTTTTTTTTTTTTTTTTTTTTTTTTTTTTTTTTTTTTTTTTTTTTTGGAGCCATCTATTTATACCAAATATATTGTAGGGTTAGGATCTTCCTACGGAGAAGAGTTTTTTGGTAATGGCCTGTCTAACACTAAAAAATGACTGGGTTAGATCACCATGCATAGCATTATATAAAAAAATACAATCATTTTTCTATTGTTTTGATAGTTGCACTCCTCACATTATTAAACACTTTTGAATGGTAACAACATTTGGGAGAACTTATATGGTGGCCGACCGTTATCATGAAGGGCGGAGAGAGAGAAAACCTCTCTCCCTTGATTTTTAATCCAAGGGAAAGCACCGTTTTTTACTTTTCGCAGGAGGTCTTGTCTCCTTCCGCCCTTTACAACTTCACGGTCGGGCATTATATAAAAACTCCAACAGTTGGTTCCTAATTAGAAAAGTGCACCATAAACAGAGAATTTCCACCAGTAAACGAGACAGTGCGGAAACCATTTTCTTATTATATTTAAATATATTTTTATATGAACCTACTATTTTAGTATACAAGGTTTGTGCAAGAAAAATATTCAAACCAAAGGAGGGTGGAGGGCATAATAATCTAAACTGAAAGAAAACTCAGACTTTCTTTTTCCCTTCCCTTTTATCAATGGGCATAAGAGCTTTTTCGTTTCCTAAATATATTATGCATTAAGAAATGTGAAGTCGGGATTTAGCCTTTTAAGCACGGCATTGTTCTTCAATGGTCAAGGTGTTTTTTCACACAAGATATAGTAACAAAGAGTATTTCAAATAGGGAAGTGATATATATGCCCATTTTCATTTCTTGGGACACCCAGCTGCAGTGTACGTTTGCAATAAAATCTGTTGAATCCTTCCCATATGAAGTACAACAGCCCCTTTGCAGTCATAGATACACTGCAGCTGGGTGCCCCAAAGCTGGGAATCCCAAGCAAGGTTTTTAATTTCGGTTTCGATACCAATTTTGGACCCCACCAAAAACGAAATTTCGGTAATTTCGGTAAAATATTAAAATAATATAAAAAATAGGTTTTTTGGGTGAAATTTTGGCCGAAAGAAAATACCACTTTGAGTAAGTGTGATTTCGGTGTCGGTCTCCACCGAAATCCAAAATTTCGAATTTCGGTAGAAATTTAATCCCAAGTAATGAAAAGAGGCGTATATATCACTTTCCTTCCAAATAAATATCAATAAAGAAAAAAATAATTATAACTAGCTGAGATGTGGTAGGCAATTTCGCAGAAAGTCATTTCGGAGCTCACTTTTGCAAGAGAAAAAAGCGCCCTCAGATGAATCAAATGAATAAGACAAAAATATCAGCTAAAGAGTGAGCCTGTTGTGGTTATTATCTACTCCGCGCAAAAGTGAGCTGCAAAAAGGCATTGCATAAAATTGCCTAGCAAATCCCTCATTACTTTCTAATAATTCTTGCAAAAAAATTGAGTAATAGGTTTTCAAGAGTGAACTCAATAACTTGGACTCGATTTCTAGACCTATCCCCTCCTAGAGGTATTTTAGTGATAGGATCTATAGGAACTGGACGATCCTATTTGATCAAATCCCTAGCGACAAACTCCTATGTTTATTTCTTTACAGTATCTAACAAACAAACAAGCTGCAAAGTAAAAGAACACGATTTTTTTCCATCAAACAGTGCTCACATTGAGTTTATATGAAAAGAGTATTTTGATTCAAGATATATTCATTGTCGGTTACTGACAGGCTGACATGACATCCAAAACACCCTTGAAATTTGCCGTCTAGGCAAAAATCTCTCTCTCTCACATGTACACACGCACAAAATTCATGTCCGATATATCACCCAAATCAGCAGACCCTTACTAACAAGAGGAAGTCTAAACTGAAGGGAGCCCTTGCAAAAAAGAGGTGAAAGGGCTCCCCCATTGGCTGCACATTACCTCCATTGTGATGTGCAGCCAATGGGAGATGTGCAGCCAATGGGGGAGCCCTTTCACCTCTTTTTTTGCAAGGGCTCCCTTCAATCTAGAATTCCTTGGGGGAGCCCTTTCACCTCTATTTTGCAAGTGCTCCGTTCAGTCTAGAATTCCTTATTAACAAACACATCATACCACTCAAATGAATATTCCATCAACTCCATTGTACATACCCATACATCACAACTTCTAGAGCTACCTATTCTCCCTCACCAAAACCCTAAACAAGTGCTTTTAACTGTTTCAAAAGAGATAAAAACGTGACAACTCCATTACATAGTTAGAAGTTAGTAATGAGAGTTTTGAACTTCCCAAGAATAATTTCTAATTGCAGATAAAAAATCCTTCAAATAAATGTGAAATTCTGGAAAAAAAATCCTGATTTTATATTCTGCTTTAAGGTCGAAAGATGCCAAAATTTTAAAAAAAAAATCTATCAATCTCATATTTATGTTTAATTTTCATTAGGGACTCAAAATTATTAGATAATACAGTGCAGTAAAATCTTAACTCTAGTCCCAATCTTGCAAACACCACCCTTGGATTAACAAACCCATAAACCCAAATTGTCAAGATTAATCCACAACAAAAACATCTTTCAACTAAGACACCATACGGACACGACTCGGAAAACAAACCTGGAGGTTGCATGTTAAATTCCAGCTCACCCACAAAATATAAGCCTAAAAAAAAAAGGCCCAACTGACCGAAATCCGAAATCGGTAGGGACCAAAACCAAAATTTTCCGAAATTCAATTTTTTGCCATTTACCAAATTAAAGACATTATTTATTATTAAAAAAAAGTGTTCCGTAATTTGGAACCAAAAACCAAATTACCAAATTTCAGTTTTTAGTGGCCCGAAACGGTTACCGAAACCGGAATTTTAAACCATGACCATAAGGTTACCAAATTTCAGTTTTTAGTGGTCCGAAACGGTTACCGAAACCGGAATTTTAAACCATGACCATAAGGTCCATGACTAACAATCTTTCGAATCGCACCATATTACAGTATCCTGATTTTTTTATTTGATGGGCCAGTATCCTGATTTGATGCTCTTGACAAAAACCCAATTCCATAACTCTTAATAAATGCCATAAAGGCCTGCATCCTTGACTCTAACAACCAAGCCCGAATCATGATGCCCAAAACACCAGCAATTGATGCCCTAAAACTCTAATTCCCAGATTTATTAGCCAACAGTAAGAAACCCTAAGTTTGAGGCTCCAAACCCTAATTTTCCACAACCTTATCCTCCACATAGGGGTGCAACTCAAGTGGCCCGAGCAACCATTTACTCGAACCCGAGTTCCAACCCGACAAGGTTCAACCCAAACCCAACCCAAGATTTTAAGCTTAAAAACTAAAAAAAATTACTAAAACTTTCAGGCTGAGCTCGGGTTGGGTTGCCCAAGCCCTCAACCCGACCCCCGAACCCAACTTGATATCAACCCAACCCGTGTTCTTTCCTGGTTGAGCCCGCCAGGCCGGAGTTGCACCCCTTGGCTCCACGGCATCTAAGAACGTCCAAGTCGAAGCACTTAAAAAAGTAAAACGAAATCGAATCCAATATTTCGAAAAACGCATATTTTATCCCCCCACTGCACGGATTCCCACGCTATATTTAAAACCCACGAATCAAATCAGAATCAGAACCAGTCCACGACTACAACAGAACAATGACAATAGATAAAAAGAGTAAGTGGAGAAGGACATAGCAAAGATGAGAATATTAATGAAAACAAAGGGCATTTAAATAAAATAATAAATAACGCTTTCTTTTTTGTAAGGCGAATGTTACATCAGAACCAAACATACACCACCCCTACCCTTCTTTTCCTTCCCCCACTCGACACAAAGGCAGAGCCGCAGAGGAAAATAGAATTACAATAATTCAGCCCCTATATGGGCCACGTCACCAAAACCAACCCAACATTTTTCTCTTCTTTTTTTGTTTTTCCTCTTATGTCCTCTCTTCTTTGTGGATCTGGGTCTAAAGTTAACACACAAAAAAGGAAGATAGATACTAATTAGAAACTGACATGTAACAGCTCTCTCTTGGGGTTAAAAAAAAAAAAGAACGAAATTAGAAACCCTAATCGGAAATATGGGAGGGAGTTTGATCAGGCCTTTGCGGCCTTCACTGTCTAGAAGTAACCAAATTTTGAAAATGAATTCTGAAATTTATCTCCTTTGTACCATCCTTCCTTTTTGTTACTATTTCTTCCCCCAACACTCCCTTACCTTCTTCTTCTTCCACTGCTTCCCACCATCCCAACAAAAAATTATAAATAATAATAATTTATACTCAACTAAAATCATTTCCGTTACCTTGGTAGACAGTAAAAACTTCAGTTTTTTTACTACGCGACGAGTTGATCGAGCTGCATCTGTTCCAGCCAAGCACCAAGAACAGAATGATCAATGGCTTCCAACTGAGAATTCGAATTGGAGACCTCGCCAGAGGAAACTGGAACTGTTGAAACAACAGTTGCTTTTTCCTTAATCTCCGGCGGGGATTCCTTCACCAATGACTGAACCCACGAGAGGTCGGGCTCCTCGCCGCTGACCCCAAGCTCAAAAGATGATGACCTGCGAAGCTTACCCAGCTCTTCGCCCTGAACACCCCAATCTAATTTTCCAGTGGGAGACCCCCATTTGGACCATGAATTGATAGGGGAACCAAGGGTTCCCACATCACCAGAACCAAGATCGCGGGAACTGAGACTGCGAAATTGTTGTTGTTGTTTTTCTCGTTGAGCGAAAGCCGCTACTCTGGATTTCATGGGAGAGATTGGCTCAACGCCACGGGGCGACATTCGCCCGGGCGAAGATAACCCAAATGAGGGTTGTAAGAGTGGATGCCCAGAGAGCTGCTGATCGAGGTTTTTGGAAGAAAACACATTGGTATTGATGGGAGATAAGATGCTCTGTTGTGGCTGGAATTGGCTGAGAAGGGCTGATTTGTGCGTTGGGGAGAAGACCTGATCGGAGTATCTTGGTGAGGAGGGGATCTCAGCTGAGAAGAGGTCTTCAAGATTGGATGGAGTGAGGGTTTTTGTTCGAACAGAAGAGCTGAGACGGTTTTGAGGGAAGCATGAGAAATCATTGAGGAACTGTTGGGAATCAAACTCTTGCAACATGGAGAAATCATCAGCTGGAATATCTCTAGCATTGAGAGATGATCTTAGACGACTGGATTGGAGATTGCTTCCAGGGAGGTGTAAAGTGGGGACATTTGGCTGAGGCCAAACCATAGAAGAATGTGAAATCCCATTAGTAGATGGGGACATGGGAGGGGTAAAAGACGAAGGAGACATAACTGAAACTGATGAAGGAGAACCAGGTAAAAGGCTCATCCCCGCCATCATCTCCATAGCCGAAGAACAACGAGGAGAAGGGACTGCAGAGCCAGTAGATACATAGAGTGGGCGGAGCTCATCAGAGGTATGAGCAAAGAAACAGACCCGCCTCATACAGCCCGTGCCGTCCTTGCAGAGGCGGGTTCGGTATTGTGCAGGATGAAGCCAACACTCAAACACTCCATGAGCATACTCACACAGATCACCTCTTCTACAAGCACCTTTCCGAAAATCGGGGCAGGGAACACAGCTGTAATGGTATTTTCTAGGGTCTCTCCTGCGAGCATTCTCACCGGGGTGGACGAAAGGGCACTCAGTCCAGTCGTGAGAATAGGCCCTTGAGCATGGCCGGACCTTGAACGAAAACATTCGAAATTCATCAGTAGAGTAGATGCTGTTCTTGATGTCTGGCAATGATGGGTCAATTGGGTATTCCTTCTTCTCTGATACTGGATGAATTTCATGGAAGTTCACTCTTGGCGAGGCCGATAAGTCCGATGCAGATGAAGGAGAACCGTTCTCAGGCGAGGAAGATAGCGGGGGTGAGTTAGAATTCGAAGAATTCGAAGTAGTTGTCAATACATGTAGATGGGGTTGGCCTGTGGAGCCACGGGTGCTGCAGCATAACAGTTCTTCAAGTGCAATTTTAACATAGGGGAGCTTAGGGGAGACCATGATAACATCGGAAGGGCGTCTACCATTGGCATCAACGGAATACAGGTCTGCTCCGGCAAGTAACAGCAGCTTGACGGTGTCAACGGCATTTACAGACCCACCAGAGGCGGCACAGTGGAGGGCGGTGCTCTTGTCGGGTCCACAAGATCGATTTACATCAGCAGAGGATAGTGAAAGGATTAGTTTCAAGACCTCTATACTGCCATAGGTTGCGGATACCATCAATGGAGTTCTATGTTCAAGGACCATCTGGTTAGAGCCCTTCTGGCGACCATACCTGTTGGGGAAATAGGGTAATCATCCAAATGTTTTTCATAAAAAAATCAAATCCTATCCTAACAATTTCAAAATTAATTTTTTGAAAAATACCAAAACAGTACCAGAGTTCAACTTGATCAATAGAAGAGGCATCGCGTTCAATCGAGAGCTTGAATCCATCTAGGTCGTTGTTGGCTGCAAGTTCAAGTAAGCTCGAGAAAGAATCTTGGGTTTTGACTGACAAATGGTTCATGTCTTTGGTTAGGGTTTTGGTTTCTTCTGGAGGTGTAGATAGGGATGATGAGGGTTTTAAGTGCTCCGGACCACCGCACATACTTTGAAACCCTAGAAATCCACCTGAAATGAGCGAATGGATAAGAATTCAGAAAGAACAGCAGGACAACGGAATTCCTTGAAAAGTAAAAAGAAGACTAAAATACGTTGGATTCTCTCCGATAAACATGCCAGGGCGAGAAATTACAGGCGAGTTGTCGCAAATTAAGAAAACAAGAAAAAAAATCTGAAAAATTATAAAAAAAAAAGTTTTTTTTACTCAGAACTCCTTCAAGAAGGCAACTCTATGCGAATCAAAGCATGCAGATCTTAACAAGAAATAAAACTTGTGGCGAAAGATATAAAAGAGATGTTTCTCTAAAAGAAGAACAAATATTCACAGAACGATTTTGGACAGGAATTGAAGCAAAAACCTGATTTTTTTTTTAAGAACTAGAGAGGGAACGGCAGAGTTCGGCAATCTGCTATCTGAGGAACACAGAGCACAGGGGGAAAAGGATGAACAGTTCCTGGAGAATCTGTAAGAGAATAATGTCTCTCTCAGATGAAGAGATTTGGTTCTAATGTGTAAAGATACTGAGATAGATTTAGCAGGCAAAAATCTATCGTAAAAAACGTAACTGAAAAAACAACAATCTCACCGATTAAAACCCTAACTCTAAGAATAGAACAGATCAATAAAAATTACCGATTTCAGATCACGAAATAAACGATTACAGAACGATTAATCGATCGATTAGACGCATAGTTAGGATTTCATAAAATACACAAATCTCACATTTCCAGTACAATAGACCTAAAATGCAGAGGTGAGAGTAAAGAGAAAGCATCAAATGTTTAAGACTAAAGAAAAAAACTGACCGATTTCAGACACCGAGTCGAAAAACAGCTAAAAAGCGAGGCGAGACTCCATTACCAGATCTACAAAAAAAGCTCGAAATCTTCATGAAGGCAAAGTCTCAGAAAAAGAAAAAATTAGGGCGAAATAGGGACAGTAACGAGCCCATCACCTCTCTCTTTCTCTATCGAAAGTCTCCAGAATAAAATGAAATGAAATGAAGCGATAAATTCCGCATAAATTAACGCCCAGTCCCTATCGCTCGATTGATGACTCGACCGTGGAAATTCACCCTAAATTCACTCTACATGCGGGTTAAATTCCGAGAATTCAAATGAAGGGTAACCGGATAAGCCGGTCAAAGGGTTGGTTTTTACTGGTTAGGTTGGCTAGAGTGACCGGATGGAGAGCGTGGGGGGGGGTTTTGGGAGATTGTGTTGGATTGGAATCCGGATTCGCGTCCGCGAATCAGGATTTAAGAGGTGTACTATCGGATTTCATGCGTCAGTTAAATTTGGTTAATTGGTGAGTCAAATCGAGGGAAAATGTGTGGAACACCAACGACAAAAAATAATTAAAAATGTTTTTTTTTTTTTTTAAGAAATTTTTGAAAAGTAGGATAGCTAATCCCTATTCACTACAGAGTTCTGAAAATGATAAGATATCTTTATCCTAGTCCGGTTCTCGAAATTTCCAACGATTTTAAACATCTTTGTCCCATTTAAAGCACCTATTTTCATGTCCCCACACTTTTATCCTCAAAACACATTTATTATTAGAGAACCGTTTCCCACCATTTCATTTCTATTATTTTATTATTTTATATGAAATAAGTTTATTTTTGTCATTTTTATGAGATAGTAGTGTATTTTGTTCATAGGATCGATATGATCCTAACCTTCCAATCTATGCATTTTTTTTATTATTGTGGTGTCCATTTTAAATTTCCTCAGATCAGAGGGTTAAGATCATTCTATGGAGAAGATTTTACGGGCCCAACAAATGAATGGTTGGATCACCCACCCAAACAATGTCGGCACACGTATTTTTTTCATTTGTTGGGGGTGTGCCCAGAAAATATTTTTCAATCCTAACCCCGATCTATGTAGTTTTTTTATATTGCGGTGTCCATTTTAAACCTTCTCAAATCAAAGGATTAAGATCATTCTATGGAGAAGATTTTATTAGAGAATAAAATTAGATCTGAATTAGAGAATAAAATCCGGTCCCAACAAAATGAATGGTTGGATCACCAAAAAAATGCGGCCACCATAATTTTTTCGGGTTGCACGTAAGTGCAGAGCCGTCCACCATGTAAATTGTCTTGCATTAGATAAGTCTTTTTTATTATTTTCTATGAGATATAAGTGTATTGGTCATTTTTTATGAGTGAGTTTTTTTTTTTTTTTCTTTTTTATTAACACTTTCTATGAGATATGATTTTTGTCATTTTTCATGAGATTTAAGTAGCGATATTTTCGTTGTCTTTTATGAGATTAGGGTATTGTTGTTATTTTGTCATGGTGGGGGTATTTTTGTAAAAACCAAACCCAAGGCTCTTTTGTTGAAATTGTAATTATGGAAATAAAATCTCAACTTCAACCGTTGCTCGAGTAATAAATGTGTTTGAGGATATATGCGCGGGGGTGCATGAAAATAGGTGCTTTAAATGCTCCTTAACGTCTTACCCTCCGACATGTGGTGTATGAAATTACTGTCTTACCCTCCAAGATGATGTGAAATTTCTTGCCCTCTTGAAAGGAATTAACTTTTCTTATATAGTGGGGCCTGCTTATTTGGATGATCTAAGCCGTTCATTCATCGGTCTTTCGGAGTATACAGACATATTTGGTTTAAATTGGATGGGTCGTAAAGTTTAAAAAACGACAGTAAAGAATCCACCACAAATCCAAGGTTAAAAGCATCGTGTGATGGAGATTTTTGGGGCACAATCTATTTATGTGAGGCCCAACAAATAAATGGTTTAGATCTCCCTAATAAGCTGGCCCCACCTGAGTGATTTGGTCGGATGACCATTAGTAAGGAGCCTACGTTGTTCGAACGTCTAAACAATTCACTTGTTAGGCTCCACCGAGGATTCATGGAGGAAGGCGAATTTATCCTCGAAAGGGGCCAATTTAGTGGCCGGTTTTTACTGGTTAATTTACCAAAATGCTCTTTTACTTTTTATCAAAGTGCTTAGACCAAATTTTAAGGTATCATTTTAAAGAAAAAAAAAAGGAGAGAGAGAGAGAGGAATAAATAAGTTTTGAGTGGGTCGGTTCGCCCAATCCAACTTAGGAAACCTATTTTAATAAAGCCCTTCTAATAAAGTAGAAAGGTGGTTCACTTTATATATAGCAGAGATGATTTGTTAGGAGCATGAATATTTTATTTTAATTATTTGGTTGCGTGTCAGCAATCGAATGGTTAGGATCTACTTTATTGGGTATGTGTTTCTATCAATACGGGTATGTATAGTGGGGGCCCACCGGATTAATAATTGAAGCCATTGATCCATAATGGTAAAGCCGATTAAGGGCTCCTTGGATTAGACCTGGCAAACGGGTAACCCGCGCGGGTAAGAAATACTGGCGCAGGTACGGGTAGCCTTGCATGAACCTGGAACCCACCCGGGCGGGTACGGGTATACCCGCTGGAACCCGACAAATTTAAAGAAGAAATTATATGATGAATGGGTGTATGTACATATAGAGGTGGCACGATGGATGTACAGGCCTTGATATTTAATCCAACAGCAGCTTCTTAACAAGTCAACTGTTGTTGGATCAAATATCAAGGATGGGATGATGAGTACATGCCCATTCATCACACAATTTTTCATTTACGTTAACAAGTGTGTGTTTTGGTACAACCAAAGATACCAGCCACATACTTGTTTTGTTGGCCCACCCACATAGTCTATTTTTTACTGTTTAGTGTTTAGGCTTTAAGAATAAAAAGTTGAAAATCGAATGGCAGGTAACCCGTGGGCACCAACGCCAGACCCAGACCCACCCGCGGGTCACGGGGTTTGGTGCGGATATGTTTTTTCACGGGTAATGAAATTGGTACCCGTACCCCTACGGGCCGGGTGTACCAGCAGGTACGTGTCCCATTTTGCCAGGTCTACCTTGGATATCCCTAAAATAGGAGTTGCTAAGGAATATGTGGGTCACCTCATGATATTTTCCGAGATCAATAGTCTTGATTTCACATACATGCCCCCATTGGTGTTACTATCCATTATAAAATAACTAGTCTTTTAGATTGCAGGAGTCGTGGATACTCAAATAAGCCTTTGTCCCAAATTAGAGATTAGAAAAGTAACTAAAAAAATCTAATAAAAATCCCATTCTGACTATAGAATTTAATTTGGTTTGTCGTTGAAGAGGCAAAAAACGTCTTAAAAAACTGTAACGCTCAACCTCCCAGGTTATTTTCGTAATTACATTTAAGATCAGGGGCGTTAGTTATCTCCTTCCCCAACCCCTTGCGGTTATTTTCGTAATTTCATAAAAGATCAGTGGCTTTTGTTATGTCTGTACCGCTCCCTAAAACCGATCCAGTCGGCTGCCGGCGCGTTCATGTTTGGGAGCTGAAGATTTTCATATAATTTTGAGCTTTACGAAATTATTCATCAAGAATTGGAGAAAAAAAAATGAAAAAAGTACGGAATGAGGGCCGATCTTTAGTGAAATTACAGATTGTGGGGACTTTTTAAAACAAGAACAAAAAAGGGCTAAACTTCAAAACCAGGTGGTCAAAAGACCCTGATACCCTTCTAACATTGACAGAGTCCTCATTTTTCATTACTGCCTCTTAAATTGGCCCGATTCACGAGGCTTCTTTTGGTTCATTTAAATGTGTATTTGAACTGAGAGAACCTTGGGTTCGTTTATATCTTATCGTCGGAAATAACTAGAGACAGATGGATCTTGACACGTGTTGGAAAACTTTTTGGAACCCCAATGTTATTGTACTTTTTGGAACACTGATGTTATCTTTCTCACTTATCTTTTGGCTTAGAACGATAAACGTTATATTTTATACCTTATCTTTTCAACACGTGTCAGGCATCCATCAGTCTCTAAGTATTTCTGACGGCCAAGATAGAAATAATGGGTACACTGGCGGAAAATAATGGGTACGCCGATTGAAAATAATGGTTAGAGAAGAAAATAATGGGTACGCTGGCGGAAATAATGGGTACGCCAATGAAAATAATAGTTACAGAGAGGGAAATATGGGTACGCCGATAAAAATAATGGTTACATAGAGCGGAATAGGAATAATGGGTACACCGATGGAAATAATAATTACAGAGAGGGGAATAGGAATAATGGGTACGCCAATGCAAATAATGGTTACAGAGAGGGGAATATGAATAATGGGTATGCCGGCGGAAATAATGGTTATAGAGAGGGGAATAATGGTTACAGAGATGGGTATTATTAGATAACGCCACCGTTTCATATTGATGTCCACGTGTCGTGGATCCGACCGTCTATTCATATTGGCGACGACCAAGATTTAAAGGAACCCAATGACTCTGGGTTCACAGAAAGAGTTCAATCCAAACTAAACCGACTATGTATAGAGCCGCTAGCATTCCAAAAAGTTTTTCAACACATATCAGGCATCCATCCGTCTCTAGGTGTTTCCGACGGCCAAGATAGAAACGTACCCAAGGTTCTGTGACTTCTGTCAGTTCAAATACCAGACGAACCAAAAGAACCTCGTAAAACACGCCAGTAATGAAAAAAGAGGCTGAATGACGTTTCTGTTGATGTCAGAATGGTATCAGGGTCTTTTTCCAACCCGATTTTGAAGATTTGCCCATTTTTTGTTCTCGTTTTAAAATGTGCCCGCAATCTGTAATTTCACTAAACATCGGCCCACATTCCGTACTTTTCTCAAAAAAATCAATAAGAAATGACAAAATTACCCCTTTCTAACTCAAATTAAAAGCCACCTTACTTAGACAAATGGTCCTCACACTTGGTCCTGACCAAGGTTTTAAATTTCGACCGAAATACAAAATTCGATAATTTCGGTTGAAATTTCGTGTGGGGTAAAATATTACTTTTCCTATTTCGACAGATTTCGAACGAAAATTCAAAATTTCGCCTTAAATTTCAGTTTGGGTGAGAACCAAAATGCATTCCGAAACTGAAATTTAAAAATCTTAGTCCTCACACACCCACCCACCCACAAGGTTTCAAATTTCAGTGTGGAATACGTTTCGGTCTTAAAACCTAAATTTCTATATTTAGTCGCCGAAATCATATAAAATAATATGTTATTTCATACAAAATTTCAGGGAATTATTAAATAATGGAAAATTTTGAGATTTTTGGGAATCGAGATTTATGAAGGAAAAACCACTACATCCGGACTATAGAATCCAGGTCAGGATGAGCACATCTAACCATTGTTTTGGTTTATACAACAAAATTTGGTGTATATATGCGGAAGAAGAAGGTGATATGGAGTCCAATAAACTTTATAAAGTACAAAATCTATAGCGGATTTAGCAGGTAGAATCTAATAATTCTCGGGCCCACTTAAGAAAAAAAAAGAAGGAAAATAAGCTAAGGAAAAGTGAAAGAAAACAAAAGGCGCCTATCAAGTCCCCCACACTTTTGCTTTCTTCCTGTTTTTTACAACCATTGGAGGCAATTTTCTCCTTTTCCACCGCCTTTCCCAAAAAAAAGTATCTTTCTATGTCCTAATGCCTCTCGCATGATAGCTATCATAGCTGTGGAGATTAAAAAAAATGTGTAGGATAGAGGGATAATACACTAAAACAGAGTGAGATGATAGATATTGGCCCCTTCTCACATGAAACAAGAGGTTCATTGCCCTATTGATATGAACAAATGCATTAAGATAAATGGGAAGGTCACTATCCATATGGGTTAGGAGGATGTGGAGGGCTTTAATCACTACCCTCTAAACTACCTTTCAATTAGCCACAAGGGATAGATTAGCAAACAAGCTATGTGGGCCCGAGGGACGACATGTGGTGACCCTTGTTCGAGTGTGACGTGGAACATCGTCCAATCGGCTCCCTATCCTGGGAACCATGAGTCATGACAAGTTGTCGTGGCACCGTCCAGCCGTCCTTACCTACAATTCTTCCTCCTTTGCGGTCCACTTGGCATTTTCTAGCCCTGTCATCGATCCCTTTAAAATCCTTCTACAGGAGGGGTGGGGTAGGGGTTTTGTCTTAGGAAATGCTCAAGATTAAGTTATGTGTTATCATAGACTTTTGGTTCATCATATTCTAATTTTCTCAATATAAAAGGGTGGCTTTTACTAAGGCTACTGATATTGGGACTACCATGTTTTAATAAGTGCACAAACTCAGCTTGTCGTTTTCTTTTGTAATTGGCTTCTGACAGCTTTTTTGGTACTGTAATAAAATTTTGATAGCCGTTTAAATTTAAAATACTAGACGGGTTAGTGCAATTATAAAAACATGGTAGTGCCAATATCATTAGACTTCACTAAGAGAAATATGGTCTGATAAAGGGTCTGGACTTCTTCTCCTCTGATATGACGTGGGTATTGAAAATGAGTAGGAGATGTATGAGACATGAAAGAAGAAATATTAATGTCCATTCTTCTACGGACTCCAATTTTTCTCATGTAAAATAAAGTGACAAGTATGGTCTGATAAAGGGTTTGGACTTCTTATCCTCTTATACTTTTGTGACGTGGGTTTTGAAAATGATGGGAAGTTAAATGCAAAAGGACTCTTACATGCTCTCTCTCATATAAGAAAGAGTAAAGACCGTACATATTTTGCTAAGAAATTTTTACTAACAATCTTATACTTAAGACAATGATCAAGACATTTGGGGTCATTGTAAACTAAATAAATGAACAAAATAGTATTGTAAAGACCATGGTTTTAAATTTCGACTGAAATCCGAAATTTGATATTTCGGCATTTTTATAAATAAAAAAAAATGTTACAAAATTTTGGAATTTCAGTCCGAATTTTTGAAATTTCAGTTCCAAATTTCGAAGCTTAATACCAAATTTCGGATTTCGGTGGAATAGGTACTGAAACCGAAATTTAAAACCTCGGTAAAGACACAATTCGATATAAAAACTTATCGGCATAAACGGAAGGAGGGATAAATTAATAAGCAAGTAAAGAACACCTCTTAAGCATCGAAGCTTTTGTCGTCTCTCCTCTCTTCTTGTTGAGATATATGTTATTGATTAATTAACTTGATATTAAATTTCAATCATAATAGAATTAAAAGAAAAAAAGGATTTGCTAGGCAATTTTGCGGAAAAACATTCTGCGGCTCACTTTCACAGGAGAGATCAGTCACACAGGCTCACTTTTTAGCAGATTTTCTTATTCATATGAGGTGGTTGTTCTCTCGTGCAAAAGAGAGGCCCGAAATGGCTTTTTCCCAAGCAAATCCCAAGAAAACAACATCAAATCCTTCCACACAACTTGAATATCTTTAAATAGTGCAAGCTTTTGTGCAGCCTACTCAGAAGTCACAAGGATAACTTGGAAAGACCACGAGGCCTCTTTGGATTGCAAGAATTTTCCAAAAATGTTTGAAAAGAAAACATATTTCTAAAAGCTCCTACTTTTTTTTACACACCAAAAAAGATAGCTTGAGCTAACCCTATTCGATTTTTATTGAGAGGAACCTTCGATATATTATGATGGTACCTCGCTAATTAATCATAATCATAACATTTTCCCTAAAAATGTGGAAAGAAAGAAATTTACCGAGATTTTTTTTTCCGTTACAAATGTTTTTCCTTGGAATCCAAACAGAGCCTGCAAGATTAGAGGTGGCAAAAATGATGTATAATTTCTAAAATTAGTGATAATCTATAACATGTATAAACCTGTATGTCCTGTGGTTATTTAGAATATATAAATGCTAAGTTTCATTTAACTTTTGAGTACTTTATAAATATAAATTTCTAAATAGTTATTATCTTATACTTTTAAATTTGTCTCTAGCTATTAAATACCTTACAGATGTAATTTTTTTATAGCTACTAAATACCCAATATTTTTAATGCTCTAGCTCTCCCTCATAAATAAAAAAAAAAAAAAACTAGTCATAAAAATAGGGACTCAAATTAATCATAATTAGGGTTAATTGGCAATCATCGTGCAATTGGTAAGGAATGGTCTCTATCATAGTTCCAAAAACCCTGTCATTGTCAACTAGCCTGAGTAGACTCCTTTCTACCTTTGCCGTGTTCTTATACAAGTCCACAATTTGCCCAACAAAGTCGATCAAAACTCAATTGACTCACCCGAGTGATGAACCAATCGACCCAGTACTCAGACGTGTCAATCGAGTACTCGATCACGCCACACTGAGTTAATTAGGATTTGCTTTGGCCACCCACATCCATGCTTTGAAGCATGGGTCTCTCCATTGTTGAAGAAATAGAGAATATGAAAAAAAAAAAAAAAAAAAACTTTAATGGGGAAGGGAATGTGTCGTGGAAACGAGATCTTCGATTGTGTCCTGCTCAATCTGCACCATGAATGTGTATCACAGTGCCGATCAAATCCAACAATCGAGTAGGCCTGACTATATGGCAATCAATCAAATGTAATAAATGGGAATCGAAAATCAAAGGATCACCACATGAAGAATTTCTCTAAAATCATATACATTTATCAAAACAAACTCACATTGAAAACCTAAAGCAAAGAAAAATAGAGAGCACTGTTGCTAGTGTACAATGTTTAGCTATAAAATAATGAAATGCAAAGATATCAGACCTATGGTTCAATGAATGTTAGATGCATCAATGACATCATGTTGGAAACCCTCCTACATAAGACCTGGTACATAACAACCTGCATATTTTAATAAAAAACATGTCTTGTCAATATTTAAATTTGACTTAATCCTTCTCCCACTCAGAATATTCACTTAAAAAGAATAACCTTTAAATAACCAGAGGTTTAAATCATGAAATAGAACTGGTTGATAAAAAAATTGCATAACAGTTCACAAAATTGAATCAGAAGCATGCATTTTCAGCATTTAATATTGACCCATTCCTCCTCCCACACAAAATATTGGCTTTAAAAACTAATCATTCAATTTTACTTTCAATCCTTCTTTCCGACATTTGACATATCAAAAATGGATTTTAAATCTATCATAGTAAAACACCATTGGGGACTCGGTGCTTTGATATTTTCAGATAAAAAGCAAGTAGGAATTGCTTCCTAAAATCATAATATTTTAACATTTAAGGCTAGTGTATGTACCAAAAACAATCAGGTAACTGTGAGAGAGAGGGAGTACCCTTTGGTGATCACCGGAAGCTTGGTAATTGATATCGTGCTCGAGGTGAACACCAAATTTTGCATAGTATGCTTGTTCAAATAATTGTATCTGGGATGGGGTCCGCGAACATATAACTTCAGTAACAGCATTCAGATCAATAACATCCCCATGTAATGCTTTCTTCACTATGCTTTCGGATGAGTGGAAGTGCTTTCTAAGACAGAGAACAGGCAAATTAGAAGTATCCAAAGCAAAAATATAAACCTCTATTGGTTTAGAACTTTGGCTTTTAACATTGTCACACCCAACATGAAAAGGAATTGAATTCAGATTTTATTTTCCAAAAAATTGAAGAGCGCGGCAAATTATAATAAAGGATTCCATGAGTCAAACTGTACAACACAGTCCCATTTTTCTAAACTGCCCATTGTGATATGACAAAAGATGTATTGATACCTTAAGGTTTCCACTAAGCTCTAAAGAGACGTTTAGTGAGTTCATCAGAATACATGGTTCTGTATTCTCGTTGGGATGAGCATGTTGTGTTACATCACGATGGCCAAGAATTGTGACAAGCTCTGCATTGTTGCAGCCTAATCCTGAACAGAAATCATCACAATATAGTTAGTATAAACATTGGGAGATGATATTTTCCCCCCTTTAAACGGATAAAATCCCCCCCTTTGACGGTTTCTGTGAGAATGGTTCACTGCTTGAGGATAAATTCACCCCCTTTAACGTTTTCCTTTGCCTTTAAAACTTAACGAGAAACGTTAAAGGGGGGGATTTTATCAGTCAGAGGGGGGGGGGGGGGGGGGGGGGGGGATATCATTCCCCTATGCATTTTGTGGAGAACTTATATTTTGGGAACTGGTATTGCCAATCAAAACTTCTGGGGATTTCCGCCCATATCTCTTAACAAAACTTTTGGGTGGGAATACAATATCTCATATACTTTGGTAGCAGAAAGTAATCAACATATCAAATTGCAATCGTGGAGTTAAGAAAACAAAAAAAATAATAGCACAATCATGAGGAATTCAAATGAAAGAAAAAATCAGTCAAACTAAGTCCAAGGCCCTGCAAATATTATTCCGGCATACCCATCAAATAAAGAAAATCTGAAAATCAGATCTCATCATTCTTTAGGTATACTGCTTTTTTATTTTAAATGGCATTCTCTCGGTGTGTTTATGCAGGCCCTTATTTTATTCAAGCAACTCCAGCAATAGCTTCTTATATCACCTTCTGTAATGGTCACAGACAAGACGAAAATAAAATTTATGGTCCCTGGTGAGTTTCAAAACAATGCAGTGGTCTACATGCTTAAAAAAAGGATTCAGGAAGCAGATATCACTTACATTGGATAGGTATACCCAATACTCTGAGTCTCTTCAGTGCTTTCCCAGATCAATGTGTCTCCTAAGCAAGCACTACTCCTGAAGGCTACTCACATTCCAGCTAAATAAAAGTTGTTTACACAACAAAGGATTATTCAGAGCTTCAAAGAATACAAAATTAATAAGCTGATCTCTCATATGATAACTAACTCAGCAGTTATATTATATCCTTGGCTATATCAGATTTCAGCCTTCGATTATCATACTTAGCATCTATGAGTCTATGACACCATTGTACATACTTTTAACGAGTCATTTCAGAGAAGATTAGTTTCTTTAGTTTCTCAATGAAAATCCTAAGGTCCCAAAGGAAACTTTAGTAGTGGACAATGTAATCAAGAGCTTACAGCCTCCTACTATGAACCTCATGTTCTATAAACACATTCTTCATAATATCTCTATTAAGAAAGTCCTGGACCTCTACTTCTCCTAGAGTCCTCTGCCGCTGATGCAGGATGGACCTAATCTAGGTTATCCTACAATGGCATGGCAGGACATTATCTAGGAACTCCTAGGTCAGTGGATAAATTAAGGAACTAATGAGGGCAATTTTCAGTGGCACGGTGACATAGTTGCTCTTCTCTATCCATGTGCCTCAGGTAGAAATGCAGTGAAGCAATTCCATAATGAATTCCATCATGATATAAGTTGCCTGTTGTCTCATTTTCTCAAGCAACCGGGAAAAAGGCATTAATCCTCCCGAACCAGAAAATTGAGGTGCTGAGTTCTCTGGTGGCTCACCAATAATCCTTGCATGAGCAAACACCATCAATGAAATGATGGAAACGGCTCGTGTCTCTGAGAATTATTTCCCTCCCAGCAAACTTTGAAACACATTTACAGAAAGAGTGGCAGTCACCACACACCCTGAGGTTTTTAGTTATCAAGATTGGCGATCCGGCACTTGTGTTTAGCAGCCCAAATGCAATTGCTAACTTCTCACTATGGCTAAACACTCTATGATCTTTTTCTTCATCCTCCAAATCGTGCAACACCCAACTTGAATCAGGAACATATCCATTTTCCACCAACAAATCAATCAAGCAAAACAACTTTTTGTAGATCTCGTCTGACTGTGGGTGTGATCTATCCCCTACAGTAAATGAATGTACTTTAGTTCTAATAACAATCCAGCTATTCCCAGGAATCTTTCTTAAGCCCTTCTCCTTGATCTGTGTTCTTTGCCTTTTGACATAATCCCAATTGCCAACTGCGGCATAGATATTGGATAACAAGATATAGTTTCCAATGTTCATGGGTTCTAATTCAATAAGCTTTTTAGAGGCAATTCTTGCTAGTTCGATATTGGAATAAACTCGGCAAGCACCCAGCAGAGCTCTCCATACACTAGCATCCGGTTCAATGGGCATTGAATAGATAAAATTTATAGCTTTATTCAAGCGGCCCGCACGGCCAAGTAGATCAACAACACAGGCATAATGAACAACCTCTGGTGTTATGTTATAATCCCGAGACATGGAATGGAAATAATGCCAACCCTTCTCTATCAAACCAGAGTGACTGCAAGCAGATAAAACTGAGACAAAAGTTATATTGTTTGGCATAATTCCAGCCTGCTGCATTTGGCAAAAGACAATAAGGGCATCCTCGCCACGGCCATGCATACCATATCCTGAGATCATAGCATTCCATGAAATAATATCTTTCCTTTGTAAGCTTCGAAATGTTTTCTCGGCATTGCGTATGCTTCCACATTTTGCATACATTGTTAGAAGGGCATTCCCCAAGGAGACATCTAAATCTGACGCAAAGTTCATTCTGATAACGTATGCATGTATACATTTGCCTTGTGGAAGACTTGCCATATGAGAGCACGAAGGAAGGATATTGATTATTGTGACCAAGTTAGGTTTTATTTCCGAGTGCATTTGGTGGAAGAGTAGCAGGGCTTCATTTGGTTGTCCGTTTCGAACATAACTACCAATCATGGCATTCCATGAGATCAAGTCTCTGCCAGAGAAGTCCTTAAAGATACGCCTAGCCATTGTTTTGTCCCCACAGTTCATATACATATCAGTGAGAGCAGTACACAATGACGAGTTGACTTCAAGCCCATGTCTTATTACGTACCCATGGATCAATCTACCAACATTGAGAAAACTTTCATTTACACATCCCGTGAGAACAGCAATCATGGTGAAAGAATTGGGTTTAAAGTTGGTCTGTTTCATCTTCCCAAAGATTTCCCAAGCCTGACTTGTAAACTTGGTACGGCTCAGTGCCAGAATTAAAGTGTTATATGATACAATATCGAACTTTTGCATTTTGCAGAAAAACTTTTGCGCATATTCTATGCAATTGAAGTCCACATACATGCTCAACAGTGCATTTCCAACAGGCACGTCCATCTCAATTCCACTTCTAAGTATATAAGCATGCAAACCTTTACCCTTCTTTAAGTCACAAGATTGTGCACATATCGATAACATAGTAGCAATTGTGACCATATCTTCTCTAACATCTTCTAACCGCATTCGGCAAAATAGACCAAGTGCTTTGTCATAATAACCACAATTTTTATTTGCATACATCATAGCATTCCAAGACGCAACATCCCTCATCGGCATCTTCTCGAAAAGTCCAACTGAAGATTCTAAACTTCCAATCTTAGCATACATATTAATCAGCGCATTCACTATGAATGTATCAAGGGAAAGCCCAAATTTAATAGCAAGTTGGTGAACTTGCTTACCCAGTTTAAGATATCCCAAATCTGTGCTCGACTGAACTATGACCAGCACCGTCACTGAACACGGCCTAATACCGGCAATTAGCATCTGGACAAAGAGTTCCATAGCTTCATAGACATCTCCCATGTCGAAATAACCCGAAATTATCGCATTCCAACTGACAATGTTCCTTACTATCATCGAGTCAAACACAAATCGCGAATAACTTATATTGAACTTTGAATAAAAGCTAATCAAAGAAGTACCCACATGAACATTTAGATCAAAAAGCCCATTTCTCAAAGAATAACAGTGTATCACTTGCCCTAATTTCAAATCAGACAGCTCGGCGCAGGCTGAAAGCAGACTCACAAGCGTAACTGAATTGGGTTTCTGATTCTCCATTCGCATTTTGAAGAGTAACCCAATAGCATCATTGTACTGTAAATTGTCAATGTAGCCACAAATCATCGCATTCCATGAAACTAAATCTCTTTTTGGCATTTCATCAAACAGGTAGCAGGCATCATCTAAAAAGCCACATTTGCTATAGAAATCAATGAGAGCAGTTCGAACACAAAGATCATCAATCAGGGTTTTGTTTCGAATATTTGAATGGATCTTTTTGCCTTGTTCTACGGCTTGTAGTTTTCCACAGGCCTTGATAATGAGTGGCAATACGAATTTACTTGGGGTCAAACCCAGAGCTTCCATTTCTGTGTAGGATTTGAGGATTGCTTTATCGTTTTTCAACTTGTTGTGGTATCTAATCATCGAATCCCAGTGTTTTGGATCTTTGATGCGAGTTGATTGAGATAATAAAGGGGTTTTGGGAAGGTTTATTGATAGAGAGCTCTCCATTGACAGTGTACCTGTATTTGGCGCGAAAATTAAAATAAAACCAGAACGGTTAAGTTGCCGTTGTTTCGTCGTTAAATTACTACAACAAAAGCGTGTCTTGATTCTCGAATAGATATACTGGTCATGATACGTTTGGATCTCATCTGTTTGGCTGCACACTATCCCAGGTTTGCTAGGTGTTTTGAAGGGGTTTTGAGGGTGCACACTATCCCGGGTTTGCTAGGTGTTTTGAATGGTTTTGAGGGTGCCGTATCAATATATCATCTGACGATTGACGAATGCTCCAAGGCTATGAGGAGATAAATCCAAACCCATGCAACTACCCATTTGGGGTCCACTTCTTAGAAACTACAGTCGGGCCCACTTCTTATAATGGAGATTTTATATCTTATAATGGAGATTTTATATGGTGCCCGACCGTCGAGTACCTTGCTAGCGCTACCATCCTTGATATTTGATCTAACAGCAGACCTTCACTGTTGGATCAATTATGAAGGGCAGAGAAAGACACAGAGATATTGAGAGAGAGAGAGAGACAGAGATTTTGAAACAGTTTAATGCTGCCATAGGGGGGTAGATTTTAGGGATTTATAGATTAACTACAACTAAGGGTGGTAAGATATGGGTAAAATGGGTAAAAGAAAAAAATTAAAAGTTATTCAAGACACGAGAAGGTACCGTTGGTAATTAATAAATGTTTGCGGGATTCCTGCATACAGTACTGATGACCAAGGTTTTAAATTTCAGTTTCGGAATGTCCTCATTGAAAACGAAGTTTTTGCCAAAATTTCGTTAAACGAAATAAAAAAAGCAATATTTTATCTCGTGCTAAAATTTTGGTCGAAATTTCCAAAATTCCGGAAATTTCGCCCAAATTTAGGTAGAATATTAAATAAAGTCAAAATTCCAGTTTTTTTGGGATTTTCCTGAAAATTTCATAACTTTTCGAGTTACTACAATTTCGGTTTCGTTCTCCACCGAAACCCAAAAATTCGGATTTCGGTCAAAATTTAAAACCTTGCTAATGGCTAGGGGTGGAAATGGTTCGGGTCTGGGTAACCAAAAATAAACAATGGAACCCGAACGAACCAGATCAAGGGGTTGGTTCAGTTCGGTTCTGGATTTACCCAATGAAGAGAGATCAGAAATGGGAAGGGAGATCGAGTGGAGAAGGAGAGAAAATACGACTGAGTTTTCTACTTTTCTTAGCTAATATAGGGTTTTTTTTTTTAAAGAGAAAAAGATAGGTAAATGATATCAGCATATACCCATGCTTTTAGTGTCAAACGGTTCGGTTCTGGGCACCAAGACCCCAAATCCAGAATGGAATCGAAAACCGATGATTCCCTTTGGGACCCAGACAGAACCGAACCAAACCGAGTCAAAGAGGCCGATTTGATTCGGTTCGGTTCTTCGGGTTGGACCCGACCCATATTGATGTAGTGCCAACATGGCAGTCATGTCATGCCTAGGTGGTTTTGGTGGAGTTCCAAGGTGCAGTCCCTCATTAATATTGCTGGCCCGTTTTGAAAGTTATGGCAGTTTTTGTGGACTGTGTCTATGAGTTCCCAAAACAGTCAAAGTTAGTGAGTTACAATGCAATTAATGATATATTAGTCCCTAAGCTAGCTAGTGGAGGAGCTTGAACGAATTTGCTTTGGTTTTCTTTTATTTAAAGAGTTAGAAACCATCTTTAGAGGGGATTTTGGATGTTGATAAACTTATGTAATTGATGGAATATCAATTGGGTTGAGCTTTGCTCCCATTTTCTTCTTCTTCTCTTGTTGTGTTCTTGATTTCTATTTTTCTTCTTCTTCCCTCTTAAGCACCCGCATTATCTGGTATCAAAGCCAACATTACTCTCTTGGCCTAGCTTCGATTTGATTTTCATGGTGGCACAAAGAGATAGAGGAAGGCATGGTAACCAAATGATGGAAGATTTGAGAGATGAAAAATATGATGAACTTCAAGCACTTCTAAGACAAGTTGAGATGCAATTAATGTTATGTTAGTCCCTAAGCTAGCTAGTGGAGGATCTTGAACGAATTTGCTTTGGTTTTCTTTTATTTAAAGAGTTAGAAATCATCTTTAGAAGGGATTTTGGATGTTGATTAACTTATGTAATTGATGGAATATCAATTGGGTTGAGCTTTGCTCCCATTTTCTTCAAAGTTCAAGAGATGAGAATTCGCAAAGGAAAGCGTAAGATCTCTTCTTGGGAGAAAATGAAGTCAAGGCTTAAGGAGAAATTTCTTCTGTTGGATTTTTTCCAAATTATCTTTTCTCAATTCAGCAACTTACGCCAAGAATCCAAGAGTGTGTTGGACTACACCGAAGAATTCTACAAACTCATGGCTCGTAATGATATTCAAGAGGGTGAAGATCAACTTGTGGCAAGGTATGTTGATGGTTTGAAGTTTTTCATTCGTGATGAGGCATTGAGCGTCAATGATGCTTATCAACTAGCCTTGAAGGTGGAGGCTAAGCTTTCTCGTCGTACTGCCAAAAAGTATGTGGATGTTCGTAGTCTCTATCCTTCTTCCGAAGGTGAATCTTCACATGGTGGAGGTACAAAGTCAATGTCCGAATATTTCAACAAAAATTCTACAAAATCAGTGAAAGTTTGGTGAGGGACTGTACCTTGGAACATTAATGAGGGACTGCTACACCAAGGTGCAGAAAGTTTGGTGATCCAAAGAGCACTTGCTACACCAAAGGTTGAATCCGATAATGATTGGCTTTGTTTCAATATTTTCAAGACTCGATGCGAATCTCATGACAAGGTTTGCTCCATTGTGATCGATGATGGGAGTTGTGAGAACATCATATCTCATAAAATAGTGAATAAGCACAAGCTCAAAACCGAACAACATCCAAAGCTGTATCGGATTGCATGGTTCAAGAAAGGGTATGAAAGTAACTTTTTTATTTCCAATAACGAATTTGATCAAGGGACCAATGATAATGGTAAATTCAATGCTCTACTTGTTGTTGAAACTAATGGGGAGTACGAGGAACTTCAACGGCAATTAAATGAATTCATCATCAAAGAAATTGGATTCGATTGCATATTAGGTGAATCGATGGATATTGAAGTGTTGGGTGAATGGAAAAATATTACATCGATTTTTTCATCCAATTACATCGATCCGTTTTTATTCGATCCTACATTGAAGCTCACAGTTGATATTTATATATTCAAACATGTTCAAAATCTAGACAGATTATCATTTCTTCATGGAGATTATGAAACGGAGTTTGATCTTGGGAAGTTTCAATTGATGATCATTCTTCGATACTTCAAGGTTCGAGGGCGAGTTTTCTCGAACCAAGGAAGTTTAGCAAATTTCAAGATCGTGTGGATGCCACTTTTCAAGTGCTAAGAAAATTGGGGATAATGCATTCAAGATTGAGCTCCCTTCAAATATCAATACTTATTCAACTTTCAATGTCAAAGACTGTCTGTGGGTTCCCAGAACAGTCAAAGTTAGTGAGTTCCAATGCAATTAATGTTATCTTAGTCCCTAAGCTAGCTAGTGGAGATCTTGAACGAATTTGCTTTGATTTTCTTTTATTTAAAGAGTTAGAAACCATATTTAGAAGGGATTTTGGATGTTGATAAACTTATGTAATTGATGGAATATCAATTGGGTTGAGCTTTGCTCCAATTTTCTTCTTCTCTTGTTGTGTTCTTGATTTCTATTTTTCTTCTTCTTCCCTCTTAAGCACCCGCATTACATATCCACCCCTAGTATACACATAATGATCTAGGGGGTTTCTAGAAGTTCTCCCTTTGTTTTATGTTGTGTGAGTGTGAAGTCCTTTATTTTTCAAAAAGTATTGATGACCATGGTTTAAATTTCGGTTTCGGACGCATGAAATTTTGAAATTTCGAAATTTGGGTCGAAATCCGGTACAAAAAAAAGACGCCTATTTTATTCAATAGTAAATTTCGGTCAAATATTAAAAAAAAAAAAAAAACAGGTTTTATGGTTGAAATTTCGGCCGAAATAAAATACCGTTTCGGAAATGTGACATTTCAGTGGAGACCGAAATACCGTTTCGGATTTCGGTCGAAATTTAAAACCATGCTGATGAGTGATGACCTAAACCTTTCATTGGTTGGGCCACACATAAATATGCTATACCCAAAGTCCCTATGCACATCGGAGGGTTAGGATCATCATACGGAGGTGATCTATGGAGTACAGGCTATTTATGCTGTATCCCAACAAATGAAATATGAAGTGGGCCCCACTGTACTTCTCGAATGGACCTGACTTCAGATCCTATGAAGCGGGCCCACTGTAAATATCCTTTATATTCTGCATGGGACCAACATAAAATATCCTACAAGATCGTGGGACCTTAAAATCGATCCTCACCATTGATCCTACTGTCCCGTCTTCGCAGTTGTTCATGGGGGGCCCCGTAAATGTAACCTAAGGCTAGGGCCATTGCTAGGTCCATTTCTAGCATATCTAGGCCCATAGACGGGCCGGGCCTCTGTTTAAAGCCCATTGTGGGCCCCACACCATAACTCCAACTATAAATGCATATTAAGACTGCCGCTTCACGTATCAGGTCTCTGTACTATCTTTTCAAAGAAACAGAAAGAGCTTTTAACACCAAATCGCAAATTTAGAAGCCTAGGTCTCCCTCCCTCTTCACGTTTTCAGGTATTCCTCTCATCTCCTTAACATATCTTTCTCTTTGTACAAAACCTAAGTTTCTCTCAATGTTGTCCCTTCCTTTAATTTGTACGCATTACAATCAGATCGATCTTGAACACGTTTTGATTCTCATTTCTCCGTAATCTGATCTGTTTATTTATTGATTCTACTGCAAATTTCTTTTTATATCTCACATTGTTTGATTTGAATGCTATGATCTGTTCTTGGTTATTTTTTGTTTGATTTGGATGTCATATGATTTGTTCTTGGTTGTTTTCACTGTTTATGGATTGTCTCTGTTGGTTCTTGGATGATCAGAGATTGGTGGATGTTTTTATCAGAACTTTTGCATTCTCATCTGTTTTTTATTAGGGTTTAGATCATCTTGATCTGTTTCTGGCATGGGGTTTGGGAGGTTTTACATGTGTAATCCCTCGAGTGAGTTTTTTTTCTGAAGCATGAAAAAGATTTATTAAAGAAAAACAGAAAATGCAATGGAATAATTACAATAGGGTGCAGATATTGCCCCTCGAGCAATACATCTATACTAATCGTACTCTTAGCAAGTGAGTCTGCCGATTCATCACAACATTTAGGCCCTGTTCGTTCAGATTGTGAGAACTGATGGTGAGGGCCCCAAGTGATTATAAAAAAAAGTGGCCCCAATCGATTATTGGCCAATAATTGGTTGGGGCTCTCACCATCGGTTCTCACAATCTGAAACGAACAGGGCCTTAGGAATAAGTGAGAATGAGGAACCTTTTCCTCTACAAAAGTCAGTGATCACGTCGATTATATGTGTCCAAACTCTTAGGGACCATACCTCATTTTTTTGTCATATCAACTACATTTGAGGAGTCGCTCTCTGCCCAAAGGTCACCATTAAACTTTTCGATGAAAATAGGGAGCCCAATAAGAAGCGACCATAGCTCCTCTTCATTTGACAAAGCCCAATAAGAAGGGACCATAGCTCCGCTTCATTTGAGTTACCCCCAAATTATTTTTGGAAAACATCCCCACTTCTCCATGATTCGGATTTTGCAAAGAGTATCCATCAAAGTTAAGCTCGAGGATGTTAGAAGGTGAGAAAATCCATTTCATTATTTTTACTCTTATGCTTCCACCATTGATAATCTCATCACTGTTCGAAGTATATTTATGTAGGATGGGGTTGATGGAAGACTTAAGGGAGACAAGAATAGGGACTCATGTGGTTATTAATGACTAATTCGATATAATCAAAGGAGATAAATTCGAGGAAACTGAAAACAAAACAGATTTTGATGGTAGGGCCGCAGATTATTAAAATTTAAGACAGTTTTGAAGTGCCAAAATTTTTTGGATAAGATCCAATGGATGGATCGGTTTGAAACAATATGGAATTACTTTCGAGATGAACTAAGATTAAACATGATAAAAATCATGTCAATCTGGCCGTTGGGTCAAAATCTAAGATCAATCAATCAAGAGACCAACAAGATCTTGAAACAATCCCAAATTTGCACAAACTGATTTTCAAGAATGGAGAAGATTTGAAAAGTTTGAGATGCCAGGAATTAGAGAGGATAAAGATGAGAGAAAGTAGAGAAGAAAGAGAAGCTTTAATGGAGAATAGATCCAAGGGTAACTTCATAGACATGATGTAACAGTGATTTATGATCATTTAAAAGCAAACAAGCAAGCAAAAAAAAACCCAGCAGGAACTGCACCAAAGTAAATCTGTGGATATTGTTAAAAGATAAAGCACTACCTGATTGTCATTGCAAGGTGTAATTTTGTTTAAGCTTTATAACTGAAAGAAACATGGGACAAGTAGAACTTTTTGTGCTCCTTGATCCTCACAATCAGGTCACAGGTGGTTCCTCAAGGGAATACCACCTGTGATAGCCCAACGTACCTACACATGTGGAACATAGAATCCAGATCCACCCACTTACCCTAGATTGCTCTTGACTTGGACTTGCTGAATACTAATTTATTTTCCTTTTCGCATGCTGCTTCCACCTCTACTTCTAGCTTTAAATGTGGAGGGCTCAAGCAAAAGCTCTGACACCACTACATGGAAAGATGGGAGAATTCCATCATCTACCTAGTATGTCGTGGATAGTACTGATAATTTTCTGTAAATAATGCCATAAGAAAAACTTAAAAAAAACCAGGTAATGCTTGGAATCAACTCAGTCCAAGCCCAATACAACATGAGCTTTCCTCTTACTAAAACCTATCAGCAAGGATATTGAGACGATTTCAGGTAACCAAGAACCTAGGTATTGAAAGGAGATATCGCTCTTTAGCAGATAGGATCAAATGTTTTCTCCTCCTCAAAGGAGGAGAGGTAAATTGTAGATGTGACCCAAGTGAGAGTAGGATTCCTGCCATTGACCCCCCCCCATTAATTAAAGCTCCATCTACTAGGCAATTTGTCGCATTCATGTGTTTTCACGTGTTTCTAAACTTTCAAACTTAGATTACAGTTTAAGAAATGCCTACATCATTATGCACCAGTTGCATACCAAAATTAATTATAGCCAAAACAATTGATTTCTTGCCCATCTATCTACCTTGGAATGATTGCAAATTTTAGCCTCCTTTGTATCACTCTTTGGACATCTCATTGCTAATGTGTCTTTTCATATTGCGGAAATGATCATAAGGACACAATAGAACTTGTGTTGTATGCGCAAAACCTAGACATGAATTGACAATTTCCAAACTGTTAGTGGCTGTGAAATTCATGTTACATAGTGGCCCGTGAAATTAGAAATAGCCCTTGAAAAAGTTCGATAGGTTCCTATGCATGCTTTATTAAGGTGTGTAATTATTATGCTACGAAACCAAAATGTTGCATTTGTTGTTGGAGTGATATTTTTTCTTTTCTTGACGTTTAATTACTATATTGCCAGGAACTCCTCTTGCTCTTGAGTTAAGGACTTTGTGTTCCTATTATGTTGCGTGGTCCTGAGATTAGCTCACACAATCTTTGCATGTATGCGTGTCATTTTCTGCCTTGAATTGAAAATGAGTTGTTGTGGAAAATTGATCATTATATGCTCTCAATCCTGTCAGTCAAGTTTATTCATTTTCATGATTTTTCAGGTTCGCAGCTTTATGGATATACGGAGGACAATTGACAAATTCATGATTTGATCTGTATATATTTGTCTGCCTTGGACAATATTTATCCTTGAATTGCAAGTATTTGTCGATGAAACAACCTGCATGGAATCCTAGTATTTGCCATATCATATGCCAACAGTCATATTTTTAGATGTCCAGCTAGCTGGAAATTGATAGACAGGACAGGGTCATTTATGAATCTGTAAGCAGACATGACGATCAACAAGCAACTTATCCTGACCTATTTGTACCTATTAATCTACATATTGCTCTCATCGGGGGTTATTTTGTACAACAAGGTGATGCATCTTCAAGTCCTCCTTTCATTTTTGTGTATAGTTACTGCTAGTCTGCTAAGACTTGTAAATTTGGACATTTCAAGTATTTTATTGAGGTATATCAGAAGGTTTTTGCTGCATTTTTTAATGACATTGTTTTTTATTGATTCTTCTATATGAAGTTGGATATTTCCATTGCAATTGTACTTTTTTGACACGATCTAAATGATTTTAGTCTTAAAATAATCACTTAGTAATTGTTTGATGTTTCCATATGAATTTGGCAGTTTGTCTCTTTCTCTTTCATAATATTAGAACTTCATCAAGTACTGCTCCAAATGAGGGAAAACATAAGACCCAACATTTATTGTCTTCTTTTACTTCTTTTGCCTTGTAGAAGTCTTTTAAACCATATTAGCCCAAAACATATATTTTATACAAAATTTAGAAGGATTAGAAGGGAACTTTTACTGAGCTTGGGGTTTTCTAGAACCCTAAACAATGAGGGAAAGAAATTCCAATAAAGTCAATTCTATTTGTTCCTCCACGGTCTGCTTCAAAGGAGCAAAAATCAACACCACTTGAGTGTTGTTTGGTGTTTTCTTGATTACTTTTTGAATGTAAATTTTTGTCTCGAATTGCAAAAAATTACGAATTTTTTTTGTTTGATATTTCATTTTCTCATGAGTAATGTAATGATTATTAAGCACAGTTGAATGGATCTAATTTCACATGCAGCAAAAGTGTATACATTCTGAGGTGGCTAGCAGTTGTTTAGTTTGCATCTTAGAGTGCGAATCCATGCCTTTTTTTTATGCACTAGTTATTGCTTGGCTTTTGTTGGCTTCATTTTTCTGTCAATCTTGTATAAGGTCTTTCTCTTATTATGTAGTAAATATTTTGTATAGGGTTCTGATCTGTGTCTGTGTTTGGGAGTTTAGTTTTATCTACAGAATGCACGTATTTGAGCAAAATTGGTCTTCGAATGATTTGTTTGTCTTTTCTATTTGCAGTGGGTTCTCTCTCCTAAATATTTCAATTTCCCATTTCCCATAACACTTACCATGATCCACATGGGATTTTCTGGTATGGTGGCCTTCATTCTTGTTCGTGTTTTCAAGGTACGCCATATTTTTAACTATTTGGGTGAAGTTTGTTCCAAATATTACTTTGTTTTATATTTCCTTAATTGCTAATTTTTCGATTGCCTTGAAACTATTGTTTGCACGTTTATCCCTTCATATGTGTTTTATATTAGTACTTTTTGGTTCTCTTGCTCAATTGCTAACCCTTCTGAAATCCCAGGTGAGAATGGTGGAACCCAAGGAGGGGGGCTGTTGGGTTTCAAAAACTTTTCCCAAAATAGCGGGGAATTAAAAACAAATGGGAAAACTAACCCTTAAGCACAAAACAAAGTAAAGATCAAATGCACACACTATTAAAGTATAAAAGATAAATAACGCCTTTCTCCAAGAGCTTAAGCTTTTGGAGAAGTTGGTAAGTTAACATGGTATCAGAGCTAAAGGACTCGAGTTCAAACCTTCCGGATATCGAAAATCCACATGCAATGGTCGGCCCAAAGTGGGACCACATGTGCCACGTGTTTGCCAAGTGGGCCACACGTGCGGGGGAGTGTTAAAGTATAAAAGATAAATAACGCCTTTCTCCAAGCTTAAGCTTTTGGAGAAGTTGGTAAGTTAACACACACAAAAGAGATAGAGAGATATAGAAAGAGTGCACCATGATTTTTAAGGGGTTCGGTCTAAGCCGAGGACCTACTCCACTCCAACAAGGCTCTTGATGGCTTCCCTAAATTTGATTCTCTTAACGAAGATGAATCAACCCAATTACAAACTCCGGAGAAAGCTCTGTGTTCCCACACTCGCTCTTGAGATGGCTCCGCGTCTCTTCACACTCGCTCAAATACAATCTTGAACATAGAAAGAAAGAAAAACAAAATCCCTCACAAGGGTTACAATGATTGAAGAAGACATACAAAGTGAAGCCTATGATCCAAACCCTTAATCTAAGATTAAAGAGTCATAAACAAGTTTAAGTCACTCTTAATATGTTCCAAGATAGCTTAGGAGTGTTAGAATTAAGTTTAAGAAGGTTAGAGGCCTTTATGTAGGCAAGGGAGACCAAAACTAGCCGTTATAGGGCTCCCAACGGCTAGTACGGAGGCTACCCGCGGAGTTCCGCGCTAGCCATTAGCCTATTTTTATTTTGGTCCAGAAGCCTCCACGGAGCTCCGCGCAGGAAAAATTGTTTTGCGCAGTGATCTTCCGAAAATCATATCTCTCTCCTTCTTGTCGGATTTCAACGTTCTTATACTCTACAGACATTAGAAGAACGAGATCTATCTGTTGAAAATATTTTGGATTAATTTTCTTAGGATTAAGTTTAATGGTCAACTAAGTATGTTCCAATTTGATACTTACCTTTTGCTTACCCTTTGGGTTTTTTGTCTACTGATTTTATCATACTCTTTTGTATTATTTGGGACCTTATTAGAGACTTATTTATGCCTCAATAAACCTAATTTAAGGATGGATCTTATACATTCTAATATGGACTCAAACACACTTGATCTTCTCTTGAATTTTCCTCTTCAAGTCCACCATGCTCCTTGGATCTCCAATGACCTCCAAATATGGTCCAATTAGAGCTTCTTGGCCTCGATCCAAGCTTCCTTGAATGCACACTAATGAGATCTACAACTAAAGACAATCAAACACATTAGTGACTCAAAAGCACTTGTGTTTGGAATCATCAAAACAAGAAGGAAATGCCAAGGGTGGGAACCATTGGGCTTACACCTTCATATGTGTTTTATATTATTACTTTATGGTTCTCTGGCTCAACTGCTAACTATTTTAATATAATCTATTGTATAAACAAGCATATCCCTGCTATTGTCTTCCTTATAGATAGGTGCATATAAATCCTTTTTTATTTTGGAGTCTTCAATTTTTTCTTAATTATAAGTTGGTTGGATGCCATGTACGTGAAAATTATTTTTAGTTTTTCTACTGCTAAACATGGAAATTGCGACATGGTAAGTTAGTTGTTTGAACTGCTCCTATGTATCTTGAGGTATTGGAAGAGTGTTGTTGTGCTTCCAATTGCCAAATTCTTAATTCAAATGTACTGCTAGCAATTATTTATCACGAGAGGCAAGATTACATCATAAAGGAAATTTGGATGCTACTTGGAATCATAATCTTGGACAATTGCTAAGTTTAAAATTTATAGAGGACTTGGCAAAGGCATAGTGGAAAATTGAGCCACTAAAATTGCTTGGGAACTTCGAAAATAGCTTATTTGGAGAGCATCTTGACATTGCACAATTTCAAAAGTTACCCAAGGTTCTTTGAGAAAGCCATCTTTAGGGCTAAGGGAGCTGTCACAATTTTGGCCCTCTCAAAGATGTTTGTTCCTATTTTTTTTTAAAATTTTAAATGATAAAAATGAGGAGTGCATCATGAGTGCTTGTGCTTCCCAAGGATTTCACCCATTCCAATTCTATTTTCTCCCAAATGCACTTTAATTGCAGAGTTCTATGGTGTCATAGTGCCAAGGTTTTAAATTTTGGCTTCGGGTGCCACAGAAATAGAAACATTTCGGGAAATCCTGTAAAATCACGAAAACACATGAAAACATATGCAAATGACAGAAATCTTAGATGAAACTTCAGGAAATGTTAGAATAGGCACAAATACACACTTAAAAACCATTGCATATGTTAGACAACCATCCATGCTAGTTTAACAACATCAAACACCTAGTTACATGTGCGAAACATCCATTCTAGTTTAACTTCATTGAACACATGGTTACGCACATGTCTGGTAATTCAGAACATACCACATTTCATATGTAATTCATATTACACTGAAAACCTAGTTACATGCTGATGTGGATCGTAGGCGCGTATCACATACCCATTTCAGATGCTTTAGTGTTAATTATTGAATCCCTTTGTCATCTTGTATACAAACTCTGCTAGATCTGTATCGAGCATTCGGCGCCTTCTTTCTGCTTTAGAAATTTATGTCACTTTATACATCGCTCTCCCTATTTAATTTCATATGCACTATTTAAATTTATGGATACACATTGACCTATGTTGTTGATGGTCTGATTATGCAGGTTGTAGCACCTGTCAACATGACATTCAAAATGTACGACTATTAGAACCAGTCTTTTTGTTTTTGCTCATTTTGTTCCCAGCTTGATATACTTCTCTTGGTTTTGTAGATATGCAACATGTGTGATTCCCATAGGTGTTTTCTTTGCATCCAGCCTTTGGTAAGTACCTTGAGAGGCACAAATTGACTTAATGATTAGTTGATTTTCTTGTTCTGTTGTGCTCATGGCATGAATGGGTTGATGCATTTCCTGATAGTGTTCAATACTATATTTGGGTCCATTAGCCTAAACTTTGGCAAAATATACATCCTGCATGATTTATTCATGTCCCTTTCACCCCTCCCCCCTATGGTAGCTCGTAGTAATGTTGACTTTGAAATGAACAGCTTGTGTGTCAATTCTTTTTTCCTTCTATTCATAAATGATAATTCTTTGTTTGTTTCACTGTTTCAAAATTTCCACGCATCATCGTCTAATTGCTTGAGTCGATTTCTTTTTACGTTGTCCGAGTATGCGTTTTGCCATACAAAGTCAATCAAAACTCCTTTGACTTTCCTGAGTTATTAGTTATGAACGCGTAAACCGAGTACTCGGTCACATTGCGTCGAGTCAACTAGGATTTTCCTCGGCCGCTTTTTGATCTGCATCCAGGTGTTGAAATGCTGGTTTGTTTATTTTGTATACGAGATGGATAATGTTTTGGTGCTTTTAACTTGAAGTTGATTGTGGTAGATGAAATTTGATGAATTGTACTCGCTTAATCTTCCATCTTTTGGGGTGATACAAATTCTCAAGCATGCCATAGTTATTAATGGGCGTTCGGCGATTGTTTTCATACTTTTAAATGTATCTGACATCCAACAAGTCTGTTAGATGCCAACGAGTTGCTTAAACATTTCTTGTAGTTTCCGAACACCAGTCATATAGATGTCTCCGCTCCCAAAGTTCTGAAAAACTTCTTCCTTATGTTGATGTTAACTATGTTTTCAACTCTCTGCTTGCGGTATCACTTAATATTTGGAGTTCCAGTGAAATTTATGTTGTGCCTATCATTACTTTGCAATGTTTGTGCCTGAGTCTAATTGTCAAGCATGTCTTGTTGGAGTATCACACGACACTAGCAGTGATGGAAAAGTATTTTTCTTTTGATTACAGGTTTGGTAACACCGCCTATTTGTACATTTCAGTGGCTTTTATCCAGATGCTCAAAGCACTAAGTATGTTGCCATATCTTCTGCCTTCTTTCTCTTCTTAATTTAATGCTTATGCCTTGAAGAACTACTATGGGCTCCTCATTCTCAAAATCTGATTTGTTACAGTGCCGGTGGCAACATTTTTCATGGCTGTTTTATGTGGAACTGACCAATTAAGGTGTGACGTGTTCTTGAACATGGTGCTGATCAGTGTTGGAGTCGTCATTTCCTCATACGGCGAAATTAGTTTTGATGTAGTTGGCACACTTTACCAAGTCGCTGGGATGATTGCAGAAGCTCTTAGGCTGGTTTTAACTCAAGTCCTCCTCCAAAAGAAAGGCTTAACTCTTAATCCTATCACCAGCTTATATTATATTGCTCCCTGCAGGTATTCTATCATGGGGCTTCAAAACATTGTTTTTTTACTTGTTTCTTGTAAACATTGAGAAAATGAGGTCTTATTATGCTCATAGCCTCATAGAGGAATGGGGTGAAAGTTATCTTTTGCTTATTTAACACTCTCTCCAGGAAATGTTACACGAAAATAAACTTCCACAAATGTAGTGAAAAAGCTTCTCAGGATATGAAGACAGATTTTCGGAAAGTGATATTCAGCCAAGTGTTTACTTGGTTTTTTCTTGAAGACAGATTTTATTGTGATTCCCCTAGTGCTTTCTGTAGATATGAGATCTACCCGGCATCCTATTTTGCCGAAGGCTCAAGTAGTTGTGTGATTTGTTCTGTTATACAGTTAGGTCATGTTGTGACTCATTATATCATGCACGGAATTTTTTTTCTCCCCCCTCCCCCCTAAAATTTTCAAATTGATATTTGCCCATCTCGTTCTTCAAATACTCTATATCTAATTCCTAGGTTTTTATTTATTTCCTAGTTTTCTATGGGGCAACTCTCTCTCTCTCTCTCTCTCTCTCTCTCTCTCTCTCTCTCTCTCTCTCCTTATATGTTGTCTACCTTGGTCTCCTTACGATCCCAGTTCTCAACCCTATCACCTCCATTTGACTTCTTTTAGGTCCTTTATCTGCTATGACTCCTACCTAACTGAAGACTGCTATATCTTGTGCATTTGCATGTTAAAATATATAAATGGACTATGCTGCACATGCTTTTCGTAAATGAATTCCTTCTTTGGCATTTTTGAAGTTCAATACCAAGTTTTATAATACAGGCTTTGGACTGCTGTGCTTGGGTTCATGAAGTGATTTTCAGAGACCGCAAGCAATTGCCATATCCAGCATTGGGGCTAAAATTTCGGGGTAAAGTTTAGTTGATCCAACCTATGTTTTGGTCTTTCGAGGGAACAAGTGAGGTGCCATTAAGGTGGTCAAGAATACCTTGTTCATGATCAATGGGCATGCTTGTCCTCTGCAAAGAACAAAGATATCATTGGATTGAGGTAGGAAGGAAAGGATGTGAGTGGACATAGAGAGGAAGAAGATGCCATTAAACGGAAAATAAAGAGTGTGAACAAAGACAAGAAAATAAAGGATAGAAAGGGGGGATCATTTTAAGTGAAAGATGAGAGATAGAGGGAAGAGAGGGGCCTAGGGTTTGGTTGTGATGATTTCTGACCAAGGAGAAAGAGAAAGGGCAAAGGAGAGCAGGTCATAATGTTTGTTTTGTTTGGCTTTTAAGAAAATGAGAATAGGATGTAAAGGGTGCTAAAACGCACCTAACTGAAAGTTGAGATGCTAACATGAGCCTAATATAAGTTGTCCATGCTAATGTTAGCCTCACTTATGCTAAGATGCACCCAACTTAAGTTGGTTGTAAGTTAGGAAAGATAAATTATAGAGGGAAGGAAATTACTCAATTAGAATTAGGGTTTCAAAATCCGGGTTTTGGAGGGTAGATTTTTGAAGGTCGGGTTTTGAAGCTTGAAGTGTGATATTGAAGTTGTACGAAGAATGAGGTGAAGAAAAGAGGAATGAAGAGTAAGGGTTTCAAAAACAGGAGTTTCAAGCCTAGGGTTTGAAAATTATGGTGAAAGCTCCAAAATCGATGCCAATGAGAAAAGAGAAAATATGAGGCTAAAACGAAGAATAAGAAAGAATATACTTGACATGTAAATCAGAAGTTGAATTATGGTTTAAAAGGGAATGCATACTAGGATAGAAGACAAAAGGGGAAAAAGAGAGGCATTTGGGATCAAGGATCAAATTGAATGAGATCACAACAAGATGGAAAAGGGTATCTTTTAAACAGTTCTAATTTATATGGGTTTTCAACTTCCTCTAATACCAAGAAAGAATAGTATGAAGGGTGTTGATATCTCCACACTTGTTACTCAATAGCAGCATGCCTGAACTTGTCCTATTGCGTGCGGCTCTTGACGGGCTGAGGCGGCAATAGCTGGCCAACAATTAGTGTTTAATTATATTTGAAAAAAATAAATAAAAAAAAGGCGTGGGGTTGGGGGGGGGGGGGGGGAGCCCTCACATCTCTGTTTGCCTATCTCATCCTGTCTCTTTCATTTTTTGAAACACACACACACACATCTCTCTCTCTCTCTCTGCACTTCTATAGATCTTCATGCCTTTCTTTTCTATCCTTTCTATGTTTTTTTTGAGGCAAAGGTGTGGAAAAGTAGGAGCAACATGTGATCGGATGTATGGAAAAGCCGCCGCCGATTCCCAATGGATCATATTGAGCTCCAGAACGGGGAATTCATGGAATACAACTTAGATTCCATCTCTGTTTGCCTATCTCATCCTGTCTCTTTCATTTTTTGAAACACACACACATCTCTCTCTCTCTCTCTCTCTGCACTTCTATAGATCTTCATGCTTTTCTTTTCTATCCTTTCTATGTTTTTTTTGAGGCAAAGGTGTGGAAAAGTAGGAGCAACATGTGATCGGATGTATGGAAAAGCCGCCGACGATTCCCAATGGATCATATTGAGCTCCAGAACGGGGAATTCATGGAATACAACTTAGATTAAGCACCTTTCCATTGAGTTTTTACTATAAATTCTCTAACCTTAGGAGCCGCAAGGCAACCTCCAAATAATTTCTAGTAAAATATAGGATCAATGTATCTCCATGTGTAAGAGATTAACCTTAGCAAGCCAAGTAATAAAAAACTCCCAACTTTGATGGATGCTGTTGATGCCCATTCTAATTTTTGGGTACTTCATGTTGCTTTGTTGTTGCTCATCTCGTTTTGGTGGTCATGAACAAAATCTGCCAGGAAATTGTTTAAGCTAAATATCTAGATGTCGTGAGTAACGAAGGTCCAAAGGTGGCATTTCTCCTCTTTCATAATAGGGAGATGATATCACCATGCACATTTACCACTAACCTTCTCACCCTATGTGCTCCCCTCCATCCCCCCCCAAAAAAACAAGGTTTGAAATTTCAGTTTCGGCCTCAGCCAAAAATGAATTTTCGGTTTCAGTGGAAATTTCGGTGTAAAACTTATAGTTTCGACCAAAATTTTTAAATTTCGGTTATAAATTTCGGTCCGGCCGAAATCCGAAATTTCAAACCATGCCCCCCTTCCCCCACCCTATTCACCTGTTTATTTTGCTTTTCCTAAACACACAAAACCTTGAGCTCTGATGGCTTCCAAGAGAGAATAGTCTTGTTTCTTCTCAGTACCTTGCAATGTCCTGTGTCTCACCATCTACTTGACTTCCTAATGAGGGAGAGAGGTGTGCAGGGGGAGGCGCCCTGGCGAAAAATGATAAGACGGAGAAACCAGCAGGGATGCTTCTGGTGAAAGGTGTCGGCAGGGATCGACAACTTTGATTCATGGAGTCACTAGATGATTTGTCTATGGGCCAAGCTTGGATCAATTTCTGGATGCAATTCCTATCAACCTTGCTATGACGATCCTTCACAGGTGGCTTCCCGCGACAGCACCTCACAAATACATGTCAGTTGTCGCTCCCTGCTGCCATTGCGGGTCCCATTGAAGACCTAACAAAATCCTCTTTAATCACCTCCCGGCAATCCTGAAAGAAGTCAAAATTTGTTGTTTCATCTGAGATGTATCATCTCAACCAAGATTTGATGTTTTAATCATGTCTCCAGTCCCTTCTAATTTACCATTGCCGACCCCAACTAGTTTGGGACAAAGGCTTAGTTCGGTTTTCTCTTTCCAATGTGGTGATAGTTTAAGGCTTGCAGCACGTGCAGCTTGTTGCTGTATTTTGAGTAAAAGTCATATATATATATATATATATATATATATATATATATATATATAATGATATTTTCACCCCCTCTGCGGGTACGCATTCGCCCCCCTTTTAACGTGATTTGACGTCAAAAAGCGTTAAAGTTGCCCACTCTTCATGTTATAAGGGGGCGAATGCGTACTGCAGACTGCAGAGTGGGTGAAAATATCATCTCCCATATATATATATATATATATATATATATATATATATATAGAGAGAGAGAGAGAGAGAGAGAGAGAGAGAGAGAGAGAGAGAGAGAGAGAGAGAGAATGGTTTCTACACACATGTGTAGAGAAGTTATCTACACACTAGTTTAAAATACAGTGGAGGCCCACATTGTTTGGGTGATCCAAACCATTCATTTGATTGGCCCTCACATAGATAGGGTGTCCACAAAAAATCAGCTCCATAGGATCATCCTAACCCTTCGAACCGTGGAGGCAAAAAATGGACAGATTTGTGAAGGTTTATACAAGTCCATTTTACCTCCACAAATCGTAGGGTTGGGATGATCCTATGGAGCTGATTTTTTATGGACACCCTATCTATGTGAGGGCCAATCAAATGAATGGTTTGGATCACCCAAACAATATGCCCTCCACTGTATTTTAAGCTAGTGTGTAGATAACTTATCTACACGTGTGTAGAAACCGTTTTCTCATATATATATAATCTGATCACGGAATTTACATGGAAATCAATGATCTGATGTCTCTTTCTTCAGCAATATGATATTAATTAATTCTCACTTGAAAATCTGGAATATTGAGAACCCCATACCTCACCCACAATTTTGGAACATCGATATACTAAAGTTTGGAACCTCTACATGTTTTATTTCTTCTGCTGGAACCAATATGTGTATCCTTCTTCCCTAAAATACTAATCTTTTCTGACTGCCCTTAGCATAAAAAAGTACAGTATCTGTCCTACCATGAAAATGTGTTTTGCTGTTCCCCTGCATAAAACCGTAGGGTATCTGTCTTACCATGAAAATGTCCTTTGTTGTTCCCTTTTATTAGCCCATTCTATTGTCCATTCTGGCTCATTTAATTTAGGTATTCATTTGAGAGACTCACTTTTTGTATTTTGTCATGTGCAGTTTCTTGTTCTTGTTTGTACCTTGGTATTTACTGGAAAAGCCTGGAATGGAGTTTTCACAGATTCAGTTCAATTTCTGGATATTTTTGTCGAACGCTCTTTCTGCTTTCGCCTTGAACACTTCTATATTCTTAGTAATCGGTAGAACTGGAGCTGTCACCGTCAGGGTTGCTGGTGTTCTGAAAGATTGGATATTAATTGCCCTTTCCACAATTATATTTCCTGAATCAACAATAACTGGGCCGAATATTATTGGCTATGCAATCGGTACTGCTCTTTGCATTTGAGTGTGTACCAGTACTTGACATAACATGTTTTTACCTTCCTAAAGAGTTAAGGTTGTCCATCTAAGGAAAGAATACTTTTTTTTGCAGCTCTATGTGGTGTTGTTATGTACAACTACTTGAAGGTCAACGATGTCAGTGCATCAACCCAACTTCCTGTAGAAGCTAAAACAGAAAGAGTAGCAAAGGTTTGATCCTCTAAATTATTTTTATGCATTATGTTAGATTATTTTTCTTCTTTTTTCTTGAGGTTCATTTATTTCTTTTTAAGGTCACGACTTATTATAAACTTTATCTACTTCGGTTCTGATTCATTTATTCAATGCTTAAGTGTAGATTACACCTGTAGGCTGTAGCATTTAATTTTTTGCCCTTGTGCAGATTTATATGTTTGTCACTTAACAGGAAATCACATTATTACTCTTGTGCGGATTAATAGAATTTTAATACCATAACAGTTGTTTCCCAATAGTCAATATTTGCATTGCTATCATATACTCATATATGTAATAATCTGTTTGGAGTAAACTAACCTGATCAAAGCATTGTGACTTCATCAATTCTGTATTGATACAATCCTAGTGTAATTGTTCATGCATGTTCTATACCATATATCTCTTGGGCTTTTGGACTGTTAAAAAAGCCAGGAATTAGGTGCAAGTGGGTCAGAATCCAGAAAATATTATCCAAATAATAGAGTAAAGAGAGTAAATTGATCTTACTAGAATGAGTAGTGTCAAAATCCATTATATAAAGGTCCCAATTTAAATTGAAGACCCTTGTAAATTGGAAAACGTTAAATGATTATGAAAGATTAATAGTAAATACCTCTAATTAAAGAATAGCCTGTCTTTTTAAAGTAACTATTGTGTTATAGGAGTAAATACTTAGGCTCGTAAGCTTATAAAAATGAAATAAGAGAAACCTCCTTGGTTGGCCATGGTTCCATGCACACATGACAAGATGTCTCGTGCATCTCTTTTTGCCCTCATTTATTGTAGTGTACACAGCGATATGCCCAATAGGCTAGAGTGTTTCGAGTGATACACTGCAAATTCTAATGCACTGCTCTACTGTATTGCCCCATACTCACATCTTGTACTTTCCGATGCTTTAACAACATACTTTACCTCAATCTGCACATGACAAGATGTCTCATGCACATGACAAGAAGACACCACTTATTCCTCAATCTGCACATGACAAGATGTCTCGTGCATCTCTTTTCGCCCTCATGTATTGTAGTGTACTCGTCGATATGCCCAATAGGCTAGAGTGTTTCGAGTGATACTGTAACGACCCGATTTCCGACGAGTCGCTACGAGCAAAAGAAAGCAAAAATCATGTAACTATTTTTTTTTTTATACAAGCATCAACCACGATAGAATCTTATTACAACTGAAAGATGTCTTATCATAACAAAGTATTGATAGACATGGTAAATGACGCAAGGCGTCAAAATGTAAAAACTCAGGAACAAACTCTCTGATCACACAGTCCCTTATCCCATGGTTCCTTCATTTGCAAATGCTCCGCCATCTAATGCCTCAACCCCTGTGGTGGAGGAATCAACGTCAGAGCAGGGTCATCCAGAGACCGAGCAAAGTAAAAGAGACAATAATAACAGTGCATACAATATAATCCACATCCTCAATAATGTCTAGAAACAATATAATAAAGATTACAATGCCCATGGCAATATAAATAAAAGGAATGACAATAATTTCAATGTATGCTATGCATGCAATAATTATGAGACAGCACATTCCCCAGGTACATCCGGCTTTTCCCCCATTTATTTTTCTGTCAGTTCTTTTCTGACTTTTTCATTTTATTTTATTTTTTTTCTGCCGGTGTCCTTGCCGCACGGCTACCCACTACCCCTGTCTGAAGGTAGTGACGTTATGGACTTGGATTACGGTCTCGCATTTGCCGAGCCGGGGATACTATCCCTCGGGGATACTTTCCCTTTTTGGTTGGTTTGCCAACGAAAGGCAGTACACGCTTCTCGCGTTGGCCTTTGGACCTTAGGTCCCAGGATGATTCCACCACACCCTTAAGTTCCCCTTCACTTTCCCCATGTATGCAACATGTATGCAATTACTTACCTTTGCCTTTCTTCCTGCATTCATTTCAATTCATTTGATTCCAGGCAAGCGAGTATAAATTCACTAAGCAGGTATTTATCAGGCAATTTATAAGCAGAGCTACATTGCATAGACAATTATATTGAATACCATTACAAGACAAGGTCTAGCTGTCACCTGCCTTTTTAATTTCTGAGTGAAGATAGTAACCGAAAAGTCCCAACAAGAATAGGAATGATTAACCTGTAAATAATTCTAAGTTTTATCAAATTCATGTCCTTTCTGTCCAGTATGCACTATTTATGTGGGCCCCGCATATTACTATGCATGTGGGCCTCGCATGTTACTATTCATGTGGGCCCCGCATGTTACTATTCATGTGGGCCCCGTATGTTACTATTCATGTGGGCCCCGCATGTTACTATTCATGTGGGCCCCGCATGTTACTACTTCATGTGGGCCCGCATATTACTATTCATGTGGGCCTCCATTCTTTGGCTACTATGCTCAGCAGTTCGCCTTTTTTCGCCTTTCTTTCCTTACAGTTTACTTTACGGTTACTATGCGAGCATTTCACCGTTCAAATATGATGATAAAGTTTGCATAATCGATAGCGAGTTATCGCCTCATATGCAAGCTTTATCCATAGGTGGTAGAACCAACCATATCACCGATATTTCACTGTTTAAATAAATAACTATTGACCTTCGCCTTTCTTTCTTTACAGTTTACTTTACGGTTACTATGCGAGCATTTCACCGTTCAAATATGATGATAAAGTTTGCATAATCGATAGCGAGTTATCGCCTCATATGCACGCTTTATCCATAGGTGGTAGAACCAACCATATCACCGATATTTCACTGTGTAAATAAATAACTATTGACAGACTTACCTTCTCCTCTCTCAGATTTCCTTTTCCTTCTCCTCTCTCAGATTTTCTTTTCCTTCTTCTCTCTGATTTCCTTTTCCTTCTTCTCTCTCAGATTTCCTTTTTCTTTTTCTTCTTCTCTTCCTCTCTCTTTCTCTTTTTTTTTTTTTTTCCTCGTCTGCGAGCCTCTATTTATAGCCTTAACCTGAATTATTATATTATTATTTTATTTATTATTTTATTTGCATGAATAGTAACTTGAATTATTATATTATTAGTTTATTTGCTTGAATAGTAACTTGAATTATTGTGTGGGACTTACTTGTTGTGGGACCTACTGTTGGTAGGACCCGCTTGTGTGGGACCCGCTTGTGTGGGACCTACTTGTGTGGGGCCCGCTGATGTGGGACCTGCGGGTGTGGGGCCCGCTGATGTGGGACCTACTGATGGTGGGACCCGTTTGTAAATAGTACTCGGTGGGTCCTACTGTGAATAATACTTTTAAATAGTGTATCTCAATAGTGAACTTGCATAGTATTTCTGCATAGTAATCTCGCATAGTGACTATTGTGAATAGTGACTATTGGAAATTTTTAACATATATATATATCTATTCCGTTTTTGTTGACATCTGGGGCGGTGGCTTAGTGGTAGGAAGCCGTTCAATCTTAGCTTAGACTTGGGTTCGAATCGTGTACGCCCCATTATGCCAGATGTCCTCATGCCCGATTAACTTGGGGAAAATGAGTAATGGCCGATGATTACCCACCTATGAGGCCATTTTTATATTTATATATATATATATATATATATATATATATATATATATATATATATATATCTATTTTACCGGTTCTTACAGATACACTGCAAATTCCAATGCATTATTCTACTCTATTGCCCCATACCCACATCTTGTACTTTCCGATGATTTAACAACATTCCTTTTTTTTTTTTTTCGAACAGTTGCACAGGACCATCCATGTCAAAGTAGTTGGGGATGCTGATTTTGTCATCTTGACTTTGTTTTTCTCCATTCCCTTAAGCTTGAATATCTGATGACGGCTGCCTTAAAAGTGTCAGCAAAGGAAGAACCATAACTGGTGGTGTAATGCCACTGATTTTGTTCTATTATTCTTTTGTCGACCATTAGACAGAGATTAGAATTAATAAACAAGACAGATACATTACTAATATACACGTGACTAGTATCATGACAATTTAGCCTTGATAGTCAAAGAAAGATCTTGGAGCTTTTTTGCTTCATCTTACAAACGTTTCATGTTTAGAGTTATCATTAACTTGACAGGGTTTCAGGAAACATTTAAAAGCTTTATCCAGCTGTGACCATAATTTACAGATCATAAGGTATTTTTCTTGTCAGAAGGTTTATATCCTTAAAACTCTGAAGTTGACTTGATTCCCGTGTTACCAGGTCAATCAAAACACATTCGACTTGTCCCCCCAAGTCAATACAAGACTTGCTATGTCAATCATTGAATCATCCGAGTCAGTCAGTTTTTCGTTTGGGCAGTTTTCAATTCAATATGAGTTTTTAGGTGTAGTTATGAATAACAAAATCATTCTAACTCCATCCAGTTTTCTTGAGCACTTCCCAATTATGCAGTCATCATATTGTCATTTTTACCAACTAGGTGCTTGTTCTGTCTTCCTTTTCTTCCCCAGCAGATATTTTATTAGCTCTATATAGACTATATTGACATTTTTGCATTTGTGATCCCAAATTCATGGGTCCTGAGGTTTGTTTTTCTTGTTTAAAAATACAGGATTGGAATTTAAACAAGAGAATATCACATTTGTTCCGCAGCAACAGTGGCGGTGGTGGAGGCAACAGCATTGTTAGGAATGATTCTTCTGTATATGATCCTGATGTGGATGAAGAAGAGCCTTTTGTTACTGCCTCCTCGAGATTTTCTCCCATCGGCCGAGGCCACTTAAGTAGCCGCGATGAATGAGTCTTCCTCCACTTCTCCAATACAAACTTATTTCTCCATGCAAGCTACCCAATACAAGTGTATTTTTCCTTTTCAGCATGTATTCTTCCGGCTTTATTGTTTGTCAAGATAAGAGAAAATAGAAGTAGCCCAAAGCTTGAATTCAGATGTAGCCATTCTTTTTAAAGAAAAATAGTCATTTTTTGCCAAGGGTTGTGTGCAATGTGCTCACATTTGACATATTAAAAACTATCTGACAAAATTCAATAGCAGAGAAGAACAGTTCCTTTCTTTTTTTGTCTTTCTTGGTTCTTTAGTTTTGGCTGTTATGTGTTAAATAGGTTGTCTGATTCTTATTTCTTCTCAATAATTTGAAGCAAGCGAAGTAATCTTCCCTTTTATTTTAGGCTTCGACATGGCCCATTTTACAGCCTAATAAGGCCTTGTTTGGATTACAGGAAAAACATTTCTTCTGGAAAATTTATTCCTAGGATTTTCTTTTTCACGAAATAAGAAATTTTGCCATTCAAAGAAGATAACTGGAACCAGTTTTCTGAACAAGTTTGGAAAGGAAAAATATTTGTAAAATTTATTACCTCTTTCTTTTTACTTACAATGAAGTTAACTTGAAATGGTCCTATTCCGTTTTTACTGAAGAGGAACCTTAAATTTACGATAATATCCCTTTGAATTAACCCTAGTCATATCATTTATCTCTAAATTGTAAAATGAAAAAAAAATTCTAAGAAATTTTTTTCCATCAGAAATGATTTTCTTGCAATCCAAACAGGGCCAAAAAGAAAAAGAAGAATATGCTCCACCATGGATAAGCAATACCTTCACATAGATTATTGGATGTGGACTGGTGGGCACTAGTCTTAGGATTGGGTTGGGTATGACCGTATGATCTAGCCATGGTGGGGCCCAAAGATGAATCGTTGATTTCGATTGACGGTGACTTAGTAAATCAACATCTCGATCACTATCCACGTGTCCGTGGCCCAGTGTGTGCCCTTCCTTGCACTCGAATGAGTCGTCGACTAAACTCCAAAGCTCCCTGATACGCGCCACATGCCCCGGGCGCATGTTAGCATTTCCGCGCACGTTAAGAATGGGTAAAAAAATCGCTTTATACAAAGTCGGAGGCAGGAAAAAAAACACCCCATAACTTTCAAAATCTCTCTCTCTCTCTCTCGTGTCATTTTTCCGGCAGGGATTCCGGCGAGATGCCAGCGTCGGCGGCGAGGAACGGGCCAGAAGATCTGATAGCGAGGCTGAGCTCCGGAGAGAGCGGGGCGAGGCTAAAAGCCCTAAGGGAGGTGAAGAACCAGATCATAGGCAACAGAACTAAGAAATTGTCCTACATCAAACTCGGAGCTGTTCCGAGAATCGCCGAAATTCTCGCCTCCGATGAATCTGACGATTCTCTCCTAATCCAATCCGCTGCCGCCCTCGGCAGCTTCGCCTGTGGCGTTGATGCCGGCGTCAAGGCTGTCCTCAACAGTGGAGCCCTTCCTCACCTCATCCGAATTCTCTCTAATCCTGATGAAAAGGTTTTTTTTTTCTCTTTCTATCTCTGAAAATTTCATGTTTTTTCCTTCTTTGAGTTGAATTTTTATGGAGGATTACATGTTTTGATTGAATTGGGTGATTTGTTTAGAATGGACTGTGTGTGTTTAAGGAGAATTATTTTGTTTTGTTTGGAATGAGGTATCAATTTCTGACCTGAATTCGAGTTTTAAAACACAAATTTTGAAGAATTTTAGCATGAGGTCTGTTTTGATTGGGTTTTGGAGGGGGCAATAGTTTAGAGAGAGGTGTTTAGGGGGTTTGGGTAGTTATGTTAATGTGTATGCGTTTGTGTCCTCTTGGTCGTTTTCTGCGCTTATCTCCATTTTTTTAGATATTTACAATGAAAGTTAAACACCATTGTAAAGGTATTCATCGTACCTTGGATATTTTAGCGTGGAATGATGGAAACAAGCAACAAAATTTGGGAGCTAGGGGGACAATTCTTGTTTGTTGTGAAATGTGCTTTCATCCAATTTGCCATGGCCATTGCAGAGCTGGGTAGCTATGTTAACGTCTATGTGCTTTTGCGTCCTCATGGTCGTTTTCTCACTAATCTCCATTTTTCAGAAATTTACAATGAATTTTAAACGCCATTGTAATGGTATTCCATTGACAGTTTAGCGTGGTGTTAAGAATTAACAACGCAGCAGAATAACGATATGCAAAAGATAAATGAAAAATCAACACAAACATAACACACAGATTTACGTGGTTCACCCAACCAGTTTGGTGTGGGCTATGCCCACGGCAGAGCGACAAGCCAATGATTCCACTATTCTGAAGAAGAGATTACAAAACCCTCACAACGTTCTAGGGCGGCTCCCGATATCACACCCTTTTATATGGCGTTCTGAGTCGCGTTATAATAAAGGGAAAAACCCTAATTCATGGAACTACAAAACTACACCCAGTATAAAAAATTCGGGTCGGGGGCTACCGCCCCTGAACCCCCACCTTCGGGTAGGGCCCTGCAACCCCCTGGCCCACTCAGTGGCGAGTGGGACCGCCGCAATTGGGTAAAAGTGTATAGTACTTTCAAGATTAGACTGAGATCATGCTTCACCAAATACACATGGAATTATGGAGAAAATCCGTGAAATTTGGGAGGTAGGGGGACAATTCTTGCTTGTTGTGCAATGTGCTGTAATCCTACTTGCCATGGCCATTGCAGAGCATTGAGGAACAGTTTAGATCTAGAGACTTGAATTTTTGAAATCTTGGGTTGATTTATGGTAGGATGACTTAAAAATCCATCGGTGGACAAGAAGAGGCTATGGATGTATGATGTTACTTTCTTGAATGCTGGGGATGTTATGTTTTAGAAAGGATATTTCATGTAATCTTCCTCCAGGAAACTGTCGAGGACGACCATAGGTGAACCAATAATATACTTCAGCAATATAGTTATTCAAAAAGCCTGTGAAATGTTTAAAAATGCCTTTGACGCCAATTGCTCATATGGGAGACCCCATATATTGATATATTAGAAATCAAAGAATGCATAAAAAAAAATCTCAGCACCTAAGGGAGTATTATGCTCAAAGTGTGATGGATAACAACATTTGCTACCAAGGTTCATCAATGACAATGATTTCAGAACAGTCTTGTTGAAGGAAAATGTGTATATTAAGTAATGCCCTTTAGATTCAGTAGTTGGTCCCCATTTTTCCAAGCAGGGCAGGGCAAGGGGAACCGTTGTCTTTGTTCCTGTTCCCTATCTTGGCCGAGGCATTCAATAGGATGATGGAAAGGGCGGATGCTTAATCGAAGGGTTCCATGTTGGGCACTCATGGGTTGAAATATCTCACCTACAATACGTGGATGATACGCTATTATTCAGCAGCCCTGACTCATGCAAGTTTAGAAGTCTTAAGACAACGATTAGATGTTACGAAGCAATATCTGGTCAAAAAGTGAACTTCGCCTTCGGATGAGGAATCCTCAGAAGAGGATAAGGAAGAAGTGTCATAAGAAGAAGAAACGGCCTTCTCTGATGAGTTTGAAGAAATGACAAAAATGGGGGACCACCTGGGAATAGGGGTACCAAGAAAACATTGAAGAGACAGAAAAAATGTTCATCGACATAGAGAAGAGGGATGTGGGGGAAAAAAAGGAAAACCCCAAGGAAAGAAAGGAGGGAGCTTAACGCTCTCTAGAAGTAAGGGTTAATTTCTGGTGGCTCCGTTAGGTCACAACTGTATTATGTTGTATAGTCTTTTCTGAGTTAGGATTGCTCACAGTCTTCGGTTTGTTATTGACACTGGTTTTGTTCATGAAAAGTATTGTGGGTTTCAACTTTAATCCCATGGCAGGCTTTCTAGAAGATCTTAGATGAAGATCGTGTAAGATGGAGAGAGGGGTGCTATTCCTGACTTTCGCGGGGATCGCAGTCTTTTGTACGCTTAGTGTTTTGGAAAGGAAAATGTAATGGGATATGTAAGGGAGAATTAGTTTTGTAAAGGGGAAAAGTGGTGAAAATTTATCTTCTAGGGCCCTGGAGTTCTCTCCTAGGCCACCATGCGTTGGACCCCATGGGGGACTCCTGGTCCCTTCTCATGTAAACTTCGTATGAATTATCAATACATCTTAGCCGATTTTCAAAAAAACGAAATGTGAACTTCGCCAAATTGATGGTCATAGGGGTTGGGCTGTGATTATCAGAGTTGGAGGTTCGGGCCAAAATATTGGGTTGCAAAATGGGTTCTATCCCTAACACATACTTAGGCCTCACATTATGGATATGAAGACCATCAAAAAGGTTTTGGGGTCAGATGATCGAATGTGTGGAAGAGTATCTCCTCTTGGAAAAAAGGATTGCTATCTTTAGGGTGGATAATCACCTTAATCAAAGCAGTTTTGGCTAGCCCCCCACTCTATTTTATGCCAACCTTCCTTTGTCCGGTGTCCTTTGTCAATATAATTTAAAAACTCCAAATTTTTTTTTATAGAACGACAAGAGAGTAGAAAATATCATTTGGTCAATTGGGATCTAGTGCATAGGCCTTGTAGAGAGGGATGTCTTGGGATTAGAAACCTAAAAGCAATGAACACGGCTCTAATTGGGAAAGGGCATTGAAAATTTGGCAAGGGTAGAGGTATGCTATGGAAAAGGATTATCATGGCGAAATATGGTTTTGGCCCTGGAGAATGGTCCCCTCTAGATGAGCACAAATCTATCGCGACTATAGTATGGAGGGACATTATGAAATTCTTGGCTCTCTTTTAGAAAGGGATTCGATTCATGTAGGAGATGGGAGGAAATGATTATATTTTGGTTAGATAATTGGAGTGGGGATAGAACTTTAAAGGATGAATTCCCGGCAGTATTTAGGGTGATAGATAGCAAAGATATATTGGTGGCGGAATCTTTTTGAAAAGTTAATGAGCGAGTGGATTGGATTTTCAAATTTAGGAAGAACTTTATCCTTTCTCTCTAGAGAAAACTCAATCTATACAAAACACAGGGAAAAGGACAAAGGAGTTTGGAAATGGACCTCGAGGGGATAGATTCGTTGTTAATTCTTTCTATCTCTAGGTCTTAAAGCATATTTCCTCACCAATGTGCCTAGTTTAGAAGATTAGAACCCCTTTGAGACTTAATGCCTTCTGCTGGTCTATTTGTCTTGACTTGATCCTCACTGTGGATCACCTTCGCAATGGACAAAAAATTATAGTTAATCATTGCGCCCTTTGCCTTTCAGACGCCAAGTCCATTGACCACCTCCTTCTTCTTGCTTGTTTACTCTTGAGTTATGTTACTTTGTCCTTGGTCTCTTTGGAGTTGCTGTGGTTCTCCCTAATCATGTTGCTTATCATATTCTTGGAGTTTCACCCCTTGGTCCTCTAGATGTAGATCTTTGTGGACGTTATTCTTAGTTGTCACTTTCTGGCTTATACGGAAGGAAAGAAACAAGAGTTTTTAAAGACACTTTCAGAGGCGTGCAAGGTATGTTGAGACAAATCTTATCAGTAATTGTTCTGTGGGCATCAATCATTTCTATTTTTAGAGGAGTTTCGTTGACTGCCTTCCATAGGTCGTGAGAGGTGATTAAACTGAGCAATTCAGAGGGCTCTAATCCTTGGTGGACTCCCCTTCCTGCGAGGTTGAAGCTGAACCTTGATGGTTCAAGCATTGGTAATCCAAGTGTGACTAGCATTGCAGACTTGTGAAGAAATGTGGACAAAGGCGTAGTTTGTGCCTTTTCGGCCTCAATTGGTGATATGGATGCTAGTGAGGCATGGGTTATGGCGGTTCTTAGAGGCATTCACCGTGCTTCTCAGGATTAGATTCGGCATTTGATCATTGAGGAGGATCCCTCAGTTTGGTCAGATGGGTGAGAGATGAGATTGACTTCCTGTGACTCTTTGTTGATGCCATAGAAGAGATCCAATATATATATATTGGGGGGGGGGCGCTTATTTTTATAGAGATCGGTTAATACGGATGATGACTTGCTAGCATGATTGGATATTAGCAGAGAGGAGTCTAGATTGCTTACCACTTTGACCGTGTATAGTTTGGTGGCATATACTCTTTTGTTGCTTTCCTTCGTTTTCTAAGACATCTACTCTTCTCATATCTTGTTCTTCTCATGTTTATTCTTTGTTTTTATACCGTGCCTTTAGACCATCCCGGTCTTTGGGTTTTGGCCTTTTTTTTAATAAATCATTCACCTTTCTCCATTACAAAAAGTGTTATAAAGATTACAAGGCGTACATCACCCTGGACTGGATCTACTTAAGCCACGGGCTGAAACATGTGTGGCGGGTAATATCGAATGATCGAGTAATATGGCAAAGGTCATATATGATAATCCTCCAAAATACTGCATCAGGTGTTTGAAGGTTGGCCACAACCAAGAGGAAGTAAAACCATGAAAATAAAACAAATTAGAATGAAAAGAATGAACCAAAGAAAGAAGAGGCAGTTAGGAAAAATAAGATGGATTGTGGATATGGAGAAACTCAGCAGCAAAATCATGGCTATTTCCACTAGAGCTTTGGATGAGAATGCGACCATTACACTACCAATTGACCATGACTTGCATATCACATGTGCTTTTGGAGTGTGATGGAACCCTACAGTGATTCTAGCATCTCTTCTTCCCTCTATTCTTTAATTCATCTTCTTTACTTCAGTATCTTGAATTCCTTTTACCTGTGATCTATTTGCTTATCAAGAAACTAGCCAATCGCTACCATCATCCTTGCCGATCACCATCTTTACTATTTCTGCCCACTTCCTTGACCAAACATTGCCTACCCGAGAAACCCTCCCCCTGACCTTGTCTTTATTGTCCCCTCAAATCCAAGAAACCACCAACAGTCCCATCCAATCAGTCACCAACAGTCCTATCCAAACAATTCCCAACAATCCCATTCCAATCGACCGACAACAGTCCATCCCCATCGGCAAATATTAAACTCTCTTCTTTGTTCTAAACCCTATCCTCTCAACTGGAACACAACTCTAGGCTCTTTACCCCCTAATATTACAGTCTTGATTCAATTTTCCCAAATCACTCCTACATCAAAACTTCTTGGCATTTATAGTGGTACCAGTGTGCTGTATTTTTGGGTGACATTTCACTCTATTGTGAAATTGAATTTTCTTTGAACTTGTTGAAAAGTAGTAAACTATTGTTGATTGTATGACCACCCCTAGTTTCATCGTGTGAAGGATCTCTTAGTAGTGTTTATTAATTTTATTTGAGTATTGAGTTGATCTTTTTCTGGATAAACAAAAAACAAAACCTTTATGCCCAATTTACCAATTTCTTGAAATCAGTATCATGTGCTCATCTGAATTTCTCAATGCCATTAAATGATTTTTCTTGTTTTCCAGGTTGTAGATGCTGGTGCACGTTCCTTAAAAATGATTTTTCAATCAAAGCTGGCACCAAAATATGGTGTCCTTCAAGACAAAAACATGGAATTCCTTCTTTCACTTCTGAACAGTGAGAATGAAAATGTGACAGAACTTGCTGCAAGTATCATAACACATTCTTGTGAGACAAGTCAAGAGCAGAATGCATTATGTGATGTTGGAGTTCTCCAGAGGCTTATTTGTCTACTTGAAGGCACATTAAATCAAAGGGATGCTAGCTTAGATTCTCTAGCAACAATTTTCAAAAACAACCCTGAAGTTGTCTCAAAGTTTGTGAGCCTTGATAATAGCAGAGCTTTGAATGCTGTAATTAAGTTAATGAAGGATAGGAATCCTCGAACGAGACTACTTGCCTGCATATGCTTGATAGTTATAGGGGATACCTCTCCTTGCTATGTAAAAGAATTAGAAATCAAAACCAAATTGATACTGATATTAGTTGAGCTTCTAGAGGAACCTGGACGACCAGGGGATGATGCTCCATTTGCATTGGCAAATTTAACCACAGGCAAGGAGGATTTACAGAAACTGGCGCTTAGCGTCAATGCTGTTGAAAAACTATGTAATTTTTTGCACAAAGGTCCAATACAGGCCAAACGTCTCCAGGGAATATTGCTTGCTTTAGCTGAACTTTGCTCTAAATTGGAAGATTGCCGGAGTCGGTTCCTCTCGCTACAGGTTTGTCACTTCAATTGATGTGTTAACTCACACATGGTTGATTACTAGCTCTACCTTAGTTACCTTCTGAATTATCTATTCTTGAGTGTTCTTTTATTTCAAGTCTTTGTTTAATGGTACTGTTTTGTCTCATTTGAAATTTATGCTGAAACCTGAATCTATTCTTGTGTGTTCTCTCTGTCATTTGGTAAAGGGGAGAGGAAAGAAAACCTAACCTGTAATACCTATCTCTTAGGCTTTACAAGAGGGGCTAATATGAGCACTACCATATTTTGATAATCGCAGAAGGCATTTCGCGGTCCGACTGTTGCATGAACGAGCAGCCACCTCATGAATAAGACAAAATCTGTTGAAAAGTGAGCCCATGTGGCTGCTCTCTCATGCAACAGCGGGACCATGAAATGCCTTCTGCGATGGTTCCTAGCAAATCCCAAAATGAAGAGATCTGTCATTATCAAAATATAGTAAGATGAAAAGAAAAATTACAGATGGAAATGTTTATCGGATAGGTGACTGTTGTAATGTATAACAAAATATCTGTCTGTCTTCTTTTATAAATTATAATTGTCTATTTTTCAGCCCTACCATATTTTAATAATGCACTATATTGTTTGAAACATGGGGGCACCGCATGTCACTACGTGTTTGATGTTGTTAAACCATTATGGATTATTTTCTTGCTTATGTGATAGTTTCTAAGCGTGTATTTGTACTTTCCAGCATTTCCTGAAGTTCATCTTAAATTTCTGTCATTTGCATAGATTTCCATATGTTTCTGCGATTTTATAGGATTTTCACTGAAATTTCCAACTGAAACTGAAATGTTTACATTTCCATGATGATCAAAACACATAACGAAATGAACACTTGAATCCATGATCTCATCTTGGTTGTCTTGCGGCATATTGACCAGAGTGTTTGGTGCTTTTCATCTTTGTCTTCCTGGAGGCAGGATCACGGACTGCAAAAATCCTAATCAAATTGAGCTCTGATACCAACTTGATGCTAAGAAGTTAGAGACATGTTAGATCTGAATTGCAATCGATCAGACCTGTAACATCCTCAATTCGAATACCTAACTATAATCAAAATGAGATTAATACTAATCGAAAGGTGAAAGGGAAAGGAGTTAACTCCTAGAGTTTTTGAAACCCTAGAAAACGATTTTGCAAGATGGATGGCAAGTCATGCCTCCTAAAGAAAAATGTCAATTTTCAATATCAAAAGTGTTGTAGAGATTCTTTTCAAAATGATATAAATACCACTCATCTCAAAATTTGAATAGTAACCTAAATAGTGGTAACGTGAATGGTCACATGAATAGTAACATGAATGCTAGATATTAATATTGGCATGAATAGTGACGTGAATAGTGGACCCATCTAGCATGACTTAAAAAATAAGTGAATGAAATAAAGAAGCTAGCTAAACTCCAAATGTTGGGGAGGTTGACCATGCTCTTGGACACCTTTGAGACATCCCTAACTACTTGCAAAATAATTTTTGGTGCTCCCAACGATATATAAGCATATCTATCGTTAGAGGCCAGCAAGTTGAGAGTTGTCTTGCAGCTGCCCTTCTATCAGTACCAAAACCATTCATTATTTTACCATTTCAAAAAAAGAAAAGCAAAGAGGCTGGAGGTATTGATGAGGCTGTGGACGCTTGGGTTGTATTGTGTAAATGTGATGGATTTGTTTCGACATAATGTGAGGATGCTGGGCTTTCTTGGAGAGTCGGCGCTTGTGATAGGCTGAGTTGGCAGAACACGGATAGGAGAGATGCACATTTGGAAACATTATTTAAAAAAAAAAGAGATACTGGCTTGGGTAATCCTACTTGTAATCTCGGGGGGACACCCCAACCATATTATAATAAATTGTCATTTTTCAAAAAAAAAAAAATACTGGCTTGGGAGCCTCAGCTTGTCTTAGGTAGAAGTGACTGAGAATATAGCTGGATTGCTAAAAGGGGGTGCCAATATCACTCTTAATATAATACTAATATTAAATATAAATATAGACACACACGCATATATCGTAATCTGTATGTGATATTATTAGCTGTTATTGTGAGTTCTGCATGCATAGTGTTGTAGATGGGGGAAGGAGGGAATCTTGGACAAGAATTCATTTAAGTAGGTAAATGAGTGAATAACCTCAACGTTGCTTGGTTTGCATGCCCGTGATGGTTTTACTATCCAGATCTAGAAACAGAGGTCTGTATGCATCTCTGGTAAGCCTGGCTTGGCATACTTGTTACCTGAGAAATTCTAGAACCAAGGGGACTTGCTAAATTTTAGCTTTGAATCTTCAGTGGAAATTCAGCTACTAGCGAGACGATATGGGAGGTGGCATTGACATCATTAAGGATGGTGTTTCTCTGTCATATTGTATATGTTGATAATGTGCTTTTTTTGGCTGAAAACTAATTTTCTTGAAATATATGTTAGTATCCTCTCCGGCCGATTCTCATAACATGTGGATAATCATATTCAAATTTTTTTTCCTTAAGGCTATTCACTCATTTAGCTAATTAGATGTTTTATTCTGAAGAATGAACACGCATAAAGTAGCATGTTTATGACTGTTAGTAAAGTTTTTTTTTTTCTTTTTCTTTTTGAATGGTACTATGTTAGTAAAGTTTGTTATATAAACCATCTATATGCATTCCTTTTCTCTAGTTTCTAACTTTTTTTTTGTTCAATATATAGGCATTGAACTTAGTAATTGATGCCCTAAAGCATGATTCTGATGAAGTGCGTACCGCAGCATGCACCTGTGTAAGAAGTATTTCTCGGTCAGTTAAGGTTCGCAACGCGAAGCATACTTATGTTATATTAAAAGGTCCAGTTGGTGATGTGGTTTTTACTGATGGAATTTGGTTCAGAATCTTAGTGCAGGTCGTTTTACAAATGATATGATTATCACTCCTTTGGTCCAGAATTTACATGATCCGTCTACTTCAGTGCAGGTATCTGTTCTCATTCCCTGTGTCTTATTGCTGATTATATTAATATTTTGATCACCTTTATCACTAAGAGATGAGGAGGGATCAGTGAGGTGGGCCTTTGCAGGCCCCATTGCTAGCTTGTGTATTTTATTCAAGGAAGAAGATTCATTGGACCATATACTAGTGCACTGCTCCTTTGCTCATGTGGACTTTCTTGTGTCTTCTAAAGATCTATCAAGAAAATCATCCTTCACTAAAGTAGCAGACCGTTTGGAAAAAACTTGGCAGAAAGAGAGGAATAATCACATCTTCAAAGAAAAAAGGAGGCAGATTGGGAGGATAGTAACTGAAATCAAAATCGACTCCATATCATGGAGAAGAAATGTAAAGATACTCTCTATCTACATCATGATGACATTCTAAGAAATTGGAGAAAGGTTATTAATGAAAAAGGGGCAAAGACTAAAATTTATCCAAGGTTGCGACCTCCCTCTTCAGGTTGGGTGAACTTTAATTTTGATGGAATCTCTAAAGGAGGGGTAAGGCTGCGTACATCTCGCCCTCCCCTGACCCCGCAATGGCGGGAGCCTTGTGCACTGGGCTGCCCCCTCTAAAAGAGATCAAGACGAGCGGGTATTGGAGGATTATTTGCTGATATCAATGGACGCACATTGCTTTTGTGACTGGCGGGGGTGTATGATTCTAACGAGGCAGAAGTGAGAGCCCTCAAAGAAGAGGATTATGCATATGTTTTGGCTTGGGCAAGGAATAGAGCTCCAAGTCTGTGGATAGTAGCAAACATTATATTGGAAATTAGATATATGCTTGATCATTGGCCCAGAGTACCTTCGTATGAAGAGGGCAACAAATGAACAAGCAGATAAGTTGGTGAAAGAGGGAGCGGAGAAGGAAGAGGTGGTCATCATTGGCCCATATTTGGGGCAAGGAGGTAGTGAGGGTGGGGTTGTAGTGGTGGTTTAGGTGCGAGGGTTTCTTAGGGTGCGGAGAAGGAAGAGGTGGTGATCCTTGGCACGTATTTGGGGGAAGGGGGTACTGAGGGTGGGGCTGTAGTGGTTTAGGCTGGAAGGTTTCTTAAAAGTAAAAAAAAAAGTGGGAGGATTTCCTGGGTTCTCGTGTGTGCACGGTGCACCATGTAAAATCTCTACAAATATATACGAGAAATTGGCAATTTATGGGAAATGATAAATGCGCCCCTTCTCATCACATGGGACACCCAGTTGCAGTATATTCTGTGGGATGTCTTGTCCCTGTTGTATGTACTTTGGTGTCTGTTTGCTTAATAAAATTATTGTTATCTTTCAAAAAAAGGGTTTCCCAACTGTTCGTTGCAAGAACCATTGAACTGGTTTGCCAGCATAGTGAGGTACATGCGATCAATTTGGGATGCCCTTCTATTATGGTAAATCGAACAACACTTATCTGTGCTACAGAGAATGACACATCGTATTCTTTTTAGTAACTGCTTGCATCGACTTTGAACCGCTTGAGAATATTTGGAACACGGCATAGCACTGGAGTCACTCTGGATCACAAACACTAAGCATGCGTATACTCATTCTTTAGTGGTGTGTAATGATTATATACATGCTTAGGCACTCTTCTGGAGTCGATACCACTTATAAACAAGTTAGTAATTACTAATTACCACCCTGTTAATGAAGTACTTGCAACGTACTATGCTAATATCACATAATAATCAAATTTCTGATGTAAATTGATCGTTTCAAATGGCAGGCAGATTCATTTAAACATTTTAGCTAGAGTGTAGGATTTTTTTTTTCAAGTTATGTGGACACATTTATCTTCTTGACATGATATGCATTCCCAACAACACGGAGTGTATAATGTATGTAGAAGAGAATCTTGTCAGTGAGGACAAATTCGAAGTCATGTACCTATGGAGGAGTCTGTATGGCTATTTCCTTAATGAGCATCTCTTTCCAGGTTGCAGCTCTTGGTGCTATCAGCAACATTGTTGTTGATTTTACAGCTCGCAAATCAATATTCATCCAGTGTGGAGTTGTGAAACAGCTTGTTCAGCTATCCAAATCAATGGATTTAATGCTGAGACTGAATGCTATATGGGCATTAAGGAACATGATGTTCCTGGCGGACAATGTGTGCAAAGAAGGCATTCTTTTGGAGCTGACAATATCGACGCTGGCAAGCCTCATTTGTGGTAATCATACTCATTTCTCATCGAGGGTCGAAGCCTAATTTCAATAAGATATTGATTTATATTGGAACATAAATGACTCCCATTGCTTTCATACCACAGACCCAGAGCCGTCCATTCAAGAGCAAGCCATGGCCCTCGTCAGCAATCTTGTTGATGGATGTATTGAGTCTATGGAGCATGTGTTTGCAGAAGATGGTATGATTATAAATGCTATTGCAAGGCAAGTGTGGATTGCTTCCAGATCAGAAGTCTGTATTCAGGTTGGAAATTTATTTGAGCTTTTTTTTTTGTTAATTTTTTCTTGAGATTTTCTACTGCTGTTCTGTAAAGTTCATGATCTGCTATATGAACTGCTGTGGAATGATACTTAAGTTTTAGCAAGAACCCATGTTTAAAAGGATAAGAAGCAAATGGGAATATCCTCAGCTCCACTCCTCTCACAAGATTTGGAGATAAAACCCAACATAATTGAAATCTTGTTTGTGACCATATGCTGTACTTGCATGGATTTCGGATCAAGGGTACTTGTGTATTGCATCGAGCAATCTCTATGAGTCGATGCATATGAGCGATAATGATTCAATATGCAATGTCTAATAATCTTTTATCTATTCTTAGAATCATTTCGCTTCATAAATCATTTAATTCTTCTTTTTATGTTAGGGAATGTATGTATTCAGCAACATTGCGACTGGGAACGAGTTCCATAAAGAAGCAGTGATGCATCACCTCGTTCCACCTCAAGCAGGCGGGTGCACCCAGTCCGTTATCATTAAGTTTTTGCAAAGTACTGTGAGCCAACTACGCACGGCTGCGGTCTGGTGTGTACTAAATCTCACCTATCCCGACAGTCCAACTGCTTCAGATCGCGTTATGAGATTACGCAATGCTGGGATAGTTTTCCAAATAAAAAATATGGTCAATGATCCCTGCTTGGATGCAAAGGTTGTATGCGCTGAGTTTTCATTTCTTGTTTGTTTTTGCATGCCTTAAATCATTAAATTAATCTCAAGCCTTTACATGTTGCAGGTTCGAGTAAGAACTGTTCTTGAACAGTGTATATCCTGTCGGAACGACTCAATATGAACCCATCTTTCATCCGTTCCTGCTGAAGAGTTGGCTTTTCGCCTGTAGAGAGATTTGATGCTGGTGAACTCTTAGTATTCATCTCAGCGTGCTCTTGTCAAAAACTATGCAGACGTGGTAAAAGCTTTATACCTGTTGGATGTTGACAATGCCTTAATGCAAATTGAATCTCAACATCTACTTTTGCAGGCATTGAATGTCGAATCAATTTCTCGCTTAGCAGAGATTGGATGGTTAACTGTACTTTTGGCGAATTCTTCATACCACAATCATCCTCCAAATAGCATCTTGCTTCATCAATGTATGTAATTTTCTCTATCTGTTGCCTGTAACTTGTCATCTCAAAAAAAAAAAAAAAAAAAAAAAAATCTGTTTCCTGTAACTGTTTGATATGCAGTTTTGTAACTTAGTAATGCAACTCTGTTGTAAATGCATAATGCGGGGAACATTCAATTGCCTGTGAAGAAACACTACCATATCATAAAGAATCAATCATCATATACAGATCCTTCAATTCCAGTTTGCTAATATGTGGGTAATTTGGTATTAGAGATTTGCTAGGGACCATTGCAGAAAGCCATTTTTCGGTTGGCTGTTTGTGAGAGCAGCCACATAGGCTCACTTTTCAGCAGATTTTGTCTTATTCATTTAATTTATCTGAGGTGGCTGCTATCTCATGCAACAACCAGCCACGAAATGCCTCTCTGTGATGGTCCCTAGCAAATCCCTTGGTATTAAACCATGTAATGTTCCCAGTATGGTGCGACCTCGTTGTAATAAAATGAGGTATCCCCCAATGCTTCCCTAGGGTGTCGACCAATCTACACGGTGTAGTGGGCCCCCCTCTTTTGATTGATCCTGATCGTCCATTTGGTATGCTTGCTGGTGGATCTCCTATGCCCCAAAAATCATGCCAATCATGTGTATTTGTTGGTGTTCAATGCGGGCTGTTGCATTCACTTACACAATCAGAAATAGTATTTGGCTTGGACGATTTGTGTGATCTTTGGTCAGATCCAAAGCAAAGCCTATAAATCAAACGGTTTACTTACATCAGCCAAATATGGGACCCACTATAGCACCCCATTTTATCACAATTTTAGGTCTGGTTCACATCAGCCAAATGTGGGACCCTGACTCACACCTTTACTTGTTCTGACCATCTCTCACATGGGCCATTATGAGGATCCAACCGTCTATCATATTAATCTTTATCAAATGGATGGGCCGAATCAACCATAGGGTGTGTTGGGATTGCTCGAATTAGGTGCTAGAATCGGCATCCTTTTCCAATTCCAGTCAGATAAAAAAATGAATTGAAACAGGTGGGGCAGTGATAACAAATAACATTGGGTGGAATAAGATGCCTATGTAATTGTGGGCCGTACAACATTGTATTATGATGAGATCGGACACTACTATAGCCAGCCAGAATCTAGTTATGCTACATCCAACGGTTTAGATTGCTTCCACAGTTTTGCTGAAGAGTTCTTCTTCCTTAGTTTTTCTTTTAATAAATTTTTGTAAAGAAATTAAATTTTAAAATAAAATTCGTCGTTGCAGGGGATTGAACCGGAAATACTAATTACTATATTACGACGTCTTTAATTATATAATTAATCTAAGCAATAGACCTCGCCCTTTGTTACGCCTTTTCAAATATGCTGGTGGAGCCCAATTTATTCATATTTTTCCTGAATCAACACAACTGGAAGGTAGAAATGCTCGGTCAATCAATTAGTAAATATTTATGTATTTATTATAAAATTATTAAAATACCCTTATAATTTATGATAAATCATATTATAGTAAAATAATAAAATATTCTTATAATTTACATTAGTTTATGTAAAATGTTTGAGAGCATTTTATTAATTTGTGGAGACCATAATCAAATTCTCAGTCAACTCTTTGGTTAAAAAGAAGCACCGCACTGCCTCATCCAATGCTTTTTGTTTGGTTAGTAAGCTAGAATTGAAGCTCCAATCTTAAGCCTTTAAACAATGTAGCTAGACGCTTAATACAATGCATTCGCTATCAGAAATAGATAAACAAGATTAATTACTGCCAATTTCCACAACCCATAAGAGTCTCCTCTTTCCCTCTCTTGAAAAATCTCACTACCCACAAGGGGAGAGTCTCAATTCAGGCTCTGTTCACTTCTTTTCCCTGGTGCAACAGCCTTTTTTTTTGCTCCTGACAAGACCTTGACAAGACAGAATTTCTGTGTTCACTTCTTTTCCAAGGAAAAATATTATCAGATGTGGAATTTCTTATTTAAAGGCTGAAAATGACGTGAAAATTGACTTTTTCCCAGTTACTCGAGATTTGATTTCCGATTAAATATATCGGGAAGAGGCTTTCCAAGGAAAACGAAACATTTTTCTTCTGCCATGTCACCTGGAAAGGAAAGGAAAGGAAAGGAAAGCGAAATATTGTGTTATTTAGTGCAATTTTAGATCACAACACCTCTAAACGACTATCTGTAAAGTTGGTAAAGTTGGTGGCAGCATGAAAAGTAAATGACTCTCTTTCCACACATTGATCGGTCTAACTCCCTAGATCAATTCAACCACCTTCCGAAATTATAGAGAATAGTTGAGATAATAAATAGGGATCCCTTTGTAGCTTTTAACGTGATTTGACATAAAAAACCGTGAAGTCTGCCCACAATTCACTTTACAAGGGGGGCGCATCATCCTACCAGGGGGGGGGGGTTTAAAAAAATCATCTCCTGAGATATATATACCCAAATCTCACGACCCGAATTCCTCTCCTCTCCTCTCCCTTGAAAGGTCTCACTCATCCTTCAAGAGACACATCTCTTACCCAAGAGGAAAACCATGTCCTTTCTAGAAGGTACATAAAACCCCTTCCCTTACGCACCCATTACAAAAATAAAACCCCTTACGTGTGAAACAAGAGACCAAAACCCCCCCCACATACCTAGTCTAACTATGTGACTAGAAAAGATGGACCCCACCCCATATACCCCACGTACCTAGTCTAACTACTTATAGCTATAAATTGCCGACGTTAATCTTTTTTTGAAAGACAACCTTTGGAAAATACATATATAAATAAAGTAAGGGGAATGATATAGGAAAATTCGCACACATTTTAACGTTTAAAAGGGTGTGAATTATCCTGCTGGGGGTGCGAATTTATCAGCTCCCTAAAGTAAACAGGAACCAATAGGGATATCACACGCAGCATTTTGAGTATCCTAACACCACCCGCAAAACCTATAAAAAGCAAGTAAACAAAAAAAAAAAAACAAGAAGCCAAACCACCCATTTTTTCTATGAGATTAATTTTAAAAAGTCCAGGAATCTTCTCACCACCCCCATAGCGTTAGACTCGTTCATCCACCAATTTTCTTTCTCTCTCTACATTTTTTTTAATATTTTGCTCTTTTTTTTGGCCATCTGCTAATGGCTACATTCACCCGAAGAGTCGACAAAAAATTAATGTTCATCAGATGCCTAGTTATCCCCTAGTTATTTAAATGGGAAAATTATTTAAAAAATGCAAAGTTTTAGTGAAATTATGAATCAAGTTCAAATTCATGAAAAAGAGGCAGGTATGGTCAGAGAGTGAAATGGACGAAACTGCCCTTTTATATTATTAAAATAAGCCGTCACTTTTGCTGTTTCCTCTGAACCCTCTTCAAACCCTTCTTTTACTTTCCCCCACTGTTGATGATGTAGTGTGTCCCCACCCCCCTTGAATCATGTTAGTGCACGTTTCCCACCTTTAGACCCCTCTCTCTCTCTCTCTCTCTCTCTCTCTCTCTCTCTCTCTCTCTCTCCACAACAGGAACAGTTGATGGGCCCCCAAAATTATCCTCCTTGGTGCCCAAATCCAACCCCCCACTATGACAGTGTACCGTCTAGACCATAGGATGATCCAAGCGGTCCATTTGATAGGCCACACCGTAAATAGGTTGTGTCCCAAAAAACCATTTCCATATGATGATCCTAGCCTTCAGATATAAAGAGAAATTGCTTATTATGGAAACCTCTATAGATTGGAGGGTACACTTCATAGGATGATCCAAGTCGTCCATGGCTCGGATCATCCTATAGTCTGGACGGTACACTTCATTTTCAAAAATATGGGTGGGGCCTAAATTGGACCGTAATGTTACTGTACGAACCACGCCATAGGATGATCCAAACCATGGATGGCTTGGATCATCCTATGTTGTGGACGGTACGCTGCAATTTGAAAAATATCGGTGGGGCCTATGATTGGGCCTTAATGTTACTGTACGACCAACTCTATAGGATTATCCAAACCATGGACGACTTGGATCATCCTATGTTGTGGACATGCCTTAATGTTACTGTACGATCAACTCCATAGGATGATCCAAACCATTCATTTGATGGGCCACAATGTAAATAGGTTGTGCCCCAAAAATCATTTCCATAGGATGATCACAACCCTACAATCTATAGAGGTTGCATAAGATGTAGTTTCTATTTAGATCGGAGGGCTAGGATCAGCCTATGGAAATGATATTTTGGGACGCAACCTATTTATGTTTATGGCCCATCAAATGGACGGTTTGGATTATCTTATGGTGTGGTATGGGCGGGGCCTACGTTGTTCAATGATAGGCCCACCATTTACAATGTTACAACCACTTTAGAATGTTAGAACCACTATTGAACCTCTCGGAACCACTAAATTGTAGTTCCGAGGCCTACGTAATAGTTCCAAGATGTTTAAAATACCAATGATACACTCATGATCAATTTTACAACTAATGCAATACTATTATAATGTAGGCACCACTACTTGCACTCTTGAAACCATACTTTACACTCATGGAACCACTATTTAACTCCTTCGGGACTAGTAAATTATGGTTCCAAGGCATACATAATGGTTCCAAGATGTTTAAGACAGCAATGATACACTCATGATCACTATTACAATGTAGGAACCACTACATTCACTCTTGGAACCATAATTTACACTCTTGGAACCACTATGTAACCTCTCGAAACCACTAAATTGTGGTTCCGAGGCCTACGTAATGGTTCCAAGATGTTTAAAACGCCAATGATACAGTCATGACCACTTTGACAACCAATAAAATACTATTACAATGTAACAACAACTTTAGAACCATAATTTACAGTCTTGGAACCACTATGTAACCTCTCGGAACCACTAAATTGTAGTTCCGTGGCCTACATAATGGTTCTAATATGTTTAAAACACAAATTATACAGTCATGATCACTTTTACAACCACTAAAATACTATTACAATGTACCAACTACTACTTGGACTCTTGGAACCATAATTTACACTCTTGGAACCACTATGTAACATCTCGGAACCACTATCTTGGTCACTTTGTTCAACCCATTGTATAAACCTGCCGTTGCTATTACAGCCAAGGAGACCTTCTCCTTCGTGACCAGTTTCACTGCATACCTGAATGCATAAGGTCATTGTCTGGTTTGTTCGGCATCTCAGGATTGGACGGAACTCTGACGATTGGACTATCGAACAAATGTTGGTGGGAAAGAATCTCCTTTCCCTTGATTGCTGCGGGCCTTCATTGCTGAAACTGGACTGGCTAGGATCACTAGAGGGGACAGACTACCAGGACTAGTCTGCTTCCCAATAGGACGAGCAAACAACAACTATTAGTCCAGCTTTCGGGCTCTCATAACAGCCCCGCCTTGGTGTGAGCATCTCCCTAGCCTACCTACTTTCCTCGCTTCCAGAGGTCAAGTCTAACTACAAACTGATTCAACAATTTACCTCGGAGTCAGGTGACGCACCACTGAACATAAAATCACAATAAGGAAAGTAATCTTTACCAAAGCTGCGATAAGATCAAGAGTTTGATTGAGACCAGGACTATTCTGACAACTCACTAGATCGGGATATTAAGGTATGGAGTGGAATACCATAATAGAAGACACAAGGACACTAAAACAACCTATGGAATCGACTTGTTGTCGAAGATGTGGTCGTAAGGTTCACTCTCGAGTCAATGCGGAGCATAAGCTCTTTCATAGAAGCGAAGCGGAGAATACGCTGCAACATCAACAAAAAGTGGAAGATCAGCTAGTGCGCAACATCAGTTGTTGTGGAAGATCTGCTATCAAACAAAGAGGCAGAGAATCGGCTGGTACGCAACATCAGCTGTTGAAGGGTGGTCGTAGATCAAACTGTGAAGCATGCCATCATTGAAATCTTCAAGGACATTAACCAACGGAGTGTAGGAAGCGAAGGCTTTAGCCAAGACATTCGGAATGAACTCCTTCCTGCTCTTTTCTTGCTCTAGCAGTCGTTTTCTTTTACATAACAGAACTCCTTTACCCTTAAACGACGGACTTCAGGAATTCGCTACTTCACTTAGGAATTTCGAACTGACAGCCGTTGTTTTAATGAAAATTCCCGGGTTTGATCCATTCCGAGGAACAACCGGAACAGACTAACTAGTCTCAACTAGCCCCGGCAGTCTGACAGTCAGTCCTTAATTCCCTAAGTCCGTCAGTCTGGAAGTCAGGAGTGAAGTGAGGCGACTGTTAGGGAGGGAAACGAAGGAACAGATGGGTTTGTGAGCCGCCCTAAGCCTGAGGAGCCTAGAGGAGCTGCTATTCCCTTCTTTCTAGCTGCCCTAAGCTATAAGAGCTGTACTTACCACTGGCAATGTAGCTATCTCGGTATGTTCAAAGAAAGCTTTTGTTGCTAGGACAGAATCAATCACGAATTCCTTAGTTCAATAAGAGCTTGATGATAGGCGATAGGCTGAAGTGCATGAACTCCCTTGATCGAGGCTCGGGAACAACCTATGACAAAAGAGGAGCCAAAACGAACCCTATCATCAACTTTTTAATGCTGTTAAGCCTTTCTCAATGTATCGTAGTTAAACATAACTGACTGATTGTCAATTGTCTGTCTATCCGTTCATGAATTTCTCTTCTCTCGATTAAGGACAGAGAAATGTAAAAGCAACCAAGAAGCGCTTCTCATTGCATCGTAGAGTAAGATGACTTCTTTCTTCTCTGTGTATATGTGAGATGTTCTATTCGATGGAATTGTTTACATAAAAGAACGAAAATCCAGTCAGTAAAGTGAGGAGGAGCTATGGGCGAGGAATAGGTATTCCCTAACCCAAGCAGTGGGAGTAGGGTTCCTGGGTCTTAAACAATGAATGAAAGGACTCAACCAAACGAATGAGTTGATGATGTCGATGACTCACCCACAAGAAGTTCGACGGAAAGACCAACAATCTTAACGAGTTCTCCACTTTTATGGTGCACAAGTCGATAGCTGCCTTTCGCCTAGGGGAAACAGGAATGAGGAGTGAGCTTGCCAACGAGAAATGAGGCTATCTGCTTTAGGGCTAACGAGAAATGAGGCCATCCAAGAAGAGGATGCAAGGTAAACCTGTGAAGAGAACGAGGTGTAGGTGTTGTTATTCCCCAACTCTGGAGTGAAGGTTATTGGGTTAGAGGCCAGATCCAACGTCGTTGATAGAGCACGAATCCTTCTACTCCAACCCTGAAACCTGACCTGGCTGACATATAGAACGGATAGATGGACGGATTCCGGAGATGCCGATCAATCATAGCTAGCCTATAAACCTTACCACCTTTATTTCCCATCCCACCCGGATACTTCACGCGTTTCTCACCCGGATGGTTAGGCCGCTAGTCGGAATAAATAGTGGTTGCTCACCGGGAACAGGGATTCAAATGGGTAGCCCGCCCGAAGAAGCAGTTGAGTACAAGCTTATCCTACTGCTCTATTCCTTGTCATGCCAAAGAATCCCCCAATGGTTGGTTATAAAACCACGGATTTTTGTTGTCCAATTGATCATGATTCAAATGTTTATAAAAATCGTTAGTGAATTCCCGATCGGAATCCTGCGAATGATTCCCATACCCTTCGACCAGATGGGATTGGATGAAAGATCGATGGGCAGGAGAGAAAGAAATGGCATCGAACTAGCTATAGACCCGGAGCCACACCCCTGGGCCTTTAAATTGAAACGAATTACCTATGAAGCATAGGGAGAAGTCCCAGGCATAGGGGGATCTATCACGGCGAGCCCATAACTTTGAATAATGGGCTTTATCCGGCCATTACGGGAGTTCGTTGCGATCGGGACTGCTCCACCCAATACCTTTCTGTCTGCCTGTCGGACTCCAAGCAATGGTGCTACGCTAGATGCAGATGGATTTTCATGCTTTCAAATTGGAATTGATTCCTACCGCTCTCCTCAACCCGTTCTTTACCTCCCTAGGCGGTCATCAGAAAGCATCAGGGACTCGGCTGACCGGGATGCAATCGATTCGAGCTCTTCGGGGTAGCTTATTAAGCAGTTGGTACGAGGCTTACATAATGGTTCCAATATGTTTAAACAGTCATGATCACTTTTACAACCAATAAAATAGTATTAAAATGTACCAACCACTATTTGGACTCTCGGAACCATAATTTACACTCTTGGAACCACTATGTAACCTCTTGGAACCACTAAATTGTGGTTCTGAGGCCTACGTAATGGTTCCAATATGTTTAAAACACCAATTATATAGTCATGATCACTTTTACAACCACTAAAATACTATTACAATGTACCAACTACTACTTGGACTCTTGGAACAATAATTTACACTCTTGGAACCACTATGTAACCTCTCGGAACTACTAAATTGTAGTTCCGAGGCCTACATAATGGTTCCGATATGTTTAAAACACCAATGATACTATCGTGATCACTTTTACAACTAGTAAAATACTAACCACTACTTGGACACTTGGAACCATAATTTACACTATTGGAACCACTATGTAACCTCTCGGAACCACTATGTAACCTCTCGGAACCACTAAATTGTGGTTCCGAGGCCTACGTAATGGTTCCAATATGTTTAAAACACCAATGATATAGTAATCACCACTTTGACAACCAATAAAGTAGTATTACAATGTACCAACCACTTTGGAACCATAGTTTACAGTCTTGGAACCACTATGTAACCTCTAGGAACCACTAAATTGTGGTTCTGACGCCTACATAATTGTTCCAATATGTTTAAAACACTAATGATACAATCATGATCACTTTTACAACAACGAAAATACTATTACAATGTACCAACTACTACTTGGACTCTTGGAACCATAATTTACACTCTTGGAACCACTATGTAACCTCTCAGAAGCACTAAATTGTGGTTCCGAGGCCTATGTAATGGTTCTAAGATGTTTAAAGCACCAATGATACAATCATGATCATTTTGACAATAAATAAAGTAGTATTACAATGTACTAACGACTTTAGAACCATAATTTACAGTCTTGGAACCACTATTTAACCTCCTCGTAACCACTAAATTGTGGTTCCGAGGCCTAAGTAATGGTTCTAAGAGTCCAAGTATACATACGATGTCCATTCAGACTTCTCTCTATACACACACAGAGAGAGAGAGAGAGAGAGAGAGAGAGAGAGGTCAAAATAAACATGGTAATAACCAAACAAAGAGGCTTGTAGAGACTATGAAAATAAACCAAAGCACAAATAACATGAAAATATGAAAATATGAAGAGGAGATATAAACCTTATTCAAGTAGAGGAGCATTGACCTACTTGGACCTATTTAAAGTTCAAATTTGTGACAAGTAATGGTGTTTTTTTCCAATATACAATGGGATTGGAGCTTGTAAAGGATGGCAATGGCTACAATGGCTGTTTTTCACGTTGGATGGGTTGGAAAAAAAGAAAGCAAAAGGTGAAGTGGGTAGGTGAAAATAGCTTAGGAATTAGAGCCTAAAAAGATGGTGAGATAAAACGAGGGTATATTTGTCCTAAAAGCCATATTCTCTCACTTGAACACCCTTTTTTAATAAAATTAAAATGTCTACCCTTTATTCACAATATAACTAAAACTTTACATTTTTTTAATAATTTTCCCTACTTAAATTAAAGGTGCAAACTTGGGTTCAATGGAAAGAATCACGCTAAAAAATTGAGTTGAATATAGCTTCCAAAGAGGTCCTAATATCCCATTCCCAAAAAATTAACCTAAAAATCATTTGAGAGAGAGAGAGAGAGAGAGAGAGAGAGAGCACTTTTTAGCTGGAAAGAACAACAATATAACTAACTTGGAGCTGGCAGAAGCAATTAAGTAAGCAATACCAAACAACTTCCTCAAGATTGGTTACAACCCAAAACAGAAAGCATATCAAATAGACGTATTTACAACCAAAAAGTTCCCCTTTCACTGACCTCCTTTTCCAACCCGTGACCCACTCCCCCTTCTCCAGTGACACAGAAAGCAAGTAACAATATAGCATTCAGAACACAATCCCTTACTTAACCAAGGAAAAGAATCATGACCCAAAATGAGAAAAAAAGGTTACAAAACAAAGAATTTTATAAATACAACAAAAAGGGAATTTTCATTTTTGATTTTCACAATTTTTGGGGGCTCTTTTTCAACTACATGGTTACTTGCAAAGATCCATCCTTCATCAATTTTAAGCTGAGACTATTGAACCGTTCTCGTGAATACTGCCTTGATGCTTTTCTCCAATCTGTGCCTGCCTTCATCATGGCTGCAAACTCTTCGTAACTGATGCGCCCATCCTGATTAAGAAGTCGAATCGAATAATTAGAAATGCATTAGACAAAATGGAACAAACCAAGTGGGGTTGAAAGGTTGAGGTCTGATTGAAGGGAATATAGCTAACCTTGTCTGTGTCTACGTCGTGGATAATGGCATTGATGACTTCCTCAGAATTGGAACCCAAGTCATCTGATAAACAGTCTGTCAGTTCTTCGATCTCTATGTATCCACTTTGGTTCCGATCGAAGTATAAGAAAGCTTTGTGCAGGTGTTCATCATTGCCCATCTTTCTTAGGTGAATCGTAACAGCAACAAATTCCCCATAGTCAAGAGTCCCATTCCCATCAAAATCAGCCTGCCAGAACAAGGAAAACCCAGTTCTAGAGTCAACAATGACGTGCAAATAATACTAATGAAAAGTATTTAAGATACCTAACTAATGCACATGGCAACTTGCTTCTATAACAGCTTGGTATATTTCTAAGAAACTACGAAGACATGATATTAGAGAGGATAACAAATTATAAATGATGCTACATTTGTAGTAAAAATAAAACAGTAGCAGAATGAGGGGTTGAATTTCCATAGTATGTTGAAGATGTACAAAAGTGAACTATGCAATTTCTACCGTGAAAATATGTATGAAAATGAGTTCAACTCGTACTTCAAAGTATTTTAAAGTAACTTGAAAATCTAGATTTCTCAGATACAATGGAGAGATGGAAAGAATGTTAACGGCATGCAAAGTCTGAAAAACTAACATATGAAAATGAGCGACAGCATTTATGCCGATAGATGAATATTACATTGCAGTCAATTTGTCTTTTGATTTTTACGTATGTGGTGCACCCACACTTGCAGAACCCATGTGTGTGAATGCTTACAGATAACTTAATAAATACATATCAGTTGTTAATCAAATGCAAGTCCTAGATGTACTCATGGAACCCAAAAGAAAGTGTCTTGTTCCCAAACAGCAAATATTGAGTAAAAAATGCAGCATGCATAGAGAATTTCTCAAAAGAAAAATAAAATGATGCTGGCCACAGTAACTTACAGCTTCCATTAGCATCTGAACATCAGGGTCTGGGACTGGGTTGCCAGCCTTCTGCAAACCGAGTTTTAATTCCTCAAGCGTTATCTTGCCATTATTATTAATGTCCATCAGTTGGAACATCTCCTTTATGCCTGCTACCTCCTCCACAGATAGATGTTCAGCCACAACCTGCAAAAAATTCCATAACAGTGTAAAGTCGACAATCACCAAGACAATCCTGACAGAAAAAGCGGCCACTATGCAAAATCCTAAGCCCAAGGAGGGTTTCTTTAGAATCATAAAACAAAACTAAGTAACATTTCAAATCATACCCTCAGGGCTCTCTTTTTGAACTTGTTCATTACAGAAAATTGCTTAAGCCTTGCTCTAACAGTTTCACCCAGTGGGACATTTGGGGCTTTTTTGGCATTCACCAACCAAGGATGTTCTGCATCCAAGTAAGGAAGATGTTAGAATACCAGTATATTAAAGCTTTCATTACTGCATAAATATAAAAGAACATGGACCCATGGGAACCTCAATTTTTTTTTTTGAATGGTCAAGGGAACCTCATTATTATACATCCAAAAATATCATGAAATACTTGTACATCAGCATATTTGTTGATTTCTCCAGTACATGGATAAACTCAATCATAAATGAAATAGGCAACAATATGGAAAAATTAGCAAAAGAGGAATTGAACATTACCAAGCACTTCTTGCGCTGTTAACCGTCGCTTAGGATCTGGATTAAGCATCCGCTTCACAAGGTCTTTTGCATTATCAGAAATTTTAGGCCAAGGGTCTCTTTTAAAATCTACAACAGAGCGAATAATTGCCTGTGCAACTCCCTGTTCAGTTTCTGTATAAAAAAAGAACAAATCTTAGAGAGAGTGAGGGCAATAAATCTTAAGAGAGGGGAGAACATAAACAAAATTTATGTAACTTCAATCAAATCTGACAAATAAGAGGAACAACACTCTAGGGAGAGGTTTTGGACATTTAATCTCACAACAAACCCCTCAGTTTGAATTCTTTACAGAAGATACATATCGAAAACTGTAGAGTTTGAAATATACAGAAGAACCTTTCTTAAGTTAATACCATAGGGACAAGAGGAACAATATTAAAATAGACAGGCTATTAAATTATCCTGGGAGGAATTCCTAAAGGTTAATGGTCATTAATCGGTTAACAGTCCTTTTAATTATGCCAGTAAAAAAAAAGTTCTTTTTTAATTACAAGTGACCAAAGCAAAAATCTTAGTATGGTTAGGGGGCTAAAGAAATAAGCTCTAAAGGAAGATGACAAAGGTTCGATTAACTTCAAAGAGCCTTAGATTCTTCAGTAATGCTCCTGTATGTTTTAAGTAAATTTCTTTTATTATTATATAAAAATATTGGGACCAGGAAATTATTTGGCAAATACTATTAAATAATAACTTGTAGACGCTAATAATATGCTAAAGTCCGAAGTCGAGATGGGTGATTTTATATTAAGAAAGAGAGGTGATCAATATTCAGTATGAACTTAGACAGCTTCTGTATATTGGGTATGCTGATGAAAATCAAGAAACGGTGACTCAAAGTAGAGAACTGACCTGCCCAGAAAGGTGGTACTCCACATAGTAAGATATAAAGAATCACTCCCGCACTCCATACGTCGACTTCTGGGCCATAATTTCGCTTCAGCACCTCCGGGGCCATGTAATAAGGACTGCCCACTATCTCAGTGAAGCACTCACCTGTTGAGAATCACAAAGTTTCAGCCAAGGTAAATGGAAGAAAGGGGAAGTTACAAATTGTGAGCACTGAGCAAGCGCGAAATTGCAAATGAAATGCAATAGGGCAATGACAATGAGAGAGCCTATGCATCTCTTTGTTAAAAATGAGATGTGATTAATTAACACATAAAGCAAAAAACACTCATGCTACCACATAATTATAAGCAAGATATCCCAACAGCTTACCAGGTTTGAAGAATACAGACAACCCAAAATCAATTGCCTTGAGAGGAGACGTTTCCTTTTTGTTCGCAAACAAGAAGTTCTCGGGTTTCAGGTCCCGATGCATCACCCCATGCTTATGACACATCTGCAAAAGCATAAACAAATTGAGGCTAATGACCAAATAATAAACCAAATTTAATATTTCCAGAAATACACTAAATCAAAACCCAAGAATACTTCCAGTTCCGACCCCTTCTAGGGAAACCGCTAAACTCAACTCAACTCAACTCAACAAAGCCTTTGTCCCAAACTAGTTGCGGTCGGCTCTAGGGAAACTGATAAGTAGCACCAAAATGCACTAAGTGGAAAACTGTAAAGGTCTTCAAGAAAAACAAACAGTAATGCCTGCAACTTAAAGGAATTTCCAAGGAATTATGGAAATTCCAAGAATCAAACCATGTCACTCCATCTTGAACAAATTCTGTCTTTTCCATGGCTGGCGATGAATAAATAATAAGAGAACTTACAGCCAATGGAATGGTACACGTAATAAGCATAAAGAATAAAGATTCTAAGGTAGTGGGAAGTTCAAAAAAAAGAAGAAAAGAATCAAAGACCTCCAAGGATGCCACAACATCACACAGATAGGCCTGCCCAGCAAGGATAAGTACAATCAAGATTCCATGTTCTGGGACAAATAAGCAGGCAAGTATTGTTCTCGCTCAGGACACCAAATGATGGATCTTGAAGCGATTCTCATGCTTCAACATCCCAACAGCACAGAATCGTAGAAGGATCAGCCCACCTTTAGTTTCGGTGATGATTATCTCGACACTGGACTCTACTGAGAGTAACCCAAAGGGCTCTACTGAGAAAAGGAGGATTTTGAATTTCACCATAGAAAGATTGATTGATCTCTAACAGATCTAGAGATTGACCCCAAAAAGACAAATGATCAATAATCAAATTTTACCATATAGAGATTTGATTGATCTCCAACAGATCTAGAGATATCTAGAGATTAACCCAAAAGAGATAACTGATCAATAATCCCCACAGGCTCACTATTATGAACAAATAATCCCAACAAAAGAATCCCGTCAGTTTCACCAAAATACTATTCAAACTCTTAACAAACAATAATCCACAGGAATCCCAACAGTTCTCATCAAAATCATGTCACTAACAAATAATAGAATAAAACTACTACCAATACAAGAACCCCTACAGAAATTCAATCAAGAAAAAATAAAATACCCAGAACCCAAATTCCTCATAAGATCATAATCTTCAACCCCCATTCACGTAAGACATCCAAAAGCAATTTCACCAAAGACAATAATCAGATCAATCAAAAGGAATAAATCTCAAGATCTAACCTGCACAACTTCGACAATCGTCCGTGTAACGGCAGCTGCCGCCCTCTCCGTGTAATGCCCTCTCGCGACAATCCGATCAAACAATTCTCCTCCTTCACACAATTCCATCACAAGATGAACAGCACTATCATCCTCATAAGTGTCCTTCAAAGTTACAATATTTGGATGTTTTGGCAAATGCCTCATAATCTCCACCTCTCTCCTCACATCTTCAATATCCACAGCCGTTCTCAGCTTCTTCTTCGAGATCGATTTACAGGCAAGTACTTCCCCTGTAGATTTATCCGTACAGAGATACGTGATCCCAAATTCTCCTCTTCCGAGCTCGCGGCCAAGCTCGTATCTGATCGAAATATCACGCCCTGTCGGATCTTTCAATACGCAGAGCTTGAGTCCATCAGATCTGTGATTTACCGCGTAATCGACTGAGAAAGGGTTAGGTTTTTTCTTCCTTGAAGAACCCCCCGGTGCGGCACAACAATTTCCCATAGATCAAACGATTCAAGATCCAAACTTTTGGAAAACCTACGAATGACAAAAAACTAAGGAAAAAAATGTCAAAACCTCAAACTTTTTGCAAGATGCAAAAGAAAAGCCCCAAACTAAGACAACCAAATCGGTGTTCGGAGCTTCAAAAGCCTTAAAATAGCAGAAATGATTCAAGATCCAAACTTTTCTTCAGGAAATCCTAGGAATGAAGAAAACTAAGTAAAAATATATCAAAACCCTAACTTTTTCCAAGCTGCAAAAGAAAAGCCCAAAACCTAAACAACCAAATCGGTGTTCGGAGCTTCAAAAGCCATAAAATGGCAGAAATGGTGAATAAAGTGATCAGACGATTCAAGATCCGAACTTTTCTTCAGGAAACCCTAGGAATGAAGAAAACTAAGAAAAAAAAAATCAAACCCTAACTTTTTCCGAGCTGCAAAAGAAAAGCCCCAAACAATTTGGTGTTTGGAGCTTCAAAGGCTTTAAAATAACAGAAATGGTGAATAAAGGGATTAAAAAAAGGACTCTTTTAAGAAGAACAGAAACCCTAGCCCCTTACAGAAACACAAATCCCATTTGAGTTTGGGAGATATTTGAAAGGAAAAAAAACAAGAGATCTTCGCAGAAGGTCACCAAATTTATTTTCGCTTATCTAGAAATAGTTGAAACCGTGAAGGGAGGAGAAAAAGGGAATTAAATTAAAAATCAACAATAGATTTGAGGTTTCTTCTTTCTTCTAGAAGGGGAATGGGTATTAGTGGAGACAGAGATGAGGGTTTTAAATTTTAAGGCTGAAAGAGAGAGAAGATGAAAGGTCAAGGTTACTTCCTCTTCTAACCTTCTCTCCCTTGCAAAATTACAAACTCGCCCTCTCTTCTTTTTTTTTCCTTCTTCTTTTGAATCTGCACAGTCCAAACGAAATCCCGATTTTTTCTCTCTGAGGTGATAAAAGTTGCCCCTGCTTTTTCACACAACTACGTAAATACCCTCTAATTTGTTGCTTCATTGTCAAATGAAAGGGGAATTTAGATCCGCATATCCTTATGTAATTATGTTGATAATGACATTGATAAAACAAATGAAACTGCTTTAACAGCTAATTAGAAAAGATCCAGTGAAGACTAAGATTAAAAAATATCTGAGGGCCCGTTTGAATACCTCATATATTGAATTTGGATTTGGAATTGGAATTGGAATTGAGTCTTGAGTTCAAAATGAATAGATCCGGCAGCTCATGTTGAGGGAGAGAGAGAGGGGGAATGGGGTACTTCCTATTAGAGGAGAGAGGCTGAGGAGCAAATAGGGTGAAGGAAACTACCAGATCTATAGATTTCCAATTTCTTATTTGGAAATCTGATTTTTTCACTGCCAGCTGCTGAATTGGAAATCCAAGAATTTGATCTGGATCGCGAAAAGGGCTGCAAATGTGAGAAATCCAAATCAAAATCTTCTCTGGGCCCCTTATTTCCCAAGAACTCATAACTTTTGTCATAGACCTAATATTTGGTGTCAATAACTTCTTTTGATATCGGCACACATCTCTTCATTTTAAAATTTAAAACTCTGGTGTTGTCATTAGCTGCTGAAAGCTTCTTCGGATGCGCATTGTAACGGCTAATTGGAGACGTTTAAAAGGGATTGTTTGGATACAGGAATTTTATAAACCAGGAATGTAAAATACTGGAATTTACCGGCTAAAACCTGAATTTTACAATCCTAAAAGAAGGCAAACCATATATTCTAAGATTACATTTAGAAATTAAATCAGCTTAAGGGCGCGCTCTTATTGGTTGATTTCAGTAAACTGCTTTTATGGATGGTACCGGAAAAAGTGGATGGCGGCCTAAAAAAGTGGAAACGGTCTGACTTTGCTGAAATCGACCAATAGGGGCGCCCTTGAAGCTGATTTTTGGAAGGGTGCCCTTCATTCTATCATTCTTCTTCTTAATTTGCAAATAAGATTATTGTAAGCTAACCTTCTAGAAGATGACATGTGTGCTATGCGTGAACATTTATTCATGCCAGAATGCACGCCTTCCTTCGGGATTATAATTTTAAAGATTCTAGATGCTGGGCGCATGAAGTCCACTATGTTTTCAAGAGTATAGTGGGCCCACTTCATAGGATGGTCTAAATCTTCATTTTTACCTAAATCATCTCCAGACGTTGATCCTAGCCCTCCGATCTGTACGGGCAATAACATTATAGAAACCTCTATAGATAGGATGGTTAGGATCATCTTATGGTGATGATTTACAGGGTACAGGCTATTTTCATCGTGGCCCATCAAATGAACGGTTTAGATCATCCTATGAAGTGTATGGAGTGGGCCCACTGTACATTTTTGGGCCCATACCCGAATCCAAACACTACCAAAAAATCATCCAAATAATGTGGGCCCACATTGTTTGGATGATCCCCACATTGTTTGGATGATCCATAGTGTTCATTTGATGGGTCCTGACATAAATAGGGTGTGCCTAAAAAATCAGCTCCATCGGATCATCCTAACCCTTCAATTTATGGACGAACCTTCAGCTGAGGGGGGCTACCTTAAACAAATTGAAACTACATGGGTGTATTTGTCACGTTTTAAACTATAGGGGTGGAAGTGGATGTGTTAGAAACTAGAGGGGGTGTAAATGTAATTTTCCGTAAAAAGAAAGAAAAATTTTCATTTTTAAGGTATTTAGTAGTTGAAAGCAACTTTACATTTATAAGGTATTTTAATAGTTAAAATTAACTTTATATTATAAGCTTTTAAATAACATTGAGGCCACTCAAATTTTCTCATTATGTATAGTATAGATAGCCATAAATTAGTTAATGAGATATTAAGACGACTTTGGAAGCAAATAAGTGATAAAAAAAAGTATTACAGCCATTATTTGAATATAATATTGTATATGACTAATATTTTATCCATTAAAGACTATATGCAAATAAATTTTAGGGGCATCCAAAGGAGGCCCATAGTCCCTAGTTGACTTCGCTTTGGGCCTTCCTGGAAGCCCATCTTCCCCTTGAAGCATGTTTGGGAGCAGACTTTTGGAAGCCACCAACTCCAACTTTCGGCCAAAGCTTGAAGGGAAAACAAAGAAGGCATGAGTCAAAGAGAAGAAAATAAAAAGGAAAAGGGCTCTAAGTGGTTTGATACCTATAAAATCGTTTTCTAACTCCTTAAGCTTGTTTTCACTTATGAGAAAACAGTTTAGATAAGTTATTTACACACTAGCTTAAAATACAGTGGAGGGCATATTGTTTGGGTGATCCAAACCATTCATTTGATTGGCCCTTACATAGATAGGGTGTCCACAAAAAATCAGCTCCATAGGATCATCCCAACCCTACGATTTTTGGAGGTAAAATGGACGTGTATAAACCTTAACAAATCTGTCTATTTTTTTGCCTCCACGGTTCGAAGGGTTAGGAAGTTCCTATGAAGCAGATTTTCTGGACACACCCTATCTATGAGGGACCATGAAATGAGTGCTTTGGATCACCCAAACAATGTGGGTCCCCATTGTATTTTAGGCTAGTATGTAGATAACTTATCTACACCTACACCTTGTGTGTAGAAACCGTTTTCTCCTATTAAAATTATTCTTTCCAAACATGTGTAAGTAAGCAATGTCAATCACCCACATGGATGTGGGTGGGGCCAGACACTTGTCTGGAATATAATAAACGCCCGAACTAAGCAGTAGGTCCCACACTCTTGTGGGGAAGTAGATCGTTCCTTTGAATGATCTGGACCGTTGCTTTGATAGGCCTTGTTATTGGATGTTAGTGAGGGCAATTGGCTTGATTTTTCAGACATAGGAATTACAGAATTGAGTTGTCAAATGGATAGTTCAAATCATCCGAAGGAACCACTAAGAGGTTGTGCTGTATTCTAAGCATTCACCATCCACTTTGCCTGGATCTTTCCCCGTTCAATAATTTTCATGAAGTTGAGGAAGAGCCAGAGAGCAAGAAAGTTTAGTCTCAAGATGAATGACGCCTTGGATCACTAAGGTCTTAAATTGGGGCTGACTCTAGAGATCTCATGTTTTCTCTCCTCTTTCTTGATTTTAGTTTTGATATTTAGGGTATCATGTCCTTGGTTGTTCTGCCCCTTCCTTAGACATTGTTCTAAAGATTGGGGAGTAGTCTTGTTTCTCTTATTGTATCATCTTTCTTTAATTAATATACTGGCCTGGTTCCCCCTAACCCTAGCTTACCGATAAAAAAAATAAAAATTCATGAAGTTCAATATAGAAGTAAGAATTTGTATGAAGTCCTTTGGGAGGCACATCAATCAACCCTTGCCGTTGGATTGAAGAAGATTCCCCCTCTAATTCATCAAATTATGAGAAAATGAGTGCCTCCATGGAAGATTTACACAATTTTTTTAAGTTCTAAACATCCTATCCTAATTTCTCAATTTTCAACTTTCAGAGCGGGTGAAACCAGGGGAGGGAGAGGGGACATGAGAGATTTCAACTTCTTTTGCTGCTCCAAACGGTTGGAGCGGCCGAGTTTGCAAATTTCATTCTTTCCCTTTTCTCATTCTTTGAGCAAAATAAAGTGAAAAAGCACTCCAAAAATATTTGCCGAATATCGCCTAAGTTTCTCATGTCCTTAGAGGGGCCAACGATAAAACTAGGATCATGGCATTCAATATGCACATACATAATTGATCTAGGCAATACAATGTCGAGGGTGTATTTATTTTGATCTAATCATGCAAAAAAAAGAAAAAAGAATACAAATGAATGATTAAGAACTACTTCAATTGGCCATGGCGGAGATCGATCTGGGCTTGATCTTATTGTCTCTTTGGTTGAACTGATCATTCTGTGGAGAATATTTTTTGGGCAACCCTATTTACGTCCCCAACAAATGAATGGTTTGGATCACCAGAATAATATGGGTCCCACTGTATTTTTGGGCTACAAGTTCATGCATACGGCCGTCCACCATATAATTTCTCCTAATCATGATATAGTTGAACTTAGGGCTACACTAATCATTCATATCTCAATAAGGATGATATTCACTACCCTTATACCCTTCACCACATCAGATCAAGATACTTAATATCATTCATCAATCTAGACTGTTGATCTATGACCATTGGGCTTGCATTTGGTATAAGCCCAAGTAGGTTTAGTATTTGAGAAATGATTTTTCCACCCTCCTTCTCAGCCTTTCACCCAAAAAATAATACTGATATTTTCATGTCCATTTCCAGCATTTTCCATAAAGCTCCGGGAGGTCCTAAAATAGTTCTTTCCTCCTTCCTATTGCCAAATGGTGGGTCCCATCACTAATTTTAGGGCCCCCTCTAGTGTAAAAGAAAAACATAAGTAGGCCAGTAGGGGCTGCCCCAAGTAAAAAATAGGCTAGAAGGGGTTGTCCCCAGTAAAAAAAAAGAGCGAATATATCACTTCCCTAATTTTATAAAGCGAAAACTACATTAATGCACATTTATTTTGAAATAAAAAAGGAGGAAACAGAACGTAAAAGGACCAAGGGCTTCCATTGATAGCTTGGTGGTCCCACAATTTGGATCTAATAAGAAGGGAAAATATATATTCACTATTAATTAATACGTTACAGGGGGGTGGGCCCCTGGAAGAAAAGGGGGCAAAAATATCATTTCAAAACAAAAATAGTTTAGTGCGTGGGCGTCCATTGAAACTTGGTGGGTCCCATACTTTTGAGATTGCCAATTAGTGGTCTTCACACCTGGACCCACTCTTGGGGACACCCTTGTAGCTGATTTTTGCAAGGGCGCCCTTCATTCTATCATTCCTAGGCAGAAAAAAGACCCAGGGTTTATGGCGTGATGTGCAGTTGCCAAGAAATCGGTGGTAAGACCCAGGGTTTATGGGTCGATGTCCTTCACCGACACGTTCCATCCCTCTTGGTTGGCCAGCACGGGCCGTGTAATATCGTGCAGTTATGATTATTACATGTGTCAACTTCTCATTAGCCTGTAATGATGACATGGCACACCTTGTAGAATTAGTCGTTGAAAGAGAGAAATTAGTGTGTTTTTAATTGGAAAGTGGTGAGCCACCTTGTGAATGAAGACAAAATCTGCTGAAAAGTGAGCCTCTCACATGCAACAGCTCATCCGCGAAATGCCTTCTGCGATGAACACTAGCATCTTTAGAAGAGACGCGGAAGGGTTTCAAAGGGTATTTTTGTAATTAAGGCAGTCAATGCAGATATTTTACCCCGTTTGTCACGAGTAGGTGCCGTCTTTGTGCTTTGTTTGACGCTTTGCACGCTGTCGTGGGATGACCGGAATCCCTCGCTTTTGATTATTCTTGGAGACTGATATCCCCACACCCAATTTTTGATAATGGCACTTCTCAGTTTGTTTTACACAAAATGACATCTTGAGGATTTTAAAACAGAGTGAGTAGTGCATTTATCAAACTATAGTCGTGCGCGAAAAACGTCAGAAGAATGGTTAACATGTAATTTTTCATCAATTTGAGGGGGATTTTGGTCAATTAAGGAACTTGTACATGTGGGGTCTACTGACCCTATTGGGTCCGACAAATAGATAAGTTATGCCACCCAAAGTCCTTTTCATTCACATAATTATAGCTAATGTAATAAGTGGAAGGGCCAGTGGGCCCATGGCTAGATTATTTTCTGCCGTTCATTTGTAAGTCACGAATCCAACGGTTAAGGAAGCTTTCTAGAACATGTGACCCAATCCATAATCCACAGTGGGGCCCACCAGATTGAAGAAGACTTGGAAGGGCAAAACTGATAAGACTTTAGAGGAATAAAGGGGGCTAAAGTGGACATTTCCCATGTCCCTTTACGGGCCCCACTGTGCACGGGATTTCTTTAGAATCCCGCCGAAGGTCATCATGGCCACATGGGATTAGGACTCTTTAAATTTATCTTTACCAGAAAGACTATAAAGCCCTTGAAATTTATAAATAATTGAAGCATTCGCCAAACTCTAATTTGAAGTTAACTGGGTATCTTCGTCTTTTCACTAAACCAGTGACAAAACCACCACATTCTTTTGGCTGGCCGGTCAAATTCCATGATTAGAAGTGTTTTTCTTTAATTATATTTAAATGTAAACGAGTGGTTGTCACGTGGAATGCAAGAGGTCGAGAGAGAGGGCTTTGGATCGGGTCAATTTTGTCTTTTCCCCATCACCATTTGATTTAATCAATGCAAATGTTTGGACGGTCAAGATCTATCTAAGCTGGGGCCCACCAACTTAAACAGGTAAGCCACTTCGTGTTACAACCAATGAGGGGAGACCTAATTGTAAATTTGTAATCATGGCCGAATTTTCACTCGGGTTGGCCGAAATTTGGTCTTGAATATAATATAGTTTTTAACTGGTGTATAAGATTTCAGCCGAATTTTAAAAATTTTGGGTTTTGGTGATGACCGAAACGCATTCCCAAACCGAAATTTGAAACCATGATTGTAATACAGCATCACATAGGTGGGTCCGCTTGTGGCCAATTGGATGTCCCCTTTTGGTGGGCCACATCCTGGATAGCATAATTCATGCTAATATGGAAAAATCTTTTAAGACAAGCATCATTTTTCATGAAAATGATAATGTACGGCGAGGATCCACCATTGTTATTATTGCCGATCTCAAATCTGACTATAGAATGTGGACCCACCCTCACGAGGATTCTAGACCATTGATCAAGCAAGATGAAAAAGACTTCCTTTAAGCTGTTGATTACAATTGAAATCTCCATTCGGCGCCACAAACAAGGCCAAACCAGGACCGTCGGATGGATCATCTGATCAATGGTGCTGATTGATCAGGCACATTTGCCACATGTGCACCCTGCCAGGTAGTTTTAAAATAAGGGGTAGTTAAGTAGTTTTATCAACCTTTTATTTTTCTGTTTTTCCTTGTTCGGTAAGCTAGCATTTGACAAGTTCTTACAAGGATGGCCTTGGAATTCCAGAATCAGAGCTAGAATCGGTATCCTATTCTGTTTCCAACATTTGGTTCAAGAAAATGAATGGAATGAAAGGGCAGAAATGACACCTAGGCAGAATTAAACTGGAAAAAAAAAAAATGCTGAAATCTGTTTCTCGTCCTAATAGATGGTATTATGATTCCGCCATAGTCGAAATAAATTTTTTACTTAATTCATTTAAATTAATTTTATTTACATTCCATTTCTAAGGTAATAGGACTTGTAATTGGATTAGGATACCGATTCTGATTCCTGGTAATCCAAAGTAAGAGAGGATTGTCTAAGGCAATTTCGCAAAAAGCCATTTCCACCACGTAATTCAAGGGCATTCGGTAAAAACAAGGGTTTTTTTTTTTGAAATGATAAAAACAAGGGTTCTAATCTTGGAGCATCACACTTTCTATTGCTAAAAAATACCAAGAAAACATAAATTCCTAGGCTCCTGTCCTCATGGACATGGTTTTAAATTTCGACCGAAATCGACCGACACCGAAACGGTCATTTATTTCGGCCGAAATTTCGGTTTTTCCGAAATGTGACCCAAAAAATCTGTTTTTTTAATATTTCACTGAAATTTCGGAAATTTCGGCTGAAATTTAATATGGAATAAAATATTCGTTTCAGGTTATGTACCAGATTAAATTCCAGGGGCCGAAACCGGTACCGAAACCGAAATTTTAAACCTTGCTCATGGACGTATTTTCATATTTAAAAAAAAGAGTGAGGACAAGCTTTATTAGTGAATAGAAACTTCATTTCGGCCCCACCCATATGTGGTTTCTACTTACTAGCATGATCCAACCCTTCATTTCCTAGGGTCAATGTGGTACAGATAAGATGAAGAGAAAACATTCAGATGGTGCAACTTTCAAATCAAATCACATGGAAGTCTCCTGGATGAATGATCCAGATGACACTGACTTTGTGAGAGTGTGCCCAAACCAAGCTTCTCTATGTGCTTCTCTCACTAGCCAAAAAGAAAAGGTCAGACACATCTTATTCAACTCATATATTTTTATTGTATGATGACTACTTCCGTCTCTTTTATTTTGAAGTTTTCACGAAATGGATAATCTGATTGTGGGTCTTAGATGAACTTGGTCAAATCCTACTACACTTGTGCAGATTGCTGTTGGAAAAAGAAAATGGTATTTGAATGAGTATCAGAAGGGATCATCACACTACAAAAGATATGTAAGTTGATGGGCCAAAAACATTATAATGCTTATTGGTGGCATAAAAGTAAACTTTTCCAAATGATGTATGTGATGAGCACAGACATTATAATATGTAGGGGAGTGATAAATCGACTCCCAAATATGATAAATCGACTCCCCATGTGTCTTTCTCTCTCCTCTGGGTTAGAGAGAGATAGATACATGGGGAGTCGATTTATCATTTTGGGGGGTCGATTTATCACTGCCCTAATATGTATTGTGGCTTTTCTTCTTGTTCCAAAACACAAGAAAAAAAAAAAAAAAACCCAAAAAATTAAGAAAAAAAAGAAGTTTCTTTTCAAAAAACAAATGTAAGTGATGAGAAAAAAACATTTTAATCATTAAAAGCATTGCAAGTCTGGTAATGAAGGGCCCCACACCTTCTAGGTATTGTGGGTTTGTTCAGGTGGTGAGCAAAATCATTATAATCGTTAAACCATTTCAAGTCTGTTAATGATGGACCCAACACCTTTCTAGGCCTAATCTTGTTACAACCGTTAGGTGCAAGTTTTTTTTTTTTTTAAAAAAGTGGGACCCACATGGTTCGATGATCCAAACTATTCCTTTGTTGCGCCAAACTCAGATAAGCCTTGCCCCAAATAGGATGATCCCAACCCTTCAATCCAGATCGGAAGGTTAGGATCATCTCATGGAGATGATTGTTAGGGCACAACCTATCCTTGGTCTTAAATAGTCCCTGTCACCTTGACAATCAGTATTTAGATCAACACAACCAACTAGTGGACCTGCTCAACCACCTGATGTAAGACAGGTGAAAAAAGACTTTTTTTTCTTTTCTTGAAAGATATCAAGGGAAGTTTGGGTGATTTTAATTTTCTCCTGATAATTTAGATAAATTTTTGTTAAGGATTTTAAAACCTTTTAAGGTAAATTTATGTTTTAATTAGGACTATGTTCTAATCCTTGGGCACTAGTCAGCCAATTACAACAATGAAGAGCCCCATGCAAAGGTGTGATTTCCATGCCTAGAAGGCTTGAACAATCGATCATCTGATCATTTGCATAATCAACTCTAGTTGGTTAGCCGTTGGCCCATGGTTGTTTTGGATTTTTGACACCCGATTGTGAGCCCAAAACTGATTATTGGACAAAAATTTACGTTTAATTTTTAACCCACAACAAACAAGTCCTTAGCTCTACATTGGCATTCTGATTTACATGACTTCATTATGTTCCCTTCTGGCCATGTTTGTTTTGGATTTTGAGAAGCAATATCGACTCCAAAACTGATTGTTGGGCTCAAATTTACATTTAAATTTAAATCCAATAATCAGTTTTGGCTCAAAATCCAAAACAAACAGGGCCTTAATTAAACCATTAGTTAATAATTAAGAGTTTTTATGTGGTGGCCGACCGTTAGACAAGAAGGGCAGAGAGAGAAAAAACCCTCCCCTTTGATTTTTGATCTAGGTCAAACTCCCCTTTTTAACTTTTAACTTGATCTCCGCCCTTTAAATGTCAAGGGCGGCCACCGTATAATTTCTCAATAATTAATTTATATATTAGTTAATAATTGATTGTTACAAGAAGACAAGGGACACATGTGGAACAACTAAGCATCTTAACAAGAGGAGTCATTCCCTGTAATGACAAGGTAATGTCTCAACTGATTCTGATTTCCAGGACAAATACAAACATTAAGGCCACTTTGGATACAGGCAAAGTCGGTCCTTATTTGCAGATCAAGATTATTTAAGTTTTAATCTTATTTGAATATGGTAAGGCCGCTTTGAAATTCACCAAGGGCCTCTTTAGATGCCACCCAAATAGGATTATTTATATTAAATGCCCCTGCAAATGAAACTTGAACCAAGGTGGTTCAAAGTCAGTGTTTTCCATGTGTATCCAAATAATGGAAAATCTTTGGGCAAATTTTTCTTTTCCCAAAAATTCTTGTAAATACCAAAAAAGGGCCTAAATTGCCTTTGCAACAAATCCATACATAAGATTGAAAACCCTCAACGTGAGAAACTTAAGATGTTACTGTTTCAGAATTTAAAAGTTCATAAATGTGGTTTTTAACTTTGAGGAATAAGATGCTCTGAGATGCACCCTACAGGAGACACATGACTGTGCCTAACCATGTTGCATCAGCATGATCTGGACCGCTCATCGGGTAGGCACCGACATGAAAAAGCGGCCCCAAACATCAGACATTGGATGGTAACTAAACGTGGTCAAGAACAACAGAAAAGAAAGAAAAATCCCAAGAAATTTTTTCTACTAGAAATGTTTTTCTTGCAATCTATATGCATTCCATACATTTAACATATAAGTGATACAACATAGTAAAAAAAATGAGCATGTTTCTCTCATACCCATAAAAAGAAGAAAGAAGAGGAAGGTTCCCTGAATCACTTTTCTTCTATATGCAGTATAAAAGTAGCAAAATTGTCATGTATGGTGAAGAGTGAAGACCTGAGAGAAACAATAAAGATGTTCTATAGGTTTATGTACACCTTTAAATCAGGCAGAATACACATTTGACTCACCAATATATATTCTTGACATGTGTTCTGAACTTTGTTCTGTCTGTTCAAAGCAATGTAAGCTGTATGAAAGCAAAAGGGTTTAATTATTTGTATTGGACAATCAAATTGAACATTGGCACTAAGAGTTATGTGCTTCATTGTTAAAAGGACTAGATCACAGACCCAAGTTTTGTGTGGAGAGAGGCATGAATGGCGGATTGCTTTGGTTCATCTATGATGAAGATTTACTTTTCTTCGAAAGCTTCGGGTTCTTGCACATTCGAATGCTTTGAGGAGTAACCTCTACCAACTCATCTTCTTGGATGTACTCTATACAATCATCCAAACTATAACTTAAGGGTGTATCAAGAACCACTGCATACAGAGAACGAGCAAAAATTACTACAAATAAATTGACTGAAAACCTAGATAATGGAAAAAAAATATGATGAACAAACACAATTACATGGTTACTTTGTCAATGGAACCTTGAAACATACTTATGTGATTTTTTTGTTTGAAAGGAATCCTCATTGGAATGAACAATAGTTACCAAGCAGAACAATCTACATATTTGAATTGTTTACAATTCAGAGTCATCATGTATTTATTATCTCATATTTTGTACCGGAAAAAAAAGAAAAAGGCATGATCATTGCTTTGTTCCCTTGATTTTCTTTGATCTCTGAAGCAAGACCTGAATTAAAAGTTAAAAAACAACATAATTCAAAGTTCCCTTGTAAATCACAGTTCACTCAAAATGTTGAGCATTTTCAAAATGAGTTTGAATTTTTCCACAAATAGAGAACTTAAAGCAGGACCCACCAAAACAAGGTGTTCTTACACCACTGTAGATTTCCCTTAATTTTCCCCCAAGCCACTACAATTCCAAAAATGGCCAAAAGATCTTGATCTCATAAATGCCTAACAGAACCTTGTTTGCTTTGAAAATGGACAATACATCTGATTTTAAGCTATGGTCGTTATCCTCATTTCAGAAATGAATAATAAATATGCTTGAATTTTTCAAGAAACAAAAATTACCATCATGACATAACATCTTATCGTAGTCATTTCCATGCCCAGGTTATCCTCTTTTCAGAAATGATTTATATATATATATATATAGAGAGAGAGAGAATATGAGAAAACATTTCCTACACACTTGTGTAGGTAAGTTACCTACACACTAGCTTAAAATACAGTGGGGGCCCACATTGTTTGGGTGATCCAAACCATTCATTTGAATGGTCCTCACAGAGATAGGGTGTCCACAAAAAATCAGATCCATAGGATCATCCCAACCCTACGATTTGTGGAGGTAAAATGGACGTGTATAAACCTTCACAAATTAGTCCATTTTTATGGACACCCTATCTCTGTGAGGACCATTCAAATGAATGGTTTGGATCACCCAAACAATGTGGGCCCCCACTGTATTTTAAGCTAGTGTGTAGGTAACTTACCTACACAAGTGTGTAGGAAATGTTTTCTCATATATATATATATATATATATATATATATATATATATATATATATATATATAGAGGAAATGGTTTGTGTGCAGCTGCACAGATAGCTTATCTGTGCATGGCTGCCACAAACCATGGGGCGACCACATTTTTGGAGGGATCTAAAGCATTCATTTGAAAGGCCCTTCCATGGATAGGGTGTGTACCAAAAATCAGCCCTCTAGGATCATCCTAACCCTGCCATTTGTGGAGGGAAAAATAGGCAGAAACAGTGTCTATCCATTTTCCCCTCCAACTTTGATTGGGTTAGGATGATCCTATAGGGCTGATTTTTGGTACACACCCAATCCATGAAAGGGCCTTCCAAATGAATGCTTTGGATCCCTCCAAAAATGTGGCCCCCCCATGGTTTGTGGCAACCATGCATAGATAAGCTATCTGTGCAGCTGCACACAAACCATTTCCTCATATATATTATATATATATAGCAGAAGACAAAAGGAGAGAATTATTTGAATTTTTCCCAAAATTCTATGAGAATTACACATCACTTTTTTTGACTTTTTTTAACAAAGGCACCCATTCAACCCCCATATTTTCAATCCTACCCTCTCCTTTATGCTTTTTAACAAAGGCACCCATTAAAGCCACATAATTTCAATCCTACCCCCCTCCTTTATGCTTTTTTAATTATGGAAACCTCTATAGATTGGAGGGCTAGGATCAGCCTATGGAAATGATTTTACGGGCACAACCTATTGATGTTGTGTTCCATCACATGGACGGTTTGGATCAACCTATGATGTGGTCCGTACAGTTCTTTGTCGAGGTTTTTTACTATATATAATAAGCTGGGTAGAAAAGCCAGGCTTTATTTAATTTTTTAATTTCACACGTGGAATTTTATGGGCTTTTTTAGTCGCTTCTTTCCGGTCGAACCCTCAAAACAAATTATGATTTCCTTCAGTACCCCAATTTACCACGAGTGAGATATTTTTATGCATTAGAGATATTTTTGACATTAGCCTTAATCTCAAACATATATATATCTATATAGTAGAAAGGAAAGTCCTGAATTTTTTTTAATTTCTTTCGTAAAATTACACCTCTAGACGCGTGGATTTTTTTATCCGTTGCTTTTGACGTCTCTCTCTCTTCCCCCTCCTCTCTCTCCACGTGTAAAGAAACAGCGAGACCATTGAATTTTTTTTCCATTTTAATGCCCTTACGATTTCCTAAATTCCCTACTCCTCTCTCCCTCTCCACCATGCGAGAAACACAACTGTTTCTCTTCTTTTTCGTTAACAGAGCGGTTGAAGTGGGTTCGAATGTAGATCTTCAGACCATACCATAGCTTGATGGTTACACCATTTGGATGCGCCACTCTTAGATTAATGAATTTCTTGGTAAAATTCAAATTTTTTTCTTTCTATTTTAAGTTTTATATTGTTTTTGGAACTTATTTATTATGGAGAATTATTGTCAAAATGCTACTAATATTATGGTTCACTTGCACTTGCAGTGGTCAATCCATTTGAAGATGATTTCTTTAACAACCCTGTTCTTAAGGGATATTATAAGAACCATGTTAAGGTAAGAAATAGAATGCAACTATTATTAATTATTATTCATAATTTCAACTCTTCTCTTGGTTTTACCTATTCATTTTATGACTTCTTCTAACATTCTGTTTTTACTAAAAGATACTCTTTCGCTCTTATTTGCGATTAATGATTTCTTCATAAGCCCAAGGGTACTATTAAAACTTTATTTTGGTGAATAGTCTTATAAGAGTTCCTAAACTCACGTAATTTAGTTTTGTTTGCTGATTCTTCATAAGGGGTTGTCTTTTTCTACAGTAGTTTTGGGCCTCAGAACATGGGATTCATGTCCTATGTTATGAAAGATTCGTTAGATAATGCCAGTTGTTTTTATAGGCTCAAAACTACTCCAGTCACACATTTCATTACTCTCTTTTGACGGATACGGGTAATACATTAACTTTTTAGAATGTTGTTCTATTTTTTTTCTTCCTATTTCTTTATTTTTATTTTTTTCCTATTATTCTCTTTTTCCGTTTTGCTTAGTTGTTTTGACTATTGCCTCAAAACTACTCCAGTCACACATTTCATTATTCTCTTTTGACTGATTCGGGTAATACATCCACTTTTTAGTATTTTTTTCTAACTTTCTTTTCTCTTCCTATTTCATTATTTTTTTCCCAATTATCCTCTTTTTTTCATTTTGGCTTCTTTGAGTTGATTTGACTATTGCCTTCTATTAGTATTTTTGTTTTTTTTTTATATTTTCATCAATTACTTTTTCTTTCTCGGCCCGTGCATCGCACGGGGTTTTTTACTAGTATATATATATAGCAGAAGAGAAAAGGAGAGAATTATTTGAATTTCTCCCAAAATTCTATGAGAATTACACATCACTTTTTTTAACAAAGGCACCCATTCAACCCACATATTTTCAATCCTACCCCCTCCTTTATGCTTTTCAACAAAGGCACCCATTAAAGCCACATAATTTCAATCCTACCCCCCTCCTTTATGTTTTTTTCATTATAGAAACCTCTATAGATTGGAGGGCTAGGATCAGCCTATGGAAATGATTTTACTGGCACAACCTATTGATGTTGTGTTCCATCACATGGATGGTTTGGATCAACCTATGATGTGGTCCGTACAGTTCTTTGTCGGCCCGTGCATCGCACGGGGTTTTTTACTAGTATATATATATATATATAGCAGAAGAGAAAAGGAGAGAATTATTTGAATTTCAATCCTACCCCCCTCTCCTTTATGCTTTGTTAATAAAAAAAAGTGGACAAAGTCAACATAGTGACATTTTTTCTTTGCAAAATTACGGATTGGGTACATATGTTACATAATACTACAGATTTTTGTGAACATATTACATAATACTACGGATTCAGGACGCCTTTCAAAATATTGACGAACCCGTGCATCTTAAGAGGAACAACAATTATGGAAACCTCTACAGATTGGAGGGCTAGGATCAGCCTATGGAAATGATTTTACGGGCACAACCTATTAATGTTGTGTTCCATCACATGGACGGTTTGGATCAACCTATGATGTGGTCCGCACAGTTCTTTGTCGATGCACAGGGTTTTTTACTAGTATATATATATATATATATATATATATATATATATATATATATATATATATATAGAGAGAGAGAGAGAGAGAGAGAGAGAGAGCAGTTCCTGCACTAGAGCGCAGATAAGCTTATCTGTCCTCATGGTGGGCCCACATTTTTTGGGTGATCTTAAGCATTCATTTGACAGGCCCCATCATGTATGGAGTGTGAACAAAAATCAGCTCCATTGGATCAACCTAACCCTTCCATTTGTGGGGTGAAAAATGGACAGATTTGTGGACAAACAGTATCTGTCCATTTTCTCACCCCACAAATGGACACCCTAAGAAGATCAAATGGAGCTGAGTTTTGGTTCACACCCCATCCATAATGGGGCCTTTCAAATGAATGCTTAGGATCACCGAAAAAATGTGTGCCCTTGTTTCCTGCACTCGAGTGCATATAAGCTATCTGAGCTCGAGCGCAGGAACTGTTTACTCGTGTGTGTGTGTGTGCTTGAATTTTTGAAGAAATAGAAACTACCATCATGACATGACAAATTGCAGTTATTCCCATGCTCAGGTCATCAAAAGCTAGCGACTAACCAAGAAGAAAATTTCAGATAATAATATAATTATTTCACCTGTTGTTTCCTTGTTCGAGCGTACATTAGTTGCTGCCTTTTTCTTGCACACATTAAGGGACAAGTCACCAGGACGCTGATGGATGCCAACTATTTGTCCTTTATACACATCCACACCAGGACTAACAAACATCTGACCTCTTTCTTGAGAACTAGTAAGAGCATAGGAAGTAGTAGTTCCATCCTCAAAGGCAACCTACACATTAATTTTTAGATTTTTTTACTCAGGTTGGAATCATTTACTTCAACTGCAATTCAGGTGAGAGTATTGATATTTAAAAAAGGCGTGAAAACCAATCTTAAAAGTAAGAATTTGGCCAACTTTACCAAGGATCCCTGATCTCGGGTGCTAATATCCCCTGCCCACGGTCCATAGGTATCAAATACTGTGTTGAGAACTGCTGTACCTCGAGAAGCCGTTAGGATTGCATTCCGAAGTCCAAGAAGGCCACGAGTGGGGATCTTATATTTAATTAATGATGTTCCTTCCGATCTATGTAAAAAACAGAGTTAATATTATAAGCCCAACAAAACAGATGTACCATGGGTGTTGAACAGAGAAAACTTCTGAAATGCTGCTATATGTCTAATAATATAAACACTTTGATGGAGGAAAGGGAAAAACTTATCACTTAAGCATCAAAATTTGCTACATGTATGAGTCGAAATATGAACTTATTCAATTGCTTTATGTTCTGGTTTACACAATTTCTTTAATGATTTCAAACAAAAAATGAATACGAGAAACAATAGAGAAGCAAAGAGGTACAAACCCAAGTCCCTGCATATCAAACATTTGCCCACGCCTTTTCCCTAGAAGTTCAACAACAGGTCCCATGTATTCTTCTGGTACCTCTACAGTGGCAGTCTGCATTAAATACAGGTAACACGGTCATTTGACATTAGAAGGAAATGGAGCAATAACTTTTCAATCAAATTGAAATCCAGTTTCTTTCATTGGGTATCATCTTAAACAAATACATGTTAACCAACGCAAAGAAACTACCACCATACAGAATGTGTCACACATATATTGACTAATGAAATCTTCATTCAACAACAATGATGTATTCATGTTGAGAGAAATCACCTCAAAAGGCTCCAGCAACTTATCATCCACTCTTTTGTTTATGACCTTCGGTGGCCCCACCATAAACTCATAACCTTCCCTTCTCCTGGAATAACGTTGAGAGGATTAGGGTAACAAATGATTTATGCATAACAAAAACAAGGGAAAGTAAGAATGTTACAGCAAAACTTACATGTTCTCTATCAATATGGTGATATGTAAAGTGCCCCTTCCACTAACAATGAATGTATCAGCTGTTTCACCATCTTCAACTTTCATTGCTAAATTCCTCTCGAGTTCACGGTAGAGGCGATCTCGAAGGTTCCGACTGGTTACATACTTTCCCTGAGAAAACATAAGGTATAAAATAACATCAGATCTCATCACAGCAAAACATAAGGCACCCCTTCAAAAAAGTAACACGATGAACAAGCAAATGTAGAAAATAATATTTTTCCATTTATATCCTTCTCTAATCTCCATGTGAAGAGTTTGGGTACAAGGAGCATGCACAATATCACAGTGGGAGTTTAATTAAGCAAAGGAAAGTAAACACCAAAGCATCATGCGGCTTCAAATTGAATTTATTGGTTGACGCCCTTAGCCACTCAATGTAACATACTGTCCTATGAATTATGATTAAGGGTGTCAATTTTGGCTCGGGCTCGGAGGCTCGCTCGAGCTTGGCTCGAATCCTTAACGAGCCGAGCCGAGCCGGCTCTCCAGGCTCATTAAGCTTAACGAGCCGAGCCCAATTTAGGCTAGGCTCGGCTCAGCTCGGCTCGTTAAGGCTCGTTAAGTATTTAATATATTTAAATTTAAATATATATATTATATATTAATTTATGCATTAAAAGGGTTGTCCAGGGAGTGAAAGGGGGGGGGGGGGCAAAATATGTCACTTCATTTTTGGAACCCCATTTGTTACTAGGACCACCCCCCATAGTGTAAAAAAAGTAGTCAAATTACACTAATAGGGCTGTACAGGGAAGATGAGGGGTGTGAACATAATATAACTCGAGCTCGGTAAGGCTCGCGAGCCTGGCCAAGCCTGACCGAGCCGAGCCGAGCCCGAGTCGAGCCCGAGCCGAGCTTTTGAGCTTAACGAGCCGAGCCGAGCCGAGCCGAGCCTGGCCAAGCTCGGCTCGGCTCGGCTCGTTTACACCCCTAATTATGATCTACTCAATGTAAAGGCCACTTCCACCAAAGAAACTTGCAATGCTTATGGACCTAGACCGAAAATAATAGAGCTCTACAATACCCCACTAGATGGTGATTATTACCATCAGCCACCACATATTTTTACATATTGTTCAAGCAAGAACTTTGATGAGAACCCTGAGTATACCTCAGAAAGTTCCCCGAGTCTACCTCAGAAAGTTTAAGAAATATTCCACTAAATCTAATCTAATAAGTTCCATTTTCTAATTGATGGATTCTCAATCATTCCCTAAAAATCAAAAAGAAGAAAAATGTAGCCTGATTAATTACCTCACGACCAACAAAAGGTGAAGTATTAATTGAGAAAGACATTTTCACAGTTGGCTCCTCCACCTTAATGGAGGGCAACGCCTTTCCAGAAACTTTATCCGCAATTGTCTCTCCAATCTGCAACAAAGAAAAGTAGAAAACAAACTATCACTATTCACTGACCATTTTTTGAAGGACCATCATTCAAGGTTAGAGAGTACTGTCACCATAGTGACAAATATTGTTCTCTGGAATTAATGTAATTATCAACATAAATTCAAAATTTTGTGGTTTTATCAAGATAATATAGGCAAATTAAAAAAATAAATATATAAAATAAATAAATTAAAAAATCAAATATATAAAATAAAATGTATATCTAAAAACCGATAATAAATGAATTATTTTATATCCACAAACCGATAATAAATGACAAATCATGATAATGCCACACTAATAAAAAAAATATACATATTTTGTGAACCTATAATAACTGACAAATATTGTTATTAGGATCATTAAATAATCAACACAACTTCCAAAATTAACTGGTAAAAAAAAAGATGCTTACCAGAATATCAGCAATACCACAGACAGCACAAATATCACCAGCCTCCACAGTCTCCACCGGAACCCTATAAAAGTTCTCAAACACAAAAAGCTCGCTAACTCTAGCAAATCTACATGCTTCACTTTCATCTGAGGTGCATACCTGCGAATTCAAAGTGACATTAATATGACAACCATGTAATGACTAACTGTGCGAGTAGATGAGATCTCCAGCCTAGGCAATATGCGAAGTTGACTACATTGTGAGGAAAAAAAACCGTATCTAGTATGACCTATTAGGCATAAATTATGTTTCGCACTAAAAGGGTTCTCACCTTAACTTCCATGCCTCTTCGCAACTCCCCAGCATGTAAGCGACCAATTGCTATTCGCCCTTTATGGTCTTCATACTCAACATTTGTTACCTGGAATTTGAAAAACTCGTTGATAAAGCACAACAAGCATATTAAGATGTTATTTTATAGATGAAAAGAATTTTGAAAAGAAATCCAGCAGAAAATATATTTAAAAAATGTGTACATTCTACACTACAAAATCAGGAAGACAAGAATCTTAGTGCTCAATAGTATCACACAAGTTAGTAAATTCTGTAGCAAAATAAGTTTCTATTACTTCAAATGTTTACTGGATGCCTCTTTTAGAATTTGAAGCTGTAGTAGGATCACAATAAAATGTGCATGAAATATGTTATGAACTACTAGACAAAATCCAACAGATTGTCAATGCTATTATATTGTTATAAAGTTGGTGGACAATTTTTTTTTTACGGCAAAAAGTCTAGATTGTGAAGAACAATAATTTCAAACAAGTACAAAATAGATGACTCATTCGATGTTTAAAGTGTTGAAATGGATAACAAAGATGTCAAAGCATTGAAAAAGAATTTCGAAGGAAGCAGAAATGGCAAATGATATATTCCAAATTGTTATTGCCCTGACCACCTTGGTCGAGGCATGTTCTCCTTTCACCTTTCTTAACATAGCTTTTGATATACTTTTAGGTAAAAAAAGTTGATTGCCACTTCATTTGAGAAAATATTCTTAGCAAACAAATGTCTCCTCCATATGTGAAGTCCATGTATCAATTAACAGACAGTTTTACTAAAGCACTTGGTTGTAATAAGTTTCAGGTTATTTGTAATTGTTTCAAATTGGGCATAGATGACATCCATGCATCCTCCATCCAGAGAAGAAGTATTAAGAGAAGATTTTTCTGTTCTTTTTTTATGAATGACAACTATAAGTACATAAAGACAGTAAAGCCCGGGATCAATTAACAAAAAGATTTTTTTCCGTTCAAAAAAATTCTTTTGAATGACAACTATAATAACATATGTGAAGTCCAAGGATCAATAAACAAAAAAAAAAAAAAATTTGAGTGAAAATTGCAATTACATAAAAAAGGAGATTATATACTCTTCAGTCGTCAGTTCATATCAAAATCAACTTACATTCATACTTTTCCTATAGTAAATCTTTACTTAATATGGACATAATTGTTACAGCAAGGAACACTTGTATGAGAAATAAAATTTCAAAATGTAAATCAATGTGAACGGAAGAACAAATCCACAACCACGTCAATAAGAGGGCTTGCCAAAAAATTACTACTTCTTCTACCTTTCAAAAAGGAAAACTAATTAATTTATGCATATGACATTTCATAAAGATCAGCATGCAAAAGACAAGCAAGACCATATTTATCAAGAAGCTAAATCTGCCATCCATATTAAGAAGAACCACTAACAAGCATCTGCAATGCACCATCTTTATCAATGGATGGCTCCGGTATGCATCTAGTAATAGCTTCAAAAAGTGGCCCAAGATCATCTGCCAAATTGTCTGGAGATAGTCCAGCCTTCCCCTTAATAGCACTTGCATATATTGCTTGGAAATCACACTGCATAGACCAAGAAAATAACCTGGAGGTCAAACTAAAAATACATATATGCTGCTAGTCTTATGACATCTAGTTATACATAATTACTATTCTAGCGTACAAACAAGAAACCAAGGAAAGCACGAAGTGACAACAAGATACACTGATAGAAAGACCTGTTCATCTGTTGCATTTAGCTCAATAAAGAGTTCAAATGTGGAATTGACCACATAGTCTGGACGGGCCGAAGGCCTATCAATCTTATTCACCACAACTACAACGGCATGTCCAAACTCTAGAGCTTTCTTTAGAACAAATCTGGTTTGTGGCATTGGTCCCTCCACAGAATCTACCTACAAAATTAAGCAACACTGCGATTAGTCAATAAACCACAACCATCATAAGATGTACGGTTATCAAGAGGATAATGGATAATGAGAACTTATATGATGCCCGGCCGTGAGATTATAAAGGGCGGAGAGAGAAAACCATCTCTCCCTTGATTTTTAATCCAAGAGAAAGCCCTTTTTCTAACTTTTCCTTGGTTAAAAAACCAAGGCAGCAGGTTTTGTCTCTACCCGCCCTTTACATTCTCACGGTCGGGCATCATATAATTTCTCATGGAGAAAAGGGTCCAAAAATAAGGGAATCGCTCAAAAGGTGCATTAATTAGCAGAAAGGAAAATATGTTCTTCAGTAATATTGGGACCTTGCAAAGAATACAGATGTCTGTGCGAATTTGTGGGCAAAAGAGTAAAGGGACTTATAAATCAAGTGGGTCCTATAATGAGGGAAACCCTCAAAGGCACGAGGCAAAAAAGGAATACCTTGTTCAACGATATTGGGACCTCGCAAAGAAAACAAATGCGGGTGTGAATTTGATGGCAGAAGAATAAAGGGACTTGAAAAAAGTGATATGATTCAAGGTAAAGTCTTCCTTTTTGCATAAGAAATTATCAATCCAGGAAGAACAGAGGGACTTGAAAATCAAGTAACTAAGACAGTACCACTAGAAGAACTCCCTCCACCATATTAAGGACACGCTCCACTTCGCCACCAAAATCAGAATGACCTGGAGTATCGATAATATTAATCTTTGTATCCTTGTAAAAGATTGATGTGTTTTTGCTAAGTATTGTAATTCCTCTTTCCCGCTCTAGATCGTTTGAGTCCATTATCCTCTCCTGTACGAACTGGTTTGCACGAAAAACCTGCAAAAAGAGCAACCAGTAGTTAGTTATTCGCCAGTCATAATATAGCCGGTAATTAAGATTGACAATAGTAGAAATAGGTTCAATTATCAGATTGAACATTCTGACAGCCAAGTGTAAATGTTTCTTGTGGATGTTCAAGAACTGACAGTGAGACATCCACTTATTTTTAATATAGAAATTTTTAGTGGGGAATAGAGTATAAATCCAAAATTTTAGGAACTGAAATATTCCGGGGTTATGCCCATTGCCCAGTGAAGTGAGCATAATATTATGAAAATTGAAAAAAAAAAAAAAAAATTTATGAAAATTGAATGGCACAAGAAAATTCTGAAACTGTGATCTGAGAACTAAGAAATGGGGCCAAGAGTAGATGACTTAATAGTGGACGAGGGATGACTTATCAGTGACAAGAGCATGTATGAAACTCCGCAATCCTACATGGAAACCCTCCATCTAATATCAGAGACAAGCAGTCTCCTAAAGAACTTCTGGATTAACTTTTCCATTCTGTATAAGAAACCCCAAAGGCTAGTCAATTAATCTATAAAGTCCTTGAGATTTTCCAGAAACCATCAATATGTGGTTTTGGTCTGCCTTGACCATAGTACCATACTACACATGACGGAAAAAGAAGTTTGAAATTGACAAATACATCAACTTCTCAAACCTCGTCAATAGACTAGAACTTATGGTAAACTTTGGAATGTTCACAGATAGTGGACAAGAAGTTTCCAAGTACTGCAATATGATTCCTAGATGGAGTTGGCGTGGTTCAAGTCAGTAACTCTAAGTTTTGAATTTCAAGTGCAGTTGTGCACAGATCATCATTCTCTCCATGAAAGTGTGAGATGAAGAGCATCTCCTTTCTTCAATTTTATTGAGTATATGGAGCATTTTCCCAACTTATCCATGCAAAAGAGATTTGTTCCAATACCTAAGTCGCAGACCTGGCTTCATCCCCGTGGCAGTCTATGGGGAAGAGAGATGTAAAGCTGCTCCAATCCTCTCGTGGTAAGCATGTATAGCTCCAAGGCAATGAGACATATCCATCTCTGTTTGACCATTCATAGAATAAAATAGTTTAAAAGAAAAACTATTGGAAGATATCATAATAGAGCACTGCTAGTAACCATCGCACACCCATGACGATATTCTGATGATGGGTCCCACAACACACATGGAAAGTCTACATGGTGATCAGAATGTTGATTTGATTGGCCACCATGAGATCCTACAGTACTTGCAGGTCCCATTCCAGACGGATTATCTTATCCCCTCAATAAATAAGGACTTTTTAGGGGTTTCCTCTAATGAAATTGACGGTTGCCATTTGCAGGCTATGACTGAATATCTAGGATTATCTGTTGCCATGGTACTCACGAGCAGATCGGGCCTCATGGCAGCCCATGACAGCAATGGCACAGTCACCATACACATGTGGCGTGTAGTGTGAGGTCGCAAACAAAAATGGATCTCGGGTGAGAAGGTTCTGAGGAAACCTCATGGTGAAATTCTAGAAAATTGAAGTAGAACAGTAGATTTAGTATTACTGGATATTCATTAATTCTAGCGATCTATGAAGTTTGTAAATCAAAGCTTCAATGACATTATATACAAAGTTAAACTGGCAATGTGTATAAAGTTCTTCTGAAAATGAAAATAATTAGCACAGAAGAAAAAGAATTCATCTACAAATCAAATGCTATGATGATACCTTTGCTTGTCTCAACATTGCATCCACCAGTGTAGTTTTCCCATGATCTACATGAGCAACAATCGCTATATTCCGTACATCCCTTCTCGTCAATAACTGACTCTTTTTCCCTACTGCAACATACAAATTACAATTACAACCCTTTATAATGAAAGGTGCCCAAAATTAGGAAACATCCAATCCGCGACATACCATAAGACTTGTGCACGGAAATGGAAGCATAATCTCAGCAAAAAGGATAAAATCGCAAAACATTATACAAAAAAAAAAATGAAATTCACCATATAATCAAAGATAAAAGCTTCTAAATTATAATTTATAAGTACAAAGATACACCAGAGCCAAATAAGATCACCCTTAAAACTGAAATTTTCTACAGAAAACCCAAGAAACTTTGATTTATTGAATAATTAAATTACGCGGGTTCAATGAAATGACACTACGAAGCGGGAAAAAAGTGAGTAATTTAAAGAATTATAATCAGAGAAGTATACCTGTAGCGGTACCAGTAAAGCCGAATAAAAGAAAACCCTAAAACCACGATTTCTTGAATAATTAAACTACATGGATTCAATGAAATGACACGATGAAGAATGAAAAAAAAAATCAAAAATTGAGAAATTTAAAGACTTACAAGGAGAGAAGATAAGTGTACCTGTAGAGCCGAATAAGCTCACCCCTAAAACTGAAATTTTCTAAAGAAAACCCTAGAAACTGCGATTTCTCAAATAATTAAACTACGTTGATTCAATGAAATGACACGATCAAGATGAAAAAACCCAAAAAATGGAAAATTTTAAAGACTAAAGCATATCTTTAAAGCTGAATAAGCTCAACCCTAAAACTGAAATTTTATACCAAAAAAAAAAAAAAAAAAAAACCCTAAAAACTGTGATTTCTCAAATAATTAAACTAAGTGGATTCAAATGAAATGACACGATGAAGAGAAGAAGAAAAAAAAAAATGAGAAATTTAAAGACTAGTATATACCTGTAACGGTATCGGTTGATGCTGAGACGGAGCATTTGATCGAGGGACGACGTGAAAATGTTGAACGAGGAGTGAAATTGCAGGGAAATTTTGCCATTGGAGATGAAGAAAAGCCACGGCCGAGGATTTCTTTGGTGAGATTAAGGGAAGAAGGGTTCTGTTTAGGGTTAGGGTTTTTTCGAAAGAGAGATAGAGAGGGTTTGAGAGGGGATTGGAAGGCAATGGCCATTTCCATTGCTCTCGAAAGAGGATGTGAACGAGAGAGAACGAGTGAGAGCAATGGGGGGGATTATGCGAGTGAGAGGCTGTTATGAATTTAAGAGCAAGAAAAGGAGTGGATTTATCAATTTAAAAGGTCTTGTTTCTATTATCCTTTGGAAAAACATCGTAACAAGTTATGTGGTTCGTTCTCTTCCAACGAACGAGTTTGTATGGTTTAAGTTCTTATAGGCCCTCATTTTTCAAAATGTACTGTACGGGCCATACTATAGGATGATCCAAACCGTCCATGTGATGGGCAATAACGTAAATAGGTTGTGCCCAAAAAACCATTTCTATAAGATGATCCCAGCCCTCCGATCTATAGTATGGGAACCTCTATAGATCGGAGGGCTAGCATCTTCCTATGGAAATGATTTTTGGTTATGTGTGATTGGAACCGTTGATCCAGCGAGGGAAAATCTTATCTTGAATGGACATTCAATGTACTTGATCAACGCCTACAAAATCAATGGTTTAGCTTCTGTTGGCAGATTCTTAGAAGGAACTTGCTGATCGGAGGGCTAGGATTCAATTATGGTGGGACTTGCAACAATCTGGGCTCTGGATCAATGGACTCGATCGCATGTACACGTGCTAATGTGGGGCCTACGGCTGATGGAGTTCCCTAATTCGTAGGCATTCGGCTATGAGTATGTCCACGTTATGAGCTTAGGGAGCTGTTTGATTGCAGGATAGGTTTTTATGAATAAGACCCTTTGGTTGCCTTATTCTATATAACTTCTATAGCAATGATTTCTATTCATGAAAACACTGAATTTTCTTAAAAGTAAAGACAAAAATAATTCCAGTTTTTTAGTCAAATTTGCATTTGTCCTTATATTTTATTAGGGAAGTGATATATCCGCCCCTTTTGATGACCAGGAACACCCCCTGTCAGTGTTTGTGGCAAATCAGGGGCATTGAATTCTTTTGACATAAGTACAACAGCCCCTCTTTAGTTATTGATACACTGACAGGGGTGTTCCTGGTCATCAAAAGGGGCGGATATATCATTTCCCTTTTATTAAGATAAAAGTGTTTTTCTGGTGTTGATCTTAGGATAAAGTGTTAGAAAAATGCAAAGTTTTGGTTAAATTGTCAAGTAAGGGTACGTTCTTTTTATTTGTGAAATAGGGGTTGTCAGTGTTTTTAGAAATCCCAAAGGACAAGGATACCCTCCCTATCCCTATGCACTTATTACCTTCTCACCTACCACCTTCTTCTTCTTCAAGACTATTCTAACGTGGAAAACTCCATGGAAGGGTTTTGAAGATTGCCATTTACAACAAGGTTTGGTAATCATGAGAGAGAGAGTCGGACTCTTAGAACAGGGTTTGGTAATCATGAAGGTTGCCATTTACAACAGGGTTTGGTAATCCATTTTCTTTGCATTTTTTTATTCTAAAACATCAAAATCAAGCTTCAATTTATAGTTGCATGCATGACACTAAGATCACAATGTATATCCCTATTATCCTTCGAATTTTTACTCAATTTGAAAATAAAAATCTTTGGAATTATCCCTATTCTACTGGCTTCCGTCGGAAGTCGAAGCCAGTATACATAACCAAAATATTGGTTACATTCGGAAGTCCGAAGGTTTGTTCGGACTTCCGAACAAACGTTCGGACTTCCGACGGAAGACAGTCAAACTTTATAGTTCGGTAATTGTCATATGTAAGTGCATCCTTTTGGTTTTTTTTTTATAATTTTAATACTTTGCTTTCATTTTTTCGTAATTTTTCATTTAAAACTTAGCACTTCAGCCACAAATCCTATTTTTTGCAATTATGCTTTTACTAGCCACCTTTGCACCCATATTACTTCTGCCAATCATTGCATCAAAGGATGGGCCACAAGCCGAGAAGTTGCCTCGGCAAAGGTGGCTAGCAAATTCCTATATAAAAAAGGGAAATGTTATCCACACTACTGTGTTTTGATGAGGGCACTCCTCATTTAATTAAAAGTACAGTATGGCCCCCCCATACGATGATCCAAAGCGTCAATTAGATGGGTCACAGCCTAAATTGGTTGTGTCCCAAAAATCATTTCCATAGGTTGATCCTAACCCTCCGATCTATGGAGGGTTAGGACCAACCCTCTAACATCAGAGGGTTAGGATAAACCTACGGAAATGCTTTTTGGGGCACAACCTATTTAGGTTGTGGCCCATCCAATGAATGGTTTGGATCATCCTATGGTGCGGGCCATACTGTACTTTTAATAAGTGAGGAGTGTACTCATCAAAATACGGTAGTGCGGATATCATTTCCCAAAAACATCTTAAAAAATATGGCAAAAATCCGGGTGACACGCCAGTCGACCCGGCCCGTACAGGCCCGGCGTGGGAACCACATTATCTACCTCGGAACCTCTAGGGAACGAAATTTTAAACATCGGAACCACTAGGGAACCACATTTTATACCCCGGAACCACTAGGGAACCACATTTTATACCCTGGAACCACATTTTCTACTCCGGAACCACTAGAGAACCACATTTTATACGCTGGAACCACTAGGGAACCATATTTTATACCTCAGAACCACTACGGAACCACATTTTATACCTCAGAACCATTACAGAACCACATTTTATACCTCCGAACCACTATGGAACCACATTTTATACCTCGGAACCACTAGAGAACCACATTTTATACCCTCGAACCACTACCGAACCACATTTTATGCCTCAGAACCACTAGGGAACTACATTTTCTACCCCGGAACCACTAGGGAAACACATTTTATACCTCAGAACCACTAAGGAACCACATTTTCTACTCCGGAACCACTAGGGAACCACATTTTCTACTCCAGGACCACTAGGGAACCACATTTTCTACCCCGGAACCACTAGGGAACCATATTTTATACCTCGGAACCACTAAGGAACCACATTTTATACCTCGGAACCACTACGGAACCACATTCTATACTCCGGAACCACTAGGGAACCACATTTTATACCCCGGAACCACTAGGGAACCACATTTTATACCCCGGAACCATTACGAAACCACATTTTATACACCGAAAACACTAGGGAATCACATTTTCTACCTCGGAACCACTACAGAACCACATTTTATACCCCGGAACCACTACGGAACCACATTTTATACCTCGGAACCACTAGGGAACCACATTTTATACCCCGAAACCACTAGGGAACCACATTTTCTACTCCGGAACCACTAGGGAACCACATTTTATACCCCGGAACCACTAGGGAACCACATTTTATACCCCGGAACTACTAGGGAACCACATTTTCTACCCCGGAACCACTACGGAACCACATTTTATACCTTGGAACAACTAGGGAACCACATTTTATACCCTGGAACCACTATGGAAGCACTATTTATACCTCGGAACCACTAGGAAGCCCCATTTACACCCCGGAACCACCAGGGAATCACATTTTATACCTCGGAACCACTAGGGAACCACATTTTATTCCCCGGAACCACTACACATTTTATACCCCGGAACCACATTTTCTACCACAGAACCACTAGGGAACCACATTTTATACCTCGGAACCACTAGGGAACCACAATTTCTACCCCGGAACCACTTGGGAACCACATTTTATACTAGGGAACCACCAGGGAACCACATTTTATACCTCGGAACCACTAGGAAACCATATTTTATACCCTGGAACCACTATGGAAGCACCATTTATACCTCAGAACCACTAGGGAGCCCCATTTACACCCCGGAACCACCAGGGAATCACATTTTATACCTCAGAACCACTAGGGAACCACATTTTATTCCCCGGAACCACTAGGGAACCACATTTTATACCTCAGAACCACTACGGAACCACATTTTATACCCCGGAACCACTACAGAACCACATTTTCTACCACAGAACCACTAGGGAACCACATTTTATACCTCGGAACCACTAGGGAACCACAATTTCTACCCCGGAACCACTTGGGAACCACATTTTATACTAGGGAACCACATTTTATACCTCGGAACCACTAGGGAACCACATTTTATACCCTGGAACCACTATGGAAGCACCATTTATACCTCGAAACCACTAGGAAACCCCATTTACACCCCGGAACCACCAGGGAATCACATTTTATACCTCGGAACCACTAGGGAATCACATTTTATTCCCCGGAACCACTAGGGAACCACATTTTATACCCCAGAACCACTACGGAACCACATTTTATACCCCGGAACCACATTTTATACCCCGGAACCACTACGGAACCACATTTTCTACCACAGAACCAGTAGGGAACCACATTTTATACCTCGGAACCACTAGGAAACCACAATTTCTACCCCGGAACTACTTGGGAACCACATTTTATACTAGGGAACCACATTTTAAACCTCGGAACCACATTTTATATCTCGGAACCATTAGGGAAGTGAGCTAAAAAGGTGATAGGGTAGGTGAAAATGCATAGGGAAGTGAGCTAAAAAGGTGAAGGGAAAAAAAGAGGGAGGGTATTCTTGTCCTTTGGGATTTCTAAAAGCACCGACAGCCCTTATTTCACAAATAAAAAGAACGTACCCTTACTTGACAATTTAACCAAAACTTTGCATTTTTCTAACAATTTTCCCTTGATCTTACACTAGTTGTGCGGAAAAACAACGAATTATCTCGTATCCTGGAATAGATCCTGTGGGATAGCTTGTCCCGAAATCAAACAGCCCCTAGAGTACATCTCTAAGTCCATACTGAATTCCAAACTTCCTATCTTTGATGTGGGGGTGTTTCACAGGAAAATTGGACCATTGGGTTGCCCCTAGAAGCACCTTTGGGCAACATTCTAGTGACAAAAAACCCAAGCTTGAGAATTGTTCATTGTTCAATTGGCCAACAACTGAAAAGCTCTTCAATGATTCAGATACAAAACACATTAGAAAATCCACACTGCCTTACATTCTAAATAAACAGTACATATCATATGAGAGAGAGATGCTGATGAAATACTAATGCCATTTTACTGGAGGCAACAAAATTGCGGATTGCCAACATGGGAATCATTCAGTCTTGCCATTTTGCTGGGCGACGACAAAATTGTGGATGACTTCATGGCCAACTGGTGAGCAGTTTTGTCCTGCACCTTTGCAAGCTCATCCATAGCTTCATACGGTTTCCTGTCAGCAAATAGCTTCAAATTGAATTTTGATGGTGCTTCCACTTGACCTTCCCACTTGTCAACTATCTCTTTCAGTTTGTCAAAGCCCTGCAACAAGTAAGAGGAAAAGAACTAATCTATTCATGCTGATCAAGTGATGCCCAGAAAACTGTATGTTCTCCACAAACATCATTTTCTTATTATTCTTTTCTTTCCTTTTTTTTTTCATCAGATGTGATAAAAGATCAAAGTAAAAAACCAACAGTTGAAAATTTCTGAAAGGCAAGATAGACAACAGACAGACATCTGTATTTTGATCAAGAAAGAATGGTTTTGTTCCTCACCATACGGTTTGTGAAGGCACCGAATGGTTCTTCTGATGGCGTTTGTGTCACCAATTGTAAAATAATGGCTCAAAAACCTTCTCTAGGTCTTGAATTTCCACCTTATTTTCCATTCAAAAACCTTAAAAAGCGGGAAACAAATGGCACATTTGATTCATTTTCCATTTTTTTTAATTGTTATCTGATGTGAGAGAAAAGGGTCAGTGATCCTAACTTTGCACTGTCTTGATATTTATGTTTGTTAGATTTCAACAATATTTTTATGAAACAGCAGAAAGGGTGCCCATTCCCTTATAACCCATCCACATCCACATGTTTATACAGATGTGGGACTATTTGCTTTTGCGTGGAACCCCAGCATACCCAAAACAACTTAGTTTAGTACCCAAAAACAAGTTGAATTGACAGATTAGTCATTACCAAAAAGCCAGCCTCTGCAAGAGCTGTTGTGAGCGTTGCCTCCATGCATGTCTAATGTCACACAAGATAATGTTCAGGTCTGGTGTAAGACGAACATTCAGGTTATACTTCTCAATTATCATCGTCCCTTTAATATGGCCATTATCAACATGGAGCCCACAAAATACTGCACCATTACCCTGTTAAATAACATATTTAAAGATTAAAAAACAGAACTAAAAAGAAAAATCAGAAGCACAACACATCTCATATGTGGATCTCTGAGTAGAATAAGAAGATAAACAAAAGAAAGGAGAATTACATAATTGATATAAAATGGTATAGCCAAATCCATGGGAAAACAAGAGGAACAAAATATCTAGACAAACCTGTTTGTTCAATGGGAGTTGTCATTACGAGCCTTCTTCACTACTTCAGAAGGTTCTGCTGAGTGCTGACATTGGCTTTCTCCCCGTCTACCCACAAGTCATAATAGGCACCTGATTGAGAGATTAGGAGTGCAGCAATATTAGATTAGGAGTGCAGCAATATTATCTACAGTCTCCTGTGGAAATATGTAATCTTTCCTCATGAATGGTGAGCAAAGAACATTCCAGTTCAGGTTCCCACAGGCACCAAGAGTTGAGCCCATGTTTCTGATAATAATAGTGAATTATGAGTATGAGACGTTTTTTTGGGTATAATAGTGAATTATAAACTTTCAACGTAAATTCCATTCCAAAATTAAATATATAGTAAATGGATTTAGGCTTGGGGTTGGAAAGAGCATATAGAAATGGCATAATCTGATTTCGGCTTGAACCCTGCCAGACTCAAACCTAACTTGATCGTTCAAGTTGCAACCCTAGTACCTGCCTCCTGATGGTGATATATTCACCACACAGGGGAGCAATTTCGGTCGGTCCAGGATGAACTTTTGCTAAAAGGTCAACCAGAATTCCCAAAAATCGACCTGAGTTTGTGCAACCTCACCACTTAAAGTTTTCATTTTCATTCTCAGAAGTAGACCCGGCAAAACTGACCCGTGCCTGCGGGTCGACACGACCCACACACAAATTTGCAGGTACAGGTTGGAGTTTTAGTGACCCGTGAAAAGCGATCCACGGGTCACCTAACCCGTCAAAACATGGGTCGGGTCGGGTTAACTCGTGGGTTTTGTGGATTTTTTTAATATTTTTATTTTTATTTTTATTTAAAAAGAGAAAACCAAGGGTTAAGATCATATGATCAAAAGCCAAAACAAAAGGGGTTTTATTCTTTTTACTCTTTTATACTTTTATCTTTACACTTACATAAATAAATTTGTTACTGTCACTAATTTGTTACTTCGCAAAAATGGGCTTTTCCGACTCAAGACCTCATCCCAGCTTCGAGTAGCTCATGGGCTAAGATATGCATGAATACACCCCCTACTTTTCAAAATGCATGATTGGACGGTACAGCCCACACCATAGGATGATCCAAACCGTGCATTTGATGGGCCATAATGTAAACAGGTTGTGCCAAAAAACTCATTAGCATATGATGATTCGAACCCTCCGATCTAAAGAGGACTCACAATATGGAAACTTCTATAGATCGGACGGTTAGGATCATCCTATGGCAATGATTTTTGGGGCACAATCTATTTACATTGTGGCCCATCAAATGGATGGTTTGGATCATCCTATGGTATAGGCTGTACTGTCCATTTTGAAAATTAGGGGGTGAATTTATCACTGCAAAAAAAAACACTGTTTTGAAAAAAAATGAGGGTAATCCGCGAGTCGACCCGACCCACCCGCACTGGGTACAGGTCACCTGGTTGCTGACCCATTGGAATGCGGGTCATTTTGACCCGCAACCCGCACTAGCGTGAACCGCAGGTAACCCGACCCAACCCACCCGTTTGTGAGGACTACTCAAAAGCTAGAGAATTTATTCAATCACAAGTGGGGTGTTTGATTTAGTAATCCACGCCATTGATTTAGTTGGTTTCCACCAAAGGATCTTTAGTAATAAAAGTCTTGTTACTAAACGAGTTAACTCGTCATGCTTGAAAAAGCGAAAATTCAACATGTTATTAATATGGCCCGAAATACTAAAGCTGCATTTTTAACACATTAAAAAATAGAAAAAAATAAGTAATATACTTATATACCTATAAAATAAGAGGAATAATAAACTAAAGGGAGATGATATTTTCACCCCAAGAGGCATCATTAGCTCACCTGTCTTGGTTTAGTCTTTCGACCATAAAAGCGTAGAACAGACTCATTTGATGTAGGGAATGATCTGATCAGGGAATGCAGTACGCATTCGCTCCCTTATAACGTCTATAGTGGGCAACCTTAACGCTTTGTTATGTCAAATCACGTTAAAAGGGGGCGAATGCGTACTGGAGAGGGGTGAAAATATCATCTGCCTAAACTAAAACACACCCTTCAAAAATCCCAGCCACAAGGGCACCCTATTGGATCTATACGGGGCCGAGGCACATATAGCATGAGGAGGCCATGGCCCCCAATGACTTGCAAAATCCCATTTATATTTGCATGGATGTACATGCATGTTTAGCTAGTTTAGTGGCCACGGCCTCCCAATGACCAATGCAGCCAAGAGTAAATTAGTCCGGCCCCTTAAGTGTAAATTCCTAGCTCTTCCCCTGGATCTGTCACCCAACTACATTTATAACAGCACTGGAAAATACAAGCTCTGCTTCTTTTGATGTAAAATGGTGTAAAACAAATTTTATTCGACGCCCATTTTACATAAGAAGAAATGGAGCATCATAAAGGAATGATAAATGTGGTTGGATGATATGGATCCAATTGCAAGCACTGTGACCGAGGTTTTCCAAGGCAACCTTCAATTTAGCAGTCCTAATAAAATAATAGGAAATGTGTGCGAATTTTTGTAAGAGTGTAACCACTTTTGCCCACTTTCGAGTTGAGACGGGCCTTGGAAGCCGGCGATTATACATTGTAGATTGTCCAATTAGGATCTGTTTGGTTGCACAAAAGCTTGGATGGTGCTCTGTTTGGATGCTGGGTTTTTTTTTTTTCCTGGGATTTATGTGGGTAAAGGTAGGAGACAAAAGAGGGGACAAACATTAATTAGAGAAAGATATTATGATGAGTGGAGAGAGAGGGTAGAGAGAGAAAGAGAGAACACCCTTTTCAAGACAAGATTTTGCTGATGTCAGCAAGAAAAAGCTGATGTGACCACTAAACCTTTACCCACATAAATCCTGGGAACAAAAAAAACCCAGCAACCAAACAGAGCATTGAAAATCTCTGGAGAGGGATTAGTTATTGCTTGTCTGTCTATGTGTCACTCTTGTCTCCTCCCAATAAAATCCAAGCCAAAAAGTAGTCTCTCTCTCTCTCTCCAGTCCCTAGTCTCTACCACTACTTTACAAGTAGACAACCAAATACTACCTTACCACTATTCTACGAGGTAAGTTCCAGGTAAATCCATGTTGACTACTTATACCACTACTGAAGTTAATCATGGTAGAACTCATCTATGGTGGGACCCACCAGAAAAATGATGTTGATCGTCCCACCATGGGTCCCATGTCCTACTATTTGTCCGCCATAATGTCATGTTTCCTTAGCCCCAATAGCTTTTATTCATATATAAGGGGATTTACTAGGGACCATTGCATGAGGGAGCAGCCACATATCGGTGCAATATTCCCAGGTCAAGCTTCGACAAAAGAAAATACCCTAAGCCCAGCCCGGCCCGGTTCATCTCGGGCCACCCGTTGACGGTGACCCAGCATGATTGTACCTTGAGCATATAAACACGTCATTCATTACGTCACCTTCTTATTTATCCGTATTGATTAGCTCAGCCTCTAAGTCCGGTTTGTTTAGGATTATTTGACGTAATGCTGATAAACTAACGGTTAGGATCATCCAATCAATATGGTTTTGAGACTAAGGCCCATCTACAACCGGACTTGTTAATGGAGGGTCTAGATCACCATTGGGCCCACATATTGTATGGTGATGACATATGACAATACGTTTTAGCTCTATATAGGGATAAAGAGCATTGCTAGAAATGGTGGTTAATTAAGTGGGTGATGAGCCTTGCTCTTAGAATCCTCCTGTTGGATAATTCCTTACTAATAAAATCACTGTCCTACCTCCCTTCTATGGGACCCACTTCGAATCTTGGACTATAATTGAAAATTGTACGATGAAGATCAAATTGAGGTGGGCCAGATTTCTCATTTTGATCCTATACCACTGGGACATACGTATGGATGAAATTGAGAGCAAGGGTCAATTTTATTATTCCTAGTCAGATTAAAAATTCAAACTAAGTGTTATGTCACGGGCCTACTAGTCCCTCAGCCTCACACTCGTGCGACACTTGTGCAATGCTATCCGATTGGTTGCTGGAATTTTTTGGTTCTTGGGATTTTTGTGGAACAAAAAACTTCCTGGGAGATTGGTGGGAAAAAAAAACTCCCTGGCAGTATCCCGGTAAAATAAAATCCCATGTTTGGTTGACCGGACTATGGTGGGAAGTTTCGTCGCTTGAACTGTTGGGAAGAAAAAAATTTCTTCTGCAAGCTTATTTTTAGTTCCTGGGAGTATTTTTTTTTTCCTTCCTAGGGTTTCGTGCAGGGTTATTTTGGTTTCTGGGATTATTTTGGGCCCACAACCAAACGTAGGTTTCCTGAGCACACAGATGTAATAGGAAGAACTTGTATTACTCTCCAAAAGTGTGTACAAGGTTTGAAGTGATTTGCAAATGGGGAGGCCTGTTCTATATGTCGATCAACTAACGGTCTAGGACCATCTTAAAAGGTTCTAGCTTAGTTAAAACCTTCTTACAAGAATGCTTCATAATTATCTCTTCTCATATCCTTACGTGCCTTCCGCTTGTTTTTATAGAGTACTAGAATATATTCTTCCCCTTTCTAGAGTTACCTTGGGCCTTCGTCAGGCATATAAAGAGGGTCATGTGAGCTCAAATTTTTCATTCTTTTACAACTCTCCCCCCACTTAATCACGTGGACGTGCTCATCAAGAAATTGTGAATCTGCTCTTCAAACTGCCAAAGTGTTCACTTGCTTCACTCTCAAGTAGTCCTTGTTGGGATCCGGGTAGAACTCACCCTTAAAAGCTAGCTGTTAAGGGGAGTAAGCTCAAGTCCTTATAAGCCCATCCATATCCATCCACTTTTTCGCTGTGGGATCTTTTGCTTTTGCGTGGAACCCCCAACAATCTCCCCTTGCATGCGGAAGCAGCATGGATAATCTTAACCCTCCAAGTGATGGCAACATGAGAACTACGAGATCTTCTCCGAGGGAATTTCACCGTCTTAGAGGTAGACAGGGGTTATAGAGATCTTCCCCGAAGGATTTTCTCCATCGTCAAGGGTAGACCGGTGTTACCACACCCCAGCTCTGATACCACTTGTTGGGATCCTGGTAGAAGTCACCCAAGTTAGCCATTAAGGAGAGGGTGCCCTAGTCCTTATAAGCCCATCCATATCCATTCACTTTTTCGATGTGGGATCTTTTGCTTTTGCATGGAACCCCCAACTGTCCTTTCTATTTAACCAAGTATTTTTGTGTAGGAAGGCCCCTTAGACTCGTCTTCTCATCTACCATGATCTATTCCCCCTCATTATCAAAGAATGTTGCCATGGTGGCTGTGGCACAATTTGAGATTCCTTGCATTGGGTCTTCGTTGTCTCAAAGCTTCGCACAATTGGGATGGAAGTTCATATAAATCTTCAGCTTAGTTGGTAGCCGAAGTTTGTATGATACCTTTCCTACATTCTTTATAATAGGAAAGGGACCTTCATACTTACCTTTCAACCTCTTACATAAACCTTCCAAAAGACTTTGAATTGTTGGGGTTGTAAGTTTACAAACACAAGGTTCCAGCCCATCTTGTGGGATGGCTATGTGTGGACTTTCCTTATATGCTAATAGATAAAGTCAAATTAATTGATGATGTTTAAGCTCATCCCTTTCCTAATATGCATTAGATGTCTCCTTTCTTTAATTATGACGGTGATTAAACATCATCAATTAATCCTTCAAATGTCGCTTCGAAAGCTAGAAACAAGGACCGAGCGAGGGATTTGTTCCAGGTGGGCAGAGAATGGTTGATAAATAATAATCAATAAATTATTATAGAGTCAAAGAATCAAAAGATGCCGAATGAATATAGGAAATTTGTGTTTAGCTTTCTTCATTTCTGCCAGATCGAAACTCTATTGGTAACAAACTGTTAACTATCTTTGACTCATTGTACATCAAAATTTGTACAAGGATTACTAGGCTTCAACAGTCAGAAGAAAACTGGCAAATAAAATGAAGGTAGAGAGAGAGAGAGAGGAGGCAGAAAGTGAAAAGGAAAAATGAAAAATGAAAAAGAAAAAAAACATTAATTAAAAATGAGACGTAACTTGATGCGGTCAATATAGGGTGCAGAAAGTGAGAGAGCCTTCGATTGTTGACAATATCTAGGTGATAATCTGAAAAAAAAAAAAAAAAAAAAAAAAAATGCACAACGCAAAACACGCACAATTAAATCCGATCGTTGACAGTATATAAGACAAAATCCGTCTCAGTTTATAGACGGGTGATGAAATACATTCAATCCTTGTAATATATATAATTAAATTTTTTATTTTTTTTTACATTTATTAATTATTTCTTACTCGCTTTTAAAGTTCTATACTTAAAAATATTTATTAAAGTGTTCTCTATTGCAACACACACATATGTGCGCGATGTGTGTTGGTCTAACAATGATGCCAATGCTATTTTTTATGCCATTAGACTGTGGGGGGAGGGGGGGCACATAAAACTTCTCGGAGTGGTTAATGGCCATGAGAAAACATACAAATAGAGTTGTGCCAATTTCAAAGCAAGCGGGTACAAACATCAAGTTCTTATTACCCCATTTAGATCCACAATGGTTTCTTTTTATGTAAAATAATTTTTAACATGCACCTATTGCATATAGTATATAGTAAGGGAGAACAATTTATTAATGAAATATTTTATTATCATACCAAACACGTATGATAAATTCTTTTTATGCATTGTTTTTCGTACAATATATTATATCTTGTGTGTATGCAACGAAAAAAGTGTCGCATAAGAAATATTCTATCGTGCATCAAAAGGAGCCCTTACATATAAATACACACATAACACTTACTTAACATTAAAAATGGAAACAAAGATTGAATCTATATTTGGTATGCACTGTTTTATCATATTAGAAGGCCAATCAGTCTGACTTTAAGACCCTTACAATCTGCCAAGAGCCCCACTAATTGTTTCATTAGTTTAATAGAACTAAAACCTAACTTTGATACCTATGGACCCATCACTCATAATCTATTCTTAGCTACCCAACAATCAATAGAGAAGATGGCATATATAAATATATATTGAGTTTGGTGTATAATCCTTTTCCAAAGATCATTTCTCTAATGATTTTGATATGGGATTTGCATTTACAATGCTAATATAGATGTTGGGGCCCAAGTGGAACCATCTTAAAACCCTAACCACAAAGAAATCATGTATATACCACTGAATTAAATGTGATTTTTTTCAAATTAAATTCAGATTTAAAAAATAGATCATCAATTCATTTATTATTTTTAAATTATTAAAAAAATATATATTATAGTGAAGACTGAATTCACATCCTAATCAAACAAACACATGCAGCTAACCATCCTTCCATGCTTTTTGTTGTGTTATTTAGGAAGATTTATAATAGCTATGCATGATGTAAATAGAAGCTAGCATGCACACAGACATTTTTGCAAAAATTTCAAACATCTGCGTCGCCGAATTATTCTTAAACCCGAACTTTGTAGCTACGCTTTCATGTACAAGGATGCTGTTGCTACTTATCACTTATGGGTCTGATGGTGCTCTATGTCGCATCAATGGGTCCAACCACATCGTAAAACGTACCCTCTCCACAAGGAAATCTACCACTGAGTTAGATGCGGATTTAACGAATAAATCATCAACTTTTCATATGTTACTTGTAAATCTCGCAAGGAATTCGAAATTATTGAAAAAGACATTATAGTGACAGTGAAATTCACATCCTAATCCAGAAAACACATGCACCTAACCATCCTTTCATGCTTTTTTGTTGTCTTATTTAGGAAAGTAGATAATAGATACACACGTTGTAAACTGCATTAATTTTTCCCCAAAATTCAGACATTTGCCTCTCTGAATTATTCGCAAATCCAAACTTTGTATCTATGCTTTCGTGTATAAGGATATTGTTACTTATGGGTCCAATGGCGCTCTACGTCGCATCACCGGTCCAATCACATCTTATCGAACATGAACACCCCCCTCCAAATAGTAGGGGCGCAACTCGGGTCAATTTTTTGGAACTCGGTTTGAGCTTTTACCATAAAATCGGGTTGGGTTCAGGTTGATTCCAATTCATTTTTTTCTTAGCAAAAGCTCAACCCAACCACAGTCCAAGTTGCACCCTTACCAAACACACTACTGGTGTTAGCCGCCATAAGACCCATATCATTTGTCCAAGTTGCACCCTTACCAAACACACTACTGCCGTTAGCCATGAGACCCATATCTTTCATGAGGGTCTCCCATCCAGACTTTAGTGTGTGTGGACCACTTGCCCCCTTTCCCCCAAAAAGAATAGAATGTTTTTACTTAATTTGGGACTCATACCGCTCAATCTTCTGTCACAATCTTGAAGGAAGGTTGTATGTTGCTCCTTTAATGGATTCATTACGCGGGGAGTGTAGATTGTGACACGTGTAATGTTGTAGACCATATCCACCTAAAGATCTTGAGGACGATAGCAATGGAAAAGAAATGAAGGATTGCATTCCTATTATATTTCATTAATGAAGATAAGGGTCCTACTAAACCCCAACTTACCCAACAAAGAAGTCTATAGATGCTTGTGGAAAAGCCAGAGCCACCAAAATAAGAAGAAAAAAAAGGTATAAAGGGATGATGGCTGAAAACTCTGGATATCCTTTGTTTTCTATCCATTAATCCTTATATAATCGCATTCAACCTCCCCCCTCTCTCTCTCTCTTATATACTAAACATGTTTCTTTCCATGTCATTGGTTTTCTTTCTATGGAAATTTTTTATGAGAAAACTTTTCCATAAAAATAGTTTACTAGAACTTTTCTAAGGTGGATTCTTTACAGGCTCATGCATAACATGGGTGGGGCCCATCATTTGACAACACGTCTTGATAAGGTGAGGCCCGCCCTCTCTACTCAAACCCATACATATGGTGATGCCTGTCATTTTGCACTCACCACTGGACCCATCATCTCCTCTCTAATCCATGCATGGTGTGGGGCCCATCATTTTACACCATGTTTTGATAGAGTGGGTCCCATTAACTCCGCTCAAACCCATGCATCGGATGGGGCCCGCCAGTTTTGATGGGATGGGTCCCACGATCTCACCCAAGCCCATGCATTAAGGTGGGCCCAACCATTTTACATATCATTTTTTATAGGGTGGGGCCCATTATTTTACTGTCATGCATAGCATGGGCTAAGAATGCTAGTCTCTCTATAAAGACTGACTGTAATTCTAAAAGTATGGTAAGGAAGAACCCTGAATTTCAGTGTGAATTGATCTTGAACAGGCGAGTGTCAGGTGTGGGGACTCCTCCATTGTGTCAACACTCAATGAGTACTTATAGGAAAATTCAGTGTGGTCCACTCACAAACAATATCACTCCTTAATGAGTACTTAAATGGGAGTTTGCCGCACTTGAAAATTTATCTTCCTCTTGACAGAGCACAAAAGTCTAAGCATGAGTTCATAAAGAAGGGCATTAACTTAGAGATATGGGCCAGTATTGAAAGGAGCCATTCCAACTTGTCCTTGCCTTTCCTTCCAAAGCCAAGCATGGATTTTCGAATGGCATAGACTAAGATCCTCTGGTTGTATAAAACAAGCATCTCTGATTGTTAATAAAAAAATTGGAATAAGATAACATTGTTGATTTAGTAAAACCCTATTTCTTTTCTCATTCTTTCTTATATAAAATGGTCAAGCTCTTTCATAAAAGCTGTAATTCATTTAATATTTTTGCATGTAATTTTTATAACGACAGCTAAAAAATCATTGGAGATGGATTAGGTAGAGTATATGAAAGATTATAACACTGTTCTATTCTTTTTATCACTAATTTGGTAGGGTCCCCACAAACTTCAACTTACCCAAAACAAGAAGTTAGATAATGTGCATAGATCAAACACCAAAAATGGTGTATAAATAATAGCAATGTATTTTGATCATTTAATTAATGGATGGACCGTAGGCTTAAATCATTAATGACCTGATTGTCCTAATTATTGATCGATTCCTCGCTAAGGGTGCAACTCGGGCTGGTTGGGTTGGATTGGATTGAGACCAACCCTTAGCCCAACTCAAGGTAGCATTTCTTCAACCTTAATTAAAGTTATAACGCAACTCAACTCAAGCTTCAGGTTAAGGAGGGTCAATCCTAACCCAATCCGCCTCTAAATCTCTCAACCCTAACTTGATTTTCTAAATCTGCCTGAGTTGGATTCGGATTGACCCCCAAAAAACAAAAACAAAAATACAGAGAGAAAATAAGAACACTAAGATTTTTTATAATCACAATAAAAACACGATAAAATTAGGGGAATTAGGTTGGGTTGGGGCCGGATATGGTTGCCTGAAGTGTCAACTCTAACCCAACCCAAGATTAAATCGGATTGGCTTTTCCCAACACTAACTCAACTTAGACCGAATAAATCCCAATCCATGTTGACACGAAATCAGGTTGAACCAGTCGGGTTGGCGTTGAGCTGGGCCCAAGTTGCACGCCTATTCCTTGCTTCTTCATGATTGACAAATGTTTTAGGCATTGGTCCACTTAGGGACAGGTTGGCTAAAATAATAAACGTGAATCTATACTAATCCAACTTGATTAAAGGTAAAAGGTTCAGTTTAATGGCCCAACAACCGAAAACTTGGATCCCTAACCCACATAAGTCCTTTGACTAGGGGAGTTAAGATCCTCCCATTAGTCATAATTTTGTGCTACACCCACTTATGGTATATAAAAATCAATCTAATCACAACAAACAAACCATATACCAATAATAAACTAGAGAGAGAGAGAGAGAGAGAGAGAGAGAGAGAGAGAGAGAGGGGGGGGGGGTAGAATGACCCAAGTACATGCAGTGGGAAAAAACAAAGCATTGATTGGATGGACAGCCATGGGAAGGAATGGGAACGGTTTTCTCTCTGAAATTTAGGGAAGGAAACTCAAAGACATTTATTTGATGTATTTTTAACAGAGATCTTTAGATTAAAGGGATAAAAGGGGAGAGTATGGGGATGCATTATTGTTAGGCTCTTCTCCAACACCAAGTACGTCTTCATTTAGCAGACAAAAGGAGGTGTGTTGGGGATAAAGGGGGGAGGTTAGAAAGCAAGGGATTCTGTTTTTGGATTCTCTAGAAAATCTTCATTTTTTTCCTTGTATTGCCCTTTTGTTCCTTTTGTTCCCTATCTTTTTGGGCTTTGCTTCTTTGTCTCTCTTGCTGGTAATATGGAAGGAGATGAGGAGAAATCTGTAGAAAGTGAGAAGAAAGGAAGGTTCAAAAGAATTTGTGTTTTTTGTGGGAGTAGATCAGGCAACAAGCCTAATTTCAGTGATGCAGCTCTTGAGCTTGGAAAACAGTTGGTAATAAGATAATGGAGTTGTCCACTAAAGAGTTAATTTTCCTTTTCTCTTTTGGGTTTTTTCTGTGTTGTTTAATAGACTTTCTCTACTTTTTTTTCTTTCATCTTCTTTACAGGTTGAGAGAAAAATAGATTTGGTCTATGGTGGTGGAAGTGTAGGTCTGATGGGTTTGATCTCTCAGACTGTTTTTAATGGTGGCTGTCATGTTCTTGGGTATGTTTATGTTTATACTTTTCATTGCATTTTTATTGGTTTTTCTTTTTCTTCCCTCACTTAAAGCATCATTTATTTATATTACTACTTTTGGGAAGATTTTTTTAGTTATTATATAAAAGTTTGCTTCCCTTATGGCAGAGTAATTCCCATGGCTCTCCTGCCACAAGAGGTATAAAATTTTATCTTCTCTTGTTCTCTCTTTTCTTTGTTTCATCTTGTTGTAATATGTGTTTTAGAAACTGATCGACCTCAATTATTATTGGCAGATTTCAGGAGAAACTGTTGGAGAAGTGAAACCAGTTGCAGACATGCATGAAAGAAAGTCAGTGATGGCCAAACATGCTGATGCTTTTATTGCCCTTCCTGGTGAGTTGAAATATTATTACCCAAGTGTAAAGTTTCCTCTAGTTTTCTTTGAATTAGAATTCTTCCTCATGTTTACTATTTTCAAACCTCTAGGTGGTTATGGAACCATGGAAGAACTATTAGAGATGATAACATGGTCTCAGCTAGGCATTCATGAAAAACCAGTAAGATGGATTTTTAATTATCCATTTCTTTGTTTAATTTAACTTCTAATAAAATTTCATGAATTGGGTTTGCATTTTATTATTTTATTTTGGAACAGGTGGGACTATTGAATGTAGATGGGTACTACAATAGCTTGCTTGCATTGTTTGATAAAGGGGTAGAGGAAGGTTTCATTGAGGATTCTGCAAGACAAATTGTTGTTTCAGCAGAGACAGCAGAAGAACTAATTAGAAAAATGGAGGTAATTAAGTCTGAACTAATTAGAAAAATGGAGGTAATTAAGTCTTTGTGTGTGTGTGTGTGTGTGTGTGAGAGAGTGAGAGAGAGAGAGAGAGAGAGAGAGAGAGAGAGAGAGAATATTTTTTAGTGTAGGTTTTTGGTTGGTTGGTGAAATTATTGGATTGGGTGACAAAACAGAGTTTGAGGAAAAAGTAGGGAATGATATGTTGTTGTGTTTTGACTGGTTTTTGCAGGAGTACTCCCCACTCCATGACAGGGTCGCACCAAAACAAAGCTGGGAAGTGGACCCATTATTAGAGTCTGCTACAAGTGGGCATGCTCCAAGATGTTGATCTAACTCCAACCATTTGTATAGATACAGTATAAATAGTACGTACTCTTTTGCAAACAACAATCAAAGCACAACAGCATTTCATTCCTTGAATACAATGGCAAATGTGTGTGTGTCCGTATATAGGGATTTGCTAAGGCAATTTTGCAGGTGAGTTTTGCACGAGATAACGGCCACCTCAGATGAATTAAATGAATAAAACAAAATCTGCTGAAAAGTGAGCTTGTGTTGCTGTTCTCTTATGCAAAAGTCAGTCGTGAAATGGCTTTTGGCAGAATTGCCCAGGCCGTGCGATGCACGGGCCGACAAACAATGGTACGGACCACATCATAGGTTGATCCAAACCGTCCATGTGATGGAACACAACATACATAGGTTGTGCCCCAAAAATCATTTTCATAGGCTGATCCTAGCCCTCCAATCTATAGATGTTTCCATAATTCCTCTTATCTTAAATCGGATGGTTAAGATCACCCTATAGTTTTTTAATTAAAAAATCATAAATGAGGGGGGTAAGATCGAAATTATACGGCTTTAATGGGTGCCTTTGTTAAAAGCATAAAGGAGAGGTAGGATTGCAATTATATGATTCAATGAGTGCCTTTGTTAAAAGCATAAAGGAGGGGGTAAGGATTGAAATTATATGAGTTGAATAGGTGCATTTGTTAAAAAAAGTCAAAAAATGTGAGGTGTAATTCTCACGTAATTTTCAAAAAAATCGAAAAAACTCTTCTCTTTTCATTCCAGCTTATTATAGTAGAAGAATTATGGAAACATCTATAGATTGGAGGGCTAGGATCAGCCTATGGAAATGATTTTTGGGGCACAACCTATTTATATTGTGTTCCATCACATGAACGGTTTGGATCAACCTATGACGTGGTCCGTACCGATCTTTGTCGGCCCGTGCATCGCACGGGTTTTTTACTAGTATATTTATAGGGAATTGGTAGGCAATTTCACAGGAGGCTATTTCACAGCTGACTTTTGCATGAAAGACAGGCCACCTAGGCTCAATTTTCAACAACTTTTGTCTTAATCATTTATTTATCTAAGGTGGCTGTCCTCTCGTGCAAAAGTTAACCGCGAAATGGCCAACCAAATCCCATACGAAATGATATTTCCACCCATTATCCTGCATTTACACCCACTTATATTTGCCTTTTTCTTGAAAATGACTTTATTTTCTAGAAAAGGTCAATGAAAAGTTCTGAAATATTGTAAAGGTGGTGGAGATATCAATTCCCAAGCCACTTATACATATCCGTATCAATAGTGGGAAATGATATATTCGCCCCTTTTTCTTCCCCAAGCCACCCCTTTGTATGGTAAAAACAGTAGTCATAAATACACTAGAGGGGAAGGCCCGGTGAAGAAAATGGGCCGAATATATCATTTCCCTAGATAATGTACATATGCATGTCTCTGTATTGGGCGATGATATTTTCACTCCCCCTGCATTATCCGCACGCTCCCCTTATACCTGATAATGTGATTTGAAGTGAAAAGTGGATAACTTTAACGCTTTTTGACATCAAATCACTTTATAAGGGGAGCGTGCACGTAATTCGAAGGGAGTGAAAATATCAACTCCCATTTTACGTCTGTTTCCTTCGGCATAAAATAGGTGTAAAATGCGGAGTAAAATTTGTTTTATGCCTATTTTATACGGAAGAAACAGAGCCTAGGAAATTAATATCCACACCCCCTTTGGTTTGGTAGAATCCTCACCGACTCCCTCTAGCTTAAACTTAATATCCACACTCCCTCTATGGAGGGGGTGAATCTACCAAAACAGAGGTCTAAATTTGTTTGGCTTTCGTGGGTTTAAAAGTCAACGATATAACCACATACATGCACACGTACGCTAGCTCATTGAGATAATGAAATGCACTTAGTGGGCCCACTCACTTGGCAAAAGTAGTATAGTATAATCCCCAGAGTTAATTTATGGGCCCCACCATAGTGCCATGGCCTCAAATCTCAATCCTAATAGGCCAATTTGAGAAAAATTTTCCTATTGAATATGCATTATATAGCATTGATTTATTTATATTCTTTAACCATCCAATTTTTTGTCTCCAGTTCAATGGATGGTTAGGATTGCCCGATGAGAGTGATGATAATCTTAGATGTGGGTGGGTGGGCCCAATTGCTACATTTCGTGGGAGAGGATGATTTCTCTACTTGACTTTTGGCCAACTTGTTTTTTCTCATAAAAGTACCCTCGTGAGCTTTGTATATTATCATTCAAATAGTGCTTTTCTATATCCTCTGTTCTCTAATTGTGAGGGTCATTGTCGGCCAAATATTTTTTTATAAGGCCATTGATGAAAGACAGAGAGAGAGGGAGAGAGAGAGTGTGTGTGTGTGTGAGTTTTCCCTTTCTCCATTGCTTTTTACATATTTGTTTGTGGTGACTTGTGTCTTTTGTTTTGCAAGTATGTGATATGTGGATGGTAGCCTTTGGAGTGTTTTGGATTTTGCTCCTTGGCCTTGTATGAGCTCTTTTGTTGCTTGTGCCAATTCAACCCTCTCTTCTGTAAATAAAATAATCTGAAGATATAAGCAAGGAACTGCTCCATATATCGAGGCTTATATGAGGTAGGTTAGATTATGTTGGCCACAATATATTAATCCGATAATCTTGAATACTTAGGCCCTCTTAGTTTTACAATTTGACAACTGATTGTGAGTCCAAAACCGTTTATGCCCTTTTAATCTACTTTTGACCAAGGTTTAAAATTTCGGTTTCGGTACCGGTTTTGGACCCTGAATTTTCGGTCGAAATCTGGTACAAAACCCAAATTCAATATGTTATTCAATATTAAATTTCGGCTGAAATTACTGAAATTCGGTGAAATATTAAATTAATATTAAAAAAAAACAGAATTTTTGGGTCAAATTTATGAAAAACCGAAATTTTGACCGAAATTCTGAAATTTCAGCCGAAATAAATGACCGTTTCGGTTTTGGGTGATTTTGGTGTCGGTCTCCACCGAAATCCGAAATTTAGGATTTCGGTCGAAATTTAAAACCATGCTTTTGACAACCGATTGTGAATCCAAAACAAATTTTTGGACTCAAAATTATGTTTAATTTTGAGTCCAATAATAGGTTTTGGACTCACAATCCGTCGTCATAATAATAAATGAACTGGCTTGGCCTTAATTTTAAGCCCAATGATTGGTTTTGGACTCAGAATTAGTTGTCAACATTGTTTTTTATTTTGAGAACTGATTATGAGTCCAAAACTGATTATTAGACTTAAAGACCTTGGAGGCATGCTACGATTCCGCTTCTTGAAGATAGTTGGAGCTTTCCAATACGCAATAACTTTTCACGGCTATCTCATGGGTTCAACCGGCCATAGTTTGCTCTCAATATATAATTTGCGCAATCAATCTAAGATGGGAGTGTTGGCGAAAATGGATGTTGGAAATGGTAGAATATGGAAAATGATATGTTTGAAGGCCCTAGTTGCTTTTTCTTAAGACAATATTTGCCCCCACCAATAGTGTACAAGGGGAACCAAGAATTTGCCTTCAAGATACAATGAAGAATGTGAATTCTTCACTAAATTTTTTATGAAGTTTTGCTCTAAACGGAATAAAACCTCGAATCACCTTTGGGTGAGCAAGTATGTGAGACCCTAGTGGCTGGTTTTGCATAATAACATTACACTAGAACAAAAAATTTCTAAAATAACATAAATAACAAATTTAGAAAGGCTTTCAAGAGTTTGTAAGTCTTCATAAAAGAATTTCGAATTATGCTTTAAATGGGTGGTTTCTATTCTTTTTATAGAGCTTTTGGTGTCTTTTACCTCTGAAAAAACACCACAAGGCACCTTTCCAGATCGATTTGAAATTTGATCGTTGGATCGCGCCCATCAACGATTCTATGGTCAAGATCAATCCTGGAGTGACCGTTGTTGTGTAAAATCTCCTCCCTCTCCCATAGCTGCTAGATAGCGATCGATCACCAATCCACGGTCCAAATGACACTCGATCGGACACTAGCTGTCACCCACGATCCGACGAACTAGATCAAACCCGGTCCAGGATTAGCCATTGGACACACACGAGCGTGATCCTACGGTATGGATCGCACCCACCTTGTTATGAAATTTAGAGCACCAATAAGAAGATGAGATTCTATAGCGTCTTAATGGTTAAATAAAAGAACATCGTATGCAACATGCATTATGGCCTATTATATCATGAGGAAAGTGTTCCTGCACAGCTGCGCAGGGAGCTTCCCGCTTAAGTGGCTTAAAAAGCCGCCCATTGGTTCGTTTAGCGGGTCCACAAAAGTGACCAATAGGAGGCTTTATAAGCCACTTATGCGCAGGGAGCTCCGTGCGCTGGAACACTTTTCTCTTATATCTTTATTGGGAAAGGTGTCTTGTTTCTTTCATCAGTAGAGATATCCTAATGGTATTAGGAGACGGAAGGAGAGTTCGGTGTTTTCCTTTTCTTTGTAACTACCAGTTAAGTTTAGGAAATGTTTCCTAGTTTGATTAGGAGATGCATGGGTTTGATTAGGAGATGCATGGGTTGTGGGCTTCCCTCTCAATTAGAAGTAGGTTTTAGATTGGGGAAACACCTATAGAAGTTCAAACACAAGGAAGAGGAAGGGAACAAAAGACAACACAAGACAAAGTTTTACATTTCACGAGAAATTAGAGAAATGTTTTTTTTCCCTTGGTCTTGAGTAGAGATGATGAGTTTGAGAAGGATATTTTTAAAGTTTAAAAGAAGTATATAGGCACGAGATACGAGATTTGGCCAAACCCTTTGGCCATCTTCATTATTTATTCTTTTTGTAGTGGAAATCGGTTCTTTCCCTATGCTTTTAGGCATTGTTGACGAACCACATATACTTTGTGTTGGTTCGTGCATTTGCATCTTTATTAAGTCTTCATTACTTGGCATGTGATCGGATTCATTTTTGGCCCACCAATATTCCTACGAAGTGTTATCATAGCTATTAGATCGATCAAATTTTAAAAAAAAGTATTGGGAGGAAGAAAACTTCTTCAAGAGATTCTCATTGGAGGTGAAGTTCTGTAACTAGGTATTTATCAACTAATTATTTCTTTGTGATTTAAAAAGGATATTGACACAATCTTGGATTGTTTAAATTGATCAGTTCATGGAAAGAGAGTTTTTTACTTGTCTTTCATAATTTTTCCACTTTGTTTGAAATTTTTTTACAAATTAAAGTGTTATTTAGAAGTGCAAAGTGATTTATAGGGCATGCTTGATTGTGTGATAGGATTTAGCTAGAATAAGCACTCATCGTGAAAGATGTTATCATGAATAGCTTATTCTTAGTTGGTTTTATCTTCTGTTTGTTGACATAGTTTTCTAACCTGGAATTATTTCCATTCGTTGTTTAGTTAATGTTGTACTATTTAAGAATTAGTTTTCTCTATTGTTTAATAAATAATTTTATATTCTAGTACTATCAAGTAATACCATTCAAATGGATTATTTCACTACTAGTAAGACCAAAACTAGGTGAGAGACCATGATCACCACGTGAAAATAGTAAAAAGGACATAATACTGGAAGAAAAAAGCTCCATGAATTGTTCTATTACAGTATACTCACCATCAATCAATTGAAGTGAATCATCGCACTCAAATGATATAATCAATATTTATTAGAAATTGTTGGGATTTTTAAAATCACGTTTTAGAGTCAAAGTAAAGTTTGAAAAAGTTTTTCAAAATGTTTTGAGAAGAGATAAAGCGTATGGGTGTTTCTCTTGGGTTTTTCAAATTGATTCGTGACCTTTGCTTTCAAGAGTCATGAATGGAAAGTTCGATGTCCAAAAGACACACGTCATGAAGGTTCGTGACCATTCAAGAAGTGAAAAGACACAATCAAAGAAACGTTGGTTTGAACTTTTGAAGGGATGTTTCCAAATGGTGTTTCTACTTAGAAGAACACAAGTGTTCTATAAATAGAGAGAAAAAACGTCCAGATTAGATATACTCAATGTTGAGAAAACCATGAAATTTTTAGTCTCTTGATTCTCTCTTGCAGTTTCCCCTACAACGTATTTTTTCACTTGTGTTTTAGAAAATCTATCAAGTGTTTGTTATTCTGGAGAAACAAACACTTGGGTCTCACATACTTGTCAAATCTAAGGGTGATTCTTGGTTTGGTGTCATTAGTGCAAAACGTCATCAAACAAAATTATTTTGAAACCGGGCTTCATTGTATCTTGGAGGCGAATTCGTGGACCCCCTTGCACAAATTTGGTGGGGGCGAATATCGTCAACGTCTTAAGAAAAACGACTACGCGCCTTGAAGCTTCTCATTTTTTTTCTTCTTCTCATATCCACGAATGAAGGAATTTCTCCAAAAGAAATTGCTGCTAAGGACTTCTAATTTATTATTAATGAGATAATTAGAGATGACATTCACTATCATGATTCCATTTTTAATGAAATAATCACAGATGAGATTCACTGTCGGTGATTCCACATTGCATTTGCAATAGTTTCAAAGTTGTAATCTCTCTCTCTCTCTCTCTCTCTCTCTCTCGTTGTTGCCTTTTGAGAGGTAATATGTACTATCAACATTACTTTTGGATAAACTTTTGCAATCGGCTCCTCTTCTTCTATTGGAGTCCCCAGTCCGTATATAATTAAAAAAAGTCCATAAGTCCTTTTCTCCTTTCTGATGTGATTATGTATCACACATGTCGCTAATACGGTAATACCATCTTCACTTGTGTTTTGGAAGGATATGAAGTGGCAAACATTAATATGGGGAAGCGTGCCTTAAAGACTCCAAAAATTTGTTCTATTGCATATCGTAATGAACTAATGATGTAATTAAATAACTCCATATTTCTGGTCGACAGCCATTTGCAAATTCACTCAATTGGTAGAGAACACCACGGCATGGGGCAACAAAAGCTGGCATATCTACATATGATAGATAAAAAAATAAGTGAAATATGAAGTACAAATCTGTAATGCAGTGAAAAGCTTGTACTAGCATAAGTTTCAGTGAGCAAGGTGAAGGACATACATGAAGTAATTCCCATGTGATTCCTCTTCCATACGAAAAATATAGTATCATCAAATCCATGCTAGTATAAAGGAAAAAAAACCCCTGCTTTCAGAAGCACCATCTTCATCATAATTTAATTTGTAAAGTTTCCTTGTTTACATCTTGATTAAGTAGTGAAAACCCCCACATATGTGGTATTTTATCAACCCCGCCCCCCTCAACGGTTTATGTGAGAATGTGTTACGTGCCTAATTGGCCGTAACGGAAATAGAAAATAGAAAGAGAAGGGAAGGGAGGTTGATTCGAGGCAACCGGACCTCCTAGTGGTTCAAATCGAGAGGAACCATGACTCTCCTAAAAAGTTTCCTTTTCTGTAGAATTCTTTTTTTCTTCATTCCATTAAAATACAAACTTAAATACAAGCATAAAGGTAGTTTTACATCACTACCCCACTAACCCACTTACATAACACATAGGAAATAACTAACATCCACAACCTTAAACCCATAACCACATAATTAATAACCACAATCTAACTAACCCCACTAACATGCACATATAATAATGTTTCACTGCACTGCACGAGGTAAATTCGCCTCCTTTAACGTTAAAAACAAAAATGCAGCTTTTGAAATAATCCAGGATCGCATCCAAATAACATAATATTGAATCCTTGAAAATTACATGATGTTATCCAAACAACATATTTCAAAATTCAGGATTTAATATTCCGGTTATCTTCAATCCAAAGTTTTGAAGAGATCCAAGATTTTAAAATGATGGTATTTAAACGGCCCCTAAATATTTATTTCAATGGACATGTAGTGTTTCTGTTGTTGTAATATATTCAGTCATTAAAAATGTGGGACCCCCAACTATTTTCCAAAGATAAACCATTTTACAGATGTATTATCTACTTATATTTGGAAAAGCTATCCATGGTTTGCTCTGATCAATTCACACTCTACAATCTTAGAATGGATGAGTTTTCTACCTAGGCCTGGTACTCAAGGATAGGCCATATTAGAATAGACAGATGAGGGACTTTGATGTTATATGTCTTTGATTAATTAATTTAGGGCAGTGATATTTCCCCCCTTCTGATGGATATTTTCCCCTCCTTTAACAGATATCGTTAGGATATACAAAGGCGTGGAGGAGCCACGGTTAGCTCCAGAAGGCTTAAAAGTTAACGATTTCTGTTGGGAGTGGGGGAATATCATTGCCCTTAATTTAATGACTAGTCATGTAAAAAGACTCATAGGATGCGTAGATTATCAAGAGACACTATCTTACACCTAAGTGCACTCTTGAGATTTTGAAAAAACTCATGGGTTGCTAAACCTAAGTAGACTTTCTCTCCTACTCTTTGTACACTTTAGTTTCCTTACAAATTGGTGAGACTTGACCTATGGCTCTCACAACCTACGCCTAGTAACTAACATGGAGAAATTATAACAGGGAGAAATAAAGACTTAGAAGCTTCGAAATAAAGACTTAGAAGCTTAGAAGCTCTGAGGCTTACATGCATTTGGGACAAGGGCTTCTCCAAAAGGCCCTCTACATTATTTCCGAGAGTAGATAAGCCCAAGGTAGAGAAGAAGAAAAAGGTGAGAAGATGAAAAGATCTTAAAACCCCAATTTAATTTTCAACCTATTTTGATTCAATTTTAATAGGAAAAGGGCAGTGATAAATTCACCCCCTTCTAGAATGAATTCACCAAGTATTTTTAAACATGAACTGTACAACCCACACCATAGGATGATCCAAACCGCCCATTTGATAGGCCACTACGTAAATAGGTTGTGCCCCAAAAATCATTTCCAGAGGATGAGTATAACCCTTCGATCTAAAGAGGGAGTCACATTGTGGCCTATCAAATGGACGGTTTGGATCATCCTATGGTGTGTACTGTACAGTCCATTTTGAAAAATACAGGGTGAATTTATCATTGCTCTAGAAAATAATCATCTTCTCCAATCTACCGTAGGATCAAACGATCAAATTCGCTCATAATCCTTGATCAAGATATCAATGCAATACATTCCAATTGATACGGGGGCATCAAACCCACTCATTAAATGACAAAACTACCCTCCAGCCGGCCCCACGATCCCCAAGGCTCTGTTCACTTTTCTTTTCTAGCTGCAAGAAAAGAAAAGAAAGGAAAAGAATTCTGACGTGGAAAACTGAAAAAGACATGAAAAGAAACTGTGAGAAAATTCCTTTTGTGAGAAAATTCCGTTGTTCACTTGGCCGAGAGAGGAAAAGAAAGTATGCAGGCAAAGTGGTTTTATCAGGAAAGTGATTTTCCCATCTTATTGGTGAGAAAATTTAGAGGGAAAGTGCAAGAAAGTTGGTTTTCTACGTCATTAACCACATGTGTAATTTCACTTTTAAGAGAAAACAAGTGAACGGCGAGAAATGTCAAATCATGTCCGGTCCCTGAAAAATTTGGCTTACTTTCTTCTGCTGTCATTTCTTAAGAAAGCAAGTGAACAGAGCCCAGTAGAAAATTCCAGAAAGACCGGTCTGAAAAAAAGAAGAAAGACGACAAAATAAAATCAAAATCCCCACGTAATTTTTGTATTTTAGTACTTTATATGGTATATCTACTCGATGAGCTGTCTTTGGCTTCCCAAAATGGGCCTGGCACCGCCACGTGCAAGCATCGGAATCGTAAATCGGACGGTCCGGTTCTAGTAATTAACGGTCTCCGTCATGAGATTGGGGCCGTGTCTTCCTAAATTCGGACCGGATCCGGGCTGCTACCTTGCTCCAAGACAGGGCGACGCCCCTAACGGCGGAGCTCCGTCTTGTTGCCGTTAACTCAACAACTACTGGCGCTCTTCTAGCCACGTGTCGATAGCTAATGGTTAAGTGGGCCCCGCTTCCTAATCTTTGCGACACGTTGCAGTGTCAAATCGGGTGTCAGGTGCCACTCACCAAAGTGGTTGACGCTAACTGGACCTACGGTTAGTTAACTCGGCCATTGGTTAACCAGGGAACGGAAAATTAGGCATCAGGGCGGCTATTGGATAGTGCTTATAAAATGACGAAAATGCCTCTCTTCTCTTTCCTTACCATCTTTCGGGTTCCTGAAATACCCCCCGTATCTCTTTGAACCTGACGTGGGGCCATTGGAATTTATTTTTCTATTAATTATGATGGCATTGTTTATACGGTTAGGATAGTGAATCGAGGCCTACTTGTATGTATGTATAGTTCTATAAAATACAAAGGGTAGTTATGTCTTTCTCCAATAGCTGACTGTATTATAAAATGACAGTTGTATCCTTATGAATAAGGATAATTTGGTTAAAACGATAATTTCGTAAGGGCTTTTGAATCATTTAGGAAAATTTAAGATTAATAGACCTTAAAATGACTAAAGTAACACTGTTGTCGTTCAAAATTAAATATTTTTTATGTTTTTTTTTTCTTTTTTTATATATAGGTAAGTTGAGGTTTAGCAGTGACCCCTACGGGTTTATTAAATTAAAGAAAGGTATACACTAGACTGGGAAAACAAAGGATTAAGAGATCCTTATATACTAGGATCCTACTAGCAAACCGATGGCAAAGAAACATATGCCTTGCTCATTGTGATCAATTTCCTGCTATCCGTCTTGAATGATTCTGATGCGAATTCTAGTATGGATTGATAGCTTCAGTGAAGTTGATAGGCCTAATGTTTCAGGAGGTCTATCTTCTTCTTACTCAACTTCCTGATTCTCTGGCTCTTCCTTGACTTCTGGTGGTTTGTTCACAGTGTTTTGTCATCTTTTTCTAGTGGTTTGTCCTTAATGGGGGGAGAGCTAGCATCTTCATATCTACTATTAGGGGGGAATTCTCGTTGAGGAGCGGGAGAGTTCTTCTTTCTTCTCAGCTCCCGCCACACTTCATCCTTCATTTTTTTATTTTTTTTTTTCTTCTACTTCACAAGGATACTGGCACCGCCATGTTTTAATAAGTGCACTAACTTTTCGATTCTTTTATTATTTAAATAGGTGTAAGAGGTTATTACAGTTCCCAAAAAGCTCTCAGAACATAAATAAAACAAGAAAGGCAAGCTCAGTTAGTGTCAATATCAGTATCGTTTAACAAAAGGTCTCATAATTAAAAACCCTAACCATTGGATCTATGTAAACCCATCCAACAGTGATGATCAGATCAGATAAAAATAATCCTTTCTTATGTATTCATTAAAATTATAAGAGGAATGATAGATGCAAGGTCTCTATTTATGCAAGGCCCTTGAATAGATCCACGACATTTTAAAAGTAGGTTGAGAAACTGAATTCGGTTGCACTTAATGATGTGGATCTATTCAAGGGCCCTTCTTTAGCCCTTGCATAAAGAGGACCCTTGCATCTATCATTCCTCAAATTATAAACTGAAATGATACATCTGCCTCTTCTTCTTCTTTTTACTTGGGACAGCCCCCTCTAGTGTATTTATGAGTTATCACTACTATTTTACACTAGAGTGGGCTGTCCGAAGTTATTAAAAAAAGAAGAAGAGCGAATTTAACATTTCCCATTAGAAAAAAAGTAAAAAAAAAAAAATGCAGGGGCAGAAGCGTCATGCGACAGGGGTAGGGATGCAACCGTCATTATGCAAAAAGATACCAGATTTTATATTTTAAATATTTTTTTGGAGGTATTTTACCGGGGGAAAATTTGTCCGAGAAAAAAGTCATTTTAGCAGCGAGCGACATCTTTCCGTGAACAAGAAAATCGATTTTTTTTTTCTTTTTCTTTTCCTATTTCTATTTTTTTTTGTTTCTTTTTCTTCCTCGGTGAATTACAGAGGAATGTGTTTACAGAGAAATCGATGGGTGGAAAATCATAGAAGAGAATTCTAGGTTTCTTCTACTGCTCTCGATCGGTAAGTTTTCTCAGATATTTTTTTTTCCTTTTTCAGTTGTTTTGTTACTCCTAATCCGTTATTTATCTTTCTCAGTTATTAGATATTACTAGGGTTAGGGTTTTGGGTTTCGTGACTCGATTTTGGTCTGATTGTCGGTACTTGGATGAATTCTAGATGTACGACCAGTTCGTATCGTATAATCGTGTTTCAAAGATCGTGTTGGAAACCGATTATGAGATTGCTGTATGATAATCTCGTTTTCTTTCTTTCTTTTTTCATTTTTGTGATCATATTCTAGGTTTCTTTTTTCCCTGGCTTGGAGAAAACGCTGCCTTATTTTATATTTTTTGCATATTTTGTAAGATTTCAGGGTTAGATCAGTTAGAGATTGTCAAATTTTAAGGGTTTTTAGATTCATTTGTTGCTCTAAGGACTCTTTCACTGTTTCTGAGTTTATGATGATGATTTTGCTGCATAACACTTGTTTTGAATTTTTTTTTTCTTTATTTAGAGGGGAGAATTTTTTTCCCTGAATTAAGTTTTCTTTATCTTTAGTTCCTGATGATTTTGTTTCTTCTTGTTCATTTGGAATATCGTTGGTCCCCGTAGCCTAGGTTTTAAATTTCAGTTTTTATTTTGGTTTTGGCCTTTATAGAAATCAAAATATTTCAGTTTGGGTGGAAATTTCGGCCAAAATCTTGTAAAATTCGGTGGAAATATTTCGGCTACTCTTAAATTTCGGTCCGAATTTCGGTGAAATTTTGGAGGAATTTTGGCAAAAATCTTGTAAATTTCCGATTCAATGGGAATTTCATTTGGGCTTCAACTGAAAACGACACATTTCGACCGAAAATTTAAACCATGCTGGTAGCTTGCAGAAGAGTACCAAGCTTTGAGAAAATTATATTTGTGGGGGAAAAAGTGAATTTTTCATTCCCCTGTTAATAAGTTTTCATTCAATCTGATGATCTGGACATGCTTCCACTGTTTATCTTCTTTGCCTGTTCTTGTACTTGGTTCTCTTTGTCTCTATTATAGCTTTGATTAGTTGTTGATTTTCTTTTTCTTGGATCTGGTGATGCCGACATTCATGCCCTTATTTTTATTGTTATGTTTACAATCGCTTTTAGTGATGAATTTTACTGTGTTGTATTGATTTGGAATCTCTTTGTATAGTAGGGTAGGAGGTAAATAGTTCACTAAAGAAAGTCGGGAAGCATGCACTCAAAACATGAAAATGCAAATTCGATAGAACCCAATGCCAATGGTGTTCCACCTCCGACAATCTGTTCTCAGCCTTGGCTGCGTGTTGTTGGGTATAATGTAGCGTATCCGGGTGTGTTATCAGAGAGCTCATCAAAATCGTCTTCACTTGAACTCTGTGGTGGAGATGCTGGCTCAAAAGTTTCCCAATCGGTAGCTGATGATGGTGTGGATCAGGGGGCTGATGTTAGTAAAGAGGTTAAAAGTATGGCAACACAATCTGCTTTTTTCCCTTCGAATTGTGTGCATTTTGAGATGTCTTCATAGGTTTGTCTCGTGAAATTGTATATTTTTACGTAAATTTAAGATCGGAGAGGTTTCTTTATTTTAGATTATTGGAGTGGAGGGCTCAATCTTGGTTTGTAATTTTTGGCAAGCTTCATCAAATTCTAGAAGACATGACTCATCCTTATCTTTCGTGGTTGCTCAAGTATGTAGTCTATAATAATCTTCGAAGTCACCCAAAAAAAAAAAAAATGTTCCTCCAGTTGACATCAATAGTCATGAACAGGATTAAAAGATTAACATGCGGGGCAATGCAAACACTATTTTATATGTTTGGAAAATCCATGAAACACCTGGATTGGCCATTTACCTAATGAGCTGTTATTCTTTTATCTAATGAAACTTTGTTGTTATCACTTAGGGGGAAAACACCACCGCCACAATATCCCCTCATTCTCAAATGATTACCATTGACTACAATTATCCCCTTATTATCGAATGATTCACCTTTCAAATAATTGTCTTTAGGTAAATGGCCAATTCTATAGGTATTGCTATACAACACTTATATTGGGAGATTGTCTTTAGGTATTTCTATTTCTTCATAACCTTCTCCTATTCTTTATTGGGAGATTCTCTGATTGCAACTATTGGCAGGCAGTCTCAATGGATCTGACTTAGTACATTCACCCAGTGTCAAGAGACTGTGTGTGTGTGTGTGTTTGTAATTTTTATCTATATATTGTGATGTAACTTGGTATAAACACAGTTGCTTTTAAAATTAGTTCTTTTTTTTTTTTTGCATTGTTAATTGGTGTGGCTATTTGCTTTAATAGATGCTTTTAATATAGGTTCCTCCGCAATGCTTTGAGATACTGAAAAGTCAAAACTACTACTCTGTTTGATCTCCTCTCTCTGTTGCAAATTTCTTTAGGCAATTTCTAATTCTCTAAGTTTTGTCAATTGCAACATTATCTTTTACTTAAAAGGTTTATTTGGATCCGATGCAATATTTAATCTAGTACTCGCAAGTGTTAGTCCTTGTGTTCTCTACTCTTTACATTTTATGTTTGCTCTCCAAGACTATGTATCATGATCTGATTTTACCCATGGATAATATAATTGACTTTATTTTTCACTTTTATTTTATGATTATACTCTGAGGATTCCCACAAGGAAAAACCATGGATTGGACAATGCAGGCTGAACTGGATACAACTTTTAAATATATTTTTTTTAATGGTAGGATACAACTTTCTAATTATGAATAATCAACATGTACATGGGTCCTATTTCTTTCGCAGCTTGATTTTGTGGCTTAGCTTTATGGTGTGGAAAATATTGGATAGGTTTTGACCAAAGTGCCTTAAATTTGTATTATTTATAGTTATTGTATGCATTGGTACTCTATTAACTCTTCTTGCTGTGGAATTTGTAATTTCATAATACATGCTACATGTCTTAGGTATTTTTTTTATTGGAAGTAGTCAGTAATTTTTTCATTTGCTGTTCATTGAAGGACAAGAAAATTTTGCATATGTTTTTACCGTTTTGTCGAACTGATGATCAATGGAAAAATGAATAATCTTATTTTGATTTAAGTTTTTAAATCTAGGTCCAAAGTCTACCCTGCCTGTGGGAATATGATATTGGGATGTAGCCAGATGTTTCCTATTCATGGCATTCAGTTGGGCTCTATATGAAGGACCTTTCCATGGCAGCTAAAGAACTCATCTTATTATCTTGTTGAGTGGATATAAAAGCTGTTGTGTATTAATAAGGTTCTTCTTTCTATGGTAGATGGGAACCATGGACCTGAGCATCAGCATCCACAGCCTGCAACATCTACAGCACCTCCGGTGATGGCTGAGTACATGCTACCACATACCCAATTGGAACTTGGTCACTCAGCTGTAAGATTTTTTCCATGTTTTTCGTTTTTCTTTTTAGTATGAAACATCAATATTTTCATTCTTATCTTGCTTGAACAAATGAATTTATTAACAAGAAGTAAATGTTCCCATGCATGCTTTTGCCAGGAAATACTGCTGATGGGATTCTATGTTTTTTTAATTTTTTACAGCCTTGTGCATCATATCCATATTCTGATCCTTATTATGGTGGGGTTATGGCTGCCTATGGAGCTCAGACTCTGGTATGAAACCTGTATCATATGATTAGAAGGATGTCACCTGATTATTTGAGCTTTAGCAGATCTGTCAACTACAATATTTGTGCTTTCATACGGTATCTATCCAATCTCGATTTATGTGTCGGACACACATGAACACTCCTTTTAGAGAGAAAACCTCGAATATTCTATTTTCTTATTTGTATTATTTATATGCTATTTATTTAGTGTAAGTGTACTTATATGTTCATCTAGGTAGCTTTATACTCTTATGAGCTAATACTTTTTTTTTCGGAATGATATGTTGTGTCAAATGGACCTGATCATGTCCACATGGAACATGTGAGGCAGAAAAAGTGACTGTTAGGAACGGACCTAAGAGTCACTGTCTTTTAGCAATTTTCATCTACTAATGCCAGTTGCAAGAAGCAGTCCTTGATTGATAGTCGCCTGGCTATCTTGAACTCGGTCTTTGGGGCCTTCTTCGATTATCAATTCTCCACTGACCTTCATACCAAACTAGAATGACATATTGTATTCACTCCACTTGTTGTCCCCTCTCCTCTCCATATTAGTAAATAGCTGTGGCTGGTCTGAAACCTGTTGTCATTGATCATTCGATTCTGTACTTATGGTATCTAATGCAGTCATTCATAGTTCATTGTTTTCTAACAAGGGCATTCCACTGTCTAAAATTGCTGTGTCAGGCATGTATTGTACATATAGGCTTAAATATTAGAAGAAGCAACAACATAATCTTTTTTTTTCTTGATTTATTTTACTTGTATATTTTCATATTATTCACACAGTTTTAATGCCATGTGCCTAATTTTTTCCTATACTTTATGCTTTTATGAACTGGTTTTTATATTTTTTTATTTGAGATTAAATTATAATTGTACAGTTATGTCTGCATGTTGGGTTTTACAACACAAACATCCCTGTGTCTAAACGTGATAGGTCTGCTTCAAATCTCACTTTTTTCTATGTTTATGAGTGTTTATCCTGTCAAATATTCAGGTTCAGACTCTTGATTCTGATAAAGAAAAGGGCGGCCCAGTGCACGAGGCTCCTGCCATTGCGGGGTCTAGGGAGGGCTAGATGTACGCAGCCTTACCCCTGCTTTGCAGAGAGACTGTTTCCGTGACTCGAACCCGTGACCACCAGGTCACAATGGAGCAACCTTACCTTTGCGTCAAGGCTCAGCCACTAGAATATTGATTCTGATATTACTGGAAAATGTTAACCTAGAGTTCAATTTGCTTTATTTTTTAAGACAAGTGAAATATTTGTTATATGTATGTTGTAGGATCTTTGCCATAGAAACCTAATGTTGTAGGATCTTTGCCATAGAAACCTAATGTTTCTGTCCGACACCAGCAAACATGTCCAATTTAGATAGATTTGATATAGTGTCTCTTTTATTGGTTTTTTCTAAGTGCTTCTCATGCATTCAGTTTTATCAATAGGATTATGAGATAACTGGGAATCTGAATTCGGTTTTATTAGCAAGTGCAATTGTTTGTTTTACAGTGCACCATTTTAGCGTGGCTTCATGTAATATTCTAGAATCTCCATTTCGGACATGCCTTGTGTCATGGGTGTGAGGCAAAGTATAGTTATAGCCTCGTGCACCGTCCGTACACACAATGCGAGTTGGAACACGACCCAACATACACTGTCTTTAGGTATGTTGGGTTGTGTTCTCTGCACCCAAAGCTCCCTTAGAGCAAGCCTACAAAATGCAAGTCGATTTGCCACTATGTTTCAAGCCACCAAGGTTCGACCCACAACATGTTGGGCCTGGGCTAGCATGTCACAAGAGCCAACCCCAAAAAGAATAGGACCAACCAACCCTCTTCAATATAAGTGCCCACCCAACATGTTCTCCCAACATACTTTCGAAGGCGCAATGAGACGAGGGCACTTCTTATTCATAATGCCAACTGGGATTAGTCCATGGGGCATGCTTGCTCCTCGGACCAAGCCTTTGGGTTTGGCAGATTGGGATGTAGTACAATGCTTCATTCCTTGATGGGCTTCAGCGATCCTAATCGTCCCTTGATGCAGTGGTGTGAGCACCTAAGTCTTTGGACTTGGCGCAACAGAGCGTGGCTGGACTTGGCCTCGCTTCAAGACGCCTAGAGTCGCCTTGTGGGACTTCTGTTCTTGCGAATTGGTTCATGGCATAGGTCTGTTCCTTGAGTTGTTGGGTCATAAGACTTGGTGTATTTGCATCATGCCTCAGCACCTGGATGGACCTTACATTTGGCTTGAGGGCCTTGTGTTCGATGTACTCTTGATGTAGGCTAATCATGAGAGTGGATTCAAAGTTGGGCACGACAGGCTTGGTGGTTGTGAACAAGTAAGGCATCATGGGTTTGGATGCAAAAATGGCCCGTGACACTTGTCCACATGTGTCCATGTCTAAGTTTGATAGGATTGATGCAAAAAAAAAAAAAAACTTTTTTTTGTTATTCATGTCTGGTTCTTCTGTCATGGATTTAGTTGTCTTACATTGCCTATGAGATTACTGGAAAATTGGACCTTGATTCCATTTGATTTTGAGGGCACCTAGCGTGAAGGATAATAACGATGAAAACAGAACAAATAAGAAAGTGAATGGAATGAGATAACAGTAAAAAATGGCCTCTACAAATGGGGCAAGGCTTGCCCAATACCAAGCTCTAGCCGGTCGACACGTACCTTGCGAGAGAGTACTCAACTCAACTCAACTAAGCCTTTGTCCCAAACTAGTTGGGGTCAGCTAATGATTCCTTTAGAGAATTTTCATGAAAAAGGTGAAAGGATCTACCTGGCTCAAATTGACTAAGTCTAATCCTGACACTAGTTGGGTTCGTCTACATGGATCATTTTCTTCCATTCTCACCTATCTAAGGTCATGTTCTCTGTTATGTTCCTAGCCATTAAGTCTTTCCTCATTGTTTCTACCCAAGTTGTTTTCGGTCTGCCCCTACCTCTTTTGACTTCATCAACTTGGCACGAGTCACTTCTTCTCACTGGAGCATCCAAAGGCTTACGTTGGATATGCCCAACCCATCTGAAGCGGTGCTCTCTCATCCTCTCCTCAATTGGTGCCACCCCCACCTTTTTACGGATGTCTTCATTTTTAATTCTATCTAACCTTGTATGGCCGCACATCCATCTAAGCATTCTCATCTCTGCTACACTCATCTTATGCACATGCTGCTTCTTAGTGGCCCAACATTCTGAGCCGTACAACATGGCTAGCCTCACAGCTGTCTTATAAAACTTTCCCTTCAACTTCGTAGGTATGTTACGGTTGCACGGAACTCCTGAAGCATGCCTCCACTTCAACCAACCTACTCTTATTCTATAGTTAACGTTCTCTTAAATTTCTCCTTATGTAGGATTGAACCAAGATAGCGAAAGATATCCCTCTTAGGTACCTCCTCGCCCCGCCTGCTTACATTACTAAAGTTGCACTCTATATACTCTGTCTTAGTCCTGCTCAGTCTAAAACCTTTGGATTCCAAAGTAGTTCTGCATAACTCTAACTTTGCATTAACTCCTACTTTGGTTTTGTCAATTAATACTATGTCATCTCCAAATAACATACACCACAGCACCTCATCCTGGATACCCTCCGTAAGTTCATCCATAACTAGCGTAAAAAGATAAGGGCTTAGAGCTGATACTTGGTGCAATTCTATTGTAATTGAAAACTCACTAGACGTGTCATCTATAGTTCTGACACTAGTTACTGCTCCATCGTACATATCCTTAATCATATCAACATATTTAATAGGCACTTTTCTATGAAATGAATCCTATAGAAAACCTTCCTTGCTAGAGAGTCATCGACATTATTTCTTTTTTCTTTTTTCTTTTTTGATGCGCCCTTTTAAAACATTGTATGAAATAATAGGCTGCATGCAAAATTGTAACTGTTTTCTTCTTTTTTATTCCTTTTTGGTTAGATATTTGCTAGAAAGTGGAGTTTTTGCTGTGTACCCAAGAAAGAGTAATTAATATATGGATTACAGTTCTTTGCTATAGTGCCGCATGCTGTTATATGTGAACAGTGAAACTTCTTGTACTGTATCTTCCACAATACAGCAGACCAACAAAATTTATTCAAGAATATTTAAAAGCAACTAATGTTTGAACGTATGACAAATTTACGTCCATTAAAAAATGAATTTATGATTAACGATCCTTGTCAAATGTGTCAGGTACATCCTCATTTACTTGCAATGCATCATACGCGCATGCCTTTGCCCCTTGAAATGGCAGAGGAGCCCGTTTATGTGAATGCCAAGCAATACCATGGCATTCTGAGGCGAAGACAATCACGTGCCAAGGCTGAATTGGAAAAGAAATTGATAAAAGTCAGAAAGGTATATGCACGTGCCTTGAATTACCTATCCAAAAGAAGTAAATGTGCTTGATTGATTGTCTATATGGTGTTATTGAGGTTTTCATGATGCTTGTATCTTTGTTGGCAAATAATATATGGCAGTAGTTTTCAAATTTTTTGCATTGTTAGTGGACTATTGTTGGATATCTCAAGCAATGTTTCGGGTTTTGGTATGTTGACCCTTGTTGGTAAGTATATTATTACACAATGCTATGGACTAGTTTAGCTAGGGCTGGGATGTTAAGGATGCTAAATTAGATGGGTGGTTGTCTCCAGATTTACTATTTCTTTGGGTGGTTTTGATTCTTCGTTGCCAGTGTATGTTGAATCTCCCACAGAATCCAATTATTGCTCGAGGAACTGGTTTAATATTTCTGACAGTTGTTGCTGTCATATTCGTAAGGATTGCATTTTTTTATTTTTTGTTTGCTTTTTTAAGAGGGGAACAAAATTGTCATTTGCGTAAATCTTTCATGTTTTGTTGATTAGCCAATGTTTAAAAACGCGTCGATTTGGGCGAGTCCGTGATTGACACTTTATTTACTTTGGGAAGTCAAAGAAGTTTTCAACTGACTCAGTGCTGCCAAAACCGAGTAAATTTGGATGGCACAATTGACTTAGGGAGTTAAACAGTGTGATTGATACCCTTCATCACTGCCCATGATTTACCATCCACTGTGTAGTATCTTTATTCTCAGCATTACCATGATCCGCCCTAATACTACGTCCCTTCTAAAGCTGGATTCAAACTTAGCTCATAAGTTGGCTAACTAGAGTTCCAATACTAACATTGCTTGATAATGTCACCTGTTAACATATGGGCAAACTATTTCATTTTCTCCATTCAGCTATGAAATTTATTTAAATTAAAGAGAATTGTGCCAAATTGACTCTGGATTTTCTGGTTCTGAGCTAGATATAGGATAGGTGTCTGATCTTGCATATCTTTTTACAGCCGTATCTTCATGAATCTCGTCACCAACACGCGATGAGAAGGGCAAGAGGTTGTGGAGGTCGTTTCCTCAATACAAAGAAGCTCGATAATAATGCCACTAATCCCTCTTCTAATAGGGATATGGGTTCAGGTTCAGCTCCTCCCACACAGTCAGCAAGCTCGTCGGGTTCAGAACCCTTTCAATCTGAGTGTACCCTAGGTTCCTCAAAGAATCAGAAGGAAGTAAAAGGTCCTATGATGCAGGACACACATGAACAACACTCATACTCCAACGACAATGGCTGCTATCAGCAGCGGGGTGGCGTCCTGGTCAGCCAGGCACCACAGAGGGCACTCACCATCCAATGATTCCCCTTTGCATGGGGGAATCAGAGGGTGTTCCCAGCATTGCTCTACCGGTTCGAGTATTATCTTTTTCATTTTGTTAATGGTTTGCTCATATGCATATTTCTGTAGGTGTAACTGTTGAGAGTCTTTTCTCATATGTGGCACCCCTACCAACAGGGCAACGGTAGGTAGGCGTGCTGGTGGCATTGGACCTGTTCAACCAGAGAGGGGAACCCCTGGTTATCAAGTGTTTCAAAGGCAATTCATTCTTGGCTTGGTTGTTTTTTCTTCCTTTTGGGAGGGAAACTGAGAGGGAGGAAGAAGTAGGCTTTGTGGGTTGTCTATTCTATCAGGCATCCCTATTTCTCTGTCTCCTATCCTTTCATGTAAGAAGAGAGTTATGAATATCTTCTGTTGAATCAAGTTAATGTGAATGTGGAGAATCCGTACTTTGTACTTTCTTGGATTTGGGGATTACAACAGACAATATATCATCAGGGTGTGTAAAAGACCTCTTTGTTTTTAACAAAAACATGACACTTTTATTGTTGGGAGATAGTTTAATGTTGGGTGATTTGTTTGCAATCATGAGGCTTTCTTATCACAAGAGATGTGGATTTTTTTTATCAGATATAGGCACAACAGTTGTCCCTTTTGTTTCTCTTGAAACTTTTGAGAACGCCCAAACTGCCCTAAGTTTTGGTTCACCTTATTTCCCCTGCTGCTGTTCAACTATGACCAATGAAATATTAAACCAATCTGCCTTCTTACAGATTGGGCAACATCAGGTGTGTATCAGACAGACATGCTTAAACCAATCTACCTATAATTCTTCTTTTCCAAGATGCTAAGACCAGTTCCTCTTTTTCCTTAAATGTTGGCTGCTGCAGTAAATCGAAGACTCCAAAATGTTGCTTTTAGGGAATTTTGATCTGTTGCTATAATTTTAAAATTATATAATAAAACAAAATGAAATGTTACGTCTTCTATGTATGAATTTTCTGAAAGGGTGGATGGTGTAAACAGATATTGCAAGTTAAGCTGTGATTTTGGACATTAAAATCACCTGAAAATTGCTACTAGATATAGTTGTTTTGTGTGGGTCGCCCACTAGTCAGTATTTCTTGTGTAATCTAGCTTGAGGGATAAAAAAACCTTTTTATGCTTCGGCATCCAATTCAAACAAAGTTTGTGTCTTGACGGGAAGAGGATTTACATCGGTATTGGACTCACAGTCGGTTCTCAAAGTCCAAGACAAACATTGCCCCTTAATTTTGAGTCCAATAATCAGTTTTAGACTCATAATCCATTTTCAAAATCCAAAACCAGCTAGGCCTAAGGAGATTTAAATATTCCGGTACACTTAGCCTTCTAACCGCAAACCCCCCTTTCCCATTTGCAGAGTTGGTTTCACTGTTCTTGCTCTTTAGAAGTATATTTGTGTTTTGCATACATACAAGGACAAATGGCACCATGGATAAACTTGTGGAGGCAAATATTAGGGTTTTATTTCTATTAGTAGAAACCACATAGAATTGGTATAGAAAAGTGAAATTACAATCCACCGAGTCAAATACCAACAACTCACTTAAGCTGTCACTAAAAAGAAATCCAATACTAGAATGCTAAATGGGCATTTGAATGATATAGCATCACTACTACAACAAAGATCAGCAATTCCTTTAAGAAACACAAGCCAAACACATGAGTTTTCCCTGCGAGAGAAGTGTCAGTTCTCGCCACAAATAAGGAATGTCAGGCAACCGTGATATTAGCTTGTCTCCAAATACTTACTCAGCATCCTCTTTCTCCTTCTTTCATCCAATGTGATGGCTTGCAAGCAAATTTATCAGTCTAATTTTGTTTTTTGTTTTTTTCTGAATGGTAGCAAATATATAAGTTTATTGTTGTGTTAATCCAAAACTGAGATACTGGTTAGTAATAGTGTGAAGCTCTTCCCTCAATTGCTGAAAAAGAGTTGTTCTCAACTTGTTTGATCCCATTTACACCATCTCCAAATGGGCCAATGGCGTACATGTTTAATCCTCTTGTGCGCCCTGGTGCACCTCCCTTTACTGACGATACGTCAAGCACGAACCTGCTCAGTCCAAGCAATGGCAAAAAAAATATAAGCATTCTCAATAGGTATTGTATGTGCAATTCAGCATAAATCAGAACAAGAAAGGCTTACAGGTTGTTTGATGGTCTCCCTAGTTCAGTTCTGCAGTGTATAAGAACCTTTTGGTCCATTTCTGCTACCAAGTGACCTAAAGGAAGTTCAACATTCTTCGCAGCTGGAATATCATTGTGTCCATCTAGGGCCAGGATTTTCTACAGCAAAGCAATTACACGAGAGTTCAGACCATCTCTTGGAACTCTACTATCACTGATTGGCATGAGAATTTGGAAGCATGAGCAGATGAAAGTAATTTGTGTGAAAAAATGGGAAGCACCTTAAGATTTGCATAGCATGTTTCGAGGTCGTCATTCACCAAAATATGATCAAAGAGACCTGAAGACTTCCCTTGCTCAATCTCCGCTTTCGCATTTCTGAGACGCTTTTGGACTTGTTCCTCTGTTTCGGTGCCCCTAAGCACAGACTCAAATGCGGTTAATAAAGCGAATAGACATGGTTCAAGATATAATGAGAAGTTTCGGCCTCAAGCTTCAAATTTACCGTGCACGAAGACGCTTCTCAAGCTCCTCAAATGAGGGAGGACAAATAAAGATGGATATCACTTCAAGAGAACTAGCCTTCACAGATCTAGCGCCTTGAACATCAATGTCAAGAATGCACCTCTGCATTTGAAAAGAAGTTAATGCATCTAAACCAGCTGTATCAAATAGGTTAGTATAAATAATATGAAACAATCAATTCCTCCAAAAGCTTAAGCTGTTAAGAGTGGATGTTATTTAATCATTTATACTTCAACACAGCCCCCCTCTTTTTTGGGTTGGCCATACACGTGACACATGTGGCCTCTCTTTTGGATTGGAAGTACATGTGAATTTTAATATCAAGGAGTTGTTGGGTTCTTAACCCAGGACCTGCCGTGAGGCAATTGCTCTGATACCATGTGAAACAACCAATTACTACAAAAGCTTAAGCTGTTAGAGTTGGTGTTATTTAATCACTTATTCTTCAACAAATAATTAAAATATGATTTCAAATTCTCATATATATACCAAGCTGAAGAACCTACACTTACATTTATACAAGCAACATAGCATGTCATTTTACCTTTCCTGAATCCGTTACTGTCTCAACTGCTTCGATACTTGTCCCATAGAGATTTTCATGAACTTGTGCAGATTCGAGGAACTTTCCATCTTGAATGTCCTTTTCCATTACATTTCGATCGGTGAAATGGTAATGAATTCCATCCATCTCCTTGTCTCTTGGAGCACGGGTTGTGTGACTCACGGAAAAACCAAAGGTGGATGGGAAGTCCCTCATGAGTTTGGATATTAATGTGCCTTTGCCCACTCCGGAGGGACCACTAATAACTATTGGCTTAGGACCATCACCCTTCACCCCCTTACTCCAAGCAACTACCTCAGTGTTTAGTATCTTCTTATGCTCGTTAACAAATGTGGTGTCCACCTATAGAAAAAAATAAAAAATGAACAGATAAGAATATGGTATATTCACATTTGCTTCACCACCTCTATCCCTCATTCTTTAATAATATTTCACCATTAAAAAAAAATAGGGTATGTCAAGTGCAAAAAAGAGAACTAGATCAAATTCTGCAATGAAAATATATCTAGCCAGATGGATTAACTGGGGGCTCAAACAACTTTAGTTCCCATTTGATTATGCATACATAACTCACATGAACACAACACCAGTTACTATAATCATGGTTTGTTGTTCCATTGCAGATTTGAAAGGACTGTGAGAGTACCACTGAAAAGTACATACAGCAGAGGGGGGGGGGGGGGGGGGGGTGGAGATTCATGTTGATAACTACACACACACACACACACATACATATATATATATATATATATATATATATATATATATATATATATATATATATATATATATATATATATATATATATAATCCATTTCCCATCACTTCTAACAATTCAGTCATCAAAGGAGTATATCAAACGTAGTAGACAAAAGCAGTTCAGAGATCGAACCTCGAGAAACCAGGCACAGTCGTCGGGTGCAGAGTCTCTCTTTAGAATCAATATTCTATCTCTATTAAGAAGCATTGCTGAATGGCCTTTACATGGGGCAGGTTTCGTGCCTAATACAGTCGGAACCACCCTGCCAGTTCTAACACAAATCAACAATCCAATCTAGACCATGACCCAAAATGTGCGAATGTAAAGTAGTCGGTAACTATCTCACCATTTGCTTGTGGACTTATCAAAGATCCGGACACTAATCGACAATGTTGATCCATCATCAGATCCTCCAATTACATACTGAACAAAACCACAGACTAACGTTTAGGAAGATGATCTGTTTAGAATTTATCGTCGATGTATGAACAATTAGAAAGCATAATGCATTGATATATTGGATTAACTCACTATCTTATCGCCGATAATGGTAGCTGTTTGGTAGCCTCTGGACTCTGAATCAAACCCAACATGGAAAACTTCTTGCAGCCCATCTAGAAAGAACTCATGAGCTTCTCCCTGATTAGAAAATGCGAAGAGATCAAAACCCTCTATACCATAATCCAATCAAACCCAACAGATCAAGACTCCTAATATCGAAAGAAAATTTTAACACATACTTAAATCTGAAACTGATCTACGATAACATAATTCAAGATTAGACTTTTAACTGCTTTTTCAAAATAGGAAATAAAGCCTATAAACAAGATCAATCAATATCTCACCATGGAGAAATATTGCTTCCCCAAATGAAGCTTCTAACCTGAACAAACATACAAACAGAAAGATAAAAATAAAAAACAACAACTCAAATACCCAATTTAACTACATTTAACAAAATCAAGCCAAAAATATCACTGATTAGACACAGAACCACAAACCCCATCATACCCACCCAACAAAAACAAAAATAACCCAGATCCCATATACCAAAAAACTAGATCATACAAAAAAGGACTAAAAAAGAGACAACACCCATTAACTACAACAGACAACACTGAGCTTCTTTAAGACTATTTTCAAAGGTTATACAAAACCCATATCTTGAATAAAACATAGCACCCATGTATATAAAAACTCATACATAAAATCCCAAAAAGCCATATGAAGGGAGAATTATAAAAGGCTAAGAAAAGTTCCTTACCAAATAGAGAGAATACAAAAGCCCCACCTCAATCTCGCTAAGATCTTAAGATCTAACAATCCCTTTGAGCAAAAATCAATGAATATAAGAAATAAGGTGAGGAAAGGTCAACCAACCCCTGACCCAGAAAAAAAAAATCTTCCAAATGGATGTTCGTTGAAACGAAGAATTGAAAAGAAGAAACAAAGAAAAATTAGGAATTTTTCTTGGAAAAGAAGAGGCTAAATAGAGAAGCTAACTACCGTTCTGTTGTATTCAATTTGCGACAAAGACCACAAAGCCTGGCCGTTTTATAGAGGTTTCTGGGAAGGTTCTCTTTTTGGGCTTTCAAAAAACCGGGAAATAATTGAGGGAAAACCACAAATCCAGATTTTACCGCTTTTCACGATTTCCAAGGAAAGTAGTTTTCTTACTTCTGGCAATTTGATGCAAAAAGCTACACAATGTGTGCAGTTGCCAGTTGGGCACTTGGGCTATTCTGATTCTAGATTATTAACTCATCCTTTTTTGGAGGATCAAAACCTAGTGATCTGAGCCGTTGATCTGGTGGGGAATTAGAAATAGTACAAGATTGGCGATTTCTATCTCTGGTGGAGAGCTCATTTTCTCAATTGGGAACAATTTTTTGATCGAAAGGGTTAGATTATTTGTATGATCTCAATTTAAATCCTAATCTGGGTGGGTCCATGAATATTGTTGGCCATCAAAAGGCCATCAAAAGTCCAGCCTATTTCACTTGGTCCCACCCTTATAGTCCCGTATTTTTCAAAAAGTATTGTACGGACCACACTATAGGATGATCCAAACCGTCCATGTGATGGGCCACACCATAAATAGGTTGTACCCAAGAAAACATTTCTGTGGATGATCCTAGCCCTCAGATCTATAGAGAACTGCATATTATGGAAATATCTATAGATCGGAGGGCTAGGATCATCCTATGGAAATGATTTTAGGGTGACAACCTATTTACGTTGTGTTCCATCACATGGAGTACATTTTGAAAACTACGTTGTGTTTCATAATAAAAATGTAGCTTTGACAGCCTTATATCATAATAAAAATGTGGCTTTGACCAAGGTTTAAAATTTCGGTTTCGGTACCGGTTTCGGACCTTGAAATTTCAAATTTTCGGTAGAAATCTGGTACAAAAATCGAAACAAATATTTTATTCATTATTAAATTTCGGTGAAATATTAAATTAATTAAAAAATCAGATTTTTTGGGTCAAAATTTCGGTTTTAATATTAAATTAATTAAAAAAACAGATTTTTTGGGTCAAATTTCAGAAAAACCGAAATTTTGACCGAAATTTCGGCCGAAATAAATGACCATTTCGGTTCTGGGTGGTTTCGGTGTCGGTCTCCACCGAAATTTAAAACCATGGCTTTGACAGCCTTATATCCATCCAAATATATATATATATATACTAGTAAAAAATCCCGTGCGATGCACGGGCCGACAAAGAACTGTACGGACCACATCACAGGTTGATTCAAACCGTCCATGTGATGGAACACAACATAACTAGGTTGTGCCCCAAAAATCATTTCCATAGGCTTTAATGGGTGCCTTTGTTAAAAGCATAAAGGAGGGGGAGGATTGAAAATATATGAGTTGAATGGGTGCATTTGTTAAAAAAAGTCAAAAAAAGTGATGTGTAATTCTCATATAATTTTCAAAAAAATAAAAAAAATCTCTTCTTTTCCTCCCAGCTTATAGTAGTAGATACAGAAAATTCACTTCTTTTCCTCCCAGCTTATAGTAGTATATATATATATATATATATATATATATATATATATATATATATATATATATATACATATGAGAATAGAGTTCCTAAGGTGTCACCTCATATAGCTTATATGAGGTGGCGCTCACAAAACATAAGGGGCCCACATTTTTGGGGTGATCGAAACCACTCATTTGAAAGGCCCTTAGATGGATATGGTGCCTACAAAAAATCAGGTTCATAGGATCATCCTATCCCTTCCATTTATGGAGGTTAAAAATGGGCAGATTTATGGAGGTTTATACTCATCCATTTCAACCTCCACAAATGGAAGGGTTAGGATGATCCTATGAAGTTGATTTTTTGGGCACACCCTATCTATGTGAGGGCCTATCATATGAATGCTTTTGATCATCCAAACAAAGTGGGCCCCTTATGTTTTTAAGCGCCACCTCATATAAGCTATATGAGGTGACACCTTAGGAACTCTATTCTCTCTATATATATATATATATATATATATATATATATTTGCAAATAATGGTTATAAGTTTTAGTGATGACATATTTATCATCTTCTAAAGAGGCCTTAATGTCCCATTGTCACATCTGTAAAGGTACATTTACTACATATAATTTGAAAATTTTTGGCGCACTTTTCAATTTGCACCTGAGTATCGTCTCAAGGTGTGATTGGGAGCATTAAATTTTTTTCATTTAGATCTGAGTCGTTGATCATGATCCATGTTGATCTTGTTCGATTAGTGCAATTGGACGATGATCGGATGAGATCGGTCATGTGCGAGTGCAATCTAGACCGCCGGATCGCACTTAGATGTGTTCCAAAGGACATAGTTTATCGAGTGTAATCTTGACCATAGGATCTCATGATAACAGTCGAGAGCTGATTGGCTGCGATATGAACCACAGGATTGTGACCAAACATTTACCAATGGACAAAACTCGATCGGATGTGATATGGTCTGCAGGATAGTGACCGGACACGTACCAATAATCAAATCTCGATCGTAGGTGATCCGGACAACATGTTAGCAATCGATCGCGATCCAATGGTCAAATAACCGGTACGAGGCAGACCGAAGTTTACACTATCTAACAATCATGATCTAGAGTTGATCTAGACCGTAGAATCACAATCAAGTGTGATCAAATGGTTAAATTATCTGAATGCTCATCTGATGCAATCATGAGGTGCAATTTAAAGTGAAAATGGCAACAGAATGTCTATAAATATATCAGAAACAGACTATTTGCAATGCAATCCGAGAATCCAAGTGGTGACTACCAACTTTGGGATTTCTATAGCTATGTTTCTTTCGACTTAAGATAGACATAAAAACAAATTTTACACCTATTTTTTGCGAAATTTGTTTTGTACACATTTTATGTAAATAGAAACGGAGCATAAGGGGCTTCTCTCAATGCTATTCGATGGTTGATCAGAAATCATTTCCATCCCTAGTGCTATGTTTGGTTGCTTGTTTTGCGGGGGATCGTACGAGTTTCAAATGCATGAGATCTCCCAGAGATCTCCCCAAAGCATGTTTGGTTGTTATTTACACCTTTGACCACTAGACAACTTCTAGACATCATTATTGGTTTTTATCCTAGGTGGGGCCTACGTGGCGGAGATGTCCCCCACCCCATAATCTTCTCCCCTTTTTTCACCAAAATGAGAAAATTTATTTGGGGAATTAGGAGAAATTCTTGTCTTATTCTTTTTTTTCTCTCTCTCTCTTACTTTTCTCTCTCTTCCACCTATTCTTTGATAATGACACCCTACATCTTCCGCTAATTTCCTCGCGCAACCAAACATTACTCGCAAATCTCCCTCGTAATATTCTCCCCATCTTCCATTATCTTTCATTCTTGTCTAATTCTCTTTGACTTATTTTTCTCCTATTCTCTCAGCCATCTACAAGCAACCAAACAGAGCATAGAGGTTTTCAGAGATGATGGATGAGATTCAGGACAGAGTAAATTACCCTAGTAAGGTAAGGAGGGAGCATTATTGTGACATAAATAATAGCAAGCAGGACCACAACCATTTGCCTTGTAATATTCAAATAAGAATCATCTTTTCTTGCTACTAACGGGAAAGCCATGGACAGCTATCAAGATTGTTTATTATATATTCACCCTTTTATTTACCCGGGACAGCCCCCTCTAGTCTATTTAATTCAAAGAGAACTTCTCCGGCACGTAACATGTCGGCAGCTCACTAACAACACGCATCGGCCGTCGATATTGACTTTTTTGTTACAAATTGAACCAGCTGTCCGATAATGTAAGTGTATCAGCTCTAGTACTATTTGATAGTAACACCCTGCTTCCCTATATTTTTTTTTTTATATTTCCTATGCGTAGAGAAATTAAAAGGAAATGATATCAGCACAACCATGTTTTGATATTTTCACTAACTCATCTTGTCTTATAGTGTTTTAAGAGCTGTCGAATGGTTATTACAGTTCCTAAAAAGCTTTTCCAGGTCAATTAAAAGAGAAAAGAGAAGCTTTGTGCAATTATTAAAACATGGTTGTGCTGATATCATTTACCAAATAAAATGGAGCATTTTTAGTATTTCCGTAAGAAAAATGAGCTAAACAAAAATATATATAAAAAGAGGAATAAGATTGTATGCTCGACCGTACCTAAAGTTAGATACGGTAGAATGCCAAATCACATGGGTCCCACATTTTTGGTGAGCATATAAACCATTCATTTGCAAGGCCCCATCATAGATAGGGTGCATACCAAAAATCAGCTCCATAGGATCATCCTAACCCATCCATTTGTGGAGGCCAAAATGGACAGACAGTGTTTGTCCACAAATCTGACCATTTTGGCCTCCAGTTTTGGAGGGGTTAGGATGATTCAATGGTGCTGATTTTTGGTATGCACCCTATCTATGATGGGGCCTTACAAATGAATGGTTTAGATGCCCACCAAAAATGGGGGACCCATGTGATTTGGCACTCTACCGTACCTAACTTTAGGTACGGTCGAGCGTACAATCCTTTTCCTCATATAAAAATGTAATTATTATAAAAAAAATTCAAAACTACATCTTATAGACAGACAATTCGATTCAAAATCCGAATCAAATTGGGTCCATTATCAAATCTAGAAAATAATTTTCGGGTGAAATTCTTATATGTAGAAATTTATACTAGAGGATTAATCTTGTGATCATCAAATCAACATATGATAGTGAATAGAAGTGGAACCCATCTGTTTCCACATGTTTCAATGGTTCCGATAATAAGTGAAGAATAATTGGGAACAACTTTTTACTAAGGCCCTGTTCGTTTAAGATTATGCCAATCGATTGTGACTCCAAAACCAATTATTAGACTCAAATTTACATTTAATTTTGAGTCCAGTAATTAGTTTTGGACTCACAATCAGCTGGCCTAATCTCAAACGAACAAGGCCTAAATAATTAATCACAATCAGCTGGCAATTTATATCGGCCAATATATTTGAGGGTGTTGTGTTTTACCACCAAATGGCAGGACCTATCCGAACAACATGGCTTGAGCTGAGCGGACCACAACGCTATATGTAGGTACATAAGAAACATTCTTTAATCTATTTTAGAAGAATTTGCTGTAGTGGTTGGGACTGTAATAAACTTTGACACATGACAGTGGCAGTGGTACCAATGACATATGGATGCAGGGCAGAATGTACCCATAAAGTATGACATACCTATGGGTCGAGGAGAAGAGAGAAACCTTATATAATATAAAAACATTTTTTTGAAATGGTGAAAATTTTATTAAAAATGACGGACCACAACCGAGAGAGACATGAGAAGAAAGAGAATAAGAAAAGAAGCAAACCATCACAAGTAAGTACCCACTTACATATTTGTCCAAGCATCTATCATTGAACAACTCAAACTTAATATCTTTTACATAAATGTTAACTCAAAGCTAAGTTCTGACCATGTTAAACATCTAAAATAAAAGAAAGTCAAGTTCAAAAAGAAAAACTTTATACCCGATGGCTTTATATTACATACATAGGTCATTATTTCATTGCTTGTTTGAATGCAATCCCCACCAAATTAGGCGTCAAGATTCCAGAAAAGAGAGACGTGTGAGAATGTGCCAACTTTTCAACAGTAAGTTGATAGTGTGGTGGTACGATTCAAATGTGAGTTGTAAAGGGTGCTTTCGTTATCAGTTATCCTCGGCGTAGGTAATAAGCAGACCAGAATACAATAATCTACCCATACTTGATGCAGTGGTTTAAAAAAAAGGCAAGTGACAAGCATGTGATAGGAATTCTACAATATGTGCCTGATCATCCGGACTGTTGATCTAATGGGCCGATCACAAGGGCTCAGGGATCTCATTTGCAAGATTGAGACATGAAGAAAATCAACGGCCTAGAAGTATCTTAAAGGACACAATTTTCATCATGCTTGATCAAAGGTCTAGAATCATCCGATGAGGGTGGAGGTGGACCAAGGTCGATGGGCAAACAAGTCTAAGCTGAACCCCAAATCAATTATTGGACTCAAAATTAAACGTCTAACAGGGCCTAAGGCGCTGTTTTGGATTTTGAGAATCAAATTCGAGTCCAAAACTGATTATTTCGACTCAAAATTGATTCTCCAAATCCAAACGAACGAGTCTAAGTGAGTAGAAACAACTAATGAGAATCTCTGATTCAAATCAACTCATATGAGTGAAGAATCGCATTTTTTAAGCACACAAAAGACAGAAAACAGGAGAACAGGGATCCAGGTTGGGGTTGCTGAATGGCATTTTTTATTTTCGGCTTTTCTCATTCTGAGAAGCATTTTTAAGAATGCTTGCCGAACGCAACCACAACCTACAGAGTATCCCAAGTAGAATTCTCTGAAGGCAAGTAAAGAAAGTGGGTGGTTTGAAATCAAATGCTTTATTAAGCCAACAAAAACCACAATTTCCAGCTTTAAATACGCAGAGCTTGATTACAATCTACACTCTAAGAAAATACAAAATAAATATTTCTTTGTTTCTGTTTCTATGTTCATTACCTTACCTTACATCATATATGGACATCAGACTCATCTCTGGTATCTTGACCCTCATCTTGTCCATCAGAGTTCATCTCCACATCCACCCTATCTGTTACCTCTTCTTCTTTGGTTGTTTTACTTCCATCTTCAGAATGGTTGGCTTCAGTTCCATTAACCACAGTTTGCTGCTTTTCCATCATCCCCGACAATGCCAATCTTGGAGACCATTCAATTACATCATCGATAATGTTCGAAACACGCTTTTGATACCTGCGAGCACAAATTTAATCCATTTCATGAGTTTCATGGACATGGATGATTAAGAGTACAACTCAGTCGAGTTTTTGGAATTCGGGTTGAACTTGTACAGTTGTACCAAAAAATCAGGTCGGGTTAGGGTTGATTCCAATTCATTTTATAGTAAAAGCTCAACCCGACCCAAGTTGCACCCATATGGGTGATGATAAGCATCAAAATTAAAGAACAGAGATACAGTCCAAGATGCAAATGTGCGAGAGATACTGTTGCTGATCCCCTAGGGTACCATATAATTGAAATGCAAGTTTAGTTCTAAGAAATATCTTTGATTCGGTCAAAGTATTAGTGCAAACTGACCTGGCTCTAGCAGCCTCATCGGGGGCATGGTGCCGAAGTAGCGATATGACGAACACGGCCACTATCGCAAAAGTAAGCCTTGAAGTCCACTTGGGCCGTTCTTCTTCATCTTTCTTGGGCCAGAACCGGAATAATTCTGACAATGTTGCCTCCTCTGCTAGGATGTTGGGGAAAATCCATGCGCGCTTTCCAAGAAGGATCCATAACGCACCGAAGATTACAGCTCTCACTGCAGGTTAAAGAATGAATCTTAAGAAGAGAATTTTTCACTCATACATAAGATAGAAAACGGTCTAATTTTAAGTAAATATTCAGAGTGCACATAATATATTTTTGGTAGATCCTGTAGGGATTGGGTAAACAAGCCTCCTCCTACCAACTTGTAGGACAACCACCAGTTAGTATTTCTAGCAGCACAGTTGCGTCAACATAGCCGTATTACAGAATTTCAGGTTTGTGGTCATAATCATATCCCATCTCCAACCAGTATTATGGTGAAATAGCCTCCCGAAACTAAGACATTAAAACAAGAAGAAATGTGGAAAAGATGAAAAAAAAAAAAATCAAAACAAATTGACTCAAGGTCCTCAACTGCCGAGCTACATCAATTAAATGGATTGATAAGGATACCATTGATCGATTTTTGAGTGAGACGACTGGTGTAATTCGTAAAATGCTTTCCTCCATTTGTTGGGTAAGGAGTTCTGGAGACTAAATAACAAAACTTAATAGATTTGATTGATGCTGTTGTTGTAGAAACTTGAAACAAGTAATTACGAACTTGTGATGTAGGACATTAGTTATGAATTCCACGAGGGGGAGGGAGATGGAATATGGTAGTATCTACTCTTGTTAACTAAATCTGAACGTGTTGAATCCAGAAAATGGAAAGAAACAACCTGCTATTGTATGTATTTTATGCTTGTGAGGATAGACTGAACCACTCAGATATAGGCCCTAGATTTCTCACGGTCCATTTCACAGGTGGCAAACTATAAATCTTCCCCTATTGATCAGATTGTGCAGTTCTGCAGTAGATCCCTAGAGAAACTATCAACTGAATGAGCAAAATTTACTCCAGATTTTGAGAGGAGAGGGAAGTCATTACACTCATTTCAGAAGAAAGCTGGAAAAAGTTAATAACATGGATGACAACAAATCAGAAACAGAAATTAGACTTGTGCAAAGATATGTGAAAGAGAAGCTTAAAAAGAACATACAAATCAAAAGAGATAATCATCACCAAATTAGATGAATCCGTGGATAACAAAAGGTAAAAACTACATGAGATTCCATTGCTGAATAATTTTTGTACTGTAGCTATGCTGTCTTGAGACTCTTGACTTCTGAATTATTACGTAGTCACAAAATTTGGATTCAGGGAAAAATCATCATGGCGAAATTCGGAAAATTAGGGAATGATACGGGAAGTATTCGGGAGGGAATTGTAGATCTCTCTCTCTCTCTCTATATATATATATATATATATGTGTGTGTGTGTGTGTGTGTGTGTGTGTGTGTGTGTGGTGGGGGGGGATTTGCTAGGGTCCACCGCAAAAGGCATTTTGTGGAACGGCATTTTGTGGAACGTTTGTTGCATGAGAGAGCAGCCACATAGGCCCACTTTTCAACAAATTTTGTCATTATTCATGAGGTGGCGGCTCTCATGCAACAGACGTTCCGTGAAATGCCTTTTGCGATTGACCCTAGCAAATCCCTATATTCCTACACGATCGTGTAGATAAGTTATCTACTCCGCCGGCTTAAAACACAATGGGCCCACATTGTTTGGGTGATCCAAACCATTCATTTGATAGGTCCTCACGTAGATAGGGTGTGCCCAAAAAATCAGCTCCATAGGATTATCCTAACCTTTCGAACTAAGGAGCTAAAAAATGGACAGATTTGTGAAGGTTTATACGTCCATTTTAACCTCCACAAATCGAAGGGTTGGGATGATCCTATGGAGCTGATTTTTTGGTCACACCCTATCTACGTGAGGGCCCATCAAATGAATGGTTTGCATCACCCAAACAATGTGGGGCCCCACTGTATTTTAAGCGAAAGGAGTAGATAACTTATCTACACGATCGTGTAGGAACACCTCATTTGAACCTCCTAAAGTGATTGAAGATGATGATGATGCCAATCTTCTAGAGCCTCCTAGTCAAGTAGATACTCTTGTTCAACCATTAGAAAATCTTGATTTAGAAGGTCAACTAATAGAAGAAGTTGAAGTAGAAGGTCCTCCTAAACATAGTAGAATTATGTCTAGTCATCCTTCTACTCAAATCATAAGTGAAACCTCTCAAGGAGTTAAGACAAGATCACATTATAGAAATGTCTAGTCATCCTTCTACTCAAACAATGTGGGGCCCCACTGTATTTTAAGCCAAAGGAGTAGATAATTTATCTACACAATCGTGTAGGAACACCTCATTTGAACCTCCTAAAGTGATTGAAGATGATGATGATGCCAATCTTCTAGAGCCTCCTAGTCAAGTAGATACTTTTGTTCAACCATTAGAAAATCTTGATTTAGAAGGTCAGCCAATAGAAGAAGTTGAAGTAGAAGGTCCTCCTAAACATAGTAGAATTATGTCTAGTCATCATTCTACTCAAATCATAAGTGAAACCTCTCAAGGAGTTAAGACAAGATCATTATAGAAATGTTTGTGCCAACATGGCATTTATCTCCCAAATAGAGTCCAATTCCATAAAAGAAGAAAAAAATGATGAATTCTTGGATGGTTGTTATGTAAGAGGAACTAAACCAATTTGAAAGAAACAAAGTGTGGAGGTTAGTTCCTAGGCCTAATGATCACTCAGTTATTGGAACCAAATGAGTGTTTAGAAACGAACTTGATGAGCATGGAGATATTCAAAGAAACAAAGCTAGATTAGTAGCCCAAGGTTACAACAAAGAGGAAGGCATTGATTATGATGAGACCTTTGCTCCGGTTGCCAGATTGGAAGCTATAAGGATGCTTCTCGCATTTGTATGCCATAAGAACTTCAAGTTATATCAAATAGATGTGAAGAGTACATTTCTTAATGGGTATATCATGGAGGAAGTTTATGTTGAACAACCTCCCGGTTTTGAAGATTTCAAATACCCTAATCATGTCTATAGGTTGGATAAAGCCTTGTATGGTTTAAAACAAGCTCCTAATGAAAGGCTTAGCTCATTCCTATTAGAAAGTAGCTTTCAAATGGGCAAGGTTGACAAAACCTTGTTCATTAAAGAAAAGGAAAAGATATGCTTATTGTTCAAATATATATAGATGATACCATATTTGGTGCTACTAATGATAAGATGTGTGAAGACTTTGCTCAATCCATGCAAAAAGAGTTTGAGATGAGCATGACAGGTGAACTCACCTACTTCTTAGGACTTCAAAAGGGAACGTGGGAGAAAGAAGGTTGGATGATCGTAGACTCATCAGCAAGCCAGAAAGAGAGACTGAAGGCTTCCTTGCTCGTCGTTTTTCTCCGATGGTTTGGAGACAGTGGGCTCCTGCTTGTCATCTTCTCCGGCTACGGAGTGACATCGGTGGCTGCTAATTGTCTTCTCCGGAAATCCGACAACAGTGGCAAAGGCAGATGGTCATTGGCTAAGGCTTTAAGGGTCTGGAGAACGAGAGGTTAAGGGAGAGGGGGAGGGATGAGGATGGCCCAAGGAGGAGCATCCATGTGTAAGTATGGATGAGATACGGAAGAGAAGGTGTAGAGATAGGAGCATTTAGCATTCGGGCACAATTATGCCGTGCGTTAGGGAGTTAGGGTCCAGTTTTTCTTTTTTCTAATTCGTAAAAGTTGCTTTTAAACAAAATTTTGAATTAATTGCTTCAGAGAACACATAAATTCGTTTTAGACATGAATTGTTGTTTGATGTGCATATTTTTAAATTTTAATTGGAAGTGATATGTTCACCCACATTTTTCCTGGGCCACTCCCCTCTATTTAGGACTGCTTTTTACACAACAAATGGGGTGCCCGGGGAAGAAAAAGGGGTGAATATATCATTTCCCAATCTTAATACGGCTTGATATAAACGCAAATTTTTTTCATGTTTAAAGTTTAGCGGATTTTTTTGTAACTATGCTCCTTAACCTAATGGGGCGACGGAACAGCACCTGCTGAAGGACGGAAAGATCTCAAAAGCAGGAATGATCACTAACAAGATTATAGAGCGGAAGCAGTAATTTTTGTTGAAGATTCCTCAAATGAAGGCGCTAACTGAAGATAGGAGAAACACAGGAGGATACGTTTTGGACACATTGATAGAATTCATATATGTAAATTATTACGTACGATTATCTCACATATACATATGGGACTTGCTAGCGTCCATCACAGAAGGCATTTCGCGGCTGGTCTGTCGCATGTAAGACCACCCACCTCGTGAATGGAGACAAAAGCTGTTGTCTCCATTCGCGAGGTGGCTAGTCTGACATGCGACAGACCAGCTGCGAAATGCCTTTTGTGATGGACCCTAGCAAATCCCTATATATATATATGTGTGTGTGTGTGTGTGTGTGTGTGTGCGTGTGTATATACATACATACATGTGTGTGTGTGTGTATTTTAATACACAACAGTAGGATACGTTTTAAGTATAAATGATGTTTTCACATGTATGTGCATTTTACCATATTTTTACTACATTTCAAAACTAACACAACTAATTATTTATGAATATGAAAGAGATGGTTATAGCTTATAATAATTGTAGAAATACTTCGAATACTTGAACTTACAAAAAAGCAGGCTTAATATAAGCAGTAAAATTCCAGCACAGGAGTATAGTACTATCAGCTTGCATCGATGGGGAAATACAGGAAACAAGCAAATTGCTAGAGTTGCCACAGGCCAAAGGAAGGACAGAAGCGTCTGCCATAGTGGCCTTCGTTTTACAAATGTCCATGCAAAAAAAGCATCATTTTCAGAAAACACTTGATCCTGCAAAACATGAAAAAAAATAGGAAGGAAAAACGTCAAAATTTACTTTTCAGTAAACAATAATCATGAAATATATATATATATATATACATATATATAGCTAAGATTAATCTAGATTTACTTGTGAAAGCCGAGTCAGTTGAACTTAGAATCTCCAAAAATGGTTCCCAATGTGTCGCTCAAAGAATAATTTAAAAAATGGAAGCATGGAAATCAAAATGTATACATGTCCTTCCAAAACAGGAAAAAAATTACTTACAGGGAAAATTTCCAAATGGGCAGGCCAGGTAGACAACTTCTTCTTCCCAGGACGAACAGTTTTTACCACACGATCACATCTCACTAAAAGATTCATCCTAAGAAGAGTATTGGCAATATCGTCTACTTCTAAACTTTGATCTGATCCCAATACTTCTTTGAGCTCTGGATGGTTTCTCAAAAAACTAACAAAGCCCTTCCCTCTGAAATACTCAACCCGTGTCTCCTGTAAAACAGCCCATCTGGATTCTAGTTTCTTATGGTCCCTCACCTTCTCAGCAAACAACTGAAACACGTCATTCCCCGAAGATTGCTTCTGCAATAACAATGTCCAAAAGGAAAGCAGAGATTTTAAGAAAAGTAAATTAGCAACTCTTCATATCATGAAGATTTTACATTTCTACCCACATTCTGTTTAGACACATCTATGGTTATCCTCTTAGTAGATATTCTCATTTGACCCTATGTGGTAGGATTATAAGATTCCAGCTAGTAGCAGCTATTTAAGCACTAGTTCGTAGCTATGATTTGTGGACACAGACATGAGTGTCGGACACGGTAAATACCCCAAAGTTTAGAAAAGGAGACACGGCTAAACCAGAAACGGGTTCACAAAAAAACCAATAGGATACAATGAATATAATATTGGAATAAGAGGTTGTTTAGGGTTTTAGGCTTAGGAGGGGATATAACAGCAAATATTAATTAAAGAAGATAAAAAAGAAGAGTTTAAAAACATAAGAAGAGTAAATGATAAAAGAGGTAAACAAAATATTCAATAATAAAACAGAATGTCACACTTGACATGGTACAACAATGTGTCAAAATGCCTACATTAAGTCTGACACATCTAGCAGTACAATTACAATTACAAGTGTCGAAAGGGATGTCGACACGTGTGGACACAGGTGTGTCAGCAATAAATTCAAAGTGTCGGCTAAATCATAGGTTCGTAGGTACATTCCTCTTATTAAGCATGGAAAGATGTAAGTCACTACCACAAGGATCAACATTTTGATATCTCTGAAAATTAATAAAATGCAACAGCGTTAAAAGTTCATGTGAGAACCTCCACAGTAACATGAATGGTCAACAATTGAAAAAAGTAAGCAAAAGCATAATAAGGAAAAGTCAACTTTCAATGCATTTTGGTATACCCTATGTATTTTTTAAAATTTTAGTAACCATATTAAATAAAAACATTTTGTTTTGAGCAATAGAGGGGATTTTATGCTTTCATATATTTAGACTTGGACGTTTTTCTGAACCTTGCCCTTTAACATTGCTTGGCGCCTTTGTCATAAGCTCAAAATTAGTACTCATATTTGACAATTTGGTATGGGTACGTATATAAAAATCCTCGTTATTGCTGAAAACAAAAAGTTGGGCACCTTTTTCATCAACTCTGTCCAGATTAGTACTCAGATTTGACAATGCTGAGCTATTCACCAATTTGGTATGGGTACATATATATTCTATGGACTATAGTGGATGTTAGCCGCAGTTACCACACACTTCCAAAGAGAAATGCCGCCTGTAAAACAGGCGACACGTTTGTACCTTGTACCTTATGATGTAGCTGTTCAAACTGCTGACCCCCTGTGGCTATGCTGTTTCAAAGCATATCTATGATAAAAGTATAAATACCGTACCAACATATAACAGTAAGGAAAAAGTAATCCAATAAAATTAAGCTCTGACTCATCGGGGTCAATCCTCATATAGGATTCAAACATGTAACAAATACCCACATGTAAGGAGAAAAAAACAAGAGCTCATAACAAAAGTGATAATCTTTCAGACTAATTAGTAAATAATTCTAAAAGACTTTAAAGCTCTGGGCCAGTAATGGTTTCAATATTTTCTCTATTAGTAGTGGGCCAGTGGGATGTGGTCCTGACAGACTCTGGTGAGATGTTCAGACTCCCCGTGCAACGATTGCAGGATGGATAGGGATAGGGGTAACCATCATTAGTAGATGCTTAAACTTTTCTAAATGGAAAAAAAAAAAACAACAGAATTTGACTTGTAACAACAAGCTCCAAGATTAACTTTCTTTCATGGTACATAATTAAAACAACCACAGAACAAATAAATGACAAATGCATCCATGAAATAGTGCATAAAAAGGTAAACAAACCTCCAAATACAGGCATTTCAACATTTTTGCCCTTAAGTGGCACCCATCATAATTAATTTCTCGCAAACAATGAGGAAAGACTTGATGGCTAGGAACATAACAGAGAACATGACCTTGGATAGGAGAGAATGGGAGAAAATGATGCATGTAGACGGAACCCAACTAGTGTCAAGATTAGACTAAGTCAATTTGAGCCTGGTAGATTCTTTCACCTTCTTCATGAAAATTTTCTAAAGGATTCATTAGCCGACCCCAACTAGTTTAGGGTTGAGTTGGGTTGAGAATTATTGTTTAATGAAATTTTTTTAAAAAAGGAATTCCTCTCATTCTGGCGAATGAAATACAATTCTTTTGTTTCTGCAGCTTCAGGCTCAATAAAATATCATATTTTCTATATTCATCATGTATCTCCCATTGTCACCAATTTTTTTTTATTATCCTGTCTTCCTTTTTTTTCCACCGGCAGCCGAGATACTGAAATGGGGATATGGATACAGACACAGACACGAGAAACAGAGATACTATCGGCACAGGTGTCCCGTACCATGAGATAAGACAGAAGATGCATATATAATATCATAAAACCTAACTAGATTTAACTTAGAAGTGGAACTAATAGTAAATTTAAAATAGCAAATAAATACTAACAAGCAAAAAATATTACAGTTCATTCGAAGAGAGTGATATTTCAAACGTTATAGTTATTTTGACCAACAAAAGTATCTATGAAGAATTTGAGTAAAATTATCAGTAACATAACATGTGAGACACGGTCCATTGACCCTCCACTAGCATCCGAGTATCAAAGACCCACAAAACCATTTTTCGACAACAAATCAAATTAGACACAAAAGACATAACAGTATATCTTTTTTCATGGTATTTTTGTGGTCTACTTAGACACAAAACAATGATATATCACTTTCTATTTTCTCCCCCAAAAAATGTGCATAATTCACATGTATCTCCCATTGGACCCATTCCCACCAATTCTCTCATTTCTTTTTCTTTTTTTTTCTTCCTTTTTCTCTCTACACATGGAACTATTGTTCAGTAGCAATTCAAATTAGACACAAAAGGAAAAACATTGTATTTTTTTCATACCACTTTGTTGTCTACTCACAAAAAAAAAATAATATACCATTTTCTCTTCTCCTCAAAAACGAAAAATGTGCATCGTTCATTTGTTTATGGCGTGTGTTGTGACCAAATATCAATTTCTTTTTACTTTCTGAATCTTTTTATATTTCTTTCCTTTTTCCTGTCAATTTGAGAGAAAGGATGAGAGAAAACCAAGCAAAGAAGACATACTGACACTCTCTCACTCTCTATGTTTTCACCAAAGTCTAATATCTCAAACTTCCCATCCTCCCCCCTAATCATATAATCACAAACCCTAGACTTATGGGTCGCTAATCGATATAATTACGGAAATGCATGGCATAAACGGGATTCTCTTAACCATAGAGCTACTCAAAATCATGTGCCCTCCCTCAGATCCACTATATATCTAACATGGGGCTCAAACTAGACTCTAGGGACATAGATGGACTACCATGCGACTAAACCTTTTCCTAACACTGAGTTCTGACTCTCCCAACTCCCCTTCCTCCCATACTTGTCTCCAATGATCTTCTGACATAATGTGTTTTTCTCTTCACCATATCTCCATAACCATTCTTCCAATAGGGCTTTGTTTTTCAATCTATCTTCGTCAATTCTTAAGTCCCCACGAATCTTCAGTCCGCACACTTTCGGCCATTTCATAAGATGCTTGAGTCTTTTTATTTTAGTTTCTCCGTCCTCCCAGAAGAAGTTCCTTTGTAGAAGTCCCTTTGTAGCTTTTCAATCCGTTGAGCCACTTTCATTGGGATCTTATATATTGACATGAAGTATACTGGTATATTTGCCATCACCGCCTTTATGAGAGTAATCCTTCTGCCAAGAGATAAATATGTTGTTTCCAAGACGGTAGCCTTCTTTCAATCTTCTCCACAACTAAATCCCACAATGATGCCTTTGGTATACCAAAACTGATGTAGGAGCATCCCCTAGGACTTTCTACATCAGCCATTGCTCGCTCATTTGGAGGTCTAGTGTAGTTTTTCTTGTCTTCTACATTACTAGCATGTAGGGGTAGTTTGGTTATTTTGACTTTTAGATGTCCTTTTTAGTCATTTTAGCCATAGTAGTGGTATACTTGTCTTTTTACATGTATGGGCTGCCTATAAAAGGCCATTTCCCTTTCATTTGTAGTTACTTGTTGATTTATTTGAGTTGTATAGAGATTTCTTTTTTTTAGAGAAATTAGAGAGAGATTTTTCTCTTCTCTTTTATCTTCGTGATTTCTTCTTGGAAGTGGAAATTTTGATTAGGATTTTCTAATCTCTTCTCATTTCCCTCATTTTTCATCTTGTTTAATGCAAGATTAATATCAAATTAGGGTTTCTTGCATCCCCTTGCAAGAATAGAGATTTTCCACGGGAGTTCCGATCATTTTCCGGCGAATCCGACGGCGCTTCTGCGGCCACTTGCATCACTTCCTTATGAGCTACTACTACATATAAGTTGGGGAACAAATCTTTTAATGAAGAAGATATTGATGTTTCCCCCACTCTATCTTGGATTTCATCAAAGAAGGATGCAAATCTCCATGATAAGCGTGGGAGCCTCTAAGCCACCTTATCACATTGAGAGAATCCCCTTCAACAATCACTTTATTTAGGTCTTCATTTTGTAGTAGCTTGATTCCCTGATGGGCCAAACGTACTTCGGCTTCATTTGAATCTGCTTCTCCTATAGGGCCCCCGCAAAGACCCATCTCACAACTCCATTTTCATCTCATAAGACTCCCCCAATACCAAAAGGACCTGGATTTCCAATACTGGACCAGTCAAAATTTAGCTTCAAGGAGCCATGTGCGGGAGGCTCCCAATCTTGGATAATCTTAGGATGCATGGCCCAATCACGACATATCTCCTTCCAACCATGTCATAAGTCATATACTGACACAAATCTAAAGCATTCCTCACCCATGCTATAAGAAGTGCAATCACCTTATTATAAAGAAAGTGAGCTCCATTTGAATGTCCTTTAAAGATGAGAGCATTTCTTTCCTTCCATAACACCCATGTAGTTCCTAGAAAGGAGACGTTCCATAGAATCTTTCCTTTCTTCCTCCAACCAATTTTCCAATAACTCTAAGAGCTTAGCTGGAAAGACCCATGAAATATCAAATTTAGACAATATTTTGCACCATACTTCTCTAGGAAGGGTCTTTATCTTGCACCATACTTCTCTAGTACCCCAGGAAATGGATAAAGCAATCGTCTTTATGTAAATGGACTGGGCTCTCTTGACACAGCCCTTAAATACCCTTGGATTCCTCTCCTTCCAAAGTACTCATATTGTTGCGGGAAGGATCACTTTCTAAAGAATTTTACTTTTTTTACCGCCACAGAGCATAGAACCAACACTCCAATAAGTAAGAGCCTCACAGGCTATCTTATAGTGGAGGAGCAAATGGTACACTGTCTCACCTGATTCTACACATAGGGCACAATGATCTACAATCAACATATGGTGGCTTCGCAGATGATCAACTGTGAGGATTCTATTACGGAAGGGCACAAAGATCTACGATCAACACATAGCTCCCTATTTCATTAGTATGGTATGAGTTATAAGCATGGTATTCTCATTTTTTTCCCAACCTACCGCTTTCTAGAAACTCATGCAAAAAAGCCATTACATCTTCGTGACTAAGCACGTCGCCCAAAATTCAGCCGTTCACTTTATGTGATGGGCTGAGAAACCTGAGATCAATCTCACTAAAAAGCATATTTTCTAATCTCAGCCCTTCACATACAAGTGACAGGCTGATTTCTAGAAGATACAATTAGTCGCATCGCAGCAGAGGTGAGACAATCTCTTAAACCAAATAACCAATAAGTAAAATACTGCGAAAAAATCACAGCAACTCACCTTTGCTTGAGTATAAATCCAGAAATTCATATCTCGCAACCGGAAGCAATTAAATGTAGATTGATTATAGCCATAGATCAATTCCTAGGATAACCTTGCAGAAATCTAGGGCTCTCAAATGTGAGAATTTTCTTCAAGGCAAGTCCTTACTCGCTTGCTCTATCTATCTTTTGATATATTTTGTTGCTTCTCTGCACCGCTTTTGTTTTTTATTATTCAACAGGCTGTAAGACATGGTAAGTTTCATAATGAGGAGAGAGATAACCCCAATTGACCCCCAAAATTGGTGGTTTGCTCCACTGACCCCATACAAGTAGGTTGCCCACAATGATCAGAAATTGTTCAACAAGTGCCCCACTGTGTATGAGGCAGAATACAAACCGTCACTGACTGGACGATCACAATTGTCCAATCAACTATGTTACACGGATTCTTTTGAATGGGTAAAGTACCTGTGTCGTACATGTCTCAAATTCCAATACTTCAGGATTCACGTAGACACTTTCGGGCCTCTTTTATTTGTTTTTTTTCCTGAATGCTACTACCACAACTTTACAATTAGATCACATTTTGAGTTTTATCCATCCTAATAGTAAGTTGTTTATGTGAAAATAAAACTATATTTACTCAACCTATTAAAAATTTCAATATATTATTTGTTATAATTAAAATATGAGAATTGATTAAATTATTTTGGCGAATCCACGAATCTTTCTTTTTGAGGCTTGCCGAATCCAACACTCGGTACCCGTGTCAGATTCTGCAACTTGTACCCGTACTGATGACATAGCCAATCAACGAACTCTTCACTATCGAATTGTAAACAGGCTATTTTGATCCAAACGTCCACTCACCTATTGCTGCAATTATTTGCTATGTGGGGCATAGTTTAGAACGCGGATTCGGGCCAAAATGCGGCCAAAATAAATCCTAGTCGATTCGGCATGGCACGGCCAAGTATTCAATTGATGCGGCTGACTACTAGGTTGATGCGGCCATAACTTGGTAGAGTCAAAGGAGTTTTGATTGGCTTTGTAGGGAAAAACATAGAATCTTCACTATTGACGTTTACCACAGGCCATTTTGATCCAAACGTCCACTCACCTATTAGTCTATTACTGCAATTGTTTGCTATGTGGGGCATAGTTTAGAATGCGGATTCAGGCCAAAATGCGGCCAAAGTAAATCCTAGTCGATTTGGCACGACAAGGCCAAGGTAAAAGGGAGTCGAGGGAGTTTTGATACTATGGTGCATCCATGCTGGCATGGGAAGAGCAAGTAACCATACAGTGACCCATACATATCGGGAGATTGCACGGGTTGAGGTAATTGGACCCCAATGCATGCCATGCACATACCCTAATATTAAGGTCTAAAGGAGCCCCTCCACCCAACATTTCCCGTACTCAAATACCCAAATGCATACCCGGATCACATAGCTTATAAAAAGCAGAATAACAACTACACTTAACAGAAAACCAGACTCTTCGAATCCATTTCAATCAGTTCACCCAAAAATAAAAAAAAATAAAAAAAATTACCAGAATTCAATGCCAAAATTACTATAAAGAAAAGATCAAACCGGATAAAAAAAGACCCAGGGAGGAAAGAGAATAAGAAACCAAGAAAACCCTAATCCAACCCATTCCAATAACCAAACCCTCTTCTAGAAACCCAAGATCGTAAATATACCTTTTTTTTATGTAGTAATCGAAATTTTAGAAGAAGACTGTTCTATCGATGTTACAGATAATCTCATAATACACAATGCAAAACCCTAGATCTAAAAAAAATAAAAAAATAAAAAACAGAAATTTAAAAAAAAAAAAGATTTTTATTGAATTACGAACCTTCGGTGTTATATCGTTGAGATCTCTGCCCCCGTTTTGAATTGCTGGTCGCCGAACCCTTTTTTTCTCTGCCCCTGATTTCTTCATATTGCTTTCTCGCTCTTTATCTCTGTTCTTGAAGGAGGGTAAGGGGATTTTTAATTTTACGGAGAGACGGGAGAAAATATTTACCCGCGACTGTGCATTCTAAATCGTTTCTTTCTGATAGTTCTTCCTCGCCCTCTTCTCTGTGAAAACCCTAATTAGGGGATTTTTAATTTATACGTTTAAGGCTGATTTTTGTCCCCTATTTTTACAGACTCCACCCTTCTCATTTGTTTTTTTCCGTCGCTTAAGGTAATTGAACGTGTCACCCGCACGTGCTTATTCTCCCCCGTCTTACCCCTCTTATTTGAAAGGCTACTTACTCTGTTACTCACGATGGATCGTTAACAATCCATTCAGATCCTGGTCGGATTTTATCTGGATCCTACTATTTTTTTAAGTCTGGGTAACGGTCTATTTTGAATTGGACTGTCCACCGGAGTGTCTTAGATCCTACTCATGGTTCTACACGCTTAGGACTTAGATCAAGGTTTTAAATTTCAGTTTTCCAAGTAATTTCGGTCCTCACCCAAACCAAAATTTTATTCGAAATCTTGAAATTTAGGGCGAAATTTGTATAAGCTTTCGAGATGTTGGTTTTTTTGGGCTGAAGTTTCGGCTGAAATTATGTAAGGAAATAAATAAATAAAATTAATATTTTATCAAAAGTTTCACCGAAATTTACCAATTTCGGTTACGAAACGTTTCGGTTCGTTCCTCACTGAAATCCGGAATTTTGGATTTCGGCTTAAATTTAAAACCTTGCTTAGGATTATGGGAGAATCGTCATCAAAATGAAAAATAGGAAAATAAAAAATGTTATTTGTCATTTTGAATAGATTTTTTCAGTAATAAAAAATACACCTCATGAATAGACATGAACTAAAATATGAAGCACAACTTTGTACATAGGCACATTCTAGGCTTCTAATCAGAATAGCACTTAAGCTCCATAGGGTTATGTGGATAGGTATAGGTTACCATCTAAACTAATTTCTTTGGATATGGATCCAATGGACACAATTTGATCTAATTGTTGTGCCCAAATCCTATCCATTAACATTTGGAACCTCATGTTCATTAGTGACCACACCCAATTTACATGTATGTATATCCTCTAATGAAGAACTTTATGCTCTATATTGTTTTATTAGATCTCATTGTCAAGATTTTAGATTTTAGGTTTTGGTTTTGGTATTTGTTTTAGTCATTTTAGGAATGGAAACATGTAGAATTCTCGGATGAAATTTTGATTGAAATCTTGTAAAATTATGAAAATGTATGAAAACATATGCAAATGATGGGAATTTAAGATGAAACTTCAGGAAGTGCTAGAATATGCACATACTCAAATATCATCACATAAAAAAAAAATATTCATAACAGTTTAACAACATGGGAATGTCATATGTTGTTGCGCACGTCTTATAATCATGGTTTTAAATTTCGACCGAACTCAATTTCGGATTTTGGTGGAAACCGACACCAAAATCAAACAAAACTGAAACGGTCATTTATTTCGGCTGAAATTTGACCCAAAAAATCTGTTTTTTAAATATTAATTTAATATTTCACCGAAATTTAATATGGAATAAAATATTGTTTTCAGGTTGTGTACCAAATTTCGACCGAAACCGAAATTTTAAACCTTGCTTATAATTTAGTGTATATCACATTTCACATATAATTCATATAAATATTTATACATAAATATATACACATCATTTTGTATGTGATTCAACTAATGTTCTCCTCAAATGATGAATTAAATGAATTAGACAAAATCTGCCGAAAAGTAAGCCGGTGTGGCTGCTCTCACATGCAACAGCCAGCCCTGAAATGACTTTTTGCAATGGTCCGTAGCATTTCCCGATTTTATATGTATGGTTATTCCAACTATCGAATCATTCCCTTCTTTTAACCAATTATTTTGCCTTTTTATGATCAATTTGTGTACAGCTAAGATATGGAAATCACACTTTATGATATCTTAGATTCAAAGTAAAGATATGTTGAGACCTACATAAAATTTTATTTTATGCGAAAACACTAAGATTGGAATCTGCTCAAAGTATCACTGTAATAGTAATAAGGCATTTGCTAATGTTACTCACCTTGCATTATTGTTTCCCACTCGCCCCTCCCACATGACACATCTTGGTAATGTTTGGCCGTGTTTACCTGGTGGGTCGCTACAAGTCTCTATGGGTTCATTGGTCTATTTAGCGGATGTGAGTTTGCTATAATGACGACCTTTTGGTGGGCCACCACGTATGTGCCAAATGATGGATGGAGAAGGGGCAGAGGGAAATGGTAAATTAGGGAGAGTGACATTAGCATGTGTCAAATAATTACATTGAACTTTCAATTCAACCATGCTTAGTTGTAGATTACCTAATTAACCGTATATCACTGATGAGAATTGCTAGAAGCAGTGCTCTTCGGGGAATATGTCATGTCTTGAAAACATCTTGTCCCCTAATTAGGAATGCAAGTGGACCAGGCCAGGCCGAGTTTGGTGCATCAAGGCCCGCTAATCCTATCTAACTTGTATGTTGGACCCAAAACCAACGTAGATCGGGTCATGCCTAGGTTGGTTGGGCCCATGGTTTCAAATTTCGGTTTTGGAATGTGTTTCAGTCGTCACCGAAACCAAAATTTCAGCCGAAATCTGATACACCAATTAAAAATAATATTATATTTAATACCAAATTTTGGCCGAAATTTCGCTAATTTCAGTCGAAATTTCAAGAAAATATTATATAATTAAAAAATACAGATTCTTAGGTTGAAATTTAGAAATTTCGGAAAAAACGAAATTTCAGCCGAAACAAAGTACCGTTTCCGGTATTCCCAATTTTGGTTTCAGTGCTGTTCGAAATTTAAAACCATGGTAGGGCCAAGACAGGCTTAAAATAACTACCAAGGGCCAAGCCCAGTGCAATTACTGATTTGGCTTCAAATAGGCTCAAATTAGCCTAAATTTCTTACATATCTTGAATTAGGCCAAGAATCACCGGGCCCAACACAAATTGCATTCTAGCCATGACAGTTCCATTGCTCTTTTTTCACAGGGCGAAATACTTGGCAGAGCTGTTTGTTGCAACTCATGTGAAATGCCTTCTCCGTCTTTCGCACTAAGGTGCTTATTGCCATATTCCTCCTATTGCATGAGGTGTTGCTCTAGTCGTTCACTCCCAACACGATCTTGAGGCATACAGACCCCTTTTGATGCCGTCGAGATTGGTTAATATTTACAAGTAAGATCATTTAAGCTAATCTTTTTTCTATTGAGGATATTAAGGCTTCTTTGGAACCTGTTGGCTGATCACTTCTAAAACTATCATGACTATTTTCAAAATAATCATATTATTATTATTATTGTTATAGGAAAAGGTTTTTGAGCTCCAGCTCAGAAACCACCACTCCATAGCTGTTATCCAACCCATTATTTTTATAGGTTATGATTAGGGTTATGGTTATGGTAAGGATTATGATTTGTGGAGGTTTAGAATGGATGGCTAGAAAATAGGCTTCTATAAATTGAATGGTTAGGATTATGATATGGAGATGGTTTGTTAGGAACACCTTATTTATGTGAGGTCCTATAGAATGAATCGGTTGGATGACTGAAAAAACATGAAAATTGTGTATTTATAGAGCTCCCTCTTATTATTATTATTATTATTAGGGAAATGATAAATGCGCCCGCTTTTCATCACTTGGGACACCCAGCAACAGTGTATTAATGACTGTAGAGGGGCTGATATACTTCACGTCAGAAGGATTCAACGGATTTGAGTGCCAGGTACATTGCAGTTGGGTGTCCCATGTGATGAAAAGGAGCGCATATATCATTTCCCTATTATTATTATTTTTTTATTTTTATTTTGAACACAGAATTTATCTAAGAACCTGAGGAGGCACCATAAATCTAATTGATAAGGATAAAAGATGCAAGAGAAGGACATTAAACCTGTCTCTAACCCATAATACAAATAAAAAATATCATATACCACCCCTACCACAAATACACACCCAAAATAAAAAATAACAACAACATTGTTTATTTCATATATAAGGAATACACAGTTGATACCATCTAGGCGCTCCGTTTGGAAGGCTGCTCCAATCCCAAAAGCGGGAAAAAAATAAATTATTTTATTTTCCTTATCACCCTTTCCTCCCTCATGCTCTCTGTCTAGTCTCTCATCCCCTCTCTCACCACTTGATAACCTAAAATTTCATGGAAAATTTTCCATGGCAGCCAAACATGGCCTAAATTGAATATATTAATAAATGAACTTGACTCGGCAAGGTTTTGAGTTGACTCATCGAGTCGACTATTTTTGAACTACGATGGATATTAAAAGCCATGCCATTCAATATTCAGAAATTCAACAAATTAAGCAACTCGTCTCAAATATCTAATCAATCATTATGATACACCACACATGGAAAAACATATAATGTTTTTCAGCAACCGTTTTAATAAAGACCAGCAAAACCATTTACAACTATAATGTGTAGAATCTTGTGCAATGAAGTGGGTCAAAACCAGCAAAAGGGAGGGAGCATGGCTAGAAGAAGGAGCGTTTGGATGGAGGTCTACCCACAGCTCTCATCAGGTTGGCTATTTCAAGAACCCTAGCCACCTTTGTTCCTCTCTTAGCCTCTGCAGATGCCCTTCTCTCCTCTGCTTTCCTGCGCGCTTTCACCACCTCATTCTGCATCTTCTCCATGGCTTTAGCTCTCTTCTCTTCTAGCTTCCTCTAGATAAAGGAAAATCTTTAATTGGTTTTTGTTTACTCTGTTGAAATTACATATGTTGCAAGAAACAGTTGCTTATTTTAGAGGGAAATGATATGATTATGGTTAATTTAGAGGAATATCACCATAGATTGAAGGTCCCTCTAAATAAATATTGAATGGGGTTGTTTCAAATGATCTTTTATGATTAAGAAAGTAGGAACATTTAGAAATACTTTTCCTTTCCAAACTTTTCAAGAAAATTCCTGCAATCCAAACAGATGGAGATCTTTTGTGATTAACAGAAAATTTTTGGATTGCAAGAAAAACATTTCTGGCATAATTTTTTTAGGAAAATCCATTCTTTCCTTGATTTAGAAGAAAATTATATTATTATAATTAATTTAGAGTGATGTCAACATAAAATTGAAGGTCCCTCAAAAGAAAAATTGAATAGGGGTGATTCAAGTCTTTAGAGTAGGAAATTTTAGAAATATTTTTTTCTTTCCAAGCTTTTCCAAAAAATTCCTACAATCCAAAAAGGGAATAAAGGGAAAAAATATATATATATATATATATCATCGATGTGGAAAAAAACTGGAAATTTACTTATTTTAGGGGGAAAATCATGAAAAATGAGTTAGTCGAACTCTAGAAAACTTTGCTTTGCACCCAAACAGCCCTGATTGAACTAGGAATTCTTAGAGATAAAAGAATCAAATGTACATGCCTATATAATATAAGTATTGATAGTACATGCATACCTCTACTTTCTTCATCCAAGTAGTAGCCTTCTGGACATGCTCACCCTCCCAACCATTGATGATCGCATCTTCTCTCTTGAACCTGTTGTTGATCTTGGCAATCTTGGCCGTCTGCCACGCAGAGATCTTAGATTGGGTCTCTTCTTTCTTCACCATTTGGAGTGACACTTCCTCCACAATACTGTTCCCCGATGAACCTACAAGTGGTCTAGGCGAAGGAACGGGGTCGAATCGACCATTATCTGGGACAATCGCCAAAGGGTTCGTCTCTTCGTGATCCTCCTCGCCGATTCTGGCTAGGTTACTTCCATCATTGTTTCCATCTTCAATTGATGATCCTGCCAATACCAAAGCATTGAATTCTCTACTCATAGTAGTGAAAATCTCGCTAGGAATTTCGCTAGACAAAGATAAGTTAGGTGATCTAAGGCTACTAGTCTCCCACGCCTCTCTCCGTCTCCCTTGATTCGCCGGGGAGTTCACCTGGTGAATGTCTCGGATTTCATTGTCATTGCTTTCTTCCTCTCCATTGGAGCCACCTTGATCTTGCAACATGTCAAGTTGATGGTATGTATTAGCTAGACCCAACCACTACTACAAAAGGAGCCAAGAGGGGGTGATTGTTCATATGAGGATTGTAAAGCGCATTGTACAGAAAACAAAATCATTGTTTAGTTAGGAAACTTCGTCACATTTGAGCCACATACATCTTTTTCAATTCATAATAACACAAACAAGAGTGGAATTCAATGAAGCAACACGAACAGGTGGATGATTTCCAACCGTTGATCATTTTAAATAAAGAAAAATGCTATAAAGAGTCCAGGCCTTAGGATCATTCCTAACTTGCAGTTTCTGGGCCCACTTTTGCCATGTTTGAACGATCGGATTCATTGATCTGATCGTGAACAACTTTATCGGACGGCCACATGGGCTCACCTGATGATGTTCTACATGATCAACGGTCAAGATTGCACATGTGTGTTTCCGTGTGGGACCAAAAACAATGATCTTCCTCATTAGATAAATAAAAATGAGGAGAGAGTGAGAGAGTGTGAAAAGGGTCATCTCAATAATTCGGCATTTTCTCTTGTTTGTTTTTGTCGGCCACGGGTTTTTTTAAGCGAGTGACGCGTAGGAACCCGTAATTGATGCTTGGTGGGCCACGTGGTCGGTGGAGATGACGCATGGATAGAGATCGTACGACACGTGGGTTTTCCTCATAGGGTGTGGGCCCACTCGTGGTCTTATTCATTCCATGGAGGTGATGGGATGATGGCTGCCGAAAGAGGGCACCCGTGAAACGTCTCTTGATTCATATGATCAGTACACGTATTAGCTGATAATAAAATCTAATCAAACTTTAACCTATGCTTTTATTTTATTTATTATCATATGAAAATGATGCTTAACATTTTATTTTCCATATCCAATGAGATTTAGACACTTTCATGTAGGATTTGTCTTCTTTTTGATGTAATGTGAGTGTGTTGTGCGGAGGGTAATGGGACACGTGGCAGAAACCCACTAAGAAAAGTCAGGTGGACGTGTATATGGCTCTATTGGTTGTATGTATCTTTTCGGTATGTTGGAGATATGACAAGGTTGTAAACGGATGGATGGCACGTGACATTTGCATAATGGAACAGTTCCAGTAGCGCTATTGCTATTTAATCACTTTTTTTTATGGGCATTGCTATTGCTAAGCACTTTGGTCTCAAACAAGTGCAGATAGTTCAACCTTTTCTTCAATTTTCTTGAAACTGACTATTTGTAGAAAAACACACAATCTGGAGTGAACTATTCATTCTGTTGAGAAAACCAGCCGGGCAAATCCGATCACATCATGCACAAAATTTTACATGGTTCGGCCAAGCCTACTTTCACAGGCGAGAAACATGATTTTCCCCTGTGAGAAAACAATATACAAGAATTACAATAGATTTAAACAAAAACCCAAAACCCGCAACCCTTTCCTTGCTTCTCAACCCAAGACCGTACCTGAAAATAAGCCAAGAGAAAACCCAAAAGGAACCTAGAAGAAACCCCAGAAAGGAGTCCAAAAAAAAAAAAACCCCCCTCTCTCTCTCTCTCTCTCTGTCTCTCTCTCTCATCTTGAGGTAGCCTCATGGCTCTCTTGCGGCACAAAGGAAACTTACTATTTAGGAAACAAGGCAACTTACAAAGGAAACTTACTTTCCCATTCTAGTTTCCCACCGCAAAGGAAACTTACTATTTGGGAAACAAGGCAACTTTCCCAACACATTCAAGTTGATGGGGTGTAAAAATGCTGCAGCCTATTGGCTTCCGACACGTGTCTCGGGAAGGGCCCACCGCAGACCAGCCTATCAGCTGCCGCCATGTGTCTCAGGGTAGGCCCACTGCAGATCCTGCGTCAGCAAGGGTAGTTCGGTAATTACCTCAGAGTAGGTGAGCTCGGACCTATGGCTGGCCGACACCTGCCTTGGAGCATTAACTCCCCACCTACCCCAAATTTCCTCTATAAAAGGGCTTCCAAAGCTCATAAATCAGGGTAATAACTTCTCACCCACCACTCTTAAACTCGCTCTGCACTCCTGCTCATACTGACTTGAATGTCGAAGGGCCTGTCCGGAGTAACACTCCGGGGTGGTCATTCTGACCTCGTTTGCTTCTGCGCAGAACACAGTTCCGCCGGACTCATTCCCTTCACTTCGGCTCCTCGGGCCCTCCAGCTCGGCTCTTACGTCACTGTCATATCTGTTAACCGATTTTAGGCCTAACAGATTTGCGCCATCCGTGGGACCCCGAACTAAAGGCTGTTCCAATCACTTCTTAAAAATGATAGGGCGCAGGAGTGCGCGGGTGCCAACCGCGCGGACTACCCGAGCCGTCCTGCCTCGCAGGACCCGGAGCGAGCGGGTTGCCTCGCTGGTAGTAGCAGCTTCTGCTACGGCCGAACAGAGCCAACCGTGTTCGGAACACCTGAACCCCATGCCCACTCCAGAGCAAGTCCAAGCTCTTTTCCAACAAATGACAACCCTTGTAGATCAGTACCAGCAGCTACTCCAAGCGCCTCCCCAACCTCCTCCAGAAGCTCCACGACTTGTCCAAGAAAGGCCAGAAATCTACAAGGGAGAGTCGTCGCGCCATGGCGAGGACCGAACTCACCGTCACCCCGAACAAGTCCGTCACCGCGCAGCCGGGCATGCACAGACGAAGCCGCACCGACGTCGGAGGTCGCGGTCTCGCTCTGTGCAAAGGCGCCGAGCTCATGAGGAGTGCGCACCACCGCAGGCAAAATCCTGGTCCTGTCGTAGGAGTCCGGAGAGCCACTCCAGCTCCGCGGCGAGCCAATCTGTGGAGAGAAATAGGTCGCCAGACCGTAGGGCTGACCCGATGCTGCGGAGAATAGAAGAAATGGACCACATAATTGAAGAACTGGCTAGGGATCAAAGCCGGCCTGCGTCCAGGCCGTTCCCAAGCAGAACGCCGTTCACCGACGACGTGATGGGTGCCCCAGCACCCAGGGGATTTAAAATGCCAACTATCCCGCAGTATGATGGGACCACTGACCCCGTGGACCACTTGGAGACGTTCTGGACAATGATGCTCCTCCACGGTGCGTCAGACGGTTTCCTCTACAGAGCGTTTCCAACGACCCTAACAGGTGCAGCAAGGGACTGGTACTCAAGGATCAGACCAAACTCCATCAGCAACTTCGATGACTTCGGGGAAGACCTGGTCCGCCACTTCATGAGCAGCCGCAGGCCAAGGAAAACAACAGCATCGCTGATGACCTTGCGGCAGGAGGATAATGAACCTCTCAAAGCCTTCATCGGCCGCTTCAACAGGGAGGCACTCCAAGTGCCAAATCTAGACCCTCGGCCGCTACGAACGCGATTCTCGCAGGTGCTAAGTCAAATGATTTCCGCAGAGCGGTGGCCCGCCGGAATCCTCACTCCCTAGCAGATCTGATGGCCGGGGCAGAGGAATACATATCAGTGGAAGAGACACTGGCTGCTCTAGACTCGAGTCGGAGGAGGACATCCGATGACAAGAACCAAGACAGGTACCCGGCTAAGCAGCGCAGGGATGATAAGGTTGTCAGAAGAGACAAGTCCCCCCAGAAAAGGGAGGAAAACTTCACCCCTCTCAACACCTCCCGAAGACATATACTTGCTGCCATCAGCGGAGAAGAGTTCATAAAGTGGCCAACCCCAATGATCTCCAAGGGAAACAGGAGAGACAAGTCGAAGTACTGCCGGTTCCACATGGACCACGGCCATGATACAGATGACTGCTGGCAGCTGAAGGAGGAGATCGACCAGTTGATCACCAGGGGCTACTTGAAAAAATATGTCCGAAGCGACACCCGCAGAAGTGACCCCAAGGAGAAAGATCCCCAGGGCCGAAGCCCTCCGCGGTCTCAATCGCCCCCAGCCCGAAGACAATCTCCTCCGCCGCCCAATCCACCACCAGAGGCACACCGCTCCCAACCAAGGGGAGTCATTGGCACAATCATAGGCGGTCCGGCAGCGGGAGGCGCCTCATCCGCTGCTCGGAAAGCTTACGCACGCCGAGTCAATGCCGTGCACGTATGCAGCAAGAAGGCGAAGACGGAGAATGAGATCTCTTTCTCAGATGCAGACCTCGACGGCCTGATATTACCACACGACGACGCCCTAGTCCTAACAATGCTCGTCGCAAACTGGGAGCTGAGGAAAGTCCTGGTAGACAATGGTAGCTCAGCCGACATCTTATACTATCACGCCTTCGAAAGGATGATGATAGGTGACGACCGCTTAAGGCAGGCAAACTCAGATCTCTTCGGCTTCTCAAGAGAGGTAGTCAAGGTTGAGGGACAAATCGAGCTTCCTGTCCTCGTCGGAGAGCCACCTTGCCAAGCCTTCGCCATGGTCAACTTCCTAGTAGTGAGGGCCACTTCGGTCTATAACGCTATTTTAGGACGGCCTGGGCAGAATCTGATTCGCGCCGTCGCGTCTGCTTATCACCAGAAGATGAAATTTATTACGACAAGCGGCGTCGGAGAAGTTAGGGGAGACCAGCCACAATCTAGGGAGTGCTATGCAATAGCACTCAAGGGCAAAAATGCAACGGAGTCGTTCCCAATCGAGCTACTGGACTTGAGGGATGAAGCTCAAGGAACTCAGCCCGCCGAAGACCTTATATCCGTTCCCCTGTGCAAAAATGATGACGAGAAGGTGATTCAGATCGGCTCCTCTCTAAACGACGACACCCGGCGCAGCCTCACCCGGTTTCTCCAGAACAACGCATATGTCTTCGCATGGGCTCCCGCGGACATGCCCGGTATTAACCCGGAGGTCAGCACGCACCGGCTAGGTGTTGACCCAACCTGCAGACCGGTAAAGCAGAAAAGGAGACACTTCGCCCTCGAAAGGCGGCAGGCGATCAGAGACGAAGTAGAGAGGCTCCTGAGGGCTGACTTCATTCGAGAAATCCAGTACCCGGACTGGTTGGCAAACGTAGTCCTGGTAAAAAAAGCAAATGGGAAATGGAGAACCTGCGTCGACTTCACTGATCTGAACAAAGCCTGTCCCAAGGACAGTTACCCGCTTCCAAAGATCGATCAACTCATCGACGCCACTGCAGGTCACGAGTTATTGAGCTTCATGGACGCCTTCTCCGGATATAATGAGATCAGAATGTATGAGTCAAATATCCCGAAGACCTCCTTTGTAACAGACCAGGGGACCTACTGCTACCGCGTCATGCCATTCGGCCTGAAAAACGCTGGAGCAACATATCAGAGGCTCGTAAACAAGCTCTTCCGCAATCAGATCGGCCGCAATATGGAAGTCTATGTCGACGACATGCTGGTCAAGAGCCGAAGCGCACACGATCATGTCTCCGACCTGAAGGAAACATTTCAAGTCCTGAGAAATCATAAGATGAAGCTCAATCCCACCAAATGCACCTTCGGCGTCAGCTCAGGAAAGTTCCTAGGGTTTATGGTCAGCCAGAGAGGGATAGAGGCCAATCCGGAAAAAATCAAGGCCGTGGTGGAGCTCACTCCGCCGAAAACCATCAGAGATGTGCAGCGACTGACAGGGATGATAGCCGCGCTGGGGCGCTTCGTCTCAAAATCTGCAGAGAGGTGTCTCCCCTTCTTCAGCGCAGTCAAAGGAGTCAAGACCGCGCCCTGGAAAGAGGAATGCCAGGTCGCCTTCGAGGAGTTAAAACAATATCTGTCCTCTCCACCGCTATTGACAAAACCGGAGCCCGGTGAGGAGCTACTTTTGTACCTATCTATAAGCCCCCTGGCTCTGGCCGCAGTCCTAGTTCGTGAAGAGCACAACCAACAAAAGCCGGTCTACTACGTTAGTAAAGTCCTGCACGACGCTGAAATCAGGTCCCAGCGGGTCGAGAAATTGGCTTACGCGCTGGTGACGGCAGCCAGGAAGTTGAGACCGTATTTTCAAGCTCACACGATAAAGGTCCTAACTGACCAGCCGCTTAGGCAAGTTCTTCATAAGCCGGACACCTCGGGACGACTCGTTAAATGGGCCGTGGAACTGAGTGAATTTGACATTCGGTACATGCCTAGGCCCGCAATCAAGGCTCAAGTATTGGCAGATTTCGTAGCCGAATGCTCCATCCCCCAGCCGATCACCGAACCTGAAGTCACCCAAGCCCCAGCAGAAGATGGAGCCAGAACAGGAATCATCCCCATGCCACCAGCTGAACATGATCCCTCAATCGCCGAATCACTCTGGGAAGTGCACGTGGACTGGTCTTCAAACAAGGCTGGTTGCGGAGCCGGTCTGGTTTTAACCGGGCCGGACAGTTTCCCCGTAGACTACGCCTTAAGGTTCGGATTTCGCGCATCTAACAATGAGGCCGAGTACGAAGCACTCCTCGCCGGAATGAATCTTGCAGTCCAGATTGGCGCCCAGAGATTGAAAGCCTACTGTGACTACCAGCTGGTCACCAGCCAGATCCAAGGGATATACGAAGCCCGCGACGAGCATATGATCAAATACATATCCCTGGTCCGACAACTATCTTCCAAGTTCAAATGTTTTGAGGTCGTTAGAATCCCCAGAACGGACAACACAAAGGCAGACATACTGTCTAAGCTGGCCGCATCCGGATACACAAATCTCGGAAATATACGCATGGAGTTCTTACGGGCATCCAGTATCGAAAGAAGGGCTGCTGAAATAATGCAGGTGGAACACGAGCCCTGCTGGATGGACGAGATCGTCGAATACCTACGAAGTGGGAGACTACCGAGGCCAAGAGAGAAGCGCGCAAGGTAATCCAAAGAGCAGCCCGTTTTTCACTTGATGGCGAGAAACTGTTCAAAAGATCCTACACCCTCCCCTACTTAAAATGTCTCCGGCCCAGCGACGCCACGTACGCCCTGCAAGAGACACACGAAGGTATCTGCGGAGAGCATCTAGGGGGCAAGGCCCTGGCGATCAAAGTTCTGCTGAGAGGCCTGTACTGGCCGACATTAAGACAAGATGCACTGACCCTGGTCAGGAGGTGTGAGAAATGCCAAAAGTTCTCCCCCACCATTCATCAGCCCGCTGTATCTATGGCTCCAATCATCAGCCCGCTACCCTTCGCGATTTGGGGGATGGATATCTTGGACCCCTTCCCACCGGCCTCCGGAAGGCGCACCTTCGTAGTGGTGGCCATTGATTATTTTACCAAATGGGTAGAGGCAGAACCTCTAGCCCAGATCACCGAGCAGAATGTGCAGAACTTCTTTTGGAAATCAGTGGTCTGCTGTAGACACCCCATTTTGACTGAGCCCTCCCCCCTTGTTTTACCCGAGGCACCCCCTCCTATAGGGTTAAAAAAAAGAAGAGTTGTCATAATTCACTAAAAGGGGGGCTGTCCAAACGAAAAAGGGGGGTAAAAATATCATTTCCTTCTAAATTATCGAATTAGGGCATAAAAGGAAGGAAGGGGGTCTCATTTTTGGGGTGGAGAGAAAAACAGAGAGAGGGAGGAGGAGGAGCCGCCGGCCATCCTTCCTTTCTCCGGCGAACCCCATCTCCCCGCAGCCGAGCAACACCTCCATTTCTTCTTCTTCTTATTCTTTCTTCTTCCATTTTTATTCTCACCACCCCTAGCAGCCACCATCCCTTCTCCTCCGACCACAAAACCCATTCCTCCAAGCCCATGCCAATTTTTCCAGAACTCACCACTACCATCTCTACCACCATCTTCACCTCCTCATCCCAACCACCCCCTTCTTCTCCGGTCGGATTCTCGCCGGAATCCGACCATCCTCCATTAACCCCGACCGGCATCACCTGCTTCTTCATCAGCCACCTTCTCTTCCATGGCAGCCAATACTTTAAATCCCTTTGAAACCCATTTTGAATTCCCCATCATCAGCCCCTTTGATTTCAACCTTCTACAGACCCATGTTGACAAACCCTCAGCCACCATCTTCAAATCTGAGGTTCTCGACTCCCCTTTTCGGCAACATTCACGGAAATCCGGGTATCCTTGCACCATATCCGAACCCCATCGTCTTCATCTCACCCTTAGACCCCATCTCTAACCCCATCCACTACTTCTGCCATTTTCATCATACCCTTTTCCATTACAATCAAAACCCATCATCCCAACTTTCATTGATGACACCACCCATTCCACCACAAGCTTCATCTCCTCGTTACCATCGTCGTTCTCATTCCTAATCCATTTTCCCGCAATTCCGGAAGAAATCTAAACCTCCATCACTATCACAAGATTCGATCTGAACCGACTCTGCAATTTCGATGACTTAGTGAATTCTGATCATTTTTCAGCGAGCATTTCCGTCAACAATTCCGGTAACAATTTCAGCAGGTAGATACACTTGATATCTACATCACTGAGAGGTTAAAATGCCAGTGAATGACAGCATCATGTCTGCTGATCTGCCATAATTAGCTCAGTTCGATGTGGCAGCCCAAGCTGGAGGTTCGTATCAAATTTCCTAGTTCTAAAATTCCATAGTGTTGTTGGGGTCAGGACTAATTGGTCTTGGTCATTTTCTGTGCTTATATCTTGTACCTGCTCTGTGTTTTGATCATTTAGCTGTATGAGTCCGCCATGTGTTGATCGTTGAATAGTATGACTCGCAATTCTTATGAGTTGCATTATCTTGTGACAGTGTTTCAAGGAGAGGTTAATTATGTGATTACATGGTTGAGTGCATGTGGAGTTAAATCATTTGTTTGTCTTATCTTGGTCAGTCGACCCCTATATACGGAAAATGACAAATGAGTTAGGGTGTAGAACCAGGTTTCTAGGATTAGTAAGCTAAGAGTGGCAATGTTCTCTTTCATGTGAGATTTCTCATTCGGTTTGGATTAATTATCGGCATTTGATATCTCCTTCGGCTTGTTAGAGTCTTCTTCTCATGATTGGGCGATGAAGGCGTTAGCCCAAGCTCATCATTAGAGGGACTTACCTGGTTGTGGTAGTACCCTCTTCTCTCTTCTTCTCCTTTTAGGTACCTTTAAATCTTAGATGACCCTTTCTCTTGAAAGGGCGATGAAGGCGCTAGCCCAAGCCCATCCTTAGGGGACTCGCTCAATCCAAGTAGCGCTCCCCTCTTTTGTTTAGTAGGCCTACCCAACCTTTTGGATTTCTTTTAACCATTTTTTTTTAAAAAAACCCTTCTCTGGGCAATGATAAGGTTACTTGGAGCCCGTCTTTGTGTTTTGTGGCTCACCGTTTTTTGCACTTGAATCTGCACAAGTTGATGCCCCCTGTTATGCACCAAAATTTATAAAAATCAGAAATATCATTGCATGCATTTGTATAATTTGTTGAAAATTTAAGATTCTTCTTTTATTTTAAGTTTTGAGTTAGGTTCTGAAGATGAATGGACTGTTCAGGTGAGACTATATTGAAAGCTTATCATACTTATTAATTTTATTTTAAATACATTGTTTAATTGAAGAAGGAAATCAGATGATTTGCACTATTCGATGTCCTTGACACGAATATCGTTTGATTTCAAGGCGGTTTGTAGAAATATTATACGTGTAGGAAATCAGATGATTACTTTGGCATCATCTGATTTCATTGGAGTCCCCATATTAGGGTTTGTGGTTGGCTTTGAAGTGTTTAACATCATTTTTTTATTTCATTAGGCTACCCAGCGGCTGGTCTGGGCTAATTAATTTTATTTTAAATAAATTGTTTAATTGAAGAAGGAAATCAGATGATTTGCACTATTCGATGTCCTTGACACGAATATCGTCTGATTTCAAGGCGGTTTGTAGAAATATTATACGTGTAGGAAATCAGATGATTACTTTGGCATCATCTGATTTCATTGGAGTCCCCGTATTGGGGTTTGTGGTTGGCTTTGAAGTGTTTGATATTGTTTTTACTTCATTAAGCTACCTAGCGGCTGGTCTGGGCTAATTAATGTTGTTTATCATGCTATGATTGCTATTATTACAGCTTGTGTACTCTTTAGTTATAAGTCTTTCTTTGCTTAGTACTTGATTTGTTTATATAAGAATTGAATGGAAATTTGAGATTGCCTCGTAGCTCTTTTCTGCTCTCTTGGTGGACTAACGCAGTCTTCTAGACTTCTTTAGATACTAGAACCTGTACTAGGAGGCATATTCTGTCTCATTAGGAAATCCTCCTTTGGAGGCAAGCCTCATTTTTAGCTTAACCTCAGGGAGGTTGCTTTGATTTTGATAAATGGTGTACCCATATGAGGCATGCCTTGCCTCATTTAGAGAGCCTTTGAATCATTCGTTTGTGTGATGATGTTATCGGGGGAGTCTTTGACTCATTTGATCTTTATTGATGTTATTAGGGAGTCATCTGTCTTGGCTTTGTAAGTAATTAGCCTTTAGAAGGCCTGCTTGGCCTCATTTGTAGAATCCTTTCTGAGGTTGCACCTCAATTTGTACCTCTGTTAATTAGAGACCAATTTGGTCAATTAGTTGTCTTAGCCTTGCTTACCCCTTGCAAGGGCAATGATAAAGTTACTTGGACCCCATCTTTGTGTGTGTTTGGGAGACCCGCCCGGTCTCATTCTCTCGCTAGTTCTCCTCTTTGTGCGTCGTTTGGTTTTTGGGAGAACACCCTACTCGGCTTGGCTTCATACTCCTACCCTTATGGGGTACTGGGCGCACATTTGTTGCACCCTAGGGCTAAGTAGCTGTCCGGCCCGGCTGGGTGTTTTACCTCTGCCAAATGTGCAAATTCTTGTTCCTTTTCTTTTAGGGAGTCTCTGACTCATTTATCCTTTAGTTGGTGTTAGTGGAGTCTTTGACTCATGTTCCTTTTCTTTTAGGGAGTCTCTGACTCATTTATCCTTTAGTTGGTGTTAGTGGGGTCTTTGACTCGTGTTTCCTTTTCTTTTAGAGAGTCTTTGACTCATCTATCCTTTAGTTAGTATTAGTGGAGTCTTTGACTCATGTTTCTTTCTCTTTTAGAGAGTCTTTGACTCGTATATTCTTTAGTTGGTGTTATTGGAGTCTTTGACTCATGTTCCTTTTCTTTTAGGGAGTCTCTGACTCATTTATCCTTTAGTTGGTGTTAGTGGAGTCTTTGACTCGTGTTTCCTTTTCTTTTAGAGAGTCTTTGACTCATCTATCCTTTAGTTGATATTAGTGGAGTCTTTGACTCATGTTTCTTTCTCTTTTAGAGAGTCTTTGACTCGTCTATTCTTTAGTTGGTGTTAGTGGAGTCTTTGACTCATGTTTCTTTCTCTTTTAGAGAGTCTTTGACTCGTCTATTCTTTAGTTGGTGTTATTGGAGTCTTTGACTCATGTTTCGATTTCTTTTAGAGAGTCTTTAACTCGTCTATTCTTTAGTTGGTGTTAGTGGAGTCTTTGACTCATGTTTCCATTTCTTTTAGAGAGTCTTTAACTCGTCTATTCTTTAGTTGGTGTTAGTGGAGTCTTTGACTCGTATTTCCATTTTTTTTAGAGAGTCTTTGACTCATTTATCCTTTAATTGGTGTTATTGGAGTCTTTGACTCATGTTTCCATTTCTTTTAGAGAGTCCTTGACTCATTTATCCTTTTAGTTGGTATTGTTAGAGTCTTTGACTCATATTCCTTTTCTTTCAGAGAGTCTTTGACTCACTTGTCCTTTGCGGTGTTATTAGAGAGTCTTTGACTCATTTGCTCTTATAATGGTATTATTAGAGCCTAGTTTCCCCTTTTAGCCCTAGGATTTGGCCATAGGGTGTTGTTTTTGTATTTTCCCTCCGGTCTTTGACCAAAAGGGTGAAAACATCAGAAACCTATAATCCAAAAATATCGAAACATTTGAATTGTTTTAAAATGTTCTGAGTGTAGTTAGAGAGTTCGTTTCGAACTACGTTGGCTTGATCCTCTTCCACGAGGTACGTAGTGCAGCTTGGGATCTTTATCCCAAGTCCAGCCAAACTTTTGTAAATAAACTTTGAAAATCTTTCAAAAGCCTTTGAAAACCTTGTTTTCCAAAGATCTTCCTCTAAAGTTAGGAGTTTGTCCTAGCTAGGAGCGCCTCTGTCCGGTCAGTTGGTGTGGACCCCGATCCGAGAGATGCGGGCGGGGGACGTGCCCCACGCGCTAAGTCTCAGTGGATCATCCACGTGAATGGAGAGCTCTACCAAGGAACTCTCGAAAGAAGTGCCCCTCATAGCATGAGTGGCGATACAAAGGTGAGATACCTCTCGATTCGGGGACTAGCCCAGATTCGAGGCGTACCTTAAACAAAGAAGAGTCGCCATCCAAGGAAGTGGGCCAAGGATCCCATACTATACTCTGTTGCAACGGATAACCAGAGATATAAAAGAAGGTTCGTGCCTGGTTACGAATTCGGAAGGTCTAAAGAGCACCTCATCCGCCCAAGTGCAAACACCTGGTCTCTTATGCCATTTACTTAATAATTTTGAAGAGTTTTGGGCGAAAGTCATATGAAATGGGAACGAATATCTCCGAGAAGACGTCTATCTAATCATGCATGTCTCGGAGATGAATAATAAGCACACATAAAAGAAATGAAAGAAGTGTCGCCTAAGAATAACTATGTTATGAGTGTCATACCTAATTGGTGTCTGAGTTCTGGTGTGCAAACACATGCATGCTACAGCTAAAGGTATAGGATCTGTATATGAAAGTAAGAAAACACAGCAAAACACACAACACAATTCAATTCTATACATGACTGGACAAAATGAGTCCTGACTCTAATGCGACCTGACTCGGACCAAGATGGCCGTCCATCCCAGCTGCTCTACGTATCCCGGCCTCGGGAAGAATCGGAGTCAACGTAGTTCGATGCCCTGATCTAACTACGATGTCTAACCATCTAGAACCGCTATCCTAGACTCGATCCACTAGACTCGACTGATTTTTAAAGCTTTTTACACGATAGCTTAAGTTCAGGTGAATTGTAATTTTTAGGACTCTCTATATGCCTTAACTAATGCAAGTTGATTAGCCTTAAGCTAATGCAGGTGGGCCCTACATCCTATGTGTAACTAGGCTGTGCATCCTAAAGAAAACCATGGGCTGACTATATGCTTTCTAGTCTAGCCATCGGTTCGACTAGATGTCTAACCGATCAACTTGAGGCCTCCTAACTCTAGGGACACTCTCATGACTGGACACACCATATCAACAAATCAGGACAGACTCCTAACTCTAAAACACCCTAAATATCTAGGACAGACTCCTAACTCTAGAAGAAGATCTTTTTGAAAAAGGTTTGAATATTTTTGTAATTTTGAAAGATGTGAAATGTTTATTTTTAAAGGTTTGGCTGGACCTGGGATTTGGATCCCAAGCTGCACTACGTACCCTGTTGAAAGGGATCAAGCCAACGTAGTTCGGAAATGATTTTCCTAGCTACTCTCTTATGACTCAAGATTTTTGAGATTTTTAGTTTTTCAGATGTTTTTGTTGTTTTTTGACACAAGAGGACATAATCCTATCATCATAAGGGGAGGACAGGCTCCCGATATCCAGCAAAGGTTGGACAGCATCCTATGCTTTGCGGGGGAAAAAGACAGAAACACGACTCTGCAAGGGTTGGACAGCATCCTATACCTTGCAAGAGCGGATAGAAGAACATGATCTGATGAAAGGTTGGATAAAATCCTAACCCCTATGATGATAGAATTTGATTCCTGAACAAGAGGACTGACTCTCTAGACTAAGGACGGATTCCTATGCTAGTGGACTATCAAACCCAAATTAAAGCTCACAAGTAATAAGGAAAAAAGAGACCCTGTGCATATTTGGCAAAGGAAAAACACCCAGCCGGGCCGGACAGCTACCTAGCCCTAGGGTGCAACAAAGGGTAGGGGTATGTTGCCAAGCCGAGTAAGGTGTTCTCCCAAAACCAAACGACGCACAAAGAGGAGGTTTAGTAAGAGAATGAGACTGGGTAAGTCTCTTAGACACAGAGGTAGGATAGAGAAAATTGCTAATGAGACTAGGCAAGTCTCCTAGGCACAGAGATGAGATAGAGAAAAATGCTAGCAAGACTGGGCAAGTCTCCTAGGATGGGCTTGGACTATCACCTTTATCACCCTTGCAATGAGAGGGGATTCTAGTATCTAAAGAAAATTAACAGAAATCTATAAGACTGTGTTAGTCTATCAAAGAGAGAAGAAAAGGCTACCAGATAATCACAAATTCCATTCTATTCTTATAAAAATAAATCAAGTGCTAAGCAAAGAAGAATTTTCAATAATAAAAAAAAATCTATAGCAATCATAAAATGATAAACAACATTAATTAGTCCAGACCAGCCGCTGGATAGCCTAATAAAGTAAAAGAAAGCAATATCAAACACTTCTATGCCCAACCACAAACACCACCCCAATATAGGGATGAAATCAGATGATGCTAAAGTAATCATTTGATATCAAATACACATGATAATATTTCTATATCCCGCCTTGAAATCAGACAGTACTCATGTCGATAATATCGAATAGAGTAGTCATCTGATCTCCTTCTTCCTATTAAACAATTTATTTAAATAAAAAGGAATGAGTATAATAAGCTTTGAGATAATCTCACCTGAACAATCCATTTATCTTCAGAATCTAACTCAAAACTTAGTATGAAAGAGAAGTAATAAATTCTCAATATTTTATACAAATTTTTCCAATGATATTTCTAATCTACACAAAGTATAAATTAAAAGAGGCATTTTTTTAATATATGTAAGCAGCGAAGTATAACTAAATCTGAAAAAATGATATTTGCTATTGTCAGGGTGAAATAAGGCTGTTAATATCAAAATGGAAATGGCTACCACTATTAAGGTGTGAGAGGGAAAATTCTAAGACTTACTAAAGGCTGGATAAGCCTAAAAAATGAAAAGGGGAGCGCTATTCAGACTATGTAGGTCCTCTAATAATGGGCTTAGGCTAGCGCCTTCATCGCCCTGGCGATGAATGGAAGGATCTAATGACTTGAGGCTATCTTTATAAAAGACAAAAGAAAGAGAGATATTACATGGACTAAGTAGGTCTCCCTAAAAGATGGGCTTGGGATAACTCCTTCATTGCCCATTTGCTATGGTAGGATTATCTAATGAAATTAGGATGAAAAAGATTATCAGCCATTTGACCTCTTTTGAACAAAAACAATAAACTCTTAAAACTGACTTTCACTGTAGTGCGTATTCGAGGTAACTAATCATGAGAATGATGGGACTGATCATATAAATAATTGTCAGCCTAAAAACTGTTGCTAAAACCTAATGTTAAAAACTGAACTCCTTCTTTCATATAAAAATGACATACACAGAACTACTTAATGACTGCGCCATTATATGGAGCAACTACCCAAACAAAACTGATTTTAAGCAAATTCTATTTTTTTTAAAGTAACCGAAACATACAAGCTAAACACAGTGGTGTTCTCATTTCAGAATGTACTTACTTGAAAACCTGATATAAAGAACATAACAAATCTCAAGGTGATAGTAATGGAAATACAATGACCCATATTAGTGCAAAAAATCCAAATCAAAACGAACAGATTATGAATACTCCAACAAGAAATGCAAGAACTCGATGCGCCTATCAAAACAAAGTGAATCCATCACATTTTATAACCATCCAGTTCTTATTCCCTAGAGAATTAATGATATTAACAGCCATATCTCTTTAATTACACCTTACCCACCTTTTTTTTATTGTTTCAATATACTAATAAGATGATCATTATAATCAATATATGACAAATAACACATAAAATGGCATTATCAAAATTCGATTAGACAGGCATCAGTTCTTTAAAATAGTCTCAATAGGAATGTTATCACCCTAGTCTTATTTATTGAATACATTAATACCCTACCCTGAACATAGCTAGACTAGCATCATTCCTAAATAAACAAAAACGAGTAAAACAGTACATATGGTAATCCTACTATCATCTTGCCAGAGACACATAGAGCGAGGAAAAATTAAACATGATGAACCTAGATATTTAACATCTAACTACTCTTTTAACCAACTACAAAAATGTATAAAGACTACCTTGTTTTATGCCAAGGATCATCAATAAAAGGAAATAAAGTAAGTTAATTTCAGCCCCTAAATTGATTTTTAAGATTTTCAAACATTAATCAATCAATCAAATACACTTATTACCACTCATAAGATCAATGGTAAAAAGCAAAAGACTAAGGATTGCCACAGGTTCTAAAAGGATCAGGTTAAGGTTGAGGGCTTAAAAAAAACATTTGAATAATGGATAATTTAACAAATGGTTTTTTTTTTTAAAAAAATCAGCAACCTGAATATGCAAGCATGGAAAGCAAGAGTCTTAAAAACCAGATTACTCTAATTAACATAACCTCATCCATGCTCTCTCTCTTTTTAAAACAAAATCAATTTGGATCACAAAAGAGAACGTTTTCTTTCCTAACTTATTCACTCAAAATGCAGATGTTACAATCCCCATATATACATATGCTGCCCCTCTTAGCTATCCCTATTTGTTTTATCTTGGGAAAATCATTTTCCATTCACAAAGCATGAAAAACAACCATATCTATCGATTTTTATAAAGTGTATCTAGCATTTTAAGAATTAGCCATTTATGTTGACTTTCCCACACATCAAGCAATAATGTTTTGAGGAAGTCATTACTACCAATACATTTCTTTCACTTAGGAGAATAGAGAATACTATAATTAATGAAAAGAGGCTGCTAGTATCAATTAAAAGGAGAAGGAATAAGGTAAGAGGGCTGATGATATTAGTTGGAAATGAAAGGGAATAAACGTATAAACATGTGGAGAATACATTGGGCTGCCAATATCATAAGAGTGTATGGGTTGCTAATCTCAAGATGAAGTGGTAGCTGCAAATATCAAAGTGAAGTAGGGTTGTCATTATCAAGATGAAGTAGGGCTGCCATTATCAAGGAAAATAAAAACGAGGGCTGATACCATCTCATGAACACTAATTGATACAGAGCAGACACTGGGAATAAATGTAGTATTATTATGAAAATTAACACTTTCAAAACATAAGATCAATGTAATAGTTATATATATATAAATCAGTCATGCTTATTATAGATTCAGGCTTCAAAATACAACCTGATAAACATAAAAATTTCTCAGCTAATGATACAACTATTTAACAGGCTGATTTCTGAAGCCACGAAACTTCTGCAACGATGACAAAATTCTAGAGTCCTACAATTTTACATATGTAATTTCACTGAAGCATGAATTAAGAAGGCCTAAAACGTATATCATAGCGATAATATTTCAACATCACCAGTGACTAAAAAGATTCAGAAACAGAGCAATCCATTTCTAAGTGATGTGAAATTCAAAATTTCAGATTAACAAGGTAATTTCTCTTTAAAATTTCTAACACAATTAAATGACAAATCCTACTAATTATCACAAATGAATTTAAGGAATTTGTTATTCAATTGGAAACAACACTCACACAATCATGAATCATAGTTATAACTAGTAGAATCATGAACAGGTTTAAATAAAATACTTTAGAAGTTATAATTTGATTTTTAAATCAAAAATAAATTATCACCTTACCTCCACCTTGATCCGAACCTTCTTCCCCTTTCTTCTTATGAATCAAACTCGGATCTCCTCTTTTCACGAAGAATCACTTATATATCTCGAAAGAAATCTTTTCCTTCAACTTCTCAAGAAGTATCATGCTGAATACTCATCAATTTATCCAAATCTCTCTGCTCTTTACAAAGCTGAAGCTTAGGCCACTACTAGAAGATAGATCTGAGATGTAGAGCTCGAATTAGGGTTTCTTAGCTTGGATCTAAAGTATTTAGGGCTTTAGAAAAGTTGAATCTAGGGTTTCAAGTTTAGAAGTTTCAGAAAACAAGAAAATCTAACAAAGAGAAGAAACAAATGAGCTAATCAAAGATAAAAATGTTCGGCCGGAGGAGGCAAGCTTGCCGGAGATGAGAAACGGTGAAAAGTATGGCCGAAGAAGGTTAGGGTTTACAAAGAGGAATTAAGAAGAACAATAGAGAACAAGGTGAACATGAGGAGAAAATAGTGTAAACAAGGAAGAAATCCGGTTAGCACTGACCGGAATCGGGTGGATTTGCCCGGAGAAGAGATAATTCCGATCGGAAAATGGGTTAGGGATTTTTTTTTCTCTCGTTTTTCTCTCTCTGCAAAATTTTAATTCTTCTCTTTTTTTTTTCTTTTAATGAGGTTAAATGGCTATTTATAAGAGAAAATGAATGTTGATATTGGCACTCCAAGTTGTGATTGGCGCGCGGATTTGCGCAAAAAAATGATGGGCGCACGCCCGACTCGCGTCCTATTCGGACCTTGGTCGGCCTTCTCCAGGATAATTCACCCCCCTTTTGCGAACTTGCACTATGACTTTGCTCGACTCGTTCACTAAGCAAACGCGCTCGGATTTCGACGAAATTTTACGGGGAGCTAGATGGGACCCTAACCTAGCTTAGGGTGAAGTTTGGGACCCTAATTGATTGATTTGGTTGAGTTTTGCTCAAACTCGGAAAGATTAGGGCACGGTCAAAATGGGGTGTCTACAGTGGGCGATTCACATCGCCGACTGATGACTAGGTCTAAGATGCGTTAGTGATCCCATTGTTTTCTTTAGGACGCACAGCCTAGTTACACATAGGTTGTAGGAACCACCTGCATTAGCTTAGGGCTAACTTGCATTTAGTTAGGGCATATAGGGTGTCCTAAAATCTACAATTCACTGGAATTTAAATAATCGTTCAAGAAGCTTTAATAATTAGTCCGGTCTTTTAGATCGAGTCTATGATAGAGGTCTAGGTGTCTTAGGCATCCTAGCTTAGAATAGGCGCGAAGAACTACGTTGCCTTGATTCTCGTGGAGGCGGGGATACGTAGGCTTCTTTGGATGAATATCAGACCATCCGAGGACTCGGGCTAAATCGTTTTAGAGTCTTAGGATTTGTGGTGTTGTTATATTGTATATTTTGTTGTGTTTTCTTACTTTCTTGTGCAGACCTATACCTTTAGCTGTAGCTTGTATGTGCTTGTCCATCAGAACTTAGACACCAGTTAGGTATGTCACTCATAACCTAGTTGTGATTAGGCGACACATTTTTTTATTTTGTTTTGTATGTGCTTATTATTTCATCCCCTGGTCATGCATGATTAGGTAGACCTCTTCCCGGGGATATTTGTTCCCATTTCATATGATTTTTGCCCAAAACTCTTCGAGGTTAATAATAAATGGCATAAGAGACCAAGTGTTCGCACTCGGGCGAATTGGGGGCGCTCTTCGGACCTTCTCCATTCGTCATCAGGCACGGACCTTTTGTATCTCTGGTTATCCATTGCAAACAGAGCATTTGTTTTGGTTCCATGGCGCATCCATGGATGGCGACTCTGAGTTATTTTTAGATATATCTTGGTTTCGAGCCCTGGCTCCGGATCAGGATTTATCTCTTTCTTTTTTATATCGCCACTCATGCTATGCTGTGAGGGTGGCGACAGTTTCGAGAGTTCCTTGGCAGAGCTCTCCTTCACGTTGTGGAGATCCGAGAGGATTGCAGGAGGGATCTCGCGCCCCTCGGCACCGTCCTCGGATCGGGGTCCACATCTGCAGATTCGGGATCCCTCGCGCCTTGATAACAGATAATGGCAAACAATTCGACTGCCGAAACTTTGGAAATTCTGCTCCGACCTGAAAATTGAGCAGAGGTTCACCTCAGTAGCGCACCCACAGACCAACGGGCAGACAGAAGTCACAAACCGAATCCTACTACAGGGTATAAAGAAAAGACTGGACGAAAAAGCTGGCCGATGGGCAGACGAGCTCTATCATGTCCTATGGGCGTATCGCACCACCCCACGCACACCAACAGGTGAGTCACCGTTCAACCTGTCATTTGGAACAGAGACGGTAATACCCGTCGATGTAGGCACCCCGTCTGCCTGGATCACCAGCTTCAACGAACAGCTCAACGGTAACGGGCTCCGCGCGAATCTTGACTTATTAGAGAAGGCCAGAGAAGAATCCCGAATAAGAGTCGCCGCCTACAAGCAGAGAGTATCTCGCTATCATGACTCCAAGATTCGCCCCAGAGAGTTTCGAGTTGGAGATCTGGTCTTAAGGAAAGCTGCTCCCAACCCAAGAAGGTCGGAAAACTTTCCCCAACCTGGGAAGGGCCGTACCAAGTAAAGGAGGTGATTCATCCGGGAAGTTATAGGCTGGAAACACTCGAGGAACAGCCCCTACCCCACGCCTGGAACTCAAAGAACCTTCGCAAATACCATCAGTAGCGAGCTAACCGGTGCGAAAATAACTTTGTAAATCTATACTGAATATGAATGAAAGAAGCTCTTTTACAAATCTCTTCGTATTCGTCCATTTGGAAACCCAGTTCACTAAAACTAGGATACTCGACGCTTGGTTCGCCACGGCTCGTCTTCGCAAAGACCGGGAGTCCACTCCTGGTCCGGAACCAGCTCGGATGCAGAAACCAAAGCTCCTTGGAAACCCAATTCACTAAAACTAGGGTACTCAACACTTGGTTCGCCACGGCTCGTCTCCGCAAAGACCGGGAGTCCACTCCTGGTCCGGAACCAGCCCGGATGCAGAAACCAAAGCTCCTTGGAAACCCAGTTCACTAAAACTAGGGTACTCGATGCTTGGTTCGCCACGGCTCGTCTCCGCAAAGACCGGGAGTCCACTCCTGGTCCGGAACCAGCCCGGATGCAGAAACCAAAGCTCCTTGGAAACCCAGTTCACTAAAACTAGGGTACTCGACGCTTGGTTCACCAAGCACATTAGGCTCAACCTAAGCCCATGACGACCGCCTAGAGCAATCGCCACACAGTATACGGACAAGCAGTATAAACTAGAAACGGACAAGCGAAGAAGAAGTAAACAGTAAAAAATTGCTTTCTATTCATATATGAGGGCCTCAGAAGACCATTACAAAAACAACGCCTCAACGGGCTGTTACAAAAAGTCGAGCCTCCAACGGGCCATTACAAAAAGAAGTCCAAAGTCACAAAAAGGGGTGGAGAAGAGCTCAAGACGCCTCGCCACCGCCGCCCGGCGCGGGATCTGCCCCTGGAGACAAGGGTGCGTCCGCTGTGGCCGGATCATCACCAGTAATTGTCGGTGGATCAGGCAGAACCATCTTGGACAAATCAACGCCCGGGTCGGAATCCTTGACCTGTTCGAGGCAGTCATAGAACCCAATTTTGTACCCCTCGCTAGATAGGGCGATGAGTTCATCCTCCTTTCTCTGAATAGCCACCTCTTGCCTCTCTCGGGCTCTGTCCCTCTGGGCGTTGAGGGCTTCCACTGCTTCCTCCTTCTGCGCAGTCAGCTGTGCGGCAAAGTCTTCTTTGATCCGCTTGTTTTCTTCTTTCAGCCGCTTGTTTTCCTCAGCCGATTTTTCAGCGGTCTCCTGAAGCTCTTTCACCTCTCGGATCAACTTGCCGTTCTCCTCCTCCGATTTCGTTATCGCCTCAGCGAACTTCTGACTCTTCTGATTGAGATCGTTGAAATACAATAAAATCTGCAAGCAGATCGACCAGCATTAAGCACAGATGAGTGAAGGATTGAGCAAAAATAAATAAACACTTAAAAGCCACTTCACCTGGTAAGGGGACGAAAAAATGGCCTCTTCGTGGAGAACCTGTTGCTTGTCACTGCTAAGGAGGACTTTGCTAAGAAGCTCCTTAGCCACCCGAGTCTCACCCAGACCGGTGTCGTTCTTCTGGACGGCCCAGTTGGGCCGGAAAACATTGTCTTCAGTCCTCGCCGCGGGAGGACGGACTCTCGCTGATGTGCCTCCCGGCTTGGAAGATTCCGGGCCACGGCTCTGGGCGCCCACCAACTTGACCACTGTCTTGGCTTTGGCAGGCGGGGCCTTTGCAGGCGGTGCCCTGGCAGGCGGTGCCGTGGCCTGGGAGGGCGCCGGACTCGCCCTTCTACGGTTTTTCTCTTTTGGCCCTGACGGACCGTCCCAAAGGCCCCCTTCCTCATCTTATCAACTAAAGACTGCTGCTGCATCTCTGAAAGATAGACAAAAATGAAACTAGTCAGAAGCAGGGAAAAAGAGGAAAGATAAGTTTTAAGCGAGACTGGCCACGTATGCGCCCGGGTCGCCGTACTAAGGCCCAACCCGATGAGAACCTCTTCCCCTTGGAAGTCCGAACAGTCGGTAGGCCCCTCGCGGTCCAGCAAGTCTCGAAGCAAAGCAAGCGTCCTCGCATCTTCACCCTCGAGAAGCGGCTTGCGACTCATCGCAGCTGTGTCTGGGGTGCCCCATTTCAAAGGAACCGGCCAGGGCTCGCTGGACTCCCTGTCCTCCACATAAAAGAACCGGTTCCTCCACAAGTGTATCGAGGAGGGAATGCCAGTGATCATTTTCACCTCTGGGCGCTGGCTAATGTAAATCCAACCCCCGCCCTTGTGCCTCTTCAGTTGCGCACACACACGGAACAGCGGCAATGTCAAGTTCCTCTGGAGCCGGCCCTGAACGAGGTATACGAACCCTACCAGTAGCCTCCATGAGTTAGGCGCTACTTGAGCCGGAGCCAGCCCGTAAAATTGAAGCACCGAGGCGAAGAATGGGTGCATAGGAAACCTGAGTCTGGCTCTCAACGACTCTTCATATATGCAAACATCAGAATTCTCGTTACAAGCCCTATCTCTCTCCGTCGCCTCCCTCAGCCCAAGCCAGGATGGAATACAGTATTTATCCCTAATCACCACCAGCATGGACTCATCCAGGTGATTCTCCTCGTTGAGAGCCTGTATGTTGTATTTGGGATTGGCATCCATCCGGGCCCTCGCCACAACCTCAACGGCCCGGCCAGGGACTAACGTTGTGGACGCCTCGCCGACGTCACTACCAACACTCCCCTCCAGTGAGACGTAACTATCTGTCCGAAGCGGAATGGCGTTCAAATCCAAAATCACTTCGTCCTCCACCTCCTCATCACTCCATATGACATCCGCACTGACATCGGGACTTGCCATTTTCGGGGCTGTTGGCCTGTCCTCGGTTCTAATCGACGCACTAGCCCCTGAACTACTAGAAGACGACTCCCCCGAACCGGACTCAGAACTAGAGCTACTAGACATGAAAGTAGGAAAAGAAACGAATGAAGCGCGTTGAAGAAAATTACCGGTCTACTAAAGGTACCGAACTGGAAGCTTCTGAATCCGCGGCCGTTCACAGCTGCAAAACTACACGAGCCGAACTGGCCTTCGCCGAACTGGCAGAGAAAAGAAGAGGAGGAGAAGGAGAAGTAAAAGTAAAAAATGAGAAGGTAAAAACCTCCTTATATAAGTTTTACCTGAGGCGGTGCGCATTTAATGAAGGGCACACACTTCGAGGGCGTCTTACTGGTGCCACGTGTCCTATATTAAATAAATAAATGGACACACGCATCGAGGCAAAGGCGCAAGCAAATACGCGCGTATCTCCAAGGAATTAAGGGCATCCGCCAAGTGTTCGTGCATCAATCCGACCCAAGCCGGACTGGATATGACGCGTTTCGCAAAACGACAAAAAACAGTCTGGCCCAAGCCGGACTGGATCGCTAAACGACAAAAAGCAGTCCGGCCCAAGCCGGACTGGATATGACGCGTTTCGCAAAACGACAAAAAGCAGTCCGGCCCAAGCCGGACTGGATATGACCCGTTTCGCAAAACGACAAAAAGCAGTCTGGCCCAAGCCGGAATGGATCGCTAAACGACAAAAAGCAGTCCGGCCCAAGCCGGACTGGATCGCAAAACGACAAAAAGCAGTCCGGCCAAAGTCGGACTGGATATGACGTGTTTCGCAAAACGACAAGCCGGACTGTTCCAAAATCCGGACTGTTCTAAAATCCGGACTGCTCCAAAATTCGGACTGTTCTAAAATCCGGACTGCTCCAAAAATCCGGACTGTTCTAAAAATCCGAACTGTCCAAAAATCCGGACTGTTCCAAAGCCGGACTGCTCCAAAAGCCGGACTGCTCCAAAATCCGGACTGTTCTAAAATCCGGACTGTTCTAAAAATTCGGACTGTCCAAAAATCCGGACTGTTCCAAAAATCCGGACTTTTCCAAAGCCGGACTGCTCCAAAAGCCGGACTGCTCCAAAATCCGGACTGTTCTAAAATCCGAACTGTTCTAAAATCCGGACTGCTCCAAAATCCGGACTGTTTTAAAATCCGGACTGCTCCAAAAATTCGGAGTGTTCTAAAAATCCGGACTGTCCAAAAATCCAGACTGTTCCAAAAATCCGGACTGTTCCAAAGCCGGACTGCTCCAGAATCCGGACTGCTTCGCAGGCCCCTCTACCACCACCAATTAAAGATGTACTCTACCACATTTCCCCAAGTCACCATAATAACTTGGAGAACTGGGGGGGCAACTGATGGGGTGTAAAAATGCTGCAGCCTATCGGCTTCTGACACGCGTCTCGGGAAGGGCCCACCGTAGACCAGCCTATCAGGTGCCGCCACGTGTCTCGGAGTGGGCCCACTGCAGATCCCGCGTCAGCAAGGGTAGTTCGGTAATTACCTCAGAGTAGGTGAGCTCGGACCTATGGCTGGCCGACACCTGCCTTGGAGCATTAACTCCCCACCTACCCCAAATTTCCTCTATAAAAGGGCTTCCAAAGCTCATAAATCAGGGTACTAACTTCTCACCCACCACTCTTAAACTCGCTCTGCACTCCTGCTCATACTGACTTGAGTGTTGAAGGGCCTGTCCGGAGTAACACTCCGGATTGGTCATTCTGACCTCGTTTGCTTCTGCGCAGAACACAGTTCTGCCGGACTCATTCCCTTCACTTCGGCTCCTCGGGCCCTCCAGCTCAGCTCTTACGTCACTGTCATATCTGTTAACCGATTTTAGGCCTAACACAAGTGTTTCAAAATGCAGATAAAAATGTGGCCAAAGCAAATCCCAGCCGACCTAGCATGATACGATTGAGTACTCAATTGAACCAAACAAGTATTTGTTTGAGGAGATCGGCAATCGTTAACTAGGATGGTAATAGGAGTTTTGATTAGCCTCGTAGGGCATAGTGCAGATTTCTGACAAGACAAAAGGGAGTAGACTCGGATGAGTTGACAATGACGTGCTAGAGTCTTGAAACTACGAGTCATTCTATAACATTCTATATCATGTTCGTTTTGGATTTTAGAATTAATTTTGAGTCCAAAAACGATAATTAAACTTAAATTTGTGTTTAATTTTGAGCCCAATAATCAGTGTTGGACGCAAAATCAATTCTCAAAATCCAAACTGAACAAGGCAGTAAAAAAAGATAAAGAGGAAAGTGGAACGATTGAAAAGTAATGAATATTTTACACTTTTGTTCTATAGATCCAATCATCCAAACACCCCTGAGGGTGCATTTAGTGGGGAAACATTTTGACAAATTTAACAAATTAATAGTAATAAAATTCACTTTCCACGTTCTTATGAAAGTGATGCAAATAAATGGACTCCAGTTAAGAACCAAGGTTTAAAATTTCGGTTTTGGCACCGGTTTCGGACTCTGAAATTTTGAAATTTCAACCGAAATTTCGGTCGAAATCTGGTACGACAAAGAAAATGGTATTTTATTCAATATTAAATTTCGCCCGAAATTACCGAAGGTAAAATATTAAAATAATAATAAAAAAGGTTTTTTGGTTTAAATTTCAGGCAAAATTGAAATTTCGGTAAAAAAAAATGACTGTTTCGGTTTTTGGTGGTTTCGGTGTCGGTCTCCTTCGGATTTCGGTTGAAATTTAAAACCATGTTAAGAACGTGATTGCATGCAAGTGATTGCAAATTTGCCCAATTATAAGATGTAGAGATAAGAAAGTGAGGAAAATAGATAGATAATTCTCACCCTCCGTTACTGCTGTCTAAATGGATGGTTAGAAAAAAAACAACACAAAAAACACACAACGATCCACATTCAACGAGAAAGTTCCACTAATCCAAACATTAAGATAATGGGGCCGATAAGATGAAATGTCTGAATTATAGAAAAATGTGGGCCACACTGAAACCTTAGGGGGGGGGGTGATTGCATTTATACAGAATGTTTCTATAATTCTATTTACCATGAAGAATGTTTCAATAGGGCGCGATCTCTTTGTAAAATTGAGGCATGCCTACTATTACAAGTGGACCCCACCTTGGTTGATCTGATTGTCTATGTATAGGCCTTAATTTAGATATTTAATTGCCTGAAAATCACAATGATTTGGCAATACTAACATTTAATCAAAGGAAATGATATTTCCCCCCGTGATGGACAAAATCCCCCCTCTAACGTTATTCTTCAAGTTTTAAAGGGGAAGAAAAACGTTAAAGGGGGGGAATTTATCCTCGAGCAGTGAACCATTCTCACAGAAACTGTTGTTGGGGTGGGGTGGGGGGTATCAGTTCCCTTAATCAAATGTGTTTTGTAGGGCTGCAACTCGGGTCGGGCGGGTCGGGTTTTGGAGAACCCAACCCTACCCGAGAAATATCTCGGGTCGGGTCGGGTCGGGTTTTTTTTCGGAAAACCCACGATTCCCAAACCCGGCCCTGCCCATGATAAATCTCGGGTCGGGTCGGGTTTTTTCACGTTGACGCAAATTTTTAAGGAAAATTCTTGTTTGGCAAGGCAACTCAACTCATAGAAGCAGAAATTACACTCACATTACACTTGAATCAAACAATGATGTAATTACACTCACATCACACTTGAATCAAACAATGCTGTAATCAAACAATGTTGTAATTACAATCAAACAATGCTGAATCAAACACTTGAATCAACTCAACTCGTAGAAGCAGAAATTACACTCACATACAGTAACAGTGGGTGCGTGGGTTTTCACTTTTAACTTTGGGATAATTACATTTACACCCCCTCTAGTTTCTGACACATCCACTTCCACCCCTATAGTTTAAAACGTGACAAATACACCCCTGTAGTTTCAATTTGTTTAAGGTTTGCCCCCTCAGCTGAAGGTTCGTCCATAGATTGAAGGGTTAGGATGATCCGATGGAGCTGATTTTTTGGGCACACCATATCTATGTCAGGACCCATCAAATGAACGCTTTAGATCATCCAAATAATGTGGGCCCCTACCCGAATCCAAACACTACCAAAAAATCATCCAAATAATGTGGGCCCACATTGTTTGGATGATCCAAAGCGTTCATTTGATGGATCCTGACATAGTTAGGGTGTGCCCAAAAAATCAGCTCCATCGGATCATCCTAACCCTTCAATCTATGGACGAACCTTCAGCTGAGGGGCCTACCTTAAACAAATTGAAACTACAAGGGTGTATTTGTCACGTTTTAAACTATAGGGGTGGAAGTGGATGTGTCAGAAACTAGAGGGGGTGTAAATGTAATTATCCCTTTAACTTTTAACTAACAATAGAAAAAAAATATACATACTATAACTTATGTAACTCGGGTCGGGTCGGGTCGGGTCGGGTCGGGCCCCTTCAAACCCGGCTCGACCCGAGATTCATGCGGGCTTTTGAATGCTGAACCCGGCTCGACTCAAAACCCATGAAACATGAACCCGACCCAGGCTATTTTCGGGTCGGGTCGATGCGGGTCGGGTTTTACCCGGCTCGAGTTGCAGCCCTAGTGTTTTGGCCGTTGAATGGAAATGGTAAAATTTTACACGGTTTAAACCTAGACCCACCTTGTGATCACATATCAGATCAACGGTCCTGAATCCTGATCACCAAGCACATCTGTCACATGTGCACTGGGTCACAATCATTTTCATTCATTCATTAGAAATAGTCCTGCAAATCGATCTCAATGCTCAAAAGCAAGATTATAAATTGCACAATAGGAATAGAGATTTGCTATAGGCAATTTGGTGGCTCACTTTTGAAGGCGAGAACAGTAAATTCAAATGAATTAAATCAATAAGACAAAATCAACGGAAAAGTGAGCCTGTGTGGCGGTTCTCTCCACCAAAAGTGAGCCTCGAAATGGCTTTCCGCGAAATTGCCTAGCAAATCCCATAGATATTAGAGAGATTATTAGTGCGCCTCCTTTGTTTAATAACTACAGGAAGTCATAAAGCCACTGAAAGTTTAAAACTTCTTGGTGAACATTTCTCATCAACATAATCTATTTTATGTGTGATTGGAAAACTTCGTTGGCCGTTTTATGTTATTTAAAACATTATAAAGCCATGATTGGCGCCTTAAAAACATTCCATGAAATATTTATGAGGTCAACTGGTTGAGATGGGCGGGAGAGGGAGAGACCTGAGAGGGTGCGTGAGTGGAAGGGCATGAAAAGCCCTTATAAAAAGTAAAAAATAATTTTAAGTAGGATTTTTTTTTACCCTTTGTAGAGACTAGTAAAAACTCACGTGCATTGCACGTGCGTGAACAAAGGATTATCATCTGTAAATTATTTTTTGGGAACAATTAATTTATATTGTGGCCCATTAAATGGACGGTTTGGATCATAGGCCGTAAAATATTCAGTAGAATTTTATCTTTTTTGATAGGTAAGTTAGGGTTTTGCAGGGACCCCTACGGGCTTATTAAAAAAATACTTCACTACATGGGTTTACACCATATATATCCTAACAAGAATTTTGTGACAAAGCCTGCAAACCAAAAACATATTTCTTACACTCCCTATTAAAAAAATACAGTACTGTATAACTTACACCATAGGATGATCCAAACCGTCCAATTGATGTGCCACATCGTAAATAGGGTGTTCCCAAAAAACACATTTCCATGCGATGATCCTAGCGCTGCAGTCTATAGAGGAACTGCATATTTAGGAAACATTTATTGGTTGGAGGGTTGTAATTATCCTATGGAAATGAATTTTGGCACACAACATACTTACATTGTAGCCCATGAAATGGACGGTTTGGATCATCCTACGATGTAAGCCATACAATAATTTTTCAAAAAAAATACTCACTATCAGGACTTACACTATATAAAAACTCTCATAATAACATCATTTTTCTCTAAATCATGGGGAAATGGGTCAAACGGGCCGGGTCAAAATCACCCTGAAATGGACGATTTGGATCATCCTATGGTGTAGGCCGTAAAATATTCAGTACATTTTTTTCTTTTTTGATAGGAAAGTTGGGGTTTTGAGGGAACCCCTACTGGCTTATTAAAAAATACTTCACTACATGGTCTTACACCATATATATTCTAACAAGAATTTTGTGACAAAGCCTGCAAACCAAAAACATATTTCTTACACTCCCTATTAAAACAAAACAGTACTGTATAACTTACACCATAGGATGATCCAAACCGTCCAATTGATGTGCCACATCGTAAATAGGGTGTTCCCAAAAAACACATTTCCATGCGATGATCCTAGCCCTGCAGTCTGTAGAGGAACGGCATATTTAGGAAACATTTATTGGTTGGAGGGTTGTAATTATCCTATGGAAATGAATTTTGGCACACAACCTACTTACATTGTGGCCCATGGAATGGACGGTTTGGATCATCCTACGATGTAAGCCATACAGTAATTTTTCAAAAAAAATACTCACTATCAGGACTTACACTATATAAAAACTCTCATAATAACATCATTTTCCTCTAAATCATGGGGAAATGGGTCACACGGGCCGGGTCAAAATCACCCTGAAATGGACGGTTTGGACCATTAAATGGACGGTTTGGATCATCCTATGGTGTAGGCCGTAAAATATTCAGTACATTTTTTCCTTTTTTGATAGGAAAGTTGGGGTTTTGAGAGGACCCCTACTGGCTTATTAAAAAATACTTCACTACATGGTCTTAGACCATATATATTCTAACAAGAATTTTGTGACAAAGCCTGCAAACCAAAAACATATTTCTTACACGTTGGCCCAGAAAGGAGGCCCGGAGGCCATCACTTCAAGTACAACCCATCACCATCAAACCCCAAAAGGATAGTGGGTCCCACAACCACTTGGACTTCTATGCAATATGGTTAAGGTAGTTATTACATAACAAAGGAGGTCAAATGGCATTTTCATCTCTTTCTAAAGAGGGAGAGATAACATCTTAGGAGAAGAAAAAGCCCTCCATCGCAAAAAGATCAAGCAAACACACAAGGCCCTTCACAAAAAATAATAATATAAGGAATCATAATTACACTTTGGTAAGAAGGTCCAATGGCATGGGGCGCCCTTCTAGCTGGTTTTTTCCAATGGCACGCTTTAGTTTAGCATTCCCCACTTTTGAAAATTTATTGTATAAAATTTAAAAATGAAGTTGTCTTTTAAATTTTCATGTGGCTTAATACTATTCTATAAAGAAAATGATGAACCTGGGCTTAATACCTATAAAAAATAAAAGTAAAAAATAAGTGTGAAAACATTGTACAAGGAAAATTCACTAAAAACCTTTTCAAAGAATTCGAAGGAGCATTGAATACTAAGATTCATTCACAATGATATTATGACCTGAAAAATGCAATGACTTGTGGGGTTCATTAATACTTTATCATGTTCATAGTTGATTGTTCGAGATTTGCAATTGTAAATTGTATTAAGACTAAGATGAACCACTTAAAAAATTCAAAACATATAAATTGAAGTTGAAAATGAAAAAAGATGAGAAAATAAAAATTCATAAATCAAAGAGAGGAGAAGAATAGACCTTTTATGTAGAAAATTTATTGAGGAGCATGAGACAATTTATCAGATCACCAAACTCTACTCCTCAATAAAAATAGCGTAGCAACTTTGGTTATTAGGGAATAGTTATCAAAGAAGCCTATTCCTTCATTTTGTTTGAAGTCTTTCGCAACTATTCTAGGCTTAAATTTTCCGATTTGTTTCATTAGTTTGAAGTTACCTTTTAAATATTCATTTGTAAACCGATAAGTTTGCAACCTGTAGGTTTACAGCATATGGGTCGATCAACTAATTCCGTATATGTCATTTCTTGAATGAAGAACTAGAAGTAGATATTCTTGAATAGAAAACTAGGAGTAGAGATCTATATAGACCAATCTAAAGGTTTTGTGGTTAAATCGTTGATGGAAAACTAGTAGTAGAGATTCTTGAATTGAAAACTAGAATCTATGTAGACCAACCTAAAGGTTTTGTGGTTAAATCATTGTTAAAGGACAAGAAGTAAACTATGCAAATTAATTAAATCATTGTATGACCCGAAACAGGCAATTAAAAAATTAAATATGTTCAGAGATCAAGATCCACATTAAAAATCTTTACCATGGGCAAACCCAGCCCAGTGAAGCTAAGCTGGGGCTGTGGATGTGGATGTGGATGTTGCCTCTCTTTGGTGCCCTAAACGTGGATATGAATGTGGATATGGATGGGGACAGGCAACTTCAGTTTTTTACACTAAAGAGATAGACCATCTCTCTAATAGAAACGAAATCACCATTGCTCAATTAATGATTCATTCATGAGTACACACTCTGTCAATAGCTCCATTTCATCCTAGAAGCTTCTCACCAGTACACCAGTACTTGTCCTCAAATTTCGATTGTTAAGGGGTCATTTTACCTTAATATTTTTCATCAATTAGATTACAAGGATTTCTTGTTCAGTCTATATATACGGAAAACAAGTGGCCCATTGTAACATGCATGCAAGTCTCTCTCTCTCTCTCTCTCTCTCTCACGTAAAATGGGTATAAAACCAATTTATGCATATATTTTATTATCTTGGATTTTAAAATCCCTAAAACCTATGTTTTATAAGCTATATAAAACCTGGATTGTACATTTTCATGATTATAAAATCTAGGGGTGTCAATGGAACCAGACGGTCTGATGGACAGGCTGAATCCGAACCTTAATAAACGAGATCTAGGCACATGAGAAGGATCCATTGACATATTATGGATCCTAGCTCTTCGTAAGATCCGAAAAATTTCGGATCGTGATCAAGACATGGCAAAAAAGTCCGATGGATGGTCACGATCCGAAATCTTTTTCCTAAAATACCCTCAAAATATTTCTTACATTAATACTCAAAGGAGGGTTATTTTTATAAAAATGAACTAAATATTACTTACCTTACAACTTTCCACTTCCCCCCCTTTTTCCAGGCATCTTTTTCTCTTCCTATACACAATTGGTTTTTCTTCCTATAAACGTGCCACTCACCTTCAACAAGGATTAGTTACTCAAAAGTTTTATCGTCGCGCACCCTCGAACATTAGAGTTCTTTTCAACAATAAATCCTATTCTTCCTCAAAATTGTGGGTTATTATTAGATATAGTGAGTAATTCTTTTTTGAATTGAGGAAGTTTTGGAGTTCATTTCAAATGAAAAAGGCTGAGATTTTTTGTTGTTTTGTAAGTAATACCTACTAGGACACTCCGATGGACGGTCCGATTTGAAATGGATCCTGAGCAGGACACAAGAAGTAGGATCCGAAGAACACTCTGAATCCGATCCGACCAATAAGAGATTTGAATGGATCGTGACTAAGACACAGGTGGATCCAATCCGAAGTGGATCCATTGACACCCCTAGTAAAATCCAGATTTTAGCTTATAAAATCTAGGTTATGGCTTATAAAATCCATGTATCCAAACGGCCCCAAAATGAAATTTTGTTTTACACCACAAAATAAAGGGAGATGACTTTTCAACCCCCGCCCCCAAAAACAAGGATCATGCGCCCCCTTGTAAAGTAAATTGTGTCAAATCACGTTAAAGTGGGGGGCGCATAATCCTCAAGGGGGGTGAAAAAATCATCGCACATGCTTGAATGGGCAAATGCACGTGTGAATGATGCCCATGTCTTTACCACGAGATAATAAATTAATTCTTGCCAGATTTTCCACCCTAACATGACCATAACCAGTACTACAGCCCCACAACAGAGCCAAAAAGGCTAAGAGGGAAGGGAAGTCATCATTGAAGAAGATAAGCCTTTATTTAATCAATAAATTTTGTAGATACTTTGACATTACTCAATGATTCTCATCTCATGATATTTTCACTACAAATAAAATCAATGTAACTATGAATTTCGGGGATATGATGGAATGAGATGTAGCTATACATGAGACACTACCAAATTTGGAAGTTCATTTGATGGACACTACTTCAAAGTTTCTATCAATTAGCAATCACAGTCAAGGGTTGATCTTAGTCATCCAGATTGTGCCCTTCAAAGGAAATGATTATCTTCATGAGGGTTCCACTAATGATCACTCTAACACTGGCTACATTTGGATCATCGAAATCAAGAATCAAAATCAGCATCTTACTCTGATTCCCCCTAAAAACAAAATGAGAAACTATTATCGTAGGATGGAAAACTGATTCTGACAAGGGAGATGGTATTTTCACCCCCTCTCAGTACGCATTCACCCCCTTAAAACATGAACAGCGGGCAATTTTAACGCTTTTTGACGTCAAATCACGTTAAAAGGGGGGCGAATGGGTACTGCATGGGGGAGGGGTGGAAATATCATCGCCTTTCTGACAATCATTCTTAATTTAGTTGATTTTATTGAACTAACTAAGGCCATGTTTGGCAGCCATAAAAACTTTTTCCATGAAATATTAGTTTATCTAGTGGTGGGAGAGGGGCAAGAGCGTAGGAGAGGGAGAGAATAGAGAGGGCATGAGTGAGGAGAGGGTGAGAAGTGATTGAAAAACAAGAAAAGGAAAAACTCTACTAAAAAAGAGTTATTTTTTTTCTATTGTTTCAGTCACTCAGCAGTTAGCACTGTCTCCTTGATCTTGCCCTCTCAAATTCTCTCCCTGTCCCACTCTTTCTACCCCTCTCCTGTCACTTGGAAACTACCCTAAAAGAAAATTTCATGGTTATGATTCCGACAATTCAAACGCACCCCACCAATCACCTAGTTTTCTACCAGGGTTTCATGTAGGTGCATCTCATGTTATCACTCCCTTTCACAAAAGCCAGTATGGCTTAGGGGTTTTGCTTGGCATTTGGGTTCCACATCAGCAAAACTCCATGTTTTGTCTTCAATATAGCATTGAAATCCTTAGAGACTATCAGGGATGTCTCCTATTGCATGTTTGCTGATGTTCCCTTCCTTATAATATCCAAGCCAAAAATCACAAAAAAAGGTGAAATTTTGCTTGGATTTCTTGAGAATGAGGCTTTTTCTCTCTCTTCCCCCTCTCTCTCTAGATCGGCAATGACACTCTCTACCACTACTATACAAGCTTGACAACCAAACACTACTTACCATTATTATGTAAGTTCCAGAAAAATCCAATGCTTGTCTTCCTATGTTGACCACTTTACACCACTAATCTACGAGGTAAATACCTGCAACCAAACCGAGACGGTTTCTAGTCAGTGTTTCACAATGCTCTTGAACTAGGATTGAAGTTCTCCTCATGTGCGATAAATTGCGGAGAAAATGACAGAGACATCATTACCGCCCGCACCACCAGCCCCTTCATTGGATTCTCTTATCCATGCTGGCTCAACTCAGACAAAATCACCCACACCTGACACCATTGTTTCACCAAAAAAATTAAAAAACTAAGAAAGAACACATATTAAATCTCTCCCTCAATTAAAAAAATTCCAAACCTAATACCACATTCACACCCAAAAGTAAAAGCAAAATGAATTCATAAAATAATAACACCCAATCATGTTAAAATAATATATTATATTGCAAAACAAACCCAATACACCAATCCCATACAATTCCATATCACAATCAAAAGCAAAAAAGCACAAATGTGAAAAAGAAGGAGAAGAAGGAAGCAATGGAAGAAGCAAAGCAAAAGGCCTTTGTGCTTCTTTTTCTTTTTTTTCTAACAAGTTGACTTAAACAGAGGAAAGCTGCTGCTTTTGCTTCTAAAATCAATCTCACAACACATTCAAATCCTCACATTACATTCCATTTTCAAATGTAGTAGAAGTAAAACACACTAAAATATCCCTACAGTTTCTCTAAATTTGATTAGTATTTCCTACAAATACACTCCCAAATAAAACTAGCCAAAAAAAAACTCAAATCTCTCACTCTATAACATGGAACCAAACCTTCAAATCCTCACATTACATGTCATCACCAAATGCAAGAAATGAAAATCAGAAAGAAAGATACAAAAAAAAAAAACAATCAGGGCTAAAAGTAGCTGATTAGTATATACTACAAGCACAATCCCATCTAAAAAAAATCAAGCTCTCAGGGTTGAAACTAACTGATTAGAGTAGACTGTAGGGTACAAACACGACACGCATTTCAAACTGAGATGTTGCGAAAAGCGAAGAAAAAGAAGAGCTCTAAATCTGGAGAAGTAAAGAAGGAAATTGGAGCTTTTTGTGGAGAGCAGTGGATTGCTATCCTGCGTTTTTTTGGAGCAGGAGGGCATGCAATGAGCTCTGGTATTCTAAATCTCTGAGCTTTAGGGGTTGAACATCCATTGCTAGAGATTTCACCACCATTTTCGCCCTCGAGATGAGATAATCGATTAGGACTAGCCATGGAAATACAGTGCAACTCATTTGCTGATTCTTCTATCTTGTTCTGGGTTCTTCTTCTTCTTCTTCTTCTTCTTTGAGCTGGTGGGGCCATTACTTGAGAGATTGGAAATTTTCTGCTAAAATCTCTGATAATTTCAGTTGAAAAAAGATAGGCTCAAGAAACAAAGATTCTCCTAAAACCTCTGTTAAAACCCACTAAGCACAGAATAAGAAACATAGCTATCTGGAGCTTTAACTGTTTCTATTAAAACCTTTGCTAAAGCTAGAGAAGATGGACTAATTTAAGAGAAGTTGAACTTCTTCTACAAAGCCCAAAAACAAAAAGTTTTTCAAGAACCAATGTCAAAGATATCTGGGGCTTTAATAATTTTTGGGTATTGAGCGAGGATGGTTTATAGGGCGTATGCACGTGTGTGTGTCACGTGTCATGAGCAGCCTCTTAGGTGATTAGGGAGGGTCACCAAATCTGTGACCTGCCCTAATCTTGTGGTCCACATTCAATTCTTAGAAACGTTCATTCGTGGGCCCAACCATGAATGCTTCACGTGGGATAAAAAATTGATTGTTTCATCTATTGACTCTTTTGGCCATTCAACCCCCTTTTTCGTTTAAACTGTACATTTGTAAGTCATTTATCTACCAAATGATTAAGATGCTGTCTCCCACTAGTGTTTTTCACAGTGTACTTTTTAAATCTCTACACATTGGTTGGAGGGTTAGCATCATCTATAAAGATGTTGTTTTTAGGGGCAGGGCCTATCTACGTTGGGGCTCCCCACAAATGAATGGTTTGGATCATCCGATCATATGGTCTGTACCCTTTTTCTTTTGTCCCACTTTAATGTTCACACCATATGAAAATTTGAGAGTGATGCATCAAGATGCAAGGGTGTCAATGGATCCACTTCCGATGGGATCCACCTTTATGTTGGCCACATCCTATTCAAATACTTGATGGATCCTTTTTAGAGTCCTGTCATGACCATATGCAGCGCTTTCACTTAGCACTGTCAGATCACTAAGCCCGACTTTCGTCCCTGCTTGATATGTGGGTCTTGCAGTTAAGATCCCTTTTGCCTGTGCACTCGAGGGTCGTTCCCCGTCCACTCCGAAGAAACCTTTGAATGCCACCTCTAGTTAGAATCGGACAATCCATCGGAGTTTCTGGGGTCCTTCCTAATCAAGGACATTGATAGATTAACTCCCTTTTCTTCAATGTACCACCCACCTCTAGTGTATTTACGACTACTCTTTTACACCATAATTAGTGGTCCGAGGAAAAAGAAGGGATGAATATATTATTCCCCTTCACTATAGACAAAAATGAAGGAAAAGATGAAGGATATTTTCATACTATTTTTGCTCACCACTAGGATCTAAGATGCACCATCTCCATCGGATTTTGTGGCTATCTACTTGTTTTTCCCAAATCTTGTCCATTTGCATCGAGATCCATTAGATTCATCCGTTTGTCTTAGCTTAGGTCTATTGACACCCCTTGAAGACTATGGAAGACTAGCAGTTAGGGTGGTAATACGGTCCACCTTAAGAAATTACTTGTAAATCTCCGTGTTGCGTACTTGCGTCAACAAAATCAGAGGATTTTTTTATTTCCATATTCGCCGTTAATTTAGACTCCAATTGGTCGTGCCTGAGAGCAATGAATATCAGGTGTCCGTGCCCATGTCAGGCCAGCTCTTGCAGCCTACAAGACAAAAAGCAGAATTAAATACAACATGTACGGTAGCCTGGGAGGTCACTGAAAACCGTAGTCCATCGATCCCCATGCTGACCAACTGACCATAAGTCCGATCAACTTACCTTTTGGAGACCACGCTGATTGGATCATCCTGGGCCCTCGACTCATCAACACTTACTTAGGGTTCGACCAAGTAAAGTTCAACCGTTGATTTTTATAGTCTCGCCATCGTCACATATTCTTCTACTTAGTCAAGGGTAGATGGCATAGGTTTTCTTCAAGCCATTGATTGCTCGCACAGCTTGATCTGTGGACAAGATCTACATCCGAAACTAGATATGGACACTCTTGATTGGGGGTGCAACCCGGGTCACGTTGGTTCGGGATGAGGCCAATCCCAACCCAACCTGAGATAGCATTCCCTCAACCCTATCCCAACCCAACCTGAGTCTCGGGTTGAGGATGGTCAACCCTAAACCAACCCGCCTCTAAATCTCTCAACCCTAACCCAATCCATCTAACCCAAAATCAGGTCAGGTTGTTAGGTTGGTCTCGGGTTCTTCTAGGGCCAAATTGAAAAAAATGCAATAACTCTAAAGAAAATAGAGATAAAATTAGAGGACGGAGGTCGGGTTCATGTTGGATTGGGTTACCAAGGCCTCAACCCCAAGTTAAATTGGGTTGGCTTTTCCCAACCCAACCCGTGGAAATGCCAACCCAACCCGAGGTAAAATTAGGTTGAACCCATCGGGTTTGGGTTGAGCCTGACCCAAGTTGCACCCCTACTCTTGGTCATGTAGTGATGATGACTCATCACATCAACAATCTCAATCTCGAAGGCGTCTGGATCATCCTATCATGTTCATCTCCTCACAATCACATTCCATCGTGCAATTAGAAATGAATATAGATCTAGTTTTCCTAACTTAATTATGAAAATTGAATCTCATGAACCGTCATCGTATACTCTAATTATGAATGATTGCACATATGCCATAAATTAATCGGCCATTTTATATTTTAAACAGACATTTTTTCAAGGAAAAAAAGGAGTATTCAAACGTATTTGGGATTTTATGACAAGTTATATGAGAGCGATGGATCTTCCAATTCCAAAATTCCAGGAATTGTGATGCACTTAAAGTTCAAGGGAGTGTGATCTACTTAGTGGATGCTTCAGACGATCCAGATCCACTATCAGATCATCCACTAACCGTGAATAGAAATACTTTTCTTGATTTTGGATTTCTAAAACTTCTGCAAAGTTACAACAGCATGTAATTTGTTACTTGTGAGTTGTGACTATGCTCACATTTGGAATTGCAAATTTCTAAGATTGCGTAACTACGAATAGTCCACTTGTTTATGTTTCTTTCTGTTAAAGTTTAAAAGATAAATAACGCCTTCCTCCAAGCTTTCCTAGCAAAGTCTAAGATAGCATAACTCTGAATAGTCCACTTTTTTAGACTTCTTTCTTAGTCGAGTTTACACTTCTTACTTCGTTTCAGCATGCTTTCCTAGATTAGAGCTATACTTTATATTCTCCTTGAATTTTTTGTTAGTAGTTTCAAATTTAAATAAAAAAGTCATGAATTTAAAGTAAAGATGGGTTTTGGTTAACACCTTCTGACTTTATAACTTGATTGGATGCATATTTAGAATGTCTATCAATGTTGTTTACGGAGTCAAATGGGTCCAAGGTCAGATTAAGCGACTACTACTCAAATTTTCAAAGATGCGATTTTCACTAATTCTAAAGAGGTCAAGCATTGGCGCAACGATACGGTTGATCCATTATGACCTGGTGGTCACGAGTTCGAATCATGAAAACAGCCTCTGTGCACATCTAGCCCTCCTAGGCCCCGCAATGGTGGGAGCTTCGTGCCCTGGGCCGCCCAACGGGGTAAGACAAAACCAAACCTCCCTCTCGTGGACAAGCCAGGTCAATCCAAGGTGAATCCTTCCATTGTGAGTAGCTCACAATCACTGTATCCCGTGGCCTCAAGTAGGGCTGCAACTCGGGTTGGGCGGGTCGGGTTTTGGAGAACCCAACCCTACTCGAGAAATATCTCAGGTCGGGTCGGGTCAGGTTTTTTTTCCGGAAAACCCACGATTCCCAAACCCGGCCCTACCCATGATAAATCTCGGGTCGGGTCGGGTTTTTCACGTTGACGCAATTTTTTAAGGAAAACTCTTGTTTGGCAAGGCAACTCAACTCATAGAAGTAGAAATTACACTCACATTACACTTGAATCAAACAATGATGTAATTACACTCACATTACACTTGAATCAAACAATGTTGTAATTACAGTCAAACAATGCTGAATCAAACACTCGAATCAACTCAACTCATAGAAGCAGAAATTACACTCACATACTATAACAGTGGGTGCATGGGTTTTCACTTTTAACTTTTAACTAACAATAGAAAAAAAAAGTACATACTATAACTTATGTAACTTGGGTCGGGTCGGGTCGGGCCCCTTCAAACCCGGCTCGACCCGAGATTCATGCGGGCTTTTGGATGCTCAACCCGGCTCGACCCGAAACCCATGAAACCTGAACCCAACCCAGGTTATTTTCGGGTCGGGTCTATGCGGGTCGGGTAAAACCCGGCTCGAGTTGCAGCCCTAGCCTCAAGGACGTGAAAATTATGGTTGATGAATTGTCATGTAGACATTTGGCCACATGTATATGTCAATCCAAACCACCCAAATTGGGGGCCCACTAGGCAAGGGCCATAACTAGAGGAAAACGCACTTAATGAGACGTCATTAAATGGGAGGTTAAGAAAGAAAATTGAGCCGGACGAGGCAAAAGAGTTGATTGATGAGATGCTTAGCCTAATCTAATCGAACGATTAAAAGTGGCCTTGCACTTCCACGTGACAGAACTACAGAAGGCCAAGTGAAAAGGTAAACATACCCTAATAAGTAGAAGCAGTTCCTCATTGATAGTTTGTTGTGGAAGGAGAGAAGGGCAAAAGAGCAGGTAAAAGGGGAAAAAGGGATCGGGTCTGTTCGGGAAAATGTTCTCAAGAGGGTAAGAGGGTTTCTTCTTTTGGACTTCGATTTCTATGCTTTTTTGTTTTTTTATCTGCTATCGATTTCATTGCCTGTTGAGTAATCTAAGATTCAATTACTAATCAAAATCTGAATTCGAACCCTAGTAACCCTTTTTTTTTTTCTCCTGCTTGCTGTATTTCCTCTGTTTTAAGCCTTTGTGGAGGAATTGCTTTTTGCCCTATCATTTCCATCTATCTCTGATTGATAAGATGAGAATTTCAGCATCATATTTTCAGAACTGGATATTACAAGCTTAATTTCAATCTTCCAAACCCATTTTTCGATTTTGCTTTCTAGGGTTTCTCTCTTTTCATTCAATTATGTTGAAACAGGATAAAGAAACCCTAGTAGTACCTTTTCAAAAAAAAAAGAAGAAAGAAAGAAAGAAAAAGAAAAACAAAGAAGAAAAGAAACCCTAGTATCAAATCTAAGTATTTCTGCATATAGATGAGTGGGTAGCTTTCAAGTAGTATTGACGGCTTTCTTTTCACTCAATTATGTTGAAACGGGATAAAAAAACCCTAGTAGGTACCATTTCAACAAAAAAGAAAGAAAGAAGGAAACCCTAGTATCAAATCTAAGTATTTCTGCATATAGATGGGTGGGTAGCTTTCAAGTGGTATTAACGGGTGGGTTGTCATGTCTTTTGGTTTTTTGGGTTTTTGGGGACTGAAGGCAATTCGTGGATGGTGGCGATGGGCGTGAAATGGGATCGAAACGGCAGCGATTACCGGATCTTAGTCCATCATTTTACAGTGGTTCTCCGGGGTCAGGGTCGAGTCTCATGTACAATGCATCTCCATACACATATATAGGCCAACCCCCGCCATTTCCGGTTGTTCGATTGCGTGGCCTTCCCTTTGATTGCTCAGAATCCGATGTGACCGAGTTCTTCCATGGTCTAAACATTGTCGATGTCCTTTTCGTCCACAAAAATGGCCGGTTCAGCGGTGAAGCGTATTGTGTTCTGGGGTACCCTCTTCAAGTAGAATTTGCCCTACGTAAGAATCGCCAAAACATGGGTAGGCGATATATTGAGGTTTTTAGAAGCAAAAGGCAGGAATATTATCGCGCTGTTGCCAATGAAGTTTCTGAAGGAAAGAGTAGTCCGCCACGCAGAAGCGTTCCCCGAGCAAGGTCTTATGATGATGGAAAGAATGATGCTGAACGTGAACATACAGGGGTTTTACGTTTGAGGGGATTGCCGTTTTCAGCGGGAAAAGATGATGTGTTGGATTTTTTTAATGATTTTGAGCTGTCAGAGGACTCTGTTCATATCCCTCTTAATTCGGACGGGAGGCCAACAGGGGAAGCATTCGTGGAGTTTGCAAGCGCAGAAGACTCAAAGGCTGCAATGGTGAAGGACAGAATGACGCTTGGAAGTCGTTATATTGAGCTATTCCCTTCGTCAGTTGAGGAGTTAGATGAGGCAGTCTCAAGTGGACGATGAATTTTATCTCTGCAATGTTAAGTTTACCTTTTCGTTATTTTCAGGTTACATACAGTTTGAGATTTCATCTTAGTGTTGAATTAATGCTTTTCTAGTTTCTTTTGTTGTTTGCTTGTTGCAATTGGATTGATACCTGATACAAACTTACTTGGTTATAAACTTTTAGTATGTTGTCTTTTCTCATGGTGATATTTTCCTTGGTTAAAAGTGAATTGAGAGGGAACCTATATGTGCATTTACCTGCTTCATGCAATTTGAGATTCCATAATAGTATTGAATTTATGCTTTTCTAGTTTCATTTTTTCTTGTTGCAATTAGATTGATACCTGATGCAAGCTAACTAGGATATAAACTTTTAGTATGTTTTCTTCTCTCGTGGTGATATTTTCCATGGCTAAAAGTGAATTAAGAGAGAAACTATATTTGTATTTAACATAACTTTGGTTTTGTCTTGTGCCTTTCTTCTTATGACATTTTATTATATTTTCTTCCTCTCATATCTTTTTTGATTAATTCATTTTTTCAAATAATGATATTCCTATGAAGCCTTTGGTTGCTGTTCCTGTAAATACGGTGCTAACTGCTAACTTTTTTTTTGGACCCTCATCAATTCAAAGTTGAGTTTTCAATGTTCAAATGTTACTCAAGAGCTTAGGAAAGGCTCAAACTAAAAATTGTTCTAGATTGAGCAACGTTGAACCTCTATTAGGCTGAGGTTTGAATTTCCTTGTATGCTATGGTCGAGGCTGCCCCATCATCAATAGTCATAGTTTCTGCCATCATGACCCTTGACCTGTACAATTTATTGCTTCCCCCGAGAAAAGTGGTCCCATCATGTATTCTTGCCGACTCCATCCTCTCCCGGGCATTCGACCTAGGCCCTAATTCATGTCGTGCTTTGGGATCTGTTATTATCTGTCATGTTGTGCCCAATCATCGGAGTGCTATTAGTGGCCAGATATGTGCTTGTCGGAACCAACACTTCACCAAGTGTTTATCATCACTTCAATGCTCACAATCAACAGAATCCTCACATGGTTCTTACTCATCATATGAGAGATTTTTTCTCTCTACACCCTCTAAAGTTTTTGGGTATTAGATACTGGTGCCACACGACATATCTTATATGATTCATCCAGGGTTTCAAAACCTGGACTCGTGCGAGAACTCGAGCAAGTCAAAGGAGTTTTGATTGACTTGGTAGGACAAAACTCGAGCATGTACGAGAAATCTACAATGGTAAAAGGGAGTTGACTCCGGGGAGTTGACCTCCCTTGTATTGTAAATAGTGGATTTAGTCAAGGTTTCAAATATCCATTCAGCATGGGCTTCGATCCCCATAGAAGTAAAAGTACTTCATGGAAGTCCATGGAAACAATATAGAAAACCATCCATAATTTTTTAGCAAGATCGAAGGCCTATTGACATGTGTTATCCTGCATGTCCAGAACCGTAAGATTCATAGGAAAAATAGACATGTTTTGAAACTTGATGATCATGATGATCATGCCATTTATTTACGTTTTGTTTTGCTCATCTTATCAATGGAATCCCATTAATATTTTCTAGATATATATGTGTTTTTGGATATATGGGTCAACCACAAGCAATCAAACTTCGGACTTTGGTTTGAGCTTTGGCTTTGGTCCCCATGGAAGTCGACACATGTTGGCCGTAATTGTACACATTGGTGGAAGTTTAAAATTATTCGTTCATGTACTTTATCTTCTATTTTTCCTTATTTGGGTTTCTCCGGGATCGTCATGATTGGTGGATCCCTTCCTCCTATTAACCATGTAAGTTCGACATTTGTATCATCTTCTTTTGGTTTTTTTCTCTCCTACATGTCTCAATCGTTCGTAGCATGTTAAGAAAATTGTTGTCTATCTCAATTTCTTTGCTACTTTATCTTCACTCCATTTGCTTTTGTGAAGGATATGCAATCGGGGAATCTCTCTAAGGAAATTCTTCGAGGCAATCTGTACCTTCTGTCTGCACCATCTTGTTCGAGTTCTCCTTCCAGTTCCAACGTCGAAGACAAACCCATCGTTCACCTTAGTGTGTCTGAATCGAGTGGCATTGGAACTAGATTTTCAATCCAAGTTGAATGTTTTTGCATTGCTCTTTTCCAAGTTGATAGTTTTCTCCATCAAGTGGACACGAAACAAGCACTGTATCTGGATTATGTGAGGGGTGGAGATAGTATGGAGAAGCCATATCAATTGTAGGATCCATTCAACGACCCATGATCATTGGAAATAGACTCTTGTGGAGCATTGGTGAATGATGGAATGGGGCTGGATTCATTGGCCATGATAACCAAAGTTTGGAATGAGAAGAAGATGAGGAAGATAATACGCTGTTGTTAGTTGATCTGATACCACATGAAATTTCATGTAAAAAAGAGCTACGTCACATTTCATTCCTCTTGGAGAACTCTATATACAACAACCCCAATAAAATAGAGATAAAGGATATCCCATGGAAGTAGGGATAAGGGAAGCAAAAGTCCTACATCCTACAATAACAGGTCACCTGTCCTACTACAATAGGCAACCAAAGCAAGCCAAAATCACTCTCATGTCAATATTTTCCCTTCGCAAACCAACGTTGTCAAAATCTACAGTCTACTTCTGTTCCTTATTTGAACCTTAAAGTTTCCCTTTGAAAGTTATATCCACTAATTCAATGGTTTAGGTGCAGAGATTTCTTTCACTTATTTGTCAAATCATTGATGCAAAAGCCAGAAGGGGGGGGGGGAGACTGTGCTCTAATTGAAGTTTTAAAGCTTTGACTCTTTTTTTTCATTATTTTTTTCTTTTAAAAGTGCAAACTCGGAATTCGCCCAATATAGTCTTAAGCATTCGTGTCTCATCTCATGTTGAACTTGTTTGTTTTTAATTTACCACAAAGCCCATGAGACAAGCAAACATTTTCTTTCTCTATTCTCTTTGACCACTCCATTCTACATTACAATTGAAGTGGGCTTTTGGAGTTTGACTCTCCCAAATGATTTTTTTTTAATGTTACGGATAAATTCATTAATAAAACGAAGACCGAGGGGTTTTTGAAAAGATACAAAGAAAGGGGCAAAGAGCCGAAACAATACAGATGAAATAAAGAAAACGAAGATTGCAACTACGGAGGAAGGAAGTTGAAAAACTCCACTCTCTCCCTATGTACTCCATCTCTACCAAGCTTATCCGCCTCTTTGTTTGCTGTCCGCCTTATATGATTGAAAGATATCGAAGAGGGTCCCATTCTATCTTGAATCTCATCAAAGAATGCTGCAAATCTCCAAGGAACCGTGTGAAATTTTCTTAGCCACCTTATGGCATTGAGAGAGTCTCCCTCTACCACCACCCTATTCAAATCTTCGCTTTGCAAGAAACAAATTTCTTGGTGGATGGCTCGAACTTCTGCCTCATTTGAATCTGCCACTCCTATTGGCCCACTGAAGGCCCAAATGACATCCCCCTTATCATCCCTTAACAACCCACCAATACTTGCAAGTCCCGGATTTCCCAAACTTGAACCATCAAAATTTAACTTGAAGGTACCATGAGACACCGGGGGGGGGGGACATGCTTGTACCACTTTAGGCTTATTAGTAGAGGCGGTACAAATCACTTTCCACCCATGCCATAGATCGTATGCCGATACAAATATGAACGGTTCTAATGTTTTGACCCATGAGATAGATATTGCAATTACCTTATTAAACAGGTATTGGGGTCCCTTAGAGTAACCCTTGAATATCCTTGTGTTCTGTTCCTTCCACAGGACCCAAATAGTAGCTAAAAAGAATACATGCCAAAGGATCTTACCTTTACGTTTCCTTGGAACCATATTCCAGCTTTCTAATAGCTCCACAAGCAAAGTCGGGAATACCCAAGTCATCCCAAATCTGCTCAATAATCTACCCCATACCTCCGTTGCAATCTTGCAATAAATTAAAAGATGATCCACAGTTTCCCCTGCCTCTAAACATAGGGCACAATAATCGATGAACCACACGTCCCTCTGTCTAAGGAAGTCAATAGTCTGAATTCTCTGAAGGATCGCCGTCCATCCAAATAGACATACCCTTGGCAGTGCTTGAATGTCCCACACCAGGGCAAGGTAGAAGATGGTGATAGAATTACTTTACCGAGAATTCCTCACCTGAGTTCTAGACCCAAATTCTTTTATCTTTCCCATCACGCTTGATGTAGCACATTTCCAAAGTTTGCAAAAATATGCCCACTATTTCCAATTCCCTATCAAAAAAGTTTCTTCTGAAAGCTGGAGACCAGATCACTTTGGAGTCTATCCTGCTGAAACAATCTTTGACCATAACTTCCTTGTCCAATGCTAACACAAAGAACTGTGGAAATAACTCTTCAATGGATCTTCTGTGCACCATTTATCTTCCGTGTCCCAATGCCCGTTGTAAGACCCATATTTGCTTGCAATAACTTTTGCCCACAGGTTGTGACCCTCCACTCAGTATCTCCATAACCACTTTCCTAAGAGCGTTTGGTTTGTCTCCTTAATGCGCCTAATGCCAAGGCCCCCCCGCCTTAATAGGTTTGCAAACTTCCTTCCAACTTACCAAAGGGATTCCTTTTTTATCATTTGCCCCTCCCCATAGAAATTGCCTTTGGATCTTTTCAATTCTACAAATGATGCTCATCGGGCATTTGAATACCGATAGCTGGTAAATAGGGATATTCGCCAACACTGACTTTATCATGGTAAGTCTACCTCCCTTCGAGACCAAGTTCCTCTTCCAGGTTTCAAGTCTCTTCTCCACTCTATTGACAATAGGTTCCTAACATTCCTTCTTTGGTTTGCCTACCCCAATGGTAGGCCAAGATAAGTGGAGGACAAGGAATCTACGGAGCACCCCATCATACCGCTTTGGTTTGACTCTCCCAAATGATATTCATATACATAGCTTGGAAGTTAGATATTTGTCCTCTCCATTCAATTTCTGGATCTCTAAGGATCTCCAGCAATGCTTGAACAGAAGGTTTTTCTCCATCATTCACCTCTCTAACTGCTTCTTCTTCTTCTTCTTCTTCTTTTCCTTTTTTTTTTGTGGGGGGGGGTGTTCTTCTACATCTCCACTTCACAGATTCCCTTTGATTCTAAGCTCTCCATTGCAGGAAAAAAAAACTACTAGGTCTCTTTGAACAGTAATTTTGCATTAGGGTTCTTCAACTGCTTGGATCATCCCAACCTTTACAGTGTTGGCATCCGTTTCAATTTGGCTGCAATTCCATTCCATAAACAAACTATGGTTTGTGTTGCAGGTGCTAATGTTTCTGTTGGCTGTGATTCCTATCTCCATCTTTCCATTACTGGAGATCTGGTTCTATTTGATTCCTCAAAAGGAGTTGCTTCCTGGACCAGCAACAGTAGCTCTTTTTCTTGCACTTCGGACGCTCTTCATGATAATGGCAATCTTTTCCTGCTAAACCAAGACCAAGCTGTTGTATGGGAAAGCTTTCGGACTCCATCTGACACCCTTCTCCGAGGTTAGAATCTAATCTGTCTTTCAAACCCTCCGAGCTGCAATCGTAAATGTTATCTAAAGTACTACAGTCTAGCCATGGATACATTCGGCCAATTAAAACTTTGCTTGGAAACAAATATCTGTTACTGGAAAATTAAATCATCTTCTTCCCGGATCAGTGGAGCTACATTCACGAAAGATGGAGTTCTGCAACTTGTAGACCAAAGATTCAGACCTATATGGTCAAAATCTGGACAAGATCACAATGATTCTTCAGTTTCATTTTGGTTTCTCAAGCTAGAAGTTGATGGGAATCTTCTGATGTATTCATGTTTATGCATCCAAATTATGGAAGTCAGTGTGGCAAGCTGTTGAGAACCAGCGCAGTGTCTTCGCTTCATGTGTCCTTTATGGCGTCTGTGTCTTCACTAGTCACATCAACAGCGACAACGCTTTGTAAGTGCCCATATGGCTCCGTTGCCAATTCAAATTCAAAATGCTTGGCACCGTATGAACAAAAATGTGGTTATGGTTCCACCATGGTTGCATTTGATCACATGTTCTTACATGGAGTCTATCCTCCGAATGACTTGGTCACACAAAGCAGTCTAGAACAGTGTAGGAATTCATTCCCTTTGCGCTTTGGTTACCGTAACTGATGATGGTACGGGTCAGTGTTTGAAAAACAAACCCGTTACATCATTGGTTATGAACACCCTCCCATTATGTCGATCTCCTTCATAAAGGTCTGCTTGGATCCGATTGCTGTATTGCCCAAAATTTTTCCTGCATCTCTCCCCTCTTCCCCACGACCTCCTTTAATCAAGTGATCACATGGGTTCTGCCTACCTTGTCTCATTGGAGCTGCCTCAGGCACACTCATTGCTTTTGTTGTAATTCAGATCAGAATTGGTCTCTGCTTCTTCAATAAAAGAAAAGCCATCGCAAGAAGAGGAACTTTGGCTGACATGGATCCTAATTCAAGTGGTTTGATTGCATTATCTTACTCCAAAGTCAAAGATCTGACCAAGAATTTCAAACACCAGCTTGGGCCAACGGTATTTAAAGGTGTGCTCCCAAACAACCGTCCAGTTGCAATCAATGGCCTGAAGGATATAGAAAAAGGAGTAACGACCACAGAAGAGAAGCAGTTCACGGGGGTAATTTCAGTCATAGATAGCGTTCACCATAAAAATCTGCTGAAGCTGGAAGGCTACTGTTGTAAGTCAGACCACAGGTTTTTGGTCCAGGAGTATGCTGAGAATGACTCAGTTGATGAATGGATAGAGGACACTAATTTTTTTTTTTTTTTTTTGAAAAGGTTGACTTTATCGATTGAGATTAACCATAGAAAAGGGTGGAGGGGACAAGGTGTCCCCCATATGGAGGACGCTGAACTCTGCAAGAGGCTAACATGAAGAAAGAGAATTGAGTTGTGTCTAGGGGTGGCAAGGGCAATAGCCTACTTGCATATGGGGTCCAGGGAGTTTTGTAAGCCATGGGAATTTGAAATGGGAGAATATGGGTTTGGATGAGGAGTTGAAAACCAAGGTGACTGAATTTGGGATCGGGAGACTTGCTTTTGGGGTCCCTTACAATGGAGGAGGTGTCAAAGAGGATGTTGCAGGGTTTGGAGGGATGGTGGTTTAAGTGGTGGTGGATACCAACGTGGTGGGGACATTTGGAGGGGGGCTTCTGGGGAATGGGCAGAGGGCAGACTGAGGGCTTTCCTGATGTGTGGATTGGGGGGGAGGGGGTTGTTGGACCCGGAAGAGTTGGGAGAGCGAATGTTGAGACCTGAATTTTGGTGTGTGCAACTTGATGAATGGCTAAGGCCGGAGGGTGGTGAAAGTCTTGAGGGGACACTGACGGTTGACACCCCTCCGTACCCAATTGATTGCCGAAGGCGACCAGAGGAAATGCTGGTGGTTGGAAAACCTCGAAAACTCACCTTAGATGACAAGTAGTGATTCGAGCAACACGAGCCCAAGACTGTACCAATTTTTTTTTGAATGGTAGCAGATTTCATTCAAAAGCAAAAGGAGGACTGAGATCGTCGACCCATAATACAACCAGAGAGCATAAGAAAAGAAAACATATGCAACAAACAGAACATTCAGAAAAGGAAATCAAGGAGGCAGAAAAAAAAAAAAAAAACTCAAATCCCTGCCTCTCCACTCCATCCCTAGCTAGACGATCGGCCGTACCATTGGCCGATCTTCTAACGTCCATGAACATGATTGAAGAACCCACCACTCGGTCATACATCTCATTAAAGAAATGAGCAAATCTCCAAGGGAGGACAGAAGATCCTTTTATCCACCGAATGGTATTGAGGGAATCCCCCCCCACTACCACCTTGTCAAGGATATCTTTATCCAACCTTTTGATTCCTTGATACACAGCTCGAATCTCGGCCTCGCTATCCCAATAGGCCTCTTAAATGCCCAAATGACGTCGCCTCTAGACTCCCTAAGGGGAACAACCCCCCCCAAATTCTGCACCCGATTTCCCATACTCATGCCATCAAAGTTGAACTTATACATCCCAAGAGGCGGAGGTTGCCTTTCTTGGAAAATAGTGGGGGGCGCCTCTCAATACTTAAGCAAATCTCCTTCCATCCCTCCCAGAGCTCGAAAGCCGACACAAACCTGAAAAGAGGAAGACTTCTCACCCATGCAATAGTCAATGCAATGACCTTGATGAATAAGTAGGAAGATGACTTGGCAACTCCTTCAATAACTCTGGCATTCCTTTCTTTCCAAGACTATACCATGATAATCATATCTTAGCCTTTTGGGGCTTGCACGTCCTTTTTCATAGACATGAATACGTAGCCTATAAAGCTAGGTTTAGGTTTTGCTTGAGCTTGTTATTTTTTGTTGTAACTGTCAATTACTCTAACAAGTGCTATTTTGATTCTTGCATTTCTTATTGTTTTTTACTCCGGAGCTTCTCTGTAAAGATGATGGATGGTCTTTTCATCCATTGCAATTTTTTTTGCACGTATTTATTTATTGACCACAATGAGCAAATCAGAGCCCAATGCATAGTTAAATGTGTCTCTTCACCATCAGTTACGTATAAAAGAAAAGATTTCTATGTGGAATTTGTTGCATTAACTTGGATGATGAGGTGATCCAAGGTATTGCAGGAGATGTTTGTTCTTGCTGAAATATACATAATAGGTCGTTTTGGGAGCAGTGTAGGATCTTGTTCAAGTCATTGGAAGCAATCACTGGGAGGATCTCCTAAATCATAGTGAAATAATCCATTTTGATACGAGCTTTGACTGGAGGCAAAGTTGAGAGGATCCAAAGTTTTTTTTTTTTTTTTTTGAGAAATGTCCTTGTAAGGCAGCAATCAGGCAGTGTTCCTGGTTGATCAGAGTGAAGTCTTGATGGTTGCTCCCAAGGCCCAAAGGTTGTTTAGGAATCCAAGTACCCTGAGACTTCAATTAGAACTTGCTCTGAATGTTGAATTGGTAGCGTCGGCCATGGTGGTAGATCACAAATGCTGATTCAGATCCTTTAATCTGTTGCCTTCAGAATCAATGTGAGAAGAGGAATCAGTCAACAGGGAACTAGAAAAACCAACTGGTTCTGCTAATGTAGAGTAGTTAGAGATAACTATGTTAGTATTTAGGGGAGTGATATTAGCAATTTAGCAGCCGCCTTTATTCTGAGCATCTCTGATAGCCTGCTAAGAGCTTGTTTGGAACTGTAATAGCCAAGGAGGGAAAAAAAAATTCAATTTCATAATAGAGGGGTGCCAATGCTGAAATATGCGTATGATTATCAGTTCATGTTTAACTCTGTCAAAGTTGTTAAACCTTCCTCATTAGTTCAAGGTTAGTAGAAAGTATTGGGCTCTGTTTTGGTTGGAGTTAAGACTCATGGAAATAGTAACGTGTCTTTCACATATCATTCCCTTTGGATCATTTGTAAGAGGACCTGAAATTTATAAGCTAGACGACCAAACAAATTCAGTTTCTGGCAGTTAGTGTGTTGAACATTGATATATGTTGGGAAACCCTAAGCAAGCACAAGCAGGGTGTTGGATCAGCATTTGGCTTTTCTTCCTTCAGAGTCAGTACTTAAAGAATGCAGTCTGGACTATGGAGGCTGGTTTTCTCCCTCTGTTAAGAGTGTGGGGACTGATTTAGTGAACATTAATACACGTGTTCAGCATACACCCAAGATCTATGTTACCTGGATACAGGTGTGGGTATCTGGTATGATTAGGGATTTGGTATGGAGATTCCTTCAATCTCAAAATCTTAGAATTATGGGTATGACGGAGATATGATATGGCTTTTGTCGACATGAGTAAGAATCATTGAAACCTAAAATAGGATATGGATCACGAAACATGAGTAAGGATTACTGAAACCTAAAATAGGATAGGGATGAGGAGTATCCAGGAATATGACATGCTTTTGTCAGGATATGATATACTTTTGCCAATATGGGTGACTGGGTGAGGATCATTAATCTAGTGTCATCCACTTGTAAAAATCGGAAACTATTTTTTGTCAAAAAAATGAGAAATATGATATGCTTTTGTTAGGATATGATATGCTTTTACTCTATTTAACACTTTAAATTGGTTGTTGATAGCTCCTTGACTGTCACATGTTTCATTTTTACTTGGCAAACTACGAGTCACTTGAGCCCATCCATGCTATTAGTTTACCCTCATTGTGCACCACTTTATGCTTACTTCTTCTGATCCGTCTGCATCACAAGTAATCGACTACAAGGCGCATTAGCCCTATGCGATTTCGTCAATCTTCGAGGCTTGTCTATGCTCCATATGAGTCCGCTAAGTCTTACTAACCCGATTGTCCAAGGCATAGACCAATGTCAGGAACCAATCTGCAGAGCGAAAAGTCTCGCACTTAGCAGGTAAACCCAACTAGGGATGGCGACAGGTCTAGCCACCCTCTACTCTGCCAAGTCTTCTGACTTGGGCTCCCAAGATATATTGTCACACCAAGAGATAGTTTGCATGTGTAACACAAGTCCCCACATCCTGCTCATACCTAAAGACCATCAAGGTATATAGGCATGACTTGTGCCGTGCCTTACTCTGCCAAACAAAGGCTTAGTAACCCAAGGTGCAAGCATACACTACTCCATTCCGCAATACCGCTGTCTCGCAAGGGTGGCTAAAATCACCCTGGTACAAATTCATGGAAAGCCAACTCAAATACCCACAAGTCAGACCATGGTGCTGAGTGACATACATTGTCTGCCGTACACATGGCGAACATGGCTAATGTGTATGTTGATTACTTGATCAGGTCCATCGATTTGATGGAGATTCTACTTGTTCAGCCTATTATAGCGGGTCCTAATGTGATCAGATTATCCTAACCGATGAGCATCAGATGTACGGCTCTGATGACAACCCACAGGCCACATAAATGGTGAAGATCGGTGGACTTCCATCAAAAGAACAAACGCCATGGTGCTGGCCCATCTATGTGGGTTCGTGCCATGTTGAAATTCTGTTGAAAAAATGCTCTTGGCATTTCTTTTTAGGGGTTTTTGCAAAAGAAGTCTTGCACTTTGCTTTATTTGCAAAAAGAGTTCTACTTTGAGAATTTGCAAATAGAAATCATGTTTGAGCAAATTTTGCAAATCAGGTCATGCCATCAAATTTTGACCAAAATACCCATGTTAGATTTTTGTTGACTCGTTGAAAGGACCAAAATCTCCTTGTACGTTAGAAGACTAAGACTAAAAAGACCAAAATGCATATGACAGTCAAAGATCAATTTTGAATCAAGGGTGTGGGAATATCATTTTTACCGTGGAACCTACCACATCAAAGCATAAGGCAGAATGGTGGGCCTCACTTGATGCATGGATTTGAATTGGGTTAGTGGGACCCACCTATCAAATCATATCAGTATATCGCTGACCTTCATGGGTATTTTGGTCCTTTTGCTAGGTAATTTTCATCTTTTTATATAAAAGGAAATTTTGGTCTCTTTCATGGGCATTTTGGTCACAAATTGATGGCACGACCTAATTTGCAAAATTCACTCAAAGATGGTGACTCTATTTGCAAATTGTGAAACTACAGGACTGTTTTTGCAAATAAAGCAAAGTAGAGGACTTCTTTTGCAAAAAATCGGTTGGGCTATCATACCCCATTTGGCGGGAGTAGAACCGGCAAACGGGTAACCCGCACGGGTACGATATCAAGGGTACGGGTAAAAATTACCCAACCTGCGCGGGTTGGGTAAACCCGCGGGTAACCTAGTAAATTTATATTTAATTTTGTTAAAAAAATATTTGCGGCAGCGATGATCTGAACCGTTCGTTTGACAGGTCTTGCTTTGGATCTCAATTAACTTAATATTAAGCTGGTGGATGACTAACCCCAAAATACATACAGAAACCAAGGTGGGTTAGGCTAGATTCCTCACGAGATTAAAAAAAAAGTCCAAGATATCCAACTCATATCTCACTTTATTTTTGTTTGTGTTTGATTTTAGGCAAAGTAGGACTAGTGGGATTTAAAAAAGAAAAAAAACAACTGGGGTGTTCGCACTTCACGAGATAAAAATCAGATGAGATGATTTTAGGGAATGAAAAGTTGAAAACTAAAGAAAAACTTAACCCTAGTTTTGACGGGTAACCCATGGGCACGATGACCCGACCCAGACCCACCCGCTGGTCACAGGTACAGGCCGGGTGCGGGTAATTTTTGGACGGGTATGAAAATTGGTACCCGTACCCGCACATCTTACTACGGGCCGGGTGTACCCGCGGGAACGGGTCCCATTTTGCCAGCTCTAGGTGGGAGACAAAATATGGAAGATGATCTCACAGTGGCCCACAAGATGAGCGGGTCTTGAATCTTGATCCCCACACTGATCTGCCACAAAGGGCTCAGGAGAAGTACAAGAAGTATACATGGTCGATTGATATTAGCATTCCGCATATTCTAACACTTTTAAAAAACAGAGATTAGGCAGACAGTGGTGGGGACTAATGGTAACGTGTAATTTTTGGGTCCTACGGGGACATATATGTGAAATCAAGACCTTTGATTTTATAGAACACCATGAGGTGAGCCGTATGATCTTAGTCCCATCCAAAAGTGACATCCCAAAAGAAACATAATGAATGAATGGCTTAAGATCATCTGATAGAGGCATTCTCTATAGCATTTGGCTAGAGTTATGGCCGATGTTCAGATCAACGGATCTGATCAAGTGCATATGGCACAAGCGGGCTCAAAGAGTGTCTGTTAGAAAGAAGCCTAACAGCCAGTCTCTTTAGCATTTTCCTATTGATCAAACAAAGCATTTGCTATCTACGGGACCACCCATTTGTTCCCAACAAGATAGAGTCACAAGTGGAGGCCACCAATTGGTTAGAGCGCACCATAGGGATAAGATAACTGATGGCACTCTAACAACCTCTCTTTTTATCACTTGTTCACTTCTTATTCCTACACTCAAATCCATTTTCATTCACCTGTGGGTGAGAGCTAAGAAAGCCTGTGGATAGAGAGAGATTGTGTGAGAATGGCCTCGATCACCATGACAGCCTCCTTCCTCGGCAGCGTAAATATCTCCGATCGGCCTTCCGTTAGCCGCCGCCGGCTTGTCATGGCCAAGGCTTCCCAAGCCGGAGCAGAAGAGATTAGTAACAACACCACCACCAACAGCAAAAGCAACAATAGTAGGAGGGACATGATGTTTGCTGCGGCCGCAGCGGCCATATGTTCGGTGGCATCGGGTCATGAGGTCGCGATTGCGGCTGACTTGGGTGCGAAGCGTGGCACTCCAGAGGCTAAGAAGGCGTATGCCCCAGTGTGTGTGACCATGCCCACAGCCCGTATTTGTCACAAGTGAGGCCTTGCATTTTTTTGCATGGGTCGAAGCTAGTGTTGTTATGCTTATCTTCTTTGTGAAAAACCTGTGATTCTTGTTTTTCATTAGAAATTTCTTCTCAGAGGGTTGTCACAGGAGCACTTGTTAGTATTTGGTAATTAAACTTCTGTAACGCAAAAAATACTCTCTCTCTCTCTCTCTCTCTCTTGTTTATCTAGGTAACTACTATGGGAAAATTGTATTTCAAAATAAACTTGGGCCCTGTTTGGATTGCAAGAATTTTCATGAAAAGTAAAATATTTCTAAAATTTCCTAGTTTTTCTAAACACGTAACAGAGATAACTTGAACCAGCCCTATTCAATTTTGACTTAGAGAGACCTTCAATTTATGATAATATCCCTCCAAAGTAACCATGGTAAAATAATTTCCCTCTAATCCATGGAAAGAAGAAAATTTCTCAGGAAAAACTTTTCCATCGGAAAGGTTTTCCTTGCTATCCGATCAGGGCATTAGTTCTGATAATGTCACTCCTAACTTTATAAAACAATTTGTTCATAATTTTTTGGAAATTTTCGGCAGCCTGTAACAAATTAAGTATGTTGAATTTTTAAGTAGATATTATGACAATAAAATGAAATATTGAGTGCAACCACCACAATTAATCAAGCTAAGATTTTTAACTAATACACAAGTTCATTAAACACGATCTAGAGATATAAAGTCAGTTAAGCATAAATATAATTAATTAATAGAGATAATATAAGGCAACGAGTTAAATAAATAAATGAGATAAACAAATGAATGGATTCTAATAAATATTTTGATATAATGATCTAATTGAGATTTAAGCATAAACTATAAAATAAAGGAAAAATTAATAAAAAAAATGTAAAGTTTTGTCTAAATTGTGAATAAAGGGTAGTGATTTAAAAATTATAAAAAATGTGTTGTCAGGTGAGAGAAGATGGCTTTTAGGACAAATATACCCCTCCTACCTCTTTTTTCCCTCAACCTTTTTCACCTATCCTCATACACTTATTACCTTCTCACCTACAACCTTCTTCTTCCTCGAGGCTTTTCTAACGTGGAAAACTCCATGAGAGGGTTTTGAAGGTTGCCATTTACCTACCACCTTCTTCTTCCTCAAGGTTTCATGGAAGGTTTTTGAAGCTTGCCATTGCCATTGTAGTTTTGGAAAAAAACTCCATTGCCAACGTTTCCAAGCTCCATTACCATTGGAGTGTTGAAAAAAACTCCATTTGCAACGTGATAAAGCTCCATTGCCATTGTACTTTTGGAAAAAAACCCATTGCCAACGTGATATAGCTCCAATGCCATTGTAGTTTCGAAAAAAATCTCCATTGCTTATTTGGGTGATAAACATAGCTTCGGTTAGGTTTAACATCTTCTCTTCATGTTTTCATGTTTTTTGCGCTTTGGTTTTTTCACCCTATTTATGAGACTTTTTGTTTGGTTGCCATGTTTATCTTGACCACTCTCTATCTCTCTCTATGTATACAATCATGTTTGGTTACATGTTAGAACCTAGTGGTTCTAGGGTATAAAATGTGGTTCCGTAGTGGTTCCGGGGTAGAAAATGTGGTTCCCTAGTGGTTCTGAGGTATAAAATGTGGTTATGTAGTGGTTCTGGGGCATAAAATGTGGTTCCGTAGTGGTTTCGAGGTATAAAATGTGATTCCCTAGTGGTTCTGGGGTATAAAATGTGGTTCCTAGAGGTTCCAGGGTATAAAATGTGGTTCCCTAGTTGTTCCGAGGTATAAAATGTGGTTCACTAGTGGTTGCTGTGTATAAAATGTGGTTCCCTAGTGGTTCCGAGGTATAAAATGTGGTTCCCTAATGGTTCCGGGGTATAAAATGTTGTTCCCTAGTGGTTCCGGAGTAGAAAATGTGGTTCCCTAGTAGTTCTGAGGTATAAAATGTGGTTCCCTAGTGGTTTCGAGGTATAAAATGTGGTTCCGTAGTAGTTCCGGGGTAAAAAATGTGGTTCCCTAGTGGTTCCAGGGTATAAAATGTGGTTTCCTAGTGGTTCCGGGGTAGAAAATGTAGTTCCCTAGTGGTTCCGGGGTATAAAATGTGGTTCCGTTCCGAGGTAGAAAATGTGATTCCCTAGTGGTTCTGGGGTATAAAATGTGGTTCCCTAGTGGTTCCCAAGTAGAAAATGTGGTTCCCTGGTGGTTCCGGGGTATAAAATGTGGTTTCCTAGTTGTTCTGGGTAGAAAATGTGGTTCCGTAGTGGTTCTGAGGTATAAAATGTGGTTCCGTAGTGGTTCCGAGGTATAAAATGTGGTTCCCTAGTGGTTCTTAGAAAATGTGGTTCCCTAGTGGTTCCGGGGTATAAAATGTGGTTCCCTAGTGGTTCCGGGATATAAAATGTGGTTCCCTAGTGCTTCTGAGGTATAAAATGTGGTTCCCTAGTGGTTCCAGAGTATAGAATGTGGTTCTCTAGTGGTTCCTGAGGTAGAAAATGTGGTTCCCTAGTGGTTCTGAGGTATTAAATGTGGTTTCGTAATGGTTCGGGGTATAAAATGTGGTTCAGTAGTGGTTCCGAGGTATAAAATGTGGTTCCATAGTAGTTTCGGCGTATAAAATGTGGTTCCGTAGTGGTTCCGGGGTATAAAATGTGGTTCCCTAGTGGTTCCGAGGTATAAAATGTGGTTCTTTAGTGGTTCCGAGGTATAAAATGTGGTTCCCTAGTGCTTTTGGGGTAGAAAATGTGGTTCCCTAGTGGTTCCGAGGAAAAAAATGTCTTTCGATAGTGGTTCCAGTGTAGAAAATGTGGTTCCCTAGTGGTTCCGGGGTATAGAATGTGGTTCCATAGTGGTTCCGAGGTATAAAATATGGTTCCCTAGTGGTTCCGGAGTATAAAATGTGGTTCCGTAGTGGTTCCGAGGTATAGAATATGGTTCCCTAGTGGTTCCGGGGTATAAAATGTGGTTCTGTAGTGGTTCCGGAGTAGAAAATGTGGTTCCATAGTGGTTCCGAGGTATAAAATGTGGTTCTGTAGTGGTTCTCGGGTATAAAATGTGGTTCCGTAGTGGTTTCAGGGTATAAAATGTGGTTCCCTAGTGGTTCTGGGGTATAGAATGTGGTTCCCTAGAGGTTCCGGGGTATAAAATGTGGTTCCCTGGTTGTTCTGAGGTATAAAATGTGGTTCACTAGTGGTTGCTGTGTATAAAATGTGGTTCCCTAGTGGTTCCGGGGTATAAAATGTGGTTCCCTAATGGTTCCGAGGTATAAAATGTTGTTCCCTAGTAGTTCGAGAGTAGAAAATGTGGTTTCCTAGTAGTTCTGAGGTATAAAATGTGGTTCCCTAGTGGTTCTGAGGTATAAAATGTGGTTCCGTAGTAGTTTCGGGGTAGAAATGTGGTTCTCTAGTAGTTCCGGGGTATAAAATGTGGTTCCCTAATGGTTCTGGGGTATAAGATGTGGTTCCCTAGTAGTTCCGGGGTATAAAATGTGGTTCCCTAGTGGTTCCGAGGTATAAAATGTGTTTCCCTAGTGGTTCCGAGGTATAAAATGTGTTTCCCTAGTGGTTCCGAGGTATAAAATGTAGTTCCCTAGTGGTTCTGGGGTATAAAATGTGGTTCCTAGTGGTTCTGGGGTATAAAATGTGGTTCCTTAGTGGTTCCGAGGTATAAAATGTGTTTCCCTAGTGGTTCCGGGGTATAAAATGTGGTTCCCTAGTGGTTCCGGGGTATAAAATGTGGTTCCTTAGTGGTTCCGAGGTATAAAATGTGTTTTCCTAGTGGTTCCGGGGTAGAAAATGTAGTTCCCTAGTGGTTTCGGGGTAGGAAATGTGGTTCCCTAGTGGTTCCGGGGTAAAAAATGTGGTTCCCACGCCGGGCCTGTACGGGCCGGGTCGACCCACGGGTCACTCGGATTTTTGCCATATTTTTTAAGATGTTTTTGGGAAATGTTATCTGCACTACTGTATTTTGATGAGGACACTCCTCACTTTATTAAAAGTACGGTATGGCCCGCACCATAGGATGATCCAAACCGTCCATTAGATGGGCCACAGCCTAAATAGGTTTTGCCCAAAAAGCATTTCCGTAGGTTGATCATAACCCTCTGATCAGAATGGTAGAGGGTTGGTCCTAACCCTCTGTAGATCGGAGGGTAAGGATCAACCTATGGAAATGATTTTTGGGACACAACCTATTTAGGCTGTGGCCCATCTAATGGACGCTTTGGATCATCCTATGGGGGGGCCATACCGTACTTTTAATTAAGTGAGGAGTCCCCTCATCAAAATACAGTAGTGTGGATAACATCCCTTTTTTTTGTATAGGAATTTGCTAGCTACCTTCGCCGAGGCAACTTCTCGGCTTGTGGCCCATCCATTGATGCAAAGATTGACAGAAGTAATATGGGTGCAAAGGTGGCTAGCAAAAATATAATTGCAAAAAATAGTAATCATTATGGATTTGTGGCTGAAGTGCTAAGTTTTAAATGAAAAATTACGAGAAAATGGAAGCAAAGTAGTAAAATTACGAAAAAAATACCAAAGGATGCACTAACATATGACAATTACCAAACTACAAAGTCCGATCGTCTTCCGTCGGAACTCCGAACAAACCTTCGGACTTCCGAATGGAACCATTATTTTGGTTACGTATACTGGCTTCCATTCGGAAGTCCGAAGTTTTGTTCGGACTTCCGACGGAAGCTAGTAGAATAGGGATAATTTCAAAGATTTTTATTTTCAAATTGAGTAATAATTCCAAGGATAATAGGGATATACATTGTGATCTTAGTGTCATGCAGTCAACCATAAATTGAAGCTTTGTTTTGATGTTTTAGAGTCCAAAAATGCAAAGAAAATAGATTTATCTTGAAAATGAGGAAAACAACAAAATTCAGTTTTAAGTCAAAATTCATTTTCTTTGCATTTTGTAACACTGCTTCGATAAGTTTATCACGAATAAACCCTCATGAATACCAAACCCTGTTGTAAATGGCAACCTTCAAAACCCTTCCATGGAGTTTTCTACGTTAGAAAAGCCTTGAGGAAGAAGAAGGTGGTAGGTGAGAAGGTAATAAGTGCATAGGGATAGGTGCAAAAAGGTGGAGAGAAAAAAGAGGTATGAGGGGTATATTTGTCCTAAAAGCCATTTTCTCTCACCTGACAACACATTTTCTATAAATTTCAAATAACTATCCTTTATTCACAATTTAGACAAAACTTTGCATTTTTTTAATAATTTTTCCTAAAATAAAATAAACGTAATTTGCAACCAAAAAAATAAAAATGAAGGATTAAAATCTTTCCGTTCCTAGCGGTGGGATGAGGAAAAATCCTTCTGTGAAGATCGATTGCATGTGGATATCTGCGATGCCATGTGATGCCCCAATGTATGTGAAAGGTTGAGGAAGAACATAAAAATTTTGAAATAGAAAAAGAACATATAACAATGCTTGTGGAGAAGACTTGACCGTGTCTTTGGCTTCTAGAGAAGATGCACATGTAAGTTTTGCCTTCTTCCTCGTCAACTCGACAAAGTGAGGAGAGTCTCTAGATCTCTTTTTTCTTTGACGGAGGATGCTCTTTTTTATGCTCAGTAGTCGAGGTTTTAAATGAGTATTTTTCATAATGTATAGTAGAGTCCACTTATAGAATGTACAGTAGAGTCCAATTATTAGGATGATCAAAACCATTCATTTGATGGGCATCACCTAAAGTACATTTTTTTTTATAGAAAGTGCAGTGGAGGCAACTTCTTAGGATGATCCAAACCGTTCATTTGATGGTCTACCATGTGATGTTCATTATTTTTCAGAAAGTATGGTAGGGTTAACTTCTTAGGATGATCGAAACCATTCATTTGTTGGGCCACAACCTAAATAGGCTATACCCCATAGATCATTTCCATAGGATGATTCGACTGCATATTATAGAATCCTCTATAGATCGGAGCCTATTTATGTTGTGACAAAACAACTTAACAGTTTGGATCATCCTATGAAGTGGGTCACGATGTCCTTTTTGGAAGAAAATAACTGGGCTTCACGCGCGCACACCATATGGAAGGAAAGATCAAAAGACGATCCCCGATCCAAGATCTCCTCAATAAGTGGCTCGAATCTCTGAGGTAGAGGGGTCTTGCTCTCCAACCAGCTAATTATATTTAGAGAATCACCTTCCACAATTAAACTATCCAAGTCTGGCCTCTCAATTGGCAACCTCTTATAAAATGGCAACAAAAGCATTACATATAAGAAGTTCTGAAACGTAGGATCTTGTGAAGATTAAAAAAAAAGAGTGATATAGTTTTGGGCTAGTAAAATAGAGGAACCCTAAGCCGTGTTTGGCACTCATGAAAAATTATTTCATGAAATATTCTAGGGCACAATTGTATGAGAGAGGCTGAACGTAGCCCAACTTAAACGTTTCAAAATGTAAGGTCGTCACTAGCTCCTTCAACTCGATTTCTTATGATCCAGTTGTTCCAGGTATTCGTTGGGCACATGGTCTACATCACTTTCACTTACTGTTAGAAGAATTTTCTAGCAATTCTAAGAAGATCTTTCTCTACCAAAAAATTTGTGAACTTTTATAAATGTGTGATTCACTAGTTTCGTGAAAGTGGGGTTAACCACTTTTGTTAACCAGATCATTTTCCTTTTGGGCCCTATAGTGCTTGGGTCATAGACCAAAATTCTCCTGATCAAACAATTCTAACCCTCTGATTTTACTGAGATTTTTGTACCATTATTCGTTTTTTTTTTTTTTTGAGTCATAGCCTGTCCAACGGTGGTGATTAAAACATGAGTAGTGTTGATCATCCATAAAGTAGCCCCCACCTATATCTTAACCTTCTTATTTTTCTTTGAAAAAAGTGGTTGTAACATTAATATACTACTCATGTTTCCTAAACAATGGCAAGCCGGTGAAGACCTCCAAGGCCATGTTATGCTACTCTCAATGTCTTCTGCCTTATAATAAATTAATAATCTCATTGTATCCTCCTTCATAATCTCATTGAAAGGACATGAGAAGAGACAAAAAGTGCCACCTACAGGGTGAGAGTAACACCGTAATAAGAAGTCTAACTCAGCTCATTGTAATACATGCATGTTTACGGTGGAGGAATGCTTCAATTAGGGGTGGACATGGTTCGGGTCGGTTCGGTATACCCAGAACCAAACTAATCCCTATCGGTTCCCAGAATTGAACCACTGACCATTAGAACCGAACTCGATCGTTTCGGTTTTGGGTTTACCCATCCTTTTTTTTTAATTATTTTTTTCCATTTTTTGGATGAATTAATGAAATCCATGGGGCTCAGTTATCATGCTAGTGATGCTCTAATGCTCTATAGTTTATACTATAGAAATGAAGCTCACATTGATCAAACAATCGTAACATATATCTAACAATGTCAGCATTTGTTAGATGGACATTGTGAGATTGACATCCTTTGAAGCTCCTATCGACATCTATGTCTACCGGAGAGTAGGAATATGAGATCTGGTGGAGGTCAAATAGAGGATATGTTATATGGACCGTCCAGATTAAGTGCTCAATAGAGGATCTGTTAGATGGGCAGTCCACATCAAGCGACTGGGTTTGGGTTTGGTACTCTTTGAATCATGCTCGGGGGGATTAGAATAGAGGCCCATCATTTTCCCAAAAGGAACATGACCAGGCAGAAAGTCACTTTTAGGATCAATGGTAAGAGACAGATTTTGGGTCCAACACCGGGATATGTATGTGAAATCCAGACCGTTGATCTTGTTAAACATCATGAGCCCATCCCATGTAATGATCTATTAAATCGACGGCTTAGATTCATCTACTCTCGAAGGTCTTTTGCTGGAACTATGGCCGCTGTTCGGATCTGATAACGTACACGATGCATAAGTGGGGCCCAATATTTGACGATTAGGAAGGAGTATTAACTATTAAGTCATCAACAGCCCCCCTTTTTTTTAGCATTTGAGTTTTATTACTCCTCGGAGTGAGACAAGTAAACCACCGACACTCCCAGCTGTGCGAGCCGTTGACTCGCTCATGTAGTCTTAGCTCGGCTAGGCTTGTTTACTAGTTTAGAACACCACGACTCACGAGGGTGATTCTGTCATTCTACTATCCAATAGAATAAAAATTAGTGAGTGATAAATCACTCCCATGTGTCTATCTCTTTTCTCCGGTCTCTCCTCTTACCAGAGGAGAGAGATAGACACATGAGGAGTCGATTTATCATTTTGGGGGGTCGATTTATCACTGCCCTAAAAATTAACCTACATCGGCCAAAATGCTAGAACAAAGACACGTATAATGTCCCTCGACACGAGATCATCTTTCGAAGGACCAGAGGAGAGAGATAGACACATGGGGAGTCGATTTATCATTTTGGGGGGTCGATTTATCACTGCCCTAAAAATTAACCTACATCGGCCAAAATGCTAGAACAAAGACACGTATAATGTCCCTCCCGACACGAGATCATCTTTTGAAGGATGCTTTTTAGGACAAAGATACCCTAATTTTTTTAATAAAACAACAAACTAGCCCTAATTGCTAGTGTTTGGGACAACCTAGACACAAGTGTGTATTCAGATCAGTGCCCTAAAAATGCAATTAGTCCCCTAATTGCTAGTGTTTGGGACAACCTTTAGGTGAATGATCTAAAGCCACATCATCTATAACTTAAGCAATTAGTCTTGTTGATGAAATGTGAGCTGTCACTTGAGAGAGAGAGAGAGAGAGAGAGAGAGAGAGAGAGATGGGTGAAAAATAAGGAAATAAAAAGCTTAGTTTGGAGTGTAGTTTGTGTAAGACTTAAAGTCACTTCTCATACTCTTCTCAATCATGCCCTCTATATTTTATGGCCCTCCCACCATCCATTACCTGTAGTCAACTTATATTCCAAGGAAATATTTTTCAAGGCTGCCAAACATGGCATAAGGCCAAATGGCCCCACAAATATTCCATTGAATATTGCCTACGAGTCTCTCTAATGCACCACATGACACAATATAGATGGCCTCATCCTCATATGATCCGGACTGTCCATTATGGTGGGCCCTATTATTTTAAGGGCCATAGTAACAAGAGAAAAAAAATAAAATAACAAGACCATCCTAACCTCAAGAGTCAAGATAATGGAATGGAGTGGGCTGTTTTGTATTCCCTAGTGTCGGCAGCCGACAGCCGACCGCTATATTTACTGGAGTCTACAGGTAATTCGGTAACGCTGCCAGCTAAGTACCTGTCTCTCACACTCTCCGTCTAAAATCTCATCTTCCTTCTTCTTCACGCTGACGAGATCAGATAGTAAAAGCTAGGGTTCGGTAATTTGGAATTTGGAAACTCTCTCTCTCTCTCTCTCTCTCTCTCTCTTCATTTGAACTTGAAAAGCATTTCGATTTTCTTGTGATAGAAATCTACTAGGGATTTTAGGGTGACGGTGAAAAAAGGAAAAAAGAGAGGAAATTATTGCATTCTTTCGATTTTTTTAGTCGGATTAAAAAGCGATCGGTGTGGTGTCGTTATCGTATTTTTGTAGGCATTTAACTGCAGAGAAGGTAAGGGAGACAGATAGAAGGGGATTCGGAATCCTGTAGTCTGCCGCTGCTCGATTTCTTCGTCTTGCGGTGGGTGATCGGTTTCCGTTTCCCATAGGAAGGTGAGATTTTGAAGATTTGGAGATTTTCGTGTTCGATTTGGGGAGATCTGAAGAATTTGGGCAGGAAGGTTGATTTTTAGGGTTTTTGTTGTAAATTGGAGCAGATCTAGCTGAAATTAGAGGCCTGGGAAGTTCATTCTCGAAAAAGTAAGTCGATCTGAAGATTCAGCATTTTGCGAAGAAAATCTTTGTCTTTAGTTGCTCCGGATAAAAGTTTCATTGATAGATTGATGTCTTTTTCTTTTTTCAGGTATTTGGAAGCCGATCTAGTTCTCATTTGAGTAATTTACTGAGAACTGTGTCTTTTAAAAACAAAAAAGCAGATTCTGGAGCATTTGTGCATGTGATAGCAGTGATATTTCTTTCTGTATGAGGATTTTAGCTTTTTGTCACGTGAATTGGCTGTAGATCTGCTTGAGATTTAAGGATTTCATCTGCTGGATCAGATCAAGAGGAAAAAGGTTGCTGGCCAGGGTTTACAGATGCCGATGGACGCGGAAGGAGAGTCTGGGGTTAGTATTGAATTTCGGTTCCACTTTCCGCCTAAATCTGATTTTTTTAGCCTAGATCTCGGTGTTTGTCACTGTATTTTACGAAGAATATTTCTTCTGTCGATCTTTTTGTTCATTTTTAACTGAATTGAGTCTAGAATGCACAGAAAATTGTTCCTTCTTCTTCATTTAGGGTGATCTCTTCGTGCATCATTCAGCTGATAACGTTCTCTCTTTGTTTACTTGATTTATTTTCGTCTTGTTCTTTAAAATGTGTACTTTTCCTCTGTGTTTTTTCTGAATCTTTTTTTTGTTTTGTTTTTGTTTTTGCATAGCCGAAACCTTTGAAACACCTTAGCGGTCAGGTTTGCCAGATCTGTGGTGACGATGTCGGCACTACATCAGAAGGTGAACTTTTTGTAGCTTGCGATGTTTGTGCCTTTCCCGTTTGCAGAGCATGCTACGAATACGAGAGGAAAGATGGGAATCAGTCTTGCCCTCAATGCAAAACCAGATACAAGAGGCATAAAGGTTTGATGCATCTGACCTGTATTGCATTTGTCATTTCTGGGGATGAATATCAAATGTTATATATAATTTTTTTTTCTTTCAAACTTTCAGGAAGTCCTCATGTTCGTGGCGATGAAGGGGAGGATGGGGATGCTGATGATGTGGCAAGCGATCTCAATTATTCATCTGGTAGTCAAAATCAGAAGCAGAAGATTGCTGAGCGCATGCTAAGCTGGCAAATGACCTATGGGCGAGGTGAAGATGTCAGCGCTCCGAACTATGATAGAGAGGTTTCTCATAATCACATTCCTTTTCTCACCAGTGGCCAAGCTGTAGGTTATTCTTCAGAGTTTTTTCTCTTTTGTTTCATTATTATGGATTTTTGCAGTGGATTCAGTTTTTTTGGTCTTGCATTGATGGCAGCTTTCTGGAGAATTACCGGAATCATCTCCTGATCGTCTTACGATGCCATCTCCTGGAGGTGTTGGTGGAGGGAAGCGTGTGCATCCGCTCCCTTACACGGATGTCGGTCAATCGCGTAAGCTTCTTATGCTATTGAGATTTAGCTTTCCCAGACCTTTAGGGCCCGTTTGGATACCTCATGTTTAGTATTTGGATTTGGAATTGAGTTTTGAATACAAAATGAATAGATCCGCCAGCTCATGTTGAGGGTGACAGAGAGGGAAGGGGGTACTTCCTACTGGAGGGGAGAGGTTGAGGAGCAAAGAGGGTGAAGGAAACTGCTAGATCTGTGGATTTCCAATTACTTATTTCCACAGCATATTTGGAAATCTGATTTTTTCACTGTCAGTCGCTGATTTGGAAATCCAAGGATTTGATCCGGATCCAAATCACAACACAAAAGGGCTGCAAATGTGAGAAATCCAAATCAAAATCTTCTCGCATCCAAACGGGCCCTTAATGTTTAGCATTTTGATTTACGACTCATGTGTTTTGTTTCATTGTACTTTTCAATTGTGCAGCTAATATTAGGATTGTTGATCCATCGAAAGAATTTGGTTCACATGGATTTGGCAATGTTGCATGGAAAGAGAGGGTTGATGGCTGGAAGATGAAGCAGGACAAGAATGTTGTGCAAATGAGTAATGGTAGTCATGCACCTAATGGCACTTCAGAAGGCAGGGGAGCTGGAGACATCGATGGTAGCATTGATGTGAATATGGATGACTCGTTACTGTGAGTACCCTTTTGACAGAATGATTTTGTACCATGATTAGTTTTCTTTTCATTTAAATAAGGCCACAATTTTTACCATCTGATTGTTTATTTACAACGTAAGGAATTTGTTTGCCCTTTTGGGATATGTGTGCATGCAATCAGTTCTGCATTCTTTTGTTTGTTATTTCCATGAGTCTTAAGTTGTGATTCTAATCAATGCAGTTGCTTGTCTTTTTATGATTTCTTTAAAATGGGAGAATCTTGAGAGTTAACACAGTCAGTGAGGTTTCTTTCCTCCCTTGTCCAATTCCAAATATAATTTGAGATTTCGAATTTTTCTCCATTCCATCCATATTGTCAATGTGATGGATGCCCTGATGTGGTGCTCAAGAATATGATTAAGTAATTTAGTTCTTAGTGCTTAATATTTTATTTTAAAGATTTTATGGATGACTGTGGCCACTTTCCTCAAGCTGCTGTTCCATATGATCTTATGCTTAATATTTTATCAGGAAGTGCATCTTTCCTATCGAGTTCAATACTTCAATCTCCACGAATGACAACCTTGTGTGTAGCAATGACAAAAACACTGATATTAAATTCTTTAGCAGCCAGACTAAAACCCTGCAAGTTTCTCTAGGTTAAAGCAACATGCCTTTTGGATTCTTTCTCCAGATTATTTTGAAATAATACAGGCCAGCGTTACCCAAGTATAAAAGAAGGGTTATTGTGAAATTTGTGTGGTCTGAAGAGTACTCGGGTTATTCTTTAATTCTTTTCTTGCAAGGGAATGCCTAGTTTTTAGCCTTCCCTGATAGGATAGTCTATCTCAAATAGTGGCAAACCTTAAAACCCTGAACATTTTCTCGAAGAATTTTAACAATGAGATCTCGTATAATGTCAACCTCACCAGAAGGTTTATATTTCTCGACTTATTCAATAACTAAACTTAATGGAGTGTTTTGTGTGTTGTTTGATTTGGTTACATGTCCACGTACAGTTCAATGACTGCTGTTGCATGATTGGTTTCTTTGGCATGCTGAGTTTCTGAGAAAACATGGTCTTTGAGATGATTCTTTATTTGTAGTGGATTGTCTTACATCATCAATTAATCTTTCTCATTTGAAATGTAGGAACGATGAAGCTCGTCAGCCTCTTTCAAGAAAGGTGTCTATTCCTTCATCCAGGATAAACCCATATAGGATGGTCATTGTTCTGCGGCTTGTTATCCTCTGTATTTTCTTGCACTATCGTATAACGAATCCTGTTCGCAATGCATATCCATTGTGGTTGATTTCTGTGATATGTGAGATATGGTTTGCAATATCTTGGATATTGGATCAGTTCCCAAAATGGCTTCCAGTAAACCGTGAGACGTATCTTGACAGGCTCTCTCTGAGGTGAAGGATCTTTTAGCTTTCTTCACTTCCACTTTATGTTTTAACATTTCTACTGCTTGCTGATCTCCAAATGTCTTATAGGGTGTCAAATGAGCCCCTTAATCAATTTAGTAGTTCTTATTGTGATCTCTTATGAATGGCAGATATGACCGAGAAGGAGAACCATCTCAGCTGGCTGCTGTTGACATTTTTGTCAGTACTGTCGACCCTCTAAAGGAACCTCCTCTTGTCACAGCCAATACTGTGCTATCAATTCTTGCGGTGGACTACCCAGTTGACAAAGTTTCTTGCTATGTCTCTGATGATGGAGCTGCTATGTTGACATTTGAAGCCCTGTCTGAAACTTCAGAATTTGCAAGGAAATGGGTTCCTTTCAGCAAGAAGTACAACATTGAACCCCGAGCTCCAGAATGGTATTTCTCGCAGAAGATTGACTACTTGAAAGATAAAGTTCACCCCTCATTTGTCAAAGACCGTAGAGCGATGAAGGTTGGAGTTTTTCATCTTATTTGGAGTTCTTTCATTTTTCATGGATGTTCAACTATCTTAGTGCAATTTTTTATGCCCCAGAGGGAATATGAAGAGTTTAAAGTTCGTGTCAACGGGCTTGTTGCAAAGGCACAAAAAATTCCTGAGGAGGGATGGATTATGCAAGATGGTACGCCGTGGCCTGGAAATAACACCAGAGATCATCCAGGAATGATTCAGGTTTGTTCATCTTCTATCTTTTTTTCTTTTCTTCTTTTGACGATAAATAATACTATTAATATGAAAAAGTACTCAATATCGGGGTTGTGATGGGCCTGATGGCCTCACACTGATCGCAAAAATGAAAGAGCACAAGGATCCATATAAAACTACAAAAGCACTACAATACTAGTGGCATTTGTAAATCTGATATGTTGGTGAATATTAATGTTTAAAAAAAAAAAAGCATTTCTGTTTCTAAATGGTTACACACATAACAATTTTTATTATGATCTCATTGAACTTCTTAAATGTTTGGTTTTGTTTGTATTTTTTTTTTTTTGCTTTCATGCTTCTGTTTTTAGTTCATTGTCTTTGACCGTCACTGTCATGGATCTTTTGCATTTTTTTAATAAAGTTCACCTTTAAAAAAAAATAAATTCTTTTTGCATTTTTTTTTCCATAACATGCTGTTTGCAAGTGCTTTGGATTCTTAAAGTATTTTAATCCATCGGATAACCATTTTCTTTTGCTTTCCTGTTTCCTAAGTAGTGGGACTCCATGTTTCTATGTAACTTTCTGATTATAATTGCTGCAATATCAAAGCATATAGACTGTTTATCCGTGCATCACTTCTCTCAGAACCATTTTCTGATCATAATTGAATATTTTCTTCTGTTGTTTGCAGGTTTTCTTAGGCCATAGTGGAGGGCTTGACAGTGAGGGCAATGAGCTGCCACGGTTAGTCTACGTATCTCGTGAGAAACGTCCAGGCTTCCAACATCACAAGAAGGCCGGTGCAATGAATTCACTTGTAAGTAGTCAAAGTGTCAAAGAATGGCAATTTGAATCAAAACCATGTTTGAACATATTTAACCTTTAGTAATCGATATAATCCCTCCTTTGGCAGGTCCGTGTATCCGCAGTCCTTACCAATGGATCCTACTTGTTGAATCTTGACTGTGATCACTACATAAACAACAGCAAGGCTTTACGAGAAGCAATGTGTTTTCTGATGGACCCAAACCTCGGGAAATCAGTTTGCTATGTTCAGTTTCCACAGAGATTTGATGGAATTGATAGGAATGATCGATATGCCAACCGCAATACTGTCTTCTTTGATGTAAGTCAGCCTTATCTTTTTCAGACTCAACTTTTCTCTTCCTTTTGTTTTGATATGTCTTGCATCTTTCCTCCCTTAAGGTCATTGTAGTCCTCTCCGGGATACAATTGACAATAAAAGTAATGGTTGGAAAGTCCTGAGGTATGATACTTACAAGTGCCACATTTACAAGCCTTTAGAATGTAGACTAAGGTATCCTAAGGCAACTGCACCCTGGTGCCACATTTACAAGCCTGTAGAATGTAGACTAAGATATAGCTAAGGCAAATGCACCCTGGTGCCACTTGGCCCAAAAATCTCCAACTCGGGACTGGTTGAGGCTGATGTTTTTCCAAATTGGCCAGGAACTTTCTCTCTCTGCTGAGCTTTTCTGATCATGTTTTACCTTTTCATGTGGGTTACAGATCAATCTGAGAGGTCTTGATGGCATTCAAGGTCCTGTTTACGTGGGTACAGGATGTGTCTTCAACAGAACTGCTCTATATGGTTATGAACCTCCTCTCAAGCAGAAGCATCGTAAACCAGGGTTCCTTTCTAAATTTTGTGGTGGATCACGAAAGAAAAGTTCAAAGTCAAGTAAAAAGAGCTCGGATAAGAAGAAATCAAGCAAGCACGTGGACTCTACGGTGCCGATATTCAATCTAGAGGATATTGAAGAGGGGGTTGAAGGTATGATTTTTTATATTTGTCTCTTTCTTTTGTCAGATTGTCAGTTTTATTACCAACCCGTTATATCATGCCGGAACTTCTCTGTTTAATATGCTTAATTTAGTCTTCGATTGACTATTAGTCTGTCATGGATTCATTATCATAAACTCGGTTTTGGGGTGTCGGTGTGGAAAATTCAGGAATGACCCCCAAAGTTGAAAAAAACAAAAGAAACAAAAAATCATCAAAATTTGAGTGAACATAGAAAAAAGGTAGTTCATGTGAGGTAATTTTTTTTTAATGATTCATGTGAGGTAAATCTAATCTGGGAAAACATTCCTTTTAATATACTAAATTACTAATTAACATTACAGATGGATGGATCCAGTGCCAAATACATGCGTCTACAATGTTCTACATGTTATTAAAAAAGCAAGAAAAGACACTAAAATAATTAATAAACATTACTAATGACCGTCATTGATAAATTATTCTAGTCCCAAATTCGTGCACCTATTAAGTTCTTTCATATAATCTTGAAATTAACAACTAAAAATAATAAAATATTACTAAAGGTTCGTTATAGATGCGTGGATATTGTTCCCACTCCGTTCTAATGTTCTTATCTGTCATCACAAAAAATGAAGAAATTATGATGCTATTACTAATCTTTCACTAATCCTCCATTAATTAAAGGGAAATGATATATTCGACCCTTTTTCTTATTTTGGAGTTGGGACAGCCCCGTCTAGTGTAAAAGAATATTCATAAATACACTAGAAGGGGCTGTCCCAAGTAAGAAAAGGGGGCGAATATATCGCTTCCCTAATTAAATTATTATTATTTTGAATGGAAGCACTAGGCACTTAATAGATTTGGTTTTGGAGTCAAATCCATGTATCTATACTATACAAATTACAAAATCTAGCTCAAAAATTGCCAAGCGTATGCCTATTCATTCGAAAACATACCACAAGAAGGAAATATTCAAACATGATTTGTCCATGTAGAGTTCACCTCATTGATTCATGTTCCAGTCCATTCTCTAAGTAGGTCAACCACATGTCAATTGTTTTTTTTTCCTTCCGTATATATTTCTATAGCTGAGACGGGACTTGAAACAAGTACACAAAGACAGAACTGAGGTTTAACCAACACTGGCCCGAATCCATTACATTTTAGATCGGACAATTTACTATCCAATTCTAAAGTTATTTTCCCTACCAAGTCGATTAAAAACTCCTTTGACGTGCTTGACTTAGTGAAAAGTTGATTGTCAATCATTGATTCCACGAGTCTATTCCTTTTTACATTGGCCTAGTTCTCATCCAAGTTCGAGTTTTTAATTTCCGATATATATTTCATGTATGATATATCCTATCTGTAGAAAAGCTATGGCTCCACATCTCAACGCCTATGTGATGACGATTGATTCAATAAAGTAGCGTCTATCGGTGGGACTGATTTTACCTTTTTTTTTCTGAATGCTGTGAAATTATAATTTATATTAAGAATGGCAAAAAACCCAAAGGCCAAGGTGGCCAGATACAAAAGAAAAGGCAGATGCAAATGTGACATAAAAGAAAAGGATAGGAAAATCAAGAAGGAAGGAAATCAAACAGGTTCTTCTGACTCCTGATCGTGCCAATCTATTGGCATCACTATAAGCCAATCATCTAACATGCTGAAAATAACCTCACGCCCCTTCAGACCATAGTAGCTGGAATTCTCAAACCTACAAGGATAGGAATTCCTTCGACCCATCCACCTTATGACATTAAGAGCGTCTCCTTCTTGCGATGAGCCGATCCCAGTCTTTTTATCCTTGAATCTGATACTATGTAAGACAGCTATCACCTCCGCCTCGTTGGAATCTTTAACTCCTCTTGGGCCTGAAGAAGCCCACTTAGTCAAAGCATTCTCATCTCTAAGGGCTCCCCACTCCAGCAGAACTCGGATTACATAAACTTAAGCCATCAAAGTTTAATTTCAACATGCCCGACTTCAGAGGGGACCACTGAGGAGCAGGAACGTCGTTCTTTTCCACACTCATGCAAACCTCCCTCCAAAACTGACTTGAAGCATATCTAGAAACATCCTTGATGCTTGGCAAGACTTTTACCCAGATGCTAGTCTGGTACATCACCTTCGCAGAAGTGGAATAGGAACCTTTGGAGACATTCTTGAAGATGCGGCTGTTTTCCTTTCCAAAATACCCAAGCTGTGGCAAGCAAAACATATCTCCATAGAACCCTCTATTTCCTAGGCCAAGGAACAGAGGTCCAGCTATCAAAAAGATATTAAACCAGTCAGGGAAAACTCAAGTCATGCCAAAACATTCTAGGATATGATTCCAAACCTCTCTAGTAAACCTGAAATGTATGAAAGATGATCTATAGTTTGTCCGGCCGCTAAACACAAAGCGCAGTGATCCACAATAATACCTTCCGATTGCAGAGATGATCAACCGTCTTGATCTTTTTCTAGCATAGCTGCCCACCTGAAATCACATTCTAGGCGGAGGTAGTATTCTCCACACTTTAGTTACTGATGGGACTGATATTGCTTTATACTTTCAAAAATCAGGCTCAGGATTTGATGATGAGAAGTCACTGCTTATTGGTTTTGGCGTGTCCATTTGGTTATCTGTCTATCCTTTCTGCTTTGGTGCGTCCATCTGGTTACATGTATAATACTCCACATGGTATATCTTATCTGTGGGAAAACTATGCTTCTCTCTAAACTTCTGTGCCTAGGTAATATTGACCGATTCAGTAAACTCATTGTTTATCTGTATACCCTTTGTGTTTTGGTGTGTCCATCTGGTTTCTTATATGCTCCACACAATGTATCTTTATCTCTAAGAATGCTGCGTTTCTCTTGTTTCACACTTCTCTGTGATATTGACTGATTCAGGAAACTCTTGTTTATCAGTGGCACTGATTTTACTTTGTCCTTACAAAAAATTAGGTGCTGGATTTGATGATGAGAAGTCACTGCTCATGTCACAAATGAGCTTGGAGAAAAGGTTTGGCCAGTCAACTGTCTTTGTTGCCTCGACACTTATGGAACATGGCGGCGTTCCTCAATCAGCAACTCCCGAGTCTCTTCTGAAAGAAGCTATCCATGTCATCAGCTGCGGATACGAGGACAAGACGGACTGGGGAAATGAGGTAATGATATTTCTTGTTCCATGATTTGGTTTCTTTGTTGGCTTATATTTTCTCTACTAGTATGTTTTTGATAAACTAAAAAAACACCTCTGGTTTTACATGGAGCTACGATGCTCAGCGTATGTGATCTGCATAATTTTGTAAGTCCATTATCATAGGACTGGTTCATAGGTGGGTTCCCAGATTTTTTTTTTTTAATGAAAAATGACAAATTATTATAATCAGGATGGGACAAGATGTCCCTCCTTCTCCCCCCCCCCCCCCCCTTCCCCCCCACACACACACCCACACCCACACCCACACCCACACACACACACACACACACACACACACACAAATATACAAGATTAGAGTAACTACACTCAAACCGTACAGAAATTCCCCCCAAAGGTACAAGATAAGAGTAACTACACTCAAACCATACAGAAATTACGAATATGAGACAACTAACATCTCATCCCTTTGGGCTCCCGCCTTAGCTAGGCTATCAGCCATCTCATTTGCACTCCTCCTCCGATGCTCGATCCTAGGGTCCAGAAGTCTTACTAAGTCAATTACTTTCGCAATTAAGTTTTGCAGTCTCCGTGGTTCCCAGAATTGCACACGAACCAAGAAACAAGCAAAATAAACGGGCCCTTCGAGTACGGTCAATTGATTGATGTAAACCATATTGCCATGCCGAAGGTGTGAACTTTATTGAGTGTGCTAATGTTAGTACAATCATATTGAACACACAATAAGTTATGGCAGCGACTAGAATCTTCTAGTACAATTACTTGATTTTAAGGGGTAAATCATATTTTCATAACAAAAATAGGTGGTAGAATGCTAATGAGAAGTTCATTTACTTTTTTTGGTGAGCAGAAGTACATTTACTTGATTGTGACGATTAATGTAATTTTCGTACACTAATGATTATTAATATAAGATTGTGATTGGTAAAGTACATTTACTTGAACCATTCAAAAAATAAAGTACATTTACTTGACTGTGATTGGTAATATAAGATTGTCCAGCCATCATAAACTTTTGCAAGATGTTATCAGTTATCAGTTTTTTGTATAATTTTTTGCCTTTAAACATTAAAATCAATTATATTTTAATAGCCAAAACTTAGATGATTTTTTTTCTAAGATTTACACAATTTTCTGAATTGTCTGGAACCTTTGTTGCCAATTTAAATAAACCTTGCCCCTTCTATATAGGACCAAAAAACTTGCTAATTTCTGCTTGTAACTGGAACATTACATAAAAGTTTTCAAAATAAATTTCCTGGCAAGTAGAATACTCTACATTGATAAAAACATTCAAGCCTTCAAGGTGGTTTTATATTTGTTTTTCTTCTGTACTAGAAAATGAGTTTTGCTTATTGTCTCACATGCTTGCTACCTTGGTTTTGGGAAATTTTTTGTTTTGAAAATTGACTATTATATTCATACCATGGACTATACATGGGGACCAATAGTCCCACCAGATTTACATAGTATGAGGGTCCAGGAGCATACTCCAGGACCAAAATGATTGCAGCTTCATTACCATTCAAAAAAAAAAAAAAACGATTTCAGCTTCATCGAAGGCATGTTCAGTCTTGTATTATCTCCTGATTTCAATGATTCTCTGGCAGATATCCAAATTCCAAGAACTGGTTATGGATAGGGATGCTGAGGGAATGTGGGTCTGTCAACCCACTGCCATCAAATAAATAGTTTTTTGGTTTATAATTTTTCAAGGATATTTTCAGAGAGAGAGAGAGAGAGAGAGAGAGATGGTAGCCACTTTTGCACATGTGATTTTCCTAAGAGAACTTTCACCTCTTTGCACAAAAAGTTGGCAACTTTTTTGTCATCACTGTGGCATGGTCGTTTCTACCCGTAAAATCACCCTGCAAAATTCAAGAAGTGAGAAAGGGTCTCCCTCTCAATAAGTAGTCTCTTTTTGTCTCATATTACCTGCCGAATAATCTTGTTATGCAATAATCGGCAGAGTGCCCTTTCAACTGCTTCGGGAATTCTAATGCATCTTTAGTTGGTTCTCGTATCTCGAGTTTTTAATATATGTGTATCCCTTTCTGCAGATAGGATGGATTTATGGTTCTGTAACAGAAGATATTCTTACTGGATTCAAGATGCATGCCCGTGGTTGGCGGTCAATCTACTGCATGCCCAAACGCCCAGCATTCAAAGGATCTGCTCCTATTAATCTCTCAGATCGTCTGAACCAAGTGCTTCGATGGGCTTTAGGTTCTGTTGAAATTCTTCTTAGTCGGCATTGCCCTATATGGTATGGTTATGGCGGAAGGTTGAAATGGTTGGAAAGATTTGCGTACATCAACACCACCATTTATCCAATCACTGCTATCCCTCTTCTTGCATATTGTACATTACCAGCTGTCTGTCTAATCACTGGAAAGTTCTTTATCCCACAGGTATTTATACACCCACGCTGATAAATAATTTTGGTTGTGTTGTATATTGTCATTGTAAATTATCAAAAGCATGATAGCATGAATGTCTTGATTAAAATTTGAGGGAAATGCTTAGCAGCTGTAGCGAGTTTTTTTTTTTTTTTTTTGAATGGAGCTGTAGCGATTTCTAAGGCCCTGTTTGTTTTGGTTTTTGAAAACCGATTGTAAGTCCAAAACCGATTATTGGACTCATTTATTTTTTAATTTCGAGTCCAATAATCACTTTTGGACCCGCAATCGGTTCTCAAAATCCCAAACAAACAGGGCCTAAATAATCAGCCTCAAGTGCTTGTTGCTTCCTAAATAATCAGCCTTGAGTGCTTGTTGCTTTTCTTCGGGTTTACCTCTTTAAGCAGCTGAAGCCATACTTTTGGTATTGATTTGGGGTCTGAATTTTGTTTCTTGGCTTCTTGCAGATTAGTAACATTGCCAGTATATGGTTTATCTCTCTCTTCATTTCCATCTTTGCCACTGGCATATTGGAGATGAGATGGAGTGGCGTTGGGATTGACGAGTGGTGGAGGAATGAACAGTTTTGGGTTATTGGAGGTGTGTCAGCCCATCTCTTTGCAGTTGTCCAAGGCCTGCTCAAAGTCCTTGCCGGTATCGACACCAATTTCACTGTTACTTCTAAGGCATCAGATGAAGATGGTGATTTTACCGAGCTGTACATGTTTAAATGGACAACCCTACTGATACCTCCAACCACTCTACTCATAATCAACCTGGTTGGGGTAGTTGCCGGAATCTCTTATGCTATCAACAGTGGGTATCAATCATGGGGTCCTCTCTTTGGGAAACTCTTCTTCGCCTTTTGGGTGATTGTTCATCTTTACCCATTCCTCAAGGGGTTGATGGGACGCCAAAACCGAACACCGACGATTGTAATTGTATGGTCGATTCTCCTTGCCTCCATCTTCTCCTTGTTATGGGTTCGGATCGATCCGTTTACGACCCAAGTGACTGGCCCGGATGTTCAACAGTGTGGAATCAATTGCTAGAAAGAGAAAGGACGATGCGAAAGAGATGTGTGGAGATAAGCTATAGGTTATGCTCATCAACTTGAAGGTATGGGCTTCAAATTTTAAGCATGTTTGGGCTCTGTTTGTGTCACATTGTGAAGTATATGTAGATAGGACATGTACGATATCTTGTGTCTGATATCCCATAAATTATTATTCTTTTGTGTAACCAATGAAATTTGGAACTGCTATTTTTGGCTTTGTAATAGACTTTTGGTTGCTGGAGGTGTTTCCTTCTCTTGTTGGCTGCATTCCAGATTTCCAGAATAAGGAATTCGATTTGAAATGTGACAAAATTCACTTTCTCCCTACCGTTTTTCTTTTACAAACTATACCTTGTTAGTGATTTTGGATTTTCAAAATCATGTATTAATGTTTTGAAGAAGTTTTATCAAAAGCGTTTGGGAAAAATAAAATGTTTTCTTGGAAAAATTTACTTTTACAAAAGGATGTAGAAGTGTAGTTGAAAAGATAGTCCCGTACCGGATGAGAGAAAAGAAAGAGAAGAGCTTATAAAGCACTACACTTTTCTATTACTTGTTTGATTGCACATTGGGTTGAACCCATGGTTGGACCCGCGGGACGGTGCAACGCACCGTTCGCACACGCGCGTGCGGCGTGGGCAATGGGCTATAGGGCGCATAGTGGCGCTTTTTTAGGCGCGCTTTGCACTTCGCAAGTACGCAACGTTGCGAGGAGCGATTGGAGCCTTTAATTTTTCCAGATTTGATCTGCACCGTTGGATCAAGATGAAGGTGGACCGGTTGGATGGGTGTGGGCCAAATGGTTCGTAAGCCCATCAAGCCGACCGGTTGGGTTGGGCTTCGGTTCGGGCCTAACGGTTGGTCCAACGGGCCCATAACTCCAACGGTCAAAGGGTGTGATCAAATGGGTTGTGTCCCTTCCCCCAACGGTCAAGTACCAAGGGGGTGCGATCCACACCATAGATGGTTGATCTAACGATGACTGGGTTGGAGAGAAGTTTTACTCAAACCAACAGTCACATCTAGGATCGATCAGGATCGTTCAATATCAATGGGTGCGATCTAACGGTCAGATTTCAAACATTCTGGAAAGGTGTCCTGTAGAGGTGTTTTTCACACTGAAAAGACACCAGGTGGTCTATAAAATGTGCAGAATTGGGTCATTTCAAATCGAAATCGAATTGATAATTCTGACAGACTTTACACTCTCTTCTACACTCCTACAAAAATCCCCAAGTATTTCTACATACTGTTTTCTTTTGTTTACTGTTCTAGATACTGTTTTTCTGCAGAAACAGAATCTAGAGATTTCTCTAAGGCTTGAAATTTCGGAAGGGCATTTCGGGTTTGATTCCGCTAGTGCTACGCGTCATCAAACATTAGTAGGGCTTCCATACTAGGCTTCATTGTATCTTGGAGGCAATTCACGGATCTCCTTTGCACACTACTAGTGGGGGCGAATCTTGTCTTAAGGAAAGTGATATCACGCCTTGAAGCAACACGTTTCTGTTTTCTATCATCAACAGTACCCTCAACAAGTTTTTCCAAGATACCTAACATTGAAATGTGTTGGAAATTAATCTTGACCACTAGATCATGATCATCTATCCACTTGACTTCTTGGCTTGGAAGATTCTTGACCACATTGGAAATCTCCTTTGTGGCATTTAATGGCCTAGGGACTATGCTTTGTTTTTTGGAATTGTGCTAGTCATTTACTTTTCATGTGATAGTGTGTTAGTGGTACTTAGGGAAGCTAAGATTAGTTAAGTTTTATTAAATTCGAATTTGGAATGTAGTTTATGTTTTAGACTATGTATCTTCTTCATTTGAAAGTTCTTTAAGTGAAAATTGAAGGGTTTTGAGTAGTACAACAACTTGGGTTACTTTCTTTGTGTGTTTGATATCAAGAGAACAATCTTCTTCTCTTGAAACTCATCTTCTTCCTCTAACCCCGTTGGTTTCGTTCCAACAAAGTGGTATCAGAGCATAGGTTGAAGGTTGATCATGGCTTCCAATATGTTGCAACCTCAACTTCCTCGATTCAATGGCAAGAACTACAACCAATGGATTATCCAAATGAAGGTTTTGTATGGATCTCAAGATCTATGGGATATTGTTGAGACCGGCGTTGAAGAACCGGAGGTCAAGCGGCTCTCACTCCACAACAACTCAATGAGTTGAAGGACAATCGAAAGAAAGACAAGAAGGCTTTGTTCTTTATCTATCAAGCGGTGGATGAAGTCATCTTTGAACGAATTTTATCGGTGACTACGGCAAAAAAGAAGCATGGGATACACTCTATACATCGTACAAAGGAGAAGACAAAGTAAAGTTGGTAAGATTACAAATCCTTAGATGTGAGTTTGATGCATTAAGGATGAAAGATTCGGAATCGGTTGAAGATTTTTTCAATCGTGTTATTTCTCTTGTGAATCAATTGAGAGTAAACGGTGAAGATATTCAAGATCAAAGGATAGTAGAGAAAATCCTTAGAAGTTTGACTCGAAAATTTGAGTATATTGTTGTTGCAATTGAAGAATCAAAGGATCTTGCTTCTTTATCCATAGAAAGTTTGTTGGGATCATTCCAATCCCATGAACTACGAATGAAGCAATTGATTCTTTTCCTCTAGAACAAGCTTTTCAAACTCAAGTCTCTTTTAGGGGAGGCTCTAGAGGAAGAGGAAGATGAAGAAATTCTTTTCGTGGAAGGGGGAGAAATGGTGGAGAAAGAAATTAAGAATATGAAAAAGATGAAGGTGGTTCTTCTACAAGAGGAAGAGGGAGAGGAAGACCTCTATCCCAAATTCAATGCTATCATTGTCAAAAGTTTGGTCATACCATGAAGTATTGTAGAAAGAAGATTGCGGAAGAAAGTAAGAAAGACTCCACCTTCATGCATGAGAAAGAAGAAAGTAAAGAAGAAGACACTTTTTCTTGCTTGTAATGTGCAAGAAGTGGCTCTTGAAGAGACGTGGTATATTGATAGTGGTTGTAATAACCACATGACCGGCAAGAAAGGCGTATTTGTAAAGTTGGATGAATCTCTCCAAAGTGAAGTTCGAACGGGTGATGACAAGAGGCTTTCCGTAAGGGGAAGTGGTGATATTCTTGTTCAAACAAAGAAATGCGTCAAGTGCATCTCCAATGTTTTTTATGTTCCCGGTCTAAAGCACAATCTCTTTAGTGTTGGGCAACTTCTAATGAAAGGGCACGATGTTCATTTCAAGGAAGATGTATGTGAAATCAAAGACAAGAATCATGTTCTCATAGCCAAGGTGAGAATGACTCAAAACAAGATGTTTCCTCTAAAGTTTCAAAGTGAACCTTTTCCTTGCTTTAACACTATTGTCAAAGATATGTCATGGCTATGGCATCTTCGCTATGGTCACTTGAGCTTTATCACTTTATCTCTCATGAACAAGAAGCATATGGTGAGAGGCATGCCGAATATCGACCGCCAAGATCAAGTGTGTGAAGGATGTGCACTTGGAAAGCATCAAAGAGACTCTTTTCCCATTGGAAAGGCATGGAGGGCATCAAATCCTCTTGAGCTAGTGCATTCAGATTTATGCGGGCCTATGTAAACAACATCAATTGGAGGTAATCGATATTTTCTCACATTCATTGATGATTATAGTAGAAAGACATGGCTTTATTTTCTTAAAGAAAAATCGGAAGTCTTTGGATGTTTTAAAACTTTCAAGAGCTTGGTTGAAAAGCAAAGTGGTTTCATGTTGAAAACTTTGCGTTCCGATAGAGGTGGTGAATATGTTTCTCATGAGTTTGAGAATTTCTTGAAAGAGAATGGGATTCGGCATCAACTTACCACTCGGTACACACATCAACAAAACGGGGTTGCCGAAAGGAAGAATCAGACGATTATGGAATTGGCTAGAAGTATGTTGAAAGCTAAAGGGATGCCTAATATGTTTTGGGCGGAAGCCGTTGCATGTGCTATTTATCTCTTGAATCGGGCATCATCAAAAAGTGTTCAAGGTATGACTCCTCAAGAAGCTTGGAGTGGTCATAAGCCTTGTGTTTCTCACTTGAGAATTTTTGGTAGTATTGCCTACTCTCATTTGCCGGATGAAACAAGAAGAAAGTTGGATGATAAATCTGAAATATGTATCCTTGTTGGATATAGTGAAAGTTCAAAAGCGTACAAGTTGTTCAATCCTATGACTAAGAAGATTGTCATAAGTAGGGATGTGAAGTTCAATGAAGAAGAATGTTGGAATTGGAATCAAAGTGAGAAGAAGAAAGAAGTTTTGGTAGATATGGATGAAAGTAAAGATATTCATGATAGTGGAATTGAAGAAAATGAAGAGGATGTGGCTCCTACTATTACTCCATATTCTTCTTCATCTTTTTCGGCTCCATCATCTTCATCGTCTTCAACAAGCCCTGACTCTCCTCCAAGGAAGACGAAAAGCATAAGAGAAATTTATGAAAAGTCTAGAAGAATTACCGATGAAGAGTTGGCAAATTTTGCTTTGTTTGCCGATGCCGAACGGATTAGTTTTGAGGAAGCATGTCAAGAAGAAAAGTGGAAGCAAGCAATGAATCAAGAAATGTGTTCAATCCAAAGGAACGATACTTGGGAGCTAACAGAGCTTCCAAATGGACAAAAGACTATCGGTGTGAAGTGGGTTTACAAGACAAAGTTGAATGTAAGTGGTGAAGTTGAAAAGTATAAAGCTCGCTTAGTAGTAAAAGGCTACAAGTAAAGGTATTGCATTGATTACAAAGAAGTGTTTGCTCCCGTTGCTCGTCTTGAGACAATTCGTATGGTTCTAGCTTTGGCGGCAAAAAATAGTTGGAAGGTTTATCAAATGGATGTCAAATTGGCATTCTTAAATGGGTTTCTTGAAGAGGAGGTGTATGTTGATCAACCTCCCTGTTATGTGAAGAAAGGTGAAGAAAGCAAAGTGTGCCGATTGAAGAAGGCTTTATATGGCTTGAAACAAGCACCAAGGGCATGGTATAGTCGCATTGACGGATATTTCATGAAGAATGGTTTTAAAAGGTGTCCTTATGAACACACCCTCTACATCAAAGAGAACACTAAATGTGAGCTTTTGATTGTTTCCTTATATGTTGATGATTTAATTTTTACCGGCAATAGTTCAAGTATGTGTGAAGAATTCAAAAGAAATATGATGCAAGAATTTTGAGATGACCGACATGGGTCTTCTCCATTTCTTTCTTGGTATTGAGGTCAACCAAAGAGGATGTAATTTTTATTTCTCAAAAGAAGTATGCAAAGGATTTGCTAAAGAGGTTTAGAATGGAAGGTGCTACACATATTAGCACACCTATGGAAGTTGGTTTGAAACTATGCAAGAATGAGGATGAGAAAGGAGTTGATGCAACTCTTTATAGAAGTCTTGTCGGTAGTCTCATGTACTTGACGGCTACAAGACCGGATCTTATGTTTGCGGTGAGTATGTTTAGTAGATTTATGGAATCACCAAAAAGAAGTCAATGGGAAGCCGGTAAAAGAATCCTAAGGTATGTAAGTGGAACGGTTGATCATGGGATACGTTATGGAAGAGTTAAAGATTCAAGTTTGATTGGTTATTGTGATAGTGATTGGGGCGGAAGTGTTGATGATAGCAAGAGTACTTCCGGCTATGTTTTTAACATTGGTTCGGGTGCAATTTCTTGGACATCAAAGAAGCAATCGGTTGTTGCTCTTTCTACGGCGGAAGCGGAGTACATTTCATTATCTTCGACGGGTTGTCAAGGTCTTTGGCTACGATGGATATTAGAAGAACTCAAACATCCTCAAGAACGTGGTACACATTTATTTTGTGATAATAGTTCGGCTATTTCACTCACAAAGAATCCAGTTTTTCATGGCAAAAGCAAGCACATAAGGATCAAGTATCATTTCATTCGAGACTTGGTAAATGGTGGAGTTGTCAACGTTCGTTTTTGCAAGACTCAAGATCAAGTTGCGGATATTTTTACAAAAGCTTTGAAGACCGATACATTCATCAAGATGAAGGCAAAATTCGGTATTGTAGTGGTCTAGCTTAAGGGGGGCTGTTGGAAATTAATCTTGACCAAAAGATCATGATCATCTATCCACTTGACTTCTTGGCTTGGAAGATTCTTGACCACATTGGAAATCTCCTTTGTGGCATTTAATGGCCTTGGGACTATGTTTTGTGTTTTGGAATTGTGCTAGTCATTTACTTTTCATGTGATAGTGTGTTAGTGGTACTTAAGGAAGCTAAGATTAGTTAAGTCTTATTAAATTCGGATTTGGAATGTATGTTATGTTTTAGACTATGTATCTTCTTCATTTGTAAGTTCTTTAAGTGAAAATTGAAGGGTTTTGAGTAGTACAACAACTTGGGTTACTTTCTTTGTGTGTTTGATATCGAGAGAACAATTTTCTTCTCTTGAAACTCATCTTCTCCCTCCAACCTCGTTGGTTTCATTCCAACAAAATGCACACTTGACAATTTGGAGTTTTTGAAAGCTACTAATGAGCTGTTAGTTTCCGTTTTCGTTCTAAATCATGGGAAAATCGCCAAAGGTTAACAACCCAACCCAGTCTATAATTTTCTTTCCTGAAATGGAAATGGAAATGGCGAAGAGATGGGCTTTGCCTGGAATGATTGTAAGTATCGGAATTCAGGACGTGCACAAAGGTTCAAATGGATACCTTCCAAAAAAATACAAAACTTCATATGGCATACTAGTATATGAACGAGTGAGATTAGATCCTTGAAAATTAGAGCTAGTTTGGACGGAGGGAGTTCATTGGTTTCAGAGTTGCTTATTTTCTAGGTGCAACGGGCAAGACTGTTTGTAGGCTGAGTTTGTACTGCCGGAATTAAGAATCAGAATTGGCAACCTATTTTTGTATTCTCATTCAAAAAATTAATTAAAAATTGATAAAAGTCTCATTCCAACCCCAAAATCCGGCACAATCGGAATCTGATGCCTGTTCCTGTGTCTGATTCCGGCAATCCAAATATGCCACTGTAATGACAAGGCAGAAGTTAGAGTGGATTGCTCCTATTGCTTAATTCAGCCAAAAGAAAATCTCTATCAGCCACAAAGATGATGTTGGTAAAACTCTTACGATTGGGGCATTTCTTATCCGACTTAATTGGATGGGCATCGCCATTTGTACATGTTTGATGATTGGAACCGTTGATCCTGATGGGACACTACTTGATGACACAATTGTGCTAAGTAGACCCGGCAAAAGCGACCCGTGCCCGCGGGTCGACCCGACCCACCCGCAAATTTGCGGGCACGTGTCTGAGTTTTAGTGACCCGTCAAAACTAACCCGCGGGTGACCCAACCCGCAAAAACATGGGTCGGGTCGGGTCAACCCGCCGGCACCCGCAAGTCACTTGGCTTTTTTAAGGGTGGTGATTTTGTTATGCTAATCTAGTTAGATGGCTTTTTTTTCTAATGCAAAGGATGGTGATTTTGTCATACTAATCTATTTTTTAAGGGTTTGATGCCTGAATAGGTTATGGCTAGCACCATAGGTTGATCCCAACCCTCCGGGTTGATCACTTGATCCTAACCCTCTATAGATCGGAGGGTTGGGATCAACCTATTGAAATGATTTTTGGGGCACGACCTATTTAGGCTGTGGGCCATCTAATGGACGGTTTGGATCATCCCTTTTGTCCAATCTGGATCTAAACTTAGCTGTATTGGAGGACTCTTTGGAGTCCCTCTACCCTCGGATGTAATTTTCTATCTTTTTCTTAATATATTGGGGTCGGGGTCTGTCTAACCCCAGTTTACCTATAAAAAAAAATGGATCTACACTTAGCTATATAAAAAGAAAGATAAGATACCTAACCATCCTTCAATCTAAATCTAAAGACGACTTTTGGAAAGACATACAAACAAATTAGAAAAAGAGAGAAAAGAAGAAGAAGAAGAAGAAGAAGGAATCAAAGAGACGTGTCTCAAGACATAACTTGTCACATGTACAAAATCAATTTTACATCCATTTTAGTGAAATAGGCATAAATTTTGTTCTACGCCCTTTTTATGACGAAAGAAACAGAGCCTAAGGTATCTTTAATAGCTTGCCAAAAAAAGCTAAGCCATATAGATGGACGCAACATATGTTCTTGGCAAGCTATTAAAGATTCAAATAGAACCAACATAAGTTCTCGACGATCTGTGTACTATGTGGGACCCAAAGTTCGATGACTAAGATTACAACTTAACAATAACCATGTGTTTATGTGTGGGTTGCCTTAGGAGGATCCCCAAATCAACATTTTCATAAAAAGTATATAGAATGCTCATATTTTTCGCATTAATCATGTTCGTGAGTTGAAAAACAAGATCCAACGGCCCATATCAAAAGAGAAAGTAATCAATTCACCGATCAAACACAAACTCCTCAACATCAAACGGATATTCTAGTATTGAATTGGCCTTCCAGGGCAGGATTCTTGATCTAATGGCTCATATGAAGCCTTGGTCTTCCCTCTACCACTAGATTCGACTACGACATTCGTTAAGACGCCATCTAATCATCCTCAACACTCCTCATACGCATCGCTCGTAAATTCAGCAGGTTAAAAACAAGGATAGCCCCCTAAGATTCCTAACACCCCTAGCAGCACGACTCTCTGATGAGACGTGCGGCGTGGGAAGGACAGGTGGAGGCCATCGATAAGAGCCTTGAGATACTTGTCATCCAATGGATGAACTCTCCTTCACTAGAGTCGTCACTAATCCTAAAGAGGCAAAGCAAACATTGATCACCCACAATCATATACCACAATGGGAAAAGAAAAGGGTCCCTCCAATAAAAGAAATGGAATGAAGTCTTGGTAACATTTATGTCACAAGGATAAGCCTTTGAACCCAAACGTTAAAAGCAACAAACCCAAGTCACAAACGCCGAGCCCTCCTCCAAACCCATCCCTTCCTTTTCCCAAACTCACCACGGCAACTCATGGTCTAAACATTACCATCGCCCCAAAACACACGCAAATGCCGTTCTCTTACCACATTCTCACCTTCTCCTTTTCTTACCTCCTCTCCCACAAAGAGTGGAGGAAAAAAATCTGAGACATTTTCCACCCCTTTGACATCACCCACATTCATGTCGATATCCTTTGCAATCCATGGATATGTGGGCGTGGCAATAAACAATGGATAGAACCCATTCTTCCGTAGACCATAAGCCATCTATCTATGAATAAAAAATACATTTGGCCAACCCGCGTGACAAAATATGATCACTGTTAGGGGGTCCATCTGTTTGTACATGTGCATGGATGCATAACTTCATGCACATCATCTACAACTTCATGCATACATATTTTCATGAGTATATCCATTCATGTGATTTATAGTATTTGTGCTGATATGGGGTTTTATAATATGAGAAAACGGTTCCTACACATATGTGTAGAGAGTTCTCTACACACTAGCTTAAAATACAGTGGGGGCCCACATTGTTTGGGTGATCGAAGCCATCCATTTTAAAGGCCCTCACATAGATAGGGTGTCTACAAAAAATCAGATCCATAGGATCATCCCAACCCTACGATTTGTGGAGGTAAAATGGATGTCTTTAAACCTTCACAAATTAGTCCATTTTTTGCCTCCACAGTTCGAATGGTTAGGATGATCCTATGGATCTGATTTTTTGTGGACACCCTATCTATGTGAGGGCCTTAAATATGAATGGTTTGGATCACCCAAATAATGTGGCCCCCAATGTATTTTAAGCTAGTGTGTAGATAACTTATCTACACATATGTGTAGGAACCGTTTTATATTTATAGCATTTGGGAATTGCTAGCTATAGAGGCAATCTTTAGTTCATTGTATATCTTTGGGTTGGAGGTCGGGCAGCATGTCCCCCTCTTCCACTATTTTTTCTTACTAATAAAATTTAAGGTGCCGGCTTGAGTTAAAAAAGAAAAAAAGAAAAAGAAAACTATGTAAGGGGTTTTGGGAAAGATTTGAACACATGTTTATGCTTACATGTATGGTGTTTCTCGTATTGTTGAGGGTTCCACACGAATGCAAAGAGATCCCACTTTGGAAAAGTGAAAAAGATGTGGATGGGCTTATAAGGGCTTGGGCACCTTCCCCTTAACGGCTAGCTTTTAAGGATGAGTTCTACCCTGGTCCCGACAAGTAGTATTAGAACCGGGGGTACTATTTAGCGCCCCAAATTCATAACACGTATGTCATGTACAAAGAAGAAATTTGTGTAAATCTATAAGCTTCATGTATGTATTATTGTATATGATACATATTCTTGTCTACCTATGTGGATATGTACATGCATGATTATGAGTAACATGGAAAATGGGGAAAGGAAAGGGCGGTAGCTAGCAGAAAAATCTTTTTCCCTTTTCTATTTTTTCTTTCGTTTGGAGAACAAGAGACTTGAGAAGGTGGTGCAATAAGGTCAGCGACCGCCCAAGAAATCCTTACGTCTCAATCTCTTGTATCTCAATCCATACCTTAGAATTATCATGAAGAACACACTATCCACAGCCGCCATGGATCGAGTACAAACTGTAATCTCTCTCCCTCTTTCTCTCGGCCTACTAGTAGCTTCAAAAGCTACCACTGGTTTATATATATATAGAAACTCATCATGACATGATTTCACCACCATACCTCTTGAACATCAAGTACTCCATATCAGATTGATTGTTTTATCTGTCTCTTACAAGTGAGAGATATGGGTCTAAAAAGACATTTATTCCCCCTTTTAATGCTATGCTGTTGTTCTTATTCCTGTTATGGCAATTTTCTTGAGGACCCACTCTCTGATTATGTTGATGAAGCCTCTCCTTATGACAAAAGTGCTTATCCTACATATTTCGGCACTATCAACCAAGATGCCGGCGAATTCGGGGAGGAATTCGCGACTTCAATAGGCTATGGCGAACCCCAATTATTTAGTTTCAAGCGGTTAGTTCACGCGGAGAGTCCTTATTCTTCACCTATAATGGTGAATGTGGATGATTTTGGAGCTAAAGGTGATGGATCAGATGATACACAGGTAAGAACCAATAGAAAAATGATAAAAACAAAACAGAAAATCACACAGTTGTGATTGAATCCTCATTGGGTTTTGATGATGTCTTACTTTTTGTTTGTGAATGGGTCTATTTGTTCTTGTGTGGTTTTGAAAAGTCTCACTTTCTATATGGTGTAACTGTCAGGCATTTGAGAAGGCTTGGGAGAAAGCTTGTTCATCTGGTCCATCTGTTCTTGTGATATCTAAGAATAAAAACTACCTTCTTAAGCCAATCACCTTCTCAGGTCCTTGCAAGTCATCTGTCACAGTAATGGTGAGATAAATTTAATTAGGCAAACACATATGGGTCTTTATTTTTTTTTGTATATGAAGATTGACCCCCATGCAAATTATTAAGTGTATTTGTTTCCCTTATCATTTCAGTTCATATACATGTTATATTTATTTGTTTTTCCTAATGCATCAGATATATGGAACCATTGAAGCTTCCTCAGATCGATCGGATTGGGACCGGGATCGAAGATACTGGATTAACTTTAAGAATATTCAGAATCTTAGAGTTGATGGGGCTGGGACTATCAATGGGAATGGAGAGATATGGTGGAAAAACTCCTGCAAAATCAACAAAGCTTTTGTAAGTTTTTTGAATTCACAATCACCAAATTCGATATAACAAACTAGCATTTTCTTTCAACAAGGGCTAATTCTTTTTAAATTCCTCATCTGTGAATTTGCAGCCTTGCACGCAGGCTCCAACGGTACATTTCCTGTTCTCTTTCCACCGAACACATGTTTAGTTTCATTATAGAGATGCTTAAATAAATACATTTCCTCTCCACTTTCAGCTTTCTTTCTATAAAAATCTTAAAAAAGGTTTAAGTAGTTAAAGAAAGGAACTGATGTTCTTCCATCTTTGGGTTTTTTTTTTCAACAGGCCTTGACCTTTTCTTCATGCATGAACTTGATAGTGATTAACCTCAGCATTAGGGACAGCCAACAAATTCATCTCTCTTTTGAGAGATGTACCAATGTCCAAGCTTCCAATCTCATGATAACTGCACCAGGAACAAGCCCCAACACAGATGGAATTCATATCACAAGTACTCAAAACATTCAAATAACAAATTGTGTCATCGGAACAGGTAAAGAGAAAGAAAAAGATGAAACGATGCCATTTCGTGTTCTTCTTTTATTTCAATGGAACTCAATTATGATTTGTATATTCACCATTATTTTTTAAGGTGATGACTGCATCTCAATAGTAAGTGGGTCTCAAAACGTCAAAGCAACAGACATAACTTGTGGACCAGGCCATGGAATCAGGTCTCAAACTCAATCCAAACCTTCTTGAAACTTTTAATTCCAACATTTCCTAATTAACAAGAATTTAACAATTTTTTTTTGTCTTTTTTCCAAATCTTGCTTTCGTGAACCCAGTATTGGAAGCCTGGGATCTGGCAACTCAGAAGCGCATGTCTCCCAAGTAATAGTAGATGGAGCTAATATTGTTGGAACAACAAATGGGGTCAGGATCAAAACCTGCCAGGTAAGGGTTTGTTTATATATAAGTACATAATGATACAAAATACCCAGGCTCCCATATTTCAATAGTGGCATTAAACTCCTTTACTAACCAGATTTTAGAAATTTTTTTTTTTTTTTTTTTTTGATCGGTAATTTGGGGTTAGGCAGACCCCCACCAGATATATTGAAAAGAAAAAAGAAAATTACAAACGGATATAAATGGCTCCCGAGGAGTCCTCTAACAAAATATTTTGGAATTCATCAGGAAATACAGAATGAGTGATTGGGAATCCTTTCATAGGACAGTTGCTTTTGGATAGATAATCAGCTGCTCTATTCCCTTCTCTCCATAGATGGGAGATGCTCCACGCTTGCAGGTTTGATAGCATCGAGTCTATCTTTTCAAGAGATATAAGTTTTGTCCATGGACATGGAGCTGATTTTTGGATGACATTGACAGCAAGAAGGGAATCAGATTCTATCCATAGGCATTTGTAATTCGCCCTCACTGCAAGATTGAGCCCCATATGAATTGCTTCAATCTCAAGATCGTGAATGGGAGCTGCTGGGTAGCTAAGAGAAAACAGGCTGAGAGATTTGCCGTCACTACTTCTTAGTAAGCCTCCAATGCTACCTTCTTCATTTGCAAGAGATGCATCGGTGTTGAGTTTAATCCATCCAGGCTGCGGGGGCTTCCAGGAGCAAATATTAAGTGACAGTTGCTTATGGAACAGAGGAAGCTTCCAGAGCTGAGAAATTTTCCTGGAGATCTCGGAGGGATTGTCGTCTAGCTTTAGGAAGAGGGATTTTTCTCTCGCAGCTCTGAAATTTTTTTTCAAAGTGAAATGCTTGTGCAGATTTCGACCTTCATGAACTCTGTTGTTCCTTTCTAGCCATAAATGATGGATAGAAGCAGTGAACAATAAGCGAATAAAAGTGTATGACTGACCCTTCAATTTAAATTTACCTCTTATCCATGCTTCTTCCTCATTTAGGGATTTCTTTTGCTTCTTACGATCAGAGACTCGCCCTAAAATTTGTCTCCAAATCCAGGCACTATAGCTGCAATTGAAAAAAAGGTGGTTTGTCGATTCTGGTTCCGCAGTGCAAAGAGGACAGGTTCTGTCTCTGGCTGGGCCGAGGAAATGGAGATTATCTTTCGTGGTTAGCTTGTTCTGGATAGCGAGCCAAGCAGTTGTGCTGAATTTTGGAACATGACCAGGAAACCAAATGGAGGAGACCCAAGGAACTTTCTGGCCTGTAGATCTTATAGAATTCCAAGCGCTTCGAATGGAGAAGTGACCATTAGATTCAGGTTTCCAAATGACTTTTGTATCTTGGCTAGAAGAGATGAGAGCTGTGTCTGTTATTTTTTTTAGTTCCTGGAGATATGGTTGGGTTTGGATGAGGTTCCACCAGCCTTCTTCAAAAATGCGATTGATTGATGCAGAGATCAGGATGAGGTTGAGGAGGGGTTCAAAGGATATTTGATTGGAAATGGGCCCAGCAGGATGCCATGGGTCGGTCCAAAAGTTCAGTTTTGAATTCGGGCAAACAATGTAGCATACAAGTGAGGAAGCCAAATTTCTGGCATTGATGATGCTTCTGGCTGCCCAAGATGGTTTTGCCGGCATGGGGAGGGACCAGATACTTCTGTTCCTAATGTATTTGAGAGAAAACCATTTGACCCAAGGAACATTTTTGTTGTCAAGAATATGCCACAGTTGCTTGAGTTGAGCCGCTTTGTTCAACTCTGGAAGTCTCCTGATCCCAAGGCCTCCTTCTCTTTTAGGTTTGCATAAGCTTTCCCAAGCAATGTTGTGGTATTTTTTCTCAGTGTTACTACCAGACCAGAGAAAGTTCCGCAGAATTTTTTCAATGTTGTCCAGGACAATTGCAGGGATATGAAAGGCAGCAGACCAGTAGATCTGGTAAGTGCTGAGAACTGTTCTGATAAGTTCAGCTCTTCCTGATCTTGAGAGGTTTCTGTTGGTCCACACAGAGAGGCGGTTCCTGATCTTATCGATGATGGGTTGGCAGTCAGAGGCTGTTAATCTCGATGTAATGAGAGGTAATCCCAGATATTTGATTGGGAGGTGACCCTCTTCCATACGGAGAATGTTGCAGATTGCTCTTTTGACCCCATTCGAGATTCCTGAAAAGAAAATTTCACTTTTCCCGGGGTTAAATTCAAGGCCAGAACATTGCTTGAAAAGATTTAGGCAATTGATTACACCTTCAGCACAGGAGGAGGTTGGGTCCACGAACAACATTACATCATCAGCAAAAAGGAGGTGGGAAATAGTGAAATTTTTTCAAGAAAACGGAGATGAAATCTGACCAGAGCAAAGGTAAACTTGAAGGAGACAGGTTAGCATTTCCATTACGAAACAGAAGAGGAGAGGGGAAAGAGGATCCCCTTGTCTAAGGCCATTTGAGGATTTAAAGAAGCCTTGCGGGGAACCATTGATGAGGATTGAGAAAGGGGGTGTTGAAATGCATTGGTGTATCCAGTTGCACCACATCTGGGGGAAACCAATTTTTTGAAGAAATGAAATCAAGGAGGAGTGATTCACACTATCAAAAGCCTTTTTGAGATCCATTTTGATACACATAGCCTTGGTGGAGGTTTTCCTATGAAAATTATGACAAAGGTCATGGGAGAGAAGGATATTATCTTGTATAGATCTACCTTGGATGAAAGCTGACTGGAAAGGACTTATCAGGGAGTCCATGATTGGTTTTAGTCTACTTGCCATTAGCTTTGTGATAGTTTTGTATAGGAAATTGCAGAGGGCTATGGGACGATATTTTTCTGGAGAGGCTGCATCGGGGGTCTTTGGGATAAGGGCAATGAAAGTGCAGTTAAGTTGAGGGAGCATTTTACCCTTGGAAAAGAAAGACAGAATAGCTTCAGTGATGTCATCTTTTACCAGGTACCAGAAAGCTTTAAAGAAATCGCCATTGAAACCATCAGGGCCAGGGGCTTTGTTCCCATCAGAAGAGGAGATTGTATCCCAAATTTCTTCCTTTGAGAAAGGCTTTGCAAGGTGATCCAGCTGGAGGGTGGTTAAATTTCTGATGGGGTCAGGGATGATGGATTTGGCAGTTGGTTGGTTATTCTCGCTGGAATTCAGAAGATTGCTGAAAAAATCCACCATGGTATTTGAAATGATACTGGGATCAGTGGAGAAGGTACCATCCGGAGTTGATGTGCCTTGAATATTGTTCTGATTTTGGTGAGCCATCATAGCAGAATGGAAGAAAGCAGTGTTGGAGTCCCCGAGAGTCAACCAATTTACTCTAGATTTTTGCATGTAGAGAATTTCTTCTTTTCTTGCAACTCGAATGTATGAATCTTTTATTTCTTCTTCAGCATTTCTTAAATTTATATCAGTGGGAGAGAGGGCAAGCTGATTTTGGATTGCATCCAGTTGTTGTCTTAACAGAGGAGCCTGAATGTCAATTCTTCCAAAAGTATCAGTGTTCCATGTTTTCAGAGCTTTTTTTACCTCTCGGAGTTTTTGGGTGACACAGAACAAAGGAGTGCCTTCAATTTTAGTTTGCCAAGCTCTTTCCACCACTTCGTAAACTGAGGAGTCTTCCAACCACATTGACTGGAATCGGAAAGGGATTTTGATGGTGTGGGGGTTGTTATCCAGTTGGATTATGAGAGGGGAGTGGTCAGAGAGGCCAGGATGATGGTATGAATTTGTGGATCTTGGGAAATTTTCCAGCCATGCTGAGTTTACCATAGCTCTGTCAAGTCTTCTGAGTTTCAAGTTACCAGTTTTGGATCTGTTATTCCATGAGAGAGATTGACCTTGGGATCTAAGATAAAAAAGGTAGCACGAGTCCACCCAGTTGTTGAATTCATCCATCTCGACAGCATTTGGATTAGCTCCTCCTATTCTTTCATTAGAAAATCGGGTGACATTGAAGTCCCCCGAAGTGATCCAGGGAAGGACAATGTTGAGGGATATTGAGTGGAGTTGGTTCCAGAGGACTCTTCGATCAATGCCTTTGTTTCTGGCATAAATGCAGGTGAGATTGAAATTAATTTGAGTTTGGAGATATCTGACCTCACAATGAAGAAATTGATCTGACTCAAGCAAAATGTTGAGGTGAATCATCTGAGGGTTCCATAGAAGCCAAATTCGACCTCTGTCAGATGATAAGTAGTTACCATAGGAATTCCAAGTCCCGCAGATTTCATCAATGTATCTCTGCATGTTGATTTGAGAAACATGTGTTTCAAGGATGCTGATAAGGGGAAGATTGTTCTTTTGTATCAGATTTCTCACTTCTTTTCTTTTGTTTGATGTACCAAGACCCCTAATGTTCCAAATACCGAATTTAATCATGGGTAACATTGGTTGGATTGAGGGAGGTAGGACAACTAGTGTCAGACATTTTTTGAATTTGGGGGAGATCAGCTTGTATGGTGCGAAGAGATGTGGTATTTTGGGAGGTGGAAATTTGGGCACTACCAGGAGCATTTGCAGGGGATGAATTTGGCTTGTCAGGTATCTTGCATGTGTTTGCAAGACCCGGGGACCAGAGTTTCTTTAGGTTAGCAAAAGCCTTTGGTAACTCTGGTTCAGAGTCTTCATCAGTAAACTCAATTTGATTTCCTTCAGGGTATGGCTCTGAAAGGTTATCAGAGTCAAGGGAAGAAAATGGGTTGAAAGTTTGAATGGTTGAGAGAGGGGGGGATTCAGAAACTGGAATAGGTAGAGCGGGTTGAGAGGAGGGGTGGGGGAGTTCAGGTTCAGGAAGGGATGGTTCAACAAGAGCAGCAATGATCGAGAGTTGAGGTTCTGAATCGATGGGGGTCGATTTCTTTTGGACAGGTCTCCATTCAGTGAGAGATTTCTGCTCTGATTGTGATTTTTTGGAGCACTTATCCGCTGAATGACTGAAAGTTTTGCAGTCTTTACAGGAGAGGGGCTTCCATTCATATTCAACCTCGAGCATTTCCACTCCGAAGGGGGAATGGATTTCAATTGAGGAGGGGAGAGGATCACCCGCTTCAATTTCTACACAGAGTCTGTCGAAGTTTAGGCTTGTAGCTTCTGCTGTTTTAGCATCCATGTAAAGGGGGTTGCCGATAGCACTGCCTATTTTGCTGATGCCATCTTGGTTCCAATATTGGAGGGGGAGGCCTTGGAGCTTGATCCAGATTGGGATGGATGCTAGCTCTGGTTTTGTGAGAACTATTTTAGGTGACCATTTCTTCAAGATGAGGGGTCTACTGGCGTACATGTGGCCTTCCATTTCAAGGAGTTTGTCACAGTCTTCATTGCAGCTAAACCTGAATAGGAAAAAACCGTTTCTGAGAGAGGATACTTGAAGAGAGCCTTTTAGATTCCATTTTTTTTTCCAAGTTTTCCTGAAGGTTTAGAACATATGGTCTTTTTCCAAGGAAAAACCCAACTAGGCTATTTTCCCATTTGTTGCTGCCTTTTTTAACTTCCTCATTAGAGAAGTTGATGATATGGTTTCCAGAGTCAGAGCGGTTGGGCATCTGGACTCGATTTAGTTTAACAGGGATGGAGGATTTGGGTTTGTTAAAGAGGTTTGTCCATGGGTGGGTGGAGAAGGTTTATTGGGGGGTTTCAATTGGGTTTGAGGTTCGGGTGAGGGGCAAACTTGGGTGTTGAGGCGGGAGACAGAAAGTTCCTGCTCAATTTGAACTGCAAAATGCTGAACTGTTGCCTGATATTGAGAATGAGTGGGACCCTGTTTTGAGATTGAAAGAAGGGGCGGGAAGTTTTGAAGTTCAAAAGAATTTTCAAAGGGGTTTTTTGGCGGGCTCAGAGATCCGGCCTGGCGCCTAGGCAGGTTTTGGGTAATACCCGATGGGTAACTGCGGGTTCCGGAGGGCCGATGGGGAGGGCGAGAATTTTGCAGAGAGGGGGAAAAATCGGGGATTTTCCTGGTCCAGGAAATAGACCAGAGGGTAAAGGCAGCAAACCCTGGTGGAAAGAGGTATCAGGCAGGAGGGAGGGGGTGTCGGACGCCGGAGGGAGCAGCTCCATTCTTGGAGTAGAGCTGCTAGTAATAGTACTAGGAAAGGAATGGTCTGAGAGGATACATGTTTCAATGGGAACAGAGAGGGGTTCAGGGGCCTGGATCAGACCATCTGAGTTGGAAGGGAGGGAGGAAGCAAGTATGACTTGGTTTACAGTAGGCTTGGGGGGGGGGGGGGGGGGTGGGGTTGGGTTTGAAAGCATTTAGGGTCTCAGGTTCCTCAGGGAGAATTTTCTTGAGGCCTTTTTTTCTATTTTTCTTTTTTCCAGATGAGTTTTTCTCAGACGAGGATTTTGAAGAGATGACTGGCGGTGGGAGTTTCTTGCAGACACCTTTGTTTTCATTGAGCAAGGATTCTACATCTGCTTGAGATAAGAGAGGAAATCGAGAATTGGACTCAGAAACTTTATCTGGTCCAGCAACCATACAAGATATGGAAGAAACAGAAGAACATCTAGGGAAAAGGAGTTCCCGTTTCCGGAGATCCTCCATGGAGACGAGAAGTTTGCCGGGATCAGGGGGCCTTTCCATGAATCTCGCCTAAACAGTTTGGGAGTTGTAGGCGAACTAATAAAACGACTTTGTTGGATATAAGATTTTAGAAGTTGTTGCAGTTTCTATATACCTTTTTTTTTGTAAGATAACAATTTTATTAGCATTTCCTACAAGCTCTCAACAGCCAATAAAAAAAGAGGTTAATATAAAGTGCCATTATCAAAACTCGGGAGTGCAGATATCATCTCTCTCTCTCTCTCTCTCTCTCTCTCTCTCTCCAATGGAGTAGATAACTTATCTACTCCATGGAGTAGACACTCTTTCCTAACCCTTCCATGTATAGGAAAGAGTGCAGAAATAGGGTGGGCCCACATTTTTTGGGGGGAACTAAAGCATTCATTTTTGCTATAGGGCCCATCAAATGAATGCTTTGGATCCCCTAAAAAATATGGGCCCACCCCTGTTTTCTGCATTCGAGCGCAGATAAGCTATCTGTGCTCGAGCGTAGGAACAATTTTCCGATACACACACATGAGGAAATGGTTCGTGAGCAGATGCTCAGATAAGCTTATCTAAGCATAGCTCACAAACGATGGGGGGCCACATTTTTGGGGTGATCCAAAGCATTCATTTGGAAGGCCCTATCCATTCCATGGATAGGGTATGTACCAAAAATCAGCCCTATAGGATCATCCTAACCCAATCAAAGCTGGAGGGGAAAATGGGCAGACACTGTGTGTCCATGTTTTTGCCCATTTTCCCCTCCACAATTGGCAGTGTTAGGATGATATGTAGTATGCTGGTGTATACATGTTTTTGCCCATTTTCCCCTCCCCATTTCCCCCCTATATATGTAGTATGCTGGTGTATGCCAGTACATATTTTCTTTTTATGTGTCATTCTTTATAGTTTATTAAATATTATGGTCATCCTTGTTTAAACTCAGGGAGGTTCAGGGAATGCAAGCAACATAAAATTTCAAAACATTGCCATGCGCGATGTCACCAATCCTATAATCATTGACCAAAACTACTGTGACTCCAACAAACCATGCCCAGAAAAGGTGATTTCTCAACCCCCACCAGACCCTTTCTTACTTTCACTCTTCTAAATAGGATCTCACACTTAAATCCAACAAGAATTTTGACGTGTTTTGCAGAATACAGCTGTGGAAGTAAGTAATGTGGTCTACAATAACATCAAAGGGACAAGTGAATCAGATGTGGCTGTGGAATTTGATTGCAGCAAGAGCTTTCCATGTCATGGGATAGTGTTGAATAACATTAATTTGGTTGGAAGTGGAGGGAAAACCACAACTAGCTCATGCAAATATGTTAATGGGATTGCAATAGGAAATGTTTTCCCATGCCCTTGCTTCTAAAGAGAAGGAAATTAAATATACTTGTATTAAGATCTTGGGTGGTGTAATTTTGTATTCTTGATCCATTAGATATACATGAATTAAAAAGGGTTTTAATTTTCTAGTTCAGTTGGGAATTTTTTGTGGGTCTCTTTCAGCATTAGAAATCGAGAAGGACCACATAAGGTAAAATTCAATAGCAATATTTTGTATTCATTTTATTTTTGTTATTATTGGATTGAATGATAGTATTGTAATTGTGTTTCTTATTTTTTATTTATTTCAGGCTGGATTGAACTAGGAAATGAAAGAAGAAAGTTTACTTCTCCTGTTTGTTTCTACAAAATAATGATGGGAAAAATACTGTATTTTATTGTTCATGGATTGTAATAAAGTTGATACACTGTGTATATTAATGTTCAAATAAAAATGGGTTTCTTTTTCTGTATTCAATTTTTTCCGTATCTTGTAATTGACGATTGAATATGTCTGTTAGACATGGTGGAAAAGTAGGTTTAAAAAGATCACTTCCATTTCATTCCAAGGCATGTTTTTTCCTTCCTTTCCTTTGTTGCTGTAGCTATTGAACTCTTACCAAATAATTAGAGAGAAAGCTTGCGTAGAAGGCTTACAATTTCAAAGGTGGTGGTGTAATACTGTAACCTACCAGCTTGTAAAGAAAATAAGGAAACCGTTTTACCTCCTTTCTTACATTCCAAATGTATAACAAGGAAAAGGTAGAGAAATTAGTTGTGAATGATTGCATATGATGAAAGGATCTTGTAGGGTCTCAATAATCTTCTTGCCCAAGAAAAATAAAGAAAGCTGATGGGAGAAAGGGAGGTAGTTTTGATGGGCCCATGAAATGATACCTTTTTTATATAGTATGGACTATGGAGGAGAATATAAGCGGATCAGGGTCGGGTCGGGTGGGTTCGGGTTAGGCAGACTTTGCCCAATTGGATTTGGGTGTAGAAAGCATTTCGGGTTGATCGGCTGGGCCAGCCCAATTTGGTAAAGTTCGATTTTGCTTAAAAATCGATGTACATGCCACAAATCAAATGGTGAGACTCATCCCGTACGTGATCTTCATGCAATGGAGGGGGCTATTTCCGTTCTGAAACCGAAATAGCCGAAATTTACAAAATTTCGGTCGAAATTTCGTTAATTTTGGCAATTTCGGCGAAATTTGTTAAAAAATATTAATTTTTTTTATTCTTTTACAAAGTTTCAATCGAAATCAATTTCGGGGATTTCGGTCGAAATTTTGACCGAAAAAACGGCATTTCGAGCGCGTGTACGAAATTTCGACCGAAATTTCGGTTTCCGACAAGTCCGAAATTTTAGCCAAAACCGAAATTTAAAACCATTGGGTTGCCTCATGCCCCCACCCCCCAATCTCCCCGTGGGACCAAAAATACAAAACCTTCATTTCACCTAACTGTAGATCACAAAATTGAAAGATCTTGATTATATGATCGATGACCAACATATGGGCAATAAAAAGAGAATGTCATCCAACGGTTCAGATCCCTCATGGATAAAAGTCCATTATTCGGAATACCACAAAAAAATTCGATTGGATTAATGTACTTATTTGATCTAATAAGTACCTTGTGTCAGAATTGAGAAATTCTATGGCTCGAATTTTTAGTACTGTACTATGGGTTCAACCGTTCAACTAAAAAAAAAGTCGGGTCGAGTTGGGTTGAACTCGGGTTTGGGTTGAGGGCTTGGGCATCCCGACCCAAGTGAAACCCAACAGTTTTTATCAATTTATTGTTGTGTAAGCTTAAAAAGTCGGGATGGACTGGGTTGGAGGTGTCAGGTTGGGTTGAACCTTGTCGGTTTGGAAATCGGATCGGGTTGGCAGGGTTGGGTTGGCCTTTGCCAACCCGACCCAACCCGACTTGGGTTGCGCCCCTGTTAATAATAGTACACTAACCTTTACTTTGGGGTCACTTTCCCCTCAAATTTTCCATCAATTTACAAGACTCAGCGTAATGAAGAGGGTGTAAAACAAATTCATGTAAAATCTGTTTTACAACCATTTTACATCAAAAGAAACGTGCTTAGCAAAGCAATCGTTCTAATGCATTCCGTCCGATTGTCACATGCTGCTTTTCTCTGTTTTTCAGAGATTCGAATTTCGTTGAACTTTGGCGTACATCGAAACCCAACCTCTGTTAAATCAGTGGCAATCTAGTGTTTCGGTCCTCACTGTAACCATGGTTTCAAATTTCAGTTTCGGAATGCGTTTCGGTACTCACTGAATTTCGAAATTTAGGCTGAAATCCGCCGAAATCAATTAAAATAGTATTTTATTTCATAAAAAAATTCTGCCAAAATTAGCAAAATTTGGGGAAAACATTAATTAATTAATAAAATGGAGACTTTTGGCAGAATTTCCTTGAATTTCAGACGAAATTTCAGAAAAATGAAATTTCGGCCGAAAAAAAAAAGAAGAACGAACCTTTTCAGGCATACCCGATTTCGGTTTCGGTCTAGACCGAAATTAAAAACACAAAAGAATTTTCAACTAGTGAACAAGAAATTAAAAAACAGTACTTATAAAAGCAATAACGGAAACAAATAAAAAAAAATCAAACTTCTATTGCAGATATATGCAAATGGGACACTGGGCACAGCTTGTTTAATCACCAAGCTAGTGGAGCAACTTACTAGAGCAATTAGAGTAACTTACTAGAGCAATTAGGACTATTAATCACATCCAGGCATACAATCTTATTGTGCTTTCTTAATATACGTTTGTACGTTATTTGCTCAGAATGACATACATCCATACAAGTATTTGTCTACTGTGTCTTCATGGGTCATGAGTCGGGAATTAAAATTCATATTCTCTAACAGGCATGGAACCAAGTTAATCAAGGAATTAATAGCATCAACAGACCTCAATATTTGAGCTGTATCACAACAAAAGGACTCAACATGGAAGGTAATCAAGCGCTGTGTAATCATATATAAAATGCAGAACATATCAAAGCATAGTGTATAGTGTTTAGTGTTTTGTGTGTGTGTGTGTGTGTGTGCGTGTCATATGGGGATGATATTTCCACCCTTACAATTAGCCATTCCATTAACCATAAAAAACCATTCTGCAGCAAGTAGGAGAGCAGCTCAAGGTGGCAAACGTGCCGACCAAATGAGGCCCGGATAGGCCCGCGGGCCGGGCACGGCACGGAAGGGGTCATGGGCCGTGCCGGGCTGAAATCCTCAAGGCTAGGCACGGTACGGCACAGCCCGCGGCCAGCCGTGCCGTGCCGTACCGGCCCGTGTTCGTTTTTTTTTTTTGAAAATATATGTTTTGGATGAAAATACCCCCAAACTAGCCGTTTGAAACAACTTTTGGGGGGTATTTTCGGGTTTTTTTTTAAAAAAAATACATTTTATAAAGGGGAACCGGGCTCACGGGCCATGCAGTGCCATGCCTGGCCAAACAGGCCGTGCCGTGCCGCCCAACCAAGCCCGGCACGGCACGCGTCACTGTAGCTATCTGTGGCGTGCCGTGCCGTGCCTTGCCGGGCCGCGGGCCGGCACAGCCCGTTTGCCACCTTGAAGAGCAACTGTTTGCAATTTTGTTGGCCAAGCTTGATGATTTGCTCGCTCCAATTTGAGAACACGTCTAAGATCCTGAGAATGTTTAGCAAGGATTTATTCTGCATACTTTTGAACGATGTAAATTTTATTACAACAAGGCTTTATTCTGGATTAAAATAATTTTACAAAGGTATAGTTTTGGATTAAAATAAACTTTTATAGAGGCATGGGTATGGATTTAAATCAGTCAAGATGAAATTTTCCTTTAAATCCAAGGACAGAGGCTGTAGCTATTTGCTAGTGGCCTTCAAAAGAACCAGAACTCACTTTGCTGGTATTGGTTGGGTACTGTGTAAGTGTAGAGAGAGGCTCTAACAGGCTGACACACACCTACTTTCGTGCTTTCATGTTCTTTATTTTTTGTCCCTAACAGGTCATGGGCCACTAAACAGAATGCCACTTGTAAGCGAAAACAAGAAGTCAACAAGGACGGAATGGCTAGAAATGGGGGTGGAACTATAACCAACCCCCCCCACTCCTCCTCCAATGATAATTCAATACTATGAAAGAATTTTTTTCATACATCACTTACAATCGTATAACTAGGGACTAACAAATTCCAAATCAAATACCCAAATTTGTCCTAAACATATGAACATGTGTGGCTTCAATGTTGGGCAGAGAACCTTAGCCAGTTGAGGTAGACGCAAATGCCTTTAATAATGGTCAGCAAACAAATTCATTTGGCTCAATCACTAAAGAAAATGAAGAGATGCAAGAAAAAGACAGCATAAACACGGCTTTAGCTTATGACAATGTTGGGGACCGAAGATGGAATCTCATTAGAACTCGACCGTCAATAAGCATAATGACATTGTGTTCTGGGACATAGGGATTAATGTCGGTCCGTGGAGATTAGCCAATCTATTGGATGAGATTAGAGATTTTTTTATGCATGGTGATTTCTATTTTTCTCTCATACCTAGAAGTGCCAACGATTTGGCTGATTGCCTTGCCAAATTGGGAGCTACTAGAGCTGCCTGGTAATCATCTTTTATTTAATAAATGTTATCTTTCTTCGAGAGGAAAAAAAAAAAAAGAAAAAAAAAAGAAAAAAAAAAAGAAAAAAATATATATATATATATATGTATATATATATATATATATATATATATATATATAGAGAGAGAGAGAGAGAGAGAGAGAGAGAGAGAGAACGGTTCCTACACACATGTGTAGATAAGTTATCTACACACTAGCTTAAAATACAGTGGGGGCCACATTATTTGGGTGATCCAAACCATTCATTTTTAAGGCCCTCACATAGATAGGGTGTCCACAAAAAATCAGATCCATAGGATCATCCTAACCATTCGAACTGTGGAGGCAAAAATTGGACTAATTTGTGAAGGTTTAAAGACATCCAATTTACCTCCACAAATCGTAGGGTTGGGATGATCCTATGGATCTGATTTTTTGTAGACACCCTATCTATGTGATGGCCTTTAAAATGGATGGCTTGGATCACCCAAACAATGTGGGCCCTCACTGTATTTTAAGCTAGTGTGTAGAGAACTCTCTACACATATGTGTAGGAACCGTTTTCTCATATATATATATATATATATATATATATATATATATATATATATATATATATATATATATATATATATATATGAGGAAAGTGTTGGTGAGCTTAAGCTCACCAAACTTATGGTGAGCTTAAGCGCCCCAATCACATGGGTCCCACATTTTCTGTGGTGATCCAAACCATTCATTTGCAAGGCCCTATCATAGATAAGGTGTGTACCAAAAATCAGCTCCATAGGATCATCCTAACCCCTCCATTTGTGGAGGACAAAAATGGGCAGATTTGTGGACAAATAATGTCTGTCCATTTTGACCTCCACAAATGGATGGGTTAGGATGATCCTATGGAGCTGATTTTTGGTACACACCCCATCTATGTAAGGCCTTTTCAAATGAATGCTTTGGATCATCCTAACAAAGTAGGCCCCAATGTGATTGGGCGCTTAAGCTCACCAACATTTTCCTCATATATATATATATATATATAAGGAAAATGATTGTGAGCTTGAAGCTCATATGGCTCATATGAGCTTGATGGCCCAAACACATGGGTCCCACATTTTTTGTGGTGATCCAAACCATTCATTTACAAGGCCCCATCATAGACAGGGTGTGTACCAAAAATCAGCTTCATTGGATCATCCTAACCCATCCAAAAGTGGAGGGCAAAATGGACAGACACCATTTGCCACAAATCTGCCCATTTTTGCCCTTCACTTTTGGAGTTGTTAGGATGATCCAATGAAGCTGATTTTTGGTACACACCCTATCTATGATGGGGCCTTATAAATGAATGGTTTGGATCACCACAAAAAATGTGGGACCCATGTGTTTGGGCCCTCAAGCTCATATAAGCTATATGAGCTTCAAGCTCACAATCATTTTCCTCTCTCTCTCTCTCTATATATATATATATATATAGTGCATGACGAGTACAGCCCACAACAATGTATGATACAAAGATTCCCCATTTAAATCGGTCTAAAACATGAACCAGTGAGCTGCGACTTTGAGGTTGTACATAAAGCCCTAACCATTTGAGTTATAGGATCAATGCCCTTTCCTAATGTCCGCAACCAAGTCATTTGGCCCTTCCCCTAAGGAAAAGGGGGATCGAATCATTAGGAGAAAAAAGAGCTATGCTAAGGATAAGAAGAGAATAAGAGAGAAAAGTGAGAAAGATTATTAACCAATTATATTCCTTTGCTCTTGGAGACTTCCTCTTAGAAGAAGGTGGATCCTCTTGAGTCTCTTCCAGCAGACTCATTAAGAAGGTTTCCCTCAGCGAGAAAAAGATATTCCTTGAGAGCTCTCTTTGTAAGACTCAAGGAAAGGGAAAAAAGTTTTTATCTCCGCAACGAAAATTTCTCTCATCCGGGAAGAAAACCAAGGGTCCGTGAAAGAATCTTCCTCAGAATATACCTTACAAAATTAACATCTCTGACTCAAGGGAATTCCTCTTCCGAGAGGACTCCTCACAAAAATGGAGTCAAAATCTTTTCCGACTAAAGGAGTTACTCTTCTAGATGGGTTTACAAAAGAAAAGAATAAGTCGTCAAAATCTATCCTCCAAGAAGAAGATTTCACTCCTCCAAGTGGCCCAAGATGAAAATCTCTCATTTGTGAAGAAAAGCCCTCCCCTTTGGGATGCATGTGAAAGAGTCTTCCTAGGAAGATCCTTAGGCTCTGTTCACTAGCGTTCCCTGGAAAGCAAATCCCTGGAAAACAGCCTCTTTTTTCCTTGACAAGACCTTGCCAAGACAAAATTCTGGTGTTCACTTGCTTTCCAGTGAAAATAGAATTACACATGTGGAATTTCTGCAATAAGTCAAAAAATGACATGGAAAAGCCCATTTCCCCCCCTTTAGGGATTTCATTTTCGACCAAAAACACACGGATTTCGTTTCCCTAGGAAACTAGTGCAAAAAGAAGGGCAAGCAGTTTCCCTAGAAACGTTTTCCTGCGCAAGTGAACAGTCCTGAAACAGTCAAGGGAAACCTTTTCCTGCACAGATTCCTCGGATTTCTTTTCCTATTGCCATGTTAGATTCCCGGGAAACATTTTCTTTTCCTTTCCCGGGAAAACAAGTGAACAGAGCCTTAGGGAGGGTTAGTCGCGGGGATTTTAAAATGCCCAAAGATTTCCCAGATTGTTGGTCACTCTAAGGAAGTCTTGTGGATTGTGGCCTTGTGGGTCACTTTGAGAACGCCTAGGACTCTTCAAGTAGGGGCCTCACTAGGGATGTTAAGTAATCTGGGTTTTAAAGTTTTACATTCTAATTTTTTACCATTACTATAGGAAGTTTGTGGGGACCCAATTGAGGGTCCAAATAAATAAATGCTGTGAAGCCCACTCAAAAGGATTAGTTGTAAAGAAATCAGATATTGGTGTTTCAAAATAAGAATATTTTTCATTCCAATTTTTACTATTATCCCAAAAAGTTTGTGGGCTAAAACTTTTCTTGGCAGAACTCTAAACCGGAAGCCTTTAATCTAAGTTTTCTCTTTCTTTTTTCCAACAAAAACAAGAAAATGACATGCATTATGCATGAACAAGATTAGTACAAAAATATGAGAAATTATATGGTGGCCGCCCTTTACATATAAAGAGCGGAGAGAGAAAAAATCAACCACGTTGATTTTTGATAAAGGTAAAAGTCAAAAAAGGGAGTTTGACTTGGATAAAAAATCAAGGGGCAGGATTTTTTCTCCCTCTGCCGTTGTTGTTTGACGGTTGGCCACCATATAAAAACTCCAAAATATACACTTCTAATTATAACTAAGTATTTATGAAAATAGAGATCACTACCGAAACAACCATTGCACGTGTAGAACCCCGTGAAAATAGAGATCTCCATTTATGGAAATAGAGATCATTATCCAAGAGTTCCCCAATCGGATCATTCGATCAAGACAATTGCTCTTTGATGCAGTGGAGCCCTTTTTCTTGTTGAATATAGATTCTTGCTCATTGATTAGGTTACTCTCATTAGTAGCTTTGTTTGTGTGTGTGTGTGTGTGTGTGTGTGTGAGAGAGAGAGAGAGAGAGAGAGAGAGAGAGAGAGATTTCTCTCTGACCACCTTTATCTTTTTATGCCCGCCGAGACTCTCCAATAATGATTGAGTTGATTAATTGAAGGGATTGGGAATAGGGTTAATACAAAAAAGGCCAAGGGAAAAAAAACACTTGATTTCCCATGATATTTCAATTACACATGATAGGTTTTCTTAAAATAGAAGAGAGAAAAACCACTAATTGTAGTTGTTAATTGCTAAATTTAGGGTTTGATTATTAATGTGTAGAGAGAGAAATTTCTTTTTAGTGTGTTTGATTATTAGTTTTCATTTTAAGATAAGAAGGTAACACTCACTTGGGGGTTTTAATGCCATGATATGATTTATGGATTGAAAGACTTCTTGGCAAAAGTACCATGCATTTGCTTATGAGTATCAGTTGGTTCATGTAATTATTGCATGAGATAAAGGAAAGGTAAGGCCATTTTTGGATACAACTAAAATAGGGCCTTATTTAAGTTAATCTATTTGTAATGCCCATGGTTTTCCTTTCCATTTCTTCTCTGTCAAGGAAAGCAGCCGAACAAAAGGTTGTTTAACTGAGTCTTGTAGAAATAAAAAAATGATACCTATTGTCCAATCTGGATCTACACTGCTATATAAAAAGAAAGATAAAATACCCAACCATCCTTCAATCTAGAATTTGGGAGAGATAAACATACGACTTAGAAAAAAAGTAGGAAAAAAAGGAATCAAAGAAAGGTGTCTCAAGACATAACATGTCGCATGTAACCACAAGTTTAGCCCATTGCAGTTGGCCCTACTATAATTAGAAGATCCTATAACCTTCATCGATAAGGTTCCATTTTTTCTCTATGTAAATGGGCGATAAAATAAATTTTACATCCATTTTAGTGAAATATGGGCATAAATTTTGTTTTACGCCCATTTTATATCGAAAGAAACAAAGCCTAAGGCATCTTTAATAGCTTGCCATTAAAAGCTAAGCGATATAGATGGACGCAACATATGGTATTGGCAAGCTATTAAAGATTCAAATGGACTAACATATGTTCTCGACGATCTGGGTACTATGTGGGATCCAAGTTCGATGACTAAGATTACAACCTAACAATAACCATGTTGTTGAGAAAATCCACCGGCCAGAACAATTCGACCGTGCACAAATTTAATGGAAAAGTAAAATACACAAACAATCCACAAGATTAACACCGAGATTTTACGTGGTTGGGACAAGCTTACTCCACAGGCGAGAAACACGATCTTCCAGCATGAGAAAACAACATACAAGGATTACAATGGATTTAAACCAAAACCCAAACCCGCAACCCTTTCCTTGCTTCTCAAACCCAAGACCGTACCCAAGAGTAACCTGAGAGAAACCCACAAGAGAAAACCAAACAAAAACCCAAGAGAAAGCTCCAAAGGTACCCAAGAAAAACCCACTTTCTTCTTCTCCTTCTCTCCCTCTTTCTCTCTCTCTTTTCTCTCGTCTGTTTTCTCTCTCTCTTCTCTTGCACGTTCTCACACCCAAGAGAAACACCACTCTTGCCCCCTTTCCAAACGTGGGTTTTGGGAGCTAAAATAGCAAGCTTTTTCTTTTCTTTCTAAACCCCCAAAAGAGAAACCTACTACTTTGCTTTTTTGCCTTCCCACCCAAGTAATCCAACGTGGGTCGGAAATAAGGCAACTTTCCAACAATCTCCACCTTGGCTTATTCCCCAGACACCTGAAGATTTTCCGTTGATGTTATCACCGGTTCGCTATTACCGCAAACCACGACTGGCCTTCCAAACTACCAGCTACATACCTTCAAATCACCTTGATTCTGACCCCTCTCAATTCGATCAACACGACCAATGCACATGTGTAGCTGCCAACCCGTTGACTCACCTAGTCAACCTTAGAAAGGGATCTCGATCCATCCTCCCCAACGCAGGTACTGTCACCCTCTCACCATCATCTGCAACCTGGAAACCTGTCTCTGCACCAACTACGAAAGAGACCCTACGTGTGCGCACACAATTATCCCGTTTCCAACTAGCCATCGAGATCTTAGGAACCCTAGTCACTGTGTCCTCGAACAGACGATATAATCCACCACACTTCTCTCCTTTCATCAGAACCATACAACCACGTGTGATTTTAATGGCTCCACTTGCAGCTGAAAACCTGCAACCCCTAGAGTCCAACCGGCCAAGAGATACTAGATTCTTCCGTATCTTTGCGACATACGCTACACCACCCAAAGTACGAACCACTCCATCAAATATTTTGATCTTCACCGTCCCAACTCCCGTGACGTCACAATTAGACCCCTCACCAACGACACTATACCCGCCCCTGTCTCTTGGAACGTATCAAAATATTCCCTCCTGGATCATACATGAACAGAGCTCCCTGAATATAAAATCCACTCATCATGAGGAGAAACGTCTCCAACCACTTCACTCTGTTCATTCGTTACCGCCACCACATCATTCGTAGTACCATTGTCCGCCCGGTCAGCTCGCTTCAGACAATCCTGCTTAATGTGACCATATCCCTTGCAACGGTAACATTGCGCGCCCTTTTCGCCGACCCTGGAGCCTGACCTGCCTTTTCCAGATCCCCTGTCAAACGACCTTCCTCTTTGATTCCCACCATGAACAACCTACCCATGCTCTTCCCTTACACCAAGAACATGTTTCTTTCGCATCTCATCCGATAAGAGCGACGCCGTGACTTCCTCTAACTTTATCGTATCCTTACTGTACAATAAAGTCGTCACCAAGTTGCCATACGAATCAGGAAGTGAAGTAAGAAGCAAAAGAACCTTGTCTTCTTCCTTCAACTTTTCGTCAACCTTGTGGAGCTGATCCACAAGCCCGTTGAGCACCGGGATGTGTTCCAGAAGATCTCTGCCTTCCTGCATCTTTAGCCCATACAACTGCCGCTTTAGATACAACTGGTTGGCCAAGCTTTTTTATATATAAAGCTTTTCCAACTTCTCCAATAATTTAGGCACATCTTCTTCTCCCATAATGTTAAACATAACGCTATCTGCCAGACATAGTCGAATCGTGCTGACCGCCTTCGACTCTATGTCTTCCCACTTGCCAACCGTCATCTTCTCCGGCTTCCCATCCATTCCATTCAATGCCTTAGCCAAGCCCTAGGATTTCCTTCACCCTCATCTGCCATTGGGTGAAACTGCCCTTTTCGTCAAATCTGTCAATGTTGAACTGGGTAGAACTCGATTTTGCCGCCATCTCAGATTACTTCGCACTTCTCGGTGTAGCGCTCCACCTTGAACAAGAATCTTCTTTGACAATCTTTCCACCCCAAAAAATTGCTCTAACCGCGATCCAACTACAACACCCACGATCACTCCACCCGGCCTCAACGATCGCTCCAACCACAGCTCTGATACCACTTGTTGATAAAATCCACCGGGCAGAACAATTCGACCGTGCACAGATTTAACGGAAAAGTAAAAGACACAAATAAGCGACAAGATGAAGACCGTGATTTTATGTGGTTCAGAAAAGCTGACTCCACGAGCGAGAAACACGATCTTCCACCATGAGAAAACAACATACAAGGATTACAATGGATTTAAACCAAAATCCAAAACCCACAACCCTTTCCTTGCTTCTCAAACCCAAGACCGTATCCAAGAGTAACCCGAGAGAAACTCACAAGAGAAAACCCAAGAAAAAACCCCAAGAGAAAGCTCTAAAGGCACCCAAGAAAAACCCACTTTCTTCTTCTCCTTCTGTCCCTCTTTCTCTCTCTTTTCTCTCGTCTCTTTTCTCTCATCTCTTTTCTCCCTCTCTACTCTTGCACGTTCTCACACCCAAGAGAAACACCACTCTTGCCCCCTTTCCAAACGTGGGTTTTGGGAGCTAAAATAGCTAGGTTTTTATTTTCTTTCTAAACCCCAAAAAGAGAAACCTACTACTTTGCTTTTTTGCCTTCCCACCCAAGTAATCCAACGTGGGTCGGAAATAAGGCAACTTTCCAACAATCTCCACCTTGGCTTATTTTCCAGCCACCTGAAGATTTTCCGTTGATGTTGCCACCGGTCCGCTATCACCGCAAACCACCACTGGCCTTCCAAAGTACCAGCTACACACCCTCGAATCACCTTGCTTCTGACTGCTTCCGATTCGATCAACACGGCCAATGCACATGTGTAGCTGCTAACCCGTTGACTCGCCTAGTCAACTTTGGAGAGGGATCTCGATCCATCCTCCCAAACGCAGGTACTATCATCCTCTCACCATCATCTGCAACCTGGAAACCTGTCTCTGAACCAACTGCGAAAGAGACCCTACGTGTGCGCACACAATTACCCAGTTTCCAACTAGCCATCGAGATCTCAGGAACCCTAGTCACTGTGTCCCCGAACAGAGGATATAATCCACCACACTTCTCTCCTTTCATTAGAACCATACAGCCACGTGTGATTTTCATGGCTCCACTTGCAGCTGAAAACCAAAGAGCTCGACTCCACCCAATGCCATGCTTCCTTTTATTCAGTAATAGTCATATGCCGCAAATCCTATGTTTAAAGCCGTGATGGATGGGCAAGAAGTTTCAAGCTTGAAGGCAAGTTTCGTAAGCACAACAGCCAAACTATTGGATTTCGTTCCCCTCACCCGGTGACATCTTTCCTCCTTAAGCCAACCCCTGGAGTTAGTCCGGCCAAGAGATATTAGATTCTTCCGTATCTTTGGGACATACGCCACACCACCCAAAGTACGAACCACTCCATCAAACATATTGATCTTCACCGTCCCAACTCCCGTGACGTCACAAGTAGACCCGTCACCAAGGACACTACACCCGCCCCTGTCTCTCGGAACGTATCAAAATATTCACCCCCTGGAGCATACATGAATAGAGTACCCTGAATAAAAAATCCACTCATCATGAGGAGAAGTATGATTACCTGAGGAGACTGTGAGAACGACTCCACACACTTCATTCTGTTCATTCGTTATCGCCACCACAGCATTCGTAGCACCATTGTCCGCCGGTAAGCTCGCTTCGGACAATCCCGCTTAATGTGACTATATTCCTTGCAACGGTAACATTGCGCGCCCTTTCCGCCGACTCAGGATCTTGACCTGCCTTTTCCAGATCCTCTGTCAGACGACCTTCCTCTTTGTTTCCCACCATGAACAACCAACCCATACTCTTCACTTACACAAAGAACAGGTTTCTTTCTCATCTCATCTGAGAAGAGCGACGCCGTGACTTCCTCTAAATTTATCGTATTCTTACTTTATAATAAATTTGACACCAAGTTGTCATACGAATCAGGAAGTGAAGTAAGAAGCAAAAGAGCCTTGTCTTCTTCCTTTAACTTTTCGTCAACCTTATGGAGCTGATCCACAAGCTCGTTGAACATCGGAATGTGTTCTAGAAGATCTTCGCCTTCTTGCATCTTCAGCCTGTACAATTGGCATTTTAGATATAACCGGTTGGCCAAGCTTTATGACATATAAAGCTTTTCCAACTTCTCCAATAATTTAGGCACATCTTCTTCTCCCATAACGTTAAACATAACGCTATCTGCCAGACATAGTCGAATCGTGCTGACCGCCTTCGACTCTACGTCTTCCAACTTGGCACCCGTCATCTTCTCCGCCTTCCAATCCTTTCCATTCAACGCCTTAGCCAAGCCCTGTTGAACTAAGATGTCCTTCACCCTCATCTGTCATAGGGTGAAACTGCCCTTTCCGTTAAATCTGTCGATGTTGAACTGGGTAGAACTCGATTTTGCCACCATTTCAGATTACTTCGCACTTCTTGGTGTAGCGCTCCACCTCGAACAAGAATCTTCTTTAACAATCTTTCCACCTTAAAATATTGCTCTAACCGCGATCCAACTACAACACCCACGATCACTCCACCCGGCCTCGACGATTGCTCCAACCACAGCTCTGATACCACTTGTTGAGAAAATCCACCGGGCAGAACAATTCAACCTTGCACAAATTTAACGGAAAAGTAAAATACACAAACAAGTCACAAGATGAACACCGAGATTTTATGTGGTTCGGACAAGCCTACTCCATGGGCGAGAAACACCATCTTCCACCATGAGAAAACAACATACAATGATTACAATGGATTTAAACCAAAACCCAAAACCCGCAACCCTTTCCTTGCTTCTAAAACCCAAGACCGTACCCAAGAGTAACCCGAGATAAACCCACAAGAGAAAACCCAACCCAAGAAAAACCCACTTTCTTCTTCTCCTTCTCTCCCTCTTTCTCTCTCTTTTCTCTAGTCTCTTTTCTCTCTCTCTCTTCTCTTGCATGTTCTCACACCCAAGAGAAACACCTCTCTTGCCCCCTTTCCAAACGTGGGTTTTGGGAGCTAAAATTGCTAGGTTTGTCTTTTCTTTCTAAACCCCAAAAAGAGAAACCTACTACTTTGCTTTTTGCCTTCCCACCCAAGTAATCCAACGTGGGTTTGAAGTAAGGCAACTTTCCAAAGTGTTTATGTGTGGGTTGCCTTAGGGGGATCCCCAACTCAATATTCTCATAAAAAGTAGATAGAAAGTGTCACGCCCCGAACCCAAAATCCGGGGTCCGGCGCACGTGACAGCCGCCGCACACCGGTAGGGTCGCCCCCACAAGCATGCAAGGCTTCTTCACAACCAACTATTCTCAATATTTAGAGCGACTGATAAAAGAGAAAAATTTAGTCTCAATTAAAGCTCAAACGAAATACATATATAGGTCCAAAAGTCTAAATCCAAACAATTCTTATTAGACGACAATCACCTTAATAAAGTAACAAAAGTCTCTAACTCGAATAATGAAAGAAAGCAAGAAATTTCCTAAGCTCCAATCCAAGTGCCTGATTTCAGCAAGTCTACTGTCGCTCCTCTGTATCTGAAAATTGTTAAACCACATAATGAGCTAACAGCCCAGCCAGTTTTCCAAATCCAAGCCAGCTAATAGGAAAACAAAACAATGCTGGTGCGGAAAAGAAGTAACATGCCATAAAATTTAGCCAATGCAGAAATTGATAAGAATCAAGAAAATCATTTCTACATAAGCTATATAAAAAAAATATATGTTTTTACAAAAACAGTTCCAACCACTCGGTTATGCAGTTTTCCACTTTGAAATCAATGACAAAGAATATATATTTTCAAACACTTGGTTTTGCATTTTTCCACTTGGAAGTCAAATACTTAACAGTCTTCTCTGTGGCCAATTTCCAACCTTATTGGCAAGTAGCGTAACCCAAGGCGAACACTCGTTCGCAGGACTCACAGGTCCAAAAGCGCGCAATGTAATATTATCAATAGCCAGAGGACTCCCTACTGGCCGCCCGAGATCAACCTTACGGGCAGATAAAATTTGACCGGTCTACGTGATCACGTCCAGTGTACTCACCCACTGGCAGGTTGGGCACTTGATCCCCACCAGAGATCAACCTTACTAGCGGAATCCATTCCATACCAAGACTGTATACAAATATAGAGAGAAGCAATTTAATGTTTGCAATACCGTGCCATAAATTTTGTAGACGTTTCAAACCATTGGGGGCTCCCCCGTTCCAAACCATTGAAACCATATCATATATAAAATGCTTTTCAATAGTGTTTCATGAACTTGAGTTTCCAAAAATCATGTTAGTCACAAAGTTCTTTTTTTTTTTTGTATAGATAAGGAAGCATGTTAAGACTAAAGCATTTCATGGATAATGACAATTCAATCATTTGGAATGACATGCTAAAAGAAAACAGTGAGAAACCTTTTCAAAACAAGTTCCATGTAATGAACTGTAATAAAAGCTTGCAACAAATCTAAGTATATGAAATATACATAATACACTGACATAAGGTAGGATCACCTACTTTAAGCGTAATCTCCAGAAATTTTCTTTTGAAAGGTTGAGGCCAAGACCCAAGAGTAGATCCTTCTAAACAGTAGAGAGACGAGAAGTAGTGTAAATTCTACAACCCTTTGTCTGCAGACATAACTCCTAGCCCGAGAAATATGGACAAAAGATGGTTACGGATCCTTGAAAAAAATGGGGCAGTGGGTATCTTCAACGCTAGACTCTTGATGTGATCTACTTGGCAACAAAGGGCAACAAATAAAACAGTTGTTCTAGGCTTAACACATGAAGTAAGGGAAAGGATTTTAAGGGACAATTTGATCTTTCAGGGGAGGTTTAGGTAGCTAAGGCATTTGATGGCTCAAATTCTATGCTGGATTTTGCGGAAGAACATGCAATGAAGACCCATAGGACTTCGATTCGAGAAGTAACAGCAAAATGAACCCACGACAGCCCATGCACTCCCTTTTTTTTTTGTGTTAAAAGAAGCCCAATAGTCAAAGCCAATTCTCACAAGAGAAATAATCTTCACATGATCAACGAACTGCCCTTGATCAAGGAGACTGAAAAATTAATTAATCATCAAGAATAGGTGATTCCATCAAGATATTCATCTCATACGATTAGGAAGAACTCCCTTCTACATCTAAATTCGAAACTAAAAGAAACAGTACCTCAAGCAATTCTTGGATGAGTTTTATGATCTTCAAAGGAAGTAATCCATTAGCCCTTTAATGAGATGACCACCCCACAACTTCAATCGTGAGCATTTGACGTCTTCAAATGTGAAAATGGATGAATGAATTCTCTCAATGTGATTCCAAAAGCAAACTCTACCTTCCTAATCTCTCAATACATATATAGAGGAATAGATTTATGTTACAATTGTTAGCCGAATGAGAAAGAATCTTGGCACTCCAAATTGGTAGGTTGTAATTGTATTGCCATGAGTAAATGGGTCAATGAAGGAAACTTGCCTATGACCGACCATTCCAACTTTAATTTCTAGCTATATCAGCCCAAAAATCCTAAATGGAAGTTACTTCCAATAAGGGATAGAGAGGTGAAAGATTACTAAAAAAAAATGGAATCTCATCCCACATGAAAATAGTAACATGCCACTCCAATTAGCCTAGAATCTTCTCCTTTCTAATTTGCCCAAATGCCCAATTGATTCTTACTGGAATTAGTCCAATTTGTGGTTCACATGCCCTTTTTATAAGGAAAACATCCAAAAGAAAGTTGACCGACCCACATATAAATAGTAACTTTGCTTTCCCAAACATAGTCTTACTATGTAAATCATGTTCCACTTCTTATAATAGACCCAGTCTCATTCGATCCCTCCGCAACTATCTGCAATCCAAATTAGAAATCGCCCCTTGATAAAATAAAATACCATAGCAATAATTTAGAAAAAAGACGTGCTATTTGACTCTAATCTCAACCATCCAAACATCCTTATTACTCATCTATTTAACTGATAAAAACACCCCATTTCAAAGATCATAAGCTCAATTGTGATAACAACACCATTCCAAGCAATTAATCCTAATCTCGATATTGGTAACGACACCCATTAGAGAAATAGAAAAAAAAACAAAAAGGCTATAAGTTCAATTTGATATTAACACCCATTTCAAGTAGTGAAAACATGTTCAAGCATTGTGGCTGGGTGTTACATCATTACCCCCTTTAAAGAATTTCGTCCTCGAAATTCACATACAGTAGTAGTTTTTTTTTTTTTTTCAACGGTTTCCAAACTGAAACTTAACACTTGAAACAATGCACCTCCACAGACTTGATTCTTCCCTATCTACCATGCTTACTTGCTGATCACAAGTGAGATTGACATTGGTGAAAAAAACCAACCTCACCAGGCTTCCGCTGCGCACTCTATTCAATGGAACCTTCTCTTTTATTTATTATCAATAAATAAACATGTATAAGAAAATAAGACCAACACAAACTACAATACACAGCCAAAGGGAACCACTCTCAACTTCCAAGTCACTTCCCTAGGACAAATAAATAGCTCGAATTATCTCACACCAGCACAACTATTTCTCATGATAGACCTAGTGCCTTTTGGGAAAACGAGCTCACCATATTGTCCCATGCCAGCATGGTTAACTCACACGCCTAACCAAAGGCTCCAAGTCCACATGAACTAACTCTACTTCTCTTTTCGAGCACACTAAATCTCATATCGAAAATAAGTGATCTTGGAATGTACGAGTTCATCATCACGTCCTCCCTGTTACTCGATGTTGATTTTCATTGTCCTCAATTTAAATTATAGTTGGCTCTGAATATAAGTCTTCAACTTTTCATTGAAACAACTCACATAACCATGGTCGGTAGCTACTTGATTCACCCACTGTCAATTTAAAATTTTTACATCTTCAATACCGTAAGATTTGCCGATAACTGTTTATCTTCTATTCCGGCTACTCGAGATTTTCACACAATTAATCTGTCTTCAATTAATGAATAAATGTTAAATAATTCCTATGTAGATTGAAAGACGCATCTAAATATCATATTTTATTCTCTAGTTTCCCAAAATTCAACCATTCAAAGACTCATCTCAAAATCATATTTTATTCTCTCATTTCCTAAAAGTCATCCATTGTATTTTCATAGCCTACAGGATCATAAGCCTAAGCTCCGAGAGTTCGTAAAATCATAAGTAGTACCTTAACAATTCTCAAAGAAATAATTAAGTTCTCCAAAAATTTCTCGAGGTTCTAAATTAGATTCCTATAGTCTACAACACAATAAATTAAGCCCTCACACCAGGCAAGTAATGACTAACATTCCACTACTTTCCAAGTCATATTCCAAAATCCACAATATCACAAGCCGAGCTCTAAGAGACCTATGAAAAACTTGAATGGTGCTAACATCTTGATTTCAAACTTTCAAACTTCCTAAGGATCTAAAGCCTAAGCTTCGATACCACTTTAACTGTCACGCCCCGAACCCAAAATCCGGGGTCCGGCGCACGTGACAGCCGCCGTACACTGTGGACCCCGATCCGAGATAGGCGGCGAGGGAAACGGGTCCCTAGCACCCTCTCTGGATCTCCACAACGTGAAGGAGAGCTCTGCCAAGGAACTCTCAAAACGGTGCCACCCCCATAGCATAGCACGAGTGGCGATATAAAAGAAAGAGATATGTCTTGATCCGGAGCCAAGGCTCGAAACCGAGACATACCTAAAATAAACTCAGAGTCGCCATCCATGGATATGCCATGGAACCCTAAAATCAAATCCTCTGTGCAATGGATAACCAGAAATATATATGAGTTTGTGCCTGGATACGAAAGGAGAAGGTCTGAGAGCACCCCCAATTCGTCCGAGTGCAAGCACTTGGTCTCTTATGCCATTTATTATCAACTCCAAAGAAGTTTGGGTAAAAATCATGTGAAATGGGAACAATCCTCAGGAGTCGTCTACCTAAGCATGCATTTCCTGAGGATAAAATAATAAGCACACATAAAATAAAATGAAAGATGTGTCACCTAAGCATAGCTAGGTTATGAGTGACATGCCTAATGGGTGTCTAAATTCTGATGTGCAAACACATGCAAGCTATAGCTAAAGGTATAGGATCAGTACGATAAAGTAAGAAAACACATCAAAACATATAATCACAACACAATAAATCCTAAGACTCTAAAACATTAGCCCGAGTCATCGGATGGTCTGGTATTCATCCAAGGAAGCCTACGTATCCCCGCCTCCACGGGAATCAAGGCAACGTAGTTCTTCGCGCCTATTCTAAGCTATGATGCCTAAGACACCTAGCCCTCTATCCTAGACTCGATCTAAAAGACCGGATTAGTTATTAAAATTTCTTGTACGATTATTTAAATTCCAGTGAATTGTGGATTTTAGGACACCCTATATGCCCTAACTAAATGCAGATTAGCCCTAAGCTAATGCAGGTGGTTCCTACAACCTATGTGTAACTAGGCTGTATTTCCTAAGGAAAACCAAGGGTGGACTAACGTATCCTATTCTAGTCATCACTCGGCGATGTGGATTGCCGACTGACCAGACGGAGGCGCTCCTATAACTCTAGGACAGACCCCTAACTCTAAAACAAGCACACAACAAACAAACAAACAAACAACCTATCAAAAGAAACACCTAACTCTAAAACTCTCTATCTAGGAGAAACTCCTAACTCTAGAGGGAGATCTTTTGAAAAACAAGGTTTTAAAGGTTTTTGAAGAAAGTTTAAAATATTATTTACAAAATGTTTGGCTGGACTTGGGATGTAAATCCCAAGCTGCACTACGTACCTCAGAAGAGGATCAAGCCAACGTAGTTCGAAACGAACTCTCTAACTACACTCAGAACATTTTAAAACAATTCAAATGTTTCGATATTTTTGGATTATAGGTTTCTGATGTTTTCACCCTCTTGGTCAAAGACCGGAGGAAAAATACAAAAACAACACCCTATGGCCAAATCCTAGGGCTAAAAGGGGAAACTAGGCTCTAATAATACCATTATAAGAGCAAATGAGTCAAAGACTCTCTAATAACACCACAAAGGACAAGTGAGTCAAAGACTCTCTGAAAGAAAAGGAATACGAGTCAAAGACTCTAACAATACCAACTAAAAGGATAAATGAGTCAAGGATTCTCTAAAAGAAATGGAAACACGAGTCAAAGACTCCAATAACACCAACTAAAGGATAAATAAGTCAAAGACTCTCTAAAAGAAATGGAAACACAAGTCAAAGACTCCACTAACACCAACTAAAGAATAGACGAGTTAAAGACTCTCTAAAAGAAAAGAAAACATGAGTCAAAGACTCTAATAACACCAACTAAAGAATAGACGAGTCAAAGACTCTCTAAAAGAGAAAGAAACACGAGTCAAAGACTCCACTAATACCAACTAAAGGATAGATGAGTCAAAGACTCTCTAAAAGAGAAGGAAACACGAGTCAAAGACTCTACTAACACCAACTAAAGGATAGATGAGTCAAAGACTCTCTAAAAGAAAAGGAAACACGAGTCAAAGACTCCACTAACACCAACTAAATGATAAATGAGTCAGAGACTCCCTAAAAGAAAAGGAACATGAGTCAAAGACTCCACTAACACCAACTAAAGGATAAATGAGTCAGAGACTCCCTAAAAGAAAAGGAACATGAGTCAAAGACTCCACTAACACCAACTAAAGGATAAATGAGTCAAAGACTCTACTATCACCAAATAAAAGATAAATGAGTCAAAGACTCTCTAGAAAAACCAATAAGAGAAAGATTGAGTCAAAAACTCTTTAATAACACCACCTGAAAGACAAATGAGTCAAAGACTCTCCTATAACACCATCGAAAAGGCAAATGAGTCAAAGACTCTCCTATAACACCACCTAAAAGGCGAATGAGTCAAAGACTCTCTAAATGAGGCAAGGCATGCCTCCTATGGGTACACCATTTATCAAAATCAAAGCAACCTCCTTGAGGTTAAGCTAAAAATGAGGCTTGCCTCCAAAGGAGGATTTCCTAATGAGACAGAATATGCCTCCTAGTACAGGTTCTAGTATCTAAAGAAGTCTAGAAGACTGCGTTAGTCCACCAAGAGAGCAGAAAAGAGCTACTAGGCAATCTCAAATTTCCATTCAATTCTTATATAAACAAATCAAGTACTAAGCAAAGAAAGACTTATAACTAAAGAGTACACAACCTGCAATAATAGCAATCATAGCATGATAAACAACATTAATTAGCCTAGACCAGCCGCTAGGTAGCCTAATGAAGTAAAAACAATATCAAACACTTCAAAGCCAACCACAAACCCCAATACGGGGACTCCAATGAAATCAGATGATGCCAAAGTAATTATCTGATTTCCTACACGTATAATATTTCTACAATCCGCCTTGAAATCAGACGATATTCGTGTCAAGGACATCGAATAGTGCAAATCATCTGATTTCCTTCTTCAATTAAACAATTTATTTAAAATAAAATTAATTAGCCCAGACCAGCCGCTGGGTAGCCTAATGAAATAAAAAATGATATTAAACACTTCAAAGCCAACCATAAACTTCAATACGGGGACTCCAACGAAATCAGTTGATGCCAAAGTAATCATCTGATTTCATACACATATAATATTTCTACAAACCGCCTTGAAATCAAACAGTACTCATGTCGATAACATTGAATAGAGTAGTCATCTGATTTCCTTCTTCAATTAAACAATTTATTTAAATAAAAAATAAGTATGATAAGCTTTCGAGATAGTCTCACCTGAACAGTCCATTCATCTTCAGAACCTAACTCAAAACTTAACATAAAAGAAGAATCCTAAATTTTTAACAAATTATACAAATGCATGCAATGATATTTCTGATTTTTATAAATTTTGGTGCATAACAGGGGGCATCAACTTGTGCAGATTCAAGTGCAAAAAAACGGTGAGCCACAAAACACAAAGACGGGCTCCAAGTAACCTTATCATTGCCCAGAGAAGGGTTCTTTTTAAAAAAAAAATGGTCAAAAGAAATCCAAAAAGGTTGGGTAGGCCTACTAAACAAAAGAGGGGAGCGCTACTTGGATTGAGCGAGTCCCCTAAAGATGGGCTTGGGCTATCGCCTTCATCGCCCTAAATCGCGCCATCAAATTACGACCCCAAACCCCCTACACTAAAATGCTCCCTTCTTATTCTGCTTTGCTCAGGAACCAAAGTAGAGCCAAACAGACCTCAAATTCATCCAAGGGGGTCCAAAATGAAATTAAGCATGCCCAAAATGTTATGGATGCCCATGGCATTGAATTAGCAATACAATGAACATCACTTGATGTACAGATTCGAAATCTCCAATGAAATGATTTGGTAATTCTCAATCACCTGGTACTCAATAAGAATCATTAGATTAAGACCTTAACAGGATGGATGGAAGAAGAGAGACTACAAAATTTAATCACATATCAGCTAATATGTAATTGGACGAAAATTATTCTCAACCATCCTATTGAACCAGTAAGTCTATCTTAAACAAAATGGAATCAATCCAACCATACTACTTTTGGGAGCTACAGCACCTCCCCTGCCCCAATCAATTTTAGGAAATATAGTGAAGTCAAATGAATTGGAAGTAAATCCTAACATCCTCAACCCACATACACATTGGCAATAAACTCACTTCTATTCAAACTACCAGGTAAGTCTTGAAATCACTAAGGGTCCATTGTATGTATTCGCAGGAAGCCAAATTGGCAAAGAGATGGGAGCTTGATTGTGAACAATTGCAAATATATACCCAAGGATCCCAAAATTGTAAACTTAATTCTATCAATGTTCATTAGGATGTTCCACCTCAAGGATCAAAATCAACACAAAATTAGGACTGAGGATAGAATCTCAGCTCTTTTTTTATTTCAACCATGAGGCATAACTATCAAGACATATTGCATTTAATTCAAGTATCAATATCAGATGCTCACCACAAGAACACAAGCACATTCCAACAACAAGTAATGAATCATATAAAAAACAAAACAACAGAAAAATGGATGAGTATAAGGAAGAATACCTTCTCCGAATTATGTTACGATCTCCCAATTACCTCTCACAATGACTAATTGCTGAGAATTTGATCCTCTGAAAAATCGAATGCAACGAAAATCACCTGACTCTGCTCTAGATTCTGTGATCCCTCTTCTTCAAGCCCTATCGGCGAGAAAAGCTTGACGAATCGAATAATCGTCGGATGATCGCGTTGATCAACGGCCGCCGATAATCTCCTCCGAACAATCGATTCAAGCAATTTCTTAGATTCAAGGATCTGATCCCTCTGATCTGAAGAATCCTTATACTTTGCATCGATCTGAAGGAAAGTTTGGATAAATCCAGCCGCGGATTCATAATCCTCAGAATCTAAAGCCCTCTTTGCTCCATCTATGCAATTTCCTCTTTCAACTATAGCATCTACGAGAGAGAGAGAGAGAGAGAGAGAGAGAGAGAGAGAGAGAGAGAGAGAGAGAGAGAGAATGAACACGAGATTGCGCGAGATCGAGCTCTCGAACCTTGCCAGAGACCTGATCTGCGAGATCACAAGTAGATCTGATGCTTGAAAGCATGGAATCGGAATCTGCTTTCACAATCCCGAGGATCTGAGCAGATTTCTGGAGGTTGAGGAGCTGTTTCTCCAGATCTGGTTTTTGAGAAAGGAGATTTTCGAGAGATCTAGCCTGCACTGGTAAGCTATGCATTTGTGAAGGAGGCGATTCATTGCCCCAACATCAGCGAGATTTTGTATTTGATCTAGGGTTTCAATAGATAGAGTTTTGGGATGGAGCTGAAGCCAATGGTGGTTGAAAGAAATTGGGGTTAAGGTGATGATGGAGAAAATGGGCAAAGGAAACGACCGGAGGTGGCGATAGGAGAAAGGGAGACGGCGGTCGGCTCGGAGATCCAACGGGTTTGCCGGAGAAGAAGGCAAAGCCTTCTCTTTCCCTCTCTGTTTCCCCAAATTCAGACGAAAATGAATCTCCTTCCCCTCTTTTTTTTTTTCGTTATTTTTTTTATATGTGTGAAGAGATCTGTGGATATCGGCACTCTGCAAATTGATGGGCGCACAAAATTTGATTGGCGCGCCCGTCAATTTGTCCTATTATCGCCCGGGTTGGCCCGCTGTAGGATAAATCACCCCCCTTTTGGATTCACATTGCGCGCACCGCCCTGGATCGTTGGCTAGGCTAACACGCTCAGATCGCGACGAAACTTTTCAGGGACTTACGGGAGACCTTAAGCTACCCCAGGGTTTAATTTCAGATCTCAACTCACTGATTTGACGAGGCCTTGCCCAAACGACACGAACTTGGGTCCGGTCAAAATGGGGTGTCTACAGATGCCCCTCTTTGGCAGAGCGTGCTTGACACGCAAATGCCAAAGTTGAACAGACAACACATTTTGATCGACCCGAAAACAAAGCAAAGCAATTTTTTGGATTTTTTGTTCTAAGAACGACATTCATAAGGATAAGACTCTACCAACAACAGGGAGATAGCCTCTCACCGACTCTTAACTCGGCAACTAAGACAACTCAAAGAGATAGTCTCTCCCTAATACTTATGACTCAACTATCTAAACTAGTTAACAAAGATGAACGAACGATTATAAAACACAAACACATATTTTTTTATCAAGCTAAGCCAAAGTAAACATAACAATTGCTCAAAGAGCACCAACCAAACAAACAAACAAATCATTCCAATCACTCAAAGAGTTTTCATTTTTTTAAAATTTTTTTTTTTTATAAACCACGTTGCGATTTGTCTAAGACAAGTATAACTCCAAACACTCAAAGAGTTTTTCCTTTTTAGAAACCTGTAAAAATAGGCCAAAGACCAATGTATTGAAACTCGTCCAAAACAAGTTCAAAACCAAACACTCAAAGAGTTTTTTTTTTATATCACGCGATCAGTCTAAGACTTGACCAATTTATTAGGGTATTCGAATATTTGAGCTAAACTCAAACATCTAATACCAAAGGCGAGGCTAAGTCTCAAGCCTAGCGATAGTTATACAGATCATTGCTGAAAATAAATCTGTTTAACTATCCGAGTAACTCTGACTCCTCTCTTTCAAGGTAGCGAATCACTCCGGATCATGCGGTTCTGCTAAACAGTTCCACATAAATCCAAATTCGTATGTCCTGCTAAACAGTCCCATACAAACCTCTTCGCAGATACACATGGCTCCTAACACGTTAGGAAGCTGCAAATTGCGGAACGATGATTAGGTAAGTCACTACTTGACATTACACTACTAATCATCGGGGTACTAAATACTCGGGAGAAGGAAGAAAAGACCAATCCGTGTAACACAAGATCAGAAATTTTCCCCTATTAAAACCTTTCAAAAAGACCAAACCGTGTAACACAAATTCGGTAATATTCATCTCTTAAAAACACTCAAAGAGTTTTTGTCATCGAATTAAAACTTTGTCAAAGCAAACAAAAACCAAACTCTCAAAGAGTACAAATCAGATAAGTACACACTAATCACTCAAAGAGCTTTTTTTTTTTTTTTTTTAAATTTTGTCAAAACAAGTGCAAACCAAAGGTTTTTTTTTTTTATGATGGAAGAAAGATCAAACCGTGTAACACAGAATATAATAATTTCTTCCTTTATTAAAAACTTTCTAAAACCATGGAAGAAAAAACCAAACCGTGGAACACAGAACCATCAATTTCTATCCTTAATAAAAACCTTCAAAAGGAATGAAGAATTTACCATCTTTGATTGATTTCACTAATGAGCCAGTTATCTCTTACCGAGAATAACTAGGAGCGCATGATCTTTGCTGAAAGCAAAACTCAAGTAGGTTGATGAGATTTTCAGGTGCTGACTCTCTTTAACAGGTGAGAAGCATTCTGATAAGGTTTGAAGGATGCAGGAGTAGATTTTATACTCCGCTGGGAATTGAAGTTTCGAAACTGACTCCAAAAGAAACAACTTGATCAAGGAATTCAACTCAAAGAGTATGTTCAAGCTTCTCTGGTTTCTATTTGCTAAGAATAGATATCCCAGTTATCATTGTATAATATCTTTTATGACGTAAGTCATAAAAGATGCCCCTAGTATGATGTGCTTCCATGACAAGGTCTTAAGAAAGCAGAACCAAGGTAAGTAGGGAAAATTTGAATTTGCATGGGTTTTTTCTTTGGTATATTGGTAAGACCATCTCCACAAATGCTGAACGTAAGAATTCTTCATTTTACTCAGTGTTTGAGGCTTTGATGTTTCAAGCAAGTCTGAATAAAAAATCTTTTGCCCTTCTTTGATTCTTAAACCAGGATCTACTCTAGATTTTTCTTTACATTTCGGAAGGTGTACACCCATTCTCTCCAGTGCCAAACACTTTGGATTCTAAAAGAAAACAATGAGAAACAAGGAACAGACTCCTAAGGACTCTTTCAAAGAAGACTTACAATATTCAAGGGACTTGACTAAATTTTGATTCACTCTTAAATCAAATGTATCATTTTTAAATGGTAAGGTCAGCCACTCTCAGAGTAGTCTCAAAAACCATGTCAAGTCCTCCATCGGGATTTCCGTCATGGTTATACCCCTTCGGATTGCTCGGTTTTAATGCCCCTAGTTTAAAAAGGTGCCAAAGTAAGTCTCGCTGACACTATTCGGATTCCAAGATCCTGCCCTGTGTAGTGATTGTTTCTAGGTCTCATTGATTTCTCTTTTCGGAAGAAGTCAAAACTAATGTCTTCCAAGTTTTCAGTCTAAAAGACCATTTATCTCAACTTTTGCTTTCCAAGCTTTCAGTCTAAAAGACTACTTATCTCAACTTTTGCTTTTCAAGCTTTCAGTCTAAAAGATTACTTATCTCAACTTTTGCTTGCACTACTTGTACTCAAACTTTGGAATTCCTCGCGACTGAAGAACTCCTTCTGCTTCCATTCAACTCAACTTTTCATGGGAAGTATTTGCCTCTGACTAGATTGTCTCTTCAAGTTTTCAATCCAGCAGACCACTACCCTTACTTTTTGATAAGTCAATCTCTTGGCTTGTTGACTAAGCAAGAAAAATGACTTTCACCTTTCTCTAGGCCGCCCTTTCGGGTTTTCAACCTAGTGGGTCTTCAGACTTTCATTCTTTTCTTTCTGTTTTTCTTTTCATTCGCCTCGAACCTTTGATTGTTTCACCAGAAGGACTTTCTAGGTGGGCTTGGGTTCAAAAGGGTTGAATACCTAAGGTTCTAAGGATTTGGACCGAATCTGGTCTGGCCAGACTACCTACGTACCTCAAAAATGGAGGATCAAGTCCGCGTAGTTCGCTTTGGAATTTTTCAAAGAATGGTTTAGCATTTAGCTTCAAAATTTTCAAAAGGGATTTTATCCCAAGGTTTGACCGAACTTGAATTAATCAAGTTGCCTACGTACCCCTGAAGAAATGGGGATCAGGTCCGACGTAGTTCGGGTGCATAAATGCCCCGGGTTTATAATGTGTTTGAAAAGAAGTTGTTTTAATTTTGCTTTTGGCCCAAAGGGTTTAAAAATGGATTTTAAAACATTAGGATTTTGGCTATAAAAGCTCAAACGATCAAGGATGGCCTCCTGATGTATTTGATGTACAAGCTCGTTTGCTTAAGATTCAAAGACTTAGAATTTTTTTTTATCGAGGAGTCTGGCGGTTTTCTGGCAAAACTTCAACCACTGTGCTCCACTCCCTCTGAAAATCTTCTCTCAATATTTCATCAGCTCCACAGGATGTCTGACGTTTCCACTTTTTAAAATCTTCACTTTCAACTAAATGTTTAAATCCAATGGAGTCTTGCTCTGCTCAACAACAGGGTATTCTCCTGATTTATCCTTATAGGATCAAGCAAGACTACCTCAAACCCCTCTAAACAGGTTTATCAATTCTTTGCGCTCCTCGGGAGATAAAGTTTTGCCACTCCATCTTTTCCGAGTTTCGGATTTCGATACCACTATCAATGGCTTCGATTTCTTCTTTAAGTGGCTATGCTCGACGCTCTTCCTCTCGTTTGACCATCTTTCAGGTCTCGAGGTGAATTTCGTCTGCATTCTCATCCGAGAAGGGGGTCTTTAGTTGTTTAAACATTAGATCTAAGAATGAATCATTGAGTATCAAAGATACGAAATCAACAATTTTATTGAATTGAAGACTGTAAGTACATTGATGATTTTTGACACACCTCAATGGGCTCTTCATCAGTTCTGATAGAAAACAGAACACTGACTCTATATAAGAAAGATTGACAGACATGACTTCTTTTTCTTTTTTTTTTTGACATTGAGACTACAAGACTCAACAACCTTCAACCTAGGAGTTGGCATAGATTCAACAAAAAGACACTCTAAAAACTGTACGCATCGTCATGAACAAGAAACTGGCACTGAAAGTTTATGGGTAACCCGCCTTCCTTCATGGTGACAGCTACTGAGTTCGATCCCGGAGTAGGAATCTCGGAAAGGGCAACCCTACAAAGTCCGGATGACCTGGCTTGCATTGATTTTCATCTTCCAGCATCGGCGAAGTCTTCTTAGTTCTGCCTGACTCTTTCTGATTCTCAATCATCGACTCTTTTCCTTTCAAAATCCTCTTATCACTCAGCGCTGAGGTATGAGCAGGAACAGCTGATTCTGCATACCACTGAATGAGCTCATCATCTTCAATTCTCAAAACATATGGAGTACACTTCGGTTTACTTGGCCCTGGAGTAACGGAAGTAGGAATGACTGGTTCTGCGAATGACTGAATAAACTCATCTTCATCAATTCTCGGAATATATGGATCACCTTTCGGCGCAGGTCTATGATCAGCACTGAGCTCACAAAGAATAGAGAATTTTTTCACATTTCTGAGCAGGTTTTGGCATGTGTTTCTGAATAGCACTGAGTTCATGGATAACATGAGGGTCATTGTTTATTACATTCTGGATCTTATATTTCAACACCTCACAAAAATTGGTATTATGGCCAAAACATTGGTGATAAGAACAGTATCTCTTACTACCATGTTTCTCTGAGTTTTTCAAAGGGCTTGAATGGGAAGGCAAAATGAATTTTCTAATTCTGACGAGCTCCTTTAAAGCAGCTTCATGTGTACAAGGTAATTTTGTGAATTCTCTTATTTGTTTCTCAATTGATTCTTCTTTAAGAACGAGAGGTTTCTTTAGCAGCTGATGAGAAGTCCCAATGTAATTCATTTCTTTCGAAGCATTGAAGAATTTCTTTCCTTTTGAAAGACCAATTCCTATTTCACACATCTTACTCTGTTTCTGCTTGAGTGATTCTTGCCTGTCATTAAGGAATTCATCTATATTTCCCTGGGAAAATCGATCAATGAACCTCTCAACTACATCATTTAGGCCTTTAATCGTCCTTGGGTTTAAACTGTAAAACCATTTCTTGGCCACACCAGTTAAAGAGAGTGGGAATAGCATTGCTATCTGGTCTGGAACTAAGCCTTGACCTTCTAAAAGAGTAATGAATGACATCAAATGTCTCCTTGGACACCCTATCCCATCATATTCGTCGAACTTAGGAATCTCAAATTCAGGAGGTAGGGTGACATCCGGGAAAAATATGAAGTCATGAAGGGCCAACTTCTTTTCACTCTGAACCCTCTTATCTTCATTATTAATGTCTAATAGTCCAAGCTCTTCTAACAACGATTTTCCCTTATCCACTTGGGTCATATTTCTGCTACACTTCTCCTTGTCATGCAATGCATCATCGACATCTACTGACAACTTCATAGGTTGGACTGAACTCACAATCATGGAAGGGTTCGGGATAATCAGACTCTCAGAAACTGGTAACTTCTCTTTTACTTGAGCCTTCAAATAGGTCATGTCTTCTTTCATGCCTGTTACCTCAGTGCAGATGGTTTTCAACATATCTCTTATCTTCATTAACATTTCCTCAGATTCAGCCATTTAGTAAGGACCGGGTGAAATAGGTAGAGACTATATCCGGTAGAATAAGCAAAGCAAAAGGCTACCTGAATCAAATGAGTTTGGAAATGGTTAGTCTTATGGATAGACAGTCATTTGCTGAACTCAGACATTTGATTTATGGAAATGGTCTGTCAACCCACTGCCATCAAATAAATAGTTTTTTGGTTTATAATTTTCAAGGATATTTTCAGAGAGAGAGAGAGAGAGAGAGAGAGAGAGAGAGAGAGATGGTAGCCACTTTTGCACATGTGATTTTCCTAAGAGAACTTTCACCTCTTTGCACAAAAAGTTGGCAACTTTTTTGTCATCACTGTGGCATGGTCGTTTCTACCTGGAAAATCACCCTGCAAAATTCAAGAAGTGAGAAAGGGTCTCCCTCTCAATAAGTAGTCTCTTTTTGTCTCATATTACCTGCCGAATAATCTTGTTATGCAATAATCGGCAGAGTACCCTTTCAACTGCTTCGGGAGTTCTAATGCATCTTTAGTTGGTTCTCGTATCTCGAGTTTTTAATATATGTGTATCCCTTTCTGCAGATAGGATGGATTTATGGTTCTGTAACAGAAGATATTCTTACTGGATTTAAGATGCATGCCCGTGGTTGGCGGTCAATCTACTGCATGCCCAAACGCCCAGCATTCAAAGGATCTGCTCCTATTAATCTCTTAGATCGTCTGAACCAAGTGCTTCGATGGGCTTTAGGTTCTGTTGAAATTCTTCTTAGTCGGCATTGCCCTATATGGTATGGTTATGGCGGAAGGTTGAAATGGTTGGAAAGATTTGCGTACATCAACACCACCATTTATCCAATCACTGCTATCCCTCTTCTTGCATATTGTACATTACCAGCTGTCTGTCTACTCACTGGAAAGTTCTTTATCCCACAGGTATTTATACACCCACGCTGATAAATAATTTTGGTTGTGTTGTATATTGTCATTGTAAATTATCAAAAGCATGATAGCATGAATGTCTTGATTAAAATTTGATGGAAATGCTTAGCAGCTGTAGCGAGTTTTTTTTTTTTTTTTGAATGGAGCTTTAGCGATTTCTAAGGCCCTGTTTGTTTTGGTTTTTGAAAACCGATTGTAAGTCCAAAACCGATTATTGGACTCATTTATTTTTTAATTTCGAGTCCAATAATCACTTTTGGACCCGCAATCGGTTCTCAAAATCCCAAACAAACAGTGCCTAAATAATCAGCCTCAAGTGCTTGTTGCTTCCTAAATAATCAGCCTTGAGTGCTTGTTGCTTTTCTTCGGGTTTACCTCTTTAAGCAGCTGAAGCCATACTTTTGGTATTGATTTGGGGTCTGAATTTTGTTTCTTGGCTTCTTGCAGATTAGTAACATTGCCAGTATATGGTTTATCTCTCTCTTCATTTCCATCTTTGCCACTGGCATATTGGAGATGAGATGGAGTGGCGTTGGGATGGACGAGTGGTGGAGGAATGAACAGTTTTGGGTTATTGGAGGTGTGTCAGCCCATCTCTTTGCAGTTGTCCAAGGCCTGCTCAAAGTCCTTGCCGGTATCGACACCAATTTCACTGTTACTTCTAAGGCATCAGATGAAGATGGTGATTTTACCGAGCTGTACATGTTTAAATGGACAACCCTACTGATACCTCCAACCACTCTACTCATAATCAACCTGGTTGGGGTAGTTGCCGGAATCTCTTATGCTATCAACAGTGGGTATCAATCATGGGGTCCTCTCTTTGGGAAACTCTTCTTCGCCTTTTGGGTGATTGTTCATCTTTACCCATTCCTCAAGGGGTTGATGGGACGCCAAAACCGAACACCGACGATTGTAATTGTACGGTCGATTCTCCTTGCCTCCATCTTCTCCTTGTTATGGGTTCGGATCTATCCGTTTACGACCCAAGTGACTGGCCCGGATGTTCAACAGTGTGGAATCAATTGCTAGAAAGAGAAAGGACGACGCGAAAGAGATGTGTGGAGGTAAGCTATAGGTTATGCTCATCAACTTGAAGGTATGGGCTTCAAATTTTAAGCATGTTTGGGCTCTGTTTGTGTCACATTGTGAAGTATATGTAGATAGGACATGTACGATATCTTGTGTCTGATATCCCATAAATTATTATTCTTTTGTGTAACAAATGAAATTTGGAACTGCTATTTTTGGCTTTGTAATAGACTTTTGGTTGCTGGAGGTGTTTCCTTCTCTTGTTGGCTGCAGTCCAGAATAAGGAATTCGATTTGAAATGTGACAAAATTCACTTTCTCCCTACCGTTTTTCTTTTACAAACTATACCTAACATTGAAATGTGTTGGAAATTAATCTTGACCACTAGATCATGATCATCTATCCACTTGACTTCTTGGCTTAGAAGATTCTTGACCACATTGGAAATCTCCTTTGTGGCATTTAATGGCCTAGGGACTATGTTTTGTGTTTTGGAATTGTGCTAGTCGTTTACTTTTCATGTGATAGTGTGTTAGTGGTACTTAGGGAAGGTAAGATTAGTTAAGTCTTATTAAATTCGGATTTGGAATGTAGGTTATGTTTTAGACTATGTATCTTCTTCATTTGTAAGTTCTTTAAGTGAAAATTGAAGGGTTTTGAGTAGTACAACAACTTGGGTTACTTTCTTTGTGTGTTTGATATCAAGAGAACAATCTTCTTCTCTTGAAACTCATCTTCTCCCTCCAACCTCGTTGGTTTCATTCCAACAAAGTTTTGTATCAGAGCATAGGTTGAAGGTTGATCATGGCTTCCAATATGTTGCAACATCAACTTCCTCGATTCAATGGCAAGAACTACAACCAATGGAGTATCCAAATGAAGGTTTTGTATGAATCTCAAGATCTATGGGATATTGTTGAAACCGGCGTTGAAGAACCGGAGGTCAAGCGGCTCTCACTCCACAACAACTCAATGAGTTGAAGGACAATCGAAAGAAAGGCAAGAAGGCTTTGTTCTTTATCTATCAAGCGGTGGATGAAGTCATCTTTGAACGAATTTCATCGGTGACTATGGCAAAAGAAGCATGGGATACACTCTATACATCGTACAAAGGAGAAGACAAAGTAAAGTTGGTAAGATTACAAACCCTTAGATGTGAGTTTGATGCATTAAGGATGAAAGATTCGGAATCGGTTGAAGATTTTTTCAATCGTGTTATTTCTCTTGTGAATCAATTGAGAGTAAACGGTGAAGATATTCAAGATCAAAAGATAGTAGAGAAAATCCTTAGAAGTTTGACTCGAAAATTTGAGTATATTGTTGTTGCAATTGAAGAATCAAATGATCTTGCTTCTTTATCCATAGAAAGTTTGTTGGGATCACTCCAATCCCATGAACTACGAATGAAGCAATTTGATTCTTCTCCTTTCAAACAAGCTTTTCAAACTCAAGTCTCTTTTAGGGGAGGCTCTAGAGGAAGAGGAAGAGGAAGATGAAGAAATTCTTTTCGTGGAAGGGGGAGAAATGGTGGAGAAAGAAATCAAGAATATGAAAAAGATGAAGGTGGTTCTTCTACAAGAAGAAGAAGGAGAGGAAGACCTCTATCCCAAATTCAATGCTATCATTGTCAAAAGTTTGGTCATACCATGAAGTATTGTAGAAAGAAGATTGCGGAAGAAAGTAAGAAAGACTCCACCTTCATGCATGAGAAAGAAGAAAGTAAAGAAGAAGACACACTTTTTCTTGTTTGTAATGTGCAAGAAGTGGCTCTTGAAGAGACGTGGTATATTGATAGTGGTTGTAGTAACCACATGACCGGCAACAAAGGCGTATTTGTAAAGTTGGATGAATATCTCCAAAGTGAAGTTCGAACGGGTGATGACAAGAGGCTTTCCGTAAGGGGAAGTGGTGATATTCTTGTTCAAACAAAGAAAGGCGTCAAGCGCATCTCCAATGTTTTTTATGTTCCCGGTCTAAAGCACAATCTCTTTAGTGTTGGGAAACTTCTAATGAAAGGGCACGATGTTCATTTCAAGGAAGATGTATGTGAAATCAAAGACAAGAATCATGTTCTCATAGCCAAGGTGAGAATGACTCAAAACAAGATGTTTCCTCTAAAGTTTCAAAGTGAAGCTTTTCCTTGCTTCAACACTATTGTCATAGATATGTCATGGCTATGGCATCTTCGGTATGGTCACTTGAGCTTTAGCACTTTATCTCTCATGAACAAGAAGCATATGGTGAGAGGCATGCCGAATATCGACCGCTAAGATCAAGTGTGTGAAGGATGTGCACTTGGAAAGCATCAAAGAGACTCTTTTCCCATTGGAAAGGCATGGAGGACATCAAATCCTCTTGAGCTAGTGCATTCGGATTTATTCGGGCCTATGCAAACAACATCAATTGGAGGTAATCGATATTTTCTCACCTCATTGATGATTATAGTAGAAAGACATGACTTTATTTTCTTAAAGAAAAATCAGAAGTCTTTGGATGTTTTAAAACTTTCAAGAGCTTGGTTGAAAAGCAAAGTGGTTTCATGTTAAAAACTTTGCGTTCCGATAGAGGTGGTGAATATGTTTCTCATGAGTTTGAGAATTTCTTGAAAGAGAATGGATTCGGCATCAACTTACCACTCGGTACACACCTCAACAAAACGGGGTTGCCGAAGGGAAGAATCGGATGATTATGGAATTGGCTAGAAGTATGTTGAAAGCTAAAGCGATGCCTAATATGTTTTGGGCGGAAGCCGTTGCATGTGCTATTTATCTCTTGAATCGGGCATCATCAAAAAGTGTTCAAGGTATGACTCCTCAAGAAGCTTGGAGTGGTCATAAGCCTTGTGTTTCTCACTTGAGAATTTTTGGTAGTATTGCCTACTCTCATTTGCCGGATGAAGCAAGAAGAAAGTTGGATGATAAATCTGAAATATGTATCCTTGTTGGATATAGTGAAAGTTCAAAAGCGTACAAGTTGTTCAATCCCATGACTAAGAAGATTGTCATAAGTAGGGATGTGAAGTTCAATGAAGAAGAATGTTGGAATTGGAATCAAAGTGAGAAGAAGAAAGAAGTTTTGGTAGATATGGATGAAAGTAAAGATATTCATGATAGTGGAATTGAAGAAAATGAAGAGGATGTGGCTCCTACTATCACTCCATATTCTTCTCCATCTTTTTCGGCTCCATCATCTTCATCGTCTTCAACAAGCTCTGACTCTCCTCCAAGGAAGACGAAAAGCATAAGAGAAATTTATGAAAAGTCTAGAAGAATTACCGATGAAGAGTTGGCAAATTTTGCTTTGTTTGCCTATGCCGATCCGATTAGTTTTGAGGAAGCATGTCAAGAAGAAAAGTGGAAGCAAGCAATGAATCAAGAAATGTGTTCAATCCAAAGGAACGATACTTGGGAGCTAACAGAGCTTCCAAATGGACAAAAGACTATCGGTGTGAAGTGGGTTTACAAGACAAAGTTGAATGCAAGTGGTGAAGTTGAAAAATATAAAGCTCGCTTAGTAGTAAAAGGCTACAAGCAAAGGTATGGCATTGATTACAAAGAAGTGTTTGCTCCCGTTGCTCGTCTTGAGACAATTCGTATGGTTCTAGCTTTGGCGGCAAAAAATAGTTGGAAGGTTTATCAAATGGATGTCAAATCGGCATTCTTAAATGGGTTTCTTGAAGAGGAGGTGTATGTTAATCAACCTCCCGGTTATGTGAAGAAAGGTGAAGAAAGCAAAGTGTGCGGATTGAAGAAGGCTTTATATGGCTTGAAACAAGCACCAAGGGCATGGTATAGTCGCATTGACGGATATTTCATGAAGAATGGTTTTAAAATGTGTCCTTATGAACACACCCTCTACATCAAAGAGAACACTAAAGGTGAGCTTTTGATTGTTGCTTATATGTTGATGATTTAATTTTTACCGGCAACAGTTCAAGTATGTGTGAAGAATTCAAAAGAAATATGATGCAAGAATTTTGAGATTACCGACATGGGTCTTCTCCATTTCTTTCTTGGTATTGAGGTCAACCAAAGAGAGGATGGAATTTTTATTTCTCAAAAGAAGTATGCAAAAGATTTGCTAAAGAGGTTTAGAATGGAAGGTGCTACACATATTAGCACACATATGGAAGTTGGTTTGAAACTATGCAAGAATGAGGATGAGAAAGGAGTTGATGCAACTCTTTATAGAAGTCTTGTCGGTAGTCTCATGTACTTGACGGCTACAAGACCGGATCTTATGTTTGCAGTGAGTATGTTTAGTAGATTTATGGAATCACCAAAAAGAAGTCAATGGGAAGCCGGTAAAAGAATCCTAAGGTATGTAAGTGGAACGGTTGATCATGGGATACGTTATGGAAGAGTTAAAGATTCAAGTTTGATTGGTTATTGTGATAGTGATTGGGGCGGAAGTGTTGATGATAGCAAGAGTACTTCCGGCTATGTTTTAACATTGGTTCGGGTGCAATTTCTTGGACATCAAAGAAGCAATCGGTTGTTGCTCTTTCTACGGCGGAAGCGGAGTACATTTCATTATCTTCGGCGGGTTGTCAAGGTCTTTGGCTACGATGGATATTAGAAGAACTCAAACATCCTCAAGAACGTGGTACACATTTATTTTGTGATAATAGTTCGGCTATTTCACTCACAAAGAATCCAGTTTTTCATGGCAAAAGCAAGCACATAAGGATCAAGTATCATTTCATTCGAGACTTGGTAAATGGTGGAGTTGTCAATGTTCGTTTCTGCAAGACTCAAGATCAAGTTGCGGATATTTTTACAAAAGCTTTGAAGACCGATACATTCATCAAGATGAAGGCAAAACTCGGTATTGTAGTGGTCTAGCTTTAGGGGGGCTGTTGGAAATTAATCTTGACCAAAAGATCATGATCATCTATCCACTTGACTTCTTGGCTTGGAAGATTCTTGACCACATTGGAAATCTCCTTTGTGGCATTTAATGGCCTAGGGACTATGTTTTGTGTTTTGGAATTGTGCTAGTCATTTATTTTTCATGTGATAGTGTGTTAGTGGTACTTAGGGAAGCTAAGATTAGTTAAGTCTTATTAAATTCGGATTTGGAATGTAGGTTATGTTTTAGACTGTATCTTCTTCATTTGTAGGTTCTTTAAGTGAAAATTGAAGGGTTTTGAGTAGTACAACAACTTGGGTTACTTTCTTTCTGTGTTTGATATCAAGAGAACAATTTTCTTCTCTTGAAACTCATCTTCTCCCTCCAACCTTGTTGGTTTCATTCCAACAAAATGCACACTTGACAATTTGGAGTTTTTGAAAGCTACTAATGAGCTTTTAGTTTCCGTTTTCGTTCTAAATCATGGGAAAATCGCCAAAGGTTAACAACCCAACCCACTCTATAATTTTCTTTCCTGAAATGGAAATGGAAATGGCGAAGAGATGGGCTTTGCCTGGAATGATTGTAAGTATCGGAATTCAGGACGTGCACAAAGGTTCAAATGGATACCTTCCAAAAAAACACAAAACTTCAGATGGCATACTGGTATATGAACGAGTGAGATTAGATCCTTGAAAATTAGAGCTAGTTTGGACGGAGGGAGTTCATTGGTTTCAGAGTTGCTTATTTTCTAGGTGCAACGGGCAAGACTGTTTGTAGGCTGAGTTTGTATTGCCGGAATTAGGAATCAGAATTGGCAACCTATTTTTGATTCTCATTCAAAAAATTAATTAAAAATTGAAAAAAATCTCATTCCAACCCCAAAATCCGGCACAATCGGAATCTGATGCCTGTTCCTGTGTCTGATTCCGGCAATCCAAATATGCCACTGTAATGACAAGGCAGAAGTTAGAGTGGATTGCTCCTATTGCTTAATTCAGCCAAAAGAAAATCTCTATCAGCCACAAAGATGATGTTGGGAAAACTCTTACGATTGGGGCATTTCTTATCGGACTTAATTGGATGGGCATCGCCATTTGTACATGTTTGATGATTGGAACCGTTGATCCTGATGGGACACTACTTGTTGACACAATTGTGCTAAGTAGACCCGGCAAAAGCGACCCGTACCCGCGGGTCGACCCGACCCACCCGCAAATTTGCGGGCACGGGTCTGAGTTTTAGTGACCCGTCAAAACTAACCCGCAGGTGACCCAAACCGCAAAAACATGGGTCGGGTCGGGTCAACCCGCGGGCACCCGCAAGTCACTTGGCTTTTTTAAGGGTGGTGATTTTGTTATGCTAATCTAGTTAGATGGCTTTTTTTTTAATGCAAAGGATGGTGATTTTGTCATGCTAATCTATTTTTTAAGGGTTTGATGCCTGAATAGGTTATGGCTAGCACCATAGGTTGATCCCAACCCTCCGATTTGAATGTTAGAGGGTTGATCACTTGATCCTAACCCTCTATAGATCGGAGGGTTGGGATCAACCTATTGAAATGATTTTTGGGGCACGACCTATTTAGGCTGTGGGCCATCTAATGGACGGTTTGGATCATCCCTTTTGTCCAATCTGGATCTAAACTTAGCTGTATTGGAGGACTCTTTGGAGTCCCTCTACCCTCGGATGTAATTTTCTATCTTTTTCTTAATATATTGGGGTCGGGGTCTGTCTAACCCCAGTTTACCTATAAAAAAAAAATGGATCTACACTTAGCTATATAAAAAGAAAGATAAGATACCTAACCATCCTTCAATCTAAATCTAAAGACGACTTTTGGAAAGACATACAAACAAATTAGAAAAAGAGAGAAAAGAAGAAGAAGAAGAAGGAATCAAAGAGACGTGTCTCAAGACATAACATGTCACATGTACAAAATCAATTTTACATCCATTTTAGTGAAATGGATATAAATTTTGTTCTACGCCCTTTTTATGACTAAAGAAACAGAGCCTAAGGTATCTTTAATAGCTTGCCAAAAAAAGCTAAGCCATATAGATGGACGCAACATATGTTTTTGGCAAGCTATTAAAGATTCAAATGGAACCAACATACGTTCTCGACGATATGTGTACTATGTGGGCAGGATAGTACACATATCAAACGGCCCATATCAAAAGAGAAAGTAATCAATTCACCGATCAAACACAAACTCCTCAACATCAAACGGATATTCTAGTATTGAATTGGCCTTCCAGGGCAGGATTCTTGATCTAATGGCTCATATGAAGCCTTGGTCTTCCCTCTACCACTAGATTCGACTACGACATTCGTTAAGACGCCATCTAATCATCCTCAACACTCCTCATACGCATCGCTCGTAAATTCAGCAGGTTAAAAACAAGGATAGCCCCCTAAGATTCCTAACACCCCTAGCAGCACGACTCTCTGATGAGACCTGCGGCGTGGGAAGGACACTTGGAGGCCATCGATAAGAGCCTTGAGATACTTGTCATCCAATGGATGAACTCTCCTTCACTAGAGTCGTCACTAATCCTAAAGAGGCAAAGCAAACATTGATCACCCACAATCATATACCACAATGGGAAAAGAAAAGGGTCCCTCCAATAAAAGAAATGCAATGAAGTCTTGGTAACATTTATGTCACAAGGATAAGCCTTTGAACCCAAACGTTAAAAGCAACAAACCCAAGTCACAAACGCCGAGCCCTCCTCCAAACCCATCCCTTCCTTTTCCCAAACTCACCACGGCAACTCATGGTATAAACATTACCATCGCCCCAAAACACACTCAAATGCCGTTCTCTTACCACATTCTCACCTTCTCCTTTTCTTACCTCCTCTCCCACAAAGAGTGGAGGAAAAAAATCTGAGACATTTTCCACCCCTTTGACATCACCCACATTCATGTCGATATCCTTTGCAATCCATGGATATGTGGGCGTGGCAATAAACAATGGATAGAACCCATTCTTCCGTAGACCATAAGCCATCTATCTATGAATAAAAAATACATTTGGCCAACCCGCGTGACAAAATATGATCACTGTTAGGGGGTCCATCTGTTTGTACATGTGCATGGATGCATAACTTCATGCACATCATCTACAACTTCATGCATACATATTTTCATGAGTATATCCATTCATGTGATTTATAGTATTTGTGCTGATATGGGGTTTTATAATACGAGAAAATGGTTCCTACACATATGTGTAGAGAGTTCTCTACACACTAGCTTAAAATACAGTGGGGGCCCACATTGTTTTGGTGATCCAAGCCATCCATTTTAAAGGCCCTCACATAGATAGGGTGTCTACAAAAAATCAGATCCATAGGATCATCCCAACCCTACGATTTGTGGAGGTAAAATGGATGTCTTTAAACCTTCACAAATTAGTCCATTTTTTGCCTCCACAGTTCGAATGGTTAGGATGATCCTATGGATCTGATTTTTTGTGGACACCCTATCTATGTGAGGGCCTTAAATATGAATGGTTTGGATCACCCAAATAATGTGGCCCCCAATGTATTTTAAGCTAGTGTGTAGATAACTTATCTACACATATGTGTAGGAACCGTTTTCTCTTATAATATTTATAGCATTTGGGAATTGCTAGCTATAGAGGCAATCTTTAGTTCATTGTATATCTTTGGGTTGGAGGTCGGGCAGCATGTCCCCCTCTTCCACTATTTTTTCTTACTAATAAAATTTAAGGTGCCGGCTTGAGTTAAAAAAGAAAAAAAGAAAAAAGAAACTATGTAAGGGGTTTTGGGAAAGATTTGAACACATGTTTATGCTTACATGTATGGTGTTCCTCGTATTGTTGAGGGTTCCACACGAATGCAAAGAGATCCCACATTGGAAAAGTGAAAAAGATGTGGATGGGCTTATAAGGGCTTGGGCACCTTCCCCTTAACGGCTAGCTTTTAAGGATGAGTTCTACCCTGGTCCCGACAAGTGGTATTAGAACCGGGGGTACTATTTAGCGCCCCAAATTTGTGTAAATCTATAAGCTTCATGTATGTATTATTGTATATGATACATATGCATGTCTACCTATGTGGATATGTACATGCATGATTATGAGTAACATGGAAAATGGGGAAAGGAAAGGGCGGTAGCTAGCAGAAAAATCTTTTTCCCTTTTCTATTTTTTCTTTCGTTTGGAGAACAAGAGACTTGAGAAGGTGGTGCAATAAGGTCAGCGACCGCCCAAGAAATCCTTACGTCTCAATCTCTTGTATCTCAATCCATACCTTAGAATTATCATGAAGAACACACTATCCACAGCCGCCATGGATCGAGTACAAACTGTAATCTCTCTCCCTCTTTCTCTCGGCCTACTAGTAGCTTCAAAAGCTACCACTGGTTTCTATATATATAGAAACTCATCATGACATGATTTCACCACCATACCTCTTGAACATCAAGTACTACATATCAGATTGATTGTTTTATCTGTCTCTTACAAGTGAGAGATATGGGTCTAAAAAGACATTTATTCCCCCTTTTAATGCTATGCTGTTGTTCTTATTCCTGTTATGGCAATTTTCTTGAGGACCCACTCTCTGATGATGTTGATGAAGCCTCTCCTTATGACAAAAGTGCTTATCCTACATATTTCGGCACTATCAACGAAGATGCCGGCGAATTCGGGGAGGAATTCGCGACTTCAATAGGCTATGGCGAACCCCAATTATTTAGTTTCAAGCGGTTAGTTCACGCGGAGAGTCCTTATTCTTCACCTATAATGGTGAATGTGGATGATTTTGGAGCTAAAGGTGATGGATCAGATGATACACAGGTAAGAACCAATAGAAAAATGATAAAAACAAAACAGAAAATCACACAGTTGTGATTGAATCCTCATTGGGTTTTGATGATGTCTTACTTTTTGTTTGTGAATGGGTCTATTTGTTCTTGTGTGGTTTTGAAAAGTCTCACTTTCTATATGGTGTAACTGTCAGGCATTTGAGAAGGCTTGGGAGAAAGCTTGTTCATCTGGTCCATCTGTTCTTGTGATATCTAAGAATAAAAACTACCTTCTTAAGCCAATCACCTTCTCAGGTCCTTGCAAGTCATCTGTCACAGTAATGGTGAGATAAATTTAATTAGGCAAACACATATGGGTCTTTATTTTTTTTGTATATGAAGATTGACCCCCATGCAAATTATTAAGTGTATTTGTTTCCCTTATCATTTCAGTTCATATACATGTTATATTTATTTGTTTTTCCTAATGCATCAGATATATGGAACCATTGAAGCTTCCTCAGATCGATCGGATTGGGACCGGGATCGAAGATACTGGATTAACTTTAAGAATATTCAGAATCTTAGAGTTGATGGGGCTGGGACTATCAATGGGAATGGAGAGATATGGTGGAAAAACTCCTGCAAAATCAACAAAGCTTTTGTAAGTTTTTTGAATTCACAATCACCAAATTCGATATAACAAACTTGCATTTTCTTTCAACAAGGGCTAATTCTTTTTTAATTCCTCATCTGTGAATTTGCAGCCTTGCACGCAGGCTCCAACGGTACATTTCCTGTTCTCTTTCCACCGATCACATGTTTAGTTTCATTATAGAGATGCTTAAATAAATACATTTCCTCTCCACTTTCAGCTTTCTTTCTATAAAAATCTTAAAAAAGGTTAAGTAGTTAAAGAAAGGAACTGATGTTCTTCCATCTTTGGGTTTTTTTTTTCAACAGGCCTTGACCTTTTCTTCATGCATGAACTTGATAGTGATTAACCTCAGCATTAGGGACAGCCAACAAATTCATCTCTCTTTTGAGAGATGTACCAATGTCCAAGCTTCCAATCTCATGATAACTGCACCAGGAACAAGCCCCAACACAGATGGAATTCATATCACAAGTACTCAAAACATTCAAATAACAAATTGTGTCATCGGAACAGGTAAAGAGAAAGAAAAAGATGAAACGATGCCATTTCGTGTTCTTCTTTTATTTCAATGGAACTCAATTATGATTTGTATATTCACCATTATTTTTTAAGGTGATGACTGCATCTCAATAGTAAGTGGGTCTCAAAACGTCAAAGCAAGAGACATAACTTGTGGACCAGGCCATGGAATCAGGTCTCAAACTCAATCCAAACCTTCTTGAAACTTTTAATTCCAACATTTCCTAATTAACAAGAATTTAACATTTTTTTTTTGTCTTTTTCCCAAATCTTGCTTTCGTGAACCCAGTATTGGAAGCCTGGGATCTGGCAACTCAGAAGCCCATGTCTCCCAAGTAATAGTAGATGGAGCTAATATTGTTGGAACAACAAATGGGGTCAGGATCAAAACCTGCCAGGTAAGGGTTTGTTTGTATATAAGTACATAATGATAGAAAATACCCAGGCTCCCATATTTCAATAGTGGCATTAAACTCCTTTACTAACCAGATTTTAGAAGTTGTTGCAGTTTCTATATACCTTTTTTTTGTAAGATAACAATTTTATTAGCATTTCCTACAAGCTCTCAACAGCCAATAAAAAAAGAGGTTACTATAAAGTGCCATTATCAAAACTCGGGAGTGCAGATATCATCTCTCTCTCTCTCTCTCTCTCTCTCTCTCTCTCTCTCTCTCTCTCTCTCTCTCTCTCTCTCTCTCTCTCTCTCTCTCTCTCTCTCTCTCTCTCCAATGGAGTAGATAACTTATCTACTCCATGCAGTAGACACTCTTTCCTAACCCTTACATGTATAGGAAAGAGTGCAGAAATAGGGTGGGCCCACATTTTTTGGAGGGAACTAAAGCATTCATTTTTGCTATAGGGCCCATCAAATGAATGCTTTGGATCCCCTAAAAAATATGGGCCCACCCCTGTTTTCTGCACTCGAGCGCAGATAAGCTATCTGTGCTCGAGCGTAGGAACAATTTTCCGATACACACACATGAGGAAATGGTTCGTGAGCAGATGCTCAGATAAGCTTATCTAAATATAGCTCACAAACAATGGGGGGCCACATTTTTGGGGTGATCCAAAGCATTCATTTGGAAGGCCCTATCCATTCCATGGATAGGGTATGTACCAAAAATCAGCCCTATAGGATCATCCTAACCCAATCAAAGCTGGAGGGGAAAATGGGCAGACACTGTGTGTCCATGTTTTTGCCCATTTTCCCCTCCACAATTGGCAGGGTTAGGATGATATGTAGTATGTTGGTGTATACATGTTTTTGCCCATTTTTCCCCTCCCCATTTCCCCCCTATATATGTAGTATGCTGGTGTATGCCAGTACATATTTTCTTTTTATGTGTCATTCTTTATAGTTTATTAAATATTATGGTCATCCTTGTTTAAACTCAGGGAGGTTCAGGGAATGCAAGCAACATAAAATTTCAAAACATTGCCATGCGCGATGTCACCAATCCTATAATCATTGACCAAAACTACTGTGACTCCAACAAACCATGCCCAGAAAAGGTGATTTCTCAACCCCCACCAGACCCTTTCTTACTTTCACTCTTCTAAATAGGATCTCGCACTTAAATCCAACAAGAATTTTGACGTGTTTTGCAGAATACAGGTGTGGAAGTAAGTAATGTGGTCTACAATAACATCAAAGGAACAAGTGCCTCAGATGTGGCTGTGGAATTTGATTGCAGCAAGAGCTTTCCATGTCATGGGATAGTGTTGAATAACATTAATTTGGTTGGAAGTGGAGGGACAACCACAACTAGCTCATGCAAATATGTTAATGGGATTGCAATAGGAAATGTTTTCCCATGCCCTTGCTTCTAAAGAGAAGGAAATTAAATATACTTGTATTAAGATCTTGGGTGGTGTAATTTTGTATTCTTGATCCATTAGATATACATGAATTAAAAAGGGTTTTAATTTTCTAGTTCAGTTGGGAATTTTTTGTGGGTCTCTTTCAGCATTAGAAATCGAGAAGGACCACATAAGGTAAAATTCAATAGCAATATTTTGTATTCATTTTATTTTTGTTATTATTGGATTGAATGATAGTATTGTAATTGTGTTTCTTATTTTTTATTTATTTCAGGCTGGATTGAACTAGGAAATGAAAGAAGAAAGTTTACTTCTCCTGTTTGTTTCTACAAAATAATGATGGGAAAAATACTGTATTTTATTGTTCATGGATTGTAATAAAGTTGATACACTGTGTATATTAATGTTCAAATAAAAATGGGTTTCTTTTTCTGTATTCAATTTTTTCCGTATCTTGTAATTGACGATTGAATATGTCTGTTAGACATGGTGGAAAAGTAGGTTTAAAAAGATCACTTCCATTTCATTCCAAGGCATGTTTTTTCCTCCCTTTCCTTTGTTGCTGTAGCTATTGAAATCTTACCAAATAATTAGAGAGAAAGCTTGCGTAGAAGGCTTACAATTTCAAAGGTGGTGGTGTAATACTGTAACCTACCAGCTTGTAAAGAAAATAAGGAAACCGTTTTACCTCCTTTCTTACATTCCAAATGAATAACAAGGAAAAGGTAGAGAAATTAGTTGTGAATGATTGCATATGATGAATGGATCTTGTAGGGTCTCAATAATCTTCTTGCCCAAGAAAAATAAAGAATGCTGATGGGAGAAAGGGAGGTAGTTTTGATGGGCCCATGAAATGATACCTTTTTTATATAGTATGGACTATGGAGGAGAATATAAGCGGATCAGGGTCGGGTCGGGTGGGTTCGGGTTAGGCAGACTTTGCCCAATTGGAATTGGGTGTAGAAAGCATTTCGGGTTGATCGGCTGGGCCAGCCCAATTTGGTAAAGTTCGATTTTGCTTAAAAATCAATGTACATGCCACAAATCAAATGGTGAGACTCATCCCGTATGTGATCTTCATGCAATGGAGGGGGCCACTAAATGAATAATGTAGATCATGTTGACGTCACATATGTGGGCCTAATTTTTTTATGCTTCTCATAATTGCTTACCAAAGAACTTATATAAATTAGAAGGAAGATGATACACTGGGGGGCGGGGGGTTCGACCGAAAAAACGGCATTTCGAGCGCGTGTACCAAATTTCGACCGAAATTTCAGTTTCGGATAAGTCCGAAATTTTAGCCAAAACCGAAATTTAAAACCATTGGGTTGCCTCATGCCCCCACCCCCCAATCTCCCCGTGCGACCAAAAATACAAAACCTTCATTTCACCTAACTGTAGATCACAAAATTGAAAGATCTTGATTATATGATCGATGATCAACATATGGGCAATAAAAAGAGAATGTCATCCAACGGTTCAGATCCCTCATGAATAAAAGTCCATTATTCGGAATACCACAAAAAAATTCGATTGGATTAATGTACTTATTTGATCTAATAAGTACCTTGCGTCAGAATTGAGAAATTCTATGGCTCGAATTTTTAGTACTGTACTATGGGTTCAACCGTTCAACTCAAAAAAAATCGGGTCGAGTTGGGTTGAACTCGGGTTCGGGTTGAGGGCTTGGGCATCCCGACCCAAGTGAAACCCAACAGTTTTTATCCATTTATTGTTGTGTAAGCTTAAAAAGTCGGGATGGGCTGGGTTGGGGGTGTCAGGTTGGGTTGAACCTTGTCGGTTTGGAAATCGGATCGGGTTGGCAGGGTTGGGTTGGCCTTTGCCAACCCGACCCAACCCGACTCGGGTTGCGCCCCTGTTAATAATAGTACACTAACCTTTACTTTGGGGTCACTTTCCCCTCAAATTTTCCATCAATTTACAAGGCTCAGCGTAATGAAGAGGGTGTAAAACAAATTCATGTAAAATCTGTTTTACAACCATTTTACATCAAAAGAAACGTGCTTAGCGAAGCAATCGTTCTAATGGATTCCGTCCGATTGTCACTTGCTGCTTTTCTCTGTTTTTCAGAGATTCGAATTTCGTTGAACTTTGGCGTACATCGAAATCCAACCTCTGTTAAATCAGTGGCAATCTAGTGTTTCGGTCCTCACTGTAACAATGGTTTCAAATTTCAGTTTCGGAATGCGTTTCGGTCCTCACTGAATTTCGAAATTTAGGGTGAAATCCGGCGAAATCAATTAAAATAGTATTTTATTTCATAAAAAAATTCGGCCAAAATTAGCAAAATTTTGGGAAAAGATTATTTAATTAATAAAATGGAGACTTTTGGCAGAATTTCCTTGAATTTCAGATGAAATTTCAGAAAAATGAAATTTCGGCAGAAAAAAAAAGAAGAACAAACCTTTTAAGGCATACCCGATTTCGGTTTCGGTCTAGACCGAAATTAAAAAACACGAAAGAATTTTCAACTAGTGAACAAGAAATTAAAAAAACAGTACTGATAAAAGCAATAACAGAAACAAATAAAAAAAATGTCAAACTTCTATTGCAGATATATGCAAATGGGACACTGGGCACAGCTTGTTTAATCGCCAAGCCAGTGGAGTAACTTACTAGAGCAATTAGATTAACTTACTAGAGCAATTAGCACTATTAATCAACATCCAGGCATACACAATCTTATTGTGCTTTCTTAATATACGTTTGTACGTTATTTGCTCAGAATGACATACATCCATACAAGTATTTGTCTACTGTGTCTTCATGGGTCATGAGTCGGGAATTAAAGCAATATCTTCAATTCATATTCTCTAACAGGCATGGAACCAAGTTAATCAAGGAATTAATAGCATCAACAGACCTCAATATTTGAGCTGTATCACAATAAAAGGACTCAACATGGAAGGTAATCAAGCACTGTGTAATCCTTACTATTCTAAAAGCGTAAACGAAGGAAAATTCGTCAACCAACTTTCGTCAAAATTCCCTATGTATCATGCCCTTTCTTTTTGTTGAACTTCCAAATAGGTCCCAATTTTTCAGCCCATTATCGGCACATCAGCCTCCTTATTTGCCCCTCCATATATGTCCAAAAAACTCACGTGAGGCAAATTCGTCGATTGTTTGCCCTTCATATTCCCATTTGTATCCCTTAATGTTATACCCCTTAATCTCCTTTCATAAACTATACTGCACCACAGGAATTCTGCCAATTTCACAAGGGCATCTAAGTCATTTGATTCATAGGTATATCCGCCCTAATCGAAGAAGAAGAAACGACCAGGAGTCTTCATCTACCTCTCCTCCATTTTTTCCTAAAATACGCTCTCTCTCGACACTTGCCTCTTCCAAATGTACACTTGCTTCAATCAATCCTCCTTTTGGGCAAAAAAAATGCCGTGTGGGCTTCTCTGCATAGTCTTCATCTACCTCTCCTCCATTTTTTCCTAAAATACGCTATCTCTCTCGACACTTGCTTCTTCCAAATGTACACTTGCTTCAATCGATCCTCCTTTTGGGCAAAAAAAATGCCGCGTGGGCTTCTCTGCATATGGGGCTTCATGCAGGACGTTTCCCCTCTAAGTGAATCTCCTTTCAAGCAAGAAACCCTGTTCAAGCAAGAAACCCTGGTATGTAATTTCTATTTATATTAAATCCTCCAAAACCATTCTCTTCTACCTGCACATCTCATCTCCTTCATTTCTTCTGCAGATTTAGGTAAAGTCTGGTTTTATTTTTTTTATTTGCTTATTTTGAAAGCAGAAACCAAGGTTTTAAATTTCGGTAATTTGGGATTTTTATTGGCCGTTAGGTTGTTGTAATTTCTGGAAGAAATGCCCATTGGGTTGGATTGTTTTGGTAAACTTGTTTTTAATGGTTGCTTCTTACCAGCTTCCAAAGATTCTGGAGTTAGTTGGGCTTGGATACACTGGTTGGTTTGTCTTTCGGTACCTTCTCTTCAAGGTAACAGAAAAGTCTACCAATGCTTTAACTCTTTCAATCTAAAGAAAAAGAAAAGAAAAATCATTGATTGACTCCCAAGCATGCCAAAATTGAAACCCACCTGAACTAATTTTACTTAATCACAAACCATTTATTTCTAACATAGAACATCTGTTTTATCAGTCGAGCCGGAAGAACTATCGACAGATATTGAATCATTGAAGAAATGACCAATTTTAGGGCATGCAAATGTAGTTACACTTGCTTTTAGTATGTATTTCATGTTGCCTCTCACAATTGTTTAACTTTTTAATTTTTTGAACCTACTTTCTTAATAAAAATAATAAATATTGTTAATCCACTGAATAAATTTATTTCCTTTTATTTTCGTTGTAGTTACAGAAAGCCTTAGTTTAAATGATACATTTAAAATTTAAAATAATAATACATTGTTAATCCACTCAAAATATTGTTAATCCACATGTGTTTATAATTTTTGTAGTTCATTTTCATTGTTCATTTGCTTTAAAAATTTTTGTGCTGATTGAATAATTAGTTACAATTTCTTGCTCTAAATTTTTTCATATATTTTTAAGGAAATTTTATTTGCACATAAACTCCTCACATAGATAATTTTCTATTCCAAAGAAATTTCTTGCAAAGGAGATGTACTGGAGTTCACTCAAATCCCAACTACGACAGAAGAACTCTCCCTCAATTCAAATCCAACCCCACCCAAATGGCTACACCCATCTTCCAAAACCCGATCATCTTTTCGAGAATAAAGAAAAGGTGATTAAAACCATAGTGGATTGGATGAGATGAAAAAAAATTATGTGCCACAGTTAGCTTCATATAAGAAACTACCTTATTATGGTTATCCCCTTTTTCTTCTTAATTAGTTACAATTTCTTGCTCTAAATTTTTTCATATATTTTTAAGGAAATTTTATTTGCACATAAACTCCTCACATAGATAATTTTCTATTCCAAAGAAATATCTTGCAAAGGAGATGTACTGGAGTTCACTCGAATCCCAACTACGACAGAAGAACTCTCCCTCAATTCAAATCCAACCCCACCCAAATGGCTACACCCATCTTCCAAAACCTGATCACCTTTTCGAGAATAAAGAAAAGGTGATTAAAACCATAGTGGATTGGATGAGATGAAAAAAAATTATATGCCACAGTTAGGTTCATATAAGAAACTACCTTATTATGGTTATCCCCTTTTTCTTCTTTGTAGTGGTTCTACGTTGTCTTTTTTTAAGGTGCGAGTATTAGTTCAATTCAGCTTTTGTGTGTTGGTTCATTTTCAGTCCAGCACTCATTGAAAATGTACATATGAATTGAGTATGTGTCTTCACGGCAATACACGTGTGTTGACATTGAAGAAATAGATGATGAAGAGTGGAAAAAGCCTCCAGCAGAAATAGCTGCACTTCTGCCAGATAACTAGATTGTATTAGTTTGTAGCTCATCCATTTCTTTCTGCAAATCATTAAAACTTCAACTCTTTCATATTATTTTTTGGCAATATTCACTCCTACAATTGATTTATCATTTTCAAATGATGGATTCCAGGGTATCAAAGTTGAAATGAACTCAATGGCACATGAAGATTACGAATCTTTTTTGATGGAAAGTAACTTTTTGTCCCTAATTCTTATTATTTGTCTTTAAGTTCTTATTTGTACAAATCATTTATTATTTTCATCTAATTTATTTCAGGATATGCAAAATTAGGCGGAGGCAAAGGAGGATGACGAACTTACCAGTGTTTTTTGATATAATCAAACTTTTTCTCCAGAACAAACGATGACTTAAATTTGCATATTTTTAAAATTGAACTCTGTTTGTATGTAAATATGGTTGCTTTAAATACGGTCTATATGTAAATATGGTTGCTTTGAATATGGTTTATATGTAAATATGGTTGCTTTGAATATAATATCCTCAGAAAAAATGGTTGCTTTGAATACAGTATAGGAACTGTGCTTACGAAATTACATGTCTCTTTACTATAATGATATGTGGCTGCATGACCCCTGCTATGGGCCTATGGCTGAACAAGAACTGAACTTCGTTGAATGGATCTCCAACAATGTGAAGTCAAGTGTATGCGACATCCAAATTCTTCAGACTAAAGAACCCCTTCCATCTTCTAATTCTTTGTTGTCTTCTTCTTCCATCCTTTTGCTTCCAGATGGCATCCAGAGCTCAAGAGCATGAACCTACAGGTGGAGAGAGTACTTTTTCTTTTCTTTTTTTGGGAAAGCTACAGGTGGAGAGAGTATTTGCAGGACGATCTTATGGTTGGAATCACCGTAGGCGCTTGTTCCGTAGGTAGTATTTGCAGGACGATCTTATGGTTGGAATCACCGTAAGCGCCTGTTCCGTAGGTATCTCTCTCTCTCTCTCTCTCTCTCTCTCTGTGTGTTTATTCTTCACCGTCTTCTTTGATCAATTTTTGTCTTTGTTGATGTATATTCAAGAGAATTTCTGCATGGAGATAGGTGATTATTTCATTTGTGAACTATAATTCCTGGAAATGCTAAGAGATTTTTGCTTTCATTTGAGTATATTGCACTTTTATTCCTTTCAGTGTATTTGGTTTCCCTTATATGCTACACTTTTCTTTTCTTGATTGAATTATATCGTTTTTTATACACAGATTCTGGTTTCATTCCTATCTTTATTTATTCTATATTTGAGTCATTGAGTCAAGTCGCAGTTGGTCCGGTGGCATTGGTGTCTCTCTTAGTCATTGTCTATTCTTCATATGAACTATACACAGAGCTTGCAATATTGCTAGGCTACTAGCGCAGATGGTCAGCGTTTTTTTAATGTATAATGGGTCTGTTGAGGTATGAAGCCAATTTTTTTATTTTCTTGTATTTTAATTGCTACAGGTGATCAACAATTTTGTAGATTAATTCTGAGAATGTGAGACCAAAAAGTTGATGATTTATGCACTACTAAGCAATAATTTGTCTATAAAAGGACTTGTTTATACTAAGCAATAATTTTGTAGATCCCGAGGACGGCTGGGCGACGAGGGACACGAGATCCCACGCCGGTCCTCTAAGATCTCCACAATATGAAGGAGAGCTCTACCAAGGAACTCTCGAAATGATGCCACTCACAGCATGGGTGGCGATATAAACGAGATATCTCTCGATTCAAGGACTAGCCCGGAACCAAGATGTACCTATAACAAAGAAGAGTCGCCATCCAAGGAAGTAGGCCCTGGATCCCACGAAATACTCTGTTGCAACGGATAACCAGAGATACAAAAGTTCGTGCCTGATGACGAATGGGGAAGGTGTTAAGCGCCCCCAATTCGCCCAAGTGCAAGCACCTGGTCTCTTATGCCATTTTTAATTAATTTTGAAAAAGTTTTGGGCTAAAATCATGTAAAATGGGAACGAGCATCCCCGAGAAAACGTCTATCTAAGCATGCATGATCCGGGGATGGGCAAAAGAAAATAGACATCCAAATCCTAACTCACCGCATCTACTCCTAACCCATCACATCTAGAAAAGCAGTAACATCCGCATGCACAGCTACAGCTAAACAAGCAATATCAGATATGGTAAGCAGAAAAGCAGTAAATAGCGCACAAAGAATAAGCAAGCTGAAAGTAAACACACAAGGAACCAAAGACAAACACACGATAAACTAAAAGATGCGAGGAAAGAAATGAATCGATAAATCGACGGTACATGAGGACCGAGAATGCCAGGGAAAATAAAAGGGAGCGTACGATAGGCTCAGGGAGCGATTCTAATGAATCAAGCTCAGCAATCCTGATCCGCTGAAGATCGGATAGGTCTCACGATCGTCATAGCCTATCGTTGGGCTCAGCGAGGACAATCCCTGTAAAGGGACCACGCTACGTCGTCGCCCACCCCAAAACCCGACAAAACGTCGGAAAACCAATAAAATCGGAAAACCACGATCAAAATCGGAAATGAAATGAAAAGAAGGCTCCGAGTGACCTGGCAATCACCATCCTTGCCCATTTTGGTTTTTGTATTTTTGGGAAAAGCTTGAAAGATATTTTTTGATGCTGAAATGATTTTTTGAAGGATTTAAATGATTTTATTGAAAAGTTTGACTGAACTTGGGATGACGATCCCAAGCTGCCTATGTACCCTGTAGAAAGGGATCAAGCCAACGTAGTTCGAATTGCTTTCGAAATACGCCTTTGAGTGTTTTTGATGTTTTTTTGGATTTTTGTTATTTGATTTTTATGTATTTTTATCCCTTTTGATCGAAAGGGGGTTTTGGCTCAAGAGGTTGCCGTCCGTCATCGCCTAAACCTGACGAAGTGTTCCCAAAATCGATGGGGATCTCGAAACACAAAGAGTATCCCAGGGAAACAAAGAGGTTGCAGATTTGCAAGCCCAAAACATGCAACTAAATATTGAAGACCAGCTGAGATGACACACTAACCCAACATAGTTATACTGATAATATTCTCAAGAGAATGATGGAAAATAATAAGGGGTATCCCTAACCATGAAATCCCTTAACACATAGCAATTCCACATACCTGTGCTGGACGAAATCGCAGTCACCAAACGCCCATTGGAGTATCGGTGTCACCAAACGCTCATTGGAGTATCGGTGCCGGTACCGGAATTGCCGGAAGAGAAGCAGCTTCTATCGCATTTCTTGCAGCGAGTCTAAAATCATCAATGATTTGAGGGATTTCATCCGTCCTTAACCGTCTTGGGGGCGAGAACGTTGCTTCCTCTCCACTGGTTTGAGGTTGGGGTGTCAACGATGTGCAGGTCGAGGAGACTGGAGCTTGCTCATTAGGCTGATAGCTAGAATTAGAGACTCTCCCAACGTGCCAAATCTGGCAAAAGAAGATGCCTCCTTTCCATGAAGGGCATTAACAATAGGTTTCTAAGCTTCAACCCGCTCTTTCGTCCAAATACCAGGCGTCTCTGGGTACCCTTGGGCAGTATCAGAAACACCTGTGGCTTCTGCAATTAAAAGACCCCCTTTGGTGGCTGCTGTTGGTGGAGGTGAAGAGAGGGGGTAGATGGTGGTGAAGGGTGGTGAAGGGTGGTGGTGCCTCGGCTCCTTCTCTCTGGATCTTTTCTTTTTGCTGCCCTTCCCCTTTTTCCCAAAAAAAATCACCCTCTCTGTATCCACGAGATTTTTTTTATTTTATAGCCAGGGTTAAAACCCTCCTCCTAATCTCAGCCATCCATTCTCCTTTTGATCCTATGGCCTATGCCCATTGCTCGTCCAATTCTTCTGAAATTTGTAGGGACGCTCTCGAAGAGGTTAACCATCCTGGGAAAATTTGCATCAATTAGTGAACACTGTGGGTCAATAAAATTTTGGGGTTTCTTCGCATTCAGGGCTCGATTCTTCAAAAAATTTCTGCACTCAGCTTTCGGGAATTTATTCGATTTCGAAAATTGGGTCAGGTCAAAATGGGGTGTCTACAGTAATATATGCTCTTAATGGATTTTATTAGCAGTTCTGATCAATATTTGTTCGGTTTAAATTAAATGTATAATTCAGTTTTCTTAACCGAATCATTAGGTTTGGTGTAGGCTTGACTGATCATGTTGATTATCAAAGGACACACTTGCCTCTCTGAAATTGGTCTACTGACATTTATATTCCTTTAGAATGTCATGAATAATAATACCAACATCTTATTTTAATCATTCAAGTAAAATTTTGATCTATTATAATTTTGCCTCTAAATATTAAGATAAAGTGTATTTTTTAGATTTCTTTATCTAAACCAAGAGAATGTGTTTTAAACAACCAAGCATGATCTTATGTTTGTTTCCTTTTTGTTAATTAAAGAGGGTACTCTATTTAGATTGTTTAGATTTTCTTCTTGGTTATTGTTGTGGTGTCAACAACAACAATAGATCAAAAAGAAGATATCATCAGACTTGGTTATTATTTTCGTATCATCAGAACCTTCTTGGTTATTGGAAACTCAATCCAGGAGATGAAACTTACTGTCACAGAGAGTGTCGAAGCGATTTACAGCTATGTTTATACAGAAATCTTTCTTCTATTGGAACACTGGAGGAGGGATGGACGAGATGGAATTTTTGGAGGCTAAATGCAACATAAATGATCTGGTCTCAGATTGTCAACGATATCAGGATGCAACTTCAACAGCATTCAGCCTCAGTATTTATGTGAATGGCTTTCTTCTATTTTGGTGCTTTAGTGGTTGGGTCGGATTGCATTGCCGTGGTTTGGATTTCTCTTCGCTATTAATTTTCTTTGGTGAGTTGTTGCTTTATGGATCTTCGGATGAATATCAGTTTTGATCATGGGATGATTAGTAAGGCCCTGTTTGTTTTGAAGACAGCGACCAACATTTTGCAGGATAGCTGCCGATTGCAAGGTGAGAATACCTTGGTCTTGAAATTACTTTTTTTCCTCCAAAAATGCACATCTCTCTGTTGAGCTCTCCTCCCATTGATTTTTTTTAGTGATTTAATAACTTGCTTATTTTGTCAGTTGGAGTGTACGATGGCAATGAGGTCCCTTCAATCCTTCCAATGTGATGTACAGCTGCCTCTTTGCAGTCATAGATAAAGCGGGTGGAGGAACGAACTTGGATTCTGCAGTTGGAGACACGAAGGGTAATGACTTCAATCTTTTGTTTGTAAATATTAAGGGTTTGTGGTTGTAAATATTAAGAGCGATGCTATAAACCATTTCATATACTTTATCTCCTTCGTCTAATTTTTGGAAAAATGTCCAGTTTTTAAATATAACATTTCAGAGTAGTATGATGATATTGTCCATCATTCAGAGTATTTGTAATTGGAAACAAAATATCTTTTTGCACTTGACAAACCGGCAATTTTGTTTACAGGTGGATATTGGAGGCCTCCCTAGCATTTTCACCTATTTGACATTGGAAAAAGAGGACTCAGATTGTAATGGAGGAGTTGTACAAGCTGTTGAGAATGTGATAAAAGAGTGGTGGGATCAGACATCAGGAAGTGGAACAGAGGAAGCGACTTCGCTTCCCACATTGAATTACTGAAAAGTAGTCCCCACGAAATCTGTGGTCAAAACAACAAGGGCTGCATGGCTATTTCCATACTCAAACGACATCAAATGAAGAGTAGTAATATTGTCATTGGTCTCATCAACCCTTATCTCTGGCAGTTGATGTTGTTTGTTGTATGTTGCTAGCTTAAAGTAAAGTTGTGGACTCAACCTTGCTGATTATGTGACTCAAGACAATTGATCTGCTAGAACTGTAGGTTTAGTGATCCATATTTTATCTATTTTCAGTTTTGGATCTCCCTCTCTCATGGGTTCCAAGTTAGCTTCAAGGAAATAGACTTATTGGGAAGATCCACCATGTTGCTTGTCTAATCTTAGCTGAATTTCCATTTCCCCTTTCCAAACTTTCCTAATGACATTGGTCTTAAATTTGTGTTATTTTCACTTCATAATCTCCTCCTACGTAATTTTGTAAGTTGTTTCCTACCTAACATAATGATTGTAATTTAGCAACATCTTATGAATGTATCTATCTATCATAATGATTGTAATGTAGCAACATCTTATGAATGTATCTATCTATCATAATGATTGTAATGCTTGAACTCAGTTGTTTTTTAACCATGATATTGCATCCTCAACATTTCTATACAGAGAGAAATATGGTAAGAAGCACATGGCAATGAAGAGGTACATTGTGGGTCCAATGAAATCAGAAGAATAATATACTTGTACTCTCATGTTTTTTTAAAATGGTATTATACTTAAGGTCTTGGGTCACACGTGCAACGCACGTGCACTTTTCCTAGTCATATATAAAATGCAGAACATATCAAAGCATAGTGTATAGTGTTTAGTGTTTTGTGTGTGTGTGCGTGTCATATGGGGGTGATATTTCCACCCTTACAATTAGCCATTCCATTAACCATAAAAAACCATTCAGCAGCAAGTAGGAGAGCAGCTCAAGGTGGCAAACGTGCCGACCAAATGAGGCCCGGATAGGCCCGCGGCCTGGCACGGCACTGCACGGAAGGGGTCATGGGCCGTGCCGTGCCATGACCCCTTCCGTGCCGGGCCGAAATCCTCGAGGCTAGGCACGGCACGGCCCGCGGCCAGCCGTGCAGGCCCGTGTTCTTTTTTTTGTTTGAAAATATATGTTTTGGATGAAATACCCCCCAAACTAGCCGTTTGAAACAACTTTTGGAGGGTATTTTCGGGTTTTTTTTTAAAAAAAACATTTTATAAAGGGGAACCGGGCTCAGGGGCCATGCCGTGCCGGGCCTCCGTGCCGTGCCATACCTGGCCAAACGGGCCGCCCAACCAAGCCCGGCACGGCTCACGGCTTCATGCCTGCCGGCACGACATGCCTCACTGTAGCTATCTGTGGCGTGCCGTGCCTTGCCGGGCCGCGGGCCGGCACAGCCCGTTTGCCACCTTGAAGAGCAGCTGTTTGCAATTTTGTTGGCCAAGCTTGATGATTTGCTCGCTCCAATTTGAGAACACGTCTAAGATCCTGAGAATGTTTAGCAAGGATTTATTCTGCATTCTTTTGAACGATGAAAATTTTATTACAACAAGGCTTTATTCTGGATTAAAATAATTTTTACAAAGGTATGGTTTTGGATTAAAATAAACTTTTATAGAGGCATGTGTATGGATTTAAATCAGTCAAGATGAAATTTTCCTTTAAATCCAAGGACAGAGGCTGTAACTATTTGCTAGTGGCCTTCAAAAGAACCAGAACTCACTTTGCTGGTATTGGTTGGGTACTGTGTAACTGTAGAGAGAGACTCTAACAGGCTGACACACACCTACTTTCGTGCTTTCATGTTCTTTATTTTTTGTCCCTAACAGGTCATGGGCCACTAAACGGAATGCCACTTGTAAGCGAAAACAAGAAGTCAACAAGGACGGAATGGCTAGAAATGGGGGTGGAAATAGAACCAACGCCCCACTCCTCCTCCAATGATAATTCAATACTATGAAAGAATTTTTTTTTCATACATCACTTACAATCGTATAACTAGGGACTAACAAATTCCAAATCAAATACCCAAATTTGTCCTAAACATATGAACATGTGTGGCTTCAATGTTGGGCAGAAAACCTTAGCCAGTTGAGGTAGACGCAAATGCCTTTAATAATGGTCAGCAAACAAATTCATTTGGCTCAATCACTAAAGAAAATGAAGAGATGCAAGAAAAAGACAGCATAAACATGGCTTTAGCTTATGAAAATGTTGGGGACCGAAGATGGAATCTCATTAGAACTCGACCGTCTATAAGCATAATGACATTGTGTTCTGGGACATAGGGATTAATGTCGGTCCGTGCCATCCATTTTAAAGGCCCTCACATAGATAGGGTGTCTACAAAAAATCAGATCCATAGGATCATCCCAACCCTACGATTTGTGGAGGTAAAATGGATGTCTTTAAACCTTCATAAATTAGTCCATTTTTTGCCTCCACAGTTCGAATGGTTAGGATGATCATATGGATCTGATTTTTTGTGGACACCCTATCTATGTGAGGGCCTTAAAAATGAATGGTTTGGATCACCCAAATAATGTGGCCCCCACTATATTTTAAGCTAGTGTGTACATAACTTATCTACACATGTGTGTAGGAACCGTTTTCTCATATATATATATAACATTTCCTACACACTTGTGTAGGTAAGTTACCTACACACTAGCTTAAAATACAGTGGGGGCCCACATTGTTTGGGTGATCCAAACCATTCATTTGAATGGTCCTCACACAGATAGGGTGTCCACAAAAAATCAGATCCATAGGATCATCCCAACCCTACGATTTGTGGAGGTAAAATGGATGTCTTTAAACCTTCATAAATTAGTCCATTTTTTGCCTCCACAGTTCGAATGGTTAGGATGATCATATGGATCTGATTTTTTGTGGACACCCTATGAATGGTTTGGATCACCCAAATAATGTGGCCCCCACTGTATTTTAAGCTAGTGTGTAGATAACTTATCTACACATGTGTGTAGGAACCGTTTTCTCATATATATATATATATATATATATATATATATATATATATATATATATAACATTTCCTACACACTTGTGTAGGTAAGTTACCTACACACTAGCTTAAAATACAGTTGGGGCCCACATTGTTTGGGTGATCCAAACCATTCATTTAAATGGTCCTCACATAGATAGGGTGTCCACAAAAAATCAGATCCATAGGATCATCCCAACCCTACGATTTGTGGAGGTAAAATGGACGAGTACAGCCCACAACAATGTATGATACAAAGATTCCCCATTTAAATCGGTCTAAAACATGAACCAGTGAGCTGCGACTTTGAGGTTGTACATAAAGCCCTAACCATTTGAGTTATAGGATCAATGCCCTTTCCTAATGTCCGCAACCAAGTCATTTTGGCCCTTCCCCTAAGGAAATGGAAGAGACACAGGACAAGGCAGCGTAAGCGTCTCTTTAGCTTATGATAATGTTGATGACTGAAGATGGAATATCATAGAACTCGACCGTCAATTAGTATCGAGACATATTATATATAGTGGCATGACATATATAAGGACTCACCATTAATTTCAAAGATACACTAACAGACGTTGTCAGGCAGAAAATGACATAATAAAATCAAATTGAACTATTGATTTATCTATTCAAAAAAGTAGTACACAATCAAATATGAAATTCTATAAACAGGACGAGGTCCCCATGAATGAAAAAGTTGAGAACATGGGAATAAAAGTAAAGGGTGTGGTGGTAGTTGCTAACGGCCCCAAGACGAACTCTATAAATAGGAGGCGATCATTTTGGAAGGGGGATCGAATCATTAGGAGAAAAAAGAGCTATGCTAAGGATAAGAAGAGAATAAGAGAGAAAAGTGAGAAAGATTATTAACCAATTATATTCCTTTGCTCTTGGAGACTTCCTCTGAGAAGAAGGTGGATACTCTTGAGTCAATTCCAGCAGACTCATTAAGAAGGTTTCCCTCAGCGAGAAAAAGATATTCCTTGAGAGCTCTCTTTGTAAGACTCAAGGAAAGGGAAAAAAGTTTTCATCTCCGCAACAAAAATTTCTCTCATCCGGGAAGAAAACCAAGGGTCCGTGAAAGAATCTTCCTCAGAATATACCTTACAAAATTAACATCTCTGACTCCAGGGAATTCCTCTTCCGAGAGGACTCCTTACAAAAATGGAGTCAAAATCTTTTCCGACTAAAGGAGTTACTCTTCTAGATGGGCTTACAAAAGAAAAGAATAAGTCGTCAAAATCTATCCTCCAAGAAGAAGATTTCGCTCCTCCAAGTGGCCCAAGATGAAAATCTCTCATTTGTGAAGAAAAGCCCTCCCCTTTGGGATGCACGTGAAAGAGTCTTCCTAGGAAGATCCTTAGGCTCTGTTCACTAGCGTTCCCTGGAAAGCAAATCCCTGGAAAACAGCCTCTTTTTTCCTTGTCAAGACAAAATTCTGGTGTTCACTTGCTTTCCAGTGAAAATAGAATTACTCATGTGGAATTTCTGCAATAAGTCAAAAAATGACATGGAAAAGCTCATTTTCCCCCCTTTAGGGATTTCATTTCCGACCAAAAACACACGGATTTTGTTTCCCTAGGAAACTAGTGCAAAAAGAAGGGCAAGCAGTTTCCCTAGAAACCTTTTCCTGCGCAAGTGAACAGTCCAGAAACAGTCCAGGGAAACCTTTTCCTGCACAGATTCCTTGGATTTCTTTTCATAATGCCATGTCAGATTCCCAGGAAACATTTTCTTTACCTTTCCCGGGAAAACAAGTGAACAGAGCCTTAGGGAGGGTCAGTCGCGGGGATTTTAAAATGCCCAAAGATTTCCCAGATTGTTGGTCACTCTAAGGAAGTCTTGTGGATTGTGGCCTTGTGGGTCACTCTGAGAACGCCTAGGACTCTTCAAGTAGGGATCTCACTAAGGATGTTAAGTAATCTGGGTTTTAAAGTTTTACATTCTAATTTTTTACCATTACTATAGGAAGCTTGTGGGGACCCAATTGAGGGTCCAAATAAATAAATGCTGTGAAGCCCACTAAAAAGGATTAGTTGTAAAGAAATCAGATATTGGTGTTTCAAAATAAGAGTATTTTTCATTCCAATTTTTACTATTATCCCAAAAAGTTTGTGGGCTAAAACTTTTCTTGGCAGAACTCTAAACCGGAAGCCTTTAATCTAAGTTTTCTCTCTCTTTTTACCAACAAAAACAAGAAAATGACATGCATTATCCATGAACAAGATTAGTACAAAAAAATGAGAAATTATATGGTGGCCGCCCTTTACATATAAAGAGCGGAGAGAGAAAAAATCAACCACGTTGATTTTTGATAAAGGTAAAAGTCAAAAAAGGGAGTTTGCTTGGATAAAAAATCAAGGGACAGGGTTTTTTCTCCCTCTGCGCTTGTTGTTTGACGGTCGGCCACCATATAAAAACTCCAAAATATACACTTCTAATTATAAGTAAGTATTTATGAAAATAGAGATCACTACCGAAACGACCATTGCACGTGTAGAACCCCGTGAAAATAGAGATCTCTATTTATGGAAATAGAGATCATTATCCAAGAGTTCCCCAATCGGATCATTCGATCAAGACAATTGCTCTTTGATGCAGTGGAGCCCTTTTTCTTGTTGAATATAGATTCTTGCTCATTGATTAGGTTACTCTCATTAGTAGCTTTGTTTGTGTGTGTGTGTGTGTGTGAGAGAGAGAGAGAGAGAGAGAGAGAGAGAGAGAGAGAGATTTCTCTCTGACCACCTTTATCTTTTTATGCCCGCTGAGACTCTTCAATAATGATTGAGTTGATTAATTGAAGGGATTGGGAATAGGGTTAATGCAAAAAAGGCCACAGGAAAAAAACACTTGATTTCCCATGATATTTCAATTACACATGATAGGTTTTCTTAAAATAGAAGAGGGAAAAACCACTAATTGTAGTTGTTAATAGCTAAATTTAGGGTTTGATTATTAATGAGTAGAGAGAGAAATTTCTTTTTAGTGCGTTTGATTATTAGTTTTCATTTTAAGATAAGAAGGTAACACTCACTTGGGGGTTTTAATGCCATGATATGATTTATGGATTGAAACACTTCTTGGCAAAAGTACCATGCATTTGCTTATGAGTATCAATTGCTTCATGTAATTATTGCATGAGATAAAGGAAAGGTAAGGCCATTTTTGGATACAACTAAAATAGGGCCTTATTTAAGTTAATCTATTTGCAATGCCCATGGTTTTCCTTTCCATTTCTTCTCTGTCAAGGAAAGCAGCCGAACAAAAGGTTGTTTAAACTGAGTCTTGTAGAAATAAAAAAATGAAACCTATTGTCCAATCTGGATCTACACTGCTATATAAAAAGAAAGATAAAATACCCAACCATCCTTCAATCTAGAATTTGGGAGAGATAAACATACGACTTAGAAAAAAAGTAGGAAAAAAAGGAATCAAAGAAAGGTGTCTCAAGACATAACATGTCGCATGTAACCACAAGTTTAGCCCATTGCAGTTGGTCCTATAATTGGATGATCCTATAACCTTCATCGATAAGGTTCCATTTTTTCTCTATGTAAATGGGCGATAAAATAAATTTTACATCCATTTTAGTGAAATATGGGCATAAATTTTGTTTTACGCCCATTTTATGTCGAAAGAAACAAAGCCTAAGGCATCTTTAATAGCTTGCCAATAAAAGCTAAGCCATATAGATGGACGCAACATATGGTCTTGGCAAGCTATTAAAGATTCAAATGGACCTAACATATGTTCTCGACGATCTGAGTACTATGTGGGATCCAAGTTCGATGACTACGATTACAACCTAACAATAACCATGTTGTTGAGAATATCCACCGGGCAGAACAATTCGACCGTGCACAAATTTAATGGAAAAGTAAAATACACAAACAAGCCACAAGATGAACACCGAGATTTTACGTGGTTGGGACAAGCCTACTCCAAAGGCGAGAAACACGATCTTCCAGCATGAGAAAACAACATACAAGGATTACAATGGATTTAAACCAAAACCCAAACCCGCAACCATTTCCTTGCTTCTCAAACCCAAGACCGTACCCAAGAGTTACCTGAGAGAAACCCACAAGAGAAAACCCAACAAAAACCCAAGAGAAAGCTCCAAAGGTACCCAAGAAAAACCCACTTTCTTCTTCTCCTTCTCTCTCTCTTTCTCTCTCTCTTCTCTTGCACGTTCTCACACCCAAGAGAAACACCACTCTTGCCCCCATTCAAAACGTGGGTTTTGGGAGCTAAAATAGCTAGCTTTTTCTTTTCTTTCTAAACCTCAAAAAGAGAAACCTACTACTTTGCTAGTTTGCCTTCCCACCCAAGTAATCCAACGTGGGTCGGAAATAAGGCAACTTTCCAACAATCTCCACCTTGGCTTATTCCCCAGACACCTAAAGATTTTCTGTTGATGTTATCACCGGTTCGCTATCACCGCAAACCACCACTGGCCTTCCAAACTACCAGCTACATACCTTCGAATCACCTTGGTTCTGACTCCTTTCGATTCGATCAACACGGCCAATGCACATGTGTAGCTGTCAACCCGTTGACTCACCTAGTCAACCTTAGAAAGGATCTCGATCCATCCTCCCCAACGTAGGTACTGTCACCCTCTCACCATCATCTGCAACCTGGAAACCTGTCTCTGCACCAACTACGAAAGAGACCCTACGTGTGCGCACACAATTATCCCGTTTCCAACTAGCCATCGAGATCTTAGGAACACTAGTCACTGTGTCCTCGAACAGACGATATAATCCACCACACTTCTATCCTTTCATCAGAACCATACAGCCACGTGTGATTTTAATGGCTCCACTTGCAGCTGAAAACCTGCAACCCCTAGAGTCCAACCGGCCAAGAGATACTAGATTCTTCCGTATCTTTGGGACATACGCCACATCACCCAAAGTACAAACCACTCCATCAAACATCTTGATCTTCACCGTCCCAACTCTCGTGACATCACAAGTAGACTCCTCACCAAGGACACTATACCCGCCCCTGTCTCTTGGAACGTATCAAAATATTCCCTCCTGGATCATACATGAACAGAGCACCCTGAATATAAAATCCACTCATCAAGAGGAGAAATGTGATTACCTGAGGAGACTGTGAGAACGTCTCCAAACACTTCACGCTGTTCATTCGTTACCGCCACCACATCATTTGCAGCATCATTGTCTGCCCGGTCAGCTCGCTTCGGACAATCCCGCTTAATGTGACAATATCCCTTGCAACGGTAACATTGTGCGCCCTTTTCGCCGACCCTGGAGCTTGACCTGCCTTTTTCAGATCCCCTGTCAAACGACCTTCCTCTTTGATTCCCACCATGAACAACCAACCCATGCTCTACCCTTACACTAAGAACATGTTTCTTTCGCATCTCATCCGATAAGAGCGACGCCGTGACTTCCTCTAACTTTATCGTATCCTTACTGTACAATAAAGTCGTCACCAAGTTGTCATACGAATCAGGAAGTGAAGTAAGAAGCAAAAGAACCTTGTCTTCTTCCTTCAACTTTTCGTCAACCTTGTGGAGCTGATCCACAAGCCCGTTGAGCACCGGGATTTGTTCCAGAAGATCTCTGCCTTCCTGCATCTTTAGCCCATACAACTGGTTGGCCAAGCTTTTTTATATATAAAGCTTTTCCAACTTCTCCAATAATTTAGGCGCATCTTCTTCTCTCATAATGTTAAACATAACGATATCTGTCAGACATAGTCGAATCGTGCTGACCGCCTTCGACTCTGTGCTTCTCACTTGCCAACTGTCATCTTCTCCTGCTTCCCATCCTTTCCATTCAATGCCTTAGCCAAGCCCTAGGATCTCCTTCACCCTCATCTGCCATTGGGTGAAACTGCCCTTTCCGTCAAATCTGTCAATGTTGAACTCGGTAGAACTCGATTTTGCTGCCATCTCAGATTACTTCGCACTTCTCGGTGTAGCGCTCCACCTTGAACAAGAATCTTCTTTGACAATCTTTCCAACCCAAAAAATTGCTCTAAACGCGATCCAACTACAACACCCACGATCACTCCACCCGGCCTCAACGATCGCTCCAACCACAGCTCTGATACCACTTGTTGAGAAAATCCATCGGGCAGAACAATTCGACCGTGCACAGATTTAACGGAAAAGTAAAATACACAAATAAGCCACAAGATGAAGACTGTGATTTTATGTGGCTCAGAAAAGCTGACTCCACGGGCTAGAAACACGATCTTCCACCATGAGAAAACAACATACAAGGATTACAATGGATTTAAACCAAAATCCAAAACCCACAACCCTTTCCTTACTCCTCAAACCCAAGACCGTACCCAAGAGTAACCCGAGAGAAACCCACAAGAGAAAACCCAAGAAAAAACCCCAAGAGAAAGCTCTAAAGGCACCCAAGAAAAACCCACTTTCTTCTTCTCCTTCTGTCCCTCTTTCTCTCTCTTTTCTCTCGTCTCTTTTCTCTCATGTTTTTTCTCCCTCTCTACTCTTGCACGTTCTCACACCCAAGAGAAACACCTCTCTTGCCCCCTTTCCAAACGTGGGTTTTGGGAGCTAAAATAGCTAGGTTTTTATTTTCTTTCTAAACTCGAAAAAGGGAAACCTGCTACTTTGCTTTTTTGCCTTCCCACCCAAGTAATCCAACGTGGGTCGGAAATAAGGCAACTTTCCAACAATCTCCACCTTGGCTTATTTCCCAGCCACCTGAAGATTTTCCGTTGATGTTGCCACCGGTCCGCTATCATCGCAAACCACCACTGGCCTTCCAAAGTACCAGCTACACACCCTCGAATCACCTTGGTTCTTACTACTTCCAATTCGATCAACACGGCCAATGTACATGTGTAGCTGCCAACCCATTGACTGGCCTAGTCAACCTTGGAGAGGGATCTCGATCCATCCTCCCAAACGCAGGTACTGTCATCCTCTCACCATCATCTGCAACCTGGAAACCTGTCTCTGAACCAACTGCGAAAGAGACCCTACGTGTGCGCACACAATTACCCAGTTTCCAACTAGCCATCGAGATCTTAGGAACCCTAGTCACTGTGTCCCCGAACAGACGATATAATCCACCACAGTTCTCTCCTTTCATGAGAACCATACAGCCACGTGTGATTTTCATGGCTCCACTTGCAGCTGAAACCAAAGAGCTCGACTCCACCCAATTCCATGCTTCCTTTTATTCAGTAATAGTCATATGCCGCAAATCCTATGTTTAAAGCCAGGATGGATGGGCAAGAAGTTTCAAGCTTGAAGGCAAGTTTCGTACGCACAACAGCCAAACTATTGGATTTTGTTCCCCTCGCCCGGTGACATCTTTCCTCCTTAAGCCAACCCCTGGAGTCCAACCGACCAAGAGATATTAGATTCTTCCGTATCTTTGGGACATACGCCACACCGCCCAAAGTACGAACCACTCCATCAAACATATTGATCTTCATCGTCCCAACTCCCGTGACGTCACAAGTAGACCCGTCATCAAGGACACTACACCCGCCCCTGTCTCTTGGAACGTATCAAAATATTCCCCCTGGAGCATACATGAACAGAGTACCCTGAATAAAAAATCCACTCATCATGAGGAGAAGTATGATTACCTGAGGAGACTGTGAGAACGTCTCCAAACACTTCACTCTGTTCATTCGTTATCGCCACCACAGCATTCGTAGCACCATTGTCCGCCAGGTAAGCTAGCTTCGGACAATCCCACTTAATGTGACTATATTCCTTGCAACGGTAACATTGCGCGCCCTTTCCGCCGACTCCGGATCTTGACCTGCCTTTTCCAGATCCCCTGTCAGATGACCTTCCTCTTTGTTTCCCACCATTAACAACCAACCCATGCTCTTCACTTACACCAATAACATGTTTCTTTCGCATCTCATCTGATAAGAGCGACGCCTTGACTTCCTCTAACTTTATCGTATCCTTACTTTATAATAAACTCGACACCAAGTTGTCATACGAATCAGGAAGTGAAGTAAGAAGCAAAAGAGCCTTCTCTTCTTCCTTCAACTTTTTGTCAACCTTGTGGAGCTGATCCACAAGCTCGTTGAACTCTGGGATGTGTTCCAGAAGATCTTCGCCTTTTTGCATCTTCAGCCTGTACAATTGGCGTTTTAGATATAATCGGTTGGCCAAGCTTTATGACATATAAAGCTTTTCCAACTTCTCCAATAATTTAGGCACATCTTCTCCTCACATAACGTTAAACATAACGCTATCTGCCAGACATAGTCGAATCGTGCTGACCGCCTTCGACTCTACGTCTTCCAACTTGGCACCCGTCATCTTCTCCGGCTTCCAATCCTTTCCATTCAATGCCTTAGCCAAGCCCTGTTGAACTAAGATATCCTTCACCCTCATCTGTCATAGGGTGAAACTGCCGTTTATGTTAAATCTGTCGATGTTGAACTGGGTAGAACTCGATTTTGCCACCATTTCAGATTACTTCGCACTTCTCGGTGTAGCGCTCCACCTCGAACAAGAATCTTCTTTAACAATCTTTCCACCCTAAAAAATCGCTCTAACCGCGATCCAACTATAACACCCACGATCACTCCACCCGGCCTCGACGATTGCTCCAACCACAGCTCTGATACCACTTGTTGAGAAAATCCACCGGGCAGAACAATTCAATCTTGCACAAATTTAATGTAAAAGTAAAATACACAAACAAGTCACAAGATGAACACCGAGATTTTATGTGGTTCGGACAAGCCTACTCCATGAGTGAGAAACACCATCTTCCACCATGAGAAAACAACATACGATGATTACAATGGATTTAAACTAAAACCCGCAACCCGCAACCCTTTCCTTGCTTCTAAAACCCAAGACTGTACCCAAGAGTAACCCGAGAGAAACCCACAAGAGAAAACCCAACCCAAGAAAAACCAACTTGCTTCTTCTCCTTCTGTCCCTCTTTCTCTCTCCTTTCTCTAGTCTCTTTTCTCTCTCTCTCTTCTCTTGCATGTTCTCACACCCAGGAGAAACACCTCTCTTGCCCCCTTTCCAAACATGGGTTTTGGGAGCTAAAATTGCTAGGTTTGTCTTTTCTTTCTAAACCCCCAAAAGAGAAACCTACTACTTTGCTTTTTGCCTTCCCACCCAAGTAATCCAACGTGGGTTGGAAGTAAGGCAACTTTCCAAAGTGTTTATGTGTGGGTTGCCTTAGGGGGATCCCCAACTCAATATTCTCATAAAAAGTAGATAGAAAGCTCATATGTTTTTGCATGAATAATGTTTGCGAGTTGAAAAACAAGATCCTACGGCCCATATCAAAAGAAAAAGTAATCAATATTCACAGATCAAACACGTACTCCTCAACGTCAAATGGAAATTCTAGTATTGAATAGGCTCATATGAAGCCTTGGTCTTCCCTCTACAACTAGATTCGACTACGACATTTGATAAAGACGCCATCCTATCATCCTCAACCCTTTTCACATGCATCGCTCGTAAATTCTTTTTTTGGTAGGTTACACGCATCGCTCGTTAATTCGGCAGGTTAAAAACAAGGGTATATAGCCCCCTAGCCCTAGGCCCCAGCTAACACTCCTAACACCCATATCTATGCGCGCACGACTCTCTGGCTACGTGTCACATCTACATCGGACATGGTTCACCCATGAGAAGTGGAGGCCATCGATAAGAGTCATCACTAATCCTAAAGAGGCTAAGTAAACATTGATCGCCCACAATCATATACCACAATGGGAAAAAGAAAAGGGTCCCTCCAATAAAAGAAACGCAATAAAGTCTTGGAGACATTTATGTCACAAAGATAGGCCTTTGAACCCAACCGTTAAAAGCAACAAACCCAAGTCACAAACCCAAGCCCTCCTCCAAACCAATGCCTTCCTTTTCCCTAACTCACCACGGCAACTCATGGTATAAACATTACTATCGCCCCACAAATACTCATTTTCAAACCCCTTTGACATCATCCACAGACATGTCGATATCCTTTGAAATCCATGGATACGTGGGTGTGGCAATAAAAAATGGATTTCCGTTGACCATAAGCCATCTATCTATGAAAAAAAAATACATTTGGCCAACCCACGTGAAAAAATATGATCACTGTTGTGCGACCATCTGTTTGTACATGTGCATGGATGCATGCCTTCATGCACATCATCTACAACTTCATACATACATATATTCAAGAGTATATCCATTCATGTGATTTATAGTATTTGTGCTGATATGGGATTTATAATATTTATAGTATTTGGGAATTGCTAGCTATAGATGCAATCTTTAGTTCATTGTATATCTTTGGGTTGGAGGTCGGGCAGCATGTCCCCCTCTTGCACTATTTTTTCTTACTAATAAAATTTAAGGTGCCGGCTTGAGTTAAAAAAGAAAAAAGAAAAAAGAAAAAAGAAAAACTAAGTATAAGGGGTTTTGGGAAAGATTTGAACACATGTCTATGCTTACATGTATGGTGTTTCTCGTATTGTTGGGGGTTCCACACGAATGCAAAGAGATCCCACATTGGAAAAGTGAAAGAGATGTGGATGGGCTTATAAGGGCTTGGGCACCCTCCCCTTTACGGCTATCTTTTAAGGATGAGTTTTATCCTGGTCCCAACAAGTGGTATTAGAACCGGGGGTACTATTTAGCTCCCCAAATTCATAACACGATGTAATTTACAAAGAACAAATTTGTGTATATCTATAAGCTTCATGTATGTATTATTGTATATGATACATATGCATGTCTACTTTACATGCATGATTATGAGTAACAAGGAAAATGGGGAAAGGAAAGGTCGGTAGCTAGCAGAGAAATCTTTTTCCCTTTGGAGAACAAGAGACTTGAGAAGGTGGTGCAATTAGGTCAGCAACCGCCAAAGAAATCCTTCCATCTCAATCTCCTGTATCTCAATCCATACCTTAAAATTAACATGAAGAACAAACTATCCAAAGCCGCCATGGATTGAGTACAAATTGTACTCTCTTTCCCTCTTTCTCTCGGCCTACAAGTAGCTTCAAAAGCTACCATTGGTTTCTATATATATAGAAACTCATCATGACATGATTTCACCACCATACCTCTTGAACGTCAAGTACTCCATATCAGATTGGTTGTTTTATCTGTCTCTTACAAGTGAGAGATATGGGTCTAGAAAGACATTTACTCCCCCTTTTAATGCTATGCTGTTGTTCTTATTCCTGTTATGGCAATTTTCCTGAGGACCCACTCTCTGAAGCCTCTCCTTATGACAAAAGTGCTTATCCTACATATTTCGGCACTATCAACGAAAATGCCAGCGAATTCGAGGAGGAATTCACGACTTCAATAGGCTATGGCGAACCCCAATTATTTAGTTTCAAGCGGTTAGATCACGTGGAGAGTCGTTATTCTTCACCTATAACCGTGAATGTGGATGATTTTGGAGCTAAAGGTGACGGATCAGATGATACACAGGTAGGCACCAATAGAATAATGATAAAAACAAAACAGAATATCACACAGTTGTGATTGAATCCTCGTTGGGTTTTGATGATGTCTGACTTTTTGTTTGTGAATGGGTCTATTTGTTCTCGAGTGGTTTTGAAAAGTCTCACTTTCTATATGGTGTAACTGTCAGGCATTTGTGAAGGCTTGGGAGAAAGCTTGTTCATCTGCTCCATCTGTTCTTGTGATATCTAAGAATAAAAACTACCTTCTCAAGCCAATCACCTTCTCAGGCCCTTGCAAGTCATCTGTCACAGTAATGGTAAGATAAATTTAATTATGCAAACACATATGGGTCTTAATTTTTTTTGTATATAAAGATTGACCCCCATGCAGATTATTAAGTGTATTTGCTTCCCTTATCATTTCAGTTCATATAAATGTTATATTTATTTGTTTTTCCTAATGCATCAGATATATGGAACCATTGAAGCTTCCTCAGATCGATCGGATTGGGACCGGGGTCGAAGATACTGGATTAACTTTCAGAATATTCAGAATCTTAGAGTTGATGGGTCTGGGACTATCAATGGGAATGGAGAGATATGGTGGAAAAACTCCTGCAAAATCAACAAAGCTTTTGTAAGTTTTTTGAATTCACAATCACCAAATTCGATATAACAAACTTGCATTTCCTTTCAACAAGGGCTAATTCTTTTTTAATTCCTCATCTGTGAATTTGCAGCCTTGCACGCAGGCTCCAACGGTACATTTCCTGTTCTCTTTCCACCGAACACATGTTTAGTTTCATTATAGAGATGCTTAAATAAATACATTTCCTCTCCACTTTCAGCTTTCTTTCTATAAAAATCTTAAAAAAGGTTTAAGTAGTTAAAGAAAGGAACTGATGTTCTTCCATCTTTGGGTTCTTTTTTTTCAACAGGCCTTGACCTTTTCTTCATGCATGAACTTGATAGTGAATAACCTCAGCATTAAGGACAGCCAACAAATTCATCTCTCTTTTGAGAGATGTACCAATGTCCAAGCTTCCAATCTCATGGTAACTGCACCAGAAACAAGCCCCAACACGGATGGAATTCATATCACAAATACCCAAAATATTCAGATAACAAATTGTGTCATTGGAACAGGTAAAGAGAAAAAAGATGAACAGGGTGTCACCTCATTTTCTCCTAAGTTTTTTTTTTTCTGTTTTATGAAATATGGTCTTAATTTCATTACAAAACACAAAAAAAACAGAAGAAATAAAAACAATACATTTTCTTGTTCTACTTTTCCTTCAATGGAGTTTTGGGTACTTTAACAGACATAAAAAAACTCCAAAAAACTCGATTATGATGTGTACATTCTCCATATTTTTTTAAGGTGATGACTGCATCTCAATAGTAAGTGGGTCTCAAAACGTCAAAGCGACAGGCATAACCTGTGGACCAGGCCATGGAATCAGGTCTCAAACTCAATCTAATCCTTCTTGAAACTTTTAATTTGTAAATTTTCTAATTAAGAAGAATTGAACTTATTTTATTTTATTTTTTGTTTGTCCAAATATTGTCTTCTTGAACCCAGTATTGGAAGCCTGGGATCTGGCAATTCAGAAGATCATGTCTCACAAGTAATAGTAGATGGAGCCAATATTGTTGGAACAACAAATGGGGTCAGGATCAAAACCTGGCAGGGAGGTTCCGGGAGTGCAAGCAACATCAAATTTCAAAACATTGCCATGCGCAATGTCGCCAATCCTATAATCATTGACCAAAACTACTGTGACTCCAACAAACCATGCTCAGAAAAGGTGATTTCTGAATCCCCACCAGACCCTTTCTTAGTTTCACTCATCTAAATAGGATGTCTCACTTAAATCCAACGAGAATTTTGATGTGTCTTGCAGAATACAGCTGTGGAAGTAAGTAATGTGGTCTACAATAACATCAAAGGGACAAGTGCCTCAGATGTGGCTGTGGAATTTGATTGCAGCAAGAGCTTTCCATGTCATGGGATAGTGTTGAATAACATTAATTTGGTTGGAAGTGGAGGGAAAACCACAAGTAGCTCATGCAAAAATGTTAATGGGATTGCAATAGGAAATGTTTTCCCACGCCCTTGCTTCTAAAGAGAAGGAAATTAAATATACTTGTATTAATTTATCGATCTAGGATAGTGTGATTTTTTATTCTTCCATTAGATTGACATGAATTATATTGGGTTTTAATTTTTTGTGGGTATCTTTCAGCATTAAGAATCGAGGACAACTTCTCCTGTTTGTGTCTTCAAAATAGTGATGGGAAAAATACTGTATTTTATTTGTTCATGGATTGTAATAAAGTTGATACACTGTGTTTATTGTTCCAATAAAAATGGGTTTCATTTTTTTCCTTATCTTGTAGTTGACGATTGAATATGTCTGTTAGACATGGTGGAAAAGTAGGTTTAAAAAGATCACTTCCATTTCATTCAAACGCATGCTTTTTCCTTCCTTTCCTTTGTTGCTGTTGCTATTGAACACTTACCAAATAATTAGAGAAAAAGCATGCGTAAAAGGCTTGCAATTTCTAAGGTGGTGGTGTAATACTATAACCTGCCTACCTTGTAAAGAAAATAAGGAAACCTCTTTATGTCCTTTCTTACATTCCAAATGTATAACATGGAAGACGTAGAAAAATTAGTTGTGAATGATTGCATATGATGAATGGCTCTTGTAGGGTCTCAATATTCTTCTTGCCCAAGCAAAATAAAGAAAGCTGGATTGTAGTTTTTGATGGGGCCCATGAAATGATACCTATTTTCTATAGGATGGAGAAGAATATAAGCGGATCAGCGTCGGGTAGGGTGGGTTCGGGTTGGGCAGACTTTGCCCAATTGGATTTGGGTGTAGAAAGCATTATTTCGGGTTGATCGGCTGGGCCAGCCCAATTTGGTAAATTTAAATAAAGTTCGATTTTGCCTAAAAATCAATGTACATGCCACAAATCAAATGGTGAGACTCATCCCGTACGTGATCTTCATGCAATGGAGGGGCCCCACTTCCGCCTTATGTACGCGCGTGAACAGATTTGTTGATCTGCTCTTGATCAGATGATCTTAGGCCCTCGATCCATCAATTCTCGTTTGAGGGTCCAAAAAGAAAAGCTAAACCGTGCTTTGACTTAATAGTCTGGACTCCGGAGGGGGGAGGATCTTGCTTAGTCTTAGTCCAATTCTTTCTCCGGTTCAGATGGGGTAGGGAAGCCATTACGTCTCCTCGAATATTCTTTCGGTGGTCCTAGTTCTTGGATTGAATCTAAGTCGAAAATAATTGTTGTGTGCTTTTCTCAAAAGCAGAAGCAGGTAGGGAGTCCGCAGGAAGAGATATGGGGCCCGCCTAATCCAAACCATTGGTAGGGAGGTAAAACGGATTTCTTTCTTTTTGGATAGGTGAGCTCCCAAGTGAAGCCCCCCTATAGCCATTACGGGTGGACATGGTTCGGTTTTGGGGTATACCCAGAACCGAACCATATATAATCGGTTCCCTGAAATTGGAACCAGAACCGAACCATATATGTTTGGAACCGAGCCGAACTAGAACAATATATAATCGGTTCGGTTCTGGGTTTACCCAACCTTCACCAAATGTAGATATTTTGCCTAATCGTATTTATAATTGGTTCGGTCCTGTTTATATATGAACTACAAACACTAACAGGCACAAATTTGGGATAATCATGCACAAATTTGGGGGCGAATTAAAATTTTAAAGGCAAAGCAACACGTTAAAGAGGGGTGAATAAAAAGGGGGTGGGGTGATTTTACCAAATGAGGAGGCATTCGGTTTTAAGGTGAGGGTTGGTTCTCGGTTCCGGGATCCCAAACCCAGAACCGAACTGAAATTCCACCGGTTCCAGGATATCAGAACCGGAACCGAACCACATAGATATGGAACCGAACCGAACCGAACCATATGTGCCGGTTCAGTTCGGTTCCTCCGTTCGAACCGGAACCATGTCCACCCCTAATCCTTATATACTATATATAAAGCAAGAATCATGGGTTAATTTCTTCCACTCTTTTGGATTAATTACTTCTGCATCCTGTACATCTTTTGTTCAAACTTCCAGCCGCCTCCAACTTTCACTGTCCAATCTCGTCATTTCACTCCTATGGTTGTCGATCCAAGCAAAACACCATTCTGCTAATATTTTGCCCTCGAGAAGCATCCAAAAAAAGCGGACATCTTTACCTTTTGGTTCCCCTCTTTTGCTAAAATTGCATCGTATGTCCACTTTTTAAATTCCATCGACCTTCCCTCTATATCCCCTTTCTTTGTTGTTTTTCTCATGTCAGTTTCTCCCAAGCCCTTGTAAATACTTCCAAAAAAAACGCCAGCTGTGACCTACTTCATTACTTTTTCGACTGCATCTAGCCAGCAGTTTGACGTTTTGCTTTCACGTATCATCTCAATATTTGGTTGATAAGAGAGAACGATCAGATAAAGATGTGGCCTACAATACCTACATGTTTGTACGCCCACTCACAAGTACTTTACAGCTTACCCCATAGGATGATCCAAACTGTCCATTTGATAGGCCACAAGGTAAATAGGTTGTGTGCCTAACATCATTTCCCCAAGATGATCCCAACCCTTCGATCTAGAGGTTTCCAAAATATGCCCTTCATCTATAGATTGTAGGGCTAAGATCAACATATGGGAATGATTTTTTTGGGAACAATCAATTTATATTGTGGCCCATTAGGGCGTACTGTACTTTTAAAAAATAATTCACTATACAGACTTACACCATAGGCTATGTGCCAAAAGCCATTTCCATAGGATGATCCCAACCCAGTGATCACGTTCACCCCAAATCGCTTCGAACCCTTCTCTCTTTCCTTCGTTTTCTGTCTTCACCTGTTGGAGTTTTCTAGAACTCTCTCTCCTCGTATGCTCTTTTTTCTCATCTCTTCTCTCTTCCCGTCCCTTTCTTCATATGTTGAATTTAAATTGGTGGCCATCTTGCTTCGCAGATGATAGAATTTATGATATCATGATTGATGAGGAGGTTGTTGGACTTGTAGGGCCACACAGACGTAGTGCTAAAATCCTTTATGTGATGCTGGATTGGATGTTCAAAGAACAAATTAATTTTTTTATTCCTTCAAAACATTGATTATTTTGATTTTCCTTTCATTTTTTTAGAATGGTGTTGCTTTTCTTCTATAATATAGTTTTTTGCTTAAATTAACAACTTTTTTTTTTACTTTTAAAGTACTTAAATTACATAATAAAATAAAAAATATTTTATATATTATTCTAATTCTGTGATAATATTTTATTCCTTTGACAGAATAAAAGAACAATAATCTTTCAGTAGTAATATTTGCAATACCATGTTTTAATAATGAAACAAAATTAGCTTGTATTTCCTCTTCAACTGGCTCTAAAGAGCAATAACAGTTGACAATTGTTTAAATAAGAAGGACAAGATTAATTAGTGCAGTTATCAAAACATGATAGTTCCAATATCAGTACTTTAATATTTACTTTTCTTGCTTTTGTGTGTTTATCTCTTTTATGTATATCTTTTTTCCCCGTGTATTCTATTTTGTTGACAATTATAATTATGAATTTTGATTATACCCCTCTCAAGGGAGCTTTGATCTGTGCTTTATTTATTTGGATGGAATAGCTCAACAACTCCATAGTATTCATTGTCTATGCTGGATGATTCTATAATTAGTGAATTTGTTCGGTTAGTGTTTTTATATTGACTGAACAGAGTTGAAATTAGACATACATCTAAAATTCTGTCCAAAGTGTGAGCCAACAACTAAGTCTAAGTTATGACAAAATGCCAAAGAGATGACATCAGATCACTCCCCTTTGGCTTTTAAAACCCCCCATTCGAATCTTCAAATAGCAAATGCAGGTGACGCAAAGTTGAGACCAATTTTCAGTCCAAAGTGAGGAATTGTTCAAATCAATGTTCAGCAAATGATTCTGCATGATGTATTAGTCAAACGACTCAAACCGTGTTAGTCAAAATCTATGTAATGAGCTTAATCATATATAAACTTTCATAGTTTTCATCAACATATGTAGTTTCAACAATAATTTCCATTAGAACACAGGTTTGTACATGCTTTTGATAGATTTACTTTTGAGATTGCAACTGCACTTTTGTGGCTCCTCATATTGATGCTTTTTTTGCATCATACATTTCAAAAATTGTATAAGCTCCATACTTGTCTTTGTTGCTTAAAGATTATTATTAAATTCATATGCAGTCGATCGGAATAGTTCATTAAGACGCCGCACGTGCGGTGCACGTGCCTTTTACTAGTAGCCATCAAGACTCGACGTAATGGACAAACCCAAGGGAAAAAAAGGCTTCGAATAATCATACTTGACGTAATGGACAAACCCAAGGGGAAAAAAGGCTTCGAATAATCATACTTGACGTAATGGACAAACCCAAGGGGGAAAAAGGCTTCCAATAACCATGACCATATTTGAATGATTGTTTGTTTTTAATACCAAAAAAGCGCCCTACTCATGGGATGTGTGATCAAGACCATGTGGGTTTGGCTAGTCAACTTCACTATGGCTCGAATTGAGAAGTACCTTGTGTCATAATTGAAAAATTCCATGGCTCGAATCTTTTTTTATTATTATTAGGGCTTGAATCATTAGTATTGTACTACGGGTGCAACTCAGGTCCAGTTCAACCCAAAAAAAAGTCTGGTCAAGTTGGGTTGAATTCGGGTTGGGTTCGGGTTGATGGCTTGGGCATCCCGACCCAAGTGAAACTCGACATTTTTTTATCAATTTATTGTTGTGTAAGCTTAAAAAGTCGGGTTGGGCCAGGTTGGAGGGGTCAGGTTGGGTTGAACCTTGTCGGTTTGGAAATCGGGTTGTGTTGGCCTCTGCCAACCCGACCCGACCCAACCCTACTCAGGTGGCACCCCTATTAATAATAGTACACTAACCTCTACTATGGGGTTACTTTCCCCTCGAATTTTTCATCAGTTTACAGGGCTCAGCTTATTTCAAGCTTTTTTTTCTTTTTTCTTTTTGGAAAAAATACACTTAGACTCCCTGTGGTTTCTAATACATTCAACTTAACCCATAATGTTTAAAAAGTTACAAGTAGACCCCCTGTGGTTTCAATTTGTATAAGGTAGACCCCCTCAGTGGACAGTTTGTCCACAGATTGAAGGGTTAGGATGCTCCTATGGAGGTGATTTTTTGGGCACACCCTATATATGTCAGGGCCCATCAAATGAACGCTTTGGATCATCCAAACAATGTGGGCCCACTGTGTTTCTGTTAGTGGGCCCAAACCCCATACCCGAATCCAAACACTACCAAAAACACAGTGGGCCCACATTGTTTGGATGATCCAAAGCGTTCATTTGATGGGCCCTGGCATAGATAGGGTGTGCCAAAAAAATCAGCTCCATAGGATCATCCTAACCCTTCAATCTGTGGACGAACTGTCAACTGAGGTGGTCTACCTTACACAAATTGAACCCACAGGGGGTCTACTTGTAACTTTTTAAACATTAGGGGTTAAGTTGAATGTGTTAGAAACCACTGGCGGTCTAAGTGTATTTTTCCCTTTCTTTTTTCTTTTTGAAATGGGTTTTCATTATTAAAGTGAAATTTGAGCACAAATTATTTCAACCTCCTTTCCACATGAAGAGGGTGTAAAACAAATTCTTGTAAAATCTGTTTTACAACCATTTTACATCAAAAGAAACGTGATTAGCGAAGCAATCGTTCTAATGGAATCCGTCCGATTGTCACATGCTGCTTTTCTCTGTTTTTCAGAGATTCGAATTTGTTTAACTTTGGTGTACATCCAAACCAACCCTCTGTTAAGTCAGTTGCAATCTGTAGACACCCCATTTTGACTAAGCCCTAAACCTTCCTGGCTCGTGCCAAATCCATCCAAATCTCAGCATTAGGGTTCCAAACTTCACCCTAGGCTGGATGAGAGTCTCTTCTAACCCCCTGCAAAATTTCATCGAGATCGGAGGTCGTTTGCCTAGTAAATGGACCGAAATAGTGTGTGTAGTGCAAATGAGGGGGTGGCCCACTAGGTTTTTCATTTTACCCCAAAATCCGTGTATTTGAAGGAAAATTCCAGTCATCCAAAGACCCTAAGTGCCCATGAATACATTTTTAGAAGCCTTAAAGCCCTAGAAATGTCCCGGCAAAATTCCAGAAAAATCCAACAAAAAAAATTCACAAAAGACAAGCTGAGTTTGTGTAGTTATCAAAACAAGGGGGTGATTTAGCCAGTCAGAGTCGCGCATTTGTGCGCTTATCAAATAGGGTGCGGATATCGGTTCGCAAAAATGCCTATAAATAGCACCTTAATCCTCATTTTTAAAAAGGAAAAAAAAGGAAAAAATTCGCAAAGAGAGAGAGAGAGTTTTCCCCAAATCAGAAACCCTAACCCTCGTTCCTTCTTCTCCGGCAGATCTAGCCAAATTCTGACCGATTCTCCGGCCATTAATTCTTTCTTTCATTTGTTCTTTACTTTTCTCTAGTCTTGAAATCCACGGATCTGAAGTTTTTCTCCAAGAAACTCTAAATTCCACTTATTTTCTTCATATTCTCCAATCATCTCCGGTTAGATTCCGGCCGTTCTCGAGCCAGTCTCCGGTCATTCTTTTGTTTCTTCACTTTCATCTCATCACTTTCCTCTCATTCCTTGTTGTTCTATTTCGAAATTTCGAAACCTAAATTTTTTTTTTCCGAACTTTATTTTCTTCTTCACACCATATCTGAGTGTTATCTTATCCTTACTATTGTCTAAACTTTGAAAAATTTGGAGAAGAGGAGAGCTGCAGATTTTGTATATTTGTTCTTCATGTAGATCTAAAGATCTGAGATTCAGAAATTATAACGATTAGTTTAGATCTGTGAAATTGTCATCCTTTCCACTAATTTCAACAAAATCGTGAGATTGAAGCTTTGGATCAAGCTGAGATCAACATAATCATTTTGCAGATCTCATTCTTAACAGGCAGATCAAAGAGTAAAGGTAAGTAAAATATGTTATTTTTCTTTAATCTAATTATTTTCTTTTATTTTTATTTTCTTTACATTTTCTTGATTCTCTGATTCTACCGGCATATTTTTATTGATTGTGTTGAAAGTCATCCGATTCTATGATTATTTCATTAGATGTAAAATGAGGTGTTTTTTTTTTTAATTTCATTTATCATAATTATGATTCTGTATTTGTCTTAAGGATTTAGAAATCAGTTTTTTTTCTTTTAAAAAAAAACTCTTTAACATTGTATTTCTTTTAGTCTACAGTAGCATGAAAACTCAGATTTCATTTGTTTCAATTTATTCCCCTTCTCTGATAATCACAAATAAGTGCTGATTTATAGCAGTTCAGAATGGAAATTTTGGTTTCTTTAAAGCTTTACAAGAAAATTGGATGATTAGCTGTCATATAGAATTTGGTATACCTAGAACCTGTACAAAATTCATGTTTTTTCTTTTCATTTGTGGCATTACAAATTGCCCAAAATCATTTTTCCACTTCACCTATGGCATTACAAGTTGTACAGACTCAGTTCTCATCTACATATTCAGCACTACAAGATGCACAAGTTCAGCTCCTATACATTTGGTTTGGCGTGTTTCATAAATTCAGTTTCTCCTATTTATAGTTCAGTTCATGATTAGAGTAATTCCATGAATTCAGCTTATATTATTGGTAGTTCAGTTTATGTTCTATATATATAGTTCTGCCTATGTTTTGTATGATATAAGGTCAGTTTTAGTTCTTGTCCTTTGTGTTTATGAAAGTCACTTATCATATTTGTATAGTTCAGTTTATGTCTTGGTGTAATAGGGAATTGGTTCATCCATTTATAGTTTAATCTCATTCTGTGTGTTTATATAAAATCAACCTATCAATTCTATAGTTTAGCTCGTGTTCTGTGTGGTCATACAAAATCACCTCATGGTTCCCAATGCAATAAAAGCCACATGTACTGCCAATTCAAAAGTGGGGCCCACTTGTATGAAGAAGTGTTGAAGTGTAGATGACTAAATAACACAAACTCTAACACCTCAAGCTTTACCAGGTATTGAAATCCACGTTATAACCAAGCCAAATGTGAGGCCCACTTGTGAGATAAGTGTTGGAGTGTATAAAATGATTAAATAATACTCACTCTACAGCAAACACTTAGATTATATAGTGAGGCCCACGTTTGAGGGTGGTCTTGAGGTATAAATGATTTAATAGCACCATCTCTAACAGCAAAGCTTTTGGATAATTTGGTGGTTTGACATGAGTAAGGCTAACCTAAAAGTAGGGCCCACTTATGATGGGAGTGTTGAAGTATAAATGAATAAACACCACTGATTCTAACAACTTCAGCTTTTGGGACTTATGTCATCTTTGAAAATTTTAAGGTTTTGATCTTACCCAGTCTTAGTAGTAACCCCCCTCTCATTTAGAAGACTTGTCAAGTCTTTTAGACATGTTTAGACATCCTTTAAACCCTTGCCCTTATCATTATAAGGGCGATGAAGGCGATAGCCCAAGCCCATTATTAGAGGACTTACATAGTCTGAATAGCGCTCCCCTTTTTATTTTTAGGCTTATCCAGCCTTTAGTAAGTCTTAGAAATTTCCCTCTCACACCTTAATAGTGGTAGCCATTTCCTTTTTGATATTAACAGCCTTATTTCACCCTGACAATAACAAATATCATTTTTTTTAGATTTAGTTATACTTCGCTGCTTACATATATTAAATAAATGCCTCTTTTAATTTATACTTTGTATAGATTAGAAATATCATTGGAAAAATTTGTATAAAATATTGAGAATTTATTACTTTTCTTTTATCTTAAGTTTTGAGTTAGATTCTGAAGATAAATGGATTGTTCAGGTGAGATTATCTCGAAGCTTATTATACTCATTCCTTTTTATTTAAATAAATTGTTTAATAGGAAGAAGGAGATCAGATGACTACTCTATTCGATATTATCGACATGAGTACTGTCTGATTTCAAGGAGGGATATAGAAATATTATTATGTGTATATAATATCAGATGATTACTTTAGCATCATCTGATTTCATCCCCATATTGGGGTGGTGTTTGTGGTTGGGCATAGAAGTGTTTGATATTGTTTTCCTTTACTTTATTAGGCTATCCAGCGGCTGGTCTGGACTAATTAATGTTGTTTATCATTTTATGATTGCTATAGATTGTGTATTTTTTTTATTGAAAATTCTTCTTTGCTTAGCACTTGATTTATTTTTATAAGAATAGAATGGAATTTGCGATTATCTGGTAGCCTTTTCTTCTCTCTTTGATGGACTAACACAGTCTTATAGATTTCTGTTAAATTTCTTTAGATACTAGAATCCCCTCTCATTGCAAGGGCGATGAAGGTGATATCCCAAGCCCATCCTAGGAGACTTGCCTAGTCTTGCTAGTATTTTTCTCTATCTCATCTCTGTGCCTAGGAGACTTGCCTAGTCTCGTTAGCAATTTTCTCTATCCTACCTCTGTGTCTAAGAGACTTACCCAGTCTCATTCTCTTGCTAAACCTCCCCTTTGTGCTTCGTTTAGTTTTGGGAGAACACCTTACTCGGCTTGGCAACATACCCCTACCCTTATGGGTATTGGGTTGCACATTTGTTGCACCCTAGGGCTAGGTAGCTGTCCGGCCCGGCTGGGTGTTTTACCTTTACCAAATATGCACAAGGTCTCTTTTTCCTTATTACTTGTGAGCTTTATCTTAGTTTGATAGTCCACTAGCATAGGAATCCGTCCTTAGTCTAGAGAGTCAGTCCTCTTGTTCAGGAATCAAATTCTATCATCATAGGGGTTAGGATTTTATCCAACCTTTCATCAGATCATGTTCTTCTATCCGCTCTTGCAAGGTATAGGATGCTGTCCAACCCTTGCAGAGTCGTGTTTCTGTTCATTCCCCCGCAAAGCATAGGATGCTGTCCAACCTTTGCAGGATATCAGGAGTCTGTCCTCCCCTTATGATGATAGGATTCAGTCCTCTCGTGTCAAAAACATCAAAAATATCTAAAAATCTCAAAAATCTTGACTCATTAGGAGAATAGTTAGGAATTCTGTTCCGAACTACGTTGGCTTGATCCTCTTCCACGAGGTACGTAGTGCAGCTTGGGATCCACATCCCAAGTCCAGCCAAACCTTTAAAAATAAACATTTCAAACTTTCCAAAATTACAAAAATATTCAAAACCTTTTTCAAAAAGATCTTCCTCTAGAGTTAGGAGTCTGTCCTAGATATTTAGGGTGTTTTAGAGTTAGGAGTCTGTCCTGATTTGTATTGATATGGTGTGTCCTGTCGTGTGAGTGTCCCTAGAGTTAGGAGGCCTCGAGTCGATCGGTTAGACACTTAGTCGAACCGATGGCTAGACTAGGAAGCATATAGTCAGCCCATGGTTTTCTTTAGGATGCACAGCCTAGATACATATAGGATGTAGGGCCCACCTGCATTAGCTTAAAGGATAACCAACTTGCATTAGTTAGGGCATATAGAGTCATAAAAATCACAATTCACATGAATTTAAGCAATTGTACAAAAAACTTTAAAAATCAGTCGAGTCTAGTGGAATCGAGTCTAGAATAGCAGTTCTAGATGGTTAGGCATATTAGTTTAGAATATGGCATCGAACTACGTTGACTACGATTCTTCCCGAGGCCGGGATACGTAGAGCAGCTGGGATGGACGGCCATCTTGGTCCGAGTCAGGTCGCATTAGAGTTAGGACTCATTTTGTCCAGTCATGTATAGAATTGAATTGTGTTGTGTGTTTTGCTGTGTTTTCTTACTTTCATGTACAGATCCTATACCTTTAGCTGTAGCATGCATGTGTTTGCACACCAGAACTCAGACACCAATTAGGTATGACACTCATAACCTAGTTATTCTTAGGCGACACTTATTTCATTTCTTTTAGGTGTGGTTATTAATCATCTCCGAGACATGCATGATTAGATAGACGTCTTCTCGGAGATATTCGTTCCCATTTCATATGGCTTTCGCCCAAAACTCTTCAAAATTATTAAGTAAATGGCATAAGAGACCAGGTGTTTGCACTTGGGCGAATGAGGTGCTCTTTAGACCTTCCGAATTCGTAACCAGGCACGAACCTTCTTTTATATCTCTGGTTATCCGTTGCAACAGAGCATAGTATGGGATCCTTGGCCCACTTCCTTGGATGGCGACTCTTCTTTGTTTAAGGTACGCCTCGAATCTGGGCTAGTCCCCGAATCGAGAGGTATCTCACCTTTGTATCGCCACTCATGCTGTGAGAGGCACATTCTTTCGAGAGTTCCCTGGTAGAGCTCCCCATTCACGTGGATGATCCATAGAGACCCAGCGCGTGGGGCACGTCCGCCGCCACCTCTCTCGGATCGGGGTCCACACAATCTAGCGCATTTGAGTGTAGAGCCAATTTCAGTTTGGACTTTCAGTTTGCAAAGTTGCAGTTTTGTGTCCGATTAGAACTTCACGGTGTACCACGAAAGAGAAAGGACCACTTGGACTTTGGCTGAATTATTACACATCCATTGAGAGATTATTATGCTAGGGTTAATTGAATATACCCTTTCAGTACATCATGGTGGACCTCGTGTCCATGCCTGCATTTCACTTTTTAATTTCTTTTCAATATATTAATGGATTTTTACTGGATTAAACTTTTAAAATCCGATAATTTTTATCTCAGTTGGTTTTTGTCTCGTACTGCATCAATTCATATACATCAAGCCATCCCAGCAAGCTTGAGTGAAGGCTCACGCTCTCACTAGATTTATTATAAACTTGCTACCACAACTAGTAAAAAGATTTTTAGATCACACAGAGGGAAAGACAATATAGTGATGTGCTAAGATGCAAGCTATGATCTAAACCCAAGCTAGGTTACTCACAAACTACATAAAGTAACATCAAGCCATTAGTCAAAACTCATATAGAGAAAGCATATGAATAAGTTGCAACAACAAAATTCTAAACAAAATCTGCATTTTGTTGTTCAATATGTTTGGAATGAATTATAAAGAACAATTCCAAAACAGAGAATGTGATAAAAATAAAGAATAACATGCTGACACCTTGATGAGAAAGTGCAAATGAACAAACCTTTTCTCTCTGCAGATGGAATTTTTTCACCAGTAGAATTATCTTTATCAATTCTCGTAGCAAATATATCAAGGACCACAATATCACCAATCTGTTAAATTTTCAAATATACTATAGAAGGAGAAACAAATTTCAGAGCCAAACATTTAAAACATTTGGATTTTTCAGCAATAGACAAAATCTTTGTTTTAGAAAACTGCCAAGCATGGTCCCGTTCACAGTAAGGCACATCCGGGCATGACAATCAAGGTAAACCCTGTTTTACCATTTTCATGAGCCTCTTTGTATATGTTTTACATTAAAAACCTGTGTGTGCCTATGTTGATATTTTACGTGAGAATGTACTAGGCTTCCAATGTTTCCTTTTTAGCCTAGAAGGGCATACTTGTAAGCCTTGAAAAACACCAATGCAAATTATTGTGTAGGGAGCATTCTGAGGTTAGGATGATTTCACAGCATGCTTGATGTTACCTTGTCGCTGATCTCTTCATATATCTTGATATATGTCGCTATATGCATACGGTGGTAAAAGCTAAGGTCAACTAAGTGGTGCTCAACCAACTCACAATATCTCCTATCTTCTAGGAGGAATTTACATCTCAAGTATGAACACATGGGCCTCTTCTCAAACCCATGTACAAAAGCAAAGCAGAATATATGTGCAACCGTGTACTCGTCCGTGTCATTCCGAATCGACTAGGATTTGTTTTGACCGCATTCAAACCTACATCCACATTTTGAAACAGTGGTCGAGAGGCTCCCAAGAGTACCTTGTACTCACTATGCCTAAGCGGACAACACAGATGTGGGACTCTAAGAATATGTTGTGTGCTGATGACCCTCGACATGGTCGCTATCTGACAGCTTCAGCCATTTTCTGCGGGAAGATGAGCAACAAAGAAGTAGATGAACAGATGACTAATGTTCAGAAAAAGAACTCTTCCTACTTTGTGGAATGGAAACCAAACAATGTCAAGTCCACTATTTGTGACATCCCACCCAAGGAGCTGAAAATGTCATCTATGTTTATTGGGAACTCGACATCAATTCATGAGGTGTTCCAGCAGGTCAGTGAGCAGTTCACGACTATGGTCAGGAGGAAGGCTTTCTTGCACTGGTACACTGACATATCCACCTTACAGACAATACCCTTGATCAAATGCATAATGAATGCAGAGAGAAATGTCAGCATATGCTCAAAATCCACCTCCTGCTTCCCCAGAACAGTGATGGAACCCTCCACCAACATTGATGGCCCACCCTCGCTCCTTTGCAAGTGGTGCCGCCAAGATGGTGCCCCCCACCTGCAGTATATCTTGGTATATTTTAATGGTTTACCCTGTTATACAGGATTGATAATCAAGAGACCTTTTCTCTATTGTTGCCTAAATCAACTCTCTCAGAGTGCTCTTACCACTGTGGTTGTAAACAGAGATTAGCCTCTTCATTAGCTTGATATTTTGAATGCGTTTCTTCACGGTGATCATCATGAGAAAGTCTACATGGACCTTCCACCAAGGTTTCAGCCTATGGGGAGGCTGGAAAAGTGTGTAGGCTATTGAAGGTAATATATCGCCTAAAAAATCCTCTCGTGCATGGTCATGACAGATTTAGATCAATAGTTTTGAATTTGATGGAAGAAATCATGGCCTAACTCTAAAATCTGAATTGTATCTCTTTCTTCTACATAAAATCTAAATTGTATCTATGAGGAGAGGACATATCCTTGGCAAAACATTGAACTACTATGGATATGCAATACAAAAAAATGTTGATGGAGATGTGCCAAGAGATTACATACCCAGTTATAATATCTGTTCATGTCAGGCATTGCATCAAATAGTTGGCGGGCTTGATCCGTTGACATCACATAAACAGAAATGAGTGAAATGGGGATGAAGGGATTATGGATTCCATTCCTCAGTTCACAACAGATAAATGCATATGATGACCTTGCTTGTCATCGCTGCCTACAATAAGGGCTGTAATCAAAACAGAACCGCTCCTTGAGGAAAAAATATCCAAACAGAGAAAAAATTAAAAAAGAACAATAAAGAAGTGGGGCGGGGGGAGGGGGGGAAATGGAGATAAAAGAAGAACATATAATCTGAGAAGAAGAAGAGGGAAAACAACCAACCTTTCCATCACCCACAATCTCCTCTCCTCCATCTCAACATCACCTCCTTCAACAATCCACCATCAGCCTCCTCTCCTCCATCTCAACATCACCTCCTTCAACAATCCACCATCAGCCCCCTCTCCAATACATCCCAACAACCATCATCTCTATACCTTATAAAGTTCCCATTTGGAATAGACAACACAGAGACATTAAATAGCTTAAATTTGTACGAATTGTACATCAAAATACCTTACATAAAAATAACATAATGTGGCAAAATACACTACTTCAAACTTAGAAATGAAATATAAAGGTTCATACATCAACCATAGAAATGGAATAAGACAAAGGGACTGTGCTTCGTGTTTGGTTAAGTACATCAAAACCCCATACAAAAAGTTACCAAAATTCATGCATGTATTAAGAACAGAAATAGAAAAGACACAAGAAACTGGCTTAAGTGCTTCCTGTTCGTTTGACCTGCAAAAAAAAAAAAATTTAGAATAAGTGACAGATTCAACAAAGTCGAAATAAATTTATTAATAAATAAAAGTATCATATACTTACAAAGGAAGAAACCCATGGCACATGTCCTCCCGCGGCGTCTCTAATAGTTTTGCGTCGTCCTGATGGTCTTATTAGAGGTTCAGTACCCACCATTGCAACCCTGATACTAACCAGAGAGAATCCATCTCCCATTGGTTTGCCATCAACTAGAGTCATCGGATCATCACTCACAAGAAGTCCCTTGGCCACTTCAAGCCCCGGTTCTTTCATGCTCATCAAAATAACCTTAGCAACATTAAAGAAATGAAGCCAAGTACATTTATACTCCAAAATTATAATAGTAAAGAAAATACATGATTAATTGGATGAAAACGTAAAAACCATTTATACCTCAGGGCGGGAGCGATCTATGTTGATACTAGAGGGGGACGAAGCATCCATTCGTGTAGGTGTCCCCTCAGCGGGAGTCTTAAATATTTTAAGGTAGATCCATCATTCAAAAGCATCATATCACATATTTATAACTAACTCTTAACGAACAAAATTCAAATTTTACCTGGCTGCGCATGTAAGTCGATATGAAATCATCTCTTATATCCACTGGTAACTCAACCCCAAATGCCAACCTCTCAGGTAATGTTTCAGCCTGCTTGAGTGACTCTACCCCATATTGGATTATTGACAGTGGAGCAACAGACCACATGGCTTTTGACCCCTCTCTCTTATGCTTTGCATCACCCACCTCAACCATGAAGCTAGTTTCCTTACCTACTGGTCAAACTGCACACATCACTCATATTGGCTCTACCATGTTGACATCATCTTTACCCATTGATAATGTTTTATGTTTGCCCTCCTTTAACCATGACCTTCTTTCTGTTAGTCAGCTCACTAAAATACTAAATTGCTCAATCACTTTCTTTCCTGAACATTGTATTTTGCAGGACTTGTCCTCGAAGATGGTGATTGGGTCGGGTAAACAGCAAGGAGGTCTTTACATCCTCCAACCACACCAGGCCAACCAGGCTTCTTTCCCTTCCAACAGCATATCATTTGATTTATGGCATTGGGGACTAGGGCATCTCTCTCACTCTCGTCTTCAAACATTGTCCAAGAACAATTCTGAGTATTTGTTTTTCTAATAAATCAATCTGTGGTATTTGTCCACTTGCCAAGCAATCTAGATTAGCATTTCCTTTGAGTTGTATTTCTTCTACAAGATCGTTCATGTTAATTCATTGTGACATTTGGGGCCGTTATGGTACTGCTTCTCATTGTGGTGCTCATTATTTCATGACAATTGTTGATGACTACACGAGAGTCACCTGGGTTTACTTGATGCAAACCAAATCTCAAACTTTATCTTATCTCAAGAATTTGTTTGCTTTAATAAAAAATCAGTTTAATAGCAAAGTTCAACAAATTAGAACCGACAATGGTACTGAGTTTTTTTCTTCTGAATTCCAATCCTTACTTCACAACAAAGGGATTTTTCACCAACATAGTTGTGTGGCCACCCCACAACAAAATGGAGTGGTCGAACAGAAACACAGGCACCTACTTCAAGTAGCTCGTGCTTTGAGGTTTCAAGCAAACCTTCCATTAGATTTTTGGGGTGAATGTGTTCTCACTGCCACCTATCTAATCAATCGTATCCCTACCCCTCTTTTGTCTGGAAAAAGTCCATATGAGGCCCTTTTTGGCCACCAACCCAACTATATAATTATATTTATTTGAATTGTGTATGAAAATTAGTGTATGCATAACTTATAAATCAGACATGCGCTATATGTTTGATGTTGTTATTATGAGTGATTTTTTATTTATATGATGGTTTTTTAGTGTATTTCTGCTTATTCTAGCACTTCCGGAAGTTTTATCTTAAATGTGCGTCATTTGTGTTTCCATTACAATTTCCGTAATTTTACGGGATGCCCACTGAAATTTCCATTCGAAACCCACATGGTTCCATTTCCATTGACGATCAAAATGCATACTGAAACCGAAACTTGAAACCTTGACTTTAGTCCAATAAACAATTAGTCGAGGGCTTCTTCTGTTTCCACACCACTAGAGAATTTGGGTATAACGTTTTTGTTAGATTTATCAGTTGCATCAGGAAACTGTGACTCTGTCAATGGGAAAGTGACTGACTTTTCATGCTTTTCAGAGTAAGTAGGAGGAATTGAATAACTACTAAGTACTAACCAATTGTTCCCATTATTGAGACACGGAAGAAACTAACAGAACCTCGAAGGATATTTTAATTCCTTGCAAGATTAAACCTAGAATCCGCTGACTTCTGGTGTAAGCCTGTAAGCATCATTTCAGTTATTAATCAGCTGATTAAAGGCGTACACGTGAAGCATTCTAGTACTAGAGCAAGTTTCAGATATCAATGGAGGAGTAGTATTATGGGCATTCAGAGGTTCGATTCGGGTTGTGGATGCAAACGAGGCGGAAGTCCGGGCTATTCACCAAGGAATTAAAATGTTCCACAACGTGGATTTGAACAAGGTAGAGATTGAATGGGACCCTCTTAACATCATCCGGTGGCTTAGAGGTTCTCATGTGGCTCCTTGGAGATTTGCAGCCTTATTTGACGAGATTCGGGATAGATTGGGTTTGCCATCAGTCTCTTTCCTCCATGTGATGTGAGGCGGTCTGCCAACGGGGAGGCGGACAGACTGGCGAGAGAGGGTGTTTCTAGGGAAAGTTTAGAGCTTTTTGGATCTTATCCCTCCCTAAATTCTGATTTCGTTTGTTGTATGGTACTTTGTTTTTTTTCTTTTTTCTGTTAGCCTCCTTTTCATTGTATCTTGGGGACCCTCTCGGTCTCGTTTTCATTAATGAAAGCCTTTCAACATTCAGAAAATAAAAATGAAATATTCAAGTACATTTCTAAGATTTGGAAAACACCCTCAATACTTGACCAAAGAGGCACATAATGTCCACAATGGATGAACTTGGTTAGATATATCTGTAAAGAAAAAGAAGCAACCTTTTGTGAAACTGTGTGTCAGAACAAAACAACCTTTAATGCAACTGTGAATGTTAGAACCTCACTGATATTTATTTCTCATTATAGCTGACTCAGTATTTAGTTTTTCTTTAATAGTTTGGTTTTACTACTGTTATTTTTTTTCAGGTGGCGGAACGAGCCTTATTGCTCTGGAACAATGACCACATACGGAACTTGATCACGCAGAATCGGAAGGTGATACTTCCCATCATCTTCCCAGCCTTGGAGGAAAACACCAGGACCCATTGGAACCAGGCTGTCCAGAGCTTGACCCTGAACGTAAGGAGGATTTTCTCGGATGCTGATTCAGAGCTCTTCGAGGAGTGCTTAATCAGATTCCAAGAAGACGAAGTCAGGGAGACAGAGATGCAAGAGAAGAGGGAATTGACTTGGAAGCGCTTGGAAGACGTCGCAGCCTCCAAAGCTATTAGTAATGAGGCAGTTCTCGTCTCTCGGTTTGTCACTTCCCTTAGCATGACGAGCACAAGCCCACGAGCTACCGTTGGCAGTTGAATTTCCCTCGAATTTCCCTCTTGGATTCCCCGGGTTCCTACAGTTTCAGTACATGCTGAAGGTTTGTAGATTTGCAGACCCCTGAAATCAAACCCCACAATGGGCATGGGTGGGCTTGGGAAGACTACTCTTGCTCAATTCGTCTATAACGATCAGAGGCTAAAGACCCATTTTGGGCTAAGAGTGTGGGCTTGTGTGTCTGACAAATTTAATGTATTGAGAATAACAAATGCAATTATTGAATCTGCAACTGGAAGTCACTGTGGTCTCTCAAACTTGGATGCCGCGCAGAGAAACTAAATGGTGAGAAATTTTTAATTGTTCTAGATGATGTTTGGGATGAAAATCAAATTCACTGGGACAGTCTACGAGTCCCCTTTGGTGTTGGAGCAAAGGGGAGTAAAATTATGGTAACTACACGAAGTGAAAGGGTTGCAATTATAGTGGGCACAGTTGGTGCTCACCATTTAAAGGTTTTACCAGATGGTGATTGTTGGGAACTATTTACTAGGCGTGCATTTGTGACAGGAATTTCAAATGCGCATCCAAAATTGGAGGATATTGGTAGGCAACTCGTGCAGAAGTGCGAAGGCCTGCCTTTGGCCATAAAGACATTGGGGGGCATCTTGTCTTCTAAAACGAATGTGAGTGAGTGGGAAAGCATCTTGACAAGCAAAATATGGAAGGATGATAAAAATGAAATATTACCAGCTTTAAGATTGAGCTATCATTACTTACCACCGAATCAAAAGCAATGTTTTGCCTATTGTGCTACATTTCCTAAACATTTTCGGTTTGGGAAGAATGTGTTAGTCCGACAATGGATGGTTGTGGGCTTCATTCAACCCAAATGAAGCACGATCCTAGAAGACATAGGTGGGGAGATATTTGATGATTTATTGCTGAAGTCTTTCTTTCAATATTCTCATCATGAATTCTATCGGGAGACTTCAATATACGTGATGCATGATCTCATGCATGATCTAGCAGAATCTATCTCAGGTGATGAATGTCTTAGAATGGAATGTGGTGTGTCACGCACCATCCCTAAAATTGCACGCCATTTATCGTGGATTCTTGACGAAGAGAATCCAATATCTTTGAAGGTATTGTACAAATTTAAGAGCTTACGCTCATTTCTAGTGGGTGTTAATTCTCTTAATCCCCCACCAATCATCAATGATGCCCTCAAGGAGTTGACATGCTTGCAGGTATTAGATTTGAGTTTCACTAGAATCGAAAAGTTGCCAGATTCAATTGGCAATTTGAAGCATCTACGTTACCTTGACCTCTCTTGCACGATGATAGACAGGCTACCTGAATCAGTAACTAATCTCTGTAATCTGCAAACGCTATGTATGGATTTTTGCGTCAAACTTAAAGGGTTACCCAAAGGTATCACGAATCTAGTTAATCTACGATATATTGCCATACAATCGGTCCATTTGAATTGGTACTCGATTTCTTTTCCAGGAATTGGGAAATTAACTTCGCTCCAAACATTGTTGAAATTCAAGGTGTGCAAAGAGAGTGGTTGTCAGATAGGAGAGTTGAAGGACATGAGGAACATCAAAGAAAAATTCACATCTCGGGTCTCAAGAATGTGCAAAACATAGAGGAGGCAAAAGAAGCCAATTTGAAAGATAAAAAATACCTTGATGAGTTAGTGTTGGAATGGGATGGATATGATAATTCAGAAGATGGAATGGTTAATGACGAGACGGTCTTGGAAGGCCTCCAACCCCACACAAACCTCAAAAATTTACAAATTTTTGCCTATGGTGGTGTCAGCTTTCCAAGTTGGATAGGGCATCTCTTCAATTTAACAAGCATTACTTTTGAGGACTGTAGAAAATGTGAACGCCTCTTGCCTCCTGATATCCATCTTCCCTCTCTTCGTGAGCTTACATTAAGATTATGCCCTAAGCTGGAGGCATTTCCCGAAGCCAACCCTCTTCCTGCCCTCACAAAGTTGGAAATAATTGGTTGTGAAAAATTGAGTACCCTTCCATTGCTCTCATCTCTTTGTGATTTAAGACTAGGGAGGTGTGGTGAGAAGCTATTAAGCTTATCAGTTCCTTGCCTCACCTCTCTTTCCATATTGACTATCGAACGCTTTGAAAGCCTGAGATCACTACCACATGGGTTGCTGAAACCCCTAACCGATCTTCAGAGGTTAAACATAGGATGGTCTGATGATTTGAAGTGTTGGTCCACGGAAGGCTGGTTGCAAGATCTACCCTCTCTCCAACATTTGGAGATCTATAGCTGTCACAACCTAGAGTCCTTGGCAAATGGAGAGGGCGGGGGGGGCTTCCCACCACACTCAAAACTCTAGAAATCCATTTTTGTTCTAATCTCAAGTTCATGCCCACTCGGCTGGAAAGTCTCACCTCCCTCAAAGAACTGATAATTGAAGATTATCGTCAACTCCATTCCTTGTTTCCTGATGATGACAATAATGATTATGGCCTCCCCACCACACTTGAATGTTTGAAGATTTTATGTTGTCCTAAACTGGAGGAACGATGTAGAGAAGAAGGGGGCCAAGATTGGCCAAAGATACAACACATTCCCCACATTGACATCATTTAATCGTCATCCAGGCATAGGTGCGATCTCACTCTCTATTTAAATGTTCTACACCATTACAATGTTATTATTAAAATCTCCATAATTTTAAGAAAAAAAGGAAATCGATCCTTTGAAATGAAAAAAAAAATCTGGGAAATTTGAGACTCAATTAGGAGAAGATCCATAGAGATAACAAAATAAAATAAACACCGAACCAGATCATAAATATCATGACAAAACTAGTAAAATTAAGGAAAAAGAAACAAAAGTTACCTCTAGTTAAGATCCCTTTTCTTCTTTTCTTCTCCTTTGTCTTATCCTTCTCTAATCTTGCCGAAATTACCAAAGGGAAAGAGAATCATAAATCTATTAACAGATGAAATGAAAAACAACTGAAAATACAAAGGAACCCTAGCTCGAAAATCAGAAAATGGGTACAAGTGAAAACAAAAAACAGAGCCTTGGCACAGATTTATAGAGAAAGAGAGAGATGGAACTAATAATGAAACCCTTTTTCAAAAAGAAAAGAGAAATCAAGGGGACTCACATTGTTGGAACGATGGTAGATATCTCAGGCCAGAAGGAACCCTAACCCCAAATCAGCCCCCTTCTTCTTCGTTTGACAATGGCCAAAAACAGGGAGGGCGTGGAGATGGAACCAAATGCAGAGGGATGGTCGAAACCCTAGCAAATAAAGGAAAAAGAATTGTCAAATCCTACAAAACAAAGCAATAGAAGCTTCTCTCTTCCTCAGTTTCTTCTCCTTCATCAATCGGCAATGTAGATTAGGGTTTCTCGACAGTTTTGGGCTCCTAATCGTTAGCAGATCCTGATGGAAAAGAGGGAGCGGGAGAGAAAAGCTAGGGCATGAGAGGGAAAATATAGGTTTGCGCGGGAGAGGAAAAGAGGCAGCGGGAGAGAAAAAAAATATGGCGCGAGTGGTTTGTTTAAGCTTTTTTTTTCTCCGATGATATAGCAGCGGTCATCTAATTGACCGCGCCTAAATACCCACTTTCAACAGCGGTTTTAAAGACCGCTGCTAAATTACCGCTGCTAAACAGCGGTTTTGTTGTAGTGAATCCTTTCCATTCAACGCCTTAGCCAAGCCCTGTTGAACTAAGATGTCCTTCACCCTCATCTGTCATAGGGTGAAACTGCCGTTTCCGTTAAATCTGTCGATGTTGAACTGGGTAGAACTCGATTTTGCCACCATCTCAGACTACTTCGCACTTTTCGGTGTAGCACTCCACCTCGAACAAGAATCTTCTTTAACAATCTTTCCACCCAAAAAAATCGCTCTAACAGCGATCCAACTACAATACCCACGATCACTTCACACGGGCTCGACGATCGTTTCAACCACAGCTCTGATACCACTTTGTTAAGAAAATCCACCGGCCATAACAATTCGACCGTGCACAAATTTAACGGAAAAGTAAAATACACGAACAAGCCCCAAGATGAACACCGAGATTTTACGTAGTTTGGACAAGCCTACTCCACGGGCGAGAAACACGATCTTCCACCATGAGAAAACAACATACAAGGATTACAATGGATCTAAACCAAAACCCAAAACCCAAAACCCTTCCCTTGCTTCTCAAACCCAAGACCATACCCAAGTGTAACCCGAGAGAAACCCACAAGAGAAAACCCAACCCAAGAAAAACTCTTCGCTTTTCTCTCTCTCTCTTCTCTTGCACGTTCTCACACCCAAGAGAAACACCTCTCTTGCCCCTTTCCAAACGTGGGTTTTGGAGCTAAAATTGCTAGGTTTTTCTTTTCTTTCTAAACCCCAAAAAGAGAAAACTACTACTTTGCTTTTTGCCTTCCCACCCAAGTAATCCAAGGTGGGTCAGAAATAAGGCAACCTTCCAACAGTGTTTATGTGTGGGTTGCCTTAGGAGGATCCCAACTCAATATTCTCATAAACAGTAGATAGAAAGGTCATATGTTTTTGCATGAATCATGTTCACGAGTTGAAAAAAAAGATCCAAATGCCCATATCAAAAGAGAAAGTAATCAATATTCACAGATCAAACACGAACTCCTCAACGTCAAAAGGAAATTCTAGTATTGAATAGGCTCATATGAAGCCTTGGTCTTCCCTCTACAACTTGATTCGACTACGACATTTGATAAAGACGCCATCTTATCATCCTCAACCCTCATCACATGCATCGCTCGTAAATTCTTTTTTTGGGTAGGTTACACGCATCGCTCGTAAATTCAGCAGGTTAAAAACAAGGGTATATAGCTCCCTAGCCCTAGGCCCTAGCTAACACCCCTTAACCCCGTTAAGGGGTTGGGCACCCTCCCCTTTACGGCAAGCTTTTAAGGATGAGTTCTACCCTGGTCCCGACAAGTAGTATTAGAATCGGGGGTACTATTTAGCGCCCCAAATTCTTAACACGTATGTAATGTACAAAGAACAAATTTGTATATGATACATATGCATGTCTACCTATGTTGATATGTACATGCATGATTATGAGTAACAAGGAAAATGGGGATCAACCCAAGTCATGCCAAAACATTCTAGGATATGATTCCAAACCTCTCTAGTAAACCTCAAATGTATGAAAGATGATCTATAGTTTGTCCGGCCGCTAAACACAAAGCGTAGTGATCCACAATTAATACCTTCTGATTGCAGAGATGATCAACCGTCTTGATCTTTTTCTAGCATAGCTGCCCACCTGAAATCACATTCTAGGCGGAGGTAGTATCCTCCGCACTTTAGTTACTGATGGGACTGATATTGCTTTATACTTTCAAAAATCAGGCTCAGGATTTGATGATGAGAAGTCACTGCTTATTGGTTTTGGCGTGTCCATTTGGTTATCTGTCTATCCTTTCTGCTTTGGTGCGTCCATCTGGTTACATGTATAATACTCCACATGGTATATCTTATCTGTGGGAAAACTACGCTTCTCTCTAAACTTCTGTGCCTAGGTAATATTGACCGATTCAGTAAACTCATTGTTTATCTGTATACCCTGTGTTTTGGTGTGTCCATCTGGTTTCTTATATGCTCCACACAATGTATCTTTATCTCTAAGAATGCTGCGTTTCTCTTGTTTCACACTTCTCTGTGATATTGACTGATTCAGGAAACTCTTGTTTATCAGTGGCACTGATTTTACTTTGTACTTACAAAAAATTAGGTGCTGAATTTGATGATGAGAAGTCACTGCTCATGTCACAAATGAGCTTGGAGAAAAGGTTTGGCCTGTCAACTGTCTTTGTTGCCTCGACACTTATGGAACATGGCGGCGTTCCTCAATCAGCAACTCCCGAGTCTCTTCTGAAAGAAGCTATCCATGTCATCAGCTGCGGATACGAGGACAAGACGGACTGGGGAAATGAGGTAATGATATTTCTTGTTCCATGATTTGGTTTCTTTGTTGGCTTATATTTTCTCTACTAGTATGTTTGTGATAAACTAAAAAAACACCTCTGGTTTTACATGGAGCTACGATGCTCAGGGTATGTGATCTGCATAATTTTGTAAGGCCATTATCATAGGACTGGTTCACAGGTGGGTTACCAGATTTTTTTTTATGAAATGACAAATTATTATAATCAGGATGGGACAAGATGTCCCTCCTTCTCCCCTCCCCCCCCCCCCCCACACACACACACCCACACCCACACCCCCCCACACACACACACACACAAATATACAAGATTAGAGCAACTACACTCAAACCGTACAGAAATTCCCCCCAAAGGTACAAGATAAGAGTAACTACACTCAAACCATACAGAAATTACAAATATGAGACAACTAACATCTCATCCCTTTGGGCTCTCGCCTTAGCTAGGTTATCAGCCATCTCATTTGCACTCCTCCTCCGATGCTCGATCCTAGGCTCCAGAAGTCTTACTAAGTCAATTACTTCCGCAATCAAGTTTTGCAGTCTCCGTGGTTCCCAGAATTGCACACGAACCAAGAAACAAGCAAAATAAAAGGGCACTACGAGTACGGTCAATTGATTGATGTAAACCATATTGCCATGCCGAAGGTGTGAACTATATTGAGTGTGCTAATTTTAGTACAATCATATTGAACACACAATAAGTTATGGCAGCGACTAGAATCTTCTAGTACAATTACTTGATTTTAAGGGGTAAATCATATTTTCATAACAAAAATAGGTGGTAGAATGCTAATGAGAAGTTCATTTACTTTTTTTGGTGAGCAGAAGTACATTTACTTGATTGTGACGATTAATGTAATTTTCGTACACTAATGATTATTAATATAAGATTGTGATTGGTAAAGTACATTTACTTGAACCATTCAAAAAATAAAGTACATTTACTTGACTGTGATTGGTAATATAAGATTGTCCAGCCATCATAAACTTTTGCAAGATGTTATCAGTTATCAGTTTTTTGTATAATTTTTTGCCTTTAAACATTAAAATCAATTATATTTTAATAGCCAAAACTTAGATGATTTTTTTTCTAAGATTTACACAATTTTCTGAATTGTCAGGAACCTTTGTTGCCAATTTAAATAAACCTTGCCCCTTCTATATAGGACCAAAAAACTTGCTAATTTCTGCTTGTAACTGGAACATTACATAAAAGTTTTCAAAATAAATTTCCTGGCAAGTAGAATACTCTACATTGATAAAAACATTCAAGCCTTCAAGGTGGTTTTATATTTGTTTTTCTTCTGTACTAGAAAATGAGTTTTGCTTATTGTCTCACATGCTTGCTACCTTGGTTTTGGGAAATTTTTTGTTTTGAAAATTGACTATTATATTCATACCATGGACTATACATGGGGACCAGTAGTCCCACCAGATTTACATAGTATGAGGATCCAGGAGCATACTCCAGGACCAAAATGATTGCAGCTTCATTACCATTGAAAAAAAAAAACGATTGCAGCTTCATCGAAGGCATGTTCTGTTGGTATGTTCTGTCTTGTATTATCTCCTGATTTCAATGATTCTCTGGCAGATATCCAAATTCCAAGAACTGGTTATGGATAGGGATGCTGAGGGAATGTGGGTCTGTCAACCCACTGCCATCAAATAAATAGTTTTTTGGTTTATAATTTTTCAAGGATATTTTCAGAGAGAGAGAGAGAGAGAGAGATGGTAGCCACTTTTGCACATGTGATTTTCCTAAGAGAACTTTCACCTCTTTGCACAAAAAGTTGGCAACTTTTTTGTCATCACTGTGGCATGGTCGTTTCTACCCGTAAAATCACCCTGCAAAATTCAAGAAGTGAGAAAGGGTCTCGCTCTCAATAAGTAGTCTCTCTTTTTGTCTCATATTACCTGCCGAATAATCTTGTTATGCAATAATCGGCAGAGTGCCCTTCCAACTGCTTCGGGAATTCTAATGCATCTTTAGTTGGTTCTCGTATCTCGAGTTTTTAATATATGTGTATCCCTTTCTGCAGATACGATGGATTTATAGTTCTGTAACAGAAGATATTCTTACTGGATTCAAGATGCATGCCCGTGGTTGGCGGTCAATCTACTGCATGCCCAAACGCCCAGCATTCAAAGGATCTGCTCCTATTAATCTCTCAGATCGTCTGAACCAAGTGCTTCGATGGGCTTTAGGTTCTGTTGAAATTCTTCTTAGTCGGCATTGCCCTATATGGTATGGTTATGGCGGAAGGTTGAAATGGTTGGAAAGATTTGCGTACATCAACACCACCATTTATCCAATCACTGCTATCCCTCTTCTTGCATATTGTACATTACCAGCTGTCTGTCTACTCACTGGAAAGTTCTTTATCCCACAGGTATTTATACACCCACGCTGATAAATAATTTTGGTTGTGTTGTATATTGTCATTGTAAATTATCAAAAGCATGATAGCATGAATGTCTTGATTAAAATTTGATGGAAATGCTTAGCAGCTGTAGCGAGTTTTTTTTTTTTTTTTTGAATGGAGCTGTAGCGAGTTCTAAGGCCCTGTTTGTTTTGGTTTTTGAAAACCGATTGTAAGTCCAAAACCGATTATTGGACTCATTTATTTTTTAATTTCGAGTCCAATAATCACTTTTGGACCCGCAATCGGTTCTCAAAATCCCAAACAAACAGGGCCTAAATAATCAGCCTCAAGTTCTTGTTGCTTCCTAAATAATCAGCCTTGAGTGCTTGTTGCTTTTCTTCGGGTTTACCTCTTTAAGCAGCTGAAGCCATACTTTGGTATTGATTTGGGGTCTGAATTTTGTTTCTTGGCTTCTTGCAGATTAGTAACATTGCCAGTATATGGTTTATCTCTCTCTTCATTTCCATCTTTGCCACTGGCATAGTGGAGATGAGATGGAGTGGCATTGGGATTGACGAGTGGTGGAGGAATGAACAGTTTTGGGTTATTGGAGGTGTGTCAGCCCATCTCTTTGCAGTTGTCCAAGGCCTGCTCAAAGTCCTTGCCGGTATCGACACCAATTTCACTGTTACTTCTAAGGCATCAGATGAAGATGGTGATTTTACCGAGCTGTACATGTTTAAATGGACAACCCTACTGATACCTCCAACCACTCTACTCATAATCAACCTGGTTGGGGTAGTTGCCGGAATCTCTTATGCTATCAACAGTGGGTATCAATCATGGGATCCTCTCTTTGGGAAACTCTTCTTCGCCTTTTGGGTGATTGTTCATCTTTACCCATTCCTCAAGGGGTTGATGGGACGCCAAAACCGAACACCGACGATTGTAATTGTATGGTCGATTCTCCTTGCCTCCATCTTCTCCTTGTTATTGTTGGAAAATTTGTTGAGGGTACTGTTGATGATAGAAAACAGAAACTTGTTGCTTCAAGGCGTGATATCACTTTCCTTAAGACAAGATTCGCCCCCACTAGTAGTGTGCAAAGGGGATCCGCGAATTGCCTCCAAGATACAATGAAGCCTAGTAGGGAAGCCCTACTAATGTTTGATGACGCGTAGCACTAGCGGAATCAAACCCGAAATGCCCTTCCGAAATTTCAAGCCTTAGAGAAATCTCTAGATTCTGTTTCTGCAGAAAAACAGTATCTAGAACAGTAAACAAAAGAAAAACAGTATGTAGAAATACTTGGGGATTTTTGTAGGAGTGTAGAAGAGAGTGTAAAGTCAGTCAGAATTGCCAATTCGATTTCTATTTTAAATGACTGAAGTTTGCACATATTTTATAGACCATCTGGTGACTTTTCAGTGTGAAAAACACCTCTACAGGGCACCTTTCCAGAATGTTTGAAATCTGACCGTTAGATCGCACCCATTGATTTTGAATGGTCCTGATCGATTCTAGAGGTGACTGTTGGTTTGAGTAAAACCTCTCTCCAACCCAGTCATCGTTAGATCAACCATCTATGGTGTGGATCGCACCCCCTTGGCACATGACCGTTGGGGAAAGGGACACAACCCATTTGATCACACCCTTTGACCGTTGGAGTCATGGGCCCGTTGGGCCGACCGTTAGGCCCGAACCGAAGCCCAACCCAACTGAACCATTCGGCTTGATGGGCCTGCGAACCATTTGACCCACCCATCCGACCGGTCCACCTTCATCTTGATCCAACGGTGCAGATCAAATCTGGAAAAATTAAAGGCTCCAATCGCTCCTCGCGACGTTGCGGAGTGCGCCTAAAAAAGCGCCAATAAAGCGCCACTATGCGCCCTATAGCCCATTGCCCACGCCGCGCGCGCGCGTGTGCGAACGGTGCGTTGCACCGTCCCGCGGGTCCAACCATGGGTTCAACCCAATGTGCAATCAACAAGAGTTAGAAAAGGTAGTGCTTTATAAGCCCTTCTCTTTCTTTTCTCTCATCCGATGTGGAACTATCTTTTTCAACTACACTTCTACATCATTTTGTAAAAGCAAATATTTCCAAGAAAACATTTTCTTTTTCCCAAACGCTTTTGATAAAACATTTTCCAAAACACTAAAACATGTAATATACATGATTTTGAAAATGCAAAATCACTAACAGTTATGGGTTCGGATCGATCTGTTTACGACCCAAGTGACTTGCCCGGATGTTCAACAGTGTGGAATCAATTGCTAGAAAGAGAAAGGACGACGCGAAAGAGATGTGTGGAGATAAGCTATAGGTTATGCTCATCAACTTGAAGGTATGGGCTTCAAATTTTAAGCATGTTTGGGGTCTGTTTGTGTCACATTGTGAAGTATATGTAGATAGGACATGTACGATATCTTGTGTCTGATATCCCATAAATTATTATTCTTTTGTGTAACCAATGAAATTTGGAACTGCTATTTTTGGCTTTGTAATAGACTTTTGGTTGCTGGAGGTGTTTCCTTCTCTTGTTGGCTGCAGTCCAGAATAAGGAATTCGATTTGAAATATGACAAAATTCACTTTCTCCCTACGGTTTTTCTTTTACAAACTATACCCCACATTGAAATGCACACTTGACAATTTGGAGTTTTTGAAAGCTACTAATGAGCTTTTAGTTTCCGTTTTCGTTCTAAATCATGGGAAAATCGCCAAAGGTTAACAACCCAACCCACTCTATAATTTTCTTTCCTGAAATGGAAATGGAAATGGCGAAGAGATGGGCTTTGCCTGGAATGATTGTAAGTATCGGAATTCAGGACGTGCACAAAGGTTCAAATGGATACCTTCCAAAAAAACACAAAACTTCAGATGGCATACTAGTATATGAACGAGTGATATTAGATCCTTGAAAATTAGAGCTAGTTTGGACGGAGGGAGTTCATTGGTTTCAGAGTTGCTTATTTTCTAGGTGCAACGGGCAAGACTGTTTGTAGGCTGAGTTTGTACTGCCGGAATTAGGAATCAGAATTGGCAACCTATTTTTGATTCTCATTCAAAAAATTAATTAAAAATTGATAAAAATCTCATTCCAACCCCAAAATCCGGCACAATCGGAATCTGATGCCTGTTCCTGTGTCTGATTCCGGCAATCCAAATATGCCACTGTAATGACAAGGCAGAAGTTAGAGTGGATTGCTCCTATTGCTTAATTCAGCCAAAAGAAAATCTCTGTCAGCCACAAAGATGATGTTGGTAAAACTCTTACGATTGGGGCATTTCTTATCCGACTTAATTGGATGGGCATCGCCATTTGTACATGTTTGATGATTGGAACCGTTGATCCTGATGGGACACTACTTGATGACACAATTGTGCTAAGTAGACCCGGCAAAAGCGACCCGTGCCCGCGGGTTGACCCGACCCACCCGCAAATTTGCGGGCACGGGTCTGAGTTTTAGTGACCCGTCAAAACTAACCCGCAGGTGACCCAACCCGCAAAAACATGGGTCGGGTCGGGTCAACCCGCGGGCACCTGCAAGTCACTTGGCTTTTTTAAGGGTGGTGATTTTGTTATGCTAATCTAGTTAGATGGCTTTTTTTTCTAATGCAAAGGATGGTGATTTTGCCATGCAAATCTATTTTTTAAGGGTTTGATGCCTGAATAGGTTATGGCTAGCACCATAGGTTGATCCCAACCCTCCGATTTGAATGTTAGAGGGTTGATCACTTGATCCTAACCCTCTATAGATCGGAGGGTTGGGATCAACCTATTGAAATGATTTTTGGGGCACAACCTATTTAGGCTGTGGGCCATCTAATGGACAGTTTGGATCATCCCACGGTGCCGGCCATACCACTGTTTGAATTTGCGGACATGTTTTCCTAAAAATTTTCTTGGCCGGACACGTTTGATCTAAGTTTTCTCTACCTAAACAAGAAAATGACATGCATTATGCATGAACAAGATTAGTACAAAAATATGCACTTTTAATCATAACTAAGTATTTATGAGAATAGAGATCACTACCGAAACGACCATTGCATGTGTAGAACCCCGTGAAAATAGAGATCTCTATTTATGAAAAGAGGGATGATATTTTCACAACCCCCCGGCGCAGTACGCATTCGCCGTCCTTTTAACGTGAACTGACGTGAAAAGGCGTTAAAGCACGACTCTCTGATGAGACGTGCGGCGTGGGAAGGACACGTGGAGGCCATCGATAAGAGCCTTGAGATACTTGTCATCCAATGGATGAACTCTCCTTCACTAGAGTCGTCACTAATCCTAAAGAGGCAAAGTAAACATTGATCACCCACAATCATATACCACAATGGGAAAAGAAAAGGGTCCCTCCAATAAAAGAAATGCAATAAAGTCTTGGTAACATTTATGTCACAAGGATAAGCCTTTGAACTCAAACGTTAAAAGCAACAAACCCAAGTCACAAACGCCGAGCCCTCCTCCAAACCCATCCCTTCCTTTTCCCAAACTCACCACGGCAACTCATGGTATAAACATTACCATCGCCCCAAAACACACGCAAATGCCGTTCTCTTACCACATTCTCACCTTCTCCTTTTCTTACCTCCTCTCCCACAAAGACTGGAGGAAAAAAATCTTGAGACATTTTCCACCCCTTTGACATCACCCACATTCATGTCGATATCCTTTGCAATCCATGGATATGTGGGTGTGGGAATAAACAATGGATAGAACCCATTCTTCCGTAGACCATAAGCCATCTATCTATGAATAAAAAATACATTTGGCCAACCCACGTGACAAAATATGATCACTGTTAGGGGGTCCATCTGTTTGTACATGTGCATGGATGCATAACTTCATGCACATCATCTAAAACTTCATGCATACATATATTCATGAGTATATCCATTCATGTGATTTATAGTATTTGTGCTGATATGGGGTTTATAATATTTATAGTATTTGGGAATTGCTAGCTATAGAGGCAATCTTTAGTTCATTGTATATCTTTGGGTTGGAGGTCGGGCAGCATGTCCCCCTCTTGCACTATTTTTTCTTACTAATAAAATTTAAGGTGCCGGCTTGAGTTAAAAAAGAAAAAAGACAAAAAAAACTATGTAAGGGGTTTCGGGAAAGATTTGAACACATGTCTATGCTTACATGTATGGTGTTTCTCGTATTGTTGAGGGTTCCACACGAATGCAAAGAGATCCCACATTGGAAAAGTGAAAAAGATGTGGATGGGCATATAAGGGCTTGGGCACCCTTCCCTTAACGGCTAGCTTTTAAGGATGAGTTCTACCCTGGTCCCGACAAGTGGTATTAGAACCGGGGGTACTATTTAGCGCCCCAAATTCATAACACGTATGTCATGTATAAAGAAGAAATTTGTGTATATCTATAAGCTTCATGTATGTATTATTGTATATGATACATATGCATGTCTACCTATGTGGATATGTACATGCATGATTATGAGTAACAAGGAAAATGGGGAAAGGAAAGGGCGGTATAGCTAGCAGAAAAATCTTTTTCCCTTTTCTATTTTTTCTTTCGTTTGGAGAACAAGAGACTTGAGAAGGTGGTGCAATAAGGTCAGTGACCGCCCAAGAAATCCTTCCGTCTCAATCTCTTGTATCTCAATCCATACCTTAGAATTATCATGAAGAACACACTATCCAAAGCCGCCATGGATCGAGTACAAACTGTACTATCTCTCCGTCTTTCTCTCGGCCTACTAGTAGCTTCAAAAACTACCACTGGTTTCTATATATATAGAAACTCATCATGACATGATTTCACCACCATACCTCTTGAACATCAAGTACTCCATATCAGATTGATTGTTTTATCTGTCTCTTACAAGTGAGAGATATGGGTCTAAAAAGACATTTATTCCCCCTTTTAATGCTATGCTGTTGTTCTTATTCCTGTTATGGCAATTTTCTTGAGGACCCACTCTCTGATTATGTTGATGAAGCCTCTCCTTATGACAAAAGTGCTTATCCTACATATTTCGGCACTATCAACGAAGATGCCGGCGAATTCGGGGAGGAATTCGCGACTTCAATAGGCTATGGCGAACCCCAATTATTTAGTTTCAAGCGGTTAGTTCACGCGGAGAGTCCTTATTCTTCACCTATAATGGTGAATGTGGATGATTTTGGAGCTAAAGGTGATGGATCAGATGATACACAGGTAAGCACCAATAGAAAAATGATAAAAACAAAACAGAAAATCACACAGTTGTGATTGAATCCTCATTGGGTTTTGATGATGTCTTACTTTTTGTTTGTGAATGGGTCTATTTGTTCTTGTGTGGTTTTGAAAAGTCTCACTTTCTATATGGTGTAACTGTCAGGCATTTGAGAAGGCTTGGGAGAAAGCTTGTTCATCTGCTCCATCTGTTCTTGTGATATCTAAGAATAAAAACTACCTTCTTAAGCCAATCACCTTCTCAGGTCCTTGCAAGTCATCTGTCACAGTAATGGTGAGATAAATTTAATTAGGCAAACACATATGGGTCTTTTTTTTTTTTTTTTTGTATATGAAGATTGACCCCCATGCAAATTATTAAGTGTATTTGTTTCCCTTATCATTTCAGTTCATATACATGTTATATTTATTTGTTTTTCCTAATGCATCAGGTATATGGAACCATTGAAGCTTCCTCAGATCGATCGGATTGGGACCGGGATCGAAGATACTGGATTAACTTTAAGAATATTCAGAATCTTAGAGTTGATGGGGCTGGGACTATCGATGGGAATGGAGAGATATGGTGGAAAAACTCCTGCAAAATCAACAAAGCTTTTGTAAGTTTTTTGAATTCACAATCACCAAATTCGATATAACAAACTTGCATTTTCTTTCAACAAGGGCTAATTCTTTTTTAATTCCTCATCTGTGAATTTGCAGCCTTGCACGCAGGCTCCAACGGTACATTTCCTGTTCTCTTTCCACCGAACACATGTTTAGTTTCATTATAGAGATGCTTAAATAATTACATTTCCTCTCCACTTTGAGCTTTCTTTCTATAAAAATCTTAAAAAAGGTTTAAGTGGTTAAAGAAAGGAACTGATGTTCTTCCATCTTTGGGTTTTTTTTTTCAACAGGCCTTGACCTTTTCTTCATGCATGAACTTGATAGTGAATAACCTCAGCATTAGGGACAGCCAACAAATTCATCTCTCTTTTGAGAGATGTACCAATGTCCAAGCTTCCAATCTCATGATAACTGCACCAGGAACAAGCCCCAACACGGATGGAATTCATATCACAAGTACTCAAAACATTCAAATAACAAATTGTGTCATCGGAACAGGTAAAGAGAAAGAAAAAGATGAAACGATGCCATTTCGTGTTCTTCTTTTATTTCAATGGAACTCAATTATGATTTGTATATTCACCATTATTTTTTAAGGTGATGACTGCATCTCAATAGTAAGTGGGTCTCAAAACGTCAAAGCAGCAGACATAACTTGTGGACCAGGCCATGGAATCAGGTCTCAAACTCAATCCAAACCTTCTTGAAACTTTTAATTCCAACATTTCCTAATTAACAAGAATTTAACAATTTTTTTTTTGTCTTTTTTCCAAATCTTGCTTTCGTGAACCCAGTATTGGAAGCCTGGGATCTGGCAACTCAGAAGCCCATGTCTCCCAAGTAATAGTAGATGGAGCTAATATTGTTGGAACAACAAATGGGGTCAGGATCAAAACCTGGCAGGTAAGGGTTTGTTTATATATAAGTAGATAATGATACATAATACCCAGGCTCCCATGTTTCAATAGTGGCATTAAACTCCTTTACTAACCAGATTTTAGAAGTTGTTGCAGTTTCTATATACCTTTTTTTTGTAAGATAACAATTTTATTAGCATTTCCTACAAGCTCTCAACAGCCAATAAAAAAAGAGGTTACTATAAAGTGCCATTATCAAAACTCGGGAGTGCAGATATCATCTCTCTCTCTCTCTCTCTCTCTCTCTCTCTCTCTCTCTCTCTCTCTCTCTCTCTCTCTCTCTCTCTCTCTCCAATGGAGTAGATAACTTATCTACTCCATGGAGTAGACACTCTTTCCTAACCCTTCCATGTATAGGAAAGAGTGCAGAAATAGGGTGGGCCCACATTTTTTGGGGGGAACTAAAGCATTCATTTTTGCTACACACCGTATCTATGATAGGACCCATCAAATGAATGCTTTGGATCCCCTAAAAAATATGGGCCCACCCTTGTTTTCTGCACTCGAGCGCAGATAAGCTATCTGTGCTCGAGCGTAGGAACAATTTTCCGATACACACACATGAGGAAATGGTTCGTGAGCAGATGCTTAGATAAGCTTATCTAAGCATAGCTCACAAATGATGGGGGGCCACATTTTTGGTGTGATCCAAAGCAATCATTTGGAAGGCCCTTCCATGGATAGGGTGTGTACCAAAAATCAGCCCTATAGGATCATCCTAACCCAATCAAAGCTGGAGGGGAAAATGGGCAGACACTGTGTGTCCATGTTTTTGCCCATTTTCCCCCTCCACAATTGGCAGGTTTAGGATGATATATAGTATGCTGGTGTATACATGTTTTTGCCCATTTTTCCCCTCCCCATTTCCCCCCTATATATGTAGTATGCTGGTGTATGCCAGTACATATTTTCTTTTTATGTGTCATTCTTTATAGTTTATTAAATATTATGGTCATCCTTGTTTAAACTCAGGGAGGTTCAGGGAATGCAAGCAACATAAAATTTCAAAACATTGCCATGCGCAATGTCACCAATCCTATAATCATTGACCAAAACTACTGTGACTCCAACAAACCATGCCCAGAAAAGGTGATTTCTCAACCCCCACCAGACCCTTTCTTACTTTCACTCTTCAAAAATTGATCTCGCACTTAAATCCAACAAGAATTTTGACGTGTTTTGCAGAATACAGCTGTGGAAGTAAGTAATGTGGTCTACAATAACATCAAAGGGACAAGTGCCTCAGATGTGGCTGTGGAATTTGATTGCAGCAAGAGCTTTCCATGTCATGGGATAGTGTTGAATAACATTAATTTGGTTGGAAGTGGAGGGAAAACCACAACTAGCTCATGCAAATATGTTAATGGGATTGCAATAGGAAATGTTTTCCCATGCCCTTGCTTCTAAAGAGAAGGAAATTAAATATACTTGTATTAAGATCTTGGGTGGTGTAATTTTGTATTCTTGATCCATTAGATATACATGAATTAAAAAGGGTTTTAATTTTCTAGTTCAGTTGGGAATTTTTTGTGGGTCTCTTTCAGCATTAGAAATCGAGAAGGACCACATAAGGTAAAATTCAATAGCAATATTTTGTATTCATTTTATTTTTGTTATTATTGGATTGAATGATAGTATTGTAATTGTGTTTCTTATTTTTTATTTATTTCAGGCTGGATTGAACTAGGAAATGAAAGAAGAAAGTTTACTTCTCCTGTTTGTTTCTACAAAATAATGATGGGAAAAATACTGTATTTTATTGTTCATGGATTGTAATAAAGTTGATACACTGTGTATATTAATGTTCAAATAAAAATGGGTTTCTTTTTCTGTATTCAATTTTTTCCGTATCTTGTAATTGACGATTGAATATGTCTGTTAGACATGATGGAAAAGTAGGTTTAAAAAGATCACTTCCATTTCATTCCAAGGCATGTTTTTTCTTCCTTTCCTTTGTTGCTGTAGCTATTGAACTCTTACCAAATAATTAGAGAGAAAGCTTGCGTAGAAGGCTTACAATTTCAAAGGTGGTGGTGTAATACTGTAACCTACCAGCTTGTAAAGAAAATAAGGAAACCGTTTTACCTCCTTTCTTACATTCCAAATGTATAACAAGGAAAAGGTAGAGAAATTAGTTGTGAATGATTGCATATGATGAATGGATCTTGTAGGGTCTCAATAATCTTCTTGCCCAAGAAAAATAAAGAAAGCTGATGGGAGAAAGGGAGGTAGTTTTTGATGGGCCCATGAAATGATACCTATTTTATATAGTATGGACTATGGAGGAGAATATAAGCGGATCAGGGTCGGGTCGGGTGGGTTCGGGTTAGGCAGACTTTGCCCAATTGGATTTGGGTGTAGAAAGCATTTCGGGTTGATCGGCTGGGCCAGCCCAATTTGGTAAAGTTCGATTTTGCTTAAAAATCAATGTACATGCCACAAATCAAATGGTGAGACTCATCCCGTACGTGATCTTCATGCAATGGAGGGGGCCACTAAATGAATAATGTAGATCATGTTGACGTCACATATGTGGGCCTAATTTTTTTATGCTTCTCATAATTAATTGCTTATCAAAGAACTTATATAAATTAGAAGGAAGATGATAGACTGGGGGGGTTGTTACCCTTCTCCCTAAAAGACATTTATTGGGCCCCACTTCTGCCTTATGTACGTGAACAGATTAGTTGATCTGCTCTTGATCAGATGATCTTAGGCCCTTGATCCATCAATCCTCGTTTAAGGGTCCAAAAAGAAAAGCTAAACCGTGCTTTGACTTAATAGTCCGAAGGGGAGGATCTTGCTTAGTCTTACTCCAATTCTGTCGCCTGTTCATATGGGGGCAGCGAAGCCATTACTTCTCCTTGAATTTTCTTTCGGTGGGCCTAGTTCTTGGATTGCAAGTTGGATTGAATCTAAGTCGAAAATAATTGTTGTGTGCTTTTCTCAAAAGCACAAGCAGGTGGGGAGTCCGCAACCATTGCGAGGGAGTTAAAACGGATTTCTTTCTTTTTGGATAGGTGAGCTCTCAAGTGAAGCCCCCTATAGCCATAAAGACTTGACGTAATGGACAAACCCAAGGGAAAAAAAGGCTTCGAATAACGATGACCATATTTGAGTGATTGTTTTTGGGAAGTGATATATCCGCCGCTTTTAATTATTTGGGACCATGGTTTTAAATTTCGACCGAAATCTGAAATTTGGACCGAAATTTCGGATTAAACCGAAACGTTCCGAAACCGAAATAGCCGAAATTTACAAAATTTCGGTTGAAATTTTGGTCGAAATTTCGTTAATTTAGGCAATTTCGGCGAAATTTGTTAAAAAAATATTAATTTTTTATTCTTTTACAAAGTTTCAATCGAAATCAATTTCGGGGATTTCGGTCGAAATTTCGACCAAAAAAACGGCATTCCGAGCGCGTGTACCAAATTTCGACCGAAATTTCAGTTTATGATAAGTCCGAAATTTTAGCCAAAACCGAAATTTAAAACCATTGGGTTGCCTCATGCCCCCACCCCCCAATCTCCCCGTGCGACCAAAAATACAAAACCTTCATTTCACCTAACTGTAGATAACAAAATTGAAAGATCTTGATTATATGATCGATGACCAACATATGGGCAATAAAAAGAGAATGTCATCCAACAGTTCAGATCCCTCATGAATAAAAGTCCATTATTCGGAATACCACAAAAAAATTCGATTGGATTAATGTACTTATTTGATCTAATAAGTACCTTGTGTCAGAATTGAGAAATTCTATGGCTCGAATTTTTAGTACTGTACTATGGGTTCAACCGTTCAACTCAAAAAAAAGTCGGGTCGAGTTGGGTTGAACTCGGGTTCGGGTTGAGGGCTTGGGCATCCCGACCCAAGTGAAACCCAACAGTTTTTATCAATTTATTGTTGTGTAAGCTTAAAAAGTTGGGATGGGCTGGGTTGGGGGTGTCAGGTTGGGTTGAACCTTGTCAGTTTGGAAATCGGATCGGGTTGGCAGGGTTGGGTTGGCCTTTGCCAACCCGACCCAACCCGACTCGGGTTGCGCCCCTGTTAATAATAGTACACTAACCTTTACTTTGGGGTCACTTTCCCCTCAAATTTTCCATCAATTTACAAGGCTCAGCGTAATGAAGAGGGTGTAAAACAAATTCATGTAAAATCTGTTTTACAACCATTTTACATCAAAAGAAACGTGCTTAGCGAAGCAATCGTTCTAATGGATTCCGTCCGATTGTCACTTGCTGCTTTTCTCTGTTTTTCAGAGATTCGAATTTCGTTGAACTTTGGCGTACATCGAAATCCAACCTCTGTTAAATCAGTGGCAATCTAGTGTTTCGGTCCTCACTGTAACAATGGTTTCAAATTTCAGTTTCGGAATGCGTTTCGGTCCTCACTGAATTTTGAAATTTAGGGTGAAATCCGGCGAAATCAATTAAAATAGTATTTTATTTCATAAAAAAATTCGGCCAAAATTAGCAAAATTTTGGGAAAACATTATTTAATTAATAAAATGGAGACTTTTGGCAGAATTTCCTTGAATTTCAGATGAAATTTCAGAAAAATGAAATTTCGGCCGAAAAAAAAAGAAGAACGAACCTTTTAAGGCATACCCGATTTCGGTTTCGGTCTAGACCGAAATTAAAAAACACGAAAGAATTTTCAACTAGTGAACAAGAAATTAAAAAACAGTACTGATAAAAGCAATAACAGAAACAAATAAAAAAAATGTCAAACTTCTATTGCAGATATATGCAAATGGGACACTGGGCACAGCTTGTTTAATCGCCAAGCCAGTGGAGTAACTTACTAGAGCAATTAGATTAACTTACTAGAGCAATTAGCACTATTAATCAACATCCAGGCATACACAATCTTATTGTGCTTTCTTAATATACGTTTGTACGTTATTTGCTCAGAATGACATACATCCATACAAGTATTTGTCTACTGTGTCTTCATGGGTCATGAGTCGGGAATTAAAGCAATATCTTCAATTCATATTCTCTAACAGGCATGGAACCAAGTTAATCAAGGAATTAATAGCATCAACAGACCTCAATATTTGAGCTGTATCACAATAAAAGGACTCAACATGGAAGGTAATCAAGCACTGTGTAATCCTTACTATTCTAAAAGCGTAAACGAAGGAAAATTCGTCAACCAACTTTCGTCAAAATTCCCTATGTATCCTGCCCTTTCTTTTTGTTGAACTTCCAAATAGGTCCCAATTTTTCAGCCCATTATCGGTATATCAGCCTCCTTATTTGCCCCTCCATATATGTCCAAAAAACTCACGTGAGGCAAATTCGTCGATTGTTTGCCCTTCATATTCCCATTTGTATCCCTTAATGTTATACCCCTTAATCTCCTTTCATAAACTATACTGCACCACAGGAATTCTGCCAATTTCACAAGGGCATCTAAGTCATTTGATTCATAGGTATATCCACCCTAATCGAAGAAGAAGAAACGACCAGGAGTCTTCATCTACCTCTCCTCCATTTTTTCCTAAAATACGCTCTCTCTCGACACTTGCTTCTTCCAAATGTACACTTGCTTCAATCAATCCTCCTTTTGGGCAAAAAAAATGCCGTGTGGGCTTCTCTGCATAGTCTTCATCTACCTCTCCTCCATTTTTTCCTAAAATACGCAATCTCTCTCGACACTTGCTTCTTCCAAATGTACACTTGCTTCAATCGATCCTCCTTTTGGGCAAAAAAAATGCCGCGTGGGCTTCTCTGCATATAAGGCTTCATGTAGGACGTTTCCCCTCTGAGTGAATCTCCTTTCAAGCAAGAAACCCTGTTCAAGCAAGAAACCCTGGTATGTAATTTCTATTTATATTAAATCCTCCAAAACCATTCTCTTCTACCTGCACTTCTCATCTCCTTCATTTCTTCTGCAGATTTAGGTAAAGTCTGGTTTTATTTTTTTTATTTGCTTATTTTGAAAGCAGAAACCAAGGTTTTAAATTTCGGTAATTTGGGATTTTTATTGGCCGTTAGGTTGTTGTAATTTTTGGAAGAAATGCCCATTGGGTTGGATTGTTTTGGTAAACTTGTTTTTAATGGTTGCTTCTTACCAGCTTCCAAAGATTCTGGAGTTAGTTGGGCTTGGATACACTGGTTGGTTTGTCTTTCGGTACCTTCTCTTCAAGGTAACAGAAAAGTCTACCAATGCTTTAACTCTTTCAATCTAAAGAAAAAGAAAAGAAAAATCATTGATCGACTCCCAAGCATGCCAAAATTGAAACCCACCTGAACTAATTTTACTTAATCACAAACCATTTATTTCTAACATAGAACATCTGTTTTATCAGTCGAGCCGGAAGAACTATCGACAGATATTGAATCATTGAAGAAATGACCAATTTTAGGGCATGCAAATGTAGTTACACTTGCTTTTAGTATGTATTTCATGTTGCCTCTCACAATTGTTTAACTTTTTAATTTTTTGAACATACTTTCTTAATAAAAATAATAAATATTGTTAATCCACTGAATAAATTTATTTCCTTTTATTTTCGTTGTAGTTACAGAAAGCTTTAGTTTAAATGATACATTTAAAATTTAAAATAATAATACATTGTTAATCCACTCAAAATATTGTTAATCCACATGTGTTTATAATTTTTGTAGTTCTGTTTCATTGTTCATTTGCTTTAAAAAATTTTGTGCTGATTGAATAATTGGTTACAATTTCTTGCTCTAAATTTTTTCATATATTTTTAAGGAAATTTTATTTGCACATAAACTCCTCACATAGATAATTTTCTATTCCAAAGAAATTTCTTGCAAAGGAGATGTACTGGAGTTCACTCAAATCCCAACTACGACAGAAGAACTCTCCCTCAATTCAAATCCAACCCCACCCAAATGGCTACACCCATCTTCCAAAACCCGATCATCTTTTCGAGAATAAAGAAAAGGTGATTAAAACCATAGTGGATTGGATGAGATGAAAAAAAATTATGTGCCACAGTTAGCTTCATATAAGAAACTACCTTATTATGGTTATCCCCTTTTTCTTCTTAATTAGTTACAATTTCTTGCTCTAAATTTTTTCATATATTTTTAAGGAAATTTTATTTGCACATAAACTCCTCACATAGATAATTTTCTATTCCAAAGAAATATCTTGCAAAGGAGATGTACTGGAGTTCACTCGAATCCCAACTACGACAGAAGAACTCTCCCTCAATTCAAATCCAACCCCACCCAAATGGCTACACCCATCTTCCAAAACCTGATCACCTTTTCGAGAATAAAGAAAAGGTGATTAAAACCATAGTGGATTGTGTGGACCCCGATCCGGGAGAGAGGTGGGGGACGAGCCCCCAGCGGCCTCTAGGATCATCCACGTGTGAAGGAGAGCTCTACCAAGGAACTCTCGAAACGGATGCCACCCTCATAGCATAGCACGAGTGGCGATATAAAAGAGATACCTTTCGATTCGGGAACAAGTCCGGATTCGAAACGTACCTAAACAAACTCAGAGTCGCCATCCACGGTATACGGCCATGGATCCTTTAAACAAAAATATGCTCTGTATACCATGGATAACCAGAAATATATATGGGTTCGTGCCTGATTACGAATGGAGAAGGTCTGAGAGCACCCCCAATTCGTCCGAGTGCAAGCACTTGGTCTCTTATGCCATTTATTATTAAATTTAAAGGGTTTCGGGCAAAAATCATATGAAATAGGAACAATTCTCAGGAATCGTCTACCTAAGCATGCATTTCCTGAGGATAAAGAAATAAGCATACAAAATGAAATGAAAAATGTGTCACCTAAACAAAGCTAGGTTGTGAGTGACATGTCTAATGGGTGTCTAAATTCTGATGTGCAAACACATGCAAGCTATAGCTAAAGGTATAGGATCAGTACTAAAAAGTAAGAAAACATATCAAATCATACAATAATTACACAACAAATCCTAAAACTCTAAATTATTAGCCTGAGTCCTCGGATGGCCTGGTATTCATCCAAAGAAGCCTACGTATCCCCGCCTCCACGAGAATCAAGGCAACGTAGTTCTTCGCGCCTATTCTAAGCTAGGATGCCTAAGACACCTAGACCTCTATCCTAGACTCGATCTAAAAGACCGGACTAGTTATTAAAGTTTCTTGTACGATTATTTAACTTTCAGTGAATTGTGGATTTTAGGACACCCTATATGCCCTAACTAAATGCAGATTAGCCCTAGGCTAATGCAGGTGGTTCCTACAACCTATGTGTAACTAGGCTGTATTCCCTAAGGAAAACAAATGGTTGACTAACGCATCCTATTCTAGTCATCAGTCGGCGATGTGGATCGCCAACTGACCCGACGGAGGCGCTCCTATAACTCTAGGACAAACCCCTAACTCTAAAACAAACACAAACAAGCACACAACAAATCAAAGACAAACTCCCTAACTCTAAAACTCTCTATCTAGGACAAACTCTTAACTCTAGGGGAAGATTTTGTTGAAAACAAGGTTTTGAAGAAAAATGGTTAAAACATTTATTTACAAAGTTTGGCTGAACTTGGGATGTAAATCCCAAGCTGCACTACGTACCTCGTGGAAGAGGATCAAGCCAACGTAGTTCGAAACGAACTCTCCTAATACGCTATAAAACTCAACACTTTAGCTGATTTAAGGTTTTTTAATATTTTCAAATGTTTTTGATATTTTTAAAGTTTTCAAATATTTTTTGAGTTTCAAATTTATACTGTTTTTGGATTTTAAAGCTTTTCCAATGTTCTGGACCTTTGAATGCTTTCAATTTTAAAGGGAACACGCAAGCACAACCACAAACTAGGGCAAAGCCCTAAATCCAAAGGTGAAAACCCCGAACAAGCAACTAACGCCTCAAAGAGACGATCCACAACAAGTAACTGGTGTCCCAAGAACAATGAAAATGATCTAAGATCCCTAGCAGGTAAAAGCATCTTAAATGATAAAGTCATATCTAACAGACGAACCAAAAGGCTACGGGACAAACTCCTAACATATAGGATAATCAACTCTAAATGGGAAGCCAATGAGTCCAAGACTCTCTATTGCTCTATAAGAGAGGGCAAATGAGTCAAAGACTCGCTCTAAAAAGGAGGGCTCTAACATGAGGCTAGATAAGCCTTCTAAAAGGAAAACTCTCTAAATGAGACAAAACTTGTCTTCAAAAAGGAAAACATTCTAATGAGACAAAGTGTGTCCCCTAAAATGAGACTCATGGAATTTGGAAGGTCTGGACATGATTTGGAAGTGATCCTAGAAGTTTAGATGTCTAGGTTGACATATAGCACGAGTTCCACTCATTTAGCATAAAAAAAAATTTGAAAGCACTCTACACAATAGGCAATTTTCGCAAATAAGGCTCTAAAATATAAAGTAAATCATGAAAATTGATCAATATGTGATTTGTGACTGGCTAGCATGCTCATCATATCCCAATACAAGCATTAGAATCAATATAGGTTCAAAACAATCTAAAAAAAAAAGAAAAGAAAGGGTGAAATTTCCACCCAACATGTAATTTTCACCAAAAATGGTAAAAACAGCCGACTAAATCATGAGAATGATTCAATATATGATTTAAAACTTGCTATCAAGCTCAAAACATCTCAAACACTCATTAAAATTGAATAGAGCTCATATTGTCCATGATTTTCAAGAAATGGCACAGTTATGTCATATAATGTGAAAAATGCAACTTTGCACTGACTTTTAGACCCCTCAAACATCAAAACCATCAAAAACTATACTAATCAAAATTGTAGATCTCAGCATGAATGACATTCTCACAGTTGACCATTTTGTTTGGATCTGGCCAGAAGTGGCCGGAAAATGGTCTCTTCCGATCCATCGCCATTAAAAGACATATTAGTGTTTTTACTGAAAGTTCGGGCTCAGTTTTGACACTTAAAATATCGCTTCTGGAAAAATTCACTCAAGGACAAAGTATTAGAAAATCTTGTGAAGAACATTTTTTCTTTGTATGACTTCGGACAAAACAGACCTGGAATAGCCTAAAAATGGCCAACAAGCTGCTGTTGCAGAAATGACAGTTTTTTCAGAAAAACTGAAGCTTGCAAGTCGTTTTTGACATATTAAAAAGCCTTTATGGAAAAAGTTGCTCAATAAGACAGTTTTAAGAGATATTATAACGAACACTTTTCCAGTTGACAATTTCGAACAATTCCGATCAGAAGCAGCCCAAAAATTATTCGACACGATAATTTCTAAAAAAAACTTGAACAAAAACAGCATTGTGGACTGAAAATTTTAAACGGGCATAACTCTCTCGTCTTTTGGCCAATTTGGGCCGCCATATGTCGAACTGACCGGCTCGACGAGATCTACAAGATTGAGAAGTTTTTTTTTGGTGATTTTAAGTTTTAGAAATCCGAAAATAGAAAAAAAAGGGCTCGACAGCAAGCATGTACAGTTTTTTTTTTTTTTTTCGAATTCAACAAGTACTTCTAAATTAATACCCAAAAAATCAAATGCTCAAATGGTTAGCACAGGTATAAGAAGTTCACGGACCTGAAACTGAAATAGAGCAGAGAGGGAAATCGAAATCCACCAGAGGAGCTTCCTTAAAGGCTTTGAAAGATCTTCCAAAAACCGACATTCTCTTCGAAAAGATGCAAGGCATTTGGTTTTTCGCCATTAAAATGCATCGTTTTATGAGCTTTTTTTCTTTTCTTCTCCTTCTTCTCTTTCTTTTTTTTTTTTACCCCCAAATCTGAATCTCCCAACGCCAATGAAGCTCCGACCTCATCCTTTTCTCGAGTTAGCAGTGCACTGCAATTCCTTAGAGACCTCATCATCGTCCACGAATTTTGCACTTCCAATACTTGCAGTCATTCGAGAAACCTGATCATGACAAGAGTGGACTTCTTCAAGGTTGTGATCGCTAGTGCTTATTGGCACATTCGTTAGCCTATGAGGCGCATCAACAGACACAGAACTGCTGGCTGCCAACTCGGTTTCATTATGGTCGCCACGAGAGTTGTCCAATACATTATCCAAGTCCTCTGCTCGACTGGATGCTGCTGATTGCTTAACCCTGATCTTAACAACAGGAACTCTCCGCTCGTGGCCGTTAGAAACAGTATCAGCTTCCTTGGAAGCTTCTGAAATGGCCAAACCATCGGGTGAGATGATGATAGGTGTATCCTTGGCTTCTGGTGTACCGGTGAGAGCTTCTTGGGGCTTAGATATCCTTAGCTTCAGATGAGCAGATTTAATCTTCTCATCGGTGGACGGTTCAGCATCCACCACAGGTTGTATTTGAACTCTTGGAACACCATAAAGTGTTGGAGGCCTCCCTTATTTGACACATGTGCATCACATGCACAGCCAACTTCACCTCGTAAAGATGGCTCTTCATCTAAGAATTCCATGAATAATGACAAGGCTGAATCAATGCCTTTGAAGTAGAACTCAAGATCAAGCAGTGCTCTACTTGCTTCAATTCTAACTTGCCATGGTGCCGTCTCAAAATTACGGAAAGGTTTAATAAGACAGAATACGCGATCAAGTGGCACCCAGGCTGTAAGCTTAAGTGTAATCTGCGTAAGTGAGCGAATGCAGCTGATTGTCAAGACTCCATTGTAACTGGGCATCATCCATCCAAAAGTTCATAAATCTGAACGAAATTGTTACGAATAGCATCTTCATCAAATGCCCCACCAAAATAAGATTTGAACAGTGCAACCGCCTCGACAACGAACTTCAATACACAAGCAACATTAGCATTGCTGCTGACAACAATCACAATGTACACATTGCTGATTCTCATGTAAAGGAAAGAGCAACTCCTGCTGGACAATTAGATCGTCGAATTCTGAAGTGGAGCTGTATTCCTCGTTGTAATTGACAAAAAACGAATGTTTTCCCTCTCTGCTTCCAATTTTTTATAGGATTCTTCATGCTCTTCGTCTTCGAAACTCAAAATAGTAAAATCGTCTGAATACTCTTCTTCAGTTTCCAAAGGCGGAACAGAGTTAAAACGCGAGCTCAATCTAGAGAGCTGCTGTTTTCCTCTAATTCTCGAACATATTTGCTTCGTCATACTCCGAATTTGAGCTGAAGCTTCTTAAAAGGCCTTTTGAGGATAAAACATCTATAACTTTTGAAATTCGCTCAAACTTTCATTAGAGCTAAAGCTAGATCTGAACATTCCAAGGCAATTTAAGCTTTAAACAAAAATTGAGGAAAGCTTGATCTGAAATTTCACTAGAAAATGAACAGATTTAAGGTTCCAAAGATTTCTCAAGCTACTTAGGGTTTGAAGCAAGAAATCAAAGAAAATCAGCAGCTTTAATGAAGAATAAGGAAGAAATTAAAAGGTACAAGGTAAGATTGAAATGAAGAGAAGCTCGAATCCCTTTTCTCTTCCTCAAACTTTCAATTTCTCTCTCTGAAACTGCAGATTTCTGAATCTCCTAACCTGAATTTTCTTCTTCAACCTCTTCAAATCACAGATCGGAGCTCTGATCAAGCCACCGGAGAAGAAGATCAACACTTCCTCTCTGAATTTGTCTAGATCTAAGGTTTCATGGCTAGGGTTTGAGGAAAATGAAGCTCGGTTGGAGTTTCTATAAAAAAAAAATCCAGATCTGATGGGATTTAAAAGCAAAGAAAACTAAAAGTATATCTGATGAAAAAATGTGCAGATCTAAGGTTTAGAGATGGAAGAAATAGAATTAAAGAAAGAGATCTCAGATCTGAGCTTGCTGGAGATGGAAATCCGGTTGGAATTCCGTCGGCATCTCAACGGAGAAGACGATCTCTCTCTCTCTCTCTCTCTCTCTCTCTCTCTCTCTCTCTCTCTCTCTCTCTCTCTCTTAGAAAATGAAGATCTCCCCCCCTTTTTTTTCGTTATTTTTTATATATATATCAAATGAAGGCTGCTGATATCGACACTACTATATTGATGGGCGCACAAAAATGCGCAAAATTTGATGAGCGCACACCCGAATCGCGTCTTTTCTGCCCCAGGCCACGTCCTTTCCAGGATAAATTCGCCCCCCCTTCAGGATAAATTCACCCCCTTTTCTGGTTTACACTACGACACCGCCTCGGCTCGATCGCTAGGCAAACGCGCTCGGATTCTGACGAAATTTTGCAGGAACCTAGATGAGACCCCAACCTAGCTTAGGGTGAAGTTTGGGACCCTAATTCATTCATTTGATGGGGTTTTGCATAAAATTGGAAGGTGAAGGGCACGGTCAAAATGGGGTGTCTACAGATTGGATGAGATGAAAAAAAATTATATGCCACAGTTAGGTTCATATAAGAAACTACCTTATTATGGTTATCCCCTTTTTCTTCTTTGTAGTGGTTCTACGTTGTCTTTTTTTAAGGTGTGAGTATTAGTTCAATTCAGCTTTTGTGTGTTGGTTCATTTTCAGTCCAGCACTCATTGAAAATGTACATATGAATTGAGTATGTGTCTTCACAGCAATACACGTGTGTTGACATTGAAGAAATAGATGATGAAGAGTGGAAAAAGCCTCCAGCAGAAATAGCTGCACTTCTGCCAGATAACTAGATTGTATTAGTTTGTAGGTCATCCATTTCTTTTTGCAAATCATTAAAACTTCAACTCTTTCATATTATTTTTTGGCAATATTCACTCCTACAGTTGATTTATCATTTTCAAATGATGGATTCAAGGGTATCAAAGTTGAAATGAACTCAATGGCACATGAAGATTACGAATCTTTTTTGATGGAAAGTAACTTTTTGTCCCTAATTCTTATTATTTGTCTTTAAGTTCTTATTTGTACAAATCATTTATTATTTTCAACTAATTTATTTCAGGATATGCAAAATTAGGTGGAGGCAAAGGAGGATGACGAACTTACCAGTGTTTTTTGATATAATCAAACTTTTTCTCCAGAACAAACGATGACTTAAATTTGCATATTTTTAAAATTGAACTCTGTTTGTATGTAAATATGGTTGCTTTAAATACGGTCTATATGTAAATATGGTTGCTTTGAATATGGTTTATATGTAAATATGGTTGCTTTGAATATAATATCCTCAAAAAAAATGGTTGCTTTGAATACAGTATAGGAACTGTGTTTACGAAATTACATGTCTCTTTACTATAATGATATGTGGCTACATGACCCCTGCTATGGGCCTATGGCTGAACAAGAACTGAACTTCGTTGAATGGATCCCCAACAATGTGAAGTCAAGTGTATGCGACATCCAAATTCTTCAGACTAAAGAACCCCTTCCATCTTCTAATTCCTTGTTGTCTTCTTCTTCCATCCTTTTGCTTCCAGATGGCATCCAGAGCTCAAGAGCATGAACCTACAGGTGGAGAGAGTACTTTTTCTTTTCTTTTTTGGGGAAAGCTACAGGTGGAGAGAGTATTTGCAGGACGATCTTATGGTTGGAATCACCGTAGGCGCTTGTTCCGTAGGTAGTATTTGCAGGACGATCTTATGGTTGGAATCACCGTAGGCGCCTGTTCCGTAGGTATCTCTCTCTCTCTCTCTCTCTCTCTCTCTCTCTCTGTATTTATTCTTCACCGTCTTCTTTGATCAATTTTTGTCTTTGTTGATGTATATTCAAGAGAATTTCTGCATGGAGATAGGTGATTATTTCATTTGTGAACTATAATTCCTGGAAATGCTAAGAGATTTTTGCTTTCATTTGAGTATATTGCACTTTTATTCCTTTCAGTGTATTTGGTTTCCCTTATATGCTACACTTTTCTTTTCTTGATTGAATTATATCGTTTTTTATACACAGATTCTGGTTTCATTCCTATCTTTATTTATTCTATATTTGAGTCATTGAGTCAAGTCGCAGTTGGTCCGGTGGCATTGGTGTCTCTCTTAGTCATTGTCTATTCTTCATATGAACTATACACAGAGCTTGCAATATTGCTAGGCTACTAGCACAGATGGTCAGCGTTTTTTTAATGTATGATGGGTCTGTTGAGGTATGAAGCCAATTTTTTTATTTTCTTGTATTTTAATTGCTACAGGTGATCAACAATTTTGTAGATTAATTCTGAGAATGTGAGACCAAAAAGTTGATGATTTATGCACTCCTAAGCAATAATTTGTCTATTAAAGGACTTGTTTATATTCTGCTTTAATTTTTTACAATGGCCAAAGTTAGTGGAAGCACTTTAAGCATTTCTCATAGCCCCTTAATTTTGCATGAGTATAACTAGACTATTTTCTTAATTTTTTTTTGAAAATACCAGGTACTTGTTTATTGAACGAAATAGAACCTGAATCCTAAGCACCCTATATAATTAGACTATTCTAGAAAAAAATAAAATAAAAAAGGTGAATTAGTGACTTAAGAACTCTGACATGTATGCTAATGAAGTGTTGATTTTGTACTGCTAATTAATTGATGATTATTGACAAAGTGAAATCTAGAGCAGTGATTTCAGGATATCGCCATCTGATTGATAACGTCGATAGGCCTAATGACAATACACGTGAGTGACCAATTTCATGTTCAGGTTGGTCTCATTGCTGCAACCAATCAAATGGGCAGAGAACGAACCACATCTCCCTTTACTATGATAAATGTTGATGAGAAATTGACAATGATAAAAGGAGAGAATTCCCTTAGCTCTGTTACCAATTTGTTGTTGTGTTAGGGGAAATGATATAGATTGTTGTCTCTCCTAAACCAATTTGTTGTTTTGTTGGGGGAGATGATATAGATTGTTGTCTCTCCTAAAAGCCAATGTAGGACATTCATAAGATATGATGATAGAAAAGTTGGATTTCAGTCAGTGGCGGAGCCAGGATTTATACATAAGGGGGGCAGGTTATACATAAGGGGGGCTGCTTATACATAAGGCTGGGCCCATTTGAGTTGGGCCTATTAAGGAGTTTGGCCCAACTCAACAGGGGCAGCTGCCCACCTTATGCTACATGTAGCTCCGCCCCTGATTTCAGTGATGGTTTGATTTATGCATGTGAGAAGCAAAACATTGGTAAATACTTGTGTTCTATCTCTTCACAATGTCTCTTTGAAATTTTGAGCAGTTTTGGTCGTTGCCTGCATTTGACGTTTCTTGCTTAAAATCATTGTCAATTTCTCCTCTATGTAAAATGTAAGATCAAATCAAATAAGGGTAGTTGATATGGTGGAAAAATGCCCTAACATATCTTTTTGGTGACTAACACACCAACATACCAATTTTTATGGTTGGAATTAAATAACTTTCATTTTTTTTGACATTTAATAAGTGATCTATTATGACCTACTTTGCATCAATGTATGATCTAGATGGGTGCTGTGTAGAAACTTCTACACTGAAATTTTAGTTTTGGGGATTTTGTTTATAAATCTATGATTCACACAATTTTTTCCAATGTGTACTTTTTATCGTTCATTAGTGAAAGAAAATTACATCTTGTTTTGTAAGTGATGTGGCTTCTTGCATAATGATATGTTTAGGTGTGATTTCAGCATAGGCTACCATGCATGACAGTGCTTAGGACACGTGAGTGGCCAATAGAGCACATTTATTCCAGACATAATCATGCTTGGATTAATTTATTTTGGATTTGCAGTAATGAATTTCTTATATTTCTAGATCACCCAAGGCTATTTAACAAATCTGCTCACTTCCCCCAGGCCCCAGTAAACAACAGTTGTTGCATAACAACCCATATTCTGCTCTTGTTGTGGATGATTCTGAAGATGATAGTTATGAATTGCTTATCATTAATTGATGATTTAAAAAGGTTATCAAGAGTTTTTTTTTTCCTTAGAGATTTATAAAGATTATCAATGGAAGTTTTTTATTCTTACGATTAACTTCATATAAATGGTTTTATTTGTGAGGAAAGTGTTCCTGCGCAGCTGCGTAGGGAGCTCCCTGCGCTTAAGTGGCTTATAAAGCCAACGATTAGTCGCTTTTTGTGGACCCCGCAAAGGTGGACCCGCCATACGAACCAATCGTTTGTTCTTTTAAAGCCATTCCATCAACTGATTAGGTTTAGATTTTCTAATTAGATTTTTTATTCAGCTGTATGTCTTTTGAATATATATCAATGCAAGATCCATCCATTTTTTTGACACTTGGATCATCTATCTTTTGTTAATATTGGGTGGTAAATAGCAGTATAGCAGTCGATGTATGAGTAAATGCTCCTTAGAATAGGTTATATCGTATGGAAATTGTTTTTCCCTGTCTCCCTCTCTCTATGTGTGGGTTTTTTTTTTATGTACATCATAAACTCTTGGGCATGAACCATGAGGCACTACTCCTATCGATTTTTAAATTTTAATTTCTCAATTGAGCTATGAATTTTATACTATTTTACTTCATTTGTCCCGAATTGAAATGCTTCTCTCTTTCTCGCTCATATGTCTCTAAAAGCCGGTGTCGGTCGGTTGACTTGAATTGGCCGATTCTTGATTCAACTTTGTAACTTATCTATCATTTAGTTACATGGGTTTTTTTTTTTTTTTTTTGTGTGGCAGAGGAACAATTTTGGTAGAATTCTTTTCAATCTTTTCCTTTACCGCACTTGATAGTGATAAAATTTTATGAGGATCTTAATTTCGCAACTGAGCTATGAATTTTCTCCTAACTATTTTCTTTTAGATTGCAATTACAATCACATTGACTACTGGACTTTGGTTTCACAAACATCTTTGTTTATGTGCAAATTGTTCAATTATTATTGGATTAGCTAACAAACATCCACATAGTGGTCTGTTTGAAATTTCTATGTTGTTGCTATAATTTTAATATATTTTCTGCTATGAAAAAATAAATAATGTTACATAAATATGCTATTGCTCTATTCCCTATGCCAATTTTCCTGTTCATTTGATTCATTTCCTTCTCACGGAAAAAACCCACCATTCTCTGTTTTCTTATTTCTTTCAAATATTTTAATAGTAAATTTATGATTTAGATTTGTTCACTGTACTAATTTATTTGTCGAAATATTGACTTTTCTATTTTATTGTAGGTGTTCTTCTTTTTTAAATTGACTTGATGCGACTTGACATAGATAGGTGTCTGCTTTTTTTTCCTGGTAATATATGCTCTTAATGGATTTTATTAGCAGTTCTGATCAATATTTGTTCGGTTTAAATTAAATGTATAATTCAGTTTTCTTAACCGGATAATTAGGTTTGGTGTAGGCTTGACTGATCATGTTGATTATCAAAGGACACACTTGCCTCTCTGAAATCGGTCTACTGACATTTATATTCCTTTAGAATGTCATGAATAATAATACCAACATCTTATTTTAATCATTCAAGTAAAATTTTGATCTATTATAATTTTGCCTCTAAATATTAAGATAAAGTGTATTTTTTAGATTTCTTTATCTAAACCAAGAGAATGTGTTTTAAACAACCAAGCATGATCTTATGTTTGTTTCCTTTTTGTTAATTAAAGAGGGTACTCTATTTAGATTGTTTAGATTTTCTTCTTGGTTATTGTTGTGGTGTCAACAACAACAATAGATCAAAAAGAAGATATCATCAGACTTGGTTATTATTTTCGTATCATCAGAACCTTCTTGGTTATTGGAAACTCAATCCAGGAGATGAAACTTACTGTCACAGAGAGTGTCGAAGCAATTTACAGCTATGTTTATACAGAAATCTTTCTTCTATTGGAACACTGGAGGAGGGATGGACGAGATGGAATTTTTGGAGGCTAAATGCAACATAAATGATCTGGTCTCAGAATGTCAACGATATTAGGATGCAACTTCAACAGTATTCAGCCCGTCTTTATGTGAATGGCTTTCTTCTATTTTGGTGCTTTAGTGGTTGGGTCGGATTGCATTGCTGTGGTTTGGATTTCTCTTCGCTATTAATTTCCTTTGGTGAGTTGTTGCTTTATGGATCTTCGGATGAATATCAGTTTTGATCATGGGATGATTAGTAAGGCCCTGTTTGTTTTGAAGACAGCGACCAACATTTTGCAGGATAGCTGCCGATTGCAAGGTGAGAATACCTTGGTCTTGAAATTACTTTTTTTCAAACAGAAATGCACATCTCTCTGTTGAGCTCTCCTCCCATTGATTTTTTTTTTTAGTGATTTAATAACTTGCTTATTTTGTCAGTTGGAGTGTACGATGGCAATGAGGTCCCTTCAATCCTTCCAATGTGATGTACAACTGCCTCTTTGCAGTCATAGATAAAGCGGGTGGAGGAACTTACTTGGATTCTGCAGTTGGAGACACGAAGGGTAATGACTTCAATCTTTTGTTTGTAAATATTAAGGGTTTCTGGTTGTAAATATTAAGAGCGATGCTATAAACCATTTCATATACTTTATCTCCTTCGTCTAATTTTTGGAAAAATGTCCAGTTTTTAAATATAACATTTCAGAGTAGTATGATGATATTGTCCATCATTCAGAGTATTTGTAATTGGAAACAAAATATCTTTTTGCACTTGACAAACCGGCAATTTTGTTTACAGGCGGATATTGGAGGCCTCCCTAGCATTTTCACCTATTTGACATTGGAAAAAGAGGACTCAGATTGTAATGGAGGAGGTTGTACAAGCTGTTGAGAATGTGATAAAAGAGTGGTGGGATCAGACATCAGGAAGTGGAACAGAGGAAGCGACTTCGCTTCCCACATTGAATTACTGAAAAGTAGTCCCCACGAAATCTGTGCTCAAAACAACAAGGGCTGCATGGCTATTTCCATACTCAAACGACATCAAATGAAGAGTAGTAATATTGTCATTGGTCTCATCAACCCTTATCTCTGGCAGTTGATGTTGTTTGTTGTATGTTGCTAGCTTAAAGTAAAGTTGTGGACTCAACCTTGCTGATTATGTGACTCAAGACAATTGATCTGCTAGAACTGTAGGTTTAGTGATCCATATTTTGTCTATTTTGAGTTTTGGATCTCCCACTCTCATGGGTTCCAAGTTAGCTTCAAGGAAATAGACTTATTGGGAAGATCCACCATGTTGCTTGTCTAATCTTAGCTGATTTTCCATTTCCCCTTTCCAAACTTTCCTAATGACATTGGTCTTAAATTTGTGTTATTTTCACTTCATAATCTCCTCCTACGTAATTTTGTAAGTTGTTTCCTACCTAACATAATGATTGTAATTTAGCAACATCTTATGAATGTATCTATCTATCATAATGATTGTAATGTAGCAACATCTTATGAATGTATCTATCTATCATAATGATTGTAATGCTTGAACTCAGTTGTTTTTTAACCATGATATTGCATCCTCAACATTTCTATACAGAGAGAAATATGGTAAGAAGCACATGGCAATGAAGAGGTACATTGTGGGTCCAATGAAATCAGAAGAATAATATACTTGTACTCTCATGTTTTTTTAAAATGGTATTATACTTAAGGTCTTGGGTCACACGTGCAAATTGCACGTGAACTTTTCCTAGTCATATATAAAATGCAGAACATATCAAAGCAAAGTGTATAGTGTTTAGTGTTTTGTGTGTGTGTGTGTGCGTGTCATATGGGGATGATATTTCCACCCTTACAATTAGCCATTCCATTAACCATAAAAAACCATTCAGCAGCAAGTAGGAGAGCAGCTCAAGGTGGCAAACGTGCCGACCAAATGAGGCCCGGATAGGCCCGCGGCCTGGCACGGCACTGCACGGAAGGGGTCATGGGCCGTGCCGTGCCATGACCCCTTCCGTGCCGGGCCGAAATCCTCGAGGCTAGGCACGGCACGGCCCACGGCCAGCCGTGCAGGCCCGTGTTCTTTTTTTTGTTTGAAAATATATGTTTTGGATGAAATACCCCCCAAACTAGCCGTTTGAAACAACTTTTGGAGGGTATTTTCGGGTTTTTTTTTTTAAAAAAAAACATTTTATAAAGGGGAACCGGGCTCACGGGCCATGCCGTGCCGGGCCTCCGTGCCGTGCCATACCTGGCCAAACGGGCCGTGCCGGGCCTCCCAACCAAGCCGGGCACGGCCCGCGGCTTCATGCCTGCCGGCACGACATGCCTCACTGTGGCTATCTGTGGCGTGCCGTGCCTTGCCGGGCCGCGGGCCGGCACAGCCCGTTTGCCACCTTGAAGAGCAGCTGTTTGCAATTTTGTTGGCCAAGCTTGATGATTTGCTCGCTCCAATTTGAGAACACGTCTAAGATCCTGAGAATGTTTAGCAAGGATTTATTCTGCATTCTTTTGAACGATGAAAATTTTATTACAACAAGGCTTTATTCTGGATTAAAATAATTTTTACAAAGGTATGGTTTTGGATTAAAATAAACTTTTATAGAGGCATGTGTATGGATTTAAATCAGTCAAGATGAAATTTTCCTTTAAATCCAAGGACAGAGGCTGTAACTATTTGCTAGTGGCCTTCAAAAGAACCAGAACTCACTTTGCTGGTATTGGTTGGGTACTGTGTAACTGTAGAGAGAGACTCTAACAGGCTGACACACACCTACTTTCGTGCTTTCATGTTCTTTATTTTTTGTCCCTAACAGGTCATGGGCCACTAAACGGAATGCCACTTGTAAGCGAAAACAAGAAGTCAACAAGGACGGAATGGCTAGAAATGGGGGTGGAAATAGAACCAACGCCCCACTCCTCCTCCAATGATAATTCAATACTATGAAAGAATTTTTTTTTCATACATCACTTACAATCGTATAACTAGGGACTAACAAATTCCAAATCAAATACCCAAATTTGTCCTAAACATATGAACATGTGTGGCTTCAATGTTGGGCAGAAAACCTTAGCCAGTTGAGGTAGACGCAAATGCCTTTAATAATGGTCAGCAAACAAATTCATTTGGCTCAATCACTAAAGAAAATGAAGAGATGCAAGAAAAAGACAGCATAAACATGGCTTTAGCTTATGAAAATGTTGGGGACCGAAGATGGAATCTCATTAGAACTCGACCGTCTATAAGCATAATGACATTGTGTTCTGGGACATAGGGATTAATGTCGGTCCGTGCCATCCATTTTAAAGGCCCTCACATAGATAGGGTGTCTACAAAAAATCAGATCCATAGGATCATCCCAACCCTACGATTTGTGGAGGTAAAATGGATGTCTTTAAACCTTCATAAATTAGTCCATTTTTTGCCTCCACAGTTCGAATGGTTAGGATGATCATATGGATCTGATTTTTTGTGGACACCCTATCTATGTGAGGGCCTTAAAAATGAATGGTTTGGATCACCCAAATAATGTGGCCCCCACTGTATTTTAAGCTAGTGTGTAGATAACTTATCTACACATGTGTGTAGGAACCGTTTTCTCATATATATATATATATATATATATATATATATATATATATATATATATATATATATATATATATATATATATATATAACATTTCCTACACACTTGTGTAGGTAAGTTACCTACACACTAGCTTAAAATACAGTGGGGGCCCACATTGTTTGGGTGATCCAAACCATTCATTTGAATGGTCCTCACACAGATAGGGTGTCCACAAAAAATCAGATCCATAGGATCATACCAACCCTACGATTTGTGGAGGTAAAATGGACGAGTACAGCCCACAACAATGTATGATACAAAGATTCCCCATTTAAATCGGTCTAAAACATGAACCAGTGAGCTGCGAGTTTGAGGTTGTACATAAAGCCCTAACCATTTGAGTTATAGGATCAATGCCCTTTCCTAATGTCCGCAACCAAGTCATTTGGCCCTTCCCCTAAGGAAATGGAAGAGACACAGGACAAGGCAGCGTAAGCGTCTCTTTAGCTTATGATAATGTTGATGACTGAAGATGGAATATCATCAGAACTCGACCGTCAATTAGTATCGAGACATATTATATATAGTGGCATGACATATATAAGGACTCACCATTAATTTCAAAGATACACTAACAGACGTTGTCAGGCAGAAAAGGACATAATAAAATCAAATTGAACTATTGATTTATCTATTCAAAAAAGTAGTACACAATCAAATATGAAATTCTATAAACAGGACGAGGTCCCCATGAATGAAAAAGTTGAGAACATGGGAATAAAAGTAAAGGGTGTGGTGGTAGTTGCTAACGGCCCCAAGACGAACTCTATAAATAGGAGGCGATCATTTTGGAAGGGGGATCGAATCATTAGGAGAAAAAAGAGCTATGCTAAGGATAAGAAGAGAATAAGAGAGAAAAGTGAGAAAGATTATTAACCAATTATATTCCTTCGCTCTTGGAGACTTCCTCTGAGAAGAAGGTGGATACTCTTGAGTCAATTCTAGCAGACTCATTAAGAAGGTTTCCCTCAGCGAGAAAAAGATATTCCTTGAGAGCTCTCTTTGTAAGACTCAAGGAAAGGGAAAAAAGTTTTCATCTCCGCAACAAAAATTTCTCTCATCCGGGAAGAAAATCAAGGGTCCGTGAAAGAATCTTCCTCAGAATATACCTTACAAAATTAACATCTCTGACTCTAGGGAATTCCTCTTCCGAGAGGACTCCTTACAAAAATGGAGTCAAAATCTTTTCCGACTAAAGGAGTTACTCTTCTAGATGGGCTTACAAAAGAAAAGAATAAGTCGTCAAAATCTATCCTCCAAGTGGCCCAAGATGAAAATCTCTCATTTGTGAAGAAAAGCCCTCCCCTTTGGGATGCACGTGAAAGAGTCTTCCTAAGAAGATCCTTAGGCTCTGTTCACTAGCGTTCCCTGGAAAGCAAATCCCTGGAAAACAGCCTCTTTTTTCCTTGTCAAGACAAAATTCTGGTGTTCACTTGCTTTCCAGTGAAAATAGAATTACTCATGTGGAATTTCTGCAATAAGTCAAAAAATGACATGGAAAAGCTCATTTTCCCCCCTTTAGGGATTTCATTTCCGACCAAAAACACACGGATTTTGTTTCCCTAGGAAACTAGTGCAAAAAGAAGGGCAAGCAGTTTCCCTGGAAACCTTTTCCTGCGCAAGTGAACAGTCCAGAAACAGTACAGGGAAACCTTTTCCTGCACAGATTCCTTGGATTTTTTTTCCTAATGCCATGTCAGATTCCCGGGAAACATTTTCTTTACCTTTCTCGGGAAAACAAGTGAACAGAGCCTTAGGGAGGGTCAGTCGCGGGGATTTTAAAATGCCCAAAGATTTCCCAGATTGTTGGTCACTCTAAGGAAGTCTTGTGGATTGTGGCCTTGTGGGTCACTCTGAGAACGCCTAGGACTCTTCAAGTAGGGATCACACTAGGGATGTTAAGTAATCTGGGTTTTAAAGTTTTACATTCTAATTTTTTACCATTACTATAGGAAGCTTGTGGGGACCCAATTGAGGGTCCAAATAAATAAATGCTGTGAAGCCCACTAAAAAGGATTAGTTGTAAAGAAATCAGATATTGGTGTTTCAAAATAAGAGTATTTTTCATTCCAATTTTTACTATTATCCCAAAAAGTTTGTGGGCTAAAACTTTTCTTGGCAGAACTCTAAACCGGAAGCCTTTAATCTAAGTTTTCTCTCTCTTTTTACCAACAAAAACAAGAAAATGACATGCATTATGCATGAACAAGATTAGTACAAAAATATGAGAAATTATATGGTGGCCGCCCTTCACATATAAAGAGCGGAGAGACAAAAAATCAACCACGTTGATTTTTGATAAAGGTAAAAGTCAAAAAAGGGAGTTTGCCTGGATAAAAAAATCAAGGGACAGGGTTTTTTCTCCCTCTGCGCTTGTTGTTTGACGGTCGGCCACCATATAAAAACTCCAAAATATACACTCTAATTATAAGTAAGTATTTATGAAAATAGAGATCACTACCGAAACGACCATTGCACGTGTAGAACCCCGTGAAAATAGAGATCTCTATTTATGGAAATAGAGATCATTATCCAAGAGTTCCCCAATCGGATCATTCGATCAAGACAATTGCTCTTTGATGCAGTGGAGCCCTTTTTCTTGTTGAATATAGATTCTTGCTCATTGATTAGGTTACTCTCATTAGTAGCTTTGTTTGTGTGTGTGTGTGTGTGTGTGTGTGTGTGTGTGAGAGAGAGAGAGAGAGAGAGAGAGAGAGAGAGAGAGAGAGAGAGAGAGAGATTTCTCTCTGACCACCTTTATCTTTTTATGCCCGCTGAGACTCTTCAATAATGATTGAGTTGATTAATTGAAGGGATTGGGAATAGGTTTAATGCAAAAAAGGCCAAAGGAAAAAAACACTTGATTTCCCATGATATTTCAATTACACATGATAGGTTTTCTTCAAATAGAAGAGGGAAAAACCACTAATTGTAGTTGTTAATAGCTAAATTTAGGGTTTGATTATTAATGTGTAGAGAGAGAAATTTCTTTTTAGTGTGTTTGATTATTAGTTTTCATTTTAAGATAAGAAGGTAACACTCACTTGGGGGTTTTAATGCCATGATATGATTTATGGATTGAAAGACTTCTTGGCAAAAGTACCATGCATTTGCTTATGAGTATCAATTGCTTCATGTAATTATTGCATGAGATAAAGGAAAGGTAAGGCCATTTTTGGATACAACTAAAATAGGGCCTTATTTAAGTTAATCTATTTGCAATGCCCATGGTTTTCCTTTCCATTACATGTCGCATGTAACCACAAGTTTAGCCCATTGCAGTTGGTCCTACTATAATTGGATGATCCTATAACCTTCATCGATAAGGTTCCATTTTTTCTCTATGTAAATGGGCGATAAAATAAATTTTACATCCATTTTAGTGAAATATGGGCATAAATTTTCTTTTACGCCCATTTTATGTCGAAAGAAACAAAGCCTAAGGCATCTTTAATAGCTTGCCAATAAAAGCTAAGCCATATAGATGGACGCAACATATGGTCTTGGCAAGCTATTAAAGATTCAAATGGACCTAACATATGTTCTCGACGATCTGAGTACTATGTGGGATCCAAGTTCGATGACTACGATTACAACCTAACAATAACCATGTTGTTGAGAAAATCCACCGGGCAGAACAATTCGACCGTGCACAAATTTAATGGAAAAGTAAAATACACAAACAAGCCACAAGATGAACACCGAGATTTTACGTGGTTGGGACAAGCCTACTCCAAAGGCGAGAAACACGATCTTCCAGCATGAGAAAACAACATACAAGGATTACAATGGATTTAAACCAAAACACAAACCCGCAACCATTTCCTTGCTTCTCAAACCCAAGACCGTACCCAAGAGTTACCTGAGAGAAACCCACAAAAGAAAACCCAACAAAAACCCAAGAGAAAGCTCCAAAGGTACCCAAGAAAAACCCACTTTCTTCTTCTCCTTCTCTCCCTCTTTCTCTCTCTCTTCTCTTGCACGTTCTCACACCCATGAGAAACACCACTCTTGCCCCTTTCCAAACGTGGGTTTTGGGAGCTAAAATAGCTAGCTTTTTCTTTTCTTTCTAAACCTCAAAAAGAGAAACCTACTACTTTGCTATTTTGCCTTCCCACCCAAGTAATCCAACGTGGGTCGGAAATAAGGCAACTTTCCAACAATCTCCACCTTGGCTTATTCCCCAGACACCTAAAGATTTTTCGTTGATGTTATCACCGGTTCGCTATCACCGCAAACCACCACTGGCCTTCCAAACTACCAGCTACATACCTTCGAATCACCTTGGTTCTGACTCCTCTCGATTCGATCAACACGGCCAATGCACATGTGTAGCTGTCAACCCGTTGACTCACCTAGTCAACCTTAGAAAGGATCTCGATCCATCCTCCCCAACGTAGGTACTGTCACCCTCTCACCATCATCTGCAACCTGGAAACCTGTCTCTGCACCAACTACGAAATAGACCCTACGTGTGCGCACACAATTATCCCGTTTCCAACTAGCCATCGAGATCTTAGGAACACTAGTCACTGTGTCCTCGAACAGACGATATAATCCACCACACTTCTATCCTTTCATCAGAACCATACAGCCACGTGTGATTTTAATGGCTCCACTTGCAGCTGAAAACCTGCAACCCCTAGAGTCCAACGGGCCAAGAGATACTAGATTCTTCCGTATCTTTGGGACATACGCCACACCACCCAAAGTACAAACCACTCAATCAAACATCTTGATCTTCACCGTCCCAACTCTCGTGACATCACAAGTAGACCCCTCACCAAGGACACTATACCCGCCCCTGTCTCTTGGAACGTATCAAAATATTCCCTCCTGGATCATACATGAACAGAGCACCCTGAATATTAAATCCACTCATCATGAGGAGAAATGTGATTACCTGAGGAGACTGTGAGAACGTCTCCAAACACTTCACTCTGTTCATTCGTTACCGCCACCACATCATTCGTAGCATCATTGTCCGCCCGGTCAGCTCGCTTCGGACAATCCTGCTTAATGTGACAATATCCCTTGCAACGGTAACATTGTGCGCCCTTTTCGCCGACCCTGGAGCTTGACCTGCCTTTTCCAGATCTCCTGTTAAACGTCCTTCCTCTTTGATTCCCACCATGAACAACCAATCCATGCTCTACCCTTACACTAAGAACATGTTTCTTTCGCATCTCATCCGATAAGAGCGACGCCGTGACTTCCTCTAACTTTATCGTATCCTTACTGTACAATAAAGTCGTCACCAAGTTGTCATACGAATCAAGAAGTGAAGTAAGAAGCAAAAGAACCTTGTCTTCTTCCTTCAACTTTTCGTCAACCTTGTGGAGCTGATCCACAAGCCCGTTGAGCACCGGGATGTGTCCCAGAAGATCTTTGCCTTCCTGCATCTTTAGCCCATACAACTGGTTGGCCAAGCTTTTTTATATATAAAGCTTTTCCAACTTCTCCAATAATTTAGGCGCATCTTCTTCTCCCATAATGTTAAACATAACGCTATCTGCCAGACATAGTCGAATCGTGCTGACCGCCTTCGACTCCATGCTTCTCACTTGCCAACTGTCATCTTCTCCTGCTTCCCATCCTTTCCATTCAATGCCTTAGCCAAGCCCTAGGATCTCCTTCACCCTCATCTGCCATTGGGTGAAACTGCCATTTCCGTCAAATCTGTCAATGTTGAACTCGGTAGAACTCAATTTTGCCGCCATCTCAGATTACTTCGGACTTCTCGGTGTAGCGCTTCACCTTGAACAAGAATCTTCTTTGACAATCTTTCCAACCCAAAATATTGCACTAAACGCGATCCAACTACAACACCCACGATCATTCCACCCGGCCTCAACGATCGCTCCAACCACAGCTCTGATACCACTTGTTGAGAAAATCCACCGGGCAGAACAATTCGACCGTGCACAAATTTAACGGAAAAGTAAAATACACAAATAAGCCACAAGATGAAGACTGTGATTTTATGTGGTTCAGAAAAGCTGACTCCACGGGCGAGAAACACGATCTTCCACCATGAGAAAACAACATACAAGGATTACAATGGATTTAAACAAAAATCCAAAACCCACAACCCTTTCCTTGCTCCTCAAACCCAAGACCGTACCCAAGAGTAACCCGAGAGAAACCCACAAGAGAAAACCCAAGAAAAAACCCCAAGAGAAAGCTCTAAAGGCACCCAAGAAAAACCCACTTTCTTCTTCTCCTTCTGTCCCTATTTCTCTCTCTTTTCTCTCGTCTCTTTTCTCTCATGTTTTTTCTCCCTCTCTACTCTTGCACGTTCTCACACCCAAGAGAAACACCTCTCTTGCCCCCTTTCCAAACGTGGGTTTTGGGAGCTAAAATAGCTAGGTTTTTATTTTCTTTCTAAACCCGAAAAAGGGAAACCTGCTACTTTGCTTTTTTACCTTCCCACCCAAGTAATCCAACGTGGGTCGGAAATAAGGCAACTTTCCAACAATCTCCACCTTGGCTTATTTCCCAGCCACCTGAAGATTTTCCGTTGATGTTGCCACCGGTCCGCTATCATCGCAAACCACCACTGGCCTTCCAAAGTACCAGCTACACACCCTCGAATCACCTTGGTTCTTACTGCTTCCAATTCGATCAACACGACCAATGCACATGTGTAGCTGCCAACCCATTGACTGACCTAGTCAACCTTGGAGAGGGATCTCGATCCATCCTCCCAAAGGTAGGTACTGTCATCCTCTCACCATCATCTGCAACATGGAAACCTGTCTCTGAACCAACTGCGAAAGAGACCCTACGTGTGCGCACACAATTACCCAGTTTCCAACTAGCCATCGAGATCTTAGGAACCCTAGTCACTGTGTCCCCGAACAGACGATATAATCCACCACAGTTCTCTCCTTTAATCAGAACCATACAGCCACGTGTGATTTTCATGGCTCCACTTGCAGCTGAAAACCAAAGAGCTCGACTCCACCCAATTCCATGCTTCCTTTTATTCAGTAATAGTCATATGCCGCAAATCCTATGTTTAAAGCCAGGATGGATGGGCAAGAAGTTTCAAGCTTGAAGGCAAGTTTCGTACGCACAACAGCCAAACTATTGGATTTCGTTCCCCTCGCCCGGTGACATCTTTCCTCCTTAAGCCAACCCCTGGAGTCCAACCGACCAAGAGATATTAGATTCTTCCGTATCTTTGGGACATACGCCACACCGCCCAAAGTACGAACCACTCCATCAAACATATTGATCTTCACCGTCCCAACTCCCGTGACGTCACAAGTAGACCCGTCATCAAGGACACTACACCCGCCCCTGTCTCTTGGAACGTATCAAAATATTCCCCCTGGAGCATACATGAACAGAGTACCCTGAATAAAAAATCCACTCATCATGAGGAGAAGTATGATTACCTGAGGAGACTGTGAGAACGTCTCCAAACACTTCACTCTGTTCATTCGTTATCGCCACCACAGCATTCGTAGCACCATTGTCCGCCCGGTAAGCTAGCTTCGGACAATCCCACTTAATGTGACTATATTCCTTGCAACGGTAACATTGCGCGCCCTTTCCGCCGACTCCGGATCTTGACCTGCCTTTTCCAGATCCCCTGTCAGATGACCTTCCTCTTTGTTTCCCACCATTAACAACCAACTCATGCTCTTCACTTACACCAATAACATGTTTCTTTCGCATCTCATCTGATAAGAGCGACGCCGTGACTTCCTCTAACTTTATCGTATCCTTACTTTATAATAAAGTCGACACCAAGTTGTCATACGAATCAGGAAGTGAAGTAAGAAGCAAAAGAGCCTTGCCTTCTTCCTTCAACTTTTTGTCAACCTTGTGGAGCTGATCTACAAGCTCGTTGAACTCCGGGATGTGTTCCAGAAAATCTTCGCCTTTTTGCATCTTCAGCCTGTACAATTGGCGTTTTAGATATAACCGGTTGGCCAAGCTTTATGACATATAAAGCTTTTCCAACTTCTCCAATAATTTAGGCACATCTTCTTCTCCCATAACGTTAAACATAACGCTATCTGCCAGACATAGTCGAATCGTGCTGACCGCCTTCGACTCTACGTCTTCCAACTTGGCACCAGTCATCTTCTCCGGCTTCCAATCCTTTCCATTCAATGCCTTAGCCAAGCCCTGTTGAACTAAGATGTCCTTCACCCTCATCTGTCATAGGGTGAAACTGCCGTTTATGTTAAATCTGTCGATGTTGAACTGGGTAGAACTCGATTTTGCCACCATTTCAGATTACTTCGCACTTCTCGGTGTAGCGCTCCACCTCGAACAAGAATCTTCTTTAACAGTCTTTCCACCCTAAAAAATCGCTCCAACCGCGATCCAACTATAACAGCCACGATCACTCCACCCGGCCTCGACGATTGCTCCAACCACAGCTCTGATACCACTTGTTGAGAAAATCCACCGGGCAGAACAATTCAATCTTGCACAAATTTAATGGAAAAGTAAAATACACAAACAAGTCACAAGATGAACACCGAGATTTTATGTGGTTCGGACAAGCCTACTCCATGGGCGAGAAACACCATCTTCCACCATGAGAAAACAACATACGATGATTACAATGGATTTAAACTAAAACCCGCAACCCTTTCCTTGCTTCTAAAACCCAAGACTGTACCCAAGAGTAACCCGAGAGAAACCCACAAGAGAAAACCCAACCCAAGAAAAACCAACTTGCTTCTTCTCCTTCTGTCCCTCTTTCTCTCTCCTTTCTCTAGTCTCTTTTCTCTCTCTCTCTTCTCTTGCATGTTCTCACACCCAAGAGAAACACCTCTCTTGCCCCCTTTCCAAACGTGGGTTTTGGGAGCTAAAATTGCTAGGTTTGTCTTTTCTTTCTAAACCCCAAAAAGAGAAACCTACTACTTTGCTTTTTGCCTTCCCACCCAAGTAATCCAACGTGGGTTTGAAGTAAGGCAACTTTCCAAAGTGTTTATGTGTGGGTTGCCTTAGGGGGGTCCCCAACTCAATATTCTCATAAAAAGTAGATAGAAAGCACATATGTTACTGCATGAATAATGTTTGCGAGTTGAAAAACAAGATCCAACGGCCCATATCAAAAGAGAAAGTAATCAATATTCACAGATCAAACACGAACTCCTCACCGTCAAATGGAAATTCTAGTATTGAATAGGCTCATATGAAGCTTTGGTCTTCCCTCTACAACTAGATTCGACTACGACATTTGATAAAGACGCCGTCTTATCATCCTCAACCCTTTTCACATGCATCGCTCGTAAATTCTTTTTTTGGTAGGTTACACGCATCGCTCGTTAATTCGGCAGGTTAAAAACGAGGGTATATAGCCCCCTAGACCTAGGCCCTAGCTAACACTCCTATTACCCCGATCTATGCGCACACGACTCTCCGGCTACGTGTCACATCTACATCGCACATGGTTCACCCATGAGAAGTGGATGCCATCGATAAGAGTCATCACTAATCCTAAAGAGGCTAAGTAAACATTGATCACCCACAATCATATACCACAATGGGAAAAAGAAAAGGGTCCCTCCAATAAAAGAAATGCAATAAAGTCTTGGAGACATTTATGTCACAAAGAAAGGCCTTTGAACCCAAACGTTAAAAGCAACAAACCCAAGTCACAAACTGAAGCCCTCCTCCAAACCAATGCCTTCCTTTTCCCTAACTCACCACGGCAACTCATGGTATAAACATTACTATCGCCCCACAAATACTCATTTTCCACCCCTTTGACATCATCCACAGACATGTCGATATCCTTTGAAATCCATGGATATGTGGGTGTGGCAATAAAAAATGGATTTCCGTTTACCATAAGCAATCTATCTATGAAAAAAAAATACATTTGGCCAACCCACGTGAAAAAATATGATCACTGTTAGTGCGACCATCTGTTTGTACATGTGCATGGATGCATGCCTTCATGCACATCATCTACAACTTCATACATACATATATTCAAGAGTATATCCATTCATGTGATTTATAGTATTTGTGCTGATATGGGATTTATAATATTTATAGTATTTGGGAATTGCTAGCTATAGATGCAATCTTTAGTTCATTGTATATCTTTGGGTTGGAGGTCGGGCAGCATGTCCCCCTCTTGCACTATTTTTTCCTACTAATAAAATTTAAGGTGCCGGCTTGAGTTAAAAAAGAAAAAAGAAAAAAAAAACTAAGTATAAGGGGTTTTGGGAAAGATTTGAATACATGTCTATGCTTACATGTATGGTGTTTCTCGTATTGTTGGGGGTTCCACACGAATGCAAAGAGATCCCACATTGGAAAAGTGAAAGAGATGTGGATGGGCTTATAAGGGCTTGGGCACCCTCCCCTTTACGGCTATCTTTTAAGGATGAGTTCTATCCTGGTCCCAACAAGTGGTATTAGAACCGGGGGTACTATTTAGCTCCCCAAATTCATAACACGGTGTAATTTACAAAGAACAAATTTGTGTATATCTATAAGCTTCGTGTATGTATTATTGTATACGATACATATGCATGTCTACCCAGGGGCGATGCCACTTGTATGGAAAGGGGGACAATTGCCCCCCTTATTTTTTGGAAAAAATATATATATACCTTTATATTTTAATATTTTTTTATACTTACCCCTTTTTAAAAAATATGCCCCCCTTTCCAATCATCCCATAGAAAACAAGTTTAAAATTTTAATGTTACCATTTTTATCTCCCTTCTTTGTGCAAAATTTACTATAATTTTTACCCCCTTGTCTAAAATTTTAGATATAAATTTTTTCTATCTTAATTTTAAGATAAATAAAAAATTACTATAATTTTTGCCCCCCTTGTGCAAAATTTCTGGCATCGCCCCTGTGTCTACCTATGTTGATATGTACATGCATGATTATGAGTAACAAGGAAAATGGGGAAAGGAAACGTCGGTAGCTAGCTGAGAAATCTTTTTCCCTTTGGAGAACAAGAGACTTGAGAAGGTGGTGCAATTAGGTCAGCAACCGCCAAAGAAATCCTTCCATCTCAATCTCCTGTATCTCAATCCATACCTTAAAATTATCATGAAGAACACACTATATATCCAAAGCCGCCATGGATTGAGTACAAATTGTACTCTCTTTCCCTCTTTCTCTCGGCCAACTAGTAGCTTCAAAAGCTACCATTGGTTTCTATATATATAGAAACTCATCATGACATGATTTCACCACCATACCTCTTGAACGTCAAGTACTCCATATCAGATTGGTTGTTTTATCTGTCTCTTACAAGTGAGAGATATGGGTCTAGAAAGACATTTACTCCCCCTTTTAATGCTATGCTGTTGTTCTTATTCCTGTTATGGCAATTTTCCTGAGGACCCACTCTCTGAAGCCTCTCCTTATGACAAAAGTGCTTATCCTACATATTTCGGCACTATCAACAAAAATGCCGGCGAATTCGAGGAGGAATTCGCGACTTCAATAGGCTATGGCGAACCCCAATTATTTAGTTTCAAGCGGTTAGATCACGTGGAGAGTCGTTATTCTTCACCTATAACGGTGAATGTGGATGATTTTGGAGCTAAAGGTGACGGATCAGATGATACACAGGTAAGCACCAATAGAATAATGATAAAAACGAAACAGAATATCACACAGTTGTGATTAAATCCTCGTTGGGTTTTGATGATGTCTGACTTTTTGTTTGTGAATGGGTCTATTTGTTCTTGAGTGGTTTTGAAAAGTCTCACTTTCTATATGGTGTAACTGTCAGGCATTTGTGAAGGCTTGGGAGAAAGCTTGTTCATCTGCTCCATCTATTCTTGTGATATCTAAGAATAAAAACTACCTTCTCAAGCCAATCACCTTCTCAGGCCCTTGCAAGTCATCTGTCACAGTAATGGTAAGATAAATTTAATTAGGCAAACACATATGGGTCTTATTTTTTTTGTATATAAAGATTGACCCCCATGCAGATTATTAAGTGTATTTGCTTCCCTTATCATTTCAGTTCATATAAATGTTATATTTATTTGTTTTTCCTAATGCATCAGATATATGGAACCATTGAAGCTTCCTCAGATCGATCGGATTGGTACCGGGGTCGAAGATACTGGATTAACTTTCAGAATATTCAGAATCTTAGAGTTGATGGGGCTGGGACTATCAATGGGAATGGAGAGATATGGTGGAAAAACTCCTGCAAAATCAACAAAGCTTTTGTAAGTTTTTTGAATTCACAATCACCAAATTCGATATAACAAACTTGCATTTTCTTTCAACAAGGGCTAATTCTTTTTTAATTCCTCATCTGTGAATTTGCAGACTTGCACGCAGGCTCCAACGGTACATTTCTTGTTCTCTTTCCACCGAACACATGTTTAGTTTCATTATAGAGATGCTTAAATAACTACATTTCCTCTTGACTTTCAGCTTTGTTTCTATAAAAATTTTAAAAAAGGTTTAAGTAGTTAAAGAAAGGAACTGATGTTCTTCCATCTTTGGGTTTTTTTTTTCAACAGGCCTTGACCTTTTCTTCATGCATGAACTTGATAGTGAATAACCTCAGCATTAAGGACAGCCAACAAATTCATCTCTCTTTTGAGAGATGTACCAATGTCCAAGCTTCCAATCTCAAGGTAACTGCACCAGAAACAAGCCCCAACACGGATGGAATTCATATCACAAATACCCAAAACATTCAGATAACAAATTGCGTCATTGGAACAGGTAAAGAGAAAAAAGATGAACAGGGTGTCACCTCATTTTCTCCTAAGTTTTTTTTTTTTCTGTGCTATGAAATATGGTCTTAATTTCATGTACAAAACACAAAACAAACAGAAGAAAGAAAAAACAATACATTTTCATGTTCTACTTTTCCTTCAATGGAGCTTTGGGTACTTTAACAGACATAAGAAGACTCCAAAAAACTCGATTATGATGTGTACATTCTCCATATTTTTTTAAGGTGATGACTGCATCTCAATAGTAAGTGGGTCTCAAAACGTCAAAGCGACAGGCATAACCTGTGGACCAGGCCATGGAATCAGGTCTCAAACTCAATCTAATCCTTCTTGAAACTTTTAATTTATAAATTTTCTAATTAAGAAAAATTTAACTTTTTATTTTTATTTTTTGTTTGTCCAAATATTGTCTTCTTGAACCCAGTATTGGAAGCCTGGGATCTGGCAATTCAGAAGATCATGTCTCACAAGTAATAGTAGATGGAGCCAATATTGTTGGAACAACAAATGGGGTCAGGATCAAAACCTGGCAGGGAGGTTCCGGGAGTGCAAGCAACATCAAATTTCAAAACATTGCCATGCGCAATGTCGCCAATCCTATAATCATTGACCAAAACTACTGTGACTACAACAAAGCATGCCCGGAAAAGGTGATTTCTCAACCCCCACCAGACCCTTTCTTACTTTGACTCATCTAAATAGGATCTCTCACTTAAATCCAACAAGAATTTTGATGTGTTTTGCAGAATACAGCTGTGGCAGTAAGTAATGTGGTCTACAATAACATCAAAGGGACAAGTGCCTCAGATGTGGCTGTGGACTTTGATTGCAGCAAGAGCTTTCCATGTCATGGGATAGTGTTGAATAACATTAATTTGGTTGGAAGTGGAGGGAAAACCACAACTAGCTCATGCAAAAATGTTAATGGGAATGCAATAGGAAATGTTTTCCCACGCCCTTGCTTCTAAAGAGAAGGAAATTAAATATACTTGTATTAATTTATCGATCTAGGATAGTGTGATTTTTTATTCTTCCATTAGATTGACATGAATTATATTGGGTTTTAATTTTTTGTGGGTCTCTTTCAGCATTAAGAGTCGAGGACAACTTCTCCTGTTTGTGTCTTCAAAATAGTGATGGGAAAAATACTGTGTTTATTGTTCATGGATTGTAATAAAGTTGATACACTGTGTTTATTGTTCCAATAAAAATGGGTTTCTTTTTCTGTATTCATTTTTTTCCTCATCTTGTAGTTGACGACTGAATATGTCTGTTGCTAATGAACTCTTACCAAATAATTAGAGAAAAAGCTTGCGTAAAAGGCTTACAATTTCTAAGGTGGTGGTGTAATACTATAACCCGCCTACCTTGTAAAGAAAATAAGGAAACCGTTTTACGTCCTTTCTTACCTTCCAAATGTATAGCGACAAGGAAGATGTAGAGAAATTAGTTGTGAATGATTGCATATTATGAATGGATCTTGTAGGGTCTCAATGAAAAATAAGCGGATCAGTTTTTGGAAGTGTTTGGTAGTGTTGGGATTTGGGTATGGCCCACATTGTTTGGATGATCCATAGCGTTCATTTGATGGGCCCTGACATAGATAGGGTGTGCCCAAAAAATCAGCTCCATCGGATCATCCTAACCCTTCAATCTGTGGACGAACAGTCAACTGAGGTGGCCTACCTTACACAAATTGAAACCACAGGAGGGTCTACTTGTAACTTTTTAAACATTTGGGTTTAAGTTGAATGTTTCAGAAACCACAGGGGGTCTAAGTGTATTTTTCCCTTTCGATAAAGTTCAATTTTTCGTAAAAATCAATGTACATGCCACAAATCAAATGGTGAGACTCATCCCGTGATCTTCATGCAATGGAGGGGCCCACCAAAGAATTTATATAAATTAGAAGGAAGATGATAAAAAAAAAAAAAAAAGAAGGGGGAATTGTTACCCGTCTCCCAAAAGACATTTATTGTGCCCCACTTCTGCCTAATGTATGTGAACAGATTCGTTGATCTGCTCTTGATCAGATGATCTTAGGCCCTTGATCCATCAATCCTTGTTTAAGGATCTTGCTTAGTCTTAGTCCAATTTTTGCGCCGGTTCATATGGGGCAGGAAGCCATTATGTCTTTAGGCGGACCTAGTTCTTGGACTGCAAGTTGGATTGAATCTAAGTCAAAAGCATAAGCAGGTAGGGAATCCGCAGCAAGAGATACGGGGCCCGCCTAATCCAAAACATTGGTAAGGAGTTAAAGGGATTTCTTTCTTTTTGGGTAGATGAGGTCTCAAGTGAAGCCCCCTATAGCCATAAAGACTTGACGTAATGGACAAACCCAAGGGAAAAAAAAGGCTTCGAATAACCATGACCATATTTGAATGATTGTTTTTTTAATACCAAAAAAGTGCCCCTACACATGGGATGCGTGATCAAGACCATTGTTTAAAATTTTGGTTTCGGTACCGGTTTCGAAGCCTTAAAATTTCAATTTCGAAATTTTAGTCGAAATTTGGTAATAATTGAAAAAGCTTATTTAATTTATTTCGGTCCGAAGTTTGGCCCAAATTTTTGTAACATTTTTTTTTTTTAAATTACATTTTCTTGAAATTTCAGAAATTTGGTAAGGGCCGAAATTCGAAATTTCGGCAAGTTTCAGTTTCGATCCGGCCAAAATTTAAAACCATGATCAAGACCATGTCGGTTTCACCAGTCAACAGTACTATGGCTCGAATTGAGAAGTACCTTGTATCACAATTGATCTAACAAGTACCTTGTGTCATAATTGAGAAGTTCTATGGCTCGATTTTTTTTTTTATTATTATTATAAGGGCTTGATAAGAAATGGCGGGTTTCACTTGGGTCGGGTTGGGGGCTTGGGCATCCCGACCCAAGTGAAACCTGCCATTTTTTTTTTCAATTTATTGTTCTGTAAGCTTAAAAGGTCGGGTTGGGCCAGGTTGGAGGGGTCAGGTTGGGTTGAACCTTGTCGGTTTGGAAATCAGCTTGCGTTGGCTTTTGCCAACCCTACTCAGGTTGCACCCCTATTAATAATAGTACACTAACCTCTACTTTGGGGTCACTTTCCCCTCAAATTTTCCATCAATTTACAAGGCTCAGCTTATTTCAAGCTTCTTCTTTTTTTTTGAAATGGGTTTTCATTATTGAAGTGAAATTTGAACACAACTTATTTCAAGCTCCTTTCCACATGAAGAGGGTGTAAAACAAATTCTTGTAAAATCTGTTTTACAACCATTTTACATCAAAAGAAACATGCTTAGCGAAGCAATTGTTCTAATGGTTCCGTCCGATTGTCACATGCTGCTTTTCTCTGTTTTTCAGAGATTCGAATTTCGTTCAACTTTGGCTTACATCCGAGTTCAACTTTGGCTTACATCCGAACCCACCCCCTATTAAGTCGCAATCTAGAGCATTTGAGTGTAGAGCCAATTTCAGTTTGGGGCTTTCAGTCTGAAAGCGGCAGTTTTGTGTCCAATAATTAGTTTTGGCCTCCCAATCGGTTCTCAAAATCGAAAACAAACAGGGCCTAAATCTTATCTAATTTTTCTTAAAATCAATTCCAATCATATTTAATTTACAGAAGCCAGGTACTGTAACCATGGTTTCAAATTTCAGTTTCAGAATGCATTTCGGTCCTCACCGTATTTCGAAATTTAGGCCGAAATCAATTAAAATAGTATTTTATTTCATAAAAAATTTCAGCCAAAATTAGCAAAATTTTGGTAAAACATTATTTAATTAATAAAATGGAGATTTTTGGGCAGAATTTCCTTGAATTTCGGACGAAAAAATGAAAATTCAGCTGAAAAAAAATAATCGTTTTAGGTATACCCAATTTCGGTTTCAGTCTCGACCGAAACAAAATATTTCGGATTTCGGCCAAAGGCCAAAATTTAAAACCATGACCATAACATAGTGCCCATTAGGAACAAGCCTAACAGCGGCCATCATTTTAGCATTTCAGTATAAAAAAACATAAGAAAAGAATAGAGAAAAATCCACTCATCATGAGGAGAAATGTGATTACCTGAGGAGACTGTGAGAACGTCTCCAAACACTTCACTCTGTTCATTCGTTACTGCCACCACATCATTCGTAGCATCATTGTCCGCCCGGTCAGTTCGCTTCGGACAATCCCGCTTAATGTGACAATATCCCTTGCAATAGTAACATTGTACGCCCTTTTCGCCGACCCTGGAGCTTGACCTGCCTTTTCCAGATCCCCTGTCAAACGACCTTCCTCTTTGATTCCTAGCATGAACAACCAACCCATGCTCTACCCTTACACTAAGAACATGTTTCTTTCGCATCTCATCCGATAAGAGCGACGCCGTGACTTCCTCTAACTTTATCGTATCCTTACTGTACAATAAAGTCATCACCAAGTTATCATACGAATCAGGAAGTGAAGTAAGAAGCAAAAGAACCTTGTCTTCTTCCTTCAACTTTTTGTCAACCTTGTGGAGCTGATCCACAAGCCCGTTGAGCACCGGGATGTGTTCCAGAAGATCTATGCCTTCCTGCATCTTTAGCCCATACTACTGGTTGGCCAAGCTTTTTTATATATAAAGCTTTTCTAACTTCTCCAATAATTTAGGCGCATCTTCTTCTCCCATAATGTTAAACATAACGCTATCTGCCAGACATAGTCGAATCGTGCTGACCGCCTTCGACTCTATGCTTCTCACTTGCCAACTGTCATCTTCTCCTGCTTCCCATCCTTTCCATTCAATGCCTTAGCCAAGCCCTAGGATCTCCTTCACCCTCATCTGCCATTGGGTGAAACTGCCCTTTCCGTCAAATCTGTCAATGTTGAACTTGGTAGAACTCGATTTTGCCGCCATCTCAGATTACTTCGCACTTCTCGGTGTAGCGCTCCACCTTGAACAAGAATTTTCTTTGACAATCTTTCCAACCCAAAAAATTGCTCTAAACACGATCCAACTACAACACCCACGATCACTCCACCCGGCCTCAACGATCGCTCCAACCACAGCTCTGATACCACTTGTTGAGAAAATCCACCGGGCAGAACAATTCGACCGTGCACAGATTTAACGGAAAAGTAAAATACACAAATAAGCCACAAGATGAAGACTGTGATTTTATGTGGTTCAGAAAAGCTGACTCCACGGGCGAGAAACACGATCTTCCACCATGAGAAAACAACATACAAGGATTACAATGGATTTAAACCAAAATCCAAAACCCACAACCCTTTCCTTGCTCCTCAAACCCAATACCGTACCCAAGAGTAACCCGAGAGAAACCCACAAGAGAAAACCCAAGAAAAAACCCCAAGAGAAAGCTCTAAAGGCACCCAAGAAAAACCCACTTTCTTCTTCTCCTTCTGTCCTTCTTTCTCTCTCTTTTCTCTCGTCTCTTTTCTCTCATGTTTTTTCTCCTTCTCTACTCTTGCACGTTCTCACACCCAAGAGAAACACCTCTCTTGACCCCTTTCCAAACGTGGGTTTTGGGAGCTAAAATAGCTAGGTTTTTATTTTCTTTCTAAACCCGAAAAAGAGAAACCTGCTACTTTGCTTTTTTGCCTTCCCACCGAAGTAATCCAACGTGGGTCGGAAATAAGGCAACTTTCCAACAATCTCCACCTCGGCTTATTTCCCAGCCACCTGAAGATTTTCCGTTGATGTTGCCACCGGTCCGCTATCATCGCAAACCACCACTGGCTACACTCCCTTTCTGCCGACTCCGGATCTTGACCTGCCTTTTTCAGATCCCCTGTCAGACGACCTTCCTCTTTGATTCCCACAATGAACAACCAACCCATGCTCTTCACTTACACCAAGAACAGATTTCTTTCGCATCTCATCTGATAAGAGCGACGCCGTGACTTCCTCTAAATTTATCGTGTCCTTACAGTACAATAAAGTCGACACCAAGTTGTCATACGAATCAGAAAGTGAAGTAAGAAGCAAAAGTGTAAGCCCAAGGGTCTACTCTCCTATCTTGTTTTGATGATTCTAAACATAATTGATTGTGTTTTTTGAATACTAATCAATTTGCTTTGAAGTGTTGTGTTTAAGATAGGATTGATCATTGAAGAAACCAACACTCAACTTGGTCATGCTTAAAGGTGTACCAAACAAGAGCCAAAGGAGCTAAGTGTAGCTCACATCATCACTCAAGCAAGCATCCAAAGATGGAAGATCATTTGAAGACCAAAGCTAAAGAGGGATCGAAGATTGCATAGGTATCATTGTACATCCTTTCTCTTTAGATTCTCAAGTCAAGGCAAAACGTTTTCAAAGTGTTTTCAACTTGGTTTTCAAAGAACACTTAAGAACTTAAAATGGATTAGTGAATGGTTATGTGGTGGACCAACATGTTGGGACCCTCATAAACATTCCAAAATAATCATAGGAGTTGAGTTCCAAAAGCTAAAAATCAAACAAGCAATAAAAAATCAAAAACTGCGGATTTTTAGGCTTCTCGGAACTCCGAGAATTTTTCTCGGAGCTCCGAGCTCGGAACTCCGAGAGTTCCCTCGGAACTCCGAGAAAAGGTCCAGTAGCGTCTAGACATTTTCTCGGAACTCCGAGAAATGGTCCAGTAGAAAAATTCCATTTTCTGGCCGTTGTCTCGGAACTCCGAGAATTCTCGGAACTCCGAGAATGGTTCTCGGAACTCCGAGAACCTTGCGACAGCTCAGAATATAGCCGTTGGGATTTGAATTAATTCTTGTATTTTGATATTTCCACCCCCAAACGGTCATATTCTTTGGAGAGGCTATAAATATAATATGTAGAGAAGTTTTTCTTCCTCTCTTGATCTTTGAAAAACATCCTTAAGCATCAAAAACATTTGCAATCCATTTTAGCTTGAGTTTTTGTTTTTCATCCCAAACTTGCCTTTCACTTGTGAATCTTTTGAGTTTGGATATAGTAGTGCTTTCACTTGCAAATCACCATCTTTGAAGAGCAATCAAGGGTCTACAAAGAGCATCAAGCTTTCAAGAAGAAGCCAAGCTATTCTCTTTCAAATCTTGTATAGGTGGCTAGGGCATTCCCTTTTTAATTCCCTAGAGAGCAACCGCTTAGAACTCGGCGGAGAAGGAGAGTCTTTGTAAAGGTGTAAGGGCATCCTTGTTTAATATCCCTTGGATTTGTAATCGCCTCGGAGCCGGGCATCGTGGAGGTCTCCTATAGTGGAATCCCTCAAGTGCGACCTTGAGTAGAGTGGAGTAGGCCGTTGGCCGAACCACTATATATCGGTGTGTCATTTCTCACTCTTGCATTTCCATTGTTGTTTGGTTTGGCATTTCATTTTGTTTGTCAATTATATTTGCACTAACCAAATATTTAATTAAGTGAAGAAAATTCCAATTAGGGTTCATAAGTAATTCTCAAAAGACCTAATTTTGAGGAAAATTCAATTCACCCCCCCTCTTGATTATTTCAATTGGTATCAGAGCCTCGTCTCTATTTTTTTTGAAAACCCTAACCGGTTTAGAGTAAAGATTCAAAAATGGCAAACTACCCTCAACATCATGAAGGTTATTTAAACACTAGGCCACCCTATTTTGATGGTACAAATTATGGTTTTTGGAAAACTAAAATGAAAATCTTTTTAACTCAAGACTATCAAATGTGGAGAGCAATTAATAATGAATATATCCTACCCACAAGAAATTTAAATGATTGGACCGAAGCCGAACAACAAGCTTCGAATTATAATGCCAAAGCCATGAATTCTCTCATTTGTGCTCTATCTCCCGGAGAATTCAATAGAGTATCAAATTTGAATTCGGCTAAGGAAATTTGGGACACTCTAGAAGTCACCCATGAAGGAACCAATCAAGTTAAAGAATCTAAAATGAACCATCTTTTTCGGCAATACGAACTTTTTCAAATGACACCCGATGAAACAATTGCCGACATGTACACTAGATTCACCAATCTTGTAAATGGATTAAGGGGACTTGGAAAACAATTTTCCAATAGAGATTTAGTAACTAAAATTCTTAGGTCCCTACCTTTGTCTTGGGAATCCAAAACCTCCGCAATCACCGAAGCCAAGGACATGAACACTTTGAACCTAGATGAACTTATAGGGTCCTTGATCACACATGAAATGATTTTCAAAACAAAAGCACCCGAAATCGAAACTAAAATCGAAAAAGGAAAAGGAATTGCTTTTGCTTGTAATGTAGGTGAAAGTGAAGATGCAAAGGAAGACATCGAGGATGAAGTAGCTCTCCTAACAAGAAGGATCAAATTCTTGCAAAGAAACATGGGAGGCATGAGAAATAGAAGGACCAATCCTCCATTCAAGAAGAAAGAAGAAGTTGGTGATGGATCTTCTCAACCCCGATGTTACGGTTGCAAGAAGCTTGGACACATTCGCCCGGATTGTCCACTCAACAATGAACCTACTTCAAACAACCGCTTCAAGAGAAGAGAAGGCAAGAAAGGAATGTCCGCCACATGGGATGAGGAGATTGAAAGCGAAGGCGAACAAAATGATGGGGAAGATTGCCTATTAGCAAGAAATGTGTGCTTCATGGCCTCAACAAACGACAACAATGAGGTAAACACTTTAAATGATGTCATTATCTTACAAGAAGTTTTAGATTCCTTACAAAGTGCAAATGATGAACTTGAAATTCAATTTGATAAAATTGCATCACTTGAAAATTCTCTTGCTAACATGACAAAAGAATTTGGTTGGTTAAAAAAGGATCATGAATTCTTAGATGATGAAAATGAAAAATGCAAAGTAGGGATTCATGAGCTAAATGCTACCATTAAGACTTTGAATGAAAATCGACAAAATCTTTCTATTGAAAATAACAAACTAAAGCATGAAAACGGTAAACTATCTTTTGAATATGATGAACTCAAGAAACTCTTTGAAAAATTTGAAAATAGTTCATTAAAATTGGATAAACTTGTAAATCTTCAAAGAATGTCAAGTGACAAAAGTGGACTTGGACATAGATGGAATACCACAATATCTAACTATAAAAACAAACTTGAAAAGACTTCCTCTAGTAGTACCAAAATTTGCTTTTATTGTGGATTGTTAGGTCATTATAAAGTTGCTTGCTTGCATGCTAAACAAGATAAGATCAAATTGAACTCTAAAGTGAAAACAAATGAACATAGCAAGATTATGAAGATTTGGGTACCTAAGGGATCTCACTTGCCTATTCCTATGTAGGTATGCCTTAAAAGCCACAACAAAAGGAACACATGGTACCTTGATAGTGGATGCTCTAGACACATGACCGGAGATCTCACTCAATTCGCATCCCTATCACTCAAGGATGGTGGAGAAGTTACCTTTGGAGATGATAAGAAAGGAAAAGTCAAAGGTGAAGGCACCATAGGTAACTCTACCTCTCCCATACATGATGTACTCTTTGTTGATGGCTTGTCCCATAATCTTATTAGCATTAGTCAATTATGTGATAATGGTTTTGAAGTTGTCTTCAATCCCGATAAATGCATTGTTAAAAATAAGATAAATGGAGAAGTCAAATTCATAGGTTTAAGAGACAATAACATTTACACAATCGGATTAGATGATCTTAGACTTCAAAATGTAACTTGTCTAAATGCCATAAGTGAGGATTCTTGGCTATGGCATAGGAGGTTGGGTCATGCCGGAATGGATCTCATTTCGACCCTCTCCTCAAAAGAAAGTGTTAGAGGATTGCCTAAGTTCAAATTCATCAAGGATCACATTTGTAGAACTTGTCAATTAGGAAAACAATTGAAAAGCTCTTTTGCACCTAAAAATATGATTTCAACTTCCTACCCCTTGGAGCTACTTCATATGGATCTTTTTGGACCAATGAAGACTAGTAGCCTAGGTGGAAAGAGGTACGTGTTTGTAGTTGTTGATGACTACTCACGATTCACATGGGTCATATTTCTAGGACATAAAGATGAAACTTATGAAAACTTTCTTACATTGTGCAATCAAATTCAAAATGAAAAAGGTATTGCCATCTCCCACATTAGAAGTGATCATGGAACTGAATTTGAAAATGTACATTTTGACACTTATTGTAATGAACATGGCATTAAACATAATTTTTCTGCACCTAGAACACCTCAACAAAATGGAGTAGTAGAAAGAAAGAATCGAACTCTCCAAGAAATGGCTAGAACAATGTTGCATGAAAATGATCTCCCTAGATATTTTTGGGCGGAAGCGGTTAGCACCGCTTGCTATATCATAAACAGGGTATACTTAAGGCCAATCTCTAAGAAAACACCTTATGAGCTTTGGAAAAACTTGAAACCAAATATAAGCTATTTTAGAGTGTTTGGATGTAAATGCTTCATTTTGAACATTAGAGATAATTTACATAAATTTGATAAGAAGTCGGATGATGGAATATTCTTAGGGTATTCTTCTCATAGCAAAGCATATAGAGTATTTAATAGGAGAACCCTAGTAGTAGAAGAATCCATGCATGTGACATTTGATGAAAGAGAGCCAACACCTCAAGAAATGCCACATGATGAGGATGAACCTGTTGAACATCTTTTTCCAAAATTGAGTGCTCCTCCTCATGCATCTACTAGTCATACACCACCTAGTGAGGAAGTAGAAAATGAAAATGATGCCTCATTACCTAGGGATAGGAGAACATTGGTTGATCATCCTGAATCCCAAATCTTAGGTGATGCCACATTGCCAGTAAGAACTAGATCATACTATCGTAGTGTGAGCAATAATTTGGCATTCCTATCCGAATTGGAACCAAAATCCATCAAGGAAGCAGAAAAGGATGAATATTGGTTGATGGCCATGCAAGAAGAGTTGAGTCAATTCGAAAGGAACAAGGTATGGAGGCTAGTACCTAGACCTAGTGATCATCCAGTCATTGGCACGAGATGGGTGTATAGAAATAAATTGGATGAAAATGGAATTATCACTAGGAATAAAGCTAGGCTTGTAGCCCAAGGGTACAATCAGGAGGAAGGGATAGATTATGATGAGACATTTGCTCCTGTTGCCCGTATGGAGGCTATTAGGATACTTTTGGCATATGCATCTCATAAAGGATTTAAACTATATCAAATGGATGTCAAAAGTGCCTTCCTAAATGGCTATATCCAAGAGGAAGTGTATGTTGAGCAACCTCCAGGTTTTGAAGACTTCAAACATCCAAATCATGTCTTCAGGCTTGATAAAGCTTTATATGGATTAAAGCAAGCTCCTAGAGCTTGGTATGAGAGGCTTTGCACTTTCTTAGTTGAAAAGGGATTCGAGATGGGAAAGGTGGATAAAACCTTATTTATCAAAAGAGAAAATCATGATATCCTCCTTGTCCAAATCTATGTGGATGATACCATCTGTGGCTCAACTAATCAAAAATTGTGTGATGAATTTGCAACCTTAATGAAAAATGAATTTGAAATGAGCATGATGGGAGAGTTAACCTACTTCTTAGGACTCCAAATTAAACAATACAAAAATGGAATATTTTTAAATCAAGAAAAATATACAAAGGAGTTATTAAAGAAGTATGGCATGGATAGCAGTAAGACATCAAGAATTCCCATGAGTACTACTGCTAAGCTAGAAAAAGATGAATTTGGCAAATCTGTGGATCAGAAATTGTATAGGGGTATGATAGGTAGTTTGCTCTAATTGACAGCCAGCAGACCGGACATTATGTTTACTGTCTGTCTCTGTGCTCGATTTCAATCGGATCCTAAAGAATCCCACCTATCAGCCGTTAAGAAGATCTTCAAATACTTAAGAGGAACCCAAAGTCTAGGACTGTGGTATGAAAGATCATCTTCCTTCACTCTCATCGGATATTCAGATGCAGACTTTGCTGGATGTAGAGTAGATAGGAAAAGCACTAGTGGAACTTGCCAATTCTTGGGTAAATCACTTGTTTCATGGTTTAGCAAGAAGCAAAATTCAGTAGCTCTGTCCACAACAGAAGCAGAATATGTGGCAGCTGGAGCTTGCTGTGCTCAAGTCCTATGGATGAAAAGCACATTGATGGACTATGCAATCAAAATGGAAAATATTCTCATCCAATGTGACAATACTAGTGCTATAAGCTTAACAAAGAACCCCATACAACACTCAAGAACAAAACACATTGAGATTAGGCACCACTTCATCAGAGATCACTCACAAAAAGGGGATATTTGCTTAAAATATATCAACACTGAAGAACAATTAGCGGATATCATTACAAAACCCCTTAGTGATGATAGAATTTGCTATATCCGAAGTGCCTTAAACATATGGAGTGCGGATCAAATCAAAGAAATTACCAAATAAATACTTTGTGTCTTTAACCAGCTTATCTATATAGTATTTATATATATAATCTTTGTTTGGTAGTATCTGCATGAATGAGATGTCAAATTTTTAATCTTAAAAATCACTCAATTGATATTCTTAGCCTTCTTAGTTTTTCTAAGTTGGAGAGGTATCTTCACTTTAATTAAAATACCTAACATCTTGACATATGTCAACATCTCGATCATGAACAGGTATATGTACATTACTTGGTTATATATTTTTATACCATAAGCATTGATTTAGGGGGAGTTATCCACTCCTAAATTTTTTTTTACACCCTTTCTGTCGATGACAAAAGGGGGAGAAGTTTGAAATTGATTATCTATTCAATTGACTATATGCACCACTTGCTTATAACTTGTATCATTTATATGTGTGCATATGTTGAGGGGGAGTTCCAGTATTCACTTGCCTACTATGTCACTCCACACACACCTCATAATCAATTTTGTTTGTCATCATCAAAAAGGGGGAGATTGTAAGCCCAAGGGTCTACTCTCCTATCTTGTTTTGATGATTCTAAACATAATTGATTGTGTTTTTTGAATACTAATCAATTTGCTTTGAAGTGTTGTGTTTAAGATAGGATTGATCATTGAAGAAACCAACACTCAACTTGGTCATGCTTAAAGGTGTACCAAACAAGAGCCAAAGGAGCTAAGTGTAGCTCACATCATCACTCAAGCAAGCATCCAAAGATGGAAGATCATTTGAAGACCAAAGCTAAAGAGGGATCGAAGATTGCATAGGTATCATTGTACATCCTTTCTCTTTAGATTCTCAAGTCAAGGCAAAACGTTTTCAAAGTGTTTTCAACTTGGTTTTCAAAGAACACTTAAGAACTTAAAATGGATTAGTGAATGGTTATGTGGTGGACCAACATGTTGGGACCCTCATAAACATTCCAAAATAATCATAGGAGTTGAGTTCCAAAAGCTAAAAATCAAACAAGCAATAAAAAATCAAAAACTGCGGATTTTTAGGCTTCTCGGAACTCCGAGAATTTTTCTCGGAGCTCTGAGCTCGGAACTCCGAGAGTTCCCTCGGAACTCCGAGAAAAGGTCCAGTAGCGTCTGGACATTTTCTCGGAACTCCGAGAAATGGTCCAGTAGAAAAATTCCATTTTCTGGCCGTTGTCTCGGAACTCCGAGAATATTTCTCGGAACTCCGAGAATTCTCGGAACTCCGAGAATGGTTCTCGGAACTCCGAGAACCTTGCGACAGCTCAGAATATAGCCGTTGGGATTTGAATTAATTCTTGTATTTTGATATTTCCACCCCCAAACGGTCATAGTCTTTGGAGAGGCTATAAATACAATATGTAGAGAAGTTTTTCTTCCTCTCTTGATCTTTGAAAAACATCCTTAAGCATCAAAAACATTTGCAATCCATTTTAGCTTGAGTTTTTATTTTTCATCCCAAACTTGCCTTTCACTTGTGAATCTTTTGAGTTTGGATATAGTAGTGCTTTCACTTGCAAATCACCATCTTTGAAGAGCAATCAAGGGTCTACAAAGAGCATCAAGCTTTCAAGAAGAAGCCAAGCTATTCTCTTTCAAATCTTGTATAGGTGGCTAGGGCATTCCCTTTTTAATTCCCTAGAGAGCAACCGCTTAGAACTCGGCGGAGAAGGAGAGTCTTTGTAAAGGTGTAAGGGCATCCTTGTTTAATATCCCTTGGATTTGTAACCGCCTCGGAGCCGGGCATCGTGGAGGTCTCCTATAGTGGAATCCCTCAAGTGCGACCTTGAGTAGAGTGGAGTAGGCCGTTGGCCGAACCACTATATATCGGTGTGTCATTTCTCACTCTTGCATTTCCATTATTGTTTGGTTTGGCATTTCATTTTGTTTGTCAATTATATTTGCACTAACCAAATATTTAATTAAGTGAAGAAAATTCCAATTAGGGTTCATAAGTAATTCTCAAAAGACCTAATTTTGAGGAAAATTCAATTCACCCCCCCTCTTGATTATTTCAAAAAGAGCCTCGTCTTCTTCCTTCAACTTTTTGTCAACCTTGTGGGGCTGATCCACAAGCTCGTTGAACACCGGGATGTGTTCCAGAAGATCTCCGCCTTCATGCATCTTCAGCCCGTACAATTGCCGTTTTAGATATAACTGGTTGGCCAAGCTTTATGACATATAAAGCTTTTCCGACTTTTCCAATAATTTAGGCACATCTTCTCTCATAACGTTAAACATAACGCTATCTGCCAAACATGGTCGAATCGTGCTGACCTCCTTTGACTCTACGTCTTCTAACTTGGCACTCGTCATCTTCTCCGACTTCCAATCCTTTCCATTCAACGCCTTAGCCAAGCCCTGTTGAACTAAGATGTCCTTCACCCTCATCTGTCATAGGGTGAAACTGCCATTTCCGTTAAATCTGTCGATGTTGAACTGGGTAGAACTCAATTTTGCCACCATCTCAGATTACTTCGCACTTTTCGGTGTAGCACTCCACCTCGAACAAGAATCTTCTTTAACAATCTTTCCACCCAAAAAAATCGCTCTAACAGCGATCCAACTACAATACCCACGATCACTTCACACGGGCTCGACGATCGTTTCAACCACAGCTCTGATACCACTTTGTTGAGAAAATCCACCGGCCATAACAATTCGACCGTGCACAAACTTAACGGAAAAGTAAAATACACAAACAAGCCCCAAGATGAACACCGAGATTTTACGTAGTTCGGACAAGCCTACTCCACGGGCGAGAAACACGATCTTCCACCATGAGAAAACAACATACAAGGATTACAATGGATTTAAACCAAAACCCAAAACCCAAAACCCAAAACCCTTCCCTTGCTTCTCAAACCCAAGACCATACCCAAGTGTAACCCGAGAGAAACCCACAAGAGAAAACCCAACCCAAGAAAAACTCTTCGCTTTTCTCTCTCTCTCTTCTCTTGCACGTTCTCACACCCAAGAGAAACACCTCTCTTGCCCCTTTCCAAACGTGGGTTTTGGAGCTAAAATTGCTAGGTTTTTCTTTTCTTTCTAAACCCCAAATAGAGAAAACTACTACTTTGCTTTTTGCCTTCCCACCCAAGTAATCCAACGTGGGTCAGAAATAAGGCAACTCTCCAACCGTGTTTATGTGTGGGTTGCCTTAGGAGGATCCCAACTCAATATTCTCATAAACAGTAGATAGAAAGCTCATATGTTTTTGCATGAATCATGTTCGTGAGTTGAAAAAAAAGATCCAACGGCCCATATCAAAAGAGAAAGTAATCAACATTCACAGATCAAACACGAACTCCTCAAAGTCAAATGGAAATTCTAGTATTGAATAGGCTCATATGAAGCCTTGGTCTTCCCTCTACCACTAGATTCGACTACGACATTTGATGAAGACGCCATCTTATCATCCTCAACCCTCATCACATGCATCGCTCGGAAATTCTTTTTTTGGGTAGGTTACACGCATCGATCGTATATTCGGCAGGTTAAAAACAAGGGTATATAGCTCCCTAGCCCTAGGCCCTAGCTAACACTCCTGACACCCCTAGCTAGAGCTAGATGCGCGCACGAAGAGGAGGTAAGAAAAGGAGAAGGTGAGAATGTGGTAAGAGAACGGTATTTGCGTGTGTTTTGGAGGAGGGCTTGGCGTTTGTGACTTGGGTTTGTTGCTTTTAACTTGGTTTCAAAGGCTTATCCTTGTGACTTAAATGTTACCAAGACTTTATTGCATTTCTTTTATTGGAGGGACCCTTTTCTTTTCCCATTGTGGTATATGATTGTGGGTGATCAATGTTTACTTAGCCTCTTTAGGATTAGTGATGACTCTAGCTAGTGAAGGAGAGTTCATCCATTGGATGACAAGTATCTCAAGGCTCTTATCGATGGCCTCCATGTGTCCTTCCCATGCCGCACTTCTAATGGGTGAACCATGTCCGATGTAGACGTGACACGTAGATTCATTTTCCACCCCTTTGACATCATCCACAGTCATGTCGATTTCCGTTGACCATAAGCCATCTATCTATGAAAAAAAAATACATTTGGCCAACCCACGTGAAAGAAAATGATCACTGTTAGTGCGACCAACTGTTTGTACATGTGCATGGATGCATGCCTTCATGCACATCATCTACAACTTCATACATACATATATTCAAGAGTATATCCATTCATGTGATTTATAGTATTTGTGCTGATATGGGATTTATAATATTTATAGTTTTTGGGAATTGCCACCTATAGAGGGGCAACTTTAGTTCATTGTATATCGGGCAGCATGTCCCCCTCTTGCACTATTTTTTCGTACTCATAAAATTTAAGGTGCCGGATTGAGTTAAAAAAGAAAAAGACAAAAAAAAAAAAAACTATGTATAAGGGGTTTTGGGAAAGATTTGAACACATGTCTATGCTTACATGTATGGTGTTCCTCGTATTGTTGGGGTTCCACACGATGCAAATAGATCCCACATTGGAAAAGTGAAAGAGATGTGGATGGGCTTATAAGGGCTTGGGCACCCTCCCCTTTATGGCAAGCTTTTAAGGATGAGTTCTACCCTGGTCCCGACAAGTAGTATTAGAATCGGGGGTACTATTTAGCGCCCCAAATTCTTAACACGTATGTAATGTACAAAGAACAAATTTGTGTATATCTATAAGCTTCATGTATGTATTATTGTATATGATACATATGCATGTCATCCTATGTTGATATGTACATGCATGATTATGAGTAACAAGGAAAATGGGGAAAGGAAAGGGCGGTAGCTAGCTGAGAAATCTTTTTCCCTTTGGAGAACAAGAGACTTGAGAAGGTGGTGCAATTAGGTCAGTGACCGCCCAAGGAATCCTTCCATCTCAATCTCCTGTATCGCAATCCATACCTTAAAATTATCATGAAGAACACACTATCCAAAGCCGCCATGGATTGAGTACAAACTGTACTCTCTTTCCCTCTTTCTCTCGGCCTACTAGAAGCTTCAAAAGCTACCACTGGTTTCTATATATATAGAAACTCCTCATGACATGATTTCACCACTATACCTCTTGAACGTCAAGTACTCCATATCAGATTGGTTGTTTTATCTGTCTCTTACAAGTGAGAGATATGGGTCTAGAAAGACATTTACTGCCCCTTTTAATGCTATGCTGTTGTTCTTATTCCTGTTATGGCAATTTTCTTGAGGACCCACGCTCTGAAGCCTCTCCTTATGACAAAAGTGCTTATCCTACATATTTTGGCACTATCAACAAAGATGCCGGTGATGTCGGGGAGGAATTCGCGACTTCAATAGGCTATGGCGAACCCCAATTATTTAGTTTCAAGCGGTTAGATCACGTGGAGAGTCGTTATTCTTCACCTATAATGGTGAATGTGGATGATTTTGGAGCTAAAGGTGATGGATCAGATGATACACAGGTAAGGACCAATAGAATAATGATAAAAACAAAACAGAATATCCCACAGTTGTGATTGAATCCTCATTGGGTTTTGATGATGTCTGACTTTTTGTTTGTGAATGGGTCTATTTGTTCTTGTGTGGTTTTGAAAAGTCTCACTTTCTATATGGTGTAACTGTCAGGCATTTGTGAAGGCTTGGGAGAAAGCTTGTTCATCTGCTCCATCTGTTCTTGTGATATCTAAGAATAAAAACTACCTTGTTAAGCCAATCACCTTCTCAGGCCCTTGCAAGTCATCTGTCACAGTAATGGTAAGATAAATTTAATTAGGCAAACACATATGGGTCTTAATTTTTTTTTTGTATATGAAGATTGACCCCCATGCAAATTATTAAGTCTATTTGTTTCCCTTATCGTTTCAGTTCATATACATGTTATATTTATTTCTTTTTCCTAATGCATCAGATATATGGAACCATTGAAGCTTCCTCAGATCGATCGGATTGGAACCGGGATCGAAGATACTGGATTAACTTTAAGAATATTCAGAATCTTAGAGTTGATGGGGCTGGGACTATCAATGGGAATGGAGAGATATGGTGGAAAAACTCCTGCAAAATCAACAAAGCTTTTGTAAGTTTTTTGAATTCACAATCACCAAATTCGATATAACAAACTTCCATTTTCTTTCAACAAGGGCTAATTCTTTTTTAATTCCTCATCGGTGAATTTGCAGACTTGCACGCAGGCTCCAACGGTACATTTCTTGTTCTCTTTCTACCGAACACATGTTTAGTTTCATTATAGAGATGCTTAAATAAATACATTTCCTCTCGACTTTCAGCTTTCTTTCTATAAAAATCTTAAAAAAGGTTTAAGTAGTTAAAGAAATGAACTGATGTTCTTCCATCTTTGGGTTTTTTTTTTCAACAGGCCTTGACCTTTTCTTCATGCATGAACTTGATAGTGAATAACCTCAGCATTAAGGACAGCCAACAAATTCATCTCTCTTTTGAGAGATGTACCAATGTCCAAGCTTCCAATCTCAAGGTAACTGCACCAGAAACAAGCCCCAACACGGACGGAATTCATATCACAAATACCCAAAACATTCAGATAACAAATTGTGTCATTGGAACAGGTAAAGAGAAAAAAGATGAACAAGGTGTCACCTCATTTTCTCCTAAGTTTTTTTTTTTTCTGTGCTATGAAATATGGTATTAATTTCATTTACAAAACACAAAACAAACAGAAGAAAGAAAAAACAATACATTTTCATGTTCTACTTTTCCTTCAATGGAGCTTTGGGTACTTTAACAGACATAAGAAAACTCCAAAAAACTCGATTATGATGTGTACATTCTCCATATTTTTTTAAGGTGATGACTGCATCTCAATAGTAAGTGGGTCTCAAAATGTCAAAGCGACAGGCATAACCTGTGGACCAGGCCATGGAATCAGGTCTCAAACTCAATCTAATCCTTCTTGAAACTTTTAATTTATAAATTTTCTAATTAAGAAGAATTTAACTTTTTATTTTTATTTTTTGTTTGTCCAAATATTGTCTTCTTGAACCCAGTATTGGAAGCCTGGGATCTGGCAATTCAGAAGATCATGTCTCACAAGTAATAGTAGATGGAGCCAATATTGTTGGAACAACAAATGGGGTCAGGATCAAAACCTGGCAGGGAGGTTCCGGTAGTGCAAGCAACATCAAATTTCAAAACATTGCCATGCGCAATGTCGCCAATCCTATAATCATTGACCAAAACTACTGTGACTCCAACAAACCATGCCCAGAAAAGGTGATTTCTCAACCCCCACCAGAACCTTTCTTACTTTGACTCATCTAAATAGGATCTCTCACTTAAATCCAACAAGAATTTTGATGTGTTTTGCAGAATACAGCTGTGGCAGTAAGTAATGTGGTCTACAATAACATCAAAGGGACAAGTGCCTCAAATGTGGCTGTGGAATTTGATTGCAGCAAGAGCTTTCCATGTCATGGGATAGTGTTGAATAACATCAATTTGGTTGGAAGTGGAGGGAAAACCACAACTAGCTCATGCAAAAATGTTAATGGGAATGCAATAGGAAATGTTTTCCCACGCCCTTGCTTCTAAAGAGAAGGAAATTAAATATACTTGTATTATTTTATCGATCTTAGATAGTGTGATTTTTTATTCTTCCATTAGATTGACATGAATTAAATTGGGCTTTAATTTTCTAGCTCAGTTTGGAATTTTTTGTGGGTCTCTTTCAGCATACCGAATCGAGGACAACTTCTCCTGTTTGTTTCTACAAAATAGTGATGGGAAAAATACTGTATTTTATTTGTTCATGGATTGTAATAAAGTTGATACACTGTGTTTATTGTTCCAATAGAAATGGGTTTCTTTTTCTGTATTCATTTATTTCCTTATCTTGTAGTTGACGACTGAATATGTCTGTTGCTAATGAACTCTTACCAAATAATTAGAGAAAAAGCTTGCGTAAAAGGCTTACAATTTCTAAGGTGGTGATGTAATACTATAACCCGCCTACCTTGTAAAGAAAATAAGTAAACCGTTTTACGTCCTTTCTTACCTTCCAAATGTATGGCGACAAGGAAGAGGTAGAGAAATTAGTTGTGAATGATTGCATATGATGAATGGATCTTGTAGGGTCTCAATGAAAAATAAGCGATCAGTTTTTGGAAGTGTTTGGTAGTGTTTGGATTTGGGTATGGCCCACATTGGTTGGATGATCCAAAGCGTTCATTTGATGGGCCCTGACATAGATAGGGTGTGCCCAAAAAATCAGCTCCATCGGATCATCCTAACCCTTCATTCTGTGGACGAACCGTCAACTGAGGGAGTCTACCTTACACAAATTAAAACCACAGGCGGGTCTACTTGTAACTTTTTAAACATTTGGGTTTAAGTTGAATGTTTCAGAAACCACAGGGGGTCTAAGTGTATTTTTCCCTTTCGATAAAGTTCGATTTTGCCTAAAAATCAATGTACATGCCACAAATCAAATGGTGAGACTCATCCCGTGATCTTCATGCAATGGAGGGGCAAAATAATGTCTAATTTTTTAAGCTTCTCATAATTGCTTACCAAAGAATTTATATAAATTAGAAGGAAGATGATAAAAAGAAAAGGGGGAATTGTTACCCTTCTCCCTAAAAGACATTTATTGTGCCCCACTTCTGCCTAATGTATGTGAACAGATTCGTTGATTTGCTCTTGATCAGATGATCTTAGGCCCTTGATCCATCAATCCTTGTTGAGGGGTCCAAAACGAAAAGCTAAACCGTGCTTTGACATAATAGTTCGGAGGGGAGGATCTTGCTTAGTCTTAGTCCAATTTTTGCGCCCGTTCATATGGGCAGGGAAGCCATTATGTCTTTAGGCGGACCTAGTTCTTGGACTGCAAGTTGGATTGAATCGAAGTCAAAAGCATTAGCAGGTAGGGAATCCGCAGCAAGAGATGTGGGGCCCGCCTAATCCAAACCATTGGTAGAGAGTTAAACGGATTTCTTTCTTTTTGGATAGGTGACCTCTCAAGTGAAGCCCCCTATAGCTATAAAGACCTGACGTAATGGACAAACCAAGGGAAAAAAAAGGCTTCGAATAACCATGACCATAATTGAATGATTGTTTTTTTAATACCAAAAAAGCGTCCCTACGCATGGGATGTGTGATCAAGAAGACCATGGTTTAAAATTTCGGTTTCGGTACCGGCTTTGGAGTCCTAAAATTTCAAATTTTCGATTGAAATTTGTTAATAATTAAAAAAGCTTATTTAATTCACTTCGGTCCGAAATTTGGCCAAAATTTTTGTAACATTTTTTTTAAAAAAATTACATTTTCTTGAAATTTCAAACCGAAATTTGGTAAAAGCTGAAATTCGAAATTTCAATAAATTTCAGTTTCGGTCCCCACCGAAATTCGAAATTTAAAACCATGATCAAGACCATGTGGGTTTGGCCAGTCAACTGTACTATGGCTCGAATTGAGAAGTACCTTGTGTGACAATTGATCTAACAAGTACCTTGTGTCATAATTAGGACTGTCAATCGGGATGGGCAAGCCCGAAGCCCGCCCGTTCAGCCCGCTAAAAGCCCGCCCATAATTAAAATGAGAACAAGCCAAACCAAGCTTGGTCAAAAGTTGAAGCCTGAACTCTAATTTGGGCTGGGCTGAGCTTGATCAAGGGTCGTCCAGCCCGTTATAAGCCTGGGCCCGATAATATATTTACTATATAATTTTTCAAGAGTTTTTATGCCCTTAAAAATCAGTAGATATTAATTAAATAGGTTACTTAAACATTAATATCCTATAGGCTATAGTTCGACATTAAATAGGTTTTTTTTTTCTTTATTTTGCCCCTCTTCAACCCACTTAATATGATGATCCAAACCGTTGAAGTATACAAATTGGGCCCCTCTTCAGCCCACTCCATATGAACGGTTTGGATCATCATATCCTATAGGCTATAGTTCGACCTCAGATTTATTAAATAAATAAGACAAAATCTGGCAAAAAATCAATCGGTGTGGCTTTTCTCACATGCCAAAGCCAACAAGTTTAATGGCTTTCTATGAAATTGGCTTTTCAATGCTTGCCTTAGTCTTTTCTAGTGCAGAAAATAAGGGGTGATGGGCAAGCCCAAACTCGGCCCGAAGCCAGTTGTGGAGTTTGGGCTGAGTTTGGGCAAGCAAATTTTCTAATTTAGTCAGGCCTGAACTCGGCCCGAAGCCCGTTGTATAGACATGGGCTGAGCTTGAGCACCTCAGGCCCGCCCAAGCTCGGCCCGATTGACAGTCCTAGTCATAATTGAGAAGTTCTATGGCTCAATTTTTATTATTATTATTATTATAAGGGCTTGATAAAAAATGGCGGGTTTAACTTGGGTCAGGTTTGGGGCTTGGGCATCCCGACCCAAGTGAAACCTGCCATTTTTTATCAATTTATTATTGTGTAAGCTTAAAAGGTCGGGTTGCGCCAGGTTGGAGGGGTCAGGTTGGGTTGAACCTGGTCGGTTTGGAAATCAGGTTGGGTTGGCCTCTGCTAACCCGACCCAACCCTACTCAGGTTGCACCCCTATTAATAATAGTACACTAATAACCTCTACTTTGGGGTCACTTTCTCCTCAAATTTTCCATCAATTTACAAGGCTCAGCTTATTTCAAGATTTTTTTTTTTGAAATGGGTTTTCATTATTGAAGTGAAATTTGAACACAACTTATTTCAAGCTCCTTTCCACATGAAGAGGGTGAAACAAATTCTTGTAAAATCTGTTTTACAACCATTTTACATCAAAAGAAACGTGCTTAGCGAAGCAATTGTTCTAATGGATTCCGTCCGATTGTCACATGCTGCTTTTCTTTGTTTTTCATAGATTCGAATTTCGTTCAACTTTGGCTTACATCCGAACCCACCCCCTATTAAGTTGCAATCTAGAGCATTTGAGTGTAGAGCCAATTTCAGTTTGGGGCTTTCAGTCTGCAAAGCGGCAGTTTTGTGTCCAATAATTAGTTTTGGCCTCCCAATTGGTTCTCAAATCGAAAACAAACAGGGCCTAAATCTTATCTAATTTTTCTTATAATCAATTCCAATCATATTTAATTTTTACATAGCCACCTCACTGCAACCATGGTTTCAAATTTCAGTTTCGGAATGCATTTCGGTCCTCACCGTATTTCGAAATTTAGGCCGAAATCAATTAAAATTGTATTTTATGTCATAAAAAAATTCAGCCAAAATTACCAAAATTTTGGGAAAACATTATTTAATTAATAAAATGGAGATTTTTGGGCAGAATTTCCTTGAATTTCGGACGAAAAAATGAAATTTCGGCTGAAAAAAAAAAGAACCGTTTCAGGTATACCCGATTTCGGTTTCAGTCTCGACCGAAAAAAAAAATTTCGGATTTCGGCCAAAATTTAAAACCATGACCGTAACATAGTGCCCATTAGGAACAAGCTGGCCTAACAGCGACCGTCATTTTAGCATTTCAGTATAAAAGAAACATAAGAAAAGAATAGAGAAAAAATAACACCAAACCTAACACAGTAAACAATCAAAGGCTAGTTTAATCAAGGGTAAAAGTTGACACCACTTTCTGGAATTGGATAAAGTAAGGCATACTAACAGAACATAGCCCCGTGAGGGTAAAAAGGACATAATAAAATCAAACAAAAGTCTTTCACAATAAGAAAAGATTCAAGTCCTTGAACCAGAAAAAGATACTTCTTCCCTAAGGCACCAACCAAGAACAAAACTAACCTCAAATTCTCCTCATTAACCTTAAGCTTCTAACTTCTCGACGTCCTCCAGGATGATGGCCTTTGTAGGCTTCGCTAACAGATCTGTATATTCCTGGAAAGGGGATTTTGTAAAGCGAGTTTCCCTCCAGAAATCTGGTGTAAGGAAACCGTATGTCTTCAACAGGCAGTCAAATGTTGCCTGCACACGAATGAATTTTCAAATAGTGAACAAGAAATTAAAAAAAAGTACTAATAAAGCAATAACAGAAACAAATAATAAAGGGATCCCATAATAAAATATCAAACTTCTATTGCAGATATATGCAAATGGGACACTGCCCACAGCTTGTTTAATCACCAAGCCAGTGGAGTAACTTATTAGAGCAATTACAGTAACTTACTAGAGCAATTAGGACTATTAATCAACATCCAGGCATACAATCTTATTGTGCTTTCTTAATATACGTTTCTACGTTATTTGCTCAGAATGACATACATCCATACAAGTATTTGTCTACTGTGTCTTCATGGGTCATGAGTTGGGAATTAAAGCAATATCTTCAATTCATATTCTCTAACAGGCATGAACCAAGTTAATCAAGGAATTAATAGCATCAACAGACCTCTATATTTGAGCTGTATCACAACAAAAAGACTCAACATGGAAGGTAATCAAGCACTGTGCAATCATATATAAAATGCAGAACATATCATAGCATGGTGTTTAGTGTGTGTGTGTGTGTGTGTGTCATACGGGGATGATATTTCCACCCCTACAATTAGCCATTCCATTAACCATAAAAGACCATTCAGTAGCAAGTAGGAGAGCAGCTGTTTGCAATTTTGTTGGCCAAGCTTGAGGATTTGCTCCCTCCAATTTGAGAACACGTCTAAGATCCTGTGAATGTTTTTTTTTTTTTGAAATGGAAGATCCTGTGAATGTTTAGAAAGGATTTATTCTGCATTCTTTTGAACGATGAAAATTTTATTACAAGGCTTTATTCTGCATTAAAATCAAATTTTAGAAAGGCGTAGTTCTTGATTAAAATATTTTTTACAAAGGTATGGTTTTGGATTAAAATCAACTTTTATAGAGGCATGGGTGTGGATTTAAATCAGTAAAGATGAAATTTTCCTTTAAATCCAAGGACAGAGGCTGTAGCTATTTGCTAGTGGCCTTCAAAAGAACCAGAACTCACTTTGTTGGTATTGGTTGGGTACTGTGTAAGTGTAGAGAGAGACTCCAACAGACTGACACACACCTACTTTCGTGTTCCTAATTAATCTTTTGTCTCTAACAGTTCATGGGCCACTAAACGGGATGCCACTTGTAAGCAAAAACAAGAAGTCAACAAGGAGAGTGGCTAGAAAAGGGGGTGGAAATATACCCCCCCCCTTCTCTCTCTCTCTCTCTCTCTCTCTCTCTCTCTCTCTCTCTCTCTCTCTCTCTCTCTCTCTCTCTCTCTTCCAATGATCAACATAGCACCTGTGACATTGTGGAATATATATAATTCAATAGTATGAAAGAATTTTTTTCATACATCACTTACAATCGTACATCATACATAGGTTGTACCTAAAAAGCTTATGTTTCCTTTTGATCTACATAATCCTAAGATGCTACAAAACCATATAACTAGTGACTAACAAATTCCAAATCAAATACCCAAATTTGTCCTAAACATATGAACATGTGTGGCCTCAATGTTGGGCAGAGAACCTCAGCCAGTTGAGGTAGACGCAAATGTCTTTAGCTTATGAAAATGTTGGGGACTTAAGATGGAATCTAATTAGAACTCGACCGTCAATAAGCATAAAGACATTGTGTTCTGGGACATAGGGATTAATGTCGGTCTGTGGAGATTAGCCAATCTATTGGATGAGATTAGAGATTTTTGTATGCATGGTGATTTCTATTTTTCTCTCCAACGATTTGGCTGATTGCCTTGCCAAATTGGGAGCTACTAGAGCTGCCTTGTATATGGGGCAGTCTCTACCCCCTGAAGTGCACTGGTAATCATCTTTTATTTAATAAATGTTATCTTTCTTCAAAAAAAAATATAGTGCATGACGAGTACAGCCCACAACAATGTATGATACAAAGATTCTCCAATTAAATCGGTCTAAAACATGAACCAGTGAGCTGCGACTTTGAGGTTGTACATAAAGCCCTAACCATTGGAGTTATAGGATCAATGCCCTTTCCTAATGTCCACAACCAAGTCATTTGGCCCTTCCCCCAAGGAAAAGGAAGAGACGCAGGACAAGGCAGCGTAAGCATCGCTTTAGCTTATGATAATCTTGAGGACTGAAGATGGAATATCATCAGAACTCGACCGTCAATAAGCATTGAGACATATTATATATAGTGGCATGACATATATAAAGACTAAACCATTAATTTCAAAGATACACTAACAGAAGTTGTCAGGCAGAAAAGGACATAATAAAATCAAATTGAACTATTGATTTATCTATTCAAAAATGTAGTACACAATGCAATAGGAAATTCTATAAACAGGACGAGGTCCCCATGAACGAGAAAGTTGAGAATATGGGAATAAAAGTAAAGGGTGTGGTGGTAGTTGCTAACGGCCCCAAGACGAACTCTATAAATAGGAGGCAATCATTTTGGAAGGGGGATCGAATCATTTGGAGAAAAAAGAGCTATGCTAAGGATAAGAAGAGAATAAGAGAGAAAAGTGACAAAGATTTTTACCTAATTATATTCCTTTGCTCTTGGAGACTTCCTCTGAGAAGAAGTGGATCGTTTTGAGTCTCTTCCAGGAGACTCATTAAGAAGGTTTCCCTCAGCGAGAAAAAGATATTCCTTGAGAGCTCTCTTTGTAAGACTCAAGGAAAGGGAAAGAAGTTTTTATCTCCGCAACGAAAATTTATCTTATCCGGGAAGAAAACCAAGGGTCCGTGAAAGTATCTTCCTCAAAATATACCTTACAAAATCAACATCTCTGACTCAAGGGAATTCCATTTCCGAGAGGACTCCTTACAAAAATGGAGTCAAAATCTTTTCCGACTAAAGGAGTTACTCTTCTAGAAGGGCTTACAAAAGAAAAGAATAAGTCATCAAAATCTATCCTCCAAGAAGAAGATTTCACTCCTCCAAGCAGCCCAAGATGAAATCTCTCATTTGTGAAGAAAAGCCCTCCCGTTTTGGGATGCACGTGAAAGAATCTTCCTAGGAAGATCCTTTAGGGAGGGTTCATCGCGGGGATTTTAAAATGCCAAAAGATTTCCCGGATTGTTGGTCACTCTAATGAAGCCATGGATTGCGGCATTGTGGGTCACTCTAAGAATGCCTAGGACTCTTCGAGTAGGGACCTCACTAGGGATGTTAAGTAATCTGGATTTTAAAGTTTTACATTCTAATTTTTTACCATTACTATAGGAAGTTTGTGGGGACCCAATTGAGGGTCCAAATAAATAAATGTTGTGAGACCCACTAAAAAGGATTAGTTGTAAATAAATCAGATATTGGAGTTTTAAAATAAGAGTATTTTTCATTCCAATTTCTACTATTGTCCCAAAAAGTTTGTGGGCTAAGTTGCGGGTCCAAATAAACAATGGGGTAGGTCCAAATATAAAATATCGTGGGTCAATCTATGGCAGGGACCATTAAAAGGGCAGCCAAGTGCACGAGGCTCCCGCCATTGCACGGTCTAGGGAGGGCTAGATGTACGCAGCCTTACACCCGCTTTGCAGAGGGTGAGCCTTGGCGCAACGGTAAGGTTGTTCCATTGTGACCTAGTGGTCACGTCATGCAAATAGGTGTGCTATTTTCCATGAGATAGAGTATTTTAGTTATTTTCTATAAGATGAGGGGCTTTTGGTCATTTTTATGACAAAAGGGCCCTTTGGTCATTTTTAATAAAATAAGAGACCCTACGTGTGCGCATACAATTACCCAGTTTTCAACTAGCCATCGATATCTTAGGAACCCTAGTCACTCTGTCCCAAAACAGACGATATAATCCACCACACTTCTCTCCTTTTGGAAGCCCAATGGTTCCCACCTTGGCAATTCCCATCTTATTTTGATGATTCCAATACACAAGTGATTTAAGATCACTAATGTGTTTGATTGTTTAAGTTGTAGATCTTAATTGTGCTAAGACAACATTGCTTGGATTGAGGCCAAGAAGATCTCATTGGACCACATCATGAAGGCCAAAGACATCGAAGTCCAGGACCATGAAGACTTGAAGAATCGCATTGAAGATCAAAGTCGCTTTAGATTGTATACGATCCAATCTTAGCTTAGATTTTAAGAGGCATAATTAAGATAATCTCACACACCCCTAAAATGTATAAGTGATTGTCCTTGTGGTGTTCCAACACTTTGGAACCCTCATAACAATCCCAAGTTGGTGTAAAATTGGAAGCCCAAAAACAGAAGTGAAAATCTGCTCAACATAGGTCCGTAGACATTTTTCATCTTCTGTTTGTATTCCCGGAACTCCGAGAGAAATTCTCGGAACTCCGAGAACACTAATAACGGTCAAATTTATATCCGTTGGTGTTTTTTTCAGAATTACCACTATGCCACTAAACGGTCATATTTGGGTTTTTCTATATATATGGGTATTCCCAACTTCCAAATAATCAATACTAACACTCTAAAACTTCATTTGAACATCCAAAGAGTGAATCAAACTTGATTATGCCTCTCATCCTCTAAAGATTAGGATTTGGATCATAGGCTCAATTTGTACATCTTCTACATTTTGTAAACCCTTGTGAGGGATTATCTTTTGTTCTTTCTTTCTTATCAAGAACTTTGTATCGGGCGAGTGTTCGGAGAAGCGTAGCCCACTCTCCGTGGTGAAGATTGCCACCAAGGTTAAAGGTAATCGGAATTGTAATCGGCACCGATCTTCGCCGAAGTTAAGAAGATCACATAGTGAAGCCATCAACGGGTTTGGTTGGTAGAGTGGAGTAGGCCTCGCGTTTGGAGGACCGGACCACTTTAAATCTCGGGTGCACTCTCTCTTATCTTTTGCTCTTTATTTGCACTTGCACCTTTAGATTTAACTTGTGTGCTTGAATTTAATTCTCGATCTCTTAATCTTCTAAATATTGGGTTGAAGTTTTCAAAAGATTAAAACTTGTTAGCAACCTAATTTTTCACTCCTCATTAGTTGCCAATTCGGGACCACCCTTAGAATTTCACTTGGTATCAGAGCCTTGGCTCTTAAAAGATTTTCTTTTCTAAAAATCTTTGAAAATTTTTTTTTGTTTTCAACAAGGGAAAGATCATAAGATCTTTGGCAACTTTCTAATTGTGAAATAGCGGATAGAAATGGAACCGGACTTCCGGAGGGCCATTCCACAACTAGACCTCCTTTCTTTGATGGGTCCAATTTTGAACATTGGAAGACAATGATGCGCATCTATCTTCTTTCGATAGATGTGGAACTTTGGCACATTGTTGAAAATGGATGCATGTTGCCTTCCATACCATTTGAAGAATGGAATGTCGTAGAAAAAAGGCATGCAAATTTAAATTACAAAGCTATAAATTCTTTGTTTTGCGCCCTATCTACGGAGGAGTTTAATCGAGTTGCTCTTTTTTATTCCGCCAAGGTTATTTGGGATACACTTGCCGTTACCCATGAGGGAACATCTCAAGTTAAGGATTCCAAAATAAACTTGTTAAAGAGCAAATATGAAATGTTTAGAATGGGTCAAAATGAAAGCATTTTCGAAATGTATACCCGTTTTTCTAAAATTTCTAATGAACTAGCAAATCTTGGTAAATCTTATCCTACTGATGAGCTTGTGAGTAAGTTGCTTAGGTCTATTCCTCCATATAGGGATCCAAAGGTAACCGCCATACAAGAATCAAAGAATCTCAAGACGCTAACCATGGAGGAGCTTGTAGGATCTCTCATCACCCATGAGATGCTCCTCACTAGCCGACAAGAGGAGAAGAAGCCAAAAGAGAAGGAAAAAGAAGGCCGATCTCTAGTTCTAAAAGCCTCCAAAGCGAACTCATCATCCTCTAGCGAGGCGGATAGCGATGAAGAAGAAGCTTTAAGAAAATTTAAAAGCTTATGGAGAAAGAAACATAAAAAGGATAAAAAGAAGATGAAAGAAAAAAGTGAAGTTGAGGGAGCTTTAAGATGCTACAATTGCAAGAAGATTGGACACAAAAGACCGGATTGTCCACTTCTCAAGTCGTCTTCCTCAAAGTATAAGGGAAAGAAGGATTGGAAGAAGCATAAGGCTCTTGCCGCCGGATGGGATGCTACTAGCACCTCGGGAAAGAGCTCAAGTGAAGGGGAAGAAAATAAAGATGACCTTTGCCTCATGGCACTCTCGCATGAAGTCGAGGTAAATTCTAACCTCTCTTATAATTCATCAAGTAGTGATAGTGAAAAGATATCCTATGATGAATTGTGCTCAACCTTGCATTCTCAAATTTCTAAAAATAAAGTTCAAAAGAAATCTATTTCAAAATTAGAAAATGAACTTAATTTTTTGAGGAATGAATCTTCTTCCAAATCTCAAGTACAAATTGAAAATTTTAAACTTGAGATTAAAACCCTTAAGGGTTGTTTGGATGAGAAAACTTGCCAATTAGCACAATTTCAAGATGTGGCAAGCTCTTCCAAATCTTATGAAGATGAATTTAATGATTCTTTAAATCAAATAACACATCTTCATAATGAAAATGAAAAGTTAAGATTATGTCTCCATGGGTTCCTAAATGGTGACAAAATAATTGACATAATCTTAAAGAAAGCTAGTCATAGACCTAATCATGCATTTTATGATAGGACTAGCTTATCTAACCCTCATGTTAGATGCCATTATTGTGGAATAAATGGTCATTACCAAATTCCAATGTGCATCTAAGATTAGGTATTATGGGGGAACCAAGAAATCTTGGGTTCCCAAAGCCCCCATATGATTTTCATCATATGTGCTTAGATTAGGGGCTTGCTCTAAAATTGAATATCTTTCTATGAAAAATTAAAATATCCCCTCTTATGTTGAATAAAAATTCTAAATAGGGGGAGTTCTAGGTTTGTCTTTTTCCTTGAAAAAGGGGGAGCCCTAAATTGAATATTTCATCCATTTGTTTCTCTTTTACCCCAATCTTTTTTATTGATGCCAAAGGGGGAGAGAATTCTTGTGTAAGGAAATAAATGTGCTTTTTATTGGAAAATCTCTTGTGCTTGTCATCATCAAAAAGGGGGAGATTGTAAGCCCAATGGTTCCCACCTTGGCAATTCCCATCTTATTTTGATGATTCCAATACACAAGTGATTTAAGATCACTAATGTGTTTAATTGTTTAAGTTGTAGATCTTAATTGTGCTAAGACAATATTGCTTGGATTGAGGCCACGAAGATCTCATTGGACCACATCATGAAGGCCAAAGACATCGAAGTCCAAGACCATGAAGACTTGAAGAATCGCATTGAAGATCAAAGTCGCTTTAGATTGTATACGATCCAATCTTAGCTTAGATTTTAAGAGGCATAATTAAGTTAATCTCACACACCCCTAAAATATATAAGTGATTGTCCTTGTGGTGTTCCAACACTTTGGAACCCTCATAACAATCCCAAGTTGGTGTAAAATTGGAAGCCCAAAAACAGAAGTGAAAATCTGCTCAACATAGGCTTCTCGGAACTCCGAGATAATTCTCGGAGCTCCGAGAAATCCTCAGAGCTCCGAGCTCCGAGATTTGGTCCAGTAGACATTTTTCATCTTCTGTTTGTATTCCCGGAACTCCGAGAAAAATTCTCGGAACTCCGAGAACACTAATAAAGGTCAGATTTATATCCGTTGGTGTTTTTTCCAGAATTACCACTATGCCACCAAACGATCATATTTGGGTTTTTCTATATATATGGGTATTCCCAACTTCCAAATAATCAATACTAACACTCTAAAACTTCATTTGAACATCCAAAGAGTGAATCAAACTTGATTATGCCTCTCATCCTCTAAAGATTAGGATTTGGATCATAGGCTCAATTTGTACATCTTCTACATTTTGTAAACCCTTGTGAGGGATGGTTTTTTGTTCTTTCTTTCTTATCAAGAACTTTGTATCGGGCGAGTGTTCGGAGAAGCGTAGCCCACTCTCCGTGGTGAAGATTGCCACCAAGGTTAAAGGTAATCGGAATTGTAATCGGCACCGATCTTCGTCGAAGTTAAGAAGATCACATAGTGAAGCCATCAACGGGTTTGGTTGGTGGAGTAGAGTAGGCCTCGCGTTTGGAGGACCGAACCACTTTAAATCTCGGGTGCACTCTCTCTTATCTTTTGCTCTTTATTTGCACTTGCACCTTTAGATTTAACTTGTGTGCTTGAATTTAATTCTTGATCTCTTAATCTTCTAAATATTGGGTTGAAGTTTTCAAAAGATTAAAACTTGTTAGCAACCTAATTTTTCACTCCTCATTAGTTGCCAATTCGGGACCACCCTTGGAATTTCACCTTTCATTAGAACCATACAGCCACGTGTGATTTTCATGGCTCCACTTGCAGCTGAAAACCTGCAACCCCTGGAGTCCAACCGGCCAAGAGATATTAGATTCTTCCGTATCTTTGGGACATACGCCACACCACCATAAGTACGAACCGCTCCATCAAACATATTGATCTTCACCGTCCCAACTCTCGTGACGTCACAAGTAGACCTGTCACTAAGGACACTACACCCGCCCCTGTCTCTTGGAACGTATCAAAATATTCCCCCTTGGAACATACATGAACAGAGTACCCTGAATAAAAAAATCCACTCATCATGAGGAGAAGTGTGATTACGTGAGGAGACTGTGAGAACATCTCCAAACACTTCATTATGTTCATTCGTTACCGCCACCACAACATTCGTAGCACCATTGTCCGCCCGGTAAGCTCGCTTCAGACAATCCCGCTTAGTGTGACTATATTCCTTGCAACGGTAACATTGCGCGCCCTTTCCGCCGACTCAGGATCTTGACCTGCCTTTTCCAGATCCCCTGTCAGACGACCTTCCTCTTTGTTTCCCACAATGAACAACCAACCCATGCTCTTCACTTACACCAAAAACAGGTTTCTTTCGCATCTCATCTGATAAGAGCGACGCCGTGACTTCCTCTAACTTTATCGTATCCTTGACACCAAGTTGTCATACGAATCAGGAAGTGAAGTAACAAACAAAAGAGCCTTGTCTTCTTCCTTCAACTTTTCGTCAATCTTGTGGAGCTGATCCACAAACTCGTTGAACACCGGGATGTGTTCCAGAAGATCTTCGCTTTCTTGCATCTTCAGCCCGTACAATTGGCGTTTTAGATATAACCGGTTGGCCAAGCTTTATGACATATAAAGCTTTTCCAACTTCTCCAATAATTTAGGCACATCTTATTCTCCCATAACGTTAAACATAACGCTATCTACCAGACATAATCGAATCGTGCTGACCGCCTTCGACTCTACGTCTTCCAACTCGGCACCCGTCATCTTCTCCGACTTCCAATCATTTCCATTCAACGCCTTAGCCAAGCCCTGTTGAACTAAGATGTCCTTCACCCTCATCTGTCATAGGGTGAAACTGCCCTTTCCGTTAAATCTGTCAATGTTGAACTGGGTAGAACTCGATTTTGCCACCATTTCAGATTACTTCGCACTTCTCGGTGTAGCGCTCCACCTCGAACAAGAATCTTCTTTAACAATCATTCCACCCTAGAAAATAGCTCTAACCGCGATCCAACTACAGCATCCACGATCACTCAACCCCGCCTTGACGATTGCTCCAACCACAGCTCGGATACCACTTGTTGAGAAAATCCACCGGGCAGAACAATTCAACCATGCACAAATTTAACGGAAAAGTAAAATACACAAACAAGTCACAAGATGAACACCGAGATTTTATGTGGTTCGGACAAGCCTATCTTCCACCATGAGAAAACAACATACAATGATTACAATGGATTTAAACCAAAACCCAAAACCCTTTCCTTGCTTCTCAAACCCAAGACCGTACCCAAGAGTAACCCGAGAGAAACCCACAACTGAAAACCCAACCCAAGAAAAACCCACTTTCTTCTTCTTCTTCCCTCCCTCTTTCTCTCTCTTTTCTCTTGTCTCTTTTCTCTCTCTCTCTCTTCTCTTGCATGTTCTCACACCCAAGAGAAACACCTCTCTTGCCCCCTTTCCAAACGTGGGTTTTGGGAGCTAAAATTGCTAGGTTTGTCTTTTCTTTCTAAACCCCAAAAAGAGAAACCTACTACTTTGCTTTTTGCCTTCCCACCCAAGTAATCCAACGTGGGTTGGAAGTAAGGCAACTTTCCAAAGTGTTTATGTGTGGGTTGCCTTAGGGGGATCCCCAACTCAATATTCTCAAAAGTAGATAGAAAGCTCATATGTTTTTGCATGAATCATGTTTGCGAGTTGAAAAACAAGATCCAACGGCCCATATCAAAAGAGAAAGTAGTCAATATTCACAGATAAAAAACGAACTCAACGTCAAATGGAAATTCTAGTATTGAATAGGCTCATATGAAGCCTTGGTCTTCCCTCTATAACTAGATTCGACTACGAAATTTGATAAAGACGCCATCTTATCATCCTCAACCCTTTTCACATGCATCGCTTGTAAATTCTTTTTTTTGGGTAGGTTACACGCATCGCTCGTAAATTTAGCAGATTAAAAACAAGGGTATATTGCCCCCTAGCCCTAGGCCCTAGCTAACACTCAACACCCCTAGCTATGCGCGCACGACTCTCCGGCTACGTGTCACATCTACATCGGACATGGTTCACCAATGAGAAGTGGAGGCCATCGATAAGAGTCATCTCAAGTCCTAAAGAGGCTAAGCAAACATTGATCGCCCACAATCATATACCAAAATGGGAAAAAGAAAAGGGTCCCTCCAATAAAAGAAATGCAATAAAGTCTTGGAGACATTTATGTCACAAAGATAGGCCTTTGAACCCAACCGTTAAAAGCAACAAACCCAAGTCACAAACCCAAGCCCTCCTCCAAACCAATGCCTTCCTTTTCCCTAACTCACCACGGCAACTCATGGTATAAACATTACTATCGCCCCACAAATACTCATTTTCAAACCCCTTTGACATCATCCACAGACATGTCGATATCCTTTGAAATCCATGGATATGTGGGTGTGGCAATAAAAAATGGATTTCCGTTGACCATAAGCCATCTATCTATGAAAAAAAAATACATTTGGCCAACCCACGTGAAAAAATATGATCACTGTTAGTGCGACCATCTGTTTGTACATGTGCATGGATGCATGCCTTCATGCACATCATCTACAACTTCATACATACATATTCAAGAGTATATCCATTCATGTGATCTATAGTATTTGTGCTGATATGGGATTTATAATATTTACAGTATTTGGGAATTGCTAGCTATAGAGGCAATCTTTAGTTAAAAAAGAAAAAGAAAAAAAAAATGTATCAGGGGTTTTGGGAAAGATTTGAACACATGTCTATGCTTACATGTATGGTGTTCCTCGCTTTGTTGGGGGTTCCACACGAATGCAGAGAGAACCCACATTCGAAAAGTGAAAGAGATGTGGATGGGCTTATAAGGGCTTGGGCACCCTCCCCTTTATGGCTATCTTTTAAGGATGAGTTCTACCCTGGTCCCAACAAGTGGTATTAGAACCGGGGGTACTATTTAGCTCCCCAAATTCATAACGCGTATGTAATTTACAAAGAACAAATTTGTGTATATCTATAAGCTTCATGTATGTATTATTGTATATGATACATATGCATGTCTACCTATGTTGATATGTACATGTATGATTATGAGATAACAAGGAAAATGGGGGAAAGGAAAGGTCGGTAGCTAGCAGAGAAATCTTTTTCCCTTTGGAGAACAAGAGACTTGAGAAGGTGGTGCAATTAGGTCAGCAACCGCCCAAGAAATCCTTCCATCTCAATCTCCTGTATATCAATCCATACCTTAAAATTATCATTAAGAACACACTATCCAAAGCCGCCATGGATTGAGTACAAATTGTACTCTCTTTCCCTCTTTCTCTCGGCCTACTAGTAGCTTCAAAAGCAACCATTGGTTTCTATATATATAGAAACTCGTCATGACATGATTTCACCACCATACCTCTTCAACGTCAAGTACTCCATATCAGATTGGTTCTTTTATCTATCTCTTACAAGTGAGAGATATGGGTCTAGAAAGACATTTACTCCCCCTTTTAATGCTATGCTGTTGTTCTTATTCCTGTTATGGCGATTTTCCTGAGGACCCACTCTCTGAAGCCTCTCCTTATGACAAAAGTGCTTATCCTACATATTCCGGCACTATCAACGAAAATGCCGGCGAATTTGAGGAGGAATTCGCGACTTCAATAGGCTATGGCGAACCCCAATTATTTAGTTGCAAACGGTTAGATCACGGGGAGAGTCGTTATTCTTCACCTATAACGGTGAATGTGGATGATTTTGGAGCTAAAGGTGACGGATCAGATGATACACAGGTAAGCACCAATAGAATAATGATAAAAACAAAACAGAATACCACACAGTTGTGATTGAATCCACGTTGGGTTTTGATGATGTCTGACTTTTTGTTTGTGAATGGGTCTATTTGTTCTTGTGTGGTTTTGAATAGTCTCACTTTCTATATGGTGTAACTGTCAGGCATTTGTGAAGGCTTGGGAGAAAGCTTGTTCATCTGCTCCATCTGTTCTTGTGATATCTAAGAATAAAAACTACTCTTCTTAAGCCAATCACCTTCTCAAGCCCTTGCAAGTCATCTGTCACAGTAATGGTAAGATAAATTTAATTATGCAAACACATATGGGTCTTAATTTTTTTTGTATATGAAGATTGATCCCCATGCACATTATTAAGTGCATTTGCTTCCCTTATCATTTCAGTTCATATACAAGTTATATTTATTTGTTTTTCCTAATGCATCAGATATATGGAACCATTGAAGCTTCCTCAGATCGATCGGATTGGGACCGGGGTCGAAGATACTGGAATAACTTTCAGAATATTCAGAATCTTAGAGTTGATGGGGCTGGGACTATCAATGGGAATGGAGAGATATGGTGGAAAAACTCTTGCAAAATCAACAAAGCTTTTGTAAGTTTTTTGAATTCAGAATCACCAAATTCGATATAACAAACTTGCATTTCCTTTCAACAAGGACTAATTCTTTTTTAATTCCTCATCTGTGAATTTGCAGCCTTGCACGCAGGCTCCAACGGTACATTTCTTGTTCTCTTTTTTAGTTTCATTATAGAGATGCTTAAATAAATACATTTCCTCTCCACTTTCATCTTTCTTTCTATAAAATCCTTAAAAGAGGTTTAAGTAGTTAAAGAAAGGAACTGATGTTCTTCCATCTTTGGGTTCTTTTTTTTCAACAGGCCTTGACCTTTTCTTCATGCATGAACTTGATAGTGAATAACCTCAGCATTAAGGACAGCCAACAAATTCATCTCTCTTTTGAGAGATGTACCAATGTCCAAGCTTCCAATCTCATGGTAACTGCACCAGAAACAAGCCCCAACACGGATGGAATTCATATCACAAATACCCAAAACATTCAGATAACAAATTGAGTCATTGGAACAGGTAAAGAGAAAAAAGATGAACAGCGTGTCACCTCATTTTCTCCTAAGTTTTTTTTTTTTTTTTTCTCTGTTTTATGAAATATGGTCTTAATTTCATTTACAAAACACAAAACAAACAGAAGAAACAAAAACAATACATTTTCATGTTCTACTTTTCCTTCAATGGAGTTTTGGGTACTTACAGACATAAAAAAAACTCCAAAAAACTCGATTATGATGTGTACATTCTCCATATTTTTTTAAGGTGATGACTGCATCTCAATAGTAAGTGGGTCTCAAAACGTCAAAGCGACAGGCATAACCTGTGGACCAGGCCATGGAATCAGGTCTCAGACTCAATCTAATCCTTCTTGAAACTTTTAATTTGTAAATTTTCTAATTAAGAAGAATTGAACTTATTTTATTTTATTTTTTGTTTGTCCAAATATTGTCTTCTTGAACCCAGTATTGGAAGCCTGGGATCTGGCAATTCAGAAGATCATGTCTCACAAGTAATAGTAGATGGAGCCAATATTGTTGGAACAACAAATGGGGTCAGGATTAAAACCTGGCAGGGAGGTTCCGGGAGTGCAAGCAACATCAAATTTCAAAACATTGCCATGCGCAATGTCGCCAATCCTATAATCATTGACCAAAACTACTGTGACTCCAACAAACCATGCTCAGAAAAGGTGATTTCTGAATCCCCACCAGACCCTTTCTTACTTTCACTCATCTAAATAGGATCTCTCACTTAAATCCAACGAGAATTTTGATGTGTCTTGCAGAATACAGCTGTGGAAGTAAGTAATGTGGTCTACAATAAGATCAAAGGGACAAGTGCCTCAGATGTGGCTGTGGAATTTGATTGCAGCAAGAGCTTTCCATGTCATGGGATAGTGTTGAATAACATTAATTTGGTTGGAAGTGGAGGGAAAACCACAAGTAGCTCATGCAAAAATGTTAATGGGATTGCAATAGGAAATGTTTTCCCAGGCCCTTGCTTCTAAAGAGAAGGAAATTAAATATACTTGTAATAATTTATCGATCTAGGATAGTGTGATTTTTTATTCTTCCATTAGATTGACATGAATTATATCGGGTTTTAATTTTTTGTGGGTCTCTTTCAGCATTAAGAGTCGAGGACAACTTCTCCTGTTTGTGTCTTCAAAATAGTGATGGGAAAAATACTGTATTTTATTTGTTCATGGATTGTAATAAAGTTGATACACTGTGTTTATTGTTCCAATAAAAATGGGTTTCTTTTTCTGTATTCATTTTTTTCCTTATCTTGTAGTTGACGACTGAATATGTCTGTTGCTAATGAACTCTTACCAAATAATTAGAGAAAAAGCTTGCGTAAAAGGCTTACAATTTCTAAGGTGGTGGTGTAATACTATAACCTGCCTACCTTGTAAAGAAAATAAGGAAACCGTTTTACGTCCTTTCTTACATTCCAAATGTATAACATGGAAGACGTAGGGTCTCAATATTCTTCTTGCCCAAGAAAAATAAAGAAAGCTGGATTGTAGTTTTTGATGGGGCCCATGAAATGATACCTATTTTCTATAGGATGGAGGAGAATATAAGCGGATCAGGGTCGGGTAGGGTGGGTTCGGGTTGGGCAGACTTTGCCCAATTGGATTTGGGTGTAGAAAGCATTAATTAGAGAGAAAGCTTGCGTAGAAGGCTTACAATTTCAAAGGTGGTGGTGTAATACTGTAACCTACCAGCTTGTAAAGAAAATAAGGAAACCGTTTTACCTCCTTTCTTACATTCCAAATGTATAACAAGGAAAAGGTAGCGAAATTAGTTGTGAATGATTGCATATGATGAATGGATCTTGTAGGGTCTCAATAATCTTCTTGCCCAAGAAAAATAAAGAAAGCTGATGGGAGAAAGGGAGGTAGTTTTGATGGGCCCATGAAATGATACCTTTTTTATATAGTATGGACTATGGAGGAGAATATAAGTGGATCAGGGTCGGGTCGGGTGGGTTCGGGTTAGGCAGACTTTGCCCAATTGGATTTGGGTGTAGAAAGCATTTCGGGTTGATCGGCTGGGCCAGCCCAATTTGGTAAAGTTCGATTTTGCTTAAAAATCGATGTACATGCCACAAATCAAATGGTGAGACTCATCCCGTACGTGATCTTCATGAAATGGAGGGGCCCCACTTCCGCCTTATGTACGCGCGTGAACAGATTTGTTGATCTGCTCTTGATCAGATGATCTTAGGCCCTCGATCCATCAATCCTCGTTTGAGGGTCCAAAAAGAAATGCTAAACCGTGCTTTGACTTAATAGTCCGGACTCAGGAGGGGGGGAGGATCTTGCTTAGTCTTAGTCCAATTCTTTCGCCGGTTCAGATGGGGTAGGGAAGCCATTACGTCTCCTCGAATATTCTTTCGGTGGTCCTAGTTCTTGGATTGAATCTAAGTCGAAAATAATTGTTGTGTGCTTTTCTCAAAAGCACAAGCCGGTAGGGAGTCCGCAAGGAGTCCGCAGGAAGAGATATGGGGCCCGCCTAATCCAAACCATTGGTAGGGAGTTAAAACGGATTTCTTTCTTTTTGGATAGGTGAGGTCCCAAGTGAAGCCCCCTATAGCCATTAGAGGTGGACATGGTTCGGTTTTGGGATATACCCAGAACCGAACCATATATAATTGGTTCCCTGAAATTGGAACCAGAACCGAACCATATATGTTTGGAACCGAGCCGAGCTAGAACAATATATAATCGGTTCGGTTCTGGGTTTACCCAACCTTCACCAAATGTAGATATTTTGCCTAATCGTATTTATAATTGGTTCAGTTGACAGTTGTTTTGCCTATTAGTTATAATTTTGCCTATTTAATAATGAAACAAAATTAGCTTGTATTTCCTCTTCAACTAGCTCTAAAGAGCAATAACAGTTGACAGTTGTTTAAATAAAAAGGACAAGATTAATTAGTGCAGTTATCAAAACATGATAGTCGATCGGAATAGTTCATTAAGACGCCGCACGTGCGGTGCACGTGCCTTTTTACTAGTAGCCATAAAGACTTGACGTAATGTACAAACCCAAGGGAAAAAAGGCTTCGAATAATCATACTTGACGTAGTGGACAAACCCAAGGGGAAAAAAAGGCTTCGAATAACCAAGACCATATTTGAATGATGGTTTGTTTTTTATACCAAAAAAGCGCCCCTACTCATGGGATGTGTGATCAAGATCATGTGGGTTTGGCTAGTCAACTGTACTATGGCTCGAATTGAGATGTACCTTGTGTCAGAATTGAGAAGTTCTATGGCTCGAATCTTTTTTTATTATTATTAGGGCTAGAATCTTTAGTATTGTACTATGGGTGCAACTCAGGTCCGCTTCAACCCAAAAAAAGTCCGGTCTAGTAGGGTTGAATTCAGGTTGGGTTCGGGTTGAGGGCTTGGGCATCCCGACCCAAGTGAAACCCAACATTTTTTATCAATTTATTGTTGTGTAAGCTTAAAAAGTCGGGTTGGGCCAGGTTTGAGGGGTCAGGTTGGGTTGAACCTTGTCAGTTTGGAAATCAGGTTGTGTTGGCCTCTGCCAACCCGACCCAACCCTACTCAGGTTGCACCCCTATTAATAATAGTACACTAACCTCTACTATTCGGTTACTTTCCCCTCGAATTTTTCATCAATTTATTAGGCTCAGCTTATTTCAAGCTTTTTTTTTCTTTTTTCTTTTTGGGAAAAATACACTTAGACCCCCTCTGGTTTCTGACACATTCAACTTAACCCATAATGTTTAAAAAGTTACAAGTAGACCCCCTGTGGTTCCAATTTGTGTAAGGTAGAACCCCTCAGTTGACGGTTTGTCCACAGATTGAAGGGTTAGGATGATCCTATGGAGCTGATTTTTTGGGCACACCCTATCTATGTCAGGGTCCATCAAATGAACGCTTTGGATCATCCAAACAATGTGAGCCCACTGTGTTTTTGATAGTGGGCCCAAACCCCATATCCGAATCCAAACACTACCAAAAACAGTGTGCCCACATTGTTTGGATGATCCAAAGCGTTCATTTGATGGGCCTTGGCATAGATGGGGTGTGCCAAAAAAATCAGCTCCATAGGATCATCCTAACCCTTCAATCTGTGGACAAACCGTCAATTGAGGGGGTCTACCTTACACAAATTGAAACCACAGGGTTCTGCTTGTAACTTTTTAAACATTAGGGGTTAAGTTGAATGTGTCAGAGACCACTGGGGGTCTAAGTGTATTTTTCCCTTTCTTTTTTCTTTTTGAAATGGGTTTTCATTATTAAAGTGAAATTTGAGCACAAATTATTTCAACCTCCTTTCCACATGAAGAGGGTGTAAAACAAATTCTTGTAAAATCTGTTTTACAATCATTTTACATCAAAGGAAACGTGCTTAGTGAAGCAATCGTTCTAATGGAATCCGTCCGATTGTCACATGCTGCTTTTCTCTATTTTTTCATAGATTCGAATTTGTTTAACTTTGGTGTACATCCAAACCAACCCTCTGTTAAATCAGTTGCATTCTAGCACATTTGAGTGTAGAGCCAATTTCAGTTTGGGGCTTTCAGTCTGCAAAGTTGCAGTTTTGTGTCAATAATTAGTTTTGGCCTCCCAATCGGTTCTCAAAATAAAAAACAAACAGGGCCTAAATCTTATCTAATTTTTCTTTTAATCAATTCCAACCATATTTAATTTACAGAAGATGAACCGCAGTGGGAACCACCTCACTGTACCATGGTTTCAATTTTCAGTTTCAAAATGCATTTCGGTCCTCACTGAATTTCACATTTTAGGCCGAAATCAATTAACATAGTATTTTTTTTTCATAAAAAAATTCGGCCAAAATTAGCAAAATTTTGGGAAAACATTATTTAATTAATAAAATGGAGATTTTAGGGCAGAATTTCGTTGAATTTCGGACAAAAGTTCGGAAAAATGAAATTTCAGCTGAAAAAAAAAGAGAACCGTTTCAGGTATACGGTCTCGACCGAACTCCAAAATTTCGGATTTCGGCCAAAATTTAAAACCATGACTGTAACATAGTGCCCGTCAGGAACAAGCCTAACAACAACCGTCATTTTAGCACTTCAGTATAAAAAACAGAAGAAATGAATAGAGAAAAAACAACACCAAACGTAACACAGCAAACACTTAAAAGGCTAGCTAGTTTATTCAGAAGGCAAAAATTCACTTGGGGGTTTTAATGCGATGATATGATTTATGGATTGAAAGACTTCTTCGCAAAAGTACCATGCATTTGCTCATGAGTATCAATTGCTTCATGTAATTATTGCATGAGATAAAGGAAACGTAAGGGCATTCTTGGATACAACTAAAATATGGCCTTATTTAACTTAATCTATCTACAGTGCCCATGGTTTTCCTTTCCAGTTCTTCTATGTCAAGGAAAGCAGCTGAACAAAAGGTTGTTTAAACTGAGTCTTGTAGAAATAAAAAAAATGATACCTATTGTCCAATCTGGATCTAAACTGCTATATAAAAAGAAAGATAAAATACCCAACTATCCTTCAATCTAGAATTTGGGAGAGATATACATACGACTTAGAAAAAAAGAAGGAAAAAAAAAAGAATCAAAGAAAGGTGTCTCAGGACATAACATGTCGCAGGAACCACAAGTTTAGCCCATTGCAGTTGGTCCAACTATAATTGGATGATCCTATAACCTTCATCGATAAGGTTCCATTTTTTCTCTATGTAAATGGGCGATAAAACAAATTTTACATCCATTTTAGTGAAATATGGGCATAAATTTTGTTTTACGCCCGTTTTAACTCAAAAGAAATAGAGCCTAAGGCATCTTTAATAGCTTGCCAATAAAAGCTAAGCCATATAGATGGACGCAACTTATGTTCTTGGCAAGCTACTAAAGATTCAAATGGACCCAACATATGTTCTCGACGATCTGTGTACTATGTGGGACCCAAGTTCGATGACTATGATTACAACTTAACAATAACCATGTTGTTGAGAAAATCCACCGGGCAGAACAATTCGACCGTGCACAAATTTAACGGAAAAGTAAAATACACAAACAAGCCACAAGATGAAGACCGAGATTTTACGTGGTTCGGAAAACTTGACTCCACGGGCGAGAAACACGATCTTCCACCATGACAAAACAACATACAAGGATTACAATGGATTTAAAACAAAACCCAAATCCCGCAACCCATTCCTTGCTTCTCAAACCCCAGACCGTACCCAAGAGTAACCCGAGAGAAACCCACAAGAGAAAACCCAAGAAAAAACCCCAAGAGAAACCTCCAAAGGCACCCAACAAAAACCCACTTTCTTCTTCTCCTTCTCTCCCTCTTTCGCTCTCTTTTCTCTCGTCTCTTTTCTCTCTCCCTCTCTCTCTCTCTCTTCTCTTGCACGTTCTCACACCCAAGAGAAACACCTCTCTTGCCCCCTTTCCAAACGTGGGTTTTGGGAGCTAAAATAGCTAGGTTTTTATTTTCTTTCTAAACCCCAAAAAGAGAAACCTACTACTTCGATTTTTTGCCTTCCCACCCAAGTAATCCAACGTGGATCGGAAATAAGGCAACTTTCCAATAATCTCCACCTTCGCTTATTTCCCAGCCACCTGAAGATTTTTCGTTGATGTTGCCACCGGTCTACTATTACCGCAAACCACCACTGGCCTGCCAAAGAATCAGCTACACACCCTCGAATCACCTTGGTTCTGATTGCTTCCGATTCGATCAACACGGCCAATGCACATGTGTAGCTGCCAACCCGTTGGCTCACCTAGTTAACCTTGGAGAGGGATCTCGATCCATCCTCCCCAACGCAGGTACTGTCATCCTCTCACCATCATCTGCAACCTGGAAACCTGTCTCTGAACCAACTGCGAAAGAGACCCTACATGTGCGCACATAATTACCCAGTTTCCAACTAGCCATCGAGATCTTAGGAACCCTAGTCACTGTGTCCCCGAACAAATGATATAATCCACCACACTTCTCTCATTTCATCAGAACCATACAGCCACGTGTGATTTTCATAGCTCCACTTGCAGCTGAAAACCTGCAACCCCTGGAGTCAAACCGGCCAAGAGATGTTAGATTCTTCCATATCTTTGGGACATACGCCACACCACCCAAAGTACGAACCATTCCATCAAACATTTTGATCTTTACCGTCCCAACTCACGTGATGTCACAAGTAGACTGGTCACCAAGGACACTACACCCGCCCCTGTCTCTTGGATCGTATCAAAATCTTTTCTCCTGGAGCATACATGAACAGAGTACCCTGAATCTGAAATGCACTCATCATGAGGAGAAGTGTGATTACGTGAGGAGACTGTGAGAACGTCTCCAAACACTTCATTATGTTCATTCGTTACTGCCACCACAGCACTCGTAGCACCATTGTCCGCCCAGTCAGCTCGCTTTGGACAATCCCGCTTGATGTGACTATACTCCTAGGAACGGTAACATTGCGCGCTCTTTCCGCCGACTCAAGATCTTGACCTGCCTTTTCCAGATCCCCTGTCAGACGACCTTCCTCTTTGATTCCCAACATTAACAACCAACCCGTGCTCTTCACTTACACCAAGAACAGGTTTCTTTCGCATCTCATCTGATAAGAGTGACGCTGTGACTTCCTCTAAGTTTATCGTATCCTTAACGTACAATAAAGTCGACACCAAGTTGTCATACGAATCAGGAAGTGAAGTAAGAAGCAAAAGGGCGTTGCCTTCTTCCTTCGACTTTTCATTAACCTTGTAGAGCTAATCCACAAGCCTTTTTGAACACCGGGATGTGTTCCAGAAGATCTCCGCCTTCATGCATCTTCAGCCCGTACAATTGCCGCTTTAGGTACAACCGGTTGGCCAAGCTTTTTGACATATAAAGCTTTTCCAACTTCTCCAATAATTTAGGCACATCTTCTTCTCCCATAACGTTAAACATAACGCTATCTGCCAGCCATAGTCGAATCGTGCTGACCGCCTTCGACTCTATGTCTTCCCACTCGGCACCCGTCATCTTCTCCGGCTTCCCATTCTTTCCATTCAACGCCTTCGCCAAGCCCTATTGAACTAGGATGTCCTTCACCCTCATCTGCCAAAGGGTGAAACTGCCCTTTCCGTTAAATTTGTGGATGTTAAACTGGTTAGAACTCGATTTTGCCACCATCTCATATTACTTCGCACTTCTCGGTGTAATACTCCACCTCGAACAAGAATCTTCTTTAACAATCTTTCCACCCCAAAAAATCACTCTAATAGTGATCCAACTACAATACCCACGATCACTTCACACGGCCTCGACGATCGCTCCAACCACAGCTCTGATACCACTTGTTGAGAAAATCCATTGGGCATAACAATTTGACCGGGCACAAATTTAACGGAAAAGTAAAATACACAAACAAGCCACAAGATGAACACCGAGATTTTACGTAGTTCGGACAAGCCTCCTCCACGGGCGAGAAACACGATCTTCCACCATGAGAAAACAACATACAAGGATTACAATGGATTTAAACCAAAACCCAAAACCCGCAACCCTTCCCTTGCTTCTCAAACCCAAGACCACACCCAAGAGTAGCCCGAGAGAAACCCACAAGAGAAAACCCAACTCAAGAAAAACCCACTTTCTTCTTCTCCTTCTCTCTCGTCTCTCTCTCTCTCTCTTCTCTTACACGTTCTCACACCCAAGAGAAACACCTCTCTTGCCCCTTTCCAAACGTTGGTTTTGGAGCTAAAATTGCTAGGTTTTTCTTTTCTTTCTAAACCCCAAAAAGAGAAAACTACTACTTTGCTTTTTGCCTTCCCACCCAAGTAATCCAACGTGGGTCGGAAATAAGGCAACTTTCCAACAGTGTTTATGTGTGGGTTGCCTTAGGAGGATCCCAACTCAATATTCTCATAAACAGTAGATAGAAAGCTCATATTGTTTTGCATGAATCATGTTCGCAAGTTGAAAAACAAGATCCAACGGCCCATATCAAAATAGAAAGTAATCAATATTCACAGATCAAACACGAACTCCTCAACGTCAAATGGAAATTCTAGTATTGAATAGGCTCATATGAAGCCTTGGTCTATCCCCAACCCTAATCACATGCATCGCTCGTAAATTCTTTTTTTTGGTAGGTTACACGCATCGCTCGTAAATTCGGCAGGATAAAAACAAGGGTATATAGCCCCCTAGCCCTAGGCCCTAGCTAACACTCCAAACACCCCTAGCTAGAGCTAGATGCGCGCACGAAGAGGAGGTAAGAAAAGGAGAAGGTGAGAATGTGGTAAGAGAACGGTATTTGCGTGTGTTTTGGGGCAATAGTAATGTTTATACCACGAGTTGCCGTGGTGAGTTAGGGAAAAGGAAGGCATTGGTTTGGAGGAGGGCTTGGCGTTTGTGACTTGGGTTTGTTGCTTTTAACGTTTGGGTTCAAAGGCTTATCCTTGTGACATAAATGTTACCAAGACTTTATTGCATTTCTTTAGGATTAGTGATGACTCTAGTGAAGGAGAGTTCATCCATTGGATGACAAGTATCTCAAGGCTCTTATCGATGGCCTCCACGTGTCCTTTCCACGCCGCACTTCTAATGGGTGAACCATGTCCGATTTGACATCATCCACAGTCATGTTGATTCCGTTGACCATAAGCCATCTATCTACGAAAAAAAAATACATTTGGCCAACCCACGTGAAAAAATATGATCACTGTTAGTGCGACCATCTGTTTGTACATGTGCATGGATGCATGCCTTCATGCAATTCATCTACAACTTCATACATACATATATTCAAGTGTATATCCATTCATGTGATTTATAGTATTTGTGCTGTTATGGGATTTATAATATTTACAGTATTTGGGAATTGCTAGCTATAGAGGCAATCTTTGGTTCATTGTATATCTTTGGGTTGGAGTTCGGGCAGCATGTCCCCCTCTTGCACTATTTTTTCGTACTAATAAAATTTAAGGTGCCGGCTTGAGTTAAAAAAGAGAAAGACAAAAATACTAATAAGATTTGAACACATGTCTATGCTTACATGGGCTTATAAGGGCTTGGGCACCCTCCCCTTTACGGCAAGCTTTTAAGGATGAGTTCTACCCTGGTCCCGACAAGTTGTATTAGGACCGGGGGTACTATTTAGCGCGCAAAATTCATAACATGTATGTAATGTACAAAGAACAAATTTGTGTATATCTATAAGCTTCATGTATGTATGACTGTATATGATACATATGCATGTCTACCTATGTTGATATGTACATGCATGATTATGAGTAACAAGGAAAATGGGGAAGGAAAGGGCGGTAGCTAGAAGAGAAATCTTTTTCCCTTTGGAGAACAAGAGACTTGAGAAGGTGGTGCAATTAGGTCAGTGACCGCCCAAGAAATCCTTACATCTCAATCTCCTGTATCGCAATCCATACCTTAAAATTATCATGAAGAACACACTATCCAAAGCCGCCATGGATTGAGTACAAACTGTACTCTCTTTCCCTCTTTCTCTCGGCCTACTAGAAGCTTCAAAAGCTACCACTGGTTTCTATATATATAGAAACTCCTCATGACATGATTTCACCACTATACCTCTTGAACGTCAAGTACTCCATATCAGATTGGTTGTTTTATCTGTTTCTTACAAGTGAGAGATATGGGTCTAGAAAGACATTTACTCCCCCTTTTAATGCTATGCTGTTGTTCTTATTCCTGTTATGGCAATTTTTTTGAGGACCCACTCTCTGAAGCCTCTCCTTATGACAAAAGTGCTTATCCTACATATTTCGGCACTATCAACCAAGATGCCGGCGAAGTCGGGGAGGAATTCGCGACTTCAATAGGCTATGGCGAACCCCAATTATTTAGTTTCAAGCAGTTAGATCACGTGGAGAGTCATTATTCTTCACCTATAATGGTGAATGTGGATGATTTTGGAGCTAAAGGTGACGGATCAGATGATACACAGGTAAGCACCAATAGAGTAATGATAAAAACAAAACAGAATATCACGCAGTTGTGATTGAATCCTCGTTGGGTTTTGATGATGTCTGACTTTTTGTTTGTGAATGGGTCTATTTGTTCTTGCGTGGTTTTTAAAAGTCTCACTTTCTATATGGTGTAACTGTCAGGCATTTGGGAAGGCTTGGGAGAAAGCTTGTTCATCTGCTCCATCTGTTCTTGTGATATCTAAGAGTAAAAACTACCTTCTTAAGCCAATCACCTTCTCAGGCCCTTGCAAGTCATCTGTCACAGTAATGGTAAGATAAATTTAATTAGGCAAACACATATGGGTCTTAATTTTTTTTTGTATATGAAGATTGACCCCCATGCAAATTATTAAGTGTATTTGTTTCCCTTATCGTTTCAGTTCATATACATGTTATATTTATTTGTTTTTCCTAATGCATCAGATATATGGAACCATTGAAGCTTCCTCAGATCGATCGGATTGGAACCGGGATCGAAGATACTGGATTAACTTTAAGAATATTCAGAATCTTAGAGTTGATGGTGCTGGGACTATCAATGGGAATGGAGAGATATGGTGGAAAAACTCCTGCAAAATCAACAAAGCTTTTGTAAGTTTTTTGAATTCACAATCACCAAGTTCGATATAACAAACATGCATTTTCTTTCAACAAGGGCTAATTCTTTTTTAATTCCTCATCTGTGAATTTGCAGACTTGCACGCAGGCTCCAACGGTACATTTCTTGTTCTCTTTCCACCGAACCCATGTTTAGTTTCATTATAGAGATGTGTAAATAAATACATTTCCTCTCGACTTTCAGCTTTCTTTCTATAAAAATCTTAAAAATGGTTTAAGTAGTTAAAGAAAGGAACTGATGTTCTTCCATCTTTGGGTTTTTTTTTCAACAGGCCTTGACCTTTTCTTCATGCATGAACTTGATAGTGAATAACCTCAGCATTAAGGACAGCCAACAAATTCATCTCTCTTTTGAGAGATGTACCAATGTCCAAGCTTCCAATCTCAAGGTAACTGCACCAGAAACAAGCCCCAACACGGATGGAATTCATATCACAAATACCCAAAACATTCAGATAACAAATTGTGTCATTGGAACAGGTAAAGAGAAAAAAGATGAACAAGGTGTCACCTCATTTTCTCCTAAGTTTTTTTTTTCTGTGCTATGAAATATGGTCTTAATTTCATTTACAAAACACAAAACAAACAGAAGAAAGAAAAAACAAAACATTTTCATGTTCTACTTTTCCTTCAATGGAGCTTTGGGTACTTTAACAGACATAAGAAACTCCAAAAAACTCGATTATGATGTGTACATTCTCCATATTTTTTTAAGGTGATGACTGCATCTCAATAGTAAGTGGGTCTCAAAACGTCAAAGCGACAGGCATAACCTGTGGACCAGGCCATGGAATCAGGTCTCAAACTCAATCTAATCCTTCTTGAAACTTTAATTTATAAATTTTCTAATTAAGAAAAATTTAACTGTTTATTTATATTTTTTGTTTGTCCAAATATTGTCTTCTTGAACCCAGTATTGGAAGCCTGGGATCTGGCAATTCAGAAGATCATGTCTCACAAGTAATAGTAGATGGAGCCAATATTGTTGGAACAACAAATGGGGTCAGGATCAAAACCTGGCAGGGAGGTTCCGGGAGTGCAAGCAACATCAAATTTCAAAACATTGCCATGCGCAATGTCGCCAATCCTATAATCATTGACCAAAACTACTGTGACTCCAACAAAGCATGCCCGGAAAAGGTGATTTCTCAACCCCCACCAGACCCTTTCTTACTTTGACTCATCTAAATAGGATCTCTCACTTAAATCCAACAAGAATTTTGATGTGTTTTGCAGAATACAGCTGTGGCAGTAAGTAATGTGGTCTACAATAACATCAAAGGGACAAGTGCCTCAGATGTGGCTGTGGACTTTGATTGCAGCAAGAGCTTGCCATGTCATGGGATAGTGTTGAATAACATTAATTTGGTTGGAAGTGGAGGGAAAACCACAACTAGCTCATGCAAAAATGTTAATGGGAATGCAATAGGAAATGTTTTCCCACGCCCTTGCTTCTAAAGAGAAGGAAATTAAATATACTTGTATTAATTTATCGATCTAGGATAGTGTGATTTTTTATTCTTCCATTAGATTGACATGAATTATATTGGGTTTTAATTTTTTGTGGGTCTCTTTCAGCATTAAGAGTCGAGGACAACTTCTCCTGTTTGTGTCTTCAAAATAGTGATGGGAAAAATACTGTATTTTATTTGTTCATGGATTGTAATAAAGTTGATACACTGTGTTTATTGTTCCAATAAAAATGGGTTTCTTTTTCTGTATTCATTTTTTTCCTCATCTTGTAGTTGACGACTGAATATGTCTGTTGCTAATGAACTCTTACCAAATAATTAGAGAAAAAGCTTGCGTAAAAGGCTTACAATTTCTAAGGTGGTGGTGTAATACTATAACCCGCCTACCTTGTAAAGAAAATAAGGAAACCGTTTTACGTCCTTTCTTACCTTCCAAATGTATAGCGACAAGGAAGAGGTAGAGAAATTAGTTGTGAATGATTGCATATTATGAATGGATCTTGTAGGGTCTCAATGAAAATAAGCGGATCAGTTTTTGGAAGTGTTTGGTAGTGTTGGGATTTGGGTATGGCCCACATTGTTTGGATGATCCAAAGCGTTCATTTGATGGGCCCTGACATAGATAGGGTGTGCCCAAAAAATCAGCTCCATCGGATCATCCTAACCCTTCAATCTGTGGACGAACAGTCAACTGAGGTGGCCTACCTTACACAAATTGAAACCACAGGAGGGTCTACTTGTAACTTTTTAAACATTTGGGTTTAAGTTGAATGTTTCAGAAACCACAGGGGGTCTAAGTGTATTTTTCCCTTTCGATAAAGTTCGATTTTTCCTAAAAATCAATGTACATGCCACAAATCAAATGGTGAGACTCATCCCGTGATCTTCATGCAATGGAGGGGCCCACCAAATGAATATTGTAGATCATGTTTACGTCACATATGTGGGTCTAATTTTTTATGCTTCTCATAATTGCTTACCAAAGAATTTATATAAATTAGAAGGAAGATGATAAAAAAAAAAAGAAAAAAAAGGGGGAATTGTTACCACTTCTACCTAATGTATGTGAACAGATTCGTTGATCTGCTCTTGATCAGATGATCTTAGGCCCTTGATCCATCAATCCTTGTTTAAGGATCCAAAACGAAAAGCTAAACCGTGCTTTGACATAATAGTTCGGAGGGGAGGATCTTGCTTAGTCTTAGTCCAATTTTTGCGCCGGTTCATATGGGGCAGGGAAGCCATTATGTCTTTAGGCGGACCTAGTTCTTGGACTGCAACTTGGATTGAATCTAATTCAAAAGCATAAGCAGGTAGGGAATCCGCAGCAAGAGATATGGGGCCCGCCTAATCCAAACCATCGGTAAGGAGTTAAAGGGATTTCTTTCTTTTTGGATAGATGAGGTCTCAAGTGAAGCCCCCTATAGCCATAAAGACTTGACGTAATGGACAAACCCAAGGGAAAAAAAAGGCTTCGAATAACCATGATCATATTTGAATGATTGTTTTTTTAATACCAAAAAAGTGCCCCTACACATGGGATGCGTGATCAAGACCATTGTTTAAAATTTCGGTTTGGGTACCGGTTTCGAAGCCTTAAAATTTCAATTTCGAAATTTTAGTCGAAATTTGGTAATAATTGAAAAAGCTTATTTAATTTATTTCGGTCCGAAGTTTGGCCCAAATTTTTGTAAAATTTTTTTTTTTTAAATTACATTTTCTTGAAATTTCAGATATTTGGTAAGGGCCGAAATTCAAAATTTCGGCAAGTCTCAGTTTCGGTCCGGCCAAAATTTAAAACCATGATCAAGACCATGTCGGTTTCACCAGTCAACGGTACTATGGCTCGAATTGAGAAGTACCTTGTATCAAAATTGATCTAACAAGTACCTTGTGTCATAATTGAGAAGTTCTATGGCTCGATTTTTTTATTATTATTATTATAAGGGCTTGATAAGAAATGGCGGGTTTCACTTGGGTCGGGTTGGGGGCTTGGGCATCCCGACCCAAGTGAAACCTGCCATTTTTTTTTTCAATTTATTGTTCTGTAAGCTTAAAAGGTCGGGTTGGGTTGAACCTTGTCGGTTTGGAAATCAGCTTGCGTTGGCTTCTGCCAACCCGACCCAACCCTACTCAGGTTGCACCCCTATTAATAATAGTACACTAACCTCTACTTTGGGGTCACTTTCCCCTCAAAATTTCCATCAATTTACCAGGCTCAGCTTATTTCAAGCTTCTTCTTTTTTTTTGAAATGGGTTTTCATTATTGAAGTGAAATTTGAACACAACTTATTTCAAGCTCCTTTCCACATGAAGAGGGTGTAAAACAAATTCTTGTAAAATCTGTTTTACAACCATTTTACATCAAAAGAAACATGCTTAGCGAAGCAATTGTTCTAATGGATTCCGTCCGATTGTCACATGCTGCTTTTCTCTGTTTTTCAGAGATTCGAATTTCGTTCAACTTTGGCTTACATCCGAGTTCAACTTTGGCTTACATCCGAACCCACCCCCTATTAAGTTGCAATCTAGAGCATTTGAGTGTAGAGCCAATTTCAGTTTGGGGCTTTCAGTCTGAAAGCGGCAGTTTTGTGTCCAATAATTAGTTTTGGCCTCCCAATCGGTTCTCAAAATCGAAAACAAACAGGGCCTAAATCTTATCTAATTTTTCTTATAATCAATTCCAATCATATTTAATTTACAGAAGCCAGGTACTGTAACCATGGTTTCAAATTTCAGTTTCAGAATGCATTTCGATCCTCACCGTATTTCGAAATTTAGGCCGAAATCAATTAAAATAGTATTTTATTTCATAAAAGATTTCAGCCAAAATTAGCAAAACTTTGGTAAAACATTATTTAATTAATAAAATGGAGATTTTTGGGCAGAATTTCCTTGAATTTTGGACGAAAAAATGAAAATTCAGCTGAAAAAAAAAAAAAAAAAAAAAAAAAAAAAACCGTTTCAGGTATACCCAATTTCGGTTTCAGTCTCAACCGAAATAAAATATTTCGGATTTCGGCCAAAGGCCAAAATTTAAAACCATGACCGTAACATAGTGCCCATTAGGAACAAGCCTAACAGCGGCCATCATTTTAGCATTTCAATATAAAAAAACATAAGAAAAGAATAGAGAAAACACAACACCAAACCTAACACAGTAAACAATCAAAGGCTAGTTTAATCAAGGGTAAAAGTTGACACCACTTTCTGGAATTGGATAAGGCATACTAACAGAACATAGCCCCATGAGGGTAAAAAGGACATAATAAAATCAAACAAAACTCTTTCACAATAAGAAAAGATTCAAATCCTTGAACCAGAAAAAGATACTTCTTCCCTAAGGCAGCACCAAGAACAAAACTAACCTCAAATTCTCCTCATTAACCTTAAGCTTCTAACTTCTCGACGTCCTCCAGGATGATGGCCTTTGTAGGCTTCGCTAACAGATCTGTATATTCCTGGAAAGGGGATTTTGTAAAGCGAGTTTCCCTCCAGAAATCTGGTGTAAGGAAACCGTATGTCTTCAACAGGCAGTCAAATGTTGCCTGCACACGAATGAATTTTCAAATAGTGAACAAGAAATTAAAAAAAAAAGTACTGATAAAGCAATAACAGAAACAAATAATAAAGGGATCCCATAATAAAATATCAAACTTCTATTGCAGATATATGCAAATGGGACACTGGGCACAGCTTGTTTAATAACCAAGCCAGTGGACTAACTTACTAGACCAATTAGATTAACTTACTAGAGCAATTATAGTAACTTACTAGAGCAATTACAGTAACTTACTAGAGCAATTAGGACTATTAATCAACATCCAGGCATACAATCTTATTGTGCTTTCTTAATATACGTTTCTCCGTTATTTGCACAGAATGACGTACATCCATACAAGTATTTGTCTACTGTGTCTTCATGGGTCATGAGTTGGGAATTAAAGCAATATCTTCAATTCATATTCTCTAACAGGCATGGAACCAGGCTAATCAAGGAATTAATAGCGTCAACAGACCTCAATATTTGAGCTGTATCACAACAAAAAGACTCAACATGGAAGGTAATCAAGCACTGTGTGTAAGTGTTCGATACAATATGAACACCGGCAACGGATCTTAGCGATTCAACATTGAGAAAATCACATGTAACAATATGGAATAAATTGAAATGAGAAAAAGACATACTGGAAGCCATGAATCTTATTTTTCTTTCTCTTAAGGTTTCTCTTTGCTACACAATAGTCGGTGATGGGGACCGGTTTCCTTTCTCTTCAAGCGTGGATTCTCAAAGTTTGGAAACAAATTCGTTGTGTGCATATAGGACCCAAGAGTACTTTTTATAAGCGTTTGTGGGAAGAGATGCGACTCCTCATCGCGCCGATCCCTCTCCCCAAACGTCTCTTTAAGTTTATACCTTTTCACATAAAGTCTTTTCATTAATGACTTTTCACAAAAGTGATTAACTAACCAAATGATCTTGACCGTCGATCTTGCAAAAGCCACATCCACCGTTAGGATTATTTCTTAATACTGTGCAATCATATATAAAATGCAGAACATATCATAGCATGGTGTTTAGTGTGTGTGTGTGTGTGTCATATGGGGATGATATTTCCACCCCTACAATTAGCCATTCCATTAACCATAAAAGACCATTCAGCAGCAAGTAGGAGGGCAGCTGTTTGCAATTTTGTTGGCCAAGCTTGATGATTTGCTCCCTCCAATTTGAGAACACATCTAAGATCCTGTGAATGTTTAGAAAGGATTTATTCTGCATTCTTTTGAATGACTAAAATATTTTTTACAAAGGTATGGTTTTGGATTAAAATCAACTTTTATAGAGGCATGGGTATGGATTTAAATCAGTAAAGATGAAATTTTCCTTTAAATCCAAGGACAGAGGCTGTAGCTATTTGCTAGTGGCCTTCAAAAGAACCAGAACTCACTTTGCTGGTGTTGGTTGGGTACTGTGTAAGTGTAGAGAGAGACTCCAACAGACTGACACACACCTACTTTCATGTTCTTAATCTTTTGTCTCTAACAGTTCATGGGCCACTAAACGGGATGCCACTTGTAAGCAAAAACAAGAAGTCAACAAGGAGAGTGGCTAGGGGTTGAAATATACCCCCCCCCCCCCCCCCCCCCCCCCTCTCTCTCTCTCTCTTCCAATGATCAACATAGCCCACCAAATGAATAATGTAGATCATGTTTACGTCACATATGTGGGCCTAATTTTTATGCTTCTCATAATTGCTTACCGAAGAAATTATATAAATTAGAAGGAAGATGAAAAAAAGAAAGGGGAGGTTGTTACCCTTCTCCCACATTTACTGGGCCCCACTTCTGTCTTATGTAAATTAAAACCCTTTACGTCTCCTCGAATATTTTTCGGTGGTCGTAGTTCTTGGATTGAATCTAAGTCGAAAATTATTGTTGTGAGCTTTTCTCAAAAGCACAAGCACGTAGGGAGTCTGCTGGAAGTGATATGGGGCCCGCCTAATCCAAACCATTGGTAGGGAGTTAAAACGGATTTCTTTCTTTTTGGAGTGAAGCCCCCTATAGCCATTAGGGGTGAACATGGTTCGGTTCGGTTTTGGGGTATACTTAGAACCGAACCATATATAATGGGTTCCCTGAGATTGGAACAAGAACTAACCACATATGTTTGGAACCGAGCCGAATTAGAATCATATATAATCGGTTCGGTTCGGTTCGGTTCTGGGTTTACCCAACCTTCACCAAATGTAGATATTTTGCCTAATCGTGTTTATAATCGGTTCGGTCATGTTTATATATGAACTACAAACACTAACAGGCACAAATTTGGGCAATGCAAAAATTATATATGAACCACAAATTTGGGATAATCATGCACAAATTTGGGGGTTGAATTAAAATTTTAAAGCAAAAGCAACACGTTAAAGAGGGGTGAATTAAAAGGGGGTGGGGTGATTTTATCAAATGAGGGGGCATTGGGTTTTAAGGTGAGGGTCGGTTCTTGGTTCCGGGATCCCAAACCCAGAACCGAACCGAATTTCCACCGGTTCCAGGATATCAGAACCGGAACCGAACCATATGTGCCGGTTCGGTTCGGGTCCTCGGTTAATTTCCACCCCTAATCCGGAACCGAACCGAATTTCCACCCCTAATCCTTGTACTATATATAAAGCGAGAATCATGGTTTAATTTCTTCCACTCTTTTGCATTAATTCCTTCTGCGTCCTGTACACCTTTTGTTCAAACTTCTAGCCGCCTCCAACTTTCATTGTCCAATCTCGTCATTTCAGTCCTACCATGCCCCTGGTTGTCGACCAAGCCAAACACCATTCTGCTAATATTTTGCCCTCGATAAGCATCCAAAAAAAGCGGACGTCTTTACCTTTTGGTTCCCCTCTTTTGCTAAAATTGCATCGTATGTCCACTTTTTAAATTCCATCGACCTTCCCTCTATATCCCCTTTCTTTGTTGTTTTTCTCATGTCAGCTTCTCCCAAGCCCTTGTAATACTTCCACAAAAAACGCAAGTTGTGACCTACTTCAATGCTTTTTCGTCTGCATCTAGCCAGCAGTTTGACTTTTTATTTTCACCTCTCATCTCAATATTTGGTTGAGATGAGAGAAAGATCAGATAAAGATGTGGGCCTACAATACCTACATGTTTCTACGCCCACTCACAAGTACTTTACGGCTTACCCCATAGGATGATCCAAACTGTCCATTTGATAGGCCACAAGGTAAATAGGTTGTGTGCCAAACATCATTTCCACATGATGATCCCAGCCCTTCGATCTATACAGGTTTCCAAAATATGCCCTTCATCTATAGATTGTTGGGCTAGGATCATCATATGGAAATGATTTTTTGAGAACAATCAATTTATATTGTGGCCCATTAGGGCGTACTATACTTTTAAAAAATAATTCACTATACACACTTACACCATAAGCTGTGTACCAAAAGCCATTTCCATTGGATGATCCCAACCCAGTGATCACGTTCACCCCAAATCGCTTCGAACCCTTCTCTCTTCCCATCGTTTTCTATCTTCACCTGCTGGAGTTCTCTAGAACTCTCTCTCCCCGTATGCTCTTTTATCTCATCACTTCTCTCTTCCCGTCCCTTTCTTCATATGTTGAATTTAAATTGGTGGCCATCTTGCTTCTCAGATGATAGAATTTATGATTTCATGATTGATGAGGAGGTTGTTGGACTTGTAGGGCCACACAGACGTAGTGCTAAAATCCTTTATGTGATGTTGGATTGGATGTTCAAATAACAAATTAGTTTTTTATTCCTTCAAAACATTGATTATTTTGATTTTCCTTTCATTTTTTTAGAATGGCTTTGCTTTTCTACTATTATATAGTTTTTTTGCTTAAATTAACAACTTTTTTTTTACTTTTAAAGTACTTAAATTACATAATAAAATAAAAAAATATTTTATATATTATTCTAATTCTGTGATACTATTTTATTCCATTGACAGAATAAAAGAACAATAATCTTTCAGTAGTAATATTTGCACTACCATGTTTTAATAATGAAACAAAATTAGCTTGTATTTCCTTTTCAAATGGCTCTAAAGAGCAATAACAGTTGACAGTTGTTTAAATAAAAAGGACAAGATTAATTAGTGCAGTTATCAAAACATGATAGTTCCAATATCAGTACTTTAATATTTACTTTTCTTGCTTTTGTGTGTTTGTCTCTTTTATGTATATCTTTTTTCCCCATGTATTCTATTTTGTTGACAATTATAATTATGAATTTTGATTATATCCCTCTCAAGGGAGCTTTGATCTGTGCTTTATTTGTTTGGATGGAATAGTTCAACAACTCTATAGTATTCATTGTCTATGCTGGATGATTCTATAATTAGTGAATTTGTTCGGTTAGTGTTTTTATATTGACTGAACAGAGTTGACATTAGACATACATCTAAAATTATGTCCAAAGTGTGAGCCAATATCAATTTATTGTTGTGTAAGCTTAAAAGGTCGGGTTGGGCCAGGTTAGAGGGGTCAGGTTGGGTTGAACCTTGTCAGTTTGGAAATCAGGTTGTGTTGGCCTCTGCCAACCCGACCCAACCCTACTCAGGTTGCACCCCTATTAATAATAGTACACTAACCTCTACTATGCGGTTACTTTCCCCTCGAATTTTTCATCAATTTATTAGGCTCAGCTTATTTCAAGCTTTTTTTTCTTTTTTCTTTTTGGGAAAAATACACTTAGACCCCCTCTGGTTTCTGACACATTCAACTTAACCCATAATGTTTAAAAAGTTACAAGTAGACCCCCTGTGGTTCCAATTTGTGTAAGGTAGACCCCCTCAGTTGACGGTTTGTTCACAGATTGAAGCGTTAGGATGATCCTATGGAGCTGATTTTTTGGGCACACCCTATCTATGTCAGGGTCCATCAAATGAACGCTTTGGATCATCCAAACAATGTGGGCCCACTGTGTTTTTGGTAGTGGGCCCAAACCCCATACCCCCGAATCGAAACACTACCAAAAACACAGTGGGCCCACATTGTTTGGATGATCCAAAGCGTTCATTTGATGGGCCTTGGCATAGATGGGGTGTGCCAAAAAAATCAGCTCCATAGGATCATCCTAACCCTTCAATCTGTGGACAAACCGTCAACTGAGGGGTCTACCTTACACAAATTGAAACCACAGGGTTCTCCTTGTAACTTTTTAAACATTAGGGGTTAAGTTGAATGTGTCAGAAACCACTGGGGGTCTAAGTGTATTTTTCCCTTTCTTTTTTCTTTTTGAAATGGGTTTTCATTATTAAAGTGAAATTTGAGCACAAATTATTTCAACCTCCTTTCCACATGAAGAGGGTGTAAAACAAATTCTTGTAAAATCTGTTTTACAATCATTTTACATCAAAAGAAACGTGCTTAGCGAAGCAATCGTTCTAATGGAATCCGTCCGATTGTCACATGCTGCTTTTCTCTGTTTTTCAGAGATTCGAATTTGTTTAACTTTGGTGTACATCCAAACCAAACCCTCTGTTAAATCAGTTGCATTCTAGCGCATTTGAGTGTAGAGCCAATTTCATTTTGGGGCTTTTAGTCTGCAAAGTTGCAGTTTTGTGTTCAATAATTAGTTTTGGCCTCCCAATCAGTTCTCAAAATCGAAAACAAACAGGGCCTAAATCTTATCTAATTTTTCTTATAATCAATTCCAACCATATTTAATTTACAGAAGATTAACCGCAGTGGGAACCACCTCACTGTACCCTTTCAATTTTCAGATTCAAAATGCATTTCGGTCCTCACTGAATTTCAAAATTTAGGCCGAAATCAATTAACATAGTATTTTATTTCATAAAAAAATTTGGCCAAAATTAGCAAAATTTTGGGAAAACATTATTTAATTAATAAAATGGAGATTTTAGGGCAGAATTTCCTTGAATTTCGGACAAAAGTTCGGAAAAATGAAATTTCAGCCGAAAATAAAGGGAACCGTTTCAGGTATACGGTCTCGACCGAACTCCAAAATTTCGGATTTCGGCCAAAATCTAAAACCATGACTGTAACATAGTGCCAGTCAGGAACAAGCCTAACAACAACCGTCATTTTAGCACTTCAGTATAAAAAACAGAAGAAATGAGTAGAGAAAAAACAACACCAAACCTAACACACCAAACACTTAAAAGGCTAGTTTAATCAAAAGGCCAAAATTCACTTGGGGGTTTTAATGCGATGATATGATTTATGGATTGAAAGACTTCTTCGCAAAAGTACCATGCATTTGCTCATGAGTATCAATTGCTTCATGTAATTATTGCATGAGATAAAGGAAACGTAAGGGCATTCTTGGATACAACTAAAATATGGCCTTATTTAACTTAATCTATCTACAGTGCCCATGGTTTTCCTTTCCATTTCTTCTCTGTCAAGGAAAGCAGTTGAACAAAAGGTTGTTTAAACTAAGTCTTGTAGAAATAAAAAAAATTATACCTATTGTCCAATCTGGATCTAAACTGCTATATAAAAAGAAAGATAAAATACCCAACTATCCTTCAATCTAGAATTTGGGAGAGATATACATACGACTTAGAAAAAAAGAAGGAAAAAAAAAAGAATCAAAGAAAGGTGTCTCAGGACATAACATGTCGCAGGTAACCACAAGTTTAGCCCATTGCAGTTGGTCCAACTATAATTGGATGATCCTATAACCTTCATCGACAAGGTTCCATTTTTTCTCTATGTAAATGGGCGATAAAACAAATTTTACATCCATTTTAGTGAAATATGGGCATAAATTTTATTTTACGCCCGTTTTAACTCGAAAGAAATAGAGCCTAAGGCATCTTTAATAGCTTGCCAAAAAAAGCTAAGCCATATAGATGGACTCAACATATGTTCTTGGCAAGCTATTAAAGATTCAAATGGACCCAACATATGTTCTCAACGTTCTGTGTACTATGTGGGACCCAAGTTCGATGACTATGATTACAACTTAACAACAACCATGTTGTTGAGAAAATCCACCGGGCAGAACAATTCGACCGTGCACAAATTTAACGGAAAAGTAAAATACACAAACAAGCCACAAGATGAAGACCGAGATTTTACGTGGTTCGGAAAACTTGACTCCACGGGCGAGAAACACGATCTTCCACCATGACAAAACAACATACAAGGATTACAATGGATTTAAACCAAAACCCAAAACCCGCAACCCATTCCTTGCTTCTCAAACCCAGGACCATACCCAAGAGTAACCCGAGAGAAACCTCCAAAGGCACCCAAGAAAAACCCACTTTCTTCTTCTTCTCCTCCTCCTCTCTCTCTCTCTCTTCTCTCTCTCTCTCTCTCTCTCTCTCTCTCTCTCTCTCTCTCTTGCACGTTCTCACACCCAAGAGAAACACCTCTCTTGCCCCCTTTCCAAACGTCGGTTTTGGGAGCTAAAATAGCTAGGTTTTTATTTTCTTTCTAAACCCCAAAAAGAGAAACCTACTACTTTGATTTTTTGCCTTCCCACCCAAGTAATCCAACGTGGATCGGGAATATGGCAACTTTCCAACAATCTCCACCTTGGCTTCTTTCCCAGCCACCTGAAGATTTTCCGTTCATGTTGCCACCGGTCCTCTATTACCGCAAACCACCACTGGCCTTCAAAGTACCAGCTACACACCCTCGAATCACCTTGGTTCTGACTGCTTCCGATTCGATCAACACGGCCAATGCACATGTGTAGCTGCCAACCCGTTGGCTCACCTAATTAACCTTGGAGAAGGATCTCGATCCATCCTCCCCAACGCAGTTACTGTCATCCTCTCACCATCATCTGCAACCTGAAAACCTATCTCTGAACCAACTGCGAAAGAGACCCTACATGTGCGCACACAATTACCCAGTTTCCAACTAACCATCGAGATCTTGGGAACCCTAGTCACTCTCTCCCCGAACAGACGATATAAGCCACCACACTTCTCTCATTTCATCAGAACCATACAACCACGTGTGATTTTCATAGCTCCACTTGCAGCTGAAAACCGGCAACCCCTGGAGTCCAACCGGCCAAGAGATGTTAGATTCTTCCATATCTTTGGGACATACGCCACACCACCCAAAGTACGAACCACTCTGTCAAACATTTTGATATTCACCGTCCCAACTCACGTGATGTCACAAGTAGACCCGTCACCAAGGACACTACACCCGCCCCTGTCTCTTGGATCGTATCAAAATATTTCCTCCTGGAGCATACATGAACAGAGTACCCTGAATCTAAAATGCACTCATCATGAGGACAAGTGTGATTACGTGAGGAGACTGTGAGAACGTCTCCAAACACTTCATTATGTTCATTCGTTACTGCCACCACACCACTCGTAGCACCATTGTTCGCCCGGTCAGCTCCCTTTGGACAATCCCGCTTAATGTGACTATATTCCTAGGAACGGTAACATTGCGCGCTCTTTCCGCCGACTCAGGATCTTGACCTGCCTTTTCCAGATCCCCTGTCAGACGACCTTCCTCTTTGATTCCCAACATTAACAACCAACCCGTGCTCTTCACTTACACCAAGAACAGATTTCTTTCGCATCTCATCGGATAAGAGTGACGCTGTGACTTCCTCTAACTTTATCGTATCCTTACCGTACAATAAAGTCGACACCAAGTTGTCATACGAATCAGGAAGTGAAGTAAGAAGCAAAATGGCGTTGTCTTCTTCCTTCAACTTCTCGTCAACCTTGTAGAGCTAATCCGCAAGCCCCTTTGAACACCGGGATGTGTTCCAGAAGATCTCCGCCTTCATGCATCTTCAGTCCGTACAATTGCCGCTTTAGGTACAACCGGTTGGCCAAGCTTTTTGACATATAAAGCTTTTCCAACTTCTCCAATAATTTAGGCACATCTTCTTCTCCCATAACGTTAAACATAACGCTATCTGCCAGCGATAGTCGAATCATGCTGACCGCCTTCGACTCTATGTCTTCCCACTCGGCACTCGTCATCTTCTCCGGCTTCCCATCCTTTTCATTCAACGCCTTCGCCAAGCCCTATTGAACTAGGATGTCCTTCACCCTCATCTGCCAAAGGGTGAAACTGCCCTTTCCGTTAAATTTGTCGATGTTAAACTGGTTAGAACTCGATTTTGCTACCATCTCATATTACTTCGCACTTCTCGGTGTAATACTCCACCTCGAACAAGAATCTTCTTTAACAATCTTTCCACCCCAAAAAATCGCTCTAATAGCGATCAACTACAATACCCACGATCACTTCACACGGCCTCGACGATCGCTCCAACCACAGCTCTGATACCACTTGTTGAGAAAATCCACTGGGCATAACAATTCGACCGTGCACAAATTTAACGGAAAAGTAAAATACACAAACAAGCCACAAGATGACCACCGAGATTTTACGTAATTCGGACAAGCCTCCTCCACGGCGAGAAACAAGATCTTCCACCACGAGAAAACAAAATACAAGGATTACAATGGATTTAAACCAAAACCCAAAACCCGCAACCCTTCCCTTGCTTCTCAAACCCAAGACCACACCCAAGAGTAGCCTGAGAGAAACGCACAAGAGAAAACCCAACTCAAGAAAAGCCCACTTTCTTCTTCTCATTCTCTCTCGTCTCTTTTCTCTCTCTCTTCTCTTACACGTTCTCACACCCAAGAGAAACACCTCTCTTGCCCCTTTCCAAACGTTGGTTTTGGAGCTAAAATTGCTAGCTTTTTCTTTTCTTTCTAAACCCCAAAAAGAGAAAACTACTACTTTGCTTTTTGCTTTCCCACCCAAGTAATCCAACGTGGGTCGGAAATAAGGCAACTTTCCAACAGTGTTTATGTGTGGGTTGCCTTAGGAGGATCCCAACTCAATATTCTCATAAACAGTAGATAGAAAGCTCATATGTTTTTGCATGAATCATGTTCGCGAGTTGAAAAACAAGATCCAACGGCCCATATCAAAAGAGAAAGTATTCAATATTCACAGATCAAACACGAACTCCTCAACGTCAAATGGAAATTCTAGTATTGAATAGGCTCATATGAAGCCTTGGTCTTCCCTCTACCACTAGATTCGAATACGACATTTGATGAAGACGCCATCTTATCATCCTCAACCCTCATCACATGCATCGCTCGTAAATTCTTTTTTTTGGTAGGTTACACGCATCGCTCGTAAATTCGGCAGGATAAAAACAAGGGTATATAGCTCCCTAGCCCTAGGCCCTAGCTAACACTCCAAACACCCCTAGCTAGAGCTAGATGCGCGCACGAAGAGGAGGTAAGAAAAAGAAGAAGGTGAGAATGTGGTAAGAGAACGGTATTTGCGTGTGTTTTGGGGCAATAGTAATGTTTATACCATGAGTTGCCGTGGTGAGTTAGGGAAAAGGAAGGCATTGGTTTGGAGGAGGGCTTGGCGTTTGTGACTTGGCTTTGTTGCTTTTAACGTTTGGGTTCAAAGACTTATCCTTGTGACATAATTGTTACCAAGACTTTATTGCATTTCTTTTATTGGAGGGACCCTTTTCTTTTTCCCATTGTGGTATATGATTGTGGGTGATCAATGTTTTCTTAGCCTCTTTAGGATTAGTGATGACTCTAGTGAAGGAGAGTTCATCCATTGGATGACAAGTATCTCAAGGCTCTTATCGATGGCCTCCACGTGTCCTTTCCACGCCGCACTTCTTATGGGTGAACCATGTCCGATTTGACATCATCCACAGTCATGTCCATTTCCATTGACCATAAGCCATCTATCTATGAAAAAAAAATACATTTGGCCAACCCACGTGAAAAAATATGATCATTGTTAGTGCGACCATCTGTTTGTACATGTGCATGGATGCATGCCTTCATGCACATCATCTACAAGTTCATACATACACATATTCAAGAGTATATCCATTCATGTGATTTATAGTATTTGTGCTGTTATGGGACTTATAATATTTATAGTATTTGGGAATTGCTAGCGATAGAGGCAATCTTTAGTTCATTGTATATCTTTGGGTTGGAGGTCGGGCAGCATGTCCCCCTCTTGCTCTATTTTTTCGTACTAATAAAATTTAAGGTGCCTGCTTGAGTTAAAAAAGAAAAAGACAAAAAAAACTAATAAGATTTGAACACATGTCTATGCTTACATGTATGGTGTTCCTCGTATTGTTGAGGGTTCCACAGGAATGCAAAGATATCCCACATTGGAAAAGTGAAAGAGATGTGGATGGGCCTATAAGGGCTTGGGCACCCCCTCCCCTTTACGGCAAGCTTTTAAGGATGAGTTCTACCCGGGTCCCGACAAGTAGTATTAGAACCGGGGGTACTATTTAGCGCCCCAAATTCATAACACGTATGTAATGTACAAAGAACAAATTTGTGTATATCTATAAGCTTCATGTATGTATGATTGTATATGATACATATGCATGTCTACCTATGTTGATATGTACATGCATGATTATGAGTAACAAGGAAAATGGGGAAAGGAAAGGGCGGTAGCTAGCTGAGAAATCTTTTCCCTTTGGAGAACAAGAGACTTGAGAAGGTGGTGCAATTAGGTCGGTGACCGCCCAAGAAATCCTTACATCTCAATCTCCTGTATCGCAATCCATACCTTAAAATTATCATGAAGAACACACTATCCAAAGCCGCCATGGATTGAGTACAAACTGTACTCTCTTTCCCTCTTTCTCTCGGCCTACTAGAAGCTTCAAAAGCTACCACTGGTTTCTATATATATAGAAACTCGTCATGACATGATTTCACCACTATACCTCTTGAACGTCAAGTACTCCATATCAGATTGGTTGTTTTATCTGTCTCTTACAAGTGAGAGATATGGGTCTAGAAAGACATTTACTCCCCCTTTTAATGCTATGCTGTTGTTCTTATTCCTGTTATGGCAATTTTTTGGAGGGCCCACTCTCTGAAGCCTCTCCATATGACAAAAGTGCTTATCCTACATATTTCGGCACTATCAACGAAGATGCCGGCGAAGTCGGGGAGGAATTCGCGACTTCAATAGGCTATGGCGAACCCCAATTATTTAGTTTCAAGCAGTTAGATCACGTGGAGAGTCGTTATTCTTCACCGATAATGGTGAATGTGGATGATTTTGGAGCTAAAGGTGACGGATCAGATGATACACAGGTAAGCACCAATAGAATAATGATAAAAACAAAAACAGAATATCACACAGTTGTGATTGAATCCTCGTTGGGTTTTGATGATGTCTGACTTTTTGTTTGTGAATGGGTCTATTTGTTCTTGTGTGGTTTTGAAAAGTCTCACTTTCTATATGGTGTAACTGTCAGGCATTTGTGAAGGCTTGGGAGAAAGCTTGTTCATCTGCTCCATCTGTTCTTGTGATATCTAAGAGTAAAAACTACCTTCTTAAGCCAATCACCTTCTCAGGCCCTTGCAAGTCATCTGTCACAGTAATGGTAAGATAAATTTAATTAGGCAAACACATATGGGTCTTAATTTTTTTTTGTATATGAAGATTGACCCCCATGCAAATTATTAAGTGTATTTGTTTCCCTTATCGTTTCAGTTCAAATACATGTTATATTTATTTGTTTTTCCTAATGCATCAGATATATGGAACCATTGAAGCTTCCTCAGATCGATCGGATTGGAACCGGGATCGAAGATACTGGATTAACTTTAAGAATATTCAGAATCTTAGAGTTGATGGGGCTGGGACTATCAATGGGAATGGAGAGATATGGTGGAAAAACTCCTGCAAAATCAACAAAGCTTTTGTAAGTTTTTTGAATTCACAATCACCAAATTCGATATAACAAACTTGCATTTTCTTTCAACAAGGGCTAATTCTTTTTTAATTCCTCATCTGTGAATTTGCAGACTTGCACGCAGGCTCCAACGGTACATTTCTTGTTCTCTTTCCACTGAACACATGTTTAGTTTCATTATAGAGATGCTTAAATAACTACATTTCCTCTCGACTTTCAGCTTTCTTTCTATAAAAATCTTAAAAAAGGTTTAAGTAGTTAAAGAAAGGAACTGATGTTCTTCCATCTTTGGGTTTTTTTTTTCAACAGGCCTTGACCTTTTCTTCATGCATGAACTTGATAGTGAATAACCTCAGCATTAAGGACAGCCAACAAATTCATCTCTCTTTTGAGAGATGTACCAATGTCCAAGCTTCCAATCTCAAGGTAACTGCACCAGAAACAAGCCCCAACACGGATGGAATTCATATCACAAATACCCAAAACATTCAGATAACAAATTGTGTCATTGGAACAGGTAAAGAGAAAAAAGATGAACAAGGTGTCACCTCATTTTCTCCTAAGTTTTTTTTTTTTTCTGTGCTATGAAATATGGTCTTAATTTCATTTACAAAACACAAAACAAACAGAAGAAAGAAAAAACAATACATTTTCATGTTCTACTTTTCCTTCAATGGAGCTTTGGGTACTTTAACAGACATAAGAAAACTCCAAAAAACTCGATTATGATGTGTACATTCTCCATATTTTTTTAAGGTGATGACTGCATCTCAATAGTAAGTGGATCTCAAAACGTCAAAGCGACAGGCATAACCTGTGGACCAGGCCATGGAATCAGGTCTCAAACTCAATCTAATCCTTCTTGAAACTTTTAATTTATAAATTTTCTAATTAAGAAGAATTTAACTTTTTATTTTTATTTTTTGTTTGTCCAAATATTGTCTTCTTGAACCCAGTATTGGAAGCCTGGGATCTGGCAATTCAGAAGATCATGTCTCACAAGTAATAGTAGATGGAGCCAATATTGTTGGAACAACAAATGGGGTCAGGATCAAAACCTGGCAGGGAGGTTCCGGGAGTGCAAGCAACATCAAATTTCAAAACATTGCCATGCGCAATGTCGCCAATCCTATAATCATTGACCAAAACTACTGTGACTCCAACAAAGCATGCCCGGAAAAGGTGATTTCTCAACCCCCACCAGACCCTTTCTTACTTTGACTCATCTAAATAGGATCTCTCACTTAAATCCAACAAGAATTTTGATGTGTTTTGCAGAATACAGCTGTGGCAGTAAGTAATGTGGTCTACAATAACATCAAAGGGACAAGTGCCTCAAATGTGGCTGTGGAATTTGATTGCAGCAAGAGCTTTCCATGTCATGGGATAGTGTTGAATAACATTAATTTGGTTGGAAGTGGAGGGAAAACCACAACTAGCTCATGCAAAAATGTTAATGGGAATGCAATAGGAAATGTTTTCCCACGCCCTTGCTTCTAAAGAGAAGGAAATTAAATATACTTGTATTAATTTATCGATCTAGGATAGTGTTATTTTTTATTCTTCCATTAGATTGACATGAATTATATTGGGTTTTAATTTTTTGTGGGTCTCTTTCAGCATTAAGAGTCGAGGACAACTTCTCCTGTTTGTGTCTTCAAAATAGTGATGGGAAAAATACTGTATTTTATTTGTTCATGGATTGTAATAAAGTTGATACACTGTGTTTATAGTTCCAATAAAAATGGGTTTCTTTTTCTGTATTCATTTTTTTCCTCATCTTGTAGTTGACGACTGAATATGTCTGTTGCTAATGAACTCTTACCAAATAATTAGAGAAAAAGCTTGCGTAAAAGGCTTACAATTTCTAAGGTGGTGGTGTAATACTATAACCCGCCTACCTTGTAAAGAAAATAAGGAAACCGTTTCACGTCCTTTCTGACCTTCCAAATGTACAGCGACAAGGAAGAGGTAGAGAAATTAGTTGTGAATGATTGCATATGATGAATGGATCTTGAAGGATCTCAATGAAAAATAAGCGGATCAGTTTTTGGAAGTGTTTGGTAGTGTTTGGATTTGGGTATGGCCCACATTGTTTGGATGATCCAAAGCGTTCATTTGATGGGCCCCGACATAAATAGGGTGTGCCCAAAAAATCAGCTCCATTGGAATATCCTAACCCTTCAATCTATGGACGAACCGTCAACTGAGGGGGTCTGCCTTACACAAATTGAAACCACAAGAGGGTCTACTTGTAACTTTTTAAACATTTGGGTTTAAGTTGAATGTTTCAGAAACCACAGAAACCACAGGGGGTCTAAGTGTATTTTTCCCTTTCGATAAAGTTCGATTTTTCCTAAAAATCAATGTACATGCCACAAATCAAATGGTGAGACTCATCCCGTGATCTTCATGCAATGGAGGGGCCCACCAAATGAATATTGTAGATCATGTTTACGTCACATATGTGGGTCTAATTTTTTATGCTTCTCATAATTGCTTACCAAAGAATTTATATAAATTAGAAGGAAGATGATAAAAAATAAAAAATAAAAAAGGGGGAATTGTTACCCGTCTCCCAAAAGACATTTATTGTGCCCCACTTCTGCCTAATGTATGTGAACATATTCGTTGATCTGCTCTTGATCCATCAATCCTTGTTTAAGGATCCAAAACGAAAAGTTGCGGGCTTGGGCATCCCGACCCAAGTGAAACCTGCCATTTTTTTTTCAATTTATTGTTCTGTAAGCTTAAAAGGTCTGGTTGGGCCAGGTTGGAGGGGTCAGGTTGGGTTGAACCTTGTCGGTTTGGAAATCAGCTTGCGTTGGCTTCTGCCAACCCGACCCAACCCTACTCAGGTTGCACCCCTATTAATAATAGTACACTAACCTCTACTTTGGGGTCACTTTCCCCTCAAATTTTCCATCAATTTACAAGGCTCAGCTTATTTCAAGCTTCTTCTTTTTTTTTGAAATTGGTTTTCATTATTGAAGTGAAATTTGAACACAACTTATTTCCTGCTCCTTTCCACATGAAGAGGGTGTAAAACAAATTCTTGTAAAATCTGTTTTACAACCATTTTACATCAAAAGAAACATGCTTAGCGAAGCAATTGTTCTAATGGATTCCGTCCGATTGTCACATGCTGCTTTTCTCTGTTTTTCAGAGATTCGAATTTCGTTCAACTTTGGCTTACATCCGAGTTCAACTTTTGCTTACATCCGAACCCACCCCCTATTAAGTTGCAATCTAGAGCATTTGAGTGTAGAGCCAATTTCAGTTTGGGGCTTTCAGTCTGAAAGCGGCAGTCTTGTGTCCAATAATTAGTTTTGGCCTCCCAATCGGTTCTCAAAATCGAAAATAAACAGGGCCTAAATCTTATCTAATTTTTCTTATAATCAATTCCAATCATATTTAATTTACAGAAGCCAGGTACTGTAACCATGGTTTCAAATTTCAGTTTCAGAATGCATTTCGGTCCTCACCGTATTTCGAAATTTAGGCCGAAATCAATTAAAATAGTATTTTATTTCATAAAAAATTTCAGCCAAAATTACCAAAATTTTGGTAAAACATTATTTAATTAATAAAATGGAGATTTTTGGGCAGAATTTCCTTGAATTTCGGACGAAAAAATGAAAATTCAGCTGAAAAAAAAAAAAAAAAACCGTTTCAGGTATACCCAATTTCGGTTTCAGTCTCGACCGAAATAAAATATTTTGGATTTCGGCCAAAGGCCAAAATTTAAAACCATGACCGTAACATAGTGCCCATTAGGAACAAGCCTAACAGCGGCCATCATTTTAGCATTTCAGTATAAAAAAACATAAGAAAAGAATAGAGAAAAAACAACACCAAACCTAACACAGTAAACAATCAATGGCTAGTTTAATCAAGGGTAAAAGTTGACACCACTTTCTGGAATTGGATAAGGCATACTAACAGAACATAGCCCCATGAGGGTAAAAAGGACATAATAAAATCAAACAAAACTCTTTCACAATAAGAAAAGATTCAAGTCCTTGAACCAGAAAAAGATACTTCTTCCCTAAGGCAGCACCAAGAACAAAACTAACCTCAAATTCTCCTCATTAACCTTAAGCTTCTAACTTCTCGACGTCCTCCAGGATGATGGCCTTTGTAGGCTTCGCTAACAGATCTGTATATTCCTGGAAAGGGGATTTTGTAAAGCGAGTTTCCCTCCAGAAATCTGGTGTAAGGAAACCGTATGTCTTCAACAGGCAGTCAAATGTTGCCTGCACACGAATGAATTTTCAAATAGTGAACAAGAAATTTAAAAAAAAGTACTGATAAAGCAATAACAGAAACAAATAATAAAGGGATCCCATAATAAAATATCAAACTTCTATTGCAGATATATGCAAATGGGACACTGGGCACAGCTTGTTTAATCACCATGCCAGTGGACTAACTTACTAGAGCAATTAGATTAACTTACTAGAGCAATTACAGTAACTTACTAGAGCAATTACAGTAACTTACTAGAGCAATTAGGACTATTAATCAACATCCAGGCATACAATCTTATTGTGCTTTCTTAATATACGTTTCTCCGTTATTTTCACAGAATGACGTACATCCATACAAGTATTTGTCTACTGTGTCTTCATGGGTCATGAGTTGGGAATTAAAGCAATATCTTCAATTCATATTCTCTAACAGGCATGGAACCAGGTTAATCAAGGAATTAATAGCATCAACAGACCTCAATATTTGAGCTGATCACAACAAAAAGACTCAACATGGAAGGTAATCAAGCACTGTGCAATCATATATAAAATGCAGAACATATCATAGCATGGGGTTTAGTGTGTGTGTGTGTGTGTGTGTGTGTGTGTGTCATATGGGGATGATATTTCCACCCCTACAATTAGCCATTCCATTAACCATAAAAGACCATTCAGCAGCAAGTAGGAGGGCAGCTGTTTGCAATTTTGTTGGCCAAGCTTGATGATTTGCTCCCTCCAATTTGAGAACACATCTAAGATCCTGTGAATGTTTAGAAAGGATTTATTCTGCATTCTTTTGAACGACTAAAATATTTTTTACAAAGGTATGGTTTTGGATTAAAATCAACTTTTATAGAGGCATGGGTATGGATTTAAATCAGTAAAGATGAAATTTTCCTTTAAATCCAAGGACAGAGGCTGTAGCTATTTGCTAGTGGCCTTCAAAAGAACCAGAACTCACTTTGCTGGTATTGGTTGGGTACTGTGTAAGTGTAGAGAGAGACTCCAACAGACTGACACACACCTACTTTCATGTTCTTAATCTTTTGTCTCTAACAGTTCATGGGCCACTAAACGGGATGCCACTTGTAAGCAAAAACAAGAAGTCAACAAAAAGAGTGGCTAGAAAAGGGGGTTGAAATATACCCCTCTCTCTCTCTCTCTCTCTCTCTCTCTCTCTCTCTCTCTCTCTCTCTTCCAATGATCAACATAGCCCCTGTGACATTGTGGAATATATATAATTCAATAGTATGAAAGAATTTTTTTCATACATCACTTACGATCGTACATCACACATAGGTTGTACCTAAAAAGCTTATGTTTCCTTTTGATCTACACAAACCTAAGATGCTACAAAACCATATAACTAGTGACTAACAAATTCCAAATCAAATACCCAAATTTGTCCTAAACATATGAACATGTGTGGCTTCAATGTTGGGCAGAGAACCTCAGCCAGTTGAGGTAGATGCAAATGTCTTTAATAATGGTCAGCAAACCAATTCATTTGGCTCAATCACTAAAGAGAATGAAGAGATGCAAGACAAAGACAGCATAAACATGGCTTTAGCTTATGAAAATGTTGGGGACTGAAGATGGAATCTCATTAGAACTCGATCATCAATAAGCATAAAGACATTGTGTTCTGGGACATAGGGATTAATGTCGGTCCATGGAGATTAGCCAATCTATTGGATGAGATTAGAGATTTTTGTATGCATGGTGATTTCTATTTTTCTCTCCAACGATTTGGCTGATTGCCTAGCCAAATTGGGAGCTACTAGAGCTGCCTTGTATATGGGGCAGTCTCTACCCCCTGAAGTGCACTGGTAATCATCTTTTATTTAATAAATGTTATCTTTCTTCAAAAAAAAAATATAGTGCATGACGAGTACAGCCCACAACAATGTATGATACAAAGATCCCCAATTAAATCGGTCTAAAACATGAACCAGTGAGCTGCGACTTTGAGGTTGTACATAAAGCCCTAACCATTTGAGTTATAGGATCAATGCCCTTTCCTAATGTCCGCAACCAAGTCATTTGGCCCTTCCCCCAAGGAAAAGGAAGAGACGCAGGACAAGGCAGCGTAAGCATCGCTTTAGCTTATGATAATGTTGAGGACTGAAGATGGAATATCATCAGAACTCGACCGTCAATAAGCATTGAGACATATCATATATAGTGGCATGACATATATAAAGACTAACCATTAATTTCAAAGATACACTAACAGAAGTTGTCAGGCAGAAAAGGACATAATAAAATCAAATTGAACTATTGATTTATCAATTCAAAAATGTAGTACACAATGCAATAGGAAATTCTATAAACAGGACGAGGTCCCCATGAACGAAAAAGTTGAGAACATGGGAATAAAAGTAAAGGGTGTGGTGGTAGTTGCTAGCCCCAAGACGAACTCTATAAATAAGAGGCGATCATTTTGAAAGGGGGATCGAATCATTTAAAGAAAAAAAGAGCTATGCTAAGGATAAGAAGAGAATTAGAGAGAAAAGTGAGAAAGATTTTTAACTAATTATATTCCTTTGCTCTTGGAGACTTCCTCTGAGAAGAAGTGGATCATTTTGAGTCTCTTCCAGGAGACACATTAAGAAGGTTTCCCTCAGCGAGAAAAAGATATTCCTTGAGAGCTCTCTTTGTAAGACTCAAGGAAAGGGAAAGAAGTTTTTATCTCCGCAACGAAAATTTCTCTCATCCGGGAAGAAAACCAACGGTCCGTGAAAGAATCTTCCTCAGAATATACCTTACAAAATCAACATCTCTGACTCAAGGGAATTCCTCTTCCGAGAGGACTCCTTATAAAAATGGAGTCAAAATCTTTTCCGACTAAAGGAGTTACTCTTCTAGAAGGGCTTACAAAAGAAAAGAATAAGTCGTCAAAATCTATCCTCCAAGAAGAAGATTTCACTCCTCCAAGCAGCCCAAGATGAAAATCTCTCATTTGTGAAGAAAAGCCCTCCCGTTTTGGGATGCACGTTAAAGAGTCTTCCTAGGAAGATCAGGGTTAGTCGCGGGGATTTTAAAATGCCAAAAGATTTCCCCGATTGTTGGTCACTCTAATGAAGTCTTGTGGATTGCGGCATTGTGGGTCACTCTAAGAATGCCTAGGACTCTTCGAGTAGGGACCTCACTAGGGATGTTAAGTAATCTGGGTTTTAAAGTTTTACATTCTAATTTTTTACTATAACTATAGGAAGTTTGTGGGGACCCAATTGAGGGTGCAAATAAATAAATGTTGTGAGACCCACTAAAAAGGATTAGTTGTAAAGAAATCAGATATTGGAGTTTTAAAATAAGAGTATTTTTCATTCCAATTTTTACTATTGTCCCAAAAAGTTTGTGGGCTAAGTTGCGGGTCCAAATAAACAATGGCGTAGGTCCAAATAAAAAATATCGTGGGTCAATCTATGGCAGGGACCAATAAAAGGGTGACCAAGTGCACGAGGCTCCCGCCATTGCAGGGTCTAGGGAGGGCTAGATGTACGCAGCCTTACACCCGCTTTGCAGAGGGCGAGCCTTGGCGCAACGGTAAGGTTGTTCCATTGTGACCTAGTGGTCACGGTCATGCAAATAGGTGTGCTATTTTCCATGAGACAAAGTATTTTAGTTATTTTCTATAAGATGAGGGGATTTTGGTCATTTTTATGACATAAGGGCCCTTTGGTCATTTTTCATAAAATAAGGGGTTTTTTTGCTTTTTTGTAAGTGCATCATCACACACATTCGCTTTTTGTGTGGAAGATACATAGCAAAGACAATCACAATCAACCACTTGAGACATTATTTGGCACTTAATAGAGGCAAAGTAAAGAATAGAAAGCAAAAGACAAGTTACAAAATAGGAGACAATCTTAGCCTAAAGAACCATACAACATGGCAAGCATAAGAGAACCAGTAAGTTGTCAAAGACAAAATGTAATGCCTTGACACCTTATTTCTGAACCGCTTTTACACGAACTAAATCCTCTTCCAAAATTTTCATGTCAAGTCCTTGATATTAAAATATGTACGTTGCCTAGAAGGGGAAACTTCCAACGAGAAGAAAGCTTGTGGAATTCAACAAGCCAACTAAACAAGTCACAAAGTAGAGAAACCTAAAAAACAACTTAACTATATTCCATGTTTTTAAAAAAGTAAAAACAACAGTCCAATGTATCATTAACTACCGCAGACACTCACATGAAACTCAAAGACTTCAATTGGCTTAAAAACTACTGATGGTTAATAAGTTATAATATTACTCAACAGAGATGGTAGAGTAGCAAAAAAAAAGTTAATAACCAAGCTAAGACTTAACAACATAATGATGAGAGAGGACCCACAAAACCATCCTTCACGGCTTCACTACACAGAAGAATTGGGATCTCCATTTCACCCGAAAAGTAAATCAAATCATAAAATAGCATAGCAGCACAAAGCTCCACTCTAAAATAAACTCTAACTCAACAATAACAATACCAAGAACAATCAACAACTAATATCAACCAAACCATGAATATATTAAGAACAAAAACAGAATAAAACAGAGCAGCAAAAAACAAATGGAAGAAACAAGCAAAATCTTTTAAAAAAAGAAAGAAAGAAAACAATAACTAATCCCAAAAATCAGAACTACGAAAATATAATAATTCCAGAACCCAGCACCTAACAATCCCCAATATCATCCAATAAAACCACAAACCCATCAACAATTTCCACCCAATCAGAACACCACCAATCAATCCAAATTTAATCCCAACAATAACAACTTAAAATCAAAACACCACACATTCAAAAAACAACAAGTACTATCACAACAACCCAATTACCACCCCATCTAAAAAACAAAAAAGTATAAAACCAACAAAATCCAAACCTTCACGAAATTCCCCAGAGTCTTAGTCGATCCACGAGAAGACGTAAACACATCATCAATCCCAGCAAACTGCAAAACCTTCTTAGGAACCCTAGCAGCAACAATCCCAGCCCCACGCGGAGCAGGCACCATCCTCACAGTAACAGACCCACATTTCCCAGTAACCTTACAAGGAACAGTATGAGGTTTCCCAATCTTATTCCCCCAATAACCTCTCCTAACCGGAATTACCGAAAGCTTAGCCAAAATAATCCCACCCCTAATCGCGGTCGCAACCTCTTTACTACACTTAACTCCCAAACCCACATGACCATTCCCATCTCCAACAACAACAAAGGCCTTGAACCGGGTTCGTTGACCGGCTCGAGTTTGTTTCTGAACCGGCATGATTTTCATGACCTCGTCTTTGAGTTGGGGTCCGAGTAGGGTTTCAATGATTTGGTGTTCTTTAACGGGGAGAGAGTGAAGGTAGATTTGTTCTAAGCTTCGGATCTTACCTTCTTTTATGAGGCGACCTAGTTTTGTTACGGGCACCCATTTTTCTTCTTCCTCTCGACGGCCTCCGCCACGACGGCCGCCTCGGCGATCGCCGCGGCCTCTGTCGCCTCGGCCTCGGCCGAAGCCTCGCCCGAAACCTCCGCGTTCTCCTCCTCTTTCGGCCATGGTGGGTGGTGTTTTGCGGGGGTGAGAAATGAGAGTGAAGGGGTTTTGAGGGAGGATAGAGAGAATGAGGAGGAAGTGAGGAAAACCTAATTTGAGAGAGGTTTTATATGAGGCTTTAGAAAAGACTGAACTGATCACCACCGTTAATTAGAATAGGATGAATGGCCAAGCGAGTACAAACAATCCGTGGTAAATTAAGGGCGATGAGTTTTTCGCCCAGCTTTAGGATAATGCGCCCCTCTTTCAATGTGATTTGACGTCAAAAAGCGTTAAAGTCTGCCCACAATTCACCTTCAATTGGGGCGCATTATCTTACAGCGTGGGCGGAACAATCACCTCCATAAATTAAGGGAAATGTTATCAGCACTGCTGTATTTTGATGAGGGCCACTCCTCACTTTATTAAAAGTACCGTATGGCGATCCAAACCGTCCATTAGATGGGCCACAACCTAATTATGTTGTGCCGTAAAAATCATTTTCATAGGTTGATCCTAACCCTCCGATCTATAGAGGGTTAGGATCAACACTCTAACATTCAGATCGGAGGGTTAGGATCAACCTATGAAAATGATTTTTGGGGCACAACCTATTTAGGCTGTGGCCCATCTAATGGACGGTTTGGATCATCTTATGGTGTGGGCCATACGGTACTTTTAATAAAGTGAGGAGTGCCCTCATCAAAATACAGTAGTGCTGATAACACTTCCCTAAATTAAGCTTTATCATTTTCGAAGTTTTGAAAGGCAAAGCTCCCAATAGCATCTAGTAAGAGTTGTTGGGCCCGTCAAAAGAACAAGGTCCATTGCTCCAACCATTGTATATGGGGAAATGATTTATATATTTGACCCCTTTTCTTCCCCGAGCCAACCACTTGAATGTAAAAAGAGTGGTCATAAATACACTAGAGCGGGTGGCCGAGGGAAGAAAAGAAGGCGAATATATTGCTTTCCTTATAAATCACCAATGTGATTGTGGGTCATAAATCATAATCAAGATAAAACATGTTTGTAAATAAAATTATAAGGCTCTGTTCACTTGTTTTCTAGCTGCAGGAAAAGAAAAGAAAGGAAAAAAATCTGACGTGGAACACTGGAAAAGAAAGGAAAAGAAACTGTGAGAAAACTCCTTTTGTGAGAAAATTCATTTGTTCACTTGGCCGAGAAAGGAAAAGAAAGTATGCAGGCAAAGTGGTTTTCTCAGGAAAGTGATTTTCCCATCCTTTTGGTGAGAAAATTTAGAGGGAAAGTCCTAGAAAGTTGGTTTTCCACGTCATTATTTATATTTTTCACCTGTGTAATTCCTCTTTCCCAAGAAAACAAGTGAACGGCGGAAAATGTCAAATCATGCTCAATCACAGGAAAATTTGGCTTACTTGCTTCTCCTTTCCTTTCTCAAGAAGGCAAGTGAACAGAGCGTAAGGGATTTCCTAGGGACCATTGCAGAAGGAATTTCACGAACAGGTTGTTGCATGAGAGAGCAACCACATAGGCTCACTATTCGAAGACCTAAATGCATGCATATTTGTATTATTTGCATATAAGATTATGCATCAAAATGGTTTTTAGGAGTATTCAAAGAGGCCATAAATGTAAAATATACTATTCTATATAGGGAAGTGATATATCCGCCCCTTTTGATTACTTGTTGGAGAAAGGCGTTATTTATCTTTTATACTTTAACACTCCCCTGCAAGTGTAGCCCACTCGGCAAACACGTGGCACATGTGGTCCCACTTTGGGCCGACCATCACCTGTGGATTTTTGCTATCTGGGAGGTTTGAACTCGAGACCTATGGCTCTGGTACCATGTTAACTAACCAACTTCTCCAAAAGCTTAAGATGTTAGAGAAAGGCGTTATTTGTATTTTATACTTTAACACAAAAGGGGTGGATTTATCACTTTCCTAGTTATATATAATGGGAAATGATATCAGCACAACCTTGTTTTGATATTTTCCCAGTGCTCTCAAAGGCAATTAAAAAAGAAAAGACAAGCTGGGTGTGTGCACTTATTAAAACATGGTTGTGCTGATATCATTTGCCTATATAATATGTGTTAAATTTTGGTATATGCAATAAAAACATGTTTTATTATTCATCCAGTCAAGCCCTTGTAAATTTATGGAACTGATCCCCTTTTGACAGTGACAAATCCCTTGGAGCTCAGCCGTCATCATCCATAATACTCTACCTGTTTCTCTAAGGTGAACCATGTTGAGACTCATCACCAACTCTACACACTGTGTCGGAGGGGCCGGGTCAATACGGGCCCACATACGAACCATTCCTAATTAAACTAGAATCTTAATTTAGAAGTTTCTAATTTTGTTTAGGAGTGTTAGTTTAGTAGTTTGGATTCTTAGTTTAATTAGTCTCTAAATTGTTTTGTTGACTTGTTATGTAAGTCTAATTAGAACATAACTTGTTATACAAGTCATCTTAGTTTCCTAATGTCGGGACCTGGGCAGAATTCACCCTTAAAAAGCAAGTCGTTAATGGGCAGTTGGGAAGTCGGTCGTAAACTTCCTCCTTCCCTCTCCTCTTCTTGTATCTCCTCTCATGACCCTTTTGGGGTCAGATATGTGATAACATTACCTTTAGTCATTAGGGCAAGTATCTACTTCAAATTCAAAAAGTGTCTTAAGGTCTTCTCTAGTATCCATCTATCTTCTAGACTTGAGCTGTCCTTATAAGTCCATCCACATCCATTAACCTTTCCGATGTGGGATCTTTGATTTCACATGGAACCCCAAACAATCTCCCCCTACACGTGCAAGCAAGGTGGACAATCTCGCCCCTCCACGCGAAAGAAACGTGGGAACTACGAGATCTTCCCGGAGCAATCTTTCCGTCCTCAGAGGCATACTGGGGTTACTAAGATCTTCACCGAGGGATTTTTTTCGTCCTCAAAGCCACACTGAGGTTACCACGCCCCAACTCTAATAGCACCTGTCGGGACCTCGATAGAACTGACCCTTAAAAGCAAGCCGTTAAGAGGAGGGTGCCCAAGTCCTTACAGTCCCATCCACATCCATTAACCTTTATGATGTGGGATCTTTGCTTTCATGTTGAACCCCCAACACGTAATTGGTTTCTTTGATTTTGTTTATATGAGTTTTTATACGGTGCCTGACTGTCAAGTACCGTGAAAGCGGTACCACCCTTGATATTTGATTCAACATTAGCGCACTTTTTAAGAGTGTGTTTGGATCAAATATCTAGGTGGTACGTATGACGTACCACCTTCACGGGACTTGATAGTCAGCCACCATATAATTTCTCTGTTTATAAAAGGGAGGAAACTCAAAACTTAATTGTGAGAGAGAAAAGCATAAAGTGCAAGAGAGAAATTGAGAGGGGTGGTGTACAGTTATGGTGCCTTGAATAATATTCAAAGAAGAAATTTTCTCTTTCCATCCCATTGTAATTTGTGTAATTTTTTAATAAAATATTTAAAGAGGAAAGTTTGCTCTTCCCTTTAGTGTTTGTGAGTTTCATGTTGCTTCTTCCTTTAATCTTGGTTTCAACAAGTGGTAAAAGAGCTTTGTGCTTTAATCTCTTTTAACTCAACAAATCATATAAAATCCATCTTAGCATGTCGTGCACCAGCTTAAAAACCTTGTTTTTCTCTCTCAAATCATTGCATCAATTATTATTAGGAAAAATGACCTAAAAAATGGGCTTTCTACTGAATATGACGTGTCAAGGGGGGTGTTTTCTAAATCACCAATCAAGGGTGCATATGACTAAAATGCCCTTCATTCTCTCTCTCTCTCTCTCTCTCTCTCTCTCTCTCTCTCTCCCTCTCTCTCTCTCTATCAAATCACCTTTCTTGCAATGATTACCTTTACAATACAAATCCCAAAACCCACCTTTTTCCCTCTTCTTCTTCTTCCTCCCACCTACCCATAAAAAAGTACGTCTGAAAAACCCAAAAACCTCCATTTTTGAAACCCAAAACCTCCATTGTTAGATGCCAAAAGCTCCATCTATTGCACAAAACCTCATTTTTAGATGCCAAACCCTTCCTTGCATTGCACAACGCCTCCATTTGTAACAACTGTTGCAAAAAAATGTTATTGGATTCCGAAATCGCAAAAAGCTTCACTACAAACCACTATTCCATTGCACAAAGCCTCCATTCGATGGAAAGGTGTGTATTTCTAGCCCTCTCCCTTCTCTTTCCATTATAAGGCATATTTACAAACTTGAATGAAAGTTCTCCAAGTTAAACTATTGTCTTCCATTGCACAAAGCCTTCAATCACTATTTAATTACATTTAAATTACTTTAAACACTTTATAATCATTGTTATTTTATTGTAACCTACTAATTTCTTAAGTTAAACCACTATTTCACTACGATAAACCACTATTGAAGGCCACTAAGTGGGTGTTTATAAGTGGTTTATATAGCTTCTTTGGTTTATAATTCTAAGTAGTGGTCTATTTAGGCTTACCAATGGTTTTGAGTGTTTATAATTGGTTTATATGGCTTAATAATGGTTTAGAGTGTTTATAAGTGATTTATATAGGGTAAGCAGTAGTTTATAGTGTTTATAAGTAGTTTATATAGGGTAAGTAGTGGTTTAGAGTGTTTACAACTGGTTTATATAGGGTAAACAATGGTTTAGCTAAGCCTATCAGTGGTTTAAAGTGTTTATAAATGATTTATACAGGGTAAGAAGTAGTTTATAGTGTTTATAAGTGGTTTATACAGGGTAAACAGTGGTTTAGAGTGTTTACAAGTTGTTTATATAGGGTAAACAGTGGTTTATACAAACCTAGTAGTGGTTTAGAGTGTTTATAAGTGGTTTATATAGGCTTATTAGTTATTTAAAGTGTTTATAAGTGGTTTATACATGATAAACAGTAGTTTATATGTTTATAAGTGGTTCATATAGGGTAAGCAGTGATTTAGAGTGTTTACAAGTGGTTTATATAGGGTAAACAATGGTTTAGGGTGTTCATAAGTGTTTTATATAAGCCTAGCAGTGGTTTAGAGGGTTTATACGTGTATAATATATGGTAAACAATGGTTTAGACAATGGTTAGAATATTTATAAGTTGTTTATATAAGCCTAACAGTAGTTTAGATTGTTTATAACTGCTTTATATAGGATTAACAGTGGTTTAGAGTGTTTATAAGTTATTTATACAGTGTTTGTAAGTGGTTTATATAGGGGTAAGCAGTGGTTTAGAGTATTTACAAGTGGTTTATATAGGGTAAACAGTGGTTTAGAGTGTTTATAAGTTGTTTATACAGTGTAAGCAGTGTTTTATAGTATTTGTAAGTGGTTTATATAGGGGTAAGCAGTGATTTAGAGTTTTTACAAGTGGTTTATATAAGCCTAGAGTGGTTTAGAGTATTTATAATTGGTTTATATAGGCTTGCCAGTGGTTTAGAGTCTTTATAAGTGGTTTATACATGGTAACCAGTAGTTTACAGTGTTTATAAGTGGTTTATATAGGATAAGCAGTGGTTTAGAGTGTTTACAAGTGGTTTATATAGGGTAAACAATGGTTTAGAGTGTTTATAAGTGGTTCATATAAGCGTAGCAGTGGTTTAGACGGTTTATAAGTGTATAATATATGGTAAACAATGGTTTAGACTGTTTATAAGTGGTTTATATAAGACTAGCAGTCGTTTAGAGTGTTTATAAGTGGTTTAGAGTATTTATAAGTTATTGCACAGTGTAAGCAGTGGTTTATAGTGTTTGTAAGTGGTTTATATAGGTGTAAGCAGTGGTTTAGAGCATTTATAAGTGGTTTATATAAGCTAAATAGTGGTTTAGAGTGTTTGTAAGTGGTTTATATAGGCTTAGCAGTGGTTTATAGTGTTTATAAGTTGTTTATATAGTGTAAAGTGGTTTATAGTGTTTGTAAGTGGTTTATATAGAGGTAAGCAGTAGTTTAGAGTATATACAAGTGGTTTATATAGCGTAAACAGTGGTTTAGAGTGTCTGTAAGTGGTTTATATAGGAATAGCAGTAGTTTTAGAGTGTTTATAAGTTGTTTATTTAGGATTACCAATGGTTTTGAGTTTTTGGGTAAAAAAGAGGGTTTTGGAAGAAGAAGATGATGGATTAGGGTTAGATTTTGAGGAATTTTGAGAAAAAATGGTTAATGGAGTTAGGGTTTATAAAGGGTTTGAGAGAGAAGGGAAAAAGAATGAAAAATAGAAGGGGCAATTGAAAAAAAATCGCACGTTCCACGGCTTTAAACGTTCCTGGAATAGTTCTCGGAATTCCGAGAACTTTTTTTTCTAACTGTGATGTTTGCTGCGGAATTCCAAGAGAAAAGCTCGGACTTCCGAGCAAATTCTTTTTTTACTGTGTTGTTTACTGCGGAGTTCCGAGAATTTTTTTTTCTCAGAGATTTGTCGGTGAGATTTGCAGAGGGAGAGAGAGAGAGAGAGAGAGAGAGAGAGACGGAGAGAGTTGCCGGAAAATTATTTGCACAGAGAGAGAGAGAGAGAGAGAGAGTAAAACTAACGTTTTTTTACAATGGAGGCATTTTTGTCCCAAACCAAACCAAACTAGTCAACATCACTTCAAATTTGTAATTTAGAAAACACCCCCTTTGCCACGTCATAAGCAGTAGAAAGCCCTCTTTTTTAGTCATTTCCCCTTATTGTTAATGTGTGTTGCTCGATTACCGCATGTTATTAACTTTTGATTCACAGGATGAGATGAAGAAGCATACTAGAGAATACTAGGAGCATGGGCATGATCTGCCTATGGAACGGGAATGATGTTTTCTAGTGTTCTTGTTCGAGCATCGAGTCCCGTGTGTGCGAAACGTCAAAAGTACCGCCCTTGATATTTGATCCAAAAGCAGCCCATTTTTTAAGAGGCTCTTGTTGGATCAAATATCAAAGGCGGTACCGACCACACGGGACCTGACGCTTGGGCACCATATAAAAACTCCTTCAAAACATAGTACTGCCCGTTGTTGTTCCTCATTCAAGGTATGTTATTTATATATATATATTTTGTTCTTCTTCATTGTAGGGATTATATTTCCTTTTTTTTTTCTATCACAATTTATGCTCTTCTATAGCTTTTTTTATTTCCTTTTTTTGTTGCCACAATTACTGCTCTTTTGTAGCCTTTTTCTTGATTTCTTTGACTTCTTTTTAGTTGTGAATTGAAGATAATTAAGATGCAAACCGTTTCAACGAATATATACATCTTATATGAACAATATTACATGCCGCCCCACCCCCCCCCCCCCCCTTTTCTCTCTCCATATATGCTTTTTTTATTAGTACGTGAACTTTGCAAGATAGGGTTGTTGCAAGTTTTTACATGAGGTATATGGTTCTTTTTCACTTATTTTCTTTTCCAACTTCCATTTACAGTTTTTTGGCCGATATGGTCTATTTGCCGCCCTGTGCATCACACGGGTTCCTTACTAGTCTAGATAAAAATTGAATAGGTTTGGTTCCTCGTCTTCTTTCGCTTGTGAGAAGTACCAATTTTTACTAACATTTTACCTTTCCAAACTTTTCCAGAGAATTCCTGCAATCTAAACATGGCCTTTGCTAAAAAAAAATTTCCCAAGAAGTAGAAATTTACTAACGTACATTTTACCTTTCCAAACTTTTCCAGAGAATTCCTGCAATCTAAACATGGCCTTCGCTAAAAAAACAATTCGCAAGGAAATTATTAGGAAAACGTGGAAGATATTAACACTAGCCATTTACCAGCGATTCAGAAGTTGTTGAGAAGCTTGGGGAATTGTTCTCGATGAGAGTAGCAAGCCCGGGTTTATTTTATCATTGGATAGACTTGCTATTCGTTGGTTGCTTCTGTGGACCTTTGTTCTTGGATAAAATATTCAGACTAGAATTAGTGAACATGCAACATTCCCAAAGGATGGAAAAGTTAAATGTATCCATGTAGAGTAGGCAATCCTAAGAATACCTTAACCAAGGTTTTCCACCATCATGGAGCTTTAACAGGGATCAAAGGGATATCGTAGCTTCTTTTTTTAATCTTAATATTGATCTAGTTGACCTAATGATCATTGTTAAGTCTTTAATCAGTACGTGTTAGATCTTGATTTGGTGATAATCATGAGATCTTGATCTAAGTAATCTATAGTAATAAAACATTATCAAGTAATAGCTGTTCACAGCACAGCACATTATTATAATTTTTGAAAATAATCTTTAATCTGAAAGTTTCCATCCTCATATCATCATCACTCGATGCATCGTTGTTATGACATTAGAAAAACATGAAAGGCCATTTCTATTACTATGTTAACTGATTTTCTTAGTCGTGTGCGAGGAGGAATAATGGATAATTGATTGGGATTTACGTGACACAAAGTGATGAATATAATGCTTATTGTATATTTTTATCTGCAAGGAAGAGGACGACTTGGAGGGGAATACAAATTCGTTATGTCTTTTTGCCTCAATGGAGCATTTTTGGAGATGCCTTAGCCGTGGTGCAACATAGGTGCCATTGCTGCTCTTAATGGTCGCCCTTTGCTCTTCGATAGCTTTTCTTCGACTGCAAAACACAACAACACGCAAAGGATTACAAGATTTTATTAAACAAAGAACACATCATAGGAAAATTATAAGCCTTTTGATTTGTGGAGGCTTTAAATGAATGTAGATCATTGCTTCTATATTTTCTAAATATCCCTCTTAAGTGTGTGGTCCATCCGTTTGGCCTGACGAGTAAATGGTTTGGATGATATAACAAGTAGTTTGCACTTGTACATTTGCCACCCCATATAATCCTTATATAAAAAAAGATGCATGCTTATATAAAATGTCTCTTATATCGTTTTTTTAGGAGTGCAACTCTGGTCTGGTTGGGTCGAGTTGAAGCCAACCTGAAACTCTAAACCGTCAACCCGAACCTGAACCAACCTGACTCTCAGCCCGATAAAGGCTAACCCAACCCAAACCCAAAATTAATATCTCAACCCGAGCCCTACCCGATTTCCCAATTCGGGTCAAGTTGACCCAGTTATGGCGATATCTTCCCCCTTTAGGTTTTTCTGTTCTAGAAAAACAAAACAGAAAAAAAATAATTTTTTTTAAAATGTAGGGTTTTGATGAGGGTCGGGTCAACCCGACACCTAATCCGAACCCGAACCATTTTCGCAGAAAGCCATTTCGCGCCCGGCTTTTGCATGTGATGAGAGCCATGTCAGATGAACCAAATGAGTAAGACAAAATCTGCCAAAAAGTCAAACATGCGTGGCTATCATTACATGCGGAAGTCGGGCGAGAAATGGCATTCCGAGAATGTGGGTAGCAACTCCCAATTTAGTGAGTAAAGGAAGGGGTTTATATCAGTTACCTTTACTAGGAGGGTAAACGAGGCAGCCAAGTGTCTTTCCTCTTTGTCTTGGAAGCCCGTTTAAGGTCACTTTCTGTATTAATGTTAGAGAATATTGGATTTATTCAGATCTGACTGTTGAATTCGGTATGTGGTAGATTAGATAGATTAGCAACTAAGATAGATTTAGTAGTTGAGATTTCTATCTTTACTACTTTCCAAATTATGCTGATCTCTTGCTATATTTATCCTTTTGAGTGTTAGGACTTTTGATTAACTTGGTAAGGTAAAATACAAACTCATACAAAAATTCGGCCAAGGTAAAATGGAGTCAACTTGGGCAAAGTATAGAAACTCAGAAAGTTTTGAAATAGTATTTCTCACTGCTAATTGTCTCTCGCTGTATGCAAGCCCACCCTTCACGGATGCTTCCCATCATGGCTCACCACTCCAGCAACTGATTTCGTTGAAATAATAGTCGTGAATAATATGGACAATCTCAAACATAGGGGAAGGATGCTTATTGTCTTAGAAAGTAAAGGACAATTATTAAATGGGGAATGCTAAACTTTTTTTTGGTAGGTAAGCTGGGGTTTGATTTCATGAAAATTTCTAAGGATTCATTAGCCGATCCCAACTAGTTTGGGACAAAGGCTTAGTTGAGTTGAGTTGACTTGACTTTAAGCTGGGGTTTGATGGGCCCATGCCGGTTTATTAGATAAAGAGAAAGATGTTACATTTATGGGCACATGACACAATACCTAACTCGATACAGAACACTAAACCTAAGAGTTCAAACTGCTCAATACTCTTGAATTACTTAATCGGCCAGCTTGATGGGAGAGCATGTTAAGATCTCTAGGAGCGTCTTAGGCGATTCTTCTTTGGGACCTTCTGCCATAGTTCACATTCAGAGTCCTTGTGGTTTGTCAATAATTTGTCTTCTGAGTATATATGTGCGAGACCTGATTGGGATATGTGCGATACATTGGATTCATCCAGATTTGGGACCTCTCCCTCACTGTCTTCTAATATCGAATAGCAAGGGTTGGGTTCATCACTTGATGAGGATCGATCGGAACTTGTATAGTCAGAATCTTTGGTTCCAATGTCTTCAACTTGATCCTTGCCTAGGTCAGAGAATGTATTTTTTATGGGGACTTGGCTATGTTGGGCTTGGGACCATGCTGGTTCCGGAGTTGCCTGAAGTAGTTTTGCTACCTCTTTTCCTCTCACATGTGGGAGGGCAAGGTTTAGCTCTGAAAAACAGGTTGCCATTCATGGAGTGGTTTGGTCTCTTTGGTTTTCTCCTTTTTTTTGGGCAAGATTCAGTCGAATGACTGAAAATTTTACAAATATCGTAGGAAGGGGTCTCCATTCATATTCTACTTCTTGGATATGAGCCCCATTGGGTGTTTGAATGACGATTGGTCCTTGGAAGTTGTTGTTTGCTTCCATCTCTACACAGTCTAGCAAAATTCAATCGTGAAGCTTCTAATGTAGGTGAATCCATATATAGGGGCTTGCCCAAGTAACTTGAGATTTTGTTGAGTCCTCTTGACTCGAGAAATAGAGGAGAATGTCTGGTGTAAAAGTAAACTTAGGGGTGCCCTTGCAACAGGTGGAAGGGTCAAATAGCGTAGAAGTCAAAGAATATTCTTTGGCTTTTATGCTATTTAAATTAGCAATGCACTTTGGGGCCAATGGGGTGCCCTTTCCTCTGATTTTTGCAAGGACGCCCTTGAGTTTAACATTCCACTCTTTACATAAATGTCCATATGCAAAATATTGATCTTGTTGGTCGAGATCATCTCCGATTATCGATCATGTCATGTCCTCAACAGGGATTACTACTGCATGAAGGGTTTGGATCAAGCTAATGTCATGTGGGTGGGCATGGATTAGTCATCTCGCCCACATATCATAATATAGAACCGTAGAGCATGTTCGGCAACACTTCTCATTCTCGCCTAAAGAATCGGGCGGAAACGGAGTGATGAGAAATTTTAGAAACGGTTATTTATCGCTTCGAGAAATCCTATTTTTCAGTAGAAAAAGTAGCATAAATTTTTGGGTCACGCAGCCGAACATGATTTTTGAGATTTTTTTGGCTTTTGTCATTCTCCACCCCTAAAAAAGAGGAAAATCCCGTAAAAGAATAGTTGCCGAACACACCCTTAGTCCCTTTGTTTTGGATTTTAAGAATTGAACTTGAGCCCAAAACTGATTCTTGGCATAATTAGGCGTTCGTTCGGTTCACAAGAATCGATTTTGAACTCGAAATATTTTTGTTGGGATGTCCAAAATAGATTCCACATAGTGAACCATTTTGTTGGGATGTTCAAAATGAATTCTACATAGTGAACCAAAGGCCCAATTTTGCGAAGGAATAGATCAGGGGTAAGATGGTCATTTAATAAGAAGGGACAAGCTAGTCAATTTTTACAAAGACCGGGTATGTTTCTGGTCATCTGGTCGAACTACCTTCGGAAACTTCCGGGGTAATCTTTGGTCGGTGGGGCGCGTTCTTTCTTACGACTTTCAGATTCCGGAGAGAAAACGGGAAAAAGGAGAATTTGAATCCTGAATCCCGTGATTTCTCCTCCGTTTTCGGATTTCAAATCCACGAAATTCGATTTGTTTTTGGATTTGTGATGGGAACCCCCGAATTCCCCAACCTCGGCAAACATTGCAATGTCGAGGATTGCCATCTGATTGATTTTTTGCCATTCACATGCGATCGATGCAATCAGGTTCGATTTCCTACTCTCTTTCAAATCTCTCGTTTTCTTGTTCTTTGATTTTAATTTTTTTTTCGATTCGATAAATTCTAGACATGTAGATATAGTTCGATCGATAACGAATGTTGGATGTTGCAAAGTAGAAAAGGGGTTAGGGTTTGTTTTGGGGTGATGTGAATATGTGCAAAAGGTGTCTTTCTCGATTGATTTCTTGGAGAGAATGTGGGGTTCAATGTCTGATGATTGAGAGCATGAACTCGAAATTGGTTAAGGTGGTTTGCACACGTATTTCCAATTCATTTAGAGTTTGTTCAATATTCACATGATTGGACAATACTAGATGGTTTGCTAATAGGGTACAATTAGTGTACAATATACTTTCTACACTATTCCCTCTCCTGATCTGCCCACATGTCACTTAGTCATCATATATCTACACCCAATTACCTTTTCATATGTTGCTGATTATGACTGTTTAGCTCAGTCTTTGTCTTGGTTATTCAGTGAATTCCGTATACTTTATAATCTTTTGGATTCAACTAGTTCGGTCTTCGAAAATGAGATTGATCGTAAGTCTAGATCAAAACTATGCTGATGTTAAGATTATTGAACAATATAATACTCTTCTCTGTGCCAAGAGAGTCAACTGGATGGTTGATTATGAAAATATATTGGCTGGTCCTTATTGGTTGATTCAAAGATCATAAGCTGAAACAAATCTGAAGCAGGGGAGAGGTTTGACCCATGAGATCGTCAAAGCTATAACTTTAATAAATAGGAAAGGTGCACTACTTGTAGTCCCTTAAAAGACCCTAGTGTTTCTTTCCTTCCATAATACCCATATAGTGGCGAGAAAGCATACATTCCATAGAACTTTTCCTTTTCTCTTCCACGGAGCTCCCGACCAACTCAAGAGAAGCTCCATTAAGTTATCAGGTAAAACCGAGTTGATGCCAAATCTCATTAATATCCTATTCCAAATGTCCCTAGCCACTTTACAATGAATGAGAAGATGGTCCACATTTTCCCTGGCTTCGAGACAAAGCGTGCAATGATCAATGATAACTATCTTTCTTTTACGAAGGAAATCCACTGTCTGAATCCTCTTCCTTAATGCCGCCCATCCAAAAGTACACTCTAGGAGGAGCCTGAGTTGTCCACACTCTAGCTACCTTGGAAGACACTGGACTAGTGACTAGGCTATGATAAAAAGATATTACCGTGAAATCCCCGGATGTGTTCCAGAGCCAAACTTGTTTGTCAACCCCATCCTATTTTATGTATTCCCCTTTGAGCAACTCCAACAGATTCCTAATTGAGGCAAGTCCCCTATCAAATAAATTTCTTCTGAACTGAGGCTTCCATATGATATTTTCATTCCTTCTCTCAATATTGTCAATAAGACAATAACAAAACTCTCCTTGAACATAGCAATTACAAACAACTCCGGAGATAGCTCTTTCAAAGAATGATCCCCACACCACTTGTCGAGCCAGAACACAATTATGTCACCCTTCAAACAAATGACTGAACCTCATGATATCTTTCCAAATCGATACTCCTCGGCATTTAAAGTTATCATTGGATGCCCAATGACCTAGTAAGACAACGTATTTGCCTTTAATAACTCTACCCCACAATTGAGATCCTTCCTTGCCAAATCTCCACAGCCATTTTCCCAGCAATGCAACGTTTGTCTCCTTAATTCTAGTTTGGGGAACCTAGGGCTAACAGAAATTGGTGGTGTTCTAAGAGAGGAGTTGGGGACAGTAAAATGGGCTTTCTTGGGACCCACAGGGAATACAGACTCCAGTGAGGAGGAGGTGCGAGCAGTGCATTAGGGCATTAGACTTCTATAGAGAGATATCATGGGCAAAACGGTGGTGGAAGGTGACTCACTGAATGCCATCTGTTGGCTGATGGGTTTTCATGTGTATCTGTGGAGATTTGCACCCCTCTTTGATGAGATTCAAGATAGACTGGGAGATTCGACGATTTCATTCAGTGTTTAAAAACGCGGATGCGACACGGAATGCGGATGAAGAAAATCCTCGTCCACTCGGCGCGGACGCGGGCAAGAACGCGGTTGACGCGGCCAAGTTAGATGAGTCTTAATTTTTATAAAGCCACCCCCTTGTAGTGTAAAAGAGTAATCATAAATGCACTAGAGGTGGCTGACCCAAGGAAGAAAAGGAGGCCAGTAAATCACTTTCCTACCTCTATCAATGAACATAGACGGTGAAAAAGATATGTTGGAAATGATGTACATGGAACCACAAAATATTATGTGTGAGCTTGTGCTATAAATATCATTGGCCAAAAATAATAAACAATTAATAAAAAATTTAGGGAAATGATATATTCTCCCCTTTTCCTTCTCCGGGCCACTCCTTGTAGTGTAAAAGGATAGTCATAAATACTCTAAAAGTGGCTGGCTCAGGAAAGAAAAGGGGACAAATACACACATCCCATTATTTAATATTTAATGGATGTTAAAAATAGCAGGTAAGGGATATCATGAGACAAAACATGCCAAGTGTGCTCACTCTACTGAGGCTTACAGAGGACGACAAGGATCACATTTATTGAGGAATAAATAGCGTATAGAGGAAGGAAACAGGGAAGTGATATCTTCACTCCTTGTTTTTACTTGGGACAACCCCTTGTTTATCTTTGACTACTCTTTTACACTACTGGGTGCTGTCCCAAGTAAAAGAAGGGCAAATATATTATCTTCCATCACCAACACTTAGTTACTTTTGGGTAAATAAGAAGAGGTTTTTCCTGGCCGACGGATTTTCTGCTATGCATCCAGCTGCAGAAGGGCTTTGTGCGAGCAACCAAAGGCGTTCGAGCTTTTCATGGCGATGAAGGAGAACCACAACTCAACCCAAATTTATAGGTATTTGGTAGTTGAACAGATCTTGCTTTTTATCCATTTTAATCCTTAAATATGGGAAAAAAAGCTTGTTACGCCCGCCAGACTCGGCTCGCTCGGTCCGGACTCGCGGAGTCTGTGACTCCAAAATGCGGCTGCCGCTATTCCGAGTCGACTCAGCCGAGTTCCGAGCCGAGTCAACGAGTTTTGAAACACTGGTTTCATTACACCATGTTAGGCGTGCCGCAATGGAGAGGCTGACAGACTAGCTAAGGCGGGGGTATCCAAGGTAGGGATGCAACTCGGGCGAGCTCAACCCGAACCTGACGGGTTCAACCCGGAAAAAAGTCGGGTTGGGTTGAGTTCAGGTTGGGTTCGGGTTCGGGTTGGGTTTTCTCAACCCGGGTTGAGTTCAGGTCGGGTTCGGGTTGAGGGCTTGGGCAACCCGACCCGACCCGAGTGAACCCGACATTTTTAATAATTTTTATTTTATTTTTTAAGCTTAAAATCTCGTGTCGGGTCGGGTTGGGTTCGGGTTGGAAAAAAGGATTCCTCGGGTCGGGTCGGGTTGAACCTTGTCGGGTTGGAACTTGGGTCGGGTTCGGGTTGGCCTCAACCCGCCCCAAGTTGCACCCTTACTCCAAGGAGGGCTTGGAGATATAGTTGTCAAACTCTTACAAGTCCTACGAGTCATCTCCCGAGTCGAGTCCAGTCACTGGGCTTTCAAAGCGAGTCGCATGAGTGACTCACAGATTTTCAAACTCTTACTAGTCGTACGAGTTAACTCCCGAGTCGAGTCGCTGGGCTTTCGAGGCGAGTCGAATGGGTGACTTGCCTCTGTTGAAGACTCATCCGACTCGTCTTGTGACTCGAACGAGTCGCTGAGAGTCGATTCCAAAAAATAAGACTCTTACGAGTCGAGTTGCTGGGCTTGGGCTTTTTTGTTTTGATGGTTGAAAACTTGGAAGTTGGAACTTAGAACTTAATTATTTTTGTGCATGCAAGTTACAAGCATATAATTTTATTTTATTTTTGAAAATGAAGTTACAAGCATATAATTATTTAAATTTTTGGCTTAGTGCTTTATCTATGTGCTATTGGGTTATATTTTTTACATGCTTTCTTTTTTGATATATAATTATATTATTTTCAACTAAATTTCTATTCTTGTCAAAAACTCTTATGAGTCACGAGTCGAGTCGAGTCAATGAGTTATAAAATTAAGAAATCGAGTCACGGGTTGACAACTATGCTTGGAGATGTTTGACTTCCTCCCTCCTTGAGCCTTTTGTTGTCCATCTTTTTGGGAAGGTTTTTTCTTCTCTTCTGTGTATTCTTGTATCTTCTCTTTCTTTGTATTGACCATCTCGGTCCTCTTTCCTTTTCAATGAAGGTTGTTGCCATTCAAAAAAACAAAAGGTATCACGTATATGCTTCAGCTATGAAGCTCACATTCATGTTTCGGTTTTAATAAGAATTATAAGGTTGCGCCCAAGTTCATGTGCAGCTTTTTAGGTAGCTAAGGCGGGGGTCTCCAAGTAGGGGTGCAACTCGGGCGTGCTCAACCCAAACCTGACGGGTTCAACCCGGAAAAAAGTCGGGTTGGGTTCGGGTTCGGGTTGGGTTTTCTCAACCCGGGTTGAGTTCGGGTCGGGTTCGGGTTGAGGGCTTGTGCAGCCCGACCGGAGTGAACCCGACATTTTTAATAATTTTTTATTTTTATTTTTTAAGCTTAAAATCTCGGGTTGGGTCGGGTTGAACTCGGGTCGGGTTGGAAAAAAGGATTCCTCGAGACAGGTCGGGTTGGGTCAGGTCGGGTCGGGTCGGGTTCGGGTTGGCCTCAACCCGACCCAACCCGCCCCGAGTTGCCCCCTTACTCCAAGGAGGACTTGGAGATATAGTTGTCAAACTCTTACAAGTCTTACGAGTCATCTCCCGAGTCGAGTCCAGTCACTAGGCTTTCAAGGCGAGTCGCATGGGTGACTTGCAGATTTTCAAACTCTTACTAGTCGTACGAGTCAACTCCCGAGTCGAGTCACTGGGTTTTCGAGGCGAGTCGAATGGGTGACTTGCCTCTGTTGAAGACTCATCCGACTCGTCTTGTGACTCGAACGAGTCGCTGAGAGTCGATTCCAAAAAATAAGACTCTTACGAGTCAAGTTGCTGGGCTTGGGCTTTTTTGTTTTGATGCTTGAAAACTTGGAACTTAGAACTTAATTATTTTTGTGCATGCAAGTTACAAGCATATAATTTTTTTTTTTTTTTTTGAAAATGAAGTTACAAGCATATAATTATTTATATTTTTGGCTTAGTGCTTTATCTATGTTCGATTAGGTTATATTTTTTACATGCTTCCTCTTTTGATATATAATTATATTATTTTCAACTAAATTTCTATTCTTGTTAAAAACTCTTACGAGTCACGAGTCGAGTCGAGTCAATGAGTCATAAAATTATGAAATCGAATGACGGGTTGACAACTAAGGTTGGAGATGTTTGACTTCCTCTTCAGGCCCATCCTTTTGTTCTCCATCTTTTTGGGAAGGTTTTTTCTTTTCTTCTGTGTATTCTTGTATCTTCTCTTTCTTTGTATTGACCATCTCGGTCCTCTTTCCTTTTCAATGAAGGTTGTTGCCATTCAAAAAAACAAAGGTATCACGTATATGCTTCAGCTATGAAGCTCACATTCATGTTTCAGTTTTAATAAGAATTATAAGGTTGCGCCCAAGTTCATGTGCAGCTTTTTAGGTACATGCTCTAGTTCATGTGCTTTTATGTATTCCATGCAACTCTCTTGCCTGGTGGCTAGTGGGAGGCCACATGTTTTCTGTGAAGCTGTATCTAGATCCTATTCATCTGAGTGCCAGTGGGCCACCTATAGAAATGGTTGTGGATTCACTATCTGAAATATGTATCTAGCCATGTTGATTGACGACTTTATGTCTCCTTACATTGGGATGTATATAATCGTGTTTAGGGATTTTGTTCTGCTATCTTGATTGATCTTTCTGGGTTCTCCCGAAAGCTGATATGCTTGGCAATTAATGCCTTTTGATCAATTTTTCCATTGTAACATGTGATCACATTTATAATTTAAATTATTATCGACTATTCTCTTTACTTTTCATTAAGTTCTATGTATCAATAAACAACCCACCTCCCATTTTCTATAAGGCCACCAGTGGCCTGTAAAGCTGTTAAACATCTCTCATTGGCTGCGAGGGACAATGATCTCCATTCCCAACACTTTAAATAGCCTCCAACTGGTCTGGATACTGTACACTAAAAATTCTGGTTTGGGAGAATGCAGACCCCCCAAACTAGTCCCAGGAATGAGTTAATGTAAATCATCTTCTTGCTGTTTCACGCTAAATATGAACTAATGGATTTCAAGTGTAGACTTTGTCCTTTACTCTTGCTTTGTGAAATTTAGCAAAATTTACCATTCTAGATTAATTCCTACTTATTCTTTTGTACATTTTTTTTATTTCGCTGCAAATTATTGTCGTTCTTAGCAACACCATGTCATTTTTATGATCTTTTGCTTATGGAATCATGGGAAATGTCACACAGGTTTTCTGTTTAGAGCATAGAAGTTACACTACACATCGATGTCCAAACGCCAACCAACAAGATGTCACTGTGCTAGTCTGCCCACTCTGTGCTAAAGGAGTCCGCCTAATTCCCAGTGAAGACCCAAACATAACTTGGGAAACACATGTAAACACCGACTGCGACCCATCAAACTACCAGAGGGCAACAAAGAAAAAGCGCTGTCCTGCTCCTGGCTGTAAAGAAACTCTAACATTCTCAAACACTATTAAATGCAGAGACTGCACCCTGGAGCACTGCTTGAAGCATCGGTTTGGGCCCGACCACAAGTGTCTAGGACCCAGGAAAGCGGATCCCGGATTTCCATTTATGGGCCTTTTCAGGAGGACTGAGAAAGGTGAACCAAGAACAACCAACAGTCAAGCTACATCACCACGCTGGGCCACGAGCTTTCTCAATGCGGCTTCTAGTTTTCGGGCTTCGGCTGAAGCAGGCATGACAAAGTTGAGTGTTGCAACTAACCAAGCATTGCAGAAGGCAAGAGATGGGATGGGACAGAGCAGTAGTGGCGGCGAAGTGGAAGTGTGTGTTCAGTGTCAAGAAAGGTTCTCCTCTGTTGGTGCACTGATAGAGCATGTGGAGAGAGTTCATGAAGGAGGTGGTCGAGTTGGTAATAAGGTTACAATAGATGTGTGTCCCAAGTGCAGTAGAGGATTTCTAGATCCTGTTTCTTTGGTGGAGCATGTGGAGAGGGACCATGGAGGGACTTCAGTTGCTTAGAGGTATGACAGCTGTCTTCATATTTTCTTAGCCATCCTTACAAAAATCCTTCTTGTTTTTTTGCACCCTGTGAGAGACGAGCCTTTGCAAATAGGCTTGAGTACTAGTTTCTTTCACTATATGGAGGTAACACCCTTCCTTTTGTTGGCAGTGGTGAAAATTTCGTGATCCTTTGCGAATAGGCTTGAATACTTGGTTCTTTCACTATATGGAGGTGACACCCTTGTGTTGGCAGTGGTGAAATTTTCTGGCCATGATACAAGTTGTTTTCTCAAAAATATCAAAGATTTTCACAACTTGTATTATAATTTATGAGGATTTGGAAGGTATCCGTTTTGTTTGTCGATTACTTCCGACAATGATGTCTTAAGAGGCACATTGTAGTATGTTATGGTTATGGTGAAAGCCTTCAAATGCTTGGGCGAATTCGTTTGGATGATGGTATATCTGTAAGAGGCACTCTGTAGTTTATATGGTAATGGCAGAAAAACCTCAACTTGCAAAAATTTCTGCTTATTTTCAGAGACACTCATATTTTCTTAAACCAAACCGACTCATCATCGGCATTTGCATTTTCCAAAATCCAAATTACATGATACTTATTGTTTCTCTACTGGATGTATTATGGTGCGCATTGGAAGTTCTTGTTGTTTTACCTATGAAAATTTGATTAACTGCCAAGGCCCTGTTTGTTTTGGATTTTGAGAACTGATTGCGAGTCCAAAATTGATTATTGGACTCTAAAATTAAACGAAAATTTGAGTCGAATAATCAGTTTTGGACTCAATAAATGTAAATTTATGTAGCTAATAAAAAAAAATGTAAATTTGAGTCCAATAATCAGTTTTCAAATCAATAAATGTAGAGTTGAGTCCAATAATCAGTTTTGAACTCAATAAACGTTGTTAGATACTTGACCTATACGCCGAAAGCCCCATGACCGATGGAACGTTTTCGGCTAGGCTCTTTAAACCTGTCCTATACCAAGCTGGGTCCCGCCTAGTCTTGTACCTAGACAGGCTCCCTCTTAAGACTGTGACACTCGGTGACAAATTTCACTATGGCCTTATTTTTAGGTAGCCATTTCCACAAGTTGCCCCTTCCGCAACTGCCGCAACGGCCCACTCTGAGGTGACTTTAGTTTTTCCTTTCCAAGTAGTCCTCTCCATAGGTTGCCCCTTCTATGACTCAAACACGTGACGAGGTGACTACTCTAATAACAAATGTTAGGTCTCTAACCAGTGCACCAAAAGCCCCACTACTGATGGAACATGTTAGGCTGGGCAATTAAAACCTGTCCCATACCAGGCTAGGTCTCACCTAGTCCCGTACCAAGAGAGGCCCCACTTGTGACTGTAACACATGTTTCACAAGATTTAATGGCAATGTGTTGATGTCTGGTGACTTTTAGGGTGTGTTCTGTAATAATTCTTCTTCTCCTGGAAGAAAGGGATGGAAATGGGAGAATCGGAATCATCTGAAGCGACTCATACAAGCTTTGAAAATTTGATTCTCCCATACTATTTTGATGGGATATGGAGAAGTCAGGCTTTGCCGGTCGTGTTTGACCCGGATGCCATTTTTCTTTTATTTTTCTCATTCTCCACACAGAATAAATGAAAGAATTACAGCGAGTGGTGGCCGAACACAAACTTAATACTTGGCACTCATGCTTTCGTGGTTTCCGATTCTGATTCCGATTCCCTCGAATCACTCACAGACCTCGGAAGGGGTCGGGACGGTAGAGGCTTAAGCACAAGACTTAGCCTGGTTAAGCTGACATGAAATCTTACGAGGGTAGATAATGAAAACTCACTCAAGCAGTGAACAGTCAACTTATGGTATTTAAATCCTGCATATTGATAAATTCGCACCCCCTGGAGGATAATTCGCACCCCTTATAGCGCGAATTATGGCAGGATTTAACGCCTTTTGAGTTTTGACGTCAAATCACGTTAAGAGGGGTGCAAATTTATCACCACCCTTAAATCCCCTCTGTTTGTTGCAGAAACTCCTGAAATGTGGAACAAGTTTCACAGGGGCAAGAAAAAAAAAGTTAAAAAAATGAGTTTGATTTGGTGGCCCAAATGAGGCAATTGGCCTGTATGCAGCCATCATAGGCCAACAAATGGGCGATTTTAAGGAAGAAGTTTGAGCAGAAAATGATCACCAATCATCATTCAATGGGTTGAAATCAAACCAATAGGGCAGATGTGATCTTTTTGGGTCTTCTTATCACGTAGACTCCCTTAATTTGTGTGTCTTTATTTCTCACTAATGTAACTAGATCGGTTAATTGAGGAGAAGAGGCAACTAATTGAGGACCAATCGAGGAGAAGATTAGAGAGCACCGCTTAAGATGGTTTGGACATATCCAACGTAAGCCTATGGATGCTCCAGTAAGAAGAAGCGACTCGTGCCAAATTGATGGAGTAAAAAGAGGTTGGAGCAGACCGAGAACAACTTGCGTAGAAACAATGAGGAAAGACTTGATAGCTAGGAACATAACAGAGAACATGACTTTAGATAGATTAGAATGGAAGAAAATGATCCGTAGAAGAACCCAACTAGAGCTAGGATTAGAGCCGGGTAGATTCCTGTCACCTTTTTCATCAAAATTTTCAAAAGGATTCATTTAGCTGGCCCCAACTAGTTTGGGACAAAGGCTTTGTTGAGTTGAGTTGAGTAACTAGATTGGTTAATTCCTGAAGAGTTATTAACAGCAAATGAAAACTCAAAAAAGTACTTTTTATGTGGCAAAGAGTCCCGTTATCAAAACCAGGGCACCAATTTGTCTAAGCGACCTCATTTGTATCTCACCACTGCCATCTCTGATCCGGACCGTTCATTTGATAAGCCTTGCTTTGAATCTCGTATGGCTCAAAAAAATAGCGCTGAATAATATGTATTTTTCTGTCGTTAACTATGAACTGTTGGTTATATGCAGTTTTGAATCTTTTGACAACAAAAAAATAGACGTAATTGGATGTTAGGATTGGACTATTGGTCTGATTTTTGGGCCACAAGAGGTCCAAATCAAGGGGACAGGTGGGATTAATAGACCACATTCTTGCCCAACAGATTTCACTCAATCATCCATAAGAAGGCAAGGATCCCCATATCTGTATGATTTCCGTCAAATCTCCTATATATCCACAGTGGGACCCAAATTCGTGCCTCACTACTAAGATACAAGCGTACGGCGGAGATATCTGCTCCAAATGCAGCTTCTGTTTGTCTCTACGGATATTTCCACTTCCCTCTTTTGTCTTGAGAAAATAGAGCCATCGGCAATTCCTCGCCATTTGATCGATATTTTCTCGGGGAAACGGAGAGAGAGTGATACGTATATGTTATGGTGTATCGGAGGAGTTGCAACGTAGTTATTGTAGGGATTTGCATTTTAGGTTTGTGGGTATGTGGTTTAGAGTCTTGGGTGTTGGTGTTTATTATATGTCATGTTAGTGGTAAGTGGGTTGATGGTGTGACATTCTCATTGTACTTATATTTAAGTTTATGTATTTCAATAAAAAGAGAAGAGAAGAGAAATTTTACAGCACAAAGGAAACTTTGTTCTTGGAGAGTCATGGTTCCTCTCGATTTGAACCACTAGGAGGTCCGGTTGTCTCGAATCAACCTCGCTCCCCCTCTTTTTCTATTTTTCGTTTGTTTATTTTCATTACGGCCGATTAGGCATGTACCAGAGAGAGAGATGAATTCCTCACCATTTGATCGATATTTTCTCGGGGAAATGGACCTAGAGAGAGAGAGATGAATTCCTCGTCATTTCCTCAGCGAAATAGACTCTAAATACAAAAGGCAGAGAGAGAGAGAGAGAGAGCCATGTTTTTCTTTCTGTAGCGCGAAAGGACAAGAAAAGAAGACAAAAGCATACTTTGATCGATTAAATTTCTATATAGTACGTTTAATTTATCTTTCCGAAGTATGTCAACTATAAGAAAATATTTGTTTCTTTTCTCTTCTTTTTGAATCAGAGACACCATTCTCTTATGAAAAAAAAAACCATTATCGATTTTTAAATGAAGGTTCTTCTCTCCCTTCGCAGAACTATATTATTATTATTATTATTTAGGATATAATCACTAGGAATGATCCTAGTGGTAACCATGGCTTGGTATGAGTAGTTCTTATGTTTTGGACATGACTATCTAAATATCAGTTTAAATCGAGGGTTTGTTCCCATTTTATGCCTATTTTTTGTCTTCCAATTCCTTGTAACGGGTTCTTATATGATGGAAACTGGAAAGAGTTACCAAATACATGTTGATATGTTTAAAAGCAAGGCTTGTTGATGGTATGAAGTCAGTTTTTCGGTGCAATCGTTGTGGTGTCTCCGATACAGGCATATCGGCTTTGTAAGCCAGTTTTAGTGGCAGTTTAAATTCAAATTAAGATAGATGTAAAATAGATAAAATAATGAAGGAATATATCAACAGTCAACATTAATTAGGTATATTTACGTTGACCCTTTTGTTCTTTTCTCTCCTCTGTCGTTTATTAAACTATTGCCTGCTACAGAATCTCTGTAACTGAAACCCTCCCCTCGAAAACCGACCACGTGCGACCCCCAAATGCCACGTAAGAAACTATACAGAATTCTAATTTGAACGACCCTGGAGCCAAAAGTGTCTCTTCGAACACACAGGAAGCTGACAGATGGACGGTCGAGATGAGTTGTTTGTTGGACTATCAGTATCCATCGGAACGATCTGAACCATTGAAGCTGTGATGTTATGGGAAATGGGCCCATCTATAGCACCGAATAGTAGTTTAAGAATGAGAAAAGTACGGAATTGGGGGAGGTAGTAATTACCGAAAATTTCGGATTTCGGTTATTTTTTAAATTAATCATCAAACATGGGTGATTCTTCAAAACAGCTGGAAAAAGACCCAATACCCTTCTGACATGATCATAGGCCTTGTATGTTGCCCTTCCTGACAAATTCACAACCCAACGTCAATCATTATCTTTAAAGTAATATTTTATTATTTCTCACTTCTCTTTTATTGAATATTTTATTCTTGTTTCAAACGTATCGAATATGCTGCCGGATTCTAGAGTATGCTGGTGGAATTCAGGAGTGCACCGGCGGGAATAATGGGTACGCCGGCGGAATCTCATACAGAGAGAAGTCGGTATTACTAGAAGACGCCACCGTTCCATATTGATGTCCACGTGTTGTGGATCCGATCGTCTATGCATATTGGCGACACCCAAGATTTAAACGAACCAAAGAGATTTTGGGTTCAAAGGAAAATTTCAAATCCAAACCAAACCAGTTGTGTATGGAGGCACCATCCTTCCAGAAAAAATTTTAACACGCGTAAAGCATCCATCCGTTTCTGGTTATTTCCGACGACAAGATAGAAACAAACACAAGGTTCTGTCGGCTCAAATGCACATTTAGACGAACCAAAATAAGCCTTGTGAAGCGCGCCAATTTAATGGGCACTAAATACATGGGGGTTTTGTATAATGAAAAAGGAAGTTGCAAAGAGATCTATGTTGATGTCAAAAGGGTATTGGGGTCTTTTTTTTCACCCGTTTTTTAAGAATCACCCATGTTTGATGATTAATTTAAAACGTACCCTAAATCCGTAATTTTTGATAATTGTAAGCCGCGTTCCTTACTTTTCCCTTTCATCCTCCTTAAGGCTCTGTTCACTTCTTTTCCCTGGTGATGTTTTCCCTGGACAACAGCCCTTTTTTTTCCTGACAAGACCTTGATAAGACAGAATTTCTGTGTTCACTTCTTTTCCAGGGAAAACTATTATCAGATGTGGAATTTCTTATTTAAAGGCTAAAAATGACGTGAAAATTGACTTTTTCTCTGTTACTTGAGATTTGCTTTCCGATTAAATATATCGGAAAGAGGCTTTCCAGGGAAAACAAAGCCTTTTCCTCTGGATTCCTTTTCATTAGGCTCTGTTCACTTCTTTTCCCCGGAAAGGAAAGGAAAGGATTTCGTTTTCCTTTCCTTTCCAGGTGACATGGCAGAAGGGAAAGGAATCCAGAGGAAAAGGCTTTGTTTTCTCTGGAAAGCCTCTTTCCGATATATTTAATCGGAAAGCAAATCTCAAGTAACAAGGAAAAAGTCAATTTCCACGTCATTTTTAGCAGTTAAATAAGAAATTCCACATCTGATAATAGTTTATCTCGAAAAAGAAGTGAACACAGAAATTCTATCTTGTTCAGGTCTTGTCAGGGAAGAAATAGAGCCATCGGCAATTCCTCGCCATTTGATCGATATTTTCTCGGGGAAACGGAGAGAGAGTGATACGTATATGTTATGGTGTATGGGAGGAGTTGCAAGGTAGTTATTGTAGGGATTTGCATTTTAGGTTTGTGGGTATGTGGTTTAGAGTCATGGGTGTTGGTTTTTATTATATGTCATGTTAGTGGTAAGTGGGTTGATGATGTTGCATTCTCATCGTACTTGTATTTAAGTTTATGTATTTCAATGAAAGGAGAAGAGAAGAGAAATTTTACAGCACAAAGGAAACTTTTTTCTTGGAGAGTCATGGTTCCTCTCGATTTGAACCACTAGGAGGTCGACTCGAATCAACCTCACAACCCCTCTTTTTCTATTTTTCGTTTGTTTATTTTCGTTACGGCCGATTACGCACGTACCAGAGAGAGAGATGAATTTCTGGCCATTTGATCGATTTTTTCTCGGGGAAATGGAGAGAGAGAGAGAGAGAGAGAGAGAGAGAGAGAGAGAGAGAGATGAATTCCTCGCCATTTGATTATTATTTTCTCGGGGAAATGGAGAGAGAGAGAGAGAGTGAGAGTTGGGGACACTACGTGAAAGAGAGCAATGTTTTTCTTTCTGTAGCGAGAGGACAAGAAAAGAAGACAAAAGCATACTTTGATTGATAAAATGTTTGTATAGTACTTTTAATTTATCTTTCGGAAGTATGTCAACAATAAGAAAATATTTGTTTCTTTTCTCTTCTTTTTGAATCAGCGACACCATTCTTCTATGAAAAAAACATTATCGATTTTTAAATGAAGGTTCTTCTCTCCCTTCTCATAACTTAATTATTTTTTTGATAAAGGATACAATCACTAGGAATGATCCGTTACTAGTAACCATGGCTTGGTATTGAGTAGTTCTTATGTTTTGGACATGACTATCTAAATATCAGTTTAAATCGAGGGTTGGTTCCCATTTTATGCCTATTTTTTTGTCGTCCAATTCCATGTAACGGGTTCTTATGTGATGGGAACATGGTTTAAAATTTCAGTTTCGGTACCGGTTTCGGTTTCGGACCCTGAAATTTCAAAATTTCGATCGAAATCTGGTACAAAATTCGAAACTAATATTTTATTCAATATTAAATTTCAGTGAAATATTAAATTAATTTTAAAAAAAAAAAAATTTTGGGTCAAATTTCGGAAAAACCGAAATTTCGGCCGAAATAAAACACTGTTTCGGGTTTTATTGATGGGAAGAGTTACCAAATACATGTTGATATGTTTAAAAGCAAGGCTTGTTGATGGTATGAAGTTAGTTTTTCGGTGCAATCGTTGTGGTGTCTCCGATACAGGCATATCGGCTTTGTAAGCCAGTTTTAGTGGCAGTTTAAATTCAAGGGATAATTACATTTACACCCCCTCTAGTTTCTGACACATCCACTTCCACCCCTATAGTTTAAAACGTGACAAATACACCCCTGTAGTTTCAATTTGTTTAAGATTTGCCCCCTCAGCTGAAGGTTCGTCCATAGATTAAAGGGTTAGGATGATCCGATGGAACTGATTTTTTGGGCACACCCTATCTATGTCAGGACCCATCAAATGAACACTTTGAATCATCCAAATAATGTGGGCCCATACCCGGATCCAAACACTACAAAAAAATCATCCAAATAATGTGGGCCCACATTGTTTGGACGATCCAAAGCGTTCATTTGATGGGTCCTGACATAGATAGGGTGTGCTCAAAAAATTAGCTCCAATGGATCATCCTAACCCTTCAATCTTTGGACGAACCTTCTGAGGGGGCAAACCTTAAACAAATTAAAACTACAGGGGTGTATTTGTCACGTTTTAAACTATAAGGGTGGAAGTGGATGTGTCAGAAACTAGAGGAGGTGTAAATGTAATTATCCCTAAATTCAAATTAAGATAGATGTAAAATAGATAAAATAATGAAGGAATATATCTACCAGTCAACATTTAGGTATATTTACGTTGACCTTTTTGTTCTTTTCTCTCCTCTGTCGTTTATTAAACTATTGCCTGCTACAAAATCTCTGTAACTGAAACCCTCGAAAACCGACCACGTGCGACCCCCAAATGCCACGTAAGAAACTATACAGAATTCTAATTTGAACGACCCCATGGAGCCAAAAGTGTCTCTTCGAACACACAGGAAGCTGACAGATGGACGGTCGAGATGAGTTGTTTGTTGGACTATCAGTATCCATCAGAACGATCTGAACCATTGAAGCTGTGATGTTATGGGAAATGGGCCCATCTATAGCACCAAATAGTAGTTTAAGAATGAGACAAGTACGGAATTGGGGAAGGTAGTAATTACCGAAAATTTCGGATTTCGGTTACCTTTTAAATTAATCATCAAACATGGGTGATTCTTCAAAAACAGCTGGAAAAAAACCCAATACCCTTCTGACATGATCATAGTCCTCGTATGTTGCCCTTCCTGACAAATTCACAACCCAACGTCAATCATTATCTTTAAAGTAATATTTTATTATTTCTCACTTATCTTTTATTGAATATTTTATTCTTATTTCAAACGTATCGAATATGCTGCCGGATTCTAGAGTATGCTGGTGGAATTCAGGAGTGCACCGGCGAGAATAATGGGTACGCCGGCGGAATCTCATACAGAGAGAAGTCGGTATTACTAGAAGACGCCACCGTTCCATATTGATGTCCACGTGTCGTGGATCCGATCGTCTATGCATATTGGCGACACCCAAGATTTAAACGAACCAAAGAGATTTTGGGTTCAAAGGAAAATTTCAAATCCAAACAAAACCAGTTGTGTATGGAAGCACCGTCCTTCCAGAAAATTTTTTAACACGCGTAAAGCATCCATCCATTTCTGGTTATTTCCGACGACAAGATAAAAACGAACCTAAGGTTCTGTCGGCTCAAATGCACATTTAGACGAACCAATATAAGCCTTGTAAAGTGCGCCGATTTAATGGGCACTAAATACAGGGAGATTTTCTATAATAAAAAAAAGAAGCTGCAAGGAGATTTATGTTGATGTCAAAAGGGTATAGGGGTTTTTTTTCGACCCGTTTTGGAAGAATCACCCGTGTTTGATGATTAATTTAAAACGTATCCTAAATCCGTAATTTTTGGCAATTGTAACCCGCATTCCTTACTTTTCCCTTTCATCCTCCTTAAGTACTTTTGAAATTGGTGGGCTCCACTTGCAACTACAACAATCCCATCAACCTGGTGGAGAGTCTAATCAAATGGACCCTTTTTTTTCTTTTAAAGATGGAGAATCTGACCACCATTCACGATCAATAGGTCAGAGCTGTAGAGGATCCTGATCGTTGGATCATATCTACCGTAGAGCCTGACCGGAACGGACATCTGTCAGTAATTCCTACCTGTTCGTCGGTTATCGAAAGGCATCTCTTTCGCGAGGGGTACGTGAAGAGGCGCGCAAAGCGACGGGCTTTTACTGTCATTTATTGGCAAACGAGATAAATAAATGAGACCGGAACAAATATCATAATTGGAGAAACCAATGAGAATGCCAAAAAAGTAATGATATGGGTGGAATTAACAAAAAGGAAGTCAGTACCATTTCGAACAAACAACCTCAACGGCACGGAGGTCATTAAAGAAGCCCTTCAAAAAAACAAAATGGGCTATGATAAATTCGCACCCCATGTAGGATAATTCGCACCCCTTTTGACGTTAAAGTCTGCCACAATTCATGTTGATTTCAACTAGATTAACACGACTCACGAGGTTCCGAACGGCCATTCTACACCACATTTATTAAGACAGGTGGCACAATGTCAGATATTAATGGGTCCCGTTTTCCAGATTTTCTTGTAAGCGATTGGGGTCATTATTGTCCCTTTTGGATTAGTTAAGGAATGATTTGAAGTCACCTCGCCACCTCTTTTTAATGGCAGGCCCACTACGGCATAGTGGGTCCCATCTCACATTGATCTGAACCGTCCGTGCCAATAGTGTCTATTTTTCGTTCGAATTGGGAGTTTTTATATGGTGTAATCCCTTATGCTGTGTTTGGTTGCCGGGTTTTTTTTCTTTTTGTTCCTGGGAGTTATGTGGGAGAAAAAAAATACCCTGGGAGATAGGTGGGGAAAAAAAGAGTCCTAGAAGTATCCTGGTAAAATAAAAATCCCATGTTTGGTTGACCGGATTATGGTGGGAAAAAAAAATCATTACCATAGGATGATCCCAACCGTCCGATCTTTAATGAACTACATATTATGGAAACCTCAATAGATCGGAGGGCTAAGATCATCCTATGGAGATGATTTTTGGGGAACAACCTGTTTATGTCGTATTCTATCACATGGACGGTTTGGATCATCCTATGATGTGGTCCGTACAGTACTTTTTCGGGTCTATAATAAGGGCTTCTTAGACCATATATTCAACGACAATGAGGACACATTATTAGATTTCAGGGTTACAAGATTGGCATGATATTTGGGAGATCAGTGATATAAACCAATGCATAAAAAACGGATGGTTCAGATCAATCTGTGTGGGACCCGATTTTACTAGTGATGTTTTTAGTCATTTGAAGAAAGTATTAGGGCTGTTTTTGTCATTCTAGTTTCCAAAGCTTGTAGCCACGTGCCATTTACTAAGATATGTGACGCCACGTCACATGGTGTGATTATGAACTTTTTCGTTCCCTGAAATGACATACCCTCCAGTTTCTTAAAATGACCTACTTATCCTTCGATTACTTTCTTGTGTCTATGTGAACATCAGAACATGAAAGCATTGAAATTTTCTTCCTTGTATTAGCCAATTTAATAAATGTTAGGGCTATTTTAGTCCTTTTAATTTCCAATAAACCATGTTTTAAAAAGCAGAAACAATGAGAGGAAAACACGCCCTTTAAATAACCTTTTACAGAAAACGAGGAAGCACGCCCGACTACACAAATGCCTCTCCTTTTCCCCTTCTCACATCCGTTGAGATAAAAACGGGCGTTCTTCTCAAAACCCCTTCAAAAAACCACTCTGAAAACCACCACCTCACACTGAATTTAAAAAAAAACCAGAGCTTTCAAAGAAGAAAGAGGTAAAAAATGTCGATAAGGAAACAGAAATGGCATCCACCTCCACCTCAAACACCTAGAATCCTCCACCTTCCCATAAGAACCAGACGCTCTAAAACAACCAAAATTTTAGCCGGAAAACCACTTTCCGTCAAGGAAACGGAAAACGAACGTAATCACAGAGGGAAGCTCGAGGCGCTTTTTGATCAGGAAAGAGCATTTTCTCGCACGGTTCCGGTCGTTTTCTTCAACTCTGGCACTTGCGAGAGGAGACAACGCGTAGACGGTGGAGAGAATCATGAGATCGGTGTAGAACTCGAAGAGAAGTGGAAGATCCAGGCGGAGATTCTTCGAGCAGAGTGTAATTTTTTAAGGATGGAAAGAGATGTTGCGTTGAAGAAATTGGAACAGAATCGGAAACATATGGAAAAAGCCTTAAAATCCGCTGTAGAAACCCTAATTTCGGTTGGTATTGGCTTTTTTCGGCTTTTTTTTTACGTTTCCGGCTGCTGATAAAATCAGAGATGTGATGATCAGATCTTAGAAGATCTGTTACATTCTAACAAATATTATCGATTTTCTCAATGATTTTTCAATGTTTTGCTGATTTTAGGGGAGGAGGAAGATCTGCGAAGAAAAAAACGCAGGGATTCTGCTGGAGGAAGAGATCGAGCATCTGGAAGAGAAAATCGAGGAGTTGCAGAGAAGATCGGGACTTAGAGATATCGAGCACCGAAAATGTAGTAATTTTGATAAGCAGGCGGAGATTTTCCGTCGTCAGCTTGAGAAACTCGGATCGATTTGGGAGGAGAGGAAATGCGTACAGGAGATTCGAGAAATGGCTGAGGCAAGTTTGAGAATCGATAGGAGTAGCAGTTTTGAGAAACATCTCGTTTCGGATCGGATGATCCGATTCTCTGATGTAAGAATATGATCCGAATCATTCATACATTTTCTCATTTTCCAGTTCTCAATCGAGATTTCATTTTTTTTTTCCCTCTATTTTCTTTTCGCAAAATCTTTCCATTTCTTGTGTTCTATTCTTTTCTCTGTAATTAGATTTCGACTCTTTGATTTTATTTTATTTTTTTTAATTTTTTTGTGAAGGTTGAGATTATTAGGAGGAAGATGGAGGGTTTGACGAAGGGGATGATGGAGAGGATGGAGGAGTACGGATGCATGCTATCTGTTACAAGCAGCAGCTCTACTGCCAGCTCTGCTTCCACTTCCAGGAGAATCGAATTGCCTGAAACAGAAATCCGGCCCACATGCAAGGTGAACAAAGTATAGATAAAAGTACAGAACAATAAATAAGGAATTTTTATTTATACTCCTTCCTTTAAGTAGGTACACCAATTTATATTTATACTCCTTTCTTTTGGTAGGTACACACTTGCCCTGTCTTTATTTCTTCATTGGCTGATACAATTGGAGCTCTAATAATTAATATTGTGGGATTTGCTAGGGACTTTATCAAAAAGGCATTTTGCGGCTGGTTGTTGCATGATGATAGAACAGTGACATAGGCTAACTTTGCAACAGATTTTGTCTCATTCATTTAATTCATCTGCCGTGGCTGCTCTCTCATGAAACAGTCAGCTGCGAAATGCCTTTCTGTGAAAGTCCCTCGCAAATCCCCAATATGGTTGGTGGTCGCATTTTATTTTAAGTATTAGAAAGTATTAATTATTAGACAAGTGTTTGTGGTTGCATTTTATATAAAAAATTAGAAAGTATTAATTATCACCCTCACGCGTGCCCCTTACCCTTAGTTACAGGTCCCATCCCTTACCCTTAGTCACGGAGCACATTCTTTGTCGAACTCTTGGTCCTTGCACGGCCTACGCTTCTGGTGCACAAGGTTTTATACCTGTTTGGTTGGCAAGAAGAAAATACGACAACCTCATACTATCTTTGGCAAGCATGAGTCTCACAGAGACTGAAGAACGTTTTCTATTTACACTTGGTGTGTGTGTGTGTGGTGGTGGTGGGTTTTGGGTTTTTTTTTTTTTTTTTTTTTTGGGGGGGGGGGGGGGGGGGGAGGGGGTGTTTGTTGCGGGGGCACTAATTTACACTTTTCTTGCATTGGGGGGGGGGGGGGGGGGGGGCGCTTACTATTACTGGTGTTCTTGAACGCCAGTAAATGTAGTTGTGCCTTTTAGCGGCGTTTGTGAACGCCGGTAAAACCTTCTTTTGTTCCCGTGATAAAAGGGTTTTTGCAAGTCATTGGGGGGCCGTGGCCACCCCCACTCTCTATGAGGCTCTCCGCCCTGTCGTATATACCTACATAGAGTATGTACTTTGAACAACACTATTGTTTACCTATGTATACTTTGAACGGAATTTTCTAAGAAAGTTCTCTCTTATATCTGATATCACTGAATTTTTGTATTAATTATTTGAAGGGACTTGTTAGACAATTTCACGGAAAGCCATTTCGCAGCTCGTCCCCCCTAAAAGTTAGTCGATAAGTTTTAAAGGCAAAGGAAAACTTTAAAGGGGGTGAACAATTCTCATAGAAACCGTTGGGGAGGGAGGGAGAATATCATTTCCTTTATAAATTTATGGAGCATTAATTATTAGAGCCCCAACTGTACATCTTACTTGGAAGGACAGTGTACATCTTACTTGGCAGGAACATAAAGGATACGAGGTACATACTACCGTGTACCTCGTATTGGCACTAATATATTGGCACTACGATGTTTTGATACTTGCACATAAAAACACCCCGAATTGACCCCCCTTTTTTCACTATAGCCGAGTTTTACCCAACCAAGACAATAAAAACTCGGTCCACTTGCCTGGGTTAATGGAGATAGACCTTTTTTTTATTCTTGACCCACTCTAATATACTTTGCGCTGCCTGAGTTCTCGTTTAGAGTCTTAAAAAACAATGGTCATAAGACATAACAGATGATGTAGAACGCATGGCGTTGAACAAGTCTTTTATTTTTTATTTTCTATTTTCGTCATTTTATTTGTAGTATTTTTTTAGGGCATCAAATCTTGTTCCTTTGGCACGATTTTGGTGTTTTTAGAAAGGTTTTTCGATTACCGCTCAAGATTACGCGATTTGGACTTGATTTGGCTAAGTTATAGGCATTTTACGGATATGGTATAGGTAGAGTACGGGATTACTATTTTAGGAATGTTTGTCATGTTTCTACATTTTAATTTATGTTGCTTTAGGTAGAAGATTGAGAATAATGGTTAGGAAAGTATTTAGGGTTGCTATTCTTGAGTTTTGACTCTATATTATGTAATGGCATGAGGAAAGAAAGGGGAGATTGAATAAAGTTTATTTTTGGGCATCACTTGTGAAGAGAGCATTGGCTCTTTCACTTGCGTGAAGGAGCTTCGCTCTTTTCACATTTTATATTGGAGTTTTTCTCCAACCCGTGGCATGGGTTTTCAAACCCCCATGAGATTATTTTAGTTGATGCCTGTGTTTATCTCCATCTTGTGTTGCCGCTCCACGCTCCCTGTGTCAACAGAGAAGGGTATCAAATCTATTTTAATTATTTGTTTGCAGAATTGCAGGTGATCTGATGGATAAGATCATGTAAATAATGCATTTTTTTTTTTTTTTTTGCTTTTAGCATGGTCCATGGTTTTTTATCCATTGAATGGTGTCCAAGATCATCGGTTTCGACGTCTAATTAGTGTAATTTTTGCGATATGGCTCAGTCCGGCGTGTTAGGCCTGTTAGATGGATGGTCAAGATTTATCGGATCTGATCATTAATCCTCCGTAATCCTTTAAGAAGCATGGAATGAATATGGTGATGGTGTTCGTTTGATCTTCTGGGACTAGTCTTGCCCATTGCGTCTTTCTTTTTGGTAACCGTAATTTATATAAGTGCAGGTTTTTGCTTTGTTTTGTGTTTACAAAACTGTGGAGGTAATGGGTGTAATTCTTTTCATTTAATTTGCAGGGGGGAGAGAATGAGGCGTGTTCAGGGAGGTGTAAGTCGATTGTGAGGAAGATTGTGGATCAGGTACGAGCTGAGACGGAGCAATGGTCTCAGATGCAGGAAATGCTCCTTCAGGTTAGAGAGGAGATGGAGGAATTGCAGGCTTCCAGAGATTTCTGGGAAGGTCGAGCCCTTGACTCTGATGACAGGCTCCAAACCATCCAAATCAATGTAAGCTATCTCCCTCCCTCTCTCATACACAGACACACACTTTGGTTTGAGTACTGCAGCTCCTGCCATTCTATTTCCGTATCAGGAAACACAGTTACAAAATTCGGATAGGCAAATTTCTGAAATTGTTTGGAGAGTGGAAAGAATTCAGAAGGGCTCATTTGCTTTCCAATGTTTAAATAATCTTGAGTTTCTCACATGATTTACATATAATATTTGAGAAATTGACATTATTCATGAAATTCGTGTTTAATTCTGAAATATCACATTTAACTCATATAAAAGAATTTTGAATGATTTGGGAATTTTTAAAATTTAACAATGGACATTAAAAAAATTCAGGATTTTTTCAAGATTTTTTTTTAAATGTTCAAAGATTTTTGTAATTGTCTGTGTTCCAGTTTGATCGACACTAATCATCCCAATTGATGAACTTCTGCCTGTTGTAAACCCACATTCCAACTTTGTTAAAAAGTTTATTTCTGGTCTTCAAATGTCTTCCGCTGGAACTGCTGTCCGACTCTTCCTATTAGTATTTTCCCTCTCCAAAAAGTCTAAGGGGCCGTTTGGATACGCGGATTTTAGAATCCAGATTTTTAGTTTGAAAACAGTGTAAAAGATGGTCCATGATCAGGCTGCTGCATGCTGTCCTGGCAGCATTTCTTGGATTTTAAGTGAGAAAATCAGCTTTTAGAAACCTCTCCCCCATCATGAGATTTCTAAAACCTGGTTTTCTTACTTAAAATCCAAGAAATGCTGCTAGGACAGCATGCAACAGCCCCGATCATGAACCCTCTTTTACACTCCCATTTCCTGCTCTTCTGATCTGAAATTCTGTATTTTCGCCTGAGCTGATCCCACCTGCATCCCTTATTCTGAATGATTTTGAATCAGTATTAACATCTTCTAATTTGCTGCAGCTCCATCCCCCCTCCTGTCCCCATTTGTCAGATGATAATGTCAACATCCTCTTTTTCTATCCCTTCTTTAGCCAACTTGTCCGCAGCCGCATTTGCTGACCCTCTAATGATGGAATTGAGATTTAATGATTTATACAATATCCTTTATTTTTTGTTATGATGTTGGTGATCTTCCAAGGACCTATAGACTTGTTGGCTGCCTGGGATATGGTGTTTGTAGAGTCTCCTATAATCAATTGTCCAAGCCGGGGCTGTGCGTATCATCTTAAGCCCCACTAAAGGGCTTTTGTTTCTGCCTCGTTTGCATAATACTCCCGCCAAACCAAAATACGACAATAGCCGTTTTGAATCTCGAATAACTCCTATACCAGCCCTACTGATCCTTTAGAGCTGCCATCGAAGTTCAGTTTTAGCCAACCTACCGGAGAGGGACTCCCAATTGGGAGGAATTTTGCACTGCTTTCTTTTCTGTCACAACCACGTACCATTCTTTGAGAATGTCTCCTACACTGTAATTGGATCCCTTCTTTCCTTTTTTTAGCCCATAGAATTAGATCGACGTTGATGTCATTGATGATTTTACTCCAGCTATTCTTTTCCCCCCCTTTAAAAATGCGATTTTCTCTCTTTCCATATGTACCATACTATTGCATAGCTTCGTTCTCTGAACGGCGGGCCGCCACTCCAGCTTTGCAACACTCTTGTGATAGATATCTGAAAACCCCACAATAAACCAAAGCTCTTCTTGATAATCCCCTGCCAGAGGTGCTAGGAGAAGGGGATATTTTATCTCCAGAATTTCCAATTTGTATTCCACTGAGTAATGTAAATTGCATATGCCTCTTTGACTCTATCATCGCTCAACTATCAATATGGTGTGTTTCAGATGCAAGAGTGGAGACAGAGAGCTGAGTCCTCTGAGAAGAAGGTTACTGAATTGCAGAAACAGATGTCCAAGCTACAGAGTGAGCTTGAAAAATTAAGGACAGAACCATCCAACCAAGCCTCTCCCAAAGCACTGCGAGATATTCAGAACCTGGAACTTGTGAGAATCAAAAGGTTACAGAGATCATTTGAAAAGGAGAAAGAGAAACGCGTTTTGATCTGTCGCTTGAAGGAGAACCCTCAAAACCGCAAGCGGAGTGAAGACAAGGATGAGAAGAGGCGAGTATGCTCAGACATTCCAAAGCGAACTCCTTTCCAAGATATAGGGAATTCTTCCTCCCCATTAATTAGGCAGAGCAGAGCAGTACCCCCTTTGTATTCTCCTGACCTTTCCACATTGGAGATCCTTTGAAGTGTCAATGTGAAGTGAAGATGTGGGAGAGAAACATGGAAACCATTGTATCCTTTGGAAGACAAGGATATGAGGTGAAAAAAGTGAGAGGGTAAAACTGACTCGTAAGACATGATTTAAACACTGCAATCCAAAGAAGGATGTAATGCAGAGGGTACACAGGCATGTGAGCTTCAAATTCTCAATGATACATGATCTTTGAATGTATGTAAGTTTTCTCTCTTTGGTTTCAGTGCTATTGAGTTCTTCACATGCTTGCAATTGTTCCGCTGATCTTATTATTGTTATATGTATGTAAGCTTCTCTATTCGATCTATAAGATGTTTGTTTTTTCTTACACCTACAAATATCATTATCTCATCCAGTAGATTGATGACTCTCCACAGGCCGACATTATTTTCTTTGACCCATGACACAGTATTGGAAGAAGAAAATAAATGTGATGACACAGTATAGGAAGAAGAAAGTAAATGTGGTGCTGCAGCATGTGTGCATCCTTAGAGGAGAAAATTTTCAGACTGAGATTAAGTTACAAATCCTTCTCTCCATCTACTCAAAACTCAAAAACTATATTTTTTTACATAACCCAAAAATGTTGCTCCCCAAAGAATATAAATGGCCAATAACATTGTAAAGAAGTATATAGAAACTACTACCTTGGTCATAAATCAGTCACCAACAAAAATACAAAGCATCTATAGCAAGAATGGGGCTGTAGATGGGCATTGGGAGCAGAGAGTGTGAACTTTACAGCACCTCTTTACCACATAAGAACAACAATTTGGCCAACATGACAAGCTTACTGTAGATGACAGTAAAATGCCGTTAGATAAACCATAAAGCCGCTGGTAGGCCTAGTCACTTGACTTGATTCAGTTTGACTGTGCCCCGAGAGTGTTTCTTCCCATCATCTTAAACATCTCCCAAAGAACTCTTAGCTTGGTCAATTTACAGAGCGATGGCTGTAGACTGAGAATTCTTCAAGGTTGTCGCCATACTTCTCCCGGTGTTTTTCATTATTGTGTTGTTGGATGATCAAGGCAGAGGCTTTAACTGAAAAATCTGAACCCGCAAGTATGTCACCAAGGGGACCCAGTTCCGGAAACTCTTGCCATTCATCCATTCCCGTCGTCAATACTGAACTCCCTCGCCCCGCAAGACCTACTATAAAGAGTGAGTAATGCTCCTCCAATTTGTTTAGAGTGGCCACCGTCTCTGGCCCATTGGCCACATACCTGTTGAAATATAAATGATTAAATAACACCAACTCTTTACAGCTTAAGCTTTTGGAGTAATTGGTTCTTTCAAATTGTATCGGCAGGTCCTGGGTTCAAAACTCACAAGCTGTTATGTGCATAAATGGGTCCCACCTAGTAGAATAAATTAGTTTATATTTCGTGCACTTTCTCTCTCGTTGTTTGGTATGGATAGGAATATTAGAGATAGAGGCTATCTAAGATTGGTCTGTTAAAAGTTTTAGATGAAATGGTAAGTGTGTTTTTCCCTCTATAAATAATATGTAGCTAGTCTTTTTAATTTAATGAAGAAACTTGTTTGAGAAATCATGTCTTTGTATAAAAAGGAGGATTGATCCTTCCCTCGAAGTGGATCAAGGGGCTGATCTTCCCTCTAAGAAGATCAAATCCATTACGAACCGATTTAGGTTCTTAACACCAGCCCAAAAACAGAGGGGCCGCGCGTGAGTGGGAGTGTTGAAGTATAAATGATTAAATAACACCAACTCTTACAACTTAAGCTTTTGGAGTAATTGGTTGTTTCACAATACCTTTCGAAATAGGCAACTGGCCCATTTTTTACGTGTCTATCATTGAACTCGGCCAAGAACTGATCATCGAGGTCCGTCTCCTTTTCCATGATTCTGGCACTGCCCCCGTCTGTACTAAATTCAGTGTCGGGATCTTGCATTAATCTGATGGCTGTGAGTTTGACTCCAGGGTGGTAGGCCATGCGGCTTGCGTAGGCCATGGCTTCGCAGTCATCGCACCCACCAATGAATATGACGGCCACTTGGTGCGATGCGTAGGCGGCCGACATCAGGTTGGTCCCACCAAGGCCGCGGTCCACTAGAATTCCCACCGAGCAGGGGGCACTTTGAAGCACCTATGTTCAGCATCCATCAAAGAAAATGAGCACAATAGTAAGAGTGAAAACAGTCAGAATTCAGTACAATTTCATGGAAATTCAGCAAATGTTTAGGAATTGTTCCACAAATTTTCCATTTGGACCACATATATCTAGTATACATAATACTTTTTCTCCTAAAAAATGCAGATGGTTAAGTACATGTGTTTGAGTTCAGTTTTTCCTTTTTACTATGAGATGTGATGTCAACACTCCCTTTTTCTAGTTGGCTGGTGGGAATACTTTGAGAAAATTAAAAGCTTTTAAAACCTTAATAATAAAGTACAAAGAGTGGAGTGCTAGTATTTAGAGTGGATATCAATTCTCTTATTAGGTTGTGAGTTCAGTTTTTCCTTTTTTTTACTAGGGATGTTGCATTGGAATCGAGAAAGTTCTGTGGAGTTTATAATTGCAAAGAAGGAAGGAATCAAAGTAGTGGCTTCGGCGTCTCGAGGTACTTCTTTGACGGCCACAGGTAGTTTACTTCCAAGCCTCGCCTTATATATGAGTTTTGGCAATGATGTTGGCCCGAAGGAGCCTTAAGCACTTGTACAATGCTAGTCAAGGCCCCGAATTAGTCAGAGTAACGAGTGGGAGGGAACTCAATTCATAAGGGAACTAGCACACCTGAACTTTATCGAACCCTGGTGTTAGCGCGGTTCAGACAGGGCTCTTCTTCTAGCAATTAGATATGACTCATAATAGGAGGGAGATTGATCTATTCCTCTTAGCTTAACCATACAGTAGGCTTAGGCTTAATTACTTGACCCTCCAAGATGTGGTACACTATATATCAGATTCAAGAGCTAAGGTCCTCGAGAAAGAACCTTCAGAGAGAAGGTGGAAGAAATTCATACCCTTTTGTTCACATCCCTCAACGCCGAGTGGTCCTCCATTGTGCCATCAACCATCAGTCTCCGGTGGAAGGGCAAGATGATGAACACAGCCATCACATCCCGTGCCCCATTGAACACATCTGCGTGCATGTTCTCGTAGGATGAGAGTGCTAGCAGCCGTCGGATCGTCACCCCCTCCCCACTCTCCTGCACATACTCCTCTAACACAGACGTCATTTGATCCCTCATCCCTGTTATCGCCTCATCGTTCACTGTAACACCTTCAATGCCCTCCCTATATGTTAGTGTGGAGCTTCCAGTGAGCTCGATCATGTCCATAGCATAGACGGTGAGTGGGGCCGAGTGGGTCCCGCCTCGGGTGGCCTCAATGAGGTTGATGGCCGTGGGCAAATTGTGGGGGCCATAGAGACACACCACAATTCGGAGATCTTTCGAGGGGTTGTGCCATTGGAGTGCCATCTCTCCGTCTAAAGCTCTGTTCTTTGCTCGCCGCACGATCATCGCTACCACCAGAGGGGTGTTTACCACAGAGAGAAGGATATGTAGTAAAATCACCAGGAAGGTGTGCTCAGTTATCGTCTCATTCTGCAATGAAGCCAAAGGAAAGTCTACATAGCTTAGTAAAAGATGAAAGAAAACTTTTTCATAAATCACTTTTCGACCAGTTCGGCCATTGTGTGTTTGGATTGCCGGAATCAGAAATTAGAAAAGACAAGCTAACTTTGTGCAATTACTAAAACATGCTAGTGCAAATATCAGTAGCCAAAATTTAATTTAAAAATATCCTATTTCAACTGGGGCGGAATCAGAATCCATCTCTTTGGGTGGGAGACAAATTCTGGCATTCCTCTCAATTTCCAGCCCGATATCAATTTTGCCCTCTTGATTCAGTTCTTTTTTTTGAACCAAATGCCGGAATTGGACAAATTTATAATCAGATTCCGATTCCGATTCTAGTGCCTGATTCCGACAATCCAAGTGTTCAAAGCATAGTCTTTAACTAGGCTACATACATGGTTCCATCACTTGGTTCGAGTTTTCCAATGTTTGTTTCATACACTTAAAAAGTGTAAATGATCAAATGACACCAACTCTAACAGCTTAAGCTTCTGGAGTAATTGGTTTGTTTCACAATCATGTATGCTTACTTGCAACCCATCTAAGGCACATAAAATGTGGTAATGCCCCTTCAAGTTCATGAGCAAACCCATCCCCAATCCCTCTGGCAACTTAAACCCCATCCGACAAGTGACAATGGCGATTCCTATGACTTTTCCGACGGTCCCCATCACGATGAAGCTCAGTAGCTTCTGCCACGACGATACTCCCCCAGACCCCTCTTCATTTTTCTCAATCTTCTGCCACATTTTCATCTGCACTCGACGGCCAACGAAGACGAAAAAAATTGGGAGTAAAAGTATTCTCAAAACAAAGTTAATCTTGCTAACCAACTGCCTTGACAGCCTCCCTTCCCTTGGCAAGGCCAATCCTACAATAAACGCGTTCAATGTCCCACGGTACCCTGGAATGATCCCAATCGCCCAAATGAAAAACACAGTAGTGAATGTAAGAACGAGGTGTGTTCCTTTCATGTGCTTCCCTTCTGGGTTCTCATTGTTGACCCAGAAGAAGAACCGAGGCATCACTTTACGAATGAGGACAGTTTGGAGAAAAAGTGCAATGACAATTGATATAACTCGGGCCATGTTCAATACTGGTTTCTTTTTTTTGTCGACTGTTACGAAGTCAGTAGAACTGGTGAAGATGATCCAGGTACACATGAGGAGGGTTGAAGTCATGTCGTTGTGGATGCTCGCCCCAATTACGAGTCTACCTGTTGAAATATAAATGATTAAATAACACGAAATTTATCAACTTAAGCTTTTGGATTAATTGGTTGATTCACATGGTATAGAGTAGTTGCCTACGGCCATGTTCAAAACCGAACAACTCCTTGATATTAAGTCCACGGCCAACCCCCCCAAAAAAAAGGGTCACACATGTGGGAGAGTGTTATAAATGATTAAATAACACCAGCTCCAAGGTCGTGTTCATTTGAGATTATTCCAACCGATTGTGAGTCCAAAACCGATTATTGGACTCAAAATTAAATGTAAAGTTGAGTCCAACTGGTTGCGAGTCCAAAACCAATTATTGGACTCAAAATTAAACTTAAAGTCGGGTCCAAATGATTGGTTCTGGACTCACAATCTATTGGCTTAATCTTAAACGAAGATGGCCTACCAATTATTGCACTCAAAGTTAAACGTAAAGTTGAGCTCAATAATTGGTTTTGGACTCACAATCAGTTGGCATAATCTTAAACGATTTGGGTCTAAGCTTTTGGAGTAATTGGTTGTTTCACATGGTATCAGAGCTACTGCCTCACGGCATGCCCTGTGTTCAAAACCCCCCTAATTAAAAATCAATGCTTGTGGGGGGAGTGTTGAAAAATAAATGAATAAATAACAATAGCCCTAACAGTTTAAGCTTTTGGAGTAAATGGTTGTTTCACACTACCGATTTCACTCTTGCCCATTTTCAACTCAGTGATGAGGCGAGTCAAGAGGGGCGAAGCGGTGTTGGCGAAGACGAGGACTAGGGAGATGGCGGTTATGGGGCTACGCATCTCAGGTATGAAATTGGCTGTGGGTAATACGGTACAGACCATTGAGATGACAATGGTGGATATGGTTGATGTGTATCCTATGATGGCTTCGCGTCCTGGCCTGCGTAGAATGGATTCGGGGTCCATTTCGAGGCCTAACACAAACATGTAGCACCCCATTGTGTACTCTGATATGGCTTCTAAGAGTTGGTTAGCGTGATTTCCCACAAGTGCTTCTAACAATGGTGTGTTACCAATAAGCAATCCTATCTGCAAATATTGGAAGAGGAAGAGAGGAGTGTCATTAACTCATCATATATCAAAATATATCTTATTATAGAGTTGCACCCATAGAGATTTTATGACAGAATTAAAAATAACTTACAAGGGCTTCTGAGATCATGCGAGGCTGGCCTAAAAGTGCTAGGAAAGTATGGAGGAGTCGACCGGAAAAATACAAGCCGAGAATGGCAAGGCCCATCATGTATGGTTGCCTGTGTTTGTGTTTATTCAATTCTTCCCCGCATTTGTCGAATTTCTCACTTATTTTATCGCCATCACGTTCAATAATCACTCTTCCTCTCCTTGTATTCTTTTTCTTCTTCTTTTTAGTAATCCCAAGATCAGAGATTGTGTTTTATTTTCTCTTTCTTTTGAATCACAACAACAGAGAGAGAGAGAGAGAGAGAGAGAGAGAGAGAGAGAGAGAGAGATCTTTTGTTTCTTATTTTTCTGGTGGACCGGGTTTGTAGTTTTTGTGAGGATTGAGCATGGTTTGACTGCTACTTTGTGGTTTGCTTACAAAATGTCAGCAATTTCGAAGTATTACCAAAGATGCCATCATAGAAACACAACCAAAGAAAATGCCCGATTACCCTAATCGTTTTACCCATCAAGCCTCGTTTATGGTTAACAATGAAAACCTATGCAGTTGATTTTTATTGCCTTTAAGTCTTTAACAACCATTGGGAACAACTCACCCATTGTTTTCACCCCTTTTGTTTGTCTTTTCATGATAGTAAACAACTACAGCTAACAAAATAGGTTATGTTAGTCATTTATCAAAGAAATAGGAATTTTTTACCTTAAAACTTATAATTAATAGATCGGAAAAGTGTTTCTTATCTGGTCCATCGACCAAAAATTGAGTGGGCCCACGCTGCTTGGGTGTTGCAAACCATTCATCTGATGGGCCCTAACATAGATAGGGTGTGCCAAAAAAATCATGTCCATAGGATCATCCTAACCCTATGGAGATGGTTTTTGGGCACACCCTATCTATGTCAACACCCATGAGATGAATGGTTTGCATCACCCAAACAGCGTGGGCCCGCACTATTTCTAGTCAACGGACTAGATAACTTATCTAGTTCGACGGACAAGGAAATGTGAGCCCTTAATATATATAGGGATTTGCTAGGGCTGTTGTCTTCATCCACAAGGTGGCTGGTCTGACATGTGACAGACCGGCCGCGAAGTGCCTTTTGCGATGGACGCTAGAAATTCCCATATATAATCTGGTAAGTGTGAAATAGGTCCTATTTGGGAATCTCCCGTGTGTGTTCTTAGAAGCCCTTCTTATATATAATTTGGTCGATTGGATTGGGATCTCACTTCCTAGTCTTCTTAGGCATGTGTCACAACATGGGATTTCGTCTTTATTTTCCAAACGAAATGCCAGTCTTGTTGGCAGCTCTCATATGAAAATATGCTTATGTACGTTACGTTTTGTCATTTGATCAAAGAAATGGGCCATTTTTGTCATAAAAAGTTGGCCATTTATATACCATTGGATGTAAGAAGGTTGCTAGCAAGCTCCTCCACAGGGCATGCCTCCCTCTAGTTCGATGAAACAGAGATAAATGAAGCTGGCAGTTAAATGGGAAAACATCCTTGTAGGCTATTTTATAGGGAAAAGGCCCTACTTCTTCGCCCTCCGAGATAATCTCTCAAAGAAATGGAAGCTAAGAGCAAGGTTTTAAATTTCGGTTTTGGCTATAATTTCGGTGAAACCGAAATTTCAGCCGAAATCCCAAAATTTTGGTCGGAAATTCGGTAGAAGCTAATGAAATGTCAGATTTTTCTCCCGAAATTCTGTAAGGAAATAAAAAAATAATATATTATTGAAATTTCGCTCGAAATTTATGAAATTTGTTACGTTTCGGGGATTCCGGTTTCGGAACATTTCGGTTTGGGTGATTGACCGAAATCCAAAATTTCGGACGAAATGTCGGATTTCTGTCAAAATTTAAATACCTTGTTTAAGAGAGTTTTTCAGCTTTATGCCCTTCAGAAAGGTTTCTTTCTCTTCAAAAGAAGACTGCACACAGGTTCAGCAAGCCAATAATCAAACCTATGCATGTCGACCTCTGGTTCTCCCCAAATGGACACCGGAATCAACTCTGGAGAAAATGAATCTTTCCACAATTTAAGGATAGGTTTTGTCTTTGTCCTCTTAGTTTGTATCCCTGTTGTTGTGATAGGGTTAGTGTTCTGTACGCTTGATTGTAATAGCTTGCACATTTTAATAAACCAGTAGCGGTTCCCCGCCAGAACCCCAGCTCACCTATCACAAAAAAGGCGTGTCTTCCTGTCAGCTCTATAATAGAAAAAAACATACCTCCTTATATTGCCATCTCCACCAAAAAAGTGGATTTTTTGTCATTTTATCAAAGATATGGGCATAATTTTAGGGAAATGATAAATGCGCCCCTTTTCATCACTTGGGACACCCGGCAGCAGTGTCTCAATGACTGCAGAGGGGCTGCTGTACTTCACGTCGGAAGGACTCAAAGGATTTGATTGCTACGTACACTGCAGTTGGGTGTCCATGTGATGAAAAGGGGCGCATTTATAATTTCCCTAATTTTATCATAAAAATGGTCACTAATGTATGATTAGATAGAATCGAGAGGGTTGTTATGAAGCTTCTTGACACAAACATGTCTTCCTGACTACTCTAAAGAGAATTTCAAGCCGGATCCCAACACCAAAGTTCGTGGAGCAAGGAGAAAACCTAGAGGAAGTGAGTTCCCTGTCGTTCCTTAAGCGGTTGCACAGTTCTAGGATCAAGGCCGGTGCTTTCAATGGCTTTTGGTGAATGCTTTTACCGTTTAATTTCAAAAGCAATCAAATCTATGGTTTTTTCAAAGTTAATCATCGAAGATCCAATATGAACGTCTCTAAGGCATTAGACGATCAACACAACATACCAACCCAATTCGTTAGGTGTTGGCTTTGTTGGTTCGCTTCTATCGCTAAGTTTAGTATGCTTTTGCAAGTTCTTTAGTTGTATTTGGGGAAGTAATCCAAATCCTTCTCAAAACATAAAGGCATTTTTGGCAAGTATTAAAATAAAGTTTATGAAACGTTTGTGTAACCTAAGGTGAAGCAGGTGTAGAGAGGACTACTGCAGACTTGAGAAGGGGGTGAGTGAGGAGAGCATACTATGGGGCTAGCATACCATGGGGCTGGGGAAAAAAAAGATTAAAAAAAAAATCCTGTTTTAAACATGAATTTTTTTCTTTGTTTTTAAGCCTCAACCCATGCTCTCCTCACTCACCACCTACTCCAATCTTTCTCTCCCACCTCTCTACCTCTCTTGGTTGCTAAACAGCTGTGTCTGGTTTTCTTCCATAATTTCAACTTCTGTAGGTAGTTCAGGTAAGGGGGCTTATGTTGAATGAGTCCATGTAACTGGTGAATACCTCGTGTTAATAGGTTGTAGAAGTCCTAGTCTTTAAGAAGTAAGGGCAAGTGATGTCAAACATGAGGTAAAGTGGGTGGTCTATATCAGTGTTATTAGTCATTGTTGTGTGTATGTGAAGTTTTATCTGATCAATGCTCTATTTTGGAGGTTAGTTTCCCTGAAAGAAACAGTATATGTACCTAAAGAATCCTATCATAATAGGTAAGAGTAAGAACAAGGGGGAGAATTTTGAGCTCTCATACAATAGCTCGTGATAACATATAAGGAAACTAGGACTGCCATTTGGATTACTCGATCAGGCTCCCGGGCACATAACATTAACATGCCCTAAATGCATGAGAGGGAAGAACTAGATACTCAAAGTGGAAGGTAATTTTATATAAGAGAGAGAGCTAGAAATATTGAACTTGAAAGTCAGATTGAAAATGGGACTGGTATAGTTTTCACACCATGTTGCAATTTGCTAGTTTTGGCCTATTATTGTAAAATGTGAACCATATTACAAATTGGTTTGTACATACTGGTTTGCAATATGGCATGGAAACATGAAAGACCCTTTTACCTATGCATTTGTAGAACACTGGATCATAACTAAAATTATAAAAGAACATCACGATTGCTACCTTTGCATTTAATATCATAGAATCCAAATATTTTTAACTAGTTGGTTTACTCACATTAGTAACAAAAATTTAAAACTATACATCAAGAAAATTATTTGAAAAGAAAACAGGGGATCCCAATTATAGTTTTAGGGAAAACACATGCAAAGAAATAAACATCATACCCAAGACCCATCTTAGATTCTTCCCCCAAATAACAGGGCACTAGGGGTGTCTGAGCATAGACATCCAAGCACAATAAGCACACACAATCTTCTGAGATATGTAGACATAAACTGCAAATGAAAGGCTCATCAACATCAAGTCCTTCCAGTCTCCCTTTCTCTTAGGACTTAGACTATCCTTCAATCCCTTTCCTAACTTTTCAACCCCACTAAAAATTCTCAAAGTCCATGGCTTCTCCTCTTGATGAGTCTCTTTCTTCTTCTCCTTCTTCGAATTTGAGGACCCATTAGGGTCTATGAGTCGGCAAGTGACAGAAATCTGAACCCTGGGATTGAGTTTTTTGTGGGGAATTGAACTTTTCTGGGTAGGGAAAGAGTGCCTGAAAGAGAGAACAGCCATGGAATTTTCAATGGCGATTTAGGGATTGGATTGAGATGGGTGGTTTTTTTGGGGATGGATTAGATGAAGACAATACACATCTTCAGGTTTGATTTGGGAAAAGATGAACTCTGTCGCTGACCCATTTCAAAGGAGAAGGATAAGCAGGCAAAAGAAGAGAAAAAAAATATCTGTTTGTTATGACTTATGAGGGTAAGAATATTATTCTTCTTTGAGGTGGAAATTGCTAAGGTTCAAAAGTAGAAATAACCGAGTATAACCGTTAGTTTGACAGAACTACACGAGACCTTGTTTTTTTTTTTTTTTTAATCATCTATCCTGCCCAATCTTCATTGGGATGTGTGGAGTCTGTGATTATTGGAAGCAATCATGTGGTGGGACCCATCATAAGTGGGCCTTGTTCCAAAATTTTCAACGGCTACATTGGCCATCAGATTAATGGCTTCTTAAAACAAAAACACCTGTAATTTTCTTATAACCAGAAAATGTATGCTTACCGGATGGTAAGGATCTTTTGAAAGTGCATTTAAAAGAAAAAGGGTTCATGGTCCCTACACTTATCTTGAACATCGGAAATGGTGGAAGGAACAAACTTTCCTAGATTAAGCAATTAACCATAATCATATCATCTCTCTCTAAATCGGAAATGGTGGAAGGAACAAACATTCCTAAGATTTTTTTTTTCCATAAAAAATGTTTTTCAAGCAATCCAAACAGGGCCTAAGGGAACTCACATGAGGCTTGTGCGAGGGGTTCTGACTCTCGTGTGAGGATATTGAGCTTCGCACGAGTGTATGATATTTTTAATCAAAATCCATTTTAGGAAGGAAATTTGAATTTCCATCGTTCTCTTTAGTCCCAAACTCCCACATCAATTTTGTGGAGTTTTTTCTTAAAATTTAGGCACTTCAAACACCTTTTTTTTTTTTTTTTTTTGGGGTAACGAAGGACACCCTTCGGAGCTAGGGCTATTTTCCTACGGGATGCGCGCAATCACCCGGAAACCACGCGCATCGGATAAGCAAGGGGGGATTCGAACGCTCGTCACTGCGGAGCAAACACCTTGATATGAATTAATCTGCTCAAAAATTTTGGAGCATGAAAATTCTCTCAAGAACAACTAAAATCTCTATTTCATTGGTGCTGAAATTTTGGAAGGAAGCAAATGAGCACCACTTGAGGAATGAACCTTCAACCTTCATTTTAGAAGGTATTTTTCTCAATCTTAATTTCCTTTGGTAGATTTTAGTTTAGACTAGGATTAATTCAGTTACTTTTTAAAATGGAAAAAATACACTTGGAACACATTCAACTTAACCCCTAATGTTTAAAAAGTTACAAGTAGACCCCATGTGGTTTCAATTTGTATAAGGTAGGCCCCCTCTTTTGAAACACTATCAATGCTAATGAAGACCCATACACCCCTCCAAACCCCATACCCGAATCCAAACACTACCAAAAACACATGGGGCCCACATTGTTTTGATGATCCAAAGCGTTCATTTGATGGGCCCTGACATAGATAGGGTGTGCCTAAAAAATCAGCTCCATAGGATCATCCTAACGCTTCAATCTGTGGACGAACCGTCAACTGAGGGGGTCTACCTTACACAAATTGAAACCACTGGGAGTAGTTGAATGTGTCAGAAACCACAGGGAGTCTGAGTGTATTTTCCCCTTTTAAAATTCATGCATATTATATAGGTTTGTTTGTGAACGTTGGAATTTTAATAAGGGAAAAATACACTTAGACCCCTGTGGTTTCTGGCACATTCAACTTAACCCCTAATGTTTAAAAAGTTACAAGTAGACCCCCTGTGATTTCAATTTGTGTAAGGTAGACCCCCTCAGTTGACAGTTCGTCCACATATTGAAGGGTTAGGTTGATCCGATAGAGCTGATTTTTTGGGCACACCCTATCTATGTCAAGGTCCATCAAATGAATGCTTTGGATCATCCAAACAATGTGGGCCCATACCTGAATCCAAACTCTACCAAAAACACAGTGGGCCCACATTGTTTGGATGATCCAAAGCGTTCATTTGATGGGCCCTGACATAGGTAGGATGTGCCTAAAAAATCAGCTCCATAGGATCATCCTAACCCTTAAATCTGTGGACGAACGGTCAACTGAGGGGGTCTACCTCACATAAATTGAAACCACAGGAGGTCTACTTAACTTTTTAAACATTAGGGGTTAAGTTGAATGTGTCAGAAACCACAGGGGGTCTAAGTCTAAGTGTATTGGACCCACGCCCGAGGAGGTCATGAGAACAAAAAGAACATAAAAGGAATGACGTAGAAAACTGAACAACCACAATTAAAGAGGTAAAATGTCAAATATCTCTAGTGATAGAAGATCTACTCTGGCTCGAACAAGACGATCCACCTCTCCGATAGCTGACTTCTGGGTATGTTGAAACCGAACACGAAGGCCCTCCTATCTATCCAAAATCTCATCTATCGTCTCAGAAAATCTCTAAGGACGAGGGAGCCTCTCGTCAAACCATCTAATTACATTAAGTGAGTTGCCTTCCGACATAGTATTGGTCAAATCTCGCCCGACCTTCAATCTAATTCCCTGAAGAACAACCCTCACTTCACCCTCGTTTTGAGTCCTTGATTTTAATAGGGCCAGAGAGAAAGACCATTTGGTTGTGCCAGAGTCGTCTTTATGAAGTCTTTTCAGTAGCCTTTTTTTTTTTTTTTAAAGGTAACAAATTTATTCCAGGTAAAAAGGTTGTACATAGAGAGGGACAAGATGTCCCAAGTACAAACAAAGGGGTAATCCCACAAGTTACATGTCGGATGAAAGAAAAAAATGCAACTTACAAGTTCCCCAAACAATAAAGACAAGTAACCAAGGTAGTGGACGATCCACCCCTTCCTTAGTGAGGCTGTCTGCCATTGAATTAGCCGATCTACACCTATGTGTTAGCTTTGAGCGCAATAGATTAACCAAATCCCGGATTTCATCGGAAATGTGATATTTCATTTCCAAGGTCCGCCCACCCGGTTAGATGCCCAGGCGATGTTGTGATCTACGTACAAGCAGTGGACCGATGTTGTGATCTACGTACCATTTGAGGCCAAATAATAATCCTCTTGCCTCTGTCTCGTTTGCGTCACAGGTGCCCGCGGGGCCTGAAAAAGTCATGAGAAAAACTCTCTCCGAATGAAAAAGCTCTCGTGCGAGCAAACCGAGAAACAAAAGCTCTCACCCCTAGAGATTTGTCGAAGATGATGAGACTCAAGACAGAATTGCAGGTTTCGGAGTAAGGTTTCAACATGTAAAAAGATCAGTTAATGGAGAGTCTAATAGGTTGGCTTGTGATGAGGTTAGAAGGGCTGAGTTGGAATTTTTTAGTTCCTTCCGCCTTGATATTTGACTCTTAGTATTTTCTATTTGTTCTTTTCTTGTAGCCTAGACCATCTCGGTTATGGACCTCTCTTCTCTTTTTAATTTATCTTCGGTCTTAGCCATTTAAAAACCAAGGCATTTTGGTCTTTTCAAATATCATTCGACAAACTCAAAATGAACTAAAATGGATGGCTAAAATAGGGTGGAAATATCATTTATCAAATGAAAGAGAAAGAGAGCATGGATCAGATTTCGTTGATGAGATAATAGCCACCCAATGGGTTCACAACCCCTTCATTAAACAATTTTTTATTGGCTTCTTATAACTTTATGGGGGATTCTTATAGGCATTTAACAGCTAATTAAATTAGAAGTGTAAAATTAAGAGATTGCTATTACTAAAACAAAAGAGTGCATATATCAATTCGCAAACATATATTGTCCCTTTGGCAATCTTTCTTTATACATGAGCATTGATCCTAACCATCCAGTTAATTGAGTTCTCAAAAAAAAAAAACTTTTAACATCCGGAACCAGGATGAGGAAAGCACGAGCATGACAGGATACTAGAACATATCAGAGTTAGGTGTATAGTTAATACATAAATAACATTCCTCTTCACAGGAAGGACATTTCTAGCATGTCACAAGCAAAGCACACGACTTAAAAATTCATCAATTCTTGAGCTTGCTATAATCCTAACTCTTGATGAAAATTGTAATGAAAATCTACTATGGGGGCAAATAAATTTTATACAACAATGCCCAATAATATGGCTAACCTCTACACGCAATCCCTCCTTCCAAAACATGGAAGCTCTCTTCTCCCTCTTCGACTCGTTTTGATGAAAAATCCAAAACAGCCTCAGAGATCTCTTTTACCGGATCGATAATCAATTAAACACATCGCTGATGCCCATTGGACGCTAGACGTAAACCGTTTCTGCCACATTGCTGCATTATAATGAAGTTTGTCAATGTTCATCAAAATTGAACACAACTTGGACTATGGGACTCGAAAAAGTGAAAACTAGATATAGGAGGTTGAAATGTAAAAAACAGAAAAGATGGGTACACTTAAAATTACCTATTTGATAATAGTTTGACTTCCCTGCAAACATGAGAAGCTAGCCTTTCCAAGTCTAAAGATGACTCTTATATTCACGAAGGAATGACAAGAGAACCATTGAAGACAGGCCAAGGCATTTTTATCTGCATGCAAGGCATTGAAATGGGTATACATCAGTGCATGAGCAAATATAAAGATGACGCAACAATTCAACAAAAGGGCTGGTACTAAACATAATAATAACAATATTACCTCTTGAATCTAACTCTGTTCAGACATGCACTTCGCACATTCTCATCAATCTGTCACCAGACTAAGCCTCCAATTTAGTCCAACAAAAAGGATAAAAAACCAAAAAAAGAGAACAAAAAAAAAACTAACAAAGTTTTGGAAAGACAGCGAATGAAGCTCTATATTACAAAATAACAAATCATTTACCATTGCCTATGGGAAATGTCTCTCTTGAATGCTAAATTAATTGCTTGCAAACATAACATCTTCATCTGGTTGTTCCTATAATGAATATAAAAAACTATGAACAATTGCATTAAGCATAAAATATACCACATGGTTAGTTGAGTATGTCGAACCATTGGATCATAGCTCTCTTGAGTGCCATACTGTTGTGTGTCATATACTATGGGATCCGATTGTCCCTGCAGTAAATGTGAAAGATAGTCTTTAAATTATATTGATTCTCAACTATTAGAAATTATACCACAATCATAATGAGGTAAAGTCAAACCATTCGTTCACTGCTTTCTTGTGTGTGACGATAATTTGCTCGAGCTTTTCTTTCCTAAAACAATAAAATTGGAGTGTTTAAGGCTTTACGCTATGAAAACTATTGAATTAGCATTCATGAAATGAAAGCAAGTTGAACCATCACTCAATTCTTACCTTTTTGCATGTCCGGCTGTAGTGACCAATTTCATTACAATGGCTACACCTGCGTTTCTTCTGGGCCAAGCTCAACTCTGTTGATGATTTGCACCTCTTAGATGGTGCTCCTTTTGTTGTCGCCATCAACGGATCTCCCACTCTTGATATAGTCATCACATTATTTGATTGACTTCCTCTACTCATATCACCCGTATCCGTCACTTTCTGAGGTAGGACCGGTACAATTGGCTCGATAAGAACATTCTCAGCCAGTACTTTTTTCAATAGCTCTTCTACACCATTTAATACAATATTGTACCTTGTTATAGAAGTTGACCCTTCCCCTGCTAGCTTCATAGTTCTAAACACAAGGTCGTTGAAGCGTTCACTTCTAGAATTAAGATGACCTCCTTGCACACCAACTGTAGAACTATTGTTATTGGAATATCGTCTCTTCATATCCTTTGACCAACGCTTCAAAATGTACTGCGATGGGATTTCAAAAATACCAGCATATTGAAGTACTGACATAGCATGGCCACAAAGGAAGCCTTTGAATTCAAAAGACCGGCAAATACAAGAAATTTGGTCCCCGGCAGTATCCCATATGACTTCAAAATCCTTTTTAGCTTCAAAATCCTTCACAACAAAAGATATGACTGTCCCTTCCTTTTTATTACTGATTATAGGACATCCACTAATTCTAACAACTTCCTCTTGAAATTTTGAGAACATACATCTTGTGTAGACTTCGCATAACTGTGACTCAAAAGGACATTTTGTCTTTAATACAGGTTTCTCGTTAATTGTCTTGAAATCTTCATATCCTTCTTTCTCATATCTGTTTTCCAAATCCAATGCATATTGCTTTATGAATTCCTTCAAGGTTGTATGGCTATTAACATATGCATCAAAAAAAGCATTTATACTTTCACCCCGTTGAGTTGTATTCATACCGGCGAAGAAGGTATTTTTTAGGAATACTGGGACCCATTGCTGACGATCTTCAAACAAAGACTGAATCCACTTGTTCTCTGTAAGGTCAAATTTTTCCATCAATGATATCCATCTTTCCTCAAATTGTTTAATTGTTACAGAATCATAGATGCACAGTTTCCATTTTTTCATAAATTCTCCATGCTCATCTTGCAATAAAGGACTCAACTTTTGAGAAATTTTCTGCGAAATATGCCACAAACAAAAATGATGACTAGTATCAGGAAAGACCTCCTTGATTGCCTCTTTTATTGTCAAGTCATGATCAGTAAGTATAGTCGGTGGAGCCCTTCCAAACATTGCTCTAAGCCACATCTTAAATAACCAAACATATGTCGCCTTTGATTCATCTGAAATAAGAGCACACCCAAAGAATATTATTTGCCCATGATGGTTCACTCCTACAAACGGAGCGAAAGGCATATTATATGTATTCGTCACATATGTAGTATCAAAAGACACCACATCACCAAAATGTGCATAATCGGCTCTACACTTGGAATCAGCCCAGAAAACACTTTTCAGTTGTTGTTTCTCATCTACTTCCATCGCATAAAAGAATGCAGCATCTATCTCTTGCATGTGCATAAAATGATCTAAAATAAATTGCGTATCACCTATTTCAGGTATCCTTTTATGTTCCTTGTCGATTTGATTTTGACAATCTTTTTGTGTGGATACAACATTTTTCAGACCCCTCCTTATATTGCGCTTATGCGAAAAGATCTTTGGCGCTGCTTCATGCATGATATAGTTTGCTTTTTTTGGGGGTGTAGGCATGGTCTTATGTGACTTAAATAAATGTGTTGACCCTGGTAAAAGATCATGGTTATGCTCCAAACAAGTATCCTCTACAACCCATATACCATTTTTATTTCTCTTCACTTCCATCATGGCCTTGCAACCTATCTTTATGTCATCTCGTGGATTTTTTACTGCATCATCCTTTCTCTTAGAACCAAATCTGCTACAAGCATATGTAGTAGCAATAAATCCCGCGCTTCTTCTTGAACGGCGACAAGCAACTATAGAAATTCCAAAGCCAATGCGCCTAGAATAGTCATTGTAGAATACATAAGCATCTTCTCTTGACTGAAACTCCATACCCACTCTAGGCTCATCATTTCCTTTACTTTTTGGTGTTGAATCCTTCATAGGAGAATCCATTTCCTCCTCCGACCCACCCACAAAATGTTGCACTTCTTCACTTGGTATCGTTCTTGAAGTCTCGCCAGGAACATCTTCAAAATGATTCATTCCGGATGAATATTCCACTGACTCCATTTTAATTATGAAGTGCTGACCAGCTGTTGCCAAAATAAAAGAAATCACGGAATATTTCAAAGACAAATGCCTCAAAACCATAGGTTTTCATTTGAGCTTAGAAATCATCTCTAGATATATGTGATATGTTTACATCTCATGAATAAAAGTAAATACAAATACACAAGATATACATTTCAAAAGAATCATATAAAAGATAAAGACAATAAAAAACATCCCATAAAACACACAAAGAAATCACACTAAATACTGAAATACAATATATAAATTTCAAAAGAATCAAATTAGAAAATAAAAAAAGAAGAAGACATCCTGTGAATTACAACAAAAAAATCACATGGGTTTTGAAGAGATATTCTTCTCTCCTAGTCTATTGGTATGGAGAGATTTTGACCAAGGGCAAATACGAGCTTCAGACCTGTAGTTGTGAGAGATCCCGGCCATTGTAATAGCTTTGTTATTGATGTAAATAACCCATCAACCCAATTTAAGCTACGGAATTGGGTCAACTAGTTCAAGGTTTTCAAATTTCTAGGCCCAAAGGTCGTGGTAAGCCATTTTAACTACTCATTCGATTCTAGCTTGTGGCTTCGCCTATCGATCCCCACTATCACATGTACTACTTATATAACCGTAGCAACTAGGTCTTGCTCTATCCCCTTAGATATATGTGAAATGTTTACATCTCATGAATCAAAATAAATACCAATATGCAAGTTGTACATTTCAAAAGAATCACATAATAAAAAATAGAAAAGGGCATCTTGTGAATTAAAACAGAAAAAAATTACACTAAATACTAAGCTATAACTTTTAAAATAATCACATTAAAAAATCATAGGACTTTCCTTCGAGTTGAATCATCAATCTGCGAATAGAAAATATAAAATCATAGAACTTTCTCAAATGCTATGTTTGGTTGCTTGGGGTGGCTCGGAGAGTAGTGGAATAGGAAGTCAAAGGGAGGAGATAAGCATTTTGATTTGCCTAGAATTACCATTGAAAATTGTGTAGTAGTGTTTGGTTGCGCGGAATATACTCGGAGAGTAGGAGAAAAAGTAGGGGGTTTCATTACCAATATAGGGAGAGAGGACAGAGAGGGAAGAGAGAGAAAGGGAGAAAGAATCATTCCCTAAAAAATTCAACCATAATTCTTTGCTTTTGGAAGAAGGGGACAAGAAAGAGACAAGCAATTATTACATGGGAGACATCCAAGGGAATCAAAGGGAGTCCAATGCTATTTTGGCAACCAAACGTGGAATGACATGCCAAATCCAAACCAAATTCTACGGCTGCCGAGCTTTTGTGAAATCAAACAAAGCAAAAGAGGTTGATTCTCTTCCTTTGTCAATTTCTATTGATGATGGTTTGACTCATGCAAACAAGCAAGCTATGAACCATGAATTTCAACCAGCATCTCCTTCCAATACATAAGGAGAGCTATCTTGGGTATACAAGATGATACTTGAATGCACCTCTAATGTCATATGCTTTTAATTAGTAGCCTTTCATTCTCATCCATAGCAGTGTATAAAGCTCAGTTTACTGAAAAAACTCACCAAATAAACCTGACTCAATCCAGATTCAGATCAAGTTAAGAGATGACTCGTTTTGTTTCAAAACCCAAGAGAACTTGATCTAGTACTTAAAATCCTGATCTAGTACTCAAAAATCTTGAAAAAATCAGTTGAGAAATCAAAAATATAAATTGAATACTCAGAAAACCCAAAATATTAGACTACGAATGTGTGCACAAAAGCTTGATTGAGTAGTCACTGAGTTTTTAGTTGACTCAGATGCAGAGCATCATCGAGTTGAGTCTATGTTCCAGTTGAATGCTTGGTCTATATTATATACTGTGTACCACCAATTTAGGGCCTGAATGGCCATTACATTTTGAGAACAGGAATAAATCCTTGCCGATGAGGAAAAATCTCCACCAGATTCATGATTTTTTACCTGCAAAGTAGTTTTCTGCTTTTTTCTATCTGCCTTTTCTACTACTTTCTCTACCCAAATGCATTCTGTTAATGTTTAATTTGAAATTATTGTAAAAAATAAAAAACGTAAAATGTGTGTCATGGTAATATCAAGTATCAAGTAAAAGTGAATCTACAACAACAGCACATACTAACATACCTATCGAGGCTTGATATCATGGTATCCAAGCTGATTTTTTTTCAACTTCTACTTATAGGCTCTCCTAGATTCTCATACGTAGCAAGTCCCAACAAATCCCATTAGTTGCTTATTATAAGACAGTTGCCTATTATAAGCTAGTTTCATATTAAATGAATTAATATAGTAACTTACAGGCATCTGTAATCAATACCTATTAAAACATCCTTTTAATCAGTAACTAGCTTAGTCGGTCACTATTGCAAATGAATTGTGTGGCTACTCTCTTGTGCAAAAGAGAGTCCGCAAAACATAATTTGCAAATTTCCTAGATGCTATTAGGGATTTGGTAGGGACCATCGCAGAAGGCATTTCGCGGCCGGGCCGTTGCATGTGAGAGCAGCCACCTCAGATGAATTAAATGAATAAGACAAAATCTGAGCCTGTGTGGTTGCTCTCACATGCAACAGCCCGGCGACGAAATGCCTTTTGCGATGGTCCCTAGCGAATCCCTGCTATATATATATATATATATAGTTAAGGAGGTTAATGTATAGTTATGAGTTTTATTTTTTCAATTGAATTTTGGGTTTTACCTCAAATTTATGGTCATTTTATTTTTATCTAGTTCTACAATGCACAATTCTAGTGGTGTGTTTGTGCAATGTTTTATTTCTCTGGAAAGTTTTCTGGTCTCCTAGTAGTTATTTGCATGAATTGGGTCATCATGTCTCATAACATCAATAACAAGATGATGGCATGCCTTCTCATAAATGGCTGAGAATATATGGTTAATAGACTTTAAAAGAAGGCCTCCAACAGTGATATAAGAAACCAGATTATTGTCATCAACACACTTTAGAAGGAAGCAAAGAAGGGGAGAAGAGAATTGGGGGCCTAAGGGGAGATGTATCGCTGATTTAGCACCTACTAACACCAAAGGGTGGGGCCATCAGGTCAGAATTCTACCAAACTTCCAGTACCCAACTGTTGTGTCATGCTCAATTAATTTGACTTTTCCAGAATTCTCTAGAGTCATCCACACAGGTTTAAAAGATTACTTATTTGCACTCACCATATCGCCTGCACACCCCAGAAGTTTGGAAAATCTCCAGTATAGATGGGATCTTTATGCTGAATTAGAAGATGTTGGGGTTGTATTAGAAGAGTTTATTCAAATGATGTCTCGTACTTTAGTTAGAAGTTCAAATATGATAAGAAGTACAATAATATTTTATCTTTATTCAAATGATGTCTTGTAGTTTAGTTAGAAGTCCAGATATGATGAGGAATGCAATACTATTTTATCCATAAATCAAAGAAGATGGGGGGGCAGTCACCCCGCAGGAATTACAAGACATACCTTTGTTGAGATAGTCTTTTCAATCCCACCAAATATCAAAGACCGCAATATTTGCAGTGGAGAACTAGCTGGACAAATGCAACTGCTCTAGCAGAGGGAGCAGATTCTCATATTTATGGAAAATGAGGAGATATAACCCTCTAATTGGAGTACGAAGATTAACTGAAAACGTGCCAGCTTGGTCGAGCTTCTAGGCAATCTAGTCTTTATAACCTAAAGGGTAAATGAACACCTTATTCAGCATCACTAGAAGAATCAAGATTTCATTTGTGGCTCTCAGAGAATGGCCTTCCCTCAGCTTAGTTCCCCAATCAATGTTTGGACCCAATCACTGAAACTTTCAGGTTGCAAACGGTAAAAGGAAAAAAAAAACTATAATAACCTTCCCCAATTTGAAGATTTGAACCCTAAAAAATGGTGCAAGAGAACCCTTCTTCACATAGGCTGAATCAGGCACCTCTCTTAAAGTGCGCATGGACTAAAATTCATTTGATCCATATAAAAGGTAAAGTTTTTCTACAGATAAATCAGTGAAACCCATAGTATGCCAATCCTTTGATGTACAACAGAATAAATCAAGGGAGAATCCATCAATAGTCTAGGCACTAGCCTTGTACCCTAATGGGTTCATCTAAAACCCTGTCATAGTGACTTAATCTCATCCATCATGCAGCCCCCAAATGATGTAAAATTACCCAGATTATCATCATAGAAAACCACAAAAAGTAGCATTTCAGAACTAATCTTGGGAATTAAAATGATAAATACAGAAGAATAGAGATGATCTCAGCTTGAAAAAGAAAAAAAAGAACAAGTCCTCCCAACAACTAGCTTCTTTGCTTCAAAATCTAGAAAGAAAATGAAAGTCACTGAACAACAGCAATCTAACACATACAAAGATCTAGTTCGGTAAAAAGAATACTACTCAATCATAACACAACTCAGAGATAAGGAAAAAAAACCCTAAAAACATAGCAGAATCCATATAGGCACGGAAATGGAAATGAAAGTTCTAAACAATTGAATGTTATTTGATAATCAGCAGCTGAATTAAATAAGAATTGAGCAAGGAGATCGTAATTTTGAGACTTACCATAAAGGGGAGAACCTCTGTGTGTGTGTATGAAACCCTAGTGCCAAAACAAAGACAATCTTTGTTCGAGAAGAAAAGGAGAAAATAATTATCCAATGGTTCGCGAGGACTATGGAAACTGTATACCTCTTCTACTCCAGCCCATTGGAATCCAGGATTGGATATGAGACTTGATCCCGGATTGCTTCCATCATAGATAATTTTTGCTGATGTTATCGTTTATCCTGGAACTAGTTTTGTCTTTTGTTTGGTGCAATATTATTCTGGGATTAATGTATAAATGGAAAAGTATTTATGGTCCGTTGGCCAAAGATAGAGTGGACCCACGTTGTTTGAGTGATGCATTTGATTGGAGATAGACAGAGTATGACCCCGTAGAATCAGTCTAGGCTTAGCAAGTCAGTCACTCAGCCAGGCATATCAGTCTCCCCGCCTCCCTTTAATTAGGGCGCCCCCTCCCTCAAGCTAAGCCACACTGACCATACCTGACGTGACTACGAAACTGCTAGACTTAGCCTTGTAGCAATCATTGGTTACTTCTTTTTGGCCTTCAATCGCACGTACCTACTGACATACTGATGCTCACTTACCTTCTGATCTACCCCCGCACCGATCATCCTATCCCTTCGATACTCCACAAATCCGCCCATTTTAAAACTCCACAAATTGAAGGATTAGGATGATCCTATTTAGACCTGGCAAGAAGTGACCCGGCCCGTACGGGTCCAACATTCGTGACTCGTAAATATTTCCGGGTCATTTTGACCCGACCCGTCTGACCAGGACTCGTACGGGTCGAGTCAAACCAGGCATGGCCCACCCGTTTTCCAGGTCTACTCGTATTGGAGATGATTTTTTGGGTACACCCTATTCTTGTCAAAGCCCATCAGATGAATGGTTTGGATCACCCAAACAATGTGAGCCCATCCCTATTTCTGGTCGACGGACTAGATAACTTAACTTGTCTGACGGATCAAAAAATGTGAGCCCTAGTATAAATAGAAATAACTTTGAAAGTATTAAATACTTGAGAAATTATATGGTGCCTGATCCGGCACCAACACTAGGGCATCTGCCCTTGATATTTGATCCAACAACAGCCTCTTAAATAATTGAAAAAGTGGGCTCAACATGACTGATTAATTACGCTAATATGGGAGAGATGCTATCTCCATGCACCCACCACGTTTGATGTGCTCCAATGTCTCCATGCTGTTGTTGAATATTAGGATCAGGGTTTGTTGAAGGGGTATCTAGACCAAAGAGCATAAGAGATGGAGCTCTAGACGAGTTGAAGCGGTACATGGTTTGGGTAGTTTTTATAATAGATTTTAAGCTGAAATGTAAGATGACTATTCATTCTTCTTGGATTTGTAGTCCGGTCCCTGCTATAATTCTTGGAGATATGCTATGGCACCCTTTTTGTTTCAGTACCCGTTACTGTTTTGACTGGCTGGCTTGCTTCTATTTATTAATCAATCTTTTTAGTACTGTATTTTAGTGGATAGATTGCATTTGAATGGTTGCATATGAATCACATCTAATTTCTTGGTTAATAAATTCAGCTCAACTGTAACAGTGAAGGTTTCTCATTATGTATACCACAACTTCATCTCAACTGTGTATTCAGTGAATCTCTGCTATTTTTTAATTATGCTCTATATTCATTTTGCATCACATGTTTATTTCTTAACTTTTTACAATCGTTTTAATAATCTGTTTATTATTCATTTAATTTTTCTATAATGCCCCATGCATCGCATGGGCTTCAAACTAGTCTATATATATATACATGGGCTTCAAACTAGTCTATATATATATATATATATAGGGAGAGAAAAGTGTAGCTACACATACGTGTAGCTAACTTAGCTACACCAACGGCTTAAAATACAGTGGGCCCCACATTGTTTGGGTGATGCAAACCACTCATTTGATGGGCCCTCACATAGATAGGGTGTGCCCAAAAAATCAGCTCCATAGGATCATCCCAACCCTACGATTTGTGGAGGCAAAATTGGACGTGTAAAAACCTTCACAAATCTATCAATTTTTTTGCCTTCACAGTTTGAAGGGTTGGGATGATCTACTTTTTAGGGGGCAAATAAAGGCGATTTCCTAAGCTTTTATTTTGTTTATATATAGTAGGGGCTTAAAACCGTTAGGGCCCGTTTGGATACCTCATGCATTTGTATTTTGATTTTGATTTGAGTTTTGGATACAAAACACATCAATCATCTTCATGATCATGTTTTAAGAGAGAGAGCACATCAATCATCTTCATGATCATGTTTTAAGAGAGAGAGAGAGAGAGAGAGAGAGAGAGAGAGAGAGAGAGGGATGTCTTGCTGCTGCCAGAGCAACGTCGAGGAGCAGCGATGGTGACGGAAGTTGCCACAAATATTGATTTCCAAATAATGTCTCGCAAAAAAATTTTGAAAATTGGAATTTTTTGCACTGTTGTAGCTAATTTGGAAATCTAAGGATCTAATCCAGTTCAAACTATCAACTAAATCCAAATCTAAATCTTGCTGGTATCCAAACCCCCCTTAATGAATTTCCTGATTCTTTTAACTTTTAAAATGGTGATGATAAATTCACACCCCCTTTACAATAATTAGCACACCTTTAAAGGAGCGTATGCAGCAGATTTTAAGGCTTTAATATCTTATAGGTATCAACTTCTCTGTAGATAAGTTATCTATATATAAAGAAAACCCCTCTTACTTTTTAGGGGGCAAATAAAAATGAATTGTTAAGTTTTTTGAGGAAAAGGATTGTACGCTCGACCGTACCTAAAGTTAGGTACGGTAGAGTGCCAAATCACATGGGTCCCACATTTTTGGTGGGCATCTAAACCATTCATTTGCAAGGCCCCATCATAGATAGGGTGCATACCAAAAATCAGCTCCATAGGATCATCCTAACCCATCCATTTGTGGAGGCCAAAATGGACAGACAGTGTTTGTCCACAAATCTGCCCATTTTGCCCTCCAGTTTTGGAGGGGTTAGGATGATTCAATGGTTCTGATTTTTGGTATGCACCCTATCTATGATGGGGCCTTGCAAATGAATGGTTTAGATGCCTACCAAAAATGGGGGACCCATGTGATTTGGCACTCTACCGTACCTAACTTTAGGTACGGTCGAGCGTACAATCCTTTTCCTCAAGTTTTTTTTATTTATATAAAGTAAGGGTTATAATAATTAATGCTCCACACATTTATTATCTTATATCTTATTGCTTAGATCAGGAAGTAGCATTGCTCCTATGTTGATAATTTACTTCAATATATTCATATTCAATATTTAATACAAAAGGTCCAATGATATAAGAGAGTACATTCTTAGAAAAGGTTGTTCAAAGTACATATACGTGAATAATAATGCGCATGGGAAACATTCTTCAATCTCTTCGGTGGTTGTTTAAGCCATAGACTGTACTTGGGATTCTCATTGAATTACCCAACATATTTTGTCTCTCTTTTTTTTTTCCTTTTTTGAACATGGAACTTTGCCAAATGACTATATTTATGAGTACTCAACATAAAAAAATGGTGTCACATGAGACATGATCGAAACGGAAACTCTGAAGAACAGCCAAGAGTAATAGACAATTACAATTCAATAGTTGTACAATGAAAAATCTTTATTCCAAGCAGTCATATAAGAGTCAACATCTGCCTTCACACTTGATTGCACATTCAATATACTTTTTTTGAATGGCAACCAATTTTATTGAAAAAACAAGACCGAGATGGTCAAATACAGAGAGAGGAGGGAAAGAACATAACGAAAAAAATACACCAAAGGAATGAAAAAGAAATGGAAATCATAAGGGTCTGAGCTTCCTTAGCAACCCCCTCACTCCCAAGCCGGTCTGCAACTTCATTTGCAGATCTGCGAACGTGCCGAAAAATAGCAGATGGTTTAATTCAGTATTTGATTTAGTCAAAATATCTATCAAACCTACAAGGATGTTTAGTAGAACCCTTCAGCCAACGGATGACATTAAGGGAGTCCCCTTCCACCACTAAATTCTCTAACATCTCTTGGGCAACATTCAATTTACTATCTGTTTGTTAGGCAATGTTGCTTACAAAGTTTTGATTGCCATTATCAAAGAAAGGGAGCATAGATATTATTTCCCTAAGCAATTCAAATTAAAATATTTCAATCAAATCTACAACAAAATTTCCAATGTCAACAGTCATACAAGAGCACATTTCACAATTCAGGAAGAACACACATAACATGCATTTCAGACCATTGTTCTAAATAAGCAACATACAGCAGTATGCCCACAGCCTTATATGTTCCAAAGTTCCAAACTCCCCACAGTCAACACATGACTTATGTTTTGCATGTGGGGCCCACAGCAATATATGAGCCAACGGATAATTCTAAGACCAACCACAGAAAAGGGGAGGAAATATCATCAGTCCTACCAAATTTAATCATCCATAAGCTCCAAAACTCAATTTCAAAACATTGGTAACGAAAAATACTGCCAACTTTATTTCAAATTTTAGTTAGATTAAAGTAGCCGTTAGAAAGGAACTATCTAGTCCTTAGAAAGGAACTATCATATAGAGAAGTCACCAACTAATCTAATCTTCCTCATCAAAATCAGAATCATCAGTAGGAGCTTCACTCTCAGAATCACTCAACACATATGTAGCCTTCCCTCGGTTTGCTCTCTGCGGTCTGGCCCTCGGCGCCATAACCTCACTCCCCTCTTCTGGATTGGAAGCACCAGAAGAACCAGATTGGGGAGAGCTTTCCTTCTCTTTCTTCTCATTGATCTTATCTGACACAGAACCACTCTTCTTATTGAATGGAGAGGCTCTTATCTTTCTAACCTTCTTCTCTGGCGAGATTACCGCCTTTTCAACAGGTTGAAGCATTTCGGTCATTAGCTTCTGACTTATAATTGGCTTGTTCGGCCCTGTTGTTCCTCTCTTTATTGTTGTAGCGTTGGCATTTGCAGGTTTCCTGCCACCTACTTTCTTTCCTCCTTTTGGAGCAGGTACCACGACTTCTTCTATCTCAAAATCATCATCATCCTCGTTGGCTTTCTCTTCTGAAATTGTCTTCATAGGCTCGTTTTCACTATCGCCATCCGAAATCTCTGTGAAGGAAGATAGAGCCTTTTTAGCAGAAGCCCTCTTGCTTGTTTCTTTCCTCCTTGGTTCTTTGGTTGCTATGTCAGTATCCATGGCTGTAGAACAAACAAAGAGATTAGAAAAGTTCCCTAATCAGCAATTTTGCAGCAAATAAGCATAAAGGAAAAAAAGAAGGAAAATGACATATGGGACTATAGCATACCACTTTGGTCTGAAGAAGAATCTATGTTATAGGCGGCCAGTCGTTGTTTCAGGTCAAGTAGCTCTTCATCGTCTTCATCACTGTCAACTATAGTTGATTTTCCTTGCTGAAAGACCAGAGCCACAATTCATATATATAGAGAAACTGCATGACAGAAGAAAAGGAAACAGAAATGGACTTGAGAATTTGATAGAGCCAGACCTTTTTAGCAGGAGCTTTCCTTGGACGTCCTCCTCCTTGAGCCTTTTGTTTGACCACCTCAGCATTATTTTCTGCAACAGGTAAAGATAAACCCCAAAATTTAGAAAACAAGTACATATATTAAAAAAGAAATCCAACTAATAAATTCTATTTAAACAAGATATCATAAGCTTACCCATTTCGGTTACAGCACTAACTGTTGCTACGGCGGAATCAGAGACCGTCTCTGGATTGTTGTTGGCCTTCATGGTGTTATTCTTTCTTGGGTTTTTTGCCACTTGTTTAGAAACCTTACCAGCATTGCCCCCCATTCCCTTCACTGCCACCTCGACTTCCACCTCAGCATCTTTCTTATCTTGTTTCTGCATTAATGGAAAATCAAACAAGAAAATCCCAATGAAAACCATACAAGGAAAAAATGTAAAAACTTAAGATAAATTCGTGTTTGGCAATCGAGGTCTAGCTGTGACGTACATCAAGTTCCACCATGAAAGCATCAAGATCTTTCCTCCATAAAGACTCTGGCGTCACTTTTTTCAGTTCCTCCACTTCATTTGCTAACTTTTCCTTCTGTGCTAATAGCTCTTGTACTTTTTCAAGAGTCAAGGTTCCAATTGGCATCGATAATAAATACTCGTAATCGCTTGCCTTCACTCCTCTGGTAACTTCCAAGTCTTCTTCATTTTCTTCTGTTTCAAGAGTCTCCTCATTGTCCACAGCAACAACACTCTTGGGCTTGTTGTTTGGGAGTGGAGTGAAGCCTTTCTGCTTTAACTCAAGAAACAAATCTGCTCTCTTCCTATTGTTCACAATTATCTCTCCTCTCACCACTCCAAGGATGAACCTAACCTTGTTATCCATTTTAAGCATTTCTGATTCAAGATTATCCAGCAGCACTTTCTGGATGAGATATTAATGAAATCAATAAACTTCAGACAAAAAAGAGAAATGAAGAAAAACAGGACAAGAATTCTCTAACACTGAGAGGAGAAATAAATAATCATGTGTAAAACACCCACCTTTCTCTTTGCATAAAATTCGAGTCTTAAAGGAAAGAACTCCTCTAGAACTGCAAGAAGAAGAAAAAAAGAGAAAATCGTCAAGAATAGTTGTGTGCGTAATGAAGTCCTGACAAATAATAAAAAAACTCTACTTACTCTGTTCTGGGTAGTCATATTTCTTAATCACCCCTCTAGAATCAAATAGATGCATGTTGGTAGTGCTGATGGAGACAGTGAGCTTAAATTTTTTCGTCAACCCTTCTTGCTTAGCAATCTTCATGTTCTCCTCGGAGAGGATTACCTCAAAATGAACTGTTGTGACACCATTGTACTCTTTGTAGTCCTGCATCCATGAAAAATCCCCTATGATGATTAATCCATTTCTGTAACAATTTTAATGGCCCCCTCAATAAATTGGTGCTTTGTATTTTTACCTTGATGAATGGATCCTTAACTTTATCATTCCCTGTCACCAAAGATTCCAAGAATTCCTTGTAATCCTGCGTCCATCTACGGATTGGCAGCTCTGTAATCCTCAACGTTGTCTCATTAACTTCCTCAATGATACCGGTGATGGTATAAGATTCCTTTGTTGATGATTTCTCAATTGTTCCCTGAATTGTGTCATGACAATCTATTGTTTAACATAGAAAAAATAATGTGGAAATTTAACTACTGAAGAAGTTAATCAAGGGTAAGAAAGAGTGACCTTGAATCCTTTGTACCATGGATCCATGGGATGCATTGTCTCACCGTTTAGCAACCGTTTCAAATTTGCAACAATATCCCGCGGGTTATAATTCGGAATGTAGGAGCTCCAACCAGTTCCGATTCCTTCACTTCCGTTAACGAGAATCATAGGTAGTATGGGCATGTACCTGAATTGCAGAAGACAAGAATGCGAGGTGATCTCTTGAGTGACTTTCTAGGCACCAAAAGTAGAGGTCACAATGCTTTATAGTTTCTTTGGTTTAGGAACTTCTACCATGTGGGTTCAATAGATTGTCCATCTTCGTTCAAATAGTTGAGAAGCATATCATCATCCTTGGCGAACAAGAATCGTGTTAGAGGCGATAGACAAGTGTAAATGTACCTGGCACTCGCATGATCTTTGCCTCCCTGATAGAACAAAGAATAGGAAACATTAGAGAAAGACTATAATGGATATAGTGTGTTGTGATGTTGGTTATTCCTTTGTTCATGATATTACCTGGTTACGGGTGCCGAATTGGCCGTTCGGTAACAAAATATTTATATTGTTGCTACCCACAAAATTCTGTGCCATGCCAATAATGGTACTAGCAAGACTCTGCTCACCATGATGGTAAGCTGAGTGCTCAGATACAAAACCAGAGAACTGAGAAACCTGCATGGAAACAAGATAACAATTTGATATTTAGTAGTCCTCTCCACATCCAAAAGAAATTCTATAATTTTTAAATGGCAACAATTAACATACCTTTATCTCTTTGATGAAGTTTCGCTTGAAAGAACTAAAAAGGATCTTCCTTTGGCCCGGCTTTAGGCCATCAACCATAGAGGGGATCGACCGTTGCAAATCCGCCAAAGAAAACAATATAAGCTCCTTGTTGACAAAGTCGCTGTATTTGATGAGCTTTTGTTTTTGATCTAGGTGAGTCCCTGGCTGCAGAGGTATAAGAAATGGAGGACTCAGAAATCCAAAAAACAAGGGGATTTTAAATTTTGAGATATGGACAAGGAGATGGTAATTTTACCTCAAATTGGCGGAGCCAGTTCTTCCTTGCCTCAATCTTTTTCTTGCTGAACGCCAGCTCTATTGCTTCCCCATCTTCTTCATCCACCCACATAAAATCTTTCTTGTGTTTGGCAATATCTCTGAAATATTCCTTTCCTTCTTCATCTGTATTAGTACCCAACCCCTGCCAAAAGATGATTGTGGAACTTGGCAATGAGGATTGCCCAAAGTTGAACATTATGAACAAATATGGAATCATATTGAGGTCAGCAACATGTCATGTGTACTTTGCACAACAAACCTTATAGTACTTGATGGACCAGCCTTTCGCATTTCCTCCCAAACTTTCCTTCCATGATTCATACTCAGGCATTGTGTAGAACGACAAGATCTTTTTAGTTTTATTATTAGTTGCCTACACACATTAAAAAACACGCACCTTAAAGGGTTATATAGATACACTATAGTAAAGTGGAATGCCAAAATATATACCAAAATAGACCAAAAATGTCTCATGATGTGCAAGGCATTATAGATACACTAGTAAAGTGGAATGCCATTATGCACTTTTTATTCTTCTTTGATCTTTAGTTGTTTTTATTCATCTAACTAGCTTCCACTTAAGAGATTTTATCTGTAGCTATTGAATTGACACAAACCTTCACAATAGGCGTTATGAACTCTACTAAGAAGGAAGGAATTTTGAGAAGTGATGGCCAACACGAATGTAAGAAATTTATCAGCAGCCCTTTGATGTGGGAACCATCATGATCCTGTACCACCAAACCATGAAAATTTTACTATCCAAGTGAAGAAATGGCACATTAGAATAAGGCAGCCAACAAAGATTTTTGGAATGAACCAAGAAAAAACAAACAAATCGTTAACAAATGAACCTGATCAGTCATTATCATCAGATGACCATATCTCAGGGACTTGACATTTTCATACTGCTTATTCTGCTGCAACCCGAGAATTTGCTTGATGTTCTGAATTTCGGCATTCTCCATTAGTTGCTTATGGGTTGCTTCTCTCACATTAAGAAGTTTTCCTCTCAATGGGAACACTCCATAGTAGTCACTGCCCACAACAGAGATCCCTGCAAGCTGTAGATATAGACCAGAAAAGAAAACCCATCCACTTCTATTACTTTTCCTAGAAACTCTATAAATTTGTAATAAGTTAATAAACTTATGAAACAACTCACAGCAAGAGCCTTAGCCGAGTCTCCTTCCGTCAAAATCAAGGTACATTTCTCTGAGTTCTTTCCGCCGGCCTCATTAGCATCTTTGAGCTTTTCATTACTAATTCTCTGTCGCTTGGTTCCATCAGTTTTCTTCAGTTCCTTGCTCTGTTTGAAATCTGCCCATGACAATAGGCTTTCCACTATTCCAGACTTAGCCACTGAAATCACAAGATTTAAATAAGCGTACTTCTTAAATTTTGTCTTAATTTCTTTCTCAAAGAATGAATAGTAGGGAAGAACAAAAGTAGAAGAGGACTAACCCTTTTTGAGGAATTCCTGTGAAATTTCACATTTTGAACCAAAACTTCCTTGACGAGTAGTCAAGGTTTCTTTTGTCTGTGAATCGAATGCTGGGTTGTCAATGAGAACATTGACGAAAATCCACAGATGGTTCTTTACCGCATGAGCTTTCAAGTTGGCATTTTTGTTTTTCTTATTTACTATGTTTACGACATGGTTCGCAATCTGATTAGTAATATAATCAACATGGGTTCCACCCTTAATGGTGGCGATGGAATTCACAAAGCTGACCTGAAAACACCAAAAAGAGAATAAGTACCAACACAAAAATGATCAACCGAGCAGCAATAATAGATGGGTGTTATTAATTGATAGTTGATACCTGTTGAAAATGCCCATCACTTAGACTTGCACAAATTTCCCACCTGTCATTAACTTTCTCCGCAATCCTATTCAAAATTATGAAGTGTGTTAAAGTTGTTAAAGTATAAAAGATAAAATAATGCCTTTCTCCAACAGCTTAAGCTTTTGGAGAAGTAGGTAAGTCAACATGGTATCAGAGCCAAAGGTCTCGAGTTCAAACCTCCCGGATAGCAAAAATCCACATGCGATGGTCAGCCCAAAGTGGGACCACATGTGCCACGTGTTTGCCAAGTGGGCCACACGTGCGGGGGAGTGTTAAAGTATAAAAGATAAAATAACGCCTTTCTCCAACAGCTTAAGCTTTTGGAGAAGTTGGTAAGTTAACAAAAGTATAAAAAGATAAATAATGCCTTTCTCCAACAACTTAAGCTTTTGGAGAAGTTGGTAAGTTAACATCGTATCAAAGCCAAAGGTCTCGAGTTCAAACCTCCTGGATAGCAAAAATCCGCATGCGATGGTCGGCCCAAAGTGGGACTTACATGTGCCACGTGTTTGCCAAGTGGGCCACACGTGCAGGGGAGTGTTAAAGTATAAAAAGATAAATAACGCCTTTCTCCAACAGCTTAAGCTTTTGGAGAAGTTGGTAAGCTAACAAAGTGGATATGAAAATCAGTTTCTGAAATTAAGAACAAGTTGAAATATCTTAGATTTGAAATTTTTTAGGAGACAAACCTTGGGAGTTCTTCTGGCCTGGACTTGTTAGCGGATTTAAGGTAGAGATTGACATAATCCATGAATGATTTTACAGGTATCCGTTGTCCGTTTAACTCTACCTTGACTGTCTTCCCAAGGCAACCAGCTATGTCAACTACCCGTTTCTTCATTAACGCGACCACATCATCTTCCAGATGGGTCATGTTGAACTTAGCCAAGTCAGGCTTAAATGTAACCTTAGTCCAGTTTTCACCTTCCTTGCACTTTGTAATTGATGGTTCTGATTTATTTCCCATGTTGTTCGTGAACACCTTCATATAACAAGGGAAATTGGAAGCCATGTAAACAAGACAAACCGTAAAAGTAAACAATATTATAGAAATATAAGATCTAGAAAAGAAAGGTCAAAAAATGAAGGCAAGTAAACAGGGAAGGACCAACCAACAAAAGAAAAAAAAACATCCTCAAAACATAATCATCAGTCCCAACAAAAGATTACAAAAACCCAAAAATCTGTCATAGAAACATTAAGGTGAGACTAAAGAAGAAAAACAAAAAACATTAGAAAAGAACCAGACAACCAGATCTATCAAAGAAAAAGACCAAGAAAACAAGATCTTGCCTAAAAATCAGTTTAATAGGAAAATCACTCAAGAACTTGAGAACAAACAATACCAACAAAAGAAAGAAAAATCTACAAACCCTAAAAACAATTAAAAGGGAAAAAGGGGGGAAGGAAACAAAAACAAATTTAAGACACAAAAAAGGGAAATATCAGATCCAACCCAAGAAACATCTGAACATAACACCATCTCAAAGATCATCAGATGCAACAAAATGAAGACAGAAGGCAAAAAATCAACATGCCCCAAATGACAGAGAATAAAAAACCCATCAAGAACTGAAGCAGAAAAAAAGTAACATAAAACCAAGATCTCCAAACCTGTTTATACTTCTTCTGCCTCTTCCCATCAGCAGTCTGAATAACAAACTCAGTTGAAAATATATTCGTAAGTTTAGCACCATACCCATTCCTTCCCCCTGTCGTTTTCTTCTGGGTATCATCATAATTGCTACTAGTCAACAAATGCCCAAAAATCAATTCTGGCACATAAACCCTTTCCTCCTGGTGAATCTCAACAGGCACTCCATCTCCATTATTATAGATGCTAATGCAATTCTGATCAATATCAATGTCGACTTTCACCAAATCCATTGACGGGTCTCTCTGCTTGTTATCAGCAGCATTGACAAGAATTTCATCAAAGATCTTGTAGAGCCCTGGTACATAGGTGACCGGGCGATAGGCCATTTCTCCATTTTCATAGATCCACAGGTTCTGTGTGTGTTTCTCGATAGAGCCGATATATGTGTCGGGACGAAGAAGGATGTGTTCTAGCTGGGTTTTTTTCTGGTATGTTTCTTCAATGGTTTTCGCAGGACGGTTAGTGTTGAAGGTGTTGCTGGTTTGTAAGGGAAATTTATTTTCAATGGAAGCCATGGCGGAGGAGAAAGAGAGACACAGAGATTGTGTCTGAGAGATGAAGAAATGGAGAAAAGGGATTGAGAGATGAAAATGGGGAAAGGAAAGGGAGAGGGGGTTTATTATTGGGAAAGGAAGAACGGTCTAGTGGTTTGAATTTGAATTGGGCGGACTGGGAAATGGAGGGGTCAGATGGGGTTGGAAGAGATCGTGCGGCTGTGGAATGATCAGAATGAATTACGGGAATACCCTTGGTAGAATATTTAAAATACTTATGCGAAGAAGAGGTAGAAGGGCAAAATCGGAAAGAAAGTTTCTGACATGGGCACCCCTCTCTTTACTTTTTAAGATACGTATGCTAAGAAGGGTATATTTGTTAGGTAAATGATACAGGGAAATGTTATCAGCACTACTGTATTTTGATGAGGGCACTCCTCACTTTATTAAAAGTACGGTATGGCCCGCACCATAGGATGATCTAAACCGTCCACAGTCTAAATAGGTTGTGGCTCAAAAATCATTTCCATAAGTTGATCTAACCCTCCGACCTACAGAGGGTAGGAAAGAGAGAAGCTTGATGCATCTATAAATAGAGCCATAGGTCCCTCTTCATGAACCTAATTCTACTACTACCTTTTGAGAAGGATTTTCCCTTCTTTCAAGATGAGGTTTTCCATCAACCTAAACTAGGTAGAAACTAGAAAGGCAGATAAGGAAGGTAGGGGTGTAAACGAGCCGAGCTTGGCCAGGCTCGGCTCGGCTCGGCTCGGCTCGTTAAGCTCACAAGTGAGGCTCGGCTCGGGCTCGGCTCGGTCAGGCTACCGAGCTCGGGTTATATTATGTTCACACCCCTCATCTTTCCTGGACAGCCCTACTAGTGTAATTTGACTATTTTTTTTACACTATGGGGGGTGGTCCTAGTAACAAATGGGGTTCCAAAAATGAAGTGACATATTTTGCCCCCCCTTTTCACTCCATGGACAACCCTTTTAATGTATATATTAATATAATATATATATATATATATATATATATATATATATATATATATATATATATATTTTTAAATATATTAAATTCTTAACGAGCCTTAACGAGCCGAGCCAAGCCGAGCCTGGCCTAACTCGGGCTCGGCTCGTTAAGGATTCGAGCCGAGCTCGAGCGAGCTTCTGAGCCCTAGCTAAAATTGACACCCTTAAAGGAAGGTCAAGAACACCAGCAATCATTATGGCAAGTGAAGAAGAAAAGCTAGGAGCCAATGGCTATAGGTATGAGCATTATTTACATATAAAGTTACAACTTCAATACAAGATCTTTGTCGCAGATCTGGTCTGGCCCCTCTTTCTCTCCGGTCCCACACCCTCTCTGTATGGAGAAATTTCAAGGGTGGTTGCATGGTCTAAGAGAATAAAACATGTTTCCACGGGTGGTATAAACACCTGAAGAAAATGTCATCATGGTTTTCGTCTAGCTCTCTTTAAGAGAGAGATCGGTGTTGTATTAAATAACACTGGTACAAGGTCAATAAAATTGAAAGAATCCCACTATATTTGATGTAACTGGTAACATTAGAGAAAAGATTATGTTTCATTCTCAATTAATTTGTTTCCTTTTGCATTGTATGGAATCCCCATTGGCTCACCATTCCTATTGTTGGACTTGCTCACCATTCCTATTGGCTAGCTTTTTAGGGTGAGTTCTACCTGAGTCACAACACCCATCTTTTGGATTATCGGATATTTCCACCAGCTCGTCTAGCAAATCTAAAACTGATCCGAGAAGATGTTCATAGGCCAAATTTGACTTCAAGATTACAGAATGCCCTTCGAGACGAGCGGCTTTGTGAAAATGTTTGCAAGTTGCTGATTGTGATCAAACCACCTTGGGCAACCTTCTCTAACATTGTGATAGTCCAACTATATATATGCTTCTCTAACAAATTAACATAACGAGGGTTCGACTTGAACTCACCTTTTATTGACTGATTTAGTGATTCAGCAAGTGGTGATACATTTATAGATGGTTTTCGTGCACGCAGAACTGTGGAATCATGTTGTGACAATGGCCAAAGCTCATTTTTGGACATTTTGTGAACTGTGATTGAAGGATAGTGGATCATTGGATGGAAAATTGGAGAACTTCCTCGACTTTGATAAATTGGAGATGATTTTATAGGAACTACCCTATCATCTTTAATTCATTCAGAGAACTCCACTCGACGTGATCAATATTGTAGAGTGAAGAAGGAGTGCAGAAGGCATTGTTGATATATCAAATAAAATGTGTCTAGATACGAAAATTCTACCTGTTGGTGTACTGATTCAGTAACCCTGTTCTGGTTTAACAAGCTCATTCTGGTTTAGCATACAATACCAACTCTAATATCACGAACCGTATTACGAACTGGTTTGGTGTATTGGTTTGCAATATGATATGATATTGATCAAACCAGGCAACATAGCCAAGAACAAATGAAGTTTTAGTTAATAGATTAACACATTCTACATGGGAATTAATGTTTAGTTGTTAAAAAGATGATTTGAGATCACTTAAGCAAAGCTAACAAAACTAAAAAGGAAAAATAAATCTATATAATGGCTACACATGATGTGATAATATATTTTCATTCTGAAATATAGAGATGTGAATACAGCCCTTAAAAACAAATCATGACTAGAGATTATAAAGAGAGCAATTGAAATTCTTCATATCTTGAGAGATTTATGGAAGATTTGACGAGTGGACGTGTGGACGTTTTATACGAGAAAGAGGAGGGTTTTTAGGTGACAGGGAGAGTGGAACATTTCATGAGAGGATGAACAGTTCATGGGACGAGGAAGACTTCACACAATAACCAATCAAAACTCTGACAAAAAATTGGAGGAAACGATAGAATGAAAACCAACATGTCACACAAAGAGTTGTGCACAAAACTTGATACTATCATCTTCGTATATTTAGAATTTACAAAACAGCATCGCTTCAAATACAATAGCAGATGTAATTTCTGCAATATATATGTTTTATTTATACAGATTATACAATATTGCTTCCCATATATGTGTTTTCCAAGGATTTCATGTTATATCTTTCATGTGTATGTCCTGCATCCATGTTTGGATTTCCATGTATGTCCTGAAATAAAGGAATTCAACGTCTTTACAAGCTACAAAAAATACTCGTGGATGTCTTCATCTCTTTATGGCATCAATTAGCATATTCAAGAAAAAAACTGAGGCTTTGAACTGAATAAACTCTTACAGGTTAGGAGGCCATCAACTTCCACTATTTGAATAACCTTGATTTTTGGTCAACATTAACCTATCTAACTTAGATAAGGACATGTCACAGGTATCAAAATGGGAAAAAAGGAACCTGATGTTAGGAACCTTACCGATACGCCAAAAGCTCCAGAGCTGATGGAACGCATTAGGCAAGGCCCTTTCAACCTGTCCCATACCAGGCTGGGTCCCACCCAGTCCCATACCTAGGCGGGGCCCCACTTAGGACCGTAACATACCACTACGCTTCCGCACCTGCCGTCCTCAGCGGCCCACTCTGTGACAGCTTTCACTCTTGCCTTTTTTCCGGGTAGCCCTTTTCACAGGTCACCCTTCCGTGACTCGAACACGGAACGTGGTGGCTGCTCTTATACCAAATGTTAGGAACCTTACGGATACGCCAAAAGCTCCAGAGCTCGGGCCCCCACTTAGGACCGTAGCACCTGATAAACCCTAAATACATAGTACAAATTCACAGTATAAAATTAATTATGTAAAAAATGAGTGTTCAACAATGTAAAGCTCTCAAACAATGTAGATCATTCTTGCAGGGACACATTTGCTCATGAAGCCAAATAGGTATATCCACATTGCAGGGGAGATGTGCATCCATCTAATAGGGTTCACATGAATTGTTCAGAAATCTAACAATAAGAGCAAACCTATTAAATAGGAAGGCCAACTTAGCACAGGTAAAAGCTCTATTAATGGTGTGGTTACAAGGGAAGTTCTTATTTTAATATCCTATGTATGTGCAATGTCCTGGATGGATACTTCAATACAATCATGCAAGGTGGGGCTTAAAGACATCTACGCATAAGATTAAGACTAACAATTGCAACAACCAAGCCAACAGATATGGTATCCACCAATTGTTAAATTCTGGATTTCTAATCTTGGATGAATTACAAAAGAATTGATGGTGCTTATATAGACCACTTACATGATAAATATAGAATGAAATCAAGATAACTATGGAAAGAGATGATAATAGAAGATTCTAATCTAGCCTGATTTCTAATTCAATCTTATTGCTTAATCTAGCTAGGTTACCTCTCTTGACCTACTTGCCTAATCTACACCAAGACAATCCAACAGTGAACCTCAACCCAATCAAACGTCTCACATATTGTAACAGTATGAAGAATTCAAAATGCTACTACATATGTGTGTGTGTGTGTGTGTGTGTGTGGCTTATTTCATGCGAAGTTAACACCATTTTTTCATCTAATTTTTCATGAGTGATTGCACCTATCATTAATGCTATAATTAATAAAATATTTCGGCAATTCAGAACTCAGGACATGAGGCTTAGAGAATGGTGCAGCTTCCTGGATAGCTGATTCCCTCATCTTGTAGAATGCACAGGAGAAACAAACTTCAACATAAAGAAAACCAATGGATCTCAGTTGTGCCTTTGATTAACTCTACACTAGACACACATCAAGAAAAATAATTATCAAGTTAATTGAGATATAACCTTAATGATGAACATAAAGAAAACCAACGGATCTCAGTTATGGTTCAAAATGATTAAGGGCATGGTAGCCTCATTATTTTCAAATCTAAAAGGCATTTTGTTAGTCTTTCTGCGTACTATGATGCTCAACCTATGTATAACAGGTATTTGAGAAATAGACACGATGCCATTTGTATAAAATATGTTGCAGCATTATAAGCCACTAGAGTCTAGATGACATATCACTAAAATTTGATTCAGGAATATGAAGAACAGTAGTTCGATTTTCCAAATACATAGACTACAACTATAAATCAACATTCCACTGAAACTAATGAGATAATTGCAAGTGTCTGCTTGTGGGATTATCGTAAGCCATTGCATTAAGCAAGTCAACTGTTGGCTCACTTATCTTCCCTCGAATTTTAGAAACTTTAAACATATGAATAACATCTCACAGAAACCAGAAAATACATCCTTATTTGAGGATCCCATAAAAATGCCTGCTTTACTTGAGGCCCCATATCATGACTCACCATCCGATACCCTCAAAGATCACTGCAAATAACAGAACTTCCGCCTCTCAAAATCCATCAACAAAATATGAGATATTCCTCCAACAATTTCATCCAACAAAAAAACAATTTCATCCAATTCAGCCTTCAAGTTCCTCGTCTTTTGCTTCGGTGAGATCTAGTAATAGCTAACTTGATTTAGCATAAGCTCAATCTCTAAACAGTATCAGAACGTCACGACCACCAATTCTTTATCCCAAGAGTGTAGGGTCAGTGGAAATCCTCTCTAATAGAAAAAAACCAACTTTGATTAAACTTCTAGGAGCATCTCCACCACCTTCTTCATTTTAGGCCGCTTGGCTGGTGTGCTGTCGGTGCAAATCAAGGCAACCTTTAGAACTGCAAGCATCTGCTTCCTCCAAGCAAAAGACACTGTACTTAATCTCGCATCCAATATCTGCTCTGGAGTTTCTCCCCTTGTGGATGCATTGTGCACCCATTTCACCAGATCTATCCCTTCACCAAAGGCCTCGTCAACCGGCAACCGGGTTGTAAGGATCTCAAGCAACACAACTCCATAGCTATAAACATTTCCTGGTGCTGTAACTTGCATGGTATATGCATATTCTGTAAAAACAGGAAAAAAAAATACCAAAGCAATCAAATTTAAGAAGAATGAAAAACATCTAATGAATTTTTCTTAAAGAATATCTTAAGACTCATAACACAAGAGTACCTGGTGGGATATAACCAAATGAGCCTGCAACCGCACTGATACTAGCGGTGCCTTTCGATGGATCCAAGAGCTTTGATATCTCGATCTCCCCAATCAAAGGGTTGAAATTGGCGTCTAGATATATGTTACCAGAGGAAATATCCAGATGGATAATAGCTACATGATGGAGGAAAGCTAACCCTTCTGCTATTCCAATGGCCATGGATAGCCTTCTTGGCCAATCTGGTTCAAAATCTGTTTGACTCTTATCATGAAGTAGCTGAGCTAATGTTCCATTCGGCAAGTAATGGTGCAGCAACAGAGCAACATCTTCATAGATCACAAAACCAATAGGCCTCATAAGATTATCATGGCAGAGCTTCCCTAGCCTTTCAAGCTCTCTGATCATTTTGTTCTGGTAATAAACCACAGTTCTATCCATGGATCTCAGCCTCTTCACCGAAAGAACGAGTCCAGACGGCATAACTGCCTTATAAACAGTACTGAAAGTCCCACCACAGAGTTGATTTGAATCCTTCAGGGTGGCTTTGACGACACTGTCCAAATCTATTGCTTGTTTCAAATTTTCAACAAATATGTTACTCGCTATTATCATCGGTGTACTCACAGTTCCATCGGTTGTAACAGCAGCCACATTGGCAGCCATTTCTTGCCTTTCTCTCATCATGAAAAGAAGAACAACAACTGTCACCGAAACAAAAACTGTCAAACCAGAACCAATAACTGCCAATATGACCTTGTACGAAACCTTGTGATGGTTGGCCCCATGGTCAGAACCAAAAGAACTCCCACAAGAGGTTTTCAATGGCTCTCCGCAGAGCCCTTTATTGCCCAAAAAACTTGAACTTGGGCTCTTCTGGAATGGCCCAAAGATGGGAACTTGGCCTGTGAGCAGATTATTTGAAAAACTAACATCTATAAGGCTCAACATGCCCTTAAGTTCCAATGGGAAGTTTCCAGAGAGCTGATTGTTAGAGAAATCCAAGGAAACCAGCTTGTCGAGTTTCCCCAACTCTCGCGGTATTGACCCATGAAGATGGTTGAAGCTCAGATTCAGAGCTATTTGCAAATTCTTGATCCGACCAATCTCAGGAGGGATAGTACCAGTCAAATAGTTACTACCCATTTGTAATTCAAGCAATCTTACACAGTTCCCAATCTCGTTAGGTATCTCTCCTCTTATTGAATTCTCACCCAAAAGCAAAAATTGCAATCTTGACATGCTGCAGAGGTCTTTGGGGATGCTACCATTGAATCTGTTATTGCTTAGGTCGAGTTTGCTAAGGTACTTACAATTAAGAAGAGAAATTGGGATTTCTCCAATGAGACTGTTACCCGAAACAATCAATTCTTGAAGGTTTGTAAGCCCTCCAAGCTCAGAAGGAACGGTTCCCGTGAACCCATTATTGGCTAAATTCAGAAGGGTGAGGTTAGAGCATTTTGCGAACTCAGGGACAATCTCACCAGAGAGGGTGTTGTTATCTGCTTCAAAGTATGTAAGGCTACTGACATTGCCAATGGCAACAGGAATACTTCCTATGAGTTTGTTATTGCCAATCCGAAGATTAGACAGACCTTTACAGTTCCCCACAGACTCAGGAATACTCTCATTCAACTTGTTCATGGTCAATACCAGAACTTCAAGTTTACCAGAAGTGAAAATACTATTTGGTATGGGTCCTTCTAGTTGGTTTGAGTGAAGGTTCAACACTTGAAGGTCAGATACAGAGCCTAGATTTTCAGGAATTCTACCAACTAAAAGGTTCTCATATGCAGTGAAAACTCTCAGACGGGTTAAATTGCCCACCCAATAAGGGATAGAGCCATTCAATTTATTTCCAGATATCTGAAGATCCTGCAATCTTTCTAGACTTCGCAACTCATCGGGTATTATTCCTGTTAACAAATTATTGGATAGGTTTAATGATCTAAGGTTTCTGATACTACCCAACTCCGGCGGAATCGAGTTTCCAAACTTGTTCCAAGATAAATCAAGAAACTCAAGCTCAACTAACTTTTCAAAAGCAGTAGGAATTTCCCCATGGAGGTAATTGTAAGAAAGGTCTACTCTCTTCAAAGATTTGAGCTGAGAGATTATAGAAACATTACCTCGGAGCTCGCGACGAGGGAGCTCAAGCTTTTCCACCGATCGGTTTGCGTTGCAGGATACGCCAACCCAAGAGCAGTAGTCGGTGTTGTTAGCATCCCAATTGGATACTAACAACTCTTTCTGAAGAGCCACCATGGTTGACTGATCATCATGCTGAGAATCCACAAGCTGATTGTGTAAGAGAAAACCAGCCAGCAAAAGAGAAAACCAGCCACAAAAGGCCATTAATTACAAACAGCGGAAGGCCTCTTTTTTCTCAGGGCTTTCTTCTTCTATAGACAATGGCTTATTCATAGGGGTTGAAACTTTAAAGGGCTGAGATATAGACCGAAAAAATCAGTCTTCTTTTTGCTCCTGAAAATTGTGGCTTCTGATGAAAGCGATCCTCTTTCTATAAAACTCAGCCCTTTGATTAACAAGGCCAGAGCTACAAAACTAATTACACCTTTCCCTCTCTCAAAACACAGGCAGTTGTTTACTTTGCCTTTACCAATGCCCTGAAGTTTGAAACCCCAAGCCACCCGTTCCCTGAACAATGAGAACTCCAGATGAAACCCCACAAAATCCCCTCCTTCAATGAAAAACCAGAGCTTCTAGTAGAAATTAGACTTGTCTTTTCTGAAAAATCCTTGAAGTTTACTAGCAAAATCCCTTTCTCCCCAGGTCAGGGCACCTGGTGAAGAAGCCATTTCCATTTCCACAACATTCTGGTACTTGGGCGCACAAAAATTTCTTTCTTCTCTAAGATTTAGAGCTTCTGGTTCATACCCATCATCTGTTTATTCCCAAAACTAGAACACCCAGATGGTAAAAGTAGTCCTCTCTTTTTTTCCTGGAATTTCAGAGATCAAATGTTTTTTTCTCAGGCCTTTATTAAATGAAGGTTTGATTGAAAAGTGGGGCAAATTCTCTCACGAGAATAGTGGAGTCAGGGTCAATGAAGCAAGCTCAGTTAGCAGGAAAAATCCAAGTGTTTCTTGAAAATTAAGGTTAGAGAAAAAGATAACCTAGAGAGAGAGAGAGGGGGAGAAGGGTGTCAAGTAACCCCAGAATTCTGATATAAGACCTTGTTTAAAACCCTAGGATTCTCCTTAAACCTCATGATGGATATTAGAAATGCAGAACAGTCCTTTTTGTTCTCTTCCCTTCAATCAATATTTTATTATAAAATATTAAAGCCCTGGTTGATAGATTAGATGGGCGCTGATATCCCCCCCGACCCACCCTTGTAGGCTATCCTCGCCCCACCCCCCTTGACGGCTAGCTAACGTTCGGTCTCTCTCTCTCTCTCTCTCTCTCTCTCTCTCTCGGTGTCTCCACACACAACAGGAACAGTTGGTGGGCACAAACAAAAACCGTGGTGGAATGGTGGGCCCATCTTTGAACAGCGTAGGCCCCGCCCATACCGCACCGTAGGATAATCCAAACCGTCCATTTGATGGGCCATAAACGTAGATAGGTTGCATCTCAAAATATTATTTCCATAGGCTGATCCTAGCCCTCCGATCTAAATAGAAACTACATCTTATGCAACCTCTATAGATTGTAGGGTTGTGATCATCCTACGGAAATGATTTTTGGGGCACAACCTATTTACATTGTAGCACATCAAATGGACAGCTCGGATCATCCTATGGTCTGGACGGTACACTTCATTTTCAAAAATATGGGTAGGGCCTAAATTGGTACGAACCACACCATAGGATGATCCAAACAATGGACGGCTTGGATCATCCTATGTTGTGGACGGTACGCTTCAATTTGAAAAAATATCGATGGGGCCTACGATTGGGCCTTAATGTTACTGTACGACCAACTCCATAGGATTGTCCAAACCATGGACGGCTTGGATCGTCCTATGTTGTGGACGGGCCTTGATGTTACTTTACGACCAATTCCATAGAATGATCCAAACCATTCATTTGATGGGCCACAATGTAAATAGGTTGTGCCCCAAAAATCATTTCCATAGGATGATCACAACCCTACAATCTATAGCGGTTGCATAAGATGTAGTTTCTATTTAGATCGGAGGGCTAGTGTCAGCCTATGGAAATGATATTTTGGAACGCAACCTATTTACTTTTATGGCCCATCAAATGGACAGTTTGGATTATCCTATGGTGTGGTATGGGCGGGGCCTACGTTGTTCAAAGATGGGCCCACCATTCCACCAACAGTTCCTGTTGGGCCCACCAACTGTTCATGTTGTGTGTGTGTGGAGAGAGAGAGAGAGAGAGGTCAAATGATGGGAAAATGACATATACGCTAAATCCTAAAGTTTAACGTTAGCCGGCCGTCAAGGAGGGAGGATATCAGCGCCCTAGATTAATTACTAAATACTAAAAGAAGAGATACAAAAGAAAAATAGAATCACTAATGCCTTGTTTAGCCAACAAGTCTGCTTCTTTGTTACTAAATACATTTCTCTTATATGTTTTGATTTTTCCTAGAACAGCAGGTACCATATCTCTATGTTTTTTTAAATTTAGTTTTCCTAGAAAACAAATGAAAATAACTGATTTTGCACCTTGGTGTTTGGCGCAGTAGTTACTTGTCATGAGTTTCTTAATTTTTCCCATGGAAGAAATCGAAATCACAGATTTTTTATATGGGTTTTTGGGGCACTGAGCACATAGAAAAGACAAGCTCTCCAAGGTACAGAAACAAACCCTAATGCCATGATAAAGACATTTGTCTTATCAGCCTAAGGTTCTCATCGAAGATCGTAAAATTTCTTTTTTTACTTCAATGAATTCTTGGTCACTGTATAAGGATGATAGTACATATATGTCTTTTATGTATTTATTTTGATTTTTCCTTGAATCCCACACAGTATTTCACTTTAAATTGAATCCTATCTCTTGCATTAGCTTTGCCCAGAAATTAGAATTTTTCTTGGGTTTTGAGCACTAATTTACATGTGAATTTAACCTTATTTCTCCCTAGAAAATGATTAAAATAGTTTGCCAAAAACAAGAAAAATGAGTAAAACTAGACGAATTATAAGTTTGTCATTGTAGGGAAGTGATATATTCACTCCCTTTTCTTCCTTGGACACTCCTCTCAAGTGTATTTGTGAAATCCCTCATATGAAAGGGAGGAAAGGTTTTTGGGCTATATATGTGGATTCTCCCTCTCCCCATGTAGACGCATTTCAACATCTCCAAGGCCTGGGCCCCAAAGAGTGGGTCGGGCACAGTTAATGCTGCTGGGAAATAAAATCAAACCGAACGATATTTACACAATGGGGTCAAGGCGTCACAAAATGGTATCCGAGCGGGACCTCTCTCTAGTACGATGTGCCAGCGACGATGTTGGGCCCCAAGGAGGGTGGATTGTGGATTGTGAGATCCCACATCGGAAAGGGAGGAAAAGTTTCTTGGCTGTATACGTGGAATCTCCCTCTCCTTGTATCGATGTGTTTTCAGCATCTCCAAGGGGCTGGCCCCATGGAGTGGGTCGTCGATGTGTTTTCAGCATATCCATGGGACGGGCCCCACGGAGTGGGTCGTCGACGTGTTTTCAGCATCTCCAAGGGACCGGCCCCACGGAGTGGGTCAGGCACAGTTAGTGCTGCTGGAAAACAAGATCGGGGAGGGTGGGGAAACCTAGAACCGGACAATATTTACAAAGTCTGGTCAAGGAGTCACAGTATTTGTGACTACCCTTTTACACTACAAGGGACTGGCCGAAGGAAGAAAAAGGATGAATGTATCATTTCCCTTGGTGAAAGTGATGGAATCCATACAAATTAAAGAGGGTCCGATGCCAATTCACGGGCTCACATAGTTTCTACAGAATGTGAGCAAGTAGATTTAAGTAGGTACATCCTACAAACCATCTCATGTTCCCTCTTTGTCAGGCCCTTTACATGAAGTAGGAAAGGTAGAGATGTTTTATGTGCCCATTTTTGGTGTAGTTCATCTGCCTTTTGTCCCTAAATGCATGCTCTAATAATATTAATTTTCCTAGAAGGAAAAGCAACTACATCATCTACATTTGATTTCATATTATTTTTTAGCAATAGATAGACATGTATTATATCTTAATCTCCCCTACAGCATGAAAAGAAAAAGAAAAAAGAAAAAGAGAGGAGAATTAAGTGCACATTTTCTCATGAATTTATCTGGGCATCAAGTAAAGTTCTTCCACAAAGCAAGTGGAATCATATGAACTATTAATAAAATATTTGGGTACACAGTACAATTTTCTTGTTCCTTGATTTTTTTTCTTGCAAAACAAGCCAATTCAAATGTTCTTACAGGTTTTGGGGCAATAAATAAATGTCTTTCATGTTATTTAAATCCTAATCTCCTGCAAACAGTGAAATCATGGAGTGTTTTGTGGGTTTTATTCAATATTTCATGATCTCAATATCTTAAGCTATCCAACAAAGCAAAAAGCAAGTGAAATCATGTGAATCATTTCATATTGGATTTTTCAGGCATTAAATACATGTTCCTTACATCTTTAATTCCACCTAGAAAGTAAGTGAAACCATGAGTTATTTCATATGGGTTTTGGGCCCCACAATAAAATGGAGGGTTAGCATCTTTGAGACATGGTGGGGACAGACATGTCGGATGACAGAAGACTAGCATCCATGATATATGATAAAAAGCAAACCCACATGAGAGAAATCAGGGTATTCACTTTCCTTTTCAATCCTTACTCTTCCTTCTGCATTATCTTGGCAAAGAGAACATGGGCAACATGATAGATTCCTTGGCTCCTTCCTCGTGACTGATGTAAATTCTAGTAATGAGACATTTATTCATTTACAAAACCCAAATAGGAGGGATGACATTTTCACCCCCCATGCATTACGCATGCACCCTCCTTTAACGTGATTTGACGTCAAAAAGCGTTAAAGTTGCCCACTTTTCACGTCAAATAACGTTATAAACGGAGTGTGCGCGTAATGCAGGGGGAGTGAAAATATCATCTCCCGAATAAAAACCATATTCCCATAAACACTAAGACCACATTCCTGATAACGAGAGGTCAAAGGCCTGTTGCCACGTTTGATCTGCTTGAATCCACATATATATCAAATATAAAAGAAATAAAAAAGTGAGCTTATATTAGGAATAATAGTAAAAAGAAGGGCTATTAGGCTCTTTTGGGCCCACTTATGCCTTGTGTATGTGGTGGAATCCGGTGATCTCATCGGCGAAAATAAGTCCAACCAAATGCTGTTGAGAACACATTGATCAGATGATGCAGGCTCCGCCAATAAAAGCTAAAGCTCTCATTTTTGTAGCCCTTTATCCTACACATGGGATATCCGTTCGGGGATGGGACCAAGACTGTGTGGGTCCTCTAGAGATTCTACAATATCTACGGTCTCGTTTGCATGTACATGTCCCAATGTGGGACCCGAAAATTACCCGTTGATCCAGAAACAGCGCATCTCATTGCATTTATATAAATAGCTTCCAATCAAAATCAATGGGGCCACTAATTGTGTCTAAGAGCAACTAATGGTTATTAGTGTTCATGATTATTGCAAAAAACTTGGTTTAGAATAGCGCGTCACGACTCGATGATGTGTTGGGTGTGGCACTGGCATGGCCACCATTCTTTGTGCCTCTATGACTGGTGCACTTTGCATCACAATACACCTTAATTAGGGTTAAAAAGTGTTTAGGTTCTTTTCGCTTAAGATAATGGCCCATGCAGGTTAACAAAAAAGTGTTTAGGCCCTGTTCGTTTAAGATCATCACAACCGAAGGTGAGTGCTAAAGCGATTATTGGACTCAAATTTAAACGTAATTTTGAGCCTAATAATAGGATTGGCACTCACAATCGGTTGTCATAATCATAAAAAACGGGGCCTTAAATAGTCTCCAAATCTAGCATCACTACATGCTCAATAGTTATAGATCATTGGAGGCATGTCGTTTGTATTTGTATGAAGAAACTAGAAGTATTTCTTAACCAAATTCCGGCGTTAGCTGGAGGATCACCGGTGTCTAGCGCAAGGAAAGAGGAGAGGGAAACAAAGGAAAGGGAAGAATAACGGAGGGAAGAGGAGCCAGAAACAAATGGAAGGGAAGAATTGTTGAAGTATAAAAGATTAAATAACGCCATCTCTAATAGCTTAAGCTATTACATGGTATTAGAGCCAAGGTTCTGGGTTTGATATTAAAAATCCACATGTAATGGCCTACGCTAAAAAGAGGGGCCACACATGAGTAGGAGTATTGAAGTATAAAAGATTATATAGCGCCATCTCTAAACAAGAATATCGGAGGTATCTGAAATATCAGCTGAGATTTCAATATCTAAGTAATGGGAAAGAACGGGATAAAATCTCCTCTTAGTAATCTACCCCTAGTAGTTATAATAACGACAATAAAAAGTAATAGTAGTTGTTTTGATGGGTGCATTGGGCCACCATTTTACACTAATTGTTGGCGGCCGACCATTTCCACCCATACCCACTCCTAAGGTGAGGACCATCATTTTCCATCTCATGTTTTGATGGATGGGCTCCACCATCTCTACTCAAACCTATTCATAGGGCGGGCCTACTACTTTACACTTCATGTTTGGGTAGAGTGGGCCCACTTTACTCCCTTCATAGAGAGCTGTAGCCATTTCCTTTGGCAGTGTCTTAATTTTTTTCTCTTCCACTCGGGTTTTATACGGTGGAAACCCGTATTGTATGGCTTACACTATAGGATGATATCAACCGTCCATTTGATGTGCCACAATGTAAATAGCTAGTTGTGCCCAAAAAGTCGCTTCCATAGGATGATCCTAGCCTTCCGATCTATGGAGGAACTGGACATTATGGAAACCTCTATAGATCGGAGGGTTGGGATCATCCTATGGAAACGATTTTTGGGGGCACAACCTATTTACGTTGTGGCCCCATCAACTGGATGGTTTGGATCATCCTATGGTGTAAGCCATAGGATAATTTAAAAAAAATACTGGACTACACGGCTTACACCATCTAAAATCAAAATCTCCTCTAATGCAATGAGTTGCACAAATGGTTCGTGCACCATTCTTTGTCCCTCTCTCTTCCACTTCTTCTCTATCGGTGTACGTCTCTACCCCTTGCCCCCTCTTCATTTTCTTCTTCCTGTGCATCGCACAGTATTGCTTGCTTACTAGTAACAGCAATAGTAGTTGCATCGACAGTGACGGTAGTAATAAACGTAGGTGAAAAACCATTTGAACGATATCGTTGTTTTTGTAAAGAAACCAATCATTGTACGACATAGACTCATTGGCACATGTAAGGTGATGGACTCCACATATATTATTGGCCATCACTAGTCCAAGATCGGATGTTTCAAGGCCATCATCAAGCTTGATTAAACGCGTTCTTTAAGATGTTGACTCTTTGTACGCCTCAATTTTGTTAACGAGATCTCCATTTGTTGTTGGAATTAAACCCGCTAGGTTGCTGTTTGATGAGCCCGTGAAATCAACGGTCCAGATTACCAAGCACATATACGACATCTACACTGAGTCATGGCCGTTTTTGTTCCAAGATAATATGGTTTTTGATCGTTGACTCCCCCGAGTCGACTCTCTTTTACCTTGGTCTCATTCTTATTCAAGCAAAACTCCTTAATTCTCCCGAGTTATGACTGCAGCAACATAGTACTCAACTGGGTCAACTGAGTCCTTGACCGCATCATGCCGAGTCGACTAGGATTTGCTTTAGATGCATTTTGAATCCCATACAAGCTTTAAAACACTACTGATTTTACAAAAGAGAGGTGATATTTTCACCCCCTATAACATGAACAGAGGGCAACTTTTATGCTTTTTGACGTCAAATCACGTTCAAAGTGGGGGACGAATGCGTACTGCAGGGGGTGAAAATATCATCGCCCTCACAAAATACCTAATGTAGAGCTCAGTTAAACTAGAGGTTATTTTAAACTAGGAAGAGATCCATTAAAATATTGCATAGATTAACACTAAGCAGGAACTAATGAAGAGCTTTCTTCTCTACCACTACTTGACCAGAGAGCCTAAAACCACTTTTGTGAGAGACATGACTCCACCACCTGCCACTCCATGTGCTCTAGGCGTAGTGTGGGGTGCCACTTTTGCCTATTTCTATGAAGAAGTCATGGTATCATAAAAAAAAAAGCAAATAGATCTCTCCTTGTCTAATCAATTGACAGGGATGGGGCTCTTTACTAAATAATTGTACAAGGCTTTGTGAGGCATGGTGATCCTTTGTATCATGGATTGTCTCACCCCTTTCAGACATAAAGGTCCTTCTCATTCCTCTCAAGGCCAATTCATTCCCCTTAGAGTGTTTGTATAATTATGTTCAGGGCATGTTCTCTTCTTTTCCCACTTAGTGCAAACCACCTTTTCTTTTATCATGATTACATGACAAAACTACAGTTCTATACCAATCAGTGTTAAAAACTTGAACTCGGATCAGAATTCAGCAGTGTCAATCATTGACTTGGGTGAGTCAATGAATGACTAGGTTAACTTCTTCTTAACTCACTCAATTCAAGAAAGTTTTTGATTCACTTGGTTCAAACTCAGAAGGTAAAAAAAGAGTCAACTCGGGCGAGCAGATGATCGACTCGGGAAGCTTTGAAATGGTGATACAATTACTAAGCCATCTAATACTCACCTCATCTTATGTATGGATTGAAGAGGTCAATGAGTAATGGACACATTGGCTAAGAGGAACATCATTAACACTCATAGATTTAGGCATTTTGCACCATATTTCAGTCTCTTATTTGATCTGCATTTACCTTTTTAGACAAATTAAGGACGAACCAACATAGACCTCATGCCTAATTTTAAGGGTGTCTATGCCAGCCCCCATGACCGAAATAATCGAGATAATTTTACGGCGATTATAAATCAGCACCCCCTGTAGGATAATTCGCACCCTTAAAAGGATGTATGTGGCAGACTTTTTGACGTAAATTCACGTTAAAGGGGTGCGAATTATCCTAAGGGGGTGCAAATTTATCATCAACCTAATTTTATCAAAGTTGTAGAGTCAAAAAAAGGGAGCCAAATTTGTTCTAGTAAGGGTAAACACCGGGTAAAACATTTGTTAACAAGAGGTTTTGTGGCTTTTTACAGTAGTCCTAAATTTGACAATTTACCCGTTTAAGATGTAAAAAGTTTCATCCCTTACCCGACATTTGGGCCAAAGTAGGGGATTTGATTTGACATACCCCTTGACTATGGTAATTTAAAATAAGCTAATAAAGTGAATATGGCGTACGTTGGTAACTTTCCATGAGATTAAGGTATTTTTGCCATTTTTTATCAGATATAGCAGGATTTTAAATTTACAATCCTAAATGTTATGGGGGATTTGCTACGCAATTTCGCTGAAAGCCATTTCATCGCTAATTTTTGTCCCGTATGCTTCAAATAGCTGTCAAGTCTAGTGGCAGCTTATGGAGAATCGTAACAACTGGTTAAGCATGTAGGACAAGCTGAGTTCACACCTATAATCAAAATATTCTGTGTCAAATATCAATACCTACTCTTTTATTGTGTTTTGTACTAATAGTGAGAAGAACATGTAATAGGCATGGTTTAAAATTTCGGTTTCGGTAACCGTTTCGGACCCACCAAAAACTGAAATTTCAGTCCAAATTTTGGTTCCAAATTCCGGACCCAAATTTCGAAATTTCTAACACTTTTTTTTTCTAAATAAGAATGTCATTAAATCAAAATAAATGGCGAAAAATTGAATTTCGGAAAATTTCGGTTTCGGCGAAAAATTAACCATCGCCATCGACGATATTTGACGCTGATATAAAATAAATAAAACAAAAATAAATTAAATTTAGCAGGGGAAATTTCCGTCGTTTTAAGCTCGTATGTAGCGCTGGATGGGAAACCGACGCAAAATATGTTGCTAAAACCCTTTAGCGGCACCTTCAATTGCGACGGTTTTTCCGAAGATTAAATTTCAGGTAAGGTGCTATGTCCCCCTTTACACCCCAACCCACACGAGCGCGCACAAAATAGGGAAATTTATTTCATTTTGGCCTACAAGATGATGGAAGATTTTGATCTACATTTTGATTTCTTTCATTCACGAACTCATTTCTTTCATCGTGAGGACCATGTGGGTCACGTCACGATGATCTACAAGATCAACGGTCTCTATTACACGTCTTCATGTGGGACCAAAATTGATCATTAGGAATTGATGTGGAGAGTGACATCCCCCTAGTTGGAATCTTAACCAAATCCCATTGAGGTAATAAAAATTGAAAAGATAAAAGCAAAATGATGGCATTGAATAAAAGAGCACTGAGGAAGTAAAATAACAGAGTTTGGTGCTCAAATTCAAAAAGAGTCTTCCTCAGACAGACCCAATTTTAAATTAAACGTTATGTGATCATTCATAAGAGTGACAGCGAAAGTAAAAGATAACTTAGAATAAGCAATCGCTAAAAATGCCATCAAATCTTCGGAAAGATTGGGAACGCTCTACATGAAAATTGATATTGACAATATCAATACAAGATGAGAAAGAGAGAATGTTATGGTCAAACGCCAAAAGGGCTAAGCACTTTGACGTGTTCCTCTGGTTGGTGCAGTATGGGATTGTGATCGTTGGTATAATGGTATGGTAGGTGAAATGATATTTCCACCCCCTTTCTTTGTATTCAACTATTCACTACTATTTTGTTGCTCTTCTTATTAAAATGATTGCATTTTTATCCATCGACTTTTCCTGGAGGTGGGTTTGATTTCAGGAAAAATAAACCTAAAAAAAAAAGATTGTGGGAATATGGCAAAGGGGGTGGAAATATCATTTCTCATATGGGAGGCTTGCTCAATTTGCTTTCGGATTGTTCATGATCAGCTTGAGTTTGCAGCCCATGTGAATTTTGGATGTAATTTGTGCATGAACAGTAGGGGTGCACCTTGGGTTGGGCTCAACCCAAACCCGATGGTTCAGCCCGATTTTGGCTTGGGATGGGCTTTCAAAATCCTTCACGTAGAGCTTATCTGCTTTGACTTAATAATATGCTATTTCTGAAGGGTAAGCCAACGATGAATGTCCCGATGAAAATCGATATCATTCGAGTGAGCCTCCCGGGGTTGGGTAAAAGTCTGCATTTTCTCGAGTTGGGTTGGGAAAAGACAACCCGATTCAATTTCGAGTTGGTTAGGGTTGAGGCCTTGGCCACCCGATCCCGACCTCCGTCCTCTCATTCTATCATGAGTTTCTTTGGGTTATGATTTTTTCTTGTATTTTTCAGTTTGGCCCTAAGTGAACCCGACAACACAACCCGGCGAAACGTTACAAAATTTCGACTGAAATTTCAGTCCGAAATTTAAGGAATATCATAAAAAAAAAATATGGATTTTTTATTATTTAATATTTTCCCAAAATTTCGGGTGAAATTACCGAAATTTCACGGGGTAAAACATTACTTCATTTATTCCGTTAGATTTCGTCCAAATTTTGGAAATTTCGGTTTCGGTGAGGTCCCAAATGCATTCCGAAATTGAAATTTGAAACCACGTCCCTAATGAACAGCAAGCTAAAAGCCCTTTTACTAATTTGGTTTGCTCTAGTTTTTTGACAGGGGTCAATTCCATAGTGTTATTTTACTCTAGTGTCCCACCATCTAGATGGGTCCATATCTGGTAATGAGACGATCTTGGCTCTCTAGCCTGGCATGAAAATGGACGGTAGATAAAAAGTTGAACAAAAAATTGGCTTGTATTAACAATTGATCAACCATGTTTTAATAATTGCACAAACTCAGCTTGTCTTTTTGTTTTAATTGGCCTCTGAGAGCTTTTTGGGAACTGTAATAACATTTGGTAGCTGTTTAAATAATAAAAGACAAGTTGAGTTTGTGCAATTATCAAAACATGGAAGTGCCAACATTAGTAGCCTATGTTGATAGCCAGCTTATTACTTTTATTAGTGCATCTTGGGTACGGTATGGCCCGCACCATAGGATGATCCAAGGGAAATGTTATCAGCACTACGGTATTTTGATGAGGGCACTCCTCACTTTATTAAAAGTACGGTATGGCCCGCACCATAGGATGATCTAAACCGTCCATTAGATGGGCTAGATCCTAAATAGGTTGGGCCCCAAATATCATTTCCATAAGTTGATCCTATCCCTCAGATCGGAGGGTTAGGATATGAGGGATAGCCATAGGATCAACCTATGGAAATGTTTTTTGGGGCCCAACCTATTTAGGATCTGGCCCATCTAATGGACAGATTGGATCATTCTATGGTGCAGGCAATACCTGTACTTTTAATAAAGTGAGGATTGCCTTCATCAAAATACAGTATTGCTGATAACATTTCCCTATATCAATTCACAATTTTACTTGAAATGTGCGACATGGTATGATAAAATGGCCTAAAATCGTCAATATAGCGGGATATATAGCTGATGTGATACACAGTCTATTTTAAGAAACATTATCAGCACAACCATATTTTGATATTTGCACAAACCCCACTGCCATGTCTTAGTAGGCTCGTGAGAGTTTTTTGGGGAATGTATTAACCTTTTGACAGCTCTTTAAATACTAAAAGACAAGATGGGTTAACGAAAATATCAAAATATGGTTGTGGTGATATCATTTCCAATCCCTTTCCTAGCACTTCCACCCTCTTTTGTTTGTCTGTTTTTGGATCGAGTGGAAAAAATTGTGGGTAATAAAATTTTCAATTGTAAATAATATTATGTGAAATGAAATCAACACAACCATGTTTTGATATTTTCACAAGGGCGATGATATTTTCGCCCCCTCTCCGGTACGCATTCGCCACCTTATAACCTGTATTGACGTCAAATTTTAACGCTCTTTACAGTGGGCAACTTTAACGCTTTTTGACATCAAATCACGTTAACAAGGGGGCAAATGCGTACTACAGAGGGGGTGAAAATATCATCGCCCTTTCACAAAACCATCTTAAAAGGTTATTACATCTCCAAAAAAGCTCTCAGGAGCTAATTAAAGAAGAAAAGACAGCTGGGTTTGTGAAAATATCAAAATATGGTTGTTATGGTAACTGGGGGGGCTCAGCTCATTGGTAATAAGATTTGTTCTTCAACCAAGAGGTCAGGGGTTGGATCCCAGCTTAAATCCCAAAAAAGGGTTTGCATTTTTCCTTAAAAACCAGATTTTTTTTTAAATTTTGGGTAAAAAATCCATACAAAATGAGTTTTCCAAACATTAGAAAATTCATTTTGCATAAGAAAAACCAATAAAAATTTTCGATTCATCCATAGAGCTCCTAACATGACTTTGTTTCAAGAACTCTCATGGTACATGTGAAACTTGTACAGTAATGGGCCAATTGTTGGCTCATTGTCTCTAATTTCAACGCGATTTGATGATTCTAAGCTACTGATCAAAACCTTGGCCGAGGAATCATCTGAAAAACTTATAGAGATGCTTTTTTGTTTTTTTTTCTTATCAAGATGTTGATCAAAGGCATAGGATCATCACAGTAGATCACCATAAAGTGCCACTTGTACGGTGATCCAAATTCAAGAAAAAAGGGCAAATCGGCCCAATGGTTCTTCCTAGGTTGTCGTTTGATAAAGCCACATATACGATTTATATGATTTTGAAATCCAATGTTTCACTGGGCATGCCCCGTATGGCCTACATTGTAATGGGCTTATTGAGACAGGCAAACTGCTGGCCCAAAGTCTGTACCACAGGTTGACATCTTAAACGCCCATTTGCCCTCTGATTTGTAGTCTAGCTTTGTGAGGGAAGTGATACATTACAAAGGAGAGACGCTCATCTAAGACAATTTTGGGACTGGACCCACGCATATAGACCATTCAAAGATCTTGGTGCTTGGCAATCTTGGTGTTTTAACTATCTGAAAAAAGTCCAATAATCAGTTTTGGACTCAAATCGGTTATCACAGGCCTTTTAAGTTAACATAGACCGATCTCCTTGATAGAGAAACGCATGTAGGGAGTAAAGTTGGGAAAAATGTATCTGATACCACTATGTTAGCCTCCGGCAGTCATAAACGAACCCTCCGAGTTACAGGCTGACAGAACCAAATTAGAAATCATGTATTTTCTTCAAGAAGGGAGCAGATGTAGGCTAGAGGATTGGATGAACAATCGCGAGAGGAATGCCGGGGAGGCAATCAACTTGTTTTTGCAGGAAGAGATTGATGAATGGGATCAATGTTTCTATAGCTATATTGTTGGATACTGGTTTGTCATTTTGTTTATCTATCTAGAGTTTTAAAAAGTGACATGGTTATTCATGGGTTCAATTAAAATCGTATGTGTAAGAGTTACAAAATTTGTTTAACTGGCTAAGAATATCTCCTACGATACGGCCTTGTGTTGAGAAATCCGTCAGGCAATATCCGATCCTATGGAGTACAAACAAACAGAAAAAGAGAAATACAATGAAACCACAAGAAACACACCAAGATTTCGACCAAGATGTCTAACCTATGAGAGAGAACACAATCTTTCTTTCTTTCTTCTTCTTCTTCTTCTTCCATCCTTTAAAACAAAAAGAACACAATCTTCCAAAAACAAAATACAAGGATTACAACGAAATCAATCCACAAACTTGCAAACTCGCAACCCTTTTCCTTCTTCTTAACCAATATCGTACACACGAGAGTAACCAGAGAAAAACCAAAGAGACTCTTTTTCTCTCAAGCTTCCATACTCAATCATGAAATTTCTTCTTTTTAATAAACCTTGGTCTATCTCCCTCTCTAGTGGTTATACTAAGAAACGATCACAAATAGAACCTTGATTGAAGTGAGAAACAAGGCAACTTTACGAACATTGTGTACAATTGAAAAGAAAAGGCTAAGCTTTTAGACAAGCACTTAGAATGGTGTTTCGGCCTAGCATTTCTGAGCTTTATAATATATCATTAGAGCAAAATACTAAGCCGGAGCTCATGCAAAAAACTTCATATGGGCTTTTTCCTTCTACTATGCGAAGGGATCTAACATGGTGGCCGAAACTCGTGCTCTTCTTGATGGTTTACGAAGTTTGTTTGGCATGCCTCATAGAAAACCTGATAGTAGAGTCGGATAGCAAGGTCCTCATCGACCTCATCATGGGTAAAGGTCAAGGTCCTCATCGACCTCATCATGGGTAAAGGTCAAGGTCCTCATCGACCTCATCATGGGTAAAGGTCAAATTCCCTGGGAAATCCAATATCTTTGGAAAGAGATCAAATCCTTGCTCCTTCAGATCAAGCCGCACTGCCAGCACCAATTTAGAGAGGGGAACTCGGTTGCCGATGAGCTTGCCAATTTTGGCTGCTCATCCAAGAGGAACCGTATCTATATGGTTGCCGATGAGCTTGCCAATTTTGGCTGCTCATCCAAGAGGAACCTTATCTATATGTCGTGGTGCGATATGCCTAGGCAGGCTAGAGGGGAGGTAAGGTGTGACTTTTTAGGATTTCATTTCCTCCAGAGTAAATCAGCAATATCATCAAGATGCCTACAATCAACGCCATCTTTTTGTAATTCATAGTGCAGACAATTTAAGGGAATGGAAAGCCCGCAGAGGAGGATAAAGATGAATTTGGGGAGCTTAAATGTAAAGGTGGATATGTTATGTAGCCTGGGGCGATTCGCGGTGGCAATCTAGGTGTTTTTCCTCAAGATTAGCGAGAAGAAATGCATTCCAGTCACATTATCTTTTAAGACCAGCTGGGTGTTAATGTGTTGGCTGCTATGGAGGTAGAACTATACTTTTAGTTCTTCCTTCGGCTTTATGGAATTGTGGTGATGTAGTTTGTGTGCTAGGCAGTTGCTTTGTTTCTGTCCCAACTCTGTTCAGGGGCTCTGTTGGCCCCCTATTTCTCAGCGATACTAGGCTTTTGGCCCCATATAATCAGAGGCGAGGTGGTGGCTTGCCTCCTCATCTTTCTACTATTTGAATATATTCTCGGTCTGCCCCGGGCCTGAATTCCGGGTTTAAAAAAAAGCTCATGCAAAAAACTTTTAAATAAAGATGACAAGAGAGGAGTTATTATTTCTCTAAAATATATGTATTCCTCACAAAAAAAACCACTTAAGATCAGATGATACGCAAACAAGACACGGACAAGGACCGACACTACTGATAAAGGAGTCCTACAAAACAGCAAGACCCAACGGTCAAATTTACAAAAGCAAGAACAGATGACCGTTGTAAATACTTTAATTCAAAAATATCATTACTCGTTGTTGGTGCTTTTGATGGTTTCACTTTGAGACAGGATAAACCCTAATTTGATCCACCACAGGCCCGCAAAGAGACCCAGGGTCATCAATCCTTGTGTGGTAAAAAGAACTGAAAAATGTAATCCTTGTTCTTGGACCCATGGCTTTGAACTTGAGAGTGGCATATTTGAATCCACCTTTTCCTTTGGACAGGAAGGGAACTTTTACAGTGCCATTAGCAGCGAAAACCTCCACCATCATGGATCCATGGCACCCATTTTTTGCATCTCCAACTACAAAGGTTAGGTTGTAGAATTGGTTGGCAACTGTCCTTATGACTTGGGCAATTGCACTCTCTCTCCCTGCGACTAATTCAACTGCAGCGAGCTCGAATGGGACAGAGAAATGCTGCGAGTCAATGTATCTTACGGCTTTCAGTGATTCCACAATCCAACCGGGGAGCGGTGAGGTGGAATCAAGCTGCTTAGGAGGGAGGAGGACACCAGAGGTGGTGTTTTTGAGTAAATGGGGACCTTGTTCAAAGCCACCATTCTTTACCAGATTACCTGTCAAATAGAAAGAAGATCGATGAAATTTAGATTTTAGAGGGTTATGAAGATTCAGAACTCAAGTTTTACTACCAACAGGTTACACCGAGATGATTCCCAACTCCAAATGGGTCTATAGTTTGATTCAAAACTTCTCACTTCTCATCAGGAAAAACATATCCATGAAAATTTAAAACATACATTTTGTTTCGGTCCTGTTTCTTTTGGATTTTGAGAACTGATTGTCAGTACAAAACTGATTATTTGACTCAAATTTAAACGTAAATTTGAGTCAAATAATCAGTTTTGTACTGACAATCAGTCCTCAAAATCCAAACAAAACAGGACCTTCAGCAAAGACCAGCATATTAAGTTAATCAGTGGTAGCTTTGGGATAAAAATCATATTGGACAAGAGGGAAAGAACTTACAAAAAGCTCAACTCAACTCAACTCAACTAAGCCTTTGTCCCAAACTGGTTGGGGTCGGCTAAAGAACTTATAAAAGCTGAGCTGCTAAACAACAGGCAGAAGTATGCCTATTGTTATTTTGTGCACTGAAGCAGGGGTCAAATACATATAGTTCTTGTTTAAAGGATAGTTATTTAGTGGATAAGAACTTAAAATCACTGGATCAAATTAGGTGTATAAAAAAGATAAAAAATAAGAACAGAATGCAGAGGAAAACGGAGTACTAGACAATAAGAACAGTAAAAAACAGAAGTGACTAGGCAGTATATAGAGAGCCCAGATCACAGATTAGCAAATCAATCAAAACCCTAAAGCAAAATCAACCAGAATACATATATGAGCTAAAAAAGGTGGAAAAAAAGAACAGAAACGAACAAAAAAAAATACAGGGCAATAAAGAAATTACAGCACAACGAACATTAAGGATTAGCGAAACTGTTGATGTATTATGTATAAATGATTAAATAAGACCAACTCTAACAGCTTAAGCTTTTGGAGAAATTGGTTGTTTCACATCGTATCAGAGCTATTGCCTCACGACAAAATCCACGTGTACGGCCAACCCAAAAAAATAGGGGCCACAAATGAGGGGGAGTTTTGAAGTACAAATGATTAAATAACACCAGCTCTAACAGCTTAAGCTTTTGGAGTAATTGGTTGTTTCACAGTAAATAGAAAGCTTATAGATCATGGATTAGTGAATGAATCAAGACACAGAAGCAAATCTACCAGGAATACATGTATAAACTAAAAAGGTGGAAGGGGAAACAAAAACAAAGAAATATAATCTCTCTAGTATACCTCTTGTGGGCAATTGAGGGAACAACTCTTTAATAGCCACTGCATCCAAGAGAGGCCCACATGCAGGATCTTCTTGAACACCTATATTGTGGAATATCACTGTAGCAATCCCTGATTTTGCCCTGAATCCCCATGCATATGTATCCCCTCCATTACTACTATAGAGGGTCTGCAAAGCGAGGTCACCAGAGAGAGGAGGAACAGACACTCTTAAAACCTCATCTTGGGCACATGTTCTTGAAGAGCCAAAGGTCAGTGAATAGAGGGAACCTGCTTTAACAGGTATTGATTGGGAGATGGAGGCCTCGTTCCCAAGCCTTACGGCGTGGACCCCATGAGCTACGGCGAAGAACATGCCGCCTGGTTGGGGCCCACCTGATATATACTCAACCATGCCATGGATTTCCCAATTGGGCAGTGCATGTTTGCCTTTGATGACTGTTTTGTTCAGATGGGAGGGATGTGGGGGTTGTTCAAAGTCACCATTGGGGAGTAATCCTGGAAAAGAGAAAATGAGAGAAAGATATTAATGTGAAAAATGAAATAAAGATGGAGGATTGCAATTGGGTTTCTGGTACTAGAAAGGAAACCTATTTGAGAATTAGAACTAAAATGTAATCTAAGAACACTTTCCATGAAAGCAAAGCTGTCTTCAATATATTTTCACTACAAAGCATTAATCTAACAGATCAAGTGAATTAACAACATAAAGCAAAACCAAGAAACCAGCAAATCAGTGGCATGTTTTATATATGACTTAATCTGGAACAGGAATAAATGGGGATATATTGATCAAGCACTAATTAAAAAAAAGAAACAAAACCCACTACAAGAAGCTTAAACATGTTCCAGATCACACTGTAACCATGTATTTAAGGAGACACATGGAACATCACTAACACACCTAAAACCCTAAAACCTTCATTATAGGGCAGTGATATCCCCCCCCCCCCCCAAAAAAAAAAAAAAAAACCACTTTCATCATAGATCATCGAACAAAATCTAAGGTTACAGGTTCAAATAAAGGAAAATCTTGAAACACATACACCAAACTCGTTAAAAAAGAGTCAGAAGCTTAAGCTAAAGCACAATCCATTTCAGAGCCCTCAAAATAAAAATGAAAAGAAGGATCCACACAAATTTCTTCAAATAGAAAAAGAAAAGAAAGCAATAGAGTTTATACATTCACAGAACAAATGAACAGAAAAAGAAAAAGCACATACCCAACTCACCAAAAACAACTTATAACACCAAAATCCTCAAAACAAACAGAAAAAGATATAACAAAGGAAAAATACTATCAACAGCTAAATCACCAAAGACCTCCCAAACAAATAGATGAGAAAAAATAAATACATTTTGGGATGATTATTACCATCAAGAATAGCAGAGAAAGCAGGAGTAGTGAGAAAGAAGAGGAGGAAAAAGTGGGTGAGTGACATTTTTCTTCCTTGAATATTGAAACCAAGAGGAAGAGGAAAAAGCTACTTTGAAATTGAATAAGGAGAGGAGTTGCTGAGTGTATTTATAGCAGAAGCAGAGTACCCATTACTGATTACTGAAGTATGCAGAGAGAACTGTCGTTTGTGTCTGTTTTTTCCAGTTTCCATTTACTTTTCCCCACAATTCATGCTATATTTCATGTGCCTTAATTTATTCAAATCAAACACCATTGGTCGGCGTGATTTGCTCGTTTGTTGTGAACTTTTTAAACGAGAACCGGTCACCTCATAAATAAGAGTTATTCTCTTATTATGCTCTTTTTCTTCCATGGGCCATTCCCCTCTAGTGTATTCTGACTCCACTCTTTACACTACAAGGTGGTGGACCACGGGAAAATGGGGGCGAATAGAGGAAGGGAATAAGAACTTATGGTTTGAGATGCACATAGAGGCCATTAACATGAGATCAGCATAATCTAGACCGTTCATCTAGCAACCCCATCTCTTGCATAGAAGATTAGAAGTCATTTTGTGGATAATCCTAACCAGCCAATTAGTAACCCCATTTCAACGATTGAATCTGGACGGTTGCTCTTATCATTAAAGTGCCCGTTACAAACCCTCCAAGCATGGTAGGAATATTTGGTCAAAGTAGGTTTACCCTATGACCTCTAGTGGTGGGGCCCATTAGGTAACTCCAAATCTTCTTACACGCATGTGGGGGTCCGACCACACCTATCTTTTGCTTTTCTTTCCTAAAAATCAAGCCATTCTTAAACCCACAAACAAAAGGGTCTTGAGAGTTGAGACAGAATAGCTGCCTCAGATGAATTAAACCAATAAGACAAAATCTGCTACTATGTGGCTCTTCTCTCTTGAAATAGTGAGTGATCTCTGCTAAATTGTCTAGCACCTGATGATCTAAACTATTCGTTTAGGTCATGCCCCAAAGATCATCACCATAAGATGATCCTAGCCCTCCAATCTGTAGAGGTTTCTATAATGTGTCCTCCCTCTCCAGAAAGGAGGGTTATGATCATCCTTTTGGGCCACAACAAACCAATGGTTTGGATTATCAAATAATGTGGGCCCTATTGTATTATTTTAAAGACTTTGCATGTATTTGCTAACACCATATAAAAACGCCACTTTTCCAGAAATTCAAAATTTCAAGCAATATATCAAGCAAAAAATAGGGATTTGCTAGCGTCCAGCACAGAAGGCATTTCTCGGATGGGCTGTTGCATGTGAGAGTAGCCACCTCATGAATGAAGACAAAGTCTGCTGAAAAGTGAGCTTCTGCGGCTGCTCTCACATCCAACAGCCCATCCGAGAAATGCCTTCTGCGATGGACCGCTAGCAAATCCAATATATATACAGTTTTTTAGATAAAATGTTATTAAAAATAAGGGATTTGCTGAGGACTTTTGAAGAAAGGCATTTCATGGCTGGCTGTTGCATGAGAGATAAATTAAATGAATAAGACAAAATCTGCTGAAAAGTGAGCCCATATAGCTGCTCTCTCATGCAACAGCCAGCTGCAAAATGCCTTTTTGCAAAAGTCCCTAGCAAATCCTTTAAAATAAAATGATAGATCTCGAAATTATTTCCCAGTCTGCATATGGGCATGTTAGGCCATACAGAACAAATCAGCCACTTGTGTTTTGTCACCTCTTAATTGGGGCCCACTAACATGGGAGCACATGAAGGGTACGAGAGCGTACGAAGATCGTTCACATGCTACTGCACAACAAAGCCAACATGTAACGAGATTTTGTTATTTGACACGAACGTCATTTGTCTTCATCCACCAATAATCCCCATTATTTATAGGCCGTTTATTTTGTATTTTATTTTAAATTAAAAATTGAAACCAATAAATTATCTAAGATAATTTTATCTTTTTTTTTTTTTTTTTTTTTGGTAACGAAGGGTGTCCCCACCCCCTTTGGGGATAGGACTATTTCCCTACGGATGCGCGCAATCACCAGGAAACCACGCGCATCGGGTAAGCAAGGGGGGATTCAAACGCTCATCACTGGGGAGCAAACCCATGACTTTACGCCAAAGAGCCACACCCCTTTAACTCTAAAATCTGCATTTTTTACTAACAGAGTTAGGGTGTGTTTAGCGTAACATTTGAAATAGCGTTTAAAACGGCGTTTTCATGTGTGGTTGGCGAGATCAAAACGGCGTTTTAAACGGCAAACGGAGGTATTGTGTGTTTAGTTGCAAATGCCCTAAAACGGAGTTTTAGTGGTAAAATGACCAAAAAAGGCATTGTTCGGTTGGCCTCAATGTAACTCTCTCATTAGGCCCAATATTAAAAGGTCATTAGGATCTCATTTAAACACTATTAAAATTAAATATCATTGCCAAAAAAATAAATGGCTATACCTTTGGGGTTCTTCTCTTTCTTCTTCTCAACAGCCGAATTTGTCGGATTTGTCGGACGAGTGGAGGCGCTGAGGCAGTGAGGCGTGAGAGGGTTTGCAATTTTGCAAAGTAGATGAAGAAAGTAAGAAACTAGGGTTTCTTTCAATTCTTTTGTCTTTAGAAAATCAAAATTAAGAGATCATATAATGATATCAGCAGCCCCTTGTTTTGAATTAAATATTAACAATTTAACAAATTTGTGTCCTCAAGAATGATATTAACACCCCCACTTTTTTGGTATTTGACGTAACGCATAAAATTGCGCGCATATACGTAAAAATGGGTTTGGTGAGGGCAAACATGTAAAAACCCACAGCCTAAAAACTCCATTCAAAACGGCGTTTTGCAAACGGACCTCCCCCCTCCGTTTGCAAAACACCGTTTTGAGGGTTCAAAACGGTGTTTCAAACGGTGGCTGCGGACCCAAACACTCCCAAACAGCCGTTTGGCCCCAAAACGGTGTTTCCAACGCCAAACGGTGTTTTGAACGGTACGCCAAACACGCACTTAACTATAAAAGCCGATAGCTTATTAGGCAATTTATCAGTTTTCTATGCCTATATAATAAACAAAAAGATTTGGTTTGATGCAAACCTAGATTTCTCTCTAGATTTTAAGAAAACGAGAATTTGTGAGGAGAAGATTTTGTTAGGTCTGAGTTGGTGATATTTGATAGCATATCAACAATAAAAATAAATAAAGAAGTACAGGAGCATATCTTCTTGCTTTTTTATTTTTTTATTTTTTTTTTGGATAGAGGGAGTCCTAAGCCCTTTACCTGGAGACAATAAAGACGTAATAGAAATATTTTAGTAAGTTAAATCATGCGAGTTCAATACTTTAATTATGGCAGTAAGATGGTAATAAGAAACCGTAGCATTTATTAAGTGAGGGTTGCCGAGACAAATGTCCCATTCGGTAACCATTGATCTTGTACGGGCCATCTCTTAAGCCCATTCCTATTATTGCGGTTACACGCAAAATAAATAGTCCGACATGGGATAAGTGAAACAGATGTGGATGGGTTGTTATAAGGAAATGGGCACCGACCCTACAATGGCTTTTAGAAGTGGGTTTTACCCGGTTAGATTCCCTACAAATTGTACCAGGGTCCGAGGGCGGAAATCTTCCTCAGGGAAGATCTCGAAAACCCCAGTGTAGTAGCTCGTGGTTCCCATGTTGCTGCCGCATGAAAAGGTGAGATTGTCCTTGTCCACGTTGCTTCCGCGTGGAGGGGGAGATTTTTGGGGTTCCACGCAAGATAAGTGAAATGGATGGGAATGGGTTATAAGAGAATGGGCACCTGCCTGGCAAGGTTATAGGGGCTTCCGCGTCATTTTATTATCAAATTATTTATAACATTCAACCGGTTGCACGAATTTAAAGATTGGGTTGCCCCACCATATTAATTAAAACTTTATGTGAAATTCTTTAACTATTTAAACTAGTAATATAGCACGCCGCTATGGGCGCACATGCAAGACAAAAGGATTGTTTGTTACAGAAGGAGGCGTTTCTTTGGGAGTGATTTCCGGTATCCGATGTCACCACAATCAACCAGTCTCTCTGCCCGGTCAAAACGGGTATTTTAAAATTCATCTGGTTTTATGAAAATTTAACCCTTGCTAAAAGGTATTTTAGTCATTTTATACTGTCATTTTTATTTTATTTTATAATATAGGGTATCCCTACACCAATTTTTAGGGCAGAACTATTCCCTAGGGATGTGTACAATCACACGTAAACCATGTGCATCAGATAAGCTTGGAGAGATTTGAACTCGCGAGCATACCCATGGCTTTGCCTTTAATCCAAAGAGCCACACCAGTTTGGGTTTGTTAAAGTATAAAAGATAAATAACGCCTTTCTCCAGCAGCTTAAGCTTTTGGAGAAGTTGGTAAGTTAACATGGTATCAAAGCCAAAGGTCTCGAGTTCAAACCTCCCGGATGGCAAAAATCCACACGTGATGGTCAGCTCAAAGTGGGACCACATGTGCCACGTGTTTGATAAGTGGGCCACACATGCGGGGGAGTGTTAAAGTATAAAAGATAAATAACGCCTTTCTCCAACAGCTTAAGCTTTTGGAGAAGTTGGTAAGTTAACAGGGTTAGTCATTTTTATTTTGAAAGTGTTTTCCTAAGAAAGGCAGGAAAACAAACAAGCAAGAAAATGTAATTTGATTGCCATTGTCGGGTGCATTCATGAGACTGAATAATTCTATTGATTTGCTCTCGCGGGCATTGACTAGTGCAAAAATAATGTTCCAAAATCCTATTGATTTGCTCTTGTCGGGTGTATGTTATAGATGAAGCTCAAGGGTAGGGGTGTTCATTATTCGGTTAAAACCGAATAACCGAACAATACCGAATTGGTTCGGTCGGTTCGGTTCGGTTTTTTTCCGTTTCGGTTCGGTTTCGGTTTTTATATTTGGCAATTCGGTTATTCGGTTTCGGTTATCTCAAAAAAAAATTCAGTTAACCGAAATAATGATAAAAATCATTATTTTTTCAAAAAAAAGTGTGATACGGGCACTCCAAAGGATGATCAAAACCGTCCATTTGATTGATCACAACTTAATTAGGTTGTGCTCCAAAAATCATTTCGATTGGATGATCCTAGCCCTCAGATCGAAACCAAGATTCTGCTTTTTTCCCACTATTCGGTTATTCGGTTTATTCGGTTATAACCGAATTTTTAATCGGTTCGGTTTCGAAAATTTTCGGTTCGGTTTCGGTTACCGAAATTTGATAACCGAAATTATTTCGGTTATCAAATTTCGGTTATTTCGGTTCGGTTATAACCGAATAACCACCCCTACTCAAGGGTGCTATCCATAAGTGCACAGTTTTTTTATCAGACTTTTGGACCGGAGGGGGGAAGACCAAGACACCAGGAAAAGCTTACAGTTTAGAACAACATATTCAACATTACTAAGCCAAAGAATGCAGAGATGGCACATTTAAACTTTTAAGTCAATCATATCATATTATATTCACGCTAAATAAATATTGCTTGTTTCTTTATAAATGGGGGTAACAGGGTTTTATCTTTCTTTTTCTTGTATCTTGTTAGGTTAAGCAAGGTTTCTAATTCTATGTCTTCTTGAAACTAATTTTTCTTATTAATAATTCCTAGATAAATTCGGGATTAAAAAAGAGTCAATCATATGCCTTTTCATATATAAGATCCATCTGATAAACATTTAAAATTATTTGTTCTCATCGGACAGTACAAATGAGCAAAGTAATAATGTCTTCATCGACTCTCATCTAAGATGCCCACTAAACATTTCTCCAGTAAGAATTCAGCATTTACCCAGGCATGGTATTTATCTAGAATGAAGTTGAAGGAACTTAGGATCTCATTCGCATCAATATAAATCATAGATTTGATATAGAATTGAAAAAAAAAAAAAAAAACCTTAAAAGAGTCATATTTTTTTCAGAAAAGAAAGAAAGAAAAAAGAATTGAAAGAAATTTGCTTGGAAAACAGAAGTTTACGAAATTGAGTCCAACAGAAAGTTTCGCTCTTACGGATCTGCACGAAGAGAAAAAGACATTGAAACAAACAGAAGGAAACATTATACCAGAGCTTGATAAAGGATACTGAATAAAGAGGTGCAGTCTTTTCCCGCCGCCTTCATTAGCATATCGACACCTGAGAAAGATAGATGATGCAATTTTTTAAGCATACCATTTATCCTTATAAACCAAATGAGACATAATAAATTCTTAGATTAGGTCAAATCCAGAGAATAATCAAGACATATATAATTGTCATGCAAATCAATGAAAAGTAGATTATCCATTGTTGGAATGAGCCACAAGAGAAGCAACTAACATGGAAGGATTTTCAATGATGCCTCCAATTCTTGATCTCTCCAGATTTCCTAACCTTGAAAGATCAAAATTAAATTTTATCACATCAACCTTGTCCAAGTATGCTCTGGTATTGGTGGGTTGTTAAGGAATGATAAGGGGGATGTCATTTGGGCATTCAGTGGGCCAATAAGAGTGGCAGATTCAAACGAGGCGGAAGTTCGAGCCGTCCACCAAGGAATTTGTTTCTCGCAAAGCGTAGACTTGAATAGGGTGGTGGTAGAGGGAGACTCGCTCAATGTCATAAGATGGCTAAGAAAATTGCATACGGTAGCTTGGAGATTTGCAACATTCTTTGATGAGATTCAAGATAGGGTGGGATCCTCTTCGATATCTTTCAATCATATAAGGTGGACAGCAAACGGAGAGGCGGATAAGCTTGCTAGAGATGGGGTTCATTGGGAGAGAGTGGAGTTTTTCGACTTCCTTCCTCCATAATTGCAAGCTTTGTTTTTCTTTATTTCATCTGTATTGTTTCGGCTCGTTGCCCCTTTATTTGTATCTTTTTAAGACCCCCTCGGTCTTCGTTTTATTAATGAATTTATCCTTACCATTCCAAAAAACAATTATCACATCAACTAGAGGGAAATGGCCAGCACTCTTACTAGGAAAAGAAATATGGGTGCAGAAGGAGACATCCGACAATCTTCACAAGGTGGGACTTTATATTAGTTTTAAGTAGGTCCTGAAAAAAATAAACGAATCTCATATTTAGATTTCCAATTTGAAGTCGGTTCTGTGCTTCTAATTCTATTTAGGAGCATTTCGTCAGAAAGTTATTTTTTTCTGATGTTTTCTATGGTTGAGAACTTGAGATTAGAAAATGAATTGATGATGTTTCGAAATCACAGCTATGAAAACCAAAACTTAATGGTGTGAGTGCGACATTACTATCTGTATGGGTTTAATTGTAGAATGTCTCCCAACCCATGAAGCTTGGCTTCTAAGACATTAACAATGACCAATGGTTTCTGGCGTTCATAGTGATACAAGATTTTGTTTTTATTTGCCTTTCTCTTTTATCTTTTTGTCAGCTGTAGAATTAGGGACCGGCATTAGAGTTGGAAAACCTTATCTGGTGGTTCAAAATTAGTAACATTTGGTTACAGAAAATGTCTAAAAGATTTTTTTTTTTTTTGAAAGTTGACATATTTTATTAATATTAAGGTAGCATTCGGGACCAGGAGTCCCATCCTGCAATACAAAATATTAAAGAGCACTGGCACGGGCATACCCGAAACCAGTTAGAGTGTACAGCGCATCAAGTCATAATACAGTCACCCATCACCTCCTCTTTTCTTCCTTACATCAGCAAGCTTTCTTTACAAAATTGATAGGATTCCTTGTATACCTTTACCTGGGCCTTTCTAACCGAGACCAATCTGAAATTCTAAAAACCTAAAAAAAGACGAGAAACTCTAAGAGAAAATATAGGAAGGCAAGAGTATCCAGAAAGGAAGTCTAAGCGAAAGACAGAGTCTCTCAAGCCAAGACTATTGGGAATTGTATACTTCCGGATATAGACAAGTATTCCCCTTCGCTAATGAAAAATAAAAGGTATCTTGGATAATCATCAATAGAATCACCAACTTAAATAATGACCCTTTCAGGGATTCCCCCAACTGTCAAACCATCGACCTTTGAGGTTGAAACCATCAACATATCATTCCAAATTCTTGATTCCAGCTTCCAAATTTCCTACAACCAATTTCCTCCCCAGCTGACTCTATATAAATGAAGATTGAAGCTAAACTGAATAGGTTTATACACTACTCTTCAATTTCCAGTTTTTCTTTAGTTGAGATCATTAGAAGACAATCCATACTCCCTAAAGACTATATCACTACACTTCTCAACTTGTGACCTTTAATTTTGTAATCCAACTGTTGATTCAGCCTCTTTAACTATTTCTGCTGTCTCATTGACGTCTCTAGATTGTATGGTTCGGAACATTTCTCTAGTTTTTCCTAGGTTTCCTTGATAGGACATTCCAAGTGCGTCACTCATTACTAGGAACTCATTAAAACCTTCCAATTCTGGGTGCCTAGGTTCTTCCTCATCATTTGATACCAAACTTCCTTTCCCTTTATCTCGCCTACCTGATTCACTCGGCTGCACTAATTGAACTTGTCCCACCTCAAGGCTGCCTAACCCGAAACCCTGTTCATCTGCATCCGTAGACCCAAGCATAGATTCCAAATTGACAATCGCCAAATGTTTCTCCTCCTCCCATAAACGCCTTCTTGTTTGTCTTTCTTTTTCTAGGAGCTTGTTAAAGATGGGCAAGTGGCGGAGGGGCGTATGAAGCTCCTCTTCACTATTCAGGGAGTCCTGGGAGGGGGGGACCCTCCACACTTTGAAGTGCTGCCCACTCTTTTAGCCATTGTTTTTTAAGAGGAGATATCAGCACCTCACAAGGAGTGGGAGATTCCTTCCTTGCCAATTTTTCATTATACTTCAGAGATTTAAGTAGAGCCAGGTCTTCGACCATCATGGAGTTGTCTCCCCTCCCTGCTAGACCAAAGTCTTTAGAGCATGCCTCTCCGAGTATACTCGAAGTAGTTGAGGCTGGCAAAATTCTCAATTCATGGAGACTTTCTGAATGAGGTTTTTTCTTCCTACTCCCCTTTTTTAAGTGCACACATTTAATTCTCCTCCCCAGCGTTGAAAGGCCCCACGAGTGGCGAGGTGGGAGGCATTCAGCCCAGGGCCACTTTTAATTTTGCGTTTACGCGCACATGTCTAAAAGATTAATTGACCCTTCACAAACACAAATGCTGGGATAGGTCTGAGTTCTGATCCTTCATATATTTCTTTATTCCGAAGTGGTGCAGACAAATGAATAACTGCTCCAGCATGTCATAGATTACAATTTAATCATTTAAAAAGGATTCATAAGAATTATGTGCATACCTCCAGGGTGAAATTTCATGTATGGTGAAATATTGTAGACACGGCCCTTCAAAACTGTCCAAATTGATCCTTCTGTTTTGTGTTGCTTAACTTCATCCATAGATATGAGCCTCCTATTTGACTGTCCCTTTAGTCCTGAAGCAATCAATGCATCAGACCCATCAGCAAATGCTAACTGGTATTTCATCCAAAGAAACGTATAACAGGAGCGTACTGTAATTTTAATGACTCAAATTAGCGTAAGAATTGAAAACAAAGTAGGGCATAATAAAACAAAGAAAAATAACTAACCTTAATCTTTTAGATTCCTTTACTCAATAAAGCTGACGCATAGAGAACCATAGCTTGCATATAAGTAAATAGTTTTGGATGCAAACCATATTAAGGTCAAGTCTGTAACTGGTGGAATGTAACACGGAACCATGTTTTTGGAAAAATTTTGCATGGTCATGCCTATGGGCCAACATTGACTATAGGCAGAGTTGAATAAGAAGGTTTCTGTTTTCGCAATGCTTAGAGCTAGGGTCCATCAAGAGTCCATTAGCATGAACATACTTTTCCTTTTATTATGTTTTTAAAAGTTCTCTTGCTGACCTAGATAAAGAAGAAGTCCTGTAACAACCACATGTACTTTCTCATTGGCATTACACTCAAAGAAAAGGTTGATCAACCACAAGTTTTTTGACCCTGTAATTCTATGATGTATAAAGAGGTCATGTTTCTCTACGAATTTGCAAGTCATAAATCCCACCATTTTTAACTTAAAATTTATAATAAAGGAAAGGAGAACCATAGAATCACATCAAGGGAGGGGAAGTAACCTCCAACAACAAACCGATGTCCTTAACATCATTCTTCAAGAAGGGAGACAACAATATCATTAGCCTCTTAATACGCGATTAAAGAGAAATTTTGTCACTCGAATTTCATCATGAAAAGAAGGAATGAAGGATAATCTTCAAAGCATGGTTCCTTTGATAAGGCCCATTTTGTCACACTATAAGGGGACCGGATAAAGATGAGGAAAAGATTCTTAACCTGTGTTAGTAGAATTCAAAAAAATATGGATGGAATATAGTGAGTGTCGCAATGAATCCTTGGAATGTCAAATCAGACACGTGTTCGACACAGGTACTTGGCCAGTTCAAAATAATCCACATAACATAGCTATTGTTTCATTTCCCTAATCTGCACCAGGCCAGAAAAAGGTCATAAACATAAACAAAATATGTTATTATTGAACCCCCTTTTTTTTTAAACATGCAGCTAAAACAATATGAGAAGAACGAGATCTTTTGCGTTCATCAACCTGCTTTCACTCGGGCTAAAAAATAGCCTAACGAACATCCGAATAATAAAAAGAAACCAGTAGTCTAAACCCTAAATACTGCAAACCCAGGGTTAACCTCCATTATCTAAAAAAGTGTTTAAAAGTGTTGTTGGATGCATAGGCAAGTATTAGTTTTAAAAGCATAGAGAATGACATATGGTTTATTCCAGTTGGACACAAAAGATATAAAACTTCAAGAAATTTCACAAAAAAGTGTGGCATGATTCAAATAGAAAAAAGGAACAGCATGAAGATATGAAATACAACCCAAAATGGGTGTAACCTACAAACAAACCAATAGGCACAATTTACAACATAATGAGAGAGAAGATTTCATGATTAGATACACTGAGGAAAAAGTAAACCCATGAAAAGATTTCAGGATTAGATACAATGAGAAAAAGAAAAACCTATGAATGTAGCATTCCAGAGGAAAATCATCAATTCCAATTCTCTTTGACAACCATAGAACAATCTCAAGGTTGACTAGAAAGGAGAAACTAAAACTAGGGCCAAAACTCTGCTATGTGTTCTAAGAAATATATAAACCACCAATAACAAAGTACCCTTAAGAGAGACGTAGGACAATAGGAACCTGTGCCCATTACAGTACTACAGTTCTGCACCTATCTCATCCAACTATTCCTAGAAAGACTTCGTAAAAGACACAATACAGACAAAATTAGTTTAGATGTATCCTACATTTGTTATATTTCTATTCTTAATTCTTATGTCCTTTGTCATGTGTATGTTCTGTAAGTAAGAAAATTTAGTGCCACTTGGGACGCCCTCTCTTGTATTTTAATTACATAGAGACATTTAGCCATTGTAGAACCAGAGAGTTTGTTTTCTGGGAGAGTGCCTGAAATACAAGTCTTTATATTCAAGGTTTCACTCTCCTTTGCAAATTGACCAACATATTTCCTTTCTAGGTAATTAGTGGAGCTCAAAAACCGTCCATGGATCATGCAGACTAAAAGCGTTTAGTGATATACCGTTTACGTAAATGTCGAAATCACTCTAGTTGTAACAAATGTTTAAATCAAAATCATTAATTACTAAAAGCATTTAGTGATATACTGTGTATGTAAATATCAAAATCAACAAAATAGATAGAATATTTTGAAGTACCTGCAAGGTCAGGATGTGTCCGAGTAATCTTTAACCAATCCATTTGGCTATATCCTTTTTCAAAAGGAACCTTTGTCCGCACAATGGGTGTTTTTGTAACAACCTTCTGTTCCTGTGAACCATTAATAACATCTCGAATACTTGCTTGTCCCAACGATTCACTAGCATTGAGCTTTGGAGAGCTCATATCAACAACCTTAAAAGGAAAAGGACCGTCGGTTCTCAAGTCTTTTGGCGTGGAATTATCTAAAGCACTATCTTTTTGTAGGGAATCATTAACTTTATCAATACTGGCACCATTTGTACAATCATCTCTGATCATGATATTGCCGATGTTGGGGATGGACTTTGGGGATTCCAGATGAGTTTCAAATCTATTTGTAAGCCATCCTAAAAAAAAAAACCCGCAAAGTTCTTAACTTAAAGCATAAATTACATCAATCCACAAAATTCAGAATAGGCTACAAGCAATAATGGATATAGTATTTTGATCAGGAAAGGTTACCAAAGCAGATTGTAAAATCATTCCATGAAAAGAGAATTCGCCTTGCCTGACAAAAAGTGAAGTCACTAGCAGTAGCATCGCCCATCTCTCAATGTAGACAATTTTGTACTCCAAATTGGCCAATGTAATCCTTTCTGCCAATTGAATACTCTATCAATATAGTTGCATTCCTGTTAATATCATACAATACAATAAGGGAGAAATTCTTCGAAATGGATAAAAAAACAATTATATATGTTTACATGTAAAAAATATAAATCCTTCAAACTTAACAGTTTTTTCATATGCAAATCCCCACCAATACAAGAATTTGTACTTGCCTATTTATTCAGGCCTAAAATTCAAATAATTTCAAGTAGTTGCAAGGGCAGATATTGACACCATTGCAAACCAAATAAAATGGATCCAAAAAAAGGCCATGATTCATAGAATTCAGAATTTTGTCTTTCAATTCTAACTTTTGAGGAAGGAAAGAGGGAAAAGAAATATTATCTTTTATCACTTTTAAAAGGAAAAAATATAGGAAAATCTCGAATTTCACAAGACAACCCACTCTCGATGATAGTACCCACTAATCCTAGCGCTAGGCTACTAACAACCCCCACTACCTAATTCAATGTCCAACAGAAAAGCAAGCACTAGTTAGCCTCTATGCTCATGCCAGCGCCCCCAACCTCAATGTCGTTCGCAATTGATTTGTTGAATTTCCCCATCTCTCAGGCACAACAACCCACCACCCACCCATGTCGAGAGCCCCCATTCTACTGCCGGTGACCCTTTATGGTTTTAAACTTCCAGAAACATGTGCTGACTTCTATGGGGACCAAATTCAAGTAAGTCCGGACTCCGGACCAAAGTCCAAAGTTTGATCTGTTGCATGCCCCAGCCCGAAGTCCAAAGTTTGATTCCTTGCATGCATTCATGTCTCATGTTTTAATTTCTAAGAATTAGATTATTTCAGGGTTCAATTCAATATCTTTTGGTCTATTTTTAAAAAAAATCTATAAAGATCGGCAATAAAAGAATAATAAAAATATTAAATAAAAAAAAAACAAGAAATACACAAATTGATTTGAAAGGAAACATACTCAATCCTCTCTGGCTCAAATTAGCCTTCACCTCCAACAATCAGCTTACAGACCTTCTGCTTTAACTAGTCCAATGCCTGAAAACACAAACTTAAAAAAAAAAGAATTTAACATTTTTTTTCTCTGCACAAGTGAAAATTGGGAAAATATGAGAAATTTGGGAAAATGAAGAGCTAAGAGTTTGTTGGGGGGGGGGGGAGACTGCTGCCTGTGCTATCTAAGATTTGGATAATCTACACTGAGTTTAACTATGCTAATGAACATTGCAAGTAAACCATAGAAAACAGATACAAGCACACCATGACGCGCATTATTATGAGAAAGCATTTTTCAACTGGATATTATCCATAAACAAAAGCTTGATGATGGATTTTATTTTAGACAAGAAACCAATCTTAAATTCTTCTACAAATAAAACAATCTTGCTGACATGAAATTCATCCATATGGAAGCCCAAGCAAACCATGACGCGCATTATTATGAGAAAGCATTCTGCAACTGGATATTACCCATGAAACAGACCACAGTCAAGGTGGGATTGTCTTCGATCCTAACGTCTCTACTCAACCAACTAATGGCCTTAGAAAGGCTTCCAACATTGCAAATGGCCTCGATGTTGTCAGGTTTTGACCTGCCTAAACCGACTTATGTCGCCAAAAAATATAAAACAGACCACATCCCACAGTCAAACCTGCTCTTCGATCCATCTCATGATCTTATCCAGATTCTGGAATTTCCCCGTCAACATATGGAACCCAAATCCCAAGAAAACTAAAAAAATCTAATCTGGGTATCCTAGAATCAACATATAGTAATCCTAAATTTCAAATTGCCTTACATATTGTCAACAATTCGAACTAAAAAGCCCTAATTTTCCCTAGAAAATATCTAGAAATGATGCCAAAGAACCCAAGGTGCCCTACAATATATCAGAAAGGGTAATCAGAAGCCCCAACAAGAAATGGTCACAAAAAACCCAAACTTCCATAGAAAAAATAGCCATAAGCATTAAACCCATCGTAGTGAACCAAAGCCTATCACTTGCTTAAGCTATAATAGATCCCTTGGAACAGTAATTTATCCTATAATCCTTCTCAACATTAGCATACCAGCTCAAATTCCCTTCAGTACCTCACCAATCAAAGCCTAATTAAACAATACGGATAAGAAAGAAAAAGCTTGTAGTGTCTTTATCAAGGAACAGATCCTGACAAAAAAAAAGATACAAAAAGGGAGCCGAGAAACGAATTCGACCGATCCCCTCGAGGGGGCGGCCGCAGGAAAACTAAAGGGCAGATTTATCATCTCCCAAATACAACGGATAGAAACAATCGTTAATCAAAAATCTATTACCTGGCAGAGAGGAGGAGCAACACGATTACGGAGCTCACGCCCTTCCACGGAGAGAGAGAGAGAGAGAGAGAGAGAGAGACTGTCTACAGAAGGAGTGATAAAGGCGCGACCTCGTTGTAATATAATGCGGGGCACCTAGGGCTGCAAACGAGCCGAGCCTAGCCGAACTTTAGGGTGTTCGTGCTCGGCTTGCTTAGTTTGAGCGTAGGCTCTTGTTCGTTCGTGACGAGCTTTTTACCATCGGCTCGTGTCCGGCTCACCAAATTTCAACAAAGCTTCTCGTTTAGTAAACGAACGACCCCGAGCCGAGCCGAGCCGAGCCGAGCTCGAGATTCAGCTGGGTTCGGATTCAGCTCGCTTAATAAACACCTCAAATAAATACTATTAAGTAATAAGAAAACGGTTTCAACACACGTGTAGATAAGTTATTTGCACACTAGCTTAAAATACAGTGGAGGGCACATTGTTTGGATGATCCAAACCATTCATTTGATTGACCCTCACATAGATAGGGTGTCCATAAAAAATCAGCTCCATAGGATCATCCCAACCCTATGATTTGTGGAGGTAAAATGGACATGTATAAACCTTTACAAATCTGTCCATTTTTTGCCTCAACGGTTCGAAGGGATAGGATGATCCTATGGAGCTTATTTTTTGTTGACACCCTATCTATGTGAGGGCCAATCCAATAAATGGTTTGGATCACCCAAACAATGTGGGCCTCCACTGTGTTTTAAGCTAGTGTTTAGAAACCGTTTTCTCGTAAGTAAAATCTATATGAGAAATTATATGATGGGTGGCCGTGAAAACTCGTGAAGTCGGGAAAGTATGGTACGGCCCACTCCATATGATGATCCAAACCATCCATCTGTTAGCCCAGAACTTAAATAGGTTGTGCCCCAAAAATCATTTCTATAGGATGATCTTAACCCTCTGATCTGCATATGTACTGCCTTAAAAATCATTTATGGAATCTTCTACAAATCAGAGGGTTCGGATCATCCTATGGAAATGATTTTTGGGGCACAACATATTTACGTTTTGGCCTAACAGATGGACGGTTTGGATCATCATATGGAGTGGGTTGTACCATACTATCCAAACTTCACGTGTTTTCACAGCCACCCGTCATATAATTTCTCTCTCTCCCTCTCTCTCTCTCTCTCTCTCTCTCTCTCTCTCTATATATATATATATATATATATATATATATATATATATATATCGGAAAAGTGGCCGTACTCGGTCGAGTAGATAAGCTTATCTACTCGGTTGAGCTAAAAACAGTGGGGGCCCATATTTTTTGGGTGATCCAAACCATTCATTTGAAAGGCCCTTGTCTACATAGGCTGTCCACAAAAAATGGACAAACACAGTTTGTCCACAAATTTGCCCATTTTTTCCTCCACTGTTAGATGGGTTAGGATGATCCTATGTGCCTAATTTTTTGTGGCCACTCTATCTAGGTAAGGACCTTTCAAATGAATGGTTTGGATCACCCAAAAAATATGGGCCCCCACTGTTTTTAGCTCAACCGAGTAGATAAGCTTATCTACTAGACCGAGTATGCTCACTTTTCCCATAGTAATATAACAAACATAATCCGAGCTTTAGAGTTCGGCTCGGCTTTATGAACCGAGCCTAAAAAGTTCACGAGCTTGTCCAAGCTGAACTATACAAAGCTCGAGTTTGGCTCGTTTATTTGACGAGCCTAATTTTTGGGCTCGGGTTCGGCTCGTTTAGTAAACAAACGAGCCTGAGCCGGGCTTCTAATGAGCCGAACCCAAACATGTTCGTGAACCGGCTCAGTTCATTTGCAGCCCTAAGCATACCCACCTACAGTCTAGCGGGTCCCACATTTGATTGATCCAAACCGTTTATCTGAGAGGCAACCACAACAAAACATATGATTAGATGTAAGAATTGGATGATAGGCATAATTTTAGGGGCATAGGAGAGCCACAGCAAGACATATCAAGCAGACGGTTCAGATCAATCAAGAGTGGGACCAACAATGCTGAGATTGCAATATAGAAATGATAACATGACTTAGTATTACATTGTGGCGCATACTCTTAACACAATTTTGAATCCAACAATCAGTTTTGGACTCAAAATCGATTCTCGAAATCCAAACCAAACAGAGCCTTAGGAGTGGCATTTCTCGTTACACTGAGAACTTGTGACCATGGTAGGTGTCATTTTCCTTCCATACAAAATGTATGAGCTTCCTAACCACAGAGATAGATAGTAATCACAATCTTTTTACTTGGTTACACTTTATTTTTTTACTATTCAAAAGTGACGGTTGGGATGAAAAGTGGCCAAGTCTTAATTGTACTAATCAATCAGAGATTCAAAAACCCAGTAAAAAGATAATAAAATATAAGAGAAAAGAGGTAAATATCAAGAGTCTTGTTGGCATAACCTCTCATCCTTTGAAGAGTGGAAGGGATACTATCAAGATCTCAGAATTGTTTTCTATGCAAAATAGAAGCCATTGATCTTGCGGGCCACCACTGAAGCATAATAGCCTTACAAATCTCAGAAGGAGATCTCATTTATACTGTTTTTCAAAGATCACCAGATCAATGTTGGACCATTGATCTAGTGGTAAGCCCATAAGATCAATGGCTCATATCATCAGACAGACACTCCATGGGTGCGATGATTGTGCCTTTACTTAGGGCATTCCACACATATCCTAATCAAAGAATCCTTCAAATCACACGCTCGTGTTTGAATCCACTCCATTTGGATTCGGACTATCTGTATGGATCTTCGAAGCAGGACTCGCCATACTTATTAAAAAGGGATAATTACATTTACACCCCCTCTATCCACTTCCACCCCTATAGTTTAAAACGTGACAAATACACCCCCTGTAGTTTCAATTTGTTTAAGGTTTGCCCCCTCAGCTGAAGGTTCGTCTATAGATTGAAGGGTTAGGATGATCCGATGGAGCTGATTTTTTGGGCACACCCTATCTATGTCAGGACCCATCAAATGAACGCTTTGGATCATCCAAACAATGTGGGCCCACATTATTTGGATGATTTTTTGGTAGTGTTTGGATTCGGGTATGGGCCCACATTGTTTGGATGATCCAAAGCGTTCATTTGATGGGTTCTGACATAGATAGGGTGTGCCCAAAAAATCAGCTCCATCGGATCATCCTAACCCTTCAATCTATGGACGAACCTTCAGCTGAGGGGGCCTACCTTAAATAAATTGAAACTACAGGGGTGTATTTGTCACGTTTTAAACTATAGGGGTGGAATAGAAACTAGAGGGGGTGTAAATGTAATTTTCCATCTTAAAAAGTGTTCCCACAATATGCAGCACAAGCAGGATCTAGAGTTTTATACTGTGAATTCCTGACATGCTAGTGTGGCATAAAAAGTGTTCCCACACGAACATCATTTCTTCCCTCTTTCATTCCATTTTCTGAAAAATCAGCTTTAGGTTTTTCGTTTTCCCCAATCTCCTCCTCGCCCTACGAATCTTCCAATGTACGTTTTCCTTTTCTCTCTTTCTCTGTTTTTCCTTTCCTCCCCCCCACACAAGATTTCTATTTGAAGATCTGTTTTTGCTCTGTTACAAGAGAATTAGTTTTTTTTTTCCGAGAAAATTAGGGGAAAAGAGATTATAATGATGAATTTCGGATTTCGAAAGCGCAGATGTCGAAAGCTGGAGCTATGGATCTGGCATCTGGTCTTGGAGGAAAGATCGATAAGAAGGAAGTTCTTTCAGCTGTTGATCAGTACGTTTTGAATGCTTTTTCCCCTTTCTTTCGTTCTTAAAATACAATGCATGTATGAATGTGAACATGAATGAGATGCTGCTAGATTTTTTTTTCTTTTCATGAATCGACAGCGTGATTTGTTTTCTTTGCTCTTCGAAAACAACTTATTTCGGATCTGGTTACATTTTCTTTGTCTTTTTCTACTACTTGTGTTTGTTGTATTTTCATAGATAGTATCTCTAAGCATAAGAGTATTCTAATCTTAATTAACTTGGAAAACTTATGCTTAATCAGTTAAATCTTGATTTAATAGGACAATAGATTAAATCAATGAAAACTGAAGATCCTGGGCAACTTATGGAAGAATGCATCCTGTCGTTGTGTTGGTGACTTCTAAAGAATTTAAGCATATCAAAATGAGATGATAGATGTGTTCGAGGATTAGATCTCTATTTTTCAGAAGTTCTGGTACTTCTGAAATTTCGTTATTCTCATCCTTTCAAGCTTGGCGGAGATTTTCAGATCTGGTGACATTTCAAGAAAGGGTTGAAAATTGAAACAATACATGGATTGGTATAGGTCCTGATCGATTTCACTCAGGATTGAAAGGACAAAGGGAACATGATTCTGATCTCTGTAGCTGCTAATTCATTCAGGTGATTCTGCGATTTTTCTGCTACAGACGGGGTTAATAAATAGGTGCCACCAATGAAATCTCAATTATAAGAAGCATATAGAAGATCAATGAAAAAAGGAATATCCTGGACAAGTTATGGAAGAATAAATGTGGATCTAGATTTCTGAAGAATGTAAGCGTATCAATCTGATATAAGGAATATAACTATATGCTTCAGAGAAAACTGAAGGTGCTAAACAGTTAATGGAAGAGTACATACGGCCGTACATTTATGAAGAATGTAATAATATCATTCTGAGATGAATTCAAAGGAAGAGATCTCTATGTTAGAAAAGTATCAGTACAATTTAAGCATTTTTAACATTCAAGCTTGGTAGAAAATTTTAGATATGGAGACATTGCAAGAAAGGGTTGAAAGGATTGAAATTTAAAACTAAGGAAAAAAAAATTTCTTCTCTGCAGTTTCTAGTTCAACCAGAGGATTCTGTGATTTTATGCTACATATGGTGTCAAGAAATAGATGTTGATTCTATGAGTGCAGCAGAGCACAAAAAGCATCTCTAGATGAGCTGAGTGCTACTGCTACTTATGAACAACACATTACCATCATGACTGAAATCAGGGCTGAGGTTCTGTAGAATGTAGGTTTATTGATGTGAAATAAGTTCAAGAAAAATATGTTTTTAAATTTTGAGTGTCTTTATAATTTCAGCACTTATAGCCACTGAACTTGGTAGAATAATTTTAGATTTGGAGAATTGCAAGTAACGATTGAAAATTGAAACAACAAGTTTATTGATGTAGACCAAAATCGATGACATTCAGGATTGCAAAGCACAACGGGGGACGATCTTGGCCTCTGTAGCTTCTAAATCAATCTGGTGATCCTGCATTTTGCTGCTTCATATATATATATATATAGGGGAAAGTGATTGTGAGCGGCCCCTCATATAAGCTTATATGAGGTGACCGCTAAAATCATGGTGGGACCCACATTTTTTGGGTGATCCGAACCGGTCATTTGATAGGCCCTGACATAGATAGGGGGTGCCCAAAAACTCAGCTCCATAGGATCATCCCAACCCTTCGTACTGTTGAGGTGAAAGAGGGGAAATTGGACGCGTAAGTGGGCAAATTTATACCCACCCATTTTCCTCTCTTTCACCTCCATAGTTCTAAGGGTTGGGATGGTCCTATGGAGCTGATTTTTTGGGTACCCCTTATCTTTGTCAGGGCCTATCAAATGACCGGTTCGGATCGCCCCAAAAATGTGGGCCCACCATATTTTTAGCAGTCACCTCATATAAGCTTATATGAGGGGCCGCTCACAATCACTTTCCCCATATATATATATATATATATATATTTATTTATTTATTTATTTTTGGTAGGTATGCTGGGATCGAACCTGCGACCTCAAGGTTGAGAAACAAAGCCTTGATTCTATAACTGAATTGTACAGCATAAATTGCATCAGTGGATGAGTCGAGCCATTTTCATGGCTATGGAACTAGGGGTGAAACCAAAAAATATGCAGGGTTGAGTTTTAACTATGATCGCTTATGTTTCTTCTTCAATGCTGCATAGATTTCACTTTTTTAGGTAATTGTGGAACTCTTTATGCTTCATGCAATCTTTGATTAAAATTCTATCTTTTGTATGAGCTGCTGTAATTCTGTCATCCTAGAGATGGCTGGGTGGTAAGTTCCTTCAACAGTCAGGAGTGCTCCCTGGATCCCAGCAGTTCCTATAGGGTGAAGAGCTGCCTAGAAAAATCCTTAGGATGCAATTTTTGAAAGGATCTGTCTGTTGTTAAAGAGCTTTGCTGATGCTCCGACTAAAAGACAGTCCTAGTCCACACCATCTCAGCATCAGAAATGAAACATCAGACTCCTAGTCTCCTCAAAGCAATCACAAATGAACAGCTTGGGGCTTTTATCCTGAACATATTTCAGTTTCAGAATCCTGTAGAAAATCAAAATGGAAGCATCACGTGCCTGTTCAGATTTTATTTATTGACCGTAGCCTGCTCAAAATCTGAGAAAACTGTGCATGTTCTACGGCAATGGCGTTCATTGTATTAATTGTCTCAAGCATCCACTTCTCCAACAATGTTGATTCCTCCAGCCCCTTTAACTGCAGGACCTTGGCTTAGAAATCCTGGGACCTTTGCATAGTATTCAATACAGTCAACCATCAAACACAAGCCCTGTTGTGACCTGATTGATGTCTAAAGCGCCTTGTCGCATCCTCTTCCATGGAAACAGAAAATCCCCTTATTGAGAGGACGGAAATGCAAACCCAGGAACAGCAAGCAAACTCTCAAGTGACACCCTCATTGGCTGAAATATAGGCTCTTAGGACAGAAATAGCCGAGCTTCCACTATTAATGTAATGCATCTTCTCCTCACCTCAATCAGCAGCTCTAGCAGAACCAGTGGGAACTGACTCAACCAACTAATTGGGATCGCAAGGCATAGCAGCCGTTGATTCCGAACCAAGCTCAAAACAACCAGATGACTGGAGTGGGAGATGACTGTAATCTCAACCCAATGTCTTTCTCTCCTCCCCACCAAATGGATCCGCTCCAAGGCATCTACCTAGAACATGTGACTTATTATGCTGGTTTCTCTCTTAAATCTTAGGGAGCCTTCAGGCTGAGTAAATATTTTTTCCAGGGCTACCAAGAGAATTAATTCCACACTGATCTTTGCTTCAACTGTTCAAGGCATGATGGTGGTTTAGAACTGGGAAATAGTGATCTCACAGTTCCTGTGTATTACTTTATCATATTTTACCTTAACTTTAATTATAAAGATCCATGGCAATGATGGTGGAGGTATTCACAATTTGCTTTGTCTGTGACTCTAGGCATGCAATAGTTTTCTATTCATAGCTACTTAAATACTACAGGTGGGCATTTTCTAGGGATCATGTAACCTCATTTTGGAACCTACATACCATCCACAGATGAAGTTGAAGTAGGTTGGCCATGCTCCTTTCATTGGTTGGTTTAGGTTTTAATTTCTTCAAAATTCTTATTTGATGTTATTTAAAATTCTGAATCGAATATTTCCAAAGATCCATAGAATGATCTCTTTTTATTCAAAGTTGAAACTGATTGATGCATTTTTGGTTATGTATTGGAGATCCGTACAAATGAAATTCAGTGGAGTGTTTGTAACTGTTGAAACTGTTTGTTGAAATTGTGAAGAGGTAGTATTGTAGTGATGCCACTTGAACAGATGAGTGCAAATATTGATATGTAAAAGCATCCTAGTGTTGTCAAGTACCTCTTCTATTCATCTACTTGTACTTGAACTCCCTCCTTGGAAATATTGTATCTTTTAGTACAATATTTCCAAATATCCATAGAATGATCTCTTTTTATTCAAAATTGAAACTGATTGATGCATTTTGGGTTATGTATTGGACATAGCTTCAAAAGTTCCCCCCACGTCATTGTCCACTTGCCCAAGTCGACTCCCTTGTAACTTGGCCGCATTCTTGTCTAAGTCTGTGTTTTGCCTTACAAAGTCAATCAAAACACCTTTGACTACCTGAGTTATGACAGCATCAACTGAGTACTCAGCTATGTCAATCGAGTACCTGGCCACGCCGCGCCAAGTTCACTAGGATTTACATAGGCCTCATTTTGGCCTGCATTCGCGTTTTAAAATACTAGTATTGGATATCCATTCTTACGTATAAATGAAACTCAGTGGAGGCCCAAAGTGTTCATTTGTGGAAAGTGCAAATGAACAGATGAGTGCAAAATACTGATATGTAATGGTGCCACATGAACAGATGAGTGCAAAATACTGATATGTAAAAGCATCTTAGTGTTGTGAACTACCTCTTCTAGTCATATACTTGTACTTTTCCGCCTTCTTGTTTTTACTTTGTATCTTTCTTTTTTGTTGTAGCCCTGACCTCCTCAGTCAGGGCGCTTCTCTTTTCTAATGAGTAATATGTTTTTTTTTTTTTTTTTTGAGACGGTAAAATAGAGAATATATTAAAAGACGAACCAAGATGGTTCTAGCAAATTACAGAAAGAGAAAAAAACCAAAATACAAAATCAAGGTGGGAGATAATCAAACCACTCCAAGGTAGACCTAGAAACACCAACCCTAGCCAGGGAGTCTGCATTTGCATTACTCTAATGAGTAATATGCTTATCATTCAAAAAAAAATAAAAATGCCTCAGAGAATGTGTTAGGTTCTAAGTTGAGAATCTAGTTGCATAGTTATGCCCAATTAGCTTTAAACTGACCCTCTAAAGTATCTTACATAAAGTTAACGAATAAGACGTAAAATTTTCTTTTATTTGCCAAATTTGGTAAGTATGGTATGGTAACAATCAACAAGTCGACATTGGGGTTGAGATGTTTTTATATTGAGATGTTTCTATATTTGTGTGTTGGTTATCATTCAGCATTTTGATGTTGATATATTTGCATCCTTTTAATGTGATTTTCTTTGCACAATAATGTAGGTATGAGAAGTATCATGTCTCTTTTGGAGGGGAAGAAGAAGCCAGAAAAGCTAACTACACGGACATGGTATAAGAATAGCATTATTATCAATTTGTTTTTCTAGTTTTCATTACACCTGACTTCCATATATGACTTCTCCTCTGAGATACATATGTGTTCATTTATTCAATTTTGCTTGAACTTTCTGTTATTTGGCATGTTCTTTTGGAAGATTTTTTCAGGAAAACAATCTTAGTATGAAGTGCATATGTTTCTCTTTGCTTTTGGTGGTAGTATGGCTGAGTTAGGGCATACTAAAAAGGCACATGCCTTATTGAACCAAAGGCTAAAACATGATTCCAAAGTTTGTTGATTTCAATGTATCTGCTTGTTTCCCTAGGATGAAACTTTCATCTTTGCTCCTTGAAGCAAATACCTTCTCCCTTTGTGGAAAGGGAAAATAGATCTCCAATGCCTCTACATGGATTCTAAATCTTTTAAATTGTTACTATATTGCAATCTGAGACGTTTCCAACACGGATTCTTTGCACATTCAGAAAAATCCATGTAACATAGATCAGTATACATATAATATGAGAAATTATATGATGGAAGGGCGTACAAACATGCAAAGGTGGTACGATGGAAGTACCACCCTTGGTATCTGATCCAACAACAGCTTCTCAAAAGGTGAGCTGCTGTTGGATCAAATATCAAGGATGGGATGATGAGTACATGTTTGTACGCCTTTTCATCGTGTAATTTCTCCATATTATATTAGGCACCCTCATCATGTTTCTCGAATTTTATTTCCATGAATATATGCATATTTTTATATAATTGTGTATTCTGATCTTATTATTTGCAGGCGCTAGCAAACCTGTATTTAGAATAATTGAGTTTAAGAGTACACAGGGTATGGGTACTTACATTTGGATATGCAATTGCAAATTGGTATGCAATGTCTGCCTTATACAAGCTCCAGGCGTTGTTAGGGAATGATGCAACGTTATGTCTGGTAGTAGATGGATGGTCTTGTAAGTAGTCTGGTATCTAGTATTCTCAAAGTTTAGCGATGTATATAATGTTGAAAGATGAAAGGGTGTTTATTAATTTTCTGTTTTGAATGGGTTGGGAGGCCATAGGTGTCCATATGAGTACAAGGAAGTCAGTGATTTCCATAGTTGAAGTTGAAAAATCAAATAATTAAATATTGATACCATGCGTTTCATATATCTACAGCCTATGCTTGAAGAAATCTTAAAATTAAAGAAGCGTCACTCCTTGGTGACTTGAAAGAACAATGACAAAAAATTGTAAAGGCAGATATTTGGGTTCTGAAAGTCTAATATAAAAAATTATTGGGCAGAAAGATTTTGGTGGCCTGAATCTTGGTAACCTATGTTAAATGATCTTGAGTTCCAAATTTTAGGTCATTATACTGTATATGAATCCTAATGTTTTCTCATTGACTGGGGACCCAGTGTTTTTCAAGTGACAGTTGACTGTACTTTATATACGTTGTAGGTACTAAAAAAATGTTAGAGGATATTAGTTCCTTATGCCATTGTTTTAGTCCTTCTGGTTGTTAGAGAGAGACTGTCGTCGTCTGCTAACTAATTTAATGAGACTATTCAAAATGTCATGTCATGGGTCTTCACTCAAGCAATTCAAATAACAATTAATGTTTTCTATATATTAGTGAGAATATGCATGCATGTTGCATGGAAACTTAACTTGGGTATGATCTCTCTGGAGGTTCTGCCGACCTGAACAAAGAGCTTCACATCCCAGCACGCCTAAAAAAGATATAACTTGACTAAACCGCTGCTAAGGGCGGAGTTAAAGAAACCCATCCCTGCTTCCGCTCTTTTAAGTTTCTAAACTTATAGTAATGTAAAAAGCAGCATGTGTTGGCTTAGTGGAATGAGGAATTTATTAAGTTTCCTAGACATAGACGAGCATATGGGCCAGAGGATTTAAGTGGGGTTGTACATTCTCCATATTTGATATTTGAACAGTTGACTAGACTTACTTTGACATCTCATCCTCATGAAGCATAATATGATCAGCAATATCTATCTCATGCGGTTTTCAGGTAAATAAATACTATGATCTTGTGACCAGCTTCTACGAATTCGGCTGGGGAGAATCTTTTCATTTTGCACACAGGTTAGCATTACCTACATTATTGAATCTCAGGAGATTTCTGCTTATTTAAGCTGCAAAGTAACCTAATTTCAAGTTGTATATGCATTTTATGCTTACCTGCAGACGATTGAAGATGAATTAACATGAGTTTTTTTAACTGTGCAGATGGAAAGGGGAGTCACTTCGAGAAAGCATCAAGCGGCATGAACACTTTCTTGCTTTACAACTAAGTTTAAAATGTGGAATGAAGGTTTTACTGAGCAGCCCTTTCTTTATGATGCGCCAAATGACAGCCATCAAATTTGAGTCCAGTTTTGTTTCTCTTCAAAGTGGTAATGTTGAGCTTCTGGCTTGTCACTGTAGGTTTTGGATGTGGGATGTGGGATTGGTGGACCACTACGAGAAATCGCTAGATTTAGGTAAGTATTCACAAGTTGCCTTTGTTCTTGTTCTGAAATCGCGAAACTTCTACTGCTGATAATGAGGAAATGGATGGATGTTGTTACACTATATATATTTTAAGTTTATATTGAAAAACTCGCTTTCAAGTTTCATGCTTTTTGTATAATTATGAATGGATCATATTTTGATTTAAAAATCATCAGATCATAAACTTTAATGATTAGAACTTGTGTGCTACTGCATTAAAATCCAATTCAAGGAGACCTGATCCCAGTAACTCACCAAAATTCAATTGCAAGTAATTGATGAATGCATATGGTAACGGCTTGGTGGAAGAATGTCCAACTCCCGGACCATCGAGTCTGAGGGACAATTCGCTTCATGTTAACTAATTTTGAGATCTGATATCTAGTGTTATATGCTCCTACCACAACTAAATTTCTAGACTCGTTCCAAAATTATGCTTAGTAAGGCTAAATTTCTTGTCAATCAAGTCATTGTTGTTCCTCTGTATTTTATTTATTGCAACTGTCTAGCTCTAACAGATATAAAATTACCATAAATTTGGTATTTTGTGCGTAAGTACTTATATGGATTCTATTAGGAATGAAGAAGGCTACACATTTTTATCCCTTCTTAAGATAATGTTATTCCTGAAGATCCCTTCTTCAGATAATGTTACTCCTGAAGATCTTTCTCCCTGCTTTTCTCATTTTCTAGCATGGGATACTGTCCGGTGTTACAGATCAGTACATTAGTTAAAATGATTGATGAGAGAATATTTTGTTTTAGTACACCAGCTTTAGAACTCTCCTAATTATTTTAGTACACCAGCTCTAGAACTCTCCTAGATATGAAAGATCTTTATCAATAAATCCCAATTGCAAAGCAATCTCAGCTTACCCATGAAACAGAAATAAATTTTATGCCCATTTTTAAGTGGAAAAATGGGTTTAAAATTTGTTTTATGTCCACTTCACGTAGAAAGAAATGGATCCTGAAGGAAAAATGTTCCCATCCAAAGGCAAGTTTTGAAAATTTTTGAATGGTGAAATCAGTTCTGAACTTGATAGCTCATTATTATGATTTCTTTTTCAGCGACAACTGTGAGATTAATGGATTTGTATGGTTTGATTGCAGCTCAACATCCATTACAGGGTTGAACAATAATGAATACCAGATATCAAGAGGAACAGTAAGTGTTTTTTTTCTTTGTGTGAGACGATGCATACTAAAGACACACGAGTTTCTTCGCATGACTTTGGTCCTTTTTATTTGGGTTCTTGTTTTCCATTTTTGAAACCATTAAAAATATTTACGTCCTACTTAATTCTATAGCATGCACTGACACAAAGTTGCTCCATAGGAACTCAACCGTGCAACAGGCGTGGACAAGTCCTGTAACTTTGTGAAGGTCAGTTTTTCTTCTTTTCTGTTTGTTTTCTTTTGATTCCACTGTGTTCATGTTTGTTTTAGCGACTAGTGTTTTATAAAATTATAGAACCAGCTGTAGTCAAAATATAATTGAACCTCATTTTCTCCATTGCAGGCGGACTTCATGAAGATGCCATTTTCAGACAGTACTTTTGATGCAATATATGCAATAGAAGCTACCTGCCATGCCCCAGATGCGGTTTGTGTTTTCAACACAACTTAGATTTTGTAACTCTAGTTATTTATTGGTTTTGCATCCAGATAATGTTTTAGTTTACATATTGGATATATGTTTTAGAGCATCCATGTGATCTTTATTTTTATGATTGAAACAGCTTGGGTGCTACAAAGAGATTTATAGAGTGTTAAAGCCTGGTCAGTGTTTTGCTGCATATGAATGGTGTATGACAGATTCATTCGATCCTGAGAACCAAAGCCACCAGAAAATTAAGGTCATAGCCTATAACATTATTACCCACTACTACTACTACTAGTCTCTCTCTCTCTCTCTCTCTCTCTCTCTCATGTGCGAGTAACATGAACTTTTCGTGGATACAGGCAGAAATTGAGCTTGGCGATGGCCTTCCAGACATAAGAACGACAAGACAGTGCCTTGAAGCTCTGAAGCTTGCCGGTTTTGAGGTAAGAAGCTAAGGCCCTATTTGGATACCTTGGAAAACTATTTGCCTATAATCTTATGTGCAAATGAAGTCAAATATGATTATTTGGAAATAGTGGTATTAATGGTTTTAGAAATTATATTGTTAATTGCTTTCAAAGAGGCCTTTATGGCCCATATGCGAGTATGACTAAATTAAAACACCCTTATTTGCAAATAAAGACCGATTTTGGTGGCATCCAAAGAGGCCCTAAATTGTTGAATTTGTCCTTCTTATGGGGTTCTCTTTATGTGATATTCTCTAAACTGTTGTGAAAGATAATTGGATTTGCTCAGCCGTACTCTGGTGTCACTGTTAATTGCTTTTTCTTTCTTTTTCTCTTCTTTTCTGAAAGGTTATATGGGAGAAGGATCTCGCTTTGGATTCACCTGTACCTTGGTACCTGCCTTTGGATACAAGTCGCTTCTCTTTAAGTAGCTTCCGTTTGACAACTCTCGGACGTTTGATCACTAGAAACATGGTACGTGACATTCCTATCCTCTGTTTTTTTCTATTATTTTGAAGTTTGAAGAGTTACATTTGAAGGTATCATTTTTATCCTTTGTATCATAGACAGCTAATTATTGAGGCTTTTACCTTTATAGGTCAGGGCCTTAGAATTTGTGGGTCTTGCACCTGAAGGAAGTCAGCGAGTTTCATCTTTCCTGGAGAAAGCTGCAGAGGGGCTGGTCGAAGGTGGAAGGTGAGAGTGCATCCTCATAAACCAACCATATCACATACTAATTAGGCATAACACTCATGTCAGTTTGTCCTATATTTTAAATATAAAAAAGCAAACCAGACAAACTGGCATGGTGCAAAATTCCTAAATGTGGGGGATGACTTGTCCCCTTACTGTAAGTGCAGCTTACATGTGTAGGATGAGTTGTACCCTTTCTGTGTTGCAGTTACATCATTAAGAAAATTGTTATCTTTTCTCTGTTGAAAAGAAGAAGAAGAAGAAGAAGAAGAAGAAGCACTACTTAGTTCTGAAAATCTGATTATAATTGAGCATAATTACAATAAAATTTTCAAAAGAATATGTAAAAAGAGAAGTGCTTTTGTTTATTAATGGGCGTACTGGATACTTATATGTGGTAATGTCTTCCGCAGGAAAGAGATCTTCACCCCAATGTACTTCTTCTTAGCTCGGAAGCCCCATGCTGGGGTTGATGCTACTTCACTTGCTGCAGAAGCTAGATGAGGTTTTTTGAAACTTGGCGCCCCGTTATCTTTGAAACAAAATCGGCTTAAATCTACAGTAGGGCTTTCTAGTAATGAAAATCCTGCATTTGATTCTTCAAGTGATGTGTGCTTTGTTAACTGAAACTGAAAAAAGAAACATGAGTACCGATGGAAATTCCAACATCTGCATATTTTTTTACCATCGATGAATGGGAACAACTAGTGAAATTCATTACTCTCGTAGATCAAAAGAAAGGGTAGAGAATTTATTCGATTGAACTCATCTCATTTACTAAAAGGACAGGCACCTCCTCATCTTCCTACATCCATACTATATAACATATGATTTTATGACCAAAACCTAACTTTAATCACATCTAATCACCCACACCCTAAATAACTAAAACCAAAAGTGCATTACTAAACAAAACACTCTGCAAAACCCAACCCATCTCATACAACAAAGACACTAAAGAGCACTCCAATTCCAAATCCGAAAGAGCTCAGCCCCTTAGAAGGAGGAGCGTCACCGTTCTGTAATTCCGGTGGAGAAACATTAGGAGTTTCCTCAGACGGTGCCGGCGAAGGAGAAGACTGTGAAGGGAAAGATGGTGAATGCGCCGGAGCGTGATCAGCAATCTTTATATCAACCTTCTGCCCGAGGGAGCAATGGCGGGGAAATCCACAAATGAAGAAATGGTGCTTTCTCTTAATGGTAATAGTGTCATTCCCTGTCCAAAATGTGGCCATGGGTGCCGAAGTATTGCAGGATCGGTACTGCTGTCTGCTCACTTCCAGGACGTTGTGGAATTGCTTGTTGTACTCGAAAACTGCACACCAAAGAAAAATGCAAAGAAACTAGTCTTACTCCGTGTACCTTAAATGTTCTTACCCGGCCAATATAAGCCAAAGGGCCTTCAACAGTGCACACTAATACACTCTAGCTCAGTGTATAGTGTGACACAACCAATTACTCCAAAAGCTTAAGCTGTTAGGATCATCCTATAGCGTGGTCCGTATAAAATCTCGTTAGAGTTAGAGATAGCAGTCACTCTCTCTTTTTTTCTTGGGTAGATCATACACGTAGCACATGTGGGCCCTTTTTTTGGGTTGAGGCCCTTGAGGGGGCCCATGTAGATTTCTAATATCGAAGAGTTAGTTGGGTTGAGGCCCTTGAGGGGGCAGATTTTGTCTTATTCACTCAATTCATCTGAGGCGGCTGTTCTCACATGCAAAAGCCAGCTGTGAAATGGCGTTAAGCGAAATTCCAAGCAAATCCCTTTTCACAAATAAAAGAGCAAGGTTCAAGAGGAAAGTCTCCAAGAGGGGATTTCTCGGCCAAGGCCCATCCGAAATGAGCCCAGCAAAGCAAACGTATTACTTCGATCAACAAAAAGGTGGCAACACCAGCACTCTAGTTGTATAGAAGTTGGGCACGTTAATGAGATCTGGATCGTACATCCAGTCAAAGTGCATGGTGGGCCATACCCAAAAGTCACATCTACCCCGATCAAACAATGCAACCTTCTAATGGGCACTAAATGAGTTGTTCAGACTTAAGGGGTCATGGCACGAGAAGGATGAGCCACGTAAACGTGAAAACAAACTTAGTGACCTCCACGTGGCAGTGAAACTATAACTTCAACCACGTTGCACTGCAATGTTCTGCCGCGTTGCCCTTAGCATGAGGATGACCTGGCATGATATACGTATATTACACCATGCACTACGTGGAGCAGGCACCATGACCCATCCATGCGCATGATGGCGGGGGTCATGGTGCCATGTAGAGAGAGAGAGAGAGAGAGAGAGAGAGAGAGAGAGACTTATATAAAAAAAATTAGAAAAGGATAGAGAGAAACAAGAGAGATAGACAAACAGTAGAAAAGGCAAAGAAAAAAACGAGGGATTATCAATATGATGGAAATCGTATGAAAAACTAAAAAAAGAGATGTAAGAACAGGAAGCGAGCCCAAAACCAGAATAGAAAAATACATCAAGAAATCAAAAGCCACGACATGATTGAGAAAGCATGTAAAACATAGTAACATACAACTATACAACTATACAAGGGACTGTTTATCTAGGAGGAAAAGAAGAGCAAAATACAGAACAACATGCAGAATAAAGGACAGAATGCCACCCCATGGTAGCAAATAAAAATCAAGCTTTTGAGAGAAAAGAAGACCCATGGTAGTAAAAGGCAGAATCAATCACAGGAAAAGAAGAAGAAGCAGAAAGAAGAATAACACAACAGAATAAGAGAAGATTGAAAAGAAGGAAAAGGGTAAAGTAGAGAAGACACAAAATCCTTGAGATTAAATAAGAAAGAACTGAGAGGAGAAATGAAACCCATATCTAAAGGAAGGACATATGAAGAAAAAAATCCACTTACTAAGAGTGTCTCCCGCATGGAACGATTTGGTTGCAGCCCAAGCTTTGTAGCTTACGTTGCCTACAGTCCAACCAACAGAATCTCCCACCTTGTAAATCTCAGCAGAAGAAAGCCCTATAATAGTGCAGACAAGGAACAAAATCATGGCTTTTTGAAAAGCTTCCATGGCGAGAGAGAGAGAGAGAGAGAGAGAGAGAGAGAGGATTTCCTTTGTTTGGGCAGTTATATTATATATTCGTCTGTGTTGCAGTATTCTTTTTGACAGAGGGTTTGAAGAGTCAAAAGCCATAAACTAGAAAAGACAACTCACTTATGTAATATAAAGAAATGATACTTCCACCTCCTTTTGCTTATCTCCTGAAAATGGGAGTTTTTTTTTTTTTTTTTTTGAAGAAAAGATATGAAAGTGCTGGTGGAAAAATCATTTTCTTATGTGATTTGACCGTGGTGATGAGTTGCAATAGAGTAGTCCTCAGTCCTTTCACACTGGTTTATTTAATGTAATCTTTGAATCAAGTAAGTGGGTCTAATTTGGGAGGATCTTTGAATCTAAAGTAAGCGGGTCTAATTTGGGAGGCTTAAAACAAACAATTAATTGCAATGGAAGCATTTGAGAATTCTCTACCATAGTCTCAAATTTGAATGCTTAAACATGAGATTTTTGGTTTATATCCCATCCATTGCGGGCCCAGCAGGCGAATGGTATTTGCCATGTCACTAAACATTTGATCATGATCAGACGGTAATGATAAGCTGGGATGTAAATACTCGAAATAGCCCTCCCTTTAAAATTCGTCCCCCCTTGTAAATCAAGGGCATGTTTGGCATTTAGAGTCAGAATTTGACTAGGACTTTTTTAGAAAAGCCTATAAATACATCTTGAAGAGAGATTAAGAAACCCTAAACCGTTTTTGCAATCCTCTACGTGGAGAAAGAGAGGAAGATTGCGATTTGGAAGGAGAGAACGCAAATCGAGGTAAGATCTATGTTCTACATATGATTTAGCATGTTACAAACATTAAAACAAGGATTAAGTATTTAAAATGTATGATTTGTGATCAATATGACTTAGAATACAAACCCTTTGACTGATCTCGGATTCTTTAGGTTAGGTATCGCCCTTCGATCCCCAACGAACCCAAAATCTGGCCGTTATGTCATATAATTTTAGTTTTAGGAATCTTAACCTAAAAGATTAGATTATTTTACAATAATTATTCGTACCGATTGAAAGCATGAAATTGATTTAGATGGATTCCTCTCGTCGATACGAGTCTAACGGATCTGACCACGCTCGAATCAGAGCTAAAACGAAAAAGTTATGGTTCGTTGAAGCTTTAGAAAAATCAGGGATGAATCTGGAATTTTCGGAAAAAACCTAGTCTCTGTAAGCGGGCGTTCGAAGGTCTGTTCGGGCTTCCGAACGTGATGGAAATTTAAACCCAAGAGTTGGTTTTTCTGAAAAATCTCAGAGGCGTCCGATGAATAGTGTCGGGCGTCCGAACCCAGTGAAAATTTTGAAGTATTTTTCTTAATTTTGGGAGGTTTTAACCACTGCTTTGGCCACCATCCTAGGCCTATTTATTGATATGTATGACATCGTTTGGGATATGTATTGTGCCCTACAAATTGTTGAAGGGATATATATATATGAGAAAACGGTTCCTACACATATGTGTAGATAAGTTATCTACACACTAGCTTAAAATACAGTGGGGGCCACATTATTTGGGTGATCCAAACCATTCATTTTTAAGGCCCTCACATAGATAGGGTGTCCACAAAAAATCAGATCCATAGGATCATCCTAACCATTCGAACTGTGGAGGCAACAAATGGACTAATTTGTAAAGGTTTAAAGACATCCATTTTACCTCCCAAAATCGTAGGGTTGGGATGATCCTATGGATCTGATTTTTTGTAGACACCCTATCTATGTGAGGGCCTTTAAAATGGATGGCTTGGATCACCCAAACAATGTGGGCCCCCACTGTATTTTAAGCTAGTGTGTAGAGAACTCTCTACACATGTGTAGGAACCGTTTTCTCATATATATATATATATGAGGAAAAGGATTGTACACTCGACCGTGCCTAAAGTTAGGTACGGTAGAGTGCCAAATCACATAGGTCCCCCATTTTTGGTGGGCATCTAAACCATTCATTTGCAAGGCCCCATCATAGATAGGGTGCATACCAAAAATCAGCACCATTGAATCATCCTAACCCCTCCAAAACTAGAGGCCAAAATGGGCAGATTTGTGGACAAATACTGTCTGTCCATTTTGGCCTCCACAAATGGATGGGTTAGGATGATCCTATGGAGCTGATTTTTGGTATGCACCCTATCTATGATGGGGCCTTGCAAATGAATGGTTTAGATGCTCACCAAAAATGTGGGACCCGTGTGATTTGGCACTCTACCGTACCTAACTTTAGGTACGGTCGAGCGTACAATCTTATTCCTTTATATATATATATATATATATATATATATATATATATATATATATATATATATATATATATATATTTGTCATTCGAGGTACGTAATTTCATACTACTTTAGTGTTGCGACTTACCATTCAATATCGTGACTTTTGACCACAATGCCTAACTTCTTTGAATATAGGGGTAATTACATTTACACCCCCTCTAGTTTCTGACACATCCACTTCCACCCCTATAGTTTAAAACGTGACAAATACACCCCTGTAGTTTCAATTTGTTTAAGGTTTGCTCCCTCAGCTGAAGGTTCGTCCATAGATTAAAGGGTTAGGATGATCCGATGGAGCTGATTTTTTGGGCACACCCTATCTATGTCAGGACCCATCAAATGAACGCTTTGGATCATCCAAATAATGTGGGCCCATACCCGAATCCAAACACTACCAAAAAATCATCCAAATAATGTGGGCCCACATTGTTTGGATGATCCAAAGCGTTCATTTGATGGGTCCTGACATAGATAGGGTGTGCCCAAAAAATCAGCTCCATCGGATCATCCTAACCCTTCAATCTATGGACGAACCTTCAGCTGAGGGGGCAAACCTTAAACAAATTGAAACTACAGGGGTGTATTTGTCACGTTTTAAACTATAGAGGTGGAAGTGGATGTGTCAGAAACTAGAGGGGGTGTAAATGTAATTATCCCTTGAATATATGAACTTTTGAACAAAATTTCGGATTTTTATTTGGGTCTTGCATGCTTAATCACTTTCGTTGATTAGACTCTATGGAACCTTGTTAATTGATATACTCATTGTATCTCTCCTGATTTAGAGCTTTTGTGAATAGCCTTCACAATCTTCTCAGAACTATGAACCTTTGGACTGACATCCTCTACTATATGAATTCATTACGGAACTAATGTGAAATACTCACTTTGAACTTTGAACACCTTCTTTCGAACTGTGTGAACTTTGAACGCCTATTGAGAGGCTTAGGTTATGTGAACTCAGAAAAGACCCCCGTTACTGGGGCATGGCCTATATGTGAACAAAAGAACTGTGATCCTGCCAATGGGGGATAAACTTGGCCCTGTCGACATGTATGTGAACCTAGGAACTAGTTCCGACACCGTGGGTGGTTGGTGTAAGAAATAACACGCTTTTTGGACCGGTGGGCAGTTGGGGTGAAAATAACTTGCTTTTTGGACTAAGCAGATGATCTTGGGGTGGAATCGTACCCATATTGATTACCTACAGTGACCTCCACCCGTACCGATATTGATTACCTACAATGACCTTTTGAATATTGTGACCTTTGATGTGATACTAGACTTGTGCCCTTATGAACCTTTGTCCCCTCCTTATTGAAATTGTACTTCACTTGTGGCCTATACCTTTTTATTCAGTTATGAACCTTTCCTTTGTAGCATTCATGTCCCCACTTTTGTAGTGTGTTATTATGTACTGAGCTTTTCAGTTGACTGTGGTTATATTAATATTTTCAGAGTTTGATCCTCATGAAGTCGGCGAGGAGGCGCAGAAGTGATTTCTGATTTCTGATTATCGTATCTTTCAATACTTTACATTCTTTAGACAGTAAGTATTGTTTGGGATTATTGAGACTGTAGCATTTGATTCTGTTACTTCGATTATTATGGAATTATGGGTTTAGATGAGAGGATTGATTATTGCTACCTGATCGATTGATTAAGTTAGGATTATCTTTCACCGAAAAGATGGTGTGAGCTTAATCAGACCTCTCATTCACAGGCATGTTTGGCAGCTATGAATACTTCTTTTTTTGTTGATTGGTTGCCATGAATACTTCATCGTGGCCCAATTGTGAAAAATGAGCCGAGGGAAGGGGAGAGACTTGAGAGGGCACAAGTGGAACGGACAGGGTGAGAGCATAACAAATTCAGAAGAAAAAAAAAAAAAAAACGCTAATTCAAATTAGGTTCTTACTTTCCTCTTTTTCAAGTGCTTTTCATACTCCCACTAATATTTCATGGCTGCCAACATTCCATTAAGCCCTGCTCGTTTTGGATTTTGAGAATTGATGGAGTCCAAAACTGATTATTGGACTCAAAATTAAACACAATTTTGAGTCCATAAACAGTTTTGCATTCAAAATCAAGAGTTTTTATACGATGAAAGGTCTTATAGTCCATTATTTTTCAAAAAGTACCGTACAGCCCACACCATAGGATGATCCAAACCATCCATAAGATGGGACACAACCTAAATAGGCTGTGCCCCATAGTTTGATCCTTACCCTCCGATCTATAGAGGGACGGCACATTAGAGGGTTGATCCTAACCCTCCAAAACGAATATGCCTTCAGCAAAATTGATTGAGTCTAGCCTTGTGATTTTTCAAAAGTATGCATGAGATTTGCCTGTACTCAAGATGCCACGCGGGTACAAGAGTATACACAGGTCCTGCTTAAACCAAATGGGCCGCATTAAGGGCAAAATTATCACGGTAAATTACACCCATAATGTTGAAAATCACAACGCCGCAGCATCCAATATTCTTATGGTCAATGTTGAGCTTCCTTAGCTTCGGCTGAATGTTACTGAGATCTGAAACTAATAAGACATTTTCCAGCATTCAATCTAGTGCATGCAGTTCAACCAGTTTAAAGATCAGGAGGAAACATAAGCAACATATCCTGTAGATAAGTATAAGGAATAGACTGAACCCTCTCTAACTCGAATTGATAGATGTAAACAAACAACCGTATTTAAGGCCCTAAAAACACTATCAACAAAACAATTAACATGAAATTTCTTTTCCAGATTTAAATTCCCAGCCACAGAAAAAAATTGTTTCGGGAAGCTTGAATGATACAGTCAGGGCATTATCGTTAAACTCAAATGAGCCAGGACCCCTCCCTCGCTGCTCAGCCATCGCTTGTTACCATGAAATGAGCACAACTCCTCAAAGCATTTGATCCTCTCAACTGATACTACAAAGGCATTTCCAATGTTTCTACTGTATGTTCTGAAGGTCAAGCAGTGCCTAGATAATCAATCAAGGACAAGACACAGTGTGAAGCACCTCTTTTAGAGCTGATGTCAAAGTTCTGCTAGCGAAGAGAACTGCACGTCAATATCAGATAGAATTTCTTGGTTTATTTCAATGGTGCTGCACAATCTCCGTTGCAAATAAGAAGATGAAGGTATTGAATCTGATTCTTGGTTGGGTATTGAAACATTTTCAGCATTCTGCTCATCGGGTGTCTGAACATCCTTGCTTTCAGGAGAACCAGCTTTTTCAGAATTCAACAGATCATCTGGATCATTATCATTAAACAACTGTAATTTCATCTCTAAGCAGGATTTCAACTCATCCTCATTTCGAGCTTTGTTCAATTTGTCAATAAGATCATTTACTGCCACAGTCCTTTCAGCCCGCCATTTTCCTACATGCTTTGGCCTTTTAATCCCCTTCTGCCCATTAAGGTCGTCTGCATTGCCTGAGCCCTCATCATCACCATCGAACTCCTGTTTTTGCAACCTCCTCAGCCCTTCATCAACGAGATCTCGTATTCTCTGTCTGACGCTGTTTGCTCTCTCAGAATTTGATTTCAGCTTAAGTTTCATCCCTGAGCACACTTTCTGAGATTCGTCTTCACTGGAAGATGCAGAATCCAGTGCAGGTGGGCCATCTATTGTGGGCCCTTCCAGTGACAAATTGACGGAAAATGCTTCCTCCAGCAAACTAACATTCTGCATATATCTGTCAAATGCTTCATTTTCGGCTTCAATGTGACTGTTGTTGTGCTCCTTCAACTTGGAGAACCTCCATGCATTTATAGCTGCGGCATCCTGCAACAATGTCCCATATCCGAAGCAATGTCTACTGAAGCCAAATAGAAGATTTATGTATCAGGAACAAGAGGAAAATGAGGTCAATATGAACCTTTCGGGACAATGGCTTCCTTGATCTTAGAGGAATGTGAGCTCTATTGAATTGAGCAAAATTATTAGATAGTTGCCGAAGTGAAGAAAACCTCACGGAAGCCCTGACACAAGTACAGCACATGAATCATGGAGGAGTTTCGAGCAGGACAATGGTTTGTAAGTAGATACAAGGTGCCGATCCTATATATATGACTTACCCTGTAGAAGGCACATCGGTTGATTGCTGGTCAAACAAAGGAGAGTTTGAAGGAGGTTGCTTGTCCGGAAGAGTGGCGTTGGGCTTCAGAACTGCGAAGGTCAATCAATAAGATGAGGAAGATAAGAAATATAACCATATCATTAAAGTTTAGTTTGGGGAAGCTGAACAGCTTCCCATGTAGTATAAGAATCAATGATACACAGATTTTTTTTGAATGGTTCAAATGATATACAGATCTCTCCAAACATTATGATTAATGATTCTGTTCCAAATAACCAAGAGGTGAGGATTTTTTTTTTTTTTTGGAGAAAACAAGAGGTTATGAAGTCTTATCATTCTTCATTAACTTTGTAACTTGTTTACATGAACATAAGATTTCAGAAATATAAGGTATTAAGGTGTCAGAAACAGGGAAAACTAATACAGTAAGATATCCATGAGTACATAATAATATTGAAGTATAATGATATGATTTTAGCAAAAAAAAAATCATACAAGATAGAAGGATGGATGTATATAGATAAATAGAAATTCATCTAAAATTAAACTAGCATCAACAAAGGGCGATGATAAATTCGCACCCCCCATAGGATAATTCGCACCCCTTTAAAGGAGGGTATGTGGCAGACTTTAACGCTTTTTAAAGGCAATTCACGTTAAAGGGGTGCGAATTCATCATTGCCCTAAACAAAATACTAATATATAAGAAAAAATAGCGATGAGTCCAACAGATGTGGCCAACACATGACATTCTAGCTTTGTAACAGAATTCACTAATAATAGAACACATACCATGAATATGACATGGATTTTGAGCTTTTGCGCAGCAACTCTTGCACGACTGGTATGGACACCTGCACAGCAAATTATTAGTGCTTAGAAGGCCTCAGTGGGTAGGCATAATTTATTTGAGTACATTATCATTCCCAAACCAGTTCTACACAATTATAGCTTACTGTCTGAAGTCTGAACCACTTCATGTCTGGTTGTAAAAGATGAGCACTTGAAATGTGGAGACATGCATAAAAGCATAAAAGACAAGCATGGTAAAGCCACTTTATTTATTTATCTATTTACCTAATTATTCGGATGCTTCATGTCAAAAAAAAATAAGAGTCCTGTCTCCCAATCTTTCTATCTCTTGCAAACATGCACCTTACTTAAGGCTCAATTTAGCAGATAACTTATACAAGACCCAAAGCCTTGTCGCTTGCAAACCTCTTTCCATTCCCCAAAATGGAACCTTCTCTTGGTTTCCGAGTCATCTCATAATAAGTTCCGTAGCAGTTGTTCGATGCAATTGATAGCATTCACCCAATATTTGTACAAGGGCATAAAAAACAGAGGAAGATTTGATAGAATGGTGTTTATTAAGGGGCCGTTTGGATACACAGATTTTAGAATCCAGGTTTTAGTTTGAAAACAGTGTAAAAGAGAGTTCATGATCAAGCTGTTGTATGCTGTCCGGACCATGGTTTTAAATTTCGGTTTCAGTACCGGTTTCGGACCCCACTGAAATCGAAATTTCGACCGAAATTTTGAGATTTCAGCTGAAATCCGACAAAACCAGATAAACAATATTTTATTTGATATAAAATTTCGGTCGAAATTTCGGTAAAATATTAATTTAATTAAAAAAAAACAGGTTTTTGGGTGAAATTTCGACCGAAATTCCGGACGAAATAAAATACTGTTTCGGGTATTAGTGATTTCGGTGTCGGTCTCCACCAAAATCCGAAATTTCGGATTTCGGTCGAAATTTAAAACCATGGTCCAGAGAGTGTTTCTTGGATTTTAAGTAAGGAATCCAGGTTTTAGAAATCTCTCCCCCATCCCGAGATTTCGAAAACCTGCAAACGTGACGATCTCCTGCTCTTTGACTCGACGGAAAGAAAAAGGGGTGTGAAATCTGAAAACGACAGACGGTCTCCTCCTTCTCTCATCTTCCATCGAGGATTTGAGGAAATTCAGGATTCTAAAATCCGTGTATCCAACGGCCCCTAAGTATTTATGCCACAGAGAGAGAGAGAGAGAGAGAGAGAGAGAGAGAGAGAGAGAGAGAGAGAGAGAGAGAGAGAGAGAGAGTACTCTTTGAGAGAGAGAGAGAGTACTCTTTTCCACATGGAGAGGCGCTTCTCAATCATCTCCATGATTAGATCCCATAAAGCTTGACGAGGACTGGTGACAAATAGAGAGACCCAAGTATATACCAGGGATAGATCCCACTCAACAACCAAGAATTCTGGTGAAACGACCACCTCTTCCTCCCTAAAACGGATGCCCATCAACATTTAAAATTTGAGCGTTGCCCTGTGGTTGTTTCATAGCAATGAATGACTGCCTTTAGATTCTTGATCTTACCCTCCTTAGCACCACTAAATAAAAAGGAATTGTCTGTGCACTGAAGATCGGAGACCTCAACTCCCGAGGGGCTATTCCTGAGACCTTCTATCATTCTGAGTTTCTTGGCCTTATCCAACATTCTACCCAGAGCTTCGATCGTGATAGAGAACAAGAGGAGAAAGGATCGCTTGTCGAAAGCCCGTGAGAACCCTTACAGCCGTGGAACCTATGACCCATTGAACATGCTTTCTTGCTAAAGAGAATCGGCCATATAGAAGTCATTAGATAGAGCTTTGATACATCAGAAGAGCTGATATGGGAAATGCTACCTCATAATTCGCAGGAACATTCTATGGTGCTAATCAAAGGAGGTATAGATGCAATTCTAAATCCAAATCTGCCATCTTGCATTGAACCCCATTCGACTCATAGTATAGTCCAAACAATCTCACTCAAGTCTACCATAGGTCTTTTCCATATCCAATTTGCAAATCACTCATTTATTCTGACTGCGGATGTGGGGGTCTAGTAGTTCATTGGCAATGAGAAATCCATCCAAGATTTGTCTTCCTTGAATGAATGTGCTCTCGTCCTGAGAGAAAATTTTTCCCATTACTTTCTTGACTCTGTCCACAAGGACCTTTGCCAAGATTTTTGTACATGCTACCTCCCAAGCTGATAGGTCTACCATATATGTCTTTCTGCCCCATCCTTCTTTGGGATAATGGCAATGAATGTTGCTCTTGTGCGTTTATCCCAAGATAAATACTACCATTCAAAAAAAAAAAATCCAAAGATAAATACTTATGGAATTTCTCGAACAGAGACATCACATCAAGTTTAATTGTGTCCCAACATTCCCAGAAGAAAGCATAACAAAAAACAGTCAGGCTCGGGGCACAATCACCTTTCATAAAAACAAGGTCCTTCGAACTTCATCCTCACCAAAACCTAACTTAAACCGAAAAATACTATCTGGATCCAGGTGGCTGAAATCAAGCCTCTCTTACTAGAGGAAAAGCAATTCATCTTCGGAGTAGTGAGAACGATTGAAGTTCAATATATCATCAGTGACGGACGCCTGATCTTCGCTTCTTACCTCGTTTATTACAAATGAGTGGATCCTATTTCTCCTTTCTTCCACTAGCGATGCCACAGAAGTAAGCTGTATTCTTATCTTTTTCCTTAAGTCACTTCACTCTTGAACAGTGTTTCCACATCAACTCTTCTTGAAGGACCATTCAAACATTGTTTATTATATCCTTATGAACCTCTTCCTCCTTAATGGATAAAGAGCCCAAATCTTCCTTCTCCTAAAGATCCTTCATCAGCCTTACTGTGACCGCTTTTCTTTTTTTTAAGTTGACCACCCCCTTCTCTGATCAAGACCATCTTCTAACTTTATCTTTGATGAATCTCAACTTCTGCCCAATTATAACATCAGCACGACCGAAAGATAGGGCTTCTTTCCACCAATTGGCTAACTTCTCAAGCATTTTGGGTTCCTATAGCCAAGTAAGCTAGAACCGGAAAGGTGTTGGCCCCCAAGAGTTCATCCTAGGGTCCAAGAGAATAGGGCGGTGGTTAGAAATTGGCTCAGGCAAAGCAATCTGGCAAGTGTTGGGAAAGCGATCTAACAAAGCCTAACAAACAAAGAAGTCATCCATTCTGCTTCTACTCCGAGACCTTGACCAAGTGAATCTCGCCCCTCTTAGTATTACACCAACCAAATTGTTCCTCACGATGAAGTTAAAAAAGGCTAGCATGCTTGAGGAAAACATGGGGTCATTTCAGCACGGTCTTGAAAGAATTTGGTGACATCAAAGTCACCTCCAACACGCCAAGGGTGCAGCCACCTAGCCCTATTAGCATCTAGCTCCTCCCAAAGAATGTTAGGATCCGTTGTAGAACTAGAACCATAGATGCCAAAGAAAACAAAAAAAGCATATGTCATACTTCATCCTGATTCGCATAGAAATAGTAAAGGAACCTAGGACTTCGTCTTCCAAATCAAGCTGGGATCCGTCCTCAGCCACTAGAATCCTACCTGCAGCCCCGGTCAAATCAAGGCAAGTAAAACAGAAGCCAGATTGCCCTCAACTCTCTGATCAAAGACTTGCCCCACTTAGTTTCATATCTTGAATCGAGAAAATTAAAAGTTTCAAAGCTCCTCTTTTTTTTGAATAGTAGTTTCAAAGCTCCTCCGCGTCATCGTGGACTCCTTCGAGTTGACTCCCTTTTTACTTGGCCGCGTTCTTGTCCGAGTCAGTGTTTTTCCCTACAAAGTCACCGAAAACACCTTTGACTCTCCCGAGTTAAAACCGTGTCAACCGCATTCTTAACCATGTCGTGCTGAGTCGACTACAATTGCTTTGGTTCCGTTTTTTGACGCACATCCGTGTTTTGAAACACTGGGAAAATTACAGGCTTATTGATCCGCAACATTTCTTTGACATGGGCTATCTTTTCTGAGGATCCCAACCCCGCAAATTCCAACAAAGAACCTCCATTGAATAATTGTCAGTTGAGAGCCACCCCCATGCACCTGTTTCCTGTTGTTCTAGCTCTAGAGTTCTCACTCTTCCTGCTAGAGGAACCATTCTTTTAGTTCACGTTCGATTGGAGCCTTAAAATCTCCCTGATGAGTCTTCTGGCTCTTTCATTTCTTGGCAGATTCAAGGGTTTTTCATGGTTCTGTCATGTATGTTACTATAGAGTTAAGTGATGGAAATTGCTTGGTGTAGACGTGAGCGTCGACATTATCAGGTGGGGTGCCATGTCAATAAAAAAAAAAATAGATTCCTTGTGTACTAATATAGAATAAGGTTGTGGGTGTAGTGGATCTATACTTTGATACTGTATAGACTATAGAGCATCAAGCTCTGGGTGATTAATTACAGATAAACAAAATCAGTAGATGGTTGGGTTTGAATTCTCCGTAATCACTGTTGGTTCAGTTGAGGTACTCACAAATTGTAGGGTTTAAGTTCTCCATAACCCCAGGTGCCAGATTGTGGGTTCCCCCATTATTTGTTGCAAACTGGGTTCGAATTCATCATTCATTTACCAATTGATTATCTCAGAATTTGTGAAATGTTTAACTAAATAGTAGCACTAATGCTGATTTCGGTGACGAGATAACCAGTTTTAAGAGGAGATTATCTAATCTAGGGTTTGAAGCATAGCTACATCAAAGGGATTATAAAGGGGTTCAAAGAATAAATAGGAGTTGGAAAAGGAAGCTGAAACCCTAAGTCCCATCAGTTCCAAAAAAAACAAAAACAAAGAGGAGTTAGAGAATAGAACCTGGAACGGGCAACGTTGCCGCAGGTGGAGCACTTGGGCTTGTTGAGACCGCGAAGATTCTGCTTTGGGGTGGGGGTTGGGGTGTCAATGAGAGCGGAACGCCGAGGGGGAGTGCCGCCATTGGTGGTGCCTGTCTCGTTGCTGTTATTGCTGAGGGCAGGTGACGAAGCCGCCATTTCCCCTCTTTGGGTAAGGCCCAATCCGAACCTGATGGGTTTTAACCAGATTTCTGCTCGGGCTAGGTTGGTCTTCCGTCGAGTTGGGTTAGGTTAGGGTTGAGACATTAGGCATTCAAAACTGACATCGTTCCCTTAATTTTGTGGTGATGTTATCATTTTATTGAGGTCCAACTATGAACTTTGACTATAAACCCAATATCTATTTTTTGCATATATTTTCAGCCGAGGTTTGGGTTGGGTTGGATGTAGGGGTGGCAATGGTTCGGTTTCGGTTCGGTTCGACCCCCAAACCGAACCGAACCGAAATTTGAATCGGACCAAAACCGAATTTTCGGTTCAGTTTAGGCTCGGTTCCGGTTCGGTTCGGTCAATTTTGCCACCCCTAATTGGATGAGATGGGTTAGGGGTAGGGTTAGGGTTGAGAGATTTAAAGGTGGGTTGGGTTCTAGTTGACACTTCTCGAACCGAGGTTTGGGTTGGGTCAGGTTAGGGTTAGGGTTAGGGTTAGACTCGACTTGACCCAACCCGACCCAACCTGACCAGAGGTTAGATGGGTTGTGCTAGGGTTGAGAGATTTAAAAGCGGGTTGTTACAGTTGACACTCAACCTGAGGTTCAAGTTGGGTCAGGTAAGGATTGGCCCCAATCCTTTACCCACACAGCTCGGGTAGCACCTCGACAGCACAGCCTCGTTATAATTTGGAAGTGATATATTCACTTCCCTTTCTTCCATCAGCCAACCTCCTCTAGTGTATTTATGACCACCCTTTTACATTACATGGGGTGGCCCGAGGAAGAAAAAGGCCCGAACATATCATTTCCGTATACATTTTTCTTGCTTATAAGACCTAGCCCTACAAGGGGTGGCTTGCGGAAGAAAAATTGCCTTGTGGGCTACTTCCTGGGCAAGAGGTCCTACTTCATTGCTTTAAAAGAACACTTATCTTGGAGATGGAACCTTATTAGGGATCTACAAATGTTCACTCTAGAAGATGGCTTCTTTCTTTTCAAGTTCTCCAATAGGAAAGCAATCACAACTTTTGAGGGAGACCTTTTATCCTCCGAGGCTGCCCTTAATAATCTTCCAAAGGCTCACTGTTATAATCTCTGACCTGGTTTTGTTCTATGGAGTATATAGACTTACTAGAAATCTCAATGAGGAGAAAAGGAGGATGGTTTTTGTTTTGCTTATTTGGTCTCCCTCTGCCTATAAAAGTCAGTCGATCGTATTCATTTTCAGTATAATGGGTTTCATATTCATTATCTTCAGCTTGTCTGCTGTTCTTTTAATTGTAATCTTTGCTCTTCTTATTTGATAAATCTAAGCTTCAAATGATTAGTGGCTTGGCTTGGGAATTAGATCCAATGGCTAACAACCTGTGTTGCATGGATTCTCCGCCGTCCCTATGCCGAATCCGTGTCGACATGTTTCGACACGCAAATTGGACATGGATTCACATAGGACACAGACGGATTCTTGTCGTAGTTGTGTCCCGCACGAATTCTGTGTTTGCGGGCGAATTTGACACATTACTGTCTCTTTTAAAATGAGAATCATGTAGATTTTCCCTTTTAAACACGTTCTCTTCTTAATTTTTTTTATAAAAGCATTGTCCGTCCTCTCTTAATGGTAACCATAGGCCTCCACGCTCCACCCTTGAACATCGACCCCTTTCCTCCAATGTTTTGAATTTCGATGGAAATCCTGTAAAATTAAAGAAACATATAGAAGCATTTGCAAATGATGTAATGTAAAGATGGAACTTCAGGAAAGGTTAGAATAAGCATGAATACACACTTAGAAACAATCACGTAATCAAACCAACCATCCATAATTGTTTAAAACATCGAACACCCACTGACTTGCACTGTCGTGCATGTCTAATAATATGGTACATACCAAATTTCACATAAAATTTATATAAATATGTATGCATAATGCATGCACCATGTTTTTCATGAATTCCATATAAATATAACTAGACAATACATACTAATATTGTATCCTACTATTAGACTTACGATTTTAGTTTATGCATTTCGGTCGTTTCAGTTTCGATTTCGGTGGAAATTTAAAATCATACTTCCCCCTTTTCTTGGTATTTGCTGAATCCACAATTATTCTTCTACTCTTAATAAAAAAACACTAACGCCGTCAATCCATGAATCCTAATTTTTGGTGCCGAATCAGACACCTCAAATTTGTGTCGGATCCCAACACACGAATCTGAATCCATGCAACACACCTAACAGCTAACATAAATATTTATACCATGAGTGAGCCATCCTTTCCAAGGCCTTCAGGGCTAGTGTTTCAATTGTTTGCCTGAGAATGAGTTTCAATTATTATTCTTTTTGAGCTCTTTTTTTTTTGTTGTTGCTAACTTTAATGAGCATATCTTTTTATTTTCATGGTTGGCTTAAGCCTACCCATTTATGCTGTTGGGGCATCCTATACTCCAAGATAAACAATTTAATCTTTACATAGGCATCACATCACAGGAAGTTGAGGCAGTTTAGAGAAGCCTTCCATTGTTTCATCACATTCTAATAATGGTGCGAGGCTTTTCTTGCAGATGCTGCAACTTCTTCGCCGTTTGTTTCCGTTTGGCAGGGGACTGTGCCATGCATATTAGGCTCCTAATTTCTGGGTATTTTACATAATATTTGATAAAGGACTTGCTTTCTTCCTTGCAAAGCTGGGATTCAATATTCAGGCACCCGCAGCTTCATTTACCGGTGGGCAAGTTGTTCAACATCACAATTTGCTGATCACCACATATGCCAAATCTCAATGCCGTGACTCGTAATCAAATCGGTATCTCCACGATAGCATTCATGAACCTCTTAAGGATAGTGCTGTCCATCTTTCACTCATCTAACAACATTAAGAGAATCACCCTCATTGATAAGGAAGTCCAACATGATATGATCAATAAGATGAATATCATAGCGAAGGGCATGCGCCTCTGCCTCATTGGAATCCTTCTTGCCCCTAGGACTTGAATAGGCCCAGTAATCTCTCTCTTGGAGCTTCTCAGAAGACCCCATTGTCAATTGGACAAGGTTTCCCAGTACTCGAACCATCGTAGTTCAAATTTAGGAACCCAGTCTATATTGGGTTATTTTTGTCTTTATACTCGATAGGGTTAGTATAAATAGAGGGTGGTATTGTCATTTTTGGGGACTTTGGATTTTGGAAGAATGGAAAGAGTTGGTTTGCAGAGGAAGAAGAGACTGCTGTGAGAGCAGCCCTTCGGTAGAATTTCAGGCACGGGTATCGCGAGTACTTCGGCCATGATTTCCGACTATCCATTATACCCTGTTGCAAGCAGATTTTATTTGCTCTTGAAGAAAATCATATTTGCACGATTGTCTCTGAATCCTTGTGTTGAGTAGAGTTGGAATCCTAGCCTCACATTTCACTTTGTGTTGGAAGTTGCCAAACTCCCTACCAATTTCATCAAGTTTCAGCTGTTTGTGATGAAAATTCTGTGAAAGAAACCAGAGGTATCATCTTCGCTTATCAGTCGACCATTGGGTGAAAATTATTGGGCGATTTGTGACAATAGTAACGTGCCTTGGTTTTGCTCAGTTGAAATTGGCTTTAAAAGGAATGTAATTTGTAGCTAGACAAGCTTCAGCTACATATTGTAGCCCGGGCATTCAATTCCATTCATATCTTGTTGCTGGAATTTTTGGGAACTGATATAAAAGTGCTCCCCATTGCCTCTCAGAACTCAATATTTTATTGGAAATTGAATGTGTTGTGTGGATTATAGAAGAACTCTACCTTAGAAATTATTTTGTCATGCATGCATGTCTGCCACCTATTTGGCGTACTGCTCATATGTGAGACTACTATTGGTTGTCTTTGATCGGTTGTAAGTTGTTGGAATTTTGATCCCCATTGGGTTAATCTCAGCCCTTGAATGCTTGGCCTATGCAGTTTGCTTAAATCAATTACATGTTAGAGGCAAACTATATGGTGCTTTATCAGATGAAATTAGTAACATATCAGCCAATAAGCTGTTGCCAAGTGTAGCCTAATGACAACCTGCACACATTTTACGTGGATTTTAGAATCTTGGGTTTCCTCGTTGGGAGAAGAGAGAAGGAGACCAGCCGTCATTTTCTGTTTTCTCGCCCTTCTTTCCTTCAAGAGAGCAGGAGATCATCCCATGTTTTTAGGCTTTAGAAATCTCAGGATGGATGTGGGAGAGATTTCTAAAACCTGGATTTCTTATTTAAAATTCAAGATTCTAAAGAGAAGTGAAGCAGTCAGTCTCCTTCTCTTGTCTCCCAACTACAATTTTGAGAAAATCCTAAAATCCACGTATCCAAACGGCCCTTAGAAGTATAGAGATGCTTGGATCTTTGATGCCAAGTTCAATTGATTTGAACCCATGACACTGTTGCGGATTCCCCTTAAAATTTTCAGCTCCTTGATCTGAGAACATTATTATGACACAAATTTTTTAATGTGATAACAGATTGGCTACAATGCCGTAAAACATCATTTTCTACAAAAATTACAAGACCTCAGAAACACATGAATCAGAAACAATAGTACAAGATGGTCGGATGAAAGAAGATATTACCTGGTTATGCTGCGGGAAGTGGTTGCGTGTTTTCTCGAAGCCACTGAAGAGCAGAGCCATCTAGCAATGGCGAAACCTGTGAATGGTTCAAGTGGGAAAAGCAGAGGGGAGTTAGAGCAACATCAAAATGTCTTGCTAGCTGTTACAAATACTGGGCAAATAGATAAACACCACACTCAAACAGGTTTCTTGTTTATAATAATCTGGTAAAACTAACAGACCAAATTTGAGTGTGGATTATCATTACAAGCATTATAACTTTATGCGTAATTAAGCATCGGGATCATGTGAGAGCGAGTCAGGTGCGAGCCGGAAGCTGCAAAGGTATGTTGCATCAGTAAGGGTACAGAGTATTGGAATCTAACACGGATATCGAGTGTTGGATTTGGAAAACCTCAGAAAGAAACATTCGTTGATTCGTCAAAATATTTAAATCAATTCTCAAATTTTATTTCTCTGGTTATAAAAATAATATATTAAAATTTTAAATAGGTTAAATAAATATAATATTTTATGGACGATGATATTTTCACCCCCCTGCAGTACGCATTCACCCCCTTATAACGTGAACAGTGGGCAACTTAACGCTACACGTTAAAAGTGGGGCGAATGCATACTGCAGGGGGGGTGAAAATATCATCGCCCTATTTTATTTCCATAAAATAATTTACGGTTAAAACTCAAAACATGCAGCAATTGCAAAGTTGTGGTATTAGTATTTAGAACAAAAAGGAAAAGAGATCCAGAACTGTCACAAAAAGTCCTGAAATATTGGAATCGACACTTGTCTGACATGAGTACTTCGCCTGTTAACTTATCAGCTTCTCCAAAAGCTTAAGCTGTTGGAGAAAGGCGTTATTTATCTTTTAGACTTAACACTCCCCGCACGTGTGGCCCACTTGGCAAACACGTGGCACATGTGGTCCCACTTTGGGCCGACCATCACATGTGGATTTTGCTATTTAGGAGGTTTGAACTCGAGACCTTTGGCTCTGATACCATGTTAACTTACCAACTTCTCCAAAAGCTTAAGCTGTTGGAGAAGGCGTTATTTATCTTTTATACTTAACATCGCCCATTCAAAAGAATCCGTGTAACATAACTGCCAGGTCCAGATCAGATGGCCACAGAGTAGGAGTGCAACTTGGGTCGGGCTCAACCCGAACCCGACAGCTTCAACCCGATTTTCTGCTGGGTTGGGTTTTTCCAGGTCGGGTTGGGATTTTGTAACCCGATTTGCAAATCGGGTTGGGGTATCGGGCAACCCGACCCGAATTGTAACCCGGCTTATTTTGTTAAGTTTTTTTTTTTTTTTTTTTTTTTTTCAAGTTTTTACCTTTTTAGACTTTATTTCATAGAGTTTTTAGACTTGTAGCTTTGTTAATTGTTAGTCCTGTTTATTTTGGATTTTTAGAACCAATTGTGTCAAAAACTGATTATTGGTGACTCATAATTGGTTCTCAAAATCCAAAACAACCTGGCTTGAGGTGGTTAGTGCCATCAAACAAATGACCAATAAACTTATACAACTAATCAGGCTATAACTAAACAACTGTTGGTACCATATCAAATCAGGTCAACCCGACCCGACCCAACCCGAATTGGAAATCGGGTTGGGTCGGGTCGGGTTGAACCCAGCCGGGTTGGAAATCGGGTTGGGTTGGAAAAATGGGTTCCTCGGGTTGACCTCAACCCGACCCAACCCGAGTCGAGTTGCACCCCTACCGCAGAGACGACTCACACACACCCGACTGAACCTGCCACCTCAAAGCCACAACCCTTGCATAATAATAGCTTGGTGTATTCCACTCTCAACAGCTAGTATTCAGCTATTCATATATCAAATGGGACTGTTGACTCCTTGTTTCATAAGAATTGATTGACTATATAATCAGAATTAATCCACGTTAATGTTTATGAGGGACGAGTAATCAATAAATTTGGATTTTCAACAAGTTTTTAAGAAGGGAAGTGATATATCCGCCCCTTTTGACAGTGTATCAATGACTGCAGGGGCTGATGTACTTCACGCCAGAAGGATTCAATGGGGCTGATTGCCACATACACTGCTGCTGGGTGTCCCAATTAATCAAAAGGGGAAGATATATCACTTCCCTTTTAAGAAACTACACTTGTTCCAGCTAAAATTAGTAACTATCTAGGCCCTCTAATATTTAGTATTTTTGGTGAAGAAATCTTATATAATACCATAAAGTATCAAGTTCCTAAATTCTCTACATTTTATCTCTGAAGCAAAAGTTCACATTTCTGTGCAACCATTGCTTTTACCATGTACTAGGCTGGAGGACTAAAATGCTTCTGATTCCTTGACCAAACGATTCTTGATTGTACCCTCCACAGCTTCTATGATTGAACAACGATATCATGATTGGAGGGCAGGCAGAAACTATAGTGTCATCAACTAAAACTAAATGAAAGCTTGCAGAATCCAAATACATTTAGATGGGTTCCATTGAAACCGCATTTAAGTTTCCAGAAATAGCAGTTCAATCATTTAGAAAATTTAAAACTGCCCTTATGAAAAGATTCATGGATCTAATATGACGCAAAAATAATAAAAGTAACTATTGGGAAGGAAATTATAACAGGGCGGCCCAGTGCATGAGGCTCCCGCCATTGCGGGGTCTGGGGAGGGCTAGATGTACGCAGCCTTGCCCCTGCTTTCGCAGAGAGGCTGTTTCCGTGACTCGAACCCGTGACCACCAGGTCACAATGGAACAACCTTACCGTTGCGCCAAGGCTCGCCCCTTAAGGAAATTATAAGAGGAACATAAAATATTCCTTGAATATCCAAATTTTGATTGAATATAATAGAGAATATTAGTTGACAGAATATTGCATAGTAGCATTTGCATCTTCACTTTGTCATTATTTGCAATCAGCCGAAGATGTATGGAAATGGAGGAGTTTAATGTCACCCAGATGGGTTATTCCATTTTCAGATGTTCTCAGCAGCTCTACTTTCCTAAATATGAATATAATAACTTCAACAATATTGGTTTTATCATGTCAGTGCCTTTTCAAGCAAAGTATAGAGGAAAATCAAATTGAAGTAAGCGTATTCATATTAAATGACTGAAACAGAATTAGTTCATTCATATTATTTATTCAATGAGCACTGCTAGGAAAACGGGATTCCGTTTTTGGGGAAAAAAACGGGCATCAACCATTTGAGCCACGTCCACTAAAAGACAAATGGAGACAAATGGATGGAGCTCAAATCCCCATAAAAGCAATAAATACACATTGAAAAGGGTCAAATCAACGGTCATTTCGTTCATGTTTTTATTTTCCAAACGGAATCCCGTTTTCAAAGTGTTTTCCTTATTCAACTATTATAACCATTGATTTGATGCAATTGAATGAAACCAAAATTTTCTTTAATTTTAATAGCTAATAAATATAGACAGTTTAGAGGGAGCATAAACTGGTGGAAGATTTGGTTTGAAGATGTGTGAAAAACTGACCTTCTCCCAAACTTGTGAATGGTAATCGTTGAGCCAATTGATCTCATCAGAGGATAACAACGATAAGTTAATCATTTTACTCTGCATAATGGAACCATACACGATAACAAATATAATGTTAACCATTTTATTTTGTGCAATGTAACCAGATAATAACAGAGTTAAGCTAATCATTTTACTCTGTGCAATCGAACCAACACGGAAATAGAACATCAAATAGTCAAGAGAAATTAAATTTAAAGCTAAAATGAACCAAGCAATAAAATCTAAACAATTACTTTAAATAAATTGGGAACTCCCATTTTCTATAGTCTTATGATTATTTCCATCATCTTGCACGACTAAACTAAAGCCATGATTCTTTACAAGAAGTTGTTAATCATAAAATATCACCAATTGCTAAAAGATCCTTGAAATATAAGTTCATTCTCACCGGTTCCTGGCCACCCAACATCTACCACATTAAAATGTAGAGAATTTGATTTCTTCATTTCTGATCACAGGAGGCCATCACTCAACCAAAGAATGCACAGAAAAATAACAGACATAGCTAATCACAACCAAATACAATTGGTATGAATAGAAGCTGTGTCATTAGGCTGCACATGAAAATCACACACTATGGCTACCAATCAGTATTTATGATGCACAAACTAATGAAAGACGTCTATGACAAAGATGGAAAACACCAAATCTATTAGGCTCTAGGAAGAATAGCCCAAAGCCTGAGTTCCCTAAAAGTATGTTTCATGGCTCCTGACATTTACAGAGCCATAGAAGCTTTGAGCGGAGGCGGGAGCAGTAGGAGCAGAGCAGAGGAACGAATCAATTGAAAATTGATTGGCGTAAGTAAGTGTTATAGTATAAAAGATTAAATAATGCCTTCTCCAACAACTTGAGCTACTGGAGTAACTGGTAGTTTCACATGGTATCAAAGCAAAGGTCCTCAGTTCAAACCTCATTGATATCAAAAAATCCACATGCAATGGTCAACCCAAAAGTGGGGCCACATGTGCCACGTGTAGGCCAACCCAAAGAAAGAGGGGCCACACGTGAAGGGGAGTGTTATAGCATAAAAGATTAAATAATGCCTTCTCCAACAGCTTAAGCTATTGGAGTAATTGGCAGTTTCACGCTAAGGTTTGTAAGTGGGTGCACAAGGCTACTATACGACAAGAATATCAGGATGAGACCAAGCTTATGACTAGCAATCATGTTTTGTAAGACAGAGTGACAGACTGCCACAATTAAGGGCAAAGCTATACAACAAAGAGTATAAACCCCAACAGGGTGAACAACTAAAACAAGAGAGAAAGCCACCTTAAAACTTATAGTTTCCTAAAACAAAAGGTACTAAATTTCCTAGAAGCACTAGAGTAATTGAGAAACATTTTTTCTTATCTAATTCAGAAATTTGCCGCATGTTAAAGTTGCCATGAAAGAAAAACACATTTTCTTAGCAAGCAGATGAGCTAACTGCTTCGAAGTGGCACCTCCAAGATTCCAAATCTAACAAAAAAAGTTGACCAAAATCTCTAATAAAACAGGAAAAACCTATAAAGAAAGAGAAACCCCTTGGCTTGTTAACATATCAGCCACATAATAGGCATTTGAATAAACAGGAGAAACCACAATAATCTCATATGAGTATATGTGAAGAAGTTGCCATTAGTCCATGTAGGCTGTCTTCCATCAAACCAATTTGAAGGAAATGAGTGGAACACGATTGCCTCAAGTCATCGCCTCAGCCAACGTAATGTCAACTAAGCCAGGGTTGTGGGGAGGTGTCCAATAAAAAGTCAGCTGCATTAAGTCATCCCACTGAAATAAGAATTGGGACAACCATTCTTCCACCTATACCACAGCCCTCCAGTCTGAGAATAAATATTTGAAGCAACTAATTAGCTGTGGTGGAAGAACCTTTTGATTCAATCAAATTGGGTGCGGAGGCATACGAAAGCTATATAGGGTAAGGCCCTTGTTTAGATCCAGAAATAGAGGCCACTAACATCAATTTAACTTCATCCAAATCTCAGAGTTTCAGAAAGAAACATAAGGCAAACCAAAGCATGCCAAAAATAACAAGATGATCAAGACAAATGAGCAGAAATAATATGCAAGAGTTCTCACACAATTTAATATGGGAACTGAAGCTCAATGTTAAAGCAAAAAAAGTACAATAATTCTTTCAAAAACACATAAAAAAAAGAGAGGAAGAAGAAGAAGCACATATACTCCCTCTCAAACACAACTAAACCCAACTTCTAATCTCAACCATCCATCCCATTATCCCATCTAATCCTAGTGTCTGGCTAGAGGCAAATAGACTTTACTAATGACTTAAAAACATTTTTTGTGAATTGTATGGAACATTTATTAAAAAAGAGAAAGAGACCGAGAAAGTCCCATAAGATGCAAGGAAAGGTATGGCATGTTAGCCCAGAAAAGATACAAAAAACAAGTGAAAAAATAGCTAGGGGAGAAGGTAGTCAAAGAACTCCACCCCCCCCCCGCCCACCATGAACACCCTCTCTAACAAGTATGTCAGCCTCTCCATTATCTGACCGCCTTATGAGAATAAAGGATATCGAAGAGGATCCAATTCTATCCTTAATTTCATCAAATAAATCCGTGAATCTCCATGGAGCCGTATGGGAACCTCGAAGCCACCTAATAACATTAAGAGAGTCCCCTTCTATTTGTACCCTGTCCAAGTCTTGATTTTGAAGCACTAATGAGTAAAATACATCTAAACCAAAATTTAGAAAGAAACTTACGGCTTACGTGTCTCAAAAGCTTGCAAAATTGACTCCCCTCAGATCCCTACTAAACCCTCTCCTAAAACTAATTAAAGTCACCAAAATCCCCCATAATCAAAGACAACATGGCTTGCTATTTTCAAAGCAAATGAGACCTAATGGGCCCACCTCTGGCATCAGCACAATATGATGGTGACATCATGATGATATCATCAGTATGGTCTATGTAGAGGCCTTCTCTCTGCCGATAATCTGCTTTGATGCGTTCTATAATCCCCAATGCAAGTCCACTTTTGCTCAAACACAGTAAACATCTAAACATATAACATCATCAATGCAATGTGTGCACGCTCTTGACTGGTGCCGCAGTAGGAGAAACGCTTGTAACACTAGAAGAAAAATAATGTGAAGGGCTCGGGTTGATAATTCCAGAGAGGGTGTTATATCCAAATTAACCCATTTAACTGTTAGACATGAAAACACAAACCAAGTTCTCCTCACCCTTGTTCCAGGACATCACCTTTGGGAGAACTATGAATTTGCTAAAAGTGCTGCTTGGGCTGGTCCAACTGTCTTCAGAGAAAGTTGAGCTTCAGAATAAAAGAAATTATATCCCAATGTTAGATCTGAGAAACAACTACAAATTGGGTGATCAAGCATTTTTCTGAGGGGAAAAGATCAGTTCTCTGTCCATGCCAACAGGCAAGTGTGGCGACCTTGCTTAGCAGTTAGCGTTACTCTTCGGCAACTATAAATTTCTATACATCTTTTCTCTGAGGTATGATGCCTAAAGACCACAGCACAAAGAGGGTGCTAACTAATAGACAAAAAAACATATGGGTGCATGCCATAACAAAATCCTAGATAAGCACCCAAAGCAAAGGACTCACCAGAGGGGACAGGTCACCCAATACAATAAGTTGTCAGTGCATGGTCACCCAAAATCTGTGAAACCTTTACTACTGACCTAGGGAAATGAATAAAGGGACATCACATTCAGTTAAGGAAACTTGTTGGTAGAGTAATAAATAAACCACAATAGCATTGAATTGATTTAAAGCAATGGTTCCATCGAGTAATCAGACCCTTTTGTAATACATTCCAAAGGTGGATCCAAAGAGCTATAATCTGAAGCATAAATGTAAGACTGCAAACAATTCAAGAAATGTATTCTTTCCATAAAACACCAATGAGAGTGTTAAATATATCCAACCAAACAAACTTTTGCTGGTAGTGCTAAAAAGGTACGGAGAAATTATGTCCTCTTATAAAATCACTAGCATATGACTGTTCTCTTCTATGAATAAGCCATTGCTTTCATGAATAACACACACACACACACACACACACACACACACACACACACACAGAGAATAATGTCGCTGACTTCCCGGCTTACCTGAATGGGGACAAATGTGAGTTTTTCGAATCCAAGAAATCCGATTCCACCAAAACAGTTCGGTGTGTCAACCTCTTTAACACAAAGGAGATTCTGCAGAAAGATGTATTAGAAAACATTTTAGAACAATAAACCATGATAAATGCATGCACAAGATTGTTACATTTGTTTCATCCACTTGAATGCAATGTTTGCAAAATGTGTATATTGCATAATGAGAAATACAAACAAGTGAAACAGTGATCATCCACTAAAAATAATTTAATTAATTAAATTTTTTAGGGCAAACAGAAATGATGCAAGTAAACTACTAGAAATTCACCAAAAAGAGAAAATTTGCTAGAGAATTGAACCATCGCCATAGTTGTCAAACTTTTACGAGTCGTACGAGTCAACGCTCGAGTCAAGTCGAGTCGTTGGGCTTTCGACTCGAGTCGCATAGGCGACTCGCCTCTGTTGAAGACTCTTACGAGTTGTCTTGTGACTAGGGGTGTTCATTATTCGGTTAAAACCGAATAATTGAACCGAACCGAATTGGTTCGGTCAGTTCGGTTCGGTTTTTTTCCTTTTCGGTTCAGTTTTTTTTTTTTTGGAAATTCAATTATTCGGTTTTGGTTTCGGTTATCTCAAAAAAAAATTTCGGTTAACCAAAATTATGATAAAAACCATTATTTTTAAAAAAAAAAAGTGATATATGGACACTCCGTAGGATGATCAAAACCGTCCATTTGATTGATCACAACTTAATTAGGTTGTGCTAAAAAAATCATTTCGATTGGATGATCCTAGCCCTCCGATCGAAACCAAGATTTTGCTTTTTACCCTCTTTTTCTCCCACTATTCGGTTATTCAGTTATAACCGAATAACCGAATTTTTAATCGGTTCGGTTTCGGTTCGGTTTTTAAAAATTTCGGTTCGGTTTCGATTATCAAATTTTGGTTATTTCGGTTCGGTTATAACCGAATAACCACCCCTACTTGTGACTCTTACGAGTCGTTGCGAATCGAGTCGAAAAAATAATGACCCGGATTGCCAATTTTCAGGACAAACGGAGCTCTATAGGACCCACTATTAACATTAGCATGATTGTTAGTGGCCTTCAACTCCACTTTTGGATCTCGGTCGATCAACTTCTTCTCTTGAATTATCTTTGCTGACCTATGGGATTTTTCATGAGCTTTGCATGTACAATTTTCCTCTAGGTTTGAGACAAGTTGGCCTCGAGTTCGCATCTTCAAGCGCCAAGAACTTATAGTAGTCCAAATTTCCAAGTCACCATTTTGAAAGACACAAGCCTTGATTGCAGGCTTGTTCTTCCATGTCTCATCTCTCGATTCATGATAATCAATCATCTTTGACGTTGCTAATTCCTCAAAGTTGCACATACCAAGCATAACTAGGAAGTTATCAGTCTTGACTTTTCCTTCAAGCTTTACTTTGCTACCAAATAGTAAAAAGACAATTCTCTTATTTTCTAGCTGTATAAAATGCCTCCATTCTTGAAAAGAAGTTAAAATTCCTCTGCTCTAAAAAAAATCATGGAAGGTACAAAATTACCATTCTATAATAAGACTAAAAGGCTTGGGGAGGAGTGTTGATTGCATGGTTTGAAATTTCGACCGAAATCCGAAATTTCAGCTCGAAATTTCGGGTTTCGGTAGAGACCGAAATCGAAATCTGGTAAACCCGAAACGGTATGAAATTTCGACCAAAATAAATTTCGTAAGGAATATCCCAAACAATCTGAAATTTATCCCTTATTTAATATTATCCTGAAATTTCAGCCGAAATTTTGTACGACTTAAAATATCTTCTAAATTGATTTTGTTGGATTTCGCCCGAAATTTCGAAATTTCAGTCTGAAATTTCGGTTTCGGTGAGGACCGAAACGCATTCTGAAATCGAAATTTGAAACCAAGGTTGATTGAACATCATCCTTAGTCCTTACTAACATATTTAATTCCCAATACGATGTTGTTTTCTATGATCTTTGGAAATTAAGAGAAAAACCCCTCTTTAAACGGTGGGATTTAAAATCTTCATAGGCAAAAGTGATATTTTTTCTCTACCCTTCAAAATAGAATGTGTTTTTCTGTTCCCAATAACTTGCATCTCAATCATATAACCATAATATCCCAAGTAATATGTGGCATACATTTATTGAGACTATATCATATCAAACTTCCTCTTTGTGCTTGGGTCAAAAAGAGACTCAGCAATAAGTAGTAAAAAGCAAAAATTACTTCCCTTCATGAAACATTGTGTCTTGTATGATTGAGGGTGCTTTTCTTCTTTCATTTGTAATTAACCCATCATCTCCCTTGAAACGAAGTTTTCACTGGATCATCCCTCAATAATGAGGTTACGTAGCATTCCTACCAAATTACACATTATTCAGAAGATATTAGCCCATTGCCATGCCTCTTCATTGATGATTTTTGGAGGTGATAAGATTGTCTTTTGACTCAACGCTCACCATTTTTTTCCAACTTATCTAATACAAAATTACACTCAAGGCTATGTTCTTCAACTAGGGAAGTCGGAGGTTCAATCCCAGCTTACCTACCTAAAAACAAAAACAAATCAATGGTGATACTTTAATCTTTGGTAATAGAATCATCTCATCTACATTCCTTGTGTAAACGGCAATTTATCATAGAAATTTAGTATTCCTACCTTTACTATAGAGTTTTGATTATGTTCGCTCGAACAATATGTCCTTACCAAATAATATTCCTTGATCTCCATCATCACAGTCTCAATCTTGAACTTCACATTTTGGAGCCCCACAACAATGTGGTGACTCCTTCATAATTCAACTCCCTATCAACATCATCTTCCTTTCTGGGTTTGCCTCCAAGCGGTGAATCAACAATAGACGTGAGTCGATCTATCTTTTGTGACACCCTTTAAAGAATTTGCTCTAATTGCCCATGCCTATCACGTGGATCAATAGGATTCTTCGGTGCCATGATAAACCTCAAACAATTTTCCGAGTCTAACTTTGCTCTGTGCAAGTAAACTATAGGAATCCACAAAAGTAGAAAACTTACCAGAGAATTAAACAATCATACAAACAACTAATAGATTTTCACAAATATCAATACAATATAAAGTTAGAGTAAAACCCCAAACCAAATAGGGAAAACCCGTCAATACAATATCAAAGTAGAGTAAAACCACTAACCAAATAGGCAAAACTCGTTGTCATGTGATTTACTATTTAAGGAAAAATCAGTCAAACCAAAAAACGCAATCCGACTATCAGGGCACAAACTTTGAAGCTTAATCCACAATTTCCATGCATGCTCACAATGGTGTACCCAAAACATGGATATGCAAAGAACTGTAAATGCACATGCAGTCATACAAAAATTGGGTGCAGTAAAATGATACCATTTTCTTTAATAAAAGAATATTGTTCATAGAATACAGAGAGAGAGAGAGAGAGAGAGAGAGAGAGAGAGAGAGAGAGAGAGAGAGAGAGAGAGAGAGACCCCATTTGGACATGCAGTTTTGAGCATGCATAAGAAATTTTAACAGAATAGAATTGGTACCTCAATCCGGATACCAAAGGAATGGTCTTCATAATACCCGGGTTCATTACTAATAATCATGCCTTTTTGCAAACCAGTCATATTTCCATATCGGAAGCTTATACTTTGAGGACCTTCATGGACATTTAATGCAGCTCCTACGCCGTGGCCAGTTCCTATAGAAAAAGGGAAGTAGGACATCATACATGAATATTTATCTTCAGCCATTGCAAATATGCATGGAAGAGAAAATTCACAAAGTAAATAACAACAGTGATGCAAATGCTCCCACAACAAAACAAATTGGCTGGATGACCAAGAAAATTACCATGCCTGTAATCAAGTCCAATCTTCCAAAGAAAAGAACGGGCTAATACATCGAGTACAAAACCAGGAGTATTTTCAGGGAATACTGCCTGATCAAGAGCTATATGACCCTGTGACCCAGATAGCCAGGAGAAAAACTGAAATTAGAAAAGCCAAAACAATTTGATTGGAATGATTATGTTCTGAAATAATCATTCGGAAAAATCATTCTAAAAGAATGATCATTAAGGGATGGAATGAAAAATATAGCACTTTTCTAATCTCAAAAAATTTTCCAAATACAAAAATTGTTCATGTGGTATCCTTTATTGGCCCCGTTCATAGGATACTACCATAATGGTTCAAAGGATATGACCATTTTATAAAATTCTACTAAACTTATAAACCTAAACATAGTTCAAAGGATGAGAAACCTGTAAAACTCTGGTGAAGCATTCTTTTTGTCGTAAAGTAGGTTGACCAAAATGTACAGTCCTTGTAATGTCAGTGGTACCATCAACATACTGACCACCACTATCTAATAAGAAGAGATTCTTATCACCCATAACACTGCAGTTCTTTGGATCTGGTTTATAATGTATGATAGCACCATTTGCACCATAACCTGAAAAATAAATCTACATTAATTGCTACAATGAAGAAAGAAAAAGAAATTCCGCAGTTATTCTTAAAAAAGGAATGATCACAGACATCCTGAACGAATTGTATTACCATGCTTCCTAGTCTATATCTATATATGAGGCTGACCATGATTGATCAAAGCCATTCATGTAGTAGATATAATCTAAGAAGGTTCAATGCCCAAAAATCATTATGATTGGATGAACCTAAGTATCCGAACGGTATCCATTAAAAAGTTTATAAAATATGAATATACAATGGTACAGGCTAAGTGACCAATAAAGGCACTTAGGACATGGTTACAATGGTTGACTTTTGGGCTATAGGAAATCTAAGGTGAAACCAAAGTTTTAAATTTCAGTTTCGGTTTCGGTTTCGGTCACCACGAAAATGGAAATATTTTAGTTTCGGTTGGAAATTTCGGTAGAAATTCTGTAAAATTATGGAAACATATGCAAATGATACAATGTAAACTTGCAAACATACTAGTTCAAACAAAAATGATAGAATGTAAAGATGACATTTTAGGAAATGCTAGAATTAGCACAAATACACACTTAGAAACCATCACATAAGCAAGACAACTATACACAGCGTCACAGCGATTTAAAAACATCGAGAACCTACTGACATGCACTGTCGCACATGTCTGATAATTTAGTACATACCAAATTTTACATATAGTTACATAAATATTTAAATATAATACATCCACCGCATATCACATGCAATTCATATAAATATGTAACACATACTGATATAATTATTCAAAAAAAACACATACTGATATAATATACAACTATTACACTTATGATTTTCGTTTATGCATTTCGGTTGTTCCATTTTCGGTGGATATGGAAACGGAAACATTTTGGTCGTTTCGTGTCAGTTTCAGTGAAAATTTAAAACCATGGGTGTAACAAACCATTTGATGGTCCATCTCAATCAAGGTATGCCCCATATGCATGATAGAGATAGGAAGCATGGTGATACAATGCATTCAAAAAGCATTGGAGCATTCCTTTACCTAAAAAAATGTTAAATAAAAATTAGAGATTACTCAAAATATGAATTAAACTATTGTTTGTTAAACATTAGCTAGAGATGAAGTTCCCCATTGATTATAAAGGCTCTTGCATAGATATGCAATGCATTTTATTAGAAGATCTTAAGTGAACGAAACAAAAGCAGGAGATTCAGAACACATGGCTTAACAATGGAAATTTCCACATGGCTTAGCAATGAAAATTTCCGCATGGCCTAACAATGAAAAATTAAGTATGAATTTCAAGGAAATATACCACTTATGGTATCAAAACTTGTATCCAGAAAACCCGCCTGTTTTGCACGAAATTCATGTAGTTTGTCAGCAACTTCTACTTCTGTTAGTTCCACACTACTAAGAATTTCTTGTTCCAGCCAAGCCCAAAACTCTGCTAGAGCAGCTGCATCTCTGCAAAAAAGTATCATATCTTTTAACTCGCACTTCTCTCTATAAGTACTAGTGTTAATGCACAAGTAAATTTTTAATGTTCTGATCATTCTCACTTCTAGTTTTCTTTTGCTAACATATGTCACACAAAAACTTTGGAATTTCAAACTTCAAATATCAAACATGATTGTCGAAGTGTGCAACAGGTGATCCAAAAATCTGATACACAATATGTGAAATGTATTTAAGTCAGATGGAATTTTAATCCTTGATGCCAATGCCAATGGCAACCTACATGTATGGTGTATCTTTAGTTTTTAGTCCTATAGACAATTGGTTCTCAATGGAAAACATTTGCACTCCAATTTCAAAGGGTTGTTAAATAAGTGATGCACATGGGTGTAGAACGGATATGTTGACCATTTTATGAGGATTTCATAGATCTTGGTTTAATTGTAGCCAAAAGGATGAAGGGTTTTCCTTATTTAGTGAAATTAGGTCCCCAATTTATAGATAAATAACAACCCATAATCACAGAGTAAGGCTGATGCCATGAAGATATGATAGAACTGTCAGGCATCAAAATGGTCAAAAGATCATATGAAAAGGTTTGGGGTCTTGCTAAATTCTAACATATCTAAGAACAAGATGACCACATACAGATTTTTAACAAAAATTACTATTGTAATGTGGAAAAGAAGCCCATAAACAGTGGTGTTGTTGCCAATACAAAAGAATGTCAACCAATATACCCAAGCAATGCATTTCTAGAAACTGATTCGTAGAAATTTGAAAGAAAATATTTTGGAATTGTGAAACGACCAGTTACTCCAAAAGTTTAAGCTGTTGGACAAGGCATTATTTATTCTTTTATACTTTAACACTCCCCCTCATGTGTGGGCCCTCTTTCTCTGGGTTGACCTACACGTGGCACATGTGACCCTACTTTTGGGTTGACCATTGCATGTGGAATGTTGACATGAAGGAGGTTTGAACTCAGGACCTTTGCTCCAGTGTTTAAAAACGCGGATGCGATGCGGAACGCGGCCGAAGAAAATCCTTGTCGACTCGGCGCGGACGCGGCCTAGAATGCGGTCGACGCGGCCAAGTCAATTGAGTCTAATTTTTATAAAAAAAAAAGAAAAAAATGATAATAACTCATCTTGTATTTTATTAATTAACAGATGTCAAAAAGTTATTACAATCCCAAAAAACTCTCACAAGCCAATTTAAAAAGAAAAGGCAAGCTGGGTTACTGCAGCAATCTGAACCGTCCATTGATTTGATATTCGGCCCCTTTTCTTCCCCGGACCAGCCCCCTCTAGTGCACTTATGATTACTCTTTTACACTAGAAGGGGTTCCCAAGAAGAAAAATGGGTGAATGCCATTTCCCTAAATGTATTATGTTTTTGCAGGAATATATGATTCTTTGGTCCACCCCCTTGTAGTGTAAAAGTATGGCCATAAAAACTCTAGATGGAGCCGGCCAAAGAAAGAAAAGGGGGTGGATATATCACTTCCTAATATTTAATGAAGGTCAATGATGGCAGGTGTGAGAGGATGGGACAAAGCATGCCACCTGTGCCCCACTTATTCTTCCTACCTATTAACGTACACCCTATTTTTCCTACACATCTTAGGCATACAGAGAAAGTCAGAGCACATTTACTCTAAAATGACTAGCTTATGGTGGTAGGCATCATGAGTGATATATTAGCACCTTGTTTTTACTTGGTACACCCTCTTCGTGTATGTTTGTGATCACTCTTTTACACAACAAGGTGCTGTCCCGTGTAAAATGATGTTGAATATATTACCTGCCATTTACAGCACTAAAAAATTTCAAATCCTGCCAAAGGTTTTTAGGGTTTTGCTATTTTCTAAACATGGTGTGAATGTAAGATGATCCCATGATCGAACGGTTCAGATTTCAAGTGTTTTAACCATTCGAATAAAGCATTATCGTTCTCCTCTTATCTCAAACTAGAAACAAGCAAGAAACGAACCAGCATGCAGCTTTTCTTTTGCCACGGCGACGATCTAGAAATCAGACGATGATGAGGGCTTTTCATGGTATGGAGGAGAATGGCCTTACACCTAAATTTATAGGTATGAATCTAATGATTTTTTAGTGGAACAAATCTTGATTTTTCTCTTTTTTTACAAGGTGGGGGAGTCACGAAACAGTGATGGCCGCTAGATTAGTGTTCGACTCGGCAAAACTCAACCAGACTCGGCCCGGACTCGCCGAGTCCGTGACTCCTGAACGCGGCCATCACTATTCCACGTCGACTCGGCCGAGTTCTGAGCCGAGTCGACAAGTTTTTAAACACTGCTTTGCTCTGATACCATGTGAAATTACCAATTACTCTAAAACCTTAAGCTGTTGGAGAAGGCGTTATTTAATCTCTGGGTTTTGCTAACGAGTGCCCTAAGGGCACCCGTTAAGGTGCATTGGGAATGATATTTTACACATCTTTTGATAATAAATTCACTAATTATGAGTATTTTTATCAAATAGTGTGTAAAATGATGGTAAAATATATCATTCCCAATGCACCTTAACGGGTGCCCTAAGGGCACTCGTTAGCAAAACCCTTAATCTTTTATACTTTAACAGGTATAATACACTGGTTATACTTATGGGGATTGAGGAAGATGTAAAAGATAGTTTCACACAATACTTCTGATTGAGAGTTGAGAACTTAACCTGCACATCCTATTTGGTGGATGACAAAAGGATCAAAATCTATATTCGTATAGAAATGGCATTTTGTAAGATATGAATTTATCAAAAGTTGGCAAAAATTAAGTTTCTTGCAAAAAATATGTATGAGTATAGAGTGTTACATCGTTGTCTTATAAGTCAGAGAACTTAACCCACACACCCTATTTCATAGATGACAAAAGGATCAAAATATATATTCAAACTTACAGAAAAGGCATTTTGTAAGATATGAATTTATCAAAACTTGGCAAAAATTAAGTTTCTTGCGAAAAATACGCACGAGTATAGAGTGTTACATGGTTCCATCCAAAGTGCAGACGCATTGTTGCCATAAAAATCAAAACATAAATATAGCATTACTTGATTCCATCCAAAGTGCAGCCACATCGTTGTCTTAAAAATAAAAGCATAAAGAACCATATCACATGTTACAAGTCAAAATTGTCAGTAAAAAAAAGTCATGGCAGTGGAGAACCCTTTTTCTTCATAAAGATTAAAATCCACATAACAAGTACGCTCCACCAAAAAATTATCATGTTGGATGCGTGTATTTAATCCATGATTGGCACTGATACACATGCCTATGTATAAATTCCATAGGATTAAATAAAGCATTCAGCAATCAACGTTATATAAATAAATTAATAGCGGTTCACTATTTTATTCCAAGAGAAACGGACGGAAGAACAAGTAGTTACCTCAAATGTGAATTTTGCATCCCCTCAATTTCAGCATGATTTTTCACTGCTTTTGCCTGAGTGACAGGGGAAACTCTGTACACTCCAGCAGGTCCCTCAATAGGAATATTAGAGCCTCCCCATGTCTGAATGGTGACAGATTTATCTCTCCCAGCTTTACTTTTGTTTGTATTACCAAGCCTTCCAAGATATCTATAACAAGCAGATTTATAGGCACTGACAATTGCTGCATTTACAGATGATGTATCCAACCAAACATTTGCTCCTTGCGCTGCCAAACTGAAAAAGCTAATTATGATTCAGAATATAACAGTCAATAAAAGCTAATTATGTAGTCTAATACACAGTATGATTTCAGCTGCATTAAATAATTTAGAGATAACAAAGAAAGTCAAAACAAACAAGGGTCTTACTCAACCAAATTAGGAACAACTTAGTTTCTACTAGCCGTTGCATGTTTTGAAATGGAAATTCCAAATTTTAATGCATTTGAAAAGCAATTATTAAATAAGAACAAACATAACATATTACAAACCAAATTTGTATCAAAGTTGGTTCAGATACAGAAGCAATTGGAGTGAGCAAGACAAAAGGGTACTATCATGCAAGGTTTTAAATTTCGACCGAAATCCGAAATTTCGGGTTTCGGTGGATACCGAAATCGAAATCGGTAAAACCCGAAATAGTAGTTTATTTCACCCGAAATTTTGAAATTTCATCCGAAATTTTAGGGATTTCACCCAAAAATCTCGATTTATGATTATTATTTAATATTATCCCTAAATTTCAGCCAGAATTGCCAAAATTTCGTAATTTCGGTCGAAATTTTGTAAGAGATAAAATAGCCGATAAAATAGCCACTGTTTGATTTCGTTGGATTTCGTCCGAAATTTCTTCGGTGAGGACCGAAACGCATTCTGAAACCGAAATTTGAAACCTTGCTATCATGATATGATCTAAGTCTAACATAAAACCAAGAAGAAGGCTGGCAACAACACATTTATTCTGTACATGGAAGATGGAACATGGTGTAGCCGGAAGCGCGGAGAATGATTCGGGGGTTGATTGCCGTCGACCTCTGATCAAAATAAGCCTTCGAATCCGCGAAGGGTAGTTCCACGAATCCACGAAGAACACAAATAAACTAAGAAGAAAACACATTCTTCCTTTGATATCAATGAAAATAAAATCAGCCATGCAACAACCCTTGCACTTAGGTATATATAGAATGTAAATCTTACCCTAAACAAGACTCCTTCTCAGCTGTTGATCTAACCTTACGGCTGAGATTAACACCTATACTCCTATTCCTATCCCAACAGAACTCAAATAGCCACTCGGACTCAACTACTGACAAAAATTAAAATATGAAGCTTTATCTACTGTTGGACTCATCTCCCTAAATTACAAACGTGGAAAAGTCATCTTCCGCTTACACTTATCATTTGAAGCCAAGAGACGTGTGCAACATGGAGATGTTTCCAATACTCCTATTCCTATCCCAACAGAACTCAAATAGCCACTCGGACTCAACTACTGACAAAAATTAAAATATGAAGTTTTATCTCCTCTTGGACTCATCTCCCTAAATTACAAACGTGGAAAAGTCATCTTCCGCTTACACTTATCCTTTGAAGCCAAGAGACGTGTGCAACATGGAGATGTTGCCACGTCAGAACACTTGATAGACTTCGCAACTTTATCGATCACCTTGAGTGACACTTTATAAGTTTATAGTTGAAGACAAGCTTCTCACAAGCTTCTCAGTTTTTTGTTTAAGTAGTTCTAAAAAAGAATTGATCTCTGATCTCAACTTTATCCATCAGACGGAAGATTTATATTTTTAACAATTATCTTCCACTTCAAATGAATGACATAGTGACATGTTCGTTGAGTTGTTTCAGTTGGCAGAATGCCTGAAATTCTAGTTAGATTGATTGTTTGATGAAAACTATCAGGCTACAAACAACCACACAGATTTTTTTTTTCTTTTTGTCAGAAACGACAAACAATGCTATGATGTTTTCCTTTGTTTCCAGGTGATATTCATACAATATATATATATATATATATATATATATATATATATATATATATATATATATATATATATATATATTTAATCTACATGCATGCATTTCACTATGTTTTGCACAAATTTAAAGTAGAGAATTGCTAGCGTCCATCGCAAAAGGCATTTTGAAGCCCGTCTGTCGCACATCAGACACGCCACCTCGTGAATGGAGACAAAAGCTGTTGTCTTCATTCATGAGGTGGCTGGTCCAGCATGCAACAGACCAGCCGCGAAATGCCTTTTGCGATGGACCCTAGCAAATCCCTTTAAAGTAACATCAAATATAGTATTTTTTTTTTAAAGGTCACATCAAATGAAATATTATATTTATTATCATATAACTGTATGAAAGTGGCAGTGTCAGGTTTTCCATGGCCTCTGTCTGAAATAAACAGAACAACATGAAGAAAGCATCTGCAAGATACTGGCAGAAAGCCTGCCATCCACCAGAAAACAAGTTTGGAAATAGTGAAACAGTGAAAAATAAAACATGAAATACCAAAATCACTTGCTTGGAAGCTAAGAAATCATGTACAAAAGAAGCTTTGGATATTTAGTCAGATTTTTTCCTCGTTAATCCTCTTAATTACTTACATGAACCATTCATATATCATTGCCTAAAATGTATCAAGGATAACAATGGTAGAGTAGAATAATGTTTGGCTACAACTCATTGATACAAAATATAGCGGTAAAACTAGTGACACAAAGATAGTGGTAAAAACAATGACAGATGTGGATCTCAACCATCACTTCAACCATAAAATGACAATAATGTCAAGGTAATAATTTAGGAAGAGCAGTACTTTTCAAGTTCACAAAACTACCTCTCTATTTCAGAAAGAATGGCTCCATATGGTCTCAATTCTACCCCCGAATCCTTCAAATGAGACATCACTTCCTGGGTGACTTTAGTATTCTCAATAAACAATTTAGCACCACTAATCTCCACAATTAAATATGCATAGGCCACGGGTGAATGTGGAACATCATTTCCTCTCTGTAGAACCAGAATAAAATTCAAAGGAATTAAGAGATTGAAAGCCACAAAAGATATTAAAGTAATGACAGCCATCAAATAATTGGGCATTTAATGCGATCCCGAGACTATCTGACAAGGGTTAAAGGACACTCCAGGAAGAACTTGCCAAGTCTGGCAAACATGTTTGATTATGTGTGAGAAGAATGTTCATCCTATCTTATTTATTATAATATTATTTACATACAATATTTTTTGAATGGCAAGCAAATATAATTAAAAGAGCGAAAGAAGAAACACCAAGACTGAGCAGGTCTCGAAAAAGAAAACTACAAACTACACAAACCCTACTAAAATAAAAAAAAACAAAAAAAAAATGAAAAAACACTACAAGAGTCTCAAGGAGGAAGGAAATCAAGCATAGAGATCCCATCTCTATCTATTCCACAACAAGCAAGTCGGTTTGCATCGCAATAAGCCAAATGTCGAGTGAGTTAGATTTCCATAGTATGGCCCTCAATCAAATCCAGAATCTCTTCAATAGCATTAGAAAACTTATAGGAATAGCAAGCACTGCCCCAGCCATCTGATAACATTGAGGATGTCACCCTCAATGATAAGTCGATCAAGAAAATTTTTGATCCACAAACTTGATACCAAAGAGGAGAGCCTGCACCTTAGCCTCATTAGAGTCATTCTCGCTAATAGAGCCCAAGAAATCTCACCCAACATCTCTCGAAGAACTCATGAAAGGCCCATAATGCTAGATTGACAAGGATTTTCAAGGCTTGCCCCATCAAAGTTCAGCTTCTGAAACACAAGAGGAGGATCCCATGTAGGGCAAGGGCAATCCTGGCCACAACTTCTCAATTCGATAAACCTCCCGGAAACTATAGAAAGTTGTCAAAGTACCCATAACAGAGGGAGATTAGTTGCCCGTGTTGCATGGATTCTTTGCCCCCCTATGCCGAATCCGTGTCGACACGTCTCCACACGCGAATCGAACATGCTGATCCCTGAAAATGTCTAAACCCATCATCCATAGACTGTAAACGCCTTACAAACCCCAAGCAAGCAACCAGCCTACAGTCTACCTTAATCCATACCGTCCATCTGTGTAATTGCCTAGACCCTTAGAACCTATAGCCTGCGAACCAATGACCTGTAACCTGAAAACAAAGAATATGGCAAAGGTTACTTGTCCCAATCGTTAGGATGCAAGAATCTATTTATAAAAAATAGATATTCTATACAAAGAAATGTATATCCTATCATATCTCATGACAATGGAAAGTCATGAATTACAATCAATCAGGATAAAGGAAAATTATAAATTACAATCAATAAAGAATGCTTTAAAATATTCTCTTGCACAATAGGGCATTAATTTGAAAGAGCTTCCTTCTTAGGCTAGTCAAATGATGTTAATGTTCATGGCATCAGCAATGCTTAAAATATTCTCTTACACAATACGGCACGAATTTGAAAGAGCTTCTTTCTTGGGCTAGTCAATGATGGAAATGTTCCTGACATCATCAAAATGTTCCTAGTGGCTTGAATGAAAAGAATAGATATGGAAGATTTGATGATATCATCTTATGTCATGATACGAATGTAAACAGAGGGATGCTCTTCACCCAATAAATAACCATGGCGATGATTTTATTATATAACCAATACGATGACTTTGCTACTCCTTCGAAAACTCTCGAGTTTCTTTCCTTCCAAATGACCCACCACAAAGCTATTAGACATAATCTCCAAAGCACCTTACCTTTCTTTTTCCAGGGCACAAAATCCCAACTCGAAAATAGTTCTGCTAGAGACTTTGGAAAGACCCAGTAAATACCAAACCTATCCAAAATGAGACCCCAAATCTCTCTTGTTACCTTGCAATGAATAAGACGGTGGTCAATCGATTCCCCATCTTCCAAACACAGCGAACAATGGTCCACTAGGCACATACCCCTTTTTCTTAGAAACTCAATGGTCTGAATCCTCCCATTACACACTGCCCAGCTGAAAAAAGATACCGATGGGGGGCCATGAAACTTCCAAACATCAGTAGAGATAAGGGCTCCAAAAGCAGGCAGCAACTGACAGTAAAAAGATTTCACGGTAAATAAGCCAGATGAATCCCATATCCATATCCTTTTGTCCAACCCACTTCTTTTTATATAACACCTCTCAATGAGATGAAGCATATGAGAGATAAACGGTAATTCTCTCTCAAAGAAATATCTTTTGAAACAAGGATTCCAAACCACCTTATTGTGAACTCTCTCGAAGCAATCGCACACCATCACTTCTTTGTCCAAGGCCATCGAGAACAAACCAGGGAAAAGCACCGCCAAAGGCTCAGCAGAACACCATGAGTCCAACCAAAATTTTATACCGATCTCCTTTATATACTTTAAACTGAATTCCCGCCTCAAAGCTTTGCTTGAACCTCAAAATATTACGCCAAATGGTCCCTCCTTTCTTACTATACTTATCATCCGAACACCAATTACCATGTAGGAAACCATACTTGCTCCCAATAACTTTTACCCATAAAGAAGATTGTTCCACACCAAAACGCCATAGCCATTTACCCAAGAGAGCACTGTTGAACTCTTTCATTCTCTGGATCCCCAACCCTCCATTCTTTATAGGAACACAAACCTTATCCCACTTTACTAAAGGAATTCCTCCTTTATTATTTGACCCACCCCACAAAAATCTTCTTTGAATCTGTTCAATTCTCAAAACTGCACTCACCGGACAGTTAAATAGAGACAGATAGTGCACGGGTATGTTAGCCAAAACCCCTATTTAGTACATGGATAGTTAAATAGAGACAGATAGTACACGGGTATGTTCCGCCCTTCGAAACAAGATTTTTTTTCCAAGTTTCCAACCTTCGTTTTATTCTTTCTACAATAGGGGTCCAAAGCTCTTTTCTCGGTTTTCCAACCCCCAAAGGGAGCCCTAAATACGATGAAGGTAGAGTCTCCAAACTGCAACCCATCACATTTGCAAAACCGAGAGCTTCTGAGGGAGGAGATTGATAGCAAACAAGCTGGATTTCTGGAAGTTTGATCTTTGACCAGTAATCAGCACATAGCATCTTAGCGAAGCCTTCAAATTTAAAATCTTCATCCTGTTAGGAGCAAAGAATAGAATGATGTCGTCAGCAAATTGCAAAAGCGACACTTCTATTCTGTTACTACCAATGATAAAGCCCTCAAACAGCCCCTTGCTACTTCCTTTTACCATCAATCGATTGAGAGTTTCCGCAATAATTATGAAAAAAAGGGAGAGAGAGGATCCCCTTGCCTTAACCCCCTGGAAGACTTGAAAAAACCTTTTGGCGACCCATTAACCAGAACAGAAAACCATGCCGAGGAGATGCATTGCCTCATCCATCCTCGCCATCGATTTCTGAATCCCAACCTCCCCAGAAGATAGTCCAGACAATCCCAGTCCACTCTATCGTAGGCTTTTTCCATGTCTAGCTTACACAACACGCCCCTAGATCCACTTCTTGAATATGATTCAATGACTTCATTCGCAATTAGAGAACAATCCAGAATTTTCCTCTTACTAACAAAGGCACTCTGACTATCCGAAATTACAAAAGGAAACACTACTTTAATTCGGTCAGCTAACACCTTGGACAAAACCTTGTACAGGCATCCAACCAGGCTGATTGGACGGAAATCAGACACCTTAGAGGCCCCTTTAACCTTGGGGATTAAAGTTATAAATGTAGCCCCTGTGCCCCTATCAAGAGTCATACCATCATAGAACTCCTTGAAAAAACGAAGGATGTCACTTTTCACAGCCGACCAACAAGCTTGGAAAAAAGCTAAGCAGAAGCCATCAGGTCCGGGTGCTTTGTCTTTAGGAATCAAGAAGAAGCCTTTCTCAATTTCCTCTTCCTCAAAAGGTTGTATCAGCCTTCGATCTGTGGGAGGGGTGGCGCATTGTGTGCTCTGAAGGTATGAGGAGAGAGAAGAGAAGTCAGAAATGGGAAGCCCCTCCTGAAGGTTTTCTTAAATTAAATTTTGATGGGTCCTGCCTGGGTAATCCGGGTCCAGCTGGGGTTGGAGGGCTATGCAGGGATTCCCGAGGGGTGGTATCGTGGGCTTTTGCAGGTCCAATTGGAAGGTCTGACTCATCTGAAGCGGAAGTAAGGGCTGCATATCAGGGGATAAAGCACCTAAGTGATGATTCTTATGATAGGGTGATTGTGGAGGGAGATTCTTCAAATGTAATTAGTTGGTTATTTGGGAGAGTGGCTCCCCCGTGGAGATTCCTTAGTTACTTTGAGGAAATTTCTGATCTCATTTCAGAGTCGTCTATGGTTTTTAAGCATGTTAGACGCGAAGCAAATGGTAGGGCGGATTCTCTCGCTAGATCTGGAGTACATAAAATGGGGTTGGAGTGGTTCGATTTCCTTCCCCCGTGAGAAGTTTGTTTTGTATTTTCTATTGTATTTTGTTGTCTTTTTATGCTTTTCCTCATTGTGTTTCTGGTGGACCATCTCGGTTCCTTTTTCAATATATTGCCATTTAAAAAAAAAAATCATCTTATGTCATGATGTCTTTGAGAACTAAACTATAAGCATTGAATGTGGACCCTCTGTCAGATCCTACTACACATCGAAGCATTGTCGGTGCATTACAATACTTAACCATGACCCGACCTGATCTTTCTTATGCAGTAAATCAGGTGTGCCAATTCATGTATCAGCTCACCACGTCACACACGGACACAGTAAAGCGCATCTTGTGTTATCTAAAGGGCACTATTGGTCATGGACTTTTCTTTCGGGGCTCTTCATTTATGGCCTTGTTGGCCTATTTTGATGCGGATTGGGCAGGCCGTACTGATAGTCATCACTCTATATCCGGCAGTTGTGTTTATCTCAGCCCTAATCTCATACTTTGGAGCTCTCGCAAACATCCCACTATCTCACGATCGTCAACAGAAGCAGAATATCGGGCTCTTGCTACTACCACTGCCGATTTATGTAGGTTGCAATCTCTAATGTGTGGCATTGGTCTCTTTATCAAGCACCCTCCTCTCCTACATTATAACAATGTGAGGGCTAGTTATCTTGTAGCTAATCCTGTCTTACATGCTCTTACCAAGCATATTGAAGTTGATTATCACTTTGTTAGAGAACAGGTAGCTAGAGGGGCTCTTCAAGTGCTATTCATCAATAGTGACAATCAACTAGCCAACAGTTTCATGAAGGGTTTGCCCATCAAACAGTTTCAATGGCTTCGAGACAAGCTGAAAGTATCTACCGCCCCATCCAGCTTGCAGGTGGGTGTTAGCGTATCACATTCAAAGACATCATGACATAAGATGATGTCATCAAATATTTCACATCTATCTCCTTGTTCAAGCGATCATGGACATCATGCTGATGTCATGAACATTTCCATCTCTGACTAGCCCAAGAAGGAAGCTCTTTCAAAGTCGTGCCATATTGTGCAAGGGAATATTTTAAGCATTGCTGATATCATAAACATTACCATCATTGACTAGCCCAAGAAGAAAGCTCTTTCAAATTCATATCATATTGTGCAAGAGAATATTTTTACGTATTCTTTATTGATTGTAATTTATAATCTTTATTTATCCTGATTGATTGTAATTCATGACTTTCCATTATCATGAGATGTAATAGGTTGTATGTTTCTTTGTATAGAATATATATTCTTTATCAATAGGCTGTTGCATCCCAACGATCGAGACAAGCAACCTCAGCCATAGTCATTGTTTACCTGGTGGCCCCTAGTTGTGAAATCGTTCTTTTTTTACCAAGACCTTTTCTAATATTTTGCTAAACTGTTTCTGTCCATAGTCATCGAATGTAAGTTCCCCTAACCCCTATCTCTACACGCAACAGTCGATGCACATATTTTTTTCACCCAAAACAGGCAAACACTCATCTACCTTCTACCTGAACCTCTACCACTCCTAATATTCATACTAGTGTTAATTTACAGACCTATCACAGTCCTATTCAAACCAAACAAGCCTCCAACACACACAATCAGTCCTCTAAAACGATTCATAGCCCATATTAATCACATTTGCTTATTTCTATCTGATACTTGATTAGAACCTTCAATCGTTTGGTTCCAGTAGGACAGCTGTCCTACGCCAATTGGTATCAGAGCCTAGGTTTTACCTTATACAAGAAGCGGTAGGACTTACCAACAAGAACCACCATATAATCAGGAATTAGCAGAGATGTATAGCCAAGTAATAGAGAGATTAACTGCTATTTAGCATCAATTAGGATGGATTAGAATTTCTCCAACTCCTGGTCACAACCCCGCTGCAGAAACTGATGATCTGACTGAGATTGTACTCGATCAAGATGCTACTCAAGTCACTAGAGTGATCCCTAAAGCCTCTTGAGCAGTAAGTCCCACACCAACCACCGCATATGGCTATGAAGCCAAGGTTTTAAATTTCGGTTTCGGTTTCGGTTTCGGTCAGCATGGAAATAGAAACATAGCTGCTCCAATTCAAATCATAACCATGTTACATTGTTTCCATTGTTTCCAATGAAAGAAGCAAGGGAAAATCGGATTTGTGAAACCATCTGACTAATCTTACCATGCCATATGCAACATCTTTAAACATGCATTTCAGTCACCCTTAGCTCCATATATCAAAATTAAGAGCAAAACTTACAATGACTAAATGGTGACAAAAATAAAATTGTCCAAAGCAGGTTATTACATTAAAAGATGCCAAGTTTCCTTGCAAAACAAGAATGAGGTAGGGATAAGACTTGCTTCCAACTCTCTGTGGTTTTCATGTTCTTACAGGTATCTTTGCATAAAAGTAAAACTAGCAAGAAGACATTAATTGCATCATTTAGAGGCATGCCGGTCAGTTAGAAAAATTACCACATTCAATAGCCAGGCTACTTCATCAAGCATAGAAATAACAATAGCTGTAGAACCAGCTTCAACGAGCTCGGATCTTAGGGAAGACAGCTTTGATAAGACATCAATGCCAGCATATCTGATGTCGTGCACTCTAAGTGGTTTCATAGGAGGTTTTGGATTTGAATCCTTCCAAATTTCATCCACAAGATTACAATCGTATAGATAAACCAATTCATGATTCTTTTTAGAAATGACCTCTTTCAATTCCTCCGCAGCATCAGAAGAAAAAAGAAACTGCTCCCCATCACAAAATCAAAGACAAGATGGCATTTAAACAATGCACAAATATAAAGAAAAATATTTAAAAGAGATTTTAGATATTGAAAAAGAAAAATTAAACTAAAAAGAGAGAAAAAAAAAGGTTCATGTGTTAAAGGTTTAATCATGAAGAGATTATAGTCTAAAAAGTAATGAACAAATAGGCTTCTTGGTTTCAATGAAGGCATGCATATTATAACTAAATGCACACAATTTAGTAAATGGTCTCTAAATGTAATAGCTTTAAACAAGTGCCCTAATAAGTTCAGTTGTTTATATACAAATAGCAGAAGAGTAAGCATGCAATGCGCAAAAGTGATTCGTGCCAAAAAAAAAAAAAAATGCTTTTATGACTCATGTTTCTGTGGACCCAATATTCTGACCTTGGGTCCCACATAGCACATGCATGGTCGTCGTCCCATGCCTCATGAACACCTCATCTGTAAGATTACCACCTACAAAAATCAACAGTTTAGATTTTCTAAGGAAGTCCCAAACGATACCTTATTGATCAAGGTCCTAGGATCATCCACTCATGATAGAAACAATTGCAATGGGTTCGACTCGTAGTTGCCCATCATATCATTATCAAATATGCACATGACATGCATGGGACCAAGAGTCACCTTTCTTTTTTATTTTTCTATTTACATGCATTTAAAATTAATTTATATTCATAAGGCTTAAATAAGGGAAATGATAAATGCGCCCCTTTTCTTTACTTGGGACAGCCAGCTGCAGTGTACTGGCAATCAGGTCCCTTGAATCCTTCCCACTTGAAATACATCAGCCCCTCAGCAGTCATAGATACACTGCAACTGGCTGTCCCAAGTACACAAAAGGTGGGGATGTTTTTTTGTTTTGTTTTTTTTAAAAAAAGGGGCAGATATATAATTTCCCTTAAATAACCGTTTTTGATATATGAAGTATTTAATACAAAGATAGATTCACATTTATAGGGTTTTAAATAACTCTGAGGACTTGTGTGGATGACCAAGTAAGATGTAGCTACTAAGGGTTGGTTGGCAAATGTTGCGCAAATCCATAGGTAATTTAAACCAAAGATTGGAGAAGGAAGACTTTTTTTATTTATTAATTTTGGTGATTTTATTTGAATTTTTAATCTCAATACGGGTGTATTTTTCATGACCCAAGTCTGTGACAGACGGAGCTAATTTATCAACTAATCATATCAGTAAGTTCCCCCTAGTTGCTAGAATTTCATGAGATTTTTAAAGTCCATAATCTACCCTGGTGATCAATCAGATCGATGATGACTGAAATTTTTGAAGTTCATAATCTAAACCCATGATCAATCAGATCAATGATGAGTAAACCTTAAGTAAGCTTTGAAAGTAATAAAATGGCCATTTCCAGATTAACAGGTTCAAAGGCCAACCGAAACACTAAAATCAGAATCTTTATATTATATTTGCAGGAATAAAGTACGTCATTTCCTTAACCGCATCAATAGTCCAAGCACATGAAAAGGTATTTGTTATGTACAGATAGCATTATGACAATTTATACATCCAATATGAACTGGCATGTAACTCACAGGGTCAATGCCAATTTTGCAACCAGGAGCTAAAACATCGTTAAGCCATTCACTAGTTGTAGGAACTCCAAAGTTGCCAGCTCTCATAAGAACCCAATTAGAATTTAACTGCTTCTCTGCCTAGTCATCACGACAAGAAGTATTAGTGAATCCATACATTTAGAAGATGAAACCACCTAGTTTTACTAATCATAATCAAGAACCTTTTTCGTAAACTAAATGAAAATTCAAATCCACTAGCATATGTGTAAATATATGGAGCGCATACCTGAAGAAAGTAACGGCCATCAGTCCAGAGAGCTGCTTTGTCCTTTGTGACCACAGCAGTGCCAGCGCTACCAGTAAACCCCGTTATATAGGCCCTCCGCATAAAACATTCAGCAATAAACTCACTCTAGAAACCAGACAATATCAGTATGCCAAAATTGGAAGGCAATTACAATAAGGAAATAGCATCCATTTAATATTCTACATTCACATCAATGAAGACTCACAACAAGAAAAACTTCTAAAATTATTCAACTTGAAAAGGGAAGCCCAAAAGATCCATTGCAAAAGGGATTCTCGTTCTCAATCTCTAGTACACAATCCAAACAAAAACCAGAAAATGATCATGGATCTCAGAAGCACAATATGCTCTATCAAGATCACATAGAGAAAACATTCAAAACTCCAAAGATATAAATTAAGGGGTTTTTTTTTCTCTTCGAGAGACCTCAAATGCAGAAATAGGATTTTCTTTGGTTTACCTGAATCTACTTTTGGTCATTTCATGATGGAAGTGTATGATGACCTCGACAAGTGTGTGCTTATTTTAGAAAAATGATTAGGTGCATATTTATTAGGAGTGTTTGTTTTGGATATAGGCAATAGCACCCATAAAATGATTTGAAGTTTTGAACAGTCTTGCCATCCTCTACAAGAGAGGCTTCAACATTGCAACAGTAACACTAACATGAAGAGTTTTGGAGTCTGCCTGCACACTTGTGCAAAAGTTCAAAGTGAAAGCATAAAATCCAATAATGGAGGAATCAAAGAAAAAAAAAGCCTGTATGCGTCTTTGCATTCAGAAACTTACACCAAACAAAATCATAACTACCATATTACAACTTATAACTAATCACACAGTTGGCATCTTTGGATTCATAAATTTCATCGTAAAAACATAACTACGAAATCACAACAACAATAGTCACCTCGAGCACCTTTGGATTCGTAAAACTACATGATTCAAAATAATAACTACAACATTCATCGTACAACTAGTCATCTATGGTTTTAACACTGTTAGGTACCTAACCAATATGCCGAAAGCTCCAAAGCTGATGGAAGGGGTTAGGCTAGGCCCTTTAAACCCGTCTCATACCAGGTTGGGTCCCACCTAGTCCCATACCTAGGCAGGCACCCATTCATAACCGTAACATTCCACCACATTTCTGCATCCGTTGTCTTCGATGGCCCATTCTATGGCAGCTTTCACTCTGGCCTTTTTATCAAGGTAGCCCTTTCCACATGTCGCCCCTTCCATGATTTTAACACTGGGCGCGGTGGCTGCTCATACCAAATGTTAAATGTTAGGTGCCTAGCCAATATGCCAAAAGCTCCAGAACTGATGGAACGCATTAGGCTAGGCCATTTAAACCTGTCCCGTACTAGGCTGGGTCTCACCTAGTCCCATACCTAGGCAGGCCCCTACTTAGGACCGTAACAAACGCCAAGCAAATCCAACCCATCACAATTATCAAAAGAAAGACCATAGTAATCATATCCAGATATTAAACAGCAAAAAAATACAAAAAGGAGAGAGACCCAGAAAAGAAATGAAGTAAAAATCCAATGGCTGAGAAATGGAACCTGATGGGCATCTTGGGAAGGGATGATATAAGCGTCGATTCCGATACCGGGCCTGGAGAACAGATCTCTGAGAGCCCGAAGCTTCTCGTCGGGCTTTGGATCTTCGGCCTTCTTCCTTAACTCCGAAGAAGGTCGGGCCCTGATGGACCCGCTGTTGCGTACGACTGTAAGAGGAAGAATTCGAGTTCCCGTGCTAATAATTGATTGTTGGGTTCTGAAGAAGGGAACAGAAAGAGAAAGGAAACGAATGCAACGAGCTCTAAAAGGAGTTGAAAACGAGATGGAGAGAGCGTGAGGAGAAGCTACGGAAACCGACGCTGCTCCCATCGCTCCAAACTAATAACTCAACAACCAAAGAGAAGGCCAAAACTCTTAACCTTAATTTATATTGACCAAGAGAGAGAATAGTAAGATAAGGCTCTCACAAGCTACTCAACTCAGCCTCTGTCTCAAACCTGTCAGGATCGGCTAAATAATTCTTTATAAAATTTTCATGAAGCAGGTGAAAGGATCTAGGCTCAAATTCACTAATTCTATTCCTACACTAGTTGGGTTGTCACCATGGATCATTTTCTTCCATTATATCCTATCAAAAAGGTCATGTTCTTTGTTATGGTCTTAGCCCCCGGGTCTTTCCTCACTGTTTATCCCCAAATTGTTTTCTGTCTAACCCTACCTCTTTTTACTCTACCAACTTGGCAAGAGTCACTTTATTTTTCTACCATGAATACGACATACCATTGCTTCTTCATTTTTCTCACCATCCATGTACGATTAATTAAATTTGCATGGTGGGAATCGTCTAGGAGGTGGATTTTGGTCTACAGCCGATTCACAGCATTGCAAAGCCTAATAGATAAATGGTTTGGATCAGTGAACAAGTGGACCTTACTAGTACTCATACCCACTCTTATTTTGGGAGAGTAGGGGTATAATTAGTCAGTAGGGAGGAGACGAGTGAACAAGTGGACCTTACTAGTACTCATACCCACTCTTATTTTTGGAGAGTAGGGGTATAAGTAGTCAGCAGGGAGGAGACGAGTAAACAAGTGGACCTTACCAGTACTCATACCCACTCTTATTTTTGGAGAGTAGGGGTATAAGTAGTCAGCAGGAGGAGACGAGCATTGGATATGGCTGGAACTTATCTCGTAGAACTTGATAAAAGTTTGATTTGTTCTCTTGAATTAGACTTGAATATTTCAAGCTTTCATTCGAGATATTAGAGAAGAAAAATATTTCGTGCTTATATATCTCGATAAAGTCTCCTTGTATAGGTCTGAGATTCTAAGAACAGAGATTTTATATGGTATAAGGCCTTACACCTATACGGTGGAGGTACCACCCTTGATATTTGATCAAACAGCAGCTCACTTTTTAAGAAGCTGCTGGATCAAATATAAAGGGTGGTAAACTTTTTATTGAAAATTATTTTGCACCTTAACATTAGATAAAAAAATGGTTTGGATCATTTTTGTGAGAAAATAGCCATTTAAGCCTAAAATCAAGGGTTTTGGATCAAAACATGTTGTAGAATTTGCAAAATACTAATTCTAAGGTGTCCTTATCTCCATCGCTCATCTACAAACACTCCAATGAAAAGTCCAACAACCATCTTAAAGATGAAACGCTTGGATCAAATACAAAAAAAAGAAGATAATCTTACCGGGTAGACTCAAGCACACTTACACTATTCTTTATTCTGTTCTAAATAATCTTCCTGATCATTAATTTGACCTTTTTGTTGCCCCATTATCTTCAGACAAAAATGGCAAAACATACCCTTTACACGAAGATCAAAATCCAAGCATTTCAATGTAAAGAAGTCTTTCAGGAAGAAGCATGTCTCTTAACTAACAACCGATCACAGGCTCATAGGTCCGAAGAACACTTTTAAAGCCAGAGAGACCAACCAGTCCCTTAATACAAGCTTCTAAGACAGACTATTGTACACACACAGACATACAGAAGCCTCAATAAAACATCTTTTTCAGTAAATTGCATTACCTCCCGGAGTTGCCACAACACCAACCGTTTCTGGGCTGCACATGAAGGAAGAAACCATTAAATTGGGCGATAAGAAAATAACTTTCCAAACTTAGTACAAATGCGATAACAACAAAATGATTAGGTTGAAGCTAACCTTCATATATTAAGGAAGCCAAAGGCAGAGTTATAATAAAATCAACTGCCCCATCCATGACCAAGACCATATGCATCCATATAGCCGGCTGAATGAACATGATCATGATCCCCATGTGGGTTATGGGCTCCGTGATGATGGTGGTGGTGGTGATGATGATGACCATTATCTGCTTCATCAAACATTTTCTGGATATGATCAGGCAAAGGTTCTTCCTCAATCTGCAGAATGGATTTCGGCAACGATGACACAAACTCACCAATCTTTTCAGCTATCTCATCTGCTGCATCTTCCTGACATAACCATCCAAACAATATCACCTAATAGAAAGCATCAATGGAACTGACAACAATGCCACTATCGAAATCAACCACATTTCCCTGAATTAAAAAAAAATTATTGAAAGGAAATTTCAGATCAAAATCCCATTCCTCCAAAACACGAACGTACAAACACTTGGCCTCTTAATTGCGAATGAAATCAAATTACCAGAGCGCTTTTGTTGCAAACCATCAGATTCTCGACGGCATCTTAATTTGCGAACGAGATCCTCGATACCATGAAGCGCGCGGATGAAAGGGGTATACTGATCCGCATCGATTTCGAAAAAGCTTATGATCACGTTGATTGGGGGGTTCTGGACTATATCTTGGCGCGTATGGGCTTCGGACAAAAATGGCAAAATTGGATGTCGAGATGCCTCAAATCGGCGACCTTTTCTGTCCTCGTTAATGGCGCACTAGATGGATATTTTGGATGTACCCGAGGCCTAAGACAGGGTGATCCCTTAGCACCTTACTTATTCATAACGGTGATGTAATCTCTGAGTCTGCTTATCTCTAAAGCTGGACAGTGTAGATATATCTCGGGCTTAAAACCCAGTCGCGCTTCCAATAACACAATCCCGCACCTTCAATTCGTTGATGATATGGTGTTGTTACTCTCCGATAAAGAAGATCAGGTATATAATGTCAAGAGAATCTTCCGATGGTTCAAGATCATCTCCGTCCTGAAAATAAACCTGTCAAAGAGCGTCGTCGCCGGTATAAATCTGGAATTGGGTACTGTTGCCAACTATGCGCGAGCACCGGGATGTCAGGTTGCAACCCTTCCTATTGCATACCTTGGTTTGACTTCGGGTTATGGCATTCCAAAGACTGATTTATGGGACCCTGTTATTGAGAGAATTGAAAGAAAACTTGCGATGTGGAAGCGGTCGTATTTATCCTTTGGGAGTCGAATTACACTCATCAAATTCGCCCTCGCCAATATGCCAGTCTACTATATGTCATTGTTCAAAGTGCCCGCCCGTGTTGCAAAGTGTAATGAAAAAATTCAAAGGGACTTCCTTTGGGAAGGTAGAGAGATGGGCAAAAGACTAAAACACCTTATTAGCTGGAACAAGGTATGTAAATCAAAAAACAATGGCGGACTTGGCCTCGGCATGATTCAGCTAAGGAATTTGGCTTTATTGGGTAAATGGTTTTGACGCTTTGGGACGGAGAAGAACGCCTTATGGCATAGCTTCATTGGCGAAAAATATGGTCGTGGTTGGGGTGACTGGGTTTGCAACAGCCCTTCCTTCAATAGAGGATCTGGAGTGTGGAAATCGATTACTGACTATCTAATTAGACGTGAGGCAAATGACAATAATTTTTGGGACATCCAGCTACGCCGAAATCTCAAGGTCTCCGAGATAGACAATTTCGGATCTCTCATTGGCAAATTATCAGCCTGCTACTTATCAAATCATGAGGATGATAGCTGGGTATGGACACCGGACAGCCAAGGGGGTTTCTCTGTTAAGTCTTTCTTTCAAAAACTTAATGATGGGAACGGGACCCCCTCTCGATGGAAGACGGTGGCACCGCCTCACATTTCTGCTTTCCTCTAGACATTACTACAACGTGGGGTCAATACTTGTGACAAACTTAAGAGACGGGGCATTCCTATGGCGACATGGTGTGCTCTTTGCAAAAACTCCAAGGAAAACCCTGATCATCTATTTTTGCACTGCCCATATACATTCCAGGTATGGATGGGGATCTTTAAGTTTTTTGGGTTTTCATGGGTCCTTCAAAAAAGGGTCCGAAAAGTCATCATTAATTGGCCCGGTGCGTTCTTTGGATGCCTTGGGGAGTCCATGTGGACATCGGTCCCATACGCAATCGCATGGCATATATTGAAACCCATGGGATAAGAGGTTATGGAAATTAAGGGAAACCAATGGGATCTTGACTCTACAGCTTTCCCATTAAAAATGTATACATGTTTCTACGCCATGTGGTATTTTATGTTTGTGAGCTTTATTGATCAAGATTTATACCACTCTTTATTAGAAAAATACAAGAATTCAAAACCAAATCTTTATTAACCAAGGCGGGTATAAATATCATGAAAATAAATCAAGAAGAATTTAATCAAAATATATATACTATGGCCTTGTTTGGATTGAAAGAATTTGCAGGAAAAGTTTGGAAATGAAAAATATTGCTAAAATTTCATACTTTCTTTCACACACGGACGAAAGATAACTTCAACCAATCCTATTCAATTTGGGTTGAAAGGAAGCATGGACCGCCTATAAAAAAAAATGCATGGATCCATAGTGCTTAAAACCAAACAATGATAACAAAACAGAGTTTTCCATTTTCAAAATGGCGAAAAGTCCATATGTCAATGTCATCGTTCTCTGCCAATTTGTTGGAAATGGAGAAATCACGCCATCCTTTTACGAACACATAAGCACCAGTACAAGGCCAGTGCCTAAACACCAATTCGAATTCAGTTCCATCTTTCTCACACTGACTTCAAACCCTTTCTCAACATCCTCACCTTGACGTAAGATTGGAAGGAAATAATGTTCTACTTGCTTCTGGGTCAAGGTTAATCGGCCTTGGCCCTTGTCTATATCACTGTGCCGCAACATCTTCTGGGTGATCCAACGTGGCTCTCCATGTAGCCTTACAAAATCCATCATTCTCCCTTCCCGCGGAAACTTTGGCCGTGCCCGTTAATTTTCTACTACAAGACCTCGCTCTTTACTGACAGCTTTACTTGTTTCTCCGCTCCATGAAATGCTCTTGACGGGCCTCTTTGGAAGCTCGTAGTAATTAGCCTCAAGAACTTGATTTCCTTTCAATATTGTCAGTGTACTCGATCCTTCGAACTCTCTGAACGATGCAATGCTTTTACCGAGCTTTTTGTGGGGCTCTTCTGACGAGTTGCAGTGAGCCTCAACAAATTGTTTACTTTCTGACTATCTTTATTCTTTCACATCTGCCAGTTCTTTCAATCTTCGTACTTCCATTAGGTCTCTAACCACTAGTTGGTTCAATCTTTGAAATTCCACTATGTCTTCAACCTTCTTGTTATTCATAAACAAGGGGTTGAGAGCTCCTTTTTCGGCTTTCTTCCCTGAAGAACTCATCTTTACTGGAGGGAGAGGGGAGAGAAAGAGAAGGGAGAGAGACAGAGAGAGATGTGATGGTCTAGAGGGGATGACAAATAAATAGGAAGTGGTGGGTCGTTCTCTGTACTTTGGAATAAAAAAAGAAAGAAAGTAGTTTCATAGGAATTGGTGGGTACTCTTGAATAAAAAAAATAGAAAGTTGTTTCCTTATGAAACTACGAGTTCGACTAGGAGAGGTGTTGGTTTTCGATTGAACTACAATTTGATTTAGAAAGTGTTATGAAGTGATTTGTTCACCCCTTTTTTACCTGGGACAGCCCGCTCTACTGTATTTATGAATCCTCTTTTACACTGGGGGGCTGTCTCAAGCATGGTTTTAAATTTCGACCAGATTTCGGTGGGGACCGAAACCGAAATTTTCCAAAATTTCATTTTTTGCCATTTACCAAATTTCGGTCCAAAATTTCGATTAAATGCCATTATTTATTTTTTTAAAAAGTGTTACAAAATTTCAGCCGAAATTTCGGAATTTCGGCTGAAATTTCGAAAATTCGGTCTGGCATTTCGAACCAAATTACCAAATTCGGATTTCGCCGAAATTTCAGTTTTCGGTGGGGTCCGAAATGGTTACCGAAACCGAAATTTTAAACCATGGTCTCAAGTAAATAAAGGGACGAATATATCTTAGTTTGTTTTTTACTCGAACTCTTTTTAGTTTTACCCCTCCGTCCCCTTTTATTTGCTACGAGCACATCTCTCTCTCTCTCTCTCTCTCTCTCTCTCTCTCTCTCTCTCTCTCTCTCTCTCTCTCTCTAAAATCTTCCTCTTGGGTTTGATTGAGAAGCTCGGTATTACGGTTAAGATTGTTCAAGCCTTTGGTGGGAAAATCTAGAATGGCACAAGCAGTTAAGGAATGGTACAAACAGATGCCCATTGTTACACGCTCCTATCTCACGGCTGCTATTTTCACCACCGTGGGATGCTGGTTTGAGGTATTTTTCCTTTCGAACGATCTTCTTTTTTCTTTTCTGTTTTTGAAGTTTTGTTTTGTTTCTGTTTTTCTAATGATCTTCTATTCTTCTGAAGTTTGGTTTGTGGGGTTTTTTAAGTTTTGTGTTTCTCTTTTGGTTTGATTTTATTGCTTATTTAGCTTCGGGGTTTGGTTTTCGTCACTTTTTTAAGTATCTCACGTCCAAAGCACAACCATCTCTCTCTCTCTCTCTCAGTTGGTGGCCCAGCAATGAATCTACTGGGCCCAAGTGTTTTTTTTTAAATACGTGTAATCATTCCGTGCACTTTTTTTTTAAAAAAATACAGTGGGGCGCCTACCTGTTCAAAGACAACAGATGCCCCACGAAGGAGTTGTGTTGAAAGAGGACAGTTTGAATTTATTACCACCCTTGTATTGATGTCTTGGGATTTATGTTTTACCCTAGGTTACCTGGAACGCGGTTTGTTCCGGTACGCGGTACGGGAACGGGTATGGGGTACGATGGTGGTCCGGTACGCGGTACGATGAGGGTATATATATATCTATATTATTTCATATATTTTTACAAGAATGTCATTCCATAGTATACACTACACACATTTAATACACAAAATATAAAAACCTCGTGTATGTCATACATATTTTTTCAAAAGAAAGTTCCCGTTGGAATATATGAATATCCTTCCATAGTCCATACTACATCCATTTAATAAAAAAATAAAAAAACCTCATGTATGCCCTACATATTTTTTTCAAAATAAAGCTCCAGTTCCAATTCAACCCAAAATATATAAAATTTGTGGCTCTCTCCATCTCTCTTCTAGTCTATATGCATCTCTCTCTCTCTTTCTCTCCCGCGGGTTAAGATTGTTCAAGCCTTTAGTTATGATTAGGGTTAAGATTGTTCAAGCCTTTCGGATCGTGCGACCCCGGATCGCAGATCGGAGGGCGGATGGTGAATCCGGTAACTATGGTTTTACCTCTTTTCTTTATGTGTGTGTTCTTTAAAAATTGTTTAAGTATTTAATGGATTGTTTCCTGGGTTTCTTTCTATAGAGCTTTTGTAATTTATGGGATCCTATTTAAAAAAATAATAATTTCCATTGACCTATGTTTGATTGTTTTCAAGTTATGGAGTGCCTGGTTTTTGTCAAATCTAGTGCTGTCACGACTTTACCCAATTCCTGTTGTGTATTTGATTTTTCGGATATTCTTTTTGTTTATCTATTGTCTCCGTAAATTGTAGTCTAATGGGCATCTGTGAATTAAAGACAGAAGGGTCTTGACTTTATGAATCTTTGTATGAAGTGTTACAGATAAACTCCCCGCATCATTTGCATCTAAACCCGATCCTTGTTTTTCGGCAATATGAAATCTGGCGCCTCATCACAAATTTCTTATACTTCGGAAAAATGAGTAATTTTGAATCTTGGATATGCAATGTGTTCCCATTGATATCAATTTTGTGTTTCAGAATAGGTTTCTTATTTTATTACTTGGATCAGGGTTTAGTATGGTTGTAGATCTGTTTATGATCTGTAACTAACGTGCTATCTAGATGATATTCTTTTGGTATTGTTTACTATTGTATAGTATTGTTCATGATGCATTTTCTTACTTGTAATCGTGGTTTATGATAGTTATTGTGTATGAGTTGATAAAATAGAAAAGTGCTTTTATAGTTTTTTTGGTTTGGGAATCTGCTGGATATATTTCTTGCTGGTTAAGAATAATATCAGTATTCAGTAATGAAACAGATACATAACTGATTTCTTTTTGAATTGTAATGAATTAAATAAAAGAAGAGAGAAAGACCAGGAAGACCCTAGCGATCGAGATGATCAAGACAATACAAATGACAAGAAAAAACAACCAAAACATGACCCGCAACACATTAAGGGGGGAGGAAATAAAAAACTTCCAACTCCGCCATAGATGCAACCTCACTTGCTTAGCAAGTCGGCCTCGCTACCCAATCCAACATCTTGTCAATCCATCCGGACATAAAATCGGTCCCTTATCAAATGGACCCATGCCAAAAGAGGAAACCCTTATCAGTTAGCACCATCTTGTGGCTCACGGTTGTCTCTGAGAAGAAATCTCGCCCATTTGGATGCCACCGTCGGAAGGTTGGTTCAAGCTCAATTTTGATGGGAGTTCCCGTGGTAATCCGGGTAGGGCGGGAGTTGGTGGGGTCGTTCGAGATCACCGTGGATCCATCATTATGTCTTCCTCTGGGCCAACAGGCGTATGCGACGCCAATGAGGCCGAGGTGTCCGCTCTTCTCTTTGGTATGCACATCATAACCTTGGTCCCCTTATTGTAGAAGGAGATTCGGCAAATACCACATGGGCTAAGAAAAAGAATTGCGGTCCGTGGCGAATGGCTCAGAAGATTGACGAGATTCGGGATTTGGTCGCCATTATTCATCCTATATTATCTCACATGCATCGATCCGCAAATAGCTTGGTTGATGTGCTGGGCAAGGATGGAGTTGACCAGGACACAGTCCTCATCGTGGAGCACGATCATCTGTAGTCTGTCGGCCTTATTTCTTGATTTTCTTGTATATTTTGGGTTTCTTTTGGGTCACAGATGTCTAGAGGACGACTTGTCCCCCTTGTATTGATTTTTGCTTTCTATGAATATATTCTGTTACCTTCTCAAAAAAAAAAACACTTGGCTTCTTAAATGCCAATAACAGAACCAGCCAAAGACTTGTAAGCTATCCTTGTCAAGAGACATAATTCAAACATTTGCATATATAAACCAACAAATTCTCCACACTGAAACGAACAAATCAGAATTCCAGTTGCTTGGTTAGGAAAATGAAAAATGAAAATTTGAAAATAATCATGTTGATGTGGTTCCAAGGCTTCTCCAATTCAAAATTATAAAGAAGTTCGTGGCCTCGTGGCTTTGACTCGAATGTACAATTTTCCCTGTGAATAAAATGCATTGTTACCAGCTGCATAGCTTTAGGAATCAGAGCAGCACTGAACTGCACCAGTAGGGGCTTGCACAAACCTCAGCTTGGACAAGAATAGCTGAAAATTTTGGAATGACTTGAATAGAACCCTCAAGGAAGTATGGATAAGCTGCATGGTCTAACACCAAGAGCTAAGGGATGTTGTCTGAAACTGAAACGGTAATGAATGAATGGCACTGTGTTATTTTCTTAGGCCCTGAAAGATTCATATGCCTACTGCGATTTAAAAGATTATCATTTTACCCATCTTCACCCATAAAATATTTGGTGTGCCCGCCTACTAAGGTTCTTCTTGATTTTTTTCTGGGCCAATTGATATGGTAGATTCGAATGAAGAGGAGATTAAAGCATTACTTATGGGAATTCGTTTCTTCAAAAAGAAGCTTACTGGCTTGGCTAAAGTGGGGAGAGTGATGCAGGTGCATCCCTCCAGCTTGGGCAGATCAACAGCCAAGAGCGTCAGATTTGTGATCAGACTGCTCAAGACCCTCAGAACCGCGATCAAAATCATCCATAGATCGGATCACCGCCATGATTGAAGGTCCTCGTTGATCACAAGTTTCAGAAGAGTCGGTTAGCTTTACTTAGAATTTCTTTTTAATAACTTTTGTATTTGCTTTGAGTTGGTCGTCTAAGATAATAGAGAAGTTTTAGATGGTTTTATTTTATTAGGATTTTGTTTTTTTTCCTCCAATGAGAATAGGAGTTGAGAGGTTTTTTTAGAAATTCTTTATTAGAAGGATTTGTAAAGTTCGACGTATAAAATATGATAGATTTTAGAGAGAGAGAGAGAGAGAGAGATTTTAGGAAAGTTAGAAGAATTTTTAGGCTAACTGCACAGTATCATTAAAGAAGAACAAGTCCTTTTTATTATTAAAATAAAAAATTTATGTTTCGGTCCCTCAGAATTTCTATCAAGTTGCCTCGGAAGATTGAGTTTCGGGTACAATCAAATCGCCCTAATAAGGAGGCAGGAAATCAAATAATTCTAACTCCGATCTGAGAACACCTTCCCTAGCTAGCCTATAAGCTATCCCATTTGCAGACCTTCTCACATGCACAAAAGAAATAGAGTAGCCTTCTATTCTGTCTTTATCTTTGTTCTATGTTGTACATGTTTGGGTGGACTCTCAGTCTTCCTGTCTTATTAATGAAATTTGCCACAATTCACAAAGAGAGAGAGAGAGAGAGAGAGAGAGAGAGAGAGAGAGAGATTAGGTTTCGGGTTTTCATAAAGAAACTGATTCCCTACAAGCTACGATCACCTTCAGGTTTGTTTTAATCGGCTCATCACTTGTTTTCTCTGCCACCTTCTAACAGTCCAACAACCTCTCACAAAACTACCCAAACAGACACCCTACCATACTAGGAACACCTTACTTTAAGACCTCCTTTTACGCGACTAACAATCACCCGCAGCCCTTAGCTGTCCCCTTTAGCTCAACCAAAACCCATCTTCTTTTCCACCAATTCTCAGTCACGATTTTGATCCCCTTCACAGCCATCCAGAACCTCTTCTAAGCTTACCCACAACACCCCACAATAACAGCCACAGAAATCACCTAACTACAAACATAGTCAGCCCCACATCCAGACGTCTAAAGTCCTTCCCAAAGCCTTCAATCTTCTTTTCCCAATAGCCTCCCATAACCATCTTTAGTTGAAAGCAAACCTCCTTCCAAATCTTCCCGAAATCCTTTGATTTCATACACCCGAAAACCCCCTGATTCACCTTCAATCTTAAGCCTAACTGCCTAACTACCCAAACCGATTAACCTTTCTTGATTCGCGAAAACCCACCAAGAAGCCTTCTTGAATTATAACCTATGATTTGTGGACACGGACACGGAGTGTCTGACACGGCAAACTCCCAAAATTTAGAAACGGGGACACGGCTAAAATAGGAAGTACATATAATCATGATTTGTGGATACAGATACGTGTGCCGAGTTTTGAACATGGCAACCCCTAAAAATATAGAAATAGCAGCACACTCATATACATACATACATGTAAAGTTATTGACACTTCTAGCAATACATTTAAAAGTGTCTAAAGGAGTTTCGACACATGCGGACACAGATGTCGTGTTGGACATGACACAACATGTGTGTCGACAATAAATTCAAAGTGTCGGCCAAATCATAGATTATAACCAATTCCAATCTCAACTGACAAGCCACTCTTCTTGAGCTTCTTTCTTGTTCTTGTTTTGGAAATCGGGAACTTCCGCCCCATTCGACCTTAACCAATTATCCCTAGAATTCACTCATAGCATTCCCTTCACGTCCACCTTTCTCCAAGAAAGATTTCCTTCATATCCCTTTACTTACTTTTCCCTTCCTTTTCCTTCCAATTTCCCTTGCCGAGCTTCTACATCCCTACAGATAGAGTTTCCGTTACGCCTATATGTGTCATTTGGTACCAGGGCACCAATCCACTGCGTCTACTCTATGTCATAGAGGTCCTTTGAGATTAGAGGGCTGCGTATCCTTCACCCAAGTGGCAAATAATTTAGCTGACATCTTTGCGAAAAGTGGGACCAACAGTGCCGACACTTATGTATTATATGTAGGGCAAGCTCTGCCCTGATGTTTGTTACCTTCTAAACTGTCATTGTTTCAATAGTGAAAAAATAAAAGAATATCAACTTTGGACATGTTATAGAGTTCATGCAAGGAGGGAAATGTTTTTATCACCCAATTGTCTTCCATGATTCAGAGGATAATTTACTTTTAGGCCATATTTAGCTTGGAATTCTATGCAAATGCATGAGTGCTAGTCATAGTAAGTTTTCTACATTCACAAAAGTATTGTAGAAGCAAGGGAGGACTGAAAAATGAGCATTTATTGGCTGATTTGTAAATCATTTCCAACAGCAACATAACTTTGGTAGAGATTCAAAATTAAGAACAACATTGCAGAAATTCTCATGAGGCAATGGCATTGGCCTATAAGAGATAAATTCTTCTAAGTACAATCCATTGACTTCTAACGATAATGAGAACAATTTCTCTTTCATATGTCACTTATTTAACGATCTTTTGTTTAGATCAAACAAAAATCACAAACTCTGCATTTTCCCATTACAAGGTATCATGAATAAATGTCACATTAAGTGAGTTGATCATCTAGATAATTATTTCTTTTGCTTATTACATGGCAAATACATTTCAATGTCAGATATTTAGCCTGAAGTTAGTCAATGAAATTGTCAGTTTTAACTATACACTCGATGCCATATTTTTTTCAATTTTCAGATTGCTCAAGTACATCAAAGAAGAAAAGAATCAATACATAAAATATAAGGCATTAACTTTCAACAAAATATCCTACCAAAATTTAAAAAGACAATGTTCATTTGATCAAAACAATCCTCACCTGAGGCCACCTCCCTCCAGAATGTGTGACAAATTTTGCTCGCGGAATCATATTGGCAACTCTGAATCCCTCTTCAATCCACCCTTTGGACCAATTACCAGACCACAACACCCGAACTGGAATATCCATCAGCATATCTGAACCAGCCCATTCCCCCAAATCAAAGCTATAATTCAGACCCTTCCCAACACCAATAACCGCACGCCGACCATCCTTGTTCCTTATAAGTTTTTTATGTACTTCTGCAACTGAAGTCTCTATCGATCTCGAACAGCAAAGTCTAAGAAACCCAACATAAACATACGGAAACCCCAACAAAACCTCTCTAATCACAGGCATTTCCAAAACCCATAAAGGCAAAGCAACCGAATTCGCGGTGGCATCAACAAGTGTCACACTACTGACAGAACCCGGATTCTGCGATACCCAATTCGTACCCGGCCCCAATCCCGAATCGTGCAAAACCAAATGCACAGGTGCAAGATCCATGGAATTGATCACCTGCCCGATAATTCGACCTAACTCCTCGGATCTGCACCTTAACGGCTTCAAGATATTCCTCTTCGAAACCCTAACCCTAATCTCATTCTCTTCATAAGGGATATGCCCCGTCTCAATGAGCTGATCAAATCCCCAAAACAAACCCTTCTCCTTTATATCACTGTAAATATCCCAAATTTGCCCTAAAACCCCATCCCATTTTTCCTCCTCTTCAAGAACCGATTTACTAGAGAAACCCGAACCAGGGAGATCGATCGCAATGGCGCGAAAACCGCTTGAACTGAGTGATTTAAGTACTTTACGGAATGAGAAGGAATTAGAACCCAATCCATGGATGAAAACTAGGGTTTCTGCGTCTTTCGGGCCGTCTTCGATTACGAAAACTTCGATTGGGGAACGGCTAGGGTTTATCTGGACCTTGATTGTTTTCCCCTTTGAATAATGGGAGCGTAAATCGTCGGGTAAGCTCAGGAACCATGATCTTTCATCTTTTTCAGATAGGGAAGATGTAAATATGAAGAAGATTGTGACGAGAGAGACAGAGATTGTGAAATAAGCCCAGAAAGCAAAGGCATTTGCGGGAGAATCGATGGAATGTGATTTTAAAGAGGGGGGTTTTTCTTTTGCCTGCGAGCTACAGGGTTTTTTCTCGTCTTCTTCTTCTTCTTTAATAACCGCCATTAACAGAGACTGGAGCTGTTTTTCTGTGTTTCTTTTTCTCAGACCAGTAAAGAAAACAGCAAGACTGATTTTGAAGCAGCGAGGAGTGAATAGTGGAGACAGGAGTGGAGGTCTATGTAAGAATGTGGAAAGGAGGATTTTGAGTGATCCGAGAGGGCACCTGAAAGTGTGTCTTGCCCAAGGTTTTAAATTTCTACTGAAATCCGAAATTTCGGGTTTCGGTCTGGATAGAAAGCCAAATTGGAAATACCCGAAACAGTAGTTTATTTCGGCCGAAATTTCGTTTATCCCGACATTTCGACTAAATTTATGGAATTTTGTTTAATATTATCCCAAAATTTCAATTTATGGGATTTCGTTTAATATTATCCCGACATTTCGTTTAATATTATCCCGAAATTTCAGCCGTCCAAAATTTCGATCAAAATAAAATAGGAGAAAAAATAGCAATTGACTATTTTTGTCGGATTTCAGCTGAAATTGAAATTTCAAATTTTCGGTTCAAATTTTGATCTCGGTGAGGACCGAAATGTGAAAACTTGGTCTTGCCCCCTGCTTGAAAACTCACCGAGTCAATTGTTGACTCACCCGAGTCAATTTCCCTCTCTACCTTAACCGAGTTTCCTCGGGTCTTTTTGGTTTCACAAAAGCTGGGATGGGTTACTGGTTTTGGTAGGTGCCACATCAACAAAACCCCTTGTTTGGTTGCCAATGTAGCATTGAAATACCTATGCACTACCAAGGATGGCTTACATGTTTGGTGATGTGTCACCCATGTTTCCCCCCAATAAAATCCAAATAAAAAACAACAAAAGGTTATTTTTTGCCTGGATTTCTTAGGAATGATGCTCTCTCTATATTGCTATTGGCACTCCCTACCACTACTTTAAGAGGTTGACAATGTGTTCCATTGCCCAAAAGCTACGACAATTTAGGGGTTTTGCTTTGCATTTGGGTGCCACGTCGGCAACATCTCTTGTTTGGTTGCTAATGTAGCATCGAAATCCCTAAAGACTACCAAACAAGTTTCATAAGTAACTATTGCATGTTTGGTGAAGTAGCATCCATGTCTAACCTTGTACTTTCAAAACCAAATTTCTCAAACAAGGTGGAACTTGGCTAGGAGAATGATGCTTTTTATCTTTTTCTCTTTCATTTTTGCTAGGGACCATCGCAGAAGGTATTTTGCGGGCCGGCGGTATTTTGCGGGCCGGCTGTGCATGAGAGAGCAGCGACCTTGTATGAATTAAATGAATGAGACAAATTCTTTTGAAGAGTAAGCATATGTGGCTGCTCTGCTGTTCAACACCCGGGCCTGAGAAATGCCATATGGATGGTCCCTAGCAAATCCCATTTTGGTTCCACCGGATCCTCCCGGTCCATCGACACCCGTACCGACAAGTCCCAAGAACAAAACAGAAACCACCATCCATCCCAGTCCACGTATTCCTTTTTTTCTTCCATGGAACGGGGTGGCTCCGAAGACGATGAAATCCCCAATCAGCTCATCTCCGATCCCACCGAAACCCTAGAAAATGGATCGAACCTTACCGGAACCCTAGATTATTCAGGCAATAACATCTCCGCCTTAAATTCGAATTTCTCTGCCCTAATTTCTCGAGACATTCTCCAAACCATCTTCGAGCGACTTCCACTCTCCGATCTCGCTCGTTCCGCCTGCGTCTGCCGAGTTTGGAACTCGGTCGCCTCCGACAGGGAGATGCAAATAAGAGCCTTCAAATCGCCGTGGAAATTGAAGGACGTCGTCGGAAAACCGTCTTCCGGCAGCTTCTGGCGCGACAACAGCCTTGGCCGCTTCGCTATCTCCCACCGCCTGGTTCGCACGGACACCGTCGCCGGCCTCGCCGTCAAATACTCTGTGCAGGTCTCCACAATTGAGTTTTATTTCCTTCATTGAGTTATTTTTTTTTTTTTTTTTCCTGCTTCATCATGGTGAATTGAGTTAGGGTTTTTGTGATGAATGAAATGCTTAGGGCCCGTTTGGATACATAGACATGAACCTTTATTTTACAATCCTAGATTATATAGAATCCAAGTTTGAGCTTGTAAAATCAAGGTTGATTGGTGAAAGTTTTGGGTTAGAAAGGTTATGGGTCTTTTGGTTGTTGAAACCAAAATTACTGTTAGGGGCTCTAGTTCCTTGGCATCATGGTTGTTAAAACTGATACCATTGACATGAAACATCTGTCAAGCTCAGTTGGGTTGGCCATCAAGATCGACCTCTAAAAGGGCTTATCATTGGATTGAGTGGTCATTTTTATAGGACTCAAGAATATGTTTTCAATTGCAAGTGAAGGAGTTATGTTGTTTGTGTTGTCCAAGAGTTTCTTCTTTCGGAATGATCAATGGCGCAGGGTTATTTCTACTTCCTTAAGGTCTCTCTCAACGTATGTTAGGTCTACTCTCAAGACAATAGCAGATTGCAGCTTACCTTGATGTATCAAGGTGATCAACAGTTACCTGTCAGTCTCCCCACCTCCATTAAGTATGATCCAGTGACCTTTGATGGATCATCATTAATCAGGTGGAGCAACTATGTCATTTCCCCCCCATGATTGGTGTCGCTATGAGTCAAAGATTAGCCTTAAAAGAAAGAATCATTTGTGGCATAATAGATGTGGACTTGATCCTTATTCAGGAAATAGCTGATTCCATTGGCTAGAGGGGAAATTTGTTTGGGGTGCTATTTAAAGTCAGGGGCCTTGTGTGAGAGAGTTTAGATTCTCGTCAACTTGTATTCTGTGGTTCAGTGATTCAAGTCTTTGATCGGACCGTCTTGTATGATATCCATGAGTCGTGACTCTGGCACTAACTTTGGGTGCCATACATTGCTTACCCTTCCACTTTTAGAGGCACTAACTATTTATTTTTTTGACTTCTAGTTTGTACTGTTTAAAAGATAGTAAGTAAACATGTTATCTCTTTGGACTACTTTTAACATTCTGACTGCTCTTGTATCTTCAGGTGATGGACATAAAGCGTTTGAACAACATGATGAGTGACCATGGCATATACTCAAGACAGAGGCTTCTAATCCCTTTAAGCAACCCAGATGCTCTTCTCAACAGCACCTGCTACATAGAGTTGGATGTCCACGCGAAAAGAGAAGTGGCAGTGCTCTATCTTGAAGGCGGCCCTGATGACAAATTGAGCAATCTGGCGAACAGGACAACCGGAAGGGGAAAGAGGAGGATAGTTGATTCCATGAAGAGAACTATGCAAGTAGATGATGGAACTGCTGAATATTACTTTGCCATTTCAAATGGTGATCCTAGGGCTGCAGTTTCCCAGTTCTTCAGGGATCTAAGATGGGAGCAGCAGGCAAGAGCACCCTAGTTATGGTAAAAGAACTGTATTTAATGCAGAGATATTCAAGCTAAGAATGCTCCTTATGCTGTGCTTCATTTGATTCAGGATACAGTGTTAAGATCATGTACATATTATGCCACTTCCTGAGGAAATCTGTCACTAATTTATCTGTGTTATGTATACTCATGCGACTTCTGATATTTTGCAAGTTCAGTCAGATGAGTTGATTTTACAAAGACAGGTCAATCTTGAAGTAGTAGGATTCTCTACGGTGATCTAAAGAAGTTGGTTGGTCTCGAGACCTACCCTGTTAAGATCAGTAAACGAAGGATTTTGCCTAGCATGGGTCCTCTGCAAGTTTGTAGCTTAGTAGGATTCTCTACGGTGATCTAAAGAAGTTGGTTGGTCTCGACTCTCGAGACCTACCCTGTTAAGATCAGTAAATGAAGGATTTTGCCTATCATGCGTCCTCTGCAATTTTGTAGCTTTTCTATCGCAATTCTAAAAAACAGCCTTTCGAACTACGAACACACATCGTGTTGCATTTAGAGATATTTACACCCCATTTGTTTTGATAACATGCACACCCTCTCTATATATTCCTTCATTGGCTTATATGGCTTGTTGGGAAGCATAGCAGCCAGTTGAAAACAGCAGTGTGTAAATACCAGCTTCATAAGTACAAGGAATTTATGCTACCAAACCAAGTATGGCTTTTTCTGCCTGCTCTTAATCTACTTTGGTTAATGATGTTTCAAGCATGCCACGTCCGTACAATGCCGATTATTGCTATTCTCATCTTTAATCATACAGGTTGACCATCATAAGTGGGACTAGACAATATCTCAGGCTTGTTCGACATGCACATAGTTTATTTTTAGTTTCTTATCTAGAGTTAGTCAGTCAGAGAGAAATTATTACGTAAACAATGTCTTGCATTTGCCCAAAGAATTACATTCTAAAAGGTCCAATTCCTACAAGCAATGGCCCAATGCCATGCACAATATGCCTTCCCCCTCTAGCAGAATAAATAAACCTGCACCTTCCCCCTTTTTTTTTTTCGACCAAGGCTGTTTCCTATACAACTAGTACTGGGCTTCAATGGTGTGACAACAATCTTGCAATGGCTGGCTTCAATCGTGCAGTTTACTTCTACAAATAAAAAACACAAAGCACTTAAATTCCAATCAATTAGATATGTGATCGGCCCCGGCATTGGACTGGCTTGCCGCAGACAATTTGTTATTCAAAGCGGCCAACTCTAATTCCTGCTGTTTCTTGAGAAACCTCTGAGCTGTTGAGGTGACTATCTTAACAAAGAAATTGATGACCACGAGCCAAATAATAGTATTCCAGATGGAACTAACAGATAGATCCCAATGATCTCCCTGGAAAAAAAATTAAATGGATTAATTTCAAATATTATCAAATAAACGGTAGCAAGTTATGTGAAAGAAGCACTTTAATCTGAAAAATCCAGCAACCCAGGTTACATAATCTTTCACAGAACTTAAAAACTATATGCATTTTGATGAACAGCCTAAGGCAGAAAACACAGATCCAATGGGGTACCCAACTGATCAAAGACAGCAACAGGATTATAAAGAACTCAGAAGTGAAAAGTCTCATTCAGAGAATCTCCCATAGAAGTAATCTGATACACTCATTATCTTTCTTTTTCCCTTTTTTCGTGTTGCTTGAGCACCTCCGGAATATAAAGAACTCAAAAGTGAGAAGTTTCATTCAGAGAATCTCCAGAAAACACAGATCCAATGGGGGTACCCAACTGATCAAAGACAGCAAAAGGAATATAAAGAACTCAAAAGTGAAAAGTCTAATTCAGAGAATCTCCCATAGAAGTACCCAACTGATCCAATGGGATACCCCTAGAAAACACAGATCCAATGGGGTACCCAACTGATCAAAAACAGCAAAAGGATTATAAAGAACTCAAAAGTGAAAAGTCTCATTCAGAGAATCTCCCATAGAAGTAATCTGATACAATCATTATCTTTCTTTTTCCCTTTTATCTTGTTGCTTGAGCACCTCCGGTCTTTTCTAATATATGCACATGATTAAAAAATGGACAGAGGAATAATGCAATGAGGGAGAGTAGGACAGTTGGAAAGATACAGAACTAACAGGATAGAAAATACATCTTATATTCTTTATTCTTTAACTACTGCTTGTCACAGGAATACTTGAAAAGCTCCTGCATCGATCTTTTCTGTTTGTTTGAATGCCCATTATACTTGTATAGCAAAAAATAATTGTTCATACCTTGATACTTGGAGGGGCTGGGACTGTAGTGGTCAAGTACTTGTCTTTCATCTTATACAGCTTAGCAGTGAGGTTGGGCTGGATAGAAGACAGTCCAGGTATGAGACGAAGCACCCAAATCAGCTCATTCTCTGTCCATTCTAATAGTTGATTATTGCAAACAGTGATGATAAAGACCGTCTGCCACATAAACCAAAACAACCGGCAATATCAGATGCCATAACAATGGGTACTTAAAAAATTCACTTTTCAGTTCTTGGATGGTTAAAGTTTTAAGTGACTACTGATTGTTTGGATCCCATAAATAGTTCCATTTTTTTTAAAGGGAACATCTCATAAATATTTGATGACACCCTCTCGATTTCTTAGATTCAATTGCATCCACCTTGTTAATGAGCATGTAAATGAAAGAGTAAGCCTTGTCAAATGACAAGTTGTCTTCAAAAAGTACCAGCATTTGTTGATTGGATCATTGGAAAAGTGCCTTCCCAGTGGCACATTTGATAATCCTATGAAACAGAAAAGCAAGGATAACTTCGACAAACCTGTATGTGAGCCTTAATAATTGCCTTCCCAGTTAATGTTGCAAGAAAGAACTTCCAGAACGAAATTCCAAATTGGCCACACATGATCCCAGCTAGATCAAATAGTGGGTTTGGCACCTGAAAAACAAGTTGCCAGGAATAAAGCCTTCAACATATTAAATTTATGCAAGTTCAAAGTTGCACTGACAAGATTATGATTTAGTATTTACTCAAATGATATGCAGCTACAGTGTGCTCCCTCAAGGAAGAGTGGTGTGATTTGTCATTCTTTAAGTTAAAACACCACATATTTTTCACTGGTATTACTAATTACAAACGCTACATAACAGAGAACATGACTTTGGATAGGATAGAATGGAAGAAAATGATCCATGTAGAAGAACCCAACTAGTGTCCGGAGTAGACTTGGTCAATTTGAGCCAGGTAGATCCTTTAACGTTCTTCATGAAAATTTTGTAAAGGATTCATTCGCCGACCCTAACTAGTTTGGGACAAAGGCTTAGTTGAGTTGAGTATTACTAGTTACAAAAACGCAAACATTGGAAGTAGGTATGGAGATGCATGATCCAAGTGGATAAATTACGAAAATTAACATCCCGAAAGCAAATTAAAAAGGAGACAAAATGCCCAACACACAATTCCAATATCATTAGGTGGCCCTGGCAAGTGTACCCACCAACATTTGTTTCCTTCTTCAGTGTGCTTAAAAGGTTACATTTCAACTCTAAATAAATTATTGATCTCATTAATAATATACGACTGCATCCATGGGACTCGAGTCCACGTGACGGCATCAGAAGAATCTCCCTTCCCCTTTAGCTTACCACTATACCAGAAACTTATTAAAAACAATCCAACGCTAACAAACCCATGCCATTAACGGACCTGAGAAAAGTCACAACTTTGCCTCACGCATCTATAGAAACTCCCATAATATGAGCCATGTCTGGATTTTAAATCGAAACCATCAAAATTGAGCTTGAGTGTGCCTAATGGTGACCCGTCTTGCACCCTCCTTCCAACCCCAATGACATCTTGAACTATGGCAACCAAAGACTTCCTTTCTTTCCATTGGCAATGAACTCTAAATGCACAGGTAAACATAACATACATCTTTTCTTGGTGAAATGTAGAAAAAATGATTAAAAAAAGCAAAATGCACAGAATATAGGTAGAACTAGAAGAAGGTAATATACAGAGGAAAAGGGAATAAGGAACTAGAACACCATATCAACTCGCTAATGATTGTTTTTTTTAAGCAAATATGATTAAAGCACCAAAAGGGCAAAAGAAACACAGGCTAAGGATGTCAAGAAGAAGAAGCAAAGCTAAAAGCAAAACAGAAAAAGAAAGAAGGAAACACCATAATATTATCAGATAGGAAGCTAATCAAATGATAAGATCTCATCTCAAGATTTCGGTGCGAGCAGACCGATCAGCAACGCAATTGGCGGATTGCCATGTAACAAAACTCCGTATTATGACCCTCAATCATAACCAGTAACTCTTCAATATCATCCACGGACCTTCAAGTATAACAATCCCTCTCTCAACCATATCACCACATTGAGAGTATTGCCCTCAATGATAAGATGATCTAACAAATACTGATCCACAAGATATATACCAAACAGGAGGGATTGTAGCTCAGCCTCATTAGAATCCTTCTCACCAATAGAACCCCAAAATTCAAATCTAATCTCCCTCGCAGATAACCTGATTTTGGAGTTCATGGCATTGCCGACCCAATCTTCGGATCAAACTAGGAATGACCTGGGTTGGGTCGCTGGTGAGAAATAAGGCCAGGAAATCCTCCAAACAGAAGAAACATAATGGATTGCAAAAGGAAGATAGTAAGTGTACCATTCAAATAAAAAGAGAGAGGAATAGTAAGGGTCTCTCACATTCGGCCTTTTTTTTTAATGGCATTCAGACGTTGATCAGATAACGAGTTGAAAATCAGGGTGGATTTGGTGGTAAGAGTTGACAGGTGCTTGTCTAAGGAGAAACAAGGCAAAAAATGACGCGCCCAAGAAAATGACAATGATAAAAACTTTAATAAATTTACGTGCAGATGAAGTCATTTTCCTCCGATGAGAAATAAACTCATGTGCAAATAAAGCTTATAGATGACGTGAGTAATCTATAAATGCATTCAGATGTGACAATCAAGAGCACCACTTACCCAAGTTGCACATGAAATCTATTTAAAACAATTTCATTTGCAAATAGGCCTTATCTGCAGGGGTGGGTTTTCGAGCAGACCCTGAATCTCTGTGGTGACAGAACTATCAACTGCAAAAATTTGCAGTGGGAAAATCCCCTCAAAGGGAAATAACTGTGCTTGTATCTTTCAAGAGAGCGAGTGGTTTCCAAGTCACTGCTACATGAAGAGTGAGGAAGACACTGTGATGCAGATTGTAGGCCCCCATTAAGTGGCATATTTGCCCATTAGGACTTTTAGGGATTTATTTCTGCATTATTTAGTTTCTAGTATTTTTATTTCCATGTTTTAGTTTTAGGGATTTTACTTTCCATGGAATTTTATTTCAGTTGCCTATAAATAGGAATCTTGTATTAGGGATTTTTAACTTTTGATGATTAATTGAATTGATTGAGATTTCTCCCCTATACAGGTTTCTTCTTCGATTCTTCTCCTACGCTTCGTCCCTCTCTTCTCTACTTCTCTTTCTCCCATTTCTTCTATTTCTCTTCTCGGTTCTACATCAAATTTGGTATCAGAGCAAAAGATCCAAGGTGTGTTATTCATCTATTGCTCATCCAAGGCCCCCGTGATTAACACGCCCAGCAAAAGTTTCTAGTGAAACAGCCCGGGTAAAAACAAACATGGTTTTAAATTTCGACCGAAATCCAATTTTTGGATTTCAGTGAGGACCAAAGCCGAAATTTTGGGAATTTCGTCGAAATTGAAATTAAAATAATAAATATTTTAAAGCCTTCAAGAATTTCGATCGAAATTTCGTCCAAAAAATCCGGGATTTCGTGAGCGTGTACAAAATTTCGGGCTCGCATCCGAAATTTTAAAATTTCAAACCATGCACACAAAAGCCAACCAATTCCATACAAGAACCCTAACCCAAAATTGTTTTGTTTCAGTGCCTTAAAAAGTTAAAAATCCCTAATACAAGAGGCCTATTTATAGGCAACTGAAATAAAATTCCATGGAAAGTAAAATCCCTAAAACTAAAACATGGAAATAAAAATACTAGAAACTAAATAATGAGGAAATAATCCCTAAAAGTCCTAATGGGAAAATATGCCACTTAATGGGGGCCTACAATCTGCCTCACACTGCACCACATGTCACGAAACAGAGGTAGCAGTTTCTCCACCCCAAGTCGAACTGCAAGATAAAACACATTTCAAAGCAGCGCCAAGATGTAACTGAAACTTAAAATGCAATTGGAAGCCAAAAAATGGAATGACAAAATTGATTTTGGAATGGATTAGTAATCCAGATGGAACTTTAAAAAAAAAAAAAAATGCAAATTGAATCATATTGAAATGCGAGGACATCATTTAACATAAACGAGTTTCATACTCACTCATATCCCAAATATAGCTACAAGTTGTTACCATTCAAAATAAAATAAACATAATAATAGATACAAAGTTGTTACTCTTCCACAAGTTCATCATCAGTCAAACAGCAGAAATTAGTAAACCTATTGGATAAATCAATTTTATATACTACTAAACAAAAAGAGCAATGGCTTTTAACACTAAAAATTGTCATGGAAGTCAGCATAAAAGTATTATTTTTGAAAACAGCACACTAGAAAGAGAACAAGAACTTAAACTAACCGAAGCAAGTACTAAGATTGTGAAAAAATTCAGATGCTGCTTGCGACGGAAGAACCAGCGTTTAATTTGCTTTAGACGACGGCGAATGACTCCATCTTCCTTTGAAGGAGCATCCAGCTCCACTGCGTCCGATTTGCTACCTGACATACATGTTGCAATATAGAACCGACTTAGAATGAAATAAAATCATTGATTAACAACCGACATTGGATGTGGACGTACTGATTAAACCATGATACTTACACATACTCATGTCGAAAATATGAGTATGTCAAAGCAACTACAATAGAAGAATAGAAAAAATCTTCCCCCTTCCAGTGGGCAAACTTTGATTGACCATCACCTCAATGCAGTAACACTTGGGTCATCAACTACTGGGGCAATGGTCCAGCCAAAGATAAGATATCACATTGCATTGCAAGCCTATACTTATTTTTAATGGTGATAAAACTTTATTAAAGAAAACTATACTTGATCATATAAGTTCACAACTAATTCCAGCTTTATATAGTTGGAAAGCTCGATTCAACAGGGACGAATTTTCTGAAAAAATTAACAATCTAGTCTCTTATTATTCCACTTCTACGGATGATTGTATAAATAAGTAACTTGTTGCAGAAGGGTGATGTTAAAGAACATTGATTACAACCTTATCTGAACTCCCATTAGGGAAGCACAAACAGAAGTAACTTTAAGGGGGAGAGCGTAACTTATTTGTTTCAAATAAAAGCCTACCTTACTAAGAGAACAAATGCTGCAGTAGTTTGCAACCCATCCAGTTAATTTCGTATAGATGATGCCTAGATGCAGACTGAATGGTGAATATAGCTCACCCAAGTTTCAAGAACGAAAAAAGCAACCACATTTGTTCTCTTCAACATGTAGAAGAAACCTTTAAGTGCACTAACAAGGTTCCTGACTAAGCCATCATATTACAAAAGACTAAATCCACCATGTATATGCAGACAGATAAAACCGTATTGAGTTGACATGGGTACTTTTGTAGATTTGTAGTGTACTATCTTAAATAGTAAGTGGGCCCAATTGTTACTTGCTTTCATGAATATGTGACAACGTAACCCACATAGTACTTGAAACTTGGACAACCATCTACTCATTTTGCAAGGTCATCAGTCTGTTTTGATATAAGGCGTTGGAACATCCCTGACTCCCTTAAGAAATTTTAGAATTCCCCGTCTCACATAGAGTGCCAAATCATTGGCCCAACTAACTCCATTTAGAGTGTCTATCCCCTTACAACCTATTGAAATCCACGGGCAACTATCAACACACATTAAGACCATGATGAAGTTCTTCTGCTCTACGGGCCATTCATCTCTCGAGGATCAATAAATCAAACCAAAAATACACATAATTTTTTCTAAAAAGTAGAGTAAGCATAATTCTTGGTTGTAAGCATGACTAAATCAGCTTCTGGACACATGGGTGAGGCCATTCAGCTCATAAGAAACACTAAACAACCCCCCCTCCCCCCCCCCCCCACCCCAAACAAAACCCCACCCAAGATCCAATGATTGAGTTGTAACCAACTGTGTGTCATGAGAATTGATAAGTCTTAACTTATATTAATAGTAATTTATTCGAACATTTTCCTACTATTATTAGATAAGAGATACTATGTCTCTGGGTATAACACAACCTAAAATTTTTTCTAAAATCACTCGTCATTTTCTTATTTAAATATTTTCCTACTATTATTAGATAAGAGATACCATGTCCCTGGATATAACACAACTTAAAAATTTTCTAAATCGTACACAAGTGATTTATTCTATACATTTTCATCCTCATTAAAAGATTTAGTTACTCTCAGGAACAAATTCGATTCTTTCCCATTGAAAAGTTCTCAATTATAAACTAGAAACAATAAAATTTCATAACATAATAATGAGGTATCCACATTGATGTATAACTAGAAAATATACCTGCTCTTGATATGAAATAAGGAGGAAGCTCCCCAAGGGCTGTTCCAATGCCCCACAAAATAGCCTCTAACTGAACCTGAGGCAATATGCTGCTAAGTGGAACACTAACCATTGAACCAGGTAACGATTGAAACAATGGCGGGCCATATGCAGAACAATCCTTTTTAAGCCATGAAGGGCTGCTGTTCAACTGTATGGTATCATATGCAGCAGTTTTCAAATCGACTCGTCCACACTGCATGGCTTTTATTGTAAACAGGGCAATATGGGGGCCCAGATACAACAAAAATGTGTGCAAACCGGATCCTGTAAAAAACAGATTAATTAATTAAAAAAACACGGGTCAGCATCGTACTAAGTGGAAACAACTGATTTAAGGCAAAGTCGTTTCAACCAAGATAGCAACAAGCAACATTTCAGAGGGCAGACACACACCTTCCAACAATCATTGAGAAGATGTAATACCTTATTGGAGAAAAAAGACACTAACAGACATTACAGGTTTCAAAATACAAAGAACGGTTGGTACCCTGTATCATTCAGAACATCACAAAAAGAAAGACTACTATTGATTTAGAAAAACTTTAAGTTCCAGCTGGCCGTACGACAAAAAATGAAAGACAATAAGCCCTCAGACACCTGAATTGAAACAATAGAAGTTAAAGATTTGGTGGTCATAATAAAAAAACATAGAGTATGAGTTACTTTTCATGGTTTTCATGATCTTGGCCCTCGACTTGGACAATAAATTCCTACTGAAACTGAAATGTTTCTATTTCGCTAATGCCCGAAACCGAAATTTAAAACCTTGTCATAAAGTTTCTATGGTCATGGCCCTCGACTTGGACAATCGGTTTCCCATATTGTGCAAACTGGTCCCCATAGTGGATTTTTGGTGTTGCCCACTCATTGGTATATCAGAATCCGACCTCGGTTTACCCTCACAATACAGACTCTAGCACAACATATATACACTTCAGGGTGTTGTTACTTGTTACTCAGCCTTTAAAGCAAGGTTTCAAATTTCAGTTTCAGTTTCGATTCTGTTGCCACAGAAACAGAAACATTTCGGTTTCGGTTAGAAATTGGGGTAGAAATATGGTAAAATCACAGAAACGCATGGAAACATATGCAAATAATAGAATTTTAAGATAAAACTTCATGAAATACTAGAATAAGCGCAAATACACACTTAGAAACCGTCGTACGTGCAAAACAATCATCCATAATGCAACGGCCGGCCCGCGAAATGCCTTCTGCAATGGTCGCTAACAAATCCCTTTAGGCCCTGTTTGGTTGCTCAAACACTCACCATTTATTGGAGTATCAAATGCCAATAAACTTTCAATGAATGCCGATTCATGTTTGGTTGCCAAATTTGCATTGAAACTCCATTTGACTCCCAGACATGTTTGGGACATCATCGCATTTTTTTCCTACGTGGCACCCATGTGGCGCTAATGTTCCCACCCCTCATATCTTCCAACCAAATGTTACCAAAATGGAGAAATTTGGGTGGATGAAGATTGGAAAAGGTTTTGTCTTATTCTCTTTCGCTCTTCCCTATCTCTCTTTACCATAATCTATATTGGTAATGACACCCCTACATTTTCCACTACTCTTCAAGAGGATTGCCTCGCAACCAAACACTACTTACCACTTTTTCCACTAGTGGAAATTCTAGACATCTTCCATGCTTGTCTACTCCCTTTTGACTTCTTATTCCGCTACTCTCCCAGCCACCTTTGAGCAACCAAACAGGGCCTTAGAGATTTATAATTTTACATTTTTTTCTATCAATAAAAAAAACAATAATTTTACATGTTTCATTCCTATTGATTTAATGTAGCTGTTAGATGTAGCGGTGTAATTACATACCAGTTTGGGGTATTTTCGTCATTGTACATTAACCCCAGTCTCACACACAAATAAATATGCTATGAGAAGGAGAGGCATTAAACTCTCTCATATCTTTCCTTTCCATCTCTTCTCTCTTCTCTTTCTTTCACTAATGGGAGTTTAGGGTACCACTAACATAGTATCAGAGCTAGTAAAGGATTGTTCTTCAGAAAACATAATCACATGAGAGTAAAGGGGTATACTAATGTAGACTGGGCAAAATCTCTTGCAGACATGAGGTCTACAACTAAGTACCGCACCTTTATTGGAGGCAACCTGATTTCATGAAAAAGTAAAAAGCAGGATGTGGTAGCCAGGTCAAGTGCAGAATATATAGAGTCATGGCTCATACATAGGACTGTCAATCGGGATGGGCAAGCTCGAACCCCCCCGTTTGGCCCGCTAAAAGCCCGCCCATAATTAAAATGAGAACAAGCCAAACCAAGCTTGGTCAAAAGTTGAAGCCCGAACTCTAATTTGGGCTGAGCTTGATCAAGGGTCGTCCAGCCCGTTATAGGCCCGGGCCCGATAATATTTTTACTATATAATTTTTCAAGATTTTTTATGCCCTTGAAATTAGTAGATATTAACTAATAGGTTACTTAAACATTAATATCCTATAGGCTATAGTTCGACATTAAATAGGTTTTTTTCTTTCTTTATTGTGCCCCTCTTCAGCCCACTCCATATGAACGGTTTGGATCATCATATCCCATAGGCTATAGTTCGACCTCAGATTTATTAAATGAATAAGACAAAATATAGCAAAAAATTAATCGGTGTGGCTTTTCTCACATGCCAAAGCCAACAAGTTTAATTGTTTTCTATGAAATTGGCTTTTCTGTGCTTAGCTTAGTCTTTTCTTGTGCAGAAAATAAGAGGTGATGGGCAAGCCCGAACTCGGCCCGAAGCCCGTTGTATAGACATGGGCTGAGCTTGAGCACCTCAGGCTCGCCCAAGCTCGGCCCGATTGACAGTCCTACTCATACATATTGTTAGAAGGTTTATACGTGCTTAAGGGTATTTTGGTCAATGTACCTTTATACATTCTTATATATATATATATATATATATATATATATATATATATATATATATATATATATAGAGAGAGAGAGAGAGAGAGAGAGAGGGAGAGGGAGATATTTGTGAGGGGGAGACATTCTCCCTAACTCACTTTTCTTCTCATTCCTCTTCTCTTTCAACGTGGTATCAGAGCCCTAGGTTTTTTGGAGCCCTAGGGACCGCCATTGGAAGACACCCCTCTTCCATTCTTTCTCCCTTTCCACGCCCCCTGAAAAACCTTAACTTCTCTCACCCTAAACCCTCTCTCGCCCGACGCCAACCCCTCTTGAAAACCCTAATTTCGCTCACTCTAAACCTTCTCCCACCCCACGCCAACCCCTCCTGAAAACCCTAACTTCTCTCACTGTTGGGCGCCTTAAAGCACGCTTGGTAGCAAAGGGTTATACGCAGACATTCGGCGTTGACTACACTGAAACATTCTCTCGAATTGCCAAAATTCCGTGAGTTCGTGTGTTGATTTCCTTGGTCTTCGACCGGGGTTAGCACTTATATCAGCTGGATGTTAAGAATGCCTTTCTTTATGGTGACCTCACCGAGGAGGTCTACATGGAGCAACCTCCAGAGTATGTTGCTCCGGGGGAGATGTCATCCTCGGTTTGCCGCCTTTGAAAATCTCTTCATGGCCTTAAACAATCTCCTAGAGCATGGTTTGGGAGATTCAGTATTGCTGTTATGCGGTTTGGCATGAAGCAATGTGCCGTTGATCATTCAATATTTAGCCATCAGTTTGATGCTAGATATGTTCTTCTGATAGCATATGTGGATGATATTATTATTACTAGGAGGGATTCAATGGGTATACAGAAGTTAAAGACTTTCCTGCGGAAAGAGTTTTCCACCAAAGACCTGAGTCGTTTGAGGTACTTTCTTGGAATTGATGTCGTCTCGAGGAAAAACCTGCTGATGTGCCCATGGACACGAACGTAAAACTTCTTCCAGATGAGGGAGAGTTATTAGATGACCCTGGCTTATACAGAAGGTTGGTTGGGAGGCTAATCTATCTCACGGTCATGGTTTTAAATTTCAGTTTCGGGTATAATTTCGGTGTTCACTGCAACTGAAATTTCAGCCAAAATCTCAAAATTTCGGTAGAAGCTCACGAAATATCGGTTTTGTTCCGAAACTCTTTAAAGAAATAAAAAATTAGTATTTTATCGAAATTTCGACCAAAATTTCAGCCGAAATTTGGTAAATTTCGACGATTTCGGTTTTAGTGTTAAAATTTCAAATTTTGGATGAAATTTAAAGCCATGCTCACGTCACTCATCTAGACATCTCGTTTGTTGTATCAGCTAGTTCATAAGCTCAACACGTACCTCCCACTAGGTAGCAATACATTTCGACGATTTCAGTTTTAGTGTTAAAATTTCAAATTTTGGATGAAATTTAAAGCCATGCTCACGTCACTCATCCCGACATCTCGTTTGTTGTATCAGCTAGTTCATAAGCTCAACACGTACCTCCCACTGGGTAGCAGTGCTTCAGATTATTAGATATTTGAAAGGTGCTCCAGGGAGAGGCTTGTTATTTAAGAGACATGGTCATGAGAAAATAGTAGGGTTCAAAGATGCAGATTGGGCAGGATTTCCAACATATAGGAGATCAACCCCTGGATATTGCACCTTCGTTGGAGGTAACTTGGTGTCATGTCGAAACAAGAAACAAGAAGTGGTAGCTAAATCAAGTGCACAAGCCGAATATCGAGCCATGGCACACACAAGTGGAGAGCTAATCTGGTTGCGCTCTTTTTTATCAGAGATTGGTCTCTCTTCCTCTTCTCCATCTCAGTTATATTGTGACAATAAGGATGTTCACAATGCTACAAATCAAGTCTTTCATGAGTGAACCAAACATTTTGAAGTGGACTGTCATTTCATCCGTCAGATAATTCAGAAGAGCGATATGCACATTTTTCACTGGATTAGTGGATCAACTAGCTGATGTGTTTACTAAGCCGAGTAAGGCAAAGTTGAGAGATATTTGTAACAAGCTGGGAATGTACGACATATACACTCCAGCTTGAGGGGGAGTGTTCAAAGGTTTATATGCTCTAAGGGTATTTTGGTCATTGTACCTTTTTATATTCTTATATATATATATATATATATATATATATATATATATATATATATATATATATATAGAGAGAGAGAGAGAGAGAGGAGTTCATATACCCTAGTGTAGATAACTTATCTACACCATAGGCTTAAAATACAGTGGGAGGCGCATTGTTTGAGTGATCAAAAGCATTCATTTGATGGGCCCTCACATAGATAGGGTGTGCCCAAAAAATCAGCTCCATAGGATTATCCCAACACTTCGAACTATGGAGGCAAAAGATGGACAGGTTTATGGACGTGTATAAACCTTCACAAATCTGTCCATCTTTTGCCTCCATAGTTTGAAGGGTTGGGATAATCCTATGGAGCTGATTTTTTGGGCACACCTTATCTATGTAAGGGCCTATCAAATGAAGGCTTTGGATCACCCAAACAAGGCGCACCCCCATTGTATTTTAAGCTAGGGTGTAGATAAGTTATCTACACTACGGTGTAGGAACTCATATATATATATATATATATATGAGGAAATGGTTTGTGAGCAGCTGCTCAGATAAGCTTATCCGAGCAGAGCTCACAAACCATAGGGGGGCACATTTTTATTTTATTTTTTTTTGGGGGGGGGGGGATCCAAAGCATTCATTAGGAAGGCGGGTGTGTACCAAAAATCAGCCCTATAGGATCATCCTAACCCTGCCATTTGTGAAGGGGGGAAATGGACAGGCACAATGCTTTGGATCCCCCCATGGTCATATATATATATATATATATATATTTGTGAGGGGGAGACATTTTCCCTAACTCACTTTTCTTCTCATTCCTCTTCTCTTTCAACACATGTGGTGAGTTGATTTGGTTGAGATCCTTTTTGTCAAAGATTGGTTTGCCTTCTTCATCTAGAGCCTCACTGTATTGTGATAATAAGGAAGCAGTACTTATTGCTTCAAATTCTGTCTTTAATGAGAGAACGAAGCACATTGAGGTGGACTGTCATTTCATTCGTTAGAGGATATAAAAAGGGAGATTTGTAGTGTTTTCACTAGATCAGGAAATCATATAGCTGACATGTTTACTAAACCTCCAAGCAAAGTAAGGATAAATGATATGTGCCAAGCTGGGGATATATAATATATACGGAGAGCTCGAGGGGGAGTGTTCGACGTAGCAGTGTAATTACATACCCAATTTGGGTTATTTTCGTCATTGTACATTAACCACACACATACAGTTGACACGTTTACTAGACCTCTAAGTAGAGCAAGGATAAATGATATGTGTGCCAAGCTGGGGATGCATGATATACACACTCTAGCTTGAGGGGAAGTGTTAGACGTAGTGGTGTAACTACATACCCAGTTTGGGGTATTTTCGTCAATGTACATTAACCCTATGTCACAAATATCATTCTCGGGAATTTCTCGACAAGGGAAAATCTCGGGATGTATTGGATTTTTTTAAAATTATTTTTCGTGTTTATATCGAGGAAAAAATGATTAAAAAAATTATTTAAATAAATAAATATATATATATTTAAGAAAAAAATATAAAATAAAATATTGTAAAAATATCGGGATAATATCGCGATATTTTATGATGAAAATGAAAATATCACTATATTTTTATTTTGGAATTTTGTCGTCTTATCAAATTGTCACGATAAAAACGTGATATTTTGAAATATCGGAGATATTTGTGACATAGCATCAACACCCCCCCCCCCCCCCCCACCACCACCACCCCAAATTTTTATCACTATATTTTTATTTCGGAATTTTGTCGTCTTATCAAATTGTCACGATAAAAACGTGATATTTTGAAATATCGGAGATATTTGTGACATAGCATCAACCCCCCCCCCCCCCCCCCCCCCCCCCAAATCCTGAAGCGAGCTTCCGATTCAAATAGAAAGATTACTGGTAACTATGGTCCAAATAGGCTGAGTTGGAGATTAACCGCAAACCCCTTGCTGATTTTTTGCATGGTGATGAGGTTGAACACTGGATACCATGAGAAAACATAGAGGATTTTAATGTGCAAAGTGGAAAATATCCAAATGAATAATCAAAAGATTGGAGGTCTCATAGTCCCTGCCGTTGCTTTAATATGAGTTTGCATGACTAAGAACATATTAGAACAATATCCAAGCTAGTAAGAAAGTTAAAAAAAGTATTTATGTATAAACATGTGATGGCCACAGCATATGTTTGTGTGTTAGTGAATTTGATGTAGAAAGAAAAGTTATGAAATACTGAATTTCCTAATAGCAATCAAAATAAATTCACTTGATCTCTAAGATGACAATAGTTATGATAGCATCAACTTTCATGAAGGGAAAGAGTCCAAACATTCAATCACCGAGATTAATGGAAATACTAAGACAATACTCTCAGATCCACTTACCAAGTCCAATTGATGAAGCCACGCCCAGTGCAACCCACCACAATACAAATCTGAAATAGCGAAGAAACTCCTGAACATGCTGAAAAAGCATGCCACAGGATAAATTCATCACAATTAGTCAAAGAAACATTTGAACAACAACGGCAGGAAAAAGTACATGTAAAGAACTAGAAAAAACTTCAGAGTTTACTCCTAAAATGCCGTAATGTTACAACATATTCCAAATTTAGCACCCTTGGTCATATTATAATAATACCTTTCAAATAATACAAAACTTCGCCATTCAAAAAGAAAAAAATAATACAAAACTTCAAGCTTCAACCAGTTTGCTAAATTAACCTTCCAAGCAACATGGACCTCTAAAGTCTAAACAGTTGGAACTTGGAATGAACATCAGCAAGAACAAATTTTATAACTTGGTCCTCATGTATTGACAATTCCATCCGTGACTACTATAAGACAAGTTTACAGTCACATGGATAATGAGCAGCCTTGCACATCACACAATATAGTACATATATTATCAAACAAGAGATACAAGGAGAATTTTTGCATAATTAACATAACGCTTAATACCTTCTCATGAGGTCCATCAATGACCATCAGCAGAAATCCAGAAACCAGTACCACGATACCCAGAAGCATAACATGACTACCTTTTCTCAGAACATATAATATCGATTGCTTCAGATATTGCAAAGTAGCCAAAGTGAAAAGATTGAATGTCTTGAAGGGCTGTGTCGTTAATGTCAAATTTTCTAGATCCAGTCGATGCTTATCATGAAGACCTGCAACAAAGGTAGGAAAATGCATCAGTTAAAGGAAATCTAGAGAATTTAAACTTCTATTATAGCTTTAGATACTAATTTTTTTCTGACATTAAATTGAAAGTATTACAAATATTAGGCAAGGAGAAACCCCAATGTCACCAAAAGAGTACTACAAATATTAGGCAATGAAAACCCCAAATTCACCAAAGAGTACTACAAATATTAGGCAAGGAGAAACCCCAAGTACACCAAAGAGTATTTAGAAGTAACATATAATCATAACCATACAAGAAGCTTGTGAAACTATATTGCAGACTAGAAGAAAAGAAATCTAACATTGATGTTGGAGCACCCTATCCCATTGATTACAAGATCCAATACACCAGTGCATGACATTCCCAATTATCCCAGCTTCAAAATACCACCACCAAATTGGAGTTTACATTAGTCTAATACACAATCACATTCAACATATAACGCATAGGTACCATCTGAAATATTAGCCTGAGAATAGGCCTCTAAGCAAAAAACAAAGGAATGTTTTTTTATTTTAATCATCGGTGCTTCTATTACCTAATCATACCACATCCATCTAGGAAATAAATCAAATTGAAATAGTAACTTTATTTTGGTAAAATACAAGTATTTGGGGTCCAAAATATAAATTTGGAAGGCCAGACCAAGATGTAATCTATGAAGAGACCAGTGTTTCAAAATGCATCTGCGGGCCAAAACATAGCCAAAGTAAATCCTAGTCGACAAGAAGCAGCGCGATCGAGTACTCAGTTGATGTGGTCATAACTTGGAAGCGTCAAAGGAGTACTCAGTTGATGCGGTCAATACTTGGAAGAGTCAAAGGAGTTTTGATTGACTTTGTAGGGCAAAACACGAACTAGGACAAGAAGATTAATTGGAGGAAGAGAAAGTGGATAGAGTCAAACTAAAAAATGAATTCAAAGACCTTCTTCGAATGGGGGAGGTTAATTGGAGGAAAAAGTGCATGCAGACCTGGCTCAAAGCGGGGAATAAAAATACGGGTTTCTTTCGCCATATTGCAACTTGTAGAAGAGGGGATCAATGGTGAAAGACAAGGCCAAGGTGGAAGAAAATGTAGTGACATTTTTCAAGAGCAATTATACATCGCTCAAAGTAAGGTGGGGGTCATTGGAATGCAGCTCTTAACACAGTTACATACTGCTCAAGGTAAATTCTACACCTAACACAAATTTGGCTGTAACATCGTGATTATGTAGTTTTTTTTTTTTTTTTGAATGGCATCATGATTATGTAGTTATCTGATTCAATATTGAAAAAGTAAAAAAGGACGGACTTCAATAAAACTATTTCAGTATAATTAATGATATAAAAACAAATTAGAACAAATGAAGACAAACAAGCCAATAAGTTCAGTTGAACCAAATTAGATCCAAAGAAGACAAACAATCAAATCAATGCTGCTGATCCTTTATGAACGTAGAAGAATCTAATTAACAAATTGATCCGTTGGTTGATGGGAGAGCTCACTTGAGTGGGGTTCTTTGCTTGAAACGTTTCTTTATTATACGAGAGAACAGAAGATTCCGTGTGAAAGGATTCTATCTAAATGAAGCATTAAGTTAGAGATCAGCCTATTTTTTTCTCCAAAAAATTATTAACATGTTGTGGATCACATTATTTTGGTTCCAAAATGCAGATTTCTAAAAAACCTAAGTTTAAACACTTCAAAAAACTTGTGACGAAAAACATATCTATGAGCTAAAATCATTGAAATTGTAACTAAATCACATCATTGAAATTGCAACATCACATTGATAAGAAGTTCAGAATGTTGTCTCATATAAGAGCAAGAAATAAGAAAAAATCAGGAATCTAGTAACCCCGTTCATTTCATGAACGTCCAAAAAAGGGGAAAAAGGAAAAAAGAGGATAATTTGATCAGAATATCAACAAGAAATGAACCAACATCTATCACACAATTAGATACATCCTTACATTCAAAAGAAAAACCTGATCAACATCATAAGAAACTCTCATCCTCTCACATCTCCCCCTTGGACCATTAAATTGTATTGGCAGGAAGTGGTATCGTTGATCATGGAGCTTAAGCCTAGGATATCACATGTCTATAGAGAAGCCAATCAAGTTGCCGATTCCTTGGCAAATTATGCTTGCAAAAGAAAAGGTAATAAAGCATTTAACCAGTAGAAGGATCTTCCTATTAATGCCAGGGGTGCTATTAGATGTAATGTTTGGGTATTCCAAACATCCGTTTTAAATAAGATGAGGTAAGATGGAATATCCTCCTTTTGTAATTTTCTTTCATCAATAAAATTCAAGGTGCCGCCCTCTGGTTCCTAGATAAATTCCGGAGTAAAAAAAAAACCTCTCATCCTCTCACAAACTAGTAAATAAAAAATAAAAGAAGAAGAGCAAAGGAATCGAGAATCAATAAATTCAGAAATCCCATCTGCGTGAAACATATCAAAAATCTTGTATTAATTAATCAAACATAGTCCGGGTAAAAAAAAAAAAGAGTCCAGATACGTTAATCCCCCAAGAGTGATTAAAAAAATACAAAGTGCATCTAAATTTATCAGAACTTAAATCTAACCAAACTTTCAATTTACAAACTAGCCTGCTAAACATATCAGTGCCTCTATAACATATCCAGAAAATCAATTCAAATAGTAACAAAGCCAAAAGCACAGTAATAAGATATTAAAGGGGATGCTAAATTGATCAGAAACCCTAAATTTATCATAAACTAAACTACCCCCCCCCCCAAAAAAAAAAAAAAAAAAACACAAAACAAATATGCAAAAAAAATCTACTGCTGAACTTATCAGAACCTCTTAAAAAATCCAAACTTTGAATCTACAAACAGCCTAAAAGCCAAAACAGCCCCACAGTTGTGCACGAAAAATCACAAAGCGATTAAAAGCCCTAGAAAAAACCTTAACCAAACCGATACAGATGATTGCAGAACTAAAGGCGTTCAGCCAAAAAAAAAAAAAAAAAAACCTAGAAAATGAGATAATCGATCGTGAGTAGAGGAAAAGGCAAACAATAACATACCTTGGATCAAAGATCTCTGAGGTGATTCCTGCAGATCCGCCTCTTTTGAAGGGGCGAGATCTCGTGGCTCTCCGTTCATTGGCGTAAGTTTTTTCAGATCCACCTCGTATCGAAGATCGATCGTTGTTGCCGGAAAATCGATCTGAGAAAAAAAATCCGGTGAAAGATGAAGAAATCCGGTGAGATAGATAGAATATCCGGCGAGAGAGAGAGTTACCAGATAGAGGAGAAAACAGGTCGGGAAAGACGGTGTAGAGACTCACGAAATTAGGTCGCCCACAGACTTTACCCCCATTCGTAATTTACTATCCCAATGAGGTCTGGACTTATCCCTGCTTTTTTGGGTAAATATTGGATAGGGAAGCTCCTTAAATAATAAATTCCACTACTTCTCTGCCCTAGTTGCCTACGCTTTGGAACACACCTCGACGAATAAGGTCAAGTTGGGTCGGGCTCGACCCGAGCCCGACGGGTTCAACCCGATTTTGGCTTGGGTTGGGTTGGGTTGGCATTTCCTCGGGTTAGGTTAGGGTTAGGAAAAGCCAACCTGATTTAATTTTTGGTTGGGCTAGGTTTATGGCCTTGGCAACCTGACCTGAACATGACTTCCGCCCTCTTATGGGTTATTGTATTTTTCTATTTGGCCCAAGGTGAACCCGAACCAACATGACTCGATTTTGGTTAGATGGGTTGGGTTAGGGTTGAGAAATTTAAAAGTGGGTTGGGTTAGGGTTGACCATCCTCAACCCAAGCCTCGGGTTGGGTTAGGGTCGAGGGAATGCTATCTCGGGCTGGGTTAGGGTTATGGTTGGCCTCAACCCGATCAAACCCGACCCGAGTTTCACCCGTACCGAGGAAACCTAAATTCCAAATGTGAATGTTTGTAAAATGATGTTTAGGCTGTTTCACAACAATCATGGTTTGGGGTCGTGTGTGATTTAGATGTGATCGGGTTTATTGATCCGATTGAGCACCACTAGGGCAGTTACATGCAATTGAAAGAACCTTGATCGGATACTCATAGGCACTTGATCCACAAAAACTGATTTAGGGTTGTAAAAAAAAATTGTTGATTTTTTTTTTCGTTTTTTTTTGTAGTCTTTCGTTTTACCATAGAAAGCACGTCCAGCATAGGGCAATCATGTGGGTCACTACTCACTCGGACCCAACTTCTTTTAGACTCAAAATTACATTTAAGACCTATTTATTTTGGATTTTGTGAATTGATTGCGCATCGAAAACTGGTTATTGGGCTCAGATTTACATTTACTTTGGAGTCAATAATCAGTTTTGGACTCATAACTAATTCTCCAAATAAAAAACAAACAGTGCCTTAATTATGAGTCAAATAATCAGTTTGGGACTCGAAATTAGTTCTCAAAGTACAAACAAATTGCGGGGTGTCAATGGACCTAGATGGTCCGATGGATAGTCCGAATCCGAACCTTAATCAACAGGATCTAGGCACATGAGAAGGATCCATGGACATATTGTGGATCCTCTTCGTAAGATCCAAAAAATTTATGATCGTGATCAAGACATGGCAAAAAAATCTAATGGATAGTCACGATCCGAAATCCTTTTACTAAAATAGCCTCAAAATATTTCTTATATTAATACTTAAAGGAGGGGCATTTTCATAAAAATGAACTAAATATTACTTAGCTTACAACTTTCCACTTCCCCCCTTTTCCAGGCATCTTTTTCTATTCCTATCCTCAATCGGTGTTTCTTCTTATAAACTTGCCACTGACCTTCAACAAGGATTAATTATTCAAAAGTTTTATCGTCGTGCACCCTCAAATAGTGGAGTTCTTTTCAACAATAAATCATATTCTTCATCAAAATCATGTGTTATTATTAGATATAGTGACTAATTCTTTTCATAATTGAGGAAGTTTTGGAGTTCATTTCAACTGAAGAAGGTTGAGATTTTTTGTTGTTTTGTAAGTAGGACCTACTAGGACACTCAGATGGACGGTCCGATTTGAAATGGATCATGACTGGGACACAAGAAGTAGGATCCGAAGAACACTCCGAATATGATCCGACTGATAAGGGATTTGAATAGATCATGACTAAGACATAGGTGGATCCGATCCGAAGTGGATCAGTTGACGCCCCTACAAATTGGGCCTTCAAGATTTTCTAAAAGATCAATGGCATTTATTGTCGTATACATGTCCCTATATGTACAATACCAAAGAACAGATCATTAGCATTAATCTTGATGCCGGTTGTCGTCTTCTCATGATATAGTAAGGTAGGACGCCAATGAGACACGCTTGTTTTATAAGGGAGTGATATATCATTTCCTGTTTTATAATGTAGTGGGGGTGGGACCAATCTTTTCACTTTTATTTAGATTTTCCACTTGATGGACCCCAGCTTGGATTTCAAATAGCACTGAAATATTGTTGGGTTTTGTTTTGTTTCTAGATGGTAAACTATTTTATTTGGTCTCCTGGTTTTAACTAGGAGATGTTTTTGTGCTTTTAGAGAAAACCTAAAATGAAAAAGAGAGGGTTGGATTTCTGATATTAACTATGAATTAGTTTTAGGAAAAATTGAACTCTCCCCTTATGGGTTTCATAATTTGACTACTTAGGATCCATTTGGTTGCACCAAATTTGGAAAAATCAAAGTATAAATAAGGATAAGATATGGGAAATGTTATCAGCACTACTTTATTTTGATTATCGCACTCCTCACTTTATTTTTTATTTTTTTGAAATGGAAAGATGATTTCATTAAAGAAGGAAGCAGATCGAGATGGACCACCCCCAAATTACAGAGGACAGAAAAACAAAACAAAAATAAGAAAACACCCGACTAACCCCACCTCCAGCCAAAGAATCTGCCTCCCTATTTGGCGATCTTCGCACATGGTTGAAGACAATAAAAGACCCCGCAATTAAGTCATTTATTTCATTAAAAAAAAGAGAAAATCTCCAAGGAGGCTCTCTCAAACCTTTCAACCAACGTATCACGTTTGGAGAATCACCCTCCACAATAGTACGATCCATTTTTTCTCCTCACTTTATTAAAAGTACAGTATGGCCGGTACCATAGGATGATTCAAACCGTCCATTAGATGGGCCATAGCCTAAATAGGTTGTGCCCCAAAAATTATTTCCATAGGTTGATCCTAACCCTCTGATCTATAAAGGGAGGGTTAGGATCAACCCTCTAACATTAAGATCAGATGGTTAGGATAAACCTATGGAAGTGATTTTTGGGGCACAACCTATTTAGGCTATGGGCCCATCTAATGGACGGTTTGGATCATCCTATGGTGAGGGCAATACAGTACTTTTAATAAAATCCGGACTGCGATCATCAAAATGCTGTAGTGCTGATAACATTTCCCTAAAATTTTCTCTTCCTAGCATTGTTTGGTTGCCATCTACTATTCGCAGATAGTCCTTGTGGGTTGTCAATTTTCCAAATGCAAGCATTTTTACTTCCTCTAAAATCAAGAGGTAAGGAAAGCAGAAAATAAATAAAAAAATGAGAATTTGTTTCCCAATCCTTCTAGTTATATATTACGAAGGTCCAAACATTAGGTTTTTAAAAGATAAACTTTATACAAAAGGCCTCACACAAAACCTAAAGGAGACACAACACACGAAGAGGGGATTGAACCTTTTTTGTGGGAGAGTTCCGGAGAAAGAAAAGTGTTTTTCTTTCTTGTTCACCTTTTTTGGATAGGTAAGATGAGATTGAACCTTTGACCTCGAGGTTGAGATACAAAACCTCAACCAATAGACCCATAGGCATTACCCCAAACCTCTTTTTTCACCTTGAGGAGGTAGAGAGAGAGTATTTTTTTCGTGTGAGAAAGTGAAAGGACTATGAGTCAAGTAGATTATGGGGTTTCTTTTCTCTTTCATCTTCTCCTCTTTTCCTCTACATGTGTGACTTTCACTGTATTAGAGTGTAGGCTATCAGGTTGGTTGTGGAAGAAGAACCACGGAGCTTGAATCTATAAGTGGAGCTTGATTATGGGTAGTGCACTATTTGTGAAGATTGCAATCAATGGTCTTAATTGATGCATCAACCTATGTTAGTTAAACGATCAACGCTGGTGTAAACAAAATTTTAGTTTTCTTACCTGATTTGATTAAGCAGTGTCTAAAAATTGTATGATGGTAAATCTTACATCGGCCCAATAGCAAGATTTAATGTTATGACCCATACAATCATTCCTTTCAAATGGAAAAGGCAAATCAATTGTCAGTATCCAAGGTTTTAATGAGAATAGAAGATGAGGAAGTTTCCTTAGATAATTTTGTTTGACTTGGATATATTTATCTTGAAATTAGAATTCTCAAGCAACCACAAGTCTAGTCTCCATTACAGCTGGTGTCACTGTAATTGGATGGTCCTCACTCCTCAAGCCTTCATCAAATACGGGTCCTATTAGGAGCCAGTCAAAAGAATAGAAAACAACTGTTTGTTGTTGGTGATCGTTTTTATGGGCCTTGCATGTGGCATAGGGCCAAGATCATATGCTTTGCCTAGTGGGAATCCACTAAATCAACGGTCTTGACCAAACATGTATGCTATATGGGACACAATGTTGATCATTAAGATCCATACCTTGACAATGATTGTTCAGGCAGTCTAACTCATAAATTTAAGCTATTGATCTTTATTGTCTCTGTCATCACGTCATAAAAACTTAGTCATAAAACCACTTTTTTTTTTTTTTGTACAATTCGTGTGTTCCCAACTTCCCACATAAAAAATGAAAAGCCCCATATTATAGAGTACCATGCCACACCAGCACAAATTTAAAATAAGGGATTTGCTAGGCAATTTCGTGGAAAGCCATTTCACAGTTGACTTTTGCATGAGAGAAGAGCAACATCGACATCAACCTACGTTCGCAAGCAATCATGGATTTAAATTTCGACCTAAATCTGAAATTTCGGTCAGCACCAAAACCGAAATTCCCAATACCTGAAATGGTACCAAATTTCGGCCGAAATAAATTTAATGAAATCCAACTCAAAACTCTCAAAATTTTTAATTATATAGTCTTTTCCCAAAATTTAGACCGAAATTTGGTATTGAATAAAATATTGTTTTTAATGGTGTACTGGATTTCGGCCGAAATTTTGAAATTTCAGATTTTAGCTGAAATTTTGGTTTCGATGAGGGCCGAAATGCATACCGAAACCAAAATTTAAAACCATGCAAGCAACCTCCTTCGAGATAGCAAAATTAGTAACCGTCGGCCACCTGAACGTTAAGTCACACCATTGTTTTACTTCAATCATTTCATAAATGAATTGAATCAATGGCTAAAAAGAGTTTTAATACAAAAAAACCCGGTCTAAATAGTCGATCTGGTGTAAAAATGGTGAAATTTGGGGTTAACTCGATGAAAGTTAGGTTCATGTCGAAAAATGTCTGATTGTGTCAAAAGAAATGTTGGGTCGTGTCGGAAAAATGTCGGCTCATGTAAAAATAAGTAGGGTCATGTGTGTAAATGTCTCTGTCTTTTTATGTTCAAAATATAGTTATCTTTCATAATAACAAAAAAATGTCACGTAAATGGGTCGTGTCGAAAAAGAGTCGTTTCAACATTTACCCGACATTTACATGACTCGACCGAGCATTTTCCCAGCACGACCCGACATTTCCACCGTTCGGAGGTGATGAAGAAAAATTGGCTTTATTCTCATGCATGCATACTTGAGGGCGAACCGGTCTTTTTGCACTGTACAACAAGTTGAAAGTACCAACCACCCATAATTAAAAAAATAAAACGCAATTTCGGGGCCATTTTCCTGAAATTTTTATTAGTTGTTTTTGCAGGTTCTCTCTTTCTCTCTCATAAACTCTCCTCTCTTGCACGCACAGTGACGATCATGAAGTATCCAATGTAAAATTACTCAATCTCTTTAACTTTTATTAAAAATCAATTTAGATAGTCCTTGTGGCTCCAGCGACGACTAAATCAACGCGTCATTGTCCTAAGAGAAGCTCCTATCGAAGTTCAATATGAATTTTTGGGTAACTATATTAAAGTATAAAAGAATAAATAACACCTTCTCCAACAGCTTAAGCTTTGGGAGTAATTGGTTGTTTCACATGGTATCAGAGTAAAAGGTCCTGAGTTCAAACCTCCATGATAAAAAAAAATCCACATGCAATGGCCAACCCAAAAGCGGGGCCACGTGTACCATGTGTAGGCCAACCCAAAGAAAGAGGGGCCGCACGTGAGGGGGAGTGTTAAAGTATAAAAGAATAAATAACACCTTCTCCAGCAGCTTAAGCTTTGGGAGTAATCGGTTGTTTCATACTTTCACAAACTATCCTCTCTTAGATTTCCTAAATCCTCTCACCCCCCCCCCCCACCACCCCCCCCCCCCCCCCCCCCCCCCCCAAAAAAAAAAAAAAAAAAAAATTTCCTAAAGTCTATCTGTCTCTCCATACCCCCATAATAACTTTGTATGATTAATTTTAGGGAAATGATATCAACACTGCAACATTTTAAGATGCGTGAAAGCATCCTCTTGTTTAGTATTTAAAGGGCTAAGAAAGATATTACAGTTCTCAAAAAGATCTAACAATCCCTTTAAATATTAAACAACAAGATGTTTCACGCATCTTATTAAAACATCGCAGTGCTGATATCATTTCCCTAATTTTATCCCACGTTTCTCAAGCTTTCAAAGAGTTCCTCTCTTAAAACATCTCACCTCCTCGACTTTTAAAAATGGAAAGTGAGGAAGAGTTATCTATTTTATGGAACTTAAAACGTAGGGAGTTGCTAGCAAAATGGGAATCCCATCTGGAAAATAAGATGAAAGTGTCTTTTCATGGCACTTGTGACAAAGAAAGGGGCATGAATCCTTTCAAATGCCAAAAAAATCAATTTGAAAATGACCAAATCATCTGTCAATTTCACCACCTTCTTTATTTTATACACTGGATCCCATTTTAGAATTGTTTTCCTAGAACAAATGTACCTACATTTTAGTTTTTTTATCCCTTTTTAAAGAGAGAGGACCTTAGTTATGCTCAACTCACCAAGATAGTTACTTTCAATTATATTTTTTTTTTGGTAAACCTAAATCCTTGAACTATTTTTTTCTCTTTAATTTTTTTCTTATTTTGTCAATTTATTTTTGATTTTTTGTGATAATTTAGGTGGGACACTTTGTATTTTAGAGAAGAACTTGTATTACATGTATCATCATCACCTTCTCTTTCTTGAAATATAAATGGGCGAGGATGGCGGGAGTTGATATGTACACTCCCATTCTATAGAAGAAAAACCTCTACCTTCTCTCTTTAACTCGAAACATTTACATCCAAAACGTAAAATGTCCTCGAGGACTATAATATTGTCCTTTCTTGAGCTCACCAAGAAACTTAAATATTCCCATATTGATTGGAGATTTCAACTGCTCGATCAAAGGCCTACAAGGGACATTTCAAAAATAAGACAATCTCTACTTAAATGAGTTTCTTAAGCTCATATAGTCGATCACAATTTTGGAGATTTCGTCTGCTTAATCAAAGGACTATAAGAGACATTTCAACTCAGACAACTTCGGCTATAAAATGGATTTCTAAAGCTCAAAATATAGTTTTTTCTATATTAAAATCATTTTTGAATTTGATTATTGTAGATCAATGTATATACCTTGAGGTCAGTGCGATACTTGCCAATTGTGATTTGAGTTCTTTACATAAAGTGAATCAATCTCTCACTCAAAACTATAAAATGAAGGATTTGAATGAAACCTCTTATGTCATTAGCATAGAGTTTCTTAGAAAAAGAGCTTGAGGGATATTATGACTATCTCTGAATACTAGATTAACAAAGTTCTAGAGAGAGAGTCTGAATGAAGGATTGTACAGCCTGTATCACACTCATTCTAAAAGATAGACCGAAAAATTATCTACAAAGGAGTTAGATGAAGAACTTTTATATGCATCTGTACGAGGGTTTTTCGAATTTTTGGGAAAATCTCAGATTGAATGTAATTCATCTACAAGAAGACTCTAGGAGCCGAGATTCAAGCTTCTCCCTCTTCTCTGCTGTAAGACACTTTCATTTTGCGAAGAATTCTTTGCATTGTAATAGATCTGGATGCCCCACTGTCCAGCTCCTTGATTTTTCGTGAGCTCTCTGCAATTGCTTGATGAAGATACGCATATGGAGTTTAAGAAATGACCAGATGTATCAAGTCAATGCATTCTCTGTTTGAACATAGAAGATCTCTTTGCATCTAATGCTCAAATTGTCATTCATTTTCTAAATTGCAACTTGGGACTAGTGTTACACGAGCCAATGAAAGGTTGATGTGAACTGTTGATCATCATTCCTACCACCTCACCTGCATCACAGTCGCATCTCAGTTTGGTTCAATAAGAATTTATCAAGAGCCGGAACAATGGAGCTAATTCTAGCAGTTCTTAGCACCCACCAGATGTACTGGTCTGCTGCATTTCACATCCGTGCAAATGTGCTGGAGAAAAATGAGAAGACTCTTCTAGATTTCTTCTAGTCGGGTTGCAGCCTAGAAAAGAGATATCATGGTGCTGCCTGGGAACCATATGCAAACCAAAAAAAGGAGTCAGATCTAAACAAAGCTGCGCAGCTCAAGCTGTTATGGCACATCCTTGAAAATAGAAATATCCCATAGTTCAACCTAAAGTACATTAGAGGCCGGAGCATCTGGAGCATGCCTATGCCTAGAAGCCTCTCATGGGTAGCCAGAAGCATTCTAAAAGCTAGAGTTTTGGCCAGCCCAAACACTTGCTATCTAGTTGGAACCAAATCAAAGCTGCTGTTCTGAACTGACCCATGGCATCCAAACAGTCCCATCTGTGCTCAGACGACCCTAGGATCCTCCCTCAACTTCATCCCTCAAAATGCCTCTATTCATAATACAAAAGTCAAAGGTTGGTGGAACATGATCCAAGAGGAAGAGCACCTTCATGAACTCAAAATAATCATCATCTCTGCTGTGTATACTTAATCTGAATCAAAGATCATCTGGAAAACTGAAGCAAGCGGAAAATTCTCCACAAAAAGCGAATGGAATACCATCAGATCTGTAAGCCAAAATGTACTTTGGACCTCGACTGTTTGGTTCCCCGGTCAAATTCCAAAATACAGCATCACATCATGGCAAGCAATACAGGGCAAGCTGACAAGCTGAGTACCCGTGACAAACTGCATTTCCTTGGCCCAACAAGAGATATTAGATGGCCTCTATGCAATGCGGAACCTGAAAGTCTCAATCACCTCTTTTTCTCATGCGGTTATTCTGCCTGGGTCTGGAGGTCAATACTTTGGCGCATCTCAAACAGGAAGAAACAAGAAACAAAACAAAACTCTTACCGATGACGAAGAATGGATAAGAAAGAAATTCAAAGCAAAAGATCAGACATATACCTTGGTTCGCATCCTCTTCATAGGAGCCATTCATCATATCTGGCTTGAGACAAATATCATAATCCATGAAGGTTGCAAGAGGCACAGCAGGTAATCATAAAAATGATTATTAGAACCGCTCGTGAGAGAATCCTCTTCCTCAATCTTGATGACATTATGAGTGAAGAAAACTAGAAGATCACAAAGCTTTTGAACCTCCCTCTATTCCAAAATCCAACTGAAGCAAAAAGCATTATTTGGAGAGCTCCATCAGAAGATTGCATATAAACAAGTATCCATCATATTATATGATGAAGGGCCATATAAACAAGTATCCATCATCCCATCCTTGATAACAGCAGCTCACTTTTTTAGGAGTTGCTGTTGGATCAAATATCAAGGGTGGTACTTCCGTCGTACCACCTTTACGTGTTTATACAGCCTTTCATCATATAATTCCTCACTATTTAAATAGGTTCAAAATGTTTGATATCAATAGCTTTTAAACATTAAAACGACGACATAACTTTGAATTCTATGCCCAGCATTGCATCAACCAAGAATCAAATAGAATGTTGAACATTAATATTATTTTATTTGGAAATTCAAAGTGTTCACAGATTTTAGCACTAACAGCATGATACTAATGTTGCACAGCCCATGTTTTATACCTAAAATCATATTTGTCCGCATTACTCAAGTGTCACATAAAACATACAATTTGTCCGAATTGAAATGAATTACACTTTCATGATTGTTAATGGTTTTAATGATAATCTTTTACCATCTATAGCTGGAGATGAGTTTGAACTGTAGGTAAATTAATAAGGTCGGATTCTTGCAAAAATATGACAGGTGGGAATGCTTAAGGTCGGATTCTTGCAAAGCAACACTCCCATGTGCAAATATATGACAGTTGGGAATGGTTAAGGTCGGATTCTTGCAAAGCAACACTCCCATGTGCAAATGGGGACATTGTAGACACATCACCAACCGGACCCATGATCCCTAGCATACAAATTCAAACACTTTATACCATGCAAATGTTTCAATTGCCATATAATTTTAACTGGTCACCTAACAATTTGCCACATCGTGGAAAAAACTTACTTGCTGAAAAATTTGAAGTAAAATGTTAACCAGCCATCATATAAAGTGATAGTAACATACTTGAGACAATTCCTCCAGAAGGAGAGAAGGACTGCACCATACTTTCATGAAAGATATAGAGAACACCATAGGAATAGAAAATTTAAAAAACAAAAACCAAATCATGATGCTAAAATTCAAAAAAGAACGAGAAAGAAACGTTTGAACAGATGCGTATCTAGAAATGAAACACACGAGCGTGTGAACACAGAGATAGAGAGCTTGAGAGAGAGAGAGAGAGAGAGAGAGAGAGAGAGAGAGAGAGTCCCAAACGAACGGGGCCATGGTATCAAATTCAGAATTTCAGAAAGGAAAACATAGAAAGAAATTAAAACATTCCCAACTAATGGGACATTCAAAACCCAATAAATTAAAACATTACCCAATAAACTTGGTGAGATTCCTATAAAGCCCATCAAACTACAGGTTTTATTTTCAGTCTATGCATGAACACCCAAACTAAAAAAATGTCTGACAAATAAACGAACAGAAAAAATTCAAGTATATTTTGAATATAAGTTGAAGATAACAGAAATAGGAGATTTTTGCATACCAATTCGGCAATTCCAAATAAACCCCACCATGCTTAACCCCATGGACGGTTATCTCCCTCAAGGGTCTTTTCTTCATCTTGGCCCCACCCACCACCAGATTATGCATATCATAAATGTAGATGTACAATTAGATAGCATCTTGAATACACTTATAGATGAACAATTACTCAAGAGACAAACGATCATATCAATAGTGTTGCCACATCCTAATATATAGAAGGAACGAGGCAACAAATAACAAAAAGAACTCACGATTTCCATTATGTAGATCCAAAGGATCACTTTTCTCTTGATCCAAAGCTCTCCCATGACCTCTAGTATCTTGTACAAAGCAAACCCAAAAGGGGTCTGAAGTAGGGAGAAGAGGGAAACCCATGTAGTCTTGCCTGTACTTAAATTCATTGCTTCCATGAGGGAAAAAAATAGAAACCCTAGATGAAAACCCCAAATCAAATAAACTATAGAAGCATAGAAGGAAAGAGGCAACAAATAACCAAAAAAAAAAAAAAAACTCATGATTTCCATTATGTGGATCTAAAGGATCATTTTTCTCTTGATCCAATGCCCTCCCAGGACTTGTAGTATCCTGTACAAAACACAAAGGGATCTAAAGGATCATTTTTCTCTTTATCCAAACCATCCTGTTTCCACACCGCTGAAATTGATGAAGTTAACACAAGATTCTTGACCGATCGCTTGGCTTTTAGGAAGTAACTTTCAATTCAGCATGCAAGGTCTTACATGTATATGTTGACTCAAGTAATACGTTTTCATTAAGAATTCCAACTAAATATACACACGCAAGAAATGGTTAGGGATGGATTAAAATCTCCAAATGTAAGTATAATAAAACAATATAACATTTCTTTCTAGTCATCAAAGATCCATGTATCATTTCTGAACCAAATAGGAAAATATAAGTTCATGTACAGGCTCATAAGCATATCTTCCCAAACGAATAGAAAGGTATAATTTTACAAAAAATAGACAGAGTGTTTAATGGAAAGGATCACCATCACTATCACCACCTCCCCCACCATCAGCATTACCATCACCATCCCCATCACCAAATATATACAAAAACCAAAAAGGTTCTACGACAATAAGATGAGGAAGTGTAATACAATGGCTCAAAAAAACTAATTAAGTGCAAGGGAAGCCACAAACATAAGGCGGCTCAAAGAATCCATCCCGGTCTTACCTGAAAATAAATGAAACGCAAAAGTATTGACAAAAATTAGTATACTTGTCAATATAAATATCATCAACCACCAATAAATTCATGCCTTATATATCATTTACTTACTAGGTGGGATGGCCAAGCGATTGGTGCTCCTACCGCGTCTCCCATACATGTGAAGAATTCAGACGGTCTTACTAGAGCCTCATCCGGAAGCACTGCGACCGATATCTCGACCTCGGTGAAAAACTCCCCTAATGGCTCATCATCAACTACATGTAATGGATCGACGCTCATACGAACGCCACGTGCAACTCTGACCCTCGCACGTCAAATGCTCATTAATGTAACCTTAGAAAAAGCCAAATAATCAGAAAAAAATCATATATTATTTAATTCGGACAGTTTTTGCCATATGATATAGATTAAAAGTCACTAAATTTATTCCGGTCTTACTAGAATCGCATCTCCCTGGCTGCTTAGTGGGGGGTACATGCTGCTGCAGAGGATTAAGATCGCAAGATGCCTAAGAAAAAAAACAATATAGATATGTGAAGGAACGATTGAACAAGTAGATCTATTAAATGAAAAATAAATTATACACATACATTGCTACTTTCAACGCCCTGAAAATGAGAAAGTTACACATACATTGCTACTTTCAATGCCCTGAAAATGAGAAAGTAGCGTCGCTCCATTTCAGACTGGCCTCGCACTCATACGCGCCACCTCATCATTCAGTTGTTCATTGGCCCGCTCAAGTGATGCAGCCTTCTCCTGCCACATCCCACCACCTGATGGCGAGCCAAACAACCTAGACAGCGTAGGGCTAGGTCCCAGCATGACCACCCTGCCTCGTTTCTCTGCGCCAAAGACCCGCCCTAAGTCATCATCTGGGGCAATTGAGGACCTAGACTCGGGATGCTGAGTCTGGATGTCCTTTATTTGTGCCTGCAATAAAGAGAAGGTGAAATAATCAAGTTTTATATAAATTGTCATATCAAGAGTAATATAGTAGATTAACTACGAATGTTACAAAACTTACTATAATAGCTTTGCAGGTATCATCATAAGGCGTTTTGTCTTTCTTTTGGTGGATACGTATGAAGATATCTCCACGGCTTTGAGGCCTACCATTCTTGACGGTCTGTCCTCATAGAAAAATATCATTGTTTGTAAGTATCGAAGAGCTGACAAGTAAATCAATTAAAGTTATTATTGAAATTACCTCCTCTTTCCAATACACTGCGTTGCTTTTTGTCCCACCGGTGTGTTTTATCATTTGTAAGGCGCGGTTCGCTTTGTTTTGAATGCAAAGGTCCTAAATCATGACATCCAAAAAATATTCAATTTCATTCTTTTGCACGTAGAAGAACCCAAAATTTATTTAACATTCAATCTTACCTTCGATGCTCGTGTACTCCAGTGGTCACACAGAAATCGGTAGTGCGACTCAGTAATTCTATCTAGTGGCGGCGGAAGATCCTCGTCAAAATAGTTTGTCTTCAGGGTACACCTCCATTCCCGCCACTTCCTTCCAATGTTTGCAATAACCCAACCCTTATGGCTATCACCAAAAGCCCATTTTTCCTACATTACATGTAAAAAAAAAGACTGGAATATAATATAATTGGCAATTTGATGATGAAGAAACAAAGACAAATGTCTGTCATTTCAGTATACCATAACAATATCCCATGCGTCATCTTTATTTTGCTTCGGCATCTTCCTCCAGTCAAGATAAGTAAGCGGCAATTTATCACCCATTCTCGCTACAGACCCGAGGAAATTCGCCAATTTGCAAGCTTTTGGACACTCGGGCTGCCCAAGCTCATTAAATTCCATAATTTTTTTCTCTTTAGAACCCCATGTATCTTTGCAATGTGTGGCCCCTCGAGTCCTCTTCAATGAGGAGGGGATGAAATGGGAAGACATATGGAGATCCTGTGAAGGTGGGATAAGCTCGTGTGCATTTAAATGTGGGCTCGTCTCCTGTATCTCTGAATGTGTGATCGGCTCTTGCCAATCTGAAGGTGGGAGTGTCTCATCTTCCATGTAAGATGGGAGCGTCTCAACTACCATGCAAGGTGCGTGAGGCTCTATCCTCTGGGCGGGGGGGGGGGGGGTAATATGTCTCCTCATAGAGGGTGGCTGTGAGTCATGGGAGGTGGGGATATTCTTTCTCTTTGCCATGACTAAATGATAAAGATATGACCTGTAATATAAAAAGGGAGATCTACATCAGTGATTAATAAAACATATGCACTTAGCTGCATGTTAAAAAAGTGAATGGGTCCCACATGCATCCAAATGTTGTTTCAGACATGAGTAACTCAATTGAGGATGATAATTTTTTCTTCCCAGAAATGATGTTACGCAAAGAAAATAAAGAATGAAACCCATCTAACAGATATTACAAACAATCAGTTAATGGCCTAGTGGTCATTGAGTTTTCAAATACTTACCAAGCTACCAACACTGGGCAAACAAAATAACAATTTTACATCACATTTCCACGTCACGGACACGATGTCACAAATAGAAAACACACATGAAAAGGTGTATAAATAAGGACTCAGACTCATCGTTTATCTGTCTTATTCCTCAATCGCATCATCCCCATCCTCTTCAACCATGTAATATGTGTACTTGTGATATCCAATCCCCTCACAATCACCTTTATCACTATACTCCTCTCCCTCATCTATTGTAACATGATACACATGTGCTACAACCTTACCTTTAATTTTAACTAAAAATAATTAATTATAAAGCTGAACTGGAATATAGATTTTATAAAACTAGAAATTATACTTACTTTTAGTAGTACTCTGTCTCCTATTAGGTCGGGAAGTAGATCCAAAACTACTACCAACCAATTGGGATGGTGGTCAAAGTGGCACATCAGTTGAACGAACAAGAAATGATTGAATAGCAATGAAATCAAACACCATGCCATTGTTATCCTGACTGCTACGATCAACAAGAAGAAAAGAACCTTCTTTTTCAGCTATCCAATTATTTTCAGAATCAATATGGTCTACCAAGATTGGATCAATGTTCTGCATCTTCTTTCTTACAACTTCATGTTGTACATAATATAGATTAGAGCATTTTAACTTTTCTTGCTGTAGTCACTCCTATTTTCCGTATGGATCTATCATTGACATGATATTTTATTCGCAAATCAAAAATTCACAAGAACCACAACAATAAATTATTGAATCTTCAATTGAAAAGCATAAACTTATTGAATCAAAAGTTCTCTAGTTCTTCTCATGGCCCTAATAATTGCATGTGAGGCTTAGTTCTTGCACAACAAAGCTTTCTATCTCTACTATCTTAGACCCAAAGCACATCCTCTAGTAAAAAAATATCCCATTGCTTTAGAAGTACACATTTTATTAGATGATAAATAATGAAGACATCAAATTAAGTAACAACTAAATAAGTAAATTGTAGCATTTCATCATCTCAATGGCCATACGACAACCAAAATCTCTCCTTGCTTCATCATACAGATCTAGTTTTTCTGTAGAGGATCGTTAAACATGCGTAAGATTTTTGGATAATCCAAAATGAACTCCAACCATTTATCTAATCCAAAATGAACTCCAACCATTCACTGAAAATTTTCAACCAATCGTCCACTCCTGCAATTTTTTTATTCCTGATTCTCACACATATGTCCACATAAATCAAGGGAAATAATATCAATACAACTATTTTTGGATATTTCCAGTTTTTTATTATCTAAACAGCTGTCAAAGGTTATTATAGGTCACTACATGCTCTCACAAGCCAATTAAGAAAGAAAATACAAGCTGGGTGTTTGCAATTATTAAAAGATATTTGTGTTGATAACATTTCCCTATATACAAAAAGCATCATATGTGAACGAAAAATGAGAATGGAGTAGAGTTTGTCATTCCTAAACCATATGTAGAGGCAAGAGAAGAGATGTTGTTGCTGAGAGAAGTCAGTGTCGTTGTCTCTACAAGAGCAGTATGCAAAAATAAGACCATCAGGCTGTTAGAGGAATTAGGTCAAGCAAGAGGTTGCTTGAAGCATTACACCCAAGGTATCTAATTTGGAATACCAAGTTTGTTGCCTCCAGCCCCTATATATATTAGATACACTAGGGTTTTAATAGGTTAGTGGGCTCTAGCCCAAATAGGCCCACTACACCGGTCCATTATCTTATTGGGCTTATATTAGAACATACATGGGTTATATTATATACCCAACAATCTCCTCCTATGTTCTACATATAGCACAATCCAATAGATAGATAGTGTAATGTTCAAAACAAAATATAGAAACATCCACATCACCATATGGTTTATATCACATCACCAAATAGGCCCACTACACTGGTCCATTATCTTATTGGGCTTATATTAGAACATACATGGGTTATATTATATACCCAACAATCTCCTCCTATGTTCTACATATAGCACAATCCAATAGATAGATAGTGTAATGTTCAAAATAAAATATAGAAACATCAACATCACCATATGGTTTATATCATAAAAGATCTGTAATCCAAATGAAAACATGAATCCTTTTATGACAAACCAAGAATTTTAGATATACAACAAGCTAAACTCAACCAAAAGGTAGTTTCACATATAAGTGAACCCCATTGATCTTAGATGAATTCATTCATGAGGTATGATTCTCATCGAGATCCAAAATAAAGTTCCACAAAAAAGTGAACTCTATGCATACTGAAGTGTAAGCATAGTCTTTATGACTTTAGAAGATTTACTCATCAAGTAAGTCATCTTCATCAAAGTCCAAATGAAGACAAGCTCCTCCTTTTTGCCAATCCCTGTGAATTACCAAATATGGATTTCATGAAAATGAATCCAATCATTTGTGTAAAACACTAAAGTATCTAGTTCTACCTGAAGAAGAACTTAGTACAATTCCATAATTCACGAAAGTATCTAGTTCTACCTGAAGAAGAACTTAGTACAATTCAAATGGCTGAAAAAGTATCAGTATCACTCTCACCATAAGCATCATTGTCAAGTTTCAATAAAGAACAAGACCTAAACAACTTCTTTTGCAAATAACCATTCCTAATTGTCAAGTTTCATTAAAGAACAAGACCAAATAGTTTCTTTTGCAAAGAACCATTTCATGTTTCTTTTTGGAATGTTATAGTCATCTTATCCATATTTGAGTTAAGCTGTATCATCAAGTTTGGAATGTACAACCTTTCCCAAAAAGGACATGTCATCAAATGTGGAATGACACACAACAACTGTAAACATCGTCGAAACATATCAAGTGCTTATCTTGGCCAAAAGGGAGATTCGAAGATTCAAAATAACATGAATGTAGGTTAAGTCATGTCTATAAAGACTTTAACCCCATCTCCCCAACAGTTTTGAATATTCGATATTTGTTCAGTCCCTTTGCGAGAGCATCGGCCATATTATCCTTCGATCTCACATCAATCAAAGTGATAATCCCGTGTTCAATGAGATAATTCAGCATGGCATGTTTCAGCCTAAGATGTCTCCTCTTACCATTAAAGAGTGAGTTCTTCACAATCGTAATTGTAGCTTGATTATCACAGAACATACTTAAGGAACTAAACCTTAACTGGGTTAGTGGAATGTCCATAACCATAATCAGAATCTTTATCTCCTCTGCTTTCATTTGCAACCGAAGCTAGAGCATAAAGTTCCAATTCGACTTCCACACATCAGCAGTAGATTTGCTTTCCCCTAATTCTGATCCCCATGACGCATCAGAATATTCTTCCACAACAAGTGGATGGCCATCATAATTTAGAGCATACTCTTGAGTACACGAAAGGTATCTCATCAGCCTCATAAGGCCATTTCTATGCTCATGGTCAGGATTGCTAGCAAAACAACTCAGCATGCCATCTATAAAGGCTATGTCTGGCCTAGTGCAACATAAAACATACATGAGACTACCAATCAGTTTAAAATAATCGAACTGACTCACACTGTCTCTTCTTTAGAGATCAGCTTCTTGGTATAATCAAAATGGTGTCTCAATCGGTTTGCACCCACTGCATCCTCAAAAAGAAAAGTAGTATTTCATATAATGGGCTAGGCCAAGGGTGATTCCTTGCCTTTCAAAAAACTTACTTTCATACCAAGAATGGTGTTTACAACACCCAGGTCTTTTCATGTCGAATTCTTTACCCAAGGTTAGTTTCACATAACTCACCACAGAGAGATTGGAAACAAGAATCAACAGCTACATACAAGCAAATAAGCATAACCTTATTTGACACAAAACGATAGTAAAGGCATTTATCTGAGTAATTGATCAGAAAACCCAAAGCTCTTTACTACTTTGTCAAATTTCTGATGTCACAATTTAAGTGTTTGATGAAGACCAATACAAGGATTGTTAGATCTTAACATCCATACGAGATGTGTAGAATAACATACAAACAAATATCTACTTACAACCCATAGTCTTAGCCTCATTGCAAATGGACTAGCTGTCAAGTTAGATTTTCTAACAGAGAGCTCATTTCATCATGAATGGCTTCTGCCCACAACATAGAGTCCCTAGATCTCATCACTTCCTGATAGGATGATGGATCATTCTCCAATTGGTAGGTCACAAAGTCCTCACCAAATTCTTAAGTACTCTATCACATGGAGGAGCATATAGAGATTTAGAATGTGATGTGCAGTCAAAGCTGCCTCTCCCCAAATGCAACTAGGCATGCCAGCTGTCATTAACATGGAGTTTAACATTAAGTTAACGTTATGTTCTTACACTCAGCTATGTCATTTGATTGAGGCGAGTGAGGAGCAGTAGTTTCAAGGATTATGCCCTGAGAGGCACAGAATTCCTTGAACCCTGTCAATATGTATCTTCTCCTTCTCTATCACTCCTACCTCTCACACTTGTCAAATTTAATTGACATATATAATGGTATCGTATGAGTCATAGTAGGTGGACCATTTTTTGATAGTGCACATGTCCCAATCGGTTGTGTAACAACTTAGGATCAATGAGCGGTGGACTATCATAACTAACAGTCTCATTTCTTAAACTCAAACCATACATACCATCTATCAAGTATGCACAATCAAAATAGTATGAGTTAACAATAAAAAATTACTCTACCACACATAAATGAAGTGCATATGCCAGCATAGTCAAACATACTAATGGAAAACACTTTAACATCTTATAAACTAAGCAGTTTACCTGAAAAAAGGGCCAAGTTCACAGTACCAGTGTGAGTGACTTCCATGTCTGCTCCACTAGCCACTGTACCAGTCTCCTTTACTTCGATAACACTTAGTGAAAAACGTTCTTTGAGTTGCAAGCATGACAAATGGCATCTGTTTCTAACCACCAGTCTGAGGAAGCACTGGCCATACCATTGCCTAACATGGCAACAAAACTCTTAGGCTCAGCACTGCTCACCATCATATGAGCTTCCTTTTATGGTGAGTCAGATTTACCGTCTTAGGTTGTGTACACTCTGCAGCAAACTGACCCTATTGCCCACAGTTGTGGTACTTGCCCTTCTTTTTCTGAAAGATAGTCTTTTTGGCCTTCAACTTAGGATGTTCACTTTTAGGTGACTTGGATTTCTGAGGAAATTTCTTGGGATATATTACCGCGTTAGTAGCAGACTGTTGCTGTCTAACCATCTCCAAGTTATTCCTAGCTCGATTCTCATCTTCGATTCGAATGAATCGTTTGAGATCATCCAGTCCCACTTGCACATTTTCCGATACATCTCGGTTTTGAAGGAGTGTCATGCAGATGGTAACTTATATATAATTGCACCAACAAGAAACGAATCACAGACAACTATTTTTTTATTATTATACAACTTAGATCTCAAATTCTCTAGATCAATAACTTGATGAGTGATTTTCATGTCCTCCTGGAACTTGAAATCCATGAATTTGTCCACAAGATGAGTCTTGGACAATTCCTCCTCCTTCTTGAATTGAGCATCTAAGTTGTCCCATAGTGCTTTAGCAGTGTTATATTTACTATAGGTTTCTGCAAGACGATCTGAAAGATAATTCAACAAGTAGTCTTTGCAGAAATCCTCAGCTCTAAGCCATTGAGATTCATCAACTTCTTCATCTGTCTCAGCAAAGGTACTCAAAACGGTGTAAAAATAATTCATATATTTTAGACCGAATTGAGTATTTTGCTTCCATGAGTTAAACTCAGATCTACCAAAGGATTGAAGTTTGACCATCTCAAAAGGCATACCATTCTTTTCCATTGTATTAAACTATTGACGAAAATAAAGTGGAAAGAGTGCACCTGGTTGGCGAATCACAAGAACCCAATCCGAGAGCCAAATCCAAGACCCATACCGCGAGAACCACAACGAACCGCGTGAACCGGGTGAAAAACCGGCAAGAACCGGCTATAAGAAACCGCGCAAGAAACAAATTCTAGGCCGAGCTCAAAGAACCAAATCCCTTTCCTGAGAAAGCCGAATCGCAAAATCCGCCTGAACTGAACCACAGCAAAACCGGTGAAGAACCGGTGAGATCCGACTGAAACCTTTTCCGGTGTTGGTGTAATCCGCCCGAAGAATTGCACCACAAAGAATCAGCCCAAACGCTTTGATTTTGCACCAAATGACCACCATGATGACCCAAAAAGGGGTTCGACGACAATGGAAGTTTATGCAAAAATTGGATTCGGCAATGGATGGAATAAATCCAAGTGTGAGGGCTGTTATCACGCCCAAAACAGATGGAACAACCACCTGTGGACCCCGATCCTGAGAGGACGAGTGCGGCGGGGGACACGAGGCCCCCACAGCAATCCTCTAAGATCTCCACAACGGAAGAGAGCTCTGCCAAGGAACTCTCGAAACGGATGCCACCCTCACAGCATAGCATGAGTGGCGATATAAAAGAAAGAGATACATCCTGATCCGGAGCCAGGGCTCGAAACCAAGATATATCTGAAAAATAACTCAGAGTCGCCATCCATGGACAAGCCATGGAACCAAAACAAATGCTCTGTTTGCAATGGATAACCAGAGATACAAAAGGTCTGTGCCTGATGACGAATGGAGAAGGTCCGAAGAGCGCCCCCAATTCGCCCGAGTGCGAACACTTGGTCTCTTATGCCATTTATTATTAACCTCGAAGAGTTTTGGGCAAAAATCATGTGAAATGGGAACGATCCTCAGGAATCGTCTATCTAAGCATGCATTTCCTGAGAATAGAAATAATAAGCACACAAAAAATAAATGAAAGAGGTGTCACATAAGCATAGCTAGGTTATGAGTGACATGCCTAACATGTGTCTAAGTTCTGGTGGACAAACACATGCATGATATAGCTAAAGGTATAGGATCAGCACAAGAAGGTAAGAGAACACATCAAAACATATAATAACAACACAATAAATCCTAAGACTCTAAAACATTAGCCCGAGTCCTCGGATGGTCTGATATTCATCCAAAGAAGCCTACGTATCCCCGCCTCCACGAGAATCAAGGCAACGTAGTTCTTCGCACTTATTCTAAACTATGATGCCTAAGACACCTAGACCTCTATCTTAGACTCAATCTAAAAGACCGGACTAATTATTAAAGCTTCTTGAACGATTATTTAAATTCCAGTGAATTGTGAATTTTTAGGACACCCTATATGCCATAACTAAATGCAGGTTAGCCCTAAGCTAATGCAGGTGGTTCCTACAACCTACGTGTAACTAGGCTGTATGCCCTAAGGAAAACCATAGGATTGCTAACGTATCCAAGACCTAGTCATCAGTCGGCGATGTGAATCGCCAACTGACCGGATGGAGGCGCTCCTAGCTAGGACAAACTCCTAACTCTAACACAAACACACAACAAGCACACAACAAAAGACAAACTCTTAACTCTAAAACTCTCTATCTAGGACAAACTCCTAACTCTAGAGGAAGATCTTGTTGAAAACAAGGTTTTGAAGAAAAAAGGGTTAAAGCATTTATTTACAAAGTTTGGCTGGACTTGAGATAAGAATCTCAAGCTGCACTACGTACCTCGTGGAAGAGGATCAAGCCAACGTAGTTCGAAACGAACTCTCAAACTACGCTTCTAAAAGAAACACTAACACTTCAGATTTTTTAAGGTTTTTTTATATTTTCAAATGTTTTTGATATTTTTAAAGTTTTCAAATGTTTTTGAGTTTTAAATTTCTAATGCTTTTGGATTTTAAAGCTTTTCCAATGCTCTAACCCTTTAAATGCTTTCAATCTTAAAGGGAACACGCAAGAACAACCACAAACTAGGGCAAAGCCCTAAATCCAAAAGGGGAAACCCCGAACAAGCAACTGACGCCTCAAAGAGACGAACCACAACAAGAAAGATAGCGTCCCAAGAAGAGAGAAAACGATCCAAGATCCCAAGCAAGCAAAGCTCTAATAAGACTGAGTTAGCCTCTAATCAAAGCGAAGTAATCAACAACTCTAAAGGAGAGACTCCGAACTAACAACACTAAAGAGGGGGGAACAAATGAGTCAGAGACTCTCTAATAACACTACTGAGTCAAAGACTCACTCTAATAGAGGAGGCCACTCTAACATGAGGCTAGGTAAGCCTCCTAAAGGGGAAACTCTCTACATGAGACAAGGCGTGTCTCCGAGACACAAATGACGTAAAAAGGAATAAGAGACCCTATGCATATTTGGCAAAGGTAAAACACCCAGCCGGGCCGGACAGCTACCTAGCCCTAGGGTGCAACAAATGTGCAACCCAATACCCATAAGGGTAGGGGTATGCCGCCAACCCGAGTAGGGTGTTCTCCCAAAACCAAACGACGCACGAAGAGGAGGTTTAGCAAGAGAATGAGACTGGGCAAGTCTCCTATATGCAAAGGAGGGGTATGCTACTTGGACTGAGCAAGTCCCCTAAGGATGGGCTTGGGCTAGCGCCTTCATCGCCCTCGCAATGAGAGGAGATTCTAGTATCTAAAGAAATTTAACAGAAATCTATAAGACTGTGTTAGTCTATCAAAGAGAGAAGAAAAGGCTACCAGATAATCGCAAATTCCATTCTATTCTTATAAAAATAAATCAAGTGTTAAGCAAAGAAGAATTTTCAATTAAAAAATACACAACCTATAGCAATCATAAAATGATAAACAACATAAATTAGTCCAGACCAGCCGCTGGATAGCCTAATAAAGCAGAAACAATATCAAACACTTCTATGCCCAACCACAAACACCACCCCAATGTGGGGATGAAATCAGATGATGCTAAAGTAATCATCTGATATCATAATACACAAGATAATATTTCTAATCCCGCCTTGAAATCAGACAGTACTCATGTCGATAATATCGAATAGAGTAGTCATCTGATCTCCTTCTTTCCTAAAACAATTTATTTAAATAAAATTAAACAAATATGATAAGCTTCAAGATAATCTCACCTGAACAGTCCATTCATTATTGTCTTCAGAACCTAACTCAATGCTTAAGATAAGAAGAGTATTAGAAATATCAAAAGATTATGATAATTCCAATTAGTAAAAATTTCAGTACATACAGGGGACATCAACTTGTGCAGATCCAAGTGCGAAGCGGTGAGCCACAAAACATAAAGACGGGCTCCAAGTAACCTTATCATTGCCCTGAGAAGGGTTCTAACTGGCTAAACACTCTAAGAGGAGAGAATCCCTTAACCTGCGAAAACTCTAAGGCAGGAAGGGAAGAGGCTGGCTCAAGAAACGTTCCATCGTTGCCAAAACCCAAGAGATATTTCCAAAAATCAATGAAACTCCGAGAACCGATGAAAGTTTCGAAAAAGCAAGGTAAATCCCAAAATCAAAGGAGGTCCTAAAAAGGAAATGAAAAGGAATATGATCCTAGGATAAGAATAAGATGCTCATTCACTACGTAGAGATATATGGAAGTAAAATTAGAACATAAGAGACTCGAGAGTGACTACTCCAACATGCTAATCAAATTTCGCTTGGAAACAAATGTAGAATGCACCTTGAAGGAAATGAGAGTTAGAATCAAGGATTTCAGCAATTATCAATAGCAACAAGAAAACTGTTTGTTGGGACCAATGGCTTCCATGAATTGGTCACTAATGCATATGCGAATTCCTAGCAGCTCGCTGTACATACGATATCCCTACGACCTTACTTCCAATATTACAAGGAACCTAATTCACCACCGAACACAACCATTGAAATTTGCCAAAATACAGTACGGTCAGGTTAAAAAGTCAAAATGAGTTAAGCTGCCTATAAAACACCAAGCTCTTGTCCTAACCTAATCATTTACCAACCTGAGCTTGCAACCATATAAATGATCCTCACAAATCATTTGCAATTCAGCAATCCCTCCTAGCATGGCCACAATTTAGACATGAACTATGCTCTCTGTACATGTACAGGACATGAATACAAAGGCCATAATGTCATTCATACATCCAATCTAACATGATGCCCACACAAATGCTGCAATATAATGCTCCAAGAATAGCACAAGGCTATCTCTTCTATCAGGCAAGCATTAAGTTTAAAGCCGCCCTCAAGAATTTAATAGAGAAAACATAGAAAGAAATTCTAAATCCGAGGCAATTAAGAAATTTACTATGAGCTTGAATATGAAATTGACCTTTTATATATGCATGCGGACTAAAAGAAGGTAAGTAAATTACCTGGACCCCTAAATGACAGCAAATGATAAACCAGAAATAAGAAACAATGCCGAGTGTGATTGCAGCGATGACAAATCCACAGCGAGAGGAATATGATGACAGAATTAGCTTCTCCTTTCCTCAAGGATCCACGAACACATAGCTTTGAAATCTCCCTTGCGCATTTTTTTTTCTACATGAAATGGAAATATACTCTGATCTAGAAACCTAATTTTTGAACAAAGAAGGATGATTCTCAGATCTTAAGGTTTGAGGAGTGAGTTTGGGGGAAAATGGCATGGGTTTGGTGGAATGGGTTTGAACTGGGGATAGGAGATGGATGGTGGAGCTCGGTTGGGTTGGGGTTAAGAAAAATGGGTTTGAGGTGGGTTTTAGAGAAGAAGAGAAAAATGACGAAGAAGATGGTGGCGCAGATTTGGTCGGAGCTCCGATGGGGTTGCCGGAGATGAAGGTTATGGTCGGTGTGGGTGTGAAGGTGGTGTGGCTTTGCCGGATTCCGGCCGGAATCGGTGAGGATGACCGGATTTAATGGCGTAAACAAATGTAGAAGATGTTGATGGAGGGTTTGCTGGGTAGCAGAGATGGGTTTGAGGTGGGTTTAATGGTCAGAGAAATGGGATGGAGTGGTGAAGGAGAGGGAATGGTTGCCGAACGGTGGTGTGGAGATGGTCGGATTTCCGGCAGAATCGTCGGAGAAGATGGGTTTCGGCCGTGGGTTACAGAGAGTAAAATAAAATGGGTTTTCTGGTGGTGGCTGTGAGGAGATGGAGGCTAGTGGAGGTAGATGGTGGGAAGTGGATGAAGGGCCGGATCTAATGGAGATTATGGTCGGATTCCGGTGAGAATCCGACCGGAGAAGAAGGGTTTGATGGTTTGGGTGAAATGGGCTTTGAGGAGAAAGGGAGAAGAAGAAGAAGAAGATGGAGAAGGAAAGTGGCGGACTCACCGGAGGAGGTGGGAGACGATTGGCCGACAGCTCTGTGGTGGTAGGTGAAGTGGAGCTTGGCTCCGGTAATGGAGGAAGCCTTGCCGGATTCCGGCTTGAAGTGGTGGTGGCGAGGGTGGTGCGGCTGAGATGAGAATCGGTTGGAGGAGGCGGTTGGAGTGGTGGCTGCTATGGTGGGGAGGGTTTGAGATGCGGCTCGGCTAGGGAGGATGGGGAGATGATGACGAAGATGGGGACGAGGCCGTGGAGATGGCGGCTCCTCCCCTTCTCTCTCCCTCTCTGCTTTCTGCTTCTCTCCTCTTCTCGAAAATCTTAGCTTGCAGCTAGGTTTTCTCCCTTTGAAAAATGGGGACTCCCTCCTCTAGCCCTAATTTGGTTGGGTATTTAAAAGGGGCAAAAGGCATTCACACCCCCTATTCATTACCTGGACAGCCCCCCTCTCCCTAGTGTATATATATATATATATATATATATATATATTTTTTTTTATTCTACAAAGGGGTGGCCCAAGTAGAAAAGGGGAATGACATATCCGCGCGCTCTACTTTCCGTGGACAGCCCCCTCTGGTGTAATTTTCCATCCTTGCTGGCTGTATAGGGGGTGTCCCAGGTAAGAGTAGGGGTGGGATAAATGATTTCTTTTTTTTAAAATGATATTGTCACAGCCAAGCTCAGATAAGCGCGCCAACTGATCTTGCCTATTCGGTTCTAAAAGGCTTGTGAGAGCTTCTTAGGAAATGTAATGAACTTTGATAAACACTGATAGACAAGATGGGTTGGTGAAAATGTCATTTAGAGTTTAACGGTACAAATGGAGCATTGCTAATGCTAAAAACTCAGGGATATTTTGTGATCTTTGGAAACTTCAGAAACATGGGTATGGGGATCGAGGCTCACGATTCCAGGGTTCAAATATTGATTTCGGGACTCGGAATTCAGGAATTTTATTCAATTTCGAGGAAAAGGGGCCGGTCAAAATGGGGTGTCTACACCACCAATAAGAGTTCATTTTCCACCAAAACTTGTTGTGTACTTACAACCTCCACCAAGTATTTCACCAAAGATTTGGTCTCCACCAAGAAATATTCTAGGCCACCAAGAACTTCCACAATCTCAGCCCTTTGGAGTAGGGATGGGTCGTTCAACAAGATAGAACCCAAGATGAGAAGAGAGTGACCATCGCCCAAAAACCAAGCACTTCGGCTCAATTTCTGGAACTTGAAATCCAAGCGACAAAGAAAATAAATTTTGGCCACCAAGGATGGTTGGGTTTCAAGTTTGCAATTGCACAAAGGCTCGGATGAGGGAGAGGGCTGCTCGGTGTATAATAGCAGGTTCCAACAAACGATGGGGTTCGGTGTATAATCAATCACCGTGGATAGAAACCCCAATTCAAAACCTTGTTTAACTTTTCCTACTGCCGTTGAAGAGGGTTTCACCACCGTTTCAATAGGTTTCTTCCAACCGACATACACACTCACACTTTCTGTAGGATAATCACACGAGTTGTTTTTCCTTGTGCGAGAAAAAGGAGTCATCACATCTCTGCTGGTATTCCTGGTGGAAATAATAAATGAGAAATTCAACGAATATCCAAGAGAGATAATTGCAGGCCACAAGTCTGACGATGGCTTCTTTGATTCTCTTTTCAGGGAACCCACGCTTGAAAACAACCCATGTTTTAGAGGCAGACGTACTCTTCTTGTTTTGTGGGAGTTTAGAACGTCCCCAAGAGGGAAAAAAAAACAAACGTATTTTAGGGTTTATGTTAAATGCTTCAAGATTGTTAGAGGAATTAGGTCAAGCAAGATGTTGCTTGAAGCATTACACCCAAGGTATCTAATTTGGAATACCAAGTTTGTTGCCTCCAGCCCCTATATATATTAGATACACTAGGGTATTAATAGGTTAGTGGACTCTAGCCCAAATAGGCCCACTACACCGGTCCATTATCTTATTGGGCTTATATTAGAACATACATGGGTTATATTATATACCCAACACAGGCAACATCAGTAACAATATTCGATACACTTCAATGGACATCCTCGGCACAGTTATAGGAAGTCAAGAACAATTTCATATAAAAATCACTAACAATTAAATCCTATAATCAAAGGATAACCATTTCTGCAAAACGAACAAGGAAGAATGATGGTGGGACTTCTACAAGATTAAGATAAGCATCTAAAAATTTTCAAGATGCTAACAAAGAATGATGGTGGGACTTCACCATCGCTCCTTCAGTGAACGTCGGTGCATGTACTGTTATTAGGGACATTCAACATGACGACCATCAGTGAATGCTCCAATTTGATGATAATTAGTATGTTTGTCATCCAACCAGGAGGAACACACTACCACTAAACCATTATGCTTGATCTAATTAAATACAGAAAGAAAATCATACTTTTAGAAGGGGAGGGTGCCAAGAACTTATGTAACCATCGCCGCAACTTTTAGAAAGACTGGCAGTGGATTTCACACTTCCATCACCAAAGGAGCTACTTTCCAATTGAAATAACGATTAAAGAAAATATAGAATCCATAAGAATTGAAATGAGAGAAAAAAACCCCAATACATACCCAGAGATCTTGGCTAGGGATCTAACCTCTAAATCCGTAATAGTAATAGTGCTCCACCTTCAATTCACCTGTAAGATAAGAACTTCAAGCCAAAGTTAGCAAGATTCCACTTGAGAAAATGAAATTTGACTTATTTAGCGAATACTGGAGCTTATTAACAGATGATCAATTTAGCATTTACGCAAGTTACCACCTAAACATAAGTTATTTTGGGCGGGACAAGTTACTTGCGCGGGAATATCAATTCGCCTACGTTCTACTACTTGAACGTCATTGCATATAGAATATTAGGGTCGCTTTTTAGGAACGTCGGTAAGAGAATGCCGCTAATTACCGTTTTTCTTGTAGTGATTTAGGGTCTAATAATATATTTAGGGGCCGTTTGGATACGCGGATTTTAGAATCCAGGTTTTTAGTTTAAAAACAGTGTAAAAGAGGGTTCATGATCAAGCTGCTGCCGCTGTCGTGGCAGCGTTTCATGGATTTTAAGTGAGAAAATCATGTTTTAAAAATCTTTCTTGCATCCTCAGATTTCTAAAACCTGGAAATATGAGAGGATATGCTTCTCTGTTGCTGACGGGAAGAAGGGCAAGAAGTCAGAAATGAGTCAAAAACGACAGCTGATCCGCTTCTTCTCTTGTCTCTTAGCTACAATTTTGAAGAAATCCAGGATTCCAAAATCCACGTATCCAAACGCCCCTTAGGGTTTAATAACTTTTTTAGGGTGTAATAACATATATAGGGTTTCTAGGCTGAAACCCATTCCAAACCCATACAAAACCATAACAGATGCTACAAATAATGGAACATGCATGAATAAGACTAACAGAAAGTAGCTACGCAATCAAACAAAATCAAACAAGTAATAGCAGAACAACTTTTACAGATGACATTCAACATATACTTCCACATTCCATTAAAAAAAGTCCACTCACAGGAAAAAAAAATGAAGGCAAAGCTTTGGATTCGCTACCGACGAAAACCCTAGGTCCGATACATACATAGTCCACGAAAACCCCAAAATAAAATCTCATGAAAACCCAAAAAAACATAATCATATTACCATGAAAAAACCCCAAAAAATCCATGAAAAAAGCCCCAAATATCAAACTGAATCCTCCATGAAATTAATCTATTTATAAAGAAGCGTGTGTGTGTGTGTGTGTGTGTAAGAGAGAGAGAGAGAGAGAGAGAGAGAGAGAGAGAGAGAGAGAGAGGGTACCGTTTTTACGTAGAGACCTCCAAAATCCTCCCAAAAAAGAGATCTGAGAGATGATGGAGGCTGAGACAATGGAGCTCCTCCTTTATGAATCCTCCCTGTTTTTGTTCTTCAAAACGACCATAAATCGAAACCCAAACCCATTCTTCTTCTTCCTCTTCAGAAAACAAACCCTACCTTGAAACCAGTGGCGACGGCGGCTGAGTTTCTTCACGGCGACGGCAAGAGAAAGGAAGAAGGAAACCCTAGCTTTTGTTCGCGCCAGAGAGAAAGTCGATGAAAATGATGAAAAAGGTTAACCCAATAGAAATAAGGTTTTCCCGCGCGCGTGGGTTTCCTTATCTTTGCCCTCAGCGACGTTCAAAAATCACGCCGGTATTTTACCAAACCAGCGATGCTCAAGAAAGCCGGTAATTCCTCTTCTAATTAAATAGACATTTAACGATGTTATAATTAGAAAACGTAGGTAAATTATTAAGCATATTTTTTTGGGCGCGAGTGGTTAGTCGCGCGGAAAAACCCTTCATCGTCGCTCCTTTGGTGAACGTCGGTGTATGTACTATTATTAGGGACGTTCAACATGACGAACGTCGGTGAATGCCCTTTTTCTTGTAGTGTTTTCATTCTCATTTTACGGAGCTCTGTGTTCGCACGATTCAGCGAGCTGTTTTGTCAGAAACTTATCGCTTTCACTCTTTACGACTTCAAGCCTTCAAAAAAGAGGAGGAGGTAGCCGTTTTTAAGAGTGGTAACTCTTTTGCTTTAGAAAGCTTCCCTGATAGGGTGTTTTCGTTGAATGCGGATGTGGGAGATTCGCTTGTCTTTATGGGTCTTGCCCGTTTCTTGTCTTACAAATTCTCGTCTCCTATTTATCCTCCATGGTGGTTGGAGATCCTTTTATGGAGAGTTGGTTGCTTGGAGAAGGTTCCAATTCCAAATACGTAATGTCATAATCCACTTGATTTCTGGTGAACAACTCCGCTTTCAGTAATTATTTTTAAGAGTACATCATTCAGAGAACCCCAAATCTGGCTCATTAGGGCAAGGGATCTCTTATAATGTTTAGATCCTTTCTAGAACTATGCAACTGATTATTTCTTGGGACATGATCCTTCTGCCTTACCGACGATGTGCATGCCTACTCTGCTCTCACTACATCTATGCCAAGACAATTACATACGAATAGTTGTAATTCTTTTTATATTTCTTAAAAAAAAAAAACAATTATTTTAAACTTGTAGACCGTTGCATTTCAATAATTCAATCCACAATTCAAAAAATGGCATACACTTTGCATATGTCTCCAAAACTAAAACTTCTCTCTTGCACGACCCCTCAAATCATATAATGGGTTTTTATATGGTGTTAGAACGTATATAAAAAATAGAGGAATGATAGAGGCAAAGGAGCGGGGAGCCCTTGCATAATGAGCCAGAAAAGGGCCGTTGATTTGATCCACGTCATTTCCGGTTACATTTTAAAACCAGTTGAAAATGTAAAATCAGTTATACTTAATGACGTGGATCAAATCATGAGCCCTTTCACGACTATTTATGCAAGGACGCCCTTGCATAAATCATTCCTTTGAAAAATATCAGTGAGAACAAATTGTTTGGATGACCCTAACTGCTTATTTATTAGGCCCCAGATACATAGTTCGCGTGTGCCCAAAAATCATCTCCATAGGAATTAGGATGATCGAAAATAAACCTCTAACGCAAGGAGGTTTAAAATGGAGGGCATAAGATTAGAACCTGACTTAAATAGGTTGTTCCCTTAAAATCACCTCCATATGATGATCCTAACCCTCCAATTTATTGAGGTTTTAGACCACTATAGATATGACGTTTAGGATCGTCCTATGGAGTTGATTTTAGGATACGTCCTATTAAAGTAGGGGCCCAACGTATAGGGTTTCACTAACAAAAGTTACCTCATGATGTTCTATATGATCATTGATTTTTCAACTACTTTATCTTAGTCATGGAATGTACGTTCGAGATGGGACCAAGACCATGTGGGTTACCACATGATGTTCTATAAGATCAAAGGTCTCTATTTTAAATACAAACCTCTTCGTGGGTTGATTTGCTAGGGACCATCGCAGAAGGCATTTCGTAGGCTGGGTATTGCATGAAAGTGCAGCCACCTTGGATGAATTAAATAAATAAGACAAAATTTGCTGAAAAGTGAGCCTATGTGGCTACTCTCTCATGCAACAGCCGCCCCCGCGAAATGCCTTAAGACGATCCCTAGCAAAATGGGCTTTTCTATGACAAGAAACACCGTTATCCTTTTTATAAAGAGAAAACATGCCTCTGTTTTTTGGTGCACTTGGAAATATTAGAAGGGGTTTTGAGAGAACCGTGACACAAATGAGGGTAAATAAGAGGTAAAATATTTGTTTACTGTAAATACCTAAATTGTCCTCTTTTAAAAATTCGTTCCCCTCTAAAAATGAAGGGCGTTTTTGTCCATGTGAATTAGACTAAAATTAGGACTTCTTTAAGAAAGCCTATAAATACACATCTTAGAAGAACTTTAGAGCCATCAAGAGAACCCTAACTCATTTTCTACAGCCCCAAGAGAGGATTTTCCGTGAGAAAGGAGGAGAACAAGTTTTGGAAGAAGAAAGTGAAGAACAAGGTAAGAACTATGTTCTTCTTTGGGTTATGATTTTAGAAACCCTAAAACAAGGATTAGGTGATCTCGAAAAGATAAAAGTGAAGGTTTTGATTTTGTTTAAGATGTGTTCAAGGATTGACCTTCAATTTCTTAGGGTTCGCTTTGTTCCAGAATCTCTAACGAATCTAGGATCGGATCGTCTTGATTTTTGAGAAGTTTTGGTGGGTTTAAAGTACAAGCTTGGATAATTTTCTTATAATTATGTGTATTGATTTGGAGCTTGAAATTGAGTTTAATGGATTCCTCTCGTCGATACAAGTCCAACGGATCCAACCATTTGCGAATCGGAGTTAAAACGAGAAAGTTATGGCCTCTTGAAGTTTTTGGGACGAATATGGAATTTTCATAAAAAACACAGTTTGGGACCTTCGGACTTCCGAAGGGAAGCCAGTGGAATTGGTCCAAGGTTTTCGGACTTCTGAACCCTGAAAATTTACAAAAAAACTTTGAAAAATCATAACTTCTTCATCTCTTATCCGTTTTCGATGCTTTTGTACTCTATGGACTTGGCAGAAGACATACTTTATGATAAAAATAAATTCAGAAATATTTAAAGATTCCATGATGATGATAATTCTAAAATACTATAAAGAACCATAAGACATGTTACCGTATCTTTTCCAATTGAACACCAAAAGGTGTCTTGTGTTAGTGGAAGGACATAAGTTCCTAATAGAACTGAAACTAATGATGAAACTCATGAAAAATGTTCATACTATTGATTGTAGGTGATTCTACAAAGGAATATATCTGTCATTGCAGGTACGTAATCTCGTACTACTTTACTGCTGCGATTTACCTTTCGAACACTATGCCATTGTTGATTGTGAATCCCAAACTCTCTGAATCTTTTGAGCCAGTGATAAACATTAGACTTAACTTGGGTCTTGCATGCTAGTTCCGTTATTGTTTGAAATCTATTGAATCTTATGGCAAAGAGACTCTTAATGAATGCTTTCTCAATATTTGAAACCTTTGTGAACCCATTTGTGATTCCTTCCCACTTATGAACTTTGACCATTGTGTGACCATCTACATTGAAAACCTTATGAAAAATCCATGTGAATTACTATCTTTGAATGTCGTATGAACTCTATTGAACCCTGTTACCTAGTACATATTTCAGATGGAATAATTTGGATTTGTGAAACCCCTTTCAACTTTTCTAACTATATGAATCTTTGAACTATCAGACATACTCTACTATATGAATCTACTTTGGAACCAATGTGAGACACCCACTTTGAACTTTGACCTTCTTTTGAACTGTGTGAACTTTGAACACCTATTGAGAGTCTTAGGTCATTTGAACTCAGAAAAGACCCCGTCAGTGGGGCATGGGCATTAGCCTATATGTGAACATAAGAACTGTGATCCCGCCAATGGGGGATAAACATTGGCCCTGTCGACATGTATGTGAACCCAGGAATTAGTTCTGACATCGTAGGTGGTCAGTGTAAGCAATAACTCGCTTTGTGGAACCGCGGGCAGTCGGGGTAAAAATAACTCGCTTTGTGGACCCGTGGGCAGTCGGGGTGAAAATAACTTACTTTTGGACTAAGCCGATGATATCAGGGTGGTATCGTAACCATATTAATTACCTTCAGTGATCCTTTGAATATTGTGACCTTCGATGTGATACTAGACTTGTGCCCTTATGAACCTTTGCTCCCTCCTTAATGAATTTGTGATAATCGCTTTACTTGTGGCTTATACCCTCTCTATGTAGTTGTGAACCTTCATTTTGTAGCATGCAATGATCCCACTTTTGTAGTGCGTTATTATGTACTGAGCTTTTCAGCTGACTGTGGTTATATTAATATTTTCAGAGTTTGATCATTGTGGAGTTGGCGAGGAGGCGCATAAGTGATCTCTGATTTATGATTTTCGTTATCTTTAGTACTTTTACATTATTTAGACAGTGAGTATTGTTAGGATTATTGAGACTGTATCATTTGATTCCGTACTTTGATTATTATTGGATTATGGGTTAGATGAGAGAAGTCGAGATTTTAACAATGGATTGGTGTAAGTCTTTTAAGTTCAGTTATTAGATTATTGCAGATGGTTTTGATTATTGCTTTGCTAGCCTTGTATGCTTGTGAAGCTTGCTTTGCAGGTGTACGGCGCTGTTGCACCCTTTAAGCCTTGTATTGTGAATATGAATGCGTGTGTGGCTTGGGGGCGTGACATTTACACTTGAGACAAAAAATAATATTTGTTCTGATGATTGTAATTGGTGGAAATTACCCCGCTAGAAGTCGTAAGTTGCTTCAAGCCTCACCCCAATAATGATGTTTGCTTCAAGTCTCTTATTCTAGAAGTTGTAAGTTGCTTCAAAAAATGATGTTTGCTTCAACGTTTACCCTGATATTTTTTGCTAGCATGTATAAGTGGGGGACTTTTGGATTGAACAGGCCTAAAAAATGAAACTTCGACAAAGAGGCAAAGTCAGAAGTTGAATTTTGGCGTGGGGGGAGAGGTGGGGCAGAACTTCTGGGATTTGCGAGTGTGAAACAACCAATTACTCCAAAGCCTTTGGAGATGGTGTTATGTAATCTTTTATACTTTAACACTCTCCCTCACATGTGGCTCCTCCTTTTAGGGTTGGTCTACACGTGGCACCTTTGGCCCTCTTTTGGGTTAGCCATTACATGTGGATTTTTAATGCCAAGGAGTTTTGAACTCAGGACCTTTGCTCTGATGCCCATGTGAAACAACCAATTATTCCAAAAGCTTAAGCCGTTTGAGATGAAGTTATTTAATCTTTTATACTTTTAACAGGGGAGAGTTATTTATTAAAGTTTTGAAAACCTTAGAATGTCCCTCGATTTCTTCCTCGAGCTGATTTGTGATGGGCTCCTTTGGTTCAAAAGCCTTATGTTCTTTTTATCATATATCACAAGATAAATTGTAGCGGGTTTTTTTTTTTCGAATAATTTTAGTTCTAAATTTTGCTTATTATCCTTTTTTTTGGTTGCTTGGTGGAAGAGATATCAGGTTATGGAGCTGAAATGTGGGGTTCCCATTTTTCTACTATAAACTTATTTGGTTTTATGTTTTGTTTGTTTATCTTTCGCTGGATTGCTTTCTGGACTAGGTATTAGTAGGCACATTTGAAGTGGTAATTGTCCAAAAAAAACTAAGTGGCTTTTTGCCGAGGTTGCTAATTTGATCAACACTTCTAGGTTCTTCATTCATCTAATATTTATTTTAAATATATATTTTTTTGTTTCTGTGTTTCATTAATGACTTTCCTGTGGTTTGTTTAACTTGCAACTATTTCTGCCTACTCTTTGTTAATAAATAACCACTTCTATGGAAGAATTAGAAAAAGGTCCACTTATTTTGTTGATTCTAAATCATTCATTTAGTGGTCTCCATTATAAATAGGTTATAGTACAAAAAACATTTTGAGAAGATGATTCTAGCTCTCTCATCTAATTGATGTAAAATGAAAGGTTTAGATTGGAACGACCAAAATTAATTGAAAGATAAACCAATTTTAAGTGTTTACTCTGAAGTAGTTTAATGCAAAATGGATTACCTCTTGGTATTACCCAGCTCAACGGATTCTAGAGTTTTCCTTTTGTTTATAGTTTATCTAGGCTAATGGGATAGATACTAGATAATGCTTTTATTTGTTAGGACTGTGGATGATAAGTTAGACTAGTTTGATTGTATTCGGTAACTTAGTTGTGGTAACCGTGCAAACAACCTGTGTATATATAAGCTGTGTATATATAAGCCTATGGCTACGAGAATAAAGTTTATCTTCCACGGTTTTCGAGATTGCAACTTCTTTCTCATTTTTTTATTCTTTCCTCTTGTTAGTTTTCAATTATTTTGTTATCTTATTCTTCCAAATTATCAAAGAAAGGTTTACAAGTGGTATCAGAGCAGGTGTTCGATCAGAATACCGGTTTGTTCTTGGATTTGCTTTGAGAGGGATATCGAAGTGGGAATACCGATTTATTCTTTGGTTGCTTCGAGGTGATAGCGGAAAATGTTGGTATGTTGGCGGGGATTGAAAAGCTCAACGATACCAATTACATATGTTGGAAGTCGTGCTTGGAGTCGTATCTTCAAGGCCAAGATCTATGGGAGATAGTGAATGGCAACGACACTGAGGTACCAGAAGAGGGAGCAGATACATTACGGAAGTGGAAGATCTGTGCCGGAAAAGCATTGTACGAATTGAAGGCATCGATACAGAAGGAGTTGATTGAGCATATTAAAGATGCAAAAACTCCAAAAGAAGCATGGGAGGCACTCTCATCTCTCTTTTCACGGGCGAACGATGCACGATTGCAGTATTTGGAGAACGAGATCGGCTCATTAACGCAAGGTAATTTACCTGTTTCTGATTATTTTATGAAAGCTAAAAACTTGTGTAATGAGATATCTCAATTAGACGAGGAGTCTAAGATTAGTGAAAGCTGGATGCGGGGAATGATTATCCGTGGCTTGAGGCCTGACTTTAGCGGATTTATCATCGTTATACGTGATTGGCCAACGCAACCGTCTATCTTGGAGTTGGAGAATCTCTTGATTAATTAAGAGATGTTGGCAAGGCAGAAGTGGAAGAAAAATTGTTTGTGAAAGAAAGTGATGAAGCGCTTGCGGTGAATAGTAAGCGGAAGTGGAAGAAAAATAAGAAGCCAAACGATGGCTATAAGAGAGATGATCGGGCTAATAACAACGAAAATTCACAAGAAAATTGTTATGGATGTGGGAAACCTGGTCATATCAGAAGAAATTGTCGTACTAGGATTGAGACCGATGATGGGAATTTTATCGTCGAATCCAAAGACAAGGAGGATGATGACGATGGTGAATGGGATATGCAAGCTTCTTTTGCTTGTGATGTGGCGGTGGAAGAGACTGCTACGGAATATGATTTTGAGGGGGAGGATTCTTTTGCACTGAATGTTGCGGAATCTCCTATTGTGAATAGTCATGATTGTTAAACAAATTTGGTTGGTGATCAAAAGACACTTACGGAAAAGTGCAATGTCTCAGAGGATCGTGAGTTGGAGGAGCCACTTACGGTAGATTGTAATGTCTCAGAGGAGATTACTGCCTTGAGGAAGAATGAAACGTGGGATCTTATCCCACCTCCACAGACGTAAAGCCTATTTCTTGTAGATGGGTATTCAAGGTGAAGGAAAAGGCGAATGATTCGATTGATCGATACAAGGCGAGGCTAGCGGCACAAGGTTTTTCCCAATAATATGGGATTGACTTTGATGAGACGTTTAGTCCGGTAGCGAAAATGACAACGGTTTGTGTGTTGATTGCAGTGGTGGCAAGCAAAGGATGGAAGTTGTGGCAGATGGATGTAAAGAATGTATTCTTACATGGTGAATTGGACCGAGAAATTATCATTGAGCAATCTAGGGGGTTCGAGAGTAGCAAGAATTTGCAATACGTGTGCAAGTTGTGGAAGGAGGCTCCGAAAGCGTGGTACAGTGAGATAGTGAAGTTTCATGATGCTTTTGAAGGGTTGAGCTACAAGAAGTTTGTGAAGTCTTGGAAGGAACTTAGCGTTGCTAGTGGAGAGTTAACTCTGAAGGGGAGTGCTAGAGTCATCACTTGATTCATGCACGACGTCAGAGGGGTCGGGCCAACGGGGTTTATTCACGACGGGTTTGAGTAGTTTGACGAGTCGGTGTTGAAGGGGAGAATTGTGAACGTGTCACCACCGACTCTTCATGAAGTATAGGTCCTTGAATTTTAGAAGTTGGTTTTAGTATCTATTTAAAGAGAATTTATATGGTGGGTGGCCGTGAAAACATGTGAAGCCTAAAAAAAAGTAGGTATGGCCCACTTTTTTTATGATCCAAACAGTTCATCTGTTTGGGCACAACGTAAATAGGTTGTGCCCAAAAAATCATTTCCATAGGTTGATCCTAATCCTCTGATCTGTAGAAGATTCCATAAATGATTTTTGAAAATCTTCGTATTCATATCAGTTCAGATCGGAGGGTTAGGATCATCCTATGGAAATGATTTTTTGGGCACAACCTATTTACGTTATGCCAAACAGATGAACGGTTTGGATCATAAAAAAAAGTGGGCCGTACCTACTTTTTTAGACTTCACATGTTTTCAAGGCCACCCATCATATAAATTCTCCTATTCAAAACCGGTTGGATAGCTACTGTTTAGAGCTTTCCTTTGGTTTATAGTTTATCTAGGCTAGTGGGATAGATATTAGATAATGCTTTTATTTGTTAGGACTGTGGATGATAAATCTTCCACAGTTTCCGAGATTGCAACTTCTTCATTTTTTATTCTTCCCTCTTGTTACTTTTCAATTATTTTGTTATCTTATTCTTCCAAACCATCAAAGAAAGGTTTACAATCACTGCCCAATGTTTGCCACCAACTTTAAAAAAACAGAGTGTCTTCCTGTATGGTTGGTTTATAAGTTTTTTCAGAGAAACAGAGAGGACACTGCTTCATAATTCATAAGTACGAAATCCTCCACCGACAGAATATGGCCACGTGACATTGCCTGGAAACCAACGTGGGTTACATGGAGTCACCACATTCAGCTTTTTTTTCTTGTCTTTTCTTGTTTGATAAGTTACTGTCTGCTATTCTTCAGCTTTTTTCTCGTATTTTTTCGTTTGATAAGATACTTTCTCCTATTCATAGTGCACATGTGTTTCACGCAACCAGGCATTATCCAATCTTATGTAATATTTGCAACTTTGAAGTCTTCCCAACACTAAAGTCCTCTAATCCGTAGCTTTTCCTTATTTTATCTTTCAATTATTCACAACCTAGCTAGAAGCCAATATCAACCCTACTCTATGGTCCTAAGCTTTAACAAGTAAAGAGACAAGATACAAGCTTATTTAATGTAGACCACACTGCATTTTTTGTTTTTGTTTTTTGTTCGCTATTACTTTCACATGTGCATGCGGATGCTTCATAAATTAAATGCTCAGATGATTGGCACTAAAGAGTAGTGAAAACGACCATCATTGACATATCCAAGGAAATTTTTTTGCATCATTCAATCCACTCCTTCCAAATTTTCGAGATTTTCATATACTTTCTTTCTTATTAGACTTTGGAATTCTATTTTTTATGCTTGTTTTCTATAATTTTCTTTTCTCTTGATGCAAATACTAACCCATCTAATGCTCACAAAGAAGAATAAAGAAAATGAAATCAACGCCATAAACGTGGGGTGCAAATGACATTGCATACAGACCCAATTGGGTCACATGGAATTTGTGTGTAAATCGTTTATAGAGTGTGGACAATTCATGTGCCCCACGAAAGTGACTTTATCTTACTGTTCTTCAATCAATACATTTTAAAGCTTTCAACATCTCTTCTTTAATTTATTATATATCTTTATTATTTGTATAGAGAGAAGGAAAGATAAGCAAAGTTTATCTCTTGGCCAAATGGTTGGCATCAGGTTGATTAAAAAATTTATGGACCTAACGTTTGAAAATTCATATTAGACTTCGTCTTGAAATCTTAAGATATGTTTGGCAACCATGGAATTTTTTCCTTGGAAAACAATTTTTTCAAGTTTTACTAGCCTCATTTCTTTCAAAGTTAAGCCTAAAACAAATTTTATGTCCATTTCCCATTTAAATTTTTTGTTTACGCACATTTTACTTAGAAAGAAATGGAGCCCGAGTTAAAATTTCAAAGTTAAGAAATTTTACACCCAATTACTTAGAAAGAAATTGGGTGTAAAATTTGTTTTACACCCAATTTACCTGAAATTTTGCTTGAAAATTTCTACCCAAAAAGCATTACCAAACCTTAGAAAAGTAGAGTTGATAAAGTCGTGACATTCAATATCTATCTCTATGACTGACTCGGGCGAGTCAATCCGATAGTATCGTTCCTTACGCTAAATGGTGGACAATTGACAGGTCGAAGTCCAACAAAAGCAAACAAGTTTACGTGTAAAAAAGAAACCCACGTTGGTTGGATTTTTTCAGTAGGTTTCGACAACGAATGGGAACTATTTTTTAAGGAATTTTTAGCGACAAATCCCTAATTAGGCCCTCTTTGTTAACGATTGTGACAACCGATTGTGGCCCCAAACCGATAATCAATGGACTCCAGTTTTCAATCATTATCGGTTTGGGGACCACAATCGGTTGTCACAACCTCAATATCTATTGAGTATTGACTATATACCAATTTTTTTTTTGGAAATATACCGATTAGTCATTTTAAATCATGATTTGTTCAAAATAATATTACTATTTTTAAAATATTTCCAATAAGTCCCCATATGTTAATAGAGATTTTTGCTAGGGACCATCGCAGAAAGCATTTTCGTGAGCGGGCTGTTGCATGAGAGAGCAGCCACCTCAGATGAATTAAATGAATAAGACAAAATCTGAGCCTCTGTCGCATTAATTTTGACATGTTAATGTCGTTTGTGTAACTCTAAAAGCATTAATTTTTTGTCCAAGATTTTTTACTTATTCATTTCTATGATAATGCAATCACTTCCCAAACAAAACAGCCCCTTCTTGCATTTCGTGATTCTCCGCTTTAGTCTGCGTCTTTTTTATAGCCGGGATCCAACGTTGATTAATGTCAGCTCCAGGTTTTGGGCGGCCCATCTAATTAGTTCAGCTATCACTGCTGGAAGAACCAGAATATCGAACCATAAATGAAGAAAGGCATGAGAGAAAAGCTGGCTAGTGATTGTGAGACCCCAATTCTTGACTGGAAGGGAGACCAAAGGCTTCTTTTGTTCTGTAGACCGCCTAGCAAAATGAAGATTCTTTTTCCATCACTAAAGCCAAGAATAGAGACCGTAGAACGGGAAGCGCCTTCTAAGGCACTCACAAGAAGGAAAGGGGCCTATGTATTTGCATGACCCCTGCACATTTGATCCTACCTACCGAGCTACCAACTCATTGATCGAGCAGATATGAGCAAGAGCCGACCGACCACATATGAGCGAGCTACCCCCAACCAATTGATTGGGCGAGCCACTCATATAAACAAGTCGACCAAATCCAAATTGAGCAAACAAAAGACTCTACCTTCACTTATTGACATTCGAACCAACAGGCACGATCTCTCTATTCGTGGGCACCTAAATTAAATTGAGAATTGTGTGATATTTTGATATTCTTGAATTTGACTTGAACAAACAAAAAACCAAAAATAATGGGGCCAAGTGGCCAACTCACAATGACTTTATAATTTAATTAACCTTACACTTCCCAAAAACCTGTCAGCAGGCAATTAAAAAAGAAAACACAAAGTGAGTTTGCTCCATTAACAAAACCTGGTAGCGCAAATATCGGTAGCTAAAAAATGATATACCTTTTTGTTCACGTTCATGATGTATTACGTTAATAATATTTTTATTCAAACATCCTGATGTATATATTGAATCTTATTTTGCCCTTAAAAAAATAAAATATTAGAGTGCAGTTTTCAACGGGCCACACACACACACACAGAGAGAGAGAGAGACGTGAAAAAACATAATTTAAATGCGTCCTTATCCGCAAATAACATTATTTAAATTTAACCACAGACATTATATAACTAATTTTTGGAGCTATTAGGACTATTGCTTTCAATTAATTATGTTAAACTTCAAAACGATTTGCACATCTCATTAATTATCTGCAAAAAACAATTTGAGAGGTATCTATGGACCATACATAAAACGATCCAGACCATTCATCCAACGGGCCTCTCCACAAAGGTGCATGTGATGGCCCACCATCTTGATGATCTAGAGAAAACTGTGAAGATTTCCTGATAAGAACTGTTTTTTAGGGCTATATCATTTTGATGGCAGCCCCTCAAAATAAAGGGTATTATCATGTTGAAATTCTGTGGGTCTACCCTGATGACTTTGCTTTTTGATTCATTATTTATAATTATTATACTTTTTAAAAGGGAAATTATACCGGATAAAATCCCCCCCCCCCCCCTTTAACGGTTTCTGTGAGAATGGTTCACTGCTTGAGGATAAATTCACCTCCATTAACATTTTTCGGGCCTTTAAAACTTAACAGATCAACGTTAAAGGGGGATTTTATCCGTCAGGGGGATATCATCCCCCCTTTTAAATCATAAAACCAAATTGTTTTGTGTGTCATAAACAAAATGGGTGAATAGTTTAACATTTTTAAAGCATTGTTTTGTAATTATAAATTTTTTTGTGCATCATTTTGTAATTAGTACCTTCGATGTGTAGATTTTGCCACATGATGGGGTAATTTCACTGTCCCCTTCCTTATTGGCCGTTCCTTTTTCATGGCCAATCCCAAAAAGGAATTCTTGATAGGGCAAGATAAGGCACTCCCACTTTAGCATAGTATGTAATCTAGCTCGTTGGACATGGACGGTCAAAACCTACTTTTAGGCAACAATTTACATTTAACAACAAAAGATACACGTTACTGAAGTTAGGAATGCATAGGAGATCCAAAGTAAAGCCTATCAAATAGACAGTTCAGATCATTCAAAGGTGGGGAAGCATTCACCTACTCCCATTTAAAGTATTTTAATAGAATCAAAAGCACATGTGAGACTTCAATAAAGTATGTAACACGAGGACTTGTTCTGGTACGTACGCCTATTTCGTTTATGCAAAAGGAGATAATGAAAATAAAAGGTTCCTAGAGGGAAACTAAGGGGAGGCTTTGCCTATAAGTAGCCATCACTTTCAAATCACAAACACCATCTCTCTCTCCTCGTTCTTTCTTGGGTTCTTCTTCTTATTCTCCTCTTTGAAGCCACTTTTATTTTCTGCTATTCTCTTGAGTTTTTATTCTTGTTTGATTGAGAAACCATGTTGCATAACTTTGTGGATGCCTTGACGGGGCGCCAAGGAAAAGGGAATGTTTTGAAGATCAAAGGGACTGTGGTTTTGATGAAAAAGAATGTTTTGGATTTCAATGACTTCAATGCATCCGTCCTTGATAGACTTGATGAGTTCGTTGGAAAAGGCGTGGCTTTTCAGCTCGTTAGTGCTGATAAAGGCAACCCAGGTGAGCTTAATCTCCTTCTTTTTGTTTAGTTTGCTTGGTTTCTTAGAGATGGAAAGAATTTGGATCTACTTGGAAAAAATAGAAAGAAAAAAAAATGTGAATTTCTTCCTAAGATAAATTGGGAGAAGAAAAAGAGAGATAGATATTGATTGTTAGGTGGAAAACAAGGAAGCATAAAGTTAGGCATGATTATTGGCTTATGGCTGCACGGATTGAATGGTAAAAGGCTAGGGAACCATATACTATTTTCCAAATAATTAAGTACTGAATGATTTCTTATTAGCAAATGGGTAGGACCCATTTTCCAAATTTTCCTTGCAAAGTAAGTTTTCCAGCATTTAGCTTTCATTTTCCATGGATTTTTTTCCACAACTCCATTCCTTTCGACATAAAATAGGGACTAAAACAAATTTTTTTGCAACCATGAATTTTTTTCAGTAAATATTAATTTGCCAAGGTGTAAGAAAGGGGTAGAAAGAGTGGGGGGAGGGAGAAAACTGACAAGGCAGTAGTAAGGAGTAAGGAGATGTTTTTGCTAAGTAGATGAAAAATAGGAAAAATTAAACTCTATTTTGAATATGGTTTTTATTTTCCCTGTTTTTCAACAACTTATCACAATCTACATGACCTTAATTTTTAATTTAACCCCTTCAAAGACATGGAGCTCAATCTGAGGCGGCCACGGAGCTTAGACCACCTCTTGATTTGAATTAATTATTTCTAATCAATTCATTTTCTTTAGATAATGGCGGGCAAGGAAAGGTGGGAGAAGCTGCCTACCTAGAAGATTGGATTACAAAGCTGACGTCGCTAAACGCGGGAGAGTCTACCTTCAATATTACGTTTGAATGGGACCAGAGTCTGGGGATTCCTGGGGCTTTCATTGTCAAGAACTTTCACCACTATGAATTCTTCCTAAAGACACTAACCCTTGAAGACTTTCCTGGAAAGGGCCGCATTCACTTCATCTGCAATTCCTATGTCTACCCTGCTGCTAATTACAACTATGATCGAGTCTTCTTTGCCAACCAGGTAACTAAGTCAATTTTATTAGCTAAACTAAACATACTTATGATCTATATTCACTGAACCTTTATATTGTGACAACATCATCTTAAACCTTGAAAGATTCATGGGGACTTCCTTTTAAAATCCCTTGGTAAAAAATTCATTAAACATGCATTAATGATCTGTCTTTTTCTCTTGTACTCTCAAATAATTAACTAAAAAAACATACATTAATGATGCACGCGCCTGTGTGACAACATCTCCTGTGTGTATTATTACCCTTCAATCAAAGATGGGAAGTGGGGCCCTACTTCATTTTAAGGATGGCATCAAGTGAGCTATATGCATGATTGAACCCAATTCGTTTAAGAAAGCCAAAACTGGAATCAAACTGCTTATCTTGCATGTTACTTTGTATTTTAGCTAGTTTTCACAAACTAGTGATCGTGGCTTTCTATTGTTTAGACAGGTTACTCCACCCAGTTCTCTCTTGTATCAGTTCACAAAATGTTACATACAATTATCTGAACACCATGAACAGGAAATAAAGATCATTTATATTGGTTTATTGGCAGAGTTACCTTCCTAGCGACACACCTGCACCTCTACGTAAGTACAGGGAAGATGAACTTGTTAATCTTAGAGGGAATGGAACAGGGGAGCGTAAGGAGTGGGATCGAGTCTATGACTATGCCTTCTACAATGATTTGGGGGCTCCCGACGATGGCCCTGATAAAGCACGCCCTGTTCTCGGCGGTTCGAAAGAGTATCCTTACCCTCGCAGGGGAAGAACAGGACGTAAACCCACAAAGACAGGTGAGACATTTCAAGACCCTCTTCCCATTTCCATCATTTCCTTCTTTTTTTCTTCTTTGCATTTCTTTGCTTTGCCAATTGGGCTTCAATTTAATTTTTCATTTTAAAGAGTTCGATGCTACAAACATGTACAGCCTTAGTTATATAGCCCCCTGTAACTGCTGTTTTCTTATAAATTCAATCCATGTGCAAAAACACCCAAGACTTTGATCCTTTACGACTAGTTTTCTGCTTTTTTTTGTTCCTTCCAATATTTGATTTCAGAGTTAGCAATAGCATCACACCTAAACCTAAAAATCCAAGTTACATTGGAGTATAGTCCTAATCTTATGGTGCTAGTGGGCTTAATTACACTCTCATCTACAGTGTAGGCTATGCATATTGGATGAGTTTTCTCTATGAATAATGCTAATGATTTAGCATCTTTCTAATCTCTCTACCACTGTCGAACAGATCCAAAAACAGAGAGCCGATTGTTTCTTCTGAGCTTAGACATTTACGTCCCAAGAGATGAACGTTTTGGACACATAAAGATGTCGGATTTCCTGGCATATGCTCTCAAGGCCTTGGTTCAGTTCTTGGTACCGGAGCTCAAGAGTCTGCTTGATGCCACACCCAGTGAGTTTGACACCTTGCAAGACGTACTAAATCTGTATGAGGGAGGGATAAAGTTACCCGAATGTCCTGCGGTTGATGCAATTAAGAATCTTATCCCCTTAGAGATGATCAAGGAACTAGTTCGCACAGATGGCGAGCGATTTCTCAAATTTCCCATGCCTCAAGTGATTCAGGGTATGTTTTTCACTGAATCTATACAATGGCACATTACTGAATTTCTGATCTCTTTTGGTGTTGTTCTCATACAATTATTTTGGCAGAGGATAAATCGGCTTGGAGGACAGATGAAGAATTTGCTCGAGAAATGCTTGCTGGAGTGAACCCTGTCATCATCAGCCGTCTCCAAGTAAATTAGAATTTTTTTTTTTTTTTGAATTTTAAGTCTTTGCTAATTGTTTGAAATCACTCTAAATAAATCATCTTTAATCTGCAGAAATTCCCTGCTGTTAGCAAGCTTGATCCACAAGCATATGGGAACCAAAACAGTTCGATAACCGCCAAACACATTGAGAAGAACCTACAAGGATTAACAGTAAATGAGGTATTTCTACTGTTCAATTGAAGCAAATATCAATGATTTGTCTTATTTTAAGCAATTTTTCTAGTAGTTTAAGAGCTCAGATGGAACCCATTTAGTTGTATTGTACATTAGTAATGTGCTTGTGATCAGTCCAACAATGGAAATTTGATTTCTCTGCAGGCACTTGAGAAGAACAAGCTCTTCATCTTAGATCATCATGACATGTTGATGCCATACGTGAAGCGGATCAATGCGACTTCCACAAAGATCTATGCCACAAGGACTCTCCTCTTCTTGAAAGATGATGGATCCTTGACCCCATTGGCAATTGAGCTGAGTTTGCCTCACCCTGATGGAGAGCAACTCGGCGCGGTTAGTCGAGTCTTCACTCCAGCTCATGAAGGTGTTGAGGGTTCTGTATGGCAATTGGCAAAAGCATACGCCGCTGTTAACGATTCTGGAGTTCATCAGTTAGTCAGCCATTGGTACGATATTTAGTTGTCTACATTTCCTCTACCAATCTTGATTTGATGCAGTAAATCATTTACCTGACCTGGGTTTCTGCAATTTGAAAGGTCTCTGATAGGTTTTGATTCCATTGCAGGTTGAACACACATGCTGTGATTGAGCCATTTGTGATTGCAACCAATAGACAGTTAAGCGTGCTTCATCCAATCCACAAGCTTTTAAACCCTCATTACCGGGATACAATGAACATAAATGCCTTAGCCCGGCAGATACTCATCAATGCCGGTGGGGTGCTCGAAAGCACTGTTTTCCCTGGAAAATATGCCATGGAAATGTCTTCTGTGGTTTATAAGAACTGGGTTTTCACTGAGCAGGGGCTTCCAGCAGATCTAATCAAGAGGTAACTCAAAAATCCAACACGCAAATTATGTTTGCTGAACAAATCATCCTCTTCCAAAATAAACCAGAATCTCCTTTTTGTGAAGCAACCAATCATTCCAAAAGCTTAAGTTGTTAGAGTTGGTGTTACTGAATCATTCATATTTCAACACTCTCCCTCACGTGTGGCCCCTCTTTTTTGAGTTGGCCCTAATATGAAGGAGTTGTTGGGTTTTAAGCTCAAGAACTGATGTGCGAAGATACCATGTGAAACATCCAATTACTCCAAAAGATTAAGTTGCTAGACTTATTGTTATTTAATCATTTATAATCCATCTTTCTCTTGTTTCAGAGGAATTGCAGTTCATGATCCAAACCAACCCCACAACCTCCGCCTACTGATCAAGGACTACCCATACGCCGTCGATGGTCTTGAAATCTGGTCGGCAATCGAAACTTGGGTGAACGACTACTGTGCAATCTACTACCCAACTGATGATTCAATCCGAGTTGACTCAGAACTCCAATCCTGGTGGACTGAGCTCCGCGAACAGGGTCACGGTGACAAGAAGGACGAGCCATGGTGGCCCAAAATGCAGACCCTGTCCGATCTGACCCAAACATGCACCACCATCATCTGGGTAGCTTCTGCCCTCCACGCAGCCGTAAATTTCGGACAATACCCTTATGCCGGCTACCTTCCGAACCGCCCAACCATAAGCCGCCGGTTCATGCCTACCCCTGGCTCGCCTGAATACGCTGAGCTCAAATCGAACCCTGACTTAGTCTTCTTAAAAACAATCACAGCCCAACTACAGACCCTTCTCGGCGTGTCACTGATAGAGATTTTGTCTAGACATTCTTCTGACGAGGTTTATCTCGGACAGCGAGATACGCCCGAGTGGACGACTGACTCGTCTGCGTTGGAAGCGTTCATGCGATTTGGGAAGAAGCTGGTGGAGATCGAGAAAAGAATCATAGAGATGAACAACGAAGAGGAGTGGAAGAACCGTTTGGGGCCTGTTAAGGTGCCCTACACTTTGCTCTATCCCAACACCTCTGATCATAGTGGTGTTGGCGGGCTCACCGGAAGGGGAATTCCCAACAGTGTCTCCATCTAAAGCATCCTCCTCCTTCCACTTCCCGGTCTTTCTCATTGTACTCTGCTATTACCTCTGCTTGTTTTGAAATAAAATTCTACTATTTGTTATGAATATGAATATCTGACAGTTGGTCTTTCCCATACTCTGCTATTACTGTAATACCCAGCCCTAGATGCGAGAGAAGGTTGTAGAGGGTTAACGATAACTCTTGAATTGTGTAGACACCCCATTTTGACGGTACCCTAAATCTCTTGAGGACCGTAGTGTAAACCAGAAAAGGGGAGGGGGGGGGGGGGGGGGGGGGTGCGGGGGGTGAATTTATCTTGAGCGGTTTAGATCGTGGTCCGAATGGGACACGAATCGAGTGTGCGATCATCAAATTCCGCGTGCCTTATAAAAAAACCGCGCGCTTATCAAATTGTAGTATCGATATCAGTGCCTTGTTTTTTGGAATAATCAAGATTTTCTATTTTGAGGAAACTGTTGGTGCGCTTAAGCTCACCAAGCTTATGTGTCCCACATTTTCTGTGGTGATCCAAACCATTCATTTGCAAGGCCCTATCGTAGATAGGGGGTGTACCAAAAATCAGCTCCATAAAATCATCTTAACCCCTCCATTTGTGGAGGACAAAACTGGGCAGATTTGTGGACAAACAATGTCTGTCCATTTTGACCTCCACAAATGGATGGGTTAGGATGATTTTATGGAGCTGATTTTTGGTACACCCCCTATCTATGTAAGGGCCTTTCAAATGAATGCTTTGGATCATCCTAACAAAGTGGGCCTCCATGTGATTGGGCGCTTAAGCGCACCAACAGTTTCCTCTTCTATTTTTTAGAGAGAGAAAGGGTGAGAGAACCAGAGAGAGAAACTAGATCTGAGTTGAAACCCTAATTCATTTTATTTTCCTTCTTCTCCGATCAACTCTAGCTAACTCCGGCAAACTCCGACCAATCCTTGATCTTCTCTAAACATCGCCTACTTCTCTGCAAGCTACTATATCTGTTAATTTTTTTGTTCTTCACCATTTTTCAAACCCGAGATCTACACTATCTTTTTTCTCATTTTTAATTTCAAAACTTTAAAATCTAGCTTTGAAATCTTGCTTATAACCAGGAAGTTTTTAGGTCTGGATTTTGTCCTTGAAGAGATGAAGAGCTATCTTTCCTAAATTAGATCAAGCGATTGAATCTGCAAAAAGAAGAGGGAAAAGTTTTGAGAAGATTTACTTAGAAGATTAAACCTTCATCAATAAGGTAAAAGTTGTTCTATTTCTTATTTACAGAGTTAATTTTAGTTTGTATGCATGCATAAATTAGTAGATTTGAGTGGAATAATATTTAGATTTGGTTGTTTTGTAAAAAAAATCTGATATCTGCAATATGTAGCATTTCGTATGGACTAGAATCAAGTTATTTCACATCAAATTTGGTATTAGCGCTGTGTGGTATTGATTATTACCCTGAGGTCTATTGTTTGACTTTCAGATGGGATATTAGTATAGCCTTATTATGTATACTGTGAGAAATTAGCTTGCTTTTCTTGTTCTGTTGATATCTGTGGTGTATAGGATGGAAATACTCATCATATTTTGTTGAATATCTGTTTGTTTATGATGCAAGTATTCGGATAATTTAATAGTGTTGTTTCTTCAATCTCTGATATTAATACCACTCTATTTTGATAAGAGCATTAGATCGGTTGGATGTTGTATGCTTAGGAAATGAGTTTTATTGGCTGAAGTATGTTTTTCTAACTTTCGTGGTTAAAAGCCAGCAATTGATTTTGTTCTATTCTTATTATCTAATTGGTTTAATATGAGTGATGCTTTCCCAAAAGTTTCAAGTTATCCATATCCTATCAATTTCCTTTTTTGTAACTTGATTTTCTTTGCGACTGAATTTTGGAATTCTCCTGATTATTTGTTATTTTGGGTATACTCATCTAGAAATTTATACTGTGCTTGTCCCTCAATGCTTTCCCCTATGATCTTCATGTCTTTGCATATATGAGCCTTATCTTTACAGATTGTAAGGGAATTTACTTTGTGCCATGTACTTGTTTATATGAATTGATCTTTGTCTCAAGCTGATTTGAAATTTTCCTTTAGATCCCATGCACTAGTATATGTATGAAGAGAAGAAAAGAGAACTGATTGTGGGATCATGTGAGCTATCTATTAAATCTAGGGGTACTCTTTTCTCATATGATTTGGGAATATCTATATGATCTCACTTCGTATTGGTAACAGGCAATGCTTATATCTTTAGGAATCGTGTCTAAATCCAGAATATTGAACCAGACATTTGATCCAAACCCCAAAGATCATGAAAGAGAAATTTGTTGACATACGTTTGAATGTCTAGTGGGAAAATCTTGAATATGTTTAGTCTGTGTCTTGAACTCTGAGTCTTTTGGCAACATCTTTTTAGTGTTGTATAGGTTCGGTCTGTGCTCTGAATTTTGGGTACTTTGTTTCATTTTTTTAAGGTAATAATAATATTGTGAGCTGCAAACACATAATTCGTATGCTTTGTATTTGTTATTTGCTGAAGTTGAAATTCCAATTGCATGATGCATAATTTATATGATAAGTACCATATTAGAGAAGTGTATTAGAGGTTACCTCTTTGAGTAACACCATCAGACACTGCATTTACAGCCATTACCTTTACCTATACTTTCATCTTCACCTTAACAGGTCTCATTTGAATCATTTTACTTGTGGCTTCATAATACCCAAAATTATTCTCCCAACACCATTTTCATCTTGCTTCCCTGAGAGACTACATTCTCATTAAACCAAAGCTTACAAACCTCATCTCTTTCATCCATGACCTTGACTTACATTATATCAATTTCTACCTCCAATTGATTTCCATTTCCCTCAACCCCTCTCTGTTTTCATTGGGAACCTGTAAAAGAAGAAAAGGGGAGTTAGAATTAAAAAAGAAGAAGACAGAATTTAGTTAAGGAGTTGATGTCCATTAGCTAGTGGTTTGAAGAAGAAGTTGAGAGAGGAGTTTGGATATGAAATATACATAGAGAAGTAAAGAGAAGGAAAGATTGAGAGATCATGAGGGAATTGAATGAGGTAAAGAAGATAATATAAGAGGTAAACATTCTTTTTGTTCTTTTGCTACCACTTATTTTCATGATCATCTTTTGCATATGAGTAATTTGTTAATAGTAGTTACATTTAATACTAGGTTGTTCCGAAATGATTTTGAACAGATTTTTTTTTTAGTGTTACTTAATTCATAAATTTTCTTGTCTTGCTTTGATCTCTATTTTCTGCTATACATTTTCTTGTAGATAATTGTGTTGAACTAAAAAGTTGCATTTTATATCCCTCTTTAATCCGGATTAAGTGAAGAGCTGTTTCAATTTCATAAGCATTATCGTTATCTCTTAGTGCTATATGTTGTATGAAGCTTGTTTTTTTTTATTCATATGGTTTATCTAATTTCATGGCATGTTGAAAGAAAGAATTGACCCAAATGATAGGTTAGTTGGTTGAATGTGAATGAGGAATCTGTTGATAATATATATGCCTTTACAGATGAGATAATTCCTTATTTTGCTGTTGAAGAAAATTGCCTTGGTACCTCTTTGAATTTGTATCTAGGTAACTCCTAGCATAGAAATCTTTTGAATTGTGACATGATAGTTTAGTTTATCATTGTGTGACTATTAATATATGTTGAGAATATAGAAAGAAATGTCTTTAGCTTCTGATTGGTTTAGGTAGGAGTAGCTAGTTTAGGTTAAATTTCGAAGACGAAATTTTTTTAAGGGGAGGGAGATGTAATACCCAGCCCTACACCTGTCTCTCGCATGCACCAGCACAATGCGAGAGAAGGTTGTAGAGGGTTAACGATTACTCTTGAATTGCTTTTAGTATTTTTTTTTTCTTATTACTGGTTTTGGTAAAAATGTCATAAGGTTGGTCAAAATTACAACTTTGCCATTCAGTCTATATAAGAAGCAGAGAACGAGTGAGGCTAAATTTGTTGTTGTATAAAGTCCCAGAGGTATATATCTAGCCCTTTTCTCCCTTTCTTAGACCCCAAATAATTACAAACACTTTTGCTTCCTTAGTTATAATTTGAGCCCTACACTGCCGCTGTACATCCCCCGCCAGGAAATTCAGGTAAGTTATATTATGTTTTGTATATATTTTTTTAGTTTATTTTCTTCACTCAAATACCTAAAAGTTAATGGGTCTTTGGGCATATTGATGATCAGTGGATGGATTTCTAAGATGGGATATTACGGGGGATTCATTTGTGTATTTAGCATTTGTGTATTTAGATAACTTAAGTGAAACCAGAGATTGTAAATTTCATGTTTTTGTTTGTGTGGGGTGTAGTTGAGCGTGACGAGTCACAGAAAGAGAAGGGAAAGTGTAGACACCCCCATTTTGCTCTGCTTTGATCAACAAAGAAATTAGGGTTTCGCTGTCAATTTTTCAGTATTTTCCATTCCCGTGTTCGTCCCTTACGCTTTCTCAAATCTTTCTGGTCATTCCTGCAATGTTCTGATTTTTTTTTCCGTTGAGTATTGAGAAGGGTTATTCATGAGAATCCGAGCAAAAGAGAATGTGGGACCCGCTGGTGTGGGACCCGTTTGTGTGGGACCCGCTGGTGTGGGACCTGCTAGTGTGGGACCTGCTAGTGTGGGACCCGTTTGTGTGGGACCCGCTGATGTGGGACCCGTTTGTGTGGGACCCGCTGATGTGGGACCCGCTTGTGTAGGGCCCGCTGATGTGGGGCCCGCTTGTGCGGAACCCACAAAGTGGGACTCACCATTAGCATGACTTAACTTTCTCTACCATTTCCACTAACTTCATTTTTCCCTTTAAAATAACACCATTATCTCCATTACCATTATATATTCCATTATCCCCACCACCATTATCTCCATTACCATTATATATTCCATTATCCCCACCACCATTCCCACCATTACCATTATATATTCCATTATCCCCACCACCATTCCCACCATTACCATTATATATTCCATTATTCCCACCACCATTCCCACCATTACCATTATATATTCCATTATTCCCACCACCATTCCCACCATTACCATTATATATTCCATTATTCTCCACCACACCCACCATTCTCATTTTTTATTTCCACCTCTCCACTAAGTTTTTCACTATATAAAGAGAGGTGATGAGAGGAAGAAAAGAGGAGAAAAACAACACATTGTTTTTGGATAGTTTTCTCTTTCTCTCCCTCAATATCTCCCTCCCTCAATATCTCTCACTCTCTCACTCTCACACTATCATTATCCACTTTCTCTCCTTATTTGTTTCTCCCCATCTCTCTCCCTTGTTCCATATAAAAAAAAATATAAAAGAAAATAAAACAAAGAAAAAGAGAAAGAAAGCGGAAGCGGATCAAGCGGCGGTGCGATTTTCGAATTTTTCGGCTCTCGGATTCGACGAGGATTTCGATCACAGGTAGGTACTTAATTTTTAGATTTTTCTAGAATTATTTGGTATATTTGCATGATTTTTAGTATTTAATTGGATTTAGTTGAAAATTAAATATGTATGCTCAAAATCATGATCTCCATGAGTGTTTCGAAAATAAAATATATACTAAATGAATTCCAAAATTAATGAAATTTCGTGGGAAACTAATATGATACCAGTACATTCTACCATGAAATTTTGAGAATTTGTAGAATTTGTTTGGTATATTATTTTATGCTTTCTTTGAAATTTACCAGCTTTTGAAGGAATTGTTACTGACATCAGATCACAACTAAAATTCTTAAAATTTTTACAGTAGTCTTCAATCTCACATTTCTAGTTACTGTAAAAGTTTCAAGTGATTTGGATCTGTTTTCATATGGGATGTAGGGTTAATTCATAATCTGGTCTGAAAATTAAAAAATCTGAAACTGATAGTAAATGGTTTCCAAAATTCATGAAAATTTCTCAGTATGTTATTTTTACTTATATCTTATTACTGTAGAAATTTCATTGAATTTAGATTCATATTTCTAGTGGTTTCTGTGTTATTTGTGCAATCTGGTCAATCAATTGTTAAATCGAAATTAAATATGAGCTTAATGTAAAAATCTGTAAAACTCTTCCCGTAAGCTACATTTCATCATATCTTGCTGCTGTAGAAATTTCAACTCATTTCGAATTTGTTTGCAATAATTTCACTTGTAAAATCACTCATATGCTTAAAATTGATAAAATCCATTGAAAATTCGAAATTAATTAAAAATCATTGTGAAAATTTCCAAAGAACCTTAAATTTTGTCACATGTTCACTCCTTAATCCATTGAAACAGAAATTTTAGGATCTTTAGATTTTCCTGGAAAAATGGCCAGTGCATCCATAATCGTATCCCAATTGCAACCGATCTTTGACAATTTGAATACTTAAGCTATAGCATGTTGTTGGCTCCGAGGTTACTGTCCACGGAAATCCTGAGATATGCCAGGCAATAAGATGTTATAACCTAAGTATTAAATTGCGCAAGGAAAGAACGCACGATTCCCTTCCTTGGATGCTATTCTGGGCCGAAATTGGTGAACCCTAGAACCATTGGTAATCCTCAAGTGTCCATAAATCGAAAATCCATGAAATCTGAAATTAATTAACTTCAAGAATTTGAATTGATTTGTCTCGAGTCTTTCGGAACCATTGGATTATGGTTTCCAATCTAAGAACCATTAGAGCCCAATTTAGGAACACTAGTGTTGTGTCGTGTCCTAAATTTTAGGGAGTCCTAGAGTTAGGAGTCCAGCCTCATCACGGACGCTTGCTATGTATAGCAACCGTACCATAGGTCTAGTTACACTAGTCACCCAATCTTTCCTTAAGACAAGCCTAGTAAACTAGGATGTAGGCAAACCTGCATTAGTCTAAGGGACAACTTGCATTCAGATAAGAATCATATAGCATCTTAGATGAAATCCTAAGATAATAAAATCCTCAACTTGAATTAAATAATTCCTCTTAAAACTGTTGAAACAGTCAAATCCGTCTAAGTCGGTGTCCTAGTTGAGTTAGGCATATATAGCTTAGCTTAGGTGCACCGAACTACGTCGACTCTGATCCCAGTAAGGCTTGGGTACGTAGGCAGCTTGGATGTCTGATGGCATACCACCCGCGAGTCGGCACCACAAACAAATTGTGGTGTTTTGTATATTAATTTTCTTGTAAATACTTAATCAAATCAGTTAGGGTTTTCCATGAAATTAGAATTCTAGGAGAACTTTCACTTAGAATGAATCCAGACAAATTAATAAATCAAGATACACATCTAGGATTCACATTGAAATTAGATTCTAGGATGCATGTCACTTAGTTCGCACATTAACATAGAGTTGAATGAGCCATTTAAAATAAATTTAAAAGAGTTAGCTTTTGGAATCGAAGACCGATTATCGGACAAGAATGGTGCATGTGGTGGATAACTCCCCATACCTTCCATTCTCGTAACCAGGTAGCGAGTCTAGATTTCTGGTTAATTATGGGTCCTAGATCCCACATCTAGGTGGCGACTCTGTCAGTCTCTTTCGTGTGGAATTCGGATTGCCTTAGTGATCCCAAGTTCACAGGAAAGACGAATCAATAATAAAATGCACACGCCAATCGCGTGGGTACGAGAGACCAAAGGAGAGCGCGCGGCGGCTCGCGCCCCACGCCCCTCTCGCGGGATCATGTCCCACAGTCTGGCGACTCTGCTGGGGACCACCTAACTTCATTACAATTCCAAAGGATAACTCATTTGAATCTATTTTAACTGGCTCATGAAAACTCTATCTCTTTTATGCTTGTTAGATTAGTTTGTATGCTTTATTTTCTCATCACATATACTCAAACTTAATCTAACAAAACCTGAAGGCATCATATATTGCGCGAACTTATTGCACACACTTACATCACTTTCATCTAAACCCCTGCATCTCACATGCACCCACGTCCTATTTTAGGAACCCGGAGTGTTATCTAGCATGGTTGACTGGGATTTCATCACCTGGTGCCTCTGTGCTAGAGAAGCATTCCACCCTTAGCCTAGTACCTTTATGGTACGTAAACGGATCTCTTGTTCACGTACTGATACGCCGGACACTGGTACAGTATATCGAACAGGGATTCGCGCTAAGGGAACTCTTGGCCTTACCCCTAGATTAACCCACACATGCATGTAGTATACGAACACATGTGCATCACGTGTGTGAGCCTAGTTTAGGATATCCTACCTATTTGTGTCTAGATTAGGCCGTAGACCATCTTCTAATGGCTACGATCGGTCCTAGGTACACAAACAAAGTCATGAGTCGAGATCCTCTCTCCACTCCGCTAGATTAGGATTAGGGTTGATGCCTTCAGGTAACACTGATAAAATGTGCAAAGATTAAAAAACTTTCCCTTTGGGGTTAGGATTTAAATCCCATTCATTTCCAAAGATCTCATAGGATTAGTCATTCATGATCCATCCGTTGAAAGCAATCTTATGCTATCTCATCTCATCTCGATCGTACGATTTTTAATCTTATATTATCTGATTCGATCGAGTATCCATACTTCCTTTATATTGGTAGGAACTCATCCTAATCTCATGTTCATGTAATCCTGATTATCCCTGTATCCTTTCTCCTGGCTTACAGACACCATGTCTACTCGTACAATTCTTGATTGGATCCGTGGTACATTAAGAGAATCCCATATCTATGCCATAAGTGAGCAAGAGAAAAATCTCTTCGGTTACGTGGCCACCATCAAGCTCGATTGGGGATTACTCTATGCTGCATCAGAGTGTTGGGATCCCGATCATCATGTCTTCCGTTTTGGCAACCAAGAAATGTGTCCCACCTTTGAAGAATGGTGTGCCTTATTGGAATATCCTGTAGATGGCCCTCTGGTGAAGCCATCTTACGTGTCGGATTATCGTCCTTTGTTCCTTCGCTTGATGAATAATCCAGATGAATCCATGAACTCTTTCATCAAAGACCAGGAAGTGTCCATGCAACAACTGATTGACATTTACCCTCCTGTTGGGCATATTGGTGCTGTTGATATTCAAAAAGCCCGAGGTCGCGCTCTGAGATTCTGCTCCTTTGCTAGGTTCCTCACTGTCCAGCCTTCTCGCTGTGCGTCAGCTGTTCTCTTGGACCTCGTTGATCAGATGGATCGTGGCGCCAATCCAATTCCTACTATGCTTGCAGAAACCTTCAATGGATTGGATGAGATGGCTCGTCTTCGTGCCAGCTCAGGTCCAGGCTCTTATGTTCGATCTTTTGTTGGGTCCTTCTCAGGATGTCCTGCATTACTTCACGTGTGGTTATGCCACAAGCTAAAAATTGCAGCTCCTGTGCATTTTGATCATACGTTATACACCTTCAGTGAATGGCGTCATGATGTTTCTTTCAATCATAAAGGCGATTGGGCTGAGTGGTTGAGTTCTCGCCATGAAGATCAGATTTATTGGCAAATCCCTGGAATCCAAGAAGCTGTCTTCAATACTGGAGAAGCTAACTACGTTCGCCTTCTTGGCCTCAAAAAGACTTCCTTTTATATTCCTGCCAGGATTCAGCGTCAGTATGGAAGGGAGCAATCCATTGTGCCTCCCCTTCGTCATTTCTATCCGCCTGAGGATCTCAAGCCCAAGATTGTCAAAGCCGTTTCATCTGCTTGGGATGTTCGAGTCATCAAATCTTTCAAGGAGTCAGTTGAGGAAGATAGTCGTCCAAAGAAGAAGTCTAGAAAGAGTGCTTAATGTCATGTTTTCTCTTATCAGTCTATCTTTGAAAGATCGAACCATGTACTCAAGCTTTAATGATCTATCAATAAAAGTTCACCTTTTTCTTTCAGTATCTTCGTCTATGCATACATCAGTGTCTACTTCTTTCTGATTTTAAATATGTCTTTCAAATATTACAGGGCCGTAGACACCATAGCTAACCCTAATACTCCTTGGGTTCGGGTCTCTTCTCGATTACAGAGGAAATCTGTATCCCCGCCACCTTCTCTGAGAACCCCAGCATCTCATTCTTTCCCGTCCTCATCCTCACCAATGGCAGAAAACCAGGACAGTCCTCCACTCGCTGCTATCACCGATACTCTTACCTTGATTCTCCGGCAGCTTCAAGAACTCAAGGAAGAGAACCAAGTTATCAAGGCTCAACTTTCTGAGAAGTTCGGACAATCGTTGTCCAAGGATAAAGGGCCTGTGCACCAAGCAGCTACTTCAGCAGCACCTGTCCAGCCAGTGTTCATCAATATCCATGATAAAACCGAAGAAGATTTGGAAAAAGAGCAGTATAGCGAGAATCGCAGTAGACCTTCTCAGTCCATGGTTGATAAGTCTGTTATGGAGAAATTAGAGACTCTTACCAGAAAAGTTCAAGACATTCAGTTTCAAGACCAGGGTAGTTTCAATCCCAGTGATCTTACTCTATTTCCCGAAATCCGCCTTCCTGCTAATTTTCAAATGCCCGATTTCGACAAATATGATGGTGTGGGTTGTCCAATCACACATTTACAAATGTTCACCATCATGTGTCAGCCTCAAGGCTTATCTCCTGAGCAAATGGCTCAATTGTTCCCAGTTTCCCTAACCAAGGTTGCTAGGAGATGGTTCATGGTCTTGGACAAGACTCGTTACAGGACATGGAAGGATATCGGCGAGCAATTCATCAGGCAGTTCAAATATGATGATGGGACAGAAATCACCAGAAAGGATTTAGAGAGAACAAAACAAGACTCGAGAGAATCCTTTCTGATTTTTGTGAAAAGATGGAGGAGAATAGCAGCTCAGATGATGGAGCGCCCGTCTGAGGAGGAGCAAGTCCAGATAATCATGAAAAATATTTCCCCCCAGCTCCAGTATCACATGTCATTGCAATACTATCCAGACTTCAAACACTTCATTGTGGCTGGCACCCAGATAGAGGAGGCTATGGCTCAAGGTGTATTCAACCGTAGCAACCCAAATCCTAGAGATTTCAAAAAATCCCCACCAGCCCAAGTCAGTAGTATCTCCCATTCCAATGCTCAATCCTCTAAATCCCAGGAACCTCTAGTAATGGACTATGCTCAACCTGCGACCGCACCTCGGCAACAAGCCCGGGTAGAATTTACTCCTCTTCCCATTCCATCTTCGGAGGTGCTTAAGCAGTGTCTGGCTTCAGGTCGCATAACCCTACCTGCCACCCGGCCTCCCCCCAATCCTTTACCTGCCAATTGGCGAGCCGACCTACACTGTGAGTATCACAGGGGTCCTGGTCATCTTACAGACAATTGCATCGCCTTGAAATTCAGAATCCAGAAACTTATTGATGAGAAAGTCATTGCATTCCAACCAAGACCCAATGTTACCCAAAACCCGCTACCTGGTCATGCTAATCCTCCCGCTGCCGTTAATGCCATAACCATAGGAGATCCTGAGTTTGACCCTCTCACCCTCATATGTGCTTTAGAACCCATTTCTGAACCCGAAATCATCTTCTGTGATGAATCATACCTGAGGGAGTCTGTACCTCCCTTGGTAATCACCTATGAGCCACAAGTCCCTCAAATTATCACCTATGGTGAGCCAGAATTGGATGAAGTCAGACATGTGACAAGGGGTGGAAGAATTTTCAAACCTGCTGAATTAAGAGTCGAAAATCCAGGGGCATTGGCTCGAGGAGAGGACCCGCAATACGTGAAGGACCCAGATGATGAAGTTGTTCAGCAGTTGAAGAAAACTCAGGCTGTCATATCTGTTTGGGGGTTGTTGATAGCATCGAAGAAACACAGAGAGGCTGTGTTGAAAGAACTGAATACCACACAGGTGTCCTCAGAAATATCTCCAGAGCAACTAGCTGAAGTTGTCGCTCTGACACACGCCACCAGGGCCATTAGTTTCTCAGACCAGGAGCTGCCTCCTCAAGGTCGGAATCATGCTAGAGCTCTTCATGTCACTGTTGTTTGCGAATGCAAGAAAGTACCGTCTGTGCTGGTAGATAATGGATCCGCGTTGAATGTATGTCCATTAAGAACTGCCATTACCTTGGGTTTCGGTCCCACTGATTTTGCCGAATCAACCCTTGGTATCCTCGCATATGACAATACCCGCAGAAATGTGGTCGGAGTCCTTACCACCAGGATCGTTATAGGCGGTCAAGAATTTGAGGTGGAATTTCAAGTTATTGATATCAAAGCCTCGTTCAATATACTTCTGGGACGACCCTGGTTGCATAAGGAAGGTGTTGTTGCCTCAACCCTTCATCAAAAACTGAAGTTCATTAAAGAAGGAAAATTGATCACTGTCAGAGGCGACGAAGAGCCAGAAATAGGGCAGATAACAGGAGAAACTCGGATTCTTCCAGTTACAAAAGCAGATGATTACAACTTGAATGGTTTCGCATTCGATGTTACTGCTATTTCCTATGAAGATGCCTCTCGGGAGGAGTTGTATTTGCCTTTTGCCATCAGTCCTGTGGTTGCCAAGATGATGAGAAAAATGAACTACTTTCCGGGTATGAATTTAGGCCGTGATCCAAGCAAAGCGTCTCACTGGCGCCCAATCAAAGCAAACTCTGGAGCTTTCGGTCTTGGGTATATACCTACTGAGGAGGAGGAGGAATCCATGAAAGAATTGTTGAAATTGAAGGAAGAAATCCGCCGCACTGGAAGGATACTCCCGATGACTCCATATTCCTTATCAATGAATGGTCACTTTATCAAAGAAGGTGAGACTTCTCCATACTATGGGTTTTCTGAACCATGGTATGACTCAGTAACAGGGATCATGATACCGGGTTTTGAAATATTCAGTGGCCTTGCTCTCCCAGAAACAGAACCGCCGGTATATTGTGTTGAAAAAACTGTTGAGGATTGGATAGTCTGCCTTGAGCCAGATATGTTGGGGTCTTTGTTCGAAGAAGATGTGCCTGATGTTGTTTGTCAGGAGTTGCCCGTTTTAGATCATTCTAAAAAGCAAGAAGAGACTGACTGTGAAGATGTGCTGGTGGCAGTTATTCAGAGTAATGATACCTTTACTGAACCTCAGAGTCAGATTGCACCTGCAACAGAAAATCTTTCAAACTGGAGTTCTGATGTTTTTCCACCTTATTATATTGCTAAGTCAAGTCTAGTCAAGTCGAGTGAATCGGTGTCAGTGCCTAGTCCAGGCGAGTCATTTTCTGAGTTTATTTACTATGTGAATCCTGAGCCTGTTCAGGATGAGTCCAATGATAATGATGTAACTTCTTTCAATTCAATGAAATCTGATTCTCAGTATGTCTCTGTGTTTGCTTCTGACTTTAATAATAATGATAACACTCCCTCCTCAGACGAGGAAGAGGGGATCGACGAAACTCCCTTTGAATTACAGCATATGCTCAAACAAGAGGAGGAGCGCCGAGCCCAGCCTCTTAAAGATGAAATCGAAATTATAAACATCGGAACAGAAGATTTAATACAGGAAATACGAATTGGAAATACTCTATCATCTGAAGAGCGCGATGAATTAATAAACCTACTTAAGGAACATAAAGAAGTTTTTGCCTGGTCCTACAAAGATATGCCCGGGTTGAGCGAAGACATTGTTCAACACAAGCTACCTTTGTTGCCTGGGATTAAACCTAAAAAGCAGAAGCTAAGGAGAATGAAGCCTGAGTGGGTCCTGAAAGTAGAAGAAGAGGTTACTAAGCAGTTGAATGCTGGATTTCTGCAAGTGGTGGAATATCCAGAATGGCTCGCAAATATAGTACCTGTACCGAAGAAAGATGGAAAGGTGAGAATGTGTGTAGATTTTAGGGATTTGAACAAGGCAAGTCCAAAAGATGATTTCCCTCTACCACATATCGATATCTTGGTGGACAATACGGCCGGGCATGAATTACTATCTTTCATGGATGGTTTCTCGGGCTACAATCAAATTAAGATGGCACCCGAGGACATGGCTAAGACCTCGTTCATTACACAATGGGGGACATATTGCTATCGGGTAATGCCATTTGGTCTTAAGAATGCTGGTGCGACGTATCAAAGAGCAGCTACAGCCTTACTCCATGACATGATACATAGAGAAGTCGAAGTTTATGTCGATGATATGATTGTAAAAGCTAGGGAAAGGAGGGATCACATCCCGAACCTCAAGAAGTTCTTTGAAAGAATACTCAAATACCAGCTTCGCCTGAATCCTAGCAAGTGTGTATTCGGGGTTACCTCTGGTAAGTTGTTAGGATTCATGGTGAGTCAAAGGGGTATAGAGGTGGATCCTCAGAAGATTAAGGCTATCCAGGAGATGCCGCCGCCTAGAACCGAGAAGGAAATTCGGGGATTCCTAGGAAGGATACAGTTCCTAAGGCGATTCATCGCTCATCTGACATCAACTTGTGAACCTATCTTTAAGCTCTTAAAGAAGAACTCTTCCAAAGAATGGACAGAGGAATGTCAGCAGGCCTTTGAAAAGATAAAGCAAAGTTTGTCTGAACCACCGATAGTAGCACCAGTGATACCGGGACATCCATTGCTGCTTTATTTGTCAGTAACAGAAACCACAATGGGTTGTATGTTAGCGCAGCAAGATCCAGAAACCAAGCATGAAAAGGCTGTGTATTATCTTAGCAAGAAGATGTTGGAGTATGAACAGAAGTATACTGTCCTAGAAAAAACCTGCTTAGCCTTGGTTTGGGCTACTCAGCGACTCAGGCATTACATTTTATCACATAAGGTCTTGCTCCTGTCAAGGATGGATCCTCTGAAATATCTCTTTGAAAAACCAGCCTTGACAGGCAGGACTGCCAGATGGTTATTGTTGTTGTCTGAGTTTGACATCACCCATGTAACCCAAAAATCAGTAAAGGGCCGAGTCATTGCTGAACAATTGGCAGAAGCACCCCGAGAAGAAAATCAGCCTTTCAAGACGATGTTCCCAGATGAAGAGATCATGATGGTAGAAGATGAATATCCAGAAACTGGTTGGACCCTCTATTTTGATGGAGCAGCAAACCAAACAGGGCAAGGAGTAGGGGCATTGCTTGTGTCACCCCGAAATGAGCATGTTCCCCTTGCAGTTAAGTTACAATTCAATTGCACCAACAATATGGCAGAGTATGAAGCATGCATTGTTGGGCTTGAGGCAGCATTGGCCTTAGGCATAGAGAATCTTGACGTATATGGAGATTCAATGTTAATCATTTGCCAAACCCAAGGAGAATGGAGAACCAAAGAAGAAAAGTTGCTGCCATATCATGAATACTTGGATATTCTCGCTAAGCAATTCCAGCACATCACTTTCAGTTATTTGCCAAGGTTGAAGAATAGATTCGCCGATGCCTTAGCGACGTTAGCTTCTATGATTGACATACCTCACAATATGAAAATGAGGCCCATCACGGTTCAAGAGCAATGGGCTCCTGCATATGTTGATGCTATAGAGATAGCTGCAAGATGTCCCGATGGTAAACCATGGTATACGGACATAAAGAACTACATCTCGGGCCAGGGGCATCCCAATGAGGCGTCGAATAAGGAGATAAGGACTTTGCAGAGATTGGCGGCTAACTTTGTCATTTGTGGAGGAGAGCTGTATCGACGGTCCTTCGACGGAATTCAACTCTTATGTGTCACTGAAGATCAGGCAGAAGAAATTCTCGCAGATGTTCATGAAGGGGTGTGTGGACCTCATATGAATGGGAAGATGTTGTCAAAGAAGATCCTACGTCTGGGGTACTATTGGCCAACATTGGAAGCAGATTGTCACACATTTGTGAAGAAATGCTATAAATGTCAGATACATGCGAATCTCATCCATGTACCACCTACCGAATTGCATTCTCTTACTTCTCCTTGGCCGTTTTCGGTTTGGGGAATTGACATTATTGGCAAAATTTCCCCTAAGTCATCCAGTGGTCACGAGTACATACTCGTTGCAATTGACTACTTCACTAAGTGGGTTGAGGCCGCTTCTTATGCAAAGCTTACATCCGCATCAGTTGCTAAATTCATACGAACCAACATCATATGCAGATATGGGATTCCCCATGAACTTATCTCAGATAACGGATCTCATTTCAAGAAAGAAGTTATCATTCTTTGCGAAGAGTTCAAGATTAAGCATCACAAATCCTCACCTTATCGGCCGCAGACAAATGGAGCAGTGGAAGCTGCAAACAAAAATGTCAAGACTATCATTAGCAAGATGTCAGAAACTTATAAGGATTGGTCGAATAAGTTGCCGTACGCCTTGTGGGCTTACAGAACATCAATTAGAGCTTCAACTGGGGCAACCCCTTACTCTCTTGTTTATGGTATGGAAGCAGTGCTACCTGTAGAGATTCGTGTACCTTCGCTCCGAGTATTGGCTGAAGTCAAGTTGCCAGAAAATGAATGGGCAGACGCCAGATATAAAGAGCTGAATATGCTAGATGAAAAGAGGTTAAAAGCGCTTTACCATGTGCAGGGTTATCAGCGCAGAATAGCCCGGGCTTTTAATAAAAAGGTTAAAATCAGAGATCTCGAAGAAGGCAACCTTGTTCTAAAAGAAAACCGAGCACCAGTGTTTGACCCAAGAGGCAAATTCAAGCCTAATTGGTCAGGGCCATACATCGTGGACCAAATCTTACCTGGAAAAGCCGTCAAGCTCCGTAATTTAAATGGAGAAATATTGCCGGAACCAACAAATCTTGATCAACTCAAGAGGTTCTATGCTTGAACACCAGAAGGCCGTCTTTTGGCCGAATAAAACCCAAATTCATAACCCAAAATCAAAAAATATATAACCTTTTGCAAACCCTTTTGAGCCTACATAAAATTTTCCTTCAAAACCCAATGTACTAGGGGCATTCCCCTGAACTACGCATGACCTGATTCCTACACTGGGATACGTAGGCAACCTGTTCACAGGTTCGGTTGAAACTCTTGCAAAACCTTAAGCCATTTTTTGAAAAGCTCTACCTCACCTGTAAAGTCCTTTTGGTGTTCAAGTAAAAAAAAAAAAAAAAAAAAAAAAAAAGAGAATGGAGCTTGAAGATCCGCTAGATTGAAAACCTGAAAAGGCGATCTAGGCAAAATTTAGGATCATTCCCCTGCTAAGTTGAAAACCTGAAAAGGCAGCTTAGGCAAAAGTTAAGGGGGTAGCCTGCTGAGTCAAAAACCTGAAAAGGCGATTCAGGCAAAAGTTAAGGTTGAACGGTCCGCCAAGTTGAAAATCTAAAAAGGAATACTTGGTCGTGGTAAGATGGGGTTCACGCCAGAAGAATTACATCGACCTCTGAACTCTCAGTAGGTCAGGCAAAAATAACAATGATTCCCGAAACTAAGGGCATTAATTTCAAAACAATCCGAAAGTTGATAGAAGGATATATGAAGTATCACTGTCTTAAAAAATAAGTTAAGATGTTTATCAGTGGAGAAACATTCTTTAAAAGAGGCTAACCTAACCCAAAAGAAAATACTGATAAGTCAGAAGCATCACGAGATCACTTGAGTAATCTTTCTTATTTTGTCTTTTTATTACCAATGTCTGTGGTTCTATTTTTAGAAAAATTTACAAATGCTATTTTAAAGAATTGTTGTAGGGTGCAATTACTCTGAAGGCAGGTTCATTAACAGATTCCGAGAAACTTGGAAAAGGTGCGACTGTCATGAATGGTGAAAAATCGTTGCAAGAATGATCTCTGGTCAATGAATAGAAGAAGGTTAGAAGGCCTTAAACTGGGGCAGGTTGCTAATGAAGTGGCATCTCATGTTCAAGCCTTGAAAGACCTTTGCTGCATGGTGGTATGGAATCATTTGCTTCCAAAGTTGTTAATTAGAGATTTCAGTTCCTTTTCTCTGATAATCTATGTCAAAGCTCAAATTATCTCTGAATTCATTTGAAAATGGTCTCTTCTCTTTAAGCATCATATAAATGTGATGTCTCATTTCTTGGAATTCGTATAAATACGATAGTCCATTGTCCTTGAGTTAACTTTGAGCATCATATAAATATGGTGTCTCATTTGTTTGAAATCCGTATAAATACGTTATTTCATTCATTCTGAGTCCATTCAAAAATGTTCTCTTATTCTCTTTGAGCATCATACAAATAGGATACCTCATTTCCTTGGAACTCCGTAAAAATACGGTATTCCATTATCTTCTGAGTCCATTCAAAAATGTTCTCTTATTCTCTTTGAGCATCATACAAATATGATACCTCATTTCCTTGGAACTCCATAAAAATACGGTATTCCATTCCCTTCTGAGTCCATTCAAAAATGTTCTCTTTGAGCATCATACAAATATGATACCTCATTTCCTTGGAATTCCGTAATTCATCAAATCCAATTCTACGTTAAATTCAAATTCCCGAAATTCATCAAGTCCAATTCTACGTCAAATTCAAATTCCCAAAATTCATCAAGTCCAATTCTACGTTAAATTCAAATTCCCAAAATTCATCAAGTCCAATTCTACGTCAAATTCAAATTCCCAAAATTCATCAAATCCAATTCTACGTCAAATTCAAATTCCCCAAATTCATCAAATCCAATTCTACGTCAAATTCAAATTCATGAAAAAATCTCCAAATTCTTCATTGTCAAATTCATTAATTCATCTCAACCGAAGATTGAAGCCGTAAAAATACGGTATTTCATTCTGAGTCCATTCAAAAATGTTCTCTTATTCCCTTTGAGCATCATACAAATATGATACCTCATTTCCTTGGAACTCCGTAAAAATACGGTGTTCCATTCTCTTCGAGTCCATACAACTACGTTCTCTTATTCTCTTTGAGCATCATACAAATATGATACCTCATTTGCTTGGAACTCCGTAAAAATACGGTATTCCATTCTCTTCAAATCCATACAACTATGGTTTCTTACTCTCTTTGAGCATCATACAAATGTGATGTTTCATTTCCTTGGAAACCGTAAAAATATGGTATTTCATTCTGAGTCCATTCAAAAATGGTCTTTTCTCTTTGAACATCATATAAATGTGATGTCGAGCGGCACCGCAGCGGGATTTTGTTTTTTATTATTATTGCATTCCAATTCTAGGACTTCGTTTAGGGTCTTGCATTAGGTAGTAAATGTTTGCGTCTAAGTTCCGTTTTGTGTAGAGTCTTTTGTCGATTAAAGCTACGTAAAATGGTTCTGTCATTTTAACTTTGGTATTTGATGACTACGTCATCTTTACCAAAGAGGGGCATCTGTAGACACCCCCATTTTGCTCTGCTTTGATCAACAAAGAAATTAGGGTTTCGCTGTCAATTTTTCAGTATTTTCCATTCCCGTGTTCGTCCCTTACGCTTTCTCAAATCTTTCTGGTCATTCCTGCAATGTTCTGATTTTTTTTTCCGTTGAGTATTGAGAAGGGTTATTCATGAGAATCCGAGCAAAAGAGAATGTGGGACCCGCTGGTGTGGGACCCGTTTGTGTGGGACCCGCTGGTGTGGGACCTGCTAGTGTGGGACCTGCTAGTGTGGGACCCGTTTGTGTGGGACCCGCTGATGTGGGACCCGTTTGTGTGGGACCCGCTGATGTGGGACCCGCTTGTGTAGGGCCCGCTGATGTGGGGCCCGCTTGTGCGGAACCCACAAAGTGGGACTCACCATTAGCATGACTTAACTTTCTCTACCATTTCCACTAACTTCATTTTTCCCTTTAAAATAACACCATTATCTCCATTACCATTATATATTCCATTATCCCCACCACCATTATCTCCATTACCATTATATATTCCATTATCCCCACCACCATTCCCACCATTACCATTATATATTCCATTATCCCCACCACCATTCCCACCATTACCATTATATATTCCATTATTCCCACCACCATTCCCACCATTACCATTATATATTCCATTATTCCCACCACCATTCCCACCATTACCATTATATATTCCATTATTCTCCACCACACCCACCATTCTCATTTTTTATTTCCACCTCTCCACTAAGTTTTTCACTATATAAAGAGAGGTGATGAGAGGAAGAAAAGAGGAGAAAAACAACACATTGTTTTTGGATAGTTTTCTCTTTCTCTCCCTCAATATCTCCCTCCCTCAATATCTCTCACTCTCTCACTCTCACACTATCATTATCCACTTTCTCTCCTTATTTGTTTCTCCCCATCTCTCTCCCTTGTTCCATATAAAAAAAAATATAAAAGAAAATAAAACAAAGAAAAAGAGAAAGAAAGCGGAAGCGGATCAAGCGGCGGTGCGATTTTCGAATTTTTCGGCTCTCGGATTCGACGAGGATTTCGATCACAGGTAGGTACTTAATTTTTAGATTTTTCTAGAATTATTTGGTATATTTGCATGATTTTTAGTATTTAATTGGATTTAGTTGAAAATTAAATATGTATGCTCAAAATCATGATCTCCATGAGTGTTTCGAAAATAAAATATATACTAAATGAATTCCAAAATTAATGAAATTTCGTGGGAAACTAATATGATACCAGTACATTCTACCATGAAATTTTGAGAATTTGTAGAATTTGTTTGGTATATTATTTTATGCTTTCTTTGAAATTTACCAGCTTTTGAAGGAATTGTTACTGACATCAGATCACAACTAAAATTCTTAAAATTTTTACAGTAGTCTTCAATCTCACATTTCTAGTTACTGTAAAAGTTTCAAGTGATTTGGATCTGTTTTCATATGGGATGTAGGGTTAATTCATAATCTGGTCTGAAAATTAAAAAATCTGAAACTGATAGTAAATGGTTTCCAAAATTCATGAAAATTTCTCAGTATGTTATTTTTACTTATATCTTATTACTGTAGAAATTTCATTGAATTTAGATTCATATTTCTAGTGGTTTCTGTGTTATTTGTGCAATCTGGTCAATCAATTGTTAAATCGAAATTAAATATGAGCTTAATGTAAAAATCTGTAAAACTCTTCCCGTAAGCTACATTTCATCATATCTTGCTGCTGTAGAAATTTCAACTCATTTCGAATTTGTTTGCAATAATTTCACTTGTAAAATCACTCATATGCTTAAAATTGATAAAATCCATTGAAAATTCGAAATTAATTAAAAATCATTGTGAAAATTTCCAAAGAACCTTAAATTTTGTCACATGTTCACTCCTTAATCCATTGAAACAGAAATTTTAGGATCTTTAGATTTTCCTGGAAAAATGGCCAGTGCATCCATAATCGTATCCCAATTGCAACCGATCTTTGACAATTTGAATACTTAAGCTATAGCATGTTGTTGGCTCCGAGGTTACTGTCCACGGAAATCCTGAGATATGCCAGGCAATAAGATGTTATAACCTAAGTATTAAATTGCGCAAGGAAAGAACGCACGATTCCCTTCCTTGGATGCTATTCTGGGCCGAAATTGGTGAACCCTAGAACCATTGGTAATCCTCAAGTGTCCATAAATCGAAAATCCATGAAATCTGAAATTAATTAACTTCAAGAATTTGAATTGATTTGTCTCGAGTCTTTCGGAACCATTGGATTATGGTTTCCAATCTAAGAACCATTAGAGCCCAATTTAGGAACACTAGTGTTGTGTCGTGTCCTAAATTTTAGGGAGTCCTAGAGTTAGGAGTCCAGCCTCATCACGGACGCTTGCTATGTATAGCAACCGTACCATAGGTCTAGTTACACTAGTCACCCAATCTTTCCTTAAGACAAGCCTAGTAAACTAGGATGTAGGCAAACCTGCATTAGTCTAAGGGACAACTTGCATTCAGATAAGAATCATATAGCATCTTAGATGAAATCCTAAGATAATAAAATCCTCAACTTGAATTAAATAATTCCTCTTAAAACTGTTGAAACAGTCAAATCCGTCTAAGTCGGTGTCCTAGTTGAGTTAGGCATATATAGCTTAGCTTAGGTGCACCGAACTACGTCGACTCTGATCCCAGTAAGGCTTGGGTACGTAGGCAGCTTGGATGTCTGATGGCATACCACCCGCGAGTCGGCACCACAAACAAATTGTGGTGTTTTGTATATTAATTTTCTTGTAAATACTTAATCAAATCAGTTAGGGTTTTCCATGAAATTAGAATTCTAGGAGAACTTTCACTTAGAATGAATCCAGACAAATTAATAAATCAAGATACACATCTAGGATTCACATTGAAATTAGATTCTAGGATGCATGTCACTTAGTTCGCACATTAACATAGAGTTGAATGAGCCATTTAAAATAAATTTAAAAGAGTTAGCTTTTGGAATCGAAGACCGATTATCGGACAAGAATGGTGCATGTGGTGGATAACTCCCCATACCTTCCATTCTCGTAACCAGGTAGCGAGTCTAGATTTCTGGTTAATTATGGGTCCTAGATCCCACATCTAGGTGGCGACTCTGTCAGTCTCTTTCGTGTGGAATTCGGATTGCCTTAGTGATCCCAAGTTCACAGGAAAGACGAATCAATAATAAAATGCACACGCCAATCGCGTGGGTACGAGAGACCAAAGGAGAGCGCGCGGCGGCTCGCGCCCCACGCCCCTCTCGCGGGATCATGTCCCACAGAAAGGCCGTGGCAGGTAAGTGATATGATGCACCTTTAGCGTGTTCTGTGTGTGCATTTCATATTGAGACCGTAAAATTTGCATTGTTTTTAGCATGATTTGATAAATTGTTTTTATCAGTAATAATAAATTGTTTTCTATGCATTGCTGGGTATATCTGTAATTGCACGATATCGGTATTTGTAAATACCACTCGTGGTTTGGCTCAAGATGGATGGTACGTGTTTGTAGGCCCGCCAATGGGATAAAAATTCGTTGGCCCTCTTATGTCAATGAAGGTAAAATAATTGAACCTGTCGACTTGTATCAAATATCAGACTGCGAGAATGCAGTGTTTGTTGACGACCATGCCTATTACATGAGCCTATGTTCATATTTTGCCTATTCCTTCCGATAGCATGATCAGTATTTTGATATTGTGATAGCAAAGTATTTAAGTTTGCATCCTATGATATATACCTAATAAATTGTAGTTTATGATTTGATAATTGTATTTGTTCTTAGTTTACAAAACCGCATAGACTATGTTTTAGTAGTGTTATATTACTTACCGGCTTTCAAGCTGATATGTGGTTAATAAAAAATTTTCAGATCCCAAGTTTGATTTTGCCTAAAATCAGAGGGAGAGACAAGCATGTCGAGGAATTTAGTTGTGGACTTCTTGTCATTTTGTGGATGGTGAGTATGTATAGTCGTAGAAAGACTAGTGTAGTTTGAATAGTTTAGTTGCTCTGCATATTGCTCAGGTGTATGGTAAATGAACTTTTAGAATTATATGAATGTTCAGAAAGAAAGCCTTGCGTACTTGTGAAATTTATTTTGCAGGTAATTGGCGCCTGTCATGCCCTTGGTTCGGGGTGTGACAATTACCTCTGCTTGTTTTGAAATAAAATTCTACTATTTGTTATGAATATGAATATCTGACAGTTGGATCATGCATTGCTAGATAAAGCAACTAGGTAGATTATTATATTAGTCTAGATTAGGATAATCTCTATTTAGGTATTTTCATGTGTATCCTGATGGTTGTTCTTTTGAGTGCTCTATATAAATATTCATTAGGGCGCTTTGTAATCAATTCAATAATTCAAGATTTAGCATGTCGTGATTAAAAAAATGTGTGGACTTTGTACTGTGTTTATTCCTCTAAAGGTTAGCTCTTAATCTTAATAACTTAGCATGTCGTGATTAAAAAAATGACCACTGGACCAGCCAAATGATGTTATTCTGATCAAACCCTTCAATTGCTAGGCCCCATTGTGGAGATAACAAGCCAATAAAATAGGTATTCGTATTTTCGATTCATTTCCTAACACATACAAACATTTTTAAATGAAGATTTCCTTTCTTACAAGCTCATTCAAACTTAGCCATTTTTTTCCATATAATCGGTGGTGTGCCCTCCATTCAAGAAGAATACGGAGGAAGAATACATGGTGCAGTTTCTGTTGTGACACTGGTGTTGGACGCCATCACAGTGGCTTGAACTGAGTCAAATTCCGTAAATGCGATGGTTCTCTCGCCATGAATAGCCCATGAGACAGAGGGTTCACCGTTCACGGAAAGCGGAGGAGGAAAGCGAGATCAACTCCGGAACGAACTACTGCAGAGATTTCTGAACTTTTTTCCCTTTTGTTTTCAGGGATTTCTCATGATCTGTTTTCACATTTTTTTGGTTACGGATCTAATTGCTATTGCATGGGTCTCTAATTTATCTCAATAAATGAAGTACTATACATGTTTTTGTTATTGGTTCTATTTTAGTTTTTGTTATCTGATTGGGTACTGGATTCTTACGTAATGTATTTTAGGCAAATGATTGCGAAATTATTGAATTGAGTACATGTATGATTTATTGTTGCATCTGCAATATGTCACCAATTTATTTCCCCATTTTTGAATCAGTTTATCACTCTGAATAAGAACCCCTTCCTCTTTTGTTATTGTTATTCTTGATAGGGAGATGGTATTGCCCCACTCGTTTTTTTATAGTGAAATGGTATTGGCTAACAACAGTAACAATTTAGTTTTTCTTTGTCATTTTATTAGTTTTGCTTTGTTGCAGGTTATTCTCTTCCTGTTGAAATGCTTTTAAAATTTGTCTTTTCATGAGAACCGTTAATAGAAAGCTTAGTTATAAGAAAGGCAGACTTATCTAAAAGGATGTTCTTACCAGCTTTGTTTTTCACCTTCGTTCGCTTGGCGCCAAGAGATTTTACTTTTATTATTCTTTATTCCTTTCTATTAGTTTATGTTTGTTCATAGTTTTTCATATCTATTAGTAGTTCATCTCCAGGTGCTTGAATCAAAGTCTTCGATTCATGGGTTTCAAGTTTTTCCTGATACTACTTTTGTTCTAATCATGATTTCCACAAAGAGAAGCTTCGATTGGGATTAGAAGTGACAAGAAAAGAGTATTTCTGATCTCTGCACCCAATATTAGAACTGCGATTGGATCGCCATCGCAGTCTCCAGGCGCTTTAATCAAAGTCTGCAATTCATGCATTTTTTAGTATTTTTTGATACTTCTTTTGTTCTAATCAGGATTTGTATCACTTTGAAGAACGAGAAGATTCAATTGGGATTAGAATCAACAAGAACAAGGCATGGCATCTCTCCAATCATTGGATAAATAATTTGTTGGGAAGTATCATTTGTAGCTCAAATCTCTTCCCACACCTCAAATCTCCTCCATCGGTCACTGCTCCTACCAAGCCTCAAATCTCTTCCACCTGCTTCCTCTCTTAATCTCGCAAGCTCTAATGCTTTAGTTGGCTTCTAATTTATTTTCTTTTTAGTTTTTACTTTCAATTTACTATTTCTAATGGCGGCAATAATCCTGGACATTGTGCGGATGGCCGTATATGTAGACCATCATGACAAGTTGCGCTATACTGTATTTGGTACTTAATGGATTTTGCGCTATAGTGTATGTATCTCTATGTTTCTCTTTTTCCCATTTTTCGTTCTCTTCATTTGATTTTTTGTTTTTCTTTGTCTTTTCGTAATGGATAGGCCTGTTTTTCTTTATTTTATAAAAGTTTTAAATTATATTTTTTTCCTCGCTCCGTGCATCGCACGAGTCTGCAACTAGTATACTATATAGTAGAAGAGAAAAGAAGAGAGTTTTTTGATTTTTTTTAAAATTCTATGAGAATTACACATCACTTTTTTTGACTTTTTTTAACAAATGCACCCATTCAACCCACATCTTTTCAATCATACCCCCTCATTTATGCTTTTTAACAAAGGTACCCATTAAAGCCACATAATTTCAATCTTACCCCCCATCCTTTATGCTTTTTTAATAAAAAATCTATAGGGTGATCTTAACCATCCGATTGAAGAGGAATTATGGAAACCTCTATAGATTGGAGGGCTAGGATCAGCCTATGGAAATGATTTTTTGGGGCACAACCTATTTATGTTGTGTTCCATCACATGGACGGTTTAGATCAACCTATGATGTAGTCCGTACAGTTCTTTGTCGGCCCGTGCATCGCATCCTATCTATAATAGGACCTTGTAAATGAATGGTTTGGATCACCACAAAAAATGTGAGACCCATGTGTTTAGGCCCTCAAGCTCATATAAGCTATATGAGCTTCAAGCTCACAAATATATATATATATATACACACACACACGCACACACACACACACACACACACACATATGAGAATAGAGTTCCTAAGATGTCACCTCATATAGCTTATATGAGGTGGCGCTTAAAAACATAAGGGGCCCACTTTGTTTGGATGATCCAAAGCATTCATATGATAGGCCCTCACATAGATAGGTTGTGCCCAAAAAATCAATTTCATAGGATCATCCTAACCCTTCCATTGGTGGAGGTTGAAATGGATGGGTATAAACCTCCATAAATCTGCCCATTTTTAATCTCCATAAATGGAAGGGTTAGGATGATCCTATGGACCTGATTTTTTGTATGCACCATATCCATCTAAGGGCCTTTCAAATGAGTGGTTTCGATCACCCCAAAAATGTGGGCACCTTATGTTTTGTGAGTGCCACCTCATATAAGCTATATGAGGTGACACCTTAGGAACTCTATTCTCTCTCTCTCTCTCTCTCTCTCTCTCTCTCTCTCTATATATATATATATATATATATATATATATATATATATATACACACACACTAGTATTCCTGCCCCATGCTATGCATGGGTTTAAAATGGTGGGCCCCATCCCCACCAAAATATGAGATGCAAAAACGATGGGCCCTAGCTGATATGTAGTTTTGGATGTGAACTGCTGCCTGCATGTAATTATGAAATTCCCATTCTCTAACACATAAAATGGGACATTATTGGACTTTTCTACAATTCAAGATCTTTGAAATAAACGTTTCACATAAGCCCTTTGTTCGTATTTGAGGGGCGCATCAACTCAATGTAATATAAAGCTTCCGATTAATAATTTAACTAAACATTGAATGTCTTGCTATAGACCAAGGCTTCAAGTTTCCGAGAGAGTTCACATGGGGCATGTAGAATCACATACACTCGTTTTCCACCTTATCTGCAGGAATTCCCAAAATATAACAGTGACCTTTCCAATCTATACTTTCTAATCAGTTAATTATTTTCCCTTTAAAAACTAAAGAAGCCCCATTGGTCAGGAGACAAAGCTACTGGTTGTAAGCAGTGTTTAAAAACTCCTTGACTCGGCAAGGAACTCGCCCGAGTCGACTCCTTTTTACCTCGGCTGCATTCCGCGTTTCACCACATCCGCGTTCCGCGTTTTGCCTTACAGAGTCAATAAACTCCTTTGACTCTCCCGAGTTATGACCTTGTCAACCGTGTTAACCGCGTTCTTGGCCGTGTTCCGCGTCAAATCCGCGTTTTTAAACACTGGTTGTAAGGGAAAAATCAGCAACTCCATAGTTGCCATGGACTTTCTGCGAGAAAAAAGTTCAAGAAAAAGCAAAGAGAGGGAGAGAGTAATAAATAAGCATAGAAGAGAATGAAAAGAGAGAGTACATTTTCCAAAACTAATGGACTCTTTGTAAAGGGTGTTGTTTCATTTAATTGGCAAATGGAAAGAGGTATCTGCACTAGGAAAGGTCCTGCATATTGGTTTCGAAAGGGAAGACACAACAAAATAAATTGACTATTTGTGTATTCGTTTTGAGGTTGATTAAAAAGGAAATGGCAAAATCAGTGGACCGTTTTGCATATGATTGGTTTGGCAAAGGCAGATACTTTTCTAAATAACTGAATTTTAAGGAGGAAAACCGAATTAGTAGGATATCTTGATTAATCTCAAACCGATTTAGCAAGTAAATCCAAAATTATAGGGGCGATTTAAATTTCAAATTTCAATTTTGGAGAACGTACGATTTTGAAGGGGAAAAAAGGTTTCCAGAAAAACTTATTCTGGAAAAAAGACGAATGACAACGGAAAGTTAGCTGCTTAATATATTATATCTAATATTATATAGCAGAAGAGAAAAGGGAGAATTATTGTCCATTTAACCCGTCAATGGGATGATTTTTACCATTTTTGCCCTCGCCACATATCTGTACATACTATCTATGTGAGGGTAAATTCGTAATCTACATACGAAAATTACCGACACGGGTACCTGTCTATGACAATTACGGAAAAAAATTACCGAGAAGAGGTAAAGACATATGACAATGACGAAAGAACTACTTTATATTACTCATGCAGGACAGTTGCAAAATATTGACGGATTCCGGGCACCTGAAGAGGAACAACAATTATGGAAATCTCTATCGATTGGAGGGCTAGGATCAACCTATATCGATTGGAGGGCTAGGATCAACCTATGGAAATGATTTTACGGGCTCAACCAATTGATGTTGTGTTCCATCACATGGACGGTTTGGATAAACCTATAAAGCCACATAATTTCAATCTTACCCTCCTCCTTTATGCTTTTTTAATAAAAAATCTATAGGGTGATCTTAACCATCTTGTTAAAAGGAACAACATATTATGGAAACCTCTATAGATTGGAGGGCTAGGATCAGCCTATGGAAATGATTTTTGGGGCACAACCTATTTATGTTGTGTTCCATCACATGGACGGTTTGGATCAACCTATGATGTGGTATGTACAGTTCTTTGTCGGCCCGTGCATCGCACGGGTTTTTTTACTAGTATATATATATATATATATGAAAAATGTTTCCACCCAATCAAGTAGATAAGTTATCTACTCTATCAGCCCAAAACACAGTGGGCCCACATTGTTTGGATGATCCAAAGCATTCATTTGATGAACCCCTACTATAGATAAGGTGTGCTAAAAAAATCAGCTCCATTTGATCACCATAACCCTTCGATTTGTGGAGTTTAAAACGGACATATTTGTGGAGGTTTAACCCGTCCATGAACATGGCAGTTTCTCTCAAAATATAGACAGTTACTAATTTTGACTATTTATTAACACTCTTTGCTTTGACTTCTGTACCTATGTGTCTTATGTTTGTGTGTTCTTTGCTTCCATTTTTTACATTTAGGATTTTACTGTCCTTGTTTTTCACCCTCCATGACTCAAATCTAACGTTTTGGCCTTGGATCGAAGGTTGTGGGCCCTATATTGATGTGGACATCCCCACATCTAGGATAAAAAATAAACATGTAAATCAAATAACTATAAATAAAGTACTTCTAGGGCTGTTGGATCGCATCAAAATGCTATAAGAAAAAACACACGTTAAAACAGGCACAGAGATGTAAACATCAAAATCATGTTTAATCACAGAAAGCCAAAAAAAAAGGTGATATCATATGGAAACTAGAAAGAAAGATGTTTCATTTTATTTTATTGATCTTGCACGCACAATTTCTCATACAAGACCCAATTTTGAGAAAACATGAAACTGGGAAACAAACAAAAGGTATAACAACCCCAATGCAAAATTTCTTGCGGATGGGCTGGAATTAAAGATGGACCGACACACGGGTGGAAAAAAATAAGAGAGTAACATGACGACAACTCATAAAAACATTTATCATCAAAAAACATACTCCTAAAAAAAAAAAAAAAAAAAAACTCATAAAATCATAAACCACGTTTATTTAAAGAAAGACAATTCATTTTATTTTATTGATCTTGCACGCACCATTTCTCATAAAAGGCCTCAATTTTGTGAAAATATTAAACTGGGAAATAAACAAAATGAATTCCAACCCGCCAAAAAAATATCATGCGGATGGGTTGCAATTAAAGATGGAAAGAATTAGAAAAAAGGTCCACTTATTTTGTTGATTCTAAATCATTCATTTAGTGGTCTCCATTATAAATAGGTTATAGTACAAAAAACATTTTGAGAAGATGGTTCTAGCTCTCTCATCTAATTGATGTAAAATGAAAGGTTTAGATTGGAACGACCAAAATTAAGTGAAAGATAAACCAATTTTAAGTTGTTTACTCTAAAGTAGTTTAATGCAAAATGGATTACCTCTTGGTATTACCCAGCTCTAAGGGTGTCAATTTTGGCTCGGGCTCGGAAGCTCGCTCGAAAAAAGCTCGGCTCGAATCTTTAAAGAGCCGAGCCGAGCCGGCTCTCCAGGCTCGTTAAGCTTAACGAGCCGAGCCCGATTTAGGCCAGGCTCGGCTCGTTAAGGCTCGATAATAATTTAATATATATATATATATATATATATATATATATATTTTTTTTTTTGAGAGAAGTGTTTCTGCGCAGCTGTGTACAGCTGTAGGGAGCTATCGGTAGCTTGTAATTGTCATATGTTAGAACACCTATTTGGTATTTTCTTTGTAATTGTCATGCTTTGTTACCCTTTTTCAGTAATTTTTCATTTAATAGTAATTTTTCATTTAATGTCACAAATCTAATAAACCGTAATGATTACGATTTTTTTTCTACTTTTTGCTAGCAACCTTTGCACCCATTTACTTCTTGAAATCTTTGCATCTGGACGGGCCACAAGCCAAGCAAGTGGAATGTTATCAGCACTACTGTATTTTGATGAGGGCACTCTTACTTTATTAAAAGTACGGCCGCACCAGGATGATCCAAACCGTCCATTAGATGGGCCAACACCCATATAGGTTGTGCCCCAAAAATCATTTCCGTAAGTTGATCCTAACCCTCCGATCTGAAAGTTAGAGGGTTGATCCTAACACTATATAGGGCTGTCCGGGGAAGATGAGGGGTGTGAAAAAAAGCTCGGTAAGGCTCGCGAGCCTGGCCGAGCCTGACCGAGCTGAGCCGAGCCCGAGCCTGATTCGAGCCCGAGCCTAGCTTTTGAGCTTAACGAGCCGAGCCGAGCCTGGCCAAGCTCGGCTCGGCTCGGCTCGGCTCGTTTACACCCCTACCCAGCTCAACGGATTCTAGACCTGCTGAAAATGACAGATATACCCTACTTTCGTACAAATGACAGTATTGACAGTATTTGAGAGCATGTTCGGCAGTGATAAATGGACCACCTAATATCTTAAATCGAACCCTCAACTCTCTCTCTCTCTCTCTCTCTCTCTCTCTCTCTCTCTCTCTCTCTCTCTCTCTCTCTCTCTCAGCACTACCCTATATGGGGTCCATTTATCACTGTGAACGTGTCACCACCGACTTTACATGGAGTCCCGTTTACTACAGGTCTTTGAGTTTTAGAAGTGGTTTTAGTATCTATTAAAAACCGGTTGGATAACTACTATTTAGAGTTTTCCTTTTGTTTATAGTTTATCTAAGCTAATGGGATAGATATTAGATAATGCTTTTATTTGTTAGGACTGTGGATGATGAGTCAGACTAGTTTGATTGTATTTGGTAACTTAGTTGTGGTAACCGTGCAAACAACCTATGTATATATAAGCCTATGGCTACGAGAATAAAGTTTATCTTCCACGGTTTCCGAGATTGCAACTTCTTTCTCATTTTTTAATTCTTTCCTCTTATTACTTTTCAATTATTTTGTTATCTTATTCTTCCAAATTATCAAAGAAAGGTTTACAAGTGGCATCAGAGCAGGTGTTCGATCGGAAAACCGGTTTGTTCTTGGATTTGCTTCGAGGGGAATATCGAAGTGGGAATACCGGTTTGTTCTTTGGTTGCTTCGAGGTGATATCGAGGTTGGAAGAAGAGATGGTGGAAAGTGTTGGTATGTTAGCTGGGATTGAAAAGCTCAACAATACTAATTACATCCATTCATTTTTAAGGTCCTCACATAGATAGGGTGTCCACAAAAAATTAGATCCATAGGATCATCCTAACCATTCGAACTGTGGAGGCAAAAAATGGACTAATTTGTGAAGGTTTAAAGACATCAATTTTACCTCCACAAATCGTAGAGTTGGGATGATCCTATGGATCTAATTTTTTGTAGACACCCTATCTATGTGAGGGCCTTTAAAATGGATGGCTTGGATCACCCAAACAATGTGGGCCCCCACTGTATTTTAAGCTAGCGTGTAGAGAACTCTCTACACATATGTGTAGGAACCGTTTTCTCTCTCTCTCTCTCTCTCTCTCTCTCTCTCTATATATATATATATATATATATATATATATATATATATATATATAATTTCTTGTATGAGATGAAACAAAAACACTTTTTGTATAGAGAGAAGGAAAGATAAACAAAGTTTATCTCTTGGCCAAATCGTCGGCATCAGGTTGATTACAAAATTTATGGACCTAACGTTTGAAAATTCATATTAGGCTTCGTCTTGAATTCTTAAGATATGTTTGGCAACCATGGAATTTTTTCAAGTTTTACTAGCCTCATTTCTTTCAAAGTTTTACTAGCGAAAGAAAATAGAGTTGATAAAGTCGTGACATTCAATATCTATCTATATGACTGACTCGGGCGAGTCAGTCCGATACGTATAGTTCCTTACGATATGTTTACGTGTAAAAAAGTCCAACAAAAGCAAACAAGTTTACGTGTAAAAAAGAAACCCACGTTGGTTGAATTTTTTCAGTCAGTTTCGACAACGAATGGGAACTATTTTTTAAGGAATTTTTAGCTACAAATCCCTAATCAGGCCCTCTTCGTTTAAGATTGTGACAACCGATTGTGGCCCCAAACCGATAATCATTGGACTCGAGTTTTCAACATACCATTATCGGTTTGGGGACCACAATCGGTTGTCACAACCTCAATATCTATTGAGTATTGACTATATACCAATTTTTTTTGTGGGTGATAACCAAATGCTCATTTCGAGGTGAGCTGTCCGAACCATCCTATTGTGATTGTTGATGAAGTGATAGCTGAACTAATCAGATGGGCCGCCCAAAACCTGGAGCTGACATTAATCAACGTTGGATCCCGGCAATTAGAAAAACGCAGACTAAAGCGGAGAATCACGAAATGCAAGAAGGGGCTGTTTTGTTTGGGAAGTGATTGCATTATCACAGAAATGAATAAATAAAAAATCTTGGAGAAAAAATTAATGCTTTTGGAAAGGCTGTGGTTCACGTGATGGGAGCGCTCTGCCCTTGATATTTGATCCAACAATACCCATCTTGTTCGAAAGGCTGTGGTTCGATCTAATATCAAAGACCGCACCAATGTCAAGCCCCGTTACGTGCACGAAGATGGAAATATTATATGAACACCATATAATTTTACATATTTTCAATGGCATTTAGTATATTGGATGGAAATATTCACTTAAGAGACTGGTAATTGCCACCCTAAAATTAGTCACCTCCACCCTTGTTAGTTTATCGTGTGACCTCTGTGCCGTGATGTTTTCCTTAAAATAGGACCAACTAAGATGGTGGCATTGCCTATTTTTAAGGGTTGTAATAGCATATGCCCCTGTCGGCTAGCAAGTTATGGTCCCCGTTCGCGACAAGACATTTCAATAAAAATATTTCATCCTTCCCCATTATTAACGTAATACATTATGCACGTGAACAATAATGGTACATCATTTTTTAGCTACCGATATTTGCGCTACCAGGTTTTGTTAATGGAGCAAACTCACTTTGTGTTTTCTTTTTTAATTGGCTGCTGAGAGGTTTTTGGGAAGTGTAATAGCCTTTGACACAAGGTTAATTAAATTATAAAGTCATGGTGAGTTGGCCACTTGGCCCCATTATTTTAGGTTTTTTGTTTGTTTTAAGTCAAATTCAAGAATATCAAAATATCACACAATCCTCAATTTAATTTAGGTGCCGACGAATAGAGTCTTTTGTTTGCTCAATCTCGATTTGGCCGAGTTGGGGAAGGATGAAATATTTTTATTCAAACATCCTGATGTATATATTGAATCTTATTTTGCCCTTAAAAAAATAAAATATTAGAGTGCGGTTTTCAACGGGCCACACAGAGAGAGAGAGAGAGAGAGAGACGTGAAAAAACATAATTTAAATGCGTCCTTATCTGCAAATAACATTATTTAAATTTAACCACAGACATTATATAACTAATTTTTGGAGCTATTAGAACTATTGCTTTCAATTAATTATGTTAAACTTCAAAACAATTTGCACATGTCATTAATTATCTGCAAAAAAAAATTTGAGAGGTATCTATGGACCATTCATCCAACGGGCCTCTCCACAAAGATGCATGTGATGGCCCACCATCTAGATGATCTAGAGAAAACTGTGAAGATTTCTTGATAAGAACTGTTTTTTAGGGCTATATCATTTTGATGGCAGCCCCTCAAAATAAAGGGTATTATCATGTTGAAATTCTGTGGGTCTACCCCGATGACTTTTGAAGAGGCAAAAGACATCAAGGAGTGACAAATCGCTATGGGCGAGGAGATCACTGTCTTGAGGAAGAATGAAACGTGGGATCTTATCCCACCTCCACCAAACGTAAAGCCTATTTCTTGGAGATGGGTATTCAAGGTGAAGCAAAAGGCGAATGGTTCGATTGATCGATACAAGGCGAGACTAGTGGCACGAAGTTTTTCCCAACAATATGGGATTGACTTTGATGAGACGTTTAGTCCGGTAGCGAAAATCACAACGGTTCGTGTGTTGAATGCATTGGCGGCAAACAAAGGATGGGAGTTGTGGTAGATGGACGTAAATAATGTATTCTCACATGGTGAATTGGATCGAGAAATTTTCATTGAACAATCTAGGGGATTCAAGAGTAGCAAGAATCTGCAATACGTGTGCAAGTTCCTGGCTCCGCCCCTGATGCGGATGCTTCATAAATAAAATGCTCAAATGATTGACACGGAAGAATAGTGAAAACGACCATTAATGACATGTCCAATGTTAGAAACCGAGGACCCATTTTCATCAACGACCATCATTGACATGTCCAAAGAAAATTTCTTGCATCATTCAATCCACTCCTTCCAAATTTTCGAGATTTTCATACAGTTTCCTTCTTATTATCTTACCCATTCAATTTGAAAGGTAAAATCTGGTCCTCAATTTTACATTCCCTTTCTTATTTTTTTTCCTTTCACACCATATATAATTTATTGTATGAGATGAAACAAAAACACTTTTTTCATGGAAAATGAATTTCTCAGTGTTTGTTAAACTCACAATATTCCATGGAATTTTTTTCTAAAATCAAAACTTTTCGTTGTTTTAAAATAAAAATAAAAACCTTGCAAACCTACTAGCTATTAGACCTTGGAATTTTATTTTTTATGCTTGTTTTCTATAATTTTCTTTTCTCTTGATGCAAATACTAACCCATCTAATGCTCACAAAGAAGAATAAAGAAAATGAAATCAACACCATAAACGTGGGGTGCATACATAAATTATGAAAACTCATCGCCAAATATTATCTGACAAATGGCATTGCATAGGGACGCAATTGGGTCACATGGGATTTGTGTGTAAATCGTTTAAAGTGTGGACAATTCATGTGAGCCACGAATTGTGAGGAAGGATGAAATATTTTTATTGAAATGTCTTGTCGCGAAATGTCTTGTCGCGAACGGGGACCACGACTTGCTAGCCGACAGGGGCATCACAGAGGTCACACGATAAACTCGCAAGGGCGGAGGTGACTAATTTTAGGGTGGCAACAACCAGTAGAAAGCCCATTTTTTTGGTCATTTCCCATTTTTTAAATTGTTTCCTCTCGTTACTTTTCAATTATTTTGTTATCTCAATCTTCCAAATTATCAAAGAAAGGTTTACAAGTCCTCTAATCAGGATCTTTTCCTTATTTTATCTTTGAATTATTCACAACCTAGAAGCCAATATCAACCTACTCTATGGTCTAAACATTAAGAGTAAAGAGAGAAGATACATGCTTATTTAATGTAGACCACACTGCATCTTTTTTTGTTTTCTCTCTCTCTCTCTCCCCACAACAGGAACAATTGAGGGGCCCCCAAAATTCTCCTCCTTGGTGAGTTGGTGCCCAAATCCAACCCACTATGACGGTGTACCGTCCAGACCATAGGATGATCCAAGCAGTCCATTTGATAGGCCACATCGTAAATAGGTTGTGTCCCAAAAAACCATTTCCATATGACGATCCTAGCCCTCAGATATAAAGAGAAATTGCTTATTATAGAAACCTCTATACATTGGAGGGTTGTGATCATCCTATGCAAATGATTTTTGGGGCACACGCCACTAATGTTATGGCCCATCAAATGGACGGCTCGGATCATCCTATGGTCTGGATGGTACACTTCATTTTAAAAATATGGGCAATGTTACTGTACGAACCACACCATAGGATAATCCAAACCATGGATAGCTTGGATCATCCTATGTTGTGGACGGTACGCTTTAATTTGAAAAATATAGGGGGGGCCAACGATTGGGTCTTAATGTTACCGTACGGCCAACTCTATAGGATTATCCAAACCATGGACGGCTTGGATTATCCTATATTGTGGACGGGCCTTAATGTTACTGTACGACCAACTCCATAGGATGATCCAAACCATTCATTTGATGGGCCACAATGTAAATAGGTTGTGCCCCAAATATCATTTCCATAGGATGATCACAACCCTACAATCTATAGAGGTTGCATAAGATGTAGTTTCTATTTAGAACGAAGGGCTAGGATCAGCCTATCGAAATGATATTTTGGGACGCAACCTATTTACGTTTATGGCCCATCTAATGGACGGTTTGGATCATCCTATGGTGTGGTATGGGTGGGGCCTACATTGTGCAAAGATGGGCCCACCATTCCACCAACAGTTTCTGTTGGGCCCATCATCTTTGAACATGTAGGCCCCACCCATACCACACCATAGGATGATCCAAACCGTCCATTAGATAAGCCATAATGCAAATAGGTTGTGCCTAAAAAATCATTTTCAGAGGGTGATCTAATGAAATACAATGCAAATAGTATTGTACGGGTCACACCTGAAGGTCGACATTTTTACATTCTTCGCAAACAGGTGCGAATTTGCTAGACCTGCAGGTTGACCTTTATAGCATATGTACAAACAGGTGGGAATTTGCCTTGATAGGACGACCTTTTCACCATTTGACCAAATAGGTAGGAAGACCAATTACAGGTTGACCTTTCCACCATTCCGTCAGAAAGGTGTAAAACATGTGAAAATGTATAATTAGTGGTTCCTAGGTATAATTAGTGGTTCCGAGTGTTTAAAATCCAATAAATACAGTCATTCTCACTTTTTATAGTGGTTTTGACTGCATAACTATTTCAATCTCACAATTTAAACTCTCGGAACGGAACAAGTATTAGGCCATCTAAACTATGAACCACTATAAGATCTAACTGTTTAGACATCTATTTAACACATTGTTCATACATTAATTGCAACTTTGATATCCACTGAAGTAATATTAGATTGTGTGAAGCAATATTTCTACCTTGGAACCACTATTTATACCTTGGAACCACTAAATACTAGTAAATAGTGGTTCCTAGGTATAATTAGTGGTTCATAGTATTTAAAATCCAATAAATAGAGTCATTCTCACTTTTTATAGTGGTTTTGACTGTATAACTATTTCAATCTCACAATTTAAACTCTCGGAGCGGAACAAGTATTAGGCCATCTAAACTATGAACCACTATAAGATCTGATTGTTTAGACAACTATTTAGCCCATCGTTCATACATTCATTGCAACTTTGACTTCCACTGAAGTAATATTAGATTGTGTGAAGCAATATTTCTACCTTGGAACTACTATTTATACCTTGGAACCACTAAATACTGGTAAATAGTGGTTCATAAGTATAATTAGTGGTTTCTAGGTCTAATTAGTGGTTCCGAGTGTTTAAAATCTAATAAATACAGTCATTCTCACTTTTTATGGTGGTTTTGACTGCATAACTATTTCAATCTCACAATTTAAACTCTCGGAACCGAAGAAGTATTAGGCCATCTAAACTATGAACCACGATAAGATATAAGATAGAGTTTTACCTTATTAGCTATTATGATAGCTTAGGAACGTCATCACGTTATTTTTATTTCTTTCTTGTATTCCAACACTATTTTCTTCTCGAAAGGTGGTTGACAATGTGTCTGTTCTCTCCTTCAAAAGCTATCTGGGAAATTGCCTAGCAAATCCCATTAGAGATGGATTGGTAGATAGATAAACATGGACAGATCATAGATATATAGATGCGTGTCTTCATTGAGAATGACTTTCTAATTAAAAGCAAATGACTTGTAACCTAACAAAATAAATGTGGGGAGACATATAACATTAATGGAATCAAGACAACTGACTGCACGGTTTGAAATACTTTACGAGCCTATGGTTTCATCCGCTGTTAAAAGTAACTATACATCATAAGAAACCACTTGGAAGAACCAACTTGGAGATCAAGACTACCCATCGGCAACCAACACCGAAACCTTTTTTTCATGCAAAAATATACGGGTTTGTATGACTACTTTTGATATTGGAAAAATAAAGTCAGAGCTTTAAAATGCAAGGTATTCAATAGCTTGGCATGCGATGAGAGGAGAGAGATAGGTGCAACTCGGGTGAAATTTTGGAAATTTTAGTTGAGCATTTACTATAAAATGGGGTCGGGTTTGGGTTAATTCCAATTCACTTTCTTTTGCAAAAGCTGAACCAGGCATGCCAATAAACAGCCACCAAAACATGGGCATAAAACTATGTGAAATTTAAATTCGTCATTATCAGCAAATAAAATTATTTAAATTTAAACATAGACATTAAGGCCACTTTGGTTTACATTATATACCTAATTTTTGGAGCTAGTAGAACTATTGCTTTCAATTAATTATGTTAAGCTTCAAAACGATTTGCACTTGTCATTAATTATCTGCAAAATAAAATTTGAGAGGTATCTATGGACCATACATAAATCGATCCAGACCATTCATCCAACGGGCCTCTCCACAAAGATGCATGTGATGGCCCACCATCTAGATGATCTAGAGAAAACTGTGAAGATTTCCTGATAAGAACTGTTTTGGGGCTATATCATTTTGATGGCAGCCCCTCAAAATAAAGGGTATTATCATGTTGAAATTCTGTGGGTCTACCCTGATGACTTTGCTTTTTGAGTCATTATTTATAATTATTATACTTTTTAAAAGGGAAATGATACACCCCTCTTAAATGGATAAAATCCCCTCCTTTAACGGTTTCTGTGAGAATGGGTCACTGCTTGAGGATAAATTCACCTCCATTAACATTTTTCTTTGCCTTTAAAACTTAACAGATAACGTTAAAGGGGGATTTTATCCGTCTGGGGGGTGATATTCCCCCTTTTAAATCATAAAACCAAATTGTTTTGTGTGTCATAAACAAAATAGGTGAATAGTTTAACATTTTTAAAGCATTGTTTTGTAATTATAAAATTTTTTTGTGCATCATTTTGTAATCAGTAGCTTTGATGTGTAGATTTTAGTAAAATATTTTAACCATATTTAGATAGAAATAGAAAAGATCCATATCTAGTCACGTTGCTTTTACTTGGTAATCTCACTGTCCCATTCCTTATTGGCCGTTCCTTGGGTTGTCAATGGATCCAGACGGTCCAATGGACCATCCGAATCCGAACTTTAATGAACGGGATATAAGCATACCAATAGGGTCCATGGGCATATTTCGGATTTCCAATCATATGATCTGAAAATTTTCGGATCGGATCCAGGCATGTTGCGAAAGTCCTTAGGGACAGTCACGATCCGAAATCATCTTACAGTAATACCCTCAAAATCATTACAACATCAATGTTAAGTGGGGGTATTCTCGTCAAAATAGTCATATTCTTTTAGTAGTTACCGGTTTCCATCTTTATCGAATGAAATCTCCTTTTCAAAATAAATCTCCTATTCCTTCCCGCGTAAGTAACCCCTCCCCATTTGTGGAACGAACATCTCATCTTCCTATCTGTAATCATAACCCATCTACTCCATGTTCTTTCCCTAGTCATTCCTGTCACCCTTGCCATCGCTAGTCATTGCTCTCACCCTCACCATCGCAGCAACCTTGCCTTCCCAGCATCCGAGCAGTAAGCACGGAAAACTCCTGCTAAGTTTTTGGTTTCTATTATCTTCTTAGAATATTGGATAGTGGATACATATTTTTCCCTGTTTTTAGTCACTTCTTTGAAGTTGATCACTGTTTTTCATTATGGTGGAGTGACATTCTAACTCTTTTTAAAAAAATATTAATTGTGTACTAAGCTTAGTAAGACATAATAGGACACTCCGATGGACGGTCCGATTTAAAATGGATCGTGATCGTGACGTGGAAAGTAGGATCCGAAGAACAATCTGAATCCGATCCGACCTATAAAGAATTTGAATGGATCGTGACCGTGACATAGGTGGTCCGATCCGAAGTGGATCCGTTGACACCCCGACCCGTTCCTTTTTTATGGCGAATCCCAAAAAGGAATGCTTGATAGGGCAAGATAAGGCACTCCCACTTTAGCATAGTGTGTTCTGTCAGACTATGTGAGATCTCATAACGTTTGAATGATCTGAACAGTCCATTTCACAGTCATGCTTTTGATCTTCTTATTTAACCCAAAAAAAAAAAAAAAACCATGCCAATTGCCCGTTCTAACATCCATAGTATGTAATCTAGCTCGTTGGACATGGACGGTCAAAAACTACGTTTAGGCAACAATTTACATTTAACAACAAAAGATTCACGTTACTGAAGTTAGGAATGCATGATTTCCTTCAATTTTGAGGGATAAGAGATCCAAAGTAAAGCCTATAAAATAGACAGTTCAGATCATTCAAAGGTAAGCATGCACCTACTCCCATTTAAAGTATTTTAATAGAATCAAAGCCATATGTGAGACATCAATAAAGTAAGTCACACGAGGACTTATTCTGGTACGTACGCAGAATATGTATCTCTACAACTTCAACATGAGGAAGTCTAAACTGAAGGGAGCCCTTGCAAAAAGGAGGCGAAAGGGCTCTCTTATTGGCTACACATCACCATCATCCATTAATAACAGCTGAAAAGTTAATGGATGATGGTGATGTGCAGCCAATGGGAGAGCCCTTTCGCCTCCTTTTTGCAAGGGCTCCCTTCACTTTAGAATTCCTCCTTCAACATATATGTCTCTCTTTCTTATCCCACTTTTATTTCGTTTATGCAAAAGGAGATAATGAAAATAGAAGGTTCCTAGAGGGAAACTAAGGGGAGGCTTTGCCTATAAGTAGCCATCACCTTCAAATCACAAACACCATCTCTCTCTCCTCTTTCTTTCTTGGGTTCTTCTTCTTATTCTCCTCTTTGAGGCCACTTTTATTTTCTGCTTTTCTCTTGAGTTTTTATTCTTGTTCGATTGAGAAACCATGTTGCATAACTTTGTGGATGCCTTGACGGGGCACCAAGGAAAAGGGAATGTTTTGAAGATCAAAGGGACTGTGGTTTTGATGAAAAAGAATGTTTTGGATTTCAATGACTTCAATGAATCCGTCCTTGATAGACTTGATGAGTTGGTCGGAAAAGGCGTCGCTTTTCAGCTCGTTAGTGCTGATAAAGGCAACCCAGGTGAGCTTAATTTCCTTCTTTTTGTTTAGTTTGCTTGGTTTCTTAGAGATGGAAAGAATTTGGATCTACTTGGAAAAAATAGAAAGAAAAAAAAATGTAAATTTCTTCCTAAGATAAATTGGGTATTCATGTAAATTGAGCTTAATCAATTCATTTTCTTTAGATAATGGTGGGCAAGGAAAGGTGGGAGAAGAATAAGAATAACTCTTTTCACTTTTATTTTTCTTTCCTTTTGGGAGAAGAAAAAGAATAACTCTTTTCACTTTTATTTTTCTTTCCTTTAGATATTGATTGTTAGGTGGAAAACAAGGAAGCATAAAGTTAGGCATGATTATTGGCTTATGGCTGCACGGATTGAATGGTAAAAGGCTAGGGAACCATATACTATTTTCCAAATAATTAAGTACTGAATGATTTCTTATTAGCAAATGGGTAGGACCCACTTTTTAAAGGAAAAAAATACTTCTCAGAGCAAATTTTCCAGCATTTAGCTCTCATTTTCCATGGATTTTTTTCCACAACTCCATTCCTTTCGACATAAAATAGGGACTAAAACAAATTTTTTTGCAACCATGAATTTTTTTCAGTAAATATTAATTTGCCAAGGTGTAAGAAAGGGGTAGAAAGAGTGCGCGGGGGGGGGGGGGGGGGGGGGGGGGCAGAAAACTGACCAGGCAGTAGTAAGGAGATATTTTTGCTAAGTAGATGAAAAATAGGAAAAATTAAACTCTATTTTGAATATGGTTTTTATTTTCCCTGTTTTTCAACAACTTATCACAATCTACATGACCTTAATTTTTAGTTTAACCCCTTCAAAGACATGGAGCTCAATCTGAGGCGGCAACGGAGCTTAGACCACCTCTTGATTTGAATTAATTATTTCTAATTAATTCATTTTCTTTAGATAATGGCGGGCAAGGAAAGTTGGGAGAAGCTGCCTACCTAGAAGATTGGATTACAAAGCTGACGTCGATAAACGCGGGAGAGTCTGCCTTCAACATTACGTTTGAATGGGACCAGAGTCTGGGGATTCCTGGGGCTTTCATTGTCAAGAACTTTCACCACTATGAATTCTTCCTAAAGACACTAACCCTTGAAGACTTTCCTGGAAAGGGTCGCATTCAGTTCATCTGCAATTCCTATGTCTACCCTGCTGCTAATTACAACTATGATCGAGTTTTCTTTGCCAACCAGGTAACTAAGTCAATTTTATTAGCTAAACTAAAGATACTTATGATAGTAGTCAAAAGGGAAATCTAATTTTATAAGGACTTCCTACTGAACCTTATCTATATTCACTGAACCTTTACATTGTGACAACATCATCATAAACCTTGAAAGATTCATGGGGACTTCCTTTTAAAATCCCTTGGTAAAAAATTCATTAAACATGCATTAATGATCTGTCTTTTTCTCTTGTACTCTCTCCGTCGTTTGCTTGCGTTTCTAATATTATTTCACTAAAAAACATACATTAATGATGCACGCGCCTGTGTGTATTTGTATGTATATATGGGGTATTTGCAAGTATTTAAAATAATAATAATGGAGCCTACTCCATCCATTGATCTAAACCATTCATTTATTGGGCCCCAGTGTAAATAGGCAATGCTTGAAATTCATCTTAATTGGATGATCTTAATCCTTTGGTCTGTAGTGATTTCTATTATGTTCCATCTCTATATATATTGGAGGGATAGGATCATCCTATGGAGATAATTTCTGGGCATGGCTTATTTAAACTGGGACGAACAAATGAATGATTCGGATTATCTAAAGGAATGGACCCCACTGTATTTTTAAAAATAAATGCATTTACGTGACACCATAACGTCAAATCAGGTTATAAGGGGGTGTGCACGTAATGCAGAGGGGGTGAAAATATCATCTCCCCATAGTGCTTGGCCAATTTTATCTTATCTCTCACGCTAGAGCAGGCAAAGGTTTGTCTTTAGATGTTTCTTAATTTTTAAAATGACGTGTAGGTCCCACAAAAAACAGTGATTTAAATTATTGAATGCGAGGAATGAGAAATGTATCACCAAAGTAGAGAATTTATATGGTAACTACATAAAATCATGGTTTATAAATTACTCACTGGCTCAAAGGCTCAAAGCCTTTGAAAATTCGCCCTCGGTGAGCCATATTATTACCCTTCAATCAAAGAAGGGAAGTGGGACCCTAATTCATTTGACATTTTGCGATGATAAATTCGTTTATCACAAGCCTTTAAGGATGGCATCAAGTGGGCCCGGACCCAAAATGACTCTCTGCAGTATGTATGCATGATTGAACCCAATTCGTTTAAGACAGAAAAAACTGGAATCAAACTGCTTATCTTGCATGATACTTTGTATTTTAGCTAGTTTTCACAAACTAGTGATCGTGGCTTTCTATTGTTTAGACAGGTTACTCCACCCAATTCTCTCTCGTATCAGTTCACAAAATGTTACATACAATTATCTGAACACCATGAACAGGAAATAAAGATCATTTATATTGGTTTATTGGCAGAGTTACCTTCCTAGCGACACACCTGCACCTCTACGTAAGTACAGGGAAGATGAACTTGTTAATCTTAGAGGGAATGGAACAGGGGAGCGTAAGGAGTGGGATCGAGTCTATGACTATGCCTTCTACAATGATTTGGGGGCTCCCGACGATGGCCCTGATAAAGCACGTCCTGTTCTCGGCGGTTCGAAAGAGTATCCTTACCCTCGCAGGGGAAGAACAGGCCGCAAACCCACAAAGACAGGTGAGACATTTCAAGACCCTCTTCCCATTTCCATCATTTCCTTCTTTTTTTCTTCTTTGCATTTCTTTGCTTTGCCAATTGGGCTTCAATTTAATTTTTCATTTTAAAGAGTTCGATGCTACAAACATGTACAGCCTTAGTTATACAGCGCCCTGTAACTGCTGTTTTCTTATAAATTCAATCCATGTGCAAAAACACCCAAGACTTTGATCCTTTACGACTAGTTTTCTGCTTTTTTTTTCCTTCCAATATTTGATTTCAGAGTTAGCAATAGCATCACACCTAAACCTAAAAATCCAAGTTACATTGGAGTATAGTCCTAATCTTATGGTGCTAGTGGGCTTAATTACACTCTCATCTACAGTGTAGGCTATGCATATTGGATGAGTTTTCTCTATGAATAATGCTAATGATTTAGCATCTTTCTAATCTCTCAACCACTGTCAAACAGATCCAAAAACAGAGAGCCGATTGTTTCTTCTGAGCTTAGACATTTACGTCCCAAGAGATGAACGGTTTGGACACATAAAGATGTCGGATTTCCTGGCATATGCTCTCAAGGCCTTGGTTCAGTTCTTGGTACCGGAGCTCAAGAGTCTGCTTGATGCCACACCCAGTGAGTTTGACACCTTGCAAGACGTACTAAATCTGTATGAGGGAGGGATAAAGTTACCCGAATGTCCTGCGGTTGATGCAATTAAGAATCTTATCCCCTTAGAGATGATCAAGGAACTAGTTCGCACAGATGGCGAGCGATTTCTCAAATTTCCCATGCCTCAAGTGATTCAGGGTATGTTTTTCACTGAATCTATACAATGGCACATTACTGAATTTCTGATCTCTTTTGGTGTTGTTCTCATACAATTATTTTGGCAGAGGATAAATCGGCTTGGAGGACAGATGAAGAATTTGCTCGAGAAATGCTTGCCGGAGTGAACCCTGTCATCATCAGCCGTCTCCAAGTAAATTAGATTTATTTTTTTTTTTGAATTTTAAGTCTTTGCTAATTGTTTGAAATCACTTTAAATAAATCATCTTTAATCTGCAGAAATTCCCTCCTGTTAGCAAGCTTGATCCACAAGCATATGGGAACCAAAACAGTTCGATAACTGCCAAACACATTGAGAAGAACCTACAAGGATTAACAGTAAATGAGGTATTTCTACTGTTCAATTGAAGCAAATATCAATCATTTGTCTTATTTTAAGCAATTTTTCTAGTAGTTTAAGAGCTCAGATGGATCCCATTTAGTTGTATCGTACATTAGTAATGTGCTTGTTATCAGTCCAACAATGGAAATTTGATTTCTCTGCAGGCACTTGAGAAGAACAAGCTCTTCATCTTAGATCATCATGACATGTTGATGCCATACGTGAAGCGGATCAATGCGACTTCCACAAAGATCTATGCCACAAGGACTCTCCTCTTCCTGAAAGATGATGGAACCTTGACCCCATTGGCAATTGAGCTGAGTTTGCCTCACCCTGATGGAGAGCAACTCGGCGCGGTTAGTCGAGTCTTCACTCCAGCTCATGAAGGCGTTGAGGGTTCTGTATGGCAATTGGCAAAAGCATACGCCGCTGTTAACGATTCTGGAGTTCATCAGTTAGTCAGCCATTGGTACGATATTTAGTTGTCTACATCTCCTCTACCAATCTTGATTTGATGCAGTAAATCATTTACCTGACTTGGGTTTCTGCAATTTGAAAGGTCTCTGATAGGTTTTGATTCCATTGCAGGTTGAACACACATGCTGTGATTGAGCCATTTGTGATTGCAACCAATAGACAGTTAAGCGTGCTTCATCCAATCCACAAGCTTTTACATCCTCATTACCGGGATACAATGAACATAAATGCCTTAGCCCGGCAGATACTCATCAATGCCGGCGGCGTGCTTGAAAGCACTGTTTTCCCCGGAAAATATGCCATGGAAATGTCTTCTGTGGTTTATAAGAACTGGGTTTTCACTGAGCAGGGGCTTCCAGCAGATCTAATCAAGAGGTAACTCAAAAATCCAACACGCAAATTATGTTTGCTGAACAAATCATCCTCTTCCATAATAAACCAGAATCTCCTTTTTGTGAAGCAACCAATCAGCTTAAGTTGTTCGAGTTGGTGTTATTGAATCATTCATCTTTCAACACTCCCCCTCACTTGTGGCCCCTCTTTTTTGAGTTGGCCCTAATATGGAGGAGTTGTTGGGTTTTAAGCTCAAGAACTGATGTGCGCAGATACCATGTGAAACATCCAATTACTCCAAAAGATTAAGTTGCTAGACTTATTGTTATTTAATCATTTATAATCCATCTTTCTCTTGTTTCAGAGGAATTGCAGTTCATGATCCGAACCAACCCCACAACCTCCGCCTACTGATCAAGGACTACCCATACGCCGTCGATGGTCTTGAAATCTGGTCGGCAATCGAAACTTGGGTGAACGACTACTGCGCAATCTACTACCCAACTGATGATTCAGTCCGAGTTGACTCAGAACTCCAATCCTGGTGGACTGAGCTCCGCGAACAGGGTCACGGTGACAAGAAGGACGAGCCATGGTGGCCCAAAATGCAGACCCTCTCCGATCTGACCCAAACATGCACCACCATCATCTGGGTAGCTTCTGCCCTCCACGCAGCCGTAAATTTCGGACAATACCCTTATGCCGGCTACCTTCCAAACCGCCCAACCATAAGCCGCCGGTTCATGCCTACTCCTGGCTCTCCTGAATACGCTGAGCTCAAATCAAACCCTGACTTAGTCTTCTTAAAAACAATCACAGCCCAACTACAGACCCTGCTCGGCGTGTCACTGATAGAGATTTTGTCTAGACATTCTTCTGACGAGGTTTATCTCGGGCAGCGAGATACGCCCGAGTGGACGACTGACTCGTCTGCGTTGGAAGCGTTCATGCGATTTGGGAAGAAGCTGGTGGACATCGAGAAAAGAATCATAGAGATGAACAATGAAGAGGAGTGGAAGAACCGTTTGGGGCCCGTTAAGGTGCCCTACACTTTGCTCTATCCCAACACCTCTGATTATAGTGGTGTTGGCGGGCTCACTGGAAGGGGAATTCCCAACAGTGTCTCCATCTAAAGCATCATCCTCCTTCCACTTCCCGGTCTTTCCCATTGTACTCTGCTATTACCTCTGCTTGTTTTGAAATAAAACTCTACTATTTGTTATGAATATGAATATCTGACAGTTGGTCTTTCCCATTGTACTCTGCTTGTTTTGAAATAAAATTCTACTATTTGTCATGAACATGAATATCTGACAGTTGGATCTTGCATTGCTAGATAAAGCAACTAGGTAGATTATGATATTAGTCTAGATTAGGATAATCTCTATTTAGGTATTTTCGTGTGTATCTTGAGGTTATTCTTTTGAGTGCTCTATATAAATATTAATTAGGGCTCTTTGTAATCAAATAAATAATTCAAGATTTAGTGGAAATAAAATTTTCAACCTATGTGGCCTTTGTACTGTGTTTATTCCTCTAAAGTTTAGCTCTTAATCTTGATAACTTAGCATGTCGTGATTAAAAAAATGACCACTGGACCAGCCAAATGATGTTATTCTGATCAAACCCTTCAATTGCTAGGCCCCATTGTGGAGATAACAAGCCAATAAAATAGAACTTACATGATGATCCTAGTTTGCCGGATCAATCGCTTGAAAATGGACGGTTAAAAAAAATAGTAAGAGCTAGAAAATTAGAAATTTCTCATCTAATGAGAATCAAATAATTAATCCAATTAACTAATTAATCTCCATACATCACTACTACCGTATATATACTTAAGCGCATAGATTATAATTGCGGTTTAAATCCTCCATATATTCAATAGAGTTGATCTCATCCGTCAATAGAGTTGATCTCATCCGTCAGTGCAGTCTATAAAATCCGACACCTGGATTCTCCAAGAATCCCAAGGGTCAAATGAGTAATGAGTGGGATCGCTTTAGGGATCCGACGATCATTCATGTAGGACTCTTAGAGCCCTGTTGTGACCTCTCTCTGTAGTCCTACTGCGGTCGCATTTAGGTAAGCGGTCCCCACCAGGATGTTACCATAAAGATGATTGTCAAATCATCCAAATACCCCTAATCACATCCTATTGGTACGTCCTACTTCCAATCCTCACCGGGTTGGGTCCCATGGGGGGTGAACATTTACTACCCCCTTGATCCACACCGAGGTATACCTTTCAATCCACAACCCTGGGCTTGCATTTGCAAATTCTTTTTTAAAACAACGAATTATTTTTGAAAACCTTTTGATAAACACATTATCACATCACGTGGCCAGGCTAATTTAGAAGCTCGTGTTGAGATCGAAATTGCAAGTGGCTTTCTCCTAAAAGAGGTGGAGGATTAATCCATGTCAGGCATTCCTATTGACCTATGGGTTACTGTAGACATCTCATTTTAACCGTACCCTAATCCCTCCATGTTTGAGCAAAACCCCATCAAATGAGAGATTTATGACCTCACATTTCACCCTAAGCTAGCTTAGGGTCTCAGCTAGGTCCCTGCAAAATTTCGTCGAAATCGGAATGCGTTTGTCTAGCGAACGAGTCGAGATGGTGTCGTGGTACAAGTGCGTATAAGGGAAGTGAATTATCCTGGAACGGTACAGAACAGATTCCGAATAGGACATGATCCGAAGGTGCGCTCATCAATTTTTTCGCGCAACCGCGTGCCCATCAACTTGGAGTGCCTTTATCAACCATCTTTATATGCCTATAAATAGCAGATTAACCCTCATTTTTCAGAAGGAATTAGGTTTTTCCTTGCAATTAGAGAGTTGGAGAGAGAGAGAGAGAGAGTGAGAAAACCCCTTTTTCTTCTTCGCCTTTACTGAAACCCTAACTGAAATTCCTTCTTCTCCAGTCATTTTTCCGGCCGATTCCTGTTCTCTGGCGAGTGAGAACTCTAGTTGATCCGTTCTTTCTTTCTTTATTAGTTTCTTTTGCCCTACCTGAAAGCCTAAAACCTTAGATTTAGCTCTATAATTACTAGATCTTGCATTTCTCTTGATTTTACGGTTAAAATCTCAGACTTGAAATATTCAATAGAGAGATGAGAGGCAGATTTTGTGTTTATACTTCTTGAGGAGTATTGCTGGAATTTCAATTTGGAACAGGAGCTATTCGATTGATGCCTTAGAGATCCGAAGTAAATCAATAGTTAAAAGGCAAGGAAGAAGATAGGTTTGTATCATTGAGGAGATGAATTTTTGTTTTCTGAAGAGAAAATTCGAAATCTGAAGTTTTGTCCATTCCAATTTCAGGTAATGATTTTTTTTAAGCTTTATTTAGATCATGATCAATATAATTAGGTATAAATAGTGAGTGAATCTTCGTTGATTATCTGCAATGAGCTTTGACTATTTTATCAAATTTATGGTTAATTTTTCAAATAAAAAAAAGAGAGTTAGATCAAGTCTGTGATTCAATTATTTTTCTCAAGTTGCTAGAATAATTTTGTTCAGGAAATGATTTTTGTGCAATCCTGTTGGATAAATGAAAAATTTTTTTTTACCTAATTCGTAGGCTTCGATCTTCCTGTTTCAATGTTGTTATTTAGTTCAGAAAAATTTGATTCATGAGTTTACTACCTGGAGAATTGGTATAATCATTGTTATAATCTCAAAAGAGGTAGTGTTAGTTTCTGTTAAGCTGATGTTTACATTTGGTAGAACTTGATTCATTTTTTTTAGTCGTATGTGAACTTGTAGCTTCAGCTCTTTGAATCGATCTTTGTGGATAACTTGCGGTTGAAGGATCTAGTATCAAAATAAAGAAAGTATTTTGTTTTCTAGATGATTCATATTCACTAATTTCCGTTAGAGTTCATGAAAAAGTTTTATTGTTTTGAATGCTGCCTCGGATTAGGTTGCTTTAATTTGAAATTGATGAAAGGATTGAGGCTAATTGGTTTTACAAATTTTGTTCTATGAGTGTTATGTTCCTGTGCTTGTGAAATCTAGTCTTATATACCCAATTTGATAGGCCTTGAACCTGTGCATATTTTTCAATTTCTTTTGCTCCAATTCTAGCCTTGCACAGGGAGATGCTGTGATGATAATGTCAAGATTAGTAGACCAAAATATAGACATAATATTAGCAGATCCATGTTTAATAGTTATATGGAACCATTGTGTCTTTTGACCCTGATTAGTTTATTTGAGTTCCTATTTTGGGAGATATAATAACCTTTGATTAAATGCTATAAGGAAAGATATAGGGAGACAGTATAATTATAAAGAAAAAGTGGATCATAGTGATATTATTTCTTTAGAGTTGACAAAAGAGGCTGAGGGTTGCCCTCCTATATCTTGACGTTTGCAACTTTGTTTTGATGGCACTACTATTATATTAATGATAGAAGATAAGCTGCTTCAAAGCATGATAATATTGACAATTCTCATAAGAGCTGATGTTTACACTTATGCTTTTTTGTTGATTAGAATTTTCTTTTCTCTAAATTCTGTATATGGATAGGCTTTGTGGTTAAAGAGAATCATACGATTTAATTTTTTTTTTTAGTTAATACATTGTTTTAAGAGAAAAGTTTCTGTTTTCTGAACTTTTTGCTTAGCAAGGTGGATGTAATTAATGTTGAAAGAAACATTGCTAGGAAAGAGACCCTATTTTATTTCATTCTTTGAGATAAGGCCATGCCTTAGGGAGTAATACACTAGGATATCCTTTGATGGGATTTACACAGACTCATGGACTTCATTATGGGATGCGAGTGCTTTATGTTTATAAATTTATTCATTAGAATGACATCTGTTGGACTTAGCCCATGTTTGTTCTAAAATATTAAAATGAGAATCTGGACTTTGATTTTTTTTTTTAAATACATATGGAAGAAGAGTATACTATGCTGATGGTTCATGTTGCATGTGTGTGTGTGTGTTTAGGCAGAAATGAGAAGCATAATGTTCTAAGCAATAGAGGTTTTCCCACATAGTTATCTTTTTTTTGGTTATTGCTTAGAGAAGTCTCAATAATGGTTCCGTATTTTTTTCTAAAAAAAAAAAAAAAACATTAGTAGCTAGTGTTTTGAAATTGTTGCTTTGAGAATTGAACATGTTCACATCATTTTTAATAGTGTGGGTGTGGACACAACTTCTGTAAATTATCTCATTACAGGTTATATCCTTTGTAGTAGTGATTTTGGTTTGGTTAAATAGTACATAGTTGCTGTCCTGCAATGAATAGTTGTTTTCTTATAGTTTATATCCTTGATAGTTGTGTTTTTGGTTTGGTTAAATATTACATAGCTGTTGTCCTCCAATGCATGGCTACAGTCATACTTGAATTCTTCCAATGGTCATTGAAATCTTTGCCCTATTTAGGGAATTATGATGCACCATGTGTAGAAGCTGAAGGTACTACTTTTATGGCCATGATTATGTTGAGTTTCTTTCTGTTCCTTGAATAGTGTCAATTGATTCTTATCGTAATAGCATGATAACTCGGTTACTCACAAGAATCCAAAAGCTTGAAATAGGGCATGTGTGTTTGGGTAGGATCATGTTTAATAATGTACCATCTCTAGTTTTTTTTTATGATGATATTGTCCAGTAAGAAATGATTTGTTATTTGGTGACTTATGTTATGTTAATTAATAGACAAAAGTGTTAAAGGATTTTAACTCTTACAACCCTCTTGCCCTTCAATGTTTACATCTTTCACCTTCATTTTCATCGAATGAGAACTTGATTCTTTGTTCCTTTGTTTCACCTCTTTTATAGCTTAGTTGCAATGTTGGGGAGTGTAAACTTGTTTCTTTTTGAGCTCAGATTATTATCCCTGAATTTTTCCATTTATCTCTAGTATACATTGGAAAGGTCGTTGGTTCATGTTAAAATTAAGGTTTGGGTTATTAAGAGTCTAAAAGAAATATGGTCAAGTCATTCCATCTCTATGTTATTCTAACTAAGTTGTTCTAATGGATTCATTCTTTTCAATTCATGTATGCATCCCAAAGGTCAAGAGTATCAATACTACCAAGTCCTTATTCTCCATGCAACTAGCCTCCTTTTGAAAACCTTAAACCTGTAGCCCAAATTTTCCTAGAGAAGACCAGTTGAATTTCAAATGATTCTGATTGCTATTTGTGGGAATTAAACCATAGGGGATCTCATGTAATATGCCCTCATAAATTTTCATTTATAAATTGCATGAACTAAATTTGCTCGGATAAGAGAGGTATCGTCACCATAAGGATGTTTCAATATTTGTAAACCCATATGTCTTCTTTTCCTTGAACAGGTTCATGAGGGCCTTTTGGAAATTAAAATAACATTCTAGATGTTCTTTGCAAGACAATGTGAGATAATTAATCAAAATTTTGATAGCCTTTATCCTAGCCTATGATAGATAATCAAAATTACATTAATAAGGCTTGATAATGTGAGTTACAGTTGTAATGATAAAATGAAAGCAGGTTAGACATTAGTGTCATGCCCTTCTTATATTCAACAGAACTTGGTCTAGGGGTTATTTGGTATATATATGGTAGTCATTTACCTGTTTTATCTTTAGCTTCATAATTATAGAGATTCAAAAATTGGGTTACAAATATTCTCTGCAGATTTTGAGGTCATGAATATTTGTTTTAACTCTGTGTTTATATGTGTATTGGTTGTTGAGGTTCTAGATCCATGTTTATATCTTGTTGTATAAGTATAAATTCAAATAAATAGTGATTCATTTCTTAGTTAAATTTTTTTTTAGAAGTGTTTTCATAAGAAATATTGGATTCTATGTATGGCCTTGATCCTTTATAGTATTTTTTTCCCTTTGTCATTTAGGAGATATGTTTGGTCTTTCTATCATTACAAGGGCGATGAAGGCGTTAGCCCAAGCCCATCTTTAGGGGGACTTGCTTGGCCCAAATAGTGCTCCCCTCTTTTATTTTTAGACTTGCCCAATCTTTAGAGATTCTTAGAATTTGTCTTCTCATTGCAAGGACAACGAAAGAGTTATCTAGAGCCCTTTTAGGGAGACAAGCTATGTCTCGTGCAGAAATGCCTTATCCTGTTAGGAGACACGCTTTGTCTCATAGAAAGTCACACCCATTTAGAGAGACATGTTTTGTCTCGTAGAAAAGCTTACCCTCATGGAGACAGGCTATGTCTCATGCAAAGAAAGTTATATCCTTTAGAGACAAGCTTTGTCTCATTAGTAAGTCCATCCCTAGGAGACATGCCATGTCTCGTTAACACCTCTCTTAGAGTCACCAGTTTGAGAGTCAGTCCTTTAGCATAGGAGTCTGTCCTTAGTTAGAGAGTCAATCTTTCAGGAGTATGTCATATCATCATAGGGGTTAGGATTCTATTCATCATCTCATCAAATCATGTGATTTTTATCCACTCTTGCAAGGTATAAGATGGTGTCCAACCCTTGCAGAGATGTGATTCCATCCAGTCCTCCCCGCAAAGCATAGGATGCTGTCCATCCTTTGCAGGATATCAGGAGTCTATCCTACCCTTGTGATGATAGGATTCTGTCATTTTGAGTCAAAAACATCAAAAACACTTGAAACATATCAAAATTTCAAAAACATCAAAAAATTTCAAATCTTTAAAAATTTCAAAATGTCAAGAGTCATAGGAGAGTAGTTAGGAAATTCTGTTCTGAACTACGTTGGCTTGATCCCTTTCCACAGGGTACGTAGTGCAGCTTGAGATTCTTATCCTAGGTCCAGCCAAACCTTTCCAAATAATCATTTCAAACCCTCCAAGAATATGAAAATTATTCAAAACCTTTTCAAAAAAAGATCTTCCCCTAGAATTAGGAGTCTGTCCTAAGTATTTGGGGTGTCTTAGAGTTAGGAGTTTGTCCTGTTTGTATTGATTGGTGTGTCTGTCGTGTGAGTGTCCTTAGAGTTAGGAGGCCTCGAGTCATGATCGGTTAGACATTTAGTCGAACCGATGACTAGACTAAGAAGCATATAGTCGGCCCATGGTTTTCTTTAGGATGCACAGCCTAGCTACACATAGGATGTAGGGCCCACCTGCATTAGCTTAAGGCTAATCAACTTGCATTAGTTAAGGCATATAGAGAGTCCTAAAAATTACAATTCACATAAACTTAAGCAATTGTACAAAAAGCTTTAAAAATCAGTCGAGTTTAGTGGATTGAGTCCAGGATAGCGGTTCTAGATGGTTAGGCTTCGTAGTTTAGAACAGGTCATCGAACTACGTTGATTCTGATTCTTTCCGAGGCCGGGATACGTAGAGCAGCCAGGGTGGATGGCCATTCTGGTCCGCGTCAAGTATTGCATTAGAGTTTTAGGATTCGTCTTGTCGAGTCGTGTATAGAATTGAATTGTATTGTGTGTTTTGCTGTGTTTTCTTACTTTCATGTACAGACCCTATACCTTTAGCTGTAGTATGTATGTGTTTGCACACTAGAACTTAGACACCAATTAGGTATGACATTCATAACCTAGTTATTCTTAGGTGACACTTCTTTCACTTCTTTTGTATGTGCTCATTATTCATCTCCGAGACATGCATGATTAGGTAGACGTCTTCTCGGAGATATTTGTTCCCATTTCATATGACTTTCGCCCAAAACTCTTCAAAATCAATAAGTAAATGGCATAAGAGACCAGGTGGTTGCACTTGGGCGGATGAGGTGCTCTTCGGACCTTCCAAATTCGTAACCAGGCATGAACCTTCTTTTATATCTCTGGTTATCCATTGTAACAGAGCATAGTATGGGATCCAGGGCCCATTTCCTTGGATGACGACTCTTCTTTGTTTAAGGTACGCCTCGAATCCGGGCTAGTCCCCGAATCGAGAAGTATCTCACCTTATATCGCCACTCATGCTGTGAGAGGCACATTCTTTCGAGAGTTCCTTGGTAGAGCTCTCCATTTACGTGGATGATTCTAGAGAGAGACTTTCTCGTGGGGGCTCGTCCCCCCGCCTCTCTCGGATCGGGGTCCACAGTTACCCTATGACCCAGTACCACTCATAAGTGATCCGAAGTGAAAACCACCATTGGGTAGACCAAAGCCATAGAGCGGGCCCATAGAGGAATATGATCTCTCGGGTCTAAGGACATTTTAAGGGTCATGTCTTGGTAGAATAGCCTTATCCTCATTTCAAGTCCACAGGATATTCTAGAATATGATCTCGTTTAGTGACCATTCACTTCATCCATTCTGCCTGGTCAGGTTCCACTATTCCAGTGACCGAGATAGGTCACCCTAATGCGTGAATGAAGGCAAAGTTTGATGTTGGTTGTGTACAAGAAGAGATATCCAGTCTCCCCCAACTAGGAACCTTTTAGGTCTGCAATTATGATGCTACCTAAGGGAAGTTAGAATATGTGAGATCCACCATTGGATTAGGTGTAGATCTCACCGTTAGATCTTCTTGTGGGAGATTAGGCAAGTTGGTTAATGAGGCAACCCACTAGAATAGGCAGCTAGATTTAATTAGTAAGTAGATTAGATTAGAATATTCCATCATTATCTATTTCCATAGTTTGCTTAAGTTTATCATGTAGGTGCTCAATATAAGCACACCTTGAGCTCTATTGTAAATCATCCAAGATTAGTGAAAATCTCCAAAATTCTTCATGGTATCAGAGCAGGTAGATCAGACCTCACCTTGAGAACAATCCGGAGAGCTCCGTTCTCCGGCGGATCTAGCCGTCCGCCGGGCCTCCGATACTTTTCTCTTCTTTCTTGGCATCTCAACCCTCTTCATTTATCGCTACAAACTCGTAGATCTTTCTCATTTTTTTCCTTATCGAAGATAGCTGCTTCTATTGCCCATTTTTTGTCCTCAGGAACCCTCATTTCATGCCATCATTGGCGTATTGTCATTGTTCTTCGCTGCATCTATTTTGAAGAAGAGATAAAAGATGGGTTCTTACTCTCCTTTTATTTCATTAAAAAAAAGGCATGTAAGTCAAGCTATGCATGTCATGAGTCATGATGACTACAATGTAATCAAAAGCACGGCCTATGGTTTCAAGTTTCAACTGCCCAGATATTTGTATTCCCAAGTTCAGTGGATGGCTCATGGATTCCACAAACAGAAACTTTGGTTCTCATATACCATTTTATTCAATACACCCCTCTTTGTCCTTTACAAAATACCTACGCTGAATTTGATATTGACACTCCTTCTATCACAAAGATCATAATTTCCAAACAATCATCTGTTTTCTCCTTGCATTTTCAATGCACTCTTTTCCATGCCCGATCCAAAGTCACCTCAATGGACAAGTAGAAACCTCAATGTTGATGATTATTGCCGATATTTGCCGCCATATCAGTCGTTCATTATCACCCATCTTATTTTCTTTTTCTTTCAATTTTTTTTATTTTAGTTGAGGTGCCTTTCTTAAGGTGCCTGCCTGAAATAATTCCTCCACTCGGCTGAGATGCCTCGTTCCTTGAGGAGCGTGCCTGAGAGAGTTGTTTATGTTTCGTGGGGATTGGTAAAGAAAGCCGACCCATGATGTCTTGCCCATCGAGGCTATTTCTTGCCCATTCCGGCATTTGGTCCATTGTGACCCACATCTTGCCCATTCCGGCATTGGTCCATAGGTTCGGTAATCAAAACCGGCCTAAAGACGACTCGCCCATTCGGACTTGAGTCCAATCCAGTTCATTGAAGCTCTTCGTGGCACATCTTACAAGCGGCTCTTTCCTCGGCAATCACTCATCTTCACATTCGGCAACAATATTTGGGGATATTCATCATCAAATTTTGGCATTTCTCTTCAAATCAAAGGATTCAATTTTCTCATGGGAAATTCTAGTGGAAATTTCTATTTTGTTGTTGGGGATTTTATTGTAATCAAACATATATCGATTTTCAATCCATATACGTTTGAGGGCGCATGTTAGAATATGTGAGATCCACCGTTGGATTAGGTGTAGATCTCACCGTTAGATCTTCTTGTGGGAGATTAGGCAAGTTGGTTAATGAGGCAACCCACTAGAATAGGCAGCAAGATTTAATTAGTAAGTAGATTAGATTAGAATATTCCATCATTATCTCTTTCCATAGTTTGCTTGATCTCTTTCTATGTTTATCATGTATGTGCTCAATATAAGCACACCTTGAGCTTTATTGTAAATCATCCAAGATTAGTGAAAATCTCCAAAATTCTTCAACATGTGTCAATGTTATAAGGTACGTACGTAACACATTCTTTTAATGTATCCATTAATTATCATGAAATATACTAATTACTCGTATACAATACAAAATGACTGACTTTTAGAACATATAGTCTAACACTATTATCCTTTAAATAAATAGAAAACATGCCTATGTTTTGGTGCACTTGGAAATACTAGAAGGGCTTTCCAGAGACCAACCTTGACACAAAAGAGGGTAAGTAAGAGGTAATATATTTGTTTAACCCTTTGTAAAAAATGATGTTTGTTCCGATGATTGTAATTGGTGGAAATTACTTCTCTAGAAGTCATAAGTTGCTTCAAGCCGCACCCCTCATTTACCCTGATTGCCGTTGAAATCTAACCTGTGGCTAGAACAGATCCTAGCTGGAAGCAGTCCTGAGGTGATGGCCGGTGCTCACAAACATACGGTCAGAAAGCGCCTAAAGTTTGGACTCCAAGGGGGGGTTTTATGATGCTTGAAGTCTAAACCAACAATAGAAATATGAGTTGAGTTCTCTAATGAGCTCTTTGTTGACTTTTATGTGAAAAGTCTTTTTGTAATTCAAACTTACAATGGGGTGTTTTAGTCATTTTATGTTTGTCCTTATTTGGGACTTGCTTTATGCTTTTGGGCTTCCCTCCAAAAGGACTAAAGTCATGAGAAAACTTTAGTCCTAGATGGGAAGTGTGAGAGGGTGAGAGTGGCCATATATATACTTTCATTCTCTTAACCTTGTGAATGAGCAAGAGGTTATGGGGATCGTACGCGCACGGATCGCCCACTTGGGTTCGGCGGGCTTTTGGTCTTACCACACACGCGTGCCGCCAGGCTCGGCTCGGCCGGCCGCGGGCATGGGCCCAAGGCCTTTTTCTTTTTCTATTATTTATTTTTCTATTTTTCTTTTAACGGTTCAAGACTTTATTTATTTTGTTTTAACTCTTTTTACCGTTTGAGATTTATTAATCGTGGTTTAGTGACCGTTTGGTAACGTCTCTCACTCACTAAAAAAGTGCGACGTTTCAACCTAACATGTCTATCAATTTTCTATTTATTCAGATTTGTGGAAAACAGAAAGATACCTTTTGGAATGACTTTCTGTTTCCATTGTTCTTCTCCTTGCTTTCATCTGTTTTCTGCAACTACTCCTTCCTCCCCAACCCTTTCTGATCAAGGCAATTTTGGCTTATATAAGCAAGTTTTAAGGCATCCGGGCTGCGTGAGTGCACACCCCTGGAGCGAGAGTTGTTGTATCCTGGAGGCATACGCGGAGACTCCCATCTGCACCGTTGATTCGTCATAGTGGGGGCGAGATTTGCCTTAAGGACAGCGAAGATCCTTCGTGCCTCAACTCAATAAGTGATCTAACGACTTTGTTTATTTCTTTCAGTTAATTCTTGCAGAAAATAGTTACTGTTGAAATCTGCTTTTGAAGTTACGAGAATAATTTCGTACAAGGTATTCTCGAATCTATAAATTACAGATTTGCACATAATTTTTTTAACAAACTTAAGGCAAATCTTTCACAATCTGTGATCTGTAATTTTGGGATTTCAAATTCTGAAAATTAATCATCATGGCTTCCCAAACGGAAAGACCGAAAAAATTTGACGGATCGGATTTTGGTAGATGGCAAGAAAAGATGCGATTCTTTCTAACATTTTTGAACCTAGACTATATCTTGAATGATCCTGAACCATCACCTAATGAGGAAGAACCTGCAAGAACCCATCTATCTGAAAAGAGGAAAAGAGATAATTATCTCCGTAAGGAACATATACTGAGTTGTCTCAGCAATCAATTGTTTGATGTGTTTTTTAGAATTGAGTCTGCAAAAGAGTTGTGGTAAACTCTAGAGCAGAAATACCTAGTCGAAGCAGCGGGTTCTAAGAAACATCTTATTGGAAAATATTTTCTATATCAGATGATGGATGGTAAATCTATTATGGATCAAGTGAATGAGATCCAGTTGATTGTTTCTGACATTCTTGCTAGAGCGATCAAGATAGAATAACAGATCCAAATTGGTGCTATCATTGAAAAACTACCACCTTTGTGGGAGAAATTCCAAGACACTTTACTGCATGATAGAAATGATTTTTCTCTTCAAGACTTGTTTGTTTATCTTAGAACTGAAGAGGAAAACCGTTTCAGAAAACAGAAATCTAAGGCCTATGAATTTAACTCTAAGGCAAATCTCACTGAATCTTCATTTGGAAAGAAAAACTCTTCCAAACCTGGGTCTGGATCAGGAAAAGATAATTTCAAGAAAAACAATAAGGATTTCAAGAAGAAGAAGGGTAACTGCTTTGTGTGTGGAAAAGCAGGTCACTATGCTAAAAATTGTCGAAAAAATGATAAGAAGAAAAACCCTCAAGGAAACAATGCGCCTCAGGCTAATGTGGCTGAAGATCAATATATGTCGGCCGTAGTATCTGAAGTGAACCTGGTTAGTAACATGAAGGACTGGTGGGTGGACATTGGTGCCACCAGACACATCCGCAGTGACAGAAGTTATTTTCTTCCTACGAGCTTGTAGGGGATGGAGAGTAGCTTTTCATGGGAAACTCGTCATCATCTGCTCTGGCGGGTAAAGGAATAGTGTTGTTGAAGCTTACATCTGGAAAAGTTCTGAAGCTCTGTGATGTCCTTCATGTACCAGATATAAGAAAGAATCTGGTGTCTGGGTCACTTCTGATCAAGAAAGGGTTTAAACTGGTTTTTGAGGTTGATAGATTTGTAATCACTAAAAGTGGTGAATTTGTGGGAAAGGGTTACTCTAGTGAGGGTTTATTCAAACTGAATGTTACTGAGAACTTTATGAATACAACTTCATCTTCTTCTGCTTATATTACTGATTCTTCTTGTTTATGGCATGGTAGACTAGGTCATGTTAACTATGCATCTTTAAAGAAAATGATGACCATAGGTTTAATTCTTAAAAGTGATCAAGTAGTAGATAAATGTGAAGTTTGTGTGCAATCAAAGTACTCTAAAAAGCCTTTTCACAAAGTAGAAGAAAGAAAAACAGAACTATGAAGTTTAATTCACAGTGATGTATGTGACTTAAACAATATTTTAACTAGAGGAGGTAAAAGGTATTTTATTACATTTATAGATGATTTCTCTAGATATTGTACTGTTTATCTTATTAGAAATAAAGATGAATCTTTTGATAAATTCATTACTGTGGACCCCGATCCTGAGAGGACGAGTGCGGCGAGGGACGCGAGGTCCCCACAGCAATCCTCTAAGATCTCCACAATGTGAAGGAGAGCTCTGCCAAGGAACTCTCGAAACGGATGCCACCCTCACAGCATAGCACGAGTGGCGATACAAAACGAATGAGATACATCCTGATCAGGAGCCAGGGCTCGAAACCGAGATGTACCTAAAAAGAACTCAGAGTCGCCATCCATGGATAGGCCATGGAACCCTAAAATCAAATCCTCTGTGCAATGGATAACCAGAAATATATATGGGTTCGTGCCTGGTTACGAATGGGGAAGGTCTGAGAGCACCCCCAATTCGCCCGAGTGCAAGCACTTGGTCTCTTATGCCATTTTCATTAACTCCAAAGAAGTTTGGGTAAAAATCATATGAAATGGGAACAATCCTCAGGAATCGTCTACCTAAGCATGCATTTCCTGAGAATGAAGAAATAAACACATAAAATGAAAATGTGTCACCTAAGCAAAGCTAGGTTATGGGTGACATGCCTAACTCTAATGCAAGACTGGACTCGGACCAGAATGGCCATCCATCCTAGCTGCACTACGTATCCCGGCCTCGGGAAGAATCGGAGCCCACGTAGTTCGATGCCCTATTCAAAATTATGATGCCTAAGACACCTAGACCTCCATCCTAGACTCGATCTAAAAGACCGGACTAGTTATTAAAGCTTCTTGAACTATTATTTAAATTCCAATGAATGGTGGATTTTAGGACATCCTATATGCCCTAACTAAATGCAGATTGATTAGCCTTAAGCTAATGCAGGTGGTTCCTACAATCCTATGTGTAACTAGGCCGTGCAACCTAATGAAAACCACGGGATGACTATATGCCTAGTCTAGCCATCGGTTCGACTAAATGTCTAACCGATCGACTCGAGGCCTCCTAACTCTAGGGACACTCACACGACAGGACATACCATATCAATACAAATCAAGACAAACTCCTAACTCTAGAACACAACCTAAACAGCTAGGACATACTCCTAACTCTAGAGGAAGATCTTTTTGAAAATGGTTTGAATATTTTTGTAACTTTGAAAGATTTAAAATTTTTATTTTTAAAGGTTTGGCTGGACTTGGGATGTGGATCCCAAGCTGCACTACGTACCTCGTGGAAGAGGATCAAGCCAACGTAGTTCGAAACAAACTCTCCTAATTACTGATTCTAAAACACTCAACACTTTAGGCTTTTTAAGGTTTTTCAGTTGTTTTTCATATTTTTAAAGTTTTTCAAAAGTTTTTAAAGTAAAGAGTTTTCACCCTTTTGGTCAAAGACCTAAGGGAAAACACAAAGCAAAACCCTAGGACCAAACCTTAGGGCAAATAGGGGAAACCCCTAAACAAGGCAAACTAGACTATCGATGACAACAAAAATGATCTATGATCTCAAAAGGCAAAGCTATAATGAGACTGGGCTAGTCTCCAAAGAAGAAGAAATGACAACAAGACTATGGAGAAACTCCTTACTAACAGCACTCAAGAAGACAAATGAGCCACAGGCTCTCTAATACTACAACTTAAAGGAGGAATGAGTCAAAGACTCCCAAATAACACCAACGGAAGAACCAACGAGTCAAAGACTCCCTGGTAATATCACAAAAGAACAAATGAGTCAAAGACTCTCTAATGATACCAACTAAGAAAACGAAGTGAGTCAAAGGCTCTCGAAAAGAAATGGAAACACGAGTCAAAGACTCCAACAATACCAACTAAAAGATAAATGAGTCAAAGACTCTCTAAAAGAAAAGAAACACGAGTCAAAGACTCCACTAACACCAACTAAAGGATAAATGAGTCAAAGACTCTCTAAAAGAGATGAAAACACGAGTCAAAGACTCCACTAACACCAACTAAAGGATATATGAGTCAAAGACTCTCTAAAGGAAAAGAAAACACGAGTCAAAGACTCCACTGACAACAGCTAAAGACAGATGAGTCAAAAGACTCTCTAAAAGATATGGAAACGCGATCGAATCATATAATAGAAGATTGAAAATCTGTGATCAAGATGAGATGAGATAGCATAAGATTGCTTTCAACGGATGGATCATGAATGACTAATCCTATGAGATCTTTGGAAATGAATGGGATTTACATCCTAACCCCAAAGGAAAAGTTTTTTAATCTTCACACATTTTATCAGTGTTACCTGAAGGCATCAACCCTAACCATAATCTAGCGGAGTGGAGAGAGGATCTCGACTCATGACTTTGTTTGTGTACCTAGGACCGATCGTAGCCATTGGAAGATGGACTACGGCCTAATCTAGACACAAATGGGTAGGATATCCTAAACTAGGCTCACACACGTGATGCACATGTGTTCGTATACTACATGCATGTGTGGGTTAATCTAGGGGTAAGGCCAAGAGTTCCCTTAGCGCGAATCCATGTTCGATATACTGTACCAGTGTCCGGCGTATCAGTACGTGAACAAGAGATCCGTTTACGTACCATAAAGGTACTAGGCTAAGGGTGGAATGCTTCTCTAGCACAGAGGCACCAGGTGATGAAATCCCAGTCAACCATGCTAGATAACACTCCGGGTTCCTAAAATAGGATGTGTGTGCATGTGAGATGCAGGGGTTTAGATGCAAGTGATGTAAGTGTGTGCAATAAGTTCGCGCAATCTATGATGCCTTCAGGTTTTGTTAGATTAAGTTTGAGTAAATGTGATGAGAAAATAAAACATACAAACTAATCACAGCATCAGGATTTTACAAAGGAAATCAGTGATTCCTAAGGTTTCTATTTTGATAATTTAATGATTGAATATGTGATGGAATATTATGATCTGGAAATTTTTAAAACAATTTGATTTTAATTCAATTTACTCAAGGATTTTAAAAGGTTTCAATTCAGATTGTAGATTTACACATCAACATATAACAAATCTTTTCAGAACAAGATGAAATTTTTACAGTAACTTCTCCTTAATTATATAAGATTATAATAAAAATTTCATAGATTTTAAATGTGGTTTGCTATTAGTTTTTCAATGTTGAAAGTTTCTGTCCAGATTGTGAATTAACACAGTAACGTATAGCAAATCAATTCAAAACAATATGAAATTTCTATAGTATGTTTATTACAATAAGAAAGGATTACTGTAAAAGTTTCATAAATTTTAAAAATGATTTACTATTAATTTACGATTTTACAAATATCCATCCAGATTATGAATTAACAAAGAAACACATAGTAAATCAAATCCAAATCAGTTTAAACTTTATGAAAACATGTAATTCCCGTAGTAATTATCAAACAAATATTTTCAGAAGTTTTCATTGCAATTTACTATTTTTATCAGATTTAATACAGCATGCATGATTTTACGTAAAAAATCATAAACAAATATCCAACAGCAACCAAAAATCTTGAAAAATTCACGGGAGATTAGATTAGATTTAATTTGCATCTCATCCAAATTTCACTTTTGAAAACATTATAGAGTTTTTGAAAATTGGTTTTTTCCAAAAATACCCCTAGAGTTAAATGAATTTTTAAACCCTTTAAATCAAATCAAGAATTCATAAAGAAATTCGTACTAATTCAAAATCTTACAATTATATTATGTTTAAATTTTCATTGATTTTGGATCTATGTTGACATCTTCTTAAATTCAATCTTTAGAATTTTACCCCTTTGAGGGTAAAGTTCAAAAGGTCAAATTACGGTCAAAACGAAGTCAAAATTCTTCGAAATTCCAGATTTCTACACTTCTTAATGTGCAAAACACTCAGAGATTGAAAAAACATATTTTGAATAACAATAAGAAAAAATAAAAATAAATCACAAATTCTATCCTAGCATGCTTCTAGTTTAAGATATATGAAAGAGGGTTTTGGAATACCAACCTTGCTAGCTCTCCTTGTCTCTAGGGTAAGTAATCCTCGGATATACGCTTTGTCTTACCCTTTCAATTAGCAAAGAAAACCCCCAAAAAAAATGTTGCCGCCGATCCGTTCCGCCGTCTTCACTTTCTCTTAGAGGGAAGGATTGGGAGGTGATTGGGAGAGATAATGGAAGAAGAATATAGGGAAAGGGATTGGAGGGAGTGATTGGAAGAGATAATGGAAGAGAAAAAGATAATGGAAGATAAATCTCTCCTTTTCTCCCCCTTTTTTTTTATGGATGGGAAGGAAGAAGATATATATAGGGAGAGAAAGAGAGAGAGAGAGATGTGTTGGTGGAGAGCTCATCATGTTGTCCCTCTTAGTGGAGAATCCATCATCATTCTTCTTAGTGGAGGGCCCATCATGTTTCTTAGTGGAGAATCCATCATCATTCTTCTTAGTGGAGGGCCCATCATGTTTCTTAGTGGAGAATCCATCATTATTGTTCTTAGTGGAGGGCCCATCATGTTTCTTTAGTGGAGAATCCATCATTATTGTTCTTCATAAGAGGCCTCACAAGAGGCCCTACTGAGGCCCCACAATGTGGGCCCCACAACGCGGGCCCCACAACGTGGGCCCCACAATGTGGGCCCTCGGTTGATTCGAATTTTAAACAAATGTTCAATGCGGGCCCACCAAACGGGTCCAAATTCTCCCTCGCTCGGATTCTTATGAATAATCTCTCTCAACCTCTCAACACTAAACGGAAAAATGCGAAACATGGCGGAAATGATCGGATGGGGTTTCTCCCAAGCATAGCGAACTTGGGTCCGGTCAAAATGGGGTGTCTACAGATGCCCCTCTTTGGCAGAGCGTGTGTAACACGCGAATGGCAAAGCTGAACAGACGACACATTTTGACTGACCCGAAACCAAAACAAAGCAAATGTTTGGGTTTTCAGTTTTAAAACGATATTCACAAAGATAAAACTCTACTAACAATAGGGAGATAGTCTCTCACCGACTCTTAACTCGGCAACTAAGACATCTCAAAGAGATAGTCTCTCCCTAATACTCATGACTCGACTAATTAATAAAAAACGAACGAACGATTACAAAAACACAAACATTTTTTTTTTTTTTTTTTTTATATATCAGGCTAAGCCAAAGTAAACATAACAATTGCTCCAAGAGCACCAACCAAACAAACAAGTTAATCACTTCAATCACTCAAAGAGCTTCCATTTTCTTTTTTTAATTTTTTAGAAACCACATTGCAATTTGTCCAAGACAAGTATAATTCGAAACACTCAAAGAGTTTTTTTTTTTTTTTTTTTTTTAGAAACCTGCAAAAATAGGCCAAAGACCAATGTATCAAAACTCGTCCAAAACAAGTTCAAAATCAAACACTCAAAGAGTTAAATTTTTTTTTTTAAAAATCATGCCGATCAGTCAAAGACTCGACCAATTACTAGGGTAATCGAATATTCGAGCTAAACTCAAACTTCTAATACCCGAGGCGAGACTAAATCTCAAGCCCAGCGATAGTTATACAGATCATTGCTGAAAATAAATCTGTGTAACTACCGGGTAACTCTGACTCCTCTCTTTCAAGGTAGCGAATCACTCCGGATCACGCGGTTCTGCTAAACAGTTTCACGTAAATCCAAATTCGTAGGTCCTGCTAAACAGTCCCCTACAAACCTCTTCGCAGATACACATGACTCCTAACACGTTAGGAAGCTGCACATTGCGGGACGATGATTAGGTAAGTCACCACTTGACATTACACTACTAATCATCTGGGTACTAAGTACCAGAGGCGAGACTAAGTCTCAAGCCTAGCGATAGTTATACAGATCATTACTGAAAATAAATCTGTTTAACTATCCGAGTAACTCTGACTCATCTCTTTTAAGGTAGCGAATCACTCCGGATCACGCGGTTCTGCTAAACAGTTCCACATAAACCCAAATTCGTAGGTCCTGCTAAACAGTCCCCTACAAACCTCTTCGCAGATACACATGACTCCTAACTCGTTAAGAAGCTGCACATTGCGGGACGATGATTAGGTAAGTCACCACTTGACATTACACTACTAATCATCGGGGTACTAAATACCCGGGAGAAGGAAGAAAAGACCAATCCGTGTAACACAGGATCGGAAATATTTTCCTTATTAAAACATTTCAAAAAGACCAAACCGTGTAACACAGGTTCGATAATTTCCATCTCTATTAAAATCTTTCAAAAGGACCAAACCGTGTAACACAGGTTCGGTAATTTCTATCTCTGTTAAAAACTTTCAAAACGACCAAACTGTGTAACACAGGTTCGGTAATTTCAAACTCTGTTAAAATCTTTCAAAAAGACCAAACCGCGTAACGCAAGTTCGGTAATTTCAAACTCTGTTAAAATCTTTCAAAAGGAATGAAGAATTTACCATCTTTGATCGATTTCACTAATGGGCCAGTCATCTCTTACCAAGAATAACTAGGAGCGCATGATCTTTGCTGAAAGCAAAACTCAAATAGATTGATGAGATTTTCAGGTGCTGACTCTCTTTAACAGGTGAGAAGCATTTTGATGAGGTTTGAAGGATGCAGGAGTAGATTTTATACTCCGCTGGGAATTAAAGTTTCTGAAACTGACTCCAAAAGAAACAATTGGATCAAGGAATTCAACTCAAAGAGCATGTTCAAGCTTCTCTGCTTTCTATTTGCTAAGAATAGATATCCCAGTTATCATTGTGTAATATCTTTTATGACGTAAGTCATAAAAGATGCCCCTAGTATGATGTGCTTCCATGACAAAGTCTTAAGAAGGCAAAAGCAAGGTAAGTAGAAAAAATTTGAGTTTGCATGGGTTCTTTCTTTGGTATAGTGGTAAAACCATCTCCACAAAGGCTGAATGTAAGAATTCTTCATTTTGCTCGGTGCTTGAGGCTTTGATGTTTCAGGCAGGTCTGAATAACAAATCTCTTGCCCTTCTTTGATTCTTAAACCAGGATCTACTTTGAATTTTCTTTTCACTTTGGAAGGTATACACCCATTCTCTCCAGTGCCAAACACTTTTGATTCTAAAAGAAAAACAATGATAAACCAGAAACAGACTTCTGATGACTCTTTCAAAGAAGACTTACAATATTCAAGGGACTTGACTAAATTTTGATTCACCCTTAGATAAAATGTGTTATTTTGTTATGGTAAGGTTAGCCACTCTTAGAGCACTCTCAAAAACTATGTCAAGATGACCTAATTTCCTCCATCGGGATCTCCGTCATGGTTGTTACCCCTTTCGGATTGCTCGGTCTTAATGCCCCTAGTTTAAAAAGGTGTCAAAATAAGTCTCGCTGACACTACTCGGATTCCAGGATTCTGCCCTGTGCAGAGGTGGCTTCTCCGTCTCCCTGATTTCTCTCTTCAAAAGAAGTCATAACTTTTGCTTTCCAAGCTTTCAGTCTGAAAGACCACTTATCTCAACTTTTGCTTGTACTCAAACTTGGGAATTCTACGTAACTGAGGAGCTCCTTCTGCTTCTATTCAACTCAACTGTTCATGGGAAGTCTTTGCCCTTGACTGGATTACCTCTTCAAGTTTTCAATCCAGCAGACCACTACCCTGACTTTTTGCATAAGCTAACTCTTTTGGCTGTTAACTTAGCAAATGTATATCTCTAGGCCGCCCTTTCGGGTTTTCAACCTAGTGGGTCTTCAGACTCTCATTCTTTTCTTTCTGTTTTTCTTTTCATTCGCCTCGAACCTTTGCTTGTTTCACTAGAAGGACTTTCTAGGTGGGCTTGGGTTCGAAAGGGTTGAATACCTAAGGTTCTAAAGATTTGAACCGAATCTGGTCTAGCCAGACTACCTACGTACCCCAAAGATGGAGGATCAGATCCGCGTAGTTCGCTTTGGGATTTTTCAAAGAATGGTTTAGCATTTAGCTTCAAAATTTTCAAAGGGGATTTTATCCCAAGGTTTGACCGAACTTGAATTAATCAAGTTGCCTACGTACCCCTGAAGAGGTGGGGATCAGGTCCGACGTAGTTCGGGTGCATAAATGCCCCGGGTTTATAATGTGTTTGAAAAGAAGTTGTTTTAATTTTGCTTTTGGCCCAAAGGGTTTACAAATGGATTTTAAAACATTAGGATTTTGGCTATAAAAGCTCAAACGATCAAGGATGGCCTCCTGATGTATTTGATGTACAAGCCCTTTTGTTTAAGGTTCAAAGCCTTTGAAATTTTTTTTTTTTTTTGAGGAGTCTGGCGGTTTTCTGGCAAAACTTCAACCACTGTGCTCCACTCCCATCTCGAAGATCTTGAATTTATGCTCAAGATTCCACAACTCTGTCTGAAAATCTTCTCTCAATATCTCATCAGCTCCACAGGATGCCTGACGCTTATCTCTTTAAAAATTTATTCCTCAACTGGATGTCTAATGCAGATGAAGTCTTGCTTTGATCAACGACAGGGCATTCCCCTGGTTTATCCTTATAGGATCAAGCAAGACTACCTCAAACCCCTCTAAACAGGTTTATCAATTCTTTGCGCTCCTTAGGAGATAAAGTTTTTCCAATCCATCCATCCCGAGTTTCGGATTTCGATACCACTATCAATGGCTTTGATTTCTTCTTTAAGTGGCTATGCTCGACGCTCTTCCTCTCGTTCGACCATCTTTCAGATCTCGAGGTGAATTTCGTCTGCATTCTCATCCGAGAAGGGGGTCTTTAGTTGTTTAAACATTAGATCTAAGAGTGAATCATAGAGTATCAAAGATACGAAATCAACAATTTTATTGAATTGAGGACTGTAAGTACATTGATGATTTTTGACACACCTCGAAGGGCTCTTCATCAGTCCTGATAGAAAACAGAATACTGACTCTGTATAAGAAAGATTGACAGACATGACTTCATTTTTTTTTTTTTTTAACATCTACGTAACTGAACTTTTTCAACTTAGAGAGAAGAAAGTTGATGTACACTCAATGAAAGACAAATCTAAAGATACAGGACACTTCTTCAAAGGTAGTGAACTGACACTGAAAGCTTATAGGTGATACACCTTTCCTCATGATAATGATAACTATAAAGTTCAATCCCGGAGTAGAAATCACAGAAAAGGCAACTCCACAAGGTCTAGGTTAAATGGGGCAACAAAAGGCTTATGTTGACAATGTGGGTAAAACAATAGACTGCCTGGATCAAGTATGATTAGAAATAGTCAGTCTTTAGAAAAAATGGTCTTTCGCTAAACATAGACTCTTGACTTGGAAGCACACACACTTGATCAATAGTCATGGGATAAAGATTCTGAACAAACAGAGAAAAGAGTAATCTTGAAATACACCAAAGGGTATTTTATTCTAAAAATCAAAGAAATATTGTCTATGAAGGTCAAAGCGAAATAGACAGTGATATTATGACCTACATCAACAGGGTTTCAATGAATTCTCAATCCACACCTTGAAGTCTCATTTGAGTATAACTGCTCTTCTTTTTGGGAATGAAAGAGTCAGGAACGATAAACATCCATAATCAAAATAAATTTCGATCTCAGCAATGATCATGCACTCAAAGAATACAGGTAAGATCAAACTTTTCCATTAATGATTTCGATATGATCCAAGGGTAAAAGATATATGATAGGTAAACATGGATCAAAAAATCAATGGCTCAGATAATAGACCATGGCCATAAGAATGACAAAAGTAGGGTCAAAGACCAGATCTAAAATCTGAATGATGGATATCAACAACTGTACGATCAATATGAGATGAAATGATAGACCATGGTCATAAGGACAGCAAACGAGCTATCGGCCAGATCTCAAGACAAACAGGTTGACAAATAAGGATCTAATCCTACTAAATGATGTATACATGAGAATCAAGACAAGGCAGACTGACTCCAAAGGATAGCAATCATGCTTAACATACTTTTGGATAAAATCCAGCAGCATAACAGCTATACGAGGAGGTCAAGGTCCAGACTAAGTAAACTGACTCTAAAGAGTAGCCGTCATGCTCAAAATGTTCTGTAGCCGTCATGCTCAAAATGTTCTGGATAAAATCCGGCAGCATAACGACTATACAAGGGATCACCCTAGCTCAATCGAAAGGTATGAATAACGGTTACTAGAGAAGGGTGATCAACAGATGGACTAACCAAAGGTGAGAATATACAACAATGGGTCAAACCCTATAATCAACAGATCAAGGGCTAAACTCGGCCAAGGTAATGACGGTCAAAATCCACTGACTAGATCTAGATCTAAATTCGGAATGGATATAACCGACTGAAAGGAATAAGGAATCTCTGACTAAGAGGAGAACCATAATATACATAATCAGTATATATAAGTAAATACACATACACACAAATCCTAACCAGGGGCACCAGCCCTAATTCTAATCTAACGGAGTCAAGGAAGTCTCGACTCAAGACAGACTGGTGAGTGTACTAGGACAGTGTTGTAGCAATGTAAAAATGAGCTACCCTAGTCTACAAATGGGGCAAAGCTCCTCTAGGCTCCACATGTGTAAGCAACAGATGTTCGACCCTATATGAATGCAATATACACACGGGTACTCCCTAGTTGGGCTTCACTAGGTCAGTAAGTATATATATAATATATATAAAACAAAATAGGGCTCCGGACTCAATCTAATGGGTACTATGCGTATGAAACATACTTAATATGCTGCAGCGCTGGCGCATAGCTTGGAAGTAGATTCAACAGTACCATCAGGATGTAATAACATCCCAGTCAGGCACGCATTGAATCTATCCCATGGAGCCAATAATGAAAAACAATGAAAAATAATAAAAAAAATAAAAAATATGACAATGCATGATGTGCAGTGTGTGAATCCTTTGTTTTAATTACGCACCTACCTGGTGCCCCTGGATTCTAACGATAGAGTTCCCATTTAAAATGATTTTAGCTCAAATTTCTCCAAAGTTAATAAAAATGGCATTTTTAAAGAGTTAGGCAATGTTTCAAGAACTCCCCAGCAGAGTCGCCAGCCTGTGGACCCCGATCCTGAGAGGACGAGTGCGGCGAGGGACGCGAGGTCCCCACAGCAATCCTCTAAGATCTCCACAATGTGAAGGAGAGCTCTGCCAAGGAACTCTCGAAACGGATGCCACCCTCACAGCATAGCACGAGTGGCGATACAAAACGAATGAGATACATCCTGATCAGGAGCCAGGGCTCGAAACCGAGATGTACCTAAAAAGAACTCAGAGTCGCCATCCATGGATAGGCCATGGAACCCTAAAATCAAATCCTCTGTGCAATGGATAACCAGAAATATATATGGGTTCGTGCCTGGTTACGAATGGGGAAGGTCTGAGAGCACCCCCAATTCGCCCGAGTGCAAGCACTTGGTCTCTTATGCCATTTTCATTAACTCCAAAGAAGTTTGGGTAAAAATCATATGAAATGGGAACAATCCTCAGGAATCGTCTACCTAAGCATGCATTTCCTGAGAATGAAGAAATAAACACATAAAATGAAAATGTGTCACCTAAGCAAAGCTAGGTTATGGGTGACATGCCTAACTCTAATGCAAGACTGGACTCGGACCAGAATGGCCATCCATCCTAGCTGCACTACGTATCCCGGCCTCGGGAAGAATCGGAGCCCACGTAGTTCGATGCCCTATTCAAAATTATGATGCCTAAGACACCTAGACCTCCATCCTAGACTCGATCTAAAAGACCGGACTAGTTATTAAAGCTTCTTGAACTATTATTTAAATTCCAATGAATGGTGGATTTTAGGACATCCTATATGCCCTAACTAAATGCAGATTGATTAGCCTTAAGCTAATGCAGGTGGTTCCTACAATCCTATGTGTAACTAGGCCGTGCAACCTAATGAAAACCACGGGATGACTATATGCCTAGTCTAGCCATCGGTTCGACTAAATGTCTAACCGATCGACTCGAGGCCTCCTAACTCTAGGGACACTCACACGACAGGACATACCATATCAATACAAATCAAGACAAACTCCTAACTCTAGAACACAACCTAAACAGCTAGGACATACTCCTAACTCTAGAGGAAGATCTTTTTGAAAATGGTTTGAATATTTTTGTAACTTTGAAAGATTTAAAATTTTTATTTTTAAAGGTTTGGCTGGACTTGGGATGTGGATCCCAAGCTGCACTACGTACCTCGTGGAAGAGGATCAAGCCAACGTAGTTCGAAACAAACTCTCCTAATTACTGATTCTAAAACACTCAACACTTTAGGCTTTTTAAGGTTTTTCAGTTGTTTTTCATATTTTTAAAGTTTTTCAAAAGTTTTTAAAGTAAAGAGTTTTCACCCTTTTGGTCAAAGACCTAAGGGAAAACACAAAGCAAAACCCTAGGACCAAACCTTAGGGCAAATAGGGGAAACCCCTAAACAAGGCAAACTAGACTATCGATGACAACAAAAATGATCTATGATCTCAAAAGGCAAAGCTATAATGAGACTGGGCTAGTCTCCAAAGAAGAAGAAATGACAACAAGACTATGGAGAAACTCCTTACTAACAGCACTCAAGAAGACAAATGAGCCACAGGCTCTCTAATACTACAACTTAAAGGAGGAATGAGTCAAAGACTCCCAAATAACACCAACGGAAGAACCAACGAGTCAAAGACTCCCTGGTAATATCACAAAAGAACAAATGAGTCAAAGACTCTCTAATGATACCAACTAAGAAAACGAAGTGAGTCAAAGGCTCTCGAAAAGAAATGGAAACACGAGTCAAAGACTCCAACAATACCAACTAAAAGATAAATGAGTCAAAGACTCTCTAAAAGAAAAGAAACACGAGTCAAAGACTCCACTAACACCAACTAAAGGATAAATGAGTCAAAGACTCTCTAAAAGAGATGAAAACACGAGTCAAAGACTCCACTAACACCAACTAAAGGATATATGAGTCAAAGACTCTCTAAAGGAAAAGAAAACACGAGTCAAAGACTCCACTGACAACAGCTAAAGACAGATGAGTCAAAAGACTCTCTAAAAGATATGGAAACGCGATCGAATCATATAATAGAAGATTGAAAATCTGTGATCAAGATGAGATGAGATAGCATAAGATTGCTTTCAACGGATGGATCATGAATGACTAATCCTATGAGATCTTTGGAAATGAATGGGATTTACATCCTAACCCCAAAGGAAAAGTTTTTTAATCTTCACACATTTTATCAGTGTTACCTGAAGGCATCAACCCTAACCATAATCTAGCGGAGTGGAGAGAGGATCTCGACTCATGACTTTGTTTGTGTACCTAGGACCGATCGTAGCCATTGGAAGATGGACTACGGCCTAATCTAGACACAAATGGGTAGGATATCCTAAACTAGGCTCACACACGTGATGCACATGTGTTCGTATACTACATGCATGTGTGGGTTAATCTAGGGGTAAGGCCAAGAGTTCCCTTAGCGCGAATCCATGTCCGATATACTGTACCAGTGTCCGGCGTATCAGTACGTGAACAAGAGATCCGTTTACGTACCATAAAGGTACTAGGCTAAGGGTGGAATGCTTCTCTAGCACAGAGGCACCAGGTGATGAAATCCCAGTCAACCATGCTAGATAACACTCCGGGTTCCTAAAATAGGATGTGTGTGCATGTGAGATGCAGGGGTTTAGATGCAAGTGATGTAAGTGTGTGCAATAAGTTCGCGCAATCTATGATGCCTTCAGGTTTTGTTAGATTAAGTTTGAGTAAATGTGATGAGAAAATAAAACATACAAACTAATCACAGCATCAGGATTTTACAAAGGAAATCAGTGATTCCTAAGGTTTCTATTTTGATAATTTAATGATTGAATATGTGATGGAATATTATGATCTGGAAATTTTTAAAACAATTTGATTTTAATTCAATTTACTCAAGGATTTTAAAAGGTTTCAATTCAGATTGTAGATTTACACATCAACATATAACAAATCTTTTCAGAACAAGATGAAATTTTTACAGTAACTTCTCCTTAATTATATAAGATTATAATAAAAATTTCATAGATTTTAAATGTGGTTTGCTATTAGTTTTTCAATGTTGAAAGTTTCTGTCCAGATTGTGAATTAACACAGTAACGTATAGCAAATCAATTCAAAACAATATGAAATTTCTATAGTATGTTTATTACAATAAGAAAGGATTACTGTAAAAGTTTCATAAATTTTAAAAATGATTTACTATTAATTTACGATTTTACAAATATCCATCCAGATTATGAATTAACAAAGAAACACATAGTAAATCAAATCCAAATCAGTTTAAACTTTATGAAAACATGTAATTCCCGTAGTAATTATCAAACAAATATTTTCAGAAGTTTTCATTGCAATTTACTATTTTTATCAGATTTAATACAGCATGCATGATTTTACGTAAAAAATCATAAACAAATATCCAACAGCAACCAAAAATCTTGAAAAATTCACGGGAGATTAGATTAGATTTAATTTGCATCTCATCCAAATTTCACTTTTGAAAACATTATAGAGTTTTTGAAAATTGGTTTTTTCCAAAAATACCCCTAGAGTTAAATGAATTTTTAAACCCTTTAAATCAAATCAAGAATTCATAAAGAAATTCGTACTAATTCAAAATCTTACAATTATATTATGTTTAAATTTTCATTGATTTTGGATCTATGTTGACATCTTCTTAAATTCAATCTTTAGAATTTTACCCCTTTGAGGGTAAAGTTCAAAAGGTCAAATTACGGTCAAAACGAAGTCAAAATTCTTCGAAATTCCAGATTTCTACACTTCTTAATGTGCAAAACACTCAGAGATTGAAAAAAACATATTTTGAATAACAATAAGAAAAAATAAAAATAAATCACAAATTCTATCCTAGCATGCTTCTAGTTTAAGATATATAAAAGAGGGTTTTGGAATACCAACCTTGCTAGCTCTCCTTGTCTCTAGGGTAAGTAATCCTCGGATATACGCTTTGTCTTACCCTTTCAATTAGCAAAGAAAACCCCCAAAAAAAATGTTGCCGCCGATCCGTTCCGCCGTCTTCACTTTCTCTTAGAGGGAAGGATTGGGAGGTGATTGGGAGAGATAATGGAAGAAGAATATAGGGAAAGGGATTGGAGGGAGTGATTGGAAGAGAAAAAGATAATGGAAGATAAATCTCTCCTTTTCTCCCCCTTTTTTTTTATGGATGGGAAGGAAGAAGATATATATAGGGAGAGAAAGAGAGAGAGAGAGATGTGTTGGTGGAGAGCTCATCATGTTGTCCCTCTTAGTGGAGAATCCATCATCATTCTTCTTAGTGGAGGGCCCATCATGTTTCTTAGTGGAGAATCCATCATCATTCTTCTTAGTGGAGGGCCCATCATGTTTCTTAGTGGAGAATCCATCATCATTCTTCTTAGTGGAGGGCCCATCATGTTTCTTAGTGGAGAATCCATCATTATTGTTCTTAGTGGAGGGCCCATCATGTTTCTTTAGTGGAGAATCCATCATTATTGTTCTTCATAAGAGGCCTCACAAGAGGCCCTACTGAGGCCCCACAATGTGGGCCCCACAATGTGGGCCCTCGGTTGATTCGAATTTTAAACAAATGTTAAATGCGGGCCCACCAAACGGGTCCAAATTCTCCCTCGCTCGGATTCTTATGAATAATCTCTCTCAACCTCTCAACACTAAACGGAAAAATGCGAAACATGGCGGAAATGATCGGATGGGGTTTCTCCCAAGCATAGCGAACTTGGGTCCGGTCAAAATGGGGTGTCTACAATTACATATAAAACTGAAGTAGAAAATTAGTTAGAAAAGAAGATCAAAAATTTAAGATCTCATAGAGGTGGTGAATACACCTCTATTGTTTTTAGTGAATTTTGTGAAAACCATGGCCTAATACATCAAGTTACTGCACCATACTCTCCACAGCAAAATAGAGTTGCTGAACGTAAAAACATAACTCTAATGAACATGATAAACTCTATGTAAGGAAGTTCAGGATTACCTCAAAATTTATGGGGAGAGGCTCTTCTCTCTGCTTGTTATATTCTGAACAAGATAACTTTTAAAGATTCTGACAAAACTCCTTACTGTAGACACCCCATTTTGACCGTGCCCTGCACCTCCTTGTTTTGTGCATAACTTTTTCAAATCAATGTGTATGGACCCCAAATTACACTAGTAGGCGGTTGTCCAAGCGAGTGAAGAGGGGCTGAATTTATCATTTTGTCATATGAAAAGGGGAGTGGATTATATGAAAGAAGAGCTGTCCATAGAAATTGAAAGGGTCGGATTTATCATTTTTTTTCCTAGGGCTTGCTTGTACCCAGGCCCCCCTTGTAATGTGAAGAGTAACCACAAATGCCATATGGGGCTGTCCATGAATTAAAGGGGGTGTTAATTTATCGTTTTTCCTTTAAAAAAGGCAGCTCGAATTAGGGTTCTGGGGTCTTCTCCCCAACAGAGAGAAACCCATTTTTGAGCAGCCGCAAGAGGGAGAGAGAGACAGAAGAAGAAGGAGAAAACCCATCTCCTCCCCTAGCCGCCATCTTCCCCTTTGCAATCACCACCATTCTACCATCAAAACCCATTATCACCTCCACTGGTTTGCCATCTCCTCCATCCCCACCCTTTTCTCCGGCCGAATCCCATAGACCTCCATTGATTCCGGCAATCTTGCCGGAATCCAATCCAAAACCCTCTACCCTCCATCTAAACCGCGACTACCACCCTCCCTTACCCAAACTCGTTTCCTTTCTCCACCTCTATCTCTCATTAGCAAAACCCGTTTCCATCAGAAATAGAGAAACAGAGCAGAGAGAGAGAGGGGAGGAGGAGAAAAACACAGAGAGGAAAAAGAAAAAAGGGAGCCGCCATCTTCACCATCGGAATCCCTTCTCCAGCAACCACCGGCCACAATACCACGATCTTCCATTTTCTTTTACCCTAATCCAAACCTTGGATTTACCCATTAATCCAACCTCATCTTCTCCATTTCAAACCCAAAACCCCTTTCTCTGCAATCCGGCCACTCTTCTCCGACCACCATACCCCTATTCCATCTCCCATTTCTCTATTTTTCATCTCCATCTCTTCCACCCATAAACTCCGACCGGATTTAGCCAAAACCCATTTTCTTCGGCAAGCTTCCATGGATTCCGGCGAACCTTGCTACCTCCGGCCATCTCCCTAGCAGCCACCACCGACTACCTCCTCTATTTTACCCCTTTCCCACTTCCATTTTAACCTCTACCTTCGGCCAGTCAACTCCTCTTCTCCGATTACAGCCACCATGGATTCCGATCACCTCCAATCCAAAACCCACTTCCCACCGACCATCCTCTCAACCTCTCATCCATTTTTTCCCTTTTCCTTCATTTTCTCCACCCAACCACCTCCACCACAAACCCCATGTCCAACCCATCCCCTGTTCTATCTAAAACCCTTTTTCACCGGGCAGATTCATCCGCACAAATTTTTTTATATCCCACCGAATCTGTAATTTGTCAAATATCCTCTCTGGGTCTGCGAGTAAATGTGGCTGTTGAATTTGGGATTGTGGGTTTTGGGTCATGGACATTTGTAGGGTCGGGGCATTTACAGGAGAGTGAATCAATGTATTAGATAATAAGAAATCCAAGCGGCGGCAAGCGGGAAAACTAGAATAGGGGATCGAATTTTATCTTACCCTATTTGAGGAGCAAAAAGGTAATCCAGGAGTCGGGCCATTGATCCGGTGACCCCTATAATTCGCGATCAATTCTACTCTCTAGCAACCTCACCCAATTCAGGTAATCCTATACCATCTAGTTTTGCTATGATTTAACATTAATTCCATACTTTTTTTATAATAGCATTATATATATATATATCTGTATGGTTTTTGTGATGATATCAGTATAATTGGTTTTCGATGAATGGTAGCAAATCTATTGGTGATCATTTGTATGGATAATTACACTACCCAAATTCAACGAGGGCATTGAATCTGCTAGTTATATTCAGTTTTGATATCGGCACCACTCAGCTATGATGACGGTGCTACATCTGCTCGTTTCGTTGTGTTTTGGTAGTGGTCTACTCACCTTCTGTCACTTGTGTAATTTTAGCTTGATTTCCCTTGTCTGGATGGATGGTGGAGGGATGTATGCTTAACTGATGTAGGAAATCGGGTTATTACTTATACCCATGTCATGGGTATGAGTATCATCTGATTTCACAGGAGACCCATGTCGAGGGTTCAGCTGAATTGTTTTGTGGTTCTGAAGTTTTATTCTTTGAAATTATAATACATTGATTCATGGTTGCTTATCTTGTTTTCTGCTGTGGTGGCATTGCTTCTGGCTTTAGATTTAATTTGGCTTTTGATTGCAAGATGGCAATCTTATTTTCTGTGATGAAGGCGATGGCCCAAGCCCATCTTTAGGGGACTCGCTCAATCCAAGTAGCGCTCCCCTCTTTTGTTTAGTAGGCCTACCCAACCTTTTGGATTTCTTTTAACCATTTTTTTTTAAAAAGAGCCCTTCTCTGGGCAATGATAAGGTTACTTGGAGCCCGTCTTTATGTTTTGTGGCTCACCGCTTCGCACTTGGATCTGCATAAGTTGGTGTCCCATGTATGCACTGAAATTTTTACTAATTGGAATTATCATAATCTTTTGATATTTCTAATACTCTTCTTATCTTAAGCATTGAGTTAGGTTCTGAAGACGATAATGAATGGACTGTTCAGGTGAGATTATCTTGAAGCTTATCATATTTGTTTAATTTTGTTTAAATAAATTGTTTTAGGAAAGAAGGAGATCAGATGACTACTCTATTCGATATTATCGACATGAGTACTGTCTGATTTCAAGACGGGATTAGAAATAATATCATGTGTATTATGATATCAGATTATTACTTTAGCATCATCTGATTTCATCCCCATATTGGGGTGGTGTTTGTGGTTGGGCATAGAAGTGTTTGATATTGTTTTTGCTTTATTAGGCTATCCAGCGGCTGGTCTGGACTAATTTATGTTGTTTATCATTTTATGATTGCTATAGGTTGTGTATTTTTTTAATTGAAAATTCTTCTTTGCTTAACACTTGATTTATTTTTATAATAATTGAATGGAAATCTGAGTTTATTTGATAACCTTTTTCTTCACTTTGATTAGAGACTAACTCAGTCTTGTTAGAGCTTTGCTTGCTTGGGATCTTGGATCGTTTTCTCTGTTCTTGGGGCACTTCTTTACGTGTTGTGGTTCGTCTCTTTGAGACGCTAGTTGCTTGTTCGGGGTTTACCCTTTAGATTTAGGGCTTTGCCCTAGTTTATGGTTATGCTTGCGTGTTCCCTTTAAGATTGAAAACATTCAAAGGTCCAGAGCATTGAAAAAGCTTTAAAAATCCAAAAAACATTAGAAATTTGAAACTCAAAAACATTTGAAAACTTTAAAAATATCAAAAACATTTGAAAAACATAAAAAACCTTTAAAAATCTAAAGTGTTGAGTGTTTCTTTTAGAAGCGTATTAGGCGAGTTCGATTTTCGAACTACGTTGGCTTGATCCTCTTCTAAGAGGTACGTAGTGCAGCTTGGGATCTTCATCCCAAGTCCAGCCAAACTTTGTAAATAAATGCTTTAACCCTTTTTCTTCAAAACCTTGTTTTCAACAAGATCTTCCTCTAGAGTTAGGAGTTTGTCCTAGATAGAGAGTTTTAGAGTTAGGAGTTTGTCTTTTGTTGTGTGCTTGTTGTGTGTTTGTGTTAGAGTTAGGAGTTTGTCTTTTGTTGTCTGTTTGTTGTGTGCTTGTTTTAGAGTTAGGGGTTTGTCCTAGAGTCATAGGAGCGCCTCCGTCCGGTCAGTTGGCGATTCACATCGCCGACTGATGACTAGGTCTAAGATGCGTTAGTGATCCCATTGTTTTCCTTAGGACGCACAGCCTAGTTACACATAGGTTGTAGGAACCACCTGCATTAGCTTAGGGCAAACCTGCATTTAGTTAGGGCATATAGGGTGTCCTAAAATCTACAATTCACTGGAATTTAAATAATTGCTCAAGAAGCTTTAATGACTAGTCCGGTCTTTTAGATTGAGTCTAAGATAGAGGTCTAGGTGTCTTAGGCATCCTAGCTTAGAATAGGCGCGAAGAACTACGTTGCCTTGATTCTCGTGGAGGCGGGGATACGTAGGCTTCTTTGGATGAATATCAGACCATCCGAGGACTCGGGCTAAATCGTTTAGAGTCTTAGGATTTGTTGTTTTGTTATATTGTATATTTTGTTGTGTTTTCTTACTTTCTTGTGCAGAACTATACCTTTAGCTGTAGCATGCATGTGTTCGTCCACCAGAACTTAAACACCCTTTAGGCATGTCACTCATAACCTAGCTATGCTTAGGCAACACATCTTTCATTTTATTTTATGGGTGCTTATTATCTTTATCCTCAGGAATGCATGCTTAGGTAGACGACTCCTGAGGATTGTTCTCATTTCACATGATTTTTGCCCAAAACTCTTCGAGGTTAATAATAAATGGCATAAGAGACCAAGTGTTCGCACTCGGGCGAATTGGGGGCGCTCTTCGGACCTTCTCCATTCGTCATCAGGCACGGACCTTTTGTATCTCTGGTTATCCATTGCAAACAGAGCATTTGTTTTGGTTCCATGGCGCATCCATGGATGGCGACTCTGAGTTATTTTTAGATATATCTTGGTTTCGAGCCCTGGCTCCGGATCAGGATGTATCTCTTTCTTTTTATATCGCCACTCATGCTATGCTGTGAGGGTGGCAACAGTTTCGAGAGTTCCCTGGTAGAGCTCTCCTTCACATTGTGGAGATCTTAGAGGATTGCATGAGGGATCTCGCGTCCCGCGCCGTCGTCCTCGGATCGGGGTCTACAGGCTGGCGACTCTGCTGGGGAGTTCTTGAAACATTGCCTAACTTTGTTAAAATGCCATTTTTGCTAACTTTGGAGGAATTTGGGTTAAAATCATCTTAAATGGGAACCTTTTCGCTTAGAATCCAGGGGCACCAGATAGGTGCGTAATTAAAACAAGGGATTCACACTGCACATCATGCATTATCATAATTTTTATTCCTTTCATTGTTTTTTTATTTGTTTTCATTATTGGCTCCACGGGATAGATTCAATGCGTGCCCGACTGGGATGTCATTACACCCTGATGGTACTGTTGAATCTATTTCCAAGCTATGCGCCGGTGCTGCAACCGTAAACACTGGGCGTACTTGTGTTTACAGCAGCCAATGAGCAATGAAGCATACTATGTCTAACATTGGGCGTACTTTTGTTATACATATTAAGTATGTTTCATACGCATAGTACCCATTAGATTGAGTCCGGAGCCCTACTTTGTTTTATATATTATGTATATACTTACTGACTTAGTGAAATCCAACTAGGAAGTACCCGTGTTTATATAAGTATATTGCATTCATATAGGGTCGAACATGTGTTGCTTACACATGTGGAGCCTAGAGTCAGGAGCCTTGTCCTATCTGTAGACTAGGGTAGCTCACCTTGCGTGGCTACAGCACGGTCCTAGTACACTCACTGGTCTGTCGCAAGTCGAGACTTTCTCGACTCCGTTAGATAGATTAGGGCTGGTGCCCCTGGTTAGGATATATGTGTATGTATATATACCTATATATACTGATTATGTATACTAAGGTTCTCCAATTGACACCATGTATTGGTATTTCCATTCATGAACAAATTTATTAAGACTTCTTCTTTCTGAAATTGTTTTGGGCAAAAATCTTCATCTGGGTTAAGGACAGCCACTTTAATTAGCATGATCTGGACTGATACCCCGGGACACTACTGCGAAAGATTTTATAGGCTGGAACCCACTCTGATGGAACATTCCTACTACATTCACTTTATGGCCTTCAAATGGACGGGTAAGGAAATAATCTTAAAGAAGCTGAAACCCACCGACTCTGATGGGACATTCCTATTACATTCACTTTCTGGCCTTCAAATGGGCGTGTAAGGAAACATGGAGCAACAATCCACACTCAAGTTCTTCAAATTGTTTGGTTTGGTTGGAGTGGTTTAGACTGTGACATCTCTGGTGGTGGGCCTTTCCTGATTGAAGGGTCTAGAACATGCTGGCTACATGTTTGTGGACCTGTAGGAATCTTCTAATCTACTTCTCACACAGGCCCATGATTTCTAAACCCGACCCATGTTATTTTCGGGTCGGGTCATCGACCAGACCCAAGTTGCAGCCCTACAGATCACAATATGGTTAAATTAAACTTTGATGGCTTGAGCATTGGTAATCTTGGCCTACCCGGCAATGGAGGGCTTCTCAAGGACGAAGCTGGCTTGACTAGAGGTCGTTCTCAGGTCTTATTAAGATCAAAGATTCTAACGAAGAAGGAATTAAATACACAGAGATATCTTGAGCCGAATAATTGTGGAAAGGGACAGGCTAAACGTCATTAGATAGTTGGATGGGAGAAGCCCCTACCCGTAAAGATTTGCAATTTTTGTTATGAGATCCAAGATCAGCCATGTTTCATTTGTCACGCCAGGAGGTCGGTTAATAGTAAAGCGGACCGGTTCGCTCGATTAGGAACAAACAGGGAACAACCACAAAGCTCCAATGGCAATATTCATGCTTGAGCAGGAACTTTAGGGAGCTTTCCATATATAAAGGGAAGATCAACTGCCATTGAGTCCCGTCTCCTCAAAAGTCAAAACTCTCCTCCAAAACTGTTCACAGTTCTCTCCTCTTGCTATATACTTGGTTTAAATGGATCAAGTACATAGATCCCGGCCATTGATCCTGCTAAGGCGACACCAACAGTAAGATCAATTCCTAACAACATTATCGCTTGATGCCACCACATGGTCCATAGTGATTTACTCTTTGGTCTGCACCCACTACAGGATAGTGGGTCTCAGCCCCGAACCCTAGCTTATATGTAATTTTTTACAACAAAATTACATACTATTGGATTATTGGTCTGATTTTGGACTCAGCCCACGAGATCCAAAGAAAGGCCTATCAGGTGGACGGTTTTGATCAATCTAAGGTGGAACCTATTAGTCCAAAACAAGGGGTTGACATCCACCTTGTTTTGATAATGAGACAAATCACTTTGTTTTACAACTTTTTAACCAGCTTTAAAATTCTATTACAATTCTGAAAAAACTATCAGCAGCCAATTAGAGAAGTATAAAATAAGTACGGGCGCTCGGGCTAGTTGGATCGGGTTGAGACCAACCCTAGCCTAACCCGAGATGGCATTCCTTCAACCATAATCCGACCCAAACCGAGCCTCGTGTTGAGGATGGTCAACCCTAACCCAACCCGCCTCTAAATCTTTCAACCCTATCCCAACTCATCTAACCCGATATCGGGTCGGGTTGAGTAGGGTTGGGTTCGGGTTCACCTAGGGCCAAACAGAAAAATACAAGGAAAATGATAACCCAAAGAAAAGTATGATAAATTTAGAGGACGGAGTTCAGGTTCAGGTCAGGTCGGGTGACGCCAACGGTTAGGATCAATTCATGCAAGAGATTGGGGCCAGTATTGTCTGGGTAGAGGGATTGCTTTAAGGTTTCCTTGGGCCTTGTTCGTTTTAGATTGCTTTAACCAGTTTTAAAAAGCTATTACAGCTCCAAAACAGCTATCAACGGCCAATTAGAAAGGTGTAAAAGAAGCGTAGTCATCCAATTATCAAAACATTTTCGTGCCGATATCAGTTTGCTTAATAATTGTCGGATGAGTGCATTTTGGCCCATGGCCCCCCAAATACAAGGCGCTCGGATTGGTGAACAGGTGGGTCCCACTGAAACTTTTGCTTTCCCATCTATTGGAATTCCTCACTCCGAGGGGAGGAGAAGAAGATATCTAAGAAGGACAAAAGCCATGTGTCAGGGTTCCACGTAAAAGCAGCTAATCCCTCCCTCTAACGGCTAGCTTTTAGGGGTGAGTTCTACGCGGTTAAATTCCCTACACCACTGGTGAGTCCCCATCAACTACGTGAACCTCTTATGTCCTATAAAGAGGTTGTGGGCCCTCAAATGAACGGTGTGGATCATCATAGAAAGTGGGTCCCTGTACTTTCTGAAAATACTAAGACTTCAGGTGCACACATCATATAAAATCTCTATAAATAAATAACCCCGATAATAGTGCCATTAGGGTTAAATCCTAAAGATCATCATCGGGTCCCCCATGGAACATATGTGTTTAAATTTAGACTATTGATATGGTGGGCCATTACAAAGCGCCCCACATGGTCAGTTCACATGCCAAATGTACAAAGTATTAAACCCTACTAGAATCAAGGGTCTAGAATCATTCTATCAGGGTGGGACCAATGATAACAGGCCAGACTTGTACTTGTCGGTTGGAATATTCAGTGCTCAACTCAATGAAAACCAAGACAAATAGGTTTGCTTTATTTAAGAATAAGGGGTATTTTCGTCATTTAATAATTTAAAATATACCACCGTTTGTATTCACATTACCTGCAAAATAGTGATAGTTGGAGACTCTTAATGCAAAAACCCCCAATATGGAAACTGCTCATGCACGTAACAGCCTCCCAAAAGAGGAAAGGATTACACACAGTTCCTTTTTCATCCATCCACCCTTTCCTTCTTCTTATTGCAATCTCAGGCTTAGGGTTTCTTAATAATTCCAGCTCCCCCAGGTCACTGATTTTGGTATATATCTCTCACTGCCTAGAGTGTTTTTTTTTTTCATTTTTTATGTTCATTTACTTTAGTGTTGTCTTTTGTGAGTTGGGTTTTCTGCATTGTGCTCATGGGATTTAGATTAGGGCGTGGGTCCTGTTCTTGCGTTTTTTTTTTTTTTTTGGGTATCTTTAAACTGTTTGGCATGGATTGGAATATGGGTCTACTGTTCTTCTCTTTTCTTTATAGCTGATTTTGATAAAGCATAAATGGGGTAGGGGCAGACAGAAGACAACTTGGGTAGAAAATAACAGAGAACATGACCTTGGATAGGATAGAATGGAAGAAAATGATACACATAGGAGAACCCAACTAGAGCCAGGATTAGAGTCGGATAGATTCCTTTGACATTCTTTATGAATTTTTTCTAAAGGATTCATTTAGCCAGCCCCAACTAGTTTGGGACAAAGGCTTTGTTGAGTTGAGTTGAGTATAAATGGGGTTGGACTTAGATATATAGTGTGATTTTTATTCTGCAATTGATTGATTGAATATTCTTGAAATTTTAATTTGTGCATTTGGGTATTCTGGATGCAAAACCCATTTCTAGAAATATTGTTTTCTTTCGTCTTATTAACTGCGAGATTTTAATTCTGAACTTTTTTTTTTATCAATGCAATGATACCTAGTAAGTAATGTTTATTCATTTTTGTGAAACTGGAAATGTATAATGGGTGTCAAAGAAACTGAAATAAAATCGTTGAGGGGATTTTTGAAGTTGCCCCTAAGGACTGGTGATGTTGATTTTCAGCTCGTAATTTTGTTTATTCTGTAGATTTTCTTTCTTTCTTTCTTTTCTTTTCTTTTATAATGGTAACAGATAACGGAGTTTTACTAACTATGTGTGATTGTGTGCGCGTATGTGATTGTTTAAACCCATACACGAGTCTCCTTTGTGTAGGTGTAATAGGAATCAGAGACTTATACAGAATGCTAAAGAAGCATCTTTTTTCTTTTTCTCTGCTTTTTTCTGAAATTGATAATAATTTTAAATTTCTAATGTCTTAGTCAACATAATTGAGTCCCTTAGGCTTCCATGTATGTTACTGACACTCGTGAGTCCTGACCATATTCAAATTAGTTCATGTTGTCCCTAATGTTATGTTGAACAGAACTACTGTCCTTTTTTGCATACCTGGACAAGAAAAACATCTATTTCCAAATCATAGTGACCTGGGTAATGAGTGATTTTGCTCTTCATAGATCTAATTGGTAATGTTTTCATTCGAAATAATCAATAAATAGCCTGAAAATCTAAAGCATCTGAACCAGTGTGATCTATGAGCAAAATCACTTACATTCGTGGGACATTCGGGATGGTGAATTTGGCAAGGATCTGTTATCTGTTGGCTTGTCATCAATGACTGCTGCCACTTTTTTTATTGGTTTATTTAGTGCCATTGTAGGGAATAATGGAACCTTGTAGTAGTTCTTGGAGACTTGGAGTAGAGACTGCAGCATTGTTGCTCCTTATCTTATTTTTGAGTTCTCATGCTTGTTTTTCTTTTTTGAATGACAAGAGAAAATTCATTGGACCGAGGAGGACCCGAGAAAATTCATTGAGTCCCTCATGCTTGTTTTCATCTGGTTTAATCCCCTCTCTGCATGTAATAGTGGAATTTTATTTCCTTAGTAGCCATGTGCATGATCAATGACCGTCAAGGATGCCATTGACCAACAATATTGGTTTTGTATTGATGTACTTATGCTATTTAACCGATTTGATTGCTTTTGTGTCATCTCATAGCAATATTTTGGGTATCATTATCCTGATTTATTTTATCCAATAAATATGTGGTGGATTGTTTATTTGCTGCTTGTATGCAATCATTAGTCCAAACATAAAATCTGATTTATAGGCATCCTAGTTATTTCTCTTGTTTTTTCATTGTAAAGTTTTTAATACTTTGACAGTTGATCTAATGTTGAAACTCGAAAGCACATACGTAATTTTGATCACTTTGAGTCCCAGTTATTTGCGGGTGGGGATTCGTCAATAGAAGAGCGTACTTTACCTTATAATAGTGTCCTCGTGGGCAGGTTTCAGTTATAAGTTTCCCTCTCGGTTATTTTTTGTAGCAGGGTTATTTAATGAGGCTTTGTATGCTTATCTTTTCTTTTTCTTTTTTTTAAGAAAAAGGATAGCTATGTTGTACCTAGCCATGTTTAAATTGTCATCAACTAATCTTGTGCACCTGTACTGTTTGCAGGCTGCTATTCTACAAATCTAGGTGGTTCTAGCCGTTCAGTATCATGGCTGGCTCTCTGGTTTGGTCAGCATCCCACCCTGCTACATTTGTTTGTGAAAACCATGACCGACCTCGAGGCTCTAAGAAAACTGGAAAGATGACTAATATGAGAATGCAAAAGATGAATAATATCCAGAAGAAACCTCTAAGACTGCAACATTTCACAGGATTGCGAGGATCTGATTCATTGGACACAGTAGTAAGATCTGACTGTGATTTTCATTCTGTGGTCGAATCTGCTATTTGTGCTCCTCGGGGAAAGGGTAATCACGCCGTTGCAGTAGCCATGTTCGAGTGCTTCACTGAAAAGGCAATTAATGTGATTAAGCTTGCTCAAGAGGAAGGAAAATGGCTAGGACATAATTTTGTTGGTACAGGGGAAATTTTGCTTGGCCTTATTGGTGAAGGGACTGGTATTGGTGCAAAAGTTCTGAAATCAATGGGAATTAACTTGAAGGATGCCCGTGTGGAAGTGGAGAAGATCATTGGAAGGGGTAGTGGATTTGTGGCCATGGAGATCCCATTTACTCCTTGTGCGAAACATGTTTTGGAACTTTCACTAGAGGAAGCCCGGCAACTTGGTATCTTCTTTCAGACCTTTGCACCAGAAATAGGCCACTGACTTGCTCATCTTAACTCATAACTCCTGGCCCCATCCACTGAAATACATTGGTTAAGTCTGCAATCATAGTAATTTGGTCACCAAGCGTTAGGGTTGATAAGGACTCTCTATGAACCGGCATTATCCCCCTAACTAATAATTTTAATAATATAATTGTCACATCCCGACCCCACTGTGTAGATATTGTCTGGTTGTGGGCCTCAACCCGCCCCGATTTTGTTCTTCCGTAGCACTACCGTGCCTGACCCACCCCGCATGGATGCGGAAAACACATCAGGGGAGAAGAGGTCTACATATAGCCCAGGAACTTTCTCTTCCTTTCCGATGTGGGATTCTACAATCCACCCCCCTTAGGGCCCAACATCCTTGCTGGAACACCGTACTGGAGGAGGTACGGCACTAATACCATTCTGTCACGCCCCGACCTCACTGTGTAGATATTGTCCGGTTCTGGGTCTCAACCCGCCCCAATTTTGTTCTTGCACAGCACTACCTTGCCCTACCCACCCCGTAGGGATGTGGAAAATGCGTCTACACGGGGAGAGAAGGGGTCTACATATATAGCCCAGGAACTTTCTCTCCCATTCCGATGTGGGATTCTACAATCCACCCCCTTAGGGCCCAGCGTCCTCGTTTGCACACCGTACTGGAGGAAGCACCGCTCTGATACCTTTCTTTCACACTCCGACCCAACTGTGTAGATATTGTCTGGTTCTGGGTTTCAACCCGACCCGGTTTTGTTCTTCCGCATCACTACCTTGCCTGACCCACTCCACAGGGATGCGGAAAATGTGTCTATAGATGGAGAGAAGGCGTCTACATATATAGCCCAGGAACTTTCTCTCCCTTTCCAATATGGGATCTTACAATCTACCCCCACCCTTAGGGCCCAGCATCCTCGCTGGCACACCATACTGGAGGAGATACAACTCTGATACCATTATGTCACGCCCCAACCCCGATGTATAGACATTGTCCGATTCTGGGTCTGAACTCGCCCCGGTTTTATTCTTCTGCAGCACTACCGTGCCTGATCCACCCCCTGGGATGCAGAAAATGCGTCTACACTGGGAGAGAAGAGGTTTGCATATATAGCCCAGGAACCTTCTCTCCCTTTCTGATGTGGGATCCTACGATCCACCCCCTTAGGGCCCAACGTCCTCGCTAGCACACCGTACTGGAGGAGGTACGACTCTGATACCATTATGTCACGTCCCGACCCCATTGTGTAGATATTGTTCAGTTCTGGGTCTCAGCCCGCCCCAGTTTTGTTCTTCCGCGGCACTACCATGACCGACCCACTCCGCAGGGATGTGGAAAATGCGTCTACACAGGGAGAGAAGGGGTCTACATATATAGCCTGAGAACTTTCTCTCCCTTTCCGATGTGGGATTCTACAATCCACCCCCCTTAGGGCCCAGTGTACTCGTTGGCACACCGTACTGAAGGAGGTACGGCTCTAATACCATTCTGTCATGCCTCGACCCCACCATGTAGATATATCCGGTTCTGGGTCACAACCCACCCCGGTTTTGTTCTTCCGCAACACTACCGTGGCCGACCCAACCCGCAGGGATGCGGAAAACGCGTCTACACAGGGAGAGAAGGGGTCTACATATATAGCCCGGGAACTTTCTCTCCCTTTCCGTTGTGGGATTCTACAATCCACCCCCTTAAAGCCCAGTGTACTCGTTGGCATACCGTACTGGAGGAGGTACGGCTCTAATACCATTATGTCATGCCCCGACCCCACCATGTAGATATTTTCCGGTTCTGGGTCTCAACCCACCCCTGTTTTGTTCTTCCGCATCATTACTGTGCCCGACTCACGCCGCATGGATGCGGAAAACACGTCTACACAGGGAGAGAAGGGGTCTACTACATATATAGCCTCTCCCTTTTCGATGTGGGATTCTACAATCCACCCCCCCTTAGGGCCCAACATCCTCGCTGGCATACCGTACTGGAGGAGTTACAGTTCCAATACCATTATGTCATGCTCCGACCCACTGTGTAGATATTTTTCCGGTTCTGGGTCACAACCCGCCCCGGTATTGTTCTTCCACATCACTACCGTGCCAGACCCACCCCGCAGGGATGCGGAAAATGCGTCTACACAGGGAGAGAAGGGGTCTACATATATAGCCCGGGAACTCTCTCCCTTTCCGATGTGGGATCTTACAATAATACCTTTTATTGAAGATGTTTTTATATTTATTTCCATTCAACAACGAAAAACAGTATTTTTCCTTTCAAAAGACTGACTGTGTGAAGTATCCCCTTGTATGGCCTTCATATCTGCACGAAAGAACAATATTTGATTTAATTGAGGGGATCTTTTATTTTATTTTTAAATTTTCATTGAGGGGATCTTATTATTAAAATTCTTTTGAATTACTAAACCAACATACAAATTCAAAACCATGGAATGTTTCAGGCCATAACTATATAGGATCAGAACACCTACTTTTGGGACTACTTCATGAGGGTGAAGGTGTAGTTGCTCGCGTGCTTGAGAACCTTGGAGCTGACTCTAGTAGCATTCATACACAGGCAAGTTTCATATCCCCATCTCTTATTATTCTTATAATCCAATTTACTTCAGACATCCCGCTCACTTGATTTCAAAATCTGAACCTTTTTGGTGTAAGCAGGTTATCCGCATGGTGGGTGAAAGTACTGAGGCTGTTGGTGCTGGGGTTGGAGGAGGAAGGAGTGGCAATAAGATGCCAACACTTGAGGAATCATTCAAAAAAAAGAAAAAGAAAAAAAACAAGAACAAGATTCCAACACTTGAGGAGAAGGAGATGCCAACACTGGAGGAGAAGAAGATGCCAATACTTGAGGAGTACAGCACCAATCTGACAAAGCTCGCAGAGGAGGTTTTTGTGTCATTTTTACTCCTCTACATTGTTTGTAGCCATGTGATAGTTTGGCCATTAAAATAATGAATGAAGGTTCTAAACGTATCTATTCTTTTCAGGGTAAATTAGATCTTGTTGTCGGAAGGCAGCAGCAAATAGAGCGCATGGCCCAAATTTTAGGCAGGCGGACAAAGAATAATCCCTGCCTTATTGGAGAGCCCGGTGTTGGGAAGACTGCAATTGCAGAAGGGCTTGCTCAATGCATTGCAAATGGTGATGTTCCAGAAACAATTGAGGGGAAGAAGGTGAGAGCTAGGATCATTTGACTAATTAAGTCAGTTGTAATTAGTGCTTTCAAGTCTCAATTTAAACCATGTTTTGGTATTTCCATTCGTGCACAAATTTGTTGAGACTTTCTTCATTATGAAATTGTTTTGGGGCAAAAATCTTCATTTGGGTCATGGACAGCCACTTTACATTAGCATGATCTGGACCGTTACCCCTTAAAACTCTACCGTGTAAGATTTTATAGGCTGAAATCCATTCTGATGGAACATTCCTACCACATTCACTTCCTGGCCTTCAAATGGACGGGTAAGGAAACATTGAGCAACGGTCCACACTCAAGTTCTCCGAATGGTTTCGTTTGATTGGAGTGGTTTCAGGCTGTAACATCTCTGGTGGTGGGCCTTTCCTGGATGAAGGATCTAGAACATGTTGGCTACATGTTTTTGGGCCTGTAGGAATATTCTAATCTACTTCTCACACGTAAAGCTTTCTCATAGTCAATTTTGTTGTTGTAATTTTACAGATATATGGGCTCTTCACCTGCACTTGGTTGATTGTTTTATTCCTTTGATGGACATCCCTGATTTTTTATCTTTGGCTTGCTCTCATTGTACTCTATAAAAATCGCATAACTAATGTTCAGAATTTGTTTCTCTTGCAATTCAGGTGTTTTCTCTGAATATGGGCCTTCTCGTTGCTGGCACGATGTATCGTGGAATGTTTGAGGCAAGATTAGAGGGGCTGATGGAAGAAATTAAACAAAATGATGAGGTTATACTCTTTATTGATGAGGTTCATACTCTAATCGGAGCAGGAGACGCCGTGGGTGCCAATGATGCTGCAAACATCTTGAAACCAGCACTTGCAAGAGGCGAACTGCGGGTAATTTAGATTTCATATCTACACCTGGGGTTTTCTTACTCATGTGTCACTTTATTTCTCTAGCTTTTAGGAAAAGTATGTTGTCTCTTACCTTTTTTTTTTTTTTTTTTAAAGTCTGTTGTCTCTTATAAATCTTAAAAAATAAAAATCTTAGATTTCCATGGGCTGAAAATTTGGTTGAAAGGGGAATAATCGACTATTGCTCTTTTTCTGTGTGGTTAAATTGGAAAACTTCTGCTTCCCCTAGTCTTCGACTTTAATGCGAAACAAGTAGGAGTTATAACATATCTTAATATAGTCAGTGCTAAAGTACTTTTTTCATCTGGCGCAGTGTATTGGTGCTACGACGCTCGATGAATACAGAAAGCACATTGAGAAAGACCCAGCTTTGGAAAGGCGATTCCAGCCAGTAAAGGTGCCTGAACCGTCTGTTGATGAGACAATACTGATTTTGAAAGGGCTACGAGAACAATATGAGCTTCACCACAAGCTTCGTTATAGAGATGAGGCTCTAGTTGCTGCTGCCCAATTGTCACACCAGTATATTAGGTTAGTAGTGCTCCAGTAATAGCGTGCACTGTTTGTTTAGTATTTAGGAAGAAAGGGTATACAATCACTTCGTATCTCTTTTGAAATGAAACAATTTCGTTAGGGGTGTTCAATCGGTTATAACCGAACCGAAATAACCGAAATAATTTCGGTTATCAAATTTCGTAAACTGAAACCGAACCGAATTTTACGAAAACCGAACTGATTAAAAATTCGGTTATTTGGTTAACCGAATAGTGAAAGAAAAAGACAAAAAAAATCTATTTGGACGGTTTGATCGGAGGCTATGATCAATCTATCGAAACAGTTTTTTAGGCACAACCTATTGAAGTTGTGATCAATCAAATGGACGGTTTGGATCATCCTACAGAGTGCCCATACACCATTTTTTTGAAAAAATAATGTTTATTTTTGGTTAATTTCAGTTATTTGGTTAACCGAATTTTTTTCCCTAGATAACAGAAACCGAATAACCGAATTAACCAAAAATAAAAATCAAACCGAACCGAATTAGCAAAAAACCGAACCGAACCGACCGAATCAATTCGGTTCGGTTCAGTTATTCGGTTAAAACCGAATAATGAACACCCCTAGATTTTGTATCTCTTTTTTCCAACTCAACTAGACACCCTACAGACCTATGTGCCCGACACATACACTTATACATCAATAATGTTGAAAACAATCCATTTCTTATTGGATTAGTTCAACAGGTTCAGCTGGAATCGGGGGTCTGGCGGAGTTCGTAAAAATGATTGATTTTCATATGAACCAGCCATTTGATTCAATTTTTGTCCTGAATTGGCTTATTCAATAGATATACTTTTCCCCCTGTTTATATCAGCAGGGTTATGGAATTGCAATTTCAGTCTCATTTTCTTGTCTCATTGGAGTCCCACCAAACTTTGCATAAGGTGCATTGCTAATTGCCACTTAGTCATACATAAAAACAAGAAGAAGGAAATGAAATCTATCAAACTTCTGTTATTATTATTCTCTTTTGAAACGATTCAAAATTTGTTGAAGAAAGAAGAAAAATACAAAGAAAATGCTACATTACAGGCATAGATTGCCACACTACAGATACATCTCTATGGAACCCGCTTTGATCAAGGGAGTCATCTAAATCATTTGGACATCTAGAAACAGACAAAAAGAAGAATTCTTACCTTTATTTAAACCGTTAGTCTTATCTATTATATGCACCACTATACCCAGTAGCCCAAGCAATAACATTGAGTCTCCCTTCACCCATAGGGTGCATCAAGGTTCTCGGTGAAAATAAGGAGCCCTTGTAGGAAACCACGAGCTTCTGCTTCATTCGAATCCTTAGCTCCCACATGATTGGCTAATGTTGAGCTGTCAACACAATTTTCCTAGAACTATTTCAAAAAACACCCCTACTCCCACAGAGGTCCAGTTCATACTATCCTCTAAAAATTAGGCACAAACATATTTCCAAGTTGACCCAGCAACTCAATCAAACAAGCAAACTCCATGCCTCTGAGGTTACGATGCGAAGCTCATCCCCACACTACCCTCCCTCACACTCTCTCATAATAATCAAGGACACAACCCCCTTTTTTTGAAGACAGGCTAACAAATGAGCATTACCTAACCACAAACCTTCCCAAAGCCTAATTCCCACTCCCTCTCCTTCCCTTTATCTAATCAGAAGATAAAAACTACCTTATAACACTACACATCAACTGCCATCCATCCAAGATCCTACCTCTTCTTGACTCTCTCGCCGTGTCTGCCCATCCACTCCAAGCCTCATCGTATTTCCCCCATAATAGTCTTCCTCTAGAGAGCTTCCCTTCTTTCTCAATATATCACCTTTTCTTTCTTTGTCATTCCATTTTTTTTCTGGTTTCTTTAATTTTTTATTTCTTTACTGGAAGCCCCATCTAACTTTTGGTCGGTTTCAATCAGGGTTTTAGATATGTTGAACAATATTGTATATATAATATAGTATATATTATATATTATATATAATATATAATATCAGCATTGGCCCCACCTCTGATGCCAATATGTTGTCAGATATCTTGAGATAAATTGATTATATTTTAAAATGTCGTGATATTCAGGCAATATGGCGCGATATTTAAAGGTCCGTTATATCACGATATTTAAAGGACCAATATATTCAAACTATGGCTTCAATCAGTCAGACAGCAAACACTAGTCATGCTAAAAGCAGCCCAACTTCACCATCTTTAGTTGTAACCATGGCTGTTTGATAGTATATTTTAACTCCTTAAATATCTTCTTATATCCATTATTTCAAGAAATATTTATTATTTTGTGTAACATTTATGATACACAAGTATTTCATTGTTAAATTATTTTAATCAATTTACATTTTCATTTTTTTTTTTTAAATGGCCTGGTCATATCTGGTTCTGGCTGGTCCAGCAAGACAAATCACCTTGCCATTTTGGTGGCTGGTCAGGAAATTAGAACACATTGCTTTTGGCTGATCAATGTTACCAGGATGGCATAGGACCACAAAGTTAAAGTTAAAGAGACAAAGACCAAAGTTTGTTTTATTCTTGAGGGCAAACTTGCACAGCTTTTACTGTTAATATAAAATGCATTGCAGAGAATGCAGATGAAGTTGTCTCATGATATAAAGAATAAATAATTTTGATTGATTGATATGCTTCCAGATCTGGAACACATCATCAATATGACTTATCTGCAAACAATGTACCTACTCAAAAAGATTGTTCAACAGTGTACCTACTGAAAAGAATTGTTCTGTTTGTGGAGCATCATGTTCTAGTACTCATCCTAAATCTCTCAATACTTGAAACTTGAATCATTCCCTTGCTCTTGAGTCCGAATGTGATCAACGGGAATAAGCATGCACCCTAGTGAATTGACAATAGGGAGGTTGATTACAGTCACTGATAGTAGGGATTTTGCTCCCCCTGGAGAATTCTTTAGTACTCTTTATATATGTATCTGATTTTCTTCTATACAACAGAAAAATGGAAAAAAAAAGAAAGACACTGGTTTAAAACTTTAATCCTTGGTTATCATCTGTTTTACTTTCTAACATTCTTATTCACTCAGCATTGCTAGCATAGAACTTGCATCTGTTTTTCTTCTTATATATCTTTCCATGTGCTGCAGTGACCGCTTCCTCCCTGATAAAGCAATTGATTTGGTTGATGAGGCTGGTTCTCGTGTTCGGCTTCGCCATGCACTGGTATGTCTACTTGTTCAGATCTTGTCAACACTTAGAAACATTGTCTCTACTGTACGTTGAGTGCGTTTGGTCTTTCTGTGGCAGGTCACTGAAAATACCAGAGAGCTTGAGAAAGAACTCAGGAAGATCACCAAGGAGAAAAATGAAGCTGTCCGCGGCCAAGACTTTGAAAAGGTACTTTAAACTTCACAGCTGCAATATATAGCATAATTTGATTTCAGAAATGCAAATTGCTTGGTAATATAGATGGAGATGGCCATGTCATCCACTTCAGGATGCTTACACTGTTGAATTCTTGACAGGCTGGGGAACTGCGGGATAGGGAAATGGAACTGAAGGCTCAGATCTCTTCCCTAAAAGACAAAGGTAAGGAGAGAAGCAACACTGCGAGTCCTCTTGTTACTGAAATAGACATACAACACGTAGTCTCATCTTGGACTGGAATCCCTGTTGAGAAAGTCTCTAGTGATGAGTGTCACCGTCTTCTTAAGATGGAAGAGACTCTACACAAGCGAGTCATTGGGCAGGACGAAGCTGTCAGAGCCATTAGCCGTGCTATCCGACGTGCCCGTATTGGCCTCAAAAACCCCAACCGCCCAATCGCTAGCTTCATATTTTCTGGTCCTACTGGTGTAGGGAAATCTGAACTGGCAAAGGCACTTGCTTCCTACTACTTTGGCTCCGAAGAAGCCATGATTCGTCTTGATATGAGCGAGTTTATGGAGAGTCACACAGTCTCCAAACTCATTGGCGCCCCACCTGGTTACATTGGCTACAACGAGGGTGGCCAACTTACTGAAGCCGTTCGCCGCCGCCCTTACACTGTCGTCCTATTTGATGAGATAGAAAAGGCCCATCCCGATGTGTTCAACTTAATGCTTCAGATTTTGGAAGATGGAAGGTTGACGGATAGCAAGGGCCGGACTGCGGATTTCAAGAACACACTCGTCATAATGACATCCAATGTCGGAAATAGCGTGATCGAAAATGGTGGTCGACGGATTGGGTTTGATGTCGACCATGACGAGCAGGACAGCAGCGACAACCGGATAAAAAGCCTGGTGACAGAGGAGCTTAAGCTACACTTCCAGCCAGAGTTCCTTAATAGGCTGGATGAGATGATTGTTTTCCGGCAGCTGACAAAACTAGAGGTGAAGGATATAGCAGATATAATGTTAAAGGAGGTGTTTCAGAGGCTGAAGGCAAAAAAAATAGAGGTTCAGGTTACGGAGAGGTTCAGGGAATGGGTGGTGGAGGAAGGATATAGCCCAAGTTATGGGGCGAGGCCGTTGAGAAGGGCAATCATGAGGTTGTTGGAGGACATCTTGGCGGAAAAGATGCTTACAGGAGTGATCAAGGAGGGAGATTCAGCTATTGTGGATGTCGATTCTGATGGAAACGTGACTGTTCTCAATGGTAGAACTGGCATCCCCTACTCGTTGCCAGCTCCGCCAGTTCTCATGCGATCCTCATCCATGGTAAGTTCTGTTAATACTTAAAAACTTACTTCTCGTAAAACATGGATGTTGTGATGACCATGGATGTTGCTGACTTCCATGTTGAATTTGATTTTCACCCATTCACAAAGCTTTTTTTTTTTTTTTTTCAAATTTCCTTTTTTTGATTGGAAATATTTTTTCAAATTGCTAAAAGGGAAGTTTTAGAGATTGTTTTTTATAGGGCAGTGATAAATCGACTCCCAAATATCTTAAATCGACCCCCATGTGTCTTTCTCACTCCTCTTTACACATGGGGGTCGATTTAAGATATTTGGGAATCGATTTATCACTCCCCTTTTTATATTATGAAAGTCCAAATGGGTGTTTCTTATCTAGAATTGAGAACAATGAGCACCTTGGATTAGGTTGTAAGTTTCCAGGAAGTTTGATTATCTTGTACGAAAATTCAGCATCATCTTACTAGAATAGCTCTTGCTGTGTGCACTGAAACAGTATAGCAAATGACAAACCAAAGACCAATTTTTCAGCGGTGGTACATTGATGAACTTCTTGAACATGTTCTATAAAAATCAGTTTCCTTCCAACTCTACCATCAAGGAAGAAAGTCCATATTCAGATATGGTTTATAAAACAAAGGTCTCCTTTTAGAATCTTAAAGGCTTGCCATGCATAACTGATTCTCTGATTCTCCAATAACAACCTCCAATCTGTACTTCATATGACAATAATGGCTTTCCAAAAGCATGGTATTTGATTTCTTAGCTTGCTGAGGTTCATGAAAAATGGGGTTGGAAAAAACATGCGAAAAAAAAGTAGAGTGAAAATTTCAAAAACCAAATACCCAGAAGGGATTTGCTTTATGAATCATCTTATGAGGCTGCTAAGCAACCGAGGAAAAAGACCCATAGAGAAGCTTAAAGTGCTGTCGTTTAGAGAATCCATGGTGTTGTAATCTTTCGAGAAAAATTCTTGTGGATGAGCTTAGAAGCCATTGTAAGAAGACTTGGTCTCAAGTGTCCCAAACTGATTATTAAACGTAATTTTGAGTCCAATAATCAGTTTGGGACTCACAATCGGTTCTCATAATCCAAAACAAACAGGACCTTAGTTTATTTAATTCCTTCTTGAATCTAATATGTTGGCAGTGTTTAGTTGCACAAACGATCGGCATCCATCGGAATTTTGAAAGAAAAGTAAAGCCAATCCCTCGTTTGGTTGTCAACATTGCATTAAACTTCCAACAGACTCCACAACATGTTTCTGATATAATTATTACTTCTCTGCTTATGTGGCGTCCGCTCTTCTCACTTTCAAACCAAATTCTAGAAAAAATAGAGAATTTTGGTTGAAAAACTTAGAAACAATGCCTTTTTCTCTTTCCACTTTCTATATTGGTAATGACACCTCTACTTTTTCCCTCCTCTCCGAGTCTGCCATGCAACCAAACAAACGGTACTCTAATCTATTATTCTATTCCGCTATCCACTGAGAGGTTTCCTCCTTTCTGACTTCTTATTCCGCTACTCTCCAGCGAATAGGAAGTAGTATTATATCTACTCCTTTGGGGAAGCTCAACTAAAGTGATTAGTATTCCGAGTTCGGTCTTTCTTGCCACCCTAGACCTTATTGTTCCTCCTAACACACGCCTCTTGACTTCATACATTTTTCTAGTTTCATTTCGATACAAAGATATGATTTTCTAATACAAGTACAATCAGTAATTAAATACCACTTTTGGGAATCATGATAAATTTTTCTTGAAATTATTTTCATTGGGAAATAACTTTCCATTTTCAGTTGACTGCCAACCCTTTTTTTAGGGAAAAATTATTTTCCATTGAGTAACATATGCTCATTAAAGTGAAAATGTTTAACAGTTTAGATTTCAATGACTTCTTGTTCCTTAAAATAAGCTGTCTATGTTTCTTTCAACGTTAAGTAGGCGAAATAAAAAGTTTTATTCCCATTTCTCCACTTAAAAATAGCCATAAATTTTGTTTTAGAATAAGGACCGAGAGTGGAAGAGAACAAATAGCCTCTTCAAACGATATTAATCTTGGGTCCTTATTTTTTTTTGGCTTTTTTCCCTCTAAATGGTAAAAGTAGCCCTCCCATGCCATATGGCATGAAGGGATTTGTTCGGTTGTACTCTTGGTTCCACTCTCGGTCTCCTTAGCAGCACTCTTGGTTTTACACCCATTTTACTTGGAAGGAAACATAGATTACGAAATTCCAGATCGATATTTGTTGTGTGTGTGTGAGAGAGAGAGCTAAAAGCAAGGAAAATATATATATATATATATATATATATATATATATATATATATATATATATATATATATATATATATATATATATAGATAGATATATATATAGAGAGAGAGAGAGAGGAAACTGTAAGCTCACCAAACTTATGGTGAGCTAGCTTGCCCAATCACATGGGTCCCACATTTTGGGGAGTGATCCAAACCATTCATTTGCAAAGCCTTATCATAGATAGGGGTGTACCAAAAATCAGCTCCATAGGATCATCCTAACCCCTCCATTTGTGGAGGACAAAAATGGGGCAGATTTGTGTCTGTCCATTTTTGTTCTCCACAAATGGAGGGGTTAGGATGATCCTATGGAGCTGATTTTTGGTACACCCCCCATCTATGTAAGGGACTTTCAAATGAATGGTTTGGATCATCCGAACAAAGTGTGCCCCCATGTGATTGGGCAAGCTAGCTCACCATAAGTTTGGTCCTCATATATATATATGAGGAAACTATTTGTGCGCTTAAGCCCACTATTTTTTTGGTGCGCTTAAGTTGTTATAACGCCTCCCATTCGTTTAAATGTTTGGGTCCCGCTTAAGCACACCAATGGGAGGCGTTATAACAACTTAAGTGCACCCAAAAAATGGTGCGCTTAAGCTCACCAACAGTTTTCTCAACAGCTCTCTCTCTCTCTCTCTCTCTCTCTCTCTCTCTCTCTATATATGTATATATATATATATATATATATATATATATAGAGAGAGAGAGAGAGAGAGAGAGAGAGAACTACAGGCAAGGAAATATAGTAAGTGCTGCTCTATGTAGGGGTGTTCATTATTCGGTTATAACCGAACCACACTAATTTTTTCCTTTTCGGTTCGGTTTCGGTTTTTTTTTTTTTTTTTTTTGAAATTCGGTTATTCGGGTTCAGGTTCGGTTATCTAAAAAAAATTCGGTTAACCGAATAACCGAAATTATGAATAAAACCATTATTTTTTCAAAAAAAAGAGCTACATGGGCACTCCATAGGATGATCAAAACCGTCCATTTGATTGATCACAACTTAATTAGGTTGTGCTCAAAAAATCATTTCGCTAGGATGATCCTAGCCCTTAGACCCAAACCGAAATATTGCTTGTTTTCCTCTTTTTCACCCATTATTCGGTTATTCGGCGAATTTTTAATCAGTTCGGTTTCGGTTCTGTTTTTGGAAATTTCGGTTCGGTTTCAGTTATCAAAATTTGATAATCGAAATTATTTTGGTTATCAAATTTCGGTCTATTTGGTTCGGTTATAACCGAACGAACACCCATAGCTCTACGTATATAGTGTTTATTAAAAGCAAGGAAATAAAGTAAGTGCTGCTTTACCAAAATAGAGTTTATAAAGGTTGAAGGGTGTTTTCATTTATTAAAAAGGTGAGTTGCAACAAGTAACAATCACGCAAGATCTTTACCAGATGTAGGGGTGTTCATTATTCTGTTATAACCGAAAAACCGAACCGAACCGAATTGGTTTGGTTGGTTCGGTTCGGTTTTTTTCCTTTTCGGCTCGGTTTCGGTTTTTTTTTTTTTTTTTTTGGAAATTCGGTTATTCGGGTTCGGGTTCGATTATCTTTAAAAAAATCGGTTAACCAAATAACCAAAACTATGGATAAAACCATTATTTTTTCAAAAAAACTGTTATATGGGCACTGCGTAGGATGATCAAAACCATCCATTTGATTGATCACAATTTAATTAGGTTGTGCTCAAAAAATCATTTCACTAGGATGATCCTAGCCCTCCAATCCAAACCAAAATATTGTTTTTTTTCCTCTTTTTCACTCATTATTCGGTTATTCGGTTATAATCGGTTCGGTTTCGGTTATCGAAATTTGATAATCGAAATTATTTCGGTTATCAAATTTCGGTCTATTTGGTTCGGTTATAACCGAACGAACACCCCTAACCAGATGTATATATTAGTGGGGATTTGTTAGGCAATTTTGTGGAAAGCTATTTCTCTAAGAAGTGAGCCTGTGTGGTTGTTGTCTCATGCAAAAGCTAGCCGCAAAATGGTTTTCAGCATAACTGCCTTGGAAATCCCATATTACAGTGCTGTGGTTGCGAAACACATCATCAGAAGGTTGTCGATAATGCTAATTTTAATGGGTATACAAGAAATCAGTTTGAAAGGAAACTCTGGAATGGGAAATCTGTAGAGTCCTATCGTGTGCATTTGTAACATTCTCAGTTTTAAATTATACCAAAATTGTAGAACTAACTTATATTATAATATTTCACCACCTGACATTTCCTATTATAAAAAAGTAACATTGTTCAACGGCGTAACTTCTAAGACCTTATAATTTTTTCATATTTCTACATTACGAAGTTCCAAAAAAACTTTCGAATCCATATATTTACTAGGGATTTGCTAGCGTCCATCACAAAAGGCATTTCGCGGATAGGCTGTTGCATGTGAGAGCAGCCACATAGGCTCACTTTTCAGCAGATTTTGTCTTCATTCCCGAGGTGGCTGCTCTCACATCCAACAGTCCTTCCGTGAAATGCAACTTTTCTGACTCCTAGCTCAATTTACTACCATCGTTTCTAATCCAGGGAGTGTGAAGCAGCAACACAAAGATGAAGATCAACACAAGAAGTGACTAAAATAATCTCGTGAGGGCTTGAAAACCCATGCCACGGTTCGGAGAAAGACTCCAATATAACAAGTGAAATAAACTTTAATCAATTTATCTTCTTTCCTCATGCCATTACATAGAGGAATGATAGATGCAAGGGCCCTCTTTATGTAAGGGCCGGAGAAGGGAAACTTTAAAAATGACGTGGATCTATTCAAAAGCCCTTCTTTAGCCCTTGCATAAAGAGGGCCCTTGCATCTATCATTCCTCCCTTACATAATATAGAGAGTCAAAATCTAAGAATAGCAACCCTCAATACTTGCCTAACAATTATTCTCAATCTTCTAACTAAAGCAACATAAATGAAAAGTAGAAACATGACTAAAATATTCCTAAAATAGTAATCCCGTGATATACCTATGCCACATCCGTAAAATCCTACAACTTAGCCAAATCAAGTCCAAATCGCGTAGGCTTTGGCTCTTTAGATGAGTAATCAAAAAACGTTTCTAAAAATACCAAAATCATGGCAAAAGAACAAGATTTAATGCCCTAAAAAAATACGACAAACAAAATAACGAAAATAAAAAATTTGAACCAAGCCGCACATTTTGCATCAGTTTCAAATTTCGGTTTCGGAATGCATTTCAGTTTTTACAGAAACCGAAATTTCGGTCGAAATCCGATGAAACCATTAAAAAATATTTTATTTAATACAAAATTTCGACCAAAATTACCGAACGGTCAAAATTTCAAGAAAATATTATTTAATTAAAAAAATCGAGATTTGAATTTCCTTAAATTTTGGACGAAATTTCAGCCGGAAACCTATAACGTTCCGAGTATTGCCCATTTCGGTTTCGGATTTCGGTCAAAATTTAAAACCATGTTTACTACAGCTGCACATTAAAATACTTATTTCAAATTTAAAATAAATAGTTTTTTTTTACTGGCAAGATTTATTTAAACAGGGCAAGTGTGATGGATAGTACACTGCACTTCTCATTTTTTTGGCGGGGTTAGCGATACTGGCACTACCACATTTTGATAATGAGATGAACTCACCTTGTCTGCTGAGAGTTTTGTAATACTTATGACAAACTACAGGGGGAGTCGGATCGTGTGATTATCAAAACATGGTAGTGGGAAGGCCCCCGGCATAAATTGGCCATGTCCCAAAAACTATCTCCATAGGTTGACCCTGAGCCTCCAATTTGTCAAGGGACAGCACATTGGAGAAATCTTAATAGATCCGTTGGTTAAGATCATTCCTATGGAGATAAATTTATGGACAGGCCCTATTTACCTTAGGGCCCATTAAATGAATGGTTTGGATCATCGAATGGAGTAGGCCCCATTCTATTCTTTTATAAAAGGGAATTGCTAGTGTCCATCGCAAGAGGCATTTCGCAGCTGGTCAATGTGCGACAGACCAGCCACGAAATGCCATTTTCGACGGACACTAGCGAACCCCTTTATAAAATATGTATGTCGGAAACTCCTTACAGGCCCCTTAATTTGGGATTTTGAGAACCGATTGTGAAACTCAAATTTACGTTTAATTATGAGTCAAATAATCAGTTTTTGACTCACAATCCATTCTGAAACTCCAAAACAAACAGGGCCATAGTAATTCTGCTTAAGGATAAGTGAACGGGATTTCCTTAATCCGTAACTTTTTGTTAAACAAAATGGAAAACACTTTTAAAAAGTTCCAGAGAAAGCTAATAGATAGATAAAATGTAATCAAAGGGGACGAGAAATTCAAGAGAAAGCTTTAATAAGAGCCAAGATCCTAAAGTTAAGAATCCATGCACACCACTTCCTCAGAATCTTTCCATGAAACCCTTTCTGTCGCTTCTCTTCTCCTCCTTCTCCTTTAAATCTAACCCCGCCATCTTCCCTTTTCTCCTCACCATTTTTCATCCAACCTCAAAAAATGATTTCTCCACCAAATCTCATCCGTCCATCTACACCGGCACCTTCTTTTGTATGGAAATCTCAGGGTTTTTTCTCAAGTAAGTTTCTGATTCTACTACTACTTCTGTATAAAATAAAAAAAGGAATCTGAATTCTACAGGTACTTCAAAATCAGAGTAATTTTTAGCCTGAAAAATCTACTCTCCGATGCTCAAATCTCAATGCCTGTGTTATTGTTGTCTATTCTCCTATAAATCTGCAAATTCTTTTTTCTACTTTCTTTGTTGGGAAATGATAGTATATTTCTACTGTAAATTATATTTTCCGGCCACCGGCGAAAAGCAAAAGATTTTTCTTTTAAACTTAAATTTTATCCACCACTCTGTTTTCCGGCAACTTGATCGGATTTTTCCACCGGAAATCTACGGATCATTGCGTTTCCAATCGGATTTTTCTTGTAGGCAATTGTAATGCTACTTTTTTTCTCTCTCTCTGTCTTTTCACTCTGTTAGAATATGTGAGATCTCACCGTTAGATTGTGTTGAATTCACACCATTGGATCACCATGGTGCTAGACGAGGCAAGTGGGTTGAATGGGGTAAGCTTGCTAGATTAGGTAGCTAGCTTAAATTAGCAATTAGACTAATCTTAGTAGGTAGGATTTCTATGTTTATCTCATTCTATGGCTAATTGTATTGAATCCAAGATCAATAGAATTTCTCAAAGTTTATCATCCTTATTTTATTTTTTTAAAAACGATATGTTGATTGGATTTTTCATGGCATTTTACATTTCCTCTGCGTACCACTTTACTCCTGCAGCCACCTATTTATTTCAGAATATTTTCGTCATCTTATGAGAGAATGTGTGATCCAGATGAGTTTTATAAGAACAAAAAATTAAAATAAGAGTTGGGTGATTAGTGTCCACAAAAGGCTTGGGTGTGCATATCAATTCAGTTAAATACCTCTAATAACTTTTGCTAAATGATATGATATTTCCACCCGTTTAATCTGGAAAGGACAGAATGGGAGGTAGAGATGGTGACTTTTTTAGGAGAAGACAAACAAAAGGACAGAAAATGGTGGAGAAAGGGATGGAAATATCATTTCCTATAACCATTTCCTACTCACCCCTGTTCTTTTCTCAGGTGTCTTCTGTTATAGAGCTGGATGGAAACAAGCAGAAATCCGAACTTCTTGTTCAAGATGCAGTGGCTTGGCAAAACCTCGCGTCATGCAAGGTAACAAAAATAGCAATACATTTATATCTGATATTGGCACTACTTGTTTTGATAATTGCATTAACCCATCTTGTCTTTTATTATTTAAACATCTGTCAAAAGCTTATTACATTTCCCAAAAAGCTCTCAATAGCCAGTTAAAAAAGAACAGCAAAGATGAGTTTGTGTAATCATTAAAATATATGTGGGTAGTGCCACGTAAATATTTATATTATCTATCCACTTCGGATGAATTAAATATGAAGAATAATGATATGGAAACTGATTTGGGGACCGAGAGTGGAACCGAATAAATAGCCTCTTTCACATGCTAGCAATCTTGTTTCACTGTTTCTTTTTAGCTTTGTATCTCTTAAAATGACCAAAATACCCCCACCCCGCAATGCCATGTGGCATGTGGTGATTTGTTCGGTTCCACTCTCGGTCTCCTAAGCAGCCCTCTTAAATGAACGAGACAAAATCTGCTGAGAGGGCTGTTTTCTGCTGTAAAAGTGAGTAACGATGCCTACACAACCCATATTGAGACACAAACACATGCAATAAAGATTCTTTATGCCAAAAGCTTAAGCTATTGGAGTTTGTGTTATCATTTATACTTCACGTGTGACCACTCTTTTTTGGGTTAGTCGTACACATGGCACATTTGGCCCATCTTTTCAGGATGGTGTGGATTTTTAATATCAAGGAGTTGTGTTTTGAACCCACGACCTGCCCCGAGGAAACAGCTAGTAGCGGTGGACATAGTTCGGTTTTGGGCTAACCCATAACTGAACCATATATAATCGGTTCCCTGAAATTGGAACCAGAACCGAACCATATATGTGTAGAACCGAACTAAACCAGAACCATATATAATCGGTTCGGTTCGGTTCTGGGTTTACCCAACCTTCACCAATGGCCATGTTTATATATGAATTACAAGCACTAACAGTAACAGTAACAGGCACAAATTTGGGCAATGCAAAACTTATATGAAGTATGAAGAAGTACAAATAGGTGGGATAATCATGCACAAATTTTGGCAATGCATGAAGCCATGAACTACAAATTTAGGAAATAATCAGGCCCTAATATCCAAAGCAAACAGACCCTAATATCCAAAGCAAAAATCACATTAAACCAATTCGGTTCTTGGTTCGGTTCTCGGTTCCGAGATCCCAAACCCAGAACCGAACCGTATTTGCACCGGTTCCCGGATTTCTGAACCGGAACCGAACCATATTGAAATGGAACCGAACCAAACCGAACCAAATGTGTCGTGTCCACCCCTAATAGCTAGGATACCATGTGAAACAACCAATTACTCCAAAGCCTTAACCTATTAGAGTTGGTGTTATTTAATCATTAATATTTCAGTAGATTCCGCATAATTAGAATAGGATACTTTTTCGGCAAAATGTGCAGGAACATTTCGAGACGGGTTATCGATCATCGAATTACCTGAAGTGCTCCACAAAGTAGAAACAGAAGAGGCTCTTTCAAAGGTTATCAAAAGTTTGGGTTTTAGTATAATTAGTTGAACTTAATTTCTTATAGAGAAGAAAATGGGTTTAATGTTTTGTGATGATATTTTTGAAGGCCTTGGAATCGAGAGAGATGAGGCAGCAGATTGATGTTGTAAAAGCAATATTGCGCAATATGGGTGATGGAGAAATAACTGTATCAGCCTATGATACAGCATGGGTTGCTCTAGTTGAGGACATTCATGGGAGTGGTGCTCCACAATTTCCTTCTTCTCTTGAATGGATTGTCAAGAATCAGCTGATTGATGGTTCGTGGGGCGATCGGTGTATTTTCTCGGCTCATGATCGGATAATTAGCACATTGGCATGTGTAATTGCATTGAAGTCATGGAACATTTATCCCCAAAGATGCCAAAAAGGTACTAAAACATCCATTTGTAGCACTTGTTTCTTTAATTAATTAAAGTGTATTTTGTTAATCTAGACCAGGCATTGCTTTGTAAACAGGAATGTCATTTCTCCAAGATAACATAGGGAAGCTCAAGGAAGAAAATGCAGAGCACATGCCTATAGGCTTCGAAGTTGCCTTCCCATCCCTTATTGAGATTGCTCGATCCCTAGATTTGGATGTTCCTTTGGATTCTTCTGTCTTGCAAGACATATACGCCAAGAGAAATCTAAAGCTCGAGAGGTATTCTTTAAAAGAAATCTCTTTTAATAGTTAATTTCATATTCAAAATTATCATATCGGTATTCTACACTTCTTGATTCGGTATATAAACTCTCAAGGCCATAAATGTACTATTTTAGCAATGGCACGGCTATTGAACGGTGTAGATCGACAATTAGCAAATTACAAAGATGCCCAGAGTACGGATAACAATTGTTTTTGAAAACAGAAGAGCTTTCTTTTAGGGAAATGATATCAGCACAACAATGTTTTAATAATTGCACTAACTCAGCTTGTTTTTTCTATTTTAATTGGCTTATCAGAGCTTTTTGGGAACCGTAGTATCCTTTGGCAGCTCTTTATATAATTAAGCATGGGGGCTCTCATTTCAATTTTTTTTATTCTATCTATTAATTAAGCAAGGGGGCATGTGGGTAGGATTCCAAAGGAAATGATGCACAAAGTTCCAACAACACTGCTCCATAGTTTGGAAGGAATGCCTGATTTGGACTGGGGAAAGCTTCTGAAATTACAGAGCCAAGATGGGTCCTTCTTATTTTCTCCTTCCTCGACTGCATTTGCCTTCATGCAGACAAAGGACAAAAAATGCCTGGAATATCTTCAAAAAGCAGTTGAAAGATTCAATGGTGGAGGTAAAAAAAAAAAAGAATTACAGTTTGACAAGAAATCAGCATCTTCTTTTCCTTTAACATATTCTCATCCACTATTGACGGTATAAGTTCTATTCTTCAGTGCCCAATGTCTACCCGGTGGACTTGTTCGAGCATATTTGGGTGATCGATCGCTTTCAACGACTTGGGATTTCTCGATATTTCAAACCAGAAATTAAAGAATGCCTGGATTATGTATATAGGTATTGGAATATTTATCTACAAGGCCATGTTTGACAAGCATGGAATATTAGTTGGCCCAATTGTGTGAGGATCAGAGGAGGGAGAGGGAGAGATTGACTTGGTGGGAGTGGAGAGAGCATCAAGTCCTTAAAAAACAGTGAAAAGAACTACATATTTAAAAAGGCTATTGATATTTGCACTGCAATATTTTGATAATGACACTAACTCACCTTGCCTTTTATTACTTAACCTGCTCTCAAAAGCTACTACAATTCCCAAAAAGCTCTCACCAGCCCATTAAAAAACAAAAAGACAAGGTGAGTTTGTGTCATTATCAAAATATGTAGTGAAAATATGAGTAGACATTCCCCATTTTTAGGAGCTTTTCATGCTCCCCTTACTTCATCTTCTCATGTTTCTCCCTCTTCTGACCATCTCACACACCTGGCCCCACAAATATTCCATGTAATTATTTTTTCAAGGTTGCCAAACTTGGCCTAAAACTGACATCAAAAAATTTCCTTTCCTTCCATCGAGTGGTAAATTGTAATGAAAAAAAATGATAAATTTTCAGGTACTGGACCGATGATGGAATTTCTTGGGCTAGAAATTCAAGAGTACATGATGTAGACGACACGGCCATGGCTTTTAGGCTCCTAAGGTTACATGGATACAAGATTTCAGCTGGTAAATATACAAGAAATAAACCGAATTTCATAATTTTCATGTTTAAATGATTCCAAATAGACATGTTAATCTACCCTCATACATTATTGCAGAAGCATTTAAACGTTTTAAGAGTGGGAACGAGTTCTTTTGCTTTGTGGGGCAAACAAACCCTGCTGTTACCGGAATATACAACTTGAATAGAGCTTCTCATTTCATGTTTCCTGGAGAATCGATTCTGGAAGATGCAAGGAGATTCTCCTACAAATTCCTCAGAGAAAAGCAAGCCTCCAATCAGCTTCTAGACAAATGGATAATAACCAAAGACTTGCCTGGTGAAGTAAGTGAAAGGTTATTCTAATTTCTAGAGAACCCAGTTCATCCATTTGTGAGATATTATACGCAAAATGTTTAACTGACCCATTGAGAAAAATATATTTATATACTAGGTGGGATATACACTTGACTTTCCATGGTATGCAAGTCTTCCTCGTATAGAGACGAGGTTCTACTTAGAACAATACGGAGGGGACGAGGACGTATGGATTGGAAAAACTCTCTACAGGTTGTTATTTCTTAACCCAATTTTATTTGTCCTTCTGGAAAAAGACCCAATTACCCCTATTTGCTCTGCATGTACAAGGATTACCTAGTAGCCTAGTAGGTGATTTACGGGTAATTTAGTCTTTCTCCATACATGGGTTTGGGATGTACTGAAAAATCTTGACGGTTTATGCCCCATTTTAAACTTTAAAAAATCCCTAATAACTGAAAAAATGATAGACGCAAGGGCCCTCTTTATGTAAGGGCTAAAGAAGGGCCCCTGAATAGATCCACGTGATTAATTAAATGTCATTAAGTGCAACCGAAGTCAGTTTCTCAACCGATTTTAAAAATGACGTGGATCTATTCAAGGGCCCTTCTCCGGCCCTTGCTTCTATCATTCCTCATTTTTTAATTAAATGTGAGTCTTCTAAACTAAAACATAACTTTACGAATTAAAAGTGAAATTGACAAATAGTTAGTCAATTTATCATATATTATTTTGTAATCTTGTGAGAAATTCAAAATTGGAATCTTAAATCACATCTTAATCTAGCAAACACATACAATTAGCCTGGTTAAAGTATAAAAGATTAAATAACGCCATCTCCATCAGCTTAAGCGTTTGGAGTAAATGGTAGTGTCACATGGTATAAGAGCAAAGGTCCTATGTCTTGATTTCAAAGTTCAAACTTCGAGGATAGCTAAAATCCACATGCAATGGCCAAATCAAAAGAGGGGCCACATGTGCCACATGTAGGCAGACCCTAGAAAGAAGGGCCACACGTGAGGGGGAGTGTTAAATTATAAAAGTTTAAATAAAGCCATGTCCATCAGCTTAAGCTTTTGGAGTAATTCTTGGAGTAACTGGTAGTTTCACAAGCCTTCCGTCCATGTTTTTTGTTAGAAAAAATAGTTCTATGCGGAGGAGTAAATTTAAAAACAAACATGCATAGCATTCTATTTCCGTTCCCGAATTTCCCCAATATTTTCCTCACCTATTTAATATGCCTGAATCCAAAATTATTAAATATTATTTGGTAAAAGAGCATATATAAGTCTTTTAACTCTTAATAGGGTTTTGCATTAAACAAATCTTTAATTGCAGGATGCCTTACGTGAACAACAACGCCTATCTGGAACTTGCTAAATCAGACTTCAACAAATGCCAAATGTTGCACCAATTAGAGTGGCTCGAGATCCAAAAGTAAGTGCCGGACGAGCAGAGTACACTACTCACTCCTCTACTTTGATATTCGCACCAATTACTCGTTATTTTAAGTCCTAACCTCAGGAAAAATAATCACAATTATTAGAGCAATGATAGATACAAGGGAGCCCTTGCATAAAGAGCTGCAAAAGGGCCTTTCATTGGATCCACGTCATTTTCAATTACATTTTAAAATCAATTGAAAAAGTAAAAGCAGTTACTTTTGATGACGTGGATCCAATCAAGAGCCCTTTTGCAGCTCTTTACGCAAGGGCTCCCTTGTATCTATCATTCCTCCAATTATTATCATGCTTAAAAAAGCTAGCATTCACCATATATCTGACTAAAAGGCCACATCAATGTCACTGCACCCCTCTGTTTTGATATTCACAGCCCTTACTTGTTATTTTAATTCCTAACCACCTCTTATCCAAACAAATTCACCATACTAAATCACTGTTTCTATAGTCAAAATGATTGTGCCCATATTGAAAGTTTGAAACCATGCAGCTGGTACGATGAGTGCAATTTGGGGGAGTTTGGTCTAAGCAAAAGGAGACTACTCCGGGCCTACTTTTTAGCTGCTGCGAGCATATTCGAGCCAGAAAAGGCAACCGAACGGGTCGCTTGGGCCCGGACCACAGTCCTAATGGAGGCGGTTTCGTCGTATATTGGGAACCAAGGAAGTAACCCTGAGCGGAGGAGAGCTTTTCTCGATGAATTTAACAATAAAAGGTATAGAAAATCGAACTCCTGTCTTTAGTATGATAACGATGTTACTTGGGTTTCTCTCCATCACCTAAAAAACATATATAGCCTCGTATACGTAGGAAAAAAAGTAGTATGTTAGGTAGGACAAACTAACATATAAGTCCAAGTCAAAATGCCATATTGTTTTTTACGTGATAACGACACCATTGTTCTTCACAAAAAAAAAAAAAAAAAGGAAGAACAAAGTTTTTTAAGCTCCCGAGATATTGGCCATATTGGACCCTCCAATTTATCAATATATCACGATATTAAAACCATGGTAACAACATACTCTTTGGAAAATGCCCTGAGGCAGGGGTAAAATCTTAAGGTTGTGTTCTTTAACGTTCTTTAAGAGTGATTTTCCTTTTTTTTTAGACAAAAAATAAAATGAGAATTCTGTTCTTCAGTGATTTGAAGAATTCATCATAATTTTTTGGCATTATTTTATGGAGTGAGAACCTTCGCTCCGGGAATCGAGAACTATCTCGCGATCTTCCCCTCACTCCACGCTCAACTTTTTAGTGTGAAACCATGTTTTTTAGGAATAGTTAAAAAAAACTCTTCTAATTATGAATAACTCTAAACAATAAAAATTAAGGGAAATGATATCCCCCCACCCCCGTAACGTTTTCTGTGAGAATGGTCCATTGCTTGAGGATAAATTAACCCCCTTTAACGTTTTTCTTTGTGTGTAAAATTTAACTAATAACGTTAGAGGGGGGATTTTATCGTTAGAGAGGGGGGGCGGGGGACAGTCCCCAAAATTAATCCTAATTTTTAAAAGAATGAAAATCTTGAGAATGGTTAATTTACAAAAATGTCATGTGAAAAAAAAAAAAAAAAAAAAAAAAAAAAAAAAAAAGAGGAAAGGCAATAAAGGGCATTATGGTCATTTAAAAAATATTGCTACTGGGTTGGGGCTGTAGCTCAATGGTTGAGGGCCCTTTGTCTCTAAACCATTTGATACCTAGCAAAAAAGGTCCTTAATTACTAATAGGTCAAAATATTCTTGGAATTATATTAAAAAATAGGGGCTTATGAAATACACAAAATCTTTTTCCAAAAATAGGGGGGTGGGGGGGAGGTATGTACATTATTTTGTCGTTTTGTAGGTGTAGAAAGGCATTAAAAGAAGGCTTGAAAAGTTGGTAATTTCAGGTGGGGTAGGAAGAAGACAAGAAAGGGAGTCGTGGGGGTCCTATTGGACTACCTATTTTGGAAATCCCTGGTGGCGCACGATAGAGACGTACGTTACCACTTACGAAGCGCTGTAAGTGGTGTTTTCTTTGATACATAAACATCATCATTCCGTAGTCCCTTCTTTGATTGACCCCCCCTCCCCTGATTTTATCTATCTCGACCTTGTCGCTTTCCTCGTGCAGTGGGCTTCTTGGTGGAAGATGACGTGTGAGTCGCACCCAGACAAGAACAGGGATGCCCTGCTCCTAGTGCGCACGATAGACCTATTCGCCGGCCGGTCTGTCTCCCAAGATCTCCTTGCCGACCCCGTCTATGCCCGGCTCGCTCACTTAACCAATAGACTCTCTCACCAGCTTCGTCGCATTCGAAAGCTCAAGGAGGTGAGTGTGAGGGAGAATTTTTCCTAATCCTCTATAGATCGGATGGTTAGGATCAACCTATGAAAATGATTTTTACATCTTATGGATGGTTTGGATCATCCTATGGTGTGGGCCGTACCGTACTTTTTGAAAAATAAAAGATTATAAAGGCTTTTCATCATATAAAAACTCATGATTACTCTTCGGTCGAACGACCCTTGCCTTTGCTTTCTAAGAATTTATATGATTTGCAGCTGTGTGGACCTGTTTGGTTTTTGAAAAGTATGGTACAGCCCACATCATAGGCTGATCCAAACCGTCCATTTGTTGGGACACAATGTAAATAGGTTGTGCCCCAATAATCATTTCCGTAGGATGATCCTAACCCTCCGATCTATAGAGGTAAAACACATTCTGGAAACTTCTATAGATGAGAGGGTTAGGATCCTCGTATGGAAATGATCGATCCTATCCTTGTACAACACAATATAAAACCTTGAGTCAGTGTAGATGAATGTTAGTGGGTCCCACTTTCAAGGCACACATTACAGCATGGTGGGCCCAACTTTCAATTGATCTGGTCTGTTCATTTGGTATGACTTGCTTTAGATCTTCTATTACCCACAAATCAAGTAAATCACTATATCCAAAGCCGAGTATTTTCTTCATCGTACTATGGAGGAGGATCATAGACCACACGTAAGAGACTATTTACATTGGCGGGTGAAAACATGCAATTGGATGTCAGGATGGGATGATTGACGTGATTTTTGGGCCATAGTATATGCAACTATGCGATAGTGGGTGCTCAATGACTCTCATGGAAAAGTTTGAAAAAGCACAGTAGGTGCTCAATTACTCTCCTAGAAAGGTTCTTTCTTTTGAAACTTTTCCAAACAAAATCCTGCAATCCAAACCTTAAGATACGCATGTAAAGTGTAGACGGGCACCCAATTGGGGCTTTTGCTCAACGGGTATAACAAGCCAAGGTTTATTTTGTCCTTTGATAGAGTTGCTATCATCTATTCATGTCAACCTCTGTTCTCGGATAAAATGTTTTCCAAACAAAACTGCTGAATGGCAATCTTATCTGAACCTAAAACTGTACAATCAAGATAGCAAATCTCAGGAACAGCTGATCCAACAGGAGGACCATAGTCTGCAAAACTTTATTCTAAATAGTATTTATAGATTTCTTTTAAGGGAAATGTCAAGTTTTAAATGTATTAAACTCATTTTCTGGCCAATTTTCCAACTTGGTTCTGAATGGTGTTTTGGTTTATTTGACCATTTTTTCTTGTTTACTATGTTTTTTTTTGAACTAATACCATATTAAACCCGAATTTTTCTTATTCTTTTTTATTTGGGAAAATTACATTTACACCCCCCTCTAGTTTCTGACACACCCACTTCCACCCCTATAGTTTAAAACGTGACAAATACACCCCTGTAGTTTCAATTTGTTTAAGGTATGCCCCCTCAGCTGAAGGTTCGTCCATAAATTGAAGGGTTAGGATGATCCGATGGAGCTGATTTTTTTGGGCACACCCTATCTATGTCAGGACCCATCAAATGAACGCTTTGGATCATCCAAACAATGTGGGCCCACATTATTTGGATGATTTTTTGGTAGTGTTCGGATTCGGGTATGAGCCCACATTATTTGGATGATCCAAAGCGTTCATTTGATGGGTCCTGACATAGATAGGGTGTGCCCAAAAAATCAGCTCCATCGGATCATCCTGACCCTTTAATCTATGGACGAACCTTCAGCTGAGGGGGCAAACCTTAAACAAATTGAAACTACAGGGGTGTATTTGTCGCGTTTTAAACTATAAGGTTGTCACGTTTTAAACTATAGGGGTGGAAGTGGATGTGTCAGAAACTAGAGGGGGTGTAAATGTAATTATCCCTTTTTATTTTGAAAGGGTGAATCTTTATTAAAGAGTTAAACCCAATTTTTTCTCATCTCGTGTTTTTTGTGTGCGCGCGCGCGCAGGGAATCACGTTTTGATGACTATGTACAGACTAGATACCAGTGCTCTTTCATGTACAGACTAGTATGGCAAGCAAGAGAAAACTTCCCATATGAGCAACGAAAGAATGCTCTCTAAAACCCCAGACCTGTCCCATTTAAAGGGGCTTGTTTAGAGCCTGCTCTTTATTTCTTAAGAAACTGTTTAAGATATTGTGGAGAAAAAGAACCCAAAAAGCTTGAGTTTTTTTGCTTGGCATGCTAGATTAGATATCCATTGTGATGTTTCTCTAAATAGAAAGAAAATTTGTGACTAAGACTTTTACTGTATTTGACCAGGCCCAAGTAAATGATAGGGAGGATGCAAACAACTGGCTAAGCACAGGAGCCCAACCAATAGAATCTGAAATGCAAGAGATCATGCATTGTGTACTCCAGAACTCCGATGGATTGGATTGTGAAATCAAGCAAACATTCCTCACCGTCGCCAAGAGCTTGTACTACTCTGCCTACTGTTCCCCTGAAGTCTTTGATCTTCATATCAACAAGGTACTCTTTGAAAGAGTAGCTTAATCTTATTCTGTAGTTTCAGCATCACAAAAATGTACAAAAAACCTCAATCAATTACAGAAAGTATTCAGAGTTTTACATGGTTGCAATATATAATTACTGTAGCAAGGCATGATGATGGGAAAGTTGCCTTATTTCCCACCCACGGTAGTTGCTTGGGTGGGAAGGCAAAGGCAAAAATAGAAATTTCTATTTTTAGCTTTTGGGGAAAACTAAACTATAAAAAGAGAAGTGTTGTTCTCTTGGGTTGCAGCGAAGCAAGACGTCTTTGGTATGTCGGCTGCCAAAGGAGTGAGAAGAAAAAGAGAGAGAAAGGAAGAAGAGGTTTTTCATCTCGGGGTTTTCTCTTGGGTTCTTTTTCGGGTTTAACTCTCAGGTTATCTCTTGTGTACGGTCTTGGGTTTGAGAGAGCAAGGAAAGGGTTGCGGGTTTGTGGATTTGAGATTAATTTGTTGTAATCCTTGTATTTTGTTTTTCTCATAGTGAAAAATCGTGTTTCTTGCCCGTGGAGTAGGCTTTGCCGAACCATGTAAAATCTTGGTGTTCATCTTGTGGCTTGCTTTTATTATTTTTCTTTTCCGTTTAATTTGTGCACAATCGGATCGGATTGCCCGGGGGATTTTTCTCAACAAGTGCTATCAGAGTCAGGTGGAGCGATCGTCAAGGCCGGGTGGAGTGATCGTGAGTGTTGTGGTTGGATCGTGATTAGAGCTATTTTTGGGGCTAGAAAGATTCTCGTTCGAAGTGGAGCGCTACATCGTGAAGAGCGGAGTAATCTGAGATGGCGGTAAATCAAGTTCTACTCAGTTCAACATCGACAGATTTGACGAAAAGAGCAATTTCACCCTATAGCAGATGAGGGTAAAGGACATCCTAGTTCAACAGGGCTTGGCTAAAGCGTTGAAGGAAAAAGGATGGCAAGCGTGAGAGGATGACGGTACCTGCGTTGAGGAGGATGGATCGAGATCCCTTTCCAAGGTTGACTAGGTGAGTCAACGGGTTGGCAGCTACACATGTGCATTCGCCGTGTTGATCGAATCGGGAGGAGTCAGAACCAAGGTGATTCGAGGGTGTGTAGCTGGTACTTCGGAAGGCCAACGGTGGTTTGCTGCGATAGCGGACCGGTAGCGACATCAACGAAAAATCTTCAGGTGGCTGGGAGATAAGCCAAGGTGGAGATTGTTGGGAAAATTGCCTTATTTCTCACCCACAGTGGTTGCTTGGGTGGGAAGGCAAAGGCAAAAATAGATATTTCTATTTTTAGCTTTTGGGAAAAACTAAACTATAAAAAAAGAAGTGTTGTTCTCTTGGGTTGCAGCGAAGCAAGAGACGTCTTTGGTGTGTCGGCTGCCAAAGGAGAGAGAAGAAAAAGAGAGAGAATGGGAGAAGAGGGTTTTCATCTCAGGTTTTCTCTTGGGTTCTTTTTTGGGTTTAACTCTCGGGTTATCTCGTGTACGGTCTTGGGTTTGAGAGAGCAAGGAAAGGTTTGCGGGTTTGTGGGTTTGAGATTAATCCATTGTAATCCTTGTATTTTGTTTTTCTCATAGTGAAAGATCGTGTTTCTCGCCTGTGGAGTAGGCTTTGCCGAACCACGTAAAATCTTGGTGTTCATCTTGTGGCTTGCTTTTATTATTTTTCTTTTCCATTTAATTTGCGCACGATCGGATCGGATTGCCCGGCGGATTTTTCTCAACACATGAGAATGTGAACGCATTACCACCCATTTAGTGGAATTAACTTGAAGTCATATTCGAGTTCATCAGGGTAATAGATCTTCTGAGAGGAATGATGGACTTCTTTTCAATGTCCCGCGATAAGGCTTTCCTCATATCTGAAGATGGCAGACAACAACCCAGAAGAACATAAGAATCATTTTAAGTGCTGTTAGATCTGTATCAGTATATATGAGGTGGACTCACCTAGGCCATCTTCCTCTCCCGAGTAATAGCGAAAGACATGTCGATAGATGACATGACCAAGCTGAGACAGAATGGGAAATGCAAAAGAACTCAATTAATTGATTTCTAATCATCCATGCAGATTGAGGGCCTGTTCGTTTCAGATTGTGACAACCGATGGTGAAGGCCCCAACAGATTATTGGCCCGAAATTATGTTTAATTTCGGGCCAATAATTGGCTGGGGTCCTCACCATAGTTTGTCGCAATCTGAAACGAACAAGGCCTGAGGAATAATCCTTGCCCTAAAAAAAGATATTGAGGAATAATCATGTGCAGTTTTCCGATGGCCAGTTCTTTCATTTAGATAAAAAATAAAAACTTTCAAATGTCCAATGTGAGCATATCCATCACTGGTCAATAATCCTGTGTAGTTTTCAGATGGCCAGTCCTTTCTTTTGCTAAAAAAAAAAAAAAAACTTTCAAATGTCCAATGTGAGCATATCTAATCACTGTATCAAGATCATATTGTTTCCAGCAGTTGCTTACACCAAAAATTTGATGGGTGCCCACAGCAGATCATTCCTCACATAATACGGATAAATTACTAAAACTACCCCTTGTTTATATATGAATTGACTGCACCCACATCCCTGATTTTTATAAATTGACCGAAAACCCAACCACCTTTCAAATTATTATAATTCTGTATAATGCTATCAGACTATTTCTAAAAACAAAGTAAATAGATGGGGCATATTGATCATTTTTAGGGTGTTCCAGTCGGTTTCAACAACTTCTGGTGTCTAAGTCAATTTGTTGAAAATTAGAGTTGTTCTTGTAAGGTTCCTTAAATGACAGGTGCACAAGGTACATATGTAAAGCTTGTTATCAGATGCATTGCTGTCTGCTGATAATAGAAGTGGTAGTACAAATGGAAAAGCTTTAGAAGCTGATAGGAAAGGAAGGAGGGAACAGACCTTTTCGTACATCTTTATGGCCGGCAAGTTGGATGCTCTCACAAAAAGGTCCACAAAGTAAGACTTATCCCTGCCAAGAAACCTTTTTCTCAGTGCTAAGACAATGACCATCAACACCCCAAAACAACTAAAGACACCAATATGGCTGCATTATAGCATTGCATTGTTCGAGGCCAGAAATCATAAGAGATGTAGGGCATGGAGGTTTCACTGGCATATGGAAGGGATAGAAATCATTGCTATATCACTTTCTATGGCCATGACAGGTCACTGATAGAACTTCAAGGTATTCAAATGAAAATCCATGATGACCCTGCCAAAAGTAAGAAGGTGAAGTATGGAGGGATTGATTTCACAGGCAGCTTGCGACAGAAGGATAACTTGGTAGTGAGCAAAGTTATATAAAGCCCCCATAATTTTTTTTCCTTCTTTTCTGAAATCTGGGTTCTGAGTGCCCCATTTCAGATTCTGACAACCCAACAGCATGTTGCAAGTTGAGTATGTGCGCCCACATTTTTTCAAACATCAGTGTCATTATGCATGTTGTAATGTGTGCATGTGGACCTCACGTGCCATTTGTTCCCTAGAGTCGACTGTCAGCTGGAGAGTCCAGGCAGGCCAAATCGATATATGGCCTGCTTAACCTAAATTAGCTGCTTGCTTACATCATATACGGAAGTAGAGCATGTAGTTTGGATACGCTAAAAAAAAAGAAGTAGAGCATGTACTTTGGATAGTAATGGTGTGTTATACAATGATAACAGATGTGTTTCCATGTGACAAACCCACTTTCTTGTTATATCATGATAATAGATGTGTTTCCATGTGACAAACCCACTTTCTTCACCAACATTATGTTTAAATTGAATTAGTAAAGAAAACACACCTAATTACTATATCAAAAAGGGAAGATGCAAGCTGAGATGGATTGTTTGCCTTGTTGCATTTTGATATGCAATTCCTTTAGGGGGCAATTGGTAGGATATCAACCTTGATAGTGTACTTCACCACAATTGGAAGTTAGGAGCCTTATTTCCTGATCGCCAAGCTTGAGTGCTCATTTCACCACCTAAGCAGCACTTAGCCACTTAAACAGTACAGCTGATTACTAATTATGAAAAGACACAACTAAAAAATTTATCAATTGAATGTAAAGTAAGCACTGAGACGTGTACGTTTTCTTGTTATGCCTCAGCATCTAGAATCATTATCCAGAAACACAACTCATTCAGGACTCAACCAAGTTATGGGGTGAGTCATAGATGTCAAAAATTAGAAACAGAGTATTAGAGATTATCAAAATTTCCGAAATAAAAACACATTATAATAGATAAACAAAAGTAGAGGAAATATACGAGGTGAGTAGAAGTGATACTGGATCCTAATGGTTAGGATTACCCAGGAAAGGGGAGAGTTGAAGAGGGAACTTCAAATTCACTAGAGGGTTTCTTTCCTTTTTTACAGGGTAAAGAGCTTATCAAGACCAAAAAAAATACGAAACCACTCTCCAAGTTTTCAAAAATATAATCACCAGTCAATTTCTCTAAGGCAAAACTGTGGTGTGATTGACTCTGCACTTCTTACAAAGGACCCAAATCAATCAGTGAGGGTTACCTTCAGAAAATTCCAAAAAATCCATCACAACTCAATGCCCAAATGCCAGCAGCAATGTTACAAATATCGTTCTCGAGAATTTTTCAGCAAGGAAAATCTAGGGATATTTTTTTTTTGGGAAGTGATATTTACGCCCCTTTAGATCACTAGGGACACCCAACGCCAGTGTACAGGGGCAATCAAACCCACTGATTTTTCTGACATCAAGTACATTAGCCCCCCTTTCATCATTGATACACTGACCGTGGGTGTCCCTGGTGATCAAAAGGGGCGTAAATATCACTTCCCTTTTTTTTTCAGGTTTATATAGGGAAAAAAATGATAAAATAAATTTGTTTAAAATTATATAAGTTAAGAAAAAAATATAAATAAAAAAAAATCGTAAACACATCATGATACTTTCACGGTAAATGAAATATCGCTATATTTTTTAAATGCTCAGGATTATTTCAGGATTTTATCATTTTATTAAAATATCGTGATAAAATCGCTATATTTTGAAAATATCGGAGATATTTGTGACATAGGCCAGCGGAACGAAGTCAACTCAGAACTGTTCCTACTTCCTAGTGAGGGGCAAAAATTCCTAAAGTTGGGTTAGGAGTTCCTCTCAAGGTGCCCCTCCTATTTGGGAAAATTCTTCATACTCCTGCTCATGAACCCTGCATCAAACTGTACCTCTAATGCCTGAAAAACTACAAAGTCCACCCTACCATTTACTTCTCACCAATTTTTTTTTATTTGTTACATTTGACATTTTCAGAGAACAGGTATTCATAGAAATGGGACCCATAAGTTTTCAGAAGCACAAGTACTGAAAAGAATGAGATTTCATGCTTTTATTTTATTAAAAATAAGTGCCAATACTTTTAATGTCAGAATTGTTCCAAAGTGATTCATTGGCACCAGGAAATATGAAAACAAAATGCCAGTTTTGAATCCAATTTGGCTCCACTTTTGGGCAATCAAGTGTTACATTTCACATGCTTGGGTTGACTGGTATGCTCAAACTCAAGCACTTCATTAAGTACCAATGCCTGCAGAATGTGGCTGGTTGGCGGAACAATCTCCACCAAGTCCATAAAGCCAAGTGAGTGAAACAAATTATGTCCATGTCTCCTTGATGAGATGGTAGATGAAGCCAAGATTTCCAAGTACTGGTGATAATGAAGTGACAGTAAAGTCTTAAAAGAAAATCACCTTCTTTGGACAATAGTTTTCCGAGTGGGAAGCGAGGGGTTTAGAAAATAGAAAATCCGGAAAGTGAAAAGCTCTAAAAAAGGAAGAGAGGAAATGTGTGGGAAGCATCATTGAAAGTCAACATGCGAGTCGAATGTAATAGGACTCATTGAAAGCGAATAAGAAGCATTAAGTTAGGAAGGAAGGGTTGATGTAGGTCAAGATTACTAACTAGTAAAGTCGTCATCACAACTAATTAGAATCAAAAGTTTTAGGGATTTATAGTCTCACATTTTTATTCATGTAGCTTTAATGTAATGTTTTTGGAAAAGATTCACATAAGCTTTAAGATGAGTTAGTTTTAAGGATTTATAGTTTCACATTTTTTATTCATGTAGCTATAATGTTATATTTTTTGGAAAAGATTCACAAGTTTTAAGATGAGTTTTTAGGTTTCAAATACACACTTTTTAAATACGCTCCTTCGGCATTATTAAAAGGATAACACTCTTCTAAGAAAAAAATAACTACCTAAATGAGAAGTGTACTCTTAATTAAAAGTAAACAGATAGGAAGTGATGGGGTATAAAAAGTCACCCCTAATTAGCTGTCGACACGTGGCCCACAAAAGGGCCCACCCAGAAGTTGACACCAGCCTCAGGAGTAGCCAGGTAATCCACCTAGGGCAGGTAAAATTTGGCCCACTCATGAGCTGCCACCTGTCTTGGGGCAGGGGCAGGTAATTCAACTACCTCAGGCTCTCACTATAAAAGGCCTCCTAAGGCTCAAAGGTAAGGATCGAATCCTCAAGAGTGAGAATCCCTAAAATTGGCTTTTCTCCTTTTTTGTGCCCATTACTGACTTGACTGTCGAAGGGCCCGTCCGGAGCACGACTCCGGGTTGGTCTTCTGACCGGGTGCTCCCTTGAGCAAGCCACAGTTAATTAGCCAGCTCGGACTACCAGGATTCGCCAGATCAGCTCTTACATCACTGCCTCATCTGTTACCAATTTTGGGCCTAACAGGAAGCATGTGAGAAGAGTGTGGAAAAGGTCAAATTGAGAAATACTCTTTCACAGAATTGAGGAAGAGAGAGCTCTAATGGAATTAGGAGACAATAAAAAAGATGTACCAAATTTACAGGGATCTACTAAAAATATTTGGAGGAAATAAGATGGAGATAGAAGTTGAGAGCACCTTGGCCCATGCAAGAAAGAGGGAAAATTGTATCAAATGCATGAGGACCAACTTGTTAAAGGGAAATCTGTGGTAGAAGACTTGATAGTGTATATTTTTAGCAAACTCTACACAAAAGATAAAATATGGGGACACGAGCTTGGTGGATTGGCTTTCGTAAAACTTGAGAGGGAGAAAGCTTCTAGGTTGAACGGGAGTTTGACAAAGATGAGATTAGAAATTTGATATTTCCTACAGAAAGAGATAAAGCCTTGTGTTTAGACACCTACCAAAGACATTTTTCAAGCATTTTATGATCTACTTAAAGATGGATTGATAGAGGTTACTAACAAATTCATGAGAGGGGATGTTTCAAGTATCGACAAAATAGTCAATGCAACTTTATTACCCTCATCCCTAAAAAGAAAAAGCAGTTGTCAAACACAAGGTTTGAAATAACTCACCCTCGAGTTATCATCTTCTTTGTACTGATCAAACAATTATATGTTATTCCAACACAGTTCCTACTCTGCCACCCAAGTGTTATCTGTAGCATTTCCACCCTTCCATTGAAGAAGAAATCCAATAGTTTTGGCTTGAGAGACTCTGTCTTTCGCCTTGATTTTCTTTTCAGGATTCTTTTACCTGCTATTTTTTCAACTTGGAGCTACACATCTGCTTTAGGGTTTCAGCTTGTTAGCTTGGATTCTGTTACCAGATCTGTGTGAACCGCACTCTTTGAAGGGCTCAGGCGAAGGTGTACAGGGACTTCTTTAATCTTATAATGTATGTCAGCTGATGAAAGGAAGAAAGAAGGAGGTGATGAGTAATCGTTTTATGTATTGTTACTCTGTGCTTACTAGTTGGTCACGGGTATTCCCGTGCCAGCACTCTCTTAACATATTGTACCACAGGATGGGACTCCTGGTCCCGAATGCTAGCTTAATATTAATGAAATATGTCAATTTTCAAAAAAAAGAAGATATTGAATAGTGTTCTTACCTCAAGATAGGCTCACTCTAGTTCGCACCGTTTTTGTTGTGAAACTTCAAGAAACGTTAAATGTAGGAGAAATGACATCTTTTTGGCAGTTCAACAGAATAGGGATTGTTATTGATCCATTGGAGAGTTTGACATGGACCAATCTTCATTTGTTTGAACATGCTGTAGGTTCCGCCTGAGAATTTCTCTCATCGAAGGTTAACCATCACTAAATCTCCCTTATTGAAAATTAGGGGCACTTGGTATTGATCGACAATCTAAGTGTACTTGTTGTTGCTGGCCACAATCATTTGCCTCACGTAAGCTTGGATGTCATGGATATGCTCAGCAAATGCTCGAGCATCCAGGCTATGACTGGCATGCAATGGTAAAGCAGTGTTTCGAAACGCTGATGCGTGTCAAAATCGACACGGAGCGATGCGACCGAGTACTCGGTTGACACGGTCAAGTAATCAATTAATGTGACCAAGAACTTGTTTTATGCAGTCGAGTACCCGGGAGAGTCAAAGGAGTTTTGATTGAATGTGTAGAACAAAATGCAGACTCCAACAACAATGCGGAAAAGCAAAAAAGTTAGGCGAGTCAACGATGATGCAGGGGAGTTTTGAAACTACGTGGCAAAGGGACAAAATCTATAACCAGATTCAGACTTCTAACGTGAACCATAGTTGCCAGAGTGGGAAGTGAGTAGGAGAAGTGATGCGGAAAGCAAGGGGTTCAAAAAAGAGAAAATGTGGGAAGTGAAAATCTCTAAAGAAAGTAAGAAGGAAACATGTGGGATGCTTCAACATGAAGCATGTAATAAGACTCACTGGAAACATACGAGAATGTATAGAAAGAGTAGGGTTATAATAGGTTGAGGGGGAGGGTTAATATAGGTAAGGATTACGAGTAGTAAAGAAGACTTCGCAACTGATTAGAAGTACAAGTTTTTTTGGGATTGGGCCTGTAGCTCAATGTTTGGAGCTTTGTTTCTCAACTTCAAGGTCGTAGGTTTGATGCCAGCTTACCTACCAAAAAAAAAAGTTTTAGGGATTTATAGTTTCACATATTTTTTCATCTAGATTTTTTTTTTTGAAAGACGACATATTTCATTGAAACTATGAAAATTACATTGGGGACCAAGAGTCCCAACCTACAGTACATAGATTCAAACAAAAAGTTCTAGGGTGAACCCTAGCCTAAGAAGTAACAAAAAACATAACAGAATTCAAGACCCTTTTTCCAAACATCATTTCTCTTGATTAATCAGAGTAAGAGGGATTCCCAAACCAAAGAGCCTCGACTAGAGAAAGACCATGATCTCTCTAGCTATTGAGGAGCTAAATCTTTTCTCAACTCATCTAGGATCTGGAGTTACCTAGAGAAGAGACTGGCCCCTGCGAACATTCATTATAGCAAATTACCTTAACCCCAACCTATAGGACTGAAACCAGCGTCACAATTTCCACCTTTGCATTCATTATAGCAAATTACCTTAACCCCAACCTATAAGACTGAAACCAGCGTCACAATTACCACCACCTCAGTACTGAGTTCCCGGTTTCCTGCAACCGTCTCCTTCCCAAACCCGCCTCTATGAATTAAATCGATGAGTGGCATCATGTGTAAACAATGTTCCACCAGAAGTCGAATACACTACTCCACAACTAACGAATTCTCCTAAAATAAGATCTTTATAAAGTAGTAGATGCTCCGTGAAACAGTACACCTCAGCAACCTCTCAAGATAGGATCCTTTAATCTCGTAGTCCGGGTTCTGTTTCAGCCTCCTTTACTCTTTCTATTTTCTCCTCTGCTACTCTGGCTTGCATTGCAAGGAACATTTCTCTAGTCTTGCCTAGGTCTTCCTGATAAGAGATCCCAAAAACATCTCCAATTGCTAAGAAATCATTAAACCCTTCCAACTCTAGGTGCCCAGGTTCCTTTTGATAATGTCTCGGGCAAGACACAAGCTTTTTTCATCTAGATTTAATGTTAAGATTTTAGAAAAAAGATCATGTAAGTTGTATTTGGAACTTAAGATGTGTTTTTAAGTTTTAAATACACACTTTTTTAAATAAGCTCCTTCGACATTATCAAAAGGAGAAAACACTGACCTTTCAGAGAGAGAGAGAGAGAGAGAGAACACTTTTTTAGGAAAAATAACCTAAATAGAATGTGTACTCTTAATTAAGAGGAAATGCGTGGGAAGTGTGGGAAGCACGCTTCCCTTAAATTTGGGAAGGGAGAAGAACTTAGCTTTCCAAGCGAGCTTCCCATCCACTTCGGTGACTATGCCATGAACAATCTCAAATTGCGACTTGCCAGTAGTTCGATTTACTAAAGCATTGTAAACAAACTATACTTAGGAAATAGGGAATGGCTAAGCCACATTGAGTCTTTTCATCTAAGTCCCATTGAGTCTTGAAGACTTCGCACTAGGTTTCCAAGGCTTTGGTTCACTACCTCGTTTGAGTATTGGTCTGAGGATGGAAAGCATTGGACCACTGTAGCTTAGCTCTCATCTTCCATAGTCGTCCTGAAATTACTCATAAGCTTCACATCTCTGTTTGACGTGATAGTCTTATGAAGCCCATGCAAGCGCAAACTTTTTTGGAAAAAAAAAACTAGGGTATGTTCTAAGCAAAAAACAACTAGGGTATGTTCTAAGCAAAAAAAATACTAGGGTATGTTCTAAGAAAGGGGAGAAAAAGAGAAGAAGAAGAGAAGAGAGGGAAGAATAGAAGAAGAGAAGAAGAATGGGAGAAATGAACAATTAGAAGTAGAAGAGAAGATATAGAGGAGAAGTAGAAGACGAAGAATGGAGGAGAAAGAGGAAGAAGAAGAAATCTGTAGAGGGGAGAAGCCAATCAATTCAATTAATCATCCAAACTAAATAATTCTTAATACAATGAGGCCTATATATAGGCAATGGGATGGAAATAAAATTCCATGGAAAATAAAAGCCCTAAAAGTAATATGGAAAATAAAAGCATAGAAACTAAACAACATAAAAACTAAAAACATGTAAATAAATACTAATGGGCAAATATGCCACTTATTTGGCCTACTATCTGCATCACTTTTTCTGAGATTGAAATATTTGAGAGTCTCATGATCGGAGTATAAGACGAACTAACGATGAATGATATAACATCTCCAATACCCCAGAGCTTGAAAAATCACATATAACTCTACATCTTGTTTTGAATGGTAAATAGTATTAATATAAACGAGAGACCGAGAAGGTCAGTAAATGAGATAGAAGAAGAAAAATAAAACAATGACAAAGAAAACAAATCAAGGTGGCAAGAAGTCGAACTACTCCAGACTCTCCCTAAAGACCCCATCTCTGGCTAGCCTATCCGCTACACTGTTCGCAGACCTCTTTACATGATAGGCTTTAATAGTAGCTCCTCCAACCCTATCTTGAATTTCATCAAAGAGTGACGCAAACCTCCACTGTATTGAATGAATACCATTGATCCATCTTATCACATTCAATGAGTCTCCTTCTATTTCCACCTTTTCCAAGTCCACATTCCTTAGAAGCTTAAGACCATGGTGAAAGGCCTGCACCTCTGCCACATTAGCATAAGTCATATATCTGCGGTGCACATCTTTTAACTTCTCGTTGAAGTACACAATAAATGCATCGATGCCAACATGTGAAGCATTGCAATCAGCCTCAAACACCTTAAAATCAGGTGAGGCGAGGGTAGGAGAGCGGGTCATCTTTTCTTTGATGAATTTAAAACTCTTTTAAGTTGCAAGGGTCCACTTGAAGGTGACATACTTCATGCAATCAATAATTTGTGCCACCAATGTCTTGAAGTTTCTAATTAAAAGTCAATAGAAGGTCGCAAGTCCATGAGAACTCCATACATGTGTAATAGTACTGTTGGCCCTTCTACAATAGCCTTCATGTTCACTTCATCTACTTTGACACCTTCAGAAGATACAAAATAGCATAAAAACACAACACTTTCAGCAAGGTACACTTCTTGAAATATAAGTACAACTTCTTGGAGTACACCAGGAGCAACCACAAATATTCCGCATGATCTGTAAGAGGTGTGACTGAAAATTAAGATGTCATCAAAGTAGACCACTACAAACTTTCCAATGGATGGAGAACATGATTCATGATCCATATGAAAGTGCTTGGGGCGTTGGAAAGTCGAATGGCATCAACCACTCATAAAATTCATCTCTCGTCTAAAAGGCAATTTTTCATTCATCTCCATATCTAATACAGATCTGATGGTATCCTCTTTGTAAGTCAAATCTTCGAAAAGATATTGGCTCCGTGCAGTACGACCTACATATTTTCCAATCATGGGATTGGGAATCTATATTTAATAGTAATTTTGTTGATAGTGCAATTGTCCACACATCTTTAAGTTCCATCCTTCTTTGGCGTGAGCAAAGCGAGGACAACACACGGAGAAATGCTTTCTCAGTTCAGGCCCTTCTTTAATAACTCCCTGACGTGTCGTTGAAGTTTGTCATGCTCTGTTCCGCATCTTGTGGTGTGGAATATGTGACAAATCTGATCCAAGAACTAGATCAATGGGACGTTGAATATTACACATCAGTGGGCACCCATCAGGTAACTTTTCTAGCATTGTGTCCTCATATTCCTTGAGAGTTTGTAGGACTGCCAGAATAGTTGTGTGGAGCACTTTCCTTCGGTATGAGCGCATGCGCTCTTCCGGCATCCATGCTATTTTCCACAAACTCTTGCAATGTGAGGAAGTTATTGCCCTCCTCTTTGTGAAATTTAGGCAGAAACTCTCCCTTCGAAGGCAAGAGTGTAATTTTTTCTCCATCCTTCATGAGCATATACAGTTGTAGCTCTAATAATTAATATTGTTGGTGGCCGCATCATATCAGGTATTAGAAAGTATTAATTATCAGATAGATAGGTGTTGTCCAACACGCTCGCCCCTTACCCCTAGTCACGCAGTACATTCTCCCTCTAATTCTTTGTCCTTGCCCAGCCCACATTTCTGGTGCACTAGATTTTATACTGGTCTAGTTGTCAAGAAGAAAACCCGGCAATCTCCTATTGTCATTACCAAGCATGTGTCTCCATTCTTACATCTTTCATTGGTGCCACTATAATTTCCATGCCAGAGAGTCCATGGTTGTTGTGACCACAACAACAGATTCCACTAAAGAGACTCAAGAATGTTTCCTATGTACCTACAAATAGTATGTACTACGAACAACATTAATGTTCTCCTACATGTACTTTGAACAAAGTTTCCTAAGAAAGTATCTCTTATATCTTTTATCACTGAACTTTTGTATTAAGTATTAGAAATAAGAGAGTATAAACTACTATCATAGGAACAATGCTGACTCTGGTCTGAGCAATAAGATATAAGAGATCATAAGTTTATGGAGCATAAATTATTAGAACCCCAACTGTATATGTTCATTCGTCTGTGGTGTAAGGAATCCATGTCTTACTACCACAGCCTACCAAGTCGTATATGGCATGCATCCATTGGGATGATGTCACACCACACATTCCTTGTATTTTGGGCCAGAAAAAAAGAAGAAAATTAAACCCTTTTTTGAACCATTGGATCTTGTAGGGATGTGGGTGCTTGTCTTCCTTGATCTCCAATTTATCAACCATCTCTTGTGGCACAATATTTTCACTCGAGCCACCATCAATAATTAGGTTGTAAATCATTCCTCCCGTGGTACATCTCGTTCGGAAGATGGTGGATGGAAATCATGCTTCATTATTGATCAGTATGGGAGGAGACAATAATGTTATGCGTATCATCAAGTTATCTGCCCCATTATCGAGCCTAAAGGCACTATCATCACCCTCAAACTCGAAGTTCTCTTCATACTCTCCTTCATTTAGCTCTTCCTCGTTCTGATCTTCGGCCTCAGCTAAATGAACTGGAGCTTGCTGCGGCATTTGTTGAAATGATGTCCAAGTTTATTGCCACTGTAGATGACAATCGATTGAAAGGCCCGGATTTCCAGGTCAATAACTTGCAAAAAATTAGGATTTTGGTAAGTTTGGATAGGTTTTAAAAGGCCTAAAGTTTGAAATTTTATGAGAAGGGATTTACTTTTGTGTCTGTTTTTATTTGTAAGCATTACAAAGACAATTGAAAAGCCTTTTTAGGTTCCATGTAGTGGGGTTCAGGGGCTAGGATTAGGTATACAGCAACATGGGATATCTTGTGGGAGGTCTAGGTGAGAGTTGAATCCTATACATGTTCTTTTGCTTCTTTTTTGCTGGAAATCGAAACATTCTCTAGACGCATTTTTCTGAAATTGAAGATTTTTAGAAGTTGAGCTCATTGTTTTGGAGACCAATTTGATCATCCATCCTTTTGTTGTGAATTTGTTCTCTTTTTTCCATGCTCGATTGGATCTATCCCCAAATTTCGTTGTGTCAAATCATCTTCAGGATTTTTAAAGTTATTTATATTTCCTATGCTCCAAATCTTGCAAAATTATGTCAACTTTGAACTAGTTGCGGTAAAGAAAAATCAAGTAGGCCTCTGATTATGATGATGTTATGAATTAAAGGAAAAGCAAAATTTAGAGGTGTTGTCATCTGTATTTACAAATTTTGCATGGCAGAGGCATCAAGACGGATAATAATACATCCTAGTATCCTACTATCAGAGCACAAATTTCAAATGACGCTATAACGAAAGCTTAGTTGTAGAAAACTTCCACTGTGCCAGACAAATGTACACTGCTCTTACATCTCGTCACTGATGTCTTCCAGCAAGTTCATGAGGTTTTTTGGTAATTGTTGTCTCCTGATTCTGGAGAAACAGTTACGGCAGTTACATGTCCATCCCAGGATTCACTATGTTCTTCAACTTTTCCCATGACTGCATAAAACATCTTACAAAGTTCTCAATTGTGGTAAGATCCAAGAGAAATAGATGGTATGGAATGATGGAAGTAAAATTCCAAAAATGAAAAAGTTAGGACACAGAGGAAAGACATTCAATAAATAAACCACATTTCTCTTAAATAACTGTTTGTTTACGGGCACTGCAACCACAACTAGTGAATTAATTAGTAACATTAAAGCGTTAGCCTACATATGAACGGCTGTAGAGGATAATGTAACTAGTTTACTAGTCTATAGTTCTGATCCATGGAAAGAGAAACATGGCAAATGTTAAAACATAAAAATCCTTTTAGGCTTCATCAAGATAAAAGAAGCAAGATATCATCTGATGCAAATAAAAAGTGAACCCAAGACCATCCCTACTTCTTTCTTGTCCCTCCTCGTCTAAAAAAAGATAAAAATAAAATAAAAATAAAAACAAAGTGAGAAAATGTAACAACGAAAAGAAATAAAATTGATGGGAGTCACATATCAATAAGAAAGATTGGTCATCACAAAAAGGAGTTTGACATTACGTTCAACAAGCCACCCCATAAATTAAACTGTCACTATAGATAATTTGAAGTAATTGATAACTACTTTTAAATTGAAATTTCACTGGGGTCAAGCCTCCTTCCCAGCAGTGTGGATGTATGGATTTGTGATGTTTAGGTCACTCATTTGGCTTCTAAATTGGGATTTCACGGGGGGGTCAAGCCTCCTTCCCAAGGAAGTTCCCAAACACATGAGGATTCCTCTCGTCGCTACATGATTAAGAGGTAGAGCTTTGGCATGGTGATATCAATTGAAACTCATGCGTGTTCGCAGAGGGAAATCTAAGATCACCTCTTGGTAATCCATGAAGAAAAAGATTAAGTGAGTTTTTTTACTTTTAATTATTTGTATATGATATATAAAGATTTCAAATTTTCCATGCAAGGGGCTAGGACCATAGATGCCTATAGAGATTTATCAATTTCTTCTCGTAGGAAGTTAGGGGAACTGGATGAGCAACTGTATGCTCAGTATATTAGAGGATTGAGTCAACAATTCCAAGATACTTTGAATATGTTAGATATATGGCCCATATCTGATGCACGTCCAAGGACTATTAGCTTTAAGAACAATCTAACCAAATTATTAGAACTCATACACCACTGGGTGCTAAACAAACCCAATTCACAGAAGTCATTAATTGTTGATTCCATCATGGTCCAATCCTTGTATATAACGATTTCAAGATATAAGCGTGCAAAACTATTACTGTATTTGGTTTATCATCTTCAAAAAAAAGGGAGAAAAACAGTTATCAAAAACCCAAATGAATATTGAAAATTTAAAAGGCTTACTGTATCCCATGATTCCATTTGCGGGGCCTTGGGCGACATGAAAATAGTCCGGCCATCGCGCCAAATAGGTCATGTAGAAGGACATGTTGAACTACCACAGTTCGTAAGATGCAGGAAAGCATAAGAAAATAGCAACAGAGGAGTTTACAAAGACCAAAATAGAATGACTAGAGAATAGTTAGATAGATGGAGACTCATTTGAAATACAATGAATGGTTTGAAAGGGACTCACGGGTTTCTGTGAGATGGTCAAGATTTAGCCTTTCTCTTCAGCTTCTTTTTTCTCCTCTTTTATTTCTTCTGCTTTTCTTCTTTTGCTCCCGGAAGCGGTGGATTCTGGAAACTGAGAGGGGGCTCTAGCAATTGAAGCGCACGTGTCACTACATCTGTTTTACTAGTTACAGAACTTACAGGCAAGTGCGTCCATGCCCCTGATGGAAAATGGAAAACACTCTTCTTCGAGTCTTGTATTAGAATGCTCTGTTTGGTTGTTTGAAGTTGGCTTGGGAGATAAAGGAGAAGAAGAAGTCAAAGGAATTAGACAAGCATGAAAGATGGAGAGGACATTAGAACTAGAGTGGAAGGAGTGTTTGGTTGCGCGGGAAAATTAGCGGAAGATGTGGGGTGTCATTATCAAAATAGAGGGTTGAAGAGACAGACGAGACAAGAATCTTCTCCAAATCTCCCACTCAAATTCCACCAAAATGGTGAAAGATGGGGAGAAGATTAAAAGGGGGAACATTGCCACCTCGTAGGCGCCACATAGGAAAAAAAGCTAATAATGAAGTCTAAAACATGTTTTGTTGTCAAAGAGGGTTTGGGCAACCAAACATGACCTTCCGAAGATCTTCCCAAAATGAGCATTCGTTTTGGGTTAAATAAAACCACGCTGTTAATGACGAAAATACCATTGTTTTAAGGCTAATGTGCTTTTTTTTTTAGACAACTACCAGGAGACAGAATTTCAAACTATAGTGACAACCAAAATCAGGGGCACAACTCAGGTCGGGCTGAGCTCGGGTTGAGTTCTCCCAACCCGGGTTGAATTCAGGTCAAGTTCAGATTGGGGGTTTGGGCAACGAGGCCCGAATGAAACCCGGCATTTTTTATCATTTTTTTTTTGTAAGCTTAGGGTCGGGTTGAATTCGGGTCGGGTCGGGTCGGGTGGGATTGAATTCGGATTGGGTCGAGTTCGGGTTGGAAAAAAGGGTTCTCCTGGTCGGGTCGGGTTGCCAACCCGGCCCAACCCGACACGAGTTGCACCCCTACCGAATAAGGAGTTTTGCCTTTTTGCAGTGACAAGTTTGTATGGTTGCACAAAAACAATTGAGGAGATTTTGCTTAACATTTGGGTGCCATGTCAGCAAAATTCTTTGTTTTATTGTCAATATAACATTGGACTCACAGGAGACTCCCTGGAATCTCCCAAATACTTAATTTCATGCATCCACTGAAATAAGCTGTATTTGCTCACGAAAATTCTGCCAACCAAAGGGAAAATGGTATTTCCACCCTTTGCCCAGCATTTCGATCCGCACTAGGAAAAGACAAACAAAAAGAGTGGAGATAGCATTTTGAAAAAAAGTCATGGTGTAGGTAAGGCAACGCATTTAAAAACGCACACCCATTGGTCCAAACCATATCCTCTTATCCAATCTCATGTCCACCACCCATCTAAAATCCTACCCTTTTGGACATACAATTTCTCTATTGATCTCCGTTCCGAACTCTCACCCTTACCAAACCAGAGAGCATCCATGGCCATGGCAACCCAAGCAACTTTTTTCACCCCCACCTTCTCCACCCCAAAATCCACCACCCATTCTCTAGCCCCATGGAAATCAACGGTGTCGATGCCTTTTGCGAGCCCTCGATCTCTCTCTATGTCGCGGAACGTGAAAGTATCCGCAACGGAGGAGAAGACGGCCCCACCGGAGGCTCCGGTGGGCTTCACACCACCTGAATTGGACCCAAACACCCCATCTCCGATCTTTGGCGGTAGCACCGGAGGCTTACTACGCAAGGCACAGGTGGAGGAATTCTATGTGATCACATGGGAGTCCCCAAAGGAACAAATATTTGAGATGCCAACTGGAGGGGCAGCTATAATGAGACAAGGGCCTAATTTGCTTAAGTTGGCTAGGAAGGAACAGTGCTTAGCACTTGGGACTAGACTGAGGTCTAAGTACAAGATCAAGTACCAGTTCTATAGGGTGTTCCCCAATGGAGAGGTGCAGTATCTCCACCCTAAGGATGGGGTCTACCCTGAGAAGGTGAACCCGGGTCGCCAGGGCGTCGGCGTGAACTTCCGCAATATTGGGAAGAACGTCAGCCCGATCGAGGTTAAGTTCACCGGCAAGCAGGTTTATGATTTGTAAGGTGTGATGATTGCTGATTGTGTGTATATGACTATTTCCAATGCTTTGTCTCTGTGTTATTTTCTTTAAGAAACTCCCACAAGAACATAGTTTGGGATCTGTAATTCTATTTGATTTGGGCAATGGTTAGTCATTAAACTTATATGATTTTAGAGAGAGAGAGAGAGAGTATTTCTACTATTTATGGAAATGCCTAAACTTATGGGTGGCAATATCATCCGTATTATTGCAGCTTAATTTATTTAAATTATGTCCGTATTATTGCATTTAGTAATCTACCGTGAATCATGCATTTCCAAGGTATTTGAATTTTGATTTTCATATCTAGAGGAATTCTAGGTCCAAAGTAGAAATTTAAATTCTCTAGGATAGTTTCATAGGATTTCGATAGTATTCAAAGTATGGTATGTTAGATCATTTCCTTTTTTGTAATTTAAGCTTCCTGAATGATCCATGTTTAAATTCAATGAATTGGTTCCTCCTTAGTTTCAATTCACATACTTGGTAATCAGGCGGGGTCTGTTCCTAAAACCTTCAAACTCTATGAAACAAGTTTTGATTTCATGGGCCTCTCTACTAAGTCTTTATCACGCCTTCATTATTATTGCATAGATTTTATATCCTATTCAAGGAATCTAACAATTCTCAAGAAATTCTTTCAATTTGAGTAAAGACCTATTTGTAATCTCGTAGAGTTGGTGCTTAACACCTTCCAACTTCGTAACTCGACTTAATACCAATTTTTATTTCATGAACATGTATATAGCGCAGTGCATTGGTCTCAACTCTCAAGGCCATTTCCCTAGGTGGTGATTTGAAAATTTTTATTTTCCAGTTAGGATTAAGCTTTTAATTCTGACATTAAATTTTATCAAGCACTGACCGTTGTTCTTTGTTTCAAAATCTTTTTTTCAAAACCAAAACTAATGCGGCAATGGAAGAAGCAAGATGGTGTATTAGACAAGGCCACACGTTTTCTTCCTGGAGTTCCTCTTTTGGGTTAGCCGTACATGTGATACCATGTGAAACAATCCATTTCATTGGTTCAAACATCATGTGATGGCCAACCCCTTAAAAAAAAAAAAAAAAAAGAGGGGCCAAATGTGCCAGCAGGCTCTTAAGAAATAATTGGTTAAGTGTTTCACATGATATCAGAGCAAAGGTCATGGCTTCAAAACTTATTGATATTAAAAATGCACGCGTAACGGCCAACTAAAAAAAAAGGGCCACATGTCCCACATGTATGGCCAACTCAAAAAAGAGGGGCCACAATTAAGTCCGTGTTTGGCATACTATTTAAAACACCGTTTGGCGTTTGAAACACCATTTTGGGGCCAAACAGCCGTTTGGGAGTGTTTGGGTGTGCAGCCACCATTTGAAATGTCGTTTGAAACACCGTTTTGAACCCTCAAAAAGGCGTTTTGCAAATTGAGGGGGGAGGTCCGTTTGCAAAACGCCGTTTTGAACGGAGTTTTTGGACTGTTGGTTTTTACGTGTTTGCCCTCACCAAAATCCATTTTACACCCTTTTTTTTTGCCCTAACCCCCTCCTCTCTCTCTCTCTCTCTCTCTCTCTCTCTCTGCAACTTCCCTAAAATAATGCCCTTTTTGGTCATTTTACCACTAAAACTTCGTTTTGGGGCATTTGCAACCAAACACACAATACCTCCGTTTGCCGTTTAAAACGTCATTTTGATCTAGCCAACCAAACATGAAAACGCCGTTTGGCAAAACGGTGTTTCAAACACTATTTCAAACGGTGCGCCAAATTTAGTGTTTGACATGGCGAGTGAATCTTACAAATTTAGTGTTGCCATCAATTTGTGAGGTCATTACCCATGGTAGATTGTTTTTAGTCACAGATGACCAAAATATCCTTATACGTGAAAAGAGAAAATTACCACTTGTGAAAACCTTGATTTGATTTGCGAAATGATAAAAGTATCCCTTATTCGCTCTTCCCGCCCTCAAGTATTCACATACAAAGCTGCAAGTAGTAGTCAATTGTTATGAGATCCAAACCACTCATCTATCGGGGCCTACTATTGATTAGCCTCTGCCATTAGGACGAGTTCCTGTAATCCTGTTGAATATAGAATATTGCCATTTGGCTGGTGTTGGTGGTTATTTTACCTTGAATTGTGTGTTGTAAATGATGTCTATTCGTTGTAGGCCAATGTAACTTCGTAGGAGAGTCCAGTTTGCAAAAGGTGCTCAATTGGATGTAAGCAAAAAAACTAGGGAAATGATATATCCGCCCCTTTTGATCAACAGGAACACCCCCTTGTCAGTGTATCAATGACTAAAGATGGGCTGCCCTGATTGCCACAAACCCTGACAGGGGGTGTTCCTGGTGATCAAAAGGGGCGCATATATCACTTCCCAAAAAATATCTAATATCTATTGTAGATGTGGATCAGCTCTGTTGGTCCACATCTTGCCACACTTATTTATATTGGTTGAATTTTGATCTGATGATCGCAACAATTAATCAATAGAATAGTTTTAGGACAATAACATTTGCACTACATAATGAGACAAACTCACCTTGTCCTTTTCTTTTTAATTGACTGCTGAGAACAATTTGGGAATGTAATAACTTTTGACAGCTGGTTAAATAATTAAAGATAATGAGAAATTGGCTGTCGAGTGCAATTTGAGAATGGAATAGCTTTTGACAGCTATGACTAATTAAAGACAAAGAGAGTTTGTCTCGTTGTCTAAACTTAGTGGAAAAATTAGTGGCCTAATTTTATGAAAAGAGAAATGATATATGCAAGCTCCCTCTTTATTCAATGGCTAAAGAAGGGCCCTTGAATAGATCCACGTCATTAAGTACAACCGAATTCAGTTTCTCAACCGACTTTTAAAATGACGTGGAGGGTCCTTACATATATCATTCCCCTCTTATGAAAAACATCAGTTTAAACTCCTATTTTTTCAAGAGTTATTCCGAATTGAAGAGCGCCCTTGTAGAAATGGGCTGAAAGGGCGCCCCCATTGGCTTAAAAGGACGGTTGTGCATTTAATACACTTTGACTTGCAGATATAATAAATGCATTGCCGCCCTTTTAAGGAAATGGGGGCGCCCTTTCAGCCCATTTCTGCAAGGGCGTCTGAAGAATTTTGGAGATTTTCACTAATCTTGGATGATTTACAATAGAGCTCAAGGTGTGCTTATATTGAGCACATACATGATAAACATAGAAAGAGATCAAGCTGCTTACTAATTAAATTTAGCTGCCTATTCTAGTGGGTTGCCTCATTAACCAACTTGCCTAATCTCCCACAAGAAGATCTAACAGTGAGATCTACACCTAATCCAACGGTGGATCTCACATATTCTAACATGCACCCTCAAACGTATATGGATTGAAAATCAATATACGTTTGATTACAATAAAAATCCCCAATATGAAAAATAAAAACCTCCACTTGAAATTCCCATAGGAAAATAGAATCCTATGATTTGAGTACGCTGACGAATTTGGATGATGAATATCTCTTGATGTTATAATATCCTGATGTTGTTGATGAAACGCCGCTTGTTGATATGCCGCCAAGAAGGCTTATAAAAGCCAATGGATCATAGATCCTAGAGAAGACTCAAGCCTCGATGGGCGAGTAATAATGAGTCACTACGGACCAATGCCGGAATGGGCAAGAAATGGTGGGTCACTATGGACTGATGCCGGAATGGGCAAGAAAAGGGTGGGTCACTATGGACCGATGCCGGAATGGGCAAGAAATGGTCGATCACTATGGACCGATGCCAGAATTGGCAAGAAAATGGTCACTATGGACCAATGCCAGAATGAGCAAGATTGCCAGAATGAGCAAGAAATGGGTCACTATGTACCAATGCCGAAATGGGTCCTTATGGACCAATGCCGGCATGAGTAAGAAATGGGTCACGATGGGACCAATGTCGGACCATGGACAAATGCCGGAAATGGGCAACAAAGAAGAGATTGGTGGCATTAATGGCTTGCGGCAAATACGAAACTTTGCAAAAGAAAAATTGGGACAATGGAAGGAATTTTATTTTTATTTTTATTTTTTTATCAAGAGGATGTGTGCATATCAAATATGGGGGTATGCATTTTTCGCATATGATAAGGCAAGAGGAAAGTAGAAAAAGAAAAGGAATTGGAATAGGTGCCACCGTCAAAATCATATGGATTGGAAAAAAGGTAAATGATAGGGGAAGGGGGTGCCATCACCAAATCAAGGTTTATTGCATAAAAGCTGTGAGTGAAAATACCAGCCGTCAAACCCACTTATTTATGTGGGAAGTTGCAGATTTTTTTTTTTTTAGAATCTAAATGATTTCCATCTCCTTCTCTTTTCACATGACTCATATCATCATTTCTCAAAAAATAAAATAAAATTGAGGGTTTGCAACGATGGTGGCGGGGAAAGATGGACTTGAAGGAAGAGATCATGCCATGAGAGGCAGTCCTATCAACTGTTTTCCTTTTTTTTTTTCCAACACTTGGCCCTCTAAGACAGAGAATAGGTGAGCATGCTCTTCTGGGTTTGGGATTCAAAGAAGAATTGTTGAGGTCAACAGGGGCTGATGACGTTTTGAGGTGCAGGATAAAATAAAGAAATAAAGCAATGGTTGAATTAAAGTTAAAGAAAATCAATGAGATTGAACGAGACCGGGCGGACGGCCGCCGGAGAACGAAATCAACACTGTTGTGGTCAAGCCCGGATTGGATCTTCTTGCTCTGATACCATGAAGATTCTAGAGATTTTCGCTAATCTTGGATGATTTACAATAGAGCTCAAGGTGTGCTTATATTGAGCACATACATGATAAACATAAAGAGAGATCAAGCTGCTTACTAATTAAATTTAACTGCCTATTCTAGTGGGTTGCCTCATTAACCAACTTACCTAATCTCCCACAAGAAGATCTAACAGTGAGATCTACACCTAATCCAACGGTGGATCTCACATATTCTAACTGCGTCCTTCAGTTTAAAACACCTCTTTTTTCAATTAAGACATTGGACTAGGATAATCTAATTACGAGAAATAATACATTGTGTGCCTATGAAGCCCAGTGCTCTTCGAAAAAACAGGAAAAAAAAACCGCAGGCCCACTTCCCCACGTCACAGGTAGGGCTGACAACATCCGGCCCTGTCCCGCCGAAAGGACCATTCCCCGTCCCTGCTTCAGGGGTTGCGGGGAATCCCCGTCCCCGCCCCACACAAAAATCCTCACCTCAAAAAACCTTTTTATCGCCCATAAAAAAGAAAAAGACACACTGTGTTTGTGCACTTATCAAAATATGATAGTGCCAATCTCACTAGCATACAAGAAATATTTACTGTTAACAAAAAAAATACTAAAACAGTACTAAAATAAGAGGATATTGATAATGGCTTGCGCGGGGGCTTCTCCATCTCCATCCCTGCCCCGTCCCTGCTTTGGGGGATTTTTAAGTCCCTGTCCCCGCTGCAAGTTGAGGAATCCCCGCCCCATGCGGGGAGGGGCGGATCCCCGTTTTCATTGATGAAATTGCCAACCCTATTCACAGGATGATCCAAAACCGTTCATTTGCTGTAACGTAAACAATATGTACCCCCAAGATCATTTCCATAGGATGACCCTAACCCTCCAATCATAGAGTTTTCTATAATGGGCAGTCCCTCTAAGATCGGATGGCCTCTATGATCGGAGGGGTATTGTCATCCTATGGAGATGATCAACAAGGTACAATCTATGAACGGTTTGGATCATCCTATGAAGTCCCCTGTACTTTTTAAAAATACTGGACTTCACACGTGCACATCATATAAGAACTCAATATAAATAACAACCAGATCGGCCACAATGGGTTTGATTAGCGGAGGTTGTTTTTCTATTAAGCTGCGTAGACACGTGTCACAATCTTCTACGTAAATAGATCTACTCCTTCCTCTGCGTCACTCACACGTGGCACATCTGATACTGCACGTGCCATGCGTCCTAGAGTCTGAGTGTGGCTCCAAACTCCCCACTCCTCTCCTCTCTTAATCGGCTCTTCCAATGTCCGAACCTCTTCCCATATACAAATTTCCCTCTTACCACACCCCATCCTATGGATACGGCACCCCTCTTCCACTCATCCCTCTCTCTCGTTAGATACCTTACCAATACTCACAAACGCCCCTGCTGTAACTCAACCCCATCTAGGGTTTCAAAAACCCTAGATATGGATGACCTACTCGAGGCTCTTCTCTTAGGTTTCTCGAATTCCTCCTCCTCATCTCTCGATCTCTCTCTAGAACGCCTCCTCGAATCTAGGGCTTGCGATTCGGATAAAAACCAGGTGATCCAGAGCGCCTTGAGATTGGGATCTGTTCTTCAGGAGGCCGCGAAGAAATCTGAGAGAAAACGAGCCTCGATGCATAATTCCATCACATGGCCTCTTCCTTCAGATCTTACTGTTAAAGTAAATTCAATTTCCTGAATTTTAACTGCTAATTAGTTTATTCATTGAATTTTTTAGTTGTATATTTGTGGAATTTTCGTCATTTATGTTTTTTTTTTTTGGTGTTAATTTTGGTTTCTTTATGTGATTATGATGTTCTTGAACTTCGGATGTGTAATTCATGTCTTTAGTTTTATATTTTGGTCTAGGATGTGATTACAATTCGCTTTGAGTTTGTTTGAGGTCTGATCTTGTAGAGATGCACTTTCTGGATCGAATTGGAAGAGAATTGTGCAGGAAGATTGCATGAAATGCATTGCGAATGTCGTGGTATTAGCAATGAGAAATATTCTAGGAATGCTAGGTTCTGGCTTGTTTCATATTCCAGTTTTGTGAAACATGGCAATTTTGACCATTTGGCAATTTTTTTAGTGGTGGAGGATGAAATAGGTGATGATAGGTTGAAGATAACTACTCTATTTGGAGGTAAAAAAATATTGGGCCTTTTTCTCTTCTGTTTCGTATGTTTAAAGTCATGTTTAGAAAATCCAGTCATTTGCATGCCTCGTCTGGGCTGCTGGTTAGTGCTTGGGTGAGCTGTCAAGGTTAAGTTGGGAAGTCACAAATTTTCTCATTCAAAATGTCATGTGTAAATCATAAATTCATCAATGAAGTCACTAAACTATACTTGCAAAACCCTTGGGATAAGAGTAGGAGTGAGTTCTCAGTTCCCGACTCTATGACACAGTGATATCTTGTATCCAAGCATTTAGATCCATTAATTCGCTAGTATGGTTCTGTATTTTACTATTGGAGCCGATCTCCTATTAAAGAAATTCACTGACTTTGTACATATTGTGTTTGATGATGTAAAGGTGTTCTCGATGCTTGATACACAAAGCTTATGCCACAGTGCCGCTACTTGTTCAATGTTCAACAAGTGTGCAATGGATCCATTGTGTTATGCCAATATTGACTTAACATCTATAGTTCCAAAGGTTAATAACACGGTTGTGTGTGCGATGATCCATCGAGCAGGAAAAAACCTTCAGTAAGTTTTCTTCCTCGTGTTCAGTTTGATGGCTATGTTTATATGAGGCTTCTTTGTTGATCTATGTACTGTCACAGGTTCTTATTTATATATTACTCATCATTATGGATCCTGTTTACTGATTCTCATGTCCAACTCATCTCTTGCCATTCCGTATATTAATTTGGGTACAAATACCTAAATCAGCTACTGGGCTGGGTCTATAAACCATGTGTTCCCATGCCCAGCATCTCTTTTCAATGATCAAGAATGCTTATTACGAATTACATGTTTTTAGGCGCATAAACATCTCATTTTTTTTTCTATGCGTGGTTGACTACTCATTACTTTAAGTGTGGTTTCGGTTTCTGCTTGCACTAGAAATCAACCTTCTTCACTAGATGTACTACTTTGGCCTTTGAACTATAGTGAACAATATCTTCGAGAGGACAGCCCGTCTACATAATTCTGTCGAAGTCCCAGGTTTAGGTAATTACAACGGATTTTGTCATTTATTGGGAGTAATGTGAAACAATTGAGATGCTATGACCCAACAGTAGTATATTTGTTTAGTATTTTCAACATTAATATTACCCATGTTGCCTCAAAGATTGCAAATTAGTCAATCGTACTAATGCCCAATTTACCCTCCATATGTAATGTGAACAAAAACTTGGACAACCTCAAAATAAGCAAAACCACTGCTCACAGTATAAAGATTCTCTTGAGGATATGTATATTGAGGACATGTACTGCAGTAATCCTTCAAGAATGAAGCAAACTGGATGAATTACCATGGGTGAAAGAGAACTTCACTAGATTAACCATGCTGGTAATGTCTTTGGACATATAACCTTCACTGATGATCTGGAATGCCACAAATCCACACTACACCACTCCCATTCAGGTAGAAAAAATTGTTGCTAGAGATATGAGATGATAGGTGGTCTCCAACCTATCAATCAACTCTGGGCACAGATAATGCATCTCAAGTGCAGAAATAGTCATGGCAATTGGATAACGGACGATAAATATAGGCAAAGTGGAGTAACGGTGTGGAGGGATATTTTGAAGCAATCTTATGACTTCTCTAGAGGAATCAGTCGGATATACAGGGCCGACCTAGTCAAATTTTGGAAAGACAAGCGGTGTAAGGAGAGATCTCTTATGGTGCTGATTCCTGTTCTATACGCAGTAGCGGTGGATAAAAAAGCTATGATTAGTGAATCCTTTGAGCGGTGGATAAAGAAGCTATGGTTAGTGAATCATTTGATCTAGCAGACGAGGGAGTGAGCTGGAATGTGAGGTTTCGTCGGAATTTTTTTGAAATGGATTTTTTTTGAAAATATTTTATGGAAAATATTTTCCAAATTAAAAATTTCCATGCATCAAAACAGCCCCTTAGACTGCGTAAAATATTTTGAAGTGTTTGCCTCATGATTACTTTTAAGCCCGACAACATTGATTTCTGGTTTATTCTGTTTTCAAGATGTAATTGTGAATCTACATTGTGCCTTATTCTTTTTCTCTCTTGAAGTGTTGTAGGCATGTAGCATAGTCATATATTTGATTTTTCTCGATAGGTGCTATCTAAGTTTCTCGTATCCTTGACTGTATCCACTGATCCACGAAGAAGCTGCAGAATATTTTAGCATAGCACATTTGGGACTGTATGCACTAGCTGCTTTCAGTAATCTTACTCTCTTCTGTGTTTAATGGTTTGAAACTGTATGTACTAGCTACTTTCAGTAATCTCACTCTCTTCTGAGTTTAATGGTTTGAACTGTTGCTTCTGTTTTCTCTTGCCTTCTGTGTTCTATTTTATGTATTATGAAAATCTTTCTTTTGGATCTCTTACTTGATATTTTGTAATAACTAAAGTTTGTGGTGTAATTAAAGAAACCATGTATTCCTGCTTTACCATACTCCACAATGAGTCAGAAGCCTATCTAAAGCCAGAGTCTCTAAATAATGTGGCATCGGTACTCTTATTTGTAGATCATGCTACACAACCAGTTTAACTTTGCAAGCCATGGTATCATTGACTTTCATAGGATGGATAAGTCTGTAAAACTAACTTCTCTTTGTCCTGATTTTTTCTTAAATCTTGCTATTCATTCTTATGCTCCAATGCCACATTTTTCCTTTCAACGTAAGAGTATTTTCTTTATTTTTCTTTCAGATATATTTGCCTTCATTAGTGTGTCTGACATGATTTGACTTCCAAATCGTCCATACCTCATAATTTGATTACTGAGTTCAGGTCACTCAAGCTTGGGATATTGCCCAGTCCTGCTGTAACAACAGGATCTTACCGACCAATGGCATATTCCATTAATATTCCTGTAGATACATCAGTTTTCTCATGGAACGATAAGAGATCCAGGCAAGGGAAGGAGTCATGTGTTCTTACAAGGTCCTGTTTACTTTCTTTAAGCATGGACAGTGGTGCCGCTGGGTAGGTTGAATAACTTGTACCCGATATCTCTTAGAAGTGCGAGTTTTATGCTCTTGATATTTTCTTTTTATATGTTTGAAGGGCTCTCTTGAGGAGATTGCACCTCTACAATATCGATAGAATGGACAATGTGGCACTTTGCACTGCATTATCAGCATGTCCATCTCTCCTTGACCTGGAAGTTGTTGGCCTGTAAGTGCCCTTGGGTACATTCGCTTCATATATAGTACAGGGGCATATGATTACATATATTTGACTTCATGTTTATGCATCTCTGTGCATCTATATGTATACTCACCAATATGTGTTCTACATGTGGTGCATATATATCTTTCAGTGGGGCATATGTATATTTATGCATTTATCTTTCAATATGTATCTAACAAATTAACATCCATTTAAAAGTGTATTTACAAATCAATACCAGTGTTTCCATGTTATGAATCAGTTGTCATCCATGTTCCATTCATGTGGATTATATGACTATATCATCGTTAGCTAAGGATCACGCCCGGAGTCTGGGGTTTTAGTTGCTATTTCAGTTGTTTAGGTGTTCGATTTGTAGTTACTAATTAGTACTAGTCCTTTAGAAAGTCTAGTTAGGGGTTAATTTACTATTTTAATAGACTGAATTGATTAGGATCAGTTTCCTTTTTCAACTTGGTCTCTAAGGGTTTTAGAATAGGGAATAAGCTTTCTAGTAACTTGTATTTGGAGACTAGAATAGGAGTACAAATCAAATTTTCATGGGGTTTCCCACTTCTATAAATTGTGATGCCAAATCATTAATGATAATCAACTCAACTCAACAAAGCCTTTGTCCCAAACTAGTTGGGGTCTGCTAAATTCATGAATAAGGTAAAAGGAATCTACCCAGCTCTAATCCTGGTTCCAGTTGGGTTCTTCTACATGGATCATTTTCTTCCATTCTATCCTATCCAAGGTCATGTTCTCTGTTATGTTCCTAGCTATCAAGTCTTTTCTCACTGTTTCTACCCATTTTGTTTTCGGTCTACCCCTACATCTTTTTACTCCATCAATTTGGCATGAGTCGCCTCTTCTTACTGGAGCATCCAAAGGCCTACGTTGGATATGTCCAAACCATCTTAAGTGGTGCTCTCTCATCTTCTCCTCAATTGGTGCCACCCCCACCTTTTTTTAATGAATGTCTTCATTTTTAATTCTATCTAACCTTGTGTGGCCGCACATCCATATAAGCATTCGCATCTCTGCTACACTCATCTTATGCACATGCTGCTTCTTGGTGGCCCAACATTCTTAGCCGTACAACATGGCTGGCCTCACAGCTGTCTTATAAAACTTTCCCTTCAACTTGGTAGGGATTTTACGGTCGCACAAAACTCCTGAGGCAAGCTTCCACTTCAACCAACCTGCTCTTATTCTATGGTTAACATCCTCTTCAATCTCTCCTGCCAAATCATTAATGAAATTTGTAGTTGTTGCTCTTGCATGGATGAGGGATTCTCAAACTTTTCTCCTTAATTGGGATGCCTATGGGATGTTAGTGGTGAGATGCCCTAACTGAGTTTATATTTAGTAACTCTTTCTCTTCGATTCATTTCTCTCACTCTTCTCTGCCAATTGTATTCATTTGATATTTCTACTAGAAATGCTACATCAGGTTCCCTTTTATCGATCTTGATGAGTTATGGCATAAAGGGCAGAAGTGCCATTAAGGTAAAACGAAATTAACAAATTCAATTTCATTTGTAATTTAATTAGGATATGATGTCTACAAAGGGATGGTACATTTAGAAACGCATAAAACAGATGAAAAATGACAACTATCCTTTTGGTAATCTACATTGTTGAAATAACCATCTTGACAAGGATCATCCTATGAGTGATTTTTAAGCTATGCCTTCTCGATGATGGGCCACTGCATGGTCTAGATCATGCTGGTTTCATGTGGGTGAGCCTAATAACGAGTGCCCCGGTTTCAGGCATGGTGGACAGGGGCGGAGCCACATATAGCGTGGGGGTGGCCACGGCCCCCCTCAAAGACTTGAAAAATCTCTTGTATAAGTACAACCCAAAAATGGCTTTACCGGCGTTTCGGAACGCCACTAAAAGGAAAAACACATTTAGCGGCGTTTCTGAATGCCGGTAATGGTAAGAGCCCTGCCCAGCTGGAGTGGGGGGCCTTCCTAGGGATGAGGACGGAGTAACCGGGTGGGAGTTAGGACCTATCAAGGTTTTAAATTTCGACCGAAATCCGAAATTTCGGGTTTCGGTTGAGGCCGAAACCGAAATTGGGTAAACTCGAAATGTTACATAATTTCGACCGAAATTTCTTTTTCAACTAAATTTAAGGAATACCACCAAAAAATCTGGGTTTTATTTATTATTTATTATTATCCTAAAATTTCAGCCGAAATTCCCGAAATTTTGGCAGAAATTTCAGGGATTTCGCCGAAATTTTGTAGGGGATAAAATATTCCGTTAATTGATTTCGAGAGATATTGTCCGAAATTTCGGTTTCATTGAGGACCGAAATGCTCTCCGAAACCGAAATTTAAAACCTTGGGACCTATTAGGGTCATGGGCTCTAATGAGGCTGAAGTGAGGGCAGTTTGGCAGTGTGTCGAACTCGTAGATAGATAGGACTAAGGCAGGTTGATTGTGGAAGGACTCTTTTAATGTCTTTAGATGGTTGGATGAGAGTAGCCTCCAATTCTGGTGGTGTTTCATGGATCTAGTTGAAGAAATTCAAGATTGGCTAGAAGGTTTTTCGGTTGTCTTTAAACATGTGAGAAGGTCGGCCAACAGTGAAGTGGATCGTCTAGCTTGTTTTGAGAAAGAGGGGGGAGGGGGGATAGGACTGGTTTGGAGATCATTGACTTCCTCTTTATTTTCAGCTTTGATTTTCGGCTGAGCCGTATTTTCTTGTAGCTCGTCCATCTTGTATTGACCATCTTGTTCACGGGTTTTCCCCTCTCTTTTCATTAGTAATATATTCACCATTAAAATAAGGTTTCTCTATGTGTGTGCGCGTGTGTGATCGCACTCCCTTTTAATAAGGACACTCCTCTCTTTCACATGTGTTTTGAGCTCATTTTACTTGATGTATTTCTTACCTGTAAATGCGTGAGGACAGATGATAGACCCTTACCTCAGGTTCTTTGAACAGACATGTTGAACTGAGGCAAACTTTGGGGTCTGTTAGCACAAACTGTCACTTCATAGAGCGTTTGTCCTTCGAATCTTCCAAAACAGGTGTCTATCTTCTTAATCTTCTTTTCCATTTATCATTCTCTTATTTTTCTGCTTATAATCTAATTTCTCTGTATCAGGCAGAGATGACAGTTTGAAGTCCCCAACTTGTATTGACTTGGTAAATGGGTGCCCCAATCTTACTTCGTTGGCCCTCAGAGGGTTCAAGCTTCAGGATCATAAAGTCCGTGTACTTGTCAAGGTACATTCCTTCTAAACCTTGTAAGCTAATTATTTATATCCGTATGCCTTGAACAATTGTTGCAAGACTTGAGACTTTTGAGTCTACTTGACCAAGAAGATTTGGTTTGGGGACAAATCTGGACCAACCCGGTGCTGAAATTTTTGCGAAGTTCAGTTCGATTTATCTAAATTTTTCAAAAATGATGTCAGAATCTTTCTCAGTAAGGTCTACACAATGCATACTGTGTTTTTTAATCTTTTTTTTCTTGTTTATTATACCTTTAAATGGTAATTCTTTTCTAATTTATTACACACCTCGATATAATTTGCCACTCTATGGCTAAGTCCTCTTGGCTTGTCAATGTCACCAACTTGGGTTAGGACTTGGTCTTTTCATGGAACTGATATCAGCTGGACTGCTAAAGTTTGATCCGTCCTTGTGATTTTTTGATTAATCAGTTTTTCCTTGTAGGGATTACGCAAGCTGAAATTTGTTGATTTTTCAACTTCTTACTCGATCACCGGTTCCTTTCTGAGGTTCGTAAATCTCCAAACAACTCCTAACTTGCTGTGGTTCTTTCCATTCTACATGCATTATTACTTTACAATGTCCTCTTTTTTAAGCATTATTTCACAGTTTTGTCCGTTTAGGATTCTTGGCAGTGGTACAAATGGACAGCTACTGGAGGTCTTAATTTTACGTGACTGCATGCATCTCCAAGAAGTGAGGCCTACTCTCTCTCTCTCTCTCTGCATGCTCGTGGCTACACGCTGGGGCACTTTCAAGTTTGCGCTGCTTTAATTGTTGTCTCTTTTATGCAGGTGGAAGTTGCCCGGTTCTTATCAGCTGTTCTTGCAGGAGATTGCAAACTCCTTAGATATCTTGTGGGTAGAACAAAGCCATTCTATTGTTTCAATTTACTTGAAAGTTCTTGCCCAAAGCCATTCTATTGTTTCAATTTACTTGAAAGTTCTTGTCTCTGGTTAATTAATACTGCATATTGTTTGTACTTTTAAATTTTGATTCTGGCCTGCAAATAGGACATATCCAACAGGGAAGGTCTAGCGTCAGAGAAAGATTGGTACCATAGAATTTACGTCCCGAGGTAATTTGGAAAAGCAAATGGATCTCCACTGAAAATTTGCCGCCTTCTAATCATCTCCTTTGCTCATTACGCAGTAGCATTCCCATATCGCGTATCTTGGAAGAAAGGCCTGAGCTCTGTTTGCTGGCCGAGTTCCCTCCAGAGGGAAGGTTGTTCTATTCTTTAGTTTTTTCATTCTTTACTATGATTCATTGGGTTAGTATATTTATTAATTCTTGTTCGGATTGTTTCAGCTTTGTAGAGATTGAACAACTTATTGATAGTGAAGTAAACAGCGACACCAGCTTGCCTTCACAACTAAGTAGTCAGACATCTGATGGGTCAATTTCTATGAGTTTATCTGAGAGTAGCTATAATAGCGATCAGGGTAGTGGCAACGAGGATGGTCAGAGTCAGAGTGCCAGTTATGCTACCTATGAAGACAGCTCTGATGAGGTTGAGTTTCTGGTCATGTAGTGAATGTAGATAGGATGGAAGCACACACCAACATTGTCATAAGTGCGAATTTGGTAGGGCACCTCTCTCTTTCTCTGTTTCTCTCAATGTTTAGAAGCTAAGGTGAGTTTAGTAGAGATCGTGAGCATGCCCGAGATTTTCTTTTAAAACCAAAATAGGAACTTTACTGTTGCTAAAAAGTTGCGGTTTGAATTTTACAATTCGGTCCGATTGTTCGTGGAAGATACTCAGAAGTCACAATTCATGTTCTCTACTATTTGAAAAAATTATTTCAAGAATCACTCAAATAACATACATTATGGGCTACGGTTTAACAATTATTAGTAATTTGGAGCTGTTTTGTTTATTTTATGGGTTGAAGGAAGATGAAGAGGAACTGTAGGTAACATCCTGAGATTAGCTTCTCTTTTACTATTGATTGATTAAAATGTTCTACACATTCAACATTCGTAATTATGCACGTATTTATTTATATAGAATCGGAGTGCTTCCAATTATTTATCTTCTCAAACTTTTGTTGTGGAATGTTCTGACTGTTGCAGATTTGGCCTTGTCTTGTATTCTATATTTATTTTAATCTATTTTTTAAAGATCATTATGATTTACAAAGGATTCTTTATCATTTGGGTTTGGCTTTTTTATTCGGCGTTATCAACAGTATTGGGACATTATCAAAAAGGAAGTCTTTCCTTTTTTGGATGAGTTCCACCAGAGAGGGAGACTGAGTAAGGACATAAATACCACCTTCGTCACTCTCATATCGAAGGACGGAGCCATAGAACTAAAGAACTTTCGGCCCATTAGCTTGATCCACTTCGTGCACAAAATTATCGTAAAAATATTAGCGAGAAGAATCAGGGAAGTTGTGGGAAGCATTATCTCCAAGTTTCAAGGGGATTTCGTAACAGGAAGAATCTCGGATGGGATCCCGTCCTCATAGCAAATGAGGTAGTTGACACTACTAAGAGAGAAGGAAACCAGGGACTTCTGTGCAAAACCGACTTAGAGAAAGCCTATGACCATGTAGATTGGAAATTTTTGGAATTTATTCAAGAAAAGATAGGGTCCAGCCTACGTTGGAGAAGATGGATTAGGAAGTGCATGCTTCCTTCTCGATCATTGTGAATGGGATACCAACGGGCTTCTTTGGAAGCACTAGAGGGATAATGCAGAGAGACCCCATTTTGCCTTATCTATCTATTCATAATGGTGGTGGAAGCCCTTAGCGCATTAACTTCAAAGGTGGAAGGACTGGAAGCTATAAGAGACTTGGAACCAAGTAGAAATGCGTATCCAGGATCTCACCTGCAGTTTGCCGATGATAGACTTTGCTTCTTGGAGGTGGAGGAGGGCTATGTGAGAAACTTGAAAAGAATCTTCAATTGGTTTGACATTGTATCAGACTGGCAAGAATTAACATGCAACTAGAGGAGGTAAGTTTGCTTTCTTCTTCCATACTGATGCAAAGAGGAAGATCTACCTATATTTACATAGGCCTTCCTTTTGGGTTATGGGGTACCAAAAGCGGCTTTAAGGGAACTGATAGTGGAAAGGCAAGGTTTTAAATTTGGGTTTCGGTTTTGGTCGGCACGGAAGTAGAAACATTTCGGTTTCGGTGGAAATTTCGGATATTGTAAAATCACGGAAATGGATGGAAACATATGCAAATGATGAAATTTTAGGATGAAACTTTGGGAAGTGGTAGAATAAGCACAAATACATACTTAGAAACCATCACATAAGCAAAAAAGTGCAGGCGTTTACTGGGAAGGTGTATACGTATGCCGGGAAGGTGCAGACATATGTTGAAATGGTGCAGGCAAGGGTTTAGGGTTGTTTCAAACATGGTTTTAAATTTCGACCGAAATCCGAAATTTCGGATTTCGGTGGAGACCGACACCGAAATCACCCAAAACCGAAACGGTCATTTATTTCGGCCGAAATTTCGGAATTTCGGTCGGTTTTTCCGAAATTTGACCCAAAAAATCTGTTTTTTTTAATATTAATTTAATATTTCACCAAAATTTCGACTGAAATTTAATATTGAATAAAATATTAGTTTTGGGTTTTGTACCAGATTTCGACCGAAATTTCGAAATTTCAGGGTCCGAAACCGGTACCAAAACCGAAATTTTAAACCTCGGTTTCAAAAATATTGATAATAGGGTATAAATAGGGTTTCAGGCAGCAGATTAAGGGTTTTTGGATCATATCTTGAGCTTGGTGTGGATTCTGGGTGCTCAAGGTAGGCTAAGGCGGTTGACCATTTAAAGATGAGGGTTTGAGTTTGTGGGCAAATGGCAAATGTAGGGTTGTAAATCTGGATCAAATCTGTAATAGGTTTAGGACAATTTATTGATAGGAAAATACAGGCTAAAGTGCAGGGATTCGAGAATTGAAAATAGAAAAATAAGCAATGAGAGAGAATAAGAAAAATACCTAGAATCTCTCCATGTTCCTTAGGAATCTCACCTAGGTTGACGCTTTACACTCCAAGAACAAGAAAGAGATAGCAAGGTTGGAATCTCGCCAACTAAAACCTAAGGCTTCACACCAAGGGGTTTCCTAGTAGGGGTGTTCATTCGGTTATAACCGAACCGAACTTACCGAACCGAACTAACCAATCCCAGTTCTTTTACCTATATTAAGCAACCGAAACCGAAACTGAAATTTCTAAAAACCAAATAACCGAAATTTCGGTTATTCGGTTAAAACCGAATAATGAACACCCCTAAGTCATTCATACTAGGAAATGGCTTAAACAAGACAAACGAATATATTTTAAAAAGGGAAGTGATATATTCAACCTTTTTTTTTACTCGGGACTGCCCCCTCTAGTCTATTTATAAATTATAACTACTCTTTTACTCTAGTGGGGCCTGTCCCAAGTTAAAAAAGGGGGTGAATATATCATTTCCTAAAAAGTGCAAAACAAATCTCCCTTAGGTTTTTCGGTTACACCGATTTTTTTTTTTTGACGAAAACCGAACTCGAAACCGAAAACTGAAAAATATATAACCGAGACCAAACCGAATCACCTCATAACCGAACCGAATTCGGTTATAACAGAATGATGAACACCCCTAGTTCCCACTACCCAGGCATCACGCCTTAGGAATGATCAAGGCATTTTACATTGACAAGGAGTGGGCATCACATCCACAAAAGAGAAAAAATTCAAATCTTTATTTTATTCGTCATTTCATCATAGCATACCATCATTGATCATCTTGCGTCAAATTGATATCGGAGCTTAGGTTGGAAACATGTCGTCTAGATGCAGCGCAGATCAAATAGTTGAGTTATTAGAAAGCCTAAACTCTAAATTTGAAATTTTGTTGTCCCGCATGGAGTGCATAGATTGTATTGACCAAGATTTTCATGTGCGCGCACTATAGCTTAGGAGACTCCACAATCTGCACAGATTCAAGAGTTCTTGTTGGAACAATCATTGCCGGTACCTTCTTTGGAGTGCATCAGAATTGGTATCAGAGTGAAGCATTAGTCCGTCCTTTGATAATCATGCATCACCTCCTAGGTTGGTGGCCTTTGTATAGACGGTGGTTAGGAAAAAGATAAATAGATGTGACCGATTGAAGAGAATGAAAGTTTGTCTTGCAAGCTGGTGTGTCCTCTGCAAGAACAATGAAGAATCCTTGGAGCATATATTGGTCCATTGCCCCTTCTCCTACCACCTTTGGATGTGCATCTTTAATAGCTTTGGATTAGCTTGGGCTCTTCAAAATCCATAAAGCAAATCATTCTAGAATGGAGCGGGGGGGGGGGACCTTTGGCGATGCAGTTCAAGCCATCCGACTTCTTGTTCTGTTTGCGATTATATGGCATTTATGGAAAGAGCGGAACAATCGCATCTTTAACAACAAAATCAGAGGACTGGAAAACTAGCAACTGATATTAAGATTGATCTAATTCTTTGGAGATGTGGAAAGGAAATGCCATGCTATAATGTCGGTGAAATTCTCAGGAATTGGGAAGTGATAATGGCGGAAAGAAGTTGGAAAAATTGCCAACGGGGGACATCAAAATACGAGAATTGCCAACGGGGGACACACTATTGAAAAATTGTTAGAGAGGGTTGATAACCCCCTTTTGAGAGTTTGATAACCCCTTTTAGAGACTTGATAACCCCCATTTCGTCCCTTTCTAACAATTTTTCAAAAGTGTGTCCCCAGTTGGCAATTCTTGTATTTTGATGTCCCCCATTGGCAATTTTTCCAAAGAAGTTTAAAAGCAGTAGTGACACCAGGGGACCACCTCTCCCTCTGGGTGGAATAAACTGAATTTTGATAGAAGCTCAAAGGGAAATCCGGGTCAAGCGGAGATTGGAGGCCTAGTTTGGGACTCAAACAGGCGGAAAATATTTTCATTCTTAAGTCCAGAATGGACCTTTGATGCAAACGAAGCGGGAGCCGAAGGCATTGTTGTGGAGGCTGAGATGGTATGCAGCAAATGGACGTGGGCCCTTGATGAATGAAGGTGACTCTGCAAATGTCATTGCATGGGCCTGCAGTAAGGCTGCTTGTCTGTGGCAGTTTGCCTCAACCATTGACAAGATCAGCAATTTGGTTCAGATGATCACAGGTACCTTCTCAGCAAATGAGGATGCAGATGAGCTGGCCAAAACCGGAGTAGTAAAGGTGGAGGTACTGATTTTGCTTAGATGACAACCAAAGGAGGCTGCTGCTTCGAACTATGACTGGGAGAGAGATTGATTGCCTCACTCTTCAGGCGTTACCAGGGAGTTTGTAGGAGTATTTTGGGTGTCCTGGTATTTACTGTATAACAAATGCATTTTGGGGATGCCTTGTCCCCCTGACTATATTTCTTGCAGTAAATAAAATTCCAGCTCTCTCTCTCTCTCTCTCTCTCTCTCAAAATAAAAATAAAAATCGGTGCTATCGTATATATCGTATATTACGTACTCATCGTATTAATAGTGGAGGGTGATTTGGCAAACGTCATCGCTTGGGCATCGAGTCAAAGTCCCGGACCGTGGCGCCTTTCCCATGTGATTGACGAGATTCTTGACATCGTCCGGCTACTGCGGCCCAAGTTACAGCACATGCGCCGTTCAGCTAAGTCTGTAGCTGATGGACTTGCCAAGGATGGAGCCCTTCTGGACGAGCATCATGTAATCTCCACCGGTCTCGTGTAACTATTCTTTTGCAACCTATTTCGACAGGTTGCTCATCTTGCTATGTTAGCGTAACATGATTCATTGATTTTGTATACGGTTGTTTTTGGGAACGCCTTGCCCCCTATCAATTGGAACCGAATCATGATTCATGGAATAAATTCGTTGTTAATTTTTTTTTTAAAAAAAACGTACTTTTCTTAGTAATATTTTTACCTATCTTTGCAATGATTTTTTGCGTTTTAGAGCCTATTTTAGGATTCCATTTTGCCTTTAATTCGGTTTTCAAAACATTGGAAATTTGGTTGCTTGCTGAATTGATTCGACTTGAGCTCAGCCCCAAGTTTTGAGTTGGCTCATGAGTTCATTTAAATCTTTGATTTTCTACTATATGCTTCATATCTAACACTGAGGTCTGTTTTATAGGAATATGGGGTGGATGCTTGCAGTTAATAAGTAGAAAACTGGAAGAAGTCACATATTAGACTAAAGACACCAGATTTTCCGGTGTCTCTGGAGGCAGAAGTGCCTTAGTGTCTATCTGTTTTGCATATGAATTGTTGGTATTTTTTTGGCTTGACAGTTCTGTGCGCACAGGAAGATGTAATTGCATATCTGCAGAAGCGCAGATCAGATCGGTTGATTAAATACTGTAATTACTATTTTGTTTACTGGGAAATGCTTGAGAATCACATTAAAGACCTCTGTAATGCTGATACTTTTATTTCCTTTGTTTTGTCTTTTCCTAGAAATATGTGTGTTTTCATTCCATTCTGTTTGTCTTTTAGTAGGAAATGTTTTTTTTTTTTCAAGGGGTTGAAATGCTAGAAAAAAATTGGAGGGGGGGCGCGGATATCACTTCTTTGAAGAATGAAAACTCAGATGAATTCTCCATCGTACACCCGAGCAGGACCTTTTATGTGTCAAGTGTTTAATTTCACCCTATAATTTTGTACGAGGGGAAGCCCTTAAAATGGCTGAAAGGCTTGGTTTTGGGTGAAATTTCACGCTAAAGTGGCTGCTTACTCTTGAAGTGGTTCCGGAAGATGGAGGTTGTGGAAACCTAGAAAGGAACGGTTTCATTGAAATTGGCTGCTGAAAACTAGTCAAGCACGTAGAAATTGATGGGGAAGGAAGTGGAAAACCAAAAAAGTTCCTTCTGTTTTGCACATTCAATCCAAGAGAAAAGAAGGAAGATAAAAGGAATAAATTCCTAATAATAAAAAAAACTTTATTTCATAACTCAGCCATGATAAAACGTTTACAAGCATTGTAATTATAGAACTTGCCAATTCAAAGTTCTCCTCAAACTAAACTTTCTAATTCTATTCAAACTAGAAAGCAAAAGGACAATATTTAGTCTTAACTCATATAAATTCCTAAAAAACCTTAGCTAGCTTTGGACGACCAACACAAAAACCAAACAGAAAGTCCTAAAAGAACGAAGACAAAGGTGTCTAACTACTAAGAAATTTCCAAATAAAACAAAGCAAAATAAACTAGTAATCTCGGAACCTTGACTAAGAAGGACCGTCGATTGTAACGCCATCTGGTATCTAGATGTTCTAGCATCATCTCGTGCTTGATTGTCGATTTGTGCCGTTCGTTGGTTGATCCAAGAGTCCTAATTTGCCCGATCATTGATTTCAAGATCTTGGCCTCCGGACGGCTGGGATGCACCTGCATCAATCATTGATAAGAGAGGAGGCATGCCAACTTCAGATGTTCCTTCTAAAATCTGCATCACTTTTTTCATAGATGGTCGCAGAGTTGGGTCAGGGTTAACACACCATAATCCTACACTGGCCATTCTTTCAAACCTTTTGAAATCATCTAATGCTTCCTTATCTTCCCCCACCGAACTCTCTAGCTCTCCAGCCCTCATACAACTCAGAATCCAATCTTTTATAAACAGGTCTTCATCATCAGTCTCTTCTTCGACCTGGTCCAACTCTATGTGCCTCCTACAGCAAATTATCTCAAACAACATGATTCCAAAGCTGTAAATGTCCAGTTTTGCTGTTACGGGGGCATTCTTACGCCATTCTGGTGCCATGTACCCCACCGTCCCTCGAACAATGGTGCTGGTTCGAGTCTGGTCTTTCATCAGGAGCTTTGCCATGCCAAAATCTGCAATCTTAGCAGTGTAATAATCATCAAGTAGGACATTCTGGGGCTTTATGTCACAGTGGATGATCTGGGTCTCACATTCTTCGTGTAAGTACAACAAACCTCTAGCAATGCCAAGCACTATTTCTGCTCTATGGCACCAACTGGGCTTTTCCACTTTTCTAAAGAGGAAGCTCGATAAAGAGCCATTTTTCATTAACTCATACACTAAAAGCCTATGATTGCCTTCGTTACAGAAACCCAACAATTGAACCAGATTCTTGTGATGGGTCCGACCTATTACCCTCAGCTCTGTCATGAATTCTTTCCCGCCTTGTTCCATCACCTTCTCTAGTTTCTTCACGGCAATTCCGATTGGTTTTCCGTATGACATTAGAATTCCACTGTAAACTGTTCCGAAACCTCCTCGTCCTAGGCTCTGGGTAAACCCATCTGTTGCTTCATGCAATTCTCGAAATGTAAATGCCTTCAGGTTAATCTCCACCATGGCATTAGGGGAGAGTTTCATTGATCTTCGTTTCTGAGAAACATAACAAGTGTAGATAGTGAGGACTGCAAACAGAAAAGCAAGAATGCTGCTTGTTATAAGCCCTGCTCCTAGAGACCAAGAACGATGCTCCTTCTTTCTGTTACCATCACTTGAACCCGTACCGTTATTCGATGGCACCTTTATGAAAGCTAATTTTCCAATGGCAGAGCTTCCCTTCTTACCATTCAACAGAGGCATCCTCTTCTTCCTACAAATCCCATTTTCTAAGACAGCAGGCCAGCAGCCATGCAGAAACAATCCTCCATGACTGCCTTTTCACAGCTATCTGTATCTGCATTTGTTAATTGCCCGAGATCTGCATGGACATCGTTTGGAAAATCAGCATCTTTCATTCAAACTATTTCAAAATTCGCTCCCGAGGCATATCTTGACAACTTTGAGGCGCAAAATCAGGGTAGCACCCTTTAAAAGGGTTGTTTGGATCTATCTGAGAGAATTTTTGTAGGCATTGACAGTTCGCTTTCTGATTATCATCCAAAATGCAGTAGTCGTACTCTCCACAAAGACCAGTAGTAGTGCAAGGATCTTGAATTGCATTCCACACCACCAACCAGGACCCTGCACCACTTCCATTGCTTTTCCGGTAAGTGTATTGCTGGAAATTGCCACCATCGTCGATCATTGCTCTATGGTAGTAATTTCCGAGAGGTCTAGATAGGCTTGCAGCAACTGTTAGAAGGTGGGCAATACCTGTCGTGTTGAAGACATACAAGAGCATATTGCTCTGGTTGAAAACTAGAGTACTGTTCGCTGTTTGGGGGGTTCCGCTGTACCAATAAGCAGGATCTGCATATTGGTTATTATTGAGAAGAAGATTGCCATCATACTGCATCAGCAGCTCGAATCTTCCTGTGGAGTAGTTAATAGTTCCATTAACATTGGAGATAAGCTTCTGGTCCTTATGCAGAGTTTGCCCTGGTAAGATTGTGTCTGTTGGGAAATCAAACCTTTGCCATACAACAGTAGAACCGGAGTTCAGCACGAAATTGCCATCATCTTGCATGGATGCTGAATCTGCAGATGTGCGATTATATATCCAAAAATTATCAGTTCCTTGAGGGTCTCTGATAACAAGGGTACCCCCAAAAGTTAGGATGATCTTTGATCCGATTTGTACTGGTTTCTCTCTGTTTGCTGACCAGACAAGTGTTTTCTCTGGGATTTTGTTGAACCAGATGTCGACGAGGAAGAGATCTCCGGTAAGATTGTAGAACCCGAATACGAAATCTTCAGAAGGAGAGAGCCAAGAGGAAGTGATGGGGTATGAAAAACAGCAGCCACTTAGCTGTTGACACGTGGCTCCAGGATGGCCCACCACAAATCCAACGTCGGCCCAGGGGTAGTTTGGTAATTACCTAAGAGTAGGTAAACTCAAACCAGTAAGAGGCCGACACCTGTCCTGGGGTAGGTAATCCAACCACCCCAGGTTTCCCTCTATAAAAGGCCCTTCAGGGCTCAGATCAATGGGTAATAACTTCTCAACCAACTCCTGAAAACTCGCTCTGCACTCCTGCTCATACTGACTTAAGTGTCGAAGGGCCTGTCCGGAGGAATGCTAGGGACCACGAACTAAAATCTGTTCAAATCCCCTTACAAAATGGCAGGACGGAGGAATGCTAGGGTACCAACCACACGAACTACCCGAGCCGTGCTACCTCGCAGGACCCGGAGCGAGCGAATCGCCTCACAGGTGGTGGCTACTTCTGCTACAGCAGAACAGAGCCCAGCTCGTTCGGAACACCTCAACCCCACGCCCACTCCGGATCAAGTTCAAGCTCTCTTTCAACAGATGACGGCTCTTGTCGGTCAATACCAACAACTACTCTAAGCGCCTCCCCAACATCCTTCGGAAGCTCCACGACCCATACAGGAAATGTCGAACGCCCACAGGGGAGAGTCAGCGCGCCACGGTGAAGACCAGAGTCACCACTCAAGGCAAGTCCATCACTCCAGAGCCAGGCATGTCCATACAGAGCCTCACCACCGCCGAAGGTCGTGGTCCCGCTCTGCGTGAAAGCACCGAACCCATGAAGACCACGCACTGCAAGAAAAATCCCGGCCTCGTCGAAGGAGTCCGGAAAGTCAGTCCGGCTCTGCAGCGAGCCCATCGGTGGAGAGAAACAGGTCGTTGGACCGACCAGACCGCAGAGCTGATCCGATGCTTCGAAGGATAGAAGAACTAGACCACCGTATAGAAGAGCTGGCAAAAGATCAGAGCCGGTCTGCTGCGCGGGCGTTCTCAAGCAGAACGTCGTTCCACGACAATGTTATGAATGCCCCGGCGCCCACAGGGTTTAAAATGCCAACCGTCCCGCAATATGACGGGACCACTGACCCTGTGAACCATTTGGAGATGTTCAGAACGATGATGCTCCTCCACGGCGCGTCCGATAGCTTCCTCTGCAGAGCATTCCCGATCACACTGACTGGTGCGGCCCGGGCACTGGTACTCAAGGATCAAACCGAACTCCATCAGCAACTTTGAAGACTTTGGGGACGATCTAGTCCGCCATTTTATGAGCAGCCGTAGGCCAAGGAAAACAACAGCATCCTTGATGGCCTTGCGGCAGGAGGACAACGAACCTCTGAAGGTGTTCGTCAGCCGTTTCAACAAGGAGGCACTCCAAGTGCCGAATTTGCTTCAGCCGCCATGAACGCGCTCCTCACAGGCGCTAGATCCAATGATTTCCACCGCTCAGTGGCTCCCCAAAATCCGCACTCACTGGCAGATTTGATGGCCGGAGCTGAGGAGTATATAGCAGTAGAAGAGACGCTGGCAGCCCTGGACTCAAATCGGAGGAGAACCTCTGAGGACAAGAACCCTACCAAGCAACGTAGGGACGATAAGGCCCCCAGAAGAGAGAAGTCCCCCCAGAGGAGGGAAGAGAACTTTACCCCTCTCAACACCTCCCGGAGACACATACTGGCCGCTATCAGAGGAGAAGAGTTCGTAAGGTGGCCGACCAGAATGATCTCCAAGGGAAATAAGAGAGACAAGTCGAAGTACTGTCGGTTCCACAGGGACCACGGTCACGACACGGACGAGTGCTGGTAGCTCAAGGAAGAAATTGAGCTGCTGATTGGCCGGGGATACTTGAAAAAGTATGTCATAGGTGATGGCCACAGAAGAGAGCGCAGAGAGAAGAGTCCCCAGGGCCGGAGCCCTCGATGGTCACAGCCGCCCCCTGCCCGAGATCAGTCTCCTATGCCATCCAGTTCACAGCCAGACGCACACCGATCCCAGCCAAGGGGGGTCATCAGCACGATTATGGACGGACCAGCCGCTGGGGGCACATCATCTGCCGCTCGAAAAGCATATGCACGTCGAGTCAATGACGTGCACACATGCAGCAAAAAGATGAAGACGGACAATGAGATCTCCTTTTCAGATGCGGATCTCGACAACTTGATACTGCCTCACGACGACGCCCTGGTCCTGACAATGCTCGTTGCGAACTGGGAGCTGAAGAAAATCCTTGTCGACAATGGGAGTTCAGCCGATATCCTTTACTATCATGCTTTTGAGAGAATGATGATCGGAGACGACCGTTTGAGGCTGGCAAACTCCGATATGTTCGGTTTCTCAAGGGAGGTAGTGAAAGTGGCAGGATAGATTGAACTCCCAGTCCTCGTCGGAGAGCCGCCCTGTCAGGCCTTCGCGATGGTCAATTTCTTGGTAGTGAAGGCAACTTCGGTCTATAACGCTATCTTGGGACGACCCGGCCAGAACTTGATCTCCGCCGTCGCTTCAGCGTATCACTAGAAGATGAAGTTCATAACGCCAAACGGCGTGGAGAGGTTCGGGGAGACCAACCACAGTCCAGGGAATGCTATGCAATGGCACTCAAGGGCAAAAATGCAGTGGAATCGCTGCCGATCGAGCTACTCGTTTAGATCTCTAAGCAGCAGCACCCGGCACAGCCTCACCCAGTTTCTTCAAGACAATGCAGATGTCTTTGCGTAGGCTCCCGTTGACATGCCCGGCATAGACCCGGAGATCAGGACGCACAGACTTGGTGTTGACCTAACCTGCAGGCCGGTGAAACAGAAAAAAGACATTTCGCCCTCGAAAGGCGGCAGGCAATAAAGGAAGAAGTGGAGATGCTCTTAAGGGTTGACTTCATTCGAGAAATCCAATACCCAGACTGGCTGGCAAACGTGGTCCTGGTGAAGAAGACAAATGGGAAGTGGAGGACCTGTGTTGATTTCACCGATCTGAACAAAGCCTGTCCCAAAGACAGCTATCCACTCCCGAAAATCGATCAGCTCATTGATGCCACCGCAGGTCACGAACTATTGAGCTTCATGGACGCCTTCTCCGGATACAACCAGATCAGAATGTATGAGTTAGATATACCGAAGACTTCCTTTGTAACGAATCAGGGGACGTACTGCTACCGTGTCATGCCCTTCGGCCTAAAAAATGCCGGGGCCACGTATCAGAGGCTCGTGAACAAACTCATCCAGAATCAGATCGGCCGTAACATGGAAGTCTATGTCGACGATATGCTGGTCAAAAGCCGAAGTGCACAAGATCATGTGTCCGATCTAAGAGAAACATTCCAAGTCCTAAGAGAGCATAACATGAAGCTCAACCCCACCAAGTACACTTTCGGCGTCAGCTCGGGAAAGTTCTTGGAGTTTATGGTAAGTCGAAGAGGGATAGAGGCCAATCCGGAGAAGATCAAGGCCGTGGTGGAGCTCACTCCACCAAAAACCATCAGAGAAGTGCAACGGCTAACGGGAATGGTGGCCGCACTGGGGCGCTTCATCTCAAAGTCCGCAGAGAGATGCCTGCCTTTCTTCAACGCCGTTAAAGGAATCAAGACTGCACCCTGGACAGCTGAATGCCATACTGCATTCGAAGAGTTGAAGCAGTACTTGTCCTCTCCACCGCTGCTGACAAAGCTGGATCCGGGGGAAGAGCTGCTCCTGTACCTGTCCGTGAGCCCCATGGCTCTAGCAGCCGTCCTAGTTCGTGAAGAGCACAGCCAACAAAAACCGGTCTACTATGTCAGCAAGGTCCTTCATGATGCCGAGATCAGGTACAAGCGGGTCGAGAAATTGGCCTACGCCCTGATCATGGTAGCCAGGAAATTGAGGCCGTATTTTCAAGCCCACACAATAAAGGTCCTGACCGATCAGCCGCTCAGGCAAGTTCTCAAGTTCTCCATAAGCCGGACACTTCAGGACGACTCGTGAAATGGGCCGTGGAGCTGAGTGAATTCGATATCCAGTACATGCCTAGACCAGCGATAAAGGCTTAAGTGCTGGCAGATTTCGTGGCTAAATGCACCATCCCCCAGCAGAGCATTGAACCTGAAATTGTCCAAACCCCGGCTGTGGAAAAGGAAACCACAACTGAGGAGCGAACAGAAGATGGGACTGAAGCAGAAATCGTCCCCGTACCAGCAGAACAGGATCCATCGACCACTGAACCGCTCTGTGAAGTGTACGTGGACGGATCTTCGAACAAGAGTGGCTGTGGAGCCGGTTTGATTCTCACTGGGCCTGACAACTTCACTTTAGATTACGCCCTAAGGTTCGGATTTCGCGCGTCCAATAATGAAGCAAAGTATGAAGCCCTCCTCACCGGAATGAATCTCACAATCCAGACCAGGGCTCAAAAGCTGAAAGCATACTGTGACTCCCAGCTGGTTGCAAACCAGATTCAAGGGGTCTATGAGGCCCGCGACGAACGTATGATCAAATACCTCTCCGAGGTCCGCCAGTTAGCTAGCAAGTTCAAAAGTTTTGAGGTCATCAGAATCCCCAGAACAGAAAACACAAAAGCAGATGTGCTGTCTAAGCTGGCCGCATCCGGATACATCACTCTCGGGAGCATATGTATGGAGTTTCTACAGAAATCCAGTATCGAAAATAAGGCCGCTGAAGTAATGCAGGTGGAGAACGAATCCTGCTGGATGGACGAAATTATTGAATACCTGCGTAGTGGAAAACTTCCCGAAGCCAAGAAGGAAGCCCGCAAAGTGACACAGAGAGCAGCCCGGTTTTCCCTCGATGGTGAGAGCCTGCACAAAAGGTCGTACACCCTCCCATACCTAAAGTGCCTCCGGCCCAGCAACGCCGCATACGCCCTCCAAGAGACGTACGAAGGGATTTGTGGGGAACACCTAGGGGGCAAGGCCCTGGCAATCAAAGTGCTGCTGAGAGGCCTGTACTGGCCAACCTTAAGGCAAGACTCACTAAATCTGGTCAGAAGGTACGAGAGATGCCAAAAATTCTCTCCCACCATCCACCAGCCTGCTGTATCCATGGCCGCGATCATCAGCCCACTCCCCTTCGCAGTATGGGGGATGGACATCTTAGGCCCCTTTCCATCGGCCTCCGGAAGATGCGCGTTCGTAGTTGTGGCCATTGACTATTTCGCCAAGTGGGTGGAGGCCGAACCTCTAGCCCAGATCACCGAGCAAAACGTGCAGAGCTTCTTTTGGAAGTCGGTTGTTTGCAGGTTCGGGATCCCCCGTGTCTTGATAACAGACAAAGGTAAACAATTCGACTGCCGGAACTTTCGAAAATTCTGCTCTGACTTGAAGATCGAACAGAGATTTACTTCAGTGGCGCACCCTCAGACGAATGGGCAAACAGAAGTAACGAACAGAATCCTGCTTCAGGGAATTAAAAAGAGGCTGGACGATGGGCAGATGAACTTTATCATGTCCTGTGGGCGTATCGTACCACCCCGCGCACATCAACGGGGGAGTCACCATTCAACTTGTCCTTTGGGACGGAGGCCGTAATACCCGTCGATGTGGGCGCCCCATCTCTCAGAGTCACCAACTTCAATGACCAGCTCAATGGAGATGGGCTCTGTGCAAATCTCGACTTACTGGAAGAAGCCTGGGAAGAGTCCCGAATCAGAGTCGCCGCCTACAAGCAGAAAGTGTCCAACTATCATGATTTGAAGATACGCCCCAGAGAATTCCGAGCAGGGATCTAGTCCTAAGGAAAGCTGCTATCTCCCAACCAAAGAAGGTCGAAAAACTCTCCCCGACCTGGGAGGGGCAGTACCGAGTGAAAGAGGTGATTTGCCCGAGGAGTTATAAGCTGGAGATGCTGGAGGAGCACCTATTACCCCATGCTTGGAACTCAAAGAACCTCCGAAGATACTATCAGTAGTAGGCCACCCGGCGTGAAAGTGACTTTGTAAATATATATTGAATGTGAATGATAGAAAATCTTTTGCAAATCTCCTCGCACTACTTGGAAACCCAGTTCGCTAAAACTAGGGTACTCGCCGCTTGGTTCGCCCGGCTCGTCTCCGCAAAGTCCGGGAGCGCACTCCTGGTCGGAAACAAGCCCGGACAGTAAAAATCGAAGCTATTTGGAAACCCAGTTCACTAAAACTAGGCTACTCACCGCCTGGTTCGCCCGGCTCGTCTCCGCAAAGACCGAGAGCGCACTCCTGGTCCGGAACAAGCCCGGACAGCAAAAACCAAAGCCACTTGGAAGCCCAGTTCGCTAAAACTAGGGTACTCACCGCTTGGTTCGCCCCGGCTCGTCTACGCAAAGACCGGGAGCACACTCCTGGTCGGGAACGGGCCCGCGCAGAAAAACCGAAGCTATTTGGAAACCCAGTTCACTAAAACTAGGGTACTCACGGCTTGGTTCGCCACGGCTCGTCTCCGCAAAGACCGGGAGCGCACTCCTGGTCCGTAACAAGCCCGGACAGCAAAAACCAAGGCTACTTGGAAACCCAGTTCACTAAAACTAGGGTACTCGCTGCTTAGTTCGCCACGGCTCGTCTCCGCAAAGACCGGGAGCGCACTCCTGGTCTGGAACAAGCCCGGACAGCAAAAACCAAGGCTACTTGGAAACCCACTTCACTAAAACTAGGGTACTCGCTGCTTGGTTCGCCACGGCTCGTCTCCGCAAAGACCGGGAGCGCACTCCTGGTCAGGAACATGCCCGGACAGAAAAACCAAACCGTCTTAGAAACCCAGTTCACTAAAACTTGAGTACTCGCTGGTTCGTTCACCTCGAACGTCTGCCCGGAGTATTCTTGGCCCACAGTGTTAGAATCAAACAGTATTAGCCAGGGGCAGACAAGTAGAGAATGGACAACAAAATGCAATTTCTATTCATGGAAAAGTTGAGCCTCGAACGACCATTACAAAAAGTTGGGCCTCTAAGGGCCATTACAAAAATAGGGCCTCCAAGGGCCAATACAAAAAGAATCAGAAGACAGTGCCCGGGAAGAAAAGAAGGGGAGCTCAAGACACCCCGTGGCTACCGCCCCGTGATAGGTGTGCCTCCGGGACCTCTGTGGCAGCGGTGGTGCCTGGCTCGTCGTCGTCAGGCGCCAATAGGTTAGGGAGAACTAGGCCCGTCAGTGTCACGACCGGGTTTGATTCCTTAACCTGATCAAGGCAATCAAAGAATCCCACCTTGTAGGATTCGCTAGACAAACTGATAAGTTCGTCCTCTTTCTTCTGTACGGCCTCCTCGACGGCCGCTATCTGTCTCTCCCGGGCTCTTTCCCTCTGTGCGTTAAGGGCCTTGGCGGCCTTCTGCTTCTGGGCGACCAACTCATCCTTGAGCAGCTGATTCTCCACGTCCCTCTGTCCGATGGACCTTTGGAGCTCTTCCGCCTCCTTCATCAGCTGCCCGCTCTCCTCCTCAGACTTGGTTATGGCCTCGGAAAACTTCTTACTCTTCTCCCGAAAGTCGCTGCAATACAATCCAATCTGCAGGCAAACAAGTGTTAACACAAGAAAGCAAAACAAAAATCAAAACAAGCAAACACACGGGCCATCTTACCTGGTAAAGGGAAGAAAATATGGCCTCGTCGGCTGCAGCTGGAGGTTCGTTCAGAACCTGGAGCTTGTCCTTGTTGAGGAGACCCTTAGTGACGATCTCCACTCCTACCCGGCTCTCACCAAGGCCGGAGTCGCTTTTCTGAACGGCCCAGTTGGGCCGAAAAACATTATCTCCGGACCTCGCCGGGGGAGGACGGGCTCCAGCGGATGTTCCACCCGACTTTGAAGACCCTGCTCCTCGGCCGTAGGCGCCGACCAGCTTCACTGTAGTCTTGCCTTTGGGGGGCGGCGTGTCCCGGGTAGGAGCAGGACTCGAAATCTCGGCGGCTTTCCTTTTCTGGCCCTGCTGGGCCCTTCCAAACGTTCCTTGCCACACTCTCTCCATCTTTGACTGTTTCTGCATCTCTGAAAGTCAACATGAACGAACAAACCGATCACAAGCAAAAATGAGGAAAAGGAGTTTAAAGCAAGATTAGCCACATACGTGCCGGGGTCGCAGTACTAAGGCCAAGCCTGACTAGAACCTCTTCCCCAGAGAATTCCGCACAATGAATGAGGCACTCACGGTCCAGCTCCTCACGGACTAGGGCGAACGTTCTCATATCCTCGCCCTCAAGGAGTGGCTTGCAGCTCATCGCAACTGTATCTGGGGTGTCCCATTTTAGAGGAACCGGCCAAGGCTCGGTGGACTCCTTATCCTCAACGTCGAAGAACCTGTTCTTCCATAAGTGTATGGAAGAGGGAATGTCAGTGATCATTTTCACCTCGTGGCGCTGGCTAATGTAAATCCAACCTCCGTCCTTATGCCTCTTCAAGTGCGCACACGTGTGGAACAACGGCACAGACAAACTTCTCTGAAGCCGGCCCTGGACCAGGTATATGAAACGGGTCAGCGTCCTCCACGAGTTTGGCGCTACCTGAGCCGGAGCCAACCCGTAATATTGAAGGACCGCGGTGAAGATTGGGTGCAGAGGGAACCTGAGCCCGGCCCTTAAAGACTCGTCGTCATACAGACGTCGGAGCTTTCGTTGCAAGCCCTATCTCCCTCTATGACGACCCTCAGCCCGAACCTTAGGGGAATAATGTACCTATCCCTAATGTCTCCCAGCCTGGACTCATCAAGGATGTTCTCCTCGTAAAGAGCCCGGATGTTGTACTGGGGATTGGCATCCATCCTGGCCCTAGCTACGACCTCAACGGCCCGGCTCGGGAGGAATGTTGTGGACGCCGCGGCAGCGTCACTACCAACACTCGCCTCTGCTCGGAGATAACTATCCATTGGGAGCGGAGTGGTGTTCAGATCGAAAATCACCTCGTCCTCACTATCTACGATTTCTACACTAACATCGGGACTTGCCATTTTTGGCCCGGGAGTCCTGGTTGGATTACTTTGGATCCTCCCCGACAAACTAGACCCTGAGCTACTGGAAGAGAACTTCCCTGAACCGGACTTCGAACCAGACTCAGAGCTAGAGTTACTACAGGACTGAACGCAGGAAAAGAAACGAATAAAAGACGCGCTCAAGAAGATTACCGGTCAGAACAGAAAGCTCCCAATCCGCAGATGATCACAACCACGAGCTACCCGAGCTACACGAGCCGAACAGGCAGAGCAAAAAGCGGAAAGAAGAAAGGCGGAAGTAAAAAGTGAAAAGTGAGAAATGAAGGGTAAAAACCTCTTCTTATAGGCCTTGGCTTAAGGCGGTTCGCATTTAATGAAGGGCACGCACTTCGAGGGCCCTTGTATGGTGCCACGTGTCTTTCATTAATGACGGACACACACTTCGAGGCAAGAGCGTAAGCAAATACGCGCGTATCTCCAAGGGGCTAAGGGACATCCGTAAGGTGCTCGTGTAGAGATTAGCTTCTAAAGCGATTGTGCCCGTCAAGAAAATCTGTCCGGCCCAAGCCGGACAGAATATGGCGCATTCGCTAGACGACAAAAATCTGTCCGGCCCAAGCCGGACATGATATGGCGCATCCGCTACGCGACAAAAATCTGTCCGGCCCAAGCCGGACAGGATATGACGCATCCGCTACGCGACAAAGATCAGTCCGGCCCAAGCCGGACAGGATATCGCGCATTCGCTACGCGACAAAAATCAGTTCGGCCCAAGCCGGACAGGATATAGCGCATTCGTCAGCCGACAAAAATTAGTCTGGCCCAGGCCGGGCAGACGAAATTTTCGGACTGAATCCCAGGCCGGACAGACAGAATTTCCGGACTGATTTCCAGGCCGGACAGACAGATTTCCGGACTGATTCCCAGGCCGGACGGACAGACAGAATTTCCGGACTGATTCCCAGGCCGGACAGAGGAAATTTCCGGACTGATTTCCAGGCCGGACAGACGAAATTTCCGGACTGATTTCCAGGATGGACAGACAGATTTTCCGGACTGATTCCCAGGCCGGACAGACGAAATTTCCGGACTGATTCCGCGGGCCGGACGAACGGCTTCGCCAGACAGACTCCTCCTGTTCAGGAATGTAACTCACCACACTTCCCCAAATCACTACAATGACTTGGAGAACTGGGGGGCAACTGATGGGGTATGAAAAACAACAGCCACTTAGCTGTTGACACGTGGCTCCAGGATGGCCCACCACAAATCCAGCGTCGGCCCAGGGGTAGTTTGGTAATTACCTAAGAGTAGGTAAACTCAAACCAGTAAGAGGCCGACACCTGTCCTGAGGTAGGTAATCCAACCACCTCAGGTTTCCCTCTATAAAAGGCCTTTCAGGGCTCAGATCAATGGGTAATAACTTCTCAACCAACTCCTGAAAACTCGCTCTGCACTCCTGCTCATACTGACTTGAGTGTCGAAGGGCCTGTCCGGAGTAACGACTCCGGGTTGGTCTTCTGACCTCGTTTACTCTTGTGCAGGACTCAGCTCCTTCACTTCTGCTTCTCGGGTCCTCCAGCTCAGCTCTTACGTCACTGCCGTATCTGTTACCGATTTTAGGCCAACAGAAAGTGTTTTCAGCAAGGAGGGTGAACCCAAACTTATGTTTGCTGCTTGAGTCTGAACATTTGGGGCAAGGAAAGAAATAGCTAGTAGTAGTAACAGTATAAATTTACGGAGTACAGCCATTGTGGGGAGATAAACTGATGCCAAAACGAGTGGGGAGGTTGGCTGCGCAAAGTTGCGCAGGAGGTTCCTACGCAACGCCCTAAAATAAAGAGGAAACAGGGGGCGTGGAAATATCAAACATGGGGTGTAAAAAATATTACACCACAGAATTGATATTGCCACACCCCTTGCTTTTAGTGTATTCTAATGCGCTACGCAGGAGCCCCTGCGCAAGCAACGTTCCGTAGCCAAATTGGCTAGTGTTTTGCCCAGTTCATAAAATGAATTCTGAAATGACATGTGAAAATGAGATGTGGAAGAATGCCACGGGCAGGCTGTGGAGTTCAGTCTCTTTCGTGGTTTCTTCTGCCATGTGCAATGTCGTGGAAAGTGATGACTTCAGTTAAAAGGTAATTTGGATGTGATCAGAAACTCAACACCAACCACATGAAACAAAGAATTCAAGGATAAACCATTTGTTGCTGAGATTGTTTTGCTAATTTTACCCACCGAAAAATGATTCAAGTATAGAAATATTAGCTAATATATATATATATATTTTTTGAAATGATGAGATTTCATTAAAATACAGCCATGACCAAGATGGTCATGAAAACAAAAGTAGAAATGTTAGCTAATTCAGTAAAAATGAGAAATGATTGAATGAAGGGCGCCCTTGCCAAAACCAGCTTCAATGGCGCCCCCATTGGTCAGTTTTCAGTAAAGTGGCCCGGACAAAAGTGGATGCCTCCTTAAAACTGGCCAATGGGGGCGCCCTTGAAGCTGGTTTTTGCAAGGGCGCCCTTCATTCTATCATTGCTCAAATGGAGGTAATACTTTGAACTATTATTCAAAATAGAGTAGCAGAAACTGTTGGAAATTCCAGGGTTCCGTAGATATGACCATCTTTTAATCATATATATGATAATTTCATGTCATCACCATCAACTTGGTAATAATTTTCTGATACTATCTTGTTGCTTTTTGCAACGTGAAAAAATACGTATAATTTCGTGCTAGGCAATCTTGGGGAAAGCCATTTCGTGGCTCCGAGGCTCAAAACTGTATTTTTTTAAGAGAATGTTTAAAGCACGTGTTAGACATATTAAATGCATTTTTAGCATACTTTTCAACTTTTCCACATGTCTCCAGCTTCCTGCAATTTTTAAAAGCACCTTTAACTTTTTGGATGCTTTTCCAATACGTCACATCCATCCAGCCAATACCAAAGTCCAACATTTCAAAGCAATTGTTCAGTTACTGCCCAGTGCTTTGATTAGACTTATCCTAATTAGCCATCCCTAGAATTGATCATTGCACCCTCTTTTGATTGAAATCCCATCTTATCCTAATACCATCACCAACCTTGATAATGACACTCATTTTTATCGGTATTCATAGCTTTGGCTGCACTATTACACGCATCAGAGATAAGAACGGGACCTTTTTTTGGCTTGCTTTGTGACTAGTGGCACTCTAATATTTCCGAAGACTTGGGTTCTTCTGTGCTCTTTGCCCGTAAGTCAAGGGTGTTAAGGGATGTTTTGTGGATGAGTTCTTGTTCAGAAGCTGCAGCAAGAATAGAGGGTGTTGGTTGCTGGCATGGTGGTCTGGAGTCGTCTAATGGAAACCAAGGTTTTAAGGATATGAATGTAAGATGGGAACTGGTTGTGGGTTGCGGCAAAAGCAAACAGAAACAAAAGGGGTGGTTATACGGTTTCACAATCACAAGAAGGTTTCAATTGAATTAGATGTTGCAAACCAGTCAAGCACTTAGAATTTGATGAGGAAGGAAGAAGAAAACAACACTTTGCAAATTCAATCCAAGAGGAAAGAGGGAAGATAAAAGGAACAAATTCCTAATTCGAACACTTTATTTCATAGCTCATTCATGATAAAACGTTTTACAGTATTTATAGAACATGCCAGGGCAAAGTTCTCCACCAACTAAACTTCCTAATTCTACTTAAACTAGAAAAGCAAAAGGACAAAATTTGTCCGACTCATGTAAATATTCCTAAAAGCCTCAAATTCTCCTTAACCTAAGCTAGCTATAGACGACCAACTCAAAAAAAATAATCCAAATGTCCTAAAGGAACTAAAACAAAAGTTTTCAACCACTAAGAAATCTTCAAATAAAACAAACTAAAATAAACCAATAATTTCGGATCCTTGGGACCTTGGAGAACAAGGACCGTCGATTGTAACGTCATCTGATATTTGGATGATCTAGGGACGATCGGCCTTCGGGTAATATGATCTGGCATCATCTCGTGCTTGATTGTCGATCTGTGCCATTTGTTGGTTGATTTGAGAGTTCTACTTTGCCCGATCATTGATTTTGAGATCTCGGCTGGGATGCACCTGTGTCAATCACTGATAAGAGAGGGGGAATGCCAACTTCGGATGTTCCTTCTAACATCTGCATCACTCTTTTGATAGACGGTCGCAGAGTTGGGTCAGGGTTAACACACCATAATCCTACAAGGGCCATTCTTTCAAACCTTTTGAAATCATCCAATGCTTCCTTATCTTCTGCTATCACCCTGTCTAGGTCTCCAGCCCTCATACAACTCAGAATCCAGTCTGTTATAAACAAGTCTTCATCATCAGTCTCTTCTTCGACCCGGTCCAACTCTATGTGCCTCCTACAGCAAATTATCTCAAGCAACATGATCCCAAAGCTGTAAATGTCCACTTTTGCTGTTACAGGGGCATTCTTAAGCCATTCTGGTGCCATATACCCCATTGTCCCTCGAACATTGGTGCTGGTTCGAGTCTGGTCTTTCAACAGGAGCTTTGCCAAGCCAAAATCGGCAATCTTAGCAGTGTACTGATCATCAAGTAGGACATTCTGGGGCTTTATATCACAGTGGATTATTTGAGTCTCACATTCTTCGTGCAAGTACAACAAGCCTCTAGCAACACCAAGCGCTACTTCTGCTCTATGGCCCCAGCTGGGTCTTTCCACTTTTCTGAAGAGAAAGCTGGATAAAGAGCCATTTTTCATTAATTCATAAACCAAAAGCCTATGACTATCCTCGTTGCAGAAACCCAACAATTGAACCAGATTCTTGTGATGGGTCCGACCAATTACCCTCAGCTCTGTCATGAATTCTTTCTCGCCTTGTTCCATCACCTTCTCTAGTTGCTTCACGGCAATTCCGATTGGTTTTCCGTATGACATTAGAATTCCGCTGTAAACCGTCCCGAAACCTCCTCGTCCTAGGCTCTGGGTAAACCCATCGGTTGCTTCATGCAATTCTCGAAATGTAAATGCCTTCAGGTTAATCTCCACCATATCATTAGTGGAGGGTTTCATTGATCTTTGTTTCTGAGCAACATAATAACAGTAGATAGTGAGGGCTGCAAACAGAAGAGCAAAAATGGTGCTTGTTATAAGCCCTGCTCCTAGAGCCCAAGAACGATTCTCCTTTCCGTTACTATCACTTGAAGACGTATGGTTTCTCAGTGGCACCTTTACGAAAGCTAGTTTTCCACTGGCAATAGTGCCCTGCCTACCATTTAATAGAGGCATCCTTTTCTTCATACAGATTCCAGAGTCTAAGACAGCAGCCATGCAGAAACAATCCTCCATGACTGCCTTTTCACAGCTATCTGCATCTGCACCTGTTAATCTTTCGAGATCTGCAAAGCCGTCGTTTGGAAAATCAGCTTCATTTATTCGAACTACTTCAAAATTCATTCTCGAGGTATACTCTTGGCAACTTTTTGGCACAAAGTCTGGGTAGCACCCTTTGAAAGGGTCGTTTGGTTCTACCTGAGAGAATCCTTGTAGGCAATGGCAGCTCGCTTTCTGATTCTGATCCAAAACACAGTAGCCATACTGTCTACAAAGACCATAGGTAGTGCAGGGATCGTCAAATGGACGCCACACCATCGACCAATTCCCTGCACCACTAGCGTTGCCTTTCCTGTAACTGTATTGCTGGAAATTGCCACCATCATCGATCGTTGCTCTATAGTAGTAATCTCCGAGTGGTATAGGTAGCTTTTCACCATCTGTTAGAGAGCGGTCAATACGTGTTCCGTTTAAGACATACAAGAGCATGGTGCTCTGGTTGAAAACCAGAGTACTGTTTTCTTTTGGGTATGAACTACTGAACCAGTACGCACGATCTGCATATTGGCTATTGAGAAGAAGATTGCCATCATGCTGCATCAGCAGCATAAATCTTCCAGCCGAGTAGTTAGCAGTTCCATTAAAATTGGAGATGAGCTTATCGTTCGCAATCAGAGTTTGGCCTGGTAAGATAGTGTCTGTTGGGTGTTCAAAGCTTTGCCATACAACAGTAAAACCAGAGTCCATCACCACGAAATTGCCATCATCTTGCATGGATGCTGAATCTGCAGAGGTTCCATTATATATCAATAAATTATCTGTTCCTTGTGGGTCTTTGATAACAAGGTTACCTCCACGAGTTAGCTCGATTGTTGATCCAATTTGCACTGGCTGGTCCCTGTTTGCTGACCAGACAAGTGTTTTCTCTGGGATCTTGTGGAACCAGATGCCGGCGAGGAAGAGATTCTCTGTTAGATTGTAAAACCCAAATGCGAAATCCCTAGAAGGAGAGAGCCAAGAGGAAGTGGTTCCAGCAAGGAGGGTGGAACCCAACTTTATGTTTGCTGCTTGAGTCTGAGCATCAGGGGCTTGGAAAGAAATAGCTAGTAGTAGTTGTAACAGCATAAATTTAGGGAATGCAGCCATTGTGGGAAGATAAAGTGATGCCAAATGAGAGGGAATGGATTAGATAATATAGATGGAAGGAACAATTGGGCAGTTTCCGAAAGTCAAGCGGTGGTTGTTAGTGATTTTGCATTTTCAAAATCATGTATATTACATGTTTTAGTGTTTTGGAAAATGTTTTATCAAAAGCGTTTGGGAAAAAGAAAATGTTTTCTTGGAAATATTTGCTTTTACAAAAGGATGTAGAAGTGTAGTTGAAAAGATAGTCTCGTACCGGATGGGAGAAAAGAAAGAGAAGGGCTTATAAAGCACTACCTTTTCTAACTCTTGTTGATTGCACATTGGGTTGAACCCATGGTTGGACCCGCGGGACGGTGCAACGCACCGTTCGCACACTCGCACGGCGTGGGCAATGGGCTATAGTGCGCTTTATTGGTGCTTTTTTAGGCGCACTTTGCACGTCGCGAGGAGCGATTGGAGCCTTTAATTTTTTCCTGATTTGATCTACACCGTTGGATCAAGATAAAGGTGGACCGGTCGGATGGGTGGGTCAAATGGTTCGCAGGCCCATCAGGCCGAATGGTTCAGTTGGATTGGGCTTCGGTTCGGGCCTAACGGTGGGCCCGTTTCGGTTCGGGCCTAACGATCGGCCCAACGGGCCCATGACTCCAACGGTCAAAGGGTGTGATCAAATGGGTTGTGTCCCTTCCCCCAACGGTCATGTGCCAAGGGGGTGCGATCCACACCATAGATGGTTGATCTAACAATGACTGGGTTGGAGAGAGGTTTTACTCAAACCAACAGTCACCTCTAGAATCGATCAGGACCATTCAATATCAATGGGTGCGATCTAACGGTCAGATTTCAAACATTCTGGAAAGGTGCCCTGTAGAGGTGTTTTCACACTGAAAAGACACCAGATTGTCTATAAAAATGTGCAAACTTCAGTCATTTCAGATAGAAAACTAATTGGCAATTCTGACAGACTTTACACTCTCTTCTACACTCCTACAAAATCCCCAAGTATTTCTATATACTGTTTTTCTTTTGTTTACTGTTCTAGATACTGTTTTTCTGCAGAAACATTATCTAGAAATTTCTCTAAGGCTTGAAATTTCGGAAGGGCATTTCGGGTTTGATTCCGCTAGTGCTACGCGTCATCAAACATTAGTAGGGCTTCCCTACTAGGCTTCATTGTATCTTGGAGGCAATTCGCGGATCCCCTTTGCACACTACTAGTGGGGGCGAATCTTGTCTTAAGGAAAGTGATATCACGCCTTGAAGCAACAAGTTTCTGTTTTTGTCAACAACAGTACCCGCAAAATTTACAACAGTGGTGAGCAATGAAAAGTCATGATTCAGATTTTAGGCTTGAATGTATCTTGGCAGCTTCCAAAAGTCTGAATATTGGCCCAGATTAAGACTCCTGTGAGAATTGGCTAGTGTTTGACCAAGTCCATATAAATTCTCATAAAATTAATACTGAAATGACATGTTAAATGAGATGTGCTTTCCTTGTTTTGGAAGTGGATGTTGATACATTCAACTCTTCTAGACTTTTCATTGCTCGCCACCGCGACCGTTGCTGTGTATATCGCTGGTGATTGATTGCTCTCACAGAGAAGCCGGGCAGCCTGTGGAGTTTAAGTCTCTTTCTTGTTTTCTTCTGCCTTTGAATGTCGAAGCGATGATGCAAAGTCAAGGAAAGAGAAGATAGCAGCTAAAACATGTAACAGAGAATTCAATGATAAACCTTTTTTGTGGAGATTGTTTTGGCTAATTTTGCATAAGAAAAATAGGAAGTATAGAAATGTTAGTTAATTCAGTACAAATGTTTAATAGTTTGAACTATTCTTCAAAATAGAGTGGCAGAAACTGTTGGAAGTTCCTGGGTTCCATATATATGACCATCTTTTAATCTATATGATAATTTCATGTTGTTAGACCGAAAATCGGTAACAGGTACGGCAGTGACGTAAGGGCTGAGCTGGATGACCAGAGGAACCGAAGTGAAGGAGTCGAGTTCGGCGGGATTGAAATGAAGTGGCTGTGTTCTGCACAGAAGCAAACGAGGTCAGAAGACCAACCCGGGTGTTACTCCGGACAGGCCCTTCGACACTCAAGTCAGTATATGAGCAGGAGTGCAGAGCTAACTTAAGAGTTTTTGGAGGGGAGGAAGTTTTTTCATTACCCTTGGTTTGAACTTTGAACCTCCTTTTATAGAGGGAGAGTTGATGACGTGGGGTTGCCCACCTAAGGGCAGATGACAGCTTGCTATAGGCTGGAACTCACCTACTCCAGGACAGGTGGTGGCCTGTGATAGGCTGGAGTTCACCTACTCCAGGACAGGTGGTGGCCTGCTAGAGGCTGGAGTTTACCTACTCCAGGACAGGTGGTAGCCTGTGATAGGCTGGAGTTCACCTACTCCAGGACAGGTGGTGGCCTGTAATAGGCTGGAGTTCACCTACTTCAGGTCAGGTGGTGGCCTACTAGAGGCTGGAGTTCCCCTACTCCGGGACAGGTGTCGGCCTACTACAGGCTGCTATTTTTATACCCCATCAGTTGCCCCCCCCCCCCCCCAGTTCTCCAAGTCATTGTAGTGACTTGGGGAAGTGTGGTTACGTTCCTGAATAGGCGGAATTGGAAATGAGTCCGGAAATCTGCTGGAAATGAGTCCGGAAATTTACTGGAAATGAGTTCGGAAATTTATTGAAAATGAGTCCGGAAATCTACTGGAAATGAGTTCGAAAATCTGCTGGAAATGAGTCCGGAAATTTACTGAAAATGAGTCCGGAAATCTACTGGAAATGAGTCTGGAAATTTACTCAAAATGAGTCCGGAAATCTACTGGAAATGAGTCCAGAAATCTGCTGGAAATGAGTCCGGAAATTTACTGGAAATGAGTCCGGAATTTGTCAGTCCGGCCTGAGAGTCAGTCCAGAATTTGTAAGTCCGGTCTGGGAGTCAGTTCGGAATTTGTCAGTTCGACTTGAGAATCAGTCTAGAATTTGTCAGTTCGGCTTGAGAATCAGTCCGGAATTAGTCAGTCCGGCCTGGGAGTCAGTCCGGAATTTATCAGTCCGGTCTGGGAGTCAGTTCGGAATTTGTCAGTCCGGCTTGAGAATCAGTCCGGAATTTGTCAGTCCAGCTTGAGAATCAGTCCAAAATTTGTCAGTCCGGCCTGGGAGTCAGTCCGGAATTTATCAGTCCGGCTAGAGAATCAGTCCGGAATTTGTCAGTCCGACCTGGGAGTCAGTCCGGAATTTGTCAGTCCGGCTTGAGAGTCAGTCCGGAATTTGTCAGTCTGGCCTGGGAGTCACTCCGGAATTTGTCACTCCGGTCTAGGAGTCAGTCCGGAATTTGTCAGTCCGGTCTCACCCAGTCCGGCTTGGGCCGGACTGATTTTTTGTCATGTAGCGAGACGCGTCATATCCAGTCCGGCCCAAGCCGGACTGATTTTTGTCGTGTAGCGAGACACATCATATCCAGTCCGGCCTGGAAAAGCAGTGCAGCTAAGCCGTCAGTCCGGCCTGGAAAAGCAGTTCGGCCAAGCCGTCAGTCCGGCTTGGAAGAGCAGTGCGGCCAAGCCGTCTGTTCGGCCTGGAAAAGCAGTGCAGCCAAGCCGTCAGTCCGGCCTGGAAAAGCAGTTCGGCCAAGCCGTCAGTCCGGCCTGGGAAAGCAGTGCGGCCAAGCCGTCAGTCTAGCCTGGAAAAGCAGTGCGGCCAAGCCGTCAGTCCGGCCCGAAAAATCTGATTTTTGTCATCTAGCGGACGCGTCATATTCAGTGCGGCCAAGCCGTCAGTCCGGCCTGGAGAAGCAGTGCGGCCAAGCCGTCAGTCCGGCCTGGAAAAGCAGTGTGGCCAAGCTGTCAATCCGGCCTGTAAAAGCAGTTCGGCCCGAAAAATCTGATTTTTGTCTTCTAGCGGACGCGTCATATTCAGTGCGGCCAAGCCGTCAGTCCGGCCTGGAATAACAGTGCGGCCAAGCCGTCAGTTCGGCCTGAAAAAGTAGTGCGGCGGCCAAGCCGTCAGTTCGGCCTGAATTTTGTCTTGTAGCGCTTTGTGCTATATCCAGTTCGGCTTGAGATGAACTGAATTTTGTCCTGTAGCGCTTTGCGCTATATCCAGTTCGGCTTGAGATGAACTGAATTTTGTCCTGTAGCGCTTTGCGCTATATCCAGTTCAGCTTGAGATGAACTGAATTTTGTTGAACTTGGGTTTTCGCAAGGGTTTGGTTTTCTGCCCGGGCCCGTTCCTAACTAGGAGTGCGCTCCCGGTCTTGGTGGAGACGAGCCGTGGCAAACCAAGCAGCGAGTACCCAAGTTTTAGCGAAGTGGGTTTCCAAATAATGAGTACCCGAGTTTTAGCGAACTGGGTTTCCAAATAATGAGTACCCGAGTTTTAGTGAACTGGGTTTCCAAGCGGCGTTGGTTTTTGCATCCAGGCTGGTTCCGGATCAGGAGTGGGCTCCCGATCTTTGCGGAGACGAGCCGTGGCGAACCAAGCAGCGAGTACCCGAGTTTTAGCGAACTGGGTTTCCAAATAATGATTACCCGAGTTTTAGTGAACTGAGTTTCCAGAGGACCCGAGTTTTAGAGAACTGGGTTTCCGAGTTGTACGAAGAGATTTGCAAAAGAGCTTCTGTCATTCACATTCAACAGATATTTACAAAGTCACTTCCACGCCGGGTGGTCTACTACTGATAGTATTTTCTGAGGTCTTCGGCGGGTTCAGTCACCTGTGCTTCGTCTCTCAGATCAGGTAGTTCAATCGGCAAGGATTCCGATACATCTTTGCCTTTTGAGTGCCATGGCATAGCACTCCCTGGACTGTGGTTGATCTCCTCTGACCTCACCCACGCCGTTTGGTGTTATGAACTTCATTTTCTGGTGATACGCTGAAGCGACTGCGCGGATTAAGTTCTGCCCGGGTCGTCCCAAGATAGCATTATAGACCGAAGTGGCCCTCACTACTTGGAAGTTGACCATGGCGAAGGCTTGGCAGGGCGGCTCTCCGACGAGGACTGGGAGTTCAATCTGCCCTTCCATTTTCACGACTTCCCCCGAGAAACCGAACAGATCGGAGTTCGCTGGCCTTAAGCGGTCGTCACCTATCATCATTCTCTCGAAAGCATGATAGTACAAAATATCGGCCGAACTCCCATTGTCGACCAGGATTTTCTTCAACTCCCAGTTTGCGACGAGCATGGTTATGACCAGTGCGTCGTCGTGTGGCAGTATCAGGTTGTCGAGATCCGTATCTCAAAAGGAGATCTCATTTTTCGTCTTCATCTTTTTGCTGCATGTGTGCACGGCGTTGACTCGGCGTGCATATGCTTTTTGAGCAGCAGACGATGTGCCCCCAGCGGCTGGTCCGCCCTTAATTGTGCCAATGACTCCCCTTGGCCGGGAATTGTGTGCCTCTGGTTGTGGACTAGATGGAGGAGGAGATTGGTTCTTCGCAGGGGGCGGCTGCGACCGTTGAGGGCTACGACCCTGAGGACTCTTCTCTCTGCGCTCCGGTCTGTGGCCGTCTCTTCGGACGTACTTTTTCAAATAGCCCCGGCCAATCAGCAGCTCGATTTCTTCCTTGAGCTGCCAACATTCGTCTATGTCGTGACTATGGTCCCTGTGGAACCGACAGTACTTTGATTGGTCCCTCTTATTTCCCTTGGAGATCATTCTGGTCGGCCACCTCACGAACTCTTCACTACTGATAGCGACCAGTATGTGTCTCCGGGAGGTGTTGAGAGGGGTGAAGTTCTCTTCCCTCCTCTGCAGGGACTTTTCTTTTCTGGGGGCCCTGTCATCCCTATGCTGCCTGGTAGGGTTTTTATCCTCAGAGGTTCTCCTCCGATTTGAGTCCAGGGCCGCCAGTGTCTCTTCAACTGCTATATACTCCTCAGCTCCGGCTATTAGATCTGCTAGAGAATGCGGATTCCGGCGGGCCACTGCTCGGCGGAAGTCATTAGATCTAGCACCTGTGAGAAGCGCGTTTGTAGCTGCTGAGGGATCTAGATTCGACAGCCTCCCTGTTGAAGCGGCTGACGAATGTTTTCAGAGGTTCATTATCCTCCTGTCGCAAGGCCATCAAGGATGCTGTTGTTTTCCTTGGCCTGCGGCTACTCATGAAATGGCGGACCAGATCGTCTCCAAAATCTTCGAAGTTGCTGATGGAGTTCGGTTTAATCCTTGAGTACCAGTCCCGTGCCGCATCGGTCAGTGTGGTCGGAAAGGCTCTGCAAAGGAAGCCATCGGAAGCGCCGTGGAGGAGCACCATCGTTCTGAACGTCTGCAGATGGTCCACAGGGTCAGAGGTCCCGTCATATTGCGGGACAGTTGGCATTTTAAATCCCCGGGCGCTGGGGCGCTCATGACATCGATGGTAAAAGGCGTCCTGCTTGAGAACGCTCGCGGAGCAGGCCGGCTGTGATCTCTTGCCAGCTCTTCTATGCGGTGGTCCATTTCTTCCATCCTCCGTAGCATCGGGTCAGCTCTACGGTCTGGTCGGTCTAGTGACCTGCTGTAGACACCCCATTTTGACCGGACCCAAGTTCGCTATACTTGGGCGAAACCCCGTTCAATCATTTCCGCCATGTTTCGCATTTTTCCGTTAAGTGTTGAGAGAGATTATTCATAAGAATCCGAGCAAAAGAGAATTTGGATCCGTTGGGTAGGCCCACATTGAACATGTTGATTGGAATGGGATCAAGCAGGTGTGCCCCACATTTTCTTTCATGGGAACGTAAATTTTAAAGTCATTTTTCATGGCGGGCGTAGTGTATTTCGGCCAATCTTGCATGGACCCATTATTGTTGGAATTCAAGATTAAGGTGGCGGCCCATTAATTGAGTGCTTCGATTCAACCTATGTAAATGATTTGGCGAGCGCCGTCAATTTACATCGTGGCCCGGCAATTGGATAGCTTGGATCAGCATGAAGAAATAACTTGTGAGGGCATGACCGGTGAATGGCTCATTAAATGAACGATGGACACAATTCAGGGAACATGTTTGATTTACAAATTGAAGCCTTCAAGATGAGCGGTTTAGACCATCCTATGAAGCGAGTGGCAGCCATGGCATTGGCATAACAAAATTATGTTGGGGTCGTTACATGGATGGGTTAAATCAATTTAAAAATCTTGTGTATTTTATGTGTATGGTGAGGCCCGCCATGCTCCCAAGATGTGTGTGCCAATTCTAAATTGTTCGGCCATGGTGAATGCACTCCACATATATGTGCACTCACATGTTATTTTCAAAAAAAAAAAGGGTTGTTCTCTTTTAAATTTAGAAGGTGGGATGTAGAATCCAACCATGCAATATGGGACCCACTTAGGCTATTTCAAAATGGACGAAAGCCCATGGAATGTTTGGGCATGGTATGGCAAATAGGGAAGTTAATTCTGAAGGAATATTTCAATGGCTTTCATGAAAGTTATTGTTATTTCTTATTCTTGAAAAGGTGAGTGGTGTAATACCTTATTGCTAAAAAGGAAAGGAGGCCACGTTGATGTTATGGGTAATGCCTAAAATAAAAGAGAACAGATGTTTGGCAAGAGGGTGGAATTTTCTTCTATTACTTTTGGAGGATGGCAATTGCTTTAAAGGGGGAGGATGTCTCTCTTGCTCGGACGCTGTTCTTCCCATCTCCCCTCACGTTTTCATCTCCCCTCCTCAACAGCAACTCTTCTCTTCCTCTCCTCCACTCTACCTCTGTTTTCTGTCCCATTCCCATCACTCTTTGCTCCTCCATCAACCTCCATCAACCGCTCGGTCTCACTCCTTCATTCTCCCAGCCCTCCATCACTCTCCTCTCCCTATCTCTGTTTTCCATCTCCATCTCTTCCTCTGTGTCTTTCCTCTCTCACCCATTACTCTGTTCATCTCACTCTCATCTCTCACATACCCACCTTAACAGTCCACTCTCACTCTCATCTCTCATATCTCTCTCCAAACAACCCATCCTCGTTCTTATCTCTCTCAACAGCTCTCCAAACAGCCCTCTCTCTCGCTGTTTCGGCGGCTTCACTCTCACGCCCTCTGTCAACCTCTCTGTCTCTCATCTCTCACTCCCTCACTCTCTCAGTTACCCTCTCCATATCTCTCGCATTCCGTTTCCCCACAGTGAAAAAAACAGAAAAAACAAAAAGAGAGAAAGAAAAGGAAGAAAGAGGGCGAGCGGATTGCCCGTCGGCGCGATTTTCAGAATTTTCGGCATTTGGATGCGGTGAGGAATTCCACCACTGATTGGTATACTGTTCTCGGATTTTTCCAAGATCATTCGGTATTTTTTATGAATTTTGCATGGTTTTTTAGCAATTAATTGAATTTAATTGAATATTAAATGTGTGTGCTTAAAATCATGATCTGCATGAGTGTTTCAATTCCGTTTCGTCCCAAAATTTAATACGATGTTCTACTTGAATAGAGTAAAATGACTATCGGATCGGATCGGACAGTAGATCAAAGGTTTTTTAGAATTTGAGTGAAGAGTAGAATTTTATTTAAAATGTGGGTCGAGTAATTACGAAATTCAAAAAAATAGCCATCTCAGGATGATCTATTTTTTGGAATTTGAAAATTTTCTTGTGTTTATCATATCAGAACAAGGTTGGAGGATGTTTTCCCGAGTCGTAATTTTCTCGAAAATCGTGTTTTAAAAAATAGAAAACTCTTCAAAAATATCTTTATGACGAAGAAAACTAAAATATATATTAAACAGATTCCAAAAATAATGAATTTTTGTTGGAAAATAATATGATACTGATACGTTCTATCATGAATTTTTGAGAATTTTTGGATTCTGTTTGGTATATTATTTTATGCTTTCTTTGAAAATTATCAAATTTTGGGAGAATTGTTACTGAAATCAAATCACAGATAAAATTCTCAAATTTTTTACAGTAGTCTTACATTCCATACTTCTTGCTTCTGTAAAACTTTCAAGTGATTTGGATCTTGTTTCATATGGGATGTAGTGTTAATTCATAATCGGGTCTGAAAATTGAAAAATCCAAAACTGATAGTAAATAGTTTTCTAAATTCATGGAAATCTCACAGCATGCTACATTTACGTATATCTTACTACTGTAGAAATTTCATAGAATTTAGATTTCTATCTCTACTAGTTTCTGTGTTATTTTTGCAATCTAATCAATTAATTGTTAAATCAAAATTAAAAATGAGCTTAATGTAAAAATCTGTAAAAGTCTTTCAGTAAGCTACATTTCATCATATCTTGCTGTTGTAAAAGTTTCAACTCATTTCGAATTCGTTTGCAACAATTTCACTTGTAAAATCACTCATATGCTTAAAATTGATAAAATTCATTGAAAATTCGAAATTAATTAAAAATCTTCACAAAGCTCCTAAGGAACCTTAAAATTCTGTCTCATATTAATTCCTTAATCCATCGAAACAGAAATTTTTAGGATCTTTAGATTTTCCTGGAAAAATGGCCAGTACATCCATAATCGTATCCCAATTGCAACCGATCTTTGACAATTTCAATACCTAAGCTATAGCATGTTGTTGGCTCCGAGGTTCACTGTCCACGGAAATCCTGAGATATGCCAGGCAATAAGGCGCTATAACCTAAGTATTAAATTGCGCAAGGAAAGAGTGCACGATTCCCTTCCTTGGATGCTATCCTGGGCCGAAATTGGTGAACCCTAGAACCATTGGTAATCCTTAAATGTCCAAAAACTGAAAATCCCTGAAATCTTAAATTTGCTAACTTCAAGAACTGAAATCGATTCATCTCGTGTCTCTCGGAACCATTGGATTATGGTTTCCGTCGTAAGAACCATTTGAGACCAATTTGGTCAGTTTAGTTGTCTTAGCCTTGCTTACCTCTTGCAAGGGCAATGATAGGGATACTTTGAGCCCTCCTTTGTATATAGAAGACTTGCCCAGTCTCGCCAGGGCGATGATAGGGATACTTTAAGCCCTCCTTTGTATATAGAAGACTTGCCCAGTCTCATCAGATGTTTACGTCATTTGTGTCTCAGAGACAAGCCTCGTCTCATATAGAGAGTTTCCCCTTTAGGAGGCTTACCTAGCCTCATGTTAGAGTGGCCTCCTCTCTTAGAGTGAGTCTTTGACTCGGTAGTGTTATTAGAGAGTCTCTGACTCATTTATTCTCCCATCTTTAGTGTTTTTAGTTAGGAGTTTCTCCTTTAGAGTTGTCGTTATTTCATTTTGATTAGAGACTAACTCAGTCTTATTAGAGCTTTGCTTGCTTGGGATCTTGGATCGTTTTCTCTCTTCTTGGGACGCTATCTTTCTTGTTGTGGTTCGTCTCTTTGAGGCGTTAGTTGCTTACTCGGGGTTTCCCCTTTTGGATTTCGGGCTTTGCCCTAGTTTATGGTTGTTCTTGCGTGTTCCCTTTAAGATTGAAAACATTTAAAGATTCAGAGCATTGGAAAAGCTTTAAAATCCAAAAACATTGGAAAAGCTTTAAAATCCAAAAACATTAGAAATTTAAAACTCAAAAACATTTGAAATTTAAAATATCAAAAACAATTGAAAACATAAAAAACCTTTAAAAATCTAAAGTGATGAGTGTTTCTTTTTGAAGCGTATTAGACGAGTTCGATTTTCGAACTACGTTGGCTTGATCCTCTTCCGAGGTACGTAGTGCAGCTTGGGATTTACATCCCAAGTCCAGCCAAACTTTTTTGTAAATAAATGTTTTAAACCTTCTTCAAAAACCTTTAAAATCTTGTTTTCAAAAGATCTTCCTCTAGAGTTAGGAGTTTCTCCTAGATAGAGAGTTTTAGAGTTAGGGTTTTTCTTTTGATAGGTTGTTTGATTGTTTGTTTGCTGTGTGCTTGTTTTAGAGTTAGGGGTCTGTCCTAGAGTTATAGGAGCGCCTCCGTCCGGTCAGTTGGCGATTCACATCGCCGACTGATGACTAGGTCTTGGATACGTTAGCGATCCCTTGGTTTTCCTTAGGACACACAGCCTAGCTACACATAGGTTGTAGGAACCACCTGCATTAGCTTAGGGCTAACCTGCATTTAGCTAGGACATATAGGGTGTCCTAAAATCTACAATTCACTGGAATTTAAATAATCGTTCAAGAAGCTTTAATAATTAGTCCGGTCTTTTAGATCGAGTCTAGGATAGAGGTCTAGGTGTCTTAGGCATCCTAGCTTAGAATGGGTACGAAGAACTACGTTGCCTTGATTCTCGTGGAGGCGGGGATACGTAGGCTTCTTTGGATGAATACCAGACCATCCGAGGACTCGGGCTAATAATTTAGAGTCTTAGGATTTGTTGTATTGTTATTGTGTGTTTTGATGTGTTTTTCTTATTTTCTAGTACTGATCCTATACCTTTTAGCTATAGCTTGCATGTGTTTGCACATCAGAACTTAGACACCCATTAGGCATGTCACTCATAACCTAGCTATGCTTAGGTGCCACATCTTTCATTTTATTTTATGTGTGCTTATTATTTTATCCTCAGGAAATGCATGCTTAGGTAGACGAATCCTGAGGATTGTTCCCATTTCACATGATTTTTACCCAAACTTCTTTGGAGTTAATAATAAATGGCATAAGAGACCAGGTGCTTGCACTTGGGCGAATTGGGGGCGCCTAACCCCTTCCCCATTCGTCATCAGGCACGGACCTTTTGTATCTCTGGTTATCCATTGCAAACAGAGCATTTGTTTTGGTTCCATGGCATGTCCATGGATGGCGACTCTGAGTTTATTTCAGGTATGTCTCGGTTTCGAACCTCGGTTCCGGATCGAGACATATCTCTTTCTTTTATATCGCCACTCGTGCTATGCTATGAGGGTGGCATCCGTTTTAAGAGTTCCTTGGTAGAGCTCTCCTTCACACGTGGATGATCCGGATGGTGTTAGGGACCCGTTCCCTCGTCGCCTATCTCGGATCGGGGTCCACAGGCTGGCGACTCTGCTGGGGAGTTCTTGAAACATTGCCTAACTCTATAAAAATGCTATTTTTACTAACTTCGGAGAAATTTGAGCTAAAATCATTTTAAATGGGAATTCTATCGTTAGAATCCAGGGGCACCAGATAGGTGCATAATTAAAACAAGGGATTCACACACTGCACATCATATGTTATCATATTGTTTATTCTTTACTTATTTCATTGTTTTTCATTATTATTGGCTCCACGGGATAGATTGAATGCGTGCCCGACTGGGATGTCATTACACCCTGATGGTACTGTTGAATCTATTTCCAAGCTATGCGCCGGTGCTGCAGCCGTAAACACTGGGCGTACTTGTGTTTACAGCAGCCGATGAGCAATGAAGCATACTATGTATAACATTGGGCGTACTTTTGTTATACATATTAAGTATGTTTCATACGCATAGTACCCATTAGATTGAGTCCGGAGCCCTACTTTGTTTTATATATTATGTATATACGTATTGACTTAGTGAAATCCAACTAGGAAGTACCCGTGTTTATATAAGTATATTGCATTCATATGGGGTTGAACATGTGTTGCTCACACATGTGAAGCTTAGAGTTAGGAGCCTTGTCCCATTTGTAGACTAGGGTAGCTCACTTTATGTGGCTACAGCGCGGTTCTAGTACACTCACTGGTCTGTCGCGAGTCGAGACTTTCTCGACTCCGTTAGATAGATTAGGGCTGGTGCCCCTGGTTAGGGTGTATATATATGTATATATATGTATGTATATTGTATTATTCTTAGATTAGGGCTTATCCTTTCGAATAAGGTTTCTTTATCTATTTCAGTCATACCATTCTTTCAGACCCGGTCAATGACTCTTGCTCTTGCTTGGTCATCATCTAGATCGCGGTCTACCCTGTCATCTTTATCATATGATTATTCCTGTATCTCGGATTTATATCCGTTTTGTCGGCTGTCTGATCAGGGCCTACTTTCCACTGAGGTTTTCTGGTCTATTATCACCGATTAGAGTTTGTTCACTATTTCTTTCTTGGATCAGGCTGTTGATTCTTGTTCACCACCTTTTATAGCCTGTGTTCATTTCTTGATTCTTTGTTATCCATTCTTCTTGCTAGCTGTTAGACCAGGGCCTGTCTATCAATGAAGTTTTCTGGTTTATCCATTAGCCACATTGTTTCATTCCCCAGCCTTCGGACATGGTCAGTAATTTTCCTCTATCATTATTCTGACCATGGTCTGCCTTTTGTCTCTCGAGTGTATAGTTGTGTCGTTCCTTTGTACATAACTTATTTGCTGAGTCGATTTCTAGTTACCTTCTTGTACCTACACCATTTGTTGAGTTGATTGTCTAGATTAGGACCCATTTTCGGTGGGTATTCCTGGTCTAATTCATCATATCTATATTCTCTTGATTTGGTTGGTGTCATTTCCCTTGCCATTGTTGAAACCATAATCTGTCATCTCGTCCTCAGATTGTACATATCTCTTGTGTGTATATGATTCTGTCGGTTGATTAGATTAGGACCCATTTCTAGTGGGGATTCCTGGTTTAATCAATTATATGTGCATTCTTTCGGATTCACCTGACGGGTGGCCCGTACTTGTCACTCTTATGGCCACAGTCTACTTGCTGCCCTTTTGATTGTATATCCATTCTTTGTTGTGTCTTAGATCTGGTCGATGGCTTGTTCGGTGTCTCTATAGCCATGATATATCTTTTGGTCGCAAATCCAACCCATGACCAAGCGTCGTCGTTCATGGTCAATCCTTCATGTGATTATATCTCCGTGGTGACCATATTCTGCTTGCTGATTGTGTGCTTATCTTGCCATCATTATTTGAGTGCAAGTATCCTTGCTGAGAGTCCTACATTACTGAGTTTCTATTCATTTACCCTTATGTTGAGTTGTGAGGATCACCCTGTATAGCCGTCATGCTGCCGAATTTTATATAAACACCTTGAGCGTGATCGCTATCTTTTCAGAGTTATCGATAAGCCATGAGTTTACTCTACCACGATCCTTTTAGGGCCGTCATGCTGCCGGATTTTACTCAACTCATTTCCAGTATGATTGTTATCCTTTGGGATTATTGATAAGTCATGTGCTTACCCTACCATGATCCTGCTTACAGTTCTGCTGTTAGTTTTATCCTAGGGAGAGATGTGTTTGTATTATCTCTTGTTTCAACTTGTGTATATCATTTTCATGAGATTGCCTCATACTAAAGTCAGTGTCTGTCAATTCCATGACATAAGTCTGACCTAATTCACCTTACCCGTTGACAGCATCAGTTTTCCCTCCCTGCTCAGACAAAATGGCCATATCTGAAGTTTTCCTAAAGAAAATGCAAGAATCGGTAATGAACCTATCTAGGGAGTTCTCTAATGTGAAGGAGGATTGGAACCAGCTGAAAAACCTAGGTAATGAGAAGTCTTTGACCGTTGAGGACTCTGTAGTCCAAAATCCTCCTCCTCTGATCTCTGTTCCTGTCCAGGCCATTGTAGAACCAATCAGTGGTTCTAAAGACAAGGAGCATGTTGACGAGAAGAATTTGCCACCTCCCACTGCCGTAAGAAAAGAGGAAGAACTTGCAAAAGAAGTTGAGAAATTACCTCCTATGGTCTCTGTTCCTATACCAGCCGCAGTAGCGTGTCTTGATGATTTTAAAGGTAAGCAACATGTTGAAAATGAGTGTCTTCTAACTCCTACTTCAGAAGAAAAGGCAAAAGAACTTGTTAAAGAGCTTAAGAAGTTAACCTTTGATCAACAGAATGTGAAGAACCCAAAGAGCGATAACAAACCTGTTGTTTATTCCAAGAAGATCGGCGGTATTGAGTCATCTCATCAGGCATCTCAAATTGTCATGCATAAGTCTGATGAAGTAGAAGAGAAATCAGTAAAGAAACCTAAGAAGATATTCACTCAATTGCCGAGACCTCCAGCAGTCATTCTCCGAAAACTTGTTAAGGATGGGCAGTTGAAACTTATGGCTCCAAAGCCACCACCTAAGGTTCTCCCAAGGTTCTACAACAAGGATGAATATTGTGAATATCACCAAGGCCCTGGTCACATCACTAATCGTTGTCGCTCTCTCATATTTGCAATCCAAGACCTCGTAGATAGAGATCGTCCCATTTGGCCCGGGTTTAATGCTACACAACATCCTTTGCCAAGACATGTTATAATTTCTTCAGCTGGTACTAAAGCTAACTCGATCATTGAGCCTTTTGAGGATCCTATTATCACCGCTCATCCCACCTTTGAGTTAGGGAGTTCTTCAGTTACAAATTTGGGAATGTCAGAGTTTGAGATGTCAGGAGGTGGTTATATGCCAGAAAGAATATCACCACTGCCAGTTATTGAAGATCAGCTTAAGCCGGATCGACAAGATCTGCGCCAGGGTTGAACCCCAAGTCATTGACGTCATGGAAGAAGGTGTACTACTCATATATTTTCAGTGCTAGTTCGTCATTATCAAAAAAAAAAAAAATGTGTCTTGTGTTGCTAAGGTTTGTCTTTCATTGAGTTTGTACCAACTTTCTTCTCTCAGAGTTGGTAAGTCTTACTATGTTAATGTCAAAAAAAAAAAAGAAAAAAAAAGAGTGTGTCATGTTTGTCAGTCGTGTTCATTCAGAGTCTGTCGTTTACGTCATTTGTCAAGTTTAATGTAGAGCCCATCGAGGTGCGTCCAAAAAAAAAAAAAGAGAAAAAAAAAAAGAGTTACTGATGTACTTAAGAGTCTTCAATTCAATAAAGTTGTTGGTTTCGAATCTTTGATGTTCTATGATTCACTCTTAGATCTAATGTTTAAATAACTAAAGACACCCTCTTGGATGAGATTGCAGACGAAATTCCCCTCAAGATCTGAAAAGGTCAAACGAGAGGAAGAGCGTCTAGCATAGCCACTTGAAGAAGAAATCGAAGCTATCGATAGTGGTATCGAAATCCGAAACTCGGAAAAGATGGATTGACAAAACTTTATCTCCCGAGGAGCGCAAAGAATTGATAAACCTGTTTAGGGGGGTTTAAGGTAGTCTTGCTTGATCCTATAAGGATAAACCAGGGGAATGCCCAGTCGTTGCTCAAAGCAAGATTTCATTGGCTTTAGACATCCAGTTGAAAAGTGAAGATTTTAAAGAGCGAAACATCAGACATCCTTTGGAGCTGATGAAATATTGAGAGAAGAGTTTCTGGCAAGGAAGTATGATAAATTTGAGTCCTAAAAAAAAAAAAAAAAAAAAAAAAAAAAAAAAGAAAGACAAGGGGTTGTGAAACCTTAAGCATAAATTCAAGATCTTCGATGTAGGAATGGAGCACAGCGGTTGAAGTTTTGCCTGAAAAACCGCCAGACTCCTCAACAAAAAGATTCAATGCCTTTGAACCTTCTTCACTCAAAAGAGCTTGTACATCAAATATATCAAGAGGCCATCCTTGGGCGTTTGAACCTTTATAGCCAAGATCCCAACGTCGAAAATCCATTTGTAAACCTTTTGGGCCAAAAGTCAAATCAAACCCTTTCTTTCTAGCCACAATATAAACCAGGGGCATTTTTTTTAAGAAGTTTGAACTACGTTATGACCTGATCCCCACCTCTTCAGGGGTACGTAGGCGTCTGATTAATTCAGATTCGGTCAACCTTGGGGATAAAAGCTGAATGATTCCCCTTTCAAAATTTTGAAGCTTAAAGCTAAACCATCATTTGTTTAACCCATGGTGAACTACGCGGATCTGATCCTCCATCGTTTGAACTTTAAATATCCCACCCTTTTGAACCTAAGCCCACCTAGAAAGTCCTTCTGGTGAAACAAGCAAAGATTCAAGGCAAATGAAAGCAAAAACAGAAAAAAGAATGAAAGTCTGAAGACCCACTAGGTTGAAAACCCGAAAGGGCGGCCTAGAGAAAGGTGAAAGTTGTTTTCTTGCTAAGTCAATAACCAAAGAAGTTAGCTTATGCAAAGGTAAGGGTAGCGGTCTGCTGGATTGAAAATCTGAAGAGGTAATCTAGTCAGAGGCAAAGAATTCCCATGAAGAGAGAATGGATGAGATATCGAAGGAGTTCTTCAGTTATGCAGAATTTTCAAAGTTTGAGTTGTGACTTCTTTTGGAGAGAGAAATCAAGGAGACAGAGAATCATTCTCAAACAGGGCAGGATCCCAGGATCCGAGTAGTGTCGGCAAGACTTGCTTTGATACTTTTCTAAACTAGGGGCATTAAGACTGAGCAATCCGAAGGGGGTAATAACCATGACGAAAATCCCGATGACGGAAGGAAGTGCCTCTTGGCATAGTTTTCGAGATTACTGTAGGAGTGGCTAGCCTTACCATAAAAAAAATAACATATTTTATCTAAAGGTGAATCAAAATGTAGTCGAGTCCCTTGAATAATCTATACCTTCTTTGATAGAGTCCTTGGGAGTCTATTCCTCATTCATATTTGTTTTCTTTCAAGGTTAAAAAGTTGTATGGCACTGAAAGGAAGGAGTGTATACCTTTCAAAATGAAGGACCCTGGTTTAGGTATCCTGTTCGGACAGGCTGAATATGTCAAGTTTCAAGCAGTTGGTGTCGGAAAGAGCGAACCTCAAATAGTGGTCAATGAGAGGAGAAGTCTTTGAGCTTAGCCATTTTCCCATCTTTACTCCCAAGAAAGAACCTATGCAAATCCAAAAATTTCCTTATCTATCCTTGTTCTACTTTTCTTGAGACTCTTGTCATGGAAGTACAATACACTAGGGGCATCTTTTATGACTTGCGTCATAAAAGATATCAAGCATACAGGCAATCAGTGCCAATGTTTACAACAAGTTGAAGTAAGAGAGATGCGAGCACGTTTTGAGCCAAATCTCCGAGCTCTTTAAATGAGCCCTCTTTCTTAAAAGAGTCAATTCCCAAAGAAAATCAATTTCCCCAGCGGAATCTAGAATTTGCTCCCACAACCGTCAAACCTTAGCAGAATGCTTTTCACTTGTTAAAGAAGGGTAAACACCTGAAAGCCCCGTCAAGTACTTAAGTCTGATCCTCAGCAAGGAACTCATACTCCCAATTTTCTTGGCAAGAGAAAGCTAATTCCAGAAAAATCTAAAAAATCCAAAAATCAATTCTCCATTCAATAAATTAGTCCTCTATATTCATTCAAGGCTCTTCGTGGCCTACCATTTAGGAATACCATGGACCCTTGCTTCCCGAGTGGCTCTTCGTGATCTGACTTTCGAGTTATATCACGGACCCACTATCCATACTCATTCTATTCATCTCCATTGCTTGTCATTATCCTTGTTCATCCTTGGCTCTTCATGGTCTACCAGTCAGGTACACCATGAACCCTTGCTCCCTGAGTGGCTCTTCGTGATGTGTCCTCTCAGATATATCATGGACCCACTATTCATAGTCATTCCATTCATATCTTTTACATGTCATTGATCCTTTCCTTAATCATTGCTTCCTTGGCTCTTCATGGCTTATTACCATGGACCCTTGATTCCTTCTTTCTTGGCTCTTCACGGCTTATCACCGTGGACCCTTGATCCTTGCTTCCTTGGCTCTTCATGGCTTATTACCATGGACCCTTGATTCTTTCTTTCTTGGCTCTTCACGGCTCATCACCGTGGACCCTTGATCCTTGCTTCCTTGGCTCTTCATGGCTTATTACCATGGACCCTTGATTCCTTCTTTCTTGGCTCTTCACGGCTTATTACCGTGGACCCTTGATTCCTTCTTTCTTGGCTCTTCACGGTTTATCACCGTGGACCCTTGATTCCCGCTTTCAAGGCTCTTCGTGGCTTATCACCATGGACCCTTAATCAAAATTTTCATTCAACTGTTGTTCTTTCTTGTCTAGTTTGGTAAAAAGTTGGACCGCAACTCTATCTTGTTATTTTTGTTGTTCGTAATGAAAGCCTGGGTCATGTTTTACATGATTCGTTGTTCTGCAGTATACCGCCGCCACCCACGTGTGGATTTAGGTATGCCTGCGTTTGTTTCTTTGGTATGTTACTATGTTATGTCTGGTGAGAGTTTCTCTTATGTTTTGATTGCCGAGTTATGTGTCCCGCCTTTTACCAAATTACTCATAAGTCATGTTGAGTGTTGAACTTCAAAACCAAAATCCATTTTACCCTTGTAAGTACTGTTTTAAAACCAGAAAACCCAAAAATTTGTTTTGCTTTATTTTTCGGGCCGGCCAAAATGTGTTGTCTTGTCAGCTTTGCCATTCGTGTGACAAGCACACTCTGCCAAAGAGGGGCATCTGTAGACACCCCATTTTGACCGGACCCAAGTTCGCTATACTTGGGCGAAACCCCGTTCAATCATTTCCGCCATGTTTCGCATTTTTCCGTTAAGTGTTGAGAGAGATTATTCATAAGAATCCGAGCAAAAGAGAATTTGGATCCGTTGGGTAGGCCCACATTGAACATGTTGATTGGAATGGGATCAAGCAGGTGTGCCCCACATTTTCTTTCATGGGAACGTAAATTTTAAAGTCATTTTTCATGGCGGGCGTAGTGTATTTCGGCCAATCTTGCATGGACCCATTATTGTTGGAATTCAAGATTAAGGTGGCGGCCCATTAATTGAGTGCTTCGATTCAACCTATGTAAATGATTTGGCGAGCGCCGTCAATTTACATCGTGGCCCGGCAATTGGATAGCTTGGATCAGCATGAAGAAATAACTTGTGAGGGCATGACCGGTGAATGGCTCATTAAATGAACGATGGACACAATTCAGGGAACATGTTTGATTTACAAATTGAAGCCTTCAAGATGAGCGGTTTAGACCATCCTATGAAGCGAGTGGCAGCCATGGCATTGGCATAACAAAATTATGTTGGGGTCGTTACATGGATGGGTTAAATCAATTTAAAAATCTTGTGTATTTTATGTGTATGGTGAGGCCCGCCATGCTCCCAAGATGTGTGTGCCAATTCTAAATTGTTCGGCCATGGTGAATGCACTCCACATATATGTGCACTCACATGTTATTTTCAAAAAAAAAAAGGGTTGTTCTCTTTTAAATTTAGAAGGTGGGATGTAGAATCCAACCATGCAATATGGGACCCACTTAGGCTATTTCAAAATGGACGAAAGCCCATGGAATGTTTGGGCATGGTATGGCAAATAGGGAAGTTAATTCTGAAGGAATATTTCAATGGCTTTCATGAAAGTTATTGTTATTTCTTATTCTTGAAAAGGTGAGTGGTGTAATACCTTATTGCTAAAAAGGAAAGGAGGCCACGTTGATGTTATGGGTAATGCCTAAAATAAAAGAGAACAGATGTTTGGCAAGAGGGTGGAATTTTCTTCTATTACTTTTGGAGGATGGCAATTGCTTTAAAGGGGGAGGATGTCTCTCTTGCTCGGACGCTGTTCTTCCCATCTCCCCTCACGTTTTCATCTCCCCTCCTCAACAGCAACTCTTCTCTTCCTCTCCTCCACTCTACCTCTGTTTTCTGTCCCATTCCCATCACTCTTTGCTCCTCCATCAACCTCCATCAACCGCTCGGTCTCACTCCTTCATTCTCCCAGCCCTCCATCACTCTCCTCTCCCTATCTCTGTTTTCCATCTCCATCTCTTCCTCTGTGTCTTTCCTCTCTCACCCATTACTCTGTTCATCTCACTCTCATCTCTCACATACCCACCTTAACAGTCCACTCTCACTCTCATCTCTCATATCTCTCTCCAAACAACCCATCCTCGTTCTTATCTCTCTCAACAGCTCTCCAAACAGCCCTCTCTCTCGCTGTTTCGGCGGCTTCACTCTCACGCCCTCTGTCAACCTCTCTGTCTCTCATCTCTCACTCCCTCACTCTCTCAGTTACCCTCTCCATATCTCTCGCATTCCGTTTCCCCACAGTGAAAAAAACAGAAAAAACAAAAAGAGAGAAAGAAAAGGAAGAAAGAGGGCGAGCGGATTGCCCGTCGGCGCGATTTTCAGAATTTTCGGCATTTGGATGCGGTGAGGAATTCCACCACTGATTGGTATACTGTTCTCGGATTTTTCCAAGATCATTCGGTATTTTTTATGAATTTTGCATGGTTTTTTAGCAATTAATTGAATTTAATTGAATATTAAATGTGTGTGCTTAAAATCATGATCTGCATGAGTGTTTCAATTCCGTTTCGTCCCAAAATTTAATACGATGTTCTACTTGAATAGAGTAAAATGACTATCGGATCGGATCGGACAGTAGATCAAAGGTTTTTTAGAATTTGAGTGAAGAGTAGAATTTTATTTAAAATGTGGGTCGAGTAATTACGAAATTCAAAAAAATAGCCATCTCAGGATGATCTATTTTTTGGAATTTGAAAATTTTCTTGTGTTTATCATATCAGAACAAGGTTGGAGGATGTTTTCCCGAGTCGTAATTTTCTCGAAAATCGTGTTTTAAAAAATAGAAAACTCTTCAAAAATATCTTTATGACGAAGAAAACTAAAATATATATTAAACAGATTCCAAAAATAATGAATTTTTGTTGGAAAATAATATGATACTGATACGTTCTATCATGAATTTTTGAGAATTTTTGGATTCTGTTTGGTATATTATTTTATGCTTTCTTTGAAAATTATCAAATTTTGGGAGAATTGTTACTGAAATCAAATCACAGATAAAATTCTCAAATTTTTTACAGTAGTCTTACATTCCATACTTCTTGCTTCTGTAAAACTTTCAAGTGATTTGGATCTTGTTTCATATGGGATGTAGTGTTAATTCATAATCGGGTCTGAAAATTGAAAAATCCAAAACTGATAGTAAATAGTTTTCTAAATTCATGGAAATCTCACAGCATGCTACATTTACGTATATCTTACTACTGTAGAAATTTCATAGAATTTAGATTTCTATCTCTACTAGTTTCTGTGTTATTTTTGCAATCTAATCAATTAATTGTTAAATCAAAATTAAAAATGAGCTTAATGTAAAAATCTGTAAAAGTCTTTCAGTAAGCTACATTTCATCATATCTTGCTGTTGTAAAAGTTTCAACTCATTTCGAATTCGTTTGCAACAATTTCACTTGTAAAATCACTCATATGCTTAAAATTGATAAAATTCATTGAAAATTCGAAATTAATTAAAAATCTTCACAAAGCTCCTAAGGAACCTTAAAATTCTGTCTCATATTAATTCCTTAATCCATCGAAACAGAAATTTTTAGGATCTTTAGATTTTCCTGGAAAAATGGCCAGTACATCCATAATCGTATCCCAATTGCAACCGATCTTTGACAATTTCAATACCTAAGCTATAGCATGTTGTTGGCTCCGAGGTTCACTGTCCACGGAAATCCTGAGATATGCCAGGCAATAAGGCGCTATAACCTAAGTATTAAATTGCGCAAGGAAAGAGTGCACGATTCCCTTCCTTGGATGCTATCCTGGGCCGAAATTGGTGAACCCTAGAACCATTGGTAATCCTTAAATGTCCAAAAACTGAAAATCCCTGAAATCTTAAATTTGCTAACTTCAAGAACTGAAATCGATTCATCTCGTGTCTCTCGGAACCATTGGATTATGGTTTCCGTCGTAAGAACCATTTGAGACCAATTTGGTCAGTTTAGTTGTCTTAGCCTTGCTTACCTCTTGCAAGGGCAATGATAGGGATACTTTGAGCCCTCCTTTGTATATAGAAGACTTGCCCAGTCTCGCCAGGGCGATGATAGGGATACTTTAAGCCCTCCTTTGTATATAGAAGACTTGCCCAGTCTCATCAGATGTTTACGTCATTTGTGTCTCAGAGACAAGCCTCGTCTCATATAGAGAGTTTCCCCTTTAGGAGGCTTACCTAGCCTCATGTTAGAGTGGCCTCCTCTCTTAGAGTGAGTCTTTGACTCGGTAGTGTTATTAGAGAGTCTCTGACTCATTTATTCTCCCATCTTTAGTGTTTTTAGTTAGGAGTTTCTCCTTTAGAGTTGTCGTTATTTCATTTTGATTAGAGACTAACTCAGTCTTATTAGAGCTTTGCTTGCTTGGGATCTTGGATCGTTTTCTCTCTTCTTGGGACGCTATCTTTCTTGTTGTGGTTCGTCTCTTTGAGGCGTTAGTTGCTTACTCGGGGTTTCCCCTTTTGGATTTCGGGCTTTGCCCTAGTTTATGGTTGTTCTTGCGTGTTCCCTTTAAGATTGAAAACATTTAAAGATTCAGAGCATTGGAAAAGCTTTAAAATCCAAAAACATTGGAAAAGCTTTAAAATCCAAAAACATTAGAAATTTAAAACTCAAAAACATTTGAAATTTAAAATATCAAAAACAATTGAAAACATAAAAAACCTTTAAAAATCTAAAGTGATGAGTGTTTCTTTTTGAAGCGTATTAGACGAGTTCGATTTTCGAACTACGTTGGCTTGATCCTCTTCCGAGGTACGTAGTGCAGCTTGGGATTTACATCCCAAGTCCAGCCAAACTTTTTTGTAAATAAATGTTTTAAACCTTCTTCAAAAACCTTTAAAATCTTGTTTTCAAAAGATCTTCCTCTAGAGTTAGGAGTTTCTCCTAGATAGAGAGTTTTAGAGTTAGGGTTTTTCTTTTGATAGGTTGTTTGATTGTTTGTTTGCTGTGTGCTTGTTTTAGAGTTAGGGGTCTGTCCTAGAGTTATAGGAGCGCCTCCGTCCGGTCAGTTGGCGATTCACATCGCCGACTGATGACTAGGTCTTGGATACGTTAGCGATCCCTTGGTTTTCCTTAGGACACACAGCCTAGCTACACATAGGTTGTAGGAACCACCTGCATTAGCTTAGGGCTAACCTGCATTTAGCTAGGACATATAGGGTGTCCTAAAATCTACAATTCACTGGAATTTAAATAATCGTTCAAGAAGCTTTAATAATTAGTCCGGTCTTTTAGATCGAGTCTAGGATAGAGGTCTAGGTGTCTTAGGCATCCTAGCTTAGAATGGGTACGAAGAACTACGTTGCCTTGATTCTCGTGGAGGCGGGGATACGTAGGCTTCTTTGGATGAATACCAGACCATCCGAGGACTCGGGCTAATAATTTAGAGTCTTAGGATTTGTTGTATTGTTATTGTGTGTTTTGATGTGTTTTTCTTATTTTCTAGTACTGATCCTATACCTTTTAGCTATAGCTTGCATGTGTTTGCACATCAGAACTTAGACACCCATTAGGCATGTCACTCATAACCTAGCTATGCTTAGGTGCCACATCTTTCATTTTATTTTATGTGTGCTTATTATTTTATCCTCAGGAAATGCATGCTTAGGTAGACGAATCCTGAGGATTGTTCCCATTTCACATGATTTTTACCCAAACTTCTTTGGAGTTAATAATAAATGGCATAAGAGACCAGGTGCTTGCACTTGGGCGAATTGGGGGCGCCTAACCCCTTCCCCATTCGTCATCAGGCACGGACCTTTTGTATCTCTGGTTATCCATTGCAAACAGAGCATTTGTTTTGGTTCCATGGCATGTCCATGGATGGCGACTCTGAGTTTATTTCAGGTATGTCTCGGTTTCGAACCTCGGTTCCGGATCGAGACATATCTCTTTCTTTTATATCGCCACTCGTGCTATGCTATGAGGGTGGCATCCGTTTTAAGAGTTCCTTGGTAGAGCTCTCCTTCACACGTGGATGATCCGGATGGTGTTAGGGACCCGTTCCCTCGTCGCCTATCTCGGATCGGGGTCCACACCTGCTTCTCTCTACGGATTGGCTCGCCGCGGAGCCGGACTGGCTTTCCGGACTCCTACGATGAGGCCGGAGTTTTTCCTGTGGCGCGCGGTCCTCTTGGGCTCGATGCTTTCGTGCAGAGCGGGACTGCGATCTCCGGCGGTGGTGAGGTTCTGTGTGGGCGTGCCGGGCTCTGGAGTGCTGGACTTGTCTCGTGGAGTGGTGAGTTTGGTCCTCACCGTGCCGTGCTGACTTTCCCCGGTGGACATTTGACCTTTTCCGGACAGGTCGTGGAGCTTCTGGAGGATGTTGGGGAGGCGCCTGGAGTAGTTGCTGGTACTGACCGACGAGAGCGGTCATCTGCTGAAAAAGAGCTTGAACTTGATCCGGAGTAGGAGTAGGATTGAGGTGGTCTGAACTAGCCGAACTTGGTTCGGCCATAGCAGAAGGAGCCACCACCTGTGAGGCGATTCGCTCACTCCGGGTTCTGCGAGGTATCGCGACTCGGGTAGCCCGTGCAGTCGGTACCCGGGCACTCTTCCATCCTGCCATTTTTGTAAGGGGATTTGAATAGCTTTTAGTTCGTGGTCCCACGGATGGTGCCAATCTGTTAGACCGAAAATTGGTAACAGGTATGACAGTGACGTAAGGGCTGAGCTGGATGACCAGAGGAACCGAAGTGAAGGAGTCGAGTTCGGCGGGATTGAAATGAAGTGGCTGTGTTCTGCACAGAAGCAAACGAGGTCAAAAGACCAACCCAGGTGTTACTCCGGACAGGCCCTTTGACACTCAAGTCAGTATATGAGCAGGAGTGCAGAGCTAACTTAAGAGTTTTTGGAGGGGAGGAAGTTTTTTCATTACCCTTGGTTTGAGCTTTGAACCTCCTTTTATAGAGGGAGAGTTGATGACGTGGGGTTGCCCACCCAAGGGCAGATGGCAGCCTGCTATAGGCTGGAACTCACCTACTCCAGGACAGGTGGTGGCCTGTGATAGGCTGGAGTTCACCTACTCTAGGACAGGTGGTGGCCTATGATAGGCTGGAGTTCACCTACTCCAGGATAGGTGGTGGCCTGCTAGAGGCTGGAGTTTACCTACTCCAGGACAGGTGGTGGCCTGTGATAGGCTGGAGTTCACCTACTCCAGGACAGGTGGTGGCCTATGATAGGCTGGAGTTCACCTACTCCAGGACAGGTGGTGGCCTACTAGAGGCTGGAGTTCCCCTACTCCGGGACAGGTGTCGGCTACGGCTGGCAATTTCACCCGGGAAAGCGGGGATCCGCCCCGCCCCGCTTGGGGAGGGGATTCCCTGATTTGAGTGGGGAAGGGGAAGGGGAAGGGGATTTAAAGAATTTCCCGGTGCGGGGAAGGGGAGGAGAAGGGGATGGAGTTGGCCCCGCCCCGCCCCGCATTAATGCCATTTTTTTCTTGTATTTTTTAAGTGTTTTTTTTTTTGGGAAAACTACTAGAAACCCCTTGGATCAAAACATATCTATAAGATTCCCCCAAAATTTTCATAATTTCCATTAGTACAGTTTTGTCCCTGAAATAGCTTTTTATGTTTTCTTTTACCCATAATCCATTGGGCATTGTCCCTCATTATATTAGTATATTACCCTTAGAAATCCCTAAAATCTCTCCATCGAACCATCACTGTAAGGCAACATTAAATTCTTTGAAAATCTCCCTCCCCCAAATAAAGGCAACATCTCTCTTATGAGTGATGAGATTTTATATGGTGTGCGCTCGTATAGTCCATTATTTTTCAAAAAGTAATGTATGGGCTACGCCATAGGATGATCCAAACCGTCCATTTGATAGGCTACAATTTAAAAGTACTTTACAGGCCACACCATAGATCATCCAAACCGTCCATTTGATGGGCCACAACGTAAATAGATTGCGGCCCAAAAATCATTTTCATAGGATGATTGCAACCCTCCGATCTATAGAAGGTATCATAATATGCAATTCCTCCATAGATTAGAGGGTTGAGATTATCCTATGGAAATGATTTTTAGGCCACAACCTATTTACGTTGCGGCCCATCAAATGGACAGTTTGGATCATCCTACAATGTGCCCATCAAGTGGAAGGTTTGGATCATCCTATGCCTATGGTAGTATGGTGTGCCCATCAAATGGACGGTTTGGATCTTCCTATGGTGTGGCCCGTACAGTACTTTTTGGCAAGTGGGATTGGGAATTAGGGATCTGCTAGGGACTATTGATCAATTAAATGAATCTGAGAGCAACCACCTTTGTCCCCAGGTTAATAAAATGAATAAGACAAAATCTTAGCATATGTGTGGGTTGTGTGGCTACTCTCACATGCAATAGCCAAGCCGCAACATGCCTGAAGTGATTGTCCCTAGCAAATCTTTAGTTTTAAACCTAACATTTAACAAAGTAAAGTGATTGTCCCCGAAGGATGCGGGGCGGGGAAGGGGAGGGTATGGGGATTAGATATTCCCCGTGGGGAGGGGAGGGGGATTCCCCACCATCCCCGCAATGGGGAGGGGAAGGGGAGGGGGAAAATTCCCCGCAGAGGGGAAGGAGTAGGGGACCCCAACATCCGGCCCCGACCCGCCCCGTTGCCAGCCCTAGTGTCGGCCTGCTACAAGCTGCTGTTTTTATACCCCATCATATGTTGTCACCATCAACTTGGTAATAATTTTTTGGTACTATCTTGCTTCTTTTATATATAAAGCAGATGTTTAAATAATAAAAGACAGGATGAGTCAGCAGAATTATTAGAACATCTAAGCTCCAATATAGTAGCAAATTAATATAATATAAAGGCTACTGATTATGGTTAGCAAAACATCATTTTAAAAAACATTTTTTGAGGAAAAAAAATCGTTTTGTAAGTGCAAAACTGTATTTTTTTAAAGAGGATGTTTAAAACACGTTTTAGACGGAGGCATGTTAAATGATAGAGTCTGATATGTTGAGAAAAGTTTCCAACAAGTTCTCCCCACAAGTGTCATCCTTTATCTAAAGCGAATTTTTCAGCTATGTACTTGGTCAAGGCTTTGTTCTTCACCATTATGTTTGAGTTTCAATCTCACCTAACCTATGTATGGAATTTAATAAAATTGATCACATGCTCATTTGATTGACGGGGGGACGAGGACCGATGGCTAGTTGTATAAGGCCAAATTGTCAATTTGGAAGTAATACATATTTAAAAATGCGTCACGGCACTTGTGACTGTTCCGGAGAAAAGTCAAGAAAAATTTCACGCATTTGATATAGGTTTTGTTCTTCACCATATATCAAACGGTTATTTACTGTTAGGATGAAAATACCCCTAACTTTACTTTATCTTTATCTTTGTTTTTACACTTTTTAACTTTTACTTTCAAGTTTTACAGTTTCATTTCTAGGTTTTACTCTGACCCTTTTTGTGTGTAACGGCCCATTTTCCGGCGATAGAAGCCTTCTTCTCCGGCGAAACATCTTCATTTCTCCGGCATATGCTCATTTGTCTTGAGAGGGTAGAAGGAGTTCTCTAGAGACGCCCCTTTCTCATTTTTTTTTCCTCCTCCAAATATTCAAAATCTCATTATCTTTGTAAGTATTTCCTTTTTTCTAGTGGCTATAGCCAAAATCAGTTGTCCAAAGAGCTCTCACTAGGCAAAAGGGTAGTGGAAGCCAAAATGGTAAAGTTACTTGAAGCTAAAAAAATGTAACTCGAATCCAAAATCGATAGCTCAAACACACAAAGTGATAGTCGAAGCAAAAATAAGAAGTAAGGCACTCGAAGCAAAATGTAAGTTATTTGAAGGCAAAAATGATAGTCGAAGCCCAAAAAATGCTAGTTGAAGCCAAAAAAAGTTACTCGAAGCAAACAATGATAGTCGAAGCCAAAATTTTTTTTTACTTAAGCCAAAAAACAAATTACTCAAAGCTAGAAAAAGTTACTTGAAGCAAAAAAATAGTTAGTTGAAGCCAAAAAAAGAAGTCGAAGATAAAAAAATTTTGTCGAAGCCAAAACGTGTTAGTCAAAGCTGAAAGAAGTTTGTCGAAGCCCAAAACGTTATAGTCGAAGCCAACAAATATTTCTCGAAACTAAAATATATTAGTTAAAGACGAAAAAAGTTCCAAATGTTACTGGAATTCAAAAGTTTTAGTCGCAGCCAAAAACATGTTAGTCGAAGCAAAAAAACCAGTTATTCCTAAAAAAATTTAGTCGAAGCGAAAAACACAACGGCGAATGTTACAGGAAACACATTTTTCACTTCGACTAAGTAATTTTTGGCTTCAACCAAGTAAATTTTGGCTTCGAGTACCTGTTTTTGCATTGAGAAGAAGAGGGGGAGATCTCGAAACCCTTTTTTAGAAAGATTTGACGAGACAGAAGGCTGATGGGTCCAATTTTGTGCATTTCAAGCAAAAAAAACCTTTGAATACCCTAAAAAATGAGAGAGAGAGAGAGAGAGAGAGAGAGAGAGAGAGAGAGAAGGAGATGATGTTAGATGGAGTTTTGAAAAAAAAATAGAAATATAGAGAGAGAGGGAGAATGAGATTTCAAGCTTATCTTCTTACGTATTACCGGAGAAAAGAGTAGGTTTCGCCGGAGAAGAAGCACTTCAACTAGGTTAAAAACAGGGTAAAAGTAAAACTGTAAAAAGAAGAAGGGAAGCAGAATAAATGTACTGAGGGGCATTTTGGTCCTAAAATTTTGATTTTTTATAAATCAGCATTTATTCGTTTTTTTCTCACCAAGTGACATTTTTATGTCAATAATGCAACTCTATGACACGTAACAGTAAATAACCCTATATCAAAAGGATTGTAAACAATATGGATGGTCAAGGCTAGGGGTGCAAGTTTGGCCCTATCAGCCCCTGACCCGCCCTGAGCCTGAACAGGGTCAGGGCTGGATTTTCCAACCTTGAGGGCGGGTCAGGGTTCATTTGTTTAGACCCTGACTCAGGTCGGGTCGGATTCTGGGTTTATGCCTTGGGTACCCTGACCCGACCCGACCCTAAGTTTTCTATTATAGAATTGAACCATCTATGCATGTTTCTTTTGCTAATGTTTTCTATTATCTTGGATTGATGTTTCTTTAGATTATTATAATTAATTGTCTCTGTTGCCCGTCATGTTGTTGAATTCATATTGTCTTATTTTGTGCCCTTTCTCTGTTTATTGATCATTTTGTTCTATATGATAAGTGGTTGCTTTATTTTTGGCACTCTTAACAAGTTAACAGATATTTGCACTAGGGTCAACTGACTCAATTAGGGCTGGGCCGGCCCTGCCCAATCAGGGCGGGCTAGGGCCAACACTGAGCCCTGTAGGGCGGGCCATGGGTTGAGGTTCTTCGGCCCTGACTCAAAGTCAGGGCGGGTCAAGACCGAGATAATGGGATCCAGGGTTGGGCTAGGGTTTTGAAAAACCCGACCCAACCCCACCCTGTTGCAGCCCTAGTCAAGGCATTATTCTTTATCATTATGTTGGAGTTTCAATCTCACCTTACCTATGTATGGAATTTAACAAAATAGATCACGTGTTCTTTTGATTGACTTGGGACAAGGACCGATCACTAGTTGTATAGGACGAGACTCAAATGCTCATCCAAATTGTCAATTTGGAATGAGGAACGCTAAACAGGAGCCATTGTAGAAACCGGCTAGAAGGGCAACACCATTTAGATCCACGTCATCCCTAGTGCATTTGTAATGGCACTAAAGCGTTAGAAGGTAGTGATGGGATAGTGATTGACGGCCATCTCCACTGTCAAAAGCAAAGACAAGAGGTTAGATTGCTAATATTTTGAGCATGTATGTGCATCTGAGGGAGTTATCTTACCCAAACGAAGGAATGACAAAGGTCTGTTCTCTCTGTCATGGATTGGCCCCTTTTCTATAGAGTGGGGAGTTCCGCTTTTATAAATGGGAGTTGCGGTATCCTGGGTGTGATGTGGTGGCGATGTGGACTGCATATATCACTAGAGTGTTGGCGTTTTTATGGTGTGGCGTACATTGGTGGGACCCACTTTAAAGAGAACGTTGGTTTTCCTCTTCTACCTTGTATTCTAATCACAAAGAGAGTCTTAGGGATAAATCCCAAGTGTTTAAGAACTCTAAACCGCATTATTGTTAGAGGTGTGGAAGGGCACAAACTCTTGTGATCCAAAATCTATAAATATGGGTTGCGTTTGATACTTCGATAGGAACAAAACTCATATGTATAGCTAAAGTTCCATCATGAAGAGGGTCCCTAATCTGAGAGGAAAATTGTGCCTGTAATTCCATCGATTGAGCCTTAAGGTTTTCTTAAGATTAGAAGAGCTCTCTTCTCTTGTTCGTGCGCAACGGAGATCGTGTTCGTGTTTGTGGATCGCCAAAGCTATGAGGGATTCATGATCTTTGATTCTAATCGCCATGGCCGGAGGTAAGTTCCGCATTAATTTTAAATTAAATAAAGTCTAACAGTTGGTATCAGAGCAACCTTCGGGTTGTGGCAATTGATCAAGTGAGATCAATTTGTTTTGAACTAAAAATTCAATTCAATTTTAGCCGTCCGCCCTTCAGTGATATATTAATTTCGATTTGATAAAGTTTTTGTAGAGCGTATGACAAATAACTTGATTTGAATAGTGAAGATTATGATTCTGGAATAAAGGAATAGTTTCCAGAGAAAGAACGGTGAAAATGCCATTAGAAAGGGCGAGAAAATCAAGTTTATATTTCTTGGTCACCGACAAAATCCGGCAGTCGGAGGCATTCCGGCGATGTCTCTGGCGATCCGACCGTACGGATGGATAGCCACAGATGAAAGGAAGCCAACGCAACTGATGGCTTGTCAAACGGAGTTTCGTAGCTCCTGCAGTAAGCGTTTGAAGTTTGTCCCGTTTTGGGACGTAACTGGAATTTACAGAGAAGATAGAGTCTGATATGTTGGGAAGACGATCGAGTCGACTCGGACGGGTTGACTCAGATCGAGCCGTGCCGAGTTGACTCAGTTGAATTGACTCGGTCACAACCGAGCCGAGCCATTCTCAGCCGAATAGAGTTATTAATACTGTTTGTGTTTATTTATTTCATCAGAATGCTAGGGCCACTCTCCTATTTAATTAACTTGGGATTTCGGGCCTCCTCTAATCAGTTTTAGGAAAAGTAATAAGTTATAGCCTAAAGTTTTTCTATGTTCCGGATCCATTAGAGGTGTTTTTGGAGTCATAAGAGGCTCGGTTCATACAATTTTAGTCAAAAGGGTGTGTATTCTTCCCATTAAAGTTGAACCCAAGATTTAATTACAATGTTTGGGCTCTTTCTAATCACTGTTTGGAAAAGTTGTAAACTGTACCCTAAACTTTTACGGCGTTCCGGACGCAATGGCTATAGTTTCAGAACTATCAGGGATGCGTCAGTTACTGTTTTTCTATTCCAATTTTATTTGAGCCTTGGAAGTTGGGTTTAGGATTTGGGGTTCCCTCCCAAACTTTTATGGAACATGTACAGACTCTTATGGTAATGATTTACGTCAGTTTTGGACTAATTGGATCAATGGATTCTGATTTCAAGATGCCTAAGTTGTGTGTATTCAGTTTTACGTGCAACTTGAAGGCTTTTGTAAATTAGTCTGGACTCCATGGAATGGATACGATCGATCCAAAACTCGTGCAATGTAGTTTATAACTACCCTAAAGGTTTCTAATTTGAATTTAAAGTGTTGTTGCTTTAGTTTTAATTTATTGCATGTTTCTTTAAATTTAGTGGTTTATATTTCATGCAATGTATTAGATGTTTGCAATCAGGTTTATATACCACATAAAGTAAAGTTGTTTTAATATAACATAAAGACCAATCACATATTCATTATACCCATAGATACCATTATAAAGAGGTATTCAATTAGTTTGGGAGGGGCCAAAGCATCTTATGGCTATGAGGATACCTTTGACAATTTGCGCATTATTAGTGCCTATTTACACATAAAGTGTGACTTTTTAGTTGCTTTACTCTAATGGTATCTGAAATTGCAATGAGTTTGTAATGCATAGTCACTTGGCCCAAAGGAAAGCGCTTGTGCATTATGAATTCATTGGAATCGTGAGATCAATGAAATTGTATGAAGGCTCTTGTCCTAGGCCCAAAGGTATGGAAAAGTGACCAAATTCTGATCTAATTGTTCGGTACGATTACTAATGGTAAATCTAATGTATATACGATGCATTTACAACCAGATATGTCAATATGGGTTGGTATTCTGGTAACTTGGCTTAATTGGAATTTAGCACGTAGTAAGCATGTATTTGTCTTTTATATTTTGCAGCTAGTGAGTCCATATTTTGTATTATGAATCTATTAGGACCTCTTTTCATATTGGGAATAATTTTCTGAGTGGAAGGATTGGGTTATGCTCATTTTAAGCTGGATGGACATTAATCTTACTCTTAGAGTGCGTGAACCACCCACTCCTACAGATGAGAGTACACAAGATGAGAAGGACCTCCATAAAGAGTGGGAGAGATCGAATCGCTTAAGCTTATTGCTCATTTAGAGCCACATTGTTCAAAGCATCAGTACATCTCCCCCTAAGACCACCAATGCCAAAGAGTTTATGGAAGCTATTAAAAAACAGTTTGTCAGTTCAGATAAGGCATTGGCTGCTACCCTTACGAGCAAACTTATATCTTTGAAGCACACTGCGGATAAAGGAGTTAGAGCATATCATGAAAATGCACAACATTAGTTCGCAAGTGCAGGCCTTGAAATTGAGATTTCTGAGTCATTCTTAGTGATTCTTTATCCTCAACTCCCTCCTTATCTAATACAGTCAGTTTAAGATTGGCTACAGTATTTATAAGGGCAAATGGTCTTTCAATAAACTTCTGACCATGTGCGTACATGAAGAAGGGAGGTTGAGACAAGACAAGCTGGAAATAGTCAATCTTGTCATTTAAGGAAAGAATCTAGGAAGGATTGGCAGTAGTGTTCCTATGGAGAAGAAGTCAAAGAAACCGCCAGTTAACCAAACTAACGCTAAGGATACTCAAGTAAAGTGCTTCTTTTGCAGAAAGAAGGGACACGTAAAGGAAGACTGCCTCAAGTATGTAAAGTGACTCAAAAGAGAGATAATCTCATTTCGTTTGTATGAATCTAATATAGTTTATGTTCAAAATGACACGTGGTGGATTGACTCCGGTTTTTCAATCCATGTTGCCAACACCTTACAAGGATTAGTTAGTCATCCGACACCGACGGAAAGTGAGCAGTTTATCTTCTCAAAAACTAGAAATGCTCGCGGGTGGAAGATATAGGGACCTACCAACTTGAGCCATCTACATGATTTGTTTGACGGGACCTTTTACATACTTTTATCTGTTTTAAACTTTTGGACTATGATATGAACCTTAATTCCCATTATTCTTCTCTTAATAGAATTAAGGATTATGTTATTGATAATGGTGCCTTGACTGATGGCCTATATCATTTGAGCCTAACTATTTTTCCTCAAGATACCCTAACTTTGCGAGATTATGTTGGCATTAAACGTAGTCATGTGAATAAGGAATCTTCTACACTGTAGCACATGAGATATGGTCATATCTCCATAAAGTTCATTAAAAGGTTAGTAAAATATGAGGTTCTAAAGACTCTTGATTTTGCTAACTTTGAAACTTGTGTGGACTGCATAAAGGGAAACAGACAAACAAGTCCAAAAAGGGTGCCAAGAGGAGTTCAGAAAAGTTAGAGATCATACATACAGATATTTGTGGGCCGTTTTCGACTCCTTAACTGAATGGTCAAAAGTATTTCATCTCTTTTATCGATGATCATATGAGATATATGTAGCTCTAACTTCACTTTGAAAAAAAGTGAGACATTAAGTGCCTTTAAGGTTTACAAAACAGAAGTAGAGAGACAATCTAGAAAGAAAAATAAATATCGTTAGATTAGATAGAGGAGGCAAAATTATGGTAGATACACTGAAATGTGATGAGGGTCATGTTCATTTGTTGGATTCTAAAGGAAGAGGGCATTATTGCCTAATATTCCATGCCGGGTACACCATGACAAACTAGTGTGGCTGAAAAGAGGAAACAGACATTAATGGATGTTAATGGACATGATTAGAAGTATGATTAGTTACTCAACCCTCTCATTAAATTTGTGGAGCGAAGCCTTATAGACAGCCATATATTTTTTAAATAGGGTTTCAAGTAAGGCAGTTCCTAAATCTCCATTTGAGTTGTGGATTGGTTGGAAATCCAGTTTAAAACATTTAAGGACATGGGCCTGTCCAGATGAGGTTAAAGTATTCAATTCACATTAGAGGAATTGAACCTAAAGACCGTTGGTGGCTATTTTATTGGCTACGCTGAATGGTCTAAAGGTTATAAGTTTTACTGTCCTAATCATACTACTAAGTTTGTTAAAGGAAAGAGTGTTGTCTTTCTTGAGGATTGTGACAACAGTGAGAGCGAACCAACTCGACACTTAGTTTTCTAGGAAGTGCAGACTCCAGTTATTACATCTGCTCCTTTGGATCAAGTGGTCGGAATTCAAGACCCTCCACAGGACATGGTTATGGAAGACGAGCCAATTGGTGGTTTGCCACCCCAAGAAGATGTTATCATTAAAAATGCCAACCAGAATCCACATGAAGTGGAGGATGTACTGGTACTAAGGAGATCTTCAAGAATAAGGAGACAGACTATCTCTTCAGATTACATTGTGTATCTTCATAAAGTTGACCAAGAGTGTGTGAAAGATGGAGACCCTTTGATGTTTTCACAAGCAATGAGTGGTGAGGACTTTAATTTATGGCTTGAGGTCATGAAGGATGGATTAGAGTTTGTGGCTAGGAACCAATTATGGGATCTTGTTGAATTGCCTAAGGGAGCTAAAGGCATTGGCTGTAAGTGGGTCCATAAGATTAAAAGAGACTCTGCTGACAATATCGAAAGATATAAAGCAAGACTTGTTGCTAAATGATTCACTAAAAAATGGGCGTAGATTATCATGAGACTTTTTCACCTTTTTTACATATATTATGTCTTATATAAAGTGTATATACATCAGGGTTTGATAAGACATGACTGTCTATGATGGCAGATAAAGTTGGACCCGAATAAGCATTTGTGGGCTTATTCAATAAAGTTTTAAACCACACATAAAGTGTACATCAGTGTGGATCGGTGTATGTGATATATAGAAGATAACATTTTCAGTTGGAGGTGTATGCTACAATGATTCGTACATTTGAGACATACTATAAGGGTGTACAATAAAGATAAAGTTAAAGATATTTGGGATTGATGCTTTTCCAAAACAATGACCATAAAGTTAAAGATATTTGGGATTGATGTTTTTCCAAAACAATGACCATAAAGTTTCAAAATTAATATCTTAAGACTCTAGGTTACATTGTGAAAATATACCAATGTGGACCAAGTGGGAGAATGTTGGCGTTTTTATGGTGTGGCCCACATTGGTGGGACCCACTTTAAAGAGAACGTTGGTTTTCCTCTTCTACCTTGCATTCTAATCACAAAGGGAGTCTTAGGGATAAATCCCAAGTTTTTAAGAACTCTAAAACACATTAGCATTAGAGGTGTGGAAGGACACAAACTCTTGTGATCCAAAATCTATAAATATGGGTTGCGTTTGATGGGAATAACACTCATATGTATAGCTAAAGTTCCATCATGAAGAGGGTCCCTAATCTGAGAGGAAATTGTGCCTGCGATTCTATCGATCGAGCCTTAAGGTCTCTTAAAATTAGAAGAGCTCTCTTCTCTTGTTCGTGTGCAGCGGAGATCGTGTTCGTGTTTGTGGATCGTCAAAGCTAAGAGGGATTCATGATCTTTGATTCTAATCGTCATGGCTGGAGGTAAGTTCCGCATTAATTTTAAATTAAATAAAGTCTAACATAGAGATGTCTGTGTGACAGTGCATGCGTCCCTAAAACCTACGATCCTGGAAGATGATTCGACAAGCTAGGAGATCTCGTGTTGATAGGTTGGCGGTTGACTAAACTAGGTCCTTGTACGACAGAGATAGGATTTGGAGTAGATTCTGGCGACGTCAGCTTATGATGGTGTTGGGATGCCCGGGAGCTTCCTTGTGGAGGACGCTAGGTAGCTTGGTAAGCCAACCAGGAGAGGGGGCCAGGTTGGCACCACTCGGAGTCGGGCTCGTCCACGGGTACGATCAGATGGTTTTGCTACAACAGTGGTGCGATGTGTAATCATTGTAGCTGTGTTTGCCTTTTTCATCCCAACAATAAAGAAGCTGCAAAAACGCGTAAGACTTTTAAAGTATATATAAAAGGATTTCAATAAAAGAGAAAGGGATGTAAAACGTCTGAATTTTGATTCAAAAGTATGATTTAGGGTGACAAACTTAGAAGTGAAACAACCTCATTATCCAAACCATGCACCTGTTCGATCCTTCATGACCCGAAAGTCCACAATGGATGAGCCTAACCTTCCAATCTTGTGCCCTTCAAAGCCATGGTATCTGCATTTGACAATGGGAAAGCTTAAAACATGGTAGTGCCAATATCAATATCAGTAAGTTTTATATGGTGTAAGGCCTTACAACTATACGGTAGGCGTGCCACCCTTGATCCAACAGCAGCTCACTTTTAAAGAGGCTAATTTCTCCAACAATATCAGTAGCCTAAAATTTTTAGGGAAATATTATCCGTACTACTGTATTTTGATGATTACACTCCTCACTTTATTAAAAGAACGGTATAGCCCGCACCATAGGATGATCCAAACCGTCCATTAGATGGTTAGATGGTCCACAGCCTAAATAGGTTGTGTCCCGAAAATCATTTCCATAGGTTGATCCAAACCCTCCGGTATATATATGGTTATGATCAACCCTCTAACATTCTGTCCCTCTAAAAATTCATTTTCCTTTCGTTCTTTGAGAAAAAACATTGTCAGCTTAGGTTTTTTAGCGTATGGCGAGCGGGAGCGGGAGTCAACCACCCCCATCTCCGCCCTACAGACCCTACCGCCTGGCTCAAACCCTAACCGCCCATTCCCGAGCCGTATCATGCGTCAAATTCTCCAACGACGGAACTCTCTTAGCCTCCGCCTCTCTCGACAAAACCCTAATAATCTATTCCTCCCAAACCCTAAACCCAATCTCCCATCTAATCGGCCATTCCGAAGGAGTCTCTGACCTAGCCTGGTCCTCTGACTCCCACTACGTCTGTTCCGCATCGGACGACCGTACCCTCCGCATTTGGGACGCCCGAAAAGCCGATTGTGTCAAAACCCTCCGAGGCCACTCCGCCTTTGTTTTCTGTGTAAATTTCAACCCTCAATCCAATCTCATTGTGTCTGGATCCCTTGATGAGACTCTGCGTATTTGGGAGGTCAAGACGGGACGATGCATCCGGGCCGTCCACGCGCACTCTGATCCCGTCACTTCTGTTCATTTTATTCGGGATGGATCTATCATTGTGTCTGGCAGTCATGATGGGTCTTGTAAGATTTGGGACGCGGCCACTGGTGCTTGCCTTAAGACTCTTATTGATGATAAGTCCCCTGTTGTTTCTTTTGCTAAGTTTTCTCCCAATGGCAAGTTCATCCTTGTAGCCACCCTAGATGATACTCTGGTATGTTTTTTTTTTTTCTTTTTTCTTTCGCATTGAATGATTTTGTCTCTTATTTAATTATGCAGTTGTTACTCTGATTGATTGTTGAGTTGTTTGTTCTATTTATTTATTTATTTTTGCTTTGAATTCTTGGCGTTTGTTTGTTATGATCGAAGATTTCGCTAAATTCGGCAGTGAGAAGTGAGAACTAATTCTAAATATAGATGCTAATCTATGAACCCATTCATCGCTCTCTCCACCATGGAGATCATGAATGTAGGTTGCAGGGAAATCCGTCTCGCTCAAGAGTTTTCTTAATTGATCTCGATTTGATTAGAAATCCCATCAACAATTCTTATCTAGAAGCGCTATGATTTTCCAAAGACCCTAGATGTGATGTGACTCATCGAAGTATGTGGAAAAGAGAAAATTTTATGTAATGAAGAGAAAGGAAATATTGATTTCTTTTGTACCTGTAGGGATGTGGGAGGTTTATTAGGCTAAGTTAGCATTTAATATCTAAGTGGATGATATGGATGTTAGATGCTTTATTCCATGCTTGATTTTGGGAGACTTTTGTAGAAATTCTATGTGCTTTGGAAAGCCATTCACGTTTATATTTCAGTTTAGTATCTAAGTTCTCTTATAATGCATGATTGGCTAAAGTATCATTTAATATGTACATTGCACATTATTAGAAATTGTTGAATAACATCTAAGGGTAGTTTAGGTATTACTTGTAGTCTTAGGGGTATTGTAGTCATTGTACATTGGAGGCCCTATTTGGGCCTATATATACATCATTTACATGAGGAGCTCCCTAGTGGAGACTCTCCCATCATCTCTACTCCTCTTCTTCTTCCTCTCTTCTAACCCTAACTCCATTTCTAACAGAAATAACAATTATCATTCTGGTATTATTTCATTAAGGGTAATTCAGCTAATTAGCATTCGGTGGCATATAATTAAATTAGAATATCCATGTAGAATTAGCCGCCATCTCCTTTTTTGTCCCCTTCTCAATTAGTTACAATTAAATTATCCCGTGATAGCTTCTTCCTTGGAAGGGCTAGATCATTCCTATCACCCATGCACAAGGAGTATTTGATCACCTAAATAGATTAGCTATTGCTCCGCTAAATATGTCCAAAAGGGAGGGTTTGAATCCACCATCTGAGAACAGAAAGCTATTTTCTAGGAAAAGAATTTTGAACATGATGTATGACTAACCAAGGATTAACTCACTGTAGCCTGACTCAATTCTGCCCTAACCCTAGAGGTCCTTGCTCAGGGTATAGATATCGCCACTTCTAGAGAACTCTAGACCATAGTTACCAGAAACTTCCTAGTTAGATGGGAAGCTCGCTTCCCCGGAAACTCGCTTCAGAAGCTAAGTTCCTCTCACATCCCAAATTTAGGGGAAACGAATCCCAGTCGCTTCGTATGTTATTCTTCTTAATTAAGAGTACACTTCATGTTTTGGTGATATTTTTCTTAAAAGAATATTTTCTCCTTTTTATAATGCTGAATGAGCATTTTTTTTTAAAAGAATGCATTTTATTAAAATGTTTTAAATGTTATTAAAAGAATGTGTTTAAAACTTGAAAACTCATCTTAAGTTTCAATTGAAAATATTCTGGATCGTTTCCCAAAAACTCAACATACATATACATGACTTTATCATGTGAAACTATAAATTCCTAAAACTTGTACTCCTTATCCATTTTAGTCCTCCCCCTACCACTGCAATCCTACTCTTTCTATTTCAACGATTTTCCCTAATCTTGATGCGATGGCCTTTGATAAAAATGCCTGGGTCAAGGATTGTTTTCTCAGGGAGGAAGATAGTGTGTCTTGGCAAATCAATTTCAGAAGAAATTTCTTTGACTGGGAGATTGATAGCATGGCTCGCCCATTGAACCTTCTGGAATTGCGCTATATCAAAAGAATAGGCTTATCTTGCCAAAGTTTGGAACATACCGGTAGGGGTGGCCAACCGGTTCGGTTCTCGGTCCTTGGTTACTTTTTTTTCGGTTCTCGGTTCCCGGTTCCATGAACCGTAAGAACCGAACCGTAGTACATAGTAGGACCGAACCGAACCGGACTGAACATAATCGGTCCGGTCCGGTTCTCCGGTTCTAATGGCTAATTACTAATTACTAATTATAATTTATAAAAACTTTTAATTAAAGTTATAATATAAGTTACTTTCTTATTATAAGAATAGTATTAAATATTACTTATTAATATTATAAGTAATTTATATTAATAAGTATATGTATAATAGAAATATAAAAAATATTATATATATATATTCAAGAGTTCGGTTCTTCGGTTCCAAAACCGAACCAAGAACATTAGACCCGGAACCGAACCGAATAAGTTCGGTTCTTCATCAGTGGAACCGAACCGGACCCAAAGTATTTTTAAACAGTTCGGTTCCGGTTCGGTTCTTCGGGTCTGGTCTGGTTCTGGCCTTAAAGTTTGTGCTTTTGGGTGGGCAATGCTCCAAAACAAGATTTAGACGGTGGACTTTCCTCGGAAGCAAGAGATGCTAATAATTGACCATTTCCCTCTATGCATCCAATCAGGGGAGTCAGTGGATCACATTTTCATCCATTGTAGGTTTGTGCATGAGATATGGAGTCGCATTCTTAAGTGATTTGGTATTTAATGGGTTTTTTTGGCTCGCTCAATCGATCTTCTTGGCCATTGGTCTTTTGTCCCATGGAATAGTAGGGGGAGAACTCTACGGCGACTAGGGGGAGAACTCTACGGCGAGTAGTTTTGATGGCTCTATTATGGGTAATATGGAAGGAAAAAAATGACAGACTTTCAGAGGTCCAGCCAAAAAGAAAAAAAAAAAAACGATTCCCATAAATTTTTTATTTCCTTTCTTTAGAGATTTTTGCTTCCCACATTTTCTCCTTTTAAAATCCCTTGCTTCCTGCATCACTTCTCGCACTTGCTTCCCACTTTGACAACTGCGCTCTTCATGATTTATACTCACTAGTATGAGGCTCGAATCATCCAACTCCGGATGGAGCTTGAAAACAGTTACAAAGGGAATCTATCTATTCTAGAGTTTATGAACAATTCAAAAAAGAAAGAAAGAAAGAAGATAGTTTCCAAACGAACTTAATGGTAAAGGGAATCTAATCCCTTCAAGAGTTCCAGAGCACTTCTAAAAAAAGTTTTTGATCAAAATTAATGGTCATTTTGACCAATTTTCAAATTTCAACCTTACTTAAGCCCCTGGATGGGCGGGGAAAGGTTTGTTATACACTCATTGTTCTTGGAGACACATCTATTCTCCTACGAACAACATTTCTTGAATTTGCTGAATTGCATGTGCTTCTCGAGCATGATGGTATTTTTTTTCCTACAAAGGAACCTCTGTTGAGCGCATGCCTTAACCTTCACAACAAGAAAAGTTTGAGACATTGCATACTACTGGCTTCTCTGGCCATGGTCGTAGTTGTGGTTGTTGCTATTACCAGAATCAACAAAAAACAAGGTTACTTCCCAAATCAGCAGGCTCCGGGCTTATACGACTCTACTTCTCAACCTGGATAGTTCCAAGGTCATGCTACATAGGGTTGCACTCATGGGTTGCTGCCCATTCATCCCACACCTGTTTAGTAGCAAAATGCTTCCTCCTATTCTCTTGTACTAGGCTTCACGTTGTCACGCTCCATCCACCATCCTAAACACACTAATATCTGTACCAACTCTATGACGTACTGCACATCACACATTTGTGATAATTCATTTGGCAACTCTTTGTCATAGTCACAAATATCTCCGAATTTTTGGATATTTTCTGATTTTTGATACAACAACATAATCCCGATATTTTCCCAAGATTTTGAAAAATCGTCTAGATATCTTTGTACTTTATTTTTTACCATGAAAATATTAAATTCATGATATTATTTTTTTAAAATTTTGTTCTTAAATTTAATTTTTATACATTTTAAATATTTTATTTTTTCAGTTTTTTCCTTCTATAGACCTGAAATTAACAAATTTTAAATATCCTGAGGTACATCCTTCATGAGAAATTCCTTAGACCACTATTTGTGACACTGTTCTTCGGGGATCACATTGGCGAAGTGGGACCATAGTTCACTAATTTTTAGAGGCACACCCGACTGTTGTCCCTTATTAAATCCTTTTACTTGCTTGGCTATGGAGGCAAAATTCAGCTCATTCTCCTTAGGGTCCGTTTAGATGTATGTAGAGAACCAGCGTAGGTAGATTGCACGGAGGAGATTTTGTAAAAGGGAGATTTCGGCGAAATTTCTCTGAAATCTTGTAAAAAACCGATTTCAGGTAAGGCCGAAATATTTCGGTTTCGGCCTAAATTTAAAACTATGTTTCACACAAGTTCTTGATTTCGCACGAAGAAAGCAAAGATTCACTCCCTACATTTGAGAAGGCACCATGTGCTTTTTTTCATTCATTGAAAAATACCGTACATAGAACTCTCTTTTTTTTGAAAGATTACATAGAACTCTCTTTTAAGAGAAGAGTTGAGATGGATATAACTATAACCACACTGGTGCTATCCTTTAGTGAGAATTGGACGCCTGACACTCTTACCACATTAATACACTTACCCTCTTTTAAGAGAAAATGAGAGATTAGTTACATAAGGGCGTGGGTGCTTTCCCTTAATGAGAGTTGGACGTATGACATTCTTACCACATTATATTGCATAATTATAAGGTTACATAGACACCATAAAATTAAAATAAAAAAAAAGGTTACTTGAATAACACTAGACACATATTGGTCAAAAAAAAATATCGCACCCACAATATTCTTAGTGAAGGCCTAGCACTAGACATAAAACGATCTGGTAATCTCTAGAACCCCAGACAACATCCTAGTCCAATAACTAGAACATGATCTCCATTGGCTACATGGCTGAGACATCGGGTCACGTGAGCAAAACGGGATCCTGCCTGGATCCGGGGTCTGGATGGGGCAGAACTGGATCTACGTTGTGTAGCCTAGATCTATTTTAAATAAAGCTAGGGATGTCATCATCTAACCATGCAGAAGTGAGAGATGGAGGATGGCATCTCTGCTTACACCGATACACCCTAAACTTTGGATGGATGTCCTCACCTAATGTTCCTTATAACACAATAATGTACATGGTTTGCCCCACAAGGCATAGAAACATCCTGCAGCGCAAAATTATACCCCACCTGCGTGTGTTCAGGTTTGATAGGTCATGTGGTAAATTGCTAGACAAACCCGCCGCCAGATGGGCCCACTTGATCGTACATGTGAATTCGTTTATGCTCACTGATTAGCTAGAAAAGTAGAAATACTAGTATCTTAATTAGGGCTGGGGCCCAAAAATGTTATTGTTTGCATGGCTGCAGTGCTGCTGATTCAACTATTCTCATCATCTCATAAAGACAAGTGACTTCACTCTGCATTTTCAATTTTCACATACCCATGGTTCATGGTCTATAACATGCATCTCATTTTTATATTTTTCCATTTTATTTTTTATTGCTTTAGCCCTGAAGTCATCCCTATTTTATCTCTGTGTAGAAACTGTGGAACTACTCAACAGGGAAGTTCTTGAAAATTTACACTGGTCATGTCAACAGAGTATACTGCATAACATCCACATTTTCAGTTACGAATGGTAAGTACATTGTTAGTGGGTCAGAAGATCACTGCATCTACTTATGGGATCTCCAAGGGAAAAATATGGTTCAAAAATTGGAAGGCCACACCGATACTGTCATCTCTGTATCCTGCCACCCTGTTGAGAACAAAATTGCTTCTGCTGGCCTGGATAATGATAGGACGGTGAGGATTTGGGTTCAAGATACTGCATGAAACTTAAACAGCCATAACGATTTTGATGAGAAAACTTATAATGGGCTAGTTCCTTCCAGAGTTGTAAATCTGAAGTTTTAGTTTTTTGTAATTCATTCCATCACATGTGTGTTCCCTTGCTGTTTTGTGGTCATTTATAGATCATTCATCTTTTCTTATTTATTTGCTTGACAAGATGCTTTTATGCTCCTAGCTCCAACATATCATTTTAATGTATAAAGAACTAATTGTATCACAATATTGGGCTAGTGAGGAACTTATACACCTAGAAGCTGAAAAACATTCAATCTTAGAATGCTGGCCCTATATCTGTGGTGGGATGCCAATTTTGGATGTTCCAACATTCAACATTATGTTTTTAATGGACTGCAGATGGTTTTAGTTGGGAGCCCTTCTATCATAAACCAAAAACATGCGGCTTCACATGCCATGCATACCATTATTAAGTGTTTAGTGCTGCTGTGCTGTTAGATTTGCTTGGGCTACTGGAGACTCGAGAGGACTGTGGAAGCTGCACTCTTATATTGCGGAAATCAGTGATATGATTAGTGTTATTCAACTGGAAATTCAGCATTGAAGGAGATCGGCAAATGAAATGGCGGAAGGCCTGGTCAAGCCCCTGGGCTCTTATTTTTTCTTTCTTCATCCATTGTATGCTTTTATAGCGCATCTAGAGCAAATGCATAATGTGGACCACGAAGATGAATGGTGTAGATCTCACACATGCCAAATGTACTGAATTAAAGCACCCACTAGTGGAAGAAAAAAAATGTGATCAGTGCTATTTCTGTTGCAGCTGATCCCACTCTGGCTAGAAGATCTGAGCTCCTGGCCTTGAACAAGATCCAAGCTCTAGTTCGTTGCAAAATGTTTGACGACCATTTTTAGAAACGGGAAATGATATTCCACCCCTTCTATCCTTTCCACCCCGTTTCTTAAAAATGATTTAATTTTCAGCCCTTTTGTTTGGCTTTTCAGTAGCAATTCAATTTATCACGATAAGATAATATTTATAATTCAATTCTAAGTTATAAAAGTTACTAAACTTATTGATGTAAGTGATGCGAAAAATATGCCAAATTTTAAAAAATTTGCAATAAATAATTGTTACTGTTTACATATAAAAGTTTGTTTTTTAAAACGTTTCTTATTTTCTTTGCATTGTCGTTTGATTCAGATCATAAATAATATAATAGCCTGTTATAAGATCTAAAGTGACTTGTTTATCAAAAGCTATATTTCTGGGTTACAAACCGCCCCAGAATAAGTACACAAATAAATCTTAAAACGATCGTCCAGATGAGTGATGAGTAGGGGTGTAAATGGATATTCGGAAATTCGATTACCGTCCGCATCCGAATCCGTTTAAAGTGAATATTATTCGAATCCGTTTCAAGCGGATATTATCCGAATCCGTTTATGAGATATCCGGCTCTTAGCGGATGCGAATCTGGTAAATGGTATATCCGATCCGTTTAACATCCGAATCCGAGAAGCAAATCCTTTTTATTTATTATTAATAATATCATTAATATTTATTTTAGTAATGACACAAATCTTTTGTTTTTATAAGAAAAGTGAATATTCTTTTTAGAAAAATAAAAATAAAAACAAAAATAACCCAAACCCATTCCATCAAAATAACCCAAACCCATTCCATCATATACAAAAAAAAAGGAAAAACCCAAAGACCACTACCAACACTATCATCCATCCCCATCGCCTCCATCTCTCTCTCTGCCTTTGTTTTAAAAGAAAGAAGAGGATCTCATATATTTTAGGGTTTGAGAGTTAATTTTGTGAAGAGAATGTAAAGGTTTAGTTTTAGGGTTTGGAAAATTCATTCGAGTAAGTAGGAGAAAAAAGATAAAGTGCTGCAATAAAATGTTTGAATTTACCGGATAAACGGATACGGATAATATCCGAATTCGAACAATATCCGACGGATACGAATTCGGTAATAGATATTAAATATCGGTCGAATCAGAATCCGAATCCGAATTCGGATAGTATATACTGTAATCGAATTCGGATATAGCCATATCCGCTCCGAATTCGATCCGTTTACACCCCTAGTGATGAGACATGCCAACTTCGGACTTTCCTTCTAACATCTTCTTCACCCATAAGAGAGGAGGCATTCCAACTTCGGATGTTCCTTCTAACATCTGCATCACCCTTTTCATGGATGGTCGGAGAGTAGGGTCAGGGTTAGCACACCATAATCCTACACTGGCCATTCTCTCAAACCTTTTGAAATCATCCAATGCTTCCTTATCATCCCCCACCACCCTCTCTAGCTCTCCGGCCCTCATACAACTCAGAACCCAATCTGTTATAAACAGGTCTTCATCATCGGTCTCTTCTTCCACGCGGTCCAACGCTATGTGCCTCCTGCAGCAAATTATCTCAAGCAACATGATCCCAAAGCTGTAAATGTCCACTTTTGCTGTTACTGGGGCATTCCTTAGCCATTCTGGCGCCATGTACCCCATTGTCCCTCGAACGTTGGTGCTGGTTCGAGTCTGGTCTTTCATCAGGAGCTTTGCCAAGCCAAAATCTGCAATCTTAGCAGTGTAATAATCATCAAGTAGGACATTCTGAGGCTTTATGTCACAGTGGATGATCTGGGTCTCACATTCTTCATGTAAGTACAACAGGCCTCTAGCAACGCCAAACGCTACTTCTGCTCTATGGCCCCAGCTGGGTCTTTCATCTTTTGTGAAGAGGAAGCTCGATAAAGAGCCATTTTTCATCAACTCATAAACCAAAAGCCTATGACTGCCCTCCTTGCAGAAACCCAACAATTGAACCAGATTCTTGTGATGGGTCCGACCAATTACCCTCAGCTCTGTCATGAATTCTTTCTCTCCTTGTTCCATCACCTTCTCTAGTTGCTTAACGGCAATTCCGATTGGTTTTCCGTATGACATTAGAATTCCGCTGTAAACCGTCCCGAAACCTCCTCGTCCTAGTTTCTGGGTAAACCCATCTGTTGCTTCATGCAATTCTTGAAATGTAAATGCCCTCAAGTTAACCTCCACCATGGCATTAGGGGAGGGTTTCATTGATCTTCGTCTCTGAGCAACAACATAATAGTGGATAGTGAGGGCTGCAAACAGAAAAATAAGAATGCTGGTTGTTATTAGCCCTGCTCCTAGAGCCCGAGAACGATGCTCCTTCCTGTTACCGTCACTTGAACCCGTACCGTCACTAACTGGCACCTTTATGAAAGTTAATCGTCCACTTGCAATACTTCCCTGCCTTCCATTCAGCAGAGGCATCCTCTTCTTCCTACACATTCCAAATTCTAAGACTGCAGCCATGCAGAAACAATCCTCCATGACTGCCTTCTCACAACTATCTGCATCTGAATTATTTAATCGCTCGAGATCTGCAAACCCTTTGTTTGGAAAATCAGCATCATTCATTCGAAGTACTACAAAATTCGTTCTTGAGTCACTCTCTTGGCAACTTTCTAGCACAAAGTCAGGGTAGCATCCTTTGAAAGGGTTGGTTGGATCTAACTGAGAGAACCCCTGTGGGCAACGGCAGCTCGCTTTCTGATTCCCATCCAAAACACAGTAGCTGTACTCTCCACAAAGACCATTAGTAGTGCAAGGATCTTCAAATGCACGCCACACCATGGACCAGTGCCCTGCACTCTTTCCGTTGCCTTTCCAGTAAGTGTATTGCTGGAAATTGCCACCATCGTCGATCGTTGCTCTGTGGTAGTAATCTCCCAGAGGTTTAGATAGTTTTGCAGCATCTGTTAGGGGGAGGGAAATACCTGTCGTGTTGAAGACATACATGAGCATGGTGCTCCGGTTGAAAACCAGAGTACTGTTCTCTGTGTGAGTTTCACTACTGTACCAGTAAGCTGGATCCGCGTATTGGTCGTTGAGAAGAAGATTACCATCATACTGCATGAGCAGCTCAAATTGTCCAGTCGAATAGTTAGTAGTTCCATTAACATTGGAGATAAGTTTTTTATCTCTCTTTAGAGTTTGGCCTGGTAACATAGTGTCTGTTGGGGAATCAAAGCTTTGCCATACAACAGTAGAACCGGAGTTCCTCAACACAAAATTGCCATCATCTTGCATGGAGGCTGAATCTGCAGAGGTGCCATTATATATCCAAAAATTATTAGTCCCTTGAGGGTCTGTGATAACAAGCATACCTCCGAGAGTTAGCTTGATCTTCGATCCAATTCGCACTGGTCGGTCTCTATTTGCTGACCAGACTAGTGTTTTCTCTGGGATTTTGTGGAACCAGATGCCGGCGAGGAAGAGATCTTCTGTGAGATTGTAGAACCCGAATGCGAAATCCTCAGAAGGAGAGAGCCAATAGGAAGTGTTTCCAGCAAGGAGGGTGGAACCCAAGATTATGTTTGTTGCTTGAGTCTGTGCATGAGGGGCATAGAAAGAAATAGCTAGTAATAGTTGTAACAGCATAAATTTAGGGAGTACAGCCATAAACTGATGCCAAAATGAGAGGGAGGGTATCAGATAAAATTGATGGCAATGCAAAACTGCCCCTCTCTAAAGATACTGTAATGGCAGGGGCAAATGGGCAGTTTCCAAGTCATTTGGCTAGTGTTTGGCCGAGTCAAGAAAATGAATACTGAAATGACATGTGAAATGAGATAGTGCTTCCTTGTTCTGAAAATGGAGGTTGAATCATGACTTTCATTGCTGGCCGCCATAATAGTTAGAAATGTTGAATACATCGGAAATGGTCAGGAAGAAGAGGAGCTGTTAGGGATAGAAAGGGACAAAGGGAAGATGAAGTCAATAAGCCTGAAGATGCTGAAAACCAAGATGAATTTGACGAAGTCTCCATTTGCTATTCTTTTGTTGATCCATTTTTGTTGATTTCACAAGCCTTGAAAGTCCCGCTTATGTTGAATTCGGAACACATGGCTCCTTATCCAGAATGGATGGAACATGTCCCATATCCCCCTGAATACCAAATCCCTCACTTTTTCCGGTTTCATGCCGGAGATGACGCATTGGCTGGCTTATTTGGTATATTTTCAACAAGAGTGTGGGGTAAGAGCTGCTGTCGCCATTGACTAAAATGGGCAGCCTGTGGAGTTGAGTCTCTTTCTTGGTTTCTTCTGCCTTTGAATTTCAAAGCAATGATGCATCGATGACAGCAGGTAAGAGGTATTTTGGATGTGAATATGTGATCAGAAACTAAACACCAACCACATATAACATGAAACAGAGAATGGGACCATCTTTTAATCTAGGGGTTTTTGCAAAAAGAAGTCCTCTACTTTGCTTTATTTGCAAAAACAGTCTTTTAGTTTCACAAATTGCAAATAGAGGCACCACCTTTGAGTGAATTTTGCAAATCAGGTCGTGTCATCAATTTGTGACCAAAATGCCCATGATTTTTTTAATCGTAAAAGACCAAAATTTCCTTTTATATAAAAAGATGAAAATTACCTAACAAAAGGACCAAAATACCCATGAAGGTCAGTGATATGATTTGATAGGTGGGTCCCACTAACCCAATTCAAATCCATGCATCAAGTGATGCCCACCATTCTGCCTTATGCTTTGATGCGGTAGGTTCCACGGTAGAGCCATTTATATGGTGGACCCCACAACTTTACATGTCATGTTTTGTTTTGATGGGGTGGGCCTACTTTTTGACACCCATGCATAAGACTGCTAGTATATGTAAAAATGATATTCCCACACTCTTGATCCAAAATTGATCTTTGACTGTCAGATGTATTTTGGTCTTTTTAATCTTAGGCTTTTTAACGTACAAGGAGATTTTGGTCTTTTCAACGAGTCAACAAAAATCTAACATGGGTATTTGGGTCAAAAATTGCTGGCATGACCTGATTTGCAAAATTTGCTCAAACATGATGACTCTGTGCAAATTCTCAAAGTAGAAGACTCTTTTTGCAAATAAAGCAAAGTGCAAGACTTCTTTTGCAAAAAACCCTTCAATCTGTCAGAAACTGTTTGGCTAATTCAGTAAAACTGTCTCAAGACTTTGAAATATGCTTTATAATAGAGTAACAGAGACTGTTGGAAATTCTGGGTTCCGTAGATATGATGATCTTTTAAGCAAAATACTGTCTTGAGCAATGATAGATACAAGGGAGCCTTTGCATAAAGAGCGAGGAGCCAATCACGTGCCCTTTTGCAGCTATTTATGCAAGGGCTCCCTTGTACCTATCATTCCTCGACTGTCTTTTATTAAAACCAAAACGTGTTATTTGACCGTATTTTAGTCCATTTTTGTTAAACCAATACCGTATGAAACCCAAATTTTCTTCCCATTTTTTTTTTCCTGTATCACGTTTTGCTATGATGGAGCCCATCACTTACATTGATACAGATCTAGCACAATAGATAACAAATGAAGGGCCCGGGTGAAAAGTTCTTAATCCTCCTATTGTAGGGAATAGTAACTGGGACTGTTCTGCCAGGGGATAAAAATCCTTGGATAAGCTTTTATTAGGATAGGCAGCCCTGGATAATTTTATCTTGAACAAACCCTTGGGATAATTGGCTACTCTACTTGTATAGTCTACCCGATCCATTCAGATTGTCTCAAAGTGAACAAGCTTATCCCGGGATAACATATAAACAGGCTTGCTATCTCGTCGATATAAAAAAGTAATGTTACAAAAGACCACCTAGGGCTGCAACGGAGTCGGGTTTTTCAAAACCCTAGCCCAACCCTGGATCCCATTATCTCGGCTCTAACCCGCCTTGACCCTGAGTCAGGGCCGAGAAACCTCAACCCATGGCCCGCGCTACAGGGCTCAGTGCTGGCCCTGGCTAGCCCTGATTGGGCAGGGCCGGGCCGGCCCTAATTGACCTTAGTGCAAATACCTGTTAAGAGTGCCAAAAATAAAGCAACCACTTATCATATAGAACAAAATGATCAATAAACTGAGAAAGGGAACAAAATAAGACAATATGAATTCAACAACATGACGGGCAACAGAGACAATTAATAATAATAATCTAAAGAAACATCAATCTAAGATAATAGAAAACATTAGCAAAAGAAACATGCATAGATGGTTCAATTCTATAATAGAAAACTTAGGGTAGGGCCGGGTCACGATACCCGAGGCATTAACCCAGAACCCGACCCGACCTGAGTCAGGGTCTAAAAAATGAACCCTGACCCGCCCTCAGGGTTGGAAAATCCAGCCCTGACCCTGACCCAAAACAATATTACTATATTAAACAGTAGTTAGTTAAGTGTTATTAAAGAGAAATTATATGACACCCAACCGTCAAAATATATATGGCGGAAGGAGACAAAAACTGCTGCCTTGGTTTTTGAACCAAGAAAAAGTAAAAAAACGGTGCTTTTCCTTGGATTAAAAATCAAGGGAGAGCTGCCCTTTATTTTGACGGTCGGGCATCATATAATTTTTCGTTAGTAAATGACTTAAGATATTCAAACAGTGAGAATATTTAGATCTTCTACAAAAGACTTGTAAGGTTCGGTGTTCCTTTGTTTATTAGTAAAAATTGAAAAGAAGAAAAACTTGTTTTCATAGATAAGGTGAGATTTAAATAACATCAATGCTGAAAACAAAGCCTTGACCAATTGAGATGAAGGGACAATAATAATAAAATAAAGAAAAAGGGTCAGCAATAGTAAAATAAAGAAAAGAAAAGGGGGGAAATATCATCGCCCTTCTAATAAAATCTCTTTTAAGAATCTCTCTCAATAAAATAGACCCCTAGCTCTTTCCATTGACATGGGACTTGGACCGATCACTGGACGCCTTTAAACGCATGACCACGAGCGTGCTATTCCGGAGAAAATTGGTGAAAAATTTGACCCACCAATACAAAATACAATATAGAAGGAAAGGAAGTCGTGATACAATATAAAGAGCCAAGGGAGATAAGTCATGGCAAGCCTGTTATTTTGGAGAAAAGTCATGTAAAATTTCACCTAATAACAAAATAGAAGGAAGTCTTAAATCTTAATACAATACTCTACACGGACGACGGATAGTGGAGACTTTTTACCATGGAAAAATCAAACGTGGTGGGGTCACTTTTCATTTTATAAGCAACAATTAAGAGAAATAATATATTCGCACAACACCCTTAGGTGCGTGCCTGAAATAATTCCTTTACTCAGTTGGGTTGCATTGATTCCTTGAGCTGAGTGCCGTAGGGGCGCGACTCGGGTCGGGTTTTCCAAAATCCTACCCTACCTGAGAATTATATCGGGTCAGGTCTAATTTTCTACAAGGAAAACCCAAGATTTGTAAACCTTACCCTACCAAGATAGTTTTCGGGTCGGGTCGGGTCGGGTTTTAATTTTTTTAGTGTAAGATAGTGACTAATTTTAAAGATTGTAGGGAAAAAAAACAAATCTTCACACCAAAAATCTCTAAATTCATGTCATCGAGTGTATAAATTTAAGGAGGACACTATTTTCACATAACCAAACATGATCGCCTTAATGAAAACAATTGTGTCAATATATTGGAAAATAATTTGCTATGTTATTCAAGAGATATTTAAAAAGTCACAGTACACTCATATGAGTCGGGTCGGGTTTCGGTTTTGTTTTCTTTAAACCTGGCCCTACCCAAGATTGAGTCAGGTTTTCCAATCTAAAACCCGGCCCTCCCTAAGACCCATGATTTCTAAACCCGACCCATGTTATTTTCGGATCAAGTAGATTTACCTGACCCAAGTTGTAGCCCTACCCAAGAGAATAGTTTTAATTCCATGAGGATCGGTAATGAAGCCGACCTATGATGTCTTGCCCACTGAGACCCATTTTTGTCCATTGTGCCATTGGTCCATAGTGACCCATTTTTAGAAGGATTGATATCCAAAATTGGTCTGTGAAAACTCAACCAGGCTTGTGTATCATCTAGCCCCATTGAGGCAATGATCTATTAAGAACCATTGGCTTTTATAAGCCATCTTTGCTACTCATCAACAAGCGGTGCCTTCTTTGACAATCAGCATCTGCCATCATTGTTTATTAGTTGACATTGGACAACAACATCAATCTTCATCATCAAAAGATCTTCATCGGCTTGCATTATATTAGAAGCCTCATCAGTGTGCATCTTGGTATATTTTTGTTGGGAACATTTTGTTGTAATCAAATGATATATCAATTTTTCAATCCACAGACGTTTCAAGGGGCATGTTAGAGCTTGAGAGATCTCACCATTAGATGATGGGGTAGATTAGGAAAGTAGGTTAGATGAGGCAACCTAAATAAATTAGGGTACTTGATTTGACTCTATTCGATAGGTATGCTTGATTAGGTAACTAGATTAGATTGAGATTATCTCTTTCCTTTCCTATGTTAAATCATTTCCATCTTTATCTCTTTGAGTGTTCTATTTAAACACTCACTAGGTTCATTGTAAATCATCCCAAATTCATAGAAATGCTCATTATTTATCATTTATGGCCACATGGACACGACTCAGACAAATCCGTAGTCCCTCTCTTCGACCAACGAGAGAGAGCTACAACTGCTATCTAGTTTTGGGGTGTCAACAGACACCCTTCGGATCGGATCCACCTCTCTTGGCCTCGGCCCATTTGGATCCCTTATCGGTGGATCCTTTTGGGGTGCTTTTCGAATCCTACTTTCAGTCACGATTCATTTCAAGGAACATCCATCGGAGTGTCCTAAGTCCTACTTACATTGTATACAGTTGGGGCCTAGGATTATGAGGGGAGAATGGTGATCAAAATGAAAAGCCGGAAGTTGGAATGTTACTTGTTGCATTTTGATCGGGGTTTTTCACTGTAATGAAAATACCTCACATAAACAGACATAAATGAACAAAATTTTGAAGGGCATTTTTGTGCTTAGGCATGGTACCGAGACTAAAAAGATATATAAGAAAATTAAAGAATAGCAGTTTACTTCTAGGCAAACTAAACTCCTAATCTCATGCTAGAGGATGAAAAGGATTTCGTTCTTATTCCTTCCAGCTCTGTTACAGGTTTGATAAATTAAGAAATTAACCACACTGACTAGCAAAATAAAGTAAGGACTCTTAGATGATAAGTCTGACTCAACCAATAAAATAAGACTCTTAAAATATAAAAGACCTCTCCTACCACAACTGTAATTCCTCTACTATTCATCTTTAACCATGTCAAAGCAAAAGATAACTATCTTATTATGCATGGAAGACAAAAGATAAGGTAAATACAGCTTCAAAAAAAAAAAAAAGAGACAAGGTGTGTATCATGGCATCAATATTCACATCCTTTGGATCCATTCGACTGTATGGGTCTATTTTTATTTTTTGAAAGATAACAGTCATTTTAGTGAGGAGGGGTGCCAACTTCGGACTTTCCTTCTAAGATCTGCGTCACCCATAAGAGAGGAGGCATGCCAACTTTCGACGTTCCTTCTAACATCTGCATCACCCTTTTCATGGATGGTCGAAGAGTTGGGTCAGGGTTAGCACACCATAAGCCCACACTGGCCATTCTCTCAAACCTTTTGAAATCATCCAATGCTTCCTTATCTTGCCCCACCACCCGCTCTAGCTCTCCAGACATCATATAACTCAGAACCCAATCTGTTATAAACAGTTCTTCATCGTCGGTCTCTTCTTCTTCTTCGACCCCTATTTTTCTCCTACAACAAATTATCTCAAGCAACATGATCCCAAAGCTGTAAACATCCACTTTTGCTGTTACTGGGACATTCTTAAGCCATTCTGGCGCCATGTACCCCATTGTCCCTCGAACTTTAGTGCTAGTTCGAGACTGGTCTTTCCTCAGGAGCTTTGCCAAGCCAAAATCTGTAATCTTAGCAGTATAATAATCATCAAGTAGGACATTCTGGGGCTTTATGTCACAGTGGATGATCTGGGTCTCACATTCTTCGTGTAAGTACAACAGGCCTCTAGCAATGCCAAGCACTATTTCTGCTCTATGGCCCCAACTGGGCTTTTCCACTTTTCTGAAGAGGAAGCTAGATAAAGAGCCATTTTTCATTAACTCATAAACCAAAAGCCTATGACTGCCCTCGTTACAGAAACCCAACAATTTAATCAAATTCTTGTGATGGGTCCGACCAATTACCCTCAGCTCTGTCAGGAATTCTTGCTCTCCTTGTTCAGTCACCTTCTCTAGTTTCTTCACCGCAATTCCAATTGGTTTTCCATATGACATTAGAATTCCGCTAAAAACCGTCCCCAAATCTCCTTGTCCCAGCCTCTGGGTAAACCCATCTGTTGCTTCATGCAATTCCCGAAATGTAAATGCCCTCAGGTTAATCCCCCCCATGGCATTATAGGAAGGTTTCATTGGTCTTTGTTTCTGAGCATAATAATAACAGTGCAAAGTGAGGCCTGCAAACAGAAAAACAAGAATGCTGCTTGTTATAAGCCCTGCTCCTAGAGCCCAAGAACGATGCTCCTCCTTATTGTCATCATCACTTGTAATGTTACTTGCTGGCACCTTTACGAAAGCTAATAGTCCACTGGAAGAAATGCCCTGCCTACCATTCAACAGAGGCATCCTTTTCTTCCTACATATTCCATTTTCTAAGACAGCAGCCATGCAGAAACAATCCTCCTTCACTGCCTTTTCACACCTATCTGCATCTACATCATTTAATCGCAGGAGATCTGTGTAGCCACTGTTTGGAAAATCAAAATCATTCATTCGGACTACTTCAAAATTTGCTCTTGATGAATTCTTTTCGCAACTTTCTGGCAGAAAGTCAGAGTAGCATCCTTTGAAAGGGTTGTTTGGATCTAACTGAGAGAACCCTTGAAGGCAACGACAGCTCGCTTTCTGATTCTCATCCAAAACACAGTAGCCATACTCTCCACAAAGAGCATTAGTAGTGCAAGGATCTTCAATGGCACGCCACACCACAGACCAGTGCCTTGCACTCACCCCACTCCCATTGCCTTTCCAGAAAGTGTATTGCACGAAATTGCCACCATCGTCAATCATTGCTCTATGGTAGTAATCTCCGAGAGGTCTAGGTAGTTTTGCAGCATCTGTTAGAAAGGCAATAGGTGTATAGTCGAAGACATACATGAGCATAGTGCTTTGGTTGAAAACCAGAATACTACTCTCTGTTAAGGTTCCTGTGAACCAGTAAGCTGGATCTGCATATTGGTCATTGAGAAGAAGATTACCATCATACTGCATAAGCAGCTCAAATCTTCCTGTCGAGTAGTTAGTCGTTCCATTAGCATTGGAGATAAGGTGTTTATCTCTGTGTAGAGTTTGGCCTGGTAAGAGAGTGTCCGTTGGGGAATTAAAGCTTTGCCATACGACATTAGAACCGGAGTTCCTCAACACGAAATTGCCATCATCTTGCATGGATGCTGAATCTGCAGAGGCGCCATTATATATCCAAAAATTATCAGTCCCTGGAGGGTCGCTGACAACAAGGGTACCCCAAGGAGTTAGCTGGATCGTCGATCCAATTCGCACTGGTCGGTCTCTGTTTGCTGACCAGACTAGTGTTTTTTCTGGGATTTTGTGGAACCAGATGCCGGCGAGGAAGAGATCTCCGGTGAGATTGTAGAACCCGAATGCGAAATCCCCAGAAGGTGAGAGCCAATAGGAAGAGTTTCCAGCAAGGAGGGTGGAACCCAAGCTTATGTTTGCTGCTTGAGGGGCATGGAAAGAAATAGCTACTAGTAAATGTAACAACATAAATTTAGGGAGTATCAGCATTGTGGGGAGATAAACTGAAGCTAAAATGAGGGGGAAGGGATCGAGATAAAAGAGATGGGAATGCAAGACTGCCCCTTCTCTAGAGATGCAGGACTAATGGTGGTGGTGCCAAATGGGCACCTTCCAAAACTCTCAATATTGGTTTGGATTTAGACTCTTGTGAAAATTGGCAAGTGTTTGGCCAAGTCAATAAAATGACATGTGAAATGAGATAGTGCTTACATGTTTTGAAAATGAAGGTTGTTCCATTCAAGCCTAAAGCTGAATCATGACTTTTCATTTCTAGCCGCCCACGACTGTTGCTGTGGAAATCGCCAGTGACTGGTCCCACAGAGACGCCTAGGTAGTCTGTGGAATTCTGTCTCTTTCTTGGCCAAGGGGATCAGTCAGAGATGCTGTCTTGATGATTTTGGGAATGTGAAAAATTAAGTATAATTCTTATATGGGATTTAGTAGGCAATTTTGTTGAAAACCATTTCGAGGGTCACTTTTGCCGGAGACAATATAGCCAAAGAGGCTCACCGCTCACTCTTTAGCAGATTTTGTCTTATTCATTTAATTCATCTGATGTGGCTGTTGTCACCTGCAAAAGTGAGCCGTGAAATGGCTTTCTACAAAATTGCCTAGCAAATCCATTTTTATTTAGAGAAAACGGTTCCTACCCATGTGTAGAGAGTTCTCTACACACTAGCTTAAAATACAGTGGGGGCCCACATTGTTTGGGTGATCCAAGCCATCTATTTAAAAGGCCCTCACATAGATAGGGTGTCTACAAAAAATCAAATCCATAGGATCATCCCAACCCTACGATTTGTGGAGGTAAAATGGATGTCTTTAAACCTTCACAAATTAGTCCATTTTTTGCTTCCACAGTTCAAATGGTTAGGATGATCCTATGGATCTGATTTTTTGTGGACACTCTATCTATGTGAGAGCCTTAAAAATGAATGGTTTGGATCACCCAAATAATGTGGCCCCTACTGTATTTTAAGCTAGTGTGTAGATAACTTATCTACACATATGTGTACTATCCGTTTTCTCTTTTATTTATATAAACAGTTGTTTAAATAATGACACTACGATTATTTAGATCTTCTAGAAAAGACTTGGGAAGTTTGGTGGTATTTTCTATATCATTAAAGATTAAATAGACCACCTGTTCTTTTGAATGGCACGGGACTTGGACCATACGTATACGGCAAGACTCAAATGCCTTAGATGGAAGTCATCAACAACCGTCTAATTAAATGCCCATAAGAAAAAAGATGAATGATAGAGGCAAGGGCGCCCTTGCATAAAGAGCAGGAAAAGGGCCCTTGATTGGATCCACATCAATAAGTGTAACTGATTTTACTTTCTCAACCAATTTTAAAAAGTAACCGAAAAATGATATGGATCCAATCAAGGGCCCTTTTCTGGCTCTTTATGCAAGGGCGCCCTTGCCTCTATCATTCCTCTAAAAAAATACTCTCCAATATTAAATAGTGGAGACTTGCAGTCCGGGAAGAATCAAAGGTGGTGAGGTCACCTTTTCATATTAAAAACTATAATTAAGGGAATTATATATTCACCACGAAATCCCAAAATTTCAGCTGAATTTCGGTAAAGACGTTCTAAATGTCGTTGTTTTGGGCCGAAATTGCGGTAATTTCGGCTGAAATTCAGTAAAGGATTAACAAATTAATATTTTATCAAAAATTTCGACCAAAATTTGGTAAATTTCGGCAGTTTCGGGTTTGGAACGTTTCGGTTTCGGTCCTCACTGAAATCCGAGCCGAAATTTAAAACCTTGGTCATGACTTTTAATTTCAGTAGAGGGGGTGGTCCGGCAAAGAAAAGGGTGGGCAAATACATACCTTTCCATAGTTGCATAGAAAACGACTTGAGAGGGAGGGAAGGATAAATAGCGGAAAAGCGAAATGCTGTTTGGGCTTAAGCTGGGTCTTTAAATATTATGAAAATACCCTTCGTGAATAGATATAAGTGAACCTAAAAATGAATGGTATTTTTGTACATTGGTGCCCTCCACTTGGATCTAGTACGCTCCATTGGATATTGTGACTGCAACCGGGCCATAATCTGAAATAGTTTCGGACCTTGGGATATAGATCCAGAGAACCCAAATGTTGTTCATTAACGTCCAGATCCTTTAGACATAGTTTGGAGTTATCAATAGTCCATTAAATTAGGATTTTCTATTCTTTCTCTTTTTTTATGCAAGTATACGTGAGATACAATTGTGGCTCTTAATAACCCGACCCGAGTGTAACCCTAACATTTTTTATGATTTTTTTAGGCTTAAAAACTCGGGTCGGCCAGGTTGAAGCTAGGTCGGGTCGGGTTCGGGTTGGAAAAAAGGGTTCCTTGGGATGGGTCAGATTGGGTTGAACCTTGTTGGGTTCAGATTGGAAAAATGGGTTACTTGGGTCGGGTCAGCTTGGCCTCAACCGGACCCGACCTACCCGAGTTCCATCCCTACTCCTCTCTCTGTGATGTGGCATGTAGGGATTTAGTTCCACTCTCAGTCACGAAGCCAGTCTCCATAGCAACACTCACATTTTAAAGGAGCAATAACTCCCTCTAAAACACAAAATCACAGTAAAACAAAAAGGAAAAAAAATCTATAGCTCATTGGACTCACTCTAAAACAAGAAATCATGATCAAATAAAAAAGGAAACAAACTGTTAGGCCCAAAATTGGTAACAGATGGCGCAGTGACGAAAGAGCTGATCTGGCGAGTCCTGGTTGTTCGAGTTGGCTAATTAACTGTGACCTGCGCAAGAGAGCACCTGGTCAGAAGACCAATCCGGAGTCGTGTTCCGGACGGGCCCTTCGACAGTCAAGTCAGGCATAGAAAAGGAGAAAAGCCAATTTTAGGGATTCTCACTCTTGAGGATTTGATCCTTACCTTTGAGCCTTGGGAGGCCTTTTATAGTGAGATCCTGAGGTAGTTGAATTACCTGCCCCAAGACTGGTGGCAGCCCATGAGTGGACTGGATTTCACCTGCTCTTGGCGGATTACCAGGCTACCCCTGGGGCTGGTGTCAATTTCACGGTGGGCCCTTCGGGGGCTACTTATCGACAGCTAATTGGGCGTGGCTTTTCATACCCCATCACAAACCTGCTGCTTATTGAAATGCTGTATGCATGTAACATCCCACTATTCGCCCCAGTTGGATGGATTGATTATGCATTTATGCAGCGTTGTGATCAGGGGTGGAGCTAGGAATTTACACTTTGCGAGGGTGGGGGTGGCCAAAGGAAAATCCATTTTGTAGCTAAACTTTTGCAAGATATGAAAGGGATTTTGAATGTCATTGGGGGCCGTGTATGTGCCTCCACCCTGGTTGTGATCATTAGAGAAAGGTAAAGGAGATTGGGAGATACACAACCAAAGAGCCATTGTAGAGTTCCACCAAAATACAAATGTAACACTAAAATAAAAAGACTTTTATAAATATCAAAACAACCACTGCACTTTTTCTTCCTTGAATCTTTACCCTTGAAGCTTCTCTTTAAGCTTATAATCTCTACACAAATCACTTTATACTTGTAGACCCAAGACACTCCTAAAATAGCTAAATACATTAAATATCTTTTTGGAGTCCCCATGAGTATTGTAGGAATCCTAAGAACCATCATAGGAAATTAGGGCTGCAACAGGGTCGGGTTGGGTCGGGTTTTTCAAAACCCTAGCCCAACCTTGGATCCCATTATCTCGGCCCTGACCCGCCTTGACCCTAAGTCAGGGCTGAAAAACCTCAACCCATTGCCCGCCCTATAGGGCTCAGCACGGCCCTGATTGGATCGGGCTGGCCCTGATTGACCCTAGTGCAAATACTTGTTAAGAGTGCCAAAAATAAAGCAACCACATATCATATAGAACAAAACGATCAATAAACAGAGAAAGGGAACAAAATAAGACAATATGAATTCAACAACATGACGGGCAACAAAGACAATTAATAATAATAATCTAAAGAAACATCAATCCAAGATAATAGAAAACATTAGCAAAATAAACATTGACAGATGGTTCAATTCTATGATAGAAAACCTAGGGTCGGGCGGGGTCGGGCTGACTCGAGGTATTAACCCTGAACCCGACCCGACCCTGAGTCAGGGCCTAAAATATGAACCCTGACCCGCCCTCAGGGTTGGAAAATCCAGCTCAGACCCTGTTTGGGCTCAGGGCGGGTCAGGGCTGACAAGGCCAAACTTGCACCCCTATAGGAAATCCACATTTACTCTTTGATATTCTAGCCTAGACATTAAGTGCTATAGAAAACACAAAAGACTTACATTTTTCAAACATAATAACTATCTTGGAAGTCTACAATGACTTTCCAAAAAACTATGCACATTTATTTTGATTTACAATTTCCATCACCCACTCCTCTTGAAATTGACCTTGCCCTCAAGGTTGTAAGTTAGGACAGCGATACCATAACTTCTGCCAATCTTCCCATGTTGCATCTTCAAGAAATGAATTCGACTAGTGAACTAGCCCTTGAGTTACGGCCGATCCATTCACCATGACATTAGGGGAGATTTTCATTGATCTTAGTTTCTGAGAAACATGATAATAGTAGATAGTAAGGGCTGCAAACAGAAAAGCAAGAATGCTTGTTGTTATAAGCCCTGCTCCTAGAGCCCGATAATGATGCTCCTTCTTTCCGTGGACATCACTTGAAATCGTACGGTTACTCAGTGGCACCTTTATGAAAGCTAATCGTCCACTACTGGAAGGAATGCCTTGCCTACCATTCAACAGAGGCATCCTCTTCTTCCTACACATTCCAAATTCTAGGACAGCAGCCATGCAGAAACAATCCTCCGAGACTGCCTTTTCACAACTATCTGCATCTGAATTATTTATGCGTGCGAGATCTGCAAACCCATTGTTTGGAAAATCAGCATCATTCATTCGAACTATTTCAAAATTCGCTCCCGAGGCATACTCTTGGCAACTTTGAGGCACAAAGTCAGGGTAGCATCCTTTGAAAGGGTTGTTTGGATCTATCTGAGAATACCCTTGTAGGCAATGACAGCTTGCTTTCTTATTCTCATCCAAAACACAATAGCCGTACTCTCCACAGATAGCATTTGTAGTGCAAGGATCTTCAATTGCACCCCACACCATCGACCATTGCCCTGCACCTACACCACTTCCGTTGCCTTTCCAGAAAGTGTATTGTGCAAAATTGCCACCATCGTCGATTGTTGCTCTATGGTAGTAATCTCCGAGAGGTCTCGGTAGGATTGCATCATCTGTTAGAAGGAGGGCAATACCTGTTGAAGTAGAAATGATTAAATAATTAACGCCCACTCTAAAAAGCTTAAGCTTTTGGAGTACTTGGTTGTTTCACATGGTATCAGAGCTATTGCCTCACGGCAAGTCATGGATTCAAAACTCAACAACTCCTTGATATCAAAATTCCACGAGAGGCCACACGTGAGGGGGAGTATTGAAGTATAAATTATTAAATAGCGCCAACTCTAACAGCTTGGGCCCTGTTTGTTTTAGATTATGACAACCGATTGTTGACTCAAATTTAGTGGAACTTTAGGTCCAATAATCGGTTGGGGACTCCACAATCGGTTGTCATAATCTAAAACAAACATGGCCTTAAGCTTTAGGAGTAATTAATTGTTTCGCAATACCTGTATTGTTGAAGACATACAAGAGCATGCTGCTCTTGTTGAAAACCAGACTACTGTTCGGTGTTTGGGTTGCACTGTACCAGTAAGCTGGATCCGCGTATTCGTCATTGAGAAGAAGATTGCCATCATACTGCATGAGCAACTCAAATCTTCCAGTCGAGTAGTTAGTTGTTCCATTAAAATTGGAGATAAGTTTCTGATCTTTCTTCAGAGTTTGGCCTGGTAAGATAGTGTCTGTTGGGGAACTAAAGCTTTGCCATACGACAGTAGAACCGGAGTTCCTCAACACAAAATTGCCATCATCTTGCATGGATGCTGAATCTGCAGAGGTGCCATTATATATCCAAAAATCATCAGTCCCTTGAGGGTCTCTGATAACAAGGATACCTCCAAGAGTTAGCTCGATCGTAGATCCAATTCGCACTGGTTGGTCTCTGTTTGCTGACCAAACAAGTGTTTTCTGTGGGATTTTGTGGAACCAGACGCCGGCGAGGAAGAGATCTCCTGTGAGATTGTAGAACCCGAATGCGAAATCCCCAGAAGGAGAGAGCCAGTAGGAATTCTTTCCAGCAAGAAGGGTGGAACCCAAGCTTATGTTTGGTGCTTGAGTTTGAGCATCAAGGGCATGAAAAGAAAGAGCTAGGAGTAGTAGTTGTAACAGTACACATTTAGGGAGTGCAGCCATTGTGAGGAGTTAAACTGATGCAAAAATGAGAGGGAAGGGATCACTTAATATAGATGGAAATTCAAGACTCCCCTTCTCTAGATAAGCAATAATAGAGGGGTAAATAGGTAACTTCAAAAAGTCAATTGCTAGTCTCGTGGCGGCTACCAATGAAAAGTCATGATTCAGAACGACGAAGAACTATCTCATTTCACACGTCATTCCAATACTCATTTTATTGACTTTGGAAGCGATGGTGCAGAGTCAAGATTTCAGCATTTCACACCAAAATCTGCTAAAAAAAAATAAAATGAAAAAGACAAAATCTGCTAAACAGTGAACCTGTGGAAACCTTTTGATGGTGATGATATGAGATTGTCATATAGATTAAAACATGATCGAATATAGGGAACCCTGGAATTTCAACAGTTTCTGCTACTTTATTTTGAAGAATTTGGTAGGTAAAATTAGCCAAACAATTCATTTAATTCATAGTGAGCCGCGGAATGGCTTTCCACTCTCTCCTCTCTCTCTCTCTCTCTCTCTCTCTCTCTCTCTCTCTCAGGATTTCATTGTGAGCCCTCAAACCATTTGAGGTTATGACAACCCATTGTGAGTCCTCAATCCGTTTGAGGTTTTGAGTCCAATAATCAGATTTTGGGCTCACAATCGGTTCACACAATCTCAAAAACGAACAGGGCATTAGGGTTTTTCATTTGAATCTTGTTTTTTTGTTACTTAATTTTTTTTTAAAAATTTCTAGTAGGCCATTCAAATGTTGCTCGGATATGGGGGCTTTGCATTTTTTTGGGTTTTTATTTTTCCAAAAAACTTCATTTGCTTCCTCCTCCCCCTTTCTCCGTTATATTCAGCAAAGAATTTCTTTCATCTTGTTCCTTTTCAATTCTTTCAATTCTCCTGATATTGGAAATTCACAGAATCACAGAGAAAATATAGGTAATCAATGGCATGTTCTTTAATTTTGTCTATTTGATGACCATTGGTACTCTAATTGAATGATAACAAATAGAATTGTCCATGAGCGTTCTTTCAATTTGGCAAGATCTTATTGGAACTTCAACGACCCGGATTTGGTTTTGCAAGAGCATTTTCCTCCCAAATCTGGTCCTAAAGCAGTTTGTTAGTTAATTGATTTCCAAATCAGCGACTGACAGTGGAAAAAAACAGATTTCCAAATATGCTGTGGAAATAAGTAATTGGAAATCTACAGATCTAGAACCCTTCTCAACCTCTCCCCTCCGGTAGGAAGTACCCCCTTCCCTCTGTTTCCCTCAACATGAGCTGGCGGATCTATTCATTTTGTATTCAAAACTCAATTCCAAATCAAAATACAAAATATGGGGTATCCAAACGGGCCCTAACTTTCGGATCCCCCTAACTTTCGGATCCTTTAGATACATCTTACCGTGTTATGTCCATTGGCACCCTACTTACAATTGCCAAGCACCATGGTTTTTTTTTAATTATTATTGAAAAATCAAGCACCATGGTTTTGAATAGAGTAATGCTAAGGGGACCAGTTTTACAACCAATTAGGAAAACGACCAAATGGGTTATTGCCACGACATCATGAGAGATGGACAAACACTTCTCTTGGTTCAAGGATAAATTCACCCCCTGTTACCTATTACAATGGTACTCCCCCCGGTACAACTCTCTCTCTCTCTCACACACACACCCCCTGGTGGGGCCAATCAATGAATGGTTTAGATATTCGAAAGTGGACACCATAAAAGGTGTATTTTTCAAAAAAAAAGTCCTTGAACCTACCTGGTTCGAAGATCCAAACTGTTCTTTGTTGGAGCACAATCTAGAATATGTGGTCGATGAAGCCACCTCCGCAGTCAATTCTTTTCGTGTCCCATCTTAATCTACCATATCTAACTGAATGAGATTTCTCGTAAATAGATCCAATTTTTTATGAACCCATCACTGTCTCGGCTGTGCTACCGGAGGCTATGGGAAAGTCCGAATAGGAGAGTACCAGTCCAAGTGTTGCCGGGTATGGGCGGATGTAGCGTGTAAAGAAGTGGCCCAGCTAGAGATAGAAATGGCTGTGAAAATTTTATCGGCTATAGAAATTTTGAGCTAAGACAAAAGAAGAACCGAGTCAATTCTCAGGCTATTTTTCAATCAGCAATAGTAAAGTGGGTGGTGAAATAATTCAAGTCTCTCAACAAAGAGCACTAGACAGTGATGAGACACTACGGGTTGAGTCAAGTCTTAGAGCATTCTTGTCTAGTGGAAAGAGTGACTCCAAATGATAATTCACAATATCAAGTGAAATAAATGACATGTTTTATAACGACAGCCCATCAAAAAATATATTTAAACACCGGCACACAAATAGCTGTTTGTGTTTATCAAGTAGCTCCCAAACTTTTATTACATTTTCAGTTGTTCACCAATAGTAAGGAGTTCATCATAGTTATGTAAACTTTTTTTCGAAAATGTAACAATTTCATTCCATAACACAAGTGCGCACAAGAGCGTACAAAGAGGGTTCAAAAAACAAAGCTATGAAGGTTGCATGGAAACCACATGGGGATTGCATGGAAACTATGAGGAGTTGAAACAATTTTTCAAAATTCAAAGGTCTTAATGTAGTCTACACTAGTGTCCATATCAAGCTCTAGAAGAGAGTGTTTCTCAACTCAACTCAACAAAGCCTTTGTCCCAAACTAGTTGGGGTCGGCTAAGTGAATCCTTTAGAAAAATTTCAAGAATACATGGATCCTTTTCTTCCATTCTAATCTATCCTCTAGAAGAGTGAGTGTGTATCAATCCAAATTCATTTTGACATTAACATGCAGATGGCTTGCCTTTTAACACTCATTTCATCAAACATCCTCCATGCAATAGCATTTCCAATGTTGACTGCATCTTATATTGGGAATGCACGGTTCCAATAGCAGTAGAGTGCTATTTAAGTGTTGCCCATTCAAGGTATTCAAGATTCAAAAGAAAATCAGCTTCTCTTCACTAAATTTCTGATTCAACAACCCACATAGCAAACAAGCAGATAATATAAAGCAGAACCACTCATGAATTGTAGAGGATTATCAACGAAGCTTTTCAAAACATGCAGATGGCACATCCCGAGCAATATTCTGCTAGTGCTGGTTTTTTTTAGCACTTCAAGATCAGAATTCTGCTTTATATTATTGTGATTCTCGGGATCCTAAAAGATGTGTTTCACAGATATGGTTCTTCCAGAATTCAATGGGGAGAAGCAGAAATTCACAAAACTCAGCATGCATTTGCACGAAAACCTCATGAAAAATGAAGGTGAACAATACGTTTGTTGTTCTTAAACTCAGAGAAGGTATTTGCTAACATTCTTATGGCCTTGACGATCATTTTCCACAAATTTAACAAACATGGGGACGAATTCGTTCAAACTCCAGAAATTAAAAAGATTCAATGGCAGGTAAAATTTTAAATTTACAAACTTGTTAGGGTAATGCTTTTTCAAACAATCCTCATTAAAGGTAACCAATTCCAACACTCGTGCATGCACAAATCAGCAGAAGAGCAGAACATGTCACTTCTCGGAATTTCTTGCTTGCACAAATCAGCAGAAGAGCAGAACATGTCACTTCTAGGAATTTCTTGCTTGCACAAACTAGATTTGGCGACGAGCCGTCAAAGTGAATACTCCCATGTTAAATTCCTTGAAACGAGATTCAATTGCAGCACAACAAGAGAGGAAGTTTGACACCAAGCTTGCAATTTCCTCTTTCTTTTGTAATCAAAGTGAATACTCCCATGTTAAATTCCTTGAAACAAGATTCAATTGCAGGACAACAAGAGAGGAAGCTTGTACACCAAGCTTGCAATTTCCTCTTTCTCTTGTACTAAAATCAAGAGAAATTCCTCTAAGAACAAAAGAGAAGTTCCCTCCCAAAACGAAAACAAATCTTCTCCAAATTCAATTCAAAATACAATGTAAAGAACCCCAAGAAAAGAGAAATTGCGGTTATATAGATTGCCCTTACAAAAAAAAAAAACATTTTCCTAAACTACCCAGTCAAACTTATATCTTCGGCCTTTCCCGTAGTCAAGTCTGGAGTAATCTGCCCTATCTTAAGATCCGGATCCCCCTTTACACTCTCGTGTCCCATCTAAAATTTTGAAGAAATCAAGGATTCTAAAATCTGTATATCCAAACGGCCCGTAATTGTCTAAACTACTGCTAGTTTAAGAAAAGACCAACAAAGACAAGGAAATTGAGTCAAAGACTAAGCTATCCTACACAAACAAAAGTAAATTTCTACACTAAAGAGCTTATAGGCCAATGTAGGTTTGGTAAGGGGATGCTCCTGCATGAAACTCCCCTTCTTGAAAGACCTCGTCCTCGAATTCCCCACCAGCCTCTCCAATGTTGGAATCGGATCAAGGATGAAGATGATCCATGCTCTATTTAGGAGTGTATCTCCAAAGTAATCGCGTATCTTGGACACTGTTTGTAGCATAGCTAAGACTTGCCACAGTAGTAGGCAACTCCTCAATGAAGGAAAAATTTGGAAAGCAATCCACATATCGGAGTAGCCCGTATACTCCATAAAATTTGACAAGAGGTGTATATTCTACCTTGTGAAGCACCAAAAAGGTCTTCAATTATTACAGCCCCATTCAAATTATTAATGATCTCTCTCTCTCTCTCTCTCTCTCTCTCTCTCTCTCTCTCTCTCTCTCTCTCTCTCTCTCTCTCTCATGGTAGCAAGCTTCATTAAAGGGCAAAAGGAAAGACCAACAAAGTCATCCCAAAAACAGTACAAGGAAATATAGGAATTAAAGAGAGGAGAGAAAAAAGCAAAAAATACATAAGGAGCACCAAATCAAGGCAGAAGAAAATCGAACATCTCCAAACCCTGTTGTTGTACTCCTTCCTTAGCAAGACAATCTGCAATGCTATTAGTTGATCTTCTGATATCCATGAAAATGATTGACGAATCATCCACTCTATCATGAATCTCATCAAAAAACTGAGCGAATCTCCAAGGGGGAACAGAAGATCCTCTCAGCCAACGAATGGCATTGAGGGAATCACCCTCCACTATTACCCGATCGAGGCAACCCTTTTCCAATCGAATGATCCCCTAGTGAACGGCTCGGACCTCATCCTCCCAAGCATCTGCTATCCCTATAGGCCCAGAGAAAGCCCAAATGACTTTGATCCTAGAGTCTCTAAGGACGCCTCCAAGGCCAGTCGGGCAAGGATTTCCTATACTAGAACCATCAAAGTTTAGTTTTAACAACCCTAGAGATGGTGGCTGCCATTCTTGGACAATAGAGTGCCGGCGCTCAACACTGAAGCAGATCTCCTTCTAGCCCTCCCATGAGCCAAAGGCTAATACGAAACAGGATAAAGGGAGGCATTTCACCCAAGTAATAGTCAAGGCTATTACTTTAATGAAAAAAAAAATAAGCCGACTTTGCAAATCCATCCAATACTCAAGCATTCCTTTCTTTCCAAAGAACCCACGGGGTATCTAGAAGAGATACATCCCATAGCCCTTTTTTCTTCCAGGGGACCAATGACCAACCTTCTACCAAATCCTGAAGAATGGATGGGATCATGGGAAAACCCAAGAAATTCCAAACCTGGAAAGAATTCTACTCCACACGTTCTTGGCTATAGAGCAATGGATAAAGATGTGGTCCACCAATTCCCCCACTGCTATGCAAAAAGCACAATGATCAACATCTCACGCTTTCTGAGGGAATCCACTGTTTGAATCCGGCCTCGGATAGGAACCCAACTGAAAGTACAAACTTTAGGAGGAGCTTGGATCTTCCTCACTTTTGCTTCAATAGGGAGCACAGGACAAGGGACCAGTTAGGGGTGCAACTTGGGCGGGCTCAACTCGAACCCGACGGGTTCAACCTGGAAAAAAGTCGGGTTGGGTTGAGTTCGGTTCGGGTTCGGGTTGAGTTTTCTCAACCCGGGTTGAGTTCGGGTTGGGTTCGGGTTGAGGGCTTGGGCAACCCGACCCGAGTCAACCCGACATTTTTAATAATTGTTTTTTATTTTTTTAAGCTTAAAATCTTGGGTTGGGTCGGGTTCGGGTTGAGCAAATGGTTGGTCGGGTTGGGTTGGACCCAACCCGACCCGAGTTGCACCCCTAGCACCAGTTGACTGTAGGAAAATTTGACAATAAAACCCCAATAGATCCCAGATCCACACCCTCTTGTCCATCCCAGAAATCCTGATCTATCAACCTTCTAGCAATTCAAAAAGCCTAACCATCGATGGAAGTTCTCTGTCGAAAAAATTCCTTCCAAAAGCAGGCCTCCATATCACCCTGACGTCGCTTCTCTCAAAACAGTCTTTTGCCATGGCTCCCTTAGGGCCTGTTTGGTTTGTAGGAAGGGTCTTTCCATCGTGAAAAGGCTTTCCAAGAAAAGGCTTTTATTTCCTTTCCCTTCCACATAAATTATTTTCGCCGTTTGGGACAATAGGGGTAAAATAGAAAACTTTTTCCCATAATCGTTTTCATCTCGTTTGGATGAACATTATTTGGAAAAGAAATATGTGAACATTGACTAAGGGTAAATCACAATGCTAATTGTCATATTTTAAGCAGTAATTAAATATAGGGGTCATCGATTTGGTGGTAACATGTGATCCTTTCTAAAGACCCACCATAACAGCCCATTAATCCTTGCCCCTCAAGCCGCTCTCCCAAGTTTTCAGCCATGATTCTAACCCAACACTTGCTGCCCTTGAACATAAAATGCACAATCTGGGTTTAATCTCGTTAATCCTATTCCGGGTCTTCTTGCTTACAGTGCTGATCATCTCAATGCCATGAAAAATCCCATCCCTATCCATTTCTCTGACTTTTCAAACATTGGGTTTATGTCGTTTTGTGCCTATTTAATTTTGGAGGGGAAAGTACACATGTCTAATCAAATGAAATTTCCAAACGTTCATTTGATGCAGAAGAACATGGCAATTTTGATGCAGAAACAGGACGTGAAGAACGTGAGTCAATGGAGGGTTATTTTTGGGTTCTTTGGAAGGGGTATTGGGATCTGTTCTTCTGGGTTTGCTTTTGGTGGCTATGGTGAAGATGAAGAAGAACATGGCAATTTTCAAAAGAACAGTCAGTTCCATAAATAATCTGGAAAATAAAATCTAAAGTAACATGAGTTATATAAACCTTAGAAAAAAAATACCCCAGTAGAACAAAAGAACACGAGTCTAAGAATTTCTACAGGCAACAGCAGCGTCTGATCTTCACCGAGAAGCAATCAACTCTTCTGTTTGGTCATCGTTAGGGTTTTAGAAGCCAAAATTTTTGGCATAGTTAGGAAATCTGATTCCCACCACTGTTAGGGTTTCAATGTTGCCTTTTGGCTTCTGTTTCTCCATTGTTGGGAAAAGCTCTGCCCGAAATCTGATTTCCGCTGTTGTTAGAATCAAAAGCTCTGGTCGAAATCTGATTTCCGCCGTTGTCAGGAGTCTCTCAACCTGCAAATGTCCCATTTCGAGCTTCCCCAAACAACGTCTCTCAACCTCATGGTTTCCAAATAGGCTACCTTCTTTATAGTGATGCAGAGGGAGATGAAGCGTCTCACCTCGACACTCTTTGTGAAAGGGACCCCGATATTTCTTTCCATGTGGGAAAGGAAAGGTGCATCCGACCTTTTTAGCAGGATTTGATTTGCAAGAAAACTGTGCGATTTTCTTTCCATCCGGATTTGTCTTTCCACGCGAAAAAGATGTGAAAATAAAACCAAACAAGAGAAACGCTTGAAAACATGAAAAGGGTTTTCCTTTCCATGACTTTCCAGCCCTTTATTGAAAACCAAACAGCCCCTTATGGTCTGCAACCATGACTTTCCAGCCCGTTCTTGCAAACCAAACAGCCCCTTATGGTCTACAACTGCTTGCCTGTTTCATTCCAACACCATTTGCACTAAACAAAACATATTCGAATGCTTTTAATGTTTTGAATGGTAGCAATTTTCATTAAACCCAAAGGAGAGACCAAGATGATCCATCCAAGCATTACAAGGAAAAGAAAAATACAAGCAAAGCATAACAATGAAGACATGAAAAAACAACCAAAACATAATGGAGACTAACGATTTGAACAATCAAGGAGGGATGAAATCAAACATCTCAAGCCCTGCCTTGATTACTCCATTCATTGCTAACTTATCCACCACATTATTGGCCGACCTCCGGACATGCATAAAAGTGATCGACGATCCTTTGACTGTATCTTGAATCTCATCAAAATAGAGTGCGAATCTCCAAGGGGGAACCGAAGAGCCCATGAACCATCGAATGACATTTAGGGTCTCCCCTTTCACTATCACCCTATCCAAGCAATCTTTATCTAAACTTTTGATCCCTTGATATGCTGCCCGAACCTCTGCTACGCTTGCGTCTGAAGTTCCAATAGGCACTGAAAAAGCTCAAATGACATCTCCTGTTGAATTTCTAAGTACACCTCCGGTACCCGCCGGCCCTAGGTTCCCCATGCTCGATCCATCAAAATTCATCTTTAGAAGCCCTTGAGGAGGAGGGTCCCAATTTTGAACAACTTCAGAGAGCTGATCGGAACTATTGCAAATCATCGCCCAACCCTCCCAAAGGTCTTAGGCCAACACAAACCTAAAAGAAGGGAGAATCTACGCCCATGGAATGGATAGGGTGACTTGAAACACCCTAAAAAACTCTAAAATTCCTTTCTTTCCACAGCACCCAAGCTAGAAGAGAAATATTCCACAATATTTTGCCTTTCTTTTTCCAAGGATTGCCGACCAACCCTCAATTAATCAAATAGGTTTTCCTGAAATACCCATGAAATACCAAACCTAGAAAGGATTTTTCCCCACACTTTCTTTGCAAGGCTACAATGAATGAAAATGGTTGACTAACTCCCCTGCCGCTATGCACAGGGCACAATGGAATCCCAAACCTAGAAAGGATCTTTGAATGCTCCTAAAAAAAGTGTGGCCCAGTGCACGAGACTCCCGCCATTGCGGGGTCTAGGACAGCTAGATGTAAGCAGAGAGGCTGTTTCCGTGACTCGAACCCGTGACCATCAGGTCACAATGGAGCAACCTTACTGTTGCGCCAAGGCTCCTAACTAGATCTAGATTCTAAACATGAGGTTCCATTCAGGCACCCAAAATTCTGCAAAATTCATAGTCTTAGAAAATAGAGAAATGAAGGAAATAACAAGGCAGAAAGTTCTACTAGAAATACTAGTACACGATACAGCTCTGCCACAGGATGGATATGTTGATCTAGAATATATCATCTACTGGGCAAAAAACTTGCAACATGAAATGATAGAAAAAAAATGTCGAGAATTTCAACTGCAACCTGCTAAGGATTTTAAAACTTACTCTGAATTACATTAGAAGAACTACAAACAGAATTCCACACAAGCACAGAATTCAGATTTCAAGAAGCAATAGAAGCTAAAGGGAAATGATATCATATTTTGATATTTTCACAAACCATCTTGTCTTCTAGCATCTAAAGAGCTGTCAAAAGGTTATTACATTTCCCAAAAAGCACTCACGAGCCAATTAAAAAAGAAAAGACAGCTGGGTTTGTGCAAATATCAAAATATGGTTGTGCTGATAACATTTCCCAACCTAAAGTATCATGAACTAAACACAAAATCCAGAACCAACGGAAACCATTCATCATACAGCTATGGGTTGGTTTTATAGGCTTTATTTATTTATTTTGTCTCAGATGAATAGATAAAACTTAAAAAGGGGCACTTCCCAATCAGCCTCAATAATTTGATAGAACAACGATCAATAGTCTAAAAAACCTCAAATTCAATTATCAGAGAACAAAGGTCTAGAGCCATTACTAAAACCAAGTAAGTACTAGAGAAACCATATCTCTAAATCACAGAGTTTCTAATAGTGATAATCCACACCAAATAACGAAACAAGAAAATGATTAACACACCCAACCGACTTCAAAAAGTCTACTTGGATCTTTGCCTCATCTTTCGGCGTTTTCTCTTCAAGCGCCTCATCCGCTTCTTCTTCCACTGAAAATCATTAAAAAAAGGCGAGAAAGAAAGGAATCGAAATCAAATCGTTATTCTAGGAAATTAGACTGGTATTTGAGAATGCCAAAATCGATATAAAAAGAAGAGCGGATGAGAAAAACTATCTCACCTTAGCTCGCATGGTGAAAAGCTGGAGATGAAAACCCTTTCTCGCCTCCTTCCTCCTGAAAAGAAAACCCTAGTTCTTTCGAATAACAAGATGTGTAGAGAGGTGATGAGTTTTTATACGGCGTGTGCACGTATATGCGAGTACGAGTAATTTTTAAAAAAGAAAATTGCCAGGGACATCGCAGAAGGCATTTCGCGCCTGGGCTGTTGCATGTGACTCAGATGAATTACTGAATAAGACAAAATATGAGCCTATGTGGCTGCTCTCACATGCAGTAGGTCAGGTGCGAAATGCCTTCTGCGATGGTCCCTAGCAAATCCCTTTAAAAATATATGGTGGGGCCCGATCTACGGAAGGTTAAAATGGCCTATTTAAGATGGGCCCAACTATAGTTTTCTAAAAATATTTGCTCAGTTTTTACACCATGTGTGCAAGTAGACCTGGCTAAAAGTGAGCCGGACCCACGGGTCCACCCGGCCCGCCAGTAATTTAAGGGCCCGGGTCACTAATTGAAATTTAACCGGGCCCGCCAGTACGGGTCCCGTCAAAACTGGGCCGGGCCAGGTGGACCCTTTTATAAAGAACAAGAAAAGGCTCTCATCTCTCTCGGATTCTCTAGAACTTCCCTCGTCTCTTCACTACTGCCTATTTAATCAGCAAGCAACGGAACTTTCCCACCCCAACGGAACTCAACTCCCCTCGTCTCTTGAATAAAAATTACTCTGTAAGGGGCCTTCTCTTTCCCCATTTCTCTACTCATTTTGTCTTCTTAGACAATCTTGCTTATTTTTTACTGTTTAGCTGGTGATAACTAATAAGTAATAACAGCTTTTCTCTACTGTTTTTCATTCTGTCTTCGTGGGTTCATTTTAATTTTCATCCTGCAATTTTTCTTACTTTCTTTCCATACCCATGAACTCAATCATCATTTCGAGAAGTGGGTGGGTCCTGGTTTGAAGGATAGCATCTGTTGTAATTTAGTACCTTAATCTTCTGTACTGTTGAATTATTTCTAAGAAAAACCAAGTTTGGGAAGTTTGAAGGATGTATTTGTTGAATGTTGATAGACTTAATTAGTGGCAGAGACAGCTGTTAGTGATTTTGCATTTTCAAAATCAGGTATATTACATGTTTTAGTGTTTTGGAAAATGTTTTATCAAAAGCGTTTGGGAAAAAGAAAATGTTTTCTTGAAAATATTTGCTTTTACAAAAGGATGTAGAAGTGTAGTTGAAAAAGATAGTTCCACATCGGATGAGAGAAAAGAAAGAGAAGGGCTTATAAAGCACTACCTTTTCTAACTCTTGTTGATTGCACATTGGGTTGAACCCATGGTTGGACCCGCGGGACGGTGCAACGCACCGTTCGCACACGCACACGTGCACGCGCGCGCGCGGCGTGGGCAATGGGCTATAGGGCGCATAGTGGCGCTTTATTGGCGCTTTTTTAGGCGCACTTTGCACTTCTGTAGAGGTGTTTTTCACACTGAAAAGACACCAGATGGTCTATAAAAATGTGCAAACTTCAGTCATTTCAGATAGAAATCGAATTGGCAATTCTGACTGATTTCACACTCTCTTCTACACTCCTACAAAAATCCCCAAGTTTTTCTACATACTGTTTTTCTTTTGTTTACTGTTCTAGATACTGTTTTTCTGCAGAAACAGAATCTAGAGATTTCTAAGGCTTGAAATTTCGGAAGGGCATTTCGGGTTTGATTCCGCTAGTGCTACGCGTCATCAAACATTAGTAGGGCTTCCCTACTAGGCTTCATTGTATCTTGGAGGCAATTCGCGGATCCCCTTTGCACACTACTAGTGGGGGCGAATCTTGTCTTAAGGAAAGTGATATCACGCCTTGAAGCAACAAGTTTCTGTTTTCTATCATCAACAGTACCCTCAATAAATTTCCAACAACAACTGCTATCTAGTATAGTGAGTGGAGAATCCTGATCAAATTTAAATGAAATTGGAAAATTTTAAATGTTATTTGTTGCTTTGATTAAGGTTTTCCAATGTTATGAAAATACGCCTCATGATGTTAGAACCAGTCTTATTTATTTAGATTGTCTTTCCTTATTTATGTTATTTCCATGTTATATTAGGCTTCCTTATTTTCTTTTCGTATTTTGCTTATTTATGTTTCTTATTTTGCATTCCTCAATTTCTATATAATGTAGATGCCATATGGCTATTCAACAAGGAATAATCACTATTAGTGCAGTTAGGACATTGGAGGTAGAGTTTGGAGGCCTGAGTTTCCTTGAATTAACTCATTGTTTTCCTCTTTCTATTTTTGTTTATAATTTTTTTGAACAACAAATATGAATTGAAAGGCATTTTTGATACATTGGCACTCTCCATTCAGATCTAGAATGCTCCATCGGATTTTGTTTCATCGGATTTAGTGGCTATGTCTGGGTCATGACCCAAAGTAATTTATGGTCATGTCCGAAAAAAATTCGAACCTTGGAATATGGATCCAATGATCGTTGTTCCGATCCAACTACTGTTCCCAAATCCTGTCCATTAATGATCGTTTGGCTCCATTGACACCCCTAATCTGGTGGTTGGAGTGTGAACAGATGTTTGCTTGTTAGCATAGGTTTAACATGTTGGTAGGTATCCATTAACTTTTTTGATTTCTTATTTGGTTCTGCCCAGAGCAAGCAATTCACTTGATAAGAGGCTCAATGAATTAGCGATTGAAAATCTTAACCCTTGAAAACCTGTGGCATTTGAGTTGTCCAGAATGTTGGTCAACCATGAACCACAATTCTTTAAATGCCATCTTCTTTTTTTGAAGAAAATATAAATTTTATTAATAAAAAAGGGAAATGATATCAGCACTACCATTTTTTTTAGAGAAAATGACCAAAAAAAAGGTCTTTATTATGATAATGACGTGTCCAGAGGGGAGATTTGAAAATGACTAATATTGAGTGATAGTGACTTGTTTGGGTGTTTTAAGACCAAAGTACCCCTCAGTTGAATTTATTTATTTACTTTGGGAATGAGTAAAAAGATATTTTGACAAAGATATTTTCACCTCTCTCTCTCTCTCTCTCTCTCTCTCTCTCTCTCTGTCGCAATCACCGGCCTCTCTCTCCGGCCTTTCTCTCTCTTTACTCTCTCTCTCTCCGGCACTCTCCGTCGACGGCACGGCACTCTCTCTCTCGACCTCTCGACGGCCCTCTCTCTCGACCTCTCGACGGCCCTCTCTCTCGACGGTACCCTCTCTCTCTCCGGCCCTCTTCGTCGACGGCACGGCACCCTCTCTCTCGACCTCTCGACGGCCCTCTCTCTCGACGGTACCCTCTCTCTCGACGGCCCTCTTCGTCGACGGCACGGCACCCTCTCTCTCGACCTCTCGACGGCCCTCTCTCTCAACGGCACCCTGTCGCTCTCCCTCTCTCATAGGTTGGTACTCTCTCCCTCTCAGTTTTTTTTTGGGATTTTAGGGTTTTGAAAAATTAGGGAAACCAAAAATTAGGATTTTAGGGAAACCAAATTTTTGGAAAACCAAATTTTTAGGATTTTAGGGAAACCAAAAATTAGGGGTTTTGAAAACAAAAATCAGTTTGAAAATCAGTTTTCTGAAAACCCCTAATTTTTTAGTAAACCTATGGTTTAAAGTCCTAAAGGTTGGTTTAAACCCCTAAGTTTTTACTAAATGTATGGTTTAAAGCCCTAAAGGTTGGTTTAAACCCCTAATGTGTTACTAAATCTATGGTTTAAAGCCCTAAAGGTTGGTTTAAACCCCTAATGTTTTACTAAATCTATGGTTTAAAGCCCTAAAGGTTGGTTTAAACCCCTAATTTTGTACTAAATCTTTGGTTTAAACCCCTAAATGTTCGTTTAAACCCCTAATGTTTTACTAAATTTATGGTTTAAAGCCTTAAAGGTTGGTTTAAACCCCTATTTTTTACTAAATGTATGGTTTAAAGCCCTAAAGGTTGGTTTAAACCCCTAATTTTTTACTAAATCTATGGTTTAAAGCCGTAAAGGTTGGTTTAAACCCCTAATTTTGTACTAAATCTATGGTTTAAAGCCCTAAAGGTTGGTTTAAACCCCTAATGTGTTACTAAATCTATGGTTTAAAGCCCTAAATATTGGTTTAAACCCCTAATGTGTTACTAAATCTATGGTTTAAAGTCCTAAAGGTTGGTTTAAACCCCTATTTTTTTCCTAAATGTATGGTTTAAAGCCCTAAAGGTTGGTTTAAACCCCTAATTTTTTACTAAATCTATGGTTTAAAGCCGTAAAGGTTGGTTTAAACCCCTAATTTTGTACTAAATCTATGGTTTAAAGCCCTAAAGGTTGGTTTAAACCCCTAATGTGTTACTAAATCTATGGTTTAAAGCCCTAAATATTGGTTTAAACCCCTAATGTGTTACTAAATCTATGGTTTAAAGTCCTAAAGGTTGGTTTAAACCCCTAAGTTTTTACTAAATGTATGGTTTAAAGCCGTAAAGGTTGGTTTAAACCCCTAATTTTTTACTAAATCTATGGTTTAAAGCCGTAAAGGTTGGTTTAAACCCCTAATTTTGTACTAAATCTATGGTTTAAAGCCCTAAAGGTTGGTTTAAACCCCTAATGTGTTACTAAATCTATGGTTTAAAGCCGTAAATGTTGGTTTAAACCCCTAATGTGTTACTAAATCTATGGTTTAAAGTCCTAAAGGTTGGTTTAAACCCCTAAGTTTTTACTAAATGTATGGTTTAAAGCCATAAAGGTTGGTTTAAACCCCTAATTATTTACTAAATCTTTGGTTTAAAGGCCTAAAGGTTTTTTTAAACCCCTAAATGTTCGTTTAAACCCCTAATGTTTTACTAAATTTATGGTTTAAAGCCTTAAAGGTTGGTTTAAACCCCTAAGTTTTTACTAAATGTATGGTTTAAAGCCGTAAAGGTTGGTTTAAACCCCTAATGTGTTACTAAATCTATGGTTTAAAGCCCTAAATGTTGGTTTAAACCCCTAATGTGTTACTAAATCTATGGTTTAAAGTCCTAAAGGTTGGTTTAAACCACTAAGTTTTTACTAAATGTATGGTTTAAAGCCGTAAAGGTTGGTTTAAACCCCTAATTATTTACTAAATCTTTTGTTTAAAGGCCTAAAGGTTGGTTTAAACCCCTAATTTTTTAGTAAATCTATGGTTTAAAGCCCTAAAGGTTGGTTTAAACCCCTAATGTATTACTAAATCTATGGTTTAAAGCCCTAAAGGTTGGTTTAAACCCCTAATGTTTTACTAAATCTATGGTTTAAAGCCCTAAAGGTTGGTTTAAACCCGTAATGTTTTACTAAATCTATGGTTTAAAGCCCTAAAGGTTGGTTTAAACCCCTAATGTTGTACTAAATCTTTGGTTTAAACCCCTAAATGTTGGTTTAAACCCCTAATGTTGTACTAAATCTTTGGTTTAAACCCCTAAATGTTCGTTTAAACCCCTAATATTTTACTAAATTTATTGTTTAAAGTCTTATAGGTTGGTTTAAACCCCTAATTGTTTACTAAATCTATGGTTTAAAGCCCTAAAGGTTGGTTTAAATCCCTAATTTTGTACTAAATCTATGGTTTAAAGCCCTAAAGGTTGGTTTAAACCCCTAATGTGTTACTAAATCTATGGTTTAAAGTCCTAAATGTTGGTTTAAACCCCTAAGTTTTTACTAAATGTATGGTTTAAAGCCCTAAAGGTTGCTTTAAACCCCTAATTATTTACTAAATCTTTGGTTTAAAGGCCTAAAGGTTGGTTTAAACCCCTAAGTTTTTACTAAATGTATGGTTTAAAGCCCTAATGTGTTACTAAATCTATGGTTTAAAGCCCTAAAGGTTGGTTTAAAGCCCTAATGTGTAACTAAATGTATGGTTTAAAGCCCTAAAGGTTGGTTTAAACCCCTAATGTGTTACTAAATCTATGGTTTAAAGCCCTAAAGGTTGGTTTAAACCCCTAATGTGTTACTAAATCTATGGTTTAAAGCCCTAAATGTTGGTTTAAACCCCTAATGTGTTACTAAATCTATGGTTTAAAGTCCTAAAGGTTGGTTTAAACCCCTAATGTATTACTAAATCTATGGTTTAAAGCCCTAAAGGTTGGTTTAAACCCCTAATGTTTTACTAAATCTATGGTTTAAAGCCCTAAAGGTTGGTTTAAACCCCTTAATATTTGAGAAATCAGTTGGTTTAAAGTAGTTGTTAACTTTTTTTCACCACATTCTGTTTCAACAGGTCGAAATCTGATTTAGTGGATTTGATTCCATCTTTTCCCCCTAGTGATCATCTCATCAAACCATGGTAATGCCTCCGTTATTCTTTTAGGCCTTGTATTTTTAAAAATGTTGTATATATCTAATAATGGTTTGTTTTGCAGGCGTCTTATGCTACGTCGAGATGCTGCCCCTCTAAGTTTGACGAATTCTTCAGGTCCCTTGACTTGAGGAAAGCACATACCGATATGCTAGAGCGCGGCCCATTTGGGGCCTTGCTTAATTTGGAAGGTCTGAAATTGCACAAGGCAATTTTGACCGTCCTCGTGCGATGTTGGATACCCAAGTCAAGGGCATTTCAAATAGGTGGCATATTACTCCCCTTTGAGGTAAGGGATTTAGCATTGGCATTGGGCCTAAGCTTGGTAGGAGATAGAATACGAATAGACTGGGATTCGACAGAGGAGGTCGAAGGTTGGAGGTTTTCCGGTGCTTGGGCGAGATTTAGTGAGATTGCAGATGTTATAAGGGCGGAGTCGAGATCGGATGAGATTGCATCCGTCCACGCAACAGTGAGACATTTGTTACTGCTTCTGTGCTGCTGTGTTCTTTTTGCCCGAGCTGACCCTGTGGATCACAGGACAAAATCCTGCCTCTTCCCTTACTTAGGAGCAGAGGCCGTGGGAAGAATTGCTTGGGCATACCCTGTGTACGACTTCCTGGTAGACTCATTGGATTCATATTCGAAAAACGGGAAGACAGGATATATCACCGGATGCGCTATTGTGCTACAGGTGAAGAGTACATATATTATATACATGATTACTCTTTTGTAAGTTTGGTTTTTTCTTCTCTAAAGGTTGACTGTCTGTCTTCATTCCAGGTGTGGCTCTTTGAGCATACTACCTTGTGGGCACCTTCAGCACCAGATGCACATCCACGCCTATTAAAGTGGATCACAGGGATCGATACAAGGCGGACTGACCATGCAGCCTTTATCAGACAGATCCGTGATGGGAGGCTAAAGAAGACCCAGGTAAGACCTAGAGCGTCTGTACTCCCCTAGTACTCACTTCTTGTAACCGAGATTAACTATTTGATTTCAGGTTGTGAGGTGCCTACTACCTCTTCCTCGAGAAGAGGGCCTGCTATCTTTCACGGCAGATGAGGCTGATACTGTGATGGGAGAGGTAACGAAAATGACTCTCTTTCTTGCATAGGGTCGTTATATTCAAGTTATCTAAATTTTCTGTATTGTTGATACATTTATAAGAAAGAAGCTTCTGCGACCGCCCCAACAGTTGAGGAATGCCTCCAAGACATTCGGATTTTAGAGGAAGAAACGATAGCGTCTCTGAGTGATATGTTACGTAAGGTACTGAATTTTAAGTCTATATTCAATTACTATATAGTACATTCTCTGAGTGATATGTTAATAATTTTCCATTTCCACTTTTCAGAGGAGCATACCTTTTAAGGGGAGGACAGGGAGAAAAAGACATGTTGATAGGGAAGTGAAGGAAGACCATGTGTCTATAAGCAAGGCTGATTTTGATTTGTTAGTGGAGAGGGTTAGAGACCTTGAAAGGAGGTCAGTACGACATGAAAATGAAATAGCCGAGCTTAAGAGGATCATTGCCTCGGGTGGAATGGAGGCCGAATCACAGGATGAAGGAAAGGGGGAGATGATGGAAGGGGATGACGGAGGGGTGGCCGAATCGCAGGATGAAGGAAAGGGGGAGATGATGGGACGGGATGACGGAGGGGTGGTAGTCATCCCCAGCCACGATTCGTTGGAGGAGGAAATAAAACGGAATGTCATTTCCATCCCCGACAGTCCACTGAAACCTGTGGCAAAAGTGATTTGGAGTATTGAGAGAGGAGTGAGGCTGCGTTTGAGGAAAACTAAACCCTCTAAACATACTACTACGCCGTATATGGCTTTCGGGACTAAGAAGGTCAATGATAAAGCATTGCTGGTGGCAGACCCGCAATGCCATCGGTTGCTCCCAAAGCTTCTTGCGCTTCTCCCAAGGTAAATTGGATTTAAGCCCTTTTCCAAAACTATCATTTGTAAATCCTAAACTATCTAGCCTTTGTAAATCCTAAACTATCAGGTGTTTTGCAGCGAACGAGTTATACAGGTCAACGACGACTTCCTGTGTGCTGAGGACTTGGTTATCCTTAACAACCCCAATGAGTGGTTAAGTTCTCCGGTAAATAATTTGGTTATTTATGCTAAAGCTGAATTCTTTCACCATCGATATTTGTCTCAAATCTCTATATGTTATTTTACGTAGATTATGAATGTATACGCCGAATATCTAAACGTTCGGGACGAAAATAAAAGAAAGCCTGCAGAAAGAGCCTGTGTGGCCATTACTACCTTCCTCTTTGTAAGAATAGATAGTTTTTCATTCCCAATCACAAGTTATTTTTTAGAGGTGGTTGTTCACAAGGTTTGAATTTGTTTTCGTCACTCCATTAACTTCTCTTGTATTATGTTTTTAGGATTGTCTAACTAACAAAGAGTACACTGGCGGAGATAGTCTTATGAAGTATGTGAAACGATTAAACGACTACCCGCCGGATACCCTAAAAAGAGTCTTATTCCCGCTGCATGTCCCTAACCATTGGATTCTCCTGGTCCTCGATATGGTGGATGAGAAGTTCTACATCTTCAACTCCTTGCGAGAGCAGATCTACTATAGAGATGTTCTACCATTGGTGAGTTCGCGTCCCACTTTCCTTCGTTATATTTCAATGTATATAAAATCCTTAGCTTGTATGGATTGTTTTATAGATACGATACCTTGAACGGCTATACATAAGTATGTGGGACTTCGATGTAAGCAAGTTTAGAGTGGTGGAAGTCGAGAAGAGGCCCTTACAACTCAACAGGTAATAAAGTTCACTTAAAATCAGTTTGGAAGTTTAAATTTATTGTGGAAGAGCGTGGTCGATGATGTGTTGTTGTTTTGCAGCAATGATTGCGGGCTGTTTGTGCTTAAGGAGATGGACTGCCTTGCACGTGACGTTCCGCCTGAGTTCAGTCAGGCAGATATAGCGCTGATGAGACGACAATTGTTTGAGGATTTCTTAGAAGGCCGGTGTGGCACGGTTCTGAACTTGTAGGAGTTCATGAACAGGCAGGCTTGGCAAGGTTGAATTCCATTTGAAATGTAGGTTTGTAAGAAAAAATTCCTTGTAATGTTTATATGTGGGTAAAGGCTCGGAAGAATTCGAAATCGTTTTTGATATCAACATTGTATTTGGTTTGTCTTTTTCTACCAACCAGCAGAAAATGCTGTTGTAAATAAGATAGGCTGTACACGGATATGTAAGTGGTACACATTCCAACACGAAAACATGTCATCTCTGTTGTTCTATATGTGGATCTTATCAAATACATGGATGATGGTTTTTACTCTATAAATTTGTTTTAGATTTTGAGATCCAATGTAGGCCGAAAGTTGATTACTTCAGTCGGTAATAAATTTGTGACCAATAATCAGTTTTGATCCCAGAATTCCGTGGCCAAAAAAAAATTCGTCGGAACCTTACTGCGGAATTCCGAAAAATGATTCGGAATTCCGACTTCGGAATTCCGAATTATTTCTCGGAATTCCGCAGTACCCATATCCCAAACGTCGACATTCGAGTTGCGTACTGCGGAATTCCGCGCTATTTTTCTCGGAATTCCGCACTAGCCGAAATGACAAAAAAATGTCGCGGAATTCCGCATGTTTTTTTCGGAATTCCGAGTTTCGGAACAGGCGCGCATAAAGAGTGGACCGACTCGTTTTTCTCATTTTTGTTTCTCCCTTTTTCTCCTCCATCTCATTTTGTTTTTTATTTTTTTTCCCCTAAATCCACCATCCATACTCCCTCCATCCTCGATCCTCTTCTTCCTTACGAAACCCTACATTCCTCTCATAAACCCTACCCACACCATTTTTCTTGAAACCCTTTCCTCTTTCTCTCATTTTTCCATCTTTTAGGTGTCCCTTCCTCTTCTTTTCCCCAATCTCTCCTCTCCATCCTACATGCAACCCGTTTTTCTTCCTTCTCCCCCCTTCTTTCGTCATATTCTTCCATTTAGGGCTTCAAATCCCTCTTTTTCTCTCTTTTCTTTCCTTCTCTTCAAACCCTAATTTTCCAACCATGCCTAGAACGAAAAATCCTAAGTTTGGCCGTTCCTCCGGCGGCCGAGACGATGAAGGACCATCAAGAAAGAGAGCCAAGGCTAAAGCTCCGCTTCGGGAAACTGAGTTTATTTCCGATTCATACTTCTCCTCCGCCCAAGCCAAGAAGACATGGCCAAAACTGGCTAATCGGGGCATCCTCACCGGCCGATTCATTGAGCCCGACGTTCTCCACCATTTCGACCTTCAAGCGCGATTTGATGCCGTTGGGTGGACCCAATTTCTTCATCTCAACGAGCTTGTCTACCCTCGGTTAGTTCGTCTTTTCTATACCAATCTCACTATCACTCCCTCTTACTTCGGAATTGAATCTCGTGTCAAGAACACCCCCATCAAACTCAATATTCATCAACTTGCTGAGATTCTCGCAATTAGTTCCGACGGCTTTGACCATTACTTTTGGCCAAGCAATGGAATCCATTCCCTCCCAGATCTTGATCACGACACTGTGTTTGGCCGAATTACGAAGCACTATCGGCCCAACATGCTTGTGCAAACTTCTCACCTCATACCCGTGGCCAAAATGCTTCATAACTTCATGTTCAACAACTTCACCCCATGCGGTGGCATGACCGATGCCATCCGACCCCTTGAGGCATACATCATATATTGCATCCTTGAGGGTCGCCGGCTTTGTCTACCATACATCATCTTTCGCTTCATGTTCCAGACTCTTTCTCGACATCGCGCCTCATTGCCGTATGGCATGCTCCTTACCTGTGTATTTCGCCACTTCGGTATCACTCTGGAGAGTGAGGCAACCGACACTCCCACCGCTCCTTTTGATGATCGGACCTTCCGGCGCATGGCACTTGCGAATCAAGAAGTTGCCGTTGACCCTGATGAAGAAGTTGCCGTAGACCCTGATGAAGAAGAAGACGAGGACGCTCCGGACACTGAGGCCCCTGCGGCGCCCTATGCCTCTTCGGATTTGTCTCAGGGTTTCGCAGCCATGCAGGAGGCCCTTGAGCGATCTATGACCACACAGTTTGAGCGGCTCACTACCCATGTTGACACAGAGATGTCTACGCGTTTCCAATCGCTCTCGACTCACGTTGACGCCCAGTTCTCTACCCTTTATCAGTACCTCACCGGTGGTCCGTCGAGTAAGCACCCGGGCAATTCCTCTTCTTATCCGCCACCACCTCCTCCAGACCAGTAGATGGATGCAGTTATTTGCTGATGGCTCAATTTTTTTGGTCCGACTCCTTTGCTATATTGTGAGTCTCTTTCTGGATGTTTTGGGTAGCTTTATATTTCTACAGCTGCTATATGATGGTTGGATATTTTTGGAGCTTTATATTTCTACAGCTGCTATATGATGGTTGGATATTTTTGGAGCTTTATATAGCTTTATACTTTTTGACAGTGAGTGTGCTTGATCAAGGATACCCATTTTAGGCAGAACAAAACTTGCATTCATAATTGCCCCCATTTGCAAATGGCATGAAAGTAGCATCTAAAATTAAACCTGTGTTGCAAACTTCATTAATCAACCATTTTGTACGTACAAATTGAAGGCTGTACATTATAGGGTATCAAACAGTAAAATTTCTCAAAAATAGACTACACATAATTCTAGGCCATTCCCATATAACTTCATAATCTTCAGATGAATCCAAACTTCTGAATTGCGCAGTGCTTCATTGGTCCTTAGACCAGAAGTTTTCGATAAAGCATTAGATGACGACCCTCCAAACAGTTTCTATCAACGAAATCCAAGTCCCTTCAATTCAAATGATCCGAAAAATAGAACAAAAGAATCCTACTTAAAAGAACGGAGGCGGGCGGGATAGGACGGGCCTGCAATCAAATTTAGTAGAATAGTTTCAAGATGGGGCACGGATTGTATTGAGGATCATAATATAAGAGTAAACAGAAGTTCAAAAATTACATACCAATTTTCCATTGCTGCGGAAGGCCCGATTGTGACCACGTTTGGTTGAGGAGTTACGATGGGCGGATTCTTGCACGATCTCTTATTATGTCCAAGTTGACGGCAAATACCGCACTTATGGTGCACTCCTCTTTGCATCCCTCTCTCCGTTCTCACTTTTTTCGGTCGGCCTGGCTGTCGTCTTGATTTTGGCGGCAATACCAACGGCAAAGGATGGGTACACTCCGGCCATTGCGATCGGTCTAACGTGGGATAAATTGCTCCATCGTAAGTCCTCCGATACGTATCGGCATGATACCATTCCCCGCAGTAACTGTATGGGTCTCGTTGGTCCAGTCCCATGGCTGCTATTGCATGGGAGCACGGCATTCCCATCGTTTGAAACAAACGACACGTACATGTTTTCTTTTCTAAGTCCACCTCATCAACGTGGTACTTGGACTTCACCTCATATACGGTCCAACCACACTGGTGCGCCATATAAGCACCTGCTAGAATACATTGTTCGGCCAACCAGTCTTCCGCGTTTGGGGTCAAACGAGTCGTCCACTTCGTACCTGCCTTCTGACGGTACTGAAAGAAGTCAGATAGTTTCCATCTTGTCTGTTCCACAAGTGCTGCAATAGGCAGCTCCCTTGCGCCCTTTAAAAGTGCATTGAAGCTCTCAGCCGCGTTAGTTGTCAGCACGTTATATCTACAACCTTCAAAATAAGAGCTGGCCCAATTTTGTTTAGGAATCTCCGATATCCATTTCTCTGCACTTTTACTCATGGTTTTAATACTCTCCATCGCATCCTTAAAAACACCCTCCCTTAGGGAATATGCAGCATTCATAAAAAGTTTCCGCAGATCTTCACTCTTAAATTTTCCATGGAAGTTGGCACTGAGGTGGTGGATGCAATAGAAATGGTACGACCCTGGGAGAGCTTCCGCTACGGCTCTAGGCAACCCCTTCATCCGGTCAGACCCAATCGTGATGACATCTCGTCCTGCCGAAATGAAATTCTGACGGATCAAATGCAAAAACCATACCCAGCTTTCATACGTCTCGGCCTCGACTACTGCAAGTGCCAGCGGGAATAACCCATTGTTGCCATCTATCGCAGTTGCGGCTAGTAGAGTCCCCATGTACTTCCCCCGCAGATGGGTCCCATCAATTAGGGCGAGGGGCCTAACTGTTCGATTGAACGCACTAATGCTAGGGCCAAATGACCAAAAGAAACGCCCAAATGTATCATCCCCTCTTGGCCGCAGGTCTCGAGTTCGGCACAACTGCACTACTGTGCCAGGATTCCTTCTTACCAACTCATCAGCATATGCAGGCAGGATGCGATATGACGCTTCGGCATTCCCACACATAATTTCCTGTATGATCATCTTTGCCATGTGGGCTTTTCGATACGACATTGTTATACTCCAGTGGGCCTTGATGTACCGTCTTATCATAGGAGCCCTAACATCTTCTGGGCTTTCGAATAAGGCTAGAGAGCACTCAGCAGCCCACTTTGCTGTGGCCATGGGATGATCGTTCCCTTTCATTGTGCTTGAGCATGTGTGCTGAGGGATAAATGTTTTTACCTTAACATAATATGTATAAGTGGTCCCTGTGATACGCCATGGGCATGTACGATCCTTGCATCTAACGCCGTACTTTGTGGGATTTGTCTCTTGTGGGACAAACACAAACCGATGCCGGATTGCGTACTCTGTGACTTTCTTCTGAAAGACTTTAAGATTTGGGAAGATTGCCCCGACCGTGAAATCCTCAGGTCCCACGATCACATTTACTTCATCACCCCCTACAACCATTTCATCCGCTTCCATCGGCTGCCTTATATTGGTATTTCCCAAAGCATCGCCTACATAATTACTAGGTTCATCCTCCTCCTCATGACCCAATTCATCATCGTGACCGAAGTCCTCTTCATCATAACGGAATTCCTCTTCATCATAACCGAAGTCGTCTTCATCATAACCGAAGTCCTCTTCATCGTCGTCATTACTGCCATCGTTCGGTCGAACCAAATCAATATCATGAATATCACCTCCAAAATCCCTACAGAAGTCCCAATCGTTTATGCCTGGTTGGCTTTTCTCAAAGTCGGTCTCAATCGCGCCGGTCTCATTCAAAGTGGGATCTTCAAAATCCTGATTCAAGTCCACTTCATACCTGCAGATCGGTAGCCAATTAAAGTTAAAGTAATTGATGATCCAATGAAAGGAATGAATATTAATCGCACCCAACGTTCAATACTATAATTTACCGATGTATGGTATGAATACCGCCAAGCGTTCTTTTCTCTTTTCGACCAACGGCCGTTACAATCGGTGATGCAGAAACCACGGGGACAGTACTAATATTCGGCCTCGAAGCCTCTGCAAATGAGGAAGGAATCGTAGGCTCCGGAGAATTGTTCCCTCCGAATCTGAACTCTTTAGTTACATATAGGCTCACAGTGTTAATGACCGTACTATCAAAGAGCATCATTACTAGATCAAGGTTGTTGTCATCTCGAATATCATATAAGATGATATGAGATGAGTCGAAAACATATCGACACTTTATAAATAGAGAAACGTCACTTCTATTGGTCCCAATTTTCCTATGAATTAGATTCTCAAAATCTCTATATTTTGCTCTCCGACCAACAATAAGAGGCAACATCTTGCCGCCCACGTATTCAAATGATAGCACATCCTTTAGAGTGCCGTCGATGTGTAAGACAAAAGAAGCCCTTCGTTCCTCTCTCCTGTAAAGACAAAATTAAACACTTATTAGAAGTTGTTTAATGCAATTTAAATGTGCTAAAAATGGAAATAGAGGAGAATGGAAAGGGAACTACATACCTTTTCATGGAAGGGAGGTTAGTATTGGTGCAATGCAATAGAATGATACTTTGGAGTGAACCAGTCGAATGGTGGTTTATGCCCCTACAAAGGAAGCAATGGAATGGGGTGTAAACAAATAATGTGTGAGGAATTATTGATTTAAACCATTCATATTTGAAAAATGAGGGGTTTTCTCAACTGAGTTCTAAATTATTAGGCGTGTAAACCAATGATATCCCACACATTATTGGTTTAAACAATTGATTGTTCAAACTTTAGGGTTGTAAACCAATAATCTGTGAGAAATTATTGATTTAAACCATTGATATTTGAAAATTTAGAGGTTTTCTCAACTGAGTTATAAAATATTAATGGTTTAAACGAATGATATCTCACACATTATTGGTTTAAACAATTGATTGTTCAAATTTTAGGGTTGTAAACCAACAATCTGTGAGAAATTATTGATTTAAACCATTGATATTTGAAAATTTAGAGGTTTTCTCAACTGTGTTATAAAATATTAGTGGTTTAAACCAATGATATCTCACACATTATTGGTTTAAACAATTGATTGTTCAAACTTTAGGGTTGTAAAGCAATAATCTGTGAGAAATTATTGATTTAAACCATTGATATTTGAAAATTTAGAGGTTTTCTCAACTGTGTTATAAAATATTAGTGGTTTAAACCAATGATATCTCACACATTATTGGTTTAAACAATTGATTGTTCAAATAATCTGTGACAAATTATTTCAAAAATTAGCTGTTTTCTCAACTGAGTTGTAAAATATTAGGTGTTTAAACCAATGATATCTCAACTTTTTACAAACTGTAGGTTTAAACCATTGATTTTGCAGAAATTACGAATTTTCCAATTGATTTTCTACAAAATTGTGGTTTAAACCATGCAGATTATGGGTTTCAAAATATACTTCTGACAAACTATTGCTTTAAACCATCTCTTAAACCATTGATCTTTGAAAAATGAGAAAATATATTAAGGGTTTTAAAAAACGATTTTTCACAAATATTGATTTAAACCATTTTTTCCAAAACTCTATTGGGTTTTACCTATTGATCTTTGACAAAAGAGAAGGAGAAAGTCACGGTGAGGCCATTTCCGAAAAAAAAAAACCCATCTCAAAAAAATAAACTCACAGTCAGAGGGGTACCAGCCTCTTTTGTGCCGGTGGCGGGGAGAGAGAGGACCGGCGAGAGAGGTAGAGAAGACCGGCGAGAAGACCGCCGGAGAAGACCGCCGGAGAGGGAGAGAGAGGTGGGTGGGTAAAGTGCTTTGCTTTTCTGAAATTGTAATTTTCAACAGCTGAAAGTAATCATCATAGTTCTCAGTTGATTTGATAGGGGAGAGAGAGGGAGAGAGAGAGAGGGAGAGGGAGAGAGAAGAAAAACGTATGTAAGGAAGGGTATTCTCGTCAAAGTCACTCAATATTAGTCATTTTCAAATCTCCCCTCTGGACACGTCATTATCATAATAAAGGCCTTTTTTTTGGTCATTTTCTCTTTTTTTTATATTTCCTCTAAAGCATCTTGTCTTTTGGTATTTAAAGAGCTATCAAAAGGTTATTACAGTTCCCAAAACACTTATACAAGCCTATTAAACAAGAAAAGACGAGCTGTGACCGCGCAACTATTAAAACATGTTTGTGCTGATATCATTTCCCTAAAAAATCACAGAAGCACATCATTTGCGGATGTTGCCAATGTATAAAACAGATCTATCAACACCACTTTTGGCAAGCCTATTGACCAACTCATCACTCCTAAGAGGAATATCTCTTATCTCTGCATCTCTCAACAATTTTGTCAATATACGAATCAAACCTCCATGGGCTCCTGCTATTTCTTTTAGCCCAAGAAATGATTTTCACTGAGCCACCTTTGACCATGAAAGTTTAGCTTTTTAAAACCATATCATGAGGTTTCCATCTTGCATCAATCTTCCTACTTGAGATTTTGTTCAAGATGTTTTCCTTCTAATTTATTACTATATCTGTCATAGATCTACGCCAGAAATCCTTACAGCTTTGGATACATTCTATCAACTTCATCGCAATCTTCATTAGTGAATAAGATTAGAGCATGCTTTTGTCCTCAAACGCACTACTATTTCTTTTTTTAAAGAAGACCATTGGACATTATGAAACGGGATTTTAGATGCCACAATTGAGATCTTCATTGATATGATTTTAAGTGGTTCATGACATAAAAGTTGATGATAGGAGAGTTAATCTGTTAAGAAGTCATTTTTGCACAAAACCAATTGTAGAACTATTATAGAACGACTATTCAACTTTGCATATGCAAAACAGGGGGTGGGTTCCTTTAGGGTGTCATTTTGATGATGTGAAAAGATGAAGAATGACTATTCAACTTTGCATATGCAAAACAGGGGGTGGGTTCCTTTAAGGTGTCATTTTGATGATGTGAAAAGACGAAGGTTGCTATTTTTTCTCAGGAGCTTATGCATTAAGCATCAGATCACCATGTGGATATAGTATTCGAGCTAACATTGGATTCAACCACTCTCAACTTGAAGGCGGGTATCATCGGTGACTCTGGGTCAGGGACGCTTTATTAAATCTCATAGTGTTTCTTCTTCCAAGATAACCAAAGATTTTTACAAGCTTTTGGTTGGGCGATACACTCTTTGCTACATGTGCATGTGCAGCTTACACTGCCCCACTCCTCTTTCAATGTCCATTGCTTTAGGCATACACACCTTAGAGTGTTTTCCATCTGTCTTGTGCTCCATCACCTTCAGGCGCATGGTTTTGACTGTATTTTTCATTGCCCATCCATCCTTGAGTATAGATATATGCTTTTGTTAAGGCTTCATGTATATAGCTTAGTTGAATCACTAGCTTGAGCCTTGTGAAGAGGTATTGATCTCCCATCAGTTTTGTCATGATTTATTGCCAGCTACAAATAGTGACGACCTGTAGGTGGGACTACTATATATATTTCGAATCCTGAATGAGATCCAAAAATCTTTATTGCTCAATATAAATTGACGACGTCGCTCAATACTCCAGTTCTGAATTGGGATTTAGCAATTGTTGGTTGTTCTTGTTTTTTATGAGACTTAGGGAAGACCGATAAAAAAACAATGAAGCACTTCTCAATGTCTAATAATGTTCCGTTCTACAGGAATGGCTGAGCCTATCTACACTGTTGCATCTGATAGCGAAACCACCGGCGATGACAAACAATTGCCTACATTCCCTAAGCCTGCTCTTGGAATTGATATTGGAACTTCTCAATGCAGTGTGGCATTATGGAATGGTTCATGTGTGGAACTGCTTAAAAATACCAGAAACCAAAAGCTGATGCGCTCGTATGTCACTTTTAAAGATGAAGTCCCTTCAGGAGGGGTAAGCGAAGTTGGCCATGACGAACTCGAAATATTCTCGGGACGTGCAATCTTCAACATGAAACGCTTAGTTGGTAGAATGGATACAGACCCAGTAATCCATGCCAGCAAGACACTTCCCTTTTTGGTACAAACTTTGGGTATCGGCGTTCGGCCATTTATTGCAGCCTTAGTGAACAATGTTTGGAGATCGACCACACCCGAAGAAGTTCTTGCAGTGTTTCTTGTGGAATTAAGAGCCATGGCTGAGGTTCAGTTGAAACAAGCAGTACATAATGTAGTTCTTACTATTCCAGTCTCATTTAGTCGGTTTCAACAGACCAGAATTGAGCGAGTCTGTGCCATGGCTGGGCTACATATCCTTAGGCTAATGCCAGAACCAACGGCTGTGGCGCTTCTATATGCTCAGCAGCAACAACAGACCATACATGAGAATATGGGGAGCGGATTTGAGAAGGTCGCCCTTATTTTTAACATGGGTGCAGGGTATTGTGATGTTGCTTTAACTGCTACAGCTGGAGGAGTTTCACAAATCAAAGCATTATCTGGTAGGGCCATTGGGGGAGAGGATTTACTCCAAAATGTCATGCATTATATCATGCCAAATTTGGACGGAATTTCTTCCAGTCATGGAATTAGTGAGATTAAATTAATGTGCTTGCTGAGGATTGCATCCCAAGATGCAATTCACACTCTCTCCTCCCAAACTAGTGCTTTAATAAATGTCGATTTGGGCAATGGGTCTAAAATATCAAAACCCTTGACTCGAGAAATTTTTGAGGAGATGAACAGTGAGGTGTTTGAGAAATGCGAGAGTCTGATAACACAGTGTTTGTACGATGCGAAAATTGTTGCTGAAGACGTAAGTGATGTCATACTTGTTGGGGGATGTTCAAACATTCCGAAGATAAGAAGCCTGGTTCTAGGGTTGTGTAAAAAAGAGGTTCCATACAAGGGGATGAACCCATTAGAAGCAGCGGTATGTGGTGCTGCATTGGAAGGAGCTGTGGCTTCGGGAATTACAGATCCTTTGGGGAGTTTGGACTTGCTAACCATTCAAGCCACTCCTTTGAGCCTTGGAATTCGAGCTGATGGAGAAGGTTTTATACCGATCATACACAGGAACACAACAATACCTGCGAGAAAAGACATGCTTTTCACGACTGCACATGATAATCAGACAGAGGCACTGATTGTTGTATATGAAGGGGAAGGGAGGCAGGTGGAGGAGAACCATCTGTTAGGCTACTTTAAGATCGTCGGGATTCCACCAGCACCGAAAGGTTCTCAAGAGATTAGTGTATGTATGGATATTGATGCTTCGAATGTGCTGAGAGTGTTGGCTGGCGTTGTTTCGTCTGGCACCCAAGTTCCTGTGGGTCCTTTTATTGAAGTAAGGATGCCAACTGTGGATGACGGACATGGCTGGTGCACTCAAGCTCTGCTTAAAATGTATGGTTCAACTCTGGACTTGGCAACTGTACCAAAGAAGATGTAATGATCTGGTACGCTTCTTTTGTCCATTTTCTTACATAGTTATGTTTCCCTTTTCACGGGGGACTAAAAAGTGTGGTTGCACAATTAAGTTCTCCTAGAACACTTTGTAACAAACACTCCATCTGTAGTGGCCATGCTGTTTGTTTGTCTTGTTAGCTGTGGAATGTGATTTCTTTTCTAATAATATGACCTTTAGCTAATAAATCTTCATGGCAAATACTCGCACTGGATTCAAGCTCAAAGAAAGTAGCTCTGTTTTGTATCACCTTTACCTTTGATAGAATGTATAAATGGGTTGTGTTTGATATTCAATGTCAAATACTCAATTTTTGTTATGGTTCTTTAGCAGCAGATGGGAAGCTCTTCATTATATGTTACTTCTAAACTGATCAAGCTTTATCACGTTATTGGGGGATTATTTTGGCATTTTTATATGGGTGCAACTGGGGTCGGGTTCAACCCGAAAAAATCAGGTTGGGTTGTGTTTGAGTTGGGTCGGGTTCGGGTTGAGAAAGTTGAACCCGAGTCGGGTATGGGTTGACCCAACCCGCATCAAAACTCGACATTTTTTTATTTTTTTACCATTTTTCTGTTTTGTTTTTTTAGAACATAAAAACCTAAAGGGGATAGATATCACCATAACCTGGCCAACCCGATCCAACCCGACCCGAATTGGGAAATTGGGTCGGGGTCGGGTTAGCCTTCATCGTGTTGGGAGTTGGGTGCAGGTTGACGGTTAATAGTTTCGGGTTGGCTTCAAGCCAAGCCGACCCGACCCAAGTTGCACCCCTACATTTTTACCAAGTATTTATATATTTTTTTCAGAGAATTTCACTATATGAAAGAGTAGGGATGTCAAATATCTCAATTCGTATCGGATCCACATATCAGTGTCACGATTCATTCGAATCCTAACTCTATTGGGTCCTACTCAGTCAGATTCACAGATCCTAGTTCCTGTATTTATGTCACAGTCTCACTAAGAATTAGAGCATCCGTCAGAGTGTCCTAGGTCCCACATCTTGTTGATGATTCATATTTGAACCAACAAAAAACCACAAGTATGACTAATCAGAGACTGGACTGTTAGGGAAAAGGAGTTGGTAGTAAATGATTTTTATGCTTAAGACAAAGTTTAAGTCACTCAAATTTTGCAGCTCTTTCATAAGTAAATATAGTTGTCTAATTTGCAGCTCAATTGGGTTCATGATTGAACTCGATGTAGACAATCGTAAGGGGCCCCATTCACTGTGTTGGGCTTAGTTATTCCATCTAGATATCTTTTGTACACAAATAGCGGCCTGCATGAACTAGTCACTCTTGCTTTGGAAGGGCTAGGTGTTATTGGTGAAGCCTGATCTCAGTCTAATCTGGAAAGTTTTGTACTTTCATGAATTAGGGTTTTTCCCATTATTGTAACGCGTCTCTAAACGCCATATAAAAGGGTGTGATATCAGTAGCCGCCCTAGAGAGTTATGAGGGTTTTGTAATCTCTTCTTCAGAATAGTGGAATCGTTGGCTTGTCGCTCTGCCGTGGACATAGCCCATACCATACTGGTTGGGTGAACCACGTAAATCTGGGTGTTCTGTGTGTGATTTTTCGTTTATCTTTTGCAAATCGCTATTCTGATGCGTTGTTAATTCCCAAAACTAGGCTTTAACTCACTTGGATAAAATGCAAATTAGGAACTGCAGAAAGATGATTGATCATCATAAAATTTGATATTCCATCTAGATGTCTTTTGTAGACAAATAGCGGTCTGCATGGAGTAGTCACTCTTACTTTGTGACAGTAGCCAACCAATACTACCAATGGTTTTTGTATATAGGCACTTCACCCCTGTAGTTTGCCTTCTTGCAAAAAAAAAAAAAAAAACACCTCTACTAGCAGTTTTGCATTGCGTATAGATGTCTATTGTTTGTGTGTAGTTTTCAAATATGCAGCTGCTATTAAAAAGCTTAAGCAATGGTAACAACACAGTCGTTTGTGACGGAAAAAGTTAAAAATACCCTTGGATTTGTGAAGAGGCTAAAATGGCTTAAGCTTAAGCAATGCTAAAAGGTGAGCAGAAGCTCTAAGCAGGTTTCTTATGACAAAAATAATAAAAATAAACCTCTAGGATCTCTAGATCGCACATTGAGCCGTACATTAGAAACCATGGCTCTTTTTTCTGTTCAGCATAATGCAAAAGGGCAGATTCAGGCAAGACATCTCCTAAGAAATTGTTATTCAAGTCTTTATGAGAGAGAGGGACATCATGCTGTTCAATTTTCACAGAAAGAGAGGAAGGAATGACCATTGAATGGACAAGAATGGAGTGGCGACCCTCAATTGAAAACTGGAGAATCAAGTGGCGACCAGCAATCGGAAACCGATGAATCGGTAGCGACCGTGAATGAATTTGTTCATTCGTTCAATTTTCCCATTATGTAATAGAACTATTATATCATAAATACGCCTCATGTTTAGCATTTTATTTTAATTTCAAAAACATGAATCTAAATATATATTAAAAAAAAAAAAAAAAAAACTTGTCCATGTTCCACATGAGACACTGCAGCAGACCCAAATTGTTGTCCACATGCCCCATCCCAGCTGACCCAAGTCATTTCGATGCGTAAGACGGTCCAGGTCCGTTGACAGCCCTGTGAACAGTTAAGAGAGTTTTGGGTTAAGAGAATTGGGTGAGAGAAAGGAGACATGTATCCCTCCTTATCTAATCCTATGTTACATGGATTTCAATACTTTATTCACTGCAACACTTCTATATCTCTTTAATTTACTTTTTCTAAATACTAGAACAAATTTATAATTATTGCATGTTTTGACTTTAATCTGTCCTAATACTAAGTTTTCTTTTTGATTGGCAATACTAAGTTTTTTATATTGAAATAAAAAATTATAGTTACTCAACCTACCAAAATTGTCAACATATAACTATATTACCATTACATTAGTCGAATCTATGAATCTTTTTTTTTTTTTTGAAGTTAGCCGAATCCGACACTTGATACTTGTGTCAGATTCTGACAGTTGTATCTGTAGTTCTGTACTCATGCAACATAGATCTTATCATATCTGGATGTAGTCAATCTGCCTAAATAATGCGGGTGCTTAAGAGGGAAGAAGAAGAGAAATTAGAAATCAAGAACACAACTTAGAGAAGAAGAAGAAAATGGGAGCAAAGCTCAACCCAATTGATATTCCATCAATTACATAAGTTAATCAACATCCAAAATCCCCTCTAAAGCTGGTTTCTAACTCTTTAAATAAAATAAAACCAAAGCAAATTCGTTCAAGCTCCTCCACTAGCTAACTTAGGGACTAACACAACATTAATTGTATTGGAACTCACTAACTTTGACTGTTTTGGGCACCTACAGACACAGTCCACTAAAACTGCCCACTTGACCACTTTTCGAGCACAAATACTTGTTGGAAAGATCTCAAAAAGACCTACAATTTTGTAGTTTACCACTTTCCATAATTCTACCATTTAGAGGTCAAAAAACAAGGTTAAAAAACGGGCCAGCAACATTACTGCAGGAATGCACCTTGGAACTCCACCAAAACCACTTAAGCATGACATGGCTGCCATGTTGGCACTGCATCACTAACCATATAAATTTAGTTGTGTTTTGTGTTTCTAATATATTTTCTTTACTGCTTTTGTGATTTGATCCGGATTCTACTGATTATTTGATTATGATCAGAGGGTAATGAAGCGATGGCTCGTAACTATATAAATTTAAGTTTGTTTTGTGTTTCTGATTTATTTTCTTTAGTGCCTTTGTGATTTGATCCTGATTACTCCGATTATGATTATAGCGTAATGAAGAAATGGGTCAACCCCCTGTTAGGGTGATAAGAGGACCATACAAATAGGTATGAATTGCTGGTATGCCCTTCGGGGTTGTCAAGCTTGTTTTGGGTTTCTTCTTATCCTTATTCTCGGCCGGTCTGGTCTCTGGTAGGCTGGAGGTTTGGGGGTGATGGTTAGCCCCAGGCTTTTGAGTTTTCTTTAGGATTTCTCCCCTGTTTTGTTTTTGAGGCTATGTGGTTTTTTGTCGTCCTCTTATTTGTCTATCTATAAAACTTTGAAGTCCTCCAAAGGGTCACTCTTTTCCGGGTTTTAATAAATAAAAAACTGAAGCAAGGATGAGCCTTGTACATGGAAGTGAGCATGCGCTGAAAGCAGAATGCAGTGGCTTTGGTTTTATTTTGAATTCAATACATAGATTGGTGTAAAGCTCAGGAAGCTCATATGATGCGAAGAAGGGGAGTTCAAGCCACCGCCTCAAAGAGAAATTTTGCAATATGCAGTTGGAGGGTGGCGGGATCACAGTAGGCTGCGTAGTAGAAGCTCTTGGTGACAGTGAGGAACGTTTGCTTGAGGTTTGAGGCTAAGCCATGAGAGCACTGAAGCACGAATTGGACAAGCTTTTGCATTTCAGAGTCTACCAGATGAGACCCTTTGTATCTTCCATGACCATCATCCATTTGCCCCTGGTCATTGAATAAAAAATGCATCAGCTCAAAAAAAAAAAGGAAAGATAGAAGGAAAACACACCCCTAGGGGTGTCAATAGTCAAATTGTTTTGATAGATAGAGAACAGCCAAAATAGGTTTGAGTGGACAGAAAAGCTTCCTTACCTTGGCCTTCTGTATGTGAAGAAGGTGGTGGCAAATGATATTGATCTGATTAGTGAGCTGCGCATAGTGGGGATGAAAAGAGAGCTCTTCCGAGGGTGGGTGCAAGGAGCAGAGGTTTATCGTGTGCACTAGAAGCTCGGCGTTGCCTTGATTTCCATTGTCCTCACTGTCTTCTTGAGCTTGCAATGTCAGCATCCATGTGTCCCACTGAACCAAGAAAACATAGTATGTAAGAGGAATGCTAGACCTAGTCACACAACTAGGTTTGGCTTTCCTAATGGTAGGCCCATTGAATATGTGCCACATGGTTGTAGTGATTCGTACCGTTGATCTTGTGGGAAACCATACTGCCAGTTTGGTTGCAGGTATTTACCTCTTAGTGGTATAAGTAGTCAACAGGGAGGAGACAAACATTGGATTTGCCTGGAACTTACCTCGTAGTATAATGGCAGGTAGTGTTTGGTTGTCAACCTCGTAGATTAATGGTAGGGAGTGTCAGACCAATATAGAGGGAGAAGAGACAGAGGGGGAGGGAAGAGAGAGAAAAAGCATCATTCCCAAGATATCCAAGCAAAATTCCACCTTTTTGTGGTTTTTGGTTTGTGGTTTTTGGCTCGAATTTCTTTGGGAGAAAGAGACAAAAAGCATCGTTCCTAAGAAATCTCAGCTTTGCCTTGAGATTAGAGGTTCATTAATTGAAAAGAAATTCCTCTGATCATTAATATTTGAAGGCTTCATGAAGTGGGACAGAATCTCCATTCGATGCATGATCATTCTCATAGCAGTCCACAAGATGAACGGTCCCAATTATGACACAGATGCCATGTGTATCTGAGCTTGTGACTAGGATCTAGGGCTCAGGAACTATGTACTTAAAGCGTGTTTTAATTGGTGATGCACGTCCCTACCATGCACCGCTCGGGCCTCCAATGAAAGAATGTTCAGGGTCTTTAGCAAGGCTCCAATGAGTCTCCCACTCCTTGTATTCGAATCGGACCTGATTGTAAAATTCTTGGCATTATATTCTTGGTTTATGTTAATCATGAGTTCATCTGAATTCTAAAGAAAATGGTAGTATTAGAAGCCTTAATACTAGGAAAATCCTAATTATCATTCTAACATAATGTGATTAAGATTCTCGTGCAACTTCTCATAGTATCATTCTCCGGAAGTCTGTTTAGAAATTAAAATAATTTTAGTTTCCTTAGGTGAAAATTGATTGATTAGAGACAATTAATTAAGATTTTAAACAGAATTATGTACCTTTTACTGCTAAAATAATCTTGGAGAAAAGCTTTTCTACGTTCCGCCATATTTGCTGGGCCAACATATGACAAAATGGCTTCAATGAGGATCGCAGTTCGAGCCCAAGCAAGTCTCTGGGTCGCCCTCTCCGGGTCTGGTATGCTCGTCGCTACCAGAAAGTAAGCTCGGAGAAATTCTTGCTTACTCAACCCAAATTCTTGCAAATTACACTGTGCATACCACCTGAGAAGGAGTAATTCGGTCAAGTTGTCAAATACAAGGGCTTTTTGGTCATCATGGGAGAGGGATCTCATTGAGTCTCTTACTTTTGGATGTCTAGCAGCTCCAACTGATGCATGGCTTGTGAATTGTTGAAGTCTAATTTTGCAAGCTTGAGAAAGGTATTGTTGTTAACATAGGGCATCCTGCAAGGTGAATAGTTAAAACGACTAAAATGCCCCTAGAAAACTCTTTGCAGGAAAATGTTGGGAAAACTCTTACGTTTAACCTGAGAAGGTATTATTCAGTCATTTTTTAAAAAAATTAGGAGCAAAAGTACCAAATATTAGTATAGTAAGGTGGGTTTGTAAAATTCAAACCTGTAGAGTGTCTTCCCAATCCATACGTCGTCTTCCCTGCCGTAATGCTCCAAGTAGAAACATGCCTCTATACCTGGAAGGCTAGCATACCATGGAAAGTCCAGTGCATATTCTACCTGTTTTTAGCAGAAAATCAATTCTGATACCAATGGATCAACCAGGTTTTGCTTAAATTTACTTTCACCACAACATAATCTTGTTATGTACCTCACCAGGCAAGTCCCTGGTTATTAACCATTTATCCATGATTTGATTTGAAGCTTGCTTTTCTCTAAGGAACTTGTAAGAAAATGTTTTCGCTTCCTCAAGAATCTTCTCTCTAGGAAACAGAACTTGTGAGGCTCTGTTTAAGTTTAAAATTCCAGTAACAGCTTGGCTTGACTGTCCAGCGAAGCAAAAGAATTCGGGTCCTTTCTGAAACTGCCGAAATGCATCTGCAACAATGTAAAATTAGAGCCATATAAGTATTTGGGATCAATGAGCAAGTAGAATTAGGGAATTTAGTTAATGTCATGTGTTTACCGGCCGCAACGTCGTACCCATGTAACCTTAGGAGCCTGAATCCCATGGCAGTATCATCGACGTCTTGTACACTTGAATTTCTTGAACAAAAGATCCCGTCTTCAGTCCAATATCTGAAATTTTATTCGAGTTTAGTAGAGGATTGCTTGATGTGATCCTAGCCATTCTCACTTGGGGTTCTGTTATTTGTTGGATGAAGAAATAGTTCATTAAATTAGTTAATATAAAGCTGATGATTGATAATACCTATAGACATAATTGAGACACTTTTCGATCTCAGGTTCGAAAAATCGAGAGATTCCAAGGCGCTCCAAGCGATCAACAGCCCAAAGATGCTCGAACAAGTCCAATGGGTAAATAGTTGGCACTGAAGGAGGATGGAAAGCTACATTACTAGATAAATAAATGAAGGGAATTGTTCCCCCGACCTTGTTTCAATAATGGCTCTTTAATAGCTTTCTAATTCACAATATGCTCTTAATTTTCAAATAAAAAAATGGTTAGCTAGATTGCCATTATCAAACAAGGGAATGGGGATATGATTTCCCTCTCCAAAACAAAGGTCGAATTTTCTTAAGAATTGTGAAGTGTTTTACCTCTACCATTGAATCTTTCCACTGTTTTCTTGAGGAATCCCAAGCATTTTTCGTCTTTTGTATGCATGAAAGCATAAGCGGTTGAGGATGGCGAAAACATGAAGGAACCATTTGCTAATTGTAGCCTGAGTAGCTTTTCCCAGTCCAAATCTTCCATTCCTTCCATGCTATGGAGTACTGTCGTTGGCACCTTATGTAGCAGTTCCTTTGGTATCCTTACATTCATATAGACCATGAAGACAGTGAGAAACCCACTGTAAATAAAACCCAACAGTTCATACTTTATGAGTGACTCATGATCTAGTGAATTCACCACCGATGAGTCTATGTCGCAACGTTTCAATCCTAATAGAAAGAGTAAGTTGATGGGGGTGACAACTGACCACTGTTCGATCAATGTCAAAGGTTGTGATTGGAATCGTGGTCACTCATGGGAGATTGATTCTCGTTAGAAAATAATTGTATGGTTTATGTGAAACAATCAATGACTCCAAAAACTTAAGCTGCTAGAGTTTGTATTATTTAATCATTTATACTTAACAGTCCTCATGTGTGACCCATCTTTTTTGGGTTGGCCGTACACTTCGCACATGTGGCCTCTCTTCTGGGTTAGCCATGTGGCCCCTTTTTTGGGTTAGCTGTAGTAGTGGATTTTTAATATCAAGGAGTTGTTGGATTTTGAACCGAGGCCTGCCGTGAGGCAATAGCACTGATACTGATAAATTTAAGATATTCACTAATTCTTGGATACATTTACAAGAGGATCAATGTGTGCTTATATAGAGCACTTACATGATAAACATGGAATGGAATCAAAATAATTATAGAAGGAAATAATCCTAATCAAATCTACTTTCCTAATCTCTCTTGCTTCCCTCTTCTAATCAACTTGCCTAATTTATCTAGTTGCATCGTTTACCCAACTTACCTAATCTACCTCCAAGATGATCCAACGGTGAGCTCTTAACCCAATCCAACCGTTGGATCCCACATATTCTAACAGATACGTTATGAAACAACCAATTTCTCTAAAAGCTTAAGCAGTTAGAGAGCTGGTGTTATATTATCATTTAGACTTCGTACTCCAGGGATTTTCATAATTTTTCTCAAAACGATTTGAGCATGTTATGGAAAGTGAGTTTTTGAAATACCTGTTGAGCTTGAGATCTCTCTTGGCATATATGTCCTGCAAAACAGGACAATCATAGGGAAGTTCCAAATTCAATGTTCTAGCAATTTCTATTAGAGAAGGGAAGGCAACTTCAAATCCTATAAGCATGTGCTCTGGATCTTCATCTTCAAGTTTCCTCATGTGTTCTCGGATAAACGACAATCCTGTTACACGGCAAATCCCATTTAGCTTAATAATCACATTTTAATGTATAGATAAGTAACTTGTACTACAAAATTTGGCTCTTTAAATACCTTTTTCGCATCTTTCAGGGTAAATTTTCCATGACTTCAACGCGATTACACAAGCCAAAGTGTTAATTAGCCGATCATAGACAGAAAATATGTGGCAATCCCCCCATGACCCATCAGCTAACTGATTCTCAACAATCCATTGAAGAGTGGAAGGGAACTGAGGAGTTTCAGTTCCATTTATGTCCTCAATTTGGGCGACCCACGCGGTATCATATGCGGAAGCAGTTATTTCTCCATCATTCATGGAATGAAACATCGCTTTGATGACGTTGATTTGTCGCTTAATCTGGATTGACACTCACATCCTCAAACATGGAATGAACAAAATTTTGAATTCATCTCTTTTAATTACCAAGAAGAAATGTACATTCATAATTGAATTTTGAGCTGAAATAACCTCTAGAGCTTCTCTTTCATCAGTGTCAAGGTGCTTCTCCGGCCATTGAATAGCTGAGAGGTCATCTCGAAGCGTGTCTTTATAGTCTGCATGTATAACAAGCCTTTACTTATTCATTAAACCTAAAACATCTAGATTTACATATGAATTTATATCTATGTATGTTAGTTTCTATATGACCATTATATACAGATACATTTCAAGTGGGTAAAGCCTCAAGTGTAGCAATTTGGCCTATTTTCTTGCCTTCGATAGGAGCTCCAGATAGTACGTAGCATTTTGAACGAGGAAAAGTGGCATGTATCTGTTTCCATCTGATCCCGAGAGCGAAATGGAGACCTAAGAAAATAATAAAGGAAAATGAAATTTAGGTCCAGAATAATCAAAGTGATTAGGAAGATGATCTCATCTTGATGATTTAAAACGAATCATGACCCAGTGTACATGTAGCATATGTGCTTGGGCAACAAGTCATTCTAGGTTTTACACTGAAGGGAGATCTCATTCGCAAGATCGAAAAATGCAAAAATCAAGCTAGTATAAAAATTAATGTATTATCATAAACAAAAGATCACATTTAACACTTGGTGAAGCATAAGTATCTAGTTAATGTCATGTATTATCATTCTTTTGTCCTTCGCTTGTCTTTAGTCTTGCAGTGGTTGTGCGGGAGAGGTGTCTTGGGCATATAGAGAATGGAATTCTCTAAGGTTTGAGGTCTAAACAAGACAAATGTGATGATCACACCTTAGATCCCTATTTTTGTGTGCCGGTTATTAACCCGGAGAAGAAGTCATACAAAATACTAGTAGCCTTTAGATAAAATTTGAACACTACCTATTCATGAACAAATGAGATTCTTCTTCCAATCACATATATCACTTTTACTAAGAAGGTTGAGATCACTTCCTATTTTAAGCTGTGTTCCATCCATAATGGGCCCATGAGATGAATGATATCCAGATCACATTTATCGCTTTTACTAACTAAGATTAAATTAGGAGAAATGTATCAGCACAGCCATGTTTTAATAATTGCACAAACTACTCAGCTTGTCTTTTCTTTTTTAATTGCTTGGGAGAGCTTTTTTGGGAACTGTAAGCAATAAAATACCAGCTGAGTTAGTTGTTAATTTTTAAAGTGTATTTTTTGGGTAGCTTTAATTTGTTTTTATTTTGAGAGATGTAGTGAAGGCAAATATGTATTTTTGTGTCCATGAGCATGTTGGTCTTTTTGGCTAGCTTGCACATGTGTGAGCCACACATGTTTGCTCCATCTTTTCCCACTACCTACCTTTTTCAAATTCAAACCCTTACTTGGAACTCCAAACCCACTACTTCCCTAAGCATTTAAGACACCACTTTCCCATACCCACTACCAGGGGCGATGCCAGAAATTTTGCACAAGGGGGGCAAAAATTATAGTAATTTTTTTTCTATCTTAGGGATGATTGGAAAGGGGGGCATATTTTTTTAAAATGGGGTAACTATAAAAATATATTAAAAAATAAAGGTATTTTTTTTTTCCCAAAAAATTAAGGGGGGCAATTGTCCCCCTTCCCTTTCAAGTGCCATCGCCCATGCCCACTACCACTTACCTAAGCTATTTTCTCTTTGCTTTTCATTGACTAAGCCTATTCTAATTAACTCATTTTTGTTAGAGATTCTCCACCACCTAGACCTTCATTGAAGCTTCATTGAAGCTCTCTTGTGTGCAAGCTTCCTCTTGAAGCTTTCTTCTTTTTATTGTTGTTTATCTTGTAGTGTTGTTTTTTCTATCATATATTAAAGCACATCTTTTTTGGGCATTGTTCTTCTTCTACTTGGTTGTTCATCTTGGGCTAGTGTAAACTTTGGTTTCACTATTTGAGAAGAAGATTCTCCGGTGTTGTGAAATCCATCTTTCTCTATATTAGTGCACTTATTAAATCATGGTTTTGCTGATATCATTTTCCTTAAATTAATATAATATTATTTGCAAATAAGATCTATTGAATTGTTGTTGCAACAATGGAGCTTTGTGCCTTGGAAGAAGAAAGGGAAAATTTTGTGGGAAGTATGCTTGCTTGCCACTTGGTGGGTGGTATGGAAGGAGGGAAATGCGCGGGTGTTTGAGGGAATGTCCAAGGCTCCTCATTATCTTTATATGCGGATAATTGCTTTGATTATTAATTGGACGAGATGCCAACCATCTTTCCGGTTTGTCTCAGCGTTTGATCTTTGGGAAGGATGGAGGGTGGTGTGCTTGAGTAGTGAGTGGGCTAATAAAGTTGTGCAGAGATGGGAACCACCGCCTCAAGGAGTGTTAAAAATAAACTTCGATGGTGCTTGCTTTGGGAATCCTGGTCCAACCGAGGTGGGAGGTTTATGTCGTGATGATGCCGGCAAGGTTCTTTGGTCTTTTTGGGGCCCTTTAGGTGTGACTGACGCTACGGAGGCGGAAGTCCAAGCGGCTTTCAATGGCATAAAAAAGGTGAGTAGGGACCGTCCGAAGAGTGTAATTGTTGAAGGGGATTCGTTTAATGTTATCCGGTGGCTGAGGGGTGGGATGGCTCCACCTTGGAGGTTTTTGGATCTTTTTGACGAAATGGAAGATATATTGGCGGAATCAGATATTGAGTTGATTCATTTTAGAAGGTCCGCTAACGAGAAGGCGGACGCTTTGGCTAGAAGAATGGTAGTATGCATCTCGATGAATTGGTCTGATCAATTTCCTATTTGATGGCCTAGTCATTTTGTAATTAGCTTTTATTTTTTATTTTTTGTTCTAATTCTTTAGGTATTCCCTTTCGGGTGTCCCTTCTGTTTCTTTTATAATATATGCCACTTCAAAAAAAAAAAAATTGCAAATAAGAATCAATTTTGGTTGATTCCAGAAAGGCCATAAAGTTTCCTCTCCCCAAAAGAATGAAAAAAAGGTACACACTCGTACTACAAGAGAAGTTGCAGATTATTTTTCATGAAAATCGTTTGAAATTTTAAGAATTCGAACAAAAAACATATTACTACGTACTTTGAATGGTTTCTATTGCTTTCATGCAAAACATGGCCAGATTTTGGTGGGGCGTCCATCTATAGATAGATAGATAGATAAATAGATAGAAATCCAAACTTACTTGAAGAAGCTTCCTTGGTATTTGGTAAGAAAGGTAATGGAGAAAAGCAGTGAAGGAAAGCTTGAGAAGCCATCTTAGAATGGGCAGAAATGAGAGAGAGTGGGAGGAATATAAATGAAAGGAGAAACAAGAACAAGACATGAACGGCTTGTCTCGTATGAAGTATGCATGAGAAAAGAATATACTGTCAGTTGTATATTAGATTAGAGACTCCCATGTCTACAGAAGAAAACATGGATCGCTGTCACGCGAATGCCCTCATACTCCTATTTAAAACATAGCAAAAACACATTTTATATCTAGGGAAATGAGATCCTCAATACTTTTGATTGCACAAGTACAAAGGAGTATCTTGGGAATTGTAACAACCAATAAAAGTTTGATTGCACAAGTACAAAGGAGTGTTGAAAGAGTGCCGCTGTATCAATTTCATTACTTTTACACTAATAATTTGCCATCGAATGCTAAACCGAAGGGTGCTCCCATCGGACAATATTAGCCAGGTGCATTTAAAATGGCACAGAAATGTATAAAATTTTATGAATAATAAATGCACTTTAGTGAGATTGTCTAATGAGCATGCCCTTGTAGGTGGTTTTTTGCAAGGGTGCCCTTCAGTTTAGTATATTAAATTTGATTACCTACGCATCTAAGGGATTGCTAAACTGAAGGCAGCCTTTGCAAAAATCAGCCATTAGGCGAAACAATTTGATCCACGTCATTAATATGGGAATTGCTAGCGTCCATCGCAAAAGGATTTTCGCGGAAAGCCTTTTGCGATGGAGCTTAGCAAATCCCTATTAATATATCTATCTTTTTTTTGAAATGGCAATAATAATATATAGCAAATTTAGGAGGCCGAGATGGACCACCCATATCTACAATAGGAAGCAAGAAAGACACAGGAACGAAGAAAAAACAAAATACAGAGAAAACCCTTATCAGGGAGGAAGGTGGTCGAACCACAGAATAGAACCACCGGAGACACCACGCTTAGCTAGCGCATCCGCTTTTTCATTTGCTGATCTTCTAACATGTTGAAAGCCGATAGCGGACCCCGCAGTTAAGTCCTCAATCTCATCAAAAATGGAAAGAAATCTCCACGGAGGAGCCACATCACCTTTCAGCCAACGAATCACATTTAGCGAATCACCCTCAACAATGGTCTGATCCATCAACCTTCTATCAATATTCAAAATGCCACAATGTGCCGCCCTTACTTCCGCATCTGAGGAATCAGACACACCAATAGAGCCGTAGTATGCCCACATAACATCCCCCTTATCATTGTGACAAACCCCTCCCACTCCTGCCGGACCCGGATTGCCGGAACTTGCACCATCGAAATTAACCTTATACATGTTTTGAGCAGGGGGCTTCCACCTATGCAAAATAAGATCTCTGCGCTCAACACTAAAGCACACCTCCCGCCAACCTTCCCAAAGATCAAAAGCCGATACAAACCGAAAGGATGGGAGGCATCTCACCCAAGATATAACCAAGGTGATGATCTTCAAGTAAATCCAATGAGGATTCATGGCTTTCCCCTCAAAGACTCTAGAGTTCCTCTCCTTCCATATAGACCACCACGTAGCAAGTAAACAAAAATTCCACAAGGTTTTTCCTTTTTCCTTCCAAGGAACCCCTCCCCATTGGTGCAATAGCGACGGAATAGATTTTGGAAAAACCCAACAAATCCCAAATCGCATGAAGATGAAATGCCATATGAGCCTAGTGAACGAACAATGCATAAACAAGTGATCCACAGATTCCCCATCATGCAGACATAGTGGGCAATGATCAATAAGCCACATACCACGGTTTCTCAGAAAATTGATAGTTTGTATTCTATCACGACAAACCGCCCAACCAAAGATACAAACTCTAGGTGGGCAATTAAATTTCCATACCTTTGCCGAACATGAAGGGTTAGAAATGGGCATAATACTTTTATAGAAAGATTTAACTGAGAAAGTCCCAGAAGGTTCCTCAATCCAAAGCCTTTTATCCTCCCCATTCCTTTTAATGTAACAACCCGCAAGAAGGGCCCGCAGGCTAGAGACCAATTCCACCTCCCACTCAAAAAATGATCTTCTAAACCCAGGGTTCCACACAAGAACACCCTCATTCCACTCAAAGCAATCGCTAACAAAGGCCTCCCTATTTGAAGCCATATTGAATAATCTCGGAAATCGACACTTAAAGGACACATCCCCACACCACACATCCTGCCAGAAAGATATTCTATCACCCCTATACACTCTAAATCTAACCTTTAACTTGAAAAGAGAAGAGATTTTTAGAATGTCTCTCCAAACCGACAACCCTTTTTTTCAAACAAGTCCAAGGATTCCCATCTCCCCATATCACATCCATACTTACTTCTAATGACCTTGACCCACCAACGATCATGCTCATCCCCAAATCTCCATAACCATTTACCCAAGAGCGCATGATTAAAATCTCTAATTCTCCTGATACCCAAACCACCCAACTTGATGGGTATACAAACCTCCTCCCATTTGACCAAAGCAATTCCTCTCTTATCCTCATTCCCACCCCACAAAAATCTCCTCTGAATCTGTTCAATCCTGAGGGAGACACTAACAGGGCATTTAAATAAAGACATGAAGTATATAGGTATATTGGACAATACTGCCTTAACCAGCACAAGCCTACCACCACGAGAAACAAGATTCCTTTTCCATGAACCTAATCTTCTCTCGATCCTCTCAACTATAGGAACCCACATGTCTTTATTCGGTCTACCAACCCCTAAAGGAAGGCCCAAATATGAGGAAGGCAATGTGTCCAGCTGACATCCCAGAATCACAGCAATTTCCAGAGCCCTCTCCTCAGGAATATTCAAAGCAAAAATTTTAGACTTGTGGAAATTAGATTTTTGGCCTGAAATAAGCTCATAGCATCTCAAAATGGCTTTTAAGTTTCTCACTTGCCCAATCTCCGGCTCACAAAATAATAATGTATCATCAGCAAATTGCAAGTGGGAGACCTCCACCTCCTCCAAGCCGATCCTGAATCCTCTAAAAAGATCAAGACCGCTTCCCTTCGCCAGTAACCTACTAAGGGTTTCCGCCACAATGATAAACAAGAAAGGGGATAAAGGATCCCCTTGTCTAAGCCCTCTAGACGACTTGAAGAAACCCTTTGGAGATCCATTAATGAGAATAGAAAACCAAGCAGATGACACACAATTCTTCATCCACGAACGCCATAGACATCCGAATCCCATACGCTGAAGAGAGTAATCCATACATCCCCAATCCACTCTATCATAAGCTTTCTCCATGTCCAACTTACACAAGATGCCTTGCTTACGAAGTTTGCGATATGAGTCAATAGCCTCATTTGCAATCAAGGAGCAATCTAAAATTTGTCTTTTTTCTACGAAAGCACATTGATAATCCGATATGATTGATGGAAGTACCCTTTTTAAGCGATCCGCTAAAACTTTAGCCAAAACCTTATAAAGGCATCCCACAAGACTGATAGGCCTAAACTCTGATATCCTGCTAGCACCTTCCACCTTAGGAATTAGAGTAATGAAAGTAGCCCCCGAACCTCTATCCAACTCCATTCCTTGATGGAACTCATGAAAAAATACCACTAGGTCACCCTTGACATATTCCCAACAAGATTGGAAAAATGCCAAACAAAAGCCATCCGGCCCGGGAGCCTTATCTCTACTCAAAGAGAAAACAGCCCTCTCAATCTCGTCGACCTCAAACGGATCCTCCAATTTCCTACTCTGATCACATTCTAAATGATTAAAATCCACCCCCTCCGGAATAGGCTTCAATATACCATCTGATGTATATAAGGCATTATAAAAGCTCAATATAGCACTCGAAATATCTTCCTTTCCGGAAACCACCGCCCCGTCCACCATCAATGAGACAATCCTATTACCCCTTCTTCTAGCACTAGCCATAGCATGAAAGTAAGCTGTATTTTTATCACCTTCCTTCAGCCACTTGACCCTCGACTTTTGCCTCCAGGATATCTCTTCATGTAGAAGAATACTTTTATGTTCTTCACGAAGACGCCCCAATTCCTCCCTAGAAACAATGTTCCCCAATCCCTCTTCCTCTAAATCTCCTAGTTCTACAATCCTACTTTCCAACCAATTCTTTCTGCAAGAGTCAGACCCTCTTTTCTCCTTAATCCATTCCTTCAACATCTTCTTAACAAATCTCAATTTTCTCCCTATTCTAACGTCTGCAGGCCCCTCAAAATTTTCAGAGGCCCACCATTTTCCCATCCTTTCTTCCATATTCGGATCCTGGAGCCATGCAATCTCAAATCGAAAAGGTGGGGGCCCCCAAGATTCTAACCTCGGATCCAGAAGAATAGGACAGTGATCTGAAACCGAATGAACCAGGGATTTTTGTATCACCTCAGGAGTCAAGCACATCCACAGTGGACATACAAGGAAGCGATCAATCCTACTATGACTCTCCCCTCTATTCCACGTGAAACGAGCCCCAGATAATGGAAGATCGATTAACTCATGCTTAGAAATGAAATCAGCGAACAAGACCATATTTCTATTAGACCTCGTGCAATCCACCCTTTCACACGCAAATCTAATTTCATTAAAGTCTCCACCTAAACACCAAGGATGGGACCATCGCGCCCTAATCCCATCTAACTCCCCCCATAACAACCTTTTCTCCACCCTTTGAGAAGGCCCATAGATCCCAGAGAAAACAACCCTCACCGTGTCTTCCACCCTTTCCAGAACAACAGACAAGGAGAACCTACCCTTCCATTCCTCGACCACATTCCAATAAGACTCCTCCCAAGCAACCAAAATCCCCCCAGAAAGGCCAATTGAACCCACAAAAGAGAAGCTCCACTGACCTGTGAGACCAATACTCTGAACAGTAACCTTATCAATAACCTCTAATTTGGTTTCTTGTAGACATACAAGACTCGGTTTACATCTTTTAACCATTTCCTTCACTTGAGCTCTCTTCGCCAAAGAACCCAATCCATTTACATTCCATGATAACGTCTTCATAAGGAAACAATTTTCACGTACTTTCTCCCCTTTCTCCCTGACTTGACACTCCTCAATGGAGAACTCTTCTCACCTCCCTCACTCTTCTTACCTCCCTCACTCTTCTTATCCCCATAATTAACACCCGATTTCAATCTAGCCAACTCTCGGAGTGACTTCTTCGAAGAATCACCCCTATGAGACTCGTTAACCTCTCCCCCAACCATATCCCTTAATTCAATCGACCGAATCATACCACGAAACTCCGGTAATGGTCCGAGGTATCTTAACCCCACCTTCCCACTAACATCTATCACCTTATCCACTGCCCTCTCCAGTAGCTCCATGTTACCCTCAGACCCCTCAACCCCCTCTATCTCCTCGGGACTATTGGAATTTTCCCGGCCCAACAAAGCCCTCTATCTACCTATCTATCTACCTATTTACATATTAGTTAGAGGGACATTCAATTGAGGAAAAGATCACTAATATAAAGAAGAAAATTTTCCAAGAAAAAAGTTCCAGCCGAAGTGTTTTCTTGCAATCTAGAAAGGAAAACTCATTTCCCCACAACCATTTTAAAGTAAATAGAGCATCTGTTTAACTATGTTTAAAGAAATAAAAGGGAGATACTTTTTTCAGAAAATTGGAATAAATAACCAAAATCTCACCTTTTTATTTCTTTTATATAGCTTATGACATGTGTTATGTCCTTTTAGCATGCTTGGCACATGTTAATACCTAACTCCCTCCATCTTCATCAAAGATAAATCGGATGAAAGGCAAGTTGCTCATTCGAATGACCCCACCTACCTACTGCCATATGAAAAAACAAAGGAAGAAAAAAAAGGGATAATATATCTTTTTAGGGTTTTCAGAGAGAGGTAGAAACAGATGTGTAGAGCTTTGAGGGAGAAATTGAGCAACAAATCCTGTAAGAAAAAAAGATAAAGGGGATGGGCGAGAGTGATTTGGTAATAAAGAAGCGGTGATGTTTGGAAAGGGGGAAAAAGAAACCCTAATTCTAATGACGGAGAAAAGAGCCATGGAGGTTGAAGAAATCAGGTTGAGCCATCTCATAGAATGATCAAAATCGTCCATCATCATATGGAATTTTTTTTTTTTTTTAAGAAGAACCTATTTACATTGTCAGTCATTATATGAACGGTTTGGATCATCCTATGATATGGTCCGATGGAAATGTTTTTTAAAGAACAACCTATTTACATTGTCAGTCATTATATGAACGGTTTGGATCATCCTATGATATGGTCCGTGTAAGATTTTTTTGGGAAATACGGTACTATAAGGGCTTACATCATCGCATTAGATAGAGTCCAAATTTCTGGAGAGAGATATGGGTGCGCGTGGGACCCACCTCTTTTATTCAACAAGTATTATTCAACACGTAAAGAGATAAGAGTGAATAAGATAGGAGACTTATAGACACGTAAAGCTATTAGAGTGAATAAGATAGAGAGAGAGAGAGAGAGAGAGAGAGAGAGAGAGATTAAACGTAACCGAATGTTTGCTTATATTAGTCACACAAGAGGTTATGGTTTAATCATTCTCAATCTAGTGGATAGGTTTAAGAGTTGCATCGGAAAAGAAATGAGCAGGTATCAGAAAAACTTAGATGGTTGGCAGGATATCCATTGAATGTGGCAAGAAGATATAGGGGATTTAACATAAACGGCTTCAGGTTTCATACAAAAGATCGTGAGCGGAATCGGAAAACACAAAATAGTGGAGTTGTAGTGACTGCAAAAACATCAAGCTTTTCAAGTGCCGGGGATATAAACCCAGTCGAAGGAAATATTACTTATTATTGTGTTTTGACCGATATCATCGAACTTAATTATTATGGACATCTTAAAGCATTGTTATTCAAGTGTGATTGGGTTGATGTCGTTTCCGGCAGAGGAATAAAAAAAGATTATTTTGGTTTCACGCTTGTGAACTTAACACGCCAAGCTTTTAAAAATGAACCCTTTGTGCTAGCATCTCAGGCTGAGTAGGTATTCTATGTGCAAGGTAACCTCAACAATAAAGATTGGCAAGAATAAACCTAGAAACTTGTTCAAAATGCATGGCGGCAATGTTGAGACATACGTGCAGAGCGAACCACTTCAAGATCAAACTTTAGAAGACATCATTTCTCCTGGTGATGGTAATGTCACTTTGGAACTGACTGATATTCTAGGCATGGAAATTGATATACCTTTCGAGTTAACCCAAGCAACTGAAAATGATCAAGGAAATGATGTTGAGTCAGAAGATAGTGATGAAGAAGATGGTGCCAATGCATAATTGTTTCAGATTCTTGTATGGACCGATTGAACAAGAAGGGATCCAGCTGGAATTCTAGTTTATCTTTTTTTCTTCTTCTTTGATTCCTTGTGTTTTGATTGTGAACTTTGTTGCTAGAATTGTAGTTTATCTTCCTGTTTTTTCTTTGATTCCTTGTGTTTTGATTGTGGACTTTTTTGGTTGTGGACTACTATTAATTTGCTTCAGTTCCCGTTAGTCATAGAAGCATGCATGTATTAGAATATAACGACAAATTGAATTTTTAGAGGTATAAATGCTTGATTTAGGTGCTCTTTTCGTGACAGTTGTGATTAACAGCATGAGGTGGTTATTAACACAGGTCACTAAACTGAAGTATCACTCAATTTCATGTGAATTTGAGGATACTCAAACTCTTTACCAAGTGCCCTTCCATTGAGCCCCTATTAACACCACTGCATCACATGTCCTCTTGTTACTTTGTCAATGATCCAAATGTAGGGTTCCTTCTAATCTTTCAAATTTATAAAATTGAGTGATACTGTGATTTATCAAATCATAATTGATTATAACCTTTCAAGTTTGAAGTTTCATATGATTATGCTTATCTTCTATTCGAATTACCAGTTATTAATCATTATATTTGATATGCAGGTCGACATATATTTCACATAATATGAAGAGAAAGAGGCGAGACCGGTCCCAGACCCACCCATTGTCCCAAGAGCCTCGGCATCAGCCCTATTCCCAAGAACCTCAGCCTCAGGCACGGCGTCAGGAGTCACAGCTACAGGAGCTTCATGCTCAGTCGGATGTTGCAGGCCCCTCACAGAGAACTTGGGGCCCCACACTAGCCGCGGATGTGTGGGCAATGCATTCAGGGGAGAAGATTATGATGAATTTCAATGCACTTGGACAAGCTGTTGGAGGTAAGGTTGTGAGCAAGTTCATGGGATTTTTGGGGTCATTGGCAAGAAATGGTTACAAGCTTCCCATCGATGTGGATGATTGGAGGAAAATAGAAAATGAAACAAAGGATGAAGCATGGGGACCTGCTCAGGTAACTTGAATTAACTTATATGATTGGTTATTGTGTATTGTTTAAATTTTGACTATGTGACTGAATAAATTTTTTCGTTTGATGTAGTCTCACTACGACCTTGAGGATGTTCGAAAAGCCTGGGTTCTTCAATCCCTTCGTAAAAAATCATGTGGTTGTCTCTCTCTTATGTGGTTGTCTAGTGGATGTCATTTTAACTTGGAGCATTGCATTTTCTAGTTTTCTTCCATTCATTTTGTAAATTCATGTGTTTGTCTCTCTCTTATGTTTTCTTTTTCTCGCTTTATATAAATAACAGTTTATGAAATGATTTTTATTATATTGCAGTCATTTTTCTTTTTTTTCTTGCTTATATTCTAATTTTTATGATTTATCTGTGTTTTGTAGTTGAAGATTTAGTATCATGATGGTATCTATTCTTCTAAGCTTTAAAAGATAAGTAATGTCAAATTTTTATGATTTATCTGTGTTTTGTAGTTGAAGATTTAGTATCATGATGGTATCTATTCTTCTAAGCTTTAAAAGATAAGTAATGTCAAATTTTTTTTGTTTGTAGCTTTTACGCATTCTGTGTATTGATAACCTGTTCTAATATTTATGAATTTTTGGTGTTTTGCAAGTGAAGATAGTCTCTGCTTGGAATTCAAAAGGAAAAGTGAAGTTAAGGTTCCTTCTTGCCAATCTTTAAAAAAAAAGTGAAGTTAAGGTTCCTTTTAAAGTTATGTAGTATCGAATTTTCATGTAGTTTTTCTTATTTCCTTGTTCTTGTTCCCAGGAGCAGGAGCAGTTTGCCAACAGAGCTATATTGTACATGGTTTTGGTAGGTACCATCTGCTAAGCAATCTCCATGCTCTGATTTGGCTCTCTAAGTTAGTGCAAAAAAATTACCTTTTGTCAGTTGTCATCCCATGCTCATGCTGGTTTTGTAGATCCTAAGCTGCCAGTAGCCAAAATTAAGCCTGTGACTATAAGGATGCTGCCAAACGTAGATGGAGATCAAGGGGAAATTTTCTGGAAACTGTTCCAGCTCTAGCCCATGCATGACAAGAAGGTACAATTTGTGATTACAATGTGTATTCAATTCTTGTATTATACTTGCAAGCATTCACATAGCTAAGTTATCTAATTACACTTGAGTGGTCTATGTTCCATTGAGATGCTTTTCGAAGAAGAAATTTCAAACTAGAGACCATGTTCCGTTGGCGTACATTTTATGTGTAAATGTGGGCTAAACACTTACATGGTAGAGTGAACAGGCAGTTGGAATTGTGCATGTGTGGGATGACCTTAGAAACGTTATAGTGTCTGGTTTCTCATGTTTTGAATGCTTTTCTTTTGTTGAATTGATTATGATTTGTAAGTAAGCTTTTGGGTTTTTCTCTTGGTTTTTGGCAATCATATTTTTTATTCTTTTGGATTCTGGCAATGATTTCTTACTTGGACATTGTAGAATTCCTCATAGTTTTAGGGAAATGATATCAGCAAAATCATGTTTTAATTGTTGCACGGTCCCAGCTCGTCTTTTCGATGGCTTGTGAGAGCTGTTGGGAACGATAATGATTCAGGTGGATTGTGGAAAGTGAGGGCCTAGTTGTGGGTCCCAAGCAAGAGAGGGTGACACAGCCCATCAAAGTTGTCGCGGGTGTTGTGAACTTTTGGCCAAGAAGAATAGGATGATAGGACTCTAGTACGGCAGTTGGTGAAGGAATGCAACCAATGACAACAAGAAGTGTCTAATGCAAAGGGAAGCTTATCCTCAACAATTGGCAGCAGGGAGGAAACTCCTAAGATGAATGTCCATATTAATTGGTATATTGGTTCTGTTGGGAACCATAAGTAGGTAGAGTTTTTTTAGGATCAGGATTAAATCTTTTTTCTCTACTTGAAATTTGATGTAATCTGGGCATTAGACCCCATGACCATTTGGTGTTTGCTTATTGGTGTTGAGAGTTGATTAAATAGAACAGAAAAGGAGAAGCAAGGAACTTTTTCCGATTGCAAAAGAAAAACAAACCCAAAATCCATGCATATGGCTATTTTGGATCTTTCAATTTTGTTCTTCATGATTTGAGAGACTGCAACGTGAGACTTGCTAGTACATGCCCATCTTTGAAAGCGAATCAGAGACAACTCCAAACATAGTTTTGGATCAGCTAATAACCTTTTGATAGCTCTTTAAATAATAAAAGACAAGATGCTTTTTGTGAAAATATCAAAACATGGTAGTGCTGATATCATTTCCAAGTTTTAATGCGCAGTTCTCTAATTGTTTAATTGCATTTATGTATGCTATCAATCGATTTGGGGACTCACCATCATTTATCATAATCACAAACGAACTGTTGTAGATATTATAATGTGCAGATACTATCAAGATACTTGGATGCAAAGTTGACTGTTTGTCATTGCTCGGTTGGTGAAAACAGCAAGCTGCCATATTGTGCATAAGAAACAATTTTGGTTTCAATGTAATTCATGTTATATTTTTTTTGGAACTTGTTGAATCTAACTATTCGTAAGGAAAACCGGTACTGAGTTCAAGTGGATAACTTGTATATGGATTTCCATAATTTCAATGTAAGTTGTTTTTAACTTGTTTTGCACAAAGTGCACTTTGTTAGGTTGTGTTTTAGGATAATGCCTATGTTCATCTTGTATTCCTTCATTTTTTTGGCGAAGTTGTGGTATGTGTTGGGCTTGGAATGAAACCTATGGAATAAGTTTGGAATTGTGTTAATTTGTTCGTTACATTTATCTCAGATGCATGTTCACGTTTCAGGTTTTCGGTTTCCAAAATATTAATTTAATTTTTATTTTTTTAAATACACCATTTCCCGGTGTTCCTAAATGCAAGCAAAAGCTTTTATTAAATATCAGTTGTACCTTAGGCGGCGTTTGTAAACGCCGGAAAATGTCTGTGGCCTGTGTTAAGTAGCACTAAATTCAAGCCAATACCGGCATATTTTGCCGGCGTTTAACGAGCGCCGGCTAATCTTCCCGGCGTTCCTAAAACACTGGCCATACTTTGCCCGACACAAGTAGACCCGAAGTATTCATAAATGCCGGGAAAACGCCGGAAAAACTTAAGCTGGCATTTATTTGAAGTTATGCCGGCGTTTCAAAACGATGGGAAAACTCTCTATTCTTGTAGTATCTGTTCCTCTATAATATGGATGGACTCTTCCGAAGCAAGAAGACGAAGGAATCAATCGATTTTATGGATGAGACAATATGGATTTCTACATATGAGACATTCTTGACTAAATTTAAGTTCCTAATGACTTCTTTTTTTTCTAAAACAAAACAAAACGGAAATCAAACGTTTTTAGAACTCAATTAGACTGGCGAATTATTATTCTACTTACCACAACATCCAGTTCTATCTCATATTGATGAGTTCCAAAATTCGTTAATGTAAAATGTAAATTATTCATCTTCTAAATCATCCAATTCATCGAGTCAGAGAATAAAGGTGTATTTAAAGATACTATAATAGAGATCTAGAGAGAGAGAGAGAGAGAGAGATAAACTTCTTTAAACGCCTCCTTCAATTTCCGAATTGGAATATATATATATATATATATATATATATATATATATATATATATAGAGAGAGAGAGAGAGAGAGAGAGATCGGGATAAATATGATATGGGAAAAAAAATCCACTTGGTTTCCAACTTGGTGCAAACCAAAGTCATCGTTCCCTTTGGTTCGCACAACCAAAAAGTTATTCCATGGGTCTCCAGGAAGATGAAAAAATACGGGATTGTATCAAGAATTATGTACAAAAAAATATGAGATCTGGTTCAGAAGGAATTGCACATATGGAGATTAAAAAAAAATCGACCTGATCCAGGTCATAATCTATATTGGATTCCCAAATTTGTTAATAGAGGGTCAAACGCGAGGAATCGAAGAATTACGGATCAATGTACAAAAAGGGTTTTGTTTTGTGAACCGGAGACTTAGCATTGCTATCACAAGAGTTGCAAAACCTATGGACAACCTAATATTCTTGAAGAATATATAGCTCTACAATTAAAGAATAGAGTTTCGTTTCGAAAGGCAATGAAAAAAGCTATTGAATTAACTGAACAAGCTGATACATATAATATGACTATACTGATTCGGTATACTCTAAATACAACTTAGGTACAATACACATTTAATTTGAATAAGCAAATTGGATTATGGAATCGTGGAACATAATTTTTTTTTTGAGTTGGATCAGCTGTTCCTTTTGAATGAGTATGAGTAAAGGATCTATGGATGAAGATACAAAAGTTTATTTCTAATCGTAGCTAGATCTTCAATTTTTTATGGGGAAGGAGGTTGAAGCCAAATAGCTATTAAACGATGATTTTGGTTTACTAGAGTCGTCGACATATTGTTTCAGCTCGGTGGAATAAAATTCTTTTCCTCAGGATTCTCACGAGTAGAAATAGGGAACGAAGTAACTAGAAGGATTTTTTTAAATCCCCTCTTCTGAGGGATCATCTAGAAAGTGAGTTGTTTTGTATGCATTCATATTCACACAGAAAAAACTGACCTAGATGTTATGGATCGAATTTTTTCTTTGAATTCAGATTTGCGATGACTCCCCTTTTTCCACACATCGTATCGTAAATATTTTATCTTTTTTTTTTAGTTTTGTTTACGCCTTAGATCTTGGAATCCATCTATATTCCATAAAGTAGCCGAATGAAACCAGTCCTCTTATTTGTCTATTTATAAAACTTTGAAGTCCTCCAAGGGGTCACACTCTTTTCCAGGTTTTAATAAATAAAAAACTGAAGCAAGGATGAGCTGTAAAGTTCATGGAAGTGAGCATGCGCTGAAAGCAGAAAGCAGTAACTTTCGTTTTATTTTGAATTCAATACATAGGTTGGTGTAAAGTTCAGGAAGCTCGTATGATGCGAAGAAGGGAAGTTCAAGCCACCTCCTCAAAGAGAAATTTTGCAATATGCAGTTGGAGGGTGGCGGGATCACAGTAGGCTGCATAATAGAAGCTCTTGGCGACAGTGAGGAACGTTTTCTTGAGGTTTGAGGTTAAGCCATGAGAGCGCTGAAGCACGAATTGGACAAGCTTTTGCATTTCAGAGTCTACCACATGAGACCCTTTGTATCTTCCATGACCATCTTCCATTTGGCCCTAGTCATTGAATAAAAAATGCATCAGCTTAAAAAAAATGCAAAGAAAGAAAGAAAACACGCCCCTAGGGGTGTCAATAGTCAAATTGTTTAGATAGATAGAGAACAGCTTATCCAAGGATAGATAGAGAACAGCCAAGATAGGTTTGAGTGGACAAAAAAGATTCCTTACCTTGGCCTTCTGTATGTGAAGAAGGTGGTGGCAAATGATATTGATCTGATTAGTGAGCTGCGCATAGTGGGGATGAAAAGAGAGCTCTTCCAAGGGCAGGTGCAAAGAGCAGAGGTTTATCGTGTGCACTAGAAGCTCGGCGTTGCTTTGATTTCCAGTGTCCTCACTGTCTTCTTGTGCTTGCAATGTCAGCATCCATGTGTCCCACTGAACAAAGAAAACATGGTATGTAAGAGGAATGCTTTCAAAAAAAAAAAAAAGAGGAATGCTAGACCTAGTCACACAACTAGGTTTGGCTTTCATAATAGTAGGCCCATTGAATATGTGCCACATGGTTGTAGTGATTAGTTGATCTTGTGGGCCACCATACTGCCAGTTTGGTGGCAGGTATTTACCTTGTAGTGGTATAAGTACTCAACAGGGAGGAAACAAGCCTTGGATCTGCCTGGAACTTACCTCGTAGTATGGTGGCAGGTAGTGTTTGGTTGTCAACCTCGTAGATTAATGGTAGGGAATGTCATACCAATATAGAAGGAAGAGAGATAAAAAAGCATCATTCCCAAGATATCCAAGCAAAATTCCACCTTTTGTGGTTTTTGGCTTGAATTTCTATGGGAGAAAGAGAGAGAAAACATCATTCCCACGAAATCTCAGCTCTGCATGCCTTGAGATTAGAGGTTCATTAATTGAAAAGAAGTTCCTCTGATCATTAATGTTTGAAGGCTTCATGAAGTGGGACGGATCTCCATTCAATGCATGATTATTCCCATAGCGGTCCACAGGATGAACGGTCCCAATTATGACACAGATGCCATGTGTATTTGAGCTTGTGATAGGATCTAGAGCTCAGGAACTATGTACTCACAGAGTGTTTTAATTGTCGATGTACGTCCCTACCATGCACCACTTGGGCCTCCGATGAAAGAATGTTCAGGGTCTTGAGCAAGGCTCCAATTAGACTCCCCCTCCTTGTATTCGAATCCGGCCTGATAGTAAAATTCTTGGCATTATATTCTTTGTTTATGTTAATCATGGGCTTATCTATATTCTAAAGAAAATAATAGTATTAGAAGCCTTGATAGTAGGAAAATCCTAATTATCATTCTAACATTATGAGACTAAAATTCTTGTGCAACTTCTCACAGTATCATTCTCCGGAAATCTATTTAGAAATTAAAATAATGATAGTTTCCTTAGGTGAAAATTGATTGATTAGAGACAATTAATTAAGTTTTTAAACAGAATTATGTACCTTTTACTGCTAAAATAATCTTGGAGAAAAGCTCTTCTACGTTCCGCCATACTTGCTGGGCTGACATATGACAAAATGACTTCAATCAGGATTGCAGTTCGAGCCCAAGCAAGTCTCTGGGTCGCCCTCTCCGGGTCCGGTATACTTGCTGCTGCCAGAAAGTAAGCTCGGAGAAATTCTTGCTTACTCAACCCAAATTCTTGCAAATTACACTCTGCATACCATCTGAGAAGGCGTAATTCGGTCAAGTTGTCAAATACAAGGGCTTTTTGGTCATCATGGGAGAGGAATCTCATTGAGTCTCTTACTTTTGGATGTCTAGCAGCTCCAACTGATGCATGGCTTGTGAATTGTTGAAGTCTAATTTTGCAAGCTCGAGAAAGGTATTGTTGTTAACATAGGGCATCCTGCAAGGTGAATAGTTAAAATGACTCAGTCATTTTTTTAAAAATTAGGAGCAAAAGTAACAAATATTAGTATAGTAAGGTGGGTTTGTAAAATTCAAACCTGTAGAGTGTCTTCCCAATCCATACGTCGTCTTCCCCGCCGTAATGCTCCAAGTAGAAACATGCCTCTATACCTGGAAGGCTAGCATACCATGGAAAGTCCAGTGCATATTTTACCTGTTTTTAGCACAAAATCAATTCTGATACCAATGGATGAACCGGGTTTTGCTTAAATTTACTATCACCATAACATAATCTTGTTCTGTACCTCACCAGGCAAGTCCCTTGTTATTAACCATTTATCCATGATCCGATTTGAAGCTTGCTTTTCTCTAAGAAACTTGTAAGAAAATGTTTTCGCTTCCTCAAGAATCTTCTCTCCAGGAAACAGAACTTGTGAGGCTCTGTTTAAGTTGAAAATTCCAGTAACAGCTTGGCTTGACTGTCTGGCGAAGCAAAAGAAATCAGTTTCTTTCTGAAACTGCCGAAATGCATCTGCAACAATGTAAAATTAGAGCCATATAAGTATTTGGGATCAATGCTCAAGTAGAATTAGGGAATTTAGTTAACGTCATGGGTTTACCGGCCGAAACATCATACCCATGTAACCTTAGGAGCCTGAATCCCATGGCAGTATCATCAACGTCTTGTACACTTGAATTTCTTGAACAAAAGATCCCATCTTGGGTCCAATATCTGAAATTTTATTCAAGTTTAGTAGAGGATCACTTGATGTGATCCTAGCCATTCTCACTTGGGGTTCCTGCTATTCTTTGGGTGAAGAAATAGTTCATTAAACTAGTTAATATAAAGCTGATGCTTGATAATACCTGTAGACATGATCGAGACACTTTTCGATCTCAGGTTCAAAAAATCGAGCGATTCCAAGGCGTTCAAAGCGATCAACAGCCCAAAGATTCTCGAACAAGTCCACTGGGTAAATACTAGGCACTGAAGAAGGATGGAAAGCTACATTATTAGATAAATAGATCAAGGGAATTGTTCCCCCCACCTTGTTTCAATAATGATATTCCACTCTTTAATATTTTTCCAATTCACAAGATGCTCTTAATAGTCAAATAAAAAAATGGTTAGCAGATTGCCATTATCAAACAAGGGAAAGGGGATATCATTTCCCTCTCCAAAACAAATGTCGAATTTTCTTAAGAATTATGAAGTGTTTTACCTCCACCATTGAATCTTTCCACTGTTTTCTTGAGAAATCCCAAGCATTTTTCATCTTTTGTTTGCATGAAAGCATAAGCGGTTGAGGACGGCGAAAACATGAAGGACCCATTTGCTAATTGTAGCCTGAGTAGCTTTCCCCAGTCCAAATCTTCCATTCCTTCCATGCTATGGAGTAGTGTCGTTGGCACCTTATGTAGCAGTTCCTTTGGTATCCTAACATTCATATAGACCATGAAGACAGTGAGAAACCCACTGTAAATAATACCCAACAGTTCATACTTTATGAGTGACTCATGATCTAGTGAATTCACCACCGACGAGTCTATATCGCAACCTTTCAATCCTAATAGAAAGAGTAAGTTGATGGGGGTGACAACTGACCACTGTTCGAGGATAACATTAAGGGGGGGATTTGACCCCCTCTAACGTTTTTCTGTGACTTTAAAACTTTAACGGATAACATTAAGGGGGGGATTTGATCTGTCAGAGGGGGGGGGGGGATATCACTTCCCTTGTGTGAAACAACCAATGACTCCAAAAACTTAAGCTGCTAGAGTTGGTGTTACTTAATCATTGATACTTAACAGTCCTCATGTGTGGCCCATCTTTTTTGGGTTGGCCGTACACATGGCACATGTGGCCCCTCTTCTGGGTTAGCCATGTGGGCCCTCTTCTAGGTTAGCAGCAGTAGTGGATTTTTAATATCAAGGAGTTGTTGGATTTTTAATATCAGTTGAGGGCCATTCTGTAGTTTTTTCAGCGAGTCCTTCAGTCTGCTAATGGAGCAACGGATATCATTGCATGGTGGGGGTCCATAGTTGGGAGCTCGAAACTTTTGGTCATCTCTCCCTTTGAATTTCTTTGGCTTATTTTGAGGTTGTGCCTGTTTTTCCCCCTTGTTTTCTCTGTTTAGTGTTGTAAGGCCTAATCTTCTTGGTCATGGTTTTTGGTTTCTTATTATATTTCGTAGCCGCCGATTAAAAAAAAAACACTTAAAAAGCCACTAGATCACATGGGGACCTAAACCCATGAGCCATCTTTTGTTAAACATCTCATCACATCGAAAAGCTGTTTAATTTAAATTCTAGTGTTGTCAATGGACTCGGACTCGGTGATAGATCCTATCTAATTAAAATGAATCCTGGAGACTAATTTTAATGAGACTGATCCTTCAAGATTCAATAGGGTTTGAAAATTATGGATTTATATTTAAGATCTACGTACGTGCCCAAATCCAATTAGGGTCCAAAGTATGGATTAGTCTATATTATAATGAGGATTTGCTAGGGACCATCGCATAAGGCATTTCGATGCTGGCTGTCGCATGAGAGAGCAATTATAAAGATTTTCATAATTTCTCTCAAAAAGATTTGAGCATGTTATGGAAAGTGAGTTTTTGAAATACCTGTTGAGCTTGAGATCTCTCTTGGCATATATGTCCTGCAAAACAGGACAATCATAGGGAAGTTCCAAATTCAATGTTCTAGCAATTTCTATAAGAGAAGGGAAGGCAACTTCAAATCCTATAAGCATGTGCTCTGCATCTTCATCTTCAAGTTTCCTCGTGTGTTCTCGGATAAACGACAATCCTGTTACACGGCAAATCCCATTTAGCTTAATAATCACATTTTAATTTATAGATAAGCAATTTGTATGACAAAATTTGGCTCTTTAAATACCTTTTTCGCATCTTTCGGGGTAAATTTTCCACGACTTCAACGCGATTACACAAGCCAAAGTGTTAATTAGCCGATCATAGACGGAGAATATGTGGCAATCCCCCCATGACCCATCAGCTAACTGATTCTCAACAATCCATTGAAGAGTGGAAGGGAACTGAGGAGTTTCAGTTCCATTTATGTCCTCAATTCGGGCGACCCACGCGGTATCATATGCGGAAGCAGTTATTTCTCCATCATTCATGGAATGAAACATCGCTTTGATGACGTTGATTTGTCGCTTAATCTGGATTGACACTCACATCCTCAAACATGGAATGAACAAAATTTTGAATTCATCTCTTTTAATTACCAAGAAGAAATGTACATTCATAATTGAATTTTTAGCTGAAATAACCTCTAGAGCTTCTCTTTCATCAGTGTCAAGGTGCTTCTCCGGCCATTGAATAGCTGAGAGGTCATCTCGAAGCGTGTCTTTATAGTCTGCATGTATGACAAGCCTTTACTTATTCATTAAACCTAAAACATCTAGATTTACATATGAATTTATATCTATGTATGTTAGTTTCTATATGACCATTATATACAGATACATTTCAAGTGGGTAAAGCCTTAAGTTTAGCAATTTGGCCTATTTTCTTGCCTTCGATAGGTGCTCCAGATAGTACGTAGCATTTTGAACGAGGAAAAGTGGCATGTATCTGTTTCCATCTGATCCCGAGAGCGAAATGGAGACCTAAGAAAATAATAAAGGAAAATGAAATTTAGGTCCAGAATAATCAAAGTGATTAGGAAGATGATCTCATCTTGATGATTTTAAACGAATCATGACGCAGTGTACATGTAGTATATGTGCTTGGGCAACAAGTCGGTCTAGGTTTTACACTGAAGGGAGATCTCATTCGCAAGATCGAGAAAAGCAAAAATCAAGCTAGTATAATGTATATGATAGCTTAGAAATGGTGTAGTTAACGGCTTGCAAAGAGGCCCTAATGTCACATTTGCAAATAAGATTAAATTAGGAGAAATGTATCAGCACAGCCATGTTTTAATAATTGCACAAACTGCTCAGCTTGTCTTTTCTTTTTTAATTGGCTTGGGAGAGCTTTTTTGGGAACTGTAAACAATAAAATACCAGCTGAGTTAGTGCACTTATTAAATCATGGTTTTGCTGATATCATTTTCCTTAAATTAATATAATATTATTTGCAAATAAGAATCAATTTTGGTTGATTCCAGAAAGGCCATAAAGTTTCCTCTTCCCAAAAGAACGAAAAAAAAGGAACACACAGTGATACTACAAGAGAAGTTGCAGATTATTTTTCATGAAAATCGTTTGAAATTTTAAGGATTCGAACAAAAAACATATTGCTACGTACTTTGAATGGTTTATATTGCTTTCATGCAAAACATGGCCAGATTTTGGTGCGGGCGTGCATCTATAGATAGATAGATAGATAGATAGAAATCCAAACTTACCTATTTCAAAAAAAAGAAATCCAAACTTACTTGAAGAAGCATCCTTGGTATTTGGTAAGAAAGGTAATGGAGAAAAGCAGTGAAGGAAAGCTTGAGAAGTCATCTTACGATGGGCACAAATGAGAGAGAATGGGAGGAATATAAATGAAGAGAGACACAAGAACAAGACATAAACGGCTTGTCTCGTATGAAGGCTGCATGGAGAACGAATATACTGTGAGTTGTATATATTAGATTAAAGACTCCCATGCCTACTGGAGAACACATGCATCGCTGTCACGCGCATTATATAGTGCCCGACCATCAAAATCTCAAGGGCTAGGTGGTAAGGGCTAGGTGGCAAACCACCTGCCCTTGGATTTTGATACGGTCAAAACACCTTTTTCTCCTGAGACAGAGCAAAAGCAAGTTTTATACCTAGGGAAATGAAATCCTCACTCCCTTTTTTGGCAATGGCACTCCCAAACCTTTTCAACTACTGATCGCAAATAAATCTGTTTGGTTAGATGGGATTTTAGTAGAAGTAGTAGTCAAAAAGGAGGTAACAAGGGTGGGATATGTGTAGACTTGTCTAGAGAAGATTAGAGGGAATTTTGGTAGTGTGTTTGGTTAGATGTCAAAGCATGTGGGAGAATGGAGGGGTGTCATTAACAAAATAAATAGTAGAAGAGAGAGAAAGAGAGAAAAAAGTAGTGATTACACATGGCATATCATATTCTACTCTTTTCCCCTCTAAAATTTACCAAAAACAAGGTTTGGCATTGGAAAAGTAGGGGAGGGGACAATCCCGCCACATAGGCGCCACCTAAGCAAAAAGCTAATAATGATGTTTCTTCCATGTCTAGTAGTCCAATGGGATTTGAGCTAAAAAATGACAACCAAACAATATTTGGTATTTCATATTCCTAGAAAATGCTCAGCCAACCAAACACAGGGGCATCTTGGGAATTGTAACAACCTATAAAAGTTGATTGCATAAGTACAAAGGACTGGAGGCATCGTTGTTGAAAAGAGTGCTGCTGTATCTGTTTCATTACTATTACACTAATAATTTGCCATCGAATGCTAAACCGAAGGGTGCTCCCATCGGACAATATTAGCCAGGTGCATTTAAAATGGCACAGAAATGTATAAAATTATATGAATAATAAATGCACTTTAGTGAGATTGTCTAATGAGCATGCCCTTGTAGGTGGTTTTTTGCAAGGGTGCCTTCAGTTTAGTATTCTAAATTTGAATAACTACCCATCTACGGGATTACTAAACTGAAGGCTGCCTTTGCAAAAATCAGCCATTAGGCGCAACAATTTGATCCATGTCATCATTTGCACTGAAAAGTATAAAAAGTAAAGGTACAATAAGGCCTTTATATATACATATGAGAAAACATTTCCTACACACTTATGTAGGTAAGTTACCTACACACTAGCTTAAAATACAGTGGGGGCCCACATTGTTTGGGTGATCCAAACCATTCATTTGAATGGTCCTCACAGAGATAGGTGTCCACAAAAAATCAGATCCATAGGATCATCCTAACCCTACGATTTGTGGAGGTAAAATGGACGTGTATAAACCTTCACAAATTAGTCCATTTTTTGCCTCCATAGTTTGAATGGTTGGGATGGATCTGATTTTTTGTGGACACCCTATCTATGCGAGGACCATTCAAATGAATGGTTTGGATCACCCAAACAATGTGGGCCCTCACTGTATTTTAAGCTAGTGTGTATGTAACTTACCTACACAAGTGTGTAGGAAATGTTTTCTCTCTCTCTCTCTCTCTCTCTCTCTCTCTCTCTCTCTCTCTCTCTCTCTCTCTCTCTCTCTATATATATATATATATATATATATATATACTCTCTCTCTCTCTCTCTCTCTATATATATATATATATATATATATATATATATATATATATATAGAGAGAGAGAGAGAGCATTTCCTACACACTTGTGTAGGTAAGTTACCTACACACTACCTTAAAATACAGTGGGGGCCCACATTGTTTGGGTGATCCAAACCATTCATTTGAATGGTCCTCACATAGATAGGGTGTCCACAAAAAATCAGATCCATAGGATCATCCTAACCATTCAAACTATGGAGGCAAAAAATGGACTAATTTGTGAAGGTTTATACACGTCCATTTTACCTCCACAAATCGTAGGGTTGGGATGATCCTATGGATCTGATTTTTTGTGGACACCCTATCTATGTGAGGACCATTCAAATGAATTGTTTGGATCACCCAAACAATGTGGGCCCCCACTGTATTTTAAGGTAGTGTGTAGGTAACTTACCTACACAAGTGTGTAGGAAATGTTCTCTCATATATATATATATATATATATATATATATATATATATATATGAGAAAAGAGAAGGTAGTCCCTGGAGTAGATAACTTATCTACTCCCTACCTTAAAATAACAGTTGGGGCCACATTGTTTGGATGATCCAAAGCATTCATTTGATGCGCCCTCACATAGATAGGGTGTGCCCAAAAAATCAGCTCAATAAGATCATCCTAACCCTATGAATTGTGGGGGCAGAAAATGGACAGATTTGTGCAGGTTTATACACGTCCATTTTTGCCTCCATAGTTCATAGGGTTAGGATGATCCTATCGAGCTGATTTTTTGGGCACACCCTATCTATGTGAAGGCCCATCAAATGAATGCTTTGAATCACCCAAACAATGTGGCCCCAACTGTTATTTTAAGGTAGGGAGTAGATAAGTTATCTACTCCAGAGAGTACCTTCTCTCTCTCTCTCTCTCTCTCTCTCTCTCTCTCTCTCTCTATATATATATATATATATATATATATATATATAGAGAGAGAGAGAGAGAGAGAGAAAACATTTCCTACACACTTGTGTAGGTAAGTTACCTACACACTACCTTAAAATACAGTGGGGGCCCACATTGTTTGGGTGATCCAAACAATTCATTTGAATGGTCCTCACATAGATAGGGTGTCCACAAAAAATCAGATCCATAGGATCATCCCAATCCTACGATTTGTGGAGGTAAAATGGATGTGTATAAACCTTCACAAATTAGTCCATTTTTTGCCTCCATAGTTTGAATGGTTAGGATGATCCTATGGATCTGATTTTTTGTGGACACCCTATCTATGTGAGGACCATTCAAATGAATTGTTTGGATCACCCAAACAATGTTAGCCCCCACTGTATTTTAAGCTAGTGTGTAGGTAACTTACCTACACAAGTGTGTAAGAAATGTTCTCTCATATATATATATATATATATATATATATATATATATATATATATATATATATAAGGAAAAGGATTGTACGCTCGAGTGTACATAACCTTAGGTACGCTCGAGTGCCAAATCAAATGGGTCCCACATTTTTTTTGGTCATCTAAACCATTCATTTGCAAGGCCCCATCATAGATAGGGTGCATACCAAAATCAGCTCCCTAGGATCATCCTAACACATCCATTTGTGGAGGTCAAAATGGGCAGATTTGTGGACATGGGTTAGGATGATTCAATGGTGCTGATTTTTGGTACACACCCTATCTATGATGGGGCCTTACAAATGAATGATTTAGATGACCAAAAAAAATGTGGGACCCATGTGATTTGGCACTCGAGCGTACCTAAGGTTAGGTACACTCGAGCGTACAATCCTTTTCCTATATATATATATATATATATATATATAAGCAACTAACTTTCCAAAATTTCTTTCATCTTTTCCATGAAAAAAATTTGAAAAAGTTTTTCCGATCTGCTAGGCACCTTCTACGAGGCTACGTCTCGCCCGTCCTTTGCGATTGTATGGGTTCAGAGATTTGTCTTATTACCCGTGTTGAAAAACCTCACAGAAATACTATGTCTGGAAAGGTGGCTAGCAATAATAACTACCCAAAAGAAGCTACCGTATTAAAGTTTTGTAGGGAAATTACGGACCATGGTTCCTATATATAACAATTACGAAAAAAACTACCGAGGGGATGTATCGAAATATGACAATTACGAACAAACTACTTTTTCTTATGATTTTTTTGAGATATTACACTACGGCGCACCTTGCAAAATATTTACGAACTCCGGACACCTGAAGAGGAACACCATATTATGGAAACCTCTATAGATTGGACGGCTAGGATTAGCCTATGGAAATGATTTTACGGGCACCACTTATTGATGTTGTGTTCCATCACATGGATGGTTTGGATCAACCTATGAAGGAAACCTCTACAGATTGGACACCTAGGATCAGCCTATGGAAATGATTTTACAGGCACAGCCTCTTCATGTTGTGTTCCATCACATCGACAGTTTGGATCAACCGATGATGTCGTCCGGTTCTTTGTCAGCCCGTGCATCGCACGGATTTTTTACTAGTATATATATATATATATATATATATATATATATATATATATATATATATAGGGGAAATGATTCGGCGCTCTAATGTCTTGATAAACATGCGCTCCCATGTTTTTTTTTTTTTTTGATCGGTGCGCTCCCATGTTTGTCCTGTAGTGTTTAAAGAGCTGTCAGAGGAATATTACGGTACTCAAAAAGCTATTAAAGCCATTTAAACACTACACGACAAACATGAGTGCGCATGTGTATTGAATATTGGAGTTCTGAAGTCATTTCCATATAAAGAATATTACAAAGTAAGCGTAGGTGTGACCAATTCCTTCCTTATTTGGTTAAACAAGACCTTGGGTCGGGGAGGTGGAAAGTAACTTATTTTTTACTAGGGACAGTACCCTCTACTGTACAATAGTCATAAATACACCAATGTGGACAGTTTGGGATGGCCATTGGCCGAGGAATCCGCCCTGAAAACCTTGTTGTATATGGGAGGTGGTATAGCCTCAATTCAAATGACAAAATTACAATTTACTTTTGGGCAGTGATAAATCGACCCCCCAAAATGATAAATTGACTCCCTATGTGTCTGTTTCACTCATCTTTCTCTCTCTAACGCAGAGGAGAGAGAAAGACACATTGGGAGTCGATTTATCACTCCCCTTTACTTTTTTACTGCAGATTGTAAGCAACTTTTCTTTTTATTTTTTATCTCAAACATACCCAAATCAGAGAGCTTGGGAGGCCATACACCCAAGCCACTAGATTTACGTTTAAAACCTTCTAACTGTAAACCTCACTATGTATTTAATTTCTTTGTACATCAAAAAAAACTAAAGAAAAGAAAAAATAAGTTATTTCAAACATTGTATTAATTTCTCTATAAATATTAAACACTTTACATAACAAACAATAAATCTATCTATCTATACTAGACTATATATTGGACATACATGAGTGGCACCTGAGGTTATTGAAAAGCTTATAAATTTTAAACTTCTCTAAGCATAAATGATTAAATAACACGAACTCTAACAGCTTAAGATTTTGGAGTAATTGGTTGTTTGAGAGTAATTGGTTGTTTGGCAGTTCCTGGCTTCAAAACCCAACAACTAATACTTGATATTATAAATCCACGAGTACAGCCAACTCAAAAAAAGAGGGGCCACATGTGAGGGAGAGTGTTGAAGTATAAATGATTAAATAACACCAACTCTAACAGCTTAAGCTAAAATACCTTATAGCTAGTAAATATACCCTTCTACTTTTGGTACTTCAGTGCGCGCACCATATGATTCCTCAAATAAGTATTTTTATAACTAAATTCTTATGAGTTAAAAATAGAAATATAGTGATCATTGTCAAGATATGATCTTAATGATCAACCTTTGGCCCCACAGAGCATACATGTGTAATCAAAACCATTGATTTCGTGGATGCCCATGAGGTGATCATCATGATACATGTCTCACTCAAATAAATGCCTTTATAACTATTTTTTTGTGGCTTAAAATATACTAATCACCATGATTAAACTTTAAACAGCACCTGGCTAAATGTTTCTTAATCAATCTGGAGTAGTTTTTTAAGCGACCAAACTTACTAAAGAAAACCAGTATATACCTCCCACGGCTCTTGTTTTGTTCTTTGTTTGAGATTTTTTCCCCTCTTTCTTTCGACTTCCCCAGGAACTGTGTTTTCTATTAGAAAAAATGCTGAAATGACTGATTGTTTGGTTCTTTCCTAACAACCCGAACCTGACCCAATTAATGTTATGGTAAAAGCTCAACCCGAGTGCCTAAAATCGACCCAAGGTGCGTATTCATGTTTGCAATTTAGGATCCCCGGATCAAGAGGATGTAGATAGAAGTTGGGCTTAGATTTCCGGCCTGTGTCCGACATGAGACATGAGTCGGCAAAACTTCATCCTAACTTGTGCATTCAAAAGCCCGGTCTGCCCTGACTTAGCCCGGTAAGAGGTAAGCAGTACCAATCGGGCTAACCCAATTCATGTCTGGTTTGGGCGTTATCTACCCTGTGCGCATTGTTCAATCAGGCAAGGCATCTTTCAAACATGTCACTGCTTTCAATCCAGCTAGATATGCGTTTCGTAGGCAGTGACAAAAGTACCCACACAAAAGTGACAAGATTCTTTTAATACCTGGACTTGGATCTTATATCCTAACCAGGTTGGTTTATATTTGCAAATAAGACAACAGGAAAGCCAGTTTAGAGCCACCAACTCAATAGATATAGAAGTATTAATTATAACCATTATTTGCCTATAAGATTGTATTCGCATGTCATTAATCTTCTATATTTTTATGGTGTTCGAACTATCTACCTACTTCCAAGAAAGGGAGGAGAGCTGAACAAAAAGAAAAGAGATGAAGAACACCCATACCATCCGGGTCATTATACAGCTAATACAACTAATAACAACTACATGGTAAATGAACAAAATGAATAGTAGTGTTCGAACTATCTACCTACTTCCAAGAAAGGGAGGAGAGCTGAACAAAAAGAAGAGATGAAGAACACCCATACCATCCGGGTCATTATACAGCTAATACAACTAATAACAACTACATGGTAAATGAACAAAATGAATAGTAGTACTAATACATGAATTCCCTCACCCCCAAAGAATGCTCACTACGACATCTTTTCCTGTAAAATCTCACATTTTTATATCTACAGTAAGAAACATTTCCTCCTTCCCTACACACACCCACAAATCCACCCCGCCGCACACACACACAAAAGAATAGCATCCAAAACATTATTTACTCAACATGAGTATGTGCATGTCTGAGGTCCAACTGTGCAAACATGGATGTGTGCTCCACAAAAACCTGCCTGGAGACTGCAACCCCCCCCCCCCTCCTTCCAAATTCAAACTTCGATCGCAACACGGGTTCGGATGGGTTTAAGTTTGAGACCCAGGCTCTCAGGAGAAAGAAGCTCAGGTGGGATGCATGAAGAGCTGTTTGACGTGCTGGAAGGACTCAAGAAATGATTAGAAGCAGGAGCAGGGGGTTGCCTGTAGAAGCCATATCCCATTAAGAAAAACTGAATAGGAATGAGCATAGCATGAGGTTGCTCCTCTGTCACTAGAGAGCCGCACGCTTGCACCTGTACTGACAAAGCTATTAGATATTATCACCCAAATGAAAACTTATTATACTTCTACTTTGAGCTTAAAAATAAAGCGTGCATGAATTTTTGTGTACCTAAAGATAAAACAGGTAAAGCTACTTTATCTGATTCTATGACATGAAGATTACTACTATATTACAGTAGGATGTAATCCACTTGATGGTTTTTTATGACAACACGTGAGTTCCCAAAGTGATAGAACAAGGAATATGGAGCGCTATGATACTAATATGAGCATCATAAGCATGCATGACTTATGGTCTATCATGACATTAAATTTACTTGGTTGGCGTACATTAAAACAATAAGCACTAGATATTACCATATAAACAATATAAACTGAAACAGGGTTAAGGAAAAATAAGATAATGGGGTGCTTTGGAGTTTGGAATAAGAGAGAGATCATGAATCTAGCCATTTCAGAATAATGAATTAGAAAATTTTGGCCATTTTACAAGAATTAATTGAGATTAAGATTTTTTCACAGGTCAGGGTATGGGGTTCGTCATTTCACAGTATTGGGGAGGCTTCTTTCAGGTAGACAAGTAGAGACTCAGAGACTCCTGAATAATAATTTCCAGTGTTTAAAATGCGGATGTGACGCAGAACACGGCCAAGAAAAATCCTTGTCGACTCAGCACGGACAAGGCCAAGAATGCGGTTGATGTGGTTGACGTGATCATAACTCGGGAGAGTCAGAGGAGTTTTTATTGACTCCGTAGGGCAAAACGCGGAATGCGGATGTGGTGCAATGCAGGAACGCGGCCACGAAACATCCTTGTCAACTCGGGCGAGTTCCTTGTCATGTCAACGAGTTTTTAAACACATCAATTTCTATTCAGCACAGGAGTGAAATTAGAAAAGGCCATCATTGAGAGAAATTTTGGGCATTTTGGTCATCCCAACATAAAACACCTGAATGATACTAAAATTTCAAGTGCCCAACAAAATCTCAAGATCATTGATAATCATTGTGCTTCAAAACTAATCAGGTTCACATTGAGAAACTGATTAAAGTGGCTTTTCAGCAAGAACGATTTCTTAATGGCTTACTGATCAATTTTCAAGAAAATGAGAAATGTGCTATTTGTCATGAACCTAGTGAGTGGCATGAATATGAGGATAGGGAACACAAGAAGGCAAACAACAAAGAAGCAAAAGCATCATGACTTCACCTCCACAAGAGCATTTTTCCTCCGGTCCATTTTGGCATTCATGTGGAGGGCCTCAGAATGGAAAGGACTGCTATCACCTACAAAAATAAGTGTTTTGCATTGCAGCTTCTTCAAGCATTCTGTGAGATCGTATCTCCTGCAAATGAATCAGAAGTTGTTGGCATCATAACTTATAAAACATAGCTACACAGTTTGCGGTTTTTTCTCAGGCTGGCAATTGAATACATGATAAAAGAAAATTAAAGAAAAATATCCTAAATAACAGAAAATTCATGTATAAATGTGTGTGCGTGTGCATCAATGACCCCAATGGCTGTTTTAAGCACCCTTCCACCGGAAAAGTAATGGGTAAGCTAGAATAGCATATCCAAGTGGATATTAAAATCACTTCAACCAGGCCTAAGAACAAAAGGAAAAGAGCATGTAATACTCATACCAGGAAAAAAAGGCTGATATTCCTTATTTAATGTGCAATCAATGGGACACTATGGGACCTCGTTTTGTCATATGTCCCTTATTGATTCCACTAATAGGAATTTAGGTTTTTAACATACCAGTCTTCATGAACAAAATAAATTAGTATAAACTTGGTGGGCGGCAAGCTGGGGACGAACACATGACAACATTACCACTAGCGGAAGACCAAATGTCAGAAATCATATTGATAAAAATTAGAAAGGAAAAGATACTTAACATTTAAATGCTAGTTTAACTTATAGTATGTAGTGCATGCAAATGAGAATTTTTTTACTTAGAATAACTAAAAGTCATCACGTGTATCAAGAATATCCAAAACTCCTGAGGTGAAGAGCCACTGGATACTGGCAATGGACTGAATATTTTTGAAGTATGCTTAGGGTTCAATTTCAAAATTGTATGAGCAAGAGGCCATCTCACTATAGGCAATGTGTAATATACATGCCATATTTTGGTTCTGTAGAAGAATGGAACATCGAGGGTTATAATCTAATGTGTGCATTACTTACTGTATGGACCGGTATTTCGAATATTCATTAATTTTTTTTTGAAAGTAAGATAAACTGGCCAGATCAGTGGTTGCAAAGGAAGGGATTGAGATTTTTTCTTTCTTCCCTCCTTGAGGCCTCTGTATTTTCTGCTTTGTGTGTTTTTGAATATTCATTAATCAATAGTATCAATGTAAGCTTAGATCTAATGTATTAGTTCTTTAAATTATTACCCCGAAGTTGATAAATAAATCGGTTCTGTCGAAGAATGGAACATTGAGGGTTATAATCTAATGTGTGCATTGCTTACTGTATGGGTATTTCAAATATTCATTAATCAACAGTCATTAATCAATAGTATCAATGTAAGTTTAGATCTAATGTATTTGTTCTTTAAATTATTACCCCGAAGTGGATCAATAAATCGGTTTTGTGTTATCCACCAAGCCACGCCTATACTAGAGTTTGTTTTGTTTCATTTGGATGGTTATAAGCCCTGCTGCCACTGTGATTTCTAAGGAAGAAAAGCTCATAAGCGTATGCTGTGTTAAGGGTGAGGGTAAGGATGCGCATGGAAGTTGATGCAGATTAGTTGCCCAATAAGAGGCATAATTTCCCATTAGGATTTATTTAATCTTATTTAGTTTCTAGGATTTTATTTCCTTGTTTTTTAGTTTTTCAGGATTTTATTTATTTCCATGGAATTTACTTCCATTGCCCAATGTATTAGAGATTTTTAGTTTTTGATGAATTAAAGATTGATTGAGATTCTCCCTCTACAGATTTCTTCTTCTACTCTAATTCTTCTCTTCTTCTTCTTAATTTCTCCCCCTACCCTACATCAAATTTGGTATCAGAGCGAACGATCCGAGTTCTCCGGCGAGCATTATTGAAAACAATACAAGGTCAGGCTATTCTTCATTGTTGAGTCAACTCGCCGGCCGAATCAGTTGCCTTCAACCTTAAATCATCCATCAAAATAAAAGCCCTAAACGCTAAAAAAACATGAAAATAAAATCCTAGAAACTAAATAACATGTAAATAAAATCCTAAAAAGTAAATAACATGGAAATAAAATTCTAATGGGCAAATATGATTATTGGGCAACTAATCTACATCAGAAGGCAATGGGAGAGGCAAGCAGTATTTCAAAAGGTGGATGTGGGTCAAAACGCGGCCGGAGCTAATCCTGTTGCCTCGACATGACGCGGCCGAGTACTTGGTTGAAGTAGTCATAATTCGGGAGTGTAGACACCCCATTTTTCCCCGCTTTAATCAACAAAGAAATTAGTGTGTCGTTGTCGGGTTCTAGTGTTTTCCGTTCCCGTGTCTGTCCCTTATGCTTTCTGTAGACACCCCATTTTGATCGGACCCAAGTTCGCTATGCTTGGGCGAAACCCCATCCAATCATTTCCGCCATGTTTCGCATTTTTCCGTTAAGTGTTGAGAGAGATTATTCATAAGAATCCGAGATTTTTACAGATTTTTACATTAAACTCATATTTAATTTGGATTTAACAATTAATTGACCAGATTGCAAAAATAACACAGAAACTACTAGAAATAGAAATCTAAATTCCATGAAATTTCTACAGTAGTAAGATATAAGTGAAAATAGCATGATGTGAGATTTCCATGAAATTAGAAAACTATTTACTATCAGTTTCGGATTTTTTAATTTTCAGACCAGATTATGAATTAACACTACAGCTCATATGAAATAAGATCCAAATCACTTGAAAATTTTACAGAAGTAAGAAATATAGAATTTAAGACTACTGTAAAAATTTGGAGAATTTTATCTGTGATTTGACGTCAGTAACAATTCTCCCAAAATCTGATAATTTTCAAAGAATGCATAAAATAATATACCAAACAAAATCCAAAAATTCTCACAAATTCATGGTAGAATGTATCATTATCATATTATTTTCCCACGAAATTTCATTTTTTTTGGAATCTGTTTAGTATATCTTTTAGTTTTCTTCGTTAAAAATCATGCAAAAATCTGAAAATATACCTAATAATTCTGAAAAATTCCGAGAACAGTGTACCTACTTGTGATGAGTTCCTCGCCGAATCCAAAAGCCGAAAAACTCGAAAATCCCGCCTATGTGCGATCGCTTCCGCTTTTCTTCCTCTTGATCTTTTTTTTTTTTCTTCTTTGCTCTCCTCACTTTGAATGGGGAGAGAGAGAGAGAGAGAGAGAGAGAGAGAGAGAGAGAGGGAGGAAGAGAGAGGGCTTTTTTCCTTTTTTTCTTCTTCTCCTCATTGAACCATTTATAGCAAAGGAATGGGAGGGTGGTGGCCACCATTGTGGACTTATCCCATGGTAGGTGGCCACCATTGTGGACATATTCCATGGTAGGTGACTCCATGCATGTTTGAATTTTGACATGTGTGTGGCTCCATGCATATTTTTTTAAAGTCCTTTTGAGTAGGTAAAAGATAACCCAAGTGGGTCCCATATGTGACTAATTTCCCAATTGTCCTCACTCAAAGTATGATCCGAACCGTTCATTTGATGGGCGACAATGTGATTTAATTTGTGCTCCACTAATCAATCCTATGGGCTAATCCAAACCATCCAATAGATTACCCACGCCCTATAGATCTTCTTCATTAGATGATCCAAACCATCCAATTTATTGATCTATAATAAAAGCAAATTGTATTCCTCAAACCTTCTTCGTAAGATGATCTCAACCGGTCCAAATGGTAGGTCGCAATGTAAATGGGTTGTGCCCCCTTAGATCATTCCTCTATGACGATCCAGACCATCCAATTGATGGGTCCCCCATATATGACTAAGTTCCCAATTGTGACTAATCATATGCCTCACTCAAAGTATGATCCGAACCGTTCATTTGATGGGCGACAATGTGATTTAATTTGTGCTCCACTAATCAATCCTATGGGCTGATCCAAACCATCCAATAGATTACCCACGCCCTATAGATCTTCTTCATTAGATGATCCAAACCATCCAATTTATTGATCTATAATAAAAGCAAATTGTATTCCTCAAACCTTCTTCGTAAGATGATCTCAACCGGTCCAAATGGTAGGTCGCAATGTAAATGGGTTGTGCCCCCTTAGATCATTCCTCTATGACGATTCAGACCATCCAATTGATGGGTCCCCTACCTAAGTAGGTTGTGTCCTCCTAAATTATTTTAATGGGCTGATCCGAGTAACTCAACTTGATGATCGCAACAGAATTCGGTTGTTAAGGTAACCTCCCTGAAATCCTGATTGTTCCCTTGATGGGCATTTTTATGCACTGGATCGACATAGGCTCGAAACTCATTTTTTTATCAAAACAATGTGGGCCCCCTGGTTGATTCGAATTATGTTCAATGCGGGCCCACCAAACGGGTCCAATAAGTTACATGGTTCAATCCTTTTCATCTAATGAAGAAGATCTATAGGGCGTGGGTAATCTATTGGATGGTTTGGATCAGCCCATAGGATTGATTAGTGGAGCACAAATTAAATCACATTGTCGCCCATCAAATGAACGGTTCGGATCATACTTTGAGTGAGGCATATGATTAGTCACAATTGGGAACTTAGTCACATATGGGACCCACTTGGGTTATCTTTTACCTACTCAAAAGGACTTTAAAAAAATATGCATGGAGCCACACACATGTCAAAATTCAAACATGCATGGAGCCACCTACCATGGAATATGTCCACAATGGTGGCCACCTACCATGGGATAAGTCCACAATGGTGGCCACCACCCTCCCATTCCTTTGCTATAAATGGTTCAATGAGGAGAAGAAGAAAAAAAGGAAAAAGGCCTCTCTCTGCCTCCCTCTCTCTCTCTCTCTCTCTCTCTCTCTCTCTCTCTCTCTCTCTCCCCATTCAAAGTGAGGAGAGCAAAGAAGAAGAAAAAAAAAGATCAAGAGGAAGAAAAGCGGAAACGATCGCACATAGGCGGGATTTTCGAGTTTTTCGGCTTTTGGATTCGGCGAGGAACTCATCACAAGTAGGTACACTGTTCTCGGAATTTTTCAGAATTATTAGGTATATTTTCGGATTTTTGCATGATTTTTAACGAAGAAAACTAAAAGATATACTAAACAGATTCCAAAAAAAATGAAATTTCGTGGGAAAATAATATGATAATGATACATTCTACCATGAATTTGTGAGAATTTTTGGATTTTGTTTGGCATATTATTTTATGCATTCTTTGAAAATTATCAGATTTTGGGAGAATTGTTACTGACGTCAAATCACAGATAAAATTCTCCAAATTTTTACAGTAGTCTTAAATTCTATATTTCTTACTTCTGTAAAATTTTCAAGTGATTTGGATCTTATTTCATATGAGCTGTAGTGTTAATTCATAATCTGGTCTGAAAATTAAAAAATCTGAAACTGATAGTAAATAGTTTTCTAATTTCATGGAAATCTCACATCATGCTATTTTCACTTATATCTTACTACTGTAGAAATTTCATGGAATTTAGATTTCTATTTCTAGTAGTTTCTGTGTTATTTTTACAATCTGGTCAATTAATTGTTAAATCCAAATTAAATATGAGTTTAATGTAAAAATCTGTAAAAATCTTCCAGTAAGCTACATTTCATCATATCTTGCTTCTGTAGAAGTTTCAACTCATTTCGAATTTGTTTGCAACAGTTTCACTTGTAAAATCACTCATATGCTTAAAATTGATAAAATCCATTGAAAATTCGAAATTAATTAAAAAATCATTGTGAAAATTTCCAAAGAACCTTAAATTCTGTCACATGTTCACTCCTTAATCCATTGAAACATAAATTTTAGGATCTTTAGATTTTCCTGGAAAAATGGCCAGTGCATCCATAATCGTATCCCAATTGCAACCGATCTTTGACAATTTAGATATTTAAGCTATAGCATGTTGTTGGCTCCGAGGTTACTGTCCACGGAAATCCTGAGATTTGCCAGGCAATAAGATGCTATAACCTAAGTACTAAATTGTACAAGGAAAGAGAGCACGATTCCCTCCCTTGGATGCCATTCTGGGCCGAAATTGGCGAACCCTAGAACCGTTGGTATTCCTTAAATGTCCAAAAACTGAAAATCCTCAAAATCTGAAATTCATTAACTCCAAGAACTGAAATCGATTCATCTCGTGTCTCTCGGAACCGTTGGATTACGGTTTCCGTCATAAGAACCATTAGAGTCCAATTTAAGAACATTGGTGTCATGTCGTGTCCTATGTTTTAAGGAGTCTTAGGTTTAGGGAGTCCTAGAGTCAGGAGTCCAGCCTCATCACGGACGCTTGCTATGTATAGCAACCGTGCCATAGGTCTAGTTACACTAGTCACCCACTCTTTCCCTAGGACAAGCCTAGTAAACTAGGATGTAGGCTAACCTGCATTAGTCTAAGGGACAACTTGCATTTAGATAAGAATCATATAACATCTTAGATGAAATCCTAGGATAATAAAATCCTCAACTTGAATTAAATAACTTCTCTTAAAACTGTTGAAACAGTCAATCCAGTCTAGATCGGTGTCCTAGTTGAGTTAGGCATAAGTAGCTTAGCTTAGGTGCACCGAACTACGTCGACTCTGATCCCAGTGAGGCTTGGGTACGTAGGCAGCTTGGATGTCTGATGGCATACCATCCGCGAGTCGGCACCACAACAAATTGTGGTGTTTTGTATATTAATTTTCTTGTAAATGCTTAATCAAATCATTTAGGGCTTTCCATGAAATTAGAATTCTAGGAGAACTTTCAGTTAGATTGAATCAAGACAAATTAATAAATCAAGATACACATTTAGGATTCACATTGAAATTAGATCATAGGATGCATGTCACTTAGTTCGCACATTAACATAGAGTTGAATGAGCCATTTAAAATAAATTTAAAAGAGTTAGCTTTTGGAATCGAAGACCGATTATCGGGCAGGAATGGTGCATGTGGCGGATAACTCCCCATACCTTCCATTCTTGTAACCAGGTAGCGAGTCTAGATTTCTGGTTAATTTCGGGTCCTAGATCCCACATCTAGGTGGCGACTCTGTCAGTCTCTTTCGTGTGGAATTCGGATTGCCTTAGTGATCCCAAGTTCACATGAAAGACGAATTCAAATCAATAATTAAATGCACACGCCAATCGCGTGGGTACGGGAGACCAAGAGAGAGAGCGCGGCGGCTCGCGCCCCACCCCTCTCGCGGGATCGGGTACCACAGGGAGTCAAAGCCGTTAGATAGTTAATTAATCCCACCTTCCACTACAACATTCTACTGTGAAAGATGGCTGAATCAGACCATAGTTGCCGGAGTGGGAAGCAATGCGTGAAGCAGAAGCGGGAAATGAGGGGTTTATTAAAGAGAAAATCTGTGAAGAGAAAAGCTCTAAAGAATGTAATTAAGAAACATATTGGAAGCGTTATTGAAAGTCAACATAAAGCATGTCATAAGCCTCATTGGAAGCGAACAAGAAGTGTATAATAGAAAGAATAGGGTAATAGTAAGTCAGAAAGCAAAGGCTATTGTGGGTAAGGATTACAAATAGTAAGGAAGACTTCACGACAAATTAGAATTACCACATTAAGGGATTAATGGTTTAACATGTTTTATTCATGTAGATTTTACATTAAGTTTTGGGAAAAAGACCCACGTAAGTTTCATTTGAAACTTAAGAAACTTAAGATGAGTTAAAGTTTTAAATGCACTTTTTTTTAAAATATGTTCCTTTGACATTATCAAAAGGAGAAATACTCTTTCATGAAAAAATAATCACCTAAATAATAAGTGCACACTTCAATAAGAGGAAACACGAAGGAAGCACTCCTGAATTTGCGAAGCGAGAAAAACTTAGCCTTTGAAGGCTCAAGTTTTAAACACTTTTTTTTAAATATGTTCATTTGACGTTATCAAAAGGAGAAATACTCTTTCATGAAAAATAATCACCTAAATAATAAGTGCACACTTCAATAAGAGGAAACACGGAGGAAGCACTCCTATATTTGGGAAGCGAGAAAAACTTAGCCTTTGAAGGCTCAAGTTTTAAATGCACTTTTTAAAAAAAATATGCTCCTTTGACGTTATCAAAAGGAGAAATACTCTTTCATGAAAAAAATAATCACCTAAATAATAAGTGCACACTTCAATAAAAGGAAACACGGAGGAAGAACTCCTATATTTGGGAAGCGGGAAAAACTTAGCCTTTGAAGGCTCAATTTGGTTGTGGGTATTTGCCTCGTAGAGTAGTGGTAGAGAGTGTCATTACACTAGTCTCTCCCGCCTCCCCATCAATTTGAGGGTTGATAATTACCGATAGAGGAGAGAAGAGGGAGGGAGAGAGAGGGACGAGAGAGAGAGAGAGAGAGAGAGCATCATTCCCAAGAAATCCAAGGAAAAAACCACCATTTTGTGGTTTGGGGGTTGGATTTCTGTGGGAGGAGACAATGGTGACACATCAGCAAACAATGATTAACTAGGAGACATCCCCGGTAGTATCCAGGAATTTCAATGCTCTATTTGGCAACCAAACAAGAGGTTTTCTGACGTGGCACCCAAATGCCAAGCAAAACCCCTAAGTCATCCCGGCTTTTGTGCAACCAAACAGACACGAAGCGAGTTTATGAGAAAGCTTGATTCCTTTCAAACTAGGAAGTTTCAAATAACTATGAGTCATGTAACAATCTTCGAGTCCATCATCCCCTGCACTAAACAAATCCCACCTCCAAACCCTTCACCGCCAAAGTAATCAAGCTTTCCAACCTAGCAGCCTTTTTCTAGTCAGTGGTTTATTTTCCCTTAAACAATAGCAAAAAATTTCAAAAGAAACATAAAAAACATACAGAGAAGGGGTAGAGAAATGGCCCAACCATAAAGCTGCTCTTTTTACACCATCTTGAGGTAACAAATAGGAAATGTTGTAGAATGTCTCAACACATGTAATCTCCAAGGACCCATGGTCAACTGTATTTGGTCAAAGCGTCATTCTCAGAATTGTCCCTAACCATCATCCAATGCTTAGTGATCAGCCCCCCTCTACAAATATCCCAAATCTCGCTTAAACAATGGGCTAATCTCCAAGGACCGACACTGTATTTGGTCAAAGCGTCATTCTCATAATTGTCCCTAACCAACATCCAACGCTTAGTGATCTGAGAAAAAATCACTAGAACCACATGTTACCCTCACCTCTACGAAAAACAGTCTGTACCATACTAAGAAACAAGTGGTGTTCAGAGTCAGACCACATTATACCAGTTCCTCTAGGGAAAACAACTATTTGTCAATGCCCACTCATTAGATGTTTAAATCGTGAGAGTTTCAATGTTGAAACCACATCCTTGAAGCCCATTTTTTTTAATAGTAAAAGCCTTATATCCCTCCCTCGCCAATACCCGAGAATCTTTAAACCTTTGTCAACCCCTCCCCCTGAAAGGCCTTTCATAATTAAACATTGGGGCCAAGAAAGTATTTGCTAACAATCAATCGATTTAACCTAGGCTCTAACAAAAGATAGATTCCTGATACAGATTGTGGAATCAATCCAATGAGTTTCCTGAATTTTGAAATGATTGTGGGGAAATGATAAAATGCCAAGCACTCAGATGGAATATCATTAACGCATACCCATTTGAAAACCAAGATTTCAAGAGATTCATCCTCGTAGTCCTGCCTCAGAGACAATATCCTTTTCCAGCATCTCCAAGGACAATGCTTTCTACAACCATCACGCATCTTCTCCGTTGTGAATGTGAACAAAAGCCAACCGTTACGCATTCTCATGAATCGAAATGGATTCCTTCCATCTGCTTCAGTCATTTAGAGACATTTAAGATCAGATTGATTACAAAATCATGTTTACAAATCCAATTGGTCTTCACTCTTTCTATGCTACCCCCGTGCGCCGGTCAATGGGTTTCATTTCCCATTCAAACTTGCCATTATATGGTAATGAAGCTATGAAATGAGTAGTACCAAACACTACATTTGACCATTTCTAACACTCTTCCTATACTACTTGTGTGCCGGTCAAAGGGCTTCGTTTCCCATACAAACTTGCCATTATATATGGTAATGAAGCTACGAAGTGAGTAGTACCAAACATCTACATTTGACCATTTCTAACGCACAGCAACAGACACAGGGAAGCAAAGCTTCTATGAGCTTCGCTTCTTTCTGGCGACACATCTTTGTCTAATGAGGATCTCCATCAAAGAAGGTCCAGGTCCTCCCTCAAATTTCATATTCACCGCAGTTCATTTTGTGGTTCCATATACCATCTATAGAGTAAATCCATCATTCGCCAGCACAACACCACCAAAGATTAGTCAAGATGAAGTACAGTCAGCAGAATATCTCACAAACAAAAAACAGAGGCAGTGAAGTTTTAGAATTATTCCCAATTTGCAGAGCATGTAAAGAGCATGCTTAAAGCTCAAGGCACACAGATCGCTTACTGCTCACAAGCGATAAAAAACTGAGCTGCAATACAGAAGATTGCATATCCCAATAATATAAGATCCAAGTTGATTGTCACGTTTGTCAGAAAAATTCAAGACTAATTGACAACTATTGGCAACGAAGAAAAACTACCTAATCTTGTCATCCCACTTGGAAGAAACAAGTTTAGAGGTTGATTCAAATCCTTCTTGAGGGGGAGTGTCACTGTAAAACATTCGAGTCTCAATTATTCATAAACTAGCTAGGAGGTTGACTTAAAATACTGCTTGAAGGTTAAAGTAAAATTTTTGAGTGGTGTGCCATAATGATATGCTTTATTAGTCAAGGGTGTTGGTCTATAAGTGGGAGATTTCTACCATTTGATGATTTTTTTTTCTTGATAAATTCTTGTAATGTGTCTCAAAAGATCAACCTGATCTTCTCAAATTATGTCCCTGCTAAGGTTCACAGTTTGCTTCTTTTAGACTCTCAAGCAAATATTAAAATCATATTAATAAAAACCAATGCTTAAGATTGAGGCATGCACATCAAGCACGGATGAGCAAACTACTTGCTTGTACTTTGTTAGCAAGGTTGGTTACTAATTGTTCCCTAGTTATAGGTGATTGACTTAACAGCACTGAAAGAAAACGGCATACCTTGTAGCAAATATTAAGACGAGAAAATAAAAAATGGTCTCAGGGAGTGAAGGTTCTTCCATTGGAGCTAAAAGAACAAAATGACTTACTGATTCATAGCTTGCAGAAAACGCATAATGTTCGAACTCTGTCTTTCATCCAGCAACTATAGACATATGACAAGAAGGGATCAGAACCCGATACAGGTTGAAGAAAATTTTGTGGTAACAAAGATTTCATATAATTAAATAATAAATATGAATAGTTTCATACAAAAGCAGATGATGAGCTTGAGAACCCTTACCCTTCGGCACGCTTGCACAATGTCTGATTCCGCACCTTGAAGACCACAACGGACTTCCTGAGAAAAAGTTAGTAAAATTACATAACATTAAATAAGCCTCCACATTGGCAAAAGCCACAAAACAATCCACAATAGACGGGCATATAAAATACCTTGCTAAAATACCGTTGGAGAAGACACTCCTTTATTACACCACACATACCGTAGAAGTAGAGCAAGTTTAACAGAACCTGAAAAGTTTACTTAAAACTTATAAAAAATATCAAATATCACCGCAATATATCAAACTAACGATATCATTTTCTCTGGAAATTTACAAAATGACTTGTGCAGTTCAAAACCTTATTGTAGAACCACTCGGTCCATGAAGGAGCTTTGCAAAGAGGGGAAACAAGTATTAACCCAAGAACACGCTCTCTGTATTTTGTCTGCATCACGAAGCAAGAGAACATGTGAAACTGATAAACTGAAATTATAGATTAACCAAAAGTCAAGTTAAATTTGGAATCTTAGGAATCTGTGGAGTGGGATCTAAACGTACAGCGAAGAGTGTAAGGATGTAAGCACCAGCAGTGACACCCAAGCACATAACCTCTTTCAGCCTGATTGAAGAATCATCCATAAACAAGCACAGATTTTAATTAATAAAGAGGATGTTGTTTCAGATGAATAAAAAACATCGTAATGGGAGTGCACCCTCTTTATTTTTTACAAGGAAAATTAGAGATCCATTAAAAGGAAAGAACTATGAAAGTTGAAATAACGTAAAAGATGGAATAAGTTTCCAATGAAAACTAAATGGGATATGGAGACAATTTTCAAAAATAGAAGATTGGGTTGGGGATGTGAAAACTAAATGGGATCTAGACTTGAAATAAATAATTGGGTTGGGGACAATTTTCAAAAATAAAAGATAACAGTGTCCATCTAAATCAATGTTTGAGACACTTCCCCGCATGGCTTTAATGACTATCTACAAGCTGGAAAAATCAAATATAAACTGTATCTCACATACTAGAAGATTAGAAACTAGTTCAGGGCTTCAGTTTTTCTAATAGAACAAATATTAAAAAATAGCAGATTCAAACATTATACAAACGAAGACACTGGATTAAATAGGCATAATAAAATTTCTTAACTAAGTAGAAGTATGAACAGTACTTAAATAGTTAATAACCAGCACAGCAACATCATTTCCCTTCTCAATAAATCGAAACGTCCCAAACCATAAGTCTCGATTCCATTTGCATAAATTTGATCATGCAAACCTCCAGTAAGCAATCTAGAGCTACAGCCCAACTTAACAATGACGATAAGCATTGACACATTAATAGCAATATTGTAGGAGAATATTGAGTTTCAGTTATCTACAAATGAAGAAGTCAATTGTTACGTGCCTAAATGGCCGTAACACAAATAAAGAAAGAAAAAGAGAGAAAAAGATGGTAAAAAGGTTTATTCGAGGCAACCGGACCTCCTAACGGCTCAATTCGAGAGGAGCCATGACTCTCCTAAAAACAAAGTCTCCTTTGCTGTGACATTCTGCTCTTCTCCCTTTTCATTGAAATACAATAACTTAATTACAAGCCCAAAGAGAGTGCCACATCATCACACATAACAAAAACTAACACCCACAACCCTAACGTAAATAACTATTGATAGCTACTTTGTAACTACAAAGTAAACACCATAACAGGTATATATCATTCCTTTCCCCTTACAAATGACCTTGTCCTCAAGGTCGAATTATTGGAGAAAAAACTTTATTCTACCGGGGTCCCAAATTTTAACGGTCGCGATCATTCGAAGTCAACCTTCAAAATCCATTGTGATCAAAATTGGAAAGAAATACGGTTGTTAGTAAACACACATCGAAACGATGGAAAGATCGTATGGGTCGGCAAAATCAAGATGATCTTGACAAGGTGTTCAACTAAATTATCTTCATCGGTGTCAATTCTTGTAATTTTCTCCACCACAAGATTCAACTTTCCTTCGTCTTTGTGAAATTCCTCGATCGCTGCGCTGATTTCGTTCAAGGCTTCCATAAATCCTTGTTGGCCTTCCATAAATTCCAAAACGAGTGCTTTGATCTTTCAAAAATCGCCATGTATGGAATCCAAAATCTCCCAAGTTGTAGCAATGACGCAGGATCAAAGGCTCTCATACCACTTGTTACATGCCTAATTAGTTGTAACACAAATAAAGAAAGAAAAAGAAGGGAAAGAGGCTGATTCGAGGCAACCGGACCTCCTAACGGCTCAATTCGAGAGGAGCCACGACTCTCCTAAAAAAATAGTCTCCTATGCTGTAAAATTCCGTTCCTCTCCCTTTTCATTTAAATACAATAACTTGAATACAAGCACAAAGAGAGTGCCACATCATCAACACATTTACCCACTAACATAAAAACTAACACCCACAGCCCCAACCTAAATAACTATCTGACAACTACTTCGTAACTACAAAATAAACACCATAGCAGGTATATATCATCAGTATATGAATCGGCGATCGCATCGCATAAGCTTTACAACCCAATTCTCAATTTTTCATCAGCTTACTTTTTTCATTTTTTTTCTGAACAATGTTGATCAGTTTCTCTTTAAAAGACCACAGATACAAAAATAGCATAGAAACAAGTAAAATGACAAGCATTTACACACCCAAAGAAGTCAAGAACTTCGGCAACCTGGTCTGCAAGGTCATCCACACTAGCCAAGGGAAAGTCAGAAGAAATGACAGCAGCACCCAACTGCAACAACTCTTAAACAAAGGGAGTTTAACACACTAAAATCATTAGAAGATATGAAAGAAACTTAATATGCATCAGAGAGAATAAGCGCCAATACCGACCTCGTGTCCAGGAGCATCAATGTGGTAAATGCAGAAGTTATGGAGCAGCAAAGAAGCAGCATCAGAACAGAAGAAAAGGCCTTGAAAGCAAGACATATCTGCAAAAAACCATTCAAGGAAAAAAAAATACCCAGATGGGAAAAACTGAAATTATCTTAACACTAAATATGCAAAATAAAATAGCACAATGAGCCCAGAAATTTGGAAAACAAAACAATGATGATGAACAAAGAAAAGGGTTTAATGGTTTCTAAAAATGGAAACAAATCCAAGAAGAAAAAAAGAAAAGAGGAGGGAATGGGAATACAATTAAGAGCAATATCTGGGTATGTGATTAAAGCTGGCTTTTCTTGGTCTCCACAAACAAAAACTGAGATAGGGCCTTTGCTCGTTTCAACAAGGCATTCCTGCAAATTTGTGAAAAGACTCGATTAAAAAGAAACATGGAATAAGAACCCAAAATCCAAAACTCAAAAACCAAAAGAGAAAGGAAAAAACAGAACCAGAAAAACTTGATCTGCATTGAAGAATAGATTGAGTTTTTTTGGTGTTTTGTTGTTACCTTTCCTCCTAATGGTATCATCTCGATATCCACAGAAACTGAGTCGCTCGAATCGCCCATGACTCAGTTCTTTCACCCAAAATAAAGAAATTAAACAAAAAAAAAACAAAGAATAATGATAAGGATAAGGACACTCCTCCTTCTGTTCTTCTTCTTCTTCTTCACAGTTCTCTCTCTTTCTCACTCTCGATATCTCTGGTTTGTGATTATTGAATTACCAACATATCCTCCGATTGAGACGAAATTACGGCAATCAAACCTTTATTTTTAGTAATATTACGATTTTGTCCCTTTTCTTTTGATCTATTTTTTGGTAAAGTTACCGTTGAGCCGGATCCAACGGTCGTGTACTATTTTCTTTAACTTTACTGCTGCTCGGACTTTGTGGGCCCCAGTCCACATGATATGTACGAGATCATGTCTAATTGATAAAGATTATTGAAATTCATCAATTTATTAAAAAGGACCTTTTTAATCAACGGTTGAAATCATATTTTAGTACAGTTTTGCTCGTGGCCCATAGATGAAAAGTTCTTTGTCAAATTGATTGGAAGGGTAGTTGTGGGCCCAATGATTACCCGTTGGATCTCCTTGAGAGAGCTGTCTTTGGGGTAATCGGTCTTTGTGGTGGCCCACCAGACCAGATTCCCAAGGCTGTCTTCATCAGGGTGGGCCCACCACGAGAACTTTCCCCTTTCTGGTGAATAAGGGTATTTTCGGTAATTCGTACAAAACAGCTGTATGCCACCTAGAGTTCACGAACCGACAATTGTAAATTAAAAAAGGGCGATGATATTTTCACCGCCCCTGCATTACGCATTCGCCCCACTTTTAACGTGATTTGACGTCAAAAAGCGTTAAAGTTGCCCACTGTTCACGTCAAATCACGGTATAAGGGAGGCGCATGAGCACTGCAGGGGGTGAAAATACCATATCCTAAAAAGCGGGGAAAAAGTATCAGCTTTTACTCGAAAATTCGAAAAGGAACAATTAGCAATGGGGACAAAAATTATGGGGATTTATAAAAGCTATACAAAAATGCCCTTCGGCCTTCATAACATGTTTTCATCTTGTTTTTCCGTCTTCCCTCTTCTTTTACTTTTTCCATTTTCACTTTTTAATTTTTTTACCCAACTAGTCATCTTCCTCCTCGTTCAACCACCATTGTTGCTGGCAAATCTTAAAAACTTGAATGTTGAGTTCTTACCATGTATCTCTCTATATCTAGGTTTTGTTTCTCTTTTTTTAAGGTTTTGCACTATTTTTCATTCCTCTAATTCTGAGTTATCTTGTTTGGGGTTTAAGCGGTTTGTATTTTAGGGTGTGTTCTAGAGATAATGCATGGATGGCTTCACTCACTTTTTGGAAGACAAGCGGTTGTATGAGAAAAAATTGATGTAATACATGAATGAATGGCTGCACATTTTTTGATATACTTAATTATTATTTTTTAATACACAAAATGGGATGTAATACATGAAGCACATTTAATGAAAATAACATTAATTTCTTTTGTTATTTCTATCATGAGCAGGATTGTAATGCCACTAGAAGAGTTGCTATAGGCAAGGGGGTTTTGTAGCTTAAGGGGTTTATCAACTCTCTAGAAGGGGGTTAGCAACTCTCAAAAGTAGGGTTACCAATTTCCGAATGGGCTTATCAAGTGCCTGAAAATTGACCGAGGGTATTGGAATTTTGGAAGGGGGTTTTCAAGTATGTGAGGATGGGGTTATCTAGTATAAAAAATGGGGTTACCAATTTCTGAATGGGGTTATCAAGTCCATGAAAATTGGCCGAGGGTACTAGAGTTTTGGAAAGGGTTTTCAAGTCTCTGGGATTGGAGTTATCTAGTATAAAAATTGGGGTTACTAATTTCCGAATGGGCTTATCAAGTCCCTGAAAATTGCCATAGAGTACTAGAGTTTTGGAAGGTGGTTTTTAAGTATTTGGGATTAGGGTTATCTAGTAACAAAATGGGGTTACCAATTTACAAATGGGCTTATCAAGTCCCTTAAGATTGGCCGAGGGTACCGGGGTTTTGGAAGGGGGTTTTCAAGTCTCTGGGATTTGGGTTATCGAGTATCAAAATGGGGTTACCAAATTCCGAATAGGCTTATCAAGTATCTTATGAACACGTTTTTAGTTTCTGTTTTTTTTCACTCATTCATTTTCACCGTTTTTTTCTTTCTACCCTACGATTCATCTTCCTCATCCTCCATTGAAAGGGAGAAGGAGAAATACAAAACCCTAAAACAAATGAAAAACCTAGATATAGAGAGATAGATGGGAATGAACTCATGTTTCAAGTTTTCGAGCTTTCCCGCCTCCAATGGTGGCTAAACGACGAAGAAGATGACTGGTGGGGTAAAAAAAAGCAAAGTTGAAAATGGAAAAGTAAAAAAAAAAAAAGAGGTAAAGAAGAGGGGAAAGTGGAAAAGCAAAACGTGTTACTTAAGAAAATGGCATTTTCGTCCAGCTTTTATTGACAAGACATTTTTTGTCCCTCAGTTGATAATTTTAGAAAAGCATGGGTCATGTTGATAATACCTCCTAATTTATGTCCCCCATTGCTAATTGTTCTATTCGAAAAAGAGGGACCGGATAAGGTATGTTACGAGCATGGTTTAAAATTTCAGTTTCGGTAACCTTTTCGGACATTCGGAAAATTGAAAATTTGAAATTTCGGTCGAAATTTCGTACTCCCGTTCGAAATTCCGAAATTTCAGCCGAAATTTTGTAAAGATTTTTTTAAAAAATAAAATTTGCATTTTCTCGAAATTTCGGACCGAATCCCGGTTTCGGTCCCCATCGGATTGGATTTCGGTCGAAATTTAAAGCCATGGTTACGAGCAATCCTTTTTTTAATCGATATTTAATACGGGATTATTTAACTAATGAAATGACTAAACTAGCCTCACCATAAATGCCCCGAACTTTAATGTAAATCTCAGAAACGCCGTGACAGTTGTTGCCTTGTCATTGTCTCTTGTACAGTGTTTTGTTAATGCACCGGCTATCGCGTCATGGCTAACCGTTATTTTCCAACCATAGTTAGTTTTCTTTGACCCGTGTTCGCAAGACGAAAAGAACCGGAGGAGAGTTGCCTGGATGACGTCACTAACCTTTTAGGATCTGTCCACGTGGCAACATATACACGTCAGGATCTGCCACGTGGCAACTTATAAACATCACCGGCAATACAAGGGGCTTGAAATTCACACGTGCATGAGTAATGGTATGTCATTGTGTGATCTCCCCTTTAATCGATCTGAACCGTTGATTTGATGAGCTTTGCTTTGAATCTCGAAAGGCCCCAAAAATTGGGAAGATCAACCATGCATCCTCATCCTAACATTGAATTAATATTTTTATTTTTGTCATTGAATGTGAACCGTTGCTTACATGTAGACCGTTCATCTTCACCAACAAAAATGCATGTTATTGACTTACGATTGGATGATTGGTCTGGTTTTGGGTGGTATTTTGGGATTTTCATTATTTAAATCTTTTACATTTCCTAAATACCCTCCCCAACAACTCTTTTTGTGGATATTTAAGTCATTTCATGTCTTTTACCAAATTAACCCCCTAATAACTCTTTTTTGGGGGTATTTTAGGAAGTCAAAAAATAACCCACTCAATCCTATAAATATAACTTTCCACCCCCTTCATTTCTCACAAAAGCTCACACTCTCTATCTATTATCTAAAATCTCCAATTAACTTCTCTCTCTCCCTAATCAAGTTCACCCTCTCTCTCTCCCCCAATCTACTTCTCTCTCTACTTAGTAGCACTAACTACTCATCAAGAGGGCGGTGATTGGCGATCAACAAGAGGGGGAGATTTTCCTCAAATAGGTTGAGGTTGGTACCCATTTAAATATTTAATTATAACGTAAACAACAACTGATTTCATATTTTGACTTTTTTGATATATAGGTTGAGGTTGGTACCCATTTAAAATATGCGCATGCCATATTTTAAATTTAGTTGTGCAAGATGATTTAGCTCTTATTGACCCACAAATAGAAAATATTAAAACTTATATTACATTTATCAATTCTTCAATGTCTAGAAGACAAGAATTTGCAAAAATATGCAACACCTATGGAAAAGAATTTTCTAAATTTAAATTAGATGTTAGACATAGGTGAAATTCAACTTATTTAATGTTGAAATATTGCCTCCCATATAAAAATTTAATTCAATCATTTGGTAATGAAAATATACATCAACCTCTCTGTTACACTGTAGGTCTCCCAGATTGGAACACTTGTGAGAGTTTCATGAGTTTTCTTGAAATTTTTTATGCTGCAACTAATGCTTTTTCTGCTGTTTACAAACCAACCTCAAAAATAATTATGAGTAACTTATATAACATCACGCTTACTATTTTTTAAAAAGAACTGAAAGACATGAACAAATAATAGAAAGTCATGGAGGCAAAATTAAAAAAATATTTTAATGAAATTCTATTTTTATATTCCTTCACTACAGTAATAGACCCTAGGTTTAAGTTACAAGGTTTAGAAGTCTTGTTAGAATAGTGCAATAACAACCTTGGTAATGATCCTGAAGATTCAGGGAATAGTATAAATGAAATTAAATCATTATTAAGGTCTATGTATTATATATATGAGGTGGAACATGGACAAAGAAGACCCACTTCTTCTACGAGCTCGGGGCCTAAAAATAATCTAATTTTTACTTTAATAAGCCTAAAAAGAGCAAAACCTAGTAGTGTTGGTGAAACATCTTGCAATGAGTTATCATTGTATTTGAAAAATGAACATTACATCAATCCCGAAGAATGGAAAACTATTAAAATTTTGCCTTGGTGGAAAGCAAATGAGAAAATATATCCAGTGCTATCCGTTATGGCACGTGATCTACTAACCCCCCGGTGTCTACAGTAGCATCGGAGTCCACTTTTAGTGCAGGTAACAGGATTTTAGAAGACAAATGAACCAAAATGTCATAAAAAACATTTGAGGTATGTGTGTGCTTGAAGGATTGGCTTGATGCAGATGCTAGGATACAAGGACTGTAAGGCTCAAGCTCATCATCTGAAGATTGCTGAAGACTTTTAATTTAGAAGTTATTGTAATTTCAAAGTTGTAATTATTTTTTTTCTTTTCTTTCCTTTAAAGGGTTAGAGGCAAGGTTCTATGTCCTCCTCAGCTCCTCTTTACTTGTTATAATATTTGATATAAATAAAATTTAAAGGTGCAATAAATATTCCGGGCACAATCGATCTTTGTTTCTAAATTACTATTGTAAATGAAATTGACAAAAAAGGGGACCAAGAAAATTGTATACAAAAATTGACAAAAAGGGACCAAGAAAATTGAAAACAAAATTTGAAATTTTTTTTTTTTTAAAACAGAACGTTTCTTGAAACTCCGTGGGATCAAAACTTTCTCGGAACTCCGTGGGGATCCCACGGAGTTTCGAGAAATGTTCTGTTTCAAAAAAAAATTAAAAAACACAGCCCGGCACGGCGTGCCCCGGGCCATGCCGTGCCTACCGTCGAGGATTCCGGCCTGGCACATAAAGCCTTCCGTGCCGTGCCGTGCCCGGCCCGCGGGCCTATCCGGGCCGCATTTGGTAGTACCGTGCCGGCCCGGCACGGCCCGTTTGCCACCTTGATCCCTAGTAGTCTCCAAGGATTTCATTACTACATTGGCAACCAAACAAAGGGTTTTGTTGACATGGCACCCAAATGCCAAGCAAAACCCCTAACCCATCCCTGCTTTTGTGTGACCAAACAGAGCCGGAAAAAGGAACCATTTTGGATAAGTTGTTCTTGTATTTGGCATCTTACTTGAATAAGTTTATCTTAAATAATTTCCTGTAAAAGAAGTTTCCTACTATGCTATATTTGTGAACGTGGGGTGTAGTTTGCCAATTAGTAAAATAAGTCATCACATTTGGTCATATTTTGCAAATCAAGTCATGGTACTAGTTTCTTGATGGAATGCAAAACGACTGCTGATTTTGAATTATAAGAAAACAAAAATACCCTTTTAAGTGTTAAAAGACAAAGTAACCCCATTCTAAGCTCATATTATCTTAAATACGATTTTAGAATGGGAAGTGATATTTACGCCCCTTTTGATCACCAGGGACACCCAGCGTCAATGGCAAAAGGGGAGCTAATGTACTGTATCTCAGAAAAATCTAGTGGCTTTGATTGCAAAGTGCACTGGCAAATGGGTGTCCCTGGTGATAAAAGGGGTATAAATATCATTTCCCTTTTAGAATTCATCAAATTAAAAGTTTTGATTTAACGGTCTAAGAGTTTGGAAACTCTTCCGGACTTCATATTACGTGCACGTGACTCTAAAAATTGGATCGAAATGCTGGCGAACTAAGAAAGAGAAAAAATTTAGGGAGTTTAGAAACTCTAAATATTCCCTTTTGTTTTTCCTTTGCTCATTTGTTGCCTTTTTTTTCCTATTGATTGTTTTGATATCATCTCCTTTTCGGTTCAATGGTTTGCACTTTGAGAGTTTGTATTTAGGGTTTTGCTAATAAAGCACTTGTTAAGGAGCATTTCAATGCTCCTGGAAACATCGATTTACACATGTTTCTAAATCTTTTTTTTCAAAAAATGTATAAAATGATATTTCCATTAGCATTTAAATGCTCCTCAACGAGTGCCCTTAGCAAAACCCCAATATATATTTGTATCTTGGGTTTCATCTTTCATAATCAGACTTATTTTTAGGGATGATAAATCGATCTCCCATATATCCTAAATCGACCGTTCTAACAGAAAATGTTAGGGTGTGTGAGTTGTACACTCAGTTCGGTGTTTAACGGTAGATGGCAACTTTATTCCCACGCCCTAAGTTTAACGTTAGAAGGGGTTGATTTCAAATATATGGGGGTCGAATTTATCACTGCCCTACTTTTATTTAGTTTCAATTCTTTGTAGGCAAAATATCCACTAATCTACTCCCCATTTTCCTTGCTTGTCAACTCTCATTTGACTTCTTCTTCCACTATTCTCCAAGCCAACTCTGAGCAACGAGACAGAGCATTAAGTTCTCGATGAAGCTCCAACTGTGTGTTTGATGAAGGACTTCTTTCATACGTTCTTACCCAACCTATTACTTTCCGGATATTCATTGCACTAGAATTTATATGATGGGTGGCCGTGAAAACACGTGAAGTCTAAAAAAAGTAGGTACGACCCACTTTTTTTAATGATCCAAACCGCTCATCTGTTTGGGCACAACGTAAATAGGTTGTGTCCCAAAAATCATTTCCATAGGATGATCCTAACCCGCCGATCTGTAGAAAATTCCATACATGATTTTTGGAAATCTCCATATTCAGATCAGTTCAGATCGGAGGGTTAGGATCATCCTATGGAAATGGTTTTTGGGGCACAACAACCTATTTTCGTTGCGCCCAAACAGATGAACGGTTTGGATCATCAGAAAAAGTGGGCCGTACCTACTTTTTTAGACTTCAGGTGTTTTCACAGCCACCCATCATATAAATTCTCTCATTGCACAACTACAAAAACAGTGCCAGAGGTTTAATAAGATTTTTTGGATTTAAATTGAACCTATTGCCTTTGATAGGGGTGTAAACGGATCGAATTCGAATCGGATATGGCTATATCCGAATTCGATTACAGTATACACTATCTGAATTCGGATTCGGATTCGAATTTGACGGATATTTAATATCTATTACCGAATTCGTATCCGTCGGATATTGTTCGAATTCGGATATTATCAGTTTATCCGGTAAATTCGAATATTATATTGCAGCACTTTATCTTTCTATGGTCGTCCATTTACCATCAATGACTATGGCCTTTTTGCTCTAGAATTCTCTAGAAACTATGACATTTTCATTCAATCACCATCATCCATTTGTCTCTTTCATCCTACAACCCACCTTTGTTGCTTCATAAAGAAGCCATGTCAAACTTCAAGAATACCCTTAAAATAAGAGATTACTTCATTTCTTGCCCAAAACACTTTTTGTTTTTGTTTTTTTCTAAAAAGAAAACTCACTTTTCTTTTAAAAACAAAAGATAGTGTGTCATTACTAAAAATAAATATTAATGAGATTATTAATAATAAATAAAAGGGATTTACTTCTCGGATTCGAATGTTAAAACGATCAGATATACCATTTACCAGATTCGCATCCGCTTAGAGCCGGATATCTCATAAACGGATTCGGATAATATCCGCTTGAAAAGGATCCGGATAATATTCGCTTTAAACGGATTCAGATGCAGACGGTAATCGAATTTTCGAATATCCATTTACACCGCTAGCCTTTGACGTGTTGTTGGTATGTTCTATTATGGCCCTTCCTTGGGGAAGAAGCTATCCGCGGTTCTTGGATTTTTTCTTTTCACATAAACAAAGAAAAGAGGCCAGACTCTGAAGTTCATGATCATCCCAATCTAGAGCAGAGGCTTAGGTTGTAGATCGGAGGGTTTGGATCATCCCTCTATAGATGAGAAAAACTATTTTCATTGTGGCCCCACAAATGAACGGTATGGATCATCCTATGAAATGCGACGTACAGTACCTTTTGAGAAATACTGGACTAAAGGCGGGCAAGTTAATCAGCCCACTATGGTATACAAAGAGACCCGCGTACAGGTATTTAACGCCCTCAGCGCATGTTAGAAAAACTATATACCGGCGAAAGCCGTGCGCACCAAGGCACCCGTTATAAAATCCCTTGCTATAAAATCCCCGATTCGCGAAGGTTTTCTAATGGAGAGAAGAGAGGGGGAAATGGAGAAAGGCAGTGACCGGAGAAAAAGCATGTTGAAGCTTGCCTCAGCGATTGCTTTACCGGAAAACCACCGTCGATCCGACCGTAATAACGGCATCCGTACACCGGAAAGAGTTAGGGTTTCTTCTCCTCCGCACTCTTCGTCCGACCCCGAAGACGATCCCTACGGCCGCCCTAGAGCTCGTTCTCGTGAATCAGATCGCCATCGCGATCTTGTAGATTCTAATGGATTCTCAAACCCTAGAAGAAACCCTAGATCTGAAACCCTACCTAATTCGTTCCACCGTCAGGGTCGAAGGGCCCCGTACCTCGATCGAGATGTACGGAATGGAGGACGGTATTTGGATTCTGATGGTGACGAGGATTTGAAAGGGTTGAGTTTCGAAGAGTATAGACGGATCAAGCGCCAGAAATTGAGGAAGAAGGATATGATGAATTGTATTTGGAATGTGAGCCCTAGTCCTCCTCGTGAGCGATTTGAGCCATTTGATGAGGAACTGAAGGAGATTATAGAGGAGCAACAGAAGGGTAATTCCAATCGTACAGGGATTCTCAATGGGAAGATACTGGGGCGAGTGATTCTGATTCGCGTAGTCAGCATTCAAAGAGAAGGAAAGAAAGGGGAAGAAGAAGGATTCGGGCGAAGAGTAAATCTTCTCGTTCTAAAAGGGTTAGGGATTCATCAACAGACAGTGAATCCGATGAGGATTTAAGTGCATCGGAGAGTTCTTATGTTTCAACTGACGAAGACTCGAATAAGAAGAAGAAATTAGGGAAAATCCAGTATAGGCAAGGGAGGAAGAAGGAAGGAAATAGTAGGAAAAGGAGTAGGGACAGTAGTTCTGATGAAAGCAGAGGCAAAAAGAGTGCAAGTGAGGAACATGACTCTAGCCAATTGTCTGATGACAATGCGAGAAACAAGAAGAGGAAACACTCAAAATTATCTTCTGATTCAAAGTTGAGCAAGAAAAAGAAACAGCCCAAATTGGGTAGTGGGAGTTTGATTGAAAATTCTTCTGATTCAAATGTGGATACAAAAAGCAATGCTAAGGCTGATGATGTGAAGAAAGCCGAGGAAATTCTTATCTTGAAAGAAATGATTGAATCCCAAAAGAAACCTGCTTTGGACAATGACCCATTTGTTGGGCCTGTACCCTGCCAAGGGCAGAGGGACATATTAGCTATGGAGGTGCCCTTAGACCAGGTGAAGGTGATGCCATTGCTCAGTATGTGCAGCAAGGGAAACGTATCCCTCGTAGAGGAGAAGTGGGTCTTTCTGCGGAAGAGATTCAGAAGTTTGAGTGCCTTGGGTATGTGATGAGTGGAAGCAGGCATCAACGGATGAATGCCATTCGTATCAGAAAAGAAAACCAGGTTTACAGTGCTGAGGACAAGCGAGCATTGGCGATGTTTAACTATGAGGAGAAAGCAAAACCTGAACATAAGGTTATGGCTGATCTTCAGCGGCTGGTACAGCGTCATATCGGGCAGGATGTCGGTCCTACACATGATCCTTTCGCACCAAAGGCCTCTGAGGCAGCTGAGGCATAATCTTGATATAGGTTCGATGTTTAACATATGCCTTAAGTGCTTCATTTCTCTCCATGGATTGCTCTATGTTTACATACTTATACTAGAAGAATATGTGAAACTCTACAAAAGATGAATTCAATATTTTGAATTTTGAGTTTGACGCACAAGACAAGACATGCTTTATTCTGACTGTGGGAAATTACATGTATCATTATGTTCTAATCACTTCTAATGTAGAACCATTAATGATTTTGTGTAGCTTATTGTGCATGGTAACTATATGTTGTGGTATGAGTAGGAGCTGATTCTGTTTTTCTTATCATAATTTCCATTTATAGCTTTGAGCTTCTCATTATGAACACTCGTATGATTTTTAGCTTGTGGTTTGAAAATGTTCATCTCAATTTGATTGTCTCATTAATCAAATAAAGACAGAACACATTTTCGTGTCTTTTGTTTTTCGTTTTATGAGAGTAAATGGCTTTCTTAAAAGGATATGAAAATTAAACTTTCAAGAAATTAAAGGGAAAATGTGTTGCATGAGGGTGGTGCCATGATGGTAGCATGGTCTCAATCAAGACCATGGTACTACCATGGCTTTAATCATCATTACCACAATCAGTGCACAATCGCATGCTCACTGGTTTGGAGCTTGGACATTCTGATTGAAGGGCAACATCTTTGATGGATCATTACATAAGTATTGCTACTGATTTCACGATTATAACTGTCTATCTGATTTGGCTTTTGCATGTGAAATGTGGACTGCTAGCCAATTTTCCTTTTAACCATCCATTTCCCAGTAAACTGATCAGACAGTTAGGGTTCTCCAATTAGTTCAACACGGCACACGGTTAGGGTGTCTGTTCTTACTGTTCAGATTGATGGATATATGTACTGTTGTGTTTGTGGAATGAATAATCAGGAGAATCCCATGTTATTGTTGTGCTATTAAATAAAGGTGGTGGTATCATACCACAAATCCAGAGTACTGACCGTACACAAGGAAATGGGGTGACAAACGGGTGAAAATATGTTTAACTAGCAGTCAGACATAGATATATGGCACACTACGACAATGTATAGACCAAAATGTTAATAGTTCCTCATCCCTTTCGATAACCATGGTGTGAGGGGTGCAAAACCATTAGACTAATGCCATCCTTTCCATTTTGATACTTCAGGATAATCAACTGAGTTATATGGGGTCTGGGGAACCCAATAGGTCCCCAGTCCCCACATATCCGGTTTAAGTCTTATTCCCCATTTGCTCACTAGCACAGTGCACTCTTCAGTGATCTGCCTCGATTCTTCTACACTTACTTACAATTAGTCATTTGAGTGAGAGGCAAAATAAAAGCAACTAGACTCAAAGAAACATTTTTTCTCTATTGAACTGTATTGTTTGTTAATGAATCATATCCAAAGCCAATCAGGAAAAAAGATCCTCTTACAGGGTATTATACTATCTTGTATAGGTACGAAGTCAAATAGTAGTGTTTCTATTCTTTTATTCTGCCCATGAATTGATAGGAAGTGCAAATGTTGATAAAATGTTAAACTAATGCATTGTTGCCCAGGAAAGGTCAGAAAGACACCATGCGTCTTTGTGCTTGGAAAGATCAACCCTATTCGAAGCTTGGGAATGAAGACACCTTGTACCTTAGAAGAAAATGTCCAATAGAAGTGGTCGATTGACCTCATTTTTATACCTTAGTTGTCAAAATCTCCCACCAAAGGTTCCACACCTTTAATGAATTCACATACTCTTTTGAGTATTGACCGTTCGAAAATAAGAGACTTCTCATGCTCTTCTGCTTTGCATTGAATTTTCTCACCACAGCTAACTACTTATACCTCAAGTTCATTAACTCAAATCAGTGATGGAACTAGAAATGGTCCTGATTTGACCCCAGCCCAATCTATGTTGAATTGTGATGTCATAAATAAATCAAGGAAGATGATACATTCACACCCCATGTAGGATTATTCGCACCACTGTAACGTGAATTGATGTCAAAAAGCGTTAAAAGTCTAGTTCACGTTACCCTCCTTTTTTACGCTTTTTGACGTCAATTCAAGTTAAAGGGGTCCGAATAATCCTATAGGGGGTGCAGATTTATCATCTCCCATAAATCAATTTTAAATACCAAATTCCGAAAAAAAAATAAAAATAATTGAATAGGGAAAAATAAGAGGATAATCTGGTAAGTTAGCCATGCATTAATTAAGCAGCTTGCCAGTTCAAATTTTGAGGTTTGGAGATGTGATTAAGAGAAAGAAATCTTGATTAGATCTTGTCTTGGGTGTTTCTTTAGTTATTAATTGATCAGCGTTGTTTGCAAAGAATCGTCTAGCTAAATTAGTTTGGGTGGTTCATTCACTAATATGTGGCAGTTTGATTGTACCAAACATGGTCCAAATTTTAAAACATTGATTAGTTATATGTTGTTTATAACTCGTTGCATTTTGGTCTAAATTTTATAAACCCATGATTCCTAAATATAGTGATTTGTTTGGGCGCGCTTTTCTTTTTTGGTAAGCAAACACCAGAACAATCTAAAGCCTAGTGAGTCCTCAAAGAAGGCTCCTGATTGACAATCTGAAACTAAAATCTGAAAGAGACTCCTGGTGATGGGTCTCTCCAGTTTGTATACCTTCGGTCAGCACTTGTTGCTTGGCTAACCAATCCATGACAATGCGACCTTCATGGTATATGTAATATGTGACTAATGGAATAGTTCAACGGTTGGTATAGCAAATGAATGTTCCAGCCCGATTGAGGCCCTTTAGTGACGGAAGGAAGTTTGAGGTTGGGCTTATCGTAGGTTCGGTGTGTAGGTTTTGGGATTCAGCGGCTGTATACTCCTTTGGGGACGCCTCGTCCAAAAGATGTAGAGGACCTTGGGGTCTGGGTCTGATCATATATGAAATTCGGAGTTTGACAAGGGGAAGGAGTTTTGCTTTCTCTCATGTGTTTAGGGAGGCTTATGGTTGTACGTCTTTCAGAGAAGAATCTTTCGTTGAGGGGTGATCTTTTGCCCTGCATTTATTTTTCGCTTTGGTTTTTTTCCACGATTCGTTCTTACGAATAAGCAGTTCTCTCTCTCAAAAAATAAAAAATAAAAAAAATGTGTGAGGATAAGGTTATATCTGATTTGATGAGCTGTGTTTCTAGTTCGTGCTCATTGTGATTTTCTGCTGTTTCGTTTTTGGAAAATGTCAGGCTTTTAGCATCTGTATCTGGATTTGTAGCACCATGTTGATACAAGTTAATACATGTTCTGAGGTGCCCATCATTTGTTTTTGTGTAAATTTTAAGTCACTCAACTGTATTTTCCGCATTATTTCTCTTACTCAATGTAGTTTCCCTTCTAGAGTTATAACACCTTGAATGTTCTTTCCATGTGAGCAGAGCACTCCTTTTTTCTAAATTGGTGAACAATATCTGAAATCATATGTTCTGATATTACAGACTTCGCCGACACTGTGGTTGGACTTGATGTCTCGGTGGTAAAAATAATGGGAGAAAGAGAGCGCTTGTTGGGCTTCAGCTGGCTCTATGTGCTGAACTGCCACAAGCAAAAGGAAAATGGTGAAAGCGATTGAAGATTATCTTGGGCGAGAACTGTTTCTCCATCCTAGAAACTAAGAAGCCTCTACATCCATCAACCTAGAGCTACTAAAGTTTCTACTAAGCATACATTAAATCTCCCTGATTGTAAATCTTCGAAACATGTGGAATGAAGAGGTAGGACTGACTTCATCATGACTTCACTTGGATGAATGACTAAATATTCTTTAATATCATTATGTATCATGAAAAGTTTTACTTGATCCCATATGCTTAGTTTTTTTTTTTTGTTTTTTTTTTTTTTTCGCACTGTTCTTCCCAGCATTGTTTGTATGAATATTGTAAGTAATTTTTTGATACTGGCCCTTACTAAATCTTGGACTTGTATGTGGTCTCTGTTTGATGTATTTGTTGTTTGGGTGTTCAGCTAAATCTGGCATCAGGGATCAGGTCACCCACTAGGTATTATGGTTCCTTTACTTCTAGATAAAGGTTTAATTGTCAGTAGTTGAAATAAACATGGCTTTGTTTGTTCCAGTTGTCAACTAGGGAAAACTTGTAAACTCCCTTTGTTCACATTTCAAAATATTTGTGATGAGCCCTATAAAAAATATATTGATTTACGGGAACCTATCTTGTTTGCTCTTATCTAACATTATCGTTAATATATTTGTTTTGTGGATGACCGTACAAGGTTTACATTGGTTTTTTTCTCTCTATACGATAGAGATCTGATTTTTTCTTATGCTATATTTCTTTTGAGAATTTGGTGGTTTTTAATCTGAAAAATTAAGATTTTTCAAAGTGAGGGAGGAGGTTAGTATGGAAAAATATAATTTTTGAATCATCTGTGTGAACACAGGATTTGCTTACAAGAGTCGTGACTGAGCACTCAAGCAAAATGGAGTGAGCGAAAGAAAGCCGATCCCCGTTGTTCTTGTCTTCATAATAGCCAAGAGCACTGCATATCAATATTATTGGTTGCAAGTGTGGTTTTAAGAACAAATTTCAGGTAGATGGAAGTTCTGAAAGACTAAAAGCACGACTAGTCGATAAAGTATATGACCAAGTTATTCTCTGAAAACCTTCTTACCTGTCATCAAACCTGGTGAGCATATGTTCTCTTCTCTCTTAATTGTTGTTAATATAAAAGGATGGGATATTCCCCAATTTTGATGTGAAAAATTCTTTGATCTCAATGGCCGCTTCATAAACCTCTTTATATTGTACTACACATAAGTCAAAGTCTTGTCCGCGAAGGATATGAGTAACCTACATTATTTTCTTAAGAATGAAGTACCACATGACTCCATTGGGCTTTTTCTATGCCAAGCCTATTCTGCTTGTGAGCGTCTAGACAGTGCACTAATGGCCAGAAATAAGCCCATTGTGGCTCCAATGGCCACTAAATCTTGCACAGCTCTGCCTAGTGACCCATACCCTTATCTGACCCATTATCAGAGTATAGTTGGAGCTCTACAGTACCTCAGTCTATTTATGGCCGTGCTCACAATAGGTCATTTTTAGCTTGTTAAGCATGTATTGCGCTACATTGGGCTCTTGGAATCTGGATTTTGTCACAATCCACCCTTGATCTTTTTATCCGAGTGTTGTTCTTTGGTTTCTACAAGGACTCTTGTAGAAACCGGGTAGAAGGGCGGCACCATTGGATACACTTCATTAGCTTCTAACGCTTAGCCATTCTACCCGTTTTCGACAAGGGCTCTTGTCAGTTTAGCATTCCTCATAAAATTTATACTTGTGATAGGATCAAGAAAAAGCATGTCTATCTTTCTTGCAAGTAGGTGCTTTCTTTGTAAGATGACCGAGGAATCCCTCGATCATCTTAATATCTTATGCTTCACAGCCCTTTTACAAGCTGACACTATGAAACACAACAGTGGGTGCTCAGGAAACCATCCAAATCCTCTTCCAGCATTGCCTGTGACGGGTCAATCTTGTTGTCTATTTGACAATATAATCCGGGGAGTGATAAATCAACTCCCCATGTGTCTTTCTCTCTCCAAGCCAATTGATTACGAAGTCAAAATCAGAACATTAGTCAAAAACTCCAACCTGCTCTCGCGGCTAATTCCCTTCCTGCAGTCCACCGCACTGTGACCCGGTTCTTTACATCGAAAGCATTTGAGTGGGGGTCTCGTCATCTGCCCAGTAGGGTGGGGGTCTCGGAGGGGCCCATTCGATAAGGGGCCTGCGGTCGTGGTCGCGTGCCGGGTACCAACTCAATGGCGTGGTCTGTCTCCCGCCTTGGGGAAGAATAGGAGGTAAGTCACTGGGCATCACATAGTGGAATTCAAGAAAGACACATGGGGAGTTGATTTAAGATATTTGGGAGTTGATTTATCACTGCCCTAACAAATATTCCCAAAAATAAGTCTCTTAACAAATTCAAAACAAAATTGGAAAATTGTCAAGAATCATGACAATCAATGTTTTTTTATTCTCTTCTCCATCTTTTCTTTTAACCCAGAATTTATCTAGGAACCCAGGGCGGCACCCTTAGTTTTATCAATGAAAGTAAATGAATACAGGAGGACATAAAACCTTGCCTCAAACCCAAACACATGTGATGGAAAAAAACAAAAAAAAAACAAAAAGAAACCCCTAAGAAAAGAAAGAATCACATAATTTTAGCCATGATTGGCATCTTCAATCATATTTTCATCCTCGTCGTTGATGGTAGCAGCTGTTTTGCTGCTATTTCTGTCGCCAGTTTTCTTTATCTTCTTATGGTAGACTCTATAGTATATAGTTTGCATAGGACCAAATCTTGTAGCTGTAAGAGGTCAAACACCCACCACGTAAGCAGACGAATCATAAGAAATTATATAAAAGACTTGAAAAACAAATGATATTAGTCTCATTCCAAACGGCAATCTCATACTCAAGATTTATAAAATCCTTATCCTTACTATACTAAAAGCGAGAATCCTTTCTATTGCCGTATGCGTCCCCCCTTTCTTTCCGTAAAACTACCACACATGTCCTTTTTCACTACTTCGGTTTCGTCATTTCCGCTTCTCATATGCCCCTCGCACATGCGTCCAAAGAAAACGCCAACTGTCTCCTTTTTTGGTAATTTTTCTACTTTGCTTCCATTTTTTTACTTAATTGTCATATTTTGCTACCCTGCTTCTGTATTTTTTGTAGTCATTTCTCCACTTTACTACCATGTTGCCTTAATTTTTCATTTAAAACTTAGTACCCGCATCATTATTATATATTGCTACCCACCTTTGCAAAAATCGTACTTCTGCCAATCTTTGCAATTTGCACCACATCGAGAATAAGACATATGTGTCAAAACGTCAACAAACATAAATGGGATAACAACTCATGATCACATGCAATTGAAAAGGATGGGTTAGCAAAGGTGGCTAGCAAATCCCTATACAAACAAAAAAATTCTTAACAAATCTATCAGGTTATTATTTATTGCTATCCACCTTTGCACAAATCTTACTTCTGCCAATCTTTTTAGTTTGCACCACGTCAAGGATAAGACAAATGTCTCAAAAATTCAACAAATATAAATGGGCTAACATCACATGATCGCATGTAATTGCAAAGGATGGGTTGGTGAAGGTGGCTAGCAAATCCCTGTACAAACAAAACAACAACCTTACAAAATATGTCTAAAATCCGGGTGACCCCGGCTCTACGAGGCCCGTACAGGTCGGGTCAATCCCGGCCCGGCTCGCCCGTTTGCCAGATCTATGCCCTACGATCCAAAAGCATCTGCCCATCAGAACCATCAATTTCCGTTGACAGGCCTACAACCAAATCTTATCCTAAATTTCTCAGTTATATTTCAAAATAAAAGACACGCTAAACTTCTGCAGCTATAAATCGGAATTACATGATGGAAATTTCTATAGACCGGACCGTTGGGATCATCCCAGGGAAATGATTTTTAGGGCACAACCTATGTACATTGTGGCCCATGCAGCCCAACAAAAACAGTGGCGCTTCCATTGTTTGGGTGATCTAAACCGTTAATTTGTTGAGCCCTGAAGTAAAATAGTCCGTGCCTTGAAGGCTGATCCTGACCCTCCGATCTGCTCAGGTCTAATTCCTCTGATAAAAAAATACCACGTACATTTCTATGTTATGGTTTTCATATTTTTCCTATTTTGGTACTAAATTGACGGTTAAAATTTTATTTTATTTGATAAATGGTACGTTGCATATTAGTATTATTTATGTTTATGAAAAATCAATAAGGTTGACAAAAGGCCATGTTTGGATTGCATGATATCAAACCTTATCTGATTGCTAAGTTTGAGAGCTCTTAGGCTTATTTCAATTAGAGAAGTGTACAAAACGAGTACAGTCATTACTGTAGTGTGGGAGTGCAATATATCATTTTCCTTCTATTGTTCAGGTTTAATAGAAAGCTTGTATTAGAATCAACTTATTTGATACTGCCAATTCTCTATCTCAATAACTTTATTTTCATTACTTGATAACTTATGTTATTTAGTTGGAAAATGGAAAATTTCTATAAAATCAATTTTCTATGCTTATCCTAAATTTTATTGTAAAATACCTTAGTGCGTTTTTAGTAGTACTTCAAAAACAACAATTTGACTTTTCATAAAAGAACCCTAAGGGGCCGTTTGGGTACGTGGATTTTAGAATCCGGCATTTCTTCAAAATTGTAGTTAAGAGACAACATGATAAACTTGCTAGTATTCTGTGACATGCTATGCGTGGGTGTAAAAGGGTGGGCCCAACCCTAGTATATAGCTTTGGGTAGAAATAGTAGGCCCAACCCATCAAAACCTGAGGTGTAAAATGATATGCCCCACCTCATAAAACAACATGAGGTGTAAAAAAGTGGCCCCATTCTATCAATAACATTTTTCTGTAAGGGCGCTGATATTTCCCCCCCCTTGACGGCTGGCTAACGTTAGGGTTTAACGTATGTCACGTCTCCCATCATTTGAAGTCTCTCTCTCTCTCTCCACACACAACACGAAAAGTTAGTGGGCCCAAGAGAAACCGTTGGTGGAACGGTGGGCTCATCTTTCAACAACATAGGCCCTGACCATACCATACCATAGGATGATCCAAACCGTCCATTTGATGGGCCATAAACGTAAATAGGTTGCGTCCCAAAATTTCATTTCCATAGGCTGGTCCTAGCCCTCCGATCTAAATAGAAACTACATAGACTGAGAGAAGATAAATAAATTCCAAAAGCCAGGGTTAGTCTCTTACCTAACCCTAAACCCTAAACAAAGACCTTGAGCAGTAAAAGACGGTTGTTCAATTTCCAAGACTCTTTTGACTGTCTGAACTCAACTCTTCCTCTTTGACTTGGCAACAAACAAACAAAGAAACAAACACGACACTTATTCCTACTCTCCTACTTTAAGAAAAAAAAATGAAATAAAATAAAATAAAACCGTAGAGTCTTCTCGAAAATGAAGGAGAGTAAGTAGATCCCGTCCCAATAACCGAAGATTATCTTACTATTTTAATTACACCAAAGCATGGTAAAACATAGATTTCATACTTCATATTTTTTCTGCTCTTTCTTTGTCTAATCATTTATTTCCAATGCACAACGTCGCGACCACGCTATCGCGTTTCCATGTTCCGTAATCCGATACACATAAAACAAACACAGTCGTGGAATTAGCTTTCCAAGAAAATTTAACACGTGCACACCCTTTCATATCCCGCTCAGCACGTCGTCTCCACTTCTGTACCTCGCTCACTCTAGGAATACGTGGACAAAAAAAAGAGCGAATTGATATCAGCACAACCATGTTTTGATATTTTCACTAACCCACCTTGTCTTTTTCTATTTAAAGATAGAGGTGCAACTCGGGTTGGGTTGGATCTGGTTGAGAACAACCCTAACCCAACCCGAGATAGCATTCCCTCAACCCAACCCAACCCAACCCGAGCATCGGGTTGAGGGTGGTCAACCCTGACCCAATCCCCCTCTAAATTTCTCAACCCTAATCCAAACCCATCTAGCTAAAATCAGGTCAGGTTGAGTTAGGTTGGTATGGGGTCACCTTGGGCCAAATAGAAATCTACAGTAACCCAAAGAAAATAAAGATAAAATTAGAGGGTGGAGGTCGAGTTAGGTCACCAAGACCTCAACCCTAACTAGGGGCGGAGCTAGGATTTTACACTAGAGTGCGCCAGACTAATTTACACTCGCTAAGCATTGGTCATTGGGGGGCCATGCCTACTAAACTAGCCAATCATGCATGTACAGCCATGCACATAAAAGGGATTTTGCATGTCATTGGGGGCCATGGCCCCCCTCATGATATATGTCCGTCCGCCCTTGACCCTAACCCAACCCGAAATTAAATCTGATGCTTTTCCCAACCTAAACCCAACCACCTGAGGAAATGCCAACCCAACCCGAGGGTGACCCAAGTTGCACCCCTATTTAAAGAGCTGTCAAAAGTTGATTACATTTCCGCATAAAATAAAATAAAAGAGAAGCTGGGTTTTTGCTAATATTAAAACATGGTTGTGCTGATATCGTTTCACAAAAATAAAAGCAATTTCTTAGGGGATTCTTGAGATTATAGGATATTTCCAGGTACAAAAATATTGATTGAAAAATAAAAAGAAAAAAAAGAAAAAAAGATCACAAGCGTCGGGAAGGGGTGAGGTGTCGGCGTTTGACGATGGAGATGAGACCACCGAGAGGAGGTCTCATCTTGGACCGGTAGATCATCTCATCGTACGGCTGTCTGTAAAACTTGAGAAAAGGAAGGAACAATTCACGGCTTTTGTCTGTTCTGTTACTGAGATGGTGGGTGTCTTTTTTGAAGAAAGTAGCTGGAGATTGGAGGAAAGACGGCCTCGGAGTTCTTTGGTTGTGGGTCCTGCTGGGGAAGGAAGATGGGGTCCTGCTGCCACGTGGCGTTCTTGTGGCAGGTGAGGCGAAGGAGAAGGAACGCGCGTTGAGTGGGGAGACGAGTGCGGGGCCCATGAGGGAGTTAGGGTTTAAGGTGGGACCCACTTTGGAGGATGCTGACGTGTCGGTGAGAGTGAGGTGCCATGGTTTGAGGGAGTCAAAGTGGGAGACGGTGAAGGAAAAACGGGAGGAGCCACCGATTTTGGTGGGGACGGATGAGGGATCGAAACGGAGAGAGGCTGCTCCTGGATAGAAGGAATCTTCTAACGAATCTTCGAAGTCTAATGACGAGACCACCATCGTAGCCGTTGATAGATCCACGAACGGACGGACGCCCTGAGCCAAAACCGATCAGACGCTCGATTAGCCGTTGATTTTTATACGATATAGCAACTCACGTTTCCCTTTTCTTTTCTTTCCTTTTAATTTAATTACCTTCCATAGATAAGAGAAGAGGGAGGGAGGATCAATGACGAAGGCTTTGTGAAGTCTTCCAGGGTAGAATTCTGATAGTATCTTCAGTGTTGCCAGCAATAAATTCAAGAAAGCCGACCCCGATCTGAAAAAGCCTGCAAATGAGAGAAGCGTTTCCTCTAAGAAATTTGGAAAAAATAAAAAATAAAAAATGGAGATGAATTTTTTCGCCCCCAATGTAGGATAATGCGCCCCCTTTTAAGAAGTGGACCCCCCCCACCTCCTTATCTGACAACTCCAACTTCTGTCTCTCGGCCAATCAAATGTCAATCCACAAACACCTTTTCCAACACAAGTCCGAAATTTCGGAGGGTTTCTGAAATTTTGATCACCATAATGACCTTTCCTCTAAGTCTGACATTTCTGCACACCATCCTCATTAATTAATGTGCGCCATGTGCTCTGTGTTTCCGGGGAAGATCATAATCACTCCGTTTGGCTCACATTAGAATTTCTGGGGTAACTTCTTTGAAAATTAATGGAGAGGCATTGATGAGGGAATCGTGCTAAGAATTCCAGACTGTGAAAAATCAGATTATGGTTTGGCAGTGAGCGACATGAAGAAAGGAAATGATGTTCTAAATGACCATAAATATCGGGTTGGAGAAAGCTACGGGTGCCTGGTCTTATAACTGAAGATAAATATCGGTTGGAGAAAGCTTACTGGCATCAAAGAGGAGTACGAATTGTTCTACATTTTTCGACATGGATCCAATTGCCACTTCCAGTGTAAATACCAGCAGACGAATATACCTGCAAAGATTACACATGAACAATGAAAAATCTTACGATTACTGTTGCTTTCTTTCGTAAGAAGAAAGATCACTGTTGTAAATATCCGGAACGTTTCTCTCACAGTTTCTGAGAATGGAATTTCTTGTAATCTTGCTTTATCCGGAAAATCTGCCAAAGTAAAAAAGAAAAGAAAAGGTAATTTATCTTTTATTCCTTCGTTTGAAACCGAATTTATTTATTATTAGGAAGAGAGAAATGAAATGCGGAAATTACCATTACAGGCCTGGATTCGTGGTCGTGACCTGCAACGTAGGCAAATCCTTCTGCCAGCTCAGATGAGAACTCATCTGCTACTAGATGCTCTGTTTTTTTTTTTTTTTTTTTTTTTTTGAAGAAGAAGAGAGAGAGAGATTAAAAAAATGAAGAGCTCAGAAAGGAGAAGAGGAATAAGGAAATGAAAAGCAATGATACCAGTCCCAATGCTATCTCTCCAAGAAAGGCAGGCTCTTAAATGTTTCGCAGCTTTTCTCACGTTCTCTCCTTTTGTTTTTAGAAACCGTTGAACGCAAGCGTAGTTGCAGAACTTCTCCTGCCGGTATAGAATTATAAAATTAGAGACGATCACTAAAGAGGAAAAATGGCAAAATGCTTCTGAAATGCATGCTCACCTGTTTTACAGTAAGAGGAGCTTGTTTTCTCAGGATCTGAAGAATCTCTTCTACTCTCTCTCTCTCTCTCTGCTCATTCATCCCCATTTCAACTAGACACAGAAAGCAACAGAGAGAGAGGGTCTGAAAATGTCTGGGCCTGCTATGCGTGTGTGAGACGAGAAAGAGTCAAAAGAGAGCCCGTGTTTATAGGAAGATGCCACGTAGACTGACGGATTCCGTTATGTGATCGACAGAGACCGTTCCCGATTCGTAACGGAAAACGTCGGCCGCCGACAACCTATATATGGCCATATGGGTAATGGGTATTTAATTGTCAAGGCTAAAATACGTAGGGGGGTGAGTTTATTATTTTCGTACTCATCGTATCACCACTCCACACTCGATCTTCCCATTAATGGCACATGAAACCAAAGTCAAAAAGCAAAGCCAATAACGTACCTGGTTCATGCCGGGCCACATGGGTTCTCTGACTCACATATGAATAATAACGAAAGTTACCAGACTATCCTCTCTTCTTCAGTAGAGTTGGAGGCTTTTCATGAAGTGGAAATAAGGCCATTTTGGTGATTTTGATAGAAAAAAATTAAGCGGAAGTGCTATTTTATTTGTAGGCCTGTAAACCCGTGTCCTCTTTCACTTTCCTGTATGTGGGATTTTCCCCCTTTAGTACCCGCTCAGATATTTTAATTATATACTGTGTGTAAGAAAAGAGATTCTCGTCTGGAAGTGAAAGGGCTGTTTGTTGGAAAAGTAGAAAAGAAGAAAGTCAAAAGATTTAAAAGTATATAGTAGCTGTGTTGCAGTTTGTTTTTTTATATATGGAAAAGTGGGGAGTCGTCTCCAAGTGTTATTTAGTGAACATTTGTTTCCGTTGTCTTGATTCAAAAGGGTAGAGATTCTCCCCTTCATGTCCTGGCTGACTACTCTCAACGTGCGATCCCATCTCTCCGTAGAAAAATGGTAGCTTCTTTCTCTCTCTCAACATATTCCACAACCTGACCTAACCTAACCTAACCCTAGATTTCAAAATTTGAAACCCACCATGAGTGAATATTCCACTACTCTCATATGGCCACCCCACGACATTGCATGAATCATTTCCTTTCAAATTCAAACATAACGTCTAACATCATTGGTTACTTATATCTAGTCCTAATTAAAGCCCATCTCTAAGATGGGTATTCTGTCATAAATGGTAATTAATGTATTGTGTTGGGCTAGCGACGGGAGGGTTGTCTTCCTACCACCTCTGTCTGTCGCATATGTCTTCGCCATTGTCTGAGAATGATGACACGTTGCATTTCAGTGGGACCCACTACCTTCTAGGAGTGCAGGACCCACCCAAGTTGATCTGTACCATTAGTAGTAGGTGGAAGGCTTGATACATTAATTACCAACGAATGATCCGAAATGGTCAACCGATAGCGGATTCCATATTTGCATATACATTGAATGTTTGGATGATATGGTTTCCCATGTAGATCCAGCTGGTGAGGGGTCTGTTTTTTAATCTGTGCCAAAACTAGGTTACATCTCATACTTACTTAAGGGCCTCTTTGGATAGATCTAATGATCATCTGCACATAGTTTTGTAAGCAGTTTTAGAAATGATCCTATTAATGGCTTTCTAAAGTATTCTTTCCATATCGGTGGAGATTTGTGAAGGGGTATTTCATCCTATTTCAGTATGTTCGTCGCCCTGCCAATAGTGAGGTGGAACGCGATGGAGTCTGGAAATTTTTTATTACCACCTTTGTCTTATTTTTTTTTCCCCTTTTGTTGTTGTTGTTGTTAACTTGAGGCTCAGTCTAGGAGGTTTTTCCTTCTTATTAACATAATTTTGCGTCCTTTAAAAAATGTGACCTTGTTGTCCTATCGGTGATCAAAATTAATTTAAAATAATTGTATTTGCAAATAAGGACTAATTTTGATGGCTTCCAAAGAGTCCGTAAAGAACAAGTACTGTCTTTTACTAAAACCGTTTTCTTAAATTATTTTTTTCCTTTTTTTTTCCGCATATATATGTTTCGGATTAAAATACAATTGTACAATATTTCAAGATTGTTTTTATGATCTTTGAGAAATATGTTTGAAACCCATTTTCTGTATTTACCCAGTTTTATGAAAATACCGTAATTTTACATTTATATTTTATTTTCCACTATTATGTCATTTTTACTTGAAAAAATATCAACAATATGTTTTATTGCTTCCCTTTCAACCTTTACCCATTCGATTCTTATATAGTTAGGGATTTAACTTTCAATATTTTTCTATTTTTAGGATTTTGTTTAGGGTAGGGATAAATCGACTCCCCAAATGGATAAATCGACTCCCCATGTGTCTTTCTCTCTCTCGGATTACCTTTCAATATTTTTCTATTTTTAGGATTGGTCGAAATTTTGGAATTTTCCCAAATTTTTACGCAAAAAGTGTTTTTTTAATTAATTTAATATTTTACAGAAATTTCGACCTAAACTACTGAAATTTATTATCAAATAAAATAGTGTTTTATTTTTTCGCTGGATTTTGGCTGAAATTTCAAAATTTTGGTCGAAATTTCGATTTCGGTGGGGTCCAAAACTGGTACCGAAACCGATTTTTAAAACCATGGTTCTAGGACGCAAGCCTCGGACAAAATGGGAAATTGATGCTGAGGTGTTTTATTAACGTTGTAAAAAGCATGGTTTAGGACACTAATGATCATATCAATCAAAGAGGTGATGCGGCAAAATCTCCCTTTTATGCTTTACAGAGAGGTCATTGCGATCATGAATGATGTGATTTGTAGTAGTAATGTGTTGAATATGGGATATGGATATTCACTTCCTCACATGCTGTGGGACCTTCTTCTGTAGGTAATCCTACGCATATGTCTTGTTAAGAAATGGTAGGTATAGTCGCGGAACATCCAACTTGCTAGCTATAACTGCAGTTTGGGACAACCACGTCATTAGCATTCCTCTTTCAGGGTGTTCTGCGACTGCTCCACCATTCTTTCATGTAGCTTTAAGAGATGATTAAATGCTTCCTATTGTACACTCAGCATTCAAAATTCTGAGTTTTGAACTTGAAGTATAGATTGTGGGTTCCACATTGTATGATTTAAAATCTTAAGTTTCTAATTAACCATCCTACCAATAGAATTTTAATTTGGCTGTTGAATGTGGATTGCTGCATTAGCTGTTATTATTTTCTTGCACGCTTTTTTACTTTGTTTGGGGTTGCATTATTATTGTAGAAATCCAATTAGTGCGCCTTTTCTTAGATAATGTTCAATATCTTTAAAATAAAATATTTTGGAAAATAGTTTTTAAATAATAAAAAGATTTTATTTTGAAGAATGGAGCTTTTTGTAAAAGGTGAAAGAGAAGTTGTGGGAAGAGGGAAGTTTTATTCCCACATTGGAAACTCAAAGAGGTGGAGAGGGGTTTATATATTCCCTTCTTCCTTTCTCTCTTTCTCTGTTTCTCAAGTGGGTTTTGGCAAAAGGTGGAGCCGTGGGTGCGCGGCTTGGGCTGTAGGGTGCATGTCACGAGGAGAGCTTAAATTCTTCTAGATTCGATCATAGCTGCTGGTCGAGATCGGAGTGATCTGACGGAGATCCCAAGCGGGTGGGATCAAGACCGTTGGATCGTGCTCGGATGTCCAACTCCAATGCTAGATCAGGTGCATTCCAAGGTGTCGGATCGTGTGAATCTGTTGTGTCCGATCCAGTGCGATCTGGATCGTTGGATTGCTAAGAGTCACTTCCCAATGATTAAGAGCCGACCGGGTGTGATAGGAACCGTAGATTGGTGATCAGCCACGGTTATAGGGGATGACTGGGGATTTACACAACCCATCAGTCATTTCAAGACTGATTTGGGCCATAGAATCACGACCTGACACGATCTAACGGCCAGTTAAGCTGCCCATTGTGATAAGGTACCATGGAATGGTGCTTTTCAACCAAAGAAGCCACCAAATGGCCTATAAATAGACATCCAAAGCCTCCTCTTTCTCTCTGTAGGCCTACATACTGTTTTCTTTTTTCCATTTCCATCTAGTTTCCATTAATCTGCAGAATTAGAAACTAGAATTCTCTAAGACTTGCAAAATCCAAAGTCTCAACAATCATCAATAGGCTTTCTCTATTGGGCTTCATTGTATCTTGGAGGTGAACTCGTGGATCACCGTTGTACATAACTCGATTGGTGTGGCGATTATCGTCTTGGAAAGCGACAAAGTGCAATGCGCCTTGAAGCATTCCTTATCACTCCATTAGATTTTTCCACCACCATTTCCCCCAACATATACAATATTTAGAGGGATTGTTCTTGAAGTCTAGATGTTGGGTTGCACCTCAGGTGGACTGAAAATTAGATCTTAGGTGAAGAACCTGACTATGGTATTTAAAAACCATGTAATATTTCCCCGCACCTCTCACATTTTTGTCATGAAAGAAAGCTTGGATTACGGGCTGACTTTAGACCCGGCAAAAAGTGACCCGGACCCGCAGGTCACCTCCAGGTTCCAGCCATGATGATCAGATGACAATGCTTTAAATTCCATGTGATCCGGCTGTTGAAGACGCTGCTGATGCTTTAGATTAGATCACCGGAGAGATCTTCCAATCTAACCAAGTACAGATGCTTAGATCATTGAAATCTTGGGCTTGATCTTGGTAGATCAAGGACCACCCAAAGAATAACCCTAAATCACCAGTTACTCTTTGTGTATGGTGTGCCTATTTAGCAACCACTCCTTTTATATGATTCAGTTTTAGGGTTAAATTTTCCCATGAAAACCTTTCCAAGATTAATTAGTAACAGATATCGAAAATGTTGGTAGAACAGGAATGCTGAAATGAAGGCCGGCCTTATAAAAATCAACGACAAGGTAGTCCCCCCTTAGATCCATGTCACCTAATTGCAATTTACTGTTCCGTAGACATTTTTTAGTGCCCGTACAAATGCAATCCAATGGGGGTGCCGATGGCAACCTTTAGTTTAGCATTCCTCTTGGTAGAAGGGCACCCATGCAAATTTCATGACATCAAAATCATGCATTAGATATGAACTTTTATTTAAGCATCCTCGACTTGCAAGGAGGAAACTCACAGCACTGCATTTATAAATGGGTGGGGCCTAACAAGTGTCTTTTAGGAAGGAGAATAAAAGTGACTTTCTTTTTAGGATAGAACCAAAGCCATGTGTTTGCCAATGGATGATATTTTCCATGTGCCTTGTTTTTCTTGGTACGTACAAATTTGCCTTTTATGTTTGTTGGTCGTAAAAGTCACTTTATGCGTTTCCAAAATCTTCGAATCTCTATTCCCCAAATCTAATGGTCAATATTTGCCTATAAGAGAGATTTTCAAGGGGGCCACGTCCACACAATATGGCCCCACGTATGACGTGTCTAAATCACACTGATTCATGCACGGGCCCCACAACATGAAAAGACGTACGGACAGGCATGTATTAATGCCAGCTTCGTGTTGCATTCACTTCCAGAGCTCCGGAGCGAGGCAGATAATCGCCAAGAAAATCTCCATTTTCTCCTACTTATGGCTGTGTCCATTTACCTTCTCTCCACCCATAAATTGATAAGACCACACCTCTTTGGTCGAATTATATAATGGGAGAGTAGAGTAGTGGAATCTCTGAGGTAGAAGCCACGACAAAATTCACCATGCAAGCATCTCCTTGTTAAAAGATACTGCTCTTTTCTTCTTCTTTTTGTTGAAGTAGAAACCCTAGAAACCCTAGCTTTTATTGTTTTCTCGTTTCGATCATGGCTTCGTTTACCTGTTTCACTACTACTCCGTTGGGAAAACGAAGCCTTTTTCGGAGTGATTTTGTGGGATTTTCTGTAGGTTTTCCCGTTGTTTTGTACGATGGGAAGTTTCAATGGAAATCTCAGAGGTTGGAAGCTCGTTCTTCGTTGGAGAATCAGGTTTCGGATATGAGCGTGAATGGTGAGTAGTTGTTTTGTTTTGATTCACTTTTTTTTTTATGTGAATTTGGATGAGTTTTTGTGGGGTTAGGAATTAGGGTTTTGTGGTGGGAGCTTGAGATAGATGTTGGGATTGGGAATTTAGGGTTTCTGATGAGATTGTTTATTGGATGCTGTTTGTGATTTTATTTTATTTATTTTTTTAACTGAGATTTTGGGGTATGTATTTAAGGATTTTCTGATATTGGTTTGTGTTGGCTTCTAGAGTTGGAGTGAATTTTAGTTAGCTGGAATTGGGAATTTAGAGTGTTTCTTAATGAGTTTGATTAATTGGATGCTTTTTATGATTTTTTTGAAGCTTGCGAATGATTTTCAATTCATGGCGTTTGAGATTTTAGTGAGTTTTTTGGGGGAATTTCTACTATATGGATTTGTGTAGGCTACTGGAATTGGATAGAATTTTAGTGAGATTAGAAGATAGCTTTTCAGCATTTTGGGGTGTTTGAATGTTGCTTCCATTTGAATCCCTATTTTGTTGGTATTGGGAAATATGTGGGTTTTGATGCTAGTCGTGCATTTGGATTCTCTCAAAATCTTTTATTCATTCTTAGGCCCTATTAATTTTTGAGTCCAATAATAGGTTTTGGACTCACAATTGGTTATCATAATCTAAAACGAACAGAGTCTTAGGCCCTGTTTGTTTGAGATTGTGGCAAACCGATTGTGGGCCTCAAACTGATTACAGGACTCGAACTTGCGTTTAATCTGTTTGGGGCCTGCAATCGGTTGCCACAATTTCAAATGAACAGGGCCTTAGTAGGTAAAACTAAAACATCACAATGAGATTATAGCAGAGTTTTCACTGTTTTTGGGGTTTATATGTTGCTTCCATTTTAATCCGACTTTGATTGAATTGGGGAATTTACCGGTTTTGTTGCTGGTCGAGCTTTTGAATTCTCTCAAAATCTTTTATTCATTGTTAGCAGGTGAAACAAAAGCATCACAGCGAAGAATAATTTTTGTTAACGGTAGTTAACTATGGCACAATAGTTGAACCGGTAGGCTTCCGGTGGATTAGTGGCATTGCAATTTTGATTGCTCAAAGAAACACACATAAGCTTGAAACTAGTGTAGAAAAATCCAAAATGTAATGGTAATTATAGTGGTTCCACGTGGTGGAAAAAAAAAACGAACCATACAATTTCCTTGTCTAACTGTGTGTTTGTTAATTTACGAGAATTCTATGACACACATTTTAGAAAAATAGGGTTCACAAAAGCTTGGACGTAATTGGAGAATGATGTGTTGAGGTGCCAAATCCTCATGATTCAGAACATATAATATAGAGGGAATTACTTGCTTTCACCCCTTGTACATGCTACTCTTTGACTTTGTTTGAAAATTGATTTAAGTAAAGCATTATTAGTCTAGTTAGTAGGAAGTTGAATTGGACTGATTAGATAGAGTGGATCATGGCATTGGTGGATGACTTCTCTTACCCACAGAATTGTATTTTAAGTACTTCTAAAGTTCATGTGTTATGCAAGCTATGATTGCCATTTTAATATTTTATAATGTTCATAAGTTACAAGTTCTTTGTTTGGAAGATGGTTTTATATTTACATTCTCTCACGGATACCGCTTCGTATTTGGATGTGGCATTGATTTAGTTAAATCCATGATTTACCTGGCAGCTCCAAAAGGGTTGTTCCCACCAGAACCAGAGCATTATACAGGACCTAAGCTTAAAGTGGCTATTATTGGAGCTGGGCTTGCTGGCATGTCTACAGCTGTGGAGCTTTTGGATCAAGGCCATGAGGTTCACCAAAGATTTGCTCTAGAATAGTTTTTCTTCTTTGCAATCTTATTCATATCTTTTATTTTGGTCTGCTGCAAGGGATATTTAGGCATGTGGGGATGTCTATGTCCTTCGAGTTTCAACTGTTATTGATGAAATCTGTGAGCAAGAACTAATGTCGTAGTTGCCACCTGTTCTCCAGACATTTTGGCCATTATATTTGAAATTGTTGACATAGCTGCACCGTTTGACCCATTCTTTTTTTTGATTGACCCATTCTATTCTTGATGGCAGATTCCTTTTATTGATTGGTCATTGTGTCAGATCCTTAGAAGGCCAGAGTAGACATTTTTTGTTTATTTCTCTCGGATACCCTTGCATAAATCTCCCTTTCCATAATTTATGATGTTTGATTTTTATCTTGAGACCAGTCAAGATGCATCTTTTGGTTTGATCTACAGGTTGATATATATGATTCACGGTCTTTCATTGGTGGAAAAGTGGGATCATTTCAGGATAAGCATGGAAACCACATTGAAATGGGACTGCATGTTTTCTTTGGTTGCTACAACAACCTTTTTCGTCTAATGAAAAAGGTGAAGTCCTCACACACACACACACACACATACATACTTATCAACATTCATGCGAAGTAATTTTCTTGACCCAGAAATGGTAATGCCCTGAATTGAGGCATATCTTCACCATGAGCAACTTTTTATTTATGAATGCCCATAGTATCATTACTCCTAGAATCTGTTAGGATTCCATTTTTTGTTTTGTATATACTGATATTTGATAGTTTCAAGCCAGATTGATTTTCAACTGCAAGTTTTTACTGCCAAACAGTCAAATTTCATCGTTTAATTAGGAGTCAATTCCATGCATCTAAAGTGATGATCTGGTGGTATATATTTTGATATATATGTTTGTATATATTTTGGTTTGTATGTTCATTTTATGTAGTTCATAATTATTTTGAGCCCTTCTATTAATATGACTGTGGAGCAATTATATGGACTAAATATTTTCATTTTTTTCTAAATGATTGTAGAGCAATGTTGCGGAGTAAATATTCTCATTTTTTAAACTCTTATTTTTGATTTTTGTAAGATTTGATCTTTTGGGGATAGTTTATAAAGAAATGCTATTTCCTTCGTTAATCGTAACTATTCAACTAAATCGAAATCCCTCACTTTCGGTTGATTTCTTTCATCAAGAGCAAACTTTTGGAGGTGGAATTTGTAATGAATGAAGTTTCAAAACATGCTTTAAAATCGAGTTTTTTCAGGATATCTTCCTAAACAATCTAATTTCCAATTGGAACAATGCTTGTTCGTCTTACATTCCCCCTAGCAAGCAACAAGTTGTCTGGGAAGCTCTCCCGAACAGCTGGTTCAAGCCTAATTTTGATGGGAGTAGCAAATATATATACTTCTATCTAATACTATCACCATTGATAGAAAAGCAGGCTTCAAAGGACCATCTTGGACCTTGTAGGCCCAACTGGCAAGCAATCAATGCAGAAGTAAAAGTCGAAAGATTGGCAGAACCGGATTTCAAATTTTTTCTTCATGGATCTTTGAATCGGGTGCGTAATCATATGCAGATTGTTGTGATCAGACATAATCAGATGAAGTGGAGGTAGGTTAAATGGGGTTGTTTACTAGCACTTGGTTTTCTCAGCATTTCACCCGCATGACCATGTCACATCCAGCCTGCCCTAGACCCGCATGGCATACATGGAAATGAATTAGCTCCAATTTTGCGCGAGCTAGTAGCTCAAAGCTTCCATTCACTCAAATACACCCTTATGCCATTACAAGCCCTAGCTCTAACTCCTTTGTCTGCTAATATAGCGTCAACTTACTATGTGAAATGTTTTTTTTTTGATAGGCTACTATGCAAAACTTAACGAAAGCTTTCTTGCAATGCAAAGCACTCTCATGAACGTCACTTCCTACACTTGAAAGCCTTTCATGCCCCAGCCCCCTACCTATAGAGGCCTCCTCATCACTCTGGCCCCTCTACTAACCTTGGAATCAATCAGGATTAGATATATTCTAGTCAATATTTCTGTCTGATTAGGTATTGCTCTTGAATTCTTGGGAGGAGTCTACCGTTCATGATTTTGGCATTTTCACATACTATCTGTGAAATTTGTTTTATGGTCATCAAGGTCATACATGAGAGTAATTCTTTTCACATCCATGTTCAAGCAAACACAGCAGCTTATCCCCCAGACAACCCACTAAAAATCTGATATAAAATAAGTGAAAGTGATAGAGAAATGAAAATCTAAAGAAATAAAAGGAAGCGAACCAGGATTGCTGCTTAAGTATGAAGAAAGGGGTTTTATACTGCCAATTAAGAAAGATTGGTCATGGGAACATGATGCTGGGACTTTCTGTAAACAACATTTCACTTGATTGATGGCCAAAAATGCAATCATGGGACCAAAGAAGCAGGCGCATATACGTTGTTGGAACTAATTTTATCAATACAGGCAAGTGGCTCCACACGAATCCTGTAATTGCAAGGAAGGTTAATTACCTGGGGATCATCATGTTTGTGCTCTGGTACTTATTAAAGACATTCTTGTCCTTCCAATCTTTTTTTTTGGGTAATAAATAGAAAGTCAAATTGCAGATTCATGTGTAAAACACAGATCTGTCATGGTATTTGCTCTCTGACTGTTTTTCTCCACTTCTATACAAAGTTTGCAAACCCAGGTAGTGGCTAGTGAAAATTTAATTGTCAAGGATCATACTCATACTTTGTGAAACACATATCTGTCTTGGTATTTGCTCTCTGATGTGTTTCTCTTCTTTCCACACAAACCCAGGTGGGGGCCAATGAAAATTTACTTGTGAAGGATCATACTCATACTTTTGTAAATGAAGGGGGCCAAGTTGGTGGTATGGCTTATGGTTTTGATAAAACAGATTTAGTCAAGTTATAATTTTGATATTTGCAGATCGTCAAGCTTTTATCTTTGGAATTATTTTGGATCCAGTAGTTATAGATTACTTAATCTGCAACTTATATAGCTTAATTTTTTTAATCTCAGAACTCGATTTCCGCTTTCCGGTGGGGGCACCATTGCATGGGATTCGTGCATTTCTCTCCACAAATCAGCTCAAGGTATTTATGCTTGTATTGCATAACTAGATGTGTTGTCAGTGTGCACATTGTTTCCCTTTACCATGAGTTGCTTACTGCTGCTCTGATTGGATGGGTTAGATTGTAAAGAAACCCAGTAAAGCTGTTTTCCTCGTATTGAAGGTTTCTGTCAATTGTTCATGAACAAGTTCAAAATTATATAATGCATTCTCTTTGGCGTATTCAACTACAGACTTATGATAAAGCAAGGAATGCTGTTGCTCTTGCTCTAAGCCCAGTTGTACGGGCTCTTATCGATCCAGATGGTGCAATGAGGGACATACGGAACTTGGATAGTGTAAGTAGAAAGCTCTCATTATGACAACTAATTTTTTGTGCTGTTCATAATTGTTGGGGTTTATATTCTTTGGGAAGAGGAACATATTATCAGCTTCTGGTGGTACTTCGTTTGAGATGTTTGCCTAGAATATTCATTTTTTCTTTTGTGTTACAGAATATGACAATTATGCGTGTGTGTGTGTACACACACACACACACACGTACATACATTATATATAAAGGGATGCTATTTGCAGTTCTTCACTTCCTTGTTATGGTATTGGGACTCCTCTCATTATTTTTCATTTTTATATCGGTTCGTAGAATTCCCAGAGTGCTATCAACCAATCTGAGAAGTTATAAAATAAAGAGAGCGAGTAACAATATCAAAACGAGTGCAAATACCCCTTCTCTCTCTCTCTATATATATATATATATATATATGAGGAAAGTGTTGGTGAGCTTAAGCTCACCAAACTTATGGTGAGCTTAAGTGCCCCAATCACATGGGTCTCACATTTTCTGTGGTGATCCAAACCATTCATTTGCAAGGCCCTATCATAGATAGGGTGTGTACCAAAAATCAGCTCCATAGGATCATCCTAACCCCTCCATTTGTGGAGGACAAAAATGGGCAGATTTGTGGACAAATAATGTCTGTCCATTTTGACCTCCACAAATGGATGGGTTAGGATGATCCTATGGAGCTGATTTTTGGTACACACCCCATCTATGTAAGGGCCTTTCAAATGAATGCTTTGGATCATCCTAACAAAGTAGGCCCCAATGTGATTGGGCGCTTAAGCTCACCAACATTTTCCTCTCTCTCTCTCTCTCTATATATATATATATATATATATATATATATATATAGAGAGAGAGAGAGAGAGAGAGAGAGAGAGAGAGAGAGAGAGAGAGAGGAGTTCTTGCTAGCTTATCTACTCCCTAGGTTTAAAATACAGTGTGTGTGGGTGGGTGAGCGCGGGGGGAGGGGGGGCAACAATTTTTTGGTGATCCAAAGCATTCATTTGATGGGCCCTCACATAGATAGGGTGTGCCTATAAAATGAGCTCCTCATCTAACCTTTCGAACTGTGGAGGAAAAAAATGGACAGATTTGTGATGGTTTATACCCGTCCATTTTTACCTCCACAAATTGAAGTGTTGGGATGATCATATCGAGCGGATTTTTTGGGCACACACCCTATCTATGCGAGGACCCATCAAATGAATGGTTTGCCACCCAAACAATGCCCTACTGTATTTTCTCATTTACTTATATATATATGAGAAAAGGGTTTCTGCGCTCGAGCTCAGAAACCATATCTCCCATAGTTGTTTGATTCATCCAACCCATTCATTCTATAGGTTATGATTAGGATTATGGTTTATGGTTAGGATTGTAGGTTATGGTTAGGTTTATGATTTGTGGAGGTTTAAAATGGACGGCTAGAAGATGTTCTTCTATAGATTGAATGGTTAGGATCATGGTATAGAGATGGTTTGTTAGGAACACCCTATCTATGTGAGGTCCTATAGAATGAATGGGTTGGATGAGTTAAACAACTATGAGAGATGGTGTATTAGAATCCTTGCCCTCACACACACACACACACACACACACACACACACACACACACACACACACACACACATATATATATATATATATATATATATATATATATATCTACTACAATAAGCCGGGATGAAAAGAGGAGAGTTTTTTCGATTTTTTTTAAAATCACGTGAGAATTACACGTCACATTTCTTGACTTTTTTGAACAAATGCACCCATTCAACTCATATAATTTCAATCCTACCCTCCCCTTTATGCTTTTAACAAAGGCACCCATTAAATCATATAATTTCTATCCTACCCCCTCCTTTATGCTTTTAACAAAGGCACCCCTTAAAGCCGTATAATTTCGATCTTACCCCCCTCCTTTATGGTTTTTTAATTAAAAAACTATAGGGTGATCTTGACCATCCGATTTAAGATAAGAGGAATTATGGAAACATCTATAGATTGGAGGGCTAGGATCGGCCTATGGAAATGATTTTTGGGGCACAACCTATTTATGTTGTTTTCCATCACATGGACGGTTTGGATCAACCTATGACGTGGTCCGTATAGTTCTTTGTCGGCCTGTGCATTGCACGGGTTTTTTACTAGTATATATATATATATATATATATAGAGAGAGAGAGAGAGAGGAAACTGTCGAGCGCACCAAGCTTATTGTGTGCTCGAGTGCCCAATCACATGGGTCCCACATTTTTTGTGGTGATCTAAACCATTCATTTGCAAGGCCCTATCATAGATTGGGTGTGTACCAAAAATCAGGTCCACCGAATCATCCTAACCCCTCCAAAAGTGGAGGGCAAAAATGGGCAAATTTGTGGACAAACAATGTCTATCCATTTTGACCTCCACAAATGGATGGGTTAGGATGATCCTATGGAGCTGATTTTTGGTACACACCCCATCTATGTAAGGGCCTTTCAAATGAATGCTTTGGATCATCCTAACAAAGTGGGCCCACATGTGATTGGGCACTCGAGCGCACCAGCAGTTTCCTCATATATAATATATATATATATATATATATATATATATATATATAGAGAGAGAGAGAGAGAGAGAGAGAGAGAGAGAGAGAGAGGTTGCTGCGCTCGAGCACATAAACAGGGGGTGGGGCCATTGGGGGGGGGTGATCCTAACCATTCATTTGGAAGGCCCCATCATGGATGGGGGGCCTACCAAAAATCAGCTCAATTGGATCACCAATGGGTGTCCTTTTGTGGGGCCAAAAATGGACAGATTTGTGGACAAACAGTATCTGTCCATTTTTAGCCCCACAAATGAACACCCTAAGGTGATCCAATGGAGCTGATTTTTGGTGGACACCCTAACCATGAAAGGGCCCATCAAATGAATGCTTTGGATCCCACCCAAAATGTGGCCCCACCCTGTTTCTGTGCTCGAGCGCAGCTAAGCTTAGCTGTACTCGAGCACAGCAACTCTATCCTCATATATATATATATATATCAAACATGCATTTTTATTACTGTTTTTTTCTGTAATTATCAGACATTTCTGAAACCGTCACTACCAATGCTTCCAGATTAGCTTCTCTGATTGGTTTATGTCGAAGGGTGGCACTCGTGCAAGTATCCAGAGAATGTGGGATCCTGTTGCTTACGCCCTTGGGTTTATTGACTGTGATAATATCAGTGCCCGTTGCATGCTCACTATATTCACTTTGTTTGCGACTAAGACAGAGGCTTCCCTATTGCGCATGCTCAAGGGTTCTCCTGATGTCTACTTGAGTGGCCCTATTAGGAAGTATATAACAGATAAAGGGGGCAGGTATGGTTATGATATTTATTTGGTAATAATGAATCTTTATTTTTATTTCTTACTTTTTTTTTGCTTTTCATTTTTTTTTTGTTTTTTGTCCACCACTCTAGATTTCACCTCCGGTGGGGATGCAGAGAGATACTTTATGATAAAACTGCTGATGGAGAAACATACATTACTGGAATTGCCATGTCTAAGGTTGATTACTACACACAGACACTCTTCTTTGAAGTTCTATTCTTACAACCTAAGTGAGAGCAAGTGACATGTATGTCATTCTAGATTTTCTAGAAATTATATATATATATATATATATATATATATATATATATATATATATATATATCATGTATGTCATTCTAGATTTTCTAGAAATTATATATATATATATATATATATATATATATGGGGAAACGTTTTCTGCGCGATACCTCAGATAAGTTATCTGAGCAAGAGCTGAAAAAATCATGTGGGCCCACATTGTTTGGATGATCCAAAGCATTCATTTGATAGGTCCTTACATAGATAGGGTGTGCCCAAAAAATCAGCTCCATAGGATCATCCTAGCCCTTCGATTTTTGGAGGTTAAAAATGGACAGATTTGTGGAGGTTTATACCCATCCACTTTAACCTCCACAAATCGAAGGGTTAGGATAATCCTGTGGAACAGATTTTTTGTGCGCACTCTATCTATCTTTGGACTATCCAAATGAATGCTTTGGATCATCTAAACAATGTGGGCCCATATGTTTTTTTGGGGTCTTGCTCAGATAACTATATATATATATGAGGAAAATGTTGGTGAGCTTAAGCGCCCAATCACATTGGGGCCTACTTTGTTAGGATGATCCAAAGCATTCATTTGAAAGGCCCTTACATAGATGGGGTGTGTACCAAAAATCAGTTCCATAGGATCATCCTAACCCATCCATTTGTAGAGATCAAAATGGACAGACATTATTTGTCCACAAATCTGCCCATTTTTGTCCTCCACAAATGGAGGGGTTAGGATGATCCTATGGAGCTGATTTTTGGTACACACCCTATCTATGATAGGGCCTTGCAAATGAATGGTTTGGATCACCACAGAAAATGTGGGACCCATGTGATTGGGGCGCTTAAGCTCACCAACACTTTTCTCATATATATATATATATATATATATATATATATATATATATATATAGAGGAAAGTGTTCCTAAGCTATAGCTTAGATAAGCTTATCTAAGCTATAGCTCGAAACCACATGTGGGCCTTTTGGGCTGATTTTTGGTACACACCCTATCCATGGAAGGGCCTTCCAAATGAATGCTTTGGATCCCCCAAAAAATGCAGGGCCACATGTGCTTTTGAGCTTTAGCTTAGGAACACTTTCCTCTCTCTCTCTCTCTATATATATATGAGGAAAAGGATTGTACGCTCGAGCGTACCAAGCTTATGGTACGCTCGAGTGCCCCAATCACATGGGTCCCACATTTTTGTGGTGATCCAAAGCATTCATTTGCAAGGCCCTATCATAGATAGGGTGTGTACCAAAAATCAGCTCCATTGAATCATCCTAACCCCTCCAAGAGTGGAGGGCAAAAATGTGCAGATTTGTGGTCTGTCCATTTTGCCCTCTACAAATTGATGGGTTAGGATGATCCTATGGAGCTGATTTTTGGTACACACCCTATCTATGATAGGGCCTTTCAAATGAATGCTTTGGATCATCCTAACAAAGTGGGCCCATATGTGATTGGGCACTCGAGCGTACCATAAGCTTGGTACGCTCGAGTGTACAATCCTTTTCCTCTCTCTCTCTCTCTCTCTCTCTCTATATATATATATATATATATATATATATATATATATATGGGAAAGGTGTGCGTACTCGGTCGAGTAGATAAGCTTATCTACTCGGTCGGGTTAAAAACAGTGGGGGCCCACATTTTTGGGATGATCCAAACCATTCATTTGAAAGGCCCTTACCTAGATAGGGTGTCCACAAAAAATCAGCCCCATAGGATCATCCTAACCCATTCAACAGTGGAGGGAAAAATGGACAAACACAACTTGTCCACAAATCTGCCCATTTTTCCCTCCGCTGTTGGATGGGTTAGGATGATCCTATGGGGCTGATTTTTTGTGGACACCCTATCTAGGTAAGGGGCTTTCAAATGAATGGTTTGGATCACCCCAAAAATGTGAGCCCCCACTGTTTTTAACCCGACCGAGTAGATAAGCTTATCTACTCGACCGAGTACGCACACCTTTCCCTATATGTATATATATATATATATATATATATATATATATATATATATATATATATATATATGAGAAAACTGTTGGTGCGCTTAAGCTCACCAAGCTTATGGTGCGCTTAAGCGCCCAATCACATGGGTCCCACATTTTCTTTGGTGATCCAAACCATTCATTTGCAAGGTCCTATCGTAGATAGAGGGTGTACCAAAAATCAGCTCCATAGGATCATCCTAACCCCTCCATTTGTGGAGGACAAAACTGGGCAGATTTGTGGACAAATGATGTCTGTCCATTTTGACCTCCAAAAATGGATGGGTTAGGATGATTCTATGGAGCTGATTTTTGGTACACTCCCCATCTATGTAAGGGCCTTTCAAATGAATGCTTTGGATCATCCTAACAAAGTGGGCCCACATGTGATTGGGCGCTTAAGCGCACCATAAGCTTGGTGAGCTTAAGCGCACCAACAGTTTCCTCTCTCTCTCTCTCTCTCTCTCTCTCTCTCTCTATATATATATATATATATATATATATATATATATATATATATATGAGGAAAATGATTGTGAGCTTGAAGCTCATATAGGTTATATGAGCTTGAGGGCCCAAACACATGAGTCCCACATTTTTTGTGGTGATCCAAACCATTCATTTGTACGGCCCCATCATAGATAGGGTGTGTACTAAAAATCAGCTCCATTGGATCATCCTAACCCCTCCAAAAGCGGAGGGCAAAAATGGGCAAATTTGTGGCCAACGGTGTCTGTCCATTTTGCCCTCCACTTTTGGATGGGCTAGGATGATCCTATGGAGCTGATTTTTTGTACACACCCTATCTATGTAAGGGCCTTTCAAATGAATGCTTTGGACCATCCTAACAATATGGGCCAACATGTGTTTGGGCCCTCAAGCTCATATAAGCTTCAAGCTCACAATCATTTTCCTCTATATATATATATATATATATATATATATATATATATTAAATTTGGACTTCCATTACACAACTATGCAAATCAACTGCAGTTCTATTAATTATATTACACATCTGCCAATCAGACATAGACTTCACCTAAGGTTTATAATTTATATATCTCCTTCATTGTTTCCTTTTTATTTGTCCAAATCACAAGATTCACAACCCTTCTCTATGTGCTTTGTTGGCTTGTCCGAACTTGGATTGGAAGAGATATGAATATTCGTCTGATTGTCATGATATGCGAAAAAGATTGACTGCATATCCCAATCTCCTCATGTGTCTACAGCCTTCCAGCTAACTTACATGGTCTGTAATCCCTAGTTTGAAACTCTACCCCTGCAGTTGATTTGGTTACTATTTTTTTATTTGGTTATTATAAACTGTCTTTTACTCTTTGACATCACTAGTCTTTTGAAAATACATAGAACACTATTGTGGAACATCTAATGGTTGTAGCCAGCCCAGTCAACTTCTGAATATGCTAAGATATGTCGGTGACCGGTAAAGGCACACAATACTGCTGAGAAATAAAGGTGAGCAGCCTTTACTTCCAGAAAATACTTAACGAGTTTGAGTCCTTAAGTTTATATTCTTTTCAGATGTTCTTTCAATCCTGTATTGGTCCTAAGGCCCACAATGTCTCCACCTATTAAAGGAATAAGGTAGTTTTCATGGGCAAGTTGATACCTCTCTCCCCTCCATGCACTGTTCCATTTAAATAATCAATAGATATGTCTAATCTGAGTGTTTTATATCACAAAGCTCATCTAGAGATATTTCCAAGAAAAATGTTGACTGTTGGAAGCCATATCCGATTGCATTCTCCGATTTCCTTTCCGAATTTCATATCTTCCTAGTACTTAGTCTTAAAGTTTTCAGAACTTTCTGCAAGAAGTGCTGTATATTGTTGACTAACGTTTACTCGATATTGTCATATATATGTCAGGCTACAAATAAGAAAACAGTGAAAGCTGATGTGTATGTTGCAGGTTTGTCGATAAAGTTTTATATATTATTTTTACACGTTTTCTCATGAGTTTGATATTTGACGCAAAAATCATTGCATTCTTATGGCAGCATGTGATGTCCCTGGAATTCAAAGATTACTTCCACCACGATGGAGGGAGTGGGATCTTTTTGACAATATCTACAAATTAGTTGGAGTGCCTGTTGTCACTGTTCAACTTAGATACAATGGCTGGGTAACAGAGCTACGAGATCTGGAACGATCAAGGTGATCCTCTTACCATAAAGTTTAGGAATGTTTTTACTGTTATTTATGGATGTGAGATGCATTTTTTGTCTTGGTTATATATGTTGTTTCTTGTGACCAGTATTTTGAAATTTAGTGATCCTTTTCTACAAGAGTTCCATAGCCATTATTGACATTAAGCTTCCCCATCTGTGACTCCTAGGCAATTAACACAAGCTGTAGGGTTGGACAACCTTCTTTATACTCCAGATGCAGATTTTTCCTGCTTTGCAGACCTCGCACTCACTTCTCCCGAAGATTATTACATTGAAGGACAGGGTTCCCTTATCCAGTAAGGAAGACATTCTTTTTCTTTCCATATTTTATCTTGGCACTACTGAAATTTACTAATTTATTCATGTTTAATAAATTTACTAATTTCGTTTCGTTTCGGTTTCGGCTGAAAACCGGAACGAAACGACGAAAATTTCATTTCATTCCGGATTTCGGTCCATTCTTCCGAAATTTCGTGTGCGAAATTTACAACAGTGGTCTGTAGGAATAGGAACTTTGATTGGGAGCCTTGGAATTTTGAATTTTGAATTTGTTATCGAATCTCTAAAATATATCCTTCTGTAGCAACTTTACTTTTCTGATGCATGCTATTCCAAAAAAAAAAAAAAAAGGCTTTACTTTTTTCGTAGGAATTCATTTATGAACACCAACAATTTCTAAACACATCAAAGACTGACTTATATGCAACCACACATAGGATCAATTGATGAGGGTGTACATTCAGCAACTGCACCTTCGATAAATTTGTGCTCATTGAGAGTTTACGTATGCACAGTTGATGGCGTAAATTTTTCCTAAGTTTACGTATGATGCGGGGTTTGACCCCTTTTTCTTGCTATTTAATAAAATTCTCATTGCCACTCAAAAATAAAGTTATATTGTATACCTTAATTTTTTTAATTAATTGCCTTCATGATATTATCTATTGGGCTAGTCTTGCATATTTAGGTACTTTTATGTATTTCTACTAAATCTACCGTGTGGTTACATTGCTAATTTGATGCTTTATTATGTAGAAGGTAATGTAGTATAATTGGATAATAGTATAATTGGATAGTACTTCGAGGAATATTTCATGTGGCTTATCATGGTTCAAGTATTAATCTTCACTTTCAGCCCAAACTCTTTGCCATGTTTTTTTTTTTTGCCACAAATGATTGCAGATGGATAAATCGTAACTTTGATTCTTCACTGATTCTTTCTTTTCAATTTGCACACTCTATTTTTAATTCCCTTCTAATTGAAGTTTTCTTTTAGAGCTGTACTTACTCCTGGTGATCCTTACATGCCGCTGCCAAATGATGAAATCATAAACAGAGTTCAAAAGCAGGTATACGCAACTTACATCTCGTGGCTTAATTGATCTTCACTTTCACTTTGGTGGCTGTTGCAAACATGCACATGAATATATAAATGTATGTATATACTTGCATTATGACATTAGATCCGTGCATTGTCACATGGAAAGTTTGGCCAAAAAGTGCTTTTTCATATTTGTCAATTAGCAGCTTACCGTGGGATTTTTGGTACCTTATGCAAATTATCTAGAAATCTAGGTCTAGTCATGAAGGCACCCCATTTTATCTAGTTGGGCTTATTTCCACTGAATTACAGTATATGAACCACAATTTTCAATTACCACATGTTTTGAGTTTTATCCATCCTAATAGTGAATTATGTATATGGAAATAAAACATTATATTTACATAACCTATAAAAAAGTTTAATATATAATTTTTTATAACCATATTATTCTATAAAAAAATTTAAAATTTGAGAATTGATTAAATTATTTTGGTGAATCCAGAAATCTTTCTTTATGAGGTTTGCTGAATCTGACACTTGATACCCATGTCAGAATCCGACACTCGTACTAATACTGGTGCATCATTGATAGGAGCGCTAATCTCTAAGGGCTGGGCATGGTGTTCAGCTAACAAATTAATATATAGACAAGGCTTATTGCTGAGATGCATTGTTGTGACCATCGTTTTAAATTTCGACCGAAATTTCGGGTTTCGGTCGACACCAACACCGAAATCACAAATACCCGGAATAGGACTATTTCTACCGAAGACTGAAAATTTGTTTTTTCCGAAATTTCATCCAAAATTTTAGGAAATTCAACCAAAAATATTGATTTTTTTATTTTGTAATAAGTAAAATATTATCTTAAAAATTTCGACGGATTTGAAATTTCGGCCAAAATTTCATTTTCGGTGAGGTCCGAAACCAGTACCGAAACCGAAATTTAAAACCATGGTTATGACAAGTCGGTTTCAATAGCATGCACTATTATCGTTTTCTTCATTTTATGCTATGCATGTTTGCATGCATTTATGTCTTAATATTCTTAAAGGCTGAGAGTAGACTATCCTTTATGTTCAAACCTTAGCGTCACGAATAATGAACTTCATAAATTATACTGGCCATTGTCAGAGTTTACAAATTAAACCGAATCAATCTATAAGTTAACTTCTACATGATTGTGAAATAGAAATTTATCTACAATAGTAGGGCAGTCTCAACTAGTTAGGTTATAAACCTGTGAACCTCTGCTATATCATGCTTCAGGAGCAAGTATCCTGTTTGCATCTTAGGAGGAGCTCTTTTTTCACTACCTGACATAGGCATTTCATTACATGCTAACAGTTAGAGGCACTTCATTGGAAATTTTTGTTAAAGTTTCTGGGTGGCTTGTTAAGTGTGGAGTGATTATATCCACGTTTACATGCAGAATGATTAATTCATGGTGTTATATTTTAACAGGTTTTGGTTTTGTTTCCGTCCTCTCAAGGTTTAGAAGTTCTCTGGTCTTCTGTAGTAAAAATTGGGCAATCTCTTTATCGCGAGGGACCTGGAAAAGACCCTTTCAGACCCGATCAAAAGACACCAGTGAAGAATTTTTTCCTTGCAGGTTCCTATACAAAGCAGGTAACCGCTTTGCTGATCTTTTCAGTTTCTTGATTTCATCACTTAACGGATGTCTACATATGGCTCTTATTCCATTTTGATCCGTATTTGGCTATTAAAAATTTCATCGGATGTCCTGAAATACAATTTGTAGATTTTTATTGTCTATATCTTTTATGTCATAATCACTTGTACACATTATTCTTCAAATGTGTGACCACCTTTAGTTGCTGGTGTCTCCTACACCTGGGTGCTGCACCCCATCTGCATCTTTGTTCATTTCTCCTGCTTCAATTTGTAAGCTTTTTCAGGATGCATAATTACGGAAACTAAAGATTGTCATAATCTATTGGGAAAGTATAGCAAGAAATGTCTTCTCATTCTACTCGAGATCCTTAGGAATTGGAGGAACACCATTTGGGAAAAAGTTCCAACCTTATGCCACACACACAAGTTGGATAGAATTTAATTTTGATGGAAACTCCATTAGGAAACCAGGTCTAGTCAGGATTGGGGATGTTTTCCCTTGATTCTAATGGCCAAGTGCTAAAGGTGTTTTCTGGGCCAGCTGGTGAGTGTCACTCTAACCATAGTTTTAAAACTTCCCCGCGTTATCGTGAACTCCCCCGAGTTGACTCCCTTTACCTTGGCTGCATTCCGCATTTTACCGCCGCGTTCCTTGTTTTGCCGAGTCAATGAAAACTCCTTTGACTCTCCCCCAATTATGACCGCATCAATCGAGTACTCAGCCGCATCAACCACATTCTTGGCCACGTCCGTGCCAAGTTGCGACAAGGATTTTTCTTGGACGCATTTTGATGTGCATCCGCATTTTTAAACAATGCTTATATTTTTGTTTTTAATAAAATTTGTAATTTGATACTGTTACTGTTCCAAAAAAAGAAGAAACAAACTAAAAGGGTTTGCTTTTGAACAGGACTACATTGACAGTATGGAAGGTGCAACTCTGTCAGGCAGGCAGGCTGCAGCCTATATATGTGATGCCGGTGAAGAGGTGGTGGCACTCCGAAAGAAAATCGCTGCGAATGAAGCCCAACGAGTCTCTGAAGGTGTTAAAACATCAGACGAGTTGAGTTTCGTATGATGTTTATCCATTGAGTTTTTCGGCCTCATGTAGATTAAATGGTGGGGGAAGTTATTCTAGCAAGGGCTTCAATTTCTGAGGTGCAGCTCTTTTACCCATGCCATGTATATTTATAATGTTAATAATTTGTTCAATTTTATATAAAATAAAATGTATCAGTTAGTCTGAAGCATATTTTAGAGGATTTTGCTGATGTGAAGTGAAATTGAGCAATCTGAGCTGTAGACCGTAATGCCAATATCATAAAGGAAATCTTTCATTTCTCTCTCATCATCCAGCCCAGTTTTCGTATGACTCCAGTCTTCCCAAATAAAAAACATGGTTGCAGTTTATTCATATGAGATTTCTTTGCTTAAGTAGTAAAGAAATTGCTTTCCTATATGTTGCTGCCACCGGCTATCCTTGATTTGTTCTGAGTCACTCAAGGAGGGCGGTTAGATACCCAACAGTATACTTATGGGAAGCATCTAAGGTACCTAACTAATATGCGAAAAGCCCCAAAGCTGATGGAGTACTTTAAGATTAAGCCCTCCAAACCTTTTCCATTCCATATCAAACTGGGTCCCACTTAGTCTCGTTCCTAGGCTGGCCCCAACTTATGACAGTGACATTACACCACGCTTAGGGGCGGCAACGGTTCGGTTTGACCCCCAAACCGAACCAAACCGAAATTTGAATCGGTTTGGTTCTACCGAATCGAAACTAAACCGAAATTTGAATTTTCGGTTGGGTTTCGGTTCGGTTCAGCCAATTTTGCCACCCCTTACTCATAATCATTGGAAATCAGGGGCAGCGGTTGGGTTTCGGTTGGGTTTGAAATTTGAATCGGTTTGGTTTTACCAAACAAAAACCAAACCGAAATTTACCAAACCGGTTTCGGTTGGATTGCCACCCCTAACCACGCTTCTGCATCCACCGTTCTTAGTTGCCACTGTGGTAATTTTTACTCTTATGGCTTTCACTCTGGCTTTATTTTACCTGGTAGTCCGCTCCACAGGAGACCCCTTTCGTGACCCAAACACGTGAGGTAGTGGTTGCTTTGACACCAAATATTAGGCCCCATAGCTGGTGATATAACTCATTAGATTAAGTCCTTTAAACCCATTCCATACTAGGCTAGATCCTACCTAGTCTCATACCTAGGCAGGCCCCACTTAGGACCGTAACAAAGCGTGATTCCCAAATCAACTCATCTTTGTCCCCGAATTCGGGTGTGATTTTGGTGGCCACATGGCCTCACCGGGATTTATAGGGGGAGAACAACTAACACTGCTTGTAGACGTTAGTTCCAGGAGGGGCGTAGAAGATCACCAACTTGCAGAAGGGGCGTAAAAGGTTATGGGGCTACCTTGCACCAGAATTCGGTGTGGTCTGTTCCCGTTAGATCATTTCTCTTCATTCCAACACTAGAGTTGGTTGATAGAGTTCCACATGCTTTTGTGTCGAAATGTGCTTCATATGTATTGTCTACATGATCCCCCATACACATGACAAAGAACCAACCAACTTGCGTCTTTGGGCATGACAACTCTGTTCATTACAAACTGTTTTATTTAATGGTTTAAATGGAAATTTGTCAAATACAAATATTAAGATCATAGTTATCATTAATTGTTTTAATGTATTATATTTATCTCTTGAATTATGTCCCATGTATTTTTCCCATGATTCCCTCATGATTACAGTATGGGCCTGAAGGGTCCCACTTAAAATTCTTGCAAATGGGTGTTATGGTCCCAAGTGAGAGTCTGCTGCTTAGGTATGAGACTAGGTGGGACCTCTCCCGGTATGGGATGGGTTTAAAGGACCTAGCCTAATGCATTCCATTAGCTCCTCAGCTCTGGAGCTTTTGGCATATTAGTTAGGTACCTAACATTTGGTATCAGAACAGTCACCACGTCACGTGTCCAAGTCACGGAAGGGGTGACTTGTGGAAAGGGTTACCTGGAGAAAGGGCCAAAGTGAAAGCCATCATAGAATGGGTTGCCAAGGACGACAGATGTGGAAAACGTGTGGAATGCTATGGTCCTAATTGGGGGTGATGTAATGTTACGGTCCTAATTAGGGGTCTGCTTAGGTATGGGACTCCGTGGGACCCTACACGGTATTGGACAGGTTTAAAGGGCCTAGCCTAATTCTGGGTTAAACTTTTGTATTGGGATTAGAGTTGGGATAATTATATAAGGTCTTGTTTAGGGAAGTGATAAATCCATCCCTTTTGATTACTTGGGACACCCAGCAGCAGTGTATCAATGACTGCATAGAGGCTGATGTACTTCACGTTAGAAGGATTCAATGGGGCATAGAGGCTGATGTACTTCACGTTAGAAGGATTCAATGGGGCTGATTGCCACGTACACTGCTGCTGGGTGTCCCAAGTAATCAAAAGGGGCAGATGTATCACTTTCCCTTGTTTATTGTAGACCATATGATTTACTTTGTAACCCATCTTCTAATAGTGGAATATCTTTGATCGTCTTCGCCTATGTAGTCACAAAACACTCGTGTCCAGTTCGTTATATTGTATTTTCACCCAACTCTAGCTCGGCATTTTCACAACATTTTGCTTCATTAACTTCCTTTTTGTTGTGAGTTCCATTTTCTAAGGCCATGTCCGGCAACCTTAATTTTTTTCATGGAATATTAGCTTATCAAATGTCGAGGGAGGGGTAAGGAAAGTTGGAGAGCGAGAGAATTGAGAGAAAATGAGTGAGGAGATGGTGTGAAGTTGCTGAAAAATAAGGAAAACAAAAATTCTATTTTAAGTATAGTTTTTCGTTTCCCTGTTTTTCTGCCACTTCTCACTCTCCTGACTCGTATCGTCTCCTTTTTCTCTCTGCCTTCCGCCCCACCTTGTCCCTCTCCGACTATTTGATAAACTAATATTCCATGGAAAAAACTTTCATGTGTGCCAAACATGGACTATGTGTGATAATATATTAGAAATGAAGCACATGCATTGTAATGCTTATGGTTGGAGAGAAGGAAAAGTAGTTGTAAATTTTTGACCAATGAAGAGACAATCCTAGACAAGTTGTATATTGAAATAAGACGCATGAAACAAGGTCTAAAACCATTTATAAGTTTATAACCCATGGCATGGAAAAAATCATTTATGAAAACCATTTATTGCTCACCACTTGATTTCATATGGTAGAACATACACTCTGTAAGTCCATGACTTTTCATAGAGGAACAAGAGCTGATACTCTCTTATGCCGACGACTCAACTATGGTTTTCTTGCTCATGCAAATGGAAGACTTGTAACAATATATGCCTAAGAGACTTGCTTTTACATTTAAGAATAAGAGGCAGTTGTAGTGGCAGAAGTCGACAAAAGGTGATCCAAACACATATCCTTACATGAGCCCTAAATTCAGCAAAGGTCATGTGCTTATTTTCTCTACCACTAACAAACTGCTTCTCGGTATTGAATGAGGTTTCTATGTTAGCAGAGTATGTACAAGCTAGTAGGTCAAAATACTTTATTTGGTTGGCAGATCCTATTTGTTTTCTTTAATAGGGGAAAGCCCACGTGAGACTGTGTTGGTGGAGATAAGGAGTGATGGAAATGTGGGAGAAAGTTTAATGCATTTAAGTTGGGGGAGTGCGGTTGAATAAAACGATCATGACAAATGAATTTGGCTATATTGCCCATGTGTAATCTGACAAAATGATTGATATTGGGTAAGGGGGAGAGAGAGAGAGAGAGAGAGAGAGAGGAGGGAGAGAGAGAGAGAGCCACAGTATAGATAAACACCATGCCAGTAAAATGAGAGCCACAGTCTAGATAAACATCTTAACCTAAGAAACAACCAATTACTCCAAAAGCTTATGCTATTAGTTGGAGCTTATAAACTGTAGAATTCAAAAAAAAAAAAAAAGAAGAAGAAGAAGAAGAGTTAACAATATAAAAATATCTATAAATAAAACTATGAGTTTTGTCCAAATGTAGGAGATTGATGCGGGAATGAAGCTATAGAAATGGATGGAGAAGAAAAAGAACAAAAGTAGCACTAGAGAATAAAAATGTTGCCCCATATCATTTCACAAGTCAATGAACCTGCCTACTATTAGGACCACAACACTAGTGCCTGGGGTTGCACCCTACTTGTAATTTCTACATGGCAAGAATAAAGAACTCCCTTACTAGTAGAGAAATCAAGTTGGGGTTGCACCCTTGTTGGAATTTTTACATGGTAAGAATAAAGAACTTCCTTACTAGTTGGGGAAATCAAGTTGGGGTTTGCCCTAAGGATTGGTCTGAATCTTTCTACGTGAGAAAATAGGGTAGCCCCAAGGTTATATAAAACTTTATAAATGTAGTTTTTAAATATTAAATACCTTATAAATGTAAATTTCTAGAAAGCTATTAAATAGTTATACATATAAATTTCTCTATAAGGGGTTACATAAAAACTTTGTAAATGAAGGAATGGAGGTGGTGAATTGGTTTCCTAATAGAAACCAACTTCTATTAACAGATAATAAGAGAAACACATCAATTATGTTATTCAAGCCTTTGTAATCCCAATTTTTGTTATGATTTCCTTAACCAATATAGATTACCCAGAATCTAATTGCTTCAAGGGACTTTTCCTTTGTCTCAACTTTAAGAAAAGAGAAAGAAACATCAAAGTAAGGCAGTAGTTCAACAGTTGGACCATTTAGCCGAAATGTAGGACTTCTACAAAGTATAAGTTGAATTTCTCTTTTGTTTGAATCTTCCCCACAACAAAATATTTTGGAATAGAAGTAACGTCCATTCAACCCATGCGCCACTTGAGACTTTGATGCAAGACTGGTTTCGGTGTCTTATATTCAGGCAAAAAAGTTGGTCACTTGTCCTAAGTAAAATGCCAAATGCACCGTACATTCTCTAGAAGAAGGAGAGAATCCAGACGAGTTAGGGAGATTTGGAGATTACAGAAGAATCACCTTAAGCTGAGTAAAATAACAACTGGATGAAAAAAAAATTAAGCATATAAAAGAACATATTTTATAAGGTGTCCGATCGGGCACACACACTAGCGGGACATCCACCTTTGATATTTGATCCAACAACAGCCAACTTTTTCAACTTTTTAAGAGGCTGCTGTTGGATCAAATATCAACGGCAGATGCCCTCCAGTGTTGGTGCCTGATCGGGCACCATATAATTTCTCATAAAAGAAAATCCCAATAATTCAAGGGAAAGAGAACAAACCCAAACCAAAATCAACACTTTGCATGATAAAATAAGATAGAAAGCATTGGGTTTCAATGATTTGTATTATCAAACCAAAGAGATGGAACCCACGAGGCCATAGAAAATAAGGCACTGAATCCAACAATATCCGTCTTGATTTGTTTCGCAATTACCTTGATTATTTTATCATCACAAACTACCATTGATATTCTCGGACACCACATACTCACAACATCTAATGACCGGATCAACACGGCCAATGCGCATGTGTAGCTATTGCAAATCAATGCATCTTTTCAACTTTGGATAGGGATCTAGAGCTATCTTCTCCCATCAAAGGAATCAAAACTTCACCATCTTCCACCTGGAAACCAATAACATTTCTTTTTATACCAACTAGGAAAGAGCTCATGTACAAAGCCTTATCACCCTGTGCACCTTTTTTTAGCCACCTCTTGAGGTCATCAGAATGTTTTTATAAAGGGATTTTTGCCAATTAGTCTCTGCTTAGCAAAATTATTGCTAAATAATCCTCAAGAATTTCATCTCTGTTGATTAGTCCATGCTTTTGGAAAATAATTGCCATACCATCCCCAAAACAAACTCTTGCTGGGGCCAGCACCTAAATTGTTTAGGTGAAGTGATATATTCACCCCTTTTCCTCGTGGGGCCACCCCATCTAGTGTATTTAAGAACACTCTTTTAACACTAAAAGGGGTCGCCCACCCTATTTTGAAAAAAATACATGCGTCTATTTACATTGTGGAACAATTGAATGGTTTGGATCCTATATTGGTGTCTGTAATTAGGTGCATATATAATATGTGGGCCCGCTATACATGGCGTGTACATTAGGTGCATATATAATATGTGGGCCCACCTTCGAACAAGGTGGGGCCTGCCAATTATGAGTTTTTATACGATGCCCGACCGTCAAAGTAACAAGGGTTAGGCGCCTTGATTTTTGATCTGGTCAAAACACCAGATGAAAAATCAAGGACTTGCCGCCTAGCCCTTGCAGATTTGACGGTCGGCCATCGTATAATTTCTCGCCAATTATATCTAAATAGGCCATGTCCCAATAATCATGTTAATATATCACTTCCCCTAATTGCTGCCCCCACCAAGTGGTCACCTTAAAAGAGTGGAGAGAGTGTGCAATGGTAGAGAGAGAAGGTTGAGGATAATTTTGTCATTTTTAATTTTTCAATGGAAGAAAGTAACTACCGTTTTTTTTTTTTTGGGGATGGTATGACAATTATTTTCCAAAAGGGGAGTAATTGGCAAATATAGAATTTTTAAGGACTATCTAGCAATAATTTTTTAAGGGCAGTGATAAATCGACTCCCCAAATGGATAAATCGACTCCCCATGTGTCTGTCTTTCTCCTCTTTCTCTCTCTAACCTAGAGGAGAGAAAAAGACACATGGAGAGTCGATTTATCAATTTGAGGAGTCGATTTATCACTCCCCTTTTTTAAAGCAGGGCCTAATTGCCAAAAATCCCTTTTATAAATGAAGTGATATATCCCCCCCCCCTTTTGATTACTTGGGCCACCCAGCAGAAGTGTACGTGGCAATCAACCCCATTGAATCTTTTTGACAAGTACATCTGCCCCTCTGCAGTCATTGATACACTGCTGCCGGTTGTCCCAAGTAATCAAAAGGGGCGGATTTATCACTTAGGGTAAAGGTGCATTGAGCACCCTATAAAATAATCCGTATTTTTCTCTCTTTTTCATTGGCTGCTATGGGTGTAAAGGAGCAGAGCTGAGCCGAGCTTGGCCAGGCTCGGCTCGGCTCGTTAAGCTCCAAAGCTTGGCTCAGGCTCGGCTCGGCTCGGTCAGGCTCGCGAGCAGCTCGCGAGCCTTAACGAGCTTTTGTTATATTAAGTTCACACCCCTCATCTTCCTGAACAGCCCTATCTAGTGTAATTCGACTACTCTTTTTACACTACGGGGGGTGGTCCAAGTAACAAATGGGGTTCCAAAAAAGAAGTGACATATTTTGCCTCTCCCTTTCACTCCCTGGACAACCCTTTTAGTGTATATATATTAATATATAACATATATATATTTAAATATATTAAATGCTTAACGAGCCTTAACGAGCCTTAACGAGCCTGGACAGCCGGCTCGGCTCGGCTCGTTAAGGATTCGAGCCAAGCTCGAGCCAAGCTTTTTCCGAGCCGAGCTCGAGCGAGCTTCCGAGCCCGAGCCAAAATTGACACCCTTATTGGCTGCTGCGAGCTTTTTGGGAATGTAAATAGCCTTTGCCAACTGGTTAAACAATATTAAATGGTCGTGCGGATATCACTAGCAATCAGAGAATATGTAAATGGTGAAGATGCTACCAGCTATAGATTTAGACACTTTCACCTAATGCAAAGTCTAATGTTATTTTTGACTACTTACAGGTCAATTTGGTGCCCCGAAAAGATAAAATGTAGGTCGAATTATAGTAGTACGATTGTACCTTCATTAATCTTTAATTTATTTGTTGGGTCAATTCCTTCTAGAATTTAGGCTACCAATGGCTCTTTTCATACCATTTCATGGGAAGAAAATCAACAAGAATCACACCAAGATCAAGGGGATTTATAGGTAAAAGGGTATACAATTATACAGAGTCAAAAAAGGCAAATAAAAAAGGGAAAAAAAAAAAGGAGTGATTCTAGTGAACCTTACACTAAGAAAATAAAAAAAATAAAATTGATGCATACAATATAAGAAGCCCGCTGGCATGCCGGCCATCGCACCTTCATTACATCTCATCTCTTGATAATTCCAATCTTAATTATAAGATTGTTTCAAGATCCGATCATCGGGTCTGTCTTTTTCGCAGATAGCGAAATAATCTTTGGCTGAAAATGTGAAAAATAATCATTAAGAGGACCAACTATGGTGGTCTTAGCAAATATTAATTTGATACTGCAGCCCTTGTTTATGTGATTAGAACCCTTAAATAAAAAAATTTCATAGTTCTAGGTTTGCAAGCACTTGATTTGATTATTATAATTTGATGGTTTAAGTTTATGTTTTCCATGACCAAGTAGCGTACTAACGTACAGTCAAGGATAGAGAATCAAACTCCCGGATCTTGTGCTGATCTTAATCTTAATTAGAAAATGCTAAGTTAGGTAGGAGGTGACAAATGTAACATTCATTTCTTAAATTAAAAGATGTGCACCTCATGGGAACATAAATAGATCTTTGAAAGTTTTAGGCGTAGAAGATTTCAAAGCTTAAGAATATAAGAAAAGGTTTCGCTATAAAAAAAAATACACTTAGACCCCTGTGGTTTCTGACACATTCAACTTAATCCCTAATGTTTAAAAAGTTACAAGTAGACCCCTTGTGGTTTCAATTTGTGTAAGGTAGACCCCCTTAGTTGACGGTTCATCCATAGAGGGTTAGGATGATCTGATGGAGCTGATTTTTTAGGCACACCCTATCTATGTCAGGGCCTATCAAATGAACGCTTTGGATCATCCAAACAATGTAGGCCTACTGTGTTTTTGGTAGTGTTTGGATTCGGGTATGGGCCCACATTGTTTGGATGATCCAATGCGTTCATTTGATGGGCACTGACATACATAGGGTGTGCCAAAAAATCAGCTCCATAGGATCATCCTAACCCTTCAATCTGTGGACGAACCGTCAACTGAAGGGGCCTACCTTATACAAATGGAAACCCCAGGGGATCTACCTGTAACTTTTAAAACATTAGGGGTTAAGTTGAATGTGTCAGAAACCACAGGGGGTCTAAGTGTATTTTTCCCTTTTTTTTTTTTTTTTTTCCAAGAACAACTTTGAATGAGTTAAATGATACAAAGTAACTTCCGATGTCCAAAAGTTTTATGCCTTGAGGGCACTTATATGCAAAGTGGGCCTGTTTCCACTTATGGATGTATTGTTAACTTGGAAAAATGCTAAAAAGAAAAGGGTTGTTAAGCTCCTTCTTATGATAAGATCCATTGATCCGAATGGCAACCATAAGTCCGGCCAAATGTCGTTGAGAGCACCTCATTCGGATGATCCTAATTCATGTGGTATGCCTCACCTAACGTACCTATAACATTAGATTTTACTCTAAAAAGAGACTGCAGAGGGGCTGATGTACTTCACGTGGGAAGGATTCAACGGCCCTGATTGGCATGTACACTGGAGCTAGCTGTCCCATGTAAAGAAAAGGGGCGAATTTATCATTTCCTTTTGCATAATTCATGAACTGATTTACAATTAGGTCAATAATGAATTTTTTTTCATAATAAATTAGTTTTTCAAGTGGTGAGAGAGGGTTAGAATAAAGTGGTGAGAGGGGTTGGGCGGGTGGGAGGAGAGACCTGAGAAGCACGAATCAGTAGAGGTTGAAAAGTGGCACCTAAAAAACAAGGAAAAATCAAGGGATTGAAAAAAGGGGCGGATATATCACTTCCCAAAATCAATCATTTTTTAGGCGGAGTTTTTTGTTTCCTTGTTTTTCAGGCTTTTCTTTCCCTCTCCTCACTTAGTCCCTCTCGAGTCTATACCTCTTTGAGAGGCACAAATGAGTAGAGGTTGAAAAGTGGCTATAAAACAAGGAAAAATTCAGTCATATTTCAGGGGGAGTTTTTTTGTTTCCTTGTTTTTCAAGCTTTTCTTTACCCTCCCCTCACTCAATCCCTCTGAGTCATCCCTCCCTGAGAGACTTGAGAGGCACAAATGAGTACAGGTTGAAAAATGGCTATAAAACAAGGAAACAATCAGTGAGAGAGTTCAGAGGCACAAATACATGGAGTTTTTTGTTTCCTTGTTTTTCAGGTTTTCTTACCCTCTCGTTACTCAGTGCCTTTCATGTCTATCCTTCTCCCAGCCTATAAAAAAATATGGATTGAATATGATAGTCCTTACAAATATCATTAGAGGTAAAAACAGACCCATGGCACATTCATTATATATTAAAAGAAATAGGGCACTGATAAATCGATCCCCATATGTCTTAAATCGACCCCATATAGGGCAGTGCTGAGAGAGAGAGAGAGAGAGAGAGAGAGAGATGGGGGTCGATTTATCACTGCCCAAGACATAATGGAAATATTATCTTTTATGAATTTTTCTGTCAATCATATCTGCAGGGATGGTAATCTTGTTACAAACATCTTGGTTGATTATGCCTGCAATACTTGCAATAATTCTGTCTTTTGGGATTGGGCAAGACTTCCAATGGATTCCAGAGGACCTACGAGATGCGACCTGTATTCCATGCACTTGTAAGAAATAAAGTTTAGTCTTTTTTTCTTTTTCTTTTTTTTTTTTAACTTTTTTTTAGGGGCAAGGGGTTCACCGTGATATTTTTCTTGTATTATGGGTTAGAGGCAAAGTTCTATGTAATCTTGTATTTTTTATTCCTACTAATTGTTGACTTTTTATGTGAAAAAGTCTTTTTGTAATTCAAACTTACAATGTGGTGTTTTTAGTCATTATATGTATGCTTTTGGGCTTCTCATTCAAATTATTTGGGCTTCCCTCCAAAAGGACTAAAGTCATGAGAAAACTTTAGTCCTAGATGGGAAGTGTGAGAGGATGAGAGTGGTTATATATATACTTTCACTCTCTTAGCCTTGTGAGTGAGCAAGAGGTCATGGGGATCCTATGCGCACGGATCGCCCACTTGGGTCCTGTGGGCTTTTGATCTTACCACACACGCGCGCAGCCCAGCCCGGTGCTCGGCCGCACGCGTGGACGTAAGGCTTTTCTCTTTCTATTATTTATTTTTTCCTTTTAACGGTCAAGAGTTTATTTATTTTGTTTTAACTCTTTTTTACCGTTTGAGATTCCTTAATTGTGGTTTAGTGACCGTTTGGAAAACGTCTTTCACGCACTAAAATAGTGCGACGTTTCACCCTAACGTGTCGATTACCTTTTTATAAAATCGGTTTTAGAGAAAACAGAAAGATATCATTGACGGATTCTTCTTCTGCTCTTTCTCTTCTCTGGTTTTCTCTCTGGTTTTCTGCTCAAGGCTTTTGGCAAATATAAGCGAGTTCTTAGGCATCCGGGCTGCGTGAGTGCATACCCCTGGAGCGAGAGTTGTTGTATCCTGGAGGTATACGCCGAGACGCCCATCTGCACCGTTGATTCGTCATAGTGGGGGCGAGATTTGCCTTAAGGACAACGAAGATTCTTCGTGCCTCAACTCGATAAGTGATCTAACGATTTCTCTTTTTCTTTACAGATTATTATTGCAGAAAATAGTATTATTGATTTCTGTCTTCAAGTTGTGAGGTTAATTTGTTATAAGGTATTCTCGAATCCTAAATTACAGATTTGCACATCAATTTTCTAACACTAATAAAATTTAAGGTGCCACCCCGGATTCCTAGATAAATTATGGGTTAAAAATTGTGCAGATAGAAGTGAACCAATAAACTTTCCTCTAATGAACTATATGTGAAATGTACAGATTACAAAAGCAAGGTTAAACTAAGCTAACAGAAGGGCTAAGAGAAATGAGGGCGACGGTAATACACTCTTTGCACCCTCAAATAGCGACTTAGTCTATTCCCTTTCTTAGAATGCAACGGGACCATCAACAAGTCTCTATCTCTTAGTCCAGTCGTAGGGGAATATTGTCTTTGTCTCTCTCTCCCTCTCCCTCTCCCTCTCCCTCTCTCCCTCGTCTCTCTCTCCCCCGAAAAGTATAGGAAAAATATGTGACTTTGCATTCTATGTATAGAGGCTCTTACGTGAAAGACATTGAATACATATGCAAAGGCACCTACACAAAACTAGCTACTTAAACTACATATATTTGAAATTCAAAACATGACTAAAAATAACTATAAAATAAGTACTAATTTTTTTGGGTAGGTAAGCTGATCGAACCTGCGACCTCAAGGTTGAGAAACACCCCCCACCCAATAACTACTAATTTGCCTAAACTACCACCTTATAAAGTGATAGAGTTTAGTTAGGATTTTATTGTTTTTGGAAAGTAGCAGTGAACATCTATAAAAGGATAGTTTCACGTTTTGCACTTCCACGTACAACATCTATCGAAGGATAGCTTCAATATGTTTTTGAGGTATCTGTGCTTTATATATAAAAAATGATAACAAATTAACAAAGAAACACTAGCAAGGAAATCATAAATTCGACGCGTCCCCCCCCAGCTACCTGCAGCCAAGGTTTTAAATTTCGACCGAATTTCGGATTTCGGTCCAGACCGTAACCGAAACGGCCTTTACCCGAAATAGTGATTTATTTCGGTGAATTTCGCCCAAAATTTCAGTATTTCTTGTATTTCACCCGAAATTAATGAAATGGAGGCCCAATATTCAATTTTAGTGGAAATTTCCTTCGATTAAAGATTTTATTAGATCAATATTTTGAGATTTTATCGGGGCCATGGCAAGATTTGATTGGAGATTAGGAGCAACATTTTATATGGTGTAATCCCATAAAATCTGGTATTTTTAAAAGAGTACTATACGGCTTACACCATACACCATTTGATGATCAGAAACGTAAATAGGTTGTTCCAATTGGAATTGTAGGAGCCAATGAGAGAAATTTTTTTATACGGCAAGATTTGATTGGTGCGAGATTTATATGGTGTATTCCCATAAAATATGGTAATTTAAAAAAAGTAATATAAGGCTTACAATCCAAACCTTCCATTCGATGATTAGAAACGTAAATTGGTTATTCCTCAATTAGAAATGTAGCAGCCAATGAGAGAAAATTTTTTATACGGCAAGATTTGACTGGAGCGAGATTTTACGTAGTGTAATCCCATAAAATCTGGTATTTTTCAAAGAGTCCTATAAGGCTTACACCATAGGATGATCCAAACCTTCCATTTGATGGGCAGAAACGTTGTTCCCAATTGGAATATTAGCAGCCGTTGAGAGAAATTTCGCCAAAATTATTGGGATTTGGTATTAAAAAATATTATTTTTAATGGTGTGATGAAATTTCGGCCGAAATTTCGCCCGAATTTTGTTATTAAAATAATGTTTTTTCAATTGTGTATTGGATTTCGTCTGAAATTTTGGTTTCGCTTAGGGGCGAAACGCATTCCGAAACCGAAATTTAAAACCTTGCCTGCAATGTACGTGGCATTGAGGCTCATTGAACACTTTCCCATAAAGTAAATCAGCCCCTCCCTCTCCCTCCCTCCCTCCCTCCCTCAACCCTAGCCTTTTGATTTTGTGATTTGTGTTTTTGTGGGTTTTTTCTTCCTGCTTTGATCCTGGCCATGAGCACTGGAATGCCCTTATTAGGCTGATGAGATATCTTAAAGGTACTCTAGGTTATGCTCTATGTTATAGTGTCTATTCTCTTATCTTGGAAGGATATTCTAATGCATCATGGGGCTCAGAATTAGGAGACAGTAAATCTACCAGTGGTTGTATATTTACATTGGGTAGAGCAGCTGCTACGTGGAAGTCAAAGAGACAGACTTGAATTGCTCTGTCGTCTATGGAATCAGAACTTTATGCTCTCGCTTCTGCAAGAGATGAAGCAGAGTGGATAAGAGATCTGATCATGCACATTCCATTGATCCGATTAACTCTTTAAGTTTGTTCTGTGATAATTAAGCTACAATTACGATTGTAAGGAACTCACTCTTTAATGGTAAGAGGAGACATCTCAAGCTGAAACATGTTATGCTAAATTATCTAATAGAACAATGTATAATCACTTTGGTTGATGTACGATCGAAGGATAATATGGCTGATGCTCTCACAAAGGGACTGAACAACGATCGAATATTCAATACGATCGAAGGATAATATGGCTGATGCTCTCACAAAGGGACTTAACAAAGATCGAATATTCAAAACTGTGGGGGAGACGGGGTTAAAGAATATATAGACAGGTCTTAACTTACATCCATGTTATTTGGAATTTTTGAATGTCCCTCTCTTGGCTAATATAAGCACTTGATATGTTTCAATGCTGTTTACAGTTGTTTTGTGTAATTCCACATTTGATGACATGTCATTTTTGAAAAAGTTGTTTCATTCTAAACTTGATGATACAACTTAACTCAAATTTGGATATGACGACTGTAACATTCCAAATGGAAACATGGAATGGTTCTTTGCAAAAGAAACTATTTGGGTTTTGTTCTTGTATTGAAACTTGAAAATGATGCTTATTGATACTAATGTTTGTTTTTTCAGCCAATATGATATTGTACTAAGTTCTTCTGGTAGAACTAGATACTTTAGTGTTTTACACAAATGATTGGATTCATTTTTCATAAATTCATATTTGACAATTTACAGGGATTGATGAAAATGGAGGAGCTTGTCTCGATTTGGATCTTGATGGGTATGATTTACTTGATGAATGAATTCCTCTAAAGCCATGAGGGTACTGTTATTTTTTTTTTCAGTTGAATAAATAGTTCACCCACATGTGAAACTTCTTTGTTTGAGTCTAGATTATTTCTAAAACTCTTGGTTATTCTTAAAAGTATTCTTATTTTCTGTTGGATTATGAATCTTTTTTGATATTGTGATATGGATGATTCAATATTTTGTTTGGACATTACATTATCTATCCTTTGGTTTGTGCTATATGTAGAACATAAGATGAGATTGTTGGGTATATAATATAACCCTATGTATGTTCTAATATAAGCTCAATATGATAATGGACTGGTGTAGTGGGCCTACATGGGCTAGAGCCTATTAACATGTTATAACCCTAGTGTATCTCTATATATAGAGGCTGGAGGCAGCAGTCTAGGTATTCCAAACTAGATACCTAGGGTGTATTGCTTTAAGCAACGTTTGCTTAACCTAACATGCCTAAGTTACAATCCTAGTTGAATTATGATTAGTTAGTAGTAAATTTTTTAAAGTGGAAATGGTCATTTTTACGTCAAAAGTGTTTTATTTGAGTGGGTGCATGATTCAATAGATAACTCCTCCTTATCAAGGTCCTTTTCATGATTTGGTTGGATTTTTCATGTTTATCTAATTATCCATCATGAAGTAAAGAATGCCTCTTTATCTAGAAATATCATTCTCCATTTAACACTTTATTAAGACCACCTAGCCATTCCCGGCATCAACCATTGAATGATGGGTGCATTAGATCCATCTTGTCTACTCATATGTGCTGTAACCCACCTTTGAATACTGAAACCCTAACCAAGAAGTTTCAAGTTTCAATACAAGGATCAGTCAAATCTAATCCCTTTGCCTAACGTTACGCTATCACATGACTACACATGTTTGGGTTGTATTTAGGCAATAATTAGAAGGTCGCTGAACTACTCATTTTATAATTTTCTAGAGAAAATCTTAGGAAATGATATATTCACCTCTCTTTCTTCCCTGGGCCAGCCCCTTCTATTGTATTTATGACTACTTTTTTACACTACATTGAGGTGGTCGGGGGAGAAAAGGGGGCGGATATATCACTTCCCAAAATCTTGTGTGTTTTCGTTAACAATCATCGTTCTGATTGACCTATTGCCACTTGTATGGTGTTCTTGGCCATAGATATTGGAAACCAAATATGGTACTGATGGACCTATTGCGACGTGTACCATGATCTGGGCTATAGAAATTGCTGGCCATCACAAATCCAGCCTATTGCACCCTTGGTCCAACTCTAATAGGACGATTTTAGACCATTGATCGATCATGATGAAAAGATGTCATTTAAGATCTCTTTAAGCCGTTGATTTTTGCATGACTCAATTTTGCAAATAAGAGCTCCATTCAGCATTGGACCTGGACCCATTGGGTCTCCTTGTAATGACCCATCAGATCAGCGGTCCGATTACTAAGCACATGTCGTGTCCAAAGGACCATGATAGGACAAGATTGTCTTGCCACAAGATCTCAATTTCCTAATGAGGTGTTGAATTTTTTTAGGGAAAATGAATTTAAAGTACTTGGTTAATTTTTCTCCATAATTTTCTAGGCTTTCATAGTTTTAGCTTGTATATTAATAATGATACCATGAGCGCTTTAGGGCGTCTCCAAGATATGTTTTCAAATACCGCTATACAATTACACTCTATCTTTCCTCATTGGGTACAAAACACCTATGCTTTAGTGCCCGATGCAACAGCTCCTGGTGCAACAACAAGCACACGCTTGACTTGGGAGGGTGGTGATTTAATAGCAGTAGGCGGCAAAGTCACTTTGTTACCTATTCCATTAGGAACCGCATATTTTTTGGTACATCGCATTCATGCATTTACAATCCATATGACTTATTATTGATACTACTGAAAGGTGTTCTATTTGCCCGTAGCTCACATTTGATACTTGGTAAAGAAAATCTTGATTTCCGTTTCCCCTTTGACGGACCTCGAAGAGAGGCGCCATGCCAAGTATTTGTCTGAGATGATGTCTTTCTTAGGCCTATTCTGAATATGCAGCTCAATTTCGGTAGTCACATTCCATTTCAGTGGTAAAATGCAGTCATATTCGGGGGGGGGGGGGGGGGGGGGGGAGTTGCTAGTGTCCATCGCAGAAGGCATTTAGCGGATGGCATGTTGCATGTGAGAGGCCTTTTGGTCTTATCTATGAAAAAATGCTTAAAAAAGTTAGCACATGCAAACATGTCTCATAAATTCATACTCCCCATTAAAGACGGCAGAGAAACATGGGGTGTTTTGGCTGGCATGGCACATAGACTTGACCCCCAAAACATCTTCCAACCTAAAAAATAATGGTAAGTTGTAAATTTCTAGCCAGATGCGTGCTGCACGCTAAAATTGGCAATCAACATCAACCGGACTACGGTTGGAATAAGGAGTGATTTGGTCCCACACCACATGTCATAGTCTTCCTTCCCATGCCTTTTATCATCTCTACTTACTATATTAACCTGGATTTTAAAGGACAATTTAACGAGAATAATCTTTTTATTGTAGCCAATTCGACGCAATTTATACAAAAAAGACTGATATTCACACTATCATATTTTGATGATGGCACTACTCTGTTTGCGACTTTGTAAATAACCTTTCTGGGGCTGCTGCAATACCCAATATGCTATCAACATATCCATTCAGAAAAGTGCATGCAGTGCCATTATCAAAACATGGCAGTGCAGATATCAGTCACCTTTATATAGGGAGAATGGGATATTTACAATTCCCTTGTTTTAATAAAAGCACTGTTTCTTTTTTACATTCAATTTCTTAAACTACTTGTTAAGGCTATAACAGTTCCGTGAAACCTATCAGCAGTTAACTAGCAGCTTGCTGTTGTGATGCACGCCAAAAGTAGAACTAATCACTATGAATGAAGAAAGTTTTATTTTAGAAAGAGTAAGATGTGCTTAAGAATATATCTTAGATTTTCAAACACAAATTATAAAAAATTAAGGTCAGTGTTTTTAAACTCTTAATTGTTTCTATTCAAAGCTAATTGTATTTATTACAAATTCAGGGTCATTGAACTTTAAATGATTGAGTGAGCACTAAACTCATTATAATATAACAATGTAAGCGCACATTAAAATGTGCGCGTCTCATCTTTGATTGAAATGAATTTTTACTCAGGTGGGGCTGCCCTGAATCTTCCAGGGCGAAAAAATCATATAGATATGATGCTATTTCTCCAATAAAAACTTTCAGCTTAGGCCATGTTTCTTTAGGAGTATGACAAACGATTGTGAGTCCTAAACCAATTATTGGGCTCAAAATTATGTCTAATTTCAAGCCCAATAATTGGTCTTGGACTTTCAATCGGTTGTCATAATCTTAAACGAATAGAGCCTTAACAATAACTATGGAGAATAAAAGTCAGAGCAAAGGAGACGATGGGATTTTAGGTTTAACTATTGGGAAGTTTGCTTTTGAAAGTTGAGAGTTTCTAGGTTTAACAAATGGGTGAAAAAATAATGGAGATTTTTATCAATATTAAATGGATTACAAAGAACCCTAATGAGTGTTTGTATAGAACTAAACATAGAAAGATCTATAAAGTGTTGACAATAAATATTGGTCGGGGATGATGAGCCTTTGGTGGAGATGTAGAAGAAGATTGATGCTTCAAGTAGCGTTACTGATGTCGCTTTCCTTAGGACAATTCTGGCCCCACCACTTGAACAATTGATGAGTGTCGGGATCCACGAATTTGCCTCCAAGATACAATGAAGCCCACTAGACCTAATCTATTGTCTGTTGACGTTACGCACAAGCAGATATAAAACTGAAATACCCTTAGATTTGGCAAGTCTGTGAGATATTGGTTTATGTTTCCACGAAAAACCAACAACCAGAGACAGAGAAATAAAAATGGAATAAAAAGAATTAGGAAATCTGTAAAGAGGGTGAAGAAGGCTATGGAAATCTCAAATTTGATATCATCCCATGGACTACAAATGGTGAGTATCTCGACTATTTATAAACCTTCTAGTGCCTTTTTCATATTGAAATGCAACCTTTCAAAGTATCAACATTGGCTGATTATTTGATCGTTAGATCGCGGATACTAGCCATTGAAGCACACCTGAGCGCGATCCTGTGGTCCACATCACACCTACTCAGGATAGACCACCATCCGATTACATCAATCAATCAAGATCATGATCAATGGCTTAGATCAATATGAAAAAAATTTAAGCACCCCAATTGCTCCTCGGGATGATACGTACATGCGAAGTGTGCCAAAAGCGTTAATATCGCCCTACAGCTCACTACCCACACTACACACGTGCGTAGTGGAGGGATACTTATTTGAAAAAGGTTATGACCGCCAGTAAAGACCCAGCCTTTATATCCGCTTGTAAAAGATTTACTGATATGACAATTATCAGTGGATGTCTAACCGCCTGTGCAACCTCTACTGGCTGATATTTTGACTTTAACCCGCGGTTATGACTGCCGGTAATGTGAACTTTCTTGCAGATGTATGTTGCTTCTAGTTTCAAAAACCCAACCCACGATGCGTTGTCTTGGAGCCCATCGTGATCAGCAAATATAAGACCTATTAGATTGGATCTTATGAGTCAGATGATTTAATTGTGAAAAAATGCGTTTTAATGGGTTGCCATTTAATACTCTGTTTAAAACTCTTACAACTAAAAAACTCCATTTTTCTTGGAAACCAACTTTCTAACTTTACTACCACTATATTTTTTAAATGAACAAAACTTGGCTCGGGCCTGAAGAACTTCCTCAGACCCTGGCTAATAGTCTAATAGCAAGGGGTGTGGAAATATCAATTACTTCTAAAAATAAAAAGTAAGCATGGAATTGATATTTCCACACCCCCACACACTTTGCTATTATAGTGGGTCTGAGGAAGTTCCTCAGGCCAGACCTTAGCCAAGTTTCGTTCTTTTTAAATGACAAAGTTTTGAACTCATTTTTTTTAGTTTCCATTTTTTCAATACCTTTTTCTTTTTTAAACTAATACAGTATTAAACTCAATTTTTTCACATCCCTTCTTTTTGTGGAATCACGTTTTGCTAACTATGGTATGGCCGCCTCACCCAAAACATGTTTCTAGATGCATTAATTAGCAGGGCCTATGGGCTAATTGAATAAAAAGTTTATCTTATAATGGAATAAGATCTAAATTTGGCCTATCCGCTTTTTGTTTTTTTGGCTAAACCTGTGATTGTGTCCATCCCATTGGCACACACACTTGTTTCTTTTGAATATTAGTCAGAAAATTTCATTTAGGGTGGTTTTAGAACAGTTTGACTATCTCCTCCCTTAAGATTCCGGTTTCTTGATATATGTAGAGTTTATGTTTATTTTTGTTGCTTTCCTGTAATCCCTTCGGGACTTCCTCCGTACCGTTTATTAATATATTATTTATTTGCCCATTCAAAAAAAAAAATTTCATTTGAGAGAATTAGATTTCTATTTTTTGGCAAATTGAGTAAAATGCAATTAAATACTGAGCGGGCTCTATGGACTTTTAATTTGTCATAGGGTGGCAAGACAAAAGATAAGACCCTTTGAGGTTGTCATTAGTTAATATCAGTGGTGAGAGTCAGACAGAGAATGATATCTGGCCATCTACGTAGTACACTTGATTAACGGATGATGGGCCATAGCTGAAAATTAACAGTGATCGTTTGATCAGTGGCCCACAGAAAACAAAACTAACCAATCAGTGGCCCACACGAAAGAACTAATGCCATCAAAACATTATAATTATTAGCTGGAATTTGTAGGCAATTTCAGGGAAACCCATTTTCGTGGCTAGTTTGCCACTCAATTTTGCAGGAGAGAACAGCCACACATGTAGATTTTGTCTTATTAATTTCAGGCGGCTGTTCTCTTATGCAAAACAGCAAAAGTAAGGCGCGGAATGGCTTTCCGAGAAATTGCCTAGCAAATCCCTTAGTAGGTAAATGATATCTGTACCAGCCCGTTGCACTCCTCTCTTCAATAAAGCTATCAATATCCAACCAAAAGAAAGGGCACAGAAAAGACATCATTTCCACCCCTTTCCTAAGATTATCAACCACTTTTGTTCTTCTTTTTCCTTCATTCTCTCGTTTCTTTCGACGTAAAAATGGAATGGACGTAAAATTTGTTTGATATTCATTTTTACAACATAAGACAAATTTTACGTCCACTGTTACGTCGAAAGAAATGGAGATAGTGGAAAAGATTGAATATGGAGTTTTTATACGGTGTCCGCACTTAGATGCCATTAATCAAGGTGCCGCACCTTTGATATTTGATCCAACAATAGCTGACTTTATTAGAAACTATGGTTCGATCAAACACGAGGTCGGCAATTATGTCAAACCCCATTACCGGTAGCTACGCGGATGGACATATATTTTTGCCCATATATGATAGGCCCCACATCGAGTTGATGAGTTGGTAAATGTAATTCAAAAGGTAGGACTGCTGTTATTTTATACGCGCATGGACATATATTTTTGCCCAGATATGATAGGCCCCACATCGAGTTGATGGGTTGGTAAATGTAATTAAAAAGATAGGAGGGGTGTTATTTTATAGGGTTAATATGTAGCTCGATTAACCAATGCTTTATATTTCCACTTTGAGGCTGTAGTTTCAATCCTTGTGAAGCCACAACCGGTGCAGGACAGTACGGATTGCTCTCTCTCTCTCTCTCTCCCTCCCTCCTTGAACCTCTGGTGGGGCACAACAAATGAATTATTTAGATCTTTGAACAAGGTAGGCCTCACCTGTACTTATTATTGCAACCATTACTCTCTCTCTCTCTCTCTAACGTGAATCTATAGCCAGGCCAGATCCTAGCCATCATCTATACTCTAAAGTATAAAATGGATGGCTCAGAAAAACAAAAAATAAGAAGAAGATTAGCGGAAGAGTGGTAAGTAGTGTTTTGTTGCGTGACAATCCGTGAGAAGATTAGCGGAAGATGTAGGGGTGTCATTACCAAAATAGAGGGTGTATGAGAGAGAAAGGGAAGAGAGACAAAGAGGGAAAAGAGAATAAGACAAGAATCTTCTCCTAATCTCCCACCCAAATTCTACAAAAATGGCGAAAGATCAGAAGAAAATTATAGAAGGTAACATTGCGGCAACTTAGGGAAAAAAAATGCAATAATGATATCTAGAATGTTGCAGCAAGACCCCGCCGCTAGAAATCCGGTTATAGGCGACTACTCGAACCAATTATCAACAACAAATAGTCTCCGGCAACCCACAGAATTAGTCCAAACGAGTATGTGCCCAAATTTAGAGTGTATGGAAATAAAGAAAGAAAACAAGAGAGAAAGAGACAAAAGAGATTTACGTGGTTCGGTACTTTGGCCTACTCCACGGGCAATCCGGCAAGTAAACTTCACTATCAATAATGAAAAATTACAAACAAGGGTTAAAACCCTTACCTCTCCAACAATTGTGAAAATCCCACCAACACCCTTTTCTTACAAATCAAGCAAAAAGACAACTCCCTCTTCACAAACCCAAAAACACCATAAAAGGAACCCCAATAACCATGGATTAAAGCCCTTGTAAGAGAAGAAGAAGAATAAACTCTTGGAAAGAGAAAACCCTTTTCTTGTCGAGAAAAGTCCCAAAATCCTTTTTTTAGAAGAATGGCCCAACTAAAGATAAAACCTTCTTTAGTAAACGTAATAAACACATTCCAAGAATGTCCCTTCAAAAGAAAATATTACCATGTGATTTTATATCACTATTCCAACATAGAAGATGTTTGTCAAAGGAAATTTTAATTCAAAATGGCAACCAAGCATGCTTTGGGCAGATCTTGGGAAGATCTCCGGAAGATCTCGTGAGCAACTAATTAGGGTAGCAGATGGACCCCACTTCTTTCAAAGTAAAATGGAATGGGTGTATAAAACAAATTTCAGACCTATTTTTTTCACTTGAAAACGGGTGTAAAACAAATTTTATGCCTATTCTTCCACTTAAAATTAAAAAACGGATGAAAAAAGTTATTTTACACCCATTTTACGTCTAATCAAACAGAGATAAGAGTAAATTATACCAGGGAAAGTAAAAGAAATGAATATTTGCCGTTTTTTCTTACTAGTGTAAAAAGAGTAGTCATAAATGCACTATAACAGGTGGCATCGGGATGAAAAAGGGGGCCGAATATAGATTAGCCGAAAAATTAAAAGGAAAAATTACGGAAGGGTGACATCAAAATACAAGAATTGCCAACGGAGGACACACTTTTGAAAAATTGCTAGAGAGGGACGACATGGGGTTATGAAGTCTCTAAGAGGGGTTTATCAACCCTCTAAATGGGGTTATGAAACTCTCAAAAGGGGTTATCAACCCTCTTTAACAAATTTTCAAAAGTGTGAGAGCAGTTGGCAATTCTCGTATTTTGTTGTCCCCCATTGGCAATTAAAATAACTACATGAGAAATGAGAATTTCCAGAGTAAATGGAATGCCTATGAGTTATATACGAGCCATCTCATCCATCCACATGTAGGTGTTACAGGTAAGAAAAAGATTGTCTTTTTGCAGGTTTGCTTGAAAGTGAGAGTTTTTACAGCTGCTTATGAGAAAGAGATAATGGAGGAGGTGGAAAGTAAGAGGAGGACCCTCGTTTTTGTCCTAATTTGTCCTTTTATAGTTGTTCCGTACCCATCCCAAAATGCGGAATTGTTTATGAGTTGGAAAAAAAGCATTGTTCTTTGATGAACCCATCGAGGCTTTTTTTTTCTTTTCTTTCCTCTTCTTCTCCCTCATTCTCTCTTCTTCACATTAATCTCTTCTACTTGAGACCTTCTTTCTTCTTTCCGTATCTGATAAAACAACACCCAAATTTTTTTGCCCTCTCTCCTTTTAATATTCATGGTTTTTTGAGGCAGAAAGTCTAGAAAGTTATACTTAAAATGCTAGGACTTAAACCTCCTGAACCAGATTATTCTGATTTTGTTGAAGTTGATCCCACTGGAAGATATGGCCGGGTATTGATCTTTTTTTTTCTTTTTCTTTTTTTTTTTAATAATTTTTGGGTTGAATTTGTTACTCTGTGCCTGCAGTATAATGAAATCCTTGGCAAAGGAGCTTCCAAGACAGTGTATGTTCTTATTCTCAAATTACCCACCTACCCTTCACAATTTTTGTAGTATTTTTTAGGCCTTGTTGTGGGTTTTTTTTTTTTTTTTTTTCATTTCTGTTGATCTTTGATGTTTTTTTGGTCAATTTTTTGTTGGGTTTTGATGCAGTTATAGAGCTTTTGATGAATTTGAAGGGATTGAAGTGGCTTGGAACCAGGTCAAGCTCTATGATTTTCTGCAGAGCCCTGAAGATCTTGAGAGGCTCTATTGTGAAATCCATCTCCTCAAGACCCTTAAACACAAAAACATCATGAAGTTTTATTCATCATGGGTTGATACTGCTAATAGAAACATAAATTTTGTCACTGAGATGTTCACCTCAGGGACTCTCAGACAGTAAGTGTGATTTGGGTTTTTTTTCATGATGATTTTTGGGCTTATGTGTGGTTGGGGTGAGTTTTTAGGCTTCAGAAGTTTTGAGTTTGGTTTTGATGTGTATTTTTTGTGATAGGTATAGGCAAAAGCACAAGAGGGTCAACATAAGAGCAGTAAAGCATTGGTGTAGGCAGATCTTGGGGGGCCTTCTTTATCTCCACAGCCATGACCCTCCTGTGATTCATAGAGATCTCAAGTGTGACAACATCTTTGTTAATGGGAACCAAGGGGAGGTCAAGATCGGTGACCTTGGTCTTGCGGCGATCCTTCGGAAATCCCATGCTGCTCACTGTGTTGGTGAGTAGGAATTATCAATATATTATCAGATCATCGGTTGTATTGTTTGATATGTTAAAATTATGGAGATTTTTAAGGTTGGAATAACTTATATCTGGTTTTCGATGTTCCTTTTTCTTTTGTTTCTGTGATTGTGTTTTTGAGACAACCTTATCTGTTACTGGTGATTGATCAAACTGATCCAGCAAGATCCATTTGGTTGAAAGTTTATCAAATGCTTTGGGGTTTGTCTCTCACAGGCACACCAGAATTCATGGCGCCGGAGGTGTACGAAGAGGAATACAATGAATTGGTGGACATCTACTCTTTTGGGATGTGCATCTTGGAAATGGTCACCTTTGATTACCCATACAGTGAATGCACTCATCCTGCTCAGATCTACAAGAAAGTCATCTCTGTATGAATTCACACTGGTTTTCAGTTTCTTTTGTTGTCTCTAATTGCATCTTATTCCGAATTAGGCGTTGATTATTGGTGTTTTCCACAGGGCAAAAGGCCAGAAGCTCTGTATAAAGTCAAGGATCCCGAAGTGAGGCAGTTTGTGGAGAAATGCTTGGCAACTGTGTCTCGGAGGCTCCCTGCGAGAGAGCTTTTGAAGGATCCATTTCTCCACATTGATGATTCCAGTTACAATTCAAGGATGGTTGAGTGTTGGACAGACACTGATGAGATCGGCCCCCTTATGAGGCAACCTCTATTCGACTCGGATCTCAGTAGCAACTCCTTAATCAATGGGTACTCTGATAATTACTCACATGAAAATGAGAATGATTGGGGCTACGATGGTGTCGGAATTGAACCCCATGGTATTGATTTCTTTGATAAAGAAGAGGATGAGCCTTCTGCAAATGTGGACATCTCAATCAAGGGAAGGCTGAGAGATGATGAGGGCATCTTTCTTGGGCTCAGGATTGCAGATAAAGAAGGTCGGTGATCTAAATTCATATTCTAATATATTCACAATTGTACCATGCATCTGTTGGGTTATTCTAGTTTTCGATGTTGAATTATCATTAGGAAAAGGAACCCACTAATACAATTTGTTCTGCAGGGCGTATACGCAACATATACTTCCCTTTTGATATCGAAACTGATACGGCATTGAGTGTTGCCACTGAAATGGTTGCGGAACTAGATATAACTGATCACGACGTAACTAAAATAGCTGAAATGATCGATGGAGAGATATCTTCATTGGTACCCGAATGGCAGCCAGGGCCAGGCATAGAAGAAACCCATGGGTTCTCTACTTCGAGTTTCTGTCACCAATGTGGCTCCAATGGTTTCGCAACTGATTCCCTTTTCGACTATCTCTCCTTAAACAATCCAGATGGTAAAAACCCGCAAGCTATTCGTTGTTGTCGCCTTGGGTGCTCTGCTATGCATGGCCGATTTGAAGAGATTACATACCAAGTCGAAGGGTCCGAGCAGTGTGTAACAGAGGGTGCACCTGTGGTGTCAAGCCAGTCAGATGGCCTACGGTTTACAGATGTTTGGGCTCAACACGAAGGTCCCGAATTGAGCTCCGAAGGATCGGAACATACACATTCTGATGACGAAAATGATGGACTAAATCAGTCAACCTCTGCCAAGGATGAAACCTTACTACATCTGAATGATCACATAGAATCCAATTCAAGAAAATATGTGCACCAATCTTGTTCTAGTTCCATTTACTTTGAATGTTTGGAAGCCACAGAATTCGGTGACCACTCAGCCCCAACCAACCCTTCATCAACTCACTCTTTATCGAGTGATTGTGAAAATGAGATCAGACAGGAATTGAGATGGCTCAAAGCAAAGTATCAGATGCAGTTGAGAGAGCTCAGAAATCAACAGTTTGGAGGATTCCTCCATTTTCCTCATGATAGCGGAAACTTAGATGCCACAAAGACAATCTATCCTGCTAATATTACTAGAGGGTTTTGTCGAAATAGCTTCCCCGATTCGGAGACCCAAAGGGCCCGACATTGTGAGGCGATCAGAGATTGCAGTCCAGAGCACATGTTCACTGCTAAGAGTTTCTATACAGGAGCCCTGCTTCCACACCCTCTTCACCGGGCACGATCTCTTCCAGTTGATGCTGTTGATGTTTAAGTCTGTAAGGCCCTTTGAATTTCTCCCAGACCCTTGCTCAAGCTATATATTTGCTTCACATTGATAAGGTGTTTGGGTTGAAGTCTTCTTTGGTGTCAAGGTAATAGCCATGGATAGTCAACTGCGGGGAAAGGGTAGAAGAATGGGACCTATTATTGGACATATAATCTATTAAACGGATGATAGTTATGCTTCAACGAAGTTATTAATGTAAGAGAAATCTCTATTTTTCCCGAGGGAACTTTAGAATTACTACTGCTTAGCTTTCAATTTGCCTCTTGACAATTAATGGTCTCTGAAAACATGAGCAGAGATGTAATTCTTTACAGCTTCTAGGATGTCCAAAGTGATCAATTCATCAATTCAATGAATTGATCCCAGTGTACATTATCCATTTACCTTAAATTATTTTACAGCTTTTACAGCTTTCAGAGTTCATTTGAGAACCAAAGTGCTTTACAAAATTTGCCAGTGGCATGTTTGTTGCGGGCACAAGGATATACAGTAGTTTTTTCCCAGACTCATAAGAGAATGTAACATATGGCTACTTAGCTATGACCTGAGACGCACATTGTGGCGCACCCCTGTGGGACAACTGATGAGAGGGTATTTACAAAAATGCAGATGCTGCTGATGAAGTCACTTAGCCAGAAAGAGGTTTTATCAATTCCTCAAACCAGCTTTTTTATCGCCTTATCTGTCATGGGCTAAAAAATGCTGTACTCCTAATGTTGAATCTAGCTTCATAATATTTCATGACGGTTTGAAGGGTGGGTTGGTTTTACAGATGGAGGAATATTGATGTTTGAAATTATTAGATGTTGCTGCCTATGAGAGGGAGGGAGAAATGAAAAGGGTCTCACATGAAGCTTCATTTACAACAAGGGGTACTGTCTATGAAAGCCAATTCATATTAAATGATTATAGTTTTCTTTTTTAATGTAAAGTTGATTGCACAATGCACTGTTGGTGATGGTAGAGATGTATCTTTGAATGATTGAAGCCTTGTTTTTTAGTTTCTTCTTATCCTCCCACTTTAATGATGGTATAAAGCACTTCTGTGCTTGCCTCTTTCCTCTTTCCTCTTCCCTGTCCTAGGAGGCGTGACGAATTGAAACATGGCCAAAAAGTGATTTTAATTGAAAACATGGATCACGTAGACACAGATTCTTTTAACTTTTAAAAGTGCCTTTACGCTCCTCAATGTTGAATTCAACCCAAAAAAACAAGAAAAGGACAGCAACATCAGAGACTGAAAAAACTAGTTAATCTCTAATGCGTAAACTCATCCATCCACCTTACTATCTTCTTAGAGAACCTCCAGGGCCAATGTTTTTGGGGTTTGTGGTATATTGACCAATATATCATTTTTAAGTCTAGGTAGTATTTTAAATCTGGAAAATATAACCCATTACCATATAAATTGGATATTTAGCCGATATATTGGATGAGTATTTCAAACATTTAAGTAAAGTATCAGTTTAAATTTGTAGAAATTGGAAAGATGTTATAATATATATATATATATGAGAAAACGGTTCCTACACATATGTGTAGATAAGTTCTCTACACACTAGCTTAAAAAACAGTGGGGGCCCACATTGTTTGGATGATCCAAGCCATCCATTTTAAAGGCCCTCACATAGATAAGGTGTCAACAAAAAATCAGATCCATAGGATCATCCTAACCATTTGAACTGTGGAGACAAAAAATGGACTAATTTGTGAAGGTTTAAAGACATCCATTTTACCTCAACAAATCGTAGGGTTGGGATGATCCTATGAATCTGATTTTTTGTAGACACCCTATCTATGTGAGGGCCTTTAAAATGGATGGCTTGGATCACCCAAACAATGTGGGCCCCCACCGTTTTTTAAGCTAGTGTGTAGAGAACTCTCTACACATATGTGTAGGAACCGTTTTCTCATATGAGGGTTTTTTAACTGGACGGAGCTGACAGTGGTTTCATTAGGGTTTTCTCTCTCTCTCTCTCTCTCTATATATATATATATATATATATATATATATATATATATATATATACATATGAGGAAACTGTTGGTGAGCTTAAGCTCACTAAACTTATGGTGAGCTAGCTTGCCCAATCACATGGGGGCCCACTTTGTTAGGATGATCCAAACCATTCATTTGAAAGTCCCTTACATAGATGGGGGGTGTACCAAAAATCAGCTCCATAGGATCATCCTAACCCCTCCAGACACAAATCTGCCCCATTTTTGTCCTCCACAAATGGAGGGGTTAGAATGATCCTATGGAGCTGATTTTTGGTACACCCCCTATCTATGATAAGGCCTTGCAAATGAATGGTTTGGACCACTCCCCAAAATGTGGGACCCATATGATTGGGCAAGCTAGCTCACCATAAGTTTGGTGAGCTTAAGCTCACCAACAGTTTCCTCTCTCTCTCTCTCTCTCTCTCTCTCTCTCTCTATATATATATATATATATATATATATATATATATATATATATATATATATATATATATATATATTTCTATACGTTCTGAGAAAATAAAAAAAGGGAAAAATACACTTAGACCCCTTGTGGTTTCACACATTCAACTTAAACCCAAAAGTTTAAAAAGTTACAAGTAGACCCCTGTGGTTTCATTGGGGTTTTTTAACTGGACGGAGCTGGCGGTGTGGGGGAAAATACCAAAATGCCCTCGTCTTTCCCAACTAAAAATTAGGGTTTTCATACTTGAAAACTAAAAATTGGGGTTTGATTCAACATAAACCCTCCATTTAGGAGTTTTATTTGTCTTCGTTCACATCATTATAATGATTTGCACAAAAACCCTAATGTTTTAGGGCATTGTTTTTTTGTTTTTATCATAGTTTTTTTTTTCTTGAAATGTGGGTTTGATATAGCTATGGGGTGGGGTTTGATTGTCTATAGTGGAGGTGACGGCGGTTGGCGGAGATGGAGACGAAGGCGGTGGCCGGAGGGGCGACGGCGGCGATGGCAAATGGTGTAACCCTAATCCCTCTGCAAATGAGGGTATTTCTGTCCTCAAAATATTAACCATGGTTAGTTTTAGTCTTTCCGTCAGGTTAAATTGACGGACAGTTGACGGAGGGGGTGTACTTGTCACGTTTTGAAACCACAGGAGGTCTACTTGTAACTTTTTAAACTTTTGGGGTTAAGTTGAATGTGTCAGAAACCACAGGGGGTCTAAGTGTATTTTTCCCAATAAAAACTAAAAATGAGCACACCCACGTCATGCCACACTGGTGAAAAGTAATACTTGTAAAAATATTATGTTGGACCTACGCTAGGTGTTTCATATTCATGGAATGAAAAGAATGGGGGCCTCCTTTTTGGTGTGTCATGCTGTTGAAGCTGGTCAATCTCAGAGATCTTACCGGCTTGCGGTACTAACTTTACCGGCACGGAGGTTTACTAATCAATGAAGGGTGTGATCGACCCAACTACGTCTAGGGGCCTTGCGGGGAGCAATTATAAAGTGCACCCCTTACTAGTATAAGGGGTGCTAATGTGCGATTCTTCTTGAAGCACTTCTTTAAAGTGCTACAAGCGGCCTCACCTTTGGTGTGTTACACAAGAGTACTATTGGGCACACTCTGTTGCACACTTGTGGAAAAAGTAAAATAATTGTAAAAAATCAATAGTAGGCCTACCCATGGTGGGTCACACATGAAAAATAGAAAAATAATTGTGAGAATTCTATGGTGAGCTCAATCTTGGTCCGGTAAAATTGTGAAATAAAATAAATAGTGACCACATCCTTATCTGTCACTTTGTAACAAATGTAAAATAAAATGAACGGTAGCCCCACTCGCATTGAAGTGCACTTGTAGATTTAAATACATTGTGGTGGGCTCACTCAAAAATATTGCAACTCATAGACTCATAGTAAGAAACTAAAAGAATTCGTCATTTTGGGTACTATAATTATAAGACAATACTCTTTAATGTAATATTAGACACTTGGTACAATGTGAATCCTTCTTTAGCTTCGTAAGATATGTTTGTCATTTTCCCCTCTTTTTCTTCACACACACATATATGCTCTATTCACTTGCGTTCTCGGGCAAGCAAATCCCTGGAAAACAGCCTCTTTTTTCCTTGACAAGACAGAATTCTGGTGTTCACTTGCTTTCTAGGGAAAATAGAATTACACATGTGGAATTTCTACAATAAGTAAAAAAATGACATGGAAAAGCCCATCCCCCCCCCCCCCCCCCCTCTTTAGGGATTTCATTTCCAACAAAAAACACCCGGATTTCGCTTCCCGGGAAAACTAGTGCAAAAAGAAGGGCAAGTAGTTTCCCATGAAACCTTTTCCTGCGCGAGTGAACAGTCCAGAAACAGTCCAGGGAAACCTTTTCCTGCACAGATTTCCTGGATTTCTTTTCCTAATGCCACAGCAGATTCCCGGGAAACATTTTCTTTTCCTTTCTAAGGAAAAAAGTGAACAGAGCCATAGGGAAAAGTGTTTCTGGTTCGTCGGACCATATATATGTCTGTTTGGATACCCCTATAAGTGGGCACCTTAATGAAAGGGAAATGTTATCAGCACTACTGTATTTTGATGAGGGCACTCCTCACTTTATTAAAAGTACGGTATGGCCCGCACCATAAGATGTTCCAAACTGTCCATTAGATGGGACACAACCTAAATAGGTTGTGCCACAAAAATTATTTCCATAGGTTGATCCTAACCCTCCGATCTATAGAGGGTTAGGATCAACACTCTAACATTCAGATCGGAGGGTTAGCATCAACCAATGGAAATGATTTTTGGGGCACAACCTATTTAGGCTGCGGCCCATCTAATGGACGGTTTGGATCATCCTATGGTGGCCATACCTTACTTTTAATAAAGTGAGGAGTTCCCTCATCAAAATACAGTAGTGCTGATAACATTTCCCTAATGAAATTGTTGAAATGGAAAGCTTGTTCTTTTTTTTGATTGGCCTGGAAAGCTTGTTCTTGTACAGTGCTATATGCATCTTTGTACATCACCATCACAGGCATGGTTATGTTGGTGGAATGAATGGTTCCTATTCACAACTTAAAGATTACTCTTTTTTACTAGGAACAGTAGCCATTTGTTGCTTGCTGTTTTGAATGTTTTTCAGGACCCATGGCACCTAGACGGGCCCATTCAGAACCAGACCTCTACTATGTTCACCTCCTCCCCTCCAAGAATTTTTGTGGACCATCTATGTATAAATGAGAAATGGGATGCTATCTTTGATAACCCATGGCTATCAGAACTCAAAAAGATACTTCAGTTAACATCCTTTTCTAGTGATGGGGTGTGAAAACACCAGCCTCTCACAGGCTGCCACCTGTCCCAGAGTAGGTGAGACTCAGCCTCTCACAGGCTGCCACCTGTTCAGAGTTGGTGAGATCCAGCCTCTCACAGGCTGCCACCTGTCCCAAAGTAGGTGAGACCCAGCCTCTCACAGGCTGCCACCTGTCCCAGAGTAGGTGAGACTCAGCCTCTCACAGGCTGCCACCTGTTCAGAGTAGGTGAGATCCAGCCTCTCACAGGCCGCCACCTGTCCTGGACACCTGTCCAGGACACCTCAACAGATTTTCCCTATAAATAGGGGACTAAAGCTCAGACTAATGGGTAATGCGAAAATCCCTTCTCTCCCTAAACTCTTAAGACATCTCCCCTTCACTCCTGCTCATACTGACTTGAGTGTCGAAGGGCCTGTCCGGAGTAAAACCCGGTCTGGTCTTCTGACCTCGCTTGCCTTGTGCAGGACTAAGCACTCACCGCAGGACTCATACTCAACCTCCCTTGTCGCTCGCTCTCAGCTCTTACGCCACTGCTGTACCTGTTACCGATTTTTGGTCTAACAGATTGGCGCCATCCGTGGGACCAAGAACTAAAAGCTGTTCTTACATCTCACTTACAAAATGGCAGGGCGCAAGAGTGCGCGGTTAGCTTCTGCGCAGAACGACCAATCCGCGCTACCTCGCAGGACCCGGAGCGGTCGAATCGCCTCGGTGGTAGTGGCAGCTTCTGCCGACCAAAGCCTTTCTCGCTCGGAGCACCACAATCCCGTGCCCACCTCGGAGCAAGTCCAAGCCCTCTTCCAGCAGATGACGGCCCTTGTTGGTCAGTACCAACAACTACTTCAAGCACCCCCTCCACCTCCTCCAGAGGCCCCGCGATCTGCCCAAGGAGTCCACAGGGGAGAGTCATCACGTCATGGGGAGGGCAGAACTCATCACTCCGCTAGACAAGTTTATCGCCCCATAGTGAGGCACGCCCAGACAGAACCTCATCACCGCGAAAGATCGCGGTCTCGCTCCACGCAGAGGCACCGGCCTCACGAAGATCGTTTGCCACCGGCAAAATCTCGGCCTCGTCGTAGGAGTCCGGAAAGTCAGTCCGGTTCTGCGGCAAGCCCATTTGTGGGAAGAATCAGGTCCCCAGACCGCAGAACGGATCCGCTGCTACAGAGAATGGAGGAGATGAACCACCGGATAGAGGAATTGGCGAAGGATCAGAGCCGGCCCGCCTCTAGAGCGTTCTCAAGCAGAACGCCCTTCACTAAGGATGTCCTGAGTGCTCCAGCACCCAGAGGATTTAAGATGCCTGCCGTCCCTCAGTACGACGGCACTACCGATCCCGTGGATCATCTGGAGACATTTAGAACAATGATGCTCCTCCACGGCGCCTCCGACGGCTTCATCTGCAGAGCCTTCCCAACGACGCTCACTGGCGCGGCAAGAGACTGGTACTCCAGGATCAAACCAAACTCCATCAACAATTTCGACGATTTTGGAGAGGACCTCGTCCGCCACTTCATGAGCAGCCGCAGGCCAAAGAAAACAACAGCTTCCCTGATGGCCTTGCGACAGGAAGACAATGAGCCCCTGAAGGTGTTCGTCCGCCGCTTCAACAGGGAGGCACTACAGGTGCCCAATTTAGATCCCTCAGCGGCTATGAACGCACTCCTCACCGGTGCAAGATCTGATGATTTCCGTCGAGCGGTGGCTCGGCAAAATCCGCACTCACTGGCGGATCTCATGGCCGGGGCAGAAGAGTACATAACAGTGGAAGAAACACTGGCAGCTCTTAATTCAAACCGGAGGATAACCTCTGAAGAGAAGAATCTGCCTAAACAGCGTAGGGAGGATAAACCTCCCAGGAAAGAGAAGTCTCCACCCCCTCAGAGAAGAGAAGAGAACTTCACACCTCTCAATACCTCTAGAAAGCACATACTGGCGGCGATCAGTGAGGAGGAGTTTGTGAAGTGGCCGCCTAGAATGATCTCCAAAGGAAACAGAAGAGATCCTTCAAAGTACTGTCGGTTCCACAAGGACCACGGCCATGACACAGAGGATTGCTGGCAGCTCAAGGGAGAAATTGAGCAGCTGATCAGCCGGGGTTATTTGAAAAAATACATCCAGAATGACGGCCGCACCCAAGGGCGCAAAGGAAAGAGTCCCCAGGGCCGTAGCCCTCGAAGATCACCGCAGCCCCCTCCTCAGGATAAGACTTCTCAGGTCACCGACGCGCAGCCTGAGGCACCCCGATCTCAACCAAGGGGGGTTATCAATACAATCATGGGCGGATCAGCCGCCGGGGGCACCTCCTCTGCTGCTCGAAAAGCATATGCACGGCAAGTTAACGCCGTTCACACAACCAGCAAAAAGTCAAGAACGGAGAATGAGATCTCCTTCTCAGACGCAGATCTGGACAGCCTTATTTTGCCCCACGACGATGCATTGGTGTTAACCATGCTCGTTGCCAACTGGGAGGTAAAGAAAATTCTTGTGGACAACGGGAGCTCAGCGGATATTCTATACTACCATGCCTTCGAGAAAATGATGATAGGTGACGACCGTCTAAGGCCGGCGAACTCAGATTTGTTCGGCTTCTCCGGAGAGGTCGTAAAAGTGGTAGGACAGATCGAGCTCCCTGTTCTTGTCGGAGATTCACCATGTCAAGCGTTCGCCATGGTTAACTTCCTGGTAGTGAAGGCCACCTCGGTCTATAATGCTATCTTGGGACGGCCTGGCCAGAATCTGATCCGAGCAGTCGCCTCAGCCTACCACCAAAAAATGAAATTCATAACCCCTAATGGCGTGGGGGAAGTTCGCGGAGATCAGCCTCAATCAAGGGAGTGCTATGCAATGGCACTGAAAGGAAAAAACGCAGTGGAATCACTGCCAATCGAACTGCTTGATGTAAGGGACGAGCTCAGGGGTACTCAACCCGCTGAGGACCTACTCTCCATCCCACTGTGCCCGGAAGACGGTGAGAAAGTCGCTCTGATCGGTTCCTCCCTTAGTAGTAGCATTCAACATCAACTCACCGAGTTTCTCCAGGGCAATGCAGATGTCTTTGCATGGGTTCCTGCCGATATGCCCGGCATCGATCCAGAGATCAGCACTCATAGGCTTGGTGTCGATTCAACCTGCAGACCGGTGAAACAGAAAAGGAGACACTTTGCTTTTGAAAGGCGACAGGCAATAAAAGAAGAAGTGGAGAGGCTTCTGAAGGCTGACTTCATTCGTGAGATTCGATATCCGGACCGGCTAGCAAATGTAGTCCTAGTCAAGAAGACTAATGGAAAGTGGAGAACCTGCGTCGATTTTACTGATCTGAATAAGGCTTGTCCCAAGGACAGTTATCCGCTCCCGAAGATTGATCAGCTCATCGACGCCACAGCGGGTCATGAACTGTTGAGCTTCATGGACGCCTTCTCCGGATATAACCAGATCAGGATGTACGAATCGGATATACCAAAGACCTCATTCGTCACAGATCAAGGGACTTATTGCTACCGAGTCATGCCCTTCGGCCTCAAAAACGCCGGAGCTACTTACCAAAGGCTGGTGAACAGACTTTTTCAGAACCAGATCGGCCGAAATATGGAAGTGTATGTGGATGATATGCTGGTCAAAAGTCGAAGCGCACAGGACCACGTGTCTGATCTCAGAGAAACATTTCAGGTCCTCAAGAAGCACAACATGAAACTCAACCCCACCAAGTGCACCTTTGGTGTCAGTTCGGGGAAGTTCTTGGGATTCATGGTGAGTCAGCGAGGGATAGAAGCAAATCCCGAGAAGATCAGAGCTGTGATAGAGCTTACCGCCCCAAGAACCATCAGAGAAGTTCAGCGGCTCACGGGAATGATAGCGGCGCTGGGTCGCTTCATCTCCAAATCGGCGGAGAGATGCCTGCCTTTTTTCAGTGCGGTTAAGGGCCTCAAAACTGCGCCCTGGACGGAAGAATGCCAGATTGCCTTCGACGAGCTGAAAAGGTATCTGTCCTCCCCGCCATTATTAACAAAGCCGGAGCCAGGTGAGGAGTTATTTCTATATCTCTCCGTCAGCTCCACGGCACTGGCAGCTGTCCTCGTCCGCGAGGAGCACCGCCAGCAAAAACCAATCTATTATGTCAGCAAGGTTCTTCACGACGCAGAAACAAGGTACCAGCGGGTCGAGAAATTGGCTTACGCGCTGGTAATGGCTGCAAGAAAATTAAGACCGTACTTTCAAGCTCATACTGTAAAGGTCTTGACTGACCAGCCGCTCCGGCAAGTACTCCATCGACCAGATATCTCCGGACGACTTGTGAAATGGGCCGTAGAGCTGAGCGAGTTCGACATCCAGTACGCTCCAAGGCCAGCCATCAAGGCCCAAGTACTGGCAGATTTCGTAGCAGAGTGCACCATCCCCCAGCAAGTCGCCGACCCTGAAACGGTACAACTCCCAGTTGCAGAGAAAGCGGTTCCTGACGAATGCATAGCAGAAACTCAGACAGAAATCTTGCAACCCCTGGCAGAGCAGGACTCCATGACCAGCACACCAACTTGGGAAGTATATGTCGATGGTTCTTCAAATAAAAACGGCTGTGGAGCAGGCCTCATCCTCACTGGGCCTGAGGAGTTCACTGCGGATTATGCTCTGAGATTCGGATTCCGTGCGTCCAACAATGAGGCAGAATATGAAGCCCTCCTTGCCGGAATGAACCTAGCAATTCATACCGGCGCCCGGAAATTAAAAGCATACTGCGACTCACAGCTGGTAGCAAATCAGATCCAAGGGGTCTACGAAGCTCGAGATGAGCGTATGGTTAAGTATCTTGCTAAGGTTCATCAACTCTCCAGCCGGTTTGCCAGTTTCGAGGTCATCAGAATACCACGGACAGAAAATGCCAAAGCAGATGTACTGTCGAAGCTGGCTGCTTCTGGATACACCACTCTTGGAAGCATACGTATGGAATTTCTACAAAGATCTAGCATCGAAAGAGAAGCCGCAGATATAATGCAGGTGGAGGACGAGCCGTGCTGGATGGATGAGATCGTTCATTACTTACGGGACGCGAAACTTCCCGAAGATAAGAAGGAAGCCCGTAAGGTGATACAGAGAGCCGCCCGATTCTCCCTCAGCGGTGACATTTTGTATAAAAGGTCCTACACTCTCCCGTACCTGAAGTGTCTGGGACCAAGTAACGCCGCGTACGCATTGCAAGAGACTCATGAAGGAATCTGTGGAGAACATCTGGGGGGCAAAGCCCTGGCGATCAAGGTACTCCTCAGAGGATTGTATTGGCCCACCATACGACAAGACGCGCTGAATCTGGTTAAAAAGTGCGAGAGGTGCCAGAAATTCTCCCCCACCATCCACCAGCCTGCTGTGGCGATGGCCCCAATTATCAGTCCACTCCCTTTTGCAGTATGGGGGATGGACATTCTGGGTCCTTTTCCACCGGCTTCCGGAAAGCGCATATTCGTAGTGGTGGCAATCGACTACTTCACCAAGTGGGTGGAGGCAGAACCTCTAGCCCAGATCACTGAGCAGAATATACAGAATTTCTTCTGGAAGGCAGTGGTCTGCAGATTTGGGATTCCCCGTGCCTTAATCACAGATAACGGCAAACAGTTCGACTGCCGGAACTTTCGGAAGTTCTGCTCTGACCTAAAGATTGAACAGAGATTCACTTCGGTAGCTCACCCCCAGACCAATGGGCAAACGGAAGTAACCAATAGGATCTTGCTTCAAGGGATAAAGAAAAGGCTGGATGAAAAGGCTGGCCGGTGGGTAGATGAGCTCTACCATGTTCTGTGGGCTTACCGCACCACTCCTCGCACGACGACTGGTGAATCACCATTCAACCTCTCTTTTGGAACTGAAGCCGTGATACCTGTTGATATAGGCACCCCATCTCCCAGAGTCATCAGTTTCCATGAGCAACTGAACAGCGACGGACTCCGCGCCAACCTCGACTTACTAGAAGAAATCCGGGAGGAATCTCGAATCCGGGTCGCCGCTTATAAGCAGAAGGTGTCGAATTATCACGACTCCAAAATCCGCCCCAGAGAATTCAGGACAGGGGATCTGGTCCTAAGAAAGGCAGCCGTCTCCCAGCCGACGAAAGTAGGGAAACTTTCCCCAACTTGGGAGGGACCCTATCGAGTGAAGGAAGTTATCCGGCCAGGAAGCTACAGGCTAGAGACACTGGAGGAGCACCTATTACCTCATGCATGGAACTCCAAAAACCTCAGGAAATATTATCAGTAGTCGAATTATCCGGCGTGAAAAGGTGATCTTGTAAAGTTGTATATTTGTATATTTGTTGTTATGAATAAATAATCTTCTTGCAAATTCAGTGTCATTTTTATATCTGGAAACCCAGTTCACAAAACTTGGGTACTCACTGGAAACCCAGTTCTTAAACTTGGGTACGCACTGGAAACCCAGTTCTTAAACTTGGGTACGCACTGGAAACCCAGTTCACAAAACTTGGGTACTCATTGGAAACCCAGTTCTTAAACTTGGGTACGCACTGGAAACCCAGTTCTTAAACTTGGGTACTCACTGGAAACCCAGTTCTTAAACTTGGGTACGCACTGGAAACCCAGTTCTTAAACTTGGGTACGCACTGGAAACCCAGTTCACAAAACTTGGGTACTCATTGGAAACCCAGTTCTTAAACTTGGGTACGCACTGGAAACCCAGTTCTTAAACTTGGGTACGCACTGGAAACCCCGTTCTTAAACTTGGGTACGCACTGGAAACCCAGTTCACAAAACTTGGGTACTCATTGGAAACCCAGTTCTTAAACTTGGGTACGCACTGGAAACCCAGTTCTTAAACTTGGGTGCGCACTGGAAACCCAGTTCTTAAACTTGGGTACGCACTGGAAACCCAGTTCACAAAACTTGGGTACTCATTGGAAACCCAGTTCTTAAACTTGGGTACGCACTGGAAACCCAGTTCACAAAACTTGGGTACGCACTGGAAACCCAGTTCTTAAACTGGGTACGCACTGGAAACCCAGTTCACAAAACTTGGGTACGCACTGGAAACCCAGTTCTTAAACTTGGGTACGCACTGGAAACCCAGTTCTTAAACTTGGGTACGCACTGGAAACCCAGTTCTTAAACTTGGGTACGCATTGGAAACCCAGTTCACAAAACTTGGGTACTCAATGGAAACCCAGTTCACAAAACTTGGGTACTTGTTAAAAGACCAGTTCGTCGCAATTCGACCATCAACGGCCTCACTCACAGGTTATCAAAATAAAAAGACAAAGTCAAGCAAATCACTCAGCTGAGAAGTATCAGAGACAGACAAATTTCATTGATCAGAATATGTGGGGCCTCGAGGGCCATTACAAAATTCACTTTAAACATGCTGGTAAAAGCTGTAGGGTCTCAAGGACCATTACAAAAAGAGGTCAAAACAAAACAAAAAAAAAAAAATCTAAGCATCTGGAAGAGAGGTGATGTCAGCAGGAGTATCAGCAGGAGTATCTGGCTCCTCATCAGTAATCTTCGGCCTGGCAGGGAGAGTCATGTTCTGCATCAACAGATTTGGATTGCAGGCCTGGAGCTCCTGGAGGCAGTCGTAGTATCCAAGACTGTAAGCCTCGCTCGACAGGCTGAAAAGTTCAGCCTCCTTTGCCTCTGTGGCCTCTTTTACTGCCTTCTCCTGTCTGTCAGTGGCCCTTCCTCTTTGAGCCTCCATGGCTTCAGCAGCCTTGGCCAGTTTCCTCTTCTCTGCGGCCAGATCTTCTTTTAACAACTTCCTCTCCTCCTCTATTCGCCCGATGCTCGTTTGAAGCTCCTGCACCTCAACGGCCAACTTTCCGTTCACCTCTTCAGATGAAGTAATGGCTTGGGAGAAGCTCTTACTCTTCTCCTTGAGGTCATTATAGTATAGCAAGATCTGAAGAAAGAACAGAAAGAAACAGGCATCAGTATGGTGAAAGAAAGAAATGGGCAGAAAGTTAGCAAATCGAAGCACTACTTCCTTACCTGGTAAGCGGAGGACAACACAGCCTCCTCTCCTGTAGCTGGCGGCTCGTAAAGGACCTGTTGCTTGTCCTTCTGCAGCAAACACTTGCTCATAAGCTCTGCTGCTACCCGGCTCTCGCCTAAGGCAGTGTCATCCTTCAGAACGGCCCAATTGGGTCGAAAGACTTGCTCACTAATCCCCGCAGGAGGGCGAGCCCCAGAACCGGCTCCGGTAGAAGCACCACCGGACTTAGAAGAGCCACCGCCCTGAGCAAAGGGGCCTATTAGCTTCACCTTAGTCTTGGGCTTCTGGGATGGGGGAGGAATGCCCTGTGACGGGGCCGGACTCCCCAGCACAGTCGCTTTTCTCTTCTGGCGCTCCTGCTGCGCCTGTTGAGCACCTTCTTGTGCCCGCGGCTGAGCTCCCTGCCTGATTTTCTCGACGGTTGATTGTTTCTTCATCTCTGCATGACAAATGAGCAGCCAACGGTCAGAAGCAAGTATATAAAAAATAAACAGATTGCATAGACAAGTCTAGCTACATACGTCCTGGAGTCGCGGCACTCACGCCCAGCCCGACCAGAATCGCCTCTTCAGAAAACTCCTTACAACGGATGAGGCCCGATTGCTCGATCTCCTTCCGCATCAAGGCGAATGTTATCCTGTCCTCACCTTCGAGGAGCGGCTTTCGACTCAGTTTTGAGGTATCTGGAGTGTCCCACACTAGAGGGACGGACCAGGGCTCACTGGCCTCCTGATCCACAACATAGAAGAATCTATTCTTCCACGAGTGAATCGACGAAGGAATGCCAGTGATTATCTTCCGTTCAGGGCGCTGGCTAATGTAGATCCAGCCCCCTTCTTTATGCTTCTTCAGGTGTGCACAAGCACGGAACAGTGACAAAGTCACACTCCTCTCTAACCGACCGTGGACGAGGTATAAAAACCCAACTAATAATCTCCATGAGTTCGGAGCTACCTGGGCCGGGGCTAGTCCGTAGTAACGTAGCACCGCTGAGAAAAAGGGGTGCAACGGAAATCGGAGTCCTGCCCTCAGTGACTCCTCATAAATACAGAGATCCTGGCTCTCGTTGCAGGCTCTGTCTCCCTCTATAGCTGCCCTCAGTTCAAATCTCGGGGGCACGCAGTATTTATCCCTGATATCCCCCAGCATAGACCTGGTGAGGTAGTTCTCCTCGACTAGAGCTCGCAAGTTGTATTTTGGATCGGCATCCATCCGCGCTCTAGCGATCACCTCCACCGCCCGGCCAGGACGGAATGTTGTGGACGCTTCATTAACGTCGCTCTCAACACTCCCTCCTGCTTGCGGGAGACTGCCAGTCAAGGGAGGAGTGGCATTCAGATCTAAGATCACTTCATCCCTATCCCCTCCATCGTCACTATCTACAAGGTCTATCCTATCAGACGGACTAGCCAAAAAAGGCTCCTGAGGCATCCTAAACTCCGAAATACTGCTAGTGGAGGACCCCGTACCGGACTCGGAATTGGAAGTACTACCAGACATAGTAAAAGGAAGGGCTGAGAGGAATACCGGTGAGTGGAGCCCTTAACAGATCTTGGAACGCGACTGCGAGCTACGAACTGCGACTACGAACTGCGAACTGCGATCTGCAATCTGTGGACTGCGAGCTGCGAACTGAGAAGTGGAAACTCCCAGAGCAAGAAGAGGAAAAAGATGAAAGGTAAAAAGTAAAAAGTGAAGGGGGGTAAACCTCCTTATATAGTTTTTCAGAGGCGGTGGGGTAATAAATGCGATGCACGCATCTCGAGGCCACCCGGATTGCGCCACGTGTCCCCTATTTATGACGGACACATTCTCCCACCATCAATACGATCAAGCACGCGCGTAAAAATTCACGTCCCAAAGATGGATCTCCGCACTCCGCACTCCGCACTCCGCACTCCGCACTCGGCATTCAGTCCGGAAAAAACCGTACTGGATATAACGCGTTCTCACAAGACGACAAAAATCAGTCCGGTCCTCACCGAACTGGCCGCTAGAAGACAAAATTCAGTCCGGAAAAAACCGTACTGGATATAACGCGTTCTCACAAGACGACAAAAATCAGTCCGGTACGCACCGAACTGGCCGCTAGAAGACAAAATTCAGTCCGGAAAAAACCGTACTGGATATAACGCGTTCTCACAAGACGACAAAAATCAGTCCGGTCCGCACCGAACTGGCCGCTAGAAGACAAAATTCAGTCCGGAAAAAACCGTACTGGATATAACGCGTTCTCACAAGACGACAAAAATCAGTCCGGTACGCACCGAACTGGCCGCTAGAAGACAAAATTCAGTCCGGAAAAAACCGTACTGGATATAACGCGTTCTCACAAGACGACAAAAGCCAGTCCGGTTGAAGCCGTACTCCGGACTGCGAACTCCCAACTCCGGACTCCGGACTGCGAACTCCGGACTGGATATTTGACTCTGTGTTGCGCCAGGAGCCAGTCCGGTTGAAGCCGTACTCCGGACTGCGAACTCCCAACTCCGGACTCCGGACTGCGAACTCCGGACTGGATATTTGACTCTGTGTTGCGCCAGGAGCCAGTCCGGTTGAAGCTGTACTCCGGACTGCGAACTCCCAACTCCGGACTCCGGACTGCGAACTCCGGACTGGATATTTGACTCTGTGTTGCGCCAGGAGCCAGTCCGGTTGAAGCCGTACTCCGGACTGCGAACTCCCAACTCCGGACTCCGGACTGCGAACTCCGGACTGGATATTTGACTCTGTGTTGCGCCAGGAGCCAGTCCGGTTGAAGCTGTACTCCGGACTGCGAACTCCCAACTCCGGACTCCGGACTGCGAACTCCGGACTGGATATTTGACTCTGTGTTGCGCCAGGAGCCAGTCCGGTTGAAGCCGTACTCCGGACTGCGAACTCCCGACTCCGGACTCCGGACTGCGAACTCCGGACTGGATATTTGACTCTGTGATGCGCCAGAAGCCAGTCCGGTTGAAGCCGTACTCCGGATGCCGGACTGCGAACTCCGAACTCCGAAATCCGGACTGCGAACTCCGGACTCCGTGCTAAATTCTTCGATTCACCCCCGAACAACGTCTCCCCATCCAGAAAAACGAGTGATCACACTTTCCCAAGTCCTTCAATGACTTGGAAAACTGGGGGGCAACTGATGGGGTGTGAAAACACCAGCCTCTCACAGGCTGCCACCTGTCCCAGAGTAGGTGAGACTCAGCCTCTCACAGGCTGCCACCTGTTCAGAGTTGGTGAGATCCAGCCTCTCACAGGCTGCCACCTGTCCCAAAGTAGGTGAGACCCAGCCTCTCACAGGCTGCCACCTGTCCCAGAGTAGGTGAGACTCAGCCTCTCACAGGCTGCCACCTGTTCAGAGTAGGTGAGATCCAGCCTCTCACAGGCCGCCACCTGTCCTGGACACCTGTCCAGGACACCTCAACAGATTTTCCCTATAAATAGGGGACTAAAGCTCAGACTAATGGGTAATGCGAAAATCCCTTCTCTCCCTAAACTCTTAAGACATCTCCCCTTCACTCATGCTCATACTGACTTGAGTGTCGAAGGGCCTGTCCGGAGTAAAACCCGGTCTGGTCTTCTGACCTCGCTTGCCTTGTGCAGGACTAAGCACTCACCGCAGGACTCATACTCAACCTCCCTTGTCGCTCGCTCTCAGCTCTTACGCCACTGCTGTACCTGTTACCGATTTTTGGTCTAACATCTAGTAAGAAAGAAAACATCCCTCTGGAAACCGTGCTCGGATGGCATCCTCACAATGAAATCAGCATGGAACCAGGTTCGAAAGAAAATTTTGAAAGTTCCTTGGTACAGAACTGTTTGGTTCAAGGGACATATACCAAAAAATGGGTTCAATGCATGCCTGGCGCTTAATTACAAGTTGGCAACAAAAAGACTGACTCCAGCTCATTGGGATCCAAGTGGATACCAGATGTCTTCTATGTAAAGCTGAACCAGAATCCATAAATCACTTGTTCTTTTCGTGCTCTTATACAGCATGGATCTGGAGATCCATCCTATGGAGATTCAATCACAGAAGGAAACCAAAGCCCACTCTCACTGAGGAAGAAGAATGGATTAGATCGAGTTTTACAGGTGGAAACCAGGGGGCAACAGCTATCCGAATTGCCATTGGGAGTGCTCTATATGCCATTTGGCTAGAGAAAAATAACAGGTTATATGGGGGGACCCCAACCCACAAAATCACCATACTAAGGAACATCCTTAGCCAGGTCCGAGTGAGAACTCTTCACAGCAATCTAATGGACTCCACAACGACCAGAAATAGCCTCATTGCTGAAAAGATGAATCTGCCTATTAGCCACATGGTGAAACATCTAAAACTGTTCAATGGTAGAAACCAGATGATGGATGGATGAAGCTTAACACGGATGCCTCAGTTATGGAAGAAGGTGCGAGCATAGGGGGTGTCATTCGAGACCCGAAAGGCAGCAATTGTAGCCTTCTATCATAGTGTTAAGAAAGACGGCATCCACCTGTTAGAATTGGATGCCATCTATCATGGGCTACATCAGGTAGTATCCAAGAACCTCAAGAAAATATGGGTGGAATCTGACTCCATGATGGCGGTGAGGACTATTGAAGGCCACTTCCCTTGCCCCTGGAAAAGAGCTAGCACTGTAGAAAAGATAAAAAAATTCCTTTCAAAATGTGAAACATGGGAGATATCTCATATATGGAAGGAAGGAAATGGGGCAGCAGACTACCTATCCAAATGGAATTGCCCTATTAAAGGTGAACAATGTGATAATTTCCCTGATGATTTTCTCTCCTTCTTTGTAATGATGCATCTGGCACTCTATACCCGAGAGTGTAATTCATTCTTATTCTGATCTTAATATATCTGGTAGGGGTCTGCCTAACCCCAGTTTGCCCATTAAAAAAAAAACATTTTTCTAAAATTACAATAGATGAATAATTTGTTCACTTTTATACACTTCCTTTTGGGAACTGATATACGAACTAGCAGATTTTGACATTGGCACTATTCACTTTGTTTTACACTTTTTCTGATTGGATTTTGATAGCATCTCTTCCATGCCTACAGTACTTCTGCCGGAGAATCTTCTAATGGAAATGGATGTGGATACACACGTGGGCCCATACCAACATGGTGGGGATACTGGATATATATTGGAGGGATTGTGCCCCACCTGCATGACTTATACCTTATTGGCTCGCCATAGGTTACTTCAGTACTGTAGGGACCTGGTACTCTTACATTGGCACGGGGCATTTTTTCTATCAATCTTAACCTACCTTGAAAAAGCAAGGTCACCTTGTAAGGAATAATCATATATCCTACTCCATCCCACTGGACCAACATCATCCCTTACAATAAAAATTCCAACTGCCCCTAATAGTATGATGGTCTCACCTAATTTGATCCGAAGGCTACAAAACATGGAATAGCAAGTCGAACCCGCACCCCCCCTCTCTCTCTCTCTCTCCCCCCCCCCCCCCCCCCCCACCCCACACACACACAACACACACACCCAGCCACCCACGGACCCAGCCAAGTTAGTTGTCAGACTTTTCAAGTGCTTCCCAAGCACGAGTGTTTACAACAGGACTGGGAAGGACTGTGAAGGACGCATCTCTGGTGTACCAGTTATCATGCCCACATCCGCCTCTTTTGCTGTCTTCTCACCCGCAATCACTGCTCATTTCATACGACCAAACATCATCTGCCGATATAGGGTCCCACATGAGATCATCACTGACAACGGATCTCATTTCAAGAATGAGGTACCTATGTACCCAATACGGTATCAAATATCACTGGTCCTCCCCCCTAGTGACCTCAAACTAACAGGGCAATAGAGGCAAACTAAGGATATCCAAGTGCAGATGGGGAATGGATAGCTGTTGAAAGCATCTAAGTAGAAAGTCCAAACCAAGATGAGTGCTTTCCTATTCTGACTTCCACAAAGCCTCCGGTAGCACACAGGGTCAAAAGCACTTGTCAACGGCCATGACTTCCGTCCCGTACCTTAGCGCCTCCGTCCCTCGCTCAATTTTGAAGTCATTAATATTTTATGACATTTAAAATGGTGTTACAAATTTCATTTCACCATTTTGTGAAGAACTAATTTCAATATAATAGATATACTGAATCAAGTTTGGAATGGCCTTTTTCCTGTTTTTAAAAAAAATTAAAAGATAGAACATGCAAAGATTAGCTGATCATATCACAATGAAATAACATATTTGGCTAACAAGCAATATTAAGACAAGTAAATTACATGATTATGAGGGGCATACCCAGGAGCAAAAAGAGTACAATTAAGATATGAAATGAGATGCCTACCCAATCCAAAAATCCAATGGCAGAATGTTTTACATCCATAAAAACTACCCATCTCGTAATCATCCTTGGTTGCTGTGATGTAAAGAGGCTCCACATGAGGGGTCTCTTGACTGCTGCCCGTACCCGTTATAAAAGATTTCTTATGATTATCTATTATAAGTATTATAACTTATGCAAGTTAGTGATATTTTGGTTAGAAGGCTTGCGTTTGGTTATGATGGCTTCCCTGCAAGCAACCAGATCATACATACCAAAAAAAAAAAAAAAAAAATCGTTTCAGCCATTGACCTCTAGAAGTGTAATGTAGCTGGGGGTTTCAAGTGCAACACTTCTTGGGAGGAACAATTCAGATTTCAGGGTTATAAAAATAGTGTGATGTTGCTATAGTTGAAGGGAAAATATAGGCTTTTGCTCAGAGAGGATACAAACATCAACATCATCTAGACTGATGTGTAGTCACTCTTAGAGAACTTCTATAGCCCATTCTGTGAACATTTTTCTTCTACAGAGAACACCAGGACCCTAAGCCAGCTTAACTCATTTCATACCTGTTGTAAACCTAATAAGAAGTTTCACCAACAATCCATCTTCAACGGGGCCTCAAAAGTGGGTAATCTTTCAGAAGTTACCGCTCCGAGAGTGTGCCATTTTCATTATGAGGAGGCCATAACATCTCAACAATCTGCATAGAATTCCACAATGGTATATTCTGGTGATGATACTGAAATATTTTAACTTTTGTTTTCAAAATCTTTTTCTACTCTTGCCATAATTTTTCTGGAGGGAATTGAACCCATCTGTTCCAGTGCCACCTCCAAACTCTGCATTGCCATTGACGACAGGCACTTTGTGTACTCCCTCATCAACCACTAGAATTGTCATCTGGGAATGGGATACCCAGAAGTAAGGCCAAAAGGAATATTATGAATAAAATGAACAGACAAAATGCCAACCTCCCCCTAAGATGACATAAAAACCCCTATCATATCAATTGTTTGGTACTGTGTTTAGAAATAACACTTTATTAGCGACACATACAAAGAGCATGATAGTTTGGCATTGTGTTTGGATCTTGAACAGAGTAATGATATCATATATCTAATCAAATAGATCAGCAACTCTCTCACTCTCCCCCATTTTCAGCACATCAAAGAGTCTAAACCATTTGATCTTGAATGTAGTACTAATGTCAAACATCTAATCAGAAACTCTCTAAATCAACTGCCATGAGTAATTTGGTGATCACATGTTGGTCGCCAAAGGATCCATGGGTAATAAAAGTTTGCATTAAGATGCAGGACCATTAAACAATGATTTAGGATGTGTCATATGTTACCAGGAAACGGTATGTCATGTTTCGTAAAAATATCATAAATGATTTTCTTTTTGAATGGCAACATTTTGTTAATGTTTTGACACTCCAAATTATGTATAACCTACAAAGTGTGCCATAGAATATGACATAATACATAAAGACATGACCAGTGCATATGATGCATTAACCATTAAGGAAACACTCGAATTACTAGTCCCTTCAAATAATAGGAATAATGTATTGTAATGAATATGTAAATGTATCAATATTACAAATAATCGGAACTGAATTGCACAATACTTTATACGACACATAAATTTGTTGATATACAAATTACAAAACAAAGTAGTGTAAAACAATACAACATGATATTCTTGATTGTTAAAGCTTTTTTCTTTCTTTCTTTTCTATTTTTTTGAAAGACGACAAAGTTTATTAATATGGCTGTAGCAGCTACACCATTCCACAAATTGTGTACAGTCACTACACAATCTCTCAAAACAGAACCCTCTAAGCCATATACATTTTCCATTGATAAGCCCCGCCTCATCTAAACAGAACCAGTTAAACACTGATCAGATATACCCCAGCATCACGAAGCCGTCATATAGCTGATGACGAAGAAACTGAACCCAGGTGAATTCTACTTTCTAACTCATGCTTGCCTCACAGGAAGATGAACATGTGTAGGTGATTGCCCAGTCAAGATGACCGACGTCATTTTTCACACCAAAGTGATAAACCAGTTGTGGCCTGCCAACGGCCAAAACTCCCGGTTATATTACTTTTCTTGATTGTTAAAGCTTATTCTTACGGAATCACAACTCTCGGATATCATTGATTTTCTGTAAGATATATTAAAATTACACAAAAACCACCGTGACTGTTAGGCTGCTCATATGAATGTCTCCTGTAAAAACATATATACATGTCAGTGGCCAGCTGACACAAGGAACATAACCAAGTAACCAACGGATCTACGAATTCTAGAAACAATGCATTCAAGCATTATATCTACCACCAGCAATTCTTCAAACATCAATTGATCTAATAAATCATCCAATACTAAACCACCACCACCCCCCACACACCCAAACACACACACACCAAACCCCTTGCCGTGACCCAGAATAGATGCAGTTTATGCACATCCTGAATTGAAGAGAACCATACCGCAATGTTCACATTAACAAGTGTCTCTGCGCCAAATTTTCAGTTGATTGAATTGTTTTCCCTCATCCTCTATGCTTTCGTTTACATCCACCTGCAATGGCGAGTTTGAAAGTACACATGCTCCGTTTAGTACAACAAATATCTAATCAAAGAGCCTGACATTCATGTTAAAAAATGAAGTCTTATTATTATAAAAGAACATTAAATATATTTTTTTTTACATTAATTCCAACAGTGCAAGGCATTTTTCAATTGACACCAAAAAAGATGAGATTGGAAGCAATAAGATAAAAATCATTCCAAATGTTTCCAGCTACTCAGTGACTCAGTGATGGGGCCTAAAAGGGGTGGGGTATACAATTGTAATCTCCTCATGTAGATAGTGGTTTCTGGGTTGGGGTGTTGTGTTACGGTTGTACACATATTGGGCTTGGCGTAACTGTTGTTGCGATGGGTGGGAAGCCTTGTCCCCGTTGTTCTGACCCGGTTATTGCGGCATTAATAAAATTTGTTATCTTTCCAAAAAAAAAAAGGTCTTCTTCTCCTCAAGACACACTTACCCTCTGCTCCAATCTGGATAGAGTTTGATTCTCTATTTTCTGTCAAAGCCATCCTTGGTAACTGTCAGACCCCGCCAAATTACAGAACAGTTATAAACAATATCCTTCTCCTTCCCTCTGCCAGTTGGAAGACAACCAAATTACAGGGAAGGCAACAGGATTGCAGATTTTTTTCTTCTCTCTTCTAATAGGGGGATAGAAATCTTTCTCGATGAGGAGGCTGCAATACAGATTTGGCTAAATTTTTTAGGCCTCCTCCCCAGCCCTTATTTTATTGTATTTTGTTGGGGCTTTGCCATGTTGTAACATAATTTTTTACCTCTATTAAAAAAACATCATATTGTTCCCTTCAATAAATTTTCTTATCCAGTCCAACTTTGGTAAGACAGACAAATGAACCAAAACCTATTAACTTACCAACTTCTCCAAAAGCTTAAGCTGTTGGAGAAAGGCGTTATTTACCTTTTATACTTTAACACTCCTCCGCACGTGTGGCCCACTTGGCAAACACGTGACACATGTGGTCTCACTTTGGTGGGCCGACCATCGCATGTGGATTTTTGCTATCCGGGAGGTTGGAACTTGAGACCTTTGGCTCTGATACCATGTTAACAAACCAACTTCTCCAAAAGCTTAAGCTTTTGGAGAAAGGCGTTATTTTATCTTTTATACTTTAACACTCAATCTCACCGTTGGATCATCTTATTATACTAGGCAAGTTGGCTAGTAGAGGTAACCTAGATAGATTAGGAAACTAGGTTTGATCAGTAATTAGGTTAGAATATTCTACACATATCTCCTTCCATAGTTATCGTAATTTATTTCTATGTTTATCATGTAAGTGCTCTTTATAAGCACCATCAATTCTCTTTGTAATTCATCCAAGAAATTCAAGAATAATAGAAATTCTCTAAAATTCTTCATAGTATCAGAGCGGTCGATCCGACTGACCTGTTGATCACAACTTCCGTGAGTGCGTCCTTTGGCGGACGGCAGATCTAGCCGTCCGCCGGGCATTGCACCCATCATCAACACTTCTACTAGTTGCACCAATCCTAGATCTTCTTCCTTAGGTTTTCTTTCCTTACTCTTTGGTTGCAGTCTCTGCCCTAGGTTTTCGTTCATTTTGTTTTCCTTGATCTGCCATTCTCCATCTCCATAATTGCACGCCTTCTTTTGTATTTCAAAATCTAGTATTTTTATTCATGCATCCCATGATTTCGTTTTCTATATTTCCCCTAGTATTTTTACTGCACTCATTTTCTTTCAAGACCCCATATTTGATATATGCATTGTTTTTCACGCATTGTCCCGATATTTGTCATCTGAGCCGCTTGTTGTCGTTTTTTTTCCCCTTCTCCATCCCTTTTTTTGTCCTATTTCAGTTGAGGTACCTCTTCGAGGTGCGTGCCTGAAATTGATTACTCTACTCAGTTGAGGGGCCTCCATTCTTTGAGGTTCGTGCCTGAGAGAGTCAAATTTCATGTGGATCGGTATTTACTGACCCATGATTTCTCGCCCATCGTGGCCATTCTTTCCAATTCCGGCATTGGTCTATTTTGACCAATTTCTTGTCCATTCTGGCATTAGTCCATAGTGACCCATTTCTACTCGCCCATCGAGGCTTGAGTATCATCTAGCTCATTTGGGGCTATGATCTATTGGCTTCTAAGCCCTCTTCGCGACTCATGAGCAAGCGGCGTCTTCTTCGGCATTCAATATCGGTTATCATCAGCAACAACATCAGGGGATATTCATCATCAATCTTCAGCAGTGCTCTTCAAATCAAAAGATTCTATTTTCTTAGGGGGAGAAATTTTTATTTTCTTATTGGGGAATTTCAATGTAATCAAACGTATGTTGATTTTTCAATCCACATACGTTTGAGGGGGCATGTTAGAATATGTGAGATCTCATAAGATCTCATTGGTGGATTATGTGAAGATCTCACCGTTGGATCATCTTATTATACTAGGCAAGTTGGCTAGTAGAGGTAACCTAGATAGATTAGGAAACTAGGTTTGATCAGTAATTAGGTTAGAATATTCTACACATATCTCCTTCCATAGTTATCGTAATTTATTTCTATGTTTATCATGTAAGTGCTCTTTATAAGCACCATCAATTCTCTTTGTAATTCATCCAAGAAATTCAAGAAAAATAGAAATTCTCTAAAATTCTTCAAAACCATCATGGTAACATTTGATACTCCAAACAACAATTTTTAGCTATCCAAATCCCAACGTATAAACAAAATGTCCAGAAAAACATAAATGATCAATATGCAATCCAATCAGACCTCAGAATGGAACCAGCTTAATGAACACATTATATCCTAGTAAAAACTTCAAGGAGAATATTTAGCTTGCAGATGAGTAACCAGATGCAACAATCAGGGTGTCGAAGCAAATGCCAAAATAGTTTCTGTAATAAAAATATAAATAAACATCACATTATCAATAAAGGAAGAAGGTAGAATTAGCTCAAAAGAGAAATTTTCAATATAAATATTAGCCAGTGCACAAATCAATACGCATCCGCTGTATCGGCCAAAAATATTGTGTATTGACTACTACACGTCCAGTCTTCTCCTTCCATTTGCACTCCCCAAAAAAGTGGGAAGGTGAAAATCAAGCAGCTATTCCTCTGTTTTGGTTTTTAATGACTTGGTATATTTCCAAAATAGATATCTATGTTTTACAATTGTTTATGAAATTTACAATGTGTGTGGTCATCTATTGAGCTTGTAGATAAGTCTTCCACCTGTCCAAGTCTCCTGACTCCTAATCTTGAGAAATTGTTTTTTTTTTTCTTTCATAATCTTGATAAATTGTTGCTGTCTTACCAGTCACTACTTACTATCTACAAGGAGAACATAATAAATCTATTTATTACACTCTATGGTACTACTACACACTACTAATAGAAGATGCATACGAAAATAGTAGTCATGAAGACATGTGAAATAATCATACAAATATAAAAAAATAAAACAAATAAAACAATAGACCCATGGCTCCATACATGAAAGACCTAGTGTCAACAATATGTAGAAACAGTATACACTGAAGAAAAATATACAACATACACTAAAAAGAATAAAACAAAATTGTACAATAGACCCACGGCTCCATACATGGTAGACCCGGTGTCTTCAATATGTATGAAATAATCTACATTGAAGAAAAATATACAACAAGAACCTGCTAAATCCCGCCAGTTCGGGTTACTAATACTTGAACCATCAAAGTTTAATTTTAACTATATTTTGGGGGGAGAACACTGACTCAATAGAGAATCGGTCTTCTCCACACTAGAGCACACCTTCTTCCAGCGTAGCTAGAGACGAATTCAAAGCAAGGAAGCACTCTCGCCCACTTGATGGTAGTCGCAATCGCCTTCAAGTAAATGACACGAGTACATTTTACTCTCCCTTTAATACACAATTATTTCTTTCTTTCCACGCAGTCCCAAGGGGCAGCTAAGAGCACTAAACTCCAACGAATTTTCCCTTTGTAAATGGCAAAACAATCTAATACACAGCTCTTGTGATCCTGCAATGAATAAAAAACAGGTCTACTGTCTCACAAGCCTCTTAGCATATCTCACAATGATTGACAATAAGAAATCTTCAGCTACTCAGATGTGTGGGAATTTATCCGGGTAGAACTCACCCCTAAAAGCTAGCCGTTAATGGGAGAGTGCCCATTCCCTTATAAATAAGCCCATCCATATCCTTTCACGTGTCCTATGTAGGACTTTTGCTTTAGCATGGAACCGCCAACAAGATGATCAACCATCAAAAGTTTATCCAGGGGTCGCGGACCACCCAAAGGCACACACCTTAGGGAGTGTTGGGAGCCTCGATATTCTGTTTGTTATCCATGTAGACTGGTGCTATATGGAAGTAGAAGGATTTGACGTTGAAAATCTTGACAGAATCCTAGATCCAGATCCTTTTGTCACTTCCATATATCTTCAAGATTATCGACTCAATAGCCAGGTTTATTCATGTAGATTTAATGTTAATTTTTAGGAAAAAAATCCATATAAGTTCCATTTGAAACTTTAGATGGGTTTTTAAGTTTTAAACAGAATATTTTTCTAAGTGCATTCCTTCTTTTTTTTTATGGGTAAATTGGATTTTAGCAGGGACCCCTACCGATTTATTTGATAAAAAGAAAGATGATACAGTATAAGCACAAAACCAACCCTAACTCAAAAGGGAGAACCAAAGCTCAGTACATATGAGCGACAAACACTAAGCCTAAGAGATCAAAATGCTGAATTACATGAAAATGAGATATTGAGTAATACTCTTTTAGAAAAAGATATTCACCTAAGATAAGAAGTGTACTCTTAATTAATAGTAAATATGCACTATAAAAGCGCAGGCCGAAGCCAATCATGTGGAGAAGTGTGTAGAAAATTCGTTCCCCTTGACATCCATTCCAGAATAAAGAGAAGGAAAAGAGTTCGTGAAATCAATCAATCGTTGCAGGCATGTCGCTGCTTCAGGCCTTCCTAAACCCTAAACGAAACTGGTTCGCCAAACAGCACTGCAAGGCCGTCTCCAAACGCCTACGAAAATACGGTCTCTTCTCTCTCTCTCTCTCTCTCTCTCTCTCTCTCTCTCTCTCTCTCTCTCTCTCTACCTCTTTTCTCTCTCTTTGGGTTTCTGATTTGGATCCATCTCTTTTATCATTTCTAGGGCTCCGATGGGACGATCTCTACGATCCAAAGGAAGATCTAGACATAAAGGAAGCTCTTGATCGCCTCCCTCGAGAAATCGTTGATGCCAGGAACCAGCGCCTCAAGCGCGCAATGGATCTATCCTTGAAGCATGAATACTTACCCGAAGATTTGCAGGTTTCTTTGTGTGTTTTTTTAATAAATTTTTTATTCATTTATTTTCGTTTATGTAGATTAGATTGGATGGCTTAGTTTCTGTTGATCTGATTTCTCTAATTTATTTTGTTTGAAGATGAATTCGTTTCTTTCGATTTTATGTTTAATAGGATCTATTCGTTGATATGTGAAAAAAATTTCATTTTAACTTCAGAGCTTCTGTAAAATTCCTGATTTGTGCAGTTATGTCATGAAGAGGTTTGAGCGAGGCTGTGTATGATTGTAGTTTATGGTTTATAGCCCTATTTCTATGAGTTCTAATACGTCTATGACAGTTGACATACCAATAGTTCAATTTAAATGTGACCAAAACAGAAACAAACTATAAAGCATAGTTATATGTATAAGTGTGAAGTTATTAGCTGCAAACAACGGAATACACCCAAAACAAATGGTCTGATGCTTTGCTTTGTCAGTCGGACGATCAAATGGTCTTTTCCCCCAAAGATTTGAACGAAGAATTCCCCAAGTCCTCTAGAGAAATTTTCCTCAAGCTTTGGAATTAAAGAACCCCCTGTATCATGTGTTGGGTACCTAAAATGTGTTATGTGTCATCCGATGCTTATCGACGAACAGTATGCAATTCCATGAGTTGCACACACACACACACACAGACATATCATGTATCAACTTTTTTTTGTCTTTTCTAATAATCTGTGTACATTTTGGTTTCTAATTTCAATTTAGTACTAATGGGAGCATCAATGTTAATGGATTGAGGTCTTGTCCATACAACTAAGATTTATTCCTTTTAGGAGCTGCAATTAATAATGAAGTTGCAAATGGATCTGAAGAAGGGAATTAATTTATATGTTGCATGGTTATTTCCTCGAAATGTTTTGTACAAAAAGTAAATGCCAATAAAAAGGAAATAGAAAGAACTATTCCCTGAATTTCGGCATGAGCACCCATTTGGGTATGCAAGTGTAGTTCCCATTAACCACGGTGACCATATCTTTCATTTTGTCTTTACAGGCAGTGCAGACACCATTTAGGAGCTATCTTCAGGATATGTTGGCTCTTGTAAGTGCTTCTTGCAAGCAACTGCTACTTGAATTTTATTGGTTTTCAGATATATGCTACATTTATTTCTCACTGATTACCTTTTGTTATTTGCGCCTTACAAGATTTATTCTCCGGGCAGACTATAATCTACGTGTTTTTCTTAACATCAATTCACGTCCATTGGCTGCTAGTCTAACTAAATAGGACAGGACTTCACGGCACATAATCACGGGACTAGATCAACTAGGATGCATTATAAATATGGAGTTTGATGATGTCATGAGTTATTCTTTGCCATGCGGTGTTGTTGTGCTGTCGATGAAAAAAGTTATTTATTTCTTGCAGAATGCTAAATTGCGCCATGATCTCTGCTTCCTAAAAATTCTCTATTGAGCTATTACTAGAAAGAGCTACAGCTTAAACTTTAACGTGAAGGTGAACCCTGTGGGATGTGGGTTTGTTTCTTCAACACTGTCAAAGAATGATTTCCTCTAGGATGATTCTTTCCACAAGATAATGTTACGAGCGTCCTCCATAGTTAAGAAAACCTCTGGACCATCGATCTCCGGGAGCACATTGCTTCCTGGAGTTCTATTAGTCTATGTGATTCATCAATTTATGTCATTTTCTTTGAGCTTAGGATTGGAGAGCCCTCATCAGCTCAAATAGGAATGATGCCTTCTGATATTGTCTTTTGTATTAAGGTTATTAGTCATATCAACATGAAAACATATCGGCAGGCTTTTGAAAAATCAAAGGGAATCTCAGTTTCTATTAAAGATGAGTGTGATTAAAGATTCTGCCTCATTCACATCATTGTTCTATACTCTCCTTAATACTGTGATTATAGGGCGGCCCAATGCTATTCTGTGATTATAGGAAATTATTTAAATGGTGAAACTGTGATCAGGATCCCTTATATGCTTAGAACTATTCAAACAGTGTTTAGTTTGCTTGTTGATATTGGGTCCCTTTGGAAGGATAAGACTCCAAGACTTGGGTTTCTTCATTAGATCTAGGTTTTGCTATTGTTCCGTGCTGGAAATTCTGGTTATAACCTTTGCCTAGGTTAGGCCAAGAATGTGTCGACACAGTGCAAAAATGTAAACGTACACATTCATTACACGGTGCAAAAATGTGTCGACACGCCCACATTAAGTCGACAATTCTACATTTACATGTGCCGAAAGGCGCATTAACATGTGTCAGCGGTAAATTCAAATTGTCGGGTAAATCATTGCATGCACGTTATATCCATTTGAAAAGTAATATCTGATCATTGTGTACATTTAATATGGTTCATCTTGTAGTTTTGTAATATGCTTTGCCTGTTTCTGTGTTATGTGCAAGTGGGAAAATTCATGGAAAGCAACTTATTCTTGATGACTATGTTCTTGGCTTACTTATTTCAGAAAAAAAAAGGACTGATTCTTGGCTTACTAAAAAGGGACATTTCCTTGTCTGAGCATTATCTGACAAAACAGCAGTTCCATGAGAAGATTGATTCTTGGCTTACAAAAAAGCGACTGTTCCATGTCTGTGGACACATACGAGAACTGGTCTTTGATTTTAATTCTATTGAATTCTATTGTTACATCAATCTATCCAAATATGGTGACTAAAAAATACTTGTGTGTGGTTAAATACCCATGAGGAGACCCCCAAGTCGTGGTTCCTTCCAATATCACCGTAAATGGAGACCCTTGGCGATCGGAACTTTTCATCTTGTGGCCCTACCGTGGATCCGTCCATGTTGCAAAAGTTGCATGGCTCAGGACTTTGTAATGTTGAGCTGTTTTTGTTTTAAGTCCCGCTGATCAGATGATTAGGATTGTCTGGTCGAGTGCAAGAATTTTTAATCTGTGGCCCATCTCCTGTGAAGGTCACTGGCCAAAGGCACTGGGCAGAGAGGGTCAGGTCACCAAGGCGGGCTTGTGTACAGTGTAGATTCGGGGAGGTAACCAGCTAGGGTTCTCCACGCTCACCATTTTGCTAAAAAGTACTGAGATTAGTCACTCTCCACTGATGTTTCTCTTATCTGGCTATACATTATCAGTTCCAATGCTCTGCATTTTCTTGGATGCAATTTCTGGGGTGACTGGTAGGCATGCTCAAAGTATTGTCATCATCTAACTTGAATATAAATGATGACAATACTTTGTTTTCTTGCAAACACAACTTGGCCATAAAGGAGGACATTTTTTTGGCTTTGTTTGTGTAACCAATGTGGCATTACTCCTTGACTGAGCCATGCTCTAGATTGAAAAGTTTTTAATTTGGAAAATGATGGTCTTAAATTCAGACTTGATGCAAAGAAGTTCAGGCTTGAAACAAGTTTCATGTGCTGTATCTGGTGTTATTGCAGGTAAAGAAGGAGAATGCAGAACGTGAGGCACTCGGAGCTTTGCCCCTATATCAGCGCACAATTCCGTGATTGTGCTACTGTGCTTGCCTGTCTGTTATGTCTTTTCCTTGGAATAATGTGTGAGCATTAGTCTTTTCTGGTAAATTTCTATGGAGGACAATGAAAGCTTAGTAGTGTTTTATGAAATTGGCTCAAACCATATTTTTGGATTAACATGGTTTATCAATACTTGCCAGTGCTTTAATAATGTATATCGAATTCTAGTTGGCATTCAATATGGGCATCAACTGTGATTGAAATTGACTTCATCAGCTTATATTTTTACTAGCTCGTTGACTTGCAATATGATCCCCATAGTTAGCATGCTCTCACCACAGCAGTGACAGAGAGATCATACTTTACTATGCATCTTCCTCCCCATCATTATAGTTTGTGCCAGTCACAATGGCTTGATAATGGTAGCATGGGCTAAAACAAGCATCCTTTGCTGCTGCCATTTTGACATCTTGCATCTTTGAATCGTTAAGATTGGCCTAGTTTGATGTGTGTGGAGTGTTGCATGTTCACTTCTAGTAGTAGTCATCTCTTCATTTGTCCTGTATCATTCATTCATTTGCAATCAAATGACATCTTGCAGGGAAAACATGCTCTCCATCTTTTCCTTTTTTCAACTAGTTTTCATCACAGTACGAAATTTTGGCCAATGTGTCACAGATGTCAAGCCACTGCCCACCATTACAATTAAGTTTGACAGCAACATCGACGTCATTTTACCCCGAAGAAAGAGAACCCCCTTCTTTCTAGTCAGTTTGGGTTTAGCCTCTAGCTCAATTGGTTAAGGCTTTGTTCTACCACATTGAGGTCTGAGGCTCAATCCCAGCTTACATACCAAAAAGAACCTCCTTTCTCATTGACTAAGCCGAGTTTGGGTTTGTCTTTCTTTAGTATTTTTTTTTCTCTCCTAAAGGGCTTATGTTTTCACTTCTTGTTGCCCTTCTTATTCTCATTAAAACTCATCTCCCTCCTTACTGATAGCCAGACTCTCTTGGTCTTCTTTGAGCTATGTTGTGAAATGAATTTACTATAGATAGCTCCAATTCTTTTTTGATCTGCTGCAAAGTCCTCTGGTGAGTGGCAAGAAGAAAAGAATGATGGAATGGGGTTTTCTAAATTTTCTAGCATTCTTGCTTCTGAAATTCTTAGTATTTCTAAATTCTTTGCCTCCCCTTTTTCTTAGGAATTGGGATTGCACCCACTTAAGGGCTCTTTGGATACGTCTATATATAATTTGCAGGTAATCTGAAATGCCATGGTTTTGGAGTTAAATATGATTTCTTTGAGTTCATGGTTTCTGAAGAGGCTTTAATTTCCGTTTACAAGTAAGATTCGCTTAAAATGATTTATGACTGATTTTTTCCCCTTGCAGAAACACCCAAATGAAAAAAAGTTGTTTCCCTTGAGGACAAAAATAATGGTTGATTTAACGAAGACTTTCTCTCGCATCTCTACTCATTTGCTTACGTTATGCACATGCATTTCAATCCACAGAAGGGATCTTAAGAAACATTTATCTCATAAATAAGATGGAAGATGGAATTATAAAAAGCCCATGCATGGTAACATGGTGAATAAACCTACATGTCCCCATGGGCCTCATCGTGAATTACTCACGGCCTATAAATCATGTCCAGTGGGACCATCCTTTATATCTTATCAAGAGATGGTGTAAGGCTGAAACTATCGGACTTGATGCTAATACGAACCCACCTACCATTTTTTGGGTTCAAATCTAAGCCCAACATTGAATTTTGGGCTCTTAGGGCCTACTGTGTACAGTGTCTTACATGCCCAATTGGGAGATTGTCCATTGAGATCCGATATCCTGATTTTCCTCCCAACTGTCTTACTTCTCTTTCATCCCGTTTTGTTTGGAATACATAGTCCACAACACCGAACAAATGGGGCAATTGAATTTTTCATTTACCACAAATCAGTCTTCACATCCGAAATTAGTTGAAGGAATCTACCTTGATTTAATGATAACCACAAGCACCCAACGAGGAAGATGGCCATACCGATGCCTTTTGCACCCTATAAATAATACCCATCTCCCTCTTTGCTCAATCCACATTTCTCTTTGGACTGAAACAGGATAATTAAGCAGAGACTAAAAGAAGAAAGAAATGGCCAATACAAAGCTTATTATTGGATTGATCCTTATCTCCATGTTGATGATGGCAGCCGTGCCCGTTAGTAGCTTCGGCTGTTTCGACGAGTGCTACCGCCATTGTATCACTACCGAGAGTGAGCTTTCTTGCGATAAGACGTGCAGCATAGCTTGCATCGGTATTGGTGGTAGTGCGGAGGGAACAGCAAAGTAATAGATGATGCCTCCTGAGCAATTTTTGGGTAAGTGTTCTCTACTAATTAAACCATGGGTTTTTGAAATTCTTTTGCTAATCTGAGGGTGGTTCTTGTGCAGAGATGGGTGTGCTCAGTCATTCATAATCTCCTTAACTTTCCCTATCTTTATGCTAATCAAAGAGATGAAAGATGAGGTGTAGCTTCATTTTCTCTGGTCTTTTCCTATGAAATAAATGTGTATTAGATGCATCATTATTTGGTGATGTTGGAAACTATGTGTAAGATTATTATTCAACTATATGAGTTGGAATGCAATAAAAAAATTTGATGCATAGAGCGTGTTACTTCTATAATAAGCTTCTGATATGAGAAGCCACTTTCCAAGATTTCATGCACAGTAATATGATCTTTTGTATTTGTATCATAGGCAGAAAAGTATGAACAAAACAAATGGGAACAACTGGTGCAACTAATCCTGTGTGCATTATGGAGGGTAATGGGATCATGTGTGTTGAAGTATAAAAAATTAAATAACACCAACTTTAACAGCTTAAGCTTTAGGAGTAATTGGTTTTTTCACATGGTATTAGAGCTGGGTTGTGGTAACCCTAGTGTACCTTTGAAGACGGAGAAAATACCCTCGGGGAAGATCTTGTAGTTTCCATGTTGCTTTTGTGAGAAAGGGGTGATTGTTGGGGATTTCACGCGAAAGCAAAGACCCCACATTGGAAAAGTGAATGGTCCCAAATTAATTGCCTTACGGCAGGTCTTGAGTTCAAAACCAAAGAACTCCTTGATTTTAAAATCCATATGTACGGCCAACCTAAAAAAGAGCCAAATGTGCCACATGTACAGCCAACTCAAAAAATGAGAGGTCATACATGAGGGGGAGTGCTGAAGTATAAATGATTAAATGAAACTAATAGCTTAATCTTTAAGAGTAATTGGTCTTAAGCTTTTGGAGTAATTGGTGTCCAGGATTTGAAACCCAACAACTCCCTAGTATTAAAAATGTACAGCCAACCCAGAAAAGAGAGGCCACGCGTGAACCAACTCTAAAGCTTTTGGAGTAATTGGTTGTTTCGCAGTGAGATTATCAACAACCAAATTAGGGACTTAATTCACCATCTAAAGCCTCAGCTTATTCACCAGAGAAGATCTGCTAACGCAGTGGCCGATGAACTCGTCAAGGCCGGAGCACCAAGGAATGATATGATCATCGTCATCATCCTTCCTTGATTCATGGACATAATTTACAGTAGCATGTATACAGAAGTAGAATCACATGAGCCTTGCCCTGTTCCAAAGAAGTAAGAATGGAAACCACCCAATTGAAGATTTCTTTCTTAAGGGTAATATATTAGTAGAAATCTAAAAACAAAATGAAGTCACAAGAGAGACGACAAGAGGGCCAAAGGTCATGATTTATCCTTTTTCATGTACAATGGAGAAGCCAAAGGTCATGATTTATCCCTTTTCATGTACAATGGAGAATGGGCTGACCTCTCATTATACTCACCTCTCAATCGAAACTTTCAGTCATTACTTTCGGATCACTCCATTGGGCCTAGCCGCAAAGCTATAAGAAACAGTATAAGAATTTATCTCGAATCTGGTTTAATAATTCAAGCCCAATATAGCTAAAACAAAAAATTCATATAGAAACCCTTGTCTTAATCTCAGTAGCATGCCTTATGAAGTGGAACTGAGTCCATATCATTATTACCTAAGCAGGCCATATACACCTTGGGTATTGCAGAATCCCCAACGCCAAAGTGGCATGGCTTCTTGATTTTGAAACAGTTGTGACCAAATAACCCATTCAATGGAAAGGCCACAGGCTATAATGGGAAGCAGTTTAACTTTAAACAATATGCTGGAGTCCTTATTTTGGTTTGTTGGTTGGACTGGAAGTTCTTGCGTATTTTCAAATCAGAGGATGATTTGAGAGAAGTCATTTGATCTGGTCACCAGTTTTGGAGAGAGCGGTAGGATATCTGTGTGGTGTTTCGGTTATCATGGAAACATGAACATTTCCTAACCTCAATTTTCATAGGATTACATACTTTTTAGCCCAATAACTAATTAGAGGCTTGCTTCAGTTCTCTAAAGGAAGACCATTTGGAATTCTTCGCTCATTCATACTGTTGAGATTATGAATTTTTATATGGTGTCCTCACATAGGTGTGCTTATTTTAAACGAATATATAGTGGGGCCAACATGTTCGAAGATCCAAATCATTCTTATGTTGGACCCCAATGTAAATCGGCCGTGCTCCAAAAATCATCTCTACGTGATGAAATAAACTAATAATGGCAGATATTATGACTACATATGATGTTCTTATTCATTGGTTTTGTATAAGCTGTACATTTCGATATCAAGGATTTTTTTCGAGTAAAACCATCTTCCTAGAATTCAAGTTTAGTCACCGCATTTTATTAGAGAAAGAACAAGGCCTGGTGCATTCGCTCTTGCAAATGAGCCAGGTCACATACTTGCTAAGGCCCATGCGTTGCTTCGAGCAGCTTTCGTAGCATCTGCCTTCACCCATTTCAATATTCACCAACACCACCAACATGAAAATCAACACCATTACACAAATCCTCTTATTAGCCATCTCTTTCACCTCCTAGACTCTCTCTTTCTTGCGTCTAGTATTAGATCCTTCAAAGCAAATAAACCAGAGATGAATCTTTTATATGAATAGTGACCTACTAATTTTGGAAGAGCATGGTTGGGTTCTTATGAGCAATTAAAAAATGACCATTTGTAACTACTAAAACACCTAAGAGAGGCTGTCTTGGCACAGTTGTGATAAATTAATTGCACATCAATATGGTTGGGCAGTGAGATTATCTGAACCGTCCAAATGGTAAAATTCACTCATCTGGGCTTATAATAGCCATCCAATTAATGGGTTTGCGTGTACCAAAAAACAGATAAAGGAGGTTGAAAGGTGATGAAAATGGGAAAATCAATATGGGTTTTTACTATGACATCTGTCAACTCACACCTGTATCTTTGTAATGTGAAAACATGAGTTGTCAGATTGTTTATCTACACCGTTCATTTGTGATCATCTTCACCATAGATGGATCATAATGCAATAATCACATTGACAGTAAAATCCTAGATATTGGTTTCTGGCATGCATTCAGACGGTTAAATCTCTATGAAATCCAATTACCAAAAGATTAGAAGCACTATGATTATGGGTCTTTGGCAATTGGCAATATAAGGTGGGTCTAACACATGGATGATCCAGTACACCTCATTTGTACTGTATTACGATGCTGCAATGGAGGCGTATCTAAATGTGCAAAAATGGCTATTGTGATCTCACGTGGTGTCTCTATTCTTAGCATCCCTCTAGCAAACTGTAAAAATGGTGTAATTTTACCCATTATCTGCCGTTTTTCTCACATGAAGCCAACAAGACCCTTTCCAAAATTAGAGGGTCTCAATTCCTTTATAAAGGTAATCCTGGTATCCCTAGTGACAACGGTAGGTAAGCTTATTTTTTATTTCTCTCATTTTTATAAGGTTGTTACCAACTTACAAATTGAAATGAGAGGCATGTTAGATGGCATTAGATACTATAAGGCGTTGGGTTTCGCTGAGGTTTTGTTGGAAGTTAATAGTAGGGTGCTGATTAGATATGATTAATTCCAATAAGGAGCAATATGAGAGATCCTAATAACCTAATTTTTAACATTAATCTGTTGTTTTTGTGCTTAGATAGAAAAAGCAATAAAGTAGTAGATGCTCTTGCCAATCATACTTGTGATTTGAAAAGTAATAGAATTTTTTGGACCTGAAAGGATCTCTGCTGCCTAGTGGCCATGAGTAGGGGTGTTCATTATTCGGTTATAACCGAAATAGCCGAAGGGGGGTTTGTTTTGCACTTTTTTTTAAAGGGGAATGATATATTCACCCTTTTTTATCTGGGACAGCCCCTACTAGACTAAAAGAGTAGTCATAAATAGACTAGAGGGGTTGTCCCGACTCCCGAGAAAAAAAAAGCAGGTGAATATATCACATGCATTTTTAAAATATATTCATTTGTCTTGTTTAAACCATTTCCTATCATGGATGAGTTAGGTGTGTTCATTATTCGATCGGTTTTAACAGAAGGGCAGGGATACCCTTCCCCTCTCTCCTTCTACCCTACAGCCGGTTCACCCTAGTCCAAACCCTCTCTCTCTCTCTCTCTCTCTCTCTCTCTCTCTCTCTCTCTCTCTCTCTCTCTCTCACGCACCGTTGGTGGCCCAACAATTAATTTGTTGAAATCTTTGAACAAGTTAGGCCCCACCCATATTTTTCAAAATGAACTATACGGTCCACAACACAGGATGATCCAAGCGGTCCATTTGATGAGCCACAACGTAAATAGGTTGTGCCCCAAAATCTCATTTCCATAGGATGATCCTAGCCCTCCGATCTAAAGAGTAACTCCATATTATGGGAACCTCTATAGATTGGAGGGTTGCGATCATCCCATGGAAATTATTTTTGGGGCACAACCTATTTATGTTGTGGCCCATCAAATGGATGGCTTGAATCATCCTATGGTGTGGTTTCGTACAGTAACATCAAGGCCCAATTGTAGGCCCCACCCATATTTTTCAAAATGAAGTGTACAGTCCACACCATAGGATGATCCAAGCTGTCCATTTGATGGGCCGCAACGTAAAAAGGTTATGCCGCCAAAATTATTTCCATAGGATGATCGCAACCCTCCGATCTATAAGGTTTCCATAATATGCAGTTTCTCATCCTGTGGAAATGATTTTTTTGGGACGCAACCTATTTACGATGTAACCCATCAAATGGACAGTTTGGATCATTCAATGGTCTGGGCCTTTATGGTTCACCTTGAAAACACATGGGTGGGGCCTACCTTTCTCAAAGATTTAATCAAATTAATTGTTGGGCCCACCAACCGTTCATGTTGAGAGAGAGAGAGAGAGGGGTTTGGAGTAGTGTACCGGCTGTTGGGCTGGGGCGGGGGCGGAGGGATAATATCACTGCCCTTAACCGAAATAACTGAATAACCAAAATCATTATTCGGTTTTGGTTATTTCAGTTTTTAGAAATTTTGGTTTTTGGTTTCGGTTGCTTAATATCGGTAACCGAACTGGGATCAGTTAGTTCGGTTCGGTTATCACCGGATGAACACCCGTAGCCATCAAGTATGACTCATTGGGTAGTATTATGGTCCTCTTATAATGTCAATAAAACTTAAGGATTTGCTAGCGTTCCTAGATTAATTCCAGGTTATAAAAAAAAGGACCTGATACTCTTAATCATTCGATTAATATATTTTTGGACCATTGTTTATCATGCTTAATCATTGACCAATTTGCTTTTTTTTCTTTGACTTAAACCATCCATTTGAAGGCCAGTAATCAAACACTACCAACAGGTAACCTACGAATAGCCGCTCTCTCCCGTGAACCACATCGGTTGCCAAATTTGCCAACACCTTTCTCTATTTAGTCTCCTCTCCCTTCAATTTCCAAAAATCACACGGAAGCAAGGAATAAATCAAAACAAGTGAAGAAGAAACAGAAGAAGAGATGGTTTTCAACAGTCCTCTGGTGGTAACAGTGGCAACCCTCTCTGCGAATTTCTGCCAATACATAGCATGTAATCCCCAACGTCTGAGTAGTGACCAAGTGTTGAATCTCGTATGTTGTCTTCCTCTACAACAACTTGGGAGGCTCGCTCTCTGCTTATGGTCTTTCTTTTGTTTCCCTGCTCCTGATTATTACCCTGATTCATCCTCCGCTTCTTCTTCCTCCGATTCCGATTACTCATCTTACGATTCCCATTCCGAATGAATGAACCCTTTATTATATACTATTCATCTTTACTTTTCCCTTTTTTGTTTCTTTATCTACTGATCTTGTTTGTTATGTATTTATAGAGACGTTTATTGGGTTTTCTTATTGTATGATTTGGCTTGAGGAGTTTATATTCTGGTTCGATTATTTTGCTCTGTCTGGATTGATTTGTGGTTATGAATAAAATTCTTCTTTAACTTCATATATCGATGTATACATGTTTGTGAAATTTGTCATTTGCTGTTGAAGAATGATGTAATTTAAGTGTAGTTTTCTTGAAAATGACTCAGATTTCTGTATATTAATGAGCCTACGTTTTTAGTGCATGCTTAGAAAGCTGGCAATTTAGAAATTTGGTAATTAAATTATCTTTTTCTTGTGGATTGGAGCGGTGGATGTGTTTGATTAACCTTAGAAACATGTTAAAAAATGTCATTTGATGTGGGTTTCTGCCCTAATTTGCTAATGAGATGTTGGACATTTGATGTCGGTTTCTGCTTAAATTAGCGAATGAGATGTTTCTTTGGGGAATTTTTTTCGGCCCACTCAAGAATTATGTGATTCACAACTTATGAAGAGTTTTATTTAAAAAAAAGAAAGGCCTAAACATTGTGGGTATCAGTCATAGTTGACAGGAAGCTATCATAATTATTATGGTTGTTTGATGTATCTTATAGGCCGTAATCCTTTGGGATGCATAAGAAGCTTCTCTTATGCTGATCGAGTTAGTTGTAAGGATGATATGAGGTCAATGACTTATTGGGATAGAACGATAGATGGACTTGAACCCTCACAAATTCTGAAGTCGACGGATTTTCCTCTTACTATAAATTTCACTGTTGTCGGTATTGACATGTAGAATGGGACTCTTTGTTCTCGTACATGGTGTCCCGCCTAAGAAAGAGACCGAAGTCCTAGTAATCCCCTAAGTGGTGATTTAATATAGATTCTGCATCTTGGAACCAGGCCAATTTTGGAGCATCTGCTATATATAAAGCACAGTAGCACAGTAGCACAGTAGCACAGCCAGAAAGTTGTGATAAATAACTAATTTTAATCACGTTTTGGAGTTTATTCCTTTCTACATGTGTTTCATTACACTAATTTTCGTTGCCCTTAGAAGTTGAACAACCTAAAATTTGTTGGTGGCTGCTGCTTTGAGGCTTTGTTCATTGAAGCTTTATTCCTCTATCGTCCTGTTCCTAGCTAAGTTAAGTCTTACAGTTCGAAATCCATTCCTTCAGGCCTTTTTCATGCCTCCATGACTAAGTACTTCCATTTAGGCAGACCCTGTTTAATAATTGAAGATTTATGACCATTAAAACGTGGAGGTTCTTTGTGTAATACTCGTGCACATTCATTCACTAAGGACTTCAATGAATGAATTAACTTATATTCTGTCATCTGGGGACCGAAGTATATTTTTGAAGGAATTGCTTATTCTATCACTGCAAAGCAGGGGTAAGGCTGTGTACATCTAGACCTCCCCAGACCCCGCAATGGCGGTAGCCTCGTGCATCGGGCCGCCCCTTTTGCTTATTCTATCACCTTTTGATGAGGACCAACACCCTAACAAAGAAGAACAGGAGGAAGAGTTTATGATCCAGCTAGAGCACCGTAAGATCTTAAGACGGTAAGAAAGATTGAAGGAAAAAGCTTGAAGAGTGAGTTAATGATAGTTTTATAAATAACCAATGGCAAAGCCTTGTAAATAGTGTTTCTTTTTAAGACTCTTTGTAATAGGCGTATGCATGTAATAATGGGGTGAGATGGGGTAGTGTAATAGGGGTTGATGCGTCACGAAGGGAACCACAACAATCAACCCTCTCTACACATGACACAGGGCTTGGGGACCACAACCCTTGACAACTACCAAGCTCTTCTCCATGTGACACATGGCTTGTGGGACACTTGGAGAAGGGGACTACAACCTTGGAGCAATTGTGGTGGCGTCACATGGCCTGCCAAGTCAACCAGCCAGTTGGCCATGCTTGGCAAAGGGGACACATTGCAGTTAGCAATTGGCTTAAAGCCTCTTTCCCCAGGGGAGGGGGTTCATTTTCGGCATCTTTGAGTTGAGAAAAAAATTCTTATTTTCTTCTTCAGCTGGGAGAATTTGGAGATTGTTTGGAGGAAGTCTGGGGAGAGAAAAAAGTCCAGTAGGAAGTTCTTGGGAGGGTAAGAATTCTTCCTTTGTTCTTCTTCCTCAGCTTGTTAAATCTAATTAAACATCCTCCAAACACAAGCATCATGAGTTTTGTTAGGGAAGAACACGTGAAGTAGTCTCTCATTATTGTCTGTTATGGGCAATTTTTGTATGAGAAGAAGTGGTGCAGAAAGGCAATCTGATCTAACTAAACTTTCTGAATGCATTTTTCACCCGTCTTTCATCTTCTTAGGAGTGTCAGTTCTCAGTTTGAGTTCTTTGTCTTCCTCATAAGGTATAAAATTGCACCTTTATCTCCTTTCTGCTCTCATAGCAGGCGGCATGCATTCCTTTCTTTGACAGCAAAGGATTACTGATTTATGGAGTGATCAGTGATCTGTCTAGGCCACAACTCAGGAACTGGTGTCTCTTCTATTTCAAGTAGTAAAAGTAATCTTTTTTTTTGAATGTCTGGAATGAAAGGAAATGTTGTTCACCTTCATGTCTTTTACTTCCATTATTATTTTCCCCATCTGTTATCTCTCTTACCTCTTTCTCTTGTTATGCTATCACCTACTCTTCTATCAAGTGCATGATACATGTATTAGGTCTTTTTTTTTATCCGCGGCATATAGATACAAAGAAACCCAGGCGAAATAGCCTTGGTATAGAACTTAAGCATCACACTTCTACACAGGCTATCCATGTAGGAAATGCAGAAACTTTTGAATACCTGGCAAAGCGTAATCATAGTTGTAAGTTTTTTTCTAAGAACCCATATAGGAATGGAGGCCCGATTGATCCACTTGATGACACACAGTTAGGTCCCTTCTTTTCACACTGCATTGGACGATAAAGAGAAAAGTTCCATTTTCTTACTAGTTTACCACCCATGGGTTTTGCTTCAAATGACCAAGAAAATGTTTTTGTGATGAAACCCTTATTTTTCCGTTTTCATATGTTCTATGAAATGACTAATGCGATGCTGACTTATCATTATACGGTCAAGGTTATTCTTCATGAACTGAAAAACATGAGTGACAGATTGTAACTATGATTTCTAATCTGCATGGGAAAAGCAACTGTTAAAGTATAAAGGATAAATAACGCCTTTCTCCAATAGCTTAAGCTTTTGGAGAAGTTGGTAAGTTAACATGGTATTAGAGCCAAAGGTCTAGAGTTCAAACCTCCTGGATAGAAAAAATCTACATGCGATGGTCGGCGCAAAGTGGGACCACATGTGCCACGTGTTTGCCAAGTGGGCTACACGTGCGGGGGAGTGTTAAAGTATAAAAAATAAATAACGCCTTTCTCCAATAGTTTAAGCTTTTGGAGAAGTTGGTAAGTTACCAGCAACTATATTGAAAGTTTTCTCGAAAAATTTAAAACTTGATTTGCTTAGAGAACTCGATGAGTCGGTTGTTTTGGTCAAGACACTAGTAAGTTATAAGTGTAATTCAGGATCTTGGATACCTAAGAACGCAATCCGTACTCAGTCTCAATTGATTTTTGGTCTTTTGAAACTCATCGAGTTTCTCGCTACTATCATGATCTTATTCAAAGCTGGTGGGTGTAATCACTTTGGTGAGGGTAAGCTTTTATGGACTTGTGTCCCTTATGGTGTAGTGGAGTATGGATGTAATGGAAGGAGAGGAATGAACATAGATGCGATTCTTATGTATCGTTAAATTGTATTACATGGAAGATCAAGTGTCTATTAGCAAGTTGGGCACGGTGAGAAAAGGAATTCTGGGGTTTGAATGTGACAACTCAAGATTTTTTCAGAAGTGGCATGAAGTATTGGAAAGAAGAAGAGCAAGATTGGTAGAGAGCTGTTTAGGGGGTCTTTCCTCTTAACACCATCAAGTTTTTTTTTATTTTTTTGAATGGTGACTATAAATATATACAGAAGGGGGCAAATCACACTGGACTGTGATTGCTAAAATTAAAATACAACAAAAGGGGGAAAGTGAAAAACAAAGGCTAAAACAACCCCAAGGAGGAAGAAAATAAGAAATCTCTAAATTGAGCCTATAGGCTCTAGAACGGTCTAGACAATATCGTATCATGCTAAGTGGGTTCCTCTTCCTCTTAACTCCATCAAGTTAAGAGGGCAACGCCCATGGGACCGAGATGGCTAAAATACAAGCCAAAACAAAAGAAAGATAGAGAAAAGAAAAGGCTAAAACAACTTTGGAGGAAGAAAATAAAAAAAATTCTATAATGAGCCTAGTAGCTCTAGAACGGCCTAGACAATCAGCCTCACTGTTAAGACGATCTCCTAACATGCTATGCGGGTTCCTCCTCTTACACCATCAAGTTAAACTTTGATGGGTGTTCTTTGGGGCATCCAGGCACAGCCGGAGTGGGTGGAGAGGTGGCTTCAGCTTTTTCAAGTCATATTGGATATACTACTGATGCTTAGGCAAGGGCTCTCCTTACTGATAAGCGATTATTTATTATTCGCGCGCGGGGGGGGGGGGGGGGGGGGTTGGGGGGTTGTGGGGTGGGGGGGGTGGGGTGTTCTTTTATTGGAGGTGGGCTCTGAGAATCAATCGGGTGGGTGACTTGCAAGTGCACCAATCCATGGAGATTATCAAATATCACTGATGAGATAGTTGATTTTTGTTTGGATAGTCATTTCCTTGATAAAAAATGGAGTTCCAGTGAACTTCTACAAATGACTGGGCAAATCCGAAAACTTATTCAGATTCTGATAGACTCCCCTGTTTCTGTTGTTTCTTTATGGTTTAAGATGGGTTGGGCTTTAGTTCATTTCCTCTTCTTCCTATAAATAAAAACCCTTGGAACTCTCAAAATTTTTAAGTCTTTTTACTGGGTTTCAATTTCAACAAACATACTGACATAGTTAGAAAGTAGAAACGTTATCTCGCATTGACATTTTGACTATTTGGAGAAAGAAGTGACTCTGCAGCTATGATGCATACATGCTTGTGGGTTAAATAGCAGGCAGATTGATTCATTCAGTAAAATATCACTTCTCATATTAAGGATTGCAACACACCTGCTTGGGCGTTTAGGAAAAAGATTTATAGGGATGCAAGTATTCCAGGTAAATGGAGAGAGATTTGACTGTTTTGGAGAAAGATTTGCAGTGACTCTCTGCATCTATGATGCATACATGCTTGTGGGTTAAATAACAGGCGGATTGATTCATTCAGTAAGCGGATTGATTCATTCAGTAAAAATGTCTCTTTTTCCCTGGTGTATTTTGTGTTAAGGATTGCAATACATCAGCTTGGGCATCGAGGAAAAGGATGAATGGGATTACAACTATTACAGATAATTGGACATTCTATGAAAATAGCTATTGAGATAGGAATATAACTATTCTGTGGACAATTGATTTCCATGAGGTCTTTTTTTAATTAAAAAATTGTAAATAAAGAAAAATACAAGTACACAAAGGCAAAGCTTGCCTAAATCCATGCGAGGAGCTGGTAAATAAATTTACAGCCTCAAACTCCCAAATAATCCCAGGATTAAATAATTTATTTTTTAGATTGCTTATTTTATTTTCAGATCAATGATCTCTTCAAAAAGTTCACAAATCTCTAGAAACCAATAATTTCTACCTTCCCAAAATTTCGGAAGATACAATTTCAGCACCTGGTCATTCAGTCCAAGTGTAGATCTGAATGGTAATTAGTCAAATAGCATTATCTCAAGGCCGGCACAGAACACCGTAAGTGGTGAAAGAACAAATCAGCAAGGAAAATACCATAGATCTGATTGGAAGTATGAAGATACAGAAGTTACATCAGGTGTCTGATGGTTTTAAATTTCGGATAAACAATAGCTCAGCAAACAAAATTTCAGCTCTGTAGGAAATAAACACCCATAAGTATCTTCAAATAACACGTAAAAGATTGGAAGAAAAATGCAGCGAGGGAGAGGATAGAATCTTCAGTTGTATAGGTCAACAAGTTATATCTGATGCTTCAGTTGTATGGGCTAAAGATACAAGGATAAAATCTTTTGAAACATTGGATTGTGCTCAACAGGCTTTTGGATTAGCTCCACATGGTTAATCAAAAGATAAAGAAAGAAGACTAAGACCTTACTTCTTCTCCTCTTCTCGATTTTTACCACGAACTGGTGACTACGCTACTATTCAAAAGATACAGTGAAGGCAGAGGAGTCATGGTATCGCTCCTATCTAATGAGATTAAGATGAAGCTCAATCTTAAGGGTGGCCAAATCATGAATTGATTGTTCGTGGAAAGAATCAGATGGAAAGATGTCCTGAGAAAGGCAGGTAGAGATCCAGGGTCGGTGAGAAAGGCATGCAATGTTATCCTTGCCAGGAAATTGGCCACTTGGAGTGGAACTGTCCAAAACATCCTGACAAGAACTATAAAGGTTTCAGAAATACTCCAGTAATTGTGGCAGGTAAGTAAAATGGATTTGATGTAGATGTTTTCAGTGTCTCTCCTGGTCATCACATTTCTCCTCGTGATGAGTAGATATTAGATTCAAGTTGTCCTATTCATATATGCTCCATGAGAGAATGCTTTGATACGCTTCAGGAGAGAAAGATAAGTATTGTGTCCTTAGTCCTTACGTGACTGGTCTCTCTACTTGTGACATCACAAGAGTTGGGGCAAAAGATCAAAATGTTCTACGAAGTAGTATGTACTTTGTATGGTGCGATGGGTGTTCCCAAGATACAGAAGAATCTAGTGCCTCTTAGCATGTTGGACTCCAGGAGTTGCAGGGTCTCAATTGCATGTGGAGCTATGAAAATCACATGCGACTGTATAATTCTGATGAAGGAAGAGTGCGGTGGTATATCTCTAATGGAAAATACGGTGTATTTTTGTGTCTCTTGTTGATATCTTTTTCTTCTTTTTTTTTCTTTTTTTTTTTGCACCATTTCTAGTTTATCCATGACATATTTAAATTCCATTAATATCTTGTTAGATCATATACTCTAGGGGATTATGAATTAAACATGTTAAACATAACTAAGGCTATCAATGCACCCAATTCAGATTGGATTCACCTATGTATATGTCACGATCGATGTGAATCATTCTCAAATGGATCCTTGGATTCTACCTTTTTTTTCTGTGTCATGATCCCATTTCGAATCAGTGCCCTAGGTTCTACTATTGTTTTACATAGTTGAAATGTGTACAAAGTTAGAATTTTTAGTGTTTTCAGTCCCCTAGAAACAGAATGTGTGTGTGTGGTTTTTTTTATTGGTAGTTTTAGTCCCCTACAAAGAGAATACATGCAAAAACAAAAGTTGCCTGTTGTTGTTAATGTAAACTGATATTGAAGCATGTATTGCACATTCGAGTTGTGAATAAACTAGTAACCTAGTGCACATAAAATTTTATGTATGGGCGCATGCAAAAACAATTGCATATTGTATACAATAAGGGCATCGACGGCAATGTATGTGCGACCAGAGAATGGCAAATTGGCTTGCCAATATGGGAAAAAAGACTGGGCTTCAGGGTTTTAAGGTTCATTGCTCAAGTTGAGAGGATTTGATTCAAACAAAAGTAGGAAAAATTAGGGGGGTTGTTATGTTATGTCATATGTCAAAATTATGTTTTAGCCTGTACATGCAGAAACATTAAAGGTAATCTTGTACTTTGGCAATATCAATCTAGACCTTAGACAATCCGCCAATGGAGCAAGAAGTTATGTATGTGGATCCATCAGACCGTCAGGTAACTAAAAAGCCATAATTTTGAAGTAGAGACCGACTTCAGCCGGGCAAGATTGGTGCCTAACTCCTTCCATTCCTGTAACCATGAAGTACGTCTGGTCCTATATAGTCCGTCAATGATCTCGACTCCCTTGGGTGGCAACTCTATCATGTTCTAGAGAATTCGCGATGGAAGGACGCTTTCTCAAACCTGGCAAAAGTCAAGCAACCCAGTAAACTGGTTCGGTCTCATCTCTTTGGAGGCTATGTGTGATTGTCAAAGTTTGAGAACTATGAGGTCTTCCTCATCCTTCGTGTAGACCGTATCTCAGTTTTAAGTTGCTTAATTTATTGACACCGAAGCTGATTGTTTTGTATTTGTATGAGAGGTGTTGTTATAGCTTATTTGCAAGATTTGCCTGTGTATTCTAGCCCATACTCCAAAACATGGGCCAACAAGTTACAAACGCTTGGGAAGACTCTCAGCAAGGCTAGCACTGAAAAGATATATGGAACCAGCTATGATTACTCATTATTTTATTAGCTAATCATCACAAAAATCAGACACTGTTGAAACTTTGTGGCTGGCCATCAGCGTAGTCTGCTAAGGGTCTATTAAGTGGTTCTTGCATCTTCCCTATGATTCCAGCAAACCCTTCTGTTCTAGCTCAATCTGCCATTTGTACAAGCAAAACTTTGACAGTGTCCTCTATTTGCATACATATTAACGGTAATAATAGAATAGTAAATGATGAGGAAATTCACATGAAAAATGAAGTAGGGGGAGTACTGTTAGATTAGCTGAGCATAGATGATCTGGTTATTCTTTGCCACTGCACTTTGGTTCTACTTGTCTGTTTGCTAATTATCAAAGAGGAACCATGTGGCCAAGCTCTGATTGAAAGATGAACTAGGCAAGCTTCGTCTGGTCCATCCCCACATAGCACACCTATGAAAGGCACCTTCTTCGTCTGGTCCATCCCCACATACATCACCTATGAAAGGCGCTTTTTTCTTCATCTCCTCTGGGGGTGAGTGTGCACACTCGCTCCTGCACGCTGTATTTGGCTACTGGACCATTTTGATTCCTTTAAAAGTAGATGCCTCTTTCCATTCAGTCTGGTTAGCAAATTGTCCACTACCTCATTTCTACTATAAATGTGGGCATTCTTAGGGTTATCTGGATTGTCCATCTACTAAGCATAAATTTGCGACTACTTGAAATTTGCATATGATGATATGACCATCCAATCTAGCACTGCCCAAAAATCCACCACTGGGTATGGTTGGTTGCTTTCATCAGTGAAATTTTTTGGCCATGTAGACAGGTTAGTGGAAAACTATCCACTACGGACCTCTGAACACATTTAAAAACTTCTTAATGTGTGTTTCTATACAAAGTGAAATCTAAAAAGGCCCAAATTGCAATTTGATGTACATCCCATGATCAGGCGAAGGGAAGGGATAAAGAATAACAAGAATAAAAGCATAGAATTAGAATTGAACAATTTTACAAGCATCTTTTTTCTACTGCATATGGCTCAGCAATGGAATTTCCTTTTCCCTTCCATAGAAGAAAGAGACAAATATACTCCATAGATCGTTGCCCTTTGAGCCAGTTGACCTTGCAACCCATTTGCATTTTGGATGCAACTCGTGTTTAAATTTGCAATATAGAAGGATCTAGATACACAAATTTACACAAATTCTGCCCAAAATGCAATTGGGTTGCAAGGGGTGGCATGCTTTTGAAAAAGGTTTTGTTCTTCTGTAGTTTTTGTAGGATAGTTTGTTTTGATTGAGATATGTAGGTTTCACATAATAGCCCCCATCATAACCCTGGAATCGTGATTTTTGTGCTATAGAAGATCCAAATCAAGGCCTATAAAATGAGGTTGTGCCCTAGTGAAGCATCTGTTAAGCTCAGTTGAGAAGTGGCTCTTAGTTTTACGTTTCTTATTGCACACACTTAAAATGACTGGAAGGCTATACCAGTGTCTCTACAAGAATTGATGATGATATGGACTTCGTCTACTTTATATGCTTGCGTGTAGACATTACTAAGGTGAGTGTTGAATTTGTAACATAAAAGACTAGTCATGTGGATCAGCCTTTTACGTGCTACAATGAGGAAAGGGATAATACATCAACCATAAAAGAGTCTTTTTATCTAAGATTCAGAATGAACATGATACTGATGACTTCCTCTTATGGAAATAACAATGCTAAAAAGGGCATGAAATTTTAGTATGACCATCACCTTACATGTGGTACAATGACTGGTTTCCTTAATCAAAAGGATGATCATTTAAAGGCCATGTTTGGCAGCCATGGAATACTAAGTCTATCAAGTGGTGAGAGAAGAAAGGAGCGGTGGGAGAGGCCTCTCCCTCTCCCACTCTCCCTGACAGGCCTCTCCCTAGGCGTGTCTCACCACTTGGTAAACTAATATTCCATGAAAAAAAAATCATGATTCCCAAACATGGCCAAAAAGACTTTCTAGAAAAAGAGATACCACATCCATACCCTTGACTATTTGCATCCCTAAAAAGGGTCTTGATCGAACCATGGACTTTAGATATGGCATTGTTTTTATATATCCATTAAAAGGCTTTCTATTTGATGGTTTGGATCATCTATTTGGTACAATTTTTTTTTTATCATGGCACATCCATAGTAGGGTCCACCATAATGGATGGTCCAGATCTCTAGAAGTTTCCAGCATAAGTATGTAGTGATGGGGAGATTATCCAGTTTAGGATTAATTGTGATTGACCATAACTTATATTTGCTAATGGAGGAATCCAAAATACTTGTGAATTGAGATTGGTCCAACTTTGAGAAATCACAAATAACTCTGTCTTTTAATTGAAATAGAAAGAAAACATACCGGAAGCCATGAGCGTTGTTTTCTTCATGCTAAAAGGGATTCATTTCCGATGTTTCTCCTTGCTCCACAAAAGACAATGATGGAGACCAACTTCCTCTCTCTTTTTGCCATGGATTGCAAAGAGAAAGATGTAACAGATGATGTGTGCAAGAAGGGACAGGAAGAGAATTTATAGATGTTTGTGGGAAGGGATGCAACTCCTCATCACGCCGATCCCTCTTCCCAAACATCTCTTTACGTTTTACACCTTTCCGTTTAAAACTGTTCACTAAGTGCCTTTTCACAAAAGCATCTAACTAACTAAAATGATCTAGGCCATTGATCTTGCAAATGCCACATTCACCGTTATGATCAGTTCCTAACAGATTCGCCTTGTTTTGGACCCCTTCAACTCAACTCAACTAAGCCTTTGTCCCAAACTAGTTGGGGTCAGCTAATGAATCCTTTAGAAAATTTTCAAGACAATATAAAAAGGGCAGTGATAAATCGACCCCCATGTGAGGAGAGAGAAAGACACATGGAGGTCGATTTATCACTCTCCTATAAAAATTGGCTAGTTTTAGACCCCCTGTGGCCCAATAATCAAGTCAATCCAATTGTGACATCAAATAATGCATATTTCATGTAGTTTAAATTGTACAGTCAAAACTTATATGTAGCCAATAATTCACATTCAATGGCTATCAGATGGACGGTTCAAATTAGTCAAAGGTGGGACCCACCGTGTCACGGTGGAGGCGGCTCTGTATTACAATAATACAGAACTCTACTGAAGCATTCCTCCTGGAACACTAGCATTGTTAGGCAATCAGCTTGCTCTTACATTAGTGGGAAAATAATTTAATTGAAGAAAAGAGAGAAAGTAGTCAAAATATGATGTATGGGAAGGATATTTTATTATAATAATCAGGGAATGTGCAGTTGATTATGCTTGTAATCAAGTAATTTATTAAAGTGAAATTATGACTCAGTTTGTGACATGGAGTAGACTGTGTAGACTCGAGAATACTAAGAAGTCAACGGGGAGGAGACAAGCATTAGATTTGCCTAGAATTACCTAGGAGAATAATGGTAATTAGTGTTTTCAAAGGCTAATTAATTGCATTTTTAAGGGCTAATTCATTGCATTTTCAAGGGCTAATAAAATTGCTTAGATGACTCGGAAGTTGTGTATGTCATACCAAATTTTATTTTGAATACAGAGGTTGTTTCACATCCAACGCGACTAAATGCCTAGAAATCAGCCTCACGTTTTTTTGTTAAGGCTAAGATTAATCTAACTAATTTTTTTTTAAATCTCAAAGCTTCACAAAAACATAAATGGCTGATTTCTTGGCAACACATTAGGCCATGTTTGGCGACCATGAAAAATTATTCCTTTAAATATTCACTGCCCAACTATGTGAGAGGTGCTGAGAAGGAAAGAGAGGAGAGAATTGAGTGGGCAGTATTAGAGATGGCACAAAAAATCCCTAAAAACTAGTGAAAAGAATTACCTATTTAGAATTAGTATTTTCTTTCCCTGATTTTTAAGAGCTTTTCATGCTCCCCTCACTCCCACCCTCTCAACTCTCTCCATCTCCGCCCGTCTCTCAAAACTGGCCCCCACAAATATTCCATGGAATATTTTTCATGATGGCCAAACATGGCCTTAGTCGCGACTCGCGAGCAACAGAGGTGAAACAATCTCTTTGAGTACAAAATCTGACCAAGATAATCAAATTTGAATCAAGTTGATGACCCAGTTGGATTTGGACAAAAGTAATGATTGGTCTTACAATATGTTTAAATTATAGGACCTTGTTATAGATCACTAATCAAGTTGATGACCCAGTTAGATCACTAATCTCTTTCAATAATGTAATAGGCAGCATTAATTGAAAGTGGTGGGCCCTTTAGTTCTTAATGGGATTACCTTTCAGGGATCCTGGACATGTTTGAGTGTAAAGCATTAACCAATTTAAAATACATGTTGGGATTCCTGTATGCACTAACAAAAGAAACATTGATAAGAATTTGATAGCACAATCATGGCTTCTAAAAGGAGTAAAGGATCCATTCATATTGGGACACTATGCATCCCCATCCTAAAAAGTGTAAAGATTCAACTTTTTTTTCTTTTTTCTATTTTTTTCTATTAGAGATTAGAGATGACCCGCCATTGCCTTCTCCAACTTCCCCTACTTTTTGAGTTTGGTGTAGTGCCTTTGTAACAGATTTCATAATGGAGAGGAGCATTCACTATATTATACCAATACAATGTATGTTTCACAGTTCAGACCATGTGAGTTGGAGAAAATGGGTTCTTTGCTGTTTTTTTCAATGGAAAGATGGGCACCTCGGTGTCTACTATAGACCTTTGTCTACTATGGACCCTGTCCATTCAAAACATGTTCACATGCTTGTTTTTTCCTTTTTGTGGGCTTTGGTCCTACTTAACTGTTTTCTGCTCTCATGTCATCAGTCTAGCTACCTTGCTTTTGGCCCCTAGTGTACACTAGGAAAGCCATAATTCTTGCACTGGCGAGAGATGTACCTTTTGTCGAAATGTGATTCAAACCAAGATTTATGATGCAAAGAAAATGAACTGATGGTAATTGATTTTGTATGTATTTGAAGATAGATGAAAGGGTCAGCCTTCGTGTAGTCAATAGCTTGTTGCTCGACGACAATGCCATGTAATGCAGCCAATACAGGCCAATCAAGGTGTAAGCTATAAAAATCGGACGAATCGTTATCCTTACAGCAATTGGGCGGCCAATGTCTGAAGAAGTACATTAGAGGAAAACCTCAACCGACACTCGTCATATGTAACGGTAACTCACAAGATTCTTATAGATATTTTAAGGATGATCTATACAAATCCTGGGCCAGCAGGTGTAGGGGAGCTATTAAGAGATGAGCTGGGAGTTACAAGATGGGCCTTCTCAGGTCGCATTGGAGTTGCAGATTCCAATGAGGCGGAGGTGAGAGCGGTCCTCTAAGGCATAAGGATCATTGAGAGTAACATATTGGAGAGTTAATTGTTGATGAAGACTCGCTCAACGTTATTAGGTGGCTAAAGGGGAGTCATACAATTTTTGGTGTTCTCTTCCTTTGTTTTCATTTTCGATTAACTTACCATCTTGGTCACCGGGATTTTCTCCTCGTTTCTTTGTAATAGGATTTCTCACCATTAAAAAAACACATCGATTCAATAATTGACTCATCTTTAATTTTCTCCAATCAAATCAAATAAAACCCTTCTAACTTGTTTGGGGTCATGAAAATTTGATCGTGTCAATTATTTACTAACCCAAGTGTATTCCTTTTTACTTAGGCCGAGTTTTTTGCCCGAGTTTGGGTATTAAACACTGAGTAAACCAGGCAAGTTGAGGGTGAAGAAGGGTTGAGAGCCAGATTAGGATCATAGTGGAGTCACATCGCCGACCCAAGAAGTGGACAAGGAGCCTACTTAGAGGATGATTAGAGAGCCTTCAAAAATAGAGGAAAGGTAAAAGCGAGATTTAGAGGTGGGCATGCTTTTGGAAGGAGAGACATGGGTTTCTTTTGAAAAGGAACCCTCTTTCACTGGAAGGAAAAGGAAAGGAAAAAACAAAAATCCCATGTGGGTATGTGGGTCTGGGACTTATATACACACAGCAAAGGAATTAGTGATTTCCATGTCTTGTTTTACTTGGAAAATGATATCCAATGTTCTTGCTACTGAACAAAATGATAGGATGTGTAATGACAGCAGTAAAATATAGAGTTCGGTTACTCATTCAAAGGACAAAAATTCCATGTAAGTAGGGACTATTAAGCTCGTGCACACAAACAAGATTCTTATCCCATGTGATGAGAGAGGTTTTGGCCTCCACTTTGATTTAAACTAAAGCGATATGATATAAGTAGGCGAAATGTTAGTTTTACACCTTTCTCAGTATTTTCACCTCCTTTTGCTTCACTTTTCTTAAAAATGACGAAAACGACAAAGAAAAGGAGGCGAAAATGCAGCATATTCAGGAAAAGACAAAACAAGAAGTGCAAATGCTGAGAAAGGGGGTGGAAATAAATATTTCCATGCCACATGATGTCAGGATTATCCAAATCCTTCATCCAAGGGCCCCTCACTTGTAGAAGACATTGCATGAAAATCATTCTGTTCAAATCATTTGACCATTGAACATGAATATATATCATTTCTCTCTTTTGTTTTATTAACAATTCATTGATTTCATAATTAGCTAGCATCATCCTAAACGTAAAATATTTGTGATGTAATTAATATCTATGATGGGCCCTACCAAACGAATGGACCGGATTACTTGATTGTCTTCATGTGGGTGGGCCTGGGTTAAGCTTCTCCTATTAGGCTATGTTCACTCGCGTTCCCGGGAGAACAAATCCTGGGAAAACACCCCCTCTTTTCCTGAGAAAGCTAAAATTCGCATTTTCACTTGCTGTCTTCACGGGATTTTGAAGGAGCCTAGGTGAAAAATGTCACATCTGACATGGAAATTGGGAAAAATGATGTGGAAATGAGTCTTTTCTCACAAGTGTGAGAATCCTTTTCCCTTTATTTTGGTGGGATTTGCTCTTCGAGAAAAACTAGTGAAGAAAGGTGGGCAAGCAGTTTCTCGGGAAACTTTTTCATGCACAGTTCCTGCGCAAGTGAACAGGTGCAGAAAATCTTTTCTTGCACAGTTTCCCTGGATTTCTTTTCCTAATGCCACATCAGATTCTCGAAAAACCTTTTCTTTTTCTTTCCTAGGAAAACAAGTGAACAGAGCCTTAAGGATTTTCATTACTATGATATTCCCAAGTTAAATCAATTATTTTGCAAGAGCTAACAAAAGGAGAGGGGTTGAAGTAACCAAAAAAACAATGCTCTTATTTTATTCCTCGGATTCTTTTTTTTCACCCTCACCTTTCCTTTTCCTTTTTTTACTCTTTCCAGTGACGGAGAGTTAACGACGTTAAGGTAACGGCAACCGTTACGATTCTCCCGCTTTGGAATGGATGTAACGGCTCAGCTGACAAATGGCTGCGAAACGGCTAAGAGATTGCATGCCCTTAATGCCCTTGTCTTTTTATAAAATTACTCAAACGCCCTCGGGCGGTTTGAATTTGACCATTGTACCGTTACTCCTGTTCAGTCGTTTTCAAAACCACTTATTTTGGAACATCTTAGACTTATTAAATTACCAACGTACCACTTTGTTCAGATATGGACTATAGGGCCATAGGCCCATTCATTGTGGGGCCCGTAACTTATTATGGGCCCGATTTCCAGAGAAATACTTTGAAATGATTAGGAGCGTTCATAATTTGGTGGGTTCCATTGATTGTGGCAGCTGTGACAGCCTATGGGCACCACCAGGACCCATTCCTTCAACCAATCAGAGTAGATGAGTAGACATTCTTGTATAGTTTGATTGGTCAAATTATTTTGGATCAAGACCAAAAGTTACAAAATTTGATAGGCGTCTTAGATAGTTAGATCCGAATGGAGGGTGCCGATGTAGTAGAATTCCCTTTATATTTTGGGATTTGCTAGGGGCCATCGCAAAAGGCATCTCGCATATGATCTGTCGCATGTCAGACCAACCACACAGGCTCAATTTTCAACAGATTTTGTCATCATTCATGAGGTGGCTAGTGAGACAGGCGAAGGATCATCTGCTAAATGCCTTCTGCGATGGTCCTTAGAAAAGCCATTATATTTTTGTTCATCTACATCCATCTCTCTTTCTCGAGTTTCTTCCATCTTCCCTTCCCTTCCCTAATCCTAGCAATTAATTGTTGTACAATATAAGTAGAACCTAGGACACTCCTATGGACAATCATTTGAAGTGGATCATGACTCGGAAAGTAAGATTCAAACAGCACTATGAAACTAATGAGCTGCTAAAAGATTCGAAGAACACCCACTTGTGTTTTTTAAATTGTATGCATCACTAGGATAGGAATTAATAGATGGGTGAGTAAGATAATGTCGGGCAACCATTTATTTTTATTTTTTTTCATGATAAATTAGTTTCTCAAGTGGTGAGAGGGGTAGAGCAGGTGGGAAAAGGAGAGATGTGATAGTAGGAGTACAACTCGGGTTGGGTTGGGTCAAGTTGAGGCCAACCCAACCTGACCCGAGGAACCCTTTTTTCCAACTCTAACCCGACCCGATGAAGCCTTTTTTTCCAACCCAAACCCGACCCGAGCTTTTAAGCTTCCAAAAAAAAAAATGATAATGTCAGGTTTCACTTGGTTCGGTTGCCCAAACCCTCAGCCCAAAATCCAACCCAAACTCAACCTGGGTTGGGAAAACTCAACCCGACCCAACCCGACCCGAATTTTTTTCGGGTTGAACCCGATACGAGTTGCACCCCTACTTGAAAGGGCAAGTTGAGAGGAGTGGCTAAAAAATAAAGAAAAAAAATCGATCATATTGTGGGTAGAGTTTTTTGGTTTTCATGCTTTTCATGCTTTTCTTACTCTCTCCTCGCTCACACAGGTTATAAAGAAGAGGATGGAACTTTTGAAGCCATTGACAAGATTAGAAAGGTGTGTCACACGTGACTAAAAGTACACGTGACTAAGGGTACTTTTGATATTTAATATAAGATCCAGAGGTTTTCTTGTCATTCCATACTTCAATTTTTTTTTAAAATAAAGTTAAAAAAAAGCATAGAAAAATGACACAGTTGGAAAGAGGGCTCCTCAAAACGACAAAGGCCGGAACTAATAAATCGTTTCATTTCCCACTATATGAAAAACCACTAATGACAAGGGTTGGGTTTTGTTGGATTTTTTTTGAAGTGGTTGTTTCTTTCTTTCTTCAAATCAGAGAGGAGTGTGGTTAACAAAATAGGGGGGGTAAAAGAGCCCCATGGTGAAGAGTACCCTTCTCTAAACTGGTAGAGAGAGAAGGTGGTAAGGGCTTTTAAGAGGGTTTTCTACTTGTTGGGTGTGGGAGTGGATGGTCTTATCGTTAACTATGGCGGCGCAAGATAGCAGAGGGAGGGTTCTGATGCTTTTTATTTCATTGATGATGGCCTTATCGTGCGCCTCCGGGATGCCCATTTCACGGCAACGGCTAGAGGTTCGGAAGCATCTTCAGCGGTTGAATAAACCAGCTCTGAAAAGTATAAAGGTTAATGTTTTTTCTTATTCTTTTTATTTCTTTTTTATGTTTGTTTTTGGGTTTTTATATTTTTGGGATTTAGAAGCATTTAGCTGGATTTTGTGTGTGTGTGTGTGTGTGTGTGTTTTTTTCTTCTTCTGTCAGATGGGTTTTCAGTGGTCTTGATAGATTTTGTGTTAAAAGCTTTCAGATTTGGATATTTCTGCCTTTCTTCGTAGAATTTCACTTTTTTGTTTGTGTTTTTACAGAAAAGAAATATTTTTTCTGTTTTCTCTTGTTGTGTTTCAAAATGAATCATTAAAAGATAATTTTTTCCTGCTTGTTCTTCTCTCTCCCTCCTGATTGAATGGGTTTTTGTTTTTCTTCATCTTTTCTGTTTTTTATGGGGTAAGTTCTGCTTTGATCAGTGGGGTTTTTTTTCCTCTCTCTCTCTCTCTCTCTCTCTCTCTGTGTGTGTGTTTTAGTATTTTTTTATAGTGAAAATGCTTCTCTTTTAATCTTTCTTTGTGGAAAAACAGAGCCCAGATGGAGATATAATAGATTGTGTTCATGTTTCTCATCAACCAGCTTTTGATCACCCATACCTCAAGAATCACACAATTCAGGTCTAATTCCGATCTGATTTTCCCCTTCTGGTTTGGTGGCTTTCCCCTTTCATGCTTTTGCTGGTGGGTGTTTTTTCTAAATTTTTCAACTTTATTTCTCTTTCCAGTTGAGGCCTACTTTTCATCCAGAAGGACTTTTTGGTGAGAGTAAGGTTGCTTCAAGCCCTAGCCAAAAAAACAGTACAATTACTCAGTTGTGGCATCTTAATGGAAGGTGCCCAGAAAATACCATACCCATCAGAAGAACAAAGAAAGATGATATTCTAAGAGCAAGCTCTGTCAAAAGATATGGAAAGAAGAAGCTAAGAAGCATCCCTCAACCTAGGTCTGCTGATCCTGATCTGATTAACGAAAGTGGTCATCAGGTAAAAAAAGGGAAATGATATCAGCACAACCATGTTTTAATAATTGCACAAACTCAGCTTGTTTTTTCTTTTCTAATTGGCTTGTGAGAGCTTTTTGGGAACTGTAATAATTTTTAAATAATAAAAGACAAGATGGGTTAGTGCAATTATTGAAACATGGTTATGCTGATATCAATATGATTTTTTCACAAAAAATTCTAAATAAAATGCTCTCTTTTGGTTGATTCCCTTTCCTTTCCTCCCTTTTTGTTATCTTTTCCTTGATGCGTGTTGGGTGTTTTTTTCCTTTTTTTTTTTGGAGTAGCATGCAATTGCTTATGTGGAAGGGGATAAGTACTATGGAGCAAAAGCAACCATAAATGTGTGGCAACCAAAAATTCAGCAGCCCAATGAGTTCAGCTTGTCTCAAATTTGGATTTTGGGAGGCTCTTTTGGCGAAGATCTCAACAGCATTGAAGCTGGTTGGCAGGTATTACTGTCAAATCCACATAAGAAAAAGTATAAGAAGAAAAACCATATTTTTCTCTTATTTCTCATTTGATCTTTTTTCCTCTTTCCAAACCTGAAAACAGGTCAGCCCAGATCTGTATGGAGATAGCAACACAAGGCTTTTCACATACTGGACTGTAAGTTGATATTTCTCTCTCCCCTTACCCACGCACCCATGTGTTGTTTTTTGTATTTTATTAGTAAGAAATAGTCTGCCAAATGTCACGGGTTCTTTGGATTTTCTTCTTTATAAAGTTACTTTAGTTCTTTTCTTTATGGTCTTAATCTTATTTTAAAAGATAGTGTCTGCAATGACATGGGTTTGAATGGATTTTATTATTTGTATATTCCATTCCATTTTCTTTACTTTCATTGTTTGTCCTATTGACATGATCTTCTCTTTTTTGTATGACAAATTATAGAGTGATGCTTATCAAGCCACAGGCTGCTATAATCTCCTCTGCTCGGGTTTCATTCAAATCAACAGTGAAATAGCAATGGGGGCCAGCATCTTCCCAATCTCTGGCTATCGTGGTTCCCAATATGATATCAGTATACTTGTTTGGAAGGTAAAAACACAAGAACCCAGATAAGAAAAATAAGAAAAGGACCTTGAAAAACTTAACAAGGCAGAGAATCTCTGACGTCTGTTCTGGTTTAATTTTTTTTCTGTTTATTTGACAGGACCCCAAAGAGGGGAATTGGTGGATGCAATTTGGGAATGACTATGTGTTGGGTTATTGGCCTTCCTTTCTCTTCTCTTACTTGGCTGATAGTGCTAGTATGATTGAGTGGGGAGGAGAGGTTGTGAACTCAGAACCTAATGGGGAGCACACATCTACTCAAATGGGCAGTGGCCATTTCCCTGAAGAAGGTTTTGGCAAATCAAGTTACTTTAGAAATATTCAAGTAGTTGATGGGTCCAACAATCTAAGGGCCCCCAAGGGGGTTGGTACTTTCACAGAGCAGTCCAACTGCTATGATGTGCAAAATGGTGATAATGGTAATTGGGGTAAATACTTTTACTATGGTGGCCCTGGAAAAAACCCTAATTGCCAATAGAAAACCCTAATCCCTCACTTTCCCCCCCTCTCTTGATGTATCATTCAATGTACCCTAAGGCTTATTTTTACTTCTTTTTATACACCCTTTATTCACTCTTAGAAAGTAGTATCACGTGTATGATCTCCTTTTACATTAGAAGTTTTGACATGTTTTTACTTACTCTCCACATAAGATTGGAGAGAGGTCAAGTTTCTTATGCCAAGAGAGACAGGCCTTATCTTCTATGTATTTGTTTGCATGCTCCCTTCTTGGAGTGATTTGTTCAGCTATTAATGTATGGATGAGATTTTGGTGTTGGGTATATCTTGTGGTACATGTGGTTCTGGATTTTACTCTTTGTTGTATGATTTGGAATCATGTGAATAAGCAAAACAGATTCTAAGCTATTTCTAACAGTGAGATTCCTTTCAAAAAAGAAAAAAAATCTACATAACAGTGGGAAAGGGTAATACCTTTTTACAAGTAGATCTTGATTTGGACTGTGAGGGTGATAAGGACCAATATGTGAATGAAATAGATGCTACGGTAGATGTGCGTGTGAGTAGGTGAGACATGACTTTGAATCGTCCACCTCTTTCTCAATTGCACCACTTCCACCCACCCACCTTTCTTAGAGCATTAAGTTGCTCATTTCCATTACTTTAGATCTGGTAGATTCGTCTCATTGTTTACCAGAGTTTGAAGGAAGACTTGAATAACATGTAGTCGTGGAATTATGATCATACTCATTTTGTTGCATTTGCTCATCCAAGCTTCCACACTAAAGAAAAGAATAAAGTAAAGTTGTGGTTAGATAAGTCAAGGCAACATTGGAGACCATGTATAGAGTAAAAAATGTAGGCCATGGTTGGCAGCCATGGAAGGTTTTTCCATGGATTATTTGTTTATCAAGTGGTAAATGGACAAGGAGGGTGGGAGAGGGAGAGAATCCAAGAGGGCATGAGCAAAGGATAACCCAGTTTAAAACGAAAAAAAAGAAGTGTTTCATAGGTTCAACGTTTAATACTCCGTTTAAAAATTTTATAGCAAAAAAAAAAACTATTTACTAAACTTGATTATTGGCTAACTTTCCAAGTTTAACCAGCTATATTTTGTAAATGAAAAAAATTTAAGCATATTAAACGAGTTTTTTCATGTTTCCATTTATTTGACCGTTTCTTAACTATGTCGTTTTCTAACCAATACCGTATTAAACCTGAATTTTTTCCATCCTTTTTTCTTTGCCTAATCATGTTTTTGCTAACTGTGGACATGACTGAGGAGATGGTCAGAAGTAGCTGAAAAACAGAGAAAAAAAACTTCACTCAGAATAGAGTTCTTGTTTTCCTTATTTTCAGTCACTTTGCACCATCTCCTCAGTACTCACCTTTCTCTCCATATACCATGTTCGCTACTCTTTCAACACTTGGTAAAGCTATTATTCCATGAAAATAATTTCATTGTTGCCAGACATGGGCGCAATGAGTGGCAACAATGAAATATAAATCAATGTAAAGATAGATTAAGATGATGACTGTAAATATGGAGAGCAGTTTGAGGGTCTCCATTTCCACTAGTTGGGTTGATAGGACTTATGACCATACAAGGAGGGTGTTAGGTTGTTGGTCCTGGGACAACTTTATGTGAAAGGCTGCTATTTTCCTTTTTCCTTTGTATGGATTGGAAAAGAATGACCTTTCCCCAAACATTAAAACACATTTTGGTCATTGCTGATGAAGAAAGGCAGGTACCAGAAATGCAATGGGTTTAATGGGCCCTAATGGTCCTGATAATGACATAGAACACTCTTTCTCAAGAGGCCATAGTGGTCCTTACCATTGTTGTCTGGTTCGCTGAATGCCATTTTTTTTAGGTAAGTTGGGGTTTGGCGGGACCCCTACCGGTTTATTAAATGAAAAGAAAGAAAACCATGATCCCTATCCTTGAAACACGCTAGATAGGAAAAACAAACGACTCAAATGATCCAAAATTACTAGTGCGAAACGAACCAATATGAGGGTATGAAATTGTGTCTCTCACAAGCCAAATAGATTCAAAATCAGTAAAACTAAGTCGGATCCTACCTTTGTCACACTCAAAATTGTTCATTTGATGGCCCTTGCTTTGGATCTCTTAAGAGAATTATTGAATGTGAACCGTTTCTTATTTACAATTTTGACCTTCCATGTTATTATTGAATATTAGGAGGTCCATTGGAGATCCAATAAGGCTAATTTAGGATCAATCAAAGGTGGGACCCCACTATGCTGTAGTGAGGGCGGCACATTGCATTACAATGGATCACACCGTACTGAAGCAGAAGACAAAGTAAGGATTGATCGATCATCTAGTAAAGGATCAGACACGGCCAACGTGGGTGTACGTCACCACATCTACATTAATTAGGGGCGAAATTGCCAGTCCAATTCGTGCTCATGAACTGTGAGATGGGCCTGCAATGATTTGCAAATATCATCATCTAGCTGATGTTCTATCAAATACATAATTTAGAAAGAAAAGAGACAATGGTCCATAGTTAAAATGTAGGGCTCGATAATTTGTATCTACGAATGTAAAATATTTACAGTGACGATGCATTGATTATGAACTTTTATGGCCTAATTCAAAGAAAATGTTTGGGGTTTTGAACTAAAAGGGAATCATATGAAGACAAGTGTTACAAAAATGTGTGGGATGGGCTTGAGTTAAGGCGATGTCCTAAGAAACGGTTATTGGAACTAGTCCATGCAAAGGCCCAGTCCGTAATTGCTGCGTTGGCGAGCTGTGGGCCACAAGAACAGGCCCATTTACGCATAAATTCAATGCTGCTTAGAGGGAATGATACTCTGGGAAGCCTAGAAAAGCCCAATGTGGGCCTGTACATTGAATTAGACATTCAATTAGTTTAGAAATGTTATGTGATAGAAGGGGTTGAGATGTTCAAAAGAATTCACTTTAAACTCGCCCTCAGATGGAAGATCTGGATCATTCTACATCAAGTGGATGGCCCAAAGTCAAAGCTTCTTTCTCATGGGCTTCACATAGTAGCATTCCTCTTACTAAGTCTATCCATAAATGGTATATTCACCTCCATTTCTTCCGGGACCACCCCTTGTGATGTAAAAAGAGTAGTCATAACAAGGGGAAAAAGGAGGCGAATATATCACTTCCAAGATATCAAGGAATTGTCGATACGTAAGATCTGCGTCCATTTCTTCCGGGGCCACCACTTGCAATGTAAAAAAGAGTAGTCATTTTTATTTTTTATTTTTGAAATGGTAGAAATTTTATTAAAGAAGAACGGAAAAGCCACAGCGACTGAGCTGGTCAAAATAGTGAAGGCCCCGATACATGATGAAAAAAGCAATTCACGGAGGTAAGAAATCAAAAGTTTCTAACCGCTCCCTAACAATGGTAGCTCTAGCGAGCATGTCCGCCTCTGAATTTTCACTTCTTCTAGCATGCCTAATAAAGGAAATGGAGTTGCCGGCTACCTTATTATGAATCTCATCCATCCGATGATCGAATCTCCAAGGATGAGAAGAAGAAACTCGAAGCTATCTAATGACATTGAGAGAATCTCTTTTATAAAATGATCAAAGAACATGGGTTCAATGAGGCAGATATCCTTACGGAGAACCGCTCTAACAAGTGGGGTAGTCTGGGGAAGAAAAGGAGGCGAATATTTCCCTTCCTAAAATTTATCGGGGGTCAAAGATGGACCCCCTCGTAAGGAACCAGTAACATTGAATCTTTTATTTTTCAGTCTTATATGAGGTAGCTTAGTCTTATGCTAGAAAAAATCAGATCAAAACCAAATGGGAGATGATATTTTCACAAACCACCCCCCCCCCCCCCCCCCCCCCACCACTCCTGCAGTACGGATGCGCCCCTTATAACGTGATTTGACGTGGGCAACTTTAACGCTTTTCAAATCACGTTAATAAGGGGGCGCATGCGTACTGCAGCGGGGGGTGAAAATATCATTACCCAAGCCAAATATAGAGCTCTTCTTATTACTTATTAGCTACCTAAGAAACCCTAGCCTCCTTTTCTTTTTGGTGCAGAGCGAATTTGCAAAGAAGTTCGTCTCTCCAACCGAAACATGGGTAAGATTCGATCATTCTCCATAGCTTTTTACTGAAAAACTCATGGGTTATTTATATTCTTTGTGCTTTTATTTAATATGACGATTCTTTTTAAGTTTCTCTATCTTCTTTCTTACTTTTTCTTTTTTGTTTACAGGGAAGGTTCATGGCTCTCTTGCTAGGGCTGGGAAGGTTCGTGGGCAGACTCCAAAGGTGGCAAAGCAGGATAAGAAGAAGAAACCCAGAGGCAGGGCCCACAAGAGGATGCAATATAACAGGCGCTTCGTTACTGCTGGTATCTCATTCTTTCTCATATTCTTTTCTTTTCTGGTTATTTAGTTTTAAAATTTTGTGGGTGATTAAGATAACCAATTTTCCTTTCTTGTTTTTTCAGTTGTTGGATTTGGAAAGAAAAGAGGACCAAATTCATCAGAGAAGTAGAATGGGTACTGGCGATGTTTGACGTTCGTAGGTTCTTATCTTTTTTGAGTTATTGCATTGGCTTATGCCTTTAATGATGACGAGTTAAATGGATAACACTATTTTTATGATTTGTAATGAATTTCTTTGAACCATGTGATGAGTTTATGTATGTTTATAGATAGATATTGGTAGTTATAACCCTTGATCTGAAGAGAAGGCTCTTTTTGGTTCCTTCTTGTGCTTAATCTTCATGTTTACTGGTTTTACTGTTCTCTGTTTTGGTCTGCATTTATGCAGTTGTTTCTCGTGTAAAATGGTATGAATTTAGGGGTTTAATTTAGTGCTGATGGTGTGTAATTTTATTTATAAGGATTTTCTTATTATTAAGTTTTGCAAATAGCTAAATCTGAACTTGTACTCTATCCTGATATTATAAGTTTGTTCTTTTGATGCTGAAATGGATGCCGATGTTTTGAGACTTAGTGACATGGGCATGCCTCCGATAAATAGATATGCCCATCAATATAGGTCTATTCGATGCACTTCAATGGATGTGCGTTACACATATCAGAACTCAGAAACTATGAGCGGAGGAATGAAAAACAATTATTGAATAGTAACTCAGACCCATCTTGGGATTCACTTGTTTCAGTCATCTCTACTCATGTGATTCATTGATGATTTGGGAAGGGCTTGGTTGTTTCGTTCTTGCGTTGTTTAGTATTCAATTTGTTTTAATATCTTTGCTTCTTTCTATGTCAGTCTAATGACTGCTCTATTTAAATTGTCCCACCATTCTGATTGATTTGCGTTTGTTCTAAATTTTCTTTCTTCAATGAGAGAAAAGATTCAATCTTCATCTCTGTGGTGGTTCTGAATAAGAAGAACCATCTTTAAGATAGTCTCCACAACAAGAAGGAATAATAATAGGAAAGTCCACCTTAAAATCATCTCTTTCCTTCTAAGAAGAGCTGCAGCCGTAATTTTTTCTAAGCATTCCTAATTCTGTTCTTCCGTATGATGTTTTCGATAAAATCGCTCACGTTTTACCTCCGACAAAGGACCTAAGACCGTGGCTTGAAATATCAGATCTTCGGTATTTATCGGCATCGTTGTAGAATTCCGCCGAAACCAGATTTCATACGAAGAGCATAGTAATCAGGGCGGTGACTAGAATTTCATATTCATGTCCTAATCCAACAGGGATATTGACAACAATGTCAGATTCTGTACTGTGATTACCAGTAAATGCAAGGCTATCAACTATAGATTTGGCATGTTGCAGGTATTCACTCATAGATTGAGTGCCTCTGTGAAGTGTGTTGAGTTGCAGACGAAGGTGCATGATCCATTTTTTAGCAGAATATCCGTAGAGCTTTTCCAACGTGTGCTAGACGACCAGTGAGGATGAGCGGTCGACATGAGAGAGAGAGAGAGAGAGAGAGAGAGAGAGAGAGAGAGAGAGAGAGAGAGAGAGAGAGAGAGAGAGAGAGAGAGAGAGAGAGAGAGAGAGAGAGAGAGAGAGAGAGAGATGATCCAGCTGAGAATTAATTGAACAGGAGAATCTATATCATGAGAGGAGAACAACAACATTGATGCGTAGGGAAATCTCCGATGACATATCCAAGAAGATTGTGAGCCCAGAGGATTGGAAGAAATTCATATTTCTGTAGCAAGTAATTGCTGCGATCGAATAGGAGAGAAATCACGTGATGAAGATGGCTGAGGGGTGGGAGGACATTTGTGATGTGCAGAGTGGGGATGAGTAAAGGGGTAGGCCAATGTGAGAGGAGAGGAGGAACTTGAGTCGGAGGTAGGGTGAGCCATGGGAAGGGAGTAGAGGAGGGTGGAGAATAAGAAAGAGAGAGAAGAGGAAAGAACAAAAGAAAAGGGGATGAAGGATAGGGTAGAAAGTTAACTGGCATTGTGCTCAGATACCATGTGAAGTTAGCAACTTGAATAACATTGTTTTCTCAAGGTATACAAAATAACGCATATGAGAGATTCCCACATTTAGGAGCAGAATAGGGAGATGGGTTGTGTCAATCTAATCCTTTGCATGATTGATTGTATCCGTCTACTTAATAGGAACTTACCATTGCAATTGAGTTGATGAATGGCAACAAAAAAAAGGGTGGAGGCAACAAGCCGAAGCCAAATGGCTGAAGGGAGAAAAAAATACAACATAATTTTTGATGAATCGTCCATTTATGATCTTCTTCAAGAGACCCTCTCTTCATATGCTCGCAAACATTAAGGGGCCGTTTGGATATGTGGGTTTTAGAATCCTGGATTTCCTCAAAACCTTGGATGGAAGATGAGAGAAGGAGACCGTTTGTCGTTTTTAGATTTCACGTCCTTTCTGTCAAGCCAGAGAGCAGGAGATCGTCCCGTTTCCAGGTTTTAGAAATCTCGGGGTGGGGGAGAGATTTCTAAAACCTAGATTTCTTACTTAAAATCCAAGAAACACTGTCCGGACAGCATAGAGCAGCAGCTTGATCATGAACCCTCTTTTACACTGTTTTCAAGCTAAAACTTGGATTCTAAAATCCGCGTATCCAAACGGCCCCTAACCGACTCCACCTCTTTTCTGTCAAGATCAGCTATCCTTGACAAAACTTAGCCTTCCCCGGCCTAGCCAACTCAGAATTGCCTATGGCCAACATCTTCAGTATAGTCTTCACAAAACACAACTTCGGTGTCACACACATCAACATGTCCCCTAGTACAAGCTTCCTGCCACCAACTCCTCACTTAAATCAGCCAAGTCTAGATCCTTTAGCCGTTCCGACTCAAAATTGAAAGGAGTGGGCTCCCAAGGCTGTATCATAGGATTTAACATGCTAGGACAGTGATCCGATGTAGGCTTTGGCAATGCCAACTGAAGAGCACTGGTGAACTCACTACACCTATCACATAAGAATCGATCCAATGTATAGATGAAGCCCCTTGATGATTAGAATACATACTAGGAGTGATTATCGTCTTCAATTACACCCATGCATGAACCAAGTCACATTGAAATCTTCTCCTATACATCAGGGATGCTATTATGTGATACGAAAATGACCCTTGGATGTTGGGCGAGGACATGACCCTTACGCAAGAGATGGTTATAATGTTCTAGGTTTTTGCAATTGACGAAAGCTGGAGTGGACAAACGTGTTTAGGAGATCCAAACCACTTTTGTTGTGTCGCACTTGGCTGTTGGGAGGAGTTAGAAGCATTAATGTGTCATAAGTTTATTTGATCTAGCGATGAGGGACACCCTGTCCTCATCACCTCTCTGTATGAATTTTCTTAATCAATAAAGTTATCTATTTAAAAAAAAGAAAGAAGAAGATATTATAGGTTTTCGTCTAGTTCCTAGTGGTGTGCTTTCAGGGGGCATGGAAATCTGTATAAGCATCTTGTGAAATGCTTTGAAGGGATTAGGTTCAGAGATATTAGAATTCGCCAGGGTATTAGTAGGGGTGGTTATTAGAATCCGGTAGTTTGGTTCAGAGGTATCCATAGTATTTTATTGGCATGATGGAAATTGGTCCAAAAATGTAGCCTTACAATTATTGAATTGGGAATTACAACTTGGACTGATGAAACTTGAATGTATTACTCATTTCTCACCTTTGTGTCCTATTCCTTTTACGCACTAACTGGATCAGAACCAGATATTTTTACATCTCTCAAGTCAATTATCAATCACGGAGTGGACTCCCTTTTACCATGGCGAAGTTTTTGTCCTACTCCACGTTTTACCCTTCCAAGTCAATCAAAAACCCCTTTGACCCACCCAATTTAATGAAGAGTTCACTGCATCAATCACTATCTTGCCCGAGTCGCTTGGCTGAGTTTTTGTCTGAGTCCCAGTTGTAAAAACATCTTCCAACTTGTTAGTCTTAGGTTTTCCCAGCTTATATACTCTCTTATTACCTGCCTGAAAGTGTTGAGGGCATTCTACTATTGGGGTTCATCCAGAAGGAATCCCATGCCTATTAGGTTATTTGCTTGGCTCTGCAAGTGCTTGTCGCTGTTTGTATCATCTCATTCATTGTTGTGAGCGGCCCTGCCCTCAAATTTATTGTCACATCCATGAAAGTTTTGGGGATGGGTGACATTCTTTTCGTTTCTTATTTGCACCTCTCCTTCAATTCCTTCATGTTCAAAGACCCATCTCCTGACAGTTGTCTTTCCTAAAATCATGCTTGCTGGTACTGGGAGTATGAAATGAAACTACCGAAGTACCGATTATTTCTCGGTAACTATCATTTCTCACAATTGTGGAACTTCCACTGTTCTGGGATTATCATTATATTATACATTTTGTATATGCTCCAATGACCAGAAGGTTTTCTTATGAATATAATCAACCTCTACGCCATCTTTGTGTTCAGAGATATTAGAATTTGCCTGCTGGGTTCAATTTATGTAAATGTGATGTATTGCTATGCAAATTTTGCAGGGTTAGATAGTCTACTCCATCTGTTTTGTAGGTTCTCTGTAATGGGAACCCCACTGCTTCCTTCAACCAGTCTCCATTCAGTCTAATTGGGGTTGCTCTCCATGCAGATAGCAAGCAGGGATTTACTTTATGCAAGGACTTCTATCCCTGTGAGCAGCCCCATTGGAGACGCGCTGCTCCTCTCTTATTTCCCCTTCGAATGATCCTTACCCTATGGTTAGTTACCTTATTAATGGGTGGTCATTAAGAGAAGGATTTCACGTGGTCTTGATACCATATCTAATGTACATTCCCATCCCATGCATGAAGTAAGAGGACTACAAACATAAACTGTTTAGCAGCTAAAAATGATTTGAACGAGGATATAAATGGGTCGAAAACTTAGATCAAATATCAAGGGTGGGGCAATTAGGATTCCTATAATGTGCTCCTTGAGCCGTATAAGATCCAAGGTAGGGTTCCCAAGAAGAGATTGGTCCTAGATCGATTAAAGGTGGGTATTATCAATGCAATAGAACATTCCACACCTACGACTTTAAACTGTTGTTTACGAGCTCGATTCCTACCTTTGAACGGTGGTCTATGATTCCCCTCATAAAATTTCTGAACCATTTTCCTTGTTTATTTTTTATGGGAGCTGATATTCACGCCCCTTTTAATTCTGCGGACACCCCAATTTGAAATCTTTTCACCGGTTAAAAAAAGTACCCAGTTACACATAGTAAATCTTTTTTAAATGACCAAAATACCCATAAAAGCATCTAAATCGCCGACTCTATTTTTTATCTTTCCCACACGTCTCACCCAAATCCAGAGTCTAAGCTGGGCGGGAAATGGCTGCCTGATTACATGCCATGGCCCTGCTGGAATGGGAAAAGAGATAGGAGTTGTTCTCTTTTTCTCCGATTACGAGTGCATGACGTGTTTCAGCTACTAAAGAAAAAAGTCGGCCTTTTTACTTTCTATTTTCCTAAGAAAACCTAAAATCACACAATCGGATTGGTAAGTGCAGAAAACTCAGGGTTTGTTTGGCAATGTTTCAAGTTAAAAAATTGGGCTCTAAATTCTTCCAATCTATTTATATTTTATCTCTCGGAAGAAATTATATGAAGTAGTGCCATTATTATGGCGTGAAATTTTAATGTTGTTGGATTTTCATAAGTAGATCTTGATTTGTAATGGAATTTTTGATAAGAATAAATAATTGCATCTTCTGTAAATACGATCTTGATTTGCTTATGCTCTCATAGGTCGATCCTTCATATCGAGAGCTTCTTGATATCGGGATACATTTTCAGCAAATTTTTGGAACTTACCTCTCGACATTAAGAATTGGGTAGCTTTATTGTGTTTTATTTACATTGTTGTTCAGAGAATGCTTTAAACACTGTTGTTTCTGTAGAGGGCTAAGATGAGATGCTTATTTAGTTTTGTGTTGTATGGCAGAGCTTGAAGGAGCTATTACAGGATTTGTGTTTCTACACTACTAGGAATAAAGCCCAGAAATACCTTCTAAGTTGGACCTACTACGAGGCATACTTGTCTTCTCTTTTCTTTTCTTTTTAATTGGCTGTAGATATCTCTGGTACCCTAAAATAAGATAAAGCTACTTTTGTCATTTTTCATGAGGCATGGGTATTTTGGTCATGATAATGAAACAAGGATATTCTGATTAATTTTCTATGAGATAGATTCCGAATGAGACAATATTCTTTTTACGAGGTAAGGGTAGTTTGGTTATTTTTCAGGAGATTAGGGGGTACTTTGGCAATTTTCTATATGAGATACCGAGTATTTTAGTAATTTTTCATGAGATAGTTATATTTTTGTCATTTTTCATTAGATACAAATATTCTATCATTTTCGATGAGATTATTTTTCCCATGAGACAGGAATATTTTGGTAATTTTCTATAATAATTGGGTTGTTTTGGTAATTTCTCATAAAAATTAAAAACTCAGATTTTATGTTGATAATATAAAAGGGAAATGTTATCAGCACTACTGAATTTTGATGAGGGCAATCCTCCGATCTGAATGTTAGAAGGTTGATCCTAACAATCTATAGATCGGACGGTTAGGATCAACCTATGGAAATGATTTTTGGGTGTAAAAGTTTTACGTCGATAGATTTTTACAGTGATAAAATTTTGCTTAAAATCTCATCTTTTTAAAAGTAGATAGACTTTTATGCTAATAGCAAGTTTTGTTCTTAGTTCTTAGGACCATAGTTTTTTACACCAATGGCCTTCTTAACTAATCATATGTTTTTTCCAACAATACGTTCTGTCAGAGTATGTAAACAAGTAACCAACCTTTGATCATTTCCATATTAGATAATAAAACAGGTTCCCCTGGTTGATTGCGTGCATCCATTGGGATTAGTCCCGCCCTGAAATGAGGTGGGGATACCCAATGTCATCCCCCAGCATAACTTGAAGTGTCCCTTTCGATTCCTCAAAAAGAGGTAGCTGGTTTTTTTTTGCAGGCACACTCCTCAGTTTAGCATTCCTCTTTAATAGGGGTGGCAACGGGGCGGATCGGGGCCGGATGTTGGGGTCCCCTTCCCCTTCCCCTCTGCGGGGAATTTTCCCCCTCCCCTTCCCCTTCCCCTCTGCGGGGATGGTGGGGAATCCCCCTCCCCTCCCCGCGGGGAATCTCTAATCCCCTTCCCCTTCCCCTTCCCCTCCCTGCATCCTTCGGGGACAAAATTCCTGCCCCGCCCCCTCTTTGGAACCCAATCAAACCAGCAAACAGAGCTTCTTTCTTCTACGTCCATTACAGACAATATTGTGATGAATGCTATGATTCTATTCATGTGATCAACAAACAGATGGACAAAATCAGAAATGCATGAATGAGACAACAAACATAAATAACAACAGGACCTCATCTTTCAGCAATTTTCTGCATAAATTATGGAATGATAAATAGGAAATGAGCACCAGGATTACCTTCATTAACAGGCAGTCAATGTGCAAAAAGTAACTATTTCAGTAGTCACAATGAACTTTAAAAGTCCATAAGTAGGCGCTCACACACGCAAAATAATGTTCATTAGTTCATTCTGTATAGCATGTTAACCCCCAGATGAGCATGAGAAATGAGAATGGAGAAGAGAACAAAATCAACAAATGACTTATTTCTTTAACTACAATTCAGTCTAGTGCTGACATGAAACAAATTTCTAGTAGCTAAATTTTTCTTGTTGAAAATTAAAACCTGCAATCCAACCCTAAAATTTTGTTGGCACTACGATTTTTTGATAATTGCATACACTCAGCGTCTCAGGCTCTCAGCTTGTCTTTATTATTTCAACATCTGTGAAAAGGTTATTATAGTTCCCAAAATGCTCTCAGAAGCTAATTAAAAGGAAAAGACAAGCTAAGTTTATGTTTGGGGGAATCTTGTAGCCGATCCACAGAGTTTCTAGTAGTTTTCCTTAAAAAAAACACTTAAAAATTTACAAAAAAATGGCATTAATTAGCGGGGCGTAGCGGGGCGGGGCGGGGCGGGGACAACTCCATCCCTTTCCCCTTCCCCTCCCCGCACCGGGGAATTTTTATAATCCCCTTCCCCTTCCCCTTTCAAATCGGGGAATCCCCTCCCCAAACGGGGCGGGGCGGGGTGGATCCCCGCTTTTTCGGGTGAAATTGCCAGCCCTGCTCTTTAATCTAAACATCCAATAACATGGAAATGGTGTTGCCCATATAGAAGACGAAAAGCCACTTGCACAGTGGGAGATTTTATATGGTACGTGGCTATATAGTTCAGTATTTTTTCGAAAAGTATTGTACAACACACTTCATAGGAGATGATCCGAACTGTTCATTTTTCCATAGGAGATGATCCAAACTGTTCATTTGTTGGGCCACAACGTATATAAGTAGAGGGAAAAATCATTTCCAAAGGATGACCCTATCAGAGGGCTAGAATCATGCTATGGAAATGATATTTACCTCTCTATCTATTAAGTTGTGGTCAACCAGATGAACGGTTTGGATTATCCTATCAAGTAAGCTGTACAATACTTTTTGAAAGATACTGGATCAGGCCACACACCAAATAAATTCTCTAAATATACAATGGTTCGCATTTAACCATTGGTCTAAAAGCAAGGTCTATGAAATGAACGATTCGGATCAATCAAACGTGGGATCCACTAATCTGTGGTTGGGGGTGGGGGCGGCTCATTGTAACACAGTGAGGTCGGGCTCTATTGAAGCATTCCTTTGCATCTATTTGAGCAATGGGACTGGGAGTATGAAATGACAGGGGTCAAACACCAAACCCTCATAAAACAGGTATAAACAGGGGAATGGTATATTCACTCCCGCCTTGTTTACTCGAGACAGCCCTTCTAGTGCAAAAGAGTGGTCATAACTCACATGGGACGAATATATGACTTCACATAAAAAACCTTTCAAAGGGGGAATTGATATACATATGAGAAACGGTTTCTACACACAAGTGTAGATAAGTTATCTACACACTAGCTTAAAATGCAGTGGAAGGCATATTGTTTGGGTGATCCAAACCATTCATTTGATTGTCCCTCACATAGATAGGGTGTCTCTATAGGATCATCCTAACCCTACAATTTGTGGAGGTAAGATGGACATGTGTAAACCTTCACAAATCTGTCCATTTTTTGCCTCCACGGTTCCAAGGGTTAGGATGATCCTATGAAGCTGATTTTTTGGGCACAACCTATCTATGTGAGAGCCTATCAAATGAATGCTTTGGATCACTCAAACAATGTAGGCCCCATTGCATTTTAAGCTAGTGTGTAGATAACTTATCTACACCTGTGTGTAGAAACCGTTTTCTCATATATATATATATATATATATATATATATATATATATATATATATATATAGAGAGAACGGTTCCTACACATATGTGTAGAGAGTTCTCTACACACTAGCTTAAAATACAGTGGGGGCCCACATTGTTTGGGTGATCCAAGCCATCCATTTTAAAGGCCCTCACATAGATAGGGTGTCTACAAAAAATCAGATCCATAGGATCATCCCAACCCTATGATTTGTGGAGGTAAAATGGATGTCTTTAAACCTTTACAGATTAGTCCATTTTTTGCCTCCACAGTTCGAATGGTTAGGATGATCCTATGGATCTGATTTTTTGTGGACACCCTATCTATGTGAGGGCCTTAAAAATGAATGGTTTGGATTACCCAAATAATGTGGCCCCCACTGTATTTTAAGCTAGTGTGTAGATAAGTTATCTACACATATGTGTAGGAACCGTTTTCTCATATATATATATATATATATATATATATAGAGAGAGAGAGAGAGAGAGAGAGAGAGAGGAATATGTTCGTGCGCTCAAGCTCTAATAAGGAATGGTGCGCTTGAGTGCACCATTCACATGGGTCCCACAATTTCTGTGAGGATCCAAACCATTCATTTGCAAGGGCCTATCATAGATAGGGTGTGTACCAAAAATCAGCTCCATTGAATCATCCTAACCCCTCCAAAAGTGGAGGGCAAAAATGGGCAGATTTGTGGTCTGTCCATTTTGACCTCCACAAATGGATGGGTTAGGATGATCATATGGAGCTGATTTTTTGTACACACCCTATCTATGTAAGGCCCTTTCTAGTGAATGCTTTGGATCATCCTAACAATGTGGGCCTCAATGGTTTTTGAGCTCAAGCTCACGAATATGTTCCAACGCTCAAGCTCACAATCCTTTTCCTCATATATATATATATATATATATATATATATATATATATATATATATATATATATATATATATATATATATATATATATTTGCCTCCACAGTTCGAATGGTTAGGATGATCCTATGGATCTGATTTTTTGTGGACATATATATAGAGAAAACGGTTCCTACACACATGTGTAGATAAGTTATCTACACACTAGCTTAAAATACAATGGGGGCCACATTATTCGGGTGATCCAAACCATTCATTTTTAAGGCCCTCTCATAGATAGAGTGTCCACAAAAAATCAGATCCATAGGATCATCCTAACCATTCAAACTTTGGAGGCAAAAAATGAACTAATTTGTGAAGGTTTAAAGATCCATTTTACCTCCACAAATCGTAGGGTTGGGATGATCTTATGGATCTGATTTTTTGTAGACACCCTATCTATATGAGGGCCTTTAAAATGGATGGCTTGGATCACCCAAACAATGTGGGCCCCCACTGTATTTTAAGCTAGTGTGTAGAGAACTCTCTACACACACACACACACACACACACACACACACACACACACATATATATATATATATATATATATATATATATATATATATATGAGGAAAGTGAAGCTACACCGCCGGCTTAAAATACAATGGGCCCACATTGTTTTGGTGATCCAAAGAATTCATTTGATTGGCCCTCACATAGATAGGGTGTCCACCAAAAATCAGCTCCATAGGATCATCCCAACCCTACGATTTGTGGAGGCAAAAATGAACGTGTAAAAACCTTCACAAATTTGTCCATTTTTGCCTCCACAATTTGAAGGGTTGGGATGATCCTATGGAGCTGATTTTTGGTGGACACCCTATCTATGTGAGGGCCAATCAAATGAACGATTTGGATCACCAACACAATGTGGGCCCATTGTATTTTAAGCCGGCGGTGTAGCTAAGTTAGCTACACCGGCGGTGTAGCTTCACTTTCCTCTATATGAAAGTGTCTCTAGTCTCTCCCCTAGATAAGCTTATCTACTCCTCCCTTTAAAAAAACACAGTGGGCCCACGCTGTTTGGATGATCCAAAGCATTCATTTGATAGGTCCTAACATAGATAGGGTGTGCCCAAAAAATCAGCACCAAAGGGTCATCCTAGAACTTCATTTTGTTGGGCACACCGTGTCATATATATATATATATATATATATATATATATATATATATATATGAGGAAAAGGATCGTACGCTCGACCGTACCTAAAGTTAGGTACGGTAGAGTACCAAATCACATGGGTCCCCCATTTTTGGTGGGCATCTAAACCATTCATTTGCAAGGCCCCATCATAGATAAGGTGCATACCAAAAATCAGCTCCATAGGATCATCCTAACCCATTCATTTGTGGAGGCCAAAATGGACAGACAGTGTTTGTCCACAAATCTGCCCATTTTGGCCTCCAGTTTTGGAGGGGTTAGGATGATTCAATGGTGCTGATTTTTGGTATGCACCCTATCTATGATGGGGCCTTGCAAATGAATGGTTTAGATGCCCACCAAAAATGGGGGACCCATGTGATTTGGCACTCTACCGTACCTAACTTTAGGTACGGTCGAGCGTACAATCCTTTTCCTCTATATATATATATATATATATATATATATATATATATATATATATAGAGAGAGAGAGAGAGAGAGAGAGAGAGAGAGAGAAAACGGTTCCTACACATATGTGTAGATAAGTTATCTATACACTAGCTTAAAATATAGTGGGGCCACATTATTTGGGTGATCCAAACCATTCATTTTTAAGGCCCTCACATAGATAGGGTGTCCACAAAAAATCAGATCCATAGGATCATCCTAACCATTCGAACTGTGGAGGCAAAAAATGGACTAATTTGTGAAGGTTTAAAGACATCCATTTTACCTCCACAAATCGTAGGGTTGAGATGATCCTATGGATCTGATTTTTTGTAGACACCCTATCTATGTGAGGGCCTTTAAAATGGATGGCTTGGATCACCCAAACAATGTGGGCCCCCACTGTATTTTAAGCTAGTGTGTAGAGAACTCTCTACACATATGTGTAGGAACCGTTTTCTCATATATATATATATATATATATATATATATATATATATATATATATATATATATATATATATTTGTTACTATTTACAACCCTATTTGTTGCTACTCTTTTGACACTACAAGGGGTTGCCAGAGTAGAAAAGGGGGCGAATATATCTTTTCCCTTAAAAAGGTGACCCACGGAGTTTTATTGGCTAAAGAGATGGACCCACCTTAGCAGAGTGGCTAAATTGGCATGGATGACCCAATACCTCTCTCTCTTCTCTGGAGAGGAAGACGCGTAGCGTAGGCATGAATACTCTACTATTCCCGTCAATTTTCCCACCAACTTCTCCTTTTTTTCGCCGCTTTAATGGCGTCCTCGTTCGACGAATACATTCCCCACTTTTACTTCTCAAACCCTCGTCCTCTTCAAAAAAATCCAACTCTTTTTCTCCTCTCGCCATGGCCTCTGCTGCTTCTCAGGTAACCTCTCTTTCTCTCTTCTACTTATAAAATTTAGGGCTTTTAATTCTCTACAACCTCCTTACATAGTTACATCTACGAAAAAAACCCAAATAAGAAACTGCCAATCATAGTCAAAATTTGATTTTTTGTAAAATAAAATAAAATTGTTTTAAACTTCTTTTTAAACATTGATTTAGCAGAACTTTGAATTTTATTGTTGTTGGATTCTCTCAATTAGTGTCTCTGGGGTTTTCTAAGTAGTACTATTGCTCACAAATTTCTTGCCTTTTCCCTAATAGTGCTTTCGAATTTTCTTCATCTCTCTATGCATATATTCTAATTTTTTTTTTTAATTATCTTTTTCTATGTGATTTTTCTTACTCTTGATTTCTTATGGTGATGAAATTGAATGGGTTTCATTCATTATATTCTATAATTCCCCATAGCTACAAAGAGGATACATTTGTTAAATCATGATTTTTTGTGTGTGTGTGTGTCTGAAAATAAGACTGTATCACCTGGAGAAGTCAATGAAAGCACAGACTTCTACCAACTGATTCAGGCGCATCAGGTACAACTTTCTTTCTTCTTCTTTTGAATTCGTTGTTCAATAAATTTTAGAAATAAAAATGTTGTTTTTCTTGAATTGTGCTGGATATTTTTTTAATCCTGATTTTGTGGTTTGTGGGTTTCTTTTGTCACAGGCAAAAGCAGCTCGGCTCTCCCCGATTGAAGAAGTTAGGACGCTGCTTGACCGCAGCACTCGTGGTATGCTGTCTACTTTCTCCCAGGTATTTCACATTTGTTTCCTATTTGATGAACTACCATTTAGTGTTGGACCAGCCATAATGTTGTTAGTTCTATTATATCCATTGTATCTTATTTGTAGAATTTTGCATTTTCAAATTGTTTTCTTTTTATACACCTGCTGCTACATTTAGAATACAGATTTTGAGAAACAAGTACTGACAAATTGGGTCTCCAGATAAGATTATGATATTATAACATCACAAATCTTGTTCTTTGGAGGCATATGAGCATGCGATTTTTAATTATCACTAATAGTTTATCAAATGCGATGCTCAATATTTACACGGCTATTCTCTTCCACCCTCTCTTTCGCTTTCTATGTCCAGAGGTATGATGGTTATCCATCAGGATCGATGGTCGACTTTGCGTGCGATCACGATGGGTCTCCAATATTAGCAATCAGTATTTGGCAGTTCATACAAAGGTTTGTTTTCATAATGTTATTAATTAAATACTATTAATACGGAGATGATACCCACACACCCTTGTTTCGATATTGGCATTACTCTATCTATTTTACATTTCTCATTGGCTGATACAATTCCCAACAATCTATCCACAGCCAATCAGAGAAGTTTAAAATTAGTGCCAATGTCAGAAAAAGGGGATTCAGATATCATCCCTTCTCACATGTCTGATTTTTTGCCTTTCATTGAAGATTTTCTGCTCTCCCGAAGACACCTTAGTTACTTGAAGGTTTATTGGTGCATGCAGGACTTGTTGGCTAATCCTAGATGTTCATTGCTTGTAGCTAAAGATCCTGATGATAGGACTGATCTGATAGTCACTTTGCATGGAGATGCTATTTCCGTATGTTCAACTTAAACTTTTGTACTTTACTATTCTTGCACTTCTGAATTTTTTTATGGTACCAATTTTTTGGTTACTTTGTGAATTCTTAGCTTTATCTTTTTTAAACCACGCACGATATATATATATATATATATATATATATATATATATATATATATTTTTGTCATATTTCATTGCCTTTGTACTATATGTAATTGTCTTGTTAATATGTCTGAATTAAGTGATTCCTTTAGATAGTCTGGAATTTTAAGCTTCAGATTCGATATTCAATGTTTTGTTATGTGGATTGCAATCCAGGTTTCTGAAAATGACAGAGAGATGATACAGACTGCTTACTTGAAAAAGCATCCTGATGCCTTCTGGGTAATTTCTACCCTACTTCTCTTGCATATATTTTCTTCTTTGTATTGGTTTTCTGTTTATCTGTGCTTTAGGTGATTTACTAAGAAAACCCTCCAATCCAAAGGTTGACTTTGGTGACTTCCAATTCATCCGTATTGAACCAAAAGCTGTACGATTTGTATCTGGAGTGGCTACTGCTTTATTGGGATCAGGCGGTATGGGATCCAATTTATAATTTATCTGTAGTAACTTTTCACTCCTATTTCAAGATAATTTATGTCCTTAATATAGTTTGGAGACTATCTGTGTTGGCTTTATCTGAATTTTGTTGAGCTTAGAGAGACCGGTCCCATCTGTTGTCACTTAGATGCATGAGGGGGTGCCGATTCTCCTCTTACTTGCATTTACATACACAATCTAGCTTGACTTTACCTGTCTATTCATGTTCTTTTGATGGTATATATGCTTGTTGTAATGAAGTAACACATTTAACGTATGTTTAAAACCTAGCCGGATCCGTTGTTGAGTCACTCAAGTCGACCTGGTTTAGTTAACTTGCCTGAGTCAGTAAAAAACTTTAAATGCCAGTCATCGATTTGCCAAGTTGATACCAAGTATAAGTTATTAAATATTTGGATTTAGCTATAATCTGATACTATATTTTATATGTCATGCTTTTTCCTTTCCAGAATTTGATGCAAAGGACTATAAAGCTGCGACAGTTGATCCAATATCTCAATTTTCACTTCCTGTTGCGGTATTATCACCATCTCAGTTAAAATTTAAACCATCTTGGTGACTTTTGACTTTTGGTTTCATTTTGTTTGGTTCGGTTGCAATTAGTACGTTGTTTTCCTGTAGTCTCACATGAATAGGGATCACGGAGAAGATACCAAAGCAATTGTACAACACTCTACTTCAGTTCAGGTAATTGAAGATATTTCCTTTAAATCCCATTTCTTATTAGCGTAACAGTTAAAGGCATAAAATGTTATTATTAATGTGGAAAGTTGATTTTTGATACAAAGAATGTGAGATATTTCTTTTAGCAAGGATCTTTTGTCACCTGTCCCCTGCTCACCTCAACTAGAAGTCTGGTGTAACTTTCATTCAGAATTTCGCTGAAATAATTGGAAGAATTTTGGGTTTTCTACCTGACCAAGTATGCTAGACTGGCTGTACTATTTGTATAACTGCTCATATATCAACATGTGGGTAGAATTTATTCATATCCTTTAATGCAGAATTAAGAATGCATCTTTAATTAAATTACTGAGAATTCTCAGTGCATTCATTTTGGCACAGCTATTGTGGAAATTTTTAAACTTGTTCTCACCTATCACCTTTCCTGGGCAGACCGAAAACAACTTGGGTGGAAACAGTGGGGAAAGACTTGATAGCTAGGAACATACCAGAGAACATGACCTTGGATAGGATAGAATGGAAGAAAATGATCCATGTAAACGAACCCAACTAGAGCTAGGATTAGAGTCGGGTAGATTCTTTTCACCTTCTTCATGAAATCTTTCTGTAGGATTCATTTAGCCGACCCCAACTAGTTTGGGAAAAAGGCTTTGTTGAGTTGAGTTGAGTTGAGTTGTTCTCACCTATCACCTTTCCTGCAAAGGGAAATGTTCTCTTCCATGAATGTTGCTGGCCTATATTTCTTCTATTATATATGATCTTAATCCTTAATTTGCTGAGAAAATTTACAGGTGGATTCTGCGTACATGCTGGACTTGGACAGTCTTGGTTTCAACGTTAAGGTAATTCTGATCCTTACAGCATTTGTGGCCTTCCCTGCTACGTTTTCTCCACATTGTAAATCACGTGCATCTTTCTGTCTCAAGCTTATGCGGCATGTGTACTTCTGAAAGTACACGAAAACCATGTTCTAAAATTTGTATTGTAGTTTAAAATTTTAAGGATAGGGACCTAATAAAATCATACTGTAACGTAATTTTAAATGATTTTAGAAAAATAAGAACAAAATATGAAACGCATCTTTCTTTGGCATGTATCCTTTTTAGCTACTATTTGGGTCCGGTGGAAGGAACGCAATGGAAGGATATTCAAGGGTTACTCTAAGGGAACCCAATACCTTTTCAATAAGGTGATTGCAATATCTATCTCATGGGTCAAAACGTTAGAACCGTTCAGATTTGTATTGGCATACGATTTATGGCATGAGTGGAGTGAGATTTGTACCCCCTCTACCAATAAGCCTAAAGTGGTACAAGCATGGTCCTCTCATCTCAGGGGACCCTCAAATTGAATTTTGATGGCTCCAGTATGGGAAATCCAGGACTTGCAGGTGTTGGTGGGCTTTTAAGGAATGAAAAGGGAGATGTCATTTGGGCATTCATTCAGTGAGCCAATAGGAGTGCAGATTCAAACGAGGCGGAAGTTCGAGCCATCCACCAAGGAATTTGTTTTTTGCAAAGCGTAGACATGAATAGGGTGGTGGTAGACGGGGACTCTCTCAAATCTCATAAGGTGGCTAAGAGAATTGCATACTGTTCCTTGGCGATTTGCAGCACTCTTTGATGAGATTCAAGATAGGTCTTCGATATCTTTCAATCATATAAGGCGAACAGCAAAGGCGAGGCGGGCAAGCTTGCTAGAGATGGGGTATATAGTGAGAGAGTGGAATTTTTCGACTTTCTCCCTCCATAGTCGCTAGTGTTTTTCTTTACTTCATCTGTACTGTCTCGGCTCTATATGCCCGTTCTTTGTATCCTTTCAAGACCTTCTCAATCGTCGTTTCTTCAATGAATTTATCCTTACCATTCAAAAAAATATATATATGAAAATTTTCTCATACAATGTTGAAAAGTCAGATATGGCAAAATCATCCATATTATATCATAACATAGCTCAGTTGGGGGTCTTGGTTTCCAAGAAAATCGCTAGTGCTTTCTCCAGTGTCTAGGGTTCAAGAGAAAATCCGGAGAGCCCCAATTATTATTTTTTGGGAAAAAAAATAAAAGAAAATAAAGGGGCTTAACGAAGACCCTGTAACTTCAGAAGATAAAAAATGGAAAAAGAAATAAGGCAGAATGTCAAGGAAAAATAAATGATAGAAAATAAAGGATAAATGTACTGAAAATAAAGAAAAATAGCTTAGATTTGCCTGTGGCATAGTTGGAGTTTCTTGCTTATCAAACCATATCACTCAATCATACCATAACTTATTATCACAATTTATGTAATTTGATCATAAGTATATAAAGTTTGTCTCCAAATTTGATTTAATAAAATCGCTAAACTGTTTGTGTGTTCCTTGAACTGTAAATTTGAAATTGACAATGCTGTAGACAGTTTTCAATAGTACTATTTGGATAAGCTGATTGTCAAAAGGATTTCTTTCCTCTAGGCTTCAGGATTTTACTTTTCAACTTGTTGAATGAACTTTCTTTCTTTGGGGGTAGAAATATTACTAATTTGAAGCCTTGTTTCTCTCATGATATGCATATCTCAGGCTGGTTATCAAGGGAAGACTCTCAAACTTCGGATTCCTTTCCCTAGACGTGCAATGGATAGGAAGTAAGTCCTTTTAAAGATAATAGTAACTAAGAGTAGATTAAGTGATTTTGTTTCTTTGTATTCTTAGCTTTCTTCGTATTTAATTGACACATTCACAATAATATCTTACTAGTGCAAGTTGTGGGTCAGAGTTTCTTCATATTCATATCTTTCTTCATATTCAATTGACATATTCATAATAATAGCTTACCAATGCAAGTTGTGGGTCAGTATTAGGACTTTTACAAAGCATCACCACCACAAATTTCTCTGCAGTATCCAAGATATGTAACCTGAAACATTATTTTCTCCTTTCAGTTGTTGTGCAATTCTATGTAATATAAAAAATTATGAAGCACTAATGGTCAAGTTTCATACCCAAATGTCAGCTAAGATGCATTTTGAATGAAGATTAACTCATGAGTCTTCAATCTCTTTCTAGTTCCGGGAATCTTAGTTTTGTTTGATTGATACATGCCAACAGGACTATCAAGATGGACTAGTTGGTATTTCTTTATTATTTAGATTCAGTTGGACATTTTAGTGACCCATGTGTTTTTGTAATTCTTTTAGGGATGTGAAGACTCTCATAGTGGAAATGCTTCAAGCTTCTAAACATCAAGATGCCTGACTGCTGAACAATGATGAGGTGTTCATCTGTTTGTTATTTCTATTTTTTAATGGTATTTCTATTTTTTGTTTATCTTAGGGTGAGTCATCTGTTTGTGCATTTCTATAGTTGCAGGTGATAGTGTGTCAAAACTTTCTTCATAAACAAATTCAGAAGCTCTCTCAAATAAAGAGAGAATACTGATTCCCATATTCACTTTTCAAATGCATGCCTATCATGTGCTAAAAAGGAAAAATAAAGAAATACAGTGACTAACTTACGTCAGAATAATAATAATCATTTTAAGAAATTTGATGACGAAACCCTAGACAGCTAAAGGAACATGGTAACTGATGTGATCTGTTGGGTTTGTGACATTATATCTGACTTTGACATAGGGACTTGGCGCCTAGCTGTGTTGCACGGATTCTTTGAATGGCAAAGTACCCTCGCAAGACACCTGTCTGATTCCAACACCCTATGGATTCGGTGGGACATTTTAATCTATTTTTTTCTATTCCCACTGACATAAATTTTTATTTACTATAGGTTTTGGATTATATCATCCTAATTTAATAATATGCTTTTTATATGGAAATAGGACATTAGATTTGCACAACCTATCAAAATTCTCATTATATAAACCATTATAACCTTTTTTAAAATTGATTAAAATATACTGCTGTATCTGTGGATAATTTCTTTTGGGGTTTGTGGAGTCTGACACTCAGTCTCCATGTTGGATTCCAAAATGGATACCCATATCCATTGAACATGCATAACTAGGGACAAAACAAGGTCTGTTTGTCTCAATGTTTGCGCACAATTGAAATTTGAAAGAACCGAGTCTCCTAGTGTGGACACTTGGTTGTAATTATGAATCTGGGTAGGATCTGCTTTGAACCAGTTGTTCACTTCAGAATCCAAGAGAGCCTGCTAGGAATTATTCTAGATTCCACCAAGGGCCGTGATTTATGATGAACTGATGCTGTTGCACTTATCCTTGTGACATTTGATGTTGAGGTTAATGAGCGTGTGATGCAACTAGGTTCATGAATATGCGTGGCAGTTTCCACAGGATCGTCATAGGTAGTTGCCAAGATATTAAACGGTAGAAGAAACATACTTGTCACCCATTCCTAATTCAAGAAAGGTCATCATACAAGTCTTGAAGGTCCTGAATAGTCAATCTTCTCTGTGTATGATGATTATGAATTCAGAAAACTCCCATTTGAGTCCAGATCAATTAGTGACACTCTATTTCACAACCTTCAGGTTGTCCTTGAGGTTATGGGGTCTACGACCTGTCCATCTAACTTCAGGAAAAAAAAAATCAAACGTTTCCAAACTTCATATACATTTTTTTTAAAGAAACTTAATATACATTTTGCAAGCACTTCTCTTTTTTCTTTTTTCTTTTAATGGTAACAAGCACTTCTCTTGTTCTCTGATCGATGATTGTGCAGAGCACCTAATGGGCTGTGCAATTGTGCATGGTTGTGAGATGTTTTCTGAGTCACGAAGGATCGGCCCATGTTTTCTTGTTAACATTATCCTAACATGTGAGAGCTAAGCATCGCAATGGACCATTGGGATACTTAGATTGATAGAGTTTGGCAACCAGAAAATCATCAATGTGGAAGAGATTGGTTGTCTTGACTCTTTGACAGACTTTGCATTTGTTCTTTGATGTTGAAGATTGAAGGTGAATATTCTAGTTCTGAATTAGAACTGGAGGGGACATGAGTTCCATACTATGCTGTTGTCAAGTCATCCTTCCATTTCCTCTAGCGTTTTCTCAGTGTCACCCCACTTTTCCATCAACCAAATTTTACAAGCTTCATCTTAGGCCTTGTGTTGGGTCAATTTTCATCAATCCTCGCATTCACTCAGAGTCGTGAGACTCCGGGAAGGAGGGCCCCAGTTGTCAAGACTGGTGATCTGTACTATACACACAAGGGAATGGTTAGCCCCGAGTGCGATAGGACAAACCCGAGGTAAACTACAAATGTTGATGCTGCAGTTGCTTATTTGGAATTCTCGCAGATTGTGATCACGGGAAGATAATTGCATTTGAGAGCATAAATTTTTAAGGTTTGGATCCGGACAAGGGAAAATGATTGTATTAGAGAGCATAAAGATTAAGGATTGGACCCGGTGCTCCTCTGAGATTTTCAATATCAAGTCATTCTACCAACAGTTGGCCCCCGCCTGGACCTTTGCCTCTTGCTAGTGTGTGAGGCATTCCGGCGCCCCCAAGGGTCTGTGCGTTCGGATGGATGGCCTTGCTAGATAGGACCTTAGTAGTAGACCATCTGTGCAAGCGCCACATGCTGATAGTGGTCCATTGCACTCTCTGTGTGGAGTCAGGTGACTCAGGTGAGTCTGTGGATCACATGTTTCTTCATTGTAGCGTGGCTAGAGAGGTATGGGGTAGGATATTGTGCAGATTTGGCTCGATGCGGGTCTTTCCATCAAGGCTGAGCAACCTATTGGAGAGTTGGTCCGGTGTGCCTTGGCGGTCAAAAAGGAAAGAGCCTGCGTAATGTGGTCTTGGTCACTAAATTATGGGTCTTGTTGAAGGAAATAATGCTAGGGTATTTAAGGGCTTGGTAAAGTCTTCACAATTTGTCTATACTAAGATTATTGCCTTCAAGATCACGTGGGTAAAGATCCTACCGAGCTTTAGGTTTGTAATAGCCTTTGATCTTTGGCAGGGTTGGAGAGAGATATCCTTTATCAACGAGCAGGTGATGACCCATCCCTTGGATGGGAGCTAGCAGATCCCAGAAAATTGAAATGTAATTTTTATGGACCCAGCTTGGGAAATCCTGGGGCCAGTAGGACTGTAGGATTGTAGGAGGTGTATTGAGAGATGAGTAGGGAGTTGCGAGGTGGGCCTTTTCATGACCTATTGGAGTTGCAGATTCCAATGAAGTAGATGCGAGAGGTGTCCTCCAGGGCATGAGGATGGTAAAGAGTAACTTCCCAAACAAGCTGGTTGTAGAGGGAGACTCCCTTAATGTTATTATTTGGCTCCGGAGATTGATGAGATTCGGGATCTAGTGCAACTATTACAGCCGACCCTACAACATAAAAGGCGTTCGGCAAACTCTTTGGCTGATCGCTTAGCGAAAGAAGGGGTGGCCCTTCAGGATAATATTGTTGTATTTAACTCTTTAGTGGCGTTGACCACTTGATACTTTTTGTTTTTGGGGCATCTTGTCCCTCTTCCTGTATCATAGTTTCTTGGAATATATTGTTACTGTTACCTTTAAAAAAAAATGGTATTAGGTGGCTATGGGAGTCAGCCCCATCCATGGAGATTTGCTCATTGATTTGATGAGATTGATAATGACTGTAGGTTACATCCATCTCTTTCTGACACATATGAAGATAGGATAATGGCAATGTGGACAGTTTATTCAGGACTGATGCGGCTAGGGAAGGTTTAGAGATGTTTGCTTTCCTCCCCTCTGAGGGTTTTTATGTATTCTTTCTCTTTCTTTTCTCTTTCTCACTGTATTGACCACCTCGGTTTCCCTCTCTTTTAATCCAATAATTAAAAAAAAAAGGTTTTGAGGAGAAATCCCAATAATCCCTGTTTACTATTTTCAAGCGTGTTCTCCTTGTCCTCCATAAGGAGAATTGCCATTTCTTTTTTGCAGAAATGCTCTTCATCTTTGTTGGGTAAATCTTTCATCTGCTGCTATTCTTTATGCAACATGATTCTTTTAGAAATATACTCAATCTTTGTTGATTTGGCTTCTTCAGTTCATATTGTAATACCATGTTCGTCAATCTGCTAATCACTGATGTAGGGTGATGCGACTTTCAAGAATCAGCATCTTTTTAGCATTTTGCTCCAACAGAAAGCTTGTTAACTAGACTTGTTTAATGATTTCCAAACACTATTTGTTTTATTAATCAACTGAGTAATTAGTTGGTGCTCTGCGCATATTGGAATCAACCAGAGAAAACGTCAGCTGATTTGTTAAGAGGGGCGATTGCCGCTTTGTTACTACTGCTTACTGACGATCATGGAGAAAATTTGCCCTTTCCAAGTATTGAATAAACAATGAGAAGCTTGTTTATTTTCTGTTCTTCCTACACTTATTGCACCTTTCAAAGATATCAATCATGTCTGGGTCATAGTTGAAATGGGGATATATTATTCTGAGATTCTGTATTATTCATGTACCTAAATATTGGTCTGAGGAAATATAGAGTAAATATCATATTTTTATTAACAGATTTCTTCTGTAATCTGATTCCGATTACCATCTGATCATTCAACGCACTTTTGAATGGTGAGGAATCCATTCATAATTAGACAGTGATAAGATGTGACATCTAATTCGATGAAGTTGCTTTGAAATAGCAAGCAATTAGAAATTATTGAAACAGGAATTTTATCTCAAAGGATTGGCATGAAATTTTCTACAATGTTTCGTCAACTGACCACACACGCAATCTGATTGATTGACATTCTTATCAAATGTTGGAAATGATGTCCCAAATCTCATATTTTAACAATCACACTCCTCTAATTACACTTTCCTACATAGCTGTGAAAGTGTTGAATGAGGTGGGCAGCGACTTTTTCAAAACAAGCCCACTGTAGATATCATTTCCCCACAGAAAAACACATATCAGTATTTTTCTTTCTAGTTTAATACTCTGGATTTTTCAGAGACCAAAAAGCTAAAACACAAAAAAATTTCTTGATTACGATTTGAACGAAAATTGATAAATTAGAAGAAAATTTTCATTGTCATCCAAATCAGATCTTCACACTTTCTGCCTAAATTGAGTGGATTTAGGCAGAAAATGAATCATTCATTGACAACTTTCAGATACTTCTAGAGTTGGAAATCCTTGCGAGCTTCTGATCTTGTTTATTTTTTCATACTTCCATCCCCTCTTCTCTTGGTCACAACCAGTGCCATTCTCCTCAGCTGCCATCAGATCAGTCGATAAGCACAGAAGCACACAATGCCTCTGGATCTATGAACTTAGTGTTAGAATTTGTGAGATCCAACCGTTGGATTGGGTGTAGATCTCACCTTTGGATTTTCTGTGGCAGATTAGGCAAGTTGGGTCAATGAGGCAACCCAGCTAAACTAGGGAACTAGTCTAGCTGGGTTAGACTAAAATATTATGTAGAATTCTTTCTATGTTTATCAGGTAGTCCGGGGCCTAGCGGCACCCTAGCCTGGCACCCTAGCCTGGCACCATTCCTGGACCTAGCAGCAGACGGGCGGGCTGGGCCGACATCAAATCCTCTCCTCTTCTGGACATGATAGCCCTTTTGACCATCAAATCTGCCCATCCAACTCTGAACCTTCGAGCCGAGTTCCTCTAGCTACCATAGTCAGATTCGTTTGACGAGCTAGAAGGGTATTAACAACCAGAGATAAGAAGAAACTGAAGACCAGACCTCAGTCAAACACCGCATCGTGGCACATTAGGAGCATAAAAAATCCAAATGGAAGAGATGATCCCTACCATATCAGCCAAGATTGTCCCGGTCAGCGAAGGCCCCTCCCGAAATCCCTCGTTGATGCAGTTCAAATCACAAAGCTGGAGGCGAGTGTTCGAATCTTCCTCGTGAAGATCACAATGAAGGAAAGGGGAAAAAAAAAGGAATAGAGGCGAGTGTTTACAACAAACAGAAGAAGAGAGTGTTAACACAAAAGGCGCTGCGGTCACGCATTCTAGCAAGAGCCTTTCTTCTCTATGTAAATAGAGGGCTGGAAAAAGCAGAGAGACAAGCACACAGTCTCCCCCCCCCCCCCCCCCCCACACCACCACACACACACACACCCCAGAAGAAAACCTAGGTGAAGATCCCCTTACAAGTCTTGAATCTCTCAGCCAACACATACACAGGGGATTGAATCAGAATCGATGGATATTGTTGGCCATCACAAATCCGGCTTATTGCTCATGGTCGGTCCCATTCTAATCAGGTGAATATGATTTAAAATGTATCCACTCACATGTCATTTTCAGTTGATATTATACACACATCTCAATGATCATAAGTCCCAAATCAAAATGTTTTGGCGGAGAATCCAAATCCCCCAAAACACATCATTCAATTATTCAATTATATCTCGGATTAATTTGGTGGGCAAGATGAATTAAAATGAATAAGACAAATTTGCACGGTGGTGAGTCCACATTCAATTGAAAAACTGTTTACTTGGGGAGCAAGAATAAACTGCGTTCTAAAAAGCGCCCATCCAAGTGGCCTCTGTATCTTCACCGCTTTTACCTATCAAAATCCTTTTTTTATTTTTTACAGGGAAAATTGAATTTAAAAAGGTTTTGGTAACCCATTTTTTGAGGTTAAAGGATTTTTTAGGCATGAATTTTCCATCCAAAAATCTTGAATTTAATACTTAGCCCTCTTCTTTTTCAAAAGGGGCAACAGATTATTAAGAAATAATTAAAAACAGGAAGATACTACGAGTTTTTTTTAACGGAAAATTATATGATTATGGTTAATTTAGAGGGATTTTATTATAAATTCAAAGGTCCCTCCCTAGTAAAAACTGAATAGGATTAGTTCAAGTTATATCTCTTTTCATGTATAAAGAAAAGTAGAGAATTCTAGAAATATTTTCTTCTGCTGGAAAATTATATAGTGAAATTTATTTTTCAAAGGGCACAAATTTGTTGCCAGGTTATTAACAGACAATGAAAACCAGAGAGAGAGAGAGAGAGAGATAAACATTGGGGAACAGAGAAAAAAAAAAAAAAACTTTTATTTTATGCCATTGGAGGGAAGAAAATTTTACAATTGGAAACAGAGGGCCTTGTATTTTTTACGCAAAGCCTCCCCTCTGAAATCAATGCTTTTTCTCTTCTTTCAATTTCTAGTCCGAATCGCTTTCCATGCTTCCCATGGCTTTCAAACCTCTCGGTCTCTGCATTACCCAAAAAAAAAAAAAAAAAAAAACACACAACAGAGAAACACATATCAATAACAAAACCAAAACCAGGCCAATCAAACCGAGAAAACAAGAAAGGAGAAAAACCCAATACACATCCCCAATATCTAAATCAAATTAATGAAAAAAACCATACGAAAAATACCTTCTTAGAACTCTTCTTTTCCCTGACTTCATATCTCTCATGAGATAGATCAGAAAGCCAAGTACCAGGACTGACCAACTACAAATCCCCAAAAAAAAAAAAAAAAACCCATTAATTAAATCATCAACTAAATGCAAAACAAGAAAAAAAAATTCTTTTCCTTGTCCTGTAGACTTACATGTAAGCTTTTTTGTATAAACTTGGCTCTCTTCTTAGGCCTCTGAGGTAGTTTACAACCTTTCATTGCCATAAAATCTTCCTCTTTCTCTTTACTGGATAATGAAATAAATAACTTAGGCCAAACAAACCCTCTTTCAAAACCAGAATCCGTCAAAATCTTCTCTTCCAAACCCGATCCCCTCGTCGTGTAATACCGATCTTCCTTCTCCGGCGAACAAGATCGCGATTTTCGATTCTCACTCACCATCACAGAATCAGAATTCCTGAAACAGACCCAACAAAATGAGGCTTTTAGAGACATAAAAAATCAAACTTAGAATAAGAAATTCTTATATGTTTATGGTTTTTTTTTTTTTTGACCTGTTTGGGCGATTGGGAAGAAGAGAAGGGGATTCCTTTTCAGCTCTTACAACACGACGATCAACACGAGATGTTGTTCTTTTTCTAATCAGAGCGTTGGATTTCTCTGAGATTTCTTCATCTTTCATCTTAATGCAACGAAGCCTCTTTCTATTTCCCCACTGTAAGAGAAAATCAGTTTCAGGGGCTCTAAATGCCCTTTGATTCTTTCCTTCTTTCTCCATCTCTGCATAAAGATTAGAAACAAAACCCATTACCTTCAAGAACTAAAAAACCCAAAAAAAAAAAATCAAAGAAAATGCCATAGCTTGAACAAGAGAAGGAAAAAGGAAAATCTTTTTCTTGTTTTTTTAACCTCGAGATTTAGAAAAACAATCAAACTCAAATTATGAGAAAACCCATTACAATTTCAATAGAAATTAGCAAGAAAAATGCAAAGAAACTTACAAAGAATAGTCCGTTACAAATCTTTTCTCAACGCAAATGAGAAGATTTCATGGAAAAAAATGAAAACCCAAATCGATTTTCTAATTTTCTTGATTTCTCTTGGTGGCTGGAAATCGATATCGCCTCTCTCTCTCTCTCTCTCTCTCTCTTTCAAACTTTGGTTTTCTTCTCTTTTTCTTTGCGCTCCTTTTGGTTCCTATTTTCCTCTCTATTAAACAACCACTTCCTATTACATTAACTACTATATAGTAACTCAGGATCATGATAACCGTTTGATTTAAAATGGACGGTTCAGATTTGCCTATTATAGCCACAGACCTCGTTGCTTGAACACCGGAAAGCTTAGGTTGAAACCCTCCGTCCTCTATGTATAAAAACTCACCAACATAAAACCTAAATTGTTACTAACGCCGTTAATCCTTTCTTATCCTCATTCCTCACGGCCTCCTTAGCAGCTGCCACGTCACTTTTCCGTCACGGAGCCGTTTTCTGTCGCTCTCTCGTGTGAAGGATGAGGATGTGAGTACTTTGGAAGGATGGCGAACACGTGTCAACAGATCCACGTTAGATTGGTTCTACCTATGCCATGGTCGATTCGTTCAGAATTTAGGCGTGCAACTTGGGTCGGGCTCAACCCGATTTTGGCTCGGGTTGGGTTAGAATTTGAAAAAGCCAACCCGATTTAATTTCGGGTTGTGTTAGGGTTGAGACTTGAGGCCTTGCTAATCTGACCTCTGCCCTCTAAATTTCTCATGATTTTCTTTAATTCTGCTTTTTTTTTCTTGTATTTTTCTATTTGGCCCTAGATGAACCCAAATGCAACCCAACTCGATTTAGAGGCGGGTTGGGTTAGGGTTGACCATCCTCAACCCGAGGTTCGGGTGGGCTCGGGTTAGGGTTGAGGGAATGCTATCCCGAGTTGGGTTAGGGTTGGCTTCAACCCGACCGAACCCGACCCGAGTTGCACCCCTAGTTCAAATACCATCTCATTCGGGTTCTTTCTTAAATGTTTTTCGGATCTTATTTTATGGGTCACAGTTGAAATTCAAATAGGACTGTACATAAGACTTTTTTTGGGTACACAATTAGGGCTGAGGATTAGAGGAGGAAAGAGGGACGAAACTAGGGTGAGATCGGAAAATCGTCGTCCAAACAAAAAGCAAAAAGCAGGAAAGTGAAGTATTGTTTATTATATTTAGTAGGATTTATTAATGTTACCGAAATACCCCTCTTGAATAGAAATAAATGACCGAAAAAGAAGGGCATTTTTGTACATCAACACCCTCCATTCTAATCTAAGATGCTCTAATGGATTTTGTGGCTAGGTCTAGGTCGCCCTCTAAAATAGTTTTGGACCTCAAGATATGGATCCCATTAACATGGTTAGGATCCAACTGTGTACATTAACGTTCGGACACTTTGGATCCATTGGACCGTTTGGGTCCATTGACACACGTAGAGGAACACTTTGAAAGGATTGTACTTGCCCATAGTCCATAGAAACACTGGTTTGTACCACCATATAGAGTTGATATATGGAATCCTCTATCAAAGCCTATTTGCAGCTTTTGTATTCCCTTGGCCTCGGGCCACAACAACGATGGCCCGATCCTCTACCTAAGCTTTGGGAGTAATTGGTTATTTCAAGGGGTATCAGAGTCGGGATGTGGTAACCCTTGTGCTACCCGGTGGATGTACAAAATTCCTCCGAGAAGATCTCATAGTCCCCACGTTGCTTCGCGGGGTGGGGGGGCGGGGATTGTTGGGGGTTCCACGCGAAAGCCAAAGATCCCACATCAGAAAAGCGAATGGAGGCAGAAGGGCTTATAATGATTTTGGTACTCTCCCTTTTAACAACCTTTTAAGGGCCTCACGGCATGATCTGGGCTCAAAAACCAACAACTCCTTGATAATAAAAATCCACATGTATGGCCAACCCTAAAGAGGGGTCACACGTATGTACAGCCAACCCAAAAACAAAAAAGTGAGGCCACGTGTGAGGAGGTTTTTGAAGTATAATGATTAAATAACACCAATCCAAAAGCAGGGTCACACGTAGTGATTTTAACATCCTTCCACGTTTAGCTTCCAATTTGGAGGCTTAGAGTTGACACAATTTGGATGGTTTGTTTCAACAGGCGAATCATCCAAAGGCTCAGTATTAACAGAATCATCTTTAGAAACATCCGCAACAAGAGTAGAATAGGGTTGTTATGCAACAACTGTTGTTCACTGGGGGATGCCTTATCACTAGGAAGAGACTTAGAATACCTGGTCCTATCTTTCTCAATTCATGACGGCCGTGTACAGCCAACCCAAAAAAACAAAGGTGCCATGTGTGAGAGGGGGGCGTGGGTGTTGAAGTATAAATGATTAGATAACACCAACCCTAACAGTTTAAGCTTTTGGAGTAATTGGTTGTTTCACAGTGGAGACTCATTTTTTTCATTCCAAACAAAAGAATTTATGCTCTAATATTTCTTACTCATCCAAATATCTTATTTAATCAGAGTTAGGAAAGAGGGAATAAAAGGCTTATAAAAAGAAATGATTTATTATGACTCTTTTTTGGATGTGCAGCCCAATTGCATTTTGGTGAAATTTATGTGTAAACTGCACTATAAAAGGTAATTTTTAAGAAGGCAGTTTTACAGACAATGCAAGCACAACCTACACCTAAACTGACCATTAACAAGCCATCTCCCCTAGGATCAAAGAACAAGAAAAATCATAGATGCTAAAATTTTGTTCATCTCTTATATTAACATTTTAAAAGGAGTCCTAAAAATTAAAAGCTCGCTATAGGATTCAACATAACTATCTAAACAACTAAAGTTTGCAAACTAGGAAAATGCTAAATAGCAAGAAGAGAAAAGTTTTACCTTCTACAAATACTTTAGGAAAATCATATTTCCCAAAACTTCTAAGTTTCTTACTTCTCCATATTTTTCATGATTTCAACTTGCTATCTTTATGGATTTGTGCATTTCACATCGACGTGTTGATTTAGCAGAAAATATCCATATTCCTTTTTTGTATTTTCCATTTGATAAACTTCCACTTGTGAATATTAGACCTGGCAAACGGATGGGTCGGGCCGGGTCAACCCGCGGGTGATGCAGGTGCGGGTCACACGGGTCGGGTCAGGAGATGACCTGCATTTTTGCGGGTCAGAATTTAGGTGACCCGCGCGGCCCGCGGGTGGGCCCGGTCAACCCGCGGGTCACCCGAAAATTCAAACAGTTATTTATTTTTGAAAATGTTATCACTGGATTTTGATGAGGGGGGTATGGCCGGCACCGTGGGATGATCCAAACCGTCCATTAGATGGCCCACGGCCTAAATAGGTTGTGCCCCAAAAATCATTTCAATAGGTTGATCCTAACCCTCCGATCTATATAGAGGGTTAGGATCAAGTGATCAACCCTCTAACATTCAAATCGGAGGGTTGGGATCAACCTATGGTGCTAGCCACAACCTATTTATATTCTATGGTGCCAGCCATAACCTATTCAGGCATCAAACCCTTAAAAAATACATTAGCATGACAAAATCACCATCCCTTGCATTAGAAAAAAAAAGCCATCTAACTAGATTAGCATAACAAAATCACCACCCTTAAAAAAGCCAAGTGACTTGCGGGTGCCCGCGGGTTGACCCGACCCGACCCGTGTTTTTGCGGGTTGGGTCACCCGCGGGTTAGTTTTGACGGGTCACTAAAACTCAGACCCGTGCCCGCAAATTTACGGGTGGGTCGGGTCGACCCGCGGGCACGGGTCGCTTTTGCCAGGTCTAGTGAATATTCCCAAAATAGCCATCCTCAAAATATCGATAAATTCTGGATTGCATCAAAACACATGGTCCTCAGACACACCCATCTCTATAACCAGCCTTGCTACATGGTCTAATATCACAAAACACACCAATGTCTATAACCAAAATCAGTTCAGAAAGTAAGAGCAAGAGATTGGACATCAATTTCAGCAATTGAAAAACAAAGCAACTATATGGTTATAGTTATTGGCTAACTTCATGTTTTGCAATAACTAGAAATAGTTCAACTATCTAAAATTTTGTCGAGATAAAAGATTTTTTGAGTAGCAGAGGAGTGCTATTAGTTAAACATTACCTTCACTTCTACCACTGGTGTTCAGTAAAATAGTCTATAGACCTATGTCCAGGATACAACCACCACTTGAGACCTGTGCACCCCCTCAGGCATGGAGGATTAGTTTGATGTGAAAGACTTGCCCGATGAAAATTTTGAAAGATAAAATGCTAAACATTGGAAAATTACCTGTGCACCCACTCAGGCATGGAGGATTAGTTTGATGTGAAGTACTTGCCCAATGAAAATTTTGAAAGATCAAAGGCTAAACATTGGAAAATTTAAAGGAGAAACTCCATAGAAATTGATGCAATGATATAAAGCTAAGGATTTTAGGATGTGCATTGGCAGACATAATGGTTTCTCTCGTACGTACGCAACAAAGATAACAAAGATTCATAATGTTCGGTTCTAAATGGGTCTCAAATTAATTAGCAAATATAAGTTATTGGTAAAACGACCAATTTCTCCCAAAGCTTAAGCCGTTGGAGATGAGTTTTTTAATCTTTGATACTTTAACACTCCTCCTCATGTGCGGGTAGGGGTGTAAACGAGCCGAGCCGAGCCGAGCTTGGCCAGGCCAGGCTCGGCTCGGCTCGGCTCGTTAAGCTCACAAGTGAGGCTCGGCTCGGGCTCGGCTCGGTCAGGCTCGCGAGCCTTACCGAGCTCGGGTTATATTATGTTCACACCCCTCATCTTCCCTGGACAGCCCTACTAGTGTAATTTGACTACTTTTTTTACACTATGGGGGGTGGTCCTAGTAACAAATGGGGTTCCAAAAATGAAGTGACATATTTTGCCCCCGTCTTTTCACTCCATGGACAACCCTTTTAATGTATATATTAATATATAATATATATATTTAAATATATTAAATTCTTAACGAGCCTTAACGAGCCGAGCCGAGCCGAGCCTGGCCTAACTCGGGCTCGGCTCGTTAAGGATTCGAGCCGAGCTCGAGCGAGCTTCCGAACCCGAGCCAAAATTGACACCCTTATGTGCGGGCCCTCTTTTTAGGGTTGGCCTACACGTGGCACATGTGGCCCCTCTTTTGTGTTGGCCACTACATGTGGATTTTTAATACAAGGAGTTTTGAAGTCAGGACCTTTGCTATGATACTATGTGAAACAACCAATTACTCCAAATGCTTAAGCTGCTGGAGATGGTGTTTTTTAATCTTTTTTAACACACAGAAAGGAGTATGTACTTAATTCACAAAATAAGTTGTTTGAGTCACAAAATCCTCTTAATTAATTGCTTTCAGTGTCCTTTTTTTTTTTTTTTTTTTTTGATCGGTGCTTTCAGTGTCCTTGATTTCGTGGAGGAAGCGAAATTTTGAATTTCTTCTTTTTGAATCTGTAACCATGCACGTAATCCTATATTAATTGTCACGATTATACCATAAACAGATGGTGCTGAATTTTATTAACTGTCATGTACTGAGACCTAAATAGATCAGACCTCCAAGATGAGCTTCATCACAATACCTAGAACACCATATCAAATCTTTCATCCAACAGGCATGGCAACATCGTGACTCTATTTTGCATGTCTTGACCCGTATCGGAGTGGGATAGCTCTAATCCCAAGTAAATTGTTAGCTTAGAGACTCCATTAATTCCAGCAGACACATAAATGTAGGCTACTGATATTGGCCTTGTCATGTTTTTGATAATTGAACTAACTTATGAGCTTCTCTTTTATTATGTAAACAAATGTCAAAGATCATGACAGATCCCAAAAAGCTCTCATAAGCCAATTAAAAAAGTAGTGATATTAAACTTCAACTTCCTTACAAAGTAAAAAGTTATCAGATGCATATGGGTCACCACTATGAAATGAATATGTATCAATCATGTATTTGTAAACATGCAATAACAAGCAATAACATATTATAGATTAATCAAATTTAATTAAAATTATCAGTATGCACAAATCAACACATATTCAACATATCAATAGAGAATTAACTTTAATACTTCATGTCCATGCCTGGAATAATTTTAGTTAATTCTACAATAAATTGTGATCAGAAGTGTGATTTTTAACTCCTTAGAATGGTTGATTTCCAAAAATAAGATTTGGGCTTCGATCACAGAGGCCAGAGAGAGTGCGAGAAAGCTCTAAAGGATACACCATTGATAGCGTGCTAAAAAGGTGCATAAAGGGTAGTAAAATTAATCTAGGCCCATTGGTGGGCATAATGGAAAGTATAAGATTTTAGGGCTCAAGTGTAAGATATACTTGGTTAAAATGAATTGGATACAGCTATGATTTGACCGACACTTCGAATTTATTGCCAATGACCAACACTTCAAATTTATTGCCGACACTAGGGCTGCACAACAAAACCGCTCAAACCGATAAACCGAACCGAATCGGTTCGGTTCGGTTTTTGTACGATTTTCACAAAACCGATCCAATCAGTTCGGTTCACGGTTCAAAAAATATTAATCCGCCAATCCGAACCGAACCGGCAATTGATATGAAAACCGAACCGAACCGGTTCAGATATCTCTTTTTAGTATTTTTTGCCGTTCAACTTCAAACTTCAAACGGTTCGTCCTTTATCTCCAAAATCAAACGGTCCAAAGTTGTCCATTATCCCCAAATCAAACGGTTCGCCCAATATTAATCAATTATGTCTTTTTCTATTTATGACTGCCCATTACTTATAGGTAAAATACAGATAAACCGTGAACCGAATCGGTCAAAACCGGTTCGGTTTGATTCGGTTCAACTGCCAATCGGTTCGGTTACAGTTTGGAAAAAATCCAAACCGATGGGATCGGCTCGGTTTAAGAAATTCCCTTAAACCGACCCGGACCGAACCATGTGCAGTCCTAGCCGACACACATGTCGTGTTGTGTCTGACACGACACCCGTGTCCACACGTATCGACACTCCTCTGTGTCGACACTCCTTTGGACACTTTTAGATGTACTGCTAGAAGTGTTAGGAACTTTATATGTATGTATGTGAATGAGTGTGACACTACTTCTAGTTTTTTAGGGGTTTTCATGTTAGATACCTTGTATCCGTGTCTTAAGTCGGTAAAAACTCAGCACACGAATCCGTGTCCACAAATTATGAGTATGTGTACTTCCTATTTTAGCAGCGTCCCCGTTTCTAAATTTTGGGAGTTTACCGTGTCTGATACCCGTGTCCGTATCAAGACGCGACATTAATGTCCATGTCTACAAATCATAGGGATAAAGTAAGGATGATAATGTGTTTAGTTTTATGGTGTGGACTTTATTAGAGTTTATAAGCTTTTCAAAGAGCATTGCCTAAAAATACCTTTTTCCCTTTGGAGTATTTTTTATTTGTTTTTCCATAAAATTACACTTTTTACCCTATATCCAAACGCCCCATAAAATGCTTGCTTAGCTATAAGATGATGGAAATCAGAGTAGATCAAATGCAAATGCAAATGCGGGGTGAATAGATGAGACAAGAGATCTTCTTAGGCTACAATGGCAGAGGGTTTTCACTACCTTCAAAGGGTTTTCCTTACATGTGTTTTCTGTTTGTAAATAGTCCCTTATCAGCAACCATTACAATCCAACAGCTAAAAACACATGTTCTTTTTTATGGTATTAAGTTACATAAGAAATTTATGGTATTTATGTTACATGGACTGCATGAAGAACTGTGTGTTTCTAAGGCCTATTATAGATCACTAGATTCGGTCGAGGTTAAATATAAAGCCTATGCCCCTGTTTGGATTGAAGAATTTGCTGGAAAAGTTTTGACAAGAAAAACTTTTCTAAACTTTCATGCTTTTCCATTGTTTCATTACATATGAGAAAAAAATTGAACAGCGGGGGTTCGTTCAAGTTTTATTTACAGGGACCTTCAATTTATAACGATTTTCCTAAAATTTTCCTAAGAAAAAAATTTCATCAAATATGTTTTCCCTGAAATCCAAACAGGCCCAAGAGAACAATGCTAAAAAGACGTCTCTGATAGGGTCCTTCCTAAGACACTTTCCCTGCAGATGGATCGGTTGGTTGACTTACACCCTTGTATAAAGCCTAAGTGTGTCAAAGTATAGTCTTTTTGGTGCATTGGGCTAGCATTTCTATTATTAAGACAAATCGTGTTGGGACAACATATCCTTTGTTCTCAAGACATGATATACACAAAAATTTTATGACATTGTCATGTGTCCTATAAAGAAAGCACAACTAGTATTATGGGCACACCTCTATAAGGCCAAAGTTATGGACCAGAAAATCCTTCACGTCAGGAGTTCACTGAACTCAAAAGGCTATTGGTGACAATGTTATCTAATATAATTAAGAAAATGATATCAGCACAACCATATTTTTTATATTTGCACAAACCCAGTTGTGTTTTAGCATTTAAAGAGCTGTCAAAAGCCTATTACATTTCCCATAAAGCTCTCAGCAGCCAATGAAAGAAGAAAAGACAGCTGGGTTTGTGCAAATATCAAAATATGGTTTTTCTGTAATTAATGTGTATTCTCTATGCAATGAAAATTTTCTTTTCATCCTAATGAAGAAAGAGCAATAGTTATGTAGCCAGTGAAAAACTTTTGGTAAGAAATAGACAATCTGCATATTTCTTTAAGTGACAAATGATGCATTCCACTCGAGGGTTGGATCACATAGAAACCTAAAACCTTGAATCACTTTATTTTATCCAATGTTACAAGAGAGAAACTTTAGTGATTTCCTTCAATTTGCTCAAGTTTTTGGGATGAAATAGGAAACTCTGTCGAATGGTAAAGAAAAACAAATCACAAAAGACTGCAGAAGCTTCATATCATGAAAATAGGATGAAGTTGCCCAATCTTCTAGTCCTTGTGGAGGACTAGAAGAAGTCTACAATCACATCGGTTTCGTCATGCATACAGGCATCTCTCAGTTGAAGAGAGAAACTATATATCTGTATTTATCTAATGTATTACATAAGAATATAGTGAAAGTAGGATCCTATGAAATGGGAGAATGTTTGAGTTATCTCTTAGACTTGGGCACTGTTCGTTTGAGATTATGCCAACTGATTGTGAGTCCAATAATTGGTTTTTGACTCATAATCTACTGGCATAATCTTAAACGAACACGGCCTTAGGGGCCGTTTGGATACGCGGATTTTAGAATCCGGGAATACTTCAAAATTGTAGCTAAGAGACAAGAGAAGAAGTGGACCAACCGTTGTTTTTTACTTCCCTTCTTTCCGTTAGCAAGAGAGTAGCAGATCCTTCCATATTTCCAAGTTTTGAAAATCTCAGGATGCAGGAGAGATTTTTAAAACATGAATTTCCCACTTAAAATCCAAGAAATGCTATCAGGACAGCATACAATAGCTTGGTCATGAACCCTCTTTTACACTGTTTTCAAACTAAAAACCTGGATTCTAAAATCCGCGTATCCAAATGGCTCCTTAATGTAACCCCACACTACCACCATGTCTCTTAGCACTGATATGTATTTAGTATTTTAATCAAACACGATTTTAGACAATTAAATTATTAATCCCATTAATGTGTTCTAGCTTAATTAGAAAAGTGTCTTGCGATGGGAAATACTAACATTGGTACCTGAATTACAAATATGTCTCTTCAGAATGGGAGAGAAGGGATTTAGAGAACGTGGGATTTGCCAGCGTCCATCACAGAAGAACACAGCCTTAGGACTCAGAATTGGATATTAGTTTTGGACTAGAATCGGTTATCAAATTCCAAAATAAACAGCGCCTTAGGGCGCCAATATATAAGGAATGGATTTGGCGTATATTTGAACACAAAGTTGTTTCTCAATCAATGCACTACATGGTTACCGCACCATATGTTTGACATCTCATCACCACCTCGTTGTTTCCTATTGTAATTAAACGTATGTCGATTTTCAATGCACATGTTTGAGGAGGCATGTTATAACATATCAAATCTTCTATCTTCGGATTGCTTGGATGGTAGCTTAGGCACGTAGGGTGTATTAAGCAACTAATATTGAGTGAGACAAAATCTTTATTTTGTTATTTCCATACTTATCTTAATATCTTTCTTGATCTGTCTAGATCTGTCATGTTATCCCTGTTTTATAACACTCATCAGGGCTCTTTGTAATCAATCAAGGTCAGTGGAAATCACTAATTTTACGCCTCACATATAAATGCCCCCACAATTTTTGCCATAAATCATCAGAAACAAGTTTTGTTGGATGGAAGAACAAAAAGATAGAGACAAGTAGATGTGGGTCATACCCTGGCCTCTCACAAAAATCAGTCCAACGACATAAATTCAGTCAGTATTGAATTGTATTGTTAGAATGAGGATGAGAGGTATTGAATTGTATGGTTAGAATGAGGATGAGAGCTACGTTTGTTCTGCTATGCTCTTCAGCTTAGTAAAATGTAGGGCCTCTTTGTATTCCTATAGAAATTGCCGGAATATATATCATCTTTATAGTTTTATGAGGATAACTAGCTGCACGCGTGGTCCACATATGCACCTCAAACAGGGAGACATGTCTCTGTCCACTGCTTAATTTTAGGGTTCCCCTGCTTTACGCATTCGCCCCCCTTATAACCTGATTTGACGTGAACAGTGGGCAACTTTAACTCTTTTTGACGTCAAATCACAATATCAGGGGGGCGCATGCGTAATGCAGGGGGAGTGAAAGTATCATCGCGCTAATTGTAAAGGCAGGTAATTGTTCTACATGTGTGAGGTGCATTTACACACCTTATCTTTTGTTGGGTCCCAGGTTGAACTCACCTGTAAAAGCTAGAAGTGAAGGGAGGGTGTCCAAGTCCTTATAAGCCTTTCATCCATTCAAATTTCCGAGGTGGGATCTTTTGCTTTCCCATGGAACCCCCAACAAGTCTACAGCTACTATGCCTCAAACTTTTATATGCATCTTCAAATTATACAGTTAATGGCTTCCAAAGCAGTCTTATAACATTTGAAAAAATGCCAGCTTCATATACAAGGTCAGAATATTCACCTCTACATTCATAGGTCTATTGCTAGTATTTCTCTAAATATTTTATATGCAAGAAAGAATATTAGCTTAAAATAACTTTATTTCAAGGGATTTCCCAGGAAGATTTCGTGGCCCCTCCTTTTCAAGAGAGAAGAGCTTACCTCATATGAATTAGATGAATAAGAGCTACAAGGTGGGCATACGGGCCACCTTGTAGTTTATTGAAATTCTTCTAGTTTATAAAGTTCTAAATAGCCTCAAGGGCCACCAACAATTTCCCATTTATTATATTTGACGCAAAAATTTTAGTCTTATGAAAGCAAACCACAACTTAATAGAGTTAGAAATCTTGGCCAAGACTGCATGCTAAAAGTCTTGCCCAATGTGTCTTCTAGGAAGAAAACCACAACCCCTTCTCTTTATATATCAAATCCTTTGTCTTCTGTCTCTCTTTCATTATTTTGCTTATTATTCCTCTTTTCATCTCTGCTCCAAAGAGGAATAGTAGAAACTAGCATTTTTATCTTTGTTCTTATTCTTAAAGGGTTTGAAGTTGAGGTTCTTTGCTCTTGTGTTGATGGCTTTGGTCATGGGCTCGAGCCCTACGTTCGATGGCTTTGACCATGAGTTGAATTTTAAAGACGCATATGCACCCGCACCGAGCCCTACGTCCGATGCGACTGTTTCCGTCCCCACAATCTTCGCCTCCTTAACGGCTCTTATCTTTGGATTGTTCTTCTGCTGAGGATTATTTATTTTACCTTGTTTTACATGGGTCTTTGATATGGAGACTTTTTCTCTCATTTGCTCCTTCTAGAAACAACAAACTCTCTCTCTCTCTCTCTCTCTCTCTCTCTCTCTCTCTCTCTCTCTCTCATAAATATGATAAGTTCTTGGAGCAGGGCTCTCTCTCACATATAAATGTGACTAAGTCTTCGCTAATACACATTAGAGTTTTCTTTGAGTAGAAAGAGTCACAGGCCGAAAGCTTCAAACCACACAAGTTTCCACTATGCACATTAAAGAGTCACAAGACTCGACCATTTCTTTATGTCTTTAATAACCCTCGTGTAATTTGTGGTATTGCTTTCACCCCTTCAAATCCCAACTAGAGGCAACACCGCACCACAAGCTCCTCTTAATTTGCCAAATGAAATTAGGCCACATTTGGATACCAGCAAGATTTAGATTTGGATTTAGTTGATATTTTGAACTAGATCAGATCTTTAGATTTCCAAATCAGCTACGACAGTGCAAAAAATTCCAATTTTCAATTCTTTTCTACGAGACATTATTTGGAAATCAATATTTGTGCAACTTCCGTCACCATCGCTGCTCCTCGACGTTGCTCCAGCAGCAAGAGACATCCCTCCCTCCCTCCCTCCCTCTCTCTCTTAAAACATGATCATGAAGATGATTGATGTGTATTGTATCCAAAACTCAAATCCAAATCAAAATACAAATGCATGAGGTATCCAAACGGGCCCTTAGGTTTTCAGGAGCCTGTATATGTTGAAATTCTGATGAATTTGGCATCCGCACGGTAAAGACAATATCATACCAAAGGTGTGGACAACGCTATAAAGACAAGTTTCCTATATTGATGTTGTTTAACATCCCTCATGACTAAGTGCATCACTGATAAATCGGTCTTTCTGTTATGTACCAAACTAATACACAAAGCTCCAAGAATTATGAAAAGCGCTGGGCTAGCCCCTTTAAACCCGTTCTGTAGGGTCCACCTAGTCTTGCACCAGGTTGGGTCCCAGCTAGTCTCGTACCTATGTAGGCCACCACTTGGTATCAAATAACATGCCATCATGCATCCACATCTGCCATCCTCGGAAGCCTATTCTATGGTGGATTTCACTTTGGCCTTTTTTAAGGTAGCCATTTCCACTGGTAGCCCCTTCCATGGTGGCCCAAATCTTTAGTCACTTCGCTAGACTTTTCATTCTATCTTTTTTTCTTAATCATGTAGCCCTTTTCAGGTAGTCCTCTCCACAAGATACTCATTCAGTTACTCAAACACTAGGTGTGGTGGTTGCTCTCATACCAATTGTTAAGTACCTAATTAATATTCCAAAAGCTCTAGAACTAATGGAACATATCAGGCTAGCCCCTCTAAACATGTTCCATATATACTAGTATGGGTCCCACATATTCTCATACCTAAAAAGGCCCCCACATAGGTGTTAACTTACCAACTTCTCCAATAGCTCAACCTGTTGGAGAAAGGCAGTATTTAATCTTTTATACTTTAACACTCCCCCTCACGTGTGGCCCCACTTTCTAGGGTTGGCCTACACGTGGCTACATGTGGCCCCACTTTAGAATTTAGCCATTGCATGTGGATTTTGCGCATCTGCTCTGGTACCATGTTAAGTTACCAACTTCTCCAATAGCTCAAGCTGTTGGAGAAAGGCAGTATTTAATCTTTTATACTTTAACAATAGGATCATAACACTTTCTCTTTCTTGTGAAGGGCTAAGATTAAATCTCACTAAAAGCAGGTTTCTTAATATGTGCTCTTCACAAAAACATGAAAGAGTGATTTATGGATGCACATCGGTGGAGGTGAAACGATCTCTCTTATATGATGTATGCTCATATTTTTCCTCGGCAAAATATAAGTAGGCCTGGTTGGAAGTAGAAGTGGGCCAATGTTAAAAACTGTTTATCATCTTCCTATCAGTTGGCCCGATCAAAATCCACTCTCATCGGATAATTCTAAAGGTGGGGCCAAACTCGACGGTATAGATCGATGCCCATTTACATGCTCTTGATCATGGGATTGGTACACTTTCTCAGCGTGTTCTAAGGTGGGACCTGGTAAGTGGATGGTCTAGATCATTATATCTGGGGACTGACATGTAAGATCATGAAGGCCGTTGTGTCATATTATCATGCATAGTTGTTATATGGAACAGTTTTTATTTTCACCCCCCTGTAGTACGTATTCGCCCCCCTGTTATCGTTTATTTTGACGTCAAAAAGTGTTGAAGTTGCCCACTGTTCACGTTATCAGTGGTTTGGAGGTCGCCCTTCATCTTTTGAGACATAAACATTTTTCATAGTAAAGTTGGCATGTGATGAGTCGCAGACTCTGTCTCTTCTTTTTGTCGTTCTACCACGTAGAAGAAATCCATTGTTTTTTGAAAGAAAGCAAAAGAAAAAATTATCATAACATGGGTCCAAACTTTGGATACTTTTTAAAAGAGGAATTTTCTAACGGGTATATTGAACATTGTATGACTGATATTCCCTACATTATTTTGATAATGGCACTACTCACTTTGTTTTACATTTTCAGGGAAATGACAAGAACATATCCATGTTCTAATAATTGCACTAACTCATCTCGACTTTTATTATTTGAAGTGCAATCAAAGATTATTATGTTTCCCAAAAAGCTAGCTCTCAAAAGCTAATTACAAAGGGAAAAGACAAGCTGAGTTTGTGCAATTATTAAAACATGGTTGTGCTGATATCATTTCTCTTTTTTTCATTTGATGTTCATAGCATCACGAGGTGTGGCACGCTTAATTAGTCAGGGTGATGCCCTTGATATTTGATCCAACAACAGTGGACTTTATCATTAAATCCAACACCCACATCATATAATTTCACCATATTATTAGGGAAATGATATTTACGCCCCTTTTATCACCAGGGACACCCATTTACCAGTGTACTTTGCAATCAAAGCCTCTGGATTTTTCTGACATAAAGTACATGAGCCCCCTTTTTGCCATTGATACACTGACGTTGAGTGTCCCTGGTGATGAAAAGGGACGTAAATATCACTTCCCTATTATTATTAAGCGTTCAAACTACAGTTAGTTACTTTGAAAATTGTAAAAAACAAAATGCAAAATATAGTAGTGGTAATATCATTCCTCACCCAACTATATATCCAAGCTTGCTCATATGGATATCCGTAGGCTAGTGAAAAATAGGTGTTTTTATGACTAAATACTTAGGCTAGTGAAATTAGCATTGCATGTTTTGATAATGGGCCGACCTCACCTTGTCGTTTCTTTTTAAAATGGCTACTAAGAGCTTTTGGGAATTGTAATAGCTTTTGATAGCTTGTTAAATAACGTACGACGTAATGGAAATATCTTGGTCTAAATCTGGTGGTTTGCAGAATTCGAGACCTAATGATGTTCGGTTCGTCACATGAATGGAGTGGAAGAGTTGGGCGGCCATGGAAATATCTTGGTCTAAATCTGGTGGTTTGCAGAATTCGAGACCTAATGATGTTCGGTTCGTCACATGAATGGAGTGGAAGAGTTGGGCGGCCATGGAAATATCTTGGTCTAAATCTGGTGGTTTGCAGAATTCGAGACCTAATGATGTTTGGTTCGTCACATGAATGGAGTGGAGGAGTAGGGCGGCCGTTCAACTCTTTGGGACTGTATTTATTCGTTTTTCGATTCTCCTCCCGCCTCCTCCCCAGTTCGTGTTAATAAAAAAGGTCAATGCGAGGATTTAACTTCAAAGTAATCACTAGAGTTTGCCCTTATCTGAACAGATCTTGTTAGGAAATAGGACTTCATAGTGAGCTCCAAATATACACAATTGGGGTGGGATGACTCCTACAAGCTTTCCCCTCCTCCCCTACGAAATGAGCGTGAGAGTTCCCCCACAAATGACTCAAGTAGCGAAGGCCCTTTCTTTCACGCTTAGTCAACGCTTAGCTGTAGCCAAGAATACTGTGTTGATACAAATGGGTACCATGAATGATCAAATGGTGAAGATGCAAATAATCAAAGTAAGAAACAGGAGGAGATTAGAAGGAGCAAAAAAGAAGCAGGCAAGGCAAGCCGAAGCTTTCTCTTATAGACTCTATTTCCCCACATATGCAGCTGGCTTCACGGAAATAAGTCTCAAAGATACAATGCCTACATCAAGAACAAGGGCTCCACCTCAAGTTCAAGACAACCAGTTTGCCCAACTTAGAGAAAAAGGAAGAAGAAGAAAGGGAAGAAAAAAGTATTTTGAAAATGACCCGAGCCTTCTTTTATAGAAGATGAAAAGACATGAAAGCACCCTTTCATTCAAAATAACACATTTTCACAACTCAAATATCTTTTGAATGGAAATCCGATTTCATAAAAGAAGTGTGTCTTTGTAAAAAAAAATTTATTTTTCAAATTTTAAAAATAAAATATTTTTCAAATTTCCAACATACTACTAGCCAATCAGCTAGAGCCAAATCTTCGATTGCCGACCAGAGTCACCGATGATACTCCCCTTTCAAGCTGAGAGAGATTCAATAAGATACTTAGGTAGAAATAGAGAGAGCTAAAAACTGAAAAGTATGTATAGAGAAATTTATATATGCTGCATCTAGTAATCAACATTTACAAGATATTTAAAGAAATTAAATCTGCCCCTTCATTTGATAGGGTTGCCCCTCCTAGTGGTTAATTTTATATTTTTTTGATGGGTAACTAGTGGTTCTATAAGTAAGGAAAAGGATTAAAAATCAGAAAAAAGAGGGTGACCATGGTTAAATTTGGGGTGTCTATATTATGAGCAGATATTCAATACATATGAAAATAATTACATTTATAAGGTGTTGAATAGTTAATAGGAAATTTTCATTTATAAAGTTTTAAATAGCCTCGAGGGCCACGGAATTTTTTTCCCATTTATTATATTTAACCCAAACATTTTAGCCATATGAAAGCAACCCACAACCTACTACAGAAAGAAGTTTTGCCCAAGCCAGCATGCTAAAAGTCTTGCCCAGGAAGCAATATAACAGTGACTTTCTTTTTTTATGATTTTCCAACTAAATATGCAAGAACATCATATTTATTCTAATTTTTTTTAAAGTTTAAAAAAGACCATAAAAAAAGGGAAATGTTATCAGCACTACTGTATTTTGATGAGGGCACTCCTCACTTTAATAAAAGCACGGTATGGCCCACACCATAGGATGATCCAAACCGTCCATTTGATGGGCCACAACCTAAATAGGTTGTGCCTCAAAAATCATTTCCTTAGGCTAATCCTAACCCTAACCTAACCCTCTGATCTATAGAGGGTTAGATCAGCCCTCTAACATTTAGATCGGAGGGTTAAGATAAACCTATGGAAATAATTTTTGAGGCACAACCTATTTAGGCTGTGGCTCATCTAATGGACAGTTTGGATCTTCCTATGGTGCGGGTCATACTGTACTTTTAATAAAGTGAGGAGTGCCCTCATCAAAATACAGTACTGCTGATAACATTTCTCTAAAAAAAAATTGGAAATTTATATCTATGCTCAAAGTATAGAACCCGTATCACTCGCATTGCAAAAAAAAAAAACCAGCCTCTTACTTTCATGTGTCATGTGAGATTAACGGAGTGCTAAATTGAAGCGCATTCATCAATCCTTTATTTTTACGTTTTTCAGTGCCATTATAAATTCACTTTGGTGACGTGAACCCTTGGGTTTAGAATTCCTGTGAGATTAATCTCACGAATCTCACCAAAACACGTGTTTTCTAATCTCAGCCCTTCACACGAAAGTGAGAACTCCCAAGTTGGAAAAAAGTTTAAATTAAGAGGGGGGTGTGGGAACCAATTCAAAGGGGTGTTTTCAAGGAGCGGAAGGCTACAAGAAAAGGCTTAAAAAAAAACAAATGGTTGTTAGGACAGAGAGAGCCACGAGGATGGTGCCAGCTGTGAGGCACCAAACGAAAGACACCCTGTCTACAACGGGCAGTCCGGGCAGCTGCCCGACCCAACGGTACTTTCTCCCCACCCCCCTTCTCTTTATATAAATCCACCCCACCCATCCCTCTTTAATTCTCAAATCCATTCCCTCTCTCTTTCATTCTTTTGCTCACTATTCCTCTTTTTCATCTCTTCTCCAAAGAGGAATAGTAGTACCTTTCAATTTTGGTGTTTGTTATTCTTATTCATATTACAAGAGAAATGGAGGCTTTGAAGTTGAGGTTCTTTGTTATTGTGTTGATGGCTTTGGTCATGGGCTCGACCATGGCTTCGGCGGCGCACGCGCACGCACCCGCACCTAGCCCTACATCCGATGCGACCATTGCCATTCCCACCGTGTTGGCCTCCTTTTCGGCTCTTGTATTTGGATTCTTCTTCTGCTGATGATTATTTTGCCTTGTTTCACATGGGTCTTTGATATAGAGACTTTTTCTCTCATTTCCTCCTTCTGGGTGCTTATGAAATGACTCTATAGTTGACGAGAGAGGGCTTGATTTTTCTATTTGTTTGTTGGGTCTTTTTTTTTAATTTTGTGTTGTATTTGTTGGTTGTGATTGATATGTGGAAGGAGATTATTTTCTTAGCAGTGATGTAATTTTTTTAGCTTCGAAGAAAATAAGGCGAGGGATGGGTTGATTTCTTATATACCGCCATTAGTTTGCTATTTCTTATCTATCATTCTCTCTATGTATAAATAAAGAAAATTCTTTTCTCCCTTCTTTGTGTGTCTGTGTTATATATTTGTGGCGTTTCTTGTGATTAAATGATATTTCCACCCACGGACAAGAGGGTGGAAATATCACTCTTATCTATGCAAAGAGCCAAATTGTGGGGCCCCACCACGTGCACATGGTCCTCCGAAGTGTCAGTCTGGAGAAGGTTCTTATCGACTTATTGGAACTGAAAAGTGAAACATAATCGGACGGCTAGAAATGCAACACGTTGAAGGTGTCTACATGTTGTTCATACAGCTCACACCATTGGTTGAGGTGTGAGCTGTGTTTGAAATGATTGATGGATAGACACAATCATATTGCCCTTCACGATTTCAAATCTTTATAATAATTTTTGGTTGTCAATTGATAATTACAACCCTACTCTTGTTTTTACTTTTTAGGACCTCATTTTTCTCGTATCGCTTAATTTTTTTACTATGTACAAGGTTTTGTAGCACAATGGTGGGATCCACATTTGAGATTGATTGGGACCCATCCATCTAATGTTGGGACCACCAAATGAAGTCTAGTTCGTTTAAGGTGTGTTCGGAGTCAGGTGTTAGAATTGGCATCCTATTCTGATTCAGTCTGATTTAGACGTTTTATTGAAATAAAATAATAAATGAACAGAAATGAAACCTAAGGGCAGAATTGATGGGGAGAATGTTGGAATCTGTTATCTGTCCAACTGGTGATATTTTGAATTTGATGTAATTTTTTCTAGTAAATTTAACCTGGGAACCAGAATAAGAATCGGAATAGGATGCCAATTCTAATGCCTAATTTTGGCAATCTAATCGGACCTCTGTGGTTTAGCATCATGAGAAGTGTGATTTTAGGGTACTGCATATACACATCAATTAAATAGTGTATATGCACTATGCATACACATCAATTAAATAGTGATGTTGTGGGCCCGGGGCAGGTGAAATGGTATGGGGGAAATTCCTCGGGGTGGCTAGTTCTTTGCGTGTGGAGCCACAACCCAACCTCATAGTGAAATGGTATGGAGCCACAACCCAACGTCAAAGTGACTAGTCTGGAACTTGGCCCAAAGGTGGTCAGACATATATCAGAGATTTCAAATTTCTTTTCTTAGCCTTCTAATATTGTCACAAACTAACGGCTACATTACAGAGCAGTTAGAAAGTATTATTAGAAAATAAAATCAAATCGTAGATTGATTGGGGTGGATTTTAGATTGATTGGGTTAGATTTTAGATTGATTTGATTAGGTGGTAAATTAAGGAAGAAGGCTAGATTAAGTAACAAGATTAGATTAGGATTATCTCCCCAAATCATGTCATATCTCTTGCTATGTTTATCTTCTTAAGTGTTCTCTATATAAAGACTCATTAGGCTTCATTGTAATCCATCCAAGAAGAATTAAATATTGATGTTGTGGGCCCGGGGCAGGGAAATGGTACGGGGGAAATTCCTCAGGGTAGGGTGGGCTATTTCATTGCGTGTGGAGCCACAACCCAACCTCATAAGGAAATGGTATGGAGCCACAACCCAACCTCAAAGTGACTAGTCTGAAACTTGGCCCAAAGGTGGTCGGACATATATCAGCGATTTCAAATTTCTTTTCTTGTCCTTCTAATATTGTCACAAACTAACGGCTACAATTCAGAGCAGTTAGAAAGTATTATTTTTGTTTCGTTAAATAAATAAAGAAATCAAAGCAACTTTGCTATGAAAAGGGCTTCCTTTCTTCTCCAAATTAACTCTTGGAAGAAGCTTATGAGCCTGGTATTCTTTTTGGTTGAGGAAGTCTGATCTCTGTTCTTCTCTTTGGAGTTTGGCGCTCTTGTTTTGCTTCTGGTTTAGCTTTTCCGATTGTTTTTGCTTTCCCTTCTTATTGTTTGCCCCCAGCCTGTTGGTGGGTTTGCTCCTAAGCTTCATGTATTTCTCTTTATTTTAAAATATATCTAGTAGGGGTCTGCCTAACAACCCCAGCTTGCCCATAAAAAATATAAAAAAAAGAGCATTTTCTGGCAATAATATCCAGCACGGTTGCACATGGGCTCGCAAAAACAAGGCTGGGTGGTTGCTTTGTTTTTGTCATGAACCAAAAGAGTGAGGGCGTTTGGGGGGGGGGGGGGGGGGTGCTGCAATTAGAGTACCATGTTACTTCCCTTCCAAGATTTTAGGCTATTGATATTTGCACTACCATGTTTTAGTAATTACACAAAATTAGCTTGTCTTTTCTTTTCTTTTTTACTTGCTTTTGAGAGCTTTTAGGAAACGGTAATAACCATTAACAGCTATTTCAAAAAAGAAAAAGATAAGGTGAGTTTGTGGAATTATTAAAATCCAGGTAGTGCCAACATCGGTACCGTATTTTTTATTTTTTTCCCTTATTGCTGTTTATCCTCCACCTACATGTGGCATGTGCAAGTGGTGATTAGGACAGTTGATCTTGTCGTGGGATCTCATGGGGCATCACAAGAATTACATGATACGAAATCATATATTCGCCTTTTTTTGTTCCTTGGGCCTCCCCCTTGTAGTGTAAGAGGATGGTCATAAATACACCAAAGAGGGGCTGGCCCAAGGAAGAAAGGGGGGCAAATATATCACTTCCATATATGAAGTATGAAAATGCAAGCATGGCCCACTTGTTTAATTATCCAAACCATTTATCTGTCTACAATCGTTTAATTCTAACCCTCGGATTTGTGGGCATTAAGTAGACAGTGATAAAACAAGGAAGCAACTGTCTTTGTTCAGGGGCACAAATTAGAGAGTTGGAATTGGCATCCAGGGTGCCAAGTGGATTTTGATGCATGACCTGTCCCTAGCAGGGCCGCACCATTGGAGCCATGTCATCCTGGGTACATTTATAAGGGCACTGATTACCGTAGAAGCAAATGATGTGGCTCCAATGGTGCAGCCCTTGTAGCCCTTTTCTACAAGGGCTTCTGTGAGTTTAGCATCCCTCTCAAAATTTTGTTAATGTTTTAATGCAAAAAAGGTATAAAATTAATTTTTTTTTAAGTTTTACTCATTTACAATTGTGCCACACAATTTCAAAATGTATTTTGAGAGAGAGATAGAGAGAGAGAGAGAAACATAGGGAAATGATATCAATATAACCATATTTTGATATTTTCGCTAACCCATCTTGTGTTTTAGTATTTAAAGAGCTGTCAAAAGGTTATTGCATTGCCCAAAAGCTCTCACAAGACAATTAAAGAAGACAAAACAACTGGGTTTGTGCAAAATATCAAAATATGGTTGTGCTGATAACATTTCCCAATACATATTGTTAGTCATTTTGAACAGGGGTCTTATACATCCGGAGATGCTCCTTCTGAATAGGGGTCTTATAAGCGAACGAAATTATGATGGATTTTTTCATACATTGGTGCCCTCCAGTCAGACCTAGGACATTCAATCAAACTTTATAGCTAGTTTGATCCAAAATAAGTTGGACGTTATGATATGGATTCAAAGGGAACAGTTCGAACATACTGTTGTATCCAAATCTTGTTCATTAATGTTCGGATCCATGTATAGGGCCATTGAAACCACTAGCGATCGGATCCTTTGGATAAAGGATCCATGTCTAGGTCCATTGACACCCCTGGTGCCGATTGACATAATCACATGAGTCCCCTTCGCACGCACCTTCTTTCAGAACTTAAGGCACCCTGTTGTATTCTATTTTCAGGGGCCCTCCTGTGAACTTTCTTGCCTGAGCAGATGAATGGGCTATCCTAAAAATCTGATAACAACCCCCCTCCCCCCCCCCCCCCCCGGGCACTTTCTGGGGGGTGGGGAGGATATCATTTCCCTTCTTTTAACACAGATAGCCTAAAGAGGACTGCTCCAGTTGGGCGTGACCTCATTTGAATATAGGGTGGCTCCACTACAGCATAGCCTAGGAGATCCCACAAATCACGTTGATCGTGCAATCAGAACATCCAATGATGTATACTATTTTTCGTTGAATGTGAACCATTGCTTACATGTAGTTTTCAGCTATCCATGTCCAACAACAAAAAAAGTACATATTATTACATGTTAGGATTGAATTATGGGTCTGTTTTTGGGGCCATGGGAGACCCAAGGGAAGGGCTATTGACTGCAAGGTTCAAATCAATAAAAGGTGTGTCCATTTCTATTCATTCTTGTGGTTAATCTTATTCAATTCTTCACTTTTTTCTACGTAAATATCGATTGGGGAAACTATCATTGCCCCAAACGTCCAATGGACCTAGACAGTGTTCAATAGATCCAAAGAATCCGAACTTAATTGGACGAACATGGAAACATAAGCACAAGCAAGATCGGGCCTAGACATAACCAGAAAATCCGTCAAAGTGTCCTATATCCAATTGAGGTTGCTATTGTATGAAAATATGATACATACATGTTATGATGTATAAGAGGAAGTTGCAAGGCAGTTATTGTAGGGATTTCCATTTAGGTTTATGGGTACGTGTTTTAGAGTCATAGGTGGTAGTTATTGCCTATGTGTCATGTAATAGGGCTAGTGGGTAGGGATGTGGCACTACTTTTATTCTTGTATTTAAGATTGTATTTCAATGGAATGGAGGAGGAGAAGAAATTTACAGCGCAAAGGAAACTTTGTTCCAGGAGAGTTATGGTTCCTCTCAATTAGAGCCATTAGGAGGTCCGGTTGCCTCGAGTCAACCTCTTTCTCTATCTTTTTCTCTCATTTTCTTGTTTATTTGTGTTACGGCAAATTAGGCACGTAACAAAACCATTCATATAGTAAATGAAAATACTGAGAAATTATATGGTGCAAGGCCTTACCACAATAAGGCCCTTGTACGGTGGAAGTACCAACCTTGAAATTTGATCCAACAGCAGCTTCTCAAAAAGTGAGCTGCTATTGGATCAAATATCAAGGGTGGTAACCCTGCTGTATTGTTGTAAGGCCTTACACCATATAAAAACTCATAAAATTCTCTCTCTCTCTCTCTCTCTCTCTCTCTCTCTCTCTCTCTCTCTCTCTCTCTCTCTCTCTCTCTCTCTCAATGAGTCAATTCTTTCCCTAACCTTAAGCCCTAATCAATTAGACATCAACCTAACCATAGGCTTGATTACATTTTTAGTTTAGATTAGTCACTTGTAAGGGACCATTTTGACTGCATCACAATTAATAATAGACATAACATTCCAACTTTTTTTTTGGGAAATGATAAATGCGCCCCTTTTCATCACATGGGACACCATGTGCAGTGTACGTGGCAATCAAATCCGTTGAATACTTCTGACGTGAAGTACATCAACCCCTCTGCAGTCATTGATACACTGTTGCTGGGTGTCCGAGTGATGAAAAGGGGCTCATTTATCATTTCCCTTTTTTTTTCACCAAAATTATAACGGTGAGGACAAAACCCAAGACACTCTGACAGACGATCCGATTCGAAATGGATCGTGACCCACATTTAATGTAGAAGCAAATGAAGGGTTTTTGAAAGAAACTTATTTTGATGATCGCACTCCTCACTCTATTTAAAAGTATGGAATGGCCCGCACCATAGGATGATCCAAACCGTCCATTAGATGAGTCACAACCTAAATAGGTTGTGCACCAAAAGTCATTGCTTAGGTTGATCCTGATCCTCTATCTATAGAGGATTAGGATCAACCCTCTAATATTCAGTCCCTCTTTTTAATAATGTGAGGAGTGCGATCATCAAAATACGGTAGTGGTTTCATAAAGGAGTTCTTTATATAATGTGCGGCTATATTATTGTCCATAGTCCAGTATTTTTTAGAATGTACTGTATGGCCCACTTCATAAGATGATCCAAACCATCCATTTGTTGGGCCACAACACAAATAAAAATATGTTGTGCCCAGGATGATTGTAACCCTCCAAACTATAGTGGTTTATAATTTAGAGGGTTAGGATCATCCCGTGGAAATTATTTCTAGGACACAACCTATTTACGTTCTGGTGCAACAAATGGACGGTTTAGATTATTATCTTCACACACCAACGCTGTTTAAAAGGGTGTTTCTGTCATATCCCCATTGGTCGAAAGTCCATCCTATAAAATCCCTCTCAAGAAACCCTCAAAGCCCAAAAACCCTAGCGTGAGTTTACTGCAGTAGCGTTCCTTTGAAACCCATCTTTGCTCCTGTCCAACGCCTCCCCAAAATTCTCTGTTCAATCTTCTTCTTATTCTATCTGTTGATTTTCTGCCTCTTTGAGTAGCCATGTGTATTTCATCTTATAACATCTGGCTTAGTTAGGAGGCATAAATAGATTAAAGAGATTTTTTTTATCTTTCTCTCTAACTCAGGCCTTCTTGAGGGGACTCTACTCATTTCAAATCTATTGTCCCTCAAGCAGCCTTGGACATTTTCATTATACTCTTCCCTATCTAATATTTCAGATGTTGCTTTTTTTTTGTCTTTTTATGTATTTTTACTGAGATCTACCGCAGGATTACTGGGGTAGAATTAAAAAACGGTGATTCCGCCTCTCGAATAACGGGACGTGGAAAATCAATCTGCGTTCGGTTCAGACGGAGGCGTAGATTAAGAGAGCGGGTGTGTGTATTGCGCATCCCCCAACCCCGAATCGATCTTTTGACGGGAAGGAACAAATTCTTCCTCGTTTCTTTTCCTACATAGATTGCTTCGGACATCTGCTATAGTTCTACCCGGGTCCCAACATGTGGTATCACAGGTGTGTATTGCCCACACCCAACTCCGGTCGGGTTTTGAAGAACCCTACTGGACATAGTTCCGGAACCGGCACATATGGTTCGGTTCGGTTCCATATTTATATGGTTCGGTTCCGGTTCTGATATCGTGGAACCGATGGAAATTCGGTTCGGTTATGGGCTTGGGATCCCGGAACCGAACCAAAAACCCTCACCTTAAAACCCAATGCCTCATCGCTTGATAAAATCACCCCACCCCCTTTTAATTCACCCCTCTTTAACTTGTTACTTTGCCGTTAAATTTTAATTCACCCCCCAAATTTGTGCTTGATTATTCCAATTTGTGTATGTCTGTAGGTCATATATAATTTTTGCATTGCCCATATTTGTGCAAATTTGTGCTTAATTATTCCAAACAGGACCGAACCGATTATAAATACGATTAGGCAAAATATCTACATTTGGTGAAGGTTGGGTAAACCCATAACCAAACCAAACCGATTATATATTGTTCTGGTTCGGTTCCAAACATATATGGTTCGGTTCTGGTTCCAATTTCAGGGAACCGATTATATATTGTTCGGTTCTGGGTATGCCCCAAAACCGAACCGAACCATGTACACCCCTACGAGAAACTATCTTCGGTCGGATAATGATTTTTTTTTTTTCTGGGAAAACCCATGATTCTCACACCCAGCCCCACCCATGATAATTTTTCGTGTTGGGTCAGGCCGGGTTGGGTTTTTTAGATTGACGCGTTTTTTAGCTTGATTTGATGAATATGCTAACATGAAAAAACAAAAAAATTGAGTGTTTACTGTGGAATATAGAGATTAAAGTAAATGTTATGATGGTTTAGCAATTGAAAAGTGATTTATAGTCTAACATGAGTCCAGCCCTAATAACCTGTTTGCAAAGTCTCCTTCCAATCACAGTTAAACTTTTATAAAATAATTTCCCAAGTAAAACTTTTCTATGGTATACATTTTTGCCGAGTAAAGTTTTTATTTTTCATTAATCCATAGCACAGTGAAAGATAATGTAAAACAAATATAGTGATCCAATGACCACTAGTATTTGGGTGCAAAACTCAAACTTATTATTTACTACTAGCAGACTGTATTGGGGAGCACTGGACTTCATTTCTCCAACCTCTCAATTTAAATCAGAGACACCACCCAGCAGAATGCCATATACACACAGATTGAGAACCTCTTCCATTGAAATTGGGGATTCCTACCAAGTTTCTAGATTCTGGTTCATTGTGGGTGATGAGGTAATGCTACAGAACAGGGGATTATCTCTTAGGGTGCGTTTGGATCACCGGAATCGGGAATTGGTATCAATACCAGATTCCAATCCAATTCTAATTCCCTCATTAAACGGATAAAGATTCCAACTCTAGTGTTTGTGGAAGCCCTAGAATTATCCAGGGAATCAATCATTATTCCGATTCTACTGTTAGGTACAGTCCAGACTAACGTCGGAATGGAATCAAAGTTTCAATGAATATTTCAATCAATAATGCTTTTTTTAACTAAAAATGTAAAAGGACCAATTACCAATGGGGGACAAACATTAGGCAAAATTATCAACAGGACCCATGCTTTCAAATATTATCAACGGGGGACAAAAGAGGTCTTGTCAGTAAAAGCTGGACGAAAATACCCTTTAGCATATACAACACGTTTTGACTTTGGAAGGGGGTTTTCAAGTCTCTACGATTGGGGTTAACAGGTATCAAAATGAGGTTACCAATTTCAGAATAGTCCCTGAAAATTGGCCGAGGGTACTAGGGTTTTGGAAGGGGGTTTTCAAGTATTTGGGATTGGGGTTATCTAGTATCAAAATGGGCTTATTAAGTGCTTGATAATTGGCAGAGGGTACTAAAGTTTTGAAAGAGGGTTTTCAAGTTTCTAGGATTGGAGTTATCTAGTATAAAAAATGGGGTCACCAATTTCCGAATTGGGTGATCAAGTCCCTAAAAATCGGCCAAGCGTACTAGAGTTTTTGAAGGGGGTTTTCAAGTCTCTGGGATTGGGGTTATCTAGCATAAAAATGGGGTTACCAATTTCTGAATGGGCTTGTCAAGTCCTTGAAAATTGGCCGAGGGTACTGGAGTTTTGGAAGGGGGTTTTCAAGTCTTTAGGATTGGGGTTATCAGGTATCAAAATGGGGTTACCAATTTCAGAATGGGCTTATCAAGTCCCTGAAAATTGTCCGAGGGTACTAGAGTTTTGGAAGGGGTTTTTTAAGTATTTGGGATTGGGGTTAATCTAGTATCAAAAGGGGTTACCAATTTACGAATGGGCTTATCAAGTCCCTTAAAATTGCCTGAGGGTATTAGAGTTTTGGAAGGGGGTTTTCAAGTATTTGGGATTGGGGTTAATCTAGTATCAAAATGGGGTTACCAATTTACGAATGGGCTTATCAAGTCCCTTAAAATTGCCCAAGGGGACTGGAGTTTTGAAATGGGGTTTTCAAGTCTCTGGGGTTGGGGTTATCCAGTATCAAAATGGGGTTACAAAATTCCGAATGGGCTTATCAAGTCCCTTATGAACACGTTTTTACTTCCTGTTTTTTTTCACTCGTTCATTTTCACATTTTTTTCTTTCTACCGTACGATTCATCTTCATCATCCTCCATTGAAAGGGAGAAAGAGAAATACAAAACCCTACAACAAATGAAAAACAAAACCTAGATATAGAGAGATGGGAATGAACTCACGTTTTAAGTTTTCGAGCTTTCCCTCTTCCAATGGTGGCTAAAATGATGAAGAAGATGACTTGTGATGTAGAAAAAAACAAAGTTGAAAATGAAAAGGTGAAAAAAAAAGAGGGAAAGAAGGGAGAAGAGGGAAAAGTGGAAAAGCAAAACGTGTTGCTTAAGAAAATGACATTTTCGTCCAGCTTTTAATGACAAGACATATTTCGTCCCCCGTTGATCATTTCTGAAAAGCATGGGTCCTGTTGATAATTTTACGTAATTTTTGTCCACCATTGGTAATTGATCCAATGTAAAATCATATTTATTGTCAAGACATTGACACCCTGCCATCGATGGTAAACAACTTCTTTTATTCGTACAATCACACAGCCTTGTTTTAATAATGGCACTACTCTCTACATTTTAGTCACATAGTCACACTCCTCTCTTCATTGTTACTTCTTAGCCGGCTAGCCGCTCACATCCAATAGTAATTTGGTGGGTCCTACCTTTGATATACTATACGTAGAAGACTACGGATGATCTACACTAATTAGGTCCATCGACTGGCTACAAATAGATGGCTATTAACAAATTCTAGTGCAGCAAGTCAATGGACTAGCTACAAATGGATGGTTATAAACAAATTCTAGCCACCATCAAAATTCTATTCTATGGGCATTAATTAGGGCTAAGATTGATACTGACAGGCTATGGAGAGAGAGAGAGACCGTTCTCTGTTTCGTCAATAATTAGAGAGAGACCCTCTATCAATAGAAGAGATGAAAGAGTGAAAAAAAAAACATATAGACCTGTAGAATGAACCCCCTTTAATAATTTCTTGTATACTGCTTGTAACTTGTAACCAAGGGAGGATGGAAGAGTTGATATCTTGTGTGGGGGCAAGTGAGAGAGAAGATACAAAGGATGAGGAGAGGTCCTTGGACTTCATGATATCCTAGGAGGTGTTGGTTGCTAAAAAGGAGAGATTGTTTAGCAAGAGATGACGAATGAGAGCCCTTGGCTCTTACAAGATGAATTGTTGTTCCAAAATAAAAGGAAAGTTTGTGAATTTTGATTCAAGAATGAAGTTTTTAAGACAGGGTCATGAGATTGCTAATAGAAGTGAGCCTTTTATAAAGAATTAGGGGTGCAACTTGGGTCATGTTGGGTTGAGTTTTTGCTAAATGATGGATTGGAATCAACCTGAACCCGACCCAATTTTTAAGGAAAAGCTCAACCCGAATTTCGAAAAATTGACCCAAGTTGCACCCTATCAAGAATAAAGAACAAAAGTATGTTCCAAGTCGTAAGGTTTGGAGATTTTTTTTAAAGACTCTATATTTTAGGTTTAATTGGTATTTACATTTCTTAAAATGGCTAATTTTTCTGATTAAGCATGCAAAATGTCCATTGGTCAAATAGTCAACATTTTTTTAATATGTTTCTTTTGGGCCACATGCCATCACCAATGGGGTCCTCAATGTTGGGGGTTCCACGCAAAAACAATGATCCCACATCAGAAAAGTTGCAGGATGTGGATGGGCTTGTAGGTTTTGTGCACCCTCCCCTAAATGGCCAGCTTTTAAGAGTGAGTTCTGAAGAAACTAACACAATTTTACTGAATGCAAAATAGAATTGATTCAATATATTGCATTTTGCATACTTCTCTTTATACAAAGGTCTGCATTTATAGACTATAGTAGTCCCACGATTTACAGCACTTTCTTGGAATTAACAAACAACCTAAACTGACTCCATAAAAATAGAAACAAACAAATCATAAAGTGAAGATAAACTCTCCATGGAAATAGCAACAGAAACAGAGGTAAAATCTGATTCTTTATTCAACGAACTTGACGTGGTAAAGCATGCTGCTCTACAGCTTGGCACATGGTTGGTGATGACTTTCAACACTTCCCTTCAGCACCAACTCTCTTTCAATGACTCCAAGCTCCTTCCTAAATTTAGCAAACTTTTTCCAGCATAGGCCCTTCGTTAGAATGTCAGCTAGTTGTGCATATGTGTGAACTGATACGAGAGAGATTTCTTGACGCAAAACCTTCTCTCTGATAAAGTGATAATGAACTTCGATATGTTTTGTCCTAGCATGAAATACAGGATTTTCTGCTAATTTAATTGCACTTTCATTATCATAGTGAATAGTGACCACCCCGCATGTGACTTGATTCAAGTCCTTCATCAACTGTACTAGCCAAACACTCTCTTGAGCTGCCATTGCAGCTGCTCGATATTCAGCTTCAGTTGTAGATAAAGACACTGTTGGTTGCCTTTTGCTACACCATGAAACGGCACCAGACCCTAGGCTAAATACATAGCCTGTTGTTGATCTTCTAGTTGACACATCTCCAGCATAATCTGCATCACAAAACCCAGTTATCTCACATTTCTTCCCTACTACATAGAATATGCCAAGATTCAAGGTTCCTTGAACATACCTTAAGATTCTACGGGCTGCATCAAGGTGTGACCTTCTTGGTTTTTGCATGAATCGACTTATGACACCAACTCCTTGAGCTATGTCAGGTCTAGTTAGAGTTAGATAAATTAAACTCCCCACTAGTTGCCTGTACATAACTGGATCTTCAAGTTCTTCTCCTTGGTCTAGTTGAAGGTTTGCATTTACTTCTACTGGTGTAGCTATTTCATTGCAGTTTGCCATCCCAAACCGTTCAAGCATCCTTCTTGCATAGTTCTGTTGTCCCAAAAATATCCCTTGCTTGGTTCGGTCTACCTCGAGTCCTAAACAGTGATTGAGCTCCCCCAGTTCTTTCATTTGAAAGCGAATTCCAAGATTTGTTCTGATTCTGGTAATTTCTGTAATATCACTTCCTGTGACTATCAAGTCATCAACATAAACAAGGATGATTGAAGTTCTACCATTTGTGATTTTTACAAACAAGCTAGAGTCAGATGGAGCTAGAAGATACCCATTTGCTTGTAAAAATTCAGCAACTTTACCGTACCAGGCTCTTGGAGCTTGTTTCAACCCATATATGGCTTTCCTAAGTTTGCAAACATATTGTGGGTCTCCTTCAAACCCTTTTGGTTGATCCATAAAAATTTCACGATCCACCTCTCAGTGTAAAAACGCATTCTTCACATCTAGTTGCCACATTTTCCATGAATGACTGGCAGCAAGAGAAATGAGGACTCGGACAGTGGTGATCTTGGCAACAGGACTGAAGGTTTAGTCATAGCCATGACCAAACTCTTGAGAAAAGCCTCGAGCTACAAGTCGAGCTTTATACCTCTCAATCGATCCATTTGCTCTCACCTTGACTTTGTACACCCACTTACATGAGATGGGTTTTATTCCACTTGGTCTAGGTACAAGATCCCAAGTTCATTTTGCTTGAGGGCCTGGATTTCTTCAGCCATAGCCTTTTCCCATTCTTCTATTCCTTGAGCTTTTTCAAATGAGGCTGGTTCACTGATCTGAACTTTATCAACTGTTGTGGCAATCCAAGCTGCGGTTAGGACAGAATTAGCGTATCTTGGATTACGCTTTGGAACACGATCTGACCTTCTAGGTTTTGCACTGTCTTCATCAATTTCTGGTTCATTCAACTGAGATGGTCTTTCTTCTTCTGCAGTTCCTTCTTGATGCAAATCGAAATGCCATGGGTTAGAAGGACTAATTTCTTGATTTACCTCATTTAGTGTCTCCTCTTGACACGATTCAACTGATTCTTCACTTATTGGTCCAGGCATAACACTTGAACTCATCTTTTCTTGCAATTCTGCTTCGTGCTCTTTAGTGTCAGGAAGAATTGCATGGTCTCCTGACCACCATGAAGAGGCTTCATCAAATACTACATTTCTTGAGACATGGACACGTTCTGTGATTGGATCTACGCATCTCCAACCGTTCCTTTTTGAATCATATCCGGTAAAAATACATCGGAGAGCTTTCTTCTCAAATTTACTTCGTAAATAGTCAGGCACAAAAACATAACAAACTGATCCAAATACACGTAAATGACTTACATTGGGTTGAATTCCGAACAACTTTTCCATAGGAGAGATAAAGTTGAGCCTTTTTTGAGGAAGACGATTAATGACATATGCTGCTGTGTCCATACATTCTGCCCAAAACTTAGTTGGAACATTTTTGGCGTGCATCATACTTCTACATGCTTCAGTTAAGTGCCTATTCTTCCGTTCTGCTACCCCATTTTGTTGGGGTGTGTGGGGACATGTGAACTGTCTGCGTATCCCATGTTCTTGCATATATAATGTAAACTCCATTGATGAAAATTCACCACCATTGTCGGATCTCAAGCATTTGAGCTTGTATCCAAGTTCGTTTTCTACCTTCTTATGAAACTCCACAAATTTTTTAAATACTTCAAATTTGTCTTTCAAAAAATATATCCAAACATATCTTGAAAAATCATCTATAAAAGTAAGCATGTACCTCTTTTCTCCAATGGATGGTACTTGCACTTTGCCAAAGACATCCGAGTGCACTAGCTCAAGAGGCTCTTTTGCTTGAAATGTGGACTTGGTGTATGGTAGCTGATGAGCCTTCCCATATTGACACCCAGAACATATTATGTCAGGACGAACCTCGAGTTCAGGAAGCCCTTTGACCAGTTGTTTCTTCATCATGGCTTTCAACTTCATGTACCCAACATGGGCAAGACGATAATGCCACAGATCTACAGTATCATTTTTCCGAGTCTTGCTAACATATGCTTCCTGTGCAGGCATCACATATATTGAGTCTACTCGTCTTCCTTCCATGCCAGGCGTTCCAGATATCTGTAGCTCTTTGTATATTTTCACATTATCTGGACCAAATAAGACAAAGTTACCTGAGTTTGTTATTTGAGACACAGACATCAGGTTCTTTTTCATACTTGGAACATGGAAAACATCTTTGAGGAGGATGCTCTCACTGCTACACTTTGGATTGTAAGCAGCATCTCCTATATGAGCAATCGGTAATTTGGCATTATTGGCAGTCACTACCATTCTTTTTCCCGTGTACTCAGCTTTTGTGATAAACTTGTCCTCATCTCCCATCATGTGGTTTGAGCATCCCGAGTCTACTATCCAATCCTTTGCATAGTTGGGTTGGTCTGCTTCCACCGTTTTGGCAGTAAGAGCCATCTTAGCTCTGCCTTCTTCTGGCATCAATGCCTGATTCTCAACAATTGAAACGAGAGCACTCCAGTCATCCTCGCTGTCCACAATCTGTTGAACACCACAAGAATTAGCAGAGTTACCTTCTTCAAATTTTTTCTTTGGTGCACGACAGTCCCTGGCTAAGTGTCCAGGCTTGCCACAATTATAGCAAGCCCACGTCTTCTTTGAATTCCATCCTTGAGATTGTTTCTCTGATTCATCATTCTTGGAAGCTTCCCTTCCTTGAGAACTCACTTGCCATGTTCTTGATTTCTGTTTGTACCCTTTCCTAGTAAACAAAACTTCTTCATTTGCCTTTAGAGACATTCCTGCTATCTGCTTAGCAAGGCTTTCTTGATTTGCCAACAAACTCTCCAATTCGAGCAACGAAGGCTGAACAGGCCATCCTTGGATAGCTGTGATAAAGCCGTTGTATTCTGGTTTCAGGCCACGAATAATTATTCTCCGTTTGCGTGCATTAGTAATATTGGATTCAGCATCAAGCTGAGTGATCTCATTACAAATTCCCTTCACTTTCATAAAGTATTGGGAAATTGTCATGTTATCTTGAGAGATTGATCCGATCTCATTCTCGAGCATCTGTAATCTCGCATCGTTTGATTTGGCAAACAAAGTAACAAACGAATCCCACGCCTACTTCGGAGTCTTGGCCTCATGGATATGATCTATCATATCTTTTTGAATCGTGGCCTTTAGCACAAACATTGCTTTTCCTGCTTTGATCTTCCATTTCCTTAGGGCATCCTGAGCATCGGATGCATTGGTTGGAGGGTTGACATCAGTCCCACTGACGACCTCCCAAAGATCTTGTCCCTGGAGATACGACTCCAGACAGGACTTCCAGTAGTCATAGTTGGAGTTATTCAGCTTCTCGATCCCTCCTACAGAATTAACGAGATCCATGTTTTTCAAGCATACAAACAACACAAATCCTCTTCTTTCTGAAGCAACTCCTTTTTCCCAGAGCGTTGACGCTCTGATACCAATTGAAGAAACTGACATAATTTTACTGAATGCAAAATAGAACTAATTCAATATATTGCATTTTGCATACTTCTCTTTATACAAAGGTCTGCATTTATAGACTATAGTAGTCCCACGATTTACAGCACTTTCTTGGAATTAACAAACAACCTAAACTGACTCCATAAAAATAGAAACAAACAAATCATAAAGTGAAGATAAACTCTCCATGGAAATAGCAACAGAAACAGAGATAAAATCTGATTCTTTATTCAAAGAACTTGACGTGGTAAAGCATGCTGCTCTACAGCTTGGCACATGGTTGGTGATGACTTTCAACAATACCCGGCTCCCAACACTCTTGGGATGCTCTCAATCAACATGTATTGAAATTTGATGCAAAGTGCTTATTGACTAAGTTATTTCTATCTACTTAATAAATGGACAGATAACCTTTTCATGGGTTATACTCATTGATTAAATTCCATTTTCAATAGATTTCTATTATCTTATTTGGCTTCTTAGAATACTATGATCTCATTACATTTCAAGAAGTTTCATTGTTGGCTGCCTAGTGTTATGATGACTAGATAAGCATTTGAGTCTAATACGTTTTTTTGTTAATTTTGCAGATTCTTTATTCCAATTTATAAAAACTTATCACCACTGCAATCTCATCATAACTAAACTGGATCTACAGAGTCAAGTAGATTAATATATCTTACTCTGATACAGCTTCTCTAAATACAAGCACTGATGTACATATCAAGCAATTCCCTCAGTGTGCTCTGCATCGTACTTCATTTTTATGTACAGATGTAAAGGATCTTATACAGATAATAAGAACAAATAATACTAGGGTTTACGATCAATGCCGATCAGAATCAGACCTTCTCAAGCAAATCCTTCGCTTAAAGCCCATCAAAATAACCTCCAAACGTTATCTGTGCTCTTGTGAGAGGAACTCCTTTCATAACAGAAAGCGCCTCATTCAGTCTGGTGGCATGGTGAACCACTTGCTTGATTCTCTGCATCCAACATTAGAAAGCATACATGAAACCACCAATTACGTTAATAACTTAAGCTGTTAGAGTTGGTGTTATTTAATCATTTATACTTCAACGCTCCCCCTCACGTGTGGCCCCTCTTTTGAGTTGGCTACACGCGAATTTTTAATATCAAGGAGTTGTTAGATTTTGAACAAAGGACCTACTGGGAGACAATAGCTCCGATTCCATATGAACAATCAATTACTCCAAAAGTTTATGCTATTAGAGCGGGTGTTATTTGATCATTCATACTTAGCTTAGATACAAAAGCTGAGACATAAAACAATTGAGAAATTTGACATAGGTCTACGGAGATCTTGGTAAGGAATTTGAAGTAATCAAATGGGTGTTGGAAATCCGGGAGAATCGGTTAGTAATATTGAAGATTTTGAATTTGGTATGTAAAATTTTGAGAAATTGAGAAATGGGTTCAAACCTTATCGTCATTGTAGATCTGGAACCTAAGGTTCTGGTTCTGGTTCTGTTGCTTATTCTTTTGGTGGTTACCAAAAATGAATATGCATATAGTAGCAGCAGCCACTCCTACGGAGCAAAGAGCTCCAATTCCAGTCACCCTCCACCCACAAATGTTAAAACCACCACTTTCCCAACAACCCTTTCCTTTGATCTCAGGACCCACGTAGTCCTTCCCAGTCTCTCGCTCAATTTCCCTTTTTGATGACTTATTTTCAAAGTCATCCCCTTTATAGGCCTCTTCTTTTTCTTCAAATTGGATCGGACCCACCTCAATTTGAGGCTTGAGTCCCCTGTTACTGGACCTTGGAGAGTCCATTTTCATGTCGACGAATTCATTCTCCTTCATTTTCTTGAAGAAGACTTGGGAGATTGTATCTTGATCTCCCACTATATTTGGTGCTTTGATCTTTTCCATGATCGCGTGTGGCACTATGAGAACTTCTCCTATTTCTTTCACAAATTCCCCATCTGGGTTCTTTTCTAATCCCAGTTCCAATTGAATTGGCACCGAAATTAGCTGATTCTTACCACTTGGAATGCGTAAATTATCCGGCGTTTGGAGACGATGAAAAGAAGGCGGCGAAGGGCAGATGAAGTAATTTACGTCTGCCATGCCTTTTGGATCAAAAACCTTTTCCTTTGAAAGCAAACACTTTCCATCTTCATGGGATAAATCAAGGAACCCCTTATCAGGAAGGAATTCCCAGTCTTCAAAATCCATCTCAGCTGAATGATTCGGAGCTGAGTAAAATATTGATGTGTTATGCTTCAAAGAGTAGTGTTGAATTATTGGATCAAAGAGGTAGTTTTCATGGGATTTTGGGATCTGTTTTAATTTTGTGTCTTCTTCTTCCTAGAGGGAAGATTGTTGGAGCAAAGAAGAAAATGGTAAGCTTATCCTTCTATAAAGTGACAAATGGAGAGGGATCAATGGACCCACCAATAAGAAGACTCCTTTGTTGGGGGTTCCTAGATATCTCTTTTCTATTTTCTATTTTCTATTGTAGTAATTTAGTATTTACCTTGAAGGGGATTAGCTAGTGTGGTGAGATTGCTTCTTTGGGGTCTTTTTGCTTTGTTGTGAGTTTCAAAGGAGGATTAAAAGAAGAAGAAAAATAAAAGGGATGAGAGCTACAAGCTTACCAAAGAGTTTGATTTTATATTGAAAGTGTCGGTTGCTTGTAGTCCTGGTATGGAATGATGTGAGAGACGGTGTGGAAAGAAAAAGATGAAAGTGAAAGGTTATTGGTTCTTTGCAATTTAGCCCATTTATTGGTCAAAACCATAGAGTCAGTAAAAGATGCTACCTTTTGTACAAAATATGGGATATTATTTCCTTAAATAAAACCTCCCTTGTAAACAACCATAACATCCTGATTATTTCAATAAAATCCCATCTTTTTAATATGCAATAGTTCAGAAGGCAGTCGGCATTTTGGTAATGTCACACATCCCAGCTTGATGCATGCCCATTTGAGGTTCAATGGCTCGGGCTCCTGACTGTCACATGCATGATTTATGAATGGGGATGGGATGTGGGGCCTAACATATGAGACCAAATCTGATATTTTTGCAGTTGATGGGATAGGGTGGGCATTGTGGGTCCTACTCAAATTACTATCCCATCTTTCATTCAATTTTTTATTTTTATTCTCATACAAATTTAATACAAAAATGTAAGCCATGTTCTGGGATTGAACCCCTTGCTCGATTAGAAGGTGTTCAATGGCTCGACCATAGAGATGCATGGCTTGTGTAGTGGTAATGTTGAATACATTACTGGTTTGGAGAGGAAGATAGAGGGGAACCTCATTATGTTTAAGAGGTCAAGATACAAGATTTGAGCAGTATTATGTTTTATAGCTGAGTGCAGCCTCATTGAATAGAAAAATCATATCCAAGTAAGTGATTCTTTGTCTAGGAAGAAATAGGAAAAATTAACAGACGCATCACTAGTAGCCATAGAGAAGAAAAGAAACCCAAGGAGGAAGAGAAGATTTTATCAACTGCTCTTTGTACAAAACCTTGGATGAGCTGTCATTTTAAATATTATTCTAATTCTAGTAATTAAATTCATTAATTTGCCTTTGATCCTAAAATATTACAAGTAAGGGTGCAACTCGGCCTGGGTTGGGTCTAGTTGAGGCCAAACCTAGCCCAACACAAGCCTCGGATCAAGGATGGTCAACCCTAACTCAACTCAACCTGATTTTCCAAATCTCTTAACCCTTAACCCCAATCCACCTAACCTGATTTTCCAAATCAGGTCGGATGGCATACTGAAAAAGCGAAAAAATCCAGGTTTTGTACATGTTGGATTCCATTGAGTCTGTTCTCCCGGGGTTAGAAATCCGTGGATAAGCTGTTTTTGTGATTGGCTACCCTGTTTGGATAATTTTATCTTGAATAAAGTCATGGGGTTGGCTATCGTGCTTGTAAAGCATATATACCATACGTATTGGGGATGTTTTCGGTGTGAATGGAGGATAGCAAAGCCTATTCAAGGATAAAGTACAGTCCCACTTGCTATCCCCATAGAGAACAGCCCCATTTAGCATAAAGTCTTCCCCATCATGTTATTGGGTTCATTAATCTTCTTCCCTCCTAAAAAAAATCTACATTATTCTTCTTCATGTGGCCAAATAATGTATTGGAAAAGGAATTTCCGAACCATTCCCTTGTTCATTTTGAATGTTGAGTATCGATTTTGTGTCCAAAACTGATTATGACTCAAAATTGTGTAGCCTAAGATTTTGTGCAAATAACTTTTATTGGTATCCAAGACCACATTGGAAGCCATTAGGCATTAGCTATATCATTTCTAAAGATACTCGAACTACATTTAACCTCAAAACCAATCCAAAAACTGTAGAAGTGTAGGATGAAGAGCAGAGTGCCAGTAAATGTATCTTTTAAAAGCAATCTCTCCAACAATCTTTTAAAAGAAACATTTTTATTGCCAGTGAGATGAAGACTCCTCCATCTAAAAAATCCATTTTTCAAAACTAATTACACATAAAACATCAAAAAGGCCACTCATAATTACACATAAAAAAAAAAAGGCCACACCCTTTCAACATCGCTCGAGTAAAACAGAGAGTTGCATCACATTATGTCACTACATCAATGGGTAGAGATTTCCCTACATATGAGAAGTTTATAAATGCCTGTGCCTTCCTAAGAAAACCTAATTTTTAGAAAATCAAAATCCCCAAAGGTTCAGAAGTTGAGGACGAGTCGAGTTAGATAGCAAGAAAGTTTAGCCAGAAGATGAAAGACACCTTTCAATAGGGTCTTAAATTCAAATGGTACAGGGACTGTCTCTAGAGATCACATGTATTATCTCTTCCCTTGCTTGTTTTGAGATTCGTTATTAAGGGTATTGTGTCCTTGGTTGTTCTGCCCTTCCTGAGACAGTGTCCTAAGGATTGGGGTGAGGTCATGTTTCTTTCTTGTATTAACTTTCCTAAAAACCCCAATTTTTAGGGAATAGATTGTTGCCATCTATATGTAGCTGCACATTAAACATAAACAAATGTAACGAGGGAAATATGCATCCGGCAAACCAGCATTTGTAAGCATGTTTTGCAACATGAATTTCAGAAATAAATCCCATCATGAATCATACAAACAATGCTCACAAAAATGTTTAAATTGAAGTCCCAAATTTCTAATTTAAGTATATCATTCATCAACCAAAAACCTTACCTCTAGTGATTGAATTTGAGAAGAAATATCTCTTCAACATCCTACAAAAACCAAAGTCAACAAACCATGCAGAGATATTTAGAAATGTGATCAAAGCATGGTTTCACCATTCATATTACAGTGAACACAAAAAGAAAAGAAAAGAAAAGAAAAAATTATCATACTAATCTTACAGATGAAGTATGACATAAAAATGGCCTCTGTACTCTGAATCTGCACCAGAATTCCATGAATCCACAAATCCACAAGCCCATTGAACCTTTGGGAAAAAAGGAAAGTTATTTTAGAGAGAGGAAGGTGTGTGAGTCTAAAACAAAACAAACAGGGAGGATGACAGTGTGAGACATCCATTATCTCTGCCATGTGAAACAATTGTGGCAAATTTGAATCCAGTCCCGCATACAAAAGCCTTACTCGTCAATCTGACTAATATCCTTTAGGGATTCGAAGTTTTATCTATCATAATCAGAGGATGACAATGGTCAATCCCTCACTTGTTCTTTGTGCTTCTAACTACACCGGCAGAGAAATAGAAAAAGAAGAAGCTCAAAATGTCAAAAAATAATTTGAAAGGTTTAGCTTAAAGTTTTCAAGTTATTTGTTGACATGTTGAGCTTCTTCTTCTCCTTCTCTTGTTCTACTTTTCTTCTTCCAGTCTCCCCAACAACAACTATTTGTTAGGTTCAAAATACAAAGCATCCATTGTTTTTATTATAATTATCCATTTGGAAACAATCATTCATTTTTCATTAAGTACAGTTATAGTAACCCTCTATTTTTCATTCAAGTTCAACTAAAAATATCATTAAAGCTCAATGACAAAAACAGAAGAAATGCATTAGACTCTATTTCCTAAAGAAGGCTTAATGTCCCATAAACAGACAGAATTTACTTAACTTAATCTTATATGTGTTCTTACCTAGCTGATTCTTATTCTAATTAATAAAAACTCTTTTTCTAATTAAATATGAACAAACCATCTTTCATTTTCGTATTCTTTGCTGGACTAGTGCAAATAATACGGGATCGGATCTGTCTGGGAAAAAGATCTCTCTCTCTCTCTCTCTCTCTCTCACACACACACACACACACACACACACAAAACAACAGCCGTTTCATGAACTGAGGAATTCTACTTGTGTTTTAATTGTCCACCAGGTCAATGGTCCTGATTATGTACACAAGTAGGGAGCCACTGCTCATCATTACGATGTCACATTGGTTATCTTTCTTCAATACATGGCAATTTTAGTTGGATTAACTATTTCTTTTTGTTTGTTGTGAAGAGATTTCTTGGGATACCTCTAAAAAATGAATTGCATAATCTCCTGTACAAATGGTTTTCAATCTAGTTGAGTGCTATAAATATCTACTTATAAAATGTGTAAAGTTCAGAAAATGCTGGTTTTTTAAGATGAATGGTAAGCTCAGTGTCGCCATTGCAAAAAAATAAGTGAAAGGACGCCCCCATTGGCTGGACGTCACAATACTGTTGGACTTTGTAGCCATTATTAATGCTGTCTAATGACGTCCAGCCAATGGGGCGCCCTTTCACTTAATTTTTGCAAGGGCGCCCTTGAGTCTAGCATTCCTCCTTTAAAAAAAAAACAGAAAATCACTGCTGGAGAAAAACTGAGTTTTGTTCAAGCCGCTGTCGAATTCCCCATTTGGCAATGCAACAATATCCATCCATGCTGTCGAACAAAATAAAACTTCCCTCGATAAAAATGATGTTTTGAATGAACTCTTATCGAACTCTATGTGAGGTACAGATATGTATCCCTGCTTAAACAATCTTCTACAAATAAAACTGATATAAGAACGAAATCACACACATTCATGGGTAGCTCCTCCCCAAGTGAAGAAGCTCCCCAAAAGCCCAGTAATTTAAGGAGAAGATATTCTGAATGCCAAATAATATAATATACAGAAGATGTTCTTAAATTTACATGCTCCCCATATTCCCAAAAAAACTCAAAAGAAAGCGCTTAAGTTCACTAACAGATGGAACAAAGGCAAAAAAAGTCAAAGAAACACTAGAGGAACACAGCTCTCTATCCACGCAAGAAGCTCCATGCTCTTCCTATTCCTGTTTTCTGGTACAAGAGATTTTTTGAGGCAATGAGTGTTTGAATCATGAGTCCAATGAGGCCGCCGATCTTGTCGAAGAAGACTCACCCAAGGAGACGGAGGCCAGTGATGCCCAGACGCGGGCATTCTTGGCCCCATTTTGGAAGTTCCTTGTCTTGCAGAGCCTTAGTTTGTTCCATACTCTATTCATATCAATAACATGAAGAACACGCTCCAACAGCTGACTTGTCTCCACAAAGAAACCCAAGTTCAGGTGCCAAACATATAACAAAACCCAAACAGCTTTAAGGCGAGAGAGTATCTTAGGGAAGAAGTAGATGATGAACACTTTCAAACAGAGAAATAGTAAAGAAAATGCTAGATAGGGTTCCCTTGTAAACATTTCCCTTGGAGAACCGTCCCACAGACAAAGCAGTTTCTCACTCCCCAATCTGCTAGATTGATCCTCCTTGGTGAAATATTGAACCGGATCAAAACCTGTATTGGAAAAATAATCAAAGTTGTTGTGACACTTAAATTAGATAATGCAAGATGAGTTCATTGTTTCAGAAAGATACCTGTAACTTTTTTATAGAAGTGTATGAGAGAGCTAAGATCTTTTGAACCATGATGGTGAACTCTTGATGTCCGGTTTGCTATCATTATAGAGGGCAAACTGTGAACTCCATATTTTGAAAATATGCTGAAATTGTGAAAAGGGAAACATGTGAATAGTTTGTTATACAGTCAATAAAATATTAAGGGCCTCTTTGGATACCACCAAAATTGGTCCACATTTGCAAATCAGGTTAGTTAAATCTTATTTGAATACGGGTATTATATGCAAATAAGATTACATACATATAAGATTACAGGAATGCTAAAATGAAGGTTGCCTTGCAAAAACTCAGCCACAAGGGCACCCCAATGGATCCACACCACCCAACCACATTTATAATGGCATTAAAAAGGCAAAATTAAATGAATAATAAATGTGGTTAGTGACGTGGGTAGAGAAGAGAAGCTTGATCATCCTCACACTGGCATGACTGAAGATTCTTCGACCTTCAAGTGTGTAATTTGAGGGAACATAGAACTGAGACCTTCAAAGGTAGATTGAGCCCTGTGCGAGAACGGGCACCAGGAAGCATAGAACAGTATTGAGGTATAAGCGTTCCTCTGGTCGGACCTCAAAGCTCTGTCAAGAAACTTTCCATCCACCTTCAAAGAGAAACAAGGTCAGATTTTTTTTTTTTTCGGTTCCCCATAACTAGCAACAATGAACAAGTAATAACAAGACTAAAAACTAAAAACTACAACTACTGTTCAGTTCCTAGGCAAACAAAAAACCTCATTTCAGTAAAGATTAGTGATTGATAGAGTTTTATCTTGAATGCAAGCATTGAAGCAGACAGGCTTAAAATGACTCACTGACAGCACATTTCATCCTGAGGAGTGGATATTAATAAGAGGGTTGTCACGGTAAACTTGGAAAAGCTGGCCATCCAGATACTGGAAACAAAATTCAGCACAGAAACATGGTGTTTAAAAACAAAGTCCAAAAAAAACATGGTGCAACAGGTCAACTTGAAAAGAATTGCTAATAGGTGTGTCATAGGTAATGTCGGGGAGGAACCCATGGATTACCTTTTCTTCTATTGTGGTGCCGTTTGTGCATAGCAATCCTCAAGTGTTCCAGCATATATTGGGTGTCTCCGGCTAAGAGTACTGATTTTTTTGCCAGTTGGGCTCTCTCAATTTTACAGATAATGATCCCGTGTGCAGTTTGGAGGATTCTTTGGTCAAAAAGAAACAAGAGAACCTTTGCTGACCACACAGTTTCGGTTTGGCACTTAATTGTAGATCTCTCTTGCCTAGGATTGTTCTGTGAAAAAAAAATTGGGGCTTTCAATGGGTGATAATGATATCATTCGCAATTGAGAGACCTTCTGTTTTCCCTTTCTTCAGCAAAAATTGTCACTAAAGGGACAACTCCGCTCCCAAATGTCTTTTAAGTTAAATTCTGATGGTTGAAGTGGATAACACCGAATGTGTGTATGCGGCAGGAGATTAGTAGAAGACTGATGTTCATCTATTAGTGGTTGGTGATGCCGTTAGGACTTTGTAACGCATTGAGTACTTCATACATCTCATGAACCAAGTTTTCTGTCCATTCCTTTCATGGTTCTTTGATGATGTTTTGGTTTTTATTGATAATTGATGAACATGCTAAATGTTCGCATATGATTTTCGATTTATTACAAGAGAAAAATTGTATTTAAATCTCAAAAGGTGCGCTTCTTGCTGATAAGGTAGAGTTTTTGGGTCATCTTTTATCGCTCAAGAGCAACAAAGTAAACAAATCAAAACTGCAGGCTATTGTAAATTGCCCCACCAACTACACACCCAGTCTCTAAGTTTATACGGGCTAACTATTTTCTATCGAATATTCATTAGGAATTTCAACTTATAGGTAGCTCCATCACAGACTGCATGAAATCCGAAGACTTCACGCAGACACCCACTTGCAGAAAAGTTTCAAGCTAGTCAAAGAGAAGATGATTCGAGCCCCCGTACTTACAGATGCAATGCAGGGTACACCAGAAGCCGATGCAAATGTGAAAACACAAGTCAGTACCAAATAGGCAAAAAGTGATCCATTAGGATAAGCTTCTAACAAGGATTCCTTGAGAATAACTCAAAGGTTCGGGTGGCATTTCAGTGCTAACAGTGAGCTAATCCCGTGCTCGGGTCAGAACTGGAGCTAGATGGCAAACGTAAATTCTCAACTAACCGACCATTACTAGACTGTAGTATGGATAAACAAAATGGAAGTTTTACCTCTGATTTATCTTTACTAATCTTGCATCCCGCAAACATTTAATGAGCTAAAGTAAATTCCAGAGATCCATCATGTTAGACGGAAGTTTAGACAGAGAAAATAAAATGAGTTAGGGTTATCTCTCCCTGACTCATATCTTTATACTAAAACATAAATGACTCATATCTTTATACTAAAACATAAAGGAATGTACAAAGTCCTAAATGCCCTTAGGCAAGTTACATATTCCAACACTCCCCCTCAAGCTGGAATGTAGATATCATACATTCCTAGCTTGTTACATGTATCATTCAATTTTGACTTATTTAAGGACTTTGTAAACATATCAGCTAATTGGTCCCCTGACCGAGTAAACACAGTGCAAATCTCTCTTTTCTGGATTCTTTGACGGATAAAATGACAATCCACTTCAATATACTTGGTGCGCTCATGGAAGACTGGATTGTTGGCAATGTATATTGCAGCTTTGTTGTCGCAACAAAGCTGCGAAGGAGAAGATGAAATGAAGCCAATTTCAGAAAGAAGTGAACGTAGCCAAATAAGTTCTGTGCTTGTCTGTGCCATTGCCCTGTATTCAGCCTCTGCACTGGACTTAGCTATAACATCATGCTTCTTACTCTTCCGTGAAACAAGATTGCCACCTACAAATGTACAATACCCAGTGGTGGACCGTTTATCTGCCAGGGATCCAGCCCAATCTGAATCAGAGAAGCCTTCAACTTTCATATGGCCATGTCTTTTGAACATCAATCCCTTCCCTGGAGCCCCTTTCAAATACTTAAGAATCTGTGTCACCGCAGCCCAGTGAGAAGTACGTGGAGAGCTCATATACTGACTGACAACTCCAACAGCATATAAAATATCTGGCCGAGTAACCGTGAGATATATAAGTTTACCGACAAGCCTGCGATACCTACCAGGATCCTCCAACAACTCTCCTTCTTTTGAAACGAGTTTCACATTAGGATCCATGGGTGCATAAGCTGGTTTAACTCCAAGATTGCCTGTTTCTTTTAGCAAGTCCAAGACATACTTTCTCTATGATAGGAACAAGCCTCTAGAGGAACGAGCAACCTCTATCCCCAAGAAATACCTGAGCTGACCCAAATCCTTAGTAGAGAATTCCTTTTGCAAGAAGGTTTTCAAACATTGTATACCTTGTGAATTGCTCCCTGTGATGATTATGTCATCCACATAAACTATCAACAAAATACACCCAGCTGAAGAGTGATAACTGAAGACTGAGTGATCCACTGCGCATTGTTTCATACCAAAGCGCATGACTGCCTCATTGAATCTCCCAAACCACGCACGCGGAGATTGTTTGAGGCCATATAGTGATTTGCGTAGGCGACACACGTAGGAGGAAGTCTCCCCCTGAGCAACAAACCCTGGTGGTTGCTCCATATACACCTCCTCAGTTAGGTCGCCATGGAGGAAGGCATTCTTCACATCCAGCTGATGAAGGGGCCAGCTATGATTAACAGCAAGAGACAGGAACACACGGACAGAGGGAATTTTCGCAACGGGACTGAATGTCTCAGTGTAGTCAACACCAAAAGTCTGAGTGTATCCTTTCGCGACTAACCGTGCTTTTAAGCGCTCGACAGTACCATCAGGGAGGTATTTGATGGAGAAAACCCACCGACAACCAACAGGACGGGCACCAGCGGGTAGGGAAACCAGATCCCATATATCATTACTATGAAGAGCGCCCATTTCTAGGTTCATAGCATCACGCCAGCCAGGATGGTCAAGAGCCTCAGCCACTGACTGTGGTAAAGAGATAAAAGACAATGAGGAAACAAAGCTCTGGAAGGTACTGGTGAGCTTATCATAAGCAATAAAATTCGAAATAGGATGTGCAGTGGAACGGGATCTCGTACGAGATGCAATAGGAGAATCAGAAACAACAGAGGAAGGCGGAAGAGAAGATACCTGAGAGCGGGAGAGAGGGATCATCGGCTCAGAAGATGATTGTGCGAGAGGAGGTAGAAGAGACCTATCTGTAACTTGGCGCCGCTGATACTGCTGTGTGATTTTAGGTGGAGCTGGCTTCTCCAACGTGGCAGAAGAAGTAGAAGCTGCAGAAGCTGGCCGCACGGAAATAGGAGATGATGGAAGAGAAGCAGGTAGATCTGGTAAGGGAAGCGAGACCTCGGACTCGAGAGAAGGGGTGAAAGATGCCGCGCCATGTTGGAAGAATGTCTCAGACTCAAAGAACGTAACATCGGCTGAGACAAACCAGCGACGCGGACGAGGGCTATAGCAACGATAGCCTTTCTGCGTACGGGAATACCCCAGAAAGACACAACGCTCAGACCGGGGATCGAGTTTGTCACGGCCAGGTCCAAGGTGATTAACTAAACAAACGCATCCAAATACACAAGGTGTCAGAGGAAACTGTTCCCTACTAGGAGATAAAATCTCGAAAGAAGAGGCACCCTCTAAGACAGAGGAAGGAAGGCGATTTGCTAAGAAACACGTCGTGAGAAGGGCATCACTCCAGTATGCCTTAGGAACACTCATCTGAAAAAGAAGAGTGCGACCTACTTCAAGCAAATAACGAAGTTTCCTCTCAGCAACACCATTCTGTTGAGAGGTGTACGCACATGAAGACTGATGTAAAATCCCATGTTGGGAGAGATAGGATTGAAAGCCATTAGTATCAGAAAAATATTCTCTAGCATTGTCAGTACGAAGACATTTAATATTGCAATTATATTGATTCTTAATTTCAGAATGAAATGTGCGAAAAGCAAAGAACACGTCGGATCGACTCTTAAGTAAATATAACCAGGTCATGGGTGAGAAGTCATCAATAAACACAATAAAATACCGAAAGCCAGTACTAGACGCGACCTTAGAGGGTCCCCATACATCAGAATGGACTAATTCAAATGGCTAGACACTCGACTAATGATCCGGGACGGAAACGACACACGACGGTGCTTCCCGAGTTCACAGGACTCGCACTAAAAACTAGAAAAAGGTTCGGGAACCAGAGAAGTCTGCTGCAGCCGCTGAAGTGAAGGATGCCCCAGGCGACAATGCCACTGAAATGTATCCACAGAGCTATGTAAGACAGTAGGTGGCCGGCAGTCAAGACGATAGAGTCCATCTACCTCACGACCCGTTCCAATCGTCTTCCCAGTCGAGAGATCCTGAAACAAACAGTAAGATGGGAAAAATGAGACAGAACAATGAAGAGATTTAGTAATTTGGCTAACTGAAAGTAAACTAAATGGTGATTTTGGGACACATAAAACAGAAGATAAGGTAAGAGCAGGATGAGGGGAGATATGACCAACACCAGTGATAGGTGTAGTGGACCTATCAGCAAGGGTGATAGACTGAGAGGGAGATGAGAAAGAGCGAAAAGAATGAAGCTGAGAAGAGTTACGAGTCAGGTGATTGGATGCCCCAGAGTCAATGATCCATGACCCTGAGCTAGATAAAAGGGTAGTGGGTGAACTACCTGGCTGGGCGAAACCTGCAGAGGGAGGACGAGAACTGAGCCGCAGACGCTGGAACTCCTCATAATCGGCACGGGATAATGTATAAGTGGAATCAGCTGGTGCAGGAACAGAAGCAGAGGGAGCGCAATCTGAAACCGAAGCAGTAGTAGCACCCATGTGAGCCGAGCGTGCCTGACGAAGCTCGGGATGCAGGGTATAGCAATGGTCAATATAATGTCCCTCGCGCTGACAGTGAGTGCAAAAAGAACGGTCACGACCACCACCACGGCCGGTACGACCACGGCCATGACCAGAGGAGGCTCCACCACGAGGCGGGCGAGTACTGCCATTATAGGTCGCGAAAGCAGAACCATCAATAGGAACAGATATCACTGGATCACCAGAAGAGCACTGCTGGACGAGGGAGTAAACCTCAGTAAGGGAAGGAATAGCGCCAGAACCGATAATCTGCTGTCGAAGATGCATGTACGCTGGACCCAAACTCTCAAGGTACTGCACAACACGGATCTGATCCCTCTGACGGGCAGCCTCTGTGAGATCCGTGGTAAGTGGCATGTAAACATCAAGCTGCTGACAGAGGCCAACGAATTGGCTGTAATGGGTGGCAAGAGGAAGATCATCACGGCGGAAATGCACCCACTCAGAATAGGTAGAGCAGATCCGACTAATGTTTGCCACGCCAAAGTAAAGAAGAGTAACCTGATCCCATATCCGTTTCGCAGTAGGCAGAAGCATCAAGGGCCCAGAGACGTGAAGGGCCATACTCTGCCACAGAAGGGTACAAACAAGAGCATCCTCCTGTCCCATCGATCAAAGGTGGGATCCGTAGTAGGAGGAGGATCACGACGAATGACGTGGGCTTTCCCACGGGCAATAAGATACTTCTCGACGGCTGCTTTCCAAGTAACATAGTTTGCCCCATCCAACTTAACAGTAGTGATATGTGGGAATGATCCATCCACAGAGAGAGATGATGACGAAGAAGACGCCAAAGAGGGTGTCATACGAACACCAGGAGCCCCTCCTGTGGAAGGATTGTCAAGCACCTCCTCCATAACAAGCAAGAACCAAACCAAGACGAATAACAGGAGATAACAGAATAGGTGGGCAAACTAGGATAGGCCAAGAAAGTTAGATGTGGCTCCAAGAATGACGGGCATCGACGAAGCTCGACAAGAGGGAAGCCATGAGACACAAAGGGGAGCCGCAAAGACAAACAAGAATCAAAGTAGGGTAAGAGATGAAGATGTAACACATAATAACAGGGAGAAAAGAGTGGTAGGGTTTACCAAGGGATGAAAGGAAGAGGCGGAAAAATGATGTGGGTTGAAAAACTTGGGGTGTGAGGCTTACCAGCAAGCCTAGGAATTGGGGGCTGGAAAAAAAAAATTTCTGGTGCGAGGCGAAACACAGCCCTGGAAACTTATTTCCGGGAAAGTGATTTTGTGGTGGTGGGGGGGGGGGGGGGGGGGTGCAAATCCTCGTTCTTGGAAAATAATTTCCGCCCTGGGTAGAAAATGTGTGTGGGGTTGCTAGCCTGCTGCCTTCGGCTCGGACAGAACGACTCCTCCTCGGGAGGAAAAAGATGGCGTGCCGGTCTGCCTCCGATGAAACTTGGCCCGGAGTTGGGTTTCGCGGCGGGGGGGGGTGACGGAGAAGATGGAGGCTGATAGAGAACCCTAGGGATCAGAAAACCCTAAGGCTCTAGGCTCTGATACCATGTTAGACGAAAGTTTAGACAGAGAAAATAAAATGAGTTAGGGTTATCTCCCCCTGACTCATATCTTTATACTAAAATATAAAGGAATGTACAAAGTCCTAAATGCCCTTAGGCAAGTTACATATTCCAACACATCACAATTAACAATTCAATGCAAGTAGAGCATAGTAACTGGCAACAAGCTTCAGGAGTTTAAAATCCTCTAAATTGGATAAATCCATGTGTATTAGCTTCTAGGATTTGTAATATGATAAATTCTAAGAGTTTCACAAGGCTTCAATCAAACAACATGCCAAGGTTAAGAACAACACTTATTTATAAAGTGCTCTCAGTTATGTATGGGTCACGACCATCTCCAAATCAAATGCGGATTCCGTAACAACTATTAATCGCATTTTTGTCCACCATAATGACGACTTTAAAACTTTAGTTTTAAAAGGCTTTCAGGACCAATTGGTTAAACACGTTAACAAATTAGGTTTCAGACAAATTCTGCAGAGTAAAAGGCAAGTGGACATATCATCAAAACTTTAAAGAATTTGAATGATTCAGAGCCACTTTTGAAGCTTCTTCACGATGGAATAAGATGCAGAGCAAAGTCTCTGTTTCTGAAATCTTTTCCAAACAGATCTACAGTGGTAGTTACAAATGCTTAAGAACTGATGGATTCAAAGTTTATTCTCATGATTTTGTGATTTTGCAAACTTTTAGCAAAGGAAAACCACTCAGAAGCTACTATTGAGATGAGATAGCCAAATCTCATGTGGCTTTCGGTTTCTTGTTAACTCCTCACACAAATCAATGAATTTACAATCCACACAATGATAATGAACCAAGTAAACTTACCAAAGAAGAGATCAGCAACTGATCGCTTCAATTTCCCAGCTAAAATTTCACAAATTCCAAGTTCAATTCCCCATAACTTGCAATCTTCTGAGACACCAATTGCAGCTTCTTTCTTTTGTGATAATCTCCAAACAAATTGAATGAACTAGGCAAGGGAATGCCTGGATGCTCCAAGATCAATAAAAATCCTTGCTAAACAAGGAAGAAAATAAGATAAGGAGAAAGGAAGTTGGAAATTCAAGCTCAAGATCTTCCTCCATTAGATGAAATTTTCAAATAGAAACCCTCTTTTGCAAGAGGCTCCCTCCAAAATGGAAAATTAGCTACCAAACTTAATTTTCTAATTTCAAATTCCAGATCTAGTTACATTTGGTGGGAAATTGCCCTTTTATAGGCTTCTCTAAAATGGAAATGGCATATATGCCCCAACTAATTGTACATGACTGAAAAACCAAGAATAAGTCATCAAAATAACCCAACTATCCCTATTGTAAGAAAAAGACCAAAAAAAAGGACATGGAACGATGAGCAAATGACTAGGCTACCCCTACCATGCAAGCAAAAGACCACTAAAGCAAAGGGAAAAATTAAACAAACCCTAAGCTAATGAGCCAACAATACGCACGGTGTAGAGATTCCCAGGGGATGCTCCTGCATCACTTACCTTACCCAATTTCAACAATGTGTTTCAAGTGGAGTGTGATGCCTCGCTCGTAGGCATTGGTGCAGTCTTAAACCAAGAGGAACACCCAATTGCTTGCTTTAGAAAGAAGTAGAATGATGCCGTCATCAAGTATTTGACCTGCAATGTGGAGTGCAGATTCTCGTAGGCCTTGAACTACAAATGTTCAAAGATATTTTAGATGTGTTGAGTGTTGTGGAGTGTAGATTCTCTCATATCCACAGAGAAGGTAGTGTGGATGAAGATCAGCTCACAATTTTTGGTGTTACAATTACCGGTTTGATGGTGTGGCATAAATTGCCAGTTCTGCAGTTTTTTGTGCCTTTTTCGATCTTTTTGTTTCTTGCAGTGTTTGTGTCCATTATTGATTTTGTTTTCTGTTGCGTGTTTGTGTCGTTGCTCTCCTTGTTTTGGGTTCTGGGGCCTTTGCCTTCTGTTTTTTTTTTTTGAGATTCTCCCTTTTTCAAAAAATTAAAAAAAAAAAACCACCCACCTCTCTTCCAAAAAGAAAAAGAAATAGCTACCGCTGAGGAGAGAAATTAGAAGCGAGCCCTTACATGAATTCCTTAAATTGCATACAATAGCCTTTCTCTTCTATCTTCATTATCTTTTTCTTTTCGTTTCTGATAAAGGAGGTGGTGGTTGGGAGAGGCGGGGACGCCTTTGTCATCTCATGATTCATCCCACCATCTTAGCATACGCTAATCTCCAAAGGTATGAAGCAGTACGGTCAACTTTACTGAATGTAGAAGCAAGTGCACAAAAAGCATTCCCTGTCCAACACTAAGTTGAAAACTCTATACCAGAATCCATAGCAACACAAGGCTTTCCAAATCTATCGTAGAAATCTATGCACCATTTTCATAGAGAATGTTCTGCTTCCAACTATCCAAAGACTTTAGCTTCAATGGCACTAGCACCATCCTCCGAAGAGGAAAGAAAACAAAAATAAGCCTCTTTGGAACTACTATGAACCCATTTCTTGGAAACCCTTCTATTCCACTTAAGCAAAAGTATGATGTCAAGCTAATTTTGTCACAGTTTTTGGATGAGGCAGCAAATATAATGTTGACATTTGCTTCCATGCCTCAGAGGAACACAAACAACCTAATTCCAGCCTTAAGAACATTGAAAGAGTGAAGCTCCTCAGACGAACAAAAGCAACCTGGGCATCACTATGAGACACTATTTTCTGAAGGGATTTTGTCTGTGAAGCAGGAACGCAAACATAGCATGACTTATAATAACAGATTTGAATGCAATCAGTCCAAGAAGCCGCACAAATCGAGCCCAACTAGCTGGCAAACAAAGAGATCCAAATCACCAAAAATCTCAAGGATTCAGAAGACCATCTTAACATATGTGTAATTCCACAAAGTCTAATTCAAATCTTCTATGGAAAGATACAGAGACTTTTACAAGATAAAATAGCATAATTCAAACATAAGAAATGCATGAAATGTATGGTATCCATACAAACAAATTACCCAAATTTTCCTTCGAAAAGGTAACAAAAATAACATCTGTATTTCGGTGGACATCCTAGGATGAATTTCAAAGCAAGGAAATCAAAACCCTAATTTACAAATAGAAATTCCTAAAGGGAATAAATCTGATAATTACTCCTCTAACAAACCCAGAAACAAAATTTCAAAATGCTTCACCACGTACATCAAATCAATCATAAAACCCAAAAAAAAAAAAAAATCCCCTCTCAATAAGACGCTGATTTCATTCATCAAAAGGCAAAAAGGAAATCAATTGTCCGTAATAACATCCTGAATTCTCAAACCAGAGCAAAATTTCCAACAAACCAAGATCGAGAATTAAGAAATCAAAAAGAAATAACCCAACAGAAAGCGAAAAATCTTGCCTTGGAAGGTGAGGAGGGTGTGATCGAGAGAGGGCATTGAGATTGAAAGGCGTTGAGAAAGAGTACGGAATCAAGAGGGCAAGAAAAGGATGCTGAGGCGAATCCAAGCACGGAAATGAAAACAGAGATACAGAGAAGGTGGTGCAAAGCTAAGGAAGCTGCCATTGAATTGAAGAGACAAAGGGGTGAAAATGGGAAAAAGACCACCTCTTCTTTTTTTTCCCTCTCTCCTCTGCCACCAGACTACCTTTCTCAGCTCAGACTGCTATTATCCATAAAATAACAATATGCCCTCTGCCTTATCTCTAAATGGCGAAAAATACCGTAACTTTTTCACCCCCAGTAGGATTATCATGATTTGACAGCAAAAAGCGTGCCACAATTCGTTATAAAGGTGGGGTGCATAATCCTACAGGGGGGTAAAATTCAGGATTATGATATACTCAAGCAAGCATCCTTGGCTCCAACCAATAGGAAGCCCGCACCAAGAAAAGAGGTTTTCATTATTCTTTTCTAAATAATAAGATTTCAATATAAGGTTGTGCTACTATTTTAGGTACTCTCATTCCCCCTGAAATCCACAGAATCTACTCTCCCGCATTCTACTAGCTCTTTACATAGCAACCAAATGACAGTTGGAAAATCTACTTAAAAGTCTACTTAAAGACCACTTACACTACTGTTTTACCAGTAGACCACTTAGATCACAACTCCATGGGGACTAGACCTGGCAAACGCTACCCGTGCCCGCAGGTCAACCCAACCCACCAGCAAATTCCTGGGTACGGGTCGGGCTTTTAGTAACCTGTCAAAACCGAACCGCAGGTGACCAACCAGCAAAAACACGGGTCGGATCGGGTCAACCTGCGGGTATCCTTGGGTTTTTTGTATTTTTTTTAACATTTTTATTTTAAAAGAGAAAAGGAGATCAAGGGCCATTTCTCTTTACTCTCTCGTTTAGTTAGGGTTTGAAAGTTGAGAGAAATCAAGAAAAGAACAGAGCAGCTGAAGCTTGAATAAGCTCGAAACTGTTTTCCTTCTTCCAAGCTTCTGCTCTTAGACCTTAGATCTACCCTCATTTCCAGGATTTGTCCCTTCTGCTCTTAGACCTTAGATCTACCCTCATTTCCAAGATTTGTACATTCTCACATATCTAAACCTTAGATCTAGGCCTTGTTTTCTTCTTGTTCGGCAACCTCGCAGGAGATCCGACCAACTATTTCCAACAATCTCGAGAAAAGGGCTTATTCAAGGCTGCAAGGGAAGGGGGGTAGGAAACATCACCATCATCGCCCGGATCTGATTGTCATCTCCGACCAACTATGATCCAAACCGTGCATTTGATGGGCCATAATGTAAATAGGTTGTGCCCAAAAAATCATTAGCATTGGATGATTCTAACCCTCCGATCTAAAGAGGGACTGACAATATGGAAACTTCTATAGATCAAACGATTGAGATCATCCTATGGCAATGTTTTTTGGGGCGCGATCTATTTACGTTGTGGCCCATCAAATGGACGGTTTGGATCATCCTATGGTGAAGGCTGTACCGTCTTATTTGAAAATTAGGGGGGTGAATTCATACATAGAATGGGGTGAATTTAACACGGCCCAATAAAAACTCTATTTTGGAAAAACGTGTGGGTAACCTGGGTCGACCCACCCGCATTGGGTACGGGTCATCTGGTTGTTGACCTGTATGAATGCAGGTCATTTTGACTCGCAGCCCGCACCCGCAACCACGTCACCCGCAGGTCGACCCGACCAGACCCACCTGTTTGCCAGGTCTATTGGGGACACAGGTAAACCAACCAAATAGCCCCTTGGGAAGACAAGAACCAATTCTCAAAATTAAAGGCAGTTTTGAGTCCAATAATCAGTTTTGGACTAGAAATCAATTCTCAAACTCCAAAAGCAATAGGGCCTTAGCAAACCAAGAATATAGACACAGGCCCACAAAAGAAACCCACTGGAAAGCACTGGCCCTTGGTATTATAGAACATACAGAAGCAATCGTACCAATACCAATTTCTAATGGGGGCATTTCATTTCAAAACTGCAGCTGGAAATTCCCAGCTACAAACGGCCTTTTTATTGCTAAAAAAACTGAGAAACATTATACCTCTATTTTTTTTTCCTCTTCTACTTTCTTGTTTCCTTTACAAAATACTTCACAACGCGACTCAAAACAACACCTATCTCAAAACCAGATCACCACTATTTACAGATTAAACCGAGAACCCTCTTTGCTGCTGGTCGCTTGAGGAAAGATTATATGGGGCCAAGAGAACCTCCTGATACCCACCAATTGACGCTCGCATAAAAAAATGGGAGTTGGGGGAGTGCACAAGAAAGATTTGCTCGGCACTCATGAATCTTCTCCATGCATGCCGCTGAGATCAGAACCACATCCTTCAGACCTGTCACGGTTATAGCGTAAGCAGTGATTAGACTAATATTTGATCGTAAATTTGGAAGATCAAAATTTCACTAGACCATAGTACAATTGGAAATATAGATAATCATTATAACAAGGGAAGATAAAGCAAGGCCCAAACAATTATGACTTTCAAATACAACATTCAAATAGTAATACTTTTCAGCAAGAATTGAACACTGCTGAAAGACAAGTGGTTCGATGTTCAGATTGATCCAAAATTGTATTTTTGGATTTTTAAAATTGTTTTTGCAGAACTTATAGGGCCGATAATCCAATCCGGACGATGAGGCTTTCAATCACACCTTCTATGCATGCATGCAATTACTAAATAAAGAGGAATCAAAACGGCACAAATATAATTAAGTGGGCAAAACAAACCCTACTCACAAACCTATCTTTCAATTCCTAGAAAGAACAATTCCCTCTATTTACCGTCCATGGGGAAGGAACAATGATCTAATAAAAGAAAAAGAAAAAAAACAGAAAACTAGTAGGAGAGATTCTCCTGACTCACAATTCTACGTCCCAATGCATGGTTTCTCCATTTCAGATGACGGAGTTCTTCTTCTTCAAAGCTCAATGTGTGTTTCTGAGTGCTTCTTCAATTCTTTCCTCTTCCTTTTTCTTTCTCTTGTCCCCTATTTATAATAATAGGAGTTTCCTTCGATCCCGTACTTAACTATAAACAGTAAGTTTCGGACTAACTATAAATAGTAGTCCCCAATGTAATCTTAGTATCAATGAGAATTTGTCATCTTTCAAAAAAAACACTATAAATAGTAATTTGAGTATTTACTATAAGTAGTAAATCGTGGAATCTATCAAATTAGAAGAAAGATTTGCCACCTCATCACTCATTGATGCTTATCTTGTCGTTTACACACACATCCACACATGTGAATATGGGCCCACGTATCTCTGAGATCCACCTGGATCACAGATAGCAAGCCTAAACCAATTAAGAGTTTGTGAAAATGCAAGCACCTGCTTCGAAAACAATACCTTCAAGCAAGTTGGATTTCACCTAGCACAATGTAAGAACGGGGCTTAAGAAAGTCATCATCCCAGATAAAACACCTACTATGTTTAACATTTTCCTTCTTCACTGCTTTTAATTTAATAAAGAATAGATATTTAGTTGTGCTAATAAATTCAAAATAAAATCAATATAGGAGCACCACATGAAACATTTCCCTTTGATCTTTGAAAAAAAAAAAAAGAGACGCAAACAGGGCAAGCTTTGGTATGACATGGGTGATGCCAAGATCGATAAAGAGTCTACTGAGAAGCTGGAGTGGAGGACCCTTTAGCGAAATGGGGCATCGTTGCGGCGGCAGGTCCCGTTGGCACTAGTATAACACATTTGGAAAGAGAGAAATATCAAATATTCAAAGATAAGGTAAAAAGCTGGGGTAAAATCATCACATACATCAAGATTGATCTCCACTTGTGGGGCTAAAATAACAAGTACCTAGTTATAATGGGGGAGAGGTGCTCAGAGAACGGAAATCGATAGTAAGAAAATGAAACAAACTATAGCATCAAAATGGACCCTGCCACCAATTGGCTGGCTGAAAATTAATTTTGATGGGAGCGGCATTGGAAATCCAGGACAAGCGGGTATTGGGGGTATAATTCGTGACTCAAACGAAAGGAGTCGTGTCTTTTTTCTGGACCTGCTGGAGTTTGCAACACAAAAAGGTAGAAGTCAAAGCACTTCTTTTGGGAACATCTTATTGGATTGGAATGAAGGCACTTCGGAGACACTGGTAGGGGGGTGTAGAGGTTGGAACCCTATGTGATGATATGGCATTTATAGAAGAAAATGCATGGAACTTCAAAGATAAGAAAAGTGATTGGGGAAGAACTAGCATAGACATTAAGCCTGACCACATTCATTGGAGTAGAAATGGTAAGGAAGTGTCAGCCTATACAGTTGGCGAGACCTAGAGAAATTGGAAGGCGACAATATTTGAGAGAGTAAAAATCCAAGGTGGCTTCGAGGTGGGCTACACCACCTCCCGGATGGATAAAACTTAACTTTGACGGGAGCTCGAACGGAAACCTGGGTAGGGCATGCATAAGCGGATTACTTCAGAATTCAGATGGCCAAACATTCCTTTCATATTCAGGGTTGGTCGGGGTTTGTGATGCAAATGAGGATGAAGCATGAGCGTTGTTATGGGGGTTGAAATGATTTGCGACACATTGTTCCGAGAAGCTGATTAATGAAGGCAACTCTTCTGACGTTATAAAATGGACAACAAATAAAGCACCTGGACTTTGGAAGTTATCGAATATTATTGATGAGGTAAGGGACCTAGTTGCTCAGATTGCGCCTAACTTCCTACATAGAAGGAGATCAGCCAATGAAGATGCGAACAAGTTAGCAAAGGAGCAGAAAGTGCCGACATGTAGATCATTTAAGCTTAAGGATAGGGGTGGAGATCTATAGGATCTGTTGTCACTTTTTTTTGTCTCTTTTGTTGTTAGGGTTATTGTCTGTATTGCTAAGGGTTAGATGGCTAGAGCTTATGTTGTCCATATTGTCATTTCGGATGGCCTGTAAGCAATAGCCTGCATTGGGGACGCCTTGTTCCCTGGGAGGTGACTGCTACAAAGAGGTAAAGGCAAAATTAAAAATTGGGTCAAGATGAAAAGCAAATATCGTTCGACTGACTTTAGGGCCAACTTAGATCAAAACTGCCCTTAGACAAAGAGAAAAATCCCTAAGAGAACACATGGAAGAGTTCCCCCTCCTAATTGCCTGTAACGATTTAATTGAAGACGATGAGCACGTCGCTGCTCCATACATTAACGGGCCTCATTATCAACTGTAGAGTTTTTATAGACAAAACAGCAAACACTTGGCAAGAACTGTTCATCGGCACTCTTTAGCATTCATTTTTTAAAATAAAAAAAACTTGCAACAACCTAAATGTATTGCTTGCAACACATAGTAAAAACTCGCCTGTAACAGCCAGCTTAACATGAGCTTCAACAACCTTCACAGCTCGTGTTCAAAAAACTTTTACATCCACCCACATTTGGTTTAGACGATCCACAAAGAAAAACAAGAGAAAGGAAAAAAGGAGGAATTATGTTGTAGTAGTCAGCACTGACGGCATGGTGGAAATGAAGAAAATGAGAAGAGAAAATAAAGAAGAAGAAAAAAAAACTAGTGCTCTTATACCGTGTAAAGCAGTAACGAAAGAAAGGAAGAAGAGAAGAGAAGAGAAGAAGAGAGAATGAGAGAAAGAGTGTCATCCGCTCTTGGCGTCCTCACACACACACAGACGCGCACACAATTTTAAACTCCTCACACGCACACACACAGACGCGCACACGATTTTAAATTTCCATCGAAACTGACACGAAATGACCGAAATGTTTCTGTTTCCATCCTCACTAAAACCGAAACCGAAACAATTGAAATGAGTAAACCAAAATAGTAAGTGTGAGTGATATACTATATAAGTATGTATTACATAATTATATTTATATAAATTACATGTAAAATGTAGTGCATGTATTATGTATAAAGATTTATATCAGACATGCGCAACTTGCGCGACTGTGCATGTCACTAGGTGTTCGATCTTCAAACCATTATGGATGGTTGTCTTACTTATGTGATGGTTTCTAAGAGTGCGTGTGTGTGTGTGTGTGTGCGCGCTCGTGCGCGCTTATTCTAGGATCACCTGAAGTTTCATGTTCTTTTTGAATGGTAAGAAAGAAATAAACAAATAATGAAAAATGTGGTAATTTGTACGAGGCCATCTTCAAAAGAGGGATTTTTGAGAGGCACAGAGAATTGCTCGGTTATGATTTTAGCCAAAATAATTTCGGTTATAATTTAAATGTAGTAGGATCACTTGAAGTTTCATCTGTAAATTATATCATTTGCATTTTTTTTTAATTTTGAAGTGTACTATCATTTGCACCATTCAAAAAGAAAGAGTACTATCAATTGCATATTCTGTGAGTAATTTTACAAGATTTCCACCGAAATTCCAATCGAAACTGAAATGTTTCCGTTTCGGTGGCAACTGAAATCGAAACTGAAACCAAAATTTAAAAGCTTCTACACCGAGAGAGATAAATATATATTACGAACATATTTTTTTTGAAATTTCATATATATTACTAACATAAAAATAGGAAAAGACAATTCTGTCTTACTTAAACTGATATGCCTATCAAAATAAAAAAGACAGAAAAAGATATCCAAATATTGACCCAATTTCAAAGAAGAAAACAGAAACCTAGTACACAAGAAGGTTTGAAGCTCGAATTGTAATTTAAATTTCATAAAAGTCAAATTTGACATAGTATCCGCAAGGTAACCCTTCATTCAAACATCAAAATTATTATTATTATTATTATTATTATGTATATATGTGCAGTATATTTGGTCACCACTCACCATTTTCTACGTAGAAACAAAGCCACCATTTTGTGAAAAAGGGGTGACTTTCCATGGAATATGGATTAGAGAATTGAAACATACCAAGACCTGCATTAGAACCATCTGTGGTTCATTCGACCTGCCTGCATGCATGCATGCATAACCCAAGGAGAGCCCAAGCAATGCAGCACTCTCAGAAGCGTCCTCAACCCACAGTGCAAAAAATCCAGCCATTAGAAGTGCACCAATGTGTACTACAAAGCTTCGAGGGATATGGATGCTTTGGTGAAAACAGAGAGAACAAATGGGGCTTCATCTCCAGGGTGGATAGTTGTGGGCACAATAGTGTACCCCTTGGGATCAGGCTCCAGAACCATTTCACACGATATTTCTCGATAGTTAACATAATCCGTCCCACCAACTGATTCATGCAAGTAAATGTTATATGCGGCACGACGGCCACGTGTCTTGAGTATTCTCATTCCGATGTAGAACATTGATAAATCATGGCTGGACTGGTAGTTACTGAAACCAGCCGTCTTTCTGGAGAACCTCACACCCTAAACCGAAAAGACACGAAGAAAAATATAATCAAGACCTGAGAGTAAGGCATTCTAGAACCAAATGGCATACACCAAGCAATGAATTTCGATACCTGAGTTAAGGTAATAAATACGTGAATTGGGGATGATGCCTCTGGCCCAGTTGCCCTCAATCGAAATTGTGGGTTTTGATGCCATGTGTCATAATCCTGGCAGCCACCTGCACTGTAACCACGCCACTGCCCATGAACAGAATAATGCATCTCGGGTGGGTAGATTCGGCAAACGTATATTGACCGGAAATGAATCTGAAAGTCTTGCCAAGACATCCAGAATATCCCATCCTTTGACTGTTCAACAAAGAAATACAGTGTGCTTTAATCTAAATCAATTAAAACAATACCTTTAAAAAATCAATTAAAACAATTTGTATATGATGTATATACTAGATGTATTAGAACCAGCATTTACGAACAGATATTAGAAAATGAATAATCCAAAGAGAAGGGAAATTCCCATATTCTGAGAAAGATAAACTCAAGCAGAACAAGCACCTGCGGAACATGCTTGAGCTTGTGCTTCATCCGATCAGTCCATTCAGGTGAGGAATCGGACCAAGGGCCATTCCATTCAACTTCATTTGCCCATGGATTTCGGATCTGAACAAGTTTGTGACCGTCTACCTCTCTTACCTGAATGAAGAAATAAATTTAAAATAAGATTAATAATTTTCCACAAGAATCTCGTTCCATAGAGAAAAACAGAGAGAACTCAGATAACAATTGACAACCCAATATACCTGCAATAATGAGTATGCATGCCCTTGAACAATTCCACTGGAAGAAATGTGTACATCAGAACCTGATGGACTCCCAGCACCAAGCAGAAAACCCTCTTGTTTGAAGCGCAATAATTGAGACCATAATCTTCCACTTGCAAGATCAATCTGTGCTTGTGCAGTCCTCATGTCAATCTCCTCACCAGCCCCTCCTGTAAGGTCCACAAGAGCATCTTGGACGAGCCCACCTTCAAGTGCCTCATAAGATCCATGCAGCTTGGCATAAGCTTTTTCCAAAATAGAAACCCAGAGTTCATTTCCCTTCTTACTGGTAGCGAATGCAGGTCTCCCGGGTGACTCACAAGGAATCCAATCATCAACAACAACAGGGACCCATTCACCCTAAAAGAACAACAAAAAATATAAGTCTGCCAACCAGGATATTACATGGATGCAGCATTGTCAAGTAAGCAACAAACACATATTCTGAGCTATTTTTAAAATTATCAAACATAAGCTTATTTGGTCTACATTTCATAGACCAGTCTCTAAAGAAAGTAAGCCATGGCAATTTTGAGTTTTACGGTATTATGCAAAGAATAGGCGACATGTTTCTTCTGTCTAAGCCAAGTTTAGTTCATGTACGAAACAAAACCCACGCCGTAAAAGATGCCCCACAAAATTTTCCTCCCTTTCTGGATGTATAAACCCTTGGGAAATAAGAAGCTTATTAAAAAAAAGTCTTCATATTAACAAAGAAGATATCAAATATTCAAAGTAAGAAAAACACATCTACATATACAGATAGATCTGATACCGCTGACAATGATTAGATGGCTCCTCATTAGTTCTAATCTGATACCACTGACAATGATTAACACATAGATGGCTCCTCAATAGTTCTTCAGTAGAAATTAGAGCACGAACATTGATTTGGGAGAGCATTCACCAATTTGTGCTATGACATGGACATCAATATACGTGCTTTGTCAAGGACACGACAAAAAAAAAGGGCAAGGAAGGAGAAAACTTCAGCATTTGGAGGAACACCAATAGGGATTCCAAAGGGAAAAACCTTTGGCATTAGAAGTTAGAAGTAAGGGGTCTTGTTAACTATCCAAGAGGCTCTAACTTCTAATGCCTGTGGAGTAGCAATCTCTAGAAGCTGATGAACCTGTGCCTATAATGGCCCAAAAAACACTAGGGAATCAGTGACTTACTGCAAGTTCCGTGAACATAATGCTTAAATGTAGAAATAGATAACTCACACTTACAAAGATAAATATTTTGTAAACTTTTTCTCTACTTTTTATTTTGAACTTGTTGAATTAAAAGTAGTAGAAAAAAATCTACTCATGGTACAGGTCCAGCTCTGGAACTCACTACAATGCCCATTCCAATTTAGAAGCCACCACTGGTCACAAATAACATTAACTCATTAAGTGTAGCAAGTAGAATTCCCACGTTCAGCAGTCATGATGTCTCTACAAGAGTTGCTATTTGTCTCCATTGTAATGGCAATGTCATTGCCACACTCTTCCAAATCCCAATTAAAGACCTACACAGCATCCGACAATATAAAATCCGTTGCAATTCTAATCACCCCACCCCCACCAAAAAAAGACAAAGTAGTAAATAAATAATTCATTACACCACCCCCCCCCACCAAAACAAAAACACGCCTCCTTCAGTACAACTGTTGGATCCTCTGTCTCCATTGTAATGGTGATACCAATGCCGTACCCCTGCTTCCTAACCCAATAGAACACCTCGACACAGCCAAAATTATAAAATCCTCTGTAATTGTAATCACCCACATCCCGCCAAAATGATTAAAGTAATAAATAAATAAACAAAAGCTCATCACCCATCAGAGCATATTGATGGCATCTAAACATTTCACCTTATGGTAGATCGGGAGAAAAGGTTCAATCTTGATCACTTGCACGCAGCTGATCATGAATTCAATATTTTCAAAGGAAAGATAGCAACTTGTAAGGGAGGTCACAAGCAGGATACCTAGGAGTCACCATTCCTTACCAGAAGAATGCTGCCTGTAGAGCAAAGCACCGTCCTTCTCGGACCGAAGGGTGGTAAGTTCTTCAGCTTAGAAACTCTGAATTTTATTAAGGTCGAGCTTGTACCATGCGATTAAGTCGAGTTCCAAGTAGAATCCAACTCATCTTTTAGCAAATGCTTTTCTCAATAAAGAAAAAGCTTCTATCAAAGGCTCAACAAAACCTGCCCCATCTTTGACCTTATAGAGAGCAATTGGAGTTGTTTGCTAGGAGAGAAAATGAGAGGAGTTGCCACCATGAAGAATATACGAGAAATAGACATTTATGTAGTTTGGAATCTCATGGAAACATGCTTGAGTGCAAATCTTAGTAGGAAGGTGATTTGAGCTTAAATGCAAGGTTGTGGCTTCAATCCCATCTAACCCACCAAAGAGAAGAAAAACAAAGAAATCTGACGAAAACAGTTTTTCCCCCATCTCCATCAAAAGGGTGGGCAGTTTAGAAATAAAACCTAACAAAACTACGATGAGTTGAGAAACATAACGAGAGATGTATATCATTTAACCTTTTCTCTTCTTCTAGAAGTAGTAGCCATAAGAAGCTACAACTACCGCCCAAAGTGATGATATAAGAAAGTTGGAGGGTGCCAATATCAGTTCCCATTATTGAAACCTGCCTTCAAAATTAATCAATGAAAAATATATAAAGTTTTACATTTCATTAGATAAATTATAAATTTCTTTTAAATGGCATATCATTGAAGGCATCTTAGACACTCCCAGTTTATATTTTTTAACATTGACATACCAGCTCCTGCTCCCACTCCCCCTTTCATCTTTGTGCAAATAAATATGGAACATGAAACTTGCTCAGCTACACAAGTACTGAGGAATGACGACAGTGCCAAACTGTTGCGGACAGCTTTTGAACAAACTACTTATTTCTGCTTCTCTGATTCTTAACATGTAATTCTAAGCTATGCTACCAGAATATTAAAAAGAAGTCCCTCTACAATAATAAAAACTTGCAGTAATAATCGCCATCCATGTATGCAAGCTAATCAATTGTCTCCAAGGAATAAATTAGGATATGAACAAATTACTGGAAAGAAGAAAAAAAACGCATGCATAGAGTTCTAGTTTTATTACCTGAATACAAAAGCGAACAGTATAAATTCCTTCCTCATTAAAATCGGGTGTTATTATCACTTCTGATATTCGAGAAACGTCAGTTAGAACAGCAACAGCACTCAAGAACCAGCAGTCACCTAATCGACCCTGGAGAAACAGTTAACTTGTGTAAGTCTTTAGATGAAAAATATAACACAGCACCACCATCATTATTGTTCAAATCAAAATTTTAGGCTGCAAAAACATGTCATATATAACTAATCTAGAATAAAATTTCCACATTTTATTCAACAAAGAACCACCGTACCTGACAGACATCAGAAGGATTTGCAGAACCAGAGAATAAACAAGGAGGAGAATCACTACAACACTCCTTCACAATTTCGGCTGGTCTCATCCACTCAGAAACAACCTAGGATGGTAAGGGAACATTAAAAACAAGCAGAGCAATGGGCCTACAACAGCGAGATGCTTGCTAAGGAAACTTACCTCCTGCAATTTTAGAGGAGGATTTCCTGGATCCACAAACAAAGAGTTATCATTGGGAGGAAACTCCTGGTCTGTGAAATTTGTTTCACCTCTCGCAGCAAGAGCCTCTTTAACAGCTATTTCGATTGACAGCATCCGTTGATTGATTTCCTCCGGCATTTCCATTCTCGTCTTCCTTAACTTTCTGGCAAATGAATCCATATCAATTGCCACTCCCTCGCGTTCTGATCTCCTTTTCCTGCCACTTGAATACTGCCCATCCCAATCTACGTCATCCCTATCATATATGTCGACATCTGCAGGGTCACTGTCCCATTCATCCACCTAGAAGGAATCATAGGAAGTGATGAGTAGGTGGAAAACCTAATTCAACCAAATAAAATGCATTGAAGAACAAATATGCTTATCATTCAAAAAAAAAAAAACAGGAATCATACACATACCCTGGAAGGTGAATCACCCCACTGCCATCCATCTTCTGGGAGATTAATCATGCCGTACTCAGCCGAGAATGTAGCAACATGAACAGATGCAATCTCATCTTCAGTCAAGCACCTGCCCCATAAAAAGGCATCCATTATATGCATCTTAGAATCAGTTCCTTCACTATCTGACCTCCCAAATGCATCCAAATCTGTCGGTGGCCGTACGCCAACCCAGACATCTGTCCCCTGCTCCCAAATGCCATCACCAATATGAAGCGATAATCCACTCTGGTATCCATCAAAACCACCATCTAAGTAGGAAGTGGCCTCGCCTAGTTCCGCATCTAGAGTCACTGTCACGATATGCCACCTGCAAGCAATTAGAGTACAGTGGATTAGACTAGCATGCCAAGAGAGAAAAGAAAAGTAATAAATATATGTTTGCAATCTGGATAAATGAACACTTGCATGATATAGAACTCTTCGGCACATAAAATTAACAAGAAAATAGAACGCACAACAAAACTATCTAGCATAAAGGTCCAGAAAAACTACTGAGAAGACAAGTTTTGGGAAATAAAGCGCAAACCTCCCATCTGCAATACTAGATGCACCAATACTCCATTCTTTGGTAACAATAGTCTGCCTATCACCTTTAGTAACTAATTTGAGACCAACTTGCCCGGCTTCAATGCCTTGTTCGGATCCAGCCACCAGGATTTCCCAGCAAACTTTCTTCTGAAACTCGGTTCCCAAAAGACAAACTGGCCCAGACTCTGGCTGAATCATGACTGCAATAGAGAAGCTAATCTTTGGGCTTTGACAAACACTAGCATCAATCTCACCACAATGTCTCCCCCCTGTCCTTGGTTCATCATCAAGAATACATACAGCACCAGGAACTCTAGTCTGCCAAGAAGTCAACAATCAAAGTTTCAAATAAAAAATGTGCACCATTTTATCATTCATAAAAATAATCCTTATAGTCAACTGTAAGGTATTCTCCACCCATTATGGATCCGCATTTTTTTTATGACATAGGGTATCCCCACTCCATTTTAGGGCAGGACTAATCCCTACGGATGCGTGCAATCACCCAATCACCCATAAACCACGCTCATCGGGTTACGACGGGGGGATTCAAACTCCATCGCTGGAATTATGTATCCCCACTCCATTTTAGGGCGGTTCTAATCCCTACGGATGCATGCAATCACCCATAAACCACGCTCATCGGGTTACTACGGGAGGGTTCGAACTCGCATCGCTGGAATTATGGATCTGCATTTTCAACAGACAGAATAATCTAAAGGTACAGCCATAATACCCTGATTGACGTCTGGTCACAAAGAAATGTGGCTAGTGGCACTACATGCAAACATTATAAGTTCAATACAAATAGGGTTTGCACCCACGTGGATGTGGCTTCAGATAAGGAGCAAAGGTCTTCCTCAACTAAGAAATTACAAAATTGAAAATATAAAGCAGAAAATAAGAAGGCAAATACCATTTCAAAAAAATAAGAAGGCAAATAGAAATCAAAAGACCAACCTGCTGTGCACGGCGAGCCAATTGGGATGCGCGTATGCGATGAGCAATGCCAGAAACGCGTTCGCGAGCAAAAGAGTCCTCCAAAACAGAATCACTGCCAACAGCACGCACTGCAGCTGCCATAGCTGCAGCATCTCTGCTCCCAACATTTGGGATTGAAGATATGAGAGAAGCTTCTATCTCCTTCCACTTGCGTTCTTCTTTCTCCAGCAGTGCCTTTCTTCTTTCTTTTCCCCTCCCCTCCTCATCACGTCGCTGCATCAACATTTCTTCTTCCATCTCTTTTTCTCGCATGTAACTACAAAGCATTATTAAAGATCAAATTCAAAATCAGGAGAAAAAAGGCCCAAGTCTTTAATAAGAACCATTAATAAGACCAGCAACAACAAAAATCAAAAAAGGTGGTGAAGGAAAATGAGCTAACCTTTCCTGAATAAGTTCAAACTGCCTACGATCTTCAGGCATCCATTTCTTTATTTTCTTGGCACTTAGGTCTGAGAACCCAATACTATCAAGAAAAAGCCTCAAACGGACTTCATCCTGGCAAAGCATAAACAATGGTCAACAAGTACAATAGCAGCAATGAAATATATGGATTAAAAGACAATAAACTTTAAAAAAAAAAGGCATTATTTTTCACCTGCACCCGTTCAGCCTTAGCGGTCAAACCAAGCAAAAGAAGCAAATAACCACCGAACTTATCCCACATATATACCCATTCAGTATCAATTGCCTCTTCTAATGCCAAGATGCGCGCATGAGCACACATTTCTCTAGTGTGGCCTACATCAATAGAAGTCTCATGCCGATGTGCAAATCCAGCTCTCATTCTTGGGAAAAATAACCCAGCAGTAAGTTCCTCATTTCTTAGACGATCTCTAAGTTTCATGACATCGGCTCTGGGAAGCACAAAATTTCCGGCCCTGTCTCGTGTAATGGTAGGGTCTCCAACTAAAAGGGCAGCCGAACTAGCAGACCTCTGTGGAGCTGAGTATGTTCCAGATAGAGCATTTCTGGTCTGAATTGTCAAACCAAAATCAACTTCACATATAAATAATTCTCACAAGCCATCAAGTTCAAGTAGTGAAATTCTAACACTAGCAAAAAAAGGCTAACCAGAATTTAAATACACACATTCTTGAGAATAATAATATAGGAAAATGAAACCACCATAAACTGAAACAATCAAAAATAGAATCAAGATGTTCTTTGAGGACATGAACAGAAAGTAAATTTCTGAACAGTTCAAGGCATCAAACCACAGTGCAGATTTTGAATGAGTGCATTCCTTAAGAAACACAAACCATTAGCAACCATGCCATCATATACGGTGAGTGCATTCCTTAAGAAACACAAACCATAAGCAACCATGCCATCATATACGGCCACAGGCCATTAATTACACCAACACCTACAATTGCTTGACACCGGTCTTCCTGTACCAAAACTTCCAATCTTAATCTGAAGATTAGACATATACAAGTTGGTACATTTTGCAACAGAAGACAACGACTAATCCAAAAGATGAGGGATTACGTTACTAGTAGATCATTTTTGAGATTCATTGTTGGTGGAGGAGATTTAGCAAATGTGATTAGGTTGATGAAGCACCAGCATGAAAACTGTTGAAGATTGGATTCCATGGGGAATATATTAGATGTTATTTATGTTCAACAAATACCACTGCGTCGGGAAGCGATTTCAAAGGCCGACATAATAGACATATAAGATGTTGAAAGACTGCAACCTATAGTAACGATCATTATCCTATTTCAAGATTAAAAAAAATGATAGAAACAAATTTTGGTTTTTAATGTAGTGACTTGGAGTCACATGCCTGAGTTAGGCTTTGTAATTTCTCCAAAGGCGGCCCTAGGTTTGGGTTTGGACTTTGGACCTAGTTTCTAGATATGTTTATGTTGTTGGATCCTCTTGCGGTTTCTTTCTTTTGTTTGCTTTTGATAAACTTATTTCACCGGCCAAAAAGTAAAAATATTCATGAAAATGCAAAGGAGGGTAATTTAAAAACTTATTTTAGTGAAGCCAAACAATGGCTTCATCCATGTAAGTGCCAATCAAAACAAACAGGCAAAAAATCCATATTGGAAGCTTGCAATGAATACACAAAGCATATGGAACCAAAACTTGTCGGAAAAAAAAAGAACGACACACACACACACACAAAATAAAATAAAATCGAATCATAGTATTTCAACCCACTAGTCCTCAAACACGGCATAAAAGACATAAGAGAAACAATGAAAACACATTGCAACTTACTTACTCATTTCACAGAAGAAGCAAACTCACCTTAGTGGCAGATCGAGCAATTGCCTGAACAACAGTTTCCTTGCTGAGAAAATGCACAGCATCTTCCGTCATCTGAGGAGCAAAATTGCATATTACAATTAAATGAAACAGACGGATCCGAATATATGAGATATCTACAGGATATATGAAAACCAAATCAAGATAGGCACTAAAGAAAATAGCTCCGAGGTTCTCAATAAAAATCTCATGCCCCAACCTTGAGTGTCAGGCACGGACGAGATACAGCAAACCCGAAGGCCACAACGAGAGTAATTGCTGAGACAGCAGCACCAGCAAAAGGGGGATATATTTTCAAACTGGCAACAACACCCCACCCCTCAATTGCCAAAGCAATCCCATATAGAACGAGGAATGCAGCACTGTCCAATGTTGAATTTAGCAGACATCAGACATTTGTTGAAAAACACACACAGCAGACATCAGACATGTGTTGAAAAAAAAAAATCTCAAATTAATGTACATAAGGAAAAGATTTAAGATAGAAATAAGAAAGAAATGAGGCTAATTAATTCTAATTTTGGTCTGGCATTCATAAACCTATCAGACAGAGACCACTAAATGTAGGAAACCACTCAACATACCTGACATTTTTTGCACAATCTGCATGAGCATCATAAACATATACTGGCAATACCCTTGGGGAATAGACTACAATGGGAGGTGAAAGAAGCACCTGGTAAATGGAATAGTTCACAGTGTCATTGAAAAGATGGAGCTGAACAACTAGAAATGAAATAACTCAAAACATAATCTCACTCACAGTCAATGCCCGTCCTGCAAGAAGAAACAGAAACGAGAAGTAACCGACAGATGCACCAACAAAAGGCTTATCTGCAAACAACTAACACCCTTTAGCTTCCGGAAGTGGAAAGGTTGTTCCCCAAAGAACATCTGATGAGAATGACTAATATTTGCTAGGAAAACAGGATCCGGTTTTGTGGAAAAAAAAAAAAAAACTGGCATCAGCCATTAGAGCCGTGTCCACTAAAAGACAAAGTAAGGGGGCTGAAATCCCCATAAAAGCAATAAATACACCTTTAAAAAAGTCAAATCAACAGTGATGTCAGTCCCGTTTTCAAGGTGTTTTCCATAGATTATTGTTACCTTCCAACAATCCAACCAGAAATGCAGCCAAAGCCAGGACAAATGCGAGCAAGCAAACCAAGAACATTTGCATCCTTGTCAGGTAAAAATTGTTTGAAGCCCAATAGTGGACAACGCCAATAGCGAGTACAACCAGAAGAAGAACTAGAAGGAATGCAAACCCTATCTGTCATGATTGAAAGAAAGCAATCAGAGGAGTTTGAAAAATGTGACTCTGTTATAATAAACCGAAAAACATATCATACAGCAACTAAATAATAATGTCTGAAAAGAACCAATAACTCACCGTCCAAGGTCTAATGATAGCTATAACAGCAGATAATGCACCGAGCAAAAGAAAAAGTCCAATACCAACAAATACATAAACACCTCGAGAAAGTTTCCAATCATCATCTTTCCTGCAAACAATTTTCATGGATAATTTCAGAAACTAGCCCTACCTGACCTATCGTAGGACAGGCACCTTACTCACCATTTATGCAGACCAGAACAAAGTGAGAGCACTGCTGGAATGCAAATAAGGGGAAGTAAAGAAGCAAGAAAATCAGCCTTTGTTGGGACTTGATCATCCCTAGAATTCATCACCTCAAAATAAGATACACCACAAAATACCACAAGAACAGCTGCAGCAAAAGACAATGAATGGAGTGACTTACAAACTGCTATTAAGAAAATATTTTGATCTCAAAAAAAAAGAGGACCCAATGAAAGCATTCAACTTACTTGCAAATATTCCGACACATAGAGCAGAAGAGATAGAGAACCGATATGTTGCAAACCAGGATACAATTGGCAACACACCAGTAACTAATAAAGCAAGTGCAGAAGTTATTGCCCAACCGAGATAGACAGATGATCCATAAGGGGAGCTAAAACTTTTTTGCACCCCATTCCATCCCTTATAGTCCAAATCATCTAAAGGTTTAGCAGATACAATTGCACCAAGACCTATAACTGATCCGGTGAATATAGATATGCAGATTCCAAGGACAATAACCTGAGAGGGACATCCAAAAAATATATAAACACCAAACATAAGCAAATAACATATCTGATTAAACAGAATGAACCAACTTCCTGAACAGTGAATCTCAGGTCAAAACAAAAGATGCAGTTTCAACTAAAGTCTGCAACAATTACTTGGGAAAATGGGATACCGACACTCCACCGGAGAGTTCAACAGTGAATCTCAATGTTAGCTCAGAAATGTACATAATCTAAGTGCAAGCATTGCCATTCAAAAAAAAAAATCTAGGTGCAAGCATTACCATTCCAAAAAAAAAATCTAGGTGCAAGCATTTATGGGTGTGTGAGCGTCGCGTGCATGTCCACTTATACAGTCAGCATTGGTAAAAGGATTCGCAGTTCATAACTCATACAAATAACTCATACAGACAACCAGAAAAAACAGACAACATAAAGCAAAAACCTCTCATAATGATAAACAAATGTGAGTAGAACAGCAAAATATTATGTCATGAATGTGCAATTTTTTTGAATGGCATGTCATGAATGTGCATATATATCTGTGGAAGCATCTGCGTGTGTATTATGTGTAAGAGCTGTGGAGATTTGTATGGTATTGTCAATTGTGTGCTCAACTGTGAGTTGGGCACAGGCAGAGCTCTCCAAGAAGGGAAGATATAACCCAACATCAAAATATGTAGCAAAAGATTGAAATTAAGAAATATGAAGCAAAACCATCATACATGTAAGAGTTTCACCTAGTTGGCATTGTCATGGGCTATTCTGCTGTGATAAAAGGAAATTTATTTGTGTGCATTTACATGCACCTATGCATGTCCTGATGAGCAAGCTACTCTACTGTAATAAGAGGAAAATTTAAGTGTGCATTAACATGCACCTATGCATGTCCTCATGAGCAAACAAAGGGAGCTGGGCATTTATGCGTATGCATGTATTCATTTGGATGATGCAAGTAAGCAGTTATGTACCAGCAATTTACACAAGAATGCATCTTTGTATGTGTGATTAACTATAGGAAAGTACAACTGAAAGGCAATCCGAATACTTACCTCCTTAGTCCCAGGAGTATGGCGGTCATTTCCCCGACTTGCACAGCCTACTTTTGGAACCCAAAACTGGTAGCCATTACGAATCCAAATCGGTATGGCAACAGAAAGGGATGCGACCATAAGCGGGACGGTCAACGCCAAACCAAGTAAAACAGATGATTTGCTGCAGAATACAATGCAGATATAAATGCATACTCAGAGCAAGAGAAAGAAAGCAAGGCCACAAATAAGAAATTAACTATGAGTTGCCTGGGGATAAACAGAAATCCCTGACAAGTTCACCATAAACACTTGAGCATATATCATGGTTATCAGAATTCAAAACACAAACTGATACCCACGCATAAATGAACAAATATTTTAGAAACCAGGTCCAAGATTGCCAAAATATAACAAGAACTGGGAAAAAACAATTAGCAAGTCATGGAGAACAAAGGTCATTAGTTCACTATATTACCATCATCCATGTTCAAGATTCAAAGTAAGAAAAGTAGAAGAAAACTGAAGTCAGTCTGATGGCTCTTAGATGTTGTTTCTATCATTTTTTGTTTGTTTTATCACTAGGTACTTTGTGAATGTTTGGTAGTCATATGAACAGTGAACACGAATAAGAGTTGAAATTTTGGGTTCTGAGCATCTCCAAGACAAGACGTAGTAAGGTAGTATAATAATTTCACTTCTGTCGTTTTAAGTTTGTTTGATATGGGCCCTGTCATTATAAAATGTGAACAGCATTTTGGGGGTAAAATCATGTAATTTAAGACACTTTAGAGTTCTTTCTGGATTAAGTTAGGTTTCTTAAAGTTTCAAAACCAGGGGCTAGGATTAGTTTGAGAGTCTTACGATTCAAATCGATTCGTGGGTTGAACGATTCAAATCGGACGAAGAATCTTTTTTTGTAAAAATCTTAAGATTCATGTACGATTCGACTTTGAATCTTGTGATTTTTACGATTCATTTTACGATTTTTACGATTCTGCCTGTTTTGGATTTTGAGAACTGATTGTGATTTTAAAATGAAAATCATTTCAAAATTCTTTGTTTATTGCTGACATTTCTTTGTATGATGATTATTACAGATTTGAGTATCTGTTTTGTTTACTGTTTTGATAATTATAAAGTGATTTATTATATGATGAATATAGTTTGTGCTTTGTTTAACAATTTATTATGCGATGAATATAGTTTGTGCTTTGTTTAATAATTTATTATGCGATGAATATGGTTTGTACTTCGGATTACTAATCATGGAATTTTATATTTAATTTAATAGTTTCAAATGGAAAATAGATAATTACTCATTTTATTCTTATTTTTTTACCTTTTTATATTTTCTAATATTTTTTCTCATTTTTATATATAAATCTGAAAAATCTTACGATTTACGATCCGATTTACGATTCGAACCCTGTTACGATTTACGATTCGATTCCGATTTTCAGAACCTTGCATATACCTATCTATCTATAATATAGAGTAACCATGTTTCTTTCCATTGTCATTCGTTCTCTCCAAGAAAATTTTTTATTGGAAAACCTTTTCCATGGAGAATTTTCAGCGGAATATTTCTATGGTAGATTTTTCTACGCCTCATGCATGGCATGGGTGGGGCCCATCATTTTACATTTGTTGAGGTCCATCATTTTATACCCATGCATAGCATGGGTGGGCCCCACCATTTTACAGCTCATGTTTTGATATGGTAGGAACCACTATCTTCACCCAAGGTCCAAACCCATGCATATGGTGGGGCCTTACATAGCGCAGCCAAGTCAACTCAGAAGTGGTGATATACAAGCACCAATTTTCACAAAATCAGCAATTTTATAGGATTCTTCAAATGTTCATATTGGTGATTTGGCTCTATCTTAATTTTTTAGTCTTTCTATATCATTTCAAATTTATTTTTTATCTAAAAAGATCCACAAACCTCTTACAATTTATTGCTCTATTTGACCGAACTCTACCAAGTTACAATTTTTAGACATTGCTGAAAATCGCTTGCCATACATGAGGTTAGACATTAGCACATTGCTCAGGAAATTGACATCCCTGCGTACTTCTGAAATTTCAATTTATGAGATATCAGGGCATCAGTGTTCTTCATAGCAAGAACAATTTGTACGGTTTTTTTCCTTTTATTAGCAATTTACAAGACAAAAAACTCCAATAAGACCAACATGTCAATAACATGTTGGTAACTTTGATATCACTTTTCTCATTAGCTAAATCATATGTCCATGTCGCATCAAAAGAAGATGGCTAAGGTTATTAGAAAAGTAAAGATCTAATCAAAGAGAGAAACAAGTAGCATACCTCAAGAAAGATAGTAGCAAACCAACACAGGTGCTCAACAGCCAGGCAATGAAGCCATACTGAAAATTTTGAACAAAATCAGAAACCATATTATCCCACAAATGATGGTGACTGAAAGTTTCAAAGATAGGCATAAGGAAATAGAAGCAAATGTATAAGTACATGTTGTGCAGAATACAGGAGGTCAAAATGTATACGATTTGAATGGCAGTGTGTCTATAAATAAAAAATCATCAGTAACGTTACAACCAAGACCAGTAAATTTCTTCTCCCCTGGATCTACAAAATATTTTCAAAAAAAAAAAAAATACAACCAAGACCTTCCACTTATATCAAATAAGGTTTTATATTCAAAAAAGAATCATTCAACTACAATTCACACTCAAATAGTTTGAGAAGAGAATTGTCCAAACATTTAGAACGCTTCCATAAAATAATTCTTCTGAATAGAACTTCAGAAGTTCATAATGAATTGAAAAATAACTAGATACAGGGACGAATTAGCATATGCATAAAAAAAAGAGCTCAAGTGGCCGGGAGTCAAAATCTAGTAGGCAGCATATGAATGTTAAACAAAATTGCACAACAAACAATTTTGAACCCTAATTACATCAAAATCGAACATCAGAATTTTTCTATGACAATACTGAGATACAGTTGCATGATGATCAAATTAAAATAAGAACCACTTGTCTCATAGACATAGTACTCAAAGGCATCCATCCTTCCAAAAAACAAAATGCTAGATGAAAACACATAAACAATATAGTACAGTACTGATCCTCTCAAACTAAGTTTAAGACAAGACTCAAGAGAAAAAATAGTTCCCACTCCAAACCCATTAAATGATCCACATGATTAAATCATAGTGGAGACATCAGTATCGAGAAACAATTCTATTCACAGAAAAACAAGCCTACACACATCACTCCAGGTGTCCGCACAAAAAAAAAGACATACTTAACTCATAATTTATGCCAAGAACCCAGCAAAACAAGGAAGTTTCAATGTCAAAAACTAAATGAATAATACTCAATATGAAATTAGAGTGAGTACACATGATTCTAGATCTGATTTTCTACCTTACGCGGTCTGGATGTCATGGCCATTTCTTCTGCTTGAAGAGACCGTAGAAAGGCCACAATTGAACACACAACGGGAGATAAAAGCAGCACTGAGAAGCCAAATTCAAACTGCAAATACAAAGTTTTGTTCTACACAATTAGCAGCAAACATGGAAAAAATGCCAACAATATATCATGACCAATAAGATTCCTTATGATACTGTAGTTAGGGGTGCGACTCGGGTTGGTTTCAACCTGACGGGAAAAATAGTCGGTTCAGGTTGGGTATCCTTCGGGTGAGGTTCGGGTTTGGTTTGAGTTTTCCCAACCCGGGTTGAGTTAGGGTTGGGTTCGGGTTGAGGGCTTGGGAAACCCGACATTTTTTATCATTTTTTTAGTAAGCTTAAAAACTCTGGTTGGGTCGGGTCAGGTTCGGTCAGAAAAAAGTATTCCTCAGGTCAGGTCGGGTTGGAACTCAGGTCGAGTCGAATTCGGTTTGAGTAAATGGTTCTTCGGGTTGGGTTCGGGTTGGCCTCAACCCGACCCAACCCAAACTGAGTTGCACCCCTAACCGTAGTCAAACTGCCAGGGTAGCAGGTGCTATGAAATGGAAATCCCCATTCTCACCTGTTCATGGGTAGCATTTATCATTTTTACTGTCTTTGGACGAAAAATTTCAACTATAACCGTCTCAAGGATGAAGATAAAACTGAAAAGAACCCATGCTCGCTCTGGGGTACTGGCAATTTGACGAAAAACAACTCGGGAAATTTCAAGCCATTTTTCCAAACCCTGCCGCCTCAATTCTTCTGATAAAGATATTTGTATGGGCATGACATTGTCCAAACTATTTGAATCAGTGGCAACAACATCTGCAGTTCCGCGATGATCCCTATCTGCATCAAGACTACTTCTTTGCAATAATGCTAGAATGGTTGGATCCAATCCCTTCTCCTTCAACATCACTGCAAAATTAGGATCCAGACCTTTATCTTGTAGTAGACTAGCCAGTTCCCGATCTCCTCGCCTTGCCTTCCTTTTCAACATAGATGTAACCCTAGGATCATTCAGACTTTCCTGGAAAGCGAGAGCTAAATTCAGATCCAGTGCTTGTTGATTTGCGGAAGTCGTGCCCGACGTGCTAGACTCACATCCTTGGCTTTCTATACCACCACTAGAACAAACCACAAAAGAGTTATTGTTATCAGATTGTCTATCAGCAAAAGGTGGGGCCCCCCCTTCAGATTCCTGAACAACTGAACGACAAGAACTGCTACGCAAAGCCAAACTTGGTCTTCCACTATCTATGCTCTTATCACTAGTCACGCCTTCATGAGAGCTATTAGCACCACCCAGAACCATAGTAGGCCAATTACTACCATCACCACCACAATTCACAGAACTTCTACACATTGCCTCAATAGCATTACCGAGTTGACCCGCTTCGACACTACTACTACGTTTTGCACTTGAACCACAGCCTTCAGAAGAGCTAGATGAACTGTTTTGTCCCTTTCTTCGAAATCCTTCCCTCAGGCGAATCACTGTACTCTGTAAAGCATCTCTCCTTGCGGCTAACGGGTTTATAACAGATAGATGGCGAGAAACAGCAGCACCTAATAGCACAGATGCTACAACCGCATAACTAATACAGTGTCCCAAATACCTGAGGAAGCGAGATAAATGAAAGGAACCATGATTTTAGGGTATTTTAATTAGAAATAAATATGATTACAGGTAATAAGCGTGAAAATAATTAACTGGGATGACTCTATTCGAAAAAATAATTAACTCAGATGTCAAAGGCTAGAACAAACCAATAATGCACCCCAAAGCAGATGAGAAAAACACGGGATGCTCCAGCAACAAACAATGCTGCAACTCGACTCTTGAGAAGCTTAAACCCAAACAAGCACACACCCATGTTCCAGTCTGTGAAAAGTTAAACATAAGGTGAAACACATGAGCACCAGATCACATCATACCTATATAATAGATAAATAGGGGAAATATATGAGCACCATATTACATCGTAATTATATAATATGGATTTTTTTTTAATGATAACTATATAATATGGATTATAAATGCCACAAGAAGTACATACCAAGAACAACAACAGCAGCTGATGTAATGGCCCCCAACCAATATTCCTCCTTTGCTGTCAGACCATACAAGATGGAGTATACAAGGAGTACAACCAGTGATCCAAGATAAAGAAGCCCAAGATGTGAAGCCCTACAGGAACAGTTACAAATTTGGGGGGAAAAGGTGGCAAACAATGGAAACTAAGTTAGGAAGGAACCATCATATCCAATGGATAGGAAAAGGTGATCCTCAACTAGACATAAGAACTACTGAAATAGGAAAATTCAATTTAGATAGAAACAAGATAGCATTAAAAAAAAACTCCACGACATCATTTAAGATAAAGTAGATTAGCAGATCCAAGAAACAAAGAGTAATGTCTTGCCTGTTGGATTTTTGAGTATATAAGTCGTTGGGATCGGGGGGTTCTTGTAGGCAAGGCACAGGACCAACTTCAACACAATCAGAATAAGCAAATTTGTAGGACAGACGCACATATTCATCCACGTTTAAGCCAGTTCCTGCAAGATGAACTTTCAAGATATATTCAAATTAATAGGCATGGCAATTTTATAGACACTCGTATAATAAAAGAATGATTTTGTAACTGTGTATCATGTCAGGAAATCACTTAAACAAACACAACAACAAACAAATGAGAAAGAAATCATTACCATTAAATATCATTCTGCAGATAAAGAGCATGTTGATTGCTAATGCTACTGCTGATACGCCAAAGAAGAAGCCAGAAGGTGAATAGCGCTCAGATGCACTTGAACCTGCCGTGACATACACCGCACAAAGTTCATATGCACAGAGAAGAGCTACTGCCAATAGAAGAAGAATTGCAACCGCTCCTGTAAAAGAAAACAAAATGTAACTGAGCTTCACAACGAGGAAAAAAAGGTTTTCGACCTTGGATATATGCGGTGACAAATTTTTGAAATAGGATACAGAAGAGTTCCATTGAACCAACTCACAAAATAGCCTCCGTCCAAAAATATGTGGCAAAAATATTCAAATTCAAACATATTATGTGCTAACCGTAGAGCTTTATCAATTATCAAGAAGAGAAGTATAGAATATAGACGCTAAAAGAAAACATGAAAAGAAAAGGGTGAATTGTACAAGTACATGGTAGTACATAATGCAAATCAGAAAGTTACTTTTTTGAATGGTAAAGATAGCTTTATTAGAAAGGAAGGAAGAAAGACAGCCATGACCAAGGGGGTCGGAATAAGAAGAGAGTAGAAAGAGAAAAACAGGAAAAGAAGAAAAAAAAAAAAAAAAAAGAGCCCTCCAGGGGGGAGGAAATAAAAAGTCTCTAGAGCCTCTCTGCCCACACCCGTCAGCGCTAATATGTCATCATCGTTGTTCGCCGATCTCAGCACATGATGAAAGTGGACATGAAGGTCTGCTACTTGCTCCTGGATCTCCTCTATGATGGCATCAAATGTTCAAGGGTAACGTCGAGTGAGCCCCCCTCTACAATTAATATGCTTAAATCCCTCTCCTCAAATCCCTCTTCTCAGTTAATCTAATTACTTGCAACACGACTAATCTCAACTCCGCTTCATTGGAATATGTGATTCCGATGGGGACAGAAAAGCCCACCTAGTCAAACCCCGATTATTCATTAGAACTCATCAAACACTTGCAGGCCCAGGATTACCTAAACTCGAACCATCCAAGTTTAGCTTCAAAAAACCTTAATCGGGAGGGGACCATTAGGGAAGAGGGACTACCTTATTATCCCCACATATGCAAATCTCTCTCCAGCATCTCCATAAGTTGGTGCACGAGATAAACAAGAAACTTGGAAGAATCTTTACCCACGCAATAGTAAACGATATGATTTTAATAAATAGGCAATGCGGACTTTTAACCGGACCTCTAAAGATTCAATCATTTCTTTCATTCCAAATGACCCATAACATGGCTAACAGTAGGGGTGGTTATTCGGTTATAACCGAACCGAAATAACCGAAATTTGATAACCGAAATAATTTCGGTTATCAAATTTCGGTAACCGAAACCGAACTGAAAATTTTCAAAACCGAACCGATTAAAAATTCGGTTATTCGGTTATAACCGAATAACCGAATAGTGGGAAAAAAAGAGGGAAAAATGCAAAATCTTGGTTTCGATCGGAGGGCTAGGATCATCCAATCGAAATGATTTTTGGAGCACAATCTAATTAAGTTGTGATCAATCAAATGGACGGTTTTGATCATCCTTTGGAGTGCCCGTATAACACTTTTTTTTTTTTTTAAATAATAATTTTTATCATTATTTCGGTTATTTCGGTTAACCAAATTGTTTTTTGAGATAACCGAAACCGAAACCGAATAACTGAAATTTGGCATCCATGAAAACCGAAACCGAACCGATTGATCTTCCAACCGAACCCAAATAACCGAACGAATTCGGTTCGGTCGGTTATTTCGGTTAAACCCGAATAATAAACAGCCCTAGCTAACAGCACAACACTCCATGATATCCTTCCCCTGCTCCTCCAAGGATCAAACATCCAACTATGAAGGAGATCTACCAACCGCTCTAGGAAGACTCGCGATAAACCAAACCTCCCACAAATTCAATACCAGAACTCTGTGGGGAACCTGCATTGTAAGAATATATGATCTACCAACTGTCCTGCCTCAATACAGAAGGCACAATGATCAATTATTAGCATCTAGCGATTAAGAAGATGATTCGCCGTTTGAATTTTGTCTTAACATGTCCACCCGAACGCACACTCGGGTTGGAGCTGGAATACTCCACACTGGCTAGCTGCAAGGAGGAAGGATTATGGTTGAGAATTGAGATGAAGATAGAAGGATTTTACTGTGAATATCCAAGACGAACTCTTGACCCAAACCCTTTTGCCCTTACCTGTCTTCTTGATGCAACAAGATTCCAAACAGATTCAGCAAGGGAGCTATGCCATCCATTTTCCAATCAAATAACTTCCTCCTAAACTTAATTTTTCAGGAGATCGGATCCTCCTCCCACTGAAAAGACTCCCTGACAAAGGCATCCTTGTCTGAGGCCACCGCATACAAGTAAGAAAATACCACAGCCAAAACTACGCCCTCACACCATTGGTCGTGCCAAAACTTTATTCTATCCCATGTGTAAACTCTAAATCTGATCCCTTCCTCAAACTTATGCTTAATCTGCAAGATACCCGTCCAAACTGCAAGCCCCTTGCTCTTAAACCGATCATCATATGTCCACCTACCAGGATAGGATCCACAATTACTCTCAATCACCCTAGTCCACAGTTGGATTTTTCTCCCCCAAATCTCCATAACCATTTCCCTAGAAGAGCATTATTCATATTTCTCAACCTTCTAAAGCCCACCAAGCCTCCAGCTCTAATTGGTTTACACGCTTCACCCTAACTAACAAGATTTTTTTTTTTAATGGCGGTGAGTTCATTAAATAAAGGAAGGAGACCGAGATGGTCGATGCAAAAGCTGAGAAAACATCAGAAAAATTACAGATGAACATGACAGACAAAAATTCCAAACAAGAGGAAGAAGCTCAAGGAGGGAGGAAGTCTAACATCTCCAAATCTTCCTTGGACACCCCTTCCTTGATGAGCCGAACCGCCACCGCATTTGCAGATCGTCTGACGTGTTGGTAGTTCAAGACCAATTCTCCCACCCAGTCTTGAATCACGTCGAAGAACTAAGCAAGTCTCCATTCTCCCACCCTAACTAACAATATGAATCTTCCTTTTTCTCATCTAAACCACCCCATAAGAAATTCCTTTGAATTCGCTCAATCCAATTGATCAAGTTAATTGGACATCTGAAGACTGACAGAAATATATTGGAATGTTTGCAAGAACTGCTTCGACGAGCGTAATTCTGCCTCCCAACGATATCAGACCCCGCTTCCAAGAGGACAACCTTCTCTCCACTCTTTCGATAATCGGGTCCCAAACCTGCTTCTTAAGTTTCCCCTCGCCTAACAGAAAGCCAAGATAAGAAGTCAGAAATTGATCAACCGAGCATCCAATGAGACTCACCAAGCTTTTGGTCTCGCTCTTGGATAAGCGGACTCCAAATAGTCTAGAGATTTCAAACACCATTCAAAAAAAAAGTCAAGACTTCCCAAAATAGTACTTTGCACAGTAATCACTTCACAACGACTCATAAGTGCTTTAAAATTCAAAAACTTTCCTCCATTTGGCTAACTGAATACAAGAGTGTCGTCAGCAAACTGAAGACGAGACAAAACCATCCCTAGGCTACAAAAGGAAAGGGGAAAGAGAGTCTCGTTGCCTCAATCATCTGGATGACTTGAAGAAGACTTTAGGAGAGCTGTTCACCAGCATAGAAAACCATGCAGAGGTCACACATCTTCCAAACCAAGCCCGCCAATGATCACTAAAACTCATCCACCCCATCAAGTAATCAGGGCAATTTCAATTCACTCTATCATAGGCTTTCTCTATATACAATTTCTAAACTACCCCTCTTAAACCAGCTTTGAAGCAAAAATCCATTGTTTCATTGCCTATCAGAGCGCGCTATCTAAAAAATTACCTCTTGGACAAAAGCCGTTTTTTAAATGACAGGACAAAAGCCTATTGAGTGTTGGAAATGACTTTAGAGAGGATCTTCTTTAAACTTTCTACCAAAACTTTTGCCCGTACCTTGTAAATGTAAAGGCATCCCACCAAGTCGATCGGTCTGAAGTCCGAAACTTTGACAGACCCTTGGACTTTGGGAATCAAAGCAATAAACATGGCCCCCGTACTTCAACCCAACTCCATGCCGTCATAAAAGGGCCGGAAAAAGTCACACAAATCATCCTTCACATCTTCCCAACAAGGCAACAACACGGAAAGGTCATGAAGAATCCATCCGGCCCAGGAGCCAGATCTTTGCTAAGGGCAAAGAGACCTAGCCTTATTGCCAATTTTCCAAAGACAACCTATCACCTTCTCCAAACGATTCGAAATTAACTCCATCGGGTTTAGGTCTCTCCCCCTCCTCCACAGAGTATAGGGATTTATAGAAATCGACAATCTCTTTAATAAGGCAACAACACGAAAAGGTCATGCAGAATCCATCCGGCCCAGGAGCCAGATCTTTGCTAAGGGCAAAGAGACCTAACCTTATTGCCTCTTCATTGAATCGATTTTCCAAAGACAACCTATCTCCTTCAATCGATTCAAAATTAACTACATCGGGTTTAGGGCTCTCCGCCTCCTCTACAGAATATTGGGATTTATAGAAATCGACAATCTCTTTAACAATCACATCCTTATCTTTACTTAGCTCCCCATCTATTTGCAAGGTTGATATGAGGTTTACCCCTTCTCCTAGTGCTAGCAACGCCCATGGAAATACGTTGTCTTCAAAACCATCTTTTCTTAAGCCACTTGGATCAAGATCTCTGTCTTCAAAAAATTCCTCTTACAATACTAATCTCTTATGTTCCCCCTTGAGAGTTCACATCTCCACAATCCTATCCGCACCTGCTAATCCTTCTTCATCCTCCCTTTTTATCTCCTGCAACCGATTGAGGACCAAAGACTTTCTTTCCACCCTCGACCACTTCTTTTCCTGATTGCACTCTTTAAGCTTCTGTTTAGCATAACTGAATTTTTGAGAAATTCAAATCCGCCAGCCCCTGAAATCTAGCTTCATTCTACCACTCTCCCAGTCTCCTTTACATTCTGCGGGGTGGGCATCAGATTAGCAGGTATATAATTGTCGGAATGCCCTGGAACATTAGAGCACAAAAAATCTAAATGGAAGAAAAGATAGCAGAAGCTACCCGACCTATCTGCATTAATTAGTGATAAAACGTTTATTGACAGCGCCGAGCGCGAAAAGCAAAATCAATTCTCTTTATTGGGATCTTCAAGCCAGGCCAACTCGAAAGTCGAAACGGAAAGGGATAGGCCCCCATGACTTCAAGCGAGGATCCAGAAGCACCGCGCAATGATCGGAAATCGAATGAGGCATAGCGCTTGGGCACACGCCATGATTAAGGTCAGTCCACCTAGGGCATAGAGGAAATCGGTCGATCCTACTTCTGTTATTAGTCTATTACTAAACCACGTACATTGAGCCCCGCTTCAAGGGAAATCAACAAACTCATTCCTATTGATTAAGTCAGAGAACACCAACATGCTGGCATTTTTCTACTATTTTCAGCCCTTTCCTCCACAAATCAAAGAGTTACCACGCCACATGATTTGCAATTGTTATGGGTTATGATTCCCAAGGGGTGAGAAAATTCAGCATGCCAAAACTGAACCCACTATCTCCATAACTGTATAGAACTTATCGTAGAGTGTAGACTCACCATGTGAATGGTCAGACCCAAATGAGTATGTAGCCAGTTTATGGCATTAACACACATAATTGATATCCGAGAAAGCATTATCATTCCAACAATCTTAAACATTGAACAAGAGCCATTGCCACAGCCGTAGTACAGCACACATGGTCAAGGGGCAGTAAGAAACAAGCAATTTTCTAGAGTCAGAATAGCTAAAAGAACAATTTCTTAATGTCGGAATCTTTAAAAGCCAGCCACCATGATCACTAGCACAGTCGAGATTGTCATTAATGCAAATGAGGTTTAACATTAAGCCTTTTACCATCCAAAATAGAGTGGACCATAAAATTTAACCTATGTTTTGGCCGACACTTTGAATTCATTGCCGACACACACACATGTCCAACACGACACGCGTGTCCACACTTGTTCACATTCCTTTGGACACTTTTAAATGAACTAGTAGAAGTGTTACTTAATGTGGGCATGTGAACATTTTTTTGTAGCGTGTCAAGTGTGACATTCTGTTTTATTATTGAATATTATGTTTACCTCTTTTATTATTTATTCTTTTTTTTAACGGTTTTTATTATTTATTCTTCTTTTATTATAAACTCTTCTTTTACCTCTTCTTCAACTAATATTTGTTGTTATATCCCCTCCCCTCTTGTCCCAATACTATATTCGTTGTATCATATTGGTCTCCCTTTCTCGTTGTATATTGGAGACGGTCAAGAACTAGATTAAATTGATGAATACATTATTATTTGATTATCTCATATTTGTTTTAGATTATAGTTGATTAATTGTAAGATTTATTAGTTTGTTAAATGAATACCATATTTATATTGTTACAAATTATGATAGCAATCAATAATTTTATATGTACGTGTCACGATTTCTAGATTTGTAGATGTTTCCATGTTAGACAACTCATACCCATGTTGAAACTGGACACACGAATCCGTATCCACAAATCATGATTATATATACTTTATATCATAGCCGTGTCACTGTTTCTAAAATTTGGGGCTTTGCCGTGTCGACCCCGACACTCGTGCCCATGTCCACAAAACATAGAATTTAAAGCTAAGAGCCTAAAAGAGCTCTCCTCAAAGGGGCCAAAATAGAGTCTGCAAATCTTCCCACCTTTCTTCCTGACACACCAAAAACACATACATGTAAATTAAGTACACATTTGCATCGTGAATCAATACAACCACAACAACAAGCCACCAGTGCAACACAATAAGATTAAATCAAGAAAGAAAATTCAAACTACATGCCAGGGATACAGTTCAGAGCATCCGCGTCCATCAGCTATAGGACAAACCAGTGAAATACGGAAACATGTACAGCATGATTTTTTTTCAATGATAACAATTTTTATTTTTATTTTGAAATGGTCAATGATAACAATTACAAAAAGAATTATCCTAAAGACTGTTGAGAAACTCCAAGACAATCATTCACATGGCTAAGCCGACTAGATTTGGCCCTGCCAAGTCGAAGTAAAAACACCTTTGATTCGCTTGGATTAAAAAAATGCTGTGTCGATCATTGACCCACGAGTCAACTAAGTTTTAACTTGGGCAAGTTTTTGTCTGAGTACAAGTTTTTAAACACTAACTCAAAATAATAAAGATAGGAGAAGGTACATACTTGAGCTTTGCCATTGTGTCCTCCACCAGAGCATGATAGCATAAAATGCCAGCAAAAGAGCTGTACCAGCCATAATGACAGCCAGTCCAATTATATCGCGATTCAAGATTGTAATCAACCAGGTCCCCCAAACGATAAGCACCGCGATTGGAGAAAGGACAGCCATCCATGCAGAAAAAGACAGAAAAGTGCAGAGTGCACTTAACTGGGGGCCTTGTAGGATTTCTGGCCATTTTCTAGCAAATATCCAACTGAATATGCAAAACAAAACAAAGAATCGAAATATAAGCACCAAGAAATGAGTCAAAGATTTAATAGAAGTTACATTTAGGCCAATTGACAGAGTAAACCAAATGTGTAGGATTTAGGATTAATTGAAAAGGGAAGAAACCAATGACTTATAATGAAGCGGGTCTTAAAATCCCACATTTCAGATAGAGAAAAATGCAGCAATCTCCAAACAAAAGAAGATGAATAAATGAATTACAATGAACATCCCGAAGAAGCATCTGCCAATCATGTTTGACAAATGCAACAGAAAAATGATATTCCCCGTCATGAATTTAACACTAAGCAAGCATAAAGTATGTAGCCTTGATATGATATAATCGTACCTAATGTTTAAGAACGCGGCCTGTAGAACACAATAAAATCATTCAGTTTGCTTTCATAATCCTATTTTAGTTTTGTCAATTTATGACAACGCAGTGACATAAAGGTTCAATCAGTTTGTACTGTAGTTGACACAGAAAATACCGGCCTGACCACTTACTCCTATTTGACTTCCATTCCACTGTTTAGTTGCCACATTGAGTTTGGAACCCTGAATAGACTTTAATCATCACTTCTACCATTGCCAAAGTTATCAAGGGATCGCCTAGGTGATAACGGAGCAGTAGATCAGAAAATACCAGCCTGACCACTTACTCCTATTTGACTTCCATTCCACTGTTTAGTTGCCACCGTTGAGTTTGGAACCCTGAATAGACTTTACTGATCGCTTCTACCATTGCCAAAGTTATCAAGGGATCGCCTAGGTGATAACGTAGCAGCAGATGGACTATTCGGTACTTGTATTCCTATTTCTATGTAGTTTCTTCAGTCCGTTGTCAATACAGTGTACTACTCTACTTACATAGGATGTCAATGTAATGTCTTAAGGTAAATATGTCTCTTCTTTTTTTTGAAAATGGCAGCCAGTTTTATTGAAAAAAACAAGGGGGAGACCGAGATGGACCCCAAAATGAACGCAGGCATTAAATCAGATTCCCTCCAATAATTATAACCTCTAAAAATAGATTTTATTTTATTTTTGAAAATAACCACTAAAAATAGATGCATGCCAGTAAATATAATTACTAGATTCCAAATGTCATGCAATGAGTACCTGCCAGCACAGTGCGTGCATTAAATGTAGAAGCATAATCTAAAGGAATATTTTTACAGGTGTGCTCGTAATACGAGGAATACAAAAAACCTAAGATACCATTTCATCTCCACATTATTTCCATTAAAATAGAACAGCAAGGTTTCCAAAAGTAAACATATGAAGAATGTAGTTAGCTAAAATCCATGAATAACTAAAAATTGAGCACGAATATCATCAAAGTACGAACCTACCCACTGTGATCGAGCTAACTAAAATAACCCAATCCGCAGTGCCATGAAAGTGCGTGCCTAGTAAGGCTCATGCGTGACATGTGCAGGTATAATTTACATAAATATTTACAAGTGTGCTCCTAATATAAGAAATGCCGAAAAACTCGGGTCCCATTTCACCTCTGGATTACTGCTGGCAAATTTAAGCACCAAGATTTCCAAAATTACACATTGAACACTATAATTAGAAAAAAATCATGTAAGGAAACTAGCACTACTAAAATAGAGCGCAGATATCGTAAAAATTACACGTGTATCCACCACGATCGGGATCGAATCGAGCAATTAAACTTCTATAAAATTACACGTGTATCAACTGCGATCGAGATCGAATCACGCAATTAAACTTCTATATCAACAACAAACCCACCAAAACTGGGGTGAATATCACCAAACTACATACTTACAGAGCGCAGTCAAGCATTAACCGAATAAAGAAATTTTAATTTGGTTGCGAAAACGTTCGATCAAGCAAGAACATTTCCAAATTTACACAGTCAATCATATGGATAGAACAGAAAATGCAAAAAATAATAATAATAATAAACCTGTAAATCCGCCATGGACGCCAATTTACAGCCCAGAGGATGTAAACAGATAGAGAACTCAGAATGGAGAAAAGCGTCCCGGACACAACACAAGCCAGCATAATCCGACGCTCGCCTCCTTCCATGGTTCTTCCCCTTCTCTTTCAGCTCAAACCATAAATAAAAAATAAAAAAAGAGAAACCGCGAAAAAATAGTGATAAAAAAACACCCTTCTGCACAAGATGTAAACACCCTGATCGGAAAAAAAAACACAGAATAAAAACGCCAGTTATAAACCCTGGAAAAATGCCGATTTGAGCTGCAAAATAGTAGAAAATAGAGAAAAGATAGATCTTTTACCTTCCTTTTTATGCTGTTTTAGCTGCCAAAAAAACAATAGAAACTTTTAGCAAAAATGAACAGGATTCCCATGGATTTTATAAGGATTACAAGCTGAGAAATAGAAAATACAGTGAAGGAGGGATGGGAAGGTGACTGAAATTAGGGTTTCTGTAGAGAAGAGAGCTGAGAGTGGAGCTAGGGTTTTGGCTTCTTCTTCTTTTTTTCTACTTCTCTTTCTTCTCTGTAAAGATTTCCGAAACCCTACACAGAAATAGTATAGGGTTTTCCCAGAAAATGAGAGGCAAACCCAAAAAACAGGGCGAATCGAATCTGAGTTGCGGAAATGATAAATGAGAGAGAGAGAGGGAGAGAGAGAGTCTAAAATAATAATTAAATAATAAGCTACTACTGTTACTCGCGCGACTTATTTCTACACGTTGCTCACTATCCGCTGTACTCCCGAACACGTGGCATGTGTGGATGGGCCTTAATAGTAATATTATACTGCAATCTCGTCCATCCAATCAGTGAGGTCAAATTAAAAACCTATGCTAGAAATTCATATTTCGCGCGTGTGTCTTTAACACTTTATATTTTGCTTGTATTTTAAAGAGATGCAGATGTTTTTTCGTTTCATCGCGAGATGAATTGAATTAACTTAAATTTAGCATAATTTTAATTACTGAACAACTTATCGTGTCTTTTATTATTTAAACAGCTGTGTGATGTTATTACTATTCCTAAAATGCTCTCATCTGCAGTTATTAAAACACGGTAACGCCAATATCAGCAGCATAAATTTATTGCAGGTGTATTTCTTTTGCTTCTTCATTAATCATGCATGTGAAAAATATAGAGTGAGATTTTCAAAGAGAAATATAGTAACAATTAATTACATTTGTGTAGGTGAGTTGAATATTTGTTCACAGCAGTAAATTTCAACTGATACTTTCTTCTTATGAGCATAGTTATGTTCAGGATTAAACTTTAGATTAGTAATTTAATTTGTTGCTCTCCCCCTCTTTCCCTACGGGTGTTATGAATTTTGTTAGAGAAGTGTTAGGGGCCGTTTGGATACACGGATTTTAGAAACTTGGATTTCTTCAAAATTGTAGATGGGAGAAAAGAATAGAAGGAGACCAGACGTCGTTTTCTAATTTCTCGCCCTTCTTTCCGTCATCAAGAGAGTAGGAGATCGTCCCATATTAGAAAGGAAGGCCAGCTGTTGAAAGGGCAGAGCGGACTAAACTGAGTTCTCTCCACTTCTAACTCCAGTTTACCCGGTGTACTGCGAGGACCAACTCTCCTTCCTGAAATGATCTTAGTCGGACTATCTTGTTGAAAGCTCTATCGTTTCCGCAGTCCCCACTATGCCAGCAATAGAGAATCCTGAGTTCACCGGAAGTCCCCAATTCAATATGTAGAACCGGAATCAAGTTCCAATAAGGTATCGTGAGGGCTATCATAGTCAGGTGCGAAGCAATTGCTCCCTATCTCATCAGTTTCAGAGTCTCGAGATGACAAAAGGTGGTGTTATATTACTCGGACTAGCTACATTTCGGACTCATTATCTATGGCCGAGAAATCACAAAATGAAGGCTGGTCTCTTTCTTCTCTCTTCTCCTATTTACAATTTCGAGGAAATCAAGGATTCTAAATCCGTGTATCCAGATTACCTGAATTCGTAAAAAAAATGGCAATAAAAGAACAGGTATCCACGATTAGCCTATCGTCGAAAATCTCGAGGATAAAGAGTTTGTCCTGGGTTTGTTTTTTTTTTTTTCAATGAAAAATATTGCAAGATGAGGTGTAGTAGACCAATGAATAAAGATTTAGTAGAGCCTTGGGTGGAATACTGAAAATGTGAGAAGCAGATCTGTTCGTGGTGAGAAGAAGATCATCAAAATGGCCTCTGAAGGAGACAAGGACCGTTCGCTCCCTCTTGAAACTGGGATTTCCCCGCTCAAGGCCGACCCAAATGAAGTAGAAACCAGTCAAGATTCTGCTCCACAAGGAGACGCATGGCGAGAAGAAGATGCTGCCATAGTGAAACTAGAGGGAGAAGTCACATAGTCTAATCCATTGACTTATGAGCAACGTCATTTGCTACTTAAGTCTCTTACTGAGCAAGAACGGGTGCAACTCCTAGAAGAGATCGAAGAAAGACTCAACTCTTTACACCGGTTTCTAAGAAGCCCTCAAATCCAAACGATAGGATCTCCTCAAGCAGGAAAAGAAAAGTGAACAAAAGTAAACAAAAGACCAAAGCTCTTCTGCACCCGGACATGGAAGATGATGAGCTATCCTTCATCTTCCAGGATCGTTTGCAGCGGCTCAAAGACGCTCTCCTCAATCCTAGCAAAAAAAAACAGGAAAGTTTCGAGCCTCACAGAAGAAATGACACAGCTCAGAAAAAATCCTACTCAGAAAGATTAAATGATGCCAGGGAAGGGTTGGGAACAAGTTTGGAAATACCAGAGTAGAACTCTTTCTAAAAGAGGATAACTATCAAAGCGTTGCATCCTCCTTGATGAAAGATGCCACGTTCACTGAAATAGAAAGGCCTTATCAAATCAAGTAGCAAATAGAAATGAAAGATCCCCCTCTTAGCAAACATGTTGACTTGCCTAGAAATGGGAAGACGCAGGGTGCGAGACAAAACTCAAAAACAATAGAGGGAGCCAAAGAACTAGGTGAAGCTCGGTGAAGGAGAAGCCATGACAACAAAGGTCAAAAAGGAGATAGAATATGTAAATGGTGCAAATAACTCAGAAGGAAATACGAAGGATGAGACCAATGCAGTTCTCCGCCAGTGACCCCCATTGGAAACAACTTTTCATCCCTTCAGGAACTAGAAGAAGAAAACTCTACTGTAAAGGAGCCAACCCGCACCAAAGGGGCGCCTGGAAATTTAGAAGCTGACTCCTTAACATCCTCGTAGAAGAGTTCCCCGTTAGATCTTAGCAATTCACTTGGTGGGATCTGCCACAAGGTTGAAAGGTTGAAAGGAGGAAAAAAATCCCCTCATAATCTTAATAAATTCTTCCGCCAAGTGCTCAAACAGAGATGATGAGAGTCCACCAACAACTCCAACCTTGAGCATGGAACGATCCCAGGCAGTCGAGCCCGATGAGATGATAAGTAAGCCATCGGGTCTCACTTATCCCATTAATCTTCTTTTTAGATTTATCTATGCTTTTGTCACCCCTATCTCATGTGTCATGAGACATGGATGGTGCTTAGCATCCTTAATTGTATTACCTTTCTTTTTACTTAACAAATCGGTAGGAGTCCCCGCCAAACCCCAGCTTACCTACCAAAAAAAGAATCTCAACGATAACCTATTTTGACATCGAATTGGCTACTAACTAAATATTGCAATTAACACATATTCATGGTATTGGAAGACATCAAATCGTCTACTAACTAAATATCGAATCGTCTTTCTCGTCCATGCTGCTGCGTAGATGCCTGAAAGTGGGGGATTCCCGGTAGAGGGAAGTCGAGGTGGAATTATTTGGTGGGCTGGCTTAAAAGATTCATGATTAGCCAAGTCATTGATATTTCCATTAAAAATTTGCTCCTCTAAAATAAACAATTATATATTATCATGCAAATCATTTGATAATTCAATGCCAAGATTAACATGTGTAGCTTACTTCAATCATGCTCGTCTCGGTTTTTGAGAAGTGATTTTGAGTCCAAAATCAATCATTAGGCTCTAAGGGTGAAACTCGGGTCGGGTTCAACTCCAAAAAAGTCAAGTCAGGTTCGCTTGAGTTCAGGTTGGGTTTGGGTTGAGGGCTTGGCAGCCCAACCCGAGTGAAACCCGTCATTTTTTTATCATTTTTTTGTAAGCTTAAAAACTCGGGTTGGGTCGGGTTGAACTCTGGTTGGGTTGGATTAGGGTAGGAAAAAACGGTTCCTCGTGTCGGGTCGGGTTGAACCTCGTCGGGTTAGTAATTGGGTTAGGGTTTAGTAAATAGTTCCTCGGGTAAGGTTCAGGTTGGACTCTACCCGACCCGAGTTGCACCCCCTATTAGGCTAAAAATTGCATTTAATATTAAGTTCAATAATCTTTTTTTTAATGACTAAAACTTAATTCTCAAAATAAAAAATGATCGATGGTGTCCGAGTGCCTTTTTTCTATTCTTAAACACATTTTTTAGGTGGTGCTTGTGCATATTTTTATCACATTAATAGTGATACTCCGGCATATCTCATTTCCTACTATGGAGCTCGCAAAGGAGTTGTTTGATACCGTTGTACAAATACCTCACACATCAATTTGTTGAAGCAGTTCGACACATTGTTGTACGTAGAACAGATCGTGGCACTATTCGAGGTATTTCCGTGAGTCCTATGTAAATGACATGATTAAGTTCTAATCTATAGATAACATACCATATCACTTAATTGATGATATAATCTAGAGGTTATAAACTTGCATCAATTAATGATTTTAGCAAGATCCTAAAATCATTGTCTGGATGGATGAAGGGAAATTTTTATCAGAAATTTTTTCCACGGAAAATGAATTTTCCACAATTTGTTAAACTCATTTCCCATGGAATCTTTTTTCAGAATAGAAAAAAAATTCCTTATTTCAAGGAAATTTACAAACCCACCAGACACTACAAAACTTTTTTCCTGTAGAATATTAATTGTTCTCCATAAATTTCCCATATATTCAGATGAAATTTTTTCTTTGGAAAACGAATTTTCCAGCTGGGTCCTAGAAAAATAGGGTTTTTTAAAAAAAATTATGGGAAACAATTTCAATGGAAATGAGTCATCAACCAACCCTTCAACTAACTGTAAGTAGCCCTTTAAAGTACCAAATGTCTACACTCACATTGACGTGTTTACACTTGCAAATTAGACATTCATACTCTTACCAAAAGGAAGGGAAACCATAGAAACATTCCAAAGAACAAATTAATACATGAGTATGGTATCTAACTTTTAAAATCGACTAAATATCCTCCTATGAAAAGTCATTGGGAAATCGCCAAGGAGCTATTTTCCATTACCATGTTCCTCGTTTTAATGTACAAGTGAACCCTTTTTCACGTTTCGTTTGAAATAGCAGAACAGAGCATGGAAAAAACTCCATGCTATGCTTTAAAATATATGAATAGTCAAAAGAATACGAGAAATTAGGCGTTTTTTCTTGTCTTCGCTACGAGTCAAAACATGTGAGAGGTGGGAGGTTGTGTGTGAACAAGTTGGAGTAGAAAAGATTGTTAGATTGTCCTCACTTTGCAACATGTGGGGACTTAAAGTAGGGAGTGGTTGAAATCATGTGAAAATGGATGGTGTTGAGTTAGAAGAAAGTGAACGGGATATTTTATCTTTTGGATTGTCAAAAGAGTTAAGACTACGTGGGCTAGTAATCACCTTGGATCCCACATGCGATGTGTGTGTGTGATTCTGACCGTTGATCTGACTACAAAATCAACATCTTAGCTGTTTTCTTGAACGCTTCATTCTTCTTTCTTCTTTCTTCAAAGAAGCATGGTTGTGGAGTGTCATTCTCTGCATTTTTTCCCTGCAAAGAAAAAGTAGCTTAAAAAACACCAGGGAGAAGGGTTAAAGAACACACCATTAGATTTTCATAGTAAAACAAAAGATGATTCCTTATAGATTGAGGTGAGGCCATTTGTAATGGGCTGGATTTTTTGAGGCTATGAATGTGTGGGGTACCCTTGGACATGAGGCCTATGTTAAGATGATCGGAAGGCATCTAGTTGGGTTGAAGGGTCAAGGGTTCAGCATTTCAAGCTACCTGGTTAGGCATGTGTCTAATATTCTATCTACGCCTGATTAAAATTGGACTAAGGTCAGACCTTATTAAAGATCAGCAACCTACCTCGGCCAAATGTTTGGCAGCCAAGAAAAAAAAACATGTAATATTAGCTTACCACTTTACCTAGTATAATAGGGACAAAGAGGTAGGGGTGTCAATGGATCCAGACGGTCCGATGGATCGTCCGAATCCAAACGTTAATGAACTGGATCTAAACATATGAATGGGATCCCTGGGCATATTTCGGATCATCAAATCTAGGATCCAAAAATTTTTGGATTGTGTATGGGCACGCCACAGATGCCCATTGGATAGTCATGATCCGGAATGGTTTACAAAAATACCCTCCAAATTTTGTTAATGCTAACTGTTCTACGAAGGGTATTTTGGTCAATACCTCTCTTATCACTTAATGAATCGTATGGGAATGCGATTTCACTCATTTCAGTCGTTTCATTTTGTACTTTCACGAGGGAAAAGAGAGAGGGATTTTGTTCTTTATGCATCATATTCTTTGATAATAGTTATACATTATATTTGTGTATGTAATTTTGATTAGTTTTATTGGGACAAGCATTATTATACACAGATTAAACAAAGATAAATTTTTAATTTAGTTGAAGAAAATGCATAGAGACATGCTAATAGTGGACTGACAATTCTATCTCTTTTAAAAAAAAATTAATTGTTTACTTAGCTTAGTGGGACATAATAGGACACTCCGATGGACGGTCCGAATTAAAATGGATTGTGATCATGACGTGAAAAGTAGGATCCGAAGGACAATCCGACTCCGACCTGACCAATAAGGAATTTGAATGAATCGTGACTGTGACATAGCTAGATCCGACCCGAACTGGATCCGTCGACACCCCTACAAAGAGGTGGGGAAAAAGGAGAGATTGGAGGGGATTTCATGAAAAAAAAAAAACAAAATATTGTATTTTAAATTGGAATTTTCTTTTTCGTTGTCTATTAACCCCATCAAACACCTTCCTAACTCGTGGCTCTCTCAAATCTCTCTCTCACCAGTCGTCTCAGCCCATTTCTCACCTTGGGTAAACGAATAATATATGAATTTTTTTGCAAGGTTGCCAAACATGTAGGGCTGCAAACGAGTCGAGACGAGCAGAACTTTGGGGTGTTCGTGCTTGGCTCGGCTCGTTTAGTAAAGAACGAGCCTGAGCGGAGCTTTTAGTGAGCCAAGCTCGAGCTTGGTTGGGTTTGGGTTCAGCTCATTTAGTAAACACATGAAATAAATACCATTAAGTAATATATATATATATAATGAACATAATCCGAGCTTTAAAGCTCCGCTTGTCTTTATGAATCGAGCCTAAAAAGTTCACGAGCTTGTCCAAGCCGAACTATATAAAACTCGAGTTTATCTCGTTTTTTTGACGAGCCTAATTTTTGGGCTCGGGTTCAGCTCGTTTAGTAAACGAACGAGCCCAGGCTTTTAATGAGCTGAACCCAAACATGTTTGTGATCGGCTCAGTTCATTTGCAGCCCTACAAACATGCCCTATGTGTAACACCCAAACAATGTAACTAACATCATGCACAGGGTAAAAAACTATTTACTATGAATGAAAGAATTTCTATTTTAGATAGGGTAAGACACACTAAATCATAAAAAAGTTACAATTTAATATAATTCTAGATTTTTCGCAAAAAGCATCAAAAATAATTCTAGCACTATTTTTTTTTAAAATTATTTGTTCGGCTGATTTTCCATAGATATGATGCTACTACTAGATACTTTAGTGATCCCTTATGATCTCTGGCATTGAAAACAAAGAAAAAATCCTAACTTTATGAGATGGGTTATGTATACCTTGTGCCATGGCCGAATCTCCACGCTACGCAATGTGATGATGCTTGAACATTTTTCTGAGCACGAGAGCAACTCAAAAACGCCCTTTAGCCTTCTCTCCCTTCACGCATCACTGGGCTTATGGGAAACCTCTCTCAAAGTGAGTTTATCTCTAGATGGAACTGTACTGTTGTGGTGGTACGAAGAGGGACCAAGAGTCTCTTTAAATAGGCAAAGAGCTCCCATAGAACTCCTAAATTAAGCCCAAATTTTTTTGGATCGTTACGCATGATATTGGCAATAGTTATTTGAGCCAACTCGCCTTCCAAAACATTTCCAAAGATAATGGATTGGCTAATACAGATAAATGCTGCTTAATATGCATGGCCACACTAGTTTTAGCAAGCCTAAAACATGGAAAACGTTTTTGCTTTGTAATAAGTTTAAAAAGCTCTAAACTTGGAAAAAGTCTAATATATCCATGCCATGTTATTTTTCCTCCAATAACATATAATTTGAAGCAATATTTTCTTCTTGTTTTGCTCTAGTTAGATAGATATGTGAAACATGTGAGATTAAGGAAATAATATGTTAAGTGTTTTTCTAGATTCAACCTTGAGTTATTTCGCAACATTCTTTAGTTATTCACAATTTAGGGATTCCCGTTTTGCTAGCAGCCAACAATGTTGATATTGTTAAAAGCAATGGCGATGTTGTTGTGAAACCTTGAACACTCGACGATATATGGATTATGGAAGGGTGTTTGGGACCGCCATGGAACTCGAGCGTCGTCATAGCACCTGAGTGAATCTTGCAAATCCTGTCATGCCATAATTCTATGACCAAAATAACCATGATGGATTTTGTTTTTTACTCAGACCAAATATTATATGCGAAAGACGAAAATTATTTTGTAAGAAGACCAAAATACCAGTGACTCTCAACGATGTGTTTTGATAGGGTGGGTCCTACCAACTCAGCTCGACCCGCTACCCTTAACCATATCAGTTCTAGTAGGCTCGAGGTAGACGGTAGACTGAGTCAAAAATCCCCGCAATGACCTGTTGGCTTTAGCCATTTGCAGTTGGTTCAAGGTAGATGGGTGCAACGGGTGAAATATCATGTAACGACCCACTGGCCTTAACAACTTCAAATCCAGTAGGCTTAAGGAAGTTGGTGGGCTGTGTGAGATTGTTAGAATATGTAAGATCCAACCATTGAATTTGGTGTAGATTTCACCGTTGAATCATCTTTGTAGTAGATTAACAAGTGGGTTGAATGGGGTGACCTAGCAATATTAGGTAGTTAGATTAAATTAGCAATTAGTAATCTTAGTAGGTAGGATTTCTATATTTATCTCTTGCCTTGTTGTGTTTACCTCTTCTATCTTAAACCCTTTGAGTATTCTATATAATCACTCATTAGGGCTAATTGAATTGTATCCAAGATTAATAGAAATTTTTGAATTTTGTCATGGTATTAGAGCATTAGATCCTATTAGGGCCAGAGCACAACAGACGAGAGTCCCCATCCTCCGGCGGACGTGCGATCTAGCCATCCGCCGGTGGCCATAACTCCCTATCACAGATCAATGTTGCTTCTTCTTCCTTGGCATCTTCATTTCCGCACGATCCCGTTAGACATAGGAATCCATTCCCTCTCTTGTTGCAAATCCAAAACCTTGTTCTCTCAACCTTCATTTTTTTTTCACCCAACCCAACATCCACTTGATTTCGGCTAGTATTTCTACTATTGCAGTTGCGGTGTTTCCATTGCCTTGCCCTATATCTCAGCAAGTCACATAGTAGATGAAAGGACAGGAGGAAAAGGAGGTACATCCGTAAATGTACTTGAGAGAACTGTCATTGTAATAATGAGGAGAACCTCTTTCATCTTAAGCCAAATAGTACCTCATCTTTGATCCCTACTACATCTGCTTTTTCCCCTTAGAATCTTACTCACCCCTGAAAGTTGATAGAGGCACCCCACTTATTTTAATTTCTCTTTGGATTTCATTTTCCATATTTTCCCTTGCATTTTTTAATGCACTCATTTTCTTGCAAGGTTCTCTTAATTTGATATTTGCACCCCTCCTTGTTCTTTTCAAAAATCCCTCTACGCAAATTTGATACTTACACCAGTGCATTTTCTAAATTCGTAATATTGTTAAGCTTTTCTCAATGTTGCTGATATTTTTCGTCGTCGTTTTTGCCGCCAATTGCCGCCCCCTCTTTGTTTTTTTTTTTTCTCATCTTTGTTTTCCATTCCGGCATTGGTCCATCGTGACCTATTTTTTGCCCATTCCGGCATTGGTCCGTAGTGACCGTTTTCTTGCCCATTCCGACATTGGTCTCATTACTACTGGCCCATCGAGGCTTGAGTCTTGTCTAGCCCATTGAGGCTATGATTTGTTCTCATCCATCTCTTCATGGCATATTAACAAGCGGCGTCTTCTTCGGCAATATACATTCGGCAACAACATCAGGGCATATTCATCATCAAACTTCGGCAGTGTGCTTCAAATCATGGGATTCTATTTTCTTATGGGGAGAAATTTTTATTTTCTTATTGGGGAAATTCATTGTAATCAAACGTATGTTGATTTTCAATCCACATATGTTTGAGGGGGCATGTTAGAATATGTAATATCCAACCATTGAATTTGGTGTAGATCTCACAGTTGGACCATCTTTGTAGTAGATTAGGCAGGTGGGTTGAATGGGGTAACCTAGCAATATTAGTTAGCTACATTAAATTAGCAATTAGGCTAATCTTAGTAGGTAGGATTTCTAGATTTATCTCTTGCCTTGTTATATTTATCTCTTTCTATCTTTAACCCTTTGAGTATTCTATATAATCACTCTTTAGGGCTAATTGAATTGTATCCAAGATTAATATAAATCTTTGAATTTTGTCAGAGATACCCTGTAATGATCCGTCGACCTTACCAATTTCAAATCTAGCCGGCTCGAGGAAGTCGGTGGGCTGGGTGTGATATCCCGTAGCAACCCGCCAACCTTATCCGTTTTAAATCCAACCATCAAATCCCCAGCAATTAATTAATCAATAAGTCAAATTCATTCCATTCATGAGTTAAAGTAAAAAGTCAATAGAATCTAATGTTCAAATGCTAATTGACAAAACTTCCAAAATAAATTCTCCAACTCTTCAGCAACATTTACACCTCATGTTTTGATGGGGTGGGACCCTCAGGAGCCGTTTGGACACGCGGATTTTAGAATCCAGCTTTTTAGTTTGAAAACAGTGTAAGAGAGGGTTCATGATCAAGCTGTTGTATGCTGTCATGACAACGTTTCTTGGATTTTAAGTGATAAATTCAGGTTTTAAAAATCTCACATGCATCCTGAGATTTCTAAAATCTGGAAAAATGGGAGGATTTGCTACTCTCCTGCTGACGGAAAGAAGGGCGAGAAGTAAAAAACGATGGCTGGTATGCTTCTTCTCTTGTCTCTTAGTTACAATTTTGAAGAAATCCCGAATTCTAAAATCCGCTTATCCAAACGGCTAACAAACTAAACTTAAGCTCGTGAATAGGGTAAGCTCACCTTTTTACCTCATGTTCTGATGGCGTAGGTCCCACGATATCCATCCGAGCCCATGCACAGGGTGGGTCCACTTTTCTACATCTTGTGCTCTGCTGGGAGGTCATGGATATTTTGATCATTTCACAAGGTAATTTTCATCATTTTAAGTCATGTTTGGCTACCCATTCACCCTCTAAAAATCAGTAAACAAAATCCAAGAGACTAGTGTTCCCGGTGATGAGATGCGGCTAATGTTGAAGTATAAAAGACAAATAACGCCTTTCTCCAACAGCTAAAGCTTTTGGAGAAGTTGGTAAGTTAACATGGTATCAAAGCCAAGGTCTCAAGTTCAAACCTCCCGGATAGCAAAAATCCACATGCGATGGTCGGCCCAAAGTGGGACCACATGTGCCACGTGTTTGCCAAGTGGGCCACACAACGTGCGGGGGAGTGTTAAAGTATAAAAGATAAATTACGCCTTTCTCAAATAGCTTAAGCTTTTGGAGAAGTTGGTAAGTTAACAGCTAAAAATGGGGAAAAAGGCTGATCCATTTTGAGTTAAAAAAAATCTACCTTATGCTCAGAAATTTATCAAATGATGTTATTTGCAAAGTTTCCTCAAATGTGATGACTCAATTTGAAAATTTTCCAAACTAAAAGACTCTTTTTGCAAATAAAGCAAAGTAAACGTCTTCTTTTGCAAAAACCCCTTCTTAATTAAAAACTCTCGTTCCTTTTTAGGTGCCTTTCTCTGGTTCATTCTCTAGCGAGTAGCGACCTATAACTCCACGCAAAAAAATGCACGCGGTAAGAAAACGACTCTCTCGTACTCTCTTCACCCTCGCTTCCTCTTCTTCTTCTGCTAGAACTACAACCCACAAACCTGCGATACGTGTGACGGGATCGTCGAATGTTTCGGTGCCACGTGGCACTTTCGCCTTCCCCTGGTATGCAGTCCAACAACGAGGAGCAAGCGATAAAGTACACGGCACAGACGTACGTTCTTCTTTAATCTCAACCACTTAATTTCTTCTCTTGTTTCATTTTATGTTTTTGGGTGTTTATGTTGGGTTTGGACGATGGTCATTACATTAACTATGTCTATATTCTGATTAACGTTAGATTTTTAATTAAATGATGAATAATCTCAACTGTTATTGGATTATGTAGATACCCACACTCCCAATTCCAAAATTTCCAAATGATCGCCAACTTTAAAAGTCATCAGTATTGAACATATAATTTAAACCATTTACCTAGTCAAAATTAAGTGTTACTTGTTTGAAATTAGTACCTCCAAGGCATAGAATTCATATAATCTGTCAATGCTGATGTCTTCATATTTTTCAAATACCAACCTCAGTTAATCTCTGGTAAAGGGGCGATTCGCCTCTATATGTCTAGTGCGTCCTCGAAAGAGATAAATTTGAATGGTACTTTTATTGTCATAGTAAAGTGGTTTAGGAGAAAGTAAACAAATATCAAGGTTAGGTAGAGGTCATGTCATGGCTTGATTTGACGGCAAAAGGTCGATCTTTTATTTGCTGCACTGGGGCAGACAATGCACTTGAACTTGGGACGTGACCGTTTTGGTTCATAGAAATTATTAGTTTAATGTCTGGGTTAGGATACTTGATCTGATATGTGTCTCATAAGAGATACCGCTATCATAGTTTATTTTGTTGTCCTACTAATGGATGTAAACTTGTAGGCTTCATAGTTATTGATTGCAAACTTACTTCGATGATTAGGGAGTATGTACTTTGTTTTAGAGCATTGATCATGATCACTGCAAGAAGATTGTGCTTTTACTCCATGTTGGATACCAATCTCACGCAATTCACAATCTCATGAGAGGTCAGCTTGAGTGTTCATGTTTGTGAGACGGGTAGTTGCGACTTGAATTAGCATACCTCATGGTCTTTTACTGAGTCCTAAGTTGATTATGCATTTCCGAACGATTGGTTCCCCAGTAACCACGAAAGTGAATGGGCCGAGGGCCTCAATTGATTAGAGTATATAAAGAGCACAAAAAATGTCATCGTAATGCTGTAAATTTCAGCGATATGATGAATTTTAACCCACCTCTTTATCTTTTTTGAGAATTACTTGAAGTATATGGAAGAATATGATGGATGTTTTCATTCGTATTCTTTCATTTCTTCTTTGGTCGTTTTTGTTGAATTCTAGCGAAGTGACACCAGCTCAAAACCACGCTAAAAGTTGTCGAATTTCAGAAAACCAAGAATCGCCTTTGGGGGTACATTATCAGCTCGGTTTTTTTGTTAGTCAACAAGTATTTATTTCTTCTTATTACTTGCATTGGTGATGCCCATCTGCATTATTTGTTTCTTTTATTTATTGTATTGTTCGCTTGAACGTGTCACTTGTGTTAGCTATTGCACATTCCTTTGAAAATGACTATTTTATTGGATTATGATTTCTCATATCATAACTTCAAGTTGACGGAACGCAGGTCAGATCTGGATCTGTCATCAAAAGAAAAGGTTTGCATACCCCTCCACCCTCTCTCCCTCCTTACTTTCTACCGTAGTTTATGTTTTCATGTTTTTTCTACACTCACTAATAAATTTTCTTTACTCAACAATCTATGCGGTCTTCATCTCCTTCAGGGCGTATTTTCCAGGTATAGGAAATTCGGGATATATGTACAGTAAATTGTTCAGTTTTTATGACTATTTTGTTCTTTTGCATTGTTTGCACATGAATGAGATTTTTGGCAATGGCTCTTCTTCTCTGAGTTGCACATTATAATACTCTCTTTATAGATGCCTAACTTGGTTCTTGCAACATATCCACTAATAGGTTATAGAAGCAAAACACACACAACATGGAAGAGGTGGTGCCACAATACAAGTAAGTTTGCAACAATATATATATATATATATATATATATATATATATATATATATATATATATCTGAGTTTTTATATGATGTCCACACGTAGATGCGTGTATTTAAAAAAAATAGTGAGATCCACCTTGCTTGAAGTTACAAACCATAAATTTGTTGGGCCCCAACATAAACAGGTTGTGCCCACAAAATCATCTCCATAGGATGATCTTAATTGTCTGATTTGTAGAGGGACTAAGCCATAAAGAAACCTCTACAAATTGGAGGGTTAGGATCATCATATGGAGATGATTTTTGGGCACACCTTTTTTATTTTTGGCCTTAACTTATTTACGGTGGGGCCCAAAAAAATTAATGGTTTTAATCTTTAAACAAATTGGGCCCCACTATTTAAAAAAAAAAATACGCACAACTACATGTGGGCACCATATAATCTCTCTCTCTCTCTCTCTCTCTCTCTCACACACACACACACACACACACACACACACACAGACACACATATAGATTATTAGGAATTTTTTTTATTTATCTGTGTACATTTCTCTTATTATATACTGATATCTTATCGTGTATTAATAGCAAAAACTACATTTTGATATTACATGATCAAGCTTTATTACAGAGGGACTCAAGTCATTGCCAGTCCATTTTGTGGATTATTCTTACCTTCTTTTGTTAGAATACTATTATTTGGTTCCTTTGATGCTTTAGCAAATTTATGTTTGAGCTTTTATGGATTTTGTCTTTATGAATGATTAGTGGTATGCTCATTTGCTATGGTAAAGTGTAACAATCTTCAATGACGTATGCAACAAGAGAGAAATGCGAGAGGGAAGGGAGAAGATAATTTGTTTGGAGATGAGAGTAATATGATTTTTGGTTATGCCTAAAAGAGGATTAAACTGATTTATATACTAAAAAGGAAAATATGACTAAAAGACCCTTAATGAGGGCTCTACTGCTTTGTATTGTAGTACTAGATTTCATGCTGATTTGTTCCTTATAACATATTTAGCTTATTGAACAAATGTACATAATGATTTGTAGTGAGTTCCTTAGTGCATACATCTGCGGTCTACCACTTGATCGTGACTAGAGACATGCAAGCGAAAGACCTCACCACTCTCCAACTTGTCTCTGATAGTGAAAGTCAGTCTCGTCGCTCTCCTCCTTGTCAATAATTTAGTTAATAGATTCAAAGTTGGAAGTGTGAAGTCCCATAAATTAATAAAACCCTTTTCTGCAAGAGGAAAATTTGAGCCTAACATGTTTGTGTTGTTATCTTCAAAATTTGCTGTGAACAAACTTCTGGCACACCCAGGGGACACACTTCTCTCATCTTGAAGTTGGAGAGGTTCCCTAATTTGTCATCTCCTTAGGCGTTTGGATACGCGGATTTTAGAATCTTGGATTTCCTCAAAATCCTGGACGGGAGACGAGAGAAGGAGACAGTTCGTCGTTTTCTGATTTCTTGCCTTTCTTTCTGTCAGCAAGAGAGTAGGAGATCATCCCATGTTTCCAGGCTATAGAAATCTCAGGATGGAGGAGAGATTTCTAAAACCTGGATTTCTTACTTAAAATCCAGGATTCCAAAGAGAAGCGAAATAGACGGTCTTTTTCTTCTCTCGTCTCCCATCCATGATTTTTAGGAAATCCAAGATCCTAAAATCCGCATATCCAAACAGCCCCTTCATGTTTGGTAGAAATCAGTTTTTGGCTAGGGGTGCAAGCAACTCGGGTCAATTTTTGGAATTCGGGTTGGGCTTTTACCATAAAATCTGGTCGGGTTTGGGTTATTCCAATTCATTTTTTTAGCAAAATTTCAACCCAACCCGATCCAAGTTGCACTTTGTTTTTCATGTCCATAGTATTTCTATGTGACTATCGTCCTCAACTTTTTGAGTCATCATTCTTTACAGCATAATATTCCTCTACCACTGTTCTACATATTGCATTAGCACATTTTTAGTTTTTGTTGATTCCTTTGTCTCATTGAGATTGTGAAGCTATTTTTGGGCTAAAGGTTAGGGGTGCAAGCAACTCGGGTCAATTTTTGGAATTATGGGCTTTTACCATAAAATCTGGTCGAGTTTGGGTTATTCCAATTCATTTTTTAGCAAAATCTCAACCCAACCCGATCCAAGTTGCACTTTGCTTTTCATGACCATAGTATTTCTATGTTACTATTGTCCTCAACTTTTTGAGTCATCATTATTTGCAGCATAATATTCCTCTACTACTGTTCTACATCTTGCATTAGCACATTTTTAGTTTTTGTTGATTCCTTTGTCTCATTGAGATTGCAAAACTATTTTTGGGCTACCAGGTGGAGCTCCGAGATGTTGATACCGGAAACAAGATAACTGAAAGATTTCGCACAGATGAGCCAATAGAGCGTATGCATCTCAAGTACCAGATTTTTGTAGGAGGCTGCAGAGTCAAAAATCCAAAATATAGCTATTGAATATGACATTTTGCTATCTTAATTGAATGTTTTCCTGTAAACAACATTGAATTGAGTTGCGATTGTGCTGAATGTCTTGTCTATATTGGTATCGATTTTCAATCATATGCTGTAATCCTGAAAATTTGATATTATGTAATTTTGAAATGATTGGTATTAATTTTCATTAATATGTTGTAATCCTGAAAATTTGAGACATAGTACTATCCCTAACATGGCATGTGTTCATATCTTGTAGAATAGTATCCATTAGTTAAAGATTGAAATTGGTAGTATGATGAGATAAAATTGTAAACTTATGCTTGCTTATACACTTAAAGCAAAAACGAGGTTAGAATTTGAATAACAGGCTTCCAGTTTCAATGGTTGTTGGAGGCGGTTGGGTCCAATGAATCGCAACCTGTGGTCCATTTCATGGTTTCATTAAATACTCTTTATATAATGGGACAGCTAAGCTGTCTTGGGCACCTTCAAATGAGTGTTGCAAAGTACTTGTAAACATGATGGGGCTCATCACCTTAAGTGCTGTCTTCTTTATGTTCCTTATATTATGTAGGATGGGGCCCATACTTATCAAACTTACTATTGCCATACTTAAAAATAAGAGAAAACGGTTCCTACACATATGTGTAGATAAGTTATCTACACACAAGCTTAAAATACAGTGGGGCCCACATTATTTGGGTGATCCAAACCATTCATTTTTAAGGCCCTCACATAGATAGGGTGTCCACAAAAAATCAGATCCATAGGATCATCATAACCATTCGAACTGTGGAGGCAAAAAATGGACTAATTTGTAAAGGTTTAAAGACATCCATTTTACCTCCACAAATCGTAGGATTGGGATTATCCTATGGATCTGATTTTTTATAGACACCCTATCTATGTGAGGGCCTTTAAAATGGATGGGTTGGATCACCCAAACAATGTGGGCCCCCACTGTATTTTAAGCTAGTGTGTAGAGAACTCTCTACACATATGTGTAGGAACCGTTTTCTCTAAAAATAATTATAGTTCACTAATATATAATATGATGATTTTCATAAGGTGCCCCCAACCCACACAAATCTTCTTTAATTCCTATCTTTCTTACTCTTCTTCTTCTCCTGCCTCTTCTTCTTCTTATGAATATCTGATTTGTAACACTTGGGGTGAATCACTAACGTAGTAACGTGTAGCCAATGAAACAGTTGACATGGTACCAATACTTTGGGGAACAAAAAAATAAATCTCATAATTGACACCTGTCCCAACTCCCAAGCGTGTGAATTTAATTCTTCCTCGTGCTTCAGTTTGCTGATATGATAATTTATGGATAGGTACTAAATCTATTCAACTTTTATGAAGCCATATTCACTGAAGCATTTCTTATTGATGATCCATTGTGTTCAGTTTTTTCTTGGGAATTTAAATTCCTGCATGTTTCACCTTTTGAGAGCGATAATAGTGTTGGGACTTAGGACCCCAATGGGTATATATTGGTGCTTATTCGTAAGGGTTGGTGTCTAAGTCTTCCATAGTGTGAGATTAGTGAAGGATTTTGGAGGGGAAGATCACCTCTTCTTGGCAGCCAACAGGGAATATTAAACTCCATTATCTATTGGGCTTTTGCGAGCAAGACTTTTTGGGGTAATTGGTTGGAGATCTTTATTGGAAGTGGTGGAAATTGTGTTGGAGCTATCGTCGTGTTGATAGGATCGAACCCAGGTTGTTCTTATTTCTAAATTTCTTCAAGCTCAATTTCGTTGGTTGTTCTAAAGTCAATCCTAGTTCCTTCAAAACTTGGGGAGTTCTCTGAAATGAGATGGTTCAGGTTGTTAGAGCCAACTATTGATGTCACTGACTCTAATGAGGCTGAGGCACGAGGGCTAGTGGTTCTTCTTTTCTTTTAAATGGAGCTTTTCAGGGAGTTATGGATTGAGGTAACTCTTCTAACTTCCTCACTTGGGGATTGAAACTTAACCATCTTTTGGGATTGGCTAACTCTTGAAATGTGGGATTTGAATAAAGCGTTGCTTCCGTTCTGCACTCATATTCCTAGAAGTACTAACAAGTTGGAAGATTCCTTAGTGCTAGAGGGGGTTGAGAGAGAGATCCTTTGCATTGGAAATATGCTTCCACTCAATTAATTGCTTGTCTTTGTTTTTTTCTTCTTCCTATTATGTTGGGTATCTGAGTTTCACTTTTGTTTTTTTTATATTTCCTTTTTCTTACTAGATTTCTTTGTTATTTCTCAAAGAAAATAATATGACAATATTAATGTGGGATTGTTTTCTTTAGTGGACTAAGCAACTCTCTTGTTGATTTTTCAAACAAATTCTTCATTTAATTAATTAAAATTGTATAAAAATTGAGATGAAATTTAGTTCAAGGAGAGAGAGAGAGATGCACACGTACATGCACACCACCACCATCATTGTACACATGTACAAACAAAAGGAAAAGAAAAGAAGAGAAAAGCTATAGTGTGGTTTTCAATGGAGTTGTTTTTCACATCTCTATTCCATATACTGTTCGAAGAAATAATAATTCGTACTGATTGGTTACAATGTCAACTTTTTTTTCATCTCAATTTTCCGAAGTCATATCCAAGATGTTATGTATTAGTTATTTATGTGGCTAAGTCATATCCAAGTACGGTAATTGCATATAGGTTGTGTAGATATCAATCCCCTATGTATGTTGTAGTTGTTTGTGTCCATATACTGTGGCATGCCAAGTAGATCTTTCTTTTGATGATGTCATCTTTTTGCCTTTGTTATTTATTCTTCAGGTGTCTTTGTTGAACAAAAGACTTACACATATTTGTATCAAGAAGATGAATCTGTGACAATAATGGAGTGAGTTCTTTTGGCATAATTGCTTTAGGCTCATATGTGAAGTTCTATTTTCTTGTTGTTGAAAGATTTGTATTCTGAACAACTGTGCTTCAAATGCCTGATTTTTGAACATATAATCAGGCCTAAGACGTTTGAGCAAATTGATGTCCATAAGGAACTGTTTGGCAATGGTGTTTCCTACTTGCAAGGTACTTGTAGCTGTAAAACTAGATTACACAGTTTGTCTTGTATTGTTGTTCACACTTGACCTAAAAGATGTAAACCCTTCAAATCATCAAAGATTATTTGATCGTAATATGTTATATACATGAAACAATGAATAAAGTAACTAAACTACCTTAGTTGAGATAATAAACCCGAATTGTCCTTGCATGTGCACAACTATATTTACGTCTTGTCTAACACTCTCCTTCAAACAAATGATGGATCAACAGAGAACATAGAGAGTTTTGAAATAGAAATTGTAACTATGCCACTCTATGAGACTTTATAATGTTAGATACCCCCTTCTATTTGTTTCAGTGTGTCTACTTAAGTTTATTTGTGTTTCTTTAAGCATTTACTTTGGTTTATCCACTGTAAGTTGATAGGGCATGTCATGAGGATGGCTCTAGTGGCATATATTGTAATTTCCCTTTAAGCGACTTGTATAAAGAAAGAGATATGACGCCGTAGTGTTGGCTGTTGCAACCACTCTCCCATGATTTTTCTTTCTTTCCATTTATGTTTATTCCTTTTGGGGATTGTGGGTTTGATGAATAGCCATCTACGGGGATCTCATTTGATGGTACATATTTGTTTTTTTAGCAGTCCCTTAACTGCTTCTGCTTGCTATGCAGAGAGAATTATTCTAACCATTTGAGCCAACTACAATGATTTGTAAATATAACCTATTTTGTCCTTTTATTATTATTTTGATAGTATGCCTATTTTAAATAAGGATTTAACTTTTTGTATCCAATGGTAAACAGATAACATGACAGTCAGCCTGCAAATGTATGATGGAAAACCAATGTCAGCATCAGTTCCACAACGTGTGACCTGTACTGTGGCTGAAGCACAATCTTCTTTAAAGGGGCTGCACGCCACCCCTCGGTATATTTCATCACATTTACATGCAATGCTTGAGGACATTTACTTTTGCTTATGTCAATGGTTATGTGTTTTTTTTTTTTTTTTTTTTTGATAAATGGTATATATGGTTATGTTTATGTCTATTGTTGTACCTCATTCCCAAAGTTTGAGACATCTAATCAGAACTATCTTTTGTGCTTTTCATATCTGTTTGGATGTTTCTTGAACTTGAACTTTGAATATTTTAGTCCAGTTTATATGTTATTCTGTGTTAATTGGAGCATCCACTTGCAAGAATATGGAAACTTCATCTAGTTCTATTCCTTACATCCTCCAATCTTTTTTGTTGCTATTTAAGCATGCATTTGACACTGATTCATCTCGTGGTATAGTGGCATCCCTGTCAGCCTTGCATGATAGGCTAGTGTTCTAGCTGAGTACAATACCAACATGCATGATATTGATTATATATAGGAAGATGACAAAAAAAATGATTTAATCAAAAGACTGTTATTGAGATGATTAATGGATAAACACTAGCCAATGCTATTTCACCCCAAAACATTTTGGAACTTTAATATGAGGAGAGATCTGGTAGTTTCAGTGATATGTTCATTTTTATGAGAACACAGTGCATAATGGGCCAATGGTTCATTCCCTCATGCCTGAGAAATGACTAGAATGCAGAAGACAAATACTCTCCCTTGATCCCAAAAGGATCGCATTATTTTTCTTAAGTTGTCTTTCAATCATTGTGCTGAAAATTTTAGAAATCACTATCAGGTCAAATTTCACTTTTTAAGGAATTAAATAGAAGATGTTCGAGTGGTGTTTATCAATGATGAGGGAAAAGAGCAAAGTTCCTCTATTTGTGAGAATAGGTGTAGGACCCCACCCGTCAGAATGTATCAAATCAAAATTAGCCAAGGATTTATTATTACTTGGAATAAGAAGAGTCTAGTTTGGCCTGCATGTTGGTTAATGTTAACATCCTTAGAAATTTTGTTCTTTATGACAGTTAGGATGAGACATATTGAAAATCCTATTGGAGTTCGGATGCGCTAATTTTGATGTCAATGTTTCAACTAAGAATTGGAGTCACTTATGCTACATCATCATTCTTGAGTCCGAGCTAGAAATAACACAACCACTTTTCTCCTCTTTTGGCTGTAGAATGAGATTTGTGAGAAAAAGGAAGGAGGAATTTTAAGTCGATTTAGGAGAATTATCATCACCAGGCTTTGGTCCTATTTTTGAGGACCAAGATGGTGGAATTTGGTTAAATCTTTATAGATAGATATCATAGGTCTCAAAATAACCTTCACACGAGTATTTACTACAGACTGTGCCTGAGGGTCAAGTTGTGCATACTTGCAGGAAAAAAGAAATTTTTAGACAAAGTTTCTCAAGAAAAAAGTAGATGAAAATTTTCTTGGTCTTCTTGTCTTATAACCCATACATCGTATAAAGCAATAGAAATTTGTGTGCCTCATTCCTTCATAAAGTTTTTCAACCAATAACCTTATGCTTATGCTTGTTAATGTAACTCCATTTACTTATCATTCATTTCCTTTGTGTGACAAAAAAATGGAGCCCCAGGTCTTATTCAACTTTAATCCTCAATTTTTATCTTCCATGTCATCTTTTTTACTTTTGATTATGTAGCACCCTCAATACAAAACGAAAAAATGGTTTGCAAAGAGATTATGCTGATACGTAAGACCATTGATATAGTTTGGGAAAAAGACCCAGAAATTACATTTTATTTATGAAATTACAGCCGAATAGCTGCATAATTTGATTTCATGTCATACTGGCGTTGTACGAGAAAAAAGAGAAAAATTTCCTTCGAGGCGGGTTACCTCTTTCTTCTCCATTTCTCACACGACCCACTAGGAAAGTGGGGTCGTGTTGGAAAATGTCGGGTCGTGTCGACCCCACTTTTTCTAACTCGACCTCACTTTTTCCAATACGACCCGACCCGACCCGACATTTACACGACATGACCCGACATTTCACCGACAAGACCCGAACTTTTCCTAGTCGAGCCCTACTTTTCCCTGACGCGACTCGTTCTTTTTCTGACACAACCCGAACTTTTCCTACTTGACCCCGACTTTTCCTAGTCAACCAAAACCTTTTCCGTCGTCTTCCATTTTTTCCGGCGCTGATTCTTCTTCTTTGTTCTTCTTCCTCTTCCTCTTCTTTTTTTTCATCATTCTCCTCCTCTTCCGAGTTGCAATGATGGTCGTCAGCGGTGTTGGAAATGAAAAAAACAGAAAAAATTAGAGAAGAAGGCATTCTAGTCCTTTTCATCGTACGGCATCACTCTTCAGTGCAAACAACATACACTACCAGACCACTGATGTTTCAGAATTATAATACAATTTCTAAGTAAATAACCCTTATATTTTTTGGGTGAAAGCAATCAAGATATCAAAGAGAGAACACAAATTCCATCGGAGCCATTCTCTTCTTAGAGTATCCATTTGTCAAAGTGCAAGTGCATCCATTAATAACCTGATGAACACAACATCTATACCTTGTAGGAATTTATATCATAGTCACAAATATTTGTCTTGGGAATTTCTCAAGAAGGTTGCATCACAGGATTTTTTTTGGTTATTTTTGGGTTTGAGTTGAGTATAAACTGAAAAATAAAATATTTAAAATGTATAAAAATATAAAGTTTAAGAACAAAATGAAGACAACATATACTATCATGAATTTGTCTCAATATTTGTCATATATATATATATATATTTTGCGAATCTAGCAGCTTGGGAAAAATTTAGGTTTTTTCATTTTATGATAAAATTACAAAATATTGCAATAATGTTTGAAAATATTGGAGATATTTGTTACTATTATTTATTTCTACTTGAGAATCTAGCAGCTTGACTTTGCTGGAAAAAAAAAGCCTAGTAGCTTGACTCATGCAAATTTATGTTGTCTAGTTTGAAGAGGTTTTCAAATTACATCATTTATTCTTTTTTTTTTTCATTTTTTTAAATGACATTGCATTTGATCCTTTTTTTGGATTTCTAACGTTGCATTTGATCCTATATATGTGTGCGTGTATTTGGTGATGCATATTGTTCATATCAAGGATACGCCTTTGAGCTGGGTAATATAACAAGGTTGCTAGAGTGGGAAGCGAAGGCCCTCAAGAAGGTGGGAAGCAGAAAGCTGGAAGCATGAAGGGTCGGAGAATTTTTTTAATAGTTATATTGACCAACCAAATATTAAAAAAAAAAACACTTTTTATTAAAAGATCCAACTTTACTTAAAGGAAAATCACTATCAGCTGAAATGCCTGTGTTGACTAGTCTGTTGACCAGTGTGTTGACCAGTGCACGACAAGAAGAAAAAATTTTAGAGACCAAATTATGAGATTTTTTTATTGGAATTTTGAGATTTAATAATATTTGGACACGATAGAAATTATGAATTTTTAAAATTAGATAAATACCCCATCGTTTGGAAGTTAAGATTTTAACTCGACCCATTTTTTTTCGAATTTTGTACTAGAATTGGAAAGTTGACTTTTTATCCTTTTAGATTTGGGTCTTGAAATTATTTATAATAGATTCAAATGGGGGTATTCCCTTATTTACATGTAAATCTTAAGTACATGTACAATAAAAATAGTAAAGACATTTACTTGGTGGTAGATAGGAAACACATTTCCCATAGAGTGGGAATTGCGATTCCCATAGAGTGGAATCACATTTCCCATACTGTGGGAATCACGTTTCCCACGATTCCGAATCGGGATTCCCAATTTTTGGGGAATTGAGAAGATTCCTGATTCCGAATCGCGAACTGGGGAATCGTGATTCCCCAGTCCAAGTAACGATTCCTGCTTCCTCTCATGGTGCCATAAAATTAGAGCAATATGCAATTATTCCACCATGTTTTTCTGTTTACTTTTATTTTTAACAATTATTGGCATAATTACTTCAACTAAAAAAGCTAGGGAAATGATAAAAGAGCCCCTTTTCTTTACATGGGACAGCCGGCTGCAGTGTACATGGCAATCAGGCCCTTTGAATCCTTCCCACATGAAGTACACCAACTCCTCTGCAGTCATAGATACACTGCAGCCGGCTGTCCCAAGTAAAAAAAAGGGGCAAATATCACTTCCCAAAAACTATAATTCAGTAACTTTGATGTGATTTGTATTATGCTGGTAAGCATATCAATCGCTTGTCTGTCTGTCAAGTTATTTTTGCTACTACTTGAATTAAAAGTGTAAAAACAATTATTTTAACTAAAGAAATACAATAAAAATAGGTAAAGTAGTAATATAACTGTATAAGTACTAACAAATTCCGTAGTTAAAAACCGTAAAAAAATAATAGTAAACTTAACAAGAAATATATCCATGTCAAAATTTTAAAACATCAAACATAAATCAGAGTTACTTATTAGAAAGCTAAAAATCATGATTTTTTTAAAGTACGAAATGTGCACATAGATCAATACTTGCATGGATCATGCTCATAACATGTTAGATTAGGGGTGCAACTCGGGTCGGGGTCGGGTTGGGGCCAACCCGAACCCGACCTGAGGAACCATTTACTCAACCGAAACCTGACCGACCCGAGGAACCCATTTTTCCAACCTGAACCCAACCCGACCCGAGTTTTTAAGTTTACTAAATAAAAAATGATAAAAAATGTCGGCTTTCACTCTGGTCGGGTTGCCCAAGCCCTCAACCCGAAACCAACCCAAACTCGACCCGACCCGACCCAACCCGATTTTTCCCCCTAATGTAGATATAATTCTATTACAATTAAAAAAGGGAAATGATTTCAGCACTCCAACGTTTGATAAAGATGAGCGAAGCATCTTCTCGTGTAGTGTTTAAGGGCTTGTAAGAGCTTTTTGAGAACCATAATATTCCTCTGACCGCCCTTTAAATACTACACGAGAAGATGCTGCACACTTCTTTCTCAAAACATTGGAGCGCTGAAATCATTTCCCTTAAAAAATAGCATAGAGTTAGTTATTAGAAAGCTAAAAATCATGATTTTTTTAAAGTAAAAGGAATTCATACAAAATGGGCACATAGATCAATACTTGCATGGATCATGCTCATAACATGTAGATATAATTCTATTACAGTTAAAAAATAGCATATATTAAAAGAAATGGAAAGTGCAAATTAAATTAAATTAAAAATAGTAAATAAAATGAAGAAAAAAAACCAATAGCATGTATAACTTGATAGGTCTAGCCTAATAGATGTAAAACAATCAAACAATGCATTTTACATTTGAATTTATCATTACAAGATGAAATATTACAAAAAAACATAATGAAAGAGAGAACAACAAAATAAGTATAGATAACACTCAAATCTTATCGTAAAAATTCATATCTAAGAATCATTCATGCTTTGGATGTATTACATTTAATCCATATAAAACACGAAAAAAAGAAGAGATATGAATTTTACCTTGAATGAAAAATCCCCAAATTATGTGAATCTGATTTCGATCCAGTGATTCACGCTTCAAATCTTATTTTTTGTTGTTGCATGTATTAAATCTATGTTGATTTACGCCATACAATCTTAAACCAAGAAAAATCCTTTTGAAAATGGAAAAAAACAATGGAAAAAATGAAGCTCATGGTATTCACGTGAACACGACATGATATAAACCCCATATTGGCATTGTATCAGTCCATATTGGTTGGTAAACCTTACATATCGGTTACATTGACCGATACACTTTCAAGTTTTTGTGAAGCCTGATATGGGGGTTGTTAGAATAAGCTTATGTAGCCTAAGGGCATTTTAGTCTTTTCATAATAAATATATGTGTGTGTTAGAGCAAGGAGGCTAGCACACAATATTCATTCTCAAATCTCTCTGTTAACATAGTATCAGAGCCCTAGGGTTTCTCGATGCCCTAGGGACCTCCATTGAAGACCTCTTGTCTTCCTCCATTGAAGCTCATGCCCATGCCCATGCCCATGCCCTAACTTCTTCTTCCATTGAAGCCCATGCCCATGCCCATGCCCATGCCCTAACTTCTTCTTCTTCCATTGAAGCCCATGCCCTAACTTCTTTTTTTTGTTCTCTTTCTTCCTCCATCTTCACTGGTTAGCCCCCTGCGCCCCCCCGGGAAACCCAACTTTCTCTGTTTGCCCCCTGGAAAACCCAATTTTCCCTGTTTGCCCCTGGAAACCCAATTTTCCCTGTTTTGCCCCCTGAAAACCCTACCCTCCCCTGTTTGCCCCCCCGGAAAACCCTACCCTTCCCTGTTTGCCCCCCCTGCGCGTTCTCCCTTCTTCTTTTGTAACATCTTTCCCCATCTTCTTTGACCTATAAGGATATTGTTCTTCTCTTCTAGCCGTCGGGTGTTCATGCCCTAAATCTTCCCGTTACATTTCTCACATTTTTTTTGGTCGCGGCTCCGCTCTGTTACATTTTTCTTTGCTTCCTACTTGACGACTTAAGCTTTGTCTCTATGTTTCGTTGTAGTTCCACAAGTATGAGGCTTCGTGCTTGTTTTTTTCGGGGTCCTTCCAGCGGATGTTTGTGGTTTTTCCTTCTGATTGTTTATTTTTCGTGGTGATTTGCTTGCCTATATTTGGCTGCCCTTTTCTGTGGTTGTCTATGATTGTTGTGGTGTGTCTTGTCTGGTCTGCTTCACCCACATCCCATTTGAGTTTTGGTGTTTATTATGGCCTTGCCATCAGCTTCTTCCTCCGGTTCATTTCTGGTGTCGGTGACCTCTATGACATCCATTAAATTGGATGGTGCTAATTACCCTGCCTTGAGTCGTTCTGTTCACCTCTATTTGCGAGGTCAGGGCAAGTTACGTTTCATCACGACGGATCCTCCGGATCCTAAAGATGCTGGGTATGATAAGTGGAGTCAGGAGGATGCCCAACTTCAGACTCTTCTCTGTCAGAGTATGAAACCAAAGATTGCTAGCCACATGCTATTTCTGGATACATCACGGGCAGTCTGGTTGCGTGCTGAGACACTCTATTCCGGCAGCAACAATCTCACGCGGATTACTGATGTTTACAGTGACTTCTTTCGTATCTCGCGTGGAGATAAGACTGTTGCTGAGTACTATTCGGATTTTGTTGGTCTTTGTGAGCAAATTGATATTTATCATCCCCCATCCACCGACCTTAAGGTCTTGGCTCAACAGAAGAATGAGCTCCGTACTACTCGGTTTTTGGATGGCTTAGGGCCTGAGTTTGTCCCTCTTCGGCAGCAGATCCTTGGGTTAGGCACGCTCCCATCTATGGATGAGATCTTTTCTCGCGTTCAACGCGCTCTACGTCTCGATCCGGCTATCTCTATTGCTGGTGACTAGTCCGCCTTTGCTGCCCGGGTCGTGGTCGCAGTCATCGCGGACAGGGCCGTGGCTTTGGTCGAGATTCAGGGGGAGGCCGTACTTATGGGGGTCGTGGCTCACGTTATTGCAGTCATTGTGACATGGAGGGTCACACTATTGATTTCTGTTACGATCTCCATCCCGAGCTGCGTCCCGCTCGAGCCGCCCACTTCGCTTCTGAGACATCTGCTGAACCTACACCTGCTCCCTCAGACACCATGCTCGTCTCTCGGACTGAGTATGAGTCACTTTTGCGCCTACAGGAGAAAGGGAAACAACCGGCTGCTCAACTTGCCACAGAAGGTAGCAACCTATCTTGCTCCGTTAGCCACTCCGCTTCCTAGCTTATTGATTCTGGTGCCTCTCATCATATGACCGGTAACAATACACTTCTTAGTTCCTTTACTTCTTGTGCTCCTACTAAGACGGTCACCTTGGCCAATGGGACTCGATGTCCTATTTCAGGCACTGGGACTGTTACAGCCACATCCCACTTATCCTTATCATCTGTACTCTGTGTTCCTACTTTTCCCTGCAATCTTCTTTCTGTTAGTCAGCTTACTAATCGCCTTAATTGTTCAGTAACATTCTTTCCGTCTTATTGTGTTTTTCAGAACCTTGCGACTGGGAAGACGATTGGCTCGGGGCATGAGACAGATGACCTATACTACCTGGATGATGCTATCACTCTCACGATGTTTAGTACCACAGCAGATTCCTTTATGTGGCACTGCCGGCTCAGTCATCCGTCTCCTGAGCGTCTGCAGCGTTCTTCCGTTGTTTCTGGTGTTATTAGTCATTTTCATTGTGAGTCCTGTCAGTATGGAAAACACCATCGTGTTTCCTACCCGTCTCGTTCTGTTAGTCGTGTCAGTAGTCCTTTTGAGTTAGTGCATTCTGATGTTTGGGGTCCATGTCGTACTCCTTCTATGTTTGGTGGGAAGTACTTTGTTATTTTTGTTGATGATTTTTCCAGGATGACCTGGCTTTATATAATAAAGGATCGTTCTGAGGTGTTTTCTACATTTTGTTTATTTTATGCTGAAATTACAAATCAATACTCATGTTCCCTTAAATGTTTACGTACTGATAATGCCCGTGAGTATTTTTCTGATCGGCACGGTTTTCAAGAGTTTCTTTCTAGTCGTGGAATTATTCATCAGTCGTCTTGTGCCCACACTTCACAACAGAATGGTGTTGCTGAGCGAAAACTATGGTATCTTGTAGATATAGCTCGCACCATTCTGTATCAGATGCATGTTCCCAAATCTTTTTGGGCTGATGCTATGCTTACAGCCTGCTTGGCTAATCGTCTACCATCTTCAGTTCTTAGCAATCGGTCCCCTTTTTCGGTGTTACACCCTTCTGGGAATCCGTTTCCGTTACCTCCCAAGGTGTTTGGGTGTGTTTGCTTTGTTCAGGATCTCACCCCAGGACTTGATAAATTGTCCCCAAGGGCAATCAAGTGTGTTTTCCTGGGTTATTCACGAACCCAGAAGGGTTATCGATGCTACAGTCCTCAGCTTCGCCGCAAATTTATCAGTGCTGATGTCTCATTTTTTAAGGATACTCCCTACTTTCCTGCTTCCTCTTCTTTACCGGTATCTCCTCCTCCGTTGCCATTGTCGGTTCCGGTTCCCAGTTTGCCACCGGATCCGGTTCAGCGTCCCTTCCAGGTATATACTCGCAAGCGTTTTACTACTTCAGTTGAGCCTTCATGCCCTGCCATCTCTTCTCAGCAAGCGGGTCCTTTACCCTTATCCTCTGAGGATGCTACTCAGGTTGATGAATCTCTTGATGCCCCCCCCATTGCGAGCCGCACTCGTTCTCGTACCACTCATCACCCTATTCTGATGCGGTAAGTTATGCTCGGTTATCTCCTTCGTATACCGCATTTATATCATCTTTGTCATCGGTTTCTATTTCCCGCTCTGCTCAAGAGGCTATGCTTGATTCGGGATGGCGAGCAGCTATGGAGGCTGAGATGGATGCTTTGGCCAAAAACCAGACATGGCAGTTGGCTTCCCTTGCTCCTGGTGCTCAGGTAGTCGGATGTAAGTGGGTGTTCACCGTCAAATACCTACCTGATGGCTCTGTTGAGAGGTTAAAAGCCCGCTTTTTGCCAAGGGCTTTACTCAGACTTATGGGATTGATTATGTTGAGACATTCTCTCCAAAGGCAAAGATTCCATCCATCCGTGTATTGATTTCTTTGGCCGTGAATCAGTCTTGGCCACTATATCAGTTGGATATCAAGAATGCGTTCCTCCATGGTGATTTGCAGAAGGAGGTGTATATGGAGCAACCACCAGGGTTTGTTGCTCAGGGGGAGTTGCAGCATACCGTCTGTAAGCTTAGAAAGGCGATTTATGGTCTTAAACAGTCTCCCCGTGCTTGGTTTGGGAGATTCAGTGAGGCCATCCTACGATTTGGTATGAAACAATGTGCTGTAGACCATTCTGTGTTCAGCTCTCGAAGCAAGGATGGTTTGATTCTCCTGGTTGTATATGTTGATGATATTGTTATTACAGGGAATGAGAAAGCAGGAATAGAACGCCTCAAAGATTTCCTTCAGAATGAATTCAGCACAAAAGACCTTGGTGTTCTGAGATACTTCTTAGGCATTGAAGTGGCACATTCACAAAGGGGGCATCTCTGTCCCAAATGAAGTATGCTCTTGATATTTTGGAAGAAACATGTCTTCTGGGGGCAAAACCTGCATAGACTCCTATGAATCCGAATGTCAAGCTTTCACCTGATCAGGGGGAGCCACTAGAAGATCCTGATCGATACAGACGGTTAGTAGGACGGTTGATCTATCTCACAGTCACTCGTCTGGACATTGCATATGCTGTTGGTGTGGTTAACCAGTATATGAGTGCGCCTCGGACATAGGGGTGGCAACGGGGCGGGTCGGGGCCGGATGTTGGGGTCCCCTTCCCCTTCCCCTTTGCGGGGAATTTTCCCCCTCCCCTTCCCCTTCCCCTCTGCGGGGATGGTGGGGAATCCCCCTCCCCTCCCCGCGGGGAATATCTAATCCCCTTCCCCTTCCCCTCCCCGCATCCTTCGGGGACAAAATCCCCGCCCCGCCACCTCTTTGGAACCCAACCAAACCAGCAAACAGAGCTTCTTTCTTCTACGTCCATTACAGACAATATTGTGATGAATGCTATGATTCTATTCATGTGATCAACAAACAGATGGACAAAATCAGAAATGCATGGATGAGACAACAAACATAAATAACAACAGGACCTCATCTTTCAGCAATTTTCTGCATAAATTATGGAATGATAAATAGGAAATGAGCACCAGGATTACCTTAATTAACAGGCAGCCAATGTGCAAAAAGTAACTATTTCAGTAGTCACAATGAACTTTAAAAGTCCATAAGTGGGCGCTCACACACGCAAAATAATGTTCATTAGTTCATTCTGTATAGCATGTTAACCCCCAGATGAGCATGAGAAATGAGAATGGAGAAGAGAACAAAATCAACAAATGACTTATTTCTTTAACTGCAATTCAGTCTAGTGCTGACATGAAACAAATTTCTAGTAGCTAAATTTTTCTTGTTGAAAATTAAAACCTGCAATCCAACCCTAAAATTCTGTTGGCACTACGATTTTTTGATAATTGCATACACTCAGCGTCTCAGGCTCTCAGCTTGTCTTTATTATTTCAACATCTGTGAAAAGGTTATTATAGTTCCCAAAATGCTCTCAGAAGCTAATTAAAAGGAAAAGACAAGCTAAGTTTATGTTTGGGGGAATCTTGTAGCCGATCCATAGAGTTTCTAGTAGTTTTCCTTAAAAAAAACATTTACAAATTTACAAAAAAATGGCATTGATTAGCGGGGCGGGGCGGGGCGGGGCGGGTCGGGGACAACTCCATCCCCTTCCCCTTCCCCTCCCCGCACCGGGGAATTTTTATATTCCCCTTCCCCTTCCCCTTCCCCTTTCAAATCGGGGAATCCCCTCCCCAAACGGGGCGGGGCGGGGCGGATCCCCGCTTTTTCGGGTGAAATTGCCAGCCCTACTCGGACATCACATTGGTCAGCTGTGATTCAGATAGTGAAGTATCTGAAGAAAGCTCCCGGGAAAGGTCTTCTCTTCAGGAAGCATAACCATTTGAGGATTGAGGGATACTCTGATGCAAACTGGGCCGGATCTCCTGCTGACCGGGGATCTACTAATGGCTATTGTACCTTCATAGGTGGAAATATAGTATCTTGGAAGAGTAAGAAGCAGGACGTCGTGTCACGATCCAGTGCAGAAGTAGAATACAGGGCCATGGCTTACACAAGCTGTGAATTAATTTGGCTACGGTCGTTTATGTCAGAGATTGGATTCTCATACTCCTCACCTGCATCCCTCTACTGTGACAACAAGTCAGCCATTCACATAGCTATGAATCCGGTATTTCACGAACGAACTAGGCATATAGAAGTGGATTGTCACTTTATTCGTCACAGGATTCAGATATGCCAAATTCAAACCGAGTTCACTCAAACGAATGATCAGATTGCAGACATGTTTACTAAGCCGTTGAATGGAGTTCGATTGAGTGATTTATGTAACAAGCTGGGCATGTATGACATTCATACTCCAGCTTGAGGGGGAGTGTTAGAATAAGCTTATGTAGCGTAAGGGCATTATAGTCTTTTCATATTCTTTTCATAATAAATATATGTGTGTGTGTTAGGGCAAGGAGGCTAACACACAATATTCATTCTCAAATCTCTCTGTTAACAGGGGTATCGGTCACATCGACAGGTACACGCCTGATACGGGGGTCCATATTGTATTGAATCTCGCCGATATGGATACATATTAGCCGGTACATATTTCTAATGGCCTATTTTTCAAACCATGTATGTGCCTGTGTGCAGGTTCGTTTAATTAAGAGATTTAACTATTCATGTGCCTGTGTGCAGATTTGTTTAGTTATGAGAATCTCTTAATCCCTTTTGCTAGAATTTGTGCGAAGTGAATTACAAATTTATGTTGTGTTTTTAACTGTCACTCATAAAGGTGAAAGATGGGTTTCTAACATTTCTTTCTGACAACATTAATGTGTTAAGGAGTTATTGTTCATCAAAATGGATTTTCTTTTCGAACGTTTCTTTGTTTCACATCTGCATGCTCATTTACTTGTGATTTATTGCTCTTTCAATTTTTCTTGCAACTTGAGAATTTCTTCATATGTTTCTTGCTTGAAATACAGGTACAAAAGGGTTGTACTGGATAACGGGCTTACTGTGCAAGTAAGTGAAAAATGTAACGTAATAAATATTTTTATTCCATTCTAATCTTAACATTTTCATTGGAAGTTTAATACCTTAAATACTTCTATTGATTTATAAAAATTGTAATATCGTATTACTATTTTCAAGATCTGCAGAATATGAAGTTCCCCTGTCATTAATATTGATTGCTTGGAGGATACCCATAAAAACAAATCCCAAAAAAGAGCATAGCCCAATGGGAACTTAATTTAGCATGGTGTGAAAAAATGGCAGGGGGCATTTACGCATAAGTGGTTTATTAGTTTTTTGCTTAGTTGCAAACTGTGAAATTAGAAAAACTAAAGTAATCCAGTAAAGCTAGAAATTAAATACAAAATAATGTCAATCAATCAAATAGTAAAATGAATTTACACAACTTAGAGAAAAAAGCTTCTAATTGCTGTCAGCCTCTATGTTGTGGTAAACTGAGATCACTTGTTAGGTTATCCTATGAATTTGGGTTGATATCACCACTAAGTTGTGTTGGATCAGAATTCAGATTCTCTTGAAATGGAGGTGTCACCTCTTTGCTCTAACCCACTTTACAGTCATTAAAGAATTATTACACGTATTTAAATAACATGAACTGAAATTCTGCTGAATACATAAAATGACTAAACTTCCCCGGCAAGTTGTCTGCACTTGTACCACTGCCCCTAAAATTGCGAATACTGTTTTGATAATAACACCCTTCCGTTTGACAGTGGTAACTGGGTAAGGGCGTAAGGCAATGAAAGAGGAGAGGAATCCATATGTTTGACACACTGTTACATGGATTGTTCTAAATGAGCGAAGAATCCATGTCAGACACGTCTCAGATTCCCGTACTTCAAGATTCTCTGAGACACTTCTAGATCTCTTTTATCTGTTGTTTACGAATACTACCACCACTACTTTGCAATTACCATATGTTTTGAGTTTTACCCATCCTAATGTAAAGCTTCTTAAATGGAAATAAAATGTTATATTAACTTAACCTACTAAAATATTCAATATATTACTAACCATATTATTATGTAAGAAAAAAATAAAATTTGAGAATTGATTGAAATATTTTGGTGAATCCACAAATCGTTCTTTTTGAGGTTTGCTGAATCCGACACTCGATACCCGTGTTGGATTCCGACACTCATATCCGTACTGATGAAACATAGGTTTGACATAATATAATATCATACATGTAAGGCAGTGGCTATGCCTGAAAGAGAAGAGTGGAATCCATATGTTTGACATAATATAATACGATGTATGTCCATAAAAATATATTATACGACGTATTATAAAATTTAAGTCTTCGTAGAATTTTATATGGTAATTTTAAGTATTTATACTACATTGCAATATGATTGTATCTGTGTCGAAATTTCAAATGCTCCAAAGCCTTATATTTGGTTTAAATATTGTGTGGCGATGTTGAGTGACAGTGTAATATTTGACATGACTCATGTGCACCCAAATCAGAGCTTGCGCCATATTTATCTGGATTACTTTTTGTTAGATGAACAGAGCATGTTGAAGCCTAAAACTGTAGATACAAAATGAATGGAGCTGCATTTTTTGGGACTTGTAAGGGCGACAACTTTTTTAGAATGGGAGTGGCAACTATTTCAAATGTAGGCTATCAGAATTTATAACTACCTAATGCCTACGGGTTTTGGCCTAAGAATCACAATAAACCCCCCTTATCGGGGTTCCCTAAGCCATTCCCAACCCTGATTGCTGAAATCTGATTTGCTCTGTGCTCCTGGTCTAATCTTCACTCTTCCCTGCTAAGATTTTTGTACCTTATTCCCAATCACATAAGAGTTTTGTGCTTTTTATTTTGATATGTAGGAGGAGAAATATGGTCTTACAAGAATACTCCATTTTGTTGAGCAATTGCAGGGTGTGGTTTGGCTCACATTTCTGTGGTACTACAAGTAGTTGGTCATTTCCTTGTTTACAAACTCAGAACCACTCAGAAACCTTAACCATGACATGCCACTGTTTATAATCATTTCATGATATTGCTAGCTGTAACCAAATGAATCTTAGAATGATCATCTATGTAAGCGCCCAAACATTGAAATTGGAACAAGGCTTATCGCATGGGACTTCATTATTCACGAAGGGAAGACAACCTCTTTGACAATTGACAAGTATAACGAGTATCAGCTTTATTAAATCTCAATATGTGATAAATACTTGTATAACTTGTATTTGACAAGAACCCAGAATAAGAGAAGTGCAAGAAAGAAGAGGAACTTCCTATTTTGTCATTATAAGCTTCCAAGTCAGTGATTATGGAATCAATATGAGAAACTAAAGATTGTATACCCCTTTCCCAAGTTTTGCAAGGGTCTGCCCCTACACAGAAGAGGGAACAAGATGCCAGAGGATCTGAGAGAATGGTGATGAACCCTAGAAAACTGCAATATCCATTATCAAAACACCAATGCGGCGTGCAAAATTAGGTCTGATGCTGCATTGAAATCATTTTGATACCTAAAACTATGATATACACAACAGAAAAAATCATCTTTCTGGGTGATGCTACTGCAGCAAGGAAATCTATTACCTTTCCCTTTTGTAAATAAACGGTCTTTTAAACAATGGTGCCCTACCAAACAAGATAAAGAATCCTTCAGAGTTTTCTGTGTAAAGTGGATGGTGTGAATCAATATACATGAAATAGATTGGCACCATCCGTACTCATTTTTGCCTTTTCCTTTACCCATTCCATGCTCCATTAGGGGTTTCCTATTAGATATTTAATTTTCTCTCTACCTTTTTCTGTGCTATGTAAATGGCATTTTCCATCATAACATAACAAGTTTTTACCATGTAAAGTTTAAATGTTGGTTTCAGTTTTCTTATTTATTCAGTGAATGTCCTAGGCACCATCATTTATCGAAACAGGTGACAGGATAATTGTTAATACCACTGATGACTCGTACATCACTAGGTACGCTCCATTGAATCTTCATATTTATAATTTCAAGATTTAATATTGCACCTTATAGATTTTCTTCTTCCAGTTTCTTCAGTGGCTGTGCTTATTGTTTTGTTTATGTTTCATAGAAGTCTATTTTCTATTATATGAAGATTAGTTCTCATATATGTACCATGGTGCCATTGTTTATTTCATTAACATGTGCTACTAGTGGAAGAGTTTGATATGTTTTTTATCCATGTTTTTCTTTTCTTTTTCTATGAATTCCAAGGGTTACTTATGGAATCTCTTGGATTTGCTACTAAGTCTTTTTGTAGAATATATAGCATGGCCATCTATATGCTTACATGGCTAGAAGGTCAGTTTAAATAGTAATGAATCTAGGTCTAGTGTTTGTGAGAAAAGGAGAAAGAAGAAAGAAGAAAAAAGAGGAAGAATGAAGCAAAGGGTTTTCGTAAGTGGTATCCCTAGGACCTCTATTTAGTTTATTAATATAATAATGGGTTTTTTACAGAAGTACCCCCAATGACAATAGTAGATATAAAATCAAAACAATAACTTAAGAATATTACAATAAGACCCGCCAAACACATGTCATTCAATTGCACTCACAACTGCTAGCACTGCATACCAAGCATTCTAAGCAAATTACTGTCTTTTGCAACTTGGGACAATGGTCTCCATAGCCCTTCCACCGTAGACCTATATTTCCAGAAAAGGAAGATATTAGGACTTAGGATGGTTAAATATATAACATAACAATTAAATTGAAATTAATAGGAGATAATTACTTGGCTTGTTGTTTTCATGGTTAACTTTCTTGTGACTCTTCCAAATGGGCCCTCTTCTTTTTTAAAGATGACTATTTTCTTATCAATTTCCATTTGTTCTGTTGAATTTGGAACCATTCTTTCTAGACAATCTTGTAATTCTTGCTTAATCTTTATATCCGTTGCAAATGAGTGATCATAATGGAAGCATGGGTTTAGAAATGACATGTTGCATTGAAGGGGCTATGGAGTTGTAGGTTCCAACGTTCATCAATTACATTCCAATTGGGTATATACTCCCTTTTCACATTGCTCAAATTATTTGCCATTCCCTGTATTGCTCTATCCATAGCTTCATAAATGTATCCAATTTTCGAAAATCGGAATCGAATCGTTAACCATAATAGGGATCGGATCGGATCGGATCGGATCGTAAATCGTATCATAAATTGTAAGATTCATTCTGATTTATGTATATATATTAAAAATATAAAAAATCAAAGAACAAAAAATAGCCAATTATTCATTATCATAGAAACTACCACGATCAGTTATCTAATATCATAATAGGAATTCTTTTTAACTATGATTAGTTATTCGATATCATAATAGGAATTGTTTATTAACCATGATTAGTTATTCAATATCATAATAGGAATTGTGTATTAACAAACTTTTCATATTGATAATTTATTTCCCATCCAAACCTATACATATTGGATAATAATCTTAAAAATAATCTTAGACACAAGAACTTTTGAGTCGTACTAGAATATGAAGAAAAGGTTAAACAAATATTTTCCCGGCTTTCTTGTTAATAATTTTGTTGGTTGGTGAAATTATTAAATCCCCTTTTTATCGAATGGTACCCTTGAAGTTAATTGTACAAGCATCTGTGGATGACCAGACCACCTCGTCTGAATTCCAAAAGGAGAAACCGGCTGGTTATGTACAAGCATCTGCGGATGAGCAGACCACCTAGTCTGAAATCCAAAAGGAAAAACCAGCTGGTGACAGAGGATGCAAATACCCATTGAAATTACCAATGTTCATCTCCCATACTGAAACAGATTTTACTGTTTCATTACATTAAACAGGTTTTCCATTATGAAACGAAATTTACTTTGTCTCCTCACAATATTTATCTAATGTTGGCCAAAAATTTGGAACGTCTTGCCTTTTTGATAGAATGACTAAAATACCTCTAAAGTTTGTAAGTGAGGACATGTGGAGATGGTCGTATAACTATACCCGTTGTATCTTCAAAAGAAATAGATTACAAATGATCTTTTCAATTACTAAAATGATGAAGACGGCCTTTAAAAAAAGAAGTGGCAAAAGTACCCCCAACATCTCTCTTATAAACAGAATATGCATTCCCCTATCTCTTTTTGTTGGTGTAATCATTGAAACCATTCCAAAAAAAAAAAATCATTTAACCCTCCGAACCTGGTTGATTGAATGACTAAAATATCTTTAAATTCTAGGTTGATTGTAACGTGTGAGGGATGCCTATACTGACCTCGTCCTGATCTCCTAAATAATCAGCACATGAATAATCCATGACTGAAATAGAAAAAAATGGCCTTTTAAATGACCGATGTGCACTGACGCCTTTATTCCTTCTTTGAAACAAATCTCCCCCTGCATTACTGCTTACAGGATATTCCTTATAAAAGCAAAATTTATCTCCCATCCGCTCTCGTCATAAGTTGTCATTTTAATAATTTGTATACATCAAGAAGGCCAACCTTACTGTTTGCTTTTTAATGATTTTAAATTTTATAGGTGAATTGACTTGTCACCGTCTTATATGTTCTTACTGTAGAAGATAGCTAACCATTGTCCATAATTTGGTTTTGAACTAGCTGGTGTTGCATGATTAGCCTCAACATTGTTTCTTTAATGTAGTTGTCATTGCTTATCACTTATCCAAATTGATTTCCTTATTCAGTAAGGGCCCGTTTGGATAACTCATATTTTGTATTTGATTTGGAATTGAGTTTTGAATACAAAATGAATAGATCCGCCTCATGTTGAGGGAGACAAAGAGGGAGGGGGTACTTCCTACTGGAGGGGAGAGGTTGAGGAGCAAAGAGGGTGAAGGAAACTGCCAGATCTGTGGATTTCCAATTACTTATTTCCACAGCATATTTGGAAATTTGATTTTTTTCACTGTCAGTCGCTGATTTGGAAATCCAAGGATCTGATCCGGATCCAAATCACAACACAAAATGGGCTGCAAATGTGAGAAATCCAAATCAAAATCTTCTTGGCATCCAAACGGGACCTAAGTGAATATTGTATAATACTCGGATATTTTTATGGGTAGCATATCATATTGCAACACCTACGATTGATCAATGTTACACTGATTCTTCTGAATGGGTGAAGACAGTCAAGTGTAAGCATCATAACTATCAAAGATATTGTTTGTAACCTTTTCAGTTCTGATTGATTAGCCTCACTATCAGTTCATGACTTTGCTGGTACCCATATGATGAATCTTTTGACTATCATGAATCTACTGAACATGGATCCGTTTAGAATGAATGGTGAATCTGTGGAGATAGAACTGTGAATCAACAAGTTCTCTGTGTTTTGATTATCAATCCTAGAGTTGAAGCAAGTCCTATTTAGAAGAACCTGGCTTCTAAACCCTTTGGATTTCCATCTTACGCCACTTTCAGGCTTTGGATGATTTCACAAAATTGATGCTTAGCAAATTAATTAGCCCATCCCTTTCACAAGAAAGGGATGGGCTAGAAAGCACTGTAGGCTAGACAATCATTTAGAAAAGAAACTGCGATTGGCCATGCCCTTTCTATTGTGATCCTGATATTCTTGCACTTTCATGAGCCTATTTGATGAGTGTTAGTTGGCTGTCACCTTTTATTAAACTTTCTTGACTTGGGTTTCTCATTTTTCCTTCCAGGGCTTAAGGAGTAGGTTTAATGTGGTTCTGCGAAGAAACAAACACAAACACATACATGGTTCTGCAATTCTTTCAATGAAGAAAGCTCCGAGGAGTACACCTTTTGTAGGATAGGTTCAAAGGGCATGTGCATTTGTGATCAAATATTACTCTCTATTCTTAATTTCTAGTCATACCTAATAATTGTGCGGCATGGTTCAAACCATTGGATCCTATAACTTAATGAGAATATCCGTAAGCTAAGAACTTAGTATTAAAGTATATACTAGAACTACCTATTGGCAACATTATTGTGATTTTCCAGTTATAATTGCCTACTGTTGTCAGTATTATATACTGATTTTTTTCAAGTTCTGTGCTAGTAAACTTGATGTACTTTCATTCTCATCTTCAAAAGGAGCAAAGTTGTAGTGAACTTGGAGTTACTGACTAATCAGAAAATAAATAGAAGTCTTAACTATGAATTAACAATCCTCCACAATCCCAATAATTCAAAAAAAACAAAAAACAAAAAATCCTCCGCAAGCCCATATGGTACATGGTGCAACCACGAGGAAAATAGCAATACCATGGATTACATGACACAGCCAAATTAAGTAGTGCTAAAGGGCAGTGATTAATCGACCCCCTATGTCTCTTTCTCTCTCCTCTGGGTTAGAGAGAGAAAGACACAAAGGGGGTCGATTTAAGATAAATGGGGTTTGATTTATCACTCACCGTGCTAAATTGTGCTAACATGCAGTTTAGAAGCTATTCTTACCAGATATCAGGCTAAAGCTGCTCATACTCATCTCTAAAAGCCAAAAGGTAACACAAAGTAGTTTATTTATTACATGGATACTTATCATATGAGATGTAGAGACAGATCTTAGCTACTTCATTTATTACATAGATATAAATTATATGATATGTAGAGACATATCTAGCTTAATCCAAACTTGACATGGGACATGGAGGAGCAGCAGCTTGCATCTTCAATCGTTTCAGCCTTCATTCAGGTAATCCTGCAAACAACAAAAGCCAATAGGGTTGATCAAAGGTGAAAATACATGAATTGTCCTTGCTATGTTTAGACACCAAAATTGTGAGTAGAATTGCCACATGCTCTTGGAGTACAAACGTATTTGATCATAGCCTTTTATTTGAAAATACTAGACGAAAACTCGAAAAACTGAGCTAACCTGAGCGAGTCAATGATTGTTGTGGTCAATTTTTCATAAACTCTGGTGAATTAAGGTATTTTTAGATTGATTCCCTAGGTCTAAACGCCGTAGATTCAGGCAAGGCGATGCAGAACTCGAGGAGTTTTTAAGCAGGGGAAAATATGATTAGCAAACCAACTCAGTGAAAATCATCTTTCAAGCTATTGACTCAGTTGACTCGTCATATCAACTCCACCAAATACATGCCATGCAACTTTTGCTTGGGCATCTCAAATTTATATTTTATAACCACATTTTTCAACATATTTACCATATCCTGGGAAGGTTTTGACTCATCATTTGGCTCCTAGGTGTAAGCAAACTTACCAACCGTCTCCTCCTGATTGGCCTGTTGTCCTGCTGCTGACTGGGGAAAATAGGTGTAAGCAATTCCACTTGATATTACACATTATGGGGGGTGTTTGGATCTAGGGAAAAAATTCCAGGGTGCAGTAGGTTTGTAATTTTCCTTGAAAACAGGGGAAATTTTTTATTTTGGAAAAAAAATCCATGGAAAATAAGTTTACCAAGTGCTGGAAAATTCTTTTTTTTCATACATCCAAACGGCTGCTATATTAAGCACTCTAAGGCCATATATGGCAGCCGAGATGAGAGTGAGAAGATGAGGGTGAGAAGTGGCTAAAAATAAGTAAAAAGTCTTCCTTTTTTAGTATAGTTTTTTGGTTCCTTAGCTACTACTCACCACTTGGAGACACTAGTTTCCTGATTCTTAGCCACTTCACCCGCTCTACCCCTCTCTAACACTTGGAGACACTAGTTTATCATGAAAAAAAAATAAATTCGTAGTAGCCATAGGTGCCCCAAACTCCCCCAAAAAACCGATACTCTACAGTGACACATATATATATATATATATATATATATATATATATATATATATATATATATATATATATATATATATATATATATATATATATGTTCACTAACCCTCAAGCTAAGAGTGTATATATATATGGGGGAGGGTGAGAGATACATACTTGGAACAATCCACATTGGGAGAAACCGCGAAGGGCAAGCTAATGCGGCAGCTCCCTGGAAGAGCCTGAGCAGCTCCACTGTTTGGATGCATTTGTTGTGCGGCCGACTTGATGCAAGTGCAGACAGCCTTCCTATCAGCAGATGTCGATGCCGAGGCCGCTAGCTTACTAACCCCACCGCAACATGCCTGTGATGGCTTGCCATTGCCATTAATCAAATAGTTTAAGCAGGGAGTTAAGTCTTTCAGAACATCACTGCATTGAATTGCAGCTTCATATGTTGGAATAAGCAGTAGAAGAAGCACCAAAGCAGCTGATGCTGGAACCATTATGCTTGAGAATTTCATGATGCAAAGAGAATTCTGCTTGGTTTTGCATATGGGTTTGGGCTGATTTTATAGCTAACGTTGAGAGAAGCTCATGTGTGCATGAAAGGGAGAAGAATAGTAAAAAAAGAAGGCTGGTTTTTGATTGAGTGCAAGAAAGAATGAAAATGGGTATTTTTATTTCTGCATGGTGGTAGAATTTCAAAGTTAGGTGGAAGTCCACTAACAGAAGTTACCTAGTGCTCTAAGTAGGACATTTTATATCATACTGTATAAATGTGAAAATGTATGTGTATATAAAAAGGGATTTGCTAGGTAATTTCATGAAAAGTCATTTTGCCGCTCACTTTTGCAAATGAGAACAGCCACCTTGTTTCTCAACTTTGAGGTCACAGGGTTTGATCCCAGCTTACCAACCCCCCCCCCCCCCCCCCCCCCCCACCACGCCCCAAAAAAAAAAAAGAAAAGAAAAGAAAAAAGATTATGTCTTATTCATTTAATTCATCTGATGTGGCTGTTCTCTCCTACAAAAGTGAGCTGTGAAATAGCTTTTCGCAAGATTTCCTAGTAAATCCCATATAAAATATATGAGGAAATGCTAAACTGAAGGGTGTCTCTGAATGAAAAAAAAAAAAAAAAACCTGCTATAATGGGGCTGCATCGGGCAATCTCACCAAAATGCATTTATTATTTTTCTTGGGATTAAGCCTCGAGCTCAATGCTAAGGCTTTGTATTGCCACCCTACCAAAAAAAAGTTTATAATTTTATGTGCCATTATAAAATATAAATGCACTTTGGTGCAATGGTCCAATGGGGACCGCCTTGTATCTGCAAGGGCGCCCTTCAGTTTAACATTCCGCCTTGTATCTGGACACATGATTGGGTTCCCACCACTACAATGAGTCGATGAGATTACATAATGTTTCGGGCAATGAAATAACTCAACATAGTTAATATTTAGTGGTACAAATATAATGCAAAAACCGTTAATCTCGGTAATTGCCGGAAATAAATAAAAAGTATCTTGGGACATGATTAATATGATCGGCACGTATAAGGTATGATAAATTGTACGTATAAAGCTCAAATGCACAATGACATCCCATCTATCACCTATATTTTGAACTTTTAAAATCGAAAAGCCTATTTTGCGGACAAGCTTGTGGTCCCGTGATCGGACTTTACAACGGTGTCGGCAAATTAAAATAAATTACTTGATTAAGAGAGGAAAATAATGTGGGTGACAGGCTGACCGCGTTTTTGGAGGGATATTAGCTGGAAAATAACAAGGAGATCAATCATAAGAGCCTGATATTTGATATATGGGAGGTGATAAATGGGCCCCTTTGTTTACAAGGAACGCCCCTTTTATGCTCCGTTTGGTTGCCGGGTTTTTTTTTTTTCCTGGGATTTATGTGGGTAAAGGTAGGAGACAAAAGAGGGGACGAGCATTAATTAGAGAAAGATATTATGATGAGTGGAGAGAGAGGGTAGAGAGAGAAAGAGAGACCATCATTTTCAAGACAAGATTTTGCTGATATCACCAAGAAAAAGCTGATGTGACCACTAAATATTCTCCCACATATCTGCGCTAAGGTGTTTCGATAAACAAGCGCTCTACTTGTTTGTAGTGTAGTATTTAAAGGGATTTCAGAGGATATCTCAAAAAGCTCTTTAAACCCTTTAAATACTACACGACAAACAAGTGGAGCGCATGTTTATTGAGACACTTGGTGCAGATATCATTTCCCCCCAAAAAAATGCAACACTGCATAGTGTCATAATGACGTTATAAAAAGAAGGTGTATTTATAAACCGATATATGAAGCTGTCCTCGTTTTGAAATTTCAATTCAAAACTCATGTCGTCTCCAATCCAGTGCCCAAGCAACTAGATCTTATGCAAAGCACCTTTGACTAATATGTGGCTTGAAATTAGCCTTTCACTTTTTTTTTTTGTAAAGGGGTAAGATTAGGGCGCTGATATCCCACTCCCCCAGGTTGATCCTAGCCCTCCGATCTAGATAGAAACTACATCTTATGCAACCTCTATAGATTGTAAGGTTGTGATCATCCTACGGAAATGATTTTTGGGGCACAACCTATTTACATTGTGGCCCATCAAATGACTGGTTTGGATCATTCTATGGAGTTGGTCGTAAAGTAACATTAAGGCCCGTCCACAACATAGGACGATCCAAGCCGTCCATGGTTTGGATAATCCTATGGAGTTGGTAGTACAGTAACATTGAGGCCTACGATCCACAACATAGGATGATCCAAGTCGTCCATGGTTTGGATCATCCTATGGTGTGGTTCGTACCGTAACATTAAGGCCCAATTAAGGCCCCACCTATATTTTTGAAAATGAAGTGTACCGTCCAGACCATAGGATGATCCGAGCCGTCCATTTGATGGGCCATAACGTAAATGGGTTGTGCCCCCAGAAGGGTTGGCCCATCAAATGAATGGTTTGGATCATCCAGTGGTCGTACAGTAACATTAAGGCCCGTTCGCAACATAGGATGATCCAAGCCATCCATGGTTTGGATAATCCTATGGAGCTGGTCGTACACTAACATTAAGGCCCAATTGTAGGTCCCACCGATATTTTTCAAATTGAAGCGTACCGTTCACAACATAGGATGATCCAAGCCGTCCATGGTTTGGATCATCCTATGGTGTGGTTCGTACCAATTTAGGCCCCACCCATATTTTTGAAAATGAAGTGTACTGGCCAGACCATAGGATGATCCGAGCCGTCCATTTGATGGGCCACAATGTAAATAGGTTGTGCCCCAAAAATCATCTCCGTAGGATGATCACAACCCTACAATCTATAGAGGTTGCATAAGATGTAGTTTCTATTTAGATCGGAGGGCTAGGATCAGCCTATGGAAATAATATTTTGGGACGCAACCTATTTACGTTTATAGCCCATCAAATGGACGGTTTGGATTATCCTATGGTGTGGTATGGGTGGGGCCTACGTTGTTCAAAGATGGGCCCACCATTCCACCAACGGTTTCTGTTGGGCCCACCAACTGTTCCTGTTGTGTGTGTGTAGAGAGAGAGAGAGAGGTCAAATGGTGGGAAAACGTTAGCCAGCTGTCAGGGGGGAAATAGCGGGGCCGGGGGGAAATATCAGCGCCCTAAGATTAATAAAGTTCCACAGTATCAACCCTACCTATTTCACCTACATGTTTCCATGGGACACCAAAAAATTCATCGTTAGCATTGGCCTCGACAATAACATTCAGAATTGGCCGTTGATTCCGTGGGACCCATTGTAGAGATTCTACATCCTAAAAACTCACATCCATCGAACGGTCCTAACCCATAAGTCAGAAATACTTAACATATATCGTCGGTCAAATTATCCCACCGCCACATGTACGGTTAGGATCATTCCATGAGCCCGGGTACAAAATCTTTTCGTTCACGACTGGGAACTCTTTCTTCAGCTCAGTTTTCCCTTCCATCTTATAAAATCTCCCTTTTTTCTCTACAGAGAGAGAGAGAGAGAGAGAGGGGGGGGATTTTTTCTAGGGTTTCTATGGAGATTACAGAGGAGGTGGAGATCAAGGGTTCGAATCCTCCAAATGTCGTTGATGCTGCTGAGAGAGAAGCAGAAGAGCGAGAGCGCCAAGCTCGTGAGCTCAAAGCCGGTTTGCATCCTCTCAAGGTCTCTTCTTCTCGATTTTTTTTTTTCCTTTTTGATGATTCCGTTTTTTGTTGCTCTAGACTAATCTAGGTTTCATGGAACCTTTTTTTTTTTTTTTTTGTTCTTTCGATGAATCGTTTGTAAGTATGTGATTTCTTAAGGTTTTGTCATGCGATGAAATTCGTGGACTGATTTTCAGTAATGTTGATCTAAATCGCTTGTTTGTGCATTGGAAAGAAAAATTCCTATGCTTTTGTTTACGGAAATAACGGATCAGATCTCTGATTTTGAAAAAAATAATAATTTTGGATGAATCAACGATCCTCCGAAAATCTAACAGACGTTCCAGTGAATCAGTTTCATTGATTTTTGTATCTGGGGATGTAGCAAAGCATCTCTGAAGCCAAGTTTTTTTTGCCTTTTTTAATAGAAAACAAACAAATGAACAAAAATAAACAGCGTTTAAGCCTTCATGTTCATCTGTCAATTGCGAATGGTTGAAATGAGAGAATACCTGTCTCCCTTTGCTTTGGATCTAGACACAGAAAGAGGCTTCAGTTGGAAGTTGGAAGATGCCTTACCATCCATGGCACCTGCTTTCATCTGGCCTCCAAAAGAATCCTGCTATGTGGGTTCTCTCTACTTCGTATGAAGTTGTGTACTGCTATTTTTCTACCCCAGTTATGGGGATGTCTGTGTATATAAATATAAACTTAACAAGTACCCTGCCAACTAAGGGAAGACTTACTTTAAACACGGAGAATTAACTCCTCTGAATACATTCTACTTTCAAATATTTGTTCATCTGATGTTGAAATCCTCCCGTCATTGGTGCTATTTAACTGATTCTTTGTTGACATTTGCAAGGAACTAGTAGCATAATTGGTCCACGTGTTATTCTGTTTGCATAAATTTAAAGGCAATTGTCTATGATGTTGTAGGTTCATTCATCTTGCTAATTCTTCTTAACCTGCTTAAAAAATTTTCAGCACAAGTTTGTCTTTTGGTACACTCGTCGAACACCTGGAGTTCGATCACAAACGTCGTACGAGGACAATATAAGGAAAATTGTGGAGTTTAGTACGGTATGATTTCTTTTGAAAGAGAACAAGTTCATAAGGAAATTATAAGTGTGCGCTTTTTATTCGAAAATGCTTTTCTTTTTGGGTAGTATGCGGATTTGGCTAAGTTAGCAATTTTGGCAAGGCATGTTTTTGAATGTGATAAGCTTATACTGTAGGCTGAAAGTTTTTGGGTCTGCTATTGCCATCTGGCCCGTTCTTCTACCTTGCCAAGTCCAACAGATTTGCATCTTTTCAAGGAGGGAATTCGACCTCTGTGGGAGGTAAGCATTTTGTAGCATGAGAATGCTATTTGAATGTGCTTTTCTATCATAATGCTGTTATCCATGTGCAATGATGAACACAAGAGAGATTAAAAAATATACTACATTTCTAGGCAGAAGGGGTTGCTTTGACGTATTGTTGACTCAAAAACAAACTTTTCATTTGATCAGGATTCTGCAAATTGCAATGGAGGGAAGTGGATTATACGATTCAAAAAGGCCATTTCAGGTCGCTTTTGGGAGGACTTGGTGAGGGAATATCTGCCTTCTATTTTGTGGATTGTGTTGTATTGGAGTCTACTGTACTTTCTGCTTTGGTTTTGTTAGATGCTACTTCTTATTGTAGTGTTGTCACTAGATTGTTATGATGGGGTAAATCAGATTTGGATTTGATTCATTCTACCATGAGGCAGACCACGTTCTTGTACATTTGACCATAGCTTTCTCATAACAATTAGGAAAATACTAACCTTTAAAAAAAAAAAACAATTAGGAAAATACTCTCTTTATGGAGAGAGTGGGGCTTTGTATGATTTGAGTGCCTTTTTTTCTTACTTCACCATGGGCCATATTGTCCCTAAGTAGGCCTTCTATCATTTTGATCTCGTGTCCAACATGTATATATGTAATAGCGTAGAGCGTGCAAGCACCTTGGAGACTATCCATCACTAACAATGCCTTTCAAGTAATTATTAGTAAAATAATGTAAGCTCTAGTCCACTAAAGGATAGATATTGCTTTTAGGATAAATTTCAGGGATGAGATTGGGTGTTATGTGGAATTACTCCTTTGTTAGAGGAACTTTGCAACTACATGTCAAATTTTTTTAGGCCAATAGGCGCACTTGGTCTCTTGATGATCAAGAGCAGTTTCCGTTTCATTTTTTTCTTTTGCAACTTGATTTCTTGTTTTGCAAGATGGCTCTTCATCTCCTACTACAAAGCTATATAGTACTCCTCTTTATCAATGGGCCCAAGTATTTTGCTAGACAATGGCTTTTAGGAAGATTAACACTTCAGACTTTTGTAAGGAAACAATCTTTTAGATAGAGAATATGTTCATATGATGTAAATGAGAGGGCAAAACCAACTAACATTTTCATCCATTGTAAGGTGACTAACTTGGTATGGAGTGTGGTGCTTGAGTGGTGCCATAACTCTTCTGTGTTCCTAGTAGCCATCACTGAGCTTAAGTGGTTCCGTAACTCTTCCGTGTTCCTAGTTTGATCAATGGAGCACCTGGCCTTGGAAAGATGGCATTCTTTGGTCGGTAACTCTTTGCGTGGTACTCTGGGTGATTTGGAGCGAAAGAATTAGAGAAATGCCCATAACGAGTCTTTTTAATTGCAAAAATGTGTCCTAAGAACATTTTCAAAAAAAAAAAGTGTGCTAAGAAGTAGAACAAAGATTTTTTTAGGGACTTACGCTTTAAGAAGGCCTAAATTATGGGAGAAATTGAGAAACTTGGTAGAAAAACCCACCCACACATCAAAAAATATGAATGGATTAGAATCAATGTTCAATAAGAGGGGTTGCTGCCGTCGATGTTCCATGGCGATATGGCTAGTGTTTCAAAATGCAAATGCAGGCCAAAAAACATGACCAAATCAAATCCTAGTTGGATCGATGCGACGTGGCCAAGCACACCGTTGATGCTGCCATAATTTGAAAGTAAAGGAGTTTTTTTTGAAATGGAAAAGTCAAAAGGAGTTTTAACTGACTTGACAGACAAAATGCAGCCTTGCCAAGTTGATTGATGCAGGGAGTTTTGAAACAGTAGTTATGGCTCTTGGCAGGTGGCCAAACCACAAGTTATCCTCACCATACCTCCGCTTTTGAGGGAAGGATGAAATTAATCCGCAACTCGAGAGTTAACAGTCAATCAATCTTTGGAAGCAAATAATGGTCTTGAGGAAGCTATCTTTCAGCAGTTTTCATCAGTCTATCAAACAAGTGGGAGCTCCAGGCCTTGGATCTATGGAGATATGCCCCAATGCAAAATGAGCTTGACCCAATGCAAAATGAACTTGTTGGATGCTAAGTTTTCAAAAAAGGAAATTCGAAAGGCCATCTTTAGCCTAGGTAAAGATAAAACTGGGTCCTTATGATTCTCAATGAGTTTTTTCCAAGAGCTCTCGAAAATAATTGAACTTGTCATTATTCAGGTAGTGGATTATATTGATACAATTCCTTACCATTTAAAAACACAAATTATTTTCATGAATCCAATAGTGGGTTTAATGCGTCTTTCATTGCCCTACTCCCTAAGGTAAGAAATTTGGAAGTCATTAAAGAGTTTAAGCCTATAAGCATGGTCGGTGGAGTATATCATATATAAAATCTGACGACTGTAAATATGCTGGGGACCGCTGGTCCCTATCTTCTGTAATTTTCGATTTCATATATTAATATATATATAAACCTGTCGCTTTTCAAAAAAATCATATCCAAATTCCTATCAATGAGGATAAAAACGTCTTGTCTAAGCATGTGACGCCGGAGCAAAATGGCTTTGTGGAAGAAAGACAAATCCTTGATAGCATTATTGCAAATGAGATCATTGACTCTAACGGCATGACAGAGCTGTGGAATGATCATCAAACTAGACTTCGAAAATCTTATGCTAGACTGTTTGCCAATGTTAATGCGGACTCCTGAGAAGATGGGTTTTTGGATGAAATGGAGAAAATAGATTAAATTGTGTATCCCTTCTGTTCACTTCTCGATTCTCATTACTCATTGCCTCAATCGCCTATATCCCGACTCAAAAGCAATGATGAATATGAAGAGTGGACTGCAGAAACAGACTAATCTTATTTTGGGGGAGGTGGGAGGGTGGGTGCGTGGGTGGGTGTGTAGGTTGATGAGAAGTTGATGGTTATTTGAGCTTGTTGAAGGTGACAAGAATGTGGTACCTAAAGTAGATCGAGAAAAAATGGGTTCAGGAAATTGGGGTTGAGAAATATAAGCAATGGGGTTTTAAGGTTTAGAGTTTAGACTTGATGTTTCAGGATGGAGTTGGAGTCCTTGTTTATGGCTAGGTGAACTGAATAATTCTGTCTCTATATACGCTGGTGGACATGTGAATGAGAAGCTGTAGCTTAATAACTTCTCGAAGTTTGATTTAGCATTGAGTAGATTGTGAATTGAGGATGGAACAGTACAATAAGCAGGTGTTATTCCTTTAGGTGACTCGCTTTCTTATGTTGTAGCCATACTATGGCCATTCATGGTCTTTGATGACTGCTCGATCATTTCTCAACTATCAATCCGCATATGGTATCTCCTCCCAACCTTGGGCAGGTCTTTCCCCAACATCTTTAATTCTCCTTCCTCCCCTGGAGCCATTGCTTTTATACGATGTGATCTGCTATGAATTGGATCATTCTAATCGGAGACCAATTATCAAAAAGGAAAATCTGTGTTCAGATCCATGCCATTTATGAAAAATCCAATTCACGTTCTTAGCAATTGCCCATGGTCCTTTCAAATGTGTTATTATTTTACCAACTTCTTTATATATTCAATGTTTCAATGATGATTGCCCAACATTAACTGAGCCTGGAAGTGGTGGATGAATGGTCCCCTAGCTATCAAAAGATCTAAATGTCTTTGGATCATCCTCTTGTCATCAACATTATGGTTCATATGGATAGTAAGAAATGATCGATTTTTTGAAGACATAAATGGTAGTACAGGGTAAATTATAGATAAAATAATAGTTGAGGGGTCTGAAAGAGCATAAAAAACTTCCGTCTTTGCTGGCTATTCTATGACTGATTACTAGTGTCTGGATAACAATGTGTGAGGATTACTCATGTCCCCCAAAAAACCAAGACTCTGGTTGCTACCCATGATGGCTGGATTAAATTAGATTTTGATGGGAGCAGTCGGGTCTCTTCGTTGAACAACGTAGAGATCCACAAGGCTGGTGTTTGGGGCCATTATTTCAGATTCTAATGGAAATGTTGTGTTGGCATAGTCAAGTAACTAAGTCTGAGATCATAGCTGCTTGGGCTAGGATACAATAACTAAGCACCAATATCAAAGTTCGGATCGATAAGATTGCTAAAGCATAAACGCCTTGGAGATTAGTTGATGCGCTAGAACAATCTTGGATGCGTGGAGGGTCATCTAGTGTAGTTTCAGCATGTGTGGCAGCCGGCTAATAGCGAAGCTGATTGTCTCGCCTTAGTTCAGTTTTGCTTTTGTTTTATTTATTTTTATTTTGGCATGTGTTCCGACCATCTCAGTCTGCAGAGGTTTCCCCCTATTTTGAATAAATCTCTACCTGCCATTAAAAAACACTCAATCTTTTTTTAAAATAAAAAATAAAAAATAAGCATATTCAATGAATAAATCATGTTTGATGTGTTGGAAGTAATTTATCCAATGAGAATGAGAATAAATAGGGATTTTACCTCCCAAACAGAATCTCATGCATGTTTTGGTCGTATCCGATGATATGGATACTTATCAGCTGATAGGATCGATATGATAATGATATTTGATTTTTTAAACCATGGCAGGCTAAGATTTTTTTTGAAGCATACCCTAGGCCAATCTGGATGTAGTTTCATCTAGGAATATTCTCTTGAATTCATGGATGATATTGTGATTGGATTCTCCTATCTACGTAATCTTCTGTGGGCTTTGAATGTTGATTTTATGCCATCATTGCTATGTTATTACGCTTTTTCATTTTTTGGGCTATATGATGTTTTTTTTTTCCTTTTCTTGAATGACTGCTCATCACCAAATCATTACAAGAAAACCGTAACGTCCATGTTTATTTGAGTTTGATTGATGTCTGTGGATAGGTTCTAGCATTAGTTGGTGATCAACTTGATTATGGAGACAACATATGTGGAGCAGTGCTAAGCATTCGTTTTAATGAGGACATTTTGAGTGTTTGGAACCGTAATGCATCTGACCACCAGGTATGTACGTAGAGAATTCATCACAATCTCATATTTTCTGCATAACTAAATCTGCTCTAATAAGTATGGCAATTGCGTCTAATCAATCATATCATTTGCTCCCAACCAGGCTGTCATGGCTCTGAGAGATGCAATTAAGCGGCAACTAAAGCTTCCCCACAGCTATCTGATGGAATATAAGGCTCACAACGCATCTCTCCGTGATAATTCTTCATACAGAAATACGTGGTTAAGAGGATAGGGGAATCTTGTTTCCTGTAATCAAATCAATCTTTCACAGGTATTGAAGCCTTCAATGCCACTGATCTTTCGTTTGGCACTGCCACTTCATACACTAGTTCAACAACTCACTTGGCTAATTCTGTATTTTTAGACTATCTTTTACTGTGGGTTTTAAGTTTTAACTGTGCGGCATGCTGTCTTCACAATATGTATCATGAACGGTTGTTACATATGCCATGAATCATTTTCTTTCTGTTAAATAGTTGTCCATGTGGCTCATTTCGGCCGGTGATCCACATAAGACATGATTATTAGCTAAGCAAATTCACCAATTTCAAATAGAGAGAACGGTTTGTTGTTGTTAAACATGGATGTCAAAAGCTGTAAATAGCCACGCTTCACATTTAACAACTAAAAATACATGTTCGTGGGACTGTTTGTAGTGATTTTTGGGCCAGGGGAGATCCAAATCAAGGACTATCAGATGACCAGTTCGGATCCATCAATGGTGAGACTCGAGATTTCTACCCTCAGTCTGGACTGTTGCTTCTTATGTTCTAACCGGCCTCTTACAAGAGTAACAAATCCAACGGTTAGGATCGTCCAATTGGAGGACCTAGCACTATAGCTATAGCACTTGCATGTTGGGGCCCAATGGATGAGTAATATGAACTGATCAAATAGGAAGCCACCCATATATTTGGCTAGTAACATTTTGCAGGGAAAAATATAGGATGAACAACTAATATCAGTGTCATCCTTTGCATGGTTAATGAATGAGAACATTTGGCCAAAGAAAATCCACAGCAAGCAGTGATTACAGTTTATTCACTAGTTGATGGCACACATGCATGGACGGAGAAAAGCGTCCATGGGCTTTGATCCAAGTATCCCATGTCTCCACATGTTAGCTCTCAAAGAATCTCAAGATCCTAATCTATTGAAATTTCAATTCTGAAATCTGAGAATGCAACATTCAAATGTCTTTAACACTAATAGTTTTCCCATTGTAGATTTCCTTCCAATTACCAATAGATTTTGGTCTCTTGCCCATTTTAAAATTTTCTAAAATGTTAATTTTGGTCATTGGCCCCGTGCATCGTGCACGGGTGTACCACTAGTTTGTTAATAAAAATTTTAAGGTTCCTAATCTCACCTCTGAGACATAGGCTGACTCTGGTTATGGAAAAGTCCACAGGGAGCGACTCCACTGGTTTTCTATTGTCTGTTTTTAACCGAATGTAATGTAACCTGAACATCTATGGAACTTACAAGCGGAGGTAGTCAGTTGAAGAAAGCTAGGAGGATACAAGAGAATGCATGCCTTTCAACCATCTCACTGAGAGTTTCTTCAGAGAACCTCAAACCACACCTTGGCAGTCTACTTTTGGTACCTACTACTATCATTTTAGCAGGCGATGCATATTTACAGCAAATCTCAACCCTAATATGGTGCAACTAACAAATGTGTACCTTAAAAAACACAATTATCAGTACATAAAATCAATCCTGTGGAGCATGTTTCACACTTGCACTGATTGTTAACTTGTTAGCAATTTCTGACGAACTGTACTATCCTCTAAAAGTCAATTAGAAGTAAATAAAGTGCCACAATCAAACCAAGGGAGTGTGCATATCATTATTCATAATTTTACTAGCATCACGCAATTGAATGATAGCAGTAGGCCTCAGTGTCAATGGGCACATCCTAGCCATCCGATTAGCATGTCCTTTTTCACCAAGGTAAATGTATACGATTGATACTTTGAGGCTCACCAGAATCAACAGTCTCGATCACTGTAAATATGATCTAGGTTGAAGATGGTGGGGAAGGAAAGGGCTAGCATCACTCAACCCAAGTGAGTACAAATAACAGCCCCATTTTAAAAATGCTCCATCATTGTTTCTAAGGCAATGGTTAATCAAGCAGTTGCAAGTTGCAACATTACCCTGAACGACGCAACCAACAACTTATCAGACTCTGCACTATATACTAACCAATCGAATACTCAGTTGAAAACATGAAAGCCCATAAAAAGAAAATAATGAAAAGGCCATGAATAGTCATCAATTGTAATGATGAACTCCATGTTTCAAGTCATTATGGACTGATGCAAAATGCAGGCTGAGAGCTCTCCTGCCCAACCAGATGGTTCATGGTGCCGAAACCTTGAGACCTCTGATTTGGTCCCAGCTTACCAACAACACAAAGTCTCAACATGCCAAGGAAACCCAAAAGTAATACTCATCTGAATCTTCAGCAGTACAACCCGCCTTAATCTGTGAATAAGTTCCTGCAAATAGTTTGATCTTGGAGCAGAGAAGCTGCAATATGTAACCTGATTTCAAGCCCAAAATGAAGTCTCCCGAATGATAGTCATAGTAAATAGGGATCAAGTGGAAATCTATCATTCAAATATTGATGCCAAAAGTTTCTAATATCACTTTAAAACACAACAAGTTCAAGGCTATGGTGGCTACAAGGCTACCAAAGATAAACCACTTCAGCATTATTCTGATGCAGCTACTGCAAAATATTATTATATCCTATGAAATGTGCAAAAATTCTCCTGAAGTAATTGAAGGTTATCAAATTGCCAAAACCAGCCTCAACTACATTACAGAGCCGAAATCTTATTGTAATGGTTAAAGCTCAAATCCAGTGACGATGAATTCCTTGGTTGGAACTCTACAATCCAGCAGATTTTTGCAGCTTTTGGATTTGGTTCAAGAATATCCACGTCATCTGCAGAACAACCCACCTTACAGTCAATAAATCAAACAGGAAGCAAGCTGAATGATGTGAGTTATCAAGACAACAAAGCAAGACAAAAAATAAATTTACCATGACATGAGGGGCAATCCTAACACAGTAAACAGGAAATCCGGTGTAGAATTTTAAGGGTCCGCCCGCTTTCATCGTCTTCATGACACAGTCAAAAGAGCCGGTGTATGGGTATTTCCCAGAGGCATCAGGCTGCATTTTTTGTATTTGGGTTTTAACATAATCAAAGGGTAAACTGCAAGCTGCTGCAAAGAATCCTGAAACAGCACTAGCTCCTGCAACCAAAAAAGACATCATAATCAAACCAACCTTAATGAAAGACACCCTTAAATGTACATAATGAGACACCAACTTTCCTTTAGGCCACGGTTGGATACCCACGAGATTTACATTTGGATTTCTCACATTTGCAGTTAAGGTTTGGAACTGGATCAGATCCCTTAGATTTCCAAATCAGCTACAACAGTGAAAAAAATCCGATTTTCAAATCTGTTCTGCAAGACATTATTTGGAAATAAAAATTTGTGGCAATTAACTTCACCCTTGCTGCTGCAGCAGCGAGACATGAGCATGAGGATGATTGATGTATTTTGTATCCAAAACTCAAATCCAAATCCAAATACAAAAACATGAGGTATCCAAACGTGGCCTTATATTTTTATCCTCTAGAATCCATCAAATAACATAAAGAGAATGAAGTACACGTCCAGCCCCATCAACGGAAAATATGAAGCTGGGATGGCAAAAGCATAACATTTACATCAACTGGACATTAGGCTAAGCCAAGCTTGATGCTGCAGCCGCTCGGGTGAGATACAAGCAACGCCAATATTGTACGAATATTCTAAAAGCAAATATGATGAAAACCAACTTGACACCAACAAAAACGCAAATATGGCTAAACCTGGGCAAATTAAAGGTCTTTAGTTGCTTGAGTTGGAAAACCCTTGCCCCACCACCCCTGCACTGGTGCAACTTGGGCGGGCTCAACCCGAACCCGGCGAGTTCAACCTCGAAAAAAGTCGGGTTGGGTTGAGTTTGGGTCGGGTTCGGGTCGAGGGCTTGGGCAACCCGACCCCCGAGTCAACCTGACATTTTTAATAAATTTTTTTATTTTTTAAGCTTAAAATCTCGGGTTGAACTCAGGTCGGGTTGGCAAAAAGGGTTCCTCAGGTCGGGTCGAACCTCGTCGGGTTGGCCTCAACCCGACCCGAGTTTCACCCCCCCGGTCAAAACTCAATCTGGACTGGACATACTACGGGCTTTCAATCTTTCATATAAACACTACGTGTTTTCAGTCCCTTCAAATTCTATTCAAATTTTGATGCAGACCTACAGATACACTGGCCATTGTATGAATTACCACCTATCTTTTTACACATCCTTTCATACAAATTGAACAAAAAATGATGTTACACAAATATAAGACTAACAGAAACAGAAGTTCAATGGTAAGGAAAAGCAAACAAAAAGAAGGCAACACGTGCAAGGGAAGATCCATGCGAGAGCTACAAATTCTCAGAGGTAAAAATATAAAAAAGGGAGCACTGAAGGAAAAGTTCAAAACCAAATATAGACTAGCAAATTCAATTTTAGCAGAGATGCTACTTAGTACGCACCATAGAGAGACCAAATTACCAACTCATGATTACCTCCTCGGAAGTAAACTAACAAGTAACAACAATCATTTTAGAAAATCTACTTTCTATATTTCATTCAAGTTTCTCAATTCATGAACTCTTCAGCTTCCCAGTATGTAAAGACTAGAACACAGAAACAGAAAAATATAAAATAAATAGATGACAGATGGTTGGGTCACTGTATCAAGAAGAAATTCAACATGAAAAAGGATTACATCTTGAGTGTGCAGGATGTAACGTTACATAGAATGGGAGTCGAGAGCATATAACATTCTCAAAGTACTGTGCAAATTATTAAAAAAAAATGAAATTGCAAAATGGCATGCTGACATTAAGCTATAACATATGTAGTGTAACTATATTAGGTTTAAGCATAGAAGCTCAGAAGTTTACGAGGAGGCTTACACAGTACTGTTGCTTTACCAAAGAAGAATGCCATAAAATCTTAAAACTTCAGCAGTTCACTGAAGGGCATAATTATATTAATTGAACGCAAAATCCAATGCAGCACCAGTTTGCTTGCTTAAGGAGAGGAAAACATGCATCTAATTACTGCACTAGATATTTGAATGAAGCCTATGACTAAGTATTCAAACATTTTCTAGCGGAGAACGATATACACAGAGATAAATGGTTAAGAATCTTACCCACTACTGTACTAGCTTCACCAAAACCAAGAGAATCCTTGAAAAGCTCAACACTTTGATCATAAGAGGCGAGCATCCCCATATTCAACGCCATTGCTCTCACTACTGTAGGACCAGCACCTTTCCAGAGTGCCAGAACCCCTTCATCAGCAACAATACGATACAATGCATGGAATGCATTTGTGTAATTACGGCGTTGGGCGGCAGGTAACGTGGCATCAGCTTGCATACGAATGAGCGCCAAATCAGCCGGACTTCCGAAACATGCTCCAATTGCGCCAGCTGTAAGCCCGCAAAGGGCTTTTTGATAGAGAGGTAGTGGTTTCCCATCATTCGCAACAATTGCTTTGTTTGTCAAAATCCTAAGCAGCATGATACAAGTCATTGTTACTAGCTAATAAAGAAATTATCGCATAGGAGTTGCAATGTTAAGAAATCTGAAACATGCTTGCATGCAGTATACATGTTCAATCACGGCTAAGAAATGAATAACAAAAACAGCGTCAAGGGTTAAATCTTCATCCATGGGAAATGGGCAACCATTAGATAAATCTAGAGCGCTGAGAAAATAAAGTAGTCTACAAAAACTTTCTATAAAAGCACATGAAACAAAAGGATGAAGGAAATATATCTGTAAAAAATTGGACTCTGAAAGGTAGGCCAATCCGAGCATTCATTGTAAGAATAGGATTTCCAAACACATTTTCACCTCTTCATTGATGATTAACACAAGAATCCATCACTATGCATTAGTTCCAAAGGACATGTATCAATGTTATTTGCTTTCATGATGGACTTGGCTTTCTTTTGAGAGAGAGAGAGAGAGAGAGAGAGAGAGAGAGAGAGAGAGAGAGAGAGAGAGAGAGAGAGAGAGATCTGTGCAACTACAACCTAGACATCTCTTTTTAGTTTTTTGACACCAAGGATAGTTTGACATTCCACCACACAACACTCTAGGACACATACTGACAAAGTGTCCAGGTGGCATTATAAAATAGAATCATGTCGATTTTTTTTGAATGGCTGAATCATGTCCTTATTACTCATCAAGGTATATTGGAACACTTCATATCCCCTGTTGCAATTTTAAATAGAAAAACTTTGTACGTCCAATGCACTGAATTATTAACGCAATAAATGGGCATCTAGTTTTTTTTAATGGCAGCATCCAGCATTTATAAGGCTTAGTTTCAGTTATCCCAAGTCTTACTTTTGTCAAGCCTAGGGAAAACCTAGACACATGTCGCAAATCGAGTATTACTCATAAAGTTATATTGGGAGTTGGGACACTTCATGCCCTATGTTGCAATTTTTAATAGAAAAGATTGTATGCCAAAACATTGTACACCCAATGTGTTGAATTATTAATGCGATAAAGGTATTGCTAGCGTCCATCGCAAAAGGCATTTCAAGGCTGGTCTGTTGCATGTCAGACCACCCACCTCGTGAATGGAGACAAAAGATTTTGTCTCCATTCACAAGGTGGCAGGTCTGACATGCGACAGACCAGCTGCGAAATGCCTTTTGGGATGGACCCTAGCAAATCCCATCTAGCATTTATAAGACTTTATTTTTGGTTATCCCTAGTCTTAGTTTTGTAAAGTAGGTATATGTTCATGGCCGGTTTCCATTACTAGGTTACATAAGCTTTGATGATTGGGATTCTCTTCAATTGGGATCTTCCTTACTCCACAAAGCATTTCAGAAAAAAAGACATCTGTTTGGAAAATGTAAACCAGGTGCGCTTCAATTTATTAGTAATAAAAGGATAATTTCTAAGGAAATTAATGTGACCCTTGCTCCAAAGTAAAGAACAAAGTAGTAAAAGGATTATTTCAATGGGAATTAATGTGACCCTTGCTCCAAAGTAAAGAACAAAGTAGTAAAAGGATTATTTCAATGGAAATTAATGTGACCCTTGCTCAAAGTTAAGAACAAAGTAGTAAAAGGATTTCTAAGGAAATTAATGTGGGCCCTTGCTCAAAAGTAAAGAACAAAAATCACATGCCTTCAAAGGCCTCTGATAGATGTAAGTGTTTGAAGTCTGAGCAATCTGAACATTGGGATCTAGCCAGTGTAGAAAGCAAAGATGGAGTCAGCAACTAAAGAAAATATCTAAAACTAAAACTACAGAATACAATCCTGTCAGCTTCGCTGTACTCATGTAAACATCATGCGGGTTTAAGAAAGGACAAATTTCGAGCAGTGGTTCAAAACACAGATATGGGCTAAAACATGGCCAAAGTAAAGCCTAGTAGACACGAAGCTGTGCGTCACGGCTGAGTACTCATTGAAGCGGTCATAACTCAAGAGAGTCAAAGGATTTTTAATTGACTTGGTAGGGCAAAATGCAGTCTCGGACGAGAACTCGACCAAGGTAAAACGGAGTCGACTCGGGTGTGTCCTCGGGTGTGTCCGTGTTGAAACAATGATATCAAAAACTTGAGGTGGTGATTTTAGACCAACTGGGAGGTCTTTAAAGCTTCGAAAGCTGCGTAGGATTTGAACTATTCACAAACAATGATTTCGCTCCAAGTTAGGTTCTGGCATGATATTTGGTGTTTGCAGCTTCCGCTTAAGGAGTTATTCCCCAATCTATTCACTGAAGCAACTGCCAAGGATAGTTTTGTGAGTGACTGCTTTGAGAGAGGAGACTCAAATGCGGTATGGTCCTTGGCATTCAGAAGGAACTTTTTTGATAGAGAGCTTAAGTCGGTTGAGAGTCTAATGAGATTTTTTGAAAAGGTTTTACATAAAGATGGACAGTGAGGATAAACGGGTTTGAATCTAGAACTCTTCAGGGGTGTTCATGGTAAAATCATTTTACCATCACCTTGTGTCTAGTCCCGCATCTTCCAAAGTTGCTAGAGTATGGACCTTCCAGGTGCCGCCCAGGGTATGCTTCTTTGGATGGGCTGCCTTTCAAAATAGAATCCATACCGTCAACTTCCTTCGCAAAAGGGAGATGTTGGTCATTGACCACTGTACTCTTTGTATAGAGGCAGGGAAATCGGCAATTCAATGTTACCTGGAACGCGGTTCGTTCCGGTACATGGAACGGGAACGGGTACGGGGTACGATGGCAGCCCGGTATGCGGTACGATGAGGGTGTATATATATATATATATATATATATATATATATATATATATATATATATATAATTTCATGTATTTCTACAAGAATGTCATTCCATAGTACATACTATATACATTTAATACACAAAATATAAAAACCTCATGTATGTCATTCGTATTTTTTCAAAAAGAAAGTTCTCGTTGGAATATATAATATACTTCCATAGTCCATACTACATCCATTTAATAAAAAAAAAAAAAAAAACCTCATGTATGCCCTACATATTTTTTTCAAAAATAAAGCTTTAGTTCCAATTCAACCCAAAATATATAAAATTTGTAGCTCTCTCTCCATCTTTCTCTTAGTCTATATGCATCTCTTTCTTTCTCTCCTGCGGGTCGCCGCAGTTCGTCATTTTTGGTGATCTGGGTCGCTAGCGAACCACGTTTGGGATCGTGCGACCCCGGATCGCGGATCCAAGGGCGATGGCGAATCCGGTAACTATGATCGGCATACCATATTTTTTTTGGAGGGTGGCCAGGGAGATGTGGAGACGTATTCTTAGAAGGTTTGGGCTATCTTGGGTCTTCCCCCTCCAAGCTTATTGATGTCTTGGAGGGGTGGACGTCCGTCCAGTGGAAGAAGAAAGACAAAATTCTTTGGAATGTGTCATTAATGGCAATCTTGTGGGTACTATGGAAAAAAAGGAATACTAGAGTGTTTGAGGGTAGCTCTAAAAATGCTCTAAAAATGCCACTTTTCTTTACTATAAAGTGGCGCCCTTGTTATCTCATGGAAGAGAATTCTCCTGTGCTTTAAGTTTGTATCCGCTTACGACCTTTGGAATGGGTGGCAGGAGATTTGTATGAGCAACGAGCGGCGCACCAAGATCTTGTTGGCTTGGGAACCCCTCCAGTGGGCTGCCTAACGTTTAACTTTGATGGATCGAGTTTTGGAAACCCTGGCTCGGCTGGTATTGGTGGGGTTTTGAGAGATCATGCAAGGTCTGTGATTTGGGCTTTCACGGACCATTTGGTATTGCCGATATGCTAGTGAGGCGGAGGTGAGAGCTGCTCGCCAAGGAATAAAATTATTTGCAGCAGAGAGGGAGGATAAAACAGTGGTGGAGGGGGACTATATCAATGTGATTAGATGGCTCAGTGGTGTGCACGAATGCCCTTGGAGACTTGATCACCCTTTTGTTGAGATTCGTGACTGGATGGGAGCAATGAACCTATCTTTCCGTCATGTTAAGAGGTCCTCTAACGATGTTGCAGATAGACTTGTCAGGAGTCGGGTACTTCCAAGGAGGAAGTGGAATTATTTGATGATTTACCACCTTGAGGGGATGTGGCTCCTTGTTTCATTTGTCATCATGTTCCTTTATGTCATCTATTTGCTTTCTCTATCTTGTATTTCTTCACTGATGTATGACCATATTGGTCTCTCTATTTTCTATCTATAAAATGACGACCATTCAGAAAAAAAAGAGTTGACACTCGGAAGTGAATGCGAGGCGCGATGAGGAAAGTGGAAGAGGGAAGCGAGAAGCGGAAATCTTTAAAGAAGGTAAAAAGGAAACGCATGGGAATCATCCTTGGAAGCTAACATGAAGCATGTGGTGAGCCTCATTGGAAGCGAATAAAAAGTGTGTATAACGAATAAGGTTATTGTACGTAAGGGAGGAAGGGTTAGTATCGGTAGGAATTCCAAGTAGTAAATAAAGTTTCGTGGATGATTAGAATTACACATTTTAAGGATTTAAAACTTTCTTTGTTTTATTCATCTAGATTTAATGTAAAGTTTTTGGAAAAAGATTCATGTAAGTTCCATTAGAAACGTAGGATGAGTTTTTTTTTTTTAAATAACTCTTTTTAAATACGCCCATTCGGCATTATCAAAAGGCCAAAATCCTCATTTAGGAAAAAACAATCACCTAAATAGGTAGTGTAAATGGGTAGGAAGCTTGCTTCCCTTATATTTGGGAAGCGAGAAGAACTTAGCTTCCAAATCAAGTTACTAGGGAAGTGAGCTTCCCATTTCACAAGGAAATATTTGATAATGACCTATACAAAACTGTCCTCTAACCCCAAAAACGAATCAAATGACAATTATAGCCCTATGAATAAAATAAAACACCTAAAGCACTTATACTGGTCCCTCAGAAAGTGGTAATGAAAGAACACAAAGAAGAAAATAACCAGTTAAAAGAAAAAAAAAAGAGCCTAAGATCTACAAGGATAAACATTTTTTCATCTAAGAAATCCCCTCAATATAAAAAGTGCTAACTTTAAAAAGAACTACTGGGGGCAATAAAAGATAACAAAAAAGCTCCCCACATGAAACCGGGAACAAATTATTTACCAACCTTTCAAGCCCGTTCAACGTATACAAAAACATTAATATAAGATAAAACACCATGTATCATATCATGCAATTTTCATAAATTTGTATTTCAAGTGCAGAGATGTCTCACCTGAAAGATCCAAGTCGTGCAGTTGTGTATGTAGCTTGCCTGAGCAATCCAGCTGACAGCCCCTACTCCAGAAAAATGTAGTTTAGATACAGTAAAAAAAGTTCTCTGCATGAAAGTGGAGGGCAGGTTCAAACCTGAACAGGTTGATGAGTAGTCTATTTAAAATTATGCGAAGAAATGATGCTTCACATAATGTACTAGCAAACATATAATGGTAATTGGTAATTTGGTATGTAAAAGTATCTACACCTTGTATTTAGAAACAAGAAACAATGAGAGAATTAATCGTATAATGTTACATAACCTTTAGAAAAACTTAAAAGTTTCTACACCTTGTATTTAGAAGCAAGAAACAATTAGAGAATTAAGCATATAATGTTACTTAAACTTTAAAAGTTTCTACACCTTGTATTTAGAAAAACTCAAGTAAGGTTCGAGGATTTTTTTGATTTGTTAAGAGTTAGTTGTCACTCCTCTAGGGGTGCGTAGATAGCAAGCTCACAAAATGGAATGGTCACTTGCTATCAAAGGTAGCTAAGACAAACATGTTTTCAGTAGAAGTACATTTTACAAACTTATCACGCATCGTGTGTTTAGACAACATCAGCCCATAAAGCTGGTCTAGGACCCTCCTTTAGTCAATATTCCGTGTGAAGATTCTCTCAGAAAGCTCTCGATCTCCTATTCATTCTTAATTGGACCTGCAATGCATCTCATGGTTCTCCAAATCGATTATTATGACAGCCCATGTAACCCCTTTTTCAAAAACTCATAAAATCTTCAATAGCGAGCAGACTATCAGATTTCTTTAGCACATTATAAATGGAAAAAAACACTCCTAGAATCATCTTCCAATATAAATTGTAGCAAATTAGAGATACACATCGAAGCTTTTAGGTTTCTTTTCTTTAGAGATACACATCAAAGTTTTTAGGTTTCTTTTCTTTAGAGATACACATCAAAGTTTTTGGCTCTCATATTTAATTTCATTTCTATTGTCCCAACTAGACTACTATATTTCAAAAAGGCTCTGTTTCTTTCGATGTAATAGAGGAGAAAAACAAATTTATGCCCTTTTTTAAGTGGAAAAATGGGCGAAAAATTTGTTTTACACCCATTTCTTGTCGAAAGAAATGGAGCGTAAAGAAACCAAAGAAAAATACTAGCTAAGCATTTATGATATCTCTCTGTTGATCTTGCACATATATTATTTGGACAAAGTGGTCAACTAGGTATAACAAGATCTTCAAGATGATAACATGGTCAGCTAGGTACAACAAAATCTTCAGGAACATATCAAGTATAGAGGTTCCATTGTTGAGGTGGGTACATTGTTGAGGAGAGGACTCTTGGCTTTCCATTTCAAGTCCTTTTCCATAGTTCTATTACTAAATGAATGCAAGTTAGAATTCCCCATTAAGGATGCAATTAAGGAATCTTGGCTTTCCATTGTTGAGGAGAAAACTCTTGGCTTTCTATGCCAAGCCTTTTTCCATAGTTCTATCACTAAACGAATGCAGCTACGAATCTTGGTATCACTGACAAAGGATGGATAGAACTAAAATATGATGGAAGAACAAGGGCAATCATGAAAAGGCGGTGCCAACATTTTCATAAAAATAGCCAAAAGACTTCTTGGATGTCTTGTTATGTAGGATTGGGGTGGTGGTGGTGGTGGGGTGGGGGCACAAAAAGATAAGCTTGCTGGCTCGAATTAGCAAGTGCATATATTCTATGCAATGAAGGTAGACACTCCAAACTCCACATTGACTAGAGCACCTCTTGATATGTCTCAGAAAACCAATATCAGTTTTCTGTTGAGAGTTAGAATATAAGGAGATGCCTTAAAAATCAGCAATTGGATAAAGTGGAAAACTTAGAATCACTGGAATTCCTCCTTTGTACAACATCAACAAACTCCTCAAAAGAAGGATTGACTTGGAAACTCCTCAAACTTGGAGAGAGAGAGAGAGAGAGAGAGAGAGAGGACAAGGAGGAACAATGATAACTCAAATCCACGGATAACTGAGCAGGGAGATGATTCAAGAGACTCGCATTCGCTACCCAAACTAAATTCAAGAGAAAAAAAAAAAAACACGCTAGAGAATGCTCGTAATGTAAAATTTTGAAAATTGGAAATAATGATTCTCAAATTTTCCACCTCAATTGTCCAAATGGACTTTAACTCAGAATGCTCACGCTAAAACATAATCTCCATTAGAGCAAAAGTTTTACTGATTTCTTCATTTGAGTTTCAAATCCAGTTCTGAATGACATCAAATTAGAAGATTCACCTTCTTAGCTGCTTCCAATTCATAACAAATACCAGATCCAAAACCTTTATACCATGATTCATTGACATATCAATAAATACCGCCATACCCAACTGAAATCTAAACCAAAAAAAAAACACAAAAACACTAGAAAAAAAGAAGAAGCAAAAGAACATTCATCACGTTTTCAGACCAAACCTTATAAAAGGCGCCAAGACCCTCTTCACGGAGCATGGTCCGAGAGATGTATCCAGCCGATCCTTGACCCAGTTGAATTCTCACCTAAAAGGAATATTAAAAAAAAAAGAGCAAATAAATCAAGATCAATTCAATACTCACACAAAAACATCAACCCTAGAGAACCCATCTCTCATTCAATCAAAAACACCAAATGAGAAAATACCCATCTGACCAATCACCACAGACCCCCCAAAAAAATCATTTTCTTGTAAAAACTGATCCATTTCTAGAAAACCCATCAAGGAAAAATCAAAGAAATACCAAAAAAAAAAGTTGAAATACCTTGATCATATCAACAGGTTGTATAACGCAAGTGGCAAGCATTCCAGCAGTTCCACCATTAACGAATGGCTTGACAGTGGGCCAGACTCCGCTAGATTTCGATTTTTCCTCTCCCATCTCGTTAGATCGTCGGAAAAAAACAGGGGAGAGAGAAAGAAGCAGAGGAAAATGAGAGATAAGAAAAGAAGAGAAACCAAGTCCAAGCTAAAATGGAGTAGGGTTTTTAGTTTTGGGAGAAAATTATATGCCCCTGTTTGGCGTATTTGGCTTTGACGGAGTGATATAAGGAGACGCATCTTTAGGGCGTCTGAGTGCTGTCTTAACGAGGAGCGGAAAGTGCTCTGCTTCATTGCTTTGTTAAAAAAAAGGGTATTTTTGGCAAAAGAAGTGTTTTACTTTGATTTATTTGCAAAAAAGGGTGTTCTAGTTTGACAATTTGTAAATAGTAATCACATGTGATTGAACTCAACTCAAACTCTTGAATGATACTTTGGCCATGCCACCAATCTTTGACCATAGTATCCGGGTGGATTTTTTTGACTGATAAAAGGATCAAAATGTCCCTATATGTGAACACACAAAACTATCTTATAAATAGACCAAAATATCCACGACTGTCAATGCTATGTTTTGAATCAAGGGTGTGGGACCTACCCTATCAAAACATGAGAAATTATATGATGCCCCGACTGTCAAACAATAAGGGCGGAGAGAGAGAGAGAGAAAACTCCCCGCCCTTGATTTCTGATCCAGCAAAAAGTAAAAAAAAAAGTAGCTTTTGCTGGATCGGAAATCAAGGGTGGAGGGGTTCTCTCTCTCTCTGCCCTTGTTGTCTGACGGTCGGGCACCATATAAATTCTTTCAAAACATATAGTGCATGTTTGGCTACCATGGATTATTTTTTTTCATGATAAACTGGCGCCTCCATGTGCTTAAGGTACCTTACTTGAAGTCTGAGCCAGTTTTCTAAAACACAAGGGATGACTAGATGTAGGTTCAAATCCTACTTGGGCTCAGTAAAATCAAAAACTCAAACTAAGGTTGGGCTTGCGCTGGCACCTAAAGTCAAGAGCTATAGAGCTCCTGAACTCATAGCTGAAAGAAATATTGAAAACCGACCTAAGGTACCAGTCAAAGAATCTTGTTCCTGTATTAGCTTCCGGAGATTCATATTACTTGCTTGCTTCAATACCAAAGGAAGATATTCTTTCTTTTACTGATTCCAAAGAGAAGAGAATCCGTAAACAAAAAAGGGGAGAGATGCTTTCTTTCTCGCTTGCTTCCGTTCATATGCCGCTTGAGACTGACTTTCATGCTAGTTTGTTCCACCCAACTGACAAGGTTGAGGTTGAAGAATCTTGTTCCTGTATTAGGCACTCGGAAAACTAGACTTTCCAAGGGGTGAGAAGGGCTAAAAATGACGAAACAAGAAACTCTACTCAAAATCCGATCGATTGTTTCCTAATTTTTAGGATGATAAATGCGCCCCTTTTCATCACTTGGGACACCCAGCATAAAGGTATTAATAACTGCAGAGGGGTTGATGTACTTCCCGTCAGAAAGATTCAACGGATTTGATTGCCACGTACACTGCAGTCAGGTATCCCATGTGATGAAAAGGGCCGCATTTATCATTTCCCGATTTTGACCAATTCTCATCACTGAAGACTAGTTTCATGACTTTTTAACCACTTCACCCTCATCTCCACTTGGAGACACCGATTTATCCTGAAAAAAATTTCTTGGTAGCTGAACGCACCCATAACTGTCTTAGTGGATATCTTGGTCTTTTTAAAAGGTAATTTTTTTAATTTTAGGTTTCACATATATGAATATTTTGGTCTTTTCTGAGTAAAAAACAATCTACAAATTGGTGGAATGACTTGATTTGCAAAATGCACTCAAATGTGATACCTCTATTTGCAAATTGTCAAACTACACCCACTCTTGTTTTAGATAGAGAGCAAGTGAGGAAACTAGAAGACCTCTTCTGAAAACCCGTATTTTTCTGTGGCGCTGAGTTCTGAAATAAAGCAGAAAAGGTTGTGGTATTTCCGTCCTCCAGAGTTCAGGGTTCATTTGGTGATGGTACAACTCTTTAACTCACGTGGACCCCACTCCCCAACCAACCAACCTATATCTTAACCTCAAGGATTCTAGCCTGGAAATTGTGGCTCATTTCGGTAGGGGCAGCCGTGAAGGAGACCTGAGGCATTGATAGTATGACAAATCTTAATATGAGACGCCTGTGAGAAGCCTGATCTGGGCCCATCAATACAATATAGTGTGATCCCCACAGTTCATTTGGTTGACTTTTCTTGTATGAGATAGCATGACGAGGATATCACACTTAATATTGGATGATCCTGATTGTTCAATCAAACGGCTTGCCAATAAACAATTAATAAAAAGGGATTTGCTAGCGTCCATCACGAAAGGCATTTCGCGGATGGGCTATTGCATGTGAGAGCAGCCACCTGGTGAATGAAGACAAAATCTACTGAAAAGTGAGCATGTCAGGCTGTTCTCACATGCAAAAGCCCATCCGCGAAATGCCTGATGTGATGGACACGAGTGAATCAAAATGAGCAATTGATAAGAGGGATTTGCTCGGCAATTCCGCAGCAGCTCACTTTTGCAGGAGAGAGTGACCAACTTATATGCATTAAATGAATAAGACAAAATCTGGTATAATTTGAGCAGGTGTGGCTGCTCTATCCTGCAAAAGTGAGCCGCGAAATGACTTTATGGGCCCATTTGGATACCTATGCATTTGTATTTCAATTTGGATTTGAGTTTTGGATACAAACTACATCAATCATCTTCAGGATCATGTTTTAAGAGAGAGAGAGAAAGAGAGGGAGGGAGGGATGTCACGTTGCTGTTGGAGCAACGTCGAGGAGCAGCGACGGTGAAGGAAGTTGCCACAAATATTGATTTCCAAATAATGTCTCGTAGAATAGATTTCAAAATTAGAATTTTTTGCACTGTCGTAGCTGATTTGGAAATCTAAAGGATCTGTTCCAGTTCAAAATATGAACTAAATCCAAATCTTAATCTTGTGGGTATCCAACCGTGGCCTATGAGAAATTGCCAAGAAAATTTCCTCACCCCATTACAGCAAAGTGGGTCCCACCTTTGATTGATCTAAACCGCTCACTTAATAGGCCTTGCTTTGGATCTCTTATGGTACAAAAATAGGGCAATAATCTAATCCTAACATTCAATAATACGTAATTTTTGTTGTTAAACATGAGTAGTGAAAAACAATAATACACATTATTGAATCTTATGATTGAGAGATCAACCTGATTTTTTTTCTTCTTTTGGGCCACAGGGAGAATCAAAGAGCGTATTCAGTGAACAATTTGGGTCAATCAAAGGACAAAGATGTTATCCGCTATGTCATAGTGGGCGCCACATTGTATCACAATGTACTGATTAGACCTGGCAAACGGGTGGGTCGGGCCGGGTCAACCCGCGGGTGATGCGGGTGCGGGTCACACGGGTCGGGTGAGGAAATGACCCGCATTTTTGCGGGTCAGAATTTAGGTGACCTGCGCGGCCCGCGGGTCACCCGCAAATTCAAACAGTTGCTTATTTTGGGAAATGTTATCACTGGATTTTGACGAGGGCGGTATGGCCGGCACCGTGGGATGATCCAAACCGTCCATTAGATGGCCCACAGGCTAAATAGGTGTTGCCTCAAAAATCATTTCAATAGGTTGATCCTAACCCTCTGTGGACCCTGATCCCAAGGACGAATTGGGCGACGAGGGACGCGAGATCCCTCGCCGATCCTCCAAGATCTCCACAATGTGCAGGAGAGCTCTACCAAGGAACTCTCGAAATGATGCCACTCACAGCATGGGTGGCGATACAAATGAGATACCTCTCGATATTAAGGACTAGTCCGGAACCAAGATGTCCCTATAACAAAAAAGAGTCGCCATCCAAGGAAGTAGGCCTTGGATCCCATGAAATACTCTGTTGCAACGGATAACCAGAGATACAAAAGTCCGTGCCTGATGACGAATGGGGAAGGTGTTAAGCGCCCCCAATTCGCCCAAGTACGAGCACCTGGTCTCTTATGCCATTTTTAATTAATTTTGAAAAGTTTTGGGCTAAAATCATGTGAAATGGGAACGAGCACCCCCGAAGAAACGTCTATATAAGCATGCATGACCCGAGGATGGGTAAAAGAAGATAAACATCCAAATCCTAACTCACCGCATCTACTCCTAACCCATCACATCTAGGAAAGCAATAACATCCGCATGCACAACTACAGCTAAGCAAGTAATAGCAGATATGATAAGCAGAAAAGCGGTAAATATCTGCAGCTAAGCATATGATCATGATAAGTAAGCCAATAAATGTCACAGCTAAGCAAGTAAATAAGCAGGTGAAACTAAACGCACAAGGAACAAGCAAGCTGAAAGTAAACACACACGGAACCAAAGACAAACACATGATAAGCTAAAAGATGCGAGGAAAGAAAGGAATCAGAAAATAGACGGTATGCGCCAACCCAGGATGCCAGGGAAAAGAAAATGGGACATACGATAGACTCAGGGAGCGATTCTAAAGGAATCGAGCTCAGTGATCCTGATCCGCTAAAGATCGGATAAGTCTCACGATCGTCATAGCCTATCGTTGGGCTCAGCGAGGACAATCCCTGTGAAGGGGCCACGCTACGTCATCGCCCGTCTCAAAACCCGATAAAACGTCGGAAAACCGATAAGACCGGCAAACCACGATGAAAATCGGAAATGAAATGAAAAGAAGGCTCCGAGTGACCTGGCAATCACCATCCTTGCCCATTTTGGTTTTTTGTATTTTTGAGAAAAGCTTGAAAGATATTTTCAGATGCTGAAATGATTTTTTTGAAGGGTTTAAAGGATTTTATTGAAAAGTTTGAACGATTTTATTGAAAAGGTTTGACTGAACTTGGGATGACGATCCCAAGCTGCCTACGTACCCTGTGAAAAGGGATCAAGCCAACGTAGTTCGAAACAGCTTTTCGAAATACGCTTTTGTTGTTTTTTGATGTTTTTGTTGTTTTTTTTTGTTATTTGATTTTTATGAGTTTTTTTATCCCTTTTGATTGAAAGGGGCTATGGCTCAAGAGGTTGCCGTCCGTCATCACCTAAACCCGACAAAGCGTTCCCAAAATCGATGGGGATCCCGAAGCACAAAGAGTATCCCAGGAAAACAAAGAGGTTGCAGATTTGCAAGCCCAAGACATGCAACTAAATATTGAAGACCAGCTGAGATTACACACTAACCCAACACAGTTATACTGATAATATTCTCAAGAGAATGATGGAAAATAATAAAGGGTATCCCTAACCATGAAACCCCTTAACACATAGCAATTCCACATACCTGTGCTGGACGAAATCGCAGTCACCAAAGGCCCATTGGAGTATCGGTGTCACCAAATGCTCATTGGAGTATCGGTGCCGGTACCGGAAATGCCGGAAGAGAAGCTGATGGTGAAGCTTGAATTAAGAGGCCGGAGATGAAAGCTGAAATAATAGGAATTGAAATGGGTTTTGATGGGGTATTTGACGTGGGTATTAACGAGGCCAAAATGGGACCAATTGGGATTAAGAAATTGAAATTGAAGAGGGGAATTAGTGGGATAGAGGTGATGGCCTGAAATGGTGGCGCGACACAGCCGGATTCCGGCAAGATTGCCGGAATCAGTAGTGTTAGAAATGAGAAATGGTTTTGGGTTTTGGTAGATGAAGGGAGGAGTGGCTGTAAATGGAAGAAAACCCACGTGGGTTTAATGGATAAAAGAAAATGGTGGTGGGGGGAGTGGCCGGAGCAAACGGTCGGCAGGAATGAGGTTGGGGATGGTGATGATGAAGATGGAAGAGGGTTTTCGAAGGGTGGTGTTGGGGTGGAGATGGAGGTGGTGGATGATGGCCGTGGGTTGTGGAGGAGGATGGTGGAGAAAATGGGTTTCGGTTTTGGGTTTTGAAGAAGGGTTTGGGGTGGAGATGGGTTTCGATTTTGGAGGTGAGGGTTGGAGGAGATGAGGGTGGGAGAGGGTTTTCGAATGGGTGGTGGTGGTGGTGGTTCGGTGGAGGTGGGTTTCGGTTGTTGGAGTGGAGAAAATGGGTTTGGGTTTTGGGTTTTGAAGAAGGGTTTGGGGTGGAGATGGGTTTCGATTTTGGAGGTGAGGGTTGGAGGAGATGAGGGTGGGAGAGGGTTTTCGAATGGGTGGTGGTGGTTCGGTGGAGGTGGGTTTCGGCTGTTGGAGTGGAGGAAATGGGTTTGGGTTTTGGGGATTGAGGATGATGGCTGGTGCGGTGGAGATGGAGGTGGTGGACGATGGTGGTGGTGGTGGTGGTTCGGTGGAGGTTGGTTTCAATGGAGGTTTGGGTGGTCGGATTCCGGCAAGCTTGCCGGAATCAATGGAGGTGGGCTTGCAGAAGGGGATAACGAAGAGGGTTTTGATGATGGGAACGGTGGAGGAGATGGTGGTGGGTTCTGATGGTGGAGATTGGTGGTGGATGACGGTGGTGTTGTTGCCTTGGCTCCCTCTCTTCTCTCTTCTCTGCTCCTTTCTTTTTTTTAGAAAATGGGGCTCTCCCCTTTTAAGCCCTAATCGACCCTCTTTAAAGGGGAAATGGCATTTTTGCCCCTACTCGTTCCATGGACACCCCCCTTCAAGTGTATTTATGACTACTATTTTTAACTACGAGGGGTGGTCTGGGTAGAAAATGGGGGTGGAACATTTAGCTCTTATTTGCTCGGCTTCGGGGCTCGGATTTCGGGATTTATTCAAAACTTTTTGGGAAATTTGGGTCAGGTCAAAATGGGGTGTCTACACCCTCCGATCTTTAGAGGGATCAACCCTCTAACATTCAAATCGGAGGGTTGGGATCAACCTATGGTGGTAGCCATAACCTATTCAGGCATCAAACCCTTAAAAAATAGATTAGCATGACAAAATCACCATCCTTGGCATTAGAAAAAAAAGCCATCTAACTAGATTAGCATAACAAAATCACCACCCTTAAAAAAGCGGGTGCCCGCCGGTTGACCCGACCCGACCCGTGTTTTCTCGGGTTGGGTCACCCGCGGGTTAGTTTTGATGGGTCACTAAAACTCAGACCCGTGCCCACAAATTTGCGGGTGGGTCGGGTCGACCCGCGGGCACGGGTCGCGTTTGCCAGGTCTAGTACTGATGCCTCTTAGGGTGCATTTGGATTGTGAGAAACTGATGGAATCGGTATCCTATTCCAATTCCAACATTTGGCCTAGAAAAATGAACAAAATCATGAGGCAGAATGACACCTTGGTACAATTAAAGGGAAATGCTAGTCTGTTTCCCGTCCCAAGATGTGGTATTTTGATTCTGCTTTGGTTGGAATGAAACTTTATTATTGAATTTTTTTTTGCAATTTTCCGAGGTGACCGGAATATGAGTTGAAATAGGATACAAATAGATTTCTGATTACGGCAATCCATCTGTAATATGAATATTATAGAGAATCTGGTTGGGTTCTACACTCTAACATAAGTGGATCATTCATTCATTTTCTTATAGCTAGCTCGCCCAATTCCAAAGAAGAGTAAATTTCGGGCTTGGGCGCCCACAAGACACTCCGAATCTTCTTTAGCTTACAAAAAAGGACCAACAGACTCGATCGCCATATGGCGTGGGCCATGATCGTCCAAATAAATTTAAATGACTCTTGTCCCTACTGAGTTTCCATCTTCATGCCCAATTTTGTAAGTCATAAGTCTATAGGGTAGGGCCCAAACCAAGTAGTCACACCAACTAATTATTGGACAATTTGGTGGATAATCTCGAAGCGGGCCCCCCGTGGTAACATTCATGCGTTGATGAAGCCCACACATGTACTGCAACTAAATCGATGTTTCAAACAAGACACACAGTTTCACATGCTTTTAGCATATTTACTACCACAAATGAGAACCTTACATTACTATAAACCATTCAAATGACCAACCAAACCCAAATCACATTAAATAGCCAGCCATATGGAAGATTCTCACTCTAAAATGCCAACCCCATGTTGCAAGTTTGCAGCTACTCTTGCTGCTACAACACCCGACCAGATAAGCTTCCCTCACAGTTGAGCTGCATTCATTGTACTATATATATCTTCTTCTATAATTTAACATTCTAAGCCGCTCTCTCACTTTCTCCCTTGTGAGAATGTGGGCATCGCACTCCAACCGTTATTTAGTTTTTATTGAAGGAGAACTGGTAGATTTTTTTTATAATCGTAAGCAGTGTTTAAAAACTGGTAGACTCAACTTAGAACTCGCTCGAGTTGTCTCCCTTTTACCTTGATCGTGTTCCCCATTGGCCGTTGCACCGCATTCACATTCCGCATTTTGTCCTATAGAGTCAATAAAAACTCCTTTGGCTCTCTTGAGTTATGACCGCGTCAACCTCGTCAACGACATTCTTGGCTGCATCCGTGCTGAGTCGACAATGATTTTTCTTGGCCGCATTCCACGTCACATCCGTGTTTTTAAACACCGATCGTAATAACTTTATAAATTATTGATGTCGTGAAGAATAGTTATATTCATTTTATGGTGGAGATAGTCTAGCATGTTTGGTACAGAGTATAGACACCCCTAGAGAGTACAACCCAGTCTCATGATATGAGATGAAGGAAAATGATATCAGCACAGCCATATTTTGATATTTTCGCAAAGCATCTTGTCTTTTAGTATTTAAAGAGCCGTAAAAAAGGTTATTATATTTCCCAAAAAGCTCTCCCAACCTAATTAAAGAGAAAAAGACAGTTGGGTTTGCGCATATATCAATGGTTGTGCTGATAACATTTCCCAAGATAAAAATGGTAAAAAGACTTGGCTTAAAAGTCGGACTCTATATGGCTTTGAGCTTGGTTCTTATTTTGTTGTGAAATTTGTGCATATACCAAAACAAGTAAAGAAAAAATAAGGAAAATTCTTTTAAGACAAGCATAATTGAAGGAAGATAATCATCATACAAAATGGACCCACAGAGGCTTGTACGGTCCTGAAATATGGGTGTCCGATCCTTATGGTCTAACCGGAAAAGTACAATCTGTAAATCCCGCTGGAGCGCAGAAGGTTTTGATCCTTTTGTTCAGGGAGGAATAGCCTTTCATCATATTGCAGCGGGGATATTGGGGATATTGACGGGACTATTCCATCTTAGTGGTGATTGTATCTATGAACATTGTTAGCTATCATAAATTCAGCCAATTGCCCTTGGTTCCACTTGATAATTATAAGATTTTCCACTAAAATTGAATGAATAACAAAGAGAATCAATCGGTGCTTATATAGAGCACTTATATGATAAACATAGACAGATGCTATAATACTAACATAAATGGAAAGAGATAAGAACATAATATTCTACTATAACCTAATTACTAATTTAATCTAGCTCTAGCTAGGTTACTTCATTTAACCCACTTGCCTAATCTACTAGTAAGATGATCTAACGGTTTATTTCAATTGAATCCAACGGTGAAATCTCACATATTCTAACACCGCTGACCGCTCTTATCAGATTGATTCCAGACCTTCGATCGTGCATGATGAAAAAAGAAATCCTATAAATAGTTGAATTTTGCATGCCTCTCAAAATAAAACAACCGTGGCATTTTCGTTAATTTGTGGAAAAACATGGGAAGGTCTGGAAGGCTAAAAAGAAACAGCTAAGCATTTTGTCCTGTCCGAAACGGATGCGTTAACCCGGTAGTTAGAGAATTCTCGCTGTGAAATGACGAAATTCTCCTCAAATTCATATCAAATCCTCTTTAGCTCAAATGGCATTTCTCGTCATCTAAATGATTCTTTCTTTGGTGGCCGGTTTTTTCTGTTAAAAAACAGACGGGTATTGGCGGGCCGGCACCCAGCTGGCTGCAAACGGGCTTTGTGGGCCCATTCCGGACTCCAAAAATTTATGATATACTATTTATCCGAGGTGGTCCCCATCTCTACCTAAAGCTTCGTTGTTTTCGTTTTATTTAGTGCAAACTCGTATAAAATCTTCCCGGAAAATAAACGGAGAAAGAGAAACAGAGAGGGAAAAAAAAAACTAGGGTTAGGGTTTTGGAGAGATCGAAAGAAATGAGGGAGATCATCAGCATTCACATAGGGCAAGCAGGAATTCAGGTCGGGAATTCGTGTTGGGAGCTCTACTGTCTCGAGCATGGGATTCAACCTGATGGAATCATGCCTAGGTTCGTAGATTTTCACAGTTTCCCAATTTTTTCTGTGCTTCTTGTTTTTTTTTTTTTCTGCTGATCTTGTTTATTTTTTCTTTCAAATTTTTTTTTTTTTTTTTTTTTTTTTTTGCGTTTTTTTGGTTATTTTCTTTCTCTTGTATCTGAATTTGAGATCTTGGATCGGTTGAAAGGGAATTCGTTTCTGTTTTTGAGGAATTTTTTAAATTTCATGGTCGGCATTGTTATTTTTGGCTAATTTTAAGGTTTTATTTCGTATTAGGGTGAGTTGAATTGGATTTATTGAATGAATTGAGAGCAATGTTAGTTGATCTGTGATGATTTTTGGATCTGCATTTCGTTGTTCTTGTATTTTTTCCTCTTTAGTACTTTAGGATGAATGTTTAGCTTCCTGGAAGAATAATGTTGTGTTTTTCCCTTTGATTTTCGTTTATTTGTGTCTGGAATTGGAATTTTTTTAGGGTTGGAAGGGGTGTTGGAGTTGGGTTGGCAGTGAGATTGGAAGGGAATTTTGCTTTTGGTGTGACTTTCATGGAAGTTTGATCGAATTTGAAGGATTTGTCTTCTCTTTATTCGTTATTTCTTTTACTTTTAGTTTTCAATTGGATTTGTTGGAAAATTGGAAGTAATGTTGAACCCTTGTTAGACATTATTTTTTATTATACTTTTGTATTATTTTATTTTCTAGTTTGTGATTGGAATTTTGGATAAAATGGAAAACCGTAGGGATTTTCTTCTTTTTATCAGTGTATTTGTGGTAGATGTTATTTGATTTGTTGTGACTTGAAAGGATCTGCGCCTTTTGGTTTGATTATTTTGTAGATTTGTTATCAAAGTGAGAAAATTTGAAGGATTCTGTTGTTATTACTGATTCCCTGTTGTAATTCTGATAGGTTTGTTTTATTTTTTGATATCTGTTAGATCCCGCAGTTGTTTCTGTGAATTGAAAAGAAGTTTTGAATTTTCCAGTGTTTATTAAGTGGAATTTGTTTGAATTGCTCAAATTTGATTGTGAACATTTGTGAACAGGGATCATATGGTTTTGTCTGTTGTCTGTCAATGTAGAACTTGTTCTATTTGCCAGAGTTATGTTGTCGTTTACTTTTCTGTCTGGTTGAAAGGAAACAACAATTTGAATGATGGAGCTTTGTTAATTTCTGAATTCTGATTGTTTCTCCTTTCCTATATTTGAATTCAAATGTTGCAGAAAGGGGTTCTGAAGTTCTTGGATTTTGTCCAGCCATTGATTGTTTTCTTTTTGCAAATTTTTAAGAAACATTTACTATCTTGGTGTAGTTTTATGTATTATTGGTCAAAGAGGTGTTTTGAAATTCTTGGATTTTGGCCGGCCATTTATTGTTTTCTGTTTGTGATTTTTAGGAAATATTTCCTGTCGTGGTGTAGTTTTTATGTACTTTTGGTCAAATTTGCGATTGGTCATTACTAATTTTCGTTCTCGGCTGAAATTTTCTGATTTAACTGTTTCAAAGTACAGAATCTTGTTGTGTTGAATTCAATGGAACTTTAAGATCTGGGCTTTTGTCTGCTTGCCAATCAATGTCCTAATTCTTGAATTTAATATATAAAACTAAAATAAAATCTTGAACTATTAATTTTTTGGGCAAGTGAAAATAGTTTAAAGAAAAATAAATCTACCAATTATCAAGAAATGATCACCCTCGTAAAAAATATCAAATCTAAAATATTTGCTTCATTTTTACTATTCTAACTCCAAAATTTACCAAACTCTTAATTGTCGGCTTTCCCATGTTTATGGATGTGAGAGGTCTTTCCTATGCAGAATGGAAAGATAAAGTGCATGATCTCTTGGTATCTGGAAAAATGTATCTGCATGCTAGAGTTACCTTTCAAAAAAATGCCAAAGTGGGCTCCGAAACTTCCATGTTAGCATTTTTTAAAATTGTTATTCAAATAGTTTGTCTTGATGGTAGGGGCAGACCGAAAACAACTTTGGTAGAAACAATGAGGAAAGACTTGAGGGTTAGGAACATAATAGAGAACATGACCTTGGATAGGAGAGAATGGAAGAAACTGATCCATGTAGACGAACCCAACTAGTGTCAGGATTAGACTCGGTCAATTTGAGCCAGGGAGATCCTTTCACCTTCTTCATGAAAATTTTCTAAAGGATTCATTAGCTGACCCCAACTAGTTTGGGACAAAGGCTTAGTTGAGTTGAGTTGAGTTTGTCTTGACGGCTTGGAAGGGTCTGATTTTTCAGCACCTTTGCAGTAATAGTTGCCTTTACTCTTTTTATTATTAAACATTTTGAATAATTTTATAGAATATCAAAGCATTTTGGTTTTTTCTTTTGGTTGACAATGCTATTTATAGGTCTTGAATTTTAATATTTGCATGATCTAAAATTTTTAGGAAAAATAAAATTAATTTATGGTAGAAATCATAAAAAAGGGCGACCCAATGCACGAGGCTCCCGCCATTGCGGGGTCTGGGGAGGGCTCGATGTACGCAGCCTTACCCCTGCTCTGCAGAGAGGCTGTTTCCGTGACTCGAACCCGTGACCACCAAGTCACAATGGAGCAACCTTCGTTGCGCCAAGGTTCGCCCTATGGTAGAAGTCATACCATAAATTTAATTTATGGTGAATAAGGATAATTTTTTATGTTTCTTGCAATTTCTTGATCCTTGGGGAATTTTAAACATTTGTGTTGTAATTTGGGATGATTTTCTGTTTCTGGTGCCATTCTTTTGTTTGAATGTCTATTTCTGAGTGGAACTTGATGGATATGAACTTATCGAGAGTATTTATTGTACTATTTAATAATCTTATGGTATTGTACTGGACTTTGTGTTGCTGGAGTTTTGTGTAGCTCATGATTCAGTTTTAGGTTACTGTTGATAAAATTGAAAAAGTTATTTATCTCTCTTGTGATTCACTGTTGGTTGCTACTGCTTGATGGGTGGCTATAATGTGAAATGCCTCTGTTTTGTTGCATGTTCCTTCTGTTGTTTTTTGACCTAAATGTTGATTGACTTGCATTTATGTACAAGGATTTCAATATATATAACTTGAATTTTCAAGCAGTTTGAAAGGGTTTTATATCTCTCTTTGAGTATATTCGATTCACTTTCAGTTAATAATGTGTACAATGGTATGTTTGTTTTACGATCATGGTGTGATCCCTGTTTTTTTATTGTCTTTCTTTTGAATTGAAACTTGCATTGTTGAGTTCATCTTTGAGACTCAAATCACAGTAGAACCCTATGTGCTCAAATCAAGGTAGAGCCTTATGTGCTCTCTCCTCTTTACAGTGATACATCAGTAGGTGTTGCACATGATGCTTTCAACACCTTCTTCAGCGAGACTGGAGCTGGCAAGCATGTTCCCAGAGCTATATTTGTTGATCTGGAGCCCACCGTCATTGATGAAGTCCGAACTGGGACTTATAGGCAACTTTTTCATCCAGAGCAACTTATTTCCGGAAAGGAAGACGCTGCTAATAATTTTGCCAGAGGACATTATACTGGTAATTAATTTTCCTCCTAAGCTTCAATTTCTATTAGGGTGCGCAGCTTTTTCTTTTTCGTTTTTGAATGGCAACGTGCAATGCTTATTTTACATATTTTTGGGCTTAAATTGGTTTTCATCCATGAGTTGCAGTGGGGAAGGAAATTGTTGATCTATGCCTTGACCGGGTGAGGAAATTAGCAGACAATTGCACTGGTTTGCAAGGATTTTTGGTTTTTAATGCTGTCGGTGGTGGAACTGGATCTGGTTTGGGTTCCTTACTGTTAGAACGTTTGTCCGTGGATTATGGGAAAAAGTCGAAGCTTGGGTTCACGATTTATCCATCTCCACAGGTACTAATACTTCACAGGACCTTTTAACTTTCGAGTTTATGTCGAATTATTTTGGATGCCATTCTCTTTAATCTTGTAAGCAACGGGCAGTTTAGTCTCTTCATATGTTACCTTTATGTTATTGTTCCTCATGAAGACTAGTATGGTAGGTTTATAAGCCATGATGCCCAGACACGAAATGGACAGACAAGGACACAGATTGGGGATTGGAGAGGAATACGGATATGGGTATCCAACGTAATATCTGAAATCAGTCTATAATATCAATACCATGTCCATACTAGTAATCTAGGTGCTTTTTATTGCAAGGATGCGCAGGCCATAAGCATTAGCCAAGCAGGGTGATATTGTTTATTTCTTCCCCTTTTTTTATTCCATCAATGAAATTTTAAGTTTCTTTCTTCAATTTGTGTTTCTATGCCAGCAGTTCATGGTGCCTGAGTTCTGGGCTGTAGAATCGTATCTCCTTGTGGGTTTTATGTAGTTTAAATTTCAGCTTATGTGGGCTACTTAATTGCAGGTTTCTACAGCAGTTGTGGAGCCTTATAACAGCGTGCTTTCCACTCATTCACTGCTTGAACACACTGATGTCGCAGTTCTTTTGGACAATGAAGCTATTTATGATATCTGTAGGAGATCCCTAGACATTGAGAGGCCAACCTACACCAACTTGAATAGGTTGATATCTCAGATTATATCGTCTTTGACTACTTCCTTGAGGTTCGATGGAGCAATCAATGTTGATGTTACAGAATTCCAGACCAACCTCGTACCATATCCCCGAATCCATTTCATGCTTTCTTCATATGCCCCCGTTATCTCAGCCGAGAAAGCACACCATGAACAGCTATCAGTTCCTGAAATCACAAATGCAGTGTTTGAGCCTTCGAGCATGATGGCCAAATGTGATCCAAGGCATGGCAAATACATGGCCTGCTGTTTGATGTACCGTGGAGACGTTGTGCCCAAGGATGTGAATGCCGCTGTCGCAACTATTAAAACAAAGCGAACTGTTCAGTTTGTCGATTGGTGAGCATCTAATTAACATTAGTTAGTAGGTAGTTTCTTGATCAAGACACCGATCTTTCTCTTTATTTGTTATAATGGGCCAATCTATTTTAGTTTTGTTTTTATGTTTGCCGCTTTTGTGTTTCTCAATTGATAAGCATGGTGGAACTACAGGTGCCCAACTGGTTTCAAGTGTGGGATCAATTATCAGCCTCCGACCGTGGTTCCGGGGGGTGATCTGGCTAAGGTCCAGAGAGCTGTTTGTATGATCAGTAACAACACGGCTGTGGCCGAAGTTTTCTCACGGATTGACCACAAATTTGACCTTATGTATTCCAAGCGCGCATTCGTCCACTGGTACGTCGGAGAAGGGATGGAAGAAGGGGAATTCTCAGAAGCTCGTGAGGATTTGGCTGCACTAGAGAAAGACTACGAGGAAGTCGGGGCAGAGGGTGTTGAGGAGGATGATGAAGGTGAAGAATATTAGGCACTCGTAATCCTTTGTTTGGGCAGGATCTTGTGGCAGTTGGAATAGTTGGAATTACGTACCTTCTTTGTTTCTTCTTCTTGATGTGTCATCATTGTCATCTCCCAAATGCTATGCAATAGCTATGGGGCTGTAATCTTTCTGCTATTTTGGTGTATGTTTTTCTTAGCAAATGAAATGACATTACAGACCCACATTCTGGAGTTTCATCTTTTTCAGCACTGTTTCCTCCATATCTGTGAAGTGGGTCTTAGGCCACCAAAATTTGTAGGCCTTTTAAAGCTAATTATCCTTGGATCACTGTGATCCAAGGATAATTTGGTATATGGAGCTGATATTGGTCAATGCCCCAATTGGCCCCGGCATAGCCATGTATCTGTGAAGTGACGTTTTTTCTTCTAATTATTCTTCATAGACATTGGCTCTTGTAAGTCAGATGAGCGCTAAAGACAAAAAGAAGAAATATCTTCGTAGGGAAATATGGAAGATATTCGTGGGGATTGAGCCTTTAGCTCAATGGTCAACCCTTTGTTCTTCAACTTTGAGTCAGAGGTTCAATCCCAGCTTACCTACCGAACATAAATGAAAAGATCTTCGTATCATGGAGATAAAACTTCTAACCCTCACGTTGTGGTTCGAGTGCATGATGAGACCATTGAAGCATCAAAAGATCTCACCACTATGCAGTTGGACGAGTTTATGAGCTCGACTCAATGAAACATCAGAGAATTTGGTGGAAGAAGCTCTCCAGAGCCAGTTGACTTGGAAAAGGAGAAAATGAAGTCTCCAATTAAAGAAATGACAAAATTGTAAGAATATGGGAAAAGGTAAAAATCAATTAGGTCCTGGAAAAAATCAGGACAGGTATGAATTTAGATCTAAGAGATTTAGTTCTAAAGATTTGCATGCTAAAGTTGAAGAACATAGATATGATAATGGTAATTAACCATATGTATTGGCAAAGGGATATGAGTCCATTCACTCAGAAGTTTGAGAACATTCCAAAAGTCCTGGTGATGGGGAAAAAGTAAAAAATTTCTTGCCTTCATCAATATCTTTGAACATGGGGCAATTTTCGGAAATAGGATTTGATATGTTCATCCCCAAGGTGTATGTAGCATCAAAGATGATCAAAGAAGACTAATCACAAAGGTAAAGATGATGTAAAATCAATTATTTCTGTTAATTATACAGTTCAAAAATTGTATCACATTAGTTCTATAATGAAATGATGATTCTTGATTATGAATTAATGTGTTATGAACACTTGAAATCAGGAGTCTAAAATTGCTTCCACAAAAGAAGATAGTCTTTGGTTTGCCTATGTTGACTTTCCTAACACAGTGTGTGTGGAGAGTGTGTTCTTGAAAAGAAGCATCCTAGTATTTTTCAAATAGAAAAATCTTGGAGAGTCACAAAGCCATGGTAAGCTTTTAGTTGAAAAACTTGAATTTATTTTTTGAAGCAAAAAATTAGAAGCTTTTGACAATGTTAAGCACTTTAAGGTTAATGTGAAAAAGTAAAACAGAGTGAGTAATGCCATTATCAAAACATTGTAATGCAGATATCAATCCCTATGAGAAATGTAGATGATAGGATACGATACACCACCACAAATTCATTGGATCTCATAAGAATCCCGAATTAAGCATGCTTTGGGAAGAGTAATGCTAGGATGGGTGGTCTCCTAATTCATTTTGGATTTTGAGAATTAATTTTGAGTGAAAAACAAAATTAAACCAAGTGCAATTCAATCCTTCTTTCTGGCTATGATTCCCAAAGAAGCAAAACCTCATTAGATCAAAAAGTCCTTTTTGGCACGATTGCTCTACAATTGATACAAATTTTGGTTCAAGTCAAGTAATAAATTCAAGCATGCAAATTAAGTTTAATTTTGTCTTCATTAATCAGTTTTGGACTCATAATCAATTCTCATAAACCAAAACGAACAAGGAAGTCTAGTCCTAGTGTTTTACCTCCTACTCTTTTTTCGTCCATGGCATGTCATTCCCATATGATCACAACTTTATACTGCTCGAAGGGACCTTTGGGAGATGGTCACATACCTAGAGTGAAGCCAATTATGGGGACTGATTTCCTTTCATTGAGGACTTAATTACCCTATTTAATGTGCGGATTACATCCAAATAATTTACGTCAGAGTCAACAGTCTGATGGTGAATATCATGTTCTATTTTAGGATATGGCTCACCTATGATTGGCCCAATAAATGAATGATCGAGATTCTTGCCCATGAGCAATATGATCGAGCTCCATACACCCATATCAAGTTGTTCTATATGCACAAAACCAAAACCAAATGCAAATCAAATAAGATGGAATGATCTGGTGTAAAATGCCCTAAATCTATTGGTGCCCATACCAATTCCCTATTATAAATAGATAAAGGAAATTGATGTCTGCACTCCCTTGTTTTTTTAAGGCACTACTGTACTTATTTTGCACTTTCTAATTAGTTTTTACAGAATGCTACAATTCCAAGTGAAAAAAAAGCCTATGGGAAATAAAGAAAAGTGATGAGTACTATTATGGAAATAAATAAATGCTGATATCACTATATGTATAGGATATGTATGGCTACGCATGCACATAGGCCCACATATTTAAACAATGTCATGTGGGTGTTTTCAATTCGTAAATAGGGTGTAGACTTTGGAGGTTGTTAATTTGTTATACATTGAGGGGAGTTTTTGTGGTGAAAAATGGGTCTTCTCCATGGATTTTTGCACCCCATATCTTTGCTAGATTACTAGAGTAATAACAAGCAAAGCAGAAAAACATATGCAGAATTGAGACTAACAAGATCATGCAAATGGATTTAGTCAGCAAACAATTCAATCTCCATTCTTATTAATTTCGCTATTGGAACACTTTTCACCTAAATCAGCCTCTTTCAAATTTCTTAATGGAGAAAGAAAGATCTGGAAGGATGAGATGTTGATCTTCAGGTTTGGAATAACAACTGACATAGAGGGGGGAGATCCCACAGAGCATCAGAAGGATCCTGAACACTCTCCAAATACTGATGAACACCATTTATCGCATAGAGAGACGCCGAAATACTTCTCTCCACCTTCATGCGCTCGAATTCTGTGATCTCCGAACCGACGTTGTCCGGTAAGAATTGTTTTGCCAACTCCAATCCATCATGAGGTAATGAAAACCGATCGTACCCATGATCGAGGATCCACGAGAGATCGGACCGAGAAGAACCCAATTCGAATTCCTCATTACAATTGCTCATATCTGGTCTATATCCATCATCAGATATTTGGGTCTGAGTTTTTGGGTCATAAGAAAGAGTGCTACTAGCACTAGTACTAGTACTCGTATTTGTACTAGTAGTTGTGGTGCTGGTTGTGGTAGTGGTGGCTTGTTCTTTGATGGGTTTTTTGTGATTAAGAAGATTGCGAATTCGCAAAGCAAGAGGGGAATTAGAGGAGACATGGGTGATGAAGTTGGTGCGAGTGTTCGATCCGCGAAGGAGACACGCAGCTTCATCGTAAGCTCGAGCGGCTTCTTCTGCAGTCTCATAGGTGCCAAGCCACATCCTTATTTTCTGTGTTGTGTCTTTGATTTCTGCCACCCATCTCCCTGAAGGCCTTTGCCTCACACCAACAAACTTGTTTGTGTTGTTGCTGCTTTTGTTTCTTCCTCTAAATTTGCTGTTTTTTGCTACTGAAATCTCTTGTTGGTTTGGTTGTTGGAATTTGAGTTCCATGGAAATTCTGTTGAGGAGAAGTTGATGGGGGAGAAGAGAGAGAGATGGGTTTGATTTATGAAAGGAAGAAAGAAGGAGGAGGATGTCTTGCTCTAATGGTAGTGGAGAGCTCGTCGTCGCTTCTCTCTTGTCTGTTTGTCATTGGGAATTTATTCGTTTTTAAGGATGACTGAGTTTCCCACAGGCAATTGGAGAGACCATATACCAAGTCATAGTGTGGTGTTTTTGTTGTTACCTCTTGTTATTTCTATCTTTTTAAATATTGTATAAAGTATGAGAAAGATCTGTACATGCCAAATATACCCTTGTTATATGCAAATGGTTTTGAAGTTAAATGTGATAATTTGCAAGTTTATATTAAACTTAGTAATGTTATAGCTAATGAATTGAAAAGAGGACCTAATATCTCATTTGCGGATAAGATTAACATAAAAACAATTTATTTGCAAGTAAAGAATGGTTTTGGTCATCTCCAAAGACGCTCCGAAACAATCCACCATTTACTTCTTTCTCTAACAAATGATACAAAATTAAGGTGGGTGACAAAATTTCCATTCTAAACTAGCCTTTTACCAATTTATGATTTTTTTCGCCTCACTTCATGATTTTTTGATAAAAAGACATAATCTCAAGATTCACAAAACTAATCGATACATCTTCATATTTTATTTTTTTAGCTCGAAAATATCACGAAAATACTGCAACAAATTCACGATATTATTTGTTTTTCCAATTTTATTTTTTAAATTTTTATATAAATATTTGTTTTAGTTTTTTCCCATTATAAAACAAAATTAACAAAAAACTTTAAATATCCTGAGATACACCCTTCTTGAGAAATTCCCAAAGACAAATACGGGAGATGATATTTTCAGCGCCCCCTGCAGTACGGATGCGCCCCTCTTATAATGTGATTTGACGTGAACAGTGGGCGACTTTAACGTTTTTTGACATCAAATCGCGTTGAAAGGGGGGCACGTTTGTAATGGGGGAGTGAAAATATCATCGCCCCAACAAATATATGTTACTATGATTAATAATAATATTTTCATAATTAACCTTCTAAGGACATTTTGAAAATAAAAAGGTGATAATGAGACTATTTCTTGCATCTTTATTATCTTCTTGGTCTTTGTCTTTGTTCTTTCTCTTGCTTCGTATCCACAAGATGGGACAACCCTAGGGGCCACGACCGTGTGCCACTTGGCAGCGTGCGAGGAACCAACGCTATCAGACGAGATGGATGCATCGAGGGAGATAGAGATCGAGTAGATCGAAGAAGAACGTGAACGTAGTGTTTGTTGGAAATTTGACGTTTATGCCATTATTATAATAACATTGTCATACTAATGGGGGGTGGGTTTTGTTGGTCATCGTGTATACTATACATATTTAAAAGAAGAGGATTATACGTCCTTATCACTACCCTTTTTCTTTTCCCATGGCAGGTTTATGTGAATACGTAAGAAAGATGTTGGTGAAAGACCCATGAAGGCCATTTCATGGGTTCTCTTCCGTGAATATTTCCATTTTGAAACAAACCCAAGTCCTAAAGGTGGTAGACTCACAAAAGTCTAGCCACTCCAATCTCCACCCAACATAATTTAGGACCTCGAAAAGTTTACTTGACTCAAAAGTTGGTCTAGTCGAGTTCTTTCAATTGAGTCAGGTATAAGTATATAACTCGATAAAAATTAGAGTATTTTTATGAGGGATGATAGACTAAAGGCCAAAAACCAGTTACAAGGGTGCCCCCATCGGTCTATCTCAAGAGAGTACTGGCATGGAAATATAGGGGAATGACGTTGACAAATATGGGATTTGCTAGGGACCATCGTAGAAGGCATTTCGTGCATGAGCTGTTGCATGTGAGAGCAGCCACACACGCTCTGATTTTGTCGTTTTATTCACCTGAGGTCGTTGCTCTCACATGCAACAGCCCATCCGCAAAAAGCCTTCTGGGATGGTCCCTAGCAAATCCCGACAAACATAATATTAGAAGAACAATTAAAGCATTTTGTTGACAAGGACCAATGGGGGCGCCCTTGTAACTGGCTTTTTGCAAGGATATAAGCTGAATTATGCCTTCATTACATTTGTACCTATAGGTGAATGGGAAGGAATTGCCACACTGTGTGGCTGGTCTGACATGCGACAAACCGGCTGAGAAATGCCTTTTGCGATGGACCCTAGCAAATCCCATAGGTGAATTATGAATTCATAAAATTTTGAGGAAAAAAACTCCCTTTTAAATGGTTATTACTTATAAGACTTTGTTTCTCAACCTAGAGGTCGTAGGTTCAATCTCAGCTTACCAACCAAAAACAAGGTTGCAACTTCATACGAGGTCCACCTCACGTGAAAAAATGGGTCCACAAAGTAGACCTTATCTCTCTCTCTCTCTCTCCACAAACACATGACTTTAGAAAAACATGGAGAGCACTTCACATGAATCTTAACAGTAAGACTTAACTTCTGGATAGGGTCTAAATCTAATACACGACATGTTACCCTATCATTTCCACGCTTAAATTTCAGATTTTTCTCTCTCTATATAATGGGGTTGGTGTAAGAGTAGATGCAAGTATTGTAACGTGGGACCACGTACGACTGTGTTTAAAAATAAGCAAAGATGTCGCCTCTACGCAACAATAAACCAGTATTGTAAAACTGTGGGACCCACCTATACCTACCAATCCGTGAGGGCTTAGAGATGCAGACCCTCACGCACGCATTAGAAAACATGTTTTTAATTATTAGGTCGCTGAGCTACATGATTCAACATATGAATTTTTACATCCTGACAGAACACTTTGATAAACCCTACACTCATCTTAGTTATGTAGTGGGTCTGTGACTCTGTGGGTGCTCTTATTCTTCTATACAGAAGTAGTAATGGGAGACACTTGTTGAATCATCGAAACCAATTATCAGGCAGCTAGGGTTTCTTGTAGATGGGCTATGCAGCCAAATTCTCCCTCATTCCATTTTTCCATCAACAGGTGAATGAATGATTCAGGCATGCTCTTGCTAGCATACGATTCCATCATAATATCATGTATAGACCTCGAAGTTTAGATGTCTTTATACACAATCTCTAGGCGCGGTTTCATGAATGTCAATAAACAAGAATTAATAATTTGTTCAACGTTTGTGTATTTTCATACCCATTTTGCCAAATTTTATAAGTCAGAGTATACTCAAAATCAATGAAGTTTTTATATTAAATCTGGACTTAGAAAATAAGAACGAAGTACAAGAATTTCACATTCTACGCCTTTGCGATTTTTAGAAGTAATTTTCATTTTCTATTTTTCTTTTTCTTCCCTGAAATTAGAACCTATTTTATTAAGTTTTTGGTTTCTCCTTTTCCTTCTTCTTGCTTTATTTTGGAAGTTTTTAAGGTATTTTTTTTCTTTCTTTTGTTCCCCTTTCTTTTCTTTCTAGACAAAAAAAAATTCCCAAAAAATGAAAATAAGGAGTAGAATGAAGAATTGAAGAACAAGAAAAAAAGGAGTACTTCAGTCCCTTTTTTTTTACCTAAAAAGTGTACGTTGGTAGTTTCTTTAAAAGCTCGGGAGGAAGAAATAATAATATTATTCAGGACCCAAAAATACCTATGAAACAGAGGATGCAGAAAGCAACAGAAAAAATAATAATATTCAGGACCCAAAAATCTTCTCATTTCCACAAAGAAAAACAAATATTATATGTATTTATGAGAGGAAAAGAGGAGACGAACACCAAAACTGCTACAAGAATTGCCTAAAAAATTCAGTATCCTTCACCACCACTACCAATAACAACAATAACCTCAAAGCCAACCACTGGACACTTTTTCTTTTATCTTTCTCTCGGGCTGCACGTGCGGCCCGTGGCCCGGTGGAGAGTATAAAATTCACTTTCAAGCTTCTTGTAATATACACATTCTACACCGAAACCACATCTTCACCGCAGACAACTTTCATTCACCCTCAACAACCACCACATTGCAGAAAATCCACGCGAGAAAGGGATACATATATAAAGAATGGGTAATAATAAACAGAATATTATAGAAAACTGACCGGACGGAACTGTTGAAAGATCCTTAGGAAGAGAGAATGGATTGCAATGCGAGCTGTTGCTGGGGCTGCAATGAAGACCAGGTCGAGGCCAACGCTGAGGGCGGTAATGTCTGCTGAAGCTGCCTCAGAAGATTGATCATCCGACTTGCAGTTTGTTCTGTAGCCAGATCTTTGCCCGCACATAGAACCTGCATTTTCAGTGAGCAGCCCATATTGCCAAACCTTAGTCAAAATCATGAGATTCAGGAGTCCAATGTGATACATATTACAATGCATCCCAAGCATTATAAATTTGTCAAGGTGGGTCTGTTTGAATGCACCAAGAAGTGATCTAGAAGTGTCGCAGTGAACCCTAAAGTATTGGAATTCAACACCGGTACATTGCCAAGTCAGAAGAATCCATAACATAGGATGATGGCATGGGAAAGAGGAAACGAATAAATAGAGCACGGTTTATTCCGTCAGCAATGACACTGGCATCCACCACCTCAAATGGTAGAGATACAGTGTGCTATAATACAAATTATAAGATACGTACTGTGAACCGTATACTATGGTATTCTTCCACTTGGACTGTTGCTGCGGTCACAAGCGCTTCTTTCAGCACAGATCCAGAACCCATCAAAGTATGCAAAAGTATTTAACTCCATTATGGATACAGATATATATCAACATGGCACATACAAGGTCCATGATGGTCAAGAAATCCAGGTATCTATAGGCATCAGGATATTACCAGAAAGATAAAAATGTGTGGCAGTACCCAAAAGTATCCTACTCATAACGGTAGTGTTGCAACAAAAGAAGTCACTAAATTTGTGAGTTAAATTGTGGGAATTACTTAATTGCCAAAGTTAATACTGAGTCATTTGAGCTAGTATTTGCACTTTTACTTATTGTTATGATTCTGTACTGGGGACTATTGTCAAAATTGTGTGATTTGGTTTTGAATCAAACAACAATATCAATCTGGAGTTTTGGTCCAAAAACATCTGGACAAAGTAGTACCGAGGATGTACAATTTGCCAGAAAGTGCATAGTTCACAATTGAAGACAGACATGATATCAACCATAACACCGAGCAACATCATATCAACCAAAGTTTTTGTTCCCTAATTTTATTGTGCTTTTACCGTTCAAAGATTTCAAAAGACAATGTCCTGATATGTTAGTCAGTCTACTTTTTTAAAGGTAATAAATTTATTAATAAGCCAGAACCAAATTACATCAGCAGGGAGAGGGTGTCCAACCCTAGTAAAGAGCGGCTACACCCAACCCCATAGACATACTTAATGCTGTACCCCAGACATCCATCTGAAACTGCAGTCCCTTTGATTTGCAGGCCGCGACAATACCCTCAACTTGTAAACTGATTTTGTTTGCCCTATTAACCCTCCGACGCCCTATTGAAGTGGGACTATGAACGCCACCCCTTATTTTGCCAACTTGTCTGCTTGATCATTTGCAGACCTTTTTTGAGAACAATTTGAGACCTGATCTACTGAACAGGTTCCTTATCTCAGCAATGATGTTGGCTATTTTCCATGACCCAGCTACTTTATTATTCACCTAAGATATTACAAGGGTTGAATCACCCTTAATAATTAAGGGACCAAGTCTAGCCGATGCAAACCACTTTAGACCCCATAATAAGGCTTTTACTTCCACCTCTTTGGAGTAGCACTCACCTACTGGACCTGAAAAGGTCATCACCAACATGCCATTAGAATCACGAATGATACCACAAATTCCAGCCCGAACAGGGTTACCATTGGAGCTACCATCAAAGTTTAATTTCAGCCAACCTATTGGTTTGGCGGAGGGGGAGGTAGCGTCGTTTGCCGCATCTTCTTTTCCTTCATTATCACTTGCCACTTTCTCAGAGTATGACCCCGTTGTAATCTGACGTGCACTTGCCATTTCTATTTCGTAAAAGTAGGTCAACTTATATATCAGAAATAATTTTTGATCAACTCTTCTTTTTTTTCTTTGAATATGTGATTTTTTCTCTCCAAATGTGCCATACTACCGTATACAAAACAAGATGCCATATAATCTGCCCCTTTTCTCCAAACGGTCCACCACCCATCCAACTTTGCAAGATGCTCTTTATATTTCTTTGGAGCACCCACAAAAGGCCAAAGCTACTGATGATTGCTTGCCAAAGACAACAGGAAAAAGGGCACCAAATCATAAAATGATCCAACGACTCCTCTCCATTCATAGAATGCATCAACTAGAAAAGATGAAACTTTCTTCTTTTAAGACGGTCGCATGTGTTGACTTTCTTACTTGCTAACATCCACACAAATGCCACTGCTCTTGGCGGGGCAGACAATTTCCAAATTCATGCTCGGCTTGAAGATGGACATTCTATGTTTTTTTAATGATAAGTTTTATAAGACAGCTGTGAGGCCAGCCATGTTGTACGGCTCAAAATGTTGGGCCACCAAGAAGCAGCATGTGCATAAGATGAGTGTAGCGGAGATGCGAATGCTTGATGGATGTGCGGCCACACAAGGTTAGATAGAATTAAAAATGAAGACAACCGTAAAAAGGTGGGGGTGGCACCAATTGAGGAGAAGATGAGAGAGCACCGCTTAAGATGGTTTGGGCATATCCAACGTAGGCCTTTGGATGCTCCAGTGAGAAGAAGTGACTCATGCCAAGTTGATGGAGTAAAAGGAGGTAGGGGCAGACCGAAAACAACTTGGTTAGAAACAGTGAGGAAAGACTTGATGGTTAGGAACATAATAGAGAACATGACCTTGGATAGGAGAGAATGGAAGAAAATGATCCATGTAGACGAACCCAATTAGTGTAAGGATTAGACTAAGTCAATTTGAGCCAGGCAGATTCTTTCACCTTCTTCATGAAAATTTTCTAAAGGATTCATTAGCAGACCCCAACTAGTTTGGGACAAAGGCTTAGTTGAGTTGAGTTGAGTTGAGTTGAGATAAGATGGACATTCTATGTAACAGATTAAATTTTCATTTGTTGAAAATGGACTGGGTTTCTACGCAGAATCTTTTGAATTGCTGTTATGTATTTTTTTTACTTTTCTGAATTAGTGCTCTGTTAATTATCATCATTCTCAACTGTAAGAATGAAAATAATAAATGTATAAGAGACGAGGATAGAATAGAAGCAACTTCAGGATTTCTGAGGAAGAGCAGTGCCCTCTAGAATGGTGGGATATGTGGTTTTTCTTTCTGTCAGTTAAAGAATGAATTGATGAAAATGAACCAAAAAACAACAAGCAATTGCACCGCAAAAATAAATGGGCAGAGGGAGAGCAGTGCCCTCTAGAACACATTTCTACAGTGAAGGTCTGAAGGACATTAAATATGAGCCAAAAACACAATATTTTTTACCTCAGCAAACACAGAAACTATCTTCGGAAGGAACTGGTTATTAGGGCCCAAAAGCTCCCTATCCGACCTGAAACCAGAAAAAAAAATCAAATTTAATACGCAATACATGTTGAAAACCAGTCATTGATAGGTTAAGATAGAGCACACCATTACAAGTGAAAAAGACTGAAAGAATAGATCAATAAGATTTTTGCTACTTATCACCGACATAGTACTATTAGGCAAAAGTCCTTACCTTTCAACCATTGAACAAAGCTGGTCATGTACAACTTTGGCTTCAATCAAATCACCTTTAATTGGCAGACAGTTTAACCAAGCAGGAACAACCTGCAAAAAAAAGAGAGAAAGATTTACCATTTGTGGAAGGACCGCATTAGCAAAAACCTTTGGAACTACTGACCGACAAAACAGTCCAAACAGGATCTTAAAAATATTAACAAAAATATTAAACCAAAAACATTTCCCCACGGAACTAACAAAACAGTCCAAACAAGTTCTTTAAAATATTAACAAAAATGTCACCACTAAAAGCATTACTACATGATGTGGAACTAACAAAACGGTCAAAACAAGTTCTTTAAAATATTAACAAAAATGTCACCACCAAAAACATTTCCCCACAGAACTACTGATATCCGCATTGCCATGTTTTGATAGTTGGACAAACACACTTTGTTTTACATTTTTTAACCAGCTGTCAAAGGGTAGTACAATTCCACAAAAAAAAACTCAGCAGACCCATTAGAGATGTGTAAAACAAAGTGTATTTCCATGGAAATGCATGCCCATTTGACTGGGTAAGTTTGCATTTTAATTTCCGACAATGCTGCTTTTTTTTTATTGAATGGTAATTTTCCGACAATGCTGATAGGCAAGTTTCATGATGAGTCATGCCATCATAGGTAATCTCTGAACCAAATCCATGACTTCAACTACGACAAAAAATAAATTTGTAAAATAAAATTAAATGTAAATAAATGTAATGAAAGCTAATGGTCATTTAACCACAAAATAGGCCATATAATCGATGTAAGGAATCCTGGAAATGGTCAGAACATTAACCCAAAGAAGTGCAGAACTCAAACCCAAATGTACCCACTTAACATTTAAGTGACTAGAAGAATAAATGCATGCACATTATATCAAATGTTTTGAAGCTTGTTCTGTCAAAACACCGAATGCCAAAAGCAATAAAATGAGCAAACAGAATGAAGTACGTACCTGAGCGGAATCTATGCTATCTCGATGGAATTGGCATATTTTTCCTAAAGCTGAGACAGCATTGTCATATGCCATTACATTATCTGAATGTAGCGCATTAGGCTGCCTAATCACAAAATTTAATCTGGAAAGAGCCTCTGTTTAAGGCCCAAAAAAAAAATCAGGTGTGCACAACTAGTGTTTTAAGGGGAACAACTATTGAAGGTAAACACACAGAAAAAGTAAGACACCTCCAACGAGAGGCCTAAAAACAGATCCACCAAACTCAGCACATACGCCAATGCCATAAACAGCGGCCTGAAAATAAAATTTAGCTCATATAAGCGATAAAAAAACATCCAAAAAAAGTGTGACATTTCAAAGGTCATGGTCCTCTAAAGAAAAACCTGGCGAACATCAGGGCTTTCATCATTACATGCCTCCAGTAGAAATGGAAGATACGTATCATAATATCTGTTCAATAATGGAAAAATAGACACATTTAAGATAACCATTTAAAAAAAAGAAAAAAGGACACATTTAAGATAAGTTACGAAATTTGGAAGCTTATTTTCAGTTAATACTCAAGGGAATAGGGATTACTTAAGAGCTGATTCTCGGCATTGTTCTGCAACATCATCAAATATACAAATAGCAACCCTTCTCTCTTCAGCTGTCTTATCCTTACCCTAAAAATCAGAACCATTTATGTCAAATGGTAAAACCAAAATATACAGACACCCTACAACTACATAAAAAGGAAAATGCACTCATGTTTTGAAGTTGAAATACATATACAAAGGTCGATAAACCAATGACTAGAATAAAAACATAACAGTATTCCCAGTATATGGAAATGATTCATCCATTCTTTCAAGAAGAAAAGAAATATCCCAAATAAAAGAGTAACTAGATTCGCATACAGTGAACAAAAATGTACAGGGCTAGCAATTATTCATTTGCAATGAAGATAAATACAACTTCCTGCTAATGGAGTGAAGAATCCAAGAGACATTAGTGAAACAAGGGCTGGTAAACATGCAATAATCGCTTTGATTGAGTCCCCTAAGCAACTGAAGATGCTTAGTTGCTGCTAGACATTGGCAAAGTCGGTTCTGCCAAGCATCCCACATTTTGACCTAGTCCTCTTAAGCAACCCTAGATGATTATAATTTATAGTCATCAACCCTAAACGACAAGATGCTTCTGTGCATCTATTAAAACATTGCACTGCTGATTTAATTATGATTATAATTTATACTCATCAACCCTAAACGACAAGATGCTTCCGCTCATCTATTAAAACATTGCAGTGCTGATATAATTTCCCTTTTTCTTATTAAGATATTAAAAATCTCATCAAAACAACAAGATTAAGGTAAAGATGCACAAATAAATAAAGGGAAAGGTGTGCGTACTCGGTCGAGTAGATAAGCTTATCTACTCGGTCGGGTTAAAAACAGTGGGGGCCCACATTTTTGGGGTGATCCAAACCATTCATTTGAAAGGCCCTTACCTAGATAGGGTGTCCACAAAAAAATCAGCCCCATAGGATCATCCTAACCCATCCAACAGTGGAGGGAAAAATGGGCAGATTTGTGGACACAAAGTAATTTTAAGAATAACAAATAAAAACACCAGTCAAAGAATCATAGATTACAAGGTAGGCTTAAAAGCCAAAATCCCCAATATCATAACTACCAGGGGCCATTCAGTATGACAGAGATTGTTGTGCATGCTAGTAATCCACCTAAATGCCACATAACGCCACATCTAAGATCTCATCATGGAGATGAAGCATGGCAAAGCATGGATCAATTAACGAACTCCATTATGACACTTATGATCACTTACAAAGTTCCAATATTGATGAGGATTTCCCCATAAAAAAAACTAGAGTTCTCATACTTCCAAATGCAACACATCCTGGGAAACACGTACAAATTCCATCATGACATTGTCGGTTTTCAATGAAGATCCCACAAATAAAAGAATGGGGAAATGGAAGTAAACTACCATGAACGATTTATTTTTTACTACTTACTTTCTAATAAAACAAAAAGCTGTGTCTCCAACACTTGTCACCTCCAAGTGGTCCTAGATATAAAATCACTGACTTATGCTACCTTTTTTTATTTATTTAACCAGTCATTCTATCATTGATTTTTATTTATTTTTTAAAGATTCCAGCAATTTCCACCAAAATACCAGGTGTACCTTTATCGCCATTTTCAATGGGTAACATTGTCTTATTGGTTAATTAGACTGAGCTCCATTTGTTACAAAATTTTGGACTTTATTATTTGGTACAAGAGCATTAACAAAAATAGACAATTGTACCATGCAGACACTAATTCTTGGCAAATACAATAATGCTCTGATTCAGTGGAAAAGATTAATATTGGAAGTTTTACAGAGAAAAGACAAAGCAGGTTTCTGAAACAAAGCCTTCCATGGGCTTTACTGGTTTTGTTATACATGCCAAAAGAGTACGTATATGGAAAAAACGTGTATCAAAGTTCACCACCACTTAACAAATAATCATAGAAATCCCCCACAATGGAGCAGCTGGAAGTAACAAAATAATCGAATAACTGCAAATCCGATCATGTTTCTTCAGTGATTCGGATTGACCGAAATTTTTAGCCCCCGTTGAATAGAATAAGTACTCAAAGCATTCCCTTGGGTTTAACTGTTTTTTACGCCTAATGTTGCGCATTCAAGCTTATCAGTCAATTAAAAGTGGAAAAACTAAGCAACAATAGTTTGAAATCTAGAGAGAAGCACTCCCAAGGGGTTGACAATTTACTTACATTATGTTTTTACTGTCCTTTAGCTTGGAAATAATAACTGCAATTGCAGCCAGGCAAAGGTTCAAAGGAATGCAAAGCTCACAGAGACATCCCAATTCTCTAGTTAGATAATGCTTAACAACCACATGCAGCTATATACAGAGCATATTTATTCATTATCAAGATAACTTGCCCACATTTTTTTTTTGAAATGGGAGATAACTTACCCACATAGGCATTATGTACGACGAAAGTTCATCAAAGAAAGGTAAGAATGAAGCTTTGAACGTTTTGATCAAAGTACCCAAGCAATCGCCAACCTGCAATCCAAAAAGATTCATGAGGCTGAAAATACAAGCATGTTTTAGGTTTTCAATATCAATTATGATATAGAACAATTAAACAAACTTTAGTGCACAAAATATCCATTGAGAAAAAAAAATGGAGCATTTTTAGGGCAGACTTGATCAAAAACTTCTTCTTCTTGCTCGTTTTCTTCTTTCAGTAATTCCCCTTCCTCAGCATCGAAGTCCTCTGCTTTGGCCCTCTCTGCTCTTTCTCTTTTTCTAGTTGAGCTAGCAGTTATCACCTGCTTCATTTCATCCACAATACATCTCACCTGGCTCTCATCAAGAAGCAGTCCAGATATCTGAAAAAGACGACAAAGAAAGAAGGGTAACACATGAAAGATTCATCCAAGACTTTTACCAGAATGACATCAGAGAGAATAAAAGCTATGTTTTTCAGGGGATATGTTTCCATGTTCATAAAGTCCAAGATGCATCACATATGGTAAGTTTTTGTTAATTGTACCATTCAATATTTTCATACATAATATAAATCCAAAAAGAGCACGTAGATTGTAGGCTTCCCACAAAAGCAGAAAAACAATATAATCATGCAATGCCTAATGGTAGAAAAGAATCAAAAGATTATGATGCCTTACATGCTCATTCAAATATTCAACTTCATCTAGTAAAGCATATATGCATAGTCCTTTGAGCAAGAAAACAGATAATAACTTAAACAAGTTTGATACGATTAAACAAGTTTTTTGTTTACATTAAAAATGAAGATAAAAAGCATCATAATTCATAGTTGATTCTGAAGGGTCTTTCAGCTTAAGACCATGGACTGTTCTTTCCAGTTCTTAGTTCCGTCAGCTTAAGACTATGGACTGTTCTTTCCAGTTCTTAGTTCCTTCAGCTAAGACCATCCTGAAGATCAACTTTGGCCCTTGCACTTTATGGCTGGGTACTTCTTATGTTGTAGAAGTTCTTTAATAGCATAGGTGATCCTGTGCTATGTGGCCACAAGGGGTGTCTACAAGAGATCCAAATATAAATATAAATATAAACATAAATGTATATATTTGATATTGATTAACAAATAAAAAATTATAATTATAATAATTATTTATGCACAATATGTTTAAACCAAAAAAATGATATTATAATGATTTCCCTTCCAAAATCAGTCCCTTTATTGCTGTTGCAGCGTGGCTGCAACGGGCCTCATTTATCCTCACTTTTTTCCCTCCTTGCTGCCCTCTTCTCCATTTCTATTCCAACAATCCATAGACTGTTTCAGGGTTGTTCATCGTAAGTCCCTTCCTCTCATCCTCCCCTTGCCTCCTTACCCCTTTCTTGATACACTTTTTACGCCTTGTTGTCAGTGAGTTTATGTGATCATCTCCACCCCATATCTTCCCTCTTGGACCTAATCTAAAGGCCTTGACTAATGTTCCTTGGATTGTTCGAGTATTCCCAGCTTCTCCACCAACATCTTGAACCTCCTTTACGTGAGATCCGCGAGCGGCGTGATTACCTATTGCTATTGGGTAACAACTGACCTTCTGTATTCTCAGCCCATTATCCCAGATTTTGTGACTTACTGATACCCTTAGAATATCAACTGTTGAGACTAATCTATTCATGAGATTACTTACCGTAGATAGAGGTTGTTTGGGCCATATACTTTCCTTGTTTTAGATAGTGATTGGACCTTGAATTGTTGCTGCATATATATATATATGAGGAAACTGTTGGTGAGCCAAACTTATGGTGAGCTAGCTTGCCCAATCACATGGGTCCCACATTTTGGGGAGTGATCCAAACCATTCATTTGCAAGGCCTTATCATAGATAGGGGGTGTACCAAAAATCAGCTTCATAGGATCATCCTAACCCCTCCATTTGTGGAGGACAAAAATGGGGCAGATTTGTGTCTGTCCATTTTTGTCCTCCTCAAATGGAGGGGTTAGAATGATCCTATGGAGCTGATTTTTGGTACACCCCCCATCTATGTAAGGGACTTTCAAATGAATGGTTTGGATCATCCTAACAAAGTGGGCCCCCATGTGGTTGGGCAAGCTAGCTCACCATAAGTTTGGTTAAGCTCACCAACAGTTTCCTCTATATATATATGAGGAAAGTTTTTCTAGTCGGCCGACTAGAGAACCTTCTTTAGTCCGCCGACCAAAAACACAGTGGGCCCATGTTGTTTGGATGATCCAAAGCATTCATTTGATGGGCCCTGGCATAGATATGGTGTGCCCAAAAAATCAGCTCCATAGGATCATCCTAGCCCTTCGATTTGTGGAGGTTAAAAATGGACAGTGGAGGTTAAAAACACAGTGAACCCACGTTGTTTTGATGATCCAAAGCATTCATTTGATGGGCCCTGACATAGATAGGATGTGCCTAAAAAATCATCTCCATAGGATCATCCTAACCCTTCCGATTTATGGAGGTTAAAATGGACGCTTATAAACTCCACAAATCTGTCCATTTTTAACCTCCGCAAATCAAAGGGTTAGGATAATCCTATGCAGCTGATTTCTTGGGCACACCCTATCTATGCGAGAGCCTATCAAATGAATGTTTTGGATTATCCAAATAATGTGGGACCACAGTGTTTTTTGGTCGGCGGACTAGAGAAGCTTCTCTAGTCGGCCGACTAGAAAAACTTTCCTCATATATATATATATATATATATATATATATATATATATATATATATATATATATATATATATATATATTAAGGAAATGGTTTGTGAGCAGCTGCTCAAATAAGCTTATCTGAGCAGAGCTCACAAACCGAGGGGGGGGGGGGGGGGGGCACATTTTTGGGGGGATCCAAAGCATTCATTTGGAATGCCCTTCCATGGATATGGTATGTACAGAAAATCAGCCCTATAGGATCATTCTAACCCTACCATTTGTGGAGGGGAAAAATGGGCAGAAACATGGACACACAGTGCTGCCCATTTTCCCCTCCAACTTTGATTGGGTTAGGATGATCCTATAGGGCTGATTTTTGGTACACACCCTATCCATGGAAGGGCCTTCCAAATGAATGCTTTGGATCCACCAAAAAATGTCCCCCCCCCCCCCCCCCGCGCGCTATAGTTTGTGAGCTCTGCTCAGATAAGCTTACACAAACCATTTCCTATATATACACACTAGTGGGACACCCCGTGCGATGCACGGGGAGTGGGAAAACATTATATTTAGCTTCTCATGATAGACAATAGAGAAACTGCATATTATGGAAACCTTATATATCGGAGGGTTGCAATCATCCCATCGAAATGATTTTGGAGGCACAACCTATTTGCGTCGCGGCCCATCAAATAGACGTCTTTGATCATCCTATGGCGTTGACTGCAAACTTAATTTGAAAAATCTGGGTGGGGCCTACAATTTGGCCTTAATGTTAATGCACGACCCACACCATAGGATGATCGAAACCATTCATTTGATGGGCCACAATGTAAATAGGTTGTGCCCCAAAAATCATTTCCATTGGATGATCACAACTCTCCAATCTATAGAGGTTTCCGTAATATGCAATTTTTCTTTAGATCGGAGGGCTATGATTATCAAATGGAGGGTTTGGATCATGGGGCGGTGCGTACAGTTCATTTTGAAAAATAGGGGCCTACCTCATTCAAAGATTTGAAGAAATTAATTTTTGGGCCCACCAACCTGTGGGGGATAGACCAGTTCAAAGATTTGAAGAAATTAATTTTTGGGCCCATCAAAAAGATTTTGAAAAATATGGGAGGGTTTTACCCGACCCGTAAGGGTCTGGGTGACACGAGCCAGGTCAAAATGACCTGGGAAAATTTACGGGTCATGAATCTTGGACCCGTACCCAGCTCAAGAACGATACGGACCACATCATAAGTTGATCCGAACCGTCCATGTGATGGAACACAACATCAACAGATTGTGCCCCAGAAATCATTTTCATACGCTGATCCTAGCCGTCCAATCGATAGAGGTTTCCATAGTATGTTGTTCCTCTTACATCGGATGGTTAAGATCACCCTATAGATTATTTATTACAAAAGCATAAAGGAGGGGGGTAAGATTGAAATTATGTGGCTTTCATGGGTGCCTTTGTTAAAAAGCATAAAGGAGGGGGTAGGATTGAAATTAAGTGGCTTTAATGGGTGCCTTTGTTAGAAAGCATAAAGGAGGGGGTAGGATTGTAAATATGTGGGTTGAATGGGTGCCTTTGTAAAAAAAAGTCAAAAAAATTATGTGTAATTCCCACAGATTTTTGGGAGAAATTGAAATAATTCCCTTAGTTTCCATTCCTATATATATATATATATATATATGAGAAAACGGTTCCTACACATATGTGTAGAGAGTTCTCTACACACTAGCTTAAAATACAGTGGGGGCCCCCATTGTTTGGGTGATCCAAGCCATCCATTTTAAAGGCCCTCACATAGATAGGGTGTCTACAAAAAATCAGATCCATAGGATAATCCCAACCCTACGATTTGTGGAGGTAAAATGGATGTCTTTAAACCTTCACAAATTAGTCCATTTTTTGCCTCCACAGTTCGAATGGTTAGGATGATCCTATGGATCTGATTTTTTGTGGACACCCTATCTATGTGAGGGCCTTTAAAATGGATGGCTTGGATCACCCAAACAATGTGGGCCCTACTGTATTTTAAGCTAGTGTGTAGATAACTTATCTACACATGTGTAGGAACCGTTCTCTCTCTCTCTCTCTCTCTCTCTCTCTCTCTCTCTATATATATATATATATATATATATATATATATATATATATATATACACCGTAATTAAAAACCTAACAACTTAGAAGTAATATTAGATTTTGGTGATGTTATTGTTAATTGATTTTTCTCCAATTAAATTATTTGAATTCTGTAACAAAATATTTAATTTTTTTATCTTCATAAATATATAATAAAATATAAAAATATATTATATTTAGCGTAACCCCAACGTACCCGTATCCTATTTTTTTTAAAATCACTTATCCACGTACCCGTATCGTGTCGTACCTGCACCCCGTACCTGTATCCGTGCTTCATTGCCAGTACTTAAATCTCAAGAGATTAACTTTATCCTTGCCTCTTCTTGGTTGGGAAGATCTTCCAAACCAGCAAGAATTGGCAGATATGTAGACATAATATACATTGTAATTCTCTGATAATATATGACCTGAGATGTTTTAACTTCTTTCTTTTTCTTTTTTTTTTATGACGAAGGGTGTCCCCACCCCCTTTGGGGGTAGGACTAATTCCCTACGGATGCGCGCAGGCACCCGTAGACCACGCGCATCGGATAAGCCTGGGTGGGATTCGAACACTCGTCTCCGGGGAGCAAACCCGTGACTTTAGCCTGCGATGTTTAACTAGTGAGTAGATTCTTGCCACTTTTTGGTTGGGAAGATCTCCCAATGGCTGATAAGTCCGCACGTGATATATTGAAATTATCTGATAAAATGGCCTGCAATGCCATATGGGTATAGTCAAACCTTGTAATATAGTTGAGCCAAAGAATGGCTTAAAAAATTTTGTTCAGCTACATCCTAGTAAGGACTCACACTGTAAATATTAGATGTAAGATGTTTACTTCATCAGGATATGAATCTCTATGCAAAGAACATACAGCTTGGTAGATAAATAATAATCTCAGTCACAAAATTTCCCCTAAGGATGATGCAACAACCTAGCTACATAATAACATAAAGTATTCAGTAAGTGTGTAGGAAAGTTACAATACATGTTGTTGGAGCCTAGCTACATAATAGCATAAAGTATTCAGTAAGTGTGTAGGAAAGTTACAATACATGTTATTATGTAACAAAATTCGTAATATAACTTTATAGAAGAATATGACAAACCTGTATACATTCATTCAATGAATCCAGCATGCTTGCACAAATTTCAGTCTCAGGCTCCTGCAACCCAGTTGTAGTTCAAAGAATATTTACTTTAGAGTAAAAAAAAAAGGACGACAAGTGGGAGGACAACAACAAATATAAGATAGAGGAGTAAAGAGAATAAAAACATCAAATAGCCATGAAAACTATAATGACCTTGTGTAAAGCTTCAACCAAAGCTGGAATTATGTAGTCAGACAACTGCTTAACATAGGACTCGTCACGACCTAGTGCTTGCCCCTTCTCTACAGCTAATTTAGCCGAACGTAATAGCTCCGGCATGGCTAGGCAATAAAAGAGGGATGGCATCAGGAACAAAGGCCAGTCACAAAGCATTCAAGAAGAAGAAATGAAAGAACGAACAAGACATCGTAATTAATACCTGAAACAGCAGCCTTCCTAACTTCTTCATGGAAATAAAATTTAAGAAGTGGAACTAAAGTTGGGGCAACCTGAGGAAGTTGTAACAACAGTTAATTTATCACAGCAATGTTAGGAAAGTATACATAGAAGGAACATATGTGATCATTCAGAGAAAAAAAAATAGGAACATGTGTGATCATTCAGAGAAAAAAAAGAAGGAAAACATGTGATGCATCAAGAACAACCTGATCAATCCACGGGTAGAACCCCTCCTTTAGCTCATCAGCATAGCAACAGAGCATGTTACAAGCTGTAGCTTTTTCCTCCAAGACACTAGTCTTGATACCTATCCTTTTATCCCCAAGAGTAATGGTTTCAATACTGCAACAGAAATACACCAGTCATAAACCCCATATTTTCCTGAAAATCAGTGGTATGGCTCAGAAAAAACATAACAACAACAATAAAACATATAAAGGTTTCAACTACAAATATATATCCATAAGCAAGATCAAAACATCTGCATGGGCTTTGTCAGAGCCAAAACGAACAAATCTGTGACACTTGTGACATTTTTCCTTTCAAGGTCCAACCATAGTTTCAAAACTTCCCCGTGTCATCGTCGACTTTCCCGAGTCGACTCTCTTTTACCTTGGATGAGTTCTTGTCTGATTCCACATTTTGCCCTTCAGCTACAAAGTCAATCAAAACAACTTTAACTCTCCCAAGTTCTTGCCACGGCAACTGAGTACTTGAATGCGTCAAGCAAGTACTCAATCACACCATGCCAAGTCAACTAGGATTTGCTATGGTCGCATTTTGGTCTGCAACAGCGTTTTGAAACACTGGGTCCAACAGATACAAAGATAGGTGATGGTTCAACCAAAAAATCATGTTTAATTTAACTTTTAATGGTTTTTCACATAGCTTTTGGAACAAAACAACTTTTTATTAACTACTTGAAATAAAATGCATTGACAAAATAAAACAAAACAACCATTGTATGTTACGAACCTGATCCGGTTCGCAACGGATTTGATCTTCTCGGAGGGAAGATCAGCCTCTTGACCCGCTTCGAGGGAAGGGTCGGTCCTCCTTTGTGCGCAAATACACACTTTTCTTGAATAAAGTTTCTACTGCCGTTTTTCTCCTCATTCATTACGTTAAAAACAAATTACATAAATCGGTCAACACCACAAAACTAGGACAAGTCTCTCATCCAATATAGAATCCTACCCTATCAAGACTCCACAGACCAATGAAATAAAAGACAAATAAAACTGATAATTCTAATCTAACTAGATAGAAAGATAATCCTAATCATAATCCTACCAATGGCTAAAATCTAGATAATTTATTCCGGCCAACTGAAACCCATGTAGGCATGTAACATTCCTCCCCCCTTGAAATCAACCTTGTCCCCAAGGATGGATTAATTGGAAAAAATAATTTATTCCACCGGGATCCCTAATCGTATTCGACATGATTCTGTTGGGCCACACAAGTAACGTTGGACAGTCAGGGTACCCATAAGGCCGTAGAGATATTGGCTTGATGTCTCCGCAAAGTGGGATGCCATGATCCTGTGACCGATTTGAGCAAGCTCTTCATCCAAGGCTCCATCGAAGCTTTATTAGAATTTTAACGCACTGATGTTCCTAGATGAGGATCTTCTTTGTGACGTTGGACAGATGGAGAGGAATGGCGGATTTTTCAGCGGTGAACTCGATGATACTGAAAATCAGCGACGCCTTTCTTTGGTGGCCTTTTCTCTTCTATTTGATTTCTTCCTCTCTTCTTCTTTCCACCCCTTTTCCTATTTCTTCTTTTCTTTTTCGTCATACAAGCGCCTTCTCGACGGTGCTCTCGTTGAATTTTTCATTTAGCTCTTTCAAACATGGAGGCTCTTCTGTATTCACGCCAAACGAAAGTTCCATCTTGTTGAACTTTGCATTCACAGCAGAAAACATCTCCTCCATCGTTTTGATCATTTTCGCTTCTCCCACAACAAGAGAGCGCACCTCAGCGTGCAACCGCCCGATCCTTAGATGCTCGCTCTGATACCACTTTGTTACAAACCCGATCCGGTTCGCAACGGATTTGATCTTCTCGGAGGGAAGATCAGCCTCTTGACCCGCTTCGAGGGAAGGGTCGGTCCTCCTTTGTGCGCAAATACACACTTTTCTTGAATAAAGTTTCTACAGCCGTTTTTATTCTCATTCATTACGTTAAATACAAATTACATAAATCATTCAACACCACAAAACTAGAACAAGTCTCTCATCCAACATAGAATCCTACCCTATCAAGACTCCACAGACCAATGAAATAAAAGACAAATAAAACTGATAATTCTAATCTAACTAGATAGAAAGATAATCCTAATCAATATCCTACCAATGGCTAAAATCTAGATAATTTTTTTTTTTGGGGAAAGGTAAAATCTAGATAATTTATTCCGGCCAAGTGAAACCCATGTACGTACGTAACATTATAAGTATGTAATAGATAAAGTGATAAACACACCTACATAATTCATAAAACACAACGCAGTTAGATACAATGAATGTTAAACACTCAACATAAAATTCATGCAAAAAATGAAATTATAATGAAAAATAAGAAAACATGGGAAACTTGTGACCCACAGACACAAGGATCATGATCAAGGAAATGTAGTTCTAACTCAACTAGAGTTGAAATCAACATACAATAAATGTAAATGCAAAATAAAGATGAAAATTTAAAAAGTAAAAAAAAAAAAAAGAAGAAGAAGAGGAAAGAATAAGAAAATAGGCACAAGAATTCACCGAACTAGCCGAAGAAACAAATAGAAGCAACAAACAATAAATAATAAAGGCAAAAAAACATAATACCACACTCATCAAAATTTACCCAAAACATGCATATTTTATGTTTTGATGATACACAACTAATCCCTAACAGAAAAAGGAAAAATAAATCAGCCATCCCAAATGAAGGAAATTTAAAAATGTGGGAATCTACCTGTGGTGTGATGGTTCACGCTTCAATTTCAGTTTTTATGACTGATTCTAACAAATATTAATATCAGTGGGAGGCAGTCGTGAGATGTTTACTGCTAGAGAAAATAGTGAAACATAAGTAAAATGACAAAAAAACGAGTCTGAAATATTAAGAGGAAGTACACTTCACTGTCAAACTCGTGCAAAAGTATCCACATCTATGGCTGAAAGTGACTTTTCACACACTTTCTAAATATGCAAGATTAGATCTATCCCTTCAAAAATATTTTGAAAATCTCACTTACTGTTAGGATTAAAGAAACAAGTTAAATTCAAGTAGATCCAACCGTTGGATCTTGAGACCAACTCAACTTAAAACCAATAATTGAGATGACATAAATCTAACCATAGGATTCTGATCAAATCCATTCAGATTATTTCCCTTGATGTTTTTAGTAAAACCCAAGTCTCAATGGGAACTTCGATCTGAGGAATCTAAAAAAATAGAGTTCACTTATTTGACGGTTGAGAACTTGGGATCAACCAATCCGGTTGTTGAATTCACAATCTGATTGAAACATATTGGTCGACCAAGTTGGTTTAGCTAAACCCTTATGTAAAATTTGAACTTTGCTTCATAAATTCAAAAGGGTTTTAGTTGACTTGGTAGTAAAAAACTCAGACACGGCGAGAAATTGGCCAAGGAAAAGCGAGTCAACTCGGACAAGTTGACAATTGACTCGGACAGTTTTCAAACAATGGTATGTACATATTCAATCTGATTGAAACAGATTGGTCGACCAAGTTGGTTTAGCTAAACCCTTATGTAAAATTTGAACTTTGCTTCATAAATTCAAAGGGGTTTTAGTTGACTTGGTAGTAAAAAACTCAGACACGGGCGAGAAATTGGCCAAGGAAAAGCGAGTCAACTCGGACAAGTTGACAATTGACTCGGACAGTTTTCAAACAATGGTATGTGAATATATGTATATGCCATGTATTGTATATCTATGACAAAAAATTGTATGTAAATATATGTATATATGGGATTTGCTACTGTCCATCGCAAAAGCCATTTCGCAGATGGTCTGTTGCATCTGACAGCAGCCACACAGGCTCACTGAGAAGCAGATTTTAATCAATGACAAAAAAAATTGTACATTTAGTAGTGGACATATACCCCGTTATTACCATTCCAAAAAAAAAAACCCATTATTTTAAGGGTCCTTTTTTATTAGTACTTTTTCTTCATTAATAAAACTTCCACTAAATATCAAACAGAAAATAGTTATGGGCATGAGTGATGAGCCATACAAAAATGGTTCTTCTTGCTAGAAGTCTAGAACTATGGATATATGTACATTTTTCGATGAGATGGGGGGTGAAAAGCTATTGTTTTTAAGAAAAATGATAAGTAGACCCCAACTTAAAACACCCTCTTGCTCCTACCAGCAACTACATCAATCAAATCCTAGAATGTCAATCAACTTTTTGTACCATTTATAGCTTTTCTCCATTTTCAAACAGTGATAATCATAAGTTCTATGAATACTAACTTAAAAATTATTCAGCAACCATGTAGGGAAGATTAATTCAAATAAACTTTGATTGAAAAAGGATTAGTTCCATGCCTTTGAATACATGCAACAACATTCTTATATGAGACCAAGGGTATAGATAAATATCTTTGACAAACTTAAAACACATTTGGGTGTTTAGCAAATTCCTAGAACAAAGTCAATTCCTGAGATGATGGTGGCAAACTAGCAATCCATAAAGGACTTTTAAGAATTTTGTCATAACAATCCTAGAAAATATTAGCCATAATTGAACTTGATTGCTTTTACGATACATTTAGTCCAACACCCTTAGTTTTCAAACCCGAACTTCAACGATTGAAAAATGCAATTCATATACTTTTATAATTTCTTTGAATAAAGACAAACCTTTCATCATCTGACTCGTCTATGTCATCATCAGAATCTGCAGATGTAATGGTCACATCCGGTTTAAGCTGAGCAGACTGGAGCAAAGGAGGCATCACAACACTCATGTAAGGGAGGAAATCCTGCCCAAGGCACTTACAGAGTCTGGCCCATGCCTACAAGTACAACATACAAACAGAAAAATAGAAAATTGATTCAACAAAGACATCACTAGAGGAAACTATGTGCATGGGGGCTTCGGGTCACATTGAAATAACCCAAACAATAAAAAACATACCTGTAGCATGTAGCTTGTTGTCGGATCATCTGTCTCCATGGGATATCCTTGCAATGTCATGAGCACTTCCATAACCTAGCATAAATAATAAGCTAAAAGGATGAAGTAACCATGCTTAACAAATATTGGGAATAATCAGCTATAGCACAAATATAAGCATGCTGAAAAACAAATATCAGTTCAAAAACAACATGCAATGCCTACAAAAGGAGGTTTTCTAGTGGGTAAGAATTATAGGAATTTAGGCTAAATGAGTATCAAAACATGGGTCCCTGCATATCAAAGTTCACAAAATGGAGCTGTTAGAAACTTTAGAGCATTGTCAAATTCAAACATTGAGCATTAGGCAGTAGGGCACACGGTTCAATAATCTACCTGTTTAGCATCATCCCTGAACTTCTCCTTGCCCACAGCCATTCCAACCAAACTAATGCATTCCATGGATTTAGCACGAAGCATGCGGTTAGACTTGTCAGTTGCATTCACCAAGATCGTTTTGAGAAAAGGCATAACCGCATCATAATATTTTTGGAAGTGTTCCTGCATAAACAAATGTGATTTCAGAACACAACATTTCAAAGCAAATGATGAAATAATTATCTAAGCAGCCTTTGGGGTACCTGGGATGAATCCGCGACTGATGCTAAAGCCGTCAATGCTCCCTCTTGCACCATCTGCTTCCCATTCTGGATTGCATGATAATAAAACATTATAATCCATCACACAACCATCGAGAAAGAATAAGGCGAAGTAGATCAGTGGCAGTAAATCCAATACAAATATGATATGATATACTATACCTGTAAGAGGATAAGCAATTTGCTCACTATTCCATCCAAGTATGGTGTTAAGATATCTGGTGTGCAGTTCTCACTGAAGTTGAGAACTGCTGAAGCGGCATGTGCCTATGGAATAAGAAAAGAAAAATATGAACCCAAAAATGTTTCTTGCTGAAAGAAACAAATCAATAAACAATAAAAATAATATGAGCTACAGGCGAACAGAACGATTCATCAAGCAGCAGAACTGGACAATTGTTTTTTAATGGTAAATTATATCATTAAAAAAGACCAAGATGGGCAAATTAACTATCATTATCATAAAGTTCTGAGCTGCTGGTTATAGGAAAAAGAATGTCTCAAATGAACGAAAAGTAGACAAACAAAAAGTACTTGGCGCTACCTTTAAAAAAAAGTAATTGGCGCTGATCCAAGCACCATCAACCTTTTTGGACAGTTATTTATTTGGATTCTTTATATTTTTATTTGATAAATATGAAGCACATATAAGACAAAAGTAAGGGAAACAATTAACTAAATCAATGGGTTGAAGTTAAAAATAAGGGCAAAAAAACACATTTCTTTGCATAGGTTAGGTAAGACATACAGCGTGACAATTGCACTAGAGAGGGCCATGATGCAATAAGAAGTCAGATGTCTGAACACAATGCTAAAGTGTGGGTTGTATGTTTTAAATTTTCAATTTTTTTCAGGTGCCACCCGATAAAAACCCTAGAGATACTACAAAATATCAAAGCACCCCAGAAATATCCTTGCCAAGAATTTGCCCCGTACGGGATTTGTAAAATATGCTACAACAGGTTTAACTCACCACATTTGAAACAAATGGAAGCATTACCTAATAATTGTAATATCTGTAGCTTTAATTTTGTACTAATTTTTTAATGATAAATAATTATATTAATAGAAAGAAAAGGAGGGGGGTGACCCTGCTGCCGAGATGGTCAATACAATAAAGAAAACATGAACATATATACAAACAGAAGGCCCTCAAGGGAGGAGAAAATCAAATATCTCTAGACTCTCCCTGAAGACCCCATCCCTGGCAAGCCTATCGGCCTCGCTATTCGCCGATCTTCTAACATAGTGAAATGAAATGGTTGATCCTCCTACACGGTCCAAGATCTCATCCGTCCAATGCGCAAATCACCAGGGTGGCGAGAGGCTTCCCTTCAACTATCTTATAACGTTAAGGGAATCTCCTTCCACTAATACGCAGTCCAGGAGTGTACGCTCCAAAATCAATAGACCTTGGAGGACTGTTTTTAACTCTATCTCATTTCAATCTGCAATCCTGATGGGGCCCGAGAAGGAGCACTTTGTCGACCTGCTATCATTTCTTAGGATTTCCCCCAATGCCAGAAGGCTCCGGGTTCCCCAAACTAGAGCCATCAGAGTTGAGCTTTAGCCGACCTAGGGAGGAGGGCTCCAATCCTGTGCAATAACTACTCTTTGATCGTTGCCCCAGGATATCTCTCTTCATCCATGCCACAAATCGAATGCTAAAACGAACCTGAAACTAGGGAGAATTCACACTCATGCAATGGTTAATGCAACTGCCTTGGACAAATGAACAGGGGGCTTTTTACTAAGCCCGTAAATAACCTAGAGTTTCTCCCCTTCCAGAGGACCCATATCGTGGCTAGCATCATCAACTCCAGAGGGTGTTTCCTTTCTTCAGCCGGGTTACTAGAGGCCAGCATTCCAACAATTCACTCAACCTAAAGGGGAAGACCCAACGCATGCCAAATCTTTCCAGGATTCTCCATACGTACCTGGCCAATCTGATGTGAAGGAACCAGTGATTCATTAACTCTCCTGCTTCCATGTGCAAGGCGAATGATCTATTATTAACATATGAGCGAAGATGGTCTACTTAGTTTACGAAGCGAGCTTCACAACCAACTAGGAAGCTTCCGACAACTATTATCTATTATTAACATATGATGGTTGCAAATATGGTCTACTAAGTTTACAAAGCGAGCTTGGGTAGAAGTGAGCTTCCCATCCAACTAGGAAGCTTCTGATACAGATGGTCTACTTAGTTTATGAAGCGAGCTTTCCATCTAACTAGGAAGCTTCTGATAACTAAGTATAAACCCCGTTCTTGTAATATATTTCATACTTCACTGCCAAATCCCACAAATGCTACACTCCATACTTTATCAAGGGCTAAAGGCTTTGTATAAAAATACAAGAAGATAGCGTTTTTTTCTCTCTCAATGACATGCTAGCAGTGGCCTACAAGTCTAATATCAACAATATTTGGGTAAATACAAATGACCAAAGTACAAAAATGGATAACCAAAGTAAGCCCTCTTCTTTGAATGCATTCATTCAAATAGTAGTTGGCCTCAGCTATTCATAGTGTATTTCATACTTCATTGCAAAGTGCCACAAATGTTCCACTCAAGGAGAAGTAGCATTCCTAAGAAGATAATAAAAGCATGAGCTATATTTAATCCACAAATTGGTTCTCGTACTTTCAAAGGGGCTGTGAATCTCACTCTAAAGGAAACTTATTACTATCAATCAACAAACAGAAGGGTCACCAAACGCAAAAAAAATGATGAAAGAAATCAATTTACCTGTACTCGGGGATTTTGGAAATCATCCATAGCTGAGGCTAACGCAGGAAGCACCCGTTGATGGTATTGAACTTGTAGATCCGGACCCAAATCTGTAGACAGTTGGCCAATCGCATTAATGGCTGCCCAACGCACACGTGGATGGGGATCCTGGAACGAGTTCAACACCATTGTCACCACTTGCTCCAGGTTTTTTATCATCACCTGCAGAAAATAAGAAGGAAAGAAAGAAAGAACACCATCAAAAGATAAACAGAGATGAAGTAAGAAAACCCATCAAATCAGTTGTGTTTAAGTTATATTGTGACATCCTGAAGTAGCAGACACATCATCACTAAAGCAACCCATCAAAAGAAAGAACACCATTAAATTTTATTTCGCTTGTAACATTACATTACTATGTAGCAAGGAATTCATCTCTAATAGATATTGAACTAACCATCATATTACCTGAATTCCATCTTAATTCTGAACTCATGGGATAAAACATAACATAAAACCAGAAACAAATATAAAATTCAACCTCATTCCAATTCATACGGTGAACTGTACATCTCATTAATCATGTTGAATCACAATTTCATAATTTTTCTTTCAAAATGAATTTTGGAGTTGTTTTTAATGGAAATCATATAAAACAGTAGGACATGAGTTGCAAGTTGCTGAAATCTTAGCAAGACAGCTAGTACCTTCGAGCACCCTTCCGCAATTTGTGCCAGGGTGATGAGTGCCGCGTGATGGTTCTGCCATTCGGGCGCAGCTAAATAACCCGGCAACAGCTCAGACGCAACTGGAACAATCGTATTCCCTCCCAACGAAATCGATAGCCTATCCAAACACTCCTGACCAACACTGTAGTTACTCGTCTCCCCCGCATCCTCATCCTCACTCTCCGCACTATGCCATGCAGGATCATCCTCAATATCCAGCAACATCTTCATAAGTATCGCGAACAACCTCCCAATAAACTGTGGCAACTTCCTCATCATTCCAGGCGCACGCTCCCTCGCCTCCGCGAGGGTAATCACAAATTCTATCGCTAAATGCCGCGTGCCCTCCTCGAGCCCATCAGCCTCAGCAATCTGCAACATAGCTGCAACTACATCAACCAACTGCCGCCGTAAGAACTTGGGTTCCGTTCCCGCCAGCTCGATAAGCAACTCGAGTGCCTCCTGGGCCGTGGCCTCTTGCCCACAATTAAGCGCCTCAGTCAAGGTCTGCATCATGGCAGGGAGAAGATCCTGAAACCGATCACGATCCGACGGAGATGATAAGCACTGGATAAAATTGATAGCAGCACCAAGAGAGGCAATACGAACGTCGGGCGAGGCAGAAGAGAGGCAAGAGAAAAAGACATCATGGAGGGTTGCGAGGTGGGGGACTAGGGTTTCACCGATGAATTGGGAAAGGTGGGCAAACATGAGAAGGGCGGATTCTTGAAGGCGAGGGGAATCGGAAGTGACGCATTGGAACATGAAGGGGAGGAATTCCGGCCATCCGCCGTCAGGGAGGATGCCGGAGGCGAGCTCAGAGACGGTATCACAGAGCTTTTTGGAGATTGATTTTGAATCTTCGCGTTGGACGCAGGCTAGGAGGTGAGATTTTAGGGCAGTTTGAGTGGATTGAGAGAGACGAGGCCAGAGATAGGAATCGTCTCGGGTTAGTTGTTTTCGGAGGAGGATTGCAGACATGGCTCGGAGCTCGACATGGGGAGAGGATTGGAGGAGGTGGGCGAGTTTTAGGGTTAGGGCATCGGGTTGGTTTTGTTTGCAGAGATTGAAGATGGATTCGGCTTGAGATCGTTGTTCGTTGCCTGCGGACATGAGATGGGAGATTAGAGTTTCGAAGGAAGCGAGATCGGGTCCGAGGATTGAGGCGATTTGGGATTGCTGGAATTGAGAGGGATCCATGTTCGGTTAGGGTTAGGGTTAGGGTTTTTTATTTTATTTTTTCTGGTTTTGAGGAGGGGGGTTCTGGTTTACAGATACTAGAGTTAGAGGTTATGATTCAGTTCGGGGTTTATTGAGAATTCTGGTTTCTAGGGATTTGATGCGGTGATGGAAACGCTCTCTCCCTCTCGATCTTTCTGAAACGGCGGAGGAGGAAAAGAGAAGAAAAACTGGAGGAAGACGAGGGTTTTTGTTGTATGGGTTTTTGGCGGGCGGCGGGGTTAGGGTTAGGGTTAGAGTTAAGAGTTAGGGTTAAACAAGGGGAAAAAGACACGTAGCGGGAGATTAGCCGTTTGTTAGACGTGGGGTTTCAGTGGATTATGCTCTAGTGGGGACATTCTGACGTGTGATTGGGTTTTGCATTAGGTGGGGCCATCTCTAGATGAATCGATGATTTTAAAGTTTTAGCAACACATTATGGGGCCCTTCACGTGGATGGTATTGATCAATCAAATGCTTTATGGCAAAGGCTCCTTGCATGTTTCGCGTGTCAGGACTTTCTACTCTATGTATCTAAGCCGTTCATTTGTTGGGCCCGAACTTAAATAAGTTGTGCCTCAAAAAACACCCCGTGAGGTGATCGTAGATGTTTATATACTATACCATCATTTTTAAACCCCAATAGATCAATGCTTAGGATCATCCTATTTAAGTGAGGCCTAACAAATAAACGGTTTGGATCATCAAATAACATGGGCTATACTCTTTTTTTGTATACATACACGTACGATCAGAGATACCATCGCACTAGGCATTTCGGGATGGTCTGTTTCATCTGACAGCAGCCACGGAGCCTCACTTTTCAGCAGATTTTGTCATCATTGACGAGGTGGCTGCTATCGAATGCGATGGACGCTAGCGAATCCCATCTTTATTTATTTATTTATTTATATATTTATTTTTTTTTGGTAGGTAAATGGGATTAGGCAAGACTCCAATAAGATATCATATAAAACACAAAAGGATTACAATGAGAGGGCTACAAAACAGTCAGAATGAAGGGAACACACTCCCTTGAAATTACATTGAAGAGAAGCAGAAAAGGAACTAAAGGGGTTTAATATCAAGAGAGCTTCTGATCTAGGGAAAGATCCTAAAAACATCAACATCTAATATATATTTTTCTAGAGAAATCTTCAATGCAGACGGATAAAAGATCCTTTGGAAGGCTTTGATTCGGGATGTTTTTTCCTTTGATCGGGCAGTCATGCTTGGAGAGGAAATCAGCACCTCTATTCACTTCTCTCCATGTATGGGATATGATCCAATTCTGAAAAGATCATAGTTCAGATTTTATTTGGTGCAGTATGTGTTTTTTCTTCAAATGCAGGAAATGAGGCATCTAATGGTGTTAACCGCAAGGAGGGAATCGGATTCAATCCAAAGATTTGCTATGTTTTTTTTCCCTTGCTAGCTTAATACCATAGAATATTGCATCGATTTCTAGTTCTTGGATTGTAGCAGCAGCAGTGTTAATGGAGAAGGCAGTTAAGGGCTCTTCAGAGTTATCTCTCAGTAACCCTCCAATAGCAGCAACGTCTCCTACCAAAGCTGCATTAGAATTTAGTTTACACCAGCTTGTTTCTAGAGGGGACCAATGACATTCACAAAAACGGGGAGCTGAAGGTTCTGACAAAGGGAATAGGCTCTGGAGGAAGGGAGGTCGTTTAGACCCAGATGAATGCACCTTGATCTGATAATAAGGAGAATTTCATTGAGGACTGATTTCTTGTGCTGGAATTTTTGTTCATGAATTCTCCTGTTTCGTTCTGTCCAAATGTGATAGATGGAGGCATTGAAAGCAATCCCATCTTTATTTGGTCCCTATGAGCGTTTAAGATGCTTAATTATTTAATAACTGTGCACATTGTAATACACATTTTGAAGAAAAGTATCATACTATGAGATGGAGGCATTGAAAGCAATCCCATCTTTATTTGGTCCCATTTCTACATTCATGTCTGATTAAATACTATCTCCCCCCTCCCCCAAGTGGGCTCACCCCCATTTTCTTAACAAAAATCACATAAATACCCTTGGTACACTGGCAACACTAGGGCCATTGATTTAGAACCAACAAAACAGCTTTTGGCATCATTGTTCTTTCTTACAACTATGTTAAGAGCAGTGATAAATCGACCCCCTAATATCTTAAATTGAGCCCCATCTCTCTCTCTCCCCCCTGTCTCTCTCTCTCTAAGCACTGCCCTAAATGGGGGTCCATTTAAGACATATGGGGGTCGATTTAAGTTAATTGCAAGACAGAAGTTATAATTAAATTCTACTTTAACAAAAAAGGGTCCGTCTCTTATCATTTTCCAAATGAAATTCAATAAAGCGCACATTTGGTTCAAACATAAATATAAGCCCAATTGAGGGTGGAATTTACACAGGGGTGAATTTAAATAGGGACAATACCAATATGTTTCCAGCCCCAAGAGGTGCTTTTCTAATTCCAGTCCACCCCATGAAATTTTTATTAAAATTTTTTTTATTTACTTTTTAATTTTATTTTTTTATTCAGTTTATATGAGAATCAGAATAGGAATCAGAATGCTGATTCCGATTCCTGATTCCGGCAATCCGACTCCAAGTCCAAACCCACCATAGATCGGAGGGTTGGGATCATCCTATAGAATAGATTTTTTGGGCACAACCTATTTAAATTGTGGCACCCTTTTGTTTGTCTTTTCCGGAAATGAAAATTTTCATTTATTCAAAACTATTACAAATACACCTGTACACTATCTTTTTCCGAAAACAACGGGGAGAGAGAGAGAGAGAGCGAGAGAGATGAGAATTCCATCATCATCACCATCAGGTAGTAAGACTACACCGTGCTGTAGCAAGGTGGGCTTGAAAAGAGGACCATGGACCCCCAACGAAGACGAGCTTCTCTCTACTTACATCAACAAAGAGGGCGAAGGACGGTGGCGAACCCTTCCCAAACGCGCCGGACTCCTTCGCTGCGGCAAGAGTTGCCGCCTCCGTTGGATGAACTACCTTCGCCCTTCCGTCAAGCGTGGCCAGATCGCGCCAGATGAAGAAGATCTCATCCTCCGCCTCCACCGCCTCCTCGGCAACAGGTCGTCATCATCATCATCATCATCATGACAATCTGTTCCAAAACCAACTTTTTAGGGTTTGTTTTTCATTTTTTCTGATTTTTTTAGGGTTTTTCTTCTTCAGGTGGTCTTTGATTGCAGGGAGAATTCCAGGGCGTACGGATAACGAGATCAAGAACTACTGGAATACCCATCTCAGTAAGAAGCTCATCAGCCAAGGGATAGATCCAAGAACACACAAGCCATTAAACCCTAACCCTAGTTCTCATGCACCTATTCCAGCTGCACCAAAACCTATCCCTATCCCTAACCCTAAGTTATCTCTGCCAGAAGAAACGGGTCCTAGTGCTGATGGTAACAAGTATTTGCAAGGGACTAACCTTGATCACGAAGACGATGAGATGGAAAACTGCACTGATGATATATTCTCTTCGTTCTTGAATTCTCTGATTAATGAGGATATGTTTATACAACAGCAGAATCTGGTTGCACCTTTGGATCCTCTATGTTCTTCTCTTCCCACTTTTGGTAATGGCACATTCTGGGAACCAGCCGTTTCGTCTGCTACTGGTGCAGTTGAAGGCGAACATGGGGACTTTGAAGATCGTGTTGATAAGCGGTTTTGAATCATCTGTTCCTCTAAAGAAAAAGAAAAAAAAAGAAATCAAAAGATAGTATTGTGATTTATATGTATGCTATTTCTTCAGCTTTTTTTCGCGTTCTTGTTGTTGTTAATAAGTTGCAGATCAAACTGCAGGTACATCAAAATATGATAGGCTTTCTGTATTTGTATTTGATTATTTTCTTCTGGGTTTTCCTCAGTCAGAATTTAGTGAATGAATGCATGATGAAAGGAAGTTTCTCCACTACAAGAAAAAAAATGTTTTTCAACATGCAAGAAGAAGTAGAAATTAACTATCGGTCCTTTCCCTCCATATTGCAACTTCTCTACCTTAATTTTCAGTTGTTTATCATTTTGACGCCATTTACATGACTCCGTTCTACAGATGAAAACGATATTGAAAAATGATCTTTGTTGAAATGAAACACCCTTATCATATGTAAAGCTCCATACTCCATAGCCTCATCAACAGTTGATTTTTGTTTCAAAGAAACTTTATTTGCTTCCTGCTAACTCAAGCAACTGCTTGAAACTTTATCCAATGAAAAGAAGAAAAATCCAAATGCAATAGCTATGCGGTGTAACAAAAAAAAAACTGTGCTTTGTGGAGCCATTGACAATTTGATAGCATTAAAGCAACAGATTAAATTGATGGCTACCTTGCAGATGAAATCTACTCATAGGTTCAACTCCATTAAACTATATAATCTGCCAGTTCTGGTACGTTTTAAACATCTCATGATATGACCACGCTGAATGAAAAACTGGCTTATGATTTTAGATGAGATTATACCATATATTGAATTCAATTTCATGAAAATATAATCCATGTTGTTGTCTGATCCCAATAATTTCATACTCATAACACCTGAACTCTGAACTGTATGATCATATGAGCAGGCTAGCTAAATAAAATATGCATGCAAGGAGTTCATTTTCATCAAGTTGGTTCAAGTTATAATATTTGATCCAACAGCTCACTTTTTGATCGAGGAGCTGCTGTTGGATCAAATATCAAGGGTGGTGGTACCTTATCGTACCACCTTTACGTGTTCATATGGCCCTTCATCATATAATTTATCTATTTTTACATGCTTCAAATTGTTTACAGTTCTACACAATGTAATACAAAAGCACTTTTTGAAGCTCAAAAACAATAAACAACAACTCATGACTCCCTGATCAATATGAGACTACTTTGGTATGCTGGAAAATGTCAAAAAGGTTTTGCAAAATAATCTTCCTTGTTATGGCTATCGGTGTTTAAGGTTTGGGGTAGTAGATATCACACTTCTCCATGTACGTGCATTCATGAAATTTCTTTTGGTTAGTGACGATAAAAAACAGACCATTCTATATTCATATATGGCCATATCCGAAGGGTGGTTCTGCCAGATTAGCCTTTCGAAAACCAAGGGATCGATCAGTTCTAACACAAATAACATTTTCTTGCAGTTATTCTGGATATCATGAGTCCAGAGACTGTAGCATCAACGTTTGAAGTTTGAACGAATATTCAAAGATGCAGCTGTCACAAATTTTTAATGCTAGGCACAATCGCATGCAAGTTACCTTTCATCTGCAAATTTGTCCTTGAACAGCCAAAATTTCACTTGCAAGCTGTGTTTTGTAATGAGAAGAATTGCACCCAAAAAAGAAGAAGGATTGAATACAACTACATTGATGTTTGAAATTTACAATTCAATCTAAATTGATCTAAATATTTTACTTTGTTCAAAAGGAAAATGATCATCTAAAAATAAATACAATCATTGCATAATGACTATTGAATGAGTTCCTTTGGCGTGCAACTATTTGCTTTGATTAGGAAATTGATCTGAGTTAGATTTGTAGTATAGTTTTGAATTGGATTTAAAGGCAAATTTTAACTACTAAGCTAAGTGACTTCTTGTAAAAGGATACATATAGTGTGTAATACCATTGAAAACAACCCAAAAGTATTTAATCAATAATGAAGTTTTGGTTTCATTCCTTTGTAATCAGTGTCACGAGGACATACATAAACGAACTAATTTAGTTGTATCCCTGATTGTCTTCTGGATATAAACCGGTGTTTAAAAAAATGGATGCAACGCGAAACGCGGCCAAGAAAAATCCTTTTCGACTCGGCGTGGGCACGACCTAGAATGCGGTTAGCGTGGTTGAGTACTTGGCTAACGTGGTCATAACTCGGGAGAGTCGAAGAAGTTTTTATTGACTCTGTAGGCACAATACGGAAAGTGGATGCGGTGCAACGCGGAACGCGGCCAACATAAAAGGGAGTCGACTCGGGGCAGTAGACGCGGACACGGGGGAGTTTTAAAACTATGATATAAACCACAACAGTGCTTTCTATGACAGACCAAGGCTTTAGTTATTTCAGCTTTTTTCTCGTTGAAATATGGGAAATCACTAACTTGATAGGTACAGACATGCCCGGTAAGGGCAACGACAGACGCATGATTGTAGGAACACGTGAAAAGAGCGAGAAGAGCATTTAGAGAAGACAAAGAAGGCCTGAACATAGTGAGATTGGGAAACAAAGAATCAGGAAGGAGTACTTTAGGATTAATTTCTTGAAAGAAGTTGATTATTTGTTTGCAAAAAAGTTTTTGCCTTTGAGTTTACATGGAATAAACAATTAAAAAGAGTCCTAGTAAGTGACAGCTTTCCTGCTATGTAGAAATGTTGACATCTAGTAAGACTTACTAAATAGATCCATTAATGTATCTTTATCAAAAATTGTATGAGGTGATCCAATGGCACATTGTGTGGAAGAAAAAGAAAATGTAAGTTTGCAAAACATTGAAGGTGCCGTGTTTCTTTAATCTTCCAAGAGATGGGAGATACTCATAGAAAGAGGCAACAACGCTTAATGATGATAGAGAATATTTTAGTCTTGCTCAAATATATTGGAAGTGTCAAAGATTAGGATTGTTTGATCATTATGATTTTTCAGCCACCAGAATCAAAGGTGAGACCGGTCGATGTAGTGCATAATGAAATCAAGAATTAAACACAAGATCGAACACATAAAAAACCACAGTGCCAGGTATAAAATCCCAGACAGCAAAAAGGAGAAGCCAAGGTTTGAGATTGATCTTTATTTTTCTTTATACATTCATCTGATGTAATTAAGTTCACAAAGACTAAATTAATACCCAGTTGAAAATATTATTGCCAACGAAAAGCAAGAAATATTCACACCGAAATGCATTGCCTTCAACTTAGCTAAAATATATTGCAATGATGAAAAGTCAAGTTCAAAGTTCAAAGCAGCGCTTAACATTTTTCACGGGAGTTTTCTAAGTTTAGAGATTGTGAATGTAAATATGGAATCAAACCAAGTTGAAATTATATGTATAGATACATAAGTACATTCCTCTTCTATAAATAAAGCAAAGCTCTTTCCTACTTTTCAGGGGATGGAGGGGGTGGAGTGACCGACCCTCTATCTCTAATAAAATTATAAAATCCAAATCGTAATACTCTCTCTCATCCTTGCTCAAGCTAGACTCAACCGTATAGAGACTCAACGCCATAAATTCGATGAAATGTCAGAGAAATACTTGACATATTTTAATGGCATTGTTTCGAGTTAAACATATTAAAGACATTTCATCCATACATCAAAACCTAGCAAATAATAGATTGATTTTTGGAATGGATGTATACATCAACTGAGATTGAGGCTCTAGCTCAATGATAAAGGCTTTGGCCTTCAATCTTGAGGTCAGATGTTCGATCCTAGCTTACCTAATAAAAAAAAAAAAAAAACACTAAACATGATGAAATGTTGAAAAATAATGACGTGAGGAGCTCCAAGAAAGAGCAATAAATAGGAATATTCTTATCATTAAAATTTGAAATTAATGTTGTTTTGCAAGAGTGACGGCAAATAGATAGTTGTTACTCTCTATTTATAATTATAGATTGGAAATGTGTGTGTGTGTGTTGGAGAGAGAGAGAGAGAGAGAGAGAGAGAGAGAGAGAGAGAGAGAGAGAGAGAGAGAGAGAGAGAGAGAGAGAAGCATTTACCATAAAATCAAGTTGGGTTAAGGTTGATTACAATTCATCTTTAAGCTCAACCGAACCCAGCCCAAGTTGCACCCCTAGTACTACTTGAAAGGTATGTAGTGAAATCCCTTGTTTTGGTAGTGCCACTTCACATCTTTATCAAACACTTTTTAATCGGCTGTAGATAGCTTTTCAAGAATTGTAACAGCCGATAACATCTAATTAGTCTCTACTTGACCAAGTCATTGTGAGGACTGCTACTCATTCATTCCATTACTCCCTGCTTAGATTGCAGGAATTTCAATTCCTATTTGTTGACACACTATACTTGACAACTTGAACCATCCCTGTGCAACTTTTAATAGTGAGACCTTAAAAAAACTATAATCGTATCATTTACCTATAAATCTTGGAAAGAAAAATTTTCTTGGTAAAATTTTTTCCCTCAGAAATATTTTTCTTGGAATTCTAGCAGGGCCTTAGGTCTGACCTTTGACTGGCAGTTAGTCCCTCATGTTAGCTAAGGTAGTGGTTGGGAGCAATAAGTAAAGTCATCTTGTTTTGGTACCACACACCCACTCTTCTTTATTTCTTGGCTTCCAATGAGAAAAATCTAAAATAAAGGAGTGTATCTTTAATGTGCTATTTATGAGTCTACTCTGTAAATGATCATTGTTAAGATATGATCTTAATGATCTAACTTGAGTTCACTTATTATACATGTGTCATCGAGAGCATTGATTTGGGGATCCCTACACTGTGACCAACATGACCCTAAAGAAGACAAGAATAATAAATATCCTTGGATTTAGCTTCTTTGAGGCCATGTTTGGCTGCCATGAAAAAAAATTTCCATTAAGTTTTAGTTTATGGAGTGGTGAGAGAGGGCTAGTGAGGGTGGGAGGAGGAGGGTGAGAAAAGGCTGAAAAGCAAAGAAAAGAAAAACTCTAATCCAAATACAAATTTTCTTTTCACTGCTTTTTAATGAGTCATTTCTTACACTCTTCAGTCGAGAGTTTTTCTTTTCTTCTTTTTCAGCCTTTTTTCACCCTCCTCCTCCCACGCTCACTAGCCCTCTCTCACCACTCCATAAACTAAAATTTCATGGAAAAAACAATTTATGGTCACCAAACGTGGTCTAGTGTGCTCCTAAAGACGCCTTATTTGATCAAGGTTCTATGTTTGGACCATGGTTTTAAATTTCGGTTTCGGCTAAAATTTTGAACTTATCTGAAATTTCAGCCGAAAGCCTGAGCGAAATTCCACTCTCGCTAAAGAAATGCCGTTCTTTTTGGGAACAAATTTCGTCCGAAATTACCAAAATTTTGGCAATTCCGTACGAAATTTACTAATGGAAATAAAAATTAATATTTTATAGCAAATTTGGCTGAAATTCCTGAAATTTAGACCAAATTTCTTTGGTTTCGGTCCTCACCGAAATCCGAAATTTCGGTTTTTAAATTTCGGATTTCTGTCAAGATTTAAAACCATGCTTGAGACCAAGGTTTTAAATTTCAGTTTCGGAGTGTGTTTAGTTCCGTCCTCACAGAAATTGAAATTTCAGCCGAAATTTTGAAATTTCTAACGAAATCTCTTGAAATCATTTAACATATTCTATTCCCTACAAAATTTTGGGAAAATCCCAGAAATTTCGGCCAAAATTTCGGTAATTTCAGCTGAAATTTTGGGATAATATTAAATAATAAATAAACCCCATATGTTTTGGTGATATTCCTTAAATTTTGGTCAAAATTTTGTAACATTTCGAGCTTACCCAATTTCGGTTTCAGTCTAAACCGAAACCAGAAATTTCGGACCGAAATGATTTCGGTCGAAATTTAAAACCTTGGTTGGGACGAACCGCAATGGTCTATCCACCACTTTAACTATCCACCAATATACTGGATTTTATTACATATGGCATGCATGGCCCCTATGGAAAAATTTTACTTTATAATTTTTTTTTTTTTTTTTTTTGCAGGTTATTTTATTCTAAAAGTTATTGAATAGCTATAAAGGAATTTAAATTATAAAGTATTTAATAGCTCGATAGATTTTCTACCGGTGCTTCGAATTCTAACCATACCATATTTAAAAAACGAAATCATTTTCCCTTTTTGAAATTGCGTATACACCGAATTCTCATTAATATGCACACCAAATGTCAGTGTACGTATTGTAAGGCACATTCCACATTAAAATCAGATTTTAGAGATGAGTATATACATCAAATTTTGGTGTAAATACGTGCCCAGAAAAAAGTACAGTGGAAGTCACCTGTTTAGATGATCTAAAGCATTCATTTGTTAGTTCTCTTCGTAGATTGGCCGTACCCGGCCCAAAAATCTTCTTCTCAATGAAGAGGATTTTGAGCACATGACCTATTTAGGATGGGGCCGGTAAATGAATGGGTCAGGTCGATTATATAACTGGGCTCCATATTACTTTTTGTGGGCAGTGTATTTACCCATAAAGGTAGGACATTTTATGTTGGGAAATGTTATCAGCACTACTGTATTTTAATGAGAGCACTCCTCACTTTATTAAAAGTACGGTATGGCCTGCACCATAAGATGACCCAACCCGTCCATTAGATGGGTCACGACCTAAATAGGTATTGCCCCAAAAATTATTTCCATAGGTTGATCCTAACCCTCCGATCTGAATGTTAGAGGGTTGATCCTAACCCTCTATAGATCGGAAGGTTAGGATCAACCTGTGTAAATGATTTTTGGGGCACAACCTATTTAGGCTGTGGCCCATCTAATGGACGGTTTGGATCATCCTATGGTGCGGTCCATACCGTACTTTTAATAAAATGAGGAGTGCCCCTGATAACATTTCCCTTTATATTATGATATAATGACAAGTTTCAGAAGAACAAAATCGGTTGAAATTCTTTGGGTCTTTTTTGCTTAATATTCCCCTTTATTTGCTCTCCTATATTGGACTCTTCCATTGTCTGGTACAAGTCATTAGGTTTAGGAAAGACCAATGATAATACTTCTAAGATTTAGGGTGGGTGTGTAGTATCAAAACAAGGGCGTGTGAATATTCGACCCACTTTGTGAAGGGCATTTCCATGCGGTGAACGTTTATCAAATTGATTACCCTTAAACCCTGGCTTCTAGCTCTTAAAAAACCACATCCAAAATGTAAATTCTGATAAATTAAAAAAAAATCATAGTGAGAAACAAGCACTCCGGGCGATTCCACAGATGTATTATTCAAATTATCTGCAAATATTCTAAAAACTATACATGTTTAAACATACTTATGGAACGCGAAATTTCATGGGTTCAATCCTTGCTTATCTACCATCAATGAGAAACTAACTAGTCTTAATAAATAATCTCAAATTAACATAAATTCCTGTTAAATTCTATTAATTGTAAAGCTTATGAAATTCCAATAAGTAGGACTATATGTTCAGTAAAAAAAGCATACTGTAATAATTAAAACAAATGCTACATTACAACCCATCAATTTGAAGAAAGAAACCAACCAAGAAATTCGAGTAAATTCATGATCGATGGCGCTACGTAGACATATAACAGGTAAATATCAAAGGGAAACGAAAAAAATTCACCTAGATTTCACAGTTAAATCTATTAACAAAGTTGTTAAATACCTCACCTCATTGTGCTGATCAGTCGCAAATTCGCAGAAGGCGCTTCCCGTTCATCAGGCGTAGTCACATGGGTTGATGGGGAGATCATAGCGGAGCGGAAAAATGAAAAATAAAATGGAAATTGGTAGACTGGAAGACTATATAATGGAAGAGAACTGTTCAGTCCCACACATTGATGAATGGAGGACTTGTGGATGAACGACAAATGTATAAGGACATGCATGTAGGAAGATGAAGAAATATAAATAGCAGGAGGAAGTGTAACGACCGTTAGATCTATGTTTGTTTGTTTGGATTGACTGGTAGATTTAGCATGTTTGTGTGGCTCACACACGGGTCTAGGGGAGACCCGAGACCCCTGACCAAACATTCCCACCCCAAGAGTCTAAACCTTTCTTTCAACTCACCGATCTTTCCAGGGGTATTTATGTCATTCTAAAAATGAAGTTGGTTATGAGGAGCAAGAATACACAAACTTATATAATATTCTTAAAAGTGAAATGACCAAAATGGCATTTTGTTGGCAGATTTTTAAAAATGCTAAAAGAAGGTACTTTCCTAAGAGACACTTTTGGGCCCTACTGGTGCCACACGTGGGTGCAATCGGATCCATTGACCTATTGGAGATCATGAGGCTAGCCTATCACAGTTGTGGAAACCTTGATCAGATGATCCTAGCCCTTTAATCTGATGCATCAACAAGGCGAAGTAGACCCTACTATCGTAAATCCAATTGATGGACCCAAATCTAGGACAGTTTCGATGGGCGAGATTTTTTATTTATGTCCCGTCAGCAAGGCAACCCTACTAAAATACCATTGCCTAGATACAAAGTGAAATATTCACCCCCTTTTTTCCACTGGGCCATCCCCCACTAGTGATTTGTGAATTGTGACTACCCTTTTACACTACATCTCTAAAATGATCAACATGTCTGTATTTATTGATTTATTGCGCGAGCATTTACGGATATTCAAACATACTCAAAGTCTTTGGTCAGCCTCCACCAAACGGCAAGAGTTGTGACTGGAGCCCGGCTGCCATTCCATGGGCTTTCAAAGAACCCATATCTTGTGAAAAATTTACAACCGTAGTGTCAAACCTAGAGGTGGCAAAATTGGCCGAACTGAACTGAAACCGAGTAGTTTTGTTAAACCAAAGCAATTCAAATTTCGGTTCGGTTCGGTCTGGACAATGATAAATGCACCACTTTTGATAGGAAAATGATAAATGCGCCCCTTTTCATAGGTTTGGTTTGGTTTCGGTTTGGAGTGTAACCATGTTCAATTCAGTTCGGCTTGGGGGTCAAACTGAACCGAACCGAAACCAAACCGTTGCCAGCCTTAGTCACACCTTCATTTTTTTTTCTCCTAATGCTAAGCTCGGCATGTTCCCAGGGTAAGGTCCTGATGGCATAAAATTTGTTTTACACCCATTTTATGTTTGAAAGAAGTAAAGCTATGCAAAGACATTATTTTGACATAAGTTAATCCAATACCAAGTAAAATCGCAACATGGCTAATAACACCAAATAAAGGAGTATTTTTCCACGGGCCTTATAACTGTTCAATTCCATGTTTTGGGCATGGCATAAAACAAATAATTCATTCAGCCAATCTAATAACTCATACTCCGCAGACTGTTGATATTTCACAGAAACAAATGAAAAATACCCCAAACACAGCTGACAAAATGCATATAGAGATGATGACCTTGGATATCCAAGAATTACCTAATAGGAAGGAGAAAGGCAAACAAAACTGTCAAGGAAGTCCAGTGATAACAACAACTATAATCTAACTCTTAACGGTTGGCCTTCGCAACACGTTCGATCTCATCTTTCTTCTTGATAGCATAGCTGTAAAAGCATACAAGAGTAAACATGTGAATCAATTAGGACAGGAGAACAGAAAATAGTCACTATATACAGAGATTAGGAAGAAAACTCAGAAAGCAACATATACAAGTAAAAAACAATTACCTGTTTGATGATCCCTTTGCCGCATTAATTAGTTCATCAGCCAAGCACTCTGCTATGGTCTTGATGTTCCTAAAAGCACTTTCACGGGCACCAGTCGTTAGGAGATATATGGCCTGGTTGACACGCCTGAGAGGAGAAATATCAACTGCTTGACGCCGTACAACACCAGCAGAACCAATTCGAGTTGCATCTTCTCTGGGCCCACTACATAAGAAGAATGAAAAATAAGAAAAGAAGAATGAAAAATAAGAAAAGAAGAAATGCATATACATGGGCAACAGGACGTTACATTTTCACACCTGTTAATAACAGCATCAACAATAACTTGGATGGGGTTGAGGTCTGTGAGGAGGTGGATAATTTCCATCACATGCTTAATAATGCGTGCAGCCATCAGTTTTTTTCCATTGTTTCGGCCATGCATCATCAAGGAATTTGTCAACCTCTCAACAATTGGGCATTGAGCCTTGCGGAATCTTTTAACAGAGTACCTCCCAGCTGTATGTGGGACATAAGTGGCATGTTTGGATGCAGACACACCGATGTAATCGGCCAAAGATATGTCGCCAACCTGGACACGAACTTAAGACTATCATGCCATGATTTAATAAGCTCATAAACAATATAAAAATTACGTGACTTGCATTTTAAGACACTGTAAAGCAACCATGAGATTGAAACCCAACGAATCCATTCCAGTGTCAATCTTGACATGTATCCCTCAAAGAATGAGACTGCATAGTGCAGTAGCGTGTCTTTGTGTCACCCTCTGTTACCCATGTCATGGGGAATACTAGGACATGGGACACCATATTTAATAATATAAGCAGTTTTTTAATGACGATTTATTAAAGGAAGCAAAAGCCAAAGATTACTATTTTAAGCATCAAAACAAAAATTTTACTCTCGAATATTTGGGTAATGTAGCATATTTTGTGAAATCACTAAAGTCCAACGGAACTGTCCCGCTAAAGGAGTTGGACAAAGTGACAATTAAACTCGAGGACCTGTACATGGAAGCATGTTACTTGAGACCAATAACTATATTTTCATAAATTTTAAGATTAGCCAGCAAAAGGCAATGGACCAGAACTCCACATACACAACTGGTGACACATGCACTCAATTGGGACTTATTTTGAAAAATCCATAGAGATAGAGGCTGTCATCGTATGTTTATTATTTGTAAGCTGCTCCTTTCTGTATGATGACTAACAACATGATCACTTAAAATGATTTGGGAAGATACCGGATCACAGAATACGCATAAACTGAAATTTAAATAACAAAAGCCCCTCCTGATATATCTTTGTAGTTCCATTTACTCCAGAAAGAAATGTCATATTGTGTTATGTTCGAGGTAACTAATTCTAGCTGAAAGTAGCAACATAAAAAAGCAAATGATGAATCAGAGACAACCCAGCAATCACAATTCAAAAATTAAATCATGAATTTCCCACAAAAAGTACTTCTATATCTCTTGTTTCTGATTTTGAGAGTGACAACTTGGGACATTCAATAATACCCTCAGCCAGTCCTCAGCCTCATCTTCTACACACTTTCAATCCAATTAAGATAACTAGTTCCTACTTTACATATTGTAATGACCAACTTTCAATAAATTCCCAAAGAGCCTTTTGTTTATATGAAGAGAAATTTACCTGCCCATTTACATATTCTGATGTCAACTTTTGAATAAATGCCCAAAGAACCTTTTTTGTTTCTATGAACAAAAACCTACTGGCCCATTTAAAGTACCATGCATTAACCATATTTACTAGCAATTTGGCAAAAGTGCAAACCTAGGATTGTGATGTCAATTTTGGGAACTTTGGAGCATTAGTACGCTTTCTAGTTCAATATGGGCAGCAACATACATTCTCAAGACAAATCAAACATAAGAAATTAATCGTTCAGGGTGTTTTCTTTTGTACTTCCTCCCCCCTTGACTCCTTATTCTATTGTTCATATCTCAGGGGTTTTTTTTTATACTTCCGTTATTCTATTGCTTGTAATGATCATCTCAGTCTTTATTTATTTTTAATGAAATCTTCTACCATTCAAAAAATAAATAAAAATTAATCATTCACACTAAAGATTTTATAAAAAAAATTCAAAGATTTTACGTTCATACAACAATATGAACTTAATCAATCTGAGTAGGTTCTATACATTAGTTCTGTTGGGACCGGGGTAGAACTCACCCTTAAAAGCTAGCCATTAAGGGGAGGGTGCCCAAAGTCCCCCATCCACATCCATTCACTTTTCCAATGTGGGATCTTTGCTTTCGCGTGGAACCCCCAACAAGTTCCTCGAATAAAAGACAGACTAAATAAAGGAATCAGATCTTAAATGTGTCAATCTAAAGAAAAAATTGACATCAATACCTGAGTGACAAGGGGGTGGTAATAGGTGACTGGACCAGGATAGGGTGATTATATTGGCCCAAATAATCCAAACCTAATGCAATGAACCTATCTCGATAGTCGCTACGCATCCAAGAAATCCTCTTATGAGTATGCTAATCTTCTTCACAATACATTCCAACCACATAGTATGTATACTTTAAACAGATAATTTAACGTTTTATATCATACATAACACGGAAATATCACCTTTGCATCATGGTTTTAAATTTCGACCGAAATCCGAAATTTCGGTGGAGACCGACACCGGAATCACCAAAAACCGAAACGGTATTTTATTTCGGCTCGGTCAAAATTTTGATTTTTCCGAAATTTCAACCAAAAAACCTGTTTTTTAAAAAAAAATTAATTTAGTATTCCACCGAAATTACGACCGAAATTAAATAGGGAAATGATATTTACGGTCCTTTTGATCACTAGGGACACCCACCGTTAGTGTATCTATGGAAAAAGGGGCTAATGTACTTTTTGTCAGAAAAATCCAGTGGATTTGATTGCAAAGTACACTGGAAAATGGGTGTCCCTGGTGATAAAAGGGGCGTAAATATCATTTCCCATTAAATATTGAATAAAATATTATTTTATTTGTTGTACCGGATTCCGACAGAAATTTCGAAATTTCGGTCGAAATTTCAGGGTCCGAAATCGGTACCGAAACCGAAAATTTAATCCATGCTTTGCATACCAAAGATCAGTTACAATCATCGAATGTATAAAAAGGGTTTTCAGAGCAGAGATCACTCATAAAATCGAATTGTATAATAGATCCAGTTAATGTTTCTCAAAAGGGATTGAATCGGGACCTCGCAGACCAAAGATCACATATGAACGTTGAATCGTAAAATAGATCAGGTTAAAATTTCTAAGAAAGGATTGAATCTCGAATGCAGTGGGCATTTGAAATGATGAGTAGAAAAACGAAAGGAAGATAAAAATCGGTAGAGGGAGACTGACCTCGACATCTTCGAATGACCATCTGTTGAACAGCTTCACTTCGGGCTGAGCTACAACGGCCATGGCTAAGGCTCAAAAGTCCTGAAAACCCTAGACGCCCAAAAGAGAAGACGAGAGCGAAAAAACATACCCCTAGCACAACGATTCATTTAAGTGAAAAAGAAGAAGAAGAAGTATCAAATTACCAAAAAGTTGCGAGGTTTCCTTATAATGACTGAAATACCACATTGTGGCGTGGCAAATGTATTCAAGTGGGTCCCACCTTTGGTTGATCAGAATCAGTCAATCAGAACCATCTATTTGATATTTTTGTTTGGCTTTGAATTGGCCCACCGAGAATTTATATGATGGGTGGCCGTGAAAACACATGAAGTCTAAAAAAAGTAGGCATGACCCGCTTTTTTTGATGATCAAAACCGTTTATCTGTTTGGGCACAACGTAAATAGGTTGCGCCCCAAAAATCATTTCCATAGGATGATCCTAACCCTCCGATCTGTAGAAGATTCCATACATGATTTTTGGAAATCTCCATATTCAGATCAGTTAAGATCGGAGGGTTAGGATCATCCTTTGGAAATAATTTTTCGGGCACAACCTATTTATGTTGTGCCCGAACAGATGAACGGTTTGGATCATAAACAAATTACATATTACCTGGACGCAAGGATTGGATTATTATTCTGATTTTTTTATCCAAAGGAGATCCAATGCGAGGCTGATCAAATGGACGGTTCGGATAATAGAAGGTGAAACCCATTATGCCCGGCACGACATTTTATTACAATTAGGTCACACCCTATTGAAGCATTCCTAAGTTATCAAAAGAACAGAAATTCAAGTACAAATTATCATTTGCATGTGAATGAAAGAAAAGTCACTCCATGTTGTAGTTTGTTTTTCCATTGTATCTCTTATTTGAAAAGAACAGTTTCATGAATAAGTTGGTTTCATACAAACAGATCAATTCACTGAACCGTATTGCACATGCCAGGGTGAGTCACACACCACAATGGCTGAATAGGTTCAGCCCCAATCCTTCTCCCCACCATCCGATACCGCCACTCGTTCAACCGATCCGTCGCCTCAGCATACCTCTTCATCCCATTCTCATCCCGATTCCCCGACCACATTGTCTCTGCCATAGCCGATGTCCTCGGCCAAATCCGAGAATCCAGGACCGTCGGATCGGCCTGCTCGGACCATAGTGCCACCTCGCCACCCAAAACCAACTTTGCCTCATCCTCATTCAACCCATAAGTTATATCATAATCATAGACCCTTTGCCATGTCTTGAAGGGCCCACACCATGATCCACCATTGCCTCCCTTGTAATTGAACGGCTGATTTGGATCGTCCCCGATCTGACGGTCGTACTGGCTATCGTTCCCGGTGAAATCCCCATGCCCACAATCTAAATAGTAGAAATCAGATGATGAGACGATCGCACGGTAACCAGCTGTCACGATTCGCTTAGTGTTGTTTGGGCCATTGTTCCATGATTGTAGGATGGTGGTCTCAGTAGGAAGCATTGTGGGGTCCACACTTACGTTGGGGTCCAGTAGGACATCTTCCCAATAGACAACCGTACGATTCTGTGAGACGATGAATGGGTGAGTGGAATTGACGAAGATCTGGAGGAGTTGACTCAGGGTCCCACCCTTGGATAGGAAGTCTTGGACCGTTGGATCGGCCTTCCAACAACCGGGAACGATCTCGTCCGCACCTGCATGGTAGAAAGATTCCGGGAAGATCGTGGTGACGTCACGGATGACGTTCTGGAGGACTTGATAGGTCTTAGGATTGAGGGGGTTCAGGTGACCGGTTCCCGGTTCGGATGCGAACCGGTCCGCCCATTCCGTCCCGGCCGGCCACCAGAACATGTTTGCGCACGTGACAATCTCTGGGTAAGCTTCCGCCCAAGATCCCGTATGACCTGCAATAAAGTCCGTTTTAAGAGATTGAATGGTAAGACACCTGATCCAACGGTTAGAAGTATCAGTTGGGATTCCCCTTTTTTTTTGGGTCCCACAATAGATTTTTTTTTTTGGTTGATGGGTAAAGCTGGGACGGGTCCCACAATATTGGTCCACCAAATAAAGGGTGACTGTTCTGTGGCCCTGTTTGAAAGAGAGACACATTTTTTAGGCAAATGATATGAATATGGTTAATTTAGCCCATCACCATGAAAACCCAGCCCATTGACCATTAACCTGCAACAAATCAGCCACCACATCCCCATTCGAGCAACCCCTTTGACCCATGCAGTGACCGTAGCTTCAAATGATCTGCAACAACCCTCTTTTCTACATCCTAACACCATTCAAACCCTTATAACCCAAATCCCTGCAGCAAATTTCAGCCAAACTCACAGATATTGCCCAAATCTAACCCTCTTTTCCCTTGTCCATGCCTCATCACAGATCCAAGCCTTCATAAAAAATGCCCAAATCTCTGTAACAAAACCACCTTCGCCGCAAACGACCAAACCCACAAAACGATAAAAGAAGAACAACCATTAAACCCAAACCCTTGACAAATTCCAATCAACCAATAAGCAGATCAAAACCCTCAAGCTAAAAAACCCACCTATTACATACCCTAACACAAACCCCCAAAATTGCCATTCGCCTCTATCCATGACTCGAATCCATTCTCGATCTCCCATAGCCTCTTGACCCTTTGTGAAAACAGCCATTCATGGCCACCAAACAGCTTGAACCAAACCCATAAAACCCTCTTCTCTGTTTTCTCTTCCTCCCTTCTCTGCCCTAAAGTGAGAGACGAGGGTATTTTTGTCCCAAAAATATCAACCACAGTTAGTTTAGGACTTTCCGTCAGGTTAAAACTGACGACGGAGGGGGTCTACTTATAACAAAATGAAACCACAGGGTGACAGGGGTCTACTTGTAAGTGTATTTTCCCCTTTATTTTATGTATAGGTTTGCTAGAAAAAGGGGATTCGGTATTGAGAAAAAGCAAGGGGGATTTAAATGTGACACATGTGCAACACAAATACCAAGTGTTTTCCTTCTATCTAAGCTCCTATTTTAACGGATTGGATTAAAAAAGAAGGAAGTAATATATTCGCTGCTTTTGTTCCTTGGGCCAGCCCCTTGCAGTGTTACAAGGGTCTGGCTTAGGGAAGAAAAGGTGGCGAATAAATAATGTGAGTGGTCCCCAGATAACCCCTCTGTTTTTTTCTGCAGATATAGAAGGAGAAGAAGAAGAAGAAGAAGAAGAGAGAAGACCGGACCTGGAGAATCAATTTCCGGCAAGACTCTGACCCCGTGCCGCATTCCAAACTCCACGACCCTCGTAACATCCGAAACCGAATACTGCATACCGGGTCCGTACGACCCTTTACCAGCAAGCTCCGGTTCAGACGGGAGCACCAAAGGAAACGAATGCGAATCCGTAATATGCCAATGAAACACATTCAGTTTATTCGCACTCATCGCCCGTATCGTTCTCATCAAATCCTTCACCGGATAGAAATTCCTCGACGTATCCAACATAACCCCCCGATACGCAAATATCGGTTCATCCGATATAATCAAACCACTCATAACCCTCAAAACCCCACTAGTATCGGCCCAAACAAGCTGTGATAACGTCTCTAGCCCTCTCATCGCGCCCCAAACAGTCTCAGCCGTTAGATTAACCTCGGCCCCAGATGTAGGGACAGAAAGAAAGTAGGATTCATCGACCCCTTGCTGGAGAGGGGAGGAGAGATCTGTGACGGAGATCGTGAGAGTGTCTAACGGAGGGGTAGCGGTGAAGTTAACGGCGGGTGGGATTATGGGTTTATGGTGTTCCGTGCGGATGAGACGGAAGTAACGGGAGACGGCGTCGTCAAGATATTTGTGGTTAGAGGAAAAGATACGAAAGGACGGGGAGAGAAGGGTGGCTTGTGGGTGGGGCCATGAGATTGTACGGGGCTTAGGCCAGACGTTGATCTGGGGGGTTTGGGATGAGATTGGGGAAATTAAGATGAAGAAGAGAGTGAGGATTAGAAGATTGGGTTGGTTCTTGTTCCACATCTCTACTTTCTTTTGGGGGTTTGGGGGATGGTACACTGTAGTGTTTGTGTATATATAATGTTTTGGAGGGTGGGGGTTTTTATGTTGGGTTGTGATTGGAATTTTGTGTTTGGCTTTATATGGGAGGCTTAGGATGGGTTTGGAGGTGATAGAGTGAAAGACGGTGTATGTGTTTGTTTAATGGTTTTGATGTGTGCAAGGACTGTCTTGATTAGGGAAAGGTGGATTGTTTTTGTTGTTTAGTCATAAGTTTCTCCGTGGGCGTGTTATAAGGGATGTGTTGAAATAGTGCCGGCTAGCCTTTTTGGATTTGCTGGGTCTGGGTTAGCCTCTCTATTGTCTTTGTTGCTCTTTGACATAAAATGAAAACTATGCTATGATCCTATGACATGCTGCCATGTGTGGAGTTTATGGCTGCTGATTGGGCATGACTTTTCTATTTGGCAGCCACGTGGCATAAGAGGTGTTGCCCATGTGGTAGATGGCGGTGTCAACAAGTGGCACAATCTAAGGTCTGAGGTTCAATCCCAGCTTACCTACCAAAAAAAAGTCTAAATTACAATGTTTAGGGCCTGTTTAGGCCCTGTTCGATTGATAATAGCATGATAGATTATATTAGTATAATAGGTGATGGTCACAATCGGTTGATATAATTGCAATTGGTTGGTGAATAATCCCCACCGAATACGGCCTTAGTTGTACGTTTTAGTAGTTGATAAATTTTGGAATTTCACTAATTCTCGGATAATTTTCAACTAAACACAATGGGTGCTTTTATAAAGCACTTACAAGATAAACATGGTAAGAGATAAGATCTAAAAGATAATCACAATCCTAATCCGGCCTACCAGATGCAGGAAATTTTATTTTCTTGAAAAAAGTTTCAATACACAAAACAGCCCCTTTGGATTATATGCATTCAGGCTGATGTATTTGATGATGAAATTGGTGGAAGGGGTTTCAATCGGCTCCCCAGTCAAAGCCTACGCTCTAATACATGTTATGTCTTTTTAGAGCTTTGATGAGACATTGTCTTATTTACATAATATCAACTAATAGTAAGGTCCTGTTTGTTTTGGATTTGAGAGTCGATTATGAGTCCAAAACTTTCTCAAATCCAAAACAAACAGGGCTTAAGCAAGCACAACTCATGTTATACCTTGCTTGCCTTGTCTTCATCAGATGTCTTTGACGAAAACAAGCCTTAGAAGGGTTCTATCCCTTGGATTAGGCTAAGATTGTGTAAACACCTTCTTTAAGTAGAAGTAAAACTATACATATGTCACACTAATAATTAATATTGTTGTGGCCCCATTTTATATAAGGTCTTAGATTGTATTAATTATAACATAGCCTTTGTCCATCGCGACCTATCTCTACTTAGCCACGTGTCACTTCCTTTGTCTTACTCATTGTCCTTATCTTGTCCATGTTTCCGGTGCATCAGATTTTATACCTATCCAGGAGGAATGGAACGTGGAATACTCTTAGATAAGTGTTGTCCATCACCAGCCACTCTCACACTATTTTCTTTGTTCAACTCATTGCTATTGTGTTGCCTATGTTTCCAATGCATTGGGTTTTTATACATCTCTGTTTGGAAAGAGGAAAGCCCGGTGGCTTCCTACTACCAAAGTTAAGTGGGAGTGTGCTCCTGCTATATATCTTGCATCTTTTATTGGTGCCACGATCACTGCCACGCTAGTGTCCGTGGCTGTTGCGGCCACCACAACAAATTCTATTAAAGACTGAAGAACGTTTCCAATGTACCTACATGCAATATGCACTTACATACAATATTCACTTTGAGCAGCATTATTGTCCACCTGTATGTGATTTGCATAATGTTCTCTTAGATGGTATTCGCTTATGTCTTATATCATTGGATTTTTGTATTTACTAATTAAAAATAAGCGAGTATAAATTATACACGTGAGAACATTGTTGGTTCCTAGTTCAAGTAATAAGGCACGAGAGATTATAAATTTATTGAGCATTAATTATTAGATCCCCTACTATATTAGAAATAAGAGAGTAGAAATTACCAGTTCGGGCAATAAGATATGAGAGATTATAAATTTATGGAGCATTGATTATTAGAACCCACATGAGAGTGAGAAAATAGGTTTAAGTTTATGGGATCAAGAACAAAGTACCTGAGAAGAATAAAGTTATTGTCAATGGCTAAGAGCAATCGATTTTACTGGACGCAACAATGAGGTGGGCGTCGGGATATGAAACTATTTCGATCTAAAGAAGCATTTGATTGTGAGGCAGACATGATATCTTAGGTCCTGTTCGTTCCAGATTGTCCTAACCGATTGTGAACCCCAAACCGATTATTGAACTCTTTATCTTCAATCGATTCTTACAATCCAAAACAAATGTGGCCTACTAATTTGAGTCCAATCAGTTTCGGACTTACAATCGGGTCTAAAAATCCAAAACAAAGGCCTTGGGTGGTGAAGATCACCCATTGGAGGGATTCCCACTTCTCTCCAACACTAATCACATAGAACGTGTGTCTTCTCTCCAACACTAATCACATAGAACGTATGTATAAACGGCTCCAACTTCGAACTTCAACCACTTCAAATTGAACACGAATTCAGCTTTGCTCAACTTCTCATTCCTTCGCACCGTTTCTCTACATCTCATAACCCCATTTCAGTCCATATTTTATTAGTTTTAGATGGCGAGTACGAGTTCTTCCTCATTCACCTTCTCCAAATTCGATTTTCCCGTTTCCAATTCTCGGGTCAAGAAGGGAATTGCAACGCCTATCCAATTCAACCCAATCCATGCACCCAAAATCGTTTCATCTAAAATTTGGCCCCTTTCTCTGTTTAATTCAAGTGGGCATCATTCATTTTCTTGTTTTGCTGCTTCGTTGATGGACCCAGGTCAAGAAAAGAGCCATTCCAATCCAATATCGAGGGCGGAGATTCCAGAACTCGAAGTTAAAATTGGGTAACCTTTCTTTCTGTTTTTGTTTATGTTATCGTGTACAATTCTTTAGATTATACGGTTGTTTTTTTTAATTGCTGTCTTTGGCTTTTTTGAGAAGATTATGCTTTCTGTTAAATGAGGTTCTTAACTAAACAATCGAACATGTCTCAATCTAGCAAGTTTTTTAATTTGCAATTTTAATTGATTTTTCCCTATTGTTGGTGTGACCTTGTTGAAAGTCGAAACCTGCTGCATAGTTGGTCATTTTCTTTCATTTTTTTTAAAAATATTTTTGTTTGGCTATATCTATATACAATCAAATGGGTTACTGGCGCGCATTGAATTATTATACACCACAAGGCCATAGATGACAAATTTCAAGTCTGCATTGTGTTGTTTATAATCTGTCCTGTCATTTTATGTAACTTCGGGGATAATACAATGACTATAGAGGAGTTTTTGTATGGTGCTCGACGTGAAGTCCAGAGTAGGCAGTACGGCATGAGTGCCGCCCTTGATATTTGATCCAACAGCAACATCTTAAAAAGGGTGCTGCTGTTGGATTAAATATCAAGGGTGGTGCCACCTGCACTAGACTTCATGCTCGGGCACCATATAATTTCTTACCATGAGATAAAGTTGTCAGTCTTGTAATGCCACTATCTACAATGTGCGCACACAATGAAAATCGTAAACAGTAAACACACCACAAGCCACAAGATAATAGTGTTATAATGCTTTGGCTAGATTGCCTACATCCATGGGAGAGAAACTATCTTCCACTACGAGCAACAAGAACAGAAGGTTATAAGAGATGACCACCATTCCCTTAACTCAATCTACATACGCTCAGTGCTCACAACACCAAAAGAATGAAAGATCAAACCTGAGAGCACCCACTGTGCAAGAGAAACCCACCTTCACTTTTCACACGTACCAGCTCTCTACATCTCCTACCTCCTTGCATAAGGTATAACATTGTCTTATATAACTTAGGTTAAAAACTAAGTCTCTCTCTCTCTCTCTCTCTCTCTCTCTCTGCTTCATATACAACCATTTGGCCAATTTCGATGTGTGAATCTTCTCTAATATCTACCATAATATCAGCACAGATTCTTCTAGCATATAAACACAAAACTATCTGCAAGACATAATTGAATATTGCCGTCAGCTCTCGCTTCAATGTCTCCCCACTCGACTTGTTCCATCTTTTCGGACTTGCTTGCCTTTTTTGTCAATGACTTAGCAAGACTCTGTTAAACTAGGATGCCCTTGCCTTTCAGCAATTTCTCCTACAATTCATTTGCAGGCTAAATCAATCATCCCTTGTTTTTTTTCCTGTGGTGGGATTGGTAAAGTTGTGTAAATTTTTTATCTTAGAAAGCTGAAATATTGCTATGTTATGCTTCTGTTGCCAAATCTTCCTACAAGTTATGATATCCAAACCCTATGGTGGGTCATCTACCTCTGCCTGCAATCATGTCAATGCAATACTGGACACCATACACATACAAAGCATTACACCTAGGAAATTGTATGCTTATGAATTTCATGTATTTTATATTATATAACATGAGAGATGTGAATATTATAATTATAATTTTTTAGTATTATTACTCCACACTATAAATGTAACTTGTGTCCAACACATTGATACGTTTCAAACACATAAAAACCATCATTCTTCATCTTGGTGTTGAATTCTCAATTGTGTCTGCAGTTCTGCACATGCTGCGGTAATTCTTTAATGTCTTTGGAATATCCTCTTGAACCGTTTATATATGTTTTCATTTTTATTATTTTTTGTTCATAAATGAATTTGCTGTTCATATTTGGCCTTTATGCGTGCAGAAAATAATTAACGGTGAGGATGGACATTTTTTATGCATGATCTGACTTTTCTTATGCATGAGGCTTATATTCAAATGCTTTCTCAGATTCCCGATAGATTATCACTTTACAGAGTTTCAAGCAAAAAGGATTCTTTGAGCTTCCGCTGCAAATTGTTATCCATAAATGATTAATTTTGTGTCAATATTATCAGAGGTGTCATATAAACACTGGGTTTTATTATTCACACTGGGTTTGGAGATTAAAGTAAACAAACTTCGAGATAAAAAATACCTTTTTCTAAAAAGATTCTCACTCCAGAGGCCTTGTGAAACATATATTCTAACAGTAATGAGCTTGATAATTTGGAGCTGTTCGTCACAGAAATACTATTACTTTTATTGAAAGGTCTCAATTTACTTCCTATTAATTGATTTTGTGGAGCTTGGTATTGATCATGCAATCATTCACTTTATTACCGCCTTACCAGGTCATTTTAGGAATATTTTTATTACAGGGAAAAATATTTTTTTCCCCTGTTAAGATTTGACAGGGGTCTATTCTTGCAGCATGTGGAACTGGCGAGGTTATCGCATTCGCTATCAGTTTGCTGGAGACAGTGGCCCTGCATTAGTTTTAGTTCATGGTTTTGGGGCAAACAGGTGGACATCATGTACATTTAGCTTCCCATTACCAAACAACTTATTTTCATTGGTATTAAATGCACATATTGCTTGACAAACATGTTCCTTTTTGTAAAGTGTTTTCCATTGCATACATCCATGATTTTTTTTTTTTTTTTCTCTTATATGTTAGCAATGAGAGATTTCTTGTGCTCCATTTTAAGATATAGTATTGTGCATTGTGGCAGGCGATCCTTTTTTATGTGGACAATTTGTTTTGATTTATTTTATATTAGATAAAGACAGAGATATGACAATTCATAAATAGAGAGCCGAGTTGCTAAGATCCACACATTTTTTGATGTAGTGGTACTGGGATGATAATTTGTAGTGCGTTGGGAACCATGAAATATTTGATTTCGGACATGATCAAGTTTATTCAATTAAGTTTTCACTTCTGTAAGTAAATTATATACTTGAATGACCAACCAAGTTGAAATGAATCTTGAAGAGGTAAAGTTGATTGGCATGGTAAATTCGCAGGGTACAAAGAAGAGGTAAAAACGTAATTTATTTAATTTTTTTCTTATTTTCTAAGATCTATATAATTTGCACGAGAGGACTTAATATCTTTAAACAGGGATAGCAAGGGAATCTGAGAACAACTTTCACAAACCTATACATGCAACATGTTTCCAAGCATTGGAAGGTGTGCAAAACTTGCAAACACTTGTAGTTTGAAAATCTTAGCACCCCACTCATGATCATGCACAATTACAGACGTACGCATGCCTCCCTATAGGCCAACAAAGTTAGCCAACTGCCCTAATATTACTTAAAAGTTTGGCACATTAATGAATGAGCTAGGAAAATAAAAAATAGAGGCTATGGGATGGTTTAAGTTTTGCATTTTTCTGTGAGTAGCAAATGGGAGATCTTGAAAGTGTTTTAGGTGTCCATCAATACGGATGCTAATAAGGTGGAGGCACATATGCCTCTGTCGGGTCCTTGGCTTTTCGTAAGTGAGATGAAGGTAGATTCTTGGTGGGGGGGAACTTGTTAGGGACATTTAATTGGGATTCTCATTGTTCCACAGGGCACGAGAGAGTTATGACTAGTTTAGATGAAATAATTGTTATTAGAGTTGATTTGAATGTTTCTTTTTTTCCATTATTGTTAAAGTGGCAAATGGCATAGTCTATGAATCAGGGATTCCTTTGGTAAAATGATCTAGAAAACATTTGATCGAAGCCATGTTTGTCACATAAAAAAATGAGCCAAACAAATATCATGGAAGATGAGGTATCAATGGTGTAGAAATATGTTTCCACCTGGAACCCATCATGAGGTACGCGAAGCCAAAAAATTCTCTTGTATTTGTCAGTAACAATTAGGAAAAATAATATAAATAGAAGGTGTAGAAATATGTGGAACTAAGATCATGGAAGATGAGCTATCAACGGTGGAGGTGAGCTTATGGCATACTTAGATACAGTGGAGTCATAATGTTTAGGCTTTAGAGTTATTTATTATCTGCAGTTGTTCAACTTCAAATCATTCTATACTGAATCATAATAATACAGGGTAGACTTGCTCTGTAAACAAAATAGATTTATCTATTTTTATGTGTTAGTTTTTTAATCACTATTAGTGCTTCTTTCCACTCTCCTTGGAATTAATTATGATTCATTTTGTCTTATTTTTAACAGCGATCATTGGAGGAAAAACCTTCCTTTTCTGGCAAAATCACATAAGGTTTATTCAATTGATCTTATTGGTTATGGTTATTCTGATAAACCAAATCCAAGTGACTTTGCGCTCAAACCTTTTTATACATTTGAGACGTGGGCTACTCAGTTGAATGAGTTTTGTGTTGATGTGGTTAAAGATGAAGCGTTCTTTATATGCAACTCTATTGGAGGTAACCATTTTTTCTATGTTTTCTTTTATACAAATTATTTAGTTAGTATCTGGTTTTGATGCTTTACTGTTTGACATCCTTGTTACATGACAATAGTAGAGCCGCACATTTCATATCGGCATCTTCAAGCAACTCTCCTTTTATTTTTTTGCACAGTTGATGATTCTGTTCAATCGGGAAATCACAATCTCTCTTACACCCTGGTCTAATATTTTTATTCGAATGAGCATGGTGATTTGATATATTCCTCATCTAATTCTTATCCCATCCCTGCCATTCTGTACCCCGTAATTTTTACAACTTTAAATCATTTAGAATGCTTTGCTATTTGGATTTCGATAAAAAAATTTGTGATTTTTGTGTAGGACTTGTTGGCCTTCAAGCAGCCACTATGGATCCTCAGATATGTAAGGGTATTGTCCTTTTGAATATATCTTTACGCATGCTTCATATTAAGAAGCAACCCTGGTATGGAAGACCTTTTATTAGATCATTTCAGAGTCTGTTAAGGTAAATTGCCACTTGATGCTTTGATGCTTTTTCTTTTCGAAAATTCTGAGCTATGTACAATCTTGTTGTACCTGGCCACGTGTGGACTTACACTAGTTAGGCACTACTATGACAGGAATACTGCAGTGGGAAAACTCTTTTACGATGCTGTTGCTACACCAAAATCTGTGAGAAGTATCCTTTCCCAGGTATCCTTCTATTAAAAGTTTTGTATATATTAATTCTCGTTTCATAGTTTTGAATTTCACTGTTACATAAAATGCTTGGAATTATTTGACTTCAATGGCATTGAGCTTAGAGTTTTGAGTTTTCTCATTTTTGTAGTCTAGACAAATGAAGAAAGTGAGCTAGATGCACAGAACTCCCAATTTAGTATCAATATTAGGGGATATACTGTTCCACTAGATTGAGTTTTTATTCTTTATTTCATCAAGCATAAAATCAGCTAATATTAAGTGCTTATAGTGGCACTTTTAGCTAGCATACCAAGATGTGTGAAGACTGTTAATTTCAAGGGAACTAGAAATCATATTTTTAGCAGGAAAAGGATTAAACTTTAATATTTATTTAACCAAAACAAGGAATGAAGGTTACTGAAATCCATAAGTACAAAATGCTACCAAAAGATAGAAGGAAGAAAAGTAGAATAGAGTGTGATCCGAAGAAATACGATAATGAACATGCAATGAGATGTTTTAATTGATACGCATGCGGTAACTATAAAAATCATGAACATGCAAAACTTGCATAAATTAAAACTATATGAAACTACCCAGAGATGAAGGGAGAAGGGAAAACTCCCTTGAGGGCTTACAATAAATAATAGGGAAGCGATATATGTGCCCCTTTTGATTACTTGGGACACCCAGCAGCAGTGTACGTGGCAATCAGCCCCATTGAATACTTCTGGCGTGAAGTGCATCAGCCCTTCTGCAGTCATTGATACACTGCTGCTGGGTGTCCCAAGTAATCATAAGAGGCGGATATATCACTTCCCTAAATAATAAAGTCTATTTAAGACTGAATGCATCATGAAATTCAAAACCAAAGCCCGTGAGAGACTGGTTTTGCTCTATCATTTTTAAGTCTGTAACTAAACTGGCTGCTGCATGCACAGAAGGTCCCACTGTGCTTTTGAATGCATTTAATTAAAGAAGAGTGTGAAGAGGAGGGCATTAAACTGATGAACTTGGACACAAACTTGTGTGGCAGTGTCAAAACACGAATACAAGGTCTCTGACAATGTGAAGCAATGAAGCTCAAATCGTGATATGCTGGTATTGATAACTGATGTATTATAATACTGTTATATCATGTGTACATGGGATGTAGAAAATAGCTTGACTCACAATGCGTAGTGTAATGTTTCTAGAATAAACAGAGTAGTCTCCCTTCCACCGTCTCACTAGCAGCCCTTGAATAAAAAGAGTCACATTTAGACAGGAAAATTGGCTCACATCTAACTTTTTTCGACTCCAGTTGTTATAACTGGTTCTGATCAATGTTTTTCAGTGCTACTATGACACTTCCAAGGTGACAGACGAGCTAGTTCAGAAGATTTTGCTCCCAGGACTTGAGCCTGGAGCTGCTGACGTGTTTCTCGAATTCATTTGTTATTCAGAAGGTCCTCTGCCCGAGGAACTGCTCACCCAAGTGAAGGTGAGACACCTCTCTACTGCGATCAAGAGTTCCACTATACATGCAGTTTTCCATATTACTCACATTTTCTTTTCTTCTTTCCTTCCTTTCTTTGCAGTGTCCAGTACTGGTGGCATGGGGAGATAAGGATCCATGGGAGCCCATCGAGCTTGGAAAAGCATATGGAGATTTTGATACAGTAGAAGACTTTGTTGTCTTTCCCAACGTTGGCCATTGCCCTCAGGTTCTCTTTCAACTTTCTCAAGACGGTTTTCTGATACTGGTTTCTTTTGGTGCATAGTTTCTAACTTCTTTTGTTTTCGTTCATGAAGGATGAGGCACCAGATCTTGTGAACCCACTTGTCGAATCATTTGTGGCACGCCATAGCGCAGTGGATGCTCGCACTAACCCAAGAACTATCTGATAATAAGATCATGAATTCTCTACATCACTTCAAAGATACTAGCATCTTTTCACTTTGGATAACAGTACCATTTCCAATTTAGACATCTTCTCCAACTATAACAGAAGGGGTATTTAGAAAACTTCGATATGCTTATTGGGTTATTTAGATTACAGTCAAGAATGAAGATTTTTGATCGATTGTTTTGATTCTGGAAAAGCCTAGAATGTTGGTACTACAAAGATATAATTCAAGTCATTTGATTCTTCTTGCTAATACAAAGTGCATGTTGCCAACTGCACCAACGTTGTTGTTTCACCCTCTAGCAGAGTTATTTCTGTTATTATGGGCTGATGACTGATTTTTCATGTGGGCTTTGCTCTACACTTAAGGTACTTTAGGGAGAAAAACAAAGGGAATTGCTATTGACACCCATGAATTCAGGTACGAAATGTTCTCTGTCTTATTTGATTTGCTTGCTTTATACACGTAGGACAAATATGAACATTCGATCTGCTTATAACATCTTAATATGAGATAATATAAGCCAGCTGATGGGGGTTTATCAACATATGAGCAACAATGAGAGGAACAGTCGATCTGCTTTTCTCTGAGAGAAGCACTTTTAATCCAACGGCTTATATTCGAATCCGTGAAAAGAGAAAAGAGCGATTGCATTTATTCCATGTAGCTAAAAATATTCAGAAAATAAAATTTACTTGTAATTGGTTTTCTCATAAAAAAATACATTTATATATAAAATCGTTAAAGGAGGGAAACTAATCAAAATTTCTAAACAAATAAAATAATGCTTATAAACTAATGAATTAATCCAAACTGCATACGAACATTTAGCGTCTAGAGAGAGAGAGAGACTGCTATTAAACGGTTAAAGGAAGGAAACCAGTTAGGGGAGGGAAACTGGCAGACTTTAACGCTTTTAGTTAAAGACGCGCTGAAGGGGGCGGATTTATCCTGCAAGGGGGGCAAATTTATCACCGCCCTAAAATTAAAGGAATAAAATAATGCTTTTACTGAGATGAGCACCCTTGTTAGACCTGGCAAGAATTGACTCGGACTTGCGGGTCGACCCGGCCCGCCCGTAATTTCCAGGTCCGGGTCAACATTTTGTGACCCGTTTCTAAGTTGACCCGTGGGTCAACCCGGCCTGTCAAAACTGGGTGGGTCCGGGTGGACCCCCGGGTGCCTGTAGAAGTGAAACAAAGTAATTTTTCCATAATTGTCATATAAGGGTACTCTTTTTGGGTACTTTTTTCCGTAATTTTTCTACTTTATAACACTTTTTCTGTAATTTTCCTCCAAAACTTTAGTACCTTATGATTTTGCTAGTTTCTTTTGGTACTTATTATTGCCAGCCACCTTTCCAGAAATAGTATTTCCATGCAGTTTTCACCACGTTTAATAAGACAAATCTCTCAACACATACAATTGCAAAGGATGGGCGAGAAGTAGCCTTTGGAGAAGGTGGCTAGCAAATACCTATAAAAGCAAAAAAAAACCAGAAAAAACAAAAATTTACTAAAAACACGGGTGAGTTGACCCGGCCCGTACGGGCCAGGTGCGGTCCATGATTCGTGACCCGTAAATTTTCCCGGGTCATTTTGACCCGGCCCGTACGGGCGGGTCAAATCCGGCCCGGCCCACCCGTTTGCCAAGTCTAACCCTTGTAGAGTTTAGTGGAGACTGTGGGCACACTCATGGGTGTAAAATGGTACATGAGTTTGGGTAGAGATGGTGGCCTATCAAAACATGAGGTGTAAAATGGTGGGCTCTACTGATGCTATGCATGATGTAAAAAAATCCAGAGTCAGAAAATATTCAAGTAAAATTTTGTTACGAAAAAGTTGTTTGAGAAAAAATTGTTGGAAAGAAATGGAATGAAAATGGAAAGAAACATGTTTAGTATATATTATATGAGTGTTTATATAGTGCCGAGTGTGAAGTGCCATGTACTTTTGACGTATTGCCTGTACCGGACTTTGCTCGCGTACCATACAATTTCTCTATATTGTAGACTAGTATTTTGGTTCATGCTATGCATGGGTGTAAAATGGCGGGCCACCATTCAAAACATGAGTTGTGGAATGGTGGACCCTATGCCATAAAAATGAAGTGCAAAACTGTGGTCCTACACTATCGATAATTTCGGTGCGGTGATTCTGCGTCCTAACTCAGTTTTCATTTACTCCTAATTTGGGTCCCACCGTCTCCACCCACACCCATACATAGGGTAGGGGCCAAATTAGTGAGATAAATTTGCAAAATCAAATTTTTAGGGACAATTTAGGGAGAGGGGGCAGTGGGAAAAACCGATTTCGTGCAAAGGCGTAGGGGTGAACCGAATTAGCAGGAGCCAAAATCAAAATTTGGGGGCGATTTTATAGATGCCAAATTAATAGGATAAATTTGCAAGGTGGATGTAGTAGTGGGATGTAAATCGGCAAGACAAATTTTATGGAAGGGAGATTTTGTTGGGAGTGATTTTGAAAAGGGGAGCGATTTTCTAGGGGCCATATATAAATCCTCACACTAGCTTAAAATACAGTGGGGGCCCATATTGTTTGGTTGATCCAAAGCATTCATTTGATTGGCCCTCACATAGATAGGGTGTGCCCAAAAAATCAGCTTCATAGGATATTCATTTAATAGAGTGTTATATATGTTTCTAAACCAGGATTTTGCGGCGAAAAATCCGTTTAATGAGTTCATCGAAGATACACTTTAACACCCTCTCTTAGCTAGTCTTTCTTCTTCCCTTGAACCTTCTTCTCTGGGCGACCCTTTCTTCTTCCTTCCCTATCCAAGGATCTCCAAGGTCGGTCGGTCGGTCTCTCTCTCTCTCTATTTATTTCGAGAAGTACCAATAGCATGGAGAGTTTCAGTTTTCTCTTTCTCTCAATTACAGTAATATTTAATCTCTTAGCTATGTACAAGGCAGAGGAGGTATTGTGTTGAGCCACAATGTTAGAAAGACAGATTCAAACCAAAAAAGAAATTGGTTCCTCGTCTAGTTTTAATCATTTGATTTCAGATATAGACAAAAGGAGAAGAAAGAACGCTCATCGTACTTATAGCTCATCGTACTTAAAAAAATGTTATATGATTTACGAGAAATTATATGATGCCCGACCGTCAAAATGTAAAGGGCGGAAGGAGACAAAAACTGCTGCCTTGGTTTTTGAACCAAGGAAAAGTAAAAAACGGTGTTTTCCCTTGGATTAAAAATCAAAGGAGAGAGATTTTGTCTCTCTCCGCCCTTTATTTTGAAGATCGGGCATCATATAATTTCTCATGATTTACATCTGAAAAGTAACAAAGTAATAAAAATTGGGTGAGATCCCTCTCAGTGCAATAATTAGTGTTCTTAGCCATAATAAACAAGGTCTTGGGGAGCCTTTGATATCCTCCAGATAGCAAGTTCTTGAAGTTCTTTAAAAAAAAAGGTTATTGTTCTCGGACAGCAAGTTCTCAGTCGATGTTCTTACCCGGGATAAAAAAGGGTATTGTTGAATAGCCTCTTGGCTTTGGGGATTGAGTTCTTTAGTAGCATTTGTGGTTCTTCAAATAAAGTCGTCTTCTTTCTCTCTGAACCAGAGCTCAAAGGAAGAAGAAAAGAGATCCGTTGAAGGTTGTCAAATAGGAGTAAAGCAAGGATCTCTCCAAAAACTAACATGGGACTCACAAACTCAAAAAGTTGCAATAGAAGATGGACAGATCTTCCAACCGGCATACAACGTTGATCGCTGCTCGATTGCATCTGATCGAATTTCATGAGTTTCGATGCGTATGTCAGCAATGACGATTAGGTTCTTCCTTCACTTCTTCATCACTTCCCCAATCCCATCCCAATTTCCATGGATCATGTTCTATGGTTACGACGAATGCTCCAGTTGCTTTCTTTATGTTCTTGACTCACACAAGTCTTACCTCATGCAAATCCCAGAGCTAAAAGGTGCATGTTGCATTGCCTCGGAACAAGGATGGTTACTAGCACACCATGGTACACAGACATTAAGGATTTCATCTAAGGCAAGGGGCATCTGGCCGAAGCCTTAGGGAAAGAATGGAAAACGCTCCAGAAGCTGGCCTCTAATTTCGTCATATGTGGTGTATCCTCTGCTATCATTTCTATCATCTTCACTTTAACCCAGTTCTACCTTCCCAACCACCACCTACAACCTCCATTTCCTCACTTATTCTCCTAGGCCTCCAACCCAAGAGCTACACACTCCATTCGATTACTTTCTTCCTCACAATTTCCGGTGACCTCCGATCATCGATGCCATTAAATCCGACCGCAACCTCATGACCTTGAACATTAACACCAAGTCCATAGAGATTTCTTCTGTTTTAATGGGAGTATTTGATTGAAGAGGGCTTCTTCAGATGCACCTCTTCTACTTCAATATTTTCTCTCGTGCTAAAATTGACTTACCTGAGATCAAAGGTTTTGAACTTTCAGATCATGTCCCGACCTTCTCCTCGCCTTCTACTTCTAAATAATGTATTGTTTTTGTGGTCATTATTCGTAGTTCTCCACTTCTCCTACTACTAACACTAGAGAGATCAACATGTGTCGTCATGGAAGTAGAGTATGGGAGATGCACACTTATCCCTCTCATCTGCAGTTCAAAGCCATCACATGTGTTAAATATATATAGCTAAAGTTGAGGTTTTGTATTGTTTTGATACCAAGCACCATAAGTTGGTCACTTACAATCCTTGTAACATGACCAGCAACCATCACAAGAAGGTGGCTACAACTGTAAATATTTCACTATCGCAGAAGGATTATCTAGAATGTGAAATTAGTGGCAATAGCGGTATAAAGGAATGGTTGGTTCAATTTGGAGAGGAGACAAAGATCTGGATATCATTTTTTGGGACAAGCGTACTGTGGGAAAAGAAAACCATTTGTATTCCTAATGAGGAGATGATTTATGTTCATGGGTGAGATGAGGATACTAATGATGAAAAGAAGCAAAAGTATCGCTTGGAAGCTGTGTTGGTGGAGCCACGGAGAATGAATCATAGCTTGTTTGTTTAAGGTGGGAGATGCATTGACCGCCTTAATAGTTTCTTTACTTCAAAAAAAAAAAATGATTAGACTATGGTTTGTTTTAGTTTTTAAACCCTGCTAGATTATGATAATCTTTCTAAAAGAAAAAAGAAAAAAGAAAAAAAAAAGTTGCCCATGTTTTTTGGTGAATGTTTGCAAATGCTTTTTTGTTATCTTATCCACTGCCTTCTACAGATCTACATATATGTGAAAAAACAAAATTCATTCTTTTTTGTCACAACTGCTCAAAGAAAAAAAAATCATTTTTTCAACAACTTGAATCTAAAATGTTCCATGTAGACAAACTCAACTAGTGTCAGGATTAGACATGGTCAATTTGAGCCGGATAAATCCTTTCACCTTCTTCATGAAATTTTTCTAAAGGATTCATTAGCCGACCCCAACTAGTTTGGGACAAAGGCTTAGTTGAGTTTAGTTGCGTTGAATCTAAAATGTGAATCAAGAGAATGGTTGCTGGGGAAAAGCTTTTCCAAAAAAAGCATATGACAAATGGAAAGAAAGCTGCTGCTTAGTATATATTATAGATAAATAGATATGGATTTATATGTAAATTTTATATCAAATATCATCAAATCTCTACCAGTCAGTCCCATGGAGCAGCCTTGTAGTCAAATGCTATCAAATCAGCAATCAGATCTCATTATTATAACCATTTTTTACTGATATGGGAGGCCCCCAAGATTCTCTTGCACCAAACACTGCTCCTCTTGTGCAACCAAGAACAAGATACATCTTTATCAAGAATTTAATTAACCTCTTATTTTATTAAACAAATCATAAGAAAACATGGAAGAAAAATAAAGAGAATCTCCTCCTTGACTCTACAATAAAAATCCATTGTTCTCGGACTATATCTGTCACATGATGAGCAGACAATCCAACCCTACACACATTAGATAAATAATTAAGAAAACTCTCCTTTCTTTTGACAATTAGAAAGGCTGAATTTTTGGGACAAAGGGACTTAGCCTTGTGAGATCATTTACATCACATTTCATATATTACCCTTGTTTTCTTCTATCTCAATCCTCTATCCAAGCCATTTAGGAAAACCACCACAGCTGTGAGGAGTTTCTCATTCAAAGAAAATTTTACAGATCATGAGCAAGTTCAAGAGGGTTTGTGTCTTCTGTGGGAGCAATTCAGGGAACAAAACAGCTTTCAGTGATTCAGCTCTTAACCTCGGCAGAGAACTGGTTAGTGTTGGCTTTTATTCTCTCTCTTTTTTTCACACTATTGCAAGATTTTGGATTGTTTACTGGGTTTTTCCATGATGATTTTACAGGTGAGAAGGAAGATAGATCTGATTTATGGAGGAGGGAGTGCTGGGCTCATGGGATTGATCTCTAAGACTGTTTATGATGGGGGATGTCATGTTCTTGGGTTAGAAAAGTTTTTTATACCTTTTATTTTCTCTTGCAGACTACAATTCATGAATTGAATAGGCTATTGATGCTGATACTGGCACTACGATGTTATAATAATTTCACGAACTCAGCTTATTTTTTTCTTTTTTTAATAGGCTTTTTTTTTTTTTTTTTTTTGATAGGTAAGCTGGGGTCAGGCAAGACCCCGGGTTAGGCAAGACCCCTACTAGATATCATTAAAAAGATAGAATCATTACAAGGGGGCCAAGAGGCCGGAACATAAGGGCCGACAGGCCGGGCACTTTTTTTTTTAATAGGCTTCTAATAGCTTTTTGGGAACTGTAAAAAACCTTTGACAGCTGTTTAAATAATAAAAGTCAAGATGAGCTTGTGCAATTATCAAACATTATAGTGACAATATCAGTAGCCATTGAATAAGAGGTGTAAACTAATCAGTTCCATCCTGCCTTGATCTGAAATAAGAACACAATCCTGATATTGATTTTTATGAAATAGTAAAAATAAGACAAAAATCATTTAGCCGACCCCAACTAGTTTGGGACAAAAGGCTTTTTTGAGTTGTTGAGAGTTGAGTAAAAATAAGAGAAAAAAAAGGATTCAAAATCAAATACCCATTTACTGTTACAGATAACATGGTGTACATCTTATATATGATGATATTAATGTCTAGTATTTGTTTTTTTCCCCTTTTCTAATGCTAGAGTTATCCCTAGTGCTCTTGTTCCACTCGAGGTATGAAATCTCTCTCTCTCTCTCTCTCTCTCTCTCTCTCTCTAATTTTGCATTTCTATGTTAGTATATAGGATAATAAGAAATATTTGTAATCAGATATCAGGCCATGCAGTGGGTGAAGTGATGATTACCACCGACATGCACCAAAGGAAGGCCGAGATGGCTCGTCGGGCAGATGCTTTCATTGCTCTTCCAGGTATAAATATATGGAGTCTCTTACTAAAATTAATAATCGGATTGAATTTTTGTATAATTATATACTGAAAGAGATTGAGGGGTTTTGATCATAGAACAAATGGGCCTCACTTTTACCTTGTCCATATTTTTTCTTGAAAAAAACATGAGTATCCATCTTCCCAAAGTTATGATAGAAAATGTAATTATACACTGGGCAGTGGTGTATAAACCTTATACATAGGATCACTCCTCGAACTGGTAACATATAGAACTTTATGATTACTGTAGGTGGCTATGGTACCATGGAGGAGTTGCTGGAAATGATAACATGGTCTAAGCTTGGAATCCATGACAAACCAGTAAGCTATTTCTATTCAAAAATCTTCTTTAAGTTTATGATATCCTTAAAATGTCTTCTTGAGAGAGAGAGAGAGAGAGAGAGAGAGAGAGAGTATTTCCTAAGATGGTAGAGGGATATGGTGATTAAATATTCTAGTAAGATGACAAGAAAGCCCTCTAAACACCCTTGTTTTGATTGCCCTTCAAAAAAAAAAAAAAATCCCTTGTTTTGATTGTTTCTATAAAATGATATGCAAACTTGTGTTTATGCAGCCCTCCACCAAAAAAAAAAAAAAAACCCTGATTTGATAATCGAGTTCATTTTGATAAAATGATATCCAAGCTCTAAAAAAAGATCCCTTCATTTGATAATGGATTTCGTCTCCTTATTTAGCTATTTTTTTTACTGACAGGGTATAACTTTTTAGGGATGTTTTCCAGGGAGAGAGAAATCCTTGAAGAAGCTCTTCCTGGGATTGGCTACCCCCCTTGTATAGTATTTCCTATCCACTGGGACTGTTCTCAATATGAATAGAGGATACCAAGCCTAGCTAAGGATAAAATAAGCCCCTGCTTGATATCCTCGTCGAGAACAGCCCCTTTGGGAATTGTAACTGAAACATATCCATCTAAGTAGGAAGGATATATACTTAAATCTTTTTCCCCAAATGAACTCTGCCACTTTGGCAGCCATGATCGGAAATATTTTCTGTCAGAATTTTTTTTCCTCTAATCCAAACAGTTTCGTTTGAATACAATTATATTTAATTGTTGTAAAATTTTATGGATTTGATAAAATGTGAAGTTCTGTGTTGTACCCAGATCGGCCTCTTGAACGTCAATGGATACTACGATTGCTTGCTTGCATTGTTCGATAAAGGCGTAGAAGAAGGGTTTATAAGCCCTTCCCAAAGGAATATCATCGTGTCCGCCCCGGATCCTCCGGAATTATTCCAGAGAATGGAGGTAAATTCATTTTTCAAGTTGGGATTTGCTACCCAATTTCCCAGAAAGACATTTAGTGGCTCACTTTTGCAGGAGAGACCACCCACACATGCTTATTTTTTAGCAGATTTTGTCTTATTCATTTAATTCATCCGAGGGGGCTGTTCTCTCCTGCAAAAGCAAGCTGCAAAATGGCTTTCCCGGAATTGCCGAGCAAATCTCACTATATATAATAGGAAATCTTGGGTGGCCATGACAAGTGCTAGGTTATTTAGAATCTTATAAACATAAATTTAGGGAAATGGTTTCTGGGTTCAAGTGTTTTGATAAACACGCGCTCCACTTGTTTGTCGTGTAGTATTTAAAGGGTTTTAAGAGCTTTTTGAGAACCGTAATATCCTGACATCCCTTTCAATACTACACGACAAACAAGTGGAGCGTGTGTTTATCAAAACACTTGAGCGAAGAAATCATTTCCCAAAATTTATTTACATTTATTAAAGGGAAGTGATATTTTCACCCCTTATGAGTACCAGGGACACCCATCGCCAGTGTATCAATGACTAAAGGGAGGCTAATGCACTTGACTTCAGAAAAATCCAATGGGTTTGATTGCCCCAGGTGTCACTGGTGATCAAAAGGGGAGTAAAGTAAATATCACTTCCCTTATTAAATATCTTTAAACGTAGATTTTTATAGAGCTATTAAATGCTTTACATAACAAATAACCATGATAAAGGAAGGGAGATGATAAATTCACACTCCCTGTAGGATAATTTGCAGCCCTGATAATGTGAATTGTGGCAAACACTGTTTGACGTCAAATCATGTTAAATGGGGGTGCAAGTTATCCAAAAGGGTCAGTGGGGTGCGGATTTATCATCACCCTAAAGAAATCTACACATGATAACAAACAGCCAATGGGGGACCTTTCAGCCCATTTTTGCAAGGGCATCCTTGAGTCTAGCATGCCTCTTGAAATATAGGATAGTATGTTATAAGGGATTTGCCAGGAACCATGTCATAAGGCATTTATGAGCTGTTGCATGAGAGATCAGCCACATAGGCTCAGATTTTGTCTTATTCATTTAATTCATCCCAGATGGTTGCTCTGTCATGCAACACCAGCCGGTGACATGCCTTTTGCAACGGTCCCTAGCAAATCCCATGTTATAATATGGTTTTAACTATATAATAACAAAATCTCTAACATACAAATTTATCTGCACTACCTTGCTTTGATATTATCATTCCTCTTAGAGTTATAAATTTCTCATTGGCGGGGCAATTCATGACAAGCAATCAACTGCCAATAAGAGAAGTTTAAATAAAAGGAGGCGTGCGAATACCATAACAAGAGAATCTTGCTTGAAAGATTTGATACATAGAAAGAAGAGAGAGACAGCAAGAATTGTGAGTGAAAAACTATTGGTTCCAATGAATTTTTTTTTTTCCTTTTTACATGGAAATTTTTTCATCCTTGGATCCCAAACATGATGGTATAGATAAAGGTAAAAACTGACTTTAGTTTATTACTGCAAAGAACAAACAATGCTATGCAACAGTTATGAAGTAAAAATCATATGCTTCAGATTCAGAATATAAAATGCAGGATTTGTATTGCCTTAAATACTGCTTTTGGTGGGCTGTGCAGGAATACGCACCAATGCATGACCAAGTAGCTCCCAGTAAGAGCTGGAAGATTGAAGATGGCAGCCCGAGTTGCTTGTTGTAGCTCCGTCCTCCTCGCCCCGGGGCGTTTCTCTTTTCCCATTGATAATATGCTCTTCATTAAAAAAAAAGGCATTCTAAATTCTGATTAGTTCCATTTTTTTGCGAATTCTTTGTTTCCTTAAGAAAAACTGTATTTTTATTCTTTTGTTCAATCTCCCCTATCTGTATTTCCTGCAACGTATGTCTCTACTCCAACTACATCATTCTCTTTTTGTCTTTATTTCCTCTTTCAATCACCCCACGGATGGGATGGATGAAACTGCATTTCGACGGAAGTTCAATCGGTAACCCGGGCAAGGCAGGAATGGGGGCGTGGTTTGAGATGAAAATGGTAATATTGTGACGTCTTATTCCTGGGCCAGCGGGGATCTGTGATGCAAATGAGGCTGAAATAAGCGAGCATATGTTGGAACAATGAGGAAACAAAGAGATATAGGAATTTTACTCTAGATAGAATCATCAGAGCTGCAGTTGCATTACACCACTAACTACTGTAAGAAGATTATCCTCATCCTCCCTTGAATGGATCTGTACCCCACTGGCCGAATTCCCATTCTGATGGATGGGAAGTGGTTTATCATAGTTTTGATCTCAGTAGAGAGTAGAGACTAAATGCATGTAACATCACCCCTTGATCGGCACAATTCTGATAGTATCGCGCCTTTCTGTCAGATGACAAATGCATTTTTATAATGATTTTCATCTGAATGTCAGAGTTTTAGCAAAATGATCTCAATAATACCAGTGAAACCCACCACCAGCTTTTCAAACTTCATCTATGCATGTAGCATATTTCACTCAGATACAGATGATGAAGCAAGAACAAAATTTTTTCTTGAGCAGTAATAACTAAGAAAAATGAAGAAAAAAACTAATTAATTGATCAAGAATATAAATTTCAACACCGACTTTATTAATTACAAAGAGCGCAGAATCAGTGAGCTAAAACTACAGTCGGCAACAATGAGAGCAAGCAGTGAAAAAGAGAGGCTCTGAAACAGGACATTGGGGCAAAGAGGAGCAGCACTGAGTAAAAGAGACTCGGTGGTCTATCAAGGACCATATCTTGAATTGAAGCTTGAGATATTTAGCTCCTGTTTCTGAAATGAGGCAAAAAAAAAAACCTAGACTGAAATCAAGCTCGAGAAACTGTCCCCACATCAAGCGGAGCCCAGAGAGCAGAATTGAGCAACAACAGTTGGCAGTTACTTAAAGAGAAGAACTGGCACTACTATACTCAACTACAACTCAACTCAACTAAGCTCTGTCCCAAACTAGTTGGGGTCAGCTAATGAATCCTTTAGAAAATTTTCATGAAGAAGGTGAAAGGATCTACCCGGATCAAATTGACTAAGTCTAATCCTGACACTACTATGCATTCAATAAAATTAAACAAAAATCTTCAGATTTATGAAACTCATTTCATATTTGAGAAATTTTCAATCAAAATTCTTTAAAAAAAATTAATAGAAGCATAAAGAAGATCTACTAATCGAAGGGATTAATTGCTATGGATGTGGTTACTACAAAAATAATGAAAATGAGAAACGTACATAAATTCAAGCTACATGATACTACCGATAGATAAAAGGAGATGGGAAGAGTGGAAGACACCCTTGAGGGCTTACAATAAATCAGAAGGTATATTTAAGAGTGAAAGCATCATAAAATTCTCAATCACTGCAACTAAACTGGCTGCTGCATAAAGGAGGTCCAACTGTACTATATTTTTTCACCCAGAAGTTATCTAGGAACCTGGAGCGGCACATGAAATTTTATTGATGAATAAAAGATGTACAAGAAGGGGACATCCCGTCAACTATCAGAGTCATCACTGCAAGAACTGAGCAGAGTAACGGTACTGATATAGGCACCAGTGCCAGCCCTCACCATGGCTTCACGCCATCTTCATCCTTCAAGTTATGGAACCCTTTTTTATGGTAGCAAGGGAAAGACCGAGATGGTCATTCCAAACATTACAAGAAGGAAAAGACAGATCATTGGGAGCGATACAATGAGAAGAAAATATAATAATGAAGGCATAATGGGGAAGAAAGGCGGCGGGCCATGGAGATTACATAATATCCTTGATGAAATTCGAGACCTGGTAAGGAGCCTTCATCCACAGCTTACTCATAGGAGGGGAACTGCTAACACTTGTGCGGATATTCTGGCTAAAGAAGGGGTAGCCATTGAGGGAACGATTGTTAATTGTAATGATATTACGGGGTCTCTTTAGGCACTGCTCTGCCTGATTCCCCATATTGTTTTATGTACTGGGACACAGACACTGCTCTGCCTGATTCCCCATATTGTTTTATGTGCTGGGACACCTTGTCCCTCTTTTACTTTATAAAATTCCTTGTTAATTCTCAAAAAAAATAATGGGGAAGAAAGATCCGATGGATCAAGGAGGGAGAAAATCAAACATTTCAAGCCCTGATTTATCTACGCCATCCTTGGCTAATTTATCCGTCACGCTGGCCACGCTGGCCAACCTCTGGCCAACCTCCGAACATGCATGAAGGGAATCAAAGCGCCTTCAACAATAACCTAGATTTCCTCAAAATAAAGGGCAAATCTCCATGGGGGAAACCGAAGAACCCCTAAGCCAACAGATGAGGTTTAAAGAATCTCCTTCCACAATCACCCGATCCAAACAATCTCTATCTAAGCATTTAAACCCTTGATGGACTGCTTGAACCTCCGCCTCGCTTGCATCTGAAAATCCAATTGGCCCAGCAAAGGCCCAAATAACATTGCCCCTCGAATTTCTAAGGATACCTCCGATGCCAGCCCTCCAAGTCATGAAACCTCCGCCTATGAAAAGGGAAACCCACACTCTAAGATGGGAGGCCAATGTACACACAACAGGCTTTCATTTCTGCAAAAGTTTCCATTGGAATTAATACAACATAAAAAGGAAACAGGTTTCTGTTTCAACAGCCTACCAACCATGTATTTTGTATTTTTTATAATGTGTGACAAACTGATTCATAGAGACAAATGATACTGCACAATTTTTTTTTTCTTTCTTTTTGAGCCACAAAACAAACCATTACAATAGGGCCAGAGAATGCTCCATACATGAAATAGGTCAGAAGGTCAAAATGAAACAGGTCAGAAGCTCAATGTCATATTTTTTTTACTTAAAAATTGACATGTTTTATCTCCATTGGGTGCTCAATCAATGACATCCTTCTGTAAATTTCACAAAAGTCTATTCTCTGGGATGGCTGAAGTATTCAGCTATAGTCTTTCACGTCTCGTATTCATGCAAGGATGCATTACATATGATATGTATGGACTGATAAAAAGTTCTGTAGCTGACTCTAACAGAGTTTCAAAATTGGAATTGAAGAAGTTTTTGAAGCGGCATTTTGATCCAGCTAATTAGGTGGGTATTGTTCATATAGATTAAGGGCCTCTTTGGATACCACCCAAATTGCTCCATATTTGAAAATAAGATAATTTGACGTTAACATTATATGCAGATGAGAAATTAAGGCCACTTCGGAAGCAATTGACTGGAATAGAAATAAAAGTCGTATAACCATTATTTGCATATGAGATTATATGCAAATAACATTATACTAATAGAAGATTTTTTTTTTTTTGGAAAGATTATACTAATAGAAGATTATATGCAAATAAATTTTAGTGTGTATCAAAAGGGGCCCTAAAGCATTACCTCCCAAGAACCCTTGCTGACAACTTGTTTATCATTACCATTAAATTAATGGGAATCCAGACAGTCCCTAAAAGACAAAATATTGATCCCTTTCGATAACATTGATAAAAATGAACAACTGAACTTATATATTAATGATAATTTCCACAGATGACCCCTAATTAAGAGACAAGTCAAGCTTGAAATGGTTCCTGCAAATGAGAATTAAATACATGGATTCTAGAACTCCACCTGCTATCATGCAGAAAGGATAGTCAAGATCTATAGAGTAAAAAAAAAAAAAAGCACCATATGGGAGAGTCGTAAACCATTTTGTTCCCCTCTGGATACCTCTCTAACAGATAGAGACAAATGAAAAGAAATTCAATAAAAGAAAATGCAGGGTACATCACTAAGAAGCCATGAATAGATGCGGATAGAAAGAAGATATCAATACAATAAGAGAATAAAAAAACAAATACAACACCAGATATCAAAGAAATTTCCTCTTTGTTTTAGCAATATATCAAAGGAAATTCTCAGTATTCTGACTCTAAATCTAATCAAGAACGAAGCAATAGACTCAAAGCAACTGACCAAGAAGAAGTCATAAGCAGTGTCCCATTTCTTCTCTCACAGGTATGCTCCCTCCTCTTTCCCATGCGGATCAGCACGTATTCACGCCATCCTTACAATCCCTTGTCAAGTTATTGAACGTCTCCACACGTGTCTTTGCCCTATACAGGACCTCAGTATCAACTTCTACTCTCATGTACCCATCAAAATCAACTGGCTTCCCATTGTTCAAAATGCTTGTTTCGTTGTACCACTCGCTCTTATTTCCCCACAACTCCTTGAAATCATCAAGCAAATGAATCTTAAATTGGGACCTTAACTTGTCAAAATAGTTATAGAAAGGTTCATTGGTCGCAATATACAAATTCCTCCAAGGCTGAATCAACTGTTTAAGCTTCTCAAGTAAAGCATCTGGTGATGTATCACCATCAAGATTAGGCCAGAGCTCTTTATTAACAGCTTTCTCTCCGCGAACAACATGAACTGCATCGAAATCCCAGTCCATCCTCCCACTTATCTCCGAAACTATATTCATCAGCCTCTTCGACTTCCAAAGAGCATGCCAAGGTCTCTGCACATACTTCGCAGCCTTCCCTTCACAAACCCTATACCAATAATTCTCTGGCTCAGGTCCATCAAATTGCCTCCAAAGTACTGTACTCTTATCTTTCTTCAATTGCATTGGCGTAACCTTATAACTCGCAACCTTCCTAACCGGAATCCGATTCTTCTTCCGATTCTTATCCAATTTCTTCCATTCAGTGAGGAATTCCATCTCTTCTACAACTGATGCCACTTCCTTCAAATGCTCAAAATCAAAGTAGTATCTAAAATCCTTCCCTTCCTCATCTTTATGACTCGGATTATACGTCGCAGCCAAGCAAATACTCAGATCCATCACAAACGTGCGGTTCAGATACTGCGCCTCCCCAAGACCACACAAAAAACTCCACAGAAAATGATTCATCCCTTTACAATAATCTCCTCCTCTTGTGTAGTACAAATACCTCCCCTTCCTGAAATTCGACTCCGATCCAAAACTCGGAATCGTATCATTGATATCTTCATCACGAACCTTAACCCTAACTCCTCCATTATTCGCCGGATCCGACCTCGGCTGCCTAGCATTCGTACCGGAATGCCACCGGCCGGCTTTCGTAACCTCAAAATTACAATCCTCACCGGCGGCAAGTGTAAATCTCCTGAAATCTCTATACCTCCTCCATGATTTCTCCTTCTTGTTCCTAAACCTCCATGCCACGTCACATTCCTCCGGCTTAGATCCGGCCACCGGAGTCTGATAATCCAAAAACACAATCGATTTAAAAACCTTAAGATTAAACCTCTCGATTGTTGCCAAAACGCGAGGATCTGAGCAATTGATGTTAGAATCGTTGCAGATCGAACCAGAGATCTGCGGCAGAGATTTCTCGATCGATTGGGCTGTGATGGTGGAGGATGCGGTGGGGGAGATTGCGATTAGATCTTCGCCTGTTTTGAGAACGGAATCATCGGTTTGGAATGTGGCGTTAGGGAGATTGGATGAGAAAACTCTAGTCAGGGCTTTGGAAGATTCGAGCCATGGATCTGGAGGTTGGTATGTGATGGCAATTACTGTAAATATGAGGACGGAGAAGACGAAAAAGGAGAAACATACGTTGCTTATGATTTTGATTAGGTTTTGGCCTATTGGTTCTGAGGCGGAACTCATCTCTTTCATTGATTCCGGCTTCGAGTTTTGTCTCGGGTCCGGAATCTGATTCTCTCTGTTGAGCAAAAGTAGGAAATGAGAGACAGAGAGAATTCTAGGGTTTTTTGAGGTTGGATCTGTAAAAATGGAGTGTTAGTGAAGTTTAAAGCAGCTTAGATCTGTGACTGGAGTGTTTGGGAAGGTTCCGAGCTGAGTTGGCTCGGAGACTCGGATGGGACTGATCCGAGTTGAAGTAATGGGACCTGAAGTTGAAAATAATTATAGAAACTGCCCCTTTAAGCTGTGAACTAGTGATTGTCGTTTATATTAAAGACTATTAAGAAGCTTAATGTGGACCCACCAACCTCACATTATTATATTAGTGTGATTGAACGCTTCAGTTGATGGGGCCCATATATATAAAATATGGGATTTGCTAGGAACATCGCTTGAGTTGGTCTTGACAAATCCAAGGCTAATAGGTGGGATTTGGGATGAGTTAGGGCCTGTTTGGGTACGTCATATTTTGTATTTAGATTTGGATTTGGAATTGAGTTTTGAATACAAAATGAATAGATCCGGCAGCTCATGTTGAGGGAGAATGAGAGGCAAGAGAGTACTTCCTAGTAGAGGGGAGAGGTTGAGGAGCAAAGAGGGTGAAGGAAGCTGCCAGATTTGTGAATTTCCAAAGCATATTTGGAAATCTGATTTTTTTTCATTATCAGTTGCTGATTTGGAAATCCAAAGATTTGATTAGGATCCAAATCAAAACGCAAAAAGAGCTGCAAATGTGAGAAATCCAAATCCAAATCTTCTTGGCATCCAAACGGGCACTGTTGGAAATCTTACCATTGTTAGAAATCTAAGTTGACCACTTGATCATTGCTGGAATCTAAGCTTGACCACTTGACCACCCATGCATGCTAGGAGCTTGCCACCTTCACCGTTTAAACTTTGCAACATTATGACTTATTACATTGAGACTTGCTACATTGAAACTTTGCTACATTGGAAGCTTGGTACATCAAATTGGCTATATTGGAACCTGCTACATTGGAACTATGCTATCTTGGAAATCAACTCTCTTGAGACTTAGGTTTTGTTTTGGAATTGTAGAAGTCTTTTAATTTATTCATGTCTTATATTTGTTACTGTGTTAGTAGTAGTTTATGGAAGTTAAGTATAGTTTAGAAATGGTAATCTCAGATTTGAAATGACAACCTATATTCTGGGCTTTGTATCTTCTTTTTTAACAAGTCATTTTAATAAAGTTTAAAATCTCTTAACTAGTGTAACAACTTCGTTCTTTGTGTGTTTGGTATCACGAGAGCAACTTTCTTCTCTCAAATCTTATCTTCTTCGTCCACTTGCCTTTGGGAATGAGGCAAGATGGACATAAGTCTTATCCAGAGACATAGTCTAACATATCCTTGTGGATCAAGGAGAGGCTCTGATTTAACACCAAGTAGTCCGTCCAATCAAGCTTGATAGAGATTTGGTGATGGACATTGTGGTGATGGTCAAGTTGATGGCGGAGGAATGTGCATCAGTCATGGAGGATTCAGAAGCAAATGGGTTGAATGGACACCCGAGAAGAGATGATTTATTAGATCAGATCTAGTGAGATCTAACCATTTGATCATCAAGCATTAGATGAGAGGTTTCAGAATAGATTACAAAACTAATTTAGATTACAATTCTCTCTTCGGCTCTTCCTAAAGTTGATCTTATCTTTATTACAGAATAGGCATTACCTCAATGTTTTGTGGGTAATAGGATATCCAAAGCAATGCCTACCAAATGGATGGTTCAGAACATTCAAACGTGGGACCCACTGTGACTTAGTGGACCACCTAACGGGACTACAATGAGGGCGCGCCCTACAAGCATTCCTCAATAGTTAATCCTTATTGCAGCGCTGAAACAAATATGGCATATATAACATCAAATTAAATGAAAAATATCTTTCATTTCTCCGTCATAAAGTACTCGCATATAGGTAATCCTTCTAGCTGTGCTGAAACAAATATTGCATATACATATTCTTTCATTTCTCCAGCATAAACTACTCGTAAATCAAGCATACAGATATACACAGGTTTGAAAGCTAAACTGAAATATTCATCAAATGCTTAAGACTTGACAGACACAACTTAAACTCTCCTATACCTTCGCATCTTCAACCATGGCTGTTCTCCTCGTCTTTCTTCTTTTTGTTTTCCTTCTCAAACTCCATCAACCGCAACCCCACCCAAATACATAAGAAACCAAAGCAAACCATAACCAAAGGATAAAATGAGAGGCCAGAACCAAAAGGGTTCTTCTCCATGAACACAGAAGGTCTGTACCAAAAAGCAGTTTCCATAGATATAATAGCCCCCACCATCACTGCATTCATGTATGGCAAAACCCGCGTCTGGCAACATATTATCAGTATAATCAAGTTCGTTGATAGAAAGAAACCAACTGTGTTGGAGGCCATGAAATATTTATAGCTTGCTTGATCCCAATTGCAGTTATTCACCTCACCTTGAATAGCTTTAATGGAGTTAGTCATTGGATTACCAGTCCAATCTTGACAGGCAGGAGGATTGAGCCCAGCTTGGAAGGTCACCATGGCTATAAGAATGGCCACCGCCATATAGATAATCTGCCTTCCACTGATATCATTGATAAGGTTACCATGTTTGGAGGACGCGTTATCGGACTGTGACTTGTCGGGCGGCTGGAGACTCACTGGGTTGTTATCCGGTTTGGCAGGAGTAAGCATTTGGATGATCTCGTTGTCTTCTGCATCAGTTGGACCCTCCTTCAAGATATCCAAAACTGTTAAACCGTTCTTGTTGACAGTCTTCATATCCGCTTTATTTTGACTCAGAAGAAGCTTTGTTATCTGAAATGTAATAACAGGTAATAAGCTACATAGTCAGGAGGCACAATATGTAGAGAAAAATATGAAGATTGAAGGGGGGGCTCTGTGTGTTATGGATTTTGACAATGTATTTTGAGTCCAAAATTTATTCTTGGCAAAATTGGGCATTTGGTTTGCAGCTGTGGAATCTATTTTTGACCCAAATCCATTCTACACATTGAAAGAAACTCTTCATTTTGCCAAGAATCAGTTTTGGACTGGAAATAAACTTGGCATTACCTTAAATTGAGTTCTTCTCTAAGGACCAGTTTAAACACAGCACAATATGAAAAGATTAGAACAAAAAATTGTACTAAAAGAAGCCATTCAGATGGGGGTAGTGATCCTTGGGAAAATGAAAAATCAATTAGTTGCTTTACCAGTGGTTTAACTGACTTAACTAAAGAGAAATGTATATTGAAAAAAATACTTACATCTGAGAGCTTTCCAATGGCCGACAGATGTAGCACAGTGTTGCCATTGATATCTGGCATGTTGATGAGGTTGATGATGCAGAGCTTCTCCACTAAGCACTTTACGGCTTCGTACTGATTGTGCATGACACTCAAATGTAGGACAGTTTCTCCCAATTGGGTTTGCATGAGAGCAGATTCAGGACTTGACGTGATAATCTCATTGATGACGTCGACTTGACCACTGATTGCCGCCAAATGGAGAGGTGTTCTTCCATTGTTGTCTTTTAAGAAAGACAGGTCTGAGTTAGCCTTAAGGAGCTCTCTCGTAGTCTCCAAATGCCCTTTCCTTGAAGCGAAATGCAATGGATAAAATCCTCTTTCGTCCCTTCTCAATGCCAACCTTGGTTCTATTTTTAATATTTCTTGAACAATAGCTGCACACAAGGTTCATATTGAGAAACAATAACTTAAATTTAGAATATCCATTAACTAAGGGTGTTATGTGCCCTGTAGACTGATCGAGTAATCCTTTCCTTGGATGTTATCAGGAGCTATATATGACAGCTCACTATTCTCTACCTTGTTCTTACTCTTACCTATTTTGATAGGATTCTGAAGGAGCAGATCAAGAGAAGATAAATACAGATACAATTTCTTCGAGGGAAGCAAGCCTCGAAAGCAGAACATAAATTAGTTAGAACTGGTTTTTCACACAGCAACACTAAAAACACTCATATAGACTCCCCCCCCCCCCCCCCCCCCCCCACACACACACACACCTCCCTGTTTGACAGCACTCTCTACACCCATCTACTAACATGGGTATTAACAGTTACATAGACAGATGGACTCATTCTCAGTCAGCCACTTACCTGCAGACGTGGAAACATGGGAAACTAAACGCATAACAAAGGGCCTGTTCTTTCTCGATTTATTTTCTTTTTTTGCTGCTTTTTGGGCATGCTTAGAAACCATGAAAAAAATATTCATGGAATCTCATGTTAACCCATTAGATACCGAGAGACTAGAGAGAGTGAGGAGAGGGCGACATGGTGCTGGAAATCAGGGGAAAAAGAAGAAAAATGGTTGGACTAATTGGCTTTAGAAGTAAATTTTAAGGCTTTCATTAAAATGACAAAAAATAACTTAGACCATGAGCAAATTTTCAGAAATAACGCCGCTATTTCTATCGACTGACCAGTAAATAATTCCGCTATTTCCCGCTAATCCGGCCGGTGCTGGTCGCATACAGTTGCTGATGAAGGTTTTATTGGCGATGGCATTGAAAATTAAACAGTTAAATAATGTTATTCATGTCATTGTTCGTTTTGAAAGTGTTTCTCAGACCTGTAAATCCATGTGAAGCAGCGATATGAAGATAAGCTGTTCTGTCCGAGCGCATAAATGTATTGTCCAAGAACAGCTTCACCACATCCAAGTGCCCGCGATCGCAAGACAAGGAGAGCACGCTATCCTCGTCACGGTTAAGCTTATAAACCACCGAAGATTCGGACTCCAACAGTAGCGCTGCCATCTTATCGTGCCCCTCGCGACATGCTTCGTACATTGGAGTCTCCATCTCTCTATTCTCAGCCAAAACCATGCTCGGACGTAACTTAATCAACAGCTTTGCTAACTCTAAATGTCCCAATCGAGCGGCTAAGTGTAATGGAGTGTTTAACAGATTAGTCGTCTGTACAAGAATGTTTCTGTTTCCTTGCCAGAGATTGGCGACAGTGGTTACATCCCCACTGCAACATGCTTCGTTAAGCCTTGGGTCCATTTCTTGACTGAAAACAATTTCTAGGATGTAAACTATTTGGAAAGAAGGGGGAGAAATCGGGTTCAATTTAATGGGAGAAAAGGATGTTGCCTAGCTAGACAAACAGCTATGGAAAGTGGTGGGTGGAGCTGAGGAAGATGAAAAGAAAAAGTAGTAAAAAAATAACAGTAAGTTTAGATATAGGACGAGATTATGGCGACCACGGTCGCACAAGGGGTCCACCACTAAGTTTTTTAGTCGTAAACAAGATTGTTTAATAATCAATCAAGGACTGCTAGCAAAACGCAGATCCGTTTATTAAAAAATGACTAGGATCCTCTGTTGTGACACATGCACGAGACGACAAGAAAGTGATCTCTAATCTCCCCCGGTTCGCTAAAAACAGAAGAAATAACCAAATCGTCGTTCATTTTTATGTTCCGTCTAGGATGTGTGTAAAAAACAAAGTGGAAGATCAAGAGAAATGAACTCAACACTCACCTGTTTTAATCGACCCCGACTACTTCACTCTACATTTTTCATTTTGGTACTTATTTTTTTGCTAGGTATGCTGGGTTTGGTCGACCCCTACTACTTCAATCGCCACAGTATGATACACTATGAAGTAGTCCTTTTAACTTGCTTTTTTAACTTTACCATGCTAGATTTCTATTAATTAATACCTTTTCCTTTTTTCTAAACAAGCCTTCATTAAATCGAAAATGATTAGGGTTTATTCCTATCCCTCCCCTGTTCTCATTTCCTCTTCTCCTTAATAGGATCTAAGAATCCAAACGGAACATGATTTAAGGCAGTGGATCTGACCCAAATCAGACCACGGCCCCTACAGAGAGAGAGGGGTGGATTTCCATGATATATATAAAGGAAGCCCCTCTCAATCCTTCAAAATTGAGCAAAATTCTTGTAATTTTTCTTTTTTGAAAGAGTTTTTCACACCTGTATATCCATGTGAAGCAGCGACGTGAAGATAAGACGTTCTGTCGAAGCGCAAAACTGCCTTGTACAAGAAAAGCTGTTAGTATTTTTAAATCAAAATTTAGAGGGAAGATTCAAATTAAAGTTTTTCCCTCTCTTATGTGGAAGGCAAAAGTCTTTTGCTTGAATGGGGACTTGAACCCAAGACCTCGATGTGTGTGTGAACAATGTGCTCTCTAAAACCAAGGCAAAATAAATAGTCCCACATGGGAGCTTGGGAGAAATTTTCTCATCCATATAAGATGGAGATTTGGAGAAAGGCTTGAGCCTTCATGGGGCTTTAGAATTTGTTGGGTCTTGGGCTTTTAGAAGAGCACAAGTCCATGAGTAAAAAACACAAACACGCGCGCGCGCCTCGCTTCGCCGGGCAGGGCCGTGGCCCGAGGTCCGAGGTCCGAGTTTGGGTTTGGGTTTAAATGAAAAGGTTATTTTTATTTCAAAAAACCGTTTTGATTTTTACCCTTTGGTTTTGATATGGACACACCACCTTAATTGCAAATAACCGTTTAGAATCTCAACGGTCACAAAAATGACTGTTGGGAGAAAAAACGTTTTTGGCCTTTAAGGGTGTGTTTTAATGGTGGCTCTCCCCAATAGACACTTTCAGGTCTATAAAAGGGGACGAGACAGATTGTTTTAGACACAGAAAATACACAGACGTTTTTGCACTCAAAGTTTTTCTGTTCTTCTTCCTCCTTCGTTCCGTTCTTTCTGAGCACAATTCTATTGGTGATTCTGGGTGGACCAGTCAGCGAGTGCATGTGGACTGTGGCCAATTTCGGCTGTTTTATCTTGGAGCGTCGGTTCGCAAATCCCGGTTGCACCGGTAGGGGGCGGATACGATTCTTAAGGAGAGTGACCAGTGGCACGACTCAGCCTTATTCTTTTCAATCCGATTTCCAAAGGGTTTTCAACCAAACAGATAAGTTCTATTTTCATTTCAAGTTGCAGATTTTCTGAGTTCGAATAAACCATAGATCAGATCCATAATCTATAACATTTCCAACAAAAGCTTCACCACATCCAAGTGCCCGTGATCACAAGCCATGAAGAGGACGCTCTCCTTGTCACGATTAATCTTATAAACCAGCGAAGTTTCGGCCTCGAACAATAGCTCAGCCATCTTGTGGTGCCCCTTTCAACATGCGTCGTAGAGTGGGGGCTCAATCTCTCTGTTCTCAGGCGAGACCAAGCTGGGTCGTAGCTTAATCAACAGCTTTACTAACTCTAAATGTCCGAAACGAGAAGCATGGTGTAACGGATTGTTCAGCATACTAGTCGTCTGTGAAAGAATGTTTCCGTTTTCTTGATAGAGATTGCGAAGTGGTTACATCCCCACTGCAACATGCTGCATTAAGCCTCGAGTCCATTTCTCAACTTTCAACTATGTGAAGATAAGACAGAAATCGATTTGAATTTAACGGGAGAAAAGGGAGGTGCTTAGCTAGCCAGACAGACAGCTTTGGAAAGCAGTGAGGAAGACGAAAGGGAAAAACCACAGGTAGAGGGAAAGGGATGAGAAATGGTTATTGATGGGGTGCGACAGCGCAGCAGCCTGTTAGCTTCCAACACGTGGCTAGAGGAGGGCCCACCGCAGGACCCTCGCCAGCAGGGGTAGTTTGGTAATTCCCTCGGGGTAGGTGAACCCGAACCTATAGCTGGTCGACACCTGCGTTGGAGGCATTAACTCCCTACCTACCCCAAACTTTCCTTATAAAAAGGCTTCCAAAGCTCATAAATCGATTATTGAATTCTCACCCACCACTCTTAAAGCACCCTCTTCACTCCGGCTCATACTGACTTGAGTGTCGAAGGGCCTGTCCGGAGTACACTCCGGGTCGGTCATTCTGACCTCGTTTGCTCTTGTGCAGAATACAGCTCATCCGGACTCTACTTCCCTCTAGCTCGGCTCTTACGTCACTGCCATATCTGTTAACCGATTTTGGGCCTAACAGATTGGCGCCATCCGTGGGACCGCTGAACTAAAGGCTGTTCCAACCACTTCACAAAAATGGCAGGACGCAAGAGTGCGCGGGTGCCAACCGCACGGACCACCCGAGCCGTGCTACCCGGCAGGACTCGAAGTGAGCGACTCGCCTCGCTGGTAGTGGCAGCCTCCGCCACGGCTGAACAAAACCAGCCTCGCTCCGTAAATCTTAACTCCATGCCGACTCCAGAGCAAGTCCAAGCTCTCTTCCAACAGATGACCGCTCTCGTTGGTCAGTATCAGCAGCTGCTCCAGGCGCCCCCCCAACCTCCTCCGGAAGCTCCACAACCTGTCCTCGAAAGGCCAGAAATCCATAGGGGAGGGTCGTCGCGCCGTAGTGAAGACCGGACTCACCATTCCCCCGGACAAGTCCGTCACCCCATAGCCAGGCATGCGCAGACAGAGCCGCACCGCCGTAGGAGGTCTAGGTCTCGCTCTGCGCAAAGGCGCCGAGCTCATGAAGAGCGCGCGCCACAGGCGAAATCAGGGTCCCGTCGTCGGAGTCCGGAGAGCCACTCCGGCTCTGCCGCAGGCCAATCCGTGGGGAGAAACAGGTCACCAGAACATAAAGACGACCCGGTGATGCGAAGGATAGAAGAGATGGGCCACAGAATCGAAGAGCTGGCTAAGGATCAAAGCCGGCCTGTGTCTAGGGCGTTCTCGAGCAGAACGCCGTTCACCGACGATGTGATGAGTGCCCCAGCACCAATGGGGTTTAAAATGCCAGTTATCCCGCAGTATGATGGGACCACTGACCCCGTCGACCATTTGGAGACGTTCCGGACATTGATGCTCCTCCACGGTGCGTCAGACGGTTTCCTCTGTAGAGCATTCCCGACAACCCTCACAGGCGCAGCTAGGGATTGGTACTCAAGGATCCGACCGAACTCCATCAATAACTTCGAGGACTTCGGGGAAGACCTGGTTCGTCACTTCATGAGCAGCCGCAGGCCAAAGAAAACAGCAGCATCCCTGATGACCTTGCGGCAGGAGGATAATGAACCTCTCAAAGCCTTCGTCAGCCGCTTCAACAGGGAGGCACTCCAAGTGCCAGATTTGGACCCCTCGGCCGCTACGAACGTGCTTCTCGCGGGTGCTAGATCGAATGATTTCCGCCGAGCAGTGGCCTGCCGGAATCCTCACTCCCTGGCAGACCTAATGTCCGGGGCAGAGGAGTACATATCTGTAGAAGAGACACTGGCAGCTCTGGATTCGAGTCGGAGGAGAACCTCTGATGACAGGAACCAAGACAAGCCCCATGCTAAGCAGCGCAGGGACAACAAGGTCGTCAGAAGGGACAAATCCCCGCACAGGAGGGAGGAAAACTTCACCCCTCTCAACACCTCCCGAAGGCATATCCTGGCGCCCATCAGCGGAGAAGAGTTCATAAAATGGCCAACTCCAATGATCTCCAAGGGAAACAGGAGAGACAAATCGAAGTACTGCCGGTTCCACAGGGACCACGGACACGATACAGACGATTGCCGACAGCTGAAGGAGGAGATCGAGCAGTTAATCAGCAGAGGCTACTTGAAAAAATATGTCCGGAGTGACACCCGCGGGAGTGACCCCAAGGAGAAGGGTCCCCAGGGCCGAAGCCCTCGGCGGTCTCAACCGCCCCCAGTCCGAAGACAGTCTCCATCGCCGCCCAGTCCACCGCCAGAAGCACACGGCTCCCAACCAAGAGGAGTCATTGGCACAATCATGGGCGGCCCGGCAGCTGGAGGCACCTCCTCCGCTGCTCGGAAAGCATATGCGCGCCGAGTCAATGCCGTGCATACATGCAGCAAGAAAGCGAAGACGGAGAATGAGATCTCCTTCTCGGACGCGGACCTTGACGGCCTGATATTACCACATGACGACGCTCTAGTCCTGACTATGCTCGTCGCAAACTGGGAGCTGAGGAAAATCCTGGTAGACAACGGGAGCTCAGCCGACATTCTGTACTATCACGCCTTCGAAAGAATGATGATAGGTGACGACCGCTTAAAGCCCGCGAACTCAGATCTTTTCGGGTTTTCAGGAGAAGTAGTCAAGGTTGAGGGACAAATCGAGCTCCCTGTCCTCGTCGGAGAACCGCCCTGCCAGGCCTTCGCCATGGTCAACTTCCTAGTAGTGAGGGCCACCTCGGTCTATAACGCTATCTTAGGACGGCCTGGCCAGAACCTGATCCGCGCCGTCGCGTCTGCTTATCACCAGAAGATGAAGTTCATAACGCCCAATGGCGTGGGAGAAGTTCGAGGAGACCAGCCGCAATCTCGGGAATGTTATGCAATGACGCTTAAGGGCAGAAATGCGACGGAGTCGTTGCCAATCGAGCTACTGGACCTGAGGGACGAAGCTCAGGGAACTCAGCCCGCCGAAGACCTTGTCCCCGTCCCCCTGTGCGAGAAAGATGATGAAAAGGTAGTCCAGATCGGCTCCTCTCTTGACGACGGCGTCCGGCACAACCTCACCCAGTTCCTCCAGGACAATGCGGATGTCTTCGCATGGGCCCCCACGGACATGCCCGGCATCAACCCGGAGGTCAGTTCTCACAGACTAGGTGTCGACCCGACCTGCAGGCCGGTGAAGCAGAAGAAGAGACACTTCGCCCTCGAAAGACAGATGGCGATCAGAGAAGAGGTGGAGAGACTCCTAAGAGCTGACTTCATCCGAGAAATCCAATACCCGGACTGGCTGGCAAACGTAGTCCTGGTGAAAAAGGCCAATGGGAAATGGAGAACCTGCGTCGACTTCACGGATTTGAATAAAGCCTGTCCAAAGGACAGCTACCCGCTCCCAAAAATCGATCAGCTCATCGATGCCACCGCAGGTCACGAAGTGCTCAGTTTCATGGACGCCTTCTCTGGATATAACCAGATCAGAATGTATGAGTCAGATATCCCGAAGACCTCCTTCGTAACGGATCAGGGGACTTACTGCTACCGTGTCATGCCCTTTGGCCTGAAGAATGCTGGGGCCACGTATCAGAGGCTTGTAAACAAACTCTTCCGGAATCAGATTGGCCGCAACATGGAAGTATACGTCGACGACATGCTGGTGAAAAGCCTAAGCTCGCAAGATCATGTCTCCGATCTAGAGGAAACGTTTCAAGTCCTGAGAGACAATAAGATGAAACTCAATCCCACCAAGTGCACTTTTGGGGTCAGCTCGGGAAAGTTTCTGGGGTTTATGGTCAGCCAGAGAGGGATAGAGGCCAATCCAGAAAAAATCAAGGCCGTGGTGGAGCTCGCTCCGCCGAAAACCATCAGAGAAGTGCAGCGAGTGACAGGGATGATAGCCGCGCTGGGGCGCTTCGTCTCAAAATCTGCAGAAAGGTGTCTCCCTTTTTTCAACGCAGTCAAAGGCCTCAAAACCTCGCCCTGGACAGAGGAATGCCAAACCTCCTTCGAGGAGCTGAAGCAATATTTGTCCTCTCCACCGCTATTGACAAAACCGGAGCCCGGTGAGGAGCTAATCTTGTATCTATCTATAAGCCCCCTGGCTCTGGCTGCGGTCCTAGTTCGTGAAGAGCGCAGCCAACAAAAACCGGTCTACTACGTTAGCAAAGCCTTGCACGACGCCGAAATAAGGTACCAGCGGGTCGAGAAATTGGCTTACGCGCTGGTAATGGCGGCCAGGAAGCTGAGACCGTATTTCCAAGCTCACACGATAAAGGTCCTAACTGACCAGCCGCTTAGACAAGTCCTCCACAAGCCAGATACTTCAGGACGATTGGTTAAATGGGCCGTGGAATTGAGTGAATTTGACATCCGGTACATGCCCAGGCCCGCGATCAAGGCTCAAGTATTGGCAGATTTCGTAGCTGAGTGCTCCATCCCCCAGCAGATCGCCGAACCTGAAATCACCCAAGCCCCAGCAGCGAAAGGTGCTACTACAGCCGGAGAACCAGCAGAAGATGGAGCCAGAGCAGGAACCATCCCCATGCCACCAGTTGAGCATGATCCTTCAATCGCCGAAGCACTTTGGGAAGTGCACGTGGACGGATCCTCAAACAAGGCTGGTTGCGGAGCCGGTCTGGTTTTAACCGGGCCGGATGGTTTCACACTAGACTACGCCTTGAGGTTCGGCTTTCGCGCTTCCAACAATGAGGCTGAGTATGAAGCACTCCTCACCGGAATGAATCTTGCAGTCCAGACCGGAGCCCAGAGATTGAAAGCTTACTGTGACTCCCAGTTGGTCGCCAACCAAATCCAAGGTATATACGAAGCCCGCGACGAGCGAATGATTAAATACCTCTCCCAGGTCCGGCAATGTAGACACCCCATTTTGACAAGGCCCTAAACCCGCATATTCGAATAAAATCCCGAGGTCAGACGGAAAATGAATGAAATTAATCCGAGCAAAAGAGAATGTGGGGCCCGCTTGTGTGGGACCCGCTTGTGTGGAACCCGTTTGTGTGGGACCCGCTTTTGTGGGGCCCGCTTTTGTGGGGCCCGTTTGTGTGGGGCCCGCTGGTGTGGAACCCGCTCGTGTGGGGCCACTGATGTGAGATCCGCTTATATTCAAATTTCTTTCAATCATTTTTTTTAAATTTAAAAGGACAAGAATGGCATCCGATGCCATTTGTGATGATGGGTTTTGATTTTTTTTGAAAAATCAAGAGAAAATTAAGAAGTTAGGGGGGACAAGAGGGGGACAAACAAAGATGATGATGACTCTCCTCATGATGGGTCTCCCCACTCAAGAGGAGAGCTTGATCTCTCGCACAGGAGAACCAGAGGAGGGAACCAGAGAGGAAAAAAAGAAAAACCAGAGGGAAGAGAAAAAAAAAAAAAACAAAAAAAGAGAAAGAGGAGAGAGAGAGAGAGAGATCTGCAGAGGGGAGAGAGAGAGAGAGGAGAGATCTGTAGAGAGAGAGAGAGAGAGAGAGTCTTCTCCTCCGGCAACCCAGCCGGAATCCGGCGAGGCCAAACCCATTTCCGACCGACCATCCACCGATCACCACCACCATCATCCGACCCTCCATCCACCACAGACCACCACCTCTTCTCCTCCGGCAACCCAACCGGATTCCGGCCACCTTCTCCGGCATCCTCCCAACCAACCACCGGAGCTCCACCGGCATCCACATCTCCTCCACCCCACCTCCAGCGGGCCCCACCTCCAGCGGGTCCCACATCAGCGGGTCCCACATCAGCGGGCCCCACACAAGCACGACTCTGTCAACACCTTCCTGGATCTCTTGTTCCTCCCATAGCTGGCGTAAGTTCATTTTTTTTATTTTATTTTATAATTATTCATTCTTCGCACTACACGGGTCCCACAGCGGGTCCCACATCAGTAGGTCCTACAGCGGGTCCCACAGCGGGTCCCACATCAGCGGGTCCCACAGCGGGTCCCACATCAGTGGGTCCCATAACGGGTCTCACAGCGGGTCCCACAACAGCGGGTCCCAGCGGGTCCCACAACGGGTCCCACAGTGGGTCCCACAGTGGGTCCCACAACAGCGGGTCCCAGTGGGTCCCACAGCGGGTCCCACATCAGTAGGTCCCTCAGCGGGTCCCACAGCGGGTCCCACATCAGTAGGTCCCATAACGGGTCCCACATCGGGTCCCACATCGGCGGGTCCCACAGCAGGTCCCACAGCGGGTCCCACATCAGTGGGTCCCACAGCGGGTCCCACAACAGCGGGTCCCAGCGGGTCCCACATCAGCGGGTCCCACAGCGGCGGGTCTCAGCGGGTCCCACAGCGGGTCCCACACAAGCATACCGACTCTGTATTGGCAGCCACCTCATTTTTCTGTTTATATATATATGTCAGCCCCCTCATCTTGATATTGTCAGCCCTCTTCACTTTAATAATGGCAACCCATTTCATTTTGGTTTGTACAGCCCTCTTCACTTTAATAATGGCAACCCATTTCATTTTGGTATGTGCAACCCTCTTGCAAATGGTGTTAACACCCTTATTTGTCCTCCATCTCTTTAAGAGACATGCCTTGTCTCATTAGCATATATTTTTTAGAATTTCCAGTTTGAGAGTCAGTCCTTCAGTCAGTCCAGGAATTTTTCCTATCATCATAGGGGTTAGGATTCTGTCCATCCTCTCATCAAGTCGTGATCTTTACCCGCTCCGGCAAGGTATAGGATGCTGTCCAACCCTTGCCGAGTTATTTTCCTGTTCGTTCCCCCGCAAAGTATAGGATGATGTCCAACCTTTGCGGGATTCCAGAAGTCTCCCTACCCGTATGATGATAGGATTTTATTCTCTGGTGTCAAAAAACAATAAAAACATTTCAAAAATACTTGAAAACAACAAAAACATTCCAAAAAACACTTGAAAATTCAAAAACATCTCAAAAACAATTCAAAATCCAAAAGCATAATCAAAATCAAAAATCTCAAAAAATCTTGAGTCATGTGCAGAGTAGTTAGGAATTCGGTCCGAACTACGGATGGCTTGATCCCTAGCTGAGGGGTACGTAGGCAGCTCAGGCGTGCTGCTGGCACCCTGAGTTCAGTCACCATTTTTAGACACCATTTTTACACCCTTTCACCATTTTTAGACACCATTTTTACACCCTTTCACCATTTTCAGTCACCATTTTTGTAAATATTTCTCACAACTTTCACCATTTTTCATAACTTCAAAACCTCCCAAAAATACAAAAAACTTCAAAACCTTTTCAAAAAGATCTTCCCCTAGAGTTAGGAGTCTGTCCTAGATATTTAGGGTGTTTTAGAGTTAGGAGTCGGTCTTGATTTGTATTGATGTGGTGTGTCCTGTCGTGTGAGTGTCCCTAGAGTTAGGAGGCCTCGAGTCGATCGGTCAGACACTTAGTCGAACCGATGGCTAGACTAGGAAGCATATAGTCAGCCCATGGTTTTCTTTATGTTGCACAGCCTAGATACACATAGGATGTAGGGCCCACCTGCATTAGCTTAAGGCTAAACAACCTGCATTAGTTAGGACATATAGAGAGTCGTAAAAATCACAATCCACTTGAATTTAAGCAATCGCACAAAAAGCTTTAAAAACTAGTCGAGTCTAGTTGATCGAGTCTAGGATAGCGGTCCTAGAGGTTTAGGCATTGTAGTTTAGTATAGGACACCGAACTACGTTGGCTCTGATTCTTCCCGAGGCCGGGATACGTAGTGCAGCTAGGATGGATGGCCATCCTGGTCCGAGTCAAGTCCTGCATTAGAATTTTAGGATTTGTCTTGTTGAGTCGTGTGTTGCGTATTTTGCTGTGTTTTCTTATTTTCATGTACAGATCCTATACCTTTAGCTGTAGCATGCATGTGCTTGTCCACCAGAACTTAGACACCAATTAGGCATGGCACTCATAACCTAGCTATTCTTAGGCGACATATCTTTCATTTCTTTTGTGTGTGCTTCTTATTCATCTCTGAGACATGCATGATTAGCTAGACGTTATCTCGGAGATATCCGTTCCCATTTCGCATGATTTTCTCCCAAAACTCTTCAAAATTAATAATAAATGGCATGAGAGACCAGGTGCTAGCACTTGGGCGAATTGGGGGCGCCTAATCCCTTCCCCATTCGTCATCAGGCACGAACCCTATTTTATATCTCTGGTTATCCGTTGCAACAGAGCACAGCATGGGATCCAGGGCCCACTTCCTTGGATGGCGACTCTTTCTTTGTTCGAGGTGCGTCTCGAATCCGGGCTAGTCCCCGAATCGAGAGGTATCTCACTTTACATCGCCGCTCATGCTGTGAGGGGCACTCTTTCGAGGGTTCCTTGGTGGGGCTCTCCTTCACGTGGATGATCTAGAGACTCGCGCGGGGGCCCGTCCCCTCACGCCCGTCCCGGATCTGGTTCCACAGGCAACTATCCTCCAAGTTCAGAAGTTTTGAGGTTGTCAGAATCCCCAGAACGGACAACACAAAGGCAGATGTACTGTCCAAGCTGGCCGCATCCGGATACACGACTCTCGGGAATATATGCATGGAGTTCCTACAGGCCTCCAGTATCGAAAGAAAGGCTGCTGAGATAATGCAGGTGGAACACGAGCCCTGCTGGATGGATGAGATCGTCGACTACCTGCGTAGTGGGAAACTGCCTGAGGCCAAGAGAGAAGCGCGCAAGGTGATCCAAAGAGCAGCCAGTTTTTCACTTGATGGCGAGAACTTGTTCAAAAGATCCTATACTCTCCCATACTTAAAGTGTCTCCGGCTCAGCGACGCCACGTATGCCCTGCAGGAGACACACGAAGGTATTTGCGGGGAGCACTTGGGGGGCAAAGCCCTGGCGATCAAAGTCCTCCTTAGAGGTATGTACTGGCCAACGTTGAGACAAGACGCGCTGACCCTGGTAAAGAGATGCGAGAAATGCCAAAAGTTCTCCCCCACCATTCATCAGCCCGCCGTATCTATGGCCCCAATTGTCAGCCCGCTACCCTTCGCTATTTGGGGAATGGATATCTTGGGCCCCTTCCCACCGGCCTCCGGAAGGCGCACCTTCGTAGTGGTGGCTATTGATTACTTTACCAAATGGGTGGAGGCTGAACCTCTAGCCCAGATCACCGAACAGAATGTGCAGAACTTCTTCTGGAAATCAGTAGTCTGTAGATTCGGGATTCCTCGCGCCCTGATAACAGACAACGGCAAACAGTTCGACTGCCGAAACTTTCGGAAGTTTTGCTCCGACCTGAAAATTGAGCAGAGGTTCACCTCCGTAGCACACCCACAGACCAACGGGCAGACAGAAGTCACAAACCGAATCCTGCTGCAAGGGATCAAGAAAAGACTGGACGAAAAAGTTGGTCGATGGGCAGATGAGCTGTATCACGTCCTATGGGCCTATCGCACCACCCCGCGCACACCAACGGGTGAGTCCCCATTCAACCTGTCCTTCGGAACAGAGGCGGTAATACCTGTCGATGTAGGCACCCCGTCCGCTAGAATTTCCAACTTCAACGAACAGCTCAACGGTGATGGGCTCTGCGCGAATCTTGACTTATTAGAGGAGGCCAGAGAAGAATCCCGAATAAGAGTCGCCGCCTACAAGCAGAAAGTATCTCGCTACCATGACTCGAAGATACGCCCTAGAGAGTTTCGAGTTAGAGATCTTGTCTTAAGGAAAGCTGCTATCTCCCAACCCAAGAAGGCCGGAAAGCTTTCCCCAACCTGGGAAGGGCCTTACCGAGTAAAAGAGGTGATTCGCCCGGGAAGTTATAGACTGGAAACACTCGAGGAACAACTATTACCACATGCCTGGAACTCGAAGAACCTTCGCAAATATCATCAGTAGCAAAGTAGCCGACACACACAAAAAAAAAAACTTTGTAAATATCTCCTGAATGTGAATGAAAGAACCTTTTCTTTTTGCAAAAACCAAAGCTCCTTCGAAACCCAGTTCACTAAAACTAGGGTACTCAACGTTTGGTTCGCCACGGCTCGTCTCCGCAAAGACCGGGAGCCCACTCCTGGTCCGGAACCAGCTCGGATGCAAAAACCAAAGCTCCTTCGAAACCCAGTTCACTAAAACTAGGGTACTCAACGTTTGGTTCGCCACGGCTCGTCTCCGCAAAGACCGGGAGCCCACTCCTGGTCCGGAACCAGCCCGGATGCAAAAACCAAAGCTCCTTCGAAACCCAGTTCACTAAAACTAGGGTACTCAACGTTTGGTTCGCCACGGCTCGTCTCCGCAAAGACCGGGAGCCCACTCCTGGTCCGGAACCAGTCCGGATGCAAAAAACCAAAGCTCCTTCGAAACCCAGTTCACTAAAACTAGGGTACTCGACGTTTGGTTCGCCACGGTTCGTCTCCGCAAAGAATCGGGAGCCCAATCCTAAGTCCATGACTCCTACCTGGAGCGATAGTTACGCATCATACAAAAAAGCAGTATAAACTAGAGACGGACAAGCATTGAAGAGTTAGACAAACAAAAGTTCTTTCCATTCATATGTTGGGGCCTCAGAGGACCATTACAAAAGGGAGTTGGGCCTCCAAGGGGCCATTACAAAAAGGAATCAAGAAATCGCCAAAAAAGGGGAGGAAAAGAACTCAGGGCGCCTCATCGCCCCCATCCCGCGCTGGATCTGCCCCCGGGGGCAAGAGTGCGTCAGCTGCGGCCGGCTCCTCGCCAGTGAGCGTCGGTGGATCAGGTATAACCATCCTCGACAGGTCAACGCCCGGATTGGAATCCTTGACCTGCCCAAGGCAGTCAAAGAACCCTATCTTGTAGGCCTCACTAGATAGAAGAAGGAGTTCGTCCTCCTTCTCCTGAACGGCAGTCGCCTGCCTCGATAGGGCTCTCTCCCTCTGAGCGTTGAGGGCTTCCGTCGCCTCCTCCTTCTGCGCGGCCAGCTGAGCGGCAAACTCTTCTCTCAGCCGCTTGATCTCTTCGGCAGATTTTTCTACGGACTTCTTCAGCTCCTTCGCCTCCTTTTTCAACTTCCCATTCTCCTCCTCAGACTTAGTTATATCATCAGAGAATTTCTTACTCTTCCCCCGCAGATCATTGAAGTACACTCCGATCTGTAAAAATACAGAGGAGCAAGTGTTAACACAAGCAAACAAAGCAGAAGGCGAGCAAAGAGTAAGCGTACTCGTCAGCCATCTTACCTGATAAAGAGAAGAGAATACGGTCTCTTCGGCCGTAGCTGGCGGCTCGTGGAGAACCTGTTACTTGTCTTTGTCAAGAATACATTTAGTTTGAATCTCTACAGCCACCCGGCTCTCTCCAAGGCCGGAATCAGTCTTTTGGACGGCCCAGTTCGGCCAAAAAACGTTATCACCGTGCCTCATCGGGGGCGGAAGGGTGCCAGCAGACGTCGCCACGGTCCTCGAGGACCCTGCGCCCCGGCCGGATGAACTCACCAGTTTCACCGAACTCTTGGGCTTGGGCTGGGGCGGTGCGTCCTGAGTCGGAGCCGGACTCGCCGTATCTGGGGCCTTCCTTTTCTGGCCCTGACGGACTGTCCCGAAGGCCCCCTTCCTCATCTTATCCACTAACGACTGCTGCTGCATCTCTGAAAGATAGACGAAAACGAAACCAGTCAGAGACAAAAAATATATAAAAAAAAAGGGTGGAGAGACGAATTTTAAAGGAGGCTATCTACGTACGTGCCCGGGTCGCAGTACTAAGGCCCAACCCAACCAAAACCTCTTCCCCTTGGAAGTCTGAACAATCAACAGGCCCCTCCCGGTCCAGCACCTCCCGAAGTAGAGCGAGGGTTCTCGCATCTTCACCCTCGAGAAACGGTTTGCGACTCATCGCGACTGTATCCGGGGTTCCCCATCTCAAAGGGACCGGCCAAGGCTCGCTGGACTCCGTGTCCTCGACATAAAAGAACCTGTTCCTCCACAGGTGTATGGAGGTGGGAATGCCAGTGATCATTTTTATCTCCGGACGCTGGCTAATGTAAATCCAACCCCCACCCTTGTGCTTCTTCAATTGCGCACACGCGCGGAACAACGGTACTGACAAGTCCCTCCGAAGCCGGCCCCGAATGAGGTATACAAACCCCGTGAGCAGCCTCCACGAGTTCGGCGCCACTTGGGCCGGAGCTAGCCCGTAATGCTGAAGCACCGAAGCGAAGAAGGGGTGTAGAGGAAATCGGAGTCCGGCCCTCAGTGACTCGCCATATATGCAAATATCGGAGCTTTCGTTACAGGCTCTATCTCCCTCCGTCGCCTCCCTCAGTCCAAACCTGGATGGGATGCAGTACTTATCCCTAATCACTGCCATGGCGGACTCATCCAGGTAGTTCTCCTCATTGAGAGCCTGTATGTTGTAGGTAGGGTTGGCATCCATACGGGCCCGTGCTACGACCTCAACGGCCCGGCCTGGGTGAAACGTTGTGGACGCCTCGCCGGCGTCACTACCAACACTCCCCCCTTGTGGGACGTAACTATCCGTTAGAAGCGGAGCGGTGTTCAGGTCTAATATCGCCTCGTCCTCCCCCTCCTCATCACTACCTATAACAGTCACACTCGCCGTTTTCGGGGCCGGTGACCAAGTAGGCCTATCCTCGATCCTAATCAACGATCTAGACCCTGAACTACTAGAAGACGACTCCCCCGAACCGGACTCAGAACTAGAGCTACTAGACATGAAAGCAGGAAAAGAAATGAATGAGACGCGCTCAAGAAAAATTACCGGATCACACTGAATGCTCCCGAATCCACCGCCGTTCACAAAAACTACACGGCCCGAACTGACCTTCGCCGAACTGGGCTTCGCCGAACCGACAGAGGAAAAAGAGGGGGAGAAGGAGGAGAAGTAAAAAGTGAAAGTGAGAAGGCAAAACCCACTCTTATATAGATTTCTCTGAGGCGGTGTGCATTAAATGAAGGGCGCACGTCTCGAGGACGCCCGAGGGGTGCCACGTGTCTTGTATTAATGGCGGGCACAAACTTCGAGACGAGTTCCAAGCAGTCCGGCCCAAGCCGGACTAGGTCGCTAAACGACAAAAGGCAGTCCGGCCCAAGCCGGACTGGATATGATGCGTTTTCGCAAAACGACAAAAGGCGGCCCGGCCCAAGCCGGACTGGATATAACGCGTTTCGCAAAACGACAAAGGCAGCCCGGCCCAAGCCGGACTGGATATGACGCGTTTCGCAAAACGACAAAAGGCGGCCCGGCCCAAGCCGGACTGGATATGACGCGTTTCGCAAAACGACAAAAAGCAGTCCGGCCCAAGCCGGACTAGGTCGCTAAACGACAAAAGGCAGTCCGGCCCAAGCCGGACTGGATATGACGCGTTTCGCAAAACGACAAAAGGCAGTCCGGCCCAAGCCGGACTGGGTCGCTAAACGACAAAAGACAGTCCGGCCCAAGCCGGACTGGATACGACGCGTTTCGCAAAACGACAAAAAACAGTCCGGCCCAAGCCGGACTGGGTCGCTAAACGACAAAAAGCAGTCCGGCCCAAGCCGGACTGGGTCGCTAAACGACAAAAGGTAGTCCGGCCCAAGCCGGACTGGATACGACGCGTTTCGCAAAACGACAAAAATCAGTCCGGCCCAAGCCGGACTGGGTCGCTAAACGACAAAGATTAGTCCGGCTAAAGCCGGACTGACCAAAATCCGGACTGCCTCCAAAATCCGGACTGCCCCAATTTCCGGACTGCCGCCAGATTCCGGACTGCCACCAGATTCCGGACTGCCTCAAAAATCCGGACTGCCTCCAAAATTCGGACTGCCCCCAATTTCCGGACTGCTTCAGACTCCGGACTGCCGCCAGATTCCGGACTCCCACCAGATTCCGGACTGCCTCCAAAATCCGGACTGCCCCCAATTTCCGGACTGCCCCAGAATCCGGACTGCCCCCAGATTCCGGGCTGCTCCAAAATCCAGACTGCCACAGATTCCGGACTGCTCCAGATTCAGGACTGCCACAGGACAAGCCTCGACCACTTCCAATCGGAAGCGTACCCCACCATATTTCCCCAAGTTACCATAATAACTTGGAGAACTGGGGGGCAACTGATGGGGTGCGACAGCGCAGCAGCCTGTTAGCTTCCAACACGTGGCTAGAGGAGGGCCCACCGCAGGACCCTCGCCAGCAGGGGTAGTTTGGTAATTCCCTCGGGGTAGGTGAACTCGAACCTATAGCTGGTCGACACCTGCGTTGGAGGCATTAACTCCCTACCTACCCCAAACTTTCCTTATAAAAAGGCTTCCAAAGCTCATAAATCGATTATTGAATTCTCACCCACCACTCTTAAAGCACCCTCTTCACTCCGGCTCATACTGACTTGAGTGTCGAAGGGCCTGTCCGGAGTACACTCCGGGTCGGTCATTCTGACCTCGTTTGCTCTTGTGCAGAATACAGCTCATCCGGACTCTACTTCCCTCCAGCTCGGCTCTTACGTCACTGCCATATCTGTTAACCGATTTTGGGCCTAACAGTTATGATGGTCTCGGACCATGGGCCCTCTCCACTATTAGTTTCTTTGTCCTAAAGAAAGCAACCAATGTGGTCGTACAACGATGGTCAAAGCCTCTAAGCATAAATAATACACCCTCTCTATTTTATGAAGATGATAAATCCGCACCCCCTTTAGGATAATTCACACCTCTTTACTGTAAATTGACGTCACAAAAAGGAGGGTATGTGGCAATCGAAATTACAAGGGGTTCTAATTATCCTAGAGGGGGTGCGGATTTATCATCTCCCTTTACCCTTCTCCAATTACATGCTGAATCGACCCCGATTTTACCCTCCTCCTCCCCCGTGACTGACTGTTACCAGGGTTTAACACAAGGGATTTAAGGGTCTGTTCCAGCGATAATAAATACGGAGTAATCCACATCATAATAAACCATCTTGGAGTCATGGTTTATCTATGTGAGGGCCCATCAAATGAATGCTTTGGATAACTCAAACAATGTGGCTCCAACAGTTATTTTAAGCTAGGGAGTAGATAAGCTATCTACTCCAGGGTACCTACTCTTTTCTCTTCCAAAAAAGTAACAACTAGTTTAGAGAAAGACGACAAGTTGGAGACTATGGCCAGACGACGGGCCCACCACTAAGTTCTTTGCCCTAAACAAAGGTGGTGGTACAACATTGTCTAATCATCAATACTAGCGGTGGACATGGTTCCGGTTCGAGCCGGGGAACCGAACCGAACCGAACCGGCACATTTAGTTCGGTTCGGTTTGGTTCCGGTTCTAAAAAATTGGAACCGGTGGATATTCAGTTCGGTTCTGGGTTTGGGATCCCGGAACCGAGAACCGAACCGAGAACCGACACTACTTAGGGATTTGATAAAATCAGTCCTCCCCCATTTAATTCACCCCTCTGTAACGTTTTCCTTTGCCTTTAAAATTTTAACTCACCCCCCTTTTACCGATTTGTAGTTCATAACTTTATATATAATTTGATAGGGCCTATTTGTAGTCCACATATATAAATGTTATCCCAACTTTGATATGCATTGGATATTGTATATTAGGAATTGCCCAAAACTTTGATACGAATGGTATATACCTGTTTGTAGTCCATATATACATGTTCACATATAATTTGATACGGCATGTTTGATAGGGCCTTTTTGGCTGTTTGTAGCTTGGTTGGGTAAACCCAGAACCGAACCGATTATATGGTTCTGGTTCGGTTCCAAACTTATATGTGTAGACACCCCATTTTGACCGTACCCTAATCTCTCCATGTTTGTGCAAAAACCCTATCAAACCAATTCTTTAGGACCCCAAATTTCTCCCCAAGGTAAGTTAGGGTCCCAGCTAGGTCCCCATAAAATTTCGTCGAAATCGGAGTGCGTTTGCCTGGCAAACGAGCCGAGAGAATATCGTAGTGTAAATTCAAGAGGGGAGTGAATCAGGGATTAAGGTGGCTGTCCCAAGAAAGATGAGGGGTAAAGATATCATTTTCTTATAACCCATCGAGTGAGGGTTTCAAAGGGGTTTTCATTTTTCGTTAAAAAAAAGAGAGAGAGAAAAAAGAGGGAGAGCCCGAGAAAACCCCAAAAACTGTATTTTCCGATCACCTTCTTCGGTGGATCTCACCGGAATCCTAAGCTCCGGCCGGCCAAGTCTCATTTTCTTTGGCCTAAAGCCTGCTATTAATCTCCAGATTTGAAGAGTTCATCTTGAGAAACACCATTTTTCCACCTCAAACCCTAACTGTACCTTTTCTTCTCCGGCGAGCTCATCTTCTCCGGGCGGCTAGTGCGGGAACCAGATCGGAGCCAAGTTTCGGGAGGTGATCTGTGCATAGCATGGCATAGATGCTAGGGAGATCTCATTTTCGTTTTAGAGAGAGATTTGAAAACCTAACCCTATTTGTCTTCATCTTCTCTGATTGAACCTTACGGCAAGCTTGCCGGAACTCCGGCTGGTCAATTTTCACCTCTTACTCCTCTCTTCATCACACTACTACAAGATCTGCAGAGAGAGAGAGAGAGAGAGAGAGAGAGAGAGAGAGAGAGAGAGAGAGAGAGAGAGAGAGAGAGAAGCTCCGGTCAATCCTTCTGGTCATTTCATCTTCTTCTCCGGTAACCTCTGCAAATTCCGGCAACATTCTAACTCCAGCCGGTCACTTTTTGGTTCCAACCGATTCACCTCCTCCGGTAACCTCTGTAAATTCCGGCAGATCCTCTTCTTCTTCCTCTATTAGCTTTCTTTGCTATACTCTAACAAGGGATCTTGCATTTATCTTTTCAAAACCCTAGCAGTTCTTTCATAGTCTCTTCATTTTTCTTTCTCAATTCCTCCATGGAAGCTCTGATCTACAACCAGATCGGGGATCCCACTCTCCCGATCTCCGATACCTCTCCAATTTCTTTCTCCAGATCCCATCCTATCCCCTCCTTAAATTCTCCAACTGCTATAAGAATTAGAATCAAAGACCTATTTTTAGTGCCTGATGGATGTGATCTGGTTGCTGCTGTTGCCCTTCCCGTTGCATTTGGAACCTCCCATGTAGCACTTGTTCGCAGGGCACAATTGAGCTCTGGCCATGGCGAGATTACCTGGACTCAGTTTTCCTCTTGTAGTTTTGTTTCTCTTTGCCGATCCTTCAATTTTTGCAAGATCTATCGATCCTCCAGCTCCTCCCCAAAACGAACCTAATTTTCCACCTGTACAATCTCCTTCACCTGAAGCTCCATTTCCTTCATTTTCTATTAACAAACCTCCATCTCCTTCACTTTCTATTCACAAAGCTTCTCAATCCCCGCAATTTCCACTGGAAAACTCTCCTCCGGCGCCTCTTCCTCACGAAAATTTCCCTTCTTCCTCTCCGTCTCCGACTTCGACTCCTAACAGCAGTAACATAGATCATGAATCAGATGGTGGTAGTGGCAATGTTGAGGGTTCGAAGGCTTCTTCGAGAAAATTGAACAGAGGGCAGAAGGCTGGGATTGTGGTTGGAGTTATTGTTGGTGTTGGGATTGTTGTCTTGGCGGCGGTGATCTACAAGAAGCGGCGAGATAATGTCCGGAGATCAGAGTATGGTAATGGTTATGGTGATAGGAGGGGTGATTGGAGGGAGGAGTAATGAGATTAGAGGGATTTTTGAGGTGGAGACGTATATTCATTTCATTCTATTCTTTTCTGACATCTGAAGGCCAGCCTAATGATCTAGTGAGTACCTGCAACTCTTGATTGATTCAGTTCTTTGGCAATATCACTAACAACTCAGGTACTATTTTTTTTTTCCTCCTCTCTAATTCATGCTTAATGTGTATTTCTTGCTGATTTGGTTAGTTTGGATCTACATTTGGTTTGTTTATAATCACTGTTGATAGTAAAATTTGTTTGGTCTAACAAATCCAACATGATCTGATTGCGGAAATTCAAGGGAATGGATCCCATATTTGATCCAAGCTCTTAAGGCTTAGATTGGATCTGATTAGGTAACTTGCTGTTTTCCAAATACCTAACATTTGATGCAAAAACCTTATCACATAGGAGAGACAGGAGCAGAATATCATTCCCAACTTATGCTTCTAGGTTAACTACTATGAAATTCATTTTCTATAAGTTTGGTTATTTACATGTCAGATATATAATGTTCATTTTCACTTAATCCATTGTTCATAAGAAGCTAATTTTCATAAGCTACAGTTACATCTTGTGTTGCTCATGACAGACATATTTTTGTCCTAAATTGTTTTTCTGATGTCGTGATTTTAGTAGCATTATGACATGTGAATAAGATATGAACTTTGGGAGTATTCCTTGAATGGTGAATTGATTATTTTGTGTAAGATTTAAATGCGGCGATGAAGGCGATAGCCTAAGCTCACCCTTAGAGGGATTTATTGGATTATGATAGTACCCTCTCCCCTCTTCTTTCCTCTTATTTAATTTTGAGTTAGATTCTGAAGATAAATGGATTGTTCAGGTGAGATTATATCAAAGTTCATTATACTCATTCCTTTTTATTTAAATAAATTGTTAATAGGAAGAAGGAGATCAGATGACTACTCTATTCGATATTATCGACATGAGTACTGTCTGATCTCAAGGCGGGATTAGAAATATTATCATGTGTATTTGATATCAGATGATTACTTTGGCATCATCTGATTTCATTGGAGTCCCCGTATTGGGGTTTGTGGTTGGTTTTGAAGTGTTTGATATTGTTTTTACTTTATTAGGCTATCCAGCGGCTGGTCTGGACTAATTAATGTTATTTATCATTTTATGATTGCTATTAGATTGTATATTCTTCTTTGCTTAGCACTTGATTTATTTTTAAAATAAAATTTGCGATTATCTGGTAGCCTTTTCTTCTTTTTTTGATAGACTAACACAGTCTTATAGATTTCTGTTAAAATTCTTTAGATATTAGAATTCCCTCTCGTTGCAAGGGCGATGAAGGCGCTAGCCTAAGCCCATCCTTAGGGGACTCGCTTAGTCCAAGTAGCACTCCTCTCATTTATTTTAAGACTTGTCCAGTCTTTATGGTATGTATCCCCTATACATTAGAAACCCATTCATTGCAAGGGCAATGAAAGAGTTCTCTAGAGCCCTCTCAGGGAGACAGGCTATGTCTCAGATAGAGAAAGTTGTATCCTTTAGAGACAAGCTTTGTCTCATTAGTGAGTCCATCCTTAGGAGACATGCCATGTCTCGTCAGCACCTCTCTTGGAATTCATCTTTGTGTTTAGGAGTCTCACCCAATCTCATTCTCTTGCTAAACCTCCTCTTTGTGCATCATTTGGTTTTGGGAGAACATCCTACTCGGCTTGGCAACATACCCCTTACCCTTATGGGTATTGGGTTGCACATTTGTTGCACCTTAGGGCTAGGTAGCTGTCCGGCCCGGCTGGGTGTTTTACCTTTGCCAAATATGCACAAGGTCTCTTTTTCCTTATTACTTGTGAGCTTTATCTTAGTTTGATAGTCTACTAGCATAGGAATCCGTCCTTAGTCTAGAGAGTCAGTCCTCTTGTTCAGGAATCAAATTCTATCATCATAGGGGTTAGGATTCTTTCCAACCTCTCATCAAATCATGTGATTTTTATCCGCTCCTGCAAGGTATAGGAAGCTGTCCAACCCTTGCAGAGCTGTGTTTCTGTTCTTTTCCCTCGCAAAGCATAGGATGCTGTCCAACCTTTGCGGGATATTCAGGAGTCTGTCCTCCCCTTATGATGATAGGATTTGTCCCCCTTGAGTAAAAAATACTTAAAAACAACAAAAACATCTGAAAAACCAAAAAATCTCAAAAATCTTGAGTCATTAGAAGTAGTTAGGAAATCTGTTCCGAACTACGTTGGCTTGATCCCTTTCAACAGGGTACGTAGTGCAGCTTGGGATCCACATCCCAAGTCCAGCCAAACCTTTAAAAATAAGCATTTTAAAATCTTTCAAAATTACAAAAATCTTTCAAAATATTGTTTTTTTTTTCTTTCGAAAGGATCTTCCTCTAGAGTTAGGAGGTTGTCCTAGTTAGAGAGTTTTTGAGTCGGGAGTTACTCCCTCGTTCGTTGTTTGTTTGTTGTGTGTTTTATTTGTTTGTGTTAGAGTTAGGAGTGAGTCCTAGCTAGGAGTTTTACGCCTCCGTCCGGTCAGTTGGCGATCCACATCGCCAATTGATGACTAGGTCTAAGATGCGATAGGTCCTACTGTTTTCCTTAGGATATACAGCCTAGCTACACATAGATTATAGGAACCACCTGCATTAGCTTAGGGCTAACCTGCATTTAGTTAGGGCATATAGGGTGTTCTAAAATATACAATCCATTGGAATTTAAATAATCACACAAGAAGCTTTAAGAACTAGTCCGGTCTTTTAGATCGAGTCTAGGATAGAGGTCTAGATGTCTTAGGCATCATAGCTTAGAATAGGTGCGAAGAACTACGTTGCCTTGATTCTCGTGGAGGCGGGGATACGTAGGCTTCTTTGGATGAACATCAGATCATCTAAAGACTCGGGCCTAGGTATAGATTAGAGTCTTAGGGTTGTATGGTATCGAGTCATTATCTATGTTTTGCAGTGTTTTCTTACTTTCATGTACAGATCCTATACATTCAGCTGTGACATGCATGTGTTTGCACACCGGAACTTAGACACCCATTAGGCATGTCACTTATAATCTAGTTTTGCTTAGGTGACACATTTTTCATTTATTTTGTGTATGTGTTTAATTTTCATCTCTGAGACATGCATGATTAGGTAGACGTCTTCTCAGAGATATATGTTCCCATTTCATATGACTTTCGCTCAAAACTCTTCAAAATCAATAACAAATGGCATAAGAGACTAGGTGCTTGCACTTGGGCGGATGAGGTGCTCTTCAGACCTTCCGAATTCGTAACCAGGCACGAACCCTCTTTTTATAATCTCTGGTTATCCGTTGCAACAGAGCATAGTATGGGATCCTTGGCCCACTTCCTTGGATGGCGACTCTTCTTTGCTTAAGGTACGCCTCGAATCTGGGCTAGTCCCCGAATCGAGAGGTATCTCACCTTTTATATCGACACTCATGCTGTGGGAGGCACTTCTTTCGAGAGTTCCTTGGTAGAGCTCTCCATTCACGTGGATGATCCTGAGACTGACTCGCGTAGGGGCACACGTCCCCGCCGTCTCTCTCGGATCGGGGTCCACAATATGGTTCGGTTCTGGTTCCAATTTTAGGGAACCGATTATATATGGTTTGGTTCTGGGTATGCCCCAGAACCGAACCGAACCGAACCATGTCCACCCCTAATCAATACAACCGTGTTTCGGATGGGGATTTTGCTAGAGTCCATCGCATAGCATCCAGCACAGATGCTCTGTTGGATGTCAGATGAGCCACCTCATTAATGAAGACAAAAGCTGCTGTAAACTGAACCTGTGTGGCTGGTCTGACATGCAATGCTATGCTATGACGCTAGCAAATCCCGGTCGGATGTGTCTACTGAAGTAAAAGATTTAAGGGAAATGATTTCAGCACTCTCTCGTCTTAATAATGGCACTCCACTCTACATTTTACAGTTCTCTAATGTAGCAATCTTAGTTCCTGCTTTTTTTCTTGGGTTTTTTTTCATTAAAATAGCAAAACTACCCTTGCTTTGCCATGTGACATGTAGATCATTGGCCCGTATTCTACCAATCAGAGGTCTTCCACATCAGGATCCTCCCGTTCGGTAGGAAAAATTCACGAAAGTTTAGGGAAAACATCTTTCTAAAAACACTCTAAACAGACAAACAAAATTGAGTGTATAACGAGGTTAGGAGTGCCGTCATCAAAACAAAGTAGGAAGATATCATTTCCAACCCCTTCTATTACAATAGTCACCCCCTATTTTTCAAAGTGGACTGTATAGCCTACACCATAGATCCAAACCACCCATTTAATGGGCCACAATGTAAATAGGCTGGGCCCCAAAGATCAATTTCCATAAGATGATCCTATTCTCAGATCTATAGATCATCCTTAATTGAAAATGCTTTTGCATAGGAAATTAAGGGCTATGATCATCCTTAATTGAACATGCTTTTTTATTTGTCTCCATTCACGAGGTGGCTGGTCTGATAAGCCGTTCTGTCGCAGCGCACAATTGTCTTGGACAGTATAAGCTTAACCACATCCAAGTGCCCACGATCGCAAGCCACGAAGAGCACGCTCTCCTTGTCACGGTTGACCTTATAAAGCACCGAATATTCGGCCTCATAAAGTAGATTAGCCACCTTGTGGTGCCCCTTGCGACATGCTTCGTACAGTGGAGTCTCCAACTCTCTGTTCTCAGCCGAGACCAAGCTGGGTCGTAACTTAATCAGAAGCTTTGCTAACTCAAAATGTCCGAATCGAGAAGCCAAGTGTAACGGATTGTGTAGCAGATGGGTGTCTGGTTAAGAATGTTTTTGTTTTCTTCCCAGAGGTCGGCAACAGTGGCTTGGTATCCATTGCAACATGCTATATTAAGTCTTGAGTCCATTTCTGAGCTGTTAATTATGTGGGAAGAAAGGAGGAGAGAAGTGGGAGAAATCGTTTGGAATTTAGTGCGAGAAAAGCAAGTAAAAGCGGTAAAAAAGAAAGTAGGATGAGAAAATGGTTATGATAGTCTTGCACCACGGGCCCTCCACTATAAGTTTCTTTGTCCTTAAGAAACCAATCCAATGTGGTCGTACAACCATTGTCTAATCATGAATGATTCAATTGCAAAATGAAAGGACATGAGAAAGATCAAGCGAGATGATATCAACGCTCCCTCGTTTTAGTAATGGCAACCCTAGGTTGGAAGTAATTTCTTCCTCAAAGCAGGGTTTATACAAGGGATTTATGGGTCTGGTCTAGAAATCATAATAAACCATCCTGGAGCAATCTATTTAATTACCTGTATTGGTTTACCCTTGATTTAATTTCCGTTGTTCCAATATACAAAGTAGAGTCAGGGAGTATTTGACTTCTAGCGTTCCAGGACCACATAACGTTACAGGGTAAATGTATGTATTACATTTCTGAATTTACACTAATTACAGTATTTTCTCATCTGAAGCCCTGGTAATAATCATGGAAATGGAAATTCTTATAGATGAAGTGAGACAATGTCACGAACCAAGGGGGTACAGCTTCAGTGAGAAGAATGAGCAGTAGAAACAGGGTGTTGCCAGCAAGGCTGAGGGATTAGGCAACTAATTCAGTTGAGGTTGTTAGAAGTAGTTATAACAGTTGAGGAGATTTCTGTTGGGTATAAAAGTAGGAAGGGAGAGAAAGAAAGCATGATGAATCTGTAGAATTTATTTTTTTCTTCTTCTTGTAATTGGAGGTTCTGGTGCCTCGAAACCAGTCATTTTTTTCAAGAAACACTCGATTTTTCTTCTTCTTGTTTTCTTCTTCTTCTTCAGTTCTTTCTATTCCTGTTATGTATTTTTGTAATACAATCAAGCTCTAACATTGGTGCTTTCATTGACTTCTCACCTAATGGCTGAGAATACTCGATTGAAGAGCTTGGATGATGCAATCAAGAAACTATTTGAGACTACCTCTTCTCAAGAAACTCGCCTCCAAACTCAGCACGAAATTTCCATTCAGCAGCGCGATGTTTAATTATGGGTCTGGTCTAGAAATTTATGGGTCTGGTCTAGAAATCATAATAAACCATCCTGGAGCAATCTATTTAATTACCTGTATTGGTTTACCCTTGATTTAATTTCCGTTGTTCCAATATACAAAGTAGAGTCAGGGAGTATTTGACTTCTAGCGTTCCAGGACCACATAACGTTACAGGGTAAATGTATGTATTACATTTCTGAATTTACACTAATTACAGTATTTTCTCATCTGAAGCCCTGGTAATAATCATGGAAATGGAAATTCTTATAGATGAAGTGAGACAACCACTTGGAAGCCATGAAGCATACAACCGCCATAGAGATCACTACACTTCGTGCAAGCGATGATGTCACATTCTGCTTCATGGCTGCAACAATGCCGATCGAAGCTATAGACATAACCTGCATAGATACCTCCACTGCTTTTAGACCTTTTTCTGCCACGCGGCAGCTACTGCAGTTCACAACATGAGACCAATATCTGGAACAAAGACAACCCAATCATGAGTCAGTTCAGTAAGAGGAACTGTCGCTAGATTCAATAAAATTTTTGGATCATCTCAAGAAACTGGGTTAGACCAGAATCAACCCGAACCCGATCCAATTTTATAGGAAAAGATCATCCTGGATTCCTAAAAAGCAATCCGAGTTGCACCCTTAGGTTGGAGGATTTCTGGCTCAATCCTCATTACTTCATACCCTACAAGTTGGATTATCACAAGTTGGAGCACACCAAGATAATCACAATTCACAAGTCTAGTGATAAGTCAGCTCCTTGTTGATGGGATCATGTTAACAAGACGCATGGACATGCAGATTAATGTGACGAACCCACGAAACAGATGGAACAGAAAGTAGGAGATCCCTCTTTTGAGAAACAGGTGAATTTTGTGAATAAAATTGAGTTAATGCATGATTAGAACACAATGAAACATTCCTTTTGCTGTGGATTACATACCTGTCCATTAGCTGTTCCTCAGGAGGAGTTGGGGGAAGGCCGGCCTTGAACTTATTTCCCCAGTCAACCTGATCACCTGCATACTTTCTCAACCACTTTCTGAATCCAACCACAAGGGCATCTGACTTTGTTGGCACAAAACAAGCCTTCTGCCAATTGGAAGGGCCGGATTCAGCTATCTTGTGTTCCTACAAAAAAACGAGTGAGGTGATGGTAACTGAAAGTGATACATGCTTTTCTTATTAAAAAAAAAAAGGTTAGCAGCTAGAATTTAATGATAATAGCATCACAGAAACTATTATGACTACGATGTGGATAAATAAAAACTTGCAGGGGAACTAAAAGTAAATCCGATTGAATTCTCTTACTTATGAAAGAGGGGATCTGATTAATATGCATGTTACATGTGCAAGTTCAAATGGAAGACATCGGTTTTTAAATAAAACAACAAACCAAAAAGATGGCAAATGAATAAAAATGGATAAGTGATCAACTACATCAAAAGATCACTCTCATATTTCTGTGAGAACTTAGGACCATAGTTACTTTACAGAAATTCCTAGTTGGGTGGGAAGCTCACTTCGGAAGCTAAATTCTTCTCGCTTTCCAAATTTAGAGGAAGTGCGCTTCCCACACGCTTCCTCTTAATTAAGAGTGTATTTCCTATTTCGGTGATTATTTTTTCCTAAAAGAGTGTTTTATCCTCTTGATAATGCCGAATGAATGTATTTAAATAAATGTAGTCAAAACTTAAAAACTCCTCTTAAGTTTCAAATAAAACTTATGTGGGGCTCATTACATGTTTTTTTTTTTTTGAAAATTAACATTATTTTATTAAATCAAGAGCGAGGGACAGTTGTTCCCGTTGCATAGACCCCCTCTTTGGCCAGTGCATCCGCCTCAGAGTTGGCAGTTCTCCTCCGGTTAACAAGTTGGGAGTGAATACGACGGACCAGATCCCGAATCTCGTCAATAATGTGGTTTAATCTCCAGGGCCCACCTCCTTTGTTACTAGCCCAGGATATAACATTCAAGGAGTCCCCCTCGACAATCAGTGGCCCTAAGTTGTTATTAGCGTACCCTCTAAGCACAAAGAGCAATCCCCTCGCCTCAGCCTCGTTAGCGTCGCATGTCCCTGCCGATCCAGAATATGACATTAAAACTCTGCCAGTGGAATCCCAAATTAGCCCACCAAAGCCCGCAGGACGGGGTTCCCAAATGAACTGCCATCGAAGTTTAATTTTAGCCAGCCCTCCCTTGGCACAGCCCATTGAGGAGTAATAAGATCACGAGGCTCATTACATGTTTCATATTGACTTTGCCGCTTGGTACACGTTTCCTCTATACTTGGAACTCTTCCCTTCCCACATTCTCTTTTCTACACCCCCGCTTCCCGCTTCTGCTTCCTGTATCGCTTCTCACACTTGCTTCCCACTCGTACAAGCTAAGCAATGTTGCTAGTCAACAAGATTAATCAATCTTCAACTTGCCAGGTGTTGATACCACTGTTTAAAAACTCCTTGACTTGACAAGGAACTCGCCCGAGTCGACTCCTTTTTGCCTTGGCCGCGTTCCGCGTTGCACCACATACTGGTATCCTTTTTTGCATGTGCACATTCACATCAGTCTTTGTGGGTACAACTATTGCCACTGGAAGCAAATTTAAAAAAAAGGGGCAAACAGCTTGTCTAGCTAGGCTTCTATTCACTTCAGCAATTTATCATATTTGGATAGAGAGAAACAATCGCATCTTTGAAGGAAAAAAAATGCACAAACAGTACACTCTCAGGAAAATTCTGCAGAGTGCCAGAGAGCGTATCCTTTTCCTTAATCTGAAGGATAGCTTGGATGAAAGAAATCAAAAGATAGCAACATTCATGAACCTTCCCCTGTTTTCGAACTGCCTCGAGCCCAAAACTTGCAGTTGGATGCCTCCAATCTCGCCTATGGTTAAACTCAACACAGATGCTTCCATTACCAACAACAGCGGATCTATTGGAGGAATTCTCAGAGATGGAAATGGCTATGCGCTTGCTATGTACTCAACACCCACCGAGTTAGGATCAATTCAGGATCTTGAGATCAAGGCTATTCTCAAAGGTTTAATTCATGCTCAGAATCTCCATCTTACCAGACTTTGGATCGAGTCAGATTCTCTCCATGCGGTGAAGATTATCCAAGGAAAAGAAGCTTGCCCCTGGAAGAAAGTTTCAACTCTTGAAAAAATCCAAGCAATTCTCCAAAGTTTTGAATTGTGGGAGATCAGCCACACATGGCGAGAAGGAAACAGAGCAGATGATTTCCTCTCAAAAGAAGACTGTCCCTGCAGAGGAGACCCAATTGATCTTCATGATTTACGTTATGATCTAGTTCAAATTGTAATTGAGGACTCCATGGGAGTCCTCTATCATCGTTTGTAATCTGCTTCCTTTTTTTTTAATAAATTCTGGTTGGGGTCTGCCAAATCCCACATTACCCATAAAATAAAATAAAACACTATTGCCACTGGCCTTTTATAGGTGAGACCTGAGCTATTTTATCACATGTCTAAATAAAGTCATCTACGTATAACCAACACAATACCATACCATGATTAGTTGTCCTGATAAATAATGGGTCATCCATCAACGAGCTCAACTTGTTTTGATACCATATCCTAATTCTCAGTATTCTGACCTCTAAAATCTAATCAATAAAGCAACTGACCAGGAGCAAATTTTGTACTAAAAGAAGCCATTCAGATGGGGGTAGCTATCCTTGGGAAGATGAAAAATCAAATGCTGAATCAATTAGTTATTTAGTTGCTTTACGAATGGTTTAACTGACTTAACTGAAGAGAAATATATATTGAAAAAAATACTTACATCTGAGAGCTTTCCAATGGCCGACAGATGTAGCACAGTGATGCCATTGATATCTGGCAAGTTTATGAGGTTGATGATGCAGAGCTTCTCCACTATGCACTTTACGGCTTCGTACTGATTGTGCATGACACTCAAATGTAGGGCAGTTTCTCCTAATTGGGTTTGCATGAGAGCAGATTCGGAACTTGCCGTGATAATCTCATTGATGACGTCGACTTGACCACTGATTGCCGCCAAATGGGGAGGTGTTCTTCCATTGTTGTCTTTTAAGAAAGACAGGTCCGAGTTAGCCTTAAGGAGCTCTCTTGTAGTCTCCAAATGCCCTTTTCTTGAAGCGAAATGCAATGGAGAAAATCCTCTTTCGTCCCTTCTCAATGCCAACTTTAGTTCTATTTTTAATATTTCTTGAACAATAGCTGCACACAAGGTTCATATTGAGAAACAATAACTTAAATTTAGAATATCCATTAACTAAGGGTGTTATGTGCCCTGTAGACTGATCGAGTAATCGTTTCCTTGGATGTTATCAGGAGCTATATATGACAGCTCACTATTCTCTACCTTGTTCTTACTCTTACCTATTTTGCCTGTTCTTTCTCGATTTATTTTCTTTTTTGCTGATTTTCGAGCATGCTTAGAAACCATGAAAAAAAAAATTCATGGAATCTCATGTTAACCCAGCATTAGAGACAGAGAGACTAGAGGGAGTGAGGAGAGGGCGACATGGTGCTGGAAATGAGGGGAAAAAAAAAGAAAAATGGTTGGACTAATTGGCTTCAGAAGTAAATTTTAAGGCTTTCATTAAAATGACAAAAAATAACTTAGAGCAGGAGCAAATTTTCAGAAATAATCCCGCTATTTCTATCGACTTACCAGTAAATAATCCCACTATTTCCCTCTAATCCGGCCGGCGCTGGTTGCATACAGTTGCTCGATGAAGGTTCTATTGGCGATGGCATTGAAAATTAAACAGTTAAATAATGGTATTCAGTCATTATTGATTTTGAAATTGTTTCTCAGACCCGTATATCCATGTGAAGCAGCAACGTGAAGATAAGCCGTTCTGTCGAAGCGCAAAACTCCCTTGCACAAGAAAAGCTTCACCAAGTGCCCACGATCACAAGCCACGAAGAGCACGCTATCCTCGTCACGGTTAAGCTTATAAATCACCGAAGTTTCAGCCTCCAACAGTAGCACTGCCACCTTATCGTGCCCCTCGCGACATGCTTTGTAGAGTGGGGGCTCAATCTCTATGTTCTCAACCGAGACCAAGCTGGGTCGTAGCTTAATCAACAGCTTTGCTAACTCAAAATGTCCGAAATGAGAAGCCAAGTGTAACGGAGTGTTCAGCATACTAGTCGTCTGTTAAAGAATGTTTCTGTTTTCTTGATAGAGATTGGCAACAGTGGTTACATCCCCATTGCAAAATGCTGCATCAAGCCTTGAGTCCATTTCTCAACTTTAAACTACGTGAAGAAGGGAGAAGATAAGACAGAGAAATCGATTTGAATTTAACGGGAGAAAAGGGAGCTGCTTAGCTATCCAAACGACTTTGGAAAGCGGTGAGGAAGACGAAAGGAAAAAACCAGGACCAAATTAAGAAAGAAAGTATTGTAGAAAATAAAAGGCACAAAGTGCTTTGATAGAAATGCCCACAAGAAAAAATCTCACAAAAAACAAAACACCAAAGAAGGAGAGAGAGAGAGGGAGATAGATTTCTCTTTGAATAAACTACTAAAAACACAGTACACCACTCTCTTACTTTTTCAAAACGTTAATAACACTGCGTTTTGTATGCACTACTATCCTCACGTTTCTCTCAGCAACTTCTCTGCTATGTTACCGATTGGGCATTCTCAAACTCTTAATAAAATAAGCTTTCCTAATCTAATTAATATTCCTAAACAACTAGGACTCTAAATAAGTAATTACCTAGCTTCTAACGAATTGCAACTCCTAATTAAACTAATTAGCAATCCTAGTTTGATTAAGATTCAACGACCCGTGTGGGCCCGCACCGGCCCGGCCCCTCAGGTTCCTTGGAGACGAGTCAGCGTGACTCTCAACAAGTATAAAGGTAGAGAAAGGGATGAGAAATGGTTATGATGGTCTCGGACCATGGGGCCCTCTCCACTATAAGTTTCTTTGTCCTTAAGAAAGCAATCCAATGGGTCGTACAACGATGGTCTAAGGCTCTAAACATGAATAATACACCCTCTCGATTTTACGGAGATGATAAATCCGCCCCCCTCTTGGATAATTCGCACCCTCTCGATTTTACAGTAGATTGACGTCCCTCTTTCCTTTTTGTGACGTCAATCTACTGTAAAGACGTGCGAATTATCCTAGAGGGGGTGTGGATTTATCATCTCCCTTTACCCTTCTCCAATTATATGTTGAATCGAACCCATTTTACCGCCCTCCGATGATATGCCCCGTGACTGACTGTTACCGCCTTACCGGTCTATCAAGGGTTATGATATCAACGCTCCCATGTTTTAATAATGGCACCCCCCGGGGTCCCATGTTAGAGTCCTCGTGTTTGGCAAGAAAATTCACAAAAGTTTAGGGGAAAATACCGAAAATCTTTTGGAAATAACTTCGTCGTCCAGGATTTAACACAAGGGATTTGGAGTAATCTATTTAATTACCCTGTATTGGTTAACCCTTGATTTAATTTCAGTTGTTCCAATATACAAAGTAGACTCAGGGAGTATTTGATTTCTAGAGTTCCAGGACCACTTAACGTTACAGGGTAAATGTAATACATTTCTGAATTTACACTAATTACAATATTTTCTCATCTGAAGCCATGGTAATAAACATGGAAATGGAAATTCTTGTAGATGAAGTGAGACAACCACTTGGAAGCCATGAAGCATACAACCGCCATAGAGATCACTACACTTCGTGCAAGCGATGACAACACATTCTATTTCACGTCCGCAACAATGCCAATCTAAGCTACATAGACAACCTGCAGAGATACCTCCACTGCATTTAGACCTTTTTCTGCCACCCAGCAGCTACTGCACTTCAACATGAGACCAATATCTCGAATAAAGCCAACCCAATCATGAGTTAGATCAGTAAGAGGAACTGTTGCTATCAACAAAATTTTTGGATCATCTCAAGAAACCGGGTTAGACAGTTTAATTCCGGATGCAGAGAACTGTGTTCTTTTCTTTTTCTATTGTGTAATTTTAATTATCATAGAGAATGCTAGCTAGATCATAGGAGTGCCAATGATCTAGCAGATCAGCTAGCTAAATCTGGGGCATTGAGGGACTCATTTTACTGCGGGTCCACTCTGTCCATTGATGTGAATCTGTAATCTCATATTTTCTATGAATATAGTCACCTTTCTTCAAAAAAAAAAGAAAAATCATAGAGAATGCAGGTTGGAATATGAGTGCAACTTGATTGGATCGGGTCGGGTTGATCTTTTGATAAAAAATGAATTAAAATCAACCCGAACCAATTTTATAGGAAAAGATCATCCTGGATTCCTAAAAAGCAATCCGAGTTGCACCCATAAAAGAGAAGATATAGATACGTGCTGGGGTTCCACGCAAAAGCAATAGTCCCACATCGGACATGTGAAATGGATGTGGATGGGTTATTAGGGAATGGGCACCCTCCCTCTAACAACTAGCTTTTAGGGGTGAGTTCTACCTGGTTAGATTCCCTAACAAATGGTATCAGAGCTGGGGCGTCGGTAACCCCGGTGTGCCTCCGAGGACGGTGAAATTCCCTTGGGGAAGATCTCGTGCTTCCCACCTTGCCTCCGTGTGGAGGGGAGAGATAGTCCACGTTGCTTCCGCGTGCACGGGGAGATTGTTGGGGATCCACGCAAAAGCAATAGTCCCACATCAGACATGTGAAAATGGATGTGGATGGGTTTATGGGAATGGACACCCTCCCTCTAACAGCTAGTTTTTAGGGGTGAGTTCTAGCCGGTTAGATTCCCTAACAATACGGCTACAATATCACCTAAATATCACCGTTTAGAAACTCTCTCAGCCAACCATTGGCTTATTCGTCTAACAACTTCATATATAAAATATGGGATTTGCTAGGGACCATCACAGAAAGGCATTCTTTGTGTAACAACTTCATTCTTTTGTGTTTGGTATCAAGAGAACAGCTTTCTTCTCTCAAATCACATCGTCCTCCATCTAGTTGGTCTCATTCCAACAGTTCCGTTGAGGTGCCCCGTTGAGGTGCCTTTGGGAATGAGGCAAGATGGACATAAGATATCTCCAGAGACATAATCTAACATAGCCTTGAAGGATCAGGGAGAGGCTCTGATTTACACACTAAGTAGCTCGTCCAATCAAGCTTGATAGAGATTTAATGATTGACGTTGCGGTGATGGTCAAGTTGATGGCGGAGGTATGTGCATCAGTCGTGGAGGACTCAGAATCAAACGGGTTAGATGGACACCAGAAAAGAGATGATTGTTAGGATATATTAGATCAGATCTAGTGAGATCTAACCATTTGATCATCAAGCATTAGATGAGAGTTAGTCAGAATAGATTACACAACTAATTTAGATTATAATTCTCTCTTCCTAAAGTTGATCTTATCTTTATTACAGAATTGGCATTACCTCAATGTTTTGTGGGTAATAGGATATCTATAGCAATGCCTACCAAATGGATGGTTCAGACCCTACAAGCATTCCTCAATTGTTAATCCTTATTGCAGTGCTGAAACAAATATTGCATGTATATAACATCAAATTAAATGAAAATATCCATCTTTCATTCCTCCATCGTAAAGTACTTATATATAATTAATCACTTAATCCTTCTTGCGGTGCTGAAACAAATATTGCATATAGATATTCTTTCATTTCTCCATCATAAAGTACTCGTAAATTAAGCACACAGATATATATATATAGAAGTTTCAAAGCTAAACTGAAATATTCGTTAAACTGCTTGAGACTCGATTGAGACAACTTCAACTCTCCTATACCTTAGCATCTTCAACCATGACTGTTCTCCTCTTCTTTCTTCTTCTTCTTCTTTTCCTTCTCAAACTCCGTCAACCGCCACCCCACCCAAATACATAAGAAACCAAAGCAAACCACAACCAGAGGATAAAACGAGAGGCCTGAACCAAAAGGGTTCTTCTCCATGAACACAGAAGGTCTGTACCAGAAAGCAGTTTCCATTGATATAATGGCCCCTGCCATCACTGCATTCATGAAAGGCAAAACCCGCGACTGGCAGAATATTATCAATATAATCAAGTTCGTTGACAGAAAGAAACCCATTGTGTTGGAGGCCATGAAATACTTATAGCTTGCTTGATCCCAATTGCAGTTATCCACCTCACTGTGTATAGCTTTAATGGAATTAGTCATCGGATTACCAGTCCAATCTTGACAGGGCGGAGGATTGAGACCAGCTTGGAAGGTCACCGTCGCAATAAGCATGGCCACCGCCATATATATAATCTGCCTCCCACTGATATCATTGGTAAGGCTACCAAGTTTGGAGGACGAGTTGCCCGACTGTGACTCGTCAGACGGCTGGAGTCTCACTGAGTTATTATCCAGTTTGTTATCGGACGGCTGGAGACTCACTGAGTTATTATCATGTTTGGGAGGATTAAGCATTTGGATGATCTCGGTGTCTTCTGCATCAGTTGGACCCTCTTTTAAGATATCCAGAACTGTTAAACCGTTTTTGTTGACAGCCTTCACATCTGCTTTATTTTGACTCAGAAGAAGCTTTGTTATCTGAAATGTAATAAGAATAAGCCAGGCATGAAGTTACAATATTTCAGGGTCCCTTCTCCCATTAGTACCAATACTTGTTCAACATAAGAAGTGAGCAAGAAGGTAATAAGTTGCACATTATAGGGAAAAGAAATTTAGATCTCCTGTGTTTGATATTTACGCCGATTCAGTCATTTACAGGAGAGGAGGGCTCTCTTTGTTTTGGATTTTAAGAATTGATGTTGTCCAAAATTGAATGGCAAAATTGGGCATTTGGTTTGCAGCTTTAGAATCGATTTTTGACCCAAATCGACACTACATCATGGTAAGAATACATGTATTTCTGGGATGCAGAATCGATTTGAGTCCAAAATCGATTCTACACAGCGAACCAAATGTCTCATTTTGCCAAGAATAATTTTTGGACTCAAAATAAAATCTCAAAATTCAAAACAAACAGGGCTTAAGACAGTAGATAACATCATATAATTTCTCACATCATACTACCCATTATAGATGATATCTGTACTGATAAAAGAGAAGATAAAGAAACGGCTAAAATATCACAGTTTAGAAACTCACGCAGTCAACCATTGGCTTATTGAATCAAAAGCTCTTTTGCTCGGCAAATTATTTAAAAATAAAATAAAAATAAAAAGGGCGCTGATTGGCATTGCCTTAAATTGGGTACTTCCCTAAGGACTAGTTTTTAACACAGCATAATATGAAAAGATTGCAACAAAAAAATTGGACTAAAAGAAGGCAGTTTGATGGGGTAACAATGAGATTGAAAAATGAAATACTGATTAAATTAGTTTCTTTGTCAATGGTTTAGCTGACTTACCTGAAGAAAATTTTGTAAAAAAATACACTTACATCTGAGAGCTTTCCAATGGCGGCCTGATGTAGCGCGGTGTTGCCATTGATATCTGGCAAGTTTATGAGGTTGATAATGCAAAGCTTCACCATTAAACAGTTAACAGCTTCGTACTGATTGTGCATGACACTCAAATGTAAGACTGTTTCTCCTAATTGGGTTTGCATCAGAGCGGATTCGGGACTTGCAGAGACAATCTCGTTGATGACATTAACTTGACCACTTATTGCGGCCAAATGGAGAGGTGTTCTTCCGTTGTTGTCTTTTAGGAAACACAGGTCTGTGTTAGCCGTAAGGAGCTCTCTTGTAGTCTCCAAATGCCCTTTTCTTGAAGCAAAATGCAATGGAGAAAATCCTCTTTCGTCCTTTCTCAATGCCAACTTTGGTTCTATTTTTAATATTTCCTGAACAATAGCTGCACACAAAAAAATGACCAAAATAAATTTATACTCTTCACTAGGGACCGTTTGGACACACGGATTTTAGAATTCAGGTTTTTAGTTTGAAAACAGTATAAAAGAGGGTTCATGATCAAGCTGATGTGTGCTGTCCTGAGTCCTGACAGCGTTTCTTGGATTTTAAGCAAGAAAATCATCTCTCCTGCATCATAAGATTTCTAAAACCTGAAAATATGGGAGGATCTGCTACTCTCTTGCTCATGAAAAGAAGGGAGAGAAGTAAAAAATGAGTCAAAAACAACAGCTGGCAATAAATTTGAAGAAATCCCGGATTCTAAAATCCGCGTATCCAAACGGCCCCTAAAAAGAGGTAAAAGGAGAAAAGTGGTTTGACTAGTTGGACTTACAAAATGACCAAAATAACCCTAGCTCAGCAATAAATTTTCAGAAAAAATATCTGACATCCAGTTTGCCAGATGACGGATTTAAGGGTGATAGCATTGAAAATCAGACAGTTAAATAAGGGTATTCTCGTCATTTTAAGTTTTGAATGTGTTTCTCACACCTGTAAATCCATGTGAAGCAGCGACGTGAAGATAAGATGTTCTGTCGAAGCGCAAAACTACCTTCTCCAAGAAAAGCTTCACCACATCCAAGTGCCCACAATCGCAAGCCACGAAGAGCACACTCTCCTTGTCACGGTTAACCTTAAAAGCCACCGAATATTCAACCTCATACAGTAGATGAGCCACCTTGTGGTGCCCCTCGCGACATGCTTCGTACAGGGGAGTCTCCATCTCTCTGTTCTCAGCCAAGAGCATGCTGGGTCGTAACTTAATCAACAGCTTTGCTAACTCTAGATGTCCGAATCGAGCAGCAATGTGTAAGGGAGTGTTTTGCAGATTGGTCGTCTGTGCAAGAATGTTTGTGTTTTCTTGATAGAGATTGACAACAGTGGTCACATCGCCACTGCAACATGCTGCATTAAGCCGTGGGTCCATTTCTAGACTGTAAACTATCTGGGAAGAAGGGAGAAGAGAACACGGAGAAATTGTGTTGAATTTAATGGCAGAAAAGCAAGTAAAAGCAGTAAAAGAGAAAGTATAAAGGTAGAAATAAAGGATGATAAATGGTTATGATGGTCTTGGACCACGGACGCTCAACTTTAAGTTTCTTTGTCCTTAAGAAACTAGAAACCAATCCAATGTGGTCGTACAACGATGCTCTAATCATGGAGAAATTATATGATGGGTGGCCATGAAAACACGTGAAGTGTAAAAAGGTAGGTACGGCCCACTTTTTTTTATGATCCAAACCGTTCATCTGTATGGGCACAACGTAAATAGGTTGTGCCCCAAAAAACATTTCCATAGGATGATCCTAACCCTCCTATCCGTAGAAGATTCCATAAATGTTTTTTGGAAATCTCCATTTTCAGATCAGTTTAGATCGGAGGGTTCGGATCATCCTATGGAAATGATTTATGGGGCACAACCTATTTACGTTGTGCCCAAACAGATGAACGGTTTGGATCATCAAGAAATGTGGGCCGTACTTACTTTTTTAGACTTCACGTGTTTTCACGGCCACCCATCATATAAATTCTCCTAATCATGAATAATACAATTGCTAAATGAAAGGACATTAAAAACTTTAAGGGAACCGATATCAATGCTCCCCCGTTTTAATAATGGCAACCATAGGTTGGAAGTAAGGGTTTTAAATTCTCCTACTTTTTTAGACTTCACGTGTTTTCACATTCTGCTTCACTGCCGCAACAATGCCGATCGAAGCTATAGAGATAACCTGCAGAGATATCTCCACTGCCTTTAGACCTTTTTCTGCCACGCGCCAGCTACTGCAGTTCACAACATGAGACCAATATCTGGGACAAAGACAACCCAATAATGAGTCAGTTCAGGAAGAGGAACTGTTGCTAGATTCAACCAAATTTTTGGATCATCTCAAGAAGCTGGGTTAGATAGTTTTATTCCAGATGCAGAGAACCGTGTTCTTTTCTTTTTTCTAGTATGTAATTTTAATTATCATAGAGAATGCTAGCTAGATCATAGGAGTGCCAATGATCTAGCAGATCAGCTAGCTAAATCTGGGGCATTGAGGGACTCATTTTACTCTGGGTCCACTCTCCCCATTGATGTGAATTTGTAATCTCACATTTTTTATGAATATAGTCACCTTTCTTCAAAAATAAAAAAATAAAAATCATAGAGAATGCAGGTTGGAGTATGAGTGCAGCTTGGATCGGGCCGGGTTGAGCTTTTACTAAAAAATGAATTAGAATCAACCCGAACCCGAACCCGAACCAATTTTATAGGAAAAGATCATCCTGGATTCCTAAAAAGCAATCCAAGTTGAACCCTTAGGTTGGAGGATTTCCATCTAAACCTCCTCTCAATCCTCATTACTTCATACCCTTGAACAACCCTCCAAGGAAGGGAACAAGTTGGATTATCACAAGCTGAAGCACACCAAGATAATCACAATTCACAAGTCTAGTGATAAGTCAGGTCCTTGTTGATGGGATCATGTTAACAAGACGTGTAGACATGCAGATTAGTGCAACGAACCCGCAAAACAGATGAAACAGAAAGTAAGAGATCCCTCTTTTGAGATATAAGTGAATTTTGTGAATAAAATTTCTAGTTAATGCATGATTAGAACACAATGAAACATTCCTTTTGCTGTGGATGACATACCTGTCCATTAGCTGTTCTTTAGGAGTTGGGGGAAGGCCTGCCTTGAACTTATTTCCCCAGTCAACCTGATCACCTGCATACTTTCTTAACCACTTTCTGAAGCCAACCACAAGGGCATCTAACTTTGTTGTCACAAAACAAGCATTTTGCCAATTGGAAGGGCCGGGTTCGGCTATCCTGCGTTCCTACAAAAAAAAAAACGAGTGAGGTGATGGTAACTGAAAGTGATACATGCTTTTCTTAAAAAAGAAAGAAAGAGAGAGGTTAGCAGCCAGAATTTAATGATAATAGCATCACAGGAACTATTATGACTATCATGTTGATAAATAAAAACTTGCAGGGGAACTAAAAGCAAATCCGATTGAATTCTCTAGACTTGTGAAAGAGGGGATCTGATTAATATGCATGTTACATGTGCATGTTCAAATGGAGGACATCGGCTTTTAAATAAAATAAAACAACCAAAAAGATGACCAATGAATAAAAATGGATCAGTGATCAACTACATCAAAAGATCACTCTCATATTTCCATGAGAACTTAGGACCATAGTTACTCAACAGAAATTCCTAGTTGGGTGGGAAGCTCACTTCGGAAGCTAAATTCTTCTCGCTTTCCAAATTTAGAGGAAGCGTGCTTCCCACATGCTTCCTCTTAATTAAGAGTATACTTCCTATTTAGGTGATTATTTTTTCCTAAAAGAGTGTTTTATCCTCTTGATAATGCCGAATGAACGTATTTAAAGAAATGTATTTAAAACTTAAAAACTCATCTTAAGTTTCAAATAAAACTTATGTGGGCTTTTTCCAAAAAAATAACATGAAATCTACATGAATAAAACACGTAAAAATATAAATCTCTAAAACCTGTAATTCTAATCAGACGTGAAGTGCTATGTACTACTTGTAACCTGGGTATGTATTAACCCTTTCCTCCTAACCTACCATAACCATATATGATAAATCATTCTATACGCTTCTTGTTAGCTTCCAATGGGGCTCATTACATGTTTCATATTGACTTTCGATGTCGCTTAGTACATGTTTCCTCTATACTTGGAACTTTTCGCTTCCCACATTCTCTTTTCTACACCCCCCGGCCCCCGCTTCCCGCTTCTGCTTGCTTCTCACACTTGCTTCCCACCCGTACAAACTGATCGAGCAATGTTGCTAGTCAACAAGATTAATCAATTTTCAACTTGCCAGGTGTTGATACTGGTATCCATTTGCATATGCACATGCACATCAGTCTTTGTGGGTACACTACTATTGCCACAGGCCTTTCATAGGTGAGATCTGAGCTCTTTTGTAGAATAAGTACCATCACCTGTCTAAATAATGTCATCTACGTATAACCAACACAATACCTTACCATGATTAGTTATCCTGGTAAATAATGGGTCATCCATCTACGAGCTCAACTTTTTTTTATTCCATATCCTACTTTTATACAACACACCTTTCATCTCCTTGTTTTTGTACCATAATGCCCTGCTTCAGATTGGAGGAGAAAACCCTAGTTAGGGTTTTGGAAGATTCGAGCCATGGATCTGGAGGTTGGTAGGTGATGGCAATTATTGTAAATATGAGGATGGAGAATACAAAAAAGGAGAAACATACGTTGCTTATGATTTTGATTAGGTTTCGGGTTCTGAGGCTGAACTCATCTCTTTCATTGATTCTGGCTTCGAGTTTTGTTTCGAGTCCGGAATCCGATTCACTCTGTAGAGCAAAACTAGGAAATGAGAGAGAGAATCTTAGGGTTTTTTTAGGTTGGATATGTAAAAATGGAGTGTTAGTGAAGTTTAAAGCAGCTTAGATATGTGAATGGAGTGTTTGGGTATCAGAGCACTTTCCTGATGCATGGTGTTGACTGGCCATCAGAAAGAGTTTTCCGGCATCACCGACCTCCAAATCTATTCCATGGCGGATGCCTTAAAAGCTGAAATCACAGAAGAACTCAATGCGGTTTATCAGGCACGGTTCAACAACATTGAGACGCAGTTGCAAAAGATCATGGATCTTTTTATGCAAAAAACGACTGTCACCTGACGTGAAGTTAGGAGAGCCTCTAAGTGAAGAGTTCAGCGAGATCGCCGTCGAGAAGGCTTACACAATAAAAAAGAAAAGACGAAACAGAAAAAAGAGAAAGAAATCAGATTGAAGAAAAAGCAAAAAAGCCACAAAAGAAAGGGGTTAGTGATTATCAGCGTTCTCGAATCCAACAACGTCGACGCCAAAAAATTTGCCATGCCTCTCAACCTTTCCAACTCCATAGAAAAGATCCTCACCTGAAACCATCCATGAATAAATCTAAAAAAATACATCAAAAAAGCTTTGATGAACAACATGGTAGGATTAGTTTGCAATTGGGGTGGCCTCAACTCTTGATGATAATAGGCAAAATCGTGACTAATTACAAGACAAAGAAAAGGCAAGATGGAGGGAGAAAGAAAAAAAAGGAGAAGAGAGAAGAAATTTGGAAAGTCTTGCACAAGATCAATTTCCAACCTTGGGGACAAGGTTGAAATTAAGGGCGGGGGAGTGTTAGAATCAATTTCCCTTTTTCTTATTCTACTAATTTAGATTTTTTTCTTTATTTAAGTTATTGCTATATTAGAATAGGGTTTCCTTATTTCCTTTTTCATATTATGCTGATTTCTATTTACTTATTTTGCTTTCCCTAATTACTATATAATGTAGATGCCGTATGGCTATTCAGCAAGGAATAATCAAATTAAGTGCAGTTTGCATATTGGAGGTCGAGTTTCCTTGAATTAACTCATTGGAGGCCTGAGTTTCCTCTAATTAACTCATTCTTTCCCTTTTTTCCATCATCTTCTTCCCTATATTCTTTTATGATAGAACGGTATTCTATCATTGGGAAGGTTCCGAGATGAGTTGGCTCGGTGACTCAGATGGGACAATGATCCGAGTAGAAATAATGGCACCTGAAGTTGAATATAATTACAGAATTTGCCTCTTTAAGCTGTGAGCCAGTGATTGTCGTTTATATTAAAGACTATTAAGAAGCTTAATGTGGGCCCGCCAACCTCACATTATTATATTAGTGTGATTGAAAGCTTCAGTTAATGGGCCCATACATATAAAATATGGGATTTGCTAGGGAACATCGCTTGAGTTGGTTTTGACAAATCCAAGGCTAATAGGTGGGATTTGGGATAAGTTAGGGTCCGTTTGGGTACCTCATATTTTGTATTTGGTTTTGGAATTGAGTTTTGAATACAAAATGAATAGATCCGGCAGCTCATGTTGGGTTAGGGTTCACAATTCTCAACCCGAGGCTCGGGTTGGGTCGGCTTAGGGTTGAGGGAATGCTATCTCGGGTTGGGTTAGGGTTGGCCTCAACCCGATCCGAGTTGCACCCCTAATAAAAATGGATCAGTGATCAACTACATCAAAAGATCACTCTCATATTTCCATGAGAACTTAGGACCATAGTTACTTAACAGAAATTCCTAGTTGGGTGGGAAACTCACTTCGGAATCTAAATTCTTCCCGCTTCCCAAATCTAGAGGAAGCATGCTTCCTACACGCTTCCTCTTAATTAAGAGTATACTGCCTATTTAGGTGATTATTTTTTCTAAAAGATTGTTTTATCCTCTTGATAATGCCAAATGAATGTTTTTAAAGAAATGTATTCAAAACTTAAAAACTCATCTTAAGTTTCAAATAAAACTTATGTTGGTTTTTTTCCAAAAAATTAACATGAAATTTTCATGAATAAAACACGAAAAATATAAATCTCTAAACCTGTAATTCTAATAAGTCGTGAAGTGCTATTTACTACTTGTAACCTATGCATGCATTAACCCTTTCCTCCTAACCTACCATAACCATATATCTTTCTATACGCTTCTTGTTAGCTTCCAATGGGACTCGTTACATGTTTCATATTGACTTTGCTGCTTGGTACATGTTTCCTCTATACTTGGAACTTTTCCCTTCCCACATTCTCTTTTCTACACCCCCCGCTTCCCACTTTTGCTTCCTGTTTCACTTCTCACACTTGCTTCCCACTCGTACAAACTAAGCAATGTTGCTAGTTAACAAGATTAATCAATCTTCAACTTGCCAGGTATTGATACTGGTATCCTTTTTTGCATATGCACATGCACATCAGTCTTTGTGGGTACACAACTATTGCCACTGGCCTTTTATAGGTGATACCTGAGCTCTTTTATAGAATAAGTACCATCACATGTCTAAACTGTTGGAATGAAACCAAAGAGGTTGGAGGGAGAAGATGAGTTTCAAGAGAAGAAGATTGTTCTCTTGATGCCAAACACACAAAGAAAGTAACTCAAGTTGTTTTGCTACTCAAAACCCTTCAAATTTCGCTAAAAAAACTTACATATGAAGAAGATACATGAACTAAAACTTAGCCTACCTTACAAATCCGAAATTGACTTTTCTTAATTACTGTTAGCTTTCCTAAGCACAACTACCACACTATCACATGAAAAATAAAATCATTACATAATTTCAAAAAATGGTCAAGACTTGTCTTCCAAGAAAGTAATTTAAGTTCCAAGAAAGTAGGTAGCTTAAGTCCCGAGAAAGTCAAGTTACTTGAGTCCCAAGAAAGTAAGTAACTTGAGTACCAAGAAAGTCAAGTTGATAGATTATCAAGATCTAGTGGTAAAGATTAATTTCCAACAACCCCCCTTAAGCAAGACCACTACCATGATAAGTTTTGTCTTCATCATGATGAATGTATCGGTCTTCAAAGCCTTTGAAAAAATATCTGCAACTTGATCTTTAGTTTTGTAGAAGCGAGCATTGACAACTCTATGATTTACCAAGTCTCGAATGAAATGATACTTGATCTTTATGTGCTTGCTTTTGTCATGAAAAACTGGATTCTTTGTGAGTAAGATCGCCGAACTATTATCACAAAATAAACTTGTACCACGATCTTGCGGATGTTTGAGTTCTTCTAATATCCATCGTAGCTAAAGAGCTTGACAACCCGCCGAAAATAATGAAATGTACTCCGCTTCCGCCGTAGAAAGAGCAACAACCGAGTGCTTATTTGATGCCAATGAAATTGCACCTGAACCAATGTTAAAAATATAGCCGGAAGTACACTTGCTATCATCAACACTTCCGCCCCAATCACTATCACAATAACCAACCAAACTTGAATCTTCAACTCTTCCATAGCGTATCCCATGATCAATGGTTCCACTTACATACCTTAGGATTCTTTTACTGGCTTCCCAATGACTCCTTTTTTGTGATTCCATAAATCTACTAATCATACTCACCGCAAACATAAGATCCGATATTGTGACCGTCAAGTACATGAGACTACCAACAAGACTTCTATAAAGAGTTGCATCAACTCTTTTCTCATCCTCATTCTTGCGAAGTTTCAAGCCAACTTCCATAGGTGTGTTAATATGTGTAGCACCTTCCATTCTAAGCCACTTTAGCAAATCCCTTGCATACTTCTTTTGAGAAATAAAAATTCCATCCTTTCTTTGGTTGACCTCAATACCAAGAAAGAAATGGGGAAGACCCATATCGGTAATCTCAAATTCTCGCATCATATTTCTTTTGAATTCTTCACACATGCTTGAACAATTACCGGTAAAAATTAAATCATCAACATATAAGCAAATAACTAAAAACTTATCTTGGGTGTTCTCTTTGATGTAGAAAGTGTGTTCATAAGGACACCTTTTAAAACCGTTCTTCTTGAAATATCAGTCAATGTGACTATACTATGCCATTGGTGCTTGCTTCAAGCCATACAAAGCCTTCTTTAATCGGGACACTTTGCTTTCTTCACCTTTCTTTACGTAACTTCAAGAAACCCATTCAAGAATGCCGATTTGACATTCATTTGATAAACTTTTCAACTATTTTGTGCCGCCAAAGCTAGAACCATACGGATTGTCTCAAGACGAGAAACGGGAGCAAACACTTCTTTGTAATCAATGCCATATCTTTGCTTGGAGCCTTTTACTACTAAGCGAGCTTTATACTTTTCAACTTCACCACTTGCATTCAACTTTGTCTTGTATACCCACTTTACACCAATAGTCTTTTGCCCATTTGGAAGCTCAGTTAGCTCCCATGTATTGTTCTTCTGGATTGAACACATTTCTTGATCCATTGCTTGCTTCCACTTTTCTTCTTGACATGCATCTTCAAAACTAATTGGATCGGCATCGGCAAACAAAGCAAAATTTGCCAACTCTTCATCGGTGATTCTTCTAGACTTTTCATAAATTTCTCTTATGCTTTTTTTCTTCCTTGGAGGAGAGTCGAGGCTTGTTGAAGACGATGAAGATGATGGAGTCAAAAAAGATGGAGAAGAATATGGAGTGATAGGAGTCATATCTTCTTCATTTTCTTCAATTACACCATCATGAGTATCTTTGCTTTCATCCATATCTACAAAAACTTCTTTCTTCTTCTCACTTTGATTCTAATTCCAAGACTCTTCTTTATTGAACTTCACATCCCTACTTACTATAATTTTCTTAGTCATGGGATTTAACAACTTGTACGCTTTTGAACTTTCGCTATACCCAACAAGGATGTATTTTTCAGATTTATCATCCAACTTTCTTCTTGTTTCATCCGACAAATGAGAGTAGGCAATACTACCAAAAATTCTCAAGTGAGAAACGCAAGGCTTATGACCACTCCAAGCTTCTTGAGGAGTCATACCTTGAACACTTTTTGATGAAGCCAGGTTCAAGAGATAGATGGCACATGCAACGGCTTCTCTCCAAAACATATTAGGCATCCCTTTTGCTTTCAACATACTTCTAGCCAATTCCATAATCGTCTGATTCTTCCTTTCGACAACCCCGTTTTGTTGAGGTGTGTACCGAGTGGTAAGTTGATGTCGAATCCCATTCGCTTTCAAGAAATTCTCAAACTCATGAGAAACATATTCACCACCTCTATCGGAATGCAAAGTTTTCAACATGAAACCACTTTTCTTTTCAACCAAGCTCTTGAAAATTTTAAAGCATCCAAAGACTTCTGATTTTTCTTTAAGAAAATAAACCCATGTCTTTCTACTATAATCATCAATGAAGGTAAGAAAATATCGATTACCTCCAATTGATGTTGTTTGCATAGGCCCGCATAAATCCGAATGCACTAGCTCAAGAGGATTTGATGCCCTCCAAGCCTTTCCAATGGGAAAAGATTCTCTTTGATGCTTTCCAAGTGCACATCTGTAGACACCCCATTTTGACCATACCCAAGTTCGCGTTGCTTGTGCAAAACCTCGCCAAATCAGTAAATTAGGACCCCGAGCTTCATCCTAAGTTAGGTTAGAATCCCACCAGGGTTCCTGCAAAATTTCATCAAGATCTGAGCGCGTTTGCCTAGCCAACGAGCCGGGATAGTGAGCGTAGTGTGAATCCATAAGGGTGACGATTTAGCCAGAAAAGGGGGTGTACTGGAGCCTGGAAAGCCAGTTCAAATTCACCATGATGGGCTGTCCAGGAGGATATGCGGGTGTACAGATTAGTGTGTATCATAATTAGGGGGTGCATTATCCGAGAGCAGGACAATTTTGTAAATAGTGAAGATGCTTTTCTTCCCCTCCAAGTCACCATTAGGCCCTAAGCTAAGTTAGTGAAAGGTTTAGGACTAGGATTAGTTAGGGGCATCTTAGGAAGCTTCCTGGTTAGGCTTCCTTTGATCCCAACTCTTGAGCAAAAAGGTGATTTGAAGGGTTGGAATCAAAAGAAGGAGAAGATATTTTCATAGAAGTTTTTCCTTTTCTTTTACTTGAGCACCCCCTGCCTGCATAAAAGATAATTATAAATGCATCAAAGGAGGCTGTCCATGGAAAGGGAGGGGGGGGAGAAATTACATCATTTTTAGCTTAGGCTTGTCTTACCGAGCCCCCCCCCCCCCGCGGTGTTAAAAAAGCATTCAAAATACACTATATAGGGCCGTCCAAGGGTGGAATAGAGGGTCAAATTTATCATTTCCCTTTGATAAAGCCATCGGACGAAGGTTTGGAAGAGAGCTTTTTCATTTTCTAAGAAAAAAGAGGAAGAAATTGCAGAGCAAAGAGAGGAAGAGAGGGTTTAGGAGCTCTCTTCCCCGGTCAACTCTCCCGTCGGCCAATACCCATCATCTCCACCTCCCAAAATCCAAATCCAAGGTCACCGGCATCTTCCCCAACAAGCCTCTTCTCATTTCCCCAAACCCACCTCTGATCTTCTTCTCCTCCTTCCCACCACCACCTGAGCCTCCCACTTCCATCTTACTCTTCTTCTTTTTCTTCTATCCTTTTCTTCTTAAAACCCATTTCACCCAAACCTCTCTACCACCTTCAAACCCTTCTTCTCCGGTGGGATTCTCGCCGGAATCCAACCAAATCCCCTGTAAATCCAACCTCCATACCACCAACCTAGCCATAAAACCCACCTCTAACAAAGAACCAAACCCATTTTCAGCTCCACCCTCACCATCACTCCATCATCTTCTCCGGCCGAATTGCCGGAACTCTGGCCAACACCCATACTCTTCTTCTCCTCCAACCACTAAAACCCAATCACCAAACCCTTATTCATCTTCCTTGAATCCGACCCAATACCATTTTCTCCTTCATCAAGATCCAACCACGATCCAACCACCATCAGACCCTGTTTCAGCCATTGTGTTCCCATCTCCACCAAACCTCCATTTCTATTGAAACCCACTTCAATACCCATTTCTCCATCTCTCATTTATCCCATCAACACTACCAAAGCCTATACCTCTTCCTCCGGCCACTTTTTTTGGCTAAGATCCCGACGGATTTTCCTTCTTCTTCATTGAATCCTAGACAAATTAGCCATCTAAAAAAAAATTAAGATTATCTAGGGAGTGGCTGTTTGTCTCCGTTTATTTCATTTTGGCTGAGGTCGAAAGGTATGCTAAGGAGATTCGATTATCCAAGGTGAAGAGCTGAGGTATTTTCGTTTAATACCTTTTAGATAGGGTTTTGATTGATAATTTTTGTGAATTTTGGCTTCGTATCATCTCTGATTTTGTTGAAGCTCGAATGTTCTTTTTAGGATTTGAGATCCCCATGTATGTCCATTTCAGTTTGGTATTTATACTAAAATTTAGGCTTGTTTGATATTTGTACTTAGATCTGAGATATTTAATTATTTTTTTTATGTATGTTTTGCTTAATGGATTTCTCTATGCTTGCTCTGATTTGAATGAAATTTGAGAATTCTGATTTCATCCCATTGCTAATTTTTTTTTTAGTCTGAACGTTGTGCTGGAATTCAAGATCTGCGTGTTCTATCCATTTTAGTTGTTTGGTGTGTGTTCTTATTGATCTTTTTTTTTTGATAGGTAAGTTCTTATTGATCTAATGTGGGGTTTTTAAAAGGAATAGAGCCAGAGGTCTTCAATTTGGTTGTGATTCCCAAGCTTGAGTATTCCAAAGTCCAAGTTTCTGTAATATATTCTATGGTCTGATTGTTTAGATATGCTTATATAAGGATAATAAGGTCATAATGCTTCTGTAATATCTCCTACGGTTTGATTATTTTGATAATGTTCTGTTACTGTATCTTTGGGTTAGGTGGACAGATATGTTCACATCAGTTTTAATATTTCTTTATATATGGATGTGGCTGTGAGTGTGTTTATGATGTGTGTTTATGGTGGAAGGATTTCTTTCTCACAGTAAGCATGAATTTGAGTTGCTTCAAATATTTATAAAAATCACTAGATATATGGCTGTGAATGTAATGTGTAAGTGAAAGAGTATATGTGAGCATGTGTGTCCATGTGTGAGGGAAAATTTCTGTGGTACTAAGACAGGGAGACCCCCCCCCCTTTTTCTGCCATTCGCTCCTTCATTGGAAATTTTGATTATGATTTGTCATTTCCACATGATCATGGCTTACCCATTTCATATTCCTAACAGAACTAAGACATTTTCTCTTGTTTTACCTATACAATGCATAACCCATGAGCATTTGAGACTCTATTGTTATTTGTTCATCTATTAACTCTCAGGTTATATCTATTATGGTGCGTACTCTCTAATTCTGAGTTTGTTGAGTCTAAAATATATAGCTTCTGTCATGCAGATTTCTACACTCAATAGCTGTAAATTTTGTTAAACTGAGAGCCTAGTTGTTGCTTTATAGGTATATACACTCAGCAGTTGTGAAACATAGTCATGGATTTTGATTTTCATTGAAGCTCTAGCTTGTGGTAGGTCTGTTTGGATCATGTGCGTTTAAAGGGTCCTATGACATGCTTGGACATGTATTTGGGTTTCAGCCTTGGAGTTGTACTCTCTTAGTTTAGACACTTAAATGATGAATTTAGAGCTCATGTTTTCACTGATTCATTTTAAATGCTAATTGTCATGGAAAATTTTACAAGTCCAAGCAATATTGGGGAGGTATTTTATAGGTAGATTTTAACTCTATGCTCCCTTTACTCAGTTTTTTTTTTTTTGTCTCAATGATAGAAAAGTGAAAGAGGTGAAATTGCTGAACTTAACATGATGAGAAATAACTCTGTGTGTGTGTGTGTGTGTGTGTCTTGGGGTGGAAGAGAGGTGCTAGATGTTTTAAGCACAAGAATATTCATTTCATAGTTATCTCTCTAATTATAATCCTGTGACTTCTCACTAATAGTCTAGTATCATCCCTCTAACACTTGTAGCTTGTTAAAAGGCTTGAGCTTCGGGAGTCCTGAGGATTTTGTTTCTTTTATAATATTATCTTTTTAGAGTTTGGACAAGAGGACTGATTGTTATCACTATTGTTTTTCATTTTCAACCAATTCAAGTCAAAATCTGTTGGTTATAAGGTTTAGAGCTGCTATCTACCCCGCCGTTGAAAGCACCACATCGGTTGTAAAATGGGAATCCCGCCATTTGGGGCCCAATCAACCTCGTTTCTTGTTGAACATGTCTGCAACAGAACCGTCACCATTTACCCTTCATCACTGCTATCCCAAATATGTCCCATAGGTTATACGATAGCATTTGTGATTTTTACTTGATCACTGCTGTCCCATTGCTATCCCACTGGTTATGCATTCGCATTTGTGATTTTTACTTGGTTCAGAAGCACATATTTGCTGTCTGTTATCATATTGTTGCTGTCCTACAGTTTATGTGCTATATAGCTGTGATTTTGGGTAGGATTAAAGAGCATAGAGTTATTATTCTGCACTACATATTTGCTGTCCATTATCGTATAGTTGCTGTCCTACAGTTTATGTGTTATATAGTTGTGATTTTGGGTGTGGATAAAAAGCATATAGTTGACCTCTAAGCATCACATAGCTGCTATCTTGGTAGGTGGTAACACTCTTTGGCTTGCTTACGGAAATGCTAACATCAAAATTAGCAATAATTGGATCTTTATAAAAATTTGTTTGATTTGGATTCTATCAGTACATGATCGAATTTAGCATAGTTGGTGATGGATGGCCATCACTGTGATAGAAAGAGAGGTAGCCATAGCATAAAGAGTATGTTCGTGTTGAGAAGTAAAAGAGTTTTTTGGAAGTACTCAAAATAAAATCAGTCCTTCTCGAGGAAGTTTTGCTCTAGCTGTGGCATCGCAAGGTTCTATTAATCAAATTGTACCATATTTGGATTTGGATGCTGGCATTGAAGAGCTAGAAAATGTTTCTGCCGATGCATTCAGCGCAGGTATTGGTGGGCAGGTTAAGGTAGTAGTTGGGTATATTGTGGGGCGATGAAGGAGTTATCCCAAGCCCATCAGTTAGGGGACTTGCATACTCTCAATATCATTTTCTCCTCTTTTCTCTGTTTCGTTTAGGGGACTTGCATGAGTCCTGAGAGTTGCTCTTAAATTTAGAGGCCTATCATAGCTAGGGTTATGATGGCGATGGCGCTAGTCGGAGCCTTTTCCTTTTAGGAGACACATTGTGTCTCATTAGAAGAGTCCCCCTTTAGAAGACTTTCAAAGCCTCGCAAATAGTTGCATCTCCCTTTGATAGAAAAGACTAACCCAGTCTTTTAAACATCTTTCCTTTGTCCATTGCTAAGGCGATGAAGGCGCTAGCCCAAGCCCATCTTTTTAGGGGACTTGCTCAGTCCAAGTTGAGTTTTCCCTCTTTTATTTAGAGACTTCCCAAGTCTTTTAGATACCTTTAGATAGAATCTTTCCCTCATTGCAAGGGCAATAAAAGAGTTATCTAGAGCCCTCAATAGGAGACACACTCTGTCTTATTGAGGTAGTTCTCTTTTGAAGACAAGCCTCATTTAGGACTTACCCTTAGAGAGGTTACCTTAGTTTGATAGGGAGTTTTCTCGTAAGAGGCATGCCTTGCCTCATTTATGGAGCCCCTATTTGGAGACAGGCCTTGTCTCATTTAGAGAGTTCCCTTTTAGGAGGCTTACTCAGCCTCATGTTAGAGTCCTCCATCTTCTGGAGCGAGTTTTTTACTCATTCATCCTTTTGGAAGCATTATTAGATAGTCTTTGACTCATTCGTCTTCTTTAGCGGTATTATTAGAGAGTCTTTGACTCATTTCTCCTTTTGGTAGAGTTATTATAGAGTCTTTGACTCATTTGTCCGTTTAGTGATATTATTAGAGAGTCTTTGACTCATTTATCCTTATTAGAGAGTCTTTGACTCATTTGTCTTTCTCAGTAGTATTATTAGAGAGTCTTTGACTCATTTGTCCTTTTAGTGGTTTTAATAGTGAGTCTTTGACTCATTCGTCCTTTTAGTGGTGTTATTAGAGAGTCTTTTCGTTTCGAATTTAGATGTAGAAGGGAGTTCTTCCTAATCATATGAGATGAATATCTTTATGGAATCACCTATTCTTGATGACTAATTATTTTTTCAGTCGAGTCTCTACCGTGAGCCTCCTTGATCAAGGGCAGTTCGTTGATCATGTGAAGATTATTTCTCTTGTGGGAATTGGCTTTGACTATTGGGCTTCTTTTAACACACACACACAAAAAAAGGAGTGCATGGGCTGTCGTGGGTTCATTTTGTTGTTGCTTCTCGGATCGAAGTCCTATGGGTCTTCATTGCATGTTCTTCCGTGCATAGAGTTTGAGCCATCAAATGCCTTAGCTACCTAAACCTCCCCTGAAAGATCAAATTGTCCCTTAAAATCCTTTCCCTTACTTCATGTGTTAAGCCTAGAACAACTGTTTTATTTGTTGCCCTTTGTTGCCAAGTAGATCACGTCAAGAGTCTAGCGTTGAAGATACCCACTGCCCCATTTGTTTTCAAGGATCCGTAACCATCTTCTGTCCATATTTCTCGGGCTAGGAGTTATGTCTACAGACAAAGGATTGTAGAATTTACACTACTTCTCATCTCTCTACTGTTTAGAAGGATCTACTCTTGGGTCCTGGCCTCAACCTTTTAAAACGAAATTTCTGGAGATTACGCTTAAAGTAGGTGATCCTACCCTATGTCAGTGTATTATGTACATTTCATATACTTAGATTTGTTGCAAGCTTTTATTACAGTTCATTACATGGAACTTGTTTTGAAAAGGTTTCTCACTGTTTCCTTTTAGCATGTCATTCCAAATGATTGAATTGTCATTATCCATGAAATGCTTTAGTCTTAAAATGATTCCTTATCTATACAAAAAAAGAAGAAAAGAGCATTGTGACTAACATGATTTTTGGAAACTCAAGTTCATGAAACACTATTGAAAAGCATTTTATATATGATATAGTTTAAATGGTTTGGAACGGGGGAGCCCTCAATGGTTTGAAACGTCTTCAAAATTTATGGCACGGTATTGAAAACATTAAATTGCTTTTCTCTATATTTGTATACAGTCTTGGTATGAAATGGATTCCGCCAGTAAGGTTGATCTCTGGTGGGGATCTAGCGCCCAACTTGCCAGTGGGTGAGTACACTGGACGTGATCACGTAGACCGGTCGAGTTTATTTGCCCGTAAAGTTGATCTCGGGCGGCCAGTAGGGAATCCTCTGGCTATTGATATTGTGATATTGCGCGCTTTAGGACCTGTGAGTCCTACGAACAAGTGTTCGCCTTGGGTTACGCTACTTGCCAATAAGGTTGGAAATTGGCCACAGAGAAGACTGTTAAGTATTTGTTTTCTAAATGGAAAACTGCAAAACCAAGTGGTTGAAAATATATATTCTTGTCATTGTTTCCAAAGTGGAAAACTGCATAACCGAGTGGTTGGAACCGTTTTTGTAAAATCATGTATTTTTCTTATATAGCTTATGTAGAAATGATTTTCTTGCTTCTTATCAATTTGTGCATTGGGTAAATTTCTATGGCATGTTACTTCTTTTCCGCACCAGCATTGTTTTCGTTTTCCTATTAGCTGGCTTAGATTTGGAAAATCGGCTGGGCTGTTAGCTCATTATGTGGTTTAACAATTTTCAGATACAGAGGAGCGGCAGTAGACTTGCTGAGATCAAGCACTTGGATTGGAGCTTAGGAGATTCTTGCTTTCTTTCATTAATCCAGTTAGAGACTTTTGTTATTTTATTAAGGTGACTGTTATCGAATAAGTATTGTTGGATTTAGACTTATGGACATATATATGTATTTCCTTTGAGCCTTAATTGAGACTAAAATTTCAGCAATTATTAGTCGCTCTGAATGTTGAGAATAGTTGATTGTAAAGGAGCCTTGCATGCTTGTAGGGGCGACCCTATGGGCGTGCGGCGGCTGTCACGTGCGCCTTACCTCGAATTCTGGGGCGAGGCGTGACATTGTGTGTGTTGGAGAATGTGAGCCACTCACATATCGTGTATTGATTTGAATTGTTGTCCCACATAAAACGCCAACTTTGAATATTGACACAACGGTCATATATTACCAGTTCAGATGGTGCGAGGGAGGGACTTTTCTTTTCTCTAAATTATATTGTATTGAAATATCCTTTACCAACTTGAGTAGATTGTGTGTGTTGGAGAATGTGAGACACTCACATATCGTGTATTGATTTGAATTGTTGTCCGACATAAAATGCTAACTTTGAAGATTGACACAAAGGTGATATATTACCAGTTCAGATGGTGCGAGGGAGGGACTTTTCTTTTCTCTGAATTATATTTTATTGAAATAGCCTTACCAACTTGAGTAAATTGTGTGTGTTGGAGAATGTGAGACACTCACATATCGTGTATTGATTTGAATTGTTGTCCCACATAAAACGCTAACTTTGAATATTGACACAACGGTGATATATTCCCAGTTCAGATGGTGGGAGGGAGGTATTGATTTGAATTTCATTAATTTAATGAGAACTTATATGATGCCCGACTGTGAGATTATAAAGGGCGGAGAGAGAAAACCATCTCTCTCTTGATTTTTAATCCAAGAGAAAGCCCTTTTTCTGACTTTTCCTTGGTTCAAAAACCAAGGCAGCAGGTTTTGTCTCTACGCGCCCTTTACATTCTCACGGTCGGGCATCATATAATTTCTCTAATTTAATAAGGCCCTGTTTGTTTTGGGTTTTGAGATTTGATTTTTTTATTAATCAAAAAATGATTATTGGACTCGAAGAATCAGTTTTGAATTTGAAATTAATTTTCAGAATCTAAAACAAACAGGGACTTATTAAGGTGCGGAAGGCCCGCTGGGAGTCATGTATACTTGATATTTGACATGTAAGACTACAATTAGGCCAATTTGAGACACTATTTGACCTGTTAAGCCAGTAATATATCAAATTGAGCTACTATCTAGAGAATTCGACCCAACAAGACTTCATACAATAGAACCGTTGGCCTTTTTGTAGAGGGCACCTGTGCATATCTCTAAAAATAAAATTTGCATTTCTATCAAAAGCATGTGATTGGGCCTACCCACATGACATCAATTAAATGCGGATTGTTCATCAAACAGACCCGACCCAACCGAAAATAAGTCATATGCTGGACAACTACTAGGAAAAATCTTTTGTAAGAGTATATTGCTTTCGCTGTGGCTTCATTCTTTTGAAGGAAAATAGGCTAAGACAAATTTTATTCCCATTTCCACAGAGCCTAAGGATTTGTTACTTTTGATGTAAATTTGGCATAAAACAAATTTTCCGTCCATTCCTGTGTGGACCATGTTTTCCCTTAAAAATGGGCATAAAATTTGTTTTACACCCATTTTACATCGAAAGAAAGATAACCAAGGAAATCAATCATCATATTGGTGAACACATTGGGACGTGTACTATCATCCAGTCCATAGATTTTGCTGCTTGTCCTTGTTTCCACTATAATCAGATGATTCTAGACCTTTGATCAAGCATGATACAAAATATTTCCTTTTGGGTTTTCTTCATGCCCTTGATTTTTGCATGGCTAATGAGATCTCTATTCAATGTCAGACCAAGACCACTGGGTACTCCTATCAAATCAATGGCCCCACTCACCAAGCACATATGCCACATGTTCACTGGTTCATGATCTCCAAGTGATACATGCAAACAGTCACTTCGTATTGATTGTCAAAGATGGAATCACACATCAATCACATTACTAATTCCTTCTCTAACTTCATCTTATCATTTTTTAAAGCGATTGATTTTTCATTTTGTTTAATTTTTATTAAAAGTCCTTCAATAGGTTCAATAAGATTATTTTATTTTAAACACAACAAAAATGGTAAACCTTCATTGTTTGCATTCTTTTATTTTCTCTCCACTTAGTCCTGTGAATGAGAGGGTTCTACTTGCACAGTTCAAATCTCTCAAGTCATGCAGATTGTAAAGAGAACGATGGTGCATCAGGTTTTTGTGTGATGGTAATGTTGATATATAATGGAAGGGTGATTTTGCTAAGCTCTTTTCGACCGAACTTATTTCATTAGAGGCACAAATTCGCCTTAAAGAGAGCAACCCAGTCGTGTCTCATCCTGCCTTATAGAAAAGTTATCATAAACCCATCAATTTTTCTCTGCTTACACAAATTTAGAAACATCATACTATTTATTTATCAAGAAAAATCACCAATAATTTGTTATAATTGCAAAACCTCTGCATTTACTTTAGAACAGTTATAGCTCCATGAAAAAAATCTGTCGGAAAAGACGGATCAACAACAGATGTGATATATTAATTGAAACCATGACTTCTATCTATTGATTTTTATTTCGGTAGATAATCATATCTGTTTTCCATTTATATCTACCATGAATTCAATTGTCTTGAGTAATAGATGCACCGGTTCCTAAGAAGACAGATTACAGTATGCTTTTGGATCCTTTTTTTTCGTCATATAATTCACCAGAAAACCACAGGAAGAATTTGAAGCTTGAATTTTTTTTAAGAGAAGGTAATGTTCTTATTAAGAGGAGAGCAAAGAAAGGATAACACATAAACAGAAGAGTCAAGACTTGTTCCAAGACAAATCTGGGTTCCCTGGTAACTGGACTGCGAGGAAGTTTGACAGCTCTATTGCTATGAGGAAGTTTCACCACATCCAAGTGCCCGCGATTGCAAGCTATGAAGAGCACACTATCCTCGTCACGGTTAAGCTTATAAACCACCGAAGATTCAGCCTCCAACAGTAGCGCTGCCTCCTTATCGTGCCCCTCGCGACATGCTTCGTACCTTGGAGTCTCCATCTCTCTATTCTCAGCCAAAACCATGCTCGGACTTAACTTAATCAACAGCTTTGCTAACTCTAAATGTCCCAACAGTGGTTACATCCCCACTGCAACATGCTTCGTTAAGCCTTGGGTCCATTTCTCGACTGTAAACAATTTCTAGGCTGTAAACTATTTGGGAAGAAGGGGGAGAAATCGGGTTCAATTTAAAGTGAGAAAAGGATGTTGCCTAGCTAGACAAACAGCTATGGAAAGTGGTGGGTGGAGCTAGGGGTGTAAACGAGCCGAGCCGAGCTTGGCCCAGGTCGGCTCGTTAAGCTCAAAAGCTCAGCTCGGCTCGTTAAGCTCAAAAGCTCAGCTCGGGCTCGAGCTTGGCTTATATTAAGGGCAATGATATGTTCACACCCTTCATCTTCCCTGGACAGCCCTATCTAGTGTAAGTTGACTACTCTTTTTACACCACGGGGGGTGGTCCAAGTAACAAATGGGGTTCCAAAAGAGAAGTGACATATTTTGCCTCCCCCTTTCACTCCATGGACAACCCTTTTAGTATGTATATATATATATATATATATATATATATATATATATATATATATGAGAGAACATTTCCTACACACTTGTGTAGGTAAGTTACCTACACACTACCTTAAAATACAGTGGGGCCCCACATTGTTTGGGTGATCCAAACAATTCATTTGAATGGTCCTCACATAGATAGGGTGTCCACAAAAAATCAGATCCATAGGATCATCCCAACCATTCAAACTATGGAGGCAAAAAATGGACTAATTTGTGAAGGTTTATGCACGTCCATTTTACCTCCACAAATCGTAGGGTTGGGATGATCCTATGGATCTGATTTTTTGTGGTCACCCTATCTATGTGAGGACCATTCAAATGAATTGTTTGGATCACCCAAACAATGTGGGCCCCCACTGTATTTTAAGGTAGTGTGTAGGTAACTTACCTACACAAGTGTGTAGGAAATGTTCTCTCTCTCTCTCTCTCTCTCTCTCTCTCTCTCTCTCTATATATATATATATATATATATATATATATATATATATATATATATATATATATATATATATATATAGAGGAAAGTGTCTCTAGTCTCTCCCCTAGATAACCTTATCTACTCCTCCCTTTAAAAAAACACAGTGGGCCCACGCTGTTTGGATGATCCAAAGCATTCATTTGATAGGTCCTAACATAGATAGGGTGTGCCCAAAAAATCAGCACCAAAGGGTCATCCTAAAACTTCATTTTGTTGGGCACACCGTGTCCAAAATGGATGCATATAAACGTGGACGTTTATATGTGTCCATTCTGGGTACCACAAGGCACCACAAAACGAAGTTCTAGGATGACCCATTGGTGCTGATTTTTTGGGCACACCCTATCTATGTTAGGACCTATCAAATGAATGCTTTGGATCATCCAAACAGCGTGGGCCCACTGTTTTTTTTAAAGGGGGGAGTAGATAAGCTTATCTAGGGGAGAGACTAGAGACACTTTCCTCATATATATATATATATATATATATATATATATATATATATATATATATATATATATATATATATATATATATATATTAAATCCTTAACAAGCCGAGCCTGCCTAGCTCGGGCTCGGCTCGTTAAGCTTAACGAGCCTGGCCGGCTCGGCTCGGCTCGTTAAGGATTCGAGCCGAGCTATAGCCGAGCTTCCGAGCCCGATCCAAAATTGACACCCTTAGGTGGAGCTGAGGAAGATAAAAGGAAAAAGTAGTAAAAATATAACAATAAGTTTAGAGATAGGAGGAGACTATGGCGACCATGGTCGCACAAGGGGTCCACCACTAAGTTTTTTAGTCGTAAAGAAGATTGCTTAATAATCAATTTAGGACTTGATAACAAAACGCAAATTTCTATTAATTTCGGGTACACACTATAAAGTAGTCCTTTTAACTTGCTTTTTTAACTTTAGCATGCTTGATTTCTATTAATTAATATCTTTAATTTTTTTTTCTAAACAAACCTTCACTAAAACCGACAATGATTAGGTTTGTTCCTATTAGACCTAGCAAATGGGTGGGCCGGACCGGGTTTCACCCAACCCGTACATAAGGGTGTCAATTTGGGCTCGGGCTCAGAAGCTCGCTCGAGCTCGGCTCGGTAAGGGCTTAGCTCGAATCCTTAAAGAGCCAAGCTCGAGCCAAGCCGAGCTGGCTCGTTAAGCTTAACAAGCTGAGCCCGAGCTAGGCCAGGCTCGGCTCGATGCTGCTCGTTAAGGATTTAATATATTTAAATATATATTATATATTAATATATACACTAAAAGGGTTGTCTAGGGAGTGAAAGGGGGAGGCAAAATATGTCACTTCTTTTTTGGAACCCCATTTGTTGCTTGGACTACCCCCGTGGAGTAAAAAATGGTCAAATTACACTAGATAGGGCTGTCCAGGGAAGATAAGGGGGTGTGAATATATCATTGCCCTTTATATAACCTGAGCTCGGTAAGACTCGCGAGCCTGGCCAAGCCGAGCCTGGTTCGAGCCTGAGCCGAGCTCTTGAGCTTAATAAGCAGAGCTAGGCCAAGCTCGGCTCGGCTCGGCTCGTTTACACTCCTACCCGTACAAGTCCGGGTGGTACGAGCCAGGTCACAATTTGGTGAACCCGGACCCCACCCGTACGGGCTGGGTGGACTCGCGGGTCACCCGTTTTTTTTTTCCCACACTATAATAGGATGATCCAAATAGTTTTACGGAGGAATTGCATATTATTATTTATGGAAAACTCTACAGATCAGAGGGCTAAGATCATCCTATGGAAATGATTTTTGGGGCACAACCTATTTATGTTGAGTTCCATCATATGGACAGTTTAGATCATCGTATGATGTGGTTTGTAAGTTCTTTCTAAAAAATATGGGACTATACACCATAAAAAATCTCGATCCTTTGGGTTTTCACGGGTCCACCCGGACCGGCCCGGGCCAGTTTTGACGGGACTCATACGGGCCGGGTCAAATCTCAACGGACCCGTAAATTACGGGCTGGCCGGGTGGACCCACGGTTCCGGGTCGCTTTTTGCCTCGTCTAGTTCCCGTCCCTCTCCTGTTCTCATTCCCTCCTCCTTAAGACATAGGATCTAAGAATCCAAACGGAACATCATTTGGCCGGTGGATCTGACCAAAATCAGACCACGGCCCTACAGAGAGGCGTGAATTTCTATGATATATAAAGGAAGCCTCTCTCAATCTTTGAAAATTGAACATAATTCTTGTCCTTTTTCGTTTTGAAAGTACCGTTTCTCATACCTGTAAATCCATGTGAAGCAGCAACGTGAAGATAAGCCATTCTGTCTTAGCGCACAATTGTCTTGGACAATATAAGCTTAACCACATCCAATTGCCCACGATCACAAACCACGAAGAGCACGCTCTCCTTGTCACGGTTAACCTTATAAATCACCGAATCTTCGGCCTCAAACAATAGCTCAGCCACCTTGTGGTACCTCAATCTCTCTGTTGTCAGCCTAGACCATGCTGGGTCGTAGGTTAATCAACAGCTTTGCTACTTTAAAATGTCCGAATCGAGAAGCCAAGTGTAACGGAGTGTTCAGCAGATAGGTCTTCTGTTGAAGAATATTTCTGTTTTCTTGATAGAGATTGGCAACAGTGGTTACATCGCCACTGCAACATGCTGCATTAAGCCTTGAGTCTATTTCTGGGCACGTAGACTATGTGGGGATAAAGGAAGAAAACAGCTGCATTAAGCCTTGAGTCTATTTCTGGGCATGTAGACTATGTGGGGAGAAAGATCGGCAAATGATAAGGCGGATGCACTGGCTAAGCGTGGTGTCTCCGGTGGTTCTATTATGTGGTTCGACCACCTTCCTCCCTGAAAAGGGATTTTCTCTGTATTTTGTTTTTTCTTCGTTCCTGTTTCTTTCTTGCTTCCTATTGTAGATATGGGTGGTCCATCTCGGCCTCGTAAATATGCTATATATAATTATTGCCATTTCAAAAAAAAAGGAAGAAAACAGATGGAGAAATCGTGTAGAATTTGATGGGTGGAAAAGAACAAGAAAAGTCCAGATAAAGTAACAAAACTTCGCTCCAGTTCGGTTAGGAGGAAGTTCCTTCAGTACAAATACGTGCACAAGCAAAATTTTGCCATGTGTTGCTATCCTAAGAAATAGGGGTAAAGGGTATTTTAGTAAATACAGCCACACGAGTATATCTGTTTGTACTGATGTAACTTCCTCCTAACCTGGAGCGAAGTTTTGTTCTGAACGATACTTGGCTCCAGATAGGTCTCGAGGAAGTTCCTCCAGCCCCTCTAATAGCAGGGGTGGTGGAAATATCAAATCCATGCCTACTTTTTATTTTTAGAAGGAATTGATATTTCCACACCCTCACTATTAAGGGGTCTGGAGGAAAGTCCCTCCAGACCGGTCTGGACACCGATGTCTAATCAATAATACCGGTGCTTCAAATGTGTCCACAAAATTACAAACGAAAGGACCCGATAAAGTTGAAATTTTAAAGGATAAATGATATCAGAGCTCCCTGGTTTTACACGTGTTTTGAGATTTTTTCCTCAAAGTATGTGTAAATTCAAGATCCCAAGGGCAATTAAATGATGCTTAGGGCACTCGTTAGCAAAAAGCTTAATAAATAGACAGCAAAACTCTTAATAAATAGACAATGAAAACACTTCTAAAACTGGATCCCGTGTTGAAAATAAAGAAGGGGTGAGAGTGAGTCGAGTGACCGAACCATTTGCCTATTTAACGCTCTCTTTGCTTGTCTTTTGTGCACGTCTCGTGATAGGGGATCCCGTGCTTTTTCTCACTAGATCTCATTTTCCTAGCAACCCTCGATAGACAATGAAATAAAATTAAGCAACAATCTGCATTGAAGGGTCAATAGTTCAATATCATCTGATGGTGAAGCTTTTAAGTATGAAAGTGTTTGTGAATGAATGCTATTAACTTCCCATTAAGAGGTTGAGCCAATCAAATTTATTAATTGATAATAAAACCAAAACACATGGATCCCCCATGTCTTACTGTCCCATGTGAGATTTATGCACATATTAGGAAACCATTCTCATTCTACTACTAAAACAGGTGAAAATTGGACAATAAGAATTGCCTGAATCAAATCCGCATGGCGAAAACTCACTCTCTAGCACCGTTTTTACGGACAAGGAGAAACAGGTTCCGCATGCCGAATATGATTCTTCCCGATTTTTCATCCTTTCTCAGTCTCTACAAGTAAAAATGAGACAGGTCATGCAGAGAATGGTTGCCCAATATGCCCTAAGATTTTGGTTTTGGTTGCTTTGCACCACATCCCTCACTTTGATATCTTTCTTTAAGTTTTGTTTAGTCAACAAGCACAAAGAAATACATAGAATTAATCATCTGATTGGCAGGACAAATTGCCCACAATGTGAACTAGGGGTGGACATGGTTCCGGTTCGAACCGGGGAACCGAACCGAACCGGCACATTTGGTTATGTTCGGTTGGGTTCCATTTCTATATGGTTCGGTTCCGGTTCAGAAATCCGGGAACCGTTGCAAATTCGGTTCGGTTCTGGGTTTGGGATCCCGGAACCGAGAACCGAATTGGTTAAATGTGATTTTTGCTTTGGATATTAGGGACTGTTTGCTTTGGATATTAGGGCCTTATTATTTCCCAAATTTGTAGTTCATGGCTTCATGCATTGCCAAAATTTGTGTATGATTATCCCACCTGTTTGTACTTCTTCATACTTCATATAAGTTTTGCATTGCCCAAATTTGTGCCTGTTACTGTTACTGTTAGTGCTTGTAATTCATATATAAACATGGCCATTGGTGAAGGTTGGGTAAACCCAGAACTGAACCGAACCGATTATATATGATTCTGGTTCGGTTCGGTTCCACACATATATGGTTCGGTTCTGGTTCCAATTTCAGGGACCCGATTATATATGGTTCGGTTCTGGGTTTAGCCTAAAACCGAACCGAACCGAACCATGTCCACCCCTAATGTGAACTGTTTCTCAAGTTTCTTTCAATTATCCATTTGTAGTTCACCAATTAGATCACTGGAATAGTTTCGTAGGATCAACAATTTAGGTTTAAAGAGAATATATATACATACCCGGTAGTATCTACAGGAGAAATTATATGGCCTTTCAGAAACCACGTGTCCGTGAGGTAGAACCTTACAAACACGCCAGGCCTTTTCATATAACCTATATACTTCCATTCATTCATCCATAAAATACTAGCTACGAATGAGATGACCTAAAGTTCCAATTAAGTCATTATAATTGACTAACAAGTTCACCATTCACCATCCATAGTTCAATTGTCAAGACATAGAGAAATCACTCACATGCCAAAAATAAAAAGCAATTAACAAAGTTCCCCTTGAGTATCCTACTGAGGCATTCCCTTTAGTCCCACGCAAATATGATATTTGAATCTGAAAATAAAAGCAACAAGGGTGAGTCAAAACTTAGCAAGCAAAATAGCACTACCCTAGCCGAGTCTAAGCATGCCACTAAAACGGAAGATCAAATGTGAGTAAACCAAATGGAAAAAAGATAGTAAATATACTTATTTTGGGAAAAAACCAAATGGAAAAAATGTGAGTAAACCAAATCGTTGTTCCCTCGAGTGGATATATAAAACCAAATAAACAATGACCTTGAGCAATCAGAGAAGCAATGAATAATGAACTTGGAGAAATTAGGAAAAGAAGAGTAATGGAGGTATTATTCCTAGATTAGTCTTACTCATAACATCATTATTCTTGCATTTACATAATATACTAATCTACTTGACCATTGGATGTGACCGTTGGATCATTATCAAATATTAGATGCAGTGCTGAAACATATATTGCATAACAACTCTTCCATTGTCCCTTACAAGGGTATTCTACTGGTGATTATATTATAACATCAAATTAAATGAAAAACATATATATCTTTCAAATTTCCAACATAAATTACTCAAAAAATAAGCATATAGATATCTACAACTTTCAAAGGTAAAGTAAAATATACATTAAATTGCTTGAGACTTACCAGACACATCTTCAACATTCCTGTTCTATAATAGCCCCCACCATTGAGAAGGTCAGTACCAAAAAGCAGTTTTCATAGATATAAAAGCCCCACCATCACTGCATTCATAAAAGGCAAAAACCAACGCTTGCAGCATATTATCAAGATAATTAAGTTCATTGACAGAAACAAACCCATTGTGTGGTAGGACATGAAATGTTTATAGCTTGCTTGATCCCGATTGCAGTTATTCACCTCACCGTGAATAGGTTCATTGGAATTAGTCATCGGAGGATAGAACACAGCTTGGAAGGTCACAATCGCAATAAGCACGGCCACCACCGCAATATATATAATCTGCCTCCCACTGATATGAATTGCCAGACTCACTGGGCTGTTATCCGGTCTGGCAGGAGTAAGCATTTGGATGATCTCGGTGAATTCTGCATCAGGTGGATCCTCTTTCAAGATATCCAAAACTGTTAAACCATTCTTGTTGACAGCCTTCACATCTGCTTTTTTTTTATTCAGAAGAAGCTTTGCGATCTGAAATGTAATAAACCATGCATGAAGTTACAGTCTTTCAGGGTCCCTTCTCCCTTCATATCAAAACTCATTCAACATAAGAAGTTAGCAAGAAGGAAATAAGAAACACATTTGACATAAGAAATTTAAATGCTCCATTTTTCATAGATATAGCAGATTCTCTCATTTACAGACGAAACACACATCGACTTAAGCTTTCCATTTCTCTCTTTAAGCTTCCACACACAACACGGTTTTAAAACCGTTTCTCAATTGCTTTGGGAAACAAGCAATTGATTTACTCCACACACATACTAACAGAGTTGAAAACTGATTCTTGGCAAAGTTGGGCGTTTGGTTCTAAGAATAGCTTTACTCAAATAGGTTCTGCATACCAGCAGAAATTCAAATATGCCAAGAATTAGTCTTGGACTCCGTATCAATTCTCAAAACCCAAAACAAACAGGCCTTAGTGTTGGATATTTTTAAAATATTTTATTTTAAAAAATAGAAAAAATAAGTTTTTTCAAAGAGACTTCTTTCTGTGAAATGGTATTTCCATTCAATAGACACTTGTGTTGTGAAAAGGTGTTATTTTAAAATGAGAGGGTACTTTCATTTGAAGGGGTGTCTTCATATCATTTTATCTTCTATAAAAAGAAAGGTTGGGATCTCATTTTAACAAATTTCTCTCCTCTTTCACTCGTCTCTTTTTTCTCTAAATGTGGGCATACTGATAGTTTTGAACTCGGTGTGCAGACCTTGTTCTTGGCACATGCATTGTACGTATCCTTGAGACTTATTTCTGTGTAGGCACCTCCATATGTGGGGAAATTAAAGTCTATAAGAGAAAGCTTCGGCTTGCCTTGCCTACCTCTCTTTTACTTCTTCTATTCTCTTTATTTCTTCTAAACAGTTGTTTTGTAAATCCAACATTACAATTTGCACCAGCAATTTAAAGACTTTAACTATTATCCTTTCGGTGGGTTTGATCATGTGAATTGATGCAAAGCGGAGAGCATTAAACTTGATCGAGTAGGTGACTAGCCTGATACAAGCACTTGTGTTTTGCACATGTTTCTGAAAAATCAGATGAGAATGGGGTTTAACTACTGTGTGTGTGTGTGTGTGTGTGTGTGTGTGTGTGTGTGTGTGTGTGTGTGAACCGTTGTGGTCTGTGGGCTGCCAAGTAGTGGTGTTGTTTTTATCATTTTAGTCTTGTTTCTGTTGAGTAGTGGAGTAATGGGTCTAATAGTGGAGCAAGTCATGGGATGTATGGTTATTGTAATCGTTGGATGCTTTATATATTTTGGGCATGAATGAATGAAAGAAATCACTTTGTTTTGGCTGAAACTTCTTGAGAAGTTTAGGAGGAACTAGTTCTCCTCAAATTGAACCAAGCGTTATCTTCTCTTCAAAATCTCACCATAGGTGGAAAGAGGTTTGACGTAACAAATTGGTATCAGAGCCGGCTGCAATGGTGGACAAGAGCAAGATGGAGCGCGGCGATGAGGCCTCTTTGCAAGAGATCTTGGCTGAGAAAAGCAAACCGATTGGAGGTCATTGAAGCTAGGCAAGCTCAGAATGACAGCAAGCTTGATGAATTGGCAAGCTTTCTCTACAAGGGAAAAGCCAAGATGAACAAGACTTGTAGTGTCCAAAGAGGAAATGGAACCGGTCCATCACATTCTAGTTCCACGGGTACTAGTTAATCTTGGACAGTAAAGCTCAAATTTCTAACTTATGAAAATTGTGATCCATCTGGGTGGATTTACCGAGCCGAGCAATTCTTTGCTTACCAGCAAACAGACCAACAGGAGAGATTAACCATCGCTTCCTTCCATATGCAAGGTGAAGCATCACAATGCTTTAGGTGGTATGAGAAGACACAAATCTTTGTGTCTTGGAGGGACATTGTTATAGCCATCATTGACAGGTTTGGCCCAAACAAGTACGACGATCATGATGGTGCTCTTGCAAAGCTTTGTCAAACTTCCTCCTTGCGGAATTATCAAGCGGGCGGAGTTCGCCAGATTAGCTCACAAAACAGAAGGGCTACCGGAATCATTTTTTGTTAGCTGTTTTATTTGCGGATTATGGGATGATATTCATTTGGATGTCCAGATGTTCAGGCCAACATCTCTAATGGCTGCCATTGTGTTAGCTGGCCTACAAGAAGAAAAAGTTGCAACTCAATGCCGACTCAACCTACTACGGAAAGTAGTTCGGATTTTCCTCCAATCAAGCGTCTTACACCTATAGAAGCCAAGGAACGGCGAGAACGAGGCTTATGCTATAACTATGACGAGAGATTTTATCCCGACCACAAATGCAAGAATCAATGTTGTTCCTCATATAAGGACCCTGGGCCGGTGAGATCAATCACGATGAAGAATCGAAGTTCAACCTTGAGGGTAAGGTTGTTGTAAGGGAGGAGGATTGAGACGTGCACCTGTGTTTGCACATGTTTCTGAAAAATCTAATGAGAGTAGGGTGATGGGGTGTAACTGTTGTGTGTGTGTGTGTGTGTTAACCGTGGGTCTCGTAGTGGAGTAAGTCATGAGATATATGGTTATTGTAACTTTGGGAGTCAAGAAGTTTTAGCCCAAGTGTATCTTTTCTTCAACATCTCACCATAGGTGGTGTTAGGTCTAAAATCGGTAACAGGTTATGGTAGGGCCAGAAGGGCTGATTTGACAAGCCACGGCTAGAGGGTTGGTGGAGTCCTGCGCTGCACAAGGGCACAAACAAGAAGACAAAGGGTCAGAAGACCAACCCGGAGTGGTGCTCCGGACGGACGCTTCGACACTCAAGTCAGTATGAGCAGGAGTGCAGAGCAATGTCAGAGCAAAACAATAAGGGTCTTAGATTTCAGAACCCTCACCTTAGCACAAATGAAGGCTATTTATAGTGATTCGGAGCCACCTGTCCTTCCACCTGTCCAAGACAGGTGGTAGCCCCTGTATGGACCAGATCTCATACCTAAGAGGTGCAGTTGGAACCTAGGAGGTGCTGGTGGAAGTCCCTGATTGGTCCAGACAGCATACCTAGCAGAGGACAGGTGTTGGTGGAAGTCCCTGATTGGTCCAGGCAGCATGCCTAGCAGAGGACAGGTGTTGGCTTTGCAGTGGCCCCTGTGAGGGCCACGTGTCAACAGCCGGTTGGTCATATATTTTTGGACCCCATCAGTTGCCCCCCTGGTTCTTCGAGCCATGAGAGTGGCTGGAAGAAGCAAAGAGAAGGTCAAAACAGCATCTGACCGGCTTTAAGGCCTCTGGGCAGCTCAGGCCGGACTCAGATTCAGCTGGAAGGAATCGTGGCCGGACAGGAGCCTCCGGGCGCCCTGGTCTGGCCTTGAAGTTTGGCCTGAAGGAGCACGGCCGGGCAGAAGGCTCTCGGTTATCCAGTACGGCCAAATTTTGGGCCAGAAGTCTGGCCGGCCAGGCTTCCTGAGCGTCATAGCCGGGCATAATTGGTTCATGTGGTTCATGCGATCCTGTCCGGCAATGGCGCTGAACGGCCAGCCGGGCAGGTCTTTTGTCTTCTAGCGCTTTGTCGTCTAGCGATTGCGCCATATCCTGTCCGGCTAAGGCTGTGGACGGCCAGCCGGGCAGGTCTTTTGTCTTCTAGCGCTTTGTCGTCTAGCGATTGCGCCATATCCTGTCCGGCTAAGGCTGTGGACGGCCAGCCGGGCAGGTCTTTTGTCTTCTAGCGCTTTGTCGTCTAGCGATTGCGCCATATCCTGTCCGGCTAAGGCTGTGGACGGCCAGCCGGGCAGGTCTTTTGTCTTCTAGCGCTTTGTCGTCTAGCGATTGCGCCATATCCTGTCCGGCTAAGGCTGTGGACGACCAGCCGGGCAGGTCTTTTGTCTTCTAGCGCTTTGTCGTCTAGCGATTGCGCCATATCCTGTCCGGCTAAGGCTGTGGACGGCCAGCCGGGCAAGTCTTTTGTCTTCTAGCGCTTTGTCGTCTAGCGATTGCGCCATATCCTGTCCGGTTAAGGCTGTGGACGGCCAGCCGGGCAGGTCTTTTGTCTTCTAGCGCTTTGTCGTCTAGCGATTGCGCCATATCCTGTCCGGCTAAGGCTGTGGACGGCCAGCCGGGCAGGTCTTTTGTCTTCTAGCGCTTTGTCGTCTAGCGATTGCGCCATATCCTATCCGGCTAAGGCTGTGGACGGCCAGCCGGGCAGGTCTTTTGTCTTCTAGCGCTTTGTCGTCTAGCGATTGCGCCATATCCTGTCCGGCTAAGGCTGTGGACGGCCAGCCGGGCAGGTCTTTTGTCTTCTAGCGCTTTGGAACCTGTGCCTCGTATTTAATGCGGCACGTGACGTGGCGCACTCCGGCTGGCGGGAAAAGGGCGGGATTTTTCCCGCTCTTCCCAGCCTCTCTATATATACCGAAGTTTACTCTTCATTTTTTACTTTTCATCTTTTACTCTCCTCCTCTTCTGCTCGGCTATTCAAGTTTCTGCCCCCTTCGGATCAGTGAGCCCGGAGATCTTCGTCCAACACTTCAGTTCGGTAATCTCTTTTAGCTTTTCTTTTCTTCCCTTTTAATGTCTAGCACTAGTTCGGAGTCGGACTCTAGCTCAAAGGAGTCCGGTTCGACCAGTACTACGGGGTCCGGGGCGTCGGAGAGGACGATGCCGGCCTCACCTATGGAGGCCGGTGTTGAGGACGAAGAGATAGTAATCGTATTAGACGAGGAGAGCGGAGAGGAAGTGATTGTGGACTTAGACACAATCCCGGTCCGTGGGGACGGACCGGACCGGGTAGAAACCAGCGACGATGAAGAAGACGTTGAAACGGTAGTTCCTCGCTCGCCGCGCGCGCCTGTCGAGGTGATAGCGGAGGCACGGATGGAGGCCAACCCACAGTACAACATCGGGGCCCTGTACGAGGTGAATCATCTGTGGCCAGGCAAACTTCAGGCCGTCAGGGACAAATACTGTATTCCTGATCGGTACCTTTTGAGGGCGGCCGTTGAAGGGGACCGGGCCAGCAACGATAGTGCAGATCTCTGCCTATATGAAGAGGCCTTACGGGCCGGGCTTAGGCTTCCCTTTCATCCATTTTTTGTCGATATGCTGAATTATTATGGGCTGGCGGTTACACAGGTCGTGCCGAACTCTTGGAGGACGCTGGTCGGCTTCCTGTACCTTTTGGGAGTTCGGCTCCGTAGGAACCCCACCCTGCCCGTCTTCAAGATGTGTGCGCACCTGAAGATGCACAAGGACGACGGCTGGATCTACATCAGCCAGAGGCCCGAAGTGAGAATGATCACTGGCATACCTACTTCCATTCACACATGGAAGAACAGGTTTTTCTACGTAAAGGACACCGAGCCGGGCTCCCACTGGCCGTTCTCATTGGAATGGAGAACGCCAGACACTCTTCTCCTTAGTAAGAAACCAGCCCTTGAGGACTACGACCACATGACCTTCGCTCTGATCAAAGAAGAGCTGAAGTCGAGAAAGAGGTGCCGGAGACCTATGAGGCGGCAATCAGCTCCGCCCTCTATCAACTCCAAGTCTACTCGAGGGACATGGCTAAGAAACGATATCTCTTCTCTGAGACGATCACAAAGATAGAGTCCGAGAAGGGCCAGCTCCAGAAAGAGAACGGCGAGCTTACCGAAGCCGTCCAGATCAAAGAAGCCGAACTCAACAGCTTGCAGGACGAACTGCAGAGGATCAAGAACCAGGCCGTGCAGGATCTCCTAATTTCGACGGAGAGGGCCGGAAAGAAGGAGAAGGCGGCCGTGGAGAAGGCCGTGAAGGAGACCGAGGAGAGGAAAGACGCCCAGCACTTCGACTTGGGCCTCCAGGCCTATAGGGCGGGTTTCCTTCTCTGCTCCAAGCAGGTGAAGAGGATTCACCCCGGCGTTTCCCTGGACGGACTGACCGTTCCGTATGCCCCCCCGGAGGGGGAGGATGATGAAGAGGAAGATGAGCCGGACTCCTCCCGGCCCATTGAGGTGAATGCGGAGGTGACTGTGGCCGAAGTCTCCACCACTGAGGTCGTCACCGAGGGAGTGGCCGACGAGGAGGCCTGAGTAGCAGCCCTCTTGCTCCTATCTTTCTTTTTGGTGGTATGCTTTTTTTTTGTACGGTCCGTGAGGCCCATTCTTTGTAAGCCAGCTCGGCGAAGAGAGCACTTTTGTAATATGAATACTATGAATACAAATACACTTTTGTCCAACTGTCTGTACGGCATTCTTGTTTGTCGTACGCATAATTTCTGTGCTGCTTCCTTCTCTTTCTGTCGAGCCGGAGTGGTTGTCCGTCATTGGCCGAGAGGGTCTGTAAGCCATTTACAACGAGCCGGAGTGAACCACTTCAACCCTCTAAGTCTGCAAGCACCGAGCTGGGAGCTAAGTATGCAAACACTTAGAATCTTTGAAGGTGGTTTTCACTACTGGCGTCCTCGGCTGGAACTGATCTCCAAGCCACTAGGATGAGCCGGAGTGCACCACTACTGCTCGTCCTAAGTCTGCAAGCACCGAGCTGGGAGCTAAGTATGCAAACACTTAGAATCTTTGAAGGTGGTTTCCACTGTAGGCGTCCTCGGCTGGAACTGATCTCCAAGCCACTAGGATGAGCCGGAGTGGTCCAGTGCTGTATATTGGCGTTTATAAGTGACTCAAAGAGGGACACTTGTTTGGCAAACTTATTTTATTCATTCCGGAACTTGAATAATTACAGCAGTTCTTTACAAGTCTACGAAGGCAAATAAAATTACTGATAGTAGATCCGAAGATTTCTAAAATTCCAGGCGTGCGGTAGCATCTGTTCGTCAAGGGACTCTAGCCGGTAGCTTCCTGGACGGATGACCTCTTTGACTCGGTACGGCCCTTCCCAGGTCGGAGAGAGCTTGCCTACTCTTCTTGGTTGGGAGACGGAGACCTTCCTCAGGACTAGGTGGCCGGCACAGAATTCTCTTGGTCGGATCTTGACGTCATGATATCTGGACACTTTCTGCTTATAGGCTGCAGCCCTGATCTGAGATTCCTCACGAACTTCTTCAAGCAAGTCAAGGTTGGCACGGAGTCCGTCCCCGTTGAGCTGTTCATTGAAATGGACGATCCTTGGGGAGGGGGCGCAGATGTCAACCGGGATCACTGCTTCCGTTCCAAAGGAAAGATTGAAGGGCGACTCACCTGTAGCAGTGCGCGGAGTGGTCCGATACGCCCATAGCACATGATACAGTTCGTCAGCCCAACGTCCGGCCTTGCCATCCAGTCTCTTCTTTATCCCCTGCAACAGGGTCCTGTTCGTCACCTCTGTCTGCCCATTCGTCTGAGGATGTGCCACAGATGTGAACCTCTGCTCTATCTGCAGATCTGAACAAAACTTTCGGAAGTTCCTTGAGTCGAACTGCTTTCCATTGTCCGTTATGAGGACCCGGGGGATTCCGAATCTGCACACTACTGATTTCCAGAAGAAGTTCTGTACATTCTGCTCTGTAATCTTGGCCAGAGGCTCGGCTTCTACCCACTTGGTAAAATAATCGATGGTGACAACGACGAACTCACGGCCTCCAGAGGCCTGCGGAAAGGGGCCCAGAATATCCATTCCCCAGACTGCAAAGGGGAGAGGACTGATGATCGGGGCCATCGGAACGGGGGGCTGGTGGACGGCCGGAGAGAACTTCTGGCACTTCTCACACTTCTTCACAAGGCTCAGAGCGTCCTTCCTCAATGTAGGCCAGTACAGACCTCTCAGGAGGACTTTAATGGCGAGGGCCTTGCCCCCGAGGTGCTCTCCGCAGATTCCTTCATGGGTTTCCTGCAGGGCTAACAAGGCATCACTGGGGCGGAGACACTTTAGATACGGGAGGGTATACGACCTCTTATACAGAGTCTCGCCGTCCAGTGAAAACCTTGCTGCTCGCTGCATGACTTTACGGGCCTCTTTTTTCTCTCCTGGGAGCTCTCCGCTGCGCAGATATCTGATGATCTCATCCATCCAGCACGGCTCATCGTCGATCTGCATCACTACGACGGGCTGGCCATCGATACTGGACTTCTTCAGAAACTCCATGCGAATTTCTCTGAGAGCGGTGTAACCTGATGCTGCGAGCTTCGATAGCACATCCGCCTTCGCATTCTCTGTTCTGGGGACTCTGACGACCTCAAAGCTCTTGAACTTATCAGCCAGACTGCGAACCCTTCCCAAGTACTTGATCATCCGTTCTTCACGGGCTTCATATACCCCCTGGATCTGACAGACGACCAGCTGTGAATCGCAGTACGCCTTCAACCTCTGAGCACGGGTCTGCACAGCGAGATTCATTCCAGCTATGAGCGCTTCATATTATGCTTCATTGTTGGACGCACGGAAACCAAACCTCAGGGCATAATTCAGGACGAAGTCCTCTGGTCCAGTGAGAACTAGTCCTGCACCGCACCCTGTCTTGTTTGATGACCCGTCCACATACACTTCCCAGAGCGGCTCTTCAAAATCCGGATGCGCGCTGACGGACTCAGTCCCGGGGAGCGGGGCTGCTCCGGACTCGATTCGCGGCTCGGGTACAGCCAGCTCTGCTTCTGGAGAAGGAACTGCTACCAACCCGGGGTCTGGATCTGGAACTGTACACTCAGCTATGAAGTCTGCGAGAATCTGAGCTTTGATTGCCGGTCTGGGCAGATACTTGATATCAAACTCGCTGAGCTCCACGGCCCACTTGACAAGTCGGCCTGAAGTGTCTGGCCGGTGGAGGATCTGTCTGAGGGGCTGTCCTGTCAAGACCTTGATCGTGTGCGCCTGGAAATACGGCCTTAGCTTCCTGGCCGCCATAATGAGGGCGTACACGAGCTTCTCTACTCGCTGATATCTGGTCTCTGCATCGTGGAGGACCCTGCTGACATAGTAGATCGGCTTTTGCTGGTTAGACTCCTCTCTGATCAGTACTGCTGCAACTGCCAAGGGTCCCGCTGAGAGATACAGAATCAGCTCTTCTCCTGGCTCTGGCGTGGACAACAAAGGGGGAGAGGATAAGTACTGCTTCAGCTCCTCGAACGCTGCTTGGCATTCCGGAGTCCAGGGCGCGGTTTTTATACCTTTGACCGCGTTGAAGAACGGGAGGCATCTTTCGGCGGACTTAGAAATAAACCGCCCCAGGGCTGCCACCAGCCCGGTCAGCCGCTGCACTTCTCTGATAGTATTGGGAGGAGTCAGCTCCATTACTGCCTTGATCTTCTCTGGATTTGCCTCTATTCCTCTCTGGCTTACCATGAAGCCTAGGAATTTGCCTGCCCCGACGCCAAACGTACACTTAGTCGGATTAAGCTTCATGTTGTGTTCCCTCAAGACTTGGAAGGCCTCTTTGAGGTCGGAGACGTGGTTGGAAGCACTTCTGCTCTTCACTAGCATATCATCAACGTAGACCTCCATGTTCCGGCCGATCTGATTTCTGAACAGCTTGTTGACGAGCCGCTGGTAAGTGGCTCCTGCATTCTTCAGTCCGAAAGGCATCACCCGATAGCAATAGGTCCCCTGATCAGTCACAAACGATGTCTTCGGGATGTCTGACTCATACATTCTAATCTGATTGTATCCTGAGAAGGCATCCATGAAACTGAGCAGCTCGTGACCTGCAGTAGCGTCGATGAGCTGATCTATTTTCGGGAGCGGGTAGCTGTCCTTTGGGCAGGCCTTATTCAGGTCTGTAAAGTCTATACAGGTCCTCCACTTCCCATTGGACTTCTTTACCATCACCACATTCGCGAGCCAGTCTGGGTACTGGATCTCGCGGACGAAATCGGCCTTCAAAAGCCTCTCCACCTCTTCTCTGATGGCTCTCCGCCTCTCCGGTGCAAAGTGCCTCCGCTTCTGTTTCACGGGCTTGCAGGTCTGATCAACACCGAGCTCATGGGTGCTAATTGCTGGGTCGATGCCGGGCATGTCTGAAGGAACCCAGGCAAAGACATCTGCATTGGCTCTGAGGAACTGAGCAAGATCCTGCTGCGCGGCCTCTGGCAGGGCAGAGCCGATCTGGACAACCCTCTGTTCGTCATCGATGTTCAATGGGATAGAAATGAGGTCCTCGGCCGGCTCGTTGACTGTGATCTGCGCTTCATCTCTCAGATCATACAGCTCGATTGGCAAAGACTCAGACGCATTCTTCCCTCTCAGTGCCGCTGCATAGCACCGTCTTGATTGGGGCTGATCCCCTCTGACTTCACCTACGCCTCCTGGCGTAATGAACTTCATCTTCTGATGGTAAGCGGAGGGAATAGCTTGGAGGAGGTTTTGGCCAGGGCGTCCTAGAATGGCATTATAGGCCGACTTCGCCCTCACCACCAGGAAGTTCACCATGGCGAAGGACTGGCAGGGCGGCTCCCCGATCAGAACTGGAAGCTCAATCTGCCCTTCAACCTTGACAACTTCTCCTGAGAACCCGAACAGATCAGAGTTGGCCGGCTTCAGACGGTCAAATCCGATCAGCATCTGCTCGAAGGCGTGATAGTAGAGGATGTCTGCGGAGCTCCCGTTGTCGACCAAGATCTTCTTCATTTCCCAGTTCGCCACTAGCATGGTGACGACCAGGGCATCATCATGCGGGAGGATCAGGCCGTCAAGATCTGCTTCTGAAAAGGATATCTCGTTTCTGGCCTGGCCTTCTTGCTGCAGGCATGGACGGCGTTGACCTGCCGGGCATAAGTCCTGCGGGCTGATGAAGAGGTCCCTCCTGCGGTCGGCCCTCCTGAAATAGTACCAATAATACCATGAGGTTGAGGTTGAGGTACCTGAGGAGGGGGGCTGGCCGGGGCAGGAGCTTGGATGCGGTCGCCCAGAGGTTGGGCGTCTCGGGGGCTTCTATCTCTGGGCCTCGGGTTGTCCTGGCGCTCTCTTCTGTTGTCATTATTTTTTAAATACCTTCCGAGGTACCCTCTGCTTATCAGCTGCTCGATCTCCTCCTTCAGATGAATGCACGCATTGGTGTCATGGCCGTGACTCTTATGGAACCGGCAATACCTGGACATATCTCGCGTGCCCTCCTCTGATGTCTGCTTCTTCGGCCATCGGATAAAGTCTTCCTTCCGAATGGCTGCCAAGATTTGGGCCCTGGATGCGGTGAGCGGGGTGTAGCGTTCCCTCGGCGGGGGGTTCCTCTCCTTCCGGGGCCGGGGAGAGCTCCTCTCCTTCCGGGACGGACTGCTCTCCTTCCTCTGAGGTCTGTCGTCCCTACGTTGCTTGGCGGGGTTCTTCTCCTCGGGTCTTCTCTTGCTGACGGAGTCCAGGGCGGCGAGAGTTTCCTCGACGGAGATGTACTCTTCCGCCCCGGTCATCAGATCTGCCAGGGACTGCGGATTGCACCGGGCAACTGCTCGTCTGAAGTCAGTTGACCGGGCTCCGGCCAGAAGGGCATTCGTTGCCGCGGAGGGATCCAGGTTGGGTACCTGCAGAGCCTCCCTGTTGAACCGGCCAACGAACGCCTTTAAGGCCTCACCGTCTTCTTGCCTCAGGGCCATCAACGAAGCTGTTGTCTTTCGAGGTCTTCTGCTGCTCATGAAATGTCGGGCCAGGTCATCCCCGAAGTCGTCGAAATTGTCCACAGACCTGGGCTTCAGCCGCGAGTACCAGTCTCTTGCGGCTCCAATTAATGTGGTGGGGAGTGCCCTGCAAAGGAATCCATCCGACGCCCCGTGGAGGAGCATTGTAGTTCTGAAAGTCTGCAGATGATCCACGGGGTCGGTGGTCCCATCGTACTGCGGGATCTGCGGCATCTTGAAGCCCACGGGGACTGCCGCACCGAGTACTCTGTCTGTGAAAGGAGGATTGCTACTGAAGATCCTCGAAGCAGGGCGGCCCTGATCTCTGGCCAGCTCTTCGATTCTATTGTCGATCTTCTGGATCCTCAGCAACATTGGATCATCCCTCTTTTCGGCCTGGCGGGCAGGTCTGCTCCTTATGGCTGATGGGCTCATTGCAGAACCGGACTGGCTGGCTGGACTCCTTCGCCGGTGCCGCGATCCCTCTCCGTGCGTGGGGTCTCTCTTGCTGCCACGCTTCTGCACGGAGGGAGATCGTGACCGGTGATGCTGACGAGGCTCGGGGCGCACGTGTCTGTCCTGCGAGCGGTGATCTCTTCTTGTGGAGTGACGAGTCTGATCCCGGGGCGGAGGCGTGCGCTCTCTGTGGGAGCTCTCCCCCCTCTGGACGGGTCGAGAAGCTTCGGCTGGGTGTTGCTGGAGTGCGGGGGCCGCATTGTTGAACTGCGCAACCACAGCAGTCATTTCTTGAAAAAGGGCCCGCATCTCCCTTGGGGTCGGGGTAGGGTCTGAGCGGTCCGAGCGAGGCGAACTTCGCTCCACGGCCGCCCCGACCTCTACCTGCGAGGCCAGTCGCTCACTTCGTCCTTCGCGGGGGGCTGTAGCCCGGGTCGCCCGAGAAGTCGGAGGCGCTCGCTTGCCGGTCTGCCCTACCATTGTTTCTTGAAGTAAGATGTCGAACAGCTTTTTGTTGCTGCTGTCCCACGGATGGCGCCAAATCTGTTAGGTCTAAAATCGGAAACAGGTTATGGTAGGGCCAGAAGGGCTGATTTGACAAGCCACGGCTAGAGGGTTGGTGGAGTCCTGCGCTGCACAAGGGCACAAACAAGAAGACAAAGGGTCAGAAGACCGACCCGGAGTGGTGCTCCGGACGGACGCTTCGACACTCAAGTCAGTATGAGCAGGAGTGCAGAGCAATGTCAGAGCAAAACAATAAGGGTCTTAGATTTCAGAACCCTCACCTTAGCACAAATGAAGGCTATTTATAGTGATTCGGAGCCACCTGTCCTTCCACTTGTCCAAGACAGGTGGTAGCCCCTGTATGGACCAGATCTCATACCTAAGAGTTGCAGTTGGAACCTAGGAGGTGCTGGTGGAAGTCCCTGATTGGTCCAGACAGCATGCCTAGCAGAGGACAGGTGTTGGCTTTGCAGTGGCCCCTGTGAGGGCCACGTGTCAACAGCCGGTTGGTCGTATATTTTGGACCCCATCAGGTGGCAAGAGGGGTGGACGTAACATATCCCGATCAAATCAGCTACAAAATTATTTGTGTTGAGAATGATCTCATGAATAACTAGAGCATCTTACTTTCTATTTCTTAATTAGAGTACATGTTCGAGAATTGAGTGAATTAAAATTGTCAAATAAAGAAGATTATTAATTAAACACATTTGGTTTCATACAAGTGGTTTTACCACTTGCTCTCTTTATATGATAACTTTCTGATGATGATGATGAACATCGGTATGAATTCTGTTAAATGTGGTAAACCTCATCATAGTCCTTCAATGGACCGACAACTCTAATTGCAAGGGTTGAGATCAGAAGTTGAGAGGGAGAATCACAAGAGGAAAGAGTGCAACATAAGTTATTATGAGACTTTGGAACTTTTAAAAAAGAAATCTGTAAATGAATTTACAATAATAATAAATAAAAAGACGTTACGTGCCTAATTGGCCGCAACACAAAAAAACAAGGAAAAAGATAGAAAAAAGAGGAGGAATAGTTGATTCGAGGCAGCCAGACCTACAAGTGGAAACAAAGTATACATATATGCTTTTTTTGCCATAGAAATGTATGGAAAGTCTACTCCATTGTGGGAGTAATTCATTCACTGTAATGAGACATGGCATAAAGTGACGCCTTATTGGGAGTTAGGCTTCCATATTGGTCACCGCATTAATCCCGTAAAGTTGTGTCTTTCCATGACTAAGATGAACAGTTACAAGAAGAAAAAGATGAATGATAGATTGAAGGGCGTCCTTGCAAAATCTAGTTACAAGGCGCCCCCATTGGTTCATTTTAAGAAAGTGCATTTATTGTGGCACCGAAAAACATGGTAATGGCGTTAACAAATATGAAATTAAATTAACAATAACTGCACTTTATTGACAAATACCAATGAGGGTGCCCTTTTAATTGGTTTTTTCAAGGGCGCCCTTCACTCTATCATTCCTCTAAAAAAAATACTTGGAGTATAAGTAGACGTGAAAAGACACGTGTATTTGAAATCCATTAGTCTTTTAAATTCATAACATAAACCCTATAACTAACTAATAACTGCCATGTGTCTCGTCAATTCAAAATGTGTCTCTTCAATTTAAATTTTGAATTGAAGGAAATAGTTTCATTAGTTTAAAAAGTGTCTTCAATTCAAACAGTTTTCTACAACTAATTGAAGGAAATAGTTTCATAACTTTATCGTAGGAAGCTGTTTTTGCACCAAAGTGTTGAACTTGGAATGAAACACCGTGAAAGAATGTATTTCAACATGCATACATACATGTGCATTATAGTATGGTCATGTGCAGACGTATATGATGGAAGCAGTCTGGTGTGTATACATACATACATACACACATACATACATATATACACACACATACATACATACATATCTATCATTGCTCACATATATATATATATATATATATATATAGAGAGAGAGAGAGAGAGAGAAGAGAAGGTACTCCTTGGAGTAGATAAGTTATCTACTCCCTACCTTAGTAACAATAGATTGTTAAAACTAATGTTAACAATAGATTGTTAAAACTAATGTTAACAATAGATTGTTAATATCCATGTTAAAACTTTACCTGTTTAGTAACAATAGATTGTTATTTACTCTGATCTTATGGATAATATTATCTATTATTCACACTCTAACTTTAACTTTTAGTGACTCTGATTTTCACTACTACAATCTTATGAACAATAGCACAATACTTCACTATTTCTTGGATAACCAAAGCAACATTTTCTCATCCAATTATTAAACCAGGCTCACATTTATAATCTTGGATTTACCCGAATCCGAATCACATCTTTCATTTTGGATTTTTAATCCAGATCCCATCCTCTCTAGTCTAGATTTATTCCAATCAGAATCTCTCCTGCAATCTTGGATTTACTTCAACAAAAAAAAAAGCTCAATCATATAAAATAATTTATCATTTATACATGCTATCTTCTCAAAGTAGATATCTACTTAGTATTACATTGAAGAAATACTTTCTATATCACATGCTATAAATATGATAAACTATAATCATGTATTTTCAAAGAAATAGACATTTTCCCAGTATGATTATCAACTCATGATAATGTATGGAACACAATTTCTATTCATATAGATAATATATTTGATTGTCACTCATGATAGTCGAATCACACTATAAAAAAATATCAGTTTGAGGCACTATACAGATATTTTCACCATTTTCCACTATTGCAATTCACCACATGCTTAAAAATCATAATTATAGTATAATATAATTGTTGAATATGATATCTAAATATATCTTTGTGTTAAAGAGTACCACTATCACAATTCATAAAAAGAAGTATTTAATGCCACTCACATCTACCATATAGATTTCAGAGATATTTATTCATGAAAACGAAATATCTAGTCACACTCATGCTAAATAATTTCTCATTAAAATTTACAGAGTCAAGTTTCCCATGAATCTAGATGAGTTCACATACATTCAAAAAACATTGAGTATTTATTTCACAAAATAAATCACATAATAAGTGATTAGTTGTCATTCTAACAACTATACTGATCAATTTTTGACATGATCTCAACAAACAAACAATTTAGCATATAAATGATATAGACAAGATCTTAGTTCGTTAAGTTTGTAAAACTAATATGTCCATGAACCTATTTAGCACCAAATCCGTTACTGCCTTCACAGATAGTTCGATTTCACAATCACATAAAGATAAAGCTCTTCAATCAATGTCATACTTGATTAGGAGAGCCCAAATATTTCAGTTTATGATCTAATTAATTAAATTTACACCCCCTCTAGTTTCTGACACATCCACTTCCACCCCTATAGTTTAAAACGTGACAAATACACCCCTGTAGTTTCAATTTGTTTAAGGTTTGCCCCCTCAGCTGAAGGTTCGTCCATAGATTGAAGGGTTAGGATGATCCGACGGAGCTTATTTTTTGGGCACACCATATCTATGTCAGGACCCATCAAATGAACGCTTTGGATCATCCAAATAATGTGGGCCCCTACCCGAATCCAAACACTACTAAAAAATCATCCAAATAATGTGGGCCCCTACCCGAATCCAAACACTACCAAAAAATCATCCAAATAATGTGGGCCCACATTGTTTGGATGATCCAAAGCGTTCATTTGATGGGTCCTGACATAGATAGTGTGTGCCCAAAAAATCAGCTCCATCGGATCATCCTAACCCTTCAATCTATGGATGAACCTTCAGCTGAGGGGGCCTACCTTAAACAAATTGAAACTACAAGGGTGTATTTGTCACGTTTTAAACTATAGGGGTGGAAGTGGATGTGTCAGAAACTAGAGGGGGTGTAAATGTAATTATCCCTTTAACTTTTAACCAACAGTAGAAAAAATGTACATACTATAACTTATGTAACTCGGGTCGGGTCGGGTCAGGCCCCTTCAAACCCGGCTCGACCCGAGATTCATGCGGGTTTTTGAATGTTGAACCCGGCTCGACCCGAAACCCATGAAACCTGAACCCGACCCAGGCTATTTTCGGGTCGGGTCGATGCGGGTCGGGTAAAACCCGGCTCGAGTTGCAGCCCTACATGGAATGCATCTCACGAGTTAAATGTTTGTGGAAATGAACTTAAGAGTTCAACAATGATAAAAAAAGGGCAGTAATACCCCTACCCCCCCCCCCCCCTCCCCCAACGTTTTTCGTGAGAGTGGTTCACTGCACGAGGATAAATTCACCACTTATAATAATGTTTGCCTTTACCTTTGAAACTTAACAGAAAACGTCAAGGGGGGATTTTATCCATCGCCGGGGGAGGGGAGTCTTAAACTAGTGAACATTAACCATTCGTGGACATTTGTCTCCTGAGCTGTTTTGATTGTTTGGAACTCATTATCCCATTGCATAAGGTTTTGAATTGAAGTTGGATTCAAAATTGGAATTCTATATGGCAGAGTAGAATACTCGATGTTAGAAGGATTCCAAGCCTCTGCGCTTCATGCCATTCATGCCATTACTGTTAGTGTTGACTGATATGCATGCATAAAGTTTTTAAACCTATGGTTCAGCAGATAATATCAACCGAATGGTTCTAGATCTCACACTACTCATTCAAAGATCACTAAGCCCTCCATAGCATAATTGATTTACATGAATGGTCTTACTAAAGGGTCTGGTAGTTGAAATTTCTGTGTTCTTTCACCCTTGAAACCCACCTTCAATTGGAGAAACTACCCTTAAATGTGGTGTAATTGATACTAGAGCTTACCCTGAACAACAAAAAGGATGAACAAAAAGATTTGAATAGCATCTGCACACTAGCACGATTGCACATGCCTGTATAATGAAGCAGCTTTAGTACTGGCAATAGCTTATTGTCTCAGTTCACATGTTAGCATTTCTTTTGCCTGTTTTTATTGTAATTTTTGACGTTGATGATTGAGTGTTTGAGGTGCTTTCTACTCCCATTTGTATAAATTCACAGCCCTCCATATCATAATTGGTGGCCTTCCCATTCCTATTCATGGAGAAAATGACATTTACAAGCATGTTAGGGGTGATAGTATCGAAAAACCCGAGTATCGAAAAACCCGACCCGACCCGACCTAGCACGAGAAACTATCTCAGGTGGGGCCGGATTTACGAATCATGGGTTTTCCAAAAAAAACCTGACCCGACCCGAGATAGTTTCTCGGGTAGGGTAGAGTTCTTGAAAACCCAACCTGCCCGACCCGAGTTGCAACTATAGAAGGCACCCCTTCAAATAATAGTACTTTTTCATTTCAAAACAACACCTTTCTCAACACAAAAACTACACCTTTCACAACACAAGTGGCATTTGAGTAGAGATAACCTTTCACATAAAGGAGGTGTCTTTTTGAAAAATCTCATTTTTTCCATTTTAATGAATATGTAAAAATAAGAAAAGTGTTCCTGCACAGCTGCTCAGAAAGCTTATCTGAGTAGCAGCTGCTTCAAAAACTCATATGGACTCACATTTTTTGGGTGATCCAAAGCGTTCATTTGGAAGGCCCTTCCATGAATAAGGTGTGTACCAAAAATGAGCCCTTTAGGATCATCCTAACCGTGCCATTTGTTGAGGGAAAAAATGGTCAGAATCAGTCTCTGTCCATTTTCCCCTCCACCTTTGATTGGGTTAGGATAATCCTATAGGGCTGATTTTTTGTACACACTATCCATAGAAGGGCCTTTCAAATGAATGCTTTGGATTACCCCAAAAATGTGAGCCACATGAGTTTTTGAAGCAACTGCTCAGATAAGCTATCTGAGCAGCTGCGCAAGAACACAACTTTAAAAATATCCAACATGATATATACTAAGCATGTTTTTCCTTTTGTCATTCGCTTTCTTTCTAAGAAAATTTTTTACTTGAAAACCTTTTCTTTGTATCTCTTGTTTTGTTTGGATAGCGTGGTGTCTAACATTTGTTAACCTAGCCTAGCACGTGTGAGGCCAAGCATATCTAAAAGCACGGCCCACCATCTCCAACCAAACCCATGCATAGGGTGGGGGCCACCATTGTACAATGATGAGGACACAACATTTTACACCTCATGTTTTGTATGGGATGGAAACTACCATTTTACAGCTAATGTTTTGCTGTGGAGGGGCCCATCATCTCTAGACCTATCATTTTACCTCTAATGTTATTAATGAGGTGAGGTCCACCATCTCTACCCAAACCTATGCATCAGGTGCACCTAACATTTTTCAACTTATGTTTCGATGGTGTGGGGCCCACCATTCACCTATGCATAGTATGTGCTCAAAATACTAGTACTTCCATGTGAAGCAGCGACGTTAAGGCTCAAAATACTCGTACCTCTATATCCATGTGAAGCAGCCACATTAAGATAAGCCATTCTGTCCGGGCGCATAAATTGCTTGCCCGAGAAAAGCTTCACCACATCCAAGTGCCCACGATCGCAACCCACGAAGAGCATGCTCTCTTTGTCACGGTTAAGCTTATAATCACCGAAGATTTGGCCTCCAGTAGCTCAGTGGAGTCTCAATCTCTCTCAGCCGAGACCATGCTGGGTCGTAACTTTTGCTCACTCAAAATGTCCGAAAAGCCATGGGTTGTCTGTGCAAGAATGTTTCAGTTTTCCTGAAAGAGATTGGCAACAGTGGTTACATTGCCACTGTAACATGCTGCACTAACCCTTAGGTCCATTTCTGGGCTGTAAATTATGTGGGAAGAAGGGAGAAAATAAGAGGAAGACTAAACGAAAAAAGCAGTGAAAAGAAAGTATAAGGGGTGCTTGGATGCACAAAAGCCAGGCTAGTTTAGGGGTTTTGCTTTGCATTTGAGTTTATAGTGCAAAATCTCTTATGTGGTTGCCTAGCATCAAAATTTCTGGAGACAAGTTTCTTAGGTAGTTATTGTATGTCTGGTGATGCGGCATCCATGTCCCCTCCTTATACCTTCCAAACCAAATTTCTCAGAAAAAGGTGGAATTTGGCCTAGAAAATTTTGTTTTTTCTCATTCTTCTCTTTCTATATTGGTAATGACACCTCCCCTCCACAACTACTTTACGAGGCTGGCAACAAAACACTACTTATCACTATTCTACAAGGTAAATTCTAGGTAAATCAAATGTTTGTCTCCTCCCTACGACCACTTATACCACTAATGTACAAGGTTTAAGGGTAGAGAGTGAAAAATGGTAATGATGGTCGCACCACAGGCCCTAAACTATAAATTTCTTTCTCCTTAACAAAGCAGCTCGATGTGGGCGCACAACGATTGTCCAATCATCAACACTATACTTGTTCATATTCCTTTGCAAGATTATTAATAACGAATAAATGAGAGGAAAACAGTGAAAGATAATTGGAAATGAAATCAGCGCTCCCTTGTTTTCATAATGACACCCTCTCCATTTTACACTTCTCCAATTAGCTGTCATAAGTTGTAACAATTTCCGATCAAACGATCATGAATCCACCACGATTTTACCCTTCTCCCACCCAGTGACTGACTGTTCATTCCCTCCCTCTCTATCTTTGGGCGCATATTGGAGTTCCTCCCATTTGACACAGGAAAATTCACAAAAGTCTGGTAAAATAACGAAAATCTTTTGGAAATAATTTTTTCGTCCAAGCATGGTTTAACAGAAGGGATTTAAGGGTCTGTTCCACCAAGGATAAATACTGGGGAGTAATGCATTTCATGGTAAACCACTTTGAAATAATCTACTTAAGGAAAAATTGCCAATGGGTGACATCAAAATACGAGAATTGCCAACGGGGGACACACTTTTGAAAAACTGTTAAAAGAGGCTTGATAACCCCCTTTTGAGAGTTTGATAACCCCCTTTTAGAAACTTGATAACCCCATTTCGTCCCCCTCTAAAATTTTTCAAAACTATGTCCCTCGTTGGCAATTCTCGTATTTTGATGTCGCCCATTTGGCAATTTTTCCTCTACTTAATTACCCTATATTGATTTATCCTTGATTTAATCTCCGTACAGTGTAAACTAAAGGGGTATTTGATTTCTAGTGTTCCAGAACTGTAGAGGGTAAATGTATTACTTTTCTGAACCGTCCATTTTACAATAATTACATCGGAGGACTAGACTCCTCGTCTCAATACTTTTATTGATTTATTCTTGATCTGTTGATGTTGTGTATTTTCTGTTTATGCTTTCTTATCTTGTAATATGTTCTACTGGGCTGTCCCACCTCGGGCTTCCCTTTCCATTCTAATATGATTCACTACCACATCTTATTTAGGATGGATGTGTTCACGAACTCAAGTCACTACAGATGTAAATACAACGAACAAATGACTGCCACTACGGCCATATCCACCTGTATTTATAATCAATATAACATTGGCAAATACAATATTTTCTCATCTGAAGCCATGGTAATAATCATGGAAATGGAAATTCTTGTAGATGAAGTAAGACAACCACTTAGAAGCCAGGAAGCATACCACTGCCATAGAAACCACGACACTTCGTGCTAGCGATGACATCGCATTCTGCTTCACGGCCGCAACAACACCGATCGAAGCTATAGAGACAATCTGCAGAGATACCTCCACTGCTTTTAGACCTTTTTCTGCCACGCGACAGCTACTGCAGTTCACAACATGAGACCAATATCTGAAACAAAGCCAAACCAAACATCAGTTAGTTCTAATGGTATCAGTAAGAGGAACTGTTCCTAGATTCATCCAAATTTTCGGATCATATCAAGAAACATGGGTGCTTAAGAGAGAAGAAGAAGAAATCTAGAACTCAAGAACACAACTAAGAGAATAAGAAAATGAAGGAATGCTCAACCCAATTGATGATATTCCATCAATTACATAAGTTTATCAAAATCCAAAATCTCCTTCTACAGCTGATTTTTATCTATTTAAATGAAAGACAACAAGAGAAAATTCGTTCATGCTAACTTAGGGACTTACATAACATCAGTTGCTTTGGAACTCACAAACTTTGACTAGCTTACGAACTCACAAACACTGTCCACTAAAACTGCCATAACTTTCCAACCACTAGTCTAATTTTCAAGCACAAATACTTGTTGGAAACATCTCAAAAAGATCTAAAACTTCCTAGCTTATCACTTTTCCAAATCCCGCCATATAGAAGTCCAAAATAAGTCAGGTTAAAAAAACAAGCAGCAACATTATAGCAGTTAAAAAAACAAGCAGCAACATTATAGCAGGAATACACTTTGGAACTCCACCCAAGCCACCTAGGCATAACATGGCTGCCATGTTGACACTACATCAATTATCATGGAGAATGCAGGTTGGAGGATTTATGGCATCTATACATCCTCTCGATCCTCATTTGTTCAGACCCATAACAACCCTCCTAGGAAGGGGACAAGATGGATTATCACAAGTTGAAGCTCACCAAAGATAATCACATATCTACTATTGATCGGAGATATAAAAAAAAAAAAGTCTGTTCCTTGTTAATGTAAAGAACAAGGGAAACAGGGTGAACAGAAAGTATGAGATCCCTCTTTTGAGAAAGAGGTAGGTTTGGTGAATAATCTAGTTAATGTATGATTAGAATACAATGAAAAAATCCTTTTGCAGGTAGGTTTGGTAAATAAAATTTCTAGTTAATGTATGATTAGAACAGAAAGAAAAATTCCTTTTGTTGTGGATGACATACCTGTCCATTAGCTGTTCTTTAGGAGGAGTTGGAGGAAGGCCTGCCATGAACTTATTTCCCCAGTCAACCTGATCACCTGCATACTTTCTTAACCACTTTCTGAAGCCAACCACAAGGGCATCTGACTTGGTTGGCACAAAACAAGCCTTTTGCCAATTGGAAGGCCTGGCTTCGGCTATCTTGCGCTCCTGCAAAGAAACAATAAGTGAAGTGATGCAAACTGAAAGTGATACATGCTTCAAGGATAGCCGTCAGAATTTAATGATAATGGCATCGCAGAAACTATTATGAATGCCATGTGGATAAATAAAAACTTGCAGGGGAACTAAAAGCAAATCTGAATGAATTCTTTAGGCTCATGAAAGAGGGGATCTGATTAATATGCATGTCACATGGCATGCACATGTTCAATGGAAGAGATCGGTTTGTAAATAAAACAACCAACCAAAACGATCACCAATGAAAACAAATGGATCAGTTATCAACAACATCAAAGGATCACTCACACATTTCCTTTCGAGAACTTGGGACCATAGTTAATAGAAGCTTCCTATTTGGGTGGGAAGCTCACTTTGGAAGCTAAATTCTTCTCGTTTTCCAAATTTAGAGGAAGCGCACTTCCCACACGCTTCCTCTTAATTAAGGGTATACTTCCTATTTAGGTGACTGTTTTTTTTTCCTAAAAGAGTGGTTTCTCCTTTTGATAATGCCGAATGAGTGTAATTAAAGAAATGTATTAAAAACTTAAAAAATGTTTCAAATAAAACTTATGTGGGTCTTTTTCCAAAAAAATTAACATGAAATCTACATGAATAAAACAAGTAAAAATATAAATAGCTAAAACTTGTAATTAAATAGCTCTTTACTACTTGTAACCCTATCATGTATTAACTCTTTATTCCTAACCCAATTTAACCATATCTCTTTCTATACGCCCTTTGTTAGCTTCCAATAGAGCTCATTACATGTTTCATATCGACTTTTGATGCCTTTTGGTACATGTTTCCTCTGTACTTGGAACTTTTCACTTCCCACATTTTCTCTTTTCTACGCCCTCCCGCTTCCCGCTTCTGATTCCCAATAGCTCCTCGCACTCGCTTCCCACTCGCACAAACTAAGCAATGTTGTTAGTCAACAAGATTAATCAAACTTCAACATGCCAAGTGTTGATACTGGTATCCTTTTGCATATGCTCAAGCACATCAGTCTTTGTGGATACACAACTATTGCCACGGGCCTTTTATAGGTGAGACCTGTGCTATTTTATAGAATATGTACCATCACCTGTCTAAATACTGTCATCTACATATGACCAAAGCAATACCATACCATGATTAGTTATCCTGATAAAGAATGGGTCATCCATCTACGAGCTCAGCTTGTTTTGATACCATATCCTACTGCTTTTATACAACACACCTTTCACCTCCTTGTTTTGGTACCGTAATGCCTTGCTTCAGTTTAGCTTTATCATTGTCTTACAATTCCTGGTGAGCCCAAAAACCAATGAACGAGTCTAAAATAGAGAGAGTGTATCATATAAAATAAAGCGCTCTAAATATCAGCTCCCGAGATACTTACCTACCTACATACATGCATACACAGGCATACAAATATAGAGATACATAGATACATTCATACATACGTAAGAACTTCAAAATATTAATGGGAACTCTTAAATCAAAACCCTTCCGTCTATAAGAGGATTCACATTACACCCATTGAGAGACCGAGCAGTTCAATAGTATGAGAAGTGGCAAAGACAAATGTAAATACAAAATAGTGATTTCCATTCCACTAATCAACTGAGAAATCAATCTGCAATATAACAACATATAAATGGTCAAAATGACATTTGATAGATTATATAACAGATAGAATTTACCAAAAATTAAACAATTGCAATCCAATATCTGTATAAAAGATTCATCCATTATCGAATAAAATCATGAAACATATATGTGGGCTAAATGGAAGCAAGTTTACCCTAAGAGACGTAGTTTCATTTCTTTTTAGCTGGAATCTAATGGTCACTTTTTATGATACATGACTAAGAGACGTAATGTGATTTCTTTTAAACCTGTTCTGGGAATTTTCACATTAATTACATCCAAAATTTTATACAGAAATACATTTTTTTGTAAAAGGATAATAATGCTTTCAAAACCTTGTTATACAAATTAAAAGTAAGTTTGAATAACCAAAGCAAACTTCCAGCATCCACTTCTATTAAATTTGTCTGTTTCATTTATATGGTAACTCGGTGTGAAACATACCGAAGCACAAAGAAGATAGAGTTTAAGCAACATGAGAGGAGCAACTGGACAAATTAAACATCAAAATTCATTTCAGTGTTAGACAGATGCAATCTGTTAAGAGTCTTAAGACACACGAACCTTGGGATGCATGCAATGGCGGCATAGCCACATAGAGATTACAATGTTACATACGAGAACATTTGTATTCATACCATGTGAAATGCAAGTCAGAAGGAGCTTTCACTTGTTCTTGATTTTAAGTGACATTCATATGAAAATTATTGAATGTCAACAAAGCATCTATTAGTATGCAGCGGGAAGATCATGAGTTAATAAAACATCTTTATTCACTAAGAAGAGGTTGAAATTACCTCCAAGTGAAGAAGATACAAATCAGAATCAAGGATCAGATTTTGTCCCACATGAAAAACCCATCGTGGAAGAAGTCGATCTAACCAAATTGAGAAGTTTCTTGGGAAAACCCAAATTAATCGGCTTTTTCCTGGACTAACAGGAATACAAATAAATATCAAAAGAGCTCTCTGTTGTCCCTGGCTGGTATTAGCTGAAATTTCCTGAATCAACCCAAATAACAAATTAACAATAAATACGGATAGAGTTTGTGAAAATAAGTAAAAAGTCTATCATTCAATTTATGAATACCAATAAGAGAATCTAACACATTGCCTCTTATGATGCCCACCGATGAAGGAGATCCATTAGTTGGCTCCCACTTTGGAAAAGCATAAAAAACGCAAGGTGCTATGAACTTGCTATAACCATACTCCTGCTTTGCCAGGAAACCAGTGACATTTAATGTCTGTACAGTTATCTCCATAGGCCTACCACCTTCTCGATCAACCTTAGGTGTGAAAGAAGTTTATGAGTTAGGGAGACAAGCTCCATAAATAAGACAACAGTGGTCACAACTATTACAGAATCATAGCACAATATTATAGGAAGTTTTTCTACACAAAACAGTTTAAATTGTCTAAGGTTAAACTACATAAAACCAACAAACTGTCCCAGAATTTAGTTGTTATATTTTCTTTGTGTCTTCAGGACCACCTCGGTTCTGTTTTTCATATATATATATATTATTCTGCCCTTTTCAAAAAAAAGAATTTAGTTGTTATATTTATACCCTGTCTTTCATCTGATAAAGCAATAAGGCATCGTTATATTTGCCTTCCTATGGTACAGAGCATGCTGAAACAATGTATCCCACTAGCTAAACCAGTGTACAGTGATGAATATGTTGGCAAATGTAAAATTTCAGTCTGCACAGTATGTGTTGGTTGTGTTTGGCGGTATGGAGGGTGCAATGGCACTCATTTAGTTTCCTTCTTGAAATTTTAATAGTGAAATAAATTACTAAAATGCAAATAGAATCCTAAAAAAACAGAGAAATTCGCTTACTAAAGAAAGTTGAGACAATTGGTAGTTGGAAAAAGAAGATTTCTTTTTTTTTTAAAGGAAAAAAAAAAAAAGATTTCTTACAAAACCATATGCCCACTAAGAGAAAATTTCTCCATAAGTTTCATTAAATTAATTGAGAGAATATATCAACTGGAATGGGAATACATTCCCAAGAACGTATCTACCTGTGTCTCAAAGAAAAGACTTAGATATTAGACAATTGTCTGAAATGATATGTTGGGATGACAGGCACACTGTAATGGCCATGTAAATTGCCACATGGGAACATATACTAGGCAATATGACCAAAGATCCAGCCAATCTTGGTCGCCATGGCCAAGATCCACTCTGTCTAGGCAACAAGGACCACGAACAGTGATCTTGGTCTGATGTGCTGACTTGGCTCCTGTGGAGCAACAGCCCCATGATCTAAATATTTATGTAGGATGTGTTACTTGCTGTACTGTGGCCAATGCACAAAAAAAGAGTGCAGGTTGGTTCCAGATTCCGCGCCACAGCATGCATGCCCATGGGGATGCAGTCATGCAGGGATGTTCGAAAGAAATAGAAGAAAAAAATAAAAAAGCAGTAGAAAATTGACAGATAAAAAGTGAATAGAGACGAAAATACTAAAACAGGAAAGCCAAAATTTAACGCATAATGAAGAAATCCATTACCACAATCATTCAAAAAAGCATATTACGATCTTATCTTAGATCTAAATCCTTAACTTGTTGCTCAGGCAAACAAAAATTCTCAAACCTATTGGATTCTTAAGTTAGAAATGGTAAGATATACCGTATATGACACAAAAGCATCCTGCCTAATTCACTAATTCGTGGGAAGATACTTAATTTTTGTATTTGAAAAAACCGGACTGGCTCAGTCGGCATTATATCTTGTGCGACACTATATGTTGGGCTGACAGGCAGACTGAAATGGCCATGTAAATAGCCACATGGGAACCTATACTAGGCAATATGTCTAACTCTTTTTTTTTTAATGATTAGGTGATATGTCTAACTATCTACCGAATCTGGGTTGCCAAGAGCTAAGATCCACTCTGTCCAGGCAACAAGGACCAGGAACAATGATCTTGGTCCGATGTGTTGACTCTGCACATCTAAAGGTCTCAACAACCCATGAACAAAATATTTATGTAGGATGTATCATTTGGTCTACTGTGGCCAAAGAACAAAAACAACAGTGCAGTTTGGTATCAGATTCCGTGCCAAGGCAGCCCATGGGGACGAAGGGATGTTTCCAAAGAAATGAAAGAAAAAAAAAAGAGAAAATAAGTAGAATTTGACACAGATGCGCGCGCGCGCACACACACAATAAAAAATAAAAAACTGTTCGAAAAAAAGTAGAAAATTGACACATAAAAAGTGAGTAGATACAACAAGACTGCCTAGAATAGGAAAGCCAAAATTTATAGTCTAAATAAGGAAACCATTAACACAATATTAGCAAAATCATCTTATGATCTTATCTTAGGTTCAAATCCTTAACTTGTTGCTCAAGCATCCAAAACTTCTTAAACCTATTGGATTCTTACATTAGAAATGGAAAGGTATAACCCCCACCCACTCCAGAAATGGAAAGGTATAACCCCCAACCACCCCTCCCTTCCCCCACAAACTGACACACACTTCTCTACCAACTGGCTTAAATTTAATAAAAAAATCACCAAAAATCCCCTAAACAACATTAGTTGCCAAGTTCCAACCCAAACAAAGACATAAGCACACCTAACTTAAGAAATAAAAAGTAATCACTTTACAAATCTAATAAGAAAAGCATACAAAAGTGCTACTTTTATGCACACAATAATGACAGGAAGAGATAAGCATACCAGAGAATCAATTTACCAATCTAATAGGATGTCAACACACACACACAACCCTATGATTGGTGGGAATAAATATCAATCTTTGGAAAAAAGTCTCAAAAGCCTCAAATTTCCAACATAAATAAAAGTAGATGTAATTGAAAGCCCATGAGTTGAATTACTGTATTGATTCTCTTCCTATAACCAATAAAGGAAAAAAATGCCTTAGTAGTCAATGATAATCTAGATAAAATGCTTTCAATGACAAATATGAGAGAAGAGGCTATCCAAAGGTACATATCTGGATTTTGCTTTCGCATTTTTTGGCATGGGCATTATTCCATAGTGTGCATAAGGAACATGAGCAGGATCCATGAGATTTTCAATCAAAACTTCATACCTGTAATCCCAATTTTCTATGCATCAATGCATGGTGTACATATTAAAAAAAAAAAAAACTAAAAGTTCAAGGCACTTCAAACAAAAACATAATGAATCAACATCTGTAAAACTGCAAAACATACAAATGTTATTGTAGACAACCCCATTTTGTTTCACTTAGTTGGCGATAGCTATTTGTGGTGATTCCGATGACGAAGCTACGATGCACCTTCTTGTTCAAAGAACTTTGCTAGCCCCCAAACTCAGGCGATCCGGGACAAAATCCTATTTTGCAAAAGAGACGAACCTTTCAACAAAGAAACCTTCTTTTGAACTAATAAGGCCTGGACAATGAAGGGAATACTCCTCACATTTTCAAACAAAACCAACTCAGAACAAACCTGGCTGCCAGAAACCCAAAGTTTCTAAAAAAAATTGTATTAGAGTATCCGCGATCACAGCTGCGATCGCAAATGCCTGGTATAAACCCCTTTTTAAAAAGTTACTTTTTACCCTATCCAAACTTTCAAGACATGGGGAATAGTCCCACATCACCCAGAACTACCCAGATCCCGAGATTTGGGGCCTATAAAGGGTTCAAACACAAGAAAAGTGCATCAAATGTTGCCTTGGGTCTTGTGCTTAAAACATTCCAAAGTAAGAGAAGGTTCCATGGGACCCTCCAATCTCCTCGAGAAAAGCACATGAGACTGCCGTCTCTTCCGTCCTGATCATGCTTGGAGCGTAGGACCTGGTGCGGCTGAGGAATCACCATGACACCTGGACACGCCATACGTTGTTGCATTCTGAGGGTAATCTCTTGCCCCATCCTCTTGTCTTTTCCATTTACTTAGATTAACATAGATTAATTATAATTCTATTGCATTTAGTTACTAAATCTAGTTTAGTTGATCTTATTGCATTTAGTTGTCAAATCCAATTTATTTAATTAATCTCATCTAGTCATTAGAGATTTAAGGGTATAATTTATTAACCCTATTTAGTTTGTCAGGGTCGTGGCACCTCGAGGTAAGGGCCTGAATTAATGCTTGGACCCCGGGGAAGCTCAATTTGAGCCTTCAATTTAAATTGCTCTATATTCCTCTCATCTTCCCCCTTCTTTCTCTTTTACCAGGATATGAAGCCATGCTCTACTAAACCCCGGATTGAGACGTGCGTGGACCCCGAGGAATCCTGGCTCAAGCATTTAGTTTGAAATCATTTCTATTCCTCCCCATCTCCCCCTTTCTTTTTCGTTTTAACCGAGACATGAAGCACTCTTTCAGAGGAAATACGCTTGGACCCTGGGGAAGCCTGGCTCGAGCATTTAGTTTAAAATTCTATCTATTCCTCCCCTCTCCACCTTTCTTTTTCTTTTTAACCGAGATATGAAGTCCTCTTCCAGAGGGGCTAGGCTTCCGAAGGCCTAGCCCGGATTCCACTTGAATCTCACACTCCCACTCTTAGAAGCAGGAATCTTCCCTCATGGGTGTTGCTCCCGCCCCGGAACCATGATTCGGCGCTCCTTAGGAAGGAACTTCTCGGGAGAGCAACCTCGAAGAGACAGAAACCGCTCCCATGACACTCCCAACATGCTCCTATTACTCCATTAGTCCTACCATCATCAACTTCCTTGCATCAAACTCCTCCAACTTTTCAAAGTACTTCATTGGAGCAAGCACAAAGGCAACTTTAGAAGGCACGAGGATAGCGGGCACGAAAATGAAGATGATAAGAAATTACTGCTTTTTGACGTACTTCAATTTTGAAAGATACATATGAAAATAGTTAGAAATTACTATTTTTTATATACTTGAATTTTGAAAGTTATATAAAGAAAATATTACATACACGCTCCGCCCCCACCTCCGCCCCCGTATCAGCACCCGCTTCGTGCTTCTAAGCTCTCACTCAACTAAAAAATCGTGGGGAGAGAGCCAGAGGTATCCATGCACGGACCGAAAATGCCTTGCCATCGCATCGACGATCGCAATACTCTTTGCAATCACATATGCCTCAGACACAATTCATTATCCTCCACCAATGATATGATGTCAAACAAGATAAGGTTTGATATATTCATTGGAGTGAGACTGGTTTCTTTTCCATTGGCAAAGGAACAGCATTTTGTGGCTATGGCCCTGATTATGCATGAACACTTCAAGAACCAATCAAGCAGGAACACGAGTGGTGGTGGAACTTTATTCAACCGGCGATCTCATAGTTAACAAGTTTGCTTTAATCCGCCACAAATTGCAAACCGAGTTGGAAAACTATCTTGCAAGTTTATGATATTCCAATCTTAGTTTCAATGGAAATGTAGAGAACCATGAATGATCTTGGGCGCGATGTCTCCGTATTGGCTTTACATAAAAATCATTGCACTATCAATATCTTGGGCGCGATGTCTTTCGGCTTTCCGTTTTGTATCGGCTTATGACCTTTGGGAGGGGTGGAAGGAAGTTTGTTTTAGTTCGGATAATAGGCCTCGGATTGCTCAACGGTGGGAGACTCCTCCTTGTGGAATGCTTAAAATGAATTTTGATGGTTCGAGTCTTGGAAACCCGGGACCGGCCGGGGTTGGAGGTGTGTTTCGCAATGATTGTGGTGGAGTTGTGTGGGCTTATTCTGGCCCTCTTGGAATATGTGATGCTTCGGAGGCCGAAATAAAGGCGGCTTATCAAGGTATCAAAAGAATTGATAGAGAGAACATGGACAAAACTATTGTGGAGGGTGATTCACTCAATGTGATTCGGTGGTTAAGTAGGGCGGTGTTGCCTCCATGGAGATTCTATTCTATTTTTGATGAAATAGAGGATTTAATCTCGGGTTCGAGTATTGTGTTTAATCATGTGCGGAGGTCCGCTAATGGAGAGGCGGATGGTTTGGCTAGGGGTGGAGTTAGTCGTTCGGAATTGGAATGGTTTGATTTTCTCCCTCCGTGAGTATTATTTTGTAATTTTTCTTTCTTTTTCTTGTTTCCTGTATTCTCGGGTGTGGTCCATCTCGGTCCCCCCCTGTTCTTTTTATGATATTTTTCACCATTTCAAAAAAAAAAAAAAGAGAACCATGAATGATATACCCTTTCAGCTATATTATTTTTTGGATCGAATCATATTTTATTAGTGCATTGAGATTATCAGAGGGGGATTGTCAGGCCCGTCGTACACCAAAGTTTTAATTTCCAGATTTCTACTTTAACTTGCTTCCTCAATTGAAAAATCTGTCTTCTGTGAGTGAGAAAGGATTGCTGCCAACTATATGCCAAGAGAAGAATTGGTTCTGAGATTGACCATTGGACGTATCTTCCTTCCCCAGTGGAAACCAACAATTTTCTCACTAAAGACAAAAGAGGAGCAACGTAATTCCACTTTATCTCTTAATCATCTTTTACTCTCTGGTTTTTCTTTGGGCAACTTCTTATATGCTTTTCTCTTTCTTGCTTCTTTGCACTCGGTGTTTTCCCTCAGTCTTGTTTTCCCCTTATTCCCCTGTCTATAATATCTCTCGCTTATCTAGAAAAACAAAAAATAAACAGGTAAAATATGAAAGTGCCATGGAATGATCCAATAACAGATTCTTGTCGGCTGGATTAAGAAAACTCCTTATAAATCGGAGTGTTATCATATTGCAACCATGCCATTATCTCCCACATTTTAGTGCGGTGCCTCAAAAAAATATTTAGTGGAGATTTAATGATAAAGAGGTTGATTTATTCCCAAATGCATAATCCAAGTAATGCAGAAAACCTCACTGTGGTAGCTCCCTGTCAGGCCAATCCACAGTTTCTGGGTAAGCATTCGGTGCAATTGCTACATGTGTGATTCATTTAATGCAACATTGAAAGAAACCAGGTATTCAAAATCCTCAAATAGTTAATGTGTCATTATAAAGTTAGCGCACAGAATATTTTATAGAACTGATAGAAACCACCAATCCTACTGCAATACAACAAAAATAAAAATAGAAACATGGCTTCAGAAGTCGGACAATCAAGGTTAAAGATCAAGAATGACATACCCATATGGAATATCTCTATTCCCAAATGAACACGAAAAAGACGGGTCATCCAACTCTGGGATGTAAGGAGGTTTTTCCTTCATCAGGATATCTTTGTACTGAGGTTCGGTGCTTGGCCAAAACCACACAATCTTGTTCTGCTCACAACTTGGATAAACGGATACACATGCCTTCTTAAAAGTGTGAAGCTGCACATTTTGTGATAAGGTCAATTCCAGTCACGTACACGACAATTCACAATAATAGATAAACAACATACGAGTTGGTTGCCGATATTTACAGTACGAGATAAATTTAATTAGACAAAAAATAAGTATTACACTGAACACAAATTAGTAAATGATGCGTGTGCAGTAAAGAGTCCAGTAAGCGTATGCATTTCCTTAAGACTAAATGTTTCTGGAGATTACAATGCTTGAATGTGGATTAAGCAGAACGATTAAAATGGTAATCTAGATATGTTACTTGCATAAGGGTACCTCTCTATTTTCCAGATTCTTGGTCCAACAAATCCAATTACAGTTGGTAATAGCAAGGACCAAACAGCGTCCCATACTTTTTTTTTGTATTTTGAAATGAACCCCCATACTGTTGTTGTAACTCAAGCAGTCTGTATCACACAATGCTCAGAAAGGAGTAAAGTCCTAGGGTCTAAACTCACAAATGCTTTATGCACAGCTACAGAGGAGCTGGAGTATGTCTACCTCAGACTATGGGGTCAATCCTCATATCTCGATGAATATGACCTCCCACAGCACAAAATGTTCGGATTAAGATTTCCTCTTTTTTTGGGACAGATAATTCATTAAAAGAAACAAAGAGGAATACGAAAGGTACAAGAATGGCTGAAACAACATGAAAAGGAAAAATAAAAAGAAACAAAATGAAACCAAAAATTATTTGTTCAGAAAATTTTAAAAAAAAAAACAACCTCTAAAAGTATAGATCTTCTGAAATTAATTCCTATTGAATAAAAAACTCCATTCACGTTTTTTTCACATGGCCCACCAAAACATACTAAAGCTTTAACCAAAAGTTAAATAAAAATCACTAAAAACTCCATCATTCATGACAAAACAGCTAGCCAATATTTGTGACAGACAAAGCTCTTTATGGCCCCTGTTGACTTCAGCATGATGTTTATGTTATTGTTGCCTTCGGGCATACATTTGGAATTTTGGATCTTCGCCATCCCTTTCTTCCATCGAATCATTTTTGCTACATGATGGGTTTATTCATGAACAATTCTTGCATCACGAAGCAGCCAGTGTCTGCCAGACATTCAACTCCAAACCAAACTATTTTGAATTCATCCTTGATCACATGATTCTCACCACATGGACCCGCATAAGCCAAGACTATCCTACCATTAGAATCATAAATGAATCCCCAAAAGCCTCCCACTTAAACATCAGCATTGGTATATGGATGACTGTGCTGCAGGAATCAAAATTGAGTTTAAGCAAGCCTTCACAGGGAGCAATCTACACCAGGTTTTCTTTGAGACTAGATGTAATCCTTACATACACTGAGCTATTCATATACTAAATTATTAAAATATATGTCAACAAAAAACTTAGATTTTGAAGCTCTTTCGAGACTTCAATAATTATATCATTAATTTTGCTACAAAGGGTTTACAATGTTTAGTAAAAACCCTTAAAGAGCTTCCCTCTTTCCAAATTAGTAAGATAGATAGAGAAAAAATTTCCATAGGCGAATCAATCTTTTGTTAGGGCGACGCTAGAGGTCTCTAATCAGCTTTTACATTGTATCTAAATCCAATGTAGATCCTTCTCCTAGAATACCTCCCCAATCATATTCAATTAATAACATATGTTACTGTGGAACCCGATCCGAGAGAGGCCGGGGGACGTGCCCCCACGCAAGTCTCAGGATCATCCACGTGAAGGAGAGCTCCGCCAAGGAACTCTCGAAAGAGTGCCCCTCACAGCATGAGCGGCGATGTGAAGTGAGATACCTCTCGATTCGGGGACTAGCCCGGATTCGAGACGCACCTTAAACAAAGAAAGAGTCGCCATCCAAGGAAGTGGGGCCTGGATCCCATGATGTGCTCTGTCGCAACAGATAACCAGAGATATAAAAGGTCCGTGCCTGATGACGAATGGGGAAGGGATTAGGCGCCCCCGATTCGCCCAAGTGCGAGCACCTGGTCTCTTATGCCATTTATTATTAACTTTGAAGAGTTTTGGGTAAAAATCATATGAAATGGGAACGAATATCCCCGAGATAACGTCTAGCTAATCATGCATATCTCGGAGATGAATAAGAAGCACGCACAAAAAGAAATGAAAGATATGACACCTAAGAATAGCTAGGTTATGAGTGTCATGCCTAATTGGTGTCTATGTTCTGGTGGACAAACACATGCATGCTACAGCTAGAAGTATAGGATCTGTACATGAAAGTAAGAAAACACAGCAAAACATACAATATGACAAACCCTAGACTCTAATGCGATAATTGACTCGGACCAAGATGGCCATCCATCTTAGCTGCACTACGTATCCCGGCCTCGGGAAGAATCAGAGCCAACGTAGTTCGGCGACCTATGCTAAACTACAATGCCTAACCTTCTAGGACCGCTATCCTAGACTCGATCAACTAGACCTGACTAGTTTTTAAAGTTTCTTGCGCCATTACTTAAGTTCAAGTGAATGGTAATTTTTAGGACTCCCTATATGTCCTAACTAATGCGAGTGGACCCTACACCCTATGTGTGACTAGGCTGTGCGTTCTAAGGAAAACCATGGGCTCTCTAAGCGCGTCCTAGTCTAGCCATCGGCTCGACTAAGTGTCTAACCGACCACGACTCGAGGCCTCCTAACTCTGAGGACACTCACACGACCAGACACGGCAAAGCAACATAATCAGGACAGACTCCTAACTCTAAGACACCCCACACGCCTAGGACAGACTCCTAACTCTATGGAAAGATCTTTTGAAAATTGCTGGTAAGGTTATTTTGAAGAATTTTTGAAGTTTTGAGAGGTTTGAAAGATTTTGAAGCTTATAGAAGTTTTTGAAGTTGTGAAAGGTATTTGCAAAAATGGTAAAGTTGCGAAAATTGTGACTGAACTCAGAATGCCAGCTGCATGCCTGAGCTGCCTACGTACCCCTCAGCTAGGGATCAAGCCATCCGTAGTTCGGACTAGATTTTCCTAACTACACTCTCAATGACTCAAGATTTTTGCGATTTTTGATTTTTCAGATGCTTTTGATGTTTTTAAGTTTTGACACAAGAGGACGGAATCCTATCATCATAAGGGTAGGATAGACTCCTGATATCCCGCAAAGGTTGGACAGCATCCTATGCTTTGCGGGGAATTGTACAGAATCACGACTCTGCAAGGGTTGGACAGCATCCTATACCTTGCAAGAGCAAATAAAAATCACGTGATTTGATGAGAGGTTGGACAGAATCCTAACCCCTATGATGATATGACAGACTCCGGAAAGACTGAAGGACTGACTCCTGTACTGACGACTGACTCTGGAAGATGGAAGAACAGAATCCTAAACTCTACAAGGGTAGGACAGACTCCCAAACCCTAGGGTGGTAGGACTGACTCCTAAGCTCTCTAGGACTGACTCTAAAGAGGAAGAAATCCCTTCACCTGCGAAGACTCCAAGGCAGGAAGGGAAGGGGTTGGCTCAAGAAGCATTTCGTCATAGCCTGCGCCCGAAAAAGACAAATTCCTAGAGGCAAAGAGTTCTAAAACCGCGAAAAAGACTGATTCATGTTGCCACTGTACAAGGAATTTTCTCTTTTGCAATAGAAAAAAAACAATTCAATTGAGACCTTTGTTAATGTGCGATCTGAACCATGAACAGAACCTGCTTGGGCTTAATCAAAATATTCAACTGAAACGTGAAGACTACTAAAATGCTGTTTGTAGCAAAAAAATTATACATGAAAATCTGCTTCACATTATACCAGTAATCCTTGCTGCTTAATTCATAAGCTGACTATATATATATATATATATATATATATATATCAGTGTATTAGGAAGGAAGTTAAACTTTGCCAGAATACTATTTCCATGGACAATTTGTATCCACAAAGGCCTTGTAACCACAAAGGCCAAAGAAAAAAAAACATATTAATCTCAGGGCCTGATCAATGAAAACAAACATAAATTGAGTTCTTGCTATTATTAAACATGGTTGTACTGATATTATCAAATTTTTTTTTTTGAAAAGGGAGCTGCACTTGCATATTAATCAAGAGCTAAGAAACTAAACCAAAATCATGAAAGCAAACACTTGATTCTCATGAAACCATATAAATGGGTGTGATCAGGCTTCACACACCAAATTACCACGAATTGCTTAACACCATTGGAAACATATTTTTAAATAAAAGGGGAAGGTATTACCTATGACAAGATCGGATGATATTGACTCCGGCAATTCCAGCTCAATCCCTTCTTCTTCTTCTTTTTTTTTTTTTTTTGAAATCAAGACCCTAAAAGGGCATTCTGAAGTTCCTCAAATTGGGCATGGATTAAGCTCATCCACCCTTCTTCTACCCTCTTTTTCTTTTATACAATCCAAGCCCTAACAAATCAGCCCCTTTCTTTTCACAGAAACCCTAGCTTCCAACATCTAAAACATGAAAAATTGGAGGAAACCTGGCAAGGCGAAGAATGTGGAAACAAGAACCGAATGGGGTGAAGGTTAGGGTGATCGGAATTTGGATGGTTGAAGAATGGTTTTGAAGAAGAAAAGGGGTTTGGTGGAGACAGAGAAATGGAGGATATTGAGGTTGAGTAGCAGAAATGAGGTTCGGCCGCCGGATCTGACGAGGATCACCGGAGAAGATGATGCCACCGGTGGTAGCCTCCCTCACTCCCTCTTTCTCCCTCTCCTTCCTCTGTTTTTCACGAAAAATGGAGGTTCTGATGGTGACTTGGATGAAATTACAGAGGTGGTGGTATATGGGGTAATGGGGTTAAGGGGTATATGGTCGAGATGGGTTTGAGGAAGATGGTGGCTGAGGGTTGGGCAAGGTGGAGGCACGGAGATGCTTGGGTGGCCGGCGGCTGGATTTTGGGTTTTTCGAAGTGGGTTTGGTCTCAAAAATGGGTTTTGGGGGTGGTAGAGAAGGTGGCTGGGTGGAGAAGAAATGGGGTTGTGGATGGGGGTTTGGTGAAGATGAAAAGGCCGAGATGGAGGCGGCTTGGCTGGAGGTTGGAGGGTGGCCGGAGGTTGGAGGCGACGATGAGGGAGGTGGCCGGAGGTCTGGAGTTGCAGAGATGAAAGGAGAAGAAGAAGGTGGTGGCTGGCGGAGCCAAGGTAGTGGTGGCTGGTGGAGCCAAGGTAGAGGTGGCGGTGATGGCGGGTAGAGGTGGTTTGGTTAATGGAGGTGGGGTGGAAGAGAAGGTGGAGATGGGTTTGGCCTTGCCGGATTTCGGCTGGCGTGGTGGTGAAGCGGAGGGTTTCTTTGAGGTGTTGAGAAGAGGGGAAGAAGAAGAAGGTGGGGGAGGGATAGGCTTGCCGGAGAAGATGGCGGCTGTGGATTTCTCTCTTCTTTGCTTCTTTCTCTCTTTTTCTCAAACGAAAAAATCCTCCCTCCCTTTCTCTCTCTGGTTGGTTTTATAACCCAGATATTTTCATGGGTGTGATCCTAGCCATTCATTGCAAAGCTCATGTGCCTTGTGTAATTTCAACCTTTGATCTCTTCCATTGTCTTTACAAACCCTAATAAAAAATCTCTTCCTCACCTCATCCTACCCACACACTTTCCTTGTTGATCCTATGGCTTAGAATTATTACTTCTCAAGCAAGCAATGTGAACATCCAAGAATACCCTTAAAGATGGGTTGATTTCCTCTTTGCCCAAACCCCTATTTTGAAGAATGATATACTTGCCCCCCCCCCCCCTTTTTGCTCTAGACAGCCCCATCTAGTGTATTTTAACTACTCTTATCTCTACAGGGGGGGTGGCTCGGGTAGAAAAAGGGGGCGGAATAAATTTTCTTCTTCTTTGATTTGCCCATGGTAAGCTAGTATTGGCACACCCATGCCCTGCTAATTCATCCTCCCTTTTCATATTTCTTTAAACTACGCCCAGCTCGAGCTCGAGACACGGGTTGGGATGCGACTTGGGTTGATTCGTTAAATTCGGGTTGAGATTTTCAACTGGCAATCGGGTTAGGCTCGGATTAATTCCATTCATTTTCCGCCTGACCTCGGGATTTCATTCGAATACGCGGGTTTAGGGCCCTGTCAAAATGGGGTGTCTACAGTTACCAAACTTCATACAAACCAACCCAACTTCCAAAAGAAAAACCACGTGTTAGACCATTCAATGTTAACTACACTGACCTATTTCATAGTCTTATGACCCAAAATATGATTAAACATCCAAAACTCAAGTCTAAGGCACCCAAACTTAAAAATTACCAAGAAAATCAATTTTGTCACTTACACAAAACGCCTGGTCACTTAATAGACAACTGTATCGCCTTCAAATATTTTGTACAAGATTTAATTACTAAAAAAATCAGCCATCATTCATCAATGACAACTCTCTCGCACCCACACAAGCTCAAAGTTAACCCTCAATTATCCAACCACATAGACAATATTCTATGTTATAATCGATTCTCGTTACCCTCATTCCTCTATAATACATTCAATTCTCTCTGATCACCCAAAATCACAACTCACTTTCACTGATAAGCATTCTCGTGTACAATCCATACAAACTACTCCACCATTGACTCATAAAATTTCTCTATTTTATCTACTCCAATCTTCTTAGGCTCATAGGTCTTCATTTAATGGCATCCTATTAAACACCTTCGTTTCACCCACACTCTCACCATCTTATTTGAAAGATATCACACACTTTTCAACAGATTTTCCTATAAAACCTACAATTAATAACATTCAAGTTAGGTCGCAACCACAAACCCATACACCTATTGCCTTATCTACTCCTCCAATCTTAACATCTCCACCATCAACTCTACAAACCCATCACTCAAATGCTAAACATGATTATAAACTACATCGAAACACGAAAATCGTCTTATTTGTAAATAAGAACCCATTTTGGTTGTTGGGATACAATCAATGCGAATTGAATTATAAAAAGGAGGAAGGAAACATTACATTCCAATTTGAATTTGAATCCATAACCCTGCAAAGTATCAATTACATAAAAAATTTTGTGAAAAACACAAAAAAGAGTAAAGGGTACAATTTAGTAAAAAAAGTTACCAGTGGGCCATCAGGGGGCGCCTGAGGAATGAATTTACAGTCCCCAACTCCATCAAAACACCACCCATGATAGACACACTGTAACCGACCCCATTGATCGATTCTTCCTTCAGAAAGAGGTGCAAGACGATGAGGACACTTATCATCAAACACTTGCCATTTTTCCTCTATTTTATCCCACCACACCACCACGTCTAGACCCAATACAGTCTTAGCATGTGGGACCTTCTTGTCCAAATCACAAACAGGCATGAGTGGATACCAATTTGAATACCAATCGAATTTTACATTCTCTTCACGGATTTCAATCTCTGGAGCAATTGGGTCTGTGGGCTTGGATGAAATAGTAGAAGAAGAGGAAAAAACTTTGAATTGTATTTTGTTTCTGCATTTTGAAAGGGGATGGGATTTGGGATGCTTGGAGGGGATTGGGAATATGGGTTTTTGATAATGGGTTGAGGGCTTTGTTGGGAGGGTTGAAACGTGAAGAGAGAGGGAGGAGGAAGGGAGAGCTTCCATGGCAAGAATGGAAACCAGAGAGCTCATTTGAGATTTGACGTGCGTGGCTGTACTAAAATATATGGTGGTGTGGATTAATAGTTCTCGGACTACTTGAAATGGAAGTCCTCCTCATAAAGAGGGCACATAAAGGGAGATATTTTTTCGCCCCAATGTAGGATTATGCAACCCCTTGACGCTTTTGGACGTCAAATCATGTTGACAAATGGGGGCGCATAATCCTACAGTGGGGGCGAAACGTTAGCTTTGAATATTGACAGAACGGTGATATATTACCAGTTCAGATGATCCGAGGGAGTGGCTTTATTTTCTCGTAATTATATTTTATTTGAAATATCCTTCCCAACCGGGAGTAGATTTGTGTGTTGGAGAATGTGAGCCACTCACATATCGTGTATTGATTTGAATTTCATTAATTTAATGAGGCCCTCTTGGTTTTAGATTTTGAGAATTGATTTTTGAATCCAAATATGATTATTGGACTCAAAAAATGAGTTTTGAACTCAAAATCAATTCTCAAAATCCAAAACAACCAGGGCGTTATAAATTTAGAGAATTCCACCCCACCAGTCTTAATACAAGAGATCTGTTGGCCTTTTTGTAATGGGCATTCTGTGCATATCTCTGAAAAAAATTGCATTTATATATATATATATATATATATATATATATATATGAGGAAATGGTTTGTGTGCAGCTGCATAGATAAGCTATACGTGCATGGCTGCACAAACCATAGTGGGGGCCACATTTTTTGGGGGATCCAAAGCATTCATTTGGAAGGCCCGTCCATGGATAGGGTGTGTACCAAAAATCAGTCCTATAGAATCATCCTAACCCAATCAAACTTGAAAGGGAAAATGGACAGACACTGTTTCTGCCCATTTTTTCCTCCACAAATGGCAGGGTTAGGATGATCCTAACGGGCTGATTTTTGGTACAGCTGCACACAAACCATTTCCTCTATATATATAAATAAGAAAACGGTTTCTACACACGTGTAGATAAGTTATCTACACACTAGCTTAAAATACAATGGAGGCCCACATTGTTTAGGTGATCGAAACCATTCATTTGATTGGCCCTCACATAGATAGGGTGTGCACAAAAAATCAGCTCCATAGGATCATCCTAACCCTTCGAACCATGAGGGCAAAAAATGGACAGATTTGTGAAGGTTTATATGCGTCCATTTTACCTCCACAAATCGTAGGGTTGGGATGATCCTATGGAGCTGATTTTTTGTGGACACCCTATCTATGTGAGGGCCAATCAAATGAATGGTTTGGATCACCCAGACAATATGCCCCTTTAAGCTAGTGTGTAGATATTTTATCTACACTTGGGTGTGGAAACCGTTAAACTAAGGGAGTAAATATAGGAAAAGCTAAGTAATTTCAAACTTTAAAAATGCATTTTTTCCTACAGCCATTAAATACCTTAAAAATATATAATTTTATTGGTTATTTACTTATTTAGTATCTTATAAGTGTAAATTTCCCATTAGCTATTAAATGTACCTATACACAAATGGAAAACTTCCAATGCCATGCCAAATCCCCTATGCTAGTTAAAAAGTTATAAAAAAAATTCCCAATCCAAATAACGTAGGCTAGTTAAAACCTTATAAAAACTTCCCAATATAACTAGTAAATTTACACTCTCTACTTTCTATTTATACACCATAAATATTAAGGCTGTTGATATCAGCTCGATCATCTTGATCAATGGCCTAGAATCATTTGATGTCAGTAGGGATGCAACTCGGGTCAATTTTTGAGATTTCGGATTGAGCTTTTACCTTAAAATCGAATCGGGTTGGGATGATTCCAAATCATTTTTTAGAAAAAGCTCAACCCGACCCAACCCAAGTTGCACCCTTAGACGGTGGACTAGAAGCACTAGGTTGGACTTGTGATGGCCAACAAGATTCATGAACCCAATGTGGAGAACGACTTGACATCAGTACGATCTTCACCGCACACATGGCACATGTGTAAGATGATTGAGAAAACTAATGTATCTAGGGGGGACTTCACTTGAGTCCAAAAGATGCTGATAAAAAGCATTGTTCGAATACTATCAAAAGCATGTGATTGGGCCTACCCACATTACATCAATTAAATGCGGATTGTTCATTAAACGGACCCGACCCAACCGAAAATCAGTCATATGCTGGACTACTACTAGGAAAGATCTTTTGTAAGAGTATATTGCTTTCGATGTGGCTTCATTCTTTTGACGTAAAATAGGCTAAGACAAATTTTATTCCCATTTCCACAGAGCCTAAGGATTTGTTACTTTCGATGTAAATTTGGCATAAAACAAATTTTCCGTCCATTCCTATGGGACCATGTTTTCACTTTAAAATGGGCGTAAAATTTGTTTTACGCCCATTTGACATCGAAAGAAAGATAACCAAGGAAATCAATCATCATATTGATGAACACATTGGGACGTGTACTATCATCCAGTCCATAGATTTTGCTGCTTGTCCTTGTTTCCACTGTAATCAGATGATTCCAGACCTTTGATCAAGCATGACATAGAATATATTATTTTCAAAAAAAAAAAAAAAATGATACAAAATATGCCCTTTTAAGTTTTCTTCATGCCCTTGATTTTTGCATGGCTAATGAGATGTCTATTCAATTTCAGACCAAGACCATTGGGTAGTCCTATCAAATCAATGCCCCAAGCACATATGCCAGCCACTTAGTATTGATTGTCAAAGATGGAATCACACATCAATCACATTACTAATTCCTTCTCTAACCTCATCTTATCATTTCTTAAAGCAATTGATTTTTCATTTTGTTTAATTTTTATTAAAAGTCCTTCAATAAAATCTCACATAACAAGGTTCAATAAGATTATTTTATCTTAAACACAACAAAAATGGTAAACCTTCATTGTATACATTCTTTTATTTTCTCTCCACTTAGTCCTGTGAATGAGAGGGTTCTTCTTGCATAGTTCAAATCTCTCAAGTCATGCAGAATGTAAAGAGAACGATGGTGCATCAGGTTTTTGTATAATGGTAATGTTGATATATAATGGAAGGGTGATTTTGCTAAGATCTTTTCGACCTAACTTTATTTCATTAGATGCACAAATTCACCTTAAAGAGAGCAACCCAATCGTGTCTCATCTTGCCTTATAGAAAAGTTATCATAAACCCATCAATTTTTCTCTGCTTACACAAATTTAGATACATCATACATTTTTATTTATCAAGAAAAATCACCAGTAATTTGTTATAATTGCAAAACCTCTGCTATTTACTTTAGAACGGTTATAGCTCCATGAAAAAAATCCGTCGGAAAAGACAGATCAACAACAGATGTGATATATTAATTGAAACCATGACTTCTATCTATTGATTTTTATTTCGGTAGATAATCATATCTGTTGCCCATTTATATCTACCATGAATTCAATTGTCTTGAGTAATAGATGCACCGGTTCCTAAGAAGACAGATTACAGTATGCATTTGGATCCTTTTTTTTTACTCGTATATAATTCACCAGGAAACCACAGGAAGAATTTGAAGCTTGAAATTTCTTTAAAAGAAGGTAATGTTCTTATTAAGAGAAGAGAGCAAAGAAAGGATAACGCATAAACAGAAGAGTCCAGACTTGTTCCAAGACAAATCTGGGTTCCCTGGTAACTGGACTGCAAGGAAGTTTGATAGCTCTATTGCTATGAGGAAGGTAAGAAACCAAAGATCAGAAGCTTATAGAGTTTATAGAAGCAGGAAAGCACACATTTGGGTTCACTAATAAGTGGACTGAGCTAGCTCTTTTATAATGGGGAAAGTTAGAAACCAAAGCTTAAAAGCTCATGCAATTCACTAGACAAATAAGCAGACCCGAAATGAGCCAAATCAGCTAAATTGTGTAAATCTCAATCTCAAAATTGTGTACAAAATTAAAAGATCCATCCATCTTCGGATCAATCCTGACACAAAACTGAAAAATCCCAACTTGCCCTGATTGCCACACGGCAATATTTTCAATACAATCTCGAGACCCTAATGCCCAGTGTGACATGGCTATAACTTTAGCACTTAATATTAAATACATGACATGGATATGATAGCCCATTTTGAAATTTCTGAGCGTCATAGCTACAAAAAGTGCTATGAGTGCCTATCCACCAACAGGAGCAAATTCAATTCAAACTCATGACTATACCTCAATCACGTCTGCATCTCCCTCATTTTTCTGACTCTCCTTAATCATGAAAGCAGCACTCATTGGAGGTTTATCTACGGGAAGAGCACCTTCTAAAACCTTAACCACTTCCCCCATGGAAGGTCTAAGAGATGGTTGATCTTGCATACACCAAAAAGCTATCCTAATTGCGCTCTCGACTCCTTCCCATTCCACATTCCGCTCCAATTGTAGATCAATGGTTCCACCCAATGTCCCATCTCCACACATCTCATAGGCCAAAGAATGCAGATTGCCTACATCAGAGTGACTCTTGCCTACAACAATCTGTAGCAGCATCTCTCCAAACATGTAAATGTCTCTCTCCGGTAGAGTCTCCGATGAAGAAACAGTTTCCTTTGCTGATAAGCTCTGTAGGCCAAAATCTGTCACCTTAGCGACCAACTGCTCATCAAGCAACACATTCTGTAGTTTGAGATTTCCATGAGCTATGCATTGCTGACATTCTGCATGTAAATAAGCAATGGCGCGTGCTACTCCAACGGCAATATCGAGCCTTTGCAGCCAACTGCCCTTGTTTTGGTTCTGACTTGAGCTGAGAAGCCACTGATCAAGAGAACCATTGCTTATGTATTCATAAATCAGAAGCTTGTATTTTGGTTCAAAACAAAAGCCTTTTAAAGCGACCAAGTTTCTGTGATGGGTTCCACCTAATGTAGAAACAACCATTCGGAAGTCCTTCTCAGATGCCACAACATTATTTAGCATCTTAGCGACCACCGACATTTGGTTGGGAAGGGCAGCCTTAAAGACAGTTGGACCAAGTTGGTCCATGAAATTGTTGGTCAGCTCCTTCACTTCTTCAAATGATAATCTGATAAGAGCACTGTAATGAGGATTCATCTGAGCATCCTTCTGAAAGGGAACTCTACTTTGAGCCTTAATTTGTCTTCTCCGATAGATAAACCAAAATAAAAACATCTCCATTATAAGAAAAATAGATGCTGTTATCATGAATAGTACAACAGTGGCAACTATAAAATCCTCATGGTCATTGATCAGAGAAATAGACTGATGAGCTGATAATGGAATTGATGGATCCTTATGCAAATTAGTTTCTTGGGTAGACACTGCCTGAGGAACTAGACATACCTTTAAGAAAGATGTTGAGGAGAGAGATGCGTATCGATATCCACTAATAAAACCCGTTCTTTTGATGGTGCAAAGCCCCGAACCATCGTTTTTCGCAGTTGCCGCAAAGCAAGAACTGTCTTTCAAGCAGTACTGTTTGCACGCTACCATGCTTAACATGATATCAACATCGTGAGGAGGATAAAGGCCATAAAGAAGAGTCTGTTTCAAAACCAACATGCTTGTACCCATCTTGCAATTACCCACATCAACCATTTTCTTACACCCATAAGAACCATAATCCCCATTGGGAACGATTACCGAATTGAAAGAATCCTGAACCAGGCAATCACAAACAGGTCCAGTGGAATTGTAACCACAAATGCTATACAAACCACATGAACCAAATACATTGCACTGGTTTTCAACAGCTTGCCACCCAACCTTCCATGTATGAAGAACATCATCCCATGAATAAATCCTCAGGTTTCCATCGGCATCAAGCCGAAGATGCCTAAAAACCACAGATGGTTCGCTTAAATCCTTACTAGATTTATACCAGACAATTTGATTTGTAGAATCAAACAACCCCAAAACCCCATTGGACTCAAACCTTGCTTCCTCAACAATAACAGATGAGCTTAGTTGACTACTCCAATAGGTAACATTGCCATCCCACACAAGTGCAACGTCACCGGAGCTCCGAACCACAAAACTATAATAACCAGCAATATAGTTTTTGGAAGGGGCTTGAAGGGCTTGAGGGAAATGGAGAGACTGTCCAGGAAGGAGAGTATCAGTTGGGCTGTGAAAGCTCTCCCAAACTACTTTCTGCCCAAAATCCCTAAGAATTAGGTTCCCATTGTTCAATAGACTAGCCCCTTGAACTCCCAAACTACTAGTATTGCTGTTCCAAACAACCACTCCATTAGGGTTATCAAACAAGACAAAGCTTCCATCCATTGAAAGCTGAAATGTGGAGTTCTGAGAAACCCTAACTCCCCCACCAACAGTCCAAACAGGAAGCACCTCTTCATCACTTCTTTCTCTAAGATTATACCAAATACCCACAACAAAACCATCATCTTTCTGGTAATCAGGCAAAAACCCAAAAGCAAAAACCCCATTTTCAGATACCCAATGCCTTTCCTCATACCCAGAAATCTCAAATCCCAGAGGGACTGAAACCAATGAAAAATCCTCACAGAACCCACAAACGATAGAACCCAAAAAAACCATTACAACTAAAACAGACCCAAAACCCCCTAGTAAGAACTCAAAGAACAGGTTTCTGCAACACTTACCTTTGAAATGCTTGAGGGGGGTTTTAGGTTCCAACCCATTTCTCCAAATTCCATCCATTCCAGCCGAGAAAGGTTGGTGGCTAATATCCAAATTGATAAAGTGGAATCAAGGAAAGCGGATGAGGATATTTGAGTATAAAGTGGATACAATAGCCAAAGAGGCTTTGAGATAAAGGAAACTTTTGAGGAAGGAATGAAGGTTTGGATTCGAATCTTTGAAAATTGATTTGATGTAAAGAAGAAACAGGAAACAAAATTCAAAATCTTATTGAAAGGAATGAGAGCCCATTCCAAGGAGAGACTTTCCTGGTTTTCTTCCACCAACTATAATATTCTACATCGATTTTGTAGTATAAAAATATTTTTCTTGATTAAGGAGCTAAATAAAGCTGTTAGTGAGATTGTCAGGAGAACAAGAGCTCCTAAAAAACAACCTTTTCATAGGAATGACAAAGATATTGTAGTAACTAAAATAGGGAAGGTAAAGTGTCTGGTCAAATTATTTTGTTTCTTTTTAGAGATTTGTGCAGAAATTGCAGGGTTTTTTTTTCTTTGTTTTTTTGGTATTTGGTCTCTTGCAAAAAGACAAGTCACCCAACTGTGTACATGCACCATGTGCACCCTCATATTCCCCACTCTAATGAGTACATGCACTATGAATCTTACTAGTGGGAATTGATGTTAGAAGAGATATTAACAATATGTAGACCTGGCAAACGGGTGGGCCGGGTCACAAATGACCTGGAATGTTGCGGGTCACAAGGCTAACCCGAACCCACACGTAAGGGCCAGGTGGACCCGCGGGTCCTCAGTTTTTTTTTTTTTCATTCGCACACTATAATAGGATGATCCAAACCTTCCGTGTGATGGGCCATAACGTAATAGGTTGTACACCGGCCCGGCCCAGTTTTGATGGGACCCGTATGGGGCAAGTCAAATTTTAATGGGTCACTAATTTAGTGACCCGGACCCGTAAGTTACAGGCGGGCCGGGTGGACCCGCCGGTCCGGGTCACTTTTTGCCAGGTCTAACAATATGTCACACTCCTGAGACAACATTTTGATTAGGATGATCTAGACCTTTGTCTGATGGGCCACAAAATTGGAGATGCATATAGGGGTGTCAATGGACCTTGTACGCGACGCTAATGAACAAGATATGGGGACAAAAATTGGATCTGAACTGTGTCCATTGGATCTATATCCTAATTGTGTACAAAGTAAGAAGGACCAAAGACAGTTCGATAGATGATTCAAAATAGATCATGACCAACTCTAGAAAGTAGATCCGAAATGTACTCCCAAAAAGGATTTGACCATCGATGAGAGTTCCAAGCAGATTGTAAGCAAGAAATAGGTGGATCTGATCTAAAGTAGATCCGTAGACACCCCTACAGGCATGTGTAATTGAGACCGATGATCTTGTAAACCATTGTAGGGTACCCCACATTGTCCACGCCGAACTTGCATCCCATCGGTAAGCTTTTCTAAGTTTAACAGTAAACGAGACTTGGTGAATCATCCAACCAAGGTTGGGGAGGATGATTATGGGCCACACTTGTGTTGTCCTGCTGAATCCACATCCCGATCATGTCCAGATAGCATAGATGAGCCCAAAAACAATGCTTCCTTCACAATAGATGATCCTAATCCTCTAATTTTCTTTTTTCCTCAAAATTTATAATAATGTACAGTATAGGAATTTGTTAGGGACCATCACAGAAGGCATTTCACGGAAGGGCTGTTGCATGAGAGTGCAGCCACATCAATTAATAAGACAGAATCTGTTGAAAAGTGAGACTGTGGCTGCACTCTCATGCAACAGCCGTTCCACGAAATGCCTTCTTCGATGGTCCCTAGCAAATCCCTATATTATATGGTATTAGCTAGGTAATTTCGCAGAAAGCCATTTTTTCGCAAGAGAGAACGACTCACTTTTCAACAGATTTTGTCTCATTCCTTTAATTCATCTGAGTTGGCTGTTAAATTCCCGTGAAATTCTAGCAAATCCCTTATAATTGTATTATATGTGGGCTTTGCTAGTGACTTTCGCAGAAAGGCATTTCGCACTTTTTAGCAAGTTTTGTCTTATTCATTGGATTCATGAGGTGGCAGCTCTCACATGCAACAGCTAGACGTAAAATGCCTTTCTGCAAAAGTTGCTAGCAAATCCCATCTTTTGTTGTATAACATTTTTGCAATTTTATAGAATTTAAACTTATTTTTTCAAATATTAGCAGATATTTTTGATATATTGATTCTTTTTCAATATTTAAAAGGAAACTGCTAGCATCCATTGCAAAGGGCATTTCGCGGCTGGTCTGTCGCACATCAGACCAGCCACCTCGTGAATGGAGACAAAAGCTGGTATGTCGCACGTCTTCGTTGAGGTGCCTGGTGTGACATGCAATAGACCAGCTACGAAATGCCTTTCGCGATGGACCCTAGCAAATCCCTTTAAAAAATTAAAATAAAAAATATCAGCTACTTTATCGGACCAATAATCCATATCAAAGATGATTTGATTCATACTAATGTCTTGTGGGTGGGCCCTCTATGCATCTAATAGAGGGCCCATACTTTAACGGTCAATTTCAAGTCATTGATGAGTCGATTGAGATCATCTAATAAGTGTCATGTAGGTGAGTCTGTTTCTCGAGTAAATGAAATAAATTGTCCATATTATGTCAATGTCATGTAGGTGAGTCTGTTCCTCGTCTTTTATTAGCCATTGCAAGTTGTTGATCAGATAACTGGGATTATCCAATAGCTTTGATTTCGTGATGGTGCCTTCTCAACAATAGGGGGCCTAACACCTCTATCATGGGCTGAGACATCAATATAGTATAGGCACCCTTAGATGGGCTCATATATTAGAAATGGAGTGTTTTTTGTTTTCCCGGAAGGAGGATATGGGGTTACATACTCTATTTACACTGAGTGCATGTTTGACAAACAATGAATTTTTACACTAAGAGCATGTTTGACAAACGTGAATTTGTTTCATGCTAAACTAGTTTCTGAAGTGGGGGGATAGGACGGGTGAGAGAAGGAGAGACTTAAGAGGGCGAATGAGTAGAGGATGAGAAGTGGTTACAAAAACAAAGAAAAAAATCAATCAGATATTGAGTCGAGTTTGTTTTTTACACTTTCCTTACCCTCTCCTCACTCTTTAGTACCCCTTGTGTCAATCCATTTCCCACCCTCCCTCACCATTGGGTAATCTTAGGCTCTGTTCACTTGCGTTCTCAGGAAATCAAATCCCGGAAAAACACCTCTTTTTTTTCCGAGAAAGCTAAAATAATGGTGTTACTTGTTTTCCCGAGAAACTAACAGGATTAGGTGGAAAATATCAAAAATGACATGGAAAATTCCACAAATGATGTGGAAAAGAATCTTTTCTTACAAGTGTGAGAAACCATTTCCCACCATTTTGATGAGATTTTCTTTCCCGAGAAAACAAGTGAAAAAAGATGGGCAAGCAGTTTTTCGGGAAACCTTTTCCTACACAATTTCAAATGATGTTGGGCACTCACAATTTAGCCTATCCTTTTTCCACCCTCCCTCACCATTGGGTAATCTTAAGGGCATGTTTGTCAATCACGAAAAAAAAAAATTCCATGGAATATTAGTGGGTCACAATTTGGCCCATCCCTTCCCTTATTTTTTTCGTTTTGTAGTGCTCCCATTCAATACTCTACTTATAAGTTTTTAGATGAATGCTATTCTGAAGGGGTGCCCTTTAAAAAACCAGCCACAAGGGCGCCTCCGAAGGATCCAAAAAACAAAGAAGGCTACTTAAAAATCGATCCTTATAATAAAAAACAAAGGTGGCGTAGGCCCAATTTTAAGTCCAATAGTAAGTTTTGAAATGAAAATCAATCAATTACATTGGATTCGGCCACACGAAAAAGTGGAATGATTCAAATATAAAGTTCATTGCATACTTGCATCTCAATCATAACTACAACATCAAATGTGGAATGATTCAAACACAATCAAATCTCAATGAGATGGATCGTTATTCAAATATTTTTTCATAAGGGGGCCCTCATGGCTGAGGTTCGTTGCTTTATTTGAATTTTCAATCATGAAATGATTTTTTGAGAACCTTTAAATCAGATTGGAAAGCCCTTTCACTGATCGGGATATCGCACCTTAACTCTACAACATAATTGAATTAGTATAAATAAAGGACACATGGGGAGTCGATTTATCAATTTGGGGAGTTACAGCATTGATTATTTTTTAATTTAGCAGCAGTTAAGCGGGTGTATTATTTATTTTTAATTTTGTGGTTCAAAAGTCGAGTTCGACTCATCATTTCATTCCGGATATCATTTAATTTTTTATTAGAATAAAATCTTTATTATGCCTTTTGTTCAAGAAACACTAGACAAGGGAAATGATATCTGCACTTAGGATTTTTTTTTTTTATAATGGCACTCCTCTCTCCATCTCGCATTTTAATAGTCAGATAGGGGTCCAACTCGGGCTGTTTTGGGGGAAATTTGGTTGAGCTTTTACCATGAAATTGGGTTGGTTCTGGTTGGCTGAAATTCCTTTTTTTTTTTTTAACAAAATCTCATCCCGGCTGCACCGCTGTAGTCAAGTGCTGAGAGATTTGTAAGAAACCACAAGGACCCACTTAGAAAAGTGTGAATCAAAGAGTTCCCAAGATAATGGTTGTGTTGGGATTTTAAACCACAAGGACCCACTTAGCTCCGTTTGGTTGCCGGAATTTTTTTGGTTCTTCGGATTTTTGTGGAACAAAAAACTTCGTGGGAGATTGGTGGGGAAAAAAAACTCCCTGGAAGTATCCTAGTAAAATAAAAATCCCATATTTGGTTGACCGGACTATGGTGGGAAAAAATTGTTGGGAAGAAAGAAATCTTCTACAAGCTTATTTTTGGTTCCTGGGATTATTTTGGTTCCTGAAAGTTTTTTTTTTTTACTTCCTGGGGTTTCGTGTAGGGTTATTTTGGTTCCTGGGATTATTTTGGGCCCACCAACCAAACGTCGGTTTCCTATGAAAATTTCACAAAAATCCCAAGAATCAAAAAAGTTCCGGCAACCAAACTTAGCTAGGGCTAGAAAAATGGAAGGTAGACAAGGCAAGATGGAAGGTAGACAAGGCAAGCTGAAGTTTTCTCTTATGTACTTTAGTTTCCATACTTGTGCAGTTGGCTACCAGTATTTACTCCCAATGAAGGCAATGATTCAATGCCTATGCCAAAAACAAGGGTTTCAGCCCGAGTTCAAGATTACCAGTGTGCACACACCTAGGGTACGTCTGTTTGGATGCCACAAACCAGGCATCTACTGGAAGAGCCCTGGAAGTAGGGGTGGCACATCAGCAAGAGGAAAAACAAGAGAAAAGTGAAAGACGGCAGAATCATGTTTAATCTTCTTATATAGAAGATTAAAAAACACAAAGACACCCTTTTAAATAAAAGTACCCTTTCATTTTAAATTACTCTCTTAAATAATCAAAATGTCTTTTCACAAAAAAAGTTTCTATTGAATAGAAGAGAAATTATACGGTGCCTGATTGTGAAATCCAGTGCAGGACTGCAGGGGGTCACCACCCTTGATATATGATCCAACGGCGGCCCAGTTTTTAAGAGGATGCTGTTAGATCAAATATCAAGGGCTGTACTTCTGACATACTGCTTGCACTGGACTTCACGGTGGGGCACCATATAAAACTCTGAATAGAAATACCATTTCAAAAGAAGAAGTGTCTCCTTGAATAGACTTGTTACTATCTACCTCGTCAAACTTAGTTCTAAAATAAAATAGGGAGATGATAAATTCGCACCCCCTTTAGGATAATTCGCATCACTTCTAACGCCACAATTCACATTAAGAGGGGTGTGTATTATCCTACAGGGGTGCGAATAAATCATCGTCCATAAAATACTATAAGACCAAAATTTAGGCATTTCTGTAGGCGAAAAAATGCTTTACAAAAAAGTCACTTTTACTGTCCTTTAAACATGCTTATTGGGACCCACTTCTACGTCATTTATCTGATCAGTAGATCAACGGCAGCCACAAGGTCAGACTATGCCATTCAGAATACCTTGATTGGACGATCCTGCACCCTTGATTCCTCAAGCCTCTTCTAGGGTTTTACCAAAAGGAGGGAGATATACCATTGAATTTTTAAGCTTATTGAGATGGGATCAAGGCCGTGTGGGCCACCTCATGATGTTATACAACATCGACGCTCTTGATCTAACATATCTGCCCCTTCTAGGACCCCTTGCCTTTTACTGTTGATCATAGGAGTGACCTTCTCCGTGGCTGTTCTCATGTCAGTATGTCCTATATATAATAGCACGGGACTTGCTAGCGTGTCAAAATGTATTTCGCATATGGGCTGTTGCTTGTGAGAGCAGCCACACAGGCTCACTTTCCAGCAGGTTTTGTCATCATTCATGAGGTGGCTGCTCTCACATGTCTGCGAAATGCCTTATGTGATGGACGCTAGCAAATACCAAAAAATCCGCCAACAATAATCTTTCCCATTTATTTTTATTTTTATTTTATTTTTTTCATTTTACACAAACACATGCAGTGCTGATGCTACTGATTTGAAACTTTTGTTTTTTTTTTTTTTCATTTTTCTTCCTTCGAGTTAGTTTACTTTTTCACTTTATATTTGTTGTTGGAAAACACAAAACAAATTGCATGCCTGTGTGTTCTCGTAATAAAAAAAAGACTGAGGGCATGCTTAGTGATGCTGCTCAAATTTGCAAGTGTGTACACGGTCCTGATTACAAATTAAAAAGGTAACTTGAACCACGGAAGTTCAAATTTTGTTTAGAGGGACCTTCAATTTATAATGACACCCATCTAAGTAAGCTTGCCCTGTTTGGTTTATGGGATTTTAGTGGAAGAAGTAGTCAAAGGGGGAGGTGACAAGCATGGAAGTTTTGTAGGCTTGTCTTGGGGAGAAGAGTAGTAGTCAAAAGGAAAAAACGGTAAAGGCGCTTGGTTGCTAGAATATGTGTGGAAATATTTGGGGTGTCATTATCATAATGGTGGTAGAAGAGAGAGAAATAAAGGAAAAAAACAATGATTATAAAAGACAACCAAATTCTACTCTTTTTCTCATATAAAAACTCTAAAAATGAGGTTTGCAATTTGAATTTTAGTTGATGGGACAAATCGCGTCACATCAGCACCACCTAAGCAAAAGTGTAATAATGATGTCCCCTCGATGTTGGGTAGTCAAATGGAATTTGAGCCCAAATTTGACAACCAAACATCTTCCGGCATTTCAGAATACCTCAAAAGCCCAGCCGTTATCCATTTTTTTTGCAACCAAACAGGCCAATAACGATATCATTTTTCTCAAACTCATGGAGATGATAAAATTTTCTTCCGAATATACTTTAACATGAAATATTTTTCCCGCAATCCAAACAAGGCCTAAAAGAAACTAGTTCAACAAAGACACTTGTAAGCGAGGTTTTTATGAGATGTAGATGCCTCATTTTGTGTCCAACTGACCTGACCACAATTGAAACCCCTAGGGTTGCATTATAATGATGACTGTGTGCTTAAGTTATTGATGCTCATGTATTTTGATATACTTAGTAGACTTCGAGCATTAAACAACTAAAGACTATAAAAGATATCAAAACAAAAATTTTCAAGGTAGAAGATTAACAGTTATTTTAAACTGTTTCTCAATCAATGTTATCAAATGGTTGGATAAGAGATCTCCCCACAAATGAAAATTTTCAAAGTTTATAGATAAGATTTGTTACTGTAAAGAGGGCTATATATCTTGTTCGCTTCAATCACGAACGGAGATTTTTTACCCTCTTGAGCATTACCATCATTGTTGTGATTTTCTATCCTATATATATATAGTGTTCTTTTTACTACTATGACTAAGACATGGTGCCCTGCATTTTTAATAAAATTTTACCATTTCGAGAAAAAAAAAACTCTCTCAAAATCCTAGGCTTCAAAGAGTATTTTTGCAATATTAGAAGACATGGAAGGGAAAAACTGTGCCCGGGAGCTGTTGGAATGAAACCGACTAGAATGGAAGGAGAAGATGTGATTTAAGAGAAGATAATTGTTCTCTTGATGTCAAACACATAAAGAAAGAAGCTCAAGTTGATACACTAGTCAAGAACCTTCAAATTTCGCCAAAATGGCTGGCAAAGGAAGAAGATATAAGGCATAATATTTAGGCTACACTTCAAATCGAAGATTAACATTCCTTAACTATAATTAGCTTCCCTAAGCTATCACTGACACAATTACAAACGAAAAGTAAATGCCTTACATAATTCCAAAATAAGAAACTAAGTTCCTAGAATATTAACTCTCACAAAGGAGATTTCCAAAGTAGTCAAGTCCATGTTATAAGCTCCCAATGTAGAAGAGTTTCAATGTAGGAACAACAATGGTTGCATGACAAGCTCCGTGCATGTAGTAATTTCCAAAAAAGTCAAGTGGTCAAGCTTATATTTCCAACGAGAGCATCACTCGACGGAGGGTATATACCCAAACTCAAAAGGTTGTGAAAATATATAGTAAATGAGGTTGAACTATTTCCACCCCTTTTGGGTTTCTTTCCCCTTGAAAATGTCTTAATTTTGAAGAAAAGACAAACATTAGGGGTCAAAATGCTGTGTATGTGAGAGAGAGAGAGAGAGAGAGGGCCGGAGGGGTGTCGTGATTGCCTACCGTATTAACGAATTAGTCTTCTATGAAACATAACATGGTTCCTTCCGTGCATTTTAATCCACGGACTTCCATCACCCTCCAAGAGGAAGTATTCTAAATGAAACAAAAACCCAAACGAGAATGACGTACTTACCATGCAATCCAACGACCATGGTGCAAAAATACCAAGGTAGCAGTCAAACATTAGGTGAGATGTTCGTTCCCACGCCAAATCCCCAAAATAACCACTAAACGAGAAAACCCATCACGTAATCCGTAGATTAGAGATAGCATGCCGGGGCCCACATGGATTAGTCACTAACCTGTAGTATATCAACATCCCCGCATCGTGTGGTTTGCTTTTTTCAAAAGCGCCCTTCAGTTTAGCATTCTTCTATTAGAAAATGAAACAGCAACTACACTTGTCTTTCCTTGGTAATCATCAATGATAATAGAACAAATTAAGTGAATTAAAAATTTTGCAAGTAAAGCAAACCACACGATGCGGGGATGTTGATATACTACATGTTAGTGACTAATCCTTGTGGGCCCCGGCATGCTATCTAGTGTGGTGATGGGTATATCAACATCCCCGCATCGTGTGGTTTGCTTTACTTGCAAAATTTTTAATTCACTTAATTTGTTCTATTATCATTGATGATTACCGTGGAAAGACGAGTGTAGTCGTTGTTTCATTTTCTAATAGAAGAATGCTAAACTAAAGGGCGCTTTTGAAAAAACTAGGGATGCAACTTGCGTGGGGCACAACCAAATTTCGGCTCGAATTGGGTTAGCATTTCCTCAAGTTGGGTTGGGAAAAGCAAACCCTATTTAATTTCGAGTTAGGTTAGGGTTGAGGCCTTGGGTAATCCTACTCAACCCGAACCCGAACCCGACCTCCGTCCTCTAATTTTATCATGATTTTAAAAATCTTAGGATTATGTTTATTTTTGTATTGTTTTTAACTTTTACCCAAATTAGCCTGACCCAACCCGACCCGACCCGACCTGATTTGAAAAAAAAACAGGTTAGATGGGTCCAGTTAGGATTGAGAGATTTAGCGGTGGGTGGTTTAGGATTGACCATCCTTGACCCGAGACTAAGGTTGGATCAGGTTAGGGTTGAGGGAATGCTATCTCAGACTGGGCTAGGGTTGACCTTAACCCAGCCCAATCTGGCCCGAGTTTCCCTCCTAGCAAAAACTCTTCCATGAAAATGATTTTGCAAAATCTCAAATACTCAGCCATGACTAGCCTTTGCAAAAACTCACCTGTAAGCCATGAAAGTGCCTTTGATTCTCTCGCCCACTGAGTTTTATTTTCTATCCGTTGTACTCTTTGCGCTCCCATCTTTCTCAGTCGGTTGCTTCTGATTGAATAAATTCTTGCATTCCAAAAAAAAAAAAGGAAAAGGGTGCCCCACTACCTTAAATATATGGAAGGTAGGAGGAAGTAAGACTCAAAATTTGGGAAGTCAAATAAAATAGGAGCATGAAATAATAAAGTCGTCAACGGCGAATCAGAAACGTGAAAAAATAAAGGAGAGAAGTGGTATTACCGAAACAAGGGTGTGTGGAAATCATCTCTGTTTAAAAACTATTATTTGGCAGAGCATATATTAAAAACAAATTGTAGGTGCACCTATCAAAAGATAGGGTGTATATGTCCGTCCTCCAACTTAATTAATGACTTCATGGCCATGGGCCTCGATTACGGCATTCTACCTATGGTAACAAGTAGAAATAAGGCACGCTCGGGCGTTGTTCGAGAAACAAGGGTATTTTGGGAAATTCATATGTTGTTGGAACAACGGCAACGACTCTCTTATAACCCTATTAAAAGGACTTCTCGAGCTTCAGTTTTTAATCAGAAATTTCGAGAAGAAGAAGAATAGATTTCGCGATTGAAATGTAAGAAATCATGTCATATCTATCAGTTTTTAATCTCAAAATTAGCTGATTTTGCTGATCTTCAAATCATTTTCTTTCTCGAAATTCAGTTAGATTCACTTCCATTGATCTAAAAATTATCTGATTTTGCTGATCTTCAAATCATTCTCTTTCTCGAAACTCAATTAGATGTACTTATATTGATCTTACTACGCTAATTAGCTTCATTTACTCGAAATTAGGTAAATTCACCTTCTAAAAATTCGATTGAAATCAGACGCCGTAGATGCTTATTTTTCCTTAAATCAGCTTCGATTTCATGTTAAAACAAGATTAAGAACTATTTTTTAATCTTATGCTAACTGCCTCAAAATTGTCAGTTTTTACTGATCTTCAAATCATTCTCTGTTTTGAAATTCAGTTAGATGCACTTGTATTGATCTTTGTATGCTAATCAGCTTCAGTCACTCGAAATTAGGTAAATTCACCTTCAAGAACTTCAATTGAATTCAGACACCGAAGATGCTTATTTTTGTTTAAATCAGATTAGATTTCATTTCAAAACCAGATTAAGAACTCTATAAATCAAGTCAAATCAAGTCAAGTTCTTTACTCTATTTTGTTGAAATTAGGTTTTCTTCTTTTGCATTCAAGTTAGAAAAATTCCTGACTATTCACATCTGCCTTTTCCTTGAAGAAAATCTACTCAAGGAGTTGCAGAGCAGGAGAAAAAGACAACGAAAAAGAAGAAAAGCTAAAGAAGAGAGAGAGAGAGAGAGAGAGAGAGCTTTGATTTTAGTACCAGGTGTGAGGCGAGAGCTTCGATTTGAGTTACAGGTGGAAGACAATGGCGATATTGAAGGAGCATATACTGAAAAGGTCAAAAAGCAAATTATTTTTTTTCTTCCCATTGGCCGTTTTGGTAGTTACCTTTTGTTCCGATCATACCAACACAAACAAACATCCACTCTTCTTATTTCCAATTTCTCGCGATATGATGTTTCACATTTTTTTTTCAATTATAATATCTCGATAAATTAAAACTGGCTAATTACTGAAGCACCCTTCATTTTTTTTCCATTGACCAGGGTGCTTTTTGACAATTTGCTTCAAAGATATGGTGGATTAGGAAGATTTGGAATAGGAAAATATTAGGTGACCGGAACCGATTGTTCGTACCAAATTAGCAACGAATTTCTTGCTAGGTTACAAAATTGCGCACGATTATTTAAGAAGAGTACCTATCTAGGGAAAGTTACTGAGGCTATTTCGGTCATTTTATCTTGGCCCACATAGACATTCGTAGTGTTTTAGCTGATACCATTTGTATTTCTAGGGAACTTAACCAGGTAGAACTCGCTCCTAAAAGCTAGCCATTAAGGGGAGGGTGCCCATTCCCTTATAACCTATCCCCACCTATTTCACTTATTCAATGTGGGACTATTTGCTTCGGGTTGAAACTTGAAAGACAGCTCTAAGTAGATCAGACTTGCCACACATTTGTTTAATAGACAAGGAGAATTCAGTCATTAAAAGTTAAGTTTTCTCCAAACTATCGTGGCAAAAACTAACTCACGTAAAAATAGAAAATTCCCATCACCAAGCAATCAAGCACACGTCTATAAATAGCTCCCAAGTACCCTCTCCAATTTCCATTTTTTTTCTACTGCATCAGGCAAAAAAGCGCATTACAGAGAAAAAAAATACGAAAAGAATATAGGTATTCTCGATATTCAATGCTACTTTTATCTTTGCAGGATTTTTATTTATTTTTGTATTGAAGAGTGCCAAGCCTGCAAATTCCTATATATTCTTTTCTTTTCTATGGGGATCAAAGAAATTCTCTCTCCTTTTTTCTTTTTTGTTTTATATGCGATCAGAGCCGGCACAAGATTCTAATTGCAAACTATAATTTCACTTCTTCTTTTTTGGATTCTCGAAAGAAGAAGAAAAAAACATGGCCATTGGGTTTAGAAGAATATGGTGTGTTTTTTGTTGCAGGAGAATGGAAGACAAAGGTGGAGAGGTGAGACGAATCCACATCGTTTATTTCCTGAGTCGGATGGGAAGAATCGAACACCCCCATCTCATCCGAGTTCATCATTTGAATCGGAACGGTGTTCGTTTGCGAGGTCTGAAAAAAATTTCATCCGAAAAAAATCTCTCTTCTTTTATTTCTCTATCTCTTTTAACATTTTTCTCCTCTTGTTTTCTTGGTTTTAGATGTGAAACGATGGCTTTCAGATTTGCGTGGAAAAGACTTGCCTGATTCATTCTCCTGGTCTTACAAGAGGTTGGAAAATGGAAAATGGGTGTGCTTGGATAATCACTAAGAAATAATTCCCATTTTTTTCTATGCATTTTGGAGTAGGGGTATTGGGTAGTTTTCTGTTTCTTATCATTAAAATTCAAAATCTCTAAGGAAAATTGACTTTTGCAGGAGGTACAAGACAGGATATGTTTGGCAAGATTTGCTTGAGGACGACTTAATCACACCCATTTCTGACAATGAATACGTCCTCAAAGGCTCTGAAATCGCTGTTTTCCCTTTTGGTAACCCATTAAACCCCTTAATCCCCTCCATATTCCCTATTAGTAACCCATTAAACCCCTTAATCCCCTCTACATTTCTAACACTAAGTGGGGCCTTGGATACACGGATTTTAGAATCTTGGATTTCACCAAAATCTTGAATGGGAGATGAGAAAAAGGAGACCAACCGTCTTTTTTCTAATTTCTCGCCCTTCTTTCCGACATCAAGAGAGCAGGTGACCGTCCGTCCCATGTTTCCTGGTTTTAGAAATCTCGGGGGATGGAGGAGAGATTTCTAAAAATCCAAGAAACGTTGTCAGTACGGCAGCTTGATCATTAACCCTCTTTTACACTATTTTCAAACTAAAACCTGAATTCTAAAATCCGTGTATCTACTGCCCCTAACTGAATTATATTAAAACTAATTAATTTGGTTTAAACCCATTTAACAGATCCCTACTCTTTCGTCGAGAAGGCATCATCTCCGATCCAAAATCCTGATCCAGTGGAAGACAAGCAACAGCAATTTCCACAGGAAAAGTTTTCCAACAAACCGGAAACTAAGGCCGATATTTCGTCCGAAATAGAAGTGGAGGTGGACGATACGAGCAAAAAGGAGGTAGCTTTCAAAGTGGAAGAGCAAGAGAAATTTACGGAGACTGAGTCGTTGATAGAGAAAGTGAAGGAGAAAGATGGGGTTTTTTATTCTTCGTCCTCGTCCTCTCCTTATTCTTTGAAGAACAAAAACAGGGAGAAAGCGAAAAAATCACCCTCGTTCTCAAAGAGCAAGAGCTATTCAAGCGGAGCTTCACAGGTTTTTCGGAACCTGTTAACATGTGGTGCGGTAGAGACGGATGATTCAGCTGTTATGCTCATAAACAAGCAAAAGAAGACAGAAAAGGAGGGTGGAAGAGAGATTTGTAAGGGAGATGTTTTGGGTGGGTCCGAGAGGATTCTAAGCGGGGCTTGGAATCAGCAACAGGGTGGCAGGTAAATGGGTGGAACGTACTAAAAAGAAGAGACAGAACCAAAAAAAAAAAAAGGGCAATTATGGATTCGCACCCACTGTATGATAATTCGCACCCCAGTTACGTGAATTGGCCTCAAGAAGCGTTAAAGTCTGCCATCTAATTCACGTAAAAGGGAGCGAATTATCCTAGAGAGGGTGTGGATTTATCATCGCCCAAAAGAAAGCAACCTCTTGTGTGAAAAATGAAAACGACCATATTTTTGGCCCCACGTGTCCGACGTAGATGTGATTTGACCACTCCCGTTGACCCCACTTGATCAGATGATTTTTAATCGGACCGTTCATCCAAGAGGACAGTTATCCTAATCCAATTCATTGTTTTTGAGTTTTGAACGAACAATCCTAGCCCTTGCTAGTATTTTTATTCAATTGACCATTTGAATGGTAAAAATCGAATTTCTAGGTAGTTTTGTACCTAAACCCGCATGTTGGGAGATGATAGCTGCATCCTAACGGAAAACGAGCTACTCTAAAATAAACGGTCCACGCAAATCAAATCAGTAGGTGTGCGAATATCAAATGGATTAAAATTGATTTCGTCGATTTTTATTTTTATTTTTTTTAAATTGACTGTTTCATTCTTTTTTCTTTTCTTGCGAGGCAGGAAAAGCTTTAGCGGCACGAACACTTCGAAGAAGACGAGCGAATTCGGAAAACAGAAGCCAGTTTCTGCTAGTTATAAGCCTGTCGCCGAGCCGAATTGCTCGTAAGTGAAAACTGATTTTCTTTCATTTATCGCATAAAATATCAAAATATCCACTTATTTTCTTATATTATTCTGTTAAGAATTGTCACTTACTTGTTTTGGCCATTCCCACCCATCTATTTTGATTTGGAATTTTCTCATTGGCACATACAACTTACAGTTTTTCATTGCATATATGCTATATGGTGATAAGGTCACCTTGAGTTCTTGGCAATAATCTATGCATATGATGTACAGTTTCTACACTAGGCAACCAATTCTTCTCTGTAGTAGTGATGATCATACTTTGGGAAATGATATCCTCCCCCCCCCCCCCCCAAATAAACGGATAAAATCCCCGTCCCCCTTAACAGTTTCTTTGAGAATGGTTCACTGCTTGAGAATAAATTCAGCCCCTGTAATGTTTTTCTTTGCCTTTAAAACTTAACGAATAATGTTAAAAAGGGGGGGGGGGGGGTGTGGGTTATTTCTGGACGGATGAGATTGATTGTGTATTGCATTTAAATTTGCACAAAATAAATCACCACAAGTCAATGAGCTACACAAACTACTAGAGAGGGCAAGGGAGATAAATGTTGCGCGCCTTAGCTACTGGTGAGTTACTATAAAAAAAGCCGGTCCCACGACGTCTCGGACGGGTCCAGTTTCGGACCCACTTTGTAACTGCTTTCACTCTAGTTGCTCCAAGTAACTCTTTTTACAAGTCACTCCTTTCTTGGCTTAAACACTATATTTGGTATTGACTCTAGAACCGAATGTTAAGAAACCTAATCAATATGTATACGTCATAAGATAGTAAAACTGTTCAACATCGTATTAAAGAATTATCTATATTCCGTGCATGGGAGGCCGGTCATCAACCTTCCCAATCACCACACCCAAATTCCACTTGTAAAGTGGGCAATGGGATTAGAGAATTCTGTATATTGTTTGAGTAGCCGATCAGATCAACCTCCCCAATCACCACACCCAATTGCCATCACCGAATAAAAAGTCAATCTTATTCACTCCAATAAGATTTGCCTTCCTCAATTTTTTTCATACCTAGAAAGGTTTGAATAAGACTCGTTCCTTTATTCTAGTAGAGATTCTTTTTTATTCTTTCGGTTCATTGCTTGCTATTTTATTGATATCTCATGAGGAAATGACATTTCCACCTCCTTTGTTTGTCTTTTCCGGAAAATGAAATACAGTAATTTTTAAGAAGGGAAATGATTTCGCTACCATGTTTTGATAAGATGTGCGAAGGCGCACCTTATCTTTTAGTATTTAAAGGGCTGTCAGAAGATTATTTTGGTTTTCAAAAAGGTCTTACCGGCCTTTAAATACTAAACGACAAGATGTGTCGCCCATCTTTATCAAACCACGGTAGCGTTGAAATCATTTCCCTTTAAGAAAAGACAAATAGGGTACTTGCAGTTCTTTTGAGTTGTTCATCATTCAAAACGCACATCTAGACTGCCATGATTACATACAAAAGATCTGACAAAAATTAGATTACAGATAACTACAAAACAATCTATTCTAACCATGCAATAAATCTAGAATACATAGAAGATCCGAAATTTACCTCGATCTGGCATGAAAAATCTTAAGATCTAATAGAACACAGCAGAGACCAGACCCTTTATATATAGAAAAGGCCTCTTAGTGTTCCATTCATAACTCTTAGAAATTTAATCTATTTAATTAACTACTAATTCTATGCAGTTAATTTAGGACTACACTAAAATATCTGTGTTTTTAGAATAAGATGCATTGATTAAGCTTGTACCCATTATTATTGATCACTTTATCAATAGTTAAATCTAGAAATTTCACACTTAGTCCCTATTCGTTTGAGATTGTGACAACCGATTGTGGGCTTCCAACCTATTCTCGGGCTCAAAATCAATTTTGAGTCGTTTGAGATTGTGACAAGCGATTGTGGGCTTCCTACCTATTCTCGGGCTCAAAACAGGGCCTTAATCTTACTCTACAATCCAGTCCACTAATGTGAGGTCAACATTGACCACGCATAAGATCTTACAGTATGCATTTTATTCTATGCCAAAGCGTGCCATAGACTGGGCTTATGGAGCCTCCTGATCCAGGCAAAACCCCCTCCCCCAAGGGATTTGAAGGCGAAGAAAGGCCGATTCAAAATACCCCAACTGAAAACTTTCATAACTTCGTGGGCGATCTTCACGAAACCTTTCTGAAGACAAAAGCCCTTCAGAAGGATGGTTCTCCAACCCCTAAAATCTGCAAGGAAGACAGGATCCTCTCTTCCCCTGCTCCCAGATTTTCTGAAAAATCAGATTCTCCCCAAAAGATTCCTTCATCGCATAGGTTCCCTTGGCACTCCTCGACGCCCTTTTCCGCAATATCCGATGGATCCCCCCTTCTCCATAGCCTTAATCTCGAAATCAGTCTCTTGGAACCTATGTCTGAGTCCCATGTTCAAAAAGGAACTCGAAATCACAAAATCTTTTCAAAACCTGCCAAACCCGCTAGTGCCGTTTCACCAGCCAAGAAACCCTCTCCCATCAGGAGCAAAACCTATGCTCAGAATGATTCTCTCACCACGGAGGAATTTTCCCCCCCTCCAGCTCCCCTTGTTAACCATTTTTTTCATCTTTCAACTCCTGGGTCAGATCCTTTGCCTAAAAACTCACCCCAAATCATCCCCACCCCCTCAATCCAGCTAGAAAATTTCCCACCCCTTGTCACTGGAATCCAAATTTCTAATTCCCCACCTCAGTCTGCCATTAACATCCCCGCCCCGCCACTCCTCCCCACCCCGCCCTCTGAACCTAATGGAAACCCCTGGAAAAATCTTTTCATCAAAGCAAAGCCTTCAACATCAACCAATCTGAGAAGAGCCTTTCCAAAAGAGCCTGGACTCACCAAGTCCTCCATCGATTTCTCCATGGAAGAAGTCAGCATTGGCAGTAACAAATGGAACCACTGCCTCGTCGGATTCTTCCTGGGAAGAAGGCCATTTGTACAGCATCTTCAAGAAAACCTGCAAAGGAAATGGAACCTTAAGGGTAACATACAGATCTCCACCCTAAGAAATGGCTTCTTTCTCTTCCGGTTTAGCTGCGGGGAAGATTGCGATCAAATTCTCGAAATGGGAGGACACACTTATGCCAGTAGACCCCTCATCCTCCGTCGATGGTCTCCAGGGCTACCTCTCGAACAACCTGAACTATCTACTGTTCCTATTTGGGTAAAACTGCCTGGCCTCCCCTTACAGTACTGGAACAATGAAGGTATTAGTAAAATTGGCAGCGTGATTGGAAATCCCCTCTACATGGATTCCAAAACAGCGGATGAAACCAGGTTAAATTTTGCAAGGATTTGCGTTGAAATCGAAGCTGGGGACCCTCTCCCAGATTCTATAGAACTACATTCTCCCTTTGGAGTCGCAACCCAGTCATTTGAATACGAATGGAAACCTCAGTCTTGCAATCTTTGCAAGATTTTCAACCACTCAACTGAAAAATGCCCTGTTTCAGCAAAGACCAATCCCAAACCTGCCCAGGAATGGAGACCCATTTCTCGAAAAGAACCCCCTAAAGCTCCCTCTGCCCCTTCCTCTGACCCTGATCTTAACCAGGATACTTCTACCCCCGCCTCTTCCCCTAAACCCCAATCCCCACCAAGAAATGAGTCTAATCTCTCCATTGTAACAACACAGAACCCATTCGACATCCTCAATTCAGTTGACACTGACGAAAAAAATTCTGAATTCATTTCAGAGGATGAAGATGTTAGTGCCACCTCTGGCCCCTGTGCAATCCTCGGGAACAACAGGTCCTTGGGTCTTGATGGTCCCAGCTCCTCTGACCCTCTTTCTTTCCCAGGCCCCTTAACTGATCCAATAGAAAATACCCTCCCTCCTTCTGACACTGAGCTGAAGGACACCCACCCCGAATCCTCTGATCTCCCTTCCTCCCCCCATGTTGATCACACAAGATCAGCCCAAAACTCCCCCCTGCAAAATTCTCATGATTAAGCTTGGGACCTGGAACATAAGAGGGCTTGGTACCAAAAATAAGAGAAAGGACATAAGAGATATTATCCGTAAAGAAAAGCTTCCATTTCTCAGCATCCTTGAAACTCATGCTCCTATCCACAAAATCCATGAATACATGTCAGAAATGTGCAGTGGTTGGAATATTTCAACTAATTATAACAGCTCTGATAGAGGCAGAATTTGGATCATTTGGAACCCAAATTTGGTGCAGGTAAGAATCATCCAGGAAGCAAATCAGTTTATGCACTGTGAGGTTAGATTTCTTCAAACCAATATCACCCTCCTTGTTACCTCTGTCTATGCTCTAAACAGAGGAACTGAAAGGAGAGTTCTGTGGAATCATCTATCTCTCATTGCTAGAAGTGTCTCCCTCCCATGGATCATTATGGGAGACTTCAATATCATAAGATTCGCCTCTGAATTCTTGGGGGGAACTGGTCCCTCGGCTCGTGATATGGACGACTTCAACTCCTGGATTGATGAATGCTCCATCTCTGATCTTCGATCCTTTGGGCAAACTCTTTCTTGGAATAACAAATCGAATGAGAATAATTGGAAGTTTAGAAGGCTAGATAGAGTCCTTGTTAACGAAGAATGGCTTTACCAATACCCCTCCTCCTTCGCATCTTACCTTCACCCTGGGCTATCTGATCACACCCCTATTACTATCCAGTTAAACCAATCCCCTCAAATCCCTAAACCTCCTTTCAAATTCTTCTCCATGTGGCTTGAAGACCTCTCTGTGTTTGAAGTCGTGGAGAGAGCATGGAACATAGAGATCGATGGATCGCCTCTATTCATTGTAGTCAAAAAGCTCAAAGAAGTGAAAGAAAGTCTAAAAATCTGGAATCGTGAAAATTTTGGCAGAATAGACATTGAAGCTCCTCGGTTGAGACTGCTCCTTGAATCCATTCAAGAAAAGATTGCATCTTCCCTTTCGGATCCGACGTTGAGAGATGAAGAAGTCCGGATCAAAGATGAATACATTAGGACTGCTCGAAAGGAGGAGGCTTTCTACAGGCAGAAATCTCGATCCCAGTGGCTGAGCCTTGGGGACTCGAACACTGCTTTCTTCCATGCGGCCTTGAAAGCCCGAAAAAACCAAAACTGCATACAAGGCACTGTTACTTCTGATGGGTCCATTTCAACTAATCCCGAGAAGATAGCAGCAACTATGGTTGAGTTCTTCTCTTCTCTTCTCAACAAGGAGGAATCATCCCAGCCAGTCCATCCAAGCAGCATCCCCGAACCGACCAGATTTCTTTCGGAAGCTGACTCTCAGTGGCTAACCAGGAAATTTTCTGCTGACGAAATCTGGGATGTCATCCAAAGCTCCGATGGGAACAAGTCTCCTGGCCCTGATGGATTCAATGGGTGCTTCTTCCAAGCTTTCTGGTACTTAATTGGGCCTGACATTGTTAAAGCAATCCAATTCTTCTTCCAAAAAGGTAAAATCTTACCTCAACTAAATGCCACCTTTCTAGCTCTCTTGCCCAAAACCCCTGATGCGAGCTCCCCAGAGAAATACAGGCCCATATCTCTCTGCAATTTCTTGTACAAAGTCATCACTAAACTCCTGGCAAATAGACTTAAACCCATTATGGATAGCCTCATTAGCCCTTTCCAGTCAGCATTCATTAAAGGTAGGAGTATCCATGATAACATTCTCCTAGCTCATGATTTATGTCATAATTTCCACAGAAAAAACCCGAAAAAAGCAATGTGTCTTAAATTAGACCTCAAAAAAGCTTTTGATAGTGTCAACAGATCCACCCTGATTTCCTTCATGCGAAAAATGGGCTTCCCAGAACTATGGTGTCGGTGGGTGCATGAATGCATATCTACTCCCTCCTTTTCTGTCCTAGTCAATGGGTCTCCTCGGGGATTCTTTCGGTCTTCAAATGGCCTCAGGCAGGGTGATCCCTTATCCCCCCTGCTCTTCAGTTTTGTAATGGAAATGTTATCCTGTCTTCTATCCTCCTTCCAAGCCCAAGGCCTAATTTCCTCCCCCTTCTCTAAAGGAGATTTATCCATTTGCCACACCCTATTTGCTGATGATGTTATGATCTATGTTGAGCCTAACATCACTTCAGCTGCAGGGATCCTAAAATGCTTAGAGTCATTCAAGATTTGCTCGGGCCTTGAATTTAATCCTGGCAAAAGTGAGGTCTTCTTTGCAGGCATCCAAAACAGCAGCAAGAGAGCTATTTGCAACATTCTTAAGATTGGAGAAGGAAAGCTCCCAATAAAATACTTGGGTCTTCCCCTAATCACTTCAAGGCTCACCTCTAGAGATTGCCAACCTATCATGGACAAGATCAAACAAAGGATCTCGTCGTGGTCATTCCGTCACCTTTCTAGAGCTGGCAGAGTGGAGTTGGTTAAATCCGTTCTCAGCACTTATCAAATTTATTGGTCTGCAGCGTTTCATATCCCCAAAGCAACTCTCAATAATATTGAGAAAATCCTTCGAAACTTTATCTGGGCAGGCTCAAATCTTGAGAAATCTCATCACACAGTATCTTGGAACACAATCTGTAGCCCCAAATCTGAAGGAGGCCTCGGGATCAGAAAGGTATCAGATTTGAATCTGGCCGCCCAGATCAAACAACTTTGGCTCATCCTTACCAAGAGAAACTCTCCCTGGGTTACCTGGTTTGATCGGAAATATATCAGAGGAAGAAGTTTATGGACTCTCCCCATGCCTACATCCCCATCCTGGGCAGCTAGAAGCATTATAAAATCTCGTGACATGGCCAGCAAGCATGTCTGCTTCATTGTCGGATCTCAGTCCCCTCTGCAATTTTGGACAGATCCTTGGCATCCGAATGGTCCCCTCTCTGCCCAGTCTTCCATTACGACATCATTCATTCCCCAGAAAGCTTCTATTGCTGAGGCTAAATTTCAGGGTGGGTGGGATTTGATTCAAGTGCTTCCTCATCTTCAAGAGCTTAAGCAGATCATCAATTCTGGTCTTTTCACTAAAGCTGCTAATTCTAACCCGATTTGGAAGCCGGAATCTGATGGCAATTTCAGGCTACGAAGTGCTTGGAACACCGTTAGATCTCCTAATCCTAAACCTCCTTGGGCATCATCAGTTTGGTTCGCCGGTCACACTCCGAAGTTCAGTATCACAGCTTGGCAAGCTCTTCAGGACAAAATGAGTACCAGAGATAACCTTCATTTCCTCGGCCCCAACCTTGATCGCTCCTGCCTTCTCTGCAATTCTGCCTCCGAAAGTGTCAACCACATTTTCTTCAATTGCTCTTACTCGGCATGGATATGGCGAGTGATTCTCCGCCGCATCTCAGAGAGAAGAAAGCAAAAAAAATCCCTATCCGATGAGGAAAACTGGATTCGGAGCAAATTCAAGAAAAAAGGGCAGACCTACACCCTTGTTCGAACTCTTCTCACTGCTTCAATCTACTTGCTCTGGCAGGAAAGAAACTCAAGACTATTTCAAAAAAAAAAAACCCATAAAAGGTTCCTTTTAAGTAGAATTATTAGTGCAACTAGGTCTCGCATTTTGGCCCTCAAGCTGGAAGATGAAGACTCTGAAGAAAACCAAAGAATTTCCAACTCCTTTAATCTTCCCCTGTTCAGCAAAGCCACTGACCCAAAATTCTGCCATTGGGAGCCTCCTGCTGCCTATGAGATCAAGTTGAATCCGGACGCCTCCCTGGCTAGTGAAACCGCCTCGATTGGAGGCCTTCTCCGAGACCACAAGGGTACAATCCTATCTCTCTTCTCTGTTAACTGCAATCCTCACCCAATCCAAGAATTAGAAATTGAAGCCATCCATCATGGCATCAAATTAGCCATCAAGCACCAAGTTAAGAGTCTGTGGATAGAATCTGATTCGCTCATCGCTGTTATGGCCATAAACCTGCTTTGGCCGTGCCCATGGCGGAAAATCCCAACACTCGAATCAATTAGATCCATGCTCATCTCTTTTGAGAGCTGGAAGCTGACCCACATTTGGCGTGAAGGCAATAGAGCAGCTGACTTCTTATCCAAACCCAACTGTATCTGTAAAGGAGACTCAATTTCTCTTGAATTGGTTCCACAGGAACTTGCAAAAATTATTTCTGATGATGTATCGGGAATGATCTATCCTAGATTGTAGATTGTAAATTTTCCTTTTTCTAATATAGCTGGTGGGGGTCTGCCTAACCCCAAATTACCGATCAAAAAAAAAAAAAAGCGTGCCATATAAAAAGTCCCTACACCAAACTTAATTTCTTCTCTTATGTCCAAGTGGATCTAGTGTAGTGATCCCACTTTTCATCATCATAAAGAGTGATAAAGCAATGGTTGGCATGTCGGCTGGCATCGTGGGTTTGGTCCCCATATATGGGAGTTCGAATCCCCAGGCTAACCCGATGCACGTGGTTCAAGGTAGACATGGCAAAAAGTGACCTGGACCCGCGGGTCCACCTGGCCCGTCCGTAAATTACGGGTCCGGGTCACCAATCAGTGACCCGTTTGAAATTGACCCCCACCCGGCCCGTCAAGACTTGGCCGGGCCGGGTGGATCCGCGAGTGCCCATTGAGACTTGGAAAAAGGTTTTATTTTACCCTTTTTCGGTAATTCTCATATTTTTTCATTTTCTTTGTAGTTTTTTTCGTAATTATCATATTTTGTTACATTTTTCGGTATTTTTTTCGTATTTCTTCTACTTTTGTGCCATTTTGCCTTAATTTTTCTATAAAGTTTAGTAACGAATTATTTTTATCTATTGCTATTATTTATTGCTATATAGCAACCTTTGCACAAGATAACTCTCAAAAAGTCAACATGAATGGGCTAACATCACATGATCACATGTAATTGGAGAAGGCAGCGTTAGAGAAGGCGGCTAGCAAATCCCTTTATAAATAAATAAAAATCTTAAAAAATTATGTCAAAAATCCGGGTGACCCGCCGGTTGACCCTGCCCGTACGGGCCGGGTGCGGGTCCAACCTTAGTGACGCGTAATATTTCCAGGTAGGATTAGTCCATAGCCCTAAAAAGGGGTGGGATACCCTATTTCATTTTTTTTTTTCAAAAAAAAAAAAAAAAGAGTGATAAAGCATACAATCCCTGGGACATCTACCTTTCCACTTGAATCTTTTGCTGCCAGATGAGCACACATGGTCTTTTTCTTTGCCTACCAAAAAGAAATGTTTTCTTTGACAACTTATTTTGACTGGATTGATGCAGGCAGTGTGGAAAGGGATTCAAGCCAGAAAGGTTACATTCGCATATGAAATCATGCAAAGGTTTGAAAAGCAGGGGTAAGAGTTTAGCTTCAGGGAAGCTCTCACAAGCATCAACTGAAGAAGAGTTGGGCAAGAAAGCGGCAATTTCAGGGCCTTTTTTGACCCGCTAGCCAGTTATATCAGTTCAGATGAGTCCAGCGAGTTTTTTACGAGCTCCTCCTCATCTTATTCCTTCTTTGCCTATTTTATTTACCCAGAAAAAAGGAGAAAAAAAATTAAAGAGAAGAGATTATACACCATCAACTACCCTTTGCTTGCTGTTTGGGCAAAAGTGGAACATGGAAAGGGTTTGGTGTTGGACACTAACAGTGAGTTCCATTTGCTTTGGCATTTCTGTGGGTGGTCAGATCGAGGATCCCACTTCTTGTAGAGTTGTAGCCGGTGATTACTGTTCACGGCAGCAAAATTAGCTTCTTCTTTTTTTTTTGACAGGTATTGTTGTGTCCAATACATGATCATTTCCCATATAAAAATCTATGCTTTCTATAGAAAACTGTATTTTGGGTGTTTGTACTGCTTGAGGAATTTCATCCCTGCTTGTAAATTTATAGGAATTTCAGCACCGAATCGTGCTATTTGAGAGATTTATAATGATCTAAGATAGGATTTGGATAAAAATTGTGAGAGCTTATTTGTTCATATCTTCCACTCCCCCTCAATCATGACATTCCAAAGGGAGAGTTAGCATGGAAATAGTTAAACTTAAAATAGCAGGGTTCAAGTTTTGTTTGGGGTTGAGCCTTAGCTCAATTGGTAAGGCTTTGTTCTTCAATTTAAGGCTTTGTTCTTCAACACCTTGAAGGCGGAGGTTAAATCCCAGCTTACCAACTAGAAAAAAGTTTTATTTAGAGGGGCCTTCATTTTATGATAATATCCCTCTAAATTAAGCCATAATCATCATTTCCCTCAACAGTTACATTAATTAGTGAATTTTTCCCACCTTTTCCCCACTTGCTTGTAGAGATCCTGGCCCTTCATCTTGCAGGCCTTAAGAAAATACCATAATTAATTTGCTACAGAGAATTTTTAAATAGAGGAGCTTTTGGGAAGGAAGATGAATCATTCAATGGGACCCAGCGGAAACAACTATGATCCAATGCACAAGTGCCATATGTGATCGGTGATGGGGACCAATGATCTGATAGTCCATCAGAGGGTAACCAAGGGGGTTCAGTTCGGATGTTAGAGGTGGATCTCATATTCTCATGTGCAAGATAAGGCGTGCAACAATCAATGGCTTAAAAATATCTGCAGGACTTTTTCACCATGCTTGGTTAAAGGTTCAGAATCATACGAAAAGGGTGGGGTCAAGGGCAATAGGCTAGGCTTATGATGGCCAACAACATACATGGACCCGTCTATTTATTGGAAAAGGTAACAAAGCAACTATACGGCCTACTGCTATTAAATCAGCACCGCCCATGTAAAGCTGGTGCTTGTTGTTGCACAGGGCGCTAAAGTCCAGGATCTATATGTGGAACAATAGGCACAAATAGATACTGTTGAACAATTGGCAAAGGAACTATATGCAGTAATAAATTATGGAAGTATGCAACTGCTAAAACACTAGAGCTTTATATTAAGCTTCAATAAACATGGAGTTCTCACTAGCATTTAAGACGAAAAGTAAAACTGAAAATAACTCTTTCAAATAAGCCCCTCCCTAATACCTACTCATGAATGCTGTCTCATTCATATACCAATTCAAAAGTACTTCAAAAGGAAGTTAATAACCTGCATCAACACAAACCAAACAAAATCCCAATGAGAGGGGAACACAGCACCTTCAACGCAACCTCCTTGCTTCTCTTTCAGACTCGAGCAGGGTAAGGATGTCTCCTTCCCTAACAGGCCCCTTAACATTCCTCATGATGAGCCGATTCTGATCATCAAGAAACTTGACTCTGACCTGAGTCACTTGTCCTCTTGATCCCGTTCGACCCATCACCTTGACCACCACGGCAAGCTTCACTTGAGTATCCATTCTGCAAGCCTAAAACAAAATATTGCCACTTAGTAAGGAATCTAATTGGAATGCTGACAGAAGAACGGGCACATGATTTTTCTTTCTTTTTTTTCTTTTTTTCGAATGGTAAGAAAGGGGGCATGATTATTCATTAAAAGATAAAGATAAGCGTGTGTGTACGCTGGCGCACATATTTTTACCAGGGAATACTGTTTGCAAGTAATAGAAGGGTTGAAAATTTTCATCAAGTGATCAGAAAACTTAAGACAACATACAGTCAGAAAATATGCATTATAGGCAATGCATCTATGTGGCCAGAAAGTAAGCAAGTCACCTCTTCTCACTTTAGGGTGCGCTCAAGAACCAAATAAAAGAAATGGAACATTATTTGAGAGTATTGCAAAACAAAGGCAATGAAAACATTCTTAAGGTATTTTTGCCCTTATTGGTACAAACCTAGGGTTCGTGGATTAATATTCAGGGAACTTTAGAGCATAGAAATAGCTTTTAGTTCAAGTTAATAGCAACACGCATTCTCAAAACTAAATGCATCTTTGCCAACCTAAATCTAAAGCGGGGCTTCCACTATGGATCGTTGCCGCTGAATGTTTTTTTCCTGAATGGCTGTAAGTTACGTTATTTTGATAGTTGTTCTTTTGATAGTTGTTCTTTTTTCACTGCAAAATATTGATTGTAAAATAGAGAGTGGGCCCACTTATTTTGGGAAGATTGGGGTGTCTATTATATGAGGGCCCATATTAGATGCCTAGATAGCCATCTGTGGGTTCCACATGATGGCTGGGGTAAAGTTAGTAGATTTTTTGTTTATCTTCTACCCAACTATATGCATCATTCATATTTTCTATTTATTTCCCCTACGGTTTCCAGACAATTAAACCCCATCTCACATGTTTTCTTTTTCATTTCCTTTCTATTTCTTTTCCATTTACTTTCCATTTGCCACATCATTTCCATTTCCTTTCAGTGGACCAACTGAACGAGGGGTGCAACTTGGGTCAAGTTCAACCCGAACCCGACGTGTTCAACCCTATTTTGGCTCGGGTTGGGTTGGGTTGGGTTAGGGTTGGGAAAAGCCAACCCGATTTAACTTTGGGTTGGGTTAGGATTGAGGCCTTGGCAACCCGACCCTACCCAACCCCGACCCCCGATTCTGATTTTATCATGATTTTCTAAGGATTATGTTTTTTTCTTGTATTTTTACGTTTCTCCCTAGATGAACCAGAACCCAATCCGACTCAACCCGAACCCGACCCTATTTGAAGGCGGGTTGGGTTAGGGTTGAACATCCTCAATCCAAGGCTTGGGTAGGGTCGGGTTAGGGTTGAGGGAATGCTGTCTTGGGTTGGGTTAGGGTTGGCCTCAACCCGACCCCAAGCTGCACCCCTAAATTGAACAGACCCTCAACGCAAGTTGGCGGAAAAAAGTTGTTTCTGCCTCATTTTCTCATAAAGGAAAACAAGTGAACAATCCCTAACAGGCTTAAAATACACCTGGAAATTAAATTTGGACCTTAAGAACCAGTAACTAAAGATACCCTAATAGACAATTAGGACAAAACTAAGCTCTTAAGGAGAATTTGATCAAATACCTAAGATGGCATCATGGTTTACAATTTCAGCCGAAATATTTCGATTTTGGATGCAACAGAAACGAAGGACACTTGGATTCGGAAAAATACCCATATTTCGCAAGAAATTTTGAGATTTCGGCCAAATTTTTGAAATTCAGTTAATATCGAAATATGCGAAACATGCAACATTACAAAAAAAAAAAATAGTTTCTATCGAAATGTCGACAGAAACCCTGGCAAAAATCAACTCCATTTGCAGAAAAGAGAAGAGCAACGAGAATCCTTTTAAGATATTTCTAAAAATGACAAGATAAAATGAAAACAAACCAGTGGTGAAGAATCTTACGTTGACTTCGGCTGTGAATTCTTACCGAAATGCTTCCACGATTTAACAAGATTTCAGTAGAAATTTCGAATCAAAACCGAAATGTTTTTGTTTCGCTAATGACCGAAACCGACACCGGAATTCAAAACCTTGGATGGGGTATAGTTATGAAACTAACAAGGAATCTGAGGTCTGTGCCACAATACATGTTCGGTACAAACCTAGGGTTCACAGATTAATTTTCTAGGAACTTAGGAGCATAAAAACGGTTTCTAGTTAAATTTAATAGTAACACACATTCTCAAAACTAAGTAACAACACATGATAGTAAATAAACAGCAAAGGTTTTAATTATAATTCATAGCTTTAACATTCCATCATCAATAAACAGCCAAGGAACATTTTCAAAAAAAAAAAACAGCCAAGGGAGTAACAAGAGTTGGTAAAGAGACAAACAAAGGGTTGTAAAATAATTGAAGAGGCTCACAAATGGGAAAATATGGTTAGTGGTAATAAAATACGAAAGTAGAAAAAATTCGTACATGCCCATGTAGGTGGCCTTCAAGAGAGGAAATAGATATAGCTAGAGTAATCCAGATGTAGGTGGCCTTCAAGAGAGGAAATAGATATAGCTAGAGTAGAGAAAAAAGAATGATCAATATCATGAAAGATCTAGATTATAAATATCAAGATAAAAAAAGGGGTCAAGATAAAAGAGAGAAAAAGAAGATCGGATCCAGTGAGGATCAAGATCACGATCAAGAAAAGATTAAGATCAAGAAAATGGAAATGCAAAATCAGAGGGAGAGAGAAGATAACAAGGAAAGGGGGAAGCAGTTTATAAACCCAACCGGAAAGCATAGAGAGGGAATGGAAGAAAAGGATAAAAAATGAGAATACAAAGAACAAGACAAAGTCTCAAAGAAGCAAAATAGAGAGCGGCGTGGATGAATGTAAGAATAGATGAGGGGGGTTAGATAGATGGTGGAAAGTGAGAGGAGAGGGGGAAGGGTGAAAGTGAAGCAAAGTAGGATTTTAGGTATTATAAGAACCTTAAGTGGGATTTTAGGGGATTAGCTAATAAGAAATAAACCAAAACGCTATATCAGAGATGGGTTTAACAAGATAAGTACATCGTGGAAAGGGGCTTAGGTGCACCATAGGCTGATGTGGACATCCCTCAAATCTAGGCTAAAAAGACTAGTCTCAACTCAACTAAGCCTTTGTCCCAAACTAGTTGGGGTCGGCTAATGAATCCTCTAGAAAATTTTCACGAAGAAGGTGAAAGGATCTACCCAGCTCAAATTGACTAAGTCTAATCCTGACACTAGTTGGGTTCGTCTACATGGATCATTTTCTTCCATTCTATCCTATCTAAGGTCATGTTCTATGTTATGTTCCTAGCCATCAAGTCTTTCCTCATTGTTTCTACCCAAGTTGTTTCCGGTCTGCCCTTACCTCTTTTTACTCCAACTTGGCACACGTCACTTCTTCTCACTGGAGCATCCAATGGCCTACGTTGGATATGCCCAAACCATCCTTAAGTGGTGCTCTCTCATCTTCTCCTCAATTGGTGCCACCCCCACACCTTTTTACGGACGTCTTCATTTTTAATTCGACCTAACCTTGTGTGGCCGCACATCCATCTAAGCATTCGCATCTCCGCTACACTCATCTTATGCACAAGCTGCTTCTTGGTGGCCCAACAATCTGAGCCATACAGCATGGCTGGCCTCACAGCTATCTTATAAGACTTTCCCTTCAACTTGGTAGGTATTTTACGATAGCAAAATACTCCTAAGCATGCTTCCACTTTAACGAACCTGCTCTTACTCTGTGGTTAACATCCTCTTCAATCTCTCCTTCCTTAAATCTAGGCTAAATAAGAATGACAATAAATCAAATAAAATATTACCAAGAAGGAAAATAATATGATTTAATAATCTAATAGAAAAATAATAAATCTGATGAATAAAATGATGGCCGGATCATATCACGTATACTACCACCACTAGAGTATATGTATTCTCAGTCAAATATTTGTTATATCAATAACCATTGCACATGGAAACATAAACTAACCTTTACAGCCTGGGCATGAATTTGCATATGAGAGAGTCTTTTTACCGATTAAGGCATAGACCTGCTAACTAATTTGTTCAAATGGAACAGCTAGTCATATATAGAAACTTCTTGCGGATTAAGAGTGTCTTGCTGACTAATTTGTTTAGGTTTTTATAATATAGTAACGTGGACCAAACAACTGATTCAAATAATCAAAAATACTAATTCAAATGATTATTGAACCCAATCTAATAAGATTATTTATAAGTGGACACTGATTCAAATAATCTAAAAATGTTTGTCAATCGTTAATTGTGGTAAAACAATTAAGCATCATTCGTTTTCCGAATGCCCTTTGAAAAGAGCACGGAGAATTTGCATGATTCCAAAGGGCAACCAAGTCAAAGAAATCCCCTAAACATCATTTCAGTTAAAATCAAATTGTACCAGTAAAAAACTCCAATCACAGAGGTGAATTCAGATCAATAAGAATACTTAAGCCAACATCAACAAAACATTTGATCCAACTTTCCTAGAACACCTATCACCTTAAATACCAAATGACTGATTTGGAGCATCCTCTGCAACCCTTGAAATCGTGAATTTCTTCACTCAAGAAGAAACTTTTGAACAATGTTAAAATAGAAGAAATCTTCCAATTCAAATTTGATTACTTCCTTTTTATAGAATCTATGACTTCCCATCTTCAAGATGTAGAGGGGGCAGAGAGTAATCTAGGGTTACGACCACACAACTTTAGCGAACAAAGATTGAATTGGAGTATCCCATACAGTCACTAAAATTATGGATTTCTTAGCTCTAGAATAAACCTCTGAAAGGTCAAAGACTCAAAGCTAAAGAATTCTTCCAATTTAAATTTGATTTCTTCCTTCTTCGGGAAGGGAGCTATGATTTTCCCTCTTCGAGATGTAGAGGGGGCAAAGAGGGATCTAGGGTTTCTTCATTTTCTATTAGAACAAAATCTTGAATTAGGTTTGGATTTTATTTTTCTATCTCCCCCACCTTCTTCAAGAGGAGATGCCAAAAAAAAAAAGGAATCAATCTCAACAAAAAAAAATTCCAAAAACGGAAGTAAAATGCGTGTCTTGAAAGAAAAAGAAAACGTCAAGTTTTGCTGGCAAAGTTTAGGACACTCGAGGTTTTTGCTAGCACAGTTTAGGACACTCGAAGGGTATAAAATGGAGTGTTGTCAAAGTTGGGAAAATTCTTGCGCTAGATCCTAAATTAAACAAGGAAAACTAAAACCAATAAGAAGTGTCCACAGAATATCTTCATCGTTGCTTTTTCATCTTTCAACCCATGAATTGGGCAAAATGAAAGGTGTATGAAACTAAATTCTCAAGGGCTGACATTGAAATGATAATCCTTATGAATGGCAATGAGCCCATATCCTTTCGATGGTGATAGTAAATAGTCGTTAATGGTACTACCGCTGCCTGTATTACCAGAGGTGCTACTTACATCGCCATGAGGTAATGATCATGTGAAACATTCCAAAGAATCAGACATTCTAAGGAAATAAACCTTCGATGGAACCTGCAATTTTATTTCAACTAGCCCTGACCATATGACAGAATACACATTGACACAAATAGCAACCTCAGAAATTTAAGACATTCTATCTTTGAATACAACTCAACTCAACTAAACCTTTGTCCTAGACTAGTCGGGGTCGGCTAATGATTCGTTTGGAAAATTTCATAAAGAAGGTGAAAGGATCTACCCAGCTCAAATTGACGAAGTCTAATCCTGACACTAGTTGGGTTTGTTTACATGGATCATTTTCTTCCATTCTCTCCTATCCAAGGTCATGTTCACATTCTATCTTTGAATAAATCAAACAATTCATACCATTCAAAAATAAATAAAAATCAAACAATTCATGAGCAACTCCGGTCATCCAAGCTTCAATTTGAACCTTGAATCATTATCTGGTGACCTTTATTCAGTTTATACAACTGTACAAGCAGATTAAATATTAACAATTCCAATTCCAATTCCAGCAAGCATATACCATAGACATAGTAAAAAAAAACCTGGAGACCTCCACAATCCAAACAACCTATGCTTGTCTAAGTTTTAAAGTGCATACTTGTTACAGTCCTAAGTGGGGGGCCGCCTAGGTATGGGACTGGGTGGGACCCAGCCTGGTATGGGATAGGTTTAAAGGGCCTTGCCTAACGCGTTCCATCAACTCTGGAGCTTTTGGCGTATCGATAAGGTACCTAACATTTGCTATCAGAGCAGCTACCACGTCCCGTGTTCAAGTCACGGAAGGGGCGACCTGTGGAGAGGACTACCTGGAAAGGGCTACCTAGTATTAAAAATAATAAAAAATAAAAAAAAAACTAGAGTAAAAGCCGTCAGAGTGAAGTTGCCACAGAGTGGACCGCCGCGGAAGGGGCGACCTGTGGAAATGACTACTTGGAAAAAAGGCCAGAGTGAAAGCCGTCACAGAGTGGGCCTCCGAGGACAGCTGATTTGGAAGCGTGGTGGTATGTTACGGTCCTAAGTGTGGCCCCCCTAGGTATGGTACTGGGTGGGACCCAGCCTGATATGAGACAGGTTTAAAGGGCCTTGCCTAACCCGTTCCATCAGCTCTGGAGCTTTTGGCGTATTGGTAAGGTAACAATACTAACTGTGAATCCTTAATCATTCTCTCATTCTATCTCTACTTCCTACTTCCCACACGATTCTCGTATCTGCTTTATCCTATTTACCACATTTTCCCTAACGAGACTAAAACATCTCATTAACCTAAGATACAAGCACAATAGAATCAACCTAGTTAGAGACCTGTTGGATTTGCAAAAGAGAAAAAAAAAAACCCTAAAAAAATAACAAAATCGGAGTATGTTATTGCGAAATCAAAACGTATCATAACAAAAAAGGAAACAGAAGGAAATTTCACTCCTAAGACACAAGAAAAAACTCCATATCTAAAATTGCTTAATAAAAAACGACAAAGATAAGAGATCAAACCGGACTAATTGATTTAAGCAGTTAGATCTTCGATATTCTTGAAAACCAAGATGATAAAAAACAAAACCCTAACTGGAATACGCACCTGAAAGCAGTGGAGAAGACGATCTCTCTCGGCCGCTGCTCTCTCTCAAGAAACGAAGACACAAAAAACCCTAGGTTTGGTTTTTATATAAGGGACTGGAGGCGTATTGAAATGATCAAACATTTGAATGATCTGAACCGTCTATTTTATAGTCCTTTCTTCACATCTACCATAGCCCAAAAATCGTACGGGGAATGCAATTTTTTTCCCAGGAAATGATAAATGCGCTCTTTTCTAAGTAAAAATAAAAAAAAGGGACAGCCATAGGATGATCCAAACAGTTCAATGGGCCACAATATAAATAGGGCAATGATATTTTCACTCACCTGCAGTACGCATTCGCGCCCCTTTTAATGTGATTTGACGTCATGAAGCGTTAAAGTTACCCACTGTTCACATTATAAGGGGCGCGAATGAGTACTCCATGGAGAGTGAAAATATCATTACCCTATAAATAAGGGATGGTACCCAAAAATCATTTTCATAATACGGAGTTCCTCTATAGATTGGAGGGCTAGGATCAGCCTATGAAAATGATGATTTTCTGCACACAATCTATTTACGTTACCCTCCTATTTTCACCTATTTATAATTAGAGAAATTGTATGGTGCCTAAGCGGGCATGCTTCTCCAAGCGGTACAACAAACATGGCACCCTTAATATTTGACCCAACAACAACATTTTAAAAAGGGAAATGATATCACCACTACCATATTTTGATGATGCACTCCTCATTTTATTAGAAAGTACGGTGTGGCCCGGACCATAGGATGATCCAACCCGTCTACTAGATGGGTCACAGCCTAAAAAGGTTGCACTCAAAAAATCATTTCCATAGGTTGCGACCCATCTAATGGACAGTTTGGACCATCCTATGGTGCGGGCCATACCATACCTTTTAATAAAATGAAGAGTGGGATCGTCAAAATATGGTAGTGGTGATATCATTTCCCTATAAAAAAAAAACCGCATTTTGTCGTTAGACCAAATATAAAGGGATGAGCCGTCGCTCGGGCACCATGTAAAAACTCTTATAATAAAGGGATGTTAGGTTTCATCTATTTATAATTAGGGAAAACAGCAGTCCGAACAAAAATAGATATGAATGGATGACAAATAGATTATCTAGTGTGTGCTTATGGGGTGAGCTAAGGAAAAACATACAAATTTAGGCCATGGGGCAACCATGAATTTTTTTTTATTTTTTTTTTCCCATGATAAATGGGCACGCCTGGCTACCGGGAATTGTTTTTCATAATTATATGGGTACGAGGGTGGAGTGGCTAAAAATCAAGAAACCAAAGTATCCAAAACTAGTGTCTGGATTTTTCGTCACTCCTCATCACCGAATACATTAGTTTTCGGTATTTGGTTTGCTGATTTTTAGCCCTTCCATCCTCATTTCCACTCGGAGACACCAATTTATCATGAAAAACAATTAATGGTAGCCAAACGTGCCCCGGTGAGAAAGGGATAGTGTGTGGGGGGAGAGAGACTTGAGAAGACGCAGATGAGTAGAAGGGTTGAAAAGTGGCTAAAAAACAAAGGAAAAGTTGATCATATTTTGGGTAGAGCTTTTTGTTTACTTCTTTTTGAGGCTTTTTATATATGACTCTCCCCACACTAAGTCCCTCTTATATATATCCCTCTCCCAGCCTCCTTTACCATTGGGTAAGGCAATATTATTGGAAAAGAAATTCGTGGAAGCATAGTTTGGCAACTATGAAAAAATATTCCATAGAATATGAATATTATTAGTCTGCCATTTTGTGATAGGCGGGTTGCTAGGGACCACTGCAAGGCATTTTGGAGGCAAGGCAGAATCTGAGCCCAACCCGTGAAATGCCTTCTGCGATGGTCCCGGAAGGGTGGGAGTGAGGATAGCATGAACAAACCCCGGAAAACACAGGGGAAAAAACCTAATTCTATTGTTGCCAAACGTGCCCTTGTCATATAAAAAAACCTTTTGGGGAAAATTTATGATTGTCTAATTGTCACAAATTTTGGGCCATTTTGGAACCAATCAAAGGTGTGGCCTCTCAAATTAATTTTCCTTTCTGGCATCTCTTCTCTGTTCACTTGTTTTACCTGGAAAGGAAAATAAAAGGTTTCCTAGGAATTTGACGTGGCATTAGGAAAAGAAATCGAGGAAAACTGTGTAGGAAAAGGTATCCCGCGCCTGTTCACGTGCGCAGGAACTGTACAGGAAAAGGTTCCTGAGAGACTGCTTGCCCACCGTTTTTCACTAGTTTTTCCGGGAAAGCAAATCCGACCAAAATAGTGGGATTTGGTTTCCCACACTTGTGAGAAAAGAGACATTTCCACATCATTTTTGGCAATTTCCATGTCATTATTTGACATTTTCCACCTAGGCTTGTTACTTTCTCAGGAAAGCAAGTGAACACCAGAATTCTGTCTTGTCAAGGAAAAAATAGGTTGTTTTCCAGGGATTTGCTTTCCCAGGAACGCAAGTGGATAGAGCCTTAGGAAAAGAAAAGGTTTCCAGGGAATCTGATGTGGCCTCTGTTCACTTGTTTTCCCGGGAAAGAAAAAGAAAAGGTTTTCCGGGAATCTGACGTGGCATTAGGAAAAGAAATCCAGGGAAACTGTGCAGGAAAAGGTTTCCCGAGAAACTGCTTGCCCACCCTTTTTCACTAGTTTTCCTGGGAAAGCAAATCCCACCAAAATAAAGGAAAAATGAATCTCACACTTGTGAGAAAAGACTCATTTCCACATCATTTTCCCAATTTCCATGTCAGATGTGACATTTTCCACCTAGGCTCCTTCAAAATCCCATGAAGACAAATGAACATGCGAATTTTAGCTTTCTCGGGGAAAAAAGGGGTGTTTTCCCGGGATTTTAAGTACAAAACAGCAGTTATAAATACACTAGAGTGGGTTGTCCCAAGTAAAGGCGAATATGTCACCTCCATAAATAATAGATGGGGTCAGAGGGTCCCAGCATTTCTTCACCACACACTCTATTTTGGTAATTCCACCCGCCCATAAACAAAGATCGCGTTGTATGTCTCCTCTCAAATTGGCGAGTAAAAACAGACAGCTTTGCGTTGTCTCCTGATCTCGTTTCAAATTACCTTCACACCTCTGTTGAGTCTGTTCGGTTCAGCAAATAAAGAGCGAAACATATGGATATAAAAGGGAAGTAGCGAATATTACTGCCCTAATTTCCTCAATGGATCTTCTCTTCTCCTCTCGCTCTCCATCTTCCCTCCACACTTCTACCATTCCCGTTTACAACACCTCCCATTACCCCAGAATACCCATCAAACCCACACGCAAATCTATGTTGTGCTCTCTGCAGACCAATCGAATTACCAAATCCAGCTACTTTGAACCTTCTCCTCCCCCTTTTTTATCTATTTCAGGTGAGCCCATTTCCTTCAAAATCCATACTGGACCACTCCCACGCAGACATAATGCGCGTTTCGCCATCTGGGTATGTTGTTTTCCATCGATTCGACCATGAATTTAGGTCTAAACTTGCTGATGAATTGAAGAGTATTGCTTTTGGTAGCTATAATATAACTTCAATTCGACTAATTGGGTTAAAAGGGTTTTGACTATATAAGGAATGCACCTCATTTCAGAAACTAAGTATGTCTTTCACCATTCGTCGAACTGCTGATAGTCATACTGGATACCTAATTTTCAATACTCTGGTATTTATTTACTCTGTGATGAATCTCTTTACTGGTTATATGAGCCATCGCCTTCACATGGTATCGTTGCGTCCTGCACAAAGGCATGCTCACTAGTTCAATATTGGTACATGGGAGCATGAAAGAACAGAAGTGTGACAAGTCTGCTTCTTGCTCTCTTAACCAACTTTCTTTCACGTCGAGAAACTTCGCAGGCAAATCCTGCACAAGTAGATGGAAAAGTAAAAACAATTGCAAACCACAAGATGAATACCGAGATTTTACATGGTTTGGCCAAGATACCTACATCCATGGGTGAGCAAACTCTAGGCTAATATGAAGCGCATGGATTCAAGTTATGCCTAGGAATGAGAGACAATTCCGAATCAACTTTGTCTACGAACAAGGAAGCTATAAGTAATGCAACTATGAATCTCATGGAGAGTTTGATCCTGGCTCAGGATGACACAATCTTCAACTATGAGGAAAAAAACAATATACAAGGATTACAACTGATCCCTATTCAGAAAAGGATTACAACTGATTAACATAAAACCCTTAAACCCACAACCTCAGGATGACACAATCTCTCACTCCCTCCACACCTCTCTCTCTGTTTATTCTCCCTTGTCTCCTCTCTGCAGCCACCACACAAAGAGCCACTCCGCCAAGAGAAAAATGCCTCTCTCTTGCCTACTTTATATCTTAGGTTTTCTAAAAAACCTAAAAATGCCTTTCTATTTTACCTTTCCACTACACCATGGGAAACAAGGCAACTTTCCCAACAGCCTCCAACTCGGATTGTTTACCAGCCACCTAAAGATTTTCCGTTGATGTTGTCATTGGTCCGTTGTAACTGCAAACCTCTATTGACCTTTTGAAGTACCAACTTCACACAATCGAACCACCCCCACCTGATTCGATCAACACGATCAATGCACATATGTAGCTGCCAACCTATTGACTCACCCCGTCAACTCTGGAGAGGGATCTTGATTCATCCTCCCCAATCCAAGAATTGTCATCTTGCCATCATCTGCAAGCTGGAAACTCATCTCTGCACCAACTACGAAAGAGACCCTATGCGTGTGTATGACAATCCGTTTCCACATAACCATCGAGATCTTAGGAACACCAGTCATTGTATCCATGACCAGACGATAGCATGCGATACACTCAGTATCCATCATCTTCTCTGGCTTCCTACCATTTCTCATCAACTCCTTAGCCAGGCCCCGTTGGATAAGGATGCCCTTCACCCTCATCCGCCGTAGGGTGAAACTAACCTTTCCGTTAAACATGTCGATGTTAAATTGGTAGAAACCGATTTTACCGTCATCTCAGATCACCCTTGTTACAGAGCTCCACCCCAAACAAGAATTTCTCGGACAATTTTTTTGAGACCAATGATAGCTCGAACCGAGATCCAACCATGACATCCACGGTCACTCCAACTTGGGCCCAATGACGATTGCTCCAAGTAGTCTCCAACCACAGCTCTAATACCACTTGTTGAGGAAATCCGCGGGGAAAATCCAGCCTGATCGTACACAAGTAAATGAAAAAGTAAAGATAAGCGCAAACCGCAAGATGAACACTGAGATTTTATGTGATTCGGCCAAGATGCCTACATCCACGAGCGGGAACACGATCTTCAACTATGAAGAAAAAACAATATACAAGGATTACAACTGATTCATACTCAACTCACTAAATAACAAATCCTCCGGAAGAGGTCTAGAAATGCCCTCAGATGAATACAAAGATGTATAGAAGTTTAAGATCACGTTGGTAACCTCATCCTTCCCCGACACCTTAATTCCGTTATCCTCCAAATACTCAATCCTATTTTTCCGCCTTCTGGCACTAGCCAATGCGTGAAAATAAGCCGAATTCTTATCCCCTTCCTTTAACCACCTCACTCTCGATTTTTGACGCCAAGTGATTTCCTCATGAAGCAGCAAACCTTTGTGTTCTTCTTTCACTCTTCCCAATTCCTCCCTAGAGTTGACATTCCCTAATCCGGATTCCTCCAAAGTGGCTAGCTCCTCAATTCTACACTCCAACCATACCTTTCTATTCGAATCAACTAATCTCCTCTCTGCTACCCATTCCTTCAATTTTTTCTTTACATGTCTAAGTTTTTGCCCAATAACAACATCCGCAGGCCCCGGAACCTGAACGGATGCCCACCACTCCCCCAATCTTTTCTCCATATGGGGTAACTGAAGCCACGCGATCTCGAACCTAAAAGGAGGTGGTCCCCAGGATTCCAATCTTGGATCCAAAAAGAGTGGACAATGATCAGAGACAGAATGAATAAGGGCCTTTTGGTAAACCTCAGGAGCCAAATTCATCCAACAAGGACAAATGAGGAATCGATCAATCCTACTATGACTATCTCCTCTGTTCCAAGTAAACCTTGCACCAGTCATGGGAAGATCAATTAAATCATGGTTTGAGATGAAGTCGGCGAAAGCGACCATATTCTGGTTAGATCTCCGACATCCAAATCTTTCGCCGACAAATCTAATTTCATTGAAATCCCCCCCAATACACCAAGGGTAGGCCCATCTATCCCTAACTCTATTCAATTCTCCCCATAACAATCCCTTATCAGCCCAAAGAGAGGGACCATAAACACCAGAGAACAAGACTAGAGCTGCATCCACAACCCGCCGGAGAACAATAGAAATTGAAAATCTACCCTTCCATTCCTCCGACAAAACCCAACTAGATTCATCCCAGGCTATTAAGATACCACCCGAGGCCCCAATAGCTCCAACAAAAGAAAAACCCCATTCCAAGCTACCACCGAGACTTTTAATAACATTCCTATCAATTACCCCTAACTTTGTCTCTTGAATGCAAATGAGCTCCGGTTTAATTTTCTTGACTAACCCTTTTACTTGAGCCCTTTTAGCTAAAGACCCCAATCCATTTACATTCCAGGATAACATCTTCATAGAGAAACAAATTTGACAGATTTCCTCCCCTTCCTCGCACTCTTTTTCCTATTGGAAGAAGAGCTCAATGCCTCCACATCAACAAGAGGGACACCATAATTCACTCCGGATTTTAATCTAGTAAGCTCCCTCAGCTTTTTCTTAGAAGTGTCAGACGAACACCTCCTAATATTATCATTCCCTTCAGCATCCCTGATCTCAGAACATTTGATCATATCACGAAACTCCTCCATCGACCCATGATATATCACGCCTAGTTTTTGGCTAATCCCAACCGTATGAGTGACAGACCTATCTATATCCTCCTCTCTATCCTCCACCCCCGGTAAATTGGAACACTCAATCTCAAAGATAGGAACATCATTACTGATAAAGTCAGAATTATTATCCCGAATCAATTGCTCCGCATCAGATGAAACACCATAGGATCTCAATGAAAGAATACTAGAATATGGACCAGGGTCTTCACTTATCAGATTGCCAACCGGACTAATAGCATCTTTATTGCCTAATGCTGTATCCTGCATAGCAACATAAGAGGAAAAATTCGTATTACCCAAACCCGAATTGAAATTGTTTGTACCTTCTTCTGACATATCGCGGGGGCAGCAAGCCTCCAACTCCAGCAGTGGTAACGTGCCTTTGACCCGATTTGGATAGCCCCCCGAACCATGACTATATGGGTTATGGGGGCAGGGTATTTGCTTTTTGGAAGAACTCAAAAGCGAGTCCCCTATTCTCTTAAATATAGCTTCAACAGGAACCTCAGATTGTCGTGAAGTACTCTGATCAGGCAAAATTGGATCCGGGAGGGCCTGCTCTTGCATCGGCCCATGAACACACATATCCAGCTCTCTGCCAATTTCAAGATCAAACTCAGGGTCTTGGGTCGCAGAGTCCCTCACTCTAGATGACAGGATGAGATGATCCTGCCTACAAGGGATAAGGGTTCCACCACGCTTTGTAGGAGAGAACTCAATTAATGGAGTCATTACCATAGTGGAAGTGAAATTTCTTTTCTTCGTAATAGCAGGAGTGATGGGCCGGGCCATGCAGGAAGAAACCCTCTCAACCAAGCCCACAATATTGTCCACAAAAAGGTGCAACTGGGCTCGAAGTTCGTTAAAAGGCTCAACCACTTGATCCAAAGCCTCATCTATACGACCAATGTTAATAGCCTTCGTCCTCGGGCACCTGTCGGTACACATTTCATTTACACCGGTGATACCCGGTAGAGAACTCTCGGTATTTGAAAGCATCTCATTAAAGCTGGAAGCGTGCAAACCAAGGCACTCAGCTAGCACGTGATGTGCACACTCCTGACGAGATTCCCGCCCATCTCCAACCACTGGGTCTGAGGCAATTGGATCGAAATTTTGAAAGTCAAAAAAAGTGCTAACATGTTCCAGATTGCTATTGTAAGCCTCTAAGCGTGCGCCTTCTCTTACAAAGCTAGCATGTGCACATGTCTTCTCCGGGAGCAAGTCCGGCTGACCATCTTCACTCTGAGACAACCCATCTTCCACATACTCATCCACCGAGTTCTCCGAATCGCTAGTCTCGGTCGATTTACCATCTTCTAGGGATCCAATGTTTACAGAGACACCTTTCTCACACTTCGCCCACATCGTCTCCCCCTCAACGCATACCGGGACAGCCACGACCACCGGACAAATGCCACTAGTAATAATCCGGATTTTAGCCTTCGAATAACCCCTTCCCGATTTGCATGAAGGGTCTGTCTCAATCACCTTGCCAATCTTCCTCCCTATTTTCATAAAGTTTTCTGTGCACCAAGCTTGAGGAGGAATCCCAGAGATATACCACCAATCCTCTACCTCAGAGCTATCAAATTTCTTTGTCCATACACATAACTCCACAAAAGGTGAATTAGACGCTGCAGCCCATGCCATTTGAGAATCTATCACAGCCACCCTTTGATCTTGGATAATAATCACTTCTGATTTATCAATTTTATAGACCTTAACAAAACCCTCCAACACATTTCTTCTCCGGAGCCAATCTTCTAAGGCCGGAACGTCCCCTGACCATCCCGCTCTGATTTTACCCCACAAGCTCCGATTTGCACCTTTAATAGAGACCATTGGTACAACATCACCACTCTCAGGAACTCCCATGACTAAGTTTTGAGATAGAACATCAGAATCAATCTTGGGGGTATGACCTAAAATTTTTGGCTCCATTCTCGAACTTTTGATATTCACGTCCAGGGATGACCAAATTTTTCCGCAGCCCCAACATTCCACACGCTTTCTGAAGTTTAAAAACCCACATCGGCAACATCTCCAGTCCCCACGATTCTCACGGCTTCTCTTATCCCCCATTCGATCTATCCTTTTTTTCCTACGATTCTTCTGATCCTGCCATTGAAAATCCTCCTTTCTCACAAGCTTTTCTTTCGGCAACATTCTCTCACACCTTTGGGACTGTTGTTGGGCAGTGATGGGATTCTTACTAGGGTTTGTTGAGACTGAAGTGTGAGGGAAATTTCCAAAAAGGGTCTGATTTTTGGGTGGAATAGAAGGGCCTGAGTTCTTGCTAAAACCCTGGAAAGCCATTTCCTTGAACAGTTACTAGACCCTTTCTTATTCGAGAGATTACATGCTTCTGGATTTATTCTTTCTTAATTGTAAAACCCTGGTTTCCTCTCTTTATCTTTCTTCCTCCCATTGCAATACAGAGAGAGAGAGAGAGAGATGAATCACATAGCAGCAGCTGAAGAACGCATAGTCTCAGAGAGATTGAAAAGGAAACTGAATGAAGTAAATGTAGCAGCCCAAAATCAACTTTCAGTAATACAGGACCATGTCAATTTCAACCTTCAGGTTTTTCCTTCTTCTTCTTTTTTGTTTCCTTCCTTCTCTAAAACTTCTTTGGGAATCTTCAATTTTTATCAATCTGGACTTTTCTTCTGACTGTTTCATTCTCTTTTCTTCTGAATTTTTATCAATCTGGACTGTTTCATTCTCTTTTCTTTTCTTGCGAGGCAGGAAAAGCTTTAGCGGCACGAACACTTCGAAGAAGACGAGCGAATTCGGAAAACAGAAGCCAGTTTCTGCTAGTTATAAGCCTGTTGCCGAGCCGAATTGCTCGTAAGTGAAAACTGATTTTCTTTCATTTATCGCATAAAATATCAAAATATCCACTTATTTTCTTATATTATTCTGTTAAGAATTGTCACTTACTTGTTTTGGCCATTCCCACCCATCTATTTTGATTTGGAATTTTCTCATTGGCACATACAACTTACAGTTTTTCATTGCATATATGCTATATAGTGATAAGGTCACCTTGAGTTCTTGGCAATAATCTATGCATATGATGTACAGTTTCTACACTAGGCAACCAATTATTCTCTGTAGTAGTGATGATCATACTTTGGGAAATGATATCCTCCCCCCACCCCCAAATAAACGGATAAAATCCCCGTCCCCCTTAACAGTTTCTTTGAGAATGGTTCACTGCTTGAGAATAAATTCAGCCCCTGTAATGTTTTTCTTTGCCTTTAAAACTTAACGAATAATGTTAAAAATGGGGGGGGGGGTGTGGGTTATTTGTGGACGGATGAGATTGATTGTGTATTGCATTTAAATTTGCACAAAATAAATCACCACAAGTCAATGAGCTACACAAACTACTAGAGAGGGCAAGGGAGATAAATGTTGCGCGCCTTAGCTACTGGTGAGTTACTATAAAAAAAGCCGGTCCCACGGTCCCACGACGCCTCGGACGGGTCCAGTTTCGGACCCACTTTGTAACTGCTTTCACTCTAGTTGCTCCAAGTAACTCTTTTTACAAGTCACTCCTTTCTTGGCTTAAACACTATATTTGGTATTGACTCTAGAACCGAATGTTAAGAAACCTAATCAATATGTATACGTCATAAGATAGTAAAACTGTTCAACATCGTATTAAAGAATTATCTATATTCCGTGCATGGGAGGCCGGTCATCAACCTTCCCAATCACCACACCCAAATTCCACTTGTAAAGTGGGCAATGGGATTAGAGAATTCTGTATATTGTTTGAGTAGCCGATCAGATCAACCTCCCCAATCACCACACCCAATTGCCATCACCGAATAAAAAGTCAATCTTATTCACTCCAATAAGATTTGCCTTCCTCAATTTTTTTCATACCTAGAAAGGTTTGAATAAGACTCGTTCCTTTATTCTAGTAGAGATTCTTTCTTATTCTTTCGGTTCATTGCTTGCTATTTTATTGATATCTCATGAGGAAATGACATGTCCGCCTCCTTTTGTTTGTCTTTTCCGGAAAATGAAATACAGTAACTTTTAAGAAGGGAAATGATTTCGCTGCCATGTTTTGATAAGATGTGTGAATAAGATGTGTGAAGCATCTTATCGTTTAGTATTTAAAGGGCTGTCAGAAGATTATTTTGGTTTTCAAAAAGGTCTTACCGGCCTTTAAATACTAAACGACAAGATATGTCGCCCATCTTTATCAAACCACGGTAGCGTTGAAATCATTTCCCTTTAAGAAAAGACAAATAGGGTACTTGCAGTTCTTTTGAGTTGTTCATCATTCAAAACGCACATCTAGACTGCCATGATTACATACAAAAGATCTGACAAAAATTAGATTACAGATAACTACAAAACAATCTATTCTAACCATGCAATAAATCTAGAATACATAGAAGATCCGAAATTTACCTCGATCTGGCATGAAAAATCTTAAGATCTAATAGAACACAGCAGAGACCAGACCCTTTATATATAGAAAAGGCCTCTTAGTGTTCCATTCATAACTCTTAGAAATTTAATCTATTTAATTAACTACTAATTCTATGCAGTTAATTTAGGACTACACTAAAATATCTGTGTTTTTAGAATAAGATGCATTGATTAAGCTTGTACCCATTATTATTGATCACTTTATCAATAGTTAAATCTAGAAATTTCACACTTAGTCCCTATTCGTTTGAGATTGTGACAACCGATTGTGGGCTTCCAACCTATTATCGGGCTCAAAATCAATTTTGAGTCGTTTGAGATTGTGACAACCGATTGTGGGCTTCCAACCTATTCTCGGGCTCAAAACAGGGCCTTAATCTTACTCTACAATCCAGTCCACTAATGTGCGGTCAACATTGACCACGCATAAGATCTTACAGTATGCATTTTATTCTATGCCAAAGCGTGCCATATAAAAAGTCCCTACACCAAACTTAATTTCTTCTCTTATGTCCAAGTGGATCTAGTGTAGTGATCCCACTTTTCATCATCATAAAGAGTGATAAAGCAATGGTTGGCATGTCGGCTGGCATCGTGGGTTTGGTCCCCATATATGGGAGTTCGAATCCCCAGGCTAACCCGATGCACGTGGTTCAAGGTAGACATGGCAAAAAGTGACCTGGACCCGCGGGTCCACCTCGCCCGTCCGTAAATTACGGGTCCGGGTCACCAATCAGTGACCCGTTTGAAATTGACCCCCACCCGGCCCGTCAAGACTTGGCCGGGCCGGGTGGATCCGCGAGTGCCCATGGAGACGTGGAAAAAGGTTTTATTTTACCCTTTTTCGGTAATTCTCATATTTTTTCATTTTCTTTGTAGTTTTTTTCGTAATTATCATATTTTGTTACATTTTTAGGTTTTTTTTTCGTATTTTTTCTAGTTTCGTGCCATTTTGCCTTAATTTTTCTATAAAGTTTAGTAACGAATTATTTTTATCTATTGCTATTATTTATTGCTATATAGCAACCTTTGCACAAGATAACTCTCAAAAAGTCAACATGAATGGGCTAACATCACATGATCACATGCAATTGGAGAAGGCAGCGTTGGAGAAGGCGGCTAGCAAATCCCTTTATAAATAAAAAAAAATCTTAAAAAATTATGTCAAAAATCCGGGTGACCCCCGGGTTGACCCTGCCCGTACGGGCCGGGTGCGGGTCCAAGCTTAGTGACCCGTAATATTTCCGGGTCATTTTCACCCAGCCCGGCCCGGCCGTTTGCCAGGTCTAGTTCAAGGGTGGGTGATTGCATGCATCCGTAGGATTAGTCCATAGCCCTAAAAAGGGGTGGGATACCCTATGTCATTTTTTTTTTCCAAAAAAAAAAAAAAAGAGTGATAAAGCATACAATCCCTGGGACATCTACCTTTCCACTTGAATCTTTTGCTGCCAGATGAGCACACATGGTCTTTTTCTTTGCCTACCAAAAAGGAATGTTTTCTTTGACAACTTATTTTGACTGGATTGATGCAGGCAGTGTGGAAAGGGATTCAAGCCAGAAAGGTTACATTCGCATATGAAATCATGCAAAGGTTTGAAAAGCAGGGGTAAGAGTTTAGCTTCAGGGAAGCTCTCACAAGCATCAACTGAAGAAGAGTTGGGCAAGAAAGCGGCAATTTCAGGGCCTTTTTTGACCCGCTAGCCAGTTATATCAGTTCAGATGAGTCCAGCGAGTTTTTTACGAGCTCCTCCTCATCTTATTCCTTCTTTGCCTATTTTATTTACCCAGAAAAAAGGAGAAAAAAAATTAAAGAGAAGAGATTATACACCATCAACTACCCTTTGCTTGCTGTTTGGGCAAAAGTGGAACATGGAAAGGGTTTGGTGTTGGACACTAACAGTGAGTTCCATTTGCTTTGGCATTTCTGTGGGTGGTCAGATCGAGGATCCCACTTCTTGTAGAGTTGTAGCCGGTGATTACTGTTCACGGCAGCAAAATTAGCTTCTTCTTTTTTTTTTGACAGGTATTGTTGTGTCCAATACATGATCATTTCCCATATAAAAATCTATGCTTTCTATAGAAAACTGTATTTTGGGTGTTTGTACTGCTTGAGGAATTTCATCCCTGCTTGTAAATTTATAGGAATTTCAGCACCGAATCGTGCTATTTGAGAGATTTATAATGATCTAAGATAGGATTTGGATAAAAATTGTGAGAGCTTATTTGTTCATATCTTCCACTCCCCCTCAATCATGACATTCCAAAGGGAGAGTTAGCATGGAAATAGTTAAACTTAAAATAGCAGGGTTCAAGTTTTGTTTGGGGTTGAGCCTTAGCTCAATTGGTAAGGCTTTGTTCTTCAATTTAAGGCTTTGTTCTTCAACACCTTGAAGGCGGAGGTTAAATCCCAGCTTACCAACTAGAAAAAAGTTTTATTTAGAGGGGCCTTCATTTTATGATAATATCCCTCTAAATTAAGCCATAATCATCATTTCCCTCAACAGTTACATTAATTAGTGAATTTTTCCCACCTTTTCCCCACTTGCTTGTAGAGATCCTGGCCCTTCATCTTGCAGGCCTTAAGAAAATACCATAATTAATTTGCTACAGAGAATTTTTAAATAGAGGAGCTTTTGGGAAGGAAGATGAATCATTCAATGGGACCCAGCGGAAACAACTATGATCCAATGCACAAGTGCCATATGTGATCGGTGATGGGGACCAATGATCTGATAGTCCATCAGAGGGTAACCAAGGGGGTTCAGTTCGGATGTTAGAGGTGGATCTCATATTCTCATGTGCAAGATAAGGCGTGCAACAATCAATGGCTTAAAAATATCTGCAGGACTTTTTCACCATGCTTGGTTAAAGGTTCAGAATCATACGAAAAGGGTGGGGTCAAGGGCAATAGGCTAGGCTTATGATGGCCAACAACATACATGGACCCGTCTATTTATTGGAAAAGGTAACAAAGCAACTATACGGCCTACTGCTATTAAATCAGCACCGCCCATGTAAAGCTGGTGCTTGTTGTTGCACAGGGCGCTAAAGTCCAGGATCTATATGTGGAACAATAGGCACAAATTGATACTGTTGAACAATTGGCAAAGGAACTATATGCAGTAATAAATTATGGAAGTATGCAACTGCTAAAACACTAGAGCTTTATATTAAGCTTCAATAAACATGGAGTTCTCACTAGCATTTAAGACGAAAAGTAAAACTGAAAATAACTCTTTCAAATAAGCCCCTCCCTAATACCTACTCATGAATGCTGTCTCATTCATATACCAATTCAAAAGTACTTCAAAAGGAAGTTAATAACCTGCATCAACACAAACCAAACAAAATCCCAATGAGAGGGGAACACAGCACCTTCAACGCAACCTCCTTGCTTCTCTTTCAGACTCGAGAAGGGTAAGGATGTCTCCTTCCCTAACAGGCCCCTTAACATTCCTCATGATGAGCCGATTCTGATCATCAAGAAACTTGACTCTGACCTGAGTCACTTGTCCTCTTGATCCCGTTCGACCCATCACCTTGACCACCACAGCAAGCTTCACTTGCGTATCCATTCTGCAAGCCTAAAACAAAATATTGCCACTTAGTAAGGAATCTAATTGGAATGCTGAAGGAAGAACGGGCACATGATTTTTCTTTCTTTCTTTCTTTTTTTTTGAATGGTAAGAAAGGGGGCATGATTATTCATTAAAAGATAAAGATAAGCGTGTGTGTACGCTGGCGCACATCTTTTTACCAGGGAATACTGTTTGCAAGTAATAGAAGGGTTGAAAATTTTCATCAAGTGATCAGAAAACTTAAGACAACATACAGTCAGAAAATATGCATTATAGGCAATGCATCTATGTGGCCAGAAAGTAAGCAAGTCACCTCTTCTCACTTTAGGGTGCGCTCAAGAACCAAATAAAAGAAATGGAACATTATTTGAGAGTATTGCAAAACAAAGGCAATGAAAACATTCTTAAGGTATTTTTGCCCTTATTGGTACAAACCTAGGGTTCGTGGATTAATATTCAGGGAACTTTAGAGCATAGAAATAGCTTTTAGTTCAAGTTAATAGCAACACGCATTCTCAAAACTAAATGCATCTTTGCCAACCTAAATCTAAAGCGGGGCTTCCACTATGGATCGTTGCCGCTGAATGTTTTTTTCCTGAATGGCTGTAAGTTACGTTATTTTGATAGTTGTTCTTTTGATAGTTGTTCTTTTTTCACTGCAAAATATTGATTGTAAAATAGAGAGTGGGCCCACTTATTTTGGGAAGATTGGGGTGTCTATTATATGAGGGCCCATATTAGATGCCTAGATAGCCATCTGTGGGTTCCACATGATGGCTGGGGTAAAGTTAGTAGATTTTTTGTTTATCTTCTACCCAACTATATGCATCATTCATATTTTCTATTTATTTCCCCTACGGTTTCCAGACAATTAAACCCCATCTCACATGTTTTCTTTTTCATTTCCTTTCTATTTCTTTTCCATTTACTTTCCATTTGCCACATCATTTCCATTTCCTTTCAGTGGACCAACTGAACGAGGGGTGCAACTTGGGTCAAGTTCAACCCGAACCCGACGGGTTCAACCCTATTTTGACTCGGGTTGGGTTGGGTTGGGTTAGGGTTGGGAAAAGCCAACCCGATTTAACTTTGGGTTGGGTTAGGATTGAAGCCTTGGCAACCCGACCCTACCCAACCCCGACCCCCGATTCTGATTTTATCATGATTTTCTAAGGATTATGTTTTTTTCTTGTATTTTTACGTTTCTCCCTAGATGAACCCGAACCCAATCCGACTCAACCCGAACCCGACCCTATTTGAAGGCGGGTTGGGTTAGGGTTGAACATCCTCAATCCAAGGCTTGGGTAGGGTCGGGTTAGGGTTGAGAGAATGCTGTCTTGGGTTGGGTTAGGGTTGGCCTCAACCCGACCCCAAGCTGCACCCCTAAATTGAACAGACCCTCAACGCAAGTTGGCGGAAAAAAGTTGTTTCTGCCTCATTTTCTCATAAAGGAAAACAAGTGAACAATCCCTAACAGGCTTAAAATACACCTGGAAATTAAATTTGGACCTTAAGATGGTCCCAACCAGTAACTAAAGATACCCTAATAGACAATTAGGACAAAACTAAGCTCTTAAGGAGAATTTGATCAAATACCTAAGATGGCATCATGGTTTACAATTTCAGCCGAAATATTTCGATTTTGGATGCAACAGAAACGAAGGACACTTGGATTCGGAAAAATACCCATATTTCGCAAGAAATTTTGAGATTTCGGCCAAATTTTTGAAATTCAGTTAATATCGAAATATGCGAAACATGCAACATTACAAAAAAAAAATAGTTTCTATCGAAATGTCGACAGAAACCCTGGCAAAAATCAACTCCATTTGCAGAAACGAGAAGAGCAACGAGAATCCTTTTAAGATATTTCTAAAAATGACAAGATAAAATGAAAACAAACCAGTGGTGAAGAATCTTACGTTGACTTCGGCTGTGAATTCTTACCGAAATGCTTGCACGATTTAACAAGATTTCAGTAGAAATTTCGAATCAAAACCGAAATGTTTTTGTTTCGCTAATGACCGAAACCGACACCGGAATTCAAAACCTTGGATGGGGTATAGTTATGAAACTAACAAGGAATCTGAGGTCTGTGCCACAATACATGTTCGGTACAAACCTAGGGTTCACAGATTAATTTTCTAGGAACTTAGGAGCATAAAAACGGTTTCTAGTTAAATTTAATAGTAACACACATTCTCAAAACTAAGTAACAACACATGATAGTAAATAAACAGCAAAGGTTTTAATTATAATTCATAGCTTTAACATTCCATCATCAATAAACAGCCAAGGAACATTTTCAAAAAAAAAAACAGCCAAGGGAGTAACAAGAGTTGGTAAAGAGACAAACAAAGGGTTGTAAAATAATTGAAGAGGCTCACAAATGGGAAAATATGGTTAGTGGTAATAAAATACGAAAGTAGAAAAAATTCGTACATGGGCAACTGGTAGGGCCCAAACATTGTAATCCAGATGTAGGTGGCCTTCAAGAGAGGAAATAGATATAGCTAGAGTAGAGAAAAAAGAATGATCAATATCATGAAAGATCTAGATTATAAATATCAAGATAAAAAAAGGGGTCAAGATAAAAGAGAGAAAAAGAAGATCGGATCCAGTGAGGATCAAGATCACGATCAAGAAAAGATTAAGATCAAGAAAATGGAAATGCAAAATAAGAGGGAGAGAGAAGATAACAAGGAAAGGGGGAAGCAGTTTATAAACCCAACCGGAAAGCATAGAGAGGGAATGGAAGAAAAGGATAAAAAATGAGAATACAAAGAACAAGACAAAGTCTCAAAGAAGCAAAATAGAGAGCGGCGTGGATGAATGTAAGAATAGATGAGGGGGGTTAGATAGATGGTGGAAAGTGAGAGGAGAGGGGGAAGGGTGAAAGTGAAGCAAAGTAGGATTTTAGGTATTATAAGAACCTTAAGTAGGATTTTAGGGGATTAGCTAATAAGAAATAAACCAAAACGCTATATCAGAGATGGGTTTAACAAGATAAGTACATCGTGGAAAGGGGCTTAGGTGCACCATAGGCTGATGTGGACATCCCTCAAATCTAGGCTAAAAAAGACTAGTCTCAACTCAACTAAGCCTTTGTCCCAAACTAGTTGGGGTCGGCTAATGAATCCTCTAGAAAATTTTCACGAAGAAGGTGAAAGGATCTACCCAGCTCAAATTGACTAAGTCTAATCCTGACACTAGTTGGGTTCGTCTACATGGATCATTTTCTTCCATTCTATCCTATCTAAGGTCATGTTCTATGTTATGTTCCTAGCCATCAAGTCTTTCCTCATTGTTTCTACCCAAGTTGTTTCCGGTCTGCCCCTACCTCTTTTTACTCCAACTTGGCACACGTCACTTCTTCTCACTGGAGCATCCAATGGCCTACGTTGGATATGCCCAAACCATCCTTAAGTGGTGCTCTCTCATCTTCTCCTCAATTGGTGCCACCCCCACACCTTTTTACGGACGTCTTCATTTTTAATTCGACCTAACCTTGTGTGGCCGCACATCCATCTAAGCATTCGCATCTCCGCTACACTCATCTTATGCACAAGCTGCTTCTTGGTGGCCCAACAATCTGAGCCATACAGCATGGCTCGCCTCACAGCTATCTTATAAGACTTTCCCTTCAACTTGGTAGGTATTTTACGATAGCAAAATACTCCTAAGCATGCTTCCACTTTAACGAACCTGCTCTTACTCTGTGGTTAACATCCTCTTCAATCTCTCCTTCCTTAAATCTAGGCTAAATAAGAATGACAATAAATCAAATAAAATATTACCAAGAAGGAAAATAATATGATTTAATAATCTAATAGAAAAATAATAAATCTGATGAATAAAATGATGGCCGGATCATATCACGTATACTACCACCACTAGAGTATATGTATTCTCAGTCAAATATTTGTTATATCAATAACCATTGCACATGGAAACATAAACTAACCTTTACAGCCTGGGCATGAATTTGCATATGAGAGAGTCTTTTTACCGATTAAGGCATAGACCTGCTAACTAATTTGTTCAAATGGAACAGCTAGTCATATATAGAAACTTCTTGCGGATTAAGAGTGTCTTGCTGACTAATTTGTTTAGGTTTTTATAATATAGTAACGTGGACCAAACAACTGATTCAAATAATCAAAAATACTAATTCAAATGATTATTGAACCCAATCTAATAAGATTATTTATAAGTGGACACTGATTCAAATAATCTAAAAATGTTTTTCAATCGTTAATTGTGGTAAAACAATTAAGCATCATTCGTTTTCCGAATGCCCTTTGAAAAGAGCACGGAGAATTTGCATGATTCCAAAGGGCAACCAAGTCAAAGAAATCCCCTAAACATCATTTCAGTTAAAATCAAATTGTACCAGTAAAAAACTCCAATCACAGAGGTGAATTCAGATCAATAAGAATACTTAAGCCAACATCAACAAAACATTTGATCCAACTTTCCTAGAACACCTATCACCTTAAATACCAAATGACTGATTTGGAGCATCCTCTGCAAACCTTGAAATCGTGAATTTCTTCACTCAAGAAGAAACTTTTGAACAATGTTAAAATAGAAGAAATCTTCCAATTCAAATTTGATTACTTCCTTTTTATAGAATCTATGACTTCCCATCTTCAAGATGTAGAGGGGGCAGAGAGTAATCTAGGGTTACGACCACACAACTTTAGCGAACAAAGATTGAATTGGAGTATCCCATACAGTCACTAAAATTATGGATTTCTTAGCTCTAGAATAAACCTCTGAAAGGTCAAAGACTCAAAGCTAAAGAATTCTTCCAATTTAAATTTGATTTCTTCCTTCTTCGGGAAGGGAGCTATGATTTTCCCTCTTCGAGATGTAGAGGGGGCAAAGAGGGATCTAGGGTTTCTTCATTTTCTATTAACAAAATCTTGAATTAGGTTTGGATTTTATTTTTCTATCTCCCCCACCTTCTTCAAGAGGAGATGCCAAAAAAAAAAGGACTCAATCTCAACAAAAAAAATTTCCAAAAACGGAAGTAAAATGCGTGTCTTGAAAGAAAAAGAAAACGTCAAGTTTTGCTGGCAAAGTTTAGGACACTCGAGGTTTTTGCTAGCACAGTTTAGGACACTCGAAGGGTATAAAATGGAGTGTTGTCAAAGTTGGGAAAATTCTTGCGCTAGATCCTAAATTAAACAAGGAAAACTAAAACCAATAAGAAGTGTCCACAGAATATCTTCATCGTTGCTTTTTCATCTTTCAACCCATGAATTGGGCAAAATGAAAGGTGTATGAAACTAAATTCTCAAGGGCTGACATTGAAATGATAATCCTTATGAATGGCAATGAGCCCATATCCTTTCGATGGTGATAGTAAATAGTCGTTAATGGTACTACCACTGCCTGTATTACCAGAGGTGCTACTTACATCGCCATGAGGTAATGATCATGTGAAACATTCCAAAGAATCAGACATTCTAAGGAAATAAACCTTCGATGGAACCTGCAATTTTATTTCAACTAGCCCTGACCATATGACAGAATACACATTGACACCAATAGCAACCTCAGAAATTTAAGACATTCTATCTTTGAATACAACTCAACTCAACTAAACCTTTGTCCTAGACTAGTCGGGGTCGGCTAATGATTCGTTTGGAAAATTTTCATAAAGAAGGTGAAAGGATCTACCCAGCTCAAATTGACGAAGTCTAATCCTGACACTAGTTGGGTTTGTTTACATGGATCATTTTCTTCCATTCTCTCCTATCCAAGGTCATGTTCACATTCTATCTTTGAATAAATCAAACAATTCATACCATTCAAAAATAAATAAAAATCAAACAATTCATGAGCAACTCCGGTCATCCAAGCTTCAATTTGAACCTTGAATCATTATCTGGTGACCTTTATTCAGTTTATACAACTGTACAAGCAGATTAAATATTAACAATTCCAATTCCAATTCCAATTCCAATTCCAATTCCAGCAAGCATATACCATAGACATAGTAAAAAAAAACCTGGAGACCTCCACAATCCAAACAACCTATGCTTGTCTAAGTTTTAAAGTGCATACTTGTTACAGTCCTAAGTGGGGGGCCGCCTAGGTATGGGACTGGGTGGGACCCAGCCTGGTATGGGATAGGTTTAAAGGGCCTTGCCTAACGCGTTCCATCAGCTCTGGAGCTTTTGGCGTATCGATAAGGTACCTAACATTTGGTATCAGAGCAGCTACCACGTCCCGTATTCAAGTCACGGAAGGGGCGACCTGTGGAGAGGACTACCTGGAAAGGGCTACCTAGTATTAAAAATAATAAAAAATAAAAAAAAGCTAGAGTAAAAGCCGTCAGAGTGAAGTTGCCACAGAGTGGACCGCCGCGGAAGGGGCGACCTGTGGAAAGGACTACTTGGAAAAAAGGCCAGAGTGAAAGCCGTCACAGAGTGGGCCTCCGAGGACAGCTGATTTGGAAGCGTGGTGGTATGTTACGGTCCTAAGTGTGGCCCCCCTAGGTATGGTACTGGGTGGGACCCAGCCTGATATGAGACAGGTTTAAAGGGCCTTGCCTAACCCGTTCCATCAGCTCTGGAGCTTTTGGCATATTGGTAAGGTAACAATACTAACTGTGAATCCTTAATCATTCTCTCATTCTATCTCTACTTCCTACTTCCCACACGATTCTCGTATCTGCTTTATCCTATTTACCACATTTTCCCTAACGAGACTAAAACATCTCATTAACCTAAGATACAAGCACAATAGTATCAACCTAGTTAGAGACCTGTTGGATTTGCAAAAGAGAAAAAAAAAACCTAAAAAAATAACAAAATCGGAGTATGTTATTGCGAAATCAAAACGTATCATAACAAAAAAGGGAACAGGACGAAATTTCACTCCTAAGACACAAGAAAAAACTCCATATCTAAAATTGCTTAATAAAAAACGACAAAGATAAGAGATCAAACCGGACTAATTGATTTAAGCAGTTAGATCTTCGATATTCTTGAAAACCAAGATGATAAAAAACAAAACCCTAACTGGAATACGCACCTGAAAGCAGTGGAGAAGACGATCTCTCTCGGCCGCTGCTCTCTCTCAAGAAACGAAGACACAAAAAACCCTAGGTTTGGTTTTTATATAAGGGACTGGAGGCGTATTGAAATGATCAAACATTTGAATGATCTGAACCGTCTATTTTATAGGCCTTTCTTCACATCTACCATAGCCCAAAAATCGTACGGACAGTGCAATTTTTTTCCTAGGAAATGATAAATGCGCTCTTTTCTTCCCAGGTAGAAAAAAAAAAAAAAAAGTGTGGGGGGGGGACAGCCATAGGATGACCCAAACAGTCCATTTGATGGGCCACAATATAAATAAGGCAATGATATTTTCACCCCCCCAGTACCCAGTCACGCCCCTTTTAACTTGATTTGACGTCAAGAAGCGTTAAAGTTGCACACTGTTCACATTATAAGGGGCGCAAATGAGTACTCCAGGGGGAGTGAAAATATCATTACCCTATAAATAGGGGATGGTCCCAAAAAATCATTTTCATAATATGCAGTTCCTCTATAGATTTGAGGGCTAGGATCAGCCTATGAAAATGATGATTTTCTACACACAATCTACTTACGTTACCCCCTATTTTCACCTATTTATAATTAGAGAAATTATATGGTGCCTAAGCGGGCATGCTTCTCCGGGCGGTACAACGAACATGGCACACTTAATATTTGACCCAACAACAACATTTTAAAAAGGGAAATGATATCACCACTACCATATTTTGATGATGCACTCCTCATTTTATTAGAAAGTACGGTGTGGCCCGGACCATAGGATGATCCAACCCGTCTACTAGATGGGTCACAGCCTAAAAAGGTTGCACTCAAAAAATCATTTCCATAGGTTGCGACTCATCTAGTGGACAGTTTGGACCATCCTATGGTGCGGGCCATACCATACCTTTTAATAAAATGAAGAGTGGGATCGTCAAAATATGGTAGTGGTGATATCATTTCCCTATAAATAAATAAAAACCGCGTTGTCGTTAGACCAAATATAAAGAGAGGAACCGTCGCTCGGGCACCATGTAAAAACTCTTATAATAAAGGGATGTTAGGTTTCATCTATTTATAATTAGGGAAAACAGCAGTCCGAACAAAAATAGATATGAATGGATGACAAATAGATTATCTAGTATGTGCTTATGGGGTGAGCTAAGGAAAAACATACAAATTTAGGCCATGGGGCAACCATGAAATTTATTTTATTTTTTTTCCCATGATAAATGGGCACGCCTGGCTACCGGGAATTGTTTTTCATAATTATATGGGTATGAGGGTGGAGTGGCTAAAAATCAAGAAACCAAAGTATCCAAAACTAGTGTCTGGATTTTTCGTCACTCCTCATCACCGAATACATTAGTTTTCGGTATTTGGTTTGCTGATTTTTAGCCCTTCCATCCTCATTTCCACTCGGAGACACCAATTTATCATGAAAAACAATTAATGGTAGCCAAACGTGCCCTGGTGAGAAAGGGATAGTGTGTGGGGGGAGAGAAACTTGAGAAGACGCGGATGAGTAGAAGGGTTGAAAAGTGGCTAAAAAACAAAGGAAAAGTTGATCATATTTTGGGTAGAGCTTTTTGTTTACTTCTTTTTGAGGCTTTTTATATATGACTCTCCCCACACTAAGTCCCTCTTATATCTATCCCTCTCCCAACCTCCTTTACCATTGGGTAAGGCAATATTATTGGAAAAGAAATTCGTGGAAGCATAGTTTGGCAACTATGAAAAAATATTCCATAGAATATGAATATTATTAGTCTGCCATTTTGTGACAGGCGGGTTGCTAGGGACCACTGCAAGGCATTTTGGAGGCAAGGCAGAATCTGAGCCCAACCCGTGAAATGCCTTCTGCGATGGTCCCGGAAGGGTGGGAGTGAGGATAGCATGAACAAACCCTGGAAAACACAGGGGAAAAAACCTAATTCTATTGTCGCCAAACGTAGCCTTGTCATATAAAAAAACCTTTTGGGGAAATTTTATGATTGTCTAATTGTCACAATTTTTGGGCCATTTTGGAACCAATCAAAGGTGTGGCCTCTCAAATTAATTTTCCTTTCTAGCATCTCTTCTCTGTTCACTTGTTTTACCTGGAAAGGAAAATAAAAGGTTTCCTAGGAATTTGACGTGGCATTAGGAAAAGAAATCGAGGAAAACTGTGTAGGAAAAGGTATCCTGCGCCTGTTCACGTGCGCAGGAACTGTACAGGAAAAGGTTCTCGAGAGACTGCTTGCCCACCGTTTTTCACTAGTTTTTCCGGGAAAGCAAATCCGACCAAAATAGTGGGATTTGGTTTCCCACACTTATGAGAAAAGAGACATTTCCACATCATTTGGCAATTTCCATGTCATTATTTGACATTTTCCACCCAGGCTTGTTACTTTCTCAGGAAAGCAAGTGAACACCATAATTCTGTCTTGTCAAGAAAAAAATAGGTTGTTTTCCAGGAACTGTGCAGGAAAAGGTTCCCGAGAAACTGCTTGCCCACCGTTTTTCACTAGTTTTTCCGGGAAAGCAAATCCGACCAAAATAGTGGGATTTGGTTTCCCACACTTGTGAGAAAAGAGACATTTCCACATCATTTTTGGCAATTTCCATGTCATTATTTGACATTTTCCACCTAGGCTTGTTACTTTCTCAGGAAAGCAAGTGAACACCAGAATTCTGTCTTGTCAAGGAAAAAATAGGTTGTTTTCCAAGGATTTGCTTTCCCATGAACGCAAGTGGATAGAGCCTTAGGAAAAGAAAAGGTTTCCAGGGAATCTGATGTGGCCTCTGTTCACTTGTTTTATCGGGAAAGGAAAAGAAAAGGTTTCCCGAGAATCTGACGTGGCATTAGGAAAAGAAATCCAGGGAAACCGTGCAGGAAAAGGTTTCCCGAGAAACTGCTTGCCCACCCTTTTTCACTAGTTTTCCTGGGAAAGCAAATCCCACCAAAATAAAGGGAAAATGAATCTCACACTTGTGAGAAAAGACTCATTTCCACATCATTTTCCCAATTTCCATGTCAGATGTGACATTTTCCACCTAGGCTCCTTCAAAATCCCACGAAGACAAATGAACATGCAAATTTTAGCTTTCTCGGAAAAAAAGGGGGTGTTTTCCCGGGATTTTAAGTACAAAACAGCAGTTATAAATACACTAGAGTGGGTTGTCCCAAGTAAAGGCGAATATGTCACCTCCATAAATAATAGATGGGGTCAGAGGGTCCCAGCATTTCTTCAACACACACTCTATTTTGGTAATTCCACCCGCCCATAAACAAAGATCGCGTTGTATGTCTCCTCTCAAATTGGCGAGTGAAAACAGACAGCTTTGCGTTGTCTCCTGATCTCGTTTCAAATTACCTTCACACCTCTGTTCACTTCACAGTAAGTCTTATCGGTTCAGCAAATAAAGAGCGAAACATATGGAAATAAAAGGGAAGTAGCGAATGGATCTTCTCTTCTCCTCAATGGATCTTCTCTTCTCCTCTCGCTCTCCATCTTCCCTCCACACTTCTACCATTCCCGTTTACAACACCTCCCATTACCCCAGAATACCCATCAAACCCACACGCAAATCTATGTTGTGCTCTCTGCAGACCAATCGAATTACCAAATCCAGCTACTTTGAACCTTCTCCTCCCCCTTTTTTATCTATTTCAGGTGAGCCCATTTCCTTCAAAATCCATACTGGACCACTCCCACGCAGACATAATGCGCGTTTCGCCATCTGGGTATGTTGTTTTCCATCGATTCGACCATGAATTTAGGTCTAAACTTGCTGATGAATTGAAGAGTATTGCTTTTGGTAGCTATAATATAACTTCAATTCGACTAATTGGGTTAAAAGGGTTTTGACTATATAAGGAATGCACCTCATTTCAGAAACTAAGTATGTCTTTCACCATTCGTCGAACTGCTGATAGTCATACTGGATACCTAATTTTCAATACTCTGGTATTTATTTACTCTGTGATGAATCTCTTTACTGGTTATATGAGCCATCGCCTTCACATGGTATCGTTGCGTCCTGCACAAAGGCATGCTCACTAGTTCAATATTGGTACATGGGAGCATGAAAGAACAGAAGTGTGACAAGTCTGCTTCTTGCTCTCTTAACCAACTTTCTTTCACGTTGAGAAACTTCGCAGGCAAATCCTGCACAAGTAGATGGAAAAGTAAAAACAATTGTAAACCACAAGATGAATACCGAGATTTTACATGGTTTGGCCAAGATACCTACATCCATGGGTGAGCAAACTCTAGGCTGATAGAAGCGCATGGATTCAAGTTATGCCTAGGAATGAGAGACAATTCCGAATCAACTTTGTCTACGAACAAGGAAGCTATAAGTAATACAACTATGAATCTCATGGAGAGTTTGATCCTGGCTCAGGATGACACAATCTTCAACTACGAGGAAAAAAACAATATACAAGGATTACAACTGATCCCTATTCAGAAAAGGATTACAACTGATTAACATAAAACCCTTACACCCACAACCTCAGGATGACACAATCTCTCACTCCCTCCACACCTCTCTCTCTGTTTATTCTCCCTTGTCTCCTCTCTGCAGCCACCACACAAAGAGCCACTCCGCCAAGAGAAAAATGCCTCTCTCTTGCCTACTTTATATCTTAGGTTTTCTAAAAAACCTAAAAATGCCTTTCTATTTTACCTTTCCACTACACCATGGGAAACAAGGCAACTTTCCCAACAGCCTCCAACTCGGATTGTTTACCAGCCACCTGAAGATTTTCCGTTGATGTTGTCATTGGTCCGTTGTAACTGCAAACCTCTATTGACCTTTTGAAGTACCAACTTCACACAATCGAACCACCCCCACCTGATTCGATCAACACGATCAATGCACATATGTAGCTGCCAACCTATTGACTCACCCCGTCAACTCTGGAGAGGGATCTTGATTCATCCTCCCCAATCCAAGAATTGTCATCTTGCCATCATCTGCAAGCTGGAAACTCATCTCTGCACCAACTACGAAAGAGACCCTATGCGTGTGTATGACAATCCGTTTCCACATAACCATCGAGATCTTAGGAACACCAGTCATTGTATCCATGACCAGACGATAGCATGCGATACACTCAGTATCCATCATCTTCTCTGGCTTCCTACCATTTCTCATCAACTCCTTAGCCAGGCCCCGTTGGATAAGGATGCCCTTCACCCTCATCCGCCGTAGGGTGAAACTAACCTTTCCGTTAAACATGTCGATGTTAAATTGGTAGAAACCGATTTTACCGTCATCTCAGATCACCCTTGTTACAGAGCTCCACCCCAAACAAGAATTTCTCGGACAATTTTTTTGAGACCAATGATAGCTCGAACCGAGATCCAACCATGACATCCACGGTCACTCCAACTTGGGCCCAATGACGATTGCTCCAAGTAGTCTCCAACCACAGCTCTAATACCACTTGTTGAGGAAATCTGCGGGGAAAATCCAGCCTGATCGTACACAAGTAAATGAAAAAGTAAAGATAATCGCAAACCGCAAGATGAACACTGAGATTTTATGTGATTCGGCCAAGATGCCTACATCCACGAGCGGGAACACGATCTTCAACTATGAAGAAAAAACAATATACAAGGATTACAACTGATTAACATCAAACTCGTAAGCCCACAACCATTTCCCTGTCCTCTCAACCGGACTGTGCACAAGAGGAAACCTAGAAAAGGTATGTGTGTTGTGCTGTGTGTGTGTGTGTGTGGGGGTGGGGGGGGGGGGGCACAAAATACATTTTTTTCTTCTTCTTCGCTACTTCTAGCAACACCTAGGGCCCTAGGAGTCTTGCCTAGGGCTCCAATACCTTTTTCGAGGTTTCATGAGAGAGAGAGAGAGAGAGAGAGAGAGAGAGAGAGAGAGAGAGAGAGGGAGGGAGGGAGGGAGGGAGGGAGGGAGGGAGGGAGAAGAGAGAGAAGAGAGAGAGAGAGAGAGAGAGAGAGAGAGAGAGAGAGAGAGAGAGAGGGTATCTTCTCCCTCTCACAGAATAACAGAATATATATGTGTGTGTGTGTGTGTGGGGGGGGGGGGGCTTGCTAGGGTCCATCACAAAAGGCATTTCGCAGAACGTCTATTGCATGAGGGAGCGACCACCTCATGAATAATGACAAAATCTGACAAAAGTTGTTGGAAAAGTGGGCCTATGTGGCTGCTCTCTCATGCAACAGACGCTCCACGAAATGCCTTTTGTGATGGACCCTAGAAAATCATTTTATATATATATATGTGTGTGTGTGTCACGCCCCGGTTAGTGTGCAGATATTATCCAGTTCTAGGTCACAACCCTCCCCAGTTTTAAAACGCGTCTACACAGGGAGAGGGAGAATCCACATATATAGCCCAGAAACTTTTCCTCCCTTTCCGATGTGGGATCTCACAATCCACCCCCTGGGCCCCAGCGTCCTCGCTGGCACACCGTACTAGAGGGAGGTCTCGCTCTGATACCATTCTGTCACGCCCCGGCCACTGTGCAGACATTGTCCGGTTCTAGGTCGCAACCCTCTCCAGTTTTAAAGCGCATCGCCGTCTACACAGGGAGAGGGAGAATCCACATATATAGCCCATAAACTTTTCCTCCCTTTCCGATGTGGGATCTCACTATATATATATATATATATATATATATATATATATATATATAGAGAGAGAGAGAGAGAGAGAGAGAGAGAGAGAGAGAGAGAGAGAGAGAGAGAGGTTAACCTCATATAAGCTTGTATGAGGTGGCGCTCATAAAACATAAGACGCCCACTTTGTTTGGATGATCCAAACCTTTCATTTGCAAGGACCCATCATAGATAGGGTATGTACCAAAAATCAGCTCCATTGGATCATCCTAACCCCTCCAAAAGTGGAGGAAAAAATGGGCAGATTTGTGGGCAAAAAGTGTATCCATTTTGCCCTCCACTTTTTGGATGGGTTAGGATGATCCAATGGAGCTGATTTTTTGTACATACCCTATCTATGATGGGGCCTTTCAAATGAATGCTTTGGATCATCCTAACAATGTGGGCTCCTTATGTTTTGTGAGCACCACCTCATATAAGCTATATGAGGTTAACCTCAGGAACCCTTTTCTCATATATATATATATATACACACACACACAAGGGAGCCCTTGCATAAAGAGCCGCAGAAGGGCTCTTGATTGGATCCACGTCATCAAATATAACTGATTTTACTTTTTCAACCAATTTTAAATATAACCGAATATGATGTGGATCCAATCAAGAGCCCTTGTGCGGCTCTTTATGCAAGGGCTCCCTTGTATCTATCATTGCTCATATATATATATATATATATATATATATATATATATATATATATATACTCCTAGTAGGGTATGTAAATTACACCACTCCTCTAACAAAATGATAAAGCGAAGTATATGCTTGCTATTTTACTTTTTAATTGTTTTCACTTTAATTTTGAAAGTCTTATAAATATCAAAAGTATTAACTTGCATTGTCTTTCAGTTTGAAAGCTTGGACTCAGTCTGTTGTAATTGAGAGAAATTATAGTTTAGTTTATTGACTGAAGTAAATTATAGCTTAATTTTGGCTTTCTTGGGAGTAGCAATTGCTCAAGAATTTACTTGTTAGCTGTACACTAGATGCAAAGATTTTGATTTGTCAACCTTGGCGAGGACTTTTTTCTTTGCAGAATAAAAACAATTATGCAAAAGATTGTACTTGAGAATTTTTGCATTTGACTTAAAATTTTTGCAAAATGTCTTGTACCCTTTTTATGTAAATTTCATCCTTCTGTTTCCCCCCCTTTTCTCTGTTTGGAAAAACCGAATTGAATTTCTGTTTTAGCTAAGCTGTGTTCGAACATGCAACCTCAAGTTTGTGACACTGATCACATTCCAATTGAGCTAGGATCTGATAAGAATGTGCTTGCTGCATGCTGCAACACCGGCTTTGGTTTATAGAATTGAGTTATTCTCAAATCTGGATATGGTCAGCAAGTGAAAAACCTTTCTTGCTATTTTAGCTATTGTGCAGATACATATTTTTCTGCATTTTGTATTTAGGTTGATTATACTTTATACTTGTAGTGAATATGAGGTTTTTAACCACGATGAGACAGTATTTATTGTCTTTCCCTATTTTATATCATAGTTATTGTTTGCCAGTTGCTCCTCAAAATTGTCATATTTTATTATACTCTCATGAGAGCGAATGGTAGGCAGGCATGTACTCAAATTGGTGCTTCTGGATATGATCCCTTACTGAAAAAGGTTCTGGAGTTCAAAGATGCATTTTGGAGATTTCTAAGGCCTCATACAATCCGTGGAACTGCACTTGGGTCTACGTATGTATATTTATCTTTCACTATCTCAGTACATTTCTAAATATGAAGAATTTGTATCCTTGCTTATACCTCAGATAGCCTCACTGATTATAGCATCATTCTGATGTTCACTTTTTGTTCCACTGACAGAGCTTTGGTCACAAGAGCCTTGATTGAGAACTCACAGCTGATAAATTGGGGGCTTCTGCCTAAGGCACTGTGTGGACTTCTTGCACTTATTTGTGGGAATGGATATATAGTCGGCATCAATCAGATATTTGATATTGGAATCGATAAGTATGTACAACATCTATCATGTAGATGTAGATTATCATGTTACTTGATTCTTTGTACAATGCCATCATCACAGTTTTTTTTCCTCAAACTCACATCTTTTTGTTTATTCGATACTAAAAGATATATGATGACATTTTTCGCGAACCATCTTTCCTCTGCTTGGTAGAGTTTTCAGCAATCTTAAATCTCTATTTCTTTGTTTCTGTTGGCAGGGTAAACAAGCCTTATTTGCCTATAGCTGCAGGCGACCTTTCAGTTCAGTCGGCATGGATTTTGGTGTTATTTTTTGCAGTTATCGGTCTTTTGATTGTTGGGTTGAACTTTGGACCATTTATTTCTTCGCTTTACTGTCTGGGTCTCTTTCTTGGCACTATTTACTCTGTTCCTCCATTTAGATTGAAGAGATTTCCGGTTGCAGCATTTCTTATTATTGCCACAGTAAGTTACACTTCTCTTAACCTTTTCTTGTTTCCTATAGCTAAAATATACAATGATTGGTAATCTATTACGAGGAAATATCTAGACCATCTTCTTCAACAATATCAAAATTCCTCTATTTTTTAAGTTGGTAAATGTAGTCATCATGGATTCTGAGAAATATGTAGACCATTTTCTACTTTAAATTTCCAAATATCCACAATTTCTTCCTTAGCACACTAAGAATGAGTGCACCGTGCATGGTCAAGGTTTATGAGATTTTTTTTTTCTTATGCTAATGGGTCTCCTAACTCAAATTACATACCTCGTCCAAGATTGTCAGAACCAAATTATACTTTAACACAATCACATATATGTGTCCACGGAAGAAGAGTTTCACTATTTCGGCTTAGGGTTGCAAAACCCTCCTTGGCCAAGAAATCACAAAGAAAATATCACACCCATAACCCTCATATGTGACTTATATATCAATGGCACTACCTTAAGGGGCCGTTTGGATACGCGGATTTTAGAATCTAGGTTTTAGTTTGAAAGCAGAGTAAAAGAGGGTTCATGATCAAGCTGATGTATGCTGTCTTGACAGCGTTTCTTGGATTTTAAGTAAGAGATCCAGGTTTTAGAAATCTCTCCCCCATCCTGAGATTTTCAAAACCTGGAAACATGGGACGATCTCCTGCTTTCTTGCTGTTGAAAAGAAGGACGAGAAATCAGAAACGAAGGCTGGTCTCTTTCTTCTCTCCTCTCCCATCTACAATTTTGAGGAAATCCAAGATTCTAAAATCTGCGTATCCAAACGGCCCCTAAGAAAATTACCGAAGTACGCTCACATTAGTCCGTCATGGTACCGTATAATGCCATGATACAAGACATTTACACAACACTTAGGTAGAAGAGTCATGCATGCCTAAATGGTTTTTTTTTTTTTTTAAATTTTATCAGTACATGATTTTGGCAGCTGAGCCTGATGCATGCAAGTTCAGAAGAGTTGCAGTTTGATTTTTGAACTATTGTCTTCTCTTTCTTCTCTTCATCTTGAGAAATGATAAAATGATATCTTGCATTTATAACTCTTTCTTAATGCATTTTCTCACCCTTCGTCATTGGAATGTGAAAGCTTCAGCATGTGCGTTCTTTCCCTTTTTCTTTTCTGGTCTTTTTTCAGTTATTGATTACCATTTCGTGTTTATGGCGGATGGTTGTTGCAACTTCTCCCACCATTGTTTTGCTGCTCATTAAGAAAATGTGAAACATTGAGTTGACCTTTCAGTTTCACTTTTGTTTTTTGTTCTCTCATCTGGTTTGTATTGGACCATTTCACCTGTTTTTTATGGGTGTGGCCAAACAGAAATATTATTATTATTAAATTTTTTTTTTTTTGGAGTTCTTTGATCCAGTATCCTCTACTGAACGAGCTGCCCTGAGGAGTCTCCGTGGGAGTTTTGAGTTCAATCAAATGTTGATTCTTCCAACCTTTTCTTTTCAAAGAAGTCTGATAGCATGAAATGTGGCTCATTTCAATTGATCAATAAGATAGGGACCATATATTAGAAATTTATGAACCATTTCAACAAATAAAACTATTTAAATCAATGACCATTCAAAAAAAAGTGATTGTATGCTTTGGTTCATGCAACTGGAATTAGACTTAAATTTTCATTTTATTTTGTATGAATTACAGTTTGGTTTTGCAACATTTCATCTTATTTATGCTCCTATTCGTTGAAAACTGAGCATCTTTAAAATTTAATTCCTGGATGTGTTCTTCTGGTCACCTTTCTCAGTTATTTCATGAAATTGGATTTGGCAGGTACGAGGTTTTCTTCTTAATTTTGGTGTATATTATGCCACTAGAGCTGCCTTGGGCCTTGCATTTGAGTGGAGGTGCTTGTCATTTACTATTTCATTGTTTAGGCCAATAAAACGAAGCCATTTGCATATCTCTCTCTCTCTCTCTCTCTCTACACACACACACACACACACACACACACACACATATGCATGTGTTTATACATGTGCGTATGTACATTCTCACATACATCTCCATACACACACATGTGCGTTTATACATGTGTACGTAACTATACACATATGTGCGTTTATACATGTGTGTATGTATGTATACTATAAATGCAAACACACATGTATATATGTATGCATTTATACTTGTGTGTACACATCTATATACACACATGTATAAATGCATACACACATATGTATAGCTATGCGTGTGTTTAAAAAAATACATGTGTGTATATGTACATCTACACATACATACACACACATGGAAAATTCTAACTTCCACCCTGCTTTAAAAAGTTAAAGAGTTGGGTGAGGGATATAATACACACACATAGTGCAGGAATGACAATTAACAAGGTTCTCTCTCTCTCTCTCTCTCTGTGTGTGTGTGTGTGTGTGTGTGTGTGTGTGTGTGTGTGTGTAGATAATACACACACACGTGATAAAATCCAATGTTCACGTAACCTATTTCTATCTGCAGCTCACCTGTTGCTTTCATCACAACATTTGTGACACTGTTTGCATTGGTCATTGCAATAACAAAAGATCTTCCAGATGTAGAGGGTGATCGCAAGTAAGTTAAGTGACCATCCTCTTAATATGGATGCACGAGATGGAATGTTTACTTTTTGCCTGTGGAAGCTTTTGAAATCCTCTCCTATTTTGTTTTTTCTGGTTGTGGTTCCCTCAATGAAGATAATTTCTGATATAATTTTGGTCATTCTCTTCTATTGGAAATGTCCTGGATCAATACCTTTTTTTCTAAGCTTTGAATTTTATATGAAGACATGATGTAGTGACTGATTTACTGTCTTCATCATAGAAAGCTTAGTTACTAATTGACCTGCCACTATGCTAGGTGTTTATGTACGGCGCTTAACACGACTGCCAATGTCGATTTGTTAAATGCTCATTTTTGTTACCTTATGGGAAGGCATCTGGAATTGCTTTGTACGTGTCGTTGCATCTATGCCAAGATGAAGTCCAGTGACATCCTTTGTCACGTCACGTGAAATTACTTGCTGTCTACTTTATGATGGTTTGGTGTTAGGAATATTAATTTGTTGTCAGTTAGATATTACCAAACTACAACGTGAATCAAATATAGAAAATTTCTTGATTTTGAGAAAAGGAAGGTGGAGTTTGACTTCTATATTTCCCAACATTGTCCTTTGATTTTGCACAACCTTGTTTTCTGTTAACTTAATCTGATGGAATCCTTCCACTAGCTGAAGCTAAAAAAAGAAAGTACCAAAATCTTGCTTACATCTTTCCATCTCATCTGTACCATTTATAGGTTGTTTGAGCATCAATTCATGAGATGGGATGATGAAAATGGAGAAGTGGCAATTTGATGTTAAATATCATTGTACCTCAAGATCACGTCAAGCTCCACTACATTGAGCACCGTCTTTTGCTTTTGCTGTGCCACAAATATACCAACCTTAGGTTAAAATGTCCTTTGTTTTTATTCACTGTCAGAGTTGGAGAGTAATGCTTATACTTAATGCCCATGCTTTGTAAGGAAATGAAGCAAGTTGGTGCTTCATGTACTTTTTGGATTTTAATTAGTGTTCCCTCACATGTATGAGGCAGGAGCTTTGATTTTTAATTATTGGTTCTTTTTTTACTTTTTTAGTGAATTGTGTAAAAACTTTATTAAATACCCCGCCTCGGGAGGCAAGCTGAAAGGTGTGTTGAAAGGTAATCGTATGACCGCCGATGTGTTCTAACCCCTCCTCAAGAGCAACATTGAGTCTCCATGGAAAACTCATCTCGTCCTTAACCCATTCAGTCACTTTAAGTGAATCACCCTCAATAATCACAAAATCAAGGGCATCATTAGGATCAATGAGTAGTATCCCATTTCTTAAGAGTCAGCACCTCTGCCTATTTCAAATCTTTGATAGCAATCGAAATCGAAAAAGCACATCTAACCCCACTGTCATGACCACAAACAATGCCCCTAATACTCGTCAACTTCAGATATCCTCAGCTCGTACCATCATAGTTGAGCTTTAGAGCACCAGGAGCTTGGGGAGAGACTTCCTAAGAGAACCAAAGATCCGAATCTGTAACCATGGTTTTAAATTTCGGCCGAAATACCGAAATCACCCAAACCCAAAATTTCGGCCGACCAACCAAAATCACCCAAACCCGAAATTTCAGTACAATAATGAAATTTGCTTTGATTTGTTACCGAATTTCGGCTGAAATTTAAGTATTTTGGCCGAAATTTCGGTTTCGGCTATGTCCAAAACCAAAATCGAAACTGAAATTTAAATCCATGTCTGTAACAACTCTGGACTCGGTACCATCATTGCCCAATGAAGGATGGAAGAAAAGATCATCTAAAGGACCAAATGCATCAATTTAGTAACCCCCCTGAAGATACTGCACTCACCTTCCACACAATCCAAAGTGTAGCCATAAGCCAACCTGTTCAAACTCTTCCCTCTACCAGACTGGGGAAAAGACCACACTATGAACAAGAGAGCCAACTAACTGAGAGGAACGTAGGATACCCCAACAGGGATGAACAAGGATCCAAAAATCTCACTCGGAAAATCACAATGAATTAGAAGGTGATCGACCAACTCCACCTTGCCACAAATGGCGTATCAACTGATGGTGACACGGTCCCTATCTCTCAAGTGATTGACTGTGATGATATTGTCTAGGCTAGCTATGTAGCAGAAGGCAATCACCTGACGGGGAGCTGAAATCTTCCATGCCCTATGAGAGGGGGTGTAGGGACCAACGGGGCCAGCCAAATGAGAAAAGAAGGATCTAATTGAGAAGGGACAGTTGGGACATAGTCCACACACATTTGCAATTCATCATTCAGAATTTTTTTAGCAAAACTACAGCACGCTTTCTTTGTGGTAATTATGTTCCATCATTGGATTTCTCGAATTCTATTCGAAGGAAGTTATGCTGATGTCTCAAATCCTTGATATCAAATGTTTCTGTTGGGAAAGGTGCCTTATTTCCCTGACTCTTTTGGGAAGGCAGAAACAGAACAAAAATAGAAAGTTGTTTTTTAGGAAAAAAAAACCTAAGTATAGAAGATGCTATTCATCACACGAATAATGGTGTGTGGCTGCAAGAGAGAGGTGTATCTCTTTTGGTGTCACAGCTAGAGAAAGGCAAGGCAAGAGGTGTGTTCGGCTGCCTTTGGTAAGAGAGAGAAAAGAGAGAGAAGGGAGGGAAAGAGAGAAATAGAGGAAGAGGTAGAGGAAAAGTGGGTTTCTTCTTGGATTTCTCTTGGGTATTCTCTTCGGGTTTTCTCTTGGGTTATTTCTCGGAGTTCTCTTGGTTATAGTCTTGGGTTTGAGAGAAGCAAGGAAAGGGTTGCGAGTTTGTGGGTTTGTGATTAATCCATTGTAATCCTTGTATTTTGTTTTTCTCATAGTGGAAGATCGTGTTTCTTGCCCGTGGAGTAGGCTTGGCCGAACCACGTAAAATCTTGGTGTTCATCTTGTGGCTTAATTTGTTTATTTTATCTTTTCCGTTTAATTTGTGCACGATCGGATTGATTTGCCTGACGGATTTTCTCAACAGTTTCCTTTTGGTTGCTTTTAGTCTCTAAATGCCAACACTGCACTCCTTGTGATCATATCGTCAACATTCACTATAACCAAAACTATCAATGATTGAGTGAGCTTGACAAGGAAAGAATTATCAAATTTGCTTCTACTATACTTGTTTTCTTCCTCAGAGCATGATGTAGTTTGTCGAACCATGCACTTGGATCCTATGTTATTACATAAATTACCTTCTCGAATCTGCGCACATATTTATTTTTGTCTGCAACTTCAAAGCCTTTTGGTTCTTCCACGTATACCTACTCCTTGACGGATTTGCATGCAGCCATGCATGTATACTCTTATCTTCAACTTCAAAGCCTTATGGTTGTTCTACATATGACCCCTCCTTGAGAAAACTGTTAAGAAACACATTCTTCACAATTATCTGAGAGTCCACCCAAATATGTTGTCTGGGGCTATTATGAAGTAAGAACACACTCTTATACTCTCGATTATTGGAGTAAAATTCTCCTTGTAGCCAATACCACATCTTTGATTATACTTCTTGGCCACTAGTTTGGCCTTGTTCATATCGATGTTTCCATCATGATTTGCTTTACTCTGTAAATCTGTTTGCAGCCTAATATGTTTATGTTTTAGAAGTTTAGTCAGTATCTACCATATGTTTCCTTTAATCTCAAGGCCAATGGTTGGTGGGTCATAGTGGGACTCATCAAACGATACATGGAGTGAGATTAAAATCTTCCTCGTAAACAATGGATAACATATGTAGCCCTTATGGTGATCACTCTAGCCTAAAAAGATGTAAGCGATAGTCTTCAGGAGAAAATGACCAAATACTCCTAACACCTAAATTAACCACTCCTAACTAAAAAATATATAAATTAAAAAGTTCTCTACATTTATTGATCATCATTTCTAATTTCAGTTTTTTAATTATTGAAGTTCATATTATCACCAGTAACTGATTTTGTAAGCTGTTAGAAGCATAGAATCCTCACAACCTAAGAATAAGTTATTTTTTTGCTGTTGAATGTTGTTTATCGTTTGTTGTTCTTATAATTCATTAGATCATCTTTTATTTCTTTTTACTCACTTTATATTTTTTCTCTTACATATATGTGAAGTGCTAGACGCTAATGAAAAGAGTAATCATATACAAATTCGTAGAAGTTGAGAGAGAGTCACCGTTTACATCACATTGTTATATATAAGGTTCTGCTTTGTCAGGTTAAAATGCACTGTGCTCTGAAGATGACTACATCTTGTGCATCTTGATTAATTAAAGACTCTATTTTATTGTAGCCAAATAATATTCAAATTAGTTATCATTTAAAAGATATATATATATATATATATATATATATATATATATATATATATATATATATATATATATATATTCAAACTAGTTAATCCATCTACTCATTTATGCACCTGTTTGATTTTATCATGGCTCTCATTTTCATTAAAAAAATGCCTTTTGTAGGTTTCAGATATCAACTTTGGCAACAAAGCTTGGTGTTAGGAATATCTCATTTCTAGGTTCTGGGCTTTTGCTGGCAAATTATCTCGGTGCTATATCTGCAGCAGTTTACATGCCTCAGGTGAAGGCTACTTAGATCATTTTCTTTCTACTGGTCTTAATTTGTACGTGGTTGTTGACAGTTTTGTAGATGAAGCCATTGTCTTAGTTCAAGTATTCCAGGACCAAGTTGCATTACATTTCTGTTTTGCTTGATAAAGCCCATCCAGCAAATATGTCTAGTGTTTGTCTCACATTGCATCTTATGCATCTGATTTCAAGACATCTAAGGCCAATTTTTCTGGAAACACACCCAGTGTTTCTGCAGACTGATTCAAAGCATTTTATCTGCTCCATTTGTGTATTTCCTGACTACCTTTAAATTTGTCTTGCAGGCCTTTAGACGCGGCTTGATGATACCTGCACATGCCATCTTAGCAATGGGTTTAATTTTCCAGGTCTTTTTTAATCATTTCTTGTCAGGTCTTTTTTAATCATTTCTTATTGTTGGACATAACATGCATTCCCATATAGAATTCATGTTGAAAATATGGTCTTATACATCTTGTGTTGAAGATTTAAAGAGAGTGACACACATACACACAATATTTTGTGAATTATGAATCTATTCATTGTGTAAAGTCATTTATGAACGGTAAAATTTGTTTGATTAAGCATTTGTTTTCTTGTGTTTGCAGGCATGGGTTTTAGAACAAGCAAATTATAGAAAGGTAAAATGTAACTACACTTGACATGAAGTTGCATCAATAGCTACACTTCAAAATCAACCTTTTTTTTATTTAGAATTTGTCTTGAAGGAATATTAGTTATAAGATTTGCTTAGAGGAAGGACAGAGATTACACAAGATGTCAAACAAAAGTTAGCTTTGAAAAGGGCATTGATAGGTAATTTAGAATTTGTCTTGAAGGAATATTAGTTATAACATAGAGGGGGGACAGAGGATACACAAGATGTGAAACAAAAGTAGCTTTGAAAAAAGGGCATTGATAGCTAAGTAGTTGTGCACAAAGTTGACCCAGGAAACATATCCCAATTCCCAAGCAACAATGTTGTTTGGATATGGATGACGGGTATGTTGTGCATGTGATCGTGTTGAGTGCTAGTTCAATAATTGGTTGTTATCGTATTGAGTGCTAGTTCAATAATTGGTTAGTAATAAGAAGTCAAACTGATTAAGCATGTTTAGAGTGTCGATGACCGCTGTCATCCATTCATTTAGCTGTATAAATATTACCTCTTAGGCCAATGTAAGATACACGTGCTTTCCATATAGATATGTCGGTGACACCAGTTCTGGATCTGGTCTCTTTTGAAGCCTGATCTGCTTAGCTTTGAAGATAGATCCAAATCTTGGCAAACACGTGAGTGATGGGTTTGCCAATCCTTCCAATTCATGTTTTCAATTGAAGATGATCTTTGAACAATTTCTTATGAATATTCTTCTATTATATTTTATATTTTAAAATATGTTACAGTCCCCTACCTTTGTCTCGAAGGGATATCCTGTCTATGTTTGTGACCCTGAAACATGCTCTTTCAAAGATAAAATTATGTCAAGACATCACATGGCTCGTAATTGTTATGCATTATAGTTTGTTATCTCATTCCTGATCATACGATCTTCATTTTGCAGGAGGCAATTGCGGGGTTTTATCGGTTTATTTGGAATCTCTTCTATGCCGAGTACTTCATATTCCCTCTTATCTAATTAAGTGGGGATCACTTATTTGCTTATTTACAGGGACATTGGGAAAAGATAGAGAGGGAATACTTGAGTTTTGTTGGGTATGTGTCGTGTATATATATTCACAAGGACCAGGAATCATAGTCATAAATATCTCCAACATTTTAAAAAACATCGCAATATTTTGCGATTTTTTGATAAAACAACATAATTTAAAAATTTTCCCGATATTTTTCAAATCGTCAAGAGACCTTCATTTATTATTTTTTACCGCAAAAAATATCGTGAAAATGTCGAATTAAATTCACGATATTATATGTTTTCCTAATATTGTTCTTAAATTTTATTTTTATATATTTTAAATATTTTATTTTTCTAGTTTTCCCGTATAAACTCGAAATTAGCAAGAAAAAAAATTAAAATATCTCGAGATACACTCTTCCCTAAAAATTCCCAATACAAATATTTGTGATTATGCTTGGAATGAAGCTAATCCCTTCATTCCTCCAACTAAACATATAACAATTGGTCTGCAGTTCCCTTTTTCAAGAGAAACTGTTCATGAGTCGAGTACAAAGCAAGCAATAACATATATTTTGGTTATGATTGGAAAAGTTCAATATTGGGTGATCACAGCCATTCAATTGATGAGATGTGAATGATAAAAGTCTCCTTATGGTTGGTTGGGCCTACCTGACAGTGTCGTGCATTTCTTACTTTAGATTTTCAAATCTATCTCAACAAGATTTCAGCGCCCGCCCTGCATGAACATTATTCATGTGAAAAATTCATGCTCTGTGGATTGGACACAAAATTTTGTTCCATAAAACTAAGGAGCAGCAATAAAGCAGAGGAGGAACACAAAAATATAAAACACCACAGCTTCTTTGTGGTCCTCGGCCAATCAACGTTAATGGGTCTGATCCATTCGAGGCTGCTAATCGAACGGCTATGATCATCTAACGAGTGAGATTTTCTAATGGGAGAATCAGAACAAACTTTGGTGTTCAAAGGGGACGACCGTTCTTTCTTTGCTTAATTCCAAGGTCTCCCACATCTTGGATTGGAAGGGAGAGCTATAAAAACAAGAGCCACTGAAGATTTTGGTGAAGAAAAACTCGAGAAAAGAAAGTAAGGATAGATTGGTAGAGCATAAAACAAACAAGAGGATGTTAACCTTTGAATTAAAGTATCAAATGTGCTCTCTCACTCATTTATACTTTCTTTGGTGAGAACTCACATGAGCTTTTTCTCTTCGACCTCACATTTTCTACGTGATTTTATTTGCTTGAAAGCTCATAAAACTTCTCTCATCTTTTAATTGAGATGCTCTCCTAAGGACTTGTTTATTTACTCAAGTTTCATGTAATGTTCTAACTAATAGCATGTTCATTCAAACTCTCATCTTTGAAACCTTATGCCATGTTTCATGTGATGTTCCATGGAGTTTTTTAAATATGTAATCAAACAATGGAAAAGTAGGAAATTTGGGAAAAGTTTTTCCTTTTTCAAACATTTTTTTACAAAAAATCCAAACAGGACCTCAATGGTTGGTGAGAAAAAAGAAGCCATGGCCTGTCTTTATCAAGAAATCTTCTACAATTTGCAGGGTTAGAATCTGTAAATTGGGGTGAATTTTACTCCATGGACCATCTATAGCAAGGCGTAGGAAGTAGGTAGTTTTTCATGACCTAGGTCCCCAAGAAAAGGTCCAAATGAGTGTATTAATACAAAGGCGTTGACAACAAATCAGTCTCAAATGTTGACTGCGAGGCATCACCATTACCATCCTTATCCATGAAGACTTATTCTTGATTCAAGCTTACCCAAGAAGAAAATGTGAAAAACTGAGTACATTAGGCATCACCATTACCATCCTTATCCATGAAGACTCATTCTTGATTCAAGCTTACTCACCAAGAAATGTGAAAAACTGAGTACATTGAATATCTAATCTTATTATTATTGCCATTATAAAAGAAAAGGGAAATGATATATGTGCCAAGTGTTTCGGTAAACATGCGCTCCACTTGTTTGTCGTGTAGTATTTAAAGGGTTTAAAGAGCTTTTTGAGAACCGTAATATCTTCTGAAATCCCTTTAAATACTACACGACAAACAAGTGGAGCGCTTGTTTATCGAAACACCTTGGCGCAGATATCATTTCCTGAAGAAAATTCTTCCTTTGACTAATGTATATGATATGGTGACATTTTACGCATAGAGGTCATGCAACGCGAACACCTCTATGCGTGAATTTTTTGGAAAAGTTTGGAAAGGAAAAAATTTTCAGCATTTCTTATTTTTTCATTGTTTAAGTACGCATAGAAATTTTTTTTTAACTTGAACAGAGTCTCAATTTTTATTTAGAGAAGCCTTTAATTTATGGTGATATCTATTTAAATTAGGGCTGCAACTCGGGTCGGGCGGGTCGGGTTTTGGAGAACCCAACCCTACCCGAGAAATATCTCGGGTCGGGTCGGGTCGGGTTTTGGAGAACCCAACCCTACCCGAGAAATATCTCGGGTCGGGTCGGGTCGGGTTTTTTTTCGGAAAACCCACGATTCCCAAACCCGGCCCTACCCATGATAAATCTCGGGTCGGTTCGGGTCGGGTCGGGTTTTTTCACGTTGACGCAAATTTTTAAGGAAAATTCTTGTTTGGCAAGGCAACTCAACTCATAGAAGCAGAAATTACACTCACATTACACTTGAATCAAACAATGATGTAATTACACTCACATTACACTTGAATCAAACAATGCTGTAATCAAACAATGTTGTAATTACAATCAAACAATGCTGAATCAAACACTTGAATCAACTCAACTCATAGAAGCAGAAATTACACTCACATACAGTAACAGTGGGTGCGTGGGTTTTCACTTTTAACTTTGGGATAATTACATTTACACCCCCTCTAGCTTCTGACACATCCACTTCTACCCCTATAGTTTAAAACGTGACAAATACACCCCTGTAGTTTCAATTTGTTTAAGGTTTGCCCCCTCAGCTGAAGGTTCGTCCATAGATTGAAGGGTTAGGATGATCCGATGGAGCTGATTTTTTGGGCACACCATATCTATGTCAGAACCCATCAAATGAACGCTTTGGATCATCCAAATAATGTGGGCCTCTACCCGAATCCAAACACTACCAAAAAATCATCCAAATAATGTGGGCCCACATTGTTTGGATGATTCAAAGCGTTCATTTGATGGGTCCTGACATAGATAGGGTGTGCCCAAAAAATCAGCTCCATCGGATCATCCTAACCCTTCAATCTATGGACGAACCTTCAGTTGAGGGGGCCTACCTTAAACAAATTGAAACTACAAGGGTGTATTTGTCACGTTTTAAACTATAGGGGTGGAAGTGGATGTGTCAGAAACTAGAGGGGTGGTAAATGTAATTATCCCTTTAACTTTTAACTAACAATAGAAAAAAATGTACATACTATAACTTATGTAACTCGGGTCGGGTCGGGTCGGGCCCCTTCAAACCCGGCTCGACCCGAGATTCATGCGGGCTTTTGAATGCTGAACCCGGCTCGACCCATGAAGACTTATTCTTGATTCAAGCTTACCCAACAAGAAATGTGAAAAACTGAGTACATTAGGCATCACCATTACCATCCTTATCCATGAAGACTCATTCTTGATTCAAGCTTACCCACCAAGAAATGTGAAAAACTGAGTACATTGAATATCTAATCTTATTATTATTGCCATTATAAAAGAAAAGGGAAATGATATATGTGCCAAGTGTTTCGGTAAACATGCGCTCCACTTGTTTGTCGTGTAGTATTTAAAGGGTTTAAAGAGCTTTTTGAGAACCGTAATATCTTCTGAAATCCCTTTAAATACTACACGACAAACAAGTGGAGCGCTTGTTTATCGAAACACCTTGGCGCAGATATCATTTCCTGAAGAAAATTCTTCCTTTGACTAATGTATATGATATGGTGACATTTTACGCATAGAGGTCATGCAACGCGAACACCTCTATGCGTGAATTTTTTGGAAAAGTTTGGAAAGGAAAATTTTTTCAGCATTTCTTATTTTTTCATTGTTTAAGTACGCATAGAAGAAAAAAAATAACTTGAACAGAGTCTCAATTTTTATTTAGAGAAGCCTTTAATTTATGGTGATATCTATTTAAATTAGGGCTGCAACTCGGGTCGGGCGGGTCGGGTTTTGGAGAACCCAACCCTACCCGAGAAATATCTCGGGTCGGGTCGGGTTTTTTCACGTTGACGCAAATTTTTAAGGAAAATTCTTGTTTGGCAAGGCAACTCAACTCATAGAAGCAGAAATTACACTCACATTACACTTGAATCAAACAATGATGTAATTACACTCACATTACACTTGAATCAAACAATGCTGTAATCAAACAATGTTGTAATTACAATCAAACAATGCTGAATCAAACACTTGAGTCAACTCAACTCATAGAAGCAGAAATTACACTCACATACAGTAACAGTGGGTGCGTGGGTTTTCACTTTTAACTTTGGGATAATTACATTTACACCCCATCTAGCTTCTGACACATCCACTTCTACCCCTATAGTTTAAAACGTGACAAATACACCCCTGTAGTTTCAATTTGTTTAAGGTTTGCCCCCTCAGCTGAAGGTTCGTCCATAGATTGAAGGGTTAGGATGATCCGATGGAGCTGATTTTTTGGGCACACCATATCTATGTCAGAACCCATCAAATGAACGCTTTGGATCATCCAAATAATGTGGGCCCCTACCCGAATCCAAACACTACCAAAAAATCATCCAAATAATGTGGGCCCACATTGTTTGGATGATCCAAAGCGTTCATTGGATGGGTCCTGACATAGATAGGGTGTGCCCAAAAAATCAGCTCCATCGGATCATCCTAACCCTTCAATCTATGGACGAACCTTCAGCTGAGGGGGCCTACCTTAAACAAATTGAAACTACAAGGGTGTATTTGTCACGTTTTAAACTATAGGGGTGGAAGTGGATGTGTCGAAACTAGAGGGGTGGTAAATGTAATTATCCCTTTAACTTTTAACTAACAATAGAAAAAAATGTACATACTATAACTTATGTAACTCGGGTCGGGTCGGGTCGGGCCCCTTCAAACCCGGCTCGACCCGAGATTCATGCGGGCTTTTGAATGCTGAACCCGGCTCGACTCGAAACCCATGATACCTGAACCCGACCCAAGCTATTTTCGGGTCGGGTCGATGCGGGTCGGGTAAAACCCGGCTCGAGTTGCAGCCCTAATTTAAATAAGCCATAACCAAATCATTTCCCTCGAAATTGTGGAAAGTAAAAAATGTCCAAGGAAAAGCTTTTCTGCGAGAAATATTTTTCCTGTAATCCAAACATTGCCTTGCCAGAATTTTTTTGGTTCTTGGGATTTCTGTGGAACAAAAAACTCCCCGGGAGATTGATGGAAAAAAAAAACTCCATGGAAGTATCCCGGTAAAATAAAAATCCCATGTTTGGTTGACCGGACTATGATGGGAAAAAATTTGGTTGCTTGAACTGTTGGGAAGAAAAAAATTCTTCTGCAAGCTTATTTTTGGTTCCTAGGAGTTTTTTTGTTTTTTTTTTTTTTTTTTTTCAGGGTAGGGTTTCGTGCGGGGTTATTTTGGTTCCTGGGACCAAAAAAAAGTCCCAAGAACCAAAAAAAATTCCGGCAACCAAACGGAGTTGTTTTAGATTTTAAGAAATGATTTTGAGTCCAAAACTGATTATTGGACTCATAATCAAATGCAATTTGAGTCCATTTCTTCAGATTGGAGGAAGTCATTTCAGGGTAATATGAACCCTATTGCCCATATCATCGGCCATGAAGCCCTTGAACAAAGTGGAAGTCTTCATCCACATCACTAGGTATTTTACAAATGCATCAGATATTTCAATACTGAATCAATAAAATGAAATGTACTTTACTAATACTTTACAAATTTCATGCCCACAATCACTAAGGATCTACAAAAACAAATGCCAATGAAATTATCTATCTTCACTATTCATACAAAAGAATAAGAGAATCAAAGAAGATCAATTTTATCTAAAAGTGGTTGTTGTTGCTACTGGTTTCTTTTAACAAAGAAGACACCAACCCCCTCGGACTAGGCGTTGACATGTTTCGAGGGGAGAAAGCTCTTGAGTTCCCAGCACTTCTTGGAGACAAGTTAACTTGCTCTAAAGCACGATTTTGAAGCTCTGTAGGGTAGTCCCTCACGCATCCGATTCGAGGTCCAGCTCCCGTTGTCCATTTGAAAGACAACTGCCTTCCAAGTTGATAAGACTTCATTCCTTTCTTCGAATTGATCCTGCGGAGGATCGATTCTTCTGGTACAACTTCTTCTGCATCACCCTGATCCTCAAATAAATTCCGCTTATTGGACATGTAATGTTGTTCACGACTAGATGATTCTTCTACTGTTTCATCACCACCTGATTGAGATTCAGTTGAGAAACTGTTGCGACTTAGACCTCCCATAGGTCGACCTTCTGTCTCTGAATGCTCAAACAAATTCATGTTTTTTGGTATTGTAATGTTAGAAAGATGTGTCTGTATGTTAGGAGGTTGCTTTAACTCAAGTTCCTGTTCCCTGTTGGTGTTATTTGTTTCCATCTCAGTCATCTCTCGACACAAGTCTAGTTCAGACATGTTACTTCTAAGACCCCCATGTTTGCTCTCAAAATCGTCGGCCTCGTCTGTTGGACTATTCTGAATGAGACAGAAATAGAGGGAATGAATTAGTTTGTGCCTTTTTTGCCCTTGAAATTATACGCAACTATGTACCATTTCAAAAAAAATTAATTATAGGCAGCTATGTTTATATTCTAACCTTGACATCAGTGAGATCAACTTTTCTTTCCTCGAGAAAGGTAACAAAGTCCTGAAAATTTTCCTTGGTTGGGCGATAATGCCCGCTGTGTGGCCAGACAGCCTGTTCAAAGATGTGAAATAAGCATCCATATTATCAATCATATACTCGTAAAACTATAAAAATCTGCAGAAATCGGCTTAGGAAGTCATACCTTTAGGATTCCATTTTCTACGACTAATCTCCCAGCGGCAGATGTCGCTCCTCCAGCCAAAAAGCTTGAATGTTGAAATACCCCTTTTTGTTTCTGAAGCATGAAGAAGGCAAACAGATGAAGTAAATTCACACAGAATGCAAACATATTTGTGTGGTTTTGTGGGGAATAGAAATTCACCTGCCCGACGTATAAGTTCTTGCTAGTGCTAAGAACAAAGATCCACTTAGTATCTTTGGGTTCTTCAGTTGTATCAAGGAGACTTCTGTTTTGTTTGTAGAGAAACTTCCCATCCTCCACAATAACTTCATACGCCTCTCTTTCTTTCTGCAATATGAGCCAAAACTTTTCACTAAGTTGTAGTTTATAAGGACAAAACCTTAATATATCGAGTGACTTGATTTGTGTCACAGTTACATCCACCAAATCATTTCCAATTTATACTACAAGGAGATGGGTCTTACAAAAGGTGACTCACCGGACCGAGATATTTGATGCACTGTTGTTGAAGCTTCGGTCGAGGGCATTGATCGAGATTGAACTCTTTCCCCTCTCCCACATCCAACCTACAAATACAAAAGTCATTTCCATGAGCCTTTCGCCTTGAGTGGTTGGAGAGGCCATGGTATTTCGCCTTGAGTGGCTATTTGTTAGGATTTTTCCGCTTTGCTATATTTAGCCTTGGGAGGAGTATTTCAATACGGCTGATGAAATTTTGGTATTTTGTGGTGGGGAGATTATTGAGTAAAGGTAGGCATGGTGTAAGACGATGGTACCATGGAAATTCTCTGGGTCGCACTTGGTATTCTTTCGTTCTTGGTATAATGGAGAAAAACAGGCTATGGGTATTGTATTAATTTCTGCTTTTAAGTTTCCTGGTCCATGGTATGCCCTGACCAGCCTTTCAGATACTTTGTAATACAGGATGGGACTTCTGGTCCCCAATGTAATCTTAGTATCAATGAAAATTGTCATCTTTAAAAAAAAAAGAGTCTAAAATTTTAAGATTCAATTGAATGGCTAGTTCCAAGTACACATACATAATCTTTTTTTTAAAAATGTATTGATAGGTATTGTGTTCTTCAAAACTGACCAATAGAAGAACATCTGCCTGCTGTCGCATTGGAGCCAACTATCATAATAGAACTGGAGATTATGCCCATATCGATGGCGTGGATCAATCTGTGTACAAGAAAAAAATATTACACTTAGATGACCTACATCGACAAGTCTAACACAATCTAGACAATGCTTACAAGTTGGAAACAGTAAATAAACTACAAATCACACACAATTAAGACACAAGTCGTGGTTCGGCAAGATCGCCTACATCCATGGGAGAGACCATCTTTCACCGTGACCAACAAGTGCAAGAGATTACAAGGAGATAATCGTCAATTCCTTAACCCAATCCTTACACGCTCAACACTCACAACCCAGGAGATCAAACCCAAGAGCATCCAACTTCCAATTGAATCCCCTTCCTTTTCCCACACGTTCAATCTGTCTCTCCTCTCTTTGCATAATATATAACAATACCTTATATAGCCTGGGTCAAACACCAAAGCTTCCCTACAAGCTCCTCTCTCTTTGTTTCTTATTCAAATAAGGAAATCCCCATGAGGAAATAAAATCTTAGTCAAACTAGGATGGGACACACTTGTCTCCAGTGGGATAAGAGACACAATCCCAACAAATACAAACTTATGAATATGTACAAAAGCATGTTAAAGCCTTCATATTCAAGACATACCGCTTCGAGCCAATGCTGTAAAGCAAGTTTCCGAGCCTTCTCATCCTTGGATAAACCTTTCCCAACCTACAATAAAAAGCAGAAAAGCTTACAGCCTAGACATAATATAAGAAACATATGATAACAAGTTTTTGCCAAATTCTTTAACATTTCATCCAGACATAGCACATGATTAGTTACCTTAGCAGCCCTGGTTCTCGCCCTCGACCAACGAGAAATTGCTGATTCTGGTTTACCAATGTCAAAAAATGACACCGAACTTCGATTGAGTGCTGCAAAATCTAACAACTTCCACCTACAATAGGCATTAAAAATTTAACATTTAAAATGTCGAAGAGCAAAATAAGGGAGAAAAATCTTAATAGGAGATCCAAAGAAACATACCAGCACTCCTCTGCAAGAACAGCGCAATCTGCAAGCTTTCGTCTTGTGCGAAAGCTTTTGTACACTTTCTGCAACTTAATTGCCGCTTCATGTTTTGGGCTGTTCAAGCCCAATGTGGGTGACCCCGGGATCCTCTCAGTTAAACTGTTTGAACTCTTAAACCGATTGCCAATTTGTTGGTCATTGAAGCTATCAGATCTCATTGCACATTCCTTGGCCAAAGAAGGGGTCTTTATGGAAATCATGGTTTTCAAATGGAAGGGATCCAACTCCCTTCGCTTAAAACTCAAAGATCCTTCTATGATCATCTTTCCAGACCCAAAAGGATCTAATACGGTGGGTTCAGTACCTTGACCATTGAAACTTACTGATCGATACACGGTCTTCACATCGTCGCCCTTGAAACTGATGGATCTCACAATAAGAGCTTCAAACTCCTCATCCAAAGCATCATAATCAGCTCCAGGACAGGAGAAAGTTATCCCCATTTTATCAAAGAGAGATTCTCTCTTGAACTTTTGCTGACAAAAACTAGAGATTTTACCAAAAAGATCTGTGGGTTTTGATAGGCCAGAAATGTCAAACAGATTTCCTAATTCCTGATAAGACAACAAAGTGTATAAAAATTTTGGTATGTCTTGCATTAAAAGTGATTACTACATATACAACAGCATTCAAATCAGACTTTTCAAAGCTATGAAATACAAAAATAAAACAGACAGAAAATTGAAAGAGGGTTATGAACCTCAATCAAGAAGACCCAAAATTAAAAAACATGAATGTGAAACAAAATCAGGAAATAAAAGATCTCAGAAACTAATTCAAATGATGCAGGCAAGACCTTTCAAAACCATCTAATACAAAAATAAACAGAAAAAAAAATGTTATGAACCTCAACACAGAAAACCCAAAATTAAAAAACATGAATGTGAAACATTATCAGGAAATAAAATATCTCAGAACGTATTACAAATGATGGAGGCAACAAAATGATCCAAGAAAGATCTTCAAACACAACTTATTTCTACTCACTCAAACAAAAATAATAAATCCAAAGAAATATGTTGAACACATATTCGCCACGCCAAATACACTCATAAATTCAGAGAAATATCACCAAACCCCCTTCCATCAACAAATTCAAAAAATGAAATATCAAAATTAATATTTTTAAGGAAAGAAGTAAGAACTAAGAGACTAATCTAAATGTCGCAGGCAACAAAAAATGACCAGCAAATGATCTTGAAACACAAAATGCATTTAAACCAAACCAGAAAAAATTCTAACATCCCACACAAAACCATTTCCACAACAAGACATAAACTCGGTAAATCTGAATGAATACACAAAACCCATTTTCATTCAGCTGCATAAAAATAAAAATAAAAATATAAGGAAACATAAAAAACCCACTTCCATAGAAGTAAGCAAATTCAATAAAATCCAAATGACATAACAAGCAAACAAAAATAAAAAAAAACATGTTATGAATTAAAATGGCGCATACCTCTATAGGGGTCCTCGAGATCAGCTCAAAGATGAGAATGCCAGAGAGAGGTTGGAATGAGAGAGGGAATGAATGAAGAAAGAGAGGACCCAAATGAAGAGATGGGTTTGTTGTGGAATATTGGATACAAAAACCCCGATGAAAATAGGAAGTTGGTTTTTGAGGCTTGAAGGGAAAAACGGGTCGTTTTCCCTCGCTTCCCTCGCTGGGTATACGGTATACCTGTCTGATTTGTGTTAACTGTTAAGTTGTGTTTTCCAAGCTAATCTCTACCGTCGAATTTATAGGCGAGGGGATGAGAGAGAGAGAGAGAGAGAGAGAGAGAGAGAGAGAGAGAGAGAGAGAACAATACATGAGATCCAAAGTCTCCAACCACGTGTTATTGACTTTCCAAGTAGTTTGTCGTCTCACACCGTAAAAACCCAGCGGTCATTTCCTATTTCTTTTTTTTTTGGGGTAGGTATGATGGGGTTAGCCGACCAGATACTGATCTTGTTATTAGTATGGATTTGATATTGGCACTCCCACTTTTCTGATTGGTCGGTTGGTCCGAGGACCAACTATAGACTCTGAAAATAAAAATAAAGAGTCACTATAAATAAATAAAAAAAGAAAGAAAGAAAAAAGGAATGATAGTGCAAGGGTGCCCTTGCATAAAGAGCCATAAAAGGGCCCTTGATTGGGTTCACATAATTTTCTGTAACCTTTTAAAATCGGTTGAGAAAATGACTTGGATCCAATCAAAGGCCTTTTCCGGTCCTTTATGCAAGAGCGCCCTTGTAACTATCATTCCTCTTAAAAAATGGAATTCATTTATCATCTTTCTTTGTGATTTGCTAGGGACCATCGCAGAAGGCATTTCACCGGCCCGCTGTTGCATGGGAGAGCAGCCATATATGCCCATTTTTGTCTTATTCATTTAATTCATAGCTGGCTGCACTCATGCAACAGCCTGTCCTCAAATGCCTTCTGTGATGGTCCCTAGCAAATCCCTCTTTCTTTTATTCGAAGTAAGCCATTTCACAGCTGACTTTTACATGAGAAATCAGCCACCTCATATGTTTTATTTTCATGGTCATTATAGAAAACTTTAGTTTTAGTTAAACATGTCTTTGTTTTTTTTTGTTTTTTTTTAAATAGCAATTTGTATTAAATGACAAGGAAGCACCCGAGAAGAGGCAACCCGGAGAACAAAAACAAGAAAGAAGAAATAGGGAAGAAGAATAAAAGATACAACAAAAATAACAAAACTAAACTACGGAGGGATGATCGAAATAGGGAAGATGATCCTTAAACATATCTTTGTTTAAGGATTATATCATGTCAAAGACCCCTCATTATCTAGGGCTTGTTCGTTTAAGATTATAATAACTGATTGTGAGTGTCAAACCGATTACTCTACTCAAAATTACCTTTTAATTTGAGTCCAATAATTGGTTTAGCACTCACAATCGGTTGTCATAATCTTAAACGAACCAGCCCCTAGTAAGCCATAAACGTAACAAGATAAATCAATTTACTCCTTTTTTGACTTTGAAAGAAATATGCAATTTGATCTTCTTCTTTTCTTTTTTTTTGCTCTGATATCCATATTGGAAGGGGAAATTACTTCCTACTATCATCATCAACCAAAGGTGGGATAACAATAAGGTGCTGTTTGTTTTGGATTTTGAGAACCGATTGTAAGTACAAAACTGATTATTGGACTCGAATTTATGTTTAAATTATGGGCCTACCATATGTCATCTCGAAGCTACAACTAGTAACGTGGCGTATGTTGCAAGCTATTTAAAAATACAATTATTAAAAGGAATTTCAGTTTATTGTGAAGTATTATTAGTAGAAGTTATGTTTTATTGCATAGATGATGTAAATGCACACGAAGAATGCCAAGTCTGTCAAATTTCAATTAGAAGGAAAACGACCACTACGTCAAATTAGAAAGGACAAAATTTCAAAGGGTTTGTAAAAGAAAAAACACATGAAGTTTCCATGCATTTTAAGGCACGACTGACTTCACAATTGACTTCTACAAACCTAAAATATAAAATGCACTTTCTATCTTATCTCTTGTGATGGTGAGTGAAAATAACGTGCCCTAGAAAGGAATGTATTTGCAAAGCACAGTGAAAATTTTACAATAAACTAATTTTAAAAAAATTTACAATAACATTTTGGGCAGTGATAAATCGACCCCCCAAAATGATAAATCGACTCCCATGTGCCTATCTCTCTCCTCTTTCTCTCTCTAACCCAGAGGAGAGAGAAAGACACATGGGGAGTCTATTTATCACTCCCCTAACATTTTTTAAGAGAGAAAAATAAATCCAAATATTAAAAACATAAGGCATTTAATGGTAATGGAAATGTACTTGTATAAGATAGTTAATTGCAATAAAAACATATAGATTTATAGGGCATTAAATAGTTTGAAGTTAAGCCCGGACGGGTGTGGCTCTTCGGCATAAGTCTCGGGTATGCTCCCTGGAGACCAGTGATCGAATCCCACCCGGACTTGCCCGATGCACGTGGTTTACGGGCGATTGCGTGCATCCGTAGGGACTAGTCCTACTCCCGAAGGGGGTGGGGACATTCTACGTTATCAAAAAAAAAAAAATAGTTTGAAGTTCTACCAATTGAACACAGACTGCTAACACTGTGCATTAGATTAAGAATTTGAATTTTAGTCAAATACACACCATTTTTATTTCATGAAGCACCAGTTAAACCTAACCCTAAAAAACAATTATGTTCTGCTTGTAAGAACCCAAGTTTAAAACCCTTAACCCTAGACCCAAAATCCAATTCAGAACATTTGATTCAGCCATTTAAAAATACAAGGCAGTGTCGGAAAGTACTCCACCGCTGTGCCTCTTAACAAAAAAAGGAAAATAAACTGATATCGGCACCCTTACATAAATTCACAGGCCTCTGAAGTCAATGAGTTACGCCCCGACTTTCTTACGGTGAGACAAACACATCGTCATATCCAACTGGAATTTCAAATCCCTATGCAGAGTACTTTAAGACGTACGGAGTCTCACTGTGTTCACGTGTCGATAGCCAAGCATATCGCTGAAAGGGCGCCGGTAAACGGATGCGAAAATGGTCTGTTTATTAAATTCTCGCCATGCTATGTTTTGATATCGGCACCCTTGTTTTATTTTCAAATATCCTCACACATTTTGCTGGCTGATATGTTCCCAATAAAAGCTTGGAAGTTGATTGGATTTGTTCATCCTAGTAAAATGATGCCCACTTATGCCCAGAATTAGGGAGTAGAATTGGCAAGTAATAATTTAAGGGTTCTAATAACAAGTGCCCTAATTAAAGGCACCCCGTTAAGGTGCATTGGAAAAGAAATTTTACAATCATTTTACACATATTTTCATACTTTGACGCCCATTTTAATTATTTGACTAATTAATTAGTTGAGGTTAGCACTTAACATGAGGATTAATTAATTCAAGGTGGATATACATATGCATAAGGATGATCACGGTCCCCTATCCGTGTGATGCACATGTACATTAATCTGATCTATTGATCTGGGGGATAGCCATGGATCCAATTCTAAACCCTAGATCAGACTTTAAACAAAAGCCGTGTTTTAGGATATTTTGTTAGAAAATTGCACATGATCTATAGATAGGATCTTCGCAAGCAGCCAGAGGGCAGCAGTCACATCGGGCCGGGCCAGGCCATGGGCGAAAAGTATATGAAATTAACATTATAATCATGCTTATTCATTTTTTCGACCAAAATTTTGATTAAGTCCATTCGTTGATACCCTTAATTATGTTCCAGTAAGTCGCTTGGCAGGTGACCCATCACCTCCAAACAACTGCAACCCATGTAAGGGTTTGTCCACATAGTTGAATTATTACTTAATTACACACCTAGAAATCCTTAATATTTTTTATGAATGATAAATGCTAAACTGAAGTGTGCCCTAGCAAAAACCAGCCGCAAGGGCACCCCTTTAGATCCACATCACCAACATGCATTTATAACAGCATTGAAAATGTAAAAGTAAAGAAATAATAAGGGAAATGATATATTCACTCCCTTTTCTCTCATGGGCCACCCCCTCTTGTGTATTTATGACTACTCTTTTTACACTACAACGGAGTGGCCCGAGGAAGAAAAGAAGGCAAATAATAAATGCACCCTTCACTTTAGCATTCCTCTATTTTTACGATCTCCCAAATAAGGTTGTAATGAGTTGATTAATTAGAGCATGGGAATCAGGGGTATTCTCATATTTTATAAGATTGAGGGAGGTGAGTTCCCTAGCTCTTGTAATTAAATAAGAGACATAAGGAGCTGGAACGCATAGACACAGAATATTAGAGTCAATACATCAAAACAGCTGTATTTGTATGTCGGGATTTTATTTTCCAAATCTAACCAAACGCCTTAAATTCTCCGTTTCTATCTCCTTTTGAGTCCAACGCGTCTTCTGCACAACACCACCGACCCTGTCACGAGACTCTTATGTCTCTATCCAAATTTCATTCGGCAATTTCTTAACTTTTTGCCCTTTTTCTGGCTGATAACAGAATAGTACGTAGCAGTGTTGACTAATCCTTAAATAAACCATTACCTACAAAATACCACCCAATATGCATGTCTTGCTTCACGTACCTTGGATTTAGGCCACCCTCAATAATTTATGAATAGCATAGTATACTTAATCGGACGCCAGGGAGGATAAGTGGCCCCACTTGACCTCACCCCCCCTACTTAAAAGTCAAAACCAAGTGAAAGCTTGGTGTAGGTGAATCTTGAAACGCCCAATTTAAGATGGACAGTGATGAGAAGTTGAGACCGTGATCCTTTTGGAATAGTAATCGGGTTCACATAGCAAAATGTTTGGTACATAAGATTATATGCAAATATTTTGCAAAAACTTTGGCATATAAGATTGTATGCAAATATTTTTCTGGAGGTGTTCAAAGAGGCATTAGAGCTCTTTTGTGAGCTGCCTCATGGTTTAATATATGCCATATATATCTAGCTCGTAGTCATGGAGTCAAGATTCACATGTGGAAACTCCATGACTAAGAGCTAGATATGGCATATATTAAACCACATCTTGACTCCATGACTACGAGCTAGATATATATGGCATATATTAAACCATGAGGCAGCTCACAAAAGAGCTCTAATGCCTCTTTGAACACCTCCAGAAAAATATTTGCATACAATCTTATATACCAAAGTTTTTTAAGTTAAATATGATTATATATTTCCAAATAATGTCCATTTTCACATAAGATTATACTAAAAGAATCTTAATTGTAAATAAGGAGCAATTTGGGTGGAAGGTTGGAGCACAAACAATTGCAAATATTTTTCCGGAGGTGTTCAAATAAGAATTTGCTTCATATCTAACAATATTGATATATTGTTAGATATGAAGCAAATTCCCTTATACTTCAACTGCGAACACTCTCTCCCACCCCTGGGAACACTCTCCCCCCCCCCCCCCCCCCCCCCCCCCATCTTTTTGGGTCGATCACACACACAGCACATGTGGCCTCTCTTTTGGGTTGGCCATGCTCTTGGATCTTTAACATCAAGGAGTTGTTGGGTTTAGAACTCAGGACCTCTCGTGAGGCAATAGCTCTGGATCCTCTGATACCATGTGAAATGACCAATTACTTCAAAAGCTTAAGCTATTAGAGTTGGTGTTATTTAATCATTTATCCTTCAACACCAACATCCCAAACTAATATTACTTTGTTGAATGATGGTAGTACTAATGTAACTTTGTTACGTTGACCATGATGGTAGTTTATTAAAGCAGTGCTAGTTTGATTTTAAATCCAAAACTGATAATTGCACTTGAAATTGCATTTAATTTTGAGCCCTATAATCAGTTATGAACTCAAAATCAATTCTCAAAACCGAAAACGAAGAGGGCCTTAGTAAACATTGCCTAGGCGTGTGGATACTTTAGAGTGCATTTGTGTGCACATCCAAATTACAATTAAGAGGCAAACTGCAATCTAAAAAGTCTCATATTGCACCCAAATTGCAATTTAGGTTTACATCCAAACGAGGCCTCAAGAGTGTTTCTGTTGATATGTGCTTTTGCGTGTACTAGATTATATTTGGTGTTAAGGTTAGCATAGCCGGACCAAAACATTTATTTTGTCCAAAAACAAATATGCTCGAATCAATCCAAGCCCAATTACAAGGAAAATTTTGGGTCCGATCTGGCATGCTGAGTCCCCTAGTTAAGTGACATTATTCCTTTAATTTACAAAATAGCTTCTTTGGCATGTTGATTACTTGGATTAAGAGGTATAAGTACGTGTATGGTATGTGCCACTGAAGTGAAACACATGGATCATGTGTAGGGAAAACATGGATGCTCAAAGAAAATCCATGAAATGATTCCATTTGAGAATTAAGAGCCCGTTTGGATGCCGAGAAGATTTTGATTTGGATTTCTCACATTTAATTTGCAGCCCTTTTTGCATTGTAATTTGGATCGGATCAAATTCTTGGATTTCTAACTCAGCAGTTGACAGTGAAAAAAATCAGATTTCTAAATTTGCTGTGGAAATAAGAAATTGGAAATCCACATATATGGCAGTTTCCTTCACCCTCTTTGCTCCTCTCCACAAGAAAGTACAGCCCCCCCCACCCTCCCTTCCCTCTCTGTCTCCCTCTACATGAGCTGCCGGATCTACTCAATTTGTATTCAAAACTCAATTTCAAATCAAAAGACAAAATAGGAGGTATCCAAATGGGCCCTAAGAGTAATTTCTAATTATTATTCCAAACCAAGTCATACATGGTAGCATGCTCGTAAATGTTAAGTGGGTCAGCTTTGGGAAATGACCCATTTAGCACTTACAACTGGCAAGTGCAAGGCATGCTCGCACTCGGATTGGGATGACTAGAAAAATACAGGTAATATACCTATCTTCTCTCACCAAGTTTTCATGCAAGAACTGGGGCTCCACAAAGCTTCACGTGCATTGACCTTAAGGGGGGGTTAGTCGGGAGGGATTTCAGCGATCTTTGGCGGATTTGAAGAATCCGCTGTTAGTCGTAGGTGCCTTTTTTAGCGAACTCTCAAATGCGCCCTTAGTGGAAAGTTCGGCAAAACATGAACTTTCACCGCTGCGCGAACTTAAAGTCACGGGTTATATGTAAAAACCTTGCTTATAATGTTCACCCCATCGAGGTGAAACTTTAGAAAGTCCACACGTTTACGTTTTCGTTTTCGCACAACCCGTCTCTCCAAAAAGAAGAACGAACCCTCTCTCTCTCTCTCTCTCTCTCTCTCTCTCTCTCTCTCTCTCTCTCTTTGTGTGTGTGTGTGTGTAAAAAGAATAAACCTTAATCTCCCTCTCTCTCTCTCAAGAACAGGGTATGCTAATCTGCCTCTCTCTCTCTCTCTCTCTCTCTCTCTCTCTCTCTCTCTCTCTCTCTCTCTCTCGTTTTTCCTTCCTAATCTCATGAACCCTAATCTTACAGCTTGGTCATGGAAAAAAGAAAGGAAGAAAGGGATTTGTTGTGGTCTCCCCCTGCTCTTTGTCTTTCTTCCATCTCCTATTGTTTTTGCAATCTTGGGTTTGAGGGATTTACCATGCCTTTGTTTTTCCTATTTATTATGTTGTTTTTAAACTTTCTGCTCTGCTCTTTTTTTATTCTTTCTGTTCAGTTTTAATCTCAGGATCTTGAGTGCTGAAGGAAGGGATTTTTTTATATCTCTGGATCTTGAATTTGCTTGTATCCATATATAATAGACCAACTAGCTCAGTGAGTAGCCATTGTATGAACATGGAGAAGTCTCATGAGATTAATGGAGTATTGGTCACTATCAACTTTCCATCCCAAGGGGTTTTCATAGCTAACGAATACTTAGGATCAAGAAAGAGGGAAGAGAACCAGACATCCTATGCAAGCTGGACCTTTACGAGACCATGTTGATTGGAACTCCTTAAATTACATACTAACTAGGATGGGTTAGGATGTGCACTGAAAGTAGTCATCAATTCCTATATACAGTAGCAAACACATGTTTTAAGTCCGGACTGCAAGCAGACATCTATGTGTTTTTTAGTGTGCATTTTGCAGCAATTACTTCTGTCACTAGAACTGGTAGCTTGGGATTTCTCAAATGTTTACAACATTTTATTGCATTTAAATGTCAATAAAATGGGGAATAACTTCTTATCATGGAAACTTAGTATATGAACCATCTCTATCACCCAACAACTGCACATGCTAATTGATGGGCCACTTCTTGGATGGGTCATAACCCGACCTGTATGCAAGAACTGATGAACATGGTAATGGGCAAAGATAAATAAAGGGTATGTTGATGAGATGGTTAGGACCACTTGATTGTTTGTGATGGTTTTAAGGCTATCATGTATGAAAGAAGTAACCATTGATCCATCCGTTGGACTGTTTAACATGGTGCGTGCATAGATGTAGAGATGGTTTATTACTCTGAGTTTTGGTATATAGCTTATTGCTCATGTCTTCACTCAGATGTAAGATGGTATATAGCTCAATATACGCGTATGTGCACATCCTCAAAAACATCCCCATGATTTTCTTTGCAAGAAGATCTTTTTGTGAATATGCATTTGTGCCACAATTACTTCTGTCACTTGAGTATCTCATTAGATTAACAACATTTGAGTATTTGTTGCAAGCTGCAATGCCTAGTATCTCATCATATTAGCTCAAATGAGTTTCTCATGTCTATGCTATCTCTTGTAGAATGTGCTTTTTTCAATATGTTGATCATATTAGCTCTACTCTGAGTTTCTCAAGTAGAATGTGTTTCTTTCAATGTGTTTCTCATCATATTAGCTCAAATATGAGTTTCTCATGTCAATGCTATCTCTTGTAGAATGTATTTCTAGCAATGTGTTTCTCATCATATTAGCTCAAGTATGAGTTTCTCATGTCAATTCTATCTCATGTAGAATGTGTTTCTTGCAACCTCCTAATTTCAAATTATCAAGATTCTAATAAACATTAATTTGTTTGTCTCTATTGGCATGCCAATTATGAATGCTTTTTCATTTTGTTAGTTGCAAGTGAGAAGACAACATCTCCCTATAAGCTAGAGAGAAGACATTATGTTTGTGAATTTGATTACCAATGACCTTTCACTAGGAAAAGAGAGATAAAAGCTACCACACCAATGTTCACGCAATCAGATTCTGTACTGGGCAGTTGATTGTTTGTCTTAATTTAATGTGATAAGTGCTGCATTTGACCATAGAGTGGCAGCATTGGCAACTTATCTTTTTTGTTGAAACTATAAATTGTTATAAAGATTATATTCTCAAGATTCTAACAAATATCAATTTGTTTGTAGATGTCAAAGCCAGGAAGAGCCAAGGGTGCATACGAGCAATGGAGTATTCAGGAATCTCGAGAACTACTGAGGATATTGGTGGATGAAGCCAATAATAGAGCAAGGCAAACCGATGGGTCTTTTTCCAAGAATCACATCACGACTAAAGTCTTGCCAATGTTGAATTCAAAATTTCGATGTAACAAAACATATGACCACGTTAGGAATAAGCTCAGAGTATGGAAAAGAACTTACAAACCGATTGCAGAGTTAATGGCGTCCAATTCAGGATTTGGTTGGGATCTATTTAGTAAAAAAATTACGGCCCCAGAAGAAGTTTGGGATGCCTATATTGCGCTAAGAAAATAATTTATTTTATAATTGTTGTATTTTTTTTACTGGAAATAGTAACTAAGAACAAATTTTGTCTTTCTTTGATGTAGGCCCACCCAGAGGCTGCCATCTACAGAATAAAGACAATTGAAGAGTTTGAGGACTTGAAGACAATCATTGGCCAAGGATTCGCTGTTAGTTCATACGCTGCACAGGTTTCAGAGACTGGCATAAATATAGGTAATGAGGGAGATGACTTTTTTAATGTTATGTTGGATGATGATATAGGCAATGGGGTAGATGCCTTTGCTGATGATGCACCTTCACATGTGCCGCCTAGTCATTCTACCTCATCCTCAATGCAGCAAAAGAGTAGCCATGAGGGGGTCACTTCATCTTGTCAGAGGGCACGACTTGGTACAGGCCTCAATGAAGGGCTTGTAGAATCATTTACTGAGCTAGTTAGAGAAATGAAGGACCTTAATCCCAAAAATGCCAACCACGCCAATTGGCTAAAGGCACTGAATGAGACTCCAAACCTAGAGCGCAACCTTCGTTATAGGGCCCCTGAGTTCTTTAATACCCCAGAATTCAAAGAGCAATTTGTAGATATGGATGTGGAGGCTCGCAGGGATTTTTTGTTCTGGAAGTGCGAAAATAAAAGCTAGTAATTGGGAGCATGAGGAGAAAGTTGCTTATTTAGACTGACATCTTTTTGTGATTTTGTGGGGATGAAAGTTACTAATTTAGATTGATATCTTTTTGTGGTATTGTGGGGTTGAAAATTGGTTATCTAGACTGATTTGTTTTTGTGGTTTTGTGATATTGTGGGGATGAAAGTTACTTATTTAGACTGACATATTTTTTAGGTTTTGCGGGGATGAAAGATACTAATTTAGACTGATGTCTTTTTGCGATTTTGTGGAGATGAAAGTTACTTATTCGATATTTTGGATTTATATGACAGTTTATGCAATTCTTCTTTTTTTAATATTATTATGTGGTAAAAGATGCTTTGGATTTTATGGATTGATAGTGTGATTTTTCTTAATTTTGTTATATGTTAAATGTGGTAAAAGATACTTATTTTTTTGTTGAGTTGAGTTGAGTTAAATGTGGTAAAAGATACTTATTTTTTTGTTTATCGGATATTGTTCTTCAATTTATTCATGCAGACGAATTATGTGCAACTGCGTTGTAATCGTTATTTCTAAGTAAATGTGCAACCAACTATTTCAATGAAAATTTTCTAACCATTCAATCATAAATCTTGGAGAAATGCTTACCTAAATGGGCGGTTCAGATCCGACCTTGGAATGATCCAGCTATCCATTTGATAAGTCTTGCTTTGGGTCTCTTGTGGCCTCCATTGGAGATCCAGAGCAGGCCCTATTAAGTGGGCGGTTTAGATCGACGGTATAGTTGGCCAGATTTTGGGGCTATAGGAGATCCAAACCAAGCCCTATCAAGTGGACGGCTCAGATCAATCTAACAACTAACTTATTACTGGCTTAGACAGGTGACCCTATGACCCTGTCCAAAGTGAAATGACTACTTTGGCCTTGCACTTTGTAGGACCCACTAATGCATAATATTACTTAGATATTTTAGTAGGGCCCACAAATCCATGGGATCGTAGTAAAAATAGATTATTAAAAGTCAAGGACTTCAAATTCATGTATTGTTGATGACTAACGGGTGATTTCAATGTCTGCATGACTCTAAAAAGTCCCGCTGGAGTCCCCAAAGTCCAAAGTGTCCGCACATTAAAGTCCAAGTCCCCAAAGAGTCATGGACAATATGGAGAAGTCCGCACATTAATGTCCGCACATTTAAATCCCGCACGACTAAACCCCCCTAAGTGTAGTGAAATCTCTCTCTCTCTCTCTCTCTCTCTCTCTCTCTCTCTCTCTCTCTCAATGCTTTATTGGGATTGGAATGAGTAGTAGACCAGTAGTAATGGTGTTTCTAAGAAATTCAAAACCCACCACGTCAAAACAATTCCTTTCTTAGCATTGGAATGAGTGGTAGACTAGTAGTAATGGTGTTTCTAGGAAATTCAAAACCCACCACGTCAAAACAATTCCCCTTCTTAGCTTCTAGCTTTACACCCACAACTTCCCCTACAAGTTAGCCGCTGACTTCCAATCTTTTATGACGTGGTCCTTTCAACTTCGTGTCTTATCTTGATGCGATCCGTCTCATCTTGTTTTGGCACCGTGCGAAGTAAAAAAAATTAATTGCTTATGGCCCACAACTGGAAAATTTTCACGATAGTAGCCTACGAGGTATGACGATACCCTGCACCAATCCTGCAAGTCTCACAACTCTGCAATTCAAGGCACAAATCTATGCCTTGAACCGATACGTAGGGACCAAAGTCCCGCAAGACAACTCCAACCTTCTTGAAGCGAGGCAAGGTCCTGCAATGCTCTGTTACGATAAGCCTAAAGACTTAGGCGCTCACACCACCGCATCGAGGGACCATTTGGCTAAAGCCACCTTAGCACAAAGTCATGGAAACGCATAGAGATTGACCTAACCACAAGGCGAAACTCTTTTGCCCTAATTGAATTATTGGAAGGTTTTTCTCTTTGGAGGATTTTTTTTCCTTTCCATAATTTAGAGGAAAATTATATGGTTATAACTAATTTAGAGGGAAATCATCATTAGTTGTAGGTCAGTCTAAATAAACCTTGAACCACACTAGTTTAAGTAATTTTCTTTCATGTGTATTGAAGCAATGGAAGAGCAGGAAATCTTCAAGCGTTTTTCCTTTCTAAACTTTTTTCCAGAAAATCCTTGCAAGCCAAGCAAGGCCTCTATTTCTCACGGATGGTTGCTTGTCAAAACGTTTTCATTTACATGGACTGTCTCCTAATGGTGGTTACTGACTTGGGAAAACATACTATAGATTACTAATTTGGCCTAAAACAGGGATCATGTGTCAATCCACGCTAAAGAAGCCCATCCCAATTACTAAAAAATCCCAACAAGTGCAATGCAATGTAACGGACTTACTTATAAATCCAACAAGGCCCTTGAAGAAAAGGTATTTGTCGTCCAAGGTCCTTTAGTTTTGGATTTAGAGAGTAATTATGAGTTCAAATTTGAGTCCAATAATCAGTTTTTAACTCAATGAGTTCTAACAATCCAAAACAAACATGGTTTAAGATTGGGTAGGCCATGTTCGTTTGAGAATGACAACGAATTGTGGTTCCCAACCCAATTATTGGACTAAAACTTAAACGTGGTTGAGTCAAGTAATAAGTTTGGGGAGATGAATTTTTTGCCCCCGTGTAGGATTATGCGCCCCTCTTTTTGCGTGAATTATGGCAGACTTTGACGCTTTTGACGTCAAATCACTTGAAAACGGGGCGCATAATCCTACATGGGGTGAAAAAAAATCATCGCCCTAAGTTTGGCACTTACATTCGGTCGTCGTAATCTTAAACGAACAATGCAAGTGTTTTGGATTATGAAAAGCAAAAAAAAATTCAATCAGAAATGCTTTTCTTGCAATCCAAACAAGGCATCGGGTCGTATACCATTTGAATGGAGCAAGACGTCTTTATCTATGATTTATACAAATTTGCGTAACAGACCCGATAACTCCTAATTATATCTCACTCACTCTCTATAGTCTATACAATTTGAATGGAGCAAGACGTCTTTATCTCTGATTTATACAAATTTGCGTAACAGACCCGATAACTCATAACTCTCTCTCTCACACACACACACACATCTGAAAAATTAAATGATAGGAGAAAATAGGTGAAAAGTTCAGCATTTCCTAGTCTTTTCTTTACACTGATATCCTCTCTTTCTCTCTCATCTGACAAATCGAATGAGAAGAGACTTTGGTTGGAGAAAGAATTAACATGACTAGTTGAGCTAAGTCAACCATGAGAGCATTTCCGAGCCTTTTCCTCTCTCTCTCTCTCTCTCTCTCTCTCTCTCTCTCTCTCTTGTGGGAGGTTTGACAGAGTACATGAGAGGAGATTAGCAAGAGAAAGAGAACACGGAACTAGTTGAGCAAGGCATACACCATCATCCTGTTCCCGAGTATTTTCTTACCACTTGTATCTTCTAAATGCTCGATTGGGATTGGAATGAATAGTAATAAATGATGCTTCCAAGAAAATTCAAAACCACCAAGTCCAAACAATCCATTCATTTGGCCTCTCTTATCTTCTAACTCTATGCCCGCAACTTCTACAACTATTTTGTTCTAGAACTTAGCCAATGACCATTCAATCCCTCTTGTTTTACCTTCATGTTAAAGGTTTTATTTATTTATGGGTTAAAGTGAGCATGTTTTTCACAGATGTTGGTCGTTGATTAGTTGAGACCAGTGGCAACAAGGCAAAAGATCTCCACATCATGGATTTTTTTTCTTTTCAAACACTCATTTTTGTATTCCTGTATGTGGTGGCCATCAACGAAGAATCCAAGGGCCTCACCACTATGACATTAGATGGTTTGATGGGTTTTCTATCATAGGTGTAGAAGTCAGAGGAAGGTGATCTTCAAAGCTAATTTACCTTGAAAAGGGAGAAAATAGAGTTTCGGGATATGCCGATGAAAGTAAAAATGTATGAAATTCAAAGAATAAACAAAATGATAAATATAGATCTTATCACAAAAAAGGAAAGATAATGACTCAAATCGAAGGTACATTTTAAAATTACTCATTGATGAAACTTCTTCCACACAAACACAATTTCAAAGTAAACCCTCGATCATCAATCGCATACCTGCAACAACATCATAGGTCAGTCATACTCTCCACATTCAACATCAGCACTTTTACCTCCATTCAGTCATAGATAATCACAACTCTCATACACTTGGCATCTTTATTCAATGCAACCTGTACAACTCTCGTATGAGTTGATCCAACCTTTCAATAAGTTGTACATGGATGTGTTGAATATATGTTAATTTGTATGAGAATTTATATGATGGGTGGCTGTGAAAACACGTGAAGTCTCAGAAAACAGGTGCAGCCCACTTTTTTTTGAAGATCCAAACCTTTCATCTGTTTGGGCACAACGTAGATAGGTTGTGCCCCAAAAAATCATTTCCATAGGATGATCCTAACCCTCCGATCTGTAGAAGATTCCATAAATGGTTTTTGGAAATCTCCATATTCAGATCAGTTCATATCGGAGGGTTAGGATCATTCAATGGAAATGATTTTTGGGGCACAACATATTTACGTTGTGCCCAAACAGATTAACGGTTTGGATCATCAAAAAAGTGGGCCGTACCTACTTTTTGAGACTTCACGTGTTTTCACGGCCACCCATCATATAAATTCTCAATTTGTATAGAATAATAAATATGATTACATTTTTCTTAAGCTGTGATATATTTTCATTGGTTATTTTTTGGTAAGTAAGTGAACTTGAACACACAATCTTGCGCCAACATAAAGCAACTTCCACTGAGACATGGGCATATGCCTTTGTTATTGGTTATTTGCATGCTTATAATGATGAATGTTATAAAACTAGGACAGTTAGCCAATTTGTTACTTAATTAACTAACGATCATCAAAAGATTGGTCTGCTACTCGTACAGAAAGACCAACGTCGTTGAGTTGGTTTAGGCTAATTGTGGAGAGGTGAGAACCCACTCTAATTCCATAAGAGATCAAAATGAATGTAGGGCTATTTATATATTGGGATGGGATATCATATATGAGGCAGGCAATCCGAGTGGATGAGAACTTAACGAAACACATAGTTTGAGATTGTTTGAGTCTTTTGAAGTATAACATGACATGTTTCATACCACACGGGCAAGAGAACAGTACATATAGTTAATAATCTGTCCATATTTCTATTACTGTGTAAGAAGTCAGTCTCATTGTTGACCCTTTGCACCCTTAGCACCCTCCAGGTTGTTAGGAGGCTGATGTTGGGTGGGTGTAACTTTGGAATGTTTACCCATGACCATGATTGATGCGGCCAACTAGGACATTATTGGGAAAGTGACTAGTCTGATATTAAATAATATATAAGCTTAGAAAAGATTGTGTGATATTACATTATGACAATTGTAATATAGGGGAAATCTCTATTTTCTAGCATTAAATTCTTAATAGCATATTTTACTTTGACATTTCCATATTATGATTCACACTATAGATGCTAGAAGTATAATCCATGTAATAGTGCTTTGAATGATATTGTAGATATTTCATTTTGTTCTAAATTGGCCTGATAAGGGTCAATAGTTGAAGATATAGTTCCAATGAGATGTGTGTCTCCAGGGGCGGGGCTACATATAGCGTGGGCGTGCTCCGCTCCCCCTCTCCAAGTGTGGGGGTGGCCACGGCCACCCAATGGAATGTTCAAATATTCTGAACTTTTTAAAATGAGAAATTATATGGTGGCCGACTGTTAAGGCCCATGAAGGTGGCACGATGGACGTACTATCGTTGATATTTGATCCAACAACAGCCTCTTAAAAAGTGTGTTGCTGTTGGATCAAATATCAAGGGTGGTACCACTTTGATGGTCAGGCACCATATAAAAACTCTTTTAAAATAGCTCATCTTTCAGGCCCCACCCTCCCCCCGGTTTCCCTCACTCTCCCTCTCCTCTCTTATGTGTGCTGATTGTGTTTGAGCATAATCCCTCTAGGCTTTGGTTGGAATGGAGAAGTTGGATAGTTTTATCATAATTAATCTAGGCTTCATTTGTCATAGATAAGTGAATGTCCATGATCCTAAAATTCTCTCTCCGGTCCTGGTCATCTTTATCTGTCCCCATATCTAATAGGAGTAATGATGTGAATGCCCAAGGGGGACTAGTAAACAACTCCTTATGTGTGCCGACTGTGTTCTAAACCTTCGAACTGTTCTCATTGCGACCATATACGTGTGACTTCACAGGTGGTTCATATGTCCATGGAGAGGTTTTTAAAATTTACTTCTGAAACACTTATTTTCAAATTTTCCTAGGCAGCATGCAATAAAGAACATCCAAATTCTGCCACAATCATAAAGCAATATGCTTATTCATAAATCCAATAATCCAATTTTACACCTTAACCATCAGATACAAGCCTTCTTCTCTAACACTTGAAATAGTCAATACTAATATTTCCAAAAAGAAACACATCAATTGCCTATTTTATCTCATAGCCCTAGACAATCACATTCTACCAAAAAAAAAGAATATTTGATCCATCTCTTCACAGACTATAAGAAAAACTCTGTCACACTCAATCAACTCTAGCTCTCAAAACTACCTATCATAATATTCACTAAATCAAAAGACCAATAACAAAATTAAACTACTGCAATACTAATAAGAACTCTGATTCTCTACCTTATTCATATATCACAATCTTTGTCCTGTAAACAGAGTAAGGAGAAAGGGCTTCATTCACAGCCAGGAAGGGGGATTCACTGCAAATACTACCTCGGTTCATTATTCCTGACACAACGGTCTACTTCTACAATAAGAAATTTTTAGGTCATAGACATGGAAATGTCTGTGCAATCTAGATTGTTGATCTTGCAGCAGCAGCAGCACATCACGACACGGCCCACATGGTCTTTGTCCCATGCCGAAGGAAAATCCCATGCACAATAAAAGGACCACAAAAATCATTCATTTAGCTTTTCTTAGTGGAACACTGATCATTTAATCAAGGTGTGCTCAACATAATTTGACTGGCAATTCTCTCCAACCAATATCCCAACACTATACGCATTCGATTTACCACCCTAATGGGCATTTTATCGAACATCTGGTGAGCATTGTTTAAATCGTCAGTTCACCATTGATTTTGCTCCTTCTGGGTTGATTCCTGTTAATGGGTGTTGGATATATTCGGGTTACCTCTTTCACCTTCTTGCCATTCCCACAATATTCCCGTTGCTCTGTTACCGTTGCATCCTTGTTACTATTTATATTCCCTTGACAGATATGTAATCTCTATGAATGAAACACAAAAGAAACAATCTCTCTTCCCGTGGAGTAGGCCATTGCCGAACCACGTAAAAGTCTTGTCCCATTTGATCTGCTGTGTATTTTTAATGGGGAGGTTAGAAAACGAGTGAAATTGGCAGTGATGAGTGCAGGGTGTGTGGTTTTATCGTTTTTATCTCGATATAAAAATGAGCTTCGATGAGCTCGAGAGAGCTTAAGCTCAGCCATGGGAGAAAAAGGAATAGAGATTACCTTGCTTGCACTAGGAGAGATCAATCGGGACAGTTGTTGAAGGAGGTGCGAGTACATATCGAGACCGAGAGAGAGTTGGTGCGGTGGTGATTGAAGGTCACGAGAAGAGAAAATGAGCGAGAGAGTGAAGATAGGAACATAGTTCTATCTTGGAAAATGGACGTTGTTTTCTGGAAGTAAAACTTTTTCCAGCCAATTTTTTTTCCTAGGTGCCCCAGATGTTAGAGGGAACCTTGTTTGGAAAGCAAGAATTTTTTTTCCTTTTCACAGTTCAAAGATAAATAATAAGAAAAATTCTCAAAAAATTGTGATTTTTATCTGAAAATCTCAAAAAATGGTAGAGTTGGCTAATTTTTCAAAAAGGGGTGAAACGCATCCCAATGAGTGTTTAAGGACAAAAATGCCCTTATGTTGCCTTTCCCTCCAAGAAAGTAAGCAACAAATCCCAATGCATTTCACATACCATTTTGACTTTTTTACCTTCTTCTTCCCATGCCAAAATCAAACTCCATTGGCTGTTGTAAAAATTCCAAACGAAATTCCGTTGCAGAGAGGTGAAACTCCCCTCTCCTAAAATGTAGATTTTATTGGATCTTTTATTTTTCTTTGGCTATCAAACATAAGCTTCGCAAGTAGGTCCATTGTGATACATTTGCATACATTTAACATGTTCCTTACACTGCTATGGTGTATTGTCATCATCTTATTTACTTGTTAGGGATTTGTTATGGTTGTGTTAGGCATTTGTTATTGTCATCATCATCTTTCCAATGCTATAGTGTATTGTCATAATCTCTCTATCTCTCTATTGCCCTCTGTGTTTCTATTTGGAGTAAATCAGGATGAAACTCATGTCTATACAATTACAACCACTATTTAAATGTGTAGAAGCAATATTTTGTTCTTGGAACCACTGTTGATATCTGGGAACCGGTATTTAAACACTCAGAAGCAGCAATTATACCTATGAACCACTATTTACCACTATGTGGTGGTTCCAAGGTATAAATAGTGGTTTCAGAGTAGAAATATTACTTCAGACAATCTAATATTACTTCAGTAGATGTCAAAGTTGCAATGAATTTATGAACAATGGGTTAAATAGTTGTCTAAACAGTAAGATCTTATCGTGGTTCATAGTTTAGATGGCCTAATATTTGTTCCGTTTCGAGAGTTTAAATTGTGAAATTGAAATAGTTATGCAGTCAAAACCACAATAAAAAGTGAGAATGACTGTATTTATTGAATTTTAAATACTCGGAACTACTAATTAGACCTATGAACCACTAATTATACATAAGAACCACTAATTTTACCTAGGAACCACTATTTACCAATATGTAGTGGTTCCAAGGTATAAATAGTGGTTACAAGGTAGAAATATTGCTTCACACAATCTAATATTACTTCAGTAGATGTCAAAGTTGCAATGAATGTATGAACAATGAGTTAAGTAGTTGTCTAAACAGTCAGATCTTATCGCGGTTCATAGTTTAGATTGCCCAATACTTGTTCCGTTCCGAGAGTTTAAATTGTGAGATTGAAATAGTTATGCAGTCAAAACTACTATAAAAAGTGAGAATGACTGTATTTATTAGATTTTAAACACTCGGAACTACTAATTAGACCTAAGAACCACTAATTATACCTAGGAACCACTAATTTTACCTATGAACCACTATTTACCAGTATGTAGTGGTTCGAAGGTATAAATAATGGTTCCAAGGTAGAAATATTGCTTCACACAATCTAATATTACTTCAGTGGATGTCAAAGAAGCAATGAATGTATGCACAATGGGTTAAATAGTTGTCTAAACAGTCAGATCTTATCGTGGTTCATAGTTTAGATGGCCTAATACTTGTTCCGTTCCGAGAGTTTAAATTGTGAGATTGAAGTAGTTATGCAATCAAAACCACTATAAAAAGTGAGAATGACTGTATTTATTGGATTTTAAACACTCGGAACCACTAATTAGACCTAGGAACCACTAATTATACCTAGGAACCACTATTTACCAGTATTTAGTGGTTCCAAGGTATAAATAGTGGTTCCAAGGTAGAAATATTGCTTCACACAATCTAATATTACTTCAGTGGATGTCAAAGTTGCAATGAATGTATGAACAATGGGTTAAATAGCTGTCTAAACAGTTAGATCTTATAGTGGTTCATAGTTTAGATGGCCTAATACTTGTGAGAATGACTGAATTTATAGGGTTTTAAACACTCATTATATATAGGAACCAATAATTATACTTAGGAACCGCTATTTACCATTATGTAGTGGTTCCAAGCTATAAATAGTGGTTCCAAGGTATAAATAGTGGTTCTAAAGTAGAAATATTGCTTCACACAATCTAATAGTATTTCATTGGGTGTTAGTGTTGCAATGAATTTATGAACAATGGGTTAAATAGTTTTCTAAACTCTCGGATGTCTGTGGAACCCGATCCGAGGACGAGTGCGGCGAGGGACGCGAGGTCCCCACAGCAATCCTCAAAGATCTCCACAACGGAAGAGAGCTCTGCCAAGGAACTCTCGAAACGGATGCCACCCTCACAGCATAGCATGAGTGGCGATATAAAAAGAAAGAGATACATCCTGATCCGGAGCCAGGGCTCGAAACCGAGATATATCTGAAAATAACTCAGAGTCGCCATCCATGGACACGCCATGGAACCAAAAACAAATGCTCTGTTTGCAATGGATAACCAGAGATACAAAAGGTCTGTGCCTGATGACGAATGGAGAAGGTCCGAAGAGCGCCCCCAATTCGCCCTAGTGCGAACACTTGGTCTCTTATGCCATTTTTCATTAACTTCGAAGAAGTTTGGGTAAAAATCATGTGAAATGGGAACAAATATCCCCGAGTGAACGTCTACCTAATCATGCATGACTCGGGGATGAAATAATAAATACACATAAAGTAAGATAAAAGATGTGTCGCCTAATCACAACTAGGTTATGAGTGACATACCTAACTGGTGTCTAAGTTCTGGTGGACAAACACATGCATGCTACAGCTACAGGTATAGGTCTGCACAAGAAAGTAAGAAAACACAACAAAACACACAACATAACAAAACAACAAATCCTAAGACTCTAAACGATCTAGCCCAAGTCCTCGGATGGTCTGATATTCATCCAAAGAAGCCTACGTATCCCCGCCTCCACGAGAATCAAGGCAACGTAGTTCTTCGCGCCTATTCTAAGCTATGATGCCTAAGACACCTAGCCCTCTATCCTTAACTCGATCTAAAAGACCGGACCAATTATTAAAGTTTATTGTACGATTATTTAAATTCCAGTGAATTGTGAATTTTAGGACACCCTATATGCCCTAGCTAAATGCAGGTTAGCCCTAAGCTAATGCAGGTGGTTCCTACAACCTATGTGTAACTAGGCTGTGCCCTAAGGAAAACAATAGGATTGCTAACGTATCCAAGACCTAGTCATCAGTCGGCGATGTGAATCGCCAACTGACCGGACGGAGGCGTAACAAACCCCTAACTCTAACACAAACACAAACAAGCACACAACAAATCAAAGACAAACTCCTAACTCTAAAACTCTCTATCTAGGACAAACTCCTAATTCTAGAGGAAGATCTTGTTGAAAACAAGGTTTTAAAGGTTTTTGAAGAAGGTTTAAAATATTATTTACAAAAGTTTGGCTGGACTTGGGATGAAGATCCCAAGCTGCACTACGTACCTCGTGAAAGAGGATCAAGCCAACGTAGTTCGAAAATCGAACTCGCCTAATACGCTTCTAAAAGAAACACTCACACTTCAGATTTTTTAAGGTTTTTTATATTTTCAAATATTTTTAATATTTTTAAAGTTTTCAAATGTTTTTGAGTTTTAAATTTCTAATGTTTTTTGGATTTTAAAGTTTTTCCAATACTCTAAACCTTTAAAAGTTTTCAATCTTAAAGGGAACACGCAAGAACAACCACAAACTAGGGCAAAGCCCTAAAGCAAAAGGGGAAACCCCGAATAAGCAACTAGCGTATCAAAGAGATGATCCACAACAAGAAAGATAGTGCCCCAAGAACAGAGAAAACGATCCAAGATCCCAAGCAAGCAAAGCTCTAACAAGACTGAGTTAGTCTCTAATCAAAGTTAAGAAAAAGGTTATCAAGTAAACTCAGATTTCCATTCAATTATTATAAAAATAAATCAAGTGTTAAGCAAAGAAGAATTTTCAATTAAAAAATACACAACCTATAGCAATCATAAAATGATAAACAACATAAATTAATCCAGACCAGCCGCTGGATAGCCTAATAAAGCAAAAACAATATCAAACACTTCTATGCCCAACCACAAACACCACCCCAATATGGGGATGAAATCAGATGATGCTAAAGTAATCATCTGATATCATAATACACATGATAATATTTCTAATCCCGCCTTGAAATCAGACAGTACTCATGTCGATAATATCGAATAGAGTAGTCATCTGATCTCCTTCTTTCCTAAAACAATTTATTTAAATAAAATTAAACAAACATGATAAGCTTCAAGATAATCTCACCTGAACAGTCCATTCATTATTGTCTTCAGAACCTAACTCAATGCTCAAGATAAGAAGAGTATTAGAAATATCAAAAGATTATGATAATTCCAATTAGCAAAAATTTCAGTGCATACAGGGGACATCAACTTGTGCAGATCCAAGTGCGAAGCGGTGAGCCACAAAACATAAAGACGGGCTCCAAGTAACCTTATCATTGCCCAGAGAAGGGTTCTTTTTTTTAAAAAAAATGGTTAAAAGAAATCCAAAAGGCTGGGTAGGCCTACTAAACAAAGAGGGGAGCGCTACTTGGATTGAGCGAGTCCCCTAAAGATGGGCTTGGGCTAGCGCCTTCATCGCCCACGGCGATCTGAGATTACATACCATCTTCAACAATAACAGCAAGCTAAAAGCTCCAAAACTATGGAAATAGACTATCCCTCAGTAGAATAGATGAACTTATAACGAAATCAAGAAGTCGTGGATTGAGTAAAGATGGAAAGTGGCAACTTCTCTTCCCACGCATTTGCGCTTTGACCATCTGCTGATGATTCACAAAGGGCTAACAATTTATCCTGCCCAATTGCCTTAGTAACATCTAGTCAATCTTGACAGACGAGAAAAGATAATGAACAAAGTAGAAGGACATGAGAAAGTCGATCATGCCAGTGGATAACATGATAACAAGGGCCATGGCTAGTGAGTAGCCAAGGTACAGAAGAGCTGACACAAGACCACTCAAACTGCGGAGGTTAAACATCCAGTAGTTGATAGAATGTACGAATACGCAGAGGGTAACGAAACTAGAAGCAAAGAATGCTTTCCGCCACCATCACCAGTCCTCCACACAGAGTTGCATGCACGTCAAGACCACGGACACCTTGGCATAAACGATAACAAACCAGAGCATGACGACAAGCAAGAAACTGAACACATAGTAAAACTTGCCAAACCAGAGGCTAGAAAGGATGAAGAAGAGCTCAATGAGGAGGCTACCATCATTCCTACAATCCGAACGCCATCCCCAACCATCACACAAAGAAGCTTCAGGCAATTTGTCTCTCTAACTGCATCACCCACAACAAGCTTCCACCCAGAGAGCTCCTCATTCATTTGCAATCATCAAATGCCTCAATTATTCTACACAATCTCAGAGCTTATATTCGTCAAATACGATCAACAATATCACAACGAATTACTGAGCTTGAACCCCTACCTAACACTAGATTAAACAACATAATCCTCCTTAAATTCAGCATGAGATCTACAAAATAATCGCCTACTTGCTACAGCCCCAAGATTGGATTAACAAGAAAATTTTAAAACAGGTTACCTGATGAAGATTTAAAACCATTAGCTTATAGCTGCAGTTGAAGAGATCTCTTCTGAAACAGATTCTGATTTACGAGCTTGGGCACGAATCTCTCAGCTAATAGCCTTCTTGATGCTCTTCTACCCGGCTGCAAGAGGGGATATGCCGATCTTGACCAAAATTGATGGAGATGAATAGGCCTATACCAAGATGAGGGTTGCTGATGAAGATAAATCAAGTGGATTTGACAAAAATGGTAGATTCTAATAATGGCTGAGAAGGAAAAACGAAATGGGTTTTGGAATGGGTTGAGAAGAGGAGATGGGTTAGAAATGGGAAAACAAGGGGATTAATGGTTTGGACTCACCGGATTCTGGCAATGTGATCGGAGAAGAGGGAGGCTGCGTTGGTGGCTTGGATGGGTGGAGCTCAAGCTCTGCAAGTTCTCCCTCTCTTCCTCTGCTATTTCTCTTCCTCCTTCCTGGATTTTCTCTCTGGAAGAAAGTGAGGAATAGAAAGGGATTTAGAAATGAGGTGGGTTTCGATGAAGATCAGGGGAGTGCTCGGTGAGATGAAGGCTTGGGTTTGGGAGATGTGGGTTTCAATGGGGGTTGGGGAAGATGGTGGAGATTTAAGGTGGTGGATGGCGGAGGCGATCGGTGATGACCGGCGGAGATGGCGGTTTCCTCTCCCTTTCTCTCTCTGCAAGCTTCTCTCTGCAATTTCCCAGGCGAGAAGGGAAATCCACCTCTAATCTTTAAAAAATGAGGGGTTTTGGTGGCTGGCCGGAGGATTTGATGGACGGAGATCCAGCGGATCTGCCGGAGAAGAAGGAGCCTCACTCTCTCTGCTTCTCTTCTCCGATCTCTCTCTGTTTCCAACAAAATGGGTTTCGAAATGGGCTTGATGGTGTGCTGAGAGAGGGGGTTTGATGGAGATGGGGTTCGTGAGGGTAGGTAGGAGAAGAAGCTGGGAGATGGTGGTGGTTATCGGATTCACAGTTGAATGGGAATGAGGTGGTGGTCGGAGGTGGGTTTGGGAGAAGAGAAGGAGTTTGAATGGTGGAAGAAGACCGGAGCTCCGGCGAGAAGGCCGGAGGATGAAGCTCTCTCTTGCGGCTGCCTTACGAAGAGAAAAATCAAGCCCCTCCTTTTCTCCTTTTTTTTTTTTTAAACCCTAGTTTGGTGGAGGCTTTATACTTAGGTCTTTTTTTTTAGGTTGATCTTAGCCCTCCATCTCTCTCTCTCTGTTTGGCTGCCACGATGAGACTCCCCTCTTTGAAAGCCCTAATTTGCTTGCTTGGAAAACAAGCAAGATGCTAAATTTACACCCCTCCTTATTCCATGGACAGCCCATACATAGTATATTTGTAACTATTTTTTTTTTCAACATAGGGAGTGGCTTAGGAAAGAACATGGATCAGCATTTGGGTCCTGTTTCATTGTATACGATGTTAATAATGGCACACCCTGGCTGGGTAATTCACCTCTCCTTTTTGCATTGGTCTTGGGATAACAATAAGAATTGGGGGGGCAACTCGGGTTAAATTTCCTGGGATTCAAGCTATGCCCTCAACATAAAATCGGATCGGGCTCAGGCCAATTAACCTCATTTCTTCACAAAAATTTTAACTTGAAATGACCTGAATTGCACATTTAAGCGCGATGTATCAAAGTCGGCGATTCAAGGCTCGAATAATAAGGTACCGGCATCAAAGCCATTTAAGCTTCATAACAATGGTCAAAGATATTGGGGAAACTAAACAAGGGTCTCAATAGGCACTTGGGGACCATTCAGGCTTCAAGAGATTTCGAAAATTATCCACCAATGAGAATTCTTCAAGATTTATTTCATTTCGGCACTTCGACTCAACTTCAGAAATGTATTCGATTTTGGGGAAAAGGGTCCGGTCAAAATGGGGTGTCTACAGATGTCATGGTGGTTCATAGTTTAGATGGCCTAATATTTGTGAGAATGACTGTATTTATAGGGTTTTTAACACTCAGAAGCACTCACTATACCTAGGAATCACTAATTATACATAGGAACCACTAATTATACGTAGGAACCACTATTTACCATTATGTAGCGGTTCCAAGGTATAAATAATGGTTCCAGAGTATAAATGGGGGGGGGGAGGTGTGGAAGTGGACTTTATGGGGAGTGGTTTCCACAAACGACGTTTGGTTTTTTCTTAAAATCGCATCGAATCGGGTAGACCCGTTTTCACTTGTTTTACACCTGTCTGACGGAATTGTGGAAAGGTCGACCTGCAGGTCGACCTTTAATTAGTCTTCCTACCTGTTTGGTCAAATGGTGAAAAGGTAGACCTGCAGGTCGACCCATTAAACCAATTTGGCACCTGTTTGCGAAAAATGAAAAATGAACGACCTTCCGGCGAAAATCTCGTCTTTTCCGGCCAAGAGCTCGTCGTTTCAAGATGAGGGAGATTTCAGTTTAAAAAAAGAGTAAAAAACAAGAGAGATAAGGGAGAAGGAAAGAAGATGGTAGGTGAAAAGTGCCCAAAGGGCATTTTCGTCAAAAAACACTCATGGATGGGTTTCCCCCTTTTTTGAGAATTTTCCCTAAATAATATGATTATAGTTAATTTAGAGGGATATCCCTTTAATTAAAAATTGGATAGGTTGGTTCGAGATGTCCCTATCCCTATTAAATAGGGATATTGTTTTGAAAGCTTAGTTCTCCCTCTCCGGTTGTCAGATCGACTTGAAACTTTAGGAAGTGACTCGTCAGTCGGAGATAAACAAAACGGTGCCAGCCGCTCCCCAGAAAACTTTTTCGGCCGGCCGTGGTAACCAATTTTCTTGGAGTTTGTATTGGTAAGCTCCCTATACAAACTCTTAGGTCCCTTTTTCCAATGTACTTCAATATAGCTTAGTTGTTCTACATTTCCTAATGTTTAGATAGTATGCTTAGGTACTATTGTTACTTTTCCCAAATGCTTTAGTTCTTCTTTCCCAATTAAAAACTTTTTCTCACGAGCGGTGAAAGGAAATGAGAAAAAGGGAAAAGTAGTTCCTAGGAAAGATCTTTCTGGGTGGAAAGGGATTTCATTCGGCAGGAAAGATCTTTCTGAGTGGAAAGGCTTTTCATTTGCTTTTCCGATTTAAGAGCCCCTATCATATATTCATATAAAAGACCCAAGACACAAAACAGGGCACATGACAACTCGTCACTTTCTTTTGTGGAGTTTTCGCGAAAGAATTCTTCTACTTTGCTTTATTTGCAAAAAGAGTCTTTTAGTTTGAAGATTTGCAAATAGAGTCATCAGATGTGAGTGAATTTCCCAAATCAAGTCATTCCATCAATTTGTGACCAAAACACCCCAGTGGATTTTTTTTTTTCTCATAAAAGACCAAAATGTTCTTATACTTCAAAACGGACAAAAATTACCCTGTAAAAAGACCAAAATACCCACGACAGTCAATCATATGTTTCGAATCAAAGTTGTGGGATATCATTTCTATATATATACATGCTAGTATTCTTGGCCCATGACGTGAATGTAAATAAAAATAAAAATGGGCCCACCCAATCAAAACAAGGTGTAGAATGGTGGGTCCCACCCTATCCATGGGCTCAAGTGGAGATTACGTGGGACCTGCCCCATCAAAATATGAGGCAAATGGTGGGCCCCACCCAGTGCATGGGTTTGAGTTGGGTTGATGGCACCCACGGTATCAAAATAATTCACCGGCATTTTGGTTTTTTACAGGGTAATTTTTGTCTTCTTTTTTTTTTTTTTTTTTTGATTGGTAAGATGGGGTTAGGCAGGACCCCAACCAGATATCATAAAAGGAAAAGAGTACAAAGATAGGGGGGCTCGAAGGCCACACCACAGGGAACAAACTCCCTTGGGATTACAGTTAAGCACCCATCAGCGTTGAAAAAAGTGGGCCTACAAAATAGGGGGCAATCCACAGCCTGGAAGGGACAAAAGAAAATGGACAATACCCAGATAACAAAATAAGAAATTGTACCCGAGTCGTCGTCGGAAGTGATTGCGACCAGATCTTGCGGCAAGCAGTGTAGGTGAATGTCTTCTCCTTACATCGATCTGTCATGATTTGATATGAAATCTGCACCTCTGTTGCTTCTCGCCATGAGTGGGCAAGAGAGAAGGCCGCAGGGATTTGCACACATTGAATTCGAAGAGAAAGGGGAGATTACAACCGAAGGTAGGATTTTCCAGAAAAATCCTCTGAGAGAATCACAGAAAGATCAGAAGGCATGAGGTTAAGAGGGATCGGGTTCCCTTTACATAAACAGTTGCTTTTTGAGAGGTAATCAGCAGCTCTGTTACCCTCTCTCCAAATATGAGAAATTTTCCAAGATTCCAATCGATTGAGAACGATGAGAAGGTTCTCTAATGCGGGAATTAGCTTCCAAGGGCAAGGCCATTCTTTTCTAATTATCTTCACTGCCAGGAGGGAATCAGATTCAATCCATAGATTTGGCGTGTGCCAGGAGGGAATCAGATTCAATCGCGTGGAGGGAATCAGATTCAATCGCGTGGGTCCCACAGACTGGCGACTCTGCTGGGGATAACCTAACTTCATTACAATTCCAAAGGATTACTCATTTGAATCTATTTCAACTGGCTCATGAAAACTCTATCTCTTTTATGCTTGTTAGATTAGTTTGTATGCTTTATTTTCTCATCACATTTACTCAAACTTAATCTAACAAAACCTGAAGGCATCATAGATTGCGCGAACTTATTGCACACACTTACATCACTTTCATCTAAACCCCTGCATCTCACATGCACACACGTCCTATTTTAGGAACCCGGAGTGTTATCTAGCATGGTTGACTGGGATTTCATCACCTGGTGCCTCTGTGCTAGAGAAGCATTCCACCCTTAGCCTAGTACCTTTATGGTACGTAAACGGATCTCTTGTTCACGTACTGATACGCCGGACACTGGTACAGTATATCGAACATGGATTCGCGCTAAGGGAACTCTTGGCCTTACCCCTAGATTAACCCACACATGCATGTAGTATACGAACACATGTGCATCACGTGTGTGAGCCTAGTTTAGGATATCTTACCCATTTGTGTCTAGATTAGGCCGTAGTCCATCTTTCAATGGCTACGATCGGTCCTAGGTACACAAACAAAGTCATGAGTCGAGATCCTCTCTCCACTCCGCTAGATTAGGGTTAGGGTTGATGCCTTCAGGTAACACTGATAAAATGTGCGAAGATTAAAAAACTTTTCCTTTGGGGTTAGGATGTAAATCCCATTCATTTCCAAAGATCTCATAGGATTACTCATTCATGATCCATCTGTTGAAAGCAATCTTATGCTATCTCATCTCATCTTGATCTCATCTTGTTGTTGATATCCATCATTCAGATTTTAGATCTGGTCCTTGACCCTACTTTTGTCATTCTTATGGCCATGGTCTATTATCTGAGCCATTGATTGATCCAATGTTTATCATATATCTTTTACCCCTGGATCATATCGAAATCATTGATGAAAAAGTTTGATCTCACCTGTATTCTTTGAGTGCATGATCGTTGTTGAGATCGAAACTTATTTTGATTAAGGATGTTTATCGTTCCTGACTCTTTCATTCCCAAAAGAAGAACGGTTATACCCAAAGAACACCTTAAGGAATAGATTGAGGATTCTTTCCAAATTAACATACCCGTTGATGTATTTCAAGATTACTCTTTTCTCTATTTGTTCAGAATCTTTATCTCATGATTATTGATCTAGTATGTTAACTTCCAATCAGGATTCTGAAAGATAGCAACCATCGCTTCAAAAAAGGGCACCCAAGCTAAACCTACCTGGTCTAGACCTACCTCAGTGTCTAGACTTGTTCGTCATTTTGATCCCACTGTGTCACCAACAGCACCTTTACCATCTTCACCAGAGTTGTCAGGTTCTTTTGAAGTCAACCAAATGGCTAATGATCCAGTGGACCCCATGATAACTATACAGGAAATGTTGAGAAATATGTGTCGAGATATAGCAGGGTTGAAAGATGAGGTGACTCATCTAAAAGACCAGAGTACTCAAAAGGTCTCTACTTCTAAAGATCCCACCATTCAGCCTCCTCCGGCCACATCTCCTAACCTCACCAGACCAGTCATCTCTCCCGTAGAGATCGATCTAGAAGATGAGCAATATGCTGGGGAATACTTTGTCCCTCCGGTTAACAAGGAGAATGAGTTGTTCGATAAGTATGAGAAGATGGCTCGTGACATTGAGAGCATGAAGGTTCAAGCGTCCAAGGGATTCGATATTTCTGAATTTCTGATGTCCCCTAATGCCATATTCCCGCCTAAGTTCAAGGCACCAGACTATGACAAATATGATGGAACTGGGTGTCCGAGAAACCACGTCAGATGGTTCATCACTCTTTCCCAGCAGCATGGCTTAAGTCGAGAGCAGATGGCTCATTTGTTTCCTATGTCTCTTATAGGGGTAGCCAAAAGATGGTTTTTGAGGTTGAAACCAGAAGAGATTAGGACATTAGAAGAAATCTCTAACCGATTCGTAGAACAATTCTCCATGGAGGAAGGGATCGAGGTCACTAAAAGAGATCTGAAGCTGTTGAAGCAGAATCCTCAGGAGACATTCACATCTTTCATTAGGCGCTGGAGGCGCAAGTCTGCCCAACTGAGCCATAGAATGTCAGAGGAAGACCAGATAAAGTTGGTCCTCAAGAGCTTGTCCCCGCAGTACTTTCACTTCATGGCGCCGCAGCACTATCAGAATTTCGATCATTTGATTAAGACCGGCACCCAGATCGAGGATGCTATTGCTAAGGGCCTCCGAGCCAAAACGCTATCTGATGTCTGAGAGGGGAAGAGGCCTATGATCCAACCAAAGGAAGTACAAGCAGTCAGTTATACCAGACCAGTGGCCAAGCCTGTTGATGAAGTTGTTAGACCAATGGTGACGAAGCAGTTCAGGCAGTTTGACCCATTACCATTTCCACTGCCCATGATACTTAAGAAGTTGATCAGAGACAAGAAGATCAGACTTCCGGATGTCAAACATGTACCTAATCCGCTGCCCGGAAACTGGAGAAGGGATCAATACTGTGAATATCACAGGGGCCCGGGACACATGACTGAGAACTGTTTGGCCTTGAAGCACGCGATTCAGAACATGATCGATAAAGATGAGCTTGCAGTTGAAAGGCCGAATATCACTCAGAATCCTCTCCCCAACCACCGTGCTGTTGCTCCTCCCACTACAAACGCTATCTTTGTAGATGAGCCCATCCTTGATCCCTCTACTCTCATTTGCGCTATTACATCTGATAAAACATATGTTTTGAAGTTTGACGATGAAGAGCTCAGAGAATTCAGAGAAAAAGAACCTTATGTGCTGTCGTTTGACGATGCTGAACTCACTGAGTCATCTTCAGCCCAGTCATATGCGCTTCAGAATGTTGGTCTGGAAGAAGCAAAGGAAGCCACCTATGTTCTAAGGATGGAGGACTTTGAAGAGGATGTCAGTAATGCACCTTATGTTTTCAGAACGGACGAAGACGAACTGCTGTTGCTGGATGATCAGTGTAACGAGATGCGTCACATGACCCGAGGTGGGCGAGTGTTCAAACCACCAGAATTGAGTGTAGAAAACCCGGCAGGGGTTGCAAGAAACTCAGAAAATCAGAGGCAGAATAAAGTGAGCGCAGACGAAGAAGATGAGAGCCTGTTAAAGCAGCTGAAGAAGACTCAGGCTAATATCTCGGTATGGGGTTTACTAATGGCCTCATCGAAGCACAGAAAGCTAGTCCTTCAAGAGCTTAATGCAGCACAAGTTTCTGTTAATACCTCACCTGACGAGCTTGTCAGTCTCGTAGCCATGGCCAGAGCTGCGAAAACATTGTCATTCGCTGATGACGATTTACCTCCTGAGGGCCGAGACCATACTAAGCCTCTTAAAATCACAGTCTTCTGTAACAAGAAGAAGGTGCCAGAGGTGTTGGTTGACAACGGCTCTGCACTGAATGTTTGCCCATTAAGCACCGCAGCAACCCTGGGGTTCAGTCCTGAGAATTTTATTCCATCCGAGCAGGGTATTCTAGCATATGATGGCACTCGCCGAGATGTAATCGGGACTTTGGTCACTGAGATACAGATTGGCGGAGAAGACTTTGAGGTAGAATTTCAAGTCTTAGATATTAAGGCTTCATTCTTACTGTTGCTTGGCCGTCCTTGGATGCACAAGGTCGGGGTTGTTCCGTCTACTCTCCACCAAAAACTGAAGTTCATTCGCAGGAACAGAGTGATAACGGTAAAGGGGGATCCTGATCTCGAGATAGGGCAGATCACTCCGGACATAACTGGGGAAAGATCCGAAGATATCAATTTGACGGGGTTTTCACTAGAGGTGACTACGATCACTTTCAAAGAGGCTTTGAATGAGGAAATTTGTTTCCTGACCAGTACGAATTCGAATGTCATCAGAATGATTCGCCGACAGGGCTATATGCCAGGCGCCGGGTTAGGCAAATATCATCAGGGTTTGACCGAGTTTCCTGTGTTCAAAACATTCAATGGTTTGTTCGGACTGGGTTACAGCCTACAAAGAAGGAAATTGTAGAGATGAAGCAGTTGATGCTGAAATGGGCAGAAAACCGTCGTCGGGGCTTGGGGTTACCAATGGCACCCATTGATTTGAAAATGAACGGCCGATTCCGAAAAGAAGGCGCAGCCTTTCCTTTCTGTGGCTTTGCAGAGTTTTGGTTGGATGAGAGCACAGGGCAGATGCTTCCGGGGTTTGAGATTTTCTTCAATCTTGAGCTAGAAGATGAGCCAGTGGGTATGCAGATTGTAGAGACAGAGTCTGAGGCTGATTGGACAGAGCACATAGAGCCGAGTCTTCTGAATTCACTTTTTCAAGAAGGGTCACAGACTGTGGCCGTGATTGGCAGGAGCCCGCTGATACTAGACCCAACTCGTCTTATCACCCCGGCTGAGGAACCTCTGACTAACTGGACTTCTCAAGTCCTACCCCAGGTTATTTTCCAGTACAAACGAATCCCTTCAGAAAAGTCAGTCGTCCATAAATACGTGTCAGTCTCCGGGTTTGATTCAGAGTCTATATCTTCTAATGAGTCTTTTGATGCAGGTACCATAGATGACCATTCACCTGAGATCGGCGACGTTTCTTCCTTTTCAAGCGAGATTGAGTTGGAGTCTGTTCATAATAAAGCATCTGTTGCTGTTTCCTTTTATAGTCCTGAGTCAGTTGACGCAGGTGTCAACATTTCCATCGAGTCTGTAAAAATGAGTCCAAAGTTCATTGTACCCCCCGATGAGGGTAATTCGTCTGTTGATGTATATGATTCAAATTCCAATGAAATGAAGGATTCTTCTTTTGAGTACATTCCTGTCTCTATTTCATCTGCTGAATCTGCTCTAAAATCTGATAATCTTAATAATAACAATCAAGACTCCCCCTCTGATGAGGATGCCGACGAAACTCCCCCTGAAATCAGACATATGATCCAACAGGAGGAGAGTCGCCGAGCAAAACCACTTGATGAGGAAGTTGAAACTGTGAACATTGGTGATGAAACCTCAATTCAGGAAATAAAGATCGGCAAAACTTTATCTCCTGAAGAACGTGAGGAATTGATCACCCTGCTTAAAGAGTTCAAAGAAGTTTTTGCTTGGTCTTACGATGATATGCCAGGATTAAGTGAGGAAATCGTCCAGCACAGATTACCCTTAATCCTTGGTGCTAAGCCAAAGAAGCAAAAACTCCGAAAGCTCAAAACAGAATGGGAGTTGAAAGTCTATGAAGAAGTGAAGAAATTGTTAGAAGTAAAATTCATCCAGGTGGTGGAATATCCTGAATGGCTCGCTAACATAGTACCGGTGCCCAAAAAGGACGGGAAAGTCAGAATGTGTGTTGATTTTAGAGATTTAAACAAAGCAAGTCCTAAAGATGACTTTCCTCTTCCAAGCATTGATCTCCTGGTGGATAACACTGCTGGACATGCTCTTTTATCCTTTATGGACGGATTCTCAGGGTACAATCAGATTAAAATGGCACCTGAAGACATGTTGAAGACAGCGTTCATCACTCAGTGGGGTACATATTGCTATAGAGTGATGCCGTTTGGCTTGAAAAATGCTGGTGCTACATATCAAAGAGCTGCCACGACTCTTCTTCATGATATGATTCACAAAGAGGTTGAAGTTTACGTTGATGACATGATCGTAAAGGGGAAGACTCGGCCTGAGCACACTGTTGCCCTGAGAAAGTTTTTTGAGCGGATCAGGAAGTATCAGCTTCGTCTGAACCCGAGTAAATGTGTATTTGGCGTTACGTCAGGAAAACTCTTGGGGTTTATGGTCAGCGAAAGAGGGATCGAAGTGGACCCGCAAAAGATCAAGGCGATTCAAGAAATGCAGCCGCCGACGACAGAAAGGCAGATCCGAGGTTTCCTTGGCAAAGTTCAGTATCTGAGACGGTTCATAGCACATCTGACGATGACGTGTGAACCCATTTTCAAGCTTCTGAAGAAGAATTCCTCGAACAAGTGGAATGAAGAGTGCCAGGAGGCTTTTGAAAAGGTTAAGCAATGCCTATCATTGCCCCCTGTTCTTTCGCCAGTTATTCCAGGCCAACCGTTGTTGTTGTACTTATCTATCACGGATACAGCGATGGGTTGCATGCTTGCTCAGCAGGATCTTGAGTCTAAGAAAGAAAGACCCATTTACTACATCAGCAAGAAGATGCTAGAGTATGAATTAAAATACACTGTTTTGGAGAAGACTTGTCTCGCATTAGTTTGGGCAACCCAGAGGCTTAGACATTATTTGCTTTCAAACAAGGTTCTTCTGCTTTCACGAATGGACCCTCTAAAGTACTTGTTTGAGAAACCTGCCCTTACAGGAAGGACTGCAAGGTGGTTATTGTTATTGTCTGAGTTCGACATCACTTATGTCGCTCAGAAATCAGTTAAGGGGCGGGTTATAGCTGAACAATTGGCCGATGCTCCAGTTGAGGAGAATGCTGTTCTAAAAGCCGAATTCCCTGATGAAGAAATTATGGATATCGAAGAAGAAGAGGTTCTCAGCACCAAGTGGTTAATGTACTTTGATGGAGCCGTAAACAGTCGTGGGCAAGGAGTAGGTGCAGTCTTGGTCTCCCCGAAGAAAGAATACATTCCTATCTCCATCAAGTTGCAGTTCGAGTGCACCAACAACATGGCAGAGTACGAAGCCTGTATTGCCGGACTTGAAGCAGCCTTAGCTTTGCAGATTCAAGATATTGATGTGTTCGGGGATTCCATCCTGATCATTTACCAGATTAATGGGCAATGGAAAACTCGAGAAGATAGATTGATCCCTTATAATATGTATTTGGAATCTCTAGTCCAGAAATTCAAGAGCGTCACATTTACTCACTTATCAAGGACCAGAAATCATTTTGCTGATGCTTTGGCCACTTTGGCCTCGATGTTAGATATCTCCGCTACAATGGAAGTTCAACCGTTAGCCATCAGACTGCAATGGGCACCTGCGCACGTAAATGCTATAGAGATTTCAGCTAGATGTCCAGATGGGAAGCCTTGGTACACAGATATCAGAAACCTCATTTCAGGCAAGGGTCATCCTCCGGAAGCTTCAAGCAAGGAAAGGAAAACTCTCCAGAAGTTATCTGCGAATTTCATCATTTGCGGTGAAGAGCTGTATAGAAGGTCATTTGATGGCATACAACTCCTTTGTGTTGATGAAGATAAAGCTGCGGAGCTTATTGAGCAGACTCATGAGGGTGTTTGTGGACCTCATATGAACGGGAAGATGCTATCTAGAAAGATCCTTAGACTTGGATTCTATTGGCCTACAATGGAAACAGACTGCTTCGCATTTGTAAAAAAATGCCATAAGTGTCAAGTCTATGCGAATCTTATTCATGTTCCTCCTTCGGAGTTGCACTCCCTGACTTCGCCGTGGCCGTTTTCGGTATGGGGAATAGACATCATTGGGAAGATTTATCCGAGATCCTCGAGCGGACATGAGTACATTCTGGTGGCTATTGATTATTTCACAAAGTGGATAGAGGCTGCATCTTATGCTTCCATCACTTCGAACACAGTTGCGAAGTTCATCCGTACCAATATAATTTGCAGATACGGAGTACCTCACGAGTTGATTTCAGATAATGGATCACATTTCAAGAAAGAGGTGTTACACCTGTGTGAAGAGTTCAAGATAAGGCATCACAAGTCGTCTCCTTACAGGCCGCAGACGAATGGGGCCGTTGAAGCAGCAAATAAGAACATCAAAGTCATTATCAGTAAGATGACTGAGACATATAAGGACTGGTCGAACAAACTTCCTTATGCCTTATGGGCTTATAGAACATCGATCAAGTCTTCAACAGGCGTGACTCCGTATTCTTTGGTGTACGGAATGGAGGCTGTTCTCCCTGTTGAGTTAAGAATCCCCTCTTTGAGAGTGATGGTGGAGGCCGATCTGCCAGAGTCAGAATGGGCAAAGGCCAGACACAATGAGCTACAGATGATAGATGAGAAGAGGCTGAGAGCCTTGTATCATATCCAGGGATATCAGAGACGGATTGAGAGAGCTTTCAATAAGAAGGTTCGTGTCCGAGATTTGAAGCCTGGAGATCTTGTATTGAAGTCCTACAGGGCACCGGTATTTGACCCAAGAGGAAAATTCAGGCCAAACTGGTCTGGTCCTTACATTGTTGATGAAGTCCTGCCTGGAAAAGCCGTAAGACTCCTCAATGAAAATGGAGAAAAATTAAATGAACCTACAAACCTGGATCAATTAAAGAAATATTATGCTTAAATACACTAGGAGGCCATCCTTGGACGATTTAAGCTTCAAGCCATACCCAAATATTTTAAACTATTTGCAAACCCTTTGGGCCTAGAAAAGAATGAATGATGAAACCCCCTTTTGCTAAAAGAACCTTTGAGCCAAAAGAAAGTCAAAATTTATTTGTTAAACTTAAACCAGGGGCATCTTTTATGACTTTTCGTCATAAAAGATTTTACGTCCGAACTACACGTGACCTGATTCCCAATTTCTTTGGGGATACGTAGGCAGTCCGAAGGATCCAGATTCGGTCAAAATACATGCAAACATACCAAAATTCTAACCGGTTTGAACCTAAGCCTACCCGAAAGTCCTTCTAGTGTACTCAGGCCCAGGTTTGTAGAGAAACAGAAATAAAGAAAAATGATGGAGTCTTAGACCCGCTAGACTGAAAACCCACAAGGGCGGTCTAGGCAAAAGTTAGGATCATTCACCCGCTAAGCTGAAAACCCGAAAGGGCGGCTTAGGCAAAAATCAGGGTACTGAGCCTGCTGGATGGAAAATCTGCAAGGGCAGACAGTCCAGGCAAAAATTAAGGCATGCGGTCCGCCGAATCGAAAACCTGAAAAGGCGATTTGGTCATGGCAGTGACTTCATGAGGAGATGGCAGAGCTTTAAAAGCCAGCTTAACTTTCAGCTTCTTTGGCACCTTCTCAAAGTCTAAGTAGGCGCCATCAAGACTTCTTCTGATACTCTTTGAGTTAGAGAGGTTGAAACCGAGCAATCTAAAGGGATAATAGCCATGACGAAAATACCAAAAAGGGGGTTGAAGTACCTTTAAACGCGGTATTCAAAAGATTCCAAGAGTGGTTGACTTTTACCATTTAAAAAAAAAAAAAAAAAAAAAATCTTATCAGACTAAGAAGCAGATTTCAGTCTCTCTTAATGTTCGAGTCGTGTGTTCGTCAGTTGTCTCGTTCGTGGTTTGTCAAAGTGTTTCCTTGTTGAGTCGAGGTCAGTTGTCAGAATCCTGTTTAGTTAAAATCCCTCCCCAAGCCGGGGTGGCAAGAAAAATAAAGGGTAAAGCAGAACTCTCAGGAGAAGCAGAGAATTTGTGGCTTTTGTGAACAAGTACAAAGTAGAGCAGAGTTCGGAAGATTGATAGGCTTTTAGCCCAGTTCCAACGTTAGCAGATGGCAGTGATGAAGCAGGATTTTGAGCAGAACCATGTTCTTGTATTTTTAAGAGCCTTATAAGCCCAAGTGTTCATCAGAAAAGTTTGTAACCCCAAGTGTACATTAATGAAAGCCTTTGGCCCATTTTTCTTGTGTTGCTCTCCAAATGAATTTTGTTATGGAAGTAATCATACTAGGGGCATCTTTTATGACTCACGTCATAAAAGATGTCAAATACACATTGATATTTGAAATGGACATTCTCCTCAAATAGAGACTAGAGAGTTTGAACATGCTCTTTTGGTTCAAGCTCTCCTGTCGAGTATTTGGTTCGTGCTGCTTTGGTAAAGCTTCAATCTCTAAAAAAAAAAAATAATAATAATAATAATAAGAAGAATGACTCTTTGAGCGTGGCATTTGGGACTTTTTAAGTGTCCGCAGTGTGTCCCTACCTAACAAGTTGGGAGTCAGGCATACCTGCGAGGGGGTTTGTATGGATCCGTGTTGCATGACGGGCATACAAATCTGGATTTATATGGAACCGTGTTACACCACGGGCATATAAATCTGGGATCTTATGAGATAATTTAGCAATTCCTTTGTTGATGTGAGACTCTTTGAGTAGTTGAGACCCTTCGAGTGTTACAGACTCTTCGGGTAGTTGAGACTCTTTGAGTATAAATGTTTTGTGTTGATTTGAGACTCTTTGAGTAGTTGAGACCCTTCGAGTGTTACAGACTCTTCGGGTAGTTGAGACTCTTTGAGTATAAATGTTTTGAGACTCTTTGAGTAGTTGAGACCCTTCGAGTGTTGCAGACTCTTCGGGTAGTAGAGGCTCTTTGAGTATAAATGTGTTTTGTGTTGTAATTGAGACCCTTCGAGTGTTGCAGACTCTTCGGGTAGTTGAGGCTCTTTGAGTATAAATGTTTTTTGTGTTGATTTGAGACTCTTTGAGTAGTTGAGACCCTTTGAGTGTTACAGACTCTTCGGGTAGTTGAGACTCTTTGAGCATAAATGTTTTTTTGTGTTGATTTGAGACTCTTTGAGTAGTTGAGACCCTTTGAGTGTTACAGACTCTTCGGGTAGTTGAGACTCTTTGAGTATAAATGTTTCGCCATGATTTGAGACTCTTTGAGTAGTTGAGACCCTTCGAGTGTTACAGACTCTTCGGGTAGTTGAGACTTTTTGAGTATAAATGATCTTTGTTGATTTGAGACTCTTTGAGTAGTTGAGATCCTTTGAGTGTTAGTTGAGACTCTTTGAGTATAAATGTTTTTGTGATGTATTTGAGACTCTTTGAGTAGTTGAGATCCTTTGAGTGTTATAGACTCTTCGGGTAGTTGAGACTTTTTGAGTATAAATGATCTTTGTTGATTTGAGACTCTTTGAGTAGTTGAGATCCTTTGAGTGTTACAGACTCTTCGGGTAGTTGAGACCTTTTTTTAGTATAAATGTTTTGCGTTAATTTGAGACTCTTTGAGTAGTTAAGGCCCTTTGAGTGTTACAGACTCTTCGGGTAGTTGAGACTTTTTGAGTATAAATGTTTTGCGTTAATTTGAGACTCTTTGAGTAGTTAAGGCCCTTTGAGTGTTACAGACTCTTCGGGTAGTTGAGGCTCTTTGAGTATAAAGATTTCTATGTGTTTGAAGCTCTCTGAGTGTTTGATTTGAGACTCTATGAGTGTTACATACTCTTTGAGTAATTTGATTTGATATTGTTTGAAGGGTTGATTTACGTCTGCATCGATAGTGGTCTGCTTTCTTTGAGGTAATTTCATTGGGTTCGTTTTCTTAAAAGCTTTATTTTAACAGAGTATGTTTGTGTTTGCTTTAAAAGAGTCTTTGCGTATTGATTTAAATAGTTGAGTTGTGAGTATTAGAGAGAAGCCATCTCATTGAGATGTCGTGATTGTCGAGTTACGGGTCGGTGAGAGGTTATCTCCCATTTGCTTGTTGTTTATGAGTCTCTTAATGTTACTTTGTTGTGTGCCCTTGTGAATACCACCCTTAGAAACCGAGAACCCAAAAATTTGCTTTGCTTTTGGGTCAGTCAAAATGTGTCGTCTGTTCAGCTTTGCCATTCGCGTGTTACACACGCTCTGCCAAAGAGGGGCATCTGTAGACACCCCATTTTGATCGGACCGAAGTTCGCTATGCTTGGGCGAAACCCCATCCAATCATTTCCGCCATGTTTCGCACTTTTCCGTTAAGTGTTGAGAGAGATTATTCCCAAGAATTCGAGCAAGAGAGAATTTGGATCCGATTGATGGGCCCGTCTTGAGCATTTGTTTAGATTTGGATCAAACAGGGTGGCCCGCGCATTGTTTTAGTGAAAAATGAGTTTTGAACCTACTTCGATCCAACACCTAAAGATGATCATCAAGAGAACGGTCAAGATCTCAGAGAAGTCGTTTTAACAACCAATTTTGTTACGATCATCAGGTTGAGTTACTCGGATCAGCCCATTGAAATGATTTAGGAGGACACAACCTACTTAGGTAGGGGACCCATCCATTGGATGGTCTGGATCGTCATAGAGGAATGATTTAAGGGGGCACAACCAATTTACATTGCGACCCACCATTTGAACGGTCAAGATCATCAATTGTCGCCCATCAAATGGACGGTTCGGATCATCAAATGGGAGTGATTTAAAAATGGGGTAACATATTCACATTTTGATCTATTGGATGGCTTGGATCAGCCCATAGGATTGATTAGCGGAGCACAAATTAAATCACATTGTCGCCCATCAAATGAACGGTTCCGATCATACTTTGGAGTGGGGCATATGATTTTATGCACAATTGGGAATTTGGTCACATATGGGACCCATTTGGATTATCTTTTACCTACTCAAAAGGACTTTAAAAAACATGCATGGGGCCACACACATGTCAAAATTCAATGTCCACAATGGTGGCCACCTACCATGGAATATGTCCACAATGGTGGCCACCTACCATGGAATAAGTCCACAATGGTGGCCACCACCCTCCCATTCCTTTGCTATAAATGGTTCAATGAGGGTGAGTAAGAGGAAGAACTCATTTCTCTTCTATCATGTGTTCTAACAAAGTTGCTATGTGGGGTTGAAAAGAAAAAAGAAAGAAAAAGAAACAAGAAAAGAAGAAAAAGAAACAAAAAAGAAGGAAAAAGAGAAAGAAAGCGGAAGCGATCGCACGGAGGCGGGATTTTCGAGTTTTTCGGCTCTCGGATTCGGCGAGGATTTCGATCACAGGTAGGTACACCGTTCTCGGAATTTTTTTTAGAATTATTTGGTATATTTTCGGATTTTTGCATGATTTTTAACAAAGAAAACTAAACGATATACTAAACAGATTCCAAAAATAATGAAATTTCGTGGGAAAATAATATGATAATGATACATTCTACCATGAATTTGTGAGAATTTTTGGATTTTGTTTGGTATATAATTTTATGCTTTCTTTGAAAATCAGCAGATTTTGGGGGAATTTGTACTGACATTAGATCACAAAGAAAATTCTTAAAATTTTTACAGTAGTCTTATATCTCATATTTCTTGCTTCTATAAAAGTTTCAATTACTTCGGATCTTGTTTTACATGGGATGTAGTGTTAATTCATAATCTGGTCTAACAATTGAAAAATCCGAAACTGATAGTAAATAGTTTTCTAAATTCATGAAAATCTCACAGCATGCTACTTTCACTTATATCTTACTAATTTAGAAATTTCATGGAATTTAGATTTCTATTTCTAGTAGTTTCTGTGTTATTTTTTCAATCTGGTCAATTAATTGTTAAATCAAAATTAAATATGAGCTTAATGTAAAAAACTATTAAAATCTTCCAGCAAGCTACATCTCATCATATCTTGCTGCTGTATAAGTTTCAACTCATTTCGAATTCGTTTGCAACAATTTCACTTGTAAAATCACTCATATGCTTAAAATTGATAAAATCCATTGAAAATCCGAAATTAATTGAAAATCACCTGAAAATCTCTAAAGAACCTTAAATCTCTGTCATATATTAATCCTTAATACATTGAAACAGAAATCTTGGGATCTTTAGATTTCCCTGGAAAAATGGCCAATGCATCCATAATCGTATCTCAATTGCAACCGATCTTTGACAAATTTGAATACTTAAGCTATAGCACGTTGTTGGCTCCGAGGTTCACTGTCCACGGAAATCCTGAGATATGCCAGGCAATAAGATGCTATAACCTAAGTATTAAATTGCGCAAGGAAAGAGCGCACGATTCCCTTCGTTGGATGCTATCCTGGGCCGAAACTGGTGAACCCTAGAACCATTGGTAATCCTTGAATGTCCAAAAACTGAAAATCCTTGAAATCTAAAATTCATTAACCTCGAGAATTTAAATCGATTTGTCTTGTGTCTCTCGGAACCATTGGATTATGGTTTCCGTCTTAAGAACCATTAGAGCCCACTTTAGGAACACTGGTGTCGTGTAGTGTCCTAAGTTTTAGGGAGTCCTAGAGTTAGGAGTCCAGCCTCATCACGGACGCTTGCTATGTATAGCAACCGTGCCATAGGTCTAGTTACACTAGTCACCCGATCTTTCCGTAGGACAAGCCTAGTAAACTAGGATGTAGGCTAACCTGCATTAGTCTAAGGGACAACTTGCATTTAGATAAGAATCATATAGCATCTTAGATGGAATCCTAAAATAATAAAATCCTCAACTTGAATTAAATAACTTCTCTTAAAACTGTTGAAACAGTCAATCCCGTCTAGGTCGGTGTCTTAGTTGAGTTAGGCATATGTAGCTTAGCTTAGGTGCACCGAACTACGTCGACTCTGATCCCAGTGAGGCTTGGGTACGTAGGCAGCTTGGATGTTTGATGGCATACCACCCGCGAGTCGGCACCACAACAAATTGTGGTGTTTTGGATATTAATTTTCTTATAAATGCTTAATCAAATCATTTAGGGCTTTCCATGAAATTAGAATTCTAGGAGAACTTTCACTTAGATTGAACCCAGACAAATTAATAAATCAAGACACACATTTAGGATTCCCATTGAAATTAGATTTTAGGATGCATGTCACTTAGTTCGCACATTAACATAGGGTTGAATGAGCCATTTAAAATAAATTTAAAAGAGTTAACTTTTAGAATTGAAGACCGATTATCGGGCAGGAATGGTGCATATGGTGGATAAATCCCCATACCTTCCATTCTTGTAACCAGGTAGCGAGTCTAGATTTCTGGTTAATTATGGGTCCTAGATCCCACATCTAGGTGGCGACTCTGTCAGTCTCTTTTGTGTGGAATTCGGATTGTCTTAGTGATCCCAAGTTCACATAAAAGACGAATTAAAATCAATAATGAAAGGCACACGCCAATCGCGTGTCTGCCCTCACGTATAACTATATAAAGACATTTTGGTCTTTTTATTAGTTTAGAAAATCCACCTTGGTTATTTTGGTCACAAATTGATGGCACGACCTGATTTGCAAAATTTATTCAAACGTGATGACGCTTTTGCAAATTGACAAAATAGGAGACTCTTTTTGCAAATAAAGCAACGTAGAAGACTTCTTTTGCAAAACTCCCTTGTTTTTTCCTCTCTCCAACTAGCTCTAGAGAGAAAGCATCAAACCCTAGCTCTCCCCAAACCCTAGCTTTTACAGGAAATCTAGAATGGCGATTGCAGACATAGGTACAGAATCAAAAGGCGTCCATTACTTAGCAAAGTGCGTTCTCAGGGGAAGCGTCGTTCTTCAGGCCGTTCAAGGGCATCTCCGTTCTCCTTCCTCCTCCGATGTCGTCTTTGGAAAGGTATGCCCTAAAATCTTCCCTTTTCCCCTATTTTCCTTCTGAGCACTTGAATTCAAGGTTTCTGATGTAATCTACAACTGACTGACCCTAATCGGCACACTTATCTTTCATTAAACCTAGTTTATTGTTGATAATTGCTTTCAGGAAACATCGATTGAGTTAGCAGCGATTGGTGAAGATGGAATTGTACAGTCGATTTCTGAACAGACTGTTTTCGGTACGATCAAAGATCTCGCCATCTTACCTTGGAACGAGAATTTCCGTGCGTCATTGCCACAGGTTTTTAAAGTCTCTTTACTCTTTATTTCTCAAAGCAGTTGATTTTTTGTTCTTTTGATTTGATTGCAACCGTTTTTTTTAGACGCATGGGAAAGATCTTTTAGTTGTTCTTTCAGATTCTGGGAAGCTCTCTTTTCTTACATTTTGCACGGATATGCACAGGTTGTCTACTCTTTCTTTATTGCCTGGTTCTTAATTTGAATATGAAGTGATTTTGATTCGGTATTCGTTTAATGAAAGTTGACTCTTGTTGTAGGTTCTTCCCAGTGTCACATATCCAACTTTCCGACCCAGGAAACTCAAGGCATCAGTTAGGAAGAATGTTAGCTGTTGATTCCAAGTAAGTTGTGGATAGGGAATTCTTGAGCATTGTTTTTATTTTTTTTATTTTTTTTTGAATATGCAAATCTTCTTATGTTATGGTCCTAAGTGGGGTTATAGGGCTGGTTTGTGGGCCTAGCCTAACATGTTCCAATATGCCAGAGCTGATGGAGTACATTGGGCTATGCCCTTTAAATCCTACCTAGGCAGCCTCCACATAGGACAGTAACATCTTATCAAACAAGATTCGTTTGTTGTACTTTTCCTTTTATCCATCAGTCTATGAACAGACTGGTTTGTAATACGTGCCAATAATACTAATCGTTGTTTTATGAACAAAAAGCCGCACATGATCAGCTACAAGTTATTGTGGTTTCCAATTACTTTCTTTCCACTACTTTTTCTTTCCTTTGCTTTCAAACAGACGCGAGTTTCATCTATGCTATGCGGTATAAATGACCTTTTTGAAGAGGCAAAGTATAAGGATATTTGTAGTGTCAGGTTATCATAAAGCTAGCAGGGGAAATTTCTAACAAGAGATCCCGTTGATCGTTGGCTAGCTTATTAATTTGGTTTGACTAATTTTGTTAACCACTTGAAGGTTCCAATCAATGTAACTTTTCCATTTTAGAAACCCTTGTTTTAGTAATGATTTCTTTTTACTAATTTATCTCCTCTGGCGATCTTTTCTTATTACATTTCATATTATAAATAAAACTTCTGATGGAAATATGAGTGTCTCAAGGATCTAGCAAATGCTCACCAAAGTTGGTGGTATTGACTGGATGGGAATTAGAGGGATGCCGTTTTGGGGAGGTAATGTTTTTTTCTTTTTAATTTGTTGGAGAGCTTTGAGCGTATTGAATTTATCTTTAGAAATGAGTTTACTGAGAGGTGACCTATATTATTCTGGACTTCCTCAAAATGTCTAGCATCCCTAAGAGACATTTTTTTTAGTTAGGTGGAAGTCCGTGTGATCTGTAGTGGTGTTAGGCTGATCCCTAGAATCAGTGCTTCTAAGTTATGGAATGATGGTGATTCTCTCGACACTATTCATTGGCACAGGATGGAGTATTCCCCATCTTGGACGTTTGGATCCTTATTCAGAGAGATCCTTGACATTTTGAAGGAAGTGGAATGTAAATTCTCTCATAGTCATAGAGAAGCAACTTCTCCATAGATTGCCTCACAAATTATAGTGTTTTGATTCCAATATTGATGTTTGGGCATGGGATGCCTATATTCTAGGTATTTTAGCTTGGTTACGTGGTTTGTTTGTTTGTTTTTTTTTTGGTGGTGGGGTTGCGCTGCTGCTCCCCCTTTGTTTGTATGGGATTTTGCCCTCTTTTCTTCACTCTCTTTTTCTTAATCTTACATATTCGAGAAAATAATATTTGGGAAAATCTTGCCAAAAAAAAAAAAACAATTAGAAAATGGTAAAAAAGGTGAAACTTATAAATTTAACAATTTAATATAATTGACATGGAAAACTCGTATAACACTGGGATAATTTTAAAATATTATTAGGAATCTTTGGCATCTTGTTTTTTGAAATTATTGGGAGAAAAACTGTAGACATATTGAAAGATTTTCAAACTCTACAGACATTTGTCACCATGCTGTCTACACATGACTTGTGCTCATCTTGCTTTTTGTGCTGCAAAATTCTTCATATTCAGATGGCGTTATGCTTGATTTTGGACATTTTGGTTGTGTGGAGTACTACTGGAATTGGATATTAAGATCTTCGCGGATCATTTTGAATAATTGTTTTGTGAACTATAAGATTACTTTACCTATATGTAAATAAGGTTGCACATGAATAGTCCATTCATAGGTTTCGTAATATAATTTTAGTGTCCAAACATCAATTCATGGAATCAATGGGTTTCTTTTGGTTTGAATTCTTCCCTACTTCTCCGTAGTTTATTTCTCCATGACTTTGTTTTGAATGATTCTTCTCCATCACTTTATGAGGGGTGCTTGTGACTTCATTGAATGTTTCTGACCCGAGTCCTCTACTCTTGGCAGTGGCTGTTTTGTTGCCGCTAGTGCATATGAAGACCAAGTGGCTTTGTTCTCTGTGTCTATATCAGCTGGCAGCAATATTGTTGATAAGGTCAAATTAACCTATTCTCTGATTAATCGAAATTTCTGAACGAGTTTATATCAGAATGAATCTTAGTATAGCATCTTCTGATTATTTATATTCAACCTATCTGATATGTTATAGTACTTATTTCAGATTTTGAAGATCTTCCCATATGTCAATTTCAGAAAATCCTCTATCCGCCAGAAAATGGAGGAGATACACGCACAGGAAGGGATAGTGAGAGACACAGTATCTGTGGCACGATTTGGAGCATGTGCTTCATTTCAAAAGATGTCAGGCAATTAAGCAAGGATGGATTTAGTGCTATACTGGCCTTAATTGTGCATAGGTATGACATTGTTAATTTATGTCCTGTTGTTTCTTGTACTGCTCAAAGCCTCAAAAGTCAAAACAGTTGCAGGAGACTTTTGATGCAGTGTGGACATTAATTTAGCTCATTTGCCCGATATTTTTTTTAATGTTTGTGACCTCATGAGGATTAAAACTTGTCATTGCAGGAGGGGCTCAGTGCTGAATGAGCTGTTGTTGTTGGGATGTGATCCTAGGGACCATACTGTTCATGTTATTTATCGGCATATGGAACCTGGGCCACTAGCTTTGAGCATCGTTGAAGTTCCTCATGCTTATGGCTTCGCTTTTGTGTTTAGGGTTGGCGATGCACTTTTAATGGACCTTAGAGATCCATGCAAACCCTGCTGTGCTTACAGAACAAGCTTAAATCTACCCATCACGGTTGAAGAGCCAAATTCTGTCGGAGAGTCTTGTAGAGGCCTTGATGTTGATGATGAAGGTATTTTCAATGTTGCTGCCTGTGCTTTACTGAAGCTGAGAGATTCTGGTATGGATATGGTTCAGGTGGATGATCCTATGAGTATTGATAGTGAAAGTGGAAATGTAACCTCAACCTCCAAACTAGTGTGCTCATGGAGTTGGGAACCAAACAACTTATCAAGCTCAAAGTTGATTTTTTGTTTAGATACAGGAGAGCTATTTATATTAGACATTTCATTTGATATGGATGGCATCAGAGTTAATTTATCAGACTGTCTTTACACAATTTCACCTTGCAAGACACTTTTGTGGGTTAAAGGTGGGTTTATTGCTGCATTTGTTGAGATGGGAGATGGGCTGGTCCTCAAGTTGGAAAATGGAAAGCTAATCTGCAGAAGTCCTATTCAAAATATTGCACCAATCCTGGACTTTTCAGTTGTGGATTACCATGACGAGAAACAAGATCAGATGTTCGCCTGCTGTGGAGTGGGTCCAGAGGGATCATTAAGGATTATTCGAAGTGGTATCAGTGTGGAAAAGCTTTTGAGGACTCCACCTATTTATGAAGGCATAACTGGTACCTGGACAATGCGGATGAAAGAAAGTGATCCGTATCATTCTTTTCTCGTGTTATCATTTGTTGAAGAGACCAGGGTATTATCGGTCGGTTTAAGCTTTTTCGATATAACTGATGCCATAGGATTCCAGCCCGATGTTTGCACTTTGGCTTGTGGCCTGTTGGCAGATGGGTTACTAGTCCAGATCCACGGGAATGCTGTAAGTCTTTGTTTGCCTACAGCGGCTGCTCATCCGGAAGGTATCCCTTTATCTGCCCCAGTTACCGCATCTTGGTTCCCAGATAATGTGACTATAAGTTTGGGAGCAGTTGGGCGTAATTTAATAATTATTGCAACATCTAACCCTTGCTTCTTGTTTATTCTTGGGGCCAGATCATTATCGGCTCACCATTATGAAATCTACGAGATTCAACATATTAGACTGCAGTACGAAGTATCTTGCATATGCATACCTCAAGAAAGTTTTGGACATGATCTGCAAACTTCAATGACTAGTTTAACAGATGATAGTAATAAGGCTGCCCTGCCAAGTGAAATGGAGATTGTTAAAACTTTTGTTATTGGAACACATAAACCTTCAGTAGAAATTCTGTCATTTTCACCCAAAGAAGGCTTTAGAGTCCTTGCTATTGGGGTCATTTCACTAACCAACACAGTGGGAACTGCTATCAGTGGGTGCATACCCCAAGATGTGAGGCTCGTATTAGTTGATAGGTTTTATATTCTTTCAGGATTGAGAAATGGAATGCTTCTTCGGTTCGAGTGGCCTACAGTCTCTCCGGAACTTCAGTCAGAGTCACCCAGCCAAAGCCCTTTTATTAGTTCCTGTTTTAGTAAAATGGACACTTCTTTATCAAATGCGACAACTCAATTTGTTATGGGGCTGCAATATTGTGCTCCGAATATGCCAAAGAAGGCTGCAGATTCTGTTCCTGTTCATCTACAATTGATTGCCATTCGTCGCATTGGCATAACTCCTGTCTTTTTGGTTCCTCTGCAGGATTCACTCAATGCAGATATAATTGTTCTCAGTGACAGGCCTTGGCTTTTGCAAACTGCAAGGCACAGTCTCACTTATACATCTATCTCATTTCAACCTGCAACTCATGTGACCCCTGTTTGCTCTTTTGACTGCCCCAAGGGGATCGTATTTGTTGCTGAGAACAGTCTACATCTGGTAATTTTTCTGATTTTGAATTTTTCGTGATTCCAAGTTTCCTTCCTCCATTATGTCGGGTCTACAGTTGCTTATTCATCTAGACATAAAGCAAAGTTCCCTTTTTGGGCAATCATGTAAAGTGCAGATCCAAAATAATAGTAGCAAAAACTCCATGTTTACTGTAGCTGTACTTACAACATAGTAATCTTCTGTTGGCAACCTTTTCAAGATTCTACGGACGTGTGTTTTCATGAACTTGATGTGCATCAATTTACTACATGCATCAGAATTACTGGTTGTTTGTTACTATATATGTCCTGCAGAAATAATTACATTGTTCAACGGTGAAGTCTTGTACTTGCCATATGCTGTCTAGTTGGTGGACCATCTCATTCATCCAATCCATTTAGTGTCATAGACCCCCTCCTGGATTGGTCATAACCCAAAATGCCATTGGTTGGGTGATATTAACCATCTTGATGAACCATCCATAGATGTTTGGTTCATTAGATGGTTACGATCTTCTAGTTGATGTGATTCTCATGCTATGACCCATTCAAGATGTGGTGGATGGATTGAACAGCTTGTGCCAGTTGGATGGGAGATGTAATAGTTCCTTGCTTAGAAGCAGGAACCTTCTCTCGGGGTGCCGCTCTCACCTCGCAACCTTGATTCGGCGCTCCTTAGGAAGGAGCTTCCAGGGAGCGTGACCCCAGAGAGACGGAAACCGCTCTAATGATGGTCCCAGCCTGCTTCTATTACTCTATAAGTCCCACCATCATCAACTTCCCTACATCGCACGAGGAACGAGTGCACACAAATGAAGATGGTGAAGATGGTTAGAAATTAGCTTTTAGATGTACTTAAATTTTAAAAGATATGTATGAAAGTGGTTAGAAACTATTATTTTTTTATGTACTTGAATTTTGAAAGATATATAAAGAAAATATTGCATACACGCTCCCATGGCACTCCCAAACTTAGACTCTTCTAGACCCCACGCCTCCGCCTCCGCCCCCGCCCCGCTTCGTGCTTCTAAGGTTCCTTGTAAATCGATACTCAACTCAACTCAACTCAACTCAACTCAACTAAGCCTTCGTAAATCGATGAGAAGGTTAAAAATAATGGTCTAGAGTGATCATATAAATTTGAATGTCGAAAATTGACCTTTGAACAATGAAAATGGTGATCAGCATGTATGTGTTGTGCTACTGGAAATGGATGCAAATGCTTATACCATTTATGGACACCTCAAAGTTTGGATGTGTTGGAAAATCTGATTTAGAAGAGTCCCTTCCTATGATAACACAACTTCCTTCTAGGAACTACTGCACGTAAGATTGGAATATCCAGTCTAGGAATTTTATATGGTAATGGACTGATATCTATGATCTATCTCTTTTGTATTTGCAAAATCAATTATAGTAGAAATGGACAAATACTCTATCCACAATGGCCCATTACCTATTTGTTCTTTGAGGTGTTTAAGTTTTAAAATGTGGGATGCAAAATCAAATCCAGTGTCCCTTCTGGGGCTTGGATGTGAGGCAGCCTTAAATTTAAAACCTGTTGATTTCAATTATAGGGCATCTAAGAGTTGTAACAGGGCAATTGGGAATTTAAACTAGATTCTGGCCATGAGAACTTGGAATATTGAGGAACATGTAGTGTTAGAAGTCAGTTTTGATATTATTGCTTCAGGGGTTTCTTGGGCTTGGGGCTTTGGTTCTTTGTTAGGAGCCTTGGTTTCTCTTGGTAGTGTTTGTAATTGGGAACTTGAATCAGATCCTTGCCATGGGACCTTGGAGTCTTGAGAAACATATAGTTTTAGAAGTCCTTTTTTTTATTGTTGCTTTCGTGGTTGCCCTGAGCCTGGCCCTTGGTTTTTTCAGAGGAGTAAGGGATTCTCTTGATACTGCTGGCAACTGGAGGTGGGTAGAGCATTAGTCAACGATGTTTCCTTGCATATCCTTTTTAAAATCTGTAGAGGTTATTTCCTTGCAGGGGTTGATGTGAGGCTTTAGACTGCAGTGCTTTGCTACTGAAAACTTATGTTTTAGAGAACGAGAATGATTTATTTGGGATTGGAGTTGGCAGTCTTCTAGATATTAGTAAGGGGGAAGAAGCACAACAATGTGGTTAAGTGGGCTAGCTTCAGCCAAATTGGACTCCTGCTTCTCGTTCCTCAAATGTGGCTGGTGAGGATGTCATTGGGAGGAATTGTTTAATGTTCTCACGGTCTTTTTCATCTGACGGTGTTATACAGGTGTGATTAGACAAGAAGCCATCAGAAGGAGGCTCTATGGCACATGTTAATTGGGGACAAATATGGACAGTGGTGAGTACAAAGTTCCCTCTAAAGTGGCTAAGGGCATAGAAAAACTGTAGAGAGACTTCTTATGGGAAGGAAGCGAGGAGAGACGCAGATTAAAGCATAGTCATGAGTTGGAAGAAGGTGTGCAGGTTGAAGCCACAAGGAGGAGTGGGCATCAGTCAAATCAAATTAAGGAACATATCTCTTTTGGGAAAATGGCTGTGGCGGTATGGCGAGGAGGAGGCTCTATGGCACATAATAATTGGAGACAAATATGGGCAGGCGTGGGAGAATTGGGATTGCAGAGACCCTAGTGCAGACAAAGGATCCGATGCATGGAAATCTATCTGCAGTGGCAGAGTTTTCTTCAACCCATGTGTTAGAATGTCAATGGGCAGAGGGGAGAACACTCGTTTCTTGATGGACCTTTGATTAGGGGACTCCCCTCTTAGCCTCGCTTTCCGTGGCCTCTTCCTGTTACAGTCTGATAGAGAAGCTCGAGTTTGTGATTTACATGGATAGAAAGTTGGACTGGAGGGATAGATTGGATAATCAGACTCTGAATGAACCTAAAGGAGCAACAGGTAATTAGACTAGCATGTCTATTATCCCTCCTTGAGTCCAAGTATTGCTCACTGGCATGTCAGGATCGCAGGATTTGGGCTCCTGACACTTTTGACAGTTTCTCTGTCCGATCTTTCTTTCGCAGGTTGGTGATCGGTGACGGATCAGAGCCCAAATGCTCCATCATTTGGCAATCATTGCGCCCCTCCCTCGAGCGGCGGCTTTTTTCTTGGACAGTGGATCATAGGCGGATAAACACATGTGATTGCCTCAAGAGGCGCAAGGTGTCTATTGTTAGCAAGTACATTCTCTACAAGTCGGCAGATGAGTCTCCGAATCACGTCCTCCTTCATTGTTCCTTTTCATCGGCCGTGTGAAGGGCGATTATCAGGAGTTTTGGTTTCTCCTTGGTCTTCCACAGATCCATCCCAAGAATCCTGCTTTATTGGCCCAGTTCTCCTTTCGGCGAGACGGGCTAGTCTATTTGGAGTTTGGTACCATTTGCTACGATGTGGCATATCTGACAAGGGAGAAACAGGAGAATCTTTGAAGATAAAGGTAAAAGCATCGCCATAGTCATATTGGAGATTAAGATAGATCTTATACCTTGGGCAAAAACTGGTGATCTTTTGGCATCATAATCAACAGCTGTGTTGGGGATCGTAGACGTCCCTTGAGGGTTTATTCTAGGCGGGGCCGCACTCATGGCCCACCTGGGGATGTTTTTATTAGTTTTATGGTTATTTTATTGTTCTTATTTTTGTTGTTCTGAGGCAGGGCTGCACTCATGGGCCCACATGGGGATTGCATTCGAAGTTTTGGATGAATAAAGATTGATTGACTTCTCCCCTCTATAGGTTTCTTCTCCTTCCTCTATTCCTCTTCTATTCTTCTCCTATTCTTCTTTTTCTTCATCTTCTTCTTCTTCTTCTTCTATTCTCCCCTTTCTCTTCTCTTCTCTTCTTCTACTCTTCCACTTATTCTACTCACTTTTCCCTCTTCTTTTATTTCTCCTCCAGTTCTACATCAGGCTGGTATTATGTGAAACTGGCAGCCGATAATTTGAGAGAAAAGAGTTAAACCCTGACTGATACCTTCTCGGAAGCCGCCTCCTATTGGATGGCTCAAACTCAATTTTGATGGAAGCGCCAAAGGTAAGCCTGGCTCGACAGGAATTGGAGGATTAATTCGTGATGCTGAAGGCAACATCTTGTTCTCATATTCCGTGTTGGCCGGGATATGCGAGTTCAACGAGGCGGAAGCGAAAGCCTTATTGCACGGTCTCAAGTGGTTTGTGTCTCATCAATCCGTCCCCTTGATAGTGGAGGGAGACTTGTCCAACATTATTGCTTGGGCAAGTGGAGCAGCCTCAGGCTCTTGGAAACTCACAAATATCATTTTGGAAATCTGGAGAATTGTTCAATGTTATTGGTTGGGCAAGTGGAGCAGCCCCAGGCTCTTGGAAACTCGCAAAATATCATTTTGGAAATCCAGGATTGCTGCTTGGCTTTTCAACATCACTTTTTGCACACGTGGATGAGTTAGCAAAAGCCGGAGTGGAGAATCAGTGCATTAAAGGTTCTCATCAGACGGTTGCTCATGCGTCATAGGTGGCGGTATTGGGAGACATTGGTTTTTTAGATCTATAATCTGTATCTCATCTAGTGATGGGGGACAATTTGTGCCTTTCATCACATTGTATGGATGTTTAATTAATAAAGTTATCTCTTTCTAAAAAAAGAAGCCATCGGAAGGGGATTCAAGTTCTGGATTCAGGTAGGCTTTCTAGTGGTAGCTTATTGATTCAGGAGATATGTAGTATTTCGGTTGAAGATGTCCTTAAGATTCGTTTAGGGAGTATTGTCTTTGAGGTTTTCTGATGTGATCCGGTTTTGACCATCACTATTTAAGAGAACTTCTATTTTATTAGTTTCCTTTTTGGACATTTAAGATAATTTATATTTTTTAGAGCACTTTCTATTTTGATCTTATGTCTTTTTTGGGAGCCTAAATGTGGTGGTTGTCCACATCACCTAGGGTCCATACCACCCTATCATTTCCCTTGTCCTACTTATGCCTTTCTCATGATTCCCATAATCCCTATATTAGCCTTGAGTGATTGTCTTTGCTTAACCATTTTGCAGGGGCATTTAAGTTGTTAGCTAATGACTTAAGTGAATATATCCTATTGGCTAATAGGGAGGGCCCACTAGTCCATCACTTAAATCACTATAAACACTGCACAATGGTGTATGTCCGTGATGCATAAAGTTACTTTCCACAATATTATGTTATGTACATAAAACGGAAAGGCATAAATATAAACTAACATAAACTTGTAACACTCGTACACAGACAGGTGTATACAAGTCATGTACAATACAATAAACCGCGACTTATAAACACCACACAATGGTGTATGTCCGTGTTACATAAAGTTACTTTCCACAATATTATGGTTCTTCCTCTATTCTAATTATAGTGATTTCTATGACTAAGCTATTTAAATTTCTTTTATTACAGGTGGAAATGGTTCATGGTAAGAGGCTTAATGTGCAGAAATTTGACCTTGGAGGCACCCCACGAAAGGTTTTATATCATAATGAAAACAGAATATTGCTGGTAATGAGGACAATGCTTAATGGTGATCCTACTTCATCGGATATTTGTTGCGTAGATCCTCTCAGCGGCTCAGTGCGTTCGGCACATAAATTTGAGAATGGGGAAATGCCAAAATGTATGCAATTAGTGAAGGTGGGAAGTGAACAAGTCTTGGTGGTCGGAACCAGTCGATCTGTTGGTCGGGCTATCATGCCTAGTGGGGAAGCTGAAAGGTTATTTCTGCCATGAATTTGTTCTAAGCTATTATCCTTTTCTTAATTATTCTTCCAGTTAGGTGGTCGACTTACTTTGACATACAAGGTTTATTTCATAGCAGTCACAACTATTTGCCTCGGGAATTTCCCTGGAAGTGTATATCTCTAGAGATTTTAATTTTTTATTATTTTTGGGCTTATATCATAAAAGATCGGAAGCATAAAGTCTTAAACAATATAAATTAAAAAAAGAAAAAAGAAAAATATAAAATGTCCTGAAATTGTGGCAATATTCCATGATATTTTCACAACAAAAGATGAAAATATCAATATTTTTGAAATCTTGGGCTAAATTCAGGTTTTTTTTTTTTTTTTTTTTTTTCATTTTACAAAAATATTGCAATAAAAAATGCAATATTTTGAAAAAATTGGATATATTTGTGAGTGTGTTTCATACAATAGAGATTGATGTGTCTTAATGTGATAATGGCATTTATCAAAGAAGCTCCTTGACTATTTCTGTAAATGTTTTTTTCTTAGTTATCTACTTGACAAATTTCTCTACTTTATCGATAGGATAGAATGGAAGAAAATGATCCACGTAGAAGAACCCAACCAGAGCCAGGATTAGAGCCAGGTAGATTCCGTCTTAGTGAAATTTTTCTTAAGGATTCATTTAGCCGACCCCAACTAGTTTGGGACAAAGGCTTTGTTGAGTTGAGTTGAGATCTTGAGAAATGACTTAGTTACATTCAGTCCACAATGATCCATTCCAAGGTTACCTGGAACGCGGTTCATTCTGATCTATGTCACAAATGTCGTTCTCGGGAATTTCTCGGCAGGGGAAAATTTCGAGATATATTAATTTTTATTATGTTTTCGGGTTTATATCGGGAAATAAACAGTAAAATTAAAATTATTTAAAAATATATAAAAATATTAAATTTAAGAAAAAAATATAAAATAAAAATATTGTTAAAACATCGGGATGATATCGCGATATTATCGGGATATTTTATGATAAAAACGAAAATATCGCTATATTTTTAAAATCTCGGGATTAGTTCGAGATTTTGTCGTTTTATCAAAATCTCAGGATAAAACGCTATATTTTGAAATTATCGGAGATATTTGTGACATAGGTTCTGATACGCGGTACGGGAACATGTATGGGGTACGATGGTAGCCCAGTATGTGGTAAGATGAGGATAGGCTAAGTTGGTTCACTATATGGGGTCGCGGGTCGGTTTGGACTTGGAGCGCTAATCCGAGTCGTTCTGGTGTCTCTCTCTAGTTTAGTGTTACGTAAAGAGATGATAAAGCATTGTTAGGCCTTATCTTAAATATGACGGTGAAGCATATCAACTAGTGCCTGCTAACAGTTGTTGGGAAAGGTAATCACATTTGACAGCTATTGGAAAAAAGAGATTAAGACTTGTAGTGACAATATCAGTTTTTGGGAAAGGCAATAAGATTGGACAACTTTTAAAAAAGAGGTTAAAACTTGTAGTGCCAGTATCAATACGCTTGTGGTCGGATTTTTTGTTTACGGTTTTTAAGTGGATGCATGCCTTCCATGGTTTCCCTTTTCCCTCCTCTCTTATGCCATTTACAACCCCTCCCCCCTCTCTGCAAAAGTAAGGAAGCAGGGAATGAGGTTTTACCATACTGTAGGCGATCTTCAATGGAAGTTTCTGTCGGAACAACATTTGTTTTGGGTTGGTCTCTTTACCTGTTCTCAATTTCTTCTTTTTTTGAGCCTCCAATGAGGTATGAATGATTAGATTAAAGTTGGGAATAAGAGTTGTTTTTTTTGTTCTCCTTCAATCTTCTTCCCCCTCTCTCTATGCATGTCTCTCTTTCATGCAGGTCGCCCGCGTCGAAAATGACCCATGTTTGGGGTCGACGACCCCGGATCGCGGGTGGGAGGGTGATTTGCTTAATTGTATATCTTTGAAATCGATATCAATTAAATCATGTACAATATGAAGATATTCAAATAATTGTATAGATTTGCTTAAGGAAAAATCTTTTAATACGGGCGCCATTTCCATTAAGGAAAATAATCATGTACGACGTGGACCCACTGTCTTGTTTAGGTTGATTGGGTCCATAATATTGTTGGCCATCACAAATCCCGCCTGTTGCCCTTGGCCCCTCACTTATGGAATGATTCTAGACCTTTGATCAAGTATGATGAAAAAGCATCCTTTAAGATCACCAAACAATTTCATTTGATCGATATTGAATAAAATGCCCAAAATCATCAAACGATTGAAGAATAAGAACAAGAAAGGGTAATTGCCACCATTCAAAAAGAAAAAAGAAGAAGAAAGACACATTGTCCACTTTCTTGGCCGGCAAAAAGAGAAATAAAGGTTTAAGTAGCTAAAACGGAGCAGATAGAAGGTTTCATCATAGAATGATTGACATGTCAGTAAATGAGTTCTCTTTGCCAAAGCTATACCACCAAGGATGAGAGGGGCACACTGACAATTGAATTATGGATATTATCCTACAGTCCACCATTCTCATTTTCTCTAACTTTGAGCCTTTGAGCAAATCTGACTGACGCAGTAGCCATAGGCAAACATCTGGAGACTAATGGTTGCTAAATAACTTGACCAGAGGCGCCTCTAAAATGATTTTATATCCAATCTTATCTTTGCCCATTATCCTATTCATGAACAATATTTTCCAACACATGGCTAGTCATTCACCAATACACAAAAATATGACATGGAGCTCAAATTATTCCTTCGAGGCTAATCCGCATGTTATGCATCGACCGTTCCATTCATGCATTTGAAAGCTCAAATTATTTCTAATGAACTTGTTCTTCCTTTTTTTTTTGAATGTCAAACTCGTTCATTTTGTTATGGGCCCCAAATACTTTGGAGAGTTATTCAAATGCCTCTGCATGGTATCCTTTTCTTTTTTTAGAGGCGTACATAATAGGCTCTCAGGTGGTCTATGAAAGCCCCCTTTTTTTGTTTCTTCAGTTTGAAATCACCTTGATATACATATGTACGTATATTCATCCTTAGGATACCATTCAATATATATATATATATATATATATATATATATATATATATATATTCCTTAGGACTACAATTTCCTTTGCCTCACGACTGCCATTACTGTCTTGCAGTCCTATTGCACATGTTTGCAACCAATCAATTTTCTGGATTATATAACTAAGTTTTACATATTTATTCTTTGACTAACTGCATATCTTCTTTGGCAGTACCGAGGGACGCCTACTTGTGTTCAGCCTAGAGCACATGCAGAATTCAGATAGTGGTTCCTTGATCTTCTCTCCAAAGCCGGGTTCATCTTCTCAAATAAACTCTCCATTTCATGAAATTGTTGGGTATGCCAGTGAACAGTTATCAAACAGCAGCCTTTGCAGCAGCCCAGATGATAATAGCTGTGATGGAGTTAAACTTGAAGAAACTGAAGCTTGGCAGCTGCGAATACTTTATGAAACTAAATTACCCGGGGTAGTACTTTCTGTATGCCCATATCTTGATCGCTACTTCTTGGCATCTGTTGGTCACACTGTAAGAATGATTCTCTATATTTTCCTGATTGAGAAATAATTCATTCTAGTGAAAGTAGCCATGTAGTCGTGTCATCATGGTGAAATATGTTTCTGAGCTTACTTGCTTATGGTCATAGCTAATGGAGATATCAGTTTTTTGTTATCAGCTTTATGTATATGGTTTTCTGAATGAGAATCCTCATCGGGTGAGACGGTTCGCTTCAGGGAGGACACGCTTTACTATAACTTGTTTGACTGCACTTTTTACAAGAATTGCAGTTGGAGATTGTCGAGATGGTATCCTTTTCTATTACTATCAAGAGGTATGCTGCATTTACTGATTTTATATATGGTTCAAGATGCTTGAGATAGTCTTAAATAATGGGTATCCTTCCTTTTTTTTTTCTATGGAGACAGATCAAACTTATCTTAGTTGGCTTTATTTGTGTACTTGCTTGTTACTTAGCGTATGTGTGTGTATGAGGAATGATAGATTGAAGGCGCCCTTGCAAAAAAACCAGTTACAAGGGCGCCCCCATTGGTCCTAAAATAAAATTTACCCCATTTTTAAGCCGAAACAATGGGTGTAAACTTATTTTCATGCCCACTTTTAAGTAGAAAAATGGGTGTAAAATTTGTTTTTTTGTCATTTTACGTTGAAAGAAATGGAGCCACAGGAAAATTATGAGGAGGAAAATGTATAAGTGGGTGTCACTTGTACAATGATTGAAAAAGGCCTAAGAAATAAATGATTTGTATCATTGAGCAAGTGACATCCATTTTTCGATTCTCCTGCTCATAATTTTTGTTGGAAAAAAAAGTGCGCATTGATGCAGGACAATACTTAATTTAGGGAAAATCCTACACTCTTAATGGGATTAAGGCTTTAGGACAATTTAGGGCTTACGCAGAAAATTAAAAGAATACTTAACAACTTACCTAGGGCCGGATTAACGCCTAATTAATCTATGGGCAGCAACAATAATGAGACTTAAATAGCATAAATAATTGTAAAGATTGTAATTAAGCATGAGCTAAACTTTATACAAATCAATCAAAGCGATAAAGATTCGTAAGATGAATTGATAATAGAAAGATTAGTCTGAAACTAGGCTTACGCATGCAACCAATTAAAATAACTAAAAAGCTAATGCAAGTACCAATGAAATATATGTCACACAAGCATGAAAATAATAATATCCAATGAAGAAAAACAAAAAAAATGTCCAGCAGCAGTAAAAAGCTCAAAACGGTCCAATTTTGGGTTGTAGGGGTATTTTGGTAATTTTGCAGATCTGGAATTTTGGTTTAATACTGCTGTCCAAATCTTAGGTTAAGGTTTAGAAGGTATAAGAAAGGTCAATCTAGGGTTTAGGCTCCGGTTTGGTGGTAGGTTTAGGCTAAGGATCTTTTAAAAGGGTTTTCGGGCTTGAAAATGGTGCAAATTATCAGTAAGGCTCAAAAAGGGTTTAAAGTTAGGGTTCTTGGGTGTCTAGGCTGAGGTTTAATCATAAAAACAATCCTTCAAAGTCTCGAAACGAGATCTTGAAGAACGAGAGAGATCTATGGATTTTGGGTTTTTGTATTTTAGGGTTCAAGAACAAAGAAAAAAAGAAAATTTGATTTACTAACCTTCTTTGTGCTGATTTGATTGAAGAAATAGAAGATAATAGAGGAGAAGAAATGAGAGAAGATGGTTCCAAACCACCAAAAGGAGAAGAGAAGAAGAAGTCCAAGCCACAATAGCTCTCATAAAAGAAAATCTCAATTCTATTCAATATTCAAAAGTCTCTTACATTGCTTTCATAAGATATATTTATAAGAAGAAGAAAAAACCCTAGAAGATAACCTAAAGTTAAGAACTAATCTCTACCAATCATCGAATCTAAAGCAAAGCTAAATAAAGATAAAAACTTACCAAAAATAGTATTACCATAATTGACCTATATCCCTTTCTTAAAAACACTGATAACTTGCTCAAATGACATCCAAATCATGTGATCTTGGGCCCATTAGATAGGTAATGGAAAAGCCTTTCTAATTATACCAAAAACACACCAAACGGGTGAGATTTGATGCCTAAAAAGTAGGCAACAAAAAAAAGACGAAAATATAAAGTAAATAAAAAAAAAAAAACGGCAATGTCCGTGGCTCATGCTAGAGTCTACGCCATCATTCTCGTCCACGTTTGCGCTTGTAAACCTTGAATCCGCGCCCGTTGTTGATGTCCCCATCATGCATCCATCATATAAGAACCCCACTTTATGGTACTTATCTCAAAGACAAATGCTACATGGGTTGAAATTGGTGAGACTAGACGTCAAATGGAGAGTCCATTTCACCATGAGAGTGGGTGGCGCTACTAGATTTGTACAAATTTTAACAAGGAGAAAACGAGGAAGAAGTATATGGGTGCCGTTTTAACAAGTGCACCGTTGCCCACATGAGTGGATGGCATGGCAAATAACTTTAGAACAAGCGAAGTATTGGGCACGTGACTAGCTAGATGCCTATATCTTGGCAACCACATTGTCCTCTAGTCTAAGTGCTTCACCGCACTCCCCGTCAGATTTGAATATGAAGTTTGTCATTGCCCATAATCTTTGCATAAATAGGACGTTTGGCATTCCCATTCTCTTTGGTTACCTTTTGAAATAGAAAGTTTCTCTTGCACTTTCCCTGAGATGGACCAATGGGGGCGCCCTTGTAATTGGTTTTTTGCAAGGATCCCTTCAGTCTATATGTTTGTATCAGTGATTTCATATTAGGTTCAGTATGCTTGGGATAGTCTTAAATAATGGTTATCCTGCTTCTTCTTTTTCTATGGAGACATATCCACCTTACCGTAGTTGGTTATATTTGTTTACATGCTTGCTATTTAGTCTATTGTAATATATATATATATATATATATATATATATATATATATATATATATAGAGAGAGAGAGAGAGAGAGAGAGAGAGAGAGGAAACTGTTGGTGCGCTTGAGTGCCCAAAACTCATGTGGGCCCACTTTGTTAGGATGATCCAAAGCATTCATTCTGAAAGGCCCTTACATAGATGGGGTGTGTACAAAAAATCAGCTCCATAGGATCATCGTAACCCATCCATTTGTAGAGGGCAAAATGAACGTACACTGTTTGTCCACAAATCTTCTGATTTTTGCCCTCCACTTTTGGAGGGGTTAGGATAATTCAATGGACCTTATTTTTGGTACACACCCTATTTATGATAGGGCGTTGCAAATGAATGGTTTGGATCACCACAAAAAATGTGGGACCCATGTGATTGGGCACTCGAGCGCACCAACAGTTTCCTTATATATATATATATATATATATATATATATATATATATATATATATATATATATATATATGAGAAAAGGGTTCCTGCGCTCGAGTGTAGATAGCTTATCTGCGCTCGAGTGCTGGAAACAAGGGTGGGGCCACATTGGGGGGGGGGATTCTTAGCATTCATTTGACAGGCCCCATCCTGGATGGGAGGTGTACCAAAAATCAGCTCCATTGGACCATCTTAGGGTGTCCATTTGTGGGGGAGAAAATGGACAGATACTGTTTGTCTACAAATTCGCCCATTTTTCACCCCAAAAATGGACACCCTATGGTGATCCAATGGAGCTGATTTTTGGTGGACACCCGATCCATGAAAGGGCCCATCAAATGAATGCTTTGGACCCCCCGCCCCCCAATGTGGCCCACCTCTGTTTCTGCACTCGAGCGCTCTCTCTCTCTCTCTCTCTCTCTCTCTATATATATATATATATATATATATATATATATATATATATATATATATATATATATATATAGAGAGAGGAAAGTGTTGGTGAGCTTAAGCTCACCAAACTTATGGTGAGCTTAAGCGCCCCAATGACATGGGTCCCACATTTTCTGTGGTGATCCAAACCATTCATTTGCAAGGCCCTATCATAGATAGGGTGTGTACCAAAAATCAGCTCCATAGGATCATTCTAACCCCTCCATTTGTGGAGGACAAAAATGGGCAGAGTTGTGGCCAAATAATGTCTGTCCATTTTGACCTCCACAAATGGATGGGTTAGGATGATCCTATGGAGCTGATTTTTGGTACACACCCCATCTATGTAAGGGCCTTTCAAATCAATGCTTTGTATCATCCTAACAAAGTAGGCCCCAATGTGATTGGGCGCTTAAGCTCACCAACACTTTCCTCATATATATATATATATATATATATATATATATATATATATATATATATATATATGACAAAAGTGTTGAGCGCACCATTTTTTTGGTGCGCTTAAGTTGTTATAACGCCTCCCATTCGTTTAAATGTTTGGGTCCCGCTAAAGCGCACCAATGAGAGGCGTTATAACAACTTAAGCGCACCAACATTTTTCTCTCTCTGTCCATTTGTGGGGGAGAAAATGGACAGATACTGTTTGTCTACAAATTCGCCCATTTTCACCCCACAAATGGACACCCTATGGTGATCCAATGGAGCTGATTTTTGGTGGACACCCGATCCATGAAAGAGCCCATCAAATGAATGCTTTGGACCCCACGCCCCCCAATGTGGCCCACCTCTGTTTCTGTTTCTGCACTCGAGCGCTCTCTCTCTCTCTCTCTCTCTCTCTCTCTATATATATATATATATATATATATATATATATATATATATATATATATATATATATATGAGAAAAGTGTTGAGCGCACCATTTTTTTGGTGCGCTTAAGTTGTTATAACGCCTCCCATTCGTTTAAATGTTTGGGTCCCGCTAAAGCGCACCAATGGGAGGCGTTATAACAACTTAAGCGCACCAACAATTCTCTCTCTCTCTCTCTCTCTCTCTATATATATATATATATATATATATGAGAAAACGGTTCCTACACATATGTGTAGATAAGTTATCTACACACTAGCTTAAAATACAGTGGGGGCAACATTATTTGGGTGATCCAAACCATTCATTTTTAAGGCCCTCACATAGATAGGTGTCCACAAAAAATCAGATCCATAGGATCATCCTAACCATTCGAACTGTGGAGGCAAAAAATGGACTAATTTGTGAAGGTTTAAAGACATCCATTTTGCCTCCACAAATCGTAGGGTTGGGATGATCCTACGGATCTGATTTTTTGTAGACACCCTATCTATGTGAGGGCCTTTAAAATGGATGGCTTGGATCACCCAAACAATGTGGGCCCCCACTGTATTTTAAGCTAGTGTGTAGAGAACTCTCTACACATGTGTAGGAACCGTTTTCTCTCTCTCTCTCTCTCTCTCTCTCTATATATATATATATATATATATATATATATATATATATATCGACACGCCTGAGTCAACTCGGTTTTGCCTTGGCCGAGTTAATGAAAAATCGACTGCGTAAATCATTGTCTTGCCCAAGTTGACTCGGTTTTACGTTGGCTGAGCTCTTGTCCGAGTGAGCTTTTAAACCTTGATACATATAATCCCATGTTTTGATAAGCGCTCCCTATTTATTTTTGGGAAAATTATTAAAAAAATGCAAAGTTTATGCTAAATTGTGAACAAAGGGTGGACATTTCAAATCTATAAAAAAGGGCTGTCATGTACGAAAATAGACCATTTAGGACGAAAATACCCCCCTTTGCTTTTTCCCACCAACTATATAGGATCTAATCCCTAAGCAATTTCACCTACCACCTTTTCTTTTCTTTCTTCTTCCCCAAGCAAGTTCCAACGTGAGAAACAGCCATTGCCAATACCTGGGTTGATGAAAAACAGCCATTGCCAATACTTGGGTTGATGAAAAACAGCCATTGCCAACGTAAAAAACAGCCATTGTTCTTTGGAAAAAAAATGGGAAATGTTATCCGCACTACCGTATTTTGATGAGGACACTTCTCACTTTATTAAAAGTATTGTATGGCCCACACCATAGGATGATCCAAACCGTCCATTAGATGGGCCACAGCCTAAATAGGTTGTGCCCCAACAAGCATTTCCATAGGTTGATCCTAACCCTCCGATCAGAATGTTAGAGGGTTGATCCTAACCCTCTATAGATCGGAGGGTTAGGATCAACCCATGGAAATTATTTTTGGGACACAACCCATTTAGGCTGTGGCCCATCTAATGGACGGTTTGGATCATCCTATGTGAGGGCCATACCGTACTTTTAATTAAGTGAGGAGTGCCCTCATCAAAATACAATAGTGTAGACAACATTTCCCAAAAAAAATACCATTACTTACTAAACTACTTGGGTGATAAACATAGCTTCAAGTATGTCTAAATTATGGTTCCAAGAGTGATACTTGTGATGGGGACATTCTAATAGTATGAAATTGGTTTTGAAACTGATCATGAGTGTTTTAAACCTTTGGAGCCATTACATAGGCCCCGGAACCACTAGAGAACCATATTATAGTTGTTCCGAGGTGTTAAGTGGTTCGAAGAGTCTAAATTATGGTTCCAAGAGTGCTACTTGTGATTGGGACATTATAATAGTATGAAATTGGTTTTGAAACTGATCATTAGTGTTTTAAACATTTTGGAAAAAGTACATAGTCTCCGGAACCACTTGGGAACCATATTATAGTTGTTCCGAGGTGTTAAGTGGTTCCAAGAGTCTAAATTATGGTTCTAAGAGTGGTACTTGTGATGGGGACATTCTAATAGTATGAAATTGGTTTTGAAACTGATCATGAGTGTTTTAAACCTTTTGGAACCATTACATAGGTTCCGGAACCACTTGGGAAACATATTATAGTTGTTCTGATGGTGTTAAGTGGTTCCAAGAGTCTAAATGATGGTTCCAAGAGTACTACTTGTGATTGGGACATTCTAATAGTATTTTGAAACTGATCATGAGTGTTTTAAACCTTTTGGAACCATTACATAGGCCCCGGAACCACTTGGGAACCATATTATAGTTGTTCCGAGGTGTTAAGTGGTTCCAAGAGTCTAAATGATGGTAGAAAGAGTGCTACTTGTGATTGTGACATTCTAATAGTATTTTAAAACTGATCATGAGTGTTTTAAACCTTTTGGAACCATTACATTGGCTCCGAAACTACTTGTGAACCATATTATAGTTGTTCCGAGGTGTTAAGTGGTTCCAAGAGTCTAAATGATGGTTCCAAGAGCGCTACTTGTGATTGGGACATTCTAACAGTATTTTGAAATTGATCATGAGTGTTTTACACCTTTTGGAACAATTACATAGGCTCCGGAACCACTTGGGAACCATATTATAGTTGTTCCGAGGTGTTAAGTGGTTCCAAGAGTTTAAATGATGGTTCCAAGAGTGCTACTTGTGATTGGGACATTCTAATAGTATTTTAAAACTGATCATGAATGTTTTAAACCTTTTAGAATTATTACATAGGCTCCGGAACCACTTGGGAACCATATTATAGTTGTTCTGAGGTGTTAAGTGATTCCAAGAGTCTAAATGATGGTTCCAAGAGTGCTACTTGTGATTGGGACATTCTAATAGTATTTTGAAACTGATCATGAGTGTTTTAAACCTTTTGGAACCATTACATAGGCTCCGGAACCACTTGGGAACCATATTATAGTTGTTCCAAAGTGTTAAGTGGTTCAAAGAGTCTAAATGATGGTTCCAAGAGTGCTACTTGTGATTGGGACATTCTAATAGTATTTTGAAACTGATTATGAGTGTTTTAAACCTTTTGGAACCATTACATAGGCTTCGGAACCACTTGGGAACCATATTATAGTTGTTCCGAGATGTTAAGTGGTTCCAAGAGTCTAAATGATGGTTCCAAGAGTGCTACTTGTGATTGGGACATTCTAATAGTATTTTGAAACTGATCATGAATGTTTTAAACCTTTTGGAACCATTACATAGGCTCCGGAACCACTTGGGAACCATATTATAGTTGTTCCAAAGTGTTAAGTGGTTCAAAGAGTCTAAATGATGGTTCCAAGAGTGCTACTTGTGATTGGGACATTCTAATAGTATTTTGAAACTGATCATGAGTGTTTTAAACCTTTTGGAACCATTACATAGGCTTCGGAACCACTTGGGAACCATATTATAGTTGTTCCGAGATGTTAAGTGGTTCCAAGAGTCTAAATTATGGTTCCAAGAGTGCTACTTGTGATGGGGACATTCTCATAGTATGAAATTGGTTTTGAAACTGATCATGGGTGTTTTAAACCTTTTGGAACCATTACATAGGTTCCGGAACCAGTTGGGAACCATATTATAGTTGATCCGAGGTGTTAAGTGGTTCCAAGAGTCTAAACGATGGTTTCAAGAGTGCTACTTGTGATTGGAACATTCTAATAGTATTTTGAAACTGATCATGAGTGTTTTAAACCTTTTGGAACCATTACATAGGCTTTGGAACCACTTGGGAACCATATTATAGTTGTTCTGAGGTGTTAAGTGGTTCCAAGAGTGGTTCCGAGGTATTAAATGTGGTTCCCTAGTGGTTCCGAGGTATAAAATGTGGTTCTGTAGTAGTTCCGGGGTATAAAATGTGGTTCCCTAGTGGTTCCAAGGTATAAAATGTGGTTCCGTAGTAGTTCTGGGGTATAAAATGTGGTTCCCTGGTGGTTCCCTAGTGGTTCCGAGGTACACAGTGGGCCCACATTGTTTGGATCATCCAAGGCGTTCATTTGATGGGCCCTCACATATATAGGGTGTGCCGAAAAAATCAGCTCCATCGGATCATCCTAACCCTTCAATCTGAGGACGTACCATCGGCTGCTAGCCCTACTCGGAAGTCCGAACAAAATTTCGGACTTCCGAATGGAGTCCAGTACAATGCCCATTCTACTGGACTCCATTCGGAAGTCCGAAACGTTTTTCGGACTTCCGACAAAATTTTCGGACTTCCGAATGGAGTCCAGTAGAATGGGCATTCTATATATGTGAGGGCCCATCAAATAAACGCTTTGGATGATCCAAACAATACGGTAGTGCGGATAACATTTCCCATTTTTTTTCCATAGAACAATGGCTGTTTTTTACGTTGGCAATGGCTGTTTTTCATCAACCCAGGTATTGGCAATGGTTGTTTCTCACGTTGGAACTTGCTTGGGGAAGAAGAAAGAAAAGAAAAGGTCGTAGGTGAAATAGTTGGTGGGAAAAAGCAAAGGGGGGGTATTTTCGTCCTAAATGGTCTATTTTCGTACATGACAGCCCTTTTTTTATAGGTTTGAAATGTCCACCCTTTGTTCACAATTTAGCATAAACTTTGCATTTTTTAAATAATTTTCCCTTTATTTTTTACTTTTGTGGTTGGATGTTGATAGCCGTTTGGCATTGTAAGAGCATATAAAAGCTGATTAGAAAATTGTAAATCAAATGAAATGAATGCCATTATTAAAACAATGTGATGCAAATATCACTTTCTTATATGCAATATATATATGATTTGCTATGGACCATCGCAGAAAGGCATTTCGCGGCTAGCCGTTGCATGTGGGAGCAGCCACCTCAAATGAATTAAATGAATAGGACAAAATCTGCTGAGAAGTGAGCCTTTGTGGCTGCTCCCGCATGCAACAGCCTGCCGCGAAATTCCTTTCTGTGATGGTCCCTAGCAAATCCCTATACCACACACACACACGCATACATACATACATGCATATACACAGTTCGGATGTTGTATGCTGATTATGGTCCTATGGATTTGCCCATATGCTTTATTGGGTATCAGGAGTACCGAAAAGTTGAACAGATGTACTGTGATCCGGTGCAACGAATAGTTGCTGACTGTGCCCTTATAGACTTGGACAATGCTATTGTATCAGACCGTAGGGGAAATATCTCTATTCTATCAAGGACAAGCCTTTTAGAAGGTAAAGAGTAATGATGCTAATATGGAGTGTTTAATTTTCCTATGCATTATGCTTGTAATATGTCCATTTTCTATCCTTCCCGTGGCCACTGATGACTATTTGTAGGTATTAATCTGACACCAAAGCAAAGTCAACCTAATGCTGCTAATCATGCTTATAAGCTTCCAGTAATGCTAGAAACTTAGAGTTATGTGCCAAAATTTTACTGGATGAGTGTATTGCACGTGCATTTTTTTTGGGAGTTATTTAAATGTTATAAGCTTTGTTTGTAAAGTCTTTAAAATGCACAAATAATTAAGACAGAGATAAGGGCGATGAGAGCATGCGTTTTGATCATCCATATTTGTTAAAAGTAACTAACTAGGCCTTAATTATAAATTCTATTTCGTTCTAGTGTCCGGAACGGAACATTTCGGTGTTTCGTCCGTTTCGTTTGAAATTTTTCGTTCCGCTACGACGATTAAATTTTTTTAATAGTTAAAAATATGAAAAAAAAATCCAAAAAATCAGAAATTATTAAAAAATATAAGAAACAATTAAATGAACCAAATATGTAAAAGATCCAACATTTACTTAAAAGGAAAATCACTATCAGCTGAAATGCCTTTGTTGACCGGTTCCTGAGAAGATGAAAATTTTTAGAGACCAAATTCTGAGATTTTTTTAACCTGAATTTTGGGATTTAATAATGTTGGGACATGATAGAATTTATGAATTTTTAAAATTGGAAAATGGCCCCATCATTTGGAAGGTAAGATTTTGACCCAACCTATTTTTTTTTAATTGTATACTGGAATTGAAAAGTTGAATTTTTATCCTTTTAAATTGGGTCTTGAAACTATTTTTAATAGATCTAAATTGGGGATATTCCCTTATTTACATGTAAATCTTAAGTAAATGGTCTTTACATGTAAATACTAAGAAGAGGAAAGAAGAAAAGTGAACTAAGAAGAGGCAAGAAGAAGAGAAGAAAAACAAATATATCAAGAGAGAGAGAAAGAGAGAAGACAAACAAAAACAAAAAAATGGGGTACTTTTTACTAAACAAGGGATTTCGTCCGTTCGTCCAAAATACCGGATTTCGGTCCGGAACCAAACGTTTGACGAAACGAAACAGAATTCATAACAATGTTGTTGACACTCATTAGACTAGATATTGGTTGATCTTGGTAAAGTGATATATCAACAATTCATTATGGAAACGTATCCAGTGTTACAAAAGGAGTATCATCTTGTCACACAAATTATGGGAAAACAAGTCTGCTATGGATATCAAACACGAATATTATACCCATATTATTGATAAATCTTTATATGCATCACAATCAGCCTTTGGTCAAGCTCCAACATGTAACCCTTACTGAAATTGTTAAAGTATAAAAGATAAATAACGCCTTTCTCCAACAGCTTAAGCTTTGGAGAAGTTGGTAAGTGTTAACATGGTATCAGAGCCAAAAGTCTCGAGTTCAAACCTCCCAGATAGAAAAAAATCCACATGCGATGATCGGCCCAAAGTGGGACCACATGTGCCACGTCTTTGCCAAGTGGGCCACGTGCGGGGGGAGTGGTAAAGTATAAAAGATAAATAACGCCTTTCTCCAACAACTTAAGCTTTTGGAGAAGTTGGTAAGTTAACAGAAATGAATTGAAAAAGTAGGTATAAAATGGGTGAAAAATATAAAAAATCCCATTCTATTGTGCGAATGGCCACTAAATGACACTATAGATCACAATACTGCAATAAGAAATTTACAGCTAATTTTTTAGAAAGAACAGCTGTACAATATTGGTTAAAGCATAAGAATGTAGGTCTAGATTTCATAAAAGAACTAGAATTGTGACTTGACATTATGAGTAAATGAATAGTGCAACTCTAACATATAAAACAAGTAATTTGTAGGAACTGTTCAGTTATCATTATAATCTTATTCCAGATGCTGTATAGAAATTCTTCTGTCCTTATATCGTTCTGCTGCTCCTGTTATCTTATTTTCATCATTATAATACTCATAACCTTATTTTTTGATGGTGTATCTATGGCTATGTTTTACTATTTTTGTATCCTTTTGACTTTCTTACGGTTTTGGTGTTGCGCGTCTGTCAGAAGATTATAGATGCTTGACAATTTCTTATGATTCTGTATTACAGATAATGCCAGCCCTGAATGCAACTTAACTCAAAGTTGCTCATATTACATGGGGGAGACAGTTATGAGCATCAGGAAGGTACATCCTTATCAACTATGGAATTGTTGTTTGGATAACGATGGATGATGTTGTTAATGTCTAATCAATGAAGTGATAATAATGAATTTGCAGTGGAAGAACATATGAACAACAAAGGAACTCCCCTCTAGCTTGATCACTCACTTCAGTCCGTGGGTTATGACCTGTCAAACTCACTTCATATGAGTTGTGATACTTATGAACATAGATTCCATTTACTGATTGATATACACAACATAACAGAATAGTATTGTATTTTTTACAATCAAATTGACCATATTATTTAGCATTATCAATGTTTTGAAAATCGGAATCAAATCGTAAATTGTAATAGGGTCGAATCATATCATATCGTAAATCGTAAGATTTATTGAGAAACATATGCACACACACACACACACACACACACACACATATATAATAAAAAATTATAAACAATTAAAGAATAAAAAATATCCACTTACAGTTGGGGCTCTCATAATTAATGCTTCATAAATTTATAATCTCTATATCCTATTACTGGACCAGGAACCGACATTGTTCCAATGTTGGTAATTTATAATCTCTTATTTCTAATATTTAATAAAGAAAAAATAGAGAAATCTAGTGATATAAGATATAAGAGAGTACCTTCTTAGAAAATTTTGTCCTAAGTACATATACTTCTCAATACTATATGTAGGTGCAACATAGGAGAATGAAGAGAAAAGAGAAAAGAGAAATGAAAACAGGTGTCAAAATTCACAGATCCTGCATTTCATACCACTAACATTGTGACAGGATTGGTGTGTGTGTGTATACGGTTTGTTTCTAACCAAAGAGCGTAAGGGGTGGTGAGAATGCAAGAAAAAACAGGTAATAGACTTATTTTCTAATACTTAATATGTTCTAATATTTTATATAAACAGATGCCACCAGAAATATAAAATATAAGAGACCCAACTGTATTCATTTATCACACAAATTCATTAATTCAAATAGAAATTACCATTATTAGCATTCAATATCGTAATATGAATTGTTTGCTAACAAACTTGACATAACCCATCATCTATTTCTCATCCAAACCCATGCATATTGGATAATAATGTTAAAAATAAAAATAAAAAACACAAGATCATATCAACTCTCAAAGTCTCAAACATCAAATGACAAGTATCAATCGTAAAAGGCTAGAGTAGTTCGTGTTGTCTTCATTATAGTTGTCTCCCAACTCGATGTAAGTAATGCCCTCAAGCACATGCATTGTGGTTCGATTCGTTCGAATTCCTACACCTTCTCTGTCTTCTTCCTTCTAATGAGAGGGATTTTGAAGGCTTCTTGTAATGTAGAAAGGAAATGAGATTTTTCAAATGAAAGTCTTATTTTCTTTTATACAAAACAGAATTTGGGTAAATCGCGTGAATCGTTCGAATTATGATCGAATCGTAAGATTCAATAGAAAATCATAGTACTCGTACAAATTAAGATTCAATCAAGGGATTCAAATCGTTATGCATAAGATTTTATTTGAATCCTAAATCGTAAGATTTTCAAAACAATGAGCATTATGTTGAATATTATGTCAGTTCTATATCTCCTATATGCAATACTGTAGGAGCATTCATCAAGAAGATAAAGTGTCTAGAGGGTTTCTTTTTATCCGAAATTTTAGGGTTTTTTATTTTTCATTTTTCTTTTATGTATGTAGGTATGGTAATTTTTAATTACTTTAGGATGATTATAGGTGGTCTTTTGTCGGTCTATTTGAAAAACTGTGAATAATATTGAGTTTTGGGGTCATTAGGTCTTTGCTTGGGTTGAAAATTGGAGGTGCAGGGTGGTGCCTTTATGATTTTAAGGGAGTGTTAGTGATTGTAATTATATTTTATATTATGTTTAGGTTTTGCGGGCCCTATCAAGACCAAACACAAGTTTCAGATTTCAGGTTTATCGTTGTGTTTCTGTTTTTAAAGCCCTTTGGACTGCAGGGAAGTGTCTTTTTTTTTTTTTTTGAAGATGTGTCTTTAGGTTATTTTGAATGGTCATATTAGAAAGAGTCAAGGGTTTAAATAAAATGGATAGTAGGTCGAAATCAAGCCTTTGAGAAAAGAAGGATCAAGCCTGGCCACTGCTGGAGGACAATTAGACCAACCGAAACATGTAGGCTTTCTTTCTGAAGTTGTCTCATGGGGGCTCATAGTATGAGCAGTGTTTTTTTTTAAAGAATATGGTTAGAACCTGTTAGTCTGGAAAGGGATCGGCTGGTCATCAAACAAATTCTTTTTATGCCAATTCGGGTCAAGGTATGAGTCGAATCTCATAGCGCATACCCTAGTCATCACCACCACCAGCTAACATCTCAGCACAGTGGAACACGTAACCCGCATTCAGCTGTTCTTCAAGATTAGCTTTCGACGGAGTATGTAGGATCATTCTGTGTTAGTTCAAAAGATTGTGACCCATGTTACTATGTTGGTGGTATATGTGGATGCTATCGTTCTTACCGAGGATTGTACTGAAAAGATTCTAAAGGTCAAGAAGTATCTTGGCAGTATTTTTGATATTTATGTATGGTCTTCTGAAGTTTTGTCTTGGTATCAAAGTTGGTTGATCAAGGAAAGGTATTTTTATTTCTCAGTAAAAGTATGTCTTAGAGATTCTTACAGATGCCAGGCTTCTTAGAGCAAAGCTTGTTGACAGTCCTATCGAGCAGGGATTCTCACAGATACCAAGCTTCCTAGAGCAAATCCTATTGAGCTAAATCATCAGATTCATGGGCAGATTTCATATCCATTAAAAGATGTTAGTCGCTATCAGCAAGTCAGGAAACTCATTTAATTAACTATTGCAAGTCCGTACATTACTTATGATGCGAATATGGTAAGTCAATTCATGCATAAACTTTGTAAGCATCATTATGAAGCTAATCATTCACATTCTAAAGTTTTTGAAAGGTTCACCAAGTAAATGCATAATTTATCAGAATCATGGTCACTTGAATGTAAGAAGGTACTATGACGCTGACAGTGTTTGCTCATCTACTGATAGGAGGTCTAACAGTGGGTAATTTGGTGACATGGACGAGTAAGAAGCAATCTGTTGTTGCTCATTGTTCAGCTGAAGCTGATTGCCAGTCAATGGCTCATGCTACATCCGAGTTGTTGTGGCTTTGTTCAAGTATGGGTGTTGAAGTCCTTACTCTTAGGTACCTCTATTGTAATAATCGCGCACTCATCTGTATTGTTTCTAACCCAATCTTTCATGAGAGGACTAAGGACATAGAGTGATACAGGACAATTGAAGGACGGACTGATACTTCGATATGATAGCAAGTCTTATGTAGGACAAATATATGGAATGGACGTTAGGCGTGAAAATTAAGGTTTGGGTTCCTAAAATATATTATGAGATTTGAAAAATATTGTTACTAGGTTTAGTGTAGGTTCAGAAGGGTGCAGACATGTTCCTAGAATGTTCAGATATATGTCGGATAGGTGCAGACATATGCCGGGAAGGTGTAAAATTAGTTTTGGAGCAGAAAAAAAGGCACAAGGTATGAATAGATTTGAATGATGTCTCTAAGGTAGGGAAATTTTTTATAATGGGTATTTTAGGGATTTTGTGAAGAAGATAGGTGAATAATAGTGCAAGAGAGGTTATGGGCAAGATTAATGGAGGTGTGGAACTGGCGTCCATGTGGCACTCATGTCCCCCCTTCTCAAATTCAAACCAAATTCTACCAGAAAGGTAGAATTTCGGTAGAAGAATAGTGGAAAAGGTCTCTCTCTCTCTCTCTCTCTCTCTCTCTCTCTATATATATATATATATATATATATATATATATATATATATGAAGAAAATGATTGTGAGCTTGAAGCTCATATAGCTTATATGAGCTTGAGGGCCCAAACACGTGGGTCCCACATTTTTTGTGGTGATCCAAACCATTCATTTGTAAGGCCCCATCATAGATAGGGTGTGTACCAAAAATCAGCTCCATTGGATCATCCTTACCCCTACAAAAGCGGAGGGCAAAAATGGGCAGATTTGTGGCAAACGGTGTCTGTCCATTTTGCCCTCCACTTTTGGATGGGTTAGGATGATCCTATGGAGCTGATTTTTTGTACACACCCTATCTATGTAAGGGCCTTTCAAATGAATGCTTTGGATCCTCCTAACAATATGGGCCCACATGTGTTTGGGCCCTCAAGCTCATATATGCTATATGAGCTTCAAGCTCACAATCATTTTCTTAATATGAAGAAAATGATTGTGAGCTTGAAGCTCATATAGCTTATATATATATGTGTGTGTGTGTGTGTAGCTAAGTTAGCTACACGTATGTGTAGCTACACTTTTCTCATATGAGTTAAGTGAAGCTACACATACGTGTAGCTAACTTAGCTACACCAACGGCTTAAAATACAGTGGGCCCACATTGTTTGGGTGATCCAAACCATTCATTTGATAGACCCTCACATTGATAGGGTGTGCCCAAAAAATCAGCTCCATAGGATCATCCCCACCCTTCAAACTGTGGAGGCAAAAATGGACAGATTTGTGAAGGTTTTTACGCGTCCATTTTTGCGTCTACAAATCGTAGGGTTGGGATGATCCTATAGAGCTGATTTTTTGGGCACACCCTATCTATATGAGGGCCCATCAAATGAATGGTTTGCATCACCCAAACAATGTGGGGCCCACTGTATTTTAAGCCGTTGGTGTAGCTAAGTTAGCTACACGTATGTGTAGCTACACTTTTCTCATATATATATATTGGTAATGACACCCCTACTTTTCTACTACTCTCCGAGAGGACTGCCACGCAACAAAACACTACTTACCACTATTCCACTATTATCTGAGAGGTAATTCCAGACAAATCAAATGCTTGTCTCCTCCCTTTGGACTTCTTATTCTACTACTCTCCGAGCCACCCCCGCACAACCAAACCTAGCGTTAGGGAAGATCAAGGCATCACACCTTGGTAAGGAGTAGGCATCACATCTACATGAGAGAAGAAGCTTTGAAAATCTCTGTTCAATCATCATTTATTATCATCACTATTCATTATTCGAAAAGTGCTCTGAGGATTAAATTATATAACATAAAGAAGAGAACTAGAAAGTTCTAAAATCCTAAAACAAAAATCTAACAGCTTTGGACTAAAATATCCTCTAATGACTTAAAAACTCTCTCCCGACTTGAAATTCTTGTAATGCATGTGTGGGCCTATTTAAAACCCTCACAACTCAAAGAAACCAAGTGATATTGGTGGGAAAAGACGTTGATACCTCTCCTATAACTGAAGGGACTTAAAAGACACTTAAAATTAAAATATGGGCCCTAGGATGCTCCCCATCATAGAGGTGGATTGACATTTCATTTGTGAAAATGTTTCATCTCAGATTATCTCCAGTCCATATGTTCAATCTGTATCAAAGTTGGTTAATACATATGCTAAAGCTTCTGGTCGTTCTAGTCTTCATTATAATCTTGGCAAGCTAGGCACGTGTCGTATTATTAATCTTGTTTGAGGATGAGTGTAGAATGATGTTCGAAGGGGTCTTTTGAGGTTTTTTATCCAATAATGTATTCTAGTCGCTTAAGTTACTTAAAATTAAGCTGTGGGCTCACTTTGGGTTTTGCGCAGAAGCAGGTTAATAAATGGAGTTTGTGGGTTGGATTTTTCAACCATACAAACATCCTCTCTCCTCTCTCCTCTCTCCTCCTATCTTCTCTCCCTTTCTTCTTCTAGTCCTATCTTCTCTCCCTTTCTTCTTCTAGTCCTATCTTCTCTCCCCCCCTTCTTCTCCTCCTTTCTCTCCATCTCTTATCCTCTAAATTCCTGCTTTTTCTTCCAAACTTCTATTATTGATTTTTGTCAGTAACAACTAACAGTGTATTTTTTATGAAGTCCGTATTCTATCAAGCTCCCCATTTAGAATTGTCCTACCTACGATACCAAACTGCTTTAATTCTCTTCCCCTATCGCAGATTAGATCCACTTTCCACTATGATGACGAAGACCTAAACATCTCCAAATCTCGACAAAGTATCAGCAATTTCAGGGACAAAATACTGCCCAACAGTGTAGGCCGTGGAGGTTTAGGTTTTGAGATGATTCGTTGCGTCTCTTAAACATCTCTTCTTATCTTTGCCTAACTCTTACTCTCTACCTTTTAGTCTTTTATTCTCCTACTTTCTTCTCTCAATCTGTTCTACCAAACCTAACAGGTGGGGGCAGCTTGTCGTTTCATAGAATTTTAATATCTAGACTATAAAACACGTGGTATGTCCCAATAAAAAAAGTACAAAACATTAGCCACTTCTAGCAATAAATTTGTTTTATTTTGATATTCTTGTGATGATATCGTGTCACATGGTTGTCATGTTAAATGTCCAGGTATAATTTCACCAGGGGGTAGCAGGTCACTACAGGATGATTAGCATCATCCCAACAGGAAAGATGTTTTGGGCATGATCCATCCACGGTGTAGCCTTCCAATTTAACTGCCTAGCTTATGAATTGTTTCTAGTTGAGCACCTCTTTTATTAATATCTTTATCATCCAGAAAAAGAAATGAACTATCTAGCTCCGCAAACTATGGTTCCCTGCATTTTTCGCTGGTTTGAGACTAAAAAGTCGAGCAGTGTGTAAAGCCTAAAAAAAGGTCGAGCACTGTGTCGTTCGTTATTGATATCTTTATTATCCAGAAAAAGAAATGAACTATCTAGCTTACCAAATTATGGTTCCTACATTGTTTTTAGGCCATAGACAAAAAAGTTGAGCACTGTGTAATTCGTCTTGAATAACACCATGCTTTGTTTTGTATTATACTCTGAAATATTTATTGCATACTAATCCGATCATATAGACCGTGTTTGCTTAAATCTTTGGTTTGCGTTAACATTTTATCAGTGTTCTTACATTTTATATAAATTTTCATTACTTGCATTTAATGTTACTGTAAACTTAAGAAATTCAGTGTTTGAAACCCGCGTGTTAGTCTGACACCAATTAGAAGACCCAACTAGTATCTCAGCACCAGTTGTCACTTATCTCTCAACATTGAACAAGCTTGGGCATTATTGTGTAGTAAGGTAGCTTTCAGTTGGAACATTCTCTCTTCATTTTCTAGCAGTGGGATTCTTGAAGGATGGTGCTCAGTGGTTTTATGGCAATTCTTTTTCTTTTCATGCTTTGGGGTATTTGCAAATAAAAAATAGAAGAATTTTCCACACAGAATCTTCAGAGAGTAAGAGGTCTTGCGAACCAATTTTGTCCTATCTTTGGACAGTGGGAAGCTCCCCCATTGTCGCCTGTGCATGCTAAAGTTTTGAGAAGACTAGTAGTTGAACCTTGAACTCTGTACACTTGCTGGCATTGTCCATGATGGAAATTGTCATCTATTTCCTTATGGGGGATACAACGACTAATTCTGAAGCCTTTATGAATTGTATTAGATAATATTCTGGGATGATTTATTGTCTACGCTATGAGTTGACAAATTTCATTAAATAACACCATAAGCTCCAAGAATGGAGAATCTAAACCCCTACATTATGTATTGAGCGAATTTTCGTTAGTTTCGTTCATTTAGTTTGTTTTGCCGGCTGTCAAATGTCCCATGTGCTAAGGAAGACTACATCCTAATGTATCAGATTTTGCAGAAAATGTTTTCAGGGAAGAAATGTGGGACCATGCCTTCCGTCTTATAATTGATTTTAATGGCAAGGTTGTTACAGTTTACCTTGTTGTAATGCCTCCAATGGGCTGTTTCATTCCTTTCCTGTATGTGTAGGGATTGTTCTCATACAAACTTCCCGCGGATGATGTACTGAAGTGCTGCTATGGTACTGAGACGATCCTTGATTCTGCACACAACAGTATTGTAGCAAGTACGCTGTTGGGAAGCGTGATGATCTTCATTCCTATCTCAAGGTAGGATTAAATATTTCAAATTCTCAACATTTCCAGAAAGGAGTTCGGTAGTTGATTGAGATAATTTTAATCGTTGTAGGATACGGTAAGAGTTACTTCTGATAAAAATCTTGAAATTTGATGGATGATAAATTGAGAACTTATCTTCTTGTTATCATGTTTGTGTTCACTCATCTTTGCCATGCCAAAACTGTATAAAGTTGGTAAAATTTAATTGCTACAATAGTTGAGAGAGAGGTTATGAATGTTGGCATGTTTGACTGAAACTTGGTACAAATTTCTTTTGTTTTAGTTGTTTTAACAATTTGAAAAGAAATTTTATTAAAAGAATGTACTAAAAGTACATGAATAAATGCTGAACTTTGAAAAAAAAATGTGACGGGGCACTCAATCAATTGGGATCCTTTGCCAACAAATCAACTCAAACAGTGATACTTGTTAGTTTGCCTGCCCAAAAGCATATCTTGGACCAACATCCCAAAGGTTAGTAAATCATCAAAACAGGATAGATTATCATGATATTATTTGTAAGGAAAAATGCACTATAACACGAGAATATATACTCCGTCAGCTTAAAATACAGTGGGGGGCCACATTGTTTGGGTGATGCAAACCATTCATTTGATGGGCCCTCACATAGATAGGGTGTGCCCAAAAAATCAGCTCCATAGGATCATCCCAACCCTTCAATTTGTGGAGGTTAAAATGGACGGGTATAAACCTTCATAAATCTGTCCATTTTTACCTCCATAGTTCGAAGGGTTAGGATGATCCTATGGAGCTGATTTTTTGGGCACACCCTATCTATGTGTGGACCTATCAAATGAATGGCTTGGATCACCCAAACAATGTGGGCCCACTATGTTTTAAGCCGACAGAGTAGATAACTTATCTACACGATGGTGTAGGAACACCTCTCTCTCTCTCTCTCTCTCTCTCTCTCTCTCTCTCTCTCTCTCTCTCTCTCTCTCTCTCTCCACACAGATATATATATATATATATATATCGGGAAAAGTGAGCGTACTCAGTCGAGTAGATAAGCTTATCTACTCAGTCGGCTAAAAACAGTGGGGGCCCACATTTTTTGGGTGATCCAAACCATTCATTTGAAAGGTCCTTACCTAGATAGGGTGTCCACAAAAAATCAGCCCCATAGGATCATCCTAATCCATCCAACAATGGAGGGAAAATGGGCAGATTTGTGGACAACCTGTGTCTATCCATTTTTCCCCTCCACATTTGGATGGGTTATGATGATCTTATGGATCTGATTTTTTGTGGGCACCCTATGTAGGTAAAGGGCCTTTCAAATGAATGGTTTGGATCACCCAAACAATATGGGCCCCCACTGTTTTTAACCCGGCCGAGTAGATAAGTTTATCTACTCGACCGAGTAGGAACACTTTTCCGATATATATATACGGTTTGTGTGCAGCTGCAGAGATAGCTTCTCTCTCTCTCTCTCTCTCTCTCTCTCTCTCTATATATATATATATATATATATATTGAAGTTTGTGAAAGAAAATGCTAAAAGTCCATTTTAGAAGTTCAATGTTAACAAAGAGGGAAATCAGGTATTTAATTTTTTAGTGGAAAAGGGAATAATCGTCCAAATGCTTTTCTTTTCTTTTTTTCTCTTCTTTCTTGAATATTTGGATCAGGTCTGAGCGTGAAGTTTTTTACCGTGCCTTTGGAGGCTTTTATTGGTCTGATTGATTTCTGGTTGATTTGAAACACCAAGGCAGAAACTGTCTGACCTGGAAGAAGTGCTGATACATAGAAAGCACAGAAGGAATTCTAACCTGGAGGAAAACAGTGAGGTTATTTTGGAAAAAGTTAAATATTGTTATTAGAACCATGAAATTACTACTGAATTACAAAACAGTATTAAACGGTAATAAATTACAAATAGTTCGATCATCCATTCAAAAAAAAAAAAAAAAAACAGTTTGATCAAATGTGCGTATCAAAAGACCAGAAAAGGCTTTTTATACACTCCTTCAAATTCCTAGCTTGTTTATGAAAAGGAAAGTTTAAGGAACGGCATCTTAAGTTGCTGCTGCTAATCACAGTGGTACACTTCATGTGTGTGCCACAAATCTTCTGATCCATCTCCTATCTTTCTTGTTATTTAGGCCCACAACTCAACTTAGCGGCTTTGAGACAGTTTTCTTTTCCTTTTTCGTCAATGGATGTCAAGAGGACAGATCATCATCTTTACAGCTTTACACTGTTCTCTGTGGCATTAAGGATATCATTATTGCAATCATTATGCTACATATTGGTTCCATTGCCACTTGGGCGCAGGCAATTGTATCATCTTATGTTCATTCATGATGAATTTTGAATAATGCTCCTATTATTTATGTGAAATATGCAGGGAAGAGCATGAGCTATTAGAAGCTGTACAAGCTAGACTTGTGGTTCATCCATTGACTGCTCCTATCTTAGGAAATGACCACAATGAGTACCGTGGACGTGGATCTCCGGTATGTAAATTCTCTTAATATTTTCACTTCATTTTCCAAAGTGAATCCACGGAGTTTGCATTTCCATAGAGACTGATTGGATACATGAATTTTAGAATCCAGGCTTTAGTTTGAAAGCGGTGTGAAATTCTGGGTTTTACAATCCGTTATCCTTGATTTTAACTAAGAAGTCAAGGTTTTAGAAATCTCTCCCCCCATCCTTAGATTTCTAAAACCTGGAAACACAGGACGATCTCCTACTCTCTCACTCGACGGAAAGAAGGGCGAGGAATCAGAAAATGACAGACGTCTCCTTCTCTCGTCTCTCATCCAGTATTTTGAGGAAATACAAGATTCTAAAATCCGCGTATCCAAACGGCCCCTTTAAGTTTCAAATTCATTGATGTTAAAAACACTGATTTTAAAATATGTTGTTTGACTGACATCCTGTAATTTCAATGGATGCAGTTTTACGCTGGATGGAACTCTGGATTTTAGAAACACTGATTTTGATTTGTTTGACTTACATTTTCATAAACATTGTTAGTTAACCAAATGAGTTAGCAATTCATTGGTTGTTCCAATGCGATTTAACATTACTACTTAACTCTGCAAGAGGATTTCGACCTTGATTTTTTCTTAAGTGATTTGATCTAGTTACTCCAGGTACTCGTATGATTAGTTGAAACATCTTTACATCATTCAAGCCATTATTATCGTTAGCATCATTGGACTCCATTATAAGCTCCTCTAATCTTGAGTACCTTCCTTCCAAATGCCATCCTAAGGTCACATTAATGTTGTAAAATCCAGATTTAAAAAACATTCAACTCAAATCAGCGGCGCTCTACCATTTAAAAAACTAGTCGTGAAGGAGAAATTTAGAATCAAACCCATATGCAAGAACAAGTTGAAACATATCAATACTACAACCATAACCTTATGTCGGTGAAAATGAATCAAGTATACACATTAGGATATATTAAAAGAAGCCATAACCATTCTTAAACATAGAATAATAATTGTCATATTAGAAATTTAGTCTATGTCTGTAAGATAAGCATAGGCCTGCATGAAGAAGAGATAATCTATGATTAGCTTACTCTGTGGGTAAGGTTTTAAATTTCGTTTTCAGTTTTGGTCCCTAAACATATTCTGAACGTATTCTTAAAGCTCAAAGAGCATACAGATTCTCGATGAGTGTTATAATTTACTAAGGTGGGTGAAAAAACGCTTTAGGTCCTTGATGCATTTCAAGGCATATTAACTCCTTAGTTTCTTTATTAGAATGGATGATGTGGGGGCTATATGTTGTTTCTGCTGTTGGATGTCTTTGGAAGGCATAGTGGAAGGTCGCTGGAAAAATTGATATGCAAGGAAGGTCAGATGTTGTTGGAGTTTTGCGACTCTGTGAGATGTTGGAGGAAGTTTGTATACAGTCTTTTATGTTTTTTCTTTTGGGATCAAGGAGTATGCTCCTGGATCATCATACTATGTAATTTGTAGTGGGACTATTGGTCCCCATTTATATTTCATGGTATGAATACAATAGTCACTTATCAAAACAAAAAAAAAATGAACTTACAGATTCCACATAGAGAAAGTACTTATCCACCTTCTGTCAAAACTCTGCAGATAAGTTGTTGCTTTCTTATCTTTTCTTGCATAGTTGCTCGTTTGAAGCCCAATGGGTTGCCCGATAAAGTTTTTTTATGCGATGTTTATACACACGCCTGCAAAACAATAAATTACGAGTGGGAGCAAAAAAAATTTCCCTGTAGTACTTTCTTAGTTGCAAACACTCAGTAGATTCACTTGTGTGATATTTTTTGTGCATTATATAATCTTTTGCGGCATGCTATAGATATCAAAAAAAAATATTATACTGTGCTTCCATTGAGGCCTTCTTCTACTATTAATGAGCTAGGAGTCTTTTGATTTTGTGACTTTGGTTGCTTTGAAACTCAGCTTAGATTTAATCAATTACCAACTAACCTTGCAGGCAGGAGTGCCTAACATACTTGATGGGGACATGCTAGCCCAGTTTTTGGAGCTAACTAGTGTGCAACAAGAAGATGTACTGGCGAACTCTGGAGTTTCAAATTCAAAGTCATCTCACTCATCCATCTCTGTCGACAAAGTCGTTCGGTTGCTTGAACGAGTTCATTATGCTCTTAACTGATCATTCACTCCCACTTCAAATCATATGCAGAAGAATTCTATGAACTACTGATGTCTACCTCACTTTATGACCTACCAGCATTCCTTCATTTTCCTCGTGCAAGATAAGAGTTGAAGATTAAATCATTTCTCACTGACATCTGTAAAAATTTGGAGGCACTCATCTTCCCGGAGATGTGTCTGGTCACAGAAAGACGATGGCTCCGGCGGACCTTGAGTTTCAGGATCCTGGTTAGGCCAGTTCATACAGAATACGTTTGATTTTCTTGCAATGTAATGTCCAGCCAATGTCTATTATTAGTGGAAACCTGAACTTTGTAGAAATATTCGCTTTGATGAATGCTGATATGACTCTCTTTCATATCAAGCAGTACTTTGTCTGAATATAAATTAGTTTTGGATGCTTTAGTATTACCGGTCTCTAGGCCCTGTTTGGATTGCAGGAATTTTTGTGGGAAAGTTTGGACAGGATATTTTTCCAAATTTCCTGCTGTAACATTGTTTTATTTGACATGAATAAAATAGCTTCAACGAGCAGGGTTCAAGTCTATTTTGGGGGCCTTCAATTTATGATGGGGATCCCTTTAAAAAAGTGATAACCAAGGTTTTAAATTTCGATCAAAACCCGAAATTTCCTTTCGACCGAAATTTCAAAATTTTGTTTTGCTGAAATTTCGGTCCAAAATTTTAGGAAAATCACTTTAAAAGCGGGATTTTATTCATTATTTAATATTTCCCTAAAATTTAAGGCAAATTACCAAAATTTCAGTAATATCGGCCGAAATTTTGTATGGCATAAAATATTACGTTTTTTTATTTCGTCGGATTCTGAACGAAATTTTGAAATTTCGGCAAAAACTTCGGTTTCGGTGAGGGGACTGGCAAGCATTCCGAAACGAAATTTAAAACCTTGGATGAAAGACATCATGACTTGGAAGTCCTCGATGTCTCCAAGTTGACTATTAGAGAATCCATTATGTAGACAGCCATGGACCACTGCACATGTGGCATGAAAGTTAGGTGGTTGGAACCAAGGTTTTAAATTTCGGTTTTTGAATGCAGACCGAAACTGAAATCCCCGAAATTTCGCCGAAATTTTGGTAATTTCGTCTGAAATTTCTGGATAATATTAAATAATCAATTTAAAATTGATTTTTTTGGAGATATTCCTTAAATTTTGGCCTGAAATTTTGATGATCGAAATTTTGTAACGTTTCGACTTTACCCAATTTCGGATTTCGGTCGAAATTTAAAACCTTGCTTTCATCATGAGGGCATATCTGGTTTTTCTCAGACTAATGCAAAGCTCCAAGTTCCATCAGAGAAGTTGCGTTAGAAATTTTGTTGTATGTAGATCTACAATTTCTTATGATTTATGCACTAAAATTACAGGTTATATATGTTTTTCTAAATACCACAAACTTTTGTAGAAGTCTCAGATCTCCTCAGTTTTGCCCTTCTTCTCTATAGTGATTTGACTTCCACAACACTGACGTTGCCTAGAGAAAATATGATGCAAGTGAGAAAAATCTCTCAAGGCTTGCGGAGAATTTATTCTATTTGTTTGACTAACTAAACTGAGACCGTCATAATTATACAATCCTATATTTTCTCAATGGCAGTGACTGCAAAGGGAGCTATTTAAGCAGTATGGATGCTCATAAAGGCTTTACCGAGATGTTTTAACCTGATACTTCAGGTTGAATTGTTTGCTATAGCCAGGAGGAAATTTTCACGCCATGGTTAGAGTCTATGGATGTAAATTCCATATGAATAAAAAAAGTGACAGATTTCTCACTAAATGAGTGGATGCATTTCTGAAGTTGTTTGCGGATTAGAGACTTTTGCCGCAAATGCAGTTGTCCTAGCTATTGGAATCACCACACTCCAATGGATTGTCATGAACATGTATCTCAAAAATTCATTATCTTTCAGTATGCCACCCTTCATCATAGTTATTTAATTTTGTTTTACAATCAGTAATTGTGGTTTAGTTAGTTTTTTCCTAATCTAATATAATCTAATCTATCTAACTTCTGCCTATTCTATATTCTATCTGTTCTATTTCTATATTTCTATTCTATATATAAAGGCAAAATGATGGGCTAAGTTCTTCCACCCTTTGCCGTTATTTCCGCTTGTGTCCCACTGCCATAGTTCCAATTGTATCCCACATGTAAGGGCATCTGTGTCATTTGCCGTTATTTCCGCTTCTGTCCCACCTTTTGATCCACACGTCAGCATTACTCTTTTACCATTAACCCCTTTGCTAATATGTCTCTATGAGAAATTATTTGAGCGTAAAATAGTAATCTACATACATAAAGTCCCGACATAAGGTACCTGTCCATGACAATTACGCCAAAAAACTACCAAGAAGAGGTACAGACATATGACAATGACGAAAGAACTACTTTCTATTACTCGTGCAGGACACTTGGAAAATATTGATGGATTCCGGGCACCTGAAGAGGAACAACAATTATGGAAACCCCTATCGATTGGAAGGCTAGGATCAGCCTATATCGATTGGAGGGCTAGGATCAACCTATGGAAATGGTTTTACGGGCACAACCGATTGATGTTTTGTTCCATCGCATGGACGGTTTAGATCAACCTATAACCCTCTATAGATCGGAGAGTTCGGATCAACCTATGAAAAATATTTTTGGGGCACAACCTATGTAGGAAGTGGCCCATCAAAAAGAAATTTCTTTTCTTTTTGTCTGGGATTTACACGTCAGCATTACTGTTTTACTATTAACTCCTTTGCTGATATCTAACATCTATCTCTATGATAAATTATTTCAAGGTAAAATCGTAATCTACATACGAATAGTACCAACACGGGTATGGGCCATACCGTACATTTTAATAGAACGAGGAGTGCGATCATCAAAATACGGTGCGCAGTGCCATTATAAAATATGGTAGTGAGTACATTTTAATAGAGTGAGTAGTGCCAATATAAAATATGGTAAAATTGTAATTTGAAACCGTCGTTGTTACTTGAATGTTCCCACGTAGGTTAGTTTAAACCCGAACCCGACGAGTTAAACCCGGATTTGGGTTGGGTCGGGTTAAGCTTTTTCGCAAAAATTGGGTTGGGTTGGGAAAAATCAACCCCAATTGATCGGGTTGGGCTGTCGGGCAACCTGACCCGACCTGAAACCCGAATTTGGGTTCCATCTGAAGAAGTTCTGTATATGTGTGTTTTTCTTTTTTAACATTCAAATAGTCTCCACAGTCCACAATGGACGGTTTGGATAATCCTATGGTGCGGCCCATACCGTACTTGAATAAAGTGAGGAGTGTGATCATCAAAATATAGTAGCGCGAATAATATTTTCCTTTGTTAATTGTTAGTCCTCGTTTGGTTTGGATTTTGAGAACCGATTGTGAGTTAAAAACTGATTATTGGTGACTCACTATTGATTCTCAAAATCCAAAACAACCCAGCTTGAGTTGAGGTGGTCAACAATTGGTACCATATCAAATCGAGTCAGCCCGACCCAACCCAACCCGAATTGGGTCGGGTTGACACCCAAGTTGCACCTCTAACGATGACGAAAAAACTACTTTTCCTTATTCACTATGTGTGAGTCAAATTATAGAAATGTTGGTATTACGAATGCAGGACACCTGTAAAAATATTGACGAATTATAGACACCTTAAGAGGAACAACAATCATGGAAACCTCTATAGATTGGAGGGCTAGGATCAGCCTATAGAAATGATTTTACAGGGACAACCTATTGATGTTGTGTTCCATCACATGGACAGTTTAGATCAACCTATGATGTTGTCTGTACGATTTTAAATGGATAATTTAATTGGATAGCACGTGCATTTTTACTAGTGTTACAAAGGTGCCTTATCACTTGAATTATCAGTTTGTAGGCTATGTTTATATAGTGACCACAGAGACAGGTCTATGTCGTTTGCAAATAAATTGGACTTTCTTCTACATATACCAGAAAACATTGCATATGTTTATTGTTGGAGCTCTCTCTGTTGTCGATTACTATAAAGCTATAATTTATTATTTCTATTCTACAGAATTTTAAAATATTCCATTTTCTTTTATAATTTTTGAGTTTCAACTGACCTGTGCATCGCACGGGCTGTACACTAGTTATTCATATAAACGGGGTGTCAATGGATCCACTCTGGGTCGGATCACCTATATCACAGTCACGATCCATTCAAATTCCTTATCGGTCGGGTCGGATTCGAATTGTTCTTCGAATCCTACTTTCCATGTCATGATCACGATCCATTTTAATTCGGACCGTTCATCGGAGTGTCCTATTCTATCCCACTAAGCTAAGTAAATAATTTTTATTTTTTTTAAAATAGTTAGGATGGCAGTCCACTTTTAGTGTGTCTCTATGCATTTTCTTCAACTAAATTAAAATTTTATCTATGTTTAATCTATGTGTAAAATAATGTTTGTATATAAAAGAATATGATGCATAACAATAACACTTAGTAATAAAAAAATAATGAACTAATAATATATTCATGACGGCATATATGTTCAATAGACTAGCATAATGAAAGTAAGAATTGAGAAAATGAATCAAGAAAAAAAGATTCACCGAACCATCCAAAGATAGTATTGCTCTTCTAAACCATTTCTAAATAGTATTTCATTAAGTGATAAGAGAGGTTTTGACCAAAACACCCTTCATAGAACGGTTAGCATTAACAAAATTTGGAGGGTATTTTTGCAAAACATTTCGGATCGTAACTATGCGATGGGCATCTGTGGGGTGTCCATACACAATCCGAATTTTTTCAGATCGCAGATTTAATGATCCGAAACATGCCCATGCATCCTATTCATATGTTTAGATCCCATTCATTAACGTTCGGAGATCCGAACGGACCGTCTGGATCCATTGACACCTGTAAGGCTATTGCAAGCTTGCAGAAGCCGATTAAAAAAGAGAAGACACAGAGGGCAGTTTCGGCAATCAAGACATTTTCGGCAATCAAAATTTTGGGAAAACGGGATTCCGTTTTGGGAAAAAAATGGGCATCTTGTATTGAGCCACGTGCACTAAATGACAAAAGAAGAGCTCAAACCCCATATAAGCAATAAGATTGCTTGCCACGTACAATGCAGTTGGGTGTGCTGTGCATTTATCATTTCCCCAAATAAAGCCTTTGAAAAAGTTAAATCAACGGTCATGTCACGGCTGTTTTTATTTCCAAAACGGAATCCCGTTTCAAAGTGTTTTCCCCACTTTTTTTGGGAAATGATATCAGCACAATCATGTTTTGTTAGTATGCACTAACTCACCTTGTCCTATATGATTTAATCTATGTTGCAATTCCTAAAAAAACTGTCAGAGTGTCAACAGCCGGACATCTGATAAGTGCATATAGAACAATTTGATTTCGTATTGGTTATCAAAAATGATTGTGCCTATATCCTTTGCTTTTTCTCTCTTGCGTCACTTTCTTCTTCGATCTCTTATTAGACTCATCCGAAACTGGAGAAAACCTAAAACCCTTCAAAACCCTCCGCCGCTCTCTACTGAAGTGAAAAAGCAAAGGTTTTAGATTTCACAAATACCAGAACAGAAATTTCCGATTTCTGCAGAGTTACAAAACACCAGTAGATCCTCCAATGGCAGCACCTCCCAAGAAATCCACGACGAGAAAAACCAAAGATGGACTGAAAGCTCAGAAGACCACAATGAAATCCAAAAAGAGGAAAATGGATTCCAAAAAGGCCGTTCAATCCGAACTCTTATCAATGCCAATCCAAGACGAGGCTCCTGATTTCCCTCGAGGTAGGGTTTTCTCCTCTTCGCTTTTTCTTCACAAGAGGAAGATGATTTTAGGACTTATTAGATTTTTTTTCCTTCTTTCTATGGAAATGATATGGTTCTAGTTAATTTAAAGAGATATCATCATAAATTGAAGGCCCATCTAAGTAAAATTTGAATAGTTCAAGTCATCTTTTTCATGTGTAAAAAGTAGGCAATCCATTTTTCTACAAAACCCTTTCTTTGATTCTGAATTTCTCCTCCAAACCCTAACCCTAATTCTCACCATTTCCAAAAAAAAAGTAGGAACTTTTAGAAATATTTTTCTTTTCCAAACTTTTCCAAAAAATTCTTGCATTCCAAATAGAGACTTAAGGTTCTTCTTTGGGTTTTTTTTTATTGTAGGAGGAGCTAGTGTTCTGACACGTCAGGAGGAGGAAGAAGCTAGGGCGGAAGTGGATGCGGAGTTCGAAGCTGAAGAGGGGTTAAAGAAGAGAAAAAAGACAAGAAAAGCTTATGCCCAAGAGGACGATTTGGGTTCTCTTTTCGGTGATGGGATTAAGGGGAGGTTGCCAAAGTTCGCTAATAAAATCACTTTGAAGGTATAGAAATGAAAATGTAACATGTTTCATGTTGCTGCCTCTTCGTTTAATTTGAATTTGTCTGATGGAGTTCGGAATTGGCATAGGCAATTCAGTTATTTATGATTGTTTCTCACATGCCGCACTCTGGTTGTACGAACATTTATGAATTCGATGTCATGGAAAAGGTTAATTATTGTCCGGCCGCATTGAATTTCCTTGCCAACATCGTCATTTTTCCTTTTAATTATTTCAATGGAATTTATTTTTTTCTCAAAAAACAATAACATTTATGTATTGATTAATGATTATCATCATAAGAAAACTAAATTTACATTGCAATCGACATATGGACTACTTTGTATAATGTCTTGTCATCCATGTACAAACTCAACTCAACTCAACTCAACTCAACTAAGCCTTTGTCCCAAACTAGTTGGGGTCGGCTAATGAATCCTTTAGAAAATTTTCACGAAGAAGGTGAAAGAATCTACCCGGCTCAATTGACACAGTCTAATCCTAACACTAGTTGGGTTCGTCTACATCGATCATTTTCTTCAATTCTCTCCTATCCAAGGTCATGTTCTCTGTTATGTTCCTAGCCATCAAGTCTTTCCTCACTGCATCCAAAGGCCTACGTTGGATACGCCCAACCATCTTAAGCGGTGTTCTCTCATCTTCTCCTCAATTGGTGCCACCCCTACCTTTTTACGGATGTCTTCATTTTTAATTCCATCTAACCTTGTGTGGCCGCACATCCATCTAAGCATTCACATCTCCTCTACGCTCATCTTATGCACATGCTGCTTCTTGGTGGCCCAACATCCTGAGCCGTACAACATGGCTGGCCTCACATTTGTCTTATAAAACTTTCCCTTCAACTTGGTAGGTATTTTACGGTTGCATAGAAGTTCGGAGCATTCTTCCACATGGTCCCGAAGACACTTAAGAGGATGACCAATGCAAAGAGGCAACCTCAAATAGGTGTCGGGAATAGAGGTGACTGTGCATCCCAAGATCTTAGCAAATCTGCAAACTATCTGAATAATTGCTATGTAAGCATTTCCCAAATTATCAGTTTATTTTTATGGATTGGTTGAGTTGGTAAACTGATCCAGATTGTTCTTTTTGACTGATGTTGACCCATGGAAAGGTTACATTCTGAATGATATATATATATATATATATATATATATATATATATATATATATATATATATATATATATATATATATATATAGAGAGAGAGAGAGAGAGAGAGAGAGAGAGAGAGAGAGAGAGAGAGAGAGAGAGAGAGAGAGAGAGAGAGAGAGTTGGTGAGCTTAACCAAACTTATGGCGAGCTACCTTGCCCAATCACATGGGTCCCACATTTTGGGGAGTGATCCAAACCATTCATTTGCAAGGCCTTATCATAGATAGGGGGTGTACCAAAAATCAGCTCCATAGGATCATCCTAACCCCTCCATTTGTGGAGGAAAAAAATGGGGCAGATTTGTGTCTGTCCATTTTTATCCTCCACAAATTGAGGGGTTAGGATGATCCTATGGAGCTGATTTTTGGTACACCCCCCATCTATGTAAGGGACTTTCAAATGAATGCTTTGGATCATCCTAACAAAGTGGGCCCCCATGTGATTGGGCAAGCTAGCTCACCAAACTTATGGTGAGCTAGCTTGCCCAATCACATGGGTCCCACATTTTGGGGAGTGATCCAAACCATTCATTTGCAAGGCCTTATCATAGATAGGGGGTGTACCAAAAATCAGCTCCATAGGATCATCCTAACCCCTCAATTTGTGGAGGACAAAAATGGACAGAGCAAATGAATGGTTTTGGTACACCCCCTATATATGGCATCTAGTGGCCATGGTTTTAAGTTTTCCCCCGAAATCGACATAAAACGACCGAAATGTTTTCGTTTTCATCCCCACCGAAATGATACCGAAATTGAGACACGTACCGAAATCAAGATTGTAAGTACATTATTGGTATACTATATGAGTATGTATTGCATGAGAAATTATATGATGAAAGGCCGTATAAACACGTAAAGGTGGTACGATAGAAGTACTACCCTTCAGATTTGATCCAACAGCAGCTCCTCAAAAATTGAGCTGCTGTTGGATCAAATATCAAGGATGGGATGATGAGTACGTGTTTCTACGGCCCTTCATCATATAATTTCTCGTATTACATAATTATATTTATTTGAATTACATGTGAAATGTGGTGTATGAATTATATATCCACATTCATATGAATTACATGTGAAATGTCATATGTATTGATTATCAGACTTGCGCGACGACTTATGTCAATAGGTGTTCGTTGTTATTAAACCATTATGGATGACTGTCTTGCTTATGATGTGATTTGTGGTTATTCTACGATTCCCTGATGTTTCATTTTAAAAATCTATCATTTGCGTATGTTCCATACATTTCCATGATTTTCCAGGATTTCCATCGAAATTTCCATTCGAAACCAAAACCGAAATTTAAAACCTTTCTAGTGGCTTGATAATTCGAACTAGCATGCCAAACTGTTTTAGCTATTTTGCCTGATAATTAGAATGAGCAAGCTCAACTCAACTGCTTTCTGCTACTTTGCCAAGTCAGATTTTCTAAACTTATTTTCTATTTGCTTCTTTTATTTTCTTAGGATTTTTCCCATGGGAATAATATTGTTTAGTCTTTGCATCCTTCCCACGTGCCTGTAGGTGTGAGAGAAGTGTCTCTACAGTGTTCACCTGTCCTTGTTCTTTCAGGGAAGTCTGTCCTTTGATTTATTTTTCCTTTACCTTTCTTATGTTAGAATCTCATCGTTCAAACTTCAAAGTTATTTTATTATCTTTCTGACATGAATTTTCTTTCTATATGTCTATTTGATCTTATCCCATATTTTGGTGGAGATGATATGTACTTCACATGCAAAACTTGTGTATGTATCTCCCTTTTTTTTGAATGATGCATCCTTTTCAATTTTGCTCTGTTTAAAATTTCTGTGGCTTTATTTCATTATATCATGGCATGGAATTCCAGATTTGGAGAGTAGTTCAGTTTTTTTGTCCTCTTCACATGCACTACATATGTAATAGACCCTTTCTTTACTGAACATTCAGTCTGACTTTAGTTCTCTCGTTATTTGAGCTTACTATCTAGCTCTAAACACTTCTCGAATATATCATTGTTCGCCTTCATTATCCTGAACATTGCTTTGTTTCCATTTTTTTTCTTCATCTGTGCACTTATTCTAACTTTTATGGCTGTAGAAAATTGACTATTCTTACTGTAGATTATTTTGCTCGACTTTTTATTTGTTTTTGATTCCTCAGAATATTTTAGCTGGAATGAAGCTTTGGGGAGTCATTGTGGAAGTAAATCCAAAAGACCTTGTAGTTAGTCTCCCAGGGGGGCTACGAGGATTTGTTCGTGCAGAAGAAGCATCCGACCTCTTTTTAGAGAGTGGAACCAAGGTATTGTAGTTCAATTGTGCTTCTTTTTCAGGGAATGTTGCAGTGGATGATAACTTTTTTTATTTACTACCCTGTTACTTTAAATTCATTGCTTCTCTTTGTTGGTTTAACTTTTCACTGCGGGGTTACTGTTGAGTATGCAATTGGTTCCATTTTAAGAATTTCCTTCTCTTCTTATGTTGTAGGATCCTGAAAGTAATTCTCTGTGTAGCATTTTTCGAGTTGACCAGCTTGTGCCATGCATTGTATTACAAGTGGATGATGACAAAAAGAGGGCAAAAGGAAACAGAAGAATTTGGCTCTCGCTACGTCTTGCTTTGTTGCATAAGGGCCTCACATTGGATGCTGTTCAAGATGGGATGGTATGGCGCTGGACTTTTTACAAGACCAGAATAAAAACCTGCACTTGAAAAGATTTTTTTGAAAAAGTACAAAAAATTATAATTTTCTTTTATTTTCCTTGACCTTTTGATTTTTTTTTCTTTTAATTTCTTTTCCCATGCAAGACTAGAATAAAAATCCTGTATAGGAAAGATTTTTTTTTAATTATTTCTATAATCCTTTTTATATATTTAATTGCACCGATTTGATCGTATTTCTTTACATGAAAACATGCCATTGATATTATCTCGCAGGTGAATACTCAATCTTGGTCTTGCAAAATTTATTGAGTTCTGTTTTTCTAATTATAGTCTTGCGAACTAATAGCTGATAAATTCTCTCATAATAACCTAATAGTGATTGTAATATTCCAACCCCTCCCGCCAAACGCTCCCCAATCCTTCATTGATATTATCTTGCATATGAATACCCAATCTTGCTAATTTCATCAAGTCCATTTTTTCTAATTATAGTGTTACGAACGAATACCCAATGTTGCTATTTCCTTTTCTTTATCAATAAAGTTTCACCATTCAAAAATAAAATAAAATGGCGAGTTTTGTGACAGTATTTTTTTTTTACAGTCCTTGATCAATAATCAAAGAAAAATGATGAGAATATCGTTGCACGACAGCAAAATGACTAAATACATCTAGCTGATTCTACGATAAACAATAAGTTCTAAAAGGGAATACTCATTAAAATTACAAGAAATAAAAGGGCGTACACATCAAAATTATCTGTTATATTACATATATGTATATTTCAAACATATTACAAATAAGAGCCAAAATGAAGTTGGGAAGTAATGACTGAGAAGCGTGAGGCTGGGAAATTATTTTCCCAAATCAACTTCTTTATCTTGGCGGCAATTTAGGGGAGTGATAAATCGACTCCCAAATATGATAAATCGACTCCCCATGTGTCTTTCTCTCTCCTCTGGGTTAGAGAGAGAGAGAAAGAGGAGAGAGATAGACACATGGGGAGTCGATTTATCATTTTGGGGGGTCGATTTATCACAGCCCCTTTATTGGCACCACAAAGCTTTGAAAGATCGGGGTAATCCTTAATCTTGTGCCTGTAAGATCCACTTAGGGTTGTTAATTCAAATTAAGAGCATTTTGTAATCAAAGTATCACAATCAAATCCATGCTTGTTGGAATGCCCCCATGAGGACCACACTAGTGTGCATTTTATGTTAGTTTTGGAACTGATCCTCCTCTGTTATGTAGATCTGTATCATTTTGCTTTATCGTTATCCTTATTGCTTTCAATAATTGATTACTCTTTAATTTCATGTGTTGAATTATCTTTATTCGTTAAAGGAGTTGAATGTGATGGTTATGTGTTTTTGATGGCTTTGAGATGATCTTGGGATTCAGAGGATGAATAGCAAAGCTTTTGTTTGATAATTTGTCATTTGCAGGTCCTGACAGCATATGTGAAAAGCATTGAAGATCATGGCTATATTCTTCATTTTGGATTATCTTCTTTTTCTGGTTTTTTGCCAATAAAAAGCCAAGGGGGTAAATTACACTCAACCCAAATGTTCCTGATATGATATGGCCTTCCTTTCGGCCCACATGAGTTTATTTTTTCTCCTTATTGTTATGGTGTGGAGAGATGTATCTTTGACACAAGCTTTAATGCTGAACAACTTGTGTATTACGGTTTTGGCTAGGAAAGGCCAGTACCATGTGTTACTGATATATTGCTTTGTTATTTATGCAGACAGTGACGGGTTTAAGATGACCACTGGGCAGCTGTTACAAGGGGTTGTTAGAAGTATTGATAAATCTCGAGGAGTTGTTTATCTGGCTTCGGATCCAGATCTGGTGTCTAAATGTGTGGTATGTTTCGGGACCTGCTATCATAGGTAGAGTTTAGGAATGATAGGTGACGGTATGAAAATTTAAGAATTTGGACGCAGATAGATTGATGGGGATGGAGTTGGAAGATCGGAGTTAGAAGTTTTTGACTTTCTACCTCCGCGATTTGATCTTTTGCTTTTAGCTACTGTTTTCTTTATTTTGCTCCCTGCTTTGTCTTCTTTGCTGACTTCCTCGGTCGGCTTTGTACATGTTTCTTCATTTATTAATGATTAATTACCTTTCCAAAAAAGAGGTGACGGTATGTGAGTTTTTTGTACCCGATTAGGATCAGAGACTCTCTTGAAGTTAACTCTTCATCCCAGTTTGTTGTTATGAATTATCTTGTAAGCTTTTGGTCGAGGGTGATTCCTCTAATGGCTTCGCCGAAGTCCAAGCTCGTAGGGTATTGCCCATATTTTTTTTGAATGATTGAAATTTCATTAAAAAAGATGGTCGAGAACAAACAAGAGAAAAGAAGAAAAAAATACAGGAAAAAACACATAAAAGACAAAGAACCGGAGGACTTAAGGTGGTAAAAAATCGAACTGTTCAAATGCCGATAGATGAACCCCATCCCTTGCAAACTTCTCCGCAACCCCATCTCCTTATATGGCGGAAGGAGATACTCACATTCTCCAAAATGTCTTTAATCTCCTCAAATAAATCTGCAAATCTCCATGGAATACATGTGAACGATTTAACCATCGGATAACATTTAGGGAGTCCCCTTCTACCACGACTCTATTTAAATCTTCTCCCTGTAGAAGTTTTATGCCTTGATGAGCCGCTCACGCCTCTGCCTCGCTTGAGTCAGCCACTCCAATGGGGCATGCGAAGCCCACTTTACTACTCCCCCATCATCTCTTAATACGCACCCTACTCCAGCCAGCCCCTGATTACCGAGACTAGATCCATCAAAATTAAGTTTCATGAATCCAATGGGAGGCGGCTCCCACTCCTGCACAATCGAGTGGCTCCTCTCTGTACACAAACACACCTCCCTCCTCCCGTTCCATAAATCAAAGGCTGAAACAAATCTAAAACTTCGAATTATCTTCACCCAAGAAACGGATGGAGCTACCACCTTGTTACTGAGCACATATATGAAAATGTGTAGTTTAATCACACATAGAGGGAAGTAAATGAGGTAGAAGACATATAATAAACTAGAGAGATGGACCATTCCAAAAAAAAAAAAAAAACTAGAGAGATGGAAATAGATTTGCATATGGACAAGCTCCACCTACATTGTTACTTTTCTGTTTTTTACTTTATTAATTTTTTTCTGAATTGTTTCTTTGAGCTGAGTTGCCACTTGTTCCTTGTTAGTGATTTGTGTTTTTGTTTCTTGAAATCTTACTTATTGTATTAACATCATTTATTTGTTGTATCCTTCTGTAGACCAAGGATCTTAAGGGTCTCTCAATTGATCTTCTCGTTCCTGGTATGATGGTTAATGCTCGCGTACAATCAACCCTTAAAAATGGGGTTATGTTAACATTCCTGACTTATTTCACAGGGACAGTAAGTGTTGTTGCATTGTACTTATAGCAACTCATAGATGTATACACTTGATTTCTGATTATTACATTTTTAAAGTTATGATCTATTTCACACCTGGAAAAGTCTGTTATCACATTCACAAATATTTTCTTTTCTACAGGTTGATATTTTCCATTTACAAAATTCTTTCCCGAGAGTGAACTGGAAGGATGACTATAACCAAAATAAGAAGGTATTTCTATCACGTTAACAATTTTTGTCAACTTCTGGTTTTGATGATTTCCTTCTCGGCTTATTTGAAAATGAAATCGTGCATTGACAATATTGTTTTGCTCCAAGTTCTTGACTAGTTGACTTTTGTTATTTAAATTTTATTTGGTCTGCATCGAGAATGCATGGATGTGCTGTTCGTTGAAGCACTGACATGTAGAACATGAAATTTGGAATATATTTTGATTAGGAGAGGTGAATGGTTTAAATGCCCATAACCTTGTCTTTTATTGTAAATGCCCATATTCAAAATAATCTAGCCGCTTTATAATAAAATAATCTAGCTGCTTTTGCATTAGATTACTTATATTTCGTAAAAAACTGGAAATATGAATGCATTTTATTAAATTATCTATTTATTAATATATCTACTATTGTTATAATTTTAGTTTCATTTTTCCTTCTTTCTCGACTAGCTCTCGTATCTTTTCTTATTTTCAATAATTACCTCAGAATTATTTTTGGAAACCAAACTTATAACCATAGTTTTGAATCTAAAGGTTTTAGACTGAGTAGGACTAAGACAGAGTATATGGAGTGCAACTTTAGTAATGTAAGGAGACGGGATGAGGATGTAATAAATATGACCGGACAGAAGGTACCTAAGAGGGATATCTTTCGCTATGTTGGCTTAATTCTACATAAGGAAGGAGAGATTGAAGAGGATGTTCACCATAGAATTAGAGCAGGTTGGTTGAAGTGGAAGCTTGCATCAGGAGTTCTGTGGGACTGTAAAATCCCTACCAAGTTGAAGGGAAAGTTCTATAAGACAGCTGTGAGGCCAGCCATGCTGTATGGCTCAGAATGTTGGGCCACCAAGAAAAGCAGCATGTGCATAAGATGAGTGTAGCGGAGATGCGAATGCTTAGATGGATGTGCGGCCGCACAAGGTTAGATAGAATTAAAAATGAAGACATTCGTAAAAAGGTAGGGGTGGCACCAATTGAGGAGAAAATGAGAGAGCACCGCTTAAGATGGTTTGGACATATCCAACGTAGGCCTTTGGATGCTCCAGTGAGAAGAGGCGACTTGTGCCAAGTTGATGGAGTAGAAAAAGGTAGGGGCAGACCGAAAACAACTTGCGTAGAAACAGTGTGGAAAGACTTGATAGCTAGGAACATAACAGATAACATGACCTTGGATAGGATAGAGTGGAAGAAAATGATCCACATGACCTTGCATAGGATAGAATGGAAGAAAATGATCCACGTAGACGAACCCAACTAGAGCTAGGATTAGAGTCGGGTAGATTCCTTTCACCTTCTTCATGAAATTTTTCTAAATGATTCATTTAGCCGACCCCAACTAGTTTGGGAAAAAGGCTTTGTTGAGTTGAGTTGAGAAACTTATAACCATAGTTGAAAGCAAGTTGGCGGAGACATCATTTTCCCAAGTCAGTTGCTAACGATGGATATGCCATTTGTCCATCAAGATGTTTGGTTGCCCTGTTTTATATGTTCTTGATTCATCCTTTTATTCTGTTTCATGGAATTTGTACTCTTTATTTGTCTAACTTTTGGCATTTTCTTTGATGATCATGCGGTCAGAAAGCATGCTTTATTCTATCAAATCTTCAGACAGCATGCTTTATCTTCTCAAACCAAGTTGGGCTTACAAGTGTCTTGACAAATTGAAGATTTTGGTTACAACTATTATCCAAGCTTCTAAGCATAAAAGTCACAATTGCATTGCTTTCAATTCCCATATATGTTTGGAAGTTGTTGCTGTTAGTGAAATTTTGGAGTTGGCCTTGAGAATTCAATTCTAATTTAGGTATACATTGTTTTCTCCTAAGGATCCTTTTCTTTCAACGTAAAATGGGTGTAAAATTTTTTTTAAGGCCCATTTTGAACCTATAAAACGAGCTTAAAATTTGTTTTACGTGCATTTTATGTCGAAAGAAACAGAGTAAGGAGAAAATATGCTAATGTGAGTGTTTTTTAAGTGAGACTTGCTGACATGCACTTTAATTGAGTTGGAAATTAGCACGGAGAAAAATAGGATAAATATAACTTATGACCAAAAAAGTTTGCAAAAAAAGAGGTGATGATTTGTTGTACAAGATAAGGAAAATGATTTTTGAACTGGGAATACTTGTATGGAATAAGAGAAGGTTTTAAGAAAAATGAAAATGATGAGATAAGTGAAAGAAAAGGAATTAGGATATTGAAATATGATAATGTTTGATCACTTGAAAGAGGAAATTGAGGGCTTTAAAAAAGGATGGAAATTTAAAAGAAAAGAAGCTGACTTTCATTGGGAAAGAAAGAGAATGATAGTAAGAAAGAACTTGCATTGATAGAAGGCTTGTACCCTTTCTATTTGTACATGGTGGTCTGATGCTGTGCAAACTTTGTAGCCTTCGATGCAAGAATTAAATAAAATCCTATTTATGAAAGGGGAAAATGAAGATAGAAGGGGATTTTGTTTATTTGGGACAAACTATGATCCTTATATAGGTCCCAACGTATCCTGTTCAATATGCTACGATACCCAGACCCGTGCCATATACTACATGGATATTTCTGTTTGTCAAATCACTAAGCTTGCTTCAATGGTATGCCACCCATCAAATTAACCATCATGCTTCCTATATCTTAGTGTTACGTATTTGCAAGTGGGTCTTATATAAGCTATAACCAATATATTGTTAACTTTTTTCTAAGTTGAATCTAAGTCTCTAATTTTTTCCCCCTGTATATCTCCTCCTCCTCTCTCTATCTCTCTGTCTCTGTCTCTCTCTCTCATTGTATTGCACACCCATGCTTGTCCCCTGAATTTTAGAAAATGCCTAGTCAGATCTCAGTTCTATTTCTCTGTGATGACAGTGACCCCATCCTGTGCAAAACCTCCTAGGGAAGAGGACGGGCTGGGATGTATAGAAAGAAGATAGATGACTAGCATTTGTTACAGGGTTTAGAGTTTTTTATTTTAAAATGTTTTTACCCATATGTATATATATGTATTTAAGTGTGATTTTTTATTTTCGTCTATTTGTTATCTCTCATTAAATAGATAATTTGACATATGCTTTGCTAAGGGTTATGAATCCGTCCATTGGTATTTCTCCTATTTTCTCTTTTATATTCATATAAATACCCTATCAATTTAGAGTCTTATATAAATTATTTTTAGGGCGTAGTTTTTTTCTTTTCAACTAAGCCGACCCCAACTAGTTTGGGACAAAGGCTTAGTTGAGTTGAGTTGAGATTTTCTTTCGATTTATGAGAACTATTTTATTTTTAGAGTGATTTGTCTATATATTGGGATGCATTCCCCATGTTTCATGTTAATTTTCACCTTTAGGCCTGTTGTATGCTTGTCTTTGGTTTGATTTCGTCTTACTTTTTCTTACTTTTGTCTCGAATTTGGTTTGATAATTTTTTGTGTTGGTGATGAGGACATCTAGCTAGGATTTCAAGTATACCGGCGTTGACAGAGGCGGCGGCGCTCGCCATTATCTCCATTCATTTTGTTGATGGATTTTCTCGCTTTGATCGAGATGGATCCGAACTCCAGAGCACATATCTTCTAGAGCCTCATAGACCGCTAGATTATTGGTTAATTTGTGCTAGACTACTACTAGGGCACCATGGGGTGTAACGTTTCGTTTTATGTGTCTTATGTGTTTATTTTTATTGTAAATTTATAATATTGTATTCCGACAATTATGGTGTACCATGTGTCAGTCTCTTTTTAAAATAAACTCCCTACTAGTTGCACAAATATTTATATCGTTCCAAAACCACCCTTTGCCATCTGTCCTTCTCTCTTTTAAAGATAGTCCCAAGTAGTTACCCAATTAATTATGTCCTACCAAAACCAACCCAGGGTTTTAAATATCGGTTTCGGGATGCGTTTCGGTCCTCACCGAAACCGAAATTTCAGCCGAAATCCATCGAAATCAGATGACGTAATATTTTGTAACATACCAAATTTTGATAATTTCAGCTGAAATTTCGGGATAATATTAAATATTAAACAATATCCAGATTTTTTCGTGATATTCCTTCAATTTCGACCAAAATTTCGGGGAAAATGAATTTTGGTCGAAATTTTGTTACTTTTCGACTTTACGCCGTTTCGGTTTCGCTCTTGACCGAAACCCAAAATTTCAGTACCGAAATTTCGGATTTCTGTTACTGCGTGAGGGTTCCGCATAACAACGCTTTCCCTTTTGATTAGTGCGTGAGGGTTCCGCCTAATTAAAATTCCACCGTTTGTTACTATGTGAGGGTTCCACATAACAAATTTCCATCACTTGTTACTGCGTGAGGGTTCCGCATAACAACGCTTTCCCTTTTGATTAGTGCGTGAGGGTTCCGCCTAATTAAAATTCCACCGTTTGTTACTATGTGAGGGTTCCACATAACAAATTTCCGTCGCTTGTTACTGCGTGAGGGTTCCGCATAACAACGCTTTCCTTTTTGATTAGTGTGTGAGGGTTCCGCCAAATTAAAATTTCTGATTTCGGTCGAAATTTAAAACCTTGAACCAATCATTGCCTTGTGTCATCCTTTCTTTTAAAAGAGAGTCTCAAGTAGCTATACAAGTAGTTATGTCCTTCCAAAACCACCCATCGCCATGTGTCATTCCGTCTTTTAAAGAGAAAGTTCTGACTAGTTATGCAACCACTAAAACCTGCCATCTCTTTTACCTTCCACCTCTTAAAAGATAAATTGTTGTCATTTTTGTAGGAGGATGGAATGAATTTAGAATATTGGGTCTGCCTCTCACTTTCTTGCAGGGTGTGACGCTTTGCAGATTCCTCAGTGTGAAACCAATGACTCGTTGGTGTGAGATCAATTTTTTTTGTATGAAACAATGTACTTCTCAATTACTTCTCTCTTGTCTTCACCTTGTCTTCCTTTTCTTGAACTTCTGATTTCAAATTCCCAACTTGATTAAAATTCATTTTCATAACATTGATTTTTTTATTCTAATCCTCTCATCCCCCCCCACCAAACACACACGCACACACAGTTTTCTTTTTCCTAAAAGACTGAAATGCCCTTCTACCCCAATTTGTCTAATCTATTCCAAATTGATAGCATATTTCAAAATTAATTTTTGAACTGTTCTTTTTGCCTTCTTTAGATCCTATTGCTACTTTTAAGTTGCTAAATTCCCAAATTTTAACTTGCTCCATTGGAATTTTCCCTTGAGGAGTCGGATCCTCCATAAGATACAGCTTTTTACACTTATCCAAAGTTTTACTACTAGTAGGCACCTGTCCTACTTAGGTTTTTAGTATCAAAAGCTGTAGAAGTAGTCAAGATGTGACATGTTATCTATGATTTGTGGACACGGACATGAAGTGTCGGACACGGCAAACCCCAAAAATTTAGAAGCGGGGACACGGCTAAAATAGAAAGTATATATAATCTTGATTTGTGTATATAGATTTGTGTGCTGAGTTTTGACGCTGATATGGGGTGTCTGACATGGCTAACCTCTAAAAATCTAGAAAAAGTGGCACGTCCATACTCCATACAAGTATATACACATAAAGTTACCTACACTTCTAGCAGACATTTAAAAGTGTCGAAAAGAGTGTTGACACGTGTGGACACGGGTGTCGTGTTGGACACGACACGACACTTGTGTCAACAAGAAATTCAAAGTGTCGGCCAAATTATAGCCTGATATACATCAGTTCTATGAGCAATAATCCATGCTCGTATCTATATTTGTAATTCTGTATTGTAGGGACAAATGGCCACTTTTGCAATAAAGAAAACAAAATACCAAAATCCTTTCAATGTATAAAGGCACATATCTTAACATTTTTGACTGCTTAAAATCTGTTTTGTTGACCATATTATTGTATGTCCAATCTGTAATTCTCGTCCTTTTTTTTTCAATTTGGTTTTGAGAAATGATTCACTTGAAGTGCTGTGGCTGCTGCATGTCAGTATCTTCTAAAGATTTTGATCCGTGTATGAGCTTGATTGGCCATTCTGAACTAATCCATTTAGACTGATCTAGGTTCGTTTTTAATATTTGCTTTAACGATTGCTCAAATGCTAAGGACTTTCTCTGTCTTTGTTATTTCTGTTCTGGGTTTAGGTGAATGCTCGGATATTGTTTATTGATCCCTCAACAAGAGCTGTTGGTCTGACCATGAATCCTCACCTTGTTCACAACAAAGCTCCTTCTTCAGTAAGTTTTATGTAGTTTGTATTTGATGACATGCTATTTCCTTCCATAGAGGGGGCGAGCCTTGGCGCAACGGTAAGGTTGCTCCATTCTGACTTGGTGGCAAGGTTTTAAATTTTGGTTTCAGAAAAATTTGATCAAATCGATCGAAATTAAAATAAGGCATATTTTATACGTTTCGACGAAATCCCCCAAATTTCGGCTGAAATTTCGGGATAAGATTAAATAATAGATAAGGAACTGATTTTTTGGAGATATTCCTTAAATTTCGGCCGAAATTTTGTGGGAAACAAAATTTCGAAATTTTGTAACGTTTCGACTTTAACCAATTTCGGTTTCGGCCGAAGTTTTGGGTTTCGGTCTAAATTTAAAACTTTGCCTGGTGGTCACGGGTTCGAGTCACGGAAACAGCCTCTCTGCAAAGCAGAGGAAAGGCTGCATACATCTAGCCCTCCCCAGACCCCGCAATGGTGGGAGCCTCGTGCTCTTGGCCGCCCTTTTTTATATTTCCTTCCATGCTTATTCAGCTTCTGAGAAGTGAGAACTACTATTTGCATGCAAGAAGTGAACTGTTGTCCTAATATCTATTTCGAGATATTGCGGTGCACTTTTGAAAATGAGTTTTGCAAGGGTTATTTGCTCAGGGCGCTTCTGGAGATATGCTTGCTTTTCAATATATGTGCTGGAATTAGGAATCCAGCTTTGTTCCTGACTTTATTGCTTTCCTCTTATAACCATTGGCCCAGTAAGCTTTCTCTTTCTGAACTAATATTATGAATTTGATTTAGTATGTTAAAACTGGAGAGATATACGATAGTTCAAGGGTTGTCAGGGTCGATAGAGGATTTGGTCTTCTGCTTGAAATTCCTTCTGCTCCATTGCCAACGCCTGCATATGTCAGTGTATGTTCATTCAAAAACTCTTCTTGTTTGTTGCTTGATTTTTTTACTGTGATTGTTGCTGTTTGGCGTATGGACTTGCTTTAATGTGATAATTGGCTACTCTTCTTCATAGATATTTGATGCAGCTGATGAGGAAATTCGGAGTCTGGAGAAAAAGTTTAAGGAGGGGAGTCATGTTCGTGTTCGTGTTCTTGGTTTTAGGCATTTAGAAGGATTAGCAATGGGTGTTTTAAAGGTAAGTGTACGCTTTTTATTAGTTCTTTTACCAATGGAATGACAAAGTAGAATTTTCCTTTTATTTTGGAGCTAGGCTTTAAAATTCACTAGGCTAATCGTTGACTCATCAAAGTTGGCTCAGTTTTGACCCTACTGAGTCTACTTAAGACTTGTTAGACTTGGCTGAGTCGGTGAAATCTCGATTAGTTCATCAAGTCGTCTTAGTCAATCAGGGTTTACCTTGGATGAGTTCTTGACCAACTACGATTTTTATTCTATTTCATGGTTTGGTAGTCTTTCCTCTTTCTTATATTATCAATTACTAGTCACATAGCACATTAGGAGTAGGTTCTGAGAAAGGTGAGGTATTCTATTACATATTATCTTACATTTTCAGTCTTCAGAAAGGGAAGGTAGGACAACCAGGGCTGTATAATGCAAGAAAAAGGACTTGAGTGATATCAATTGGGTGGCATATTGGTTACCTAGTTGGTCAGGAGGGAGAACTTGGTGATATAATGAGGGGGGAGGAGGGATCAATGGGGCATTAATTCGGTGCCAGTGTTTCTGGATGATGTTGGGAGGATGAACAAGAGGCATGTAGAGAGTGGGAAGGGGATGCGTGGGATATCCATTGAGTGAGAATTTTCGACTAATGGGCTTGGGGCATATGTTAACACACTAACAGGAATGGAGCAGTACAATAAAGGGAATCAGTTGGGTGCTATATTGGTTCTGGATGGAGTTGGGGGATTGGGCGGGGTACAAAGGGCATGTAAAGTGGATGATGGGGTGTCATGGGGTATTAATTGGGTGACACATTGTTGACTATGGGCCTTTGCGCATTACTTTACATATTATTTCGAATAAAAAAGTGTGCTATTTAAACCCCTTTAATGCTTCTTCACTTTTCCTTTCGTTATAGGCTAGTACCATTGAAGGGCCTTTCTTCACCCATTCAGATGTCCAGCCTGGCATGCTGGTGAAGGCAAAGATAATTGCTGTGGAGAGCTTTGGTGCAATTGTGCAATTCTCAAGTGGTTTGAAGGCTCTTTGCCCTCTTCCACACATGTCAGAATTCGATATTGCGAAACCTGCAAAGAAATTCAAGGTCATTTCTTAATATCATATTGCGTTCTTCAGGGTTCCGTGTAACCATTTCCTTGCTTGGTTTTCTTAGGCAGCCATCTGTTAATTACATGGATTCATACCCATTATTCCTCTGGTTTATATTAGCATGTTTGTCTCTGTAGATAAGACTCACCCCTTCTCTTTGCCTGGATTTCTGTATAGGTGGGAGCTGACCTGCCGTTTCGTGTGCTTGGTTGCAAGTCAAAGAGAATAACTGTCACACACAAGAAAACCCTAGTATGTTTATTCCTGCTTCGTTTTTAAATTTTTGTTGGCCCCATACTAATTAGAAAGATTAGGTTTTGTGGGCTGAAAAATCAGTTCTATTTCAATATATTGCATTTATGTATTATTTCTTTTCCTTCTGCAACCTATTTGTTTGCAGAGTGTTGAATGCATTTTAGGACATTTCATCATCTATTATGATTTTGTCGGCCTCATGCTAATCAGAAAGATTAGGTTTTGTGGGCTGAAAAATCAGTTCTATTTCAATATATTGCATTTATGTATTATTTCTTTTCCTTCTCCAACCTATTTGTTTGCAGAGTGTTGAATGCATTTTAGGTCATTTCATCATTTATTATGATTGCTGTGTCTTAGCATATTATAAATTTTGGATGGGATTCAATATGAAAATTCCTCAGCTCATGCAAGGTGGTTTAAATTTCCATACACATGTTACAATTGTCATTACTTGTCTAAGTTTTGCTAGGTGTTGTTATCATAGAAATCGTGTGCTTTGCATGTCATTTTGGAAAATTTTACCAACTTACTGCTTTTCTTTGCGTTCCGTGCAACATAATTTTCTCTCAGCCTTAACTTTTGTAGTTGTTATTCCCACATAATGGTCATTCTTTATATGTCTTCGCCCCAACCAGCACACCGTGTCCATTTTAGCATCTGCTTCTATAAGATGTTCTGGCCTTGGATCTATAACCAAATCATGACTTTCGCTATTTTTTTCTTTACATGTCTTGTTTGTGAGTTTTGTTAATTGTACACTTTTTTCTTTTTCTTTTTAATTAGCTTTTTGTGCTACTTTGCATCATAGTGATTGCCCATTTCCCAATGTCAAACGTGTTCATAATTTTTCTTTAAATGGTACATTAAAAGTGCTGATTGGTGGTTTTCCTCAGCTGAAATCAAAGCTGGCGATCCTTGGTTCATATGCTGATGCCATTGATGGATTGGTTACACATGGATGGATTACTAAAATTGAAAAGCATGGTTGCTTTGTCAGATTTTACAATGGAGTGCAGGGATTTGCCCACAGGCTCGACTCTTACCTATTCCATTCCATTCTTTGTAGTTTTGGGGTTTGCATTTCTTTTTTGTTCATTGTAATGTTATCTGGACTTTTTTTCATTGTTGGCATTACACTTCCGGTATTTGATTTTTTTTTAAAAAATTTCTTGCAACTATTACATACCTGTGAGTTATGTTTCCACTTCTTATTGGTGGTGTTTGTTTTCTTTATGTTATTACATTTGTTTGGATGGAAGAGTTTAAGTGTACCATCATTTGAAAAAACTGGTTTTTGGAATTGCTAAAAGTATTTGCAAGACATAAGTACATGCAAAATATGATATGGCCAACAGCATATAACATCCTTAACAAATTTCGGTCAATTTGTTGCTTTCCATGGTATGTCTAGGAAAGGAAGAGATGCGATTGGTAGGTGGTTCTGCAATTGGTAGGGTTGAGAGGAATTGTGAAGGGCTAGCTAGCTTTACATTGTCCAATATCAGGGACGGTCCGGTGATGGGAAGATTGGAATGATATTTGGTGTCCAAAGATTGAGATATCATTTTTCTTTGTCAGATGGAATTGATTGGGTCCAAGGCCTTTTGGTTAGAGATTGATGATCGGTGGATAGGGATTTTGTGATCCGTATTTAAAAAGGATGGTTTTTGGCAACCAATGAAAGTAATCACATCGGCACAATGGAGATAATGCCACGAGATACATCCCTCTTCTAAATCTTCAAAAAGGACTTCATCGCTTCTGCCAAAGTTTAGCCTTATCTATCCATTTGGACCACTTTCTTTCATTATCCTTTCTAGCTTTCTCAACAAAATTCTTGCAAACACCGAGCATATCAGAAATTAGTAGTAGGAGGAAAATTCCTGAGGAATAATTGCACATAACAACCATTAGAATTCAATCAAGATAATATAATTCTTTCCTTCTAGACAAGTCGAGACACTATAAGAGAAAGAATACTCCAGAGGCATTCCTTTTCCTTGTTGCTAAGTGAGCAATGCCACCTAAACAAAAATCTTTGATGCAAAGATCAAATAAATAAATAACTATATATATTATATATCTTTGATAAACAAATCAAATAAATAAATTATTATATATCTTTGATGCACAATCAATACATAATTATATATTTAGCTCAAAAAATAAATAATTATGTTTATTCTTAATAGTCCAAAAAATAAACATTGTTTGGTCTTAGTTCAATGGACAGCTCCATCACGATCATTTCCTTGATTGGTTGAGTTATATATTGATTTTTCGATTATGCAAATGCGGCCGAAGAATGAAAGCTAATGTTGTCACTATTAATTTTAAAGAAATGCATTTTCATGATGGGATCATATCCGAATTTGTGTGCTCAATTCAAGATTAAGATCACTAATTGCATAAAGATGGAGAAAAAGTTGAAGGAGATATTCTCACCTATCAACTAGGATCTCCCTGCCCATTTAAAATCTAGGCTCCTTATAGATATGTAATGGGCTACACTATTGAGTTTTATGGAGTTATGGTAATATTTTCAGTTTTTCCTTTTCTTTTTTTGTTGTAAAATTTTCTTTTCATTTGTTGCAAGAAATGTAGTGGGAATAATGCGGTGTTAAATAACACTAGAGCGACCAAAGAGTGGGCCCATGAAAACAAATTACCAGGAAGGCATTTACTGCGAAGCAATCACATCAGCGCAATAGGGATAATGCCACCAGATACATCATTCGCCCAAATCTTCAAAAATGACTATTGCTTCTAGCAAAGTTTAGCTTTATCTATCCAGTCATGGACCATGGAAACGGTAACATTTCGATTTTGGTAGGAATTTCATTGGAAATCATGTAAAATAATGAAAGCGTATGGAAACATGTGTAAATAATAGAATTTTAGGATGAAACTTAGGGAAATGCTGGAAAAAGCACAAATACATGCTTGGAAACCATTATGTGAGCAAGTTAGTCATCCATAATGGTTTGATTAACCATAATAGTTTGATAACATCAAATACCTAGTGACATGCGTTGTCGCACATGTCTAATAATTTAGTACATACCACATTTCACATGCCATTCATATAAATATAAATGTATAATTCATGCACCAGATTTCACGTGTAAATCCATACATATAATTACGTAACACATGCTAATATAGCATACCTTTAATCCACTTGCGATAGTGGTTTCGTTATGCGTTTCAGTTTTGGTATTGTTGCAGTGGGGATGGAAACAAAAACATATCGGCTGCTTCGTGTCAGTTTCGGTGGAAATTTAAAACCATGACTGGAGTAGCATGAACGACTTCAAAGGCAAGTTGATGATTTGTTAAAAAATGAGATGGTACTAGCCATTGCAACATACTCTCTTGACGCCAAAGAAGGGTGGTTTGTGGAGAGTGTGCATTGGTAATCATGCCATCGGTAAAATCACTATCAAGTATATGTTTCCAATTCCCAAATTGGATGATATGCTTGATATGCTCCATGATTTAAGATGTTCACAATGATTGACTTAAGAGGCAATTATTATCAAAATTGAAAAGGACCATGGTGACTGAAAAACAGCATTCAAAACAACTGATTTGCTATGTGAATTGTTAGTTATGCCCTGTGGGTTACCAATTGCAACATGACTTCCATGCATTTGATGAACCAAGTGCTACCGCTCTTAGGGGAATGTGTTTTGTTGTTTACTTCGACAATATTCTTACATCACAAGCAAAGAAAAACAGTTAAATTATCTACAGCACGTCTTGAAAGCCTTGCAACAAGGAAGGTTATTTGTGAATTTGAAGAAGTATTGTTTTATGAATATTTTTTTGGTGTTTCTGTCGTCATTTATTCACAACTTAAGTGTCGGTATTGTTCTTTACCGGTCACATGGAAACATGTCTTTAAATGGAAAAGCTGATGCAAGCGTGATTCTCATATTGCTGGATTACTCTTAGAGAGGGATTCTGATGTATTCACAAACATAGGTTTTGTCTTACGACTAAGCATGATTCAAACTCTCTTTTAAAATCTTTAGGCATTGCATGTCATCATTGTCCAAAGCAAGTTGATCCGTTGGCATGCAAATGAGTTTTTTTTTTTTTTTAATATATTCAAGGTACCTTTATTATCAAACACAGAGCCAAAATTAGGGCTGATGCACTTAGTTGATATGCTTCGTTGCATTAAACGAAGAGTGCTATTCTAGCAAGCTTTGTTTGAGTCAAGGACCCATGGAGATGGATATTTTGGTCCAATTTGGTGATCACTTCGTGTAATGCAGCAAGATGATTTTCTTCTAGATGAAATATTTCTCTTCAACAGAATCGGTATTTGTTATCAATTGTTCCCTTAAAGGAGGCATCAGCCTAGAGATGCATGGAGTTGGACTTGGAGGGCATCTTGGGTGAAAAAAACACTTGCACTCGCGGAGGATAAATAATTTTTGGCTTATACTATGGTTTTAATCATTAATTCGTTCTGAGTTGCCCAAAATAAGAAGGAAAAGCTCAATATCTAGGTTTTTATATAAATAATTTTTGGCTTATACTATGATAAAATATGGTTTTAATCCTTAATTGGTACTGAATTTGCCCAAAATCAGAAGGAAAAGCTCAGTATCTAGGTTTTTATCTTGATTATTAGTGTTAGATTTTGTAAAATGGCTCACTTTGTTCTTGTAAGTAAGTGATCGGTGCAAGAGCCATTGCTAAACACTGTTTGAAAGTTGTAGTTTGTCTTATGGTTGTGAAATTTGATCACTTGTTACACAATCATCAAATTTTTAGCCAGTTTTGGAAGACATTGTGGAAGTAGTTAGGTCAAGTCTTCAGTATGGTAGAAATTTTTTAGCCACTAGCATCCGATGCACTTGGCTTACGGATGATTGCGTGCATCTGTAGGGATTAGTCCCGCCCTAAAAAGGGTAGGGGATACCCTATGTCATAAAAAAAAGAAGTCTTCAATATGGTAGTGTCTGTCATTCGCAAACAAGTGGAGAAACGGTGTTTGTGAACTGGAGCTTGGAATTCTTTTATGTTGCCTTGCAGTTGACAATGCGGAGCTACTCTTTGTGTTCGTAACAAATTTCATGCATGAATGAGACGATTATACGCAAAAAAATACATTCAGATCAAATTTCCCTCTTGGAAGAAGAGGTTTTATTAAAATGGTGGGGACTTACACTTTCAGCTCTAATGACCTTAAATTACATTTTTTAAAGAAAGAAAACACCTCTGATCATCCATCATGAGGTTCTCTAGATGGGATTTTTAAGTAGGTTTTAATGGGAATGTCTACATTTAGTGTTGACATTACTATTCACAAGTGCTATTATGAAAGAATTTGATTTCCAGTTGTTTCTATAGGTCAATCTGATCTTCTGGTTCAAATGTATGCTTTGTTTGCACTTTTATTTTGTTATTTATTGTATCTGTTCTCAGGGTAAGTCATTTATGACATTTGTGGTCAGAATAATGTTTTATGTGGTCTTAGAACAGTTATTCGACATTATTTTAGTGTTATGCTTTGATTTTCATCCCCTTTGTTGATTGTTTCTTCTTGATTAGCCTACATTTTGTAATCCACACTTCGAAAGCATGCCTGTATAAAGTTTTAACATCATCTGAGATCTGCAACTGCTGTGTTCTTTTGGGAATTCAAATGTTTGCTTCCTTTCTAATTACTTTTTTGTCTAGTATCTTATTTTTTTAATTAGTTATCATGGGTATTTACTTTACTGGATTAATTTCTTTACCAGATCTGAGCTTGGATTAGAGCCAGGAATTGAGGCAAGTTCCATGTATCACGCTGGACAAGTTGTCAAATGTAGAGTAATAAGTGCAGTTCCTTCTTCGCGGAGGATCAACCTTAGCTTTGAAATTTCTACTAAAAGGTTCACTTATTTGTCCATAAATGTAGCCATGATTACCATTGATTCTGTTTATGGCTTGATGTATCTGCTACAATGGTCTTTACATATATTTCCGGAGATCTATCGTTATTTGGAAAATATTTCTTTATTCTTGTGAAATGCTTCTCTTATTTAGAAGTAATTATGACAACGTAAATGATGGGGGGACATGTTTTGTAATGAAAATCACTGTTGGAAGATCGTTTTATTTGAATGACTTCATATAATTATTTATAGTGATGCCTTCGTTTTGCTCATGCTTGACTAAATAGTCCTTGTTTTCCAAATTGTGAGTTCATTTGAATCGCACAACAAATCACAATGTATATAATTATCACATTCCTTTTTTTTCAAAGATAAATATTTCTTGCAATCTAAACTTTTTCTGGAACATCTCTGGATTTTAACTCTATGAAAATAATCCAATCACTTTCAGCGCGCGCGCGAGGAGGGGGTGGGGGTGGGGGCCAGTTCTAATAACCATAGTTACCAGCGTGGGAAACAAATTCGGGAAACGAAACGTGAAACGGAAACGGGAAACGCATGGGAAAAAATATAGGGGAAACGAGAAACGAGAAAATGATAGAAAATCGTATGAGAAATGTCTTAGGAAACGCATTAGAAGTGTTTCAGTGATAGAAACAATACACATGAAACACAAGGAAAACACGAAATATGTGGTTTTGTTGATTTAAACACGAAAAACATTTCTCCAAATTTTTTTTTTTTTTATGTTTCTGAAACGTTTCCGAAACGCATTTCCCGCGTTTTATGGGAAACGAGTTTCCCACCTGCGAGAAACACGTTTTAGGGGAAACGGGTTTCCCACCTGCCCAAGGAGTTTCCGGCAACTATGCTAATAACTACCTGAGGGTTAGTTCTTCTTCTAGCTGGGGAGATAACTTCGATCCAAGTAGACTTAGACTACATCTAAGTCTCAAAACAGGCAAGTCTAGCAATTTTGAAAACTAAATGTTGTTGCCACTTGAGATGGCTACAATGATCTAGGTTTTAAATTTCGGTTTCAGTTTTAGTTTCGGTCATCAGGGAAACAAATACTTTCCGCTTCGATTGGAAATTTCAGTGGCAATCCTGCAAAATCACTGAAATGTATGGAAACACGTGCAGATGATGGAATTTTAAGATGAATCTTCAAGAAATGCTAGAATAAGCACAAATGCACACTTAGAAACCTTCACATAAGCAATGCAGCTATCCATGATGGTTTAACAACATCAAACATTTAGTGACATTTGCTGTCATGCATTTCTCATAATTCAGTACATATTACATTTCACATGCAATTCATATGTATATTTATGAATAATACATACGCCACATTTCACATGCAATTGATATAAATACAATTATGTAACACATATTAATATGGTATACCACTAATACACATACGGTTTTGGTTTCAATATGCATTTTGGTTTCTGTATACGTTTCGGTGGGGATGGAAGCCGAAACCGAAACATGTCGGTTGTTTCGTGTTGGTTTTTGTGGAAATTTAAAATTATGGCCATGATAAATGTGATTGTCAACATAAGGTTTTAAATTTTGGTTTCGACTATAATTTTGGTCTTCATCGAAATAGAAATTTCAGCCGAAATCCCGAAATTTCTACCGAAATTACCGAAATTTGGGTAATTTCGGCTGAAATTCTGTAAAGAAATAATAAAAAAAATATTTTATTGAAATTTCTGCCGAAATTAGTCACGTTTCGTGGATTTCGGTTTCGGAACGTTTCGGTACCTTGCTTGTAATATCATTTTGTTCTAGCTATTCAACTGTCAGTTAGTATTTCTGACGCTATGAGGATCAGGCCCTCATCTCATGCATGGTAGTAGGCTTAAAGCGTACTCAATAGGCCCCAATTGCATCACACATTGGCACAATAATTGGGATGTTAACTACATTGTAAGAAAGGGCATTTACATAAACAAGCCTTCCTACTTTTCTGCAAACATCATTTCTTTTCTCTACCTTCAATTTAGAGTTGCTTGTTGCGCTTTGGCAAGGACTGATCAAATAGACCCCCCTCAGTCTGGGTGGTTGGAAAACACCATCACCAGTAGGAGTCCCACTATCCACACCTTCGCTGCTTGAAGTATTAACCGTCAAAATAGCCAGGCTCTTGGATTTACAATCCTTTGAGCATTTTTACATTCTTCACAAACTTCTATTGGACACTTGGTGCCTGGTTTTATGCCATGATGTGTTCCTGCTAATTGATTTTGAGACGGTCAAATACCTTCTGTGAACCTTTGACTACAACATTTGCAAAACAACATATCGCCTGGGTTTATCCTCAATCTCCTCATCTGCATATCTCCGTGCATAATCCCTTTTCTTTGCCATATCACAACTCCAAAATGTAAAAATAGTTCACAGATTACAAATGATTGGAAAAAAATAAATCCAAGGGATGAAGGTAGAAAGAAAGAAAAAGTCAGAATAGGGATGTATTCTCATCTTTTGAATAGATGCTCATTCATCTAAAAATCCACTACTGAAAACATGTTCTTGATGAGAGAAATCCCCTATAAGAGACGGATATTGATTTCAAGTTGTTTGGGAGTGATGAAGAAATTGATTTCTCCAAAAGCTTTTCCTCAAACTTCATTTTTTTTTTGAATCATGATGTGGATATTACACTCCCCTCTTCCCAAAATAAGGGTTTATAATAGTTTTAAACTTCAATTTTAAAAATTAAATTTCAATGTCATGATTTTGCAACTTAGCAACAACCCTTGTGACTTGCCTCTTTTTGGACCTTATACTCATCCGATGCGAATCCAGAGAAGAGCCCTCTGTCCTTTTACGGCCTTTTGTGGAACGTAAATGATGTCGAACTCCGAGATAAGCAACGCCCATACATGAAAATAAAAGGAATTTGAATGGTTGTTCGAAAACAAGAGGGAGCCTAGGGATTCGAGCAAAAGGGGGGTAAAAAGAAGAAGGTGAAATATTGGTGTTGCCCCACAATAAATTGTGGAAATACGAGAGGATGGGAGAGTACGACAGTTTTAGATGATGATGATGAAAGTACTAATAAATGGAGATGATGTACGTCAACGCTATTTGAGATTTCAGTGTAATGGAAATTTGCAAAGAGAAGATTTGAACATGGGGAGTAGATCCTTTACTTTCTTTAAAGAATGAAGCCCATAGCCGAAACTTATGTAAGCCACTTACAAGCAACTTAATGTAAAATGGAAAAACTAGCCTGGGTGGTGCTTATAAATACAGAAACCAGTCATATAACTAAATTTATTTAATTTCAGTCAGGGTTGGAATTTTATAGCTTTCAACAGTTGGTGTGTATGGGGTATCAGTGATACATTTGTTGCATTTCATTGGAAGCATGTTGGAGCACATGAATCTGCTCATGCTAGAGCATTTACATTTGGCTCTGGTATTGGATAGACGCTGATAAAACTATTAATTTTGTTATCTTTGATGGTATTAGTATGTTAATGCAATCGATAGTTATTCCCATTTACTACATACCTAATTGGCATTGACTTTAATGATAAGCTCGTTCGCCTCTGATTGATGTCCCTACCATTGCCTATTATTGTTTTGAGTTTGCCTTTATTAATTTTGAAAGGAATGGTTTTTTTTTGAATGATTTGAAAGGAATGTTAATTTGAATTAAACTATTATTTCAATTGTAAGGGCTTCTAATGAAGATGATGCCACGAAGTTGGGTAGTCTTGTTTCTGGTGTTGTTGAACGTCTGACTCCTTCTGCGGTGATAATACATTTGAATACCCAAGGCTACTCTAAGGGGACTATATTTTCAGAGCATTTGGCAGACCATCAAGGTCCATATTTTTTGAAATATTGATCCTATGTTGGTTCTGTATGGATGTTGTGTCCTGATTATGTTTGTTCTATTTCCATTCATATATTGTTTCAGGTCATGCTGCTTTGATCAAGTCATTGTTGAAGCCAGGATATGAGTTTGATCAGCTTTTGGTGTTAGGTATTCTCTGTTTTCTTTATTTTCTTGACAAAATTGATCATAAGCTGCTTTTATTTTGGTGTACTTTATAGTTTACTTTTGTGTATGCGTGCACATGCGCGCGCACACACACACACACCATAGATTTAAAACTCCCTCGTGTCCGCGTTGACTCCCACGAGTCGCCTCCCTTTTACTTTGGCCACATTCTGCGTTGCGCCGCATCCGCGTTTTGCCCGCCAGAGTCAATAAAAACTCCTTTGACTCTCCCAAATTATGACCGCATCAACCGAGTACTAGACTGCGTCGTGCCGAGTCCACTAGGATTTTCTCCGGCTGCCTTCCGCATTGCATGCATCCGCATTTTAAAACACTGTTATATGCATTTAGGCCTTTGTTATTCGCTTGGTCGTCGATCTTTTCATTGATTAGGGACGACTTGTTGCCACAAAAATTTCAGTAAAATATTTTCACTAGTTAATATTTTTCTGCAATGTATTATATTATCTGTTAATATTTTTGAACAAGTTTTTGATTGTTTATCTTCAATTTTATTTTATTTCCTTGCTCACTATTTTTTTTGTATTTTTTTTTGTCTGAGATGTGGTATTTTATTAATTGCTGTTGAATAACAATGTTTGTCAGTTTTATTAAAATATCCCATTCTTAGTCCCCTCTCATATTCTTTTTGATTCTCTAAAATATATCATTACTTGCAGATGTTGAGGGAAACAGTTTGATTCTTTCGGCAAAATATTCTCTTATTCATGCTGCGAAGCAACTTCCTCTGGATGTTGCACAGGTTCATCGTCATGCAGTTGTCCATGTAAGAAGTTTCTATGCCAGTTTACGTAAGCATGGTTTTAAATTTCAGCCGAAATACCGAACTTTCGGATTTCGGTGGGGACCAAAACGGAAACCACAAAAATCCTAATTTTCTGCCGAAATTACGCAGTGGGGACCAAAACGGAAACCACAAAAATCCTAATTTTCTGCCGAAATTACCGTAATTTCGGCACATAAATGAAATTTGCTTTTTTTTTTTACCGAATTTCGGCTAGGTCTGAAACCGAAACCGAAATTCTATCTTGTATGTAAGTTGTTACTCTTGTGAACTATGTGGCATGTTTGTGTCTGTATTAGTCTAGCTAGCTTGCAGGGCTATTATTTTTACTTCTGTTCGATTTTACTCTCTTGAAGCATTACCAACCTTGAGTTTTTATTGACTGAAACAGGGTTACATTTGCAACTCAATTGAAAATGGTTGCTTTGTTCGCTTTCTTGGGCGTCTGACTGGATTCTCTCCTAAGAATAAAGTAATAGTGTAGTTTTATTTTTGGTGTGGTTTTACATGTTTTTTCTTCTCTGTTTTTCTAGATGGTTTGAACTATGAACTTTCTCTTGCTGCTTGTTTTGAAGGCTACTGATGACCAAGAAGCTGATCTTTCTGAAAATTTTTACACTGGGCAATCGGTTCGCAGTCAGATTCTCAATGTATGTGAACAAAGTTAGATATTAATAAGATTTTAACGTTTGTATTGGTCAGTCTCATTATTTTTAATTCTTTAACTGTTTTTCTCCAGGTTGATGGTGAAAGGGGTAGAATAACACTATCTCTGAAGCAGTCGTGTTGTTTCTCAACAGATGCATCATTTATTCATGGATACTTTCTGTTGGAGGAGAAGGTAAAAATCATGGCTAATTATATACCTTCTTCTTGCTTATACTTGGCACCTTTTCTGTTCCAATCTGCATGTGCATACACAGTTTTAAATTTCGGTTTTGGTCTCCATGGAAACCAAAATGTTTCAACACCGGTTGTAAATTTTGAAATCCTATAAAATCATGGAAATGTTTCATCCTCTTGGTTGCATCGTCTTACCATAAAAAAAAAGTAGCTCCATTGTCTTTTGCCAATTTCATATTCTTTTCTTTCTCAATCAAATATTTCAGTTTTAAGAGTGCATTGTCATCAATTCAGTGTATACTCTAGGTTTCTTCTCTTGGTTTGTTTATCATATCAGTTTATTCATTTTCTTTATATGCTATTTCTTCTAAAAGTTGTCGTTGACAAATATTTATTTCTTATCTGGCTAAACTTCTTTGTACTGATACCCATGGGGCAGATTGCAAAGCTGCAGATGCCAGAGTCCAACGGTCCTGGTTTGAAATGGGTGGAAAGATTTAGTATTGGAAGTGTGGTTGAGGGTGTGATTCAGGAGAAGAAAGAGTCTGGCGTCGTTCTTAGCTTTAAAGAGCATGGTGACATTGTCGGTTTTATCACACATTATCAACGTAAGTTGTTTTCTTTCTGGCTTTTAATAGCTTGGGTTGTTAATCTCCAAAAGACTCATTCCTAGGTTTAATATATTCTTTGCAGTTGGTGGAACAAATGTGGAAGTGGGCTCTATTGTTCAAGCTTTCGTTCTTGACATTGCTAAGGCAGATGGCCTTGTAGATTTGTCTCTTAAACCAGATCTGATTGGCAGTATCAAAGAAAAGGGGTCTGACTCCTTTCCTTCCAAGAAGGTTGTATATATTATCATATGGCACGCAGGAGCATAATGACATCTGTGCCTTCAAAACAATGTTTTTTAATAATTGCTCTTGGTGGTTTGCAGAGTAATTTTATCCATGGTTTTAAATTTAGGACGAAATGCCGAAATTTGGGATTTCAGTTGGGACCGAAATCGAAACCACCAAAATCTGAAATTTCGGTAATTTCGGCCCAAATTTCGGCACATTCATGAAATTTGCTTTTTTTCTTTACCGAATTTCGGCCGAACTTTCTGCTTCTGCTAGGTTGAAACCAAAATTTTAAACCTTGGTTGTATCGAGATAATCACCATGCTCATATTTGGTTCCTGAAAGTGCTTTCATTGTCTTTGTTTTTCTGAGTTCTTTTGGCTTAATTTACTTTTTCATCCTTTCCATTCCAGAAGCGCCGAAGAGAAGCAGGTGGGGACTTGGAGCTGCATCAGAGAGTTAATGCAGTCGTTGAAATTGTGAAAGAGAACTACTTGGTAAGTGTTTCACCACATTTACTATACTTATTGTTCTACCCTATGTCACAAATATCTCCGATATTTTCAAAATATCGCGTTTTTATCGCGACATTTTGATAAAATGACAAAATCCCGAAATAATCCTAAGATTTTAAAAATATAGTGATATTTTCATATTTTATCATAAAATATCGTGATAATGTCACGATATTATCCACTGAGGATAGAAATGACCCTTAAAGTCATTTCAACAACTATTTCCCTTTTGCTTTACATTTTACACAGGGAAGTGATATATTTGCCCCCCTTTTTTGCTTGGGACACCTCCTCTAGTGTATTTATGAATTCACTTTTACACTATAGGGGGTTGTCCAAAGTGAAAATGGGTGCGGATATATCACTTCACTTTCACATTACGTTTTACACAGGGAAGTGATATATTTGCCCCCTTTTTACTCGGGACAACCCCCTCTAGTGTATTTATGAATTCTCTTATACACTATAAGGTGCTGTCCCAAGTAAAAATAGGGGGTGAATATATTATTTCACTCTCTCTCATCTCCTCTCTCCTCTCTCTGCTCTCTCTCCTCTCTCTTCCCTCTCTCCTCTCTCATCTCTCTCTTTATTTAGACACTATGAACGACCATTAGACCCTCTAACCACTATGAACCACTAATTACACCGTCTGAACCACTACGAACCACTATTGGACCCTCTGAACCAGTATTTAGACAATACGAGCCACTATTAGACACTATGAACCACAATTTGAAATGGAATAAGGTTGACTGTGCGGTCGACCTCGTATTAAAACTAATTTAACCAGTCGACCTCATTCCATTTCAAATTGCGGTTCATAGTGTGTAATAGTGGTTCGTATTGTCTAAATAGTGGTTCAGAGGGTCTAATAGTGGTTAATAGTGTCTAAATAGTGGTTTAGAGGGTCTAATAGTGGTTTGTACTTTGTAGTGGTTGAGAGTGTGTAATTAGTGGTTTAGAGGGTGTAATTAGTGGTTTGTAGTGGTTAGAGGGTCTAATGGTCGTTCATAGTGTCTAAATAGAGAGAGAGAGAGAGAGAGAGAGAGAGAGAGAGAGAGAGAGAGAGAGAGAGAGAGAGAGAGAGAGAGCAAACAGAGAGGAGATGAGAGAGTAGATGAGAGAGAGTGAAATAATATATTCACCCCTATTTTTACTTTGACAACACCTTATAGTGTATAAGAGATTCCATAAATACATTAGAGGGTCTTGTCCCTAGTAAAAAGGGGGCAAATATATCACTTGTGTAAAATGTAAAGTAAAAGTGAAGTTATATTTCCGCCCTCTATTTTCACTTGGGACAACCCCCTATAGTTTAAAAGTGAATGCATAAATACACTAGAGGGGGCTGTCGCAAGTAAAAAGATATTTCACCTTTGTGTGTAAAATGTAAAGCAAGAGGGAAATAGTGGTTGGAATAACTTTAAGGGGCATTTCTGTCCTCAATGGTAAAAAGTAGTCAACATCAACCTTTTTTGGCCGTTTAGATAACACCCCCTCATTTTGGTCATTTTAGTGATAAAGTCCATTTTGTAGGTCATTTTCCCTTTTTTCTTAAATTATATATACATATATATATATATATATTAAATAATTTTATTTTTATCGTTTTTTCATGATATAAACCTGAAAAAAATAAAAAAAAATAAAAAAATAAAATAAAATAAAAATATATATATATATATATATATATATATGAGGAAACTGTTGGTGAGCTTAAGCTCACCAAACTTATGGTGAGCTAGCTTGCCCAATCACATGGGTCCCACATTTTGGGGAGTGATCCAAACCATTCATTTGCAAGGCCTTATCATAGATAGGGGGTGTACCAAAAATCAGCTCCATAGGATCATCCTAACCCCTCCATTTGTGGAGGACAAAAATGGGGCAAATTTGTGTCTGTCCATTTTTGTCCTCCACAAATGGAGGGGTTAGGATGATCCTATGGAGCTGATTTTTGGTACACCCCCCATCTATGTAAGGGACTTTCAAATGAATGGTTTGGATCATCCTAACAAAGTGGGCCCCCATGTGATTGGGCAAGCTAGCTCACCATAAGTTTGGTGAGCTTAAGCTCACCAACAGTTTCCTCTATATATATATATATATATATATCCCAAGATTTTCCCTTGCTGAGAAATTCCCGTGAACCATATTTGTGACGTAGGTTCTACCGAATATATGATAGGAATGACATGTTCCATTCATTCACCAAATTATACCTTTTTATCAAGCGCATTCCTTCTTACCCAACAGGTTCTTTCACTACCAGAGCACAATCATGGTATTGGCTATGCATCAATACATGACTACAACACACAGAAGCTTCCACTGAAAAGCTTTGTGAACGGGCAAAGGTGTGCTTCTTTTGTTATAGCTGGTTTCATTTTAATCTTATTTGAGTATAATATTGAGAACTATTATATACATCTTCAGCTAGCATTAATGGTATTTTTTATTATATGCAATGTTGTATGGGTTGTTTTCATTCAAGATTATTTGAATTTCTTAAATGCGATGTTGTATGGGTTGTTTCCATTCAAGATTATTTGTATCCTCATATCCAATTCGCCTAGGTGACTCTGCTATTACTTAAATTGTGGCCAATGATCAAGCCTAGGGAAGAACAAACTCTTTTAACTTTTATCTGGGCTGTATCTTCTTTCTACGTTGGGATTATTAGTGGTACGCACTTTTTTCAGAATAGTTCATGACTACTTCGATGATCCAAACCATTCCCTTTCTTGACCCACCCCACTATGGATGGGGCATTGCCCAAAAATCTTCCAATCAGATGCACGTAACTCTTATATTTGAGAATACTTTTCGGCTAAATGTTGAAATTTACCTTTTTTTAATATCATTTAGCCGTCTTTTGGGGGCAGGGACCATCCATCTTGCTTTGGTATGAACAACTCATTTAGCATTGCTTGAACATTCTGGAATTCATGTTCTTAAGATAATGATCGTCCCTCAGCTTATGGCTTCAAACTCTTAAGGCACTCTAATACCTTCGCTTTGGGATTAAGAGCATTGCCTAATATTTCGGGGAAGAGAAGGGCAAAAGGACATTCCCATCACCATATATCTGGCCACAATATATATATATATATATATATATATATATATATATATATATATATGAGGAAAGTGTTTCTACTCGGCCGAGTAGAAAAGCTTATCTACTCCTCCCTTTAAAAAGTACAGTGGGCCCACACATTGTGGATGATCCAAAGCATTCATTTGATAGGTCTTATCATAGATAGGGTGTGCCCAAAAAATCAGCACCAAAGGGTCATCCTAGCCCTTCGTTTCGTTGGGCCTTGTAGAAACAGAATGGACGCATCTTACGCATCTTACACAGTGCGTCCATTCTGTTTCTACAAGGCCCAACAAAACGAAGGGCTAGGATGACCCTTTGGTGCTGATTTTTTGGGCACACCCTATCTATGTTAAGACCTATCAAATGAATGCTTTGGATCATCCACAATGTGTGGGCCCACTGTACTTTTTAAAGGGAGGAGTAGATAAGCTTTTCTACTCGGCCGAGTAGAAACACTTTCCTCTATATATATATATATATATATATATATATATATATATATATATATACACACACACACACACACACACACACACATATATATATGAGAAGGGCAAAAGGACATTCCCATCACCATATATCTGGGACCCATGTGTTTTTGGTCGGCGGTCTAGAGAATGATCTCTAGTCGGCCGACTAGAAACACTTTCCTCTCTCTCTCTCTCTCTATATATATATATATATATATATATATATATATATATATATATATATATCTGTGTGTGTTTTATCTTCTACATTGGATAATGAGGAGGGGAGAAGAGATAGAAGACGAGAGAACGGATGTGAGAGTTGTTCACCCTCCCACACGAAAATTATATTATATATATGATAGATGAAAAATTACAAGTATGCATTTTTATAAGAAATATGTCTAACACTCCCCTTTAAGCTGGAATGTATATATCATACATCACAAGCTTGTTACAAGCATCTTTCAACCTAGCAGGCCCCAACGATTTGGTGAACATATCTGCAAGCTGATCTGCAGATCGAGTAAACACTTTGCAAATTTTGCCTTTCTGAATTCTCTGACGAATGAAGTGGCAATCCACTTCAGTATGTTTGGTTTGCTCATGGAAAACTGGATTTGTAGCGATATGGATTGCAGCCCAGTTATCACAATACAACTATGCTGAAGATGAAGATGAAATACCAATATCTGATAAGGAGGAGCTTTGCCAAATCAGTTCTCTAGTCATACAAGACATGGCTCGGTATTCTGCTTCTGCACTTGATTTGGCTACATCTTACTTTTTACTCTTCCTAGATACCAAGTTACCTCTAACAAATGTACAGTATCCAGTAGTTGACTTCTTGTCTACTGGAGATCTCGCCTAATCTACGTCAGTAAACCCTTGTATTTTCTCATGGCCATATTTCTTGAAACACAAGCCTTTCCATGGAGTACCCTTCAAATACTTAATGATTTGAATCACTGTTGCCCGATGGGAGGTACGTGGAGAACTCATGAACCGACTGACCATACTTACGGCAAATGAAATGTTTGGACGAGTTACAGTCAGATAGATCAACTTTCCAAATAACCTCCTGTATCGACTAGGATCATCCAACAAATCTTTCTGATCCGGAAGGAGTTTTGCATTCGGATCCATAGGTGTAGCTGCAAGTTTTATCTCCATTGAATCTGTCTCCTCTAAAATATCCAACACATATTTCCTTTGCGAGAAAGAGAGCCCACAACGGGAGTATGCTATCTCACTTCCAAGGAAATACCTGAGAAGGCCCAAATCTTTAGTGGAAAACTCTCCTTGGAGGAAGGTCTTTAACCTCTGTTTGCCAACAATCTGATCAATCCTTTGATCGTATTTATGTGGGCGTCCAACTCGTTGCACCGTTCTATCTTCGTGTTGTCCCATTCGTTGATATCAAGATCTTGGAACCAGATTAATGTGGATCTTCCTCCGAGAGGAAATATAAAAGTAGCCCCTTTCTACAAGGGCTCTAAACGGAGACACGTTATCTGGACTTAAAGGATTTCTTCATCTGGAGGTTCTCCTTTACTGTAAAAGAGTCAAAGTAGTTAATATTACTCAAAAGAGATTTTCATCAGTGGAGTTTATTTTACAAGAGCTTAAAAAATGCAAGTTTGTTAAGATTCTTTTCAATTCAAGAGGGTTCCAATCTTGAGAGGGTCCTTTTATGAATGGGTTTGTGAGAAGAATATTTACGTTACAACTTAACAATTTCTTGTTCATATTTAGTTAGGCAACCTCTTCATGCATTTTATTTCTTTGAGAAATGTAAAACGACTACTAGAGCCATAAGTGTGGGTCTTTTGCATTTTTGAAAACCCTCTTCTTGCAAGAGGGAAATTTGATCTCACTATCTTTTATGTCTAATCTGTGTTCATGCATAAAAGTTTTTGGAACTAGTTATTGATAACAGATTATCAAAAGAACTAGTTATTGAAAAGTTGCGATTTTTAGAAAAAAAAATCTTGAAATTTCAATTATTCATCATTTTTCCTTGAAAATTTCTATTTACAAAATATTCATGAACTTTTGAATATTAACAAGGCTTTAAAACAATAATTTTAACACATAATATACATGTATGATTATTTGTATATGGTGAGTTTTCCTTGAAATTCTTGTTTTGGTGCAGTGTTGTTGCCACCATTGAGGATCTGCCAAGCCCCTCAACAACAGGGAGACTTTTGCTTCTTCTTAAATCTCTAAGCGAGGTTGCAGAAACTTCTAGTTCAAAAAGAGCCAAGAAAAAGTCTAGCTACGACGTGGGATCACTCGTTGAGGCAGAGGTGCTATATTTTTTACTTTTTAATGCTTTGATAAATATAGGTACTGTAGGACTTACACTTTGTTTTTTTTTCATGTTTCATCCAGATTACCAATATTAAGCCACTTGAATTGCGACTGAAATTTGGTATTGGTTTTCATGGGAGAGTCCATATTACAGAGGTAGACATTTTCTTGTATAATTTTTTTATCATGAATTATGCAATATTTTTAGTGATGCAGAGGTACCTTCCATTTAGCTAAATTTAGGTTTCCACATGAACAGGTGGTTGATGAGGATCAGTTTGAGGAGAACCCATTCAGTAAATTTAGAATTGGACAATTGCTGAATGCATCCATTGTTGCAAAGGTTTACCAGTCTGGGAAGAGAACAAAAAGTTACCAATGGGAGCTCTCTGTCAAACCCTCAATACTTGCGGGTAAACTGATTTTAGCTATACTCTTGTTATCTTTAGCCACGAGCATTTTAAATCTTTCCCAGCCTTTTTTCTTTCACAAGAAAACAGTAATTGCTCCTTTTCTCAATGGCTGTTATTTGTTGGATTGCCAATCATTCATGTATGCTGTATACTCCAACCACCATCGACAAATATGCTAGCGAGAAAAGAAAAAGGAAACATGCTGCGTACTCGCATTTAATAAGCATGCTCAACAAATATGAGAGTTTACATATGCTACACTTTTACTATGAACTACATATTCAAATTGTATTAGGGGTTTTATAATCTTCTCATTTTTTTTTTCATGGGAAAGATATTCCCTTCATTCGTATTGATGATTTATTAGCCTGTTATAATAGTAATGGCTGTACTACTATTGTTCAAATGTTCATCAAGGACTTTTGAACAATAGTAGTATAGCCATTACTACACTCCAATTGTTCAAATGTTCATCAAGGTTTATTTTCAAAAAAAAAAAAATGTTCACCAAGGACTAATAAGTAGCTGTGGCATCTTTCTCTATCAATCCCTTTGCCCCTCATTCTTTGAGAATCAGAAAAATCGTTTTCGAGTTTGAATTTCTTCATTTGGAATTTGGGTTTTTCTACTCATTTATTATTTTTTTACTTATTTATTTTCTTTGATTCTTTATTTTGATTTTTTTCCCTCTCTTTTCTTGTTATTCATTTCTTTCTTTATTCTTTTTAAAATAAAAAAACATTCTATTTTTTTCCTTCATTTGTTTCTTGTAGTCTGACCTGGCATGCATATCCAGGAACCAAAGGATCGGGGGATGGGCTTTTAGCAGAAGATTTCAATTTTGTGCTCGGAAAAGTTGTTTCTGGCTATGTGGTTAAGGTGGATAATGAGTGGGTCTGGTTAACAGTATCTCGATCTGTTAATGCTCAGCTGTTTCTTCTAGATTGTTCTTGTGAGCCCGGTGAGCTTCACAAATTCCAGAAGCGTTTTTATGTGGGGAAAGCTGTTTCTGGTCGTATAATAAGTGTTAATAAAGAGAAAAAGCTGCTAAGGTTGACATTACGTGAACAATCCTCTACATCTCTCGATACTGTTAAGATAGATGATGCCGGAAGTATTATTGCAAATAATAACGGTATCGAACATATATGTCAGGGGGATATTCTTGGTGGCAGAGTAAGTAGTGTACTTCCAGGTGTTGGCGGGTTGATTGTCCAGATTGGACCTCATCTATATGGGAAGGTTTGCTTTACTGAACTCACAGATACGTGGGTATCTGACCCTCTGGATGGCTATAAGGAAGGGCAATTTGTCAAATGTACGGTCCTAGAAATCAGCCGTTCATTTAAGGGTACAACGCATGTCGATTTGTCTCTGCGCACTTCTTTAGTAGATTTCCAGTCTGCCAACTCAGTGGGATCGAATAATCATGTGTAAGCGGTTTAACGATCTGTTTCGCCTTTATGAAGCTCATATATGTAGTTAAACACTCATATAATTGGTTGTTTTGAATTTTTCCCTTAAATTAATATCGCTGGAATTGGATATGTTTTATTCTGGTTTCATATTGGAGGAATGAGGTTTTGTTACTACTTTCTTTCTTGGAGCTATAGTTTTTGTTTAGGAACTCCTTTTTCGTGATGGAAAATGCAATCGTTTTACCTGGGATGTTTTTTTTTCTTCTGAATTGTTTTTACTTAGAATACTTGTTTTATGGTTTCCAGGGATTTTATTAATAAGCGATTTGAAAAGATTGAGGATCTTCATCCTACTATGGATGTCCAGGTACATTATTACGTGATGTTCTGATGGAACTATTTTATTGTTCTGTTATCATTAATAGTCGTCAGAGTGGAAAACTAATTGGAGTAATTTTTTATTGCTTTTTCCATCGATATACTGTTTGTTCGAATTGTTATTGCCGAAGTATACGCTTCTTAACTTGTAGCATTCAACATCCAATATAATGATTTACTTGCAAATTTTGCCTCTTTTGCTACTGGATGGTGAATCTACTATGATAATTAAAAAGCTTAGAGTTTTCATGCCTTCTGTTTTATTTTCTTTCTGTCTTATTTTCTCGTGCCTTTTAGAGTACTTTAAACAGGCATTCAAGGAATCCTTTTTAAGGCATATATTCTGTGCACACCCTCTATGTATGTTCCCCTAATTGGTTGTACTTTTTTTAGGTGATCTTTTACATGGTCCCATATTACCGAAGTATATACTTTGTATCTGTTTGAGTTGCTTGTTCCTTTCTGAGAGAGGTCCTATATCTGCCCCTGTTCTTCTCTTGTTTTTTGTGTATTTGGGGCAGTCTGTCATCCATGGGGTTTCACATTTTCCTTAATCTCATATATTTGGTTTGATTGCCCAAGGGAATCCTCCGCATAGTCCAAGTTTTGACTTAAATTGGTTTGTGGCTTCTGCATCTTTTAATCAATTTTTTGGCTCTTCAAGACCCATCCCCTCCTCATTCTTTTGTTTCTACGGTATTTATGAAACTCATTCCTGATTGAAACATAAACTATCATTCTTACTTTTACAGAATATTGCAACATCATATTAGGGCATCATGAAAACTGGTTCGTGGCACTGTTTGGCAGTGCTTCTAGTTTTAATATTGTTCTTCAATAACATATTCGTGGTTGTTCCGTACCTGATTGAAACTCAAACAATTTTCTCACAAAAAAAAATTTGTGAACAAATTAATTATTTTTGTGAGGAAAATTACTTCCCTTTGGATGTTAGTTTAGGGGTTGTCATACTGTTTCTGTTATGCATAATCCGATGATGCTTGGGATTGAAAAGTATGCTTATTAGTAGTTTTAAAAATATACATTGCAGAAGGTGTCGAGGGGTAGCACGTTTACTAATTGGGTGAAATGGTTTCTTGTAGGGTTATATTAAGAATGTTACTTCGAAAGGATGCTTTATTATGCTTTCAAGGAAGATTGATGCAAAAATTCTTTTATCAAACTTGTCTGACGGATATGTTGAAAATCCTGAAAAAGAATTCCCTGTTGGAAAACTTGTAACTGGGAAGTAAGTATCTTAACCATTAGTGATATTAATTTCTATCTTCCAAATGTAACATAATTTTGCCTGCAGGGTATTGTCTGTGGAGCCTTTGTCAAAGAGAGTCGAGGTTAGCTTGAAGACAGTCGTCGGGAAAAGGGAATCAAAATCTGACATGGGGGATCTTAGGAAGCTACCCGTTGGAGATGTTATCTCTGGTAGGATTAGGCGGGTCGAGTCCTATGGCTTGTTTATTACAATTGATGACACAAACATTGTAAGTTTATTCGTAAACTTGCTTTTGGAATAACACATGATTTTGCACATCAATGTGATAATGTACTTCTCATCCTATGTTTCCGAGATTTCTGACAATCACATCGAGAACATTGAAACTAAATATAGGGCAGGCGGGAGAGTTGTGGCCAAGATTCTGAAGGTAAATTTGATTGCTATGGCTAATTGAAAATAGTCTCATTATCCAAAGCATTTATTTATTTAGCCAGTTCAGTATTTGACCACACCTTCGTACTTGAGCTGGATTGGATATTAATATTGAGCTAGTGCATGTAAATTAGAGGTTAATTTGAATTGATCTAAATATTTCCATTGGCTCATAATTTCTTCCTAGAAATTAGAAGGGTGCATGAAAGTAACTCGAGCACTCTTATTTTTTCCGGTTTCCCTCATATTTTTATTTTGTTGTGTTTAACCTATGTTATCAGGTGGACAATGAAAGGCACCGCATAGCACTAGGAATGAAGAATTCATATGTAGGGGATAATGCTGGTGCTCATGATATTTCGGACAGTAAAATTAGTGGTGTCATTGATGACAATGGTACTATTGATGATTATCAGCTTGGTATGCAACTGGACCAGGATGGCGACTTACCGATTACTAAAGATGTATATGGAGATGATCCAAATAATAAAGACTACCCTATATTTGCACAAGCGGAATCTAGGGCTTCTGTTCCTCCTCTCGAGGTTCATCTTGATGAAATTGAGGGTATGGATTTAGGTACTGGAATTATTGAAACCCAGGAATATGCCAATGGTACAAAAATTATTGCTGAAAAGAACCACAAACGTGCGAAGAAGAAGGCAAAGGAAGAGAGGTCTTTTCATTTCTCCTATTATTCTCCGTTAACATCTTTCATTAGAAAACTCTCTTCTTCTTTTTTGAGATGACAAACTCTCTCTCTTCTCTCAACCACATATTTAAAATTTCCCCTTCTGTACACTTTTTGTGCAGGGAGCTGGAAATTAGGGCAGCTGAAGAAAGGCTTCTAGATAAAGATATACCACAAACTGTTGATGATTTTGAGAAAATGGTGAGGAACTCTCCAAATAGTAGTTTTGTCTGGATAAAGTACATGGCTTTTATGCTCTCCCTGGCTGATGTTGAGAAGGCCCGCTCAATTGCTGAAAGGTATCTTTGTAGCACTTTTAACAACATTGAGGATTTATTCATTCTCATGCTCTTTTTTATGAGAAAATGAAAATTAAATAGTTCCCGTGAGAGCTCACCAATCTTTCAATGTTCTTTTCCTTAAATTCTGTTTTGAGCTAACAAAGTTAACAAATTCTGTTATTTCTTCATAAGCTGTTTAAGAAAAGTATTCATGCTTGTTCATTTGTACTTGGTTTGGATTGTCTTCCTCAAGACAAAAGAAGCGTTAAAAATTAAAAAAATGGGGCAAAAACAAACTTTAGAATTTTGTTATTTTATCTGTCATTAATTTTCTTTCCGGGTTTTCTACTCAATTTTTATATTAACTGATTGTTTCTTTCAAAAAATGAACTTCTAAGGAGCAGAGATAGATGATCTCGAAAAAGAAATTTTCAGAGAATCCGTTTTTGTAAACTTTGGTAGTCTTAATTGTGGATGATGGGGTGACTTATGTACACCATTACAGGGTGGATACAAGTCACATGTAACGATATATTTATTATTAATGTGCCACAGCTTTTACCTATGTAATGTAAGAGGAATGTACCATTCTGCTATTTCTATTATGTACAATTCATCAAGGGTATACTTGTAATCTGTCAATGGAATATTACATATAGTGAAGGGGAGACAACTAAAGACTCAACTTGTCACTCATACCCTAGATCTGCTACGCAAATCCATAGATCTAGAACCCAAACCCCGAGATTTACACCAAAACCCATTAGATCTGTTACCAAAAAACCTAGAGCTGTACCCCACACCCCTGGATCTGTAACTGAAACGCCCAGATCTATAACAGCCCCTAGATATGTTGGGTTTTGGATCTAGGATTCATGAAGGGGTATAGTGGCGTGGTTGTTCTTGGATGGATGTATGAGTAGAGATAATGAGGGGAAAAAGAGAGAGAATGGAAGGAGAGAGACTTGCTTAGATTTTTTTGAGAACTACCAAAGACTTCAATTGCTTCATGTCCCTGTCTCTAATACCATGACAAACTCTCTCAATATTGAAGATAAGAGAGAAGAACGAGAACCCTAGGGCTTGCACATGAAACTGAGGGAAATGGGAGTATCAAGCTGAGTCTTAACTGTATCCCCTTCACTTTGTATAATATTCCATTGACAGATTACGAATATACCCTTAATGAATTGTACATAAAAGAAATGTACATTGCTCATACATCATATAGGTTGTTGTCTACACAGATCACTGCGTATGCACCCTGTAACGGTGTTTATAAATTGCCCTATGGATTTTCCATTTTTGATGATTAAATCTTTTTGTTTTCTTTTTGGAAAGGGCTTTGAAAACAATAAATATCCGAGAAGAGGGAGAAAAGCTGAACATTTGGGTGGCTTATTTTAATCTGGAAAATGAGTATGGAAGCCCACCAGAGGTAAAAATGAAATATGCCATTATTTTGTTCTTATATCCATATTGGCTCTGCGACTGGTTATGAATTTTCTAACTAAATTACCAATCAGGAGGCCGTCATGAAAATGTTCCAGAGAGCATTGCAGACATGTGATCACAAAAAGGTACATTTTGCTCTCCTTGGGATGTATGAAAGAACCGAACAACACAAGCTGGCAGATGAACTTGTGGACCAAATGGCCAAAAAATTCAAGAAATCGTGCAAGGTAATTTGTTGTTGCCCTGACGTTCTTCCTTCCAAAACATTAAAAAGCCTAAAGGCTTCATTTGTCGAACTATAGGTTTGGTTAAAGCGTGTACAAAGCCTCTTGAAGCAAGGAAAAGAGGGAGTTGAATCTGTTGTAAAGCGTGCTCTTTCCAGCCTTGATCCTAAAAAGCATATCAAGTTCATCTCACAGACCGCTATCCTTGAATTCAAATGCGGTGTTCCTGATAGAGGACGATCCCATTTCGAAAGAATATTGCGAGAATACCCAAAGAGAACAGACCTGTGGAGCATTTATCTTGACCAAGTAAGATTTATAGCTTTCCTTGTAATCTACCTTTCTATCAACATAGTCCTCATTTAACATGTGCTGACTAACCTTTTTTCTAATGTGACAGGAGATTCGCCTGGGAGATGCAGAAATAATCCGCTCACTATTCGAGAGGGCTACCTGTTTAAGTCTTCCACCAAAGAAAATGAAGGTATGTTGTGGTCCTTGTGGATTGCATTAAATTTTTTTATTTTTTATTTTTTATTTTTTATTTTTGGGTTGTGGACAGTCGCCATGTTTAATTATATTAACTGTACCTGGAACGTGGCATTTACAGTTTATTTTCAAGAAGTATCTAGAGTATGAGAAATCTTGCGGCGAAGAAGAACGGGTAGAGTATGTAAAGAAAAAGGCAATGGAGTATGTGGAGAGTTCATTATCATGATGTGTCCTGTCACCTCGAGACATGCCACCAGAGTTCAACGAATGAAACTTGAAGCAAATGTGGTTTTCATACACCCAAGATGTGGCCTCACTGGATCAACCATTCTCGGATGATGACGAGGGAGAATCCAACCATTCTCCCATGATAAAGAGGGATAATCGATTTTGTAAGTTATTGCATAGATCACAAGGAATGCAGCTGTGATAATGCTGTAATATAAATTTTGATTTCACTATGGAAGAGTGGGCTGGCTGAATTCTGATACAGTGGAGGCAGACGCACAATTGACAGGTGCTGGGCATAGAATTTTGATTTTCATTCTATGCTCATTATGACTGCAGGATTAGTTTTGACTTGTAATTGTAGCCCCAAGCTTAAACATTCAAAACGGTAAACGCGCATCTCCACTCTACATTTGGGCCACTGTATGGTTATTTAAATAATTTAATTGGTGGGGCTTGAGTATGATGGGCCAGGGCCTAACTTATTCAAGTTGGATGAGCCTAAATCGGCTTGCAAAAATAAAGGATTTCCAGTCATTCTCAACAAATCCATAAGAAGTGATCCAATTTGTTTCATTGGGTCCAGGTGGAGATCAAAGATCTTGAGCGACCGATCCGGCAGAACAACTAAAAAGATAAAGAACTATCATTAAATTTTACTTTGTGTTTTTTTATTTGAAATTTTGGATTTCTATATCGAAGATATACTTACGAAGTTGTTCCAAGTTATTGATTGGCACTGACCCTAGATCCTTCCCCTCTATAAATGAAACAGGAAAAATGACTACTTCTCTAAACAACTCGATGAATTTAGTAGATCCTTTTAGGAGGCCTCAATGACCATAGATCGTATCTATCCAATTTTTACAGTGCGCAACTGGTTGGTCGTCCACGGACTGGCTATACCTACCATTTCTTTTTCCGGAAATATTCCGCCATGGTTAGGGCAGCTAAACCAACTTTCATACGAGCTCCCAACTGTTCATTCATCTGACCATGGACTAGAGCTACTTTTGATTTTGCAATATTTTCTTCATTAATAACTCCAGATTCTTCATTTCCATGTAAAGATCATTTCCTTCACTAGTAGGTTCGCCTACTCCGCCAAATATACATACACCTCCATGAGCCAAATACAGATACACCTCCATGAGCTTTGGCAATGTTGTTGATAAATTCCATGATGAGTACTATTTTGCCCACTCCAGCTTTTCCGTCGATACGCCTTGCAATTTGCACTTGAATTCCTTTTATATCAGCTTGTTCAGTTAATTCAATAGCTTTTTTCGTTGCCTTTCGAAACGAAACTCTATTCTTTAATTGTAGAGCTATATATTCTGCAAGAATATTAGGTTGTCCATAAGGTTTTGCAACTCTTGTGATAGCAATGTTAAGTCTCCGGTTCTCTTACTTTGTCTGTGTTAACAAACAATTCGAAATACCTCGACTTTTTTAGAGTAAGTATGAGTCAAATAGCAATGATTCGAAGCACTTCTACGAGGGATGGTCATAATAAAGTTTACAAGTCGTTTTCGGATGTAATTGAAGGTAAAGAGGGAAGATTTCGTGAGACTCTCCTTGGTAAACGGGTCGATTATTCATGGCGTTCGATCATTGTCGTGGTCCCTTCGCTTTCATTACATCGATGTGGATTACCTCGAGAAATAGCGATAGAACTTTTCTAGACATTTGTAATTCGTGGTCTAATGTGACAACATATTGCTTCAAACATAGGGATTGCAAAAAGTAAAATTCGGGAAAAAGAAGCAACTGTATGGGAAATACTTCAAAAAGTAATACTTATTTAGATAGGAAATGAAATAGTAAAACGATTATGCATCGAATGACTATTCATCTATGGTTATTTTATTGTATTTTCCAAATAGGGAGCAGGAAGGCTCAATGGAAAAATGGCTAAACTACTCTTTTACACTACCAGAGGGGGCTTTTCCAAATGAAAAACAAGAGAGCCCTCTAGTCCTGAATCCTGACTGTGATTGGGGGTATTTGAGCCACCAGCGCATTCTAGCCACACCCCTCTACAAATGTGATTTAAAAGAGAGCATAAATCGAGGAGCAAAGGAAGCTGAGAGAGAGAGAGAGAGAGAGAGAGAGATTCATCTGATTTTCCTTTCGCTATTGGTGTCTTTTGAGGTATTATTTCTCTGCACTATTTTTTGCCTCTTTGCTAGGATTTCCAGATCTTTCCCTTTATTTTTTTTCATCACAATCGTCTCTTTTACAGTCGCCTAGGGTTTTTTCAACACAATCGTCTCTTTTACAGACGCCTAGGGTTTATCTAGAGAGAATTTCCTGCTTACGCTTTGTTATCAATTATTATATTTGCAAACACACATTTGCAATGATGTTTTCTTCAATCACACTCGCACACATCAATGGAGCTTCCAATAACCTATCTATATTATTTTCTACATTGAAGCCCCAACCCTAGATGTTCTTATTTTGCGGCGTTTCTGAATGTCGTCTTTCCTTTCCTTTCCTTCTTTAAATCAAGAGCTATGTAAAACATAAGTGCTAGGTTTGGAACATCTAGGTCATACACATCTATTCAGTTTTTCCTCTCTATGTACGTAAATGTCTCTGGACAAAAATAATAATCTCTATGAGCTTCACCTGTAGATCAAATCCCGAAATATTGAACCCAAAATGAGATCGATGGAAATTACTCCTATTTCTGTTTTGCAGGCTGATTATTAATATTGTTTTTGGGGTATTTTCTATATTTTCTATCATATTTGTTCTTACATTTATTCATTGCAGAAGTCATTCCTATAGGCTATAGCATGTTTACTCATTAATTTTTAACGAACTATAGTGTGAAGGAAATCACATATACTGTACATTCGTAACTGAACAAAGCACAGAGACTGTATGTTCGTAACTGGACATGTCTTTTGTCGTGGAATACAGTGGATCTGCTCCCTTTTGAATTTTTTTTGGGGCACTGAGATTTCCTATTCTTGGTTGGATTGAAGAGATAATTTTCTTAATGGTTTTCTGATCTTCTTAATGGGTTCTTATACAATGGATGCTCATATTTTTTCGGGAAAAAATACGATTGATTAGAAATACAATGAGGCCCACTTGTTCAATGATCCAAACTTGATTGGCTATGTATCAAAATCCACTCCCGTCTGGTGATTCTAACCCTACCATTTGTGGCCATTAAATGGTCGGTGTGAAAATATAGAATCGAGTAATCAACAATCATTATTTTTCATCATAAATCAAAAGGTTAAAATCGTCCGGTGGGAGTGGATTTTGATGCATGCCCATCCATTGAAATCCCTAAGGCTTTGTTTGGATACAGGTAGTTCCCTTGTAGATTAGTGGTATAAGTAGTCAATAGGGAGGAGACAAACATTTGATCTACCTTGTAGAATAGTGATAAGTAGTGTTTGGTTGACAACCTCGTAGAGCAGTGGGAGGTGTCATTATCAATATAAAAAGAAAAGAGAGAGAAGGAAGAGAGAGAGAGAGAGAGAGAGAGAGAGAGAGAGAGAGGAAAAGCAAAATTATCCAAGCCAAATTTCTCCTTTTTTGAGAAATTCGGCTTGGAAAGTATAAGGAGGGGACATTGATGCCATGTCACCAGACATGCAATTATTACCTCTGAAACTTGTCTGGTAGTCTCCAGGGATTTGGGTCCTAAATTGGCAACCAAACACCATAAAGTTGAAGAAAAGTGCATTTTTTGCTTGGGAAATCCTTGAGGATGCCAGGCATGTGGCAACCAAACAGTCGCTAATAGATAAATGGTTTGGATGATTGAACAAATGGGTCCGACTTTCCTTCTAGCTGCTCATATCTTTCCTTGGAAAATTATGTGCTTCCATCATTTAGGCTCTGTCTGGATACATGTAGTTACCTTGTAGATTAGTGGTATAAGTAGTCAATAGGGAGGAGACAAACATTTGATTTACTTAGAATTTACCCTGTAGAATAGTGATAAGTAGTGTTTGGTTGCTAACCTCGTAGAGCAGTGTGAGGGGGCATCATTACCGATATAGAAAGAGAGTAGGAAGAGAGAGAAAGAGAAGGCATAATTTTCCAAGCCAAATTCCTCCCCTTTTGATAAATTTGGCTTGGAAAGTATAAGGAGGGGACATTGATGCCACGTCAACGGACATGCAATTATTACCTCCGAAACTTGTCTGGTAGTCTCTGGGGATTTCGATGCTAAATTGGCAACCAAGTACCATAAAGTTGAAGAAAAGTGCATTATTTTGCTTGGGAAATCCTTGATGCCAGGCATGTGGCATTCAAACAGAGCTTAAAGAACCCCTTCTTAATATAGTAGAACCCCTGCTCATATACAAAAAAAAGTGCTTCCATCACTTAGTATATAAATGAATGCAGTTATTTAAAAAAAGGCTTGACTTCTTTCGGTGTTATATGTTCTGTCAATAAAGCATAGTTTTTCAGGTGTATTGTATGTAAACATTTCATTAATCATTTGTACACAATACTATTTATAAGTTGTTTTAAATGTTCCCCTTTTATTCTAGTTTTGCATGCTGTGCTTCTTATTTTCCTAAATAGTAACATGTGTTGGGTTATTGTGCAGAAATGAGGGAACGAAGCTATAGTTACAGTCCATCTCCACCAAGGGGTTATGGAAGAAGAGGTCGGAGCCCTAGCCCGAAGGGTCGCTATGGAGGTCGTAGCAGGGATCTTCCAACTAGCCTTCTAGTTCGCAACCTTCGCCATGATTGTAGGTTGTTCTCAGTTACTTTTCTCATTGCTCGGTAACTGTTGTGGTTGTTTCTCATCTAACAAGACTTGGTTCTGGCTGTTGCCCACTTTTTTTGTTACCCACTTTTTACATCCTTTTTCTAGTTCTTAACTGTGTAATTATTCTCTCAACTCAACTCAACAAAGCCTTTGTCCCAAACTAGTTGGGGTCGGCTACATGAATCCTTTAGAAAAAATTCATGAAGAAGGTAAAAGGAATCTACCCGGCTCTAATCTTGGTTCTAGTTGGGTTCTAGTTGTGTAATTATTGTACTTACCAAAAAAAAACTTTACTTAATTATTTTAATTTTGTTCCTATCTGTTATTTAACATCTCATTGGAACTCTATGAAAATTGTGCTACTAGACTTATATTTAGGATTTGATCCTTAGTTGTGGTGGCAATGCCCTTGCGTTGTACTGTTGTTGTTTTTTTTGGTTAACATAATCTGTTTTTCTTATTAAAAATTATTCCTAGTTGGTGTCTACTATATTGTCCGTCAGTATTGTTAAACGCCTTCTCTTCATTCATTATCCATTATTTACGTGCTTTATTGTTTAAAGTTGTGGGTTTACATTTTGCAGGCCAGAGGATCTTCGCAGGTCATTTGGGCAATTTGGTCCTCTTAAGGATGTTTATTTGCCACGTGATTATCATACTCGGTATGCATATCGTGCCAACTATTGTTCTTCAACACCTTGAAAAACTCAAAACTCAAAACAAAAAATCATATAATAGCTGGAGACTGCTGGACATTCTAGAGTTAGTCCGTTATTTCAAATTTAGTCTGTTTTTGTTTTGTTCTTCTTTTGGACCTGTATTATGGGTGTTTTTATGTTGAATGAAGTTCAGCTGTCATCTTATGATCAATTGAAAACCCTCTCTTTTCCTAAATTATCATTTGGATGGATGAGCTTGTCTTTATAATCTACTTTTCTTTTATTGAAAGTTGGATGTTTTTATTATTAGATCTAGCAGTGAAAGTAAAGTATTGAAGACTTCAGTCAAATCATAAGACTTCTGTTGAAGAGGATGTTAATGTTTGTGAAGAGTGTGGTTGGTGATATTGGAAGAGGTTGGGTTTGAAATTATACATATTGAAGATATTCAAGTCTTGAAGGATTTGAAGTCATCTTTAAACTCTGAAGTGTGAAAGGTCAGCAGCCAGGTGCTTGCTTTATTTGAATTGTATGACATTCCAGGGGCATATATCTACTTATGACCTCCTACATTTCTTGGGATTTTCTTGGCAGTTTTATGGGTTAGCATTATTTTGTGTTCTTTTACTGTGTGGGGATCTGATGATAATGTTTATATGCATTCCATTCTTTTGATACTGACACTCGCATCTGTTACAGAGAACCACGTGGTTTTGGTTTTGTCCAATATGTGGACCCTGCTGATGCGGCAGAAGCCAAGTATCAAATGGATGGGCAAATCCTTCTTGGCCGGGAACTAACTGTTTTATTTGCAGAGGAGAATAGAAAGAAGCCATCCGACATGAGGGCCAGAGAACGATTTAGGTAAACTAAGCTTATCTTCGTAGTCCAATGTTTAAACTCTCTTGACCTATAAGTAAAAGGAACAAACTAGAGAAGCAATATATAAATTAGCCAACTTGCTGCTTGGGCCCCCTACTGTTAGCTTCTGGGTTGTATTTATAACCCAGAGGATATTATGACAGTAGTAATGGAGGCATTGTGGAAATATTTGAGAATCTTGCTTATTTTTTTTCTGATTGGGCCTTATTTGCCCATGATTGGATTGTTAGGGGCCGATCGTATGATCACCGTCGGTCTCCACGCCATTCGCGATCTCCAAGATATGCAAGAACTCGTTCTCGTAGTCCTAGCTACGATTCACCTTCACCGCAACAAAGGCATTACTCAAGGTAAATGTAACAGTTAATTAGATTAAGTTGTCACATTTTTGCATGGCTTAATAATGGTCTTTGCTCCTCTGCTGTCACAGGTCCATTTCACCAGAAGATAAAAGGTACAGAGAGCACTCTTATTCCCGTTCGCCTTCCTATCATGGCTCTAGGAGTCAGAACCCTGTAGACTACTCAAAGAGTCGAACACACAGAGAAAGGTCCCTGTCTTTTAGTGAATAAACACAAGGGGACAAGTTAGAAATTGCAATCCTAGTCTTTTAGTGAATAAACACCAGGGTATAAGTTAGAAATTGCAATCCTAGTCTCTCTAGTTCTGTTTCTGTGTGTTGATTAACTGGATGTGGTTGGATTGCTGAGGTGGGCTTTTCTAAGCTATCACCAACTTGCTAGCTGTGTAGAAATTGGCCGTCCTAAAGTGGTTCTTACCCTGTTCACTGCATGAAATGTGATGCGGATTTATTTCTGGTACTAAATTTTCTATAACTACTTTATGAAGACGAATTATACGGTGCAATTTGTTTGCTCTGCATTACCGTTCTATTCTATTCTGGTCATGGAGATTATTACCTTATCAATTGATCAGGACCGTCCATTCTGTTACCACCTTCACCATGGATGCAGCCCATGGCATGCAGATTCTGTGTTAACTAACCATTTGCAGGCCATATTTCTTGATAGTAATAGTAACGGTTGCACCGTTGTATGGTGCAAGCAACTTGCAGCTTGTTCTCTTTGGTCGGTGTGTGAAGGATATTTGGGCTGTGTTTTTTGCATTGCTTCTGATGAACATGACCGGGTCTATAATAGAACTATACTATTCTTATTATTGCAGGCATTAGAGAAGCCTAAGGTACAGCTTAGAGGTTTTAGACCTCTCTTACTGTTCCAGCTCTCTTTGAGGCCCTGTTTGGATTGCAGGAAAAACATTTCACGCAAAAAAAAAAAAAAAATGTGGGAATATTTTCCCTTTTCATGACTTGGAAGGAAATGATATGGTTATGGTTTATCTAGAGGATTTCATTATAAGTTGAAGGACATTATTTTTTTCTGTGTAACCAAACAGAGGGAATGCAGGAAATTCTGGAAAAGGTTTTTCGTTCCTAACTTCTTCCGAAAATTCCTGCAATCCGAAGGGGGGATTAAGGAGCAAATCTAATTTTAGACGATGAATTAGTTCCCAAAAACTACTTGGTTCTCCTAAGATTTTGGCCGAATACTTTAAACCGTTGATGTCTATCTATTGTATTAATGCATCACTGAGTGCCACAACAGATTTGGCATTTTCCAGCAACATTTGGGTTTACAATTTCTGATTTTTGTTCGAGATAACGTCTTTATGCTGGTTTAAAAACCGTGTACTATGGTTTTTAGTGCACCTCTGTGGTGAAACAAAACCAAAACCAACGCCTGCAAAAGGCAAGATTGAAAAAGCAATTTTCACAATCTTTAGGCCAAATTCAAGACCAACAATCGCCTAAAGAGTTATTGTAAGACGATGACCAAAAACATTAAATTGATTATTGAGATGGATTTTATACAAGACCATCCATTCCATGGGCTAATCGTAAATAACCGCCTCTCCTTCAAGGATGATATACAAAAGGTACCCTACTGTTTACAATTTTGATGTCAAAAGACCACCACCCCTTAAGTTTGTCAGAGAAGGGTCTTAGCCTTTGTTTATGGAGGAATTCTAGAGTGAAGGGAGGCCTTGCAAAAAAGAGGTGAGAGGGCTCTCCTATTGGCTACACATCACCATCATGTTTGCAAGGGCTGCTGCAGTTTAAACTTCCTCTTGTTTATGTAAAGAAATAATAAAAAGGAATGTGCAGTGTGGTTACCTTTTGGCGGGAAAGGCAGAGAAAGAGAATAAAGACGGTGAGGAAAGGACACCATTTTTTCCACGTAGGAGGAAAGAGTTATAAAAGTAGAAGACTTTTCATGTCATGCACTCATTATATTGTTTGCCTTTACACCAAGAGTTGATTTTGTCTTTCAAGGTCTACTTTGATGGTCCACCGGACTACCAGCTCAGCCACTCTTTGGGCAGAATTTGGATCACATCCACCATTGTCTAGGTAATGATTTTCTAATACCTTTGGTTGCATGTATTTTACCTGGAGCTTACTTCATAGAATAGTGGTGTTTGGTTGGCAACCTCGTAGAGTAGTGGTATGGGGGTCATTACCAATATAGTGAGAGACAGGGAGAGAGCATCATTCCCAATAAATCCAAGCAAAATTCTATCTTTTGTGGGGTTATTGTCTTGGAATTTTTAGGGAGAGGAAAAGGGTGACACATCAGCAAAGATTCAATGATTAGCCTATATTGGCAACTAAACAAGGAGTTCTGGCACCCAAATGCCAAGCAAAACTCCTTAGTCATTATAAGCCCAATGGTTTCCACCTTGGCATTCACATCTTATTTTGATGATTCCAATACACAAGTGATTTATGATCACTAATGTGTTTGATTGTCTAAGTTGTAGATCACATTGGTGCTAAGACAACATTGCTTGGATTGAGGCCAAGAAGCACTCATTGGACCACTTCAGGAAGGCCAAAGACATTAAAATCCAAGACAAATGAAGACTTGAAGAATCCATTGAAGATCAAGTTATATTAGATTGTATTAAGATCCAATCTTAGTTTTAGATTTGAAAGGCATAATTAAGTAAATAAACACACACCCTAAAAATATAAGTGATTGTATTTGTGGAGTTCCAACACCTTGGAACCCTCATAGCAATCCCATCTTGGTGTTAAGTTGGAAGCCCAAAAACAGAAATGAAAATCTGCTCAGACATAGGCTTCTCGGAACTCCGAGAGTTTTTCTCGGAACTCCGAGAAATGGTCCAGTAGACATTTTTTCATCTTCTGTTTGAATTCCCGGAACTCCGAGATTTTTTCTCGGAACTCCGAGAATTCCGGAGCTCCGAGAAATATTCTCGGAACTCCGAGAACACTGTAACGGTCATATTTTGAGCCGTTGGAAATTTTGCTGGAATTACCACAATGCCATTGAACGGTCATATTTTGGTTTTCCTATATATATGGGCATTCTAAACTTCCAAACCATCAATCCTTACACTCTTAAACTTCATTTGAACATCCAAAGAGTGAATCAAACTTGATTATGCCTCTCATCATCTAAAGATTAGGATTTGGATCATAGGCTCAATTTGTACATCTTCTACCATCTTGTAAACCCTTGTGAGGGATTGTTTTATGTTCTTTCTTTCTTTTCAAGAACTTGTAATGGGCGAGTGTTCGGAGAAGCGTAGCCCACTCTCCGTGGTGAAGATCGCCACCAAGGTTAAAGGTGGTTGGAATTTGTAATCGGCACCGATCTTCGCCGAAGTTAAGAAGATCACATAGTGAAGCCATCAACGGGTTTGGTTGGTGGAGTGGAGTAGGCCTCACGTTTGGAGGACCGAACCACTTTAAATCTCGGGTGCAATCTCTCTTACTTGTGCTCTTTATTTTGCATTTGCACTTTAGATTTAACTTGCATACTTGAATTTTATTGTTGATCTCTTAATTTCTAAAATTGGGTTTGAGTTTTTCAAAAGAATTAAAACTTGTTATCAACCTAATTTCGCACTCCTCATAAGTTGCCGTACTCGGGACCACCCTTGGAATTTCAGTCATCCTGGCTGTTGTGCAACCAAACATACCTTATACATATGGATGACAAAGGGGAAAAGGGCTGTGCACACTGAGACCATACTAAATGGTGGTCTCAATGTTAAGGTGGTTCAGCATTTTTTATGATGAGCAACAGTCCCCAAAGAAAAATATCAAGACAAGGAAATTGGATTTCTCTTTGTGGAGTCTCCTGTAAAGGGCAAAAAAAAGGAAAAAACCTTGTCTTTTAATCTTTGCCAGCTCTAGAAAACAAAAAATACTCACATTCCCTTTGTTATGATATCTGCACCCCTCTTTACTTTAAGCTTCCTTACTTGGCTGCTACAACCAACATGCTGTCAAATATTCAATCACACAAATGGAGATGTTTATAAATTAAAACAGAGAAGAAGGGTTGACAAATAAGGTATCTTGAGTAGAAGTTCACATTTAGGCTCCGTTCATTTCGGCCTAAAAATTGACGTAAAATTTGTTTTATGTAGTAAAAATGAACATCAAAACAAATTTTACGTCCATTTTTACGTGGAAAGGAACGGAGCCTTAGTTAAATATTTTTCATAGATTTTTCTGGAGGCTCTGTTTCTCTTGACGTAACATGGGCGTAAAATATATAAATAAAATCTTACAATGATTTTTTACCCGTCCTAAATTTTGTTTTATGCCCATTTCATGTCGAACGAAACGGAACCTTAATAGATTTGGCATCTGAAAAAAAAGCACTTGTTAAGAACTTTTCAAGAAAATAAAAAAGGAAATTTATGTGCTAGAGAAACACTTTAAAAATGATGTAAAATTTGTTTCTTTGGGAGCCTTATTGGAAAACTTGTTATGGTAAAAAATGCAAAAAGCTTTTGAAAATTTGTCATTGAAGAGTCAATGTGTGCAATTTAGCCAATGTTTAGGACTCAAATTCTTTCAACATTCAAAAACATCAAATGCATATGCATATAATAATATTTCAAAAAAAAAAAATGTTTTTATGTAGAAGATTTATTTCCATGTTATTACAGCTTCAACTAACAAAAAATTTATCACTTCGGTTGCCTTCGGAAACCATTCTCCACCCAATTTTTTAGGTGCAGAGAATGAGAAAAATAAAATAAAATCGGAAGGCAATTCGGCAACCTGATTCTGCAAAGCCTGATTCTTTCGTTTCTGCCGCCATTTGTGCGGCTAAAAAATTACAAAAATGAAAATTTCCAAAGCAACTCGGAGTCTTTCGAAGATTCTCATCATCAAGTTTATGTCCATTTAGTTGAGGGAGAATGAGAAGCTTTACCGAACATGCCTTTTATTCTAAATTTCTAATCGAAATTAGACCATTAGAAGTTTCTCATGGGCTCACCCCCCACATGATGCCATAGTAGCCATTAATTGAAATGACATAGCCCGAACATACCCAAATTAAGCACTATAACCTTTTTATAATATGACTTGAACGTGGAATGTCCCTCATTTTTTTCAATCAACATTAAGTGGGCCCAACTGGAAGAAGGGTCTAGATCAAGCTAACATCATGTGGGTGGGCTTATATGAAGCTTCGCATATTTCGAAAACTGTCATGTCATTGAGAATTTGCATTTCCCATGGGAGATGATTTTTCGCCCCCCTTCTTTTTAATGTGAATTGTGGGCAGACTATAACGCTTTTTGACGTCAAACCTAGGGGTCCAACTTGGGTCGGGTTCAAGTGTTCAACCCGATTTTGGTTCAGGTCGGGTTGGCATTTCCTTGGGTTGGGTTAGGGTTGAGGCCTCGGCAACCCGACCCGAACCCGCCTTCCGTCCTCTAATTTTATCTTAATTATCTTTGGGTTATTGTGTTTATCTATTTTGCCCAAGGTGAAACCGAACCAACCTGACTCAACCCGACCGGACTGCGGGTAGATGGGTTGGTTTATGGTTGAGAAATTTAGAGGTGGGTTGGGTCAGTGTTGACCATCTTCAACCCGAGGCTCGGGGTGGGTTGGGTTAGGGTTGGCCTCAACCTTACCCCAGTTGGCCCTTTGCCAATCTGTACATAGCCAAAAAATTTGCAACTCTCTTATTTTGAAAACTGTCGTGTCATAGAAAATGAAGAGGCAAAATGCTTTTCTAATATATTTCCCCCCTCCCTTACAATGACCTTTATAACTTTAGCCCCAAACACGGAAGATAGAGACTTTTGAATTGAGAAAAAAGGCACAAAAGGGACCCTTTAAACTACCAACAAATAGAAATGATCGGCGATGATTTCTATACCTTATAAAAAAATACGAAGATTTTTAATACATATGATGGATATGTTCTTAGTTCCTACTATAAATATAGAAATGTCCTTTGCAGAAGAAATAAAACCACTAGATTCTAGCGGATTTTGCCGGGCTTTTCGCTAGTACAAAGCAAAGTCCAGAGGCTCTGCTTCTGTTCCCTTTAAAATCTTGCTTTAAATGGCATTCATGCTAAAAATCAGTTCACCTTCCATGAAAAACAACCAAACATGAAAGCTTTACTTTTGACCTTCTAGAATCGTTCTGAATTCTCTCTCCATTTGTTCTTCTCTATCTTTTATCTCCATTGTCGAGCTGGGTTTAAAGGGGTTTTGTACTGTTTTGGAGAATAGCTTGGTTTTTGGCTTGGGGAGTTTGGGAACAGGTACTTTCTGGTTCTTCTTCTTTACTGTAACTGGGTATTTATGTTGATGATGGGTTCTTGCTTTCTGGCATCTGGGTTGTTAGAATTAGGTTTTTTTTCATCTTGGTTTTCTGTATTTTCTCTTCATTTTGTTGCTTAGTGGTTTTATAATGTGTTTGTTTATGCAAAATAGAAGGGGCTAGATGTTAGGAGATTCAGATGTATGAAGCTTGGAGTTACTAGTATGACTGCTTAGTATGCTTTTAGGATTCCAAAACAAGTAACTTAGTATGCTTAAGGATGGAGTTCTATCATATGTTTGATTTTTGCTAGAATATGTAGTGATTGTATTTTCTGTTTTTTTTTTATGGTGTTTTCCTATTTTCTATTTTTTTTATGGTGTTTTCTGTCATTTTCTTATCAGTAACATATATTTGCTATTGTTATATTGAACTCAGAAATTATTTATGCTGATGAAGAAATATTTGTTTTGCTTCTGACACACAGGAAAAACAGAGATTGATTTCTACATTTTTATTAAAAAAATGATATTTTTAATACTGAGGGCTAAACATATGCTTTAGCACCAAGGTCGACCTCAAAATACATTGTCTAGCTAATATGCAATGTGCCTCCCCCTCTTGGTCAGGTTAAACTAAGCACTGATGGTGGATACAATGCTGTCTAAGTTGATAGTAGACAAGTTAATAATCTCTCTATACTCGACTCAACTCAACTAAGCCTTTGTCCCAAACTAGTTGGGGTCGGCTATCTTAATAATCTCTCTATCTTAATAGAAAATCACTGGTCCAGAGATCTCCTTGGATAAGTAAATAACCTCTATATTAATACCGTCTCATTGGTTCCTAGGGCTGTTAACTTTGACAGGTTCTACTGTATTTAATTATGTCAGAAGATTCGGAACATTAAGACCCAGACATAGGATAGCTTGGTAGGTGCCTACGCCAACTTGACTTAATCGAAATTGACTACATAATTAGCAAGATAAGTTTCTAGGAGAACATAAAATGTGTCATTTTTATCTTGCAATTCTTAATTTAGTAGCTTCCTATAACTCCATATTTACTGTTTTTATTTCTCATGTCTTAGTTACTAGTGGTTGCTATTTCTATTTTTGGGTGATATTATGTGCTGTTTTATCGGTGTTATTACAGACAATTCTGGCACATTCTTTCTATTGCTATCTTGAACTCAGAGTTGTTTGTGCTAACGGATAAATATCTGTTGTGTTTCCGAAACAATCAGAGGAGAAATAGATTTATTTCAATCTTATTGTTATTTAAAAGGAAAACAGTTCCAAAACCGAACTCCTTTATGAAATAAAAACGAATGTGGAAATGGTGCGGCGCTTTTTTTGGAAGACTTTGCGAATCCATGTCGACTTCCATCCCATACGCAATTGCATGGCATATATGGACTGAGTGCAATAACCGGATATTCTGTGGGAAGGAGCGGAGTCGCTCATATATTCGCTCATATATTACGCTTGATATTAAATTGTCCATCATTAAATGGGCTCATGCTAAGGGTGGTAACCCTTACCCTGTTGGGGACGTTATGAGAAATTGGTTCACAGTCAGCTCCGAGAAGAAATCGCGCGACAAAAACACGCCAAGGTGGAACCCACCTCCAGAGGGGTGGTTCAAACTAAACTTTGACGGGAGCTCCCGCGGCAATCCGGGTAGGGCCGGTGTTGGTGGGGTCATCCAGGATCATAGCGGTTCTATCATAATGTCGTATTCCGGCCCAGCAGGTGTATGTGATGCGAACGAGGCAGAGGTGTCCGCTCTTCTATTTTGCTTGAAATTGTACGTGCAAAACAACCTTGGCCCACTCATTGTGGAAGGTGATTCTGCAAATACCATTGCATGGGCTAAGAACAAGAGCTGCGGGCTGTGGCGCACTGCCTACAAGATTGATGAGATCCGGGTTTTGGTCTCTATCATCCATCCCTCGTTAACTCACATGCGTCGATCGGCGAATTGCATGGCTGACGAATTGGCCAAGGAGGGGGTCAACCGGGACACCATCTTCATTCTCGACCACGCCTGTCTGTAGGGCATTTGGTTACGTTTTTCAGCTTTATCATGTATTTCAGTCTTTCTGTATGGTCATAGTTGTTTTTTGGGGAAGGCTCGTCCCCTAGTAATGACTCTGATTTCATGCAATAAATTCTGTTATCTTTTCAAAAAAAAAAAAAAGACAAATGTGGAAATGATTGTTGATTGCGTCATTTTCACAATGTTTTTTTTTTCTTTTTTTGCATATATGGGGATTTAAGCTCTCTTCTTTGTTTTCTTGCGCACGTGTCACGATAGAAGATCCTATCTATTTTTACAAAATGGATTTCCGTTTTGCTAGCAGTCCTTTTTCTAACAACATGATGCTTTAAAACTTAGCACCTTAGTTGTGGATTATATTCCAGTGGGTGTTCCGAGACACGAATTATAACATAAAATAGAAAAAAGAAGAGAAAAACGATAGCAAAAACTAAAGCAACACATTACTACAGATTGTAATGAGCCTACCATTTATTCATATCAAATTAACATCTATAAAAAATCAACATAATGTATCATTTATATTATCCATATAAAGAAAGGTTTCTTTTATTATTAACCCTCCCAACTTTAATTGGAGATGGTTTCTAATCTGAATAAGCCCTTAAGGACATCAAATTTTTGTAGAAAAACTGGTAAAAAAATTAAAAAGTACTGATCAGAACAAACCGGGACAAGTGGAATGATCGGAGCAATCAGCAATGTCCAAAATTGGCCAGAACACAGGCCAATACTTTCCGATACAATTTTTTGTTTTGTTTTCCTTACGGCAACGGAATATTCCAGAAATGCCCGGAACAGAATTGATAACTAAGCTTAGGACCAAAACAAGATACTTTACGGCTAAGATCAATTTCAAAATACAGTAACTAGATGATATACATTACTCCGAGCTGCTTGTAAAGCAAATTCACCTTAATACTCAGTCTTCTGATCTGGTGCCTCTAACATGTATTGTGCTTTTAATGTGCAATACAGCAATTTTCAGTTTCCATTTGAGCATGATTTTTTGAACAAGTATAACGCAGTCCAAAGAGCAGTTCTCAGTCTAAGAACTATTACGTGTTTTCGGCATAACGAATGTGTTGTGCCTGCCATGACAGTTCTGTCTGAAAAGTAGCGTCCATATGAAGTTCTTGAAAATCAATCATGGAGGAGCTGTCAAATATGGTAACATATTATGTAGGAATGATGGTTTCTCCTACTTATTTCATCCCATATTGTTCGGAATGTTTTTTCTTTCCTCTTATACAAATATTGCTTGCACTTTGAATTCATGTTCCATACTATTGCTCTATCTAGGACTCAACATGCTCTTATGCAAGATGCTGTTCTGGTTTGTGAACTCTGTTTCCCCATCATTTTTATCCCTTGTAGAACTTTATGTCCTTTTAGGGTCAAGGGCTGGTGGCCACTTGTAGGGTTGCCATGTTACTAGCATTTGATTTGCTTCCCTTGGAAGCATGTGTCACAAGAGAAACCCAAGGAAGAACTGCAATAGAAAACCCAAGAAGAAACCCCGAGAAGAAACTCTCTCTCTCTCTCTCTCTCCCTCTCCAAGAGGTAGCCGACACACCTCAAGAAAGAAGCCCACGCCAAGCTCTTGACGCACCGAGAGAAATCTCTCTTTTTTTTATACCTTAGGTTTTGACGAAACCTAAAAAACCTTGGTCCTAATTTTGTTTCCACTGACTTCCCACAAGCCTTGGGAAACAAGGCAACTTTCCCAACAGTATGGAATAGATGGAAGCCAACTTTGTCATTGGAGATGGCAACAGATTATCTTGTTCAAAGATGAGGAATGCAGGGAGATATCTCTGACTGGTCATTTCCTTACCATATTCTATTAAGACTCTAGACCCAAACTTCAGGGTGGGTGGCTATTTATATTTCTAGGAATTGGTCCATTCAATGGGTTCCCAGTATTGAAACGGAATTCAGGGTAGGTAGGCCTCTTCATCTCTGTTAGAGTTCTTATCCCTTTAAGAGAATTAAAGGATACCTTCATAATTCACCTTGATCTTTGTAGTCCAATCGGTTCTTTATTTTATTATCCAATGGCTTCTTTATTTTATTGTTTGGTTGCTCCAACTTAAACAACATCAGCTCCATCCTATATCCTCTCCTTTATGGAAATTAGATGTATCACATTGAGCTAGCATCTCAGAGAGAAAAAAAAAACGTTTACTGGTTACCATATAGTAAAATGAGACATTGCATCAAAGATTTCTTGTTTTTTGTGGGAATCCATAGGAGACATTATATTAGTTCATTGTCTTTAGACATGAAAATATTCTTCTATAGGTTTCTAATATCTTTATTTATACTTTGATTAATTCTTTGTCCACGCTGAGGTGTAGGTGTTGTGCATTTGGAAGTGAAAGGATTTGTTATCTATTGAAATTCCTTTTCCCATTGACCATCAATGATCAGTGGAAGGCGACGAATGTTAGGCTAATCACATACCAAGTGGTGGGTGAATGTTAGGGCCATCATAATTGGTATGTTTGAGAGGGATTTTTCTACCTTTTTTGAGTAGTTTCTATGGGAGTGGGACAGAGTCTCAAGATCGAATTGATCATGTATGCTCTATTCTACAGTATCTTAAGATTGAATTGATCATGCAAGATCTATTCTCCCTATTTGAGATTATGTGTATATGTTTGCCCTATCCCTAAATGGGTGGTTCGAGATTAACTTCTATGGAAGCAACAAAAAAGCGAGAGGTCCATGGAAGCGACAAAAAATTGAAGAAGTAACACGTCCTTTTCCTGACCTTGTGGGCAAAGCTCACACAATGGAGGATGAGGTTCAAACCAGGGTCAGTCCTCCTCTGTGCTCAGAAACACACTTTCTGGAGTAAGTTTCTTCATTGATTTGAAAAAGTACTACTTACATGTTAAATAGAAAACCCACTTTGTAGCCACTTACTCTAAAACTTCTACCCAAACCAATCTAGATACTGTAACCCTTAGATACTGTAACCCTTATCTCTTAGACTCCTACCCATACCAAACAACTAGATAGCAAACTCACAAGCTACACAAATCTAAACTTATTTATTCTACCCTAGTGGGGCCCATGTATAACACGCATACATCCTTCCCCCTCCCTTCGAATAACCTGGTCCTCCAGGTTAGCATCTCGATTCAAAGCATTGTTCCTACTCTCTTCATGAATTTCTTTCTGCTAGTAACCCTCCATCAAATACAACATTTGTGTCTTGCACCTACGTCCCGAAGAGAACTTTTCGTTGCAGTTATAGCACAATCCTTGGGCACGCCTCTCCTGAATTTGGGCCGGAGTAAGTCACGTAATAGTTGGGTTTGGGATGAATTGTGGGCAATCATGCTGGAATCTCTCTGATTTTTGTCATTGTCAGGTGTCAGGTCCAGAAAAATTGCCTATGAGCTTTCATTTTCTCCTCTTGTAGCCGAGCAAGCCCAACGCCGGCCGAGGAAGTAGGTTGAAACATTTGAGCATCTAACCGAATATCTTCCTTAAGCCCTCCTACGAAGCAACTGATCATGAAAGCTTCATTTAGACCCTCCGTACGATTAGCCAAAGTTTCAAATTGTGCTTGATAGTCTTGTACATTGGAGACTTGTCTCAACTTGGCTAATGTGGCCGTCAGATATTCATACCCCGTAGGTCCGAATCGCACTTCCAATGCTTGCGCAAACGCGTGCCAGTTTATCACAACATCCAACTTCTCCATCCATCTATATACCATTGAAGAACTGCTCCTTCAAGGTGGAAAGAAGCTATCACCATTTTCTGATGGACGGGAGTTTGGTGAAAAGCGAAGTCGGATCTTCATAATCTGTAGGTCCGAACCGCACTTCCAATGCTAGTGCAAACACGCGCCAATTTGCCACAACATCCAACTTCTCCATCCATCTATATACCATTGAAGAACTGCTCCTTCACTGTGGGAAGAAGCTATCACCGTTCTCTGATGGACGGGGAGTTTGGTGATAAGTGAAGAATTGATCCTCTTGATAAATCTACCCAGATGAGTCTTGGCCATCGAATGAAGGAAAATCTAATCGCATCGCACAGGTTTGGATAGTTCCACCATGTGTTGTGTAACAAGTCTCATCCTGTCGATTGACGGAACTGTTTGTTGAATCCTCTCGTTTATCACGTCCCAAATCTCTAGATAACTGATCGTACTTGTTGTCCATGGCGGTGATCTTGTGAGCTTGGTAAGTAGTTGATTAAAAAAGAAGCTCGGTGGTGTTTTATATTGATAAAAGAAGAAAAAAAAAGAAAAAAAGAAAAATCTGGTGTTGTTTTGCATTGATCATAAAAAAATTAAAAAAGAAAAGAAAAGAAAAAGCTGGTGGGGATTTGTATTCATCTTCTAGCTTGAATAGGGAATTACAAAGAGTATTATGTTAAACCATGTCCACGAGAAGGGTGATCTTTTGTGTTTTCCTTTCTATTTATTCATTCTAAATTTACTCCCAATGTGCTCTTACCATCATCGACGGTGAAATCTTATTCATGATAGGAAGGATCTCCAATAGAACAAACAAATGGGATTCGATGAAGACCGACATCACCTTTGGGTGAATGATCTTTTTGATCTCTCCGCCTCTCATTCGCATACCTTCTTATTCTTCTTGTTCAGGCTTCATAGCAATCGTACTTGGACTCTTGTCCCTCGTTATCCTGGTATGAACATTGTTGGTAGTCATTGGTATATCAAATTCAATCTCGTTCTAATGGTGGAATCGAGCGTTAGTTGGCCCGGCTTGAAAGTGCCCGACCCAAATCTGGATGATCTTCCCTTTCTCAATGAGTGAGAAAGCAAGAGCCAGTCAGAGAGTCACCATATATACAAAGCTATGAACTAGTGATTTTTTCAGAAGTATGTGTATGTTTCTTTTGTTCATGAACTGCAATTATTTTCTTAGAGTTTGATAAAACTTTTGATGCAATCTGTAACACAGGAAACATGTCAGTGCCAGCAGTATGTTTGAATTCTGTATGTTTTTTGGTGAAGCCATTTGTGTATATTTTCACTTATTCCTGAGGTTAATATAATGACCTTTCCTCTTATAGACTCTTTGAATCAAATCGCACGTAGTTGGTTATTTACATTTTCAAACATCAATTGCATTTGTAGTTGCTCTTGCATCTTATTACAGAAGTTTAGTAGTTTCCTTTTTTAGCTTTAAAAGTCAATCGTAATTCACAATTAAACTGTATTTTGCCTTCCTGATTCATTACTTATCTGTTATTTTTATGTTAAATCTCAGTATATAACTGCCTTCTATCTTTTGCATGTGCTTTAGTGAATTTCTAACGATTTAAGATCTTCTAGTGAAGAGAGGAAACATCACGTGTGTGGTCTCGGTTGAAGTTCTTTGGGCGAAATGTTGCTTGAAAAGTGGAGAACCAACATGTTTTGCCTCCTGATCTTCATCTTTTCCTGTGTATCAGGTATTTCAGTATATTTGTTTAGCAATATTTTGTGCTCAGGTCTATACTTCCTTTGATACGCAATCGAAATTCTGCCCATAATAATTAATCAAATAAGAGAGTTTCCAGTCTCTAGGATGAGCATTTTATAAGATTTCTTCTACTTATTTTGGTTCACCCAGGTTTTGGTTTGTTGACTTGAAATTTTTTTAATCCATTCTTAATTTTTTTTTCCATAATATGTTGGTGCCCATATTATCTCCTATTAATTAAGTTGTTACATTTACTGAATGATATTTGATATGCTACCTTTTTACCATAATTGTAACTCTTAAGCTTTTCTTCCGGATCAGAATTTAGAGTTTCAAGTTCAAGTATGACATAAGACAAACTAGAACATGTTAAGATCATATTTTCTTAGCTGTTTCCTGATTCTCTTTGGTGCTATGGTTTGAACTGTAATAATTTTTTATTTGAAATTATTCTAATTTTTCTCTTCCCTCTCTGTATGTTGTCTATTCATCTTTTTTTTTTTTGATGGGTAAGCTGGGGTTAGGCAGGGACCCCCTACCGGTCTATTCATCTTTTTGGCATGCAACAATTGCACGAACCACACTGTGCTCTTCACCATTGTATGTTTTCTTTTGTTTAAGTTTTCATTGGCATCTATCTCTTTCTATTGCACATATATATATAGCTCTTTTTTGGTTGGATTTATCTTTTCTGCAAACTGTTAATGAATCTTGTTTTCAAACTTCATAGGTGCATTCGTAGGGATTAACATTGGCACAGATCTTTCCAACATGCCGGCGGCAGCGACTGTCGTGGAAATCCTGAAAGCCCAGAAGATCACCCAAGTTCGCCTCTTTGACACCGATAACCGGATGCTAAGAGCTCTTGCCAACACCGGAATTGAGGTCATGGTTGGGGTTCCCAATGACCAACTTCTAGGGATTGGAGAATCTCGATCAACAGCCGCTGATTGGATCAACCGGAATGTTGCAGCTTTCTTGCCAGCAACGAATATCACAGCCATTGCTGTTGGCAGTGAGGTCCTGACTTCGATCCCCGACGCTGCCCTTGTTCTACTTCCATCCATGCAGTTCCTTCATTCCGCTCTCGTGGCCTCTAATTTAAATTTTCAGGTGAAAATCTCAAGCCCCCAATCTATGGATATGATCCCTAAACCATTCCCCCCGTCAACAGCCACCTTCAATTCCACATGGAATAATATTACGTGCCAGTTTCTTCAGTTTTTGAAGAACACAAATTCCTTTTTCATGTTAAATGCCCATCCATATTATGGTTACATCAATGGAAATGGGATCTTCCCAATCGATTATGCACTTTTCCGGCCTCTCTCTCCAACCAAGCAGATTGTCGATGCCAATACTCTTTTTCACTACACCAGCATGTTCGATGCCATGGTTGATGCTGCTTATTACTCGATGGAGGCACTAAATTTTTCGGGAATTCCAGTCCTTGTGACGGAATCGGGATGGCCTTGGCTTGGTGGGGCCAATGAACCTGATGCCACAGTTGACAATGCAGTGGACTACAACAGCAACCTAATCCGCCGTGTGGGCAACAATTCAGGCACCCCGAGCCAACCATCTATCCCCACAAGTGCATACATCTACGAGCTCTTCAATGAGGATCTTCGACCGGGGCCCATATCTGAGAAGAACTGGGGAGTGTTCTTTCCAAATGGGACCGCTGTTTATGGTCTAACTTTCAATAGTAATCCAGTTGGTGGGGTGAACTCATCGGGTGTTGGAGCCTTCTGTGTGGCCAGCACTAAAGCGACTGATGATGGGCTTTTGAGTGGTTTAAACTGGGCTTGTGGGCCCGGAAATGCAAATTGTAGTGCCATTCAACCTGGGCAGCCATGTTATAGTCCTGACACTCTTCAGAACCATGCTTCCTATGCCTACAATGATTATTACCACAGAACACAGGCAACTGGAGGAACCTGTGACTTTGGTGGTACAGCTATGATTAGTTCATCTGATCCCAGTGAGCTCTAGATTCTTCTTTGAACAGCATTTCTTGAATTTCTACATTAAAAGCAATTTGATCAATTTGTTCATTGGTACAAATTGATCATTTCTTGTGAATCACTGGTTTGAACTAGTCTCCCTACTTACTTTTTGAAAAGAAAACTTGCCTCCACCTAATGTCATGAATTTCATTCTTTTTTTTTTCCACATGAATTCCAACTTTAGAGAAATGTCTTTCTGATTCCTAATGGGTCACCCTTTGCAGGCTATGGTTCATGCATTTTCGCGGGAAGGTGAGTGTTCTACAAGTTCAATTTCAAATGATTTTCTTCCCATCTATCTAGCTCACCAAGTTCAATTTTTGTAACAGCTTGAGATCGAATACAAGCTTTGGTAACACACCTCCTGCATTAGAACCTTCACCCACTGGCAGTGGAGTTTCGACTCTGAGAGTTTCCAAGATCGTATTTCTGATATCAGCGATAATTCTTTGTTTTCTCTGAGTGGGAAAAGCTCATCCAATTTTGCACCAATGTGCTGTTGATTAAGGCAGGACTGCAGTGGCATCGAGTCATAGAGATTTGGGAGCTCAATGTGCAATTTCAGTTATATTGTTCCTTTTTTTTTTTCATTCCTATGACTGCATTTTACTTGGTTCTTTTCTTCTCTAGCTATGCTTCAAATGGTGTGGTGTTTGAAGTTGCTGAATGTTACTGAATGTTCAGTTACTGAATGTTCTAAACCTTCAGACAGAAGTTTAAATGGATTTATTGATTTGTTGTATGGAGCAGGATTATTTTCATCCCTTCCATTTTGGACTTGGGAATAAATATCTTGACAAACCATACTGTGCCCGGCTCTATTGTTCCTGAGTTCTGGTACAAGCAGGCCAGAGTTCATTTGGGCTCCACCGAACGATCCAAAGTCCAAACCATCCAACCGCTAGGACCCACTGTGGATGGACAGTGACTCAAAATTCCCTTCCATCAGATAATCATTGTTCCTCTTACTTGGCCCCATCTGTATTCCTTTTGGAACACAGTTATTTCCCAGAGTTATTTTCATGGATCTTTGAAGGTGAAAATGATCTCTCATATATGAAGTAGACTTCATTATTCAATACCCACCAAAGATTCCTGTATGCATTTTTCATCTCATGTAATGAATTCTAGTAAGATCAAATTTTATTGCAACTGCTTTTTTAACCGAAAGCAAATGATGATAAGAGCTTTATGGTTCTGCAATTGAGAAATTTAAGCAAAAACAAGCTCCCATTTGCAGATATTAAAGGCAGCATCTTGGGAAATGATATATGCTCTCCCTCTTTTTCTTTTTTTTATTGGTAAGCTGGGGTTTGGCGGGGACTCCTACCGGTTTATTAGAATGAGAAAGATGATACAATCAGCATACAAACTCAAACCCTATCACAAGAATAGGGATACGAACCAAGAGAACAACAACAAGACCTATCCTTAGAAGCAGTATATAAGGAAAGGAAAGATGGAACCTAATAATCAAGGTCTATCATCCTCTTACTCAACTTCATAGCTCTGTGGCTCTTCTGCAAATTCTGCTAGTTCTTTCTACTTATTTCCTGCCGATCTTCATTTTCGTGGAGTTTGTGAGCAATATGGTTTATGTGACTTGGGCTCTCACCTTCCACTGCGCTTTCGTCTTCTTCCTATGCTTCCTCTTCCTTATATAGCACATCTGCTCTCCCTCTTGTTAAGGATGACAAAAATTGACGGTTTGGCTCTTTCTTGGTGGAACCCTAAATAAGGCTTGGCTTGACTTATGATTGTGGTTAGGGTTAACAGATCTGATTATGTACATGAGGTAGAAATGGGGTCCAATAAATGCCTTTGAAGGAGCATAAGGGCCCCATTTTCCTTTCCCGAACATAGGATGATCCAAACCATTCATTTGTAAATAGGCCGTGCTCCAAAAATAATTGGTGATCCTAACCCTCCAATCTTAGTAGACGACACATTATATAAACCTCCAATGAGCAGAGGGTTAGGATCATCCTATGGAGATGATTTCACCAATTTACGTTGGGGCCCAACAAATGAATGGTTTGGATCATCCTATTGCGTGTACCCCACAGTTCACCATCCTCTATTTAGTCGACCTTTGTAATTGGATAAAATATTGCCAGAATAACCAGCTAGACAATTTCAAGATAAGTTTATCCAATTACGATAGCCAATCCTGGAACAGAACATAATAAGGCATCAATTTTTCATTTCTCATTCACCAGAGGGTGGAAGAAGGCAAAGGAATGTCGGGGGCAAATTGTTCGTGGGCTTCAACAACGTCTGTGTCAACTTCAGGGAAGAGGATTCAGAAGGAGATGTTGGAATTTAACAGTGACCCTCCTGCCGATTGCTCAGCTGGACCCAAAGGAGACAATCTCTATCAATGGGTCTCTACCATTTTAGGCCCTCCAGGTCTTTCTTTACCTTCATTACTTTTTTTCTTTATATCTTGTTTCCATTCTAGCTTTAATAATTCCTCCCAAGTACTTCCTAAATTCCATTTTTATGTTCCAAGAAGAAAACCCAACTGAAATATAATCTAATCAACTTATTAAAGTACCATAATATCTTCAAGCAAGAAGGAGATGAAATGGGGTTTTAGCTGATTTTTTATTTTCTTATTTGCAGGATCACCATATGAAGGTGGTGTCTTTTTTCTTGACATTACATTCCCAAGTGATTATCCATTCAAACCTCCTAAGGTATGCCTGATTTTCATGGTTTGTCATTCACTTGTTTTCTATTTTTCCCCCTTTTGTGAGGACATGATTTTACTACCATGTTTAAGACTGACTTCATCAAAATTTGGTCTTCTATATATATATATATATATATATATATATATATATATATATATATATATATATATATATATATATATATATATATATATGGTATGGGAAGTGCAAATATTGTGGGCTAATGAACCCATAAGAGAGAATACTCTGCTATTTACCAAATGTTCATTGGAAATGAAAGTCATACACTTGATTGTTCCCGTGTCTCCTGCACTACTCATCCTCAACTTGGTGCCTGAGTACTGGTCATGCCAACATTTTTTACTTCCCTAAGATCCTTGTTAAAGAGACCTTCCAACTGATCAGATTTTCATGTGAAGTCTTGATGATCTTGTCCATTGCTTTCTTTCTTACAAAATGTTTATGAACTTACTATATGTTTGGTGTGCTCACAGAAAACTGGATTGGTAGAAATATGTGAAGGTATTTGAATTATCATAAAACATGTTCATGGGATAAAATGGTTTGTTCACCTTTTGACAGTATTCTAGTGATATGAACTTGAAAATGCTTGAAAACACTTGAAAACATTACCCTTTGCTTTAGATCTTGATATGAAAGGAATGATCTTTTTCTTGTTAGGGCAATGGCATTGTCCCCCAACAAAGGTTCAATAACCTGTGGCTCAGTTTCTATTAGTCATACAGTTGGCCCGCTGTGCAGTAGCATATATGGGTACCTTATAGATGATTCTGCCTCCTCGTTAGCCAACTTTGAAGGCCTTATTTATCATCTATGGAAGATGATATATGTTTTGAAGCAAGCTCCTATGGCAGTTTTTGCATAATTCACCAGTCATTGAAAAAGCTGCTTTTTAGCTCTCTTCATGTGATGATACAATGTTTATTAACAATTTTGGGTTAGCGGGGGTTGTATATGAGTTTTTTTGGATAAATTTTTATCCATCAGGGAATGTAAGGCTGGGGGAAACCATAATTGACAGGTTTTGAATGTTGGCATCCTAACTCTTGATCCTTTACTCACTGTTCCCTCAGCTTCTTTCCCTAACAGGTCTTGGCCAAAAGGATTTTCATTTCTCAGTCCAAGTTCCAAATCTGTGTTTTGTGTTTATATTGGACTTTATCCTTCAATTGAGAAAGATGTCATGTCTCACCATGTGGACAGGGAATGCTTTCTTTACTCCTATGATTGACTAATCCTGTACTTTTTGGACGAGACTAAAGGGGAGAATTTTCAAGCTTTCCTTGCTTTCTCAGCCAATGATTCATCTCTCAACATCATGTGTCCCTGTCTCACCCATGCCAGCCTCAATAATTATTGACCTCTTTGCCTGTTCTCGTTGTGTTCTAGCTGGTGGCTCTTATAGTTTACTAATACATCTGAGACACCGGTGCATTTTACACCATACACAACTTTCTAAGTTTGTTAGTCATCCAGAGGCTAGTATCCTCTTGGTTGCTTCGTTGTTTGTGCAAATCACTCATCGAATTTAGTCCCTTTAGCTAAAACATTGTTTTTCAAAAAAAAAACTTAGGATAAAAGTAGGGGTGGCAACGGTTCGGTTTGACCCCCAAACCGAACCGAACCGGAATTTGAATCGGTTTGGTTCTACCAAACCGAAACCAAACCGAAATTTGAATCGGTTTGGTTTAACCAAACTGAAACCGAATTTTCGGTTTGGTTTCGGTTCAATTCGGCCAATTTTGCCACCCCTTACTCATAATCATTGGAAATCGGGGGCAACGGTTCGGTTTCGGTTTGGTTTGACCCCCCAAATCGAACCGAACCGGAATTTGAATCGGTTTGGTTTAAGCAAACCGAAACTGAATTTTCGGTTCGGTTTCGGTTCGCCACCCCTAGATATAAGGTGATGGTAAAGCTTAAACTATAAAAAAGACACATACATTGAATCATAACTTTGTGTTCTTTCTGTAAATAAGTTGGGTTCAACAGATAGAAAAGAGTACACATGAAGCTGTCATATTTGAAAATGGATAATGAAGAATAGCTCCATTTTGGGATGGATTATAATGTAATCTCCAGTTGTATTTCTCAAAAGACTCAAAACTTGTATAATTAGATCTTATAAATACTATATATAAAAAATCCTTGAAAGTCGATGTAAAACGCCATTATCTGAAGCTGTGTGAATATGGTTATTCTGCCATGCATCTATTTCTGATCTTCTTTCTTATTTGGGTGTGCAGGTGGTATTTAAAACTCGAATCTACCACTGCAATGTTGATTCTGCTGGCAATGTTAGTCTTGACATCTTGAAAGATAATTGGAGTCCTGCTTCAACAATTTCAAAGGTTCTATTGGCGATCAGATCGATATTCACCAATCCCAATCCCGACCCAAGTATTGTTGTATTCTTCTGCAAGTCCTTTGAATTAATCTTGGAGATTTTCTTTCTAAACCTGAGTTATTTCTTTCTCACAGATAACCCACTTGTCGTCTCAAGCATTGCTCACTTGTACTTGAGCAATAGAGTTAAACATGATGAAGTAGCTGCAGAGTGGACTATGCGATTTGCTAGGTAAAAACTTGTTTACCCATCAGATAAACTGGTATGGATATGATAGGACTTGGACTAATAAAGGACCAAACAGATAGTGAATTCACGAACTAGGTTATGGTTTATGCAATAGTTTGGTGTTTCTCAACAAATATATCCCTTCTCTTCTATAGGCATAATGTATATTAAGTGTTTTCATTGTAAATAATAGTTTTCCAGCAAGCATACTATCTGAACAGTAGTAGTCTGGTTCTGAGTGAGGCCAATGTAGAAAGCATTATTAATACTATACGCTGATCTGTTTTAATGGAAGAATCTAGTGTTGATCTTCTTTGGTTTTGTACTCCAATGTTATAATTATCTGAGATCAGAATTCTTCTTCTTTTTGAATGGCTGAGATCAGCATTCTCTCCAGAAGAATTTCCATGACATCCTTTTTGTTTCTGTACAAGTTACTGTTTTGACAGCATGGCATTCTTTTGCTCCTATTTGTTAAGCAATCTGTCTGGTCTATATTTTCATAGGCAGATTGAAGACTTCAGATATTCTGACTAAATGAATTGTTGCATATAAATCACATCTAGTTTCTTGATTAATGAATTTAATTGAACTAAAGCAATGAAGGTTTCTCATTATACATTGCACAACTTCATCTCAATTGTGTATTTGGTTTTTCTCTGATAATTACTAATGATGCTCTGGCTCCAAACTTCAGTTGATCTTTTTGCTACCCAAGATGGCACTAGAGGATTGAAGCTGGAAATTATAGGTTCCCTGTCAAATGTTCCTCTGAAAATCCTGCACCAATGTTTCACAAAATTGGTCCAGTCACTAGGATGTGTCAACATTTTGGATTTTCTGAATGCAAGTATGCCTACCATAAGAAAGGGGCAAGAAGAAAGTGAGAGATGGATTTTATTGTTTCTTGAAGAGAAATTATTGGGCATTATGCTATATGCATCGGGCATTTGGTTCGGTCTGTAATCTTTATGTTATTTGCCAGTCTAGTCATGACAAAACCAATCTAAGGTCTGTTCCTCAAGCCATAGTACCCTCACTAAATTAGATGGTTGTGATTGACTACTCACCAAGTTCGGCACATAATTCCTCTTCGAAACATGTAAGTTGCGTCTAGTTCACGTAACGTCTACTTCACCTTATGACTTGAATGACATCTTTAATTACCAATTTCAATTCCTGCATTATGATACATTGTAGGGCATACATACACACGACTATGGCATATGAATTCTTGAAAGTTCTAACACAAGTGTCTTGGTATCATCTCATGCTCAATCAGCTGTCATTAGGGGTGATCTTTCAATTATTTAAACCAATGAAACAGACTTTCCACCTTTTCTATTCCCTAATCAACCACCTTAATCAACCACCAAGCGAAAAAGAAAGATCATATACCCACCTTTTCTCTTCTAAGCAACCTAATCCTTTTCTCTTACCTTTGTTTCCCAAGCCCCAAAACAACACCCTACTCTGGTCAGTTGATTTCGATCTACAATGGGAAGCGAGTGTAATCTTAGCAGGCGACATTACGACCTCAGCATGTCAAAGAGAACAAGGAAACCCACAGGTGAAACCATAAGATCTCCAGATCAAAATGGTGATCAGGAAAGCATGGTTCCGTCTACATGGGTCGAAGGGAAGGATAATGGACTCGATCGGAGAAGTTTGAAAGAATTGATGGAAGGTGAAGTCCGCGAGAAACATGGAGAAGCGAAACAATGCAATTCACTTGCCCACCACTTTATTGAAGAAGAGAAGCATCTCCCATTGGCGAAAAAGCAAGGAGATTGTCTGGAAGGAGCTAAACTGACCGGAATGGTTAATCGATATGTCAAGGTCTTGAACCATTTGATCAAGGTCAAGCGCGACTCCAGTTTGGGCTCCCGGAAAAGAGCGATGATCCGGCTATCGACATAGATTTGCGGCAGGTGTTCAAATTCTATGACCTGCTGGAGTTGGAATGTGGGCATATATGGTGGCCCTTGTCATAGTTCGGATGGTTGGTCTGTGTGTGATTCTGTATACTTGGCCAGCCTATGTTTAGTGGCATAATATGATGAGACTCACTGGGGTGAGGAAACAAAATAGAAGCACTGTTATTGGCTACATGCAGTAGCTCCAAGTGCATTCAGGTGAGCTGTTTTGTGAGGAGCTCTAAATATATTTAGCCTATTAGTGAAAAAAGAATATGAAGGCTATTTTCGTATGATATCAAAATATATTCATATCTGGGAGCCTTCATGAGAATTAAGGGGCGTGTGTCTATGTCCCACATGAGACCCTTCGTTTGTATATGCCTCACACTCGTTGACGTTCAGATCCAAAAGATTTGTAGAACTATTGCCTAAATTTTACCATTTTAAGAACACCTGGCTTCAATCCATAAATCGCCCGAGAGTCAGCTCCCTTTTACTCTTACCTTGGCTGAGTGTTTGCCCAAGTTCATATTTTATTTTACTTAACAGTTTTTTACAGTAACAGTATTTTTTTTTTCCAATTTCGAGGTTTGAATAAGCATACACGGTGTTAATTTCCAGCAATGGGGTGAGTGCCTTACTATAGGGAAGTTAGTTAGGGCCTGTTTGTTTTAGATTTTGACAACCGATTGTGGAGTCCCCAACTGATTATTGGACTGAAAATTGAATTTGAGTCCAATAATTGGTTGGGACTCCACAATCGGTTGTCATAATCTAAAACAAAAAGGCCCTTACTAAAAGAAAACAAAAGGTTTTAGTGAAACTTATTAAAGGTGACATGGATGATCTTATCCTCCTGGCAACAAAACTCCTCGGTGTACAGGGGCAGAGCCAGGAACTTACACTTGGGTCCGGCCAGACTAATTTACACTTGCATTGATTGGTCTTTGCGGGTGGCGTGGTGGGCGGGCATGGCCCCCCCCTCATGCTATATGTGCCTCCGCCCCTGACGGTGTAGTTGGGCAAGTTCTGATCCACCTATTCTTATACATGTTAGTTCACTTGTCTAGCTTTGATTGCCTAATCCAAGAACTGAATAATCCAACAGTGGGATCTAATGTCTCATAATTCTCCTAATCATGGTTTTAAATTTTCTTGAAATTTCTCCAAAATTGTCAAAATGTTTCCGTTTCATCCCTACCGAAACGAAATCTACATGAATGCTTTCCATGTTTGAAATTCTCAAAATTTTAACTGGAATTTCCTAAATTTGACTGAAATGGTTGGAATGACAAAAAATAAAATAAAATGAAAAGATGTCATTAATATAGATAATGATATTTGGTAGGAAACATCATTGAACTGCGGGACAAACTAAAATTAGACATGAGACCAACGCATGTCAGTAGGTCTTTAATGTGTAGGTCTTTAATGTGATTAAGTCATTACATATGGCTTCCTTGCTTATATTGCTTAGGTGTTTGATTTGATCATCATTTACATATGTTTTAGGAAACGAAATGTTTCAGTTACGGTGTGCTGACCAAAATTAAAACTGAAACTGAAATTAAAAACCTTGCTTTAAACTAGCAATGATAGATGCAAGGGAGCCCTTGCATCTATCATTCCTCGCTCTTAACATATGCCAAATTATTGTTTAGGTGTCTCTTCACGGATGCTGTTTCACCTCAAGAACCTTAGCCCAATCTCAACTGATTCCTTCTCTGTGGATGTCTGAAATCAGTCTCACTGAAAAACCAGTATTTTAATCTCATCCATTCAGGGGAAAGTGAACGGCTGAAATCCGCTCCTCAAAAAAAATAAAAATAAAAAATCCACTCACCCCTTATCAAACAACCAAAACGTACGAGGGAATATGAAAAACCCATTGCATAAGTACAGACCATTGCATAAGTACAGATGACCCAGATCAGAAAGACATATATATACCCAGAATAGAGAAAAGAGATAAATCAGGAAACCAAGAAAGGAGACGAAAAACAAGAGAGAGAGAGAGAGAGAGAGAGAGAGAGAGGTTAGGGAGCGTCTTTGTTATGTGGGCCGGTGTAATTGTTGATTATAGAATCTGTCAGTCTCGAACTGCGTGAGCGTGCCAACAGAGGAGCATGACGATGCAGCGTCGGAATATGTAAAAACGAGTCCTCTGCTTCTTCCCGATCCTCCATCCCGCGTTAGTGCTGCTGTTGTTGCTGCTCCTGTTCGAACAAAAACTCGATAATAATCTAACTTCTTTCATCTCTCTCTCTCTCTCTCGCGATAGAGAAACGAAAAAGAAAAGGTGTTGGAGGCGGTAGTTTTAGAGAGGAAACATGGAGAAGAAAGAAGGAAAATCTGCCTAGTGAGGCAGAGAGAGACGAAATGGGGGTTTGGAACGGAGACAAATCGACCGACTTTAGAGAGAGATTCATGGAACGGAGACAAATGGGCCGACTTAGGGAAGGAGTGTGGCGGCGTCTTCTTCTCGAACGCGGGGTTATTAATCTATTCTACACCAAAGCATGGGCGTCATGCACACGCCCCATACACTATTTGTATTTGGAAAGGGTTGGAAACTTGGAATTACCATTTTTTTACTACTTTTTTACACTACCTACCAGCTGGGGCCCGCCAAGGGGTGCAACTCGGGTCGGGTTGAGGCCGACCCGACCCGACCCGAGGAACCCATTTTTTCCCAACCCGATTTCCAACCTGACCCGAGGAATCCATTTTCCAACCCGAACCTGTCCCGACCGAACTTCAACCCGAGTTTTCAAGATTAAAAAAATAAAAAAATATTAGGTTTCACTCGAGTCAGGTTGCCAAACCCTCAACCCGAACCTGACCCGGGTTGGGAAAAGTCAACCCGAACCCGAACCGACCTTTTTCTGGTTGAACCTGTCGGGTTGGGGTTGGGGTTGAACCCTCAACCCGACCCGACCCGACCTTTTTTCTGGTTAACCGTGCTCACACAGTTGGACCCGTGATGATCCATGATTCCATGGAATGATTTTTCGTGGTTGCCAAAATGGTCTTTAATGTCTTCGTTTCATAAACTCATTAGGAAGTAAACATAGACCCCACTGTACCTTTTCGTAAGCGTTAAAGAGATAGTTTCATCCAATGCTTCAATGATCTGGACCATTCAATATTATGGACCCCACAAGAGTGGGCCATGGAGTGAAGAACACAGTGATTGGACAATCCATGACAGACCCACCAAACAACTGATTTAGTGCAGCATCCAAGTGCTAGGTGTATATGAGTGACCACTTGGTATAATTTCTCCAACAATATACTCAATTGTTAAAGGGAAAGGGAAATTGAAGGCAGTTCTCTCAAATGCTAATATGCCTGGTGGGACCCAAAGCTACAATGCCAAGCTAGTCTATCAACATTGCTTGCGACATGTAGTGAAGGTGGCCGTCCATCTAGTGGGGCAACTTGTGCAGTTGATCACTCGTAAAAAATGACAAGATTTTATGATCCTAACCATTGTATTAGAGGAGGCATTTTGGGCTTCTTCCTTGTTGATTATTGATAAGAGGAAGGTTTTTCTAGTCGGCCGACTAGAGAAGCTTCTCTAGTCCGCCGACCAAAAACACAGTGGGCCCATGTTGTTTGGATGATCCAAAGCATTCATTTGATGGGCCCTATCATAGATAGGGTGTGCCCAAAAAATCAGCTCCATAGGATCATCCTAGCCCTTCGATTTGTGGAAGTTAAAATGGACACGTATAAACTCCACAAATCTTTCCATTTTTAACCTCCACAAATCAAAAGTTTAGGATGATTCTATGGAGTTGATTTTTTGGGCACACCCGATCTATATCAGGGCCTATCAAATGAATGTTTTCGATTATCGAAATAATGTGGACACACTGTGTTTCTTAGTCGGCGGACTAGAGAAGCTTCTCTAGTCGGCCGACTAGAAAAACTTTCCTCTGTTGATAATTGTCTATTTACAGGTTATAGTGTGATTGCCAAGATCACTCGTTCATAAAAGAAAATTCAGGGCAATAGTAGGGAAGTGATATATTCGCCCCCTTTTCTTCCCAAGGCCACCCTTCTCTAGTGTATTTATGACTACTCTTTTTACACTAGTAGGGGGTGGCCTGGGGAAGAAAAAGGGGCCAATATATCATTTCCCCAATAGTATTGTAGACTTGGTGGGGTCACTGAGACTTGCACGGTTCAAGCATCGGGAAGAGACTTAGCTAATGGTGGCCCATCAGATCAAATAGCCCCTATCTGCACACGCATTCTTAGTGTAATATTACACTTAGTGCTCAACATTACGAGGAATTGATTACTTCCCTTCAGAAAACTAACTCTTGTAAGTGGGATTGTTGAATTGATTCAATTTCACAATTCATCTACATAAAAAAAATACTGAATAGTTGAATGGCGTGGTCTAAAACTCCCTCCTCTGCAGAGATTTTAATGACCGTAATATGTTGCCTTTGGGATAAAAATCAAGCACAAAAACTTGATTTCTGTTTGCATTAAACCATCTCCAAAGATCCAAAAATACCATCTCCAATTTCTCAAGCAAAACTCAAAAGAAGATGAAAAACCCACTTTAGATTTCCACATATTCTTGATAAAATACAAAATACCCAGATCAAAAACCCAAAGATTCAAGAAAAAGAAGAGAGAGAAAAAAAAAGATAAGAAGCAGCAGAGCTTTTTACTCTCTATATGTTGTTAATATGCAATCAATCTCGAATGGCATGGGCTTGCCAACAGAGTAGCATAGTGATACAACGGCGGAGTATGTAGAAGCGAGTCCTCTGCCTCTTCACAATCGTCAAGCACCGATTCCCAATTCCTGAGTTGGTTGAAAAACTCGAAAATCTGCAACTTTCGTTCATCTCTTTCTCTTTTGTTAGTTCTTTCTCAATCTTCTCTCACGAGAAACGAGAAACGATAGAGGTTTGGTTTTATAGATGAAACCATAGAGAGAGGACGTAAGCATTGAAATGTGGTGTGCGCTCTGTTCTGGAAGGATGACTATGGAGTTTGGATTTAAGCACTAATTTATTATTTAGGACATCTTTAGGTGGAAGAGATTTTTGTCAAAGCATTAGCTCATGTGGCCATCACTGGTTAGTGTTGCGTTCATGTATAGATAAACCCACTTCGTGTTTCCTATTTTTTGGAAAGTGACCGTGTTAAAGCATAAAAGAAAAATAATGCCTTTCTCCAACCGCTTAAGCTTTTAGATAAGTTGGTAAGTTAACATCGTATCAGAGCCAAAGGTTTCGAGTTCAAACCTTCCGAATAGCAAAAATCCACATGCGATGGTCGGCCCAAAGTGGGACCATATGTGCCACGTGTTTGCCAAGTGGGCCACAGGTGCGGAGGAGTGTTAAAGCATAAAAGATAAATAACGCCTTTTCTCCCACAGCTTAAGCTTTTTGAGAAGTTGGTAAGTTAATAGACCGGGGCAGACCGAAAACAACATTGGTAGAAACAGTAAGGAAAGACTTGATGACTAGGAACATGATAGAGAACATAACATTGGATAGGAAAGAATGGAAGAAAATAATCGATGTAGATGGACGAACCCAACTAGTGTTAGGAGTAGACTTAGTCAATTTGAGCCGGATAAACTCTTTCACCTTCTTCATAAATTTTTATCTAAAGGATTCATTAGCCGACCCCAACTAGTTTGGGACACAGGCTTAGTTGAGTTGAGTTAGCCCCATGTAGTGTATTAATGACTACCCTTTTACACTACAAGGCGAGGGGTCCAAGGAAGGAAAACAAGCGAATGTATAATTTTCCTCATCAGAGGCCATCTTTGGTACGTTAGATTAGTTCATCTCACATCACAGCGTTACATGTGGATGTGGGATCAGATGGTCCATCAATATAATAATGCAGAATAGTATGGAACTCACGGCACATAGGGCCCATCAGATGTGTTGTCTAGATCGTGTCACATGTAATGTGTCAGATGGGATGTAATGTGTAATGCATCCGTCTATCCTGCGGCTGTATTTGTCCAATCTATTGCCCCTGATCATATGACCCTAGATGAATGGGCACAATCACAAATTCAGCGTGCCACATGTACAGTCCCTTATATCAAGAGAAAAAGGAGTCCTTTCCTTCTACTTCTATAACTAACATCCAAACAGACCCTCATTGAAAGTCTTTGGTGGTGTGCAGGCACAAAAATGTAGACATAGTGTGCAAGCAAAAACATCCCAAAAGTCCTATAGTTGGTTGAAGAAGCTCCACTAAGTATTCAACTTCAAATGTAAAGAACAGACTAAGTATTCACTTTGAAGGGTTGTAAGCATAGTTTTACTTGTGCATTTTTTATTAGTAATTCAAAGTTAATTACTTGTTTTTTCCTAATCGAGCCTTAGTAGAGACCCTTGTTGGCCCGAAAGTGTGACTACAGTCCCTTCTCTACGTAATTGAGGTGATCATAGACTCTGTGGTTTGTTATTTTGACCTTTACACACTTTAGGTGTGCATTCACACGCAGGTATAAGGCATAAGTGGAAACTTTGTACCTAATCTCATATTAGGGATGTCAATGGATCCTCTTGGGATCTACCATCGATCCAATCCTTTTTGGGGGCCGCACTTTTTGGATATTACTTTTGAGTCTAGGTCACGATTCACTCCGAATTGAACCGTCCATCGAAGTGTCGGCCTGGGTCGTAAGTGCTTTGTACATAGGGCTTAGGAGTAGGGAAGAAGAAAGAAACTAGAGAGACGGAGAGAAGAGAATTGTCGTTGAATTAAAAGGAGGAAAAAAATGAAATGATGCTTGTGATTTTCAGTATGGTTTTTAAATATTACAAAGATACTCATGAATAGACAAATGAATGAAAATGCGAAGAATGTTTTTGTACATTGGTGCCCTCTATTCGGATCTAGGACGTTCGATCATCGGATTTTGTGGCTACATCTGGTTCAGGATCCAAAACAATTTCGGACCTCAGGATATGAATCCAATACACATGGTTTCATCCAGTTGTTGTGGGCAAATCATGTTCATTAACATTAATTTGTATCCTTTGAAGCTATTGTAACATGGCTGAGTCGAGCAACAAAAATATGGTGGTTTTGGCTTGTCCTCTCCACATATGGGTTATGCATGGGGGATCCTTATTTTTTGATGCAGTGGACTACTGTCATGGTGCAACTCATGCAAAATCAAAATTTCTTTGATAATGGGGCTGTCCGTGATGGCCTAGCCCTATGCTAGTCAAACCAACCAAGTTTGCACACACAAAGATCACACAACAAAACAAGAACACACACAACATAACACAAGAGACTTTTTTAACGTGGTTCGGCCAAATAATACCTACTCCACGGGCAACTCCATTTCCATCCTCTTTCTCAAAGTCTTTAGGCAAAAGCTATTACAAAGGAAACTCACAACATATTGCCTATCAGTTGCCTATCAACAGCGTACTTGTTGCCGATCAACAACATACCTGTTGCCTATCAAAAGCCTACCTTCATTTCTGTTGCCCATCAACAGACTTGGGCATTTTGCACATAAAACGCCAATTACATACAAATTACACAATCTGTGTGCGTAAGCACTTACAAATGACAAGCCACCATGTGGCATAACAGTTGCCCCAACCACTCAGCCATGATTGCCTTAGGAAGTCTTCACAATGTGCAAGTGCATGCCAATGCCTTGCTGTCATGTGTGCAAAATCGCCCACCAACTGCCTTTGCTTTGCCTTCCTTGTGCCCAAGCCTTTGAACACGACCAAGCAATGCCTTGGTTTGAATCATAACCGTTTACAATTGTTGCCTCCATGTGCCAACACATCCAGGCACTTGCCAATTGTCACATGCATATTGGTGCCCTGGTTTTGCCTACCCGTTGCCCACCAGTCAGTGCCCACCAACCAGTGCACACTATGCAACGCCCACTAGCTAATGCTCGCCAACTAGTGCTAACCCTCCAGTGCCCATCGATCCAGTGCCCAACCCAACCAGTGCCCAACCCTACTGATCAACACTTGAGTTAGGTTAGGTTCCCACTAATGCATCCCCGTGCAAGCTATGCATGCCTACATCTATGCTCTAGGCCATACCAAAGTCTTGATCCCATAGCCTTCTTCCCATCTTGATGTTCCAAGTGCACATTGGCAATGTTGAAGGTGCCACCACAAGCCAATATGTGTGCCAACATTTTAAAGGTGTGGCAACTACCATGAGTTATAGAGCACAAATCATGGTGATGATCTCATAATCCTAGTCATCTGCGCATTTAATTGACCATTTTCCATTAGTTGTTTACTTTTTGACTGTTCACATGCTAATATGGCTAAATTGCTAATTGGTCCACCAAATCAACTGTGCAATTCACCCATGTCTGCCATGTGTATGGGGGGATTTATATATAATTTGGCGTAGAGATTTTTCCCATTTTTGGCAGGTTAGTTTTGTACTAACGTTTCTTCTAGTATATATCTAGCAAAATTAAGGGGATGATATTTTCAACCCCCGCTGCGGTACGTATTCGACTGAACAGTCTCAACTTTAACGCTTTTTGACAACAAATCACGTTACAGTGGGGCGAATGCGTACTCCAAGGGGGTGAAAATATCATCGCCCAAAATTAATGTTGGAATTTTTTCCATGAAATATTCTTTTCAAGAGATTGTTTATGTGATTTTGCAAAAAGCCTGCATAGAAACGTGAAAGAACTTGTTTTACTAGCACAATTCTAGAAGAAAACAGATTCTGGCAAACTCGCGCTTGACTGCTATAATTCCCAACCACCTTATCAGAATTTTGGAAAAAAAAGGAGGGGTGAGAATAATCAAATAAGGGGTGCAACTTCCAATTCCCTTCTAGAATTACGAGGAAGAAATACACAAGAAACAAAATTGAGTCGTTTTTGTTATATATCAAAGTGGAACAGTCGCATTTAAAATAAATCCCTTTTGAATTGTCTAGAATTCTTTGAAGTGATGTATTGGCCTCCTTTTCTTCCCTGGGCCACCTGTTATGTGTATTTTCTTATGTTGTATGTGGGGTTAGTCGGTGCATAGTAGTGGGTATGTGTTTTAGTTTAATGACCATTAGTTGTGGCTAATGTGTTTAGGGTAGTGGGAGTTAGTTACTTGTGATGTGTCTTGTTAGCGGGTAAGTGTACTTGTGATGTTGCACACCATCTTGCTTGTATTTATGTAGTAGCAATTCAATGAAAAGAGGAGAAGAAGATAATTTTACGGCAAAGGAAACTTTATAGGAGAGTTATGGTTCCTCTCGAATCGAGCCATTAGAGGTCCGGTTGCCTCGAATCAACCTCTCTCCCCGTCATTTCTATTTTCTATTTTGTTTATTTGTGCTACGGCCGATTAGGCACGTAACACCACCCTCCTCTAGTTTTTATGCATGACACTCTCTTCATAGTTCTTACTACAAATGGGTAGTCCAAGGATTAAAAAGGGGTGAATATGTCATTTCCCTTCTTAGAAATGTGCTTTTCATAATCTTTCCTTGTTCCATCTAACCTTGAGCATACTAGTTCACTATTGCACTGCTTTTTTATTTATTTTTATGATGGATGATTTATTAAAGAAGCAAAAGAAGCAAACTTACCTGAACGTGCTGAGAGGAGTTAAGGAAATACAAATAGAGATTAAAAAAGGGAACCTACATAAAAGAAATTAGTTCACTATTGCACTCTAGGGTGTAGCTCTAGATCGATGGTTGTGGGCATTTTATCATATGGAGACTTTATTTCTTTGTAGCTACCTCCAAAAGTGGAGAGTTGAAACTATTTAAAATTAAGCTTTAATTAGCTTAATCCTTCACTATTTATTATGTGATGGCGAAAAATAATATCCGTCGCTAATTTATTTTTCTAAAATAAAAAATAAACATATTTATTTTCAGCTATGGAACATAAACAGTAGCTAAAAAGGAATTACAACGACGAACTACAATGGTGGTATTTTTTCTCAGGGAATTGATATTTACGCCCCTTTTGATTACTAGGGACAACCAGCGCCAGCATATCAATGACTAAACGAGGGCTAATGTACTTGACGTCAGAAGAATCTAGTGGGTTTGATTGCCACGTACATTGGCCCTGGGTGTCCCCGGTGATCAAAAGGGGCGTAAAGATCATCTCCCTTTTTAGCATTGTTTTCGACTCATTTCAGCTGTCAATCTTGATGGTGAAAAGCAAAAACGCCCTTCTCAAGTCAAATTGCCTCTAATTCCCTGTCTTTGTTTATGATAAAGGAAACCACTTCATTATTTCTAGGCTAAAGCAGTAAAATAAATGCAACAGAATTCTAAGGCTACAAGCATAGCCAAGGAACACTTAAACTTGGGCTTCTAGATGTTATAATCGGAAGCAGTTTGGATTTTATATAAGAAAAAGTAGAAACCAAACGTATAACAAGACAAAGAACAAGAAAACTAGTTTGCAAAGTTAACAAGAGTATCGTGGGATCCGAGTCAGACTTCATTTGGAAGGCATGTTTGATGAGGACAGATTCCTAACTGACTCAGTTCATGAAATGTCACGTCCAAAATGGATGTTTAAGATTATCTCCGAACAATCAAGAATGGACTCCATGCTTGTCCTGCGTATGCGGTCCGATCTATTAATCCGATGGGCGACGATAAGTCCAGCACGTTTCAGTTGGTCCCACCTTGATCGGATGATTCTAGCTTCTGATGTATAATGCATCACTTAGACATTCCAACCCATATGTGTTTCTTTTGTTATATTCACTTTGGGAATTCCCCTTAGACGGGGAGCAAGGGGCAATGCTTCACAGGTATAAACTATGAGTATTTTTTGTCAAGAGAAAATCATATAGTTTCCATATTTGAGTAAGTTGTACCCTTGATCACCTTTGGTCGTAGGCAAAGTCAAAGAACACGACAAATCATGTAAATCTCTGGTTTCTTGATCTTTATTCACCTTTTACTATCTCTTTGCTTATATTTTGTAGTGAACCCTAATCCCCGTTTATATGAACTCTCATAAGTAAAAATGTTGTGGTTAGATATTGAGTCTAAGTAAGTTGACGAGTTATAGTCTAAACAAATTACCAAGTTAAGGCAAGTATATATATATTTTTTTGATGGGTTAAGTATATGTTATTAAGCTAGAGTCCAAGTAAATTAGCAAGTTAGAGCTCCACTAGATAGTTGAGGCTGAGTCAAAGTTAGACAGAGGTTAAGACGATTTTCTTATAAATATACCCACCTTCAAGGGCTGTCTGCACAATATCCATTTTTTTCAAATAACAATTTTCAAGATTTTTTAGAATAGTAGTGATTATATCTCTGCCCATCAATCCGATGATTATCTTTATTGGATTCAAAGATCTATTGATAGGAGGTTGACGGCGATCAAACTATTGGAGCCATTGGACAACTTTTTCTTCCAAATGCAACAAAGCTAAGGCCACCTTTTGTTCCATATCAATTCCTAAATTTGATTAACCCCTAAAATTTTGTCACAACCATAAACCCTCTCTTTTGGATCGTCACTCGTAAATTTACAAAAGTCAATCTATGCATTACGAGGTTGGAAAGTACCTGGAGGAGCAGCCGAAGTTCATAGGAAAATAACCTCATTCTGGTCGGCATTGCTGCCTCAAATTTCTAAATAAGAATACAATCCAAATGGTTGCCGCTCCCAAGCGTCGCAGAATCTCTGTAATATGTATTGTAGTAAAAAACGTCAATCGAGCAACAACATCCCTCAGGGTCACAACAACTTCACGCATCTTTGTGGGCTCTTCTGAGTGATGAAAGACGGTCTCTTGCGGTTTGAAAATTGTGAGTGATGAAAGACGGTCTCTTGCGGTTTGAAAATTGCGGTAGAATAGAGTTTCGATTTCACCTCAATTTGTTTAAGTCTGGTTCCATCTACAATGATCATAGATACACAAAGTTGAGGATCATTGCTCGATACCAAATGTTAGGTACCCAACCAATATGTCAAAAGGTCTAGAGTTGATGGAAAGCCTTAGGATAGGTCCTTTAAACCTATCATGTACCAGGTTGGGTCCCACCTAGTCCCATACCTAGGCAGGCCACCACTCACAACCATAACAAATCCTAAGATTTGTCAAGATTTTGGGTAACGTTATTCAATATCAATAGAGGTGTTACAGCTCACAATGGATAAGATATTTGGGGGCAGACAAATAGACCAACAAATGAATGATAGCGTGTCATTAAAAAGTTGTCTCCTCTTATTCGGAAAGGAAAAAATATTTCTCTGAGTATGGATTGCGAGAAAAACATTTCGGATGGAAAATTTTCTCTTTCCATGAATTAGAGGGAAATAATGTGATTATGAATAATTTAGAGGGATATTATCATAAACTGAAGGTCCTCTTAGTAAAAATTGAATAGGGTTGGCTCAAGATAACTTTTCCGTGTATTAAAAAACTAGGGAATTTTAGAAATATTTTTTCTTTCTAATCTTTTCCAAAAATTTCATGCAATCCAAACATGTCCAAGGTCCTACTTTTCACACACACACACACATATCTAAAAACATAAAAACTTGAACTAATCCTATTCAACTTTTACTTAGAAGGAACATCTTCCCTATAAATAATGGAAAGAAAAAAAATTTCTGTTGGAAAACATTTGTGACCGAATGTTTTTCTTAAGAACATTTTTTCATTCCATGATTTGGAGGGAAATGATATGATATTGTTAATTTAGAGGGATATTATCATAAATTTAAGGCCCCTCTAATTAAAATTATTGATTAGGGTTGGTTCAAGTTATTTGGGGGAAAAGTAGGAAATTTTAAAAATATTTTTCCTTTCCCAAATTTTCCTGGAAATTCATGCAATACAACATCGCCTTGTTTTATTTTGGGTGATGATCCCCCCCCGCCCGCCCCCAAACCCCTCGTAGGATTATGCACCCCGCGTTTAATGTCATTTGGCGCCAAAAAGCGTTAAAGTCTGCCAACAATTCACCTTACATTGGGGGCGCATAATCCTACAGAGGGCGAAAAAATGATCTCCCTTTATTTTTATTTTTAGTTTTTTGTAAAAACTAGTTGCCAACACCATATAAATTCACTAGCTAGAGGGGTGCGACTGGGTATTTTTTTATCCATGTTTACTAAGAACATAAATGTATTAAAATACGAGCTGTTTGTTGATCCTCGGACTTGTTAAAGTACATTGCTGGCCTGGGCCCGTCCTACAAGCCAAATTTGGGCTGGTTTGAAGATCATCCCCCGTGTTTGTTTTGGATTTTAATAATCGATTTTGTATCCAAAACTGATTATTCGTCTCAAAATTAAATACTTACAATAATCAGTTTTGGACTTAAAATTGATTATCAAAATCCAAAACGAAAAGGCCTTCATGTATTCATAGAAAGTTTCTCAAAAAAAAATAAAAAATGTTTAGGTCCTCCTAACAAAACCACCTCCCTATAATGTGTAGTTCATTTAAAATATCTACAAATTGGAGGGTTAGAAGATTTTAAATATCCCACCCGGGCTTACCCGATGCGCGCAATAGCCCGTAAACCACGCGCATCAGGTAAGCCCGGGTGGGATTCAATCACACGTCTCCAGGGAGCAAACCCGAGACTTATGCCGAAGAGCCACACCTGTCCGGGCAACTATTTGCATATAAACTTGTATGCAAATGGTTTTGATATTAAATATAGTGATTAATAAAAAATAAAAAAATTATAAAAGGAATGCTAGACTCACAGGAGCCCTTGCAAAAAATAAGGGAAAGGGCTCGGGGCTCCCTCATTGGTCAAAACTCCTTTAGTTATGACCGTGATTTTCTGCGCCATCCTAAATTGGTTTTGACCAATGAGGCCGCCCTTTCCCTATTTTTTTTTTGCAAGGGCTCCTTTGAGTCTAGCATTCCTCTAATTAGAATTTTATTAAAAATGATATAGTTTGGACTTCCAAAGAGGTCTTAATCTCTCATTTTCACATAAGATTAAATTCAAATAATTTTTTATTTTCAACTGAGGGCCTTATCAAAAGGGATCCTTAGTAAACTTCCAAAGTGACCTTAATGACCCATTGGCAGATAACACTAACCTTAAATAAAATCTTATTTGTAAACAAAGACCCATTTTGGTGGGTCCCTAGAAAGAGGTCCTTATCCATTGCAATTTGGGTTTCAAAAAATAAAAATAATATGAGGATGTCCACAAAGGCCCATGTGGGCCAGCACCATCACTCCCACCTATGAAGTGGGCCCGCCCTCGATTTGGTCCTAATTTCCTCGATCATAATCGTCCATTCAATAAGCATTTGGCCGTTGGATGATTCTAGCCCTTATCTCCTCATAATGGTTAGAAACCCTTATCTTATCTCCTGGTAAATGTTAGGAGATAGGGTTAGAATCATCACCGTGGGCCCCACCTCATAGAAAATCATCTCAACAACCGGGCCCCACACTATATTGACACCCTTTTTTAACAATTCCGTTCTTCACTCTCGCCCATAGTTTGAGATTGATTGGGTTGGCTGTTTGGTTTTATGCTTATCTCGTTATCCGTCCGAATCATCCGTTTGTCCTATTATGGCACAAAATTCACCGAATGTGACGTGGCAATCAGTAAAGTATGTGAGCCACGTGGCATATATGTCGGGCTTAATACACGGATAAGTGCCACGTATGTCCTTATCCTTCCAAGTTCCAAACAACCAGTGAAGTTTCCGCATCTCTACTTGAAAATAATAGATTTTTTTTACTCTCTTGGTTCATAGGCACGATAGAAGTGACACGTGGCAGCAATGTATTGCATCTTTTAGAATGTTTATCTACAAGTTAGAGACTATAAATTGCACACATTCGTTCCAAGCTCAAGTAGAAGAGATGACTCTATCCAATACAATGGAGCTGATTCCAACGCTACCGGAAGAAATCGGAATGGAATGCCTGGTTCGCCTGCCGTACACGTGTCATCCAACGGCTAGGCGCGTTTCCCGGACATGGAAGAAGGTGATCGACGGTGGAGATTTCTACGATCAGAGGAAGAAGAGTGGCAATACCCAAATGGTGGCATGCCTAGTACAATCACTACCGTCGGATATTTCATCCGATGGCCTGAAACCGGTTGGACCACCGGCTTACGGTATCAGTGTGTTTGATATGGGGAGAGGTGAATGGGAGAGGTTGAAACCAATCCCAAAGTACCCAAAGGGGCTACCCTTATTCTGCCAAGTGGTGGGCATCGGAAGGAAGTTAGTAGTGATTGGTGGGTGGGACCCATCAAGTTGGGAGCCTATATGCCACGTGTACGTCTATGATTTCACGACGAGGGAATGGGCCCAGGGGAAGGACATGCCGGGGCCCCGGTCTTTCTTCGCCGCGGGCGCGATCGATGGCCGGATTTTGATCGCCGGCGGCCACGACGAGAGCAAAAACGCATTGAGATCGGCTTTCGCGTACAGTGTGGAAAGAGATGAATGGGAGGAGATGGATACAATGGGGGAGGAGAGGGATGAATGTGAGGGGGTGGTAATTGGGGGGCAATTTTGGGTGGTGAGTGGTTATAGCACCGACCGGCAGGGGAATTTTTCCGGCAGCGCCGAGGTGTTTGATCCGGCAACCGGGCGATGGCGAAACGTTGAACGGTGTTGGGATTACGGCCGGTGTCCGAGGGCGTGTGTGGGAGTGGCAATATCAATTCCACCCGGAGAGGGAAAATTGGTTTGCTGGTCGGAGGAGGAACCTGCGGTTCGGGTTGGGGCGTGCGCGGTTCGGTTGGGAGGTCGCGCGTTGTTGATGGGGTCTGTGTGCCCGGGTGCACCCCATGGGTTCTATCTTGTGGAGTTGAGGGGAGGGCAAAAAGGTAAATTGGAAAGGGTAGATATGCCGGAGGAATTCTCTGGGTTTGTTCAATCAGGTTGTTGTGTGGAGATTTAGCTCTTGAAGGGGGTGGTGATATCAATTCTACCCTTTTCTTTATTTTCTTAGTTGAAGGAGGTTTTGCGTGTTATGTACGGTTTTGGATACAACTATGTGGGAAAAGCGGATTTCCTTGTATTTAATTTAATGCAAGCAAGTGGATTTCCCTATTGATAACTTTTCGTATGGAAAACTACCTCTGTTCACCGTCGATCAGTATGGACTGAATTCTGGTCGTTAGATCATGAATATACGGTCTGGATTATCCTCTGATCGGACTCATCTGCTAGTCTGATCATCAGAGGACTGTTAGTCGGCTGTTACAAAGCTGCGGTCTAGATCACTCTACATCTTGATCGTCTTCTATTGATCATTATCTGATCACATCTAATGGATATAACTGACTAGGATCAAGCCTAACAGTGATAAACGGCCTAGATCTCAATCTAAAAGATTTTAGTGTCGCAAGATTGTACCTTGCCACAGTCTTTATGTGACGAGTGCAAATCGCGCCAAAACCGCCGGTGTCTGCGTTCATAGCCCGACAGCATTCCCCATCTCACATGTGCAGACAGGTGCGTTAAACTGGCCCACCGCACGAGCGCTGAGCTCATAAAGTAAAAACAAAAATATGAGAGCGTTGGAACTAAAGCTCTTGTCTCCACAAGCAATTTACAATAGTGCTATGGAAATTTTACAAGCAATATTTTCTCTAAACATTGTGCTTTATTTCTAAAATTATTTGTGTAGTGTAGTAGTTCATAGTCCAAACGACTCTGTGCCCTTACATGCATATAAAGCAGAGAAATAGGGTTTATATGTTTTCTCTTTTTTTTATAAATGCTCCTTCATTGCGGCCAAGTTCGTCCCCAGCCCGTGCATAGCCATTCAATGCCATCCCTGGCAGAAGAAGAGGAGGAAGTAACAGGAAGGAAGAAGAATTGAGGTCGAGAAAAATGGAAGACATTGGAAAAATGAAAAGTAAGAGAAAAAAAAAGAATTGATGCCAGAAAAAATGAAAAACACTAGGAAATTTTTATTTTTATTTTAAAAAGAAGGAGGATAAGAGAAAGTTGGGGTCGTGTTAGGAACTTGTGGTCATCTTGTTGAAACTTGGGGTCGCCTCGCTGAAACTTAGGTTGCTTTGGAAAACTTGGAGTCATCTAGAAAAAAAAAAAGGGTCGTCTCCTTTAAACTTGGGGTCACCTAGCTGAAAGCCTGAAACTTGGGGTTGCCTTAGAAAACTTGGGGTGATCTTGTTGAAACTTGGGGTCACCTCGAAAAACTTGGAGTCGTCTTATAAAATTTGTATCAATTATTCTTCCTGATGGGGTCCAAAATCTGCAACCAATCGGCTGTTGACACGTGGCCCTCACAGGGACCACTGCAAAGCCAACACCTGTTCCTGCTAGGTGTGACACCTGGACCAATCAGGGACTTCCACCTGCTCCTCCTAGGTATGAAACCTGGTCCATACAGGGGCTACCACCTGTCCTGGACAGGTGGCTCAGGATCACTATAAATAGCCCTCATTTGTGCTAAGGTGAGGGATCTGAGATCAAAACCCTAAGCTTTTTGCTCTGACATTGTTCTGCACTCCTGCTCATACTGACTTGAGTGTCGAAGCGCCCGTCCGGAGCACCACTCCGGGTTGGTCTTCTGACCCTTTGTATCCTTGTCTGTGCTTGTGCAGCGCAGGACTCCATTAGCCCTTCAGCTGTGGCTTGCCAGATCAGCCCTTCCGGCCTTACCATAACCTGTTACCAATTTTAGACCTAACACTTCCTATTTTCTCTTCTTGCTTCGAGTTGGAATGATTGTGGTGGAGATGGAAAAGCAGAAAAAATTTGAGAAAAAAGAAGAAGAAAGGACATTTCTATGCTTTTTTTTATGCGCAAGTTGGGGTCAAACATGACCCCTACTAGAATTTAATGAAGAAAAATATTACAATCAAGTATAGAGAACTCCACTAGAGCCCTTACACACAATATCTAAGATAGCAGATGGAATAGATACTGGATCAATATCCATCCCTTTACATGGACAATCAATCTTAGAAAAAAAAAAAAAAAACAACAACAACAGTTTTGTTTGCTTCTCTCCATGTGTGGGATACTTTCCGGTGCAAGAATGAGTCAAGGAGGCCTCTGATCTTTACCCATAAAGGTTGAGCCCACCATGGGCACCCAAATCCTCCCATGATGAATAGAATCTGATTCAATCCAAATGCTGTTAATATTTTTCTTCTTTGCAAGGGCGAGGACTTGGTAAATGGCTTCCATTTCCAGCGAGGGGTGCAACTCGGGTCGGGTAGGGTCGGCCTGCCAACCCGAACCCGACCTGAACAACCATTTGCTCAACCTGAACCCAAACCCGACCTGAGTTCCAACCAGCGAGGTTCAACCCAACCCGACCCGAGGAACCCTTTTTGCCAACCGAACCCGATCCGAGCCGATTTCAACCTGACCCAACCCGAGATTTTAAGCTTAAAAAATAAAAATAAAAATTATTAAAAATGTGGGGTTCACTTGGGTCGGGTTGCCCAAGCCCTCAACTCGAACCCGACCCAAACTCAACCCGGATCCGACCTGAACTCAACCCAACCCCATTTTTTTTCCGGGTTGAACCTGTCGGGTTCGGGTTGGGGTTGAGCCCGCCCGAGTTGCACTTGTATTTCTAGCATATATATGGGAGCAAGATGAACAGTCACAGAAAACATGCCAACTATGTTTCTTTGACGATCACCGAGGATGCCCCTTATTCCAGCCCTCTCCTCTGTAAGTGATGCATCGGCATTCAGTTTGATCACATCATCATTTGGAAGTTCCCACCTCAGCACATTGGGATCAAATTTGTTGAGAACAGGGGGCAGGCCAATTTTGCCGCAACAAGATCATTCCGTTCAGAGGGATCATCATGAAGGCCGAGGTGAAGGACCCTGGCACGAGTTGTTTCGATAATGTTTTTTAGCACAACCTGCTTGTGGCTATGCCCTTTATCATGATATCTACTATTTCGTTCATACCATATGTAATAAATTGAGGCTGCGAAGGCAATCCTCATAGCAGTGGCACATTCACCCTTCCCTTTAAAACAATTTCTGATCCACACCTCTTCTTCACCCATAGAGTGTCTTGGTTTTCGTCTGTGATTAAATCGCCAAAGAACCGATCGCCATATCCATGAGGTGTAGAGCAAGAGAAGAATAAGTGGTTTACCGTCTCTCGGTCACTGTTGCAAAGCAAGCAAGTAGTATCTCTAGATGTCCCCAGGAAAACCAGTCGATCTTTAGTTTCGAGCTTATTCAACATTGCTTGCCAAGCTGTGAAACTATGTTTTGGAATATGACCTTTGAACCAAATGGACGACGTGCCAAGGAACTTTGAGATTCCGTAGCCGAGTCTCATTCCGTGCCGATTTGAGTATGAATTTACCATCCAAATTGGGTTTCCAAACTGGAACATTATCCCCTTCCGGCTGTACAAAGGATGTTCTTTAGTTCATCCAGGTTTGGATTTTCAAAAATATCAGACCATTTCCCATTTTCTATACTTACATGCAATTGAGGCCAAAAAAGTCTTTTGGACTTTATGGCCCCATATGATTGGTAACCAAACTTGAACCACCATCCGCTGATCATTTCAGTGTGAAATGATCAGCCGATGGTGGTTCAAGTTGCCTCTTCCAATCCGTCTGCCTAATTAATCTAGTTGCCTCATTTAACCAACTTGCTTCATCGACTACCAGGACGATCCAAATGGTTAATATCCACTCAATCATACGGTGACATCTCACATATTCTATCAAACAATTTTATTATTAAATGAAATAAAAGAGCAGGGACTTGGTTATAATTTTTAGATTTAAGATGTTACAATGTAAGAGGTTCACGAGAACTTCCTTATTAAAACTTCTATGTCACATAGGTTAATCTTATGGCTCTAATACGAAGGCTGATTGTAGAGCTAGCCTACAATAGGCAAAACAAGGTTGGTGCTCAATTTTTTTCATAATCGTCTGGAAGCAACCACTTGAAGGTTAGAATTGTGAGATCGGAGCAACATTTAGCCCACAGCCTATCTATTTAGGGTGCACATTTGTTAGGATTAAGGGTGTCAATTTTGGCTCGGGCTCGGAAGCTCACTCGAGCTCGGCTCGAAAAAAGCTCAGCTCGAGCTCGGCTCGAATCCTTAACGAGCCGAGCTGAGCCGGCTCGTTAAGCTTAACAAGCCGAGCCCGAGTTAGGCCAGGCTCGGCTCGGCTCGGCTCTTTAAGAATTTAATATGTTTAAATATATATATTATATATTAATATATACACTAAAAGGGTTGTCTAGGGAGTGAAAGGGGGAGGCAAAATATGTCACTTCTTTTTCGGAACCCCATTTGTTACTTGGACCACCCCCCTAGTGTAAAAAGAGTAGTAAAAAAACACTAAATAGGGCTGTCGAGGGAAAATGAGGGGTGTAAAATTAAAATAATTCGAGCTCGATAAGGCTAGCGAGCCTGGCCGAGCCGAGCCGAGCCTGGTTCGAGCCCGAGCCCGAGCCCAAGCCGAGCCTGGCCAAGCTCGGCTCGGCTCGGGTCGTTTACACCCCTAGTTAGGATGCATCAGATCATACGAGATCTGACCATTGGATCGACTAGGTAAGATTAGGATACCGGTCTAGATTAAGATAATATTGATTTAGACATTTCTATACTTATCTTAAGATCTTTCTATATTTATCCCTTGAGTGTTCCATATAAACACTCATTAGGGATCTTTGTAATCAATCCAAGAATCAAGTTTAGTAGAAATCATCTTCTATAGACAAAGTTTGAGCTAAGTTTTGATGGAGAAAGATGATGAATGGCATTACAATTCAAATCTCATTTTTCTTTCTCGCTACCAAAATCTCACTTTCACCATCAATGCTATAAAGGCAATTTTTGGACCACAAGGACCATTTATGGAGATGTAAACCTTGTGAGTCCCTTATGATGTTCTGCAAGATGAAAGGTTTATCTTTTCTTGGTATGGATTAAGGGCTGAGGATCATCCAATCCACGTAGATTTAACCACACTTGGCCAAAGTTATAGTTGCCTTTCAGATCATCTAAACAGGGAAGAACTGGGGCCTAATAAATTTCTTACATGGAAAGTAAAAGTGACTTTCTTTTTAGAATTTTCCTTTCTCCAAAGAAAAACAAGGGTGGTCGTCAAAAGGAGTTCTTATATATTGGATGCTCCGAAATCGAGTATTTTTCAAAAAGTACAGTAGGGCCCTTCTTTATAGGATGATCCAAACCGTTCATTTGTTGGGCCACAACCTAAGCAGGCTGTACCCCGCAGATCAACTCCATATGAAATTCCTGTACCTTCTGATGGATAGAGGTTGCTATAAATTACAGTTGCTCTACAGATCAATTACAGTTACTCTACAGATCAGAGGATTGGGATCATCATATGAAAATGATCTGCGAGAAAGAGCCTACTTATATTGTGGGCATCAACTGAGGTGTTTGGATCATCCTATGAAGTGGGACCCACAGTACTTCGTGGAAAATCTGGCACACACCAAGTAAAATCTAGGGCAAAAGGACCATTTTCCTCCTTGATCTAAGTTCTAAATTTAGTCAGTAAAATCAGAAGTTCTAAACGGAAGGGCGCCCCCATTGGTTCTAAATCACAAAAAGTGCATTTAGGCCCCGTTTGGATACCTTATGTTTTTATATTTGGATTTGGATACAAAATACATCAATCATCTTCATGCTCATGTTAGGAATGAGGTCAGGAGGGAGGTCAGGGAGCGAGAGAGAAGGTACTTGCCACAAATTTGGATTTCCAAATAATGCCTGGCATTACAGATTTGAAAATCAGATCTTTTTCCACTGTTGTAGCTGGAACTTTGAGTATTTGATCCAGATCCAAATCTAAATCTTGTGGGTATACAAAGGTAATGTTCTTGGACTTTTCATAAATGCACTATGATGATTTACAACAAATGGGGGTGCCCTTTCATCCCCTTTTTTTTTTTTCAAGGACGCCCTTCAGTTTAGAACTCCTCAAGTAAAATAGGATATATTATTGCTGACAGCAGATTACTCCTCATTTATTACATCCTTTTCCCATTGGCCAATGCGGCTCCTTGGTAAAAATGTAAAAACAAATCAGAAAACCCCTGGCTGCATTTACCAAAACAGAGGGGGATGCGAATGTCAGTTTCGAAACCCATTTCTTAACTTCTCCCATTTTACTTTTGGACGACTTGTAACTTGTAAGTCCAAACAACTAAGCCCACCATTTTCACGTTCCTTGTCCCGGAAAGCACTCCAAGGGTTTCCATTTTTACCAAACACCAGAAAAGCCATTATTACAAAGATTTGGACCTTTCTCCCACTGATCTTACCTGTAACCTGCCTTAAAAGCCCCTTCTCGTTTCCACTCTAAATAGACCGAATCCATCCAAATACATGTAAAAAATTCAGTGCCAAACCAACAACAGAAACAGAAAAAAAAAAAAACCCAAATGGGTCGTCTTGCCCCTCTCTCAGAAGAACCCATAAACGAAGAAGAGTCAAGAAATAGATCCAAGAAACAAAATTCATGGCGTAACTGGCTCAAAAACCAGTTCCCACTCATCTTCCATAAGAAATCCGACATCAAGATCCTGTTAGGCGTTTTGGGTTGCCCTCTCTCTCCCATTTCTGTCCATCCAAATCAACCTTCTTGTGTAAGTAGTTTCTTCTATTTTTCGAATGGTTACTGGATTTTGCAGGTGTGATAAAGATGTCGATAGGTACACTACTGGATTGGTTGAGTTTTTATTATGGTGCTGAACTTGAAGTCCAATGCAGGTGTTACAACACTTGATATTTGATCCAATAGCAAGATTGGATCAAATATCAAGAGTGGTACTCTAGAATCCCACATAAGAAAGCGAGAGTCAGTCACTGGCCTGTATATATGCAGACCCCCACTTTCCCTCTGTAGACGCGTTTTAAAACCAAAACGGACAATATCTAGAGTAGCCGGGGCGTTACAGAATGGTATCAGAGCCATGCCTCCCTCATTACGGTGTGGCATGGACATTTGGCCCTAAGAGGGGTGGATTGTAGAATCCCACATCGGAAAGGGAGAGTCTGGGCTCTATATGTCGACCCCCACTTTCCCTCTGCCAGACGCCTTTTAAAACGGGGGAGGGTTGCGACCTAGAAACAGACAATATCTACACAGTGGCCGGGCCGTTAATTGTACCGCCGCCTGCATTGGACTTCACTGTTGGAGTACATATGTAATTTCTGTGTTTATGTTTGGAGGTGCAGCTATTTCTTGGTCTAAAAAAAAAAACAGGTTATCCTCCAATATTCAGGTGTATAAGCTTTGAATTTTGACACAGACATAAATACAAACATGTAGGTGGCATCGTCGGGAGAGTACATTATACAACAATTCAGGGCGGCCACGGGTTGCCTGAAAATGGAGGGGAAGGTGAAGAGCGTATATGCGACGGGGAAGGTGAGGATGACGACCGGGGAGGTGGCAGGCCATACCTCCGCGGGCGGCGGTGGTGGCTCGCCGGAGCAGAAGGGGTGCTTCGTTATGTGGCAGATGGCGCCCGATATGTGGCTTATGGAACTGGTCGTTTCGGGCCAAAAGGTTGTAGCTGGAAGCGACGGAAAAGTGGCATGGCGCCACACACCGTGGCTCGGCGCTCACGCCGCTAGAGGTGGGGTCCGACCCCTCCGTCGCGCTCTTCAGGCAAGTTCATGGAGTGTACTGCTTATATTGTTACTTTTTTTTGAAATGTATTGCTTATGTTTTTTTTTTTGTTAAAGAATAAATTGCTTTTATTAGGCAAACTAGCAGCACCTCATGACATTTTGATTGTGGATAAAAAAACAATTAATAAATTTAAATTATTTTATTATTTAATATTTAATTTCTAGTTTGCAATATTTTTAGCTATTTTGCTAATACTAGGAAGCTTATAAAAATCCCATATCTAGTTATTCAAATAATCTAAATCTTACTCTTGTTTTCAGAATAAATATTTCTTGTCAATACTCTTGTTCCTTTGGTTTCCAAAATTCAGATCTTTTGATATTTATTAGGGCTGCAACTCGGGTCGGGCGGGTCGGGTTTTGGAAAACCCAACCCTACCCAAGAAATATCTCGGGTCGGGTTGGGTTGGGTTTTTTTTCGGAAAACCCACGATTCCCAAACCCAGCCCTACCCATGATAAATCTCGGGTCGGGTCGGGTCGGGTGGGGTTTTTTCACGTTGACGCAATTTTTTAAGGAAAATTCTTGTTTGGCAAGGCAACTCAACTCATAGAAGCAGAAATTACACTTGAATCAAACAATGATGTAATTACACTCACATTACACTTGAATCAAACAATGCTGTAATCAAACAATGTTGTAATTACAATCAAATAATGCTGAATCAAACACTTGAATCAACTCAACTCATAGAAGTAGAAATTACACTCACATACAATAACAGTGGGTGCGTGGGTTTTCACTTTTAACTTTTAACTAACAATAGAAAAAAATGTACATACTATAACTTATGTAACTCGGGTCGGGTCGGATCGGGCCCCTTCAAACCGGCTCGACCCGAGATTCATGCGGGCTTTTGAATGCTCAACCCGGCTCGACCCGAAACCCATGAAACCTGAACCCAATCCAGGCTATTTTCGGGTCTGGTCGATGCGGGTCGGGTAAAACCCGGCTCGAGTTGCAGCCCTAATATTTATCATGTGATTGTCTTATTGAGCTCTCTTGGTACCAAAAATTTCCAATTCCATACTCTTTGTTTGTGTATATTTTTTATATGGTTTCAGATTCAGTAATGTTTAAGCATGACTCACTGTTCTCTACAAGGTTTATTTAGTGTGTTTAACATCTAATTATTGATTTAGGGACTAGACCCTGTAACAGTGGCAGCTGTGTTTTCCCCTGCACAATATATAGGAGAGAAACACATTCTAGTGGAAGATTGTTTCGCTCTGAAATTAGCAGCTGAACATTCGGTTCTAGCTGACCGGAGCGATAACACAGCGGAAATCATCAAAGATGTTATGGTGGGATACTTTAGCCAGAAAAGTGGCCTGCTAGTGTACTTAGAGGATTCTCATTTGACGCGAATTCAATCTCCGGGGACCCACCCCACATATTGGGAGACCACAATCAGATCGAGAATAGAAGATTATCGGGCCGTTGATGGTGTGATGATCGCCCACTCGGGGCAATCCACGGTACACTTAGCTAGATTCGGAGATGGGGTGAAGGTGCACCAACTTATAACCCGGATGGAGGAGACTTGGACGATCGATGATGTTGTCTTCAATGTGCCCGGCCTCTCTGTGGATTGCTTCATCCCCCCTGAAGAGGTTCGTCGGGATTGTTCCGATGAGCTTGTTCCTAAATCACCATTTACTTCACTGACAATCTGAATTCAGTGATGCCCATGTTAGAATATTTCAAATCCATTGAGTCTGACCATTGGATTATAAGGATATCAGATTAGGCAGCTAAACTAGATTTAGTATTTAGGTTAGATTTGGATTTCTATCCCTACGATTATGCTAACACTATGATTGTCCTAATCATTCTTCTCAATTATGCTTATCATAGGGATATAAATCTTTTCTTTTTAATGGCCAGAGGGATAGAAATCTTAATCTAACCTAAATATATACTAAATCTAGTTTAGCTGCCTAATCTGATACTATGATAATCCAATGGTCAGATCTCAATCAATCTGATATATTTCTAACAGCCCATTAGTAGAAACACACCCTTTTGCTCATTTTTTTGACATCTTGAAATAGTTCTACTAGTTGTATAAGAAGTGCAGTTGGAAGAGGCAATGCACTGAAGTTGTATATATGCAATAAGGCCATAGTAGCTAACCAAGAAGCTTTTGATGTAATGTGTTGTATGTTTAAAACCTTATGACATATCGTATAGGTCCTCATGCAAGCCACAAGAAGATTCATAAGATCCATGACATTGGACTGTAACAGTTTGAACTTTGAAGTTCTATAGATGTGTATGCTTGTGTTCTTTTCCTTCATGAATAACAGAGCCAATTTTTAGGCATTTATTTTCTCTTGATCTTGGGTTTTGTTGGGTCTTTTCATGTCTCTGTGGAGTGTTTGGATATTAAGTTTTTGGAAATGTTATGAGCACAACCTTATTTTGATATTTGCACAAACCCAGCTGTCTTTTCTTCTTTAATCCACTCGTGGGAGCTTTTTGAGAAATGTATTAACCTTTTGACTATGTTTGGTTCATATCATTTTCCTTCTTCTATTTTTGAGCTTTCGGTGTATCGGCTCGGCTCGTTTATGAACCGTGCCTAAAAAGCTCGCGGGCTTTTCCCAGCCGAACTATACAAAGCTCAAGTTCGGCTCGTTTATTTGGCAAGCCTAATTTTTGGGCTAAGTTCGTGTTGTTTTAGTAAACGAACGAGTCCGAGCCGAGCTTTTAACTACTCGAATCCAAACATGTTCGTGAGCCGGCTCGGTTCATTTGCAGCCTATGCCTACGTATGGACCTAGGGGTGTAAACGAGCCGAGCCGAGCCGAGCTTGGCCAGGCTCGGCTCGGCTCGTTAAGCTCAAATACTAGGCTCGGGCAGGCTCGCGAGCGGCTCACGAGCTTGGGTTTATCGAGTTTCGCATATGGCAAATGGTGGTAGCAAAGGCAAAAGTCAAAAAAAAGTAATCATTAGTTTGAAATGTAAAATAGCTGATTTATATAGTTTGAAATGAAAAATTACGAAGAACAGGTACTATGTTATGACAATTAATAAATAAATACCAAAAAATGATAAAAATTATGACAATTACGAAAAAAATTTAATTTTGAACCGTTTGATTTGGGTGATGTTGACAGAACATACCTACCCTCACCTACCATCCGTACGTTATTTTTGCTTTTGCATATTATGTTGACTTTACGAGCTTTAACAAGCCGAGCCGAGCCTGGCCTAACTCGGGCTCGGCTCGTTAAGCTTAACGAGCCGGCTCGGCTCGTTAAGGATTCGAGCCGAGCTCGAGCGAGCCTCCGAGCCCGAGCCAAAATTGACACCCCTATATGGACCACATTCAGTGGAAAGGTTTAAAGAGAATCAGATATGGATTCTGTGTATTTATTTGAATCTGACACGGAAAAAGACATCACATGGGAGGAACCCACGTTCATAAAAGGTATCTGCACGACTGCACTCCTTTGAGTCAAGGAAAAAAATTGAAATGATGCTGATTTTTGACAGATTTTGACCGCTTGACTTGGAGTTTATATCAGTGTATTTTTTCCTCTTTACTATTAAGTTCCTATATTTCTTGTGTGAGAGGGAGGTTTTCTTATGTGGCCAAAAGCATTTAGTTGGTGTGGGCAAGTCCAGGGGTTCTCATGGGGCCAGAAAATGGAAGAAAGCTCCTTATTAGGCTTGTAATTTCACTTGGTAAGTCTCAAGTCTTCCCATACATCATAGTTAGCAAGAAAATGCTGCTATAGCTTGCGTAAATTGGCGCCATGGCTAACCCATCTCCACCATACACGTGTATAGGGATTGGGACCTTTGATGCAGGGGAGCTATCATCTGTTGATGCAAGGGAGCTATCCTGAAGTAGCGAAATTGTGATTGGAGAATCATCATACGACAGGTCGAGAATTTTACCTCTGAATATAAAAATAATTCCAAAGTTTTTCTCGATTTGTTCGAGCCGGGGGTCAATTCATACTTAGATGGACTCGCTATCCTTCGTTCATATCGACATTTGTGTTGTGAAGTTGTCTTGTATTCTAGCATTATTCAGTAGCTTGACAGACTAATGTGCGTGATCCACGTAAATTCTTTGTTCTTGCTATGTGGCTATTTGTTTCTAGCATCCTTTCTTCGTGTTAGTCGTACATCTTGTTTGATCCTATTTGAGATGATATTTCTCGGTTTCCTACACTTTGTACTTGGATAAAAATGCCTCAATTAGTCTATGTTGGGGTAAAATCCAACATCCAATTGAAAACCGACACGTGGCTCAAGGAGATTCAAAGGGTGGTTAAGGGAAAGGGTAATTTCACAACCTCTTCGAGAAATCAAAAAAACCAACCTCAACTGTGAGATAAACTTGAAACCGAGATTCCAGAGAACTCGCCCAACCTCAGACAATACCGCAAAAGCCAGCTTTCCTAAACTGCCTGGGAAGAGTCTACAAAAGGGGGACCAAACTTCCAGATACATATCACATAATCTCTTAAGTCACTCTCATTTCTCTTCCTTACGCAGCTCAATTCATACTATATTGCCTCATCTGGCTTAAGCATCGGAGAGACCCGGGAGTCAAACTCCGGCCCTGCTTTCCGACAGGTTTTTTGTGAGCGCATGACATCTTTAGGTGCCATGTCAGGACCACTTTTGAGAGCCAATCTAAATCTCTTTAGCAAGCATCTATATATGTGGCCAGCTTTCACCATTAACAATCTCTATCCAACATCATACCTATAGTTACAAATTAGGGCTCTTTCCTTTGAAAATGGATATTTGAGACTCTCACATACATGAAAGATATAAAAAATGGCAGTCATAAATCTTTGATCCATCCAAAAAATCTGTCGAGAAATGCTCGTACATTTAAAAAAGTAGTCTTCAATGCTCCCTTTTCTTTTTCAAGGATGACATCCTTAGTCATTGCCAAAATCCCTAGTTTCAGCATATACTGCCTCGGATATTAAATGTTGTTGGAAGGAAATTTGCTCCCAGAAAAAACATCCATCCCTCACCCCACCCTAAAAGTTAGCTTTGCTGGCTCCAGCTTGGGCAACCCCCCCCCCCTAAAAGTTAGCTTTGCTGGCTCCAGCTTGGGTACCCCCAAGCCCGACTGGAATTGGAGGGCTCCTTTGGGACAAAGGTCACACAGGGTTGTCGTTTTCTAGTCCAATCGGTATCAACGATTTAGACGAGGCTGAAGTCAGATCTGTGCCGCAAAGTATTAGACTGCTGATGGTTAGAGAGCTAAATAATCTAGAGGTGGAAGGGGATTCCCCCAGCGTAATCAGGTGGCTAGATGGGAGATCTACCCATCCTTTGAGATTTTCAGAGTTCATAGAGGAAATCTTTGAAATGTTTGAAGGACATTCACGATAGACGAATGGAGACGCGGATTGCTTAGCCCGGGAGGGGGCATCCCGTACGGCCTTAAAGATTTTTAACTTTCTCCCTCCGTTGTGGGGGGAGATATGTTAATGTAGGATTGGTCTTGTTTTTTTAGGGGTGCACCTCGGGTCTATTTTTAGGAATTCGGATTGAGCTTTTACCTTAAAATCGGGTCGGGTTTGGATTGATTCCGGTTCATTTTTTGGCAAAAGCTCAACCGACCTGACCCAAGTTGCACCCCTATGTTTTTTCTTCTGCTTCCTTGTATTTCTAGAAGTCGAGCCCAAAGTTGCACCCCTATGTTTTATCTTCTTCTCCCTCGTACTTCTAGAAGCTTCGACTTTCTCGTTTCTGTGATTTTCTTTTAATAAATCTTTATTAGTTCAAAAAAAAAGTATTGAGTGTGTTCATATTTGTTTAGTAATGAATTAGGTTTGTTTTGGTTTTTGAGTTTCGATTGTAAATCATTCTTGGAACAAACCAACAACGTTAATTGCTGCCAGATTATCAGTTTTGAACTTACAATAGGTTACTATGTTCTTATAAGATAAAATGTGCATGTTTTCTAAATAAAAATGAAGGTGCAAAAGTGCAAATGGAACTTTTTACTCAATGATCCATACAAATTATCTCTTAGACGCCACTGTTAAAGCATAAAAGATCAAACAATGCCATCTCCAATGGCTTAAGCTTTTGGCGTAATTGGTTGTTTGACATGGTATCAGAGTAAAGGTCGTGGGTTCAAAACTCCTTGACATTAGAAAAATTAACATGAAATGGCCAACCCGGCCACATGTGCCACGTATAGGTTAACCCTAAAAAGTGGGGCCACACGTGAGGGAGGAGTGTTAAAGCATAAAAGATTAAATAATGCCATCGCCAACTGCTTAAGCTTATGGAGTAATTGGTTGTTTGACAGCAACTGTGGATGGGCAATGGAAGAAAATCCAACCCCATTGGAATATTCTGACCCCCTTCTAGGGGATTTTTTTTATGAATGCCGGCCACTGCTTTTTTTATCTTCTCATCATTTATTTGATGGGCACAAATTATAGAATTATATGGTTAAAATAGTCCATTGAGTGTGGATTTTGTTACCCATCCATAGCTAGGTCTAGAAAATAAAATGTTTGGATCATTGAGCAAGTGCCTCTACTTGTACTTCCCTGTGTAGCTCAAAATCAGCCCGTTCACTTTTCTGTGAATGGATGAGATTAGTACACAACTGAAAAACAGATTTTTTTAATCTATGTCATTCATGGAAAAGTGATGGGCTGATTTCAGGCTATTCGTGACGGGGTGAACCAGCCTCTTTATTTTAAAACTACTTGCAACAGTAGTACAAGTGGGTCTAGCTGTTCAGTGACCAAAAACATTCATCTACTGGATCCTACAATGGATAGGAAATGAACTAAAAATAATTTTTAGAGGTAAGATTAGCCTCTTGACCCTCCTCGTTTGGGTGCAAAGACACAATTTCTGGGATGATTTCGTTTGATTTCTAAAGACTGCTCACATAGTCACATGTCATATATATATATATATGAAATAGAAAACCCAGAGCCATAATAGAAAAGATTTATAAAATTTAGGGAAAATTCTGGAAAAAATGTGATTTTTAGCTGAAAATCTCAAAAAAAAGGTTGAGTTGGCTAAATTCTCAAAAATGGGTGAAACGCATCCCAAGGCATGTTTTAAGACAAAAATGCCATTGAGTTGCTTTTCCCTCCAAGAAAGTAAGAAACGGATCCCAATGCATTTCACGTAACATTTATACCTTTTTACCTTCTTCTTCTCCAAGCCAACTGATGAAACTCCATTGCTTGTTGCAAAACTCCATTGAAATTCCATTGCAAACCAGTGAAACTCCCCTTCAGAACATCTAGATTTTATTGGATCTCTTTATTTTCTTTGGCTATGAAACCTAAGCTTCTCTGGTAGGTCCATTTTGATACATTTGCATAGATTTAACATGTTCCTTATAATGCTATAGTGTATTGTCATCATCTTGTTTATTTGTTAGGGATTTGTTATGGTTTTGTTAGGCATTTGTTATTGTCATCATCCTCTTTACAATGCTATGGTGTATTGTCATCATCTCTCTATCTCTCTATTATCCTCTATGTTTCTATTTAAAGTAAACCCGAATGAAACTCATGTCTATACAATCAGAACCACTATTTAAATGTGTGAAGCAATATTTTATTCTCGGAACCACTGTTGATATATGGGAACAAGTATTTAGTCCTCTCAACCACTAAATAGTGGTTCCAATGGTTTGAATAGTGGTTCTGAATGTGGAAATACAATCAGGACCCTAGGTAGAAGATCAAAACCACTATTTAAATACTTACGTAATCTATTTATACCGTCTTAACCACCATGTAGACCTCTGAACCACTATATAGTTGTTTCGAGAGTATAAATAGTAAGAATAAAAGGTTATGCAGCCAAAACCACTATAAAAAGTGAGAATCAGTGTATAAATAGGGGATTAAACACTCAGAACCACTAATTATACCTAGGAACCACTATATAGTCGTTCTAAGGTATAAATAGTGGTTCTAAGGTATAAATAATAGTTCACACATTCCACTGGTATTTCATTGGTTGTCAAAGTTGCAATGAATTTATAAACAATGGGGTATAAATAGTGGTTCTAAGGTATAAATAATGGTTCACACATTCTACTAGTATTTCATTGGTTGTCAAAGTTGCAATGAATTTATAAACAATGGGTTAAATATTTGTCTAAATACTCAGATCTTATGGTGGTTGATAGTTTAAATGGCCTAATACTTGTTCCGAGAGTTTAATTGTGAGATTGAAATTTTTCTATAAAAAGTGAGAATGAGTGTATTTATAGGGTTTTAAACACTCAGAACCACTAATTATACCTAGGAACCACTATTTACCACTACGTAGTGGTTCCGAGGTATAAATAGTGGTTCCGGGGTATAAATATTGGTTCATACATTCTAATAGTATTTCATTTGGTCTCAAAGTTGTCATGAATTTATAAACATTGGTTTAAACACTCAGAATTACATTTAGATGAAAGAAACAACAATTAAATCCTTCCAAGCACTAATTGTGGTTTTAAGATTCATGGGAACCACAATTACAGTCAAAACCACTATAAAAAGTGAGAATGAGTGTATACATAGTGGTTTAAACACTCAGAACCACTAATTATACAGTGAGAACCGATATTTATACCTCGGAACCACTATTTACCACTATTTAGTGGTTCCGAGGTATAAATATTGGTTTCAAGGTATAAATAGTGGTTCATACATTCTAATAGTATTTCATTAGATCCATTATCCTTTTTGGAGTGATTTTCGGATCTTAGTTTCTGAGTCCGAGTCACAAGCTATTTTGAGTCAAGTGGGACCATCCATCAAAGTGTCATAAGTCCTACTTATATTGTACATAGTTAGCGCTTAGAGTTAGGGATCAAGAGAAAGTAGAAAGAAACTCGAGAGAATGGACAATTTTTATCCAAACAAAAATACAGAACATGAAATGTTGTTTGAAGTTTTGAGTATGTTTTCCATAGGCTAATCCTCGCCCTTCAATCTATAGAGGTTTCCATAATCCGAATTTTCTCTATGGATTGGAAGGCTAGGATCACCCTATGGAAATGATTTTTTAGGCATAACCTATTTGCATTGTGGCCCATCTAATGGACGGTTTGGATCATCCTATGGTGTGACCCGTACAATACTTTTTGAAAAATGATGGAGTATATGGGTTTACACCATATAAAAACTCTTTCTCATGAAGAAACAATAGGTCTTCCCAACCATCAAGTCAAAAGCCAAGCGTATTTATATAATTGAACACAGTTTCTAGAAGGGCAGTGATAAATTCATCTCGTATTTTTCAAAATGGACTGTTAGACCTGGCAAACGGGTAACCCGCGTGAGTACGGGTACAACCCGTGCGGGTATGGGTACTGGCGGGTACAGGTAAGAAATACTAGCGCGGGTACGAGTAGCCTTTCATGAACCGGGAACCCACCCGGCCGGGTACGGGTATACCCGCGGGTAACCCGGCAAATTCTCGAAAGAATGTGATTTTTAGCTGAAAATCTCAAAAAAAGGTTGAGTTGGCTAAATTCTTAAAAATGGGTGAAACGCATCTCAAGGCATGTTTTAAGACAAAAATGCCCTTGAGTTACTTTTCCCTCCAAGAAAGTAAGAAACGGATCCCAATGCATTTCACCTAACATTTCTACCTTTTTACCTTCTTCTTCTCCAAGCCAACTGATGAAACTCCATTACCTATTGTAAAACTTCATTGAAATTCCATTGCAGACCAGTGAAACTCCCCTTCAGAACATCTAAATTTTATTGGATCTCTTTATTTTCTGTGGCTATGAAACCTAAGCTTCTCTGGTAGGTCCATTTTGATACATTTGCATAGGTTTAACATGTTCCTTATAATGCTATGGTGTATTGTCATCATCTTGTTTATTTGTTAGGGATTTGTTATAGTTTTGTTAGGCATTTGTTATTGTCATCATCCTCTTTACAATGCTATGGTGTATTATCATCATCTGTCTATCTCTCGATTATCCTCTATGTTTCTATTTAAAGAAAACCCGGATGAAACTCATGTCTATACAATTAGAACCACTATTTAAATGTGTGAAGCAATATTTTGTTCTCGGAACCACTGTTGATATATGGGAACAAGTATTTAGTCCTCTCAACCACTAGGTAGTGGTTCCAATGGTTTGAATAGTGGTTCTGAATGTGGAAATACAATGAGGACCCTAGGTAAAAGATCAGAACCACTATATAAACACTTACGTAATCTATTTATACCGTCCTAACCACCATGTAGACCTCTGAACCACTATATGGGTGTTTCGAGAATATAAATAGTAAGAATAAAAGGTTATGCAGCCAAAACCACTATAAAAAGTGAGAATCAGTGTATAAATAGGGGATTAAACACTCAGAACCACTAATTATACCTAGGAACCACTATATAGTGGTTTTGAGGTATAAATAGTGGTTCTAAGGTATAAATAATGGTTCACACATTCTACTGGTATTTCATTGGTTGTCAAAGTTGCAATGAATTTATAAACAATGGGTTAAATATTTGTCTAAATACTCAGATCTTATGGTGGTTGATAGTTTAGATGGCCTATTACTTGTTCCGAGAGTTTAAATTGTGAGATTGAAATTTTTCTATAAAAAGTGAGAATGAGTGTATTTATAGGGTTTTAAACACTCAGAACCACTAATTATACCTAGGAACCACTATTTACCACTACGTAGTGGTTCCGAGGTATAAATAGTGGTTCCGGGGTATAAATATTGGTTCATACATTCTAAAAGTATTTCATTTGGTCTCAAAGTTGTCATGAATTTATAAACAGTGGTTTAAACACTCAGAATTACATTTAGATGAAGGAAACAACAATTAAATCCTTCCAAGCACTAATTGTGGTTTTAAGATTCATGGGAACCACAATTACAGTCAAAACCACTATAAAAAGTGAGAATGAGTGTATACATAGTGGTTTAAACACTCAGAACCACTAATTATACAGTGAGAACCGCTATTTATACCTCGGAACCACTATTTACCACTATGTAGTGGTTCCGAGGTATAAATATTGGTTTCAAGGTATAAATAGTGGTTCATACATTCTAATAGTATTTCATTAGATCCATTATCCTTTTTGGAGTGATTTTTGGATCTTAGTTTCTGAGTCCAAGTCACAAGCTATTTTGAGTCGAGTGGGACCATCCATCAAAGTGTCATAAGTCTTACTTATATTGTACATAGTTAGCGCTTAGAGTTAGGGATCAAGAGAAAGTAAAAAGAAACTCTAGAGGATGGACAATTTTTATCCAAACAAAAATACAGAACATGAAATGTTGTTTGAAGTTTTGAGTATGTTTTCTATAGGTTAATCCTCGCCCTTCAATCTATAGAGGTTTCCATAATCCGAATTTTCTCTATGGATTGGAAGGCTAGGATCACCCTATGGAAATGATTTTTTAGGCATAACCTATTTTGCATTGTGGCCCATCTAATGGACGGTTTGGATCATCCTATGGTGTGACCCGTACAATACTTTTTGAAAAATGATGGAGTATATGGGTTTACACCATATAAAAACTCTATCTCATGAAGAAACAATAGGTCTTCCCTACCACCAAGTCAAAAGCCAAGCATATTTATATAATTGAACACAGTTTCTAGAAGGGCAATGACAAATTCATCTCGTATTTTTCAAAATGGACTGTTAGACCTGGCAAACGGGTAACCCGCGTGGGTACGGGTACCGGCGGGTACGGGTAAGAAATACTAGCGCGGGTACGGGTAGCCTTTCATGAACCCGGAACCCACCCGGCCGGCTACTGGTGTACCCGCGGGTAACCCGGCAAATTTAAAGAATAAATTGTATATATATTTACCAAAAAAAATTAAATGATTAATGGGTGTATGAACACATAAAGGTGGTACGATGGATGTACAAGCCTTGATATTTAATCCAACAGCAGCTTCTTAACAAGTCAGCTGCTGTTGGATCAAATATCAAAGATGGGATTGTGAGTACATGTTTATACGCCCATTCATCATACAAATTTTCATTTTCTTTAACAAATGTTTGTTTTGGTACAACCAAAGATACCAATCACATAGTCTAATTGCTTTGACTTGTTTTGTTGGCCCACCCACATAATCTATTTTTTACTATTTAGTGTTTAGGCATTAAGAATAAAAAGTTGAAAACCGAATGGCGGGTAACCCGCGGGCACCAACGTCCGACCCAGACCCACGCGCGGGTCACGAGTTCGGGTTGGGTGCGGGTATTTCTTTTCGCGGGTAATGAATTTGGTACCCGTACCCCTACGGGCCAGGTGTACCCACAGGTACGGGTCCCATTTTGCCAGGTCTATGGATTGTACAGCCCACACCATAGGATGATCCAAACCGCCCAATTGATGGGCCACAACATAAATAGGTTCTGCCCCAAAAATTATTTCCGTAGATGATCCCAACCATCCAACCTATAGAAGTTTTCATAATCTCAGTCCCTCTATAGATCGGATGGTTAGAATCATCATATGGAAATGATTTTTGAGGCACAACCTATTTACGTTGTGGCCCATCAATTGGGCAGTTTGGATCATCCTATGGTAAGGGTTGTATAGTCCATTTTGAAAAGGGAAGTGATATTTACGCCCCTTTTCATTACCAGGGACACCCAGTGTCAGTGTATCAATGGCAAAAAGGGACCTAATGTACTTTATGTCAGAAAAATCCAGTGGTTTGGATTGCAAAGTACACTGGCAAATGGGTGTCCCTGGTGATAAAAGGGGCGAAAATATCATTTCCCTTTGAAAAATATGGGCTTAATTCATCCTAGAAGGTGGCTATACAATGGAGTTTTACCGAAGGCAATGGACTTTCAACACTTGCATTGGGAAGAAGCAGCTAAAAAAAGGTGAATAGGGTTTGTGAAATTCCTTGGGATCCGTTTCTCAAAAAGGTAGAGAGAAAAGCAACTCAGAGGCATTCTTGTCTTAAAACATGCCTCGGAATGCATTTCGCCCCTTTCTGAGAATTTAGCAACCCTTTTTTAGATTTTCATTAAAAATCACATTTTGTTTAGAATTTTCCCTAAAATTTACAACTCATATCCCCTCTGATTTTGTTTATCCCATTGGAGAAAGTGCCTTCCATTCATATCATCTCATCCAAATCAGAGATGAAATCCTACAAATCCACTTACCACCAAAAAAAAAGAACAGACAGAAATCAATACATTCTTAACATCTCAAACCCAATTCCATTATTAAATGCTGAATAAATCTATATACCAAATCATAAAAGAGAAGAAATCCTCTAACCCCTTTCAAGAACCGACAGAAAAGATGGCTTTTTCTAAGTTTTCTTACTTTCACTTTATATACACTGTAAAACAGTAGAAAACCTCACCCACCCTTCACTCCTCATCTCCTTCCTCCTCCTCCACCTTCTTGCTAAACGCAACAAAACCAGTCGATCTAAGCCACCCCATAGCAAAATACCCCAACACCCCAACCACAGTTAAAGAAGCACTGATCACATAAACCATCTTACTCCCAATTGTCATCACAAAAATCAAAAACCCAGATGGAACCAAGCACATACACACTACTCCTGGTATACCCAAAGGCACTCTATAAGGTCTCTTCAATAAAGGGTACTTTTTTCTCAACCAAATAAAAGAAGCAAACTCCAACAACATACCCAAACTATACAAAAAATTAGCAGAAGCTATGATATCAGTAAAACCCATATAAGAAACCCCAAGACCCAAAAGACTAGTCACCAAAATCCCCACCCAGGGTGTGTTGAACCACACTGATCTCGCCGAGAAAAACCGCGGTAAAAACCCTAATTCTGCCATACCCAATAATTGAAATGAGCTACTACTCAATTGGGCTTCAAAGAGTCCGATAGCAGATAAAACGGACCCAACCTCAACCCAGTATTTGAGCCACTTGCCTGCGATCATCCCCGCCGCGTCCGCTAAGAACCCGTCAGTCCATCTGGCTTGATCGACGTTTAGAGCTCCAGTACCGGATAAAAGTGGGATTAAGTAGCCTAAACAAGTGAGAATTCCAGCTGAAAATAAGGCTTTTGGGAATGTTTTTTGAGGGCGATCGACTTCTCCAGCGAGAGTACTAGCATTATCCCAGAAATTCAGATTCCAAAACAGAGTATTGAAGAACAGACTCCAGTCTTTCTTTACGCCTTTCTGACCCAGATTAATCCAACGGTGGGGATCAATTTTGGGGATTGAGATGAAGGCCATGAGAAGGAATGGGAAGAGTGAAACCACACCAAGGGCTACAGCAGTGTAGCCTACTATGGTGAGTCCAGTATAATTGAGAAAAGAGAGGATTAAATTGAAGAAAAAAATTGCGAGATTGCGATAGAGACCACCTGAGAATATGGGGAGGACTAGTTTAAGGTAATCAACACAGAGAACTGGGTAGGCCGCGTTATTGATAGCGCCACTGAGGAATTTCCATGAGCCCATTAAAGATCCGAAGAAGGGTCCGAAAGCCCGATCGGCCCAGATTACGTACCCGCCATTGCCCGGAAAGGCGGTGGCGAGTTCAGCGGTGATGAGGGCTTCTGGGATGCTCCAGATGAAGGGGAAGATGAGGAATCCGAGGAGGGCGAATAAGGGGCCCGCAGCGGCTACCACGGGTTCTTCGCCGAAGGGCCCACCGGAGACTTCGAAGTAGATGAGGAAGATGAGGGGGATGAGAGTGAGTTTTTTGGTGTTGTTGGTTTTGTGGGTGGGTGCTGCTGTGATTGGGAGAGTGTTGTTTTGGGGGAATTCTGGGTCTTGGTCTTGTAATTGGTATTGGGGGTTATGGGTGGAAGCAGAAGAGCCCATGGGTTGCTCTTCTTCTTTTGGTTTTGAGGGTTTTGGGATTTGGAAAGAGGTTCTGGGAGACATAGAGGAAGAGAGTGGTCAAAAAAGGGTAAATGAACAGTACCACACTTGTTGCTAGAATGTTTGGGTAGCAGAGCTTGTTGGGGAAGAGATATGATTTGTCATGAGTGTATAGGGGATCTGGTAAAAATGTAAAAACGCATCTAGTAAATGATTGGGGTTTTGCAAAAGACAGGAATACCCTTTATTTAAAGAGCAGTATGGCCTGTGGGTGGCATGATGATCTTCCTCCCCCTCCTTTGGATTTCCGGGATCTTGTGGAAAAGTTTGGAAAGGGAAAAAAAATGTAAAATTGATTACTTTTTAGTTTTTACCCATGGAAAAAATAACTTGAACCCACCTTGTTCAACTTTTATTTAGAGAGACCTTCAGTTTATGATAATGTTCCTCTAAATTAACCATAATCATATTATTTCCTTCTAAATTGTGGGAAGAAAAAAAATTTCTACTTGTCTCAAGAAACCACTAAAGCGCTAGGAGCGTAACTGGGCGCGCTGCAGAGCGGGAACGCTTTTCTCTATGTGATTTGCAAAACGTTGCCAAATGCCGACACTCATGTTGCAAAATGTCATACTACACGATCTGCATAAAGTCCATAGTGGGCGACTCTTTCTGCAAAAACAGGATTTTGTGATTCTTTTTTTTTTTTTATGATACCTCCCCTGAATAAAATCCCTCCCCGGTTAATGTTTTCTGTGAGAATGGTTCACTGCTCGAGGATAAATTCACCCCTTTAACGTTTTTCTTTCCCTTAAAGGGGGGATTTTATCCATAGGGGGCAATATCATTTCCCTATCTTGTATGTGTTTTCCTACCTCAAATATCTACTTTGGCAGCTAGTGTCTCACAAAAATCTCTCTCTCTCTCTCTCTCTCTCTCTCTCTCAAACTCACAAGCACATTCAAACACATCTATTGCTTTGTTCTAACTCCAAGGATGATGGAGATAGAAAGCTATTGAAGTAAGGAGATTCATCCTCCTTTCTTCAGTTGGAGTAATCCGAAGATGGAATTTCCCTTGAAATAAATTATGCCAGCTCTTATGATTTAATATAAGGAAATGATAAATCCGCTGCTTTTCCTTACATGGTACACCCAAATGCAGTATACGTGGCAATCACATCCGTTGAATCCTTCTGACGTGAAGTACATCAGCTCCTCTTCAGTCATAGATACAGTGTTGTTGGGTGTCCCAAGTGATGAAAAGGGGGGCATTTATCATTTCCCTTAATATAGTATCGGTTAGCCTCGTTTCCCACAGTTGTATTTCCTAATGTAACTCAGGTTACCTTTTACGATTGTTTTTCCTTGTTTAGGTAATTTCCATATTACTGAGTAGGTTTTCTTAATTTCTTTCTATTTGGTAATTTCTATTTCTGATAATGCTCTCCCCAATTTCTAAAAGATGTAGATGTTGCGTAAGTATTCGACCGGCAATTTAGCGTCGTTCGCACACTGGAGGTTGAGTTTCCTCAAATTAACTCATTATTTTCTCCAATTTTTCTCCTATTCTATTATTCTTCGTTATCTTGTTCTATCAAGTTGGTATCAGAGTACTTTCCTGGTAGATGCTTCTCACTCGCCTTCAAAATAACAAGCTTAGTATCAAGGATCTAAAAGGGTCGTCCTCAGAAGAACAAGGCCCGGCCGGGCACAATGGAAAGTGCCTGTTACATAGGGCCCAAAAATTATCAATTTTGGTGAACGTCGGCATAAATTTTGTATCAACCCCATCTTCTCCTCTTTATTACTCTTTAATCACATTAAATTCTTCCAAGTCAATCTTGAGGAGCTTATCATATTCATCATACTTATCCTCTTCTTATAACCTTCTAAATTGAAGACAAAATCTCGTACTCCGGATTTTGAGGGAATCTGATTTGCCTGCATAGTTTATAGATGCATTAAAGGGAGGCATAGGTTTCAATATAACTTACCATAGCTTATCCATAAGAAGGAAAGAAAATAAAGCATGACAGTACTAGAAAATCAATTTAGATCTACCATGACAGTATTTGAATGCACATTTGTGTTTAGGGTTCTGAATTCATATTTTTAATTAGCAGCTCTCACCTATTTTCTGAAACATTAGGTGGTTTCATGAGAATAACAATGAATTTGTGTCTCAGATTGTCAGGACTTTGCAAAACATCAACAAAATTTTCCACCCATAGAAGCAAAATGTCTGAACAGAATCTTCATTGTAGGAAATGTATAGTTCCTCCAGTGTGGATGGATCTTGAGGTGCAACTTCAAACGTCAAATAAGTTCAGATTTTGGATCAAGTCTGAGTGACTTAATTGCTGCAATATTACTATGCTTGATAGATGTTAATGGCGGCTCGATATTACACAGGATATCTTCAACTACATCAGAAAATGCTATCAAATGAGTAAAGCATAAGGGAGTATGCAGACGTTGAGCTGGGTAAGTAAGCCATGTATCCGGGAGGAACTTCAAAGAAGGGCCGTGGGTATGTTGTACCAAATTTTGGTGTAGCAGCTATATTTCGATTCATCCTCTTCATGTGTTTGAATAGATTGATGTTGAACCCGTTTCGTATGACGGTAGTTGCTTGCCTCCTTGGCGCTGCCCCACTATGCACTATTCAGGGTGCTACCATTGAGAAGCTCTATTAGTAAGGGATTCATAGATGGTGAAGGCCCTTTAGTCTTTTGATCAAAGTAGGGGTCGTGAGAGAGCAGAGCATACCGCCCTGCCATAGTCGCACATCTGTTTATAGCAGCAATTGTCAACAAGGTTGAAACTTCCAGGAAAAAACTTCGAATTGGGAGTCCCATCCTCCTAGCGAACTTACTGAACCCTAAACCGACACAAGCAAACCAGTAGAGTATACTAGAGTATACCAGGGTGCTTCAGATATCCATGTCAAAGGAACTCGGAGAAATGACCCCAGAACTTGTAGTTCTCTTGCTACTCTATGATGCCACCCTTATCTTTACTGAGACATCAATTGCAGCCCACTCAAAGTGAAGGATACCTCCCTAGTGAAGACAACGCTCAGAGTTGTAATGGTTACATTTTCTTTGATGAAATCTATGGATCATAGTTCCAGAGAAGTTCTTGGGTAACCTTTACCTCTGTTTGGCAGGGTGGGCATGACTGAAATTTATCACCAGCACAAGGTGCTGAAAAATCTTAGTTGATTCTTATTTGACACACTTTCACTAATTTCAGGTTGTTCTATTTGACCCACTTACCAGTACTTTACTTCATGTATGGACAAAATAACTTGGTGCATAGCCAATTTTAAAGATGCCCTTAGCTCGAAACCCACTTTTTCGACACCGGCATCAAACTTGAGATGGGGAAGGTCGATTTAAAACTTTTATTTGGAACACTACAAGAGACTACTCAAAGACATGCATAGGATGCTAGCAGAGATTGAGCTCTCCAGTCCACTCTGTCTGATACTTGGAAATTTTTTTGGGTCTGAACCAAGCTCGAAAATTAAAAGAAAAGTGCAATTTTGCCCCCACAAAAGAAAGAATGCTACCCTATAGGCAAGTTATGCCATGTGATGATATATATATCTGCAAAAACAGGGTGTGTAGAATGAAATCTGAAAAACAAAATTTCGAAAATAAATATAAGTGTAGCTTGTAGGATGTAATACCTCTCCGTACAATATATAAATAAGAAATGTTCTGATAATAAAATCAATCTGAGAGGGAGCACAAATCCCATTCATGGTAAGGGTAGTAAAGTAAAGCCGTCAAAGATCTGCCCTCCCTGGATATCTGGGAAAGGGAATAACGTCTCTAATATTGTCGATGCCAGTGGCAAACAGAACCATGCGCTCGAAGCCCAAACCAAACCCACTGTGTTTGACAGTTCCATAGCGCCGCAGGTCAAGGTACCACTCATATGGCTCAAGAGGTAGCTCCATCTCCTGTATCCTGCAATGATAGAGAAAGGCAACTGTTATGAGGAAAACTCGTCCTATCTTTATACTAGAATGTAAAATTAATCGTCGCCAACTCCTGGTTCTTTCGTCGCCAACTACTGGTTCTTTGTATAATGTCATTCACAGAAGCATCGGTGGCCCACAATCAAAGTGGCTTTGTAGGAAGGTGACGAGTTTTGGATAGTCTCATTAACTCAGCAAAAGAATTCCAGTCAGGGAGTAATGAGTATTGACTCAAGTTTCAGGTCATCATCATATTTATCCATAGAAACTTATGGCGTGGGATCAATATTGAAAGTGATCTATTATGGGACATTGCCCATATTGCTAGCTGAATAGGAATAATTTCCCTTCAAAGACTTGGGCTTTCCTCTTAAGCTAGAAGACCCCAACAGGAAAAATGATGGAATATCATCGTTATAAAAAAAACATCAAGTCACACTTGGAGAAATGCAACTCCTGTTGCCTGTCTCTTCCTAGTACAATAACTTTTATGAATTCCACCTTAGCAAATAATCTACTAATTGCAAGTCCATGTATAGAATTCTTAACTTGTTATAAATGAAACAGTGAGATTCCTTTTAAAGTTCAATCTATCAGATCCAGAATGTTTATTTATTAAATTGAGAGATGGTCCATAAATCCAAAAGAGACATACGAACCTCAACCCCAGAAACCTAAAAGTTAGATTTTTTTTTTTCCTCTCCTTGGGAAATGGTGTAGGGGCAACAATGTTTCCAACCATTTTTATATTCCAAAACCAGCTATGCGCCTCATTTTGGTAATCAGTATGACAAAATTGTGGAGCTTTAATTTTCTTCATTGTGAATATGTCAATTTCTACAAAACAAGTACTAGCTGGTTGTGACTCATTAGAGACCCCAATACTTACACAAAGCAAGGAATTCAATTAATTGGAAGATACTCCATCTATAGAAAAAAAGGTGCCAACATCAACCCCAGAAACCTAAGAACTAAATTTTGGTCTCCTTGGGAAATGGTAGTGGAAAATAACCAATTCGTTTAACAAGTTTTTGTTCCAAAATGACATTGGCATTGTTTTGGTAGTCAGGAAATACAACTTCATATAGTCTACTTTCTTCATGGAATATATTTGTTCTTAAAAACAAGAACTAGCAAAGTGAATCATTAGAGAAGGCACAAGCTACTCATGGTATCCGAAAATTTACTTCAATAGCTTCTCATGGAGGATTAGGCATGTATGTCTTGCTTCAATAGCTTCTCATGTATGTCTTGCTCCATAAGCTTCTAATAAACCAGGTTAGGCTTTCATATTAGCTTCCATTCACACAAATCCAAGCGTGTAGGTTTTACTTAATCAGATTCTCATGATATTTGTGATTCAAATAAACTGTGGCAACTATGTCACAAATGCCTGGCCTATCTTAATGTAGAGATATTGAAGTGCATGTACATAGCTACACTGCTACAGTAACCCTTCCTCATTTTTAAAGATTGCAATTTACACAATATTCGATCAAATTGTATGTGTGAATCTTACAAGTTGAAAGTCAATAAAACTAGATAAAGAAAAGGAAAAAAAAATCATTTGTGTAAATGTCTGATATCCAAGCATCTATCCTAGCTCAGAATTCTAAAAGTGGTTAACTAATGCATTTCTCTCAGTTATGAATCTAGAACATGCAATAAAGTAAGGCCTATCTTAATGTAGAGATATTTAAGTGCATGTACATAGCTACACTACTACAGTAACCCTTCCTCATTTTTAAAGATTGCATTTTACACAATATTCGATCAAATTGTATGTGTGAATCTTACAAGTTGAAAGTCAATAAACCTAGATAAAGAAAAGGGGAAAAAAATCATTTGCATAAATGTCTGAAATCCAAGCATCTATCCTAGCTCAGAATTCTAAAAGTGGTTAACTAATGCATTTCTCTCAGTTATGAATCTAGAACATGCAATAAAGTAAGGCCCTGTTTGTTTCAGATTCTGACAACCGATTGTCAGCCCTAAACCTATTATTGGACTCGAATTTTGAGCCCAATAATAGGTTTGGGACTCACAATCATTTGTCATAATCTCAAACGAACAGGGCATAACAAAACAAGAGATCTGAATTATGCAAGAAGATAGAAGAATAGATCAGATGAAGAGGAAGGAGGAGGAGAAGAGGAAGAGAGACAGGGGCGGGGGGGGAGATGAGGGGAAGATGTTTGTGGTTGAAACCCCAACACCACGAACTGTTTAATTAAGATGTCATTCACTTTACACAAACCCAAAGTGATGAAGATCGTAGAACCAAAAAGAAGCATATTTGCCCATTAAAACTTTTCGGATTTTTATTTCCATGTCATTTAGTTTCTAGGATTATTATTTCCATGTTTTTAGTTTTAGGGCTTTTATTTTCCGTGGAATTTTACTTTCTTTGCATATATATAGGCCACATGTATTAGGGTTTTTGGAGTTTGACGATGAATGAATGAATTGAGAATAGAGATTCTCCCCTATCCTTCTTCCCCCTCTTCTTCTCTTAATCTTCTTCTTCACCTCTTACTCTTCTATTTCTCGCCTCTAATTTCTTGCCTTCTCTCTTCTTTCTTCTAATCTCTTCCCCTTTCCTATTTCTATTCTTCTTCTCTTTTCCCCTATACCCTTTATTTTTCCAACCTTGGGCCACATCAGTTTGGTAACAGAGCAAAAGATCCTAGCTCTTTATCTCTCCATGTCTCTCTCTCTCTCTCTCTCTCTCTCTCTCTCTCTCTCTCTCTCTTTGAATCTTGAAAACTATCATAACTTCCCTCCAACAGAAAACCATCCGAGCCCCAGCTACCTCATGGTCAGACCCCAAACCCTTTTCCAAACCTTCTCTAAACTCAACCATGTTTCTCAAGTTGTTTGGTGATCCAAACTTGCAAAAAAATTGCCCTTGCAGCCACATCTCTGCAACTGTGTGTCACCGCTAGCCATCCCCGTCAACTCCGGCACGTCTCCCAAACTTTTCTTCTCCGCCCTCCTGTTCTGTGAAGTTTAATTAACTCAAGAGTTTCCATTTTTGGGTTTCTTTGACAACAAGTAAGTTCTGCTTTTATCTAATAGAATTTGTATATGTAACTTGCAGAGCAAGTTTCACTGTAACTTGCACAGCAAGTTTCACAAAGGCAAAGAGAAAGATAAGTTGCCAAAGTCAATTTCGTATCCCACTTGCTAAGGTAAGTTATTCCATATGATAACCCCCCCCCCCCCCCCACCCTCCTTTTGTTCCCTGGACACCCCCCGTTAAGGCATATTTCCACCCCCTTTTCTTTCTTTAGGCACCCCCCACTTAAGTAACTCTACTTTTACCCCATTCTTACCTTGGGCACCCCTTCCAATTAAGTGAGACTAATTCTGCCCCCCCCCCCTCTTTTATCTTTAGGCACCCCCCCCCCCCTCCAAAAAAAAAACCAGAAAAAAAACAGGAACAAAGTTTTCTTTTTCTCTCTCTAGTCTGTCTCTCCTCTCTCCATCTAGTTTCTCTCTCTACTTTCGGGCTATTTCCACTTGAAATCTGTTAGTGACTTCTACACGGAAGTTGTTCCACGCAGAAAGGAGAGCACCAGCGACGCTCAGAACAATTTCAGGAGAAATCTCAGCCGTCGATCACGTTCCATCATCCGATCGACAACTTTCCAACATCTGATCGACGATCCGCGAAAAGCATTATTTTCCTTTCGACATCACGGACATATCTTACGGCTGATTTCTACAGATTCCATCTTGAGCCATGCGTCATTGATTCGCCCCACAATGACTACACCATGGGTTTCGTATTTCTATGGTTCAGATACCAGCTACTATTCCTATGGAGATTACGATGTTACATGCCTGCAATGGATCAACGCTCTTGATGCATACCATAAGTATTATGGTTATGATCATCAAATGACCATTCGTCGAGTCAAGGATACAGTATGCAAAGATGCCAAGGTGAAATGGAGACAGTTCTTGCGAGAGCGCAGTGAATTAGGCATGCCTTACTTATTTTAATCGAAGGCAAGATGTCAGTGATGAGTTCGCGAAGGTCTATGCTCAAACAGCTTATTATCGATATCATCAAAGGCAAAGACAAGTCCAGCCCCGAGGAGCCTGGGAACAACACACTCAAGCTACTTTGGATCATCACTCAGACATGATAGCTAATATGAAGGTAACCTTGAATCGCATTAATAAGCATCTTGGGTTTAAGGCTCCCAAGGAGGCCACGACTATCCGGAATTCATGCTCAGCCTACCTGCCTCCTTCTTCCCCTGTTGCTGAGGCTAATGCCACGACCGATGTTACAAACACCCACAACATGCCAGACGATGCTAGTGATGATTAAGATATTCTTGGTGATGAGGCTGACACTAATGATCCAGTTGCTGGGCGTACTGAGTCTGAGCCTATTGCAGAGATTGTAGACACTGAGGCCAATATGTGCAGAGGATGCCGATTCAACAGTAGATGAGCACAGTGACAGTATTGACTTTACAGTCGATGCTCTGATTGAGATGATTATGGATGTTGAGACCAAGGATTTCGGTGCACGTGACTATCATCATGAGCAATGTCAGTTTGACATCATAGAGCCACATGAGATACCGGTGGATGATGACCTTCTGGACGGTCATCATGAGGATGCAGGTGATGGCTTGACATATGTAGATGAGGTGCATGGGGATACCAATGCTGTAGATGGTTACACTGTGTAACAGGAGATTTTGGCAGACGTTGTTCATGTGTATATGGTGATGCCTGTGGATTTTACATTTGGCTCGACCAAGATCTTTTATGCAGTTACCATGAGTGACCATTTACAGTCTATGATTGGCCTCAGCCAGGTTGCCACTTTTTCAGGCCGTTGCACTTACCCAGATGGACCGCTTCTAATGCCCTATATCAGATGTGACTTCGACGACCTTCTACTCCTACTGCGAGACTGGGTCATTTATATATTTGATCCAGGAGGACTAGAACTCGAGGCGAGTTCTTTTCAACAAGGGGAGAATGATGAAGATCGTAGGCCCAATAAGAGGCTTATTTGCCCATTAAAACTATTAGAATTTTTATTTCCATGTCATTTAGTTTCTAGGATTATTATTTCCATGTTTTTAGTTTTAGGGCTTTTATTTTCCATGGAATTTTACTTTCTTTGCCTATATATAGGCCACATGTATTAGGGTTTTTAGAGTTTGATGATGAATGACTGAATTGAGAATAGAGATTCTCCCCTATCCCTCTTCTACTTCCCCCTCTTCTTCTCTTAATCTTCTTCTCCACCTCTTACTCTTCTATTTCTCCCCTCTAATTTCTTGTCTTCTCTCTTCTTTCTTCTAATCTCTTCCCCTTTCCTATTTCTATTCTTCGTCTCTTCCCCTTCTTCTCTTTTCCCCTCTACCCATTATTTTTCCAACCTTGGGCCACATCAGTTTAACCTTAGGCCACATCACAAAGTTGGGCCTTAGGCCCTGAATAATAAGTCGCTTGAGTGAATAATAAAAAACCCAAAGCTCCCCCTTTGTCTAGCGTGGGCGCTATCCTATTCTTCTACACTCGATAAACCACACAACCAAAAACCAAAAGTAGATTCTTGGAACGTTCATACCCAATACAGTGTGAGCATGCAACTCCTGGACTAGCAGGCCAATCTAAACACATTTCAGCAATTCTGCACAGGCCCCACCTCACTAATATGTGAATAGACTCAGATTACCTTACTAGCCTAAATCTAGACCGCGTCAACGTCAATTTAGACTGCATTGCACATTAGCACCGTCACCTTAGACAGCTAATGATTGGCACCAAGTGGACCTGCATGCATGCACATGGACATGTACACCCACAAACACATATTGATGCAGTCAAAGGTGCTAAAGTTGACTGTAGCAGTCGTCATTTACTGTGAAAATTGGCAGAGAAGGGTTGTTTGGATGTAAGGTGATTTGGTGATCTTAACTAATTTGTAGCATGTGTTGAAATTGTTTTTGAAGGCTCCATCCAGAAAAATCGTGAATAATATTTTTGAGGCTAAATCTATTTTTTCTTTTTATTTCAGAATGTACTTTTTAGGCTAAATCTTCAAAAAAAAATCCATTTCAGAATCATAATAGGTTTAGGGCATCTATGAGAGTGAAATAGACAATTTGGGTTGTTCGATGGACAAGTTAAGGATTTGAGGGTTAATATAAAGTTGTATGGACCTTCTCCCATGGATGTCAAATGGTCTTTTGCTTTAAGCTTTGAAGCTTGCTTTGTTGCAAGACACGGTCACATCTTGTCTATAAGCTATGTTGCATGGGTACAGGTACAAGTGTCAGATCCGACATGAGTATGAGTGTTGAATTCGGGAAACCCCAAAATGAGGATTAGTGGATTGGCAATATATTGAATCATTTAAAAAATGTAATAGCTTTGCATAAGAATATGGTTGGTACATGTCTAAAGGTTATACATTGGGAATCTTAATAGGCTAATAGATGTAATGTTTTTTTCACCACTAAAAATGTACTTTTTCGTATAAAAAAAGTTTTAACGGTAAAGCATTTTATTAAAAGATAGAAAGAGGGGAAAGGCCACCCCGACAACCAAAATGGTAAATACAGTGCAAAGGAGAAAGAAGAGCGGTACAATACCAGAAGAAGAATTCTCAAGAGGAGAGAAGGGGGGGAATGGGGGGATCAAACAACTCTAGAACTTCCCTACCTACACCGACCTTGCTAGTATGTCAGCCTCCCCGTTAGCTGATTTTTTTACATGGCTATAGGTAATGGATGTGCCTTGCACTCGGTCATTGAATCTCATCAAACCATTACACAAATCTCCATGGATGGAGATGAGTTCCATGCAGTCAGCTGATAACATTGAGGGAATCGTCCTCTACAATTAGTCTATCCAAGAAGGTGCCCTCTATTATCCTCATACCTTGGTGGACCACTCTCACCTCTGCTTCATTGGAATCAGTGATTCCAACTGGGCTTTCAGAATGCCCACCAGGATAAAACTCTCTTACAATGGATACAACTCAATTTATGGTAAATGTAAATCTGCTCTAGCAAAATTCAAGAAAAAAAAACAATAAAAGATAAAAGAGGTGCGTAAAGTGTAGCATCCGAATCCATGGAGTCTTGGAATCCAACATATGCCCAAAACTAGTACTTCATCCATTCATAAGAATCTATGTAACAGAATTCTACAGACTACAGGTATCCCCTTCTATTACTTTGATTTGATGTCAGCGCGAAGTATCAATTTTTCAATTTTCTATAATGTTCTCTTGCATTTCCCAGCCGACCCCAACTAGTTTGGGACAAAGGCTTAGTTGAGTTGAGTCGAGTTGAGTTGTTCTCTTGCATTTCCCAGCCTCAATGATCCTTTTGTCTGCTAAATCATGGCTAAATGAGATAGTTGTGATAATGGTGGAAGGATGAAACATAAAAAAGATGAGCTCATGCTGAACCTAGTCAAGCAAGTGGGTCGACCAACGCAGGCTTTTCTATTTGGGTCAAGAACAAGAAATAGCCATGCTAAGTGAATTATGGAAGGATGGTACAACTGTACAAGTGCCACAATGTATAGGCTATGTTTGGTTGCGGGCATTTACCTCGGAGGGTAGTCGTGTACATAGTCAACAGGGAGGAGCTGAGCATTGGATTTACCTGGAACTTACCTGGGAAAATAGTGGTATGTGATGTTTTGGTTGTCGACCTCGGAGAATAGTGGTAGGGGGTGTCATTAGCAATATATATGTGTGTGTAGAGAGAGAGAGAGAGAGAGAGAGAGAGAGAGAGAGAGACAGAGAGAGAGAGAAGAGAAGAGTCATTTCCAAGCAATTCACGCAAAATTCTACCTTTTTCGATGTTGGCTTGAATTTCATAGCGAGGGGAGAAGGGTGACACATCAGCAAACATGCAATGATTAACTAGGAGACATCCCTAGGAGTTTCCAAGGATTTCAATGCTATATTGGCAACCAAACGAGGAATTTTGATGACGTGGCACCCAAATGCCAAGTGAAATCCCTAAGTCTCCCTAGCTTTTGTGCAACCAAAGACGGTTGCTTGTGGAACAAGTTTGGAATCCAAGGGATAACATAAATTTATAAAGAAAATTTATTGTGGATGTTATGTTAGTAGAGCACTTGTTTAAAATTATGAAGACAATCTAAAATAACTACATGATTAGAGTACAAGTCATATTACATGTGTGTGTGTGGTTGCAAGTACATCCAGTTTTGTTTTTGTGGAGAAAGCACATTCAGAACTGAAAGTCAATATCAAACATATAAGTCAAGGAATAAGATTTGAATACCTCTTCACAATGACATCATACCGCTCCTCCCTTTGGCTTCCCCCAATCAACTCCCCAACCTGAGAAGAGAACACAAAGAACTTGGCATCTACCCAGTTGCATAAAGCACTATCTTAATCAAATAGTAAATATTTTTATATGATTCCCTTAAGTCTTGAGTCATAGTAATTCTTAAGTCCGTGTAATTGTATATTGTAAATAGTTGTGTATTAAAGTAAATATTGATCAATGAAGTGTATGAGATGACTCTAGGAATAGTGCATTAATTAATAAAATCAAAGACAGAAATCAGCATACCTTGGGTACAAGCACATCCATAGCAGCCACTGTTTTTTCATCATCATTGACCTTCATATAAAATGCTTTAATTTTTTTTGGATAATTATATACAATGACAGGCTTTTTAAATATCACCTCTGTCAAGTACCTGCATTATTGAAGAAAGAGCCAACTTAGTATAAACAATCAAGGGATAAGTAAGCCTTAAATTCATAACATAAGGTTCAAATACCTTTCGTGTTCAGATGCTAAATCTATACCCCATTCTACATTATTCTCGAACTTCTTCTCTGTGACATTCTGTAGAAGTTTTACTGCTTCCGTATATGAAATACGCTCAAAGGGGCTTGATGACACCAGCTTTAGACGATCTATGGCCGTTTTATCAAAATTTTTAACCATGAATTCCATATCATCGAGGCAATTGTCAAGTAACCACTGGCACAGAAATTTCACATATGCCTCTGCACAGTTCATATCATCCTGTGAAACGTGCACAAACTTTAAATGACTCCATCCTTGAATATACTTTACAAAATTCCAAAACATAGGCACATTAAAAAGCATTGTCATTCATTCTGGAAATATTATGAAAAGCAGAAAAAAAAAAACAAACACAACAACAGCCCAACAAACCAATGAAAATCCAGATAGGTGCGATCAACATGATCCTACTTAATTAAAATTCATAGATTTTCTTGTTTTTTGGAGAAGATTCGTAGATTCATATTTCAAATACCTCCAAATTTGCAAATGCTATCTCAGGCTCTACCATCCAAAATTCTGCCAGATGCCTTGATGTGTGAGAGTGTTCAGCCCGGAAAGTTGGTCCAAAAGTATACACACTACTGAGAGCACAAGCAAAGGTCTCAACCTGAAGTTGACCGGATACAGTTAGAAATGCCTGGCGCGCGAAGAAATCTTGGGTATAATCAATCTTCCCATCCTTTTGAGGAATGCCACATTTAAGCTTAGATCTCTCTTCTAGCCTTGAAAGGTTCTCTTTAGCATTTTTAAGTTCAGATAGGGAAGCATCAAGCTCTTCCTTGCTCGCTTTTGCAGATTTTAGATCTGCAACCATGCCTCCTTTGTCCTTAACAAGAAGCTTTGCCGCTTCTATTTCAGCTTCTGTTGGGGGAGGATTTTGTTTCAGCTCCCTCTCAACCTTTTCAGCATCAGTACACAAGGTTGTAACTTGAAACATTTCCCCAGCACCTTCACAATCACTAGTTGTGATGATGGGAGTTTGTACATAAAGAAAGCCATTCTTCTGAAAAAAGGTGTGCGTTGCATAAGCCAATGCATTTCTTATTCGAGCGACTGCAGATATCTGAAAACATGCACAAAAGACAGTCATAATAATGATACAATTCTGGGTGAAATGAAGGGAAAGAAGGTAGGTACATTTAAAAATATGTATGTCATCCATGCACTCGGTACAAATGGCCAGCTAAGATACCAAGCTCCTTCATCTAAATCAAAAGTTTGGAAGCATACAGTAGAGAGAGAGAGAGAAGGAACAATCGTGCTCATTCTTGATATGCAGAACCACGAAATAGTGATAAGGTGGACCGTGGACCATATGGCCAAGCCTTATTTTAAACAGCACCAGTATTAGAGGGTTGGACGATACTCTCCAATAGAAAATCCTAGGACCCAAACATGATTGACATTGACAACGCCTGAGGCAGTTTTCAACCCGGCCTAAGGTTCACTAGAAAATTATTTTGGCTGGCACCTATAACATCCTTGAGCAACAGATGGTCCAATTTCATCGTCATTTCACGGCATTGCAATATGCAAAACAACATCATTAGTCTCAAGCCACGAGCGCACCCATTCAAAGGGCATGTGGTTGATGCAAACTGCAAAGCCACATTTAACTGCACGAAGCCCTTTTTTTTGCCTCATCCAATTTGGATTTTGGACCCAACCTCCAATCATCATCAGCGTGCAATACTGGAGATATGGTCAGCAGCACCATGCCACAACTACTTGTGTCAAACCTTTCGAACATTGGACGCATGGATTTATTTATTTTTTTAATCGTTAGACGCATGGATAGCTAGTTACCACCCTGCCATAACACCAAACTCCCACCAAAGAATGTTGTCAGACTTTAGGACTTACAATTAGGGGTCTATGTTTTTTTCTGGGACACTGACCCACTGAACCACATTGTGGCCCATAAAATCAACCCTTTTCAACAAAAACAGCGCAGCCCTTGGGCAATTACTAATTTCAGACCATACAGGTTTTCTTTCAATTTGGTTAACTCCTCCAAATCACAAAAAAGAAAAAAAAAATACATATTTAGTTGCCATGAAAAAATATAACAAATTTTCTATTCGAAAAACTCAATTTTGACTTGCGTAAGTTAACTGCTAATAAATCTTTACTACTTTTTCCTTCTTTGAATGATCATTTGCAGTAGCTTTTTCTTTTCAATTGGGTTAACTGCTTGATATCACCCAAAAAAAAACTGCTTAAAAAAAGGTAACAAGCATTCTAGTCTGAAAAACACAATTTTGACTTGCTTAAGCTAACTGTTAATAACTCTTTTCTACTTTTTTCTTCATTTAATTATTATTCGCAGCAGCTTTTTCTTTTCAATTAGGTTAACTGCTCTATATCACCAAAAAAAAACTACTTTTTTTGTTGCATTAAAAAAGGTAACAAGTATTCTAATCTGAAAAACACAATTTGGACTTTGCTTAAGCTAACTCTTAATAAATATTTACTACTATTGCCATGTCAAAAAAAAAAAAAATATTTACTACCTTTTTATTCTCCAAATTATTATTTGAAGATCAAAAAGATTTTTCTTTTCAATTAGGTTAACTGCTAGATATCATGAAAAAAAAAATACTTGTTTGGTTAACAAGAATTCCACGCTGAAAAACACAATTTTGGCTTGAATAAGCTATAACTATAGATAAATCTTTGCAGCCTTTCTCTTCTTATATTCTCAGATCATACACCTTTTCTTTCAATTAGGTAACTGCTCAGAATCACAAAGTAATAAAAATCTACTTATTTCGTTACCATTCAAAATTGTGTTCGTCAAATTCAATGTAAATCTCAAAAGAAAAGTAAGAACTTGAAAAAACACAATTTTGGCTTGCTTAAGCTAACTGGTAATAAATCTTTACTACATTTTTCACTTTATATTGTCAGATCATATACAATTTTCGTTCAATTGGATAACTGATCGAAATCACGAAAAAAAAAATCTACTTTGTTTGTTTCCATTCAAAAATATAACAAATTTCCTACCCAGATAACTCAATGACCTCAAATTCAATATAAATCTCACAAGAAAAGATCAAACTCGGAACAAAATTACCGTATTAGTCCTCGGCCGGAGATGAACAACGTCCCGTAAGAATTCAAGCGTGAGCTTAGTCTTAGGCAAAGGATACTTAACAGGATCAACAGGGCCCACTTCAAGAACCTTACAAACCCTAAGCTCTACATTCTGCTTAGTACCAGTAGGAGGTTTTTTCAATTCCCCCTCAACAAGAACACAAGTCCCCGTCGGAACGAGATCTCCAAGAGGCGAAACAGAGGCATCAACAAGAACCTGAAGATTCGCAGGGCACGAGCCATCATTCACCTCTAAAAATGCAAACGTGCCTTTTCCTTGTTCTCGGCCTGTTTTTACCCACCCTCCGACGGTAACCTTTTTTCCGGCGAGTCCGACACCTCCGTCCGGTCGTCCGACGATGTTTTTTATGAGGACTCGGCGAGAGAAGTTCTCGAATTGTATGGAGTCGTCGGTTAGGGTTGTGGATTGCATTTGGGAAATTGGGGGGGTGAAATCTTCGGCCATTGATTAGGGTTTTTGAAGGAGCGTCGGAATCAGAAGATGGAGGGTTGGGGAAGAGACTTTATACTCGGGGCACAAGAGAACAATAAACCCTAAAAGCTAGCGTTTTTATTACGAGGCATAATATGTAAAAGGGTAATGATATATTCGCACTCACTGTAGGATGATTCGAACCCCTTGTTAAAGTGAATTCTGGCGGACTTTAACGCTTTTTTGACGTGTAATAGGGGTGCGAATCATCGTACAGTGGGTGCGAATATTTTCTTAAAAATAACCAAAGCTACTAATATTAGCATTGACTTGTTTTGATAATTGCACTAATTTTTCTTGTCTTTGTTATTTAAACAGCGGTCATTTGTCAAAGGTTATTACAGTCCCCAACAACGCGTGAGGAAAGAGAACGAGTCCACGGAACGTTTATTTTACGGTCCAAAAAGGAAAGACAAGATGAGTTTGTGCAAATATTAAAACATGGTAGTGCCAATATCAGTACCTACCAAAATACCAATGGGATGATAGGATGAGAATTGGTTATTGTGGGAAGTGAATGAGAAGCTTCAGTAGCCATCACTCGTTATCAAAGTGATCTAGGCTCTTTCTTTCTTTCTTTTGATGGGTAAAGTGATCTGGGCTCTTGATCTAGGAAGTCACACCTTATCAATGGTGCACCGTTAACACATCCTTTTCTTTCGAAGGGGTTTCCAGTGCACTTCTCACGTTTGGTTACTTGAGTTTTATGATCTAGATTTTACAAGCTAAAAACTGGATTTTTTCAAGTAGTGTGGTTTTTCAAGTAGCGTGTGGCAGGGGACAAAAGTTATGGCTCATGGGTAGATACTGGACAACAAATACTGGAGAGACAAGATAAGTAGTCTCCTAATAGTTTGAATCAAAACATGCAACTTAATACCACCAGTAGATGGCGTGGCACCCCAAAATCAACCAAAACATGTAGTACACCACAGAAATCATGGATGAAACTGACCTAGAAAGTTTTTTCCATGGATTTTTTGTTGATCAAGTTGTGGAAGAGGGACGAGGCAGGTGGAAGAGGGAGAGAATTGCGGGCATGAGCGTGCGAAGAGAGGGTGAAAAGTAGCTGAAAAAACAGGGAAAACAAAAAACCTACTTAAAATATAGTTTTTGTTCTCCTTATTTTTTCCACTCACCCCAAACATGATCCAAACCATTCAATTTTAGTCTCTTACTGTAGCTTAGGTCGTTCCCCAAAGACGCGTGGTTCTAACTCTTTCTCATATGGGATTTTTCTGTACTAGTTGTACCATCCAAAAAATGAGACTAGGGGTGTCAACGGATCCACTTCGGGTCGGATCCACCTACGTTACAGTCACGAACCATTCAAATTCCTTATCAGTCGGGTTAGAGTTGGATTATTCTTCGAATCCTACTTTCCACATCATGATCACAATCCATTTTAATTCGGACCGTCCATCGAAGTGTCCTCTTATGTCCCACTAAGCTAAGTAAACAATTAATTTTTTAAAAAAGAGATAGAATGGCAGTCCACTATTAGTTTGTCTCTATGCATTTTCTTCAACTAAATTAAAATTTTATCTATTTTTAATCTACATGTATAATAATGCTTGTAAACAATAAAACTAATCAAAATTACATACACAAAAATAATGTATAACTATTATCAAAGAATATGATGCATAAAGAACAAAACTCCTCTCTCTTTTCCTTCGTGAAAGTATGAAATGAAATGACTGAAATGAGTGAGATCGCATTCCCATCCGATTCATTAAGTGATAAGAGAGGTTTTGACTAAAATACCCTTCATAGAACGGTTAGCATTAACAAATTTTGGAGGGTATTTTTGTAAACCATTTCGGATCGTGACTATCCAATGGGCATATGTGGCGTGCCCATACACAACTCAAAAATTTTCGAATCCCAGATTTGATGATCCGAAATATGCTCATGAATACTATTCACATGTTTAGATCCCGTTCATTAACGTTCGGATTCGGACGATCCATCGGACCGTCCGGATCCATTGACACCCCTAAATGGGACCAACTATCTAGAGTGGGCTCCCCTTAAACAACGACTTTAGATAATGAAGCCAAAGGGACGAGATATCTCCCTCTTCCATTCACATTTCAGACAGTCTCTCTTTCAACAGCGCGCCATGTCTTGGAGCATCAGCTTTAGCCGTTGGTCATCCTTGAAAAAGCTCCAAAACCCCACAAGAAACAACCCTCTTCTTCTCCTCCTCCTCTTTTCCTCCTCTTCTACTTCAACTGCTTTGCCTCCTCCAATCCGAGTCTCACTCACTGAGTCCGCAGGCCGAGGCACATTCGCCACCCGCAAAATCGGCACAGGTGAACTCATCCACACTGCAAAACCCTTGCTCACTCACCCTTCCCTCTCCCTTCTCCACCAGGTATATATAAATTCATTCCTTTTCTTCTTTTCTTCTCCCAATTCTAACCCTCATTAAAAAAACCTCAATGGGGTCTTGATCATTTTATTAGATAATGCAATTTCTCAACATGTTCTTGTCATCTTCAAGAAATTTTGGGTTTATTTTGATGTGAGCCCATAAAATAATGTGTGTGCAATTGGGGCAGTTTTACAGATAAACTGCAATCTATAAAATAAAATAAAATACCCAAATGACATCTAATGTATATGTGATCTAGGTCTGTTATTTATGCCTGAAGAGATTGGGAATGAAAGCTTCTGAAGCTTGCCTTTCTTCTCCACATGTCGATCCAACCTCTCATTTCTGCAGTGAGGAATGCAGAGATAACTCAAAGGTTTATTTTATTGTGAAAGATTGTTGATTTTACTTTTTATGCTTGGTAACACTTCTGCACTCTCTTAGGCCTTTTTTGAAGTCGAGAGGAAAGCTGATTGGTCGGCATATGATGATCACTGCAAGTACGAACCGTATCTCCATAGTTAGGATCATGTTTAATTCGTATACTCAGGATCATGTTTAACTCGAATTGCATCACTGTGGGATTTCAATTTGGTACCTAGAATTCTACACCCTAAAATTTTGCCTGTTATATGGTTTGTGAGTGTGTGAAATCTTAATGCACAATGAAACATTGATATTTTTGTTTAACACACGCCTGTATATAATATATTGCGTGAAATCTATCGCATAAGCTTAATTTTCTTTCATGTGTTTTTTGTTTTTTGAAATGGAATTTTCTTTTGAGTGTTTGCGACGAGAAAATACTCTCACTGAAAAAAAAAAAAAAAAAACAAAGAAAAATTTGTTCCCTCTTGCAATATATTAGATTTTGTAGGTGAGCAATGAAAAATTATTTTATTGTGCATCCATTTAGGTAGTTGGAAAGCATTACATGCTGTTCTTCTTACTTTTTTGTCCTTTTTTTTTTTTTTTGAAGAATGCGGGGGTTGAAATATCCGTTTTTGGTGATGCGCTTGGCTTGTATGGTTATATCAGGTTCAGCATCTTTAGACTGTCTTGACATACTCCAGCCAGCCAGTTTGTCGTTTGAAATGATTTCAGAGGTGAGGACCTTGGAATTTTATCTGAATCAGGAATAGAGACATGAAAAGCTCGGCTAATAGCATTGTTCCAGTGAGAAATATTTTTAATTACAAACATCTGGAGAACCGCCTACACTGCAGTACATTTCATTGCGGTGTGCAGAAGGCTGAACATTTCTTGTTCTTGCATCTATATCAAAGGGAACCCACATTGCTATTCAGATTATTATGTTTTCTTTTATTCCATTGATAATCTTTTATGTGTCATTTTTTAATTCCTAGATGGAAAAGGAGTTTGAATTGTTGAGGCACACTTTGATGAAAGCAGGGATCAAGAACAAACACATAGCATGTATCCTTTGTGTGGGAGAAATTATTATCCTAGTCTCACTAATATCCTATGTTACATAGACTCTTCTGGATGGTTGAATTACCCATGTTGGATGGTTCAAATTCTGACACTCCATGTATTTGGGAAATACTTTTAGATTTCCTTTTTAACTCCACTAACATCAATTTACATTTACCACATGTTTGAGCCCTATCCCTTCCAACAGTAAACTTTTTATTTTATTTTATATGGAATAAAACATTAATCTTACATAAAAATTTCCTATTTTCATTTTACGGTTCTATCAATAGAAGTATTATATTTCTAAACTTGACGAAATCATAATGCCAAATCCACAAATCCTACTTTGCCACCCCGTACACATTCTGTATTGCAACAGTCAGATGTAACATAACTGTTTTTGCTTGCCTTGCTACCCTGGTAACATTTTTAGCATGTTTTTAAGAAACAAGTTTCTTTGACTTCACTAGTTCTAACGAAGGAATGGTATATCAGTGTGCTGGCACGGATTCGTATCAATGCATTTCGCATTGAATTGGTTGGTGGATCGTATGAGGATCTTCTTTCTTCTGCAGCAGCCTCTGTTGCAGCTGAAGCTGCAGTCGGAAATGCTGTTTATATGCTTCCGTCCTTCTACAATCATGACTGTGGTAAGGTTTCATTCTTCTACTCCCTTAAAGTCTAAACTTATTCCTTACTTTTATTGAGATGTCCTGTGGGTGGTATTCGTATAACTCAAAATGGAACTGAGATCTCTACATTTCAATGTAATATGATGGTAACAGGAGCATAGTTTCACACTCTTTTGGTTGTCTTATCCGCTTCTGCATGACTGGGCGTGGGGGGGGGGGGGGGAGACAATGGCGAGGTATACACTTGTCACATTAGGGAGTCCTGGTTAACTCTAGCTGGCATCTGGTCAACATGTTCCCTACAGTAAGGGGGTAAAAAAAAGTGTGCACCAGCTTTTGTGGTAGACCCGAAAACAGAGGAAATATCCATCGGAAATTATACAAGAATTTCTATTATAAAAGAAGAACCAAACAATTTTCTATTGTGAAAAATGAACAAACAATAAAATTGAGTTGAAGATACATGGGAGACTCTTGAAGTATTCGATTATAATTTGGCAATATATGCTAGCCCCAAAGAACCATAAATTACATCCCCTGTTCTCCTCTCTTAAATTCTTTCTGGCCTCATGAAATCATTTGTTGAGATGAGGTGAACTGGGACTGCTTGAGTTCTAGATACGGGGTGCCAAATATTCGTGCTTGTTCTAGTTTTTAGAAACCAACTCTTGATCCTCTCCCCCCGCCACCCCACCCCCCCCCCCCCCCCAAAAAAAAAAAAAAACACCCACCCCCCCTCTCTCCCCGTGCGCGCCTAACTGAAGACTCCTCATTTTGTTCCTACTTCTCAGTTTGGAAAAGAGAACTCCCAATAGATCGTAGCCACAACATTTTCAGAAAGCATCTTGATAAAGTCATAAAACATCTATTCCTCTAGTTGAAAATATTCCTCTCAAAGAACCCCACCCTGATGGATAAAGCAATTGCATGATCTCATTCACCCTTCCCTCGCGTAAAAATGTTTTTCTTTTTAGCATATTCCTTGTTAAATTTTTGGCTTGTTTATGAACTTTTCTTGCTTCGGTTCATCCTGGGTTGGAGAAAACTTTGAGTGCCAACAACTTATAGTAGTCCTTTTTTCACAAATCCTCTTTTGAAAATGGCAAACCTTTGATTGATTGTAGGCTTATTCTTCCATTTTTTATTGGTAATTTCATTAAATTGCAAGAAGCAAAAGCAACTCGTAATAAAGAAAGTAACATCAAAATACCAAACAAAAAGGAAAATTCATAAACAGAAAAACGAACCTCATGGAAGAAAGTCGAAAACCAAAGTAGTGTCGCTGACAACCCTGGAGTAATCAAGTCAATCTGCGTTGTAATTGGCAGAATTCCAGACGTGTCTAATGAATGTCAATGCCATGACCCTCAATCGCAGCACAAATCTCTTCTATTGCATCTGCAAGAATCCACGAGTAGTTAGAGTCATTTAGTTTCATTAAGAGAATTGCCCTCAATGATAAGGTAATCCAACCAAGTTTGTCAACAAGACGAATCTCATACATGAAGGGCATGAACCTCCACCTCGTTAGAGTCTGTCTATGATCCTTTGGGGTTGGGCCTTAAAATCCAGACGGATCCTTACTTTAAATACACAATCAGTTCCCGATTCATTGACATCTTTCTATGATCGTTTGCAAATGAAAAAAAAAAAAACATCATCTTTACAAAGCTTGGGTTCAAAATCCTCCTTCATATGCATGTGTTATTTTTTTTTCTCCATCCTTCACTAAGGACCTTGTCCGGCAGGCAGGATTTTTTGTTTTTTCATGATAAATTAGTGTCTCCAAGTGATGAGAGAAAGCTAGGTCAGGTGGGAGGAGGAGAGATTTGAGAGGGAACGATTGCGATGAGGGTCAGGAGTGGCTAAAAATTAGGAAATGGTCAATCCTATTTTGAGTAGGCCTTTTGGTTTCCTGAATTTTAGCCACTTCTCACCACTTGAGACACTAGTTTCATGATTTTTAGCCACTTCACCACTTGGAGACACTAGTTTATCATGGGGGAAAAATTCATGGTACCCAAACATGCCCTAAAGATTTGTGTTTTTCTTTTCCCTATAACATCTTGATTATAATTTAATGGTCTCCCAAGCAATAAGTGGCATGCTTACATTGGGACCACACTGCACGTCCTCTGTACTTGGGTCCCCTAAAAGAGAAAATTAAGTAACGAGTAGAAACATGTACTTCACCTCCCTTCATGAACCATTGTATCTTGTACGTTTTGTGCTGCTCTTCTTCTTTCAAGTGCATTTTGTCCACCATATTGCTTGAATATGTTTCCATTGGATCATTCACTTGTAAAATAACATAACTTTCCTCCCTAGGTACACCTTGTTTGAAAGATGTTAGATAGCTGTCATGTCTCTTCATCGATGATCTTTGGTGGTGAAAACAGTATCTTTTGAATCAATAAATGCTCTCCACTTTGTGATTTTTGGTGAGAGAATCATCTCGCATGTCTTGACCCTTCTCACTCCAACTATCCTTCATGTAAAGCCTCTATTGTGTCGTTTTCACATGTGTTGCCCCTGTTTCTCCTTTGTTGTTCTTATGATCTTGTATTTTACTTATGCCACGTATGGCTTGAGCATTCTGCTGCAGGGGGAGGATGCTGTTAATATTATTTTTCTGAAGAATTTCCTTAATGTTATAAAGCATCAGCTAGTAAACTCGACGAGATCTTGAGGATTGCGGTCTTCTGACACCATAGCCCTTGTAGGTCCTAAAGAGTGTATTATAAATTACAAACTCAGCATTTCCTAAGTTTGCAGTGTAATAACTGCAATCTTTCTTATGTGCTGGTTTGTTTCTCATGGGCTCAATTTTATATTGATCAATGGAACTATGACCCCTTTCCCACACTAATAATTGTGCAAAATACACACTGCATGCTCGTTTATGTGAAGCTTCCCTATATTGTGTAATTTCAGTCAGTACAAGTGTCACACTTATTGCAGCTGGGAGTTTTTCCTCACAAATTGTGGATCATCTTATGCTGCTCCATTTGTTGGAAGTTTGCTTCCCATTCCATATCAAATTAACATATGGTAGACCACCAAGTTCATGCTATACATTTTGCTTGTAATCTCTATCTATAGTTGTAGTATTGAATGTTCTAACTTAAAAAGAAGTGGCTGAGCTGAGTATTTTGCCATTTTCAGATCCAAATGCGCACATTGTATGGATAGATAATGCAGATGCAAGATTGAAAGCCCTTCGCGACATTGAAGAAGGTTTAAGTACCTCGAAACATTCATCATTTTTTTTGGAATCAATCACCTTATTAACAATGCCAGAATTACATTAGAACTGTATCCGAATCTTATTTGGTGACAGGAGAGGAGCTTTGCATCTGCTACATTGATGCGAGTATGGATCATGATGCTCGACAGACCCTCCTTAATGAAGGGTTTGGTTTTCAGTGTCGTTGTCTTCGCTGTATGTCTGGCGATTAGAGAAAAAGCATTGCATTGATCATGCTTATATCTGGTTTCTGCGACTTTCGATTCTGTCAAATTTGCTGTAATAACCTTCAATTTTATTTAAAAAGATTATCCTTATAATATCAATTAACAGTTGGACTTCTCAACACTTCCACTTCTTTAGGGCCTCTTTGGCTACCAACAAAATTTTACCTTATTCGCAAATAGCTCTTTGAAGAAAATCTTACCTGCAAATGGGACATTAAAGCCACTTTGGAAGATTATACAAAAAAAACAAAAAAACAAACAGTATATACATAAATAAATTTTAGAGGGTATCCAAAGAGGCCCTTTATCTCTTTGATCTGTTTATGTAACGAAGGAAATAGATAATTAAATCCCCGATTATCTAAAAACATTTAAAATTACACAAATAACTCTAAGTGTATATAGGTGTACATGCAAATAATTTTTAGAGGGTATATAAAGAGGGCCTCAATCTCTTTGATATTGGTTTATCAAGTGCTTGCAAAGGGGCAAGGAAGCTGGGGGAGGAAGAGAATTGAGAGGACATTTGTGAGGAGAGTTTGATGTGGCTGAAAAAAAAGGAAAACAAAAACTCTATTTTTTGTCACTTTGCATCATCTCCTCAGTCATTCCCTCTCAATTCTCCTTCTCTCAACAGTCCACACTTGGCAAGCTAATATTCCATGGGAAAAAAATCCATGGTTGCCAAACATTGCCTTTAAAAGATTATGAAATGAAAATATGAAATTGCCTCTTGATATTGCTGGAATTGTTTTATGACTGATATGTAAATTGTATAAGGAAAGTGGACTTTGAGGCGTGCACGAAACACTTTCCTTAAGGCTTTATTCGCTCTCACTTGTTTTCACAAATTTGCTACGAGATTATGCGAATATCCTCTAGGATACAACCAAGTCTCGGTGGAATCTACAAGTAGCAAATCTTGGAGAATTCCCAAATAAATTTCTAAAAGGAATAATTCAAATATATGGCAAATGCTCGAGAGAATGTTAAAGAGAGCAAGAAAGTCAAAATTCTGAGTTCGTTAGTTTTTTATTTTAGGAGACTACACCCTCTATTTATAGGAGTGAAAACATCTATTTGGAAAGGTACATCCTTCAAGAATGGTTACACCCTTTCAAGAATTGACACACCCACCCTTTCAAGGATGGACACCATTTCAAACTGATGCCGTTCCAAATTAATGCCTCCTTTGAAAAATATGCCTTTTCAAAAATTCCAACAATCCCCCACTTTTGTTTGTAAACAATTTATTTAAAAATACTTGTCAAACATTTGCCATAATTCATAGTCTTGTATGCTTAAAGATGGTATCTTACAATTTAAAACCACCTCTTAGTTTAAATATCTCAAAGTTGTATCAAAATGAACGGTGTCTGCATATTAAACCAACATTTTAAGTAATACAACCGGAAGTACTAAACACATACAATTCCCTTATTCCTAATAAGAAAATCATTTACACATTGCACTATTATGGCCATGTGCTATATCCTTATTCATGAACCTCTCGAGAATAAACCATAATTCTCTAAAGAAGCGGCACCACTTCCTTGTTCATATAGGTGAAGTTTTCTTGTGTCTTCGTTACTATAACACATTTAAAACTTCATTAAGAAATTAATTCAACCTCAAATTCGTAACGGAAAGTATTGTCCCAAGGTAGTTAGGGCTAATAGATGGACAATACCTATCAGTCACTCATAGTAACTTGTTTTTACCCCTTAAAACCTGAGAACTAGAAGTTTTCTAGAACTAGGTTGGATTGCCATTATTGCTGACTATTAATGGTTTTAAGCCACATATCAATAGTAGTACTCTTTACTAAGTCTCTAGACAAAGCCTTAGTAAATGGATCAACCAAGTTTTTACTTGTCTTTACATAGACAATTGTAATGCCATCTTGTATCAATTGTCTCACAAACTCATGTCTAAGACTTATATGTCTAGACTTACCATTATAAGCATTATTATAAGCCCTTGATAAAGAAGCTTGACTATCACAATAAATTCTAACTGGACGAATAGGATTAGACCACAATTTAAGGTCTAGCAATAAATTTTTAATCCATTCGGCTTCCTTTCCAGTTGCCGCTAAGGCAATAAATTCGGATTCCATCGTTGAGTGTGAGATACAAGTTTGTTTCTTGCTTGCCCAAGAAACGGCACCCCCACCAAGGGTGAAAATCCATCCAAAAGTGGATTTATTATCTCCCACATTTGTAATCCAACTCGCATCAGTATAGCCTTCTAGTACAGCAGGGAAATTATTATAATAAAGTCCCAGTCCAGTAGTCTTCTTTAGATATCCCAAAACCCTACCAATGGCTTGCCAATGTGATGTACTAGGGTTACTAGTGTACCTACTAAGTTTACACACCGAATAAGAAATATCTGGCCTCGTGCAGTAGCACACATTAAACTACCAATAGTACTTGCATATTCAATTTGTGCAACAACCCTGCCAGTATTATTTTATAACTTAATACTCGCATCAAAAGGAGTATGGACTCCATTATGGGCAACAACACTATTAGTAGATTTACCTAAAGGTTCTAAACCTATTGGATGTAAGTGGGTATTTCGAAGGAAATACAATACTGATGGTACTATTCTAGCATTTAAAGCTAGATTAGTGGCTAAAGGGTTTAGACAAAAAGAAGGTATTGACTATTTTGATACATATGCTCCTGTGGCACGTATCACTTTTGTTAGAATTCTTATAGCTTTGCCATCCTTATATAATCTTTACATTCATCAAATGGATGTCAAAACCGCATTTTTAAATGGAGATTTAAATGAGTAAGTTTATGTGGACCAACCTGAAGGGTTTACCCTACCTAGTAATGAACATAAAGTTTGTAAATTGATTAAATCGCTTTATGGATTAAAACAGTGATTTTATTCATAATTCTGGTGATAGATGCATTGATTCTAAATTTACTAAAGACTATGGTGTTATAGTTTGTTTATATGTAGATGACATGTTGACATGTTATTAATTCCAACAGGAATACCTTTAATATATTCCCCTTGTCATTTGTACAGAGATAACTTATGAAGATTTATCTAGACCATGGATGTTGGGTGGTTGATCTAGATCATCCATTAATGCGGGCCCTTCCTTATCTTTGAAAGCTGTTTAACGGACGTAGTGATCGATCAGTAGGGTCGATTTATGTAATAGGACCCACCGGATAGTCTGTGTTTGAGATTTTTTTCCTTTGTCAAATTTTGGTAAAAAAAAAGGGTAAAAACCAATGAAAGCTAATGCTACTTTGATGTGCTAATCTCAATATTCATAACTGTAAATAACAAAAGGTAGTAGAAAAAGGGAAGACAAAAGCATTTGCGTCTGCCGGGAGTCGAAACCGGGTCTATTGCTTGGAAGGCAATTATCCTAACCGTTGGACTACAAACGCCTTCGGATGGCTAAGGCAGTTGCCAGAGTTTATTTAAAAACAAAGGAGAAAGGAGAAGATGTTGAGTCCCTGCCTACTACTGAAGTAGATACTTCCATCATCTGTAAAAAATTATTCACATGGATGCTACCAACCTCCTCACTTTGTTTTATGCATTATCTTCTCACTGCTGTTAAAAATACTAAGCATGGTATCAACATCCAAGCAGAAGAGTTTAGTCTTAGCTTAGTTAGCCCAATTGGGTAAAGGCTTTGTTGTGCAACCTTTCAATCCCAGCTCACCTCTTAAAAAAAAGAAGAGGATTCAATTAGAAGAGTGTAAAACAAAGTGAATAGTGCCATTATCAAGATGTATTAGAGTGGATATTAATTAGAAAAGTATAAAATTAAAGAGAGGAGTGTCAGTATTAAAACAAGGGAGTGTGAATAAAAACCCCTCACTAAAATAATATCTAAAGAGTCCCTTCAAAATTTTCTACCCAAAAATACATAAAAGGATAGTGCAGTGATAAATCGACTCCCCAAATGGATGAATCGACTCCCCATGTGTCTTTCACATTAATAAATCACACAAACTGAACTGTGCTGTTGAAAATTGACAAAAACAAAGAAAAAAAAAAGGCCGCAAGGGCGCCCCATTGGACCCACATGACTGCCCTACATTAAACTTTGCATTTGTCACTGTAATAATGACATGGATCCAATGGGGCATCCTTGTTGTTGGTTTTTTTTTTGCAAAGCGCCCTTCAATTTAGCATTCCTTTAGTTGTAGGGAAATAATTTATGCGCTCCAATGTTTTGATAAACATGCGCTCCAACTTTTGTCGTGTAGTATTTAAAGGGCTGTCAGAGGAATATTAGGGTTCTGAAAAAGCAGTTAAAGCCCTTAAATACTACACGACAAACGAGTGGAGCGCATGTTTATCAAAAGATTGAAGCCCTGAAATCATTTCCAATTAAAGGTATTTTATTGTTTGGTCAAACTATATGATGGAATTAATGGTTTTTTTATTGCCCCCATTTGAAAATTTTTAATTTAAAATATACTTATTTCCAATTATACATTAAAAAAAAAAAAGTAGATGGTGAGAGGGCAGGTCTTTATTGATATCTTAGAAAATCTCAGGTGGTTTGATGCAATTTGTTGTGGATAATGCCAATGTAGGTGGGCCCAATCTGGATATTTATGGATATAATTTCTCCTCAAAAAAACAGCCACCTACTACTTCCATTTAATTACTTATAAGTCTCTTTTTTGACAGAAATTCTAAGGGAGATTATATTTTCACCCCCTCTGCAGTACGTATGCGCCCCCCTGTTGACGTCAAATCACGTTATAATGGGAAAAGACAAAAATAGTCTCATTTGCTAAATAGTTTTGATAATGGCACTACCCACTTTGTCTTTTACTTTTATAATTAGCTTTCCACAGCTGTTAAGGGGGAATCAGTCGTGCAGGATTTTAATGTGCGGACTTCAAGATATTGTCCATGACTCTCTGGGGACTTGGACTTTAATGTTCTTGGGACTCTGGGGGCACTCCAGCGGAGACTTTTTAGAGTCATGCAGACATTTAAATTACCCGTTAGTCATCAACAAATACATGAATTTGAAGTCCTAGAGTTTTAATAATCAATTTTTACTATGATCTCATAGATTTGTGAGCCCTACTAAAATATCTAAGTAATATTGTGCATTTGTGGGTCCTACTAAGTGCAAGGCCAAAGTAGTCATTTCACTTTGGATATGGTCATAGACTCATCTTTCAAGGCTGATAATCAGTTATTTGTTAGATTGATCTAAGCTGTCCACTTGAAAGGGCTTGGTTTGGATCTCCTATAGCCCCAAAAATCAGGCCAACACACCTATATTCCTCTATGACTCCACCTCAACCAATCACACCCGTCCATCTCATCCAATAATTGAATGGCCTATTGTTTGGGCCCACCAATAGACATATGAAAGCTAATTACCTGATCTCATATAGCACTTATAATCCTTCTATCCAAATAGTTTCTCTTGCCAAAAAAAAAACAAAGAAGAAAATTGTAAGAACCCAAAATTTTGTGTTCCTCTTCTCTTGAAAGGGTGCACATATTAAAAAGTGGGGTTGTAAAATTCCTCCCTTGCAATTTCTCTCAAGGTTCGGACGGTCTTTCTCTGACTGACTAAAAGTTGGTCCCGCAACAATTTACCCATACATGTCAAATCACTCAGCCTATTCGAACGATCTCCAGTGATAATTGTGTGTGGTCAAAAGTCCAAGGAGAATAATGAATATAAAAAAGGAAATTGATATCAGCACAACTTTTATAACTGCACCAACCAATCTTGTCGTTTATTGAGCTGTCAAGGGTTATTACAGTTGCCCAAAAAGGAACAGACAAGCTGAGTTTGTGCAATTATTAAGAACGGTAGTTTGGATATCATTTCAATAAAAAAAATACACAAATTTCTCTTCTAGAATGGATTGATTTTGTGAGAGAAAACATAAAAAGGCAATGGCCAGGGAAGGTATGTCTGGTCAGCGCCACCATTATTAGGTTTCAGGTCTAATAAAACCCAAAACCCAGAATTCTTGTCAAAGGAAAAGAACAGATTCTGAGAGAAAACAGAGATTTTCTCTCAATCAAATGAAGATTATGGAAATTATTCCTTTGTGGCAAGTTCTCTCTCTTTCTGGGATCATTTTTTGGATTTTCATCTCCTCATTTCTCAACCTGACCCACAAAGTCAGATCACTTCTCCAAACATCCATCACCCACCTAGTTGTTAATGGCACTCCCTTCATCCTTCACATCCAGGTAAACAAAACCCATATGACCATTCTCTTTGAATCTCTTCAAAAGATGGCAATTTTGAGATTTTTTGAGATTTTGGGGTTTGTTTCTTGCAGGGCTTTCAGCATGTTGTCTTTGATACTTTTTTCTCTGCTATTTCATGTGTTGTCTCTGTGCCATTTTACACTGCTTTCCTTCCTCTGCTCTTCTGGGTAGGTTTTTTTTTTTATTTTTTATCTTGATTGAATTTTTTTTATTGTTGTTCATAAGTTTCGGGTTGTTGGTATTTCAATGATTTCTTGGTTGTTCTTGTATTATTTGTAGAGTGGGCATAGCAAATTGGGTAGACAGATGACACTTTTGATGGCTTTCTGTGATTATTTAGGGAATGCTATTAAGGTATTTGCTTCTCCATAATGGGGTCTTTATGTTGTTTCATTTTTGTATTTGCCTTTTTATCCAGTGTATGTAATAATTTTGGGTGTTTGTGTGTGGGTGGTAAGGATGTAGTATCAGCTCCTAGACCCAATTCTCCACCTGTTAGGAGAATAACAGCTACTAAAGATGAGAAAGAAAATGCATTGGAATATGGATTGCCTTCTTCTCATACTCTCAACACAGTTTGCCTCTCTGGGTATCTTCTAGATTCTTCTATTTTGTTCTTAATTGGTTATGGTAATCATATTGAGTACCAAAATAATTCTGTTCTTGAATTTGAGGGTGTTGCAGATATCTATTGTACTATGTTTTGGCAAATAGCTCTGATACCAATGGTGTTGTAATCTTGGCTGGAATTTTCATGGTTTGCGTGCTTGTAGGGCTCATTGGCTTTGGTGGGTTTGTAATCCCTGTTTTTTTATGCGGATTTTTCTGTTAAGATCTTTGTAGGTTTCGTTGATCTTGCTTTGTATTTCTCACTTGAAATTTTGCTTTGTTTTAGGAAGGATTTACCTTGGCATGCACAGTGCGATTGATGTCGTAGGTGGACTTGTTGTCGGGCTTGTGATCCTTCGATTTTGGATTTTGATTCATGATTACGTTGACAGTTTTATCATATCTGGACAGAATGGTACGTGTTTTGGAAATTCTCTACTTTTTTTATATGGATTCTTTTTCTTTCATTGGTAAAATCAAATGTAACTTTTACTCAATTATGAGAATTGTTGTTCCTTTTCGGGCCGATTTCTTTCATTAATGTTGTTACCTTGTTGCTAACTTTGTATTGCAGTTATAGCCTTCTCGGCCGCCCTTTCTGTATTATCGCTCTTTGCTTATCCAACACCAGAGCTTCCAACTCCAAGCTTTGAGTATCATGCAGCCTTCACTGGTGTTGCTTTTGGGATAGTAAGCACAAAGCGTCTCACCTTTTCCATATCAAAACTTATCATTAATTTATGAATTCCCTCATCTTTTTTTTTGGGGGGGGGGGGGAAATGACAAGCCAATATTAGGAAATTTGACTTTAAGACACTGATACTTGGAGCAAATTTTCTCATATCTAGATTTTTCCGCACTATTGACAATGCGCGACCGTGTTTTGATACTGAGACAAAATCATCTTGTTTTACATGTTTTAACCAGCTGTCAAACAGCTATTACAATTCCCCAAAAGCTATTTGACAGCTGGTTAGAGCATGTAAAACCAAGATTGCTAGAGCGGGAAGCGGAAGCAGGAAATGGAGGCTCTCTTAACAAAACCATTAGTCACTTTCCACAACACTAAATGAAACAAGGAGAAAATATAAAATAACAATATTAGGAGAAGCTACGTACAGAAACTAAAATGGAGACTGGAGTTGATAGAGAGAGACTGGAGATTTTTGACTTCATCCCTCCTTGAGGCTACGAACTGACCACCCAGGTTGTGGGGTCTGTTTTCTCTATTAATAAAAATTTTCATCATTCGAAAAAAAAAAAAACAAGGCAGTGAACTCTGAGGAACGAGTGATGACTGATTGGACATGTGACTCAAAATTGGGGACATGATTATTCGTCGAACCTTCAAGCTCAAAGCATATCGGGTCATAATTTCAGTTTTCAGATCTAGTTGCATACCCATTAGAAATTTCCTTCTCCATGGAAACCCTTACCCCAGGATTGAGCCTTTGGCTCAATGGTCAAGACTTGGTTCATCAACCTGGAGGTCGGAGGTTCAATCCCAGCTTACCTACGCAAAAAAGGAAGCCCTTACCAACCAAAAAAGAAGGAAGTAAACCCTACAGCCCAAAGTGGCGAAGAACAAATAGAATTTGCTACGAAAGCTGGCTAAGGGGGTATTTCTGCGTATGAGAACATCGCAATGGAGGTTATAGCCGAAATAGGATTCGGCTCCCAATTACATTTTTTTAGCCAGTAGGAAACTTCACATTTTACTTCGTGCCCATCTCAGTGAGACCCAGTCACAGCATGCCTTTTCTTCCTAATTGGCCTAATTTATTCCCATTGTTTTGAGAGAAACTATTCAAACTAACCTTATTTATTGAAACTGTGGTAGATGATTCCAATCTTATTCACCCTTAATGGATTAGAACCTTAAAATTTTCAGTGGGCATCTCTCTCCACTTGAGGGCTTTCTGCAGTAAGATTCTGTACTATTTGATGAAATTGGCCGTACATTGTACCCGAGGAAATTTGTGCTTGAAAAAAATTGATTAGGTCATGTTAAATAAAACTTTTTCTCAAAAAGTCTTAATGGTGCCACTAAGTTTAACTAATTTTGCAACCCAAATTGGGGTTTAATGGAGTGATATTCTGCATGCTCAACTTTTTTACTTGGTAAATACCATGATCTGATGTTTCTGTGTTTCCCATAATATGCTTTGAGTTGGGGAGTGATAAATCGACTCCCCATGTGTCTTTCTCTCTCCTCTCTCTAACGCAGAGGAGAGAGAAAGACACATGGGGAGTCGATTTAAGATATTTGGGAGTCGATTTATCACTGCCCTTTAAGTTTCAAATGTGAAATTTGATATATTTTATTAAATAACTTACCACTTCTCACTAATTAAATAATTTAACACTTCTCACTAACAACCTCGGTACATGACACCGCTTATCAATGGATCTGCGTGTGAAAATCAATGTAACAAATCGAAACTGGAATGCTCCAATTAAAGCTTAGCAATTAAATAAAAAAATATTTTAACATGTTAACATGTCAAAATGCACATTTCTCATGTTGATGTATTGAAATTTGCTGCTATTGGGTGACAAACTTGTGTTGCTTCTCGAGGAAAGTGCTTGACCATGGTTGCTTAACAACTAATCTTATGATAGTCAGAAACCTTATGAACCAGAAAAATAGTTCTCTCATTTATGTGCAATAGTGTGCAATAGCATGATTAGGGTAAATTGATCTTTGTAGAAGGCGGTATGGGGAAGCAGTGATGTTCAGTTGTTTTAGCGGCTGACAGAAAGAAAGAAATAGAATTCTTTTTTTCTTTTTTTTATGAATGGTAAGAACTAGAATTCTTAGCCAACTAGAGAATGCTAGTATTCAGTTAATTATTCTAAAACTGAATGGGAACGTATTCTTATTTTTCGTATCTTCGGTGAAGATGTTTATTGGAGGCAGCGTGATGCTTGGATTCATAGCTAAAGTGTCCAAAGAACCATATGTTTCAACTGGAAGTGCCTAGAGTGAGAGTCAAACAATTTGTGGGTCATGTCTTGGTTCTATAGTCCTTGGAGCTTTCATATCAGTATGGATTGTTTTTCTTGAGAACCACAAAGAACTTCAGGACAGTGCACGAGTTGTACTTGCATTTATTAGCTCTTCCAGGAGATTGATTTGCCATCATCAGGTTTATAGAAGCTCATGTATGTGTTACCCAACACAGAGAGGAATCTTGGTTGCAATATTACTATTTGTCAGGGAAAAAAATTCAATCCATTCTATCTCCTGATACTTAGGATGCAGTGGAAAGTAGGGGCGACTTGTGGAGAGGAAATTTTCAATCCATTCAATACATCACGTATTATAATCACGGAAGGGGCGACCTGTGGAGAGGCCTACCTGGTAAAACCAGCCAAAGTAAAAGCGGGTGAAAGTTACCATAGAGTGGGCTGCCGAGGAAGGGGGTTAAGAAATCTATTGTACTCATGCATTAAAAGAGGTCAAACATGTTATCGACTTGATGGGAAAAGAGGGAGCGGAGCAGGAGCCCACGAAGACTCACTATCAGTAGTGATATCTTAGTATGTTAAGGATAGCATTGAAGTGGTAGTGGCTGTAGCAGTTGGAGTGTTGGATCTAGTGGGATGCCTTTCCCCTCGCTGTACTTGAACTGTTCATTTTAATAAATTTCTGTTACCTTTTATAAAAAAATAAAAAATTTCTGCTCCTTTTGTGCTTTTATTTCTCTTCATTTCTAATAAATCTTCTTCTATCTTTCAAAATGAAAAAGAAAATTTTGAGGGCAGCTTTCATGCCAAAAGATGGATCAGAAAATTATCGTTATTCATATGTACATGGAGTTTCTGCATCAATTTCCATTTGCTATTAGAACTTGGATTATAGAAGTCATGCAATTTAGCTTCAAGCTGTCTTTGTGGATTCTTTTGGAATTAAGATTGAAAAACACAGTCCAATACATTCCAACTAAAAGTTAAAAAAAAAGAAAAAAAAGAAGAAAGAACCGAAACATATTTTATGATGTTATTACATGAATCTTGCTGTCCACTGACATCGCATAACATTTAGCTATTTTCTAGATTTAAGATCCTTTCTCTTATTTCTTTTAGTTGCTTGATGGGCTAACTAAATTTTCCAGAGTTGGGCTGCTACTCTTGTTTACATAATGAAATGTTTTCGGCTGTTGTAGGTTACAGGAGTCCACCAGACTTACCTTCAGTTTCACCATGACAACGTTCCACATATCTTTAGCCCACAACTCACCATGACAAAGTTCCTTGGAAGGACATTTGTGGGCATTCCTACGATTCTGATAGTGAAGTTTTGCACCAAGGCTCTAGCTAAATGGATGCTCCCTGTAATATGCAACACTTTGGGCATCCCCATAAGCTCGTCATGCTACATCTCTGCACTCAAAGAGTCTGTTGCCAGTATAGAGGACGGCGAGAGCATCCTGGCACTAAAAGAGTCTGTTGCAAGTATAGAGGAGGGCGAGAGCATCCCGGCACTAAAAGAGTCTGTTGCAAGTATAGAGGACGGCGAGAGCATCCCGGCACTAAAAGAGTCTGTTGCAAGTATAGAGGACGGCGAGAGCGAGCGATTGGGTTATCTTCAGAGGATGTGCTTCTCCTCTCAGGAGTCTTATGATGTCGACACCGGCATAAGGTTTCTTCAGTATGCAGGCCTTGCATGGTCAGTAGTCAATTTGGTTCCATTGATATTCTCTCATTTGAGGTTGTAGCAAGATTCCAGATTGAGGTTTGATTGATTGTACACTATTTACGTAGAACTCGTTTCATATTTGCGCTCATGAGTTAATAATAGGAATTATTCTTTTTGTATATTTCTAATTTGTTTGCTTAAACTTAGTTTGGCTTTCGAGCCATACTTGTAATTTGTAAAGACCACACGCTTTTAGAACTCCTAAATTACTAAAATTAGTGATAGTAATTGCAGAATTGTGATGGTATTCCTGTGCATTGACAACTTTGAAATTACTCAAATTGCCAGCTTGTTGCCGTATGAGAAAGATCATACAATATGGAAGAACCCATGATTGTTTGAGTATATAACATAAAGAAGTAAGCAGAGTAAGTTTTCAGTCACAGAAAATGTAAGAGATGAGGGGCATCTGTTTTGGATTGTAGGTGAATGTGGTTGAAGTTACCATCCACGAATAGACGCTTGCAATCCAATCTAGCACATTGCTTCTAGTCATTTTTTCTACAAATATATCATATATTTGCCAGTGGTTAGGATTGATTTGAGGCATCTTCACGCGCTCACCTGTGCAACAGTCCAGATCATCCCCGGCGTCCTTATTGGAGGTCCCTTGCCAGCTAGTGAGAAAATGAGGCACCATCAATCTCCGCTATTCAACCATATGATTATGGTAGACCCCCTCTTTTGAAACACTATCAATGCTAATGAAGAGCCCATACCCCCGATCCAAACCCCATACCCGAATTCAAACACCGCCAAAAGCACAATAAGCCCAAATTGTTTAGATGATCCAAAGCATTCATTTGATGGACCCGACACAGATAATGAGTGCCTAAAAAATCAGCTCCATAGGATGATCCTAACCCTTCGATCTGTCGACGAACCGTAAACAGAGCGGGTCTACCTCACCTCAGGGGTTGTAGTTGGTGACTTTTAAAAGTCAGGGTTATAGTTGAAAATGAGAAAGTTGATGGGGTGTATCTGTATTTTTCCCTTATTATAATTCTACACAAATTTGGCTTATTTGCAAGTGGGATGGTTCTGAATTTCTTTTAATTATTAAATAATAAATTTCTTTGTAACTACTGAATATCTTAAGCACAAAACTTTCTCTACAACTACTATATTATAGGGATTTGTTAGGGACCATCATGGGCCGGCTGTTACATGAGTACAACCACCTCAGACGAATTAAATGAATAAGACAAAACCTGTTGAAAATTGAGCCTACGTAGCTGTTTGCGCATGCAACAGCCAACCCGCGAAATGCCTTCTGGGGTGGTCCCTAGCAAAGCCCTTATATTATATACCTTTTAAAAGTTGGTTTCTTTGTAGCTATTAAATACCTTACATTATTAAAGTTAGAACCCTATTTTGTCCACATAAAATTTTAGGGAAAATTACCAATGGGGGACAAACATTTTGCAGAATTATCAACTGGACCCAGGCTTTTCAGAAATTACCAATGGGGGACAAAATCTGTCTTTTCAGTAAAAGCTGGACAAAAATACCCTTTGGCATATAAAACACGTTTTGACTTTGGAAGGGGGTTTTCAAGTCTCTACGATTGGGGTTATTAGGTATCAAAATGGGGTTACCAATTTTAGAACGGGGTTTTCAAGTCCCTAAAAATTGACCGAGAGTTCTGGAGTTTTGAAAGAGGGTTTTCAAGTCTTTAGGAATGGGGTTATCTAGTATAAAAAATGGAGTTACCAATTTCTGAATGGGCTTATCAAATCCTTGAAAATTGGCCGAGGGTATTGGAGTTTTGGAATGGAATTTTCAAATCTCTAGGATTGGGGTTATCAAGTATCAAAATAGGGTTACTAATAACCCCAATCGTAGAGACTTGAAAACCCCCTTCCAAAGTCAAAACGTGTTTTATATGCCAAAGGGTATTTTCGTCCAGCTTTTACTGAAAAGACAGATTTTGTCCCCCATTGGTAATTTCTGAAAAGCCTGGGTCCAGTTGATAATTCTGCCTAATGTTTGTCCCCCATTGGTAATTGGTCCAAAATTTTATTAAAAAAAGCTTGCATTTTTTGTATGAAATTGTTTTCGTGTGTACCACTTCTTCTTGTGATTTTCAAAGCAATTTCCCCATCAGATACCCAAAGAGTGCCCAATATCAATACACGTGCATTTTTCAATAGAAATTGCAATAGGATTATTTGATTAATGCCCCCCTTAGTCTAAATGGGACCAAACTACTTTTTCAAAGGGTATCTTCAATAGGTCAATTGGTATTGATCAAACGAAGATAGTTTATTTGGAGAATGGATCCATTGGCTTGCAGATCAAACAGAAAGAGGCCACAAGAAAGCAATTTATATTTCGTTTCTGGAAAGAATGCTCCACATCTCATCGTTGTGTCAATAAGCCTCATTTTTCTTCAATGAACCAACCTCAAGATTACACCTTGATAATGTTCCTCAGAAGCTGAGAAGCATGCCTTCAGCTTTGAGTTAAAGATCCAAGGTTGGATGCATCTTATATTAAAGTACCGAAGCTCATTGAATGAAGACCAAAAGGAAAAACAGCTATCAAAAAGTGCCAAACATAACATCAGCTAAATCAAGACTGAAATAATAGAAAGCACCCTCTAAAATTAGAATCTCTTCTCTCTACAGACCCCAGAATGCAAGAAAATAAAGAAAACCACATGTTCTTCTTTGAAATGATACATGCTCTGCTTCAGCTTCACCACCAACGCCGAGGAAATCAGCACAGTTTTGAATATAAACGAATAAGTGGGGGAGCCTTACCTTTGCTCATTTTACATGCTTTCCCCACCACCAACCAAGCATAGAAGCTTGAAATTACCAATGTTAATCCGACAATAGATTTCTCAACAAATCTGCAACTCCACCATCATCCAACAAGTTTTTGCTCATGCTGCAAGAAATTCGGTAAGAACTTTCACACCCGCCTCATAAGAAGTAGTCCGGTGTTCTACGGGTTACATCAGGCTCACCTCTCCTGGGCGCAGGCTCAAACTGCAACACAGGTAACAAGTTTTCAAACTTCTTGTGTACATTCTCAGACATGCTAAATGATAAAAATTATATATATATATATATATATATATATGAGGAATATGTTCGTGCGCTTGAGCATTGGAACCAAATGGTGCACCATTCACATGGGTCCCACAATTTCTGTGAGGATCCAAACCATTCATTTGCAAGGCCCTATCATAGATAGGGTGTGTACCAAAAATCAGCTCCATTGAATCATCCTAACCCCTCCAAAAGTGGAGGGCAAAAATGGGCAGATTTGTGGTCTGTCCATTTTGACCTCCACAAATGGATGGGTTGGGATAGGGCTGGCAATTTCACCCGAAAAAGCGGGGATCCGCCCCGCCCCGCCCCGTTTGGGGAGGGGATTCTCCGATTTGAAAGGGGAAGGGGAAGGGGAAGGGGAAGGGGATTATAAAAATTCCCCGGTGCGGGGAGGGGAAGGGGAAGGGGATGGAGTTGTCCCCGCCCCGCTAATCAATGCCATTTTTTTTGTAAATTTTTAAGTGTTTTTTTTAAGGAAAACTACTAGAAACTCTGTGGATCGGCTACAAGATTCCCCCAAACATAAACTTAGCTTGTCTTTTCCTTTTAATTAGCTTCTGAGAGCATTTTGGGAACTATAATAACCTTTTCACAAATGTTGAAATAATAAAGACAAGCTGAGAGCCTGAGACGCTGAGTGTATGCAATTATCAAAAAATCGTAGTGCCAACAAAATTTTATGGTTGGATTGCAGGTTTTAATTTTCAACAAGAAAAATTTAGCTACTAGAAATTTGTTTCATGTCAGCACTAGACTGAATTGCAGTTAAAGAAATAAGTCATTTGTTGATTTTGTTCTCTTCTCCATTCTCATTTCTCATGCTCATCTGGGGGTTAACATGCTATACAGAATGAACTAATGAACATTATTTTGCGTGTGTGAGCGCCCACTTATGGACTTTTAAAGTTCATTGTGACTACTGAAATAGTTACTTTTTGCACATTGGCTGCCTGTTAATGAAGGTAATCCCGGTGCTCATTTCCTATTTATCATTCTATAATTTATGCAGAAAATTGCTGAAAGATGAGGTCCTGTTGTTATTTATGTTTGTTGTCTCATCCATGCATTTCTGATTTTGTCCATCTGTTTGTTGATCACATGAATAGAATCATAGCATTCATCACAATATTGTCTGTAATAGACGTAGAAGAAAGAAGCTCTGTTTGCTGGTTTGATTGGGTTCCAAAGAGGGGGCGGGGCGGGGATTTTGTCCCCGAAGGATGCGGGGAGGGGAAGGGGATTAGATATTCCCCGCGGGGAGGGGAGGGGGATTCCCCACCATCCCCGCAGAGGGGAAGGGGAAGGGGACCCCAACATCTGGCCCCGACCCGCCCCGTTGCCACCCCTAGGTTGGGATGATCCTATGGAGCTGATTTTTTGTACACACCCTATCTATGTAAGGCCCTTTCTAGTGAATGCTTTGGATCATCCTAACAATGTGGGCCTCATTGGTTTGAGAGCTCAAGCTCACCATAAGGTTCCAACGCTCAAGCTCACAATCCTTTTCCTCTATATATATATATATATATATTCCAGGATTTTCTTGTTTTATCGATGTTTCGCGACACATAGGTCCCACCATAGACACACCATATCACGTATAAGCACATAGACGTGGACATGCCCAATAAACAACATATGATCATTGAACTAATTAATGTAGATACTGTGCACAGCCACCAAACAAAAAAAAACCGGGGAATAAGTTTGCAAAAACAAGATACAAAAGTGGCAAGAACCCAAAAAGCTTTTCAGATTCCTTTCAGAAGAGATGATATAGATACACAAGTAGTGCCAGCAATACACCAAGGGTAGCGTCAGCAAGACACCAGGGTCGGCACTGCCACTCCCTGCACATCAAGTGCACGGGCATTGGTCTGGCTAGCGTGCACAACGCACAGGGAGTGGCCCTCCCGGCATTGATGCCCTCCCTGATCATCCTCATACCAATTTCCATAATATATGGTATTCTATATTAATTGAAAGACTTTCAAAGTTCATAGACCATACCCAATGCTACGGCATCTTCCTCACAAATTAGTATGGGAAGGATCAATAATTAAAACACTTATAATCTAGTATTGGATAAGGCAATTTTCAATTGAATCCTTCATATCGCACAGGTAACATCTATGACCTACCATAACTAACTGAATTGAGATAGCAACTGGTATTACTGGTTAATGAGCCTTACTATAACAAGTCTAAATCAAACTCATTTGCATGTGAATCAGTTAGCGAGCCTTGCAAGTGATAGCAACTGGTCTTAATTGAGTGTTTTCAAGACATGCCAATCTTAAATTTCCTATAAACTTTGACATCTTTGTATACAGGCGAACTTAAATCTCATAGGAAGTTTGGTGTGTGTGTGTGTGTGTGTGTGTGTGTGTGTGTAGAGAGAGAGAGAGAGAGAAGGAGAGGGAGAGGGAGACCTGAATGAATGTGTGCCCTTTGCAATCATCAACTTCCAAGATCGATGCCATGTTTCCACACCGATAGCAATAGTTAGGTGCACTAAAGATGGTTACCACCTTTTGTTCCTGTTACAAATATATATGCATTTAAACCCTCAGATATTTTAACTTCTCAACCACGTGCAAAGGGATGCTCAAGATAATGAAGAAAGAAGGATTACATGTCCCCAATTGAATCCTTCCATGACTAATTGATGAGCTCTGGCGATTAGGTTTAGGTTGTTGGTGTGGTTAAATTGCTCCGATATATCCTGCAACACAAAATGCCATTAGTGAAGTCACCAGGACCAGGTAAGGTTCAAATAAAAGACGGCGGGGCAACTTACTTGGCCAAAGGTATATCCAGCTCCACGTGGAGAAATGCCCCAACCACAGCGATCATCTGGGTCAGACCATAAGAGGTCGCACATGGGCCCTTCATGAGGGACTTCTTGAACACGATCAAAATTTCGTATGTTATCAAGGGTCTCAATAGATGGGGACAAGCCACCATGCAAACAAAATATCTCTGATTCAACCTTCACATAGGACATAATGACAGTCAGCTAACAAAAATAATCCAAACTTAGTTTGACAAAATGAAACAGCTAGCCCTACTTAACAAAATCATCATATGTTGAATAGCATTGGAAACTGTCCATATTTGCGGTAAGTGTTAAAGGCATCCAAGGTTGGAGCCAAAGTTCTCCCACAAAGAATCCTGGGCAGATACATAAATAATATATGTAATGCATGGGTAGCAGTCTAAAAGAAATGTTAAGATCAATGGCAGAAAGTAGCATTTACATATGTTTTTCATAAGAACAAAGCATAGAACTATTAGCAACATTAAGTTGAGCCTTATGGAAACTTCCAAGGACTCCGCCAAGCCCATGTACAAATTTTGATGTATCAGACAATATTCATCAACTATATGTACGCTACTAGTGGTGGAAACAGTTACACAAAATGTGGAATCTTGCGCCTGGCAAAGATAAGTGCCATCAACTGATGTGGGAAAACAGCTTTGCTGATTAATTAGTTATGAAACTTAGCACGAATAATAGATGGAAACTATTAAACAAAGGCGCCTTGTAATGCAGTGGCAGTAATTACTGGCAATAAGGAACTACAAATGTGCACAGCCAGTGTATCACTGTTTCAAAACTTAGAGAAAAACGAGAACTCAGCCGGGTAAAAGGGAGTCAACTCAGATGAGTAAATGATAAACACGGTCAAGTTTTCATTTACTCAGGCGAGTCAAAGGAGTTTTGATTGACTTGGTAGGGAAAAACTCAGACGAGCTCGGAGGGAGTCAACTTGAGTCACGACTGACGCTGATAGTTTTTAAACAGCACGTGTGTAGCTGCCTTTGTGTAATCAATGAACAAAGACCTAAGTCATCAAATAAAATGTGAATACCAGCCATTCAATAAAATAAAATAAAATAAAAAATGTGAACAAGTGTAAACAGCAGGGCCAATTTGGGTAGTCTTATTCATGAATGTTCTCCAAATCAGATCCAAAGCCAAAATGAGAAAGCCTCGCAATCTCCGGAAACCTAATAAGATGGTGTGAATTGAAAGCCCATCATCTCTTAAGCAATTCCAAGAGACTCGAATATTGACTTACCAGTTGCAAAAGCCTAGTAACCAGTGGTCCCTACCCATCATTTGCAACAAAGACCCTCCTCAAATGACCTACAGCACAGCAAGGAATGCTGGCTCCACACTTGCAAGATTTTTTTGCTAACCCATAGTGCTATACCTCAAATGCCCATCCTCGCCAAAAGGCCCATCCTTACGATAAAAAGTCTTGCCATGATTATATCAATATGAAGTGGCCATTTCTAGCAATCAGTATGTATTACTGAAAAGGTGGCACCAAGAGTACAGCCCAGAAAGCAGTTACCAAACAACAGTCGCAATAGGGAGGGCCTACCAGGCAGCAAATGCAACTATGAGAGAGAGTTTATTTTCCTTGCTGTCATATAAACAGGGGAACCCACTCAAATTAGATGATTTACTGATATGGATATAAGGAGCTATTTTCAAGGGGCCTTGATGAGGTGGATCTAGTGTGATAAAAGGAGAACAGAAAAAGGAAGATTTTCATACATGAATCCATCACGGTGCCTTTTAACGTTCATTCACAGGTTTCCTCACTGCAATCACCTCTTGTTCCCCAATTGATTGACCCACAATGATACCTACTGCCTCCCCCAATTCGACCAGGTCATCATGAGTGGGATTCCAAATCAAATTCTCTCTCGATACGTTCCTCAAAAAATCTGATTCCTGTTGTCTTTTGGTGGAGAGGGGCTCATCTTTTGTTGTCAGGCAGGCTGCTTATCACAACTCTAGTCTAGAGAATTGTTCATATCACTTGACGAAATCAAAGGCATATGTAAAGATCATTGTGTTCCCTACTTCCCATTAAGCTAATGACTCAACTGATTGATTAGCCAAAGTGAACATAGAGACAATTAAATATAGAGCAATCTCAACAATTGATAAAATATCTTTCCCTTTAATGCATCTTTTGTCTTCTCAAAAAGTATATTAAAAAAGGTAGACAGTGCTGTAAATCCCTTATGACTTGCCTGATTTCTCTAAACGTACATCTCTGTCCATCTCAAGCTTAGGTGACCATGTATGCAGAGTAAATTTTACTAATTACTACAGTAAATATGCTAATTTTTTTGGCTTTGTTGTCTTCAGTTTGAACATACGCTTGCATGGTTACATCTTGAATAAGAGTTTCTATTTTCGTAACAAACCTAAGGGCTGAATCCTGAAGGTTTATACAGATGAACTTCAAACAGTGTGAAACAGATAGATGAGTATGCTGACACCCAACAATGCCCATGATCAAACACCAGCATCAGTAAATACTAAATAAACTAAAGGATAAAAGGCACTCGAAATTTTGTACAGGTATATTGCTAGAATTTATGATGATTATTTGCCATATCACTACCACAAAATAAAAGTCAACAGTAGGAAAATCAGCCAAGAGAAAAAAAAAAGAGTGGAAACAGGAAACCTAAAGCCCAAAGAACTCAAGCAAAGAGGGAATATGAGAAATCCTACTAACCAAGGCTGTCAAAGGAAAATAATCAAAAAGGTCTGTGAAGATCTTCCATACATTTGCATTACCATACCTGTAACCAAGAAGTCAAAATCAAGTATTAGTAAAGATTAAAGGACCAAAAAAGAGAGAAACCAAAGGTTCTAGCACAAAATTCTAAATTGCTAACTACAAGAGCAACTAATGTCCTCTGGATACAAGAGAACCAAAGAAGCAGAAGTTTGAATACTAGAAACACAATGAAGGATATGACCACAACAGATTCAGTTTCCAGTCAACTGAAAATAAACAAAGGCCAAATCCTATGCAAACAGTTCAGTGAAAATGTCAAGAGAAAAATTGCGAATGCTTAAATATTTGAAAATCCAAAAACAACTAATGTGAAGCCAACTAAATTCCAGACTAAAGGAGAAAGGGGAAAACCGTGATAATTTCACTCGCTAACCCATCAGAATAGTCCTAATCGCAATCTGAAAAGCACAAAGAATTGTACTCGCTTATGCCCTTCACAGACTGCACAAGATAAAGGCTAGATGCCCACCTTAAATCAAATGGCCAGGAGCTCCTAGAGCCAACAACATAATTATAAATCAATCATTTTTCACAAAGAACAGCTCAGATTCCAAAACCTGAAATAGTTGTTAATGGAACCAGAAAGTGTGACTAATTCATATGGAAACGGTAGTGAAAACATTACATTACATTTACCATAAGGGCCCGTTTGGATACCTCCCGTTTTGTATTCGGATTTGGAATTGAGTTTTGAATACAAAATGAATAGATCCGGCAGCTCATGTAGAGGGAGACAAAGAGGGAAGGGGGTACTTCCTAGTGGAGGGGAGAGATTGAGGAGCAAAGAGGGTGAAGGAAACTGCCAGATCTGTGGATTTCCAATTTCTTATTTCCACAGCAAATTTAGAATCTGATTTTTTTTTCACTGTCAGCTGCTGAATTAGAAATCCAAGAATTTGATCCGATCCAAATTACAATACAAAAAGGGCTGCAAATGTGAGAAATCCAAATCAAAATCTTCTCGGCATCCAAACGGGCCCCAAGTTAATATTCTAGTGACTGTTAGGAAGTCGTCGATTCAAAGCATTCTATCAATACTACAAATGTATGAATCTAGAGGCAAATCCATTCATCTTATGTTTTACATATAACTTGAAAAATGGAAAAACATTATAAACAAAAAATAATAAAATATTACCGTAAGAACTATTGAACCAGCAATTCAACTCCGTTACAAATAATAAGAACTATGGAACTTTGACATACCAAGAAATATTATAAGCTTGTTATTCTTTTTAGAAACCAATAAATTTAAGGATATAATCAAGCCTCAGTCGAGCAATCAAACCTCACTTACATATTAAAATGAATATGTTTCATGGTCTCACTACATAAGATGGATCTATATGCCTTTTGGTTGCAAGTCAGGTTTTTATCAAAATAAGTTAAAACGAACAACACAGATATTAAGAAAATGGATACGAAGAAATGGCCTTGCTACGCTTGTTTTGGTAACACTGTCTAGCCATCTATACAAGTGGCACTTTATGGTGAGATTGCTTCTACTGATCTTGTAGGCCAGCAATAATCGTACATTGCCCAGTTTCACTTGTTTGGATGATGCTACCCCCTTGAACGTCAGTACATCACCTAGATCAGAAGGTATGATTTTATGAGTTTTCTTTTAAATCCAAAAAAGATGACTTTTCGATAATGGTGTCGATTTATAGTTCAAGATCATCGGCATGCAGAATGGCCAAACACAATGAGCCAGACTAATGGTTGTCCACCAGATTAACGGACTCAATCAACACAAAGTGCCACTCATACAGTGGAATAGACCCTCTAACTGAAAAGCTGGAAATGTGGCATTGCCTTCCTAGATTAATTCAGCACTGTAATGTTTATGAAAGCCAAATTGCAAGAAAGAGGCACAATAAAGTCTACAGATGGAGATCTCATCAAATAAAGTTATAAGAAATAACATTTCAGAAAATGTCAAAGGAACTTCTACACTTAGTTTTTGGGGTTGCAAATCATGAATACTGTCAATTCAGAACGAAATTTTCAACCGAACAAGAATGTGTGAAAGAAACTCACTTTCTTAGGCATTCATCATAAAATCCATAAACTTGTGTAATCTGCAAAGAAAATGTAATGCACGGTTCAAGGGCCCCTATTAAATATAAAAAATAGTTGAAACACCATAAATCTCGAGAAAGTAACAGATTTAGATGAAAAATGAAAGGCCTCCAAAGTGCAATATCGTGTGATAAACTGATAGTCCTAAAGAGCACTAAGACTATAATCCCTTACCCTCCAATAATAATTTGATTGGCCCAATGCACAACAAAAGGGAAAAGATCATAAGTAAACCTGGAAGTTAAAAATTATACCTGACGACTTTCATGATTTCCTCTAAGAATGGTTATTCGTTGAGGATATCGCACCTTCAGGGCCACCAGGAGCTGCATAAACAAACCAGTCAGTATCATCAAAATAGATGGAACTTCACCAAACACCAAGATGAAGAACTGTTGTGAGGCAGCCTCGGCATAAAAAATCATAAAAAAACAGTCAAGGTGAAACAGGGAAATACTTCAACATTATTAATCGCATGAAAGAACAAAAGGCCTATATTGCAATTCAAAGAAAAAAAAACAAAAGGCCTATATTCAAAAGAAGAAACCAATCGATATGGCATACAAACATCATAGCCCAAAATTATGAAAGCTCCTGAAACCAGTGTGAAGCGGAAAAGAGTTAGTTAATATTGTTCAAATCAGGACCCAACTGAAGATGTAAAACACCCAACTCAGCACAACATCAAGCAAGTCATGGCCGAGCTCAGACTCGGCCCAGACACAATCAACAAATTGGGATTCATTTATCAACAGATTTTGATTGAGATTCCCCTTTTCATCCCTATGAGGCTATGACTAATTCCCTTCATCAATCATGAAATCATATTCAAAGCAAACAACAGGTTCCCCGTTGGCAACAACCACGGAAGTAGCTGCGGAACTACTGGGCCAAAAAAAGGTTTCAGTCGACAAGTTTTATAGGCCGGCAGGGCGGGGCCTGGCGAGAGAAAGAGACTTCAGGGATCGAATTGGATAGAGAACCTATACCATAAGAAGATCTAATCTGCTTTTGGATTGCTTCCACATCCGACTTCTTCAATTCTCGATATGGAACAGAACTTTGACTAACCTACCAGTTGTGAGCTGGCTGGATCGGCCTCCTCTCAGAGAATCTTTTAAGTTATTTTTGTATCTTGTTCAGATCAACTAACCAAGTCAACCTGCCTTCCAATAGGCAAGCCAAGTTTGGTTGGACAGTTCCTCAAAACATAAGTGAGATCCTTAATCCAAGAACCTAAAAAAAAAACGCTGAGAAAAAAGTTCAACGCGCACGGAACATCTGCCACGGCCCGCGAGTACACAAGCCTCAACAACATTCTTAAAGTTATGCAAAAGTTATGAGCAAAAAACAAAATTAAATTCACAGAAACTGTCTCAGAAGAACCGAGCAATGACATACTAGAGTTAGCTTAGATAGAAGATTTTTGGGCAACTCAAATCCAAATGGGATGGGAATTGTGAAGTGCACTTTCTCAAGCCACCTATGCTTATATATGCAAATGAGGCAGAGGCTAGAGCCCTCTTATAGGAATCGTGGGGAAGTAGGGTTGTGAAAGCGGACTCTCATAGTGTTGTCATGTGCTTATAAGAGTCAGGTCCTTGGAGGCCAGTGCAGATTCTAGATGAAAATTCGGACACATCTAGTGGTTAGGAGGTAGCCTCTGTTCATGTTTTATCAAAAGCAAACGACTGAGCAGATTTCTTAGCTGGGAAGGTGTTCTCACTTGGTTCATAGTATAGGTACTCTCACTTCAATTTGTCGTAAATAAGTATATCATATACCCATGTTTTTGTTGAACCAATAGCCAAAAAATCGTTAAAGCATGATAAACCTATTTTTCAAAGAGATTTGATCCCTATTTTTCTTTTAACTATCGTTGGGTCTGTTGAAAGATAACCACATCTCAATGTGGAGAGAAACTTTGACTCTTGGTTTGTACCAAGGTTTTAAATTTCGGTTTCGGGATTCACCGAAACTGAAATTTCAGCCGAAATCCCGAAATTTCGGTCGAAATTCGCTAGAAGTTATCGAAACTATAGATTTTTCTCCTGAAATTTCGGCCGAAATTTTGGTTTCGGTAAATTCGGCTGAAAAAAGAATAAAGTAATAATTTTATATTGAAATTTATCGACCGAAATTTTTTGAAAGAAATTTGGTACGTTTCGGGAATTTCGGTTTCGGAACGTTCGGATTTCGGTGTTGACCGAAATCCGAAATATTGGTCAGAAATTTCAGATTTTGGTCGAAATTTAAAACCTTGGTTTGTACAACTTTGGAAATACAACAAAAATGTCTGCTTAAAAATAATTACAAAGAAATTTCTTTAGGGAAAGCAAAATATCCATCACAAAACTGTTTTTGATCATATAACCTGGAAAAAAACTTAATTGCAGCATACTACTGAGAACAATTCCATCCTCCCCTCTAGGATATTATGGTGTCTATCATAGTAAATATAGCCCTGGCACCATAAAAAAGAAAGGATTATTTATTAGGAAATTGTCAATAAACCTTTGTATCAACAGTATCAGCAGTAATATCCGTGAGTGGCATGTATCTCTCATATATGTGCCGATTGTTTCTGAGTATGTGCGCATAATTTCATATCCAAAGTATATGAATATAATCAGTCATATATTTTCTTACAAGAGAATAACATGTAAATGGGAAGATTCATCTCGTACTTACCGTTACAGTCTCAACTGAATAATAACCACGATCAACATAGTCCCCCATAAACAAGTAATTGGTATCTGGACACTACAAGTCACAGAATCATTGAAAACAACACACATGTTATCAGGCCATGAACATTGAAAAAGAACAAAGAAACCAATAGCAACTTAATATAATAAAAAGTGGTATCAGTTCCCCAAAATAAAGAAGCAATTTGGACCAACTTCAACTCAATTTTATTCAGAAAGATTTTTCTTTATTTCAAATTCAGAAAATAAATTAATTAATAAGAAAGATTTTTCTTTACTGCAAATTCAATAACATGACCGTATTTCCATGGGATACTTTCTAGCTTTCATTACATGGAAGAAATTACAAGTAATTAAAATTAATGGCTCAAAAAGGAAAGGGCCAGCAGTCAGATTTTGCACCGCAATGCAGGAATCTCTCATTCAATTGACTCCTTAATCCCAATGACTCCAAGTATGCACACCAAACATCACTGTTATGATCACAGCACTAGCACACCTCACCAGCATGGGTTTAAATTACCACCGAAAATGGCACGTGTTAAAGTATAAAAGATAAATAACGCCTTTCTCCAACACCTTAAGCTTTTGGAGAAGTTGGTAAGTTAACATGTTGGAGAAGTTGGTAAGTTAACATGGTATCACAGCCAACGGTCTCGAGTTCAAACCTCTAGGATAGCAAAATTCCACATGCGATGGTCGGCCCAAGTGGGACCACATGTGCCACGTGTTTGCCAAGTGGGCCACACGTGCAAGGGAGTGTTAAAGTATAAAAGATAAATAACGCCTTTCTCCAACAACTTACGCTTTTGGAGAAGTTGGTAAGTTAACAACAAGAAACGACCAAAATGCATTAACCAAAGTCATAAGTGTAATAGTGGTATATTATATTAGTGTGTATTGCATAATTATATTTATATGAATTTGTTTTTAAAGGCAATTATATTTATATGAATTGCATGCAAAATGTGGAGCATGTATTATGTATAAATGTTTATATGAATTACATGTGAAATTTGGTATTTGCTAAATTATAAGACCTGTGCAATAGTGCATGTCACTAGGTGTTCAATGCTTTTAAACCATTATGGATGGTTGCCTTGCTTATGTGATGATTTTTAAGTGTGTGCTTGTGCTTATTCTAGCATTTCCTGAAGTTTCGTCCTTAAATTCTATCTTTTGCGTATGTTTCCATACGTTTCCTTGATTTTACATGATTTCCACCGAAATTTCGAACCAAAACCGAAACATTTCTGTGCCGACCGAACCAAAACCGAAATTTAAAACCTTGCTCACCAGGGCTACGATTCCCAGTGCTAGCAAAGTTAAGTTTGATGCATGGATGGGAGGAAGAACCCACCAAGGATAATGGGCATCTCGTAGAATGGAACTAATTTTGTAGATGTCCCATGACTTCCGAAGATTAGAAGCAGATATGCCCGTGAAAGCGTTGCTTGAAGCAGATATGCCCAGGTGTGTGTCTTTTGTTTTTTTTTTCCTTTTTTATTCTTATTCAGATAGAGGTTGTCAAAAAAAACTCTTCCTAACCCAAAAACATCAATATAATAATAATGTTAGTTCTCTTCAGAAAAAATATAACTAAATTGTATATAAATATCCTCTAAGGAGCTTAAACAAAATGAATCAAATTCAATCATCAACACATATGCCATAAAAATAAAGAAATGTCAAACAAATGACATTACACCCATTTTGAGCACTCACACTCCTCATTGAATAGAAAAATACAATCTGAGAATTACCTTCCCTCCAATTTGAAAAAGTTCTGCAAGATCATGAAATTGCCCGTGAATATCACCACATATCGTCACAGGACTTTTCACAGGCTGCAGCACCAAAAAAAAAAGAGAATTTTTATCAGAACTTTTAACAATTAATGCATAGTGAATATATAAGTACAATTTCCAATACAATTCATGGTGATTGTTTTTGTTTTTTTTTTTAATGGTTAATTCATGGTGATTGAATGCCAATTTGAGTCTAAAGACAACAATATAAGTCACAATTCCAAACTAAATGAAGTGCCACAGAAGACTTTTCCCCCTTTAATTCAGAGTTTTCAGAACTGAGAATAGTAATAATGTGAAATAGGGATTACTTGCTAAAGAACAGTTAGAAGCAATAATTTTTCTCTTCGTAGCCTTCTTTGACTCTATTACATGCTCATTTTTCTTGCTAATACTGTTCAATTATCAATATATTTGTTCATGCTTCCAAACTGTTATTAGTATATATGGATGATTCAGTTGTACATACTATTAGTTGATCCAGTTGTACATACTCTTCGTAGCCTTCATTAGCATCCTTTCCACAAATAGGTCCAAAATAAGCCCATTGAGTTTCACTATTTGGACTTCGAAAGAGAGTCCAATACCAGCATGACCCCGTTTCCCTATACTAGACCCGTCGAAATTCAGCTTAACGAGCCCAATGGGAGGAGACTACCCAGGAGACGGCTTGTCTTTGACAATCCTACTCAAACAAACTTCCGCCCAAGATCTACAGATAGACGATTTCGTAATAACCATGAAATCAGGGAGAATGGCCGCCGCCAATGCACAATGGGAGAAAAAAATATGTTGTTGAATGGAGTCGATGGGCCTATAATTACCATTGAATACTCGATTATTCTTCTCTTTCACAAACCTAACAATTTACAACACAATCCGACTCAAAAACTAAATGAATTACAATACATTTGAGGTTGGGAACATCAATAAATCTAAAAATTTCCAAGAACCTTATGAATATTGTGGCAAAAAATATAGGGAAAAATAAAAGATTAAAGAAAGCTTTCATTCCAGGATCCTATCACAGGAAAATCATGAAATATATAGAGTCCTGTGGACCCCGATCCGTGGGGTGTCTACAAGTCCCAACACCAAGTATATCATCTTAGAGACAGAATATCATCTAAATTCTACCATTCATGAAAAAAATATCATCTAAATTCCATCTTAATCCAAATTTTGGGCAAAGACTTCAATTCCATCATTGTTAATTTCCCAAACTCAAAGTACGAAGTTTAGAGGAGCCTTCCATCAAAGATTCAAACTCCTTCCTCTATAGTCGACCACAATGTAATCAGTGGAGAATGGACAAAGCTTATTTTATTTTAATAGAAGAGCCACAGGTAATGACACTTAAAGAGTACCTTGGGTACTGCCACTTGATTGACATAAACCTAAAAACATGTTGTGTTGCGAATTTATAACAGCTATAATACAACTGGAACTAACCAGGGAAGGGTTCTAAAATTAACAGTTTTAAGGTAAGCATGACTTCACCCTACAAAGCAGTTTTTTTTTTTAATGGTAAACCCTACAAAGCAGTTAAGCAATAGTCGGAGATAATCAAACAATGGAAGGTATTCTTTGAACTAGCAACAAAGATCTTCGAATTTTCCTTGCCTTCATAACATAAACACAAATAAAAAGGAAAGACAAGATAAGAATATGAAAAGAAATTGAAGCCCGTCAACATTTCAATTCAATAAAGGTTCGAGCCCTTCAAGTATTGGTCTAGCACCACTGCTGCTTGGAACCATTGTATGAAGTATGAATGGTAGAACTGCAATTAACTAAGAATCAGTCAGAAATATTGTACGACTCAAGTAACCAAAAAATAGATTTTTTTTCAAATATTACAAGATGAATTCACGTTACACAATTTTTTCAGGTCCAATTAGGTATCTATGAAGGGTAGAACTGCACTAACTAAGAATCGGTCAGAAATATTGTACTTCGACTCGAGTGACCCAATAATATATATATATATATATAGAGAGAGAGAGAGAGAGAGAGAGAATGGTTTCTAGAGACAAGTGCAGATAAGTTATCTACACACTAGCTTAAAATACAGTGGGAGCCCACATTGTTTGGGTGATCCAAAGCATTCATTTGATCAGCTTCGTAGGATCATCCTAACCCTTCGAACCGTGGAGGCAAAAAATGGACAGATTTGTGAAGGTTTATACACGTTCATTTTACCTCCACGGATCATAGGGTTGGGATGATCCTATGGAGCTGATTTTTTGTGGACACCCTATCTATGTGAGGGCCAATCAAATGAATGGTTTGGATCACCCAAACAACATGCCCTCCACTGTATTTTAAGCTAGTGTGTAGATAACTTATCTACCTACACTTGTGTGTAGAAACCGTTTTCTCATATATATATATATATATATATATATGAGAAAACGGTTCCTACACATATGTGTAGAGAGTTCTCTACATACTAGCTTAAAATACAATGGGGGCCCACATTGTTTGGGTGATCCAAGCCATGCATTTTAAAGGCCCTCACATAGATAGGGTGTCTACAAAAAATCAGATCCATAGGATCATCCCAACCCTACGATTTGTGGAGGTAAAATGGATGTCTTTAAACCTTCACAAATTAGTCCATTTTTTGCCTCCACAGTTCGAATGGTTAGGATGATCCTATGGATTTGATTTTTTGTGGACACCCTATCTATGTGAGGGCCTTAAAAATGAATGGTCTGGATCACCCAAATAATGTGGCCCCCACTGTATTTTAAGCTAGTGTGTAGATAACTTATCTAGACATATGTGTAGGAACCGCTCTCTCTCTCTCTCTCTCTCTCTCTCTCTCTCTCTCTCTCTCTCTCTCTCTATATATATATATATATATATATATATATATATATATATATATATAGGATGATCCTATGGAGCATATTTTTCGTACACACCCTATCTATGATAGCGCCTTTCAAATGAATGCTTTGGATCATCCTAACAAAGTGAGCCCATATGTGATTAGGCACTCGAGCGTACCATAAGCTTGGTACGCACGAGCGTACAATCCTTTTCCTCATATATATATATATATATATATATATATATATATATATATATATATATAGAGAGAGAGAGAGAGAGAGAGAGAGAGAGAGAGAGTTCCTAAGGGTGCCCTCATATAAGCTTATATGAGGTGGCTCTCACAAAACATAAGGGGCCCACATTGTTAGGATGATCCGAAGCATTCATTTGAAAGGCCCCATCTTAGATAGGGTGTGTACAAAAAATCAGCTCCATTGGATCATCCTAACCCCTCCAAATGTGGGGGCAAAAATGGGCAGATTTGTGGACAAAACGTGTCTATCCATTTTTGCCCCCACTTTTGGAGGGGTTAGGATGATCCAATGGAGCTGATTTTTTGTACACACCCTATCTATGATGGGGCCTTTCAAATGACTGCTTCGGATCATCCTAACAATGTGGGCCCCTTATGTTTTGTGAGAGCCACCTCATACCTCATATAAGCTATATAGGGCATCCTTAGGAACTCTATTCTCATATATATATATATATATATATATATATATGAGGAAAGTGTCGGTGAGCTTAAGCGCCCCAATCACATGGGTCCCACATTTTCTGTGGTGATCCAAACCATTCATTTGCAAGGCCCTATCATAGATAGGGTGTGTAACAAAAATCAGCTCCATAGGATCATCCTAACCCCTCCATTTGTGGAGGACAAAAAATGGGCAGATTTGTGGACAAATAATGTCTGTCCATTTTGACCTCCACAAATGGATGGGTTAGGATGATCCTATGGAGCTGATTTTTGGTACACACCCCATCTATGTAAGGGCCTTTCAAATGAATGCTTTGGATCGTCCTAACAAAGTAGACCCCAATGTGATTGGGCGCTTAAGCTCACCATAAGTTTGGTGAGCTTAAGCTCACCAACACTTTCCTCTCTCTCTCTCTCTCTCTCTCTCTCTCTCTCTCTCTCTCTCTCTCTCTCTCTCTCTCTCTCTATATATATATATATATATATATATATATATATTCATGTCACAAAATTTTTTCAGGTCAAATTAGGTATCTGTTGAGCTTTATAAATACATACATGTGTGTGTGCGCGCACGCCATTCAAAAAATATATATGTACTATATATAAGTGTGCGCGCGTGCATAAACGTATATACAAATATTGGCAAAACACATATTTATGGAGAGCCAGAAGGTCAGCTGAATTGGCAATAGGTGTGTCCTGCATAAGTTTAAGGGTGTGTACTGTGAATATCCTTTGTAGCCTCTTATTGTTTTCTTTAATAATATCATTTTTAAACAAAGATCTTTAATAATATCATGCTATCCTTGTTAAAAAAAATTGAACTCATTGGGAAAGCACACATCAAGTCTGTACTAGCTGCTTGACATTTGCGAAGATCCAGTAACTCTCATTTATATTATGATATAATTAGTCCTTATATCAATAGGGAGAGTAAAAGTTAGTCTACCTGGCCCTAGATAAAAAAAAAATCCCCATTATCTGTTAAAATAATATGATTAGTGATGATCTAAGGAACCTCAATATACATTGATATGGGATACACAAGTTTTCTCCTGTGACAGCCAGCTTCATGGAAATACTGACCATTAATTACATCACACGGGGAATAACATGAAGAATTTCCTTCAGGAAAAAAAGTAACTTCTGCATCCCAATACCTTGAACAGTCAAAGAATCATCTAAGTACAATCATATAAATCAGAACCCACCAAAATTCTATGAGATCTAAAGCTATAAAAGATAAAGCACATAAGGGAAGTAATTGAACAACAGGAAATGGAATAACAGAACTCACCTGTACATTGCTTTCTTCCATCAATATCTCCTTGGCCTTCTCACATAACACTCTAACCTGCATCAAAAAAGAAGAGAGCACGCAAGCTAAGTTTGCAGACCCTAAATGCCATGGCATGCATTAGTTTGGATCGATGCTCAAAATCAACACCTAAACTATATCATTATATTGCGAGAAAGAACTTTTGATAGGCTATAAGAAAAAACAAGTATAATACAGATAGCTCGAGATTGTATGTTATAAAAACACCTGAAACTTCAGGTGTAAGAGCTGGGATGCTACAGGGAATCAGTTCCAATGTCTCAAAACAGGACCCTACTTACAACTCGTTTCAGTGATCCGTTTTTTTTTTAATGAATGGTTGCAGATTTCATTAATCATCAAAGGGGCCAACTAAGGCAGTCAACCCGAAACAGGAAAATACAAGACGAAATACAGAAATATCAACAAAGAATGCAACAGATACCCTAATTCAAGGAAGCAAGAAAGAAAAAAAAACTCCAAACCCTGCATATCAACTCCCTCCCTCGCTAACCGATCCACTAAGCTATTAGCCGATCTTCTAACATGTGAAAAGAAAATTGAGGACCCAGAAACTCTGTCATGAAACTCTATCATGAAACTTCAGGTGTAAGAGCTGGGATGCTACAGGGAATCAGTTCCAATGTCTCAAAACAGGACCCTTCTTACAACGGTTTCAGTGATCCATTTTTTTTTTTTAAATGAATGGTTGCAGATTTCATTAATCATCAAAGGAGCCAACTAAGGCAGTCAACCTTTTTGTATTTCCCGGGTCAGGTTCTGTCCCTAGGGAGTTTTATTTTCCTCGTGTATGTTTTTGGGGGACCCCCTCAGTCTTCTATTAATATATCTTCGCCAATATTCAAAAAAAAATCAAAGGAGCCAACTAAGGCAGTCAACCCGAAACAGGAAAATAAAAGACGATGCGGGTTACTGGATGGCGCTCGCACTCTTCTTATTCAAATGCGGGTCCCCAAGAGTTATTGGGGTGATGCCGTCCTCACTGTCAACTACCTCGCCAATCGGCTTACCTCCTCTGTCCTTGGTGGTTCCTCACCTTTTGCTATGTTACGTCCTCATCATGACCCTTTCCCTCTCACTCCACGGATCTTTGGTTGTGTATGCTTTGTACACAATCTTGGTCATGGCCTTGATAAGTTGGAACGGATAATATCAGAATACGAGATCTTTGTACACTCCTCGTATTTGTCGTGCACATTAGTCCGTCAAGGTCTTGTATAATATCATAATACAAGACATATGCACAACAATATATAAACCATCTGTGAGGCACAACCAAGTTCCTTTGGACAGCCATAAAGACACTCCCCGTGTATGAAGTGTCAATCATCAATAGCTCTCTTTCGTGGTGGATACCACCATAAATCACAGAGAAAGTGTCAATCCCATGACACCTAGGCAAAGATTACGGGCATAGATCCAAACTCGAAGAAGAGGTGGTATTATTATTTTTTCAAACGAGCAACTGCATTGCAGCAAAAAAGGACAAATTACAAAGGGACAAATTACAAAGGGACAAGCTATCCTTAAATAACAAAGGTTACACTTGAAGCACAAAACAGAACTGCAACTACACTATAGGGAAAAGACAACTGATAATCAAAGTGCTCTGATCACAACTCGTTATATGGCCAAAACATCTGCTACCGGGCTGGCCAACAACAAGTGATGTTGTAAATGCAGTTTGATTAGGTTGTACAGGTAAGAAATTTCCAATACTAACTTCCAAGATGCGGTATCATTTCAAAGTTCCATACTACCCCGCAATGAATGCACTATATTAAAAGCACTCCAATGAAAAATATGGCTAACAAAGCAAATCTTTAAAAAGTCAACTTTAGTGAAATGATATGTAATAACTAACTTTAGTGAAATGATATGTAATAACTAAATTGAGGTATCCAAATAACTGAAAAGTTGAACGAAGAGCATGATGCATGCGAGTGATAAATAGTTGGTGCCAAAAAATAACAACGAACAACTATACAATACTTACCATGTTACCATTGAAATGCAACAAAAAGCTAATGACTAGTAAGTTCACTAGACGGGCTAAAAACCAGGACTAGGTCAAAGCTCAAGTAAAATTAAAATTTACACTAAATCATTCTGCAAGTTCCCAGAAAACAATTGAAAACCATTTCAAACTATAAAAACGTCAGGGCACACTTATGAAAACTATGATGAATAGCCTCAGTTAAATTATATCATGGAGGCATCAAAATCTCACCAAAAGAAGCACCACATGTTGCCACTGTATAGTAGGGCCGTTGGAGAACCCAAAAAAAAGGCTACAATTTGAAAAAGTGTTAGATTTGGAAGTAAACTGAAACAAAAATGATATTTCCCATCTGCCTCATTGTGTCACCAATCAAACACTTCAAAATAGAAACTGAAAATGGAAAAGAAGTTTTCATATTGAATTGGGAATCAAATCAATAAAAAATAAAAAAAACCTACATAGTTAACCAGGGTATAAATGAATCTGCACTCAACAAAAGGAAATTGAATTGTTTCCTATTAAGATATGCTTTCATTAACATATATTTCCATCGCAAGTAATCAGTAGATACCCATTTCAATGGATCTCAGACCTAATCACCATAACAACAACCTAAAGCCTGAGAAGAAAAAAACAAATCCACCAATTACGACAGAACTACTTTGAAATTGATCCCTGCAACATGACGAACCCTAATATGAAAAGTACGGAAACAGAAATAAATTGTACAGGAGATCTGAAACATTTGTATGGCAAATCTAAGCCACGAAGCTGCAATCTCATAAAATTCCTTTCCCTGGATCTCAAAAACCCTAACTCTACCAAAACAGAGAAACATCAAAGAAACGGCCTAGATCAGGAACAAAACACGCTAATTGACACAAATCGACGTTGATTGGCCGAAAAACATCCGATTTGGACAGATCAAAAGAGAATCGAGCAACAGAGGTTGAGCATTTGTGGAGAAAATAAAATAACCTACATTAATTAACAGAAAACGAGAAATCATATGGAAAAAAGAGAGAGAACCTCTTGCTCGGAGAGGGGTTTGCACTGCATTAGCTGAGAAATATGCTCATCAATGTTGCCATGGGAGTTTGGAGGTACTGGATCCACGCCCATCTTCTTCTTCAACACAGGAAAATCAACCTCTTCTCCTTCTTAATAGAAGAGGGAAATGAATAGGCAAATCAGAGAAAGAAAAAAATACCAAACCCTAACCCTAACCCTAGTTTTGATCTGTGCACTCTCTCCTCTTTTGGGAGACAGAGGAGTGAGGGAGGGATGGAATAACAAGTGGTGGTGGTGCGATCAATGAGAAAACCCTCGGCCTCTTTAGATCGCCCTTTTTTATTTTGAGAGGCGAGAAAAAGTAGAGAACGCCTGCAAATGATATACTTTTATGTGGACACTTTCTCTCTCCGTCTCGAGTTGTGTGTTTATTATTATTTTTACAATATAATCCGGCTACTGATATTAGCACTATCATGTTTTGATAATTGCACTGACTCATCTGGTCTTTTATTGTTTAAATAGCGGTTGGAGGTTATTACAGTTTCCAATATGGTTTCAGAAGCCGAGTAAAAAAGAAAAGACAAGCTGAGTTTGTGAAATTATTAAAAGATGTAGTGCGAATATCAGTAATAATCCAACAACAGAGACTGTTTTGCGGACAATTTATGTCTACTTTCTTCATTTTTGTTGGGTCGGTGACGTATTTGCCATTCTCTTCCTAGGGCCACCCCTTGTAGTGTAAAAGGGTAGTTATAAATATGAAGAGTGGGCTGACCCTCGGAAGAAAAGGGTGCGATTATATCACTTCCCTTTTTGTTGGGAAAAAAAGATGTAGGCCCATCCTATGTCATTTAGTGAGGCGCCACTGCCACCACTACTTATTCAGCCTTGGGTTTAAATGTTAGGAGGAATATATGCATTGTATCCATTGATTTAAATTTTGGTTTCGGTTTTACCCTAGGCTAAAACCAAAATTTCGGCCAAAATCCGGTAATAAAAAAAAAGTATTATTTTATTAATTCCCAGATTCAGTACGAAATTATCGAAATTTCGGTAATTTCTTCAGCTGAAATTTGGGGATTTAGGCGAAATTTGTGTTATGCCCCAACCGAAAATTTGAGATTTCGGAATTCAGACGAAATTTGCCGTTTGGATATGCGGGTTTTAGAATCTTAGATTTCCACAAAATTGTAGATGGGAGACAAGAGAAGAAATAGATCGGTTGTTGTTTTATGATTTCTTGCCGTTCTTTCCGACAGCAAGAGAGCAGGTGATCTTCCCATGATTGCAGGTTTTAGAAATCTCAGAATGGGGGAGAGATTTCTAAAACCTGGATTTTTTACTTAAAATCCAAGAAATGTTGCCAGGACAACATTCAGCAGCTTGATCATGAACCCTCTTCTACATTGTTTTCAAACTAAAACCTGTATTCTAAAATCCGTGTATCCAAACGGCCCCTTAAAACCACGAGTGTATCAAGCTTTCTAAAATGGGTAAAGCAGCTCTGCCCAAACTATAAGTAAGGTTACCGGGTTTGTGTGTGCGTGAGATTGACTGAGTGGATAGTACCATCAATATCAATGGTGAGGAACTCACACAGAGACATGTATGTGTATTTAATACCATTGATCTGGCAGAACATCATGAGGCGACTCGTGACCTTAGTCCTTATTGAACTGTTATCTAACTACAAAAAAAAATCAATTGTTTAGTTACTGTCAACAACCCTAATTCCATGTTCGTTTGAGATTGTGGCAACCGATTGTAGGCCCCAAACCTATTAAAGGACTAAAAATTAGATGTAATTTATTTAATGGCCTAAATTAAATGTAATTTTTTAGTACTCTAATCGGTTCGGGGCCCACAAGCCACAATCTCAAACGAACAGGGCTAAGAGTGGATTGGTGAGTCAAACCTATAAACTCCAACCTATAAGATTTTCATAGGTTTTCTAGGTGACTGTTATTCTTTAGAAAGTCCTCTTCAATTTCTCTAGCATCATTAACTTGGCAAATGGTAGGTGTTGAGATTTTTATTTTTACGTTTTGGGGGCGGTTGGATACATAGATTTTATAATCCAGGATTGTAAAATTCAAGATTTTACAAGGTAAAACTTGAATTTTTTAAGTTTTTTGTTCATCTATAAGCATCTCAGTATTACCTCATTTTTCTCACTATTATTTCTATAGTAGCTGCTGAGAAAAGAATCATCACACATTGCTTTTGGACTTCAGATACTTCCAAGAGAGTTTAGACGACAGCTAGGATAAGACGAAAGCCGCAATTGACACTCCGCAGTCCGCAATCTTAGTGGGAGGGATTGGCACACGACAGTCATTACTAGGCACGATGGCCGTGTTGTGATAACAATTGGGTGGCTTAGTTATCAACAGCAAACCTAATAGTGGATTACTGAGTCAGAACTAGAATCATCGATCAAGGTGTGTTCAATAGCGAGAGGACTTGAGGTCCGCCAGAGAGTGACCAGTGTGGAACTATTGCAATAGCCATTGTCTCTTATAACATTTTCCTCGAATTGTTTAGGACCGTTCATTTGTAGCAGCGGGGCAGGTTCAAGTTGGGCCCACTGTTCAAAATACTCATTGGTCTATCAATCTTAGCCAGACGGATGGACTCTTTATCCTTACATGTCGAACATTTTTGTTTTGGTTGTCCACTTGCAATCCAACAATTGGATGTTAACTAGGATTGTCTACGTGGTGAGATATTTGGATGTTGCTTGATTCAAAAGAAGCTCGTCAAAAGAATATGTACCTTAAGGCTTTGTTCACTTGTTTTCCCGGGAAAGAAAAAGAAAAGGTTTCCTGGGAATCTGACGTGGCATTAGGAAAAGTAATCCAGGAAAACTGTGTAGGAAAAGGTTTCCTGCGCTTGTTCACGTGCGCAGGAACTGTGCAGGAAAAGATTTCCCGATAAACTGCTTGCCCACCTTTTTTCACTACTTTTTCCGGGAAAGCAAATCCGACCAAAATAGTGGGATTTGGTTTCCCACACTTGTGAGAAAAGAAACATTTCCACATCATTTTTGGCAATTTCCTCGTCATTATTTGACATTTTCCACCTAGGCTTGCTACTTTATCAGGAAAGCAAGTGAACACTAGAATTCTGTCTTGTCAACGTCTTGTCACGGAAAAAGAGGCTGTTTTTCAGGGACTTGCTTTCCCGGGAACGCAAGTGAACTGAGCCTAAGAGAGTAGTACTATAACGGCCCTCCTTAAAAAAATGATATTTGTGCACCTTAAATTTGTTTAACTACTGTTAATTATAAAAAAATGTGATAGCAAGATGAGAAGGTCCAAGTCTGAACTCGAATGATGGGAGAACGGGACAGCGATATTTTTGAGAAATGATGCCCCCCATCCCCTCTGACAGATTAAAATCCCCCCTTTAATTATTTGTTAAGTTTTAAAGGCAAAGAAAAACATTAAAGTGGGTGAATTTATCCTCAAGTAGTGAACCATTCTCACAAAACCTTGGGGGGGGTATCATTTCCCTATTGTTTATGATAAAGAAAATGGAGAGCGGTAATTGCAAGTCAGTGTTTTTCATGTTAATAGTGACAACTAACATTTATCTACTGTCTTGTTTGGATTGTATAAAAAATATTCCGCACGAATAAATGTGTGAATTTTTTTTCTATTCCATGATTTGAAGGGGAATAATGCAGTTATGGCTTATTTAGAAGAACATCTTCATATATATTGAAGGTCCCTCCGAATAAAACTTGAATTGCTCTAGTTCAAGTTATTTTTTTCTTCATGTGAAATCATACAGGAAAAGTAAAAAAATCTAAAACTTCCAAAAAATATCTACAATCCGAACAAGGAAGGGCGGTGTATAAGACATGTTGGTGCTCCATCTTACTATTTTAATCGTTTATTGATGAAATATGATGTTTCATTTCATTGAGTGGCAACTACCAATGCTCCACCATTTTTTTCTTTCCTCCTCAAGGACCTCCAACACAGTTATTTCTTGGGCAAAGATTCTCCCCCGCCTTTGGTGTTTTGGTAATGCCCATCTCTACTTAAGGCAACAAAGGAGCCCCTACCTGTCCTGTCGAGATTTGATGCGACATAAGTCCGAGTCACTTAAAAAGTTTTAATAACGTCAAGAATAAAGTAGAAAACCAACTTAGTAGGACCATTAATGCTCCACTCCAATTGAGTTTGGGGACTATTTACGATATAGCGGGATAGTCACCTAGTGGACTCTACCAGCAACGCCTCACCACAATGGCATTGTAGAAAGGAGGAAGCAAACTTTGTTGGACATGGTCCGATCTATGATGAGCTCTGGCAATGCACCATTGTTCATGTGAGGTTACGCCATAGAAACAACGCTTTACGTCATTGGAGCCGAGTTCCAACCAAATCAGTGCATAGGACTCCATATGAGATATGGACGGGCAAGAAACCCACATTGAATCATTCGAGTAAACGGGTTTTTCCATCCCATGTGAAAAGGATACATACTGGTAAGTTGGAAATTAGGACCAAAACTCTAAGATACACATATTCTTCGACCCCATAACCACACTGAAGCTCTCATTCTCCATAAACCATACTCCTTAAAGTGCTCACATAATATTCGGTGCTATTATCTGACTTGAGCCGAAATGTCCCCGCCTCCTCTGATGAAGTTCTTCTACAACAGTGGCCCAGGGCTAAGAATGGATTTTGGTATCTAAAGTTGCCTAGATTGTCAAATGGCAACTCGATTTCTTCACTAGGAAGGGAAGTGATATATTCACCCCATTTTCTCCAACCCAGTAAATCCGCGGCTACTCTTTGGTCGGGGAAAGAAAAAGAGCAAAGATATCATCTCAATAATTGGAAAAGGTAAAGATGTCATTTCACAACCAATCTCAATCACTAACCGGCCAATCGGCCATACTCTCACATTTTGTGGTCCCCATTTCACTAGGTAAACGCGTGGCGCCATCCTAACCGTACAAACATTGTCATCACGCAAACAAACGATAGAAGCACGTCACAGAATTTGCGGGGGTCGGGCATTTGACTAAAAGTAGGACTCAAATAGTCCAGTTTGAGTAGGCTTGAAGTTTCCTCATTTTCTTTTTCTGAATGACCATCACTGTCCTAATAAAAAGCCTCGACGAGAGGCTACCTAATGGGGGTATTTGTGTCATTTCCGATGCAATTTTTTTTTTGACGTCTTACCGTGTAAGTAGGCAAGTAGATCGCTTTTATGACGTCAGCCCCAGCTTGTAAACGAAAAGAAGAGAGAAAAAGAGAGGAATTTGCATTGCAAGGTATATATTCTTCTTCCTTGTGTCCGTTCTAATCAGAGAGATTTTTCTGCGATTAGGGTTTCTTGAATTCCCAAAAGACGTTTCGCTTGCAACGATTCTAGGGTTTCTGCTTCTAACAGGTTCTTCTTCTTCTTCATTCTCTCGTTCTATATCGCCATTACAGATTTTGGAGAAAAGAAGCTTTTGATTTCCTATCTCTACAGATTTTTTTTTTTCTTTTGTTCTGAAAATTCGTTTCTGTCATTGAAATATCGTTTTCTTTTTTGGACAATTTGCTGATTTATGTTCTGAGATCGATTTTTTTTTTTTTTTAGTGGTTATTTAGGGATTTCATTCGAGGGTGATAGAGAGAAAGGTCTGCTCAGAGAACGATTAATTGATTTTATCCCTTATTTGCCCTTTGATACTTGATAAGATTATAGATTCTATATGGGAGTTGGTTATTGTTCTTGAGGTTTAGATTTCGTTTTTGGAAAGGGATTGTTTTGACTGTTTGGGTTTTTGTGCATCGGGTGTACGGATTAGGGTTTCTGGGTAACTGCAACAGGGAAAGATTGTATAGTTTCTGTCAATTATGCGAACATCATGGGCGGATTCTGTTGCGAATTCGGCAGCTGAGAACGTAGCTGCTGGTTCGTCTGCTAACAATGGGGTTTCAGTAAGTGGGTCTAGACCCACTCGATCATCTTATGTTCCACCACATCTTAGGAACCGACCTCCTTCTTCTGAGCCTCCTGTCCCAACCTCAACCAACGTTTCATCTGGTAACGATCGATCTGGGTATGGTGCCCCTTCGGGCGGGACCCAATGGGGCGGTCCTAGTCGCGATTCGGGACGCCCATTTGGCAGTGGCGGACGCATTGGTGGTGGGGGTGGTTGGAACAACAGGAGTGGGGGATGGGACCGTGGGAAGGAGCGAGAGGTGAACCCTTTTGAGAACGAGGATGCCGCCGCCGAGCAGGCGTTTAGTGAGCAGGAGAATAGTGTTATCAACTTTGATGCTTATGAGGACATTCCCGTTGAGACCAGTGGGGATAATGTGCCGCCAGCTGTGAATACTTTTGCGGAGATTGACTTGGGAGATGCACTCAATCAGAATATACAGAGATGCAAGTATGTGAAGCCTACTCCTGTTCAGCGTCATGCTATTCCAATTTCCCTTGCTGGGCGGGACTTGATGGCATGTGCACAGACTGGGTCAGGAAAGACTGCCGCCTTTTGTTTTCCAATTATCAGTGGAATTATGAATGGTCAATTTGCTCAGAGACCACGGGGAGCACGGACAGTGTATCCCCTTGCTCTTATTCTCTCTCCTACCAGGGAGCTCTCATGCCAGGTAATTTTCATTTTTGAAACTTCTGCTTACACGCATTTTTGGGGTGATTTTGGTTTGAGCTAGTTACAGTTGTCAATTTTTCTTTCTTTTTCTTCATAGATACACGAGGAAGCTAGAAAATTTTCCTATCAGACTGGTGTCAAGGTGGTTGTTGCATATGGAGGAGCACCGATAAATCATCAGGTTTCACTAGTTTCTTTATCTTTCAGTTTTTTTTGTTTGACATGGTCGTTACTGCATCCTCCTTTGACATTTCTAACTCAACTGATGCTTTCAATTTTGAGCATCTTGTTGGTTATGCATATTTTGATGTATTTGTTTTGCGCTACATTTGGATGGATGAAAAAAAAACCAAGATCTTCTATTTACTTCAAGAACTGGGAACTATCTGAATGCTAATTCGTACGGAAACTTTCCTAGTCTACTGTATGCCCTTTATATCACATACTGATAAAATTAGGAAGTACGTAGAAGGTAGTTAAGTTGCATCCTTGATGGTTTTGTTGATGAAATGATAATTGCGACACATTTTCTTGTTCTCGTCATACTGCTAGGGGCGGGGATACTTTTTTTTACAGTTGTGTTAGTTTCTCTGCAGAAATGATCGGTATTGGGGTTCTCGAAACCTTCTTAAACAAGAGGAATTCAGTTCTACATTGTGTTTTTGTCTCGTATTGGGTGCTTGCTTTCATAACTTTTTTCATTTCTCATATCTGGTGCTCACATAATTTTTTTATTGAATATTTAGTACAGATGTGCATGGTAGATTTGCGTTTCTTTCATCTGCTTATTTTATTTCTAATATATTGTGGCCATGTATAATCTTTCTTGAAGAGGTTAATATGCACACGGGGGTTTTCATATTGCATTTATATTTGCTCTTTTTGCTTTCCTGGGGGGTGTGAAAGAAGATTATCAGCACTACAGGCTACTCATAATGAACTTTTTTAGGTTACATTTTTATGGGTTCCGTATGTAATAATGCTCAGTGGAGGTTCTGGATCTGATGGTTTGGCCTACGCTTCGCTGTGATGCTTGCGATTATCTTAGGAAAAAAAAATTCCAGCTGGTGGTGTTTCATGTCAGTTGTTTAAGGATCTCTCTCTCTTTCTCTCTCTGTCTGTCTTTCTTTCATCTGCTTATTTTATTTCTAATATATTGTGGCCATGTATAATCTTTCTTGAAGAGGTTAATATGCACACGGGGGTTTTCATATTGCATTTATATTTGCTCTTTTTGCTTTCCTGGGGGGTGTGAAAGAAGATTATCAGCACTACAGGCTACTCATAATGAACTTTTTTAGGTTACATTTTTATGGGTTCCGTATGTAATAATGCTCAGTGGAGGTTCTGGATCTGATGGTTTGGCCTACGCTTCGCTGTGATGCTTGCGATTATCTTAGGAAAAAAAAATTCCAGCTGGTGGTGTTTCATGTCAGTTGTTTAAGGATCTCTCTCTCTTTCTCTCTCTGTCTGTCTTTCTTTCCGTTGCTTATTACATGTTATAATTTCCGGAAAAATTTGATATAGCCATCATATTTTCTGCTAATAGGTGGTTATTCGTAGTGATAAACCAAATAACCATTGAAAAGAGTAGTTTTAACCCAGATAACCATTTACAAGTCAATGTGACGTTGCAGTTGGAGATAAGAGTTTCTGTGGGTGGATCTATATGTGACTTTGGGCTAGTTTGTGTGTTCAATTTAATTGAGATTGGGTGCAATTTGTGTGTAAACTTGCAATCTAATTATTTTAAGTGCAAATAATTTTTTTAGCTCTAGGTGAAGTCTATGACTTCCAAATGTTGGGGGGATCACAGAACAGACACTAGAATTGAATTTTTCATACCCATCTTTTTCTGGGCTCTAAATGAATTCATCATCAAGCTCATCGCAGGGAAGTAATGACTGCTAATCCTTGCTGAAAGGTCTGAAAACTCATAAACAACTCTTTAAGAGAATCTCCTACTGTTAAATAAAAAGTGATGACTCTACTTCTGCCAGATACATCCACATAATCTGCAACGAAGGCTTTAGGGTTAACAAACCTACTGTTTGTACAGATATGGGAAATAATTAGCTAGAGGTTATCCCCACCACATATCCCAGCAAAAAAAAGTATTTTTCCCATTACCAACACCCGGGGAGATAACCATATAAAAAAAAAAATCTGCGGAGATAAGATGGGCAAATGGTTGGAAACCAACTTCCGCTTCCTCCGTAAGTGGGATTTGAACTCAACCCACTCCTGAAGCTTATGGCTCATATCAGGATAACCCTAAACGTATCTCCTTATTGTTCGTAAGGATTCTCCACCATCATTTGTCTATTAAAGAAGATTCGGGGCACCACTTATAGTTGAATCACCATTTCACAGGATAGTAAGTGAGGATATTAGATAGAGCCACTTCTAGCATAGTGATTCTCTCCTCTCCCCTTGGGCAATTGCTTATTTGTGTCTTGACTCGTCCCTCATGCATAGGTCACCTAGTCATCCCCCATCTTTTTTTTCTATTTTTGCTATTGGTATGGATTGTTTTGTATCAAAATGTTCGCTACAATCAGTTCCTCAAATATATGTTTCTCCATTGAGTTTTGTTTAAAAGATTGGACAAGGGAACTTACATATCTGCACATTGATTTTTGAGTTGGATTTGAGTTCATGCATGTTGCAAGGGTCTTCTTCCCCAATTGTTAATCAGTACGATTTACCCCCAGTATGCTTCAGATATATGGGACTTCTTCTAGCTGCTAATGTGTACCATTCGGCTCTAAGCCTATTCAAAACACATTGGACCTTTTTATTTAACTCTACTTGGAGAAATTAGTCGCTCACATATTGTTGTAATTTATCCATCTTGCATGTTTTGTAGCTCTATTACTTGTTTTCCTTTTCCCCATTACAACACCGAAGAGATATTCAGCTTGTTTTTATTAGATAAGAAAAAAACAATAGATTTTCAAGCTATGATTTTGGCTATCTTGAGGCTATCTATTTCATCCACCTCAACTTCTTTTTTTTCCTTCCATTGGTTTGACCTTGTTCGACCTACATCTAGATTGGGATGCCTAATGTTTGGACGTTTGGTTGCACTTCTATTTGCGATGTCGAGGCCTTGTACATTATAATTTTGTCTGATTATGGATTGCTTAGATAGCAAGGCTTTTTTTTACCAGTTTTTTTTCTAGATGTTTTAGATTCTACAATAGCAAAAAGATAGAGGTGATTGAGCTTTCTTTAGAACATACTTACCTTGTTCTTACCCTCTCAAGGCAAAGGTGGGTAGCTCCCTACATTGTTTCTGTTCTTAGCCCTCTGTTGGAAATGTTTTGGATTTCTTGTTGGACTTGTCAAAATAATGTGGGTTACCCCCATACGTTGTTTGTCAATCAAATGGATGTTTGTCCCTTTGCCATTAAGGGGTCTGTGCCATGGTGGTGCCCCTTTGTGTTCCTACCTGATTTTTAATCCACTGTTTAAACACTCCTTGAGCCAATCGTTAACATGTCTGAGACTCTGAGTTGAGTCCTTTTTACCCTTGGCGAGTTCTCATTGACTCGCCTGAGTAGACTCCCTTCTACCTTTGCTGATGTCTCGTCTAAATCCAAGTTTTGAAACATTATTGGAAAGGAAAAGATAAAACAAGGAGTCATAATGAATATTTTCATGATCAATGATGGAACAATCTGTCTTATAATGAGTATTTACATGTATTTTCATGATCAATGATGGAACAATCTGTCCATTGTGTATTGTGCTTTTGTTATCTCAAGCGTTTTGTATCTCAAAATTGTAAATGGAAAGGGAACAGAGCAAGTTTTTTTATAGGAGTCATAACGTGTATTTAAGTGATCGGTTGATTGAACAAGGGGTCTATTATCTCTTGAGCTTTCGGTATCTCAAGTGGTTCGGTATCTCCTGGGCGGACTCAGTTATGAAGTCTGTTATGGGATGGTCAAAAGGTCTGTTTGCTGATAGTTTCATATGCCATTCTATGGGGTGTAAAGAAATAAATGGATTTTAATGGTACTTGTAAGTTGTACGACAATTGGATTTTTGTCTTTGGATTTCAAGCTATCGGCTATTCAAGCTCTACTGGATGATATTGATATTCCTATTTGTATGCCAATAAGTATGATGTGTGATAATCATGCAGCCATTTATATTGCTAACAATCCAGTAATCCAGTATTTCATGAGAGAATGAAACACATTGAAGTTGACTGTCACTTTATTGGGAAGTTGGTTATGACCAAGAAGATTGTTATGCCTCATGTGAAATCAGATCATGTGGATGTAGGTCTTTTTCAATCTACATATAAAGCTGGGCATGATCAATATGTATGCTCCAGCTTGAGGGGGAGTGTTGAGAGCATGCGGTTAAGGGGATAAAATATCTGTCTTTCTCCTCTCCCTCTCTAACGCACGTATTCTCTCCCTCTCTAATTCAACATCTTCAGTATGCATCCACATAAATATGAAACAGAGAAGTGTATGTGCAGCTCTCACAAATCAGTTATAAGTTGTAACAATCATGAAACAGAGAAGTGTATGTGCAGCTATCACAATGCAGTTATAAGTTATAACCATCATCACATGTACGTAACATGTCATCGTGAACATCCACATAAAAGAAAAAAAATGCAAGGCTGTACCAATATTGAAGAAATTGTAATCCAATTTGGTTTGTATTATTACTGCACATGCATCCAAAAGCGTACTGAATAAATAAACTGATTCTATTTGGTCTATTGCTCATTAGACATCATTAATGCCTTGTTATACAATTATTCCAAGCATAGTTTTCCTGCTGGAAGCCTGATTTACTGTATTATGTTCATGAGTCGTAATTTAAATGATTCTTTGCTTGATCTGCATTTTGGAGTGATTGAGTTACATTTCATTTTTTGGTAGCTTCGGGAATTAGAGAGGGGTGTTGATATCCTTGTGGCGACTCCTGGACGTTTGGTAGATTTGTTGGAAAGGGCTAGAGTTTCATTACAGATGATTAGGTATTTGGCACTGGATGAGGCTGATCGAATGCTGGATATGGGTTTTGAGCCACAAATTCGAAAGATTGTTGAACAAATGGACATGCCACAACGAGGTATGCGCCAAACCTTGCTGTTCAGCGCCACCTTTCCAAAGGAGATACAGGTTAGTTCATTATTTATCAATACAGCACATACATGCTTCTTTAATAGAGCCTAATATATAGTTATGCTGTATCCCACTATGAGATGTTAAATCCATCACCCTGTCTTCGTGCACTTCTCTCTCACCTTTTCTGGTTCGACAGTTACTATATATTTCTTGTGCAGGCATTTTCTTTTTATTTAATGATAATTTGTTTCCTTGTTACGATTTGTGACTTATTGTATGTGGGCTGGATCCCACTATGAGATGTTATAAAATCGAGCACCCCATCTTTCTTCACGCACTTCTCTCTCACGTTTTCTGGTTTGACAGTTACTGCATACTTCTCGTGCAGGCTTTTTCTTTTTATTTGTTGATAATTTGTCACCTTGTTATGATTTGCGACTTATTGTCCTCCTGTATTTGTAGGAAACTAGGATGTCTTTATCCATGTTGAGGTGCTGGTAATATGCCAACATGTATTCACTATTTACTTATTCAGTGTACTTGGTGATTAGGAGACTCTTCACAAGTCAGCTTTATCTGCCTTTTAGATGGTGTTACATTCTTGTATTTTTCAGTGTCAATAGTCTATCTGTCTTGAAGATGGCGTTGCATTATTGTACTTGTCAGTGTTAACAGTATATTGCTTGTGAATTTTGTTCAAGTCATTATTAGTGGTATTCTTTCGGCAAAAGCTGCTATTCTGACATAATTCACAACATGTGGCTGATTGTGTATGCAGAGACTGGCCTCTGATTTTCTTTCAAATTACATTTTTCTTGCTGTTGGAAGGGTCGGTTCAAGTACTGATTTGATTGTTCAAAGAGTTGAATACGTTCATGACTCTGACAAGAGAAGTCACCTCATGGACCTTCTTCATGCCCAACGAGCAAATGGAACTCATGGCAAGGTAATACCGAGGCAAAAAAATGCATGCTATTTTATCTTTCGGTCGGCGTGACTCTTATTTACATAGAGGAAGCTTATTGATGGGTTTATTATCTGCATAAACGATTTTTGTGATCTATAACATTTAGTGACAAAACACCCTTTTTTTTATATTTCTGTTTTTAATTTGTTGGTTATTTATTTGTGTAGTAACCATTGCTGCTCTTGTCGACTTTGCAGCAAGCCCTGACTTTGGTCTTTGTGGAGACAAAGAAAGGGGCCGACTCATTGGAACACTGGTTGTGTTTAAATGGTTTTCCTGCAACTACTATTCATGGCGACAGAACACAGCAGGTGAGTTGAATGTGCTTTTGGAATGTCTGTCGTATTTTGATTCTGCTTTCTACTTTGGTTTTTGTATTGCTATTATATTTGACAGAATTGTTTTGCTGCTGCTGGTGTTTCTTTTCTCTTCTTGAATGAATTTCTTTGGTTGCAGGAATTTTTTGTTCCTCTCCCATGGTGCCTTTTCTATGTTTCTTTGTTCTGTATGTTCTACAAGGATGGCAGGTTCTTATATATATATATATATATATATATATATATATATATATATATATGTTGAATGGTAGTTTGCTTCCATACTTATTACCAATTATCATTTTGGGTTCTTTAAATTGCATTTGAATAGGAAAGTTGTTGCCATGATTGGGAGGATTTTGACACCAAAGGAGAAAATGATGCAGTCAACTAGATTTGTTTAACCTATCAATGCTATTATTAGAAGATTGACATGTCGTCACTTGACCTTGTATAAATGGTCAGGGGAGTGTTGTCAGAGGCCGATAGATGCCGAGACTTTACATTAAGGGATTAATGATTGCCCTACTAGGAGGGAGAAATAGAAAAAATAGTAAGCATTTCTGGCCTACCTGCTATGAAGCTCAAAGGACAAACATCCATATGGTTCAATCTCAATGCCAAAGTGGACTGTCTAGTATTAGCACATATACATTCTTCCTTTGTATTTTCTCCGTCTTTTCCCTTCTTTGTTCTCTCAAAGAGGGATGGAAGATGTCTAGAAGGATGGTCTAAGATTGGTGATAGTGGAGGAAGAGTTAGGATTTTTGAGGAGTTGGGGAGGCTATGACCTTCAGGAGATGAAGTTCTCCAAGGTTAAAACCCTTTGCGAGAAGCTAATGGCCTTTATTTATAGATGCTGGAGGGTGATTTCGTGTAATTGGGTAAATTTACCTTGTGTAACTACATAGATTGCCACTGATTTCTTAAATAGCGGTTTAGATTTAATGTTAATTTGGCCTTTACTGAATGGAATCGCCCAAAATTTTGCAATCCAATAAGGAAAGGTTCGCGGGCGAATATTGACCTTAGCAGTAATTCATCGAATTGGTTAGATATAAAATAATAACATCCCCTTCATATGATCCGAGGAAACCTTTGCACGCCTCCGTTACCTTTTGGGAGGCCTACCCAATCTCATGAGAAGCAAGCCCAGCAGGCCTTGCCTTAACCTGTCCCCAGACAGCCAGCCCTCACCAGGCTGGCATTGCTAAATGCTCCGCCACGAAGCAAGCTCTCCCGATACGAGCCGAGAATTGGATTTTGGTGCACTCAAAGAAAGCCGAGTTCGTGAGTTCCCACGATCGAGACAATTGGCTGAATCCTGTGAAACCATTTCATAGAAGTTCATTGATATCTTCTTTTTATAAAGCAATGTGAGTTCAATCGAGTGTGCTCCAAGCTGCTACAGGCTTTCAATCCAAATCATACAGCTAAATGAAACCAAAAGCAAAGTGAGGAAGAAACAGATGTAGAAATAGAAACAACTTCCGAAAGGAAGGGGACTAAACAGGAACAAGAGGGATCCACCGAAGAAGACCCTTCCTTTTGTTCGGAAGAAAAGGAGGACCGAACGCAACGACTCAACCGCTGCTAAGGGGGCACGCTTCGCTCAGTCAAACCTTTGTGGTCAACTATCCCAAGGTAAGGCCAGCCTTAGCTAAATAGGATAGAGGATTTATGGAGTTTTTATATGGTCTGTGTGCGTTGCTGCCCGTAATCTGAGCGCTACCCTTCATATTTGATCCAACGACAGCCGGCTTTTTTCAAAGGCTGTCGTTGGATCAAATATCAAGGGCGGCACCTATGTCGTGCCCCCATTATGCGCAGCAACGCACGAACACCATTAATTTCAGAGATTTATGTGTGACTAGGTTAGATGATTGGGATTTTGTGTGCAAATTGGTAAAGTGGGTACTTGTAGGGCTTCCTTAGATCATAATGATGGCATTCACCATGTGATTTGGGAAAGGCGACCTTCTCAATTTTAGGAATTTGAGAGGCTGTATTTGGTCATTTATGCCCTGGGGGTTTATCTTAATGAATTGGTTGTACTCAAGGATATTTTGCCTGGTGTCAAGTACCTAGGGCTTCTAATTTCTAAAGGTTAAATGGAGCCTAAGGGACACAAGTATAATTTCTCTTTAAGGTCTTACTGATGGGCTTAAGAACAGTTAAGACCATAGTTGCCGGAAACTCCTTGGGCGGGTGGGAAACCCGTTTCCTCTAAAATGTGTTTCTCGTGGTTGGGAAACTCGTTTCCCTTAAAATGAGGGAAACACGTTTCGGAAACGTTTCCAAAATATGATACAGAATTGGAGAAATATTTCTGAAACACATGGGAAACATATGGAAAACTTATGTAAATAATGTGTAAGCACGTGATAAACGTATGCAACATTCGTAGAAAACGCATATGAAACGTGTAGGAAACATGTGTGGAACTTACGAAAATCATTTTGGAAAAAACACATCATTTCGTAAGACGTTTTTCGTACCATTTTCTATTGTTTCACGTTTCTCGTTTCCCCTATTTTTTTTTTCATGTGTTTCCCGTTTCCGTTTCCCACCTTGGTAACTATGGTTAAGACCAATGTGTCTTAAGTTGTTTGCTGGATTGGGTTTTGAGTTTGCATTGAAGACATGTGGAGATAATTAGTAAAGGGAAATGATATGTTCGCTCCTTTTTTACTTGGGACAGCCCCTCTAGTGTAAAAGAGTAGTCATAAATACACTGGAAGGGGTTGTTCCAACTCTCAAGTAAAAAAAGGGGCAGATATATCACTTTCCTTTATAAATGTGATTAATTTAGCATATTTGATGCGAGTGCAATGGGTGGCTGGACCTTTGTGATTTGGAGCTTGAATTTGGGTGATCCAAGTTTTTTTGGAATCTCGGTTTATGAGAACTTATGGATTGGGTTGGAGAACATATTCTCAAATCGGTCGGGAACTCTGCCTAGTTAAAAGGGAATGAACTCAATGACGATTTACTCAGGGTTATTTTTAAACAATGGAATTTGGTGGTGCTGCATAGACTGACGTCCTGTGGTTGGGTCTAATATGGGTATGCTTAGAGATTATTTTGTATGGGTTCTAGAATATCTGGGATCATTTTCTTAGGGTTTTGGACTTGTCAGAAAGGGTTTTCTCGACAAATTGCTACTGTTTAATTCACAAGGGAAAAGGGCAGCCTGACATCTTAAGTGGCAAAGGGTCCCTCCAGTAAATGATGCCTACCATAGTTTACTAGGGATAGCCTTTTGCAAAATGGGATCTCTATACTGGCAAACGGAAATGAGGATTATTTTGCTAGATTAGATATTGGTCAAGAAGATGATGTTTGGTGTGCAAAGTCATTTGGAAGGGAAAATCTTAGCATTCAAGAGTTGGTGTTGGTGATTCATTAGCATCTCTTTTTGCTTTGTAGCATGGCCACTCCTACTTTTTCAAAATTTTTCTTGAGCCAGTCTACAATTAACGATGACTTCGGCTTTATTATTTTCACACTCATATTTTGCTACCTGCTTGAAACTTATTATTTATGTTTGTGTGGTACGCTGGTCATATGTGCTTCCATACTTCCTATTTTGACATGACGAATTGGGGCTGTGTGATACTTTTGAGTTTGTGGGATACTTTTAAAAAAAAATAGAAATGATCTTTACCATTTAAAAATAAAGAGAAAAAAGAAAAAGAAATGGAGGATCTTTCTTAGGGTTAGCGTGGTCTTATTTTTTGTTTTCTTTTTATCAAAGGCGATGAGTGTTAATTACACAATGCGATGGGGAGGATGATAGATTCTGAGAGGGTTGGCAAAGGTTTTTGGGATTTTTTTAGGTTGCCTCCCGTTTCTAGGAGCCAAACATGGTACTTTTTTATGAGGATTGCATCTGTGGCCCGTGGCATGGGGAATGACGTGGAGCAAGGCTTGTGGTTGTGTGAAACTCAGTTGTGGTTTTGATACATACCATCCACCAGGGAGCTCTTTGTACTTTTTATAACAATGGAAGGGTTCTAGATTGGGTTTGCTCTTTGTACTTTTTATAACAATGGAAGGGTTCTAGATTGGGTTAGCTCGACTGTGGTCCTGATTGCAACGAAAGGTGTTTTCTTCAGCTTGTATGGCATTAGTACTTTGCAAATGAGCTTGGTCCTTGTTTCTGATAGTGGAGTGTGGCTTATGGCAATTAATGTGTTGGCTATTTGTGGCGTACTGCTTGGCTTAGTACGAAAGTTTCATTCTAGTTGGCCTGTGTTGGTCCTCTAAGTGTTCCTTCTCTCTATCTATCCTTTGTGCTGGTTTAGTGGTCCTTCTCTTAGCCCTATTTCTTTAATCTTGTATCAGATTTGTGAAAACACACTTGATAAATATTTTTTATCATTAGATCGTATCATCATATATGCACATACGTACATGCATGCACACATGCGCATATCCAAAAGCATGCGTGAATATGTTACTTGCCATCTTTAAGTTACACGCCACCTTGACATACTGTGAAAACTGGCCTTTTGTCAACAGGAAAGGGAGTACGCATTGAGATCCTTCAAGAGTGGCACAACTCCAATCTTAGTGGCAACGGACGTGGCAGCACGTGGGCTTGACATCCCTCATGTTGCACATGTTGTAAATTTCGACCTCCCCAATGACATTGATGACTACGTCCACCGGATAGGGCGAACAGGGCGAGCAGGTAACACAGGCTTGGCGACAGCCTTCTTCAATGAGAACAACTCCTCGTTGGCTAGGGCATTGGCAGAGCTGATGCAGGAATCAAACCAGGAGGTACCCGCTTGGCTCTCCCGTTATGCAGCACGTTCTTCATATGGTGGTGGGGGAAGGAATCGTCGTACTGGTGGTGGGGGTCGCTTTGGTGGCCGTGACTTCCGAAGGGATGCTCCCTTCAATAGAGGAGGAGGGGGTGGTGCTGACTACTATGGCGGAGGCAACAACAGTGGTGGATATGCGGCTTCCTCCGGCTATGGGGGTGGTGGGTATGGTCCTGGTGTTACCAGTGCATGGGACTAAGATCCCTCCTTTTACAGTTCGTGTTTTCTTTAAGATATGATTTTGATAGGAATACACACTTTTTTTTCTTTTCATCTTTAGGTCATATGGGGTATTCCATCCCTATTTAGCTTTTTAAGTTTCGTTTGGTTCTCCCACTGTTGGAAGGGGCTTGGGATTTTTGGGGTGCTGTAGAGGTTGCTACCACCACCACCACCAAAGGTTAGTGGGGTGGTGTGTGTGTAATCAAGGGTTAGGTGAACTAACAGAATAGAGGGTCCCTTTTTTTCTTTTCTTTGTTGTTTTGGCTGGGGGTTGTAGAATATGTTGGTGAGAGAGAGGGAGGGTTTTGTTATGCCGTTTGTTTCATCTCAAGACATATTCTTTTCGACCTGATTGTGTATTGTGGGGAGAGTCATTTTGAGGCTGTGGGTCTTTTCCTTTTCTTTATTTTGCTGTAAAATTCTGGTCGGTGACAGAAATAAATGCTGAGCAATTTGGAGAGTAGGATTTTCTTAGCTTGTATTAGAATGAAACTGTGCCTTGTGAATTTGATGATCCGTATAAGTAGTCAAGATCAGTTTTAACTGCGTTACAATGAATAGCACTTATGGAGGTGGGAATCTTCGACCAATCTAGGCTATTCATATAAGTAAAGTAGTCCTACTTTTGATCCTAGTAGCCCTCAGAACAATCTGATCATATGAACCAAAGGAATGCTTGTCAAGGGTGCCGCTTGGGCCGGGGTTGGGATCGAATCCAGGTCCACCCTACCCAATTTGAGGAAGCATTCCCTCAATCCTAGCACAACCCGACCTGAGCCTCGGGTTGAGGATGGTCAGCCCTAACTTAACCTGCCTCTAAAATCTCTCAACCCAACCTGACCCGGCTCACTCTTTTTCCAAATCGGGTCAAGTTGAGTAGGTTTGGGTTTGGGTTAGCCTAGGGCAAAAACAAAAAATAATACAAAAAAGAAAAGGGAAGTGATATATCCGCCCCATTTGATTACCAGGGACACCCGGAGCAGACTATCAATGACTAAATTGGATGTACTTGACGTCAGAAGAATTCAATGGGCCTGATTTCCATGTACACTGGCGCTGGGTGTCCCTAGTAATCGAAAGGGGCGGATATCACTTCCCTGAAGGAAAAAACATGACCCTAAAGAAAATAAGGATAAAATACCATAAACCGAAATTAAATCGGGTTGGTTCCTTACCCAACCCAACCCAACCCAACCCAACCGGAGGTGAATGAGCCCGGCCCAAGTTGCATCCCTAAGGCTGCTTACTTGGGTAGAGCACCACCTTCCCAGTATTTTTCAATATGTACTGTACGGTTACAGCACCCCAAAAAATCATTTCGATAGCATGATCCTAGCCATTCCATCTATAGAGGAGCTGCATATTATGGAGATCGGAAGGCTGGGTCATCCTATGGAAATGATATTTAGGGCTCAACCTATATGGAGATCGGAAGGCTGGGTCATCCTATGGAAATGATTTTTTCGGGCTCAACCTATTTACGTCGACGGTTTGGATCTTCCTATCGTGTAATTTTTCAAAAAGTACTGTACAGGATGATCCAAACTGTCCATGTGATGGGACACAACATAAATAGCTTGTGCTAAAAAATCATTTCCATAAGATGATCCTAGCCCTCCGATCTATAGAGGTTCCATAACATGCAGTTCCTCTCTAGATCGGAAGGTTGTGATCATCCTATGACAGACTGGATGATAATATCATGCGGTCCCTACAGTACTTTTTGAGAAATACGGGAATATAAGGGCTTACATAACAAAACTCGAAAATCTCAAACCCTATTAGTTGGGGCGTCTGAAGAGCGTCTGAAGAAGATTCTGAACACTCTTATTTCTCATGGGTCTGATGAGAAACCTTAAAATTTGCATCTCCATCTCTGCTCCATTCTCCCAAACCAACCCTCACCATCTCTACTCCCAACACCGAACTCTAGTAAAAGTTAGACTAAAATGGGTGAAAAACAGAGGACTCGATCACATAATCGACACCGAGACCGATCTCAAAGCCGCTTGCCTCATTAAAGACGCCATTAAAAGAAGCTCACACGGCTACCTCTCTTCTCGGATCCTCTCGGACCGTCAAAAGCCTCTCGGACTCACAATCCCCGTCCTCCGTTTCATGCGCAGGTACCCAACTCTCTTTCACGAATTCCCTGACCCTAAATACAACAATCTCCCTTGCTTTCGTCTCACTGATACAGCCCTCTTCTTAGATGACCAAGAACAGGCCGTTTATCGGACCCATGAGTCCGATAGTGTCGAGAGGCTTTCTCGCTTTCTCATGATGTCTAACAGCAAGCCCATCCCATTCCAATCTCTCCTAAATTTGAAATGGGATCTGGGTCTTCCTGATGATTACATCAAAACCCTAATCCCCAAATACCCAGATCACTTTCGTATAACCAAACGCCAAGACGGGCTCTCGTGCCTCAATCTCGCACAATGGCCAGAGGAATTCGCAGTCTCCACATTGCAAAAGAACGCGGAGATCACCAATAGTAGTACTCATACTACTAGTGGCAATTCTTCTGAGTATAGGAATTTTAAGAAGGGTACATCTTTGGCATTCCCCATGAGTTTTCCGCGGGGGTATGGTGCTCAAAAGAAGGTGATAGCATGGATGGATGATTTCCAAAGGCTTCCCTACATTTCGCCGTATGAGGATTCATCACAAATTGACCCAACTAGTGATTTGATGGAAAAACATGTTGTGGGGGTTCTACATGAGCTATTGAGCTTGACTATTCATAAGAAGACAAAGAGGAATTATCTGAGGTGTTTGAGGGAGGAATTGAATCTGCCCCATAAGTTTACTAGGATTTTTACGAGGTACCCGGGTATTTTTTACCTTTCTTTGAAGTGCAAAACAACTACTGTGACACTCAAGGAAGCGTACAGGCGGGGGAAGTTGGTCGATCTGCATCCGCTCGCGCGAATCAGAGAGAAGTATTATTATGTAATGAGGACAGGGGTTATGTATAGGGGTAAGGGACTGACAGAATTGGAACGTGCGAAATTGGATGCGGTAAATGATGGGGAGGATCAAATGGAGCAACAGTCAGAGGAAGACATTGAAACGGGGGATGAATACTATGCGGAGGATGGGTCAGATGTTGAGACAGGGTCTGATGAGGAATAGGATTATGATTCCCTATGTTTTACCTGATAAGAAGTTCATAATTCTTGTCGAGGAAGAGTTTCGCTAGGTGAATATGTGATCTCTTCCATACTTCTGTTCAAATCTTGAAACACAAAAAGGAAATTTCTATGTCCCCAATAAGGTCTTTGATTTTCAGTGAGGGTTGAATTTATTTGCTTTAATCTTACGCCCGTTGTATGTTGTATTTGTTGCATATACAGATAGTGGAATCAAAATATCAATAACATTGAGTTTGACACCCATAACAAATTTGAGAATGAAAACAAGGACTACTTTTTAAATTATTTGTTGTTTTTGTGCAGCTATCTTCTTCATGTTGAGCCTTCCATCTTTTTTTTTGTTGACATGCAGACATATCTGTCTAACAGTGACATGTGATCGATTTTTTTTTTGTTGACATGCAGACATATCCGTCTAACGGTGACATGTTATTATACTCTGTCTTTTTTTGTTTCCTGCTGCTTACTTGTCCTTCTAGAGGGCATTTTTAACTTGTTTAAGGGCTGTAGTTTTGGAATTATTGTTGTTTTTGTGCAACTATCTTCTTCATGTTGAGCCTTCCATTTTTTTTTTGACATGCACATCAATGTACTCTTTCTTTTATGTTTTCTGCCTTACTTGGCCTTCTAGAGGGTGTTTTTAACTTGTTTGAAAAAGAATAGCCTTCTTTGACATGGATCAAACAATGTTAAAACTCTACTAGGGCCTTCATGGCTTTGAGAGGTGGATTTCATGGGATGGGAAGGAAAGCTTCTTTTTGAAATTATATCTGGTTGGTTTCTTCAGAGTTGTAAAAATTGATTTTTGACTTTCTCGATTAATGTCTTAGTTCAGGTTTGCGGCCAAATAGATTATAGTTCACACACAAATTACACCTAAAATGTCAATGGGTTGCATGCCCAACCCAATCCTAATATTTTGAATCAATTGTTAGTTTTAGCCTGTATGGATTGTTTTAACCTATTGAGCATATTTTCAACCAGGAAAATGGTATCATACTATTGGAGCTATGGTCGCCACTTATGCGACAAGGAATTTCGCTTTTATTCTTCCTCCAATCTGAACATCACAAGATACCCAAAATAACAAAAATAAACTCCAGATTTTAAACACAGAAGTTAGGCTGAAAAGGCAACATTTACGAGAAAAGTTGATATATACCGAGTTAGTTGAGTAACCATGATCTGTGCTTCTCAAATTGGTGGAGGTTTATGGAAGTTTGGTAGCAATAACATTGACATATGTCAAAGTTCAAGCTTCCTCTATTTGATCTGCTCGATATAACTTGGGTTTTACATGTCTTAGATATGTATTGGGCTTATTGCGAAGCTTCCTTTATTTGATCTGCTCGATATAACTTTGTTGTTACATGTCTGAGATATGTACTGGACCTTTTGCATTCTTTTTTGATCTTTTAACATTTTCTATTTGTTGCTTGTGGTGGTACCCTGTTTGCTACTTAAACATGGTCACTATTGGGTATATCTGTTATCATTTTGTCAGAATGAGTTAGTTCACTAGGGTAAGCTTATTCTGTCATCTGGTATGCTGGTCCGGTTGTCTAATCGAGTTTGTTTCCCCATCAAATCTCTAGCATGAAAATGCTCATACTGCCATTATTGTATGCTTATTCCACGGTGCAGTCAGTAGTTGTAGTTGATCGTTTCTTTCCTCATGTTCTTATTTTTCCTCTGCAACATTTGGCAGTTTGGCTTTGATTGGTACAATTGGACAAATTCTTTGTCTAATGGCTGCTGTTTTGGATGTATGGAGTTATCCACGTCTTAGGTTCCTGAAAGTTAATTTTGATGGTGATATTTGTGAACTGGGACATCCATTCCAATTTCTATGCGAGACTTATCCATGATGGATGCAGAGAGTAGGTGCTCCGTCTTGGTCCAATTGCTTTGGTTTATACTAATATAGCCTAATATGGTCCTTTAGCAAGGGGCCGAGGGTTGTAGCTTACGGTTCTTAAGTGAGGTTTGTAGTTTTTCAGCCTTGCTGAATAATGTTTGTAATTGAGGAATATTCCATAAGTGATGTGATGGGATAGACATGTCTTCTTGCCTTCTTGGAGAAGATTCTTTTAGGAATTACAAAGATCATCATTATTGATGGTATAGCCACGACTTATTGCCTCCTTGGAGGATTGGGCAATTTTTTTATGAGATTTGGAAGATTGGAAGATCATTGTGATTCAATGGGCCATGCACTCTGCAGGGAATTGATCCATGATGGATGTGGATAGTGCTGATCCAATGTCTTGGTCCAGTTGTTTTTGGTTTATACTAGCTTAATGGAGACCCTTAAATGTAGCTTGAGGAAACCAGGGGTGAAGGTTTCCATATAATCAATTACATAATTTGTTTAAAAACTTTTAGTACAAGCTGAGCTTCATACCTTTCAATGGTACCATCTTCTTTAACTTTGAGGTGTATACCCACTTATAGCCAATGACATGCCTTCAACATGGCAAGTTCTCTAGCATTGTTGGCTTCCATCTCTTTTTTGATTTCCACTCACGATGAGACATTGCTTCAACAAAACTGGATACCTGTCATTTTTATATATATATATAAAAAACTGTATGCTCTCAGTCAGATGAAGTGAAACAACTAGGATAGATGATCTATAAGAGGATGACCTATCTTGGGAGGTAACAAAGTGGTTACTAAGATATTTGGAAAAATAAGATATTTGGAAGATGACCTTTTTCCTTCCTAATTACTTTTAAGGTGAAAAACTTGTATGATTACATTGATTCCTTTGATATTCATTTTGGGAAGGTTCAGAAAGGTTAATCAAATAACAACAGGTGTTGATATGGACTACGATGGCGTTAAAGCTCCACAGGAATTGGGGGAGTTCTTCGAGATGTTATACTAGATGGGTTTTTTTTTGGTTTCATTGGGATCACGGATTCTTATGAGGTAGGTAGAGTTGAGGGCAGTTCTTCACGGCATTAGGATCTCAGATGCTTCTGTTCTTGGCAGCTTAATTGTGGAGGGAGATTCATTGAATGTGATTAGGTGGATGGATGGCAGCCACCATTTTCCTTGGAGATTCACGCACATGATTATGGAATTCATGATAGTGTGGCGGGTTTCTCTGTGAATTTTCAGTATGTTAGGAGATCGGCCAACTCTAATACAGAGTGTCTTGCCCGGGCAGGAGTTAGGAGGACAGCCCTGAAGATTTATGATTTCCTCCTCCGTGAGGTATTGAGTTTCTTGGGGGCTCTGTTGTATCTTTTATGTTGGCTTTTTTTTGCCCTTTATGTATCTGTCCAGTTTTGAACTTTTCCTATTTTTTTCTTTAATATAATATAATATAATCCTTTTCCACTAGAAAATGGCTTTAAAACAATATTTATTCATACTCAAAAGGATATACTGATTTAGAAGTTAATTATTGCAGTGGTCAATGAGGAGATGTAGAAACTGAATACGCTGCGTATGTGCGCAAAAGAGTGCGACAATTATGTGTCATCTTCGATTAAAATCGGTAGGAAAAAATTGTTGCATCAGGTAGATCATTTAAAGGTTGGAAAATGAAAGATTCAAGGCATTTGTCATAGGGCGAAAAGGTAATTTGCTTTGGAATGGGAAGCAGAGATGATTCTTGTGTAGGGCATGGGCATCATGCCTTATCTATGTCTATATTTTGATGATGTAACTTGTATTAAGCAAAAAGTTAATAACAAAAAGAAGAAGCATGGTTTGAAAGATCCATTGTTCTGAATAGAAGGTCTTCCAAATTCTGTTTAAAAAAAGAGATCCAATTGTCAAAATGGTCCTACTGATGTCCGGGAGACTGATATTTATCGCCGTTAAAAAATCTATTAAAATTGAACATAGACTCCTAGATGGTGCCAGCCCTCTTTAATGTTAGAAATAAATTTTGATGGCAGCTCTAAAAGTAACTATGGTCCTGCTGATCGCGAGGGAATTTTTAGGGACCACGATGAAAGAGCTCTCAAGTGCTTCCCCACTCCATGTGGAATAGCATACTCAATTGAGTCAGCACTAGAGCACTACTTGCTAGTTTTCGAATCTTCAGGGTCTGTTTTGTGGGCAGTTGCATCCTTGAAGATGACTCTAAAATCGTTATTGCTTGGGCCAAAGGGGCGGCAGTGGGCCTTTGAAATTTTGGAACTGTGCAAATCAAATCACAGCTACAACATTGACGAAGATTGGCCAATTTGGAAGCGATGCTTTGGCCAAGGAACTGATCGTAGCGAGCTTATCATTGGTGATGTTTATCTGATTGTGTAGCATTTTATCTTTTTTTTTAAAAAGTTGACAATTTATTGAATATTGGTTGGGACAAGTTGTCCCCTCCGTATTACAAAGTAAGGATCATTGATCCAGTAACACACCCTCAAGTGTTTACAAAGAACTTACAACTAACGTTTCCTCCCTCAGAACTCCTGACTTAGCTAATCCGTCCGTCTCCTCATTTGCCTATCTCCTTCGATGCTCAATCCTAGGATTTAGCGACCTTATAAGATCGAGCGTTTCCGCTATTAGATCTTGTAGTCGCCAGGGACCCTTTGAGGTACCCGATGCCCAAGCCACCACATTTGTCGAGTCTCCCTCAACTATTAATGGTTGTTGATTCTTTTCATATGCCCAGCGCAACCTGAAAAGAAGAGCCCTGATTTCAGCCTCATTCGCATCACAAATCCCAACTAGGCCTGAGAATGACATTATAATAGTCTGTTTGTCATCTCTAATCAGACCCCCAATGTCTGCCTTCCTCGGATTGCCAATAGAGCTTCCATCAAAGTTGAGCTTGAACTACCCACATGGTGGGGCCATCCATTTTGGCTTTTAGGTTTAGTTCAGATCGTTCTATCCCAAATGATTGACCACCAATTCCTGACTAAATCCTCCACGCCATAGGGGATTTTCTTCTTTATCTTGGCCCATGAGATAAGTTCAACCTTGATTTCAGTCGCCAACCGTCCAGATTTCCTGCTTTGATCTTAAAAAATACGTTTGTTCCTTTCCTTCAATATATTCCAAACAATAGCGTAAGGGAAGGTGGACCATAGTAACTTACTAGTTTCCCCGAAAGGCCCATTTGTCCAGTTAATTATAAGTGAATTATAGAGCTCGGGCAAACCCAAGTCAACCAATTGCCCTCAACCATAATTGGTAAGAGAATGGACAATGCAGCATCAAATGATCCAGTGTCTCTTCATTCTGATGACAAAGGACGCACATCCTTGCAAGACTAAAATGCCTCCTTTTTAATCTTTCGCAAGTATTGATTTTTCTATGCACCAGCGTCCACGCAAAAGCTACCACTCTTGGAGGAGCAAAGGATTTCCAAATGCACCTTTTATCTGACTTCTGACCTGTATTTAGTGTCACAAAAAAAGATTTGACCGTGAATTTTCCATTCGGTTCTGGTGACCATATCCATTCATCGTCTTTGAAGTTAGAACAATATACTGAGTGTAACTGTACTAGAAGTGGTTGAAGGTCCTGAATTTCCATGTCTTTAAGATCTCTTCGTAATCGAATGTCAACGCTTTTCCCATCTGTCCCTCTCGTACCAGGTAGTCCGCCACCATTGCTTCAGGTCTTACTACAATCCGGAACAACCTCGGGTACTTCACAGAAAGCAGTGTTTTGCCACACCAGAGGTCCAGCAAGAATCTTACCTTCATACCTTTCCCCACCTTATATCGTCTCTTTTGATCAAATTCTTCCTTGACCGAGCAGATGGATTTCCAAGAACCCGATCCCTTCCCACTTGCTGGTTTCTTAATGCTCCAATCCTCCCATTCCGACCCATATTTGGAACCAACCACGCGGTGCAGAGAACCATCTTTTCATTTCCATACCGCCATAACCATTTTTCCAGTAAAGACTTGTTACTCATCCTTAGCTTCCCAATTCCTAGCCCTCCATCCTTCTTTGATTTAGTTACCCTCTCCCAATCCATTAGGTGTCTTAATTTTCTGGATTGCACGTTTCCATCCAAAGGAAATCCCTTTGTAGCTTTTCAATTCTCAGAGCCACCTTAACTGAAATTTTGAATAGCGACATGAAGTAGAACGGCATGTTTGCGAGAGCCGCTTTTGTCAGGGTGATTCTTCCCCCAAAGGAGATGTATTTCTTCGTCCAGGTAGCTAGCTTCCGCTTCACTCTTTCTACCATTGGATCCCATTGAGATGCCGAAGGGACACCAAACCCCAATGACAATCCCAAATAAGAAACCGGGAAAGCCCCAGCAATGCAGCCAGTTGTTTCAGCCAGGTTTTGAACCACCTGCCGATCCATATTTATGCCCAAGAGCATGCTTTTACTGAAGTTAATCTTGAGACCCGAAGTGGCCTCATACCACTTGAATATCCTTATGACATTGGGGATAGGCTGGGAGTTGCTTTCCAAAAAAACTAGCGTATCATCAGCAAACTGGAGGTGTAATTTGCTCACCTTTGGGTCCTGCTTGTAAGCCTTGGATCAGCCCTGCACTGCGCCTTTATCAATAACAGGCTAAGTGCTTCCACCACCAAGATGAAGGGATACGGAGCTAATGGGTCATCCAGCAGAAGACCCCTTGAACTCTTAAAATATCCTTCAACCGAGCCATTGATAATGACTGAGAAGCTGTTAAAAGATATTACCGATTTGGTCCATTTTCCACATCTCGTGCCAACACCCATCCGATCTTGTATGAAATCAACAACCTCTCAGTCTATATGATCATAATAAGCTTTTTCAAGATTGATTTTAAAGACCAGACCAGGCCTCCCGCCCTATTAACAGAGTCAATAATCTCATTGGTTATTAGGACCCCTTCCAGAATCTGTATCCAGTCAACAAAAGCACCCTGAAAATGGGAAATGATGCTCTTCATACAACTTTTCACTCTTCGAGCGAGCAATTTGGATACAATCTTTGGAATGCTGTGAATTAAGTGTAGCATTTTCTCTTCTTTTTGCTTTTGTGGGTTCCTGGCGTATTTCATTTTCCGTGACTCTTTAGGACACCTCATCTTGCTGTACCTTGCGTCATTTCTTTGCAATGCAATTCCCTGTCCGGAAAAAATAAAAATCTACTGCCTAAGTTGATGGTAGAGGAGTGCTATCCTCACGAACTTGCGGCCCTTCATGATTAAACTAACGATCTGCATGGGGGTTAGAGCTTTAAACTGGGCCAGAATGGCAGAACCATCCCCATCAGAGTGAAAGTAGACCTGGAGTAGTTGCAGGAGGGAAATTATGGACAGGGTACTCCATATGGTAAAACATGAGAGACGGATTGCTTAAAGCCAGAAGAAAGAGCCCATCCTCATGATGAACACTCATACCGAGTCAGATTCAATGCCCTTCTACTACAGTGTCAGACCCTTGAAGAACACACACACACGTAGTGTCGTGTGAAGAAGAGTTAATGTCATGGTTGCTAGTTCTAATACGCTCAGTGGTGAGCATGCGTAAATGTTACATATTAAGAGTCCTCTATGTATGCCTAGATACATACTAGATGACTGAACTACTCAAGTATCAATCTGTTCTCCTGCACCCAATAAACTGTCCCTTTCCAGTTTCTAGTCTCACCAAGTCTGTTGAGAATCACAATTCCGAATAGAAGACTATTCCATACATAGCATAAATGGAGTCTAATTAGCTTTTTCCTTCACAATTCACAGATACTATCTCTAACAGACTACTGTAAGCATAAGAGCATATCAATTCACTCTCTTTTCAGCGTCCATTAGCAGATTACATGGGCATCATTGACGTCTCCAAATTCCAGGCAAGTTTTTTTTTTTTTGAATGGTGAAAAGAAAATTCTAGAGGATTCATTAGCTGACCCCAACTAGTTTGAGACAAAGGCTTAGTTGAGTTGAGTTGAGTCGAGTGTAGGTGACAAGAAAATTCTGTGCAAGTATTTTTACTCTGTTTAGCTCTATAAAACCACCAGTGGCTGGTGCTAGCTATAGTGAATATTTACAACCAGCTGGTCCAATCAAGACCTGTTTTTACTTTCGGCTGCTTGATACATTTCAGACATTTTTATGAAAGATTGCAACTATTAGGAGTGTAAAATCTCCATGAACAGTTCCAATTTACGACATGTTGGCTTTGTTTGTCCCTGAAATCAGTATCCACTGCATATTATGATCATCTCTGTTGAAGCTTACATGTAGCCTTAATCTTTAGCTTAGCTAGCTGATGCATCAAGTAATTATGGGCGGTACATATACTTTGCAGGTGGGTTGCGCCTGATTAGCACCTTCGACATCAATGTATGTTGTGGCTTATGTCACAAATATCTCCCACATTTTCAAAATATAATGATTTTATTGTGACATTTTGTTAAACGACCAAAACCTGAAATAATCCCAAGAATTTAAAAATTGTAGTGAAAATTCCATTTACTTAGATAAAGATTACTATATTTTATATTTTATATTTTTTCTTCGGAAAATGATAAACTGAAGGGTGCCCTTGCAAAAATTTAGAGGTTTCTATAACGGGCAATCGGTTTGGATCATCCTATGATGTGGGCCCAAAGTTTTTTTTTTTTTTTTTTTTGAAAAATACTAGACTTCATTGCCTTCACGTGCTAACAACATATAAATCTTAAGAAATATGGGGTTTTTAAAAGCAAAAAGCAAAAGGGGATTTTTTTCAAACTGTATACGGGTGTAAAATAGTCGGCCCCACTCATCCGAACATGAGGTATTAATAGTAGGCTTCACTACAACAAAACATGATTTGTAAATTGTGGGCTCCATATGCACGGGTTAGGGGAAGATGGTGGGTTTACCTAACAAAATATGGAGTGTAAAATAGCGGGCCCCAACATGATATAAGAACCATTCTCTGCCCCCTTGGAGCAAATTCCTGACTCCGCTCTTTGCCATTACCATCTTACACACGGCGACAATCCAGACTGTCCACCTGATGGGTCCCATCATGTATGGGCCATTGACCAAATCCCATCGTTCAGATGTTGGGATCATTGAATTCGTGTCATTCTTGGTCCCTGACTAATCCACAGTAGGACCCACAAAATGGACAGTCCATATCTCGACAGATAGGAAGTGTGACCTCTCTCTCTCTCTCTCCCCCAATTAATTTGCTTATACTTAATTATTTACTAATGTTCTTTCTTAAGTCAGTTGTATGCTATACAGATCAGTTTTGGTGAGAGAGTGAGATGGTTAAATGCATGAAAACGATAGATGATTACAGTGTCTAATCAACCTCTTGAATGTTTTTAATAGCTGATAATGGCCTTTACAACTAACAAAGCAGATGCTGTTATCAGCATGTGATGTAGCTGTGTTTTTGGGAGGTGAAGGTAGTGGTGGCAAAATTGGCCGAACCGGAACCGAGCCGAAACCGAACCGAAAATTTAGTTTCGGTTTGGTTAAACCAAACCGATTCAAATTTCGGTTTGGTTCGGTTTGGGTATCAAACCGAACCGAAACCGAATATTTGCAATTATTATGAGTAAAGGGTGGCAAAATTGGTGGAACCGAACCGAAACCGAACCGAAAATTCAGTTTTGGTTCGGTTTTGGTTTGGTAAAACCAAACCGATTCAAATTTCGGTTTGGTTCGGTTTGGGGGTCAAACCGAACCGAAACCGAACCATTGCCACCCCTAGGTGAAGGCGAGGCCCCGTCAGTGCTGTAGCCTCTTTATGCTATAATAGGCTGTTACAATCCCTAAAACCTATACACAGCCAGTAAAGATAGTGTTTAATAAAGTAACAAGTGTCATTATCAAAGCAAGGGTGCCCAGATATTATTTCATTTTGAGTCTCTGACTACCCTGCTGGGATAAAATGGGCCGTTCTCGATGGGGGTAGAAAGCTGGGTTTTATTTTATCCTCGGTGTTAGCCCATCCCAGAAACACTTATCCAAGGATTTCTAATCCCGTGGAGAACATCACCATCAGGCGCAATCTGATCGTTGATCTGCATTGTTCATCAAGTGGCCCCCATTGTGCGAATTTGAGCCATTACCAATCCAAGTTGTGCCCACCGTATTGATGTTCCAGATCAATAATTCCTATTTACATCTATCTACTATATGAGAAGTGGACCACAATGGGGACCAACTGCACCCCCATGAGTTTTGTTTTTTGTTTTGTATTGTTTTTTTTCCAGGTCTTCTTCATTTTACGAAGAGAGGTGGTGAAAAAGTAAAAAATGAAGAAAACATCCTGTACTTTCCTCTGTGCATGATTTGCAATTTGAAAATTTACTGAAATAGTGAAAAGAAGAAGAAGAAGAAGAATAAATAAGATAAGAAAGATATTGCAAACGGCTATTGAAGACCATAGAAGATCATCAGAACAAGCACAACTATATTTAACAAGGACAACAACCATCTTTGTATCTCTTATAACCAATTGATGGAAGCTGGCCTATTGGTCTTGAATTGAGATAAAAATTTCAAGAAATGACTTGCATGCCCTCAATTTATCTTCTTACTTTGATCAATTCAAATGGTGCTAAAAGGTTAATATTGACGGTTAAGTACAAGTTTAAACTGCTCATTTATAATTAATGATGTTTTAATGATGGGATTATCCTTGTTTCCAGAAAAGAGCAGTGACCCACATGTGCTTAAGTCTACGATCCATCAGTAGCACAGATGGGAAGTGCGATTGTTGTTAGGGGCTCCACGTGAAAGCAAAGATCTCACATCGGAAAGGTTGATGGATGTGGATGGGCTTATAAGGATTCGGGCACCCTCCCCTCGGCTCCTAGCTTTTAAGGGTGAGTTCTACCCAGGTCCCAACAAGTGGTATCAAGCCCGGGGTAACCTGGTGTGCTTCCAAGGAAGAAAATATTCCTCGGAGAAGAATCTTATTGACCCTGATATGCCTCTGGGGATGGAAAAATCCCTCGGGGAAGATCTCGTAGTTCCCATGTTGCCGCTGCATGGAGGGGCGAGATTGTTCACGTTGCTTTCTTGTAGAGGGGAAGATTGTTGGGTGTTCCACGCAAAAGCAAAAAAGATCCCACGTCGGAAAGATAAGTGGATGTGGATGGGCTTATAAGGACATGGCACCCTCCCCTTAACAGCTAGCTTTTAAGGGTGAGGTCTACTGGGGTCCCAACAAGTCAAGAAGTGGATTGACTTGTTTTCAATGCAAGAGGAGGTTACCACGGCCCAGCTCTGATACCACTTGTTGGGAACCCTGTACAACTCACCCTTAAAAGCTAGCTGTTAATGGGAGGGTGCCCATTTCCTTATAAGCCCATCCACATCCACTTATCGTTCTGATGTGGGATCTTTTTTGCTTTTGCATGGAACCCCCAACAATCGTAAACCCTAATTTTCACTTAGGCTTTAACTGTAAACCGATCCTCGCCCTTTTATTTGATAATCAGACATTTTACCTTAATGCTTTCTCGATCTAGAAAATAAAATACAATGCATCAATGATATGAATGTTGAGAAAATCTGTCGGGCAAATATGATCTGATCATGCACAAAAAAGTAAAAAATTATACACAAATAAATAAAAATTATAAAGTAAAACAAGTCACAAGATGAATATCGAGATTCTACTTGATTAAGAAGGAAATTTTCCCAACAAAGAAAGTTGTACGGGGAAATTAATGATGCTAAGGAAAACCATTAGCGCGAACAATCGCTTTGCAGCTCTCATTCTATTGGATTAACTCTGGGAATCATCGGCGTTTGGTAAATTTGGAAAAGAAAGTTAATGATACCGATACCCTAGAAATCATAGGAGACTCTCTACACTTAAAGTGAGGACTCACTAGGCATGCCAAAATAAGATAATGGTAGTAATTACAAAGCCGACATGCGCCCATGCATGTAATCTAGCCGATATTGTAATTAATCTCATCCTCAAATTCACAATCCAAGTGTAAATGTTACAAGTATAAATGCGGATATCCATTGTGAGACCTTTGCAGGGTTATGTATGTCTAGTGTGGTGCTCTTGCTCCCCAAGGTTGAAGACATAGTGAAAACCATTGTGTGTTTTTAAGTTCATTTGCCTCTTTGGAATTGTTGAGATTCCAAGGGTAAAATCAGTCATTTCCAATAAAGGTCCTTAGGCCCAATTTCTTTTGGATTCTGAGTCCAAAACTGGTTATTGAACTCAAAATCGATTCTCAAAATCCATAACAATTAAGTTGAGTTGCCTGTTTGGAATTGTCGAAATTCCAAGGGCAAGACCAGTCATTTCCAATAAGGTTAAACTTATGCCCTTCTCACCTTAGGCCCTATTTGTTTTGGATTGTCAAAATCTATTCTGAGTCCAAAACTGATTATTGTACTCAAGATCGATTCTCTAAATCCTTAACAGGGACTTAGCCTGCACTTTTAAAAGGGTTGACTGGTAATAATTGCGTGTTGTAGAGGGCTTGACCTCTTGTTCTGTGACTGGAAATAATTCGTATTTTCTTTGTAAAAAAACAATGAAGAAAAGACATACAAAAATGGGAAGTTGGTAAAAACCATGGGTCCAGCTTTAAATCTTTGGTTAGAAAAATGCAATGTGCTCACGTTTTGAAGATGATATTTTTGTTGTTTACTTTGCAGAGAAGAGGGAGAGAGAACATTAAAAAGTAAGGCCATCTGGGTCACTCTTTGTAAAAGAAGAAGGGGTTTTTTTTTTTATGGGTTTGAGCTTAAGAATCTCGATCTGAAACCCCCTTTTGTTTTTCCTTCTAGGAGTATTTTCCCATGATTTTTGTGGGTTTCTGAGATGGAGGCCCTTGAAACTTCTAATATTCAGAGGGCTAGTGCTCGAGTTCAAGCCCCATTGGTAAGCCGATTCTTCATCTTTTTTTTTGACATTTAAATCTTTACGAGTTATGTGGTAAGTTGCAGGTTTTAGGTGCAAAAAAGGGGAATAAAGTATAAGGATGTTGGGTTTTTATTTTTAGGGTTTTAAAAGTAGAACTATGTGTTTTCACATTTTAGGGTTGATCAATCTGTGTATTGGGGGATGAATCTGTTTTTGTATGAAATTGGTTTTTAGGTGGGATGGGTTCCAGATCTGTGGCTATTTGGAATTGTGTAGATTTCTTTTTCTTTTTTAGATAATAAAATTAGACAATTGGGCATGATCTGGGAGTAACATTTGGTGAGAATACTCCCTTTTTTTTTTAAATTACTTTTCTGGGATATTTTATATATTTTTATCTTGGAATATTGGCTGTTGGATTGTAGACTTCTCATGGCCATAGTTTCTGTCAGGTACATGTTTTACAGGATTACCCTGTCGTTAGACTTTTATCCATTTGTTCTCATGGGGATACATATTTTGAGTCTTATAACAATTGCCCTGTTCAGAGTTTCTTGAAAAATATGGTTTTAAAATGAGCTACATGTTTGCTTTATAATTGCTTTATATATTTCCATGTATGGAGGTGATTCCATCAATTAACTCTAAGTCCCAGTGTTGTTATCAGTTTTACAAACTCCAGTGCGTTATTCAATCATAGTATAGAAGTGAAGAGGTTTAAGCACATTAGTTACTGCTATAATGTTTGTCTATATAGTCTTCAATTTATCTCACCACTGACTTTTGAAAACTATTTGCGTAATGATTTCCTTGATTTTCTTCATTTTACTTGGTTCCATGCGTCTTTTTTTTAATGACAACTAGAATTGATTAAAAGGGCAAAGCCCAAGGTCGAAATGGTCAGAAACAAGTCAATCCAAAAAGAAAAATGGATACAACTAAAATATCAAGGGGGTAGAAAGTTAAAAAAAACTCCAGTCCGGTCTTGGAGATTACCGAACAGGCTAGATGATCTGCCTCACTGTTGCCAGAATGCCATGTGTGCTAGAACACCATGGAATGACCTTCCACCCTGATCTAATATCTCCTCTATTTCGTCTGTGAACCTTCAAAGGAAGCCGACTCACTGGTTCATCCACCTGACCACATTCAGAGAGTTTCCTTCCTTGATCATACGGTCCAAATCATCGCTCAACCAGGATCCTAGTTAGCAATGCCTTGATTTCTACTTCATTCGAGTCCGTTTCCTCTAGAGGGCTAGAGAAAGCCCTCTTGGTGTTGCCATCAGCCTCGCAAATGAGACCTCTCAAACCAGCTGGTCCTGGTTTCCTAAAGCTATAGCCATCAAAGTTGAGTTTCATTTGTCCAAGGAGAGGGGGCACCCATCTCGGGGATGACCTGCTAGAGCTGATCTTACTCGTCCCAATCTCGATCCGGGATCTGCGCAATAAGGATTCCGATATGCCATGGAAATCAGAAGGACTCCGATCCATCAATACCATTGAGGAGATATGTTGTTTGATAGCGTGACAGCTTCTGGCCTTTCCAACAACAACATGGTTATTTCTTTCTCTCTATGCAACCCAAAATGCTGCTAAAAGGTCCGAATGCCACAAATTTCAACCCTCTCTTAGGCCAAGGAGTGAAACTCCATTCCTCTATGAGATCTGAACTTGCTCTGGAAAGACCCATTGCATATCAAACAAATTAAGCACAAAGTTCCATCTCTCTTTGTCCACCCCTCAATGAATAAAAATGTGATCCAAGGTTTCTCGTGCATCTATACACATAACACAGTGATCAATTTAACAACGTCCTCCAATTCCTAAGATAGTCCACCGTCACGATTTTATTGAGGCATATTGTCCAAACAAACACACAAACTCTAGGAGGAGCTAGAATCCTCCAAATTCTGTTAGCTAGCAAAGAATGCGAATTATACTTCAGGTGATTGTAGAAAGAATGGACAAAGAAGTCTTCCAAATGATCCTAGATCCAAACTCTCATGTCCTGCCCCTTTTTCTACAGAGTCAAACATCTCCATGATCATGACAACCCTATTTTAATCTATGAACAAATTTCTGCGAAACGGAACCCTCCAACTGTTCTCCGATGAAGGCATCTCTGACAATCCAATCCTTCTCCTAAGCTAGAACATAGAGTCTCCAAAGCCAGAACATACACATCAAGGAACTTCTCTTTTAGGGTTGATGTACCACACCAAGGATCTATCAAAAATTTATCTCCTTTGCAGACTCTAAATCTGATACCTCTAAGGAATATCAGCAAGCCATTCAGGAGGGGTGCCTTTCAATTGCATTTGGAGGGCACCCGAGACGTTGTCTGGCAGCAAGAGTGGAGAATATTCCACCGGAGATTCTTTTGAAATCCTTGAGGAATATTTTGAAGGCTGAGGCAGATTCATCTATGGCTTTTGATGGAACGGGTCAGGTGGGAGAGAATCGAGAGATTGAATAATATAAGGGGTAGGATTTGTTTTTAAAATAACACAAGGGGTAAAATGTTTACCAAAACCATTTTGATCCTAGGAGTAGAGGAAATCCAAGGGTCACATGGTGCCCACCATCACCAACACCGCCGCCGCCGCCTTTGATGTGATACAGGTTTGCACCAACTGTCTTTGATGATGGTGGATACAACTGTGATTTTTGTCGTCTCACTCCAGCTACTATCCATTTGTCTTTTCTACAACACATCCTTCTCTGTTTCACCCTTTGTATCTTTCAAGATCGAGTGGATGGATGAATAGTCCTCGAATATCTTTTGCACAGCATGAATGCCAGCGAGGTGGATGGGTTTCAGCTTCTTGGCCTCAGTGCCAATAACTGTGTCTGATTTCCAAAGTCCAGTAACTATGCATCTCGGCCTCAGTGCCAGTAACTCGTTGAAATTTTGAGCATCTCAGTACCCGCTGTAGCATCCTCAGTGGCAACACCTTACTTCTCTCTCGCTCTTCTCCTCTCTTCACTTTTTCCTTCCGTTCTCTCTCTCTCTCTCTCTCTCTCTCTCTCTCTCTCTCTCGTTTGTGCCATCAACAATGGCTTTCTCATTATTTTGGCAATTGATTAAAGTGCATTTGTCATTTAAAAATATACACTTTAAGAGCTGTAACAAACATAAGGGGGTGTAATGTCTAAAAAGGGGTGGCAATATTTGATGTGTGTATGCATGTATGTTATGGTCAGAATACCAAAAATCCCTTGCCTAATCAAGCAATTACAATGTGGAAGGCTGTGCTACTCATAATAAATTACTCTTGACTTTAATAGATGATACATTGCATGAATTGGTTGCTGAAGAAGTGCATTGTTTATCTAATGAAGCACAAAATATGGTTCCAATCACAAATTTTTGTTTAGTACTTGATATCTTAGTAGAAAATACAGGCTTCAGAAATCATTATGCTTTAACTGATTTATAATCATTCTATCTTGTATGGTCAGTGCCCCATTATTTGCATATTAACATCGAAAAAATTGCAGGTTGAAACTGTGTCATGCTATTGTAGAGTAGATTCAGGCTTAAAAACTGTGGCGGGGGCAAGGAAATTTGTCCCTGGATCAAAACTTTGTCTCCAACCCGATATCAAACCCCATGCTCACAAGGTTAAGAACGCACGTCGGGAGAGGAATAGAAATCAAGCCCCATTGCTGCTAGGGCTTCCTGATGATCTTGCTATAGCTTGTCTGATCCGGGTCCCACGTGTTGAGCATTGCAAGCTACGGTTGGTCTGCAAAAGTTGGTGTCGTCTTTTGGCGGGGAACTTCTTTTACTCTCTCAGGAAAAACCTCGGAATGGCAGAAGAGTGGGTTTACGTAATCAAAAGAGACCGTGATGGAAGGATCTCTTGGCATGCTTTTGATCCTACCTATCAACTTTGGCAGCCACTTCCACCTGTTCCTAGAGAGTATTCTGAAGCCCTAGGGTTTGGTTGTGCTGTTCTCAGTGGTTGCTACCTTTACTTATTTGGCGGAAAAGATCCGCTTAGAGGGTCTATGCGACGTGTCATCTTTTATAATGCCCGGACAAATAAATGGCACCGGGCTCCAGAGATGCTGCGGAAACGACATTGTTTTGGTTCTTGTGTTATAAATAACTGCCTATATGTTGCTGGTGGGGAATGTGATGGGAACCAAAGGACCTTACGGTCAGCTGAGGTCTACGATCCCAACAAGAACAAATGGACCTTTATTACTGAAATGAGCATTGGTATGGTGCCCTTCATTGGGGTTGTTTACGATGGAAGGTGGTTTCTCAAAGGGCTTGATTCTCACCGCCACGTCATGAGTGAAGCTTATGTCCCCGAAACCAACCAATGGGGTACGGTCAATGACGGGATGGTTCAAGGCTGGCGTAACCCTAGCATTTCATTGGATGGGAAGCTCTACGCATTGGACTGCAGAGATGGATGCAAGCTTAGGGTCTATGATCGAGCTACCGATTCTTGGAACAAGTTCAGCGACAGCAAACTCCACCTAGGGAGTTCACGGGCATTGGAGGCTGCCGCGCTTGTTTCTCTCAATGGAAAACTTTGCATAATTCGTAATAACATGAGCATTAGTCTGGTTGATGTTTCAAGCCCTGATAAACACTTGGAGAGCAACACTCATCTATGGGAGACTATATCTGGCAAAGGGCATCTCAAGACGTTCGTCACAAACTTATGGTCGAATATTGCAGGTAGAAATGGTCTGAAGAGTCACATTGTTCACTCTCAGGTGCTTCAGATCTGAGGGCAGAAGTCTTCTGAAAATTCAACTTGCCTCTTCCCTTTCCAAATGAATCAAGCGATTAGTGCAGAGTTTCTGGGATAAGACGATATTGGAATATGATTGGATTGATAGGTTTTCACATGATGATTCCAAATGTATTTATACATCCTATGGAAATGAAACTCTTTAAAAATTTCCTTCAGATTCACAGTTTTATTTTCTCTACACCAAAATGATGTTTCCACAAAGCTGTTCATGGGTTCATCACTCTGTAGCATGAAAGAGCAGAGGTGAGAGATAGGAAATGGTGCCCTTTTAAGCAACTGTTTCGAAATTAAGAAATGGGTGGCACCGCCAACTTGTTGAAGACGGCTTACAGCATGGTCTTGATTCATGTGTTACAAATGCAAAGCCATTGTGGGGTAATGAAGCATTTGAAAAGGATACAGTGACAAATCTTAGTCCAGTCTGAAAATCTGTTCAATTTTTGAATGACATAGAAAGGCCGGCCATGTGAACATCCATGAAAGGAGCAGTGCAAACCGTAGGCCTTAAACTTCTTCACGTGGGTTATGTGGTTTTTGGTGTATGTTGTGGGTTATTAGTATGTGAACTCTCTTGAATGCTTTGTGAATATTGGTGGAGATCATCCATTGGACATGTTTTGTTGTACAAAAAGCTTTCTTTGTTTTCTCAACTGCCTCCAGTGGCACAAATGGCATATTGCAGGCTGATTGGTGCCAGAAAAAAAATCGCGTGCTCCACCAGGGATGGCCCATAGCCTGAAAGTTGCGCTGATTGGATGATCCTAGCCGCTAGTTCATCCAATTGGTGCAATTTTTTTTGCCCATCCAAGAGGTCTATGGATTTGAATAGTGAGATGGGCCATAAACTGGCTTTCATATTGGTACAAAGAATCGAGTTTATGTAAGGGCTGCTATTTTCACCCCCATTATTTGTTATTAGGCCCCTAAGTACACATGGGCACTCCTTGGTTGGAGGTGCATATGGCTTGGCATGTTTCATTGTACATGCATTACTATGATTAGGCTCTGGCATAGCCTTTCCTCATCTTGCCCGTCGTGACACGGCTAAAAACGAGCAAGATAAAGACTTGCTATAGTTCAAACTTAATTTTGACCCTTAAACATGACTCCTTTTTGAGATGCTTGCGAACGGCTAATGAGGTCAAGTCAAGTCAACTAAGCCTTTGTCTCAAACTAGTTGGGGTCGGCTAATGAATCCTTTAGAAAACTTTCATGAAGAAGATGAAAGAGCCTACCTGGCTCAAATTGACTAATGAAGCAATGAACTTTAATTAATCCTCCCCTTGTAGGTCTCATTGTCCTCTCTCCAACACCGTACATATACCTCCCTCCCTTATTATAATACCACACCCATTGAATAATAGAAAATTGCTATTTGAGGCTCTTATTTTTTTTGCACTTATGAGTGAGGTCACTTGGTGGTGGTTGGGTTGGTGTGGAAACTCAAGTGCAAGTGGGGTGGGTAGAATTAGGGGTGGACATGGTTCGGTTCGGTTCGGTTTTGGGGTATACCCAGAACCGAACCATATATAATCGGTTCCCTGAAATTGGAACCGAACCAGAACCATATAAGTTTGGAACCGAACCGAACCAGAACCATATATAATCGGTTCGGTTCGGTTCGGTTCTGGGTTTACCCGATCTTCATCAAATCAACGGAATTTCTTCACAATAGTTGTTTGAATGTTTGGTTTTCTTTTCTTGAGATAGAATAATTTTTTGTTTCCAGCTTGTCATCATCATTATGGGAAAAGCAGAGCACAAAAGTCTCTAATGAAATGATGAATATGACTTTGTGGGGGCGTTATACAAACTACTCTCATAATATTTTACTATTTTTAAAAGCCTTTCACTTTCTTCTTACACTTACAAAAACTTTCAAGTTAATATTAAAAACAAAAAGGATTCCCACATCTTCTTTCCTGCCATTAAAATATTAAGGCTTGTTTGGTGAGATTAAAAATATTTGGGCAAGTGCTGAGATTAAAAAACTTGTTTTCCAGTCTGACTAAGGGTTTTAAGGTGGGTCGGTTCTTGGTTCGGTTCTCGGTTCCGGGATCCAAACCCAGAACCGAACCGAATTTCCATCGGTTCCAGGTTATTAGAACCGGAACCGAACCATATAACTATGGAACCGAACCGAACCGAACCATATGTGCCGGTTCGGTTCGGTTCCTCGGTTCGAACCGGAACCATGTCCACCCCTAGGTAGAATACTATTGACTGATGCCATTAAGGAAAAAAATAAATAGGGAAATGATATTCCACACCCCACCCCCGAAACGGATTAAATCCCCCCCCCCCCCCCCCGCGCGGCTTTCTTTGCCTTCAAAACTTAACGAATAATGGGGGGATTTTATCCATCAGAGGGGGGAAATATCATTCCCCAAAAAATACTGTTGAATGACATCGGCTCTTATTCATTTACTACTATTTTTATTAATTTTTCGATACTGTCATACACCATATTTATTTCTTTTTTATTATTAATTAACTTAATATCACCTTTTCACGGGCAGTGATATTTCCACCCCTTTCATTTGTCTTTTCCTAAAAAAGACTGCATTTCCACCCTAGTTTGTTTGTCTTTTCCTGAAAATAAAGTTGTTTTGAGGATACGACAAACAAAAAGGGGTGGAAACATTGGGAAAAGGGGGTAGGTATCATTGCCGATAAATCGATTAGAGATATAGAATGTGTAAGACTTTTATGGACTTGTGTAGCACATGTTTTGGCTTTTATAAAACCAGATTGTAGAAAATGTTTGATTATAGTGAAGAGCAATCACCTTAGCCAAGTGTGTTCATGTTGGAAGGGATACAATAACGGGTTAGTAATATGCGTGGGCCTGTTGTAAGCCCAATAAGGTTAGTGGGCTTATTTGAGTTATTATAAATAAGTCTGTAATGGGTGGACTCCTTTTGAATTATTATAAATGCGGGATTACTCCCTACGGCCTCTCACACATAAGGTTGTTATATCTTTCCATTGAAAAACACATAGGGAAGTGGAGAGAATAGAAGACCACCACAGACCATTCTTTATTTTGTAGACAATTGGAATCATCCCAAGATCGAGAGGATTGATAAATCATCTTGTCAAAGGATAAAAGTGAACAGAGGTATTTATGCCTGATCTCTTCTTGTGCTTAGTTTCTTTAATCATATGCTCATGGTTTCAATCACGCAATATTAGTTTTACAACATGTTGCCAATAAATTCCCAGTAAACTTCTTTGTAACTCCATTTCAACTTTGCTTTGCAATTCTATAAATACTCATCTACATCCCTGTGTACCAATGGGAACTCTCATCAGCTTCAAGTTGTCTTGAAGCAAAAGAAACCGTATACTCTCAACGTCAGCTTCAAGTTGTCATGAAGCAAAGAGAGCCATATTCAAACATTACACCAGCAAGGGCTCGAGTAAACGTATTGAATTGGATGAGTTTAGGTCCATGGAGTATGTAACCGCCACCCCTAGGAAGGCACATGTCGCAGGAACGAGACCCAAGCCATATCTACTAATAGATAGACACGAGACAGTACCATGGCAGTCTTTGGGATTTGGAGAAGAATCTGTGTAAGAATGAGATATGAAAGTGTTCTTAGTCACACGCATTATCAGTTCAACATTAACAGAAATCTGCCAATATTAGAATAAAGTAGAGGGAGACGATTTTTTCGCCCCCTGTAGGATAATGCGCTCCCTTTTAACGTGAATTGTGGGCAGTCTTTAACACTTTTTGACGTCAAATCACGTTAAAAGGGGGGCGCATTATCCTACCGAGAGGCGGGGGTGAAAAAATCATCACCCTAAAGTAAAACAGAGACATGTTATGACATATTCCATCACTGGTTATTCTCAACTGGCTATGCAACTGTCATGTTAGGAATTGGATAAGAGACTCGATTTGAATTAAAAAATGTAAAGATGAAACACCTTAAATCATCTGCATGAAACTGCAAATTTGAACGTTGTTTTTTATTTATTTGAAAGAGTTGCATGAGTAGTGGTCAATTGATGGTTCATTTGTTCCATTATGTCACTTTCAACACATAGCACACATTCAACTGATCCGATCTTTTTTGATCTATATATGAGCTAGCTCATGTTAAATTCAACCTCTGGACATCTAGTCTACATCTGAACAGTTCCAATTGAAAAAAAAATTAAAAACAATATAACAATTTAGAATATGAACTTCATTTATATTCACCAACATGTGTTGATTTTGGCTGACATCTACCGAGTTCCATGGGGACCGAAGTCAATCGAAGATTGATTCTTTGCAGGTGCATCCACATAACCAAAAAACTCCATTTATATCGACAAAGTATTGATGCCATTTCACTCATAAGTTCAAAAGTAAAAGAAATGACTTGGTCATCAACTTTAAACATGCAAAATATCTCTATTTAGAATGAATCTTATCACACATGTTAATAGGTATTTGATCTTATCACACCATTATTGACAAGAGATTTGCTAGGGTGCATCCCAAAAGGCTTTTCGCGGCTTGTCTGTCGCACGTTGTCTCCATTCACGAGGTGGCTGGTCTGACGTGAGACAGACCAGCCGCGAAATGCCTTTTGAGATGGACGCTAGCAATTCCCTATCACACCATTATTGACAATTGTGCTGCTTAGGTGATGATTTCTAGCTGTGTATTTGTGTTATTTTAGCATTTCCTGAGATTTCATATTAAATTTCCATCATTTCCATAAACTTCCATAAACTTATTATGATTTTACAGTATTTCCATGGACTTTCATCATAAACTTCCATAAATTCTGCGGAGACCAAGTCCATACTAAAGCTGATGTTTGAAACCTTTCTTGGCAGTGCAAAAGGCAAATCAACTTGCAATTGTGGTATATCACAACACTGTTGAACTTGTGAAACTATTCAGAAAACATTTTCCAAGGTTTGTTAATGCCCTTTTAGGTAAAAATTACTTGTAACATTTAAAGTAAAAACATTAAAAGTTTCACCTGAAATAATTTTTACCTAAAAAAGGGTTACCAATCCTAGGATAGATTAATTTTCAAGAAAAAAAATCAGGAAAAAAATTCATGGTTGCCAAACATACCTAAAATAATGCTTTTATTTTGTATTTTATCATCCATGCATGCTAAACACTGGATAAACTTGATGTGGCATTAATCCATTCATGCAACTAAGAGAGAAATACATTTCCAAGAATCATATTGAGTATTATAGAGAAGATTGCCATGATAAAGAGGACTTTCAAATATTTTAGAAGTCTTAAAAGAAAAAAAAATTCTAAGAATAAAATACTCACCTTGATAGGATTCAAGAACAAATAATGCAATGCCACAAGATATTTTGTCCAAGAAACTCAGCGATCCATAAACAAATGCACAACCATTGAGATCTTCACCAACTAAAAAACTTTCCATGCTAACTCCTGTGACCTGTTAGGCAACAGAATCATCAGATGGTAGCCACTAAAGAATTATTTTGGTGTTGAAAACTAAATGGTTTCATGCTCAAAATAACAATATCACCAATGGAATTTTGGGATATACTAATAATATCAACATGTAATTATCATATCCAGTTAACTTTAATAACTTTATGTGGGAGAAGTAGCCCACAAGAACATCCAAATTGGCGTTCAGATAGATTTCATGTGATACAAGAAGGATGGAACAAGGAGTCGACGAAATAACAGCTATGTATAGCAGCCTTGCTCCAATGCCACTTAACTTGAGAGATAAATATTAAAAAATATTACGACTTACTGAAAGAAAAATAGGGCTTAATCACTGAATATACAATTACCAAAAGAATAGGAAAAAGAGGGTAAACTTACAATAAAAGGGTCAAGAATAAAAATTAAATAAAAAATATAGAAATACATGTAAATGGTGTATATCAAATAATAGAACACATCCAATATATTTCTAGATCAATTAGCCTTCTGTGAAGAAATGTTGTATCAGTTACTAAGGTATTTATTTAGATACCATAAAAGGATCAATTTGATGCCTGAAATGATATAAATGAAATTCTGGACTAGATTTGGCTTACAATCATTAAGGCATTGGCAACACCGATGATTACTGCAAGAATATAGATGAAATTGTGCATATTGCTAGGAAGAAGGAGGATGCCTGCACCAGAAAATATCCACAAAGTGGCTCCAACAGTAAAGAAGGCCTTGAGACGTTTGCCGGTCCATTTGATCTCCTAACATATGAGTAAATGATTTAAAATTCAAAAATAAAATAAAATAAACGAACCACATACATGTAAAATACACATATATTTATTCAACTATAGAATTACAATAGAAAACTGAAACCTGTAGAAGGACAGAGACCACAAAGCTGCAAATGAAAATAACAGCAGGTACCTGCACAGTTAAGTTAGGAGGTAATATCAGTGTCCCAAGATTCTCCAATTACAAAAGAAATTAAAATAGATATGAAGTAAATGGAATGTGAGTTTGATAAGGTCTGAACATTTACCAAAGCCTTAGAAGATTGATGCATTTGCAGATCATTAATGATATAGAATGCAAGAAATGACTGTGGAACAGAGTAGCGACAATGTTAATAAACTATAGACTAAAAACATGTGAAATAATTCACCACTATTAACTGACATAGATACACCTTTTACTTATTCTATAATGTTCCATTTCATTTTCAAAATAGAACCCCAAGTTCATTATTCTCAAATAAACACAAAAGGATGCTAACCTGTGAAATGTTTGTTGTCAGTCGGGTGAGCATATAAACAAGTGCAACTTGATAATACAGAACCTTTTTAAACCAATAGGCCCAAGATATCCTTTCAGGAATTTTGCACTGAATTTGTAGCTTCAATCTACATAATCACAAATTCACAGACATATGTGAAGTCTAAGTTTGATTGTTTTAAGCAAGTAGTACGGGTATCACAAGAGAAGTTACATATGGAGTAATTATCTTAAATGATGCCATGAAAAATTCGAACATAAAGGCACATCAGGAATCTCTATCGCACCTTGGTTCTTTGGTTCCGATAAGAAATATTCCCACAAAACAGCACCCGATAAAAATTGAACAATATGCGATCCAGCGGTACTGATCAATTTAAAAGAATGAAAGAGTTAAACCAAAAGAAAAGACCAACAAAACATGAACTTTGTATTTAACATCTCTAAATATGCATACCTGCCTTTCAGTGTCGACAGGGGTTTTGGCACTGTAAACACTGAAGACACCTAAAGCAACTGCATATAGGGTGAGATTGGCCACCTTCAATAACAGTTACATTGAAAAGGTAAAGACATCATCACCTTGATTATGATCTAAATAAGGAAACAGAAAATGCATGTTCAGCATAAAAAAATTAAAATTTAATAAAATTTAAGGTGGCGGCTTGAGGTAAAAAAAAAGGATTAAGAGAGCAGCTGACCATTGTAAAAGCATTACGACAGCTTGCAAGCACAACTCTGCTGGTTGGATTCAATGTGATACAATTAACCATTGACCTTCAACAGGAAACAATTGGCCCGGGGTAAATAAATGATTTGTATGTGAATAAATATTATAGAATACAACAACCACTTATTTGATAAGCACGAACTAAGTGGAAATTTTAAAGTGGAAACGAATATTACATGTGTGAAACTTGGGTGGCAGCCCAACCCACATTGAAAATTGCAGCAAATGTGCTGTAGCCAATTGTTTGCAGGGCCAAAGAATTGTTACCAAATATTTTACAAGGCAGGCAACCACCAAAAACAGAAGAAAAGGAAATAGCAACCAGAATTGATCCTCCAGCATGCCACATTTTGAAATGCCCAAACCTGTCTATCTGTGAAATGAATATTTTCAGATGCAGATAATAAAGAATTATATTTAATTAGAATTTTTCAGTTTAAATGTGTCACAGATTTCACAAAATAAAAAATGAAATAAATACTTTGTTCAGATAAGGATCCACATTGCCATTTTTTTGGTGCGTTAAAGTGGTGACTGAACCCGTGATTAACGTTCAGCCCCTCACGTTGTAACCATTTTGCATTTAGCACAACTCTTGTGATTGACAGATTATGCCAGTAGGAAAAATGTAAAAAATAATAGTATTTTCCCCAAACATATTGCTTTGTCAGTTTGCGCTTACTAAAGCATTTTAATCTTTCCATGGATTTTCTTCAACCATGGGACGCATATTTTAGGATATAGCATATAAAAAAGGTACGGATCTCTCAGTTAATCAAGTATATAGACTCTACAACGAATCCATGTTTGATGTAAAACTCAGAGAATTTTATGAGTTTAGCATTCTATTCCTTGTATGTTTATATTCCTGCAACAGATAGTTTTTCACTTTCTTGTGTCTGTTATGCCCTTTCCCAAGCCAAGTTGGTTGTGAACCTATTACCTATTAAGATCGAAATCAAGAGAAAATCATGAGTCATGACAATGACAAAGGTGTCAAATTGCAATATGTTGCAACTTGCAAGGATGCAATATGTATTAAGAGAGAGAGAGTATAACTTATTTAGACACTAATACATATATTATTATTATATACTTGTATACAACAAAACGTTAAATTGAACATATTCAACATTTTATATGATGTGGTTGGGTTTCTTGAGTCGTAACAAGTTACACCCCAAGTAAAAGCCAATTTTAAAATGGGTTTTGAGAAGTAGGACCAAGCCCAACCTGAGTAAGTGTAAAGTCATCCCAAACACGGACTCAAAATGGTTTGCTTACTTTGGCTTTCAGACCAGCCCAGCTGAACTTTAACCAAGCCCAACTTGTGATAGCAACAGATAAAATACTCAAATAGAAGAAACAGAAAATTAAGGCCCTGTTTCTTTTAGATTATGGCAACCGATTGTGGAGTCACCAACTGATTATTGGACCGAAAATTGCACTAAATTTGACTCCAATAATCTGTTGGAGACTCCACAATCGGTTGTCATAATCTAAAACAAACAGGCCCTAAATAAGGTTCCAAGTTTACCAGCTCCCCAGAAAATATGGTTGCAAATCCATCAGCAACCTGACCCGAAAGCATGATAGTAGCTGCATCCCTGTGTAATGATAATAACCACGACAATTATATTGGGAAGAAAGGTAACACTACTACACTCATGCTAAAAATCTGGATAGAAATTCTAAGAGACAATTAATCAAAAATGTATTTTTTTTTAATGGTACTAATCAAATGTTTGTAAACCAAAAGCAATGGAATGGAGACATGTGATCCTTCCCAGCCATAGAAAACAACAGATTTCAGCAGACACATAACAATTCCTGGTCTGGAAACAGAAATCTAACGAAGTTCACTAATATAAATTCACAGAATTGAACTCAAATACCCATGAAAAGCAATCTATAATTTATATGAATTTTCAAAAGAAAATTTAAACTTAATAGTGATGTCTAAATTTTGAAACCAATAGAAACATTTAAGCCCGGGACTTCTTAGATACTTTAGGTTATTACCTGGATCTCATCTAGATAGTGTTCACAAGAAAATTTCTGTAATGACTGTGATTAACTTTTCTTTAATAACCCTAAGATTTAGGCTTTGGATCGATGGATCTAAATTTCAAGGGTGGGGATCAACGATCCATCGTTGATCAACCCTTGATCGTAAAATTTAATCACTCTTTTTCCTTCGATTTGCCTAGATCCGTAGATCTTAGAATCTATGGCTAGTGAAGGTTAGATCTAAATTCTCTAATTAAAAGAAGAAAATAATTTCCGTGGAAAATAGCACTTAAAAGGTGGAAATTTTTTTGAATTTTAAAGTGGAGGGAAGAAACCCACGTTTTTCCTTGTATGGAAAAACGTGCATATATATATATGTGTGGGTCCACCTACAAATCCTTTCAAAAATCCATTATAGTATACTATACTTTAATTAGAAATAGCATTTTCAAAACTACTAAATATATATATATATATATATATATATATATATATAAGGTAAGTATCAATGAGTGTATGAAAGATAAGTTAAGAATATTGGGGAGGGGGAAGTTTCCTTTTCTTTTTAGAGATTTGATTTCCACTTGAAAAGGAATCTTGAACTCCTTCTTTTGGTATGATTGACTCTCTTATGTAAAATTCAAATCTCAAATTTTTAGGAGATTTCTTAAAGGATAAAATCTAGAAATTTTTGGGAATATGAGCAATCAAATCCCAAATCAAGGGATTTGATTGTGAGCAACTACCATAACTCTTTTCCCTCTCTTTTATATATTACCTATATGGTAGTCATGGGAAATTAAAGGAATTGATTGATGGCAACTTACCATAACCTCTCACCACACCATAATTTCCAATCTTAAATTAAGGAAAGTAAAATAGTATAAGAAGAGTGATGCACTCCTCCCATTCTTGCACAAAAACGTGGGAATAGAGAGAGAGGGTCACTTTAAAACAAAAAAAAAAGGAGGAAGAAGGGAGAAGAGAAAAGGGGAAGGGAAAAACCCTAGTCATCTTCAAGCTCTGTAGCATCACAAGTAAGTATAGTGTACATATTTATATTTAAATCTCTTGCTGTTTTAATACCAAAACCAGGACAGCTATAGTGCTGCCTGCGTGATATATACTTGCTGTTTTTAATACCTAAAACCAGGACAAGTGCTGCCTGTGTGATATTTAAATCTCTTGCTGTTTTAAATACCAAAACCAGGACAGCTATAGTGCTGCCTGCGTGATATATACTTGCTGTTTTTAATACCTAAAACCAGGACAAGTGCTGCCTGTGTGATATTTAAATCTCTTGCTGTTTTAATACCAAAACCAGGACAGCTATAGTGCTGCCTGTGTGATATATACTTGCTATTTTTAATACCTAAAACCAGGACAAGTGCTGCCTGTGTGATATTTAAATCTCTTGCTGTTTTAATACCAAAACCAGGACAGCTATAGTGCTGCCTGCGTGATATATACTTGCTGTTTTTAATACCTAAACCTGGACAACTATAGTGCTGCCTGTGTGGTATTTGTACCTTAGACAGGGCAGCAGTTGTATCATTGCAGGTACCCTGCTGACCCCAAAGCCAGGGGCTCCTCCCGATAAAGAAAATATGAAAATGATTAAAAAGGACCTAGACCAAAATAAGTTGACCTATTTCACTTATTGATTTGCCTACAGGAGCCATCTCGTCCTACTGCGATTATAAGATTAAGGCAGGTGATATCTAAACTTTGCTCGTATGGCTTTCAAATTATACAACAAGAATGGTGAAGTATCTAAATCTTTATGTTTTCGAAACTATTCTATGATAAATGAAATTTTGTCTCTTGTATTATATATTGGAAATGGAATCTGATTTCTAATAAAGATTTATCCGTTTAATTGTATTTGTCAAACACATGAAGCAGTTTGGAAATATAAGAAATATCCAAAGAGGAAATGGGAAAGGGTGATGGGAAACCTTGAGTTTCCCCGTAATAAAAGGTATACAACTTGGGAGAACCGCGCAACTCCTGGTTGATGTTGGAATCCTACGGAGACCAAGAGTCCCTAGGCGGTATGATCTATCGTAATAAGTCCCCGCGGAATCGACCGTGTTGGCAAGGGCAACAAGCTAGTGGGAGCTGGAGTGCCCTGGGTTTAAATGAAATTGTTATGATAAAAATGTGGTAAATTTATAATTGTTCCAAATGTTATTGAATTATTATCTTTCAGTTATTAGTACATTTGATAATCCGAAATGATTTTACTATTCAGTTGCAGAAGATTTTGGCAAAACATTCTTTTGTAAAATTTCAATTGTCTTATCTATAATATGGATCTTGATATGTTATTTTAAATTGAATTCTTATACTGGTTCAGTTTCTATCATTCTGCTGACCTTATTTTCTCCCCAGGACTAGAGAATTCTAATGAGGGTGCATTTGCGCACGAGGATGTCTAGGAGCGTAGGATGATGGGAGCAAATAATTATAGAAGACGATACCCTTCGTCAACCCCTTTGAATTTATTTTAAATTGGCTAGTTCGAAACTTTACTTAATTGAGTAATTGGTTTTAAGTTAAAGTTATTGTAAGGAGACATTTGGAAATGGAATAAGAGCGATGGTTATTTAATTTTCATATATGGTTTTAAGAAAAAAATACTATGGGTATTTTGGCAGGTGTTCGCTTGTAGCGATCCGGTCATGGAAATCGGGTCGTTACAATTTCCTACTTACAGTTACAGCATATATCTGAATGTGATCATAAGGGTGCAGCATTTATGCCTAAAAAGTTAAGGGAATTCATTGTTATATGATATAATGATATCATCAATAGAGTATTTGATGCAATTTCTGTCGGCCTACAGGTCCCACCAACTATTACACCAAATATGCCAGCACCCATGAAATTCTACAGAAGAAAAGAGAAGGAAATTAAAGCCTTAACCGGCCTACAGCATCAGAATGATTTCATGCTGACATGAACTGACGAACCCACACCGGTTCATTTGCTCAGAATTTTGAGATACCATTCCATTTTTTTATTGCAGCGATTCATCAAGGTTTTTGGAAAACTTTTAGATGCGTCATAGGGGGAGTTTAAGTAGGGGTTGATTTAAGAAGTTAAGACTGTTTTTGGAATTCACTTCAAATTTGATTTTAGCAAGGATTGATAATAGATTATGTGAAACAACCAATTATTTAATCTTTTATACTTTAACACTCCCCCTCACATGTGGCCCCTCTTTTTAGGGTTGGCTTACACGTGGCACATGTGGCCCCTCTTTTGGGTTGGCCATTAGATGTGGATTTTTAATATCAAGGAGTTTTGAACCTAGAACCGTTGCTATGATTTCGTGTTAAACAACTAATTACTCCAAAAGCTTAAGCTGTTGGAGAAGACGTTATTTAATCTTTTATACTTTAACTAATTATAAGTGCATTGGGGATATATTATAAGTTGTTTTTGTATCTGAGTTCTCTATTCAGGAGTATGTACCAATGATAAATGGAATATGAGTTTCAGAAAGATATATTGAATGAATATTCTGATTTTTCTCTAGTTTATTAGTTTAACGATTCTTCTGCAGTTCTATTATTATAAATTCTCTGTGGTATTTTATTTTTGCATAATATTTTCCAAAAATTAAGTCAAATTTTATTTCATAAATAAGTCAACTTTTATTTTAGAATACCTTATGATTCTGTAATCTATTTGTCATTCCTTCATTCACAACGATTTAGGTCATTTACCCCAAATCCTTAAAATTGTTAAGTCTTTATATACTGATTGAATGCTCTACATAAAAAATTGTAGAACTTTCATTCTATCAGAGCAGGTTTTGATCTAAAAGTTCATTCTCTTGGAGCCTGGACAGACGATGAACCTCCAAGCCCTTGTTCCAGTGATTCATTTTTACGAGGTAATGAATCTCCAAGCTTTAAGATAGTTTTTCACAAGGTTGCCAGAGCGGGAATCGAAAGCGGGAATCAAAACGGGAATCGAAAGCGGGAATCGAAGGCTCCCAGGAAAAAATCCTACTCAAGGTTGCCAGAGCGGGAATCGAAAGCGGGAATCGAAGGCTCCCAGGGAAGAATCCTGCTTCCATGGTTTTTCACGCGCCATCACAACTGACCAAATGAAGCTTTATGCTATCTTCTGTATTATTCCACAAAAAAATTCTTTGAAGATGGTCTAATCAATTGATAATGGAAATGGGGCAGCAAAACAAAGACATAGTAGAGAAGGATATTAGCTAACACCACCTTCATTAGAGTAATCCATCCTTTCAGAGATAACTAACTCTTCTCCCAGAGAGAAAGTCTCCTTTCAACTCATTTAATAATTGAATCCCAAAGGTTTCTGGAGGGCCGAACAATACATAACAGGATTCCCAGATAGGAATTTGGGATGGAACCAATTCTACACCCCCAAGGCTTTGGAAAAAACTTCCTTTTTTCACCTCGCTCAACTAGATCCTCATCTGGATGGACTTGGAGAAATTAATATGTAGCATATAAGCACTGTCTTTAGATTTTAGACTTTACCAGATGCCACCCTAATATTGAAATAGTGAAACTCTCTTCTCCTGTGGACGTAGGCACACTATCGAACCCCACAATTTTTGTGTTTCTTGCTTTGTGTGTTTGTGTTTCCTGCATCTAATCTTTTTGTTAGCTGCACATTGAGTTTGATTTTGTTTTTGGGGACTAGAGATCTTCAGGTTTTTTACAGAACACACTTTGAATGTTCGAAATCAGACCTCTCAAAACCTTCCTCAATCTGTCAACCAAAACCTTTGCCATAATCTTATACACTCCCCACTAGACCAAGGGGATGGAAATCAGTGAGTCTATCTGCTACATTTCCTTAGGGATAACAGATATGAGTGTAGCCCAGTTAACTAAAGACCCTCAAAGAAGCCGTTGAAGAAAGTCGCAAGATCACCAATAATAGACTCCCAACACTTGTGGAAAAATGGCGGACATAGACCATATGGACTCGGACTTTGTCTCCTTTTAAGGAAAAGAGAGCCACCCTAAGTTCCTCCTCGCTGAAAGGGCATTAGGCTTGAAACTAGCAGTCTCATCCAACCGACTAATATCAATATTGGAAGGTGGGGCAAGGGGCCCGAAATCTGAAGAGTAGAGCTCCTCATAGAAGGGCACAATTTTCTTTTCTCTCAGTGAATACGTTCATCCTTCCAAATCTCATTCAACTCCTCTTGTTCCACTTCCCAAACATCAAAATCTTTTCCTGTGCAGATTCCATAAATTCAAATCCCAAACTGTGGATTCTCCTCAAGCATAATGCATGCTGCAAAATGTATAATCATCACATGCCTAATCCAAAAACTATGTCCCTAAACAACTAAACTTTTAACTCTTTACCTCCCAGAATTAAAGAATAGTACCAGATTTAGGTACCAACAGGAATAATTCTCAGCTAACTTATCCAACGATGTTGATGTCGCTGATAATGGGTGAATTGGATAATTCCCCTCATGCAAAATACAAAACACAAATCTTTACATGCCTATTCCAAAACCAAATCCCCTGAATGCCTAAACTCCCAAACCTTTGCTTGCTGAGATAAAAGAATTGTTCCTACTTCAGTTACCAACAGAAATGATTCTTGGTCGAATCCTCTGTACAGGGAGGATTACGATCACATAATAGGCTTGTCAAGAACATGTTTGTTGGGTCTTTTTCAGCTAGGCAACCGTTAACCTATTTACCTCTGATGATCACAATGATTCGGAGATCAATCAGATCTAGTTCAGAGCAGAAAAACTTACTCGACACCGATGAGCTCACTAATTTTGAGATGAATCGAGAAAAACTGTCAATGATTCCTCCATGCACCCATTAGTCAGGTTTCGTATAGTAAAATTCTTTTGCATCTCTATCTTAGTAGCTTCATTGCTTTTAAATTAAATATAGAAGAACAGAAACTTAAAAGGAATGTACCTTGAAGTCAATCCAATCTCCGTCAGGAACACTAAGAGATAAGTAAACCAACAAGCAGATGTAATGTCATTGAGCATGTGCCCTATAGCATAGTAAAATACTGAACACCTTCCGAGAGGCTTAGTGCATGGGTTTTCATTTGACGATTCATCTTCAGTCTCATCAGTCATAATCAAAGATGGTTATAAAATGCGATGTTCAAAGTATCCTAACCACAGAAGCCCCTGCAGAAAAGTAATTGAGAATAATAAAAAAACTGAACTTACCCACTCGAAAGCTGTTAGAATATGTGGGATCGCATAGTCAGATTGTGTTGAATCCACACCATTGGATCACCATGGTGCTAAAAAAAAAAATCCTTTAGAAAGTGACAATACTATTTCTTTCAAATCCCTAGAAGCCTAGTCTATGTGTTGCATCAATATAGCAATGAGTGCTTTAAAATCAATTCTTATCCCATTCAATACATGATCTCCATTTTAATCTTATAGGACAGAGACAACCTCTCTTTCCTTCATCTAATTGCTAATTTATGCTAGCTACCTATTCTAGCTAGACAACTCCATTCAACCCACTTGCCTAATCTAGCACCACAGTGATCCAATGGTGTGAATTCAACACAATCTGACTATGAGATCCCACATATTCTAACAAAAGCAGAAATAAAAAAGATGAAACACAATTTGTGGCAAAGATGAGTTGTTAGTTGTTACAAATCAGAGAAGATTTGGCAAGATATTCTGATACAAACAAACAATAATTTTGAAAAAACATATTGTAGTGATCTTAAGTAGGATGTAAAGAAGTGATTTGGCTAGTCACACTACAAGCCTACAAGGGGTATGAAGAATCCTTAGAAAAGGAGGTTGAAATCATTTGGACTGCAATTTTGGTTCTTGTGAGCAATTTAGTAGAACTATGCTATGCAACAATAGTCACTCTGTTTGGTCCAGTCATATGCTAGTCTTATATCTCTCGATTCATAGTGTTTTGGAATAATCTGGACTGCAATTTTGGTTAATGTGAGCAATTTAGTAAAACTATGCTTTATAACATTAGTTACTTCATTGCAATTTCATAAATGGGCATTTCACCTATTTTTCAGCTATAGTTTCGACGCATATAGAATTCAACCAACAGGTGACTTGCTATCTTATTCATAAACTAATTTATATGGCATCCTAATAACACATACGTTATTGAAGTTTCCAATGGTATTTACAATCTTAGCAGCAAATGAAGAGATTTGCTGCTGCCAATTTTAGCCATCCAATGTGTACTCATAATATCATCTTACCCAATTAGACAAAAGGTTTAAGTAAATTTTTGCACCCAATAGAAGAAAACCCATGCATCTTTTCCTTTGTCTTCAAATGGGTAGATAGCAGAAAGTGCAGAAAATCAATATAAAACAAACAAGGATACATAAAAATGGGGGAAAAAAAACAGCCACTTTCAGAAAATATGATAGGAATCTCTCAAATAAGTTTAAAAAAACAACCCATAAGAGAGCAGAGATCACATACTTAACTATAAGCAGCAAGGTTCTGACTCCAAAGCATAGAGTTGATTCCTTGAGGGAGAAAATGGGGGGAGTTCAAATGGAGAGATAGAAAGAGAAGAACGTTCCTTCAGTCAAAGGTAAGACAAAGAAGACGAAGGGTTGCGCAAATAACGGCAGCGTGGTGCTTGCATGACATTGCCTATACCGAGAGGCGTGAAAGAAAAAAAGAGCTACCAGTCTTCTCGTTTTAAAGTTAGTTTTGTCTTGCGTGGTTAGTGGTTGGAACTTGAAAGTTGAAACTGGAGGAGGAGGTTGCTTGAAACGAGAAATCTAGGGAAATGATGTATTGTTCCCCTTTGTCTTCCTCAGGCACCCCCTTAAGTGTAAAAAGAGTAATCATAATTCATAAATAGTAAAGGGGTGCAAAATTGGGTCGGGCAGGTCGGGTTTTAAAAAACCCTACTCTACCCGACAATTATCTCGGGTCGGGTCTAATTTTTTACAAGAAAACCTGAGATTCGTAAACCCGATCCTACCCAAGATAGTTTCTTAGGTTGGATCAGGTCAAATTTTCATTTTTTAGCGTAGGATAGTGACTAACTTTAAAGATTGTAGAAAAAAAAAAAAACAAATCTTCACACCAAAAATGTCTAAATTTATGTCATCAAGTGTATAAATTTAATAGTGAAATGATATTTCCCCCAAATTAACCTCGAGGAGTGAACCATTCTCACAAAAACCGTTAGAGGTGGGATATCAGTTCCCATTTAATAAGGACATTGTATTTTCACATAAGCATGATCACCTCAATGAAACAAATTGTATCAATATATTGGAAACTAATTTTCTTTGTTATTCAAGAGATATTTAAGAAAGTCACAATACACCCACATTAGTTGGGTCGGATTTTTGGATTTTGGGTTTTTTTCTCTTTAACCCAGCCCCATGCAAGATTGTGAGTCGGGTTTTCAAATTTAAAATCCGACCCTATCCAAGACCCATGATCTCTAAACCCGACCCATGTTATTTTTGGGTCCGGTCGGGTCGGGTTTTGTACCCCTAATAAATACACTATAGGGCTGACCATGGGAAGAATAGGGAGAGAATATATTGCTTTCCGGGGTCTCTGGACGATAGAAATAGAAGGAAAGAAGGAATATGGATTCCTTTACTTTTTGGTTACAGAGGAAAGTCAAACACTGCAAAACGTTTTGTATTTGGAAAATTTACAGCCGACAGTTGCCTAATGTGTGGTTGCGTTAGGCAGCTGTCCTAGCCATCTAATAGCTATTCCATCCCCATTGTCCATTGAGCCTGCTCTGAATAATCCCCCCCTTCACCGGGTTATTACCGATATAATCATAAAAAGCTAATTTTTTGGGAATTTTAGACCAATCTTCCGATAAACTCAGATTTTCAGCTAGCCCGGCTCCAACTCTTCGATATATTTCTCACCCGGGCCTGGTCACTGCGACCCCCTTTGTGAGGAGGCACCCCTTCTTCCGAAGTTATGGGGCTATTTTGCCGAGTACCCTAGAGAGAGTTGTCTCGCGCCCCTAGGTACTCTCTACCTACCCACCTGTGTCGGTTTCGGGTACAGGCACCCTTTTGTTGAAGGTCGTTCGAGCTTTTCCAACGCAACCAAATAATGAAATCAAGTTAGGAAATGGAAAGTGTGGACTTTTACTTGGCCCACTTTTTGGTGCATCCAAAGGGACCCTGAAGATAATCTGGCGGGACCCATCAAACTGTTCAAGCGGTAGGGTCCACCGCTCACCATTGACGTCCTACTTATTTGACCAATATTGATGAATGTAAGCCTTTGGATCATCACCCGTAGTTATGATCGCCATATAGACTGATCAGTGTTAGATTTTCGGCCTACGGGCTCTTCAAGAGAAGCCCATCTTACTAGTTCTAGAGTTTTTATATGGTGGCAGCCTAAAAGTACAGTGGGACCCTACCTCTTTAGATGATCTAATCAATTCATTTTGTGGTCCTCAAAACAGAAATCTTCTCCATTGAATGATCCTAACCCTCCGATTTATGGAGGTTTCCATATCGACCTTTTGAACTTTGAAGAATATTTTTGAAGCTCAACCTATCTATGGTGGAGACCATAAAATGAATGGTTTAGATCATCCAGAGAAATCGGCATCACTACCTTTTTACGGTAGCAGTGCATCACAGTTCCCACATTCCTTATATATTGAATTCACTGTGACTCTTCATCTCACCCTATAGTGTAGGAAACCCATATGTGCTTCAGCTGTTTGGTTTCCCCATTTATTTCTGTTAGGTCTAAAATTGGTAACAGGTTATGGTAGGGCTGGATGGGCTGAGCTAACAAGTCACGGCTGAAGGGCTGGTGGAGTCCTGTGCTGCACAAGGGCACAGACAAGAAAGAAAAGGGTCAGAGGACCAACCCGGAGTGGTACTCCGGACGGGCGCTTCGACACTCAAGTCAGTATGAGCAGGAGTGCAGAGCAATGTCAGAGCAAAAGCTTAGAGTTTTGATTTTCAGATCCCTCACCTTAGCACAAGTGAAGGCTATTTATAGTGATTCTGAGCCACCTGTATAGGACAGGTGGTGGCCTCTGTATGGGCCAGGTCTCATACCTAAGGAGGGCAAGTGGAAGTCCCCGATTGGTCCAGGTGTCACACCTAGTAGGGTCAGGTGTTGGCCTTCCAACGGTCCTTGTGAGGGCCACGTGCCAGCAGCCAATTGGATGCTGAGTTCGGACCCATCAGTGCTGAGTCCGGATCCCATCAGTGCTGAGTCTGGACCCCATCAGTTGCCCCCTGGTTCTCCGAGTCGCGACAGCGGCCAGGGGAAGCAAGAAGAGGGTTAAAACAGCATCTGGCCGGCCTTGAGGCCTCTGGGCATCTGAGGCCGGCCTCATCTGGCGGCCAGAAGAGCTGCAGTGGCCAGGGGCCTCTGGGCGGCCTGGTCCGGTCTTGTGTTTTGACCTGAAGGAGCACGGCCGGGCAGGAGCCCCTGTGCAATCTGGTCTGATCAAAATTCGAACCAGAAGTCTGCCCGGTGAAACTCTCTGGGCGTCGTTACCGGGCAGATCTCCTGGACGGGGGGCTGGGCCGGACAGCCTCTTTGCCGCCTAGCGGACGCATCATAGCCGGTCTGGCTAAGCCTTCTGGGCGGCAAAGTCGGGCTGTTGTTTTGTCGTGTTGTGATTGCGCCATATCCTGCACGGCTCCGGCTTCGGCGTTGGACGGCCAGGCCGGACAGATATGTTGTCTTCCAGCGAACGCGCCATATCCTGTCCGGCTAAGCCTTCTGGGCGGCAAAGCCGGGCAGGTATTTTGTCGCGTTGTGATTGCGCCATATCCTGTACGGCTCCGGCTAAGGCGTTGGACGGCCAGGCCGGGCAGATATGTTGTCTTCCAGCGAACGCGTCATATCCTGTCCGGCTAAGCCTTCTGGGCGGCAAAGCCGGGCAGGTATTTTGTCGCGTTGTGATTGCGCCATATCCTGTACGGCTCCGGCTAAGGCGTTGGACGGCCAGGGCGGGCAGATATGTTGTCTTCTGGGCGTCATCACTTAGTGCTTTGGAACTTGTACCTTGCATTTAATGCGGAGCGGCACATTTAATGCGAGCGGCGCATTTAATGCAGTAGGTGACGTGGCGCACTCCGGCTGGTGGGAAAAGGGCGGGATTTTTCCCGCTCTTGCAAGCCTATATATACCAGAGTTTTTACTCTTCATTTTTCACTTTTCACATTCTCCTCTCCTTCTCTGCTGCTCGGCTAGTCGATTTTCTGCCCGCCTCGGATCAGTGAGCCCGGAGATCTTCAGTCAGCACCTCAGTTCGGTAATTTCTTTTAGCTTTTCTTTTTGTTGCTTTTTTATGTCTAGCACTAGTTCCGAGTCGGACTCCGGCTCAAAGGAGTCCGGTTCGACCAGTAGTAGTAGTGGGTCCGGGGCGTCGGAGAAGACGGGGCCGGCCTCTCCTGTAGAGGCTGGTGTTGAGGACGAGGAGGTGATAATTGTAGTAGACGAGGAGAGCGGAGAGGAAGAGATTGTGGACTTAGACACAATCCCGGTCCGTGGGGACGGACCGCACCGGGTAGATACCAGCGACGACGAAGAACATATTGAAGTTCCTCGCTTGCCGCGCGCACCCGTAGAGGTAATAGCAGAGGCACGGATGGAGGCCAACCCGCAGTACAACGTTGGGGCTCTGTACGAGGTGAATCATCTAGGCCCGAGCAAACTGCAGGCCATCCGGGGGAAATACTGTATTCCTGACCGGTACCTTTTGAGGGCGGCCGTTGAAGGGGACCGGGCCAGCAACGATAGTGCAGATCTATGCCTATACGAAGAAGCCTTACGGGCCGGGCTCAGACTTCCCCTGCATCCATTTTTTGTTGAGGTACTGAATTATTACGGGCTGGCGGTCACACAGGTCGTGCCGAACTCTTAGAGGACGCTGGTCGGCTTCCTGCACCTCTTGGCAGTTCGGGTCCGTAGGAATCCTACCCTGCCCGTCTTCAGAATGTGTGCACATCTGAAGAGGCATAAAGACGGCGGTTGGATCTACATCAGCCAACGGCCCGAGGTGAAAATGATCACTGGCATACCTACTTCCATTCACACATGGAAGAACAGGTTTTTCTATGCTTGGGACACCGAGCAGAGCTCCCACTGGCCGTTCTCGTTGGAATGGAGAACGCCGGACACCAAGAGTCTTAGTCGAAAGCCGGTCCTCAAAGGCTACGACTACATGACCTTTGTTCTGATCAAAGAAGAGCTGAAGCGCGGCCAAACAAACTGCTCGGAATTCTCCGAGGAGGCCGCCCTGGTGGAGCTCGGTGTCAGCCGTGCGACGCCGGCACGTACGTAAATATTCTTAGGCCAGCTATTATGTTTTGAACCGTTCCTTTCATTTCCTTTCTTTGTATAATTCTAACTCTGTTCTGTTTTCTCGTCCAGAAATGGTGAAGCAGATGTCCATGATGGACAGAATAAGGCAGGGCTCCCAATCGTCCCCAACGCATGATCAGCCCCAACCTAAGGGCAAGAAAAGGAAGGTGCCGGAGTCGACCCCGGCGATGGTCGCACTGGCTAATCCCCTCAAAAGTAGCCGGGCGACTCACAAGCTCGCAGTAAAGCCGAGCCGGCCAAGCCTCACCGGGCAGAGCTCAGGGTCTGCACGGGCGGTAGAGCCCCGGCACGGCGGGCCAGTTCTGGGTATGCCCGCCGCCACGGCGGCGAGAGCGGATAATGTTTTTCGTCCGAACTGGGCCGTGCAGAAAACGGACACCGGCCTGGGGGATAGCCGGGTGTCCACAGAATTGATGTTCCAGGGCGTCCTCCCGAATGACCGACGAGAAGTCGAGAAAGAGGCGCCGGAGACCTGCGCAGAGGCGATCGCCGCCGCCCTCTATCAGCTCCAAGTATATTCCAGAGATATGGCAAAGAAGAGTTATCTCTTCTCTGAGACGCTCACACAGATGCAGTCTGAGAAGGGCGAGCTCCAGAGGGACAAGGACGGACTTAGTGAAATCGTCCAGGTCAAAGAGGCCGAGTGCAACAGCCTCAAGGACGAGGTGCAAAGGGTCAAGAACCAAGCCGTCCAGGATCTCCTAACTGCGAGGGAGAGAGCCGACCAGAGGGAAAAGGCGGCTATCGAGGCGGCCGTAAAAGTGGCAGTACGGGAGGCCGAAGAGAGGAAGGACACACAGTTCTTCAACCCGGGCCTCCAAGCTTATAAGGCGGGATTCCTCCTCTGCTCTGAGCAGGTTAAGAAGGCTTACCCCGACATCTCTCTGGACGGACTGGACGTCCCGTACGCACCTCCAAAGGATGAAGAGGACGAGGAGGAAGAGGGTGAAGTGGGCTCCTCCCAACCCAACGAGGCAGAACAGGAAGTCGCTCTAGCTTCCGAGGTCACCCCTCCAACCGCCGAGGCCGGCCAGGATGCAGCCCTTACTGCAGAGGCGGTCGCTGACGAGGCGGCCGGCGGGGAGGCCTGAGTGGCCGGGCACGCCTCCAGTTCTTATTTTTGTAAATTTTCTGTAATGGCCCTAGAGGCTCAACCTTTGTAAGCCAGCTCGGCAAAAAAGAGCACTTTTGTAATACGAATACAAATTCAATTTTGTCTAACTGTCTGTACAGCTATCTTGTTTTTTGTGCGTAAGTTGTCTGTGCTTCTTCCTCATTTTTCTGCCGAGCCGGAGTGGTTAACCGGATGTCATTAGCCGGACTGATCCTCTTCTGTCTCCGAGTGTGCAAACACTTAGAATAAGAGCTAAGTCTGCAAACACTTAGGGTGTTTTTGGCGCCTGGCGCTTGCGCCGCATCCTGTCCGGCTAAGGCTGTAGACGGCTAGGCCGGACAGATGTTTTGGCGTTTAGCGGTTGTGCCATATCCTGGCCGGCTTCGGATGTAGACGCCTAGGCCGGGCAGGTCTTTGAGGAGGTCTTCACTAGGGCGGGTCCATGTGGTCGGAACTGGTCTCCACACCAAATTGGACGCGCCGGAGTGCTCCACTGCTGTTCTCTAAGTCTGCAAACACTTAGGATAAGAGCTAAGTCTGTAAACACTTAGAGTCTTTTTGGCGCCTGGTGCTTGCGCCGCATCCTGTCCGGCTAAGGCTGTATACGGCTAGGCCGGATAGATGTTTTGGCGTTTAGCGGTTGCGCCATATCCTGGCTGGCTTCGGATGTAGACGCCTAGGCCGGGCAGGTCTTTGAGGAGGTCTTCACTAGGGCGGGTCCATGTGGTCGGAACTGGTCTCCACACCAAATTGGACGCGCCGGAGTGCTCCACTGCTGTTCTCTAAGTCTGCAAACACTTAGAATAAGAGCTAAGTCTGCAAACACTTAGAGTCTTTTTGGCGCCTGGCGCTTGCGCCGCATCCTGTCCGGCTAAGGCTGTAGACGGCTAGGCCGGACAGATGTTTTGGCGTTTAGCGGTTGCGCCATATCCTGGCCGGCTTCGGATGTAGACGCCTAGGCCGGGCAGGTCTTTGAGGAGGTCTTCACTAGGGCGGGTCCATGTGGTCGGAACTGGTCTCCACACCAAATTGGACGCGCCGGAGTGCTCCACTGCTGTTCTCTAAGTCTGCAAACACTTAGAATAAGAGCTAAGTCTGCAAACACTTAGAGTCTTTTTGGCGCTTGGCGCTTGCGCCGCATCCTGTCCGGCTAAGGCTGTAGACGGCTAGGCCGGACAGATGTTTTGGCGTTTAGCGGTTGCGCCATATCCTGGCCGGCTTCGGATGTAGACGCCTAGGCCGGGCAGGTCTTTGAGGAGGTCTTCACTAGGGCGGTCCATGTGGTCGGAACTGGTCTCCACACCAAATTGGACGCGCCGGAGTGCTCCACTGCTGTTCTCTAAGTCTGCAAACACTTAAAATAAGAGCTAAGTCTGCAAACACTTAGAGTCTTTTTGGCGCCTGGCGCTTGCGCCGCATCCTGTCCGGCTAAGGCTGTAGACGGCTAGGCCGGACAGATGTTTTGGCGTTTAGCGGTTGCGCCATATCCTGGCCGGCTTCGGATGTAGACGCCTAGGCCGGGCAGGTCTTTGAGGAGGTCTTCACTAGGGCGGTCCATGTGGTCGGAACTGGTCTCCACACCAAATTGGACGCGCCAGAGTGCTCCACTGCTGTTCTCTAAGTCTGCAAACACTTAAAATAAGAGCTAAGTCTGCAAACACTTAGAGTCTTTTTGGCGCCTGGCGCTTGCGCCGCATCCTGTCCGGCTAAGGCTGTAGACGGCTAGGCCGGACAGATGTTTTGGCGTTTAGCGGTTGCGCCATATCCTGGCCGGCTTCGGATGTAGACGCCTAGGCCGGGCAGGTCTTTGAGGAGGTCTTCACTAGGGCGGGTCCATGTGGTCGGAACTGGTCTCCACACCAAATTGGACGCGCCGGAGTGCTCCACTGCTGTTCTCTAAGTCTGCAAACACTTAGAATAAGAGCTAAGTCTGCAAACACTTAGAGTCTTTTTTGGAGGAGTTGGCATATATTAGTGACTCAAAAGTGAGGGACACAGTTTAGTGACAACTCCACTTTATTTCTTTTTAAACTTTCATTACAGAGACTTTTTACAGGCCTTCAAAGGCAAAGGCAAAAGAAAAAGACTATTGATAATATATTCGAAGATTTCTGGAATTCCAGGCGTGCGGCAGCAGCTGCTCGTCAAGTGTATCTAGGCGGTAGCTTCCTGGACGGATGACCTCTTTGACTCGGTACGGCCCTTCCCAAGTCGGGGAGAGTTTGCCCGCCTTTCTTGGCTGGGAGACGGTCGCTTTCCTCAAAACCAGGTCGCCTGTGCAGAACTCCCTTGGTCGGATCTTCGTGTCATGATATCTAGACACCTTTTGCTTATACGCTGCGGCCCTGATCTGTGACTCCTCACGGACCTCTTCAAGCAAGTCGAGGTTGGCACGGAGCCCGTTCCCGTTAAGCTGTTCGTTGAAGTGAACTATTCTTGGTGAAGGAACGCCGATGTCAACCGGGATCACAGCCTCTGTTCCGAAGGAGAGATTGAAAGGCGACTCACCCGTTGCAGTGCGTGGGGTAGTCCGATACGCCTAGAGCACATGGTACAGCTCGTCCGCCCAGCGTCCGGCCTTATCATCCAGTCTCTTCTTTATCCCCTGCAGCAGAGTCCTGTTCGTCACTTCAGTCTGCCCATTGGTCTGAGGGTGTGCCACTGAAGTGAACCTTTGCTCAATCTTTAGATCCGCACAAAACTTTCTGAAATTTCTCGAGTCAAACTGTTTGCCATTGTCCGTTATGAGGACCCGGGGTATCCCAAATCTGCACACCACTGATTTTCAGAAAAAGTTCTGGACGTTCTGCTCGGTGATCTTGGCCAGGGGTTCAGCTTCTACCCACTTCGTAAAGTAGTCGATGGCGACAACGACGAACTCACGGCCTCCGGAGGCCGGCGGAAAAGGACCTAAGATGTCCATTCCCCAAATAGCAAAAGGGAGAGGGCTGATGATTGGAGCCATCGGCACGGCAGGCTGGTGAAAGGCGGGAGAAAATTTCTGACATTTCTCGCACTTCTTCACAAGGCTCAGTGCATCTTGTCTCAATGTAGGCCAGTACAGGCCTCTGAGAAGGACTTTGATGGCCAGGGCCTTGCCCCCAAGGTGCTCTCCGCAAATCCCCTCATGGGTCTCTCGCAGGGCATACAGGGCGTCGGTGGGCCGAAGACACTTCAAGTACGGGAGGGTGTAAGATCTCTTGTATAGAGTCTCGCCGTCAAATGAAAACCTTGCTGCTCGCTGTACGACTTTTCTGGCCTCTTTTTTCTCCCCGGGGAGTTCTCCGCTGCGCAGATATCTGATGATCTCATCCATCCAGCACGGCTCGTCGTCGATCTGCATTACTACGACGGGCTGGTCATCAATACTGGAGGTCTTTAGGAACTCCATACGGATTTCTTTGAAAGTGGTGTAGCCTGAAGCCGCCAGTTTTGAGAGCACATCAGCCTTTGTATTTTCAGCCCGGGGGACTCTGATGAGCTCAAAACTTTCGAACTTGCCGGCCAGAACACGGACCTTTCGCAGATATTTGATCATTCGCTCTTCACGGGCTTCATATACTCCTTGAGCCTGACATACGACTAGCTGCGAATCACAGTACGCTTTCAGCTTCTGAGCGCGGGCCTGAGCGGCGAGGTTCATTCCGGCGATGAGGGCTTCGTACTCTGCCTCATTGTTTGACGCACGGAATCCAAACCTCAGGGCATAATTCAGGACGAAATCATGTGGTCCTGTAAGAACAAGCCCGGCACCGCTGCCACTTTTATTTGAAGATCCGTCGACATGCACCTCCCAGAGCGGCTCTTCAGAACACGGAAGTGGACTGGTCGGGGGAGGTGCATCCTCGGGCCCTGTAAGCGGGACCGCTTCGGCTTCGACCTGATGCTCGGGTATAGCCGGTTCTGCTGCTGTAGGAAGTGTTGCTTCTGCCCCGGGGTTCGAATCTGGCATGGTACATTCAGCTATGAAATCCGCAAGCACCTGGGCTTTGATTGCAGGCCTGGGCAGATATTTGATGTCAAATTCGCTGAGCTCTACGGCCCACTTCACAAGACGACCTGAAGTGTCTGGGCGGTGGAGGATCTGCCTCAGGGGCTGTCCTGTCAGGACTTTGATCGTATGCGCCTGGAAATACGGCCTTAATTTTCTGGCCGCCATAACGAGGGCGTATACGAGCTTCTCGACCCGCTGATATTTTGTCTCTGCATCATGGAGGACCTTACTGACATAGTAGATCGGCTTTTGCTGGTGGTACTCCTCTCTGATCAGTACTGCTGCGACTGCCAAAGGTCCCGCTGAGAGATACAGAATCAGCTCTTCTCCTGGCTCTGGCTTTGACAGCAACGGGGGAGAGGACAAGTACTGTTTCAGCTCCTCAAACGCCGCTTGGCACTCCGGAGTCCAGGGCGCGGTTTTTATACCCTTGACTGCGTTGAAGAACGGAAGACATCTTTCTGCGGACTTAGAGATGAACCGCCCCAGGGCAGCCACTAGTCCGGTCAGGCGCTGTACCTCTCTGATAGTTCTGGGTGGAGTCAGCTCCATCACCGCCTTGATTTTTTCAGGATTCGCTTCTATCCCTCTCTGGCTTACAATGAAGCCCAGAAACTTGCCCGCTCCGACGCCGAACGTACACTTGGTCGGATTGAGCTTCATGTTGTGGTCCCTCAAGACCTGAAATGCTTCTTCGAGGTCGGCAACATGATTACAGGCAGCTCTGCTCTTGACCAGCATATCGTCCACGTAGACTTCCATATTGCGGCCGATTTGCTCTTTGAACAATCTGTTGACGAGCCGCTGGTAGGTGGCCCCTGCGTTCTTCAGTCCGAAAGGCATAACTCGATAGCAATAAGTCCCCCGATCGGTTACAAAGGATGTCTTCGGAATGTCGGGCTCATGCATTCTGATATGATTATATCCTGAGAAGGCGTCCATGAAGCTTAACAGCTCGTGACCTGCGGTAGCGTCGATGAGCTGATCAATCTTTGGGAGCGGGTAGCTGTCCTTAGGGCAGGCCTTGTTCAGGTCTGTAAAATCTATGCACGTCCTCCACTTCCCATTAGACTTCTTCACCATCACAACATTCGCGAGCCAGTCCGGATACTGGATCTCGCGAATGAAGTCGGCCTTCAGAAGCCTTTCCACCTCTTATCTGATGGCCCTTCGCCTCTCTGGTGCAAAGTGCCTCCTCTTCTGCTTCACGGGCTTGCAGGTCTGATCAACCCCGAGCTCATGGGTGCTAATTGCAGGGTCGATGCCGGGCATGTCTGAAGGAGCCCAGGCAAAGACGTCTGCATTGGCTCTGAGGAACTGAACGAGATCCTGCTGCGCGGCCTCTGGCAGGGCAGAGCCGATCTGAACAACCCTCTGGTCATCGCCGCTATATAACGGGACAGATATGACGTCCTCGGCCGGCTCGTTTACTGTGATCTGGGTTTCATTCCTTAGATCAAACAGCTCGATCGACAGAGATTCGAACGCATTCTTTCCTTTCAGTGCCGCTGCATAGCACTGCCTTGACTGGGGCTGGTCCCCTCTGACTTCCCCTACACCCCCTGGTGTACTGAACTTCATCTTCTGATGATAGGCGGAAGGAACGGCTCGGAGGAGATTCTGGCCGGGGCGGCCCAAGATAGCATTGTAGGCTGACTTGGCCTTTACCACCAAGAAGTTTACCATGGTGACGGATTGGCAGGGCGGCTCCCCGATAAGGACTGGAAGCTCGATCTGCCCTTCGACTTTGACAACCTCTCCGGAGAACCCGAACAGATCCGAGTTGGCCGGCTTCAGGCGGTCGGTTCCGATCAGCATCTGCTTGAAAGCGTGATAATAGAGGATGTCCGCGGAACTCCCCTTGTCGACCAAGATCTTCTTCATTTCCCAGTTGGCCACCAGCATGGTGATGACCAGGGCATCATCATGCGGGAGGATCAGGCCATCGAGATCTGCATCTGAAAAAGATATCTCGTTCTCTAGCCTGGCCTTCTTGCTGCAGGTATGGACGGCGTTCACCTGCCGGGCATATGTCCTGCGGGCTGATGAAGAGGTTCCTCCCGCGGTCGGCCCTCCTGAAATGGTACCAATAACACCATGAGGTTGAGGTTGAGGTACCTGAGGAGGGGGGCTGGCCGGGGCCGGAGCTTGGATGCGGTCGCCTAGAGGTTGAGCGCCGCGAGGGCTTCGGCTTTTCCTTGCGTTCACTATTGTTGTCATCATTCTTCAAGTACCTTCCGAGGTACCCACGGCTGATTAACTGCTCGATCTCCTCCTTCAGATGAAGGCACGCGTTGGTGTCGTGGCCGTGGTCCTTGTGGAACCTGCAGTACTGAGACATGTTTTTCTTCGTCGATGAGCTCTGCCTCTCCGGCCAACGGATGAAATCCTCCTTCCGAATGGCTGCCAGGATTTGTGCTCTGGACGCGGTCAGCCGCGTGTAATGCTCTCTCGCTTGGGGGCTTCTCCCCTTTCGAGAAGGGCTTCTCTCCCTGCGGGGAGGGCTTCTTTCCTTCTTCTGAGACTTATCATCCCTACACTGCTTGGTAGGGTTCTTCTCCTCGGGCCTTCTCCTGCCAGCGGAGTCCAGGGCGGCGAGAGTTTCCTCCACCGAGATGTACTCCTCCGCCCCGGCCATCAGGTCTGCGAGAGACTGCGGGTTGCGCCGAGCCACTGCCCGTCTGAAATCAGTTGATCGGGCGCCGGCCAGAAGGGCGTTCGTGGCCGCAGAGGGATCCAGGTTAGGGACCTGGAGAGCTTCCCTGTTAAAGCGACCAACGAACACTTTCAAGGCCTCATCTTCTCCCTGCCTGAGGGCCATCAGCGAAGCCGTCGTCTTCATGGGTCTCCTGCTGCTCATGAAATGGCGGGCCAGGTTATCCCCAAAATCATCAAAATTGTCCACGGACCTGGGCTTAAGCCGCGAGTACCAGTCCCGCGCTGCTCCCGTTAACGTGGTGGGGAATGCCCGGCAAAGGAATCCATCCGACGCCCCGTGGAGAAGCATTGTGGTCCTGTGGGACATGATCCCGCGAGAGGGGCGTGGGGCGCGAGCCGCCGCTCTCTCTCTCTTGGTCTCTCGTATCCACGCGATTGGCGTGTGCATTTTAATATTGATTTGAATTCGTCTTTTATGTGAACTTGGGATCACTAAGGCAATCCGAATTCCACACGAAAGAGACTGACAGAGTCGCCACCTAGATGTGGGATCTAGGACCCGTAATTAACCAGAAATCTAGACTCGCTACCTGGTTACGAGAATGGAAGGTATGGGGAGTTATCCACCACATGCACCATTCTTGCCCGATAATCGGTCTTCGATTCCAAAAGCTAACTCTTTTAAATTTATTTTAAATGGCTCATTCAACTCTATGTTAATGTGCGAACTAAGTGACATGCATCCTATGATCTAATTTCAATGTGAATCCTAAATGTGTATCTTGATTTATTAATTTGTCTGGATTCAATCTAAGTGAAAGTTCTCCTAAAATTCTAATTTCATGGAAAGTCCTAAGTGATTTGATTAAGCATTTACAAGAAAATTAATATACAAAACACCACAATTTGTTTGTGGTGCCGACTCGCGGGTGGTATGCCATCAGACATCCAAGCTGCCTACGTACCCAAGCCTCACTGGGATCAGAGTCGACGTAGTTCGGTGCACCTAAGCTAAGCTACATATGCCTAACTCAACTAAGACACCGACCTAGACGGGATTGACTGTTTCAACAGTTTTAAGAGAAGTTATTTAATTCAAGTTGAGGATTTTATTATCTTAGGATTTCATCTAAGATGCTATATGATTCTTATCTGAATGCAAGTTGTCCCTTAGACTAATGCAGGTTTGCCTACATCCTAGTTTACTAGGCTTGTCCTAGGGAAAGATTGGGTGACTAGTGTAACTAGACCTATGGCACGGTTGCTATACATAGCAAACGTCCGTGATGAGGCTGGACTCCTAACTCTAGGACTCCCTAAAACCTAAGACTCCCTAAAACTTAGGACACGACACGACACCGGTGTTCCTAAATTGGGCTCTAAGGGTCCTTACGACGGAAACCATAATCCAATGGTTCCGAGAGACACGAGATGAATCGAGATGATGAATAGTGTGAGGGAATGGGAAAGATAGAGAAAGGTGCGACTGAACTTGGGAGTGCCAAATTGCCTACGTACCCCGTGATGGGGATCAAGCCACACGTAGTTCCACTGGGGAGGTTGCTTGGATTTTGGAAAACAGGTTTGGTATTTGGATCAGGAATCGGGTTTGTATTTGAGCATTGGACTTGAGATTCAAAAACATTGATATAACAATGGGATTTTGGAATTGGGAATTTGCATCAAAGAATTGAGCATATTGGAATCATCAAGGGTTTGAATTTTCGGAATTCAAAGTGGGCGGGCTTATGAGATTCGGCCAAATGGATTCAGACATGCGACTCGGATTGTGTTGGGATATGACTTGGTTGGATTGGGTTAATGGTTAGGGTCAAGTGAGTCGGGTCTAAGTTAGGAGCAAACCCGAGACTAGCCATGGTCTAACTAGGAGGAAGCAGGGTACAAACCAGGGTGCGGACCAGGGTGCACCAGGGTGCGAACCAGCAGGGAACCAGGGTGCGAACCAGCAGGGAACCAGGGTGCGAACCAGCAGGGGAACCAGGGTGCAACCAGCAGGGAACCTGGGTGCAACCAGCAGCGAACCTGGGTGCAACCAGGGTCTAACCAGAGTGCGAACCAGCAGGGAACCAGGGTGCGAACCAATATCGAACCAGGGTGCGAACCAGTAGGGAACCTGGGTGCAACCAGCAGCGAACCTGGGTGCGAACCAGCAGGGAACCAGGGTGCGAACCAGCAGGGGAACCAGGGTGCAACCAGGAGGGAACCTGGGTGCAACCAGCAGCGAACCTGGGTGCAACCAGGGTCTAACCAGAGTGCGAACCAGCAGGGAACCAGGGTGCGAACCAATATCGAACCAGGGTGCGAACCAGTAGGGAACCAGGGTGCAACCAGCAGGGAACCAGGGTGCAACCAGTAGGGAACCAGGGTGCAACCAGCAGGGGAACCAGGGTGCGAATCAGTAGGGAACCAGGGTGCAACCAGCATCGAACCTGGGTGCAACCAGCAGCGAACCTGGGTGCAACCAGGGTCTAACCAGAGGCTAACCAGGGGGAAAACGGACCCTACATGCTTCCTAACATGGTTTTTCTTTTAAAGTAAAAGATATGCATGAAAACAGACCCTACATAGAATTGAAATAAATGCCTACCTCTTTGGAAACCCACTTTGTGTTTGATTTTTCTTTGATGTTAATTCCTTGAAGATGATTCCTTGCTTGATAATGACTGCTTTTGATATATATCACCCAACGTATAAAATCACCCGATCCGGCAAGGATGGCCGAACCCTTGAAGAGATGAGGGAGAGGGATGAATTTTCTAAGAGAGGGGTTCTTTTTTCTTCTCTTGGATGGTGGGATGAGAGGGTATTTATAGGAGAATGGGATAGGAGGTTAGGTGAGGTTAGGTGGTTTTGGATGGTTAGGATGAGAGGATGAGGTTAGGTAAGGTTAGGTGGGGTTAGGTAAGGTTAGGTGAGGTTAGGTGAGGTTTGGATGGTTAGGATGAGAGGAGAGGTTATGTGAGGTTAGGTGAGGTTTGGATGGTTATGATGGGAGGAGAGGTTAGGTGAGGTTAGGTGAGGTTTGAATGGTTAGGATGAGAGGAGAGGTTAGGTGGTTTTGGATGGTTAGACCCAGGTCATGATCTGCCATTGATCTAACGATTTACGGAAATCGGGTCTCGGAATGGAATCAGGGTCCGGGCTATGAAGTGACCCTAGCTTATTTTGTCCCGATTGATGATCCGTAAAGTCAGATCAAGATATTAATGACCTAAAACATATAAATCAATGATAGATGGGGTTCTCACATGGATTTAACACACTAATTTATTTGTTGATTAAAACAAAACAAAATGGGGTGTCTACAGATGCCCCTCTTTGGTAGAGATGACGTAGTCATTGAATACCAAAGTTAAAAATGACAGAACCATTTTGCGTAGTTTTAATCGACAAAGGACTCTCTAGACACAACGCACCTTAACATAATGCAAAACCTTAGATGAAACCCTAGAACTTGAATAATAATAAAAACTCGATGCGGCGCCGTTCACAAACGGGCAATTAGAGAATGAGATATCATTTTCGAATGGATTCTGAAGGGAAAGGACAAAGATCGCTCTCAAACAGTTTTTAGAAGGAGATGAGACGCCGCTCACAAGCGGGTTCAACGAGGATAAGAAGCATTCCCAAATGGACTTGGATAATGAGGCACCGTTCACAAACGGCCTCAAGGAGGATAGAAAACCATTCACAAATGGACTCGAGAAAAGAGGCACCGTTCACAAACGGGCTCAAGGAGAAGACAAGACCATTCACAAATGGACTCGAGAAATGAGGCACCGTTCACAAACGGGCTCAAGGAGGACGATACCATTCACAAATGGATTCGAGAAAAGAGGCACCGTTCACAAACGGGCTCAAGGAGAAGACAAGACCATTCACAAATGGACTCGAGAATTGAGGCACCGTTCACAAACGGGCTCAAGGAGGACGATACCATTCACAAATGGATTCGAGAAAAGAGGCACCATTCACAAACGGGCTCAAGGATAAGACAAGACCATTCACAAATGGACTCGAGAAATGAGGCACCATTCACAAACAGGCTCAAGGAGAAGACGAGACCATTCACAAATGGACTCGAGAAATGAGGCACCGTTCACAAACGGGCTCAAGGAGAAGACGAGACCATTCACAAATGGATTCGAGAAATGAGGCACCGTTCACAAACGGGCTCAAGGAGAAGACAAGACCATTCACAAATGGATTCGAGAAATGAGGCACCGTTCACAAACGGGCTCAAGGAGAAGACAAGACCATTCACAAATGGACTCGAGAAATGAGGCACCGTTCACAAACGGGCTCAAAGAGGACACGAGACCATTCACAAATGGACTCAGAAAATGAGGCACCGTTCACAAACGGGCTCAAGGAGAAGATGAGACCATTCACAAATGGACTCAGAGAATGAGACACCTGTTCACAAACGGGTTCGAAGAGAAGACGAGACCATTCACAAATGGACTCGAGAAATGAGGCACCGTTCACAAACGGGCTCGAAGAATTTAGGGATTTTTTTATGAACTTGAATTTGACGTAGGAATGGATTTTTATTTTTATTTTTAAATTAAGGATTTGGATTTGATAAATTTTTTTATTTTTGGAAAATGAGGTACCGTCCGCAAACGGGCTCAAGGAGAAGATGAGACCATTCACAAATGGCCTCGAGAAAAGAGGCACCGTTCACAAACGAGCTCAAAGAGGACATGAGACCATTCACAAATGGACTCAGAGAATGAGAAACATGTTCACAAACGGGTTCAAGGAGAAGACGAGACCATCCCCAAATGGCCTCGAGAAAAGAGGCACCGTTCACAAACGGGCTCAAAGAGGGCATGAGATTTTTCATGAACTTGAATTTGACGTAAGATTGGATTTGTTTGAATCGGGGATTGGTTTTGATGAATTTTTTATTTTTGGGAAATGAGGTACCGTCCGCAAACGGGCTCAAGGAGAAGACGAGACCATTCACAAACGGCCTCGAGAAATGAGGCACCTTTCACAGAAGGGCTCAAAGAGGACATGAGATTTTTCATGAACTTGAATTTGACGTAAGATTGGATTTGTTTGAATCGGGGATTGGATTTGATGAATTTTTATTTTTGGGAAATGAGGTACCGTCCGCAAACGGGCTCAAGGAGAAGACGAGACCATTCACAAATGGGCTCGAGAAATGAGGCACCGTTCACAAACGGGCTCGACGACACAAGATAGCTTTGATTGATGAATTCAACAATGAAAAATTTAGAGATTTTTATGAATTTGAATTTGACGTAGGATTGGATTTTTTGAATTGGGGATTGGATTTGATGAATTTTTGATTTTTTGAGAAATGAGGCACCGTCCACAAACGGGCTCAAGGAGGACATGAGACCATTCATAAATGAACTCAGAAAATGAGGCACCGTTCACAAATGGGCTCAAGGAGAAGACGAAACCATTCACAAATGGACTCGAGAGATGAGGCACCGTTCACAAACGGGCTCAAGGAGAAGACGAGGCCATTTGCAAATGGGCTCGAGAAAAGAGGTACCGTTCACAAACGGGCTCGAAGAATTTAGAGATTTTCCATGAACTTGAATTTGACGTAAGATTGGATTTGATGAATTTTTTATTTTTTTGAACTCAATGAAATCGGGGATATTATGGATCGTGCCCGACAAAGATGTTGGAAACTAGGACTTTGACGAATGATGAAACGGCAAACCTTTGGAACGAAGAACCATTACTAGCAAGAATGGATTAGGAACATTTTTATGAAACTTCAACAAGATTTTTCTCAAAGAGACTGCTGGTCTTGTCTTCTGGGGATTTTGATAACTGAAACCTTGAACAAGACATTTGAGATTGGTAATTTAGAACAACGACTCTCTTGGATATTAACATGGAAAAGCGGGATCTGCTTCTTGACAGGTGTTTAGATAAACATTTCTTGACCAGGATAACTAACCGGAAGGGAATTATGAATTTGAATGGTTCATCTTTCTGAGAAATTGGCTCAACCACCATTGCATCTGAGGTTCTTCCAAGCTTAAGGTGCCTTCCTGGGGTATGATCTTTTTACGGAAGCTGGGCTTTCTGATGTTTCTACTTCTGAATTTTTCTGAGCTGATCTTCTTTGAAATGAAGTTGTTTGACTAAATTCTCGAGCTCTTTCAGGTATAATTGCAGGGAGCTGCCTAGGCCTGGCCTCCTTCACCAAGACAGTTACATCATTTGGACATAGGAACGACAATTGACTCTTTCTAAAGAGAAAACTTAGATGAAAGGCACTACTCAAAGGATTGAGCAGCCCTGAAGGAGTGAACTTAGAATAATAAAGATTGACTGACTATACTGACAAACATAGTGATGCTTCTGACTTAGTTAATGTTTTGTTTGGTAAGTCTATCCTTTCAAGGAATAGTTTTTCAATTGGTAAACACCGGACTTCTTCCTCGAAACAGTAATGCCTCAAGAATTTAATTACGACCCCTAAGATTGCTTAGCTTCAATGCCCCCAGTTTTGAGGATATCACTTGAATTTGCTTGAACTTCAGTTGATCTTCAGTCTTGATACCGGCTGTTGCCTTCTTATACTGATTCTCTTACCGTGACCAAGTCACCTCTTCAGGGTTTTTAACTTGGCGGACCGCGCTAGCCTTAACTTTTGCCTGAACCACCTTTCTAGGTTTTCGATCCAGCAGGCTATCCCCTTAGCTTTTGCCTAAGCCGCCCTTTCGGGTTTTCAACTTAGCAGGGGAATGATCTTAAATTTTGCCTAGACCGCCCTTTCAGGTTTTCAGTCTAGCAGATCTTCAAACTCCGTTATTTTTCTTATTCATCATCATTTCATTTTTTTATTGTATCTCAGGACCTAGCTCATTAGTTCTGAACACCAGAAGGACTTTTATAGGTAGGATAGGGCTTTTCAAAGAATGGCTTAAGGCTCAACAAAGATTTCGACCGAACCTGTGAACAGGTCGCCTACATATCCCAAGGTAGGAATCAGGTCGTGTGTAGTTCAGGGCGAATGCCCCTAGTTTGAAGATAAATTGTTTGATTTTTTTTTCCTTTTTTCTTTTCTTTCTGGAACAATTAACTTCTCTTCTTTTGGAACTTGTCCCTCTCTTTTTTTTTTTTTTGAAAGGATTGAATTTCTTTTCCTTTTTGAATCGACCGAACTCGGTTCAACCGAGTTGCCTACGTACCCCAGTATAGGGATCAGGTCTCGCGTAGTTCGGGGGAATGCCCCAAGTTTGATGGGTTTTCAAGAAAATTTGATTTAGGCTCGAAGGGTTTGCAAATCGGTATTCTTTTGACATTGGGTTTTGATTTTGGGATTTAATCGGCCAAAGGAGGCCTTTCGATGTTCAGATTGGGAATCGATCTAGGTTACTAGAGTCTGTCTGGTACTGATTATTTATTTCTTTTTTTTCTCTTTTTTTTTTTCACGGAGTTTGACGGCATTTCCAGGTAAGATAATGGATTTTCTTCTTTCAAGATTCTAATGCGTGCTTTCGGCTTTCATAGAGCGAAACTTGTTCCTTGACATCCTCCATCTATGGATTTGTAACTCTTGATATCTGATGACCACTTTTCAATACTTGCTCTTGAACTTCTTATCTTGAATTTGTTGGCTTCATGTTATGAATTTGAGAACCAAGGTCATTGATTGGAAATATGAAAGTTATTTCCACTCTATGCCCCTTGCATAGCATATGATATTCACTTCATTCTTTCTTGAACCTTCTATCTGGGTCTTTCTCTTGACATTAATGGTAACGCTTACGGGACCATCTTTTTATCCTCAAAACGGGTTTACCAATTCTTCACACTCTTCAGAGGGTAATGTATTTTCAATCGGCATTTATTGGATCAAGGTTTCAGTGCCAGTGTTTACCACTTCAATTTCATCTTTGAAAGGCTGAGATTGGCGCTCCTCCTCTTGTTCAAGTAATCGTTGTGACTCAAGTGGAGTTTCGTCAATTTTGTTCTCATTTGAGGAGGGAGTCTTATTTTAAGATCAGAAGCACACTTAAGAAATAGACACAAGTGAACTATTGGAACTGAAACTTTATTTAAAGAAAAAGATACTACATCTGACAACCTATCCTGAACATGTTCAGGATTCACAACTCTAAAAGAAAAACAAAAGATAACTTGCCTAGACTAGGCATTAACCTAGAACTGTAGAACCGGACTCAACAATTGTACTGACCATGATGGCTGACTCAAAATAAAATAGTAAACGACTAAAACTTTAACTGCCGCAACTGTTTGGCGTTGAAGGCTCGGCGAAGGCTGGTTCGTTCTGAACATCATCATGGCTGATACTTTCAATTTTGGACAATGATGACTGATTCGCATAGGGAAATGCCCCTAGCTCAAGGATTCTGAGAGTGAACTCTGAAGGACTTAGCAAAATAATCTTGAAAAAGGTAGCCCCTAGAGGAGGAACAGACCAGGGGTACAAGCAAGATTGGATTATCTGGACCAGGCATGATCAGATCATGAGAACGCATAATCGAAAGATTGTGAGATTCTGCATCTGCCAGTTAGGGGATGGCATGAAGATACGATCGAATCGTATGACAGAAGAACGAAAGACGCACGATCAAAAGATTAGATGAGATAGCATAGGATTACTTTCAACGAATAGATCATGAATGACTAATCCTATGAGATCTTTGGAAATGATGGGATTTATATCCTAACCCCAAAGGGAAAGTTTTTATTCTTCACACATTTTATCAGTGTTACCTGAAGGCATCAACCCTAATCCTAATCTAGCGGAGTGGAGATAGGATCTCAACTCATGACTTTGTTTGTGTACCTAGGACCGATCGTAGCCATTGGAAGATGGACTACGGTCTAATCTAGACACAAATGGGTAGGATATCCTAAACTAGGCTCACACATGTGATGCACATGTGTTCGTATACTACATGCATGTGTGGGTTAATCTAGGGGTAAGGCCAAGAGTTCCCTTAGCGCGAATCCATGTTCGATATACTGTACCAGTGTCCGGCGTATCAGTACGTGAACAATAGATCCGTTTACGTACCATAAAGGTACCAGGCTAAGGGTGGAATGCTTCTCTAGCACAGAGGCACCAGGTGATGAAATCCCAGTCAACCATGCTAGATAACACTCCGGGTTCCTAAAATAGGACGTGTGTGCACGTGAGATGCAAGGGTTTAGATGCAAGTGATGTAAGTGTGTGCAATAAGTTCGCGCGATCTATGATGCCTTCAGGTTTTGTTAGATTAAGTTTGAGTAAAATGTGATGAGAAAATAAAACAAGACAAACTAATCTGACAAGTATACAAGAGATAGAGTTCTTATGAGCCAGTTAAATTAAATTCAAATGAATTATCTTTTGGAATTTTAATGAAGTTAGGTGATCCCCAGCAGAGTCGCCAGACTGTGGGACATGATCCCGCGAGAGGGGCGTGGGGCGCGAGCCGCCGCTCTCTCTCTCTTGGTCTCTCGTATCCACGCGATTGGCGTGTGCATTTTAATATTGATTTGAATTCGTCTTTTATGTGAACTTGGGATCACTAAGGCAATCCGAATTCCACACGAAAGAGACTGACAGAGTCGCCACCTAGATGTGGGATCTAGGACCCGTAATTAACCAGAAATCTAGACTCGCTACCTGGTTACGAGAATGGAAGGTATGGGGAGTTATCCACCACATGCACCATTCTTGCCCGATAATCGGTCTTCGATTCCAAAAGCTAACTCTTTTAAATTTATTTTAAATGGCTCATTCAACTCTATGTTAATGTGCGAACTAAGTGACATGCATCCTATGATCTAATTTCAATGTGAATCCTAAATGTGTATCTTGATTTATTAATTTGTCTGGATTCAATCTAAGTGAAAGTTCTCCTAAAATTCTAATTTCATGGAAAGTCCTAAGTGATTTGATTAAGCATTTACAAGAAAATTAATATACAAAACACCACAATTTGTTTGTGGTGCCGACTCGCGGGTGGTATGCCATCAGACATCCAAGCTGCCTACGTACCCAAGCCTCACTGGGATCAGAGTCGACGTAGTTCGGTGCACCTAAGCTAAGCTACATATGCCTAACTCAACTAAGACACCGACCTAGACGGGATTGACTGTTTCAACAGTTTTAAGAGAAGTTATTTAATTCAAGTTGAGGATTTTATTATCTTAGGATTTCATCTAAGATGCTATATGATTCTTATCTGAATGCAAGTTGTCCCTTAGACTAATGCAGGTTTGCCTACATCCTAGTTTACTAGGCTTGTCCTAGGGAAAGATTGGGTGACTAGTGTAACTAGACCTATGGCACGGTTGCTATACATAGCAAACGTCCGTGATGAGGCTGGACTCCTAACTCTAGGACTCCCTAAAACCTAAGACTCCCTAAAACTTAGGACACGACACGACACCGGTGTTCCTAAATTGGGCTCTAAGGGTCCTTACGACGGAAACCATAATCCAATGGTTCCGAGAGACACGAGATGAATCGAGATGATGAATAGTGTGAGGGAATGGGAAAGATAGAGAAAGGTGCGACTGAACTTGGGAGTGCCAAATTGCCTACGTACCCCGTGATGGGGATCAAGCCACACGTAGTTCCACTGGGGAGGTTGCTTGGATTTTGGAAAACAGGTTTGGTATTTGGATCAGGAATCGGGTTTGTATTTGAGCATTGGACTTGAGATTCAAAAACATTGATATAACAATGGGATTTTGGAATTGGGAATTTGCATCAAAGAATTGAGCATATTGGAATCATCAAGGGTTTGAATTTTCGGAATTCAAAGTGGGCGGGCTTATGAGATTCGGCCAAATGGATTCAGACATGCGACTCGGATTGTGTTGGGATATGACTTGGTTGGATTGGGTTAATGGTTAGGGTCAAGTGAGTCGGGTCTAAGTTAGGAGCAAACCCGAGACTAGCCATGGTCTAACTAGGAGGAAGCAGGGTACAAACCAGGGTGCGGACCAGGGTGCACCAGGGTGCGAACCAGCAGGGAACCAGGGTGCGAACCAGCAGGGAACCAGGGTGCGAACCAGCAGGGGAACCAGGGTGCAACCAGCAGGGAACCTGGGTGCAACCAGCAGCGAACCTGGGTGCAACCAGGGTCTAACCAGAGTGCGAACCAGCAGGGAACCAGGGTGCGAACCAATATCGAACCAGGGTGCGAACCAGTAGGGAACCTGGGTGCAACCAGCAGCGAACCTGGGTGCGAACCAGCAGGGAACCAGGGTGCGAACCAGCAGGGGAACCAGGGTGCAACCAGGAGGGAACCTGGGTGCAACCAGCAGCGAACCTGGGTGCAACCAGGGTCTAACCAGAGTGCGAACCAGCAGGGAACCAGGGTGCGAACCAATATCGAACCAGGGTGCGAACCAGTAGGGAACCAGGGTGCAACCAGCAGGGAACCAGGGTGCAACCAGTAGGGAACCAGGGTGCAACCAGCAGGGGAACCAGGGTGCGAATCAGTAGGGAACCAGGGTGCAACCAGCATCGAACCTGGGTGCAACCAGCAGCGAACCTGGGTGCAACCAGGGTCTAACCAGAGGCTAACCAGGGGGAAAACGGACCCTACATGCTTCCTAACATGGTTTTTCTTTTAAAGTAAAAGATATGCATGAAAACAGACCCTACATAGAATTGAAATAAATGCCTACCTCTTTGGAAACCCACTTTGTGTTTGATTTTTCTTTGATGTTAATTCCTTGAAGATGATTCCTTGCTTGATAATGACTGCTTTTGATATATATCACCCAACGTATAAAATCACCCGATCCGGCAAGGATGGCCGAACCCTTGAAGAGATGAGGGAGAGGGATGAATTTTCTAAGAGAGGGGTTCTTTTTTCTTCTCTTGGATGGTGGGATGAGAGGGTATTTATAGGAGAATGGGATAGGAGGTTAGGTGAGGTTAGGTGGTTTTGGATGGTTAGGATGAGAGGATGAGGTTAGGTAAGGTTAGGTGGGGTTAGGTAAGGTTAGGTGAGGTTAGGTGAGGTTTGGATGGTTAGGATGAGAGGAGAGGTTATGTGAGGTTAGGTGAGGTTTGGATGGTTATGATGGGAGGAGAGGTTAGGTGAGGTTAGGTGAGGTTTGAATGGTTAGGATGAGAGGAGAGGTTAGGTGGTTTTGGATGGTTAGACCCAGGTCATGATCTGCCATTGATCTAACGATTTACGGAAATCGGGTCTCGGAATGGAATCAGGGTCCGGGCTATGAAGTGACCCTAGCTTATTTTGTCCCGATTGATGATCCGTAAAGTCAGATCAAGATATTAATGACCTAAAACATATAAATCAATGATAGATGGGGTTCTCACATGGATTTAACACACTAATTTATTTGTTGATTAAAACAAAACAAAATGGGGTGTCTACAGGTCCTGAAAGTCTCTAGGTGGTCCACGGGGTCGGTGGTCCTGTCATACTACGGAACCTGGGGCATCTTCCAGCCCGCGGGGGCCTCCGTGTTGAGCACTCTGTCTGAAAATGGTTGAGCGCTTGTGAAGATCCGGGAAGCAGGTCGGCCCTGCTCTCTGGCGAGCTCTTCGATCCGGTGGTCGATCTGCTGGATCCTTCGCAATACCGGGTCCTCTCGCTCCTCAGCCCGGTGGGCGGGCCTCCCTCTCCTCGCCGGCGGGCTCATAGCCGATCCGGACTGACTAGCCGGACTCCTTCGCCGGTGCCGCGATCCCTCTCCGTGCGTGGCGTCTCTCTTGCTGTCATGCCTTTGTACGGAGGGCGATCGTGACCGGTGATGTAAGCGAGGCTCGGGACGCACATGCTTGTCCCGGGAGAGGTGATCTCGTCTTGTAGAGTGGCGAGTCTGCTCCCAGGGCGGAGGCGTGTGCTCTCGGGGGGAGCTTCCCCTCCCCTGGGCGGGCTGAGAGGTTTCGGCTGGGTGCTGCTGGAGCGCGGTGGCCGGATTTCTAAACTGCGCAATTACAGCAGTCATCTCTTGAAAAAGGGCCCGCATCTCCCTTGGGGTCGGGGTAGGGTCCGAACGGTCCGATCGAGTCGGACTGCGCTCCCCTGGTGCCCCGACCTCTATCTGCGAGGCCAATCACTCGCTTCTCCCTTCGCGGGGGGCTGTAGCCCGGGTCGTTCGGGAGGTTGGCTTATGCTTTCCGTGTTTTCCTACCATTGCTTAAGTGAGGTTCCGAACAGCTTTTTGTTTCGGGTCCCACGGATGGCGCCAAATCTGTTAGGTCTAAAATTGGTAACAGGTTATGGTAGGGCTGGATGGGCTGAGCTAACAAGTCACGGCTGAAGGGCTGGTGGAGTCCTGTGCTGCACAAGGGCACAGACAAGAAAGAAAAGGGTCAGAGGACCAACCCGGAGTGGTACTCCGGACGGGCGCTTCGACACTCAAGTCAGTATGAGCAGGAGTGCAAAGCAATGTCAGAGCAAAGGCTTAGAGTTTTGATTTTCAGATCCCTCACCTTAGCACAAGTGAAGGCTATTTATAGTGATTCTGAGCCACCTGTCTAGGACAGGTGGTGGCCTCTGTATGGGCCAGGTCTCATACCTAAGGAGGGCAAGTGGAAGTCCCCGATTGGTCCAGGTGTCACACCTAGTAGGGACAGGTGTTGGCCTTCCAACGGTCCTTGTGAGGGCTACGTGCCAGCAGCCAATTGGATGCTGAGTTCGGACCCATCAGTGCTGAGTCCGGATCCCATCAGTGCTGAGTTCGGACCCCATCAATTTCCTTTAAATAGTATACAACTATCTAAAGCTCATATTTTCGTTTTGGCATGGGACACTATTTCCATTTAATTCCCTAACTACTCAAGATAGCCATTTCCATTTCATTTCAATTTAGAAATTTTTAGAAAGGACTCGCTGTCCTTATTAAAGACGTCTAGGTATCATTCCTAGATACCTAATATGGACGATATTTTCTTTTGGTATTCCCAAATTTAAGACTGCTACTTTACAAACACATACTGCTGACTATTTATGAATTACGTTTAAGAACACAGAGAGCCGACCTTCTCCAAAATCTTTTATTTTGCTTCCTACTCCTTCGAGAATAATTGTATTAATAGAGTTTGATGGGGTGTAAAAACTCAAGCCTATCATAGGCCGACACCTGTCCTGGAGTAGGTAAACTCAAGCCTATCACAGGCCGACCTGTCCAAACCAAAAGATAATGGACAACCTCTCCAAAACTCTTAAACTAGCTCTGCACTCCTGCTCATATACTGACTTGAGTATCAAAGGGCCTGTCCGGAATAACACCCGGGTTGGTCTTCTGACCTCGTTTGCTTCTGTACAGAACACAGTTCCTTCATTTCAGTCTAGCTGAACTTAGCTCCCTCACTTTGATTTCTCGGGACTCAGCTCCTCGGGTCATTCAGCTCAGCTCTTACGTCACTGTCGTACCTGCTACCGATTTTCGGTCTAACAGAGTTTCCTCTCTCTCTCTCTCTCTCTCAAATTCCTCTTCAAATCTTCCTCTTCCCCTTTCCTCAATCTCCCCCGGAAGCTCAAACAAGTTAGAAGTCCTAACTTGGTTGTTTCTAATCCTCATGTTACTCAATCATAAGGTGCCAAACGGCCCCTAACTGTTGTCTCCTCAATTTAGTTGTAATGTTCCATGTATATGTCAAAGTCGGAAATTTCACACTCTCTGGTAAATTAAGAAGATTGATCAAATATCTTTCAGGTCTTTCTTCCAAATGTGATATCACAAAAAACCCAAATAATTAGATGGCATGTTTCTATATAAAACTTGTATTTAGAGATGTTGGAGCACTCTATATAAATTTTCTCTATATCTTTGTTATGATTTTTTCTTCTTTATTCTTTTTTTTTATTTTTTAATTTGGGTATAAATCTTTCTCTTTTGGGCCGCCCCGTGCATCGCACGGATCTGCAACTAGTACCATATATAATTATGAGGAATGCTTAAATGAAGGATGCTCTCACTACAAGGGCACCCCATTGGACCATCTCATCAAAGTTCATTTATTAATGATTGAGCCTAGCTCAATTGGTAAATTGGTCTCAGACTTTGTTCATCAACCTTGAGGTCGGAGGTTCAATCCCGGCTTACCTACCCAAAAAAATTCATTTATTGTTCACTTAATTTTATATTTTTTGGTGCTGTTATCAATGCACTTTGGTGGGATGGTCCAATGGGTAGTCCTTCATTTAATCATTCCTCATAATTATAATGATAATACTTTGGTGCCATTTAAAACCGTATATATGTAAAATTCTATGAAGCTATTAAATACCTTATAAAAATGTAAATATCTTTGTAGTTGAATACCTTACATAACAACCGAGCGTGCTGAAGGAACATTTATCTATACTATATATAAAGTGAACCCCTCCTTAATAAAGAATTTGCTAGCAAAAGGGCTCTCCTATTGGCTACACATCACCATCATGCATTAATAATGGCCGAAAAGTCAAACATTATGGTGATGTGCAGCCAATGGGGGAGCCCTTTCACCTCTTTTTTGCAAGGGCTCCCTTCAGTTTAGACTTCCTCTAATAACAATAAATAATTTTACATATATAAGATAATTAGGCTATATTTGACAACCATGGCTTATATTTCATGAAATATTAGTTTACCAAGTGGGGAGAGAGCGTAGGGCGAGTGGGAGGATGAGAGAATTGAGAGGGCATAGTAAAGAGATAGAAACCTCTAATTTTGAGTAGGAGATAGTCCGAAGTGGCTGAGAAATTGGGCACTTCTGAAACTCTCAATTCTCTCCCTCTTCAACAAACCCTCCTTGCCCCTTTCCAAACCACTGGATAAACTATATTTCATGGAAAAAAATCTCATGGCTCCCAAACATTGCCTTAAATAGCTATAGATAAATTTACATGTACAAAAAATTTAATAGCTATAAAGAAATGTAAATAAGCCATTTTATACTTAATTGATGCTTTACATTTATAAGGACTATTCAGTTAATATGCTTTTCTTAGGGACTAATAAGCAATTATTTTGCCATGTAGGGACTAATCAGCAAAAATCCCTTTAAAGATAACCTCGGGTTCCAACGAAGTTTTCCTTTTGCGTATGATATCGTCAAAGAAATTAAGGCATTAATAATTTAAAAAGAAACTTTACATTTACAAGGTTTTAAATAACCTCTAGAAATAAGGTAAAGGATGATTATGTAAAAAAAAAGGGAAATGATATCTGCACCAAGTGTTTCAATAAACATGTGCTCCACTTGTTTGTCGTGTAGTATTTAAAGGGTTTAAAGAGCTTTTTGAGGTCCGTAATATCCTTTGGAATCCCTTTAAATACTACACGACAAGCAAGTGGAGCGCTTGTTTATCGAAACACCTTGGCGAAGATATCATTTCCCAAAAAAACAAGGTGGAAATATTAGCTTAACACAAAAAGTAAAACATTTTTGTAAACAAAAATAAAGAAAATCTAGTCATTTCTTGGTCTAAGCCACGCTATATACAATATTTGATTTATGCTTTGCCGTAGGTCTAGGTCTTGTAATTAAGTAGATTTCAGAGAAGCTCCAGGGTTGCACGTTGCCTAGTTGTTAAAAAAACTAAAGATACTTTAAAAAGTACAAAATATTATAAGTCAATACATCAAGAAAATAATGTAGTAATTAAAGAGTATTCTAATCCTGATTTAGCAGGAGACCTCGATGATATAAGATCAACATCTTGATACGTCATCCTCTTAATAGGAGAATGAGCAATAACTTGGAAGCTACAGCTCTAACATGATAAACGTCAGTGACTAACTCTGGTAACTCATCTAAATAAAACACAATGTAAATTTTATGCCCAAAACGCATCAACTAAACGAAACACAATGCACATTTTATGTCAAAAACACATGGAAGCCCCCACCTTTCCTTTTGGTTCTGTTTCTTTAGAGGTAAAATGGCCATAAAACAAATTTTACCGAATGGAGAAAGAGGAGGGCTCTCATTAGAGTAGATCCTTTCACTTTCTTCATAAAATTTTTCTAAGGAATTCATTAGCCGACCCCTGCTAGTTTAGGACAAAGGCTTAGTTGAGTTGAGTTGAGTTTAGGAGAAGGAGGGCTCTCATTAGCCCTATTAACATATATGGTACGAGGAAGAGAGAGAGATTGGTTCCATTTGCGACTCCCCACACTTTCTGTCATGATCTACTTTATGTCATAGTCTACTTTTAGCATTGATTCAAATATTTAACTTCAAATCTTTAACATCCTAAATTTAGCCTTGCACCATTGGGTATATTTTTAAATTTAACAGGTGGCAGAGCAATAAAAAAGCCAAGACTCCTGGTTGCTCTCTTTGTTCCTATACCTAATAGCCTAGGGCCATCAACCTGAAGCACAAACATACATCCTCCATTGGATCATGCATGAATCAACTGCAAGGAAACAAGCAAAGTCAAAGGAGTGCAATCTCATTATGTTCCTACATAACTTGGATTTATACTTCCTATCTTAATGAAGCCATCCTAGAAGGTTGAAGTTGTTTTATACAAACTATCCTGATTCTTTATCATTCCTAAGCCGTAGTTTCAAGGTAGAACAGCCTAGGATGACATCTTTTGTGAGAGGAATGGAAGATTGATGAGCAGTAACGTAAAGGAAGTCATTTGATATCCAAATGGGTTGACATTGATTTCTGAAGTGCTATCCAGAATGAGTAGGGGTGCAACTCGGGCGGGTTGGGTTCGGATTGAGGCCAACCCGAACCCGACCCGAGCAACCATTTACTCGATCCGAACCCGACCCGAGTTCCAACCCGATGAGGTTTAACCCGACCAGCCCTTTTTCCCAACCCGAACCTGACTCAACCCGAGTTCAACACTACCCAACCCGACCCAACCCGAGATTTTAAGCTTAAAAAATAAAAAAATTATTAAAAATTTTGGGTTGAACTTGGGCCGGGTTGCCCAAGCCCTCAACCCGAACCCGACCCGAACTCGCCCCGGGTTGAGAAAACCCAACCCGAATCCAAACCCGACTTGAACTCAACCCAACCCGTGTTTTTCCCTGGTTGAACCCACCGGGTTCGGGTTGAGCCCGCCCGAGTTGCACCCCTAAGAATGACAAGGAATTGCTGCATCATACTTTGATTTACAGAGCTACCATTGTTGTGAATGTTCTATATTGATTTTTTGATGATTGTCCAGCTTGTAATCCCATTTCAAAACCTTCACAGTAAATAACTTGGTTTAGCAAAAAAAAAAAAAAGAATTCAGCATATTTCATTAATTGGCATGTAAAAACTGATAAAGTCACCAGTCATGCAGCAGAATTTGAGAGATTAAGGTTCCAACCATCATTTGATAAAATTCCATTAAGAAAAAACAATTGAAAACACAAAAGCTATCAGCACATTATCTGATTCATTTAAACTAATAACAGCTTACCATAGATTAGAAAAAGAAACACAAAAGCATGCATGCATTTGACGGAATATATATATAATGAAACACAATACTCTCATCATTGGTCTTAGGTTACACTTATTTCTGTTTCTGACATTGCCAACACTCCACATTTAAAGTAACTGGAGAACTTGAGACTAAAAGTAGAACCACCACAATACGTTGTCACTGTTTCACACCTGCAGGATAAGAAAAATTGTCATTATGCCTCCAATGAATAATTGGATTACCACTTGTTAATTAAAATCAAGCTGCCACTTACTGGCTGCTTTCTGGAATCTCGATCCAACCCATAACGGAATTAGATTCCACTAATCTGGTTGATTACATTACCCATGGGCCATGGCCAATCAAGCAGTCCAGGAGTTTGTGCCATGGTGGTTTCTCGCAAGACGGAAGTCTTGCGGAATGGTCCATGGTGCATAAAATGCTTAGAGTATGATAAGGGTACCCCTACAACTGAATTAACGTAGATAACACTGAAAGTTACTATAATTTTGAATAAGCCCTTAATAGGCAATCCACAGTGTCACAGCCACAACTAGAACAAGCATAAAACAATGAAGCAAATCTACTACGTACTACTAAATTGTCTTTATTAAGTGCATTACTGTCAAAACCTTCTTGACATCCACATTGATTGCAGCAGGTATACAATATAAACAAACATATGGAAACATACCAGAAAGAGAAATGAAAACATTCAAGATTTCAAGTGATTTTTAGTCGGTCACCATGGAAAACCCATAAACTGATTTAATGAAGAGCACAAGAAAAACAGATGATTCTCAAGTCATGACCACCCAAACAGTGGCTCGGCCAAATCCATACCGTACAGGTGAGAGTTGGTCAAGATTGGGCCTCATTGTGGAGGTTCATTGGCCAAAAAATACAAAAGGGGGCAGACCAAATTTTCTAAAGATTTGATCGATGCACTTGTGGAATTGAATCTGAAACATTGGATATTTTGTTAGAACTGTCCACGCTGCCCAAAAACCAGGAAGAGGGCAATGTAACAACAAACGTAGGGGGTGTAAGGTACTAAATGAAGGGGGATGTAAATATTATAAATCCCCATCATTTCGATCGTCAAGCGTCAGATTTGAGATTTCTATCGGAAAATTGTAGAAGGAAAACGAGGAGAAACCCCCAAGATCAAAACGTTTTTACAAGAATCCCCCAGATTTTTCATAATTACCAATGGTATAATTTTGTGCTATAAATAACTTTTAATTTCCTCTTACCCCCATTTTACCCTTCATTACATTACCCTTAGAAATCCCTAAAATCTCTCCATCACCAAAGGCAAGATTAAATCAAAGGAATTCTACACATGTTTTGATAAAAATAACTCAAAACATTTGTAAAATTCTCAAACGATGTGAAAAATGATTGGAAAATTCACAAAACCCTTCTAAAAAAGGCAACATCTATCTCTAATGAGATTTTTTTTATGGTATAAGCAGTAAAGTCCTTTATTTTTCAAAAACCATGGTACAAGCTACACCTTAGTATGATTCAAACTGCCCATTTTATGGGCACACCGTAGGATGATTCAAACTGTCCATTTGATGGGCCACAACGTAAATTGATTGTGGCCGAAAAATTATTTTCGTAGGATCATCCCAACCCTCCGATCCCAACCCTTAGATATATAGAGGAACTACATATTATGGAAACCGGAGGGTTGGGATGATCCAATGGAAATGATTTTTGGGCCACAACCTATTTACGTTGTGGCCCATCAAATCCACAGTTTGGATCATCCTACACTGTGCCCGTCAAATGAGCGGTTTGGATCGATCATCCTCCTGAGGCATGAAGAGTACTTACTTTTTGAAATAATTAAAACCTATTAAGGTATATTGTAAATGGTATCTAAGCTAGAGTCTCTAAATAGAATGGGTGCATGTGTTGCTTGGGTTATATTAGATATTGGTTGTATAGGGCCTAATATAGAGAGGGTCTCTTAAGAAATCATCTCCATAGGATCATGGTAAGTGTTGATTTGTTGAGGTTTAAAATGGACAGCTAGAAAATGGGTCCATTTTGTGCCTCTATGTACAGATCAGATCGAATGATTAAGATGATTGTATGAAGATGGTTTCTTAAGAACACCCTATCTATGCCAGGTGCTGTGGAATTTATGGGTTGGATGAGGCAGATAACATGGAAGATGGTGTATTTATAGTGGCTAACTCAGATAATCTATCTGAGCTTGAGCTGCGCCCCAAGCTATTAATGTGCTATTGGTAATTATGAAAATTTTGGGGATTCTAGTGCATATGTTTTCATCCAGGGGTTTCCTAGTAGTTTTCCCAACTGTAAAAAGAGAAAAAAAATCCAAAATCCGAAAGTTTTGTACCTCCACAAAGTTGGAAAAAGCAGTTCTAAGACTCTCTCCGTAGGCCTTGTTTTTGCAAGTGGGAATGCTCTCGAACTGCTTGGCCGGAAGCTTCTCTGACAGGAATCCGACGTGGAATTCGATCTCGTCGGAGCCGGGGTCCATCTCGATTCCGGTGACCGGAACCCAAATAAAGACCTTCTTGGCCTGGATTCCAGACAGATCAGAAATGCTTCCGTACGAGAGCTTTCCGGTGATCTTGTTGCTGTAATAGACGAGATCAGAGAATTGGACGTAGCAAGAGTGGGAGAGCTCTATCACGAACGTTCCGTCATCGGAGAGCGAGTAGGTCGTAACGGAATCGGGCAAGAGGCCTTTCGGGAGTCCGAATTCTGGGAGGATATCGTGAACCGAGTTGGGAGTTTCGGAATTGGATGCGGAAACTGTTATGATGTAGAAGAGAAGGGCTGCCAAGAAGAGTTTTGGGGAGTTCGACATTTTTTTGTGAGCTTGGAACTGGTCTGAACGAGACGGGAGTGGTGTTTTTTCTATCAGAGAGAGAGAGAGAGTAATTGGTGGGCTTTATGGTCGTCTTTTTCTCTGTCTAGTACCAATCATTTGCTTTGGAACTATCGTCATGAATTATTTGCTTCGGGAAATGATATAATCAGGCCTTTTTCTTCCCTGGGCCACCCCCTTGTAGTGTACATCAGAGGGGGCAGCCCGGCGGAGTTTGCCTAAGGTTCTTTGCATACGGGTAGGGCTGCAAATGAACCGAGCCGGATCACGAATCATTCGTTTACTAAACGAGCCGAATCCGAGACAAAAAATTAGGCTCGTCAAATAAATGAGCCGAACTCGAGCTTTGTATAGTTCGGCTTGGACAAGCTCGTAAACTTTTTAGACTCGGTTCATAAAGCCGAGCTGAGCTTTAAAGCTTGGATTATGTTCGTTATATTACTAAATATTATATTATATATATTACTTAATGATATTTATTTGATGTGTTTACTAAACGAGCTGACCTGAACCCAACTAAGCTCGAGCCTGGCTCGGCTCGGCTCACTAAAAGTTCGACTCGTGCTCGTTCGTTTACTAAATGAGCCGAGCTCAAGATTTGTTGAATTTTGGTGAGCCGAACACGAGCCTATAGTATAAAGCTCGTCACGAACACGAGCCGAGGCTCAAACTAAGCGAGCCGAGCACGAACACCCCGTAGTTCCGCTCGGCTCGGCTCGGCTCGTTTGCAGCCCTACATACGGGCATAAGCTGTTGTCTTTATTCACGAGGTGGCTGGTTGACATGCGACCCATGAGCTGAAAATGCCTTTTGGGATGGACCCCAGCAAATCACTTATTATAATAACCTTAGGCATGACTTATTTAATTACTATAGAAGAGGCCTTAATGTCCTATTTGTAACAAATTAAAATAATATTTGTATTATTTGTGAATAAGACTAATTTTTGTGGCATCAAAAGAGATTCTCAAAGCATTGACTTACTTTGCATATTGATAAGTTTAGAAGATTTCACTAAACTTGAATGCTTTACAAAAGAGAATTAATGGTGCTTATATAGAGCACTTACATGATGAACATAGAAAGTAAATCAAGATAATTGTGGAAGGAAATAATCCTAATCAAATCTACTTTCTAATCTCTCTTGCTTTCCCCTTCTAATCTACTTGCCTAATTTATTTAGTTGCTTCATTTAGCCAACTTACCCAATCCACCTCCAAGATGATCCAACGGTGAGATCCTAACTCAATCTAACCGTTGGATCCCACAAATTCTAACGCATATGATCTCATGCGCAAATAACGGTTACATTGGTCTTATTATATCCGCCGAGATTTTATGGTGTAAGAAGCCCTTATAGTCACATAATTTTCAAAAAGTACTGTACAGGCCACTTCATGGGATGATCCAAACCGTCCATAAGATGGAACACAACGTAAATAGGCTATTCGCCAAAAATCTTTTCCATAGGATATCCTAGCCCTCTGATCTATTGAGGTTTCCATAATATGCAGTTCCTCTATAGATCATAGGGCTGGGATCATCCTATGGAAATGATTTTTGGGGAATAGCCTATTTATGTTGTGTTCCATCTTATGGACGGTTTGGATCATCCTATGATATGGTCCGTAAAGTAATTTTTGAATAATAAGGGACTATAAGGGCTTACACCATATAAAAACTCATCTCTACCTGGTTAATTTCTTCCAAAGCCATTAAACTTAGAGGGATGCTGAACTCACGGGCGCCCTTGAAGAAACTGGTCACAAGGGCGCCACCATTGGATCCATGTCATTTGCTTCTAACATTTCAGTGCCATTACAAATGCATTCAAGGTGACGTGGATCCAATGGTGGCGCCCTTGTGACCAGTTTATAGTTTATGCAAGGGCGTCTGTGAGATTAGCATCCCTCTTTAACTTAATATATAATCTTATTTGTAAATAAGGACTGATTTATTAATCCATATTATTTACCTGCAGTTGGTGGGTGGCAATATCAATCTCTTAATTGTAAGCTCCGTCTCTTGTAGCTACCAAATTATTACCCGGGCTTCATTGTTTTTGCGTGGCTCAATTTATCTTTTTTGTGTGGATAAAACAGATTCTTGTTGGTGTGGCTGTTTACCTACTGTAAGCCATGTGGGTTTCTTTCAAGCCTCTAGTTGACTTTCTACATGCAGTAATTTTCTTATTTATCTGCACTTTAAATTTTTAATCCAGGTTCTAGCTTATAAAATCTAGGTTTTAGCTTGTAAAATCCGCAAGAGGAGGGGGGCACATTGACCCTAATATCAATCACCGCACATGTTATCAAAAGAATCATTAGCTATTAATTCCTGCAATCCCATTTTCATTAGGGAGATTATAAATCCGCACCCCCTGTAGGATTATTCGCACCCATTTATCACAGGCATGATTGTGTGTGTGTGTGTGAGAGAGAGAGAGAGAGAGAGAGAGAGAGAGAGAGAGAGAGAGAGAGAGAGAGTGGTCGGCATTGGCATTGCAATTGTCAAACTGCTGGAGATTGCTATGGAATTGGTAGGCATTATTTTGAAAATTAACACCTGAGATAGATATATTTTTTGTTATTTTAGACGATTGTTCTCTTGCTAAAAACACTCTCCCTCTATTGACAATGAAATAATTTATCATCATTTCTTGCATCTCCACAAGGTAGAAAAAAAAACAGGTGCTAATTCTCCCAATAGCAGGGTTCACCCACAAAGAATAATAACCAAAAGAAAAATAGAATTGTCTATTGACTTCAAGCATATGCATGATTTTGATCAATGGTCTTCAGAGATAATCACAAGATTTTGGATTGAAAAAAAAAATGAAAAGATTGACTGTTTTAAAACTTCACTCTACCTGGCTACATTGGCATGGGATGTGCCCTTTGTCTATTCTGTAAGTAGCATGGCTACTTCCCTCATTTGAGATTACTCTACCTTGCTGAACTGGAATGGGATGTGCCCTTGTCTATTCTGTAAGTAACATGGTTACTTCCCTCACAGGTGCTGGAACCTGCAAAAGTTGAAAACCATAAACACAAGTTAGCTAAGCTAAGAGACACCCTCCCCCACATGGGTCAATCAGCAACAGGGGGGATTTCATTCTTTTGGAGCATATATTGGTAAGCATAAGAATTTCAACTTATAAGTGAAAGAACTTCACATAAAATGCAATAGTTACTAACTGAATTGCAATTCTACAATAGGAAAGGAAAACAGGTAAAGCTTCCCGGATCATATTTGGGCTCCAAAACCAAACCCATTCTGTCGTTCTTAAAACAAGTCCTTACTAGTCAACGAGCAAAACCAACAGCAAGAGACGTTGCCCCGTTGATACTTGATAATCCATTTACATTTAGACATACAAATTGAAACCTTATCCACATGGACCAATATATAAGATCCAAAGAACCAGAGAAAGCACAACTGGATCATCCCCAAAGCCCTGGGAAATCACACACAGCTTTTCCAAGACCAAGCGAAATACTCTCCAAGGTCATGTGCAACAACACCCATGGTTGTAAGCTATACACGAGTGACAACATGTAATTCATCAGTCTCCTAAAAATAACTTCTACCAACCAAAGCACACGAGTTACATGTAATCCATCGGTATCCTTTAAAACAACTTCCACCAACAAAACTATAGTTGTGAATCAATAGGTAGCTTACTGTTGCAACCTTTGGCTTGTGTAATTGTGTAACTCTTGACAACAGTCAATGCCAAGAAGTACCTGCCTTTCTTGGAATTTCCATGTAAAAAAATTATATGGGTTCACAATAAGAATCAACTATACAGATTTTAGAATTTGTTGGTATGTATTGACAAGTATATTACAAATTTGGATGTATATAAGAAACTTCTGTATCTTGTTTTATTAATACGACGGCCATTTCAAATCCATTTTTAACCTTCTCCTCTCCGTTCTCATTTTCTGATATTTTTTCTATTCATTTTTAAGCTATTGAAGTTTTAAACACATTTTTTCTCTTGACATTTTTTTCCCATCACTCGTGTTGCTAACTATGCTCATACATACAATATTCTTGATCAGAAGGAGCTAGAAGCCTACAATTAAAAAAATAGCTAGAACCATCAATTATAGGAGTGTAGGATGTGTTCCCTTCCTTTTTGTCTTAAATATGAGTTCAGTTAGATCACAGCTCTCTACTAAGTGTTTGGAAGTAGCTCCAGGAGTACCTCTCACTGAGAGATGAAAAAGGGCGGCACAGTGCACGAGGCTCCCACCATTGCGGATTCTGGGGCCACTGAGGGATGATAGACCATAATTTAAAAACCAGCACTTGGCTTAGAACTCACAAAAAGGCCGGCCTGAAAGAATCAACTAAGCCAAAATTTGGATAAAGTGAAATGTGTTTTTCATTTACTAGGCCAAGCTTTTCAGACTTGGTTCCTCTCTTTCAAATTTTCATTTATCAACTGGATTTTCAAGTTCTCCGTTTACTAAGCCTTTTTTCTTTTTGAGATGTTTATTTTGATATTTTCTCTCTTATGCCACACTTAGTCAACACATCTGAGATCTGGGTTGACCATGTGAGTTTTTTTAAACGCTTTTCTAGATGTCTTCTAAATTTTTAATATCACTTCAAGATGAAAGTGAAAGGAATGTGCACATTACATCAGCCTCACGTAAAAAATGTAGCACCATGCTTAGAATGTGCAGTTAATTTGAATGAAGAACTGCACAAATTATTCCTGAGAGAAGTGGTGGAAGAAGAAACATAAGAATATGGAATGGAAAAACAGAGAAGTTGTGGACAGCTCACATTTAGAGATGGCTAAGGAAATCTTGAGATCTCGTTACAAAGAAACCATGACAATGCTAAGGAAGTTTGAGCATCAACAGATGGGTCACTAATAGAAGATGGTGAAAATGATGTCAAGAAACCATGTATAACCATTTTGTGGTCTTCCAATCATTTATATGGATATAGATATGCACACTCATTTGTGTGATTGACTTGTGACTTTCATTTGCCTTAATTGTGATGGTGTTTTTTGTCATTATGCATGTAGCATATGTAGTACTAGTAGGACAAATAATGACAATGATAAAGTAGTATTATTTATGGTAGCAAGCCAGCTGTTTCTCAAACTGTAAACTCTACTAACAGCTATCTGCTATTCACATGCTGAGGTGATCAGTCCCTTAGTTATGCATGTAAATAGAATGGCATGCCATCTAGGATAGGATCAAGTTGATCACTAGTATGCCAGAAAAAGGAAGAATACAAGAGGAATGAAGATGGGAAAGAAAGAGAACATGAATAGAAGCACAAATTTCTAACATGGAGAGCACGAACAAAAAAGTATCTGTTTATTGATTTCAAAGAGGATGTGTTGGGGACTTCGGTGTTTTTATTTTTTGTAAAATAAGTCAGTCATTTGTATATGAGATTGGTTAATCTCCAGGCAGAGGTAACATTATTCCAAAGGAAGGAAGAAAAGCGTAGACTAAAGCTATCGCATGCAAACGATCGTGTTGGCCTTAGGAAGCCCCACAAGTTTATTCTAAATAAGCTGATTAGGCTCAAATGGAAAATATCATCAACTCATCCCCAAATCAAGATCACAAGCTAACTAATTTCCTAATGTGACACTGACCCTCTTGCACCTCCAAGATCCAATCCAGTTTGTTGGTTATAAAATTTTGTGTCCCTCTCATTGAACATTTCATGCTAGAAATGAGTACTATCTATGAGGACAAAAGGCTACGAAAAGCATTCAACATTTGGTTTGGTGGGATTGTGATTTCAACGGCAAAATAAAATAGACATTCAGCCTAAAATAAAGTAACAAACCCATTATTGAATTCACTCGCTTCAGCGTAAACACATTTTTGGAATGTAAGCAATACCTATTAGGTTTCATTCCCGTGAAACAAAAACCAAAAAAATTGCAAGTTATGTTTACAAAAGTCCACGTAATGATCTGTTTTCCTATGCAATTTGAGTACTGGGGTTTTGGGGCATTCAATCAAAACCACAGTATTAGGGTTTTGGAGTAATCCATCAAAACCCAAATTGGAGTATTCGGGTTTTGGAAAACTCCATAAAAACCCACAGTTGCTTTGTTGGGATTTCGATAGCATTGGCTGACTGACTAAATATTACATCTAAAACAAACCCGCTGGGAAAATTGCCTTGTTTCCTATGCCAATAAGTTTCCAAGTTGTGGTTTTCTAAAAATCCCACCAAAGCAGGTATGGAAATAGAAGAAGAAAGTTTTTCTAGGTTTTCTAAAAACTAGGTTTCTCTTTGGCGTAGAAGGCTCTTTGTGTGGTGGCTGCAAAGAGGAGACAAGAGAGAGAAGGAGAAAGGGTTTCTCTCAGGTTCCTTGGCTTTTCTCTTGGGTTTATCACGGGTTTCTCTTGTGTACAGTGTTGGTTGAGAGGAAAAGGAAAGGGTTGCCAGATTGTGTTAATCTATTGTAATCCTTGTCGCCCATGGATGTAGGCATCTTGGCGTGTTCATCTTGTGGTTTGTTTTGTTTTTCTTGTTTTTACTTTTCCGTTTATTTGTACACAATCCGATCTGATTTGCCCAGCAGATTTTCTCAACAAAACCCTATATAACAAATTGTTAAAATGTAAGAAATAGTCTTAATGTTTTATGCCTATGAAGCAAAACCCACAAATTGCAAGTTATGTTTCTAAAATTCCAGGTAATTGTCTGTTTACATACACAAATTCGAGTATTTGGCTTTAGTACTCTATCCAAACAGTAGATCTTTAACGACTAATCTAATGAAAGAACATATAACAGAATATCAAATCAAAAAAAGAAAAGAGAAGTAGAGAAAAAAAAAAACTACCTGCAAGAAGCTTTTACGGGCGCGTTGAATAGAACCCTCAGCCTTGCAAGATCGAACGGTCTTGAACTGCCCAATTTGAAGTTTCTTAGTAATCCATCCAACCTCAAAATAGATGGAATCAGAGTTCGGCAAATCGACCCTGATCTCGTCCACATCAAACCAAAGAAAGAATCTCTTAACCTGAATCCCTTTCAGATCTTTAATCGACCCGTATTTGATCGTACCACTAATTCTTCGATCGTAATAAACCAAATACTCGAACTGAATATAACAGGGTTTCTCCAATTCAACAAAGAAATTTCCATCTTCGGATAGAGAGAAATTTGTAACAGAATCCGGTAAGAGTCCGATGGGCAGTCCGAATTGTGGGAGCAATTCGTATACCGTACCGTTGGATACTGAAATCTCAGAAACAACAAAAGTGGAAGAAAAAAAGAAGAAGAAGAAGAAGAAAAAGAGAAGGGGTTTCGAAGAGGGGAGCATTTTATTGAGAAAAATGATTTTGGGTTTTGGGTTTTGGGTTTTGGGGAAGAGAAAGGGAATGTTTTTGCAGGAGGTTTTGAAGGAAAAGATTTGTACTGGAGAGAAAATAGGGACTTTTGGATGGGTTTTTAACCGTTTAAATAAAGAATGAGAGATTTTGTTGGATGAAGACTATCACAAAAAACAGTCGGTTTTGGGGCCGTACGGGGAATGGGTATGGAAAATCAAGACCGTTGATCTTGTAGACTGGACATCTTGATGGATCAAAGGACTAGATCATCTGATCAAGATGTCTCAACGATATTTGGCCGGAATTAAGGTTGTTGATCGGATAAAGGGATCCGATCACGTACATGTGTTAGAAGTGGGGCCCAATAAGTGTAGACCAACAAGCTCTCTTATTGGAGGCTTTTCATCTAGTGGGTCCCATTATTGTAGATGCCCTAGAGTAAAAATCACTCTATTCGATTGACCTACAGTAACGAATCATTTAGAGGTCTTGAGTTTGGATAGCTGGTTAACAATTGAATGGTTAGGATTAACTTCTTAGAGGGGTTTTATTTAAGGCTTGGATCATGCTGATGTCCTGTGGGTGGGCCCCAAATAAACCTTCCATATGCTCCAGTGGGCCCCATAAATCTATGGTTTAAAAACCAAAGAGTAGCATGTTCATCCAGCAGTGGGCTCCATCATGGATGATAATCTATGGTATAAAAAACCAAATAATGGAATGTTCATCCAGTGGGCTCCATCACGGAAGATTAATGCTACACAGATCAAGTTATGGGATCCCCATCACGTGGGGCCCATTATGGTTGCCTATTGTACAAAAATCAAATTCTGAATGTCTATCAAGGGGGCCCAGCATAAATGAACTTTGTACACTTCCTTATGAATGCTTCTTCTGGTGTGGTTTTGACCTTTGGATCTCTCATGTGGTGGGTTCTTATAGAATCAAAGAGAATTGCACCAATCTTGTTTGAATTACAATGAGCCTAACGATTGTTTATGTAGAACACTGAAAGGAAACGTAAAAAGATAAGCATTGACTGTGGAAAGATAAAGCATACTAATCTAACCTAACTACCCCGTTTAGCATAGTTGCTTAATCTAGCAACTTAATCAAATCTCATCTAACATATTTTAACATGCCCCATCAAACATATGTGGATTGAAAAATTGATAATAATAAAATTCCAAAATATGAAAATAAAATTTTCCACTAGAATTCTCCGTAAAAAAAATAAAAATAGAATCCTCCGATTTGAAGCGCACTGTCAAAGTTTGAAAATAAATATTCCCTGAAGCTTTGATGATGGCTGATATTGATTGGTGAAGAAGATGCCGCTTGTTGATGCGTTGCGAAGAGAGCTTATATGCTATATTTATGAGATTAGATGATATTTGATTTTCATGTCAGTTGATGATAGCTGACACCGACTGTTAATTGTATGTTTTCAAACCCCATTGTTTGATGGGAGGGGATTTCGATGCGTAGCCCTTCCATAGTGAGGCTTAACTGAGATCATTGAACAAGTGGGCCCCACCAGTTCTTTTATATGCTCATTTGCATCCATTATATTTGACAGAAGTAGAAGTAGGGTCCAGTGTTTCTAGGGCTGCAACTCGAGCCGGGTTTTACCCGACCCGCATCGACCCGACCCGAAAATAGCCTGGGTTGGGTTCAGGTTTCATGGGTTTCGGGTCGAGCCGGGTTGAGCATTCAAAAGCCCGCATGAATCTCGGGTCGAGCCGGGTTTGAAGGGGCCCGACCCGACCCAACCCGACCCGACCCGAGTTACATAAGTTACAGGATGTACATTTTTTTCTATTGTTAGTTAAAAGTTAAAAGTAAAAACCCACGCATCCACTGTTATTGTATGTGAGTGTAATTTCTGCTTTTATGAATTGAGTTGATTCAAGTGTTTAATTCTGCATTGTTTGATTGTAATTACAACATTGTTTGATTACAACATTGTTTGATTCAAGTGTAATGTGAGTGTAATTACATCATCGTTTGATTCAAGTGTAATGTGAGTGTAATTTCTTCTTCTATGAGTTGAGTTGCCTTGCCAAATAAGAATTTTCCTTAAAAAATTGCGTCAACGTGAAAAAACCCGAACCGACCCGAGATTTATCATGGGTAGGGCCGGGTTTGGGAATCGTGGGTTTTCTGAAAAAAAACCCGACCCGACCCGACCCGAGATATTTCTCGGGTAGGGTTGGGTTCTCCAAAACCCGACCCGCCCGACCCGAGTTGCAGCCCTAAGTGTTTCCATGATCCAAGCCATTCATATGTTACGCCTTGCTATGGATGGCCATGCATCAAATTGAAGGTTAAGAATCGTCCAATCCATGTGGTTTTTGATGATGCATGGCCCATCCATAGCAAGGTCTAACATTTTAATGGTGGTTTTGACAGTACAATAAGTAAGACCAACTTGTATTTCTATCCACCCAAATTTTCTTTGAAAAATTAGAGAAATGATATAATTATTCCCTTTTGGATCTTCCCTTGTTACCCCCTTCGGTGTAAAAAGAGTACTCATAAATACAATAGAGTTGGGGTTTCAATGGATTTACTCCGGATGTATCCCCGTCTTAGTCACTATCCATTCAAATTCCTTATTGGTTGGATCGGATTCGGAGTGTTATTCACATCTTATTTCCCGTGTGTCTCACAGCCCATTTCAAATCCGATCATCCATTGGAGTGTCGTAGTTGGTCTTAAATACATTTAACACAGTCAAAATTCTCAAAAGAGTGCAACCGATGGCAAACACGAGCGTTAGCCGTAGCGGCCACAGCGAGTGGGCTAAGGACTTTGGGTCAATATATGTGGTCAGGAAGAGGGCGACTTCAGACTTCAGACTTCAGAGAGGGATCAATGAAAAAATATAAAAAATAGGAATAGTTATAAAAAATGCATGACTTATTTTTACTAAAACACCCCTGAAATAATACTGAATGTGATAAGAATTAGAGCGTATTTTTGTAAAATAGTATAGTAAATCAGTTTTAGGATTGTCCCACAGGCTACTGTTAGTAGGGGTGCAACTCAGGTCGGGTTTTCCAAAAGCCTATCTTACCCTAGAATTATCTTAGGTAGGTTAGAGTCTAATTTTTTATAGAAAAACTCGAGATTCGTAAACACAACCCTACCCAAGATAGTTTCAAGTCAGGTCGGTTCGGGTTTTCATTTTTAGCGTAGGATGGTGACTAATTTTAAAGATTGTAGAAAAAGAACAAAGCTTCATACCAAAAATCTCTAAATTTATGTCATCAAGTGTATAAATTTAAGGACACTATATTTTCACATAACAGACATGGTCACCTCAATGAAAACAATTGTATTAGTATATTAGAAAATAATTTACTATGTTATTCAAGAGATATTTAAGAAAGTCACGGTACGCCCTTATGAGTCGGGTAGGGTTTCAGGTTTTTTTCTGTAAACCTGGTCCTACCCCAAGATTGAGTCAGGTTTTCCAATTTAAAACCCGATCCTACTCAAGACCCATGATTTCTAAACACGACCCATGTTATTTTCGGGTCGGGTCTATGCGGACCCAAGTTGCAGCCCTAATTGTTAGTTGTCTAAGTCCGTTCCGTAATAGTTCCGGATCCTACAAGAGGGTCCCTAAATGTGTACACGGATCATGGTAGGATGTCTAGATCCTGTCCGTTTAAGTCAGGATTCGGGTGGTCCATAGGACCGTCTGGGTCCATTAACACCCTTAGATAGAGGGTTGGCCCGGGGAAAGGAAAATACACAGGAGAATGGAAGACAAAGAGGAAGAGGAAGAGGAATGGAACAAGGTGACTGTGCCTCTGGTGTTTCAGATAGTGAGCACCAGGGTTCCACAGAGAGATGCCATTTCCCTATTGCTCGTCAGCCCATGGTGTTATCGAACACTCGTGTCCCATCCACCTCTCTGGCAGGTCTTCTCTTCCCCATCTTTTTTTTTTCTCTCTTTTTGGAATGAAATGTGCGATTCATTCAAGGATGCAGAAACCCAAATTGTAATATGATGTTATACTCTTGTCTAGTTATAAACTTATAATAGCATATGATCCTGTTTTCTTTTTGTAATGAAATGGGCAATTCATATGAAGATGCAGATATAATAGCATATGATACTGTTTTCTTCTTGAGAGACCTCTGTTGTAAAAATCATGAGGTCATGGGTTCAACCCAGCTCACCTATAAAAAAAACCCCTTTGCTTTCATCCTCAAATTCTCTCCAAACACCCCTTTTTCTTTATTATTGGCTTTTTTTTAATGAGGTGGGTAATTCATTCAAAGATGAAGATACCCAAATTGTGATATGAAAAATAATATTGTCTAGTTATAATAGCATATGATCCTGTTTTCTTCTTGAGAAACCTTTGTTGACTCTCAGAAACTAATGGTCACACTCATCACTTATTCTCAAAAGCAATTAGTCTCAACCCAATATAATTTCTAATGATACTTTGTGATTGTTTATTTTATAGTCCCTTGATTTGCATGAAATGAGTAATGCTGGCGATCGACTGATTGCTGCTCTTTCACTGGTCAGTTATATATCTCTCTTGCTGAATAAGCTAGCATTAGCTAATTCAAATTGATTGGCATATGAGTGATAGTTCAATGTTGATGATCTTTGGGTTTTATTTTTCAGACCAGATACCGCTATATTAAGGAGATAATTCTTGAGTTTGCGCAAGATATTGAAGATAAACATCTTACTGTGCTTAGAAGCAAGGTAACACTGTAAATTTTATGGGATTCGATTGTTCTTGATTTTCCGAGTTCACTTATTTAGTTAGAACAATTGAAAGACACAATAGAGTAGGCTCAATGCACCATTACAGCACAAAGACCTACTTCTCCTTTGGCATACATGATTTCCTCTCTTTTATACTTTTTTTTCAATGATAATCTTCTAAGCACATTGATTTGGGTCTCTGAATTCTTCTTTTACGTACCTATACCTTGCAAATACGGAAGTTGTTGTTGAACCTATTTATTCAGTTGAAGTTTGTAATGATGTGTAGCAAGTTAGCAACTGGCTGGAATTTACTTGAAAATCATAATGGCATGATAAATTTCAAACCAAAAACTTCACACACACACACACACACACACACACACACACACACACACACACAGAATTTCAATTTTTTGTTCAAAGGTCGCAGAAGTGTAAAAAGAGCTTTTTTTGTAGGTCTTTGGGGCCACACAATATATACTATCGGTGAAATATTACACATTCAACATAAAAGATGAAAATGTTGGTTATATACTCGTTTCTGTTCAATTATAAAGGTCAGGCTACATAGAATGCCGAAGCCCGAGTTCAATGGCGTGTAGTTGTTAAGGATTCCCCTGGTGGGGTTAGGGAGCCTTACTGCATAAAGTGGTGCGAATAGACTATATAATACGTATGTATATATGTATATAACCCATTCTTGAACAATATATAATACCGAACTGGTCCTACCCCCATGTACCATGGTTTGAAGGAGGTCTTTACTGCCTATTGTGTACTCGTACCCTTTACCAGGTTTTCCAATGTACTTAGTAATTATGCCCTCACCTTGCAAAATACTCCTTGTTCACCCATTTAAGGTGAACTGCAAAAAATCATTGCTTACTCAAAACCCATGCCCAATCTCAACCATGTAGATTTCTCCTCTGATTTCCTTCAAAAATCATCCCCTTCTCTCATCCATCAAGGTATGACGGTTTCTCTTTTATGGAGTTCGCCACCTCTCATGTTGCCCTTTCCTTATCCGTTTCCTTTTAGCATCCATTTCTTACTTTGTCTTTTGATCATTTGATGTTTATACCATCTATCAGGGGCGGAGGCACATATAGCATGAGGGGGGCTGTGGCCCCCCCAATGACTAGCAAAATCCCTTTTATGGGTCATGGCATCATTGGCATGCACATGCATGCTTGGATAGTTTAATGGCCTTGGACCCCCAATGACCAATGCAAACCAGTGGAAATTAGTCCGCCCCCCCTCCCCAAGTGTAAATTCCTGGCTCCGCCCCTGCCATCTATAAAATTCTATCTATTCCTTACACTTGTTTTATCCTTGTATTGGTTGTCAGAAGTTATCATCTTACTTGCCATGTTCTCTAGTCTTATCGTAGTTGTTAGTATTCCTCTATAAGTGTGAATTGAGTTTCGTCATTTGATCATCTCTTACTAATGAGAAAGCAGGCCCAATGCAGTCATCCATTGTATTTCTAGCTGCTGTACTTTTGCTGGGCATCTTAGTATTAGATTCTCTCTTTTATCAGTCACTTTCTTCTGCCTATCTTACATGCATGTATTCTTTTTCAGTGTCGTGATTTTTTCAACAGGTCATTATTATTCAAGTATTTTTTGTATTCTGTCCCACTCAACAAAATAAAATAAAATATTAGTCCCTGTTTGTTTTAGATTTTGACAACCGATTGTGAGTCCAAATCACGTATAATTTTGGGTCCAATAACCGGTTTTGGACTCACAATCGGTTGTCAAAATCTAAAATGAACAGGGCCTTAGTATTATGTTTTAGTGTTTCTGATTTTAAGTCCCTTTATAAACAAGTAGATCATGACAAACAAGACTGGAGCAAGAATAAACGAAAATCTAGTACATTTAAGATGAGGGAATTGATATCGGCATTTTGTTGTTTCAATAGTGGCACTCCGATCTTTACTTTACACTTTTCTAATTTTCTTTAAAGGGTGTTACAATTCCTAAGATGCTCTCGATAGCCAATTAGAGAAGCGGTTAATAAAGTGTGGAGTGCCATTATCTAAACAGGGAGTATGTATATCATTTCCCTTAAGAAAAATATAACAACATTTGGCTTGGTTCACGAAGCCAATAGTGTATAACAAGAATTGCTCTAGAATATGGTTTACCATTATAACATTGGAAAGATTTTCCTTTTATTCTCTAAATATTCTGTCATGTAGTGATTGTTGTGAATTGTCAGTGTATGGGGTCACTTCAAGACTTGCAGTCTCTAAATCTGAATGGCTGCCAGAAGATCTCTGATAATGGAATTGAGGCTGTGACTAGTGCTTGCCCAAAACTCAAGGCCTTCTCTATCTATTGGAATGTAAGGTAATACCAATCTTACCTGTTGTATATGGTTACTTATGATGCTTTCAATGTAGTCTTTAAGATAAATTTATCTTATTTACTTGTAACTTATGTTGTGTTAAAAAATCAATAGTCTCTAAGAGACAATTATCGTCATTGCTACTAATATGTTAGGATATGAACTGAGCTCAGGGTAACAGATTTAGGTATAAAGCATCTTGTGAAGAACTGCAAAGGGATAATTGATTTGAACCTGAGCGGATGTAAGGTATAAACATCATTTGCTGTTTTTTGTTTTTTGTCTTGGGAATTTTGGTGGTATCCTTGTAAGTTCTAACTATCGCAGTTGGCCACCAACTGAGTGTTATTAATGCATAAACATATTTTATTATTCAGTTGTTTTTATGCAGACTAGCATACTCCACATATTTAATTAGTTGATGAAGATACCTTGGTGTCTGAGTATTCTCGTTTATATCAGCTTGCAGTTCCAAATCTAAATTTTAAGTTAATTAGAAATTTATGGCTGAAAACAAAACATTTTGAAGTTATGTAGGTAATAGAGTATGATTTTTCTTTTTTTGAAATGAAGGTATTAGAGTATGATAGATCATATCTTTTCTATCTTCTTCTTTTCAATTCTCCATGATTATTAGTTACTTCTCACATCAGTGCAGAACTGCAGATGAAAGATGTTAATTTTATTATTGAATGATGGAATTTGATGCATTTTTGCTTGCTTTAAATTGTTGATTTCCTCGTTGAGGGGTTCTTGTAACTCTCAAGGTAGCAACTTTTGTAAGGCTTCTTAGTTTTTCCACGTCTTCCCTTTCTATACTCGTTCTCTCGTTCATCAATAAAGCATGCCACTTGTTGAAGAAGGATAAATTGTGAAGTCTAATTTTATTAGATTTTCTATTTTCTTCTAAAGCACAAAAAATGATATTCTGAGTTTGGGCGGTTGAAATGCTTGATTCCAAACCTAATAAAATGATCCTCTTCGAAAATTGAGCTCAAGTCACATCACCCTTGAGTCAATAAGTCAGCTGGGCAAACATAAAATATAGCATAAGAGAAATGATACAATGAGGGGCATCCTGTGATAATATGATGATGCATTCCTGTCTTGCAAATAGGTGGACCCCACCTTCCATTGATCAGACAATCCACCTGGTAAATCCCACCTTGGATTGCCTGTGCAAAAATTGCTTTGATTGGATGATCCTAACCATCTGGTAAATGTATTTTTGGGCCATTGCATGGGAATTTTCTTTTCATCATACATTTGCAGGATCTTTTGATGGTTGGGATTGTCTAATCAGAGGCTGATGGTGTGGATCAAGTGATCAACTAAAGGTGCAACCACCTATTTTCAATGACGGTGTGCCTTGTTGGATACTTCTCTTTGCTTTGGCTTGATGATATGGTTGAATCTTCTCTTATGAAGATGGCGTGGTGATCTTTGCCCGTGCAGGACCAAAATTGCTTAACCAATGCAATGGTGGGGGAGATCCTTTCCATAAGGGAGGGAATTAAACTCCTTGCAAAAAATTACTTGTGGTTCTTTGGATCAAGTTAGCCAATGTAATCAAATGGGTAAGGGGAGATTCTTCTCCCTAGCACCATTACCCAAAGCTTCAAAAGATGGACCTTTCATTTATAGCAGTTGACTTATTTTCACAGGCATGTAAAGAGATATATAATTTCTCAGACAAATGGAAAACCGCAGAACCATTGTGATTCATTGTTAACTTGGCTCTCCATGCAAACACATGTTTGTCATGTCTTGAGTTCTTCATAATAGAACGAAACCTTTCACTTTTTAAGTTTTTTTACCTAGTAGATAAGTTGAGATGCTTGTTGCTTGACCATGAGTCGTGATATTAGAGCTTCCTAAAATCCCATTCATTACCCAATAATTTCTGACGAAAATTGTATCTAAAAAGCAATAGCGATTATTGTTTTTTTATTACTTATGATACAGTGGACCACCACTTGTCCAGTATGTTTATCATGTTCATTCCTTCCACTATGGATGAGTAATCCACCATCTTTATTCCTTCAAGTATTCATAAGAACACTGTTGGAGTGAACATCTGTTACGCTACTGATATGATGTGATAACTGTCAAGATTGTTGTACGTTGAGAAGTGAAGGAGATGAAAATAGAGGAGAGGCAAGCTGTAATATCGCGAGGTTCGATCCCAGCTTACCTACCAAGAAAAGGTGTCTATTTAGAAACAGAGTATATTTAAAACTTAAAAAAACTGATTTTAAGTTTCAAATAGAACTTATTTGATGTTTTTTTTCGTGAACTTAATGTTATCTCTAAATAAGTAAGACATCAAGCTTGTAAAACTCTAAATCCCTGAAACTTGTAATTCTAGTTAGCCGTGAAGTCCTCTTTGACTAATTCTAACCTACACGAACCCATCCTCCTAACTTACTATAACCATCTCCTTTTTTACGTGCTTCTCATTCACTTTCAATGAAGCTTATTACATGCATAATTTTCACTTGACGCTTCCCACATGTCTCCTCTTTACTTTCCCATTGCTTCCTCAGTGATATTATGCTTCCCATATTTTCTCTTTTTTAGATCCCATCTTTTTGCTTATGCTTCCCACGTTGCTTCTCATTTCGACAGCTATGGTATATACACAACATATACTATGCCAAAGTCCCAAACTGCATGACTTTATACACTACAAAGGTGTGTATATAAGCTACTTTCCACAATCAAAACAGCTTTAGGCGCATAAAATATGTAACTTGATGCATGCAATACATTATAAAAGCTGATGAGGTACTGTGTAGGGGTTTATTGACAACATTGTAACATGCTAAGAACCTTTCTGTCTACTCATATGTAGAATGCAAAACTACTTAACTACCAAATATTTTCTTGTAATGGTTCCCATATTTATCTCCTGACTGGTAAATCTTAAGATATGTTTATCTTGAGGCATGTTTTCTGATTAATTTATTTTGGTGTATTTACTTGCAGAATATTTTAGATCAAAGTTTGCACTTGATTGCTGACAATTACCAAGAATTGGAAATACTGAATTTAACAAGGTATGCAAATTCAATGCCTAAATGATCTAAGCTTTGAAAGTAATCAAATATATCCATCAATTGTAATTAGTTCCACTTCTTAAATAACTGCTGATGTATTCTTTTATTGAAGAAGAGGAGGATAAAGCACTGTGATAGTCATACCTGTTTTCCTTGATTTTCCATACACTAAGCTTATTGTATTGTGGGAAATGATATATTCGTCCCTTTTTCCTACTTGAGGCAGCCCCTTCCAGTGGAAAAGAGTAGTCATAACTAGACGGGGCTGTCCCAAGTAAAAAAAGGGACTGATATATTACTTCCCTTTATTATTTATAATTGTACCTTTAATTCCCTACTAATGTTTAAACATGTCTTCCAAGGTCAATAGAAAGAAAAACTTCTCTCCATATTATTTTCTTCAATCTTCGATATATATATATATATATATATATATATATACAGGGGCGATGCCACATGAGAGGAAAGGGGGGCAATTGCCCCCCTTAATTTTTTGGAAAAAAAAAATATACCTTCATGTTTTAATATTTTTTTATCTTTACCCCTTTTTTTAAAAAATATGCCCCCCTTTCCAATCATCCTAAGATAGAAAATAAGTTTAAAATTTTAATTTTACTATTTTTATCTCCCTTTTTCTGCAAAATTTACTATAATTTTTGCCCCCTTGTGCAAAATTTCAGATAGAAATTTTTTCTATCAATATTTTAAGATGCATAAAAAAATTACTATAATTTTTGCCCCCCTTGTGCAAAATTTCTGGCATCGCCCCTGTATATATATATATATATATATATAGAGGAAACTGTCACCAAACTTATGGTGAGCTAGCTTGCCCAATCACATGGGGGCCCACTTTGTTAGGATGATCCAAACCATTCATTTGCAAGGCCTTATCATAGATAGGGGGTGTACCAAAAATCAGCTCCATAGGATCATCCTAACCCCTCCATTTGTGGAGGACAAAAATGGGGCAAATTTGTGTTTGTCCATTTTTGTCCTCCACAAATGGAGGGGTTAGGATGATCCTATGGAGCTGATTTTTGGTACACCCCCCATCTATGTAAGGGACTTTCAAATGAATGGTTTGGATCATCCTAACAAAGTGGGCCGCCATGTGATTGGGCAAGCTAGCTCACTATAAGTTTGGTGAGCTTAAGCTCACCAACAGTTTCCTCATATATATATATATATATATATATATATATATATATATATATATAGAGAGAGAGAGAGAGAGAGAGAGAGAGAGAGAGAGAGAGAGAGAAAACGGTTCCTACACATATGTGTAGATAAGTTATCTACACACTAGCTTAAAATACAGTGGGGGCCACACTATTTGGGTGATCCAAACCATTCATTTTTAAGGCCCTCACATAGATAGGGTGTCCACAAAAAATCAGATCCATAGGATCATCCTAACCATTCGAACTGCGGAGACAAAAAATGGACTAATTTGTGAAGGTTTAAAGACATCCATTTTACCTCCACAAATCGTAGGGTTGGGATGATCCTATGGATCTGATTTTTTGTAGACACCCTATCTATGTGAAGGCCTTTAAAATGGATGGCTTGGATCACCCAAACAATGTGGGCCCCTACTGTATTTTAAGCTAGTGTGTAGAGAACTCTCTACACATATGTGTAGGAACCGTTTTCTCATATATATATATAGCGAGGTTTTTGAGCTATAGCTCAGCCTGAGCAATCCACTATAAACACACCATCTCCATGTTGTTTGACTCGTCCAACCCATTCATTCCATAGAACCTCACATAGATAGGGTGTTCCTAACAAACCATCTCCATACAATCATCCTAACCACTCGATCTGTAGAAGCCCACTTTCTAGCCGTCCATTCTAAAACTCCACAAATCAACAGATACCATGATCCTATGGAGATGATTTCTTAGGGACACCCTACCTATGTTAGGTCCTATAGAATGAATAGGTTGGACCAAAAAAAAAAAAAAAAGGTTGGATGAGTTGAAGTCAAACAACATGGGAGATGGCGTATATAGAGGTCTGCTCAAGCTGCGCGATACCTTGGAAACCTTTTCCTCTGTGTGTGTGTGTGTGTATTTTGAATAGTTTCAATCTTTAATATTTATTAGGGAAATGATAAATGCGCCCCTTTTCATCACTAGGGACACCAAACTTCAGTGTACGTGGCAATCAAATCCGTTGAATCCTTCTGACGCGAAGTACATCAGCAGCCCCTCTGCAGTCATTGAGACACTGCTGTTGGGTGTCCCTAGTGATGAAAAGGGGCGCATTTATCATTTCCCTATTTATTATGGTATCACTGTGGAAGAATTGTGATTGATGATTCATTTTCCAATAGATCCCCTGCCAGATTGATGATTCATTTTCCAATAGATCTATTGGCAGGGGATGTATTATATACTTCATTCTAAACTGGGACAAGTAAATTGGCAACCATTGTTGCACTTGCACTCATGTATTTGTAATTTGGGATTTGCTAGGGACCATATTTGTAACAGATCCCCTGCCATTTTACTTGTCTCAGTTTAGAATGAAGTATATAATAGATCCCCGGCCAACCATTGTAATTGATGATTCATTTTCCAATAGATCCCCTGCCAGAATTATGATTGATGATTCATTTTCCAATATATCCCCTGCCAGATAGCATATAAACTACTGCAAAATAAGGATACAAAGTTATTTTCATGCCAAAATTTTTCCATACTTGGTAGTGTACAGAGCTGGGTAGATTCTTTCACCTTCTTCATGAAAATTTTCTAAAGGATTCATTAGCCGACCCCAACTAGTTTGAGAAAAAGGTTTAGTTGAGTTGAGTTGAGTTGAGTTGAGTTGAGTTGGTAGTGTATAGAGAGAGAACTAGTGAATGTTGTTGGAAAAAGAAAGGCTGAGTAGAAATGACGCACCAAGGGCCAGCTCCAGAGATGTGGCGGCAGTTCTCACAATGTGATTGAATGGTGGTTCCTAGACCCCAAGTGGCAGCGACAATTTTCATAACACAAAATAATTATACACATTTGGAGTAGAATACGTTTCGTATTGATGATCTATTGGCAGGGCCGCAGGGGATCTAATATATGCTTCATTCCAAACTGGGACAAGTAAAATGGCAACCATTGTTGCACTCATGTATTTATAATATGAGATTTGCTAGGGACCATCGCAGAAGGCATTTCACAAGCCGCCTTTGCATGAGTGTAGTATAATCTTTTCATTGTTCTTATAGGTGCATCAAGCTAACAGATGGTGGATTGCAACAGATACTGCTCAAATGTTCTTCCCTCCGAAGTTTAAACCTTTATGCCCTTTCGAGGTACACAATAACAAAACTATTGTTCTGGTTCAGTTCATATTTAGGTGCATGCACATCTATGATTTTCTTTAGGGTCTTTTATTTGCAATCTTGAACAAGTATTCATCATGAAACAAAGGCGGGTTTTGCTTGCAGCTTTACGGACAATGCTTACAAAAAAATTGCATTACTACCTCAGCTGAGATTCTTAGATCTCTGTGGTTCACAGGTAACATTGCGCTGCAGAAAACATCCATGATCCACACTCAAAAGTCACAATTTCTTTACTAGCTGAAACCCTGAAACTAATAATTGAAACTTTTGATGCCAGAATCTATCTGATGAAGGTCTTTGCTGTATAGCCAAATGCAAGAATCTTGCCTCCCTGAATTTGACATGGTAAGTTAAAGCTCACATCTCCCATGACCAATTTTTTGTCGCGAAAAGATGCAAGCCATGAAATTTTTGAAGCATATGTGATCTCAACAGGTGTGTACGTGTCACTGACTTGGGAGTATTAGCCATTGCAGAGTCTTGCACCTCTCTTGAGTTTCTCAGGTAAACTTTAAGGTGATTTTCAGTCTTTTCTATATGTGGTTTACAGATCAGTAATATGTTATAAGTGAAATGCAGTTTGTTTGGAATTGTTGGGGTGACCGACAAGTGCATAGAGACGCTCTCAAAGTTCTGCTCAAACACGCTTACAACGCTTGATGTGAATGGGTGTATTGGCATTAAGGTCTGGATATGCTGCTACATGTGGATCTTCTTTTCTCTTATGCCTTTTCACAGCCAATACTTAGCAATCTGTCTCATTGTCTGTCAATTTTTTTCCCTTTCCAGAGACGGAGCCGCGATGAACTGCTTCAACTGTTCCCACATTTGAGATGCTTCAAAGTTCATAGCTAATGGTTTGTTTTTGTATACTTGCACGGTTGCACCTATTAGTATCTATTATGGTGGCTTCTATCATACTCCCATGTTTAAGTTGCTTGATATGAGTAGCAAGCCATCTACAAAGTACAAACATGGTTAAGTTGTACGAAAATTTAAAATTCCATGCAAACAACTTGCACTGTAAATTCTGTATTATGGGCAGGGTAGCCAATCCGTGGGGTTTATTCAAGATGAAATTATCCAATCAGGGTAGTAAATCCCAGAAACATCTTATTCAAGGATTTCTATCCCTGTAGAAAACAGCCCCATTCCATGGGAATAGCAATATAGAGTTTATTTTATCCTTAGATAGGATTGCTATCCTCCATTTACGAGGTTATATTGTACAAGCAGGGCAGCCAATCCCAAGGGTTCTCTTAAGATAAAAATTATCCAATCAGGGTTGCCAATCCAAGGAATAACTTATCCAAGATTTCTATCCTTACCATTTATAGCTGGGCTTGGTTTAGGCCCACAGCATGCATAGGTTACTATTTCTTTGCCTAAAAAAGGTCAACACACAATGAAGTGGTGAATTCACAAGAAATTGAAAATTGTGTATTCCCACAGAAAACTGTGAACTCCGTAAATTTATGTGAATTCTACAAACGTACATGAATTCTAAAAATTTGCAGAAGGTTGTGAATTCATGTAAAATTTGAAGAATTTACATAAAATTTATGTAAAATGTTTACGAGCTTTTTCAAGGGCGATGATATTTTCACCCCCTGATAAGGTGATTTGACGTAAAAAGCGTGCGGCACGCTGTCTACTTTAATGAGGTATTGAGAGAGAGAGAGATCTATGAAAAATTGAGATTGAAGTGAATGGGTGTGGAGTCTTCCTAACCACTAAAAATCACAAGGCATACAGAAAACAATATACAAACCCAAACACTTATATCCTTCAGAAGCCACCCTTTATCACTTCTCCCACCATTACTGTTCCCCACATTCGTTCCACCACTGCTGCTCGGACTACTGTTCACAACCGTCGAGTTCCCATTCCCTGAAAAAACCACCAAACAAAATTTAGTAAAAGATATGCCCCTCCCCCTTTTAACCTTTTCCACTCCTTTTTGTCTGTCTTTTCCCACATGAAATATCAATACTCCACAAAAACCCACCTCAAAAAAAATAAAAATGTTACCAGTAGAAGTGTGCGTGCCATTAGATTGCTGGAACACCGTAGCCTCTGCCGACTGTGGAACCAAGTGTAGAAGATCTACCATGAACACAAGTGGGTCTCATCAGAAGCATTGTTAAGTAAGTAAATAATATAAATAGGCCAGGTTATATTTAGGGAATTGGGGTCGATTTATCACTCCCCTATATTTATTCGTGCGTAAAAAATGTAGGAAATTTTAGAAATATTCTCTCCTTCAAAGCTTTTTCAGAAAATTTCTTCGAATTTCGGCCTTTTCCGATATTTCGAGAAATTGTAATTTAGAAAAAGAAAAAATATGTTACAAAATTTCGGCCGAAATTTTGGTTTTTGGAATGTCCGAAACTGGTACCGAAATCGAAATTTTAAACCATGATTATGTGTACTTACCTATGCATTGAGTCATATTTGCGTTTGTAGAGGAATTGCAAGCGGTGGGGAGATAGACAGCTAGGGAGCCGTTAATCTTAAACCCGAGTTGTGGATCATCTCTATCCTTGATGAGGATGCAAATACATTTCTTGTTCTTCTCTAGGACTTGCCCCAGACCCGTGCAACAATCTGGTGTGGGCACCTTTATACCTCCCTGTACATAAGAAAGACAAGGGGTGATAGGGGCTAGGGAATTGGCACACTCGGCACTATCACTAGCAAAGTCCGATCTCGCAATTCCGATCAACAAAAACACTACGATCATCGATAATCCGAAGGTTGGTATGCCTCTAGCTGTTGCCATGGTTGTGAAGAAAGAGGATGAAGAGGTTGTTGGGTATGAAGCTGTGTAGTGTTCACCCCTTATAAACTATGGTTTTCTCTTTGCAGAAGGGAAAGAAATGAGAAAGAAAGGGATGGGTAAGAGGGCCTGCAAAATATAGATAGTTTAAAAATGGTAGAGGCACCGGTGTGAACATTGACCAGAGGTGCTTGACTTGGACTTTGAGGTAATTTGTTATGGGATAATGATGGATTATTATTTCAATCGATATATGTTGCTTTCTTCTTGTCTTTTTGGCAAGTTTTCAAATCTCATTGACTGTATATAATAGTTAGGGAAATGATATCAGCACAACCATGTTTTGATATTTGCACTAAACCATCTTGTCTTTTATTATTTAAAGAGCTCTCAAACATCATTATAGGTTCCAAAAAGCGTTCACAAGTCTGTTAAAAAAGATACAACAAGATAGGTTTGTGCAATTATTAAAACATGGTTGTGCTGGTATCATTTCTTAATAGTGACATTTGAGAATAATGAACCATGGAATGATGGCCGCCAAGTAAGGGTGTCAATTTTGGCTCGGGCTCGGAAGCTCGAATCCTTAACAAGCCGAGCCCGATTTAGGCCAGGCTCGGCTCGGCTCGGCTCGGCTCGTTAAGGCTCGTTAAGAATTTAATATATTTAAATATATATATATATATATATTATATATTAATATATACATTAAAAGGGCTGTCCAGGGAGTGAAGGGGGGGGGGGGGGGCAAAATATGTCACTTCATTTTTGGAACCCCATTTGTTACTAGGACCACCCCCATAGTGTAAAAAAAGTAGTCAAATTACACTAGTAGGGCTGTCCAGGGAAGATGAGGGGTGTGAACTTAATATAACCCGAGCTCGGTAAGGCTTGCGAGCCTGACGGAGCCGAGCCGAGCTTTTGAGCTTAACGACCCGAGCCGAGCCTGGCCAAGCTCGGCTCGGCTCGGCTCGTTTACACCCTACCGCCAAGGATAAGTATTTTACATGGGTTGTTTATTTTTCTAGAATAGAACTTTGGCCTATAAATCCCTAATCTTTAAAATATTTCCAAATTAGCCATTGAAAATGATAACATTAAAAGAACTAGGCTCTGTGTTTTCTCACATTTAAAATTATTGCAATATCATAGGATATAAAATAAAAATTTTAGGCAAAAAATCATGCTTCTAGAGTTATTCGAAGGGAAAATATTTTTTAAAACTCCATAAATACTAAGAAGAACTTTTTACGATAAATTTAGCATAAAAATTATGTGAGGAACGATAGATGCAAGGGCCCTCTTTATGTAAGGGCCGGAGAAAGGCCCTTGAATAGATCCAGGTCATTTTTAAAGTCAGTTGAGAAACTGAATTCGGTTGGACTTAATGACGTGAATCTATTCAAGGGCCCTTCTTTAGCCCTTGCATAAAGAGGGCCCTTGCATCCAAGGTTTAAAATTTCAGTTTCAGTACCGGTCTCGGAACTTGAAAATTTGAAATTTCGACCGAAATTTGAGTGAAATATTAAATTATATTTTTGGGTCAAATTTCAGAAAAACTGAAATTTCGACCGAAATAAATGGCCGTTTTGGTTTTTACCCATTTCGGTGTCGGTCTCCACCGAAATCCGAAATTTCGGACAAAATTTAAAACCATGCTTGCATCTATCATTCCTCAAATTATTTTATTTTTTTCTCATGTTAAAATTGATTGTAATTATAGAGAATAAAAATACAACAAGGTACGATCATTACTCTCTCTCTCTCTCTCTCTAAATGATTTAGATTTTGAAGAAGGTGGACCCCATAAAAAGTATGTATTTTTTAAAAGAATACATGAACTTACCTAGTTCAAAGATCCAAACCACTCATTTGTTGGGCCCAACGTGAAGAGGCATCGCCCATAAAATCATCTCCATAGGATGATCCAAACCCTCCGATCAACCTTTACGAATCAGAGAATTAGAATTCATCATAAAGAGATGATTTTATTTAGGAAAGGCCTATTTACAATGTGGTCCATCAAATGAAGGGTCTGGATAATGGAATAATGTGGTCCGCTATGAATTTTTTTTTAATAAATATGAGTGCACGTATTTTATAAAAATAGAGTGGACCCGTCTGGTTCAAAGATCTAAAAGGGTACGTCGCACTTTTCAGCCACCATAATTTTTGGGGCGTCCCTCGACAATTTCAAATAACTCAACTTGTCCCATGAGAGAGAGAGAGAGAGAGAGAGAGAGAGAGAAAGAAGACTATGGTACTAACTCTACTTGTCATGAGAGAGAGAGAGAGATTCACGTTGCATGAAATGAGGTAACACGTTGCGTAACTACATAGTAATATAATGTTGAACTATGAAAAATCTAAGCTGAAATGAATTGGGGTGGAGTCTTCCTAAATCCTAACCACCAAAAATACAAGGCATACAAAACACGAGAGAGATTCACGTTACTGCCTTACTGGAATGAGGCATAGTAATATTATGTTGAACTATGAAAAATCTAAACTGAAATGAATTGGGGTGGAGTATTCCTAAGTCCTAACCACCAAAAATCACAAGGCATACAAAACCCCATATATAAAACCCAACAATCATATCCTTTAGAAGCAACCCATTAACACTTCTCCCACCATTACTGTTCCCCCCATTCGTTCCACCACTGTTGCTCGGACTATTGCCCACAACCGTCGAGTTTCCATTCCCTGAAAACACCACCCAACAATTTTTACCAAACGTTAAAACATAGAAGAAAAAGATATGCTATCCCCTTTTTCTGATTTTCAACTCCTTTTTGTTTGTCTTTTCCCAAACAAAATATCAAAATTACACAAAAACCCACCTAAAAAGAAAAGAAAAGAAAAAACTTGTTGATTACCAGTAGTAGTGTGCGTGCCATTAGTAGTGGCAGCAAATTGTTCGAACACCTTAGCCTCTGGCGAATGTGGAACCAAGTGTAAAAGATCTATACAAAATGAACCAGAGCACGTACACTTGCCATGTTAGTAAATAATATATCCATATATTGGGGAAAAAACGAAATAAATGTAATTTCTGCCCCTAAGGGATTTGTTATGGAGTAGGGACCATCCGAGTAGGCATTTCGCGGATGGGCTGTTGCATGTGAGAGCAGCAACCTCAGTTGAATTACATGAATAAGACAAAATCTGAGCCTGTGTGGCTGCTCTCACACGCAACAGCCCATCCGTGAAATGCCTTTTGCAATGGTCCCTAGCAAATCTCTAATAAAAATATTAATGAAAAAAAGTTTCCTTTTACCATCCATGATTTAGAAGGAAATGATACGATTATGGTTAGTTTCTAGGGATATAATCATAAATAGAAGGTTCCTCTAAATAAAAAAATATATAGGGTTGGTTCAAGTAGGAAATTTTAGAATTTTTTTTCTCTGGGGACTTTTTAGACAATCCTTGCAAGGGAAATGATAAATTGCCACCATAATTTGAGGAAGAGCCAGAGATCCAGGAAGTTGAATCAGAGGATGAGTGACGTCTTGGAACTTGGGGTTAAAGTGGTTCGTGAAATCCTTTGTGTTTTCACTTTTGCTTGGATACTGTTTGTAAGGTTAGATCCTGTCTTTGCACTCTTTGTATGTATCCTTATTCTTGTGATTAGGGGTACAACTCGGGTCAGGTTGAGGCCAACCCGAGATAGCATTCCCTTAGCACTAAGCCGACCCAACCTGAGCCTCGGGTTGAGGATGGTCAACCATAACCCATCCTGCCTCCAAATCGGGTCGGGTTGGGTTCGGGTTGAGTCGAGTTGGAGTCGAGTTCATCTAGGGCAAAAAACATAATCCTAAGAAAATCATGAAAAAATTAGAGGACGGAGGTTGGGTTTGGGTCGGGTCAGGTTGCCAAGGCCTCAATCCTAACCAAACCCGAAATTAAATCGGGTTGGGTTTTCCAAACCCAACCCTAGAAAATGCCAACCCAACCCGAGCCAAAATCGGGTTGAACCCGTCGGGTTCGGGTTGAGCCCGACCCAAGTTGCTCCCCTACTTGTGATAGGGTTAATGCCGTGTGCTCGCTGGTTGTAATACTTTTCACATTTTAATAAACCGGAGGGGTCCCCGCCAAACCCCAGCTTACTTATCAAATAAAAAAAGGAAATGATAAATTCGTCTCTTTTCTTTATATGGGACAGCCAACTCCAGTTTATTATGTGGCAATTAGGCCCATTAAACGCCTCCCGCGTGAAGTACATCAGCCCCCTTTGAGATACAGGGGAGGAGAGGATATATCACTTCCCAGTTCCCATAAAGGTTGTTACAATTCCCAAAATGCTATCAACAACCGATTTAAAAAGGGACATGATATCAGTACAACCATGTTTTGATAATTGCACTGACCCATCTTGTCTTCTATTATAAGGGCGTCAAAGGGTTACTACAATTCACAAAACGCTCTTACAAACCAATTAATAAGGAAGACAAGCTGCGTTTGTGCAATTATTTAACAATGGTTATGCTGATATCATTTCCCTTACTAAAGTGCAAAGAGTAATGTCCTGAGAATTGTTGAAGTATAAATGATTAAATAACACCATCTCTAACAACTTAAGCTTACGGAGTAAATTGTTGTTTCACATGGTATCAGAGCTAGTGCGTCCCAAAATTTTTGCCTCTCTTAAAAAACCTATGAATAACTATTGTGTGTACTTACCGATGCATTGAGTCATGTTCACATTTGTAGAGGAATTGCAAACGGTTGGGAGATTGACGGCCAGGGTGCCATTGATCATTACGCTGAGCTGTGGAGCATCTCTATCTTTGATGAGGATACAAAGGCATTTCTGGCTCTTCTCCAGGGCTTGCGCCAGAGCCGCGCAACATCCCGGTGCGGGCACCCTTGTGTTTCCCTGTATATAAGAAAGACAAGGGGAGATAGGGATTATCGAATCGGCACACTCGGCCCTATCACTAGCAAAGTCCGATCTCGCAATTCCGATCAACAAAAACACTACGATCATCGATAATCTGAAGGTTGGTATGCCTCTAGCTGTTGCCATGGTTGTGAAGAAAGAGGATGAAGAGCTTGTTGGGTATGAAGTTGTGTAGTGTTCACCCCCTTATAAACTATGGTTTTCTCTTTCTAGAAGGGAAAGAAATGAGAAAGAAAGGGAATGGGTAAGAGGGCCTGCAAAATATAGATAGGTTAAAAATGGTAGAGGCACCGGTGTGAACAATGACTAAAGGTGCTTGACTTGGACTTGAGGTAATTTACTAATTTGTTATGGGATAATGATGGATTATTATTTCAATAGATATATGTTGCTTTCTTCTTGTCTTTTTGGCAAGAATTTGGAAAGTTTTCAAATCTCATTGACTGTATAATAGTTAGGGAAATGATATCAGCACAAGCATGTTTTGATATTTGCACTAAACCATCTTGTCTTTTATTATTTAAAGAGCTCTCAAACATCATTATAGGTTCCAAAAAGCGTTCACAAGTCTGTTAAAAAAGATAGAACAAGATAGGTTTGTGCAATTATTAAAACATGGTTGTGCTGGTATAATTTCTTAATAGTGACATTTGAGAATAATGAACCATGGAATGATGGCCGCCAAGGATAAGTATTTTACATGGGTTGTTTATTTTTCTAGAATAGAACTTTGGCCAATAAATCCCTAATCTTTAAAATATTTCCAAATTAGCCATTGAAAATGATAACATTAAAAGAACTAGGCTGTGTGTTTTCTCACATTTAAAATTATTGCAATATCATAGGATATAAAATAAAAATTTTAGGCAAAAAATCATGCTTCTAGAGCTATTCTAAGGGAAAATATTTTTTAAAACACCATAAATACTAAGCCGAACTTTTTACAATGAATTTAGCATAAAAATTATGAGAGGAACGATAGATGCAAGGGCCCTCTTTATGTAAGGTCCGGAGAAAGGCCCTTGAATAGATCTAGGTCATTTTAAAAGTCGGTTGAGAAACTGAATTCGGTTGGACTTAATGACGTGGATCTATTCAAGGGCCCTTCTTTAGCCCTTGCATAAAGAGGGCCCTTGCATCCAAGGTTTAAAATTTCAGTTTCAGTACCGGTCTCGGACCTTGAAATTTTGAAATTTCGACCGAAATTTGAGTGAAATATTAAATTATATATATAAAAAAAAGATTTTTTTGGGTCAAATTTCAGAAAAACAGAAATTTCGATTGAAATTCCAAAATTTCGACCGAAATAAATGACTGTTTCGGTTTTTACCCATTTCGGTGTCGGTCTCCACCGAAATCCGAAATTTCGGACGAAATTTAAAACCATGCTTGCATCTATCATTCCTCAAATTATGTTTATTTTTTTCTCATATTAAAATTGATTGTAATTACTAATTAGGGCAAATCATTAAAAAAATGCAAAGTTTATGCGAAATTGTGAATAAAGGGTAGTGATTTGAAATTTATAAAAAAGGTGTTATCAAGTGAGAGAAGAAGGCTTTTAGGACAAATATACCCCTCCTACCTCTTTTTTCTCTCCACCTTTTTGCACTTATCCCAATGCACTTATTACCTTCTCACCTACCACATTCTTCTTCCTCAAGACTTTTCTAACGTGAAAAACTCCATGGAAGGGTTTTGAAGGTTGCCATTTACAACAGGGTTTGGTAATTATGAGGGTTTATTCATGATAAACTTATCGAATGAGTGTTACAAAATGCAGAGAAAATGAATTTTGAGCTTAAAACTGAATTTTGTTGTTTTCCCCATTTTCAAGATAAATCCATTTTCTTTGCATTTTTTTATTCTAAAACATCAAAATCAAGCTTCAATTTATGGTTGCCTGCATGACACTAAGATCACAATGTATATCCCTATTATCCTTCGAATTTTTACTCAATTTGAAAATAAAAATCTTTGGAATTATCCCTATTCTACTGGCTTCCGTCGGAAGTCCGAACAAAACTTCGGACTTCCGAATGGAAGCCAGTATACATAACCAAAATATTGGTTCAATTCGGAAGTCCGAAGGTTTGTTCGGACTTCCGAACAAACGTTCGGACTTTCGAACAAACGTTCGGACTTCCGACGGAAGACAGTCAAACTTTGTAGTTCGGTAATTGTCATATGTTAGTGCATCCTTTTGGTATTTTTTTCTTAATTTTAATACTTTGCTTCCATTTTTTCGTAATTTTTCATTTAAAACTTAGCACTTCAGCCACAAATCCGTAATGATTACTATTTTTTGCAATTATGCTTTTGCTAGCCACCTTTGCACCCATATTACTTCTGCCAATCTTTGCATCAAAGGATGGGCCACAAGCCGAGAAGTTGCCTCGGCAAAGGTGGCTAGCAAATTCCCATACAAAAAAGGGAAATGTTATCCACACTACTGTATTTTGATGAGGGCACTCCTCATTTAATTAAAAGTACGGTATGGCCCCCCATAGGATGATCCAAAGCGTCAATTAGATGGGCTACAGCCTAAATTGGTTGGGTCCCAAAAATCATTTCCATAGGTTGATCCTAACCCTCCAATCTATAGAGGGTTTGGACCAACCCTCTAACATTCTAATCAGAGGGTTAGGATAAACCTACGGAAATGCTTTTTGGGGCACAACCTATTTAGGCTGTGGCCCATCTAATGGACGGTTCGGATCATCCTATGGTGCGGGCCATACCGTACTTTTAATAAAGTGAGGAGTGTCCTCATCAAAATACGGTAGTGCGGATAACATTTCCCAAAAACATCTTAAAAAATACGGCAAAAATCCGGGTGACATGCGGGTCGACCTGGCCCGTACGGGCCCGGCGTGAGAACCACATTTTCTACCCCGGAACCACTAGGGAACCAAATTTTATACCTCGGAACCACTAGGGAACCAAATTTTATACCTCGGAACCACTAGGGAACCACATTTTATACCCCGGAACCACTAGGGAACCACATTTTCTACCCCGGAACCACTAGAGAACCATATTTTATATGCCGGAACCACTAAGGAACCACATTTTTTACCTCGGAACCACTACGGAACCACATTTTATACCTTAGAACCATTAAGGAACCACATTTTATACCTCGGAACCACTATGGAACCACATTTTATCCCTCGGAACCACATTTTATACCCTCGAACCACTACCGAACCACATTTTATGCCTCGGAACCAATAGGGAACCACATTTTCTACCCCGGAACCACCCCGGAACCACTAGGGAAACACATTTTATACCTCGGAACCACTAAGGAACCACATTTTCTACTCCGGAACCACTAGGGAACCACATTTTCTACTCAAGGACCACTAGGGAACCACATTTTCTACCCCGGAACCACTAGGGAACCACATTTTATACCCCGGAACCACTAAGGAACCACATTTTATACCTCTGAACCACTACGGAACCACTACGTAACCACATTTTATACTCCGGAACCACTAGGAAACCACATTTTATACTCCGGAACCAGTAGGGAACCACATTTTATACTTCGGAACCACTACGGAACAACATTTTATACTCCGAAACCACTACGAAATCACATTTTATACCCCGGAACCACTACGGAACCACATTTTATATCCCAGAACTACTAGGAAACCATATTTTATACCCCAGAACCATTACGGAACCACATTTTATACACCGGAAACACTAAGGAACCACATTTTCTACCCTGAAACTACTACGGAACCACATTTTATACCCCGGAACCACTACGGAACCACATTTTATACCTCGGAACCACTAGGGAATCATATTTTATACCTCAAAACCACTAGGGAACCACATTTTCTACTCCGGAACCACCAGGAAACCACATTTTATACCCCGGAACTACTAGGGAACCACATTTTATACCCCGGAACCACTTGGGAACAACATTTTCTACCTCGGAACCACTAGGGAACCACATTTTATACCCCGCAACCACTATGGAACCACATTTTAACCTCGTAACCACTAGGGAACCACATTTTATACCCCGGAACCACTAGGGAACAACATTTTCTACCCCATAACCACTTGGGAACCACATTTTATACCCTTGAAACCTAGTACAGAACCACATTAACTCCGGAACCACTTGGGAACTGTAGACACCCCATTTTGACCGTACCCCAATCCCTCACTAGTTTGAGCAAAACCCTACCAAATCAATGAGTTAGCACCCCAAACTCCACCCTAAGCTAGGTTAGGGTCTCAGCTAGGTCTCTGTAAAATTTTATCGAAATCGGAGTGCGTTTGCCTAGTGAACGAACCAAGGAAGTGTCCATAGTGTAAACCAGAAAAGGAGGGGGGGGTGAATTATCCTGGAAGGGGCGAATTTTGAGACAGAAAAGACACGATATTCCGCTCGCTTTATCAAGGTGGGGTGGTAATATCAATTCATAAAAATTACTATAAATATCTGTTTTAAGCTCATTTCAAAAAAAAAAAAAAAGAAAAGGAGAAAATTCGCAGAGAGAGGTTTTCCCCAAATTACAAAACCTAATCCCTTCTTCTTCCTCTCCGATCTGTTACCTCCGGCAACACCCTAGCTCCGGCCAACCTCCGTTAGAGCTACAGCTTTTTCTTTCTTTCTTAGAAATCGTATCTACAAAGAGCGAGAGAGTAAGAAAACCCCTTTTTCTTCTTCCTTTTCACCGAAACCCTAACTGAAATTCCTTCTTCTCCAGTCATTCTCCGACCGTGCTCCGGCTAATCCTTGGCCGGCATCTTCTTTTTCCATCTAAAACTTGTTCTTCGTATAAGTCTTTTGATTTCTTGCTTAGATTTCTTCTCTTCTTTCCATTAAACCCTAACTTTAGAACCTCTAAACCCTAGATCTACATTTCTTTAGTGAAAATCCTAGCTTAAACATTTTAACTTTTGGATCTAAGCTTTAAGCTTTAAATCAGAGGTTTTGTCTATGAGATCTATTTGTACGGCGAGAAATTGAAGATCGAACGTTATCCATGATCAAAACCTGAGCATTGGTTGAGACATTGTGGAAGTTTTGCATCAGTTCATAAAGGTAAAAGAAAAGGAAGAAGAAGAGTTTTGATCATAGCAGTATATTGAGGTAATTTCTCTTTTCCTTACTGTAATTTTAGTACTAGAATGTTTATTTCAGTGTCTCTGTGATTGACTGAATATCTAATACGAAAATTTGGTGTTGATTTGGTCGGATCTTTGGATTGTATAGCTTAGAATGATATGTTAAATTCATTTTTGTTCCTTACTTGTGTATATAGAGAATAAGAACATGTTCCTTTAGCTTATTACAGTTCAAAGTCATGTACATGTTTTGTTGAGTGTGTGTTCTCAGGCTTCAAATCTGTGTTTGAATAAGTATTTTAATTTGTCATATATATAGTCCATAGCTTGAACGAGACTACCAGTGTTGTCTTCTTTAAATAAATTTATTCTGTGTGTGGATAAAAGATATGCTGTTTTCTAAAGATATGTTCTATCCAATGCTTTTGCTAAATTGTTTGTTAGAAAATAAAAATGGTATAGCTGTAGTTTTAAAATATATTTCAGAATTTTCTTTTTTTTAAAAACGGTAGGGTTATGCTTTTGGCGATGGATTAAATGGTATGAATCCACTCTCAGCATTCATTTTTTTTTTTTTTTTTTTTTTATGTAAGAATTTTAACAAAAATAGAATAAGGCAGTAGATCCTTTTGAATGATGGTCACTAGCAGACATTAGCATTACTGAACTTGGTTCATGTGTGAAATCACTCTACTTTTTTTTTGCCATAGTCAGAATATTTTCAAAAGGAATATGTCTTGATTAAACGTAACAATGCACTGGAGCTATCTATGTTAAACAATTAACTGGTACAGTAATCCAAGAACTGTCCTTTGCTTGACCTTGCTTTATGTCATAATCCATATAACTCTGCATGTTATTACATCTCCACTCAGCTACGAGAGTCATCACTAGCTTCGACTTCTCTGGTGAGAATTAGAGTAAGGAAGCTGAATTGGAGCTAGCTTGCATAGAAGGAAAAGAAAGAGAGAGAGAGCTTGAGCTCTATTCCCATTTGCTGACCACCTTTAATCTCCTTCATCTACCATCATCTCCTCGGCTATTTACCTCTCAGCCAATACCATTGAAACCCACTTCATTTACACTTTTTTATTCCCTTACTTTTGCCTCAACAGACCCCTATTTCCCCCATCTTTGTTGATTTTATTGCTGGCCATTTTTATTTTTTATTTTTTTACCATAATTTTAATGATCCTTAAAGCTGGTCATTTCCTCCGCAAATCCAAATCATCACTATTCATTCGTTAGACCAGGGAGAAATAAACAATAACTTCATTTGTGGCTTGTGTAATTACTGCAGGAAGAAGATCAAAAGATAAATTTCAAATTTCAGCTTTTAGAACATAGTGCTGGAAATCTGAACTTTCATATTTTTGAGGTGCTTAAGCCCAGATTTATCCAGATATACAAACTAGAAAGTTGTAGATATTTTTCAATAGATAGGAATACATATAAATCTTGTTAAATTTGGATAAGAATTGAATAAGTTATACTCATTTCAAATTTCTGTTGAAAAAGTGGGTTCAAATGGGTGGTTTCTTGTTTTTCGGCCACATACGGAGGGAATTGGCCGGGGATCCGATCATAAAAGTTTTAGGGGATGATTTTAAAAATAATTTTTATGTTTTGTAAAACTTCCAGTTCTAAGTGTATGAAGAGTTACATTTGATTTTTGTTTCTGATATGAGTGGAAGCCCACTTTCTGGCAGCAGAGGAGAAAACTGTGATTTCGGGCAGTTGCCAATGAAAATTAGCCGAAGTGGTAAACTAAAAATTTATTCTTATACTTCTAATAAACAACTTTGATGTTTATCATTTTTTTAAATTTTGAGTTCTTGAGGAAGGAAAATTTAAATTTGATTTCAGTTTTTTTTTTAAGTGAAGTTGATTTTTGAGCATTCCGTTTCTATGATAATCAGTAATTTTTTTTATTTTTATTTTCTCTCGATTTAGTTATTCTAGCTCATATAAGGTTAATTTTATACTTCTTCTGATTAAAGGTTCTTCAAGATTCAAAAATTTTAGGCTTGAATTCAATCATTTGTGATTCAAATCTAAAGTTTTGATCACTGTTGTAGTTCTAATCCTCATTTGTCATTGATATTTCTCTATTTAGATTAATCTTGTTGAAATTAGTTATATAATCATTTATACTTGTTGAATTTTATCCTAGCTCTGCAATTCCAGTGATCTTTTTAGAATTCATCGATTTTAGCTCTGTGATTCCCGTGATCTTTCTAGAATTTATCGATCTTATAATCTACTTTTGACAGAGATATTTTTGTAAGCACTATTTGTATTAGACTTGAGATTTCGGAGAAGAAATTAGGAATTGTTAATTTTCCTCTGTTTTGTCTTATAGATTGAAAGAAATAATTTTTTTTTATCACTTGTTCTGAATTATTTCACAATAACATGTATGTATGATTGATGCTTCATAATCTGTTTTTATAGCAGTGATAATTTGTGTAGGAATTTTGCTTTATTCCTATTTAATGATAAAAAAAATACATTTTGAGAATGAGAATATAATTGAGCATCCATAGTGAAGGTTATTTATGGAATCTAAAGTGTTTTGGTATAGTTTCTGTACATGCTTTGTATGCTTAGAATGTGACTTGAGAAAATCAGTTTAGGACAGGTGAAGGTTTCCATATAGTGCTATCAAAACAAGCTGGTCTCATGCCCATCAGTGTAGGATTCTCTGATTAATGACTTTAAGAAAATTGATAGTGAGGTATGCAATGAATGACACAGGGATTTAGTGCAATAGTACTTGTTTCTCTTTCAAGGAATCAATACCATTATGAACTTGTGATATATATACGTGCTATGTCATCTTCTTGAGCTTAATGAATTGGTCTGAATAGTTACACAAATTTAGTTTATTTTCATTATAGTTGGCATCACAAGTTGTTACAAATCATTTTTGTACATCACTTGAGGCAGTTTTTTTTTTTTTTTTTTCACTTCACTTGTGGCATTACAAGTTGCCCAAAATCATTTTTCTGTTTCACTCGAGGCATTATAAGTTGTCCAGAATCAATTTTCCAGGTTACATTTGGTGCTACAAGTTGTACCCATAATTAAAGTTAAAGACTGACTGAGTTTTTCTAGCATTCTTATCTTCTTCTTTTTTTATCATTGCAAGGGCAATGAAAGAGATATCTTGAGCCTGCTCTTTAGGGAGACAAGCTATATCCCGTGCAGAAAAGTCAAACCTTTTAGGGAGACAGGCTATGTCTCAGTAAAGTAGTTTATCCTGAGAAGACTAACTCAGTCTTATGCTAAAGCATTACCTTCTTTAGGTTAAAGACCGACTTGGTCTGTTAGGTACCGTACCCTTATGTCATTGCAGGGGCAGTGATAAGGTTACTTGGAGCCCATCTCTGTGTTTAGGAGACCTACACAGTCTCATTAGCACCCTTCTTTATCTCTTCTTCTTTTAGGAGACTAGCCTAGTCTCATTAGCACTCCCCTCCTAGGGTTGTGCGCTAAGAGTAAGTTTTTTTTCTATTAGCATAGGAGTCTGTCCCTAGCTAGAAAGTCAATCCTTATTTCAGGAGTCAGTCTTATCATCATAGGAGTTAGGATTCTTTCCAACCTCTCATCAAATCATATGTTTTTCTATCCGCTCCTGCAAGGTATAGGATGCTGTCCAACCCTTGCAGAGTTGTTATTCTGTTCTTTCCCCTCGCAAAGCATAGGATGCTGTCCAACCTTTGCGGGATATCAGGAGTCTGTCCTACCCTTATGATGATAGAAATTTGTCCTCTTGAGTCGAAAACAACAAAAACACTTGAAAATTCAAAAACATCTGAAAAAATCCAAAAAAATCTTAAAAATTCTTGAGTCATTTAGGAGTAGTTAGGAAAATCATTTCCGAACTACGTTGGCTTGATCCCTTCCACAGGGTACGTAGTGCAACTTGGGATCCATATCCCAAGTCCAGCCAAACTTTCAAAAATAAACATTTCAAATATTCAAAAAAATACAAAAAATATTGAAAACCTTTTTCAAAAAGATCTTTCTCCTAGAGTTAGGAGTCTGTCTTAGCTGTTTGGGGTATTTTAGAGTTAGGAGTCTGTCCTGATTTGTTGATATAGTGTGTCCAGTTGTGTGAGTGTCCCTAGAGTTAGGAGGCCTCAAGTTGATTAGTTAGGCATTTAGTTGAACCGATGGCTAGACTAGGAAGCATATAGTCAGCCCATAGTTTTCTTTAGGATGCACAGCCTAGTTATACATAGGATGTAGGGCCCGCCTGCATTAGCTTAAGGCTAATCAACTTGCATTAGTTAGGGCATATAGAAAGTCCTAAGAACTACAATTCACCTAAACTTAAGCAATCGTACAAAAAGCTTTAAAAAATCAGTTGAGTCTAGTGGATCGAGTCTAGGATAGCGGTTCTAGATGGTTAGGCATAGTAGTTTAGAATAGGGCATCGAACTACGTTGACTCCGATTCTTCCCGAGGCCGGGATACGTAGAGCAGCTGGGATGGACGGCCATCTTGGTCCGAGTCAGGTCGCATTAGAGTTAGGACTCATTTTATCCAGTCATGTATAGAATTGAATTGTGTTGTGTGTTTTGCTGTGTTTTCTTACTTTCATGTACAGATCCTATACCTTTAGCTGTAGCATGCATGTGTTTGCACACCAGAACTCAGACACCAATTAGGTATGACACTCATAACCTAGTTATTCTTAGGCGACATTTCTTTCATTTCTTTTTTATGTGTGCTTATTTTTCATCTCCGAGACATGCATGATCAGATACGTTTTCTCGGAGATATTCGTTCCTATTTCATATGACTTTCGCCCAAAACTCTTCAAAATCAATAATAAATGGCATAAGAGACCAGGTGCTTGCACTTGGGCGGATGAGGTGCTCTTCAGACCTTCCGAATTCGTAACCAGGCACGAACCCTCTTTTATATCTCTGGTTATCCGTTGCAACAGAGCATAGTATGGGATCCTTGGCCCACTTCCTTGGATGGCGACTCTTCTTTTGTTTAAGGTACGCCTCGAATCTGGGCTAGTCCCCCGAATCGAGAAGTATCTTACCTTTGTATCGCCACTCATGCTGTGAGGGGCACTTTCGAGAGTTCCTTGGTAGAGCTCTCCATTCACGTGGATGATCCATAGAGACCTAGCGTGGGGGCACGTCCCTCCGCCTCTCTCAAGATCGAGGTCCACAGGAACCACATTTTATACGCCAGAATCACTAGGGAACCACATTTCACACCCCGGAACCACTAGGAAACCATATTTTATACCCCTGAACCACTACGGAACCACATTTTATACCTCGGAACCACTAGGGAACCACATTTTATACCCCGGAACCACTAGGGAACCACATTTTATACCCCGCAACCACTACGGAGCCACATTTTATACCTCCTAACCACTAGGGAACCACATTTTATACCCCGGAACCACTAGGGAACCACATTTTATACTCCGCAACCATTACGGAACCACATTTTATACCTCGTAACCACTAGGGAACCACATATTATACCTTGGAACCACTAGGGAACCACATTTTCAACCCCGAAACTACTTGGGAACCACATTTTATACGCCGGAACCACTAGAAAACCACATTTCATACCCCAGAACCACTAGGGAACCACATTTTATACCCTTGAACCTAGTACGGAACCAAATTTTATACCTCGGAACCACTGGGGAACCACATTATATACGCCGGAACCAGTACGGAACGACATTTTCTACCCCGGAACCAGTACGAACCAAATTGGGTAGAAACAACTAATGGTCTTTTTCCAACAGAGAAAATGGTGGTTCTAACTTTCTTTTAAAACCCAAGAAAACAATTATACAACTAACATAGAACAAATTGGGTAATTTCTCTGTGTTTTTGAACACAAAACAATGAAAACAATGAAAACCTTGATAAAATGTTAAAACCCAACAAAACTGAAAACCTCCATAAAATGTTAAAACCCAACAAAATATGAAAACCTTCATAAACTGTTAAGCCCTATTCAAGTAGAGGAGCATAGACCTACTTGGAGCTATGTTTATCACCGAAGTTCAAATTTCTCACAAATAATGGTGTTTTTTTTTTTATCAAAATACAATGGGATTGGAGCTTCCAAATGATGCCAATGGCTGCACTGGGTGTTTTTCACGTTGGATGGGTGAGGAAGAAGAAAGAAAAACGCGAACATAGGGATTAGAGCATAAAAATGGTGGGAAAATGAAAGTGGGGGTATATTTGTCCTAAAACTCATTCTCTCTCACCTGACAGCCCTTTTTTTACAAAATTTATATATCTACCTTTTATTCACAATTTAGCATAAACTTTGCATTTTTTTAATCATTTGCCCTTGTAATTATAGAGAATAAAAATACAACAAGGTACGATCATTACTCTCTCTCTTTCACTCTCTAAACGATTTAGATCTTGGAGAAGGTGGACCCCATAAAAGTATGTATTTTTTAAAAGAATACATGGACTTAGCTAGTTCAAAGATCCAAACCACTCATTTGTTGGGCCCCAACGTGAAGACACATCGCCCATAAAATCATCTCCATAGGATGATCCAAACCCTCCGATCAACCTTTACGAATCAGAGAATTAGAATTCATCATAAAGAGATGATTTTATTTAGGAAAGGCCTATTTACAATGTGGTCCATCAAATGAAGGGTCTGGATAATGGAATAATGTGGTCCGCTATGAATTTTTTTTTAATAAATATGAGTGCACGTATTTTATAAAAATAGAGTGGACCCGTCTGGTTCAAAGATCTAAAAGGGTGCGTCGCACTTTTCAGCCACCATAATTTTTGGGGCGTCCCTCGACAATTTCAAATAACTCAACTTGTCCCATGAGAGAGAGAGAGAGAGAGAGAGAGAGAGAGAGATTCACGTTGCGTGAAATGAGGTAACACGTTGGGTAACTACATAGTAATATAATGTTGAACTATGAAAAATCTAAGCTGAAATGAATTGGGGTGGAGTCTTCCTAAATCCTAACCACCAAAAATTCAAGGCATACAAAACACGAGAGAGATTCACGTTACTGCCTTACTGGAATGAGGCATAGTAATATTATGTTGAACTATGAAAAATCTAAACTGAAATGAATTGGGGTGGAGTATTCCTAAGTCCTAACCACCAAAAATCACAAGGCATACAAAACCCCATATATAAAACCCAACAATCATATCCTTTAGAAGCAACCCATTAACACTTCTCCCACCATTACTGTTCCCCCCATTCGTTCCACCACTGTTGCTCGGACTATTGCCCACAACCGTCGAGTTTCCATTCCCTGAAAACACCACCCAACAATTTTTACCAAACGTTAAAACATAGAAGAAAAAGATATGCTATCCCCTTTTTCTGATTTTCAACTCCTTTTTGTTTGTCTTTTCCCAAACAAAATATCAAAATTACACAAAAACCCACCTAAAAAGAAAAGAAAAGAAAAAACTTGTTGATTACCAGTAGTAGTGTGCGTGCCATTAGTAGTGGCAGCAAATTGTTCGAACACCTTAGCCTCTGGCGAATGTGGAACCAAGTGTAAAAGATCTATACAAAATGAACCAGAGCACGTACACTTGCCATGTTAGTAAATAATATATCCATATATTGGGGAAAAAACGAAATAAATGTAATTTCTGCCCCTAAGGGATTTGTTATGGAGTAGGGACCATCCCAGTAGGCATTTCGCGGATGGGCTGTTGCATGTGAGAGCAGCAACCTCAGTTGAATTACATGAATAAGACAAAATCTGAGCCTGTGTGGCTGCTCTCACACGCAACAGCCCATCCGTGAAATGCCTTTTGCAATGGTCCCTAGCAAATCTCTAATAAAAATATTAATGAAAAAAAGTTTCCTTTTACCATCCATGATTTAGAAGGAAATGATACGATTATGGTTAGTTTCTAGGGATATAATCATAAATAGAAGGTTCCTCTAAATAAAAAAATATATAGGGTTGGTTCAAGTAGGAAATTTTAGAATTTTTTTTCTCTGGGGACTTTTTAGACAATCCTTGCAAGGGAAATGATAAATTGCCACCATAATTTGAGGAAGAGCCAGAGATCCAGGAAGTTGAATCAGAGGATGAGTGACGTCTTGGAACTTGGGGTTAAAGTGGTTCGTGAAATCCTTTGTGTTTTCACTTTTGCTTGGATATTGTTTGTAAGGTTAGATCCTGTCTTTGCACTCTTTGTATGTATCCTTATTCTTGTGATTAGGGGTACAACTCGGGTCAGGTTGAGGCCAACCCGAGATAGCATTCCCTTAGCACTAAGCCGACCCAACCTGAGCCTCGGGTTGAGGATGGTCAACCATAACCCATCCTGCCTCCAAATCGGGTCGGGTTGGGTTCGGGTTGAGTCGAGTTGGAGTCGAGTTCATCTAGGGCAAAAAACATAATCCTAAGAATATCATGAAAAAATTAGAGGACGGAGGTTGGGTTTGGGTCGGGTCAGGTTGCCAAGGCCTCAATCCTAACCAAACCCAAAATTAAATCGGGTTGGCTTTTCCAAACCCAACCCTAGAAAATGCCAACCCAACCCGAACCAAAATCGGGTTGAGCCCGACCCAAGTTGCTCCCCTACTTGTGATAGGGTTAATGCTGTGTGCTCGTTGGTTGTAATACTTTTCACATTTTAATAAACCGGAGGGGTCCCCGCCAAACCTCAGCTTACTTATCAAATAAAAAAAGGAAATGATAAATTCGTCTCTTTTCTTTATATGGGACAGCCAACTCCAGTTTATTATGTGGCAATTAGGCCCATTAAACGCCTCCCGCGTGAAGTACATCAGCCCCCTTTGAGATACAGGGGAGGAGTGGATATATCACTTCCCAGTTCCCATAAAGGTTGTTACAATTCCCAAAATGCTATCAACAAACGATTTAAAAAGGGACATGATATCAGTACAACCATGTTTTGATAATTGCACTGACCCATCTTGTCTTCTATTATAAGGGCGTCAAAGGGTTACTACAATTCACAAAACGCTCTTACAAACCAATTAATAAGGAAGACAAGCTGCGTTTATGCAATTATTTAACAATGGTTATGCTGATATCATTTCCCTTACTTCAAAGAGTAATGTCCTGAGAATTGTTGAAGTATAAATGATTAAATAACACCATCTCTAACAACTTAAGCTTACGGAGTAAATGCTTGTTTCACATGGTATCAGAGCTAGTGCGTCCCAAAATTTTTGCCTCTCTTAAAAAACCTATGAATAACTATTGTGTGTACTTACCGATGCATTGAGTCATGTTCACATTTGTAGAGGAATTGCAAACGGTTGGGAGATTGACGGCCAGGGTGCCATTGATCATTACACTGAGCTGTGGAGCATCTCTATCTTTGATGAGGATACAAAGGCATTTCTGGCTCTTCTCCAGGGCTTGCGCCAGAGCCGCGCAACATCCCGGTGCGGGCACCCTTGTGTTTCCCTGTATATAAGAAAGACAAGGGGAGATAGGGATTATCGAATCGGCACACTCGGCCCTATCACTAGCAAAGTCCGATCTCGCAATTCCGATCAACAAAAACACTACGATCATCGATAATCCGAAGGTTGGTATGCCTCTAGCTGTTGCCATGGTTGTGAAGAAAGAGGATGAAGAGCTTGTTGGGTATGAAGTTGTGTAGTGTTCACCCCCTTATAAACTATGGTTTTCTCTTTCTAGAAGGGAAAGAAATGAGAAAGAAAGAGAATGGGTAAGAGGGCCTGCAAAATATAGATAGGTTAAAAATGGTAGAGGCACCGGTGTGAACAATGACTAAAGGTGCTTGACTTGGACTTGAGGTAATTTACTAATTTGTTATGGGATAATGATGGAATATTATTTCAATAGGTATATGTTGCTTTCTTCTTGTCTTTTTGGCAAGAATTTGGAAAGTTTTCAAATCTCATTGACTGTATAATAGTTAGGGAAATGATATCAGCACAACCATGTTTTGATATTTGCACTAAACCATCTTGTCTTTTATTATTTAAAGATCTCTCAAACATCATTATAGGTTCCAAAAAGCGTTCACAAGTCTGTTAAAAAAGATACAACAAGATAGGTTTGTGCAATTATTAAAACATGGTTGTGCTGGTATCATTTCTTAATAGTGACATTTGAGAATAATGAACCATGGAATGATGGCCGCCAAGGATAAGTATTTTACATGGGTTGTTTATTTTTCTAGAATAGAACTTTGGCCAATAAATCCCTAATCTTTAAAATATTTCCAAATTAGCCATTGAAAATGATAACATTAAAAGAACTAGGCTCTGTGTTTTCTCACATTTAAAATTATTGCAATATCATAGGATATAAAATAAAAATTTTAGGCAAAAAATCATGTTTCTAGAGCTATTCGAAGGGAAAATATTTTTTAAAACACCATAAATACTAAGCCGAACTTTTTACGATGAATTTAGCATAAAAATTATGTGAGGAACGATAGATGCAAGGGCCCTCTTTATGTAAGGGCCGGAGAAAGGCCCTTGAATAGATCCACGTCATTTTAAAAGTCGGTTGAGAAACTGAATTCGGTTGGACTTAATGACGTGGATCTATTCAAGGGCCCTTCTTTAGCCCTTGCATAAAGAGGGCCCTTGCATCCAAGGTTTAAAATTTCAGTTTCAGTACCGGTCTTGGACCTTGAAAATTTGAAATTTCGACCGAAATATGAGTGAAATATTAAATTATATATTAAAAAAAAGATTTTTTGGGTCAAATTTCAGAAAAACCGAAATTTCGACCGAAACTCTGAAATTTCGACCGAAATAAATGACCGTTTCGGTTTTTACCCATTTCGGTGTCGGTCGGATTTCGGTCGAAATTTAAAACCATGCTTGCATCTATCATTCCTCAAATTATGTTTATTTTTTTTCTCATATTAAAATTGATTGTAATTATAGAGAATAAAAATACAACAAGGTACGATCATTACTCTCTCTCTCTCTCTCTCTCTTTCTCTAAATGATTTAGATCTTGGAGAAGGTGGACCCCATAAAAAGTATGTATTTTTTAAAAGAATACATGGACTTACCTAGTTCAAAGATCCAAACCACTCATTTGTTGGGCCCCAATGTGAAGAGGCATCGCCCATAAAATCATCTCCATAGGATGATCCAAACCCTCCGATCAACCTTTACGAATCAGAGAATTAGAATTCATCATAAAGAGATGATTTTATTTAGGAAAGGACTATTTACAATGTGGTCCATCAAATGAAGGGTCTGGATAATGGAATAATGTGGTCCGCAATGAATTTTTTTAAATAAATATGAGTGCACGTATTTTATAAAAATAGAGTGGACCACATTTTATACCCCGGAACCACTAGGGAACCACATTTTATATCCCGGAACTACTAGGGAACCATATTTTATACCCCGGAACCATTACGGAACCACATTTTATACGCCGGAAACACTAAGGAACCACATTTTCTTCCCTGAAACTACTACGGAACCACATTTTATACCCCGGAACCACTACGGAACCACATTTTATACCTCAGAACCACTAGGGAACCACATTTTATACCTCAAAACCACTAGGGAACCACATTTTCTACTCCGGAACCACTAGGGAAGCACATTTTATACCCCTGAACTACTAGGGAACCACATTTTATACCCCGGAACCACTTGGGAACAACATTTTCTACCTCGGAACCACTAGGGAACCACATTTTATACCCCGCAACCACTATGGAACCACATTTTAACCTCGTAACCACTAGGGAACCACATTTTATACCCCGTAACCACTAGGAAACAACATTTTCTACCCCATAACCACTTGGGAACCACATTTTATACCCCAGAACCTAGTACAGAACAACATTAACTCCGGAACCACTTGGGAACCGCATTTTATACGCCAGAATCACTAGGGAACCACATTTCATACCCCGGAACCACTAGGAAACCATATTTTATACCCCTGAACCACTACGGAACCACATTTTATACCTCGGAACCACTAGGGAACCACATTTTATACCCCAGAACCACTAGGGAACCACATTTTATACCCCACAACCACTACGGAACCACATTTTATACCTCGTAACCACTAAGGAACCACATTTTATACCCCGGAACCACTAGGGAACCACATTTTATACTCCGCAACCATTACGGAACCACATTTTAAACTTCGTAACCACTAGGGAACCACATTTTATACCCTAGAACCACTAGGGAACCACATTTTATACCCTGGAACCACTAGGGAACCACATTTTCAACCCCGAAACCACTTGGGAACCACATTTTATACGCCGGAACCAATAGAAAACCACATTTCATACCCCAGAACCACTAGGGAACCACATTTTATACCCTTGAACCTAGTACGGAACCAAATTTTATACCTCGGAACTACTGGGGAACCACATTTTATACGCCGGAACCAGTACGGAACGACATTTTCTACCCCGGAACCAATACGAACCAAATTGGGTAGAAACAAGTAATGGTCTTTTTCCAACAGAGAAATTGGTGGTTCTAACTTTATTTTAAAACCCAAGAAAATAATTATACAACCAACATAGAACAACTTGGGTAATTTCTCTGTTTTTTTCAACACAAAACAATGAAAACAATGAAAACCTTGATAAAATGTTAAAACCCAACAAAACTGAAAACCTTCATAAAATGTTAAAACCAAACAAAATATGAAAACTTTCATAAACTGTTAAGCCCTATTCAAGTAGAGGAGCATAGATCTACTTGGAGCTATGTTTATCACCGAAGTTCAAATTTCTCACAAATAATGGTGTTTTTTTTTAACAAAATACAATGGGATTGGAGCTTCCAAATGATGCCAATGGCTGCACTGGGTGTTTTTCACGTTGGATGGGTGAGGAAGAAGAAAGAAAAACGTGAACATAGGGATTAGAGCATAAAAATGGTGGGAAAATGAAAGTGGGGGTATATTTGTCCTAAAACTCATTCTCTCTCACCTGACAGCCCTTTTTTTACAAAATTTAAATATCTACCTTTTATTCACAATTTAGCATAAACTTTGCATTTTTTTAATCATTTGCCCTTGTAATTATAGAGAATAAAAATACAACAAGGTACGATCATTACTCTCTCTCTTTCTCTCTCTAAATGATTTAGATCTTGGAGAAGGTGGACCCCATAAAAGTATGTATGTTTTAAAAGAATACATGGACTTACCTAGTTCAAAGATCCAAACCACTCATTTGTTGGGCCCCAACGTGAAGAGGCATCGCCCATAAAATCATCTCCATAGGATGATCCAAACCCTCCGATCGACCTTTACGAATCAGAGAATTAGAATTCATCATAAAGAGATGATTTTATTTAGGAAAGGCCTATTTACAATGTGGTCCATCAAATGAAGGGTCTGGATAATGGAATAATGTGGTCCGCTATGAATTTTTTTATAATAAATATGAGTGCACGTATTTTATAAAAATAGAGTGGACCCGTCTGGTTCAAAGATCTAAAAGGGTACGTCGCACTTTTCAGCCACCATAATTTTTGGGGCGTCCCTCGACAATTTCAAATAACTCAACTTGTCACATATGAGAGAGAGAGAGAGAGAGAGAGAGAGAGAGAGAGAAGACTATGGTACTAACTCTACTTGAATTACATGAATAAGACAAAATCTGAGCCTGAAATTCCAAGGTTTAAAATTTCAGTTTCAGTACCGGTCTCGGACATTGAAATTTGGAAATTTCGACCGAAATTTGAGTGAAATATTAAATTATATATATAAAAAAAAGATTTTTTGGGTCAAATTTCAGAAAAACAGAAATTTCGACTGAAATTCCAAAATTTCGACCGAAATAAATGACCGTTTCGGTTTTTACCCATTTCAGTGTCGGTCTCCACCGAAATCTGAAATTTTGGACGAAATTTAAAACCATGCTTGCATCTATCATTCCTCAAATTATGTTTATTTTTTTCTCATATTAAAATTGATTGTAATTACTAATTAGGGCAAATCATTAAAAAAATGCAAAGTTTATGCGAAATTGTGAATAATGGGTAGTGATTTGAAATTTATGAAAAAGGTGTTGTCAAGTGAGAGAAGAAGGCTTTTAGGACAAATATACCCCTCCTACCTCTTTTTTCTCTCCACCTTTTTGCACTTATCCATATGCACTTATTACCTTCTCACCTACCACATTCTTCTTCCTCAAGACTTTTCTAACGTGAAAAACTCCATGGAAGGGTTTTGAAGGTTGCCATTTACAACAGGGTTTGGTAATTATGAGGGCTTATTCATGATAAACTTATCGAATGAGTGTTACAAAATGCAGAGAAAATGAATTTTGAGTTTAAAACTGAATTTTGTTGTTTTCCCCATTTTCAAGATAAATCCATTTTCTTTGCATTTTTTTATTCTAAAACATCAAAATCAAGCTTCAATTTATGGTTGCCTGCATGACACTAAGATCACAATGTATATCCCTATTATCCTTCGAATTTTTACTCAATTTGAAAATAAAAATCTTTGGAATTATCCCTATTCTACTGGCTTCCGTCGGAAGTCCGAACAAAACTTCGGACTTCCGAATGGAAGCCAGTATACATAACCAAAATATTGGTTCCATTCGGAAGTCCGAAGGTTTGTTCGGACTTCCGAGTTGGACTTCCGAACAAACGTTCGGACTTCCGACGGAAGACAGTCAAACTTTGTAGTTCGGTAATTGTCATATGTTAGTGCATCCTTTTGGTATTTTTTTCTTAATTTTAATACTTTGCTTCCATTTTTTCGTAATTTTTAGTTCGGAAATTGTCATATGTTAGTGCATCCTTTTGGTATTTTTTTCTTAATTTTAATACTTTGCTTCCATTTTTTCGTAATTTTTCATTTAAAACTTAGCACTTCCGCAACAAATCCGTAATGATTACTATTTTTTGCAAGTAATGATTACTATTTTTTGCAATTATGCTTTTGCTAGCCACCTTTGCACCCATATTACTTCTGCCAATTTTTGCATCAAAGGATGGGCCACAAGCCGAGAAGTTGCCTCGGCAAAGGTGGCTAGCAAATTCCCATACAAAAAAGGGAAATGTTATCCACACTACTGTATTTTGATGAGGGCACTCCTCATTTAATTAAAAGTACGGTATGGCCCCCCATAGGATGATCCAAAGCGTCAATTAGATGGGCCACAGCCTAAATTGGTTGTGTCCCAAAAATCATTTCCATAGGTTGATCCTAACCCTCCGATCTATAGAGGGTTAGGACCAACCCTCTAACATTCTAATCAGAGGGTTAGGATAAACCTACGGAAATGCTTTTTGGGGCACAACCTAAATTGGTTGTGCCCCAAAAATCATTTCCATAGGTTGATCCTAACCCTCCGATCTATAGAGGGTTAGGACCAACCCTCTAACATTCTAATCAGAGGGTTAGGATAAACCTACGGAAATGCTTTTTGGGGCACAACCTATTTAGGCTGTGGCCCATCTAATGGACGGTTTAGATCATCCTATGGTGCGGGCCATACCGTACTTTTAATAAAGTGAGGAGTGTCCTCATCAAAATACGGTAGTGCGGATAACATTTCCTAAAAACATCTTAAAAAATACGGCAAAAATCCGGGTGACATGCGGGTCGACCCGGCCCGTACGGGCCCGGCGTGAGAACCACATTTTCTACTCCGGAACCACTAGGGAACCAAATTTTATACCTCGGAACCACTAGGGAACCAAATTTTATACCTCGGAACCACTAGGGAACCACATTTTATACCCCGGAACCACTAGGGAACCACATTTTCTACCCCGGAACCACTAGAGAACCATATTTTATATGCCGGAACCACTAGGGAACCACATTTTTTACCTCGGAACCACTACAGAACCACATTTTATACCTTAGAACCATTAAGGAACCACATTTTATACCTTGGAACCACTATGGAACCACATTTTATACCTCGGAACCACATTTTATACCCTCGAACCACTACCGAACCACATTTTATGCCTCGGAACCACTAGGGAACCACATTTTCTACCCCGAAACCACCCCGGAACCACTAGGGAAACACATTTTATACCTCGGAACCACAAAGGAACCACATTTTCTACTCCGGAACCACTAGCGAACCACATTTTCTACTCCAGGACCACTAGGGAACCACATTTTCTACCCCGGAACCACTAGGGAACCACATTTTATACCCCGGAACCACATTTTATACCTCTGAACCACTACGGAACCACATTCTATACTCCGGAACCACTACGTAACCACATTTTATACTCCGGAACCACTAGGGAACCACATTTTATACTCCGGAACCAGTAGGGAACCACATTTTATACTTCGGAACCACTACGGAACCACATTTTATACTCCGGAACCACTACGAAACCACATTTTATACCCCGGAACCACTAGGGAACCACATTTTATATCCCGGAACTACTAGGAAACCATATTTTATACCCCAGAACCATTACGGAACCACATTTTATACACCGGAAACACTAGGGAACCACATTTTCTACCCTGAAAGTACTACGGAACCACATTTTATACCCCGGAACCACTACGGAACCACATTTTATACCTCGGAACCACTAGGGAATCACATTTTATACCTCAAAACCACTAGGGAACCACATTTTCTACTCCGGAACCACTAGGGAACCACATTTTATACCCCGCAACCACTACGGAACCACATTTTATACCTCGTAACCACTAGGGAACCACATTTTATACCCCGGAACCACTAGGGAACCACATTTTATACTCCGCAACCATTACGGAACCACATTTTATACCTCGTAACCACTAGGGAACCACATTTTATACCTTGGAACCACTAGGGAACCACATTTTCAACCCCGAAACCACTTGGGAACCACATTTTATACGCTGGAACCACTAGAAAACCACATTTCATACCCCAGAACCACTAGGGAACCACATTTTATACCCTTGAACCTAGTACGGAACCAAATTTTATACCTCGGAACCACTGGGGAACCACATTATATACGCCGGAACCAGTACGGAACGACATTTTCTACCCCGGAACCAGTACGAACCAAATTGGGTAGAAACAACTAATGGTCTTTTTCCAACAGAGAAAATGGTGGTTCTAACTTTCTTTTAAAACCCAAGAAAACAATTATACAACTAACATAGAACAAATTGGGTAATTTCTCTGTTTTTTTGAACACAAAACAATGAAAACAATGAAAACCTTGATAAAATGTTAAAACCCAACAAAACTGAAAACCTTCATAAAATGTTAAAACCCAACAAAATATGAAAACCTTCATAAACTGTTAAGCCCTATTCAAGTAGAGGAGCATAGACCTACTTGGAGCTATGTTTATCACCGAAGTTCAAATTTCTCACAAATAATGGTGTTTTTTTTTAACAAAATACAATGGGATTGGAGCTTCCAAATGATGCCAATGGCTGCACTGGGTGTTTTTCACGTTGGATGGGTGAGGAAGAAGAAAGAAAAACGTGAACATAGGGATTAGAGCATAAAAATGGTGGGAAAATGAAAGTGGGGGTATATTTGTCCTAAAACTCATTCTCTCTCACCTGACAGCCCTTTTTTTACAAAATTGATATATCTACCTTTTATTCACAATTTAGCATAAACTTTGCATTTTTTTAATCATTTGCCCTTGTAATTATAGAGAATAAAAATACAACAAGGTACGATCATTACTCTCTCTCTTTCTCTCTCTAAATGATTTAGATCTTGGAGAAGGTGGACCCCATAAAAGTATGTATTTTTTAAAAGAATACATGGACTTACCTAGTTCAAAGATCCAAACCACTCATTTGTTGGGCCCCAACGTGAAGAGGCATCGCCCATAAAATCATCTCCATAGGATGATCCAAACCCTCCGATCAACCTTTACGAATCAGAGAATTAGAATTCATCATAAAGAGATGATTTTATTTAGGAAAGGCCTATTTACAATGTGGTCCATCAAATGAAGGGTCTGGATAGTGGAATAATGTGGTCCGCTATGAATTTTTTTTTTAATAAATATGAGTGCACGTATTTTATAAAAATAGAGTAGACCCGTCTGGTTCAAAGATCTAAAAGGGTGCGTCGCACTTTTCAGCCACCATAATTTTTGGGGCGTCCCTCGACAATTTCAAATAACTCAACTTGTCCCATGAGAGAGAGAGAGAGAGAGAGAGAGAGAGAGAGAGAGAGGACTATGGTACTAACTCTACTTGTCATGAGAGAGAGAGAGATTGACGTTGCATGAAATGAGGTAACACGTTGCGTAACAACATAGTAATATAATGTTGAACTATGAAAAATCTAAGCTGAAATGAATTGGGGTGGAGTCTTCCTAAATCCTAATTACCACAAAAAATACAAGGCATACAAAACACGAGAGAGATTCACGTTACTGCCTTACTGGAATGAGGCATAGTAATATTATGTTGAACTATGAAAAATCTAAACTGAAATGAATTGGGGTGGAGTATTCCTAAGTCCTAACCACCAAAAATCACAAGGCATACAAAACCCCATATATAAAACCCAACAATCATATCCTTTAGAAGCAACCCATTAACACTTCTCCCACCATTACTGTTCCCCCCATTCGTTCCACCACTGTTGCTCGGACTATTGCCCACAACCGTCGAGTTTCCATTCCCTGAAAACACCACCCAACAAATTTTAACAACCGTTAAAACATAGAGGAAAAAGATATGCTATCCCCTTTTTCTAATTTTCAACTCCTTTTTGTTTGTCTTTTCCCAAACAAAATATCAAAATTACACAAAAACCCACCTAAAAAGAAAAGAAAAGAAAAAACTTGTTGATTACCAGTAGTAGTGTGCGTGCCATTAGTAGTGGCAGCAAATTGTTCGAACACCTTAGCCTCTGGCGAATGTGGAACCAAGTGTAAAAGATCTATACAAAATGACCCGAGCACACTTGCCATGTTAGTAAATAATATATCCATATATTGGGGAAAAAACGAAATAAATGTAATTTCTGCCCCTAAGGGATTTGTTATGGAGTAGGGACCATCCCAGTAGGCATTTCGCGGATGGGCTGTTGCATGTGAGAGCAGCCACCTCAGTTGAATTACATGAATAAGACAAAATCTGAGCCTTTGTGGCTGCTCTTACACGCAACAGCCCGTCCATGATTTGCCTTTTGCGATGGTCCCTAGCAAATCTCTAATAAAAATATTAATGAATAAAAGTTTCCTTTTACCATCCATGATTTAGAAGGAAATGATACGACTATGGTTAGTTTTTAGGGATATAATCATAAATAGGAGGTTCTCTAAATAAATAAAAAATATAGGGTTGGTTCAAGTAGGAAATTTTAGAATTTTTTTTCTATGGGGACTTTTTAGACAATCCTTGCAAGGGAAATGATAAATTGCCACCATAATTTGAGGAAGAGCCAGAGATCTAGGAAGTTGAATCAGAGGATGAGTGACGTCTTGGAACTTGGGGTTAAAGTGGTTCGTGAATCCTTTGTGTTTTCACTTTTGCTTGGATATTGTTTGTAAGGTTAGGTCTTGTCTTTGCTCTCTTTGTATGTAGCCTTATTCTTGCGATTAGGGGTACAACTCGGGTCAAGTTGAGGCCAACCCGAGATAGCATTCCCTTAGCACTAAGCCGACCCAATCTGAGCCTCGGGTTGAGGATGGTCAACCATAACCCATCCTGCCTCCAAATCGGGTCGGGTTGAGTCGAGTTCATCTAGGGCAAAAAACATAATCCTAAGAAAATCATGAAAAAATTAGAGGACGGAGGTTGGGTTTGGGTTGGGTCAGGTTGCCAAGGCCTCAATCCTAACCAAACCCGAAATTAAATCAGGTTGGCTTTTCCAAACCCAACCCTAGAAAATTCCAACCCAACCCGAGCCAAAATCGGGTTGAACCTGTCGGGTTCGGGTTGAGCCCGACCCAAGTTGCTCCCCTACTTGTGATAGGGTTAGTGCTGTGTGTTCGCTGGTTGTAATACTTTTCACATTTTAATAAACCGGAGGGGTCCCCGCCGAACCCCAGCTTACTTATCAAATAAAAAAGGGAAATGATAAATTCGTCTCTTTTCTTTATACGGGACAGCCAACTCCAGTTTATTATGTGGCAGTTAGGCCCATTAAACGCCTCCCGCGTGAAGTACATCAGCCCCCTTTGAGATACAGGGGAGGAGTGGATATATCACTTCCCAGTTCCCATAAAGGTTGTTACAATTCCCAAAATGATATCAACAACCGATTTAAAAAGGGACATGACATCAGTACAACCATGTTTTGATAATTGCACTGACCCATCTTGTCTTCTATTATAAGGGCATCAAAGGGTTACTACAATTCACAAAATGCTCTTACAAACCAATTAGTAAGGAAAAGACCAGCTGCGTTTGTGCAATTATTTAAGAATGGTTATGCTGATTTCATTTCCCTTACTAAAGTGCAAAGAGTAATAATGTCCTGAGAATTGTTGAGGTATAAATGATTAAATAGCACCATCTCTAACAACTTAAGCTTATGGAGTAAATGGTTGTTTCACATGGTATCAGAGCTAGTGCGTCCCAAAATTTTTGCCACTCTTAAAAAAGCTATGAATTACTATTGTGTGTACTTACCGATGCATTGAGTCATGTTCACATTTGTAGAGGAATTGCAAACGGTTGGGAGATTGACGGCCAGGGTGCCATTGATCGTTAAACCGAGCTGTGGAGCATCTCTATCTTTGATGAGGATACAAAGGCATTTCTGGCTCTTCTCCAGGGCTTGCGCCAGAGCCGGGCAACAACCCGGTGCGGGCACCCTTGTGTTTCCCTGTACATAAGAAAGACAAGGGGCGATAGGGATTATCGAATCGGCACACTCGGCCCTATCACTAGCAAAGTCCGATCTCGCAATTCCGATCAACAAAAATACTACAATCAATGGCAATCCGATGGTTGTAATGCCTCTAGCTGTGGCCATGGTTGTGAAGAAAGAGGATGAAGAGCTTGTTGGGTATGAAGTTGTGTAGTGGTCACCCCTTATAAACTATGGGTTTCTCTTCTAAAAGGGAAAGAAATGAGAAAGATAGGGAATGGGTAAGAGGGCCAGCAAATTTTACATTGGTTAAAGATGGAGAATGGACCCATGTGAACATTGACTAGAAGTGCTTGACTTGTAATTGAGAAAATTTGTTCTAGAATAATGATGGATGATTTTAATGGAAAAATACCTAGCCAAGTATATAGGTCACTTTGTGCTTGTCTTTTTGGCAAGCATTTGGAAAGTTTTCTTTGAGCTTATTACAGTTATTAGTCACTTCTGAGAATAATGACCATATTTCTAAAAAGTCCCTAAATACTACAAACTTTTTATTACGAGTTTCACATTTGTAGAGGAATTGAACTGAGTAGTGTTCACGTTTCACGTTTGTAGACGAATTGCATCGAGTCTCGTTCACATTTGTAGAGGATTTGCATCGAGTCATGTTCACATCTGAGTCATCCTTGAAGGACAAATATTCGTAAAAAGTCCCTATTTACCAACACAAAGTATTTATGATTTGGATGATCTCAAAGAGGATCACTTGGAACTCTTTGAAAATGTTCAAAATCCCTTCGACACACAAAATTTTCAAAGAAAGTAAAACCCCTGAGAAATTCTAATTTTGGCGGATCAAATGAAACACAGTGGAAATGAAAATAATAATAAAAAAAAGCTTTTAGGGATCAAATGAAACACACTAAAAATTTTATTCTTTTAAAATTTTCGCCGGGATAGAAAATTTAAAACTCAAAGGGGCATTTTTATAAACAAAAAGTTAGTGTTGCTTGTATGTGAACATAAGTAGCATCAAGGGACTTGTTGGAAATGTTTTTTAAAAGGTTAAACTTTTAGCTTAAGTCATAATTCTTGATGATTAATCGGCATCCATTCTTTCAGCTAAAGATCTAATTTTTTAATTAGTATTAAACTATTAATTGACTGTCAATCGAGGTTTAGAGATTAGCGTGATCAATTCTCCAGCCCACAATTTTTGGTTGGTTGATACCTGTCTCGTTTTTTAGAATCTGTGATTACCCGTGTGTCGCCATGCATAGGATGGTTGTGATGATGTGGGCCCAATCTTAAAATCTCATTTACCCCATGTCATTAAATTAAGCGGGTGATTATTTAAGTGAATGCAGGATTAATTAGTGGAGACATGAGAGGTGAAGAGTAAATGCATTTGAGAGGATGGGGCCCACTTCTAATTGAAAATGTGTTGCTTGAGAGCTTGGCCGCGGCCAGAAATATTTTGGTTCTTGGGACTTTTGTGGAATAAAAAACTTCCTGGGAGATTGGTGGGAAAAAAAACTCTCTGGAAGTATCCCGGTAAAATAAAAATCCCATGTTTGGTTGACCGGACTATGGTGGGAAAAAGGAACCAAAATAACTTTTTTCTTCCCAACAGTTCAAGCAACCAAACAAAGCAGGATTTGAGAGGATGGGCCGACTTCTAATAGAAAATGTGTTGCTTGAGAGCTTGGCCGCCCACAGCCATAGACTTAGAGATAGAGAGACTTGGAAACTGGAGAGACCTCTGAATGTAGACCTTGGAAAATCTCATGCTGTAGTCAGTAGTCTGCACCAATCTTCAATAGACACGTGGGAGACGGCAAATGCAGCCAATTAGAAGGGACCATATTGAATTGAATTTTACTAACACCCTTTCTTCCCCGGTCCACTCCCTCGTAGCGTGAAAGGAGTCAGAAACATGGTTTCAAATTTCAACCGAAATCCATATTTCGGTCAATACCCAAACCAAAATGCTCCGAAACCGAAATTTACCAAATTGACTCAAATTTCCTTAAAAATATATATATATTTTTTACCAAAATCCTGCCCAAAGAAACGACATTTCTTTGTTTTTTACCGGATTTCGGTTGAAATTTTGAGACTTGGGCAGAAATTTGTACCGAGACCGAAATTTAAAACCATGGTACTTATACATGATTTTAAATTTCGACCGAAATTCGACCGACACCGAAATGACGAAAACCCGAAACGGTATTTTATTTCGGTCGAAATTTTGATATTTCCGAAATTTCACCCAAAAAACCTGTTTTTTTAAAGTTAATTTAATATTTCACCAAAATTTCGGCTGAAATTTAATATTGAATAAAATAGTCTTTTCTTTGTTGTACCGGATTTCGACCGAAATTTTAAACCATGCTTATAAAATACACTAAAAGGAGGTGGCCGGGGAAGAAAAGGGGGAAATATATCACTTCCCTTTTACCCATTCAATGTGAAGTAGTTGGCTAATTCTATTTTGATTGCCCATTGATTTATCAGTAGGAACACTCGACACGCAACAATTTGATAGAATTTGAAACGAGTCAAGTGACAGGCCCCACGTGAAAGGACATTTACACCTTCAATATGAACTGCTATCCGTGATATATTAGGCCCTTTTTTCACTTGGGACAGCCGCATCTAGTGCATTTATGACTTCTCTTTTACACTAGTGGGGGCTGTCCCAAGTAAAAATTAGGGGCGAATGTCATTTCTCTTTTGTCTTGGTCGTCTGTTTTTTATCTTCCACGCCCTAAAAACAACGTTAACCAAGAAACATGACAATTGACTAGAAGGATACTTTCTTTTGGAAGTTTTCATACAGTGTATTCTTTAGGAAATTACGTCAAACGGGTCAAAGGGTTCGATTTTGCTTTTCCTAACAAGTTTTTGAACGAAATACCCTTCCACCCTCGAAATACACATTAAGGCATAAAAAATAGATAAAAAAGTGTTCCCTTCTTTTTCTACCAACCCTTCTTTTCCCCTAATCCCCATTAACGCCCGGAACAAAAAAAAGAGAAAAATGTGAGTTTTATTTTTGTCATATTAAGGTTTGTGCTTGTAACCCCTAATATCTCATCTAATATGTTTGATAACTCTGCCTTTTTATGATGGTGTATAAGGGTGTATTAAGGGTTTATAAGGGCTCATAAGTGTTATTAATGTTTGATGGCCCTACCATTGAGTTGAACCCTTGCTATGTATTTCTTAACTGTCGTGATTAGAGTTGTCTACGGGTTTATAAGGGTTGATAAGTGTTATTAATATTTGATGTCTCTGCCATTGAGTTGAACCTTTGCTAGGTATTTCACAACTGCCGTGACTAGGGTTGTCTAAGGGATTATCCAAAAAATAATCTCTTATTTTTTAGCTTTGATAATCCCATAGAAAATATATCACTTCCCTTTTACCCATTCAATGTGAAGTAGTTGGCTATTTCTATTTTGATTGCCCATTGATTTATCAGTAGGAACACTCGACACGCAACAATTTGATAGAATTTGACACGACTCAAGTGACAGGCCCCACGTGAAAGGACATTTACACCTTCAATATGAACTGCTATCTATGATATATTAGGCCCTTTTTTTAACTTGGGACAGCTGCATCTAGTGCATTTATGACTTCTCTTTTCCACTAGTGGGGGCTGTCCCAAGTAAAAATTAGGGGCGAATGTCATTTCTCTTTTGTCTTGGTCGTCTGTTTTGTATCTTCCGGGCCCTAAAAACAACGTTAACCAAGAAATATGACAATTGACTAGAAGGATACTTTCTTTTGGAAGTTTTCATATAGTGTATTCTTTAGGAAATTTCGTCAAACGGTACCTCAAAATATCTGAAATAGTGAGATGGAACTCTTGAATTTCAAACTTGTCAAAGGGTTCCATTTTACTTTTTCTGACAAGGTTTTTGAACGAAATACCCTTCCACCCTCGAAATACACATTAAGACATAAAAAAGGGATAAAAAAGTGTTCCCTTCTTTTTCTACCAACCCTTCTTTTTCCCCAATCCCCTTTAACACCCGGAACAAAAAAAAGAGAAAAAAGTGAGTTTTATTTTTGTCATATTAAGGTTTGTGCTTGTAACCCCTAATATGTACTGGAAACCACCATTTAGGTATTGTAAACCACCTTTAAGTCCATGACCCTATTTTATTCCAATTTGTCCAATTGAAAACACCATAGATAAGCTCCATTAAGACACAACTTTATAGCCTCTTTTAGAGTCTTGAAGTTTATGTTAGAGAGTTTAGAACCCCTGTGGTAAATTATAGAAAAATGCCCGAATCAATGGTTACTCTTCTTTTACAGTATGATGGACATTTGAAGGATGATGTTTCTTGGGACTATGTCGGGGGGAGGAAGACATTGTTATCGGTTTTCCGCCGAATTAATTTTGATGAATTTCAAAGTGCAATCCAAAGAAGAATTGGTATAAAAAAAATGAATGTTTTACTATCGATCAAATGTTGATACGTTGTTGATCTATATATAATCACTTTAATCGACGTTGATGATGATGATATCCTTCAAACAATGTTGATGATGTTTGACAGAGACATGTTCAATTCTGTGATGATATACATAACGAAAACCATAAGTGAGGACGGTATTAATTCTTTGAATTCATCAATGCTTCCCCCAAACAATGTTTGTAGTAGTAGAACCTCTACTAATCCTAACATTCCATTTACTCTGATTCCGCTCCAAGAATGTGCACGCGAAGGAGATAATGTCAAACTTCGCCCGCGTTTTGAAGTGGACTTGCAAAAAGACTACGAAAGTGAATTTGTAAGTGAAGAGATCCTTGATACCAGTATAGGAGTTGGTCCAGGAGAACGCAGCATAAGGTATTTTTGTTCTTTGGTAATCTTTCAAGACTTCCATAGTTCAAATTATGAATTAATCATATGGATCGAGGCTGATTATATATTTTCGAACTATACAGGTCTCGATTTGACTTAAATGAAACTAGGGCTGGCAATTTCACCCGAAAAAGCGGGGATCCGCCCCGCCCCGCCCCGTTTGGGGAGGGGATTCCCCGATTTGAAAGGGGAAGGGGATTATAAAAATTTCCCGGTGCGGGGAGGGGAAGGGGAAGGGGATGGAGTTGTCCCCGCCCCGCCCCGACCCGCCCCGCTAATTAATGCCATTTTTTTGTAAATTTTTATGTATTTTTTTTAAGGAAAACTACTAGAAACTCTGTGGATCGGCTACAAGATTCCCCCAAACATAAACTTAGCTTGTCTTTTCCTTTTAATTAGCTTCTGAGAGCATTTTGGGAACTATAATAACCTTTTCTCAGATGTTGAAATAATAAAGACAAGCTGAGAGCCTGAGACGCTGAGTGTATGCAATTATCAAAAAATCGTAGTGCCAACAAAATTTTAGGGTTGGATTGCAGGTTTTAATTTTCAACAAGAAAAATTTAGCTACTAGAAATTTGTTTCATGTCAGCACTAGACTGAATTGCAGTTAAAGAAATAAGTCATTTGTTGATTTTGTTCTCTTCTCCATTCTCATTTCTCATGCTCATCTGGGGGTTAACATGCTATACAGAATGAACTAATGAACATTATTTTGCGTGTGTGAGCGCCCACTTATGGACTTTTAAAGTTCATTGTGACTACTGAAATAGTTACTTTTTGCACATTGGCTGTCTGTTAATGAAGGTAATCCTGGTGCTCATTTCCTATTTATCATTCCATAATTTATGCAGAAAATTGCTGAAAGATGAGGTCCTGTTGTTATTTATGTTTGTTGTCTCATCCATGCATTTCTGATTTTGTCCATCTGTTTGTTGATCACATGAATAGAATCATAGCATTCATCACAATATTGTCTGTAATGGACGTAGAAGAAAGAAGCTCTGTTTGCTGGTTTGATTGGGTTCCAAAGAGGGGGCGGGGCGGGGATTTTGTCCCCGAAGGATGCGGGGAGGGGAAGGGGAAGGGGAAGGGGAAGGGGATTAGATATTCCCCGCGGAGAGGGGAGGGGGATTCCCTACCATCCCCGCAGAGGGGAAGGGGAAGGGGAGGGGGAAAATTCCCCGCAGAGGGGAAGGGGAAGGGGACCCCAACATCCGGCCCCGACCCGCCCCGTTGCCACCCCTAAATGAAACATTGGCAAGTGGTTTGCATGCTAACCATGTTATCAGAGGTATGGATGAGTTACAAAATGTTGGAGATCAACGCAACATAGGGTATTTTTGTTCTTTGGTAATCTTTCAAGACTTCCATAATTCAAATTATGAATTAATCATATGGATTGAGGCTAATTATATATTTCTGAACTATACAGGTCTCGATTTGACTTAAATGAAATATTGACAAGTGGTTTGCATGCTAACCATGTTACCGGAGGTATAGATGAGTTACAAAATGTTGGAGATCATGAAGTGGACGTCAATAATGTTTTTGAAAATGATTTCTGTGTAAGATGTTTAGATTATGAAGAAGAAAGAAATGATGATAATGATGATGATGATTATGATGATCATGAAAACATCGTTGTTAGTCAAACCGCTCAACCTATCAACAGAGGCTACAACAGAGGCTTTCCTATCAGAGGGGGTACTCCTATCAGAGGTGGTACTCAATCGGTTCTGAGTGACGGTAGTGGGCCAATGGAAGTATATGACATGTTTGTTGGAGCCAAGAGATAGAAGCTGATACATTAAAATTTGACCAGTTAACAGTTGGGGCAATGTTTTATAACATGAGACACTTCAAGAAGGTTGTTCGAGAATATGATATTCGACAGAGATTCATCTTTAAGAAGGCAACGTCATCATGCAAAAAGTACTCCGTTCGATGCAAGGAAGATGGTTGCAAATGGCGTATAACGGGTGTGAATCATATGATTTTTGTGGTAGTGAAGTTGTTTGTTGCGGACCATACGTGTACAGCTAAAATAAGGGGCAATGATCACCCACTCGTTACAGCAGCTTGGGTAGCTGAGATATGTTTACGTTTATTCGCTCGCCCAGAGGACGTCTGTCCGTAAAGTCCCTTGAAACTACAAATTCCGTCGATTTGATAACTCGAACGTGTAGTTGTCGTGCCTTCCAAACATATGGACCTCCGTACGGACATGCAATCGCAGCTATTAACATCACAGAATTCGAGCCGTATGATTACTGCGACGAATGTTTTGATGCAGAGAGGTATCAGGATACATATGCTAAGGTTGTACACGCAACACTAGATCGGACACAATGGCATGAAAATCCTGAACCGTTGATGACAATATTACCACCGCTTGCGAAGCGACTCCGCGAAGGCGACGTACGAGAAGAACGGATAGCGAGTTGAAAGGTGGATTACATTACAAGTGCACCCGATGCCGACAACTTAGTCACAATAGAAGAAGTTACAAAGAACCTCCCGTCGTCGGACCGAATCTCGACGAAACTGCTATTGGACCTTCTGCACCAATACTCATGAGGTCGGGCATACCTTGTTAAGCTCCCTTCTTTGCATAAGGGTGTGGTTTTTTTGAGGAGAAGTTGCATATGATTTTTTTATCTACTCATATACTCTTATGAATTTTTTTGTTATTTTGTAAACAGTGCCTGTATTCAGATACACTTATAAATTTTTAGGAGTAGAAGTCACCCTGTTTTTGAAACGGTAACGGATCGATTGCTCAGTTATTACAGTGGGTCCCACAGTTTAGCATAACTCGGCCTGATATGGTCAAGTAATAATAGAGGTCCCCTCCATCCCTAGTGATTTCTAAATTTTCATATGTGATACTCCCATTTCATCTCTTGGTCACCCCATTTTCATATGTGATACTCCAATTTTCCTTGACCTCGTAACCCCTTCCAAGCCCAACAGACATGAACCAAAAAGTTTCCAGGTGTGATAACCCCCCATTTCATCTCTTGGTCACCCAATTTTCATATGTGATACCCCCATTTTTCTTGACCTAGTAACCCCTTCCAGGCCCAACAGATAAGAACCGAAATTTTTCCAGGTGTGATACTCCATTTCATCTCTTGGTCACCTCATTTTCATATGTGATACCCCCATTTTCCCTTACCTGGTAACCCCTTTCAGGCCCAACAGACATGAACCAAAAAATTTTCAGGTGTGATGACCCCATTTCATCTCTTGGTCACCCCATTTTCCTTGACCTGGTAACCCCTTTCAGGCCCAACAGACATGAACCGAAAATTTTTCAAGTGTGATAACCCCATTTCATCTCTTGGTCACCCCATTTTCATATATGATACCTCCATTTTCCTTGACCTGGAACCCCTTCCAGGTAAAAGAGGGTTGTAAGCCTGTAATATTTTTAAAATAAACAAAACCGCCTGAGGGGTATTTAGTTAAAAAAAAACATGTCAGAAAAAGTAAAATGGACCCATTTCACAAATTTGAAATGTGGGGGTACCGTTTCACTATTTTTGCTATTTTTTGGACCCTTTTGACCAAATTTCCTATTCTTTATAGAATAAAGTGGGACCTACATTATTATAGGATCCCAACGTGGTCTCTTGGGCCTTAACAAAGTAGGCTCTGCCTTAAAAATTATCTCCATAGGATGATTCCAATTCTTGGATCTGTTGAGCTTTCTATAATGTCCTGTCCTACTACATATCAGCCCTAGGATCATACCATGTAGATGATATTTGGAGCACGACCTATTTAAATTGGGGCCCAACAAATGAAAGGTAGATTTAGAACGATAAAATCCATTTAAAAGTGGTGAATTGTATTTACACCATCAAAATGTATTCAATTTAAGAGTGGTAAAACCTATTTAAGAGCGGTAAATAGTATCTGTAACTGCAAGGCTTATCCGGAGTTTGTAGGAGCAGTAAAACATAAGAATGGTAAAATCTAATCTAATCTAATCTAATCTAACTACTATATATAAAGGCAAAATGATGAGTTAAGTTCTTCCACCCTTTGCCGTTATTTCCGCTTGTGTCCCACTGCCATAATTCCAATTGTATCCCACATGTAAGGGCATTTGTGTCATTTGCCGTTATTTCCTCTTGTGTCCACCTTTTGATCCACACGTCAGCATTACTCTAACATCTGTCTCTATGAGAAATTATTTGAGGGTAAAATCGCAATCTACATACGAAAAGTACCGACACAGGGTACCTGTCTATGACAATTATGGCAAAAAACTACCAAGAAGAAGTAAAGACATATGACAATGATGAAAGAACTACTTTATATTACTCATGCAGGACACTTGTAAAATATTGATGGATTTCGGGCACCTGAAGAGGAACAATAATTATGGAAACCCCTATCGATTGGAGGGCTAGGATTAGCCTATATCGATTGGAGGGCTAGGATCAACCTATGGAAATGGTTTTACGGGCACAACCGATTGATGTTGTGTTCCATCACATGACGGTTTAGATCAACCTATAACCCTCTATAGATCGGAGGTTCGGATCAACCTATGACAATTATTTTTGGGGCACAACCTATGTAGGAAGTGGCCCATCCAAAGAAATTTCTTTTCTTTTTGTCTGGGATTTACACATCAGCATTACTCTTCTACCATTAACCCCTTTGTTGATATCTAACATCTATCTCTATGAGAAATTATTTCAGGGTAAAATCGTAATCTACATACGAAAAGTGCCGACACAAGGTACGGGCCATACCATACATTTTAATAGAGTGAGGAGCGCGATCATCAAAATACAGTGAGTAGTGCCATTATAAAATATGGTAATGAGAACATTAGCACTATATATAATTCCAAACCTTCATTGTTACCTGGATGTTCCCACACAGGTCGGGTTCAACCCGAATTTGGGTTGGGTGGGGTTAAGCTTTTTCGCAAATCAGGTTGGGTTGGGAAAAATCAACCCCAATTGGAAATCGGGTTGGGCTGTCGGGCAACTCGACCCGACCCGAAACCCTAATTTGGGTTCCATATGAAGAAGTTCTATATATGTGTGTTTTTCTTTTTCAACATTGAAATAGTCTCCACAATCCAGGGTTGGGTTGGGAAAAATCAACCCCAATTGGAAATCGGGTTGGGTTGTCGAGTAACCCGACCCGACCCGAAACCCTAATTTGGGTTCCATATGAAGAAGTTCTGTATATGTGTGTTTTTCTTTTTCAACATTGAAATAGTCTCCACAGTCCACAATAGACAGTTTGGATAATCCTATGGTGCGGGCCATACCGTACTTGAATAAAGTGAGGAGTGTGATCATCAAAATATAGTAGTGCGGATAATACTTCCCTTTGTTAACTGTTAGTCCCTGTTTGGTTTGGATTTTGAGAACCGATTGTGAGTTAAAAACTGATTATTGTTGACTCACTATTGGATCTCAAAATTCAAAACAACTCGGCTTTAGTTGAGGTGGTCAACAATTGGTACCATATCAAATCGGGTCAGCCCGACCCAACCCAACCCGAATTAGGTTGGGTTGACACCCAAGTTGCACCCCTAACGATGACGAAAAAACTACTTTTCCTTATTCACTATGTGCGGGTCAAATTACAGAAATGTTGATATTACGAATGCAGGACACCTGTAAAAATATTGATAAATTCTGGGCACCTTAATAGGAACAACAATCATGGAAACCTCTATAGATTGGAAAGCTAGGATCAGCCTATGGAAATGATTTTACGGGCACAACCTATTAATGTTGTGTTCCATCACATGGACGGTTTAGATCAACCTATGATGTGGTATGTACAATTTTAAATGGATAGCACGTGCATCGCACGTGCATTTTTACTAGTTAATACAAGGACAAAACATAAACTTAATTAGAACTACTGTATTTTGATGAGGACAATCCTCACTTTATTCAAAGTACGGTATGGCCCGCACCATAAGATGATCCAAACTGTCCATTAGATGGGCCACAGTCTAAATAAGTTGTGCCTCAAAAATCATTCCCATAGGTTGATCGATCCTAACCCTTCAATCTATAGAGGGATAGGATCAAGCCTCTAACATTCAGATCGAAGGGTTAGGATAGATCAACCTATGGAAATGATTTTTGGGGGCACAACCTATTTAGGCTGTGGCCCATCTAATGGACGGTTTGGATCATCCTATGGTGCGGGCCATACCATACTTTGAATAAAGTGAGGAGTGCCCTCATCAAAATACAGTAGTACTGATAACATTTCCCAAAAAAAGTTTATTATCATTACTTTCTGTTCTTCCGCATTTTCATGGTTTTTATTCTTCATCTTCCTTTACTTTTTTTACACGTTTTCGGATTAGTTTTATTTTGTTCCATTCTTGATATTTTGTATAGATTTTTACCTATTTTCGAATATAATATGACTGAAAAACTTGGTTCCAAACCAATAAATCGAACCGAACCGGGCCTTTTGGTTTGGTTTTTCTGGGCAATGGTTCGGTCATGGTTAAGACTTTTACCAAACCGATCCCATCACCCCCTTCCTGCACAAAAAAAAAAAAAAAATGGCACCTCCCTTCTTTTGTCTTCTTATTAGAGGGAATTTTTGCCATTTTGGATGGTCTAGGGGAATCATGTCAATGCAGTCACCTAAGGGTATCAAACCTAGATATAAATGTAACATAAAAGCCTCATTTGAGGGAGGATTTTGTTTTAAGCTGTGCAAAGCTACAGATTGCAGAGAAAGGAGAGGGCTGGAGTGTTAGAGAGAACGAGTAGAAGAGAGAGCTAAGAGTTGAGGAAGAGAGAAAACAGAGAGGAGAGAAGGGAAGGAAGGCAAAACCGAACCGGTCAAAATTGGTTCAGTTTGGTTCGGTTATACCCCCCATCAGTTCGATTACGGTTTGGATTTTTTCCAAACCGATGGGATTGGTTCGGTTCAAAAAACCTCCATGAACCGAACTGGACTGAACCATGTGCAGCCCTAGTTTGACTTCGACCACTGAACTTGAAAAAATAAGACGACGACAAAAGACAGGAAGAAGAAAAGGGGGAAGAAAGAAAAATTCAAAAAAATACATAGGATAGGAAGAATACAAAACGAAAAGAAAAAAGAGGTAAAAGCATGGGAAAAAAAAATTAGAGAAATAAAAGAGGAAAAACCATGGGAAGAAAAAAAATGGAGAAATCAAAGAGGAAAAAGCATGAGAGAGAGACTTCGGTCATCATCTGAAAAACAAACGAACCAATTGGGGCAAACTTTGGTATCATTTGACAAACAAACCTAAACAAACAAACCCACAAGTGTGTATGTGCATATGCCGGGATAATAAACTGTACTACAAATAAAGAATGCAAAACCGAAGAGCAAGAAAGATAATAAGTGCAAGCACAAACTAAACCACAACACCAAATTTACTTGGAAAGCCCTCCAAAAGAAGAAAACAATGGGACAAATCCAAGAAAGATCCACTAAAATAAAAGAATAGAATATCATATTATTTTCCTTCTCAAGTTCTCTGTCCTAAACTTGAGGTTTATCATAAATATGAAAAGACAAGAAAGACAGAGAGATACAAGGTTACCTCAAATCACTTTTCTCCCCGCCACGAAACACCAAAGAATTAGGGGTGCAACTCGGGTCGGGTTGGGTCGGGTTGAGGCAACCCGACCCAAACCGAGGAGCTCAACCTCGAACCCTAACCCAACCCAAGCCGATTCTCAACCCGGCATGGCTAACCCAACCCAACCCAAATTGGTTTTTCCCTAACCCGAACCTAACCCAACCCAACCCGAATTCCCAAGTTGGGTCAGTTTAGACACTTCAGATGAAATATTTAGGAAGGGAAATGGCATCCAAGTTCAAAACCCAAGGGGAAAAAAACACTAATAGAACATGTGCACAGATTAAATAACTGCAAATGAAGCAAGGAAAGCATGACAATCACAATCACAAGGACATGCACCCTCTGTATCTCCACCTCATCTACACAACAGCAGCCATCTCTCCAGAGAATTATAGTTTTAAGGACAAAAAGTAGAAAAAAATAAAACGTCAAAAACTAAAAAAGCCAAAAAAAAATGTTAATGTTTGCCGGGTTCCGGGTCGGATTGCCTGATGCCCAACCCAACTCAAATTTTGGTTGGGTTGCCAAATCCCAACCCAGACCCGAACCCAATCCGAATTTTGTCAACCCAACCAGCCCAAAAATCGGGTTGAACCCGTCGGGTTTGGGTTCAACCCGACCCAAGTTGCACCCCTACAAAGAATAAGCCTTCTAACGAGTTGGATATGATCCGGTGTACAACCACAACAATACCCACTTTCCGTATAGAAAACCTCGAGGTTGGAGATAGAAAACTAGTCAAGGCACTGTTAACAAGTAAGAATAGTCATGAAGCAATGTACTATTCTTCTTCTTCAAGTGCCTCAAACGAGGATGAATTTGATGGCTTCAAAACTTCCCTGGGAATACACCCTGAGAAAACACATTTTTTTCTATACTTTTTTCATCTCTTATCGAGTTTTTCCTTTCTCCCACGACATCTCATATCTCATCGCTCTCTCCCTTTTTAAAATAAGATCCTATTTCCCATTACAATTAAGAAACTCATAGTGGGTGTGTGTGTAGATATATGGCCCGTCTCATGGGATGGACGCCAACAATCTCCCCCTTTAGACCTATGAGGAGGGATACCCCATAGTTAATGCTCACATGATGCTCATCCCTACCAAGTTTCTGCATAGTTCAAGCTTCTCCTTTGGCACTGTCATCGTCATCATATCGAATGGTATATATGAATTCTCCTTTGGCACTGTCTTCGTCATCATATCGAATGGGTTTCAGTCTATATGAATCTTCTCAAACATCGTGAGTTCATTCTCTAGCACATCTCTCATTGAGTGATCTTCAAGTTAATATTGTAACAATGATCCTTTAGTAAACTAGTAAACTTTTAAGTTCTCTATTAATATAGAATCTTAATCATAAAAGGACACACATAAGAATCAAAATAACCTACAAGGGTGTCTGTGCATATGCCGGGAAAAATAAATCACACCACAAATAAAGAAAGCAAACCCGTAGGGCAAGAAAGATAATAAGTGCAGGCACAAGCCAAACCACAACACCAAATTTACGTGGAGAACCCTTCGGCATGAAAGAAGAATCACATGAAAAATCCGATAGAGATCCATTAAAATAACAGAATATTATACTATTTTTTCGTCTCAGGTTCTTTGTCCAAAACTTGAGGTATATAATACATATGAAAAAGCCAGAAACAAATAGAGAGAGATATGGTTACCTCACAAATCACTTTTTCTCCCCTCCAAGAAACACCAAAGAATAAGCCAAATGACCGAGGATACAATCACAACAACACCTACTTTCCGGGTAGAAAAGATTCAGGCTATAGATAACAAACTTGCCAAAGCACGCTGTCATTAACTTGTGAGAATAGTCCTGATGCGATGTGCACTTTTTCAAAACGCTTGAAACCAAAATCGAATTGATGGCTTTAAAACTCCCCTGAGAACACACCCTGAGAAAATCACACTTTTTCTGTACTTTTTTTCTCGCTTCTTTTTTCTCGCTTCTTTTTTCTCTTTCACACTTCTTTTTCTCATCGCATCTCACGTCTCATCTTTCTCTCCTTTTTTAAAATAGGATTCTATTTCCTATTATAATTTGGAAACTCATAGTGTTATGTGTGGGTATATTGGCCCATCTCATGGGATTGACCCCACAACAATCTCCCTCCCTAGACTTACGAGGAGGGCTCCCCTGTATTTGGTGCTAACATGAAAACATGGCCGCCAAGGCTCTACATAGCTCATGTTTCTCCTTTGACATTGTCTTTGTCATTATATCTGATGAGTTTCGGTTTGTATGAATCATGTCATGAGTTCAGTTCTCTAGCACATCTCGTATCCAATGATACCTGACATCAATATGCTTAGTTTTTGAGTGATAAGTATCATTCTTATATCCATATCGCTTTGACTGTCAGTTTAGCACATACTTTGGTTCAAGTCCAATTCTTGAAGACACCTCTTCATCCACAACATCTCATTGTCGGCTTCAACACCTCTATATACTCAACTTCTATACTCGACTTCTAGAGTGGATAAAGCAACAAACTTCTACAACTTAGACGTCCGTGAAACGGCTCTCCTTGCAAAAGTAAATTAGTCTAAAGTAGACTTCCTGGTGTCCAAGTCACCAGTCATATCTGCGTTTGTGTAACCCTGTAACACAGGTTGCGAGCCTCCAAAACACAAACACAATTTTCATGACCCTTTTAAGGTACCTGAAAATCCATTCCATTGTGGCCCACAAGAAGCCCGCTAACCACACTGACGACATGTGCAATATATTGCCTTGTGCAAACCATAGCGTACATCACTCTCCCTAAAATTGATGCATGGGAACTTTCTCCAGTTATGATTTCTCCTTCTCAATTGAAGGACACTACTTGGAAGATAGCTTGAAGTGATTAGCAAGCGGTGTGCCAACTGTCTTAGCATCTTTCATATTGAACGTGTCAACTGTCAAGTACTCATTCAATCTACTTTTCTTGTGACAAACATAACTTAGCCTTCTTGTAAAAAATTATCCCCATGCCCAATATTTGCTCTGTTAATCCTAAGTCCTTCATGTCAAGGATTCGTTAAGCTCCTTTTTCAACTTATTAATCACATTAATATCCTGACCCACAATTAGCATGTCATCGACATAAAACAAAAGAATATTTAAGTTAGTTACAGAAAAGTATTTAGAATAGACAAAACATTTGTTCTTTTATATAATCTTGACCGACTATGAATGAGTCAAATTTCTTGTACCATTGCTCGGGGCCTGTTTCAACCTCTAAAGGCTATTCAACTCGCAAACTGTGTACCTTACCTTTTTCAAATCCCTTTGACTGCACCAGGAAGAAAAGTAGTTTTAACATCTAATTACTCAAATTCCAGGTCTCGACTTGCAATTAAACCTAATATCACTCTAATCGATGTCATTTTTACCACGAGAGAAAAGATCTCATCAATACCCTGTTTCTGCCTGAAACCTTTCACTACCAATCTTGTCTTATATCAACTTGATGTTTTGTTCTTATGCAAGGCATCCATTTCCTCTAAATAGTTTTCTTCCACTCACAATTATGCTTGTCAACTTGGGCTTCTTAAAAAACTTTCAAGTTCACCCTCATCTATAAGCATTACATATTCGGCAGGAGACTATCTTTTTGAAGGTCATTTCTCAAGTGGATCTTCTCGAAAGAACTATTGATCATTCTCGGGGCTCTTGAGGATGGTGCTCAACATTATCATATACCGGCGCATCATTTTCAATTTCTTGACATTGGTCTTCTTGGATCTCTTCTCCATCTTCAACATGCGACATTGGAGGAACTGAAGTAAGATCGGGTACATCACCCACAACTTGCGGCTTCTCAACTTAATTAAAGTCTTCAATGGTCTGATCTTCATGGAAAACCATATCTCTACTTCTTAGCATTTTTGTATTTTCTAGATCTCATAATCTGTATCAAAACTCATCATCTCCATAACCCAGAAAGATGCAAGGTATAACCTCGTCATCAAGTTTAGACCTTTTTTCTTAGGTGCATGCATAAAAATCTTGCAGTCGAACACATTTAAGTGAGAATAAGAGACTTCTTTCCACCCATACCTGTTTTCGGGATATGATCATCTAAAGGAAATGGAGATAGATTAATTAAGTAAAATTTTGTTCCTAAATCCTCTCCCCAAAACGATTGAGGCAAGTACGTCATAGAGAGCATGCATCTAAATCTCTCCACAATGACGTGATTCATCCTCTCAGCTACACCATTGTGTTAGGGGTATGAGGACCTAGCTTCTCACGTCTCATCCCATGTTTAGCATAGTATCTGTCAAACACATAGAGGTATATTCTCCCTCACTATCAGTGCAAAGATACATCAATAGTCTACCTAGTTCTCTTTCAACCACAGCATTAAAAATTTGGAAATGTCTCACAAATCACTTTTCTCCCCTCCAAGAAACACCAAAGAACAAACCTTCCAACGAGTTGCATATGATCCGGTATACAACTGCAATAATATCCACTTTCTAGGTAGAAAACATTCAGGTTTGAAATAGAAAACCTGCCCAAACACTGACCTTAACCTGTGAGAATAGTATTGATGCAATTTATCTTCTTCTAACCGCTTCAAACCGACATCAGTTTGGCTTCCAGATGGCTTCAAAACTCCCCTGAGCACAACGCCCTTAGAAACACACACTTTTTCTGTACTCTCTCTCTCTCTCTCTCTCTCTCTCTCTCTCTCTCTCTCTCTCTCTCAAATAGGATTCTATTTAGTCTGGCGTGTTCGGATAAAACAAAAAACATGCAATAATTGTGAAGTTATAATAGTAATATTCCGAACAAAAAAACATATAAAAAAGATCTAGAAGTGTGAGAGAGAATCCTTAAGTTGGACACGAGTAGTTGGCCCATTTTTAGAAGGGATAAAAATAACTCATCAACAGATACATCAGATCTTTTTTATTCATATGTTGAGTCAACAAAGGCTCTCAGGCTTACAAGCATGCCCTTTGGCCTCCAAAACTGATCTGCGAACCCATATCATTCATATCTATAAAGCTTTGGTGAGGGGAAAAGAAAATCTCTAAATATATTGAACATATGATGGATAATTTCTGAATAATATTTATACTAGATAACGGCCAGAACATGAATAACCCAAAAATTTCAATAAAGACATTTCATAATTTTCTATGAAACAAAAACGGCATGATACATGTAGATCAATGCACTCCTTAAGCAATCATCTGGAAAGAGACTACAAGGAGCGGGATCTACCACCGTCGGATCCATCTCTTTGACGGTATTAACTTATCCATCAGCTTCTCTCAAAGAAAATCACCAATTCAAGGACCTACAACAGACGGCGTCGTACACAAAATTAGGCCATATACAAACTAATGCTGTATGGAATTTTAACACAAGAATGACGAGAAGTTCAGCACAAGTACTAGCATCCCTTGACATATTTTTTCTGAGCTCAAAATTATTGGTTAAGATGTTGTTCAGTTTAGTGGACAGGGGCTTGCAGTAAACATAACTACACATTGGTTTCAGTGCATATTATTATTAGGGAAATGTTATCAGCACTACTGTATTTTGATGAGGGCACTCCTCACTTTATTAGAAGAACGGTATGGCCCGCACCATAGGATGATCCAAACCGATACCTAAATAGGTTGTGCCTCAAAAATCATTTCCATAGGTTGATCCTAACCATCCGATCTAAATGTTGGGAGGGTTGATCCTAACCCTCTATAGATTGGAGGGTTAGGATCAACCTATGGAAATAATTTTTGGGGCACAACCTATTTCGGCCGTGGCCCATCTAATGGACGGTTTGGATCATCTTATGGTGCGGGTCATACCGTACTTTTAATAAAGTGAGGAGTGCCCTCATCAAAATACAGTAGTGCTGATAAAATTTTCCTATTATTATTATTATTATTATTATTATTATTATTATTATTATTATTATTATTGAATGATTTCAGTGCATATTATCTATAACACTAATATTTCAAAATCTTGTATTAAGCCAAAGATGAGGACTTCCAACAGGTAAGGCCCTCATGCTAACCTAAGATGGGATCCAACTTGGACTTCCAAACAGCTTACAACAGATTGGGCTTTCCAATACTTTTGCAGGTCAGATTGTCTATGACATCGCATGGATTTAAATGACGGAAATACAAATAAAGCTAAATAAAGTCATGGGATTGGATAAAAAACAACTTAGAACAGAGAAATGCCTGTTGTGTGATTCTGGAATCCTCGGGATTTTCTTGAAGTAATGACTGGTGTAGGTATCTGGAATCCTCCCAGCTGTGTTACTGGGGCTAATGCAGTTTTGCTTGGGAGAGTGGATCCCTATGGAGGCCCCTATCGCTTAGCTAGTGGTGCTAATCTTATCCCATGGGAAGCAGGGAGAGCAGAGGGTACCAGGTTGATGGAAGGAGGTCCTAGCAAGCCACATCAGGAGCAAGGGTGGATGATCTCAAAAGGGAAGAGAGCAAAAAGAGTAGACCGAGTTCATCGAAGAAGGACAGAAGGAGGGTTAGGGGATTGGCGGTGCTGCAGGTGTGGCTTCAAAAACTTCAAGAAAAGATTAGTGTGCTGGGAATGTAAAAAAGTGTGGTCAGGGAGAGACTTCAACTTTCCCTTTCAGAAGAGAGACAAGGGTCCAGAACCGGGGAGCTGTCAAGGGGAGATTTCGCCGCTAACTTCTGAAGGTGTGGCCATTAACTTAGAAGTTATTTCCTTGAAATCCATAAGTAATGCGGATATGGGTATCTGGGGTTGATTGGATCTGGATGGTCTGGAGATCTTCCGGCAATGGAAGAATGGTTATCTAAAAGAATTGACGGTCATGGGAAGGTAATGGTGTATAAGATTGCTGAAAGGGAGATTCTGGTCATCCTCCAAGCGGGGGTTGACAGAAGGATCTCAATGGAGGTGTGGAAGAAAGCTATCAATTCCCCTTTCCGTGAAATCTCGTTATGGCTAGATAAATTCAAAGGGGATCAAAGTTCTCAATGGTGGTCAATAGAAGGGGTACCGCCTGAGGTGTGGTGTGAGGAGAACTTTGTAAAAGTAGGAGAAAGGATTGGTAAGGTTTTGGAGTTGGATTCTTCCTACAAGGCCGGTTCTGGATATGCAAGGGCTAGAATGCTAATAGTCACAGAAGGAGTCCCTGGTCATGAAGTTGTTTTGCAAGTTTCTCTTAGGGGTTCTATCAGATGGGTTAGAGCGTCTCGAGAGATGGAGGTGGAAGGTATTCTGGAATCTGAGGAAGAAACCTCAAATGAAAGTGGTTCGTTGGGAAGTTTAAGTGATAGAGAAAGCTCCCTGGGTGATGATAATCAAAGCTTGGAGGGGGGATTAATGGCGGTTGGTGAGGTGGGTGACAGTTTCGTTAGCATTCCCGAGGTAGGCAGAGAAGCTGAAGGGGCGCATGTTAGCATGGAAGGCTATACTGCACCACAGAGGGTGTACGTAGCCTTCACAGACCTGGCGGCTTTTTTGAATTTCAAAACGGTGGGTCTCCTAATGCTTACAGGTGGCGTAGCATTATAGGTGGGAACCCTATCGAGACGGCAGTGGTGGACCCCACATCTGTTTTGAGTAGATATGGTGAATCTTTGAATGTTTATCCCTTTGACTGTGATCTTACGATGGCCCAATTATCGCCAAGTATCTCTTGGGCCTCTTCTGGTGGAAGCCCATTAGGAGAGACTAATCATTGGGCCTTGAACTCTTTAGAGGCCTCTGGTGATAGTATTCTGCAAAATAGCCCTCGGACGGTTCGTTATTTTCAATCGGGTTCTTTTAGAATTCAAGTGAATGGGTCCAAAAATGAAGGGTCTTTTCTGTCCTTAAGCTCTCTGTGCGAACAGACAAGGGATAGAAGAAATATAGGTAATGAGGATTTTAGAGCTTCTTTGATGCTGCAAAGAGAGGTTTCTAATCCTGAAAGGGAGAGAAGGTCTTGGGTTTTATGTCGGAGATGCAGAAACGTGGAAGAATTGCTTTGTGCTTGGACTTTGAGGAAGAGGAGCAGAGTTTCTTCGAAAACAGCCTCATGGACAGGGGTAGTGGCGATCTCATGGGGGAGCAAACTCTGGAAGAGCAGAGAGGTTACTCCTTATGTGGGGAATTTGATAAGAGAATTAGTTAGTAGTCTAAATGCCCAGAAGTCCACGTCGAAATCAAGGTATAAGGGGAGGAGAAGCCTCTCTATTTCGTTGGAATCCTCCGATGAGGGCCCAATTATGAAAATATCAGTTGAAAATTTGGTGAATGCATCTATGGTAGATATTATTGGTGTGGGTAGTATCATCGAAGATTGCTTTGGAAAGCTCAGTAGCATGATTGGGTGTATTCCTAGTGAAAGGGTAAATTGCCAGGAGGGAAGTCTGGCGAGAGTAAATCACCTTTCACTGGTTCCTGGGGTCTGTGAGGGGGTTTGTCTTGACCCTAGGGTTGAGGGGGGTGGAAATGATTTTTGGGATGGGAAGTTAGAGCTGGCGGTAGGGGTTTTCAAGAATTTGGGGGTGGTAGCATCTGGGGGTGAGGAGAATCTTAAGGACCAAATTAGATCCTTAGAGGCGAGGGATAGGGAAGCTCAAGACTATGCTAAGAGATCAGCTGAGTCAGCCAAGAAGAAGGAAAGAGAATTAAAAAGGTTAGAGTCTGGGATCAATTACAGTGGAGGCCAGTGTGAGGAGAGGTCTGGTATTGAACAGGGAGGAAGAATAAGTGAAGGCCACAAGGGGAGGAATACCTCTAAAAAAAGTAATCCATGAAGATTGTGTCATGGAATTCAAATGGGTTGGGGTCGCAGGGGAAGAAATTGCAAGTTAAGGAGCTGGTAAAGAATGTTAAACCGGATTTGATTTGTCTGCAAGAAACAAAGTTAAATGTGGTGACGAGAGGGGTCATTGAGGGTATGGGCCCCAGGGAGGAGTGGGAGTTTGACTTTATTCCGTCTCAAGGGGCTTCTGTAGGAGTTGTTGTGGCATGGAAGGATAGTTGTTGGAAGAAAATTGATTTATGGAAGGGTAAGTATTCTCTTTCAGAGGCGCTTAAGAAGGTTGAGGATGGATCCTTGCGGTTGTTTTCAAGTGTCTATGGTCCGTTTACCAGGGAGGCAAAGCAAGAATTTTGGGAGGAATTGGGTCGAGCTAGAAATTCGTGCCCCTTTCCTTAGTGTATAGGTGGTGATTTCAATGTAATCAAGGCAGTTGAGGAAAGGCTTGGATGCTCAAGAATTTCGCAGAACATGCAAAGCTTTATAGATTTTATTGCAGATAATGAGTTAATCGATCTGCCGTTGGCAGGAGGATCTTTTACTTGGGCCAGAGGTGAAAGGAGCCGATCAGATCGTTTTTTGATGTCTTCAGAGTGGTTGGAATTGGCCCCGGAGGTTTTTCAAAAGACACTTATACACTCAGTCTCGGATCACTGCCCCATACTGCTTGATCCTTGATTGGAGTCATGGGGTCCCAGCCCCTTTATATTTGAGATTGCATGGCTTATTACCCCCAAATGGAGGAGAAGATGGAAGAATGGTGGGAGATGTGTACGGTAGAAGGTCCAGCTAATGTGGTGATTGGCAAGAAATTAGGGTTTGTGAAGAAGAAACTAAAGGAGTGGGTAGCGGTTAAAAAAGAAAGTTTGAATGAAAGGAAAAGTTGACTGGAGTGTAAGCTAGTAGAGCTAACTGCTCTAGAAGAGAGTGGTTTGGGGGGCGAAGAGGAGTGTCAGGAGATGGGGAAAGTAAAACAAGAACATCAGACTATGTTGTTGCATGATGAGATCACGTGGAAGCAGAAGTCCAGAGTTAAGTGGCTGGTTGAAGGGGACAAAAATACAGCGTATTTCCATGCAATGGTAAGTGCTAGAAGGAGAAGGAATAGAATTGTGGTGCTCAATGAAGATGGTAGGATGGTGTCATCAAAGGAAGGTATTTGTTCAGCCAATATAACTTTCTATTACAAGCTCTATTCCTCTGAGAATTTATTCCGTCCTATCCCGGAAGATGTTGCTTTTAATTGTCTTTCTTTGGAGGAAAGTTCAAAGCTGGAAGTTCCGTTCGGTGAGGAGGAGATTGAAAAAGCCCTATTCTCTCTTTCAAGGGATAAGGCTCCTGGTTCAGATGGTTTTTGTTTGACATTTTTCCAGTCTCGTCGGTCGGTGGTGAAATGTGACATTTTCAGATTCTTCAAAGAATTTTATGAGGGTTTGCAACTTGATAAAGGAACGGGAGCCACGTTTATTACCTTGATCCCCAAAATGGAAGGAGCCTCAAAGATTTCAGATTTCAGGCCAATAAGCTTGGTGGGATGTCTATATAAGGTGCTTGTAAAGGTGCTGGCGGATCGAATAAAAGTAGTGTTGCCTAAGCTTATTTCCAATAGCCAGAGTGCTTTTGTGAACAAGAGGCAGATTTTGGATCGTTCACTGGTAGCCAACGAAGCCATTGATGATTATTTCAGACACAGAAATAAAGGGGTGGTTTGTAAGTTGGATATGGAAAATGCTTATGATAGGGTAGAGTGGGATTGTTTTGACTATCTTCTGGGTAAAATGGGTTTTAGTAATGCATGGAGAGGTTGGATTAAAAGATGTATTTTGTCAGCGTGGTTCTCAGTGTTGGTTAATGGTTCGGCAAAATGATTCTTTAAATCATCGAGGGGGTTGAGGCAAGGGGATCCTTTATCTCCCTTTCTTTTTGTCATCGTGGCGGAAACTCTCAGCAAGCTTATTCAGAAAGGTAGCGAAATGGAGCTAATAGAAGGTTTCAAGATAGGAAAGAACAAGGTGGAAGTTTCAATTCTTCAATTTGCGGATGATACATTACTTTTCGGTGAACCGGATAAAGTTAAAGTGATGAATCTCAAGGCAATCCTTAGATGCTACGAGGTGATTACAGGTCAGCAATCTAATTTTGCGAAATCAAGTATGTTCGCAATCAATTTATCTTCTTTTGAAACTAGAAGTTGTACTGCTATTCTGAGGTTGACAACCTTCCTTCTTCTTATCTTGGTCTTCCATTGGAAGTGGGGAGGCCTAATAAAGCTCTGTGGGAACCAATAGTTGCAAGAATTGAGAAAAAGGTTGGAGACTTGAAAAAGAAGAATAGTCTCAAAAGGGGGTCGATTGACCCTAGTTAAGGCAGTTTTGGCAAATCTTCCAGTTTATTTCCTATCGCTATTTAAATGCCCGGTAAGTGTGGGGTTGAGGATAGAGAAGATACAAAGAAGATTTCTTAGGGGGGGGTCGAATGAAAAGAAGGGTATTCCACTGGTTAAATGGGAGAAGGTTTGTGCTCCAATTAGAAAAGGTGGTTTGGGAATTAGGAAAATTAAGGGTTTCAACTCTGCATTGTTGTGTAAGTGGTTATGGTAGTTTGGTGAGGAGGATCAAGTTTTGTGGGCTAGAGTAATTGGGAGTAAATATGGGGTGCTTGCTGGTAACTGGGAGACGGCCGATGCTTTCGAGAGGAGAGGGACTTCTATTTGGAGGGATGTGCTTCGCCTTACAAATGTATTTAAAAAGGGTTGCAAGTTCAGAGTGTATTCTAGTAGGCGTATCAGGTTTTGGCATGATGTTTGGTGCGCAAATGAGCCCTTGGGATCGCTATTTCCAGATTTACTGAGTGGCTGCAGATAAGAATGTTTTTGTGTGCGACTGTTTTGAAAGAGTGGATCAGAAAGTAATTTGGTGTCCATGGTTTCGAAGAAATTTTTTTGAAAGAGAATTAGAGGATCTATTTTCCTTGTTTGAGGTGCTCGAGAAAGGCTATATTAAGAAATCCGGTGAGGATAAAAGATTATGGATTTGGAATTCCTCCAGAATCTTCTCCGTGAAATCTGCATATGCTAAGATTGTTCCAGATGGTGATGATTCTTTTCTGGCTAAGGTTTGGTCCTTTCATTGCCCCCTAGAGTGTCTTTTTTTGGTTGGTTTGTTAGCAGTGGGCGTATCCAAACCATTGAGTTTTTGAGAAGAAGGGGCTGATCACTGTCCGTTATGTCTGGAGGATGGCGAATCTATTGATCACTTGTTTATACATTGTAAAGTAGTAAGGGTGATATGGGGTTTAGTTTTAGTAAGATTTGGTATCCAATGGGTTTTCCCTCAATCTTTACCTATGCTTTTGGATTGTTGGGACTTTGTCCTTTGGAAAAAGAAAGGGAAGGTGATGTGGAGGATTTGCTTGTTAACTCTATGGTGGGCGGTATAGAAAGAAAGGAATGGCAGGGTTTTCGAGGGCACAGCCACTTCACCCTTCAGTATTTATCAGAGGATTATAGCTATGTCTATCCAATGGGCGAAGAGTCTTCCTATGTTCAGATTCGTGTCGGCTTACGATTTGGGGGAAAGATGGGATGTTATCTGTATGGAAGGGTTAAGAACGCAAAAGACAATTCAGAAGTGGGCTCCGCTGCCTGTGGGTTTCAGCAAGCTAAATGTGGATGGATCATCCTTCGGGAACCCGGGGTCTTCAGGTTTTGGTGGCCTGATGAGGGACAATGTATGGGCTGTGGAGTGGGCGTTCTCTGAACCGAATGGGATTTCAGATTCGTCAGAGGCGGAAGTAAAAGCAGCATATTATGGTATCCTTCACATTGAAAGACATGTCTTGGATAAAGTCACTGTGGAAGGGGATTCCTCCAATGTTATTAGATGGATTGCTGGTAAAGCTCCTCCTCCTTGGAGATTTCTAAGCCTTATTGAGGAGATTTTGGACTGGGTGTCAGGATCGGAGATTTCTTTTGCCCATGTTAGAAGATCAGCCAATGAAGAAGCTGACGGTCTAGCTAAATCTGGGGTCATTAGGCAGGGTATAGAGTGGTTCGATTATTTACCACCTTAATTGTATTTTGTTTCTCTGTTGTGTTTTCTCTTCTATCTTCTTTCTCTTTGTATTCTGAGGATCATCTCGGTTCCATTTAATCAATATATCTCGCCATTTCCAAACAAAAAAAAAAAAAAAGTCATGGGATTGGATAGATATGCAGTCCAACCAACTACCAGTGAGCTACAGACGATGGCACATTTGGAATTGAGGTAAATGCTCCGCACAAACAATCCATGTTTGTACCTCTCAGGCCAAGAAGATAGAATGGAAGTTCCACATTTCCAAGATCACTCAAGCCCTACTTTCTAACAGAGGTCTACATGAAAAGAAACACAAAATACTCGACATTCCCTTGTCATCAAAACAAGACTTGGCCAACATAATGACAATAAAAGGTGAAGCACTAACAAAATATCCACAAATGTCCGACACTTTGAAGTGCTGACTTGGGAATGCCTAGAAAACTACACAATCCAAAAATGAAGTATTGGCTAGGATTCTGGCCCAGGAAAAGGCAAGAGAAGAAGTTGATTCTCAAATCCTAATAATGCAAATCCAACAGGTTGAGAAAGAAAGCCCAAGTTTTGGTAGCATGGATCTCTGTCTAGCCAAACGAAGTTAACATTAGAATAGAAGCAAGAAAAAAAAAACAGTTGCATACCCTACAGTGTCAGCGTCTGATTCTAGGTTTGCAGCGGAACTCTGCTAAAAGTGCTATGTGATCAGAGGACCACTCTGGAGAAGGAAGTGCCGTGTCTTTGCGTAAGCTTTCTTCATCCAAGAGCTCTAATAATGATTCCACCGTCAAAGAATCCGCTGAAACACAGCCCAATCTGACATCAGAACCCAACCACCAAGTTTTCCAATAATGTCTAAACAATGAATTGCAACATGGATGATGAAATTAAAATATTAAAAAAAAAAAACTGGAAACTAGAAAAGAAAGCCGGGACAGAAGAATCTTGCAATGAGGACTCTACCAGTGTAAAATATGTAATCGAGGGTGCCAATGAAATCTCTAGTGCAGTTTGTAAATAATGGTTCATTTGTTGTGGGGTCCATTCTCCGTCTTTGTTGGTCTAAACCAGTTCTAACTCCCACCATTCTTGCAAAGGATGAGTAAGCACTAACCTGTAAAAAGGTGGTGTCAGAACCAACACAAATACTCAGATTACAAGGAAAGCACTACGAAATGTCGTGTTACCAATGGAAGTTGATGAGTTAACTTGCTGGCAGGTCGCAAGATTCCTAAGGGGTCCACTTGCAAGTCGGGATGCATCGGATCAACCTTCCCCATTGCAAGAAGTGCATGTGGAGCGCTGCCATCAAGTCCAATATTCTTTTAAGATAATCAAGAGATTGCTAATTGCCTCGAGACCAATTACATATTTTGCATCAGAAACTAAAATTTTATCAGAAAAATGGCACATACCTTCCAGGACTCGAATTAAAATCCCCACAAACCAACATCGGTATGTCTGCACTAACAGCTATTTTCTCCAATCCTTTTAAAAGAGTATGTACCTGAGATGATTAAATAAATATCCAAGAAAAAATTCAAGTTGAATGGCTACGAATCCAAAAAAACTACAATAACTCCACAGAAACAGAAAATGCCAGGATGATAACCTGCCAGAGCTTAACATCCTTGAGATCTTGATGGACATTTACATGTGTGTTCGCCTGTTACCACATGACATGAGAAAATAAATAGTCACAAAATGTGGCCAAATAATGCAACACATCCATATATTCAGCCTTGAACAAAACAGCAATATCATACCAACAAATGTTGTAGAAACAAAAAAATCATAAGAAAGTTTAAAGATTTTGTGAAAATGGTAATGCTATGACAAATGGAGGTCATTTTTTAACATTACGTGGCAAGAGAAGACTGAATTGACCAAGAACTCGCACACATAATACTAATAGATCAATGATGGTGTGGAGACGAGGGATACACACACACACACACATAATACTAATATATACACATATGAATACATAGAAACAGGCGTGTGCGTGTGTGTGGGTCCCGCTGTATTAGTACTCTTTTAGCTTCTGAGCAACGTAATAATAGACAAAAGAAATGAATTTTCTAAAATTTAAAATATAAGGATGTAATAGTAACCAAAGCAGAAATAAAAAAAGGGAGGAAAGCCACCACTCTCAAATGCAAAATTAATGAAGAAAGGGAAATGGCAGAATCACAAAGAAGTGAATTATCTGACAGATAAGACGGTTAATTGCCCAATCAACTTTCCTTCCGTCTATACTTAGACTAGTCTACATTACCCTTTTACCTATACAACTCGCACAGTTTGTTTTCCTTCCGCTTTGCTTAGTTTTTGGCAACAATCTGTGTTTTCTTAATTCATAGAGAATGACTATGCAGGCAGAACTGTAAGCAACGATGTAGGTACAGAGCAAATTGCATTCATCTTGTCATAATGAAACAGAAAGTATAGTCCTGTACAGATTTAGGTAGTGCAAAAAATAGTTCCATACATGAAAAAAAAAATTGGACAACAATTATGGAAATTCAAATGCAAGTCATATTGCCATTTATGCACACAAGAATACATAATTAAAAAGAAGTAAGCTAAGTTTCTCACCACACAAAGAAGCTGTCGTTTTCCAGCAGGATCGGCCCCATGGTTACTAAATCTTGCTTCTAAGACCGCAATCAACGCAACATTATCCTATAAACAGGAATATGACGGTTAAGACCGTTTAAAAATCAAAATATGTCTGTGGTTTGAGGGAAAAACTGGGGATAAGCTTAAATAGAGTGCGGTAAACCAACCTTAAGCAATCTATTTAGAGCAGTTTTCTTCTGAGCACTTGGAACCAATGCATCCGTCAACGACTGTGCAGCTTTATTGAATTCAACCTGCAGACAAGAATGATGCACTCAGCATGTGAAAGAATGCTAGAGACCGTGATTTACACAGAATGTGTACGTACCTCGTATTTTTTGACATGGGAAAACCGGTCTCTACGAAAAAAAATAGCACAACCATCAATTGCAGAGGCACTTCCACTGTAAACCTGCAACCAATAACAATAATTTAATAATACAAAATATGAAGAAACCTTGCAGGCTACAAATTTGAAAAGTTACAAATTGTAAAGCAACCTCCGCGGTCTTTTTCTTGTAGAGAGCTTGATATCCATGTTTATCCAGTTCAGGGGCAAAAAACTCCTCAAAGTGATCGCTCAGAACCTGAAAAAAAGGAAGACAGGGATTGGGTTAGGTGAACTCACAAATGAGGGTCTGTTAAGTTCGGAAACTGGGAAGAGCTCCAAGCAGTAAGGACATCCATGCAGTTTACAAACTTGAAAAATAAATTTGGTATTTCATAGATGTTAGGGTTGTAAGGCATGTCAACTTGGCAAAGATATAGAAAACTTCAGGTTAAGGTCGGGGTGAAGGTTCCAAATCTTGAGCTTTTTGTTCAAGACTAGGCAGGTCCCATAACATATAGCCTCCAGTTGAAAGGGCCTAGAATTCTAGTCCGATGTTTAATCTTTGAAAAAGTGTTTCTTGGACAAATGTTAAGGTTCAAATATATAGTTTGACTGAGGCATAGAACAAGGTGTACAAACTACAAATATGGAATCCTAAAATTCGGTCGATAAACATTTCCTAGTTCCCATTACTATTTCGGACTTCAGAGCCGGCTAAACCTAAGAAAAATATGGGCCTATAATTCAGATTTTTGGAATTCAAGCCTATCCACTTGTAGTCAAATAACACGGGCCTGAGAAACACAGGAAAAGGTGCTAAAAAATACATTCTTTTATCCCCCAAAGCAAATAAATCGACAAATGAACTGGCTTAGTAAGCGTTCGTCTACCTCCTGAAGACAAAGGATGTCCGCATGATAGCCAACAATTTCTCGTAAAAGATTCTGCCTGCGATAAGCCCACGAAAGGGCCCACGATGGGCAATAGCTGTATTGCTCGCTTGTAGCATACACCTCTGACAGAATGTTGTACGATAGCACAGTGAAGGTTCCGGAAGATGCAGTACGCCCATCTGAATCCAAATGTCCCATCACATCAACTCCATTCACTGGAATCAAGCGGCGTGGAGTAGGGGAGGGAGCCGGGATGACACGTGATGTCAAAATGGTGTTCACGGCTCCCACGGGTATTCTTGTTTCCGAATCCACAGCTACACACTCAAACTTCAGAACGTGGCCAATATCATCAGCAGTTGGTGTATATGTTTTAGATAGTCCAACTTCAAACCAAGTCTCACCACCATTCCTTTCCGAAACAACTGAAGGATATGAAGGTGTAGAACCATTATTCAAGCTTGGATTTTGTCCTATGGTCGATGTTGAACCAGACAGTCCAGGATTAAGGGCTGAAGCTCCAGAACTACCAACACGCCCAAATAACTCTTCCTCGTCATTTCCATTTTCATTCACGGCACTAGCTGCTCGATCATGCAAAGCTCGATGGTGTTGCCATGCATCTGAAAAACACCTAGGAGAGCAATGGTAACTCTTACCTACAGGTATTTTTGCCTTAACGCAACCTAGGCACTGGAGGGTTGCTTGTTCAGATGGATGTATACTACATACGGCAATTTTTTTGTCGCTCTGTATGCGATACCTGCAAAACGGAATAAAGGAATCAGATATATGAAAAATGTCTAGATAAGGCAAGACAACTTCCACAAGTTAGCCCAAGTACCACAATAAAGCATGGACGAAACACCACACTGTATCGCAAGTTCAATGATTTTAGGGGTTGGACCTGTAGCTCAATGGTTGAGAAGTGGTTTCTCAACCTTGAGGTCGCAGGTTCGATCCCAGCTTACCAACCAGAAAAAAGTTCAATTGTTTGCATTCTTTTTTTCTAAACAATAACAGAAAATTATATTTAAAAAAAGAAACAGACAACTATAGCAACGGCATAGATCGCCCCAGACATATGATGGTCCATTTACTCCCTTTCTTGCAAGCCTTTTCCACTAGCTCACTAGCCTCGCTTCCAACATGAACAAAAGAAACACATATCATCTACTAATATCATTAATTTAATTAATCAGAAATGCAACCCTCCAAGGACCCGAGCTATAGTTTGATGCCCATGTTTGATGAATCTCCTTCCACCAAAAGCGCACCCATCCACCCCCACCCACCATTGTCATTTATTTCAAAACGTTCGACCAATGTTTCAAGTTTCAGTTTTGGTATCTGTTTCAGTTGCGCCGGAAATGGAAATATGCACTTTTAGATGGAAAAATCAGTGGAAATCCTATAAAATATGATTTTTTTAATGATGAAAAATATTATTAAAGTAAGAAACCCTAGGACCGAGATGTCCTGTAAAATATGATTATGTGTTAGATACCGATATAGTATAGCACTAATACACTTATGATTTTAGTTTCGGTGTGCGTTTTGATGGGGATAGAAATGTACCAATATAGTATACCACTAATACACTTACAGCTATGTTGCATCAGCACGGATACGTGTGTCGGAATCCGACACGGGTATCGAGTGTCGGATTCAGCAAACCTAAAAAAGGACGATTCGTGGATTCGCCAAAATATGTTAATCAATTTTTAATTTTTTATATAATAATTTGAATATAATAAGCAATATATTGAACATTTTAATTGGCTAAGTAGATATAATATTTTATTTCCATTTAAAAAACTTACTATTAGATGGGTAAAACTCAAAGCATGCGGTAATTGTAAGGTTGTAGTCGTAGTATTAAAAGAAAGGATAAAAAGATCTAGACGTGTCTTAGAGAATCCTAAAGTATTGGAATCTGAGACGTGTCTGACACGGATTCTTCACCCATTAAGAAGAATCCATGTAAAATGGACTTACAGTTTTAGTTTCAGTGTGTGTTTTGATGGGGATAGAAATGGGAACATTTTGTTTGTTTTGTCACTTTGAGTGGAAATTTAAAACCAAGCGTACAACCAAACCATGCCGCCCTGATGCAGGCCAGGAGAAGAGAAAGAGAAGAGGAGAAAAGGAGGAGAAGAAGAGAAGAGCAGAAGAGGGTAACAAAGAGAAACGAAGGGAAGAGAAAGGAAAAGGTAAGAAGAAGAAAGAGGGGAGAAAATATGTAATCAATCTTATTCCAAAAACTACCAAAGTTCACTTAATGAGGCCTATATATAGGCAATTGAAATAATATGGAAATAAAATAACATGGAAATAAAATCCCTAAATCTAAATAACATGGAAAAAATCTAAATAACATGGAAATAAAATCACGAAAAGTCCTATTGGGCAAATATGCCACTTATTGGACCCCACACGCCTACGAAACTCGTCACTAGTGCTTTCTTTTGCCAAAAACTTAATATATATTATATCATATTGGACCTTAAGCAAAATTTCTACTAACGATCTTTCAAACCTTTCAATGTATTACATGTCAACATTCAATATCCTTAGATGTCAACATTCAATGTATTACATGTCAACATTCAATATCCCTAGAGAGATACTTGGTAAAATTGTAAAGCTTCAAAGGGAATTCTTGAGGGAAGGATAGGAGAAAGGAAAGTGCCTAAAGCATATTTTTAATCAAAAAATGTGTAAATCTATGAGGAAATTGGAAATCAAAAGTTGAGGAAGTATTAAATGTCAATGTTCAATTCAATATCCCTAGAGAGATACTTGGTAAAATTGTAAAGCTTCAAAGGGAATTCTTGTGGGAAGGAAAGGAGAAAGGAAAGAGCCTAAAGCATATTGTTAATCGAAAAATGTATAAATCTATGAGGAAATTGGAAATCAAAAGTTGAGGAAGTATTAAATGCCAAAAACAAGTCAATTACCATCAACAATATTGATAAGTTTAAGCAACCATATAACAGAGTTACTAATAATAACAAGGTCTCCAGTACAAATCAAGTTCTCAATGAAGCAGGGCAGGAAGTAATCAAACAGCAGTCATTCAAAAAAAAAAAGTAATAAAAAAAAACAAAAAACAAATCAAAGGGGTTTAAAAAGACCTTACCATTTGTACCTCAAGTAGAAACCATCTTGAGGGGCCGATTCGGGAACATCATCAGTTGTAATTGAACTATCAGGGTGGCGCAAAAGCACATACGGCGTAAGCTCGCAGCCTACAATGGGAATATCGGACGGAAGGTGCACACGCAGCACACTCAGCATACTTCCCAACCCAACAATTCAGCACCAATACCGTCGTTTTTCGCTAACCCTAACCCTAATCCAAACCCTAATATCGCCGATTCTGCAACCTCTAAGAAAGCAAAATGAAAACCAGGCGGATCCGCCATCAGCAGACCTTGAAATCCGCCAGCGTTAATCAATCCGAACAAAACCCTAGAAATCAAATTCCTTCAAATCCACATAAAAACCTCGAGAGATTTCAAAAACCCTAAATACAAAAAGAGACTTCAATCTCTTTCTCTCTGTCTAAATAATGAAAAGAAGGGGGGGGGAAAAGGTTCGATTCGAAGATACGAAGTGAAAAATCAGATTTTTAGACTCCCGATCGTTACAATGATAAAGGGAAAAGTCTCAAACAGTGATGAATCGAGAAAGAAGAAGAAAAAGGAAAGCTAGGGTTTTACACGGGGGGGGAATGAACTGACCTTGTTTTGTTGGTCTCTCTGGTTTTTCCCTTTAGAAGAGAAAAAAATAAGAATAATAAAATGGCAAAATGGAGAACACGCTATATCGAGGCTGCTCTCTATCTCTCTACCCCTCTTATTTATATAGCTAATAAAAAAATAATGTGAGATGATTAAGATGTCCCTACTTTTATTATTATCTTGAAATAATGTAAGATGATTAAGACACATTTATTATCTTGAAATTAGAGGATTAAGCTAATGTTTTATTATCTTTTATTTTAATTTTTTTTTGTTAATCGCTATGTTTATCATTTATTATATGGAAAACACTTTCAAAACAGAACTCTTCCTGATTTGGTAGGAGTTCTGAGAGCGAGGCTTCATCCTTCGCCGGAATTATGGGGTGCGGTCTAGATGTCTTTCCCGCTACCTATTTGGGTCTACCTCTCGGGGTGGGCCGTCCGAGACACAACCTATGGGCTCCTATTATACAAAGGATTGAGCGTCGATTGGCCACATGGAAGCGCCGTTTGGTTTCCAAAGGAGGTAGATTGGTGCTTATAAAGGCTGTTCTATCTAATATGCCTATTTATTTTCTATCCCTTTTTCATTGTCCAGCTTCTGTTGCTAAGCGCATAGAGCAAATTCAGAGACGATTTCTGTGGGGTGATTCAAGGACTTCCAAGGGGGTCTCCCTTCTTAAATGGAGTCTAGTCTGCTCTCCAATTAAAAACGGAGGTTTGGGTATCAGGAGAGTTCAACTCTTTAATCAGGCCCTTATGGGCAAGTGGTTGTGGAGATACGGAGAAGAACACTCCTCTTTGTGGGTTCGGGTCATTGACAGTAAGTATGGTTCATCTCCTGGGAATTGGGACTCCGTTGATACTTTCAAAATCAAAGGAATCACAGTATGGAGGGACATATTGCGTTTGAAGTTCTTTTTTGCCCCTGGAGTTCGCTTCAGAGTCTATAGGGGGGATCGAATTCGGTTTTGGCAGGACCCTTGGTGTTCGTCCCATTCTCTTCAAGTTTTGTTTCCTGACTTATATATTGTATCTTCTCAGAAAGAAGCTTGGGTATCGGAATGTTTCGAACGGGTCCAAGGGCAAGTGGAGTGGATTCCCAAGTTCCGTCGAGCCTTTTTTGTTCGGGAGTTAAGCGATTACAGCGCCCTCATCTCCTTATTGGACTCTTGCTTCATCAAGTCTTCGGGCTTAGATCGTCGTATTTGGATTTGGAATCCGTCGGGGATTTTCTCTGTTAAATCTTTTTATCTCCATCTGATCCCCACTCTAGTGGAGCATGCGTCCTCCGCGGTTTGGCGCCTCGCATGCCCTCCAAGAGTTGCTTTCTTTGGGTGGTCGGTTAGCTGGGGACGAATTCAGACGATAGATTTCTTACGGAAGAGAGGAATGTGGCTGGTGGATCACTGCCCACTATGTCTATCCGCCGGGGAATCCATCGACCACTTATTTATACATTGCCAGGTTGCTTCATATATTTGGGGTCATCTCTTTTCTAGATTTGGAGTCAGTTGGGTTGCTTCCAATTCTATGGCCGAATTTATTACGAGTTGGGACTGGGCTCCGTGGAAGAGGAAAGGTCGAATTTTGTGGAAGATGTGTCTCTTAGCCTCCTGGTGGTTCTTGTGGAAAGAGCGGAATGCGCGGGTCTTTGAAGGGAAGGTCAGGTCCCCATATTGGATTTATATACAGGTGGTAGCAGCGGTCATCTCCTGGGCCCGTTCCCTTCCTCTTTTTCGGTTTGTTTCTGCGTATGCCCTTTGGGAAGGGTGGTCAACCATATGCATGGAATCGGTTACCAAAGTGAAATCTCGACCCTCCTGGTCCCCCCCGCCACCGGGGTCTCTGAAGCTCAATTTTGACGGTTCCTCTATCGGTAACCCAGGAGCGGCTGGAGTGGGGGGGTTATGTCGGAACCATAAAGGGGAAGTCATTTGGGCCTATTCGGGGCCTCTTGGATTTGCCGACTCGTCTGAGGCGGAGGTTCGAGCCGTTCACAGTGGGATTCTTTCCATGCCTCGCTTGGAGTGTGACAGTCTGATAGTCGAAGGCGATTCCGTAAATGTTATTCGCTGGCTTTCGGGAGACGCTTCTCCCCCTTGGAGATTTGTGCATTTCTTTGAGGAGATAGAGGATAGAGGAAAGGGCTACTCCATGGTCTTTCAGCATGTCCGGAGATCGGCCAATGTGGCAGCCGACTCTCTGGCTAAGAGTGGTGTTTCCCGGGCCGAATTGGAGTGTTTTGACTATCTCCCCCCTTGAGTCATTGTCTTGCTATTTTATTTGCTCATTGTTCCGACAGGATCATCTCGGTTCTGCTTATTCATATATATAAATATATATTCTGTTGCTTTCTTCAAAAAAAAATATAAGTAATATACTTGGGGAACAATTTATGATTGAACAAAGCAGTTCTAGCTACCATATCTAAAGAGAGGGACAGTTGCTTGCCCTGGTTTAATTTGAACAATGAGACTCACCTTTGGTATTCTATTTGGTTTGAAAAAAAAAAAAAAAATGAATTGATGAAGGCGTGGAAATGATAATTGGGTAGAATTAGTTAGGGGGGTACATGCTTAAATATGTTTCCCGCGCCGAGAGGTGGTATTTTGATTATGCCTCAGATGGAATTGAATCATTATATTTTTTATTTAAATTTCTTTCCATTCTATTCCAAGGTAATAGGAATAGGAATCGGATTATGATGCTGGTGTCGATACCTGATTCCGGTAATCCAAACGCAACCGAAACGTAATTTTTTGTACGCATCACACACTTTGATTGTCGTATACATTTATACTATGAGATCTGATATTGTTTTCCTTCTTTGGATCTGTATAATAATATAATGTTGCGGAATTTGAAGCTTTGTAGATATTTATATTTATATTTATGCTACATATTATATTAATTATGGGGTCTCCATGACAAGCACTAGACTGTTTTTTTTTTTAAATCAAAAATTGTATTTAACTATAGATAGACAGGTTAATTAATGTATACAATGTGGGAGATTTTATAGGTTGTACCCCACAAATCACTTTCAGGATGATCTCAACAAACCAATCTATAGAGGGACTACACATTATAGAAACATCTATAGATCGGAGGGTTAGGATCATCCTGACAATGATTTGTGGGGTATGGCCTATTTTGAGTTGTGGTTGAACAAATGGACGGTTTGGATCATCTTATAAAGAGAGCCCAACAGTAAATTTTGAAAAAAGAAATGGACTTCATGCGCACACATCAGGCTAGTATCTATTTTTTCTGTCATTTTGAAATACATTATTCCCTCTTCTTCATTCATACGACCCGTTTTTCTCTCTTGTGACATTTTCCACTGTCACCATCCAAAAACCCTAGAATTTCGTGTGATTCTTGAAGATTCAATCACATATCTTTCAGCGTCAAGTCCATTGAAGAAGGTGCAATCGAAAGGAGGAGACGGAGAATGCGGATAGGAACCAGAGAAGTTGGGAGGCCACATATGGTCTGATGTATGATATAGCAATGTTTGGCGAATTTTTGTGTGATTTATGATTTTTGCATAATATCATATTGCTTACCAGGATTCATAATTGTTTTTTTTGTTGTTGAAATGGAATACGAATACGGTTAATTTTTAGTGATATAATCATAAATAGAAGGTTCCTCTTAATAAAAAATAAATAGGGCTGGTTCAAGTAGGGATTCATAATTGAGAAAACGGTTTCTACACACAAGTGTAGATAAGTTATCTACACACTAGCTTAAAATACAGTGGAGGCCCACTTTGTTTGGGTGATCCAAACCATTCATTTGATTGGCCCTGACATAGATAGGGTGTCCATAAAAAATCAGTTCCATTTGATCACCTTAACCCTTCGATCCGTGGAGGCAAAAAATGGATAAATTTGTGAAGGTTTATACACGTCTATTTTACCTCCACAAATCGTAGGGCTGGGATGATCTATGGAGCTGAGTTTTTGTGGACACCCTATCTATGTGAGGGCCAATCAAATGAATGGTTTGGATCACCCAAACAATATACCCTCTACTGTATTTTAAGCTAGTGTGTAGAAAACTTATCTACACTTGTGTGTAGAAACCGTTTTCTCTTCATAATTATGTTTAGTTATCTAAATTTTGTTATTCATTTTTTCACCAATAACAGGGTTTCTCTTCAAAGCTAAAGGGGGTATTGTGTTGTATAAAGTAAGCGTTCTTTCAGTTATTTGGAACTGATCTCTTAGATTTTGTATTGGGCAGTGATAAATCGACCCCCCTAAATGATAAATCGACTCCTCATGTGTCTATCTCTCTCCTCTTTCTCTCTCTAGCACAGAGGAGAGAGAAAGACACATGGGGAGTCGATTTATCACTCCCCTTTTGTATTTCGTACTATTTTTGCTTCACTTCTCCTTTGTTCACTAAGAAGTGTTTTTTGTACAAAGCTGAAAGGGGTATTATATTATATATATTAACTACAAAGGGAAGCGATATATCCGCCCCTTTTGATTACTAGGGACACCCAGCGCCAGTGTACGCGGCAATCAGGCCCATTGAATTTTTCTAACGTCAAGTACATCAGCCCCACTTTAGTCATTGATACATTGTTAGGTCCCACCACATCCAAGAGTAAGTGAAAGGAGGCACTATTTTTGAGGTATAGTGCGGTAGAAAAAAAAAAAAACTCTGGGAACATTGATTTGACGGTCATTTCACACCACCACGTATAGGTCTTTTATATCCATCGCCGTTGGTCCACCATGATCGGATGATCTTAGCCCGTGATCCGAAGGCATCGTATTAAGATTTTAGGGACAATAATTTAACTAATTATCTTCTACAGTCCTCGGTCTAATGGATATGATCGTTGTTTACACGAGACTTATCCAAAGGCCAATGTGTTTTAAAAAAGAGAATACATAATGTACAAGCATTCTTGCTTGCAACTGATTAGCATTGCATGGCTAAGTTAGGATAGAGATATCCGAATAAATAACCTGAGTTATTGTATATATTGTATAATATATTGAGTTAGACTTGTTCAATTGCAGTGTTAGTGTCAATCCTAACAATCAACATTAGGTCCCATATGGAACATGCAGGTGTAATTGGACCGTTGATCTGGTGGACCATCATGAGGTGGGTGACCTTCATGCTGCTAGTTTCATGCAAAACGGGCACTTGATATGCATAAGATTAAAGCTTCTAGATATCAACGCTTTAGATTCTCTTGACAGAACCATAGACGAGACTTAATAGTTTAAGGGGCTAGGGTCATTCATCCAAGGTGGAGCCAATGACAATGGGCCGAACTTGTGTTCGCTGATCGGATTTAAAAAAACCCGATCGCATCCATGCGAAATGGGACCTAAAGAGTGATCATTAGGAAAAAATAACCTAACTGATGGGGTCCGAACTCAGCACTGATGAGGTCCGAACTCAGCAACCAATTGGCTGTTGACACGTGGCCCTCACAGGGACCGCTGCAAAGCCAACACCTGTCCCTGCTAGGTGTGACACCTGGACCAATCAGGGACTTCCACCTGCCCCTCCTAGGTATGAGACCTGGTCCATACAGAGGCCACCACCTGTCCTGGACAGGTGGCTCAGAACTACCACCTGTCCTGGACAGGTGGCTCAAAATCACTATAAATAGCCTTCACTTGTGCTAAGGTGAGGGATCTGAAATCAAAACCCTAAGCTTTTTGCTCTGACATTGCTCTGCACTCCTGCTCATACTGACTTGAGTGTCGAAGCGTCCGTCCGGAGCACCACTCCGGGTTGGTCTTCTGACCCTTTGTATCCTTGTCTGTGCTTGTGCAGCGCAGGACTCCATTGGCCCTTCAGCTGTAGCTTGCCAGATCAGCCCTTCCGGCCCTACCATAACCTGTTACCAATTTTAGACCTAACACTAACCATCATTTCTTTTTAACGTTTCTCTTAGTATAAACAAGAAATTAAGTTTAAAATTTTGAATTTGAATCTAAAGTGTCTATTAACAGTATAGAAAAATAAATTGAATTTAAATTTAGCAGGGAAGTTGAAAAAAGAGGGATCTTAAGATTAAGTGAGATCTCAAGGTTTGATGGGATTCGTAGTCTAATGAGTTGTTTGAAGTTTATTGGATCAGGGTGATTCCAACGATAGAAGTTTAGTTTATTTTAGCTAATGGTTTAGTTTAGATAAGTAGATGTGATCTAAAATCTATGTTTAAAGTGACTAATTGCAATGGACTAATATTTATAATTTTTTTATTAAAGTTAGGACATATAAGTTGAGTTATATGAATCGAATAAATTTAGTCTGACTTAAGATGCTGAATTGTCCACTTGAGATTCTAAGATTTTGCCTTTCTAGATAGCTTTAGATATGTTGCAATGTATGAATATAAGTTTAGCCACAATAGTAAAAATGTCCAAACTGAAGAAGCTGTGGATGAAATGAAGTAACCCACATTTAAGGAGATTATAGCCCTATTTTGGACAATAATATATAGTGGTAATAGTAGACCTGGCAAACGGGTGGGTCGGGCCGGGTCAACGCGCGGGTGATGCGGGTGCGGGTCACACGGGTCAGGTGAGGAAATGACCCGCATTTTTGCGGGTCAGAATTTAGGTGACCCGCGCGGTCCGCGGGTGGGCCGGGTCAACCCGCGGGTCACCCGCAAATTCAAACATTTGCTTATTTTGGGAAATGTTATCACTGGATTTTGATGAGGGCGGTATGGCCGGCACCGTGGGATGATCCAAACCGTCCATTAGATGGCCCACAGGCTAAATAGGTGTTGCCCCAAAAATCATTTCAATAGGTTGATCCTAACCCTCCGATCTATAGTGGGTTAGGATCAAGTGATCAACCATCTAACATTCAAATCGGAGGGTTGGGATCAACCTATGGTGCTAGCCATAACCTATTCAGGCATCAAACCCTTAAAAATAGATTAGCATGACAAAATCACCATCCTTGGCATTAGAAAAAAAAACCCATCTAACTAGATTAGCATAACAAAATCATCACCCTTAAAAAAGTGGGTGCCCGCGGGTTGACCCGACCCGACCCGTGTTTTTGTGGGTTGGGTCACCCGAGGGTTAGTTTTGACGGGTCACTAAAACTCAGACCCGTGCCCGCAAATTTGCGGGTGGGTCGGGTCGACCTGCAGGCACGGGTCGAGTTTGCCAGGTCTAGGTACAAGATGGCGACATGTTAAAACTAGGACATTGCATAAAATATGCTATAACAATATTTATAATTAAAACTATGTCACACGTCTACAGAAATTAATATAATTTAATATAAAGTGATCTAACCATGCAAATTACTAGAATACAAAGAAGGATTAAGAAACTTATCTCGATCGGTCATGACCGTGATCGATCGGGCAGGATCTTCTACTACCTCTTTGGTTTGCACGATCTCTTGTGGGAGAGATCTCATTTAAACAGGTTAGATGGCAACAAAGACTAACCCCTTTATTTATAGGAAATATCTCCTAGAGTCCCACTCACAATAGAACTCTATTTAGCTCAATTTGTTTAACCAACTACATTATCCAGACTTCGTTGATGTAGTTTAATTGGGCTACACAAGTCATCCATGTCTCAGAGCGATGCACCGATTACCCTTATACCATTTACTAATCACTCTGGTCAATGGGTAGCTCCAATAATTTCCCTCTTAGTCTCATTCTTCAATCTAGATTGTTGATCTTAGATCAATGATGGCTACACAAGACCTTACGCTACAAGCTAAAGTTAAAATTTTTAAAGTTATGACTTGCTTTCTTGGACGGTGATTTAACTAATATGCATATAGGATGTCAATAAATGAAGAATATTAATGTAGTAAGTATGTGATAGACAATTTCACTTCAGTTTCTCATAGATCGAGTTTAAGATAGAGAGAGTCATAAGAAGAAATGAAAAGAACCATAATAAGCTGATTTATAAAGATTAGGTAACTGAGCTATATATATATATATATATATATATATATATATATATATATATATATATATATATATATATATTAGAGGAAAGTGTTTCTAAGCACATGCTGAAAAACACATGTGACCCACATTTTTTGGGGGATCCAAAGCATTCATTTGGAAGGCCCTTCCATGGATAGGGTGTGTACCAAAAATCAGCCCTATGGGATCATCCTAATCCTGCCATTTGTGGAGGGGAAAATGGGTAGAAACATGGACACACAGTGTCTCCATTTTCCACTCCAACTTTGATTGCGTTAGGGTGATCCTATAGGGCTGATTTTTGGTACACACCCTATCCATGGAAGGGCCTTCCAAACGAATGCTTTGGATCCCCCAAAAAATGTCGGCCACATGTGTTTTTGAGCATGTGCTTAGATAAGTTTATCTATGCACGTGCTTAGAAACACACACACACACACACATATATATATATACAGTGGGGGCCCACATTGTTTGGGTGATCCAAACAATTCATTTGAATGGTCCTCACATAGATAGGGTGTCCACAAAAAATCAGATCCATAGGATCATCCCAACCCTATGATTTGTTGAGGTAAAATGGATGTGTATAAACCTTCACAAATTAGTCCATTTTTTGCCTCCATAGTTTGAATGGTTAGGATGATCCTATGGATCTGATTTTTTGCGGACACCCTATCTATGTGAGGATCTTTCAAATGAATGGTTTGGATCACCCAAACAATGTGGGCCCCCACTGTATTTTAAGCTAGTACCTCCACAAATCGTAGGGTTGGGATGATCCTATGGATCTGATTTTTTGTGGACACCCTATCTCTGTGAGGACCATTCAAATGAATGGTTTGGATCACCCAAACAATGTGGGCCCCCACTGTATTTTAAGCTAGCGTGTAGGTAACTTACTTACACAAGTGTGTAGGAAATGTTCTCTCATATATATACATACTAGAAAAGTGCTTAGAAACCACTGATTGGTTCGTATGACGGGTCCACCTCTGCGGGGTCCACAAAAAGCAACCAATCGGTGGCTTTTTAAGCCACTTGTGCTTAGGGAGCTCCCTAAGCACGTGCTGTCCACAAAAAGCGACCAATCGGTGGCTTTTTAAGCCACTTGTGCTTAGGGAGCTCCCTAGAAACACTTTTCTCATATATATATATATATATATATATATATATATATATATATATATATATATGAGGAAAGTGTTTCTACTCGGTCCCCTAGATAAGCTTATCTACTCCTCCCTTTAAAAAAATACAGTGGGCCCACGCTGTTTGGATGATCCAAAGCATTCATTTGATAGGTCTTAACATGGATAGGGTGTGCCCAAAAAATCAGCACCAAAGGGTCATCCTAGCCCTTCGTTTTGTAGTGCCTTGTGGTGCCCAGAATGGACACATATAAACGTCCACGTTTATATGCGTCCATTTTGGACACGGTGTGCCCAACAAAACGAAGGGCTAGGATGACCCTTTGGTGCTGATTTTTTGGGCACACCCTATCTATGTTAAGACCTATCAAATGAATGCTTTGGATCATCCAAACAGCGTGGGCCTACTGTATTTTTATAAAGGGAGGAGTAGATAAGCTTATCTAGGGGACCATAAAGGGAGGAGTAGATAAGCTTATCTAGGGGACCGAGTAGAAACACTTTCCTCATATATATATATATATGTGAAAATCAAGTTAATGGGAATTCTAATTGAAAAGGATGATGTACTCAAATTTTTATCGTATGTGTTCAATTTATACTATTAAATCAGTCCATAATTTATCTGCAAATAAGATAAGATAATAACAAGTTATTGAATTTTCAAGTGAGTACAGTTAAAAACAAGAATGGGTATATTTGAATAAAGTTCGATATAAAGCAGATGATATGTCCAATTTAAGCGCAAAAATGAGAAGATCTTTACATATGAGAATTTATATGATGGGTGGCCGTGAAAACACGTGAAGTCTAAAAAAGTAGGTACGGTCCACTTTTTTTGATGATCCAAACCGTTCATCTGTTTGGGCACAACGTAAATAGGTTGTGCCCCAAAAATCATTTCCATAGGACGATCCCAACCCTCCGATCTGAACTGATCTGAATATGGAGATTTCCAAAAATTATTTATGGAATCTTCTACAGATCGGAGGGTTAAGATCATCATATGGAAATGAGTTTTTGGGCACAACCTATATACGTTGTGCCCAAGCATATGAACGGCTTGGATCATTAAAAAAAGTGGGCCGTACCTACTTTTTTTAGACTTCACGTGTTTTCATGGCCACCCATCATATAAATTCTCCTTTACATATATGTGTTGAAATAGTGTGTTGAGGAGTTATTTTAGAAAATATGAGCCTTCCTTTTTTTTTTATTTAATCAAGTGTAAACCAAAGTAATGTTTAGCTAAAATTTCATATAAATGAGGAGGAACCTAGACAAGATGCAATTTTTTTAAACCTAAACTAGATGCAATTATTCTGTTAAAAGTTCCTTTTTTGCATTCTTTCCTACAAGGAAAATTAAGTGGCACAAAATTGGATAGGGATGAATGTGAGAGAAAAAGCAGCTATAAGAAAATAATATATTTTTGGAAGATGATTAGAAAATAAAAGGAGGATGTATATCAATAGAGGGTATATATCAAGATGCTCCAGCTCAAGCTCCTCATCCTCCATGGAAAAGCTCGCTCAAGCAGACGATTTGGGAGACCTAAACATCATCCCATTTCAGTTATCATGTCTTTTCAACCACTAGGCACAGTAACTGTTTGTTGAAATCCCTCACTATTCCCTGCAACCCTCCTTGTCCCCCCTCCCTTGATCTCAAAGGGAAGCCATGGACAATCCAATCAAGCTCTACAGACCTCTTCTGTGACATTAGTTACAAGGTAGATTCATAGAGAGCCTACTATTGTTAGCTGGTCTCAACTTTTTGCTAAAACCAAAACTTGCAACCTATCCTCAAAGTTCGACTACGTTGAACCAGAAACCCCAGCTGAAAAGCTTACAGCCCAGATTGAAGAAGGAGATCATACAGAAACAAAAGAAAAATGGACCCATTGTCTAGTGGGATATCTCGTGGGAAAAAAATCATATTCCTTGGCAATGAGAAGTTTTTTGCAACAGAAGTGGAATCTGAAAGGGGAGTTCCAGATGTTTGCCCTTGCCAACGGGTTTTTCCTTTTCGAGTTTGCAAATGAGAAGGATTGCTCCCATGTCCTGGAATCTAACAATAACACCTATGGAGGAAGACCACTTGTCCTTCAGAAATGGACTCCATAATGCAATCTGCCGGAAAGATTGAAGCTATCTACCATCCTGATCTGGGTAAAATTCTTGGGTCTTCATTTGAGGTTCTGGACTAAAATAGGACTCAGCAAGATCTCAAGCTTAATTGGTAGACCCCTATACATGGACACACCAACTTCAGAAGCAATTAGACTCATCTATGCTAGAGTCTGTGTAGAGGTGAGAGCAGAAAAGGAATTACCAAGATCTGTTCGCATCCAAACTCCAACTGGACTGGTATTTCAGCCTGTTGAATATGACCGGAAGCCCTCTGCCTGCAAGCATTGCAGAGATTTCAGTCATCAAACTGAGAGATGCCCAATTACCCCAAGTACCCAAGAGTCAAAACCAAACAAAATCAGGCAAAAGAGGATCCCAAAGAAGAAAACCATGGATAATAATCTGGAGGGTCTGGAAGATATAACTAAATCTCAGATAGCCAGAGTAGATCAAATCGTGGAACCTGCAGAGGAAAAACAGATAGCCGAGCCAATTACCACTTCAAACACTTTCAAATTACTGAAAAATTCAGACCAAGACGAGGAGAACGAAAGAGATCATCGAAGTACAGATCTTGAGATCCTAAACCCAAGCCATGGGTTATTGGGCTCTTCCCCTAACCCAACTATGGAAGATGGCTATGCTATACCCAAAGAAGAAGGATTAGAGAGTGAGGAGGACACTGAATCAGACGACTACTCCGACCCTGAAGAGGTTCCCTCCTCATTAGAATCCTCATTAGAAAAGGAAGATGATCCAACAAACACAAAAGGTCCCAAAGAATCTCAAAAAAAAGTATCATGGGCAGATGAATGTAATCTATTCTACCTGATCCCAGTCGAGCAAGAGGATACCTGTGAAGAACAGAATCCAAAACTTGAGGAGTCAATTGAATCATGGCGGGAAGTTCATAAGAAAAATTGGCCTAGACGCTCACAAGGAGCCCAACATACCCCTACCAAATTAGTTGATTATGTAATTCACCGGCATTTAGATCTCTTAGGTTTAGTGGTTGTTGCTCTTAGGCTTATTGTTTGTCACTCATATGTGCTGAGCCTTGGTTTCTCCCTCCCTCGCATGTTCCGAGTTAGGGATGGTTGTGTGCCTATTATTGTATCATCTTTCTTTTTATCAAATAAACAGGTAGGGGTCCTCACCAAACCCCAGCCTACCCATAAAAAAAAATATCAAGATGTAACCAGGATAGGAGTTTAATACCTAGAGCTTAAGTATCTTACAAGCAAAAGTACAAGAGAAAAATTCAGATTTAAGGTAGGTAGCTCTGAAATTTTAAAAAAAAATCGCAAATGATAATGATCTAAAGATCTCAAAATTTCCAAACAATAGCAAATAATCTAGATTTATATATCTTGTTTAACCTTATTATTATAACGGGAGAAAATTAGAGCCTACGCATATAACACAAGAAGGAGAAGGAAATCATAATAGGGGTTTAATAATCAAAACTTAGGTCTTTACGGGCAAAGAAACATGATCAAAATAATCCTGATTGAGGGTAGACAGATCTAAAATTTCCCAAAAATAACAAATAATGTATGACACACACACATTATCTTGGTGGTATAGAGGTGGAGAAATTCATAGCATTTGCATCAAATAAAGAAAAAAAATCTTAATCTTATGCAGCAATCAAAATAATTCCAAAGAGGAGTTTAGGCCTTCTCATTTTGTAAACTTCTGTTCCGTGGTGAATCAGTGAAGATATGCCATCAAGGAGGATGACGTAGGTCTTGGAGACCTTGTTTGAAGGTCGTTGACGATGGCGAACCAAGTTGGTTCCCTAGTGTTGAAGGAGATGAAAAAATGAGGAAAAAGAATGCTTATGAAAGAGGGAGAACTTTCTTTGCTATGACATTCTCTCGATGAGAATTCTATGTAGATGATGCAATTAGATGGGTTTCTATAGGGGCAGAGAGGGAACGTACAAATCAATCCTGAGCTCTCAAAGGTTCAGTTGAGGGTTTCTTTTGGGAAGAACTCATTCATTCTAGCTATAATTTTTTTCTAAAACAATTGTGAAGGGGGTGATTTCAGACCAGGTGGAGCAAGAGATGCGCTTTACAAATTTGGTAGGATTTTGAGATTTTTAGCTGATTTTTTCTGACAAATTTGGAAAGAAAATATGAATGGAAGGGTCAGAAACTTTTAGAGAGCAATGACACGTTTTGTAATTTAGATGGTGCCTTTTATTATTCTGTTATTTAAAGGAATCCCTAATGGCATGTCTATAGTTATGCAGAGTAGTTCCACTTTGCACTATTTTACTAGGTTTACAGGGAAGGACATGTGCTATAAATATAAAAGAAAATAAGGCTCTGTTCACTTGTTTTCCCGGGAAAGGAAAAGAAAATGTTTCCTGGGAATCTGACGTGGCATTAGGAAAAGAAATCTAGGGAATCTGTGCAGGAAAAGATTTCCTGGACTGTTTCTGGACTGTTCACTTGCGCATGAAAAGGTTTCCAGGGAAACTGCTTGCCCTTTTTTTTGCACTAGTTTTCTCGGGAAACGAAATCCGAGTGTTTTTGGTCTGAAATGAAATCCCTAAAGAGGGGAAAATGGGCTTTTCCATGTCATTTTTTGACTTATTGTAAAAATTCCACATGTGTAATTCTATTTTCCCGGGAAAGCAAGTGAACACCAGAATTCTATCTTGTCAAGGAAAAAAGAGGCTGTTTTCCAGGGATTTGCTTTCCCGGGAACGCAAGTGAATAGAGCCTAAGGGCTGTTTGGAGGCTGTTTAAAAGTAGGGAAAGAAGACAAGGAATTTTGTATGAAAAATTTCATGTTTTTACTTACATATTAGTTTTCCTAAAATAAGTACACACCTAAGTGGGGCCCATATGTCTAGACCCACCAGTGGACCTGATTCGGATTAAATCCACCCATGTTTGGGTCACAGTTCGTTTGGATTCTATTCAATCTTATCCTAATCGTATAATTCGTCATATCCTACTTTTGGAGTCTGGATCATGATCAATTTCTCATTGGATCATCCTGGATCAAACGTTAAAAAGTTCAGCTTGAAATGATTTAGTATATCAAGACCATGTTTTGGCTTTTTATGAGGATGAAGTTGTTTGAGTACCCGAAGCGTGCGCAGTGCGGTTATGCAGTGTGTGATACGTGTGATGGGTGCGTGGGCATGCCATTGAATAGAATGGATGTCCAGTGTTCAATTCAAGGGGTAATCAATTCCATCCCATGGGATTGGATTTCATAGGATTGAAAAGAAGAGGGGAATGTCACTTCTTCCTTGGGCTCTTAATGCCTTTTAAACAAAGGACACTTTAAAAAACACATTGCCAATGTCGATGCACGTAGAATGCAAATGACTCTATGGAAATCGATAAGAGTTCGGTTAAATTCTTAACAGTAAACACAAACATGCGGTCAGTGCGATGAATATAGGATAGGAATTAAAGGGACATGGTCACCAGAGGTGATGAATCCATTCCTTCAATGCTTCAATTCCTGGAGTAAAACTACAACTAAGGAAAAATAAAAGACATTGCAGAAAAAGTAAAATAAATATTAAGATAAATGTAAATTATGACATGTTTTGGGTTTGTTCTGAGTCCTCTTCCTTGGATGCAACCATCTCTTTATATAGATTTCTATTAAAATCATCCACAACTGCTCTTGATTTTTATGAGGAAACCCATTGAGAATAAATATCATCCCCAATCTTTGGAAAAATGGCCATTGGTGAATAACTGCTTTAATTCTAATATATGAATAATTAACCAATGATTTAGTCTGACGTGACTGGTCTTAAATTAAAAAATGGGTGTAAACAAAAGTAAGACTTTTTTTTTTTTTTTTTACTTTTTTATAACTCATTTTCAAAGGAAAATATAAAAAATTCTTCTCACTATTTAGTTGTGCATATGAAATACAAAGGATCATTTTCATACATATAGATTATAATCGGATATTAGACAAACGAGCAGAGTATCCAATTAGACGTTGAATTTTATTAATTTGTTATTTAAAGGAAGCGCTAATGGCATTGTGTGGGTCTTTTGAGCTTCAAAGAAGGTATATGAGCCACTGATTTAGATTCCGCATGTACACTAAAGATCGGACTCGGTTTTGGGTAGAGTTATGGTGCTCTCAAATCCCACTAAAGGACATTTTTCTCGATTTATTTGCAGTGGCAGTGCATAAGGAAGCTGTGGTGAAAGATTGTTTTGAGAGAAGTGGAAACCAGATCTTATGGAGGCCGGCTTTTAGAAGGAACTTCTTTGAGAGAGAGAGAGAGAGAGAGAGAGAGAGAGAGAGAGAGAGAGAGGTGGCGGCAGTGGTGTAGTTACTTGAAATGTTAGATGGGTGCTACACGAAGCAATCTGGCATGGATAAAAGGGTATGGGTTTGGGAATCTACTGGGGATTTCACTGTCAAATCCTTCTACAACAAGCTTGTGCCTTGCCATGTGCTCTTAAGAGAAGCAAAAGTATGGAAAATCCAAGTGCCTCCCTCAATCAGTATCTTCGGTTGGGATGCGATTCGTGATCGGATTCGAACTGTCGACTTTCTGCAAAAGAGAGAAATGTTGATAGTTGATCATTGCGCCCTGTGCATAGCGGCAGGGGAGTCGGTCGACTATATATTCATACATTGTGACCTTGCAAGGGAAGTGTGGCGTAAAATCCTCTCTAGGTTTGGGATTGTGTGGGTCTTTCCAGCTGAGCTATCTGATTTGTTGGAGGGTTGCTCGGCGGTTCCAAGGAAGAAGAAAGGCAAAACTCTCTAGAGTATATCTCTTTTAGCAACCTTGTGGGTGCTATGGAAAGCGAGGGATAATCGAGTGTTCGATAATGTTTATAAGTTCCCTCACTTCTTGTTTGTTAAAGTGATTGCCCTATCCATATCGTGGGCCTGGATCCTCCCATCCTTTAGGTTTGTATTTGCATATGACCTATTGGAGGGGGCAGGGGTTGGAAGGTAATATGTAATAGTTTCGACGAGCACACTGCAGTCGTTCAAAAATGGGACCCTCCTACTCAAGGACTTCTAGAGATGAATTTTGATGGATCGAGTACGGGGAACCTGAAACCCAGAACCTGGGTTTGACGGGCATTGGATGTGTCCTTAGGAATTTGAGGGAGATTTCATACGTGCCTTTGCAGGGCCTATTGGAGTTTCAGATGCTATCGGGACGGAGATTCAAGCAGTCCATCAAGGGATAAAATGCTTAGACAGAGCTTGCTTGGATTGGTTGATCATGGAAGGGGATTCCCTAAACGTCATCCGATGGCTTAGGGATTCTTTGGTCCCCCTGGAGATTTGCCTCCTATTTTGATGAGATCCAGATATAGTTGATGGATCTTCGATTACCTTCATGCATATTCGGAGGTTGGCCAATAGCATGGCGGATAAAGTAAATAGCGATGGTGTAGATAAGTCGGGGCTTGAAATCTTTGATTTTCTTCCCTTTTGAATGATCGGATCTTCTTTCTCCTTTAGACTTTGATTGATATATCTTCTTCACATTGTAATGCTTTGATTGATATTTCTTTTCCTGCAATGATTGGAAGGGCAATCTCGGCCTCTTCCTTGTTTTAATGAGATTTGCTACCATTCAAAACAAAAGGAAGCTCTAATGGCATATCCATAAATGTGAAGGGCAATTTGCACTATTTTATTATATTTATAGTAGGGATGTAAACGGATCGAATTCGGAGCGGATATGGCTATATCCGAATTCGATTACAATATACACTATCCGAATTCGGATTCGACGGATATTTAATATCTATTACCGAATTCGTATCTGTCGGATATTGTTTGAATTCGGATATTATCCGTATCCGTTTATCCGGTAAATTCGAACATTTTATTGCAGCACTTTATCTTTTTTCTCCTACTTGCTCGAATGAATTTTCCAAACCCTAAAACTAGACCTCTACATTCTCTTCACAAAATTAACTCTCAAACCCTAAAATATATGAGATCCTCTTTTTCCTTTTAAAACAAAGGCAGAGAGAGAGAGAGAGAGAGAGAGAGAGAGAGAGAGAGAGAGAGAGAGGGACGCGATGGGGATGGATGATAGTGTTGGTAGTGGTCTTTGGGTTTTTCCTTTTTTTTTTGTATATGATGGAATGGGTTTGGGCTATTTTTGTTTTTAATTTATTTTTTCTAAAAAGAATATTCACTTTTCTTATAGAAACAAAAGATAGTGTGTCATTACTAAAAATAAATATTAATGATATTATTAATAATAAATAAAAAGGATTTACTTCTCGGATTCGGATGTTAAACGGATCGGATATACCATTTACCAGATTCGCATCCGCTAAGAGTCGGATATCTCATAAACGGATTCGGATAATATCCGCTTGAAACGGATTCGGATAATATTCGCTTTAAACGGATTCGGATGCGGACGGTAATCGAATTTCCGAATATCCATTGACACCCCTAATCTATAGGGAAGAACGTGTGTCGTAAGTATAAAAGAAAGTTGTTTAAAAGCAGCGAAAAACTAGAATTAATATTTCATATCATGTTACCAAAGGCTTTTTTCTATTGTTTGAATTTTAAAATGCCATTTACGAAAATATTTGTTACTACAGAAAATGTTGATTGTTTTCCGAATTAATATAACTCATGTGCACAGGATCAACCAGCTCGTTTTCAGGACAAAAATGTTTATGAAAATATTATCCATTTATTCAATTTTTAGGAAAATTCAAAGATTGTCATTGATAGTGTAACTAGATTTTTGTGTAAATGAAGGATGACACCCAAATATTATAAAATTAGTTAGGGGGCGAGGTTTCTGAGCTATAGCTCAAATAGTTTATCTGAGTAAGCCACTATAAATACACCATCTCTCATGTTGTTTGACTCATCCAACCCATTCATTCCATAGAACCTCACATAGATTGGGTGTTCATAACAAACTATACAATCATCCTAACCATTCGATCTGTACAAGCACAAAATGGACCCATTTTCTAGACGTCCATTTTAAACCTCCACAAATCAACACTTACCATGATCCCATAGAGATGATTTCTTAGGGACACCCTATCTATGTTAGGTCCTATAGAATTAATATGTAACATAACCCAAATAACATAGCTACCTACCCTATTTATATGAGCTTGCTCAGATAGCTTATCTGAGGTCTTGCTCAGAAACCTTTATCTGAATTAGTTAACTTTAAATATACTTTATTTAAAATCTATTATCTGTGAAATTGATTTACACTAAACAACCTGTTGGGCAGCAAATATGTTGTGAGCCAAACATTTGGGTTCCATTCTTTGGACATTTGAGGCCCTGCTTGTTTTGGATTTTGAGAACCGACTGTGAGTCCAAAATTAATTATTGGAATCAAATTTACACTAAATTCTGAGAAGCCATTGTGAGACCAAAACTGATTATTTGACTCAAATTTATGTTTAGGCCCTGTTTGCTTTGGATTTTGATTACCGAATGTGAGTTTGAAACTGATCATTGGGCTCAAATTTACGTTTATTTGAGTAGAATGATAAAATTTGTATTCATTATTGGTTCTCAAAATCCAAAACAAATGGGCCGGATTCGGGTTATCCTCGGCCCACACCATGTACCAATGGGCTGAACCAACAATTTTATTGAAACCAAAATTTTACACTCCAACTGAACAATTTGGGGCAATTAATTTTTATGCAAAGGCTCAATTGGCCCAGCCCGTTAGCATCTATACTCCCAGAAAAAAACTGTCAGCTCCTCTTTGGTCCCCCCTAAGGCCCTTCTAACTTTTTATAATCTCAAATGAGCTCACAGCTGCAAAAATCTAGATTATCGTTCTTATAAAGACACCCATTATTTAAGGCACTGAGGGCCCCAAGCGCATCTGTTATTGGCACCAAACTAGTTGGAGTTGTTATCATAGACTAGGCTTTTCTTTCAAGCCCATCTGCATATCTACTCTGTTCTTCATAAATTGTGAGACTCCTCATGTTCGACATCTTATTCTTATCCATGTAACTTTGGCCCTATTCGTTTTAGATTGTGACAACCGATTGTGAGCCCCCAAACCTATTACAGACTCAAAATTAAGTCCAATAATAGGTTTGGCTCTCAGAATCAGTTGTCAGTTGTCAGGTGGGCCTTCACACTATTAGATGGACTACAAAGATGCTTCTTAGACAAACATCAAAGCCAATCACAAGCTTAGCCTAGGTTGGAGCTTTCACAGCTTTTTGTGCCTTTGCCTTTAATCTAAACCAAGCCTATTTGAACCCATAACATATGAAGTAGACGTGAGTTATAGTTTGTATCATAGTACCGACACTCGATGACTCAACTTGAAACTCGGTTGAGTTGACTCAACAATAGAATGAGTTGACTCGAGGAAAAGCATAAAATGTTGCTAAAGAACTTGAACCCACTGCTAAAATCTTAAAACCTGAAAAAATCTACATGTAGTGAATTGATATACATACGTCCTGCATGCACTCAAGTTTTTATCGAGTCACTAGTGACTTAGTCGAGTTGACTCGACTCGGCCTATTTGCGAGTAGGTGTCTAGTTTTTGGGTTTTTCAATTATATTTGGTTTTTACATGTTTATACGTACCTATTAAAACCTTATCTATAGTTAGTGTGCATCTATCTATCTATCTATCTATCTATCACGGCGTTAAGGGCTCTAGTCTCCATGCATCGAATAAGAGGTCTTAATTTGAATCTTTTACTACTTTAGACTGGTCTTTGCTTCTCGATCCATTCAAAAGATGAAGCAAGAAAAGAAGTTAAAAAGAGAAAGTAGATAAAAAAGAAAGAGTCTTTGTTACTTTGCTTTGCTTTGCTTCGATGTTGCTTTGCGCTATTGTAAACTATTATCTTTTACCATTACCACGAGGCTGGAAGAATCCCCATGCAGTTTTGGACGTTTGAATGAACTGACGACAGTCGGAGATCAGTCCAAGGAGAAGATAACAAGTAGGGAAAAAACTCACGAGGAGATGTGTTAAGACATTTGATTGGTGGGGACTACTTTAGTTTTGGGACACCCAACCTTCTAAAAAAGCCAAAATAATAGTAAGATGATTGATTGATTGATAGAGATTGTTACTTGCTTTCTCTCTTCTCGTGTTTTACTAGAACATTTCTTGGGTTTTGTTCCTATACTTTTCCATAATTAGTAAATACTTGCTTGTTCTTTACATGCAAAGCAAATCTCTCTCTCTCTCTCTCTCTCTCTACATGCAAAGACAAGCACCCTCATACAAAATACTGAAAACACATGAAACATTAATCTCTCTCTCTCTCTCTCTCTCTCTCTCTCAAAACACTGGGGAAAACTTGAAGCATTAAAGTGGGTCCCTCTCTAAGTATTGGAAAAAACAAGTAGCATTAAAGTGGGTATCTCACTCCTCCCTCTCCCAATAAAGGGAACACATGGAATATTAAAGTGGGTGTGTCTGCCAAAGCTGTCCAATTTTTTACTTAAGGTTCTTTTCTATGGGTATTTTGTGTGTGAGTTTTTTATTTTGTGTGTGAGTTAGTGTGTGAGAGAAGCTTGGCTTCTTTACACCCCCACCACCTCCCCATTACACTGTATAAAGTACATCACTTTGCAAAATAGGGATTTTTTCTAATGTCTTAAGGAGTAATTATAGTTTTTTTAATACATCAAGGTGGCCCACATCTTGTCATTCATCATCTAAAAAGAAGAAGCTTCTCAATCCTCTGAGGCTAAGCTCGACCAGGAGGTTGTCTAGAATTCCCTGCTCTCCTAGAAATACACCCAACAAAAGAATAAATAATTAATAGTTGAATAAACATGGGGAAATCCTAACTTAGGTACAGGCAAGTATTATTTCACTTGGATAGAAGTGAAAGAAAACAGGAAAAAGAAAAATATGGAAAAGGCAAAAAGGTCCCATAAATGTAGACAACAAAATTAAGGAATAGATTAGCAGGGAGTAAACATGATTATGGATGTGGGTATGATGAATAAAGTGAAGAGACTCCTTTTTTCTTTTCCTTTATTGATTTGAAAGGGCAATAAATTAAACTGAGAACACTGAAACCCATGACTGTGGAGCCATGCAAACACAACATCTGGAATATGGCAAAAACATAGAAATTGTTGTTATGAGCTTTGATTTTGCAATGAAAGAAGTTAAATAAAAATACTAGAATTAAAGATCTTTTATCAGAATATTAGTTATTGATATATCCTTAATCACGGGCAAACGATAAAGTTATACAAAAAAAGAACAAGATCAAATTTTATGAACTCCGCGAAGTTTTTATTTTTAAGACTATGGTGGTATGCTCATGAAATGTTAAGGACGGTATGTTTTTTGGTGGAAGAAATAAGGGATTGTTGTATGACTTAAGAAAATGGCCATAATGGCCCTTTTCTTTCTTAAGAGAAATAATAAAGGGCAGTGATAAAAACACCCAAGTGTTCTTTAAGCTAAGAAGAATAGTTTACCAATGCATTTTGTTTCAAACTGCAAGTCAAAACATGTTTAAATATTGGAGGCCTAAATACTTACATTTGTGAGAGAGTTCAAAAATTTTGTAACTCAGAGAAATTATTAAGAATATCAAGCATAAAAGTTGGAAAAGATGAAAGGTGCTACAATCCAAAAATTTTGGAAATTTCAACATGAACATAAAAAAAATGAAATACATATACAAGAACGAATACAAAGTATTCACTACAAGAAATACAGTCATTGGCGGCAAAAAAAAAAAAAAAGGGTCGCCAAAAGGTAAAAATTCGTCTCTATAAACCGTCCCTATAAATGGCTTCAGTAAATGAATATAGCGACAGATTTTGTGACGGTTCAAAGCGCGCCTAAATTCTCGTAACCATCGCAAAGGGTTTCATATAGTGACGGAAAAATGATCCGTTGCTATAAACTGTTTATACAGCGACGGTTTTTTTTTTTTGTTGTCTTCTTAGTAAGGTGTTTTTTCTTGTAGTGACTGAGAACATTATAATATTTTCTCCATGTCTTTCTAAAGAAAATAAAGGAAAAACAATTGAGGGTACGTGTACCTGTTATGAATGGGGTCGGGCCCATTAGGAACACGCCTCTTGTTCATGTAATTGGGGTCCAATTCCGGATGAAAAACAGGCCTTTCTCTTCCTTTAACATGCAAATGCTTGAGATTTCCTCCTGTTGGTGTAGTATTAGTAGTAGCAGTAACTGTGGTAGTAGTAGAAGTAGCAGCAGCAGTTGTTCCTCCACTTGCTAGAAACCCAACAAATAAAAACCAAATAAAGAACACAAAACCAATGACTCCTAACAAAGCCCTTAAAAACCCACCGCCAATACCCATCTCTTTCTTTCTTTTTTCCTTGATTTACCCTCTTTTCTCTCTCTCTAAAAGGCCACCTTGTGGTTGCTTAAGAAAGGAGAAGAACTAGATATCACAAAAACCATATTCTTGTATGTTGATGGAGTTTATGAAAGGATTGAAGCCAAAGAAAAAGGAGTGGAGGGAGAGAAGAGAGATAGGTGAATGGAGTAAGGCAAGTATTTTGGTGGGTTGGGTTTAGGGGTTTTGTTTTTCCCCTTGTGCCAAGGGATGATTTTTCTTTATATAGATTGGAAGTGATTCTGTTACACTTTCTCGGACCTTGAACGGGGAGAGGAACAAAAGCTTAGCTGGTTTCGAATGTGACATGGAGGGAATCAGCTTTGCTTTAAATCGATTGGGTCCATCAACAGCCTGCACAAACCTTACTTTGCTCTTCTTTGAGTATTTTCACGCACCTACAATAGCACAAAAGGGACCTCGCTATCTATATCTGTTCATCACGTACCCAAAAAGACAAAACCTTGGGTCTTTGTGCGGCTCTAGTCATGTAATGTAAGCCTCCATTCTCCTCTCTTTTCTTCTTTTTAGTACTACCATATCTGCATTACACTGTATAGTACTCTATAGGGGTGCAACTCGGACATGGTTGGGTCGGGTTGGGTTGAGGCCAACCCTAGCCCAACCCAAGATAACATTCACTCAAGCCTAACCTGACCCAATCCGAGCCCCGTGTCAAAGATGGTTAACCCTAGCCCAACTTGCCTGTCTCTATAGACCTCTCAACCCTAACCCGACCCGTCTAATACATTTTTTTTCAAATCGGGTCGCGTTGGGATCGTGGGGAAAAACCACTCACACACACACACACACACACACACACACATATATACTAGTAAAAAACCCCGTGCGATGCACGGGCCGACAAAGAACTTTACAGACCACATCATAGGTTGATCCAAACCGTCCATGTGATGGAACACAACATAAATAGGTTGTGCCCCAAAAATCATTTCCATAGGCTGATCCACGCCCTCCAATCTATAGAGGTTTCTATAATATATTGTTTCTCTTAAATCGGATGGTTAAGATCACCCTATAGATTTTTTATTAAAAAAGCATAAATGAGAGGGGTAAGATTGAAATTATGTGGCTTTATAGGTTGATCCAAATACTCCATGTGATGGAACACAACATCAATCGGCTGTGCTCGTAAAATCATTTCCATAGGTTGATCCTAGCCCTCCAATCGATAGAGGTTTGCATAATTGTTGTTGTTCTTCAGGTGCCTGAAATCCGTCAATATTTTGCAAGTGTCCTGCATGCGTAACATAAAGTAGTTCTTTCGTCATTGTCATATGTCTTTACCTCTTCTTGGTAGTTTTTTTTCGTAATTGTCATAGACAGGTACCCTGTGTCAGTACTTTGTGGATGTAGATTACGATTTTACCCTCACACAGATAGCATGTACAGATATGTGGGGAGGGGCAAGAACGTCAAAATCATCCACATTGACGTGTTAATTGGACAATAATTCTCCATTTTCTCTTCTGCTATAAAGTATTACATATATATACAGTAAAGTGTTCCTGCGTAGCTGCTCAGATAGCTTATCTGAGCAGCTGCTTCAAAAACTCATGTGGCCCCACATTTTTGGGGTGATCCAAAGCATTCATTTGGAAGGCCCTTCTATGGATAGGGTGTGTACAAAAAATAAGCCCTTTAGGATCATCCTAACCCTGCCATTTGTGGGTGGAAAAAATGATCAGAAACAGTGTTTGTCGATTTTCCCCTCCACCTTTGATTGGGTTAGGATGATCCTATAGGGCTGATTTTTGGTACACACCCTATCCATGGAAGGGCCTTTCAAATGAATGCTTTAGATCACCCAAAAAATGTGGGCCACATGAGTTTTTGAAGCAGCTGCTCAGATAAGTTATATGAGCAGCTGCGCAGGAACACTATTCTCATATATATATATATATAAGGTTGGGTTTGGGTCGGGTTGCCAAATGCCTCAACCCTAACGCAACCCAAAAATTAATTCAGGTTGGCTTTTCCCAACCGTAACCCAACTCAACCCAAGCCGAAATTGGGTTGAGCTCCGTGTATGGTGCATGATTTCAGTTCCTACTACTCTAGTGGATCTCTGTCTTACTTCTCTAAGGATTGGGTTCACCGAGGTATCCTTTTGTAACATGTAAAATTTTGGTAAAGGAAGGAAGTAGGCCTGGTGGGCTGAGCTTGGTTAATTATTGGATTCGAAGAAACCTAGACCAATTTACAAGATAACCTAGACCAATTACAAGATAGAGGGCATGTTTGATTGCAGGATAGGTTTTCATAGATAAGGCCTTATCCCCTGTATTCCCTTGTACTTTATGATTGGTTGTAACCCATACGATTTCTATCCTTAGATGACTCTTATCTTTAAAAAGTAAGGATAATTGGGATTCCACCCTTTGGGTGGTATTACACGTATCCTCTTTTGATGAAGATACCGCTTTTCTAAATCATATCTTATCACGGACAGTCGTGCGACAAACAATAGACAACATATATCTTGGATTAGACTCACCTGAGACAATATATCCTGCAATCAAACTGCCTCAGGAAAAAAATCAGTGCCAAAGGAAAAAATGTCAGTGGTATGCACTGTTCCTATTGGTGGAAGCAAGATGCATGGGACCCACCCCCATCAATTTGGTACTAAAAACATGTCCTAATTACCATTAAATAACCATTAACCGTTACAAATTATAGCGGTAAATCTGATCTTCATTAGCAACTGCTCTTTCTTGTGGAATAAAAATGTTGATTAAAAAAAGAAAATGGGTACCAAGGGCCTTTCAGTAAAATTCAAACAAACTTTGCCTTTGGCAAATTGGGTGTTTTTGGTTAAGTCTAGTCAAAGTGGGGAATCAGTATTTCTTCCAAGAAAAGAAAATCAAAACCATGAGATCCCTATAGTAGAAAGAAGCTTTCCTTTTTTCTTGTTGGGAGTTATAAGTGATGGTAAGTTGGCAACCAATCTCTCAATATAGTAAAGCTCAACCCATGACCAAGTCATTCTAGCACAGTAACTAATCTTGTCATTTACTCTAAACACTTATTAAACATGAGTGTGGGAATCAAACATGACCCATCTCACTTTATAATCCTTCTTAATTTGGTGGGTTTCTAGAATACATACATGGTCTCTTGGAAAGGAGATCCAATATTTGGGAATATGAAGATTATCTCCCACATGGGCATGAATTTAAATGAGATTAGACAAAGGCAGAAGCTGGTTCCTTGGCATGGATGCTCAGAGTAGGGAATATTGCATGCCTTGTTCTATATGGCCAAAGCATATGGCATAATATTTTGGCTTAGCCTCCCCAATAAAATGAGTCTTACACTTGAAGCCTGTGCAGGTCATGTGTTACAAGATAATCAAGATAATCAAGCTTTGTGTTACAAGATAATCAAGCTTCATATCTTAATTCAGCATTAATATATAAAATCGCACTACATGGAAGGGCAAAAATTTAGCTAAATGGGTCCCTCGGAATCTTCGATCTCCAACTGGGAACATAAGCAAAAAGACAATCACTCTTTAAGCATCCTATGCAATCAGTATAAGAACTCTCTTCCCTTTTGGTGGAGATGTACATCTCCTTTGAGGATTTGAAGTACCATATACTCCTTTGTACACCACTTATCCTAAACGACAGCATCAGACATCTTGCCTTTTCAAACCCCAGAGTTCTGATTCTAGGATACATCATCTATCCATGAGAGTGAGCAGTCCTAAGTTGGAATGAGTGGCTTTAAATTGGATTCCTCCCCTCTTCCTTTAGCAATTGTAGTTCAATGATTCGCGGTCCCACTTCTCTTTCCAATCCTTTTAGATTCTGTTATACATTCAAGGAAATGATATCCATACTCCCTTGTTTTGATAATGTCACTCACTTTAAGCACTTCTTCAGTTGGCTGTCGATAGCTTTGGATGCCATTATTAAAAATGCAGTCAAGTCCTGCATAACAAAAATTCTCATGAATTAGATGTTATATTGTTGAGTTGGGTGTCTTGAATTCAAACCCGCTTAGGGTCCGAAATATTGTGTGCGACCCGGATTAGGCCCATTTCTTTGGCCCCTGGCCGCTTGGCCCGGCCCGTTTTATGTGTTTTTAGGCTCGATAAGACTAACTTAAAGCCCGTTTAATATAAAGGGGCTTTTAGGGCTTATTTCGAAAGCAAGTCTTGTAAAGAGGGTTGAGAGCTCTAAAGAAAGTGGAAAAGGGTGTGCTAGGGTTTCACAAGGGTTTGGTGAGAGAGAGACCGATCTTATCTTGTAATCTCTGAATCTTATAGTGGATTTTCTCGTCGCCTCTACCGTGGAGTAGGCTTTTGCCGAACCACGTAAATCTTTGTGTCTTTGTGTGATTGCTTGTGTTTATTCTTTTGTTTTACTTTGCCATTGAAATCACATATTGCTATTTGGGGTTTTTTCACAACATATATGATTGGGGATTCTTTCAACATTCAATGAAAATCTCATCCACTTTATGGATTTGTACACTGATTTCTTTGTGCCTTAACTCCTCGCCTTTAAATAGACACTTATCTCTCCAAAGTTTTTAAGGCATGAAAAAAGTGATGTGGGTTTTAACTATTTTCATATTCTAAATGGCCCAAAAGGTTGATTATATGCCACACCTTCCAATAGATTTGGTTGCAAGAGCTTATACTTTTTTGTATGAATCTAAGGGCCTTTGCACTCATGAAGAAGCACTATCAGTGGGGTCACTTGAGAGACCCTTTTTCTTTCACAAGCTTCGTTTTGAGTGTCCTATAGTCATTGGTTCCTTTGCTTGATGCTATTCTCATTTCTCATACCTCGTTTCTGATCAGTGGTGACTAATCGTGTTCATCACATACTATTACGGATGATCAAATCAAATTGTGAGGAGATCTGTTAAGAGGAGCCCAGATATTATTAAATCTAGGAACGTGGTTCATCGATCGACGGCTAGAACCATCTATTGAGGGAACAATTCCTTGATCAATAGATCAGATGGATCAGATGGATCAGACCATCGATCTATGGACGTGCAAGACAATAGTGGAATAGGAATTACGAAATTTTTTTTTAGCATGTTTACTTTGGGTTTTCTTTGTTCTTTTCTTGGATAAATTCGTATTAATTTAGAATTTTACATGTATGTGCTTCAACTATAAAAGGCTTAAAAGCAAGTCAAATTTATAGACTCAGCAGAAATAGGGTGTTACTATAATTAAAACATGGGATTTGCAAGCCAATTTCACGGAAAGCCATTTCGCAGCTGGCTTTTGCATGTGAGAACAACTACACGGTTTGATTTTTCGGCAGATTCAGCTTATTCATTTAATTCATCTAAGGTGGCTGTTCTCAGATGCAAAAGCCAGCCGCTAAATGACTTTCCGCAAAATTGGTTAGCAAAATTGCAATTACATTCATCTCAAGAAGATTACTTGAGAGTTAAAAGGAACAAAAAGTGTTAGATATCTTTTATGAGAAGTTATCTGGTGGACGGCCATGCATGCACGTGCAGCCCAAAAATACAATGGGGTCCACATTGTTTGGGTGATCCTAACCATTAATTTCTTGGGCCCTGTCCAGTTGGGACTGTCTGGTTCTTTGCTCTGAGTTCTGAGTCAAAAGCAAATCCTGCAGTTCTTTTGTTGGAGTTAAAGCCAGGAGTTCGCCATAGGATGATCCTAACCCTCCAATTTGTGGAGGTTTTTAAGAGTTAAAAGGAACAAAAACTGTGAGATATCTTTTTATGAGAAATTATATGGTGGACGGCTGGCTGCCGTGCATGCACATGCAGCCCGAAAATACAATGGGGCCCACATTGTTTGGGTGCTCCTAACCATTCATTTGTTGGGCCCTGACGCAGATAGGGTGTGCCCAGAAAACCATTCCCATTTCCCGTAGGATGATCCTAACCCTCCTATCCGTGAAGGTTTTTATATTGTGCCGTCCATTTTAAACCTCCGAAAGGACTGGATGGCTGTTCTCACATGTAAAAGCCGGCCGCAATATAACTTTCCGCGAAATTGGCTACCAAATCACAATTACCGTACATCTCAAAGGAGATCACTTAAGGCTTAAAAGGAACAAAAACTGAAAGATATCTTTATATGAGAAGTTATATGGTGGACGGCCATGAATGCACATGCAGCCCAAAAATACAATGGGGACCACAATATTTGGGTGATCCTAACCATTCATTTGTTGGGCCCTGACATAGATTGGGTGTGCCCAGAAATCTTCCCATAGGATGATCCTTACCCTCAAATCCATGAAGCTTTTTATATCCATTTTAAACCTCCACAAATCGGAGGGTTAGGATCGTCCTACGGGAAAGGTTTTCTGAGCACACCCTATCTACGTCAGGGCCCAACTAATGAATGGTTAGGATCACCCAAACAACGTTGGCCCCATTCTATTTTTGTGCTGCCCCGCCTGCACGTGAATGCACAGCCGTGCGACGTAAAAATTCTTTCTTCTTATATTCTAGAAGATATCTGCGGGATCAATGCAGAGGCTTTTTATTTTTGAGTATATTTGCTTTGTTGTTGAGATTGTGATTTCATAACAAAGGTCTCTGATTTTTTTGAAAAGGGCAACAGAATATATATATATGAGAGAACATTTCCTACACACTTGTGTAGGTAAGTTACCTACGCACTACCTTAAAATACAGTAGGGGCCCACATTGTTTGGGTGATCCAAACAATTCATTTGAATGGTCCTCACATAGATAGGGTGTCCACAAAAAATCAGATCCATAGGATCATCCTAACCATTCGAACTATGGAGGCAAAAAATGGACTAATTTGTGAAGGTTTATACACGTCCATTTTACCTCCACAATCGTAGGGTTGGGATGATCCTATGGATCTGATTTTTTGTGGACACCCTATCTATGTGAGGACCATTCAAATGAATTGTTTGGATCACCCAAACAATGTGGGCCCCCACTGTATTTTAAGGTAGTGCGTAGGTAACTTACCTACACAAGTGTGTAGGAAATGTTTTCTCTCTCTCTCTCTCTCTATATATATATATATATATATATATATATATATATATATATATATATATATATATATATGTAAAAACAGAACCAAGGTGGTCCTGAAGGAATAAAGATAATACAAAGGTCTCTGATGTGTGTACAAAATTTGAAATTGTTGTGGAACATTTAAGGAAATGATATATTCGCCTTTTTCTTCCCCGGGCCACCCCCTCATATCTAATGTAAACAGGGTAATCATAGATACACTGGAGGGGGTGGCCAGTGGAAGAAAAGGTGGCGAATATATCACTTCCCAATTATATAAAAATGTCACAATTATCAATGAGAGATATTTTGTTCTTAACACAAAATTATTTGGTTTTGTATCTCCAATATACAAGTGATATATTCGCCCCTTTTGATTACTCAGGACACCCACACAGCAGTGTGATAAAAGCCGGTGACATGGATCCAATGAAGAAGCCCTGGACATGTGTCCAGTTTCACCAAGGATAACATAATTGCATTGATAATCACATTGGATCATCACCCTTAGTGCATTTATAACGGCACTGATAACATAAAAGCCTGTGACATAGATCCAATGGAGAAGCCCTTTGATCCATTTTACGTGTAAAGAGACATGCCAATGAAAAACCAATTTTGTGCCCATATTTTAACTTATTAAAAATGCATGTAAAATTTATTTTAGAACCCATTTTAAGTAGAAAGAAGCAAAACAAACGATGATAAGGAATGGAAAACACTTACAAAAACAAAGCATGGAGACTGCTAAGCAGTTGCTATGGACCAAACCGATGTAGAATATATCTATGTTGTATCGATCAAAAATTAAAGAAAGAGTCATTTATAGCCATTTTAGCTTTCTCAAGAAAAAACGTCTTCTCTTGATTAAAGATGGTTGAACCATGGGCCAAAAAATGCACTGATAACACAAATCTACCATATTGTCATTAGGCTTTTGCCTTTTTAGTATTAACCAGTCGTCTCTAGACAATTGATCGGATGGCTCAGATCACCTGATAGATGAGTTCTTGGATAACATGTTGTTGCAACACCAAGCGACCCAACCCTCTTTAAATAGGTGTTGTATAGAAAAGGAAACAGAGACGGTAGAGGTAAAGCGTAAGGACTTGTATACGTAAGCAAAGAAACTGAAGAAAAGTATTCAGGGTTATGTCTTTACACTAATCAAATTTTTCCATTTTAATTACACCCATTCATAAGGGGTAAAACGTAAGAACTGATATTGTTGTTTTTGTTTTAAGGAATATCATAGACGGTCCTTGTCTGGCTTTTACCTCCTCTTTACACATACCAGAATCGGAAAATAAATAGGGAGACATCTTACCCTTTTCTTTGCCTAGTCTAAATTTAATCATGACTTATAGGGATTTGCTAGGCAATTTCTGCCAAAGCCAGATCATGGCTTACTATTGCAGGAGACAATAGCCACGCAGGCTCACCTTTCAGCAAATTTGTCTTATTCATTTAATGCATCCGAAGTGGCTATTCTCTCAAGCAAAAGTCACCCAGTAAATGCCTTTCCGCAAAATTCCCTAGCATATACCTATTGATTATTATGGTAACAATATAATTGGGTCTACAAATTGATGGTGCATGGACTTTATGCATATATAGACACATGTGTTGTATATATATAGACATGATCTCCCCTCCATATCTCAAACAACTCGTTGAGAAATCATTTTTAAGGAGAATTTAAAGTAGACCAAGCATGGCCTCTTTGTCCCTTGGAAGTTCCCCCTTGCTCCTAATAATAAACTATTGGGATAATCACATTTACACCCCCTCTAGTTTCTGACACATCCACTTCAACCCCTATAGTTTAAAAAGTGACAAAGACATCCCCTCTAGTTTCGTTTTGTTTAAGGTTTGCCCCCTTAGCTGAAGGTTCGTCCATAGATTGAAGGGTTAGGATGATCCGATGTCGCTTTGGATTCGGGTATGGGCCCACATTATTTGGATGATCCAAAGCGTTCATTTGATGGGTCCTGACATAGATAGGGTGTGCCCAAAAAATCAGCTCCATCGGATCATCCTAACCCTTCAATCTATGGACGAACCTTCAGCTGAGGGGGCAAACCTTAAACAAAATGAAACTAGAGGGGATGTCTTTGTCACTTTTTAAACTACAGGGGTTGAAGTGGATGTGTCAGAAACTAGAGGGGGTGTAAATGTAATTATCCCTAAACTATTATGATCATTTGGTGGAAAGAACTTTCCCAATAAAAAAGGCGTATAAAATTCCACCCTCTTCTCTGTCTTTTCTCTGCGAAAAGCTAAACAAAAGGGAGTGGAAATATAATCATATTTAGGGAGAAACAAGCAAAAGGTGGAAATATCATTTCCCAATGTATTAAATACTGTTACTCAAATAATTAGATTCTCTGGGCACATGATGAAATTGTAACATATTTACAAGAAATAGCACGCGCGATGCAGTGATGCAGGGATGTGATTTGGGCTGGCAATTTCACCCGGAAAAGCGGGGATCCGCCCTGCTCTTATCTTTTTTTATGTGTAAGAAATAAGAAATTTTAGATTTTTTTTCCTTTCCGAACTTTTGTTTTGGGAATAAGAACTAGGGTTTGGCTTCTACTCTTAGGAGGAGAAGAAGGGAGAATGTCAAAGGGAAAGTCAATATTGGAAGGGATATTATTGTTGCTTATTTCCGAGTTTTTTTTTCTCAAAAATATTGTAAGGGAAATCAAAAACGGTAAAACAGATTAAATGGGTTGGGGGGTAAATTTGCCATTTTAAATTTTTTAACGGGGCAAAATGAAGTTCGTGAGTTTTAGGGACCTTTTAGCAAATATTTTCTAAAAGTAGGACTATTCACCTAATATGCTTTTCTTAGGGACTATGCCTTGTATGGACTAATCAGCAAAAATCCCTAAAACTCATGAAACGGTTAAAACGTTAACTTTTTTGGAAAATGTTTTTGAAAAGTCCATACATAAAACAAGAATTTTTTGTTTGGACAAAAACTATTATTTAACAAAATATAATTTTTTTTATCGTTTGTTTTTTATCATGTTAGAAACAGTTGAAGTTTTCATAGGAATGTGAATAAATAAAGTTTTGGGACTGCAAAAAAGATGTGCATGTAATCGGAAAAATAAACCTATCATTAGTATATTTATAAGCACAATGCCCCATTGCAAAATTGAAATTTCCTTGTATTTTAGAAATAAAAAATAAAAAATTTCTTATTTCTTATTTCACAAAAATACACATAGATTCACCATTTTGCACCGAATTTTGAGCTGAAATCTTAAAACGACTATAATTTCTTCGTTTCTTGGCCAATTTTGGGCCTTTATATGCCAAATCGAAGATCTCAACGAGTACTACACCTTGACGTGAGAAATTACCACGAATTCCAACCGAAAATTGATGAAAATGGCAAAAACGAAGCTGGACAGCACTTAGTTTTGTCATTTTTACATCGAAATTCAACTAGAACTCAAACTTTGAGGTGAATTGCTTTAGATCTTCAAATGAGACATGTTTTTAAACATATTTTGATAGATTTTAACCCTAGGTTATTAGATCTAATCATTTTAAAGCATTTTCCACTTAGATTTTTAATTTTATGCTAGATTTTCAAAGAAAACTCAAAATCAAACTCAAAATCTAGTAACCTTGTGCTCTTCTCTTGGATCTCTCTTTGAAAGCTTATTTCTCTCTCTAGATCTCCTTCTTTGTCTCTCTAGATCTTCTTTATTTCTCTAGATCTTCTTCTTTCTCTCAAGATCTCCTTTATTTCTCTCTCTAGATCTCATTCTTTCTCTCTCTAGATCTCCTTCTTTCTCTAGAATTCTCTCTCTAGAAAGCTCTCTCTCTAGAATCTTCTCTCTCTCTCTCTAGAAAGCTCCCTCTCTCCATCTCTCTAAAATTAGATTAAGAGCCCTAATTTTCTTCAAATGAGAGCCCAAATGCTCTATTTATAGAGTTTTCCCTTAATTTTTGTCCCCCATTAGTTTATAGGACAACCGCTTTTCAAAAATTTTGCTTTGGTTTTGATTGCAAAAGGGTGGCAATTTAAAAAAAGTTTAATGAAAAATTAACTAAAAGAAACTTTTCGCCCCTTAAGTTACTTTGGACAACCCCCCTATTCATGTATATGTTGTATTTTAACTAAATGATGGATATTTTCAAATAAAACTCTTCACGGTCAACATTACAGGGATAATGCACCCCCCCTTTCTGCTCTAGTGTAAAAACTGACTGCCTTATAGGATATTTCACTCCCCTTTAGCACTACAATTCTAATTTGGCTCGTCTTATTAGGCATTTTTGCTCGGATTTTGACGAAATTTTGCAGGGAGCTAGCTGAGACCATAAGCTACCCTAGGGTTAAATTTGAGACACTAGATCATTGATTTGATGGAGTTTTGCTCAAACATGGAGGGTTTAGGGGCTGGTCAAAATGGGGTGTCTACATGCATGAATAACTTTGATAAGTTGGATAGGAAGGATAGTTGTATTCGACTCATAGCAACAAGACCAAAAGCATCACACCAATGGGTTTTAAGGGCATCACACTAAAGTAGATCAATGCATCATGCTAAGAATTGTAGATATCACATCCACGAAAATTGCAAGGTTGTAAAACTTCAATTTTTTTAATTAAATTATTGTAGAAGATGGCCATGAGGCATGAAGCTTACAATATATAGAGAGATGTGGGGGACTCCTAAAGCAACTTAGCAAGTTGAATCCTATTCAAGCTCTAGTAATGACAATGGTTTTTTTTCTTCTTCTTAAAATTCAACTGTTAAATAAGGGTATTTTGTCATTTGGGCATTATTTTGTTCACCCAAATGGAGTTCCGTTTTAGAAATATTTTCTACAAGGCTCCTATTCCCCGGAGTTTGTTTCTTTCAACCTAAAATGGGTGTAAAACAAATTCTAGGCCCATTTTCGACGTAAAAATGGCTGTAAATTTATTTTATGCCCATTTTACATTGACAAAATCAATGTGAAATGGGCGTGAAATAAATTTTGCGCCCATTATTTACTTAAAAATGGGCATGAAATTTGTTTTAGGGTCCATTTTAAGTAGAAAGATGCAAAACTAAAGATAAAAACAAATAGAAAAGGATATGAATTGTGTTTCAACAGTAAATATTCAGTCAAAGGTTCTGGTAGAACAAACTGCGTCATTTGACTAGCTTTCAAATTAAAGTATGTATTGACAACTGACCTGTGCAATTTTTCTAGCTAAAGACCGAATCAAAGCACGGAGACTGCTAACTTGCTAAGCAGTTGCTTTCTGTTGGGGTTTCATGCAAAAGCAAATAGTCCCACATTGGATGAGTGAAATGGAGATGGGTTATAAGCAAGGTTTTAAATTTCGGTTTTGGGCGAAATTTTGGTCCTCAACGAAACCGAAATTTTAGCTGAAATCCAGAAATTTCGGTAATTCGGGTTGAAATTTGGTAAAGGAATTAAAAAATATATTATTTTATCAATAATTTTGCCAAAATTTCCAAAATTTCGGCCGAATTTGGTAGATTTCGCTTGTTTCGGTTTTGGAACGTTTTGGTGTTAGTCCCAACCGAAACCCAAAATTTCGGTCCGAAATTTCAGATTTCGATTGAAATTAAAAACCATGGTTATAAGGGAATGGGCACCCTCCTTCTAACAGCTAGCTTTTAAGGGTGAGTTCTAAGCTGTTAAATCCCTTACAAATGGTACTGGAGCTCACGGCGTGGTAGCCCATATTTACCTCTGAGAGCAGAAATGTCTCTCAGGGAAGATCTCGGAAACACCGGTGTAGTATCTCGTATTTCCCACTTTGCCGCCACGTGGAGGGGTGAGATTGTCCACGTTGCTTCCACAAGGAGGGGAGATTGTTTGCGTTTCACGCAAAAACAAATAGCCTCACATCGGATGAGTGAAATGGATGGGGATGGGTTATAAGGGAATGGGTACCCTCCCTCTAACCGCTATCTTTTAGGGGTGAGTTCTACCGGTTAAATTTCCTACACTTTCTACGAGACCCTTGTGGATTGTATCTCTGTTGTAATCGAAACTGAAAGAAAGAATCATTTATAGGCCATTTAATTTTTTTATAGAAAACAGATTCTTCTATTGAATGAATATGGTTGAACCATGGGCCAAAAATTGCATTGATTGGGCGAATACAGCATGAAATAGGTGTCATGTAGAAAAGGAAACAGAGGTGCTAGAGGTAAAGCGTGAGGACTAGTGTACGTAACCGAAGAAAATTAATTCGGGTTCTGTCTTCACACTCATCATGTTTTTCCAATTTTAATTACACCCAACCTTAAGAGGTAAAACATATTTTAATTAGACCCAATCTTAAGAGGTAAAACGTAAGGACTGATATTGTTGTTTTGGAAGAAAAAAGAAGAAGATTAACGGTCGTTGTCTGGCTTTTTCCTACTCTTTCGTAAAAACCAACGGGGAGACATCTGTCCATTTTCTTTTCCTTTTCCTGTTGCCACGTCATTCCGTCAAAATTTAATCTATTTATTGGGATTTGTTAGGCAATTTTTGGCAAAGCCACATACCCTCTCTTTTTAGCAGATTTTGTCTTATTCATTTAATTCATCTTGAGATGGCTGTTGTCTCCTGCGAAATTGCGTAGCAAATCCCTTATTTATAATTCATATAGGGATTTGCTACGGGTCCATCGCAAAAGGCATTTCTCAGATCATCTGTCGCATGTCAGAGCATCCACCTCATGAATGAAGACAAAATCTGCTGAAAATTGAGCCTGTGTGGCTGCTCTGACATGCGACTGACCATCTGAGCAATGCCTTTTGTGATGGACATGGACGCTGGCAAATCTCTTTCTTATAATATTTATTGATTATTATGGTAATAATATAACTGGGTCTACAAATTGTGCAAGGACTTTGTGCCTAGATAGACACATACATGTGGTATATATATAGACATGATCTCCCCTCCATAATTTCAAAACAAAAAGCATGGCCTCTTTGTCCCTTGCAAGTTCACCCTTGTTCCTAATCCTCTCCTTATTAGTGTTACTCCTTCATTCATGTCATGCAGCAGACTCTGATCCTCTGCAGGACTTCTGTGTTGCAGACTAGAAAGGTCAAAAAATATCTGTTAATGGATTCGCCTGCAAGCCCCCATCTAAAGTAAAATCGAACGATTTCTTCTTCGATGGCCTAGCCAAAGAAGGAAACACAACAAACATCTTTGGGTTCGGTCTGACTAGTGGCAGTGTCTTAGAATACCCAGGGCTCAACACACTAGGGGTATCAATGAACCGCATTGACTTGGCCCCCGGTGGGAGTGTTCCCCCTAACTTACATCCTCGTGCAAATCAGATGGTGTTTGTACTAGAGGGAATAGTGAGATTTGGGTTTGTGACTACTGCTAATGTTCTGTACACACAGGTCTTGAAAGTTGGAGAGATTATTGTGGTCCCTAGGGGACTGATACTCTTCGCTTACAATGCGGGGAAGGGGAAGGCAGTTTATCTCGCAATTTTTAATAGCCAGTTGCCAGGGGTAGTGTTCATTCCCCTTGCCCTCTTTGCTTCAAATCCTTCTATTCCCTATCAAGTTTTGGCCAAGGCTTTCCAAGTAGATGAACACATTGTGAAAGAAATGAAATCCAAACTAGGTTCATAAGCTATTATAAGTCCTTTTACTTCTCCATGTACTATATCTTCTTGTTTGGTTTTTCTGCTTAGTTTTCACCTTGAGGAGAATGTGAGTTACTACCCTCTTCGTCACTTGTAAGTCCTCACTTGAGGAACCCCTTTTTTTGTTAAGAATAATGTGTTATGGTGTATTATGATGGGATCTATCATCACAAATGACAACCTGTACTTTAATATTGTTGGAGACAATACCTAATAAAATAAAGGGAGTTGAGGGTTAGACTTTCATCCCCCACATATTCCCTACACTCCCTTCCCTTCTTCCTCTGTTTCTCCCCTCCCACTGTCTTGATTGTTTGCATCAGTAATTCTTCTTTCTTTTTCATTAACAACTTTGAGATTGTTTCACCTGTCATGACTAAGTGCATCGCTCAGAAATCAGTGTTTCACTTTTTTTTTAACTGAAAAGATCAAAATGATCATTAGCTTAAGCTTTTCATTTGTTGCAGGGAATCAAAAGCAAGAATTGTGAGTGTTGCATACATGATTGTGATAATTGTGAACTGGGCCATTGATTTCATGGCCTGAATTAGCTTGGACAAGTTGTGCGTCTACAAATCCTTCGTCTGAAAGAGAAGAGAGGTGACCTGAAAATCCTGTAAGGGGAGAGGGATGGATGCCAAAAGACCAGAGACTATTTTTCATGAGTATCGTACATAAGAAAGGTATGCTAGCTACTTCAGGATCTAGGATCTAGCCCCTCTTAGAAAACCTTCCAGGACAAGATCCTCATGATGAACCACAACCGTCAGATGTGGATTATTGATCAATGTGCCCTTTGTGCGAGAGATGGTGAGACATAAATCACTTGTTTGTTCATTGTCTCTTCTTCTTCTTCTTTTTTTTGATAGGTAAGATGGGGTTTGGCAGGGACCCCTACCGGTTTATTAAAATTAGAAAGATGAAACAATTAGCACACAAACTCTAACCCTATTCCAAGAATAGGGATACAAACCAAAAGAAGTAAAACAACAAGACCTATCCTTAAAAGCAGAGACTAAGGAAAGGTGAACAAAAGAACCTAACTCCTAATAAACAAGAGCCTCTATCATCTTCTGACTGAACTTCCTAGCTCTCTGGCTCTTCTGCAAATCCTAATGATTCCAGGCAGAACTGCCTATCATGAGCAGAGGAATGGTCATTGTCTCTTCGCTAGGGAGGTTTGGTTTCATTTAAAATTTTGGGATGTCTTGGGTTTTTCCTCATCGATTGGCTGATTTTTTTGGAAAGTTGGTTTCTAGTGCCCTAGCCTTCTAAAGGAAGGATTCTATGGAGAGTGGAGATGCTACCCACCATCTGGATCCTTTGGAAGGAGAGGAATGCTAGGCTCTTCAAAAGTCTATCTAAGGGCCCCTTATTCACTTTCACAGGTCCTTTCCATCACAAGATCATGGGTGAGGATCCTCCCTCCTTTCAAATTCTATTCAAGCTCTAATCTTAATAGTTGTTGGAAGGAGATATGCTTTTGATCAGACGGGGTGGAGCCCGCTTCTCCTAGATGAACTTCGCCTTATCCTGGTTGGCTAAACTTAGATTTTGATACCTCAAGTTTTAGCAATCCTAGGCCAGCAGGGGTTGGATGATTGCTTAAGTTCGAGGACGGAGATTTTTCATGCCCCTTTGGTTCATTGATTCTAATGAGGTAGAGGCGACATCGGTTATTCTGGGCATCGAGAATACTGATAATAGTCTCTTGGACAGGCTAATTGGGGAGGTAGATTCCTTAAACACCATTAGATGGTTGGACGGTAGCAAGTCTCAACCATGGTGATTCACGGAGTTGGTTGATGAGATCCTAGATCGAGTGGGTCCGATTTCAGCATGTTGTCGCTCGACCAATAGTGCAGTGAGGCAGACCAGATTGTGAGAGCTAGGGTGAACCGAGTAAGCTTAATTGGGAAAATTTTGATTATCTTCCCCTTAAATATTGGCTTTATATTTGTTGTTGTACTCTTTTTTTTACTTTGTTTTTGTTGACCTCCTCGGTCTTAGGGTTTTCCCCTCCTTAATAATAATATGTGCCTCATTTCAAAAAAGAAGTAATGTTTGCTACTTCACTTTTGGTGATCGAGAATCTTTAGAACTTTAAGGAACCCATGGATGACAGTTCTAAGATCTTAAATTTTCAAAACAGTATCACAGCTTGCGTGGGATTATCAATATGAAAGAGAAAAGAAAACATAGTTTTTGACGTAATCGGAAGGTTGGAAACTGATCTCAAATAGTTCGTGGGGCTGGAAATGAAAATGAAGTGTCATAAGTGTCATAGGTAAAGAGAGATGAAAACCAAAACTGTAATTGGAGTATGTACTGAGAAACAAATTAAAATTAAGGATTGGAATCTCAAGGAATGCAAAAACTAATTATAAACAGCTCTAAATAATTAGATGAATGGGATATAAAGGTTAGTTGTGTTGGACTCAATAACAAGACCAAAAGCATCACACCAATGGGTTCTAAGGGCATCGTGACATGGATGAAGGCATCATACTGAGATTGGTAGAAATCCACGAAAATTGTAAGGTTGTAAAACTTAAAACTTTTTTCATTACATCATCATAGTAAAGGGCCATGAGGCTTACAATATATACAGAGTGGTGGAGGACTCCTAAAGCAACTTAGAAACTTGGATCCTATTCAAACTTGTAAAAATTTAAATGTTATATAACTGTCTCAATTTAAATATTTATTGATGGAAAACTTAACTCTTTTTTGAAAATAAAGACTAAAGTGAAAATGACTGATAATTTGATCATTCTCAATATTTTTGGCGTTTGGTGGGGATTTGAGCTCTCCATTTTGTTGTTTTTGCCACGTCTCACGGTATTAGAGTTCTTTTCTTGGTTTTTACAGAGCAGGTCTCCATTTTGCTAGCACTGTGGATGGAAAACACTTCCAAAACAGAACTCCGGTTTGAAAATAAAGTCCAAAGTGAAAATGACCAACGATTTGGCCATTTTCACATTGTTTTGGGCACTTGGTTGAGGGTATCAGTGGACCTAGATGGTCGATGGACCATCTGGATCCAACTTAAATGGACAGTATCTAAACACAAAACCAAGATCCATGGACATATTTGATCCGAAATTATTTCGGATCGGATCCAATCAACTAACAAATACCCATTGGACAATCCTAAATCCCAATTATTATGTTAGTCCATTTTTTAATAACTTTTATTTCAAGGGTATTTTCATTAAAATAATCCATACGAATCTTATTTTAAGTATTTTGTCATTCATCTCTCTCAAGTCTCTAGTCACCCTCTCCTCTTCCTTCTCTAACCATTGACCCCAAGTCCTTAACCCACCGTGCCCGGTGCATCCTCACCCTCGTCTGAGAATTTTAACTGTGTACTACAATGTAAGTATGACCTACTAGGACACTCCCATGGAAGGTCCGATTTGAGATGGATTGTGACCGTGACATGGGAAGTAGTATCTGAATAACACTCCGAGTCCAATCTGATGAATGGTTTATGACTAAGACATGGGTTGGTCTGATCCGAAGTAGATCCATTAGGTGGGGAGTCAAGCTCTCTTGTTTTTTGTGTTTTTCTTGTAGGTTATTTGGGGTTAGGCAGACCTGGGGTTAGGCAGACCTGTGTCGCAATAAAATGGATTTTCGTTTTGCTAGCAAACCTCTTGATGGAAAACACTTCCAAAATGGAACTGCTTTGTTAAAATAAAGACGAAGGTGGTCATGACCAACAATTTGGTCATTTTCACTTTTCACACTATTTTTTGAGTTTGGTGGGGATTCTAGCACTCTTCCCTATTTTTTTGTGCACCTATCACGATATAAGATCCAGTTTTAAATGGATTTTCATTTCGCTGGTAGTCCTCTAGATTGATTATTATGGTAATAATATAACTAGTCTAAAAATTGTGCATGGATTTTATGCAAAGATAGACAATGATCTCCTCTCCATATCTCAAAACAACTCCTAGAGAAGTCATTTTTCAGGAGAAAGTAGAACAAACATGGCATGTTCCATATTATTGGAGACAATATTTAATAAAATAATGAGAGTTGTGGGGTTAGACTTTGAACCCGCACAAATTCCCTATCCTGCCTTCTCTTCTTCCTCTCTTTCTCCTCTCTTCCACGTCTTGGTTGTTTGTCTCTCAGTATTTCTTCTTGCTTTTTCATTATCAACTTTGAGATTGTATCACATCCGCCGTGACAAGTGTGTCGCCAAGAAACCACCCTTTCACCTTTTTGTGAAGGGTTGCGATTTAAAAATATGTTCTCTTTTTTGTGAGATTGATCTCAGTCCTTTAAAAGAAAGTAAAAGGCCGATTTCTGGGTGATGCACTTAGGCATTTCTGGGTGATGCACTGAGGCACCACAGCGGTGAAACAATCTCAACAACTTTTAACCTTGCAAATAAGAATGTTCTTTCATTCATAATTAAACAAATGTCAGGTGTATCTCAACACATGAGAAAATGAACTTAAGTATATACCATCGTTGTAGACACTAACTGGGAGGAGCTAATTATATATCAATAAAGGTGATATATTTTTGCTTTGACCCTTTGGGGAGAGGTGAGATTTGATTTGACTCTGATGGGTCCGCATTAAATTGAACTTTGAGATTTAGTTATGGAATGCCCGGTTATTTATGTTATCTGCTTTGCAGCCTTTTGCATTTGTGAGACTTGTCTTGCAGGTTTACGGCGCTGCTATGTCCTACGCCCAGGTTGGGGTTTGAGGCGTGACAGAAAGAGATTACAAATCCTTACATTTGATCCCTAAATAAGCTCATACCATACTGTAATGAAGAGCACAAACCTCCGCTTGAAGTTGAGTCCATCATTCCAACCAGCCTAGAGAGAAGACGTAAATGATATCACCATTATCATCTCTAAACACCCGTCCATGGACCAATGCGTCTGCAAAGACAAAGGAGATATATACTAGAAGAGAAGAGAGGGGACCTGAAATAAAATCCTAGAGGGGGAGAGGTAAGGATGCCGAAGGCCACATGCTACGGTTTACATTTTCATGAGTATCATACATAAGAAAACTTTAGGTGGATATTATTTTGTCTAGCATCACTGGACAGGTGAGCTGACATAAAGCCAACTGATCGAGACCTTGTCAAATTTTAATCCAAATATATTTTCATATAATATTTATTGATGGAAAATTGAACTCCTTTTTTGAAAATAAGGAAGAAATTGAAAATTACAAACGATTTGGTCATTTTCACAAAGTTTGGTGGGGATTCAAGGTCTCTTATTTATGTTTTTTTGTTGCACGTATCATGATATGAGATTCCCCTTTTTTTACACAACGGATTTCCATTTTGCCAGCAGTCCTCTTGATGGCAAACACTTCTGAAAAGAGAACTGTTATTTGAAAATAAAGGTAAAGTCGAAGATGACCGATGATTTGGTCATTTAACAGTATTTTTTTTATGGGTAAGCTAGGGTTTTGCGGGGACCCCTACCGATTTATTTCAAAATAGAGATGATACAAGGAAAGCACAAAGCATATCCTAACTTGGAAAATGCAACGAAGGGATGAACCAAGGCTCAACACACATATGAGTGAGCAGACACTAAGCCTAAGAGATCAAGATGCTGAATATTTCTGACTTACATAATCGGCTAATTTGGATGGGATATGTTGGGCTCTTTGAGAGCGTTTTGGCTAACTTTTCTTACGAACTTCTTGCCATGTTTCATTTGGTTCAACTTCTAGGATCACTTGGGCGGCCTCTTTATCCTTCTTCTCAATGGAAAATTTTTCCTTTTTAGGATTTGAAGTTATCCCCTTGGCAGGACGTGCTTTCGTCGTGAGTAGCTCTTGCTAACTTCTCCTCGACTCCTCGTAAAATGCTTACGTATGAGTGAGCATTTTACAATAATTTGGAGAAGCCCTTGTGTCCGGTTTCTCTAAGGGCTCCTGTGAGTTTAGCATCCATTTTACGTGTAAAGAAACATGCCAATGTAAAACCAATTTTGTGCCATATTTTAACTTATTAAAAATGCATGTAAAATTTATTTTAGAACCCATTTTAAGTAGAAAGAAGCAAAACAAACGATGATAAGGAATGGAAAACACTTACAAAAACAAAGCATGGAGACTGCTAAGCAGTTGCTATGGACCAAACCGATGTAGAATATATCTATGTTGTATCGATCAAAAATTAAAGAAAGAAGCCTTAGTAGAAAGTAGGCCCCCATTTGACAGCCGACAACATGGATATAAATCAAAGATACCAGAATCATATGATAAAGATGACAGGATAGACCGTAATCTGGATGATGACCAAGAAAGAGCAAGGGTTATTGACTAGGTCTGAAAGAATAGTATGACTGACCAAGCGACCCAACCCTCTTTAAATAGGTGTTGTATAGAAAAGGAAACAGAGACGGTAGAGGTAAAGCGTAAGGACTTGTATACGTAACCTAAGAAACTGAAGAAAAGTATTCAGGGTTATGTCTTTACACTAATCAAAATTTTCCATTTTAATTACACCCATTCTTATGGGGTAAAACGTAAGAACTGATATTGTTGTTTTTGTTTTGAGGAATATCATAGACGGTCCTTGTCTGGCTTTTACCTCCTCTTTACACATACCAGAATCGGAAAATAAATAGGGAGACATCTTACCCTTTTCTTTGCCTAGTCTAAATTTAATAATGACTGATAGGGATTTGCTAGGCAATTTCTGCCAAAGCCAGATCATGGCTTACTATTGCAGGAGACAATAGCCACGCAGGCTCACCTTTCAGCAAATTTTGTCTTATTCATTTAATGCATCCGAAGTGGCTATTCTCTCAAGCAAAAGTCAGCCAGCAAATGCCTTTCCGCAAAATTCCCTAGCATATCCCTATTGATTATTATGGTAACAATATAATTGGGTCTACAAATTGATGGTGCATGGACTTTATGCATATATAGACACATGTATTGTATATATATAGACATGATCTCCCCTCCAAATCTCCAAACAAGTCATTGAGAAATCATTTTTCAGAAGAAATTAAAGTAGAACAAGCATGGCCTCTTTGTCCCTTGGAAGTTCACCCTTGTTCCTAATCCTCTCCTTATCAGTGTTACTCCTTCATTCATGCTATGCAGCAGACCCTGATCCTCTGCAGGACATCTGTGTTGGACAACCAAACGCCACAAATATATTTCTGAATGGATTCCCCTGCAAGAATCCGTCTACAGTAATGTCGGACGACTTCTTCTCTGAACTCATAGCCAAAGAAGCCAACACAACAGACATCTTTGGGGTTGGTTTAACTCCTGCCGATGCCACGACTTACCCTGGGCTCAACACTCAAGGGTGTTCAATCCTCCGTATCGACTATAATCGAGGAGGGATCGTTCCCCCTCACACACATCCTCGAGCGACTGAGCTCTTTTATATATTAAGTGGAAGAGTGAATGCTGCGTTTGTGACCACTGATAATGTTCTCTACTCAAAGGACATGAAGGCTGGAGATCTTTTTGTGTTTCCTAGGGGGCTGATACACTTCAATTACAATCTGGGGAAGGGGAAAGCAGTAGCACTTGCATTTTTTAATAGCCAGTTGCCAGGAGCACAGTTCATTCCACTCTCCCTCTTTGCTTCAAATCCTACTATTCCTGATGAAGTTTTGGAAAAGTCTTTCCTAGTAGCCAAACAAACTGTGGAAGCCATCAAAGCCAACTTTACTTCCTAAGCTACTAATACTCCTTATGCTTTCAAGGAGGAGAATATAAGTCACTACTATCTTTGTCGTTTGTAATTCCTCACTAGAGGAGCATTTTTTTTTTTTTTTTTTTGTTAAGAATAATGTGTTATGGTTTATTATGATGGGACCCATCATCACCAATGACATCTTGTCATTCCATATTTATAGGAGACAATATCTAATAAAAGAACAATGAGAGTTGTGGGGTTAGACATTCGGCCCCCACAAATTCCCTATATATCCTCCTTTGTTTTCTTCCTCTCTCTTCTCTCTGTTAGAGAATAAAATCAAATTGTAGATTGATTGGGGTGGATTTTAGATTGATTTGATTAGATGGTAGATTAAGGAAGAAAACTAGATTAAGTAACAAGATTAGATTAGGATTATCTCCCCAAATCATGTCATATCTCTTTCTATGTTTATCTTCTTGAGTGTTCTCTATATAAACACTCATTAGGCTTGATTGTAATGCATCCAAGAATAATAGAAAATCTTCTCTTCAAAATTTAACATGGTATCAGAGCCAACGACCTTGGCTTGACCTCTCCACAAGTGCTTCCGTTCTCAGGTGGACGGCCGATCGTCCGTCCGTCCGTCCTGACCAACATTGATCCCCTTAGCCTATGAGTATCGGTACTTGCCGACCTATGATGTCTTGCCCATCGAGGCCCATTCTTGCCCATCGAGGCATCATTTTGCCTATCGAGGCATTGGTCCATTGTGACCCATTTTCAGAAGGTTCGGTATTCAAAACCGACCTAAAGACTCGCCCATTCCGGCTCGAGTCCAATTCAGTTCTTTGAGACTCTGTGCGCCTCATCTTTCATGCGACACATTCTTCAACAACATGCGGCAATTCATATTCAGCAATACCAACAACAGGCGGACATCAATCGTAACAGTGTGCATAAAAAAAATTTACATTTCTTTTTGGGGATATCTATTGTAATCAAACGTATATCGATTTCCAATCCATATACGTTTGAGGGGGCATATTAGAGAATAGAATCAAATCGTAGATTGATTGGGGTGGAGTTTAGATTGATTTGATTAGGTGGTAGATTAAGGAAGTAGGCTAGATTAAGTAACAAGATTAGATTAGGATTATCTCCCCAAATCATGTCATATCTCTTTCTATGTTTATCTTCTTGAGTGTTCTCTATACAAACACTCATTGGGCTTGATTGTAATGCATCCAAGAATAATAGAAAAAAATTTCTTCAAAATTTAACACTCTCTTCGACGTCTTGATTGTTTGCTGTCAATATTTCTTGCTTTTTCATTAACAACTTTTAGATTGTTTCACATCCGCCAATCGCCATGACAAATGCATCACACGGAAATCAGTCCTTCACTTTTTTGTGTAAGGGTTGAAATTATAAAACATGACACACTTAGGCACGAAAGAGGTGAAACAACCTCAACGGCTTTTAACCTCGCAAATAAGAAAGATCTTTCATGCTCAATTCAACAAATGTCAGCTATATCTCAAATATTAGAAAATGAACAAGTATATTCCATGGACAAACAGCGAGGAGATAATTATATATATCAATAATGGTGATATTTCACTCCAATCTCAATGGTCCTCAATCTATATTGCCTTGTTAGAGCAGTTTATTCCCTGTCTGATTTTCAACATGCTTCCTTGAATCCAACTTAAGATTGAGGAAAATGTGTTTAGGTTAGGCGGTACAAAATTCCCTAGCATATCCCTATTGATTATTATGGTAACAATATAATTGGGTCTACAAATTGATTGTGCATATGCATATATAGACACATGTGTCCTATATATAGAGACATGGTCTCCCCTCCAAATCTCAAAACAACTCATTGAGAAATCATTTTTCAGGAGAAATTAAAGTAGAACAAGCATGGCCACTTTGTCCCCTGCAAGTTCCCCCTTGCTCCTAATCCTCTCCTTATCAGTGTTGCTCCATCATTCATGCTATGCAGCAGACCCTGATCCTCTGCAGGACATCTGTGTTGGACAACCAAACGCCACAAATATATTTCTGAATGGATTCCCCTGCAAGAATCCAACTACAGTAACGTCAGACGACTTCTTCTCCGAACTCGTAGCCAAAGAAGCCAACACAGCAGATATCTTTGGGGTTGGTTTAACTCCTGCCGATGCCACGACCTACCCAGGGCTCAACACTCAAGGGTGTTCAATCGTCCGTATCGACTATAATCGCGGAGGGATAGTTCCCCCTCACATGCATCCTCGCGCGACTGAGCTCTTATATATATTAAGGGGAAGAGTGAATGCTGCGTTTGTGACCACTGATAATGTTCTCTACTCAAAGGACTTGAAGACTGGAGATCTTTTTGTGTTTCCTAGGGGGCTGGTACACTACAATTACAATCTCGGGAAGGGGAAAGCAGTAGCACTTGCATTTTTTAATAGCCAGTTGCCAGGAGCGCAGTTCATTCCCCTCTCCCTCTTTGCTTCAAATCCTACTATTCCTGATGAAGTTTTGGAAAAGTCTTTCCTAGTAGCCAAACAAACTGTGGAAGCCATCAAAGCCAACTTTACTTCCTAAGCTACTAATACTCCTTATGCTTCTCCGTATAGAATATCTTTCAAGGAGGATAATATAAGTCACTACTATCTTTGTCGCTTGTAATTCCTCACTAGAGGAGCTTTTTTTTTTTGTTTGTTAAGAATAATGTGTTATGGTGTATTATGATGGGACCCATCATCACCAATGACATCTTGTCATTCCATATTATAGGAGACAATATCTAATAAAAGAATAATGAGAGTTGTGGGATTAGACATTCGACCCCCACAAATTCCCTATATATCCTCCTTTGTTTTCTTCCTCTCTCTTCTCTCTTCGACGTCTTGATTGTTTGTCTGTCAGTATTTCTTGCTTTTTCATTAACAACTTCTAGATTGTTTCACATCCGCCAATCGCCATGACAAATGCATCACCCGGAAATCAGTCCTTCACTTTTTTATGTAAGGGTTGAAATTATAAAACATGACACACTTCGGCACGAAAGAGGTGAAACAACCTCAACAGCTATTAACCTCGCAAATAAGAAAGATCTTTCATGCTCAATTCAACAAATGTCAGCTATATCTCAAACATTAGAAAATGAACAAGTATATTCCATGGACAAACAACGAGGAGATAATTATATATATCAATAATGGTGATATTTCACTCCAATCTCAATGGTCCTCAATCTATATTGCCTTGTTAGAGAAGTTTATTCCCTGTCTGATTTTCAACATGCTTCCTTGAATCCAACTTAAGATTGAGGAAAATGTGTTTAGGTTAGGCGGTACATTGGATTGAGCATACCTTAAGGAGTGAATACTCAACCATGGCACTACACATATGAATTGATGTCGATTTCATTGATTCACGTTTCATTGATTCACCTAAAGATTTAATTTAAAATTGGAGTATGGTTATTCACGGTGTTCAATGATTTCTGTTAAGCGTACATGACTGAATGATCAAAGCGTCCAACTCATAAATGGCAAATTCATAGGTTCAATTCCTGCAGGATTCAATGAAAAAAGATTGGAGAAGAGTGCTTTATACTCAAAGTTGAATTTCCTCCTTGAGGAGTATGACGCAGGCCGGGAGAGGAATCAAGAGCAAACCATGAGGAGGTCTATTAAGAGGAGCCCATGTTTTATCAAATCTTGGAACTTGATTCATCGATTGATAAGATGGACGATCGATCGAAGGACCGGTTCATTGATTGAAAGCTCTACTCATCAATCGAAAGATCTTACCACCAATTGATGGGGGGTACGAAATAGCAAATGAATTTATTTTTTAGAATATTTTCTTTGTATTTTTCATTTTTTGGATAAATTTGTATTTGTATAGGGTTTTGCTTAAATATATCTAAGTGCTTCTACTTTAAAAGCAAGCACAAGTTGAGTTGTTAGGGAGATTATGAGGGATCCGAGTACAACTAGTCAACTAGCCCTTAAAAGCTAGGGGACGGTGCCAAATCCTTATAAGCCCATCCACATGCATGTTTCAACCTTTCCGATGTGGGATCTTTTGCTTTCACGTGGAACCCCAACAATCTCCTCCTCCACGTGGTAGGAACATGAGAACTACGAGATCTTCCCCGGGGGATTTTTCCATCCTCAGAGGCATACCGGGGTTATCGAGATTCTTCCCCAAGGTATTATTCCATCCTCGGAGGCACACGGGGGTTACCACGCCTCAGTTCTGATAGCACTTGAGGAATTCGGGTAGAACTCACCCTTAAAAGCTAGCCATTAAGGGGAGGGTGGCCAAATCCTTATAAGCCCATCCACATCTTTCAACCTTTCCGATGTGGGATCTTTTGGTTTCACGTGGAACCCCAACAGATTATGATGTTATGTTGATTTTAGGCTTTGCCTAGGCAAGTTCATACTCTATTTTGAGTGAAAATTAAGTGTAATTTTGTTCATCTTCATAATTTTGCCCATTCTTCTTATCGATGTATCTTGAAAGCTGAATTTTAATCCTCCAAAGTGGTAAATTTTGCTTCTGCACTACATCAAGAAATCACACTAATTAGATGATTCTTACAAAAATTGGCAACATTTTTTTTTTGAATGGCAATGAATTAAAAGAAAAAGAAACAACAGGAAGACCACAACGATAGAGAAGATCAAGACAAAACAAACCACAAGAAAAAAAAAACACAAAATAACCAAGAACTTATTAAGGGGGGGGGGGGGGGGGGGGGGGGGGGGGGGGGGGGGGAGGGGGGAGGGTTGGTGGGGGTGGAATAAAAAACTGCCAACTCCGCCCTAGACGCACCCTCCCTTGCTAGCCTGTTGGCCTCACTATTAGCCAATTTCCTCACGTGATGAAATGAGAATGAAGATCCCCACCAAATCTGAGATCTCGTCAATCCATCTTGCAAACCTCCAAGGGCGAGACACGCTTCCCTTCAACCATCTTATGGCGTTTAAGGAATCACCTTCCATTATCACCTTATCACAAATATTGTGATCCATCATCAACCTTAATCCTTGAAGCACCGCTCTAATCTCCGATTCGTTGGAGTCCGCTATCCCAATCGGTCCCGAGCACACCTCTAACCATCCTTGCCAAAGATCGTGCGCTGAGACAAAATGGAAGCTAGGCAATTCTCAGACCCAAGCAATGTTTAGAGCTAGAATCTTGATGTATAGGAAATGAGGAGATTTCACCTGTCCTCTAAACACCCTGCAGTTTCGCTCCTTCCACAATACCCATAATGTGGTTAATATAATCACATGCCAATAGGTTTTACCTTCTCTACAAAAATTGGCCACATTATCACAGTTAGGATGACATCTGATGGACGGTTATTGAGAGCAGCTTGGCAACTATAATTTATAGCAAACTTTGAAAGAAAAACATTAGAGAAGTAAATAAGAAGTGGAGAGTTGAGTATCATTATCAAAACAAGAGTGCTGATATCAATTCCATTAGAAAAGTGTAAAGTGCAGAGGGTTCCTTTTGCTGATTGAAGAGGAAGATGTTCAAAAGCGAAAATGATATTCCCCCCCCCCCGACCCAACGTTATTCTTTAAGTTGTAAAGGCAAATAAAAACGTTGAAGGGGGTGAATTTATCCTCAGGCAGTGAACCATTCTCACAGAAATTGTTAGGGGGGAGGGTGTAAATATCATTCCCCAAATTGTTATTTTCTTATTAATAAAATTTAAGAGGCTGCCCCTCTTAAATTTGAGCTCACTTCCTTGGGTTCTTGTGCAGAGGGTTCCTTTCCACTGTGTTTTTTTGCATTTCATGGGGATTTGAGCTCACTTCCTTGTGTTCTTGTGCATGGGTCACAAAATAGGGTTTCCTCTTTATTTTCCAAACGACATCGCTTTTTGCTAGCAGCCCTCACAACAACTAGGAAGAGATATGAATTGTGTTTCAACTGTGTATATTCAAAGGGAGGTTGGGCCTGTAGCTCAATGGTTGAGGCTTGGTTTCTCAACCTTGAGGTTGCAGGTTTGATCCCTGATTACCAACCAAAACAAGGGCATATATTCAAAAGTTCAGGTTTTACCAGCTTTCAATGTATGTATTAACAGGTGACTTGGTCAATTTTTCTAGCTAAAGGCCAAATCAAAACATGGAGACTGCTAAGTAGTTGCTATCTACCAACCCATATATTCTATATCCCATTTATAGCCGTTCTAGCTTTATCCAGAAAAAAGCTTGTTCTCTTGATTAAAGATGGTTGAACCATGGGACAAAAACTGCACTTAGTGGACAAATCTACACCATATGGTGAATGGACTTTTGCCTATTTTGTGTTAACCAGTGATCTGTAGAAAATTGCTCCGAAGGCTATGATCATCTGATTAGATGTTATTTTGAAATAGGTGTGATATTTCTTTTTTGAGCAAAGAACTAGAGAAGGAAACACATACGCTAGAGGTAAAACGTAAGGACTAGTATATATACGTACGTAACCAAAGAAAACTAAGAAAAGTACTTCGGGTTCTGTCTTCACTCATCAATTTTTCCCATTTTAATTACACCCAGCCTTAAGAGGTAAAACGTAAGTACTAATATTGTTGTTTTGGTTTTAAGGAATATCTTAGGCGTTCCAATGTAGTTTTCGGAAGAAAAAGAAGAGGCCATTGTGCATGGACTTTATGCATAGATAGAAGACGCATGTGTGGTATATATATAGACATGATCTCCCCTCCATATCTCAAAACAACTCATTGAGAAATCATTTTTCAGGAGAATTTGAAGTTGAACAAACATGGCCTCTTTGCCCCTTGCAAGCTCACCCTTGTTCCTAATCCTTTCCTTATCAGTGTTACTCCTTCATTCATGCCATGCAGCAGACCCTGATCCTCTGCAGGACTTCTGTGTTGGACTCCCAAACGCCACAAATGTATATCTGAATGGATTCCCCTGCAAGAAGCCATCAAGAGTAATATCGAACGACTTCTACTACAGCGGCCTACAACAAGCAGGCACCCCAAACATATTTGGGGTTAGTTTTTCTATTGGCGTTGCCCAAACTTTCCCAGGGCTCAACACCCTTGGGGTATCAATTAACCGAATCACCTATCTTCGCGGCGGAACCAACACCCCTCACGTGCATCCTCGTACGACTGAGCTCTTATATGTAGTAAGGGGAAGAGTGAATGCTGCGTTTGTGACCACTAATAATGTCCTCTACTCAAAGGACTTGAAGGCTGGAGATCTTTTTGTGTTTCCTAGGGGGCTGGTACACTACAATTACAATATCGGGAAGGGAGGAGCAGAAACACTTGCATTTTTTAACAGCCAGTTTGCAGGAACATCAGTCATTTCCCTTAACCTATTTGCTTCAATGCCTTCTATTCCTGATGAAGTTTTGGAAAAGTCTTTCCTAGTAAATGAACAAACGGTGGAAGCAATCAAAGCCAACTTGGCTTCCTAAGCTACTAATGCTCTCTATGCTTCTCTATATAGAATATCTTTTATAGTTTGGTATTTTTCCTACCTTCTCTGCTTGAGGGTGGGGAATCTAAGTCACTGCCCTCTTAGTCGCTTGTAATTCCTTACATTAGGGAGCTTTTTATTTTCGTCAAGAATAATGTGTCATGGAGTATTATGATGGGACCCATCATCACTAATGACAACTTTGAGATTGTTTCACATCTGTCTTGACAAATGCATCGCTCAGAAATCAGTCTTTCACTTTTTTGTGAAGGGTTGAAATTAAAAAACTTGTTTTTTGTGAAAGGCTGATTTCTGGTGACACAGGTGAAACAACATTTTAAACTTGCAAATAAGAAAGATATTTCATGCCTAATTCAACAAATGTCAGCTATATCTCAAACATGAGGAAATGAACAAGTATATGCCATGGTTGTTGACACTGACATGAGCTAATTATTTTTCATTGTTAAACGATAAAAGAATAAATAATGCCATCTCCAACAGCTTAAGCTTTTGATGTAATTTGTTGTTTCACATGGTATCAGAGCAATTGTGAAAATCTTTGATAGTAAAAATCCACATGTAATGACCAACACAAAAGAGCAGCCACATGTGCCATGTGTAGGCCAGCCCTAAAATTAAAAAAGAGGGGCCACACGTGAGGGGAGTGTTAAACTATAAAAGATTAAATAATGCCATCTCCAACAGCTTAAGCTTTTGGAGTAATTGGTTGTTTCACAATCAATAATGGTGATATTGCACTCCAATCTCAATGGTCCTCTCTCTCTCTCTCTCTCTCTCTCTCTCTCTCTATATATATATATATATATATATATATATATATATATATATATATATATATTGCCTTGTTAGAATATGAATATGAATTTGTGAAGCAGCCTAGGATGGTAAACCGTAGGCCTATGTTGATTGTTGTTTCTCTCTCTTTTCATTTATTTCAATATGTTTCCTTGAATAGAACGTAAGATTGAGGAAAATGTGCTTAGGTCAGGCGGTGGATTGAGCAAACTCTTGAGGAATGAACACTCAACCATGGCACTAAATATTTGAATTGATTTCATTTCATTGATTCATGTTTCATTGATTCCTGTGAAGATTTCATTTAAATTGGAGTTTGTTTATTCACCGTGTACAATGGTTTCTGTTAAGCATCCATGGATGAATGATCAAAGCGCTCATAAATGGCAAAATCGTAATTCCTGTTGGATTCAATGAAAAATTATTGGAGAAGAGTGCTCTATACTCGAAGTTGAATTTTCTCCTACTTGAGGAGTATTATGTTAAATTATAAAAGATTAAATACTGCCTTTCTCCAAAAGCTTAAGCTATTGGAGAAGTTGGTAACTTAACATGGTATCAAAGCAAATGCCTGGGTTTAAACCTCCTTGATAGCAAAATCCACATGCAATGGCTAAACCCGAAAGTGGGGTCTACATGTGCCACGTGTAGGCCAACCCAAAGAAAGAGGAGCCACACGTGAGGGGGAGTGTTAAAGTATAAAAGATTAAATACTTCCTTTCTCCAAAAGCTTAAGCTATTGGAGAAGTTGGTAAGTTAACATATTATGCAGGCCAGGAGAGGCAATCAAGATCAAACCAGGAGGAGGTCTATTAAATGGAGTCCATGTTTTGTATCTTGGAATTTGATTCATCAATTGATAACCCGAACCATCAATCAAAGATGGCCTGACATAACAGCAACTGACCTAGACCTAGCCAAAATTTAATCCATTTACAATCATATAACATTTCTTGATGGGAACTCCTATTTGAAAATAAAGACAAAGTGAAAGGCTACTGATATCTGCGCTGCCATGTTTTGATAATGACACAAGCTCACCTTGTCTTTTCGTTTTTAAGTGACTGCTGAGAGTTTTTGGGAATTGTAATAGCTTTTGGCAGCTGATTAAATAAGAAAATGTAAAATCTTTCGACAGCTGATTAAATAATAAAAGACAAGGTGAGTTTGGTCATTTTCAAAACATGGCAAATGCAAATATCAGTAGCCAAGTGAAAATGGGCGACTATTTGGTCATTTCAAAGAAAAAGAAAAAGAAATGTATGCTACTTCAGTTCTGGTGACCGAGGATCATACACAAGAAAATATCATTTTAAAAATCACAGGGTAACACCAACCTTATTGTGTATTTTGGTGAGTAAACTATCAACCTTATTGTGTATTTTGCATGATTGGAAGATTGGAAACTGATCTCAAATAGTTGGTGGGGGGCAGGAAATCAAAATAAAGTGTCATACATAAAGAAAGATGAAAACCAAAACTGTAACTGGAGTATCTATGGAGAAATAAATTAAAATCAAGGATTCGAAGCTTACAGAATGCAAAACAAATTATAAACAGCTCTAAATTGTAATGCCCCGACCACACTGTGTAAATATTGTCCAACCCTTGGTTTTCCCACCCTCCTCGATTTGTTTTCCAGCAGCACTAACCGTGCCCGACCCACTCTGCGGGGCCCAACTCTTGGAGATTCTGAAAACGCTTCTACACAGGGAGAAGGAGAGTTCACATATATTGCCCAAGAACTTTCTCTCCTTTTCTGGTATGGGATCTTAGAATCCACCCTGTTAGAGCTTAGCGTCCTCACTGGAACACCGTACTGCGGGAGGTACGGCTCTGATACCACTTTAACTGTCACACCCCGACTTGGGATCCGCCGTCCGGAGCGTGCAACAGCCACGAACATGCAAGGCATCTACTCCACTCATTGCATACATAGAAACAAGGCTGCTACTAAATTGCAGAAATAAAACTAAATCAAAGATTAAACCAGTAATAATATGAGGGTTCTACTCATCCCTCTACCACCACACTTAACATTATTACATTCACCTCGAAATAAGAAGTCCAAGTAAATGAAGCTACAAATAAAGCTGGAATATAAACTTTTCACGAATGGCCACCCCTTCAATAGGATCCCCCAAGCCAACGATTTACTGCTCCCGAGTATATGAAAATGTTTATCCACCTAATGAGCTAACAGCCCAGCCAGTTTACCCAATCCAAGTTATTAATCCTAAGCTTGATAACAACACTTCAACATGATAAGGACACCCATACATACATACATACATACATAATTTTTTTACATGCGTCCGGGTAATGCATGAATAACTTTGATAAGTTGGATAGGAAGGATAGTTGTATTGGACTCATAGCAACACGACCAAAAGCATCACACCAATGGGTTTTAAGGGCATCACACTAAAGTAGATCAATGCATCATGCTAGGAATTGTAGATATCACATCCACGAAAATTGCAAGGTTGTAAAACTTTAATTTTTTTAATTAAATTATTGTAGTAGATGGCCATGAGGCATGAGGCTTACAATATATAGAGAGATCTGGGGGACTCCTAAAGCAACTTAGCAAGTTGAATCCTATTCAAGCACTAGTAATGACAATGGTTTTTTCTTCTTCTTAAAATTCAACTGTTAAATAAGGGTATATATTTTGTCATTTGGGCATCATTTTGTTCACCCAAATGGAGTTCCGTTTTAGAAATATTTTCTATAAGGCTCCTATTCCTCGGAGTTTGTTTCTTTCAACCTAAAATGGGTTTAAAACAAATTCTAGGCCCATTTTCGATGTAAAAATGGCTGTAAAATTTATTTTATGCCAATTTTACATTGACAGAGTCAATGTGAAATGGGCGTGAAATAAATTTTGCGCCCATTATTTACTTAAATATGGGCATGAAATTTGTTTTAGGGTCCATTTTAAGTAGAAAGATGCAAAACTAAAGATAAAAACAAATAGAAAAGGATATGAATTGTGTTTCAACACTATTTCAAAAAAAAAATGAATTGTGTTTCAACAGTAAATATTCAGTCAAATGTTCTGGTAGAACAAACCGTGTCATTTGACTAGCTTTCAAAGTATGTATTGACAACTGACTTGTGCAATTTTTCTAGCTAAAGACCAAATCAAAGCATGGAGACTGCTAACTTGCTAAGCAGTTGCTTTCTGTTGGGGTTTCACGCAAAAGCAAATAGTCCCACATTGGATGAGTGAAATGGATGGGGATGAGTTTATAAGCAAGGTTTTAAATTTCGGTCCTCACCGAAACCGAAATTTTAGCCGAAATTTGGTAGAAGTTCTCGAAATGTCATTTTTTTTAGCCCAAATTACGGTAATTCATATTGAAATTTGGTAAAGGAATTAAAAAAAAATTATTTTATCAATAATTTTGCCAAAATTTCAGAAATTTCGGCCGAAATTTGGTAGATTTCGCTTGTTTCGGTTTCGGAACGTTTCGGTGTCAGCCCCGACCGAAACCCAAAATTTCGGTTGAAATTTAAAACCATGGTTATAAGGGAATGGGCACCCTCCCTCTAACAGCTAGCTTTTAAGGGTGAGTTCTAACCGGTTAAATCCCTTACAAATGGTATTAGAGCTCAGGGCGTGGTAACCCATATTTACCTTTGAGAGCGGAAATGTCTCTCAGGGAAGATCTCGGAAACCCCGGTGTAGTATCTCGTATTTCACGCAAAAGCAAATAGCCCCACATCGGATGAGTGAAATGGATGGGGATGGGTTATCTGGGAATGGGCCTCCCTCTAACAGCTAGCTTTTAGGGGTGAGTTCTACCCGGTTAAATTTCCTACACTTTCTACCAAACCCATGTGGATTGTATCTCTGTTGTATTCGAAACTTAAAGAAAGAGTAATTTATAAGGCCATTTAAAATTTTTATAGAAAAAAGATTCTTCTATTGAATGAATATGGTCGAACCATGGGCCAAAAATTGCTATGATTGGGCGAATCCCGCTTGAAATAGGTGTCATGTAGAAAAGGAAACAGAGATGCTAGAGGTAAAGCGTGAGGACTAGTGTACGTAACCGAAGAAAATTAATTCGGGTTCTGTCTTCACACTCATCATGTTTTTCCAATTTTAATTACACCCAACCTTAAGAGGTAAAAAATATTTTAATTAGACCCAATCTTAAGAGGTAAAGCGTAAGGACTGATTTTGTCCTCCTACTCTTTCGTAAAAACCAACGAGGAGACATCTGTCCATTTTCTTTTTCTTTTCCTGTTGCCACATCATTCCGTCAAAATTTAATCTATTTTTTGGGATTTGTTAGGCAATTTCTGCAAAGCCACATACCCTCTCTTTTTAGCAGATTTTGTCTTATTCATTTAATTCATCTGAGATGGCTGTTGTCTCCTGCAAAAGTGACCTGCGAAATTGCGTAGCAAAACCCTTATTTATAATTTCATATAGGGATTTGCTGTGGGTTCATCGCAAAATGCATTTCTCAGATGGTTTGTCGCATGTCAGAGCATCCACCTCATGAATGAAGACAAAATCTGCTGAAAATCTCTTTGAGGGAGTAGAATAAGTCACTACCCTCTTTATCGCATGTCAGAGCATCCCTATCCTGCTTTCTCTTCTTCCTCTCTTTCTCCTCTCTTCCACATCTTGGTTGTTTCTCTTAGTATGTCTTCTTTCTTTTTCATTAACAACTTTGAGATTGTATCACATCCGCCGTGACAAGTGTGTCGCCCAGAAACCAGCCTTTCACCTTTCTGTAAAGGGTTGCGATTTAAAAACAAGTTGTCTTTTTTGTGAGATTGATCTCATTCCTTCAAAAGAAAGTAAAAATTTCTGGGTGATGCACTTAGGCACGACAGCGGTGAAACAACCTCAACAACTTTTAACCTCGCAAATAAGAATGTTCTTTCATGCCTAATTAAACAAATGTCTGCTATATCTCAGACATGAGGAAATGAACTAAATATATAGCATGGTTGTCGACACTAACTGCGAGGAGCTAATTATATATCAATAACGGCGACATTGCACTCCAATATCAATGGTCCTCTATCTGTATTGCCATGTTAGAGCAATTATTCCCAGTCTATTTTTCATTTGTGAAACAGCCTAGCTAGGATGGTAAACCTTAATCCCTGTGTTGATTGTTTTCTCTCTTTTCATTTATTTCAAAACATTTCCTTAAATCCAGCGTAAAAATGGGGGGAATGTGTTTAGGACAGGTGGTACATTGGATCGAGCGTACCCTTAAAGAGTGAACACTCAACCATGGCACTGCATATTTGGTTTTGGTTGGATAACAACGAAGCAGGGATACCAAAAAGAAGAAAAAAAAGGCAAGCTCTCTCAGTTCGATGATCCAAGATTTGAATTGATGTTGTTTCATTGATTCATATTCCGTTGATGGAATTTGGTTATTCAAGGTGCACTAAGGTGTACAAAGTTGTGTTCATGGCTAAATGATTAAATCGTCCGACTCATTACTGGAAAATTCGTAGGTTCAATTAACGCTGGATGCACGCCAATGGGAACAGCCTCCTACCTTGAATATGTCCTTGAGTCCAAAAAATCAAATGCTATTAAACAAAGAAAAGTGATGGAAGAAAACACCTTCACGTACAATATAGTCAATACATGTAGAGTTTTCATCTTCCCTTTCTGTCTGACTTTTTAACCAACTCAAAACTCCACTTCCTACCTACTCCTTCTAAGGCTAAACTACTACACACTAATTGTAATTCCTTCTAAGACTTATAACTCCTTACACCTCCCACTAACAAACTTCTAATTCAACTAGGACTCTAACTTACATAACTTAAGGAAATAAGATTCTAGATTTCTTTGACTAGCTCAGACCCTACTAACTAAGAAGTCATCCTACATCAAATAAGGACATCAATTTATCTCCAACGATCAGTAATTCTGAGTTTTAAAAGCATCAAAATGGGTGTGCATACATGATTGTGATGTTTGTGATTTTGTGTTCTACTGATTTCATGGCCTGAATTATCTTGGACTGGTATTGCGTCTTCAAGGACTATTTTTTAATTTACGGAAATTTACTATATTAAAAACAAAAAGAGATTACAAATCCTTACATTTGATCCCTAAATAAGCTTATACCATACTGTAGTGAAGAGCACGAACCTCCGCTTGAAGTTGAGTCCATCATTCCAACCAGCCTAGATAGAAGACGTAGATGATATCGCCATTATTATCTCTAAACACCCGTCCATGGACCAATGCGTCTGCAAAGACAAAGGAGATATATACTAGAAGAGAAGAGAGGGGACCTGAAATAAAATCCTAGAGGGGGAGAGGTAAGGATGCCAAAGGCCACACGCTACGGTTTACATTTTCATGAGTATCATACATAAGAAAACTTTTGGTGGATATTATTTTGTCTAGCATCACTGGACAGGTGAGCTGACATAAAGCCAAGAAAGAAGGGGCAACCCAGAGAACAGAAACAAGAAAGAAGAAACAGAGAAGAAGAAGAAAAGATACAATAAAAATAACAAAATTATATTACGGGGGAAGATGATCGAACCAGAGAATACTCTCCCTCCCAACTCCCTGCTTGGCTAACACATCCGCCTTTTCGTTTGCCGACCTCTAAACGTGATTAAAGACAATAGCCGAACCCGCAACAAAATCCTCAATTTCATCAAATAACGCCAAAAATCTCTAAGGAGGAGCTACACCACCCTTCAACCACCGAATGACATTCAATGAATCCCCTTCAACAATAATATGGTCTAATACTTCTCTACTCAACTTCTTGATCCCAAAATAGGCAGCTTTGACTTCCGCCTCAGAAGAATCACACACACCAATAGGACCAGAAAAAGCCCAAAGTATCTCATCAAACTCATCACGGCAAAGACCGCCCACCCCCGCTGGACCCGGGTTTCCAAAACAAGCACCATCAAAGTTGATTTTCAACATTCCTAGCCTCGGAGGCTCCCATCTTTGGACTATGTTAATTTTCCTCTCAGTACTAAAGCATACTTCCCTCTAATGTTCCCAAAGATCAAAGGCCGATACAAAAAGAAAGGATGGAAGACATCTAACCCATGATATGACCAATGCTATAATCCGCATGTACAAATAATAAGGTGATTTGGCCAAACCCTTAAACACCCTAGAGTTTCTTTCCTTCCAAACCACCCACCACGTAGCTAGCAAACACACATTCCACAATAATTTCCCTCTCTTTTTCCATGGCATAAACCCCCAAATACTCAAAAGATTCTGAATAGTTCTAGGGAAGACCCAAGTGATTCCAAGCCTCAGAAAGATACATCTCCATATGATCCTGGTGAAAGAACAGTGCATGAACAAATGATCCACATATTCCCCATCATTAAGAGAAAGAGGGCAGTGATCAATTAGCAACAACCCACGATTTCTCCAGAAGTTAATGGTTTGTATCCTTTGACGACAAACGGCCCAATCGAAGATACTAACCCAAGGTGGGCAATGAAAATTCCATTCCTTTGCTGAAAATGCAGGAACAGAAGGAGGCATCGAACCATTATAAAAAGATTTGACAGAGAAAATGCCGGATGATTCCACTGTCCATATTCTTTTGTCTTGACCCCCACGTTTTACATAGCACTTATTAAGGAGCCGCCGCAACCGAGATTCATCCTCACTTTCCCACTCAAAAAGGAATCTTCTAAAGGCAGGACACCATATCAACTTACCACCACTACGATCAAAACATTCACAAACAAAGGCTTCTTTGTTAACAGCCACCCGATACAGCCTAGGGAACAAGATCCTTAACTGCTCCTCTTCACACCACACATCACTCCAAAACTTAATTCTATCACCACCATAGACCCTGAACCTCACCTTTAGATTAAAGGAGCAAGTTAATTTCAGATATCTCTCCACGCAGTCAACCACTTTTTCTTATATTCGTCCTTTGATTCCCACCCACTCGGAATACAGCCATACTTACTACAAATCACCTTAGCCCATAAATTAGACTGCTCTTCCCCAAATCTCCACAACCATTTCCCCAATAAGGCATGGTTAAACTCCTTAAACCTCCTAATGCCCAAACCTCTAAACTTTATAGGTACACATACATCCCTCCAGTTTACCAAAGAGATGCCTTTCTTCTCCTCATACCCACCCCACAAAAATCTACGCTGAATCTTTTCAATACGCAAGGCAACACTAACCGGACACATGAAAATTAATCGTAGTGGTGGTAAGTTGATCACTTCCAAACACTTCCAAAAAGAGAACATTTATTGATGGAAAATTGATCTCCTTTTTTGAAAATAAGGAAGAAATTGAAAATTACAAATAATTTGGTCATTTTCACAAAGTTTGGTGGGGATTCAAGGTCTCTTATTTATGTTTTTTTGTTGCACGTATCATGATATGAGTTTCCCTTTTTTTACACAAAACGGATTTCCATTTTGCCAGCAGTCCTCTTGATGGCAAACACTTCCAAAAAGAGAACTGTTATTTGAAAATAAAGGTAAAGTAAAAAATGACCGATGATTTGGTCATTTAACAATAATTTTTTTTTTATGGGTAAGCTAGGGTTTTGCGGGGACCCCTACCGATTTATTTCAAAATAGAGATGATACAAGGAAAGCACAAAGCATACCCTAACTTGGAAAATGCAAGGAAGGGATGAACCAAGGCTCAACACACATATGAGTGAGCAGACACTAAGCCTAAGAGATCAAGATGCTCAATACTTCTGACTTACATAATCGGCTAATTTGGATGGGATATGTTGGGCTCTTTGAGAGCGTTTTGGCTAACTTTTCTTACGAATTTCCTGCCATGTTTCATTTGGTTCAACTTCTGGGATCACTTGGGCGGCCTCTTTATCCTTCTTCTCAATGGAAAATTTTTTCTTTTCAGGATTTGAAGTTATCCCCTTTGCAGGACGTGCTTTCGTCGTGAGTAGCTCTTGCTAACTCCTCCTCGACTCCTCGTAAAATACTTACGTATGAGTGAGCATTTTACAGTAATTTGGAGAAGCCCTTGTGTCCGGTTTCTCTAAGGGCTCCTGTGAGTTTAGCATCCATTTTACGTGTAAAGAAACATGCCAATGTAAAACCAATTTTGTGCCCATATTGTAACTTAAAAATGCATGTAAAATTTATTTTAGAATCCATTTTAAGTAGAAAGAAGCAAAACAAACGATGATAAGGAATGGAAAACACTTACAAAAACAAAGCATGGAGACTGCTAAGCAGTTGCTATGGACCAAACCGATGTAGAATATATCTATGTTGTATTCAAAAATTAAAGAAAGAGTCATTTATAGCCATTTTAGCTTTCTCAAGAAAAAAACGTCTTCTCTTGATTAAAGATGGTTGAACCATGGGCCAAAAAATGCACTGATAAGACAAATCTACCATATTGTCATTAGGCTTTTGCCCTTTTAGTGTTGTTAGACCAAAAATCGGTAACAGGTACAGCAGTGGCGTAAGAGCTGAGAGCGAGCGACAAGGGAGGTTGAGTATGAATCCTGCGGTGAGTGTTTAGTCCTGCACAAGGCAAGCGAGGTCAGAAGACCAGACCGGGTTTTACTCCGGACAGGCCCTTCGACACTCAAGTCAGTATGAGCAGGAGTGAAGGGGAGATGTCTTAAGAGTTTAGGGAGAGAAGGGATTTTCGCATTACCCATTAGTCTGAGCTTTAGTCCCCTATTTATAGGGAAAATCTGTTGAGGTGTCCTGGACAGGTGTCCAGGACAGGTGGCGGCCTGTGAGAGGTTGGATCTCACCTACTCTGAACAGGTGGCAGCCTGTGAGAGGCTGAGTCTCACCTACTCTGGGACAGGTGGCAGCCTGTGAGAGGCTGGGTCTCACCTACTTTGGGACAGGTGGCAGCCTGTGAGAGGCTGGATCTCACCAACTCTGAACAGGTGGCAGCCTGTGAGAGGCTGAGTCTCACCTACTCTGGGACAGGTGGCAGCCTGTGAGAGGCTGGTGTTTTCACACCCCATCAGTTGCCCCCCAGTTTTCCAAGTCATTGAAGGACTTGGGAAAGTGTGATCACTCGTTTTTCTGGATGGGGAGACGTTGTTCGGGGGTGAATCGAAGAATTTAGCACGGAGTCCGGAGTTCGCAGTCCGGATTTAGGAGTTCGGAGTTCGCAGTCCGGCGTCCGGAGTACGGCTTCAACCGGACTGGCTCCTGGCGCAACACAGAGTCAAATATCCAGTCCGGAGTTCACAGTCCGGAGTCCGGAGTTGGGAGTTCGCAGTCCGGAGTACAGCTTCAACCGGACTGGCTCCTGGCGCGACACAAAGTCAAATATCCAGTCCGGAGTTCGCAGTCCGGAGTCCGGAGTTGGGAGTTCGCAGTCCGGAGTACAGCTTCAACCGGACTGGCTCCTGGCGCGACACAAAGTCAAATATCCAGTCCGGAGTTCGCAGTCCGGAGTCCGGAGTTGGGAATTCGCAGTCCGGAGTACGGCTTCAACCGGACTGATTTTTGTCGTCTTGTGAGAACGCGTTATATCCAGTACGGTTTTTTCCGGACTGAATTTTGTCTTCTAGCGGCCAGTTCGGTGCGGGCCGGACTGATTTTTGTCGTCTTGTGAGAACGCGTTATATCCAGTTCGGTTTTTTCCGGACTGAATTTTGTCTTCTAGCGGCCAGTTCGGTGCGGACCGGACTGATTTTTGTCGTCTTGTGAGAACGCGTTATATCCAGTACGGTTTTTTCCGGGCTGAATTTTGTCTTCTAGCGGCCAGTTCGGTGCGTACCGGACTGATTTTTGTCGTCTTGTGAGAACGCGTTATATCCAGTACGGTTTTTTCCGGGCTGAATTTTGTCTTCTAGCGGCCAGTTCGGTGCGTACCGGACTGATTTTTGTCGTCTTGTGAGAACGCGTTATATCCAGTACGGTTTTTTCCGGGCTGAATTTTGTCTTCTAGCGGCCAGTTCGGTGCGTACCGGACTGATTTTTGTCGTCTTGTGAGAACGCGTTATATCCAGTACGGTTTTTTCCGGGCTGAATTTTGTCTTCTAGCGGCCAGTTCGGTGCGTACCAGACTGATTTTTGTCGTCTTGTGAGAACGCGTTATATCCAGTACGGTTTTTTCCGGACTGAATGCCGAGTGCGGAGTGCGGAGTGCGGAGTGCGGAGTGCGGAGATCCATCTTTGGGACGTGAATGTTTACGCGCGTGCTTGATCGTATTGATGGTGGGAGAATGTGTCCGTCATAAATAGGGGACACGTGGCGCAATCCGGATGGCCTCGAGATGCGTGCATCGCATTTATTACCCCACCGCCTCTGAAAAACTATATAAGGAGGTTTACCCCCCTTCACTTTTTACTTTTTACCTTTCATCTTTTTCCTCTTCTTGCTCTGGGAGTTTCCACTTCTCAGTTCGCAGCTCGCAGTCCACAGATTGCAGATCGCAGTTCGCAGTTCGTAGTCGCAGTTCGTAGCTCGCAGTCGCGTTCCAAGATCTGTTAAGGGCTCCACTCACCGGTATTCCTCTCAGCCCTTCCTTTTACTATGTCTGGTAGTACTTCCAATTCCGAGTCCGGTACGGGGTCCTCCACTAGCAGTATTTCGGAGTTTAGGATGCCTCAGGAGCCTTTTTTGGCTAGTCCGTCTGATAGGATAGACCTCGTAGATAGTGACGATGGAGGGGATAGGGATGAAGTGATCTTAGATCTGAATGCCACTCCTCCCTTGACTGGCAGTCTCCCGCAAGCAGGAGGGAGTGTTGAGAGCGACGTTAATGAAGCGTCCACAACATTCCGTCCTGGCCGGGCGGTGGAGGTGATCGCTAGAGCGCGGATGGATGCCGATCCAAAATACAACTTGCGAGCTCTAGTCGAGGAGAACTACCTCACCAGGTCTATGCTGGGAGATATCAGGGATAAATACTGCGTGCCCCCGAGATTTGAACTGAGGGCAGCTATAGAGGGAGACAGAGCCTGCAACGAGAGCCAGGATCTCTGTATTTATGAGGAGTCACTGAGGGCAGGACTCCGATTTCCGTTGCACCCCTTTTTCTCAGCGGTGCTACGTTACTACGGACTAGCCCCGGCCCAGGTAGCTCCGAACTCATGGAGATTATTAGTTGGGTTTTTATACCTCGTCCACGGTCGGTTAGAGAGGAGTGTGACTTTGTCACTGTTCCGTGCTTGTGCACACCTGAAGAAGCATAAAGAAGGGGGCTGGATCTACATTAGCCAGCGCCCTGAACGGAAGATAATCACTGGCATTCCTTCGTCGATTCACTCGTGGAAGAATAGATTCTTCTATGTTGTGGATCAGGAGGCCAGTGAGCCCTGGTCCGTCCCTCTAGTGTGGGACACTCCAGATACCTCAAAACTGAGTCGAAAGCCGCTCCTCGAAGGTGAGGACAGGATAACATTCGCCTTGATGCGGAAGGAGATCGAGCAATCGGGCCTCATCCGTTGTAAGGAGTTTTCTGAAGAGGCGATTCTGGTCGGGCTGGGCGTGAGTGCCGCGACTCCAGGACGTATGTAGCTAGACTTGTCTATGCAATCTGTTTATTTTTTATATACTTGCTTCTGACCGTTGGCTGCTCATTTGTCATGCAGAGATGAAGAAACAATCAACCGTCGAGAAAATCAGGCAGGGAGCTCAGCCGCGGGCACAAGAAGGTGCTCAACAGGCGCAGCAGGAGCGCCAGAAGAGAAAAGCGACTGTGCTGGGGAGTCCGGCCCCGTCACAGGGCATTCCTCCCCCATCCCAGAAGCCCAAGACTAAGGTGAAGCTAATAGGCCCCTTTGCTCAGGGCGGTGGCTCTTCTAAGTTCGGTGGTGCTTCTACCGGAGCCGGTTCTGGGGCTCGCCCTCCTGCGGGGATTAGTGAGCAAGTCTTTCGACCCAATTGGGCCGTTCTGAAGGATGACACTGCCTTAGGCGAGAGCCGGGTAGCAGCAGAGCTTATGAGCAAGTGTTTGCTGCAGAAGGACAAGCAACAGGTCCTTTACGAGCCGCCAGCTACAGGAGAGGAGGCTGTGTTGTCCTCCGCTTACCAGGTAAGGAAGTAGTGCTTCGATTTGCTAACTTTCTGCCCATTTCTTCCTTTCACCATACTGATGCCTGTTTCTTTCTGTTCTTTCTTCAGATCTTGCTATACTATAATGACCTCAAGGAGAAGAGTAAGAGCTTCTCCCAAGCCATTACTTCATCTGAAGAGGTGAACGGAAAGTTGGCCGTTGAGGTGCAGGAGCTTCAAACGAGCATCGGGCGAATAGAGGAGGAGAGGAAGTTGTTAAAAGAAGATCTGGCCGCAGAGAAGAGGAAACTGGCCAAGGCTGCTGAAGCCATGGAGGCTCAAAGAGGAAGGGCCACTGACAGACAGGAGAAGGCAGTAAAAGAGGCCACAGAGGCAAAGGAGGCTGAACTTTTCAGCCTGTCGAGCGAGGCTTACAGTCTTGGATACTACGACTGCCTCCAGGAGCTCCAGGCCTGCAATCCAAATCTGTTGATGCAGAACATGACTCTCCCTGCCAGGCCGAAGATTACTGATGAGGAGCCAGATACTCCTGCTGATACTCCTGCTGACATCACCTCTCTTCCAGATGCTTAGATTTTTTTTTTTTTTTTTTTGTTTTGGCCTCTTTTTGTAATGGTCCTTGAGACCCTACAGCTTTTACCAGCATGTTTAAAGTGAATTTTGTAATGGCCCTCGAGGCCCCACATATTCTGATCAATGAAATTTGTCTGTCTCTGATACTTCTCAGCTGAGTGATTTGCTTGACTGTCTTTTTATTTTGATAACCTGTGAGTGAGGCCGTTGATGGTCGAATTGCGACGAACTGGTCTTTTAACAAGTACCCAAGTTTTGTGAACTGGGTTTCCATTGAGTACCCAAGTTTTGTGAACTGGGTTTCCAATGCGTACCCAAGTTTAAGAACTGGGTTTCCAACGAGTACCCAAGTTTTGTGAACTGGGTTTCCAGTGCGTACCCAAGTTTAAGAACTGGGTTTCCAGTGCGTACCCAAGTTTAAGAACTGGGTTTCCAATGAGTACCCAAGTTTTGTGAACTGGGTTTCCAGTGCGTACCCAAGTTTAAGAACTGGGTTTCCAGTGCGTACCCAAGTTTAAGAACTGGGTTTCCAGTGAGTACCCAAGTTTTGTGAACTGGGTTTCCAGAGAGTACCCAAGTTTTGTGAACTGGGTTTCCAGTGCGTACCCAAGTTTAAGAACTGGGTTTCCAGTGCGTACCCAAGTTTAAGAACTGGGTTTCCAGTGAGTACCCAAGTTTTGTGAACTGGGTTTCCAGAGATAAAAATGACACTGAATTTGCAAGAAGATTATTTATTCATAACAACAAATATACAAATATACAACTTTACAAGATCACCTTTTCACGCCGGATAATTCGACTACTGATAATATTTCCTGAGGTTTTTGGAGTTCCATGCATGAGGTAATAGGTGCTCCTCCAGTGTCTCTAGCCTGTAGCTTCCTGGCCGGATAACTTCCTTCACTCGATAGGGTCCCTCCCAAGTTGGGGAAAGTTTCCCTACTTTCGTCGGCTGGGAGACGGCTGCCTTTCTTAGGACCAGATCCCCTGTCCTGAATTCTCTGGGGCGGATTTTGGAGTCGTGATAATTCGACACCTTCTGCTTATAAGCGGCGACCCGGATTCGAGATTCCTCCCGGATTTCTTCTAGTAAGTCGAGGTTGGCGCGGAGTCCGTCGCTGTTCAGTTGCTCATGGAAACTGATGACTCTGGGAGATGGGGTGCCTATATCAACAGGTATCACGGCTTCAGTTCCAAAAGAGAGGTTGAATGGTGATTCACCAGTCGTCGTGCGAGGAGTGGTGCGGTAAGCCCACAGAACATGGTAGAGCTCATCTGCCCATCGGCCAGCCTTTTCATCCAGCCTTTTCTTTATCCCTTGAAGCAAGATCCTATTGGTTACTTCCGTTTGCCCATTGGTCTGGGGGTGAGCTACCGAAGTGAATCTCTGTTCAATCTTTAGGTCAGAGCAGAACTTCCGAAAGTTCCGGCAGTCGAACTGTTTGCCGTTATCTGTGATTAAGGCACGGGGAATCCCAAATCTGCAGACCACTGCCTTCCAGAAGAAATTCTGTATATTCTGCTCAGTGATCTGGGCTAGAGGTTCTGCCTCCACCCACTTGGTGAAGTAGTCGATTGCCACCACTACGAATATGCGCTTTCCGGAAGCCGGTGGAAAAGGACCCAGAATGTCCATCCCCCATACTGTAAAAGGGAGTGGACTGATAATTGGGGCCATCGCCACAGCAGGCTGGTGGATGGTGGGGGAGAATTTCTGGCACCTCTCGCACTTTTTAACCAGATTCAGCGCGTCTTGTCGTATGGTGGGCCAATACAATCCTCTGAGGAGTACCTTGATCGCCAGGGCTTTGCCCCCCAGATGTTCTCCACAGATTCCTTCATGAGTCTCTTGCAATGCGTACGCGGCGTTACTTGGTCCCAGACACTTCAGGTACGGGAGAGTGTAGGACCTTTTATACAAAATGTCACCGCTGAGGGAGAATCGGGCGGCTCTCTGTATCACCTTACGGGCTTCCTTCTTATCTTCGGGAAGTTTCGCGTCCCGTAAGTAATGAACGATCTCATCCATCCAGCACGGCTCGTTCTCCACCTGCATTATATCTGCGGCTTCTCTTTCGATGCTAGATCTTTGTAGAAATTCCATACGTATGCTTCCAAGAGTGGTGTATCCAGAAGCAGCCAGCTTCGACAGTACATCTGCTTTGGCATTTTCTGTCCGTGGTATTCTGATGACCTCGAAACTGGCAAACCGGCTGGAGAGTTGATGAACCTTAGCAAGATACTTAACCATACGCTCATCTCGAGCTTCGTAGACCCCTTGGATCTGATTTGCTACCAGCTGTGAGTCGCAGTATGCTTTTAATTTCCGGGCGCCGGTATGAATTGCTAGGTTCATTCCGGCAAGGAGGGCTTCATATTCTGCCTCATTGTTGGACGCACGGAATCCGAATCTCAGAGCATAATCCGCAGTGAACTCCTCAGGCCCAGTGAGGATGAGGCCTGCTCCACAGCCGTTTTTATTTGAAGAACCATCGACATATACTTCCCAAGTTGGTGTGCTGGTCATGGAGTCCTGCTCTGCCAGGGGTTGCAAGATTTCTGTCTGAGTTTCTGCTATGCATTCGTCAGGAACCGCTTTCTCTGCAACTGGGAGTTGTACCGTTTCAGGGTCGGCGACTTGCTGGGGGATGGTGCACTCTGCTACGAAATCTGCCAGTACTTGGGCCTTGATGGCTGGCCTTGGAGCGTACTGGATGTCGAACTCGCTCAGCTCTACGGCCCATTTCACAAGTCGTCCGGAGATATCTGGTCGATGGAGTACTTGCCGGAGCGGCTGGTCAGTCAAGACCTTTACAGTATGAGCTTGAAAGTACGGTCTTAATTTTCTTGCAGCCATTACCAGCGCGTAAGCCAATTTCTCGACCCGCTGGTACCTTGTTTCTGCGTCGTGAAGAACCTTGCTGACATAATAGATTGGTTTTTGCTGGCGGTGCTCCTCGCGGACGAGGACAGCTGCCAGTGCCGTGGAGCTAACGGAGAGATATAGAAATAACTCCTCACCTGGCTCCGGCTTTGTTAATAATGGCGGGGAGGACAGATACCTTTTCAGCTCGTCGAAGGCAATCTGGCATTCTTCCGTCCAGGGCGCAGTTTTGAGGCCCTTAACCGCACTGAAAAAAGGCAGGCATCTCTCCGCCGATTTGGAGATGAAGCGACCCAGCGCCGCTATCATTCCTGTGAGCCGCTGAACTTCTCTGATGGTTCTTGGGGCGGTAAGCTCTATCACAGCTCTGATCTTCTCGGGATTTGCTTCTATCCCTCGCTGACTCACCATGAATCCCAAGAACTTCCCTGAACTGACACCAAAGGTGCACTTGGTGGGGTTGAGTTTCATGTTGTGCTTCTTGAGGACCTGAAATGTTTCTCTGAGATCAGACACGTGGTCCTGTGCGCTTCGACTTTTGACCAGCATATCATCCACATACACTTCCATATTTCGGCCGATCTGGTTCTGAAAAAGTCTGTTCACCAGCCTTTGGTAAGTAGCTCCGGCGTTTTTGAGGCCGAAGGGCATGACTCGGTAGCAATAAGTCCCTTGATCTGTGACGAATGAGGTCTTTGGTATATCCGATTCGTACATCCTGATCTGGTTATATCCGGAGAAGGCGTCCATGAAGCTCAACAGTTCATGACCCGCTGTGGCGTCGATGAGCTGATCAATCTTCGGGAGCGGATAACTGTCCTTGGGACAAGCCTTATTCAGATCAGTAAAATCGACGCAGGTTCTCCACTTTCCATTAGTCTTCTTGACTAGGACTACATTTGCTAGCCAGTCCGGATATCGAATCTCACGAATGAAGTCAGCCTTCAGAAGCCTCTCCACTTCTTCTTTTATTGCCTGTCGCCTTTCAAAAGCAAAGTGTCTCCTTTTCTGTTTCACCGGTCTGCAGGTTGAATCGACACCAAGCCTATGAGTGCTGATCTCTGGATCGATGCCGGGCATATCGGCAGGAACCCATGCAAAGACATCTGCATTGCCCTGGAGAAACTCGGTGAGTTGATGTTGGATGCTACTACTAAGGGAGGAACCGATCAGAGCGACTTTCTCACCGTCCTCCGGGCACAGTGGGATGGAGAGTAGGTCCTCAGCGGGTTGAGTACCCCTGAGTTCGTCCCTTACATCAAGCAGTTCGATTGGCAGTGATTCCACTGCGTTTTTTCCTTTCAGTGCCATTGCATAGCACTCCCTTGATTGAGGCTGGTCTCCGCGAACTTCCCCCACGCCATTAGGGGTTATGAATTTCATTTTTTGGTGGTAGGCTGAGGCGACTGCTCGGATCAGATTCTGGCCAGGCCGTCCCAAGATAGCATTATAGACCGAGGTGGCCTTCACTACCAGGAAGTTAACCATGGCGAACGCTTGACATGGTGAATCTCCGACAAGAACAGGGAGCTCGATCTGTCCTACCACTTTTACGACTTCTCCGGAGAAGCCGAACAAATCTGAGTTCGCCGGCCTTAGACGGTCGTCGCCTATCATCATTTTCTCGAAGGCATGGTAGTATAGAATATCCGCTGAGCTCCCGTTGTCCACAAGAATTTTCTTTACCTCCCAGTTGGCAACGAGCATGGTTAACACCAATGCATCGTCGTGGGGCAAAATAAGGCTGTCCAGATCTGCGTCTGAGAAGGAGATCTCATTCTCCGTTCTTGACTTTTTGCTGGTTGTGTGAACGGCGTTAACTTGCCGTGCATATGCTTTTCGAGCAGCAGAGGAGGTGCCCCCGGCGGCTGATCCGCCCATGATTGTATTGATAACCCCCCTTGGTTGAGATCGGGGTGCCTCAGGCTGCGCGTCGGTGACCTGAGAAGTCTTATCCTGAGGAGGGGGCTGCGGTGATCTTCGAGGGCTACGGCCCTGGGGACTCTTTCTTTTGCGCCCTTGGGTGCGGCCGTCATTCTGGATGTATTTTTTCAAATAACCCCGGCTGATCAGCTGCTCAATTTCTCCCTTGAGTTGCCAGCAATCCTCTGTGTCATGGCCGTGGTCCTTGTGGAACCGACAGTACTTTGAAGGATCTCTTCTGTTTCCTTTGGAGATCATTCTAGGCGGCCACTTCACAAACTCCTCCTCACTGATCGCCGCCAGTATGTGCTTTCTAGAGGTATTGAGAGGTGTGAAGTTCTCTTCTCTTCTCTGAGGGGGTGGAGACTTCTCTTTCCTGGGAGGTTTATCCTCCCTACGCTGTTTAGGCAGATTCTTTTCTTCAGAGGTTATCCTCCGGTTTGAATTAAGAGCTGCCAGTGTTTCTTCCACTGTTATGTACTCTTCTGCCCCGGCCATGAGATCCGCCAGTGAGCGCGGATTTTGCCGAGCCACCGCTCGACGGAAATCATCAGATCTTGCACCGGTGAGGAGTGCGTTCATAGCCGCTGAGGGATCTAAATTGGGCACCTGTAGTGCCTCCCTGTTGAAGCGGCGGACGAACACCTTCAGGGGCTCATTGTCTTCCTGTCGCAAGGCCATCAGGGAAGCTGTTGTTTTCTTTGGCCTGCGGCTGCTCATGAAGTGGCGGACGAGGTCCTCTCCAAAATCGTCGAAATTGTTGATGGAGTTTGGTTTGATCCTGGAGTACCAGTCTCTTGCCGCGCCAGTGAGCGTCGTTGGGAAGGCTCTGCAGATGAAGCCGTCGGAGGCGCCGTGGAGGAGCATCATTGTTCTAAATGTCTCCAGATGATCCACGGGATCAGTAGTGCCGTCGTACTGAGGGACGGCAGGCATCTTAAATCCTCTGGGTGCTGGAGCACTCAGGACATCCTTAGTGAAGGGCGTTCTGCTTGAGAACGCTCTAGAGGCGGGCCGGCTCTGATCCTTCGCCAATTCCTCTATCCGGTGGTTCATCTCTTCCATTCTCTGTAGCAGCGGATCCGTTCTGCGGTCTGGGGACCTGATTCTTCCCACAAATGGGCTTGCCGCAGAACCGGACTGACTTTCCGGACTCCTACGACGAGGCCGAGATTTTGCCGGTGGCAAACGATCTTCGTGAGGCCGGTGCCTCTGCGTGGAGCGAGACCGCGATCTTTCGCGGTGATGAGGTTCTGTCTGGGCGTGCCTCACTATGGGGCGATAAACTTGTCTAGCGGAGTGATGAGTTCTGCCCTCCCCATGACGTGATGACTCTCCCATGTGGACTCCTTGGGCAGATCGCGGGGCCTCTGGAGGAGGTGGAGGGGGTGCTTGAAGTAGTTGTTGGTACTGACCAACAAGGGCCGTCATCTGCTGGAAGAGGGCTTGGACTTGCTCCGAGGTGGGCACGGGATTGTGGTGCTCCGAGCGAGAAAGGCTTTGGTCGGCAGAAGCTGCCACTACCATCGAGGCGATTCGACCGCTCCGGGTCCTGCGAGGTAGCGCGGATTGGTCGTTCTGCGCAGAAGCTAACCGCGCACTCTTGCGCCCTGCCATTTTGTAAGTGAGATGTAAGAACAGCTTTTAGTTCTTGGTCCCACGGATGGCGCCAATCTGTTAGACCAAAAATCGGTAACAGGTACAGCAGTGGCGTAAGAGCTGAGAGCGAGCGACAAGGGAGGTTGAGTATGAATCCTGCGGTGAGTGTTTAGTCCTGCACAAGGCAAGCGAGGTCAGAAGACCAGACCGGGTTTTACTCCGGACAGGCCCTTCGACACTCAAGTCAGTATGAGCAGGAGTGAAGGGGAGATGTCTTAAGAGTTTAGGGAGAGAAGGGATTTTCGCATTACCCATTAGTCTGAGCTTTAGTCCCCTATTTATAGGGAAAATCTGTTGAGGTGTCCTGGACAGGTGTCCAGGACAGGTGGCGGCCTGTGAGAGGTTGGATCTCACCTACTCTGAACAGGTGGCAGCCTGTGAGAGGCTGAGTCTCACCTACTCTGGGACAGGTGGCAGCCTGTGAGAGGCTGGGTCTCACCTACTTTGGGACAGGTGGCAGCCTGTGAGAGGCTGGATCTCACCAACTCTGAACAGGTGGCAGCCTGTGAGAGGCTGAGTCTCACCTACTCTGGGACAGGTGGCAGCCTGTGAGAGGCTGGTGTTTTCACACCCCATCAAGTGTTAACCAGTCATCTCTAGACAATTGATCGGATGGCTCAGATCACCTGATAGATGAGTTCTTGGATAACATGTGGTTGCAAGTTGCAACAACAAGCGACCCAACCCTCTTTAAATAGGTGTTGTGTAGAAAAGGAAACAGAGACGCTAGCTAGAGGTAAAGCGTAAGTCTAAATTTAATCATGACTGATAGGGATTTGCTAGGCAATTTCTGCCAAAGCCAAATCATGGCTTACTATTGCAGGAGACAATAGCCACGCAGGCTCACCTTTCATCAAATTTTGTCTTATTCATTTAATGCATCCGAAGTGGCTATTCTCTCAAGCAAAAGTCAGCCAGCAAATGCCTTTCCGCAAAATTCCCTAGCATATACCTATTGATTATTATGGTAACAATATAATTGGGTCTACAAATTGATGGTGCATGGACTTTATGCATATATAGACACATATGTTGTATATATATATAGACATAATCTCCCCTCCATATCTCAAACAACTCATTGAGAAATCATTTTTCAGGACAATTTAAAGTAGACCAAGCGTGGCCTCTTTGTCCCTTGGAAGTTCCCCCTTGCTCCTAATAATAAACTATTGGGATAATTACATTTACAACCCCTCTAGTTTCTGACACATCCACTTCAACCCCTATAGTTTAAAAAGTGACAAAGACATCCCATCTAGTTTCGTTTTGTTTAAGGTTTGCCCTCTCAGCTGAAGGTTCGTCCATAGATTGAAGGGTTAGGATGATCCGATGGCGCTTTGGATTCGGGTATGGGCCCACATTATTTGGATGATCCAAAGCGTTCATTTGATGGGTCCTGACATAGATAGGGTGTGCCCAAAAAATCAGCTCCATCGGATCATCCTAACCCTTCAATCTATGGACGAACCTTCAACTGACGGGGCAAACCTTAAACAAAACGAAACTAGAGGGGATGTCTTTGTCACTTTTTAAACTATAGGGGTTGAAGTGGATGTGTCAGAAACTAGAAGGGGTGTAAATGTAATTATCCTTAAACTATTATGATCATTTGGTGGAAAGAACTTTCCCAATAAAAAAGGCGTATAAAATTCCACCCTCTTCTCTGTCTTTTCTCTGCAAGAAGCTAAACAAAAGGGAGTGGAAATATAATCATATTCAGGGAGAAACAAGCAAAAGGTGGAAATATCATTTTCCAATGTATTAAATACTGTTACTCAAATAATTAGATTCTCTGGGCACATGATGAAATTGTAACATATTTACAAGAAATAGCATGCGCGATGCAGTGATGCAGAGATGTGATTAGGGCTGGCAATTTCACTCGGAAAAGCGGGGATCCGCCCCGCCCCGCTTGGGGAGGGGATTCCCCGATTTGAGTGGGGAAGGCGAAGGGGAAGGGGAAGGGGATTTAAAAAATTCCCCGGTGCAGGGAAGGGGAGGAGAAGGGGATGGAGTTGGCCCTGCCCCGCCCCGCATTAATGCCATTTTTTTCTTGTATTTTTTTAAGTGTTTTTTTTCTTTTTTGGGAAAACTACTAGAAACCCCTTGGATCAAAACATATCTACAAGATTCTCCTAAAAATTTCATAATTTCCATTAGTATAGTTTTGTCCCTGACATAGCTTTTTATGTTTTCTTTTACCCATAATCCATTGGGCATTGTCCCTCATTATATTAGTATATTACCCTTAGAAATCCCTAAAATCTCTCCCTCGAACTATTACTGTAAGGCAACATTAAATTCTTTGAAAATCTCCCTCCCCCAAATAAAGGCAACATCTCACTGATGAATGATGAGATTTTATATGGTGTATGCTCGTATAGTCCATTATTTTTCAAAAAGTAATGTATGGGCTACGCCATAGGATGGTCCAAACCGTTCATTTGATAGGCTACAATTTAAAAGTACTTTACAGGCCACACCATAGATCATCCAAACCGTCCATTTGATGGGCCACAACGTAAATAGATTGCGGCCCAAAAATCATTTCCATAGGATGATTGCAACCCTCCGATCTATAGAAGGTACCATAATATGCAATTCCTCTATATATCAGAGGGTTGGGATTATCCTATGGAAATGATTTTTGGGCCACAACCTATTTACGTTGTGGCCCATCAAATGGACAGTTTGGATCATCCTACAATGTGCCCATCAAGTGGAAGGTTTGGATCATCCTATGCCTATGGTAGTATGGTGTGCCCATCAAATGGACGGTTTGGATCTTCCTATGGAGTGGCAAGTACAATACTTTTTGGCAAGTGGGATTGGGAATTAGGGATCTGCTAGGGACTAGTGATCAATTAAATGAATCTGAGAGCAACCACCTTTGTCCCCAGGTTAATAAAATGAATAAGACAAAATCTTAGCCTATGTGGGTTGTGTTGCTACTCTCACATGCAACAGCCAAGCCGCAACATGCATGAAGTGATTGTTTCTATCAAATCTTTAGTTTTAAACCTAACATTTAACAAAGTAAAATGATAAAGTAAAGTGATTGTCCCCGAAGGATGCGGGGCGGGGAAGGGGAGGGGATGGGGATTAGATATTCCCCGTCGGGAGGGGAGGGGGATTCCCCACCATCCCCGCAGTGGGGAGGGGAAGGAGAGGGGGAAAATTCCCCGCAGAGGGGAAGGAGTAGGGGACCCCAACATCCGGCCCCGACCCGCCCCGTTGCCAGCCCTAGATGTGATTCATGCAAAACGAATGTGCTATTATAACCAATATTTTAAGGAAATGCTAGATACAAGGGAGCCCTTGCATAAAGAGCCAAAAAAGGGCTCTTGATTGGATCCGTGTCATCAAATGTAAATGATTTTACTTTTTCAATCGATTTTAAAATGTAACTGAAAATGACGTGGATCCAATCAAGAGCCCTTTTGATGCTCTTTATGCAAGGGCTCCCTTGTATCTATCATTGCTCTAATTTCATTACCTCCATTTTGTAAGATATTGTTTCTTGATTACTGTTCTTCAACTTCCAGTGTTCATCTTATAGACAAAGATTGTTTGCTTCTTTTTAATGACAAACTTCTCCATTCGTTCTCTCGGTACTAGCACGTTGCAACGCACGTGCACTTTTACTAGTATAAAAAAAATTGTAATGCACACATTACTCTTCAAAATATGATCGTATAATATCCGTTATCGGATAATCCATTTGGATCTAGGGTAAAAAAATGTGTTTGGAAAAAAATCATGAAAAATTAACCTTCCATCAAATAAAATTTCTGGGGTCAAGCATATCAAAATCTACCTTGAAAAAGACGAACATTTTAATTTTGAAAATAATTTTTATGAAAAAAATGAGTTAGCCAAATGCTGAAAAACTCATTTTCAAGGAAAAACTTTCCAAGTTTTTTTTTTTAAAATTTTTATCTTTAATGTCACAAGGTTTAAGAAGAAGCATGGTTGGTTTGCAACAGCCAAACTTTATCAAACCTAACTTTATGCTTGAGTTATCCGTTTTCCCATCGGAAGAGACATTTGAGTCAACTAAAGTAGGCAGAATGTTAATTTGTGGAGCAATTTATCCCCAATGCTTACGTATGAGTGAGCATTTTACAGTAATTTGGAGAAGCCCTTGTGTCCGGTTTCTCTAAGGGCTCCTGTGAGTTTAGCATCCATTTTACGTGTAAAGAAACATGCCAATGTAAAACCAATTTTGTGCCCATATTTTAACTTATTAAAAATGCATGTAAAATTTATTTTAGAACCCATTTTAAGTAGAAAGAAGCAAAACAAACGATGATAAGGAATGGAAAACACTTAACAAAACAAAGCATGGAGACTGCTAAGCAGTTGCTATGGACCAAACCGATGTAGAATATATCTATGTTGTATTCAAAAATTAAAGAAAGAGTCATTTATAGCCATTTCAGCTTTCTCAAGAAAAGAAAGTCTTCTCTTGATTAAAGATGGTTGAACCATGGGCCAAAAAATGCACTGATAACACAAATCTACCATATTGTCATTAGGCTTTTGCCTTTTTAGTGTTAACCAGTCATCTCTAGACAATTGATCGGATGGCTCAGATTACCTGATAGATGAGTTCTTGGATAACATGTAGTTGCAAGTTGCAACAACAAGCGACCCAACCCTCTTTAACCTAAGAAACCAAAGAAAAGAATTTGGGGTTATGTCTCTACTTACACTCATCAAATTTTTCCATTTTAATTACACCCATTCTTAAGAGGTAAAACGTAAGGACTAATATTGTTGTTTTGGTTCCAGAAGAAAACGCAGAAGATTAACGGTCATTATCTGGCTTTTGTCTCCTCTTTACACATACCAGAATCGGAAAATAAATAGGGAGACATCTTACCCTTTTCTTTGCCTAGTCTAAATTTAATCATGACTTATAGGGATTTGCTAGCCAATTTCTGCCAAAGCCAGATCATGGCTTACTATTGCAGGAGACAATAGCCACGCAGGCTCACCTTTCAGCAAATTTTGTCTTATTCATTTAATGCATCCGAAGCGGCTATTCTCTCAAGCAAAAGTCAGCCAGCAAATGCCTTTCCGCAAAATTCCCTAGCATATCCCTATTGATTATTATGGTAACAATATAATTGGGTCTACAAATTGATCGTGCATATGCATATATAGACACCTGTGTCCTGTATAGAGAGACATGGTCTCCCCTCCAAATCTCAAAACAACTCATTGAGAAATCATTTTTCAGGAGAAATTAAAGTAGAACAAGCATGGCCTCTTTGTCCCTTGCAAGTTCCCCCTTGCTCCTAATCCTCTCCTTATCAGTGTTACTCCATCATTCTTGCTATGCAGCAGACCCTGATCCTCTGCAGGACATCTGTGTTGGACAACCAAACGCCACAAATATATTTCTGAATGGATTCCCCTGCAAGAATCCAACTACAGTAACGTCGGACGACTTCTTCTCCGAACTCGTAGCCAAAGAAGCCAACACAATAGATATCTTTGGGGTTGGTTTAACTCCTGGCAATGCCACGAGTTACCCAGGGCTCAACACTCAAGGGTGTTCAATCCTCCGTATCGACTATAATCGCGGAGGGATCGTTACCCCTCACATGCATCCTCGCGCGACTGAGCTCTTATATATATTAAGGGGAAGAGTGAATGCTGCGTTTGTGACCACTGATAATGTTCTCTACTCAAAGGACTTGAAGACTGGAGATCTTTTTGTGTTTCCTAGGGGGCTGGTACACTACAATTACAATCTGGGGAAGGGGAAAGCAGTAGCACTTGCATTTTTTAATAGCCAGTTGCCAGGAACACAGTTCATTCCCCTCTCCCTCTTTGCTTCAAATCCTACTATTCCTGATGAAGTTTTGGAAAAGTCTTTCCTAGTAGCCAAACAAACTGTGGAAGCCATCAAAGCCAACTTTACTTCCTAAGCTACTAATACTACTTATGCTTCTCCGTATAGAATATCTTTCAGGGAGGAGAATATAAGTCACTACCATCTTTGTCGCTTGTAATTCCTCACTAGAGGAGCTTTTTTTTTTGTTTGTTAAGAATAATGTGTTATGGTGTATTATGATGGGACCCATCATCACCAATGACATCTTGTCATTCCATATTATAGGAGACAATATCTAATAAAAGAATAATGAGAGCTGTATTTTTCATTTTTTGGATAAATTTGAGTTATTAGGGAGATTATGAGGGATCCGGGTACCACTAGTCAACTAGCCCTCAAAAGCTAGCCATTAAGGGGAGGGTGCCAAATCCTTATAAGCCCATCCACATGTTTCAACCTTTCCGATGTGGGATCTTTTGGTTTCACGTGGAACCCTAACAATCACCCCCTTCACGTGGTAGGAACATGGGAACTACAAGATCTTCCCCGAGGGATTTTTCCATCCTCAGAAGCATACCGGGGTTATCGAGATTCTTCCCCAAGGGATTATTCCGTCCTCGGACGTACACCGGGGTTACCATGCCCCGGTTCTGATAGCACTTGAGGGATTCGGGTAGAACTCACCCTTAAAAGCTAGCCGTTAAGGGGAGGGTGGCCAAATCCTTATAAGCCCATCCACATCTTTCAACCTTTCCGATGTGGGATCTTTTGGTTTCACGTGGAACCCCCAACATATTATGATGTTATGTAGATTTTAGGCTTTGCCTAGGCGAGTTCATACTCTATTTTGAGTGAAAATTAAGTTCATCTTCATAATTTTGCCCATTCTTCTTATCGATGTATCTTGAAAGCTGAATTTTAATCCTCCAAATTGGTAAATTTTGCTTCTGCACTACATCAAGAAATTACACTAATTAGATGATTCTTACAAAAATTGGCAACATTTTTTTTTGAATGGCAATGAATTAAAAGAAAAAGAAACAACAGGAAGACCACGACGATCGATAGAGAAGATCAAGACAAAACAAACCATAAGAACAAAAAACACAAAACAACCAACAACATATTAAGAGGAGGGGGGATCAAAAACTGCAACTCTGCCCTAGACGCACCCTCCCTTGCTAGCCTGTTGGCCTCACTATTAGCCAATTTCCTCACGTGATGAAATGAGAATGAAGATCCCCACCATATCAGAGATCTCGTCAATCCATCTTGCAAACCTCCAAGGGTGAGACATGGTTCCCTTCAACCATCTTATGGCGTTTAAGGAATCACCTTCCATTATCACCTTATCTCACAAATATTGTGATCCATCATCAACCTTAATCCTTGAAGCACCGCTCTAATCTCCGATTCGTTGGAGTCCGCGATCCCAATCGGTCCCGAGCACACCTCTAACCATCCTTGCCATAGATCGTGCGCTGAGACAAAATGGAAGCTAGGCAATGCTCAGACCCAAGCAATGGTTAGAGCTAGAATCTTGATGTATAGGAAATGAGGAGATTTCACTTGTCCTCTAAACACCCTGCAGTTTCGCTCCTTACGCAATACCCATAACGTGGTTAATAGAACTACATGCCATAAGGTTTTACCTTCTCTACAAAAATTGGCAACATTATCATAGTTAGGATGACATCCGATGGACGGTTATTGAGAGCAGCTTGGCAACTATAATTTATAGCAAACTTTGAAAGAAAAACATTAGACAAGTAAATAAGAAGTGGAGAGTTGAGTATCATTATCAAAACAAGAGTGCTCATATCAATTCCATTAGAAAAGTGTAAAGTGCAGAGGGTTCCTTTTGCTGATTGAAGAGGAAGATGTTCAAAAGCAAAAATAATATTTCCCCCCCTCTGACGGATAAAATCACTCCCCCCCCCCCCCCCCCCCTTCCCAACGTTATTCTTTAAGTTTTAAAGGCAAATAAAAACATTGAAGGGGGTGAATTTATCCTCAGGCAGTGAACCATTCTCACAGAAATTGTTAGGGGGGAGGGTGTAAATATCATTCCCCAAATTGTTATTTTCTTATTAATAAAATTTAAGAGGCTGCCCCTCTTAAATTTGAGCTCACTTCCTTGTGTTCTTGTGCAGAGGGTTCCTTTCCACTGTGTTTTTTGCATTTCATGGGGATTTGAGCTCACTTCCTTGTGTTCTTGTGCATGGGTCACAAAATAGGGTTTCCTCTTTATTTTCCAAACGACATCGCTTTTTGCTAGCAGCCCTTGTTAGAAAAAACTGATGTGCAAATCTGTAATTTAGGATTCGAAAAATACCTTATAAGAAATTAATCTCACAACTTGAAGACAGAGATTACTAATACTATTTTCTGCAATAATAATCTGTGAAGGAAAAAGAAATCGTTAGATCACTTATCGAGTTGAGGCACGAAGAATCTTCGCTGTCCTTAAGGCAAATCTCGCCCCCACTATGACGAATCAACGGTGCAGATGGGCGTCTCGGCGTATGCCTCCAGGATACAACAACTCTCGCTCCAGGGGTGTGCACTCACACAGCCCGGATGCCTAAGAACTCGCTTATATTTGCCAAAAGCCTTGAGCAGAAAATTAGAGAGAAAGCCAGAGAAGAGAAAGAGCAGAAGAAGAATCCGTCAAGGATCATCTTCTGTTTTCTCTAAAACCGATTTATATAGAAAGGTAATCGATCCGTTATGATGAAACGTCTCACTCTTTTAGTGCGTGAAAGACGTTTTCCAAACGGTCACTAAACCACGATTAAGGAATCTCAAACGGTAAAAAAAGAATTAAAACAAAATAAATAAATTCTTGACCGTTAAAAGGAAAAATAAATAATAGAAAAAGAAAAGCCTTAGGTCCACGCGCGCGGCCGGCCGAGCCGGGCGGCGCGCGTGTGTGGTAAGATCAAAAGCCCACCGGACCCAAGTGGGCGATCCGTGCGCGTAGGATCCCCATAACCTCTTGCTCATTTACAAGGTTAAGAGAGTGAAAGTATATATATGGCCACTCTCATCCTCTCACACTTCCCATCTAGGACTAAAGTTTTCTCATGACTTTAGTCTTTTTGGAGGGAAGCCCAAAAGCATACATAAAATTACTAAAAACACCCCATTGTAAGTTTGAATTACAAAAAGACTTCTTTTCACATAAAGAGTCAACAATCCCCCACTAATTCAAAATTACAAGAAATAAATAAATCATAAATGTAAATAGATTTGATCAAGGCAAGATGTGTTATGCGTCAGTAGATGTGTCTTTTGGACTTGAACCTTTACTTAGTGTAGGTATATCGAGTTTATCAAGTACTCGGTGAACATACGTCTTGAACCAAGCACTTTTAGTAATAAACTGAGACAACATACCACACACACAACACAGAAGGCATAAGCAAGTTCATACGGTGTCGCACTTTTCAGCCATGTGCTATGTCCTGCTTTCATGAGCGCTCTAGAGAAATTAGCCCATTCTCATAGGAAACGGCCACACTTCCACACTCATATAGGTGTATCTATCAGGAGTGCCCTGTAACTACGCACCCCACTGACAATCAGCTAGTCAGCTATAGATAACATTAAGAGTCCTACAACTCATCCTCTTTTTGTTACAGGTTGCACCCACATCATAGGGATAGGCTTAGTGAACTTAATTCACATACAACTTGGTGCAAAACAGATCACTCAAATAACTTGTTTTTCCCATTGAACCTACTTCTTGGGATCTCCAATCAGATAGGTTGGGTTCCTGTTATAGGTGATCTAAACAGTGGGCTTCAGCCCCATCCCCCTCGATGTGCTCATGACTAAATTTTTATTTAGTCGTTTTGTAAGACAATCTGATATATTATCACTTGATCTTACATAATCAATGGTTATCACTCAATTCTTCAACAACTGTCTTATGGAGTTATGTCTCCGACGAATGTGTCGGGATTTACCATTATATACATTATTACCTGCTCTCCCAATAGCAGCTTGACAATCATAGTGGATTGTAATACCCGGTACTGGCTTATTCCAAAATGGAATATCAGTTGGAAGGTTTCTAAGCCATTCAGCTTCCTCACTTGCTTTTTCTAAAGCAATAAACTCAGACTCCATAGTTGATCTGGCTATACACGTTTGCTTGGTTGATTTCCAAGAAACTGCTGCACTTCCTAGAGTGAAAACATATCCACTCCTTGATTTGGTCTCAAATCCAGATACCCAATTTGCATCGCTATACCTTTCTAGTACAACATGATATTTAGTGAAATGCAAACTATAGTCTATGGTTCCTTTAAGATATTTCAATACTCTAATTAGAGCTTCCCAATGATCACTACCAGGATTACTGGTATAGCTGCTGAGTCTACCTACTGCATAGGCTATGTCTGGCCTAGTACAATTTATTAAATACATTAGACTCCCTATAACTCTAGAGTATTCAAGTGGATTTACTCCACTTCCTTTATTCTTACATAATCTTATACTAGAATCATATGGGGTAGCCACAGGTTTACAATCAAATTGATTAAACCTTCTAAGAATTTTTTCTACATAATGAGACTGAGATAGAATTATTTCTTCTCGGTTTCTTTTAATTTTGATACCCAAGATTACATCTGCCTTTCCCAGATCTTTCATATCAAAATTATTCGATAAAAAATTTTTAGTGCCTTTAATTACACTAATGTTTGTTCCGATGATTAACATATCATCTACATACAGACAAACAATAACACCACTATCCCCACTAAATTTGTTGTATACACATTTATCTGATTCATTTATTATGAATCCATTTGATAGCATCACACTATCAAACTTCTCATGCCATTGTTTTGGGGCTTGTTTCAAACCATATAGAGATTTTATAAGTTTACACACCTTTTGCTCTTGGCCTTGGATTACAAAGCCTTCAGGTTGATCCATATAGATCTCCTCATCTAATTCACCATTCAAAAATGCAGTTTTGACATCCATTTGATGGATTTTCAGGTTATAGATTGCAGCTATGGCAATTAAAATTCTTATTGTAGTTATTCTGGTTACAGGTGAATAGGTGTTAAAGAAGTCCATTCCTTCTTTTTGCTTGAACCATTTAGCTACTAATCTAGCTTTATATTTATCTATAGTTCCGTCAGTTTTTAATTTCTTCCTAAAGATCCACTTGCAACCAATAGGTTTGCAACTAGGAGGCAGATCTGTCAAGATCCATGTCCCATTACTCAAAATGGAGTCTATTTCACTCTTGACAGCTTCTTTCCAGAATGAAGAATCTGGAAGGGAGATTGCCTCTTTATGTCTTTGGATCTCCTTCTAGAAGATAGGCAATGAACTCTGGACCAAAGTTTTTCTCTACTCTTGCCCTTTTACTTCTTCTAGGCTCTATTGATTCTTCAGACACTAGATGGTCTTTATTTATAGATTCAATGGGTCTTTTAAGTGTGTTCTCATTTAGACTAGTCTTATAAGGGAATAAGGTTTCAAAGAATTCAGCATCTCTGGATTCTATGATACTGTTAGGTTGCATATTAACATGATCTGACCTATAAATCAAGAACCTATATGCACTACTGTTTTGTGCATATCCAATGAATGCACAATCAACAGTCTTAGGACCTAACTTAGTACTTTTAGGATCTGGAATCCTAACTTTAGCTAAGCACCCCCACACTTTAAGGTATTTATAATGTGGTTTTCTATTCTTCCATAACTCGTAAGGAGTTTTGTCAGAATCTTTAAAAGTTATCTTGTTCAGAATATAACAAGCAGAGAGAAGAGCCTCTCCCCATAAATTTTGAGGTAATCCTGAACTTCCTAACATAGAATTTACCATGTTCATTAGAGTTCTGTTTTTACGTTCAGCAACTCCATTTTGCTGTGGAGAGTATGGTGCAGTAACTTGATGTATTATGCCTTGTTTTTCACAAAATTCACTAAAAGCATTAGAAGTGTATTCACCACCTCTGTCAGATCTTAAAATTTTGATCTTCTTTTCTAACTGATTTTCTACTTCAGTTTTATATGTAATGAATTTATCAAAAGATTCATCTTTATTTCTAATAAGATAAACAGTACAATATCTAGAGAAATCATCTATAAATGTAATAAAATACCTTTTACCTCCTCTAGTTAAAACATTGTTTAAGTCACATACATCACTGTGAATTAAATTTAATAGTTCTGTTTTTCTTTCTTCTACTTTGTGAAAAGGCTTCTTAGAGTACTTTGATTGCACACATACTTCACATTTCTCTACTACTTGATCACTTTTAGGAATTAAACCTATTGTCATCATTTTCTTTAAAGATGCATAGTTAACATAACCTAGTCTACCATGCCATAAACAAGAAAAATCAGTAATATAAGCAGAAGAAGATGAAGCTTTATTCATAATGTTCTCAGTTACATTCAGTTTGAATAAGCCCTCACTAGAGTAACCCTTTCCTACAAATTCACCACTTTTAGTGATTACAAATTTATCAGCCTCAAAAACCAGTTTAAAACCTTTCTTGATCAGAAGTGACCCAGACACCAGATTCTTTCTTATATCTGGTACATGAAGGACATCACAGAGCTTCAGAACTTTTCCAGATGTAAGCTTCAACAGCATTGTTCCTTTACCCACAACAGATGAGGACGAGTTTCCCATGAAAAGCTGCTCTCCATCCCCTACAAGCTCGTAGGAAGAAAATACACTTCTGTCACTACAGATGTGTCTGGTGGCACCAGTGTCCACCCACCAGTCCTTCACGTTACTAACCAGGTTCACTTCAGATACTACGGCCGACAGATATTGATCTTCAGCCACATTAGCCTGAGGCGCAATGTTTCCTTGAGGGTTTTTCTTCTTATCATTTTTCCGACAGTTTTTAGCATAGTGACCTGCTTTCCCACACACAAAGCAGTTACCCTTCTTTTTCTTGAAATCCTTATTATTTTTCTTGAAATGACCTTTTCCTGATCCAGATGCAGGTTTAGAAAAAGTTTTCTTTCCAGATGAAGATTCAGTGAGATTTGCCTTAGAGTTAAACTCATAGGCCTTAGATTTCAGTTTTCTGAAACGATTTTCATCTTCAGTTCTAAGATAAACAAACAAGTCTTGAAGAGAAAAATCATTTCTGTCATGCAATAATGTGTCTTGAAATTTCTCCCATGAAGGTGGTAGTTTTTCAATAATTGCACCAATTTGGATCTGTTCTTCTATTTTGATCCCTCTAGCAAGAATGTCAGAAACAATCAATTGGATCTCATTCACTTGATCCATAATGGATTTTCCATCTATCATCTGATGTCGAAAATATTTTCCAATTAGATGTTTCTTAGAACCCGCTGCTTCGACTAGGTATTTCTTCTCTAGAGTTTCCCACAACACTTTTGCAGACTCAATTCTAAAAAATACATCAAATAATTGATTACTGAGACAACTCAGTATATGACCTTTACAGAGATAGTTATCTCTTTTTCTTTTCTCAGTGAGATGAGTTCTTGCAGGTTCTTCCTCATCAGGTAATGAGTCAGGATCCTTCAAGATATAGTCTAGGTTTAGAAAAGTCAGAAAGAATCGCATATTTTCCTGCCATCTACCGAAATCCGATCCGTCAAATTTCTCCGGTCTTTCGGTTTGGGAAGCCATGATGAGTAATTCCTACTAATCGAAATCCCAAAAAATTACAGATCACAGATCGAAGATTTGCCTTAAGAATGTTAGAAAAAATTGATGTGCAAATCTGTAATTTAGGATTCGAAAAATACCTTATAAGAAATTAATCTCACAACTTGAAGACAGAGATTACTAATACTATTTTCTGCAATAATAATCTGTGAAGGAAAAAGAAATCGTTAGATCACTTATCGAGTTGAGGCACGAAGAATCTTCGCTGTCCTTAAGGCAAATCTCGCCCCCACTATGACGAATCAACGGTGCAGATGGGCGTCTCGGCGTATGCCTCCAGGATACAACAACTCTCGCTCCAGGGGTGTGCACTCACGCAGCCCGGATGCCTAAGAACTCGCTTATATTTGCCAAAAGCCTTGAGCAGAAAACCAGAGAGAAAGCCAGAGAAGAGAAAGAGCAGAAGAAGAATCCGTCAAGGATCATCTTCTGTTTTCTCTAAAACCGATTTATATAGAAAGGTAATCGATCCGTTATGATGAAACGTCTCACTCTTTTAGTGCGTGAGAGACGTTTTCCAAACGGTCACTAAACCACGATTAAGGAATCTCAAACGGTAAAAAAAGAATTAAAACAAAATAAATAAATTCTTGACCGTTAAAAGGAAAAATAAATAATAGAAAAAGAAAAGCCTTAGGTCCACGCGCCGGGCGGCGCGCGTGTGTGGTAAGATCAAAAGCCCACCGGACCCAAGTGGGCAATCCGTGCGCGTAGGATCCCCATAACCTCTTGCTCATTTACAAGGTTAAGAGAGTGAAAGTATATATATGGCCACTCTCATCCTCTCACACTTCCCATCTAGGACTAAAGTTTTCTCATGACTTTAGTCTTTTTGGAGGGAAACCCAAAAGCATACATAAAATTACTAAAAACACCCCATTGTAAGTTTGAATTACAAAAAGACTTCTTTTCACATAAAGAGTCAACAGCCCTCACAACAAATAGGAAGAGATATGAATTGTGTTTCAACTGTGTATATTCAAAGGGAGGTTGGGCCTGTAGCTCAATGGTTGAGGCCTGGTTTCTCAACCTTGAGGTCGCAGGTTTGATCCCTGATTACCAACCAAAACAAGGGCATATATTCAAAAGTTCAGATTTTACTAGCTTTCAATGTATGTATTAACAGGTGACTTGGTCAATTTTTCTAGCTAAAGGCCAAATCAAAACGTGGAGACTGCTAAGTAGTTGCTATCAACCCATATATACTATATCCCATTTATAGCCGTTCTAGCTTTATCCAGAAAAAAAGCTTGATTAAAGATGGTTGAACCAGTGATCTGTAGAAAATTGATCGGAAGTCTATGATCATCTGATTAGATATGATTTTGAAATAGGTGTGATATTTCTGTTTTGAGCAAAGAACTAGAGAAGGAAACACATACGTACGCTAGAGGTAAAACGTAAGGACTAGTATATATACGTACCTAACCAAAGAAAACTACGAAAAATATTTCGGGTTCTGTCTTCACTCATCGATTTTTCCCATTTTAATTACACCCAGCCTTAAGAAGTAAAACGTAAGCACTAATATTGTTGTTTTGGTTTTAAGGAATGTCTTAGGCGTTCCAATGTTTGTTTTCGGAAGAAAAAGAAGAGGCCATTGTGAATGGACTTTATGCATAGATAGAACACACATGTGTGGTATATATATAGACATGATCTCCCCTCCATATCTCAAAACAACTCATTGAGAAATCATTTTTCAGGAGAATTTGAAGTTGAACAAGCATGGCCTCTTTGTCCCTTGCAAGCTCACCCTTGTTCCTAATCCTTTCCTTATCAGTGTTACTCCTTCATTCATGCCATGCAGCAGACCCTGATCCTCTGCAGGACTTCTGTGTTGGACTCCCAAACGCCACAAATGTATATCTGAATGGATTCCCCTGCAAGAAGTCATCAGGAGTAATATCGAACGACTTCTACTACAGCGGCCTACAACAAGCAGGCACCCCAAACATATTTGGGGTTAGTTTTTCTATTGGCGTTGCCCAAACTTTCCCAGGGCTCAACACACTTGGGGTATCAATTAACCGAATCACCTATCTTCGCGGCGGAACCAATACCCCTCACGTGCATCCTCGTGCGACTGAGCTCTTATATGTAGTAAGGGGAAGAGTGAATGCTGCGTTTGTGACCACTAATAATGTCCTCTACTCAAAGGACTTGAAGGCTGGAGATCTTTTTGTGTTTCCTAGGGGGCTGGTACACTACAATTACAATATCGGGAAGGCAGGAGCAGAAACACTTGCATTTTTTAACAGCCAGTTTGCAGGAACATCAGTCATTTCCCTTAACCTCTTTGCTTCAATGCCTTCTATTCCTGATGAAGTTTTGGAAAAGTCTTTCCTAGTAAATGAACAAACGGTGGAAGCAATCAAAGCCAACTTGGCTTCCTAAGCTACTAATGCTCTCTATGCTTCTCTATATAGAATATCTTTTATAGTTTGGTATTTTCCCTATCTTCTCTGCTTAAGGATGGGGAATCTAAGTCACTGCCCTCTTAGTCGCTTGTAATTCCTCACTTGAGGAACTTTTTATTTTCGTCAAGAATAATGTGTCATGGTGTATTATGATGGGACCCATCATCACTAATGACAACTTGTTGTTCCATATTATTGGAGACAATATTTAATAAAAGAATAAGAAGAGTTGTGGGGGTTAGACTTTCAATGCCCACAAATTCCCTATCCTTCCTCTTTTCTACCTAGCTCCTCTCTTCCAAGTCCTGATTATTTTTCTCTCAGTATTTCTTCTTGCTTTTTCAATAACAACTTTGAGATTGTTTCACATCTGTCTTGACAAATGCATCGCTCAGAAATCAGTCTTTCACTTTTTTGTGAAGGGTTGAAATTAAAAAACTTGTTTTTTGTGAGATTAACACTCCTCCATAAGAAAGTGAAAGGCTGATTTCTGGGTGACACAGGTGAAACAACATTTTAAACTTGCAAATAAGAAAGATATTTCATGCCTAATTCAACAAATGTCAGCGATATCTCAAACATGAGGAAATGAACAAGTATATGCCACGGTTGTTGACACTGACAGGAGCTAATTATTTATCATTGTTAAACTATAAAAGAATAAATAATGCCATCTCCAACAGCTTAAGCTTTTGGTGTAATTTGTTGTTTCACATGGTATCAGAGCAATTGTGAAAATCTTTGATAGTAAAAATCCACATGTAATGGCCAATACAAAATAGCAGCCACATGTGCCATGTGTAGGCTAGCCCTAAAATTTAAAAAGAGGGGTCACACGTGAGGGGGAGTGTTAAACTATAAAAGATTAAATAATGCCATCTCCAACAGCTTAAGCTTTTGGAGTAATTGGTTGTTTCACAATCAATAATGGTGATATTGCACTCCAATCTCTCTCTCTCTCTCTCTCTCTCTCTCTCTCTCTCTCTCTCTCTCTCTCTCTCTCTCTCTCTCTCTCTCTTTATATATATATATATATATATATATATATATATATATATTTTTTTTTTTTTATTTATTTATTTATTTATTTATTTATTGCCTTGTTAGAATATGAATATGAATATGAATTTGTGAAGCAGCCTAGGATGGTAAACCGTAGGCCTATGTTGATTGTTGTCTCTCTTTTCATTTATTTCAATATGTTTCCTTGAATAGATCGTAAGATTGAGAAAATGTGCTTCGGTCAGGCGGTGGATTGAGCGAACTCTTGAGGAATGAACACTCTACCATGGCACTAAATATTTGAATTGATGTCATTTCATTGATTCATGTTTCATTGATTCCTGTGAAGATTTCATTTAAATTAGAGTTTGTTTATTCACCGTGTACAATGGTTTCTGTTAAGCATCCATGGATGAATGATCAAAGCGCTCATAAATGGCAAAATCATAGGTTCAATTCCTGTTGGATTCAATGAAAAATGATTGGAGAAGAGTGCTCTATACTCGAAGTTGAATTTTCTCCTACTTGAGGAGTATTATGCAGGCCAGGAGAGGCAATCAAGATCAAACCAGGAGGAGGTCTATTAAATGGAGTCCATGTTTTGTATCTTGGAATTTGATTCATCAATTGATAACCCGAACCATCGATCAAAGATGGCCTGACATAACAGCAACTGACCTAGACCTAGCCAAAATTTAATCCCTTTACAATCATATAACATTTCTTGATGGGAACTCCTATTTGAAAATAAAGACAAAAGTGAAAGGCTACTGATATCTGCACTGCCATGTTTTGATAATGACACCAGCTCACCTTGTCCTTTCGTTTTTAAGTGACTGCTGAGAGTTTTTGGGAATTGTAATAGCTTTTGGCAGCTGATTAAATAAGAAAATGTAAAATCTTTCGACAGCTGATTAAATAATAAAATACAAGGTGAGTTTGGTCATTTTCAAAACATGGCAAATGCAAATATCAGTAGCCAAGTGAAAATGGCTGACTATTTGGCATTTCAAAGAAAAAGAAAAAGAAATGTATGCTACTTCAGTTTTGGTGACCGAGGATCATACACAAGAAAATATCATTCAAAAAATCACAGGGTAACACCAACCTTTTTGTGTATTTTGGTGAGTAAACTGTCAACCTTATTGTGTATTTTGGTGAGTAAACTATCAACCTTATTGTGTATTTTGCACTGATTGGAAGATTGGAAACTGATCTCAAATAGTTGGTGGGGGGCAGGAAATCAAAATAAAGTGTCATACATAAAGATAACTGGAGTATGTATGGAGAAACAAATTAAAATCAAGGATTCGAAGCTTACAGAATGCAAAACAAATTATAAACAGCTCTAAATTGTCACGCCCCGACCACACTGTGTAAATATTGTCCAACCCTTGGTTTTCCCACCCTCCTCGATTTGTTTTCCAGCAACACTAACCATACCCGACCCACTCTGCGGGGCCCAACTCTTGGAGATTCTGAAAATGCTTTTACACAAGGAGAAGGAGAGTTCACATATATTGCCCAGGAACTTTCTCTCCTTTTCCGGTATGGGATCTTACAATCCACCCGTTAGAGCTTAGCGTCCTCACTGGCACACCGTACTGCGGGAGGTACGGCTCTAATACCACTTTAACTGTCACACCCCGACTTGGGATCCGCCGTCCGGAGCATGCAACAGCCACGAACATGCAAGGCATCTACTCCACTCATTGCATACATAGAAACAAGGCTCCTAATAAATTGCAGAAATAAAACTAAATCAAAGATTAAACCAGTAATAATATGAGGGTTCTACTCATCCCTCTACCACCACACTTAACATTATTACATTCACCTCGAAATAAGAAGTCCAAGTAAATGAAGCTACAAATAAAGCTGGAATATAAACTTTTCGTGAATGGCCACCCCTTCAATGGGATCCCCCAAGCCAACGATTTACTGCTCCCAAGTATATGAAAATGTTTATCCACCTAATGAGCTAACAGCCCAGCCAGTTTACCCAATCCAAGTTATTAATCCTAAGCTTGATAACGACACTTCGACATGATAAGGACACCCATACATACATACATACATACATACATAATATTTTTACATGCGTCCGGGTAATGCATGAATAACTTTGATAAGTTGGATAGGAAGGATAGTTGTATTGGACTCATAGCAACACGGCCAAAAGCATCACACCAATGGGTTTCAAGGGCATCACACTAAAGTAGATCAATGCATCATGCTAAGAATTGTAGATATCACATCCACGAAAATTGCAAGGTTGTAAAACTTTAATTTTTTTTAATTATATTATTGTAGTAGATGGCCATGAGGCATGAGGCATGAGGCATGAGGCTTACAATATATAGAGAGATCTGGGGGACTCCTAAAGCAACTTAGCAAGTTGAATCCTCTTCAAGCACTAGTAATGATCGACAATGGTTTTTTTTTCTCTTCTTAAAATTCAACTGTTAAATAAGGGTATATATTTTGTCATTTGGGCATCATTTTGTTCACCCAAATGGAGTTCCGTTTTAGAAATATTTTCTATAAGGCTCCTATTCCTCGGAGTTTGTTTCTTTCGACCTAAAATGGGTTTAAAACAAATTCTACGCCCATTTTCGACGTAAAAATGGCTGTAAAATTTATTTTATGCTCATTTTACATTGACAGAATCAATGTGAAATGGGCGTGAAATAAATTTTGCGCCCATTATTTTTTTAAATATGGGCATGAAATTTGTTTTAGGGTCCATTTTAAGTAGAAAGATGCAAAACTAAAGATAAAAACAAATAGAAAAGGATATGAATTGTGTTTCAACAGTAAATATTCAGTCAAAGGTTCTGGTAGAACAAACCGCGTCATTTGACTAGCTTTCAAAGTATGTATTGACAACTGACTTGTGCAATTTTTCTAGCTAAAGACCAAATCAAAGCATGGAGACTGCTAACTTGCTAAGCAGTTGCTTTCTGTTGGGGTTTCACGCAAAAGCAAATAGTCCCATATTGGATGAGTGAAATGGATGGGGATGGGTTATAAGCAAGGTTTTAAATTTCGGTCCTCACCGAAACCGAAATTTTAGCTGAAATCCCGTAATTTCGGCCGAAATTTGGTAGAAGTTCTCGAAATGTCATTTTTTTCTGCCCAAATTTCGGTAATTCATGTTGAAATTTGGTAAAGGAATTATAAAAAAAATTATTTTATCAATAATTTGCCAAAATTTCCGAAATTTCGCTTGTTTCGGTTTCGGAACGTTTTGGTGCCAGCCCCAACCGAAACCCAAAATTTCAATCCGAAATTTCAGATTTCGATTGAAATTTAAAACCATGGTTATAAGGGAATGGGCACCCTCCCTCTAACAGCTAGCCTTTAAGGGTGAGTTCTAACCGGTTAAATCCCTTACAAATGGTATTAGAGCTCAGGGCGTGGTAACCCATATTTACCTTTGAGAGCGGAAATGTCTCTCAGGGAAGATCTCGGAAACCCCGGTGTAGTATCTCGTATTTCACGCAAAAGCAAATAGCCCCACATCGGATGAGTGAAATGGATGGGGATGGGTTATCTGGGAATGGGCCTCCCTCTAACAGCTAGCTTTTAGGGGTGAGTTCTACCCGGTTAAATTTCCTACACTTTCTACCAAACCCATGTGGATTGTATCTCTGTTGTATTCGAAACTTAAAGAAAGAGTAATTTATAAGGCCATTTAAAATTTTTATAGAAAAAAGATTCTTCTATTGAATGAATATGGTCGAACCATGGGCCAAAAATTGCATTGATTGGGCGAATCCCGCTTGAAATAGGTGTCATGTAGAAAAGGAAACAGAGATGCTAGAGGTAAAGCGTGAGGACTAGTGTACGTAACCGAAGAAAATTAATTCGGGTTCTGTCTTCACACTCATCATGTTTTTCCAATTTTAATTACACCCAACCTTAAGAGGTAAAAAATATTTTAATTAGACCCAATCTTAAGAGGTAAAGCGTAAGGACTGATTTTGTCTGGCTTTTTCCTACTCTTTCGTAAAAACCAACGAGGAGACATCTGACCATTTTCTTTTCCTTTTCCTGTTGCCACGTCATTCCGTCAAAATTTAATCTATTTATTGGGATTTGTTAGGCAATTTCTGGCAAAGCCACATACCCTCTCTTTTTAGCAGATTTTGTCTTATTCATTTAATTCATCTGAGATGGCTGTTGTCTCCTGCAAAAATGACGTGCGAAATTGCGTAGCAAAACCCTTATTTATAATTTCATATAGGGATTTGCTACGGGTCCATCGCAAAAGGCCTTTCTCAGATGGTCTGTCACATGTCAGAGCATCCACCTCATGAATGAAGACAAAATCTGCTGAAAATTGAGCCTGTGTGGCTGCTCTGACATGCGACTGACCATCTGAGCAATGCCTTTTGTGATGGACATGGACGCTAGCAAATCTCTTTCTTATAATATTTATTGATTATTATGGTAATAATATAACTGGGTCTACAAATTGTGCATGGACTTTGTGCCTAGATAGACACATACATGTGGTATATATATAGACATGATCTCCCCTCCATAATTTCAAAACAAAAAGCATGGCCTCTTTGTCCCTTGCAAGTTCGCCCTTGTTCCTAATCCTCTCCTTATTAGTGTTACTCCTTCATTCATGTCATGCAGCAGACTCTGATCCTCTGCAGGACTTCTGTGTTGCAGACTTGAAAGCTCAAAAAATATCTGTTAATGGATTCCCCTGCAAGCCCCCATCTAAAGTAAAATCGAACGATTTCTTCTTCGATGGCCTAGCCAAAGAAGGAAATACAACAAACATCTTTGGGTTTGGTCTGACTAGTGGCAGTGTCCTAGAATACCCAGGGCTCAACACACTTGGGGTATCAATGAACCGCATTGACTTGGCCCCCGGTGGGAGTGTTCCCCCTAACTTACATCCTCGTGCAAATCAGATGGTGTTTGTACTAGAGGGAATAGTGAGATTTGGGTTTGTGACTACTGCTAATGTTCTGTACACAAAGGTCTTGAAAGTTGGAGAGATTATTGTGGTCCCTAGGGGACTGATACGCTTCGCTTACAATGCGGGGAAGGGGAAGGCAGTTTATCTCGCAATTTTTAATAGCCAGTTGCCAGGGGTAGTGTTCATTCCCCTTGCCCTCTTTGCTTCAAATCCTTCTATTCCTAATCAAGTTTTGGCCAAGGCTTTCCAAGTAGATGAACACATTGTGAAAGAAATGAAATCCAAACTAGGTTCATAAGCTATTATAGGTCCTTTTACGTCTCCATGTACTATATCTTCTTGTTTGGTTTTTCTGCTTAATTTTCACCTTGAGGAGAATGTAAGTTACTAACCTCTTCGTCACTTGTAAGTCCTCACTTGAGGAACCCCTTTTTTTGTTAAGAATAATGTGTTATGGTGTATTATGATGGGATCTATCATCACAAATGACAACCTGTACTTTAATATTGTTGGAGACAATACCTAATAAAATAAAGGGAGTTGAGGGTTAGACTTTCATCCCCCACAAATTTCCTACACTCCCTTCCCTTCTTCCTCTGTTTCTCCCCTCCCACTGTCTTGATTGTTTGCATCAGTAATTCTTCTTTCTTTTTCATTAACAACTTTGAGATTGTTTCACCTGTCATGACTAAGTGCATCGCTCAGAAATCAGTGTTTCACTTTTTTTTTAACTGAAAAGATCAAAATGATCATTAGCTTAAGCTTTTCATTTGTTGCAGGGAATCAAAAGCAAGAATTGTGAGTGTTGAATACATGATTGTGATAATTGTGAACTGGGCCATTGATTTCATGGCCTGAATTAGCTTGGACAAGTTGCGCGTCTACAAATCCTTCGTCTGAAAGAGAAGAGAGATGACCTGAAAATCCTGTAAGGGGAGAGGGATGGATGCCAAAAGACAGAGACTATTTTTCATGATTATCGTACATAAGAAAGGTATGCTAGCTACTTCAGGATCTAGGATCTAGCCCCTCTTAGAAAACCTTCTAGGACAAGATCCTCATGATGAACCACAACCGTCAGATGTGGATTATAGATCAATGTGCCCTTTGTGCGAGAGATGATGAGACATAAATCACTTGTTTGTTCATTGTCTCTTCTTCTTCTTCTTTTCTTTGATAGGTAAGCTGGGGTTTGGCAGGGACCCCTACCGGTTTATTAAAATTAGAAAGATGAAACAATTAGCACACAAACTCTAACCCTATTCCAAGAATAGGGATACAAACCAAAAGAAGTAAAACAACAAGACCTATCCTTAAAAGCAGAGACTAAGGAAAGGTGAACAAAAGAACCTAACTCCTAATAAACAAGAGCCTCTATCATCTTCTGACTGAACTTCCTAGCTCTCTGGCTCTTCTGCAAATCCTAATGATTCCAGGCAGAACTGCCTATCATGAGCAGAGGAATGGTCATTGTCTCTTCGCTAGGGAGGTTTGGTTTCATTTAAAATTTTGGGATGTCTTGGATTTTTCCTCATCGATTGGCTGATTTTTTTGGAAAGTTGGTTTCTAGTGCCCTAGCCTTCTAAAGGAAGGATTCTATGGAGAGTGGAGATGCTACCCACCATCTGGATCCTTTGGAAGGAGAGGAATGCTAGGCTCTTCAAAAATCTATCTAAGGGCCCCTTATACACTTTCACAGGTCCTTTCCATCACAAGATCATGGGTGAGGATCCTCCCTCCTTTCAAATTCTATACAAGCCTATTCACTTAATAGTTGTTGGAAGGAGATATGCTTTGGATCAGACAGGGTGGAGCCCGCTTCTCCTAGATGGACTTCGCCTTATCCTGGTTGGCTAAAGTTAGATTTTAATAGCTCAAGTTTTGGCAATCCCAGGCCTGCAGGGGTTGGATGATTGCTTAAAGTCGAGGACGGAGATTTTTCAGGCCCCTTTGGTTCATTGATTCTAATGAGGTAGAGGCGACATCGGTTATTCTGGGCATCGAGAATACTGATAATAGTCTCTTGGACAGGCTAATTGGGGAGGTAGATTCCTTAAACACCATTAGATGGTTGGACGGTAGCAAGTCTCAACCATGGTGATTCACGGAGTTGGTTGATGAGATCCTAGATCGGGTGCAGTGGCATTTTTTCCGATTTCAGCATGTTGTCGCTCGACCAATAGTGTAGTGAGGCAGACCAGATTGTGAGAGCTAGGGTGAACGGAGGAAGCTTGGGAAAATTTTGATTATCTTCCCCGTGAAGATTGGTTTCATATTTGTTGTTGTACTTCTTTTTTTTACTTTGTTTTTGTTGACCTCCTCTGTCTTAGGGTTTTCCCCTCCTTAATAATAATATTATCCTCATTTCAAAAAAGAAGTAATGTTTGCTACTTCACTTTTGGTGATCGAGAATCATAAGGAAAAACCAACCTTATTGCGTATTTTGGTGAATAAACCATGAAGCATGTGGATACAGATTGTTTGTCCTCTAATTTTGTAGTTCCAAACTAAAGACACTGATGTAGTATGATATGAAAGGGATTTTATAATTGGAGAATTCTAGTATAAGAACCTTTGAGAAAACCGGTCGTGTGCAATATTTTGAGCAGTAAACTAAGTTCAATTCTAATAGGGGTGCAAGAATGATTCAACCTTGATTAGTTTGGTTTAGTAAGATCCCTTTTAGAACTTTAGAGGCACCCATGGATGACAGTTCTAAAATCTAAAATTTTCAAAACAGTATCAAGGCTTGCATGGGATTATCAGTATGAAAGAGAAAAGAAAACATAGTTTTTGAAGTAATCGAAAGGTTGGAAACTGATCTCAAATAGTTCGTGGGGCTGTAAATGAAAATAAAGTGTCATAGGTAAGCAGTTGCTATGGACCAAACCGATGTAGAATATATCTATGTTGTATTCAAAAATTAAAGAAAGAGTCATTTATAGCCATTTTAGCTTTCTCAAGAAAAAAACGTCTTCTCTTGATTAAAGATGGTTGAACCATGGGCCAAAAAATGCACTGATAAAACAAATCTACCATATTGTCATTAGGCTTTGGCCTTGTTAGTGTTAACCAGTCATATCTAGACAATTGATCGGATGGCTCAGATCACCTGATAGATGAGTTCTTGGATAACATGTGGTTGCAAGTTGCAACAACAAGCGACCCAACCCTCTTTAAATAGGTGTTGTATAGAAAAGGAAACAGAGCCGCTAGAGGTAAAGCGTAAGGACTTGTATACGTAACCTAAGAAACTGAAGAAAAGTATTCAGGGTTATGTCTTTACACTAATCAAATTTTTCCATTTTAATTACACCCATTCATAAGGGGTAAAACGTAAGAACTGATATTGTTGTTTTTGTTTTAAGGAATATCATAGACGGGTCCTTGTCTGGCTTTTACCTCCTCTTTACACATACCAGAATCGGAAAATAAATAGGGAGACATCTTACCCTTTTCTTTGCCTAGTCTAAATTTAATCATGACTTATAGGGATTTGCTAGGCAATTTCTGCCAAAGCCAAATCATGGCTTACTATTGCAGGAGACAATAGCCACGCAGGCTCACCTTTCAGCAAATTTTGTCTTATTCATTTAATGCATCCGAAGTGGCTATTCTCTCAAGCAAAAGTCAGCCAGCAAATGCCTTTCCGCAAAATTCCCTAGCATATACCTGTTGATTATTATGGTAACAATATAATTTGGTCTACAAATTGATGGTGCATGGACTTTATGCATATATAGACACATGTGTTGTATATATATAGACATGATCTCCCCTCCATATCTCAAACAACTCATTGAGAAATCATTTTACAGGAGAATTTAAAGTAGACCAAGCATGGCCTCTCTGTCCCTTGGAAGTTCACCCTTGTTCCTAATCCTCTCCTTATCTGTGTTACTCCTTCATTCATGCAATGCAGCAGACCCTGATCCTCTGCAGGACATCTGTGTTGGACAACCAAACGCCACAAATATATTTCTGAATGGATTCCCCTGCAAGAATCTGTCTACAGTAACGTCGGACGACTTCTTCTCCGAACTCGTAGCCGAAGAAGCCAACACAACAAATATCTTTGGGGTTGGTTTAACTCCTGCCGATGCCACGACTTACCCAGGGCTCAACACTCAAGGGTGTTCAATCCTCCGTATCGACTATAATCGCGGAGGGATCGTTCCCCCTCACATGCATCCTCGCGCGACTGAGCTCTTATATATATTAAGGGGAAGAGTGAATGCTGCGTTTGTGACCACTGATAATGTTCTCTACTCAAAGGACTTGAAGACTGGAGATCTTTTTGTGTTTCCTAGGGGGCTGATACACTACAATTACAATCTGGGGAAGGGGAAAGCAGTAGCACTTGCATTTTTTAATAGCCAGTTGCCAGGAGCACAGTTCATTCCCCTCTCCCTCTTTGCTTCAAATCCTACTATTCCTGATGAAGTTTTGGAAAAGTCTTTCCTAGTAGCCAAACAAACTGTGGAAGCCATCAAAGCCAAATTTACTTCCTAAGCTACTAATACTCCTTATGCTTCTCCGTATAGAATATCTTTCAGGGAGGAGAATATATGTCACTACTATCTTTGTCGCTTGTAATTCCTCACTAGAGGAGCTTTTTTTTTTTTTTTTTGTTAAGAATAATGTGTTATGGTGTATTATGATGGGACCCATCATCACAAATGTAAGGGCATGTTTGGATAAATTTGAGTTATTAGGGAGATTATGAGGGATCCGGGTACCACTAGTCAACTAGCCCTCAAAAGCTAGCCATTAAGGAGAGGGTGCCAAATCCTTATAAGCCCATCCACATGTTTCAACCTTTTCGATGTGGGATCTTTTGGTTTCTCGTGGTACCCCAACAATCACCCCCTCCACGTGGTAGGAACATGGGAACTACAAGATCTTCCCCGAGGGATTTTTCCATCCTCAGAAGCATACCGGGGTTATCGAGATTCTTCCCCAAGGGATTATTCCGTCCTCGGACGTACACCGGGGTTACCACGCCCCGGTTCTGATAGCACTTAAGGGATTCGGGTAGAACTCACCCTTAAAAGCTAGCCGTTAATGGGAGGGTGGCCAAATCCTTATAAGCCCATCCACATCTTTCAACCTTTCCGATGTGGGATCTTTTGGTTTCACGTGGAACCCCCAACATATTATGATGTTATGTAGATTTTAGGCTTTGCCTAGGCGAGTTCATACTCTATTTTGAGTGAAAATTAAGTTCATCTTCATAATTTTGCCTATTCTTCTTATCGATGTATCTTGAAAGCTTGAATTTTAATCCTCCAAATTGGTAAATTTTGCTTCTGCACTACATCAAGAAATCACACTAATTAGATGATTCTTACAAAAATTGGCAACATGTTTTTTTGAATGGCAATGAATTAAAAGAAAAAGAAACAACAGGAAGACCGCGACGATAGAGAAGATCAAGACAAAACAAACCACAAGAAAAAAAAACACAAAAGAACCAACAACATATTAAGAGGGGAGGATCAAAAACTGCAACTCCGCCCTAGACGCACCCTCCCTTGCTAGCCTGTCGGCCTCACTATTAGCCAATTTCCTCACGTGATGAAATGAGAATGAAGATCCCCACCAAATCTGAGATCTTATCAATCCATCTTGCAAACCTCCAAGGGCGAGACATGCTTCCCTTCAACCATCTTATGGCGTTTAAGGAATCACCTTCCATTATCACCTTATCTCACAAATATTGTGATCCATCATCAACCTTAATCCTTGAAGCACCGCTCTAATCTCCGATTCGTTGGAGTCCGCGATCCCAATCGGTCCCGAGCACACCTCTAACCATCCTTGCCATAGATTGTGCGCTGAAGCAAAATGGAAGCTAGGCAATGCTCAGACCCAAGCAATGGTTAGAGCTAGAATCTTGATGTATAGGAAATGAGGAGATTTCACTTGTCCTCTAAACACCCTGCAGTTTCACTCCTTACACAATACCCATAATGTGGTTAATAGAACTATATGCCATAAGGTTTTACCTTCTCTACAAAAATTGGCAACATTATCATAGTTAGGATGACATCCGATGGACCGTTATTGAGACCAGCTTGGCAACTATAATTTATAGCAAACTTTGAAAGAAAAACATTAGACAAGTAAATAAGAAGTGGAGAGTTGAGTATCATTATCAAAACAAGAGTGCTCATATCAATTCCATTAGAAAAGTGTAAAGTGCAGAGGGTTCCTTTTGCTGATTGAAGAGGAAGATGTTCAAAAGCAAAAATAATATTTCCTCCCCTCTGACGGATAAAATCACTCCCCCAACTCCCCCCCCCCCCCCCACCCCCCCCCCAACGTTATTCTTTAAGTTTTAAAGGCAAATAAAAACGTCGAAGGGGGTGAATTTATCCTCCGGCAGTGAACCATTCTCACAGAAATTGTTAGGGGGGAGGGTGTAAATATCATTCCCCAAATTGTTATTTTCTTATTAATAAAATTTAAAAGGCTGCCCCTCTTAAATTTGAGCTCACTTCCTTGTGTTCTTGTGCATGGGTCACAAAATAGGGTTTCCTCTTTATTTTCCAAGCGACATCGCTTTTTGCTAGCAGCCCTCACAACAAATAGGAAGAGATATGAATTGTGTTTCAACTGTGTATATTCAAAGGGAGGTTGGGCCTGTAGCTCAATGGTTGAGGCTTGGTTTCTCAACCTTGAGGTCGCAGGTTTGATCCCTGATTACCAACCAAAACAAGGGCATATATTCAAAAGTTCAGGTTTTACTAGCTTTCAATGTATGTATTAACAGGTGACTTGGTCAATTTTTCTAGCTAAAGGCCAAATCAAAACATGGAGACTGCTAAGTAGTTGCTATCTACCAACCCATATATACTATATCCCATTTATAGCCGTTCTAGCTTTATCCAGAAAAAAGCTTGTTATCTTGATTAAAGATGGTTGAACCAGTGATCTGTAGAAAATTGATCGGAAGTCTATGATCATCTGATTAGATGTGATTTTGAAATAGGTGTGATATTTCTGTTTTGAGCAAAGAACTAGAGAAGGAAACACATACGCTAGAGGTAAAACGTAAGGACTAGTATATATACGTACGTAACCAAAGAAAACTACGAAAAGTATTTCGGGTTCTGTCTTCACTCATCGATTTTCCCATTTTAATTACACCCAGCCTTAAGAGGTAAAACGTAAGCACTAATATTGTTTTTTTTTTTTTTTTTTTAAACCCGGAAAGGAATGCGACCCTGGGGCGGGCCTCTGCATATTATTTATTGAAGGCACAATACAAGAGGAGGGCAAACAACCAGCCCTCTAGACCGTGACAAACAAAGGGGTACCAAAGACCCTACACAACACCACCTCCTTCGATCATTTGCTTGGGCGAATATTTGGAAAACCTTTAGTGTCGCATCTTGCAGCCCCCCGGGCTATGCGAGGCATTTCTGACCATCCATGGAAAATTTGATGAGATCTAGATTTGCAAGCTTCATTTGCAAGAGCATCTGCCACTTGGTTACCTTCTCTAAACTGGTGCTGATGATGAGGGCCCATGAAGTCCATGAGGTCTATAATTTCGGGCCACAAGAAAGAGATGGACCAGGGGTGGCTTCCTTTCTTAGAGATGAAATCCATGAGAACTTTGCTGTCTGACTCTACTACGAAATTCTTGAACCCAAAGGCTTTGCATAGCCTAAGGCCGTCCAATAGAGCTCTCGCTTCAGCCACCATGTTGGTAGATGTCCCGTAGAAGAACGCAAAAGCAAAAATAACTTTTGCTTTGGCATCTCGCATAACTCCACCGCCTCCCGACACTCCTAGGTTTCCCTTGGCTGTTCCATCAATGTTCAATTTGAGCGAACCAATCATCGGACGTTCCCACCAAATCCAATTATCCCTGCTGATCTTTTGCCTCTGCGGTTCAATCTGGATTTGCTCCAAAGCTAAACACTCCACCATATTGTTTTCTTTGGTGAATTTTTTGCTAGAGCTCACAGTTTTTAACTTATTCAATATTTGCTGAATCACCCAATTTGTACTTCTCTCTTTACCTTCCATTCTTCTATTACAACGTTCCTTCCAGATTTCCCAAGGGATAATCAAAGCTGACATGCCAAGGAGAAATCCAGCTTGCGTGCTCCTTTTCCTGCCATATGATATCCAAGCAAGCATCCTGCTCCTTACTGGTTGCAATGGAAGAAGTTTCATGGCCCAGAGGTCTGCGAAGAACTCCCAGATTCCCCTTGCTAGGCCACTGTTACCTAACAGATGATCAACTGATTCTTCTTTACTGTGCTTACAACATTCACATTTGGATGCCATCTGGATTTTGAGATCTTTGATTCTGCTGTCCACTGGAATGGCATTGAGGAAAAGTTTCCAAGAGAAACAACCCATCTTAGGTGGGATGGAATCCCAAATACCTTGCGCCCAACTCACTTTAGGGCCACTCCTTCTACATACTTCCCAAGCCGATTTAGAGCTGAAATTACCTGACGATGTTTTTGCCCAAATGAGCTTGTCAGGCGATCGGTTGATGACGATCTTAACCTTGTCCATAATTGCATCCCAACCACCAGGAAGAAAAGGCAATATATGACTCTTCTTCCACTCTCCATTCTCATTGATCATGTCTTTGATTTTTCCCTTAAGATCGTTTCCTTGGAATCCTGTTGCATATTCCACCAATGGCTTATTCCCTATCCAAATATCTGTCCAGAAAAACACCTCTCCTTTTCCAACAGTCCACCTCGCATTTTCTTGCCACAAGGGTTTTGTAGCAATAATATTTTTCCATTGTTTTGATGAGACTGCATTTGGCTCCACTAAATTTAAGTGTTTACCCCTGCTGTAGGTAGATTTCAAGAATGAGGCCCATAGCCCATGGGATTGGTGAAGCCTATGAAGAGCCTTCATTCGGAATGCAATACATAGGTCCTCCATAGCTTTTATGCCTAATCCCCCTTCGTCTGTTGGCTTGCAAATTTTCTTCCAAGCAACCCAATGGTTTCTAGCCCCAAAGTCTGAAATCCCCCACCAAAAGTTGGCCATTATACTGTCAATGCGCCGGAGAACCTTTTTTGGAGGGGTTAATGTTGACAGGATGAAGATGGGAAGGCTTGATAGAACATGGTTGATTAATATAAGTTTTCCTCTAGAGGATAACATTTTCCCTTTCCATCCTTCAATCTTTTTCCGAACTTTATCTATTAGCCCATCAAAGAAACACGCTTTAAGACGACCCGTGAATAGGGGAGCTCCTAGATACATTATAGGGGACTTCTTTTGCATGTACCCTGTACTTTTGCCAATAGCTCTTTGCCTACTGAGCGTCATCTTGTCTGATGTGGTAAAGCTGCTTTTGTTAGCGTTAACTAGCTGGCCTGACATAGCTTCATACCGCTTTAGGAATCTCATAATCTGGTTCAAGCTTGCTTTCCCTCCATTTGAAAAGATCACGGTGTTATCTGCAAACAGACAATGAGATATTGGGGTGCTATCTTTACTTCTCAAGAAATACTTAGCCTTACCCTCACGGAACAGTTTAGATATTCCTCTGCTTAGAACTTCTTCGGCAATAATAAAGAGACAAGGAGACAAAGGATCGCCTTGTCTGAGACCCCTCGAAGATTTAAAAAATCCATTTGGTTCCCCATTCAAAACCACTGAGAACCAGCACTTCTGGGTTGCTTCTTCGATGAGCTTTCGCCAAGACTCCGAGAATCCAAATCGCGCCAACACTTTTTGCATGAAATCCCAATTTAATCTATCATACACCTTGGCCATATCAATTTTGAGCATTACATTACCTCCTCGCACTTTCCTACCTACTCCCACCATCATTTCCTGGGCAATTGATATATTGTCTGAAATGCATCTTCCTTTAACAAATGCTCCCTGTTCTGGAGAAATCAGGTTAGGCAAAACTTTGGCAAGTCTTGTTACAATAATCTTGGCAAAGATTTTATAACAGAAGTTACACAAACTGATTGGTCTATATTCAGAAAAGTCCTTTGGGTCTTCCACTTTCGGAATTAACGTAATTAGAGTGGAGGTATAGTGTTGTTTTGGTTTTAAGGAATATCTTAGGCGTTCCAATGTTTGTTTTCGGAAGAAAAAGAAGAGGCCATTGTGAATGGACTTTATGCATAGATAGAAGACACATGTGTGGTATATATATAGACATGATCTCCCCTCCATATCTCAAAACAACTCATTGAGAAATCATTTTCCAGGAGAATTTGAAGTTGAACAAGCATGGCCTCTTTGTCCCTTGCAAGCTCACCCTTGTTCCTAATCCTTTCCTTATCAGTGTTACTCCTTCATTCATGCCATGCAGCAGACCCTGATCCTCTGCAGGACTTCTGTGTTGGACTCCCAAACGACACAAATGTATACATGAATGGATTCCCCTGCAAGAAGCCATCAAGAGTAATATCGAACGACTTCTACTACAGCGGCCTACAACAAGCAGGCACCCCAACAATATTTGGGATTAGTTTTTCTATTGGCGATGCCCAAACTTACCCAGGGCTCAACTCACTTGGGGTATCACTTAACCGAATCACCTATCTTCGCGGCGGAACCAATCCCCCTCACGTGCATCCTCGTGCGAGTGAGCTCTTATATGTAGTAAGGGGAAGAGTGAATGCTGCGTTTGTGACCACTAATAATGTTCTCTACTCAAAGGACTTGAAGGCTGGAGATCTTTTTGTGTTTCCTAGGGGGCTGGTACACTACAATTACAATATCGGGAAGGGAGGAGCAGAAACACTTGCATTTTTTAATAGCCAGTTGCCAGGAACATCAGCCATTTCCCTTAACCTCTTTGCTTCAATGCCTTCTATTCCTGATGAAGTTTTGGAAAAGTCTTTCCTAGTAAATGAACAAACGGTGGAAGCAATCAAAGCCAACTTGGCTTCCTAAGCTACTAATGCTCTCTATGCTTCTCTATATAGAATATCTTTTATAGTTTGGTATTTTTCCTACCTTCTCTGCTTGAGGGTGGGGAATCTAAGTCACTGCCCTCTTAGTCGCTTGTAATTCCTCACATGAGGAACTTTTTATTTTCGTCAAGAATAATGTGTCATGGTGTATTATGATGGGACCCATCATCACTAATGACAACTTGTTGTTCCATATTATTGGAGACAATATTTAATAAAAGAATAAGAAGAGTTGTGGGGGTTAGACTTTCAATGCCCACAAATTCCCTATCCTTCCTCTTTTCTTCCTCGCTCCTCTCTTCGAAGTCCTGATTATTCTTCTCTCAGTATTTCTTCTTGCTTTTTCAATAACAACTTTGAGATTGTTTCACATCTGTCTTGACAAATGCATCGCTCAGAAATCAGTCTTTCACTTTTTTGTGAAGGGTTGAAACTAAAAAACTTGTTTTTTGTGAGATTAATCTCACTCCTCCATAAGAAAGTGAAAGGCTGATTTCTGGGTGACACAGGTGAAACAACATTTTAAACTTGCAAATAAGAAAGATATTTCATGCCTAATTCAACAAATGTCAGCTATATCTCAAACATGAGGAAATGAACAAGTATATGCCATGTTTGTTGACACTGACAGGAGCTAATTATTTATCAATGTTAAACTATAAAAGAATAAATAATGCCATCTCCAACAGCTTAAGCTTTTGGTGTAATTTGTAGTTTCACATGGTATCAGAGCAATTGTGAAAATCTTTGATAGTAAAAATCCACATGTAATGGCCAACACAAAAGAGCAGCCACATGTGCCATGTGTAGGCCAGCCCTAAAATTAAAAAAGAGGGGCCACACGTGAGGGGGAGTGTTAAACTATAAAAGATTAAATAATGCCATCTCCAACAGCTTAAGCTTTTGGAGTAATCAATAATGGTGATATTGCACTCCAATCTCAATGGTCCTCAATCTCTCTCTCTCTCTCTCTCTCTCTCTCTCTCTCTCTCTCTCTCTCTCTCTCTCTCCATATATATATATATATATATATATATATTTATTTATTTATTTATTTATTTATTTATTTATTACCTTGTTAGAATTTGAATATGAATTTGTGAAGCAGCCTAGGATGGTAAACCGTAGGCCTATGTTGATTGTTGTCTCTCTTTTCATTTATTTCAATATGTTTCCTTTGATTAGAGCGTAAGATTGAGAAAATGTGCTTAGGTCAGGCGGTGGATTGAGCAAACTCTTGAGGAATGAACACTCTACCATGGCACTAAATATTTGAATTGATGTCATTTCATTGATTCATGTTTCATTGATTCCTGTGAAGATTTCATTTAAATTGGAGTTTGTTTATTCACCGTGTACAATGGTTTCTGTTAAGCATCCATGGATGAATGATCAAAGCGCTCATAAATGGCAAAATCGTAGGTTCAATTCCTGTTGGATTCAATGAAAAATGATTGGAGAAGAGTGCTCTATACTCGAAGTTGAATTTTCTCCTACTTGAGGAGTATTATGCAGGCCAGGAGAGGCAATCAAGATCAAACCAGGAGGAGGTCTATTAAATGGAGTCCATGTTTTGTATCTTGGAATTTGATTCATCAATTGATAACCCGAACCATCGATCAAAGATGGCCTGACGTAACAGCAACTGACCTAGACCTAGCCAAAATTTAATCCCTTTACAATCATATAACATTTCTTGATGGGAACTCCTATTTGAAAATAAAGACAAAAGTGAAAGGCTACTGATATCTGCACTGCCTTGATAATGACACAAGCTCACCTTGTGTAACACCAACCTTTTTGTGTATTTTGGTGAGTAAACTGTCAACCTTATTGTGTATTTTGGTGAGTAAACTATCAACCTTATTGTGTATTTTGCACTGATTGGAAGATTGGAAACTGATCTCAAATAGTTGGTGGGGGGCAGGAAATCAAAATAAAGTGTCATACATAAAGATAACTGGAGTATGTATGGAGAAACAAATTAAAATCAAGGATTCGAAGCTTACAGAATGCAAAACAAATTATAAACAGCTCTAAATTGTCACGCCCCGACCACACTGTGTAAATATTGTCCAACCCTTGGTTTTTCCACCCTCCTCGATTTGTTTTCCCGCATCACTAACCATACCCGACCCACTCTGCGGGGCCCAACTCTTGGAGATTCTGAAAATGCTTCTACACAAGGAGAAGGAGAGTTCAGATATATTGCCCAGGAACTTTCTCTCCTTTTCCGGTATGGGATCTTACAATCCACCTGTTAGAGCTTAGCGTTCTCACTGGCACACCGTACTGCGGGAGGTACGGCTCTGATACCACTTTAACTGTCACACCCCGACTTGGGATCCGCCGTCCGGAGCGTGCAACAGCCACGAACATGCAAGGCATCTACTCCACTCATTGCATACATAGAAACAAGGCTCCTAATAAATTGCAGAAATAAAACTAAATCAAAGATTAAACCAGTAATAATATGAGGGTTCTACTCATCCCTCTACCACCACACTTAACATTATTACATTCACCTCGAAATAAGAAGTCCAAGTAAATGAAGCTACAAATAAAGCTGGAATATAAACTTTTCACAAATGGCCACCCCTTCAATGGGATCCCCCAAGCCAACGATTTACTGCTCCCGAGTATATGAAAATGTTAATCCACATAATGAGCTAATAGCCCAGCCAGTTTACCCAATCCAAGTTATTAATCCTAAGCTTGATAACGACACTTTAACATGATAAGGACACCCATACATACATACATACATACATACATAATTTTTTTACATGAGTCCGGGTATTGCATGAATAACTTTGATAAGTTGGATAGGAAGGATAGTTTTATTGGAGTCATAGCAACAAGACCAAAAGCATCACACCAATAGGTTTTAAGGGCATCACACTAAAGTAGATCAATGCATCATGCTAAGAATTGTAGATATCACATCCACGAAAATTGCAAGGTTGTAAAACTTCAATTTTTTTAATTAAATTATTGTAGTAGATGGCCATGAGGCATGAGGCTTACAATATATAGATAGATGTGGGCGACTCCTAAAGCAACTTAGCAAGTTGAATCCTATTCAAACTCTAGTAATGACAATGGTTTTTTTTTCTTCTTAAAATTCAACTGTTAAATAAGGGTATTTTGTCATTTGGGCATCATTTTGTTCACCCAAATGGAGTTCCGTTCTAGAGATATTTTCTATTAGGCTCCTATTCCCCGGAGTTTGTTTCTTTCAACCTAAAATGGGCGTAAAACAAATTCTAGGCCCATTTTCGACGTAAAAATGGCTGTAAAATTTATTTTATGCCCATTTTACATTGACAGAATCAATGTGAAATGGGCGTGAAATAAATTTTGCGCCCATTATTTACTTAAAAATGGGCATGAAATTTGTTTTAGGGTCCATTTTAAGTAGAAAGATGCAAAACTAAAGATAAAAACAAATAGAAATGGATATGAATTGTGTTTCAACAGGAAATATTCAGTCCAAGGTTCTGGTAGAACAAATCGCGTCATTTGACTAGCTTTCAAAGTATGTATTGACAACTGACTTGTGCAATTTTTCTAGCTAAAGACCAAATCAAAGCATGGAGACTGCTAACTTGCCAAGCAGTTGCTTTCGGTTGGGGTTTCACGCAAAAGCAAATAGTCCCACATCGGATGAGTGAAATGGATAGGGATGGGTTATAAGCAAGGTTTTAAATTTCGGTCCTCATCGAAACCGAAATTTTAGCCGAAATCCCAAAATTTCGGCTGAAATTTGGTAGAAGTTCTTGAAATGTCATTTTTTCAGCCCAAATTTCGGTAATTCGGGTTGAAATTTGGTAAAGGAATTAAAAAAATATTATTTTATCAATAATTTTGCCAAAATTTATGAAATTTCAGCCAAATTTGGTAGATTTCGCTTGTTTCGGTTTCGAAAAGTTTCAGTGTCAGTCCCGACCGAAACCCAAAATTTCGGTCCGAAATTTCAGATTTCGGTTGAAATTTAAAACCATGGTTATAAGGGAATGGGCACCCTCGCACTAACAGCTAGCTTTTAAGGGTGAGTTCTACCCGGTTAAATCCCTTACAAATGGTATTAGAGCTCACGGCATGGTAGCCCATATTTACCTCTGAGAGCGGAAATGTCTCTCAGGGAAGATCTCGGAAACACCGGTGTAGTATCTCGTATTTCCCACTTTGCCGCCACGTGGAGGGGTGAGATTGTCCACATTGCTTCCACAAGGAGGGGAGATTGCTTGGGTTTCACGCAAAAACAAATAGCCTCACATCGGATGAGTGAAATGGATGGGGATGGGTTATAAGGGAATGGGCACCCTCCCTCTAACCGCTATCTTTTAGGGGTGAGTTCTACCGGTTAAATTTCCTACACTTTCTACCAGACCCTTGTGGATTGTATATCTGTTGTAATCGAAACTTAAAGAAAGAGTCATTTATAGGCCATTTAATTTTATTATAGAAAACAGATTCTTCTATTGAATGAATATGGTTGAACCATGGGCCAAAAATTGCATTGATTGGGCGAATACAGCTTGAAATAGGTGTCATGTAGAAAAGGAAACAGAGATGCTAGAGGTAAAGCGTGAGGACTAGTGTACGTAACCGAAGAAAATTAATTCAGGTTTTGTCTTCACACTCATCATGTTTTTCCAATTTTAATTACACCCAACCTTAAGAGGTAAAACATATTTTAATTAGACCCAATCTTAAGAGGTAAAACGTAAGGACTGATATTGTTGTTTTGGAAGAAAAAAATAAGAAGATTAACGGTCGTTGTCTGGCTTTTTCCTACTCTTTCGTAAAAACCAACGGGGAGACATCTGTCCATTTTCTTTTCCTTTTCCTGTTGCCACATCATTCCGTCAAAATTTAATCTATTTATTGGGATTTGTTAGGCAATTTCTGGCAAAGCCACATACCCTCTCTTTTTAGCAGATTTTGTCTTATTCATTTAATTCATCTGAGATGGCTGTTGTCTCCTGCGAAATTGCGTAGCAAATCCCTTATTTATAATTTCATATAGGGATTTGCTACGGGTCCATCGCAAAAGGCATTTCTCAGATCTTCTGTCGCATGTCAGAGCATCCACCTCATGAATGAAGACAAAATCTGCTGAAAATTGAGCCTGTGTGGCTGCTCTGACATGCGACTGACCATCTGAGCAATGCCTTTTATGATGGACATGGACGCTAGCAAATCTCTTTCTTATAATATTTATTGATTATTATGGTAAGAATATAACTGGGTCTACAAATTGTGCATGGACTTTGTATAGACATGATCTCCCCTCCATAATTTCAAAACAAAAAGCATGGCCACTTTGTCCCTTGCAAGTTCACCCTTGTTCCTAATCCTCTCCTTATTAGTGTTACTCCTTCATTCATGTCATGCAGCAGACTCTGATCCTCTGCAGGACTTCTGTGTTGCAGACTTGAAAGCTCAAAAATATCTGTTAATGGATTCGCCTGCAAGCCCCCATCTAAAGTAAAATCGAACGATTTCTTCTTCGATGGCCTAGCCAAAGAAGGAAACACAACAAACATCTTTGGGTTCGGTCTGACTAGTGGCAGTGTCCTAGAATACCCAGGGCTCAACACACTAGGGGTATCAATGAACCGCATTGACTTGGCCCCCGGTGGGAGTGTTCCCCCTAACTTACATCCTCGTGCAAATCAGATGGTGTTTGTACTAGAGGGAATAGTGAGATTTGGGTTTGTGACTACTGCTAATGTTCTGTACACAAAGGTCTTGAAAGTTGGAGAGATTATTGTGGTCCCTAGGGGACTGATACGCTTCGCTTACAATGCGGGGAAGGGGAAGGCAGTTTATCTCGCAATTTTTAATAGCCAGTTGCCAGGGGTAGTGTTCATTCCCCTTGCCCTCTTTGCTTCAAATCCTTCTATTCCTAATCAAGTTTTGGCCAAGGCTTTCCAAGTAGATGAACACATTGTGAAAGAAATGAAATCCAAACTAGGTTCATAAGCTATTATAAGTCCTTTTACTTCTCCATGTACTATATCTTCTTGTTTGGTTTTTCTGCTTAATTTTCACCTTGAGGAGAATGTGAGTTACTACCCTCTTCGTCACTTGTAAGTCCTCACTTGAGGAACCCCTTTTTTTGTTAAGAATAATGTGTTATGGTGTATTATGATGGGATCTATCATCACAAATGACAACCTGTACTTTAATATTGTTGGAGACAATACCTAATAAAATAAAGGGAGTTGAGGGTTAGACTTTCATCCCCCACAGATTCCCTACACTCCCTTCCCTTCTTCCTCTGTTTCTCCCCTCCCACTGTCTTGATTGTTTGCATCAGTAATTCTTCTTTCTTTTTCATTAACAACTTTGAGATTGTTTCACCTGTCATGACTAAGTGCATCGCTCAGAAATCAGTGTTTCACTTTTTTTTTAACTGAAAAGATCAAAATGATCATTAGCTTAAGCTTTTCATTTGTTGCAGGGAATCAAAAGCAAGAATTGTGAGTGTTGCATACATGATTGTGATAATTGTGAACTGGGCCATTGATTTCATGGCCTGAATTAGCTTGGACAAGTTGTGCGTCTACAAATCCTTCGTCTGAAAGAGAAGAGAGGTGACCTGAAAATCCTGTAAGGGGAGAGGGATGGATGCCAAAAGACAGAGACTATTTTTCATGAGTATCGTACATAAGAAAGGTATGCTAGCTACTTCAGGATCTAGGATCTAGCCCCTCTTAGAAAACCTTCTAGGACAAGATCCTCATGATGAACCACAACCGTCAGATGTGGATTATTGATCAATGTGCCCTTTGTGCGGGAGATGGTGAGACATAAATCACTTGTTTGTTCATTGTTTCTTCTTCTTCTTCTTCTTTTGATAGGTAAGCTGGGGATTGGCAGGGACCCCTACCGGTTTATTAAAATTAGAAAGATGAAACAATTAGCTCACAAACTCTAACCCTATTCCAAGAATTGGGATACAAACCAAAAGAAGTAAAACAACAAGACCTATCCTTAAAAGCAGAGACTAAGGAAAGGTGAACAAAAGAACCTAACTCCTAATAAACAAGAGCCTCTATCATCTTCTCACTGAACTTCCTAGCTCTCTGGCTCTTCTGCAAATCCTAATGATTCCAAGCAGAACTGCCTATCATGAGCAGAGGAATGGTCATTGTCTCTTCGTTAGGGAGGTTTGGTTTCATTTAAAATTTTGGGATGTCTTGGGTTTTTCCTCATCGATTGGCTGATTTTTTTGGAAAGTTGGTTTCTAGTGCCCTAGCCTTATAAAGGAAGTGTTATGCCTAAAATCGGTAACAGATACGGCAGTGACGTAAGAGCTGAGCTAGAGGACCCGAAGAGCCGAAGTGAAGGAGCTGAGTCATGCACAAGAGCACACGAGGTCAGAAGACCAACCCGGAGTCGTTACTCCGGACATGCCCTTCGACACTCAAGTCAGTACAAGCAGGAGTGCAGAGCGAGTTTTTAAGAATGGTAGTTCAGAAGTTATTACCCTTTACTCTGAGCCTTGAGAGGCTTTTTATAGTGGGAGACCTGGGGTGGTTGGATTACCTACCCCAGGACAGGTGTCGGGCCATCTGGGGCCACGTGTCGACATCTAATTAGCTGCTGTTTTTCGTACCCTATCAAGAAGGATTCTATGGAGAGTGGAGATGCTACCCACCATTTGGATCCTTTGGAAGGAGAGGAATGCTAGGCTCTTCAAAAATCTATCTAAGGGCCCCTTATTCACTTTCACAGGTCCTTTCCATCACAAGATCATGGGTGAGGATCCTCCCTCCCTTCAAATTCTATTCAAGCTCTAATCTTAATAGCTGTTGGAAGGAGATATGCTTTTGATCAGACAGGGTGGAGCCCGCTTCTCTTAGATGGACTTCGCCTTATCCTGGTTGGCTAAACTTAGATTTTGATAGCTCAAGTTTTGGCAATCCTAGGCCAGCAGGGGTTGGATGATCGATTGCTTAAGGTCGAGGACAGAGATTTTTCATGCCCCTTTGGTTCATTGATTCTAATGAGGTAGAGGCGACATTGGTTATTCTGGGCATCGAGAATACTGATAATAGTCTCTTGGGCAGGCTAATTGGGGAGGTAGATTCCTTAAACACCATTAGATGGTTGAACGGTAGCAAGTCTCAACCATAGTGATTCACGGAGTTGGTTGATGAGATCCTAGATCAAGTGCAGTGGCATTTGGTCCGATTTCAGCATGTTGTCGCTCGACCAATAGTGCAGTGAGGCAGACCGGATTGTGAGAGCTAGGGTGAATCGAGTAAGCTTAATTGGGAAAATTTTGATTATCTTCCCCTTAAATATTGGCTTCATATTTGTTGTTGTACTTTTTTTTTTACTTTGTTTTTGTTGACCTCCTCGGTCTTAGGGTTTCCCCCTCCTTAATAATAATATGTGCCTCATTTCAAAAAAGAAGTAATGTTTGCTACTTCACTTTTGGTGATCGAGAATCCTACATAAAAAATAATACCATTAACAAATCATAAGGAAACACCAACCTTATTGCGTATTTTGGTGAATAAACCATGAAGCATGTGGACACTAGGTTCCAAACTAAAGACACTGATGTAAAATGATATGAGAGGGATTTTTTAATTGGAGAATTGTAGTATAAGAACCTTTGAGAAAACCGGTCGTGTGCAATATTTTGAGCAGTAAACTAGGTTCAATTCTAATAGGGGTGCAAGAATGATTCAACCTTGATTAGTTTGGTTTAGTAAGATCCCTTTTAGAACTTTAAGGAACCCATGGATGACAGTTCTAAGATCTTAAATTTTCAAAACAGTATCACGGCTTGCATGGGATTATCAATATGAAAGAGAAAAGAAAACATAGTTTTTGAAGTAATCGGAAGGTTGGAAACTGATCTCAAATAGTTCGTGGGGCTGGTAATGAAAATAAAGTGTCATAGGTAAAGAAAGATGAAAACCAAAACTGTAATTGGAGTATGTACTGAGAAACAAATTAAAATTAAGGATTGGAATCTCAAGGAATGCAAAAACTAATTATAAACAGCTCTAAATAATTAGGTGAATGGGATATAAAGGTTAGTTGTGTTGGACTCAATAACAAGACCAAAAGCATCACTCCAATGGGTTCTAAAGGCAATAACATGTCTTCTTAATCATGCCGATGACTCTGAAGTGTATTTGAACTCTGAAGCCTTTGTACATGAACTCTGAAATCTCCGACTTTGATCCGAACTTAGACTTTGAATTGCATTATTGCACCTTTGATTCAGAACCTTATTTGACATACACTACACTACTTTGTGCTTACTGTTCAGTAGTGAATTCAATTTTGGCTCTGTTACTTGACCCCATTGAATCTTGTCTTGTTAGACTGTGCTTAGAGTAGTGCGTAATTATGTACTGAGCTTTTCAGCTGACTGTGGTTATATATCGTTTTTAAGTTTTGATCCTCGTGAGGTTAACGGTGAGCAGGATGCTTATTTCTGGAATTTGACTTTGACTCGGAAATTAGTTTATTTGTTTCCGTTCATTAGGAAGTGAGTACTTTGAATAAAATGTAAAGACTTTATTATTTATTTGTTTGACTCTTGGGGAGAGATGAGATTTGACTTGACTCTGATGGGTCCGCTTAGATTGAATTTGATGTACATTTTAATTATGAATGCCAGGTTATTTTTGTTATCTGCTTTGTAGCCTTGTACATTTGTGGGACTTGTCTCGCAGGTGTATGGCGATGTCATGTCCTACGCCCAGGGTGGGGTTTGGGGCGTGACACATTGATTTTTATCTTTCACTTTCTTTTGTTTATTTTTTTCATTGTTTCTAGAGAGAAAAAAATATCCCTCTTTATGCATTATCTATTGTGCACATTGGAACAACGAAAATTAATTCAAGGATAAACCAAAGGAGGGTGATCTAATTAAGCTGTAATGTTTTACCTCTTAGAAATCCGCATGTTGTGAAATAGAAATTCATCATCTAGTTGCAAAGTTTTAAACTTCGTCCGAAATCCGAAATTGGCGAAACGTACCAAATTTTTTTCGGCCGAAATTTTGAAAATTTCGTCAATTTCGGCGAAATTTGAAAAAAAAATATTAATTTTTTATTCCTTTCCCACAAAAAAAATCCACGTTTTGTGCGTCTTTACCAAATTTCGGTTTCGGCTGTCTCCAAAATTACCCCCGAAACCGAAATTTAAAACCTTGTCGAGTTGTCTAAATTATGTTGGCTTGAGTCAATGGCTCAGGTAATCCATTTATAATTTCATACAATATTTATTGATGGAAAATTCAACTCCTTTTTTAAAATAAAGACTAAAGTAAAAATGACTGATAATTTGGTCATTTTCAATATTTTTGGCATTTGGTGGGAATTTGAGCTCTCTTCTTCCTTTTTTGCCACGTGTCACGGTATAAGATTTCTTTTCTCGGTACAGAACAGGTTTCCATTTTGCTAGTACTCTTGATGGAAAACACTTTCCAAAACAGAACTCCGGTTTGAAAATAAAGTCTAAAGTGAAAATGACCAACGATTTGGCCATTTTCACATTGTTTTGGGCACTTGGTTAAGGGTGTCAATGGACTTAGATGGTCGACGGACCATCTGGATCCAACTTAAATGGACAGTATCTAAACACGATTTATGGACATATTTGATCCGAAATTATTTCTGATCGGACCCAATCAACTAACAAACACCCATTGGAAATCCTAAATCCCAATTTATTTTATTAGTCCATTTTTTTTTATAACTTTGAGTATTATTTCAAGGGTATTTTCATAAAAATAATCCATACGAATCTTATTTTAAGTATTTTTGTCATTCATCTCTCTCAAGTCTCTAGTAATCCTCCTCTTCCTTCTCTAACCATTGACCCCAAGTCCTTAACCCACCGTGCCCCGGTGCACCCTCACCCTCGTCTGAGAATTCTATTCAATTAACGCTGGATGCACGCCAATGGGAACAGCCTCCTACCTTGAATATGTCCTTGAGTCCAAAAAATCAAATGCTATTAAACAATGAAAAGTGATGGAAGAAAACACCTTCACGTACAGTATAGTCAATACATGTAGAGTTTTCATCTTCCCTTTCTGTCTGACTTTTTAACCAACTCAAAACTCCACTTCCTACCTACTCCTTCTAAGGCTAAACTACTAAACACTAATTGTAATTCCTTCTAAGACTTATAACTCCTTACACCTCCCACTAACAAACTTCTAATTCAACTAGGACTCTAACTTACATAACTTAAGGAAATAAGATTCTAGATTTCTTTGACTAGCTCAGACCCTACTAACTAAGAAGTCATCCTACATCTAATAAGGACATCAATTTATCTCCAACGATCAGTAATTCTGAGTTTTAAAAGCATCAAAATGGGTGTGCATACATGATTGTGATGTTTGTGATTTTGTGTTCTACTGATTTCATGGCCTGAATTATCTTGGACTGGTATTGCGTCTTCAAGGACTATTTTTTAATTTACGGAAATTTACTATATTAAAAGCAAAAAGAGATTACAAATCCTTACATTTGATCCCTAAATAAGCTCATACCATACTGTAGTGAAGAGCACGAACCTCCGCTTGAAGTTGAGTCCATCATTCCAACCAGCCTAGATAGAAGACGCATTGGTCCATGGACCAATGCGTCTGCAAAGACAAAGGAGATATATACTAGAAGAGAAGAGAGGGGGCCTGAAATAAAATCCTAGAGGGGGAGAGGTAAGGATGCCAAAGGCCACATGCTACGGTTTACATTTTCATGAGTATCATACATAAGAAAACTTTTGGTGGATATTATTTTGTCTAGCATCACTGGACAGGTGAGCTGACATAAAGCCAACTGATCGAGACCTTGTCAAATTTTAATCCAAATAGATTTTCATATAATATTTATTGATGGAAAATTGATCTCCTTTTTTGAAAATAAGGAAGAAATTGAAAATTACAAACGATTTGGTCATTTTCACAAAGTTTGGTGGGGATTCAAGGTCTCTTATTTATGTTTTTTTGTTGCACGTATCATGATATATATGAGATTCCCCTTTTTTTACACAAAACGGATTTCCATTTTGCCAGCAGTCCTCTTGATGGCAAACACTTCCAAAAAGAGAACTGTTATTTGAAAATAAAGGTAGAGTCGAAAATGACCGATGATTTGGTCATTTAACAGTATTTTTTTTATGGGTAAGCTAGGGTTTTGCAGGGACCCCTACCGATTTATTTCAAAATAGAGAAGATACAAAGAAAGCACAAAGCATACCCTAACTTGGAAAATGCAAGGAAGGGATGAACCAAGGCTCAACACACATATGAGTGAGCAGACACTAAGCCTAAGAGATCAAGATGCTCATTACTTCTGACTTACATAATCGGCTAATTTGGATGGGATATGTTAGGCTCTTTGAGAGCGTTTTGGCTAACTTTTCTTACGAACTTCTTGCCATGTTTCATTTGGTTCAACTTCTAGGATCACTTGGGCGGCCTCTTTATCTTTTTTCTCAATGGAAAATTTTTCCTTTTCAGGATTTGAAGTTATCCCCTTGGCAGGACGTGCTTTCGTCGTGAGTAGCTCTTGCTAACTCCTCCTCGACTCCTCGTAAAATGCTTACGTATGAGTGAGCATTTTTCAGTAATTTGGAGAAGCCCTTGTGTCCGGTTTCTCTAAGGGCTCCTGTGAGTTTAGCATCCATTTTACGTGTAAAGAAACATGCCAATGTAAAACCAATTTTGTGCCCATATTTTAACTTATTAAAAATGCATGTAAAATTTATTTTAGAACCCATTTTAAGTAGAAAGAAGCAAAACAAACGATGATAAGGAATGGAAAACACTTACAAAAACAAAGCATGAAGACTGCTAAGCAGTTGCTATGGACCAAACCGATGTAGAATATATCTATGTTATATCGATCAAAAATTAAAGAAAGAGTCATTTATAGCCATTTTAGCTTTCTCAAGAAAAAACGTCTTCTCTTGATTAAAGATGGTTGAACCATGGGCCAAAAAATGCACTGATAAGACAAATCTACCATATTGTCATTAGGCTTTTTCCTTTTTAGTATTAACCAGTCGTCTCTAGACAATTGATCGGATGGCTCAGATCACCTGATAGATGAGTTCTTGGATAACATGTTGTTGCAACACCAAGCGACCCAACCCTCTTTAAATAGGTGTTGTATAGAAAAGGAAACAGAGACGCTAGAGGTAAAGCGTAAGGACTTGTATACGTAACCTAAGAAACTGAAGAAAAGTATTCAGGGTTATGTCTTTACACTAATCAAAATTTTCCATTTTAATTACACCCATTCTTATGGGGTAAAACGTAAGAACTGATATTGTTGTTTTTGTTTTAAGGAATATCATAGACGGTCCTTGTCTGGCTTTTACCTCCTCTTTACACATACCAGAATCGGAAAATAAATAGGGAGACATCTTACCCTTTTCTTTGCCTAGTCTAAATTTAATCATGACTTATAGGGATTTGCTAGGCAATTTCTGCCAAAGCCAAATCATGGCTTACTATTGCAGGAGACAATAGCCACGCAGGCTCACCTTTCAGCAAATTTTGTCTTATTAATTTAATGCATCCGAAGTGGCTATTCTCTCAAGCAAAAGTCAGCCAGCAAATGCCTTTCTGCAAAATTCCCTAGCATATCCCTATTGATTATTATGGTAACAATATAATTGGGTCTACAAATTGATGGTGCATGGACTTTATGCATATATAGACACATGTATTGTATATATATAGACATGATCTCCCCTCCAAATCTCCAAACAAGTCATTGAGAAATCATTTTTCAGAAGAAATTAAAGTAGAACAAGCATGGCCTCTTTGTCCCTTGGAAGTTCACCCTTGTTCCTAATCCTCTCCTTATCAGTGTTACTCCTTCATTCATGCTATGCAGCAGACCCTGATCCTCTGCAGGACATCTGTGTTGGACAACCAAACGCCACAAATATATTTCTGAATGGATTCCCCTGCAAGAATCCGTCTACAGTAATGTCGGACGACTTCTTCTCTGAACTCATAGCCAAAGAAGCCAGCACAACAGACATCTTTGGGGTTGGTTTAACTCCTGCCGATGCCACGACTTACCCTGGGCTCAACACTCAAGGGTGTTCAATCCTCCGTATCGACTATAATCGAGGAGGGATCGTTCCCCCTCACACGCATCCTCGAGCGACTGAGCTCTTTTATATATTAAGTGGAAGAGTGAATGCTGCGTTTGTGACCACTGATAATGTTCTCTACTCAAAGGACATGAAGGCTGGAGATCTTTTTGTGTTTCCTAGGGGGCTGATACACTTCAATTACAATCTGGGGAAGGGGAAAGCAGTAGCACTTGCATTTTTTAATAGCCAGTTGCCAGGAGGACAGTTCATTCCACTCTCCCTCTTTGCTTCAAATCCTACTATTCCTGATGAAGTTTTGGAAAAGTCTTTCCTAGTAGCCAAACAAACTGTGGAAGCCATCAAAGCCAACTTTACTTCCTAAGCTACTAATACTCCTTATGCTTTCAAGGAGGAGAATATAAGTCACTACTATCTTTGTCGCTTGTAATTCCTCACTAGAGGAGCATTTTTTTTTTTTTTTTTTTGTTAAGAATAATGTGTTATGGTGTATTATGATGGGACTCATCATCACCAATGACATCTTGTCATTCCATATTTATAGGAGACAATATCTAATAAAAGAACAATGAGAGTTGTGGGGTTAGACATTCGGCCCCCACAAATTCCCTATATATCCTCCTTTGTTTTCTTCCTCTCTCTTCTCTCTGTTAGAGAATAAAATCAAATTGTAGATTGATTGGGGTGGATTTTAGATTGATTTGATTAGATGGTAGATTGGGGAAGAAAACTAGATTAAGTAACAAGATTAGATTAGGATTATCTCTCCAAATCATGTCATATCTCTTTCTATGTTTATCTTCTTGAGTGTTCTCTATATAAACACTCATTGGGCTTGATTGTAATGCATCCAAGAATAATAGAAAATCTTCTCTTCAAAATTTAACATGGTATCAGAGCCAACGACCTTGGCTTGACCTCTCCACAAGTGCTTCCGTTCTCAGGTGGACGGCCGATCGTCCGTCCGTCCGTCCTGACCAACATTGATCCCCTTAGCCTATGAGTATCGGTACTTGCCGACCTATGATGTCTTGCCCATCGAGGCCCATTCTTGCCCATCGAGGCATCCTTTTGCCTATCGAGGCATTGGTCCATTGTGACCCATTTTCAGAAGGTTCGGTATTCAAAACCGACCTAAAGACTCGCCCATTCCGGCTCGAGTCCAATTCAGTTCTTTGAGACTCTGTGCGCCTCATCTTTCATGCGACACATTCTTCAACAACATGCGGCAATTCATATTCAGCAATACCAACAACAGGCGGACATCAATCGTAACAGTGTGCATAAAAAAAATTTACATTTCTTTTTGGGGATATCTATTGTAATCAAACGTATATCGATTTCCAATCCATATACGTTTGAGGGGGCATATTAGAGAATAGAATCAAATCGTAGATTGATTGGGGTGGAGTTTAGATTGATTTGATTAGGTGGTAGATTAAGGAAGTAGGCTAGATTAAGTAACAAGATTAGATTAGGATTATCTCCCCAAATCATGTCATATCTCTTTCTATGTTTATCTTCTTGAGTGTTCTCTATACAAACACTCATTGGGCTTGATTGTAATGCATCCAAGAATAATAGAAAAAATTTTCTTCAAAATTTAACACTCTCTTCGACGTCTTGATTGTTTGCTGTCAATATTTCTTGCTTTTTCATTAACAACTTTTAGATTGTTTCACATCCGCCAATCGCCATGACAAATGCATCACACGGAAATCAGTCCTTCACTTTTTTGTGTAAGGGTTGAAATTATAAAACATGACACACTTAGGCATGAAAGAGGTGAAACAACCTCAACGGCTTTTAACCTCGCAAATAAGAAAGATCTTTCATGCTCAATTCAACAAATGTCAGCTATATCTCAAATATTAGAAAATGAACAAGTATATTCCATGGACAAACAGCGAGGAGATAATTATATATATCAATAATGGTGATATTTCACTCCAATCTCAATGGTCCTCAATCTATATTGCCTTGTTAGAGCAGTTTATTCCCTGTCTGATTTTCAACATGCTTCCTTGAATCCAGCGTAAGATTGAGGAAAATGTGTTTAGGTTAGGCAGCACATTGGATTGAGCATACCCTTAAGGAGTGAATACTCAACCATGGCACTGCACATTTGAATTGATGTCGTTTCATTGATTCACGTTTCATTGATTCACCTAAAGATTTAATTTAAAATTGGAGTCTGGTTATTCACGGTATTCAATGATTTCTGTTAAGCATACATGACCGAATGATCAAAGCGTCCAACTCATAAATGGCAAATTCATAGGTTCAATTCCTGCAGGATTCAATGAAAAAAAAATTGGAGAAGAGTGCTTTATACTCAAAGTTGAATTTCCTCCTTGAGGAGTATGATGCAGGCCTGGAGAGGAATAAAGAGCAAGCCTTGAGGAGGCCTATTAAGAGGAGCCCATGTTTTATCAAATCTTGGAACTTGATTCATCGATTGATAAGATGGACCATCGATCGAAGGACCGGTTCATTGATTGAAAGGTCTACTCATCAATCGAAAGATCTTACCACCAATTGATGGGGGGTACGAAATAGCAAATGAATTTATTTTTTAGAATATTTTCTTTGTATTTTTCATTTTTTGGATAAATTTGTATTTGTATAGGGTTTTGCTTAAAAATATCTAAGTGCTTCTACTTTAAAAGCAAGCACAAGTTGAGTTATTAGGGAGATCATGAGGGATCCGGGTAATACTAGTCAACTAGCCCTTAAAAGCTAGCCGTTAAGGGGAGGATGCCAAATCCTTATAAGCACATCCACATGTTTCAACCTTTCCGATGTCGAATCTTTTGCTTTCACGTCGAACCCCAACAATCTTCCCCTCCACCTGGTAGGAACATGGGAATTACGAGATCTTCCCTGAGGGATTTTTCCATCCTCATAGGCATACCGGGGTTATCGAGATTCTTCCCCGAGGGATTATTCCGTCCTCGGAGGTACACCAGGGTTACCACGCCCCGGTTCTAATAGCACTTGGGGGATTCGGGTAGAACTCACCCTTAAAAGCTAGCCGTTAAGGGGAGGGTGGCCAAATCCTTATAAGCCCATCCACATCTTTCAACCTTTCCGATGTGGGATCTTTTGGTTTCACGTGGAACCCCCAACAGATTATGATGTTCTGTTGATTTTAGGCTTTGCCTAGGCGAGTTCATACTCTATTTTGAGTGAAAATAGTGGTTCCAATGTATAAATAGTGGTTCCAGAGTAGAAATATTGCTTCACACAATCTAATAGTACTTCATTGGGTGTCAATGTTTCAATGAATTTATGAACAATGGGTTAAATAGTTTTCTAAACACTCGGACGTTATGGTGGTTCATAGTTTAGATGGCCTAATACTTGTGAGAATGACTGTATTTATAGGGTTTTAAACACTCATAAGCACTCATTATACTTAGGAACCACTAATTATACGTAAGAACCACTAATTATACCTAGGAACCATTATTTACCATTATGTAGTGGTTCCAAGTTATAAATAGTGGTTCTAAGGTATAAATAGTGGTTCCAGAGTAGAAATATTGCTTCACACAATCTAATAGTACTTCATTGGGTGTCAATGTTGCAATGAATTTATGAATAATGGGTTAAATGGTTATCTAAACACTCAGATCTTATGGTGGTTCATAGTTTAGATGGCCTAATACTTGTTTAGAGAGTTTAAATTGTGATTACAAAAAGTTATGCACTCAAAAACACTATAAAAAGTGAGAATGACTTTATTTATAGGGTTTTAAACTCTCGGAACCACTAATTATACCTAGGAACCATTATTGACCAATATGTAGTGGTTCCAAGGTGTAAATAGTGGTTCCAAGGTAGGGTTTTGTGGAGGGTGGAGAGTGGAAGGATTTAGGAGGGTTTTAGAAGGGTTTTAGGGTTTTAGATGTAATTGATCTTAAGGTTATGGTGGAGGGAGGGGAGTGGAGGGATTTAGGGTTTGGGGAGGAAACGCACAGTTGTAATGGGGGGACGTGTGTTAGAGGTCTTTATGGGGAGTGGTTTCTGCAAACGACGTTTGGTTTTTTAAAAAAATCGCAAAAAAACTGGTCGACCTTTTCATATGTTTTTAACCTATCTGACGGGATGGTGGAAAGGTCGACCTGCAGGTTGACCCATAAATGCTTTTCCTACCTGTTTGGTCATATGGTGAAAAGGTCGACCTGCAGATCAACCCATTAAGGCAAATTCACACATGTTTGTGAATAAGGTAAAAAGGTGGACTTTCAGGTCGACCCATTAAGGCAAATTCGCACCTGTTTTTTGAAGAAGGTAAAAAGATCGAATTAAGCCTTTGGTAAAACTCCATTGTATAGCCCCCTTCTAAAATGAATTCAGCCCATTTTTTTCAAAAAAGACTATACAGCCCATACCATAGGATGATCCAAACCGCCCAATTGATGAGCCACAACGTACATAGGTTGTGCCCCAAAAATCATTTTCATAGGATGATTCTAACTATCCGATCTAAAAAGGGACTTAGATCATGGAAACTTCTATAGATTGGACGATTGGGATCATACATGGAAAAATAATTTGGGGCAGAACCTATTTATGTTGTGGCTAGGGTTGGCAACGGGGCGGGGCGGGGTCGGATGTTGCATTCCCCGTCCCCGTCCCCGCCCCCAGGGGCAAATCTAATCCCCATCCCCGCCAAGGAAAAAATCCCCATACAATTCCCGCCCAATGAAATAAGAAATGTGAGAACTACTTACATATAGAATATAAGACAAACTTAAATCATATGCATATTTTTATGGAAAATGCATATTTATATATTTCTTCATTAATTTGCTCGTGAAAGCCTTTGGGAAATGAAATGATCATTTGATAGATCTTCAAATTTTAAATAAGTTTTTTTTTTTATGACGCAAGGTACTAGTAATGAATCGGGGCGGGGCTAAGGTCCTCCCCGTCCCCGCACCGGGGAATTTTTAAAATCCCCGTCCCCGCTCAGGAAATCCCCGCCCCGAACGGAACGAGGCGGATCCTCGGATTTCCAGGTTAAATTGCCAGCCCTAGTTGTGGCCCATAAATTGGGCGGTTTGGATCATCCTATGGTGTGTGGGCTGTACAGTCCATTTTGAAAAATATGAGGTGAATTTATCCATTTTGAAGTTTCCATAATCTAAACCCGTCTTTAGATCGGATGGTTAGAACCATCCTATGGAAATGAATTTTGGGGCATAACCTACTTATGTTGTGGCCCATCAATTGGGCAGTTTGGATCATCCTATGGTATGGGATGTATAGTCCATTTTGAAAAAAATGGGCTGAATTCATTCTAGAAGGGAGCTCTACAATGGGGTTTTACCAAAGGCAATGAACTTTCAACACTTGGCGTTGAAAAGAAGAAGCTAAAAAAGTTAAAGAATAGTGTTTGTGAAATGCATTGGGATCCGTTTCTCAAAAAGGTGGGGGGAAAAGCAACTCAAGGGCATTCTTGTCTTAAAACATGCCTTGGGATGTGTTTCACTCCTTTCTAAGAATTTAGCCAACTCAACCCTTTTTTTTGAGATTTTCAATTAAAAATCCCTTTTTTTGAGAATTTTCCCATGGAAAATTGAACTCCTTTTTTGAAAATAAGAATGAAATTGAAAATTGCAGACGATTTGGTCATTTTCACAGAGTTTAGTGGGGATTCGAGCTTTCTTTTCCTTTTTCATGCACATCATCATGATATGAGATTCCCCTTTTTTTAACAAAACGGATTTCCATTTTGCCAGCAGTCCTCTTGATGGCAAACACTTCCAAAAGCAGAACTGTTATTTGAAAATAGAGGCAAAATCGAAAATGACCGATGATTTGGTCATTTTACAGTAATTTGGTGGGGAGTCGAGCTCTCTTTCTTGTTTTTTGCCCTTGTGTCACGATATAAGATGCCCCTTTTTTTTTCTTTTCTTTTTTTCAAAACAGGTTTCCATTTTGCTAGCAGTCCTCTTGATGGAAAACACTTCTAAAACAGAACTCCTTTTTGAAAATAAAGAGGAAAGCGAAAATGGCAGACGGATTTCATCATTTTCAAAGTGTTTTTGCTATTTGGTAAAGGGTATGAATGGATCCAGACGGTCTGATTGACATCTAAAGTACCAGTGGACGGTCAGATTTGTAATGGATCATGACCAAGACAACCCTCTTGATAAAAAACAATTCCAAAACAGATTCGGTCATTTTCATACTATTTTTGGAGTTTGGCGGGGATTCGAGCTTTCTTCCTTGCTTTTTTTTCCCACATGTCACCATATAAGCTCCTGTTTTAAATATATGCATATATAGATTGTGCATGGACTTCATGCAGTCCTCTACATTGATTATTATGGTGATAATACAAATTGTGCATGGACTTCATGCATAGATAGAGGCGTATATGCATATATGTGGTACATATATATAGACATGATCTCCCCTTCATATCTCAAAACAACTCCTTAGGAAGTCATTTTTTATAGGAAGTAGAACAAGCATGGCCTCTGTCTCTTGCAATTTCACCCTTCTTCCTATTCCTCTCCTTAGCAGTGTTTCTCCTCTAATGTTGTAGCTCCAAACTAAAGACAGGAGGGAGTTTTTAATTGCAAAATTGCAGTAAAAGAGCCTAATGGAAAACTGGTCGTGTGCAATATTTTGAGCAGTAAACTAGGTTCAATTCTATTAGGGGTCAAGAACGGTTCAACCTGGCTTAGTTTGGTTTAGTAAGATCACTTTAAAACTTTGGATACATCCAGGAATGGACAACAAATCTAACATTCCAGATTTGATCTAAAATTTTCAGAACAGTACCAAGTCATACCAAGGCTTGCACAGAGTTATCATTAAGAAATAAAACAGAAAACTCAGGTTTTGAACTGATCGTAAGGTTGGAAACTGATGTCAAACAGTTTGTGGGGTTTGAATTGAAAATAAAGTGGCATGTGTGAAGAAAACATGAAAATTAAAACTCTAATTGAGCACGATAGAGAAGAAAGGTAAAACCAAGGATTGGAAGCACACATAATGCAGAAACAAAGTATCAACAGCTCTAAATAACTTAGATAAATAGTATAGAAGGGATAGTTGTGTTGAACTCACACCAACAAGACAAAAAGCATCACATCAATGGATTCTTAGGGCATCACATTGAAGGAGATCCGAGGCATGACCAAGGACATCACACCCACAAAAATTTTAAGGTTGTAATATTGTATTTTTTCCATCGAGTCATTATATTCTATGGCCATGAGGCTTACAGTATATAGAGAGATGCCCAGTACTTCTAAAGCAACTTAGAAACTTGAATCCTATTCAAACTCAGTAAAATCCAAATGTTATATAAGAGTCTTAATTAACAAAATCTTTTAAAAGGGCAAAAAGTAGAAACTATCTCAGCATGCATACAGATCAGCCCATAGAGAGATCCAAGCTCTCCTAGACTCACTAATCGTGGATGAAATTCACTCAATGTGATCCATCAGGTTAGAGATATGACATCTCTTATCCCCAGAGAGGCTAGGTAGGACTATTGAGAAGATTTTGGACACGGATGAAAAGCACACCAATGTTTTTTTGGGCATATGTATAGGTCAACCGATAGTGAAACGGATCATCTTTGCTTGCTTCGGAGTTTCGATATTTGTCTTTGGAGATGTTTGATCATCTACCTCCTTGAGGGTGTTGTTTCTTTTGTTTGGTTGTCTTTATCCTTATTTCTTGTTTTGTTTCCCTTTTCTCCCTTCTTTTGTTTGTTGTTTTTTTTACTATCTAGGTCTTGGGAGTTTTCATCCTTTCTTAATATATGATCATCATTCAAAAAATAAATAAAGACATCTTGACAAAAAAGCAAAATGCAATAGACCCAAAACAGAAACAAACACTTAGAAACTAATAAACTTACCTAAATATTCAGATCAAATGCTGTTAAAGCGTTTTCAGCCCAAATCTACAGAAATTATAATACAAATGAATGCACATTTTTGGGTCAGTTGGATCGTAAAGATTTAATGCAACATTAATAACAGCATCGATAAAAATGAGTAGAAATAAAGTGAAGAACAAAATAAAGTGAGACCAGAAGGATATGGCACAGATAACTTTACACAATCAGGGGTTAATGTAAAAAATGTACATGTTTTAACTCAGTTTTTTTCTGGGTGTTCTCTGTCGCGACCTCATACTGGCTCTACGAGCTACATCCCATGCTCTCTGTAGGGTTAAAACACCTGCCTGTGATGCAAAAAATGACTCGTAACCTGGCGAGTCAAAAGCAAATCCGGTGTGCTTTGATGTTTCTCTTGGAAGCTGAGCAATCGCGTAGCTTCTTTCCTCGTCTGGTGTGAGCTGGTTCTCAATCTCCAGCAGTTCCGGCCTGCTGCTCACGTCAGGATCGTGTCTGTGAATTTCCTGAATAATCTGATAGTTGTAGGGGAAATATCGTCTTTGAATCAGGAGACCAGACAAAAAAAAATTAAAAACATTAAGTGCATGAGAATCATCTACTTGTATTACCATTCAAAAAATATCTACTTGTATTAGGATAATGGAAAACAGATGGAGGGAGTTAATTTCAGTATGGATTCCGTGATCATAACAAACTGAATGACATGCAATGGATATGATTTCAGTATAGTTTTCTAAACATTAAAGGACTGTTGTAAATTATTGGTTACAAATTGTAAGGGTTACATCAATGGTTTTAAATTTCCACTAAAACCAACACGAAACGACCGAAATGTTTCCATTTCCATCCTCACCAAAAACGAAACCGAAATAACCAAAATGCGTAAACCAAAATTGTAAGTGTAATAGTGGTATACGATATCAGTATGTATTACATAATTATATTTATATGAATTGCATGTGAAATGTGGTGCATGTACGATATTCTAGCATTTCCTAAAGTTTCATCTTTAGATTCCATCATTTGCATAACTTTCCATATGTTTCCGTGATTTTACAGGATTTCCAACCGAAACCAAAAAAATTCCGTTTCCGTGGCAATCAAAACCGAAAGAAGCTGAAATTTAAAACCTTGGTTACATCTGTACGGTTGATGCAAATTCCACGATAGATCATTATTATTGATACAAATCTTCTGTATAAGAACTAAATGAGGATACAGATACAGACATAGACATAGGAACAAAGATATGAATTTGCATTTTCCAAATGTAGGGGACAGATAGAATTACGCTACTAATATCCGCACGACCGTGGTTTGATAATGGGGTGAGCTCCCATTTGTTTTACATTTTTTAACAAGCTGTCAAAGGCTATCACAATTCCCAAAAAGGAAATTACATAGACAGAATAGTAGGAATTCCCAATACATTACACCTTAAAGCACCCTTGCAGGGCTATGGAGATCTTTCCATTCCCAAAAGACTTGTATTACATTTCATATCAAAAGTGAAATTAGCAAGCTCCCTTTGCAAATATGCGACACTGAAGCTAAGTCTATGATAGTCAGTTCGCAATTTCTTTTAAACGAAATAACAAAGATACATTAGAAAGAAAAAAGGGTAACTCAGAGGTATAAAATAGCCACAAAGAGAAGAAAGCAAATAAGATGAAAATCAAGGAAAAAGAAAAACTTAGACATTGATGGCCAACTTACATAAAAGAATAACGCATATTTCCTACATAGGTTGGCTTTAGTGCCAGGGTCTCTATGCACATTGATATCAAAATTTTGGTTCTCTAACAGGCCACTGTTAGTTTTGTCTCTACCATGATTGAGAACTCCCCTCCCCACAAGAGTCTGTGACCATCAGCAGCTAATATAGGAATGTCGGGGAATCCATATCAAACAATAGTTACAGTCATCACCGAAATCTAATATTATTGGTTCTCTTTTCAGAAAGAGAGATGGATATCAAAAAAAAAAAAAAATGTTTTTCTGAATGTTGCGATTGACTGGTCGGTCGAGGGGCCTCCTTACATTTTCTTTTTCATTAAAAATACACCATTAAAAAAAGCACCAAAATTAGATCTTTGATCAAAGTATTTTGTTATCATATCCAAGAAAAATACCATTGATCATAAAGTTTGAGTTCTTCAAGGGCATTCCTTTTTTTTTTCTTCAAGGGCATACCCGTAATTCTGTCATCTCACTTATTAGCTTTTCTTCCCTCTTCAGAAAACAATAGAAAATTGTATAGAAATGAAAGAGAAAAATGCAGTAGGCAGAGACTGCCTGATACATAAAGAAGGTTTATTTGCACCCTCTCTTGCACCCATAAACACTACTTCGTTAACCTGAGAAAAAAAACATTGACCCAATAATTGTTAATTTCATTAACCAGATGCAAAAGCCTACAGGGACCTAGGTGGTTTTATGCCCAAATAATCATGTTAGATGTGCATTCTTCCACCAAAAGCTTCTTATCTAATCCTTTTTACCATCAAAGTAGCATCCTTCCACAAAAAGTGCAGCCCTTGTCTCTAAAAAGAGAATGCAAAGAACCGTACAAAGAGCAAACACTTCCATGTCAATTGCATGTTTGATTCTAATGGGCACCACCAAAAACACCTTTAAAATATTCCCCTTGTCATTTATAAATACACTCTCCACCCATGCGGGCCCGGGCTCCAAAAAATTTGCAGCCATTTATTGTTTCAGATAAATATTCCCCAAAACTACTTACATTTTATAAATGATTAATCATCGAATAGTGATTGCATGCCTAGGATTTATCATTTCTATCATAGATTGTAATGATCTAAGAAAACACTTTAACAGATTGAAACATAATAGAATAAGCTCATGGAAAAATATCAGGAAAAGAAACATTACTAAATCTCACCCTTGGTATACAAAGTCCCCAAGAAGTGCAACAACTGGAACAAGCAGAAGCATGAGGTAGAAATAGTATGTCCTCATCAACACATAAATAACAAAGAATATGTTCTCCTGCAATATAATAAGCATAACAGTCAAACAAGATACTATATAATTTAGGTCAGTCAGAAAAAAATAACAAATCATGCTCAAGAGACTTACTTGTCTATCATACGGGGTCATAACTCCAGAATATACAAATATAAATATGAACCATGCTACAATGCTCCCTGCAATACTTATGTGGTGCCACCTTGTAATTGAATTGCACGCCATAAGAAGGCGCACATTGACAGTTATTACAATGCAAGTGAATGCCATGGTGCTAACATCCCAAAGCCCAAAGATCTTGCCCGATGAATTATGAGCTTTATGACTGGACGCAATTGTGAAATGGTAAAGAATTAATGACTGGTATATGGAAAAAAAAGCCCAGACTGCCACAACTCTCCATTTGAAGAACGCATTTCGTATTCCCTCCTTGTATAGCTCTGCGTATTTCTTTGAAAGAGAAGCACTGACATCCTGGCAAATAGGAACGTTGAAATAAGTGTATGCTCTCCGTTTAAACCGTTAATGTCTACAACCTAAATGAATGGTAAAGATAGTGGTAATGCTGAATCTTAAAAGATATGAGATAATGTGTAGGATTGAATAACCTTAAAAGGAAGCAATTCTTTGGATCCAGGGCATTTTACGAGAATGAATGGCTTACCTTGTCAAATAATCCAACAATGATTACAGGTAAAGCTGTAAAAATGACATTAAATAATGATTGGAACCAATCATCGTAGAATCTCTGACCAGAAAACCCAGTCTGGAAGGTGAACCAAAACTGGATCAGAGTGAAAGTAAGATTCTTGTAGAAAAAATATGTTACAACCTGCAATGCAAGAGAACAGCTGAGTGAGAAACTTGCCAAAAAAAATTAACGAGGGTCGGTAGTTCTGAAGAGAAAAATAAAAGAAGTTTAACCTTGCATATTCTGAGATATGACCACCGGCCATGCACAAGAAGTAAATTGGTAAGGAAGCGAAACTGAGCAATCGCAAAATCACTAGCCATGACGGCTTGCATTCCTTCGAGCCCACTTATACCAACACCAACATGAGCAGCTTGAATCATGCTCACATCATTGGCCCCATCACCAATACTAAGTGTGATCTTCCGAGCACCTTTCTTGACCAGGCTAGTCACCTGGCATGCACAATTTATAACTTCAGAATTAATTACCCACAAAGTTGCATGTAATGGTCCATAATTGATGTACTTCTCTCCTCAAATATATTTCTCATTATTGCATGATAAAGGAGGAGGCAATATAAATAGTATACCACCATGGAACACATAATTAATGAAAGAGAACACAATGCATTCAGATATACACTTAATAGAGCATCATGACATACACATACAGAATTTTCAGAGATATTTCGCAAAATGGAAAATTACTTTTTCTTTTGTGTAACTTCTCTACGTTATTTGTCTAGTCCATGTTATGGATTTTACCAGAGCACTTTAATAAAATTCTGATAAAAAGGAATATAACCATTGAAAACTACCATTCAAAAAAAAAAAAAAAAAACCATTGAAAACTACACCTGTGCTTTCTGTAGTGGAGAAACTCGACAGCAAACTACAGAACTACAGTTCAAGCTTAAGTTGAGCAGAATGACTCGTAGATTTGGGTCCAATGCATACGTCAAACACTTTCCATCAATTATAAGTGCCAGTTTTCGTCCAGATGAAGTATGCAGGTAGTGCTGGGCTTCCTCGAGGTATCTCTTCAGCTCTTGTTTCACTGAATCTCCGATAAAACGCTCGGTCTCCACATGGTCACCCTAATCATAAATGTAAAGAAAGCTTAGCAGAAAAAGGAAAGAAATAAACAGCATGTATAAAACAAGAGGAATTCTAAAGTCACAGGCACCCTTGCAGAAAAGGGGTGAAAGGGCACCCCAATTGGTCAATAGCCATTTATGATGGCACAAAAAATTATGATCATAACTGTTGTCATAAATGACAGTTGACCAATGGGGGCGCCCTTTCACCCCTTTCTGTGCAAGGGCGCCTATGAGTCTAGCATCCCTCATATAAAACAATTTTCCTTTCATGTAAACGTTAATAAATTTAGTTTTTGAGAAATGTATATTACCCTACTCTCAACCTCTCTAATTGCATCAGTTTCTGAACTGATGGTAAACTGTTTCATGTCATTGTTGATCAAGCTACAGGCTACATCAGAGAAACAGAAAAATGGGTTATAAAGTTGTGCAAAGATGGCTGAGAAAACAAGATTAAGTAGACTTAAAAGTTAAAAATGACTCAGCAAAATACAAATGCATTCACTTAACATTGACCTTGCCATAGGCTATATTTATTGCAGTTTCCATCTTGTCCCCTGTCAGAACCCAAATCTTTATTCCAGCTCTCGAAAGAGTCTCTATACAAGATGGCACCCCATCTTGAAGTTTGTCTTCTATGGCAGTGGATCCAATCAGAATAAGATCCTTTTCTATCAGGTCTGCCACCTGTAAAAATTTAAGAAGTCACAAAGAAGATAAAGTTAGTAAGACTTAGCACAAAAGATAGAACTAACAGTATTTTGAAAATAAAACTTATGACACATCTTCAAAAAAAAAAAATTTATGACACATGCTCAAAATTATAATTGCAAATATCTGACAAGTAAAAAAGCATCACAGTTAATTAAAAAAGAATGCAATGTTTCAAATACTATAGTTTTGACCGACAGAAGTATCTACGAAGTATTTGACCACGAGTATCGATATTGTATCATGTCAGACATGGTCCATCTGCCCAGACAAATATTAGAGTATAATAGATATGCACACATTGCATGTTAACACTCCTGCTGAATAACTAGGGACAGTGATGTTTCTGAGAACTTGAGCAGGAGACATATCTCCAGAGGAAATTCTTCCTTTGGGATCGGACCGAGATTCTACACGTACCAGTTGTGGAGTAGTTAGAGATAGAAGCAACTTTCAGGATAAGGCATCATACAGAAAGTTAAATGGACACAACACGTCAACACACTAACACACAACGCACAATGATACAAGCCCACACATTTTATTTTTTTAATGGTAAGGATTTCATTAAAAAAAAGACCGAGATGGTCAATTACAAGAGAATAAAAGACAAGTGACAATAAAGGAAGATTACAAAGGAGAAGAAGTCGCGAAACTCAAGGAGGGAGGAAATCAAACTGCTCAATATTCAACAAAATCACCCCCTCCCTAGCTAGCCTATCCACAACCCCATTCGTTGATCTCCTAATATGTTTAAAAGAGATGGAAGATGAGCCAAGAATGTCCTTGATCTCCTCAAAATACTCCGCAAATCTCCAAGGGAAGACATGGGAGCCACACAACCATCGAATAACATTAAGGGAGTCACCTTCAACCATGACTCTATTCAGATCAACACGCCCCAAAAACTTGATACCCTGATGCACAGCGCGAACCTCCGCCTCATTAGAGTCAGCCACACCAATTGGACCAGCAAAAGCCCACCTCATTGATCCTCCCTCATCTCGAAGAACCCCCCACCCCACCCCATCCCGGCTGGACCCGGGTTTCCAATACTCGATCCATCAAAATTTAACTTTATGCGGCCAGGAGGAGGCGGCTCCCAAACTTGCAAAACCGATGATCTTGATTTAGGAACAAAGCAAATCTCCCTCCATCCATTCCACAATTCGAATGCCGATACGAATCTAAATGATGGGCTAGATTTCGCCCAAAAGATGGTAAGAGCAATAGCCTTGTTCAGAAGAAAAGGAACTCTCTGGGATCGGCCTTTGAAAATCCTTGCATTCCACTCCACTCCTTCCATATAACCCATAAAACTGCCAAAAAAGAGATACAAGCCCACACATATACATACTTGAACACAATTACGGGCATAATATATACATCCAAACCATATGACATGAACCATTTGTTATGCAACACTATTTGAAAAGGTATTTCTTCAAATGCGTGCAAGATAAAGTAACATTTGCCAGAACAATCACAATGTACTAGCCATCCCTGAGTAGAACAATATTTGGCCCTTAAGAAAATTTGTACAAGTTTTTGACATTGCAGTCTGATGTCAAATGGGTGTTTGTTTAGTCAGTTCTAAAGAGTCAACCCGAAAGTCATTTCTAACTATCTAAGAATGGTGCACTAGTTTCTACTATCGATGTGGTATGGTATGTAAGAACATTCAGCATTCTACAAAGGGTGCTCTGGAAAATCGCAAGGGCGGGCTCAAAGCGTGGGTGCGATATAGAAACTTAGAGCTATGGCTTCTAACCGAGATATTTTAACAAGGGGATGATTTATGGGTGCTGTCCAGAAACTTAATGTTATTCAGTTATACATGATTAGTAAGTATAAAGTAGCAGTCCAAGTAGGCATAGTCTTTTATTTTAGGTTGAATCTGAATTTAAAATCAGTGTAGGAAAAGGGTTTTAGCAACAAGTCTATAATTAAGTGCTGCCAGTCCATTGTATGATACGAAGTATTCAAGCTATAGTTTGCTAATGGAATTTCCAGCATCAAAAATTTCAAAAGTGATGTTAATCCTAGTGTTCTGAGAAGTTCTAAATCGAAGAGCTTCAACAGTATATGAAGACTTCGAAGAAAATGATCCTGAAATTCAGGGTGTTCATGAGAAAAATTCTGAACACTGAATCTCAATTGAATAGAAGTCTCAGTCACTGTATGGCTGAGATGATGTCGTGAAAGTCCATAGAAAAGCAACACAGAAAATTGCAGGGGTTGGAATTTTAGGAACACAATTTTGCAGAACCTGGAAATTTCCTGCAAATAAAGTTCTAGCCCAATAGAATTGGCGGCTTGTATGTATCTAGAATGAAAAGTCTAGGTACTGAAATTGTATGTTCTGAATCTATGAGAAACAGTTATTGTACTGTTTCTAGAGTTTCCGAAAACATTAAAAAGGCTCAGAATTCTGAGGCTTCAAACAGAATCCTTTCCAAAAAAAATCAATGAGGATTCCAGCAAGGTGCTATAAATTTCCCTGAGTTTTATTAGCTGGTCTTTTACTGCAAACTCAATATACGGCCCTTTACTTGCATTACTATCAACCATTTGGGAGAAAACGAGAAGCACAAAAATCATTTTGAATCAATGGCTTCATACAAAATCTGGTAGAGTTGCATTGTTGAGAAAGCCCCATCAATATTTAGGCCTCTTTGATGCACAAGATTCTCCACAGCAACCTTTCACCGTATCAATACTGATGTATCCTTCTAGCTCACATCTTGAAAGACTGGAACATTGAGATATTTAATGTTTGACGCAAACACATACTTGGCATTGTCCCCCTCAAGAATAACCAGAAAAATCTAATAACATTTAATATCATTCATTCTACTCGAGGGTTGGTACTGTTCATGGGATTAAAGTTTAAAGGGTTATTCACATGAGCCACTCTCAAAGGTAATGAAGGGAATGAACAAAAATTGCTATAATATATAATCAAACTTCAGGAATGTGACATACTAATATCATGCAGATAATAAATTTTCCATAAATATTATATCATATAGGGAAATGGTAACCGCACTCCCTCATCTCAGCAATGGAATAATCTGGAGGACGGAGGTTCAATCCCATCTTACCTACCAAAAAAAAAAAACGCAATGGCACAACTCTTTTTATTTACACTTTTCTAATCAGCTGTCAAAGTCTCTTACAGTTTTCAAAAAAGTTACCCTACTAGAAAAGTGTTTACCAAAGTAAAAGTTCCATTATAAAAACAAGGGAGTCCCGATTATCACTTCCAAGTAAATAAATAAACACATGCAAAATCTATTGTAAAAATTAATTATATATCAAATAATTATCATGATACTGAAGTTTAAAAAGTAGAGGCATGTCTTAAAGTCCATCTACCTCATCCAACTTCTTCTCACGCTCTCGTAGAGAAGACTTGGCTTGGATAAATCTGTCATTCCAGCTTTCATACAATTCACTACTTAAATCCCTGTAGGCAAGGCAAAGAGTACGTAAACCAGCAGATCCAAACTCTTCCAAATTCTCCCGAGTGGATTTCTTTATGTTATGGTTTCCATCAGCCAAATCTTTCATAGATGACAGTATCAGCACCCTGTAAAAGAAATTTTCTCTTTTTGAGTGCCGTATGGCTTGCTAGAAGTAAAGCAAACCCTAAGTTTTAAACACATTTTATCACCTTGCAATACAGAACGAGCCTTCCATTTGAGTAACGACAGATGACAGACTGGTGCTTCCTTGTACTATTTGTACAAAAAAAGTTGACCATCAATGCTACTAGTATGATAGGAAAGCATAAAGTCAAGAATAAATAATAGTATTAATAATAATAATAAGCACCCACCTATTGAACTCCAAAACATTTAGAATCTCATACGAGACATCTTCAATTTTACCCATCTTTTCGACATGTGACTCACGGACCATGATCATAGTTGGTGTACACCTGAAAAAGTAAACAGATAGTGAAGGGATTTAATTAGATAAGAATTCATTGCAGTCTCAACCCAACCAAAATAACTTAGGATATTTGATTAGTGATCTTCGTATCCAATCAAGAATTTGTAGTGCAGTACATAACCTCTGCCTTAGTAAATAAATCACTTTCCACATATGATTCACCCAAACAAACAAGGGAAATTCTTACAATGACTATGCATGCCACAGTGCACCCAATGAGGCAAGGGAAATTCTCCCAAAGATCCTTTCCTTCATATGTTACACGCTTACAGGTAAACTAGGAAGCAATGACTTCCAAGAAAGGATTACAGTTCAGATGGAGGAAGTTGATATAATGTAGCTTAATCGATTGATAAAACTGTCTTATCATTACATCACAGAGGCGGGCCGATCTATGCTGTTTCACTCTGAGGCATCGCCGCATCTATTAACTAAGGCATTCCGATCACTTGTATATGTCATTAACATGCATCCATCCACCATACTAGATCAGGACTCTCCCACTCAAGTACTCACTAGGAAGACCTTGATTATTCTTCCCTTTTATCGTGGGGTACTGGGGTTGTATGTATTATGCCCATGTTCCTCCATCAAATCGCAAAAAATTCTCTCCCAACATGGTCACGTGCATTTTTTGTGGGATATAGTGATGATAATCATAAGGGTTACAGTAGAAATCCTGTGATATGAACATTATAGCTTTGTTCAGATATACAGACACCACAGGATTATCTCATACTCTATTCAAGCTACCACATATCACGTTGTAGAGCCCTAAAAAAGCACTATATTCGTTAGAAGCACAAGAAGTGTAAGTAGACTAACAAAAGTCCTCAAGCCACTAGATGAGCCATTGACATTGTGATGCAACCCTTAGTGACAAGTGCGTATAAGTCGCAAAATAAGAAACCAGGGCAAGGGTAAAACACACATCACAAAAGGCCGGGGAAAACACACCATAAATGCTGTATCAGCGCATGATGATGGGTGAAATAATGACGCACATTCTTGGAAATCTGAACTTTTCATGGTGAAGATGGCCAAAGGTCAAGATCTTGTAGGTAGTCAAAAGCTTCCGCCCTAGATGGAATTGGGATGGCCCACACCTATTACAAAGTTGTCAAGTTCTCTACAACTAAGGTTTATCTGCATGTCATTATTCTTGAATAGAATCAATATCAGAAATAATAAATAAATAAACCAACAATTTAAACATACATCTACTAAAACCAATACTAAGAATCTCCATTAAGAAACAAGAAACAATGACCTACACACTTACAGCAAAAATGTCACCCAAAAATGAAGAACTACTGCCAAAAAACTATTTCTGGAAGCCCTTGAATCTTACAATTATTTAAACCTAATCAATTGCAAACAATAAGCAGATAACTATATACCCAATTATAAAGTTACCAAGTATTTCGCTACACCATATAACTACCAAAAATTATCACAATATCTCACTTAAGAAATCAAATAAGAAAACATCAAAATTAGGAAATTCACTAAAAAAAGAGATTATTGGGGACACGCGTGAAGACATATTAATTTAAGAAAAGGTTCCAACAGCAACTCCCCACCAAAGTGCTAAAAACAAGTAACAACAGAAATACGTGTATACCTATAAAAGAAGAATCCAAAGTTCTTCGCAGCCGTAACTAAAGCAGCCTCATCTGGAGATGCAGCTTGATATGTGATCTTCTCCGGGGATTCATCACCTTCAGGAAGCACCGTATTACATATCGCTAGGCATCTGAAGAATTCCTACTCAGAGAACAAAGACTTTTACTAACAATGCCATACTGTCATAGAAACAATGTTTCCAAACTAGAATATGATGAATCAAATATAAAAATAAATGATAGGTGAGCATTTCCAGTTTAAATTTTATATGAAATACACAAAAAATGTTAGAAAATAGAAGCATCTCTATTTTTTTTCAATAGTAAAGCATCTCCATATTTGTCTCACATTGTTTTCTTCTCGTGTCTTATTTGATTGGTCTACATTTAGGACAACGGAAATGTCACTTCTTGTCACTTCAACTGTGTATAGATCAAGAATTGTTTGAGCCATCTATCTCTACAGTGTTTGTTTCTAGCATTAGATGGTCAGTTCAAACAGAATGGCTTTGACTTTTATAATTCATTTGCGCTTTGCCATAATCTTCAAAGGGTAATTAATGTAGGACAGATCCTAGTATGGATGCTTTGATACCAAATGACGTGAAAACAGCTTCTAATAACGATGCCTCAATGACTAATTAACGATGATACCTAATAACCAGCAGTATTTAAAAAAAAAAAAAAACAGAACGATTTACAACTGCAATTCCCAAATTCCTCCAAATTCAGGAATCCAAAAAACAGTCGTATTATGCGCGATTAAAATGAGATTACTGTGTTATTTAAAAAAAAAAAACAGACTGATTTACAACAGATGGATTTTGGCACTTCAATTCGATTTAGTTGACGCTCTTGGTTTTATTTCTTTGGCTATTGAGGCAAGGTGGCATGTCGTCTTGCATTTTTTCTCTAAGATCAATAAAATTTAAGGTGTTGGTCCGTGTTCCTAGATAATAAAACATGTGAAGTTAAGTAGGTACTAAAAATAGTTTTAAATTTCGGACGAAATCCAAAATCTCGCCCGAAATATTTCGGTGTCGGTTTGGACTGACACTGAAAGAGCATGGAATCAGAAAAGTACAAGATTTAGGCGGAATTTCGCTGAAATTTCTTTTACAAAATTCTACCGAATTTTGTACAAATTTCCACCAAAATCAAAAATTTCGGTGGAAAAATTTTAAAATTGAAATTTTATAGAATTTTTACATGATTTCAGCTGAAATTTCGGCCGAAACCGAAAAATTTCTGTTTCAGCCGTGGCCGAAACTGACACCATAACTGACATTTAAATCCTTGGTACTAAATGCACACATGCCAGTGCACACACCTACACCCACCACCCCACCACCACAACCATGGGACATGTTCAGGGGGAGGGAGATAGTGTTCCCTCACATCCCTAGGACTGCCAATGAACCTTGCCGACAAGCTTGGTAAGATGTGAGTGTCTAGATCTCTTATGCATGTTGAGCCTTTGTTGCCCAATGATATTCCTTGGTGATTTCCTTTTTAATTTGTACATTCAAAAAAAAAAATCTCATGCACGGACCAATTTCCTAAGACAGATTGAGTACAAACAGAATATTATCACCTTATATATAAAAATATACTTTGTTATAACAAATCCTGCAAGTCTAGACACATCTAGTAATCACCTTGCAAGAATCAGGATCACGTTCATTTCTCCAAGCACCATGCATCAACCTAGGATCATCAAAATTGAAACCTTTCTCATGCACCGTTGTATCTGGTTTCTTCACCTATAATAAACTAGATGAAATGAAGATAATATATACAGTAAAAACACGATATAATATTCTGACTGAATGAATTGTGGAAGCATACCTCATCAATTCTCAAACCATTCCGCTGAGCTCCTCCTTTTTCTATTTCGGTGATCCCAGTTCCATACACCTCTCCACCAATTGAACACTTAAAGAACTCCATTAGATTTCTTGTTAAGGTTCCGGTCTTATCAGAAAATATATACTCAACCTGTCCTAAGAAAAGAAGTGACTGTCTAAGCATAATGCCTAGAAAGATTGATACAATGTGCAAAATAGCAAATATAACCCTTAATAACAATTAACAATGGGACTGTGAGTTTGCCAATGAGGGTGCAACTGAGATTGAACTTTGGCAACTTGGCTTGAGTTTTCATCTTGAAAACGGGTTGGTTCAGGACCTTCAGGTTGAATCCAATTTATTTTTGAGCAAAATCACAACAAGATCCAACCCAAATTGCAACCCAGCTTGCCAATCTAACATAGAAACCAGATAATAGTGACAAATTGCTAAAATTAGTAAAGTTGCACCAATGAGGAAAAAAGATTATGGCATCAAGATACCTGCCCAAGCTCCTCGTTCAGATTGGATGTCCGTGCCAATGCAGGGGTGTTGCTTTCAACATGATACATATGTAAATCCTTACTAATAAACTGAGTGGACTGAATAAATTTGATCATCTAAAAAGTTACAACAAAACAAAATACCACTCAACAACGATTATATGCAAAGTTTGAATAGAGAATTAAAGGCCTCACTCAAGACAACTTCAACTAAATTGCCCACCTCGATAGAAACATAGAGAGAAATAGGGATAATTGTTGAGTACAACGTAATTAACGTAAACATGGTCAGAATAGCAACCTGTAAAAAATTAAAAAAAAACAAGAAATGAAGGGTGTTCAGAGCTGCCAATGAAATTAAACTGGGTCACAAGGATATATCTTATTGGAAAGAGAATTAGTACCACAAATCTGTTGTTAGGGTTGAACTGATCCTCCACACCTTCATCAAGACCTAAGTAGTAATACTTGCGGCTGATGAACACGCCACTGGCAAATTTCAAACAAACATGAAATAATATTTAATCCCCAAATTAAAAAAAAAAACTTTTATTTCAGAGGAACAGACAAAGAAATGACCCAAAAGATACTGTAAATCAAAATTAATTATTCGTGGAAGAAGATGTTTCAACCGTGTAAAAACACATTGTTTGTAATAAATGCAGCTCACTTGTCAATGTGTGCTATTTGTATAACCATAACTAAGGATTCCTACCAAAAAAATGAACTGATGCCAGAAGAAATCTGAAGAGGTTAGCAATTCCTCAAAGCAAATGTTTGACTGAACCTCATGTGGAAGAAACAAGTAAAGAAAATTTTGCCGTAAAAACAACTTGCAATGGAGCACTAACTGGATAGTGATTAGACCTGGCAATGGCTCCAATGAGACACATAAGGAAGAGAACACCAAAAAGAGTGAGTATAAGTTTGTCCATTTTCCTCTCCAATGTACTTCTTTTTGAAGGCACATTCATGGAATTCATCATAACCTGCAGTTTATTTAGTGAAACCCATAAAATAATGCATGGTAGTACAAATCCCAATTGCGGATGAGGCAAGGGTAGCTATTAAAGAAAAAAATAGAAGCAATTGATTATTTTGTGCCGTATGCACACTGCAGCTCAACGAGGGAAAAATAAATATAAAAAAAGCAAGTAAAAAGAAAGAAGAAACTGGAACATGTAAATAAAGTAACTGCAATTATACCATGTACAAAGGCAACACACCTTTGTTTCATGCCCGGTAAATACAACGGCCCCAACTATGTATTCTGTATTCCGGAGGCTACATCCCTACATTAAAACATAAGTCAGTAGATAGATGTGCAATAGAACTGATGCTGAAAGATGGAAGCTTCTCATATGAATGTTTAAGTTAAATATGATGGTCCTTACCTGTAACGACCCGATTCCCGTGACCGGATCGCTACAAGCAAACACCTGTCAAAATACTCACAATAATTTTTTTTTTCTTAACAAACCATCTATGAAACTTAAACGACTGTCATTCTTATTCCATAACTAAAATGTTCCTTACAATAACATCAACATTGCAATAACGTGTTCTACTAAATAAAATCCAAACTAGAAATTTCTTAAATAAAACCGAAACGTCGACGAAGGTATCGTCATTTCAATTATTTCTCCCATCGCTCTATGCTCCTAAACGTCCTCGTGCGCAAACGCACCCTCGTGGGCATCCTCTAATCCTGGGGAGAAAACAACGTCAAGCAGAGTGATAGTAACCTGGCAGGTATGATAGTTCAATCTAAACAACAGATCAAGATCCATTTTTTATTTATCAATTCAAATAAACTGAACAAATACTTTTCCAACATGATAATTTATAGAGATTTTCTAAACCAGAATAAGAGAATTCATTTTAAAGAGATATAACTACTTGCAAATTTAAATATAAGAAGATCATTTTTTTAAAGTGAACAACTTACTGAGAACTGAACGAGAATAATTAACTAACAACCAGAATAATTACAAATCCGTTACGTTCTCATTATAACGATTTAATTTAATTCCCAGGGCACTCCAGCTCCCACTAGCTTGTTGCCCTTGCCAACACGGTCGATTCCGCGGGGACTTATTACGATAGATCATACCGCCTAGGGACTCTTGGTCTCCGTAGGATTCCGACATCAACTTGGAGTTGCGCGGTTCTCCCAAGTTGTATACCTTTGTTTACGGGATAGCTCAATGGCTTCCCATCACCCTTTCCCATTTCTTCTTTGGGTATTTCTTAAGTGTACATACGGCTTCCTCATTATTTCATATGATTAAAAGAAATACAATTTAAACTGAATATTTTTATCAGAATTCAGAATCCATTTCAACATATAATATAAAAGACATAATTTCATTTATTTATAGAATAACTTAGAATCAATATAAATCAAATACTTCACCATTCTTGTTGGATAAATTGAAAGCCATACGAGCAAAGTTAGGTATCACCTGCCTTGTAAAGACCTCGGATGTATATATTGGGACGGCCTCTAAGTGAGAGAGTGAGGGGATTCAGCCTGAAGATAAAATCATATCCATGTTCTTTTAAGTCGATGTAAAGAATTGATAAGGGGTTGAAAAGTCTCAACGCACACAAGGGTTTTGAATTGATGAAATAATTTAACTTTGTGTGACGCTCCAAGATAAAACAGCCAAAGTTGGCTCCAGTCCACGTGCACTCGCTGACTGGTCCACCCAGAATCACCGTAGAACTGTGCTCAGATCAGAACGGAGGAAAGGAAGAAGACAAGCAGAAACTTTGATGTTTTCTGTAAAAACTATATCTCCAATGGTGCTGTTCTCTTCTTTTTATAGATGAGAATTTGACTGTTGGAGGATAATTAATCACCATTAAAAGAAAAAAAACGTTTCTCTCTTAATTACCATTAAAAGACAAAAACGTTTCTCTCTTAATTACCATTAAAAGACATAAACGTTTCTCTCTTAATTACCATTAAAAGACAAAAACGTTTCTCTCTTAATTACCATTAAAAGACAAAAACGTTTCTCTTTTAATCACCATTAAAAGACATAAACGTTTCTCTCTTAATTACCATTAAAAGACAAAAATGTTTCTCTCTTAATTACCATTAAAAGACATAAACGTTTCTCTCTTAATTACCATTAAAAGACAAAAACGTTTCTCTCTTAATTACCATTAAAAGACATAAACGTTTTTTGTTTTGAAAACACACCACAAGCACATTCACCAAGGTCTTGGGTTCAAGTCCCCACATATGCAAGTCTTTTGCTTTAAAACAAGAGAGGGAAACATAATTTGAATCTTCCCTCCAAAATCTTTTCAAATCTTTTTATTATTTTGTTTAAAAATTCTAACAATTCAGTCTTGAAATTTAGATCCATCGATCCAAAGCCTAAATCTTAGGGTTATTAAAGAAAAGTTAATCGCAGTCATTACATTACCAGAAAGGTAAAGTAATAGCATTGAATACTCGGCTATCATCTCCCCCCCGCCCCCCAACCAACCCACCCCCCCAAACCCCCCACGCCGCCCACCCCCAAACAAAAAACAAACATTGTATACTCAGTTGCAATCTGCATTTGTTACACGTGCAAATCAAGATGGTAAAACTCAAATTAGCTTACTGAGAAGGAAAGGAGCAAGTTTAGGATCACAGCTATGATGCAGGACTCATATCCAAAGACATTAAGACAGAAAACGATACTAAGTTCAGCTGAAAGAGCAGATTAGCATCCAACAAGTAAATAAAAGTAGGTATGTCAACAATAAAATAAAACATCAATTCTATATCAACAGAACTCAAATCTATCCATCTGAATTGCAGCAATGCCAATCCGTCGTAGCATTTATGACCTTCGTAGTTCAAAAGATGCTCACACATCTCAGATCTATTTTCCAAAGCTTCTCTCTATTATATTAGAGAAAAGTTTGATGATGCTATGTTTTTTTCTGGCACAAAAAATTCCTCTTATTTCGCCTGAAACTTCAGATGGAGATTACTCTAAAGAATGCTTGGAACCCCATAAAGGTAGAATATCCTAATTTTGAACGGTATCATCTTATTTGGTTCAACAGGTCACATTGCAAGACATGCTTTCAAGGTATCGCAAGGTATACAAGGGGCACTAATTACAAAACATGCCATCTTAGTTGGGGTACAAAAATTGATCCTTTTTGTCCTCTTTGAGATGCTTCATTAGAATCTATCAACCATTTAGTTTTTGGTTGTGGTTTTTCTTTTGGATTTAGTGATCCATCTTATAGAGATTTCATCATAGAAGGAAACTTTATAAATCCTTAGATGAAGAGAAATGGATATTATCGGCATTCCATTGAAAAAGCAAGTTGCAATGGCCTTGAAGAATGGATTAGATTCTCTTCCATATGTAGATTGAAAGAATAACCAAACTTCTGTGAAAAAGAATATGCACAAATGGTTAAGGCCTTGGTTTTCAACCTTGAGGTCGGAGGTTCGATCCCAGCTTACCTATCAAAAAATAAAGTACGCACAAATTTATGGTTCACAAAAGCATTCTTATTGGTAATCCAATGTAGACTCACACATTAGACTTCATTAACATTACAATGAGAAGAATGTAAACACTCTTTGAAACATTGGATGCACAATCAATGCCATCAAGATAGTAGAGAAGAAGTGCAGATGGACTAAGCCTCCTAGAATATTTTCATGATCAACTCTGATGCTTCATTGGATGCTTGTGGAATTATTAGAAACAAAAAGGGCAGGTGCAACTCTCTTTGGATATTGGATTTGCTTCATCCATCTTCCATGGATTGAAAGAAATAAAAAAGCTTGATTGGGTGAAGGAATAGGGCATATTCGTGGCATTATTACAAACGAAAAATGGTAACTACATCTCAGATTTCTGGTACATGACATCAATAAAGATATTGGAATACTTGAGTTGCATGTGATCTAAATGGGCCTCCAACGTGCTTCGCTCTTGACTGTAGTCGAATATGGATAGAATCCAATTCACTATTGGCTGTTACTATATTTGCTTAGCTCTTGACTTTAGAGAACTAAGTGTTCAGTTAAATGTCTCCATCCATCTTCCTGCCATCATTATCACTAAGTTGACGAACCTAAAAAAAATTATACAACTCTATCTTCCTTGCAGCAAATGCTAGCATCATCATCGGGGAGCTCAGGAATCAGAGAAAATTTTCCACCCATCTGGTCCCAATCTTCCATGCAGCTCGTGTATCGAGATTCAAGAGTTCAAGCTCAACCTAGAAATGTTCATCTAACAGGCTCCCCGTCTAATTTTTCTTCCTTTGTCAGCCAGCTGATATTCCCTATCCATCCAGCTCTATCCATTTTAGTCGCAAAAATTTAAGCTCGTCAAAATAGAACACATTGTAACCTTGATCAGTTTTCTCCAGCTCCAAAATACTTCCACCAAGCAATCCAACAAATTAGAAGAATCACTCTAGTAACCATGCCAATATGAAGCACTTCCTAGACTCACTGAAACAATATTAGTTTCTAATACAATCAAATAAAAACTTGAAAAGAAATCTTGCTTACATCAAAAACCTACCAAAAGCACCAAACTCGAGCATCTTTAACTGATACACACCAAAGGTCGAAATCCTCGAGCTGCCTTCTTCGCCACTTATAAGTACTAGAATGTGGCTAACCAATCAGATCCATCCAATACAAATGTCAAAAATTACCTCACAAATCTATAAATAACATCTGACCCAAAAAGATATGTCTACATTAGATTTGTACCCACACAGCAAAGTCCACCCACCTTCTAAAGCCTAGGAAACATGGTACAAAACCTAGATGTGGAAAGAAAGCAAAAAACAGTTTATCAAGGGGGTGAGAGAGATTATTCAATCAAATAAAAAGCATAAACATATGGGGATTATGAAAAATAATTTCACACTAATTTAAACAATGAACTATAAATCTAATGACTGACCATGTAAAGAAATCACATAGTTGATTACTTGATATGAATAACCTACACATAAAAGACACCATGTGCCAGGCAAGAGAGCTACAGTCCAACAGAGAGAACAAAACCAGAGACATAAATCTCCAACTTTTATTCTCTAGATCGCCTGACAGAGATCAGAAATAAACTCTTCCCACGGTAACAGACCTCAAGCAAAATCATAGAAGATAATTTTACTGAATTCCAACAAAATTTTGGAGTGTAAAAAGAACACAATTACATAAAAAGGAAAACAGATGGTTTTTTTATCTATGAGCTATGATTTGTGGACATGGACACGAGTGTCGCGTGTCGACATGGACACAGAGTGTTGAACACGGCGAACTCTCAAATTTAGAAACGGAGACATGGCTAAAATAGAAAGTAGATATAGTCATGATTTGTGGATACAAATTCGTGTGCCGAGTTTTGACGCGGATATGAGGTATCTGACATGGAAACCCTTAAAAATCTAGAAATAGTGGCACACTCATACACGTACATACATATAATGTTAATAACACTTACACAATACGTTTAAAAGTGTCTAAAGGAGTGTCGACACGTGTGGACACGGGTGTCATGTCGGACACGACACGACACGTGTGGACACGGGTGTCATGTCGGACACGACACGACACGTGTGTCCACAAGAATTTCAAAGTGTCAGCCAAATCATAGATAACAAGCATAACAAAAGAAAAAAAAACAAGCATACATGCATGAATTAGTAAATGATTTCAGTGTCCAGATACATTGAAATTATAGAAAATTAAAAAAAAAATATCCTTAGGACAACGAGCATACTCGCAAAAGAATTTGGTTTGGAGAAAGAGGAAGTGTCTGCTTCTGGATGATAAGATTGCCAGTGAAAGTGTACAAGGAATTGTTTGGTTGTTCACATTGTATTTCTCCAGCAAACATAACAAATATCCATAAGAAAAACAATATATGCAAAATAGGAGAGAAAAAAAGATGTTTCATGAGGATGGGCCCTAAATCAACCAATTTGAACTCTACTTCTGCAGAAGTGATATAATGTGTGGTGAAATGGGTACATGCATAGAATATGGCTCAGATAGTAAATATTAGCTTTCCAAATGAAGATTTTCCCTTATAAGAATGGTGAGATTTTGGAGTTGTCAAAAAGGTCCAACTCATCCAAATGGGAGGGAGCAGTGGCACTCAAACCATGTATTCTAGTATAAAGCTCAATGATGTCAAGTGATGCTTTCCCATGGGTGTTTCTATGAGAGAATGGCAGCGACTTTAAGTAACATAAGGGAGGCAGCGTAGATATCTTTAGTTGCATGGCTTGAATGACAAAAAGAAATAAAACAATGGCAAACGAAAGCCACTTTTACCTCTTCAATTGAAAGCAAGGGTGATCCCATAGTTAAAGGTTATGTCAAAATTGTTTAGATCCCTCCACAACCACATCATACTGGCAATTTTAGAGAGATTATTTTTTTGAAAAATTATATTCATACCATGGAATATACATGCGGACCAATAGTCCCACCAGAATTACATAGTATGAGGGTCCGGGAGCATATTCTAGGAGCAAAAAGTAAAAAGCGTAAGAGACTGTAAAAAGGCTTCCACCATCATCTAAACTTCCTCCTGCATCGACCCTTCCCAGCAACCTTCTACAATACCTTTCAAGACATCCAACGACAGAAACACCGTAGAGCCCAACAATCATCCACATAATAGAAGAAAACCAAGGAATTTATATGCCTCGAAATGCATAAAGGATCTAAGTCATTTTTTCACCCACCTTGGTAACTAAGAAAACAATCATCATGGAAAGGAATGGTTATCCAGGGGTGAAAATCTCCCCCGAGCAGTGAAGGATAGTGTCCCTCAAGAAAACAACCATCATGGGGAGGAATGGTTATCCGAGGGAGAAAATCTCCCCCGAGTAGCGAAGGACAGTGTCCGTCAAGCACGCTCAGATAGACCAAAGTAACCTCCCATAATTCTTCATAGGAAAAAACTTTTAACATGGGCTTCCAGCCCCACACAACATTCCCAGCCCTTGCAACATCCAGGGACTACCGTAGCCTACCACAAACCACCAAAAATGCCGAAAACTCCCTACCATCCCAAAAAAAAAAACATTCGACGAGCATATTTACACAAAAAGTGCCCCCCTTCATTTCCTGAGAGCTTTAAGCTCTCGGCTCCCGCGACCAAGGGTCTTACCTTTCTTCTCTTCCACATCCCTTTTCTCGATGTCAAATTTGTCTCCCCGTCAAGATTTGCAGTCTGATCCAAAGTTAAAGTCTTAATTTAAGCTAAAGCATAAACCAAGGCCTTCCATTTCATGTTAAAGCAGCAAACAAAAATGAAGGAACATTTAAAAAACGAAAATCAAGGAATCATGATCGTCCAAGGAACATGAGAATATGCGAGAAAACCTCAATGTAGCAGACACCATCTGGATTTGAACTAGCAAGGAAGAGCACATCTGCAGGAAAAAAACCATCCTGCTTTACCTGCACCAAATGCAATAATCAGAACTGCCACAGAAGCACTAAAATCATAAAGTCCAGGGTGAACATCCTCAAAATCCATTTAATCTGTAGTTGGAAACGTGAAGCTCATATGTGCGATTGTTTATTTTTCAGTTTTGATTATTTTGAGAAGGCCTCAACATTGAGGTTGTAGGTTCAATCCAGATGGCATTTTAAAGCGGTAAAAAACTATAACCTTCTACGGCTGCAAATGTGGGCTCATTATGTAACATTCAATACCAATTATAATACAAGTAAAGGCCTCTTAATTGTCTTCCATTAAGCTATGCATTCCACTTTATTAAAAATTCAAAAGCCACTTAATTGCCATCCATTAACCTATACATTCCACTTTAATAAGAATTACAAAACAAGTACCATTGAATAATATATTTTCAAAAAGTATAAACTGTAGAGAGTTGTAGCTTCATCTGTTGCAAACCATCTAGCACAATCATTACATCGAAAAAAAAAAAAAAAACAATAGAGAATCAAAAAAAAATCGTAGCATGGTCTTTATTTGATCAGTACAAAAGAATTAAATCAGAAACAAACACCATAGAATGAATTCAGCAGCCACAGATGAAAGGAGACTCCACAATCCACAGATGTTAAACCAGAAAACAATTTTTGAAGCACTCAGCACCCAAGGTTTTTGCGGGAAGGGCTCTACATATAAAAGAGAAAAGACATTTTTAAAACAAGAAATGCTACATGAGACAGAAAATCAGGCCCCAAATCTTGAGGCCCACAAGATAGGCAACCAAGTTCATAAAGCCGGTAGCAATTAAGTTTTCTTCCCCAAGAACATGAATAAACAGGATACTTCTAAACCTTTTTTCTATCAATGGGAGAAAATAATTACAAGTAGGTCTGCCTCTCATTCTATCCCATTCTCTTAAGTCAACTTGATAGATTATTATCCACAACAAATGCAATACATTATGATGGGATTTTTTTTTTATGAATGGAAAAATAAGATGGGATAAAGTTTTGATGGGGAAATCGACGAGAAAACTAAAAAATGGGAAAGTTTTCATTGGAAAGACGCTCTTTCTTCACTATGTCGTCTTCGTTTTGTACTTCTCATCTTCACTCGTGAAGATCAAACAGAGATACGAAAACAGACTGTTTTACGAATTAAAATTGGTAGCCTACGCTCCCTTCTCTTAGCCTTCAATAACCACCAATATGTAGAGCCATCATACAAACTTAAAGCACCCAAAGCAATAGGAATATGAGAAAAGGAGCTTTTAAGTAAAAACAGAAAAGAAAGAGGTGCTCATATTCTATGGGTGTAAAAGGGTCTGTCATGCCATGGCTATAGCAGTCAGAAAAAGGAATTTTTTATAATCATAGCACCAAAAATCAAAATCTGTTTATATAAACAGATAAAGGCAGAATGGCTCAGACACGCACAAATAAAGTCATCATAAACAGATATATGCAGATTAAAAAACAAAAACAATGTGCTTATCTGCTTGGTCTCTAACCAGAAAAAATTATCAGAATCAAGAAACGATTTGTCATCATAGCCAAAATCTCACAAAAAATGAAAAAAGGGGAAGAGAAAAATTGAAGAAACCAAATAAATTTAGAGGCTGGCGTAACTCAAATCTCGTTCTTTTGTTGGCAGATTAGAGCTTTAAAAGCCTCAGATTTCTGTTTGGAGCAGCGAAAACATGCATATTGAAGAATTGATAGCATAGAAATTAATTTCTACTCCAGAAAAAATAAATTAAAAGACTCAGATTTCTATTTGGAGTAGCGAAAACATGCATATCGAAGAATTGATGGCATGGAAATTAAGTTCTACTCCATAAAGAAAAATTAGATATTTGATCGTAGAAATAGAGGAAAGAAAAGTAGCCATTGAGAAATTCTTACAGAAATATAGACTTGTGTATATTTGCTACCAAATACATAAATTCTTTTTGTATTGGTGGGGTGGACTTGCTCGGTCTTCCCTGTTTTTTTTAATGAAACTTGCTACCATTCAAAAAAAAAAGACTTGTGTAAAAAAAAACTGTAGATGGCTTATGGCATAACCATCTGGAAAAAAAAAAAGATGGCTTGCAAACCGTCGATCTAAACACGTGAAAACAAGATCGCCGAACGAAACAGAGAAAATATGTCACAATGGCAGCAGAAAAGGGCTGTTAAAATATGAAGATTCAGTTCCAAGAGGGGAAGAAAAAGGAGAATACCTGAACGATGTGGATATTACCATCGATAGAGAAAAAGAGAGAGGACTTCCTCTCAAATTGACGGGAAAAATAAAGGAAGTGAAATCAGCTGCCACATCAACTAACAAGGAGTTGACAGAGCTTTCTCAAAATTTTGAAAAAGCACTTTCCATAAAAACCAGAAGCACTGTCAACAGTGTTTGATGGGAAAGAATGGTTCTTTCCATAATTCCATCTACTTTCTTGCTTTTAGTGGCATCCAAACGAAGGCTGAGGAAAGTGCCTTTTTCCTCACATTCATTCCGTCCATCCTAAGTATCCATTTCCTGCTTTAGTAACCGCATCACATGCCTAGTATACGATACTAGGCCCCGTACAGCTATCAACATCACATGCCCAGTATATGGTACTATGCCCCATACATCTATATCTATTTACCTTTTTTATCTTGTCTCAATTTTCTGAAAAATTCAAGAAATAGTATCGAAGAAAAACATTGCAACGGATTCAAGAAGATGATCAAGTTGATGAGAGAGAGAGAGAGAGAGAGAGAGAAGGCAAAGGGCGGGGTTGTAATGTGAACTAGTATCAAAGAAGAAAGAAGAAAAAGTGAAAAACACAGCAATGGATTCAAGAAGAAGGTCAAGTTGACGAGAGAGAGAGTGTGTAAACCCAAAAAGACCTGATAAAAAAGAAAACAAAATCAAAGAAAGTCCCCTTTTATCCCTCTCTCTGATATATGAAACACTAGATTTGATTCCCCCACGTTAGTAAATTGAAGTTAGGCCATATTTAGCAACGCACACAAATCAGACCTTTGTTTCTTCTTACCTTGATCATTGTTCTTATATCCCTACATCTTCAAAAGGGCGAGGTTGTAATGTGAAGTAGTATCAAAGAACGAAGAAGAAAATTGTAGCAATGGATTCAAGAAGAAGATCAAGCTGACGAGAGAGAGAAGGTGAACCCTAAAAGTCCCAATAAACAAGTGTGCTCAAAGGATTTCTAACCTTCACCATAAACAAGTCGTCTTGTTTAATATCTGTCGACGATGATGAATATTTGCTTTGGCCCTATACATTGCATACATGTCTTCAATGTTTTTACGAACTTGCTCATGCAATTCTTTCTTGTCTTCAGCCATTTTTCCCACTTACTCGACTGCATTCTCAGAATTAGGCAAAAGAATCAAGTCATAATAATAACTTGGCTGCCCTCCATAAACCTCAAATGGCCTCTTCCGGCAGTGAAACCTCTTGAATAGTTGTATACGAATTCAGCTTGTGGTAGAATTGTGTCACGTTTTGGCTTCCCATGAACAAGGCTTCTTAAAAGACTCCCTAAATTCTGGATTGCCACTTTCAATGTCGAACTGTACCATATTGAAGTCAGTTTTCAAATTGATTCCAAAAAGTCCTCCAAAAGTGTGGGAGAAGCTTTTAATCACGAACAGAAGAAATGGTTTTTGACACTCCATGTAAAAGCACGACCTCATCACTCTCTTCTCTATCACCATCTATGGTGAAATAAGTCTTGCATTCTTTAGCATTTCCACAACACGACAGACTAATGTCCTGATGTTTCCACAACAGGAACAATTAAATTGTCATCGGATGAAACTGGATGAAATCACATCACAAACAGTGATAGTGTTAGTCAACCCTTCTTAACCTCTCCCACAATTTTGTTAGTTTCACCAATGGGTTTGGGCTACACCTCCAAGATCATGTGGTGCTACATCGCCTTTCCACAACCTATGATGCTTCCTGTATCACTTGCAGAGAGTCTAGAGTTATTTAGGACGGACTATTATGCCTCGACCGTGTCCGCAAGAACCATTGCTTGAGAAACAGTCCAGAACTGATGTAATTATTGTGAATGAGAACGTGCAAACCTATGATGTAGCTGTCCAAATAGTTGGTTTTCTATCGTTTGAAGTTGAACATGAGACTTGAGACGAATCATTGGAAAAAAAAACATGGGACTTCAAGTCATTGGTGTATTCTCTAACTGCCCTACATTCTTGTTGAAGTTGTTAAAATGTTGATAAATAATACCTTCAAGGTTGGTTGGGAATAAAAACACCATCAAAGTTGGTTGGAAAGCATAAGGACGAGGATTAACTTCAGTAATCTCCTCCCATGATTTAGTCCTTATCCATTTGAACCCTAGATAATTGGACTATTTGTCAGTGTTAAGAGAAATTAAGAGAGAAGAAAATGTGAGTTAGGGCTAGCTCCCCCTCACTGATTTATTTATATACTAAGAGACAAAGTACAATGACGAGAATGCCCATACTAGGCTTCTTCTAACAGTCAGCATAAGTATACGAGTGCATAGCCGCTGAGTCAGATAACCACAAGCTTCACCATTTTGGCTTCATCTCCAAATATTCATTTATTCATTTATTTATTTGGAAATGAGGTGCGTCCACTTTAATGGGGAAGTTCTACTAACTTCCATCAGGCATGTGTTTTGGAATTGTGCTCTTCCATGCACAAAACCTGCATAATTTCCATCATAAAGCGCATCACATGGAGCATGCTGATTGATTGATGGTCTAGGGGTTCTTGGGTTATCTCAGTGACATCATTGGTGTCATTCCAGCTTGTTCCAATTATTAGCAAAGTTGCACAATAAATTGTTACAAAGCTTGAAACACCTCTCGACTTGCATAGTCTTGCAGTGTGGTGACTTATTTCCTCCTCCTGTCTTGACATGCTAAAACCGCCGACATCAAGTAATGCATAGTATCAAAGCAAAAGAAAAAAAATACAACAAATAATGGATTCAAGAAAAAAACAAGTTAAAAGGACGAAAAATGGGTGTAAACCTTAACAATCTAAATACAAAAGAAAACAATAGCAAAGAATGACAAAAACAATAGCAAAGAAAGCCGTGTTTTCTCTCTCTTCCTTTCTCTTACATATGGAAAACTAGATAATATAAGACTTCCCTAGGCTAGAAGAGGCACCACCTAAGGCCTTGAAAAATCAACAAATGGTTTCCACTTTGGCATTGAATCATATAATATACCATGAAAAGGGTTCGAGAAAACTTACTCTAACAAGATCCCCAACTTGAAGCTTCTTCCAGGGAATACTTTCCCACTGCTGATCTTGCAAAACATCAATATGACTGCTATTTATCACCATATCATTCTGCAAGCGTTTCTGCATAAAGAATTGGCAAATAACACAACCATGAACGTCAATAAAACAAAAAAGTACACACTCTGAAATGCGAAAAAAAATCCAAAAGATCCAAATAACTTTGGAATCCAAATGAAACCAAACACTTCTGCTAAGCTGTAAAAATAATAAATAGATATTTTCTCATAATCACATTCACGCGTAAAGATATCAATATATCATCGTAAAGATCATAAGCGTTGCTTAAGCACAGAGAAGAAGCTCATATTACTCACCCAATCCTCAAATGCCTCCTTAACAAGAGACACGAGAAGAACAAGACTCAATGGAACCACATTTGTTACAGGATGAACAGGGCTGCATACAAAATCAAAATAAAATAATGATTAATACAAAATGCTTCATGTTATAACAACATCCAGAACAAGTGATAAGCCACATATGCTTGGATTTCAGTGGCGTTACGAGCATCGAATTCTCTAGACTAAAAGAAGTCGCCGTTCAGACAACATAAGATAAGTAGTATTTGATAAGAAATTTAAATTTAAAAGAAGAAAAAAAACCAATTTGGTTGCGACAACTCGCCTTATTGGTGTCGTAGATAATATTGAAATCATGAGAAAGTACAAGTTTGCCACCCGCCTGAACTGTCAGTGTATGCACAATTACACTTTTCAGAAGAGTATAATGAATGAAACGAAAATCCAACGGTAACATCAAATATGTAAAATTTGAGAGAATTTCTATTAATCTTAGATGAATTACAATGGATCTCAAGGTGTGCTTATATAGGCAAGAGATAATTCTAGAAATCCTACTTACAAAGATTAGCCTAATTGCTAATTTAAGCTAGCTACCCAATCTAGGCAGGTTACCTCATTCGACCCACTTGCCTAATCTAACACCATGATAATCCAACCGTGTGAATTCAACATAATCTGACTGTGAGATCTCACATATTCCAACAAAATATTATTTATTTTTTGTTGTTCGACATGGACGGTGAAAAGCCATACATAGCCAGAGTCCCACAGTCAACGACACTGATAAGTCTTCGTTTCTCTTACCCATGACCCATGACCCAAAAATCAAACCAATGATCAACTGTAACATCAACTAATATGTATGTTTTTTTTTTTTTTTTTCAGCGTGGAAGGTCAAAAGCTATATTTCACAACCAGGTATGCCAGAATTTATATGGGGAAGGCATGCATCCCAAAAACACAGTGGGCCCACATTCTTTTGGTGATCCAAACCGTTCATTTGTCGGGCCCTTTACGCAGATAGGGTGTGCCTAGGAAATCTTCTCCATATGATGATCCTAACCGTATGATGTGTGAAGGTTTAAAATTGACGGATAGGATGATCCTGACCCTCTTATGTGTGAAGGTTTAAAATTGACAGCAGATATGGATAAGATTTCCTAGGCACGCCCTATCTACGTAAGGGCCCAACAAATGAACAGTGTGGATCACCCAAATAACGTGGGCCCTGCTGTATTTTTGGGTTGCACGTGCATGCACGACCTTTCTACCATATCATTTCTCTAACTATACAGTACGACCAATACTCAGTATTAAAAACTGTATAGATGTTAGGTTCATCATATGGTTCGTATAATGTGTTGTCCGTCTACTGATTGGAGGGTTAGAATCATCCTATGAAGATAATTTTATGGGCAACCTATTTATGTTGGGGCCCATAAATGAGCGGTTTGGAACTTTTAACAAAGCGGGATCAATGTATATATAGAGAGAGAGTATCAGGCGAGGGAAGATTTTATGGGCCCCCAGCAATAGCAGAGTACCTATATAAAAAGTGCTCTGAGAAAGAGGGGTCAATTTTAGCAAAACACCCCCTCCGACTGCGAGGCAATGGTAGCAATCTCTCTCTACAGAGGAACCTCCACAGGGTCCTGACCTCGCACGGTGATGGCTAATGCTAAACCCTCATATCACCCTCCGAGATTTTAGGCGGCTCATTGGCAAGCGAGCCAATGCACTATCTCGACTCTACACTATCACCATCCCCATCACAGAGCAAGAGGACGGCGTGGGAGATAACTCCTCCAAACCCGAAATCACCGCCGTTCAGTTGATGGGCCTCAATGTGACTACTGACTAGGCTGTGCATAAAAAATAATCTCCATTGGATGATGATCATAACCTTCCAATCAGTTATGATCATCCATTGGAAATGATTTTTCTTGGTACGACATATTTATGTTGGACCTAACAACATAACATAATGGTTTAGATCATTGAACAAGTGGGCCCTACTCCATTTTCAAAAAAAAGGTTTTTGACCTAGTTACAAACATGATATACGGGCTTCTTCAAAGATCTAAATCATTCATCTCATAAAAAGGTTCCTAGCTAGAGAGAGGTACGGGGTATGTCTTATGCAGGACAACCAATTAGGGGGGTGAATTTATTTTTGAAGGGGGCGATTTATCAGCCTCCTAATTTTACTGGAAAGGCTTATTAATGTTGTGGGCCAACAAATGAACGATTTATCAGATTCCGCAGGTGTATGTATTTTCTTCACAAAATACAGTATCGCCCATGGCCCACCTTGTTCAAAGATCTAAACCATTCAATTGTAGGGGTTCACAAAGGGTTAAGGTTCCGGGAGAGAGATCGAACGGTTTTTCAGCTTCGCAGCCGTTACAAAGGTTACAAGGGACCCAAGAGAAGCTTATATAAAAAAAGAGGTGCCAATTTTAGCGAAAACACCCCCGTCTACCTGCAATAGTGCAATGGTGGCGATTTCCCTCTACAGGGGGAACCTCCACAGGGTTCCCGACCTCCCAAGACGATGGCTAATGCCAAACCCTGGTATAACCCTTCGAGATTTTAGACGTCTCGTTGGCAAGCGAGCCAAAGCCCTATCTCTCCTTTCCACCACCATCACAAAGCAAGAAGAAGAAGGCGTGGGAGATAACGAATCCTCCAAACCCCAAATCACCTCCAATAAAGACAATGAAAATGTCCTAGAGGAGAATCTCCCTCAGAAAATAACTGAAGATGAATCGGAGGACCGGCTCAGAACCAATGATAATGATGCCCTAGAGGATCCCAAAGTGAACGATGTTTCTCCCTCGAAGCCCGCCGAACCGGATACTGGGAACGATCGGGAAGACCGAGGTGCGACCGCCACGAATGCTCAGGAGGAGAAGGTGGGGAGCACGGATGAGGCCAAATTGGTGGTGAGGATTCTTTAATTTGTTCCCAATTCCTTTCTTGTAGTTTCAATTTCTTTTTTTTTCTTTTTCTTTTTATTGTAGTTGTGAGGAGTTCTGAATTTGCTATAAAATTGTTCATCTTCACAAAACTATGTACTTCTAGAAAAATATAAAGAATGCCCTAGGATATTGCTGTTCTTGAAAATTTTCGGCAACGTAATTACCATTTTTGTAAGAGAATTAAGGAAAAGACTGGAAAACTGGCATTTTCATGGTCTCGATTGACATATGCATTGTTACGTGCCTAATTGGCCGTAACACAGATAAACAAAATAAACGATAGAAAAAGAGGGGGAGAGAGGTTGATTCTAGGCAACGCGACCTCTTAACGGTTCAATTCGAGAGGAACCATGATCTTCTGAAACATAAGTTTCTGTTTTGGTTGCAATTTCTCTACATTTTCATTATGATACAACTCTTTTACCCATAAAAAAAGATACAACTCCTTACATACAAACACAAAGATTGCCTTATCGCTACCTTGTTAACCTACTTCAGCGACACATAATCAATCACTAACACCCACAACCCTAAAACACATTCCCACAACTACATAATAACTATGTTACAACTACCCCCACAAACACCATAATTATATGCACATATTATGCATTTTTCTACTTGTAAGAATTTTGGCACTTTCTTTTAATTTCCATTTTTTCCAATATAGTTGTGAGTTCTGAATTTGGTGGGAAATTGTTCATCATCACTAGCTATTTATTTCTAGAATATGATGGTGGGAATTTAGTAATTTAATTAAGCAGAATTGAATATTTGGATTTCATGATCTTAGTGGACCGATAAGTCATGATTAATTGGTCTGATGGAGTTTTTTTTTTTTTTGGCTATGTTGTTTGGGTTTCTGTTAGTGGTTTGTTCGTGGTTTGTTATCTTGTTGTTGCTATGTCCACTGTCGTGCTCTTTGGAATATGAATTCTAGTTCTTTGACTACTTCAGAAAAAGTCTATTCAATTGTTCTTGTTGTACTACTTTATTATTCCTCCGATGGATACATGGAATTTATTCCTCCGATGAATTGACAAGTCTGTAGCTGGTAAGCCTACTCATATTATTTTTTTTTAAAGATACCAATTTTATTAATACTGTTAAACCTATTACATCAAAGGGACAAGGTGTCCCACTGTTGTAAGTTGTAACAGCCTTTACATCAACCCTAAATACAAGATTATATCCGGCAACCACGGAGAAAGACTTCGAAGCCCCTTGGTCACCCCTCAGTTCCAAAGCCTACTCATAGTTGAGACTCGGACATTGAATTAATGTGTTTCCACTACTTCAGACTTAGGGGGCGTTTGGATACACGGATTTTAGAATCTAGGTTTTAGTTTGAAAACAGTGTACAAGAGGGTTCATGATCAAGCTGTTGTACTCTGTCCTGACAGCTCACAGCGTTTCTTGGATTTTAACTGAGAAATCCAGGTTTTAGAAATCTCTCCCCCATGCTGAGATTTCTAAAACCTGGAAACATGGGATGATCTCCTGCTCTCTTGTTGTCAGAAAAAGGGCGAGAAATCAGAAAACGATGGCTGGTCTCTTTTTTCTCTCGTCTCCCATCTATAATTGTGAGGAAATCCAAGATTCTAAAATCTGCGTATCCAGACGGCCCCCCCTTAATGTTTCCATTTTACGGAACTGATATAGCTATCTTGTTATGTTTTAGGATACCAGTTCTAGATTCAGTTGAAATGTTTTCAAATTTTTTAGCCTGAATAACGTATCGGTCGTCAACTGTGCTTCTTTGTCTTTACCATATAAGGAATATGATTTGTTGTATTTTCCAGGAAAACAATAGCTTGGATGCTCTCAATGACAAAGCCAAGAGAAAAAAGGAAGTGGAGAAGAAGTTGGAGTTTCTAAATGAAAGAAAACATCAACTAGTACAAATGCTGAAGCAGGTATCTTCTTACTTTCTTTCTCTAGATTTCTGATGAAGCTGATTCGTCAATGTTAATTGCTCATTCTGCTTTTCCATGGAGTATGTTCTGTTCATTTTTCACTCCTATATCTTTGCATTCTATTTTTTTCCAAAGAATATCTTAAGCTCGGCAAGCTCCAGAACGTTTTTATTAACTAATTTGAAGATGCATATCTATTTCATTTGTGGTGCTCTTTGTAACCATAGATTTAAATTTTGGTTTTGGCCAAGGCTGAAACCGAAATTTCGGCCGAAATCTGGTACCCAAAAAAAAGCCAATATTTTTTCATTTACCAAATTTCTTCGGTAATTTCAGCTGAAATTTTTGATAAAATACTACATTTAAAAAAAAAAAAATCAATTTCACAAAATTTCGGCAGAAATTTGGTAAGTCCTAAATTTTGGATTTCAAAATTTTGTCAGAAATTTGATAAGTCATAATTTTCGGATTTCAGAAAATTTCGGTCTCGGTCCGAACTCCGAACCGAAATCCAAAATTTCGGATTTCAGACAAAATTTAAAATAATGCTTGCGACTACCTCATAACTTCACGGTGCCCAGGATGGTTCTTGCATGAGTAGTTGTACTGTTGTACATAGGGTAGACACTAAACCTCTTCTGATCTGTGGTTTGACAAAAATAGGAGTCTGAATAACCACATGCCACCTGACATTTGTTTTTTGTCTTAATGTTTAACCACGATAGCCTTCAATTAATAATGATGTACACCACTACAATATGTGTAATTATGGATTTCCTTCTTCATAGGAAATAAGATATTATATAACTTATTGTTCTGATAAGTTTGTTTGATTTCCAACAGATTTTAAATGCCGAGGAGGAAATGAAAAAACGAAATAGCATCCAGGCATCAAGTGTTCGTGGTGCTGTTCCTCTACCAGTGGAAGCAACACTTGAGACCATGGGGTCTATTACAAGGCATGCTATTCCCAAAACGAGTTCAGAGATGAATTCTGGTGGCGATCTAGGTGGAGAATCAGAAGATGTTTCTAATCATAATACACATGCACGCAGTTTGTACCTCATGCACAATACATCTCCGTCTGCTGCTTCTCCACTTAGAAGGCCTGCATTTGGTTCTATTCAACATAATACGGTAATTTCAATAAATTCACGCCCTAAAATATTCACATATTGTCATGTTGCTTTTATTATCGTAAGACTTTGGGGCATATCAACTAAACACTCCTTGCATGTCTATAGCTGTTAGTGACTGTTTATACATTTTCATCCTTCATCTATTCTTGATCTTTGGCTATTGCTGATGTCGTGGATTTGCAGCAAATTGTGTATGATTTATGTTAACTGATTAGATAATGATGATGGATAATTGGCTAAAGCTCTTAGCTGGGTAGATGATTTCTCTTACCTAGTCATCTGGAATGGTTGCTGAGAGGAAATTCAATCCCCCCTCCCCCCTTTTTTTTGAATGGTTGCAATTTTATACAAATATAAAGGAAGACTGAGGAGGTCAACCAAACAGTACAAAGGAAATTCAATCCCATTCATAGCTTAAAAGTTAACAGCATCAAGCTGGAACATCCAGGGATTATTATTATTATTATTGTTATTATTATTATTTATTATTATTTTGTTGTTGTTGTTGTTTCCTGCCAGCAGGTGACAATGACGTGTCTGGGCTCTCGCCGAACATATAAATCATTCAAAAAAAGCTATAACCAGCAGAAAATATGCAGCGATGACATAATAATGCTGTTTTCATTGTTTAGTTCTTTTATAGGTCATTTGTGATGTGGTCTAATTTGTGTATGCCTACTTCTAATCATTCTAAAAAAAGTGTATGCGTACTTATATACTTTGTTCTTTTCCAGGTCCTCCTAGAGTTATTACTTTTTGTTGGATTGTGGACTTGAAATTTTAACGGTGGAACATGTTAATCATCATAGAAGGTGCATTCCAAATTGATGCAACATGGGCTGAGCCTCATATGAATCAATGGATCACCTTCCTATCCATTGCTTATTCGCTTCCAGCTGCCGACATTTCATTGTCTCACTTTTAGGCATCTACTAGTAATTTTTTAACTGAATGCGAAGCTCCGATGTCCTGCTGGGGAATGAAATTCTTCCTAAATTTCTATGGGCTCCAATCATAAAACAAAGTGAGAGGAAGTTGGCAGGGTGGAAAAAATAATCTTTCTTTATGTTGGTGAATTATTTTGATCAAATTGGATCTTGAGAACCTTCCAACATACTAATGTCCATGTTTAAAATTCCAAGGGAAGTGGCTGGAAGAATCGAAAGATTAGTACGGAACATCCTTTTGGAATGTCAAAGGTAGGTTAAAAACATCAAACATATAGTCATTTGAGAATTGGTTTGCAAAGACAATAATGATTGTGGGCTTGGCCTTGGCAAGTTTACCCTTGGGAATAATGCGCTCTTTGGCAAATGGTGGTGGAGGTTCAATAACAAGAAAGAAGCTCTTTGGATAAAAATGATTGTGAGCAAATATGGGGATGAGAGGGGGTGGGAAGTCATGGAGCTACGTAGAGGTCGAGGCTCAAGGGCATGGAGATTGGTGTGCCAAATTAAAGATGACTTTGGCTGGGTGTCCATTTGTTGGGGGGATGTTTGGCTAGGTAGAGTCAATCTCTGTCATAGATTCTTGAGAAAAAATGTTAGGGTTTTTTAGTGTTTCGAGAGAATTGGGGAGTGTGGTGTGGCATTGAGTGTTCTTTAGGAACTTGGAGGAGGAGGAAATCAATAGTACCACTAACCTGATTTTTGTTTTGGAACAATCATATGTCTAACAAGCGGAGAAGGATAAACTCATTTGGGCCCCGGACCCTAGGGATACTTACTCGGTCAAAATCTTTCTTCAAGGTCCTTGACAATGCCACTTATTTTTTATCAAAGATTTTGCATCAATTTATGCAATGCTTTTGTGCTCCTCCTATCATTGCATTCACTTAGACTGCATGTTTTGAAATGATAAGCACTCATGATTGTCTAAAGTAGAGGAAGTTCATACTTTCTAATAGATGCCCGATGTGCCATGGTGAAGAGGAGAAAATCAACCATCTTATTTATTGCAAGGTCAGCACATGGATATGGCAAATAATAATCACTTGATTTGAAGTTAGTTGGGTCTTCCCTAGATTGTTAAAAGATTTACTTTGATGTTGGAATCTTAGAGGGTTGGGTCCTCTTGGTAAGATCACGTGGAAGTCTGCACCTTTAGCCATAATATGGTCTATCCAGATCGAGTGTAATGCCATCATTTTTAACGGGGAAAAAACTATTAAGTTCAGGCTTTTGCCGAAAATAAAACTAATGATTATCGGTTGGGCCACAGTAGAAAGGGCGTTGGGGTTTAGCGTTTTCTGAACCGATCTAAGGATTATTGGGAGGTCTTCACGGGCTTCTCATACTTATCTCATGAAAGCAAGACTGAATCACCACATAACCGTGTTGATCTTCGATGGAACTAGTTGGTTGTATATCACCCTCGTCTGATATGTAGGAAACCTGATTAGCCCAAGCAAGCTTGACAAACTTGTCCCAACGATTATTTGGATTTTGATTACTATGGACACAATGAGTACACAATGTTTAGTCATTGTTATGCTATGCTTTCCTGGACCTAGCATCCAATAGTGTGTGACTATTTGGAAAGGAAGGTGGGTGGGGAGGCGGTGTGGAATATTAAACTTAGGAGGAACCTCAAGGATATTGAGATTACTAGTATTTCATCACTCGTGGACCTTCTTGCATCCTACTACTGTTACTAGTCTTTCATCACTTGTGGGCCTTCTTGCATCCTATTACTTTTAACTTTTCTCCCTCTCACTTTGATCAGAGAGTTTGGGTCCCTATTCTATGCGCTCTTTCTTCTACAAGTTGTCTTTCAAACATTTGGTGATATTCGGCCCCTCAACGGGTGGTTGCTTTTGCATGGATGGTGGTAGAAGAAAGAATCAACACTTGTGATCACTTAAAAAGAAGGAAATTTCACCGAGCACGGTGGTGCATCTTGTGTAAAATGGAAGAGAAATCCTATGATCACATTCTTTTGCATTGTTCATTTGCGCAGAGGATATGGGGAGCCATATTAAGAAGCTTTGGATTGCTATGTGTTTTTTCACAGTTCTAATAAAAGCACCATTCTCCACTGGAATGGCTGCCATAATGGAGAAACAGGTCGCTTTTTTTGGAGACCTACTCCCTTCGTAGTCACGTGGTACTTGTGGAAAGAAAGGAACTCTAGGATCTTTGAAGACAAATTAAGGTGTGAGAGAAGGATCATATCGGATATAAGAGCTGATATTATCTTGGTCCAGGAGCAAATCCCTCGTGCCCATAATAGCACAAGAGGAATAATAGTAAGGAATTGGTGAACAGTGATCTTTGAAAAAAGATCAAAAAAGATTGTTGCTCCAAGGTGGAATCCACCCCCACTAGGATAGCACGGGAGAGTTCCAAAAGGGAATTTGGGTCATGCAGGGATTGGTTGTCTTTTTAGAGACTGAAGGTCAAATCATCCAATATTTTTCTGGACCAGTTGGGTTTTGTGGCTCTAATGAAGCGGAAGTTCGAGAGCTGTTGTGGGGATTAAAGATGGCTTGTGATGTCAATGGCTGGTCCTCTTATTATAAAAGGAGATTCCTCTAATGCTTTAGCATGGGCGATGAACAAAGCCCAGTTCTTTGGCAGCTAGCTGATGTAATATTGGAGATTCACAATTTAATAATTTATGCTCGGTCACTTGTCCCATTTTTAACCACATGAAGCGGTAGGCAAATTTTCATGCAGATAAGCTGGTGAACGAGTGGAAAAGGAGGCAATCATGGTTTCAGGCCTGATAGTGGAGTAGTGCAGTTTGTTTTGGGTGTAAGAGCGCCATTGCAGGCCTGAGGACGTTCAGTGGCTGTGTGTGTATTTGTGGGACATCTTGTCCCTGCTTATGTTTCGCTTATGCTTCAACACAGGCCCCTCAAGTTGAGGGGACACAAGTTCAGTTCAATAACAAATATGCAGCAAGAAAGAAAGACGTATATGGTATCTCTTTGTTTTCAGGCCTCTATAGCCCCTGTAGAAACAGTAGACTAGAAGAGTAATGCAAGTCCAACCCCATGAACCCTGTATCACCATGGAAACATTTACCAATACCTCACATCCACCTTCACTACCGCCATCATGTTTTACTTCAAAGTTCAATGAGGTACAGAGGGATGCTTATATTTTATATCTATTGGAAAATTGCTGCCTCTGCTTTTTTCTTTTTCTTATCCTTTGCTTTTGGTCTCAACTCTCAACACTATATAGTATATAGAAGTTGAAGCTCTTTCAGATACTTTGATGCCCATCATACTTAGTCTACCATTCAGTTTCAAGGATTGTTGAAATTAGGATGCATTATACTGCACCAATCATAGGCATATTCTAAGTTGTGCATATAGGTATGATGTACATTTGGAAGGATTAGCCTCATGCTGTGGCTTCGCTTATATTTTTAATGCCCATGTGACTGCATACCCAAAGCATATAGGAGTTCTTTTCTCAACTTTCTGTAGTTTAGAAGGTACTCAGTCATTCACATTGTGTATATGCAGGTCCCTCTCACCAGTCAAACCAGTCTAGTAGCTAGTGGACATGGCCAGATCACATCCAATATGTTGACAGGTGTTACAGCAAGCCCATCTCGCTTTGCTCCCCCTGGGCATCAAGGCCATGCTCCGAATGTGCCGTCGGTATCTGTTTCTGGAACCCCTTTTATTGCCTCCTCACCATCGCCTGCAGCCTCTGGGGGGACTTCAGTCTTTAGAGATTCCCGTCTGACTAGTCCTACGTGGAACTAGAGACTGTTCCGTTTTACTTCGTCTTCATTTCAAGGTAACTTGTAGCAGTACTTTAGGCAAATTTTATTTTTTTTTGATGACATAGAGTATCCCAACCCCATTTTAGGGCGGGACTAATGCCTATGGATGCACGCAATTGTAACCATTGAATTGCGATGCATGATGGAATTCGAGGCAATCCTGCTCAGTGTCTTTCATTGTATTCTAATCTTTTTCTTTTATTGTAGTTTAGGGCTTACGTTACATTTCTGCATTGGGACCTTGCCACAATTCAGTGACCATGTTGTACTAGGTTAGTGTATCCGTTCAAATCAAACCTGTAAATCCATTGTAAGAACTCAGAAAAGAGAGATATATACAATTCAGTCTCTACTTGGTAATTATTGGTGGAAAGCTGTTGGTGTTCTTGAATTAGAAGGCTTACGTGATCATAAATTAGAACGCAAAAACAGTGAGTCGTACTCAGCTTCATAGTTGTACATGTAGTCACAACTCACGAGTACTATCTCTGATATTTTCGAAAATATCATGATGTTTTGCACTTTTTTGATAGAACAAGAAAGGGAAGTGATAAAACGCCCCCGTGTTTTTTCTTGGGACAGCCAGCTCCAATGTATCTATAACTGCAGAGGGGCTTATGTGCTTCACATGAGAAGGATTCATTGGGCCAGATTGCGACGTACACTGGAGCTGGCTGTCCCATGCATGGTTTTAAATTTCGGTTTCGGCTAAAATTTCAGACTTATCCAAAACCAAACTTTCGGCTGAAATTTGGTACCAGCGCACGAAATGCCTTTTTTAGGGCAAAATTTCGGTAATTTTGGTCGAAATTCTGCAACGGAATAAAAAAAATAATATTTTATGACAAATTTTGATGAAATTTCCGGAAGTAACGAAATTTTGAATGAAATTAACAAAATTTTGGTTTCGGAACGTTTCGGTTTGGTCCGATTTCGGTCCAAAATTTTGGATTTTGGTTGAAATTTCAAACCATGGTCCCATGCAAAGAAAAGGGGTGAATTTAACATTTCCCAACGAAAAAATCCTGAATTTTTACTGAGATTCTGAAAATTCAGTTATCTTCATATTGTATTTTTATCACAAGAATATCCTGGTAGATTCACGGCACTATTTGTTGTTCTAATTTTGTTCTTAAATTTTATATATTTAAATATTTTACTTTCTATAAACCCAAAATATCCTGGTCTTTTTTCTTTTTAAAATTTTAAATTTCCGCTGTTAGGATCTCTAATCTGGATCATGTGGCAGTTGTCTAGATGATTTCGACTGTTCATGAACAGGCGAAGGCCCAAAGTAGGGGTGCAATTTGGGTCTGGGTCGGGTTGAGCTTTTGCTTAGAAATGAATTGGAATCAACCCCAAACCTGACCCGATCTTATTGTAAAAGCTCAACCGAAATTCTAAAAAATGCCTTTTTTGCTATTGTTTTTCTTTTCTATAATAGTTTTGCATCGATCTTGCTTAATAGCTTCCAAAGTAGACTCAATGTCTTAATTACAAATAAAATTAACTTAAAATAATTTAGGGAAATGATATCAGCACAACCATATTTTGATATTGTTACTAACCCATCTTGTCTTTTAGTATTTAAAGAGCTGTCAAAAACGGATATTACATTCCCCAAAGGGAAGTGATATATCCGCCCCTTTTAATTACTTGGGACACCCAGCAACAGTGTATCAATGACTCTAGAGGAAAGGATATTACATTCCCCAAAGGGAAGTGATATATCCGCCCCTTTTAATTACTTGGGACACCCAGCAACAATGTATCAATGACTGCAGAGGGGCTGATGTACTTCTCGTCAAAAGGATTCAATGGGGCTGATTGCCACGTACACTGCTGCTGAGTGTCCCAAGTAGGGGTGTCAATTTTGGCTCGGGCTCGGAAGCTCGCTCGAGCTCGGCTCGAATCCTTAACGAGCCGAGCCGAGCCGGCTCGTTAAGCTTAACGAGCCGAGCCCGAGCTAGGCCAGGCTCGGCTCGGCTCGGCTCGTTAAGGCTCGTGTGAAAAAATAAATACTGAAATACGTAATGATATACGATGGTACGTATCACGCAAAAATGAACGGCTGTGAAAAATCGAAAACCGTAATTGTCATAACTTTGAAATTTTTTTGGTAATTTTTTATTAATTGTCATAAATTAGTACATTTTATTCGTAATTTTCCATTTCAAACTTTATAAAACCAGCTGTTTACTTTTTGACTGTAATCATTACGTTTTTTTCTTTTATTTGGTTTTGCTAGTGAGAGGTGCGAAACTTTATAAAATCAGCTTATTTTACTTTTTATTCGTAATCATTACTTTGTTTTGAAATTTGCTTTTGCTAGTGACAGAGGCAAAACTTTATAACCGGCTCGTTAAAGCTCACGAGCGGCTCGCGAGCCTAGCCGAGCCTGACCGAGCCGAGCCGAGCCCGAGCCTGGTTCGAGCCCGAGCCGAGCCCGAGCCAAGCTTTTGAACTTAACGAGCCGAGCCGAGCCTGGCCAAGCTCGGCTCGGCTCGTTTACACCCCTAGTCCCAAGTAATCAAAAGGGGCGGATACACTACCCTTCCCAAAAAGCTCTCACAATCTAATAAAAGTAGAAAAGACAGCTGGGTTTGTGCAAATATCAAAATACGGTCGTGCTGATAACATTTCCCATAATTTATTTGTAAATAGTGACCTAGTTTTTGTGGTATCCAAAGAGGTCCCAATGTTAGAAGGAATACCAATATTTAGATTCAAAAATAGGCAAAGAACCCTAATTATAGTGGTTCGCCAATTAGTAATCTGATTTTGTTTGCTCAAACATAGTAAATTTTGAATAAAAAAATACCGAGCATTAAGGAGCCCAAGCATCTAATGGTAGAGATCTTGCTACAGCATTTGTTCTAGTCGATGTCAGAAATGCATAACTACCATCCAAGTGGGTAGGACCAAAATGCAGCATAATAGAGACCATGCCTTCAATTTCAGCTTACTAAGAGAAAAAAGTATTGACTTGACATAATGTAAAGTACATGGTTTATTAATAGGGTGGCTATCTCTAATCCACCAGTCTATGCCGTGTAACCCACTTTAAAAAGGGCCCCTCAGAAAGATCAAATAAAGGAGTAAAATGAAGAAAGAAATCTCTCCCACGCTTACTTGAGCAAATATACAAGGGAGGGTAGACTGCTTTTGAAGGTTCTTTTGGCTTTTGTTGGCTTTCAAGACAGTTTCTTCAATTTAGAGACATGGAATGTTCCTTCACTCAGCCTTCTGTACAGTAGTCTTGAACAAGAGGATATACAATTTATCCATGGAAAAGTAAACAAATCCTCCTACTGAATGTGTCACAAAAGACCCAAAACTGGTCCCTACAATACAATGCCATGCAGGGCCATACACCCCATCAAATTCCTGCACAAAGCCAAAACACATCCTATGTTCATACCTTCAAGGCTTCAACTAACAAACAAAAATAACAAACCACATCTTGTATTCAAAGTTCTACTGATAAAACACTCAATAAGGAAATCAATTTTTCTAGAGCACACATAAGATAGATAGACAAACAGATATATCATGAATTTCAGCCTGCTGTGGCGGTGGCTAGCAAACATACTATGGTGGGTCTCCATAGGCAAATCCCTTTCTATAATTGCAACACACTCATAGGTTCATTAGAAGCCAGCCTCTGCGGCAGTGCATGTCGATGTACTGGAAAACATGCTTTAATGGATCTTATTGATGTTTATGATGGCAAATGTTCGAGACTTCTTAGTCAGCAGTATGAGTTTTACTCTTGCTATAATGGCATCCAAAATCTACAATCATGGGGTGATCATCACCACAAGCACGTACGCACCATAAAGTCAAATCATAGACTTCAGCACTGATTTTGGGTAGCTGAGAAGCTGGTTCATGTGAACTAAAACCTATACATGATAATCCAATGGGACTTTATCCACGCAAGGTTTCAGGTTTCGGTTTTGGAATGCTTTTCAGCCGTGATAAAAATGGAAACATGTCGGTTTTGGATGACAAATGCATACTAAAAAAAATATCACATAAGCAAAAAAAATAAAAAAAATAAAAATTCCCATAATAGTTTAAAAATAACGAACACCTAGTGAATACTGACATTCGCTGTCTGAGAATTCAGCTACTACATTTCACATGCTATTCATTAAAATGTTTATACAATGAATCAGCTGACGCATTGGCTAAACTGGGATTGGACTTGGTGGGAATGCGAATTACAGTAAACGATTTATCTGCGGTATAAAGCTTCTTCATCAGGCGGTGGTCCTCTCGATGTGGTGTATCTCTATTTAATGGTATGGTGTATGGGGGGTACCATGAAATTACTATTTTCTGGACATATGGTCTAACGAGTACTATGTTGGTGGGACGCCTTGTCCCCCATGATGTATTTGTTTTGGGGAATTTTAATAAAGCTTCTGTTACTTTAAAAAAAAATGTTTATACATAATGCTTAACATTTCATATGTTATTCATAAAAATATTTATACATAATACATATGTCACATTTCACATCCAATTCATATAAATATAATTATGTAAAGTAAAAGACATTGATATAGCAAACTATCAACACACTTATTGTTTGGGTATGTGTTTCAGTGAGATGGAAACAAAAACAATTCAGTCGTTTCATGTTGTTTTGGTGAAAATTTTAAACTATTGATCAGTGATACCTCTTCACTATAAGGTTTGCTTTACAAAGTGATCATTTCCACCTGGCTAGTAAGGGAAATGGGAAAAAATTTAAGTGGAAAGGGAAACATTTGAAGTGGAAATCAATAACACCATGTGCAATAGACTTTAAACCTAGGCCAGTCTTTCAACTACACAGACTTCATCAACTCTGGTAGAATGAGTTATTGATGTCATTACAGAGATAATTGCAAAATCAGATGAAAAGACGAGAGAGAAGAACTTTTCTTCTAGTAAGAAAACCTGAATCAGGCTACAGTGGCAGGAGGTTATATCCACCGGATGGGGATTTTCTCTTGTTGCTATTATCTCTTTTTACAGTTACAGTTGTGAATTAAGACTTGACTTCATATGAATTAAGACTTGCTAAAATGAATTCTAAAGTCAGGACAGTGGAGTGAGGGTGATTAATAACATCATAGACTCATAATCAAACCCCCACAGTTAAAAATGCTTCAACAATGGCAATGAGAACCCATATAAGAAAATGAAGGCACTAAACACAATTTCAACACAAACTATAAAAAAGCAAGCAACCCACCTAAATACACATGAACCATGAGAAAGCCTAAATAAATATTGGATGTTGGAAATTGGAATCAGTCAAAAAAAAGAAACAGATAGATTGGAAAGGGATGTTTTACCTTCTTGAGAGTAAAAGCAAAGGTCTTAGAGCTAAATTTTTCAAGCCCATCATAAGTCTTCCTAGCACAAGTCACAGCATGGATCAGCATAAAAGGAGGCATATCCTTAGCCATAACCTTTGCACCAAGATTAGAAAAATAACAACCCACTTCAATTTCTGGCTCACAAAAAGACCTCCTCCTAACCCCACCAACATCATTCAACAAAACCAATCTCTTCTCATCTTCATCTGCCTTTTCAATAACCTTAGGACCCTTTTTCTCCATCTCTTTGTTTTTTGTGTTTGTGGGTTTGTTGGGTTGTTGATGCTTTTTAATAAGGAGGGATTTGGAAGGACCATTGTTGATGGAGATTGCCATGGCTTTAGCCTGCAAGTGGGCATCAACCCTAGGTGGATCTGCACCTTTTATGGGTAAAGGGGTCTTGTGATCTGTGTTACTTTTTGGGGTTTTGGTGCTGATTTTGTTGAGTGAAGAGGAAGAAAAGGGATCTGATGGGGAAGGCTTGATTGGGTTCCTTTTGCGAGTGGGATCCATGGCTTTGTTGCTCCCCTCAGAGGCTGCACAGTGGCCTACTTTGTCATGGGGGTGTGTGTGGATAAAAAAGGAGAGGCAGGGAGATTAATGGCGATTCCAGAGCAAAGGTCGGCGCATTTTAGTCGTTTAATAGGGTGCTTATGTTAATGTACGCTGGGGCATCGAAAAAACCATATCATCTTGGTCAAAGGCTGCTTTTCGGAAGATGATAATAATACTACTACTTTGGATGGCTATATATTTTAGGGAAAATGAAGAAGAAATAGTATTCCCACAGGACCACTTCAGTTTGTGCTTTGACTAGTCTCCATTCATAGAATGATAAGTCATTGATGGGAACAAAAATGGCAAATGCTTCACATTCATGATTCAATGGCATAGATCCGATGAATAAGAACATAAGATGAGTTTTATCGAACCATAAGCCCTCCATATTAGATCTGACGGTTCAATGGCCAACGACTCGCCCCCACATGTCCTGAATGTACAATAATCGCGTCTTGTTAGCAAATTAGGCCCGTTTGTTTGAGATTATGACAACCGATTGTGAGCCCCAAGCCTATTATTGGGCTCAAAATTACATTTAAATTTGGGAAATGATATATGCACGTTTCATTACCTGGGACACCCGGCTATAGCGTATCTATGACTTCAAAGGGGCTGATATACTTGTACTTCACATTTGAAGGAATGAAGTGACCTGATTGCCATAGCGTATCTATGACTTCAAAGGGGCTGATATACTTGTACTTCACATTTGAAGGAATGAAGTGACATGATTGCCACGTACAATGCATATGGGTGTCCCAAGTGGTAAAAAGGGGTGAATTTATCATTTCCCTTAAATTTGAATCTAATAATAGGCTCAGGGCTGATAACTGATTGTCATAATCTGAAACGAACACGGCCTTAGAATTTATAGAACCCCCTCTCTCTAATTAAAATATGAGGGCTGCTAGCAAAATCAGATTTTATTTGTAAAATAAAGACAAAATTCCATGTTGTGTCACATGTCGAAATGACCACATAGTTGGTTGATTTCACTTTCATCTTAAGTTTCCAAACCTTCCTGTTTTGGAAGTATTTTAATGCACTGTTATTATTGTTAATGAAAAAACAAGAAGAATTTCTGAGGCAGACAATCAAGACATGGAAGACAGGAAGAGAGGAGTTAGAGGAAGAAAAGAAGGGAGTGATGTAGGGAATTTGCGGGTTGAGAAAGTGTGACCCCCCAACTCTCATCAGTTTCTATATTATTTATTCTCCAACAGTATAAAACTACAAGATGTCATTAGTGATGATGGGTCCCAACATAATACTCCATAACACGTTCTTCTAAACAGAAATTAAGAAGAAAAATAAGAGGTTCCTCAAGTGAGGAATTACTAGGGACAAAGAGGGTAGTGACTAAGATTCTCCCTCCCTCATGGATAAAAGGAGAAAACTCAAACAAGAAGATATACCATATGGAGAAGTAAAGGGACTTTTAGTAGCTTAGGAACCAAGATTGGATTTAATTTCATTCACAACGGATTCATCTACTTGGAAAGCTTTGGCCAAAACTTGATTAGGAATAGAAGGATTGGAAGCAAAGAGGGCGAGGGGAATGACGTCTACGCCTGGCAATTGGCTATTAAAAGCTGTGATTGCAAGTGCCTTCCCCTTCCCCACATTGTAATCGAAGTGTATCATCCCCCTAGGAAACACAAATATATCTCCAGCCTTCAAGACCTTTGAGTATAGAACATTACCAGTAGTCACAAACCCAACAAGCAATCTTCCCTTCACTACAAACACAATCTCACTCGCACGAGGATGTGTGTGAGGGGGATTGACCCCACCGGGAGCGAAGTCGACACGGTTCATTGATAACCCAAGTGTGTTAAGTCCTGGGAAACTTAGGACATAGCCAAAAAAGCACACTAAACCCAAATATGTTTGTTGTGTTGCCTTCTTGTTCTAGGCCGTTGTAGAAGAAGTCGTCCGATGTTACTGTAGATGGACCCTTGCAGATGAATCCATTCAGAAATATATTTGTGGCGTTTGGGAGTCCAACACAGAAGTCTTGCAGAGGATCAGGGTCTGCTGCATGGCATGAATGAAGGAGTAACATTGCTAAGGAGAGGATTAGGAACAAGGGTGAAGTTGCAAGGGACAAAGAGGCCATGCTTGTTCTACTTTAAATTCTCCTGAAAAATGACTTCTCGAGGAGTTGTTTTGAGATATGGAGGGGAGATCATGTCAATATATACACAACATATTACTCTCAGTCTATGCATAACGTCCATGCATAGACCACTTATATTATTACCATAATAATCAATGTAGAGGACTGCTAGCGAAACAGAAATCCATTAAAAACGGGATCTTGTATTGTGACAAGTGCACAAAAAGAAAACAGCGAAGAGAGTTTGAATCCACGCCCAACTCGAAAATAGTGTGAAAATGACTGAAAGGGGATCTTACAAAAGGGGACCTTATATCGTGACATGGTATAAAAAACAAGTAGAGAGCTCAACTTCCCACCTAATGTAAGCGTGCAAATGGATCCACTTTGGATCAGATCCACCTATTTCTTAGAGTGTTTTTTTAGATCCTATTTCCCGTGTCTCAGTCATGATCCATTTCAAATCGGACCGTTCATCAGAGTATCGTAGTAGGTCCTATTTATATTGTACACAGTTAAAATTCTCAGAAGAGGGTGAGGGCGAGTTGCAGTGGATCCGATTAGAAATAATTTCGGATCCTACGATAGGGATTCAAAATGTGTCCATGGATCCTGGTATTGTGTTTAGATCATGTCCATTTAAGCTTGGACTAAGATGGTTCATCAGAGCGTCTGGGTCCATTTACACCCGTAACCAAATCTCAAAAACATTGTGAAAATTACCAAATCATTGGTCATTTTCACTTTCGTCTTTATTTTTAAACTGGAGTTCCATTTTGGAAGTGTTTTCCATCAAGAGGACTGCTACCAAAATGGAAACCTGTTTTGTGAAAAAAAAAGAGAATCTTATATCATTACACATGGCAAAAAAACTAGAGAGGTTAATCCCCACCAAACGCCACTGAAAATGACCAAATCGTTAGTCATTTTCACTTTGGTCCTTATTTTCAAATGGGAGTTCCGTTTCCCACGACCGACTTGTTAGTCACCCCCTTTACTTTCTTTGCCTTTAAAACTTAATGAATAACGTTGAAGGGGGGGCTTTTATCCGTCAGGGAGGGGGGGGGGGTATCATTTCCCTAATTATAAATGAATTAAATTTTGACTAGGCCTAGGTCAGCTGGTTGTTAGTTGTTCCAATGTGCACAGTCGATAAGGCATAAAAGAGGGATATTTGTTTTGTTTTGTTTTCTCCTAACCCCAGCTTATTAATCAAAAATGAAAACTATGAAAAAAAAAAAAAAAAAAAAACACCAAAAGAAAGTGAAGGAAATAAGCAGAGAAAATAAGAAATAAGGAAACAAACTACCAAACAAAAGAAACTATACCCTCGAGGAGGGTGATGTCTCCAAAGACAATCTCCGAACTTGGAAGCAAGAAAGATAATCTACTAAACTATTGGTTGATCTATACACATGTTGAATGCCACATCTAACCCAACGGATCACATTGAGTGAATTCCCTCCAAGATGATCTAGCGCATCTAAAATCATCTTACCCACTAATCTGATCCCATGGAGTTAGCTATCCTCATTGAGTTGATCTATCCACATGCTAAGATAGTTTCTATTTTTTTGGCTTATTTTTAGAAGGTTTGTTAATTAAGACTGTTATTGTAATTTACTAAAGTTTGAATAGGATTCAAGTTTCTAAGCCGCTTTAGGAGCTCTCTCTCCACATCTCTGTATATTGTAAGCTTCATGGCCATCTACTATAATGATTTAATGAAAAAAATTAAAGTTTTACAACCTTGCAATTTTCATGGATGTGATGTCTACAAATCTGATCTTGTTACCTAATTATCATTAAATGCCAATAATAGAATCCACTCTCTTTAATTAAAATATGAGGGCTGCTAGCAAAAGGGGATTTCAGTTGGAAAATAAAGACAGAATCCCATGTTGTGACACATGCGCAAGAAGACAAGGAAGTGAGCTCAAATCCCCACGAAATGCAAAAAACACCAGGAGTTATCACATCGTTGATCAACTTCACTTTCTTCTTTATTTTCCAAAGAACTCCTGTTTTGGAATTGTTTACCTTGATGTATTGTTATTATTATTAATGAAAAAGCAAGAAGAATTACTGAGGCAAACAATCAAGACATGGAAGAGAAAAGATAGAGGAAGAACAGAAGGGAGTGTAGGGAATTTGTGGGGCAGAAAGTGTGACCCCACAGCTTTCATTGGTTTATTAGTGATGATGGGTCCCATCATAATACACCTTAACACACTATTCTTAACAGAAATTAAAAAGAAAAATAAAAGGCTCCTCAAGTGTGGAATTACAAGGAGAAAAACCACACAAGAAGAACTTTATTTGTAGCTTAGGAACCAAGGTTGGATTTGATTTCTTTCAGAGTGGGTTCATCTACTTGGAAAGCCTTGGCCAAAACTTGATTAGGAATAGAAGGATTTGAAAAAAAGAGGGCGAGTGGAATGAACTCTAGCCCTGGCAATTGGCTATTAAAAGCTGAGATATAAACTGCCTTCCCGTTCCCCACATTGTAACTGAAGCATACCAGCCCCCTAGGAATCACAAAATTCTCTCCAGCTTTCAAGTCTATTGTGTACAGAACATTAGCAGTAGTCACAAACCCAAAACGCACTCTTCCCTCTATTACAAACACCATCTGAGTTGCACGAGGACATATGTTAGGGGGAACGACCCCTCCATGTGCAAGATCAATGCGGTCCATTGATAACCCAAGTGTGTTAACCCTGGCATAGTCAGGACATTGGCATTAGTAAAACTAAACCCGAAGATTGTTGTGTTGCCTTCTTTGGTTAGGCTGTCGGAGAAGAAGTCGTTCGATGTTACTGTAGATGGATTCTTGCAGGGGAATCCATTCAGAAATATATTTGTGGCGTTTGGGAGTCCAACACAGGAGTCCTGCAGAGGGTCAGGGTCTGCTGCATGGCTTGAATGAAGGAGTAAAACAACAATATCAGTCCTTACGTTTTACCCCTTAAGAATGGGTGTAATTAAAATGGGAAATTTTAATGAGTGTAAAGACAGAACCCGAAAAAAATTCCTTCGGTTTTTTAGGTGTTGAGTATACTAGTCCTTACGCTTTACCTCTATCTATGTTATGCAAAAACTCATCTATCAGATGATCGTAGCCATCCAATAAATTGTCTACAGATGACTGGTTCTTTAAGTAAGTGCAATTTTTGGTACATGGTTCAACCATGCATCTTTAATCAAGAGAACATGCTTTTTCTAGAGAAAGCTGAAATGGCTATAAATGACTCGTTCTTTGATTAGGCCTTTAGCTAGAAAAATTTCCATAGTAAGTTGAAAGCTAGTAAAATGACGTAGTGTGTTTCTACCCTGAAAACTAGTAAAATGGTACCATAAATCTGTCCATTTTAAACCTTCACAAATTGGGATGATCTTATGGAGATGACTTTTTGGACACACCCTATCTATGTCAGGGCCCATCAGATGCATAGTTTAGATCACCCAAACAATGTGGGCCGACCCCATTCCTGATCAACGGACCAGAAAATGTGAGCCCATATCTATCTATCTATCAATATAATAATATATCCTGAGCTCGTAGGATTCCAAAATGTCATTCGTCTTTTCCAGGAAGAGTTTTTCTAAGAAATTTTTTTCTCCGTAAGAAATCAAGTTTGCCGCCTATCAAATTGAATTTTCCGCTTTGGATTTTGATTTGCCGGCTGCTATTATTATTAACTTTAAATTTTTTGGTATCTCCAAAATCGAATTTCACCTCCAAAATAGATTTTCCAGCACCCTCCTCCTGATTTGGGTGCGCCAATTACGTCGCATTGCTTTCATAGTAACTGCTGTAAAATCTATTAAAATGATTTTTTTCCTGTTGTATTTTCTACTTCTATTGCCTTTAAATCAGATGCATATGACATGAGATAAAATAGTCATCTGCGTGCATTCCATTATAACTATGGGTTCTTTCCAACATGCCTTTCCAATGTCAGAATAGTCAACTCAATTTGTAATATGGGGAAGTTAGGAAATTTGTTTTCAATGCATAAACTATGAGTTGTTTTACTTTTGGGTAATCATATGATCACTGTGTGAATGTATGACTGTATTTGCTCTTGCAGTTTTTGCTCTCACTTCATGGAAATGATAGCGGAAATGATATATTTCCACTGCTTCTTGCACCCCAGTTTCGGTGGAGTGGGGTACAGCATTTTACACCCATGCATAGCATGGGCCCAGAATACTAGTATGATTATATAGATAGGGATATGATATCACCACTACCGGTTTGGATCATCCTATGGTGCGGGCCATACAGTACCTTTTAATTAAGTGAGGAGTGCGATCATCAAAATAATGTAGTGGTGATATCATTTCTCTCTATATATATATATATATATATATATATATATATATATATATATATATATATATATATATATGTGCGAAAAGCGTTGCAAACAACTTGTAGGCAAATATCATTGAAAAAGAATATTACAAGAACATGATGCTCTATATTTAGCAACTGAATAATCAAAGAAAAACAGAAAATGTTGTGATACTAGAAACAAAAATCACATCAAATGATGATTCCTCAAACAAATCTGTTTTCTTATTTCATCTTGTATTACTGCCAGACAGGGCATCTGAAAAACCAAAGAATCAAGCCTGTTAAATACATGTCACGGGCAAAATCATTCTAAAATGGTTCATCCGATACTAAATAACATTTTTTATAAACCTGATCGTTCGGCATCAGTTGTTGAACTCTCAGAATCTAACTGTTGTACACATGAAGTGCAGTTACTAGGCTATACAATGTATAACGTATTTGCTTAGTCATGTATATGTTGTAGATAATTGTAGACACCCCATTTTGACAGGCCCCAAAAGTCCCAAAGTTGAGTCGAAGCTTTGAAGTTAAATAAATTCCCGAGGAAGCGGACCCCAAGCGAGGAGAGAACCTGAATTTTACTAGCTTATTGTGTATATTTATAGGTACAAATCTCCCAAAAGATTGTCATAACCCCAGGGAATGCGCCCGCAAAATTTCGCGGAAATCGAGTGAGAAATGGCAGACAAGACGAGCCAAATTCGTGCGCTCATCAAGAGTGGGTTTTGGTGCGCTTATAGGATATGGGTGTGCCAATATCATTCCCCCAAAACCTACCTATATATATCAAAGAGAGGGGAGAGAAGCCCTAATTTTCTCACCACCATTAGCTGCAACCAGAGGGAGAGAAAAAAAGAAAAAGAAAAAAAAAAGAAAAAAGAAATCCACAGCCATCACCTTCTTCCACCTCCGGCCACTCCTCCGGCCAAGCCTCCTCCACAACCCACGGCCATCATCATCCAACCCCAAAATCCAACACTAAACCCACCACCATCGGCCAGCAAAACCGATTCTAAAAAAAAAAAAAAAGGGGGCAGCCAACACCATTTTCTCCGGCAAGCCTACCGTCGGCCCCCACCTTCCTCTTCTTACCCTCTTCTCAACACCTAAAAAAACAAAAAAAACCACAGCCAACACCATCTTCTCCGGTAAGCTTGCCGGAATCCGGCAAGCCTACCGTCGGCACCCACCTTTTTCTTTCTCCTCCCTACTCCGGCCTCTCTCCACCTCCTCCCTACTCCGGCCACCCTCCACCTCCTCCCTACCCCGGCCTCTCTCCACCTCCTCCTCCCTCTCTCCACCTCCACCAGCCACCATCTGCTGCCACCACCTTCCCACCGGCCGGCCACCTCCTCTGCCATTTTTTATATTTTAAAAACCCACCTCCATCCACCACAGACCACCACCCCTTCCAACTCCGGCCAACCCCCACCAATCCCCAACCACAAAACCCATTTTCCAAAAACCATCGACCCAAACCCATTTCGAAAAAAACTCGACAACCGCCACCACCCACACCACCAGCAGCCACCAAAACCCTCCGAAAATCCTCCACCATCCTCCACCTCCTCCTTCCACAACCCCCAAATCCGAACCCACTCTCTACACCTCCCAAAAACCGAAACCCATAGCCACCAGCCGCAACCCCATCCCATTAAAACCCACCTCACAGCCACCCTCTCCAAACCCAAACCGCCTCCTCTACACCACCCACCTCCATCGGCAACAACCTCCACCACATCATTTCGAAAAACCACCACCACCGCTAGCCACCCTTCTCCACCATTAAACCCAAAACCTCCGGCCATCTCCCTTGCCACCGGCACGCACCAAGCCCCTCACTCCGGCCAGCTACCATCCACCCTCACCGACCACATCCAAACCCCCATCCCCAACCTCCATTTTCCCCATCTTCTCCTCCACTCGTCTGCCATTTTCCCCCAAAACCCACTTTCGAAAATCATTTTTCTCCACCAACCCTTTCTCAAAAACCCATCTCAAAATCCCATTCTTACCTCCGATCCAACCCCCCCATACCTCCATCATCTCCACCTCCTTTCATCAGCCCTTTTCCATCAAAGGGGTGTGTAGAGAAAGTTAGAATTAGAAGAGGGTTTTGGTCTTTTATTTCTAAGAGTCCCACCATCAGCAGCCCGTCCGCCACCATTGCCGCCCTTACCTCCGACACAAAATCCGGCGATCGCTATCCCTTGATCTTTAATTGCTGGGTCCGTCTCATCTTGGCCTTCGGATATCAACTCAGGTAATTGCTATCATTTGATCTTAATCCCTGTGTCTAATAATTTGATGGTTTCCCTCTCTTGCCGATGCTTGCTGCCATGTTGATTGTGTTTTATTGGACCACTAGCTGTCTGATTACAAAATCAATAAGGTCAGACCTCACTCTTGATCTTTGCCCTTAATTTTTAGTGATGATCCCTGCTAGCAACCCCCATTTCTAATGTTTTCTTCAGGCCTACTGTCGGTATGATCATATTTTAATGAACAAATGCACCGCCATGTTTGCTATTGTATTCACTTAGCTTATCTCTTCAGATGCCATTAAACCCATTTTGGAATGTGTAACAACTCTTCGTCTCTTCTTCGGATGTTTATGCAGTGCTCGGGACCCCTGTATGCTCAGGGTCTCTGTAGGGTTTCTATGATCCTCATGTGTTCGCGATTCTTCTAGGAATTTTTAGGATTCTGTGTCTTTCAAGATTTATTTCTATTTCCGAGATTGTCTCTAATGCGTTTCAAGACTCTCCTCGAGTCTAAGGATTCCTCTGATTTCGGAATGCTCCGTTGGAGGTAGGCTATGACGGAACGTATCTTGAGCCAACCCCTTCCCTTCCTGCCTTAGAGTTTTCGCAGGTTAAGAGATTTCTTCCTCTTTAGAGTCAGTCCTAGAGAGTTTAGGAGTCAGTCTTACCATCCTAGGGTCTAGGAGTCTGTCCTACCCCTGTAGAGTTTAGGATTCTGTCCTATCCCTTCATAAGATTTAGGATTCTGTCCTTCCATCTTTCAGAGTCAGTCTTCAGCATAGGAGTCAGTCCTTTAGTCTCTCAGGAGTCAGTCCTGTCATCATAGGGGTTAGGATTCTGTCCATCCCCTCATCAAGTCATGTGATTTTTATCCGCTCCTGCAAGGTATAGGATGTTGTCCAACCCTTGCAGAGTTGTTATTCTGTTCATTCCCCCCGCAAAGCATAGGATGCTGTCCAACCTTTGCGGGATATCAGGAGTCTGTCCTCCCCTTGTGATGATAGGATTCTGTCCTCTTGTGTCGAAAAAAATCAAAAACATCTGAAAAATAAAAAATCCCAAAAATCTCGAGTCATTAGGAGTAGTTAGGAAATCCTAGTCCGAACTACGGATGGCTTGATCCCTAGCTGAGGGGTACGTAGGCAGCTCAGGCGTGCTGCTGGCATCCTGAGTCCAGTCATCATCTTTTTACACCCTTTCTTTTTACACTATTGTCACACACCATTTTTGCACCCTTTCACTTTTTTTTTAAATCACCATTTTACAAATATTTCTCACATTTTCGTCCACCCGAGTTCAGTTAAATCTTTTTTAATAAATATTTTCAAACATTTCAAAACAAAAGCAAAAATGGGCAAGGATGGTGATTGCCAGGTCACTCGGAGCCTTCTTTTCATTCAATTTCCGGTTTTCATCGTGATTTTTCGGTTTCCATCGGTTTTCTGACGTTTTATCGGGTTTTGGGACGGGCGATGACGTAGCGTGGCCCCTTTACAGGGATTGTCCTCGCTGAGCCCAACGATAGGTCATGACGATCGCGAGACTTGTTCGATCTTCAGCAGATTAGGACCGCTGGGCTTGATTCCTTTTGAATCGCCCTCTGAGCCTATCGTGTGTTCCATCTTCTTTCCCCTGGCATTTTTTTGGTTCTCGTACGCCGTTGATTTTCCGATTTCTTTCTTTTCTTACACCTTTTAGATTGCTGTGCACTTATCTTAGATTTCTTATGCATTCTAGTTTGTTTGTTCTTCTAGCGTGCGATCGATTGTCATTTTCTTAGTCTTATCTCTTGCATAGGCTCGCATGCTAGTGTGTTTACCTTACTGCTTTGATTGCTTAGCTATAGCGTTTATCCATTCGTCTTAGTTTGATTATCTGTCTAAACTTAGATATTTGCTTTCCTTATCTCATTATATCTGTCATTATCTGTTTAGCTGTAGCTATGCATGCGATTGTTTATTGCTTTCTTAGATGTGATGAGTTAGGATTAGATGCGATGAGTTAGGATTTGGATGTTCACTTTCTTTGCCCATCCCCGGGTCATGCATGCTTAGATAGACGTTATCTCGGGGATGATGGTTCTCATTTCACATGATTTTTGCCCAAAACTCTTCAAAGTTAATAATAAATGGCATAAGAGACCAGGTGCTTACACTTGGGCGAATTGGGGGCGCCTAACCCCTTCCCCATTCGTCATCAGGCACGGACCCTTTGTATCTCTGGTTATCTGTTGCGACAGAGCACAGCATGGGATCCAGGGCCCACTTCCTTGGATGGCGACTCTTTCTTTGTTTAAGGTGCGTCTCGAATCCGGGCTAGTCCCCGAATCGAGAGGTATCTCACTTCACATCGCCGCTCATGCTGTGAGGGGCACTCTTTCGAGAGTTCCTTGGCGGAGCTCTCCTTCACGTGGATGATCCTGAGACTCGCGTGGGGGCACGTCCCCCCCGCCTCTCTCGGATCGGGGTCCACAATAATGATAAGAATAGAATGTAGAAACAGAACAGTAGAATTTGTTGGGCAAGGCACTTCTAGGAAGCTATCTTTAAGATAGTAATTTCCCACGTATAGATGCAGATGGACTCTTGAAATTCTATCTCCAGGATACAATGCCCAACACCGAGAATTTTAACAGGACTGCACTACCTGTATTCTCACGAACCAGAACCCACTCAGAAAATACGTTTAAAACTAGTATGAAAGTTAAAAGAGAAAAGACTATAGAAATTCTGGAACAAGAAGTGTTATAACAAACTCGGATCGAGTCCCTTTTAAGGACTTCGAATAGGTGCAAATACACCCTTCTGAAGAGACTCAGAATCGGTGTAAAGACACCCTCTCATGAAGAGATTAGCACCCTTCTAAAGAAGGGGCGTAACTCTTCAAATATAGCCGTTAAACAAAAACTGGTTCGGCTATTAAAAAAATTTTTTGTTTAAATGACAGTTATAGCCGTTAGGCCTTAACCGTCTTTTTATTACTTGAAGTTCTTTCATGGTGCTCTCTCAAAGAGAAAGAGCTCCAAGGAACTTGAATGAGATGAGAGAAACTATCTCTTATTTATAGATGAATGAGTGAAGGGGTTTGAAACCCAAATCTCCATTTGGGATTCACCAAATTTCAAATACTTCCCACCAAAGCATTTGAAAAGATTCCAAATGAAAAAGATGGAAGGAACTTTGCACAACTTTCAAGACTTTGATTTTTCCCTTCAAATTAATGGAGGGAACTTGCACAAGTCTCAAAAACTTTGATTTTTCCCTTCAAAGTATATTATTGTAATATAATATAATTAATAACACCAATTACATTATTAGTAATATAATAATTTATAATATATAACAGTATAGAGATTAGTGAGTGAGGATGCCCTGGATGCTCTAATCAAAGAGGCAAAAACATAAGGAAATCTAAATTGTACAGCATTCAAATATGTGTAAAATGAAAATGTTGACATTCACAATACCTTCTTTCCATAAGTAGAGATTTTCATGACATTAGCAGTTGACATAGGATTTGAGCAAGTTGATTGTGGGTGTGAGCAAACAAACTGCTACATAGTATTACAAAAGCAAAGTTATGTTAAAAGTCTTCCACTGCGGGAATAAATAGTTTACAATACAATTTCCAGTGGCTGATCGAGTTCCCACACGAAAGCAAGTATCCCACATGGGAAAAGTGAAAGAGATGTGGATAGGCTTATAAGGGCTTCAGCACCCTCCCCTTAACGGCTAGCTTTTAAGGCTGAGTTCTACCTGGGCCGCAACAAGTAGATTCGATGGCCAACGACTTGCCCACATGTACTGCACCTACAATATTCTAGTCTTATTACCTAATTAGCATTAAATGCCAATAATAGAATCCCCTCTCTCTAATTAAAATATGATGGCTGCAACCAAAATAGGATTTCGTTTGGAAAATAAAGATGAAATCCCATGTTGTGACGCATGTGAAAGAAGACAAGGAAGTGAGCTCGAATCCCCGAAGAAATGCAAATAACAGTGTGGAAATGACCGCGTCGTTGGTAAATTTTGCTTCCATCATTATTTTCCAAACGAAATCCCGCTTTGGAAATGTCTTCCTTAATGTTTTGTTATTATTGTTAAGGAAAAATCAAGAAGAATTGAGGAGGCAAACAGTTCAAGACATGGAAGAAAGAAGATAGAGGAAGAAAAGAAGGGAGTGTAGGGAATTTATGGGGTTAAAAAGTGTGACCCCAACACTCTCATTAATTTATTATTTATTGTCTCCAACAGTAAGGAACTACAAGATGGCATTAGTGATGATGGGTCCCATCATAATACACCACAACACATTATTCTTAACAGAAATTAAGAAGAAAAATAAAAGGTTCCTCAAGTGAGGAATTACAAGGGACAATGAGCGTAGTGACTTATATTCTCCTGCCTCAAGGAGAGAAGTAGAAAGACCATACGAGAAGATATTCTATATAGAGAAGCATTTGGAGTATTATTAGCTTAGGAAGCAAAGTTGGCTTTGATGGCTTCCACAGTTTGTTTGGCTACTAGGAAAGACTTTTCCAAAACTTCATCAGGAATAGAAGGAATTGCACTAAAGAGCTCAAGGGGAATGACTGCTACCCCTGGAAACTGGCTATTAAAAGCATTGACTGCAGTTGCCTTCCCCTTCCCCACATTGTAATTGAAGTGTATCATCCCCCTAGGAAAGACAAAAAGATCTCCAGCCTTCAAGACCTTTGAGTACAGAACATTACCAGTAGTCACAAACCCAACAAGCAATCTCCCCCTCAGTACATACACTAGCTCAGTCGCACGAGGATGCACGTGAGGGGGATTGATCCCACCAGGAGCAAAGTCAATACGGTTCATTGATATCCCAAGTGTGTTAAGCCCTGGGAAAGTGATGGCATTGCCAAAAATCACACCGAACCTAAAGAAGTTTGATGTGTTGGCTTCTTTGGCTAGGCCGTCGGAGAAGAAGTCGCACGTGTTACTGTAGATGGATTCTTGCAGGGAAATCGATTCAGAAATATATTTGTGGCGTTTGGGAGTCCAACACAGAAGTCCTGCAGAGGATCGGGGTCTGCTGCATGGCATGAATGAAGGAGTAACACTGCTAAGGAGAGGATTAGGAACAAGGGTGAACTTCCAAGGGACAAAGGCCATGCTTGTTCTACTTTAAATTCTCCTGAAAAATGATTTCTCAATGAGTTGTTTTGAGATATGGGAGGGAAGATAATGTCTATATATATATATAGGACACATGTGTCTATATTTGCATAGAGTCCATACACAATCAAATTGTAGACCCAATTATATTGTTACCATAACAATCATTAGGGATATGCCAGGGAATTTTGAGAAAGGCATTTCCCAACTGACTTTTGCTTCAGAGAACAGCCACCTCAGATGTATTAAATGAATAAGACAAAATCTGCTGAAAAGTGATCCTGCGTGGCTGTTCTCTCATGCAAAAATCAGCCACTAAATGCCTTTCCGCAAAATTCCCAAGCAAATCCCCAATCAATAAATATTACATGAAATTATAAAAAAGGGATTTGCTAGGCAATTTCGCGGCACAGGTCGCTTTTGCATGACACAACAGCCACCGCCATGAATTAAATGAACAAGACAAAATCTGCTAAAAGGTGAGCCTGCGTGGCTATTGTCTCCTGCAATAGTAGGCCATGAAATGACAATAAGTTGATTAAATTTAGACTAGGCAAAGAAAAGGGTAAGATGTCTCCCTAATTATTTTCCGATTCTGGTATGTGTAAAGAGGGGTAAAAGCCAGAGAACGACCGTTAATCTTCTTTTTTCTTCCCAAAACTCCGTTGGATTGCCTATGATATTCCTTAGAACCAAAACAACAATATCAGTCCTTATGTTTTACCTCTTAAGAATGGGTGTAATTAAAATGGAAAATTTTGTTGAGTATAAAGACAACCCCAAATACTTTTCTTCAGTTTCTTAGGTTACGTATACTAAGTCCTTACGCTTTACCTCTAGTATCTCTGTTTCCTTTTCTATATGACACCTATTTCAAAAACTCATCTATCAGATGAACTCAGCCATCCAATAGATAGTCTACAGATGACTGGTTAACACAACATTGACCAGATTTTGTAGATTTGTCCAGTTAGTGCAATTTTTGGTACATGGTTCGACCATCTTTAACCAAGAGAACATGCTTTTTCTAGAGAAAGCTTAAATGGCTACAAATGACTAGTTCTTTAAGTTTTGAATACAACATAGATATATTCTACATGGGTTTGGTCGATACCAACTGCTCAGCAGTCTCCATGCTTTGATTTGGCCTTTAGGTAGAAAAATTTCTCAACTCAGTTGCCAATACATACATTAAAGCTAGTAAAATGACGTAGTGTGTTCTACACTGAAAGTCTGTCCATTTTAAACTTCCAAAAATTGAAGGGTTAGGATGATCCTATGGAGATGATTTTTTTGGCACACTCTATCTATGTCAGGGCCCATCAGATGAATGGTTTGGATCACCCAAACAATGTGGGCCCACCCTATTTCTGGTTGACAGACCAGATAACTTATCAGGTCCGATGGATCAGAAAATGTGAGCCCATATATATCGGAAAAGTGTTGCAAACAACTTGTAGGCAGATATCATTGAAAAAGAATATGATGCTCTGATATTTAGCAAGGGAGCAATCAAAGAAAAACAGAAAATGTTGTGATACTAGAAACAAAAATCACATCAAATGACGATTCCTCAAACAAATCTGTCATCTTATTCCATCTTGTATTATTGCCAGACAATCTCCAAGAACACCATCATACTTGGGCATCTGAAAAATCAAAGAATCAAGCCTGTTAATTACATGTCACGGGCAAAAGCATTCTAAAATGGTACGTCTGATAATAAATAACAATTTTTCTACACCTGATCGTTCAGCTTCAATTGTAGAGCTCTCAGAATCTAACTGTTGTACACATGAAGTGCAGCTAGTACCCTATACAATGTATAAAGTATCTGCTTAGTCATGTATAGAGATTAGAGAGTGAGGATGCCCTGGATGCACTAATCAAAGAGGCAAAAACAGAAGGAAATGTAAAATGTACAGCATTCAAATATGTGTAAAGTGAAAATGTTGACATTTACGATACCTTCTTTCCATCTGTAGAGATTTTCATGACATTAGCAGTTGACATAGGATTTGAGCAAGTTGATTGTGGGGGTGAGCAAATAAACTGCTACATAGTATTAAAAAACCCAGTTATGTTAATTGTCTTCCACTGCAGGAACAAATAGTTGCTAATGTGACTATCTACAATAAAAAAGCATAAGATATTTGCTTGCCTCTGATACATATGCCTCGACATTCTGCTTCTGACAAGAGGGGTTGCTTACCAAACTGTACTCCTGATATAGTGGCAAAGCTGCATATAAATTGTTGTTTCAGGAAGGCAGAGAGCAGAGAGCAGAGAGACAGATTTTGCATGTGACAGATATTGCAAAGGAAAGGTATTAGAGCTTGCAACTAACAAAGTGAGTATAGAGAATATGTGTGTAATATAATCTTACAGGTATTTTGCATGTCGTTTATTTCATTTACAAACCAATACTAACCAAGTGGGTACAAAAGAATGTAATATAATATTACAGGTATTTTGCATTTCATTTATTTCATTCACAATTCTTTATACATTAAAACTAACAAAGTGAGTATACAGAATACGTGTGTAATATAATATTACAAGTATTTTGCATTTCTGTTATTTCATTCACAATCCTTTATACACCAAAAAAAAAAGGCTTACATGTTGGCCAAGCATATTGTGTTGGATCAAGCACCTTCCTGACACTTGAATGCAGTTCTCATGCATAAAGGAATTAGGAAGAAAGTGAACCTTGACTGCAGTGTGGAGTGTCTCACCAATGCAATCGCACGTTTGCATAAGGAATTGAGAAGCAAGAATTTGGAAGAACTGAATGGAAGAGGTATTGATTTTTTGGGGTACGTAAGATGTATTGATATTAAGACATGAAACTAGTAAGGCAAACCGAAAAGGCGTTGTCTGATGCCAAAGGACAAGAATAGTGTTTGTGGGAATTTCTAAAATATAGAAATATGTAGAGTTGCTTCAAGGCGCGTAATCGCTTTCCTTAGACAAATTTCGCCCCCACTAGTTGTGTGCAAAGGGGATCCGCAAATTGCCTCCAAGATACAATGAAACCTTGTAGGAATGTCCTACAAATGTTTGATGACACTTTGCACAAGCGGAATCAAACCCAAAATGCCTTTCAAGAACTTCAAGCCTTCGAGAAAAACACAAAAACTGTTTCTGCAGAAAACAGTTTTAGTGCACTGTTTAATGAATAAAATAACTTGAAAATCAAGGGTGTAGGAAATTGCTAGAGAGAGAAAGAAAAGTACAGCAATAACTGATTTTCAGTATATTAAAAAGACAGATTTCTGCTCTTTTTATAGAGCATTAGATGTCTATTCATCAGGGGAAACATCCCTTCAAAACATCTCTTGGATTGGTTTGAATAATGACCATTCGATCACAACCATTTGTGATTAAGTGGTTTGGATCATCCACAAGATGTCTCTTGTGTTTGAAAAACATCCATGATTGTTGGGGACCAAAAGACATGAAGAATAGTTGAAAAATGGAAGTGAATAGCCATGTCGATTTCTTCCCGACGGATAGTTTTTCAAACATCCGCGGTCGACCGGGCTACCGCGGTTGCCCGCCGGCACACTTCTGTCCATTTTATTTTCTATGATCCAAAGAACCGCGGTAGACCGGGATACCCGCGGTCGCCCGCCCACACCTTTCTGGAAATTGTTTAAATTTCCAGTAACCAATCCGCGGTCGCCCGGGATACCCCGGTCGACCGGACCTGTCTGAAAATTGTTTTTCTAATTTAAATAAAACTTAGTAAAATTCTTTTAATTTTCTCAATATCATTTTGCAAAATTCTCTAACAAATAGTCCCTTAGACAAGAGGCATCACCGATTGACTCAAGCTAGTATTCAAAGTAGCCATACTGGATAAGCTTCCTACTCAGTAATGGTGGAACATCATTTGGGTCATTGCATCATGAAGGGTCAAGGACCTTATGATACAATAATGTATGTCATGCATCTCAAAGCTTATACGCTACAAGCAATAGCAATCTAACTTGTGCATTCTATTATTTTCTGTTTTCTTTTGTTCCTGTTGTCTATCACTGGCTTATTGCAATCTGTAATAGCATAGGCACCATTTTCTGATGTTTGGATGCATCCCATGTTCTTAATATGATAGTAGAATAAGTTTAGTATAATTTGGTTTAGTATTGTTTGTGCGTACATCTCTTTTTCCTTAAATTTTTTATCAAGTTTTTCAGCATACAGTGCTTCTGGAATTCCTAGCAAGCTTGCCCTAGAGAAAAAAAAGATTGGATTTATTTGTAGCATCAAATTGAAAAAGCAAATGACATGGATTCAAATCTATCTGTAATTGGTATATCTATGGTTTCATCTTAGAGAAAGAAGGCAAAATAAACCTGTATCTCCCACAGCTCCTTGCCCAAGATTCTTGAATGGTGAAGCTTCTCTATCTACTTGAACCATATCTTCTAATCTTTAAAAACAAATGTAAAATACAATATATAAATGATAATGCATGGGCACAATATGTATATAGATTTGCATTAAGATAGACTTGTGTTTAGTGAAGCTCAGTTATTAATATTAGGTATTAGGTAAGAAGCATCCACTGTACCTATTATTTTCTTCTCTGCTATTCCTTGCACATGCTTCACAACCACGCTCTTTTTCTCTGACTTCTGTGTTCAAATTAGTAATAACAGTATCCTGAAATTTTTGTAAGATAACTCCCAAGCTCTGGATCTCAAAACGCAATACCTGAAACTTCAATGCTTTTAGGAAATTTATCACTAAGTAAACATTATCAGAGAGAGGTTAAGGCCAAATTGAAATTTAGAAAGAAACCTGGTTCTCTGCAGTTAAATTCTGTATAATCTCTTCCTTCATTGATAAGGATTTCTGAAGGTAATGGCCATAAGGATAAAACACTGGATTCGAAACATTAACAGGATAGTAGAAGTCATCACTTTGGAAATAAATACCGCAAGTATCTTCTCATTTCTCAGCAAAGTTTAAATGGATATCTCGTCTATTTGTGGCTCAAGGTTGCAGCTAACTTTTGCTTCCTTAAGCTGTTCTTTCAGTTCCCAAACAATGCCATCCTTTCTGCGAAGCTCATCCTGGTTATTTCTCAGCATATTTTCCAGGAATGAAATCTTTTCTGCAGCAAAAAGGTTAAGTAATTGCAGGCAGGACCTTATAACAAACAGCATATCAAGTCTGATTAAATCTAGTCTAGCTCAACAATAAAAAGTGCTTGAGGTTTTAATATTAACGTAAGAAAACTTCTTGAACTTCCCATCAAGCAACTATGCTTTCCACCTCCACCAATTACTATCTACCTAGTGCCCATTAATATAACAGATAAAGTGACAAGAGTTACTTTTTATTTGCAGAACATGCCAAAAGAACTACTTAATTAAAATTTTCAGACTAATTTTGGTTCAAGTTAAAACATGTTAAGTGCAATATAAATAATAAGGGTATGATATTTCATAAGTTTTTGGTAGAATAGAACTCTACCGTATACACCTCGCTTTTGCAGAGGCTCCTACAACTACAGGTTCTTTGGCAAATAATTTAACAGGGATCAGAATCCGGCAAAGGTATTTCAAACACAGGCCCAGTTAGCCCACTTGGTGTATCGCATAAGCATGAAACAACATTTTGATGCCTCATTTAAGAGTCTCAATTCTGGTACAGAATTGTCACTAGGGAAAGTTGCAAGGGATTGCCAAATGGAGAAATATTTCCAAAGTTCAATCCTAAGTTTCAAATGGAAAAATGCTTTTTAAAAGCCAACACACTAACTTAGTCAAATCAGTTTAAACAACTGTTGAGCTAGAGTTTAAACACAAATCTAAAGTTTCTTGGCCCTTTAGGGCCATTTTGTAATTTATATTCTGATTGATATAATGAGGGGAAAAGACAAGTCGCGAAGAAAGACTTGAACTCCCATACCCAAGCATTCTTGTGGTTTGTTTGTGTGCCCTATTCTCTCTTCTTCTCCAATTCAAGGAAAGTTGACATGATTGTGTTGGGAGTTGGGACACAGAACTCACTGGTTTAGCAAAATGGAGTTGAAAGAACAGCAGTACATGAGCTGAAAATTTGTATGACAACTTCATGTTTGGGATTCTTTTCTTCACGAAAGGGTTTTGTATAACAGCTAGCTGATCAAAGAAGTGGTTGCACCTATTTAGGGATTCTTTTCTTCAATTGAAGTTCATGTACGATGACGAACACTCCATACTTGTGTCGTAGTTCGGTCAACTACTCCTGCTAGGGCCTCCCAAGATAATACAGAGTAGATATATTCCTTAATGAGTGGATCTGTATGGGTCCAAAAGAGGAGATCAAAATTGTATAATTATCTTTTGTGATTTCTTTCCTTCAGGGCAGAAGTTGCAGTAGAAACATATTAACTCATTTTTAGAGGACTTCAAGGAAGGAAAATTCCAAATAATTAACTGCTATGAATCTTTCACTTCATCATATAGAGGTAGTTAATTCAATTCCTATAGTGAGATCACCAATGCGCGTAAGATTGATGAATTATTACAATGCAGAGATTATCATCTTCATAGTGATCTGTAGTCCTAAGTGAAATCATAATTAGCTAATAACGAGGATTTTTATTTTATTTTTAAATTGACAAATATTAATAACGAGGATTTGAACTTACCAAAAAAATCCTTTTCAAATGTCGAAATCTTGTCCATTTTCTTCTTCAATCCAGCCACTGGAAAGTGTATGTAGAGTTAAGGAAGAAAATGATGCCATAATTTTCATCAAAAGATCATGACAGATGTAAGATCCAAGCGGGCCAATGCCACAGGAGCTTCACTAATTATAAATTGAACATAGACATGTAAATAGTAGTAGTTTCGTAAATTACGTGCCTACTTTCTCTTTTTCATTCACAAGACATTGCACACTGTCCACAACTTGCTTCACAGCAACAGCTTCCTTTTCTATCGAGTCAAATAATAAAAAATGTGTTTGTAACTTCTCTGAAAGAACAGCAAGCTTTCTATCTCTTGTCTCAATGGAATGTTTAAGCTCACAAGTAGAATCCTGCATATAAATGTGCATCAAAAAATATGGAATGGTTTCTAATCCAGAGTGGAACACATGATAAATTAAAGCATTCGCATGGCATGAAGATTCAACTGTGTAAAATACAGTGATTTCTGCTAGCAGAGGACTTATCAAATGAAAGGATGATGCATACTTGGCACAGGTTAGATTTGATAAGGGAATATTCATCAACATGATATATCCTTTAAACTGTAGGAAAGCAGAATGATATGCATAGATTGAAGATGAAGAAAAAACATCTTAAAGAACATGGGAAAAACTTAAAAACAGAATACAGACAAAACACTAACAGATTGCAGCATATCCCATGACTCATCATGTCAACACCTCAACCAGAAAACTGCACTTTTGAGTATGAAGTAGGTGCCCAAACATGTAACAGCTATCTGTGAAACTTAGGGAATTTTTTCACTCAAGAATTCGAGGTAATGCATGATGTTCGGAACTAATAGCATCATGAAGAACATAAGCAACTTTGTATTTGACAACATTATCTTGACCGCAAATCAAGGTGACATAATGAACCTTTCACTACTTTCAATTTATATGTAATTAAATTTGCACCTTATATAGCTAATTTCATATGGAGCAATTTATTATTTATGATTATGATAGAAAAGAAAAGAAAAAAAAACCACCATAGAGATTCCAAACAAAGGAAATTGCAAACCTCGTAACGGCTTACAAAAGTCTCTCTTGATTGAAGTAGGCTATCTATAGTTCCCTTTAACTCCTTTTGCTTCTTTTCTTGCAATGCGTTGTCATTCTCAAGGTATTTCACCTGCAAATGATGAAATGCACTGTCACCCATGGCTTAACACTACAGGGGATACTGATCACCAATGTTTTGAATAAGGAAGCAAAGACTGAAGCAGTAAAGTGGTGCCTTAGGTCAAATTTGTTCCATAGAAGGTCTGTATTCTGTAATATGACGTCATAAATTGAACTAAAAACGTCTGGTCTAGACCAATCATACCGCCAAGTGGTCCTATGTTTTCTGGGGTTTTGATAATCCATGACCAATTTTGTTCCAGTCTGGATGGAAAGGTAAATTCGGTCCAGCTCTTAAACACATCATGACATTGCACCTATTTGCTGCTTCTACAATAGTCTTAATTTCTAATTCTATGCTAGATCATGTTATGTGCAACAGCATGGTTCATTACATAAACTTAGGTTGGTAATATATGATGTAAATTAGCACTTTATCACTTCTTCCTGATTATCTCATATACAATCTAGCAAGAATGGAGCTGCATGTAAAAAAAAAAATAGTGGGCCAAACCTTTCCATCAACGCTTTTTCCCTAAGCATTCTAGAAAACTTTGATTGAGGACCACCAAAACGAAAAGAAAATTATAATAGGCGATATTATAGTAGGCTTCCTTTAAGCTTATTCAGGTTAGCCGTTCAAGTCTACACGTGATGAACATATGCTTTTCACCAACTCATGTATATACAAAGTGAACCATAAATATTACTGACAATGTCAAATTAGAGAAAATCCTCAGATTCGAGAGCTGACATCAGACTGAAATGTCATGTTGCAAATCAATTGTAAGCCATTAAAGTTCCCCTCCAATTCTCATGCTCATGGACTAAATATTAAAAATTCGAAACAATACACACAACATCCTCTCTTCTAAAGTTTCCTTTTATCATTACAAAGATTCTAGATTTCTAACTCACGCTGTCACGCATACGTAGATACAATTTCAATTTCAACTAAATTCATATTTTGGATTGAAATTTGAACACTAAAAAACACAACTCCAAGTATACAAATCAGTCGAAAAATCATTCCAAAAGAAGAAAATCACCATAAATATAATACTCATACCAATAACTCCACAGATCGCACCTTATAATCAAATTGAATTCAAAATGACATTCACTGACCTTGTTTTCGAGATTATGTTGCATCTCATGGCACAAAGCTAACTCCGCTTGCATTTCCTGAAACTTTCGACCTAATTCCACTTCATTTTGCTTTTGTTTCTAAATCAACCATCAGAAATAGTAAGATCTAGGAACAGGTAGGAAAAATACAAAAGCAGAATCAGATTACTCAAAAGAAAATGAAAATTACACAAAAAAAAAAAGGAAAAATCAAATAAATCGCTTCAAAGCAACCTGGATTAGAAGGTGGAGTTCTTCTCTGGCACGCTGCTCTTTTTCCTGAGATTTGGAGAGATCAAAGAGATGATGAGAAAGGAAAAGAGACAAAGAAAGAAGAGATTAGAGCAATTAGGGCAAGAAAAGAGTATTACCTTGAGATCTCTGGCTTCGAAGATTAGGGCAAAAAGCTGGAGCTTGAACTTGGATAGGCTCAGAAGCTCCATTTTCTCTCTGGGTTTTCAAACTTCCTAAATACCCGCGCTCTACGGATTTTATATAGGACGAGTATTTCCGATACGGAGGAATCGGCCGGTACGATATGGCTACTCGTTTAGGTCCTCCCCGAGGACGGGCCGGACCGTTCATCAGGTGGGCCCGAGTCTAAAATCTAGCTGTCTGATTCAAAGATATTTATGTATTGAATCTGGACCGTGGATCAACTTCTTTATAATAGCACATTTGAAATGTTAGACATACTTCCTATTGGATGGTTCATACAGTTAGGGTATAAATTAAAACAATTTGTGATGGGTCCTACTTGATGAGTGGCTAGGATCAAGTAGATAAGCAGGGGTTTGGCGAGACCCCTAACAGTGTATCAAGATAAATGATCGTTTCGGTTTTGGGTGATTTCGGTGTCGGTCTCCACCGAAATCCGAAATTTCGGATTTCAGTCGAAATTTAAAACCATGATTATAACACATAAGACGGGTTCTGGTCTCCGCCAAACCCCAGCTTTCCTATCCCGAAAGGAAATAAAAAAAAAAAAAAACTCAAAATAGGTGACCTAACCGCACATAAGACGGGTTCTGGTCTCCGCCAAACCCCAGCTTTCCTATCCCGAAAGGAAACAAAAAAAAAAAAAACTCAAAATAGGTGACCTATCCGCCGCGGGAATAGACATACCCTACTCACCTTATTCATATGGGCTACTAGGGGACTAACAATGGTCTTCATTCTTGGCAATACTCAAGGCACGAAAGTGGTGAAAGAAGAAAAAAATTTCCAAGTTCTACAATATTTCATTGTTTGGTTGCTTCGTCTACCTCGCTCTCGCTCTCTAAATCCTTCATATGGTATTTGGACGATTGATGATTCATTGTTCATTATTTTTATCTGGCTGATCCTAATAAATCAATGGCTATAAAAGAATAGTACGATCTAGTGATCAAGATTTAATGGCTAAAGAAGCCACTGAGTACTGATGGGGTGTGAAAACACCAGCCTCTCACAGGCTGCCACCTGTCCCAGAGTAGGTGAGACTCAGCCTCTCACAGGCTGCCACCTGTTCAGAGTAGGTGAGATCCAGCCTCTCACAGGCTGCCACCTGTCCCAAAGTAGGTGAGACCCAGCCTCTCACAGGCTGCCACCTGTCCCAGAGTAGGTGAGACTCAGCCTCTCACAGGCTGCCACCTGTTCAGAGTAGGTGAGATCCAGCCTCTCACAGGCCGCCACCTGTCCTGGACACCTGTCCAGGACACCTCAACAGATTTTCCCTATAAATAGGGGACTAAAGCTCAGACTGATGGGTAATGCGAAAATCCCTTCTCTCCCTAAACTCTTAAGACATCTCCCCTTCACTCCTGCTCATACTGACTTGAGTGTCGAATGGCCTGTCCGGAGTAAAACCCGGTCTGGTCTTCTGACCTCGCTTGCCTTGTGCAGGACTAAGCACTCACCGCAGGACTCATACTCAACCTCCCTCGTCGCTCGCTCTCAGCTCTTACGCCACTGCTGTACCTGTTACCGATTTTTGGTCTAACAGATTGGCGCCATCCGTGGGACCAAGAACTAAAAGCTGTTCTTACATCTCACTTACAAAATGGCAGGGCGCAAGAGTGCGCGATTAGCTTCTGCGCAGAACGACCAAGCCGCGCTACCTCGCAGGACCCGGAGTGGTCGAATCGCCTCGATGGTAGTGGCAGCTTCTGCCGACCAAAGCCTTTCTCGCTCGGAGCATCACAATCCCGTGCCCACCTCGGAGCAAGTCCAAGCCCTCTTCCAGCAGATGACGGCCCTTGTTGGTCAGTACCAACAACTACTTCAAGCACCCCCTCCACCTCCTCCAGAGGCCCCGCGATCTGCCCAAGGAGTCCACAGGGGAGAGTCATCACGTCACGGGGAGGGCAGAACTCATCACTCCGCTAGACAAGTTTATCGCCCCATAGTGAGGCACGCCCAGACAGAACCTCATCACCGCGAAAGATCGCGGTCTCGCTCCACGCAGAGGCGCCGGCCTCACGAAGATCGTTTGCCACCGGCAAAATCTCGACCTCGTCGTAGGAGTCCGGAAAGTCAGTCCGGTTCTGCGGCAAGCCCATTTGTGGGAAGAATCAGGTCCCCAGACCGCAGAACGGATCCGCTGCTACAGAGAATGGAGGAGATGAACCACCGGATAGAGGAATTGGCGAAGGATCAGAGCCGGCCCGCCTCTAGAGCGTTCTCAAGCAGAACGCCATTCACTAAGGATGTCCTGAGTGCTCCAGCACCCAGAGGATTTAAGATGCCTGCCGTCCCTCAGTACGACGGCACTACCGATCCCGTGGATCATCTGGAAACATTTAGAACAATGATGCTCCTCCACGGCGCCTCCGACGGCTTCATCTGCAGAGCCTTCCCAACGACGCTCACTGGCGCGGCAAGAGACTGGTACTCCAGGATCAAACCAAACTCCATCAACAATTTCGACGATTTTGGAGAGGACCTCGTCCGCCACTTCATGAGCAGCCGCAGGCCAAAGAAAACAACAGCTTCCCTGATGGCCTTGCGACAGGAAGACAATGAGCCCCTGAAGGTGTTCGTCCGCCGCTTCAACAGGGAGGCACTACAGGTGCCCAATTTAGATCCCTCAGCGGCTATGAACGCACTCCTCACCGGTGCAAGATCTGATGATTTCCGTCGAGCGGTGGCTCGGCAAAATCCGCACTCACTGGCGGATCTCATGGCCGGGGCAGAAGAGTACATAACAGTGGAAGAAACACTGGCAGCTCTTAATTCAAACCGGAGGATAACCTCTGAAGAGAAGAATCTGCCTAAACAGCGTAGGGAGGATAAACCTCCCAGGAAAGAGAAGTCTCCACCCCCTCAGAGAAGAGAAGAGAACTTCACACCTCTCAATACCTCTAGAAAGCACATACTGGCAGCGATCAGTGAGGAGGAGTTTGTGAAGTGGCCGCCCAGAATGATCTCCAAAGGAAACAGAAGAGATCCTTCAAAGTACTGTCGGTTCCACAAGGACCACGGCCATGACACAGAGGATTGCTGGCAGCTCAAGGGAGAAATTGAGCAGCTGATCAGCCGGGGTTATTTGAAAAAATACATCCAGAATGACGGCCGCACCCAAGGGCGCAAAGGAAAGAGTCCCCAGGGCCGTAGCCCTCGAAGATCACCGCAGCCCCCTCCTCAGGATAAGACTTCTCAGGTCACCGACGCGCAGCCTGAGGCACCCCGATCTCAACCAAGGGGGGTTATCAATACAATCATGGGCGGACCAGCCGCCGGGGGCACCTCCTCTGCTGCTCGAAAAGCATATGCACGGCAAGTTAACGCCGTTCACACAACCAGCAAAAAGTCAAGAACGGAGAATGAGATCTCCTTCTCAGACGCAGATCTGGACAGCCTTATTTTGCCCCACGACGATGCATTGGTGTTAACCATGCTCGTTGCCAACTGGGAGGTAAAGAAAATTCTTGTGGACAACGGGAGCTCAGCGGATATTCTATACTACCATGCCTTCGAGAAAATGATGATAGGCGACGACCGTCTAAGGCCGGCGAACTCAGATTTGTTCGGCTTCTCCGGAGAGGTCGTAAAAGTGGTAGGGCAGATTGAGCTCCCCGTTCTTGTCGGAGACCCACCTCGTCAAGCATTCGCCATGGTTAACTTCCTGGTAGTGAAGGCCACCTCGGTCTATAATGCTATCTTGGGACGGCCAGGCCAGAATCTGATCCGAGCAGTCGCCTCAGCCTACCACCAAAAAATGAAATTCATAACCCCTAATGGTGTGGGGGAAGTTCGCGGAGATCAGCCTCAATCAAGGGAGTGCTATGCAATGGCACTGAAAGGAAAAAACGCAGTGGAATCACTGCCAATCGAACTGCTTGATGTAAGGGACGAACTCAGGGGTACTCAACCCGCTGAGGACCTACTCTCCATCCCACTGTGCCCGGAGGACGGTGAGAAAGTCGCTCTGATCGGTTCCTCCCTTAGTAGTAGCATTCAACATCAACTCACCGAGTTTCTCCAGGGCAATGCAGATGTCTTTGCATGGGTTCCTGCCGATATGCCCGGCATCGATCCAGAGATCAGCACTCATAGGCTTGGTGTCGATTCAACCTGCAGACCGGTGAAACAGAAAAGGAGACACTTTGCTTTTGAAAGGCGACAGGCAATAAAAGAAGAAGTGGAGAGGCTTCTGAAGGCTGACTTCATTCGCGAGATTCGATATCCGGACTGGCTAGCAAATGTAGTCCTAGTCAAGAAGACTAATGGAAAGTGGAGAACCTGCGTCGATTTTACTGATCTGAATAAGGCTTGTCCCAAGGACAGTTACCCGCTCCCGAAGATCGATCAGCTCATCGACGCCACAGCGGGTCATGAACTGTTGAGCTTCATGGACGCCTTCTCCGGATATAACCAGATCAGGATGTACGAATCGGATATACCAAAGACCTCATTCGTCACAGATCAAGGGACTTATTGCTACCGAGTCATGCCCTTCGGCCTCAAAAACGCCGGAGCTACTTATCAAAGGCTGGTGAACAGACTTTTTCAGAACCAGATCGGCCGAAATATGCTGGTCAAAAGTCGAAGCGCACAGGACCACGTGTCTGATCTCAGAGAAACATTTCAGGTCCTCAAGAAGCACAACATGAAACTCAACCCCACCAAGTGCACCTTTGGTGTCAGTTCGGGGAAGTTCTTGGGATTCATGGTGAGTCAGCGAGGGATAGAAGCAAATCCCGAGAAGATCAGAGCTGTGGTAGAGCTTACCGCCCCAAGAACCATCAGAGAAGTTCAGTGGCTCACGGGAATGATAGCGGCGCTGGGTCGCTTCATCTCCAAATCGGCGGAGAGATGCCTGCCTTTTTTCAGTGCGGTTAAGGGCCTCAAAACTGCGCCCTGGACGGAAGAATGCCAGATTGCCTTCGACGAGCTGAAAAGGTATCTGTCCTCCCCGCCATTATTAACAAAGCCGGAGCCAGGTGAGGAATTATTTCTATATCTCTCCGTTAGCTCCACGGCACTGGCAGCTGTCCTCGTCCGCGAGGAGCACCGCCAGCAAAAACCAATCTATTATGTCAGCAAGGTTCTTCACGACGCAGAAACAAGGTACCAGCGGGTCGAGAAATTGGCTTACGCGCTGGTAATGGCTGCAAGAAAATTAAGACCGTACTTTCAAGCTCATACTGTAAAGGTCTTGACTGACCAGCCGCTCCGGCAAGTACTCCATCGACCAGATATCTCCGGACGACTTGTGAAATGGGCCGTAGAGCTGAGCGAGTTCGACATCCAGTACGCTCCAAGGCCAGCCATCAAGGCCCAAGTACTGGCAGATTTCGTAGCAGAGTGCACCATCCCCCAGCAAGTCGCCGACCCTGAAACGGTACAACTCCCAGTTGCAGAGAAAGCGGTTCCTGACGAATGCATAGCAGAAACTCAGACAGAAATCTTGCAACCCCTGGCAGAGCAGGACTCCATGACCAGCACACCAACTTGGGAAGTATATGTCGACGGTTCTTCAAATAAAAACGGCTGTGGAGCAGGCCTCATCCTCACTGGGCCTGAGGAGTTCACTGCGGATTATGCTCTGAGATTCGGATTCCGTGCGTCCAACAATGAGGCAGAATATGAAGCCCTCCTTGCCGGAATGAACCTAGCAATTCAGACCGGCGCCCGGAAATTAAAAGCATACTGCGACTCACAGCTGGTAGCAAATCAGATCCAAGGGGTCTACGAAGCCCGAGATGAGCGTATGGTTAAGTATCTTGCTAAGGTTCATCAACTCTCCAGCCGGTTTGCCAGTTTCGAGGTCATCCGAATACCGCGGACAGAAAATGCCAAAGCAGATGTACTGTCGAAGCTGGCTGCTTCTGGATACACCACTCTTGGAAGCATACGTATGGAATTTCTACAAAGATCTAGCATCGAAAGGGAAGCCGCAGATATAATGCAGGTGGAGAACGAGCCGTGCTGGATGGATGAGATCATTCATTACTTACGGGACGCGAAACTTCCCGAAGATAAGAAGGAAGCCCGTAAGGTGATACAGAGAGCCGCCCGATTCTCCCTCAGCGGTGACATTTTGTATAAAAGGTCCTACACTCTCCCGTACCTGAAGTGTCTGGGACCAAGTAACGCCGCGTACGCATTGCAAGAGACTCATGAAGGAATCTGTGGAGAACATCTGGGGGGCAAAGCCCTGGCGATCAAGGTACTCCTCAGAGGATTGTATTGGCCCACCATACGACAAGACGCGCTGAATCTGGTTAAAAAGTGCGAGAGGTGCCAGAAATTCTCCCCCACCATCCACCAGCCTGCTGTGGCGATGGCCCCAATTATCAGTCCACTCCCTTTTGCAGTATGGGGGATGGACATTCTTGGTCCTTTTCCACCGGCTTCCGGAAAGCGCATATTCGTAGTAGTGGCAATCGACTACTTCACCAAGTGGGTGGAGGCAGAACCTCTAGCCCAGATCACTGAGCAGAATATACAGAATTTCTTCTGGAAGGCAGTGGTCTGCAGATTTGGGATTCCCCGTGCCTTAATCACAGATAACGGCAAACAGTTCGACTGCCGGAACTTTCGGAAGTTCTGCTCTGACCTAAAGATTGAACAGAGATTCACTTCGGTTGCTCACCCCCAGACCAATGGGCAAACGGAAGTAACCAATAGGATCTTGCTTCAAGGGATAAAGAAAAGGCTGGATGAAAAGGCTGGCCGATGGGCAGATGAGCTCTACCATGTTCTGTGGGCTTACCGCACCACTCCTCGCACGACGACTGGTGAATCGCCATTCAACCTCTCTTTTGGAACTGAAGCCGTGATACCTGTTGATATAGGCACCCCATCTCCCAGAGTCATCAGTTTCCATGAGCAACTGAACAGCGACGGACTCCGCGCCAACCTCGACTTATTAGAAGAAATCCGGGAGGAATCTCGAATCCGGGTCGCCGCTTATAAGCAGAAGGTGTCGAATTATCACGACTCCAAAATCCGCCCCAGAGAATTCAGGACAGGGGATCTGGTCCTGAGAAAGGCAGCCGTCTCCCAGCCGACGAAAGTAGGGAAACTTTCCCCAACTTGGGAGGGACCCTATCGAGTGAAGGAAGTTATCCGGCCAGGAAGCTACAGGCTAGAGACACTGGAGGAGCACCTATTACCTCATGCATGGAACTCCAAAAACCTCAGGAAATATTATCAGTAGTCGAATTATCCGGCGTGAAAAGGTGATCTTGTAAATTTGTATATTTGTTGTTATGAATAAATAATCTTCTTGCAAATTCAGTGTCATTTTTATATCTGGAAACCCAGTTCACAAAACTTGGGTACTCACTGGAAACCCAGTTCTTAAACTTGGGTACGCACTGGAAACCCAGTTCACAAAACTTGGGTACTCACTGGAAACCCAGTTCTTAAACTTGGGTACGCACTGGAAACCCAGTTCACAAAACTTGGGTACTCATTGGAAACCCAGTTCTTAAACTTGGGTACGCACTGGAAACCCAGTTCACAAAACTTGGGTACTCACTGGAAACCCAGTTCTTAAACTTGGGTACGCACTGGAAACCCAGTTCACAAAACTTGGGTACTCATTGGAAACCCAGTTCTTAAACTTGGGTACGCACTGGAAACCCAGTTCTTAAACTTGGGTACGCACTGGAAACCCAGTTCTTAAACTTGGGTACTCACTGGAAACCCAGTTCTTAAACTTGGGTACGCACTGGAAACCCAGTTCACAAAACTTGGGTACTCACTGGAAACCCAGTTCTTAAACTTGGGTACGCACTGGAAACCCAGTTCACAAAACTTGGGTACTCACTGGAAACCCAGTTCACAAAACTTGCGTACTTGTTAAAAGACCAGTTCGTCGCAATTCGACCATCAACGGCCTCACTCACAGGTTATCAAAATAAAAGGACAAAGTCAAGCAAATCACTCAGCTGAGAAGTATCAGAGACAGACAAATTTCATTGATCAGAATGTGGGGCCTCGAGGGCCATTACAAAATTCACTTTAAACATGCTGGTAAAAGCTGTAGGGTCTCAAGGACCATTACAAAAAGAGGTCAAAACAAAGACAAAACAAAAAAAAAAAAAATCTCTAAGCATCTGGAAGAGAGGTGATGTCAGCAGGAGTATCAGCAGGAGTATCTGGCTCCTCATCAGTAATCTTCGGCCTGGCAGGGAGAGTCATGTTCTGCATCAATAGATTTGGATTGCAGGCCTGGAGCTCCTGGAGGCAGTCGTAGTATCCAAGACTGTAAGCCTCGCTCGACAGGCTGAAAAGTTCAGCCTCCTTTGCCTCTGTGGCCTCTTTTACTGCCTTCTCCTGCCTGTCAGTGGCCCTTCCTCTTTGAGCCTCCATGGCTTCAGCAGCCTTGGCCAGTTTCCTCTTCTCTGCGGCCAGATCTTCTTTTAACAACTTCTTCTCCTCCTCTATTCGCCCAATGCTCGTTTGAAGCTCCTGCACCTCAGCGGCCAACTTTCCGTTCACCTCTTCAGATGAAGTAATGGCTTGGGAGAAGCTCTTACTCTTCTCCTTGAGGTCATTATAGTATAGCAAGATCTGAAGAAAGAACAGAAAGAAACAGGCATCAGTATGGTGAAAGGAAGAAATGGGCAGAAAGTTAGCAAATCAAAGCACTACTTCCTTACCTGGTAAGCGGAGGACAACACAGCCTCCTCTCCTGTAGCTGGCGGCTCGTAAAGGACCTGTTGCTTGTCCTTCTGCAGCAAACACTTGCTCATAAGCTCTGCTGCTACCCGGCTCTCGCCTAAGGCAGTGTCATCCTTCAGAACGGCCCAATTGGGTCGAAAGACTTGCTCACTAATCCCCGCAGGAGGGCGAGCCCCAGAACCGGCTCCGGTAGAAGCACCACCGGACTTAGAAGAGCCACCGCCCTGAGCAAAGGGGCCTACTAGCTTCACCTTAGTCTTGGGCCTCTGGGATGGGGGAGGAATGCCCTGTGACGGGGCCGGACTCCCCAGCACAGTCGCTTTTCTCTTCTGACGCTCCTGCTGCGCCTGTTGAGCACCTTCTTGTGCCCGCGGTTGAGCTCCCTGCCTGATTTTCTCGACGGTTGATTGTTTCTTCATCTCTGCAAGACAAATGAGCAGCCAACGGTCAGAAGCAAGTATATAAAAAAATAAACAGATTGCATAGACAAGTCTAGCTACATACGTTCTGGAGTCGCGGCACTCACGCCCAGCCCGACCAGAATCGCCTCTTCAGAAAACTCCTTACAACGGATGAGGCCCGATTGCTCAATCTCCTTCCGCATCAAGGCGAATGTTATACTGTCCTCACCTTCGAGGAGCGGCTTTCGACTCAGTTTTGAGGTATCTGGAGTGTCCCACACTAGAGGGACGGACCAGGGCTCACTGGCCTCCTGATCCACAACATAGAAGAATCTGTTCTTCCACGAGTGAATCGACGAAGGAATGCCAGTGATTATCTTCCGTTCAGGGCGCTGGCTAATGTAGATCCAGCCCCCTTCTTTATGCTTCTTCAGGTGTGCACAAGCACGGAACAGTGACAAAGTCACGCTCCTCTCTAACCGACCGTGGACGAGGTATAAAAACCCAACTAATAATCTCCATGAGTTCGGAGCTACCTGGGCCGGGGCTAGTCCGTAGTATCGCAGCACCGCTGAGAAAAAGGGGTGCAACGGAAATCGGAGTCCTGCCCTCAGTGACTCCTCATAAATACAGAGATCCTGGCTCTCGTTGCAGGCTCTGTCTCCCTCTATAGCTGCCCTCAGCTCAAATCTCGGGGGCACACAGTATTTATCCCTGATATCTCCCAGCATAGACCTGGTGAGGTAGTTCTCCTCGACTAGAGCTCGCAAGTTGTATTTTGGATCGGCATCCATCCGCGCTCTAGCGATCACCTCCACGGCCCGGCCAGGAAGGAATGTTGTGGACGCTTCAGCAACGTCGCTCTCAACACTCCCTCCTGCTCGCGGGAGACTGCCAGTCAAGGGTGGAGTGGCATTCAGATCTAAGATCACTTCATCCCTATCCCCTCCGTCGTCACTATCTACAAGGTCTATCCTATCAGACGGACTAGCCAAAAAAGGCTCCTGAGGCATCCTAAACTCCGAAATACTGCTAGTGGAGGACCCCGTACCGGACTCGGAATCGGAAGTACTATCAGACATAGTAAAAGGAAGGGCTGAGAGGAATACCGGTGAGTGGAGCTCTTAAAAGATCTTGGAACGCGACTGCGAGCTACGGGCTGCGAACTGCGATCTGCGGACTGCGAGCTGCGAACTGAGAAGTGGAAACTCCCAGAGCAAGAAGAGAAAAAAGATGAAAGGTAAAAAGTAAAAAGTGAAGGGGGGTAAACCTCCTTATATAGTTTTTCGGAGGCGGTGGGGTAATAAATGCGATGCACGCATCTCGAGGCCATCCGGATTGCGCCACGTGTCCCCTATTTATGACGGACACATTCTCCCACCATCAATACGATCAAGCACGCGCGTAAACATTCACGTCCCAAAGGTGGATCTCCGCACTCCGCACTCCGCACTCCGCACTCCGCACTCGGCATTCAGTCCGGAAAAAACCGTACTGGATATAACGCGTTCTCACAAGACGACAAAAAACAGTCCGGTCCGCACCGGACTGGCCGCTAGAAGACAAAATTCAGTCCGGAAAAAACCGTACTGGATATAACGCGTTCTCACAAGACGACAAAAATCAGTCCGGTCCGCACCGGACTGGCCGCTAGAAGACAAAATTCAGTCCGGAAAAAACCGTACTGGATATAACGCGTTCTCACAAGACGACAAAAATCAGTCCGGTCCGCACCGGACTGGCCGCTAGAAGACAAAATTCAGTCCGGAAAAAACCGTACTGGATATAACGCGTTCTCACAAGACGACAAAAATCAGTCCGGTCCGCACCGGACTGGCCGCTAGAAGACAAAATTCAGTCCGGAAAAAACCGTACTGGATATAACGCGTTCTCACAAGACGACAAAAATCAGTCCAGTCCGCACCGGACTGGCCGCTAGAAGACAAAATTCAGTCCGGAAAAAACCGTACTGGATATAACGCGTTCTGTGAAGCATTAGGAGCCAGTCCGGTTGAAGCCGTACTCCGGACTGCGAACTCCCAACTCCGGACTCCGGACTGCGAACTCCGGACTGGATATTTGACTCTGTGAAGCATTAGGAGCCAGTCCGGTTGAAGCCGTACTCCGGACTGCGAACTCCCAACTCCGGACTCCGGACTGCGAACTCCGGACTGGATATTTGACTCTGTGAAGCATTAGGAGCCAGTCCGGTTGAAGCCGTACTCCGGACTGCGAACTCCCAACTCCGGACTCCGGACTGCGAACTCCGGACTGGATATTTGACTCTGTGATGCGCCAGAAGCCAGTCCGGTTGAAGCCGTACTCCGGACGCCGGACTGCGAACTCCGAACTCCGAAATCCGGACTGCGAACTCCGGACTCCGTGCTAAATTCTTCGATTCACCCCCGAACAACGTCTCCCCATCCAGAAAAACGAGTGATCACACTTTCCCAAGTCCTTCAATGACTTGGAAAACTGGGGGGCAACTGATGGGGTGTGAAAACACCAGCCTCTCACAGGCTGCCACCTGTCCCAGAGTAGGTGAGACTCAGCCTCTCACAGGCTGCCACCTGTCCCAGAGTAGGTGAGACTCAGCCTCTCACAGGCTGCCACCTGTTCAGAGTAGGTGAGATCCAGCCTCTCACAGGCTGCCACCTGTCCCAAAGTAGGTGAGACCCAGCCTCTCACAGGCTGCCACCTGTCCCAGAGTAGGTGAGACTCAGCCTCTCACAGGCTGCCACCTGTTCAGAGTAGGTGAGATCCAGCCTCTCACAGGCCGCCACCTGTCCTGGACACCTGTCCAGGACACCTCAACAGATTTTCCCTATAAATAGGGGACTAAAGCTCAGACTGATGGGTAATGCGAAAATCCCTTCTCTCCCTAAACTCTTAAGACATCTCCCCTTCACTCCTGCTCATACTGACTTGAGTGTCGAAGGGCCTGTCCGGAGTAAAACCCGGTCTGGTCTTCTGACCTCGCTTGCCTTGTGCAGGACTAAGCACTCACCGCAGGACTCATACTCAACCTCCCTCGTCGCTCGCTCTCAGCTCTTACGCCACTGCTGTACCTGTTACCGATTTTTGGTCTAACAAGTACCATAATTTTAAAATAAAGCTATTTCACAATATTGAAGCTTTAAATTTTCGTGATACATTACCCAATATATTACAACATTTCAAAACATTGTCAAAATATTATGAGATATTAGCCAACGCATCGATATCGAAGGTATATGTTGACATCAATCTATATCAGAATATTGGCCGATATTTCCCGCTATTTAAAAATATGTGATATATTATACAATATATCAAAACTATCGCGGAGATGCACCATAGATATAGTTTCAGTGGGCGATAGTTTCCTCAACGACAATAAATTCAAACTCAAAGATCTTATTTCTTCATCTTGTAGTGAACTAGTGATGCGGTGAATAATTGCGATGACCAATGATGGTGGGCCCATTTATTATCATATTGCCGTACTTTGATAGCGGGAAGAAAGATAAATGTCGAATGTGTAAAATTTGAGAGAATTTCTATTATTCTTGGATGATATACAATAGAGCTCAAGGTGTGCTTATATTGAGCACATATATGATAAACATAGAAAGAGATCAAGCAAACTATGGAAAGATATAATGATGGAATATTCTAATGTAATCTACTTACTAATTATATCTAGCTGCCTATTTTAGTGGGTTGCCTCATTAACCAACTTGCCTAATCTCCCACAAGAAGATCTAACGGTGAGATCTACACCTAATCCAACTGTGGATCTCACATATTCTAACAGAATGCGAAACTAGAGCGCCCATAAAAATGACAGAAAGTATAATAAAGAACCCACCTATACTTTCGTATAGCCTCCACAAGTAGGCCACATTCATACTCTCATATAAACCCATAACTCCACTCAGTACTCTCATGTGGGCCGACAAAGTAGCTAGGCACCATTCATTCTCACGGGGGCTAACAAGTAGGCCCCTCTATTTCTTCACTCTATCGTTTGGGCTAGTTTCCACTTCTCGAGATAAACATATCTTGATATAATCCACACGCAGGTAAGTCCCAAACAATCATAAAGGCAAGTGCAAGGGTATGCTTAACAAATTGTGATCTTGTATTCTTGTGATCATTTACATGAGTGAAACGAGTGAGTACTCCCAGGATTCAAACAATGCAGACTCGAGCTAATCTCAAATTTTAGTTTGCACTGCTAGTGAGCTAAGTTGTGATTTAGTTTGCAACATTCCTTGAAGTTGCAATTCGAGTTAGAGCGTGACTATTATTTCAATGTGACCTAAAACTAACATCCACAACATTACTTAGCACCTCATGCTTAATATAAAAATATCGTGATACTAATCTACAAGCTTGCAAGTCCCTATCAATCACAAAGGTGGATACAGGGTTACCCTTAACGCCTTATATACTTATGTGATCAAATCCACACGAGAGAAATGAGTGAGTAGGCCCTGGACCTGAATTACCCCATTCGAGACCCAATTAAATTGACACATGACCCAACCGACAAGCCATTGGCCCCCATCCATTGCACCGGTGGGAGCATAGTTTCAAAACTCCCCATTGTCATCATCAACTCTCTCGAGTCACCTCCTTTTTACTTCGGCCACATTCGTGTTTGAGTTTGCTGTCCAAAGTAATGATAGAGTCAACCAAGGACTCAGTTGCACTGTGCCAAGTTGACTAGGATTTGCTTTGGCTGCATTTTAACCCGCATCCTCGCTTTGAAACAATGGGTGAGAGTGAAAAGACTATGAATTTGCAAACTCCTGAGGACTACTGAACCAATTATCTCCCCCAATCTCTGAAGATAGGACCAAGGCATGGGGACCTTGGGGTGCTTTAATGGTGATTGGATGTGTCTTGTCAAATTGGATCTCCCCAAATGAGTTTGGCTTGAAACATACTTCAATTAGCGAGTTGAACAATGTGTTGTATCCCACCAAAATGCGTGTTCTTTTGAACAAACCTTTGTCTATCGTCTCATCTTATCTAGGTAGGTTCAAGCACTAAAAGACTTGGACATTTTGAGGAGGAAGCCAAGGTACCTTCCTACATAAAATGCTCATTGTGGTTAGAGAATGGGATGTATCATTTTCTACACGATTGAAGATTTGAACATCATGTCTACACGTCACTTCTCATACCTACCAAATAAAAATCATTTCGCTTATCCACGTGAAGTTATCGACAAACTCAATTCGCGGATATCGATGCGTCGTGTTTGGTGATAACGATATTACGAAATACTCTTCTCCCTGCTCTCACCAAATTTGTGAAAGTTACTTTAAAATCAGGCGTTTTGGCTAAAGAGGCAAAGGGTGGGCCCCATGATATTCATGGTGGGTCCACCATGCTCTCCCATGTTTTGATAATGACGCTTTACTTTCTTTAGGGGCTGTTTGGAAATCTATGGAATAGCAAAACTCAACTCAACAAAGCCTTTTTCCCAAACTAGTTGGTGTCGGCTAAATGAATCCTTTAGAAAAATTTCATGAAGAAAGTGAAATGAATCTACCCGACACTAATCCTAGCTATAGTCTGGTTGGAAATCTATGGAAAAGCACAACTCAACTCAACTCAACAAAGCCTTTTTCCCAAACTAGTTGGGGTCAGCTAAATGAATCATTTAGAAAAATTTCATGAAGAAGGTGAAAGGAATCTACCCGACTCTAATCCTAGCTGTAGTTGGGTTGGAAATCTGTGGAAAAAATTTCATGGAAAATGAATTTTCCAGTTATGGTATAACTTATTTTTGTATGGAAAATTTTCCAAAATTTTTTTTTCCTTACTTTCAAGGAAAGTTGCAGACCATGAATTTTTTCCCCCATAGAATATTATTTATCTCAAAGAATTTGTTTTACATAATTTTTTCCTAGAAAAGCATAAATTGAAGAGAGGAATGTTATTAATCAAATATGGGAGTCCAAATATCATTTCACTCTATATATAGATGATTCTTAAATATTTTTTCTCTATGGATGATTTGATAACTCAAAAAACTTTTTTCTAATAAAAATTTCATGTGACCTTTTTTTCTCGGAAAAATTGCCAATGGGGAACACCAAAATACAAGAATTGCCAATGGGGGACACTCTTTTGAAAATTTATAAAGGGGGTCAAAAACAGATTATCAAGTCTAAAAAGGGGTTATTAAGTACATAAACAGTGAAAACTTGACCAAAATGCCCCTAGTGGTTATCAAGTGTAAAAAGGGGTAATCAAGTATGTAAACAGGGATTATCAAGTTCATAAAGAGTTTATAACCCCTATTTAGAGTTGATAACCCCTTATGAGACTCAACAACCCTATTGAGAACTTGATACCCCCGGGAGAGATTTGATAACCTTGTTTAGGTTAGAGTTGTTAAATCATATGTAGACTTGTTAACAAGTTGATAACCCCCTTTTAGACTTGATAGCCCTTTCTTAGACTTGATAACCCCGAGAATTCCGTTTTCGACCCCAATTTATAATTTTTCAAAAGATTGTCCCACATTGGCAATTCTCCAATTTTGGTGTCCCCCATTTGCAATTTTTCCTTTTTTTCTAATATTTTTTCCTAATATTTATTTATTTCTGATATTTTTGAGAAATATTCGCTAGCTATTTTGTCTATTCTCTTCTCAAGTGAAAATCCCCATTTAGATTTTCTTATTGTTTAAATTTGGGAACAACACAATGATTCAATTCTCATTGTCAAACTTTATATGGGAAATTTTCTTTTTGAAAAATTTCAACAAGAAATTATGAGCAACTAATATCTTTTCAACTTTGAGGTCATGAGGTTTCAATAGAAAAAAAAATTCATGAAACGACATCCATACCCCTTTGTTTTACACTTATCTAATGACATCTTTGAGAACAATTCTCCAAAATCATTCATGGAGAGGAATTGTGGAATCACAAAATCAATGCAATGGAGTACGAATTCCTGTAACTCCTTTGTGCTCCATGAAAACCTTCTTGAAATAGGCATTTCGTACGGAAATATGGGCCCACATTTTTTTTACCAAACACCATTCTCATTCTCTAGGGCTCTGTTCACTTGCCTTCTTGAGAAAGGAAAGGAGAAGAAAGTAAGCCAAATTTTCCCGTGATTGGACATGATTTGACATTTTCCGCTGTTCACTTGTTTTCTCGGAAAAGCATAATTACACAGGTGGAAAATTTAAATAATGACGTGGAAAACCAACTTTCTTGCACTTTCCCTCTAAATTTTCTCACCAAAAGGGTGAGAAAATCACTTTCCTGAGAAAACCACTTTGCCTGCATACTTTCTTTTCTTTTCTCGGCCAAGTGAACAACGGAATTTTCTCACAAAAGGAATTTTCTCACAGATTCTTTTCCTTTCTTTTCCAGTTTTCCACGTCAGATTCTTTTCCTGCAGCTAGAAAACAAGTGAACAGAGCCTAGAGGGAAATTGCTCGAAAGAATGGTTACCAGAATGGATCATAAGCTGTTAGAATATGCTATAATAATAATTCTGAAGAGCTATCAAAGATGTGTCATTATCAACATTAGGGGGATTAAATATCATTTTTAATTTTTAATTTTTAGTATATGAGGGAATTTCCTTCTTTGAATAACTTTTAAATAACTTTCTTTGAATATCTTATTTAAGACATTATAGGCTAATTATTCCATTCTTCTCATGAGATTTCCTGCCAATTGTCGGCAGTCGGCTACCAATTTTTGCTCCCATGAATTCACTAAAATGACGGAATTTCCTTATTTTACAATTTGAATTACATTAAAGTTTTTCTTTGTTTAAGATTATGAGTCCAGAACCAATTATTGGACTCAAAATTAAACATAATTCTAAGTACAATAATTGGTTCATGACTCACAATCGGTTGTCATAATCTTAAACGAAACAGAGGCTAAATCTAAATCATACACGTTGAACGGTTCTTGCACTTTTGTGGATTAAATATGGGCCGTGGCTTTAACACTTAATTTACAACCACCCAATCCAAGGGGTATTTTATTTTTCTAGACTTCGGGACATCAACGGCTGATATAGGTCTCGACTTATCAATGATCCAGATGATCCAATGTGAACATTCCGAATTTTTTAGTATTTCGGATCATATCATCTGATCTTGACACACCTAATAACATATCAATCACTTCACAGCCGTCCGATTAATTTCGTGTTTTGGTCCACAAACACGCGTAAAATAGTACTTGGAACTCGTGATTTCTAGCAAACGCCGCACACAACGGAAACCCCCCATATTATGTTCCCTCTCTGCTCACGAGGTGGGCATGGGGGCGCAATGCGCACTCCTTTTCCGATCCGAAAAATCTCAGGTCCGCTAGCTAAAATGCGCACCCTTCTCGGCCTTTATATTTTTCTTAAAGACCCCTTTACCCTTCCAGTTCTGCTTTCAACGGTTCTCCGAAATTCCTTTCCCTTCCAAAAAAAAAAAAAAACAAGCTTTTGCTCAATTTCAAATGCAGACGAACTGGGAAAACCAGTTCATACACTCCATATATTTTTTCTAGGGTTTCAAAACAATGCATCACTGTGAGAATTCGAAGGAATGTGAAGAAGCTGGATGAGAGAAATTGGGGTTTTTGAAGTCTAGTGTGGTTTTTTCTTGCCAATTTAGGGTTTTAGAGATGGATCCCCCTTCTATGATACACGAGAGCTCATTCCATTCTTCTAACGCGGCGTCTTCGTACGGATTCTCGGATATTTGGCAGTTCCAGCTTGATTCCGGTGGTGATTCCGGCGGCATTCTCGGGATTCAGTCTAGACCGAGGAGGGCGAATTTAGGGCAGAATGTAGGGTTTACAGAGCCGAGGACGGGACGGGATCTTTTGGTCGAGGAATCAACGGTAACGGAGCGGAGTGGGAGTAGAAAGCGGAGAGGCTCAGCGTCCGGGGACGAGTCTTCGAAGCTTGTTTCTACCAGTAGTGACAATGATATGGTCAGTATTCGATTGATTTCTAGGGTTTTTGTTTTTGGGTAATTTAGTATTTGGGAGCTGCGTTTGCTTTCTTTAGTGTATTACTAAGAAGAGTGACTAGGTTTCTTTACAGACAGATTTTTGTGTGATTACTAGGTTTTTGTCTGTAATTCAGTATTTGGGAACTTCTTCTGCTCTCTTAGGCCCTGTTTGGATTGCAGGAATTTTCTGGAAAAGTTTGGAAAGGGAAATTATTTCTGAAAATTCTACCTCTTTTTACACTCAAAAAATGATCTTTGAACCCACCCTAGTCAATTTTTGGTTAGAGAGACCTTCAATTTATGATAATATCCTTGTTAATCAACTATAATTATATCATTTCCCTATAAATCGTGGAAAGAAGAAAAAATTTCCATTAGAAATGATTTTCTTGTAATTCAAACAGGGCCTTAGGGTATTACTAAGAAGAGTGACAGGACAGACATATTTTAGATAAGTAGAGATGAAATACTGACCTTATTTCTTTTCAGAATTTTAAATGCTTTTGATATTACGATGTGTTTTAACATCAGGTTATTCGGGTGTTACTATGTGTATTTTTTATGCTTAGAAGCTGAATTTGTTGTGAATTGGGATGTAAGAGATTGGTTACTTTTATGATTCTCTTAGGAGTGTCTGGTACTGGGTATGTAGACATGGATATTAGTCGGTTTTGTGTTCTTACTATGGTGCTTTTGGTTCTGAATTTGTTGTGAATTGGGATGTAAAAGATTGGCTTATTTTATGATTCTTTTAGGAGTGCCCGGAACTGGGTATCTAGACTCGGATATTAGTTGGTTTTGTGTTCTTACTGTGGTGTTTTTGGTTTCCTTTATGAACAGACTGATTGCAATGGGAAACGTCTCAAAGTCGTGGGATCTAGGGATGAAAATGAGGGTTTGAAAGCTGAGGTGGAAGCGAGTTTGGGCAATGGTGACGAGCTGGCTGAACAGAGTGCGCAACCCTCTGAGGCACCAAAGCAAGACTATATCCATGTGAGAGCAAGAAGAGGTCAAGCTACTGACAGTCACAGCCTAGCAGAGAGGGTAAGGGTTTTTTCTGCTTATTATTATTTTGTTTATTTTTATGTTAGTGATTCATAGTCAGGCCTTTTCTTAAATAACCAGTAATGATTTTTGGAAATGATTGAGTTTGCCTAAAAAGAATGGGATTTAGATCCAAAATGGATATACTACTACCATTTTTGCTACTCATCACTTGGAACTGTTCCTCACACAGATATGCAAACCGTAAAAGATTTAATAAAAAGGAAAAAACTATGATCCACACAATCTGAATGTCTGTTGTCGACTGAAATTTTCATCTATTGAACAGGCTAGGCGAGAAAAAATCAGCGAGCGCATGAAGATTCTCCAAGATCTGGTCCCTGGATGTAATAAGGTGCAGTAAATTGTTTCTATGTTTTTATTGTATGTTCTTTTTTACCAGGGTCTGTGATGGGTAGGCCTTAACTGTTAACTGTACGAAAAACTAACAAGCCTTTGAGAAATATTGCAAACCCCTCCTATTTTGGCCATTTTAGTAAGTGTACAACATTTGACGTCTCCAAGTAACATGAGTGCTAGTTTTTTTTTTTCTGAACAATGTTCTGACAAGGCTTATTCTGATCAGGTCATTGGTAAAGCATTAGTTCTAGATGAAATAATTAATTATATCCAATCACTACAACGTCAGGTTGAGGTATGCATTGTCAAGTGTTTTGCTAGTTGCTAATTTGTGTTGTAATTCTTTTCTCTATTGATTCTGAGTCATAATTACTGCTTTTTGTAGTTTTTGTCAATGAAGCTTGAAGCAGTTAATTCAAGAATGAACCCCAGCATTGAAGGCTTTCCAGCTAAAGATGTAAGTTGAAGAACACTGAGGTGTCTTTAATTACCTGGTTGATTGTTCAAAAAATGAGGAAGCATCTTTTGAAAACAATTTTGAAGCTAACATTTGTAATGTATTTCCTTTTTCTTGTTGATCTAGTGAAGAGAAGTTATATTCAAAATAGAAGTGGAACAAAAAGGAATACATTAGAGTGAAACGAAAACTGAAATAAGATTTAGGCATATAATGCCAAGGTTTCAAATATTTACATTTAGCTCCATAATTTTACTGGCTTATCAACCAGTATGTTTCCTTCTCGATATGAGAGTCCATTAAGTTCGAATGATCAAATGGTCCACACTAAAGAGTGAGACTTCTGTTGCCCTATCTAGTCCCAAGAAATTTCCCCATTCCATCCCCAAATAGGCTACTTGAAGTAGAAGCCCTATCAAGAATGATGCCTTTAATCTTCCCTCAAATCCAATTTATGTCAAATGTTGCGTAGGGTAGAAGGGGGAAGTATGCACAATAGAAATTCAATTCTCTTACATTCAATTGGATGACGCCCCTACCAACAAAGCAAGTGAATTATTTCAGTTTATACTGTTACGGATCTAAGTAATCTTGGAAAGAAAGTCATACTTGTCTCTCCTAGAGATACAAAATAAAGAGTTGGTCGAAGTTCTTTTGGTTCATCAGGAATGAAATTAATACTAGATGGAATATATTGTGTTTGATTAATTGATCACCAATAAGGCTCTTGTCATCCAGATCTAGTAATGTAAAATCCAAGGCTCTTAGTGTGGATTTGGGCTTCCAATGCTTAGTAGTTGCTAAAGGTATAGAAATATAATTGAAGGCACTTCCAAAAAAAAAAACACTGGATTCCATGTTCCATTTTTCTTGACCTATAAGACAAGTCCTCCAACTTGTTGGGTTCAAAAAGTCCTCCAACTTGTTAGGTTCAAAAAGTCCTCTGGGGTGCATCCCCAACTACCATCATGTTAGAAAAGTGACCATGTCTGTGATTTCCAGAATATCTAGTTAGCCACTATCTTGCAACTTAAGGTCCATACCCCTCCTAAATATGTTAGAGAAGTAAGGGGCATAATTCGTCTCCACACCATCCATCTGTCTAGAAAGACATTATCCTCATTACTAACTCTAAATCCTAGTAGTTCCTTGGGATTCTTAAAGGTGGGTTTCTATCTATTCCACATTGCAGTCCATATGAATTACGGTCGGTACAAACATTGGCCCCTTTTTCTCATTGTTGCTTCTCTAGCTCTCAACCAAAGCCAGACCGGGCACTGGAGATATGCCACCTCCATCTTTTGAGGACGGAAGATCAAATCTCTTGTGTTTCTTAAGCGGATAGCGCTCACATTTTCATTGGCAAACAAGCTCTTAATTGACAAGGTGAATATTCTTAATTTAAGAGTTGTGTCTTCAAAGAAAGTCATGCTACAACTTTTCAAGATTTTTACTTGCTAAGACTAGAATCCTATTATTGTTTGAACTTTAAAGTGTCGAAAATCCGGTCTGTATCGGGCACCCTAGATCTCATATAGATTTTATTATATCTTCCAATATATCTCATTGAGGGCGAGCCTTGGCGCAACGGTAAGGTTGCTCCATTGTGACCTGGTGGTCACGGGTTTGAGTCACGGAAGCAGCCTCTCTGCAAAGCAAGGGTAAGGCTGCGTACATCTAGCCCTCCCCAAACCCTGCAATGGCAGGAGCCTCGTGCACTGGGTCACCCTTCCAATATAGCTCATACCTCAAAGGAGACCATCATTTTAAGGTGAATACTTTATGTATTAGACGATGCATTCACATTTCAATGTGTATCATCCAACTAAAATCCAAGGCATGCTCTGATACGTCTCGTATCAGATGGTACTTTAAACCATGGTTCCAATGAATGGACATGTAATTGATACGCCTCATATCAGATTATACTTTAACCATGGTTCCAATGAATGGACATGTAATAAGTTAGTGATTTTGACAAAGTAGACCATATTTGTGTTATTTTACTTGGGTGTGATGGACAATGTCCATTTATGTATCCCATCCCATCCCTCTCTAGACCCTACTTCAAGGAAATGGCTTCCTTGTCCTGCGTCATCACATTTGGCCATAAGGAGCATTTTTGCTCTTCACAGGGTTTATGTGTTTGGTTGGACTGCCTTCCCTGATAAAGATCCTTATGGTGGATCACTTTTAACCACATTATGTTTATTATCCACCACTGCGCTCTATATGTGGAGGTCGGGGAGTCAGTTGATCATATCTTTCTTCATTGCAGGATAGCCAGAGACGTGTGGAGCCCATCGCCAGGAGATTCAGGGCGTCCTAGGTCTTCATTTTACTACTTGTTGATCTATTAGTGTTGGTTCTTTGCCTCCTGAAGCCACATCCTCAAGAGACCTTACCGCTCCCGAGAAGATATGTCTGAACTGCCATCCTCCACGATGAGTAATTTGCCCTATCAAGTTTTATGGAGGTCAACGGAAAAGGAGCCTCCGCGGGAGAATAACTAGATGACCGAGTAGAGGGTGAAGGGGTGATCTCATCAACCTTGAGAGAGGCCATTTGATGAGCAGATGACTCCACGGGATCCATAATGGAGAACAAACACCAAGCAACAAGAACAGGCAACCGACCACAACCTCCAATGGAAAACGCACCAATAATGGCAACTGGCACAGTCACAGATCCAATAGCCATCACCAACAACAACCAATAATGGCAAACACAACTAGCAATCAACAACAACCTCCAATAAAATAACCAACAACTACCAACACCATCAAGGAGCCAACAACAATGCTCCAACAAGAATGCCGATGAGTCAACACCAACCAAACACTACAATGGCACCAACAACAACCAACAACAATGAGGTCGCTAACCACATAGTGAACCATCCACCAACAGAACACCACCACCGGTATCAATGAGAAGCCAACAAATAATGTCGCTAACAACCAAAAACCACCAATAACAGCTACTGAAACTAGCACACAATCACCACCGCCAACAGCACACCATAAACATACAAAGAGTTCACCAACAAAAAGCTCACTACCAACATACACTGTCAAAAGGCATCAAGAAGCGGTTCCGGGACCAACTAAGGATCAATAACACCACACAAACGTAGCATGAAGTAGGGGAGCCCACAAACCGATGTCCCGAAACCAATAACGGGGTGAAACGAGAAAGAATAGAAGTTTAGATCATAAATAAAATGGGGATTAAAGATTGATGTGAAAAGTTTTCGAGTTTAAGGATAGTGTTTGAAGTCAAAGATGTGAAAATTTTCTGTAATTTCGGCCGAAATTTCGGGAGAAAAATATGGGATTTCGATATCTTCTACTGAATTTCGGCAGAAAATTCGGTTTTGGTGAGGACCGAAATTATAGTCGAAACCGAAATTTAAAACCTTGTTGGGAAGATGGTTTCTTCCTCAAATGGGATGTTGGTGAGAAAGTATGGATTTTTTTTCTTTTTTTTAATGGATAAAGTATGGATTTGAGAATGGTGATTTGGGGTTTTGGATGGAGATGTGGATAGAAAAGGGTGAGGGATTAGGGGATTTGGACGGAGAATATGGTAGAATAGGTGGTGGAAGAATGAGGGATTGAGGATTTGGATGGACAAGGGTGGGGGATTGTGCAATGCGCAAATGGGTTATGGGGAAGGAGGATCACGGCAAGAGGGTTTTGCGCAATTGGGTTTTGAGAGAGAGGGTTTTGTGCAAGAGGGGGGAGGGCATGGGAAGAGTGTGTGGGTTAGGGTTAGGGGTGCGAGTGGTTGGGGGGCTAGAGAAAAAAAGAGAGAAATTTTAGGGTTAGTGTTAGGGTTAGAAAGATGGAGGAAAGAAGAAGAAAGGTTCAAGGGTTTAGAAAAAAAAAAAAAAAATCCTAGGGTTGAGGGAGATTGGTACAATACCTCAAGGAGGAAAAATTGTATCTTCAACCTTGAGCTCTGATACCATGTTGGATTCCTACATGGTGATAGGTAGAGAAAGGAAGAGAAGAAGAGAAGAGATGGAGAAATACGTAAGAGAGAGAGCTGGTTACTCTCCCACACGAAAATCATATACATATAAGAGATTATATTTATTTTTTTGAAGATGACAATATATTAATAAAGCCAATAATGGCAATCAGTACATGGGGACAAGACGTCCCCCAAATATATCAGACCTTACATGAGATCCCATTACAGATCAAGGGGGCCTTGAACTGAAACAATGACAGACTCCCGGTCCACCCCTTCCCGCACAAGTTTGTCCGCCATCTCGTTAGCCGATCGGCGCCGGTGTTGTAATTTAGGACGAATCAGAGTAACCAAGTCCCTGATCTCGTCAATTTTGTTCGTAAATTGCCACGGACCACCAGAATTATTGGAAGCCCATGCTATGGTATTGGAGGAATCACCTTCAACAATCACGGGATTAGTTCGGTGCTTCGCATACCATTGAAAACCGAATAGGAGGGTCGATACCTCTGCTTCGTTCGCGTCGCAAATCCCAGCCGGACCGGAGAAGGACATGAGTGTAGTCCCCAAATGATTGCGTAATAATCCACCAATGCCCGCCCTCCCTGGATTCCCACGAGAGCTTCCGTCAAAATTTAATTTCAGCCAATCTTCAGAAGGTGGTTGCCATAGAGGAGATATGGTATTTTTAGGTTTCCTTTCCTCCACAACAGAAGTCCAATGCTGAAGAATGTCACCCACTGGCTAATGGATACCACTTTTAGCTTTGGCCCATTTAATGATAGATAATTTAATTTCCAGGGTCACCTTTGCCGGGTATCTTTCTTTTCCAACAAAAATCCGATTGTTGCGTTCCGCCCATATATGCCATACAATAGCATATGGAATTGACGACCACATATCTTGGCCGGTACAACCAACATAAGCACCTCTCCAATTCATGATTAATTTGAGTATGCTTCGAGGAATAACCCAAGAGAAGCCAAAGGCTTTAAATATCGCCATCCATACCTCGAAGGAGAAAGGGCATAAAAGAAACATGTGATTGAGGGTCTCACCTGAGTTCTTGCATAAGACACATCGGTTGACTAAAACTAATCCTCGCCTCATTAATCTGTCCACAGTGTTGATACCTTTGTGGAGAAGAGTCCACGAGAATGCCACAACGCGAGGTGGGGCAATCGGATTCCATATTTTGGCGAGTCTAGAGGGATTGGCCTGATCGTCATTTAGCTTACGGAAAAAAGACTTGACTGAGAATCCACCTTGGGAATCCGGAGTCCAAATCCATCGATCCTCCTTGTTCACAGACAAGTAAATGGGAGATAATTGGCCCAAGAGATTTCCGAAGAGAACGATCTCCGAATCTTTTAGATGTCGCCTCATTCGGATATCCCAAACTATTTGGCAATTTCCACTGCTCCTGTTAGCGTAGTTGGCCATGGTTGCTTCCGGTACTAATGCAATTCGGTAAATCTCCGGGAAAGCTTCTGCCAGTGATAAATCCCCAAGCCAAACATCGGTCCAGAAACGAACCAGATTTCTGCATCCGGGTCTAAATCGCACCAACGGCAAGAACGCGTTCCTTGATGAGGCAATGGATTTCCAAACGCCGGACCCTTTTGGGTGTAAGGGGCCATTGCATGTCCAATCCCCTCAGCCCCTTCCGTATTTTGACCCAATCACAGAGTGCCATAGAGCCTCTTTCTCGGTTCCGAATCTCCAAAACCATTTCCCTAAGAGGGCCTTGTTCTGGAGACTTATCTTACCAATACCCAAACCCCCATTTCTTTTTTATTTACAAACCTTCTGCCATGCTAGAAGATGACAAAGTCGTTTTCCCCTCTCTTTCCCTTCCCATAAAAAATCCTTCTGCAACTTCTCGATTCGCTTTACAATGCTTGCTGGAGCTTTGAACAGGGACAAGTAGTACACGGGCATGTTTGCAAGTGCGGACTTAATCAGTGTTATATGCCCCCCAAAAGACAGATAAGTCTTTTTCCAGGTAGCGAGCTTCCTTTCAATTCTCTCGATCACCGGGTCCCATTGAGCGGCTTTAGGAATCCCATAAGCTAGTGGCAGTCCAAGATACTTGATGGGTAAGGAAGCATCCTGACACCCAAATAGGCTTGCATAAGATGCTGCCACAGCGAATCGAGGTTAACGCCAACCAGAACACTTTTAGACAGATTAATCTTTAAACCCGAGATGATTTCCAACCACCAAAATAATCTCTTCGCATTCATGATCTGAGAGACATTATCGTGAAGAAAGAGTACCTATCGTCCACAAACTGCAGGTGGGAGATGGTGGATGGCGATTGGCAGCTAGGTTTTAAATCATTGATGAAGCCACAAAGTTCAGCCTTGGTAATGAGTGAGCTTAGACATTCTGCCACTATAATAAACAGGTATGGAGCTAAGGGGGATCTCCTTGCCGGAGACCTCGAGAACACCCAAAATATCCTTCAGGTCATCTGTTAATTAAAATGGAGAACCTTGCTGTCTTTAAACATGCCGAAATCCATGATCTCCACTTTTCCCCAAATCCCATACGTGAAAGTATGTAGTCCAATACCCCCCAATCCACGTGATCTTACGCTTTCTCGAAATCTACTTTTATCATCACCCCCCCGGTCCCCGCCCCGCTTCATGGTGTCGAGGATCTCGTTGACGATTAGGATACCATCTAATATCTGACGATCACGAACAAAGGCCCCTTGGTATTTTGAGATGATGTCCCCCATCACTCCACTGATGCGCATGTCAAGAATTTTCGAGAGCAGTTTATACATGCCGTGAATCAGGCTAATTGGCCGGAAGTCTTGGATCACAAAAGCACCCTCCTTTTTCGGGATGAGAGTAACGAAGGTAGAGTTCATTTCTTTGCTGATGACGCACCTCTCATGGAATTCCTTCATGGACGCGAATACATCACCTTTAATAAGCTCCCAATTCCTCTGATAGAAAGCCATCGGGAAGCCGTCTGGCCCCGGCGCCTTATCTTTCTGCATGGCTGACAGGGCCCCCTCAATCTCTTCCAATGTGAAAGGCCTTTCCAGCCCTATAGCACTTTGAGCAGAAATGCGTTTGAAAATACTTTTGTAAGAACCTAATGTGAGGACCGATGGATTTGAACACAAAAAACTAATGGAGAATTTTCAGTTAGATTTATGTACAAGGCACCGGTAGGCAAAGGAGAAGAAGGGGCAATGATTGCGTCATTGTGGTCGATTCCAACTCTGCCACTAGTGTTAGTATTCAGAATTCAGATGGACAACAGGCCATGACAGAATTCTAACTATCGACCGCCTTATTAAAATGAATAGGAGCATTCAATATTCATGTTGTATGTGCCTGAATGCAGAAGATTCATTAAATCATCTTCTTATCCATGCCCAATTGCTGCTGAAATACGGAATTTTGTTTTTTCTATCAGTTGGCTCATTTATTGCTGCCTGGAGACATCAGATTGGTTGACAAGAGCGAGCTGCTTTTATTAGCTTCAATGTGGAATAGATGGTTGGAGAGGAATGAGAGAAATTTTAGAAGGAAACGTACAAATATTAAGATCTTAAAGAAGAAGCTAATTGGGAAAGTGGTAGAGTGGGCTGTAATGACTAATGACAATCTGTTTTAAAGGAGTGCAGGTTTCAAAGGTGTGAAGTGAAACTTTAATTTAACAAGTGTCATTCCAAAGTTCAAGATATTACTCAGGTGGAAACCACCCCCGTTGGGGTGTATAAAGATGAACTTTGACGTTGCACCTAGAGGTAATCCAAGTTGTGCAGGAATAGGAGGAATTATTGGAGACAGGAGTGGTGAGACAAGACTCGCCTATGCTGGTCTAGCGGGAGAAAAGAACTTCATTGAGGTGTAAGCTCTGGGTCTTAGGCAAGGTGTTAGGCTTTTGTTTCTGTTTTTAGGTGAGGAAGCTTATATTGAAGGGGATTCTCTTAACATTATCAGATTGTGCAAAGAGAGGCAAGGGTATTCATGAAAGTTGGTGGATATCTTTGAAAGTTGATGGATATCTTTGAAAGAGAGGCAAGGCAAGGGTAGCCACCCATGTTGGGTGTATTGGTGGATATCTTCCTAAATTTTTGTAAAAACTAGAGAGCTGCCAAATTTAGTTATGCCATGTGGAAATAGAAGCTAACAGCGAGGCTAATAGATTAGCCAATGAAGGTGTATCATGCACTGATTTGATTATTAGAGACTTTATGCTCGTATATTAATGGCACTTTCAGTTAGGACATAGTCTGTCCATGAGAAAAAGGATGGGCAGCATGGGATATTCCAGATCTTCCTCTTGGCTAACTCCTCTTTCTCATTATCTCCCTAAATGATGGCAACTTAAAGAAGATTTTGCTGAGAGACAAAGCCCAAGGCTCTCCTCCTCTTCCCTCTCCCGCTTCGACTTAAAAAGACCAGGGTAACTCGATTTGGAATAAAGTTGATGGATGAACTTCACCCCCACCATTGGAGTTCCCAGGAAAATCGACTCACCATAGCTGTGTTGCTGCTCAGTGGATCTTACATTTCTAACTAATCTATCAGTTCCACCTCGCTGAGTGATCCATGTCATGTTTCTCACAGGAGGCTACCCAAGTTCACTACTACGTTGTGATTTCACCTCCTTTTTCCTGCCTTTGTAAATGATTGTGGTATCCTTGAAAGGAAGTGTGCCCAAGTTCACTACTCCATTGTGATTTCACCTCCTTTTTCCTGCCTTTGTAAATGATTGTGGTATCCTTACATACATACATACATACATACATACACGCACATGTGCACACTCATATGCGCACACACGCACATATATAATGATAGGGAAATAATATCTACACACTCCTTTTGAGGGTGCATTTTCAGTGGGATGTTTCCTCGTTTGATGTTTTACCAAAACTGTCTTGATTTTCATCAGCAAACAAGTGTTGGATAGATTGGACTCTTCTTTCATTGTATGATAACTACATACATACATACGTGCGCACGCGAGCACACACACACACACACACGCACGCATGCACACTCATGGTCACACACACACGAACACACACATAATGATAGGGAAATAATATCCACACATTCCTCCTCGAGGGTGCATTGTCAGCGGGGGTGTTCCTCTTTTGATGTTTTCCCTTCTTCCTTTCTCTGTTCTTTGCTTTGTATATCTCTTGTTTGACCATCTCGGTCGTTGGGCTCCTGCCGCTTTTCTTTAATAAAATTTTAGCTATGAAAAAGAGGGAGTTGGGATATCATTTCCCATTTATAATAAGTTATTTTGATGTTTTAGTTTGGTGTGCAGACATTTGATACCTCTGGTATGGCATTCGGCTCACAAGCGATGAGGGAATATGGTCAGGGATCACCACAAGAATGGCTGCATATGCAGGTTGGTGGTGGCTTTGAAAGAGCAACATAATTCTTAAAATCCCACTATTTATCAATAAGGGCATCAACCAGAATCCTCAGTCAAAGGTAGTGGAAAGATACTTTTCCATTAGCTCGGTTCAGAGAAGATCTGTTCTTAATATTGTTTTCTTCATCCAGTCTGGAGCCATGTTTCTGTTAATATGGTCAAGCTCAGATTGCACATTTGAATTGTCTCCATCTCAATTGATGTTAGAGAATCATTCCTTTATCTTCATATGTCATGTAACAGGATGTCCTGTTCTTCACTGTACTAGTAAACCTCAACAGAGGGTTTTATTAACAATGTTAATCATGTACTCTATATATGAGTGAAATAGGGAATGCTACTTTTCAAAATTTCTGTTCTCCTCATCTTGTAGAAATCTTGTTTTCTAAACTAGGTTTATAGTTTATAGTAATAAGCTCAGGCCAAAGAACTTTTTTGGTTATATATTGATGATATTAACAAAAAAATATGGGAAGTGATATATTCGCCTCCTTTTCTTAATTGGGACAGCCCTTTCTAGTGTATTCATGACCTGGTTTAAAATTTCGACCGAAATCCGGAATTTCGGTTACCGGTGGGGACCGAAACTGGAATTTTCTGAAACTCCATTTTTTGTCCTTTTCGGATTTCGGTTTAATGACATTATTTATTAAAAAAAAAAGTGTTACAAAATTTCAGCCGAAATTTCGGTCCGGAATTTGGAACCAAATTACCAAATTTCGGACCGAAATTTCGGTTTTTGGTGGGGTCCGAAACGGTTACCGAAACCGAAAATTTAAACCTTGTTTATGACTACTCTTCAACACTAGAGGGGGCTTTACCAAGTAAGAAAAAGGGGCCATATCATTTCCCATAAAAAAATTAAAATATCCCGAGATACACACCCTTCCTGAGAAATTACCGAGACAAATATTTATGACAATTATCAGAATCCCTTCATTTAGTTCATGTCCATACTTCATTCATTTATTAATTGTCACTTTAAAATTCTGAGAATTGCTTTGTATTTTTCAACTTAGGTTTCTGCATCTCTTCGAGTTGAATGATATTTTGTTTTCTAGCAGGCGTCCATATCCTTTAAAGGCCATGTTTGGATTGCCAGAAAAGCATTTCTGGCAGGATTTATTTTTATTTTTTCACAATTTAGAGGCAATGATCTGATTATGACTTCTTTAAAGGATGCCCTTATAAATTGAAGGTCTTTCCAGATAAAACTTGAAAGTTGGTGGTTCAGCTTACTTTTTTAAGGTGTAATCAAACAATAGAAAAGCAAGAAACTCTAAAATAGTTTTTCTTTTCCAAATGTTCCAAAAAAAATAAAAAAATTCATGAAGCATCCAACCAAGGCCTTGAGGGAACTGGAGTCCTATGGTGTAGTAGTTGTAAGTTGTAACAAAGCCAACAGGTACTGAAAACAAAACAAAACAACAAACAAGTAAAACCAAGAGTCCTAATCAAACAAAAGGAAGGAAATAACAAGCATATGCCGACGCGCATGGTGCCGACCTGCAATTCCCACGCATTGCATGTGGGCAATTGCATATGTATTGCATGTGAAGGCATCATAATCTTTGGGCTAAAACTACGGTATAGTGGGTCCCACCTTTGATAGGCTATGGTAGAAAATCATGCGAATCACCCAATTCTAACTTCTATTAGTATGTATGTACTGGTTCTTGTTGGGCATGGACGGTTAAAAACCTAGTACATATCTAGGCAACCATTCACCAATCAAATCTATGTTAACCTCTCAACTCACACTTCCTAGAATAAATTTCTTCATTGATATGAAAAAAGACCATTAACATGTTAAATAAAAAATGCGGCTCACCATTTCCTCTAAAACACCTACTAAAACCAATCTTGATACCGTAATCCTTATCTCTAAGACTCCTACTCATACCAATCAGCTAGATAACAAGCTCACAAGCTACACAAATCTAAACTAATTTATTCCACCCAAGTGGGACCCATCCGAAGCTGAGACCCACTATGCTGCAGTCGACATGAGCTCTAATGAAGGCATTCCTGCATATGATATATAGGTTTACTATTCATTTGTTGGGCTCGGACGTAGATAGGCCATGGCCAAAAAAATCATCTCCACAGGATGATCATAACACTTCCTCTGTGGAGGTTTCTATACTGTCCATCCATTTTAAACATCCAAAGATCAGAGGGTTAGGCTCATCCTATGGAGAAGAGTTTTGAAGCATGGCCTGTAAGCATTAGGGCCCAACAAATGAACAGTTTAGATGACCCAAATACACGGCCCACACCATTTTCTTCCTTCCTTATTTCTCACGCGACCCTATTAATATAATAAACACTGGTGTGACTGCAGACCAACCGTTCTAACCCGATTTGACATGAACCGGCCATTATATAATGGTTTGGCATGGATTAAAACTGGTTCAACCAGATGAATAAATCCGGTTCATCTGGTGACCATGTGAAGCTAGGACTGATGGATCAAGGGTCTAAGATCATCAGATCAAGATGGGTCCATATAAATCGACTGGGCTTATGATCGCCGGCCAGATCAACGGATGAATAACATCCACGTGAATTTTATTCTTAGAATCAAATAAGCTTTCAAACCTATTAAGAATGGAAACTTCTACAATAATTTCCAATTTTTAATACTTAGGTGGTTGGTGTGAGATAGGTAACATTAGGTTTACAACTCTATCAACTACTAAACAAAGAAATATACCTATTTGCCTAGCTATTCTCTTTGGGCCCCACCACTAATCTCCACTGGGCCCCACACACATTCCCACTTAGTAATCACCGCCAATACCATCTAAAAACAACTCGCATACACCAAACACACACGTCCTTTTCCCTTCTTGCTCGCTCGTGTATACACCAAAAGACAAACACTATAACAACACGTGGCAGGAATACATAGATGGGTCCCACGACATAAGAAGATGCCGTACGCAGACAACTGCCGCTATGGTGCGTCTATTGACTTTTAGGACTTGGATGGGAGATCTGAAATCAATACAGAGAGAGAAAGAGGACAAAAAAAAAAAAAAAAACAGAGGAGCTAATAAAAGACCGTCTCTGCTTTCTCCAACCTTTCGTCTCTGAGAGTGCATACACTGAAACATCTGTGTATGTTCTTTCATTCTTTCTTCTTTGTTTCCGTTTTATCAGTTTGGGAATTCTCGTATTTTCTTGTTAGTATGTAAAAATTTAATTTTAGGGTTTGATTAAGGAAAGGAAACATGGGGAGCTGTGTTTCTATGCCTGATGCTTGTGTTGGGAACGGGAGATCGAATGGTTCAAAACAGTCTAAAAAAAGGAGAAAAGTATTTAAGAAAAAGGGTTTGTCTAGGAAATCTATTGGATCGATTCAGAAAGTGGGTGTTACAGTGGCAGGTGTGCCTGGTCGTCGTTCATATAGTATTCAAGGTTTGTAATTCTAATTCAACTGTTTAATTTTTTTTTTAATGAATTTGGTGTTGTTGGGTTATTTCTGTTGTTTGGTTTTGTGGGTTTTGATTGATCTTGTCAGAAATTGAAAACCCAATTGTGAATTTGGTTTTGGATTATGTTCTAATATTTGTTTGATTGCGATCGTTTTTTATAGTTTAAAGGGTTTAGAATTGTGGGTTTAGCTTGCTGCATTGATGTTCATAGTGATTTAATTTGATATTATTTCTTTTGTTTAATTTTAAGAGTGGAGTTTTGTGATGGTTTAAGATTTCTTAGGTGAATTTTCTTATGGGCTATTAGTAATTCTTCAAAGTTTGGAACTTAAAGAAAATACTTGGTTAAATTTTTAGAAAATTTTGAGATTTGAGAGAAATTTTTGCCTAGAAATTTGTCGAACGATCATGTTGCAATTTTGTATTGTTATTATTGTTTGATTGTTGATGCCAATTATGTACTAAAGAAACCTTTGAATTTTCTTAATTTAGGTGAAGGTCTCAATTGATTAATTCTACTGTTTCCCTTGGACTGCACAACTAAGAAAACTAACCCATGAGAACATTCAACTTCTCCATGTCTCGTTTACTTGCTCTGGTTATTGGAATTGACTAAGCCCTCTGATCAGCATTCTGTGATCAGAACCTTCACCTACCTTTAGCTTCGTTTATTTACTACTCTTATTTCCATCCTTTTTGTTAATGTAATTTTCCTTGTATCGATAAAGAGAGAATGGGTAGGTGACATTGGCCAATCGTTGTAAATTACTGATTCGAACATTAGATTTGGAGTTATTGAAGCATCAAAGATTCTGAGTATATGTCGGGGTCCTGCCTAACCCCAGCTTACCAATAAAAAAAAATTAAAGATTCTGAGTATATTGACTTTACAAAATAGTCGCATCTTAGTACAAATTAATGACAATGTTCAAGAGTAATCATCCTAAAGAACTTAGCAAAAAGTTTTAATGAGAATAATTTACGGCAAGTTCAAGGGAATCTATGTAGTTATGTAAACACATTAACCCCCCTCCATTCTGAACCCGATGACTATGGTTTTAACCAGGTAGGGATGGCATTCTTCCTTTCATAGCTTCTTCAAAAATTTGATGGAATGGCAAGCAAGTACTTAAATTTTCTTGGTTTGCACTTGGAAGGCATAGTCAGGGAAGTGAAATGAAACCCATATTCATGTAGATGACAATGGTGCTAGGTGACCTCACTGTTCAAGAATGCAGAGTGGCTGCGTCATGTTCCTTGAAATAAAGGAAGGACTATGAAAAGCAGAATCCAAAGGCGGATTTTTGTTTGTCTTTCACTTATGTTTTCTCCTTCTAAGGTTATTTTAACTGCTTTTGTACTTTATTTGGTCTTCATTTCTACAAAGATGGTGCTATTAGTATGTAAAATTAAAAGTTGATCCATCTCTTAGTAATGAATGCCTTCCCTAATCCAATCATTAATATAATTAATCTAATCTCTTGTTGACACTCCATCTTTTGTCACTATTTATGCAGATTCTTTATCTGAATTTATGATCTTATGCTGATTTATAAGTCTAGTTTCAAGACAAATCTTGCTAGAAGGTTCTTCATGATGGAGCTGCTTTATTCTTTAGGAAATTGTGGTTATTATCCTATGGCATGATAATATTTTAACATTACAATGTGATTGAATTTGCAGGAAGTACTGACGAGGCATGGTTTGATTCTGTTGCAATATTTGAGTCTGATTATGATGATGATTTTCAAAGTGTTCAGGACGGTACATGTCATAAACACCATAACCCTTACAATTGTTTGAAATGTTAATTAAATATCCTTGTCACATAAATTTTCGATTTGCACAGATGTATTTTCCTTAAATGGCTTTGAAGGTGCGTCTGTAACCAGTATTTCTTCTCTGAAAGATGCTAACCATGAAGACATTAATGGAACTATTCCTAGCATCCCTTCCTCCACCGACCTGCCAAAACTAGGGGAACTGCATGTGGAAAATTCGGCATTTGAATATGTCAGTGGGTCCAGTAATAATTCAAGACCCCCTGTTTTGCACTCAAGAGAAGCTGATTTTCAATCAAATTTTGATGGCCCTTTAAATAATACTGGGACTCCAGTTTCCCTTGATGAAATCTCTAGACTTTCTGTAGATGAAGGTGCTAACAGGGAGGAAGGGGGAGTATTGAACCATTGTGGTACTCTGCCTACTGCCTGCTTGCCTTGTCTTGTTCATACTGCCCCTTCAATTGACAAGAGAAGATCTCTCAGCCCCGGCCCACCAAGTGCAAGGAAAAAGTCTGCCTCGAAACTTTCCTTCAAATGGCGGTCCATGGAAGGTCATGCTAACCCTACACTATGTGAGTGTCTCCATTATTTATTTGAGTGTGATATTTTGGGTTATTCAAGCATAAGTTAGACATACAGTGTTTGATTTATTTAGTGAACTTGTAGTAAAAAAAAAAAAAAAAAAAAAACATGGTGAACGTGACTGTTATTCTTATCAGGAAACTACTCCGAAGATTTGATTAGTATTTGACTGCATAAAACTGAAATTGCCTAAATTGTCATTCCTTTATTGGTCCGTGAAGTTTTGTTGTCATGCCTTTATTAGTATGCATTCCTTATGGATTTGTCAAGTACTGGGCTTCATCTTAATGTTTGTTTGTGTTGAAAAGTTGAACATAATCTTCATTAGACGTTGACTGCTTTCTTTCTGCTTAAATATCTGGATGTTCATTCCTATGTTTATGTGCCACTCACATTCTCTGATGATGAGAAATTTTCTTTTGTTGGTTCTTAATATTTGTCTAATACACTATTACAATTGAACTAGTGTACTTTTTTTTTTTTTTTTTAAAAGATGATGGAATTGTATTCAAAAGAAAAAGGGCCAAAAGCCGAGGACCGAGGTGGTCAGATACAAGCTCAAAAAGAAGAGAATTTGGACTAGTTTACTTTAGAGATGAACAGCATCGTTGGATTTAAAGTTCATGATCTCAGAAGGAGAAAAGTCATACAATATGCATCAAAACATTTTATTCATGTTGAGGAAATTCCATTTAAGCTTACTTGTTGCAAGCTACATACTCAAACTTTGAAATTTGTAAATGTTCTTGATTTATAGCTGAGAAGAACTTTTAAGCATGTAATTATGCATCAATTCTCAGATAGAAATCCCAAGACCTGATTTTATATTTATATGTGTGTGAACATAATGCAAAAATTCATTGTTGAATCAAGCTTTCGTATAGAACAAGTTAAGCTAAAAACCCCTTTAGTTATTGACAAAACCAATCCCGAGTGGACTTCATTGCTAGCACCTCTCACTTTTTCAAAAAAAAAACATTCTTCTTGTGAAAAATCATTAAACCCTTATCTATTTTGCTTGGAATTGCACATATCTTGCAAAATCTTTAAAGTATCAACATAAAAGTCAAAAGGGTAGCTCCACTGTGCTTCATTTGAACAAGATTTCAAGTGTATCAGCCTATTGTGTAATGAAAATTTCAGAATCGGATCATATTCAGCATTAGTTTCCTTTTTACTGAATTTCAGTAAATTTATATATTTTGGTTTCTTGGAAGTGACTTCATTTTTTGAAAGATCGGTGTCTAGAGCATAGTTAAACAGGTAGAGCATGTTGTATACCTCTCTACATCAGATTTTAATTCAAGGCTTGTTTTTGCATTCTGCTATCTCTTTGCCAATCCACACTTCTCCTTTTTTGCATTTTATAAGGGACTTATAGAGAATTTTCCCATGTCCTCATAGGTGTTGGCTGATGATCTTGCAATATGAATGTGACCTTACATCTCTCTTGGTGATTCATGAAACAGGACCCCTTCACATGGAATCTTGTATGAAGTACTTTCTAGAATAATACCGTGTAACTAAACAAAAAAATAAAACAAATAAACACATCGTTAATTCCACTTGAAACAGTTATTTTTTTATAACGCGTTATTGATAAAGCAAGATATAATAAATATTGCACCCGGGAATATATGGTCCAATACGTATATCTGGCGTAACTGCACCTTCCCTAAGCTAGAATCTATGCCATATCATTCTCTTCACATAAAACGTGAATGAAAGATGCATCAATGACAAATGATAGATCCTTAAGCAAGATATAATAAGTATTGCACCCGGGAATATATGGTCCAATACATATATGTGGCGTAACTGCACCTTCCCTAAGCTAGAATCTATGCCATATCATTCTCTTCACATAAAATGTGAATGAAAGATGCATCAATGACAAATGATAGATCCTTAATCTCATCTATGATGCATGCTGACATCCTTGGGCTTGGGTTATAAAAGTCCCCATAATCTTGAGATAAATAGCCGTAATCCTTCCATGTATTAGCCATAACTTCATTTCAATATTTAATTCCCATGTGGAGCAAAAACGTCATAAAAACCTCTTCATATTATTGTCTTTGAATACTCGTCCAGTCCCTATTTACCGGCCCTGGATTGCTTGCCGAACTCCCATGAAGTATAGTTCTCTAACATTCCTTTAATAGATGAATTTTTTTTTTTTGAAAATAATAGATGAAACTTGTTGAACCCCGAGTAGTTTTTCCAAGAGGGAATTATGTAGAAACAGATGTGCTTTTCATAAGAAAGGATGTGTTGAGGAATGATCCTTATGCATGTACTACATGTTGACCTCTTATAGTTACATCGACAGTTGTACCACAAAAACACTGTGACACACATTGAGGCTGCTCACCCTGTTTAGTGAATGCATAATGCTTTTCAAATAGAGTACTCTTTTTCATATTTTAAAATGCCCCCCTATGCATCATATTATGGATGGATTTTCAAATAGCTGCCTGAAGCTTTTCAACTTGACTGTAACCACCACCCTTCTCTTGACGCTTTTCCTTCTTCCTTGATTCCCCAACACACTGTTTCTCATAAAGACCACTTACTTGAAGGAAAGGCCAGCTCCTTACTCATGTTTTCTTTTTCATATTTTAAAATTTATTCATCATATTATAGATGGCAGCACCTTGATGTTTTAAAATCGTGGATATGAGCTGAACACATGCTGAAAGCAGCGATGTAGTTTATCTTATCCTCTTTCTGTTGCTGTCTCAGTTTCTACAAGGAGTTTTGTGGATAGACCATTAGCAGGTTCCCAAGTTCCATTTTGCCCACTAGAGAAAAAAATGCTTGATTGCTGGTCAGATATTGAGCCTGGTACATTCAAGGTTCGGGGGGAGAATTATCTCAGGTAAAGAAGTGTATGCAGTTGGCTGTTTTTTCCATTAATCTTGTTTCAAACATATTTTTCACATGGAAATTGTTGTACCATGAACCTATCATTTTCTACAAGAACCTATCTTAATTTAGCATCCATTTTGGATTGTATGGCAGGGATAAAAAGAAAGAATTTGCGCCAAATTATGCTGCATATTATCCCTTTGGTGTTGATGTCTTCTTATGTCAGCGGAAAATTGATCACATTGCTCGGTTTGTAGAACTCCCAATTACAGATGCACCTGGCAAGTTTCCACCTATGCTTATAGTAAATGTTCAGGTAATCCTATTTTACACTTTTGACAGCTTTTGCTGATGATCCATTTTTATTTTAGTTTTCTTCTACCCTATTAAGTGCTTTAATGCATTCAATGTTTTGATCATAAGAGATAATCTAGCTTGGGTGTTTTAAATTATCCTTTTTGTACCTTTAGGAAAACACAACAAAGCCTAAGTACATAGCCTTCATCAATATAGAAAAATGAAAAGTCAATACCATTTGATCATTATTGACTTAGTTTACTTCTCGTAGCATGAATTAATATGAATTGCGTTGTGTAGAGTTGCTTTCTGGTGAAATCTTTAGACATTTTTTAGTGTTGGTGTTCATCTGGACCACTCTCTGATTTAATTTAACCATAAATTTGTAATTTAAAATAATCCAGAGTTACTTCAAAGGAATACATTATCCTTTGGGCCTTGCTAATCTCTATTTTCTTGCTTTTAGGAGCAGTTGAATTAAAAGCCCATGTTTTCTTCCTTGTCCAGGTGATAACATATCATAATAACACTTGTTTCTGGCTTTTTGCAGGTTCCATTGCATCCAGCCACCATCTTTCAGAATGAAATTGATGGGGAAGGGATGAGCTTTGTTTTGTACTTTAGGCTTTCCGAGAGTTTCTCCAAAGAACTTCCAACTCATTTCCAAGACAACTTCAGAGTATGCCAAACTCACCATCACTTTGTCTTTTCGGTTTCTGCTTATATTTCTGCAGTTTTGATCCCAGATTACCCCACCCCCACCCACCAAAAAAGGGTGGGTTTATATCCACACTAATCCACTTCTAGCCTTGCCAAAATGCCAAATTGCCCTTTGTCCGTTCTCAAAAAAACTCCCGTATGCATATATGTCCATCACTTAAATTCTTCTAAGCATATCATCTACTTGAACCCAACTACATGTGGTAATCTTCATCACATCACAAGTGAAATCTTTATTTATAGAAAACAAATAGGTATAAGTAAGACATGTACTTAGTTTATTTGTCATATACCAAGGCCTTGGAACATGTAGATTTAAAGTAGGTAGTTGAGGATACCAACTAAGTTTCCATATGTGTGTTTTACTGAAATATAAAGTGTGCTGAAATCCAACATGTATATTTTCTTTCTATAGAGCTCTTCTTAATTATCATTAAAAAAAAACAGAGCTCTTTAATTATTGTTTCAAGAGCTCTGTTCTGTTGAAAGAACTGTGCATTTCATAGTGCTGGTGGTTGTATATCCTATTTTCCCTGGCGCCGGAGTAAATATCCATCAGAAATATTTGGGGATTTACCATGTTTTTGTCAATTTATGTCCATGTTCTTTTGGAACAGAGGTTGATAGATGATGAAGTAGAAAAGGTTAAAGGTTTTCCTGTAGATTCAATTTTACCCATCCGAGAAAGATTAAAAATCTTGGGCCGTGTATCAAACGTGGATGATCTTCACTTGGGTGCAGCTGAGAGGAAGCTTATGCATGCTTACAATGAAAAGCCTGTTCTTTCTCGTCCACAACATGAATTTTACTCGGTGAGTTCATTTGATGATTTCCGCGCGCTAATTATGTTTTTTAATGGCAACAATTTTATTAAGATTTCTGCTAATTATTTTACTTTATGATCCGAATGACGTCTCAACATTCATTATCTTGATCTATTTCAAAGAAAATTGAATCATATCCAAATGCATTGAAATCTTTAATGATTTTAGGTTTAAATTTTGGAATGTATTCACAACTATGAAGCGTTAAACACTACTATATCTACACATTTACAGGGAGAAAACTATTTTGAGATTGATATAGACATGCATAGATTCAGTTACATCTCGAGAAAAGGGTTCGAAGCATTTCAAGACAGACTGAAGCATTGTGTTTTGGATATTGGCTTGACAATTCAGGTTAATTGTTCATCCTGAATTTGTGTTCCAAATTAATTGTTTGCCTGTTTACGTGTATTTTTAATTTGTAGATGGTGGTAACACATGTTATTTTGGTGAAACAGGGGAATAAACCCGAAGAATTGCCGGAGCAGGTCTTATGTTGTGTGCGGTTGAATGGGATTGAATACGCCAATTATCCTCAACTAGCAATGACTTACGTATGAGTTGTGCGTCGGTGAGCCCAACAAAGGTTCCGATATTGTATCATTCAATTAATAAACGCTAATCAAGATTAGCATCCCTTTAAGCATCTTCTTCTCCTTGATTTTGAAATGCTAATCATCTCTTCTTTCATCATGCATATCTTGAAGAATTATTTTTGTGGGTTGGAGATAATTATGGTGCTTGACCATCTGCATCCTATAGGTCCATATACATTGATGGGCAAGACTCTGGTACACACTTGGGAACAGAATTGGGAGGCTTCTTTATCGTTCTTCTCTACTGATTTAACTTTCATCATCTTTAGTGAGGAAGGTTTTACTTCTGTATACCTTGATAGAGAACTTGAATGAACAGTCAGCATGATGAGCATGGATGATTAGCTGAGCAGAAGCCGACGACGACACACAAGAAAGTGTATGATCCATTTCATTCCTTTAATAAATGATCTGTTAATTCGTTTACAATCACCAAGATTATAAATGCATTTCATTTCTTCAAGTAGTATTTTTTTTTTTTTTTTTGAAAAGATATTTTTATTTAAAACGCTTCTCACTCGATACAATTAGACTACTCAACTCAATTAGTCCTCCTCGGGAAACCAAATCATTTTTGGACAGATTGGCAAAAGGACTAGTAAGGGAAAATAAGTGGTTCTGAAGACCCTAGTGGTGTAATCCATGGCACTTTGTGGTAGGCTCCTAGATCTCGATAGAAATCTTGACCTCTACCTGTAATCTGTCCTGCTGTTATTAATAAATTTGTTACTGGTTACCTTCTAAAAAAACATTCAGAGGTTGAGAATCAGAGTTGCAACCCAAGCCAAAGCATTCGAGGAGTCTGTATATGATTGCGTGAACCATTTTAAACAACAAAGAAGAGCCTTGGCTTCTGCCTCATTGAAGTGTTGGGCCCAAAAAATGTTTGAAATCGTACCTCCACTGTTGTCACAAAAAATGCCTACGGTCCTTACCTTTCTAGGCTTTCCTTTTGAACTACTATCAAAGTTAAAACTTCACCCAACCTGATGGAGGGGACTACCAACCAACTGCTTTGGGTGGGTCTTAAACCGATCGATCAAGAGGACAAATAGGCAATCTTCTGAAGGAATAACCGTATATTTGAAGACAAAGCAAAGCAGGTTGGAAAGGATCATCATAGAAATGGATTTAGTAGCTTGGGGTAGGCAAGACCAAGGTTCTAAATTTTGGACGAAATAAAAAATTTCGGATTTCGGTCAGCACCGAAACCGAGATTGCCAAAATGTACCAAATTTTGGTTGAAATGTTGGCAAAATTTGTGATAAAATATTAACTGTTTATTTCTTTACAGGATTTCAGCCGAAATTACCAAAATTTCAGTAATTTCGGCCCAAAAAACCGACATTTCGAGCACGTCTACCGAATTTCGGCCGAAACTTCAGTATTTCGGCTGAAATTTCGGTTTCGGTGAGGACCAAAATTACCCCCGAAACCGAAATTTAAAACCTTGGGCAAGACAGCATGCTAACATCTTACAGCATGACAGACATACGACGGATCTTGAAAACGGTCATTTTGGAAAAGAAAATAGACAATGTACATGACGAACCCCATCATTTATCATTTATTTTACCTCACAGTATTAAATGTTGATATTGTTTTAGCTGGTGTAACAAAAACTCTCTATATGGGCAGCAAACTCCTCGACTCGATCTTTCATTTCATTCTGCCGATCCTGCATATTTATTATTTTACATTCAGGGAGTTCATGACGAATTCATAACTCTCTAATGTTGAGCATGGGCGCCAATAAAAAAATGAACCTCTCTCCAAAAAATTAATGTCACATTTCTTAAATAAAATTAAAATTACATAAATGATATTCTCCCCCTCTTCATCCATGGCCACCTTCTAGTGCATCTATGACCATGGTTTTAAATTTCGACCGAAATCCGAAATTTCGGACCGAAATCGACCGACACCGAAACCACCCAAAACCGAAATGGTCATTTATTTCGGCTGAAATTTAATAATGAATAAAATATTGTTTTCGGGTTTTGTACCAGATTTAGACTGAAATTTCAAAATTTCGGTCGAAATTTCGAGGTCCGAAACCGGTACCGAAATTTTAAATCTTGTCTATGACTACTCTTTTACACTACAAGAGGTTGGCCCAGGGAAGAAATGGGGGTGAATATATCATTTCCCTTCAGATAATCTTATTTGCAAGTAGGGAGCAATCTCGATGCCATCCAAAAGTAGCCCTTAACTAATAAACTGACATTGACGCAATAGATATTTCTATTGACTCAAAAATATCATGCATGTATGATCGACCGGTGGGATGTTGAAATGATAAGCTATTTATGTTGGAGGCACATCATCCAGGGTAGTAAATAACTGATCATGATGATGATCACCACTCTATAATAAGGAGAGTGACCAAGGTTCCCAAAATAAGATTTTTTAATACTGAACTTCAAACTCAGTGTTATACACAACTAGAGAAAATTTTGCTACACTTCAGGTCATCATATATCTTCATCCTAAACAAGAAAAAAAATATTTCTTCATCCTAAACCAGAGATAATCTATGATGAACATACCTTGCAACTCTTCCTACAAAATCCAGGTGACTTGGGGGAACCCACCATATAAAGAGGATTCTTTTGGCACTCACCAGCGTCGGCCCATTGGGAGCAAAGCTCGTCTTCATCTACACACTCTCCACTCCCCGTCCGCCTCTTCACATCATCAAAACTCCTCACATGAATCCATTTTGTTGCAGACCATTTCTCACCCTCGATAACTGGGCAACTTCCATGTAAGCTGTCTGGATCGGTCGTTGCATCGGGATGAAGACTGAAGAATAGCAAAGCATCGCCCTTGTTGGCTTTTACTGCAAAAAACAATACCAATATAGAATATGTAAGACATAACAGAAAACAGATCATGGAAAGAGTCCTGAATTTTGTTAGCACTTTCTGAAGCACGCATCAGAATAAACCACAGGTTCATTCTTAGTGATTAGAGTAAATAATAACCTAACAATAACGAACTTCTGTTGCGTTCTTCCTTGGATGCTGACAGGCACATTTAATTTACATATTGCATCTATTTGTGTTAGCGGATGATTAGGCTAAAATATTTTGATTGCTACAAGCATTTTAGAAAGCCTTTGAAGCATTAAAATAAAGCGCCGGAGCATCCCACAGAAATCAGGACCCTACTCTTAAATCACAATCACAAAAGATTCTCAGGACCCATTTCTATTTTAAAGCTCAAACAGCATTGAACGATTAGGCATTGTGACTTGCTTGATTTTGATTCTCTTTCTTTTTAATTTTTCCCAAACTCCATTGCTACAGGGTTTACTCATTTGTGCAGTATGACTTACTCATTTGTGCAAGTGACATAAGCAGTGCTACAGGATCAGAGGATGAATTTCAGTTTTTTTCTCCTTTATTTTTTTTTGAGGACGAATTTCTGTATTCATAGGGTCTTCTTAATTTCCCAATTAATACCTGCATGGCCTTTTTTGGCACAGTCTGACCACGTATCATCCTTCACTTGAGTCTCCCTAGTCTGCAGAGTATGCCGGCTTAATTGATACATGGAAAATAATGAAAGAATTATGGAATTAATTGAAATTACTTACCTCTGCATTAGGGAATATAGTTTCCCCTCCCATCTCAACATTAGACAAATACATGAGCACTGTGGCAATTCTGTGCCCTCCAAGTTCTTGATTGGATTTGTCATGGAAATAATCGAAATGTGGCTCATACTTCTGACCATGTTCATAGTGAAGTATTTGAATGGATTCACCATTTTCTGATCACCACATTGGACACATGATAAGGTTGAATGAGAAGTCATAAGTTAACCAGAAAAGTTTAATAACACTACCTCTTGGAAGGAAGGTCCAAGCAGCAATCCTGCTCTCAATAGCTGCAACAGTTTCATCCTTGAAAGGCAAAAAATGGAACATAAAATAAAATTTCCAGCCTTACAATTAGATAAGGCCACAATCATTGTCCACGAGAAATAAAAACAGTAGAAAATGGCCTCAAAATGCTGATAGGAAACAATTAATAAGGCCAAACAATCCGTAGTCCAGTTACTGACAAATGAAAAAAGAGAACAGCGGAATTTATAACTCAGGTTTCTTCCTTTAAATAAGACATTCAAATTTAACAAAAACCATATATGTCTCAACCAATCACGAAAAACTGCAACCTGCATGCAATGTGTCAAGTTTAAGTTTTGAAACTATGTGAAGAAGCCCACAAATTATGTAGAGAAACTGAGACATCTTTTTGCAAATTGTAAATTTGTAAGAGAAGAGTAGCTGATTCATTAGCTAGAGATTCTGTAAATAGGACTGATCTATGTGAGGGACAACCTCTACCCCTTTCATAATGAGTTTTTTCAACAATAAAATTTCTATTACTACCAAAGAATTATTTTTTGCACTATAATCGCGATAATATTAATTGAAAGAGAAAAGCTACAAAGGGGCAAGGCAAGCACTCTAGGATGCATTGAAAGATTTTTTTTTTTAAATCAATTCAAAAAAAAAAAAAAAAAATTTCTCTAGAGAAAATCCTTCGCCATATTACAAAAGATTTTATGAATTACAAAGTTTGATTTGTTAATAGAAAGAGAAAAGACACAAGGGCCAAGGTGACCCCCGTAAGCCAAATTAAAAGAAAATGAGAAAAAAAAGGCTTAAGCCTGTAGCTCAATTGGTCAAGGCTTTGTTCTTGAACCTTGAGGTTGGAGGTTCAATCCTAACTTACTCGCCAAAAAAGAAAGAAAATTAAAAAAAGGGAAATGATAAATGCGCCCCTTTACATCACTTGGGACACCCAACTGCAGTGCACGTGGCAATCAGATCCGTTGAATCCTTCTGACGTGAAGTACATCAGCCCCTCTGCAGTCATTAATACACTGTTGCTGGGTGTCCCAAGTGATGAAAAGGGGCGGATTTATCATTTCCCTAAAAAAATCCTCTATAAATAATCTTCGCCACATTACAAAAATTTTATGAATCATAATGTTTGATTTATTAATGGAAAGAGAAATGCTACATGCGGCCAAGGCAGCCCACTAGGCTACATTAAAAGAAAAAGTGAAAACTAAAACTCCTCCATAAAGAATCCTTCGGCACATTACAAAAAAGACATGGTACAATGTAAGTTGAAAATGGATAAGTTCATAGCCTCTCTATTGTAATAGAGAACCACCGGTCCGAAGGCCCAAGTTAATAACCTCTATAAGTTACCATTTAACAATATTTTCTAAATATTTGCCCAATTCCAGTGTTTTTATTTATTACTAATAGAATATCTACTTAAAAACATATAGGAGGATCACTACTTAAAGAACCTATCTAAGTTGCATATAGGACAATTACTGCTTAAAGAACCTATGTAAGGTGTCTCCTCAACAAACTAACCATTGGTATAGTGCCTCTTTAATTGAAAGAGATGATACTTTTAATTGAAAGAACAGTTAATCCATTAATTGGGATGATGGTTAATCTTTAGGAGTTCCTCCGATATCAACCCCTCCATAGCAAGATGGTCCCCACATCATTTGACACTCTTAGGAGCTTAAGGCAGAGAGATAACACCCTACTATGGTCTAACACTTCCACAACTGTATTCATTGAACATGAGGAAACAGACTCTTACTTGATGTCCAACCAATCTCATTCACTAAATATCCTTCTAACCCTTGAGGACTCACAGTTGCTCTTCTTAAACTTTTAACCCAGTTAGTAAATAGTGACACTTTGATCTCCTTTGTCTGAATCATTAATGATGATAAGAAGGGAGAAGACTTGCAATCTATGCCACCACAACTCTAGTTACATTACATCTACGATGGTGAGTCGTCCCAGATTACTACTAGATTCTCCATCAAAACTAAGTTATAGGATACTTAGGGGAGATAGGTTCCTTCAGCTATCACCGACCTCATTTGAAACCAAGTCACGAAAAAACTTGTAATTCCAGAGGATGTCACACAGTAACTCGTGCAAAAACTCTTTTCTTGCTTGAGCCCAATGAATATGGAAAGCTTATTTGTTTGTTATGAAGCTTAACATCGATGGTTGCTCTCTTGGCAATCCAGGTTTAGCTGGTGATGGAAGTGATAAAATAGAGAAATTAAAGAGAAAATAATGACAATGAAAAATAAAAGAAAATCAAGAAATCAAGAAACATATCTGTGTGGTTTGAATAAGATCAACACATTGGATAGGCTCAAAAAGCACAACTTCCAATTGGCAAAGGGGTGTATTTTGTGTGCAGAGGAAGAGTCCATAGGCCACCTCTTCCTTCACTACAAAATTGCATCCTCAATATGGAACCAGGTCTACAAGTGGTTTGGCATTCAGTGGGTTGCTTCGAAATCCGCCACATATATCATGATGAGCTGGCACATTTGTGGCATTGGCTATTTGGGGGGCGATTCTTTGGGAGCTCACTCCTTTTGAGATCATGAGAGAAATATATAAGGAACATGCATACCTTTGAGGATAGGTGGTCGTCCAAGCATTGGTTGAAGTGGAAGATCAGATTTAGTGAGCCATTGAGAGAGAGAGAGAGAGAGAGAGAGAGAGAGAGAGAGGGGGGGAGGGGGAGGGGGGGGAGGGAGGGAGGGAGGGAGGGAGAGAGAGGGAGGGAGGGAGGGAGGGAGAGAGAGAGAGAGAGAGAGAGAGAGAGAGAGAGAGAGAGAGAGAGAGAGAGAGAGAGAGAGAGAGAGAGAGGATTTAGTGTTGCGAGTTGGATGACATCGCAGAAAGAATTCTAGGGTTATTCAGTTAACATCATTTGAAGGAATTGAAAGGCTGTTATAATGGGCAGAATTCCCAAGATGGAAGTTAGTGCTAGATGGAAGTCTCCTCTCAATGATTCGAAGCTTAACGGAGGCATAGCTGGCATTGTAGGTGATGAAATCAAGATTATCAAAGTGCAAATAATCACAATAAAAATATAAAAGAGAAATCAGGACACAGATTCAGTGACAGCATGGGCATCATTCTTTAAACTAGAGAATTTCAGCATAATCTCCAACCTCATATTTGCATGTTTATAAGCTAGGGAATTTCTCCTATATGTATTCAAGAGGCCTATCCAGCAACATTCTGCACCTTTGCTTGTTCATGTGGCATTTTGGCCTTTCAGGAAGTTTGTTTCCAGTGTTGGCAAGATACAATTGTTTATCAATTGGTCATTGCAGGTTTATTGTACGGTGTCTACTATTGTCTTTGACCTACGAGTTTTTTTTTTTTTCCTTCCTTTTGGAAGTTATCCTCATTGACATACATTGTTTACTCAAATTTTTTATAAAACTACATATAAAAATTGAGACTAGATATTGATGGTACACATAAAAGATGAAAATTTCATAAAAGGTAGTAAGCAAGTAGAAAAGGAGACAGCCTTTAGATCCCTCACTCATCCCAATTAAGGGTTATGCAACCTCCTTCTTTTGCAATAAACTGAGCAAAAAAAGGACCTCCAGAAATAAAGTCCATATATAATGTAGAAGTTGTGCATGGGAAGAGAGAAGGAAGCAATCAACTCTTCCGTTTTTATGATGAGGAAATTGCATTTTATTCTGTTCTTACAAAATTTCCTAATATAATGCAAGAAGGGCTTCTAGGTTTCCATCAATCAATATAGATATATAGAGATAAATTGAGTATAAAATATAACTGCATTTCTATCCTCAGGAATGCTTTACCCATAAATCCACCTCTTGCTCCGTTGTAAACTTCTATGAGTCATTGAGTTGACAAATAGAATAAGATAATTTTGGAAAGTTAAAACATCATATGGGTCTATATAAATGCTAGAAAAGGAGCCAAATAAGGCCTATAAACGCAATGAAAGGGTATGAAGAGATGAAGACCTAGCAATAGATAAATTAATTTAATTGTAAAATGATCGTCAATAACATAAACATGATGTATGCCATGATGCTGTTCCCATACACCTACACATGGGACATTGGGTCTCTAGAGGAATTTGAAACGTACTACAAGACGGTGCTTCAAATGAATCATTATGAGTGATCCAATACAAACAGTCAAGTGTAACCACAGAACTTCTATTACAATTGGATGCTAAAGATGATAGATATGTTAGTTCATAGGGTGTACAATGAGAGGGACCTCTTACGCTGATGATCATCTAAGATGGCCAATGGAAAATTCCAGCATCACAGAGGCTAATCGAATAGTCTCGCATTTGTGTGTATGGTTCTATTTATTTTTTTCTCTTATACCTAGAAGTGCCAACGCTTTGGCTGACCGTCAAATTAGGAGCTTCTACAAGACGGTGCTTCAAATGAATGATTATGAGTGATCCAATACAAACAGTCAAGTGTAAAGAGAAATGGACCACATAACTTCTATTACAATAGGATATTGAAAGATGATAGATATGTTAGTTCATAGGGTGGACAAGCGGCCCCAAAATGTGAAAAATGGTGGACAATGAGAGGGTAAACCTCTTACGTTGATGATCATCTAAGATGGCCAACGGAAAATTCCAGCATCACAGAGGCTAATCAAATAGTCTCGCATTTGTGTGTATGGTTCTATTTATTTTTTCTCTTATACCTAGAAGTGCCAACGCTTTGGCTGACCGTCTTGCCAAATTAGGAGCTTCTAGCGAATCTTTGTTTATGGGGCAATCTTTACCCCTCGAAGTGCACCTGTAATCCATTCTTGCTGTTTTAATAAATTATTAACTTCCCCCCCCCCCCCCCCCCCCACACAAACACACACACACACACAAAAAGAGTGTAGCCCACATTGCCACATTAATTCTCATAGGGTTAATCCATATTTCAGCTAATAAAGTTTCCTAATCTCATAGGGAGTTCTACTCTAATTAAGAAAATGGCTAACAATAGGAGACTAATAAACCCTAACCGCCAAGATATCCTATATACTAAGTACCTTCTTAACGAGATAAGAAAATTACGAGGATTAATATGAAGGTTACTTGATCTAGCAAGGGTAAGCTTGTGATTCTATTGATTCGTGTGTAAGGATTTGCTTAGATTGGAAGATCCTTCCATCGATCGATGTTAATCATCAAAGGGAACATGACAAAAGTGCGCAAAATTCAGCTCTGAATTTATGGACCTAACAATCCAAAATGGGGCCTATAAGTCAGTATGTTTTACCCAATAGAAAATAGTGTCATCACCTATACAAAATAAAACAGGATATCAACAGAATGTGCATCAATCAGAACCCAAAAAAAATAAACAAGAATGAAATCACAAAAGAACCAAGCAATTATAGCAAATAAAAAAAAAAATACTAAGATTAGACTCTGCAATACCTGACCCTTGCTGATGAACATGCCGGAACTCGTTCGCACTGTGCTCATTATACTCTTCCCAGAATCGTTATCCGCCACCATTGATTTCTCCAGCTTACCCTTAGACTGATTTTTTCTCACAAAATAAGAAATCTTCACAAATTCAATTATACTTATACCCAATTGAAAAAAAAAATACCAGTTCAATTAGGTGATCACATTCCTCATCCGAGAGAAAACCCTTGTACAAGAAAGCCCTAGAATAAAACCCACATATCTGAGAGTAAAAATCGGAGGAAAAAAATAGAAAAAAATAGAAAAAAATTGATAAAGATAAGAAAGATTGAGACCTAGGATGCCAGGAGAGTTGGGTGACTCGAGTCGGATCAAAAGCAGAACGCGGGTCCGTCTTCATTTTCAGAACTGACCCATCCCTGAAGAAAAGAGAACAAATGAGAAAATAGAGAGAAAAGAGAGAGAGAGAGGGAGATGAGAAGAAGGGGGCCTACTTTTCTCCGAGCCAACCAGGAAGGTGAAGAGAGGAGGAATGAGAGAGACGAGGAACAATTAAGAAGAGTGAAAGAGAGAGGAGGAGAATCTGAAACCCCATTTTTTTTTTTTTTTCAAGAAAGATTAATGGAGAGCTTCAATTGATCGATAAATGTAGAGAGGAACAAAGGAAAAGAAGAAAATGGGTTTAGTGGCCGGGGGGGGGGGGGGGGGGGGGGCTGAAATTGTAAAAGAGGGGGTGCAGTTTTTTATAGACGCGGAAGGTCTCGGTTTCGTGTAGACTCGACAGAGAGGCGCCCATTGATTTTGTGTCAAAGTCTCCCGTTGATTTTGTGTTCTCTCTCTCTCTCTCTCTCTCTCTCTCTCTCTCTGTCTCTCTGTCTCTCTCGTATAGACATCAACGAACCAAAATGTTGTGCACAGATGTACTTTAGAATCCAGGCCGTTCATATGGTGGACCACAATACCACTTTTTCTTGATTTTACACTTGTTATGCCTATTTCATGATTTTACACTTGTTATGCCATCAAACTATGGAGGGTGAGGATCAACCCTCTAATATTCAGTCCCTCTATAGATCGGGGGGTAAGGGGTTAGGATCAATCTATGGAAATGATTTTTGGGGCATTATCTATTTAGGTTGTGGCCCATCTAATGGATGGTTTGGATCATCTTATGGTGTAGGCTATACCGTACTTTTTAATAAAGTGAGGAGTGCGATCATCAAAATACGGGAGTGCTGATAACATTTCCCTACAAAAGAGGGGGAGAGGTTAATTCAAGGCAAGTAGACCTCCTAAGGATTCAATCGGACTTCCTAACAAAATGCACAAAGATAGAAATAAATTAATCCAAGACAATCCTTACATAAGTAAGGCTAGTCTAATCCTAATATAATTTTGATGAGATACGATGTATCCCATTCATAACAACATAAACTACTTCACAAATACTCTCTCCTAGAGGACATGGGAATCCAGAGATTCTTCACGTGTTTGATGTAGATCCAACGATCCACGTATAACAACTCAACTCAAACTAAGCCTTTGTCCCAAACTAGTCGGGGTCGGCAACAATCCACGTAGGACACAGATGAAAATCATCCTGTATTTGAACTTGATGAATGTAGACAAATATATAAGTCCACGTGCTGATTATGTAATGAAAAAGAAGTTGATAATGTTTGAAACATTTTCCATTAGGGTGATAAACATTGAATTAACCTAGTCATTTACGAGTCTTAGACGTTTTCTACTGGTAGGGTTCAATGGCTGAGTAAAGATCCCGCACTCTTAAGAGTCCAAAATTGCTAAGAGTCCAAGTGCATGAGGGAAGCTAACTCCAATTCATAGGGGTATCCTATGTAGGGGTGCAACTCGGGTCGGGTTGAGGCCAGCCCAAACCCAACACGAGGAGCCATTTACTCAACCCGAACCTGAGTTCTAACCCGATGAGGTTCACCCCCGACCCAACCCGAGGAACCCTTTTTTTTCCAATTCGAATCTGATCCTACCCGAGTTCCAACCCGACCCGACCCTAGTTTTTAAGCTTACTAAAATAAAATAAATAAATAAATAAAATGTTAGGTTTCACTTGGGTCGTTTCACTTGGGTCGGGTTGCCCAACCCCTCAACCCGAACTTAACCCAGGTTAGGAAACCCGAACCCGACCCGAAACACACCCAATCTGATCCAACTTTTTTTCGGGCTGAACCCAACCTGAGTTGCACCCCTAGTCCTATGTGTCAAATACAATGCCTCAAATCCATTGTCAGTCGGATCCTATTTGGATTGTTCTTCAGATCCTACATCCGGTGTCTCGGTTACAATCCATTTCAAATCGGATGGTAGATCAGAGTGTCCTAGTAGGTCCTAGTAACATTGTACATATATAGTTAAAATTCTCATAAGAGGGTGAAGGCGAGAGGTAAACCGCAGCGACACATTGGTTTAAGGACTTAAAATTTATTGGTGAGAGAAGGAAGAGAAGAGGGTGACTTGAGACTCGAGAGAAGAATGGTGAAATACTGAAAATAGGAATCATTTGAAAAAATAGACATGATTAATTTTTACTAAAATATACTTGAAAAATTACTTAATGTTATAAAAATTGGAGGGTATTTTCATAAAATAATATAATAAAATCAGATTTAGAAACGTCCCACGGGCTTTTGTTAGTTGTCTGTATCAGATCGGTAACTTTTTCAGATCCGAAATATGTTCATGAATCCTAGTAGTGTGTCTAGATCCTATCGGTTTAAGGTTGGATTTGGATGGTACATCAAACTGTCTGGGTCCATTGACACCCATACTGATTCTTGTTTATATAAATCAAGTAGTTGCTTAAAAGGAGCAACATACATCAAGGCAAACAAAAGCAATTAGGGTTTTTTCCTGGGTGTTCCTTGTTCTAAAAAGGAGAGGCTGAAAATTACATTGATCTAAGCATAAGGACATGGGTAGATTGGGTCTCTTCAGTGCTTGCCACACAGTGTTCATCGGGAGCATCTTCAACAGTCAGATCGCACACACGTAGTCTCTCAATTCCATCTGATCATCATGGTTGGGTACGATTCATTTTCTGCATAAAATTCGAATGTAGTTAACAGAAATCAATCATAATAGAAGTGGTACGAAGTGATTGCATAGAAGAAAGACAAAGGGGGTTCCCAGTGGTCCAATTTTGTGCGGTCCTAGACCCAAAAGTGCTTATGTGGGCTCAGCTCAATGGGCCTTTTTTTTGTCTTCCTCGGGCAACTCCAAACAAGAAAGGTTGTTCTCCTGATTTGAACCTCAGAATAACAACCACACGAAAAGACATGCGCATGGGGACCATGAAGGGACTGATCATCCCGCTCTAATAGACTAACACCATGAAGTAGTCTAAAAACACAATATGAGAACTCAATCATTTGTGCTAAGTTTGAGAATTGTAGTTTGCACTGGGGGTTTTGTTTATGGTGGCGTGAACAATACAAATCATGAAACTTTAAACAAAATACCTAAAGATTGAAAGAAGTTAATCTAAGATAAATAATCCTAATATAAATAAGGCTAGTCTAATCTCATACCAATTGTGACGACATAGGGGGCACCTTGGGTCGGGTTGAGATTAGCTTTTGCTGAAGAAATGAACTGCAATCAACCCGAACCCGACCAGATTTCTTGGTAAAAGCCCAACCCGTATTCCCAAAAAACGAGATATGGTGTGTCTCATTCACTAACCTGTGCAAGTTTCTTAAACTATGGCATCCAAAGAAGGAAAACCCTTGTTTATATCTTACATTCAATATTTTGTTGTGTCACATATAGACCTAATCTATTCTTAATGAGGCAATGATAAATCGACCCCCATATATCTTATATCGACCCCCATGAGAGAGAAAGACGCATGGGGTCGATTTATCACTCCCCAAAAAGGCCTCCATCTTTTTTTGAAATGACAAAAATATTCCTAGCTTAGTTCGTGCGGACGTTTATTTCCACAAGCAAAAAAGTAAATTACGGCTGCGCCTACTTATTTATGTATATGTTAGTTCTAAAAAAATTCTTCTCCATAAGATGACTCTAACCCTTTAATTTGTGGAGGACCTATTGGAATCACGGACTCCAATGAGGTGTAAGTGAGAGCGGCTCTCCAAGGGATTAGGTTGATTGAGAGTAGAGATATGAATAGCTTTAGAGTGGAAGGTGGTTCTCGCAATGTCATAAGACGGTTGGAAGGTACGAACCCTCACCTATGAAGATTTGCCCACTTTATCGAGGAGATTTTGGACCAGGTGGTAGTTTACGATGCTTCTGTTACGTACCCGGATCGGTTCGTTACGTGATTGATCTTCTTTGAGGGAAGATCGGCCTCTTGACCCACTTCGAGGGAAGGGTCGTCCTCCTTTGTGAGCAAGACACAACTGGAATAAATTTCTACATACCTTATTATCACGATAATGCCTGCTCTTATAGAATGAGAGCCCAACGATTACAATGCATAAAAATAGGGAAATGGGTAACACTTCTAACTGATCTAGATACATGGACCTATGGGACTAAGCCACATAAGCTACACACAGCTGGACTCTTAAACGTTACAAGAAACATATCTTGCACACATCTTTATTGACAGAAAATAAAGGAGAGTAATATGGGAATTAACTCCCCATATTACGCACATAACATCCCTCCCCCTTGAAATCAACATTGTCCTCAAGGTTGGAAATTAAGTGCTCGCCCGTTGGTGAAGGGTTTGCACAAAACCTTTCAAAACTCTTCCCTCTTTTCTTTCTCTTTCTCCTTCTCGCTCCCTTTCTTCTCTTCCTCTTTTAATTAGTCACCAAGTGTTGAGGAAGCTCCACTTTTAAATCAATTTGATCGTGTTTTTCATCAAAGCTCCATCGTCGTGCTTGTTTGGAACAATTGGGACTTTGACGCACAAATGGTCGAGGATGGGGATATTCTTGATCGCGTATTGTAGACACCCCATTTTGACTTGACCCAAAATTTCCAAAAATTGAATAAATCCCGAATTTCGAGTCCCGAAACAAAATTCAAAGTCCCAGAATCAAGCTTCAAGTTCCCGAAACCGGTTCCAACATGTCCGGAATCAATTTTGAAATTCTCGAAACCGAGCATAGAGTGCGAAAGAACCTGAGAGACCCAAGAGTGCACATTTGCAGTCCATTTTCGAAATACTCTGAAAGCCCCAGTATCCATAAACCCCATTGATATCATCCGTTCCATCGCCCCGACCTTCCCTTTTATTTTTCCGGAATTTACAAAAATTGCAAAATACCTTGAGTTCTGGTATTGGCACCCCTCTATACAAACCTTGGTATTGGCACCCCTCTACACGAACCTCCCAAGTGCAGCTAATGCTGACACAATCTCGCTTTGATATTTTCACTACCTTACCTTGTCTTTCAGTGTTTAAATCACGATTAAATGATCATTACATTCTCATGAGTTTAAATAAGAAAAGACGGGCGAGTTGGTGTCGTTATCAAAATACGAATGTGTCAATATCATTTCCCTAAGAAAAGATACAAGAAAAATAAGTAATTCACTCTTCCCCTTTTCTTGCTTAAACCACCCCCCTATAGTTAGAAAATATGCTAAAGAGGGCTGTCTGAGGAAGAAAGGGGAGGCATATATATTTTCCCTTTTTAGAAGAGGGGAGTGAAACAACCAAGTGGGGGTGCCCATTGATAGGAGGAAAAGGCAAGTAGAGCCTAATGGTAGGAGGTTGTAAAATCACCTTGTCCTAAGGGTATTTTAATAAAATGAGTGTTGCTTCCTTTGCAAGCAATAAACATGGGCTTTAGGATCTAAAAAATGAAGTGTAGGGCTTGGATTAGATTAGAGGCTTTTAGATTTTTAGGGTTTCTAAAAAGGCATTAGGGCTAGCAGAGAGAGGGGGATGGCTGAGATGAGAAGGCACCAAATGGAGGGTAGGGATTAGATTAAAAAAAATGATAAATATAAAACCAAGAGAGGGGGCACGAGGATTTTTCTGCAAAGGAGAAAGAGAGAGAGGCAGAGAGAGAAAAAAAAAGGAAAAGAGGGAGGACTTCCGGTCATCTTCCCCATCGACTCCATCGGAGTTCCATCCCCTTCCTGTAGCAGTTATCACCCCCTTCTTCTTATTCCCCCATCTCTATCTACGAAACCCTTCTTCCACCGCAACCCTCACCTCTGCAATTTTAGCCGCCACCACCATCATCACCCATTCAACCCATCTGAACCACCACCACACCCGCCAAACCTATCCCAGCCATTTCCATCTAATACCCAAACCCTCTCCTCAAACCACCATCCACAAACCCCACTCCATTACCGCCGACCATTAAACCCAAACCCAAACCCACTTCTCCAAATCCCCATCCTCTCCACCGAGACCACCACCTCTTCTCAAACCCTTCCCCACTATCTCCTCTTTCCTAACCTCAGCCCCCATTGATTCCGGCGAGAACCTTGCCGGAATCCGACCACCCTCATCATCTTCTCAATCAAAACCCTTCTTAAAACCCACCTCCATCTCCACCTTCATCTCTGCGAATCCGACCACCCTCATCATCTTCTCAATCAAAACCCTTCTTAAAACCCACCTCCATCTCCACCTTCATCTCTGCAAATCCGACCCTAACCCATTTCATTTCCACCCATTTCAAACCCATACCCACTTCACCTCTACACCATTCCCATCACCTCCATTACAGCCACCCCATCTGAGCATCGAATCCTATCTACCAAACCCATTTTCTGCCCATTTAAACCCCATTCCATTTTATCTTCTCCGAGAACCCTCGCAGGAATCCGATCGAAACCCCATTAAATCCGATCCTCCTTTCTACCACCTCCTCCATTAAACCCCATCTCCTTTAATCTCTCATCCCCTGTGTCTTTGAAACCCAAAATCAATTCAAAATACCATCAAATCCGGCGAGTCTCCATTAGGTCCTGTGATCTACTACATCCAGCCACTATTTCCTTCCTCTGTGAATTCCGGCAACTCCGCGGCTCCGACCGTCACATCCGCATCATCCGAGTAATCACACACAGCACAAGAAGAAAAGAAGAAGAGAGTTTTGATTGGTTCGACTAATTCAGGTAATCTATATTACTTTCGTTCAATACATATTTGAGTTGGGATCATGCCTATTATCATGGAGTGGGATTTGCATCTTGTTGTTATCACTAGCGAGCTGTGTTCCCCATGCCCTAAAAATTCTAATCGGTTCTGTGAATTAGATTTGCTCTTCTCTAGATCCTCTTAAATTTGCATTTTACACCAAGCTTTATGTCTTGATTGTCTAAGAAAGCGAATTTTGGGTGTGGTGTTGCAAGTTTCTTCTAGTGCAGTTTCTTCCCATGTGTAAAATCTAGCTCTTAGGACCATTTGCTCTTCTGTAATCTGATTCCAGGTGGTAGTTAACAGATTGGTGGTTCGTTTTGGTTGGATTAACATGGTATATGATGAAGGTTCTGTTACTATCTTCTTTATGTCGGAGTCCAAACCCCAAGTGGATCTAGTCTGTGAGGGTCTGTGGTGATTGCAGGTAATTTAACCTCATGTGTTTATTAAAGCCAATGATGCCATACCAATATCCCTTTTCAAGGCCCTTAAAATGGTTGATTTCTACAAGAGTTCAAATCGGTGGTGATAAATTAATTACCTGTTACAATTTTGCATCTCTTACTCTTGGTAATTACATACAAAGCATAAGACTGATACCCTATTTTAAACTAGTTTTTCAAAAGTTATTTGCTTAAAATCAGTCAGTTGTTCTTAGTTGAGATCGTTTCTGTTGATCTTTTTTGAGGCAATCATAATGAGCCTCTCGTGGTAAGAACTAAAGTAGGTTGGATATGGTTATTAAGACGAGGCAGTGCTCATGCTAATACTCTTAGAGAGTAGTAGCGTTGGTATGGTGTTGTCTTAATGATTTATATGTAACTGTTTGATCTTTCCATCGCTCTTTGGAAACCTCCGTCGGGTTACGGCGATGACGGAATGATTCTTGAGCCAACCCTTTGCCCTTCACATCCTCTTTCCCTTCTTGGGATTCTTACGGGGTATAGGGGTTTTCCCTTCTTTCTGAGGTCATCATTTCTTATAGGATTCAGGAGTTCCATCTTGTCTTCTTCTTGGGACTACTCTCTTCACGTTCCTTGGGATACTCTTTGCATTTCGGGATCCCATCGATTTTGGGAACACTTCGTCACTCCTCTCGAGTCAAGGCTATGACGGACGGCAACCTCTTGAGCCAAACCTCATTTTTTCAATCAAAATGGATAAAAAGCACATAAAAATCAAATAGTAAAAATCCAAAAACAACATAAAAACATAAAAACATCAAAAACACCAAAAATGTTTTTCGAATAAGCTGTTTCGAACTACGTTGGCTTGATCCCTTTCCGTAGGGTACGTAGGTAGCTTGGGTCCACCCAAGTCCAGACAAACATTTTTAATAAATATTTTCAAACATTTTCAAACATTTCAAAACAAAAATAAAAATGGGCAAGGATGATGATCGCCAGGTCACTCGGAGTCCCCTTTTCATTCCATTTCCGATTTCGATCGCGGTTTTCCGGTTTTCATCGGTTTTCCGACATTTTATCGGGTTTTGGGACGGGCGATGACGTAGCGTGGTCCCTTCACAGGGATTGTCCTCGCTGAGCCCAACGATAGGCCTTGACGATCGCGAGACTTGTCCGATCTTCAGCAGATTAGGATCGTTGGGCTTGATTCCTTTTGAATCGCCCTCTGAGCCTATCGTGTGTGCCATTTTTTTTTCCTGGCAGTTTTTGGTTCTCGCATACCGATGATTTTCTGATTCTTTTCTTTTCTTGCATCTTTTTAGCTTGTCGTGTGCTTGCCTCAGATTTCTCATGCGTCGCTTCTAGTTTGTTTGCTTCTCAAGCATGTGATTGATTGTTATTTTCTTAACCTTATCTCTCGCATATGTTCGCATGCTAGTGTATTTATTTTACTGCTTTGATTGCTTAGCTATAACGTCTATCCATTCGTCTTACCTTGATTATCTGTCTAGATATAGATCTTTACTGCTTTCCTTATCTTATTATATCTATCATTGTCTGTTTGGTTATAGCTCTGCATGTGGTTGTTTACTGCTTTCTTAGATGTGATGAGTTAGGATTTGTTTGCTTTCTTTGTTTGTCCCCGGGTCATGCATGCTTAGATAGACGTTTTCTCGGGGATGATTGTTCCCATTTCACATGATTTTTTTCCAAAACTCTTCAAAGTTAATTAAAAATGGCATAAGAGACCAAGTGCTTGTACTTGGGCGAATTGGGGGTGCTCTTCAGATCTTCCTCATTCGTCACCAGGCACGGACCTTTGCATCTTTGGTTATTCGTTGCAACAGAGTATTTCATGGGGTTCCAGGGCCAGCTCCCCTGGATGGCGACTCTGAGTTATTTTAGGTGCGTCTTGGTTTCGAGGCTTTTGTCTCCGGATCAAGAGGTATCTCGTACATATACATTCGCCACCCATGATGTGAGTGGCATCATGTTTCGAGAGTTCCTTGGTAGAGCTCTCCTTCACATTGTGGAGGTCTCAGAGGATTGACGGAGAATCTCGCGTCCCTCGCTCACCGTCCTCTCGGGATCGGGGTCCACACGTATAGGCTGAGATGAATGACGAATTTTCGGACGACGACTTTGTCGAAATTGACAACGATTCTTTCTCGCAATTTTCTTTTCTTCTATTTGCTTTCTTTCTCCCTTCTTCTTTTATCCTCTTTTTCTATTTCGTCGTCTCTTTTTCATCGTGCAGGGGTTCTCGATCGTCACACTTATTTTCTTCAAGCCTTCCGTAAAATTTCTTTGTCTTTCCATCATTGTCAAAACCAATGCCTTAATCTCCTGTAGATCTTCACGTATGGATTCTCAAAGCACCGAAGGTGCAGCCATGGCTCAAGATCGACGGCTCTGATACCATTTTGTTATGTACCCGGATCGGTTCGTAACGTGATTGATCTTCTTTGAGGGAAGATCGACCTCTTGACCCACTTCGAGGGAAGGGTCGTCCTCTTTTGTGCGCAAGACACAACTGGAATAAATTTCTACATACCTGTGGACCCCGATCTTGAGAGAGAGGCGGGGGACGAGCCCCGCACGCGAAGTCTCAGGATCATCCACGTGAATGGAGAGCTCTACCAATGAACTCTCGAAAGAAATGCCTCTCACAGCATGAGTGGCAATACAAAGGTGAGATACCTCTTGATTCAGGGACTAGCCCAGATTCGAGGCGTACCTTAAACAAAGAAGAGTCGCCATCCAAGGAAGTGGGCCAAGGATCCCATACTATGCTCTGTTGCAACGGATAACCAGAGATATAAAAGAAGGTTCGTGCCTGGTTACGAATTCAGAAGGTCCAAAGAGCACCTCATCCGCCCAAGTGCAAACACCTGGTCTCTTATACCATTTACTTAATAATTTTGAAGAGCTTTGGGCGAAAGTCATCTGAAATGGGAACGAATATCTCCGAGAAGACGTCTATCTAATCATGCATGTCTCGGAGATGAATAATAAGCACACATAAAAGAAATGAAATAAGTGTCGCCTAAGAATAGCTAGATTATGAGTGTCATACCTAATTGGTGTCTGAGTTCTGGTGTGCAAACATATGCATGCTACAGCTAAAGGTATATAATCTGTACATGAAAGTAAGAAAACACAGCAAAACATACAACACAAATCAACTCTATATATGACTGGACAAGATGAATCCTAAAACTCTAATGCGACTTGACTCGGACCAAGATGGCCGTCCATCCCAGCTGCTCTACGTATCCCGGCCTCGGGAAGAATCGGAGTCAACGTAGTTCGATGACCTATTCTAATTACGATGCCTAACCATCTAGAACCGCTATCCTAGACTCGATCCACTGGACTCAACTGATTTTTAAAGCTTTTTGTACGATTGCTTAAGTTCAGGTGAATTGTAATTTTCAGGACTCTCTATATGCCCTGACTAATACAAGTTGATTAGCCTTAAGCTAATGCAGGTGGGCCCTACATCCTATGTGTAACTAGGCTGTGCATCCTAAAGAAAACCATGGGCTGACTATATGCTTCCTAGTCTAGCCATCGGTTCGACTAAATGTCTAACCGATCAACTCGAGTCCTCCTAACTCTAGGGACACTCACACGACAAGACACACCATATCAACAAATCAGGACAATCTCCTAACTCTAAAACACCGCAAACATCTAGGACAGATTCCTAACTCTAGGGGAAAATCTTTTTGAAAAAGTTTTTTAAGATTTTTATATTTTTTGAAAAATTTGAAATGTTTATTTTTAAAGGTTTTATTTGGACTTGGGATATGAATCCCAAGCTGCACTACGTACCTCGTGGAAGAGGATCAAGCCAACGTAGTTCGAAACAGAATTCCTAACTACTCTCCTAATGACTCAAGATTTTTGGGATTTTTAGTTTTTCAGATTTTTTGATGTTTTTGACACAAGAGGACAGAATCCTATCATCATAAGGGTAGGATAGACTCCTGATATCCCGCAAAGGTTGGACAGCATCCTATGTTTTGCGAGGGAATTGGACAGAATCACGACTCTGCAAGGGTTGGACAACATCCTATACCTTGCAAGAGTGGATAAAATCGCATGACTTGACGAGAGAGGTTGGAAAGAATCCTAACCCCTATGATGATATGACTGACTTCTGAAAGAAAGACTGACTCTCTAGCTAAGGACAGACTCCTATGCTGAGAACTGACTCTGAAATTAGGATTCTAAGAAGGAGGTGCTAATGAGACAAAGCTTGTCTCCTAAAAGAAAATGAGATAAAAAGGGTGTTAGTGAGACTATGCAAGTCTCCTAGACACAGAGGTGGGCTCCAAGAGAGGTGCTGACGAGACATGGCATGTCTCCTAAGGATGGACTCACTAATGAGACAAAGCTTGTCTCTAAAGGATACAACTTTCTCTGCCTGAGACATAGCCTGTCTCCTTGAGAGGGCTCTAGAGAACTCTTTCATTGCCCTTGCAATGATTGAGTTTCTAATGTTCAAGGGTATACATCTAAAAGAGTGGGCAAGTCTTTTAAATGAAAAAGGGGAGTGCTACTTGGACTGAGCAAGTCCCCTATGGTGGGCTTGGGCTAGCGTCTTCATCGCCCTTGTTAAAATGAAACTTTTTTCCTATAATTTCAATGAAAGCACATTACTTGTATCAATAATCTCAAAGTCCAACACAAAAACCACCAAAGAGAAAGGCAAGCCCTATAACACTTTCATTCACACATAAGCATCTTTGGAGTATCCACAATAGAAACTATCAACTCAAAATAAGAGTATGGGAAAGATTAACCAAGTCATTTCAAAATATATCATGAGGATAACTTCATTTGAAAACAAGTAAGCCTTTATGAAACTTAACAAATATAGCTCTAAACTAACTTTAAAAGACAAAAGGAATTAGATGACTCATACATCTATGGTAACACAGCATAAACTCACAATCTTAAGATGTGGGTATCACTATACTAAAATGAACAGAGCAAGGGAAAATCGTATTAAAGAAAAAAAAAGTAAGAAAATTTTGGAGCACACTTCAAAAAATTATGAACTTAAAACAAATTATACTGACTTGACAGAATGCTTTATTGACATCCCCTTCCTAACACTATAAACATCAAATCTTAAAGACTATAGCAAAATTATAAGAAAAATAAAATGGAAAATTAGAGAGTACTTACCTGAAGAAGATACTAGCCAGAAATATTTGATGATGATTTTGATAAAGAAAGAAAGAAAACTTGGATTGTAGCTCGGTCAAAGCTCCAGTGATATCTGAAAAAGATGATGAATAGCCTCCTTTCCTCTTTTAATTTCTTCAATTTTACTCAAATTTCTACTCCAAGCTCTCCTTTAATTCTCAGATTGAGCTCCGGTTCAGCCTTCAATTCTATGTTCATTATACGGCAAAGTATCTTTGACAGGAGATTGTAAACAGGCATCTGCTGGTCAACGATCTAATTCGTGGACGCCTCAACCTGTTCTATATGCCCCTGAGGAAAGTAGAAAACTCTCTCACTTACTCGAGGAATTGTCACAAGCAGTCCGGCACAAGCGTGCCATAGCTCTGTATAGAGAGAGTCCTCGGAATCTTTTTCAGCAGCCGGAGAAGCTGAAATCCGGCACGGCGGCTCCGGAACGGCCTTCCTTGCGATTCCGCCATCGTTTGGCTTGCTACAACCGGAAGAGAAACTCTCTCCTCTTCCACTACAACTATTCCCCTTCACAGAAACCTCGGAAGAAACCATAACTCACAAAATCCTCAACAGATCTCACATCTGCACCTCCTCCTTCCGATTTTTCCTAATCCGAAACCTTACCAGCTCAAACAGCAGAAAAACCGATACAAAACGACAGAAAACCGATACTCCACCACAGATCTCACACCTTCAATTCCTCGATTAGGTCCTCACAACGAAGAACAGGAAATCCAAAAACCTACCAGTTCAAACCACCTCCAAAACACAAAAAAAAACTAAGATGAAAAAGCCGAAACTCTTCGAAACCTCCTCAAAAGCGATAATCACACCAAATCTGAAACCTCCAGCTTGTAAAGAAGAAGCTTTCTTCCAATCGAAGTCCTTGATCCCTTTTCCCTAATTCCTCTTGAATCGTGGATCTTCCTCAGAACTTGTTCAATTTTTTTTTAGCTCTAATCTACTCTCCTATTCTTTCCTTTTCTTCTTTGAAATTCTGAACTATTTTTCAACAGATCCGTTGAACTAGAGCTAAGCCTCGATTGTTTAAATTAGCTCCAAAGCTAGATCAAAAGGTTTAGAAAGTACATCTAGGGTTCCAAGCTTCGAATCTAGGGTTTGGCCAAAAAAAAAAAAACAGATCAAAGATCTTCAAGGAGATTTAACTAGCATTACAGGTGCCAATGTAATAACAAAGCAGAAATCCGGTGAAGGAATGCTCGCCGGAGCTCCGGCGAATCGATCGGAAATGGTGGGATTAGGGTTAGGGTTCTAAGGATCCTCTTTTTTTTTTCTCTCTCTCTCTAACTCTCTGCTTTAGATCTGAAAAATGAAGAATCCAAACCCTACTTAAACTTATCTTCCCAGATCTCTCTATGTTGTTCATCTTGCCATCGAAACGTTTCGTTTCTTAAAGGAGACATAGATCCGCTCCACGTTGCATAGATTCGGAAGCTATAGATCTAGCAGTAGAGAACCGAGGTAAGGTGTAGAGCATGAGCTTTCGATTTCTTCGTTGAACAGCTGGTTTTGGAGAGTATCTTTGAGTTTCGCCGTTGCAGAGCATGATCGGAGTCGCGGAGTTGCCGGAACTTGCAGAGGTTACCGGAGAAGAAGATGCCGGACGGAGATTTGCCGGAATGGAGGACAGATTCCGGTAACAACGAGGAAGAAGATAGCAGTGAGATGATTGAGACCAGCAATGGAGAAGCGAAGATGGCCGGAGGAATCGAAGAAGAAGATCTAAACAAGAAAATCCCATTTTCCCCTCTCTCTCTCTCTCTGTTTTTCCCCAAATTACTCATGAAAATTTCTCTCCTTTTCTGCTGACCCTCGCTGCCTTTTATAGGCATATAGCGAATTTTCATGCCCCCCCTCTTACCTCATTGGACAGCCACCTTGTAATATATTTGGTCGTCAATTTTGCTCTTAAAGTAGTCCGAGCAAGAACAGGGGTTCCAAAAAGAAATGACATATAATCTGCCCCTTTATATCTTCCATGGACAGCCCATTTTAGGTGATTCATCCCCCTTCTGGATTGAACTACGCTCAGTGCTCGCCTCGTTTGTCAGGCAAACGCTCTCGGATTTTGACGAAATTTTATGGGGACCTAGCTGGGACCCTAACCTACCTTGGGGCGAAATTTGGGGTCCTAAAGCATTGGTTTGATAGGGTTTTACTCAAACTAGAGAGATTTAGGGTACGGTCAAAATGGGGTGTCTACAATACCTTGTTATCATGACAATGGCTGCTCTTATAGAATGATACCTTGTTATCATGACAATGGTCGGGTTGGGTTTTTCAAAACCCTAGATCCCATTATCTCGGCCTTGACCCGCCCTGACCCTGAGTCAGGGCCGAAGAACCTCAACCCATGGCCCGCCCTACAGGGCTCAGTGCCCGCCCTGATTGGGTAGGACTGGCCCGGGCCGGCCCTAATTGACCCTAGTGCAAATACCTGTTAAGAGTGCCAAAAATAAAGCAACCACTAATCATATAGAACAAAATGATCAATAAACAGAGAAAGGGAACAAAATAAGACAATATGAATTCAAACACGGCCTTTTTTGTCATTAGATCATTTTTCTTTATTTCATTTATTTTGTCTCTTTCCTCTTTTCTCTATTCAATGAAAAATGAGTGTCACTAACACATTTCCACAAACATCCCTCCATTATATTGGCAGTGTATTGTAATGTTTTTCTGCCCTCGTGGCCCTCCTATTTTGTAATGTCTTTGTTGTTTAATATACCTGGTCGGGGTCCTGCCTAACCCCAGCTTACCTACCAAAAAATAAAATAATGGCAGTGTATTAATACCCATAAAAAAATTATTTTAATCTAATTACTAATATAGTCCTATCAATAGTCAAGATGGTGGGATTCGACTAGGACATATGATGTAGGTCCGTTGGAGCGTCTCATTTGAGACATAAACACGAGTCTTATTTAAATGGATGAAACCCTATTGTCAAAAAAGTAAATCGCAATGGTCTAGATCCGAATCCTCTTTTGTTTTTTACTTACATGAGAAACGTGATCGTGTATTTATTTAATCACCAAATTGCCATACGTTGAAAATCCGTACAAAATTTCAACTCTATAAAACAATAGTATAACGTAGGACACTCTAACAAGCGCTCTAATTCTTCGTGGGACTGTGATATAATCACAAAAAGTAAGATCTGTGGATTTAACTAAGTACGATCCGACCGAGTTAGGATTAACTATAAAATTTAACCAAACATAGACACGGGTTTGTATTCCTAACTACTCTTATTAAATTTTGAGCTAGTCCCCAATGCATAAAAAGAGGGGGCGGCTAGGGTCCTTCCTATTTGGGCCTCATATGTCTCACATGATCATGATCGGATCTAGTGAGCCGCATGTAGACCGTATTTACGAGCAATTGACGGGGAGACCAACTTGAGCATAACCCCTTTGGCTCGTCTGAGTGTTGTTTAGGGTTTCATAGAGAAATACTTAAACCTTAAAAAAATGAACCCTGACCCGACCTCAGGGTTGGAAAATCCAGCCCTGACCCTGTTCGGGCTCAGGGCGGGTTAGGGCTGACAGGGCCAAACTTGCAACCCTATAGCTGTTTGTATTCTTTTCCTGACCTTTTTAGTTGGCTTGCTTGTTATTCGTTTACTTTTTTAATAAATTTCCATCATTGATTTGCTAGTGTCCATCGCAGAAGGCATTTCGGGGATGGTCTGTTGCATCTTACAGCAACCACCTCGTGAATGAAGACAAAATCTACTAAAAAGTGAACCTGTGTGGCTGCTGTCAGATGCAACAGATCATTCGTGAAATGCCTTCTGCGATGGACGCTAGCAACTCCCTTAAAAAAATTGTAAGCAATGGTATTTAAACATTTTGAGTCATCTATTTTACACAAAATATATCAGAGGGTTAGGATCACCTAATGAAAAGAGATTTGGGGACATGAAATATCTACGATGGGGAGCAACAAATGAACGGTTTTGATCATCTCAATAAGTGGGCCCTAATGTACTTTTTTGCTCTTATACTTCTATTAAAAAAGTAACACCCTCTTATCATATAATAAAAGATGGACAGCAAGAAAAATATACAGTGAAGCTAGACCTGGGAAAAGCGACCCGTGCCCGCGGGTCGACCCGACCCACCCGCAAATTTGCGGGCACGGGTCTAAGTTTTAGTGACCCGTCAAAATTAACCCGCGGGTGACCCAACCCGCAAAAACACGGGTCGGGTCGGGTCAACCCGTGGGCACCCGCATTTTTACCGTATTTTTTAATTTTTTTTTGAGAATGTTATCAGCACTACTGTTTTTTACGAGGGAACTCCTCACTTTATAAAAAGTACGGTATGGCCCGCACCATAGGATTATCCAAACCGTCCATTAGATGGGCCATAGCCTAAATAGGTTATGACCCAAAATTATTTCCATTGGTTGATTCTAACCCTCCGATCTATAGAGGGTTAGGATCAACCCTCTAACATTCAGATTGGAGGGTTAGGATCATCCTATGGAAATGATTTTTGGAGCATAACCTATTTAGGCTATGGCCCATCTAATGGATGGTTTGGATCATCCTATGGTGTGGGCCATACCATACTTTTAATAAAGTGAGAGTGCGCTCATAAGAAAATAGTAGTGTTGATAACATTTCCTTCTGTTTTTTATTTTATAAGAATTTGCTACCAAACTTCTCCTATGGCAACTTCTCGGCATGTGGCCATCGTGGCGCACATGGCAAATGTTGCTGGCAAACAAAAAAAAGTAATCATTACACAAAAAAAAGAAGTAAAATAGCTAAAGTTATAAAGTTTTAAATGAAAAATTACCTAGAGTTGTAAAATTACAAAAAAATACCAATAAATATTGAAAGTTATGACAATTACGGAAAAAACAGATGCGGTCAAATCCCCATAGAAATGGTTATAAAGTTATAAAATTACAAAAAAAAATACCAATAAAATATAGAAAGTTATGACAATTATGGAAAAAACAGATGCGGTCAAATCAGGAGAATAATTACAATCCCCATATTTGCCGGTGACCCAGGTTGACCCGGCCCACCCGGGGGCCGCGCGGGTCACCTAAATTCTGACCCGCAAAAATGCGGGTCATTTCCTCACCTGACCCGTGGACCCGCACCCGCATCACCCGCGGGTTGACCCGGCCCGACCCACCCGTTTGCCAGGTCTAAGTGAAGCCGCTTTATAGAGTGGTCTGAGCCATTCACTTGTTGGACCCAACACAGGTAGGTTGTGCAATGAAAATCTTCTCTATTGGATAATCCTAACCGTCCAATTTATTAAGTTCATAATGGAGGGCACAGTATGTAAACCTCAACAGCTTGAAAGGTTACGATCATCTTATGGAGAAATTTTTAGCACAACGCCTATCTACAGCGGCCCCTAACAAATGAATGGTACAGATCAACCCCAATAATGTGGGCCCCACTATCACATATTTTTCCAATTTCACACATGATGAGTCAAACTTTGTATTGAATATTCGGCGCGGCCACGTGACGCAATTTTCACGCATGAAAATAATTGCGTGAAAACTTTGTATTTTCATGCATGATGAGTCAAAGTTTGACTTATCATGCGTGAAATTGCGCGTCACGTGGTGACTCTTTGACAGGATCGTCACGTGGGCCCTTTTCCTTTTCTTAAATCCTTTGATCTTCGTGTGGGCCCTCTTTCTTTTCTTAAATTCAGAAAATACTAGAAATATTTCCGTACATGTGACACGTGTGTGCAGGTAATCAGGACCGTTGATCTAAGAGGCCATCTTAGATGATCCGCAGGTCCCTTCTCAACACTTGGGGCACGTTTGGCTACAGTGATAATCAATACTGACGAGAAGTTCCCTCCCCTGGATAGAATCACCTACCTGTAGCTGATGAGATCATAGGAATGTGTTTTCTTTCTCCACTTGGTTTCAGTCTTTTTTTTGATCGATATGTTTCTGTCTTCTTTCTCTTCTTTATTTTTGAGTCTTGGGTTAGTAGGTGTATTCTATGTGTCTCGGTTTTGATTATTTTTACTGGGTCCTATGGATCTGATTTTTTGTAGACACCCTATCTATGTGAGGGCCTTTAAAATGGATGGCTTGGATCACCCATAGGATCATCCCAACCCTACGATTTGTGGAGGTAAAATGGATGTCTTTAAACCTTCACAAATTAGTCCATTTTTTGCCTCCACAGTTCGAATGGTTAAGATGATCCTATGGATCTGATTTTTTGTGGACACCCTATCTATGAGAGGGCCTTAAAAATGAATGGTTTGGATCACCCAAATAATGTGGCCCCCACTATATTTTAAGCTAGTGTGTAGATAACTTATCTACACATATGTGTAGGAACCGTTTTCTCTCTCTCTCTCTCTCTCTCTCTCTCTATATATATATATATATATATATATATATATATATATATATATATATATATATATATATATATATATATATATATATGAAATGACAAATATATTCCTATCTTAGTTCGTGTGGGAGTGGGAAATTCCCTCGAAAAAAGTACATTAGGGCCTACTTATTTGGGTGATCTGAACCATTTATATGTTCTAAAAAATTCTTCTCCATGGCATTATTCTAACCCTTCAATTTGTATAGTTTTTGTAAGGATGCTATTAAAATTTTTGAATCATCTATTTTACAGACATAATATAACGAAGGGTTAGATGGCCCAAAAAAGATTTGGAGGCATGAAATATCAATGACGGGTAGACCTGGCAAAATGGGACCCCGTACCCGCAGGTACACCTAGCCCGCAGGGGTACGGGTACCAATTTCATTACCTGCGAAAAAAAATACCTGCACCCAACCCGCACCCGTTACCCGCGGGTGAGACTGGGTCGGGCGTTGGTGCCCACGGGTTACCCGCCATTTGGTTTTCAACTTTTTATTCTTAAGGCCTAAACACTAAACAGTAAAAAATAGACTATGTGGGTGGGCCAACAAAACTAGTCAAAGCAATCAGACTATGTGGGTGGCCAACAGTCAATTGCACTTACATGTCCCTGTGTGTGGGACCCAAATTTCAACGGTTGGGATTGATCCACCTAATTAACTTTAATTGGGTGCTGAAATTTGCAACGAATGGTTGATAAACTTACAACAATTAACAACAATATAGGCCACGAAATGTTTTCTTTCTCCACTTGGTTTCAGTCTTTTTTTTTTCTTTTTTTTGATCGATATGTTTCTGTCTTCTTTCTCTTCTTTATTTCTGAGTCTTGGGTTAGTAGGTGTATTCTATGTGTCTCGGTTTTGTTTATTTTTACTGGGTCCTGGTTTTGGTCTTTGGGTCTCCATTTATTCTCTTTAAAAATTCATGCTTACTTCAGCATGAAAAGTAAAATAAATGGAAGCATCACAAGGCCCCACCACCTGTCATTTTTTTGTACAAACTGCCAAGGTCTTTAAAGCTGTTCTCAGCTTTTTTTAATGTGAAATCCCAACCTGGAGGAGAAAATGGAAAAGTAGGAAGGCGTGTAGTTCCTTCCCACCCAACTTCAAAATGTGAAATCAACTCAATTTCTGTTATTCTGTATGCTTATATAAGAGGGAGGAGGGAAGTGTAGAATTCTAACAAGCAAGGCAGAAAAAATCTGGGTATTGTAAAAGAGAGAGAGAGCAAATCAAAGAGAAATATAATGGACCAAAATTCTTTGGCTGGACTGGGTTCAACCCTTGCAAGCCTCATGTTCTTATGGGCTGTTGTTAGACAATACTTCCCAACTCAGCTCCAAATCTTGCTTACAAAATACACCGGAAGATTGACAAGATTTCTAAATCCCTATGTTGATATCACAATCGAAGATTACACCGGGGAACAATTCAAGCGGAGCGCGGCCTACACCGACATCCAATCCTACCTGATGGCCAACTCTACCAAAGAGGCCAAGAAACTCAAGGTCCAAGAAGGGAAGGATAGCAGCAATCTTACCTTCTGCATGGATGACTATGAGCAAGTCACTGATGAATTTCGTGGTGTGAAGCTCTGGTGGACTGCCAACAAGATAACTTTCTCCAAGCAACCTATCTCTTTTTACCCAGCCCAAGAGAACCGATATTACCGCCTCACATTCCATCGAAACCACCGACAGCTCATCACGGATGAGTATCTGGACCATGTTGTGACAGAAGGAAAGGCAATTAAGCTGAGAAACCGGCAGCGAAAGCTATTCACCAATAATCCCACCGAGAAATGGTATGGGTACAAGTCTTCGGTGTGGAGCCACGTCGTCTTTGAACATCCGGGGACATTCCAAACACTGGCTATGGAGCCAGAAAAGAAGGAAGAGATCATACAAGACCTCTTGACTTTTAGCAAGGCAAAAGATTATTACAAAAAGATTGGGAAGGCATGGAAGAGAGGATACCTACTTTATGGCCCACCCGGTACCGGAAAATCCACAATGATCGCCGCCATGGCCAATTTCTTGGACTATGACATTTATGACCTTGAATTGACAGCCGTGAAGAACAACACAGACCTGAAGAAGCTCCTTATAGAGACCACTAGTAAGTCAATCATCGTCATTGAAGATATTGACTGCTCTCTTGACCTGTCTGGACAACGGAAGAAAGGTGAGAAGAAAAAGAAGGACGGCGATGAGGATGAGAAGCAGCTTCCCCCTAAACCTGACAAAGAGGAGAAAAGTAGCGAAGTTACCCTCTCAGGACTTCTCAATTTCATCGACGGACTCTGGTCTTCCTGTGGAGGAGAACATCTCATTATCTTCACCACAAACTATGTGGACAAGTTGGATCCGGCTCTGGTCAGGAGAGGTCGGATGGACAAACACATTGAGCTATCTTATTGCAGCTTCGAAGGATTCAAGGTACTTGCCAAGAACTATCTAGACCTCGATTCGCATCCATTATTTGAGGACATCCGCCGACTGATGAAGGAGACCAACATCACCCCAGCAGACGTTGCAGAGAACCTGATGCCCAAGTCCTCCATTGCTACTTCTGCTGAAAATATTGAAACATGCCTCATAAACCTGATTCATGATCTTCAAAAGGCCAAGAATGAAACAATTCAATTAAAGGAAAAGGCCAAGGATGAAGCAATTCAATCAAAAGAAAAGGCTAAGGAAGAAGCCATTCAATCAAAAGAAAACAACAGTGGAGAGACAACTATGGTGAGTAATGGCGACATTAAAGGAGAATGTGAGTAAAGCCACAATAGTAATCGCACTTTAGAGTAGTGTTCAGTAGTATGAACCATTTATAACATATCCATATTCTCCAGCTGATGTTTTAGGGTTGTTTTTATGCTAGTGTTATGTAAGTGGGCAAATGGGTTGGTGATGTGGCACACCTTGATGCTTGTATATAAGTAGTGGTAATTGAATGGAATGAAAGAAGAGAAATTTACCACAAAAGGAAAGTTACGTTTCTAGGAGAGTCATGGTTCCTCTCGATTTGAACCACTAGGAGATCCGGCCAAATAGGCACATTACACTTTCCTTCGTGCGAATCATCCATCTCCTCTCTTTTTTCTCTCTTTTTTAAAGAATTCTGTTGCGGCCAAATAGGCACATTACACTTTCCTTCGTCAGAACTATGAATTTTGCGACTCGACTGCAAGTAGCCTTGTTTTGTGGCAGTTGTTTCCACCATAAGCTTGTATTGGCCAAGGAGAGCTTACTTCGTTCCATTTCAACTCATGTAAATTGGTTCTTGATGTGATCTCCCTAGTTCAATAAATAAAAAAGAACTTTCCTGTAATGTTTCAGAAAAGACACTTCGCACATAGGGTTATATGACCAGTTTACATTAATATTTTCTTCTTGGCTTCATGTTTTCTCCTTTGTCCTGGCAGCCGTTAACAAGTGGCCGAATGTTCGAAGATTTTATCCATTCAACTACTAAGCAAAAGTGGTTAAACATGGCCATCTCCCAAATTTGAAACATGGGCCAGGACCACGAGGGTCAAACTAGATTCATTTGTGTAAGCTGTTAAGTAGCAAAATCATAAATAGCAACATATGATACAACAAAGTACAAGATTATGTAATGCTTTAGAAAAGACATGTTCTCTAGAAACTTGAAGTTGTAATGGACAAATACCAGGTCATTCAATCTCTGGTTCTCCAACCTGTTTCCTTTTGCAGAGTGAATGTGTTAAGTATCAAAATCAGAAATAAAAACACATACGAGGCTGATGAGAAGGCCTACAAACTCAAAATAATCTCCATCGAATCGTATCACCGTGGAAAGCAGTGCCTACAAGCCATGGAAGTTCACAAATGGCGCTATCTAAATGCAATTCTCGCTCGAAACTTGGATCTCAGCTTAGAGAATTACTTAGTAGAGATCAAGAAAATGGAGATGCGAGCACGAAGCTGCTACTCAGAAAGCACCAACCACCTTGAGAGCGATGAATTTGTTCAAATGATGGTGGTTGATGGCTGTTTCATTGTCGAGCTTTCCCTCAAGCACAAGGAGGCAGTGAAGGCTAAGGAGAAAGGAGGGTTCGAAAGTGTTTGAAAGTCTTTATTCTCTTAGAGTGGATGTGTTTGAAAGTGTTTCTTTGCAGAGTGGACCACGGAACTTCTATTACACTAGGATGTTGAAAGACGACTGTGATGTTAGTTCATAGGGTATACAAGAGGCCCCAAAACGTGTGACAAAGGGTGGACAATGATAATCGTCTAAGATGGCCAACGAAAAATTCCAGCATCACTAAGGCTAATCGAATAGTATCTCATTGGAGATAAAAGTGTAGCCCGCATTGCCACATTGATTCTCATGGGGTTAATCCATATTAAGGCATTTACTCAGTAATGGATTTTAGCTAGAAGTTTCCTAATCTCATAGGAAGTTCTACTCTAATTAAGAAAGTGGCTGATAATAGGAGAGTAAGAAACCCTAACCCCAAGAAATCCTATCAAAGTGCACAACATTCAGGTCTTAATTTATGGATCTAACGATCGAAAATGACGAGTTTACCCAACCTATACAAAATAAAAGAGGATATCAACAGAATGTGGATCAATAAGAAAAAAAAATCATTAACCAAAACACAAACTAAAAGAGAATGAAATCACATCAAATATCATAAACAAAGATGAGACTCTGCAATACCTGACCTGACCCTTGCTATGGAACATGCCGGAACTCATCCGCACTTTCCTCAGTAATTATACTTTTTCCAGAATCGTTATCCGCCACATTGATTTCTCCAGCTTACCGTTAGCCTATTTTTTGTCTCACAAACTAAGAAATCTTCACAAAATTCAGTTATACTTTTTTTCTAAAGTGTGAAAAAAAACCTTCCAGTTCAATGAGGTGATCGCATTCCTCATCCGAGAGAAAACCCTTGTACAAGAAAGCCCTAGAACATAACCCAAATATCGGAGGGAAAAAAATAGTAACGATTTTTTTTTTAAAAAAAAGGGAAAAATACAGTTACACTCTTCAACTTTCTGACACATTCAACTATAACCCTATAGTTTCAAATTCATCAACGACACCCCTTACTTTTCAATGTGTATAAGGTAGACCCCTTAGTTGACGGTCCGTCCACAAATCGAAGGGTTAGGATGATCTTATGGAACTTATTTTTGGGGCACACCCTATCTATGTCAAGGCCCATCAAATGAATGCTTTAGATCATCCAAACAATGTGGGCGCACTGCGTTTTTGGTCGGGGACTAGAGAAGGTTCTCTAGTCGACCGACTAGAGACGAGATCTTAATTAGCATTGATAGTGTTTCAAAAGACGGGGTCTAGCACATTGGAAAGTGAGGGGTGTAGTTGATGAGTTTGAAACTATAGGGTTATCGTTGAATGTGTCAGAAAGTTGACAGAGGGTAACTGAAAGGGAGAAAGATTGATACCTCGGATGCCAGGAGAGTTAGTCATAAACAAGGTTTGGAATTTCGGTTTCGGAATGCGTTTCGGTCCTCACCGAAACCAAATTCTGGCCGAGATTTTTCGGATATAATCGATTGAAATTAAATAAAGTAATATTTTATCCCGTAACAAATTTTGACGAAATCCTCAAAATTTCGGTACTGAGTTTTTAGAGATATTCCTTAAATTTTGCCCTGAAATTTTGGGGGAAATGAAATTTCGATCGAAATTTCTAAATTTCGGTCGAAATTTTGTAACATTTCGCCTTTACCCAATTTTGGTTTCGGTCCCGACCGAAATCCGAAATTTAAAACCTTGGTCATAAATATACCAGAGGGGGTGGCCTGGGTAAGGAAAAGGGATAGATACATCTCTTTCCTATTTAAAAATCATTACGAGTTGAACTTATACCAAACCACATGATCTGAGAAGAAGTGGGCGACGGTCCAAATTCAAGTCCTCTGATCGGCTGGCTAGAAATGGATGATGAGTTTCAAGTTATGTCATCTCCATAGTGGGCCCACATGGATGAACAGTTTGGATAATGATATCATCTTGTGGGATGTGTTGGGGACTGCTTAATGGCAAAAAACCACATCAATCAGATGATTAAGAACCCAAATATTAGGAGTTTTTAGATATCAAATGTGAATAATCTGTCATTTTCCAGCTTCCATCTTGATGGAATTTGTCAGATAAATGGACGATTCTAGATCATGGACACGTGTATTGAGATTAGAGGATCTAACATCGAAAAGAAATGAAAAGGAAAAAAAAATTAACAGTGTATCCCTGAAAATTTTCATGAAAATTAAAAAAATAATAAAGAAATGGTTTGATGGAAAATTCCATTGAAAAATTAAAAAATGGATTAATTAATGGAAAGAGTGGTATGAGGTTATTGCATAGAAGAAAGACAGAGAAGGTCCCTAGTGATTCAATTTCTTGTCTCTTCATGGACCAAAGTTGATCCTTGATTCAAAAGTAGTGCCTATGTGGGCTCACCCTCCCATGGGCCCATTTTTTTTTTCTTGCACACAACTCCAAACAAGAAAGGTTGGTCTCCGAATGAGGTCATGAAAATGACAACAGAATCATGGACTGATACCATGAAGAAATCTAAAAACACAAAAAGAATATGAAAACTCACTCATTTGTACTAAGTTTGAGTATTGTAGTTTGTTCTTATAGAATCTTAAAAGGATAAAAGAAAACAAAAACCCTAAAATGTTTTTGGTAATGGTGTTACCCATACAGAACATGAAACTTACTCTAAACAAAATACCTAAAGATTGACAGAAGTTTAATCTAAGATAATCCTTATCTAAATAAGTCTATTCTAATCTCATTCTAATTGTTATGAGATCTGGTGCATCTCATTCACAATAATCTACACTACTTTCTTGATACCAATGACCCTTATCTTAGTTCGTGTGGGAGTGGGAAATTCCCTCGAAAAAAGTACATTAGGGCCTACTTATTTGGGTGATCTGAACCATTTATATGTTCTAAAAAATTCTTCTCCATGGCATTATTCTAACCCTTCAATTTCTGTAGTTTTTGTAAGGATGCTATTTAAAATTTTGAGCCATCTATTTTACAGACATAATATAACGAAGGGTTAGATGGCCCAAAAAAGATTTGGAGGCATGAAACATCAATGACGGGTAGACCTGGCAAAATGGGACCCGTACCCGCGGGTACACCTGGCCCGCAGGGGTACGGGTACCAATTTCATCACCTGCGAAAAAAAATACCCGCACCCAACCCGTACCCGAGATCCGCGCGTGGGACTGGGTCGGGCATTGGTGCCCGCGGGTTACCCGCCATTTGGTTCTCAACTTTTTATTCTTAAAGCCTAAACACTAAACAGTAAAAAATAGACTATGTGGGTGGGCCAACAAAACAAGTCAAAGCAATCAGACTATGTGGGTGGCCAACAGTCAATTGCACTTACATGTCCCTGTGTGTGGGACCCAAATTTCAACGGTTGGGATTGATCCACCTAATTAACTTTAATTGGGTGCTGAAATTTGCAACGAATGGTTGGTAAACTTACAACAATTAACAACAATATAGGCCACGAAATGAATAGAACTATGACCGGTGAATTCAGTAATCTTAACCATTGAGGGGTATTTCCACATTGTGAGTTGATTCTGAGTAAACCCACGAGAGCTCAACAATTCCCTCTTATTCTTGCTCCATAGTAAAGAGCAAAATTGTGAGCCAGTATCAACAGAATTCAAACAAGGAATTCAAACAAGCACCTGTGTGACTGATCCAAAACTTAATAGACCTATCTCCAGTATCCCCACCAGAAGCAATCAAATTGCTCTGGAAGGGACAACAAGCAAGTTCCTTCACAACTGCGATGTGATCTTCCAATCTGTGAAGCCATTGGGTTAGAGAATTCGAAGAAGCCATGGATCTGTCCCATATGTGAAAGAGATTATCGTTGGCCCCACTTGCTACTGATTCGCCCGAACCTGACAAATTTAGACGGAAAACCTCTTGTTGATGCTCTCTATATGTTTCAATGATAGGATGTAGGTGTTCCAACAAAGAGAACCGACATACGATCGGGCCTGCCTTGTATAGTTCTCTGTTGTAGAAACACATGCAAATGAGAATTAACAATAACAGTCAGATCACCATCAAAATATCCCTAAAATAGGGTGTTTTTAACAAATCCTTAAAACAGGGTGTTTTTAGAAATTTGTTATCACAAAACCATAGCTAAGAAGATAACATTTCCTGGTTTCATAAAGACTAAGGGTGCGTTTGGATTGCAGGAATCAAGAAATGGAATCCACATTCCATTCCAATCTTATTCTGATTCTCTCCGTAAATGGAATGTAATGCCTGATTCTAGTGTTTGGGTAAGAACGTGAAAATCAAACGGAAATGATCTTAATCCAAAAAAAAAAAAAAAAGGAAAAAATGAGAAGACTTTCTGCCATGGAAATGTTTCCTTAAATGAGGGAGAATAGAGATGGTTTAAGAACAGATCTATTTGAAATCTGTTGAAATCTTTCCCTTTTAAGAGAAAAATATTCTATTGGTGAGAAATTTTAGGTGGGAGATATTTTAGGTGAGGGAGAAAGAGAGAGACGCTGGAATGAACGAATCACACCTATTTTGGGTGGTATCCATCTCCACTCTTATTTCCCGTAAATATTCCACCACACGGTTCCTTTTACGCCACCAATGGCTAGCCAAACGCTAGAATCACCCAAAAAGGAATGAAATACCAATTCCTATTTCCAATTCCCGCAATCTAAACGAGCCCTAAGGGAAATAGTAGACGGGAATGAGAAAACACACACCTTTCGATTGGCAGTGGAGTCTCATAGCTGCACCTCAGAACTGTTGAAGCTCACAAAAATATGTCGTCCATCAAAAGCCCAACTCACACCGGTAACATGACCATTCTCATCATTCACGAACATGAGCTCCGATGTAGACCCATCGGGAGCATCCCACAAGTACACGGTATTTCCAATGTTACTACTCCAATTCAGCAAGTTCAAACAGTAGCCATCTACAATCTTTGGGGCATCTAATGTCCTCGATGTAGTCTCTAAGATCATAAAAGGATGATCAGTAAAAAAAAAAAAACTTTGAAACAACAAATTACTTCGAAAACAATAAATCCCAAAAGAAAAGCATGAATAAAAGAAGCATAAAAACAAGAAAGAAGGAACATAAGAGAATAGCATAAGTGAAAGAAAACCCACTTGTGGGATGTATCTGTGAGACTTTGAGGACTTTGTTTGATGGAAAGGAACATTGTCACAATAGGCTTGTTTTTTTTATTCCAAATGAAGGCTCTCTACCATCCATCTCTAAAAGTCCCTCCTCACATCCGTAAGGCTCTGTTGCCAAAACGTAAATATAAATATTATATGAGGAAAAGGATTGTACGCTCGAGTGTACCTAAGCTTAGGTACGCTCGAGTGCCAAATCACATGGGTCCCAAATATTTTTTGGTCATCTAAACCATTCATATGCAAGGCCCCATCATAGATAGGGTGCATACCAAAAATCAGCTCTATAGGATCATCCCAACCCATCCATTTGTGGAGGTCAAAATGGACAGACACTGTTTGTCCACAAATCTGCCCATTTTGCCCTCCAGTTTCGGAGGGGTTAGGATGATTCAATGGTGCTGATTTTTGGTACACACCCTATCTATGATGGGGCCTTGCAAATGAATGGTTTAGATGACCAAAAAAAAAATGTGGGACCCATGTGATTTGGCACTCGAGCGTACCTAAGGTTAGGTACACTCGAGCGTACAATCCTTTTCCTCATATTATATTATGTTATAGAAGATTATATTCATGATAGACAATAATAAAAAGGATCAAAAGGAGAACGATGTTCATAAATACCTGGGTAGCAGTTATGGAGTGAAGTTCCCCTTTTCTTTTTATCCATAACAGATTGGTAATAAAAGGCCATTGATATTTGCATCACCATATTTGTATGGTTGCACTAAATGACCCTGCCTTTTATTATTTGACCAACGGTCAAGCTTATAACAATTCCCAAAGAAATTACAGAAGTGAACAGACAAAGTGAGTGCAATTATCAAACTATGGCAGTGCCAATATCAATTGCTTAATAAAAGAGCAAATTTGAAAGCACAACTCTTATACTATATTCAAAGCAACCATTTTTTTTTTTGGAAAGGATAAGTGCACTCTCTTCATTGACGAACATACACACACATATCTATATATAGGTATCCAAAACGGCCAGAAAAACCTATGTGGAAGAACCACACACCCCATTTTTTTGTTTGTACGTTGATGAGAGCGGGAAATCTGCAGTTTGAGCTAAGAAAAACCTATAAGCAAGATATCCCATTTAAACAAAGGGCGATGATAAATTCGCACCCCCTGTAGGATAATACGCACCCCTTTAATGTGAATTGATGTGGCAGACTTTAAACAAAGGAGCCATCTTGGAATCTAACTTGTGTTTTGTTCCTTGTATTTTTTCATGTTGAACCTGAAAAAGCATTTTCATGTTTCCACTTTTATGGCCAATTATTAAAAGCACACATCTATATATGGGTATCCAAAAACCCCTAAAAACCTAGCACACACCCCATTTTTTGCTTGTACACTAATGAGTGCTGAATATGTGCAGCTCAAACCCACAAATAGCTATCACCAAGATATCTCATTTGAACAAAGATAAGATTGCAGACCAATGAACGCATGTAGTTTGACTTTAATCTTTAAATGTTCTAATGTTAAAATAAAGAAAAAAGATGTTAGAAGAGTTTAAAATTACCTGCCATCTACGTAAGGCTCTGCTTGGATGGAAAACAGAGTTGTCTGTTTGCTCCTTGCTGAGAAATGACAGAAGAATTCATGGGTGGCAAAAGGAATAAACAAAAATAGAAGGGTTTAATAGATGCACACAAACCCTTAAATTTATCATTTTGGATTTATTTATTTATGTAACTTTAAAAGAAGTCAATAAACATGTGTACTGAAAAATATGAGCAGATGAAGATATTAAGGAGAGTGCTGCTATGGAGACGGATTTGGGGACCTAGAGTGGAACCGCACAAATCGTTACATGCCATATGGCATGGGAAGGGTAGTTTTGCCATTTAAGGGGAAAATGCCAAAAACAAACAACCATAATTGCTAAGTTGTGAAAAGGCTATTAGTTCGGTTCCACTCTCGGCCCCAAATCTTTCTCCATATCATTATTCTACTATGGACAATGGAACTACAAGTATGCAAAAGGATGAGCATATGAGGATTTATTTATTTATAATATAATTTTTTGGCTGAAACATAAACGAATCAGAATAAACAAATAGAAACAATATTGACTATCTTAGCAACAACCATAAAGCCCAAATTCATAGAAACGAAAGAGAATGTTGAAGAACATTACCGCCACTTCCATTGGAATCATACCATATAGGGTAATGAATACTATTGTTTGGAGGTTTGATTAACTTTTCCCTAATTTGCTCTTCAGCTTCGTCTCTGGAAGACAAAAACTTTGTTGGACTCTTGATTTGAGGAATATCGTCAAACAGTTCGCGGGCATTTTTGCAAAGGAAGTTAAACGACAGACAGTATTTTTGCACTCATTCTCGTTTAACATCTGTCAAAAAGAAGACTTTCTAACGTTAACTGCATCATTTTATTTGAAGACTATTTACATTTAGAGGAAATCCAAAGTAGAGGACAATGCAATCCATCTGGTTTTTTACTATGTTGCAGGGGGTTTTCAAAGATAAAGGAAAAAAAACATAACCAAAGAATCAGAAAATCTTAGCATTATTCTTCAAAATGTATACGGAAAATCGTACACAATCAAACCTTATTTGCAAAGAACCCCATTAATTCTAAAACCTTTTGTGCAAATAACTTTTTAGAGATATCAAAAGAAGCCATGAGCTTGTTAACCATTTCAAGGAAAATGGAATTAAGTATTCTGGATGGAAAAGGCTGCAGGGAGTGGTATTCTTGGGTGTACCTGTAAATCAGTAATGAAATATGTAAATGAGAGAGAGAGTGAGAGAGAACATTAATCTTCTAATATAATAAGGAGAGAGGGGGGTTTACTGTTCACTGCCCATGTGGCAGCCCTCCCCTTCCTCCATTCACACTTTTTGACTTTCTTTTTAGACAAAGGCACCCATTCAACCCACGTATTTGCAATACTACGTCCTCCTTTATGCTTTTTCACAAAGGCACCCATGAGATACACATAATTACAATCCTACCCCCTCCCCTCATATCTGTACAAACTATATGTGAGGGTAAAATTGTAATCTACATACAAATTATTGTCCTTTTATTTCACCCCGAAATATTACTCTTTTACCATTAACCTCTTTGCTGATATCTAACATCTAACTCTATGAGAAATTATTTGAGGGTAAAATTGTAATCTACGTACGGAAAATACCGACAAGGGGTACCTGTCTATGACAATTACAGCGAAAAAATACCAAGAAGAGGTAAATATATATGACAATGACGGAAGAACTACTTTATATTACTCATGCAGGACACTTGCAAAATATTGATGGATTCCAGGCACCTCAAGAGGAACAACAATTATGAAAACCTCTATCAATTGGAGGGCTAAGATCAGCCTATATCGATTGGAGGGCTATGATCAACCTATGGAAATGATTTTACGGGCACAACCGATTGATGTTGTGCTCCATCACATTGACGGTTTCGAACAACCTATAAAGCCAAATAATTTCAATCTTACCTCCCTCCTTTATGCACATATATGTACAAACTATATGCGAGGGTAAAATTGTAATCTACATAGAAATTATTGTCCTTTTATTTCACCCAAAATATTACTCTTTTACCATTAACCCCTTTGCTGATATCTAACATCTAACTCTATGAGAAATTATTTGAGGGTAAAATTGTAATCTACATATGAAAAGTCTCGACAAAGGGTACCTGTCTATGACAATTACAGGGAAAAAATACCAAGAAGAGGTAAAGACATATGACAATGACGGAAGAACTACTTTATATTACTCATGCAGGACACTTGCAAAATATTGACGGATTACAGGCACCTCAAGAGGAACAACAATTATGGAAACCTCTATCGATTAGAGGGCTAAGATTAGCCTATATCGATTGGAGGGCTACGATCAACCTATGGAAATGATTTTACAGGCACAATCGATTGATGTTGTGCTCTATCACATTGACGGTTTCAATCAACCTATAAAGCCAAATAATTTCAATCTTATCACCCTCCTTTATGCTTTTTGAATAAAAAATCTATAGGGTGATCTTAACCATCCGATTTAAGAGGAACAACATATTATGGAAACCTCTATCGATTGAAGGGCTACGATCAGCCTATGGAAATGTTTTTTTCGGGCACAACCTATTTATGTTGTGTTGCATCACATGGACGGTTTCGATCGACCTATGATGTGGTCCGTACAGTTCTTTGTCGGCCCATGCAATGCACGGGGTTTTTTTTACTATGTATATAGAGCAGAAGAGAAAATGAGAGAATTATTTTAATTTCTCCCAAAATTTTATGAATTTCGTTACACAAAAACTAAGTAGTTATGAATACTTTGTTCCCGTGTCGTGCCACCCCTCCCCTTGCTCCCATGAATCTATGTGGCAATTATATTCCCATGTGGCATTGGCAATTAATACATGGAAAAAAATCATTTCTTCTTATGATTCTTTAATTTCATAGGACGTTTCTATTGTCACTATTTAAAGCTCATATCTTTCCTGAAATTAATATAGCCTTACTCATTCTAAAAACGCATAATCTTTTTCAAATACAATTTCTATGAAATCAATTTTATATTAAATTTCCTATATCCCATACAACCTTTCCATTTATTGCTAGAATTTCATCCCTAATTTATTTCCCTAACTCATTTCCATAAATATAGTGCATCGGTTACAGCTCTAATTACAACTCTAATTTCCTATTCCCACGTCTCCCTCCCAAGTAGAAATTGCCTTTTCCCCTCCCACATAGTAACTGCCTTTTCCTATTCCACCCCTCATTTACGTGGCCCATTTAAATCACCTTTGAGAGAGAGAGAGAGAATTGTCTTCCTGAAATCCTATTAGAGTTCAAGCCTCTGAAAATCCAAGAAAAACCACAGGTCTAAGATGGCTTTGTGAGACCATCAGTAGCGGCAAAAGGTAAAAACCTCTTCGTCATCTTCTTCTCCGCTGACACTTTTATTGCTTTAATTTGTGCTTTATATTGTGATTTTTGTTACGCAGGAATATTTATCTAATTCAGTTTGTTTGTTACGTTGGATATCTTATATGATCCGGAATTGAGTTTCTAGCATATGCTTTGTTGCATTAATATTTGATATCACAACGTACATGTTCCACTTTTCGTACAAAATGGAAAAAATTCAAAAAAAATTATCTTTTTATTTTGGAGTTTTGTAGCATACTTTGATCAGAAGGTTCAAGATAAGTATGCAGACACCAAGGGACTATCTAAAAATGGTGATGAGGTATTAAGTGAGTACTGCAATTCTTGCCATCAACAGCTGATGCAATTCTTTCTTTTTTATTGCTTCAGCAATGTCCATTTCCAAACCATTAAATTGTTTCTTATTTTATTGGGTTTCACATGTTTTTCCTTATGCAAAATTTTAATGACCGGATACACACCATGATCAACAAGAATGTCTTGCCTTATTCAAGTAATCAATTCATGCTAATTGTCTCCTTAAATCATTATCTATTGTCACTGACAATGGCTTTTTATTGTAAAATATATATCCCCACTAGTATATAAATAAACCCATTTTCTAAATTTGTAGAGACTCGATCTTCACAGATAAATTAGTAAACGGATGCATTAAATTCCGTTAATTTGTTTAGAGTGATGAAAAACAGAAGAGATATCACGCTTTTGAAACAAGAAAGAGAGAGAGAGAGAGAGAGAGAGAGAGAGAGAGTTAAGAAAGACTGTGTGGTTCCGTCTCTTCTCTACTTCGTACTATACAAAGACTTTAAGTAAGGGAAGAGGGCCCACACGAAGATCAAAGTCTTTAAGAAAAGGAAGACTGGAAGAGGGCTCACATGATGACCCTATCAATAGGTCATCACATTACGCGATTTTCACACATGACGAGTCAAACTTTGTATTCAATATTCAGCCGGTCAATATTCAGAAAATACAAAGGAATATATCCGTACATATGACACGTGTGCAGGTAATCAGGACCGTTGATCTAGTAGGCCATCTTAGATGATCTACAGGTCCTTTCCAAACACTGAGATATCATTCCCAAGATTGAGACATGCAACAATCGACGGTTTTAAAAGGCCGGATGTTTTCATCATGTTCAATCTGCGGTCTAGAATCATTTGATGAGAATGGGACAAAGGGTGTCGGGTAAGATTTGTGATGACCAACAATATCTATGTTCTAGATCAACAAATGCATTAAATGAAGTCCACGCCACCTTTTTGAGGAAACGAGGAATGTGGTTGGTAGATCACTGTCCTCTATGTTTATCCGCTGGGGAATCCATTGACCACCTTTTCATACACTGTAAGGTCGCTCGCCATATTTGGGGTCTTATTTTTTCTCGTTTTGGAATCAGTTGGGTCCCCCCCAACTCTATGGTTGAATTCATTCAGAGTTGGGCCTGGACTCCTTGGAAAAGGAAAGGCAGAACGCTGTGGAAGATGTGTCTCCTGGCCTCATGGTGGTTCTTGTGGAAAGAGAGGAATGCTCGTATCTTTGAAGGGAAGGCTAGATCTCCCTATTGGATTTATATTCAGTTGATAGCTGCGGTCATATCCTGGGCTCGAAGCCTTCCCCTGTTTCGTTTTGTTTCAGCTTTCGACCTCTGGGAAGGATGGTCAATCATATGCTTGGAATCGGCTACCAAAGTAAAAATCCTCCCCTCCTGGATTCCTCCTCCTCCGGGGTCCCTGAAACTTAACTTTGACGGATCGTCTATCGGCAATCCAGGAATGGCAGGAGTAGGGGGGTTATGTAGAAACCACAAAGGGGAAGTCCTCTGGGCCTACTCGGGGCCTATCGGAGTGGCAGACTCAAACGAGGCAGAGGTCCGAGCCGTTCATAGCGGGCTTCTCTCGATGCCTCATCTAGAGTGCGACAAAATTATCGTCGAAGGGGATTCCTTAAATGTTATTCGCTGGCTTTCGGGTAACGCTTCTCCCCCTTGGTGATTTTTGCCTCTCTTAGAGGAAATAGAGGACAGAGCTAAGGGCTCCTCAATAGTTTTTCGCCATGTCAGGAGATCAGCCAATGCGGAAGCAGACACCCTTGCCAAGAAAGGAGTCTTTCGGGCGGCGTTTGAGTGCTTTGACTATCTACCTCCTTGAATTATTGTACTGCTATCTTTGTATTATCTTTGTTCCTTCAGGACCACCTCGGTTCTGTTTTTACATATATATATATATATATATATATATATATATATATATATATATATATATTCTGTTGCCCTTTTCAAAAAAAAAAATGGAGTCCACGCCATACGATAATTATTTTCTTTTTCCTTAGCTATGTTTCTTTCTACATAAAATTAAGGGTGTAAAGGGATCGAATTCGAATCGGATGTTGCTATATCCGAATTCAGATTCGACGGATGTTTATTCTTTGTTACCGAATTCGAATCCTACGGATATTATTCGTATCCGTTTATCCGGATTTAAATCCGAATTCGAGTTCAGACCCTTGGAAACAAAAATCTGTGATGATCAGAAGCACAAAATGAGTAATCGGAATTTGCAGAGGTTGCCGAACTTCGGAGGTGGCCGGAGCTCAGGTCCGGTGGCCAGATCTCCCTTCCCTCTCTCTTCTGTAATTTTAGAAACTCTAGATCTAGGTGGAGAGGATGTGGGAATGGAGAATCGGTGGTGGCGAGGTGGTGGTGGAGCTAGAAAATAGAGCTGGGGCGGCGGAGATGGCAGAGAAGGTGACGGTGTTGAATATGGTGGTGTTTAATGGCAGATCTGAAGCTTGGGGGTGGTTGTAATGGCTGCTCTGTGGTGGAGATTGGTGGTGTTCGGTGGAGGAGGAGAAGGTGTGTTGTAGATCTAGGGTTTGGTAGAGATGTAGATGGTGGTTTTTAATGACTGTAAATGGGGAGAATCAAAATGGGTTTGGGGTGGACCTAAGATTTCGAAGGTCAGGATGGTGGTTAATGGTGGCTGGACCGAGGTAGAATATGGTGGTGGAATGGCGGCTCCTCCCCCTCTCTCTCAATGCTTCCGGTATTTAGGGTTTTTTCCCAACCTCTCCCTCTCAGTCGAATAAGTTTGTCTTTTTCTTTTTCTTTCTTAAAAAGTGCTGTACGGACACACTATATGATATCCAAACCGTCCATGTGATGGGACACAAAGTAAAAAGGTTGTGCACAAAAAATCAGGATGATCTAAACCGTCCATGTGATGGGCCACAAAGTAAATAGGTTGTGCCCAAAAAATCATTTCTATAGTATGATGCCAGCCCTCTGATCTATACAGAAATGCATATTATAATAGAAATGCATATTATAATATTATGGAAACCTCCATAGATCGAAGGGCTAGGATCATCCTGTGGAAATGATTTTTGGGGAACAACCTATTTATGTTGTGTTCCATCACATGGACGGGTTGGATCACCTATGATGTGGTCCGTACAATACTTTTTGAAGAATACGGGCTTATAAGGGCTTACACTTGCACCATATAAAATGACACTACACACCATATAAAATCTCATTTTATATTTTCTTTACACACTTTTCCACAAAATTACAACAATCCAAACATGGCCAAGCTAGTTAGGTTTAGATAGAAATAAATTAAATAATTAGCCCTCCAAGGCTGTAGGTGTGTTAATGGACCCAGACAATCCGATGGATAGTCCGAATGCGAACTTTAATAGACATGATCTAAGCACATTATAAGGATCCGTGGACATATTCAGGAGATCCACATCAGGTTATATCTTTGTAACATTTGTTAAAGGGACTTCTTAGCAACTATTTAAAAAAAAAAAACTAGGCTCATTGGATATTATGTGATTCTTAAGGACTATTTACAAAAAAAATTTGCAAAACTAGGGAGTTATATTAAATAAATATTAAAATGTAAATATATATATATATATATATATATATATATATATATATATATCGATGATAAAAATGTAAATCTAATTATATTTGAGGATTTATTTGTTATTCCACGTATTTGATGATATTATTAATAATAAATATAAAAATAAAATGATTCCGGATACGGATTCAGATATACGGATGCGGATACTGATATTTAGGATATACGGATTCGGATACGGATTCAGATATACAGATACGGATCTGGATATTCGGGAAAAACGGATGTACTTGTCGGATTCAGATGTTAAATGGATCGGATGTACCATTTACCAGATTCGCCGCTAAGAGCCGGATATCTCATAAATGGATTCGGATAATATCTGCTTGAAACGAATTTGGATAATATTCGCTTTAAACGGATTCGGATGTGGACGGTAATTGAATTTTCGAATGTCCATTTACACCCCTACGTAAAATGGACGTAAAACAAATTTTACATCCTTCATTTAAGTGAAAAAATAGCAATAAAATTTGTTTTATGGTCATTTTATGTCAATAAAGCGAGCCTTAAATTTTTATTTACCGGTACACTTATGATAATTATGAATGTAGTTCGGTGACATGGATCCAATGGGGGTCGCCCTTGTGTTTGGGTTTTCACAAGAGTAGCCTTCAGTTTAGCACTCCCCCTAATTTCATTGTCTCTGTTTCTTTAGACGTAAAATTTGTTTTATGTTCATTTCAACATAAAACAAATTTTACGTCCATTTTTACGTTGAAAGAAACGGTGTAAAATGGGGGTAAAACAAATTTTACGGCCATTTTAGGTAATTAGAAAGTTAGAAACAAAGTGATAAATGTGATTGGATGATATGGATCCAATGAGGCACTCTTTAGCTTATTATTCATCAAAAAATAATGAATTTTTCTTTCTGGTTCTATTTGTTTGAATTAATTTCCTAGGAAAGAACCGAGAAAGTGGGAGCAAGAGCTCGTGGGCAGCCTCAGTCGACAGATATTTTTTTCCACTTTCCAACTAATTTTCAACGAATTGAATTTCCATGTATTTTTCTAAGAAAGTAATGCAAGGACGAGGAGCTTTGGAATCTCAATGCACGTTAATAATTAACTAGAAAGGTGTGAAATAAAGAAAAAAGTGTCATTATTAAAAGATGAATATCAATTTCCAGAATAGAGCCAAAATTAGTCTTATTTTGATAATCAATGGGAAAGTAGAATCACTGGCGAGAAGTTCCCTCCCCTAGATAGAAATATAGAATCACTTGTGTTTTCTTCTCCACTATTTTATGGGTCTTGGGTTGGTATGTGTCTTCTCTCTAGTCTGGGTCTCTCGAGTCTTGTACTTCAGCCAAAAAAAAAAAACGGAAAACAAATGGAAGCATCCCAAGGCCCCCACCACATGTCATTTTCTTGTACAAAATGCCAAAGTCTTTAAAGCTCTTCTCAGCTTTTTTTTAATGTGAAATCATTGGTACACATGACATTCAATTCAGAGAAAATGGAAAATGCAAAATGAAGACGTGCAGTTCCTTCCAACACAAGTTCAATGTGAAATCAACTCAATTTCTATATGCTTATATAAGAGGGAGGAGGGAAGTGTGGAATTCCAAGGAAGCAGGATTCTTCCCTGGGAGCCTTCGATTCCTGCTTCGATTCCCGTTTCGATTCCCTCTCTGGCAACCTTGAGTAGGATTCTTCCCTGAGAGCCTTCGATTCCCGCTTTCGATTCCCGTTTCGTTTCCCGCTCTGGCAACAAGAATTCTATCAAGCAAGGCAACAAAACCTGGGTATTGTAAAAGAGAGAGCAGATCAAAGAGAAATATGATGGAGCAAGGGTCATTGGCTGGGCTCGGTTCAGCCCTTGCAAGCCTCATGTTCTTATGGGCAGTTGCTAGCCAATACTTCCCAACTCAGCTCCAAATCCTGCTTACAAAATACACCAGAAGATTGACAGGATTTCTAAATCCCTACCTAGATATAACAATCCAAGAACACACCGGCGAACGATTCAAGCGGAGCGAGGCCTACACCGCCATCCAATCCTACCTGATGGCCAACTCAACCAAAGAGGCCAAGAGACTCAAGGTCCAAGAGGGGAAGGATAGCAGCAATCTTACTCTCTGCATGGATGACTATGAGCAAGTCACCGATGAATTCTGCGGTGCGAAGCTCTGGTGGAGTGCCAACAAGATAACTTCCTCCAGCCAAGGTAACCCTTGGTACCCAGCAGCCCAGGAGAGCCGATATTACCGCCTCACATTCCACCGGAACCACCGACAACTCATCATGGATGAGTATCTGAACCATGTTGTTACAGAAGGAAAGGCAATTAAGCTGAGAAACCGGCAGCGAAAGCTATTCACCAATAATCCCACCGATAATTGGTATGGGTACAAGTCTTCAGTGTGGAGCCACGTCGTCTTTGAGCATCCGGCGACATTTCAAACATTGGCTATGGACCCAGAAAAGAAGCAAGAGATCATACAAGACCTCTTGACTTTCAGCAAGGCAAAAGATTATTACAAAAAGATTGGGAAGGCATGGAAGAGGGGATACCTACTTTATGGCCCACCCGGCACAGGAAAATCCACATTGATTGCCGCCATGGCCAATTTCTTGGACTATGACATTTATGACGTTGAATTGACTGCTGTGAAGAACAATACAGACCTAAGGAAGCTCCTCATAGAGACCACGAGCAAGTCAATCATCGTCATTGAAGATATAGACTGCTCTCTAGACCTGTCTGGCCAACGGAAGAAAGCTGAGAAGAAAAAAGAGGACGGCGACGAGGATGAGAAGAAACAACTTCCCCCTAAACCAGACAAAGAGGAGAAAAGTAGCAGCAACGTTACCCTCTCAGGACTTCTCAATTTCATCGACGGACTCTGGTCTTCCTGTGGAGGAGAACATCTCATCATCTTCACCACTAACTATGTGGACAAGTTGGATCCAGCTCTGGTCAGGAGAGGTCGGATGGACAAGCACATTGAGCTATCTTACTGCAGCTTTGAAGGATTCAAGGTGCTCGCTAAGAACTATCTAGACCTTGATTCGCATCCTTTATTTGAGGACATCTGCCGACTAATGAAGGAGGCCGACATCACTCCCGCAGACGTTGCAGAGAACCTGATGCCCAAGTCCTCCATCACTACTTCTGCTGAAAATATTGAAACATGCCTTAGAAACCTAATTCATGACCTTCACAAGGCCAAGGAAGAAGCAATTAAATCAAAAGAAAAGGCCAAGGAAAAAGCAAGTCAATCAAAAGAAAAGGCCAAGGCCAAGGAAGAAGCAAGTGAAACAAAAGAAAAGGCCAAGGAAGAAGCCATTCAATCAGAGGAAAACAACAGTGGAGAGACAGCAATGGCGAATAATGGCGACACCAAAGGAGAAGGCAAGTAAAGCCACATGAAAATAGTAATCACACTTTAGAGTAGTGATCACTCGAATATTTTTAACATATCCAAATTCTCCAGATGATGAATTTCCACCCTTTTCTTGTTCCCTGGAACAATGTTATGTTTAGTAGTTGCTTTCCTTCTTCAAAAGAAATATGACTTGTGATTGAATAGACAGCAAGAAGTCTTTGTTTTTGGCAGTTGTTTCCACCATAAGCCTATGTTGCCCTGGGAAGGCTTACTTAAATCCATTTCAATCCATGCATATTGGTTCTCGATGCGATCTTCCTAGTTCAATAAATAAAAAGAACTTTCCTGTAACTGAAACAATCGCAGAAAGAAAATGGCCTCGATATCTATCATCTGATAAAATAACTAAGGCCCCAGTTGACCACTTGCATCCTTACTTCCCCAAAGTTCTACCTCTCGTTGAGCCAACCGCAGATCATATCCTGATTAATTATAGAGATTGACGAGAATGTGGTGCTAGTCAAGAAGCATACTTGAGCATCCCACCATAAGTTTTGGACAGGATTCAACCTGGGGCCAAGACCATAAGAACTTTCAAACCAAACAGAAATAAGATTCTCTGCACTTCTGTTTACTAGTGATGGAATTAAATGGCTGAATGACCTTTGCACACAGGGTTACATGACCAGTTTAACTTAATATTTTCGTCTTGGCAGTATGTTTTCTCCTTTTCAAGACAGACGTATCCAACAAGTGGCCGAAGGTTGGAAGATTTTAATAATTCAACTAATAGTCAAAGCAATTTGAAACAAGGGCCGGACTACGAGGATCAAACTAGATTAATTTGTGTAAGCTGTTAAGTAGCAAAATCAGAAATAGCAACATATGATACAGCAAAGTACAAGATTATGTAATGCTTTAGAAAAGCCATAAACTCTAGAAAAATTGTTCAAGCCAGGCAACCCACAGCAATTCGAGTTGTGAACAATCTCGATTGGGTGAATAAAAAATATCATCTTAACGAATGAGTGGTCAGAGAGAATTACAATAGCAATATATTGAAGCAGTTCCAACTGGTATAAGATGATGTAAATTTGAAAATGCAATGTTACAAGAATCTAAGAAAGTTCTTAATCTCGAATAAATGAAATGCAGTTTACCTCAGGAGAGACAATGCTTCTATTACAATATTAAAACAAGAAAAGCAACAGTTGGATTGCAAAGTGACGATGCTTTTCTTGATTTTTTAAAAATGGGATTGAAAAAAATAAAAAAACTTTATATTACTCTATAAGCCTTTTAGGCATAGTGTACATTGGATAAGTTGAACAAGGAACAAGCCAACAGAGAACTCCCTACAATTTGCCACCCACTAATAGATTGCTTGGGCGTGTTAAGATACAGAGTGGATGACTACCTATCTACAAATTCTCAGCATCATTTACTCCTTGAAACCGCTGAATAGATTACAACGGCGTGGTTGCTAGCATAGGCCACAGGAAGGTACTCAATAACCCCCTTCATGTGCTACCAAAACTTAATGATATAATGACATAAAAGAAATATGGTAAGATATTACGGGACAATGAAAGAACTATGCTACTGCCTAAAGTGATGAGATCATTACATGCTATAGCCTCATTGATTGACCGATCAAAATCATCTGCAAAATTTTGACATAACAGTCGGTAACCAATTGCCACAAAGGTAAGACAATCAGGAGAAAGTAAAGCCAAAACTATATCAACAGTATTCTCAGGAAAGAATAAGACAGGCACATTGCCTAAGCACATGAAGCATATTTAAGCACATATTACAGACAAAGAATATCCTGTTGTTTCAAAAGGTCTACCTCACCAACATGTGCCATAACTTGATCTGCTGACCGGAAAGAAAAAAAATCATCAGTATATCATTGAGATATTTATAAAATTAGGAAAATATCAGAGGGTTCGATTTTAGATCTCAAAAATTTTTATCCTATGATGAGCAGTGGAGACAGGGTAACTGAAAGACTTGGTGCAAGTAGAAGCTTGCCCCAAATCTGACGCCTGTTTGTGGATGAAGTGGTGGTATTTTTGCATGACAGAGGAGGACAGAATTTTTGATCTACTCAAAAAGAGTTTCGAGTGGTTTCCTACCTAAAGATGACTTCATGTAAAATACCAATGTCGATGAGGTTCTTCTATCATTTCTTGCAAAGATTTTGAGGTGCAAATCCATGTAGCTTCAAATCACTTGGTGCTTCCACTCAGCCTACGGAATTAGTAAAAAATTCTATATAGGCTCTGTTCACTTGCCTTCTTGAGAAAGGAAAGGAGAAGTAAGTAAGCCAAATTTTCCCGTGATTGGACATGATTTGACATTTTTCGCCGTTCACTTGTTTTCTCGGGAAAGCATAATTACACAGGTGGAAAATATAAATAATGACATGGAAAATGAACTTTCTTGCACTTTCCCTCTAAATTTTCTCACAAAAAGGGTGAGAAAATCACTTTCCTGAGAAAACCACTTTGCCTGCATACTTTCTTTTCATTTCTCGGCCAAGTGAACAACGGAATTTTCTCACAAAATGAATTTTCTCACAGTTTCTTTTCCTTTCTTTTCCAGTTTTCCATGTCAGATTCTTTTTCTTTCTTTTCTTTTCCTGCTGCTAGAAAACAAGTGAACAGAATGGGTAAAAGTTGTAGAAAGTGTGGAGAAAAAGGAAAAAAGAGGTATCTATATTTTGAAGGGAGAATTAATCTAATCAAAATTGATTTACCCCATCTACCACTTATGTCATTATTCAATATTCCTGAATTGCAAATGCTTAGAAAAACCTCAAGGGGGCTTCTTTTGGGAAGAGAAGGAGAAACAGGAAGGAATTAGACAACTCATGAGGTGGAAGGGCAAATTGAAGAGAAATGGATGACATGCCATTGATAATTTGAAGTTAAAAAACAAGGCTAAAAAAGTGGTCCTGGGGGTTTGGCAAAGATAAAAACGTTCAAGAAAAGATTAGTGGGAGCATATATGGGCAGAGATGGTGATGGGACATAAATAGGGCGCGACTCCCAAATCTCGCCACGTGTCGTCCATGCACCAATGGAGCTTAATTATCATGAAGAAAGGTGCTGATGAACAGCAAGATCATACGGTTACGACACGTGTCACCTTCTCGCCGTCCAAGCCTCATCATCACAAATTATGGAAGGGATTACACAGCAGAACCACGAGCGCCGTCAACCCAGGAGAACAGCCCAATCCTGCGAAGGAAGGTCTCCTCTCCGTAATGATGAAAAGGCCCGCACGCCACCCCTTAAAAGCAGGAGAAGGGAAGGAACTACACGTCTTCATTTTGCATTTTCCATTTTCTCTGAATTGACTGTCATCTGTGTACCATTGATTTCACATTAAAAAAAGCTGAGAAGAGCTAAGGACTTTGGCATTTTGTACAAGAAAATGGCATGTGATGGGGCCTTGGGATGCTTCCATTTGTTTTCCTTTTTTTTTTGTTTTGGCTGAAGTAGGCAGGAATTTATTAAGAAGAAGAAATAGATTCCTTGGAGATGAAGGGAAGACCCAAAGAGCTAAAGCGGCAGACCAAAACCAAGACCCAGTAAAAGTAATAGAATATAAAAATCGACCAAAGACTTGAGAGACCCAGAATAGAGAGAAGACACATACAACCCACGAGGCCACGACCCAGAAAAAAGTGGAGGAGAAAACACATTCCTTTGATTTAGACACGGGTGATTCTATCTTGGGGAGGGAACTTCTCATCAGTGGTTCTACTTTCCCATTGATTATCAAAGTAAGACTCTAATTTTGGCTCTATTCTGGAAATTGATATTCATTTTTTAATAATGACACTTTTTACTTTACTAGTGGTTCATCAGCATAAAAAAATAATAATCATATATGTTTGTTTTTTCTATCAACATGGATCAGTGCTTATATCTTGAGTGCCTGTGCAAATGCCATCAATTATTTTATTTTGTTTCGAAGATGATCATTGCCTATCTATTTTAAATTATGACATGATAGTCATATTGAAGAGACTTGCAAAGGGTTTTCATTTGCTTTATGATCATATAACATATGTAGTATATATACTATTATATATCAGACTCTTCATGAAATGTATGTTTGCTGACAAGCATACTATTATATTTCAGATTTTATTAAATGTTATTTTATTGCAAATAAGTAGAGAAGTGAATAAAGGTAAAAGGGAATAGTGGGAAGCAAAATATCCTTTTGAAGTTATTTTAATGCATATAAGGATAGAAACCCTAAACCCTAAATCAAAGAGAATGACAAAAAATGTCTTAAAAGGGTTACAATAAAATGAGTAATGCTAAATTCAATGCTTAATATCATTCAATAAATAAATTGATGGGATGCAAACATCCTTCCCAGAATGGGCAAGCAATCTATTTCATGAAAAAAAAAAAAAAAAGGTACACCTAAATTATTTGAGAGATGACACAAGAAAATGACTCTAATTCTTCAATAATAATTGATGATAAAAACTACTTCAATATGTACCATTCACTAAACAAATTGGTAGGAAAATGATATACTGCACTCCCATACTATGGTGATGAATCTACTGTATTTGTAAACTTATCTAATTGAGGTAAGCCTGAAAGTTCTCAAACTCAACAATCAGATAAAACAGGGCCTTGTGCCAATCTTATTGATTTTCTAGTGAAGTTTTAGTACATAAATACTACTAATATGCATCCTAACATTTACCCACTAATATAAAATTTTAAAAGCCAATTTAGAACCAACATAGCAAAAAATATGAAACCCAAAACATGTAAAAGTGTTAATAAGTTCATGTAATTAAATCCCTGTGTTGTCTAAGACTCTTTAACGTGTGCCTATAGCAAACATGAATTATTATATAAATCTCATTTTGGTCAGTAGAAGTCTATGTCTAGAATCATAGCAATGTGATATCTCTTTACATGGATCCACCTGGTGTAAGCCCATGTAGTGAAGTATTTTTCAATAAGCCGGTAGGGGTCCCCACCAAATCCAGATTACCTATTTAAAATGTAGAGAAGTTTTTTTCAAAAAGTATTTTACGGCCTACACCAAAGGATGATCCAAACCGTCCATTTGATCATTCCCATATGATGATCCCGTCCCTACGATGTATAGAGGACTGACATATTTTGGAAACCTCTATTGATCACTGGGTTGGGATCATCCTATGGAAATGATTTTTGGCACACAACCTATGGTGTAAGTTCGTATAGTCAAATATATTTTAAAAGTATCGTAATAAGGGACTATAAGGGCTTATTTTGATAATGACACCCTGTCGTGCTTTCAATGGGAAATGTGAAATGTCTACGGGGAATCGAAAGCAGAATCAACACAAGACAGCAAGCATGTAAATCCTTCTATTGATCATGACACCCATTATGAAAGCAAAGGAGTGTGGATATCATTTCTTCAGCCTAATATCACCAATTAAATATTTGACGGACCAGATTTTCCTCACCAAATGACCAATATATTAGCCCGCTTAGATAATATATAGACGATTTAACTACACCCTTGTATTGATAATGACACCTACTTTTTTGAAAAATAAGGGACTATATCATTTCCACAAGATGATCCCAACCCTTCGATCTATAGAGGTGTCCAAAATATGCCTTTCATCTATAGATTGTAGGCACATGATTTTTGGTACACACCCTATCTATGATGGGGCCTTGCAAATGAATGGTTTGGATCACCACAAAAAATGTGGGAGCCATGTGTTTGGGCACTCAAGCTCATATAAGCTTAAATGAGCTCAAGCTTACGAACATGAGTTTTTTTAACTTTTTATACAGTGACCATCCATCAAGGTCATATAATTTCTCTAAAATGGGCTGGTAAAAAGTTAAAGAAGTTGGTGAATATAAATAGGGAAATGTTATCCGCACTACTGTATTTTGATGAGGGCACTCCTCACTTTATTAAAAGTACGGTATGGCCCGCACCATAGGATGATCCAAACCGTCCATTAGATGGGCCACGGCATAGGTTGTGCCCCAAAAATCATTTCCATAGGTTAATGCTAACCCCTCCGATCTTAATGTTAGAGGGTTGATCCTAAACCTCTATAGATCGGATGCTAACCCCTCCGATCTAAATGTTAGAGGGTTGATCCTAAACCTCTATAGATCGGAGGGTTAGGATTAACCTATGGAAATGATTTTTGGGGCACAACCGGCCATACATACTTTTAATAAAGTGAGGAGTGCCCTCATCAAAATATAGTAGTGCGGATAACATTTCCCCATAAATATCCACAAATTGAACGGTTAAGATTATCCTATAGAGAAGAAAAATGCTTGTATGTATATAAACATCCACAAATTGAAAGATTAGGATTTCGGTGAATGAAGGAATAAATAAGGGCGGTGATAAATTCACCCCCTACTATTCAAAATGGATTGTACAACCCACAACATAGGATGATCCAAACTGTCCATTTGATGGGACACATATTAAATAGGTTTTGCCCAAAATCAATTCCATAGGATGATCCTAGCCCTCCGGTCTATAGAAAAACTCCATATAATCAAACTTCTATAGATTGGACGGCTAGGATCATCCTATGGAAATGATTTTTTGGGGCACAACCTATTTACATTGTGACCCATCAAATGGATGGCTTGGATCATCCTATGGTGTGGGCTGTCAAGTCGATTTTGAAAAACAGGGGTGAATATTGTAATAGTCTAATACAAGGAGATGAATTTATCACTCGTGATAGTTTCGATAAAGGAAGGAAAATAGGTGGCAGGATACGAACAAAAAGGCATTAAAGCAGGATACAGTTGGCTTGGTAAAAATCGGTGTGAACTGCCAAGACTATCCTTAAAAGGAAGCAACAATTTTGTTCAAAAATCATTACGGGATGAAGAAAGTGCCATGGGATATGAATGGATTTTTTGGCAAAGAGTGGAATGAATTGGTAAGGATTCAGACTTTGACGTGTCTGGGCAAACATAGTCAAAGTTTGGAGTTATCTTTGAGAGACAAAATAGGGAATTGCTAGGGTATTTATTGCCCAAATTGAGTGCCGAAGACCCTTGGGCTCTGTTCACTTGTTTTCCCGCTACAGGAAAGGAAAAGAAAGGAAAGGAATCTGACGTGGCAAAATGGAAAGGAAAGAAAAAGAAACAGTGATTTTCCCCCGCTTTCTCGCTGTTCACTTGCCCAAAGAGCGAGGGAAAATCACAGTTTCCTTTCCTTTTCTTCTGTGAAGTAAAGAGGAGATTGCAACATAATAGAGAAATCTGAACCCTAGAGGGTACATGAAATCCAACCAAGAAATCCGACCCATGAAATCCGACCCAGAAAACTACAGATCAGAACTTTCGGTTCTTAAAAATACATTTCTGCAAAACCCATTTCGCAAAAATGAAGAAAAGAAACCCTAAGAAGCAAAAAAGAATGAAATAATCAGAGCAGAGAGAGAAAGAGAGGAGATCAGTACCTTTGCCGGAGTTTGATCGGCGGTGAAACGAGCTTGGTGGACACGAATGGATGACCGGAGAAGATGAGCGAAGAGAAAAAACCAACCTTACAGTGCAAAGAGATAAAAGAAAATAAATCCACCTAAACACAGCAAAGAGAGCAAATAGAGAAAATCAAAGAGAGTAAAGAGACCAAATACGATGAGACCCTAGATCGAGAGGAGGAAAATAAAAAAATCAGAGCAAAGAGATACCTTACTGGCCGGAGAAGAGGTAGATGGTGAAGACACGATGCCGGAGTATGATCGGCAGTTAAATGGGCTTGCCGGAGGCAACTTGCTCGCCTGAGAAAATGAGATGGTGGTGAGGGGTAGGGTTTCTTGGTTCGTGGTCGAGAGAAATATGAGCGCGATTTTTTTTCTCTTTCTCGGGAAAATAGGTTTCCTACGCTTTTAGTCGGAAAATATATCGCGACTTTGCGAGAAAATTCCAATTCCACATCTTTTTTTTGACTTTCCATGTCAGTATTTATTTTCCCTCGAGAGAACAAGAGAACGGCGAGAATTTAGCTTTCTCTGGAAAAAAAACCACGCTTTCTTTTCTTTTCCTTTCTCGAGACAGCAAGTGAACAGAGCCTTAAGGAAAATCAGAAATGTCAATGCAAAGGTATTGTGCTGGGCTGTGGGACATAAATAGAAATAACGCAAAAGTGAGGATGACTTTAACCCCTGATTGCATGTCTCAATCTTGGGAATGATATCTCAGTGTTTGGAAGGGAACCGTAGATCATCTAAGTTGTCCTACTAGATCAACGGTCCTGATTACCTGCGCACGTGTCATATGTACGGATATATTCCCTGTATTTTCTGAATATTGACCGGCTGAATATTGGATACAAAGTTTGAGTCATCATGTGTGAAAATTGCGTAATGTGATGACCTTTTGATAGGATCTTCATGTGGGCCCTCTTCCAGTCTTCCTTTTTCTTAACAGACTTTGATCTTCATGTGGGCCCTCTTCCCTTACTTAAAGCTCAATCCGAATTCCCAAAGACCAACCCGAGTTGCACCACTATAATATAAATGGAGAGGGAATTATTTTTTATAGAAATGTAAGGACAAAAAAGTAAATTAGGGTCCACTTATTTAGATGATCAAAACCGTTCATTTGCCATACGGGATAGAGAGGGGCTGACACGTGGCACCACCACGGCTTAGAAGATTCCGACGTCTCAATCTTATTTATTTTTTTGCCATGTAGCAATCTATGGTGGGGTCCACAGATGGATGGTCAGGATCAGCGATCGGACTCTGGCGAAGACCGATATTTTTCTTGTGTAGATTTATTGAACATTCCGAATGCATATGACAGATGAAAATTGCCAATTTAGCCGTTCACGAATAAGACAAGCGGTTTTGAAATAGCTGACTCATCATTCCACCACTGCCAACGGTCTATAGAAAAGCTTCCTAAAAGTAGACTGAGGTCTAATGACACTGCTAGGCCCACTCGCGAGCACAACTTCTATGATCTCACATGCAAAACATACCGTTGCACATGTGGGAGCCACCTTGATCTCAATCACTCTAGAGAGAGTGGGAGTAGCAATCCTCTCAAACCTTTTAATACATATTAATTAGATGTAAATATGTAATTATGATACTTAAATGGTACATAAAATATTCAATTACCATAATTAAATAATATTAATAATAAAAAATATATAAAAAAAAACAGGAAATCACCACCTGGCAACTTCACTTTCCAGATTTCCTTCCTAGTTGAACGAATTCAATGAAGAGAATGGCTCCAATTTTGCTACAAATTTCCCTTCAAGTAAAGGGAGATGATTTTTTCGCCCCACTGTAGGATTACGCGCTCCCCTTGTCACGTGAATTGTGGCAGACTTTAACGATTTTGGACGTCAAATCACGTAACAAGGGGGGCGCATAATCGTAGGCGGGAGTTTTAAAAAATAATTGCCCAAGGGAAAAGATCTCCTTCTCTCTGGTTTCACCTGTCCCTTTCCTTTTTAATACTTTGAAATTTCCGCAACGATCAAACCCCAAACGGTTCTCTCTTCTTCCTTCCCATATCTCCCAATCTAGGGTTAGGGTTTCTTCAATCTAGGCCTCTAGGGTTAGGGCTTCTGAAGAAACCGAAGAAAAACCCCCTAGTATAATAAAAAAAGAGAAATTTATTAGGGTTAGGGTTTTGAAGATGAAGAAGGAGAAGCTAGATATGGTTCTGTATATTGGTCGGCAGAGATTTTTCCAGATTTTAATTCCCTTGTGTTTGCTCTACCTAGTTCTTATGAGCTTAGAAATCCCCTTTGTATTCCACAATAGCGAAAAGATCAGTTCTAATGATCCTTCAGTTGAGTTCCTCACTGATTCCTTTACACACCCTTTTCATCTCCAAAGCAAAGAGGAAAGGCAAGAATTCGAAGCCCCTGTTAGGCCTCGCAAGGTTCTTCGCGGGGCTCCATTGAAGTCTTATTCGAATCAGCAAAAGGGTAATTACTCCATGGTTTCTGGTCTGATTTTCATGCCGAGCTCCGGTCGATTTTCGGGGTTTTCAGAGCTGCAGAAATCTGCGAAAGAGGCATGGGAATTAGGGCTAAAATTGTGGAAAGAATTGGAATCAGGGGTTGAATTGAATAAAGAGAAGAAGACTGAGAATCGTACGGAATCTTGCCCTCCATCAATCTCTCTATCAGGAGTTGAATTTCGAGATCGTGGGAGGATCATAGTGTTGCCATGTGGGCTGACGTTGGGATCGCACATTGCGCTAGTGGGAAAGCCTTTCCCTGCTCATGCTGAGAATGACCCAAAGATTTCGTTTTTGAAAGAAGGATCGCAGTCGGTTATGGTGTCACAGTTCATGATGGAATTGCAAGGGTTGAAGACTGTTGATGGAGAAGACCCGCCGAGGATTTTGCATTTTAATCCGAGGTTGAAGGGTGACTGGAGCGGGAAGCCTGTTATTGAGCAGAACACTTGTTATAGGATGCAGTGGGGATCTGCTCTCCGGTGCGAGGGGTGGAAATCTAAGGCTGATGAAGAAACTGGTAAGTGTATTTCTTTGTTTTGTATGGTTAGATATATAAGCTTGATTTGAGTATTTGGTTTAGTGCTGAATTTTCTATTTTAATTGTTTTCTAGACAATTCAAGTCAATTCCACATGTTGGCTGTATCGTTTATTGAGGTTTTTCAAAACCCAATTGTCTAACAAAGTAATAAACTTGCCAATTACACCAAACTGTTGGAAATTCTAATTGTTTTCATAGCAATTCACATTAGTTTTACCCAATGATTGTATGAATTTTATATTTTGTATTTTGTAACCAGAATTTTAGCATAATTTTCTTTACAAACTTTGCCACTTCATCTTCTCAAAGTAAACAGTGTGTTGGTACTGAATCAAATGGAAACCTTATGCTTGTGTGAAATGGGGCGTCAAAGTAATTCTCAAGATTGAATGTGCAGTTGACGGACTAGTAAAGTGTGAAAAATGGGTCCGTGATGATGACAATCGCTCGGAGGAATCGAAGACAACATGGTGGCTGAACAGGCTAATAGGTCGAACAAAGAAGGTCTCAATTGACTGGCCTTACCCTTTCGTAGAGGATAAATTGTTTGTCCTTACTATTAGTGCTGGCTTGGAAGGTTATCATGTCAATGTCGATGGGAGACATGTCACCTCTTTCCCTTATCGCACTGTGAGTACTGAGTACAACCATCAAAACCTCTGGATTGGTAATATTGGCAATCTACAAGTTTGAATTGTTTCTCATCTCTCGTAATATTTGCAGGGATTCGTGCTCGAGGATGCAACTGGGCTATCATTGAATGGTGACATTGATGTCCAATCCATATTTGCTGCCTCCTTACCCACATCACATCCAAGTTTTTCCCCGCAAAGGTATCTCGAGATGTCAAGTAAATGGCAGGCCCCACCTCTTCCTGGTGGCCCTGTGGAGCTCTTCATTGGCATCCTTTCTGCGGGCAACCATTTTGTGGAGCGAATGGCTGTGAGGAAGTCTTGGATGCAGTCTAGACTAATTAAATCTTCAAGTGTGGTGGCTCGGTTTTTTGTTGCCCTGGTAAGGACCACTGTCATCCATGTGTTACTTGTTCAATCTCTAATTTAGAAAAAACTAAGCTTTTCTTTTTTTCATTGTTATGTAAAGCATGGAAGAAAGGAAGTGAATGCTGAGCTGAAAAAAGAAGCAGAGTTCTTTGGTGACATTGTTATAGTGCCTTACATGGATAGCTATGATCTTGTGGTCCTTAAGACTGTTGCTATCTGCGAGTATGGGGTGAGTGTAACTACACTATTTGGAAGTCTGATGTGCATATGCTTCACCTATGTAGCCTATAAGGATTATTAGGATGTGATATAGTTTGTTCATTTGCACAGGTTCGAACGGTATCTGCAAAGTATATTATGAAGGGTGATGATGACACATTTGTCAGAGTTGACTCAGTGATTAATGAAGTCAAGAAAGTCCCCAGTGGTAAAAGCTTATATGTTGGAAACATGAACTACTACCATAAGCCCTTGCGTTATGGTAAATGGGCTGTGACATATGAGGTATGTGATTACATTTAGGTTATGTAACCCTTACAATTAAATGGATTTTTATTGTAGTTCGTTCATTTATTATGTTTCTTTATTGGAATCTCATATAGTATGTATAATGCATATAACTTTATAACAGATATACGTATCTGATATAGGGTCTTGCATTTCTTGATTGTTGATTTCTTTCAACTGGTTTTGTACTTATCTTCACCCTGTTTACCATGGAAAGAGTTTTTCATTTTCCATTCACAGTGTCACTGATCAGATTCTTCAAGTTCAAGTCTATGCTTATGATGCATGAGTTTTGGACTTTTGGTATTATAACATTTCAATTGTGTTCGTGAAAGGTGATTTTGGTCAAACTAGAATGTCAATTCTCTGATAGGAAGCAAAATAGGAATATGTGTAGGTTTAATGCACAAGCGGAAGATAGCCCTTCTAAATTCGGATACAACAAAGTGACCATTTACTAGTTTTTCTTGTACAATTCTGACACCAGCAACCTACTTCTTTAAGAAAACTGTCCAGTGTAGAAATTTAGTGAAAACAGAACATATCATGTAGAAAATACTGAGCATGCTGTTAAAACTTTGCTTGAAGCTATGCTTGAATCTTTTCTTTCTTTTTCCTGTTTGGCATATAATATAAGAAACTGATGGTTATTATTATAGAAGATTGTGCAACAACTGTAGCCTAGTTTTTTATGCTAATTGTGTGGGGCACTCTTTCTTGATTGTTAGAGCATTTGTGTTTGTGATCCAAGTTATTTTGCAAAACATATCAAATGATATTAGCGTTGAGGCCCCTTTCAGTAGTGAATGCAGTAGAAATAAATGCATTGTTATTACCATTAAAAAAAATGCATTATTATTGTCAGCCGGGGGCTCCTGTGAAATGATAAGTAATACCCCATGTATTGACACTGGCCTGAGGGAAAACTAATAGCAGTGCGGTTTCGGTACGAAGCTTTTTCCTGTAAGCATTACACCAAAGTTCTACTTAAATAAGCACTTTCTGTGATACAGAAACTGTGGAAATTGTTCGTACCATGTATGCCGTCTTCCTCATGATATCAAAATTCTGTTTTGATCAATGCTCTCTTCACTTCATTCTTTCTGACATTAATTAAAATGATGAATGTTATTATGTTGGAGCTTGTCTCAAGCAATGCAGCCTAATTCTTGTATTAGTCACATGTCACATGCATAGTTTTAAAATATCGCTATTTCAAAATATCATGATATATTGGAGGTTTAAAATAGGGAAATGATTTCAGTGCTCCAATGTTTTGATGAAGATGCGCGAGGCATCTTGTCATGTAGTATTTAAAGGGCTTAAAAGAGCTTTTTGAGAACTGTAATATTTCACTGAAAACCCTTTAAATACTACATGACATAATATTTCACTGAAAACCCTTTAAATACTACATGACAAGATGCCTCGCGCATCTTTATCAAACATGGGAGCGCTGAAGTCATTTCCTTTAAAATATTGTGATATGCCGATACCGATATTGTCTATTTAAACCTAGTCACATGGGATTCATTGTTTTAATTTCTATTAAATGAGTTCCTATTCCCTATTCAATTTGCTAAAAAACAACGAACTATATAAGCATTAGACTTTTTATTCCAACAGTTTATGCTAGGAAGCATATCATTCCTTACTATCTTGTGATGTTATGGTACACTATCCAAAGTCTAAATAGTTCACTGAGGTTAAACTCAGGTGCAGGAGCTTAAGGCTCACTTAACACTGAAATCAAATTCAGGTGTCCTGATAAATTTGAATGCTGTTTCTCTCGGGATATTAAGTAGCTGTCAGTTTCATATGCCAGTGTTCGAATAATTTGATCACCAACTGCACGTCAGTTTGATTGCATTTGTATTTGGTTCCTCAAGATTTGGCATTGAAAAGTGTTTCATATCTTCTTGTGTACCAAAGGATTCCTTTTGGTGTATTTCAGGAATGGCCGGAAGAAGATTATCCACCTTATGCAAATGGTCCAGGCTACGTCGTATCATCAGACATTGCACACTTTGTTGTATCAGAGTTTGAGAAACACACATTACGGGTATGACACACTAACTTCTTCTGATCTTGCTTTGCTCTTTCTAACCAGATGAAAATGGTTGTTGGTGTTGACAAATCGCTCTAAATGCAGCTGTTCAAGATGGAAGATGTGAGCATGGGCATGTGGGTGGAGCAGTTTAACAGCTCAGAACCCGTAGAGTATGTACATAACTTCAATTTCTGTCAGTTTGGTTGCATTGATGATTACTTCACGGCACATTACCAGTCACCTAGACAGATGCTCTGCATGTGGGAGAAGTTGCAGATGGGAAAGCCTCAATGTTGCAACATGAGATGATTAGTTGTAACACAGGATGTGAATTTTGCAGTCATAGCCAGAATCGTATCAGCGGTGTAAATTTCTGATAAGATGGTGGGTTGTATGACTAGAGGTGCAACTTGGGTCGGGTCGGGTTGAGCTTTTGCTAAAAAATGAATTGGAATCAACCCGAACCCGACCTGATTTTATGGTTAAAGCTCAACCCTAATTCCCAAAAATCGACCCAATTTGCGCCCCTATGTATGACCCCCCTGCAATTCATTCATTATTTATTTCTGTTTTTTTTTCACCTTTTTGTGTAGAATAGTGAGGGGAGGAGGAGGAGGTTGTTCACTGGCTTGTATGGGTAAAGAACTTCCAACTTCTTATGCTTTTGTAATCTATTACTTACACTATAGAGGCAATGAATGGATATCATTAGCTTGAGAAACTAGTTGCATTATCCCCATATACAGGGTTCTAGGGTTCCAATGAGATGGTGATGCATTAATGTGTTAAAAGCTTTGCAAATACTTGTTCCTTGTTTTGATATACACTCTTCTTTATTTTGAACTTATTTAATTGGGCTGTTGACAGCTTAGTTGGAAATTTTGGCACCCAGTTTGAGAGATTTTGAATAAAGAGGTAATAAAAGACACTGCCTGCCTAGTGGTCCTTGTGGATGGTTTAGAACTTTAAGGAAACACAAAGCAATGAGCTAGCTTCTATGGGCAAAAAGTCTTCCATTTAGATGGTTAGGATTGTCAGTTGAGAGGGGCTATGGTGGGATCCACCGTGCAAACAGTCCTGATCAAGTTCATTCTTAGGAAAAGACAAACACAAGAGGGTGGAAATGCGAAGGTGGTAATATCATTTTCTGTGGGAAATGGGCTCCTCATCATGCTGGATTGTGAAGCATATATTCCCATTTCCATAAGAAATCTATTACTATTAAAATATGTAGGGGATCGAACCCAGTTGCACCCGTGAAAAATGTGTACTGACAGTATGTTCTAGCATATGCCTTGTCCTGCTAGCGATCTTAAAACTCAATAAAATGAGAGAGAAGAAAGTTTTAATGTTATATGCTTAGTTAGCTCTCCCGCCTGGAAAGATAGTTCCTTTTATAATCTTTACAGCCTCTACCACCTAAAGAAGAGAAAGATCTAGCACCACTTAAGATGTCCTTATAGGTAGATAAATTAAGTTTATAGTCTTATTTGCAAATGGGGGCATTACGGCCACGTTTAGAAGCCATTAAATAAGGTAGATATAAAAGTATGGAATACACTTTTCAAAACGGAACTTCTGTCTGAAGATAAAGAAGAAAATGGAAAAAGCCATTATTTAATAAAAGTCGTTACCCGATGCACGTGGTTTAAGGGTGATTGTGTGCATCATATGGATTAGTCCCGCCCTAAAATGGGGTGGGGATACGTTATGCCATCAAATAAAAGTATGGAATACACTTTTTAAAGATAAAGAAGAAAATGGAAAAAGCCATTAAATAATGTAAATATAAAAGTTACAAGTAGACACCCCAGTGGTTTCAATTTGTGTAAGGTAGACCCCCTCAGTTGACGGTTCGTCCACATATTGAAGGGTTAGGATGATCCGATGGAGCTGATTTTTTTGGCACACCCTATCTATGTCAGGGCCCATCAAATGAACGCTTTGGATCATCCAAACAATGTGGGCCCACTGTGTTTTTGGTAGTGTTTGGATTCGGATAAGGGGTTAGGAGGGGTGTATGGGGTCTTAGTGTTTCAAAAGAGGGGGGCTACCTAATACAAATTGAAACCAGAGGGGGTCTACTTGTAACTTTTTAAACAGTAGGGGATAAGTTGAATGTGTCATAAACCACAGGGGGTCTAACTGTATTTTTACCATAAAAGTATGGAATACACTTTTCAAAACGGAACTTCTTTCTGAAGATAAAGAAGAAAATGGAAACAAACCTTGATTTGGTCATTTTTAGTGTTATCTGAGCTTATGGTAGGGGTGCAACTCGAGTCGGGTTGGATCAAGTTGAGGCCAAACCTAACCCAGCCCGAGATAGCATTCCCTCAACCCTAACCCAACCCAACCCAACCCGAGCCTCGGATTGAGGATGGTCAACCCTAACCCAACCCATCTAACCTGAAATAGGATCGGGTTGAGTCGGGTTGGTTTAGGTTCAACTTGGGCCAAATAGAAAAATACAATAACCCAAAGAAAATCAAGATAAAATTAGAGGACGGAGGCCGGGTTCGGAACGGGTCGGTTGCCAAGGCCTCAACCCAAACCTGAAATTAAATCAGGTTGGCTTTTCCCAATCCCAACCCAACCCGAGGAAATGCCAACCCAAACCGAGCCAAAATCAGGTTGAACCCGTCGGTCCGGGTTGAGCCGACTCAAGTTGCACCCCTAGCTTATGAGGATTCGTGCCCTCTACTTTGTTTTCTTGTGCACATGTCACGATAGTAGATATCGTCTATTTTTACAAAACGGGTTTTCGTTTTGTTAGCATCCCTATAAAAGTATTAGGGATTTGCTAGGGACCAAATTGCAGAAGGCATTTCGCAGATGGTCTGCCGCATGTGAGACCAGCCACAGAGGCTCACTTTTCAGCAGAGTTTGTCATCATTCACGAGGTGGCTGGTTAGACATGCGACAGACCATCTACGAAATGCCTTCTGCGATGGTCCCTAGCAAATCCCAAAGTATTAATAAGTCCAAGCAACTTTACTAAAATTTTCAGATGCTTCAAATGCCATTGATACTTGACTTGTACTCTAAAGTATTGTTTGAAAGTGTCCATAATAGTATTAGCCCATTGGCTTAGTTTGCCAGTGAAGAACAAAATAATATATAATTCTAAGAAACTTCACATGACTCTGCGTGTCTCCAAAGAGAGTCAATCTTTTTAGAACTTGAAGTACAATGCAAGAATCACACCACTATTTAACATTCCCTACTACAAAACCCATTAACACTACCTTAACTTCTTCCACTCCAAACCCAAATCCCAAATGAAGCAGCCAAAGCGATTCTCCGTATCCTTTCTGCTTCTCTTCTTATGCCATTTCCTTTTGTCAGGTAACATTCCATTTCCTTTTGTCAGGTAACATTAATTAATACATATTATAATATGGAAATGATCCCCGCACTTGTTTTTTTTTAATGGCACTCCTTCACTGAACACTGTTTTCAGTTTTGACTAGTTATTGGTAGGACTGTCAATCAGTCCGAGCTTGGGCGGGCCTGAGGTGCTCAAGCTCAGCCCATTACTATACAACGGGATTCGGGCAGAGTTCGGGCCTGACTAAATTAGAAAATTTACTTGCCCAAACTCAGCCCAAACTCCACAACGTGCTTCGGGCCGAGTTCGGGCTTGCCCATCACGTCTTATTTTCTGCACGAGAAAAGACTATAAGGCAAGCACAGAAAAGCCAATTTCATATAAAGCCATTAAACTTGCTGGCTTTTGCATGTGAGAAAAGCCACACCGATTGATTTTTTGCCAGATTTTGTCTTATTCATTTAATAAATCTGAGGTCGAACTATAGCCTATAGGATACGATGATCCAAACCGTTCATATGGAGTGGGCTAAAGAGGGGGCCAATTTGTATACTTCAATAGTTTGGATCATCATATTAAGTGGGCTGAAGAGGGGCAAAATAAAGGAAAACAAAAAACCTATTTAATGTCGAACTATAGCCTATAGGATATTAATGTTTAAGTAACCTATTTAATTAATATCTACTGATTTTTAAGGGCATAACAAATCTTGAAAAATTATATAGTAAATATATTATAGGGCCCGGGCCTATAACAGGCTGGACGACCCTTGATCAAGCTCAACCCAAATTAGAGCTCGGGCTTCAACTTTTGACCAAGCTTGGTTTGGCTTGTTCTCATTTTAACTATGGGCGGGCTTTTAGCTGGCCGAACGGGCAGGCTTCGAGCTTGCCCATCCCGATTGACAATCCTAGTTATTGGTAGTTTGGGGCGGATTATAGCAGTCTTGTTAACAGCTAATTAGAATGTGTACGATAAGAAAAAGAATTCCATTATTAAAACAAGGGTGCAGATATTAATTCCATATAATCTGGGAAACGCATTTGGTTAAAAGAAATATAATGTCCGTGAACAAGACCTTATATAAAGAACCCAACCCTAATCTCAAGAATACAGTTTCACCCAAACACAAAAACCATGATTTCCTCCTGACTAGATACTCCTATTATATGTTCCTACTCTTATTATATGTTCCGCGGTTGTGTGCCTACATTATGTTAGGGCCCTTTGGGCCCATTATAATCACAAGGGGCATATGACAAAATCACCTTCCCTTGAACTTACAATTGTAAAATTTGTGTTTTCAGGTTGTACCATCGGAGAGTCGGTTGCATTCTTCGTGAGTAACAAGTGTCCATTCCCAATATGGCCGGCGATGGCATCAAACGCCGAATATCCGGTGATAGCAGATGGTGGCTTCTTCCTCCCATCGGGACAGACACAAAAATTCCACGCTCCGCACACATGGAGTGGTCGACTCTGGGCTAGAACTGGGTGCAACTTCAATTCTACTTCCAAACAGCCCTCCTGCCAAACCGGTGACTGCGAGGGCCGGCTCGCATGTAACGGAAGCATAGGTGATGTAGCAAAGAAACTCTTTTGTGGTTGAGCATTGCTCTCATTGTTTAATTGGCCATTCTTCCTCAAGTTCTCTTGTTTGTTTTTCCTATCAATAGGCCTCCCACCGGCGACATTAGTTCAAGTCTCATTGCAGGCGGATAAGAGCAAACCAACTTTCTTCGATGTAAGCTTGGTGGATGGATATAACCTCCCAGTCTCCGTTTCGACTAAGCCACTTGCACCCAATTGCTCTATTGGGGGATGCACGAAGAATCTTAACACAATGTGCCCACAAGAACTTAAGGTGGCAGGCCTAGATGGTAGTTCGGTGGTTGCGTGCAAGAGCGCGTGCTTGGCGTTTGATCTGGACATGTTTTGTTGCCGGAATTCTTATGGGGTGCCGGAAAAATGCAAGCCAAATATGTATTCCAAGATGTTCAAGGATGCCTGCCCCTCATATTTCAGTTACGCCTATGACACTCCAGCACCTATGATGAGTTGTTTTTCTAAGGAGTATGTGATTACCTTCTGCCCTTCTAAATGGGGTGCTCAATTTGCCATGTAAGATTAAGGCTTTTAATGTGTAAAGAAAGGAAATAAAAGTTATTGCTTTGATTATTGTAGTTTCATTGCTTGATTTGGCATTCATGGATTTTCTAAGAGGGGTGAGAATACAAAGCAGGGTGGGGCTGATGAGCGTTAATTTTTGCAATTAATCTTACTCTTCACTAGACCTGGCAAAAGCAACCCGTGCCCGTGGGTCAACCCGACCCACCCGCAAATTTGCGGGCACGGGTCTGACTTTTAGTGACCCGTCAAATTTAACCCGCGGGTTGACCCAACCCGCAAAAACACGGGCCGGGTCGGGTCAACCCGCGGGCACCCGCATTTTTAGAGTAATTTTTAAGAATTTATTGGAGAATGCTATCAGCACTTGGGAAATCATCCTATGGAAATGATTTTTGGAGTATAACCTATTTTGGCTATGGCCCATCTAATGGACGGTTTGGATCATCCGATGGTGTGGGCCATACCATACTTTTAATAAAGTGAGAGTGCCCTCAGTAGTGTTGATAACATTTCGTTTTTTTTTTTTTTTTAATAGGTGGTAATACTTTGTGCAAAGATCGCACATGGGCGAAGGTTCCTAGCAAAAGTAAAAAGTAAAAAAAACTAATCATTACATAAAAGTAAAATAATGAGTTATAAAGTTTTAAATGAAAAATTACGGATAAATGGTTATGAAGTTATAAAATTACGAGAAAAATACAACAACAACATGTGTAGAGTTATTCCAATTACGGGAAAAACTTTTACGGTGCGGTCATATCACGTCAAATCAGGAGAATTACAATCCCATATTATATCATATTATATTTGCGGGTGACCCGCGGGTTGACCCGGCCCACCCGCGAGCCGCGCGGGCCACCAAATTTCTGACCCGCAAAAATACAGGTCACCAAAATTCTGACCCGTGTGACCCGCACCCGCACCACCCGCAGGTTGATCCGGCCCGACCCACCCGTTTGCCAGGTCTACTCTTCAAATTGGATGTCGAGTGTTACATCTTTTTGTTAAGAACCCATTCATCTGTGGGGCAACAATTGGAGGGAGAGGATCATTTTGTTGGTGGATCTTTTTCATTATGGCCCATTCAAGGTAGGGCATGGCCCTTGTTCAAGATTTTAGTTGTGGTTTCTAGAAAAGTTGAAAAGCTCCAACGAAATTTCTTATAGAAAGATAAAGAGGAGAGGAAGAAGCAGAAACATTTGGCAAAATGGGAGACTGACTGCTTATCGAAGCAAGATGGAGGTCTTGGCATTGGCAACTTGAACAAAAAGAACAAGGCTCTCTTAATAAAATTAAAGCATTTTGGGGGAAAAAAAGAGTGTTGTGCAGTAGAGGAAAATTGGTGAAATAGAGGACTAGAAGTGTAGACTTGGGAGTGATACCTTGCTTGGTTAGGGTCTTTTTGTCCCCCTATTTTTCGAGCCTCTATAGGATTGGAAGATTGTTTTATCTCTTAGGTGGAAAAAGCTAGCAATAGGCTAATGGGCCTCGACCACAAGATAAGCAATTTTGTCTAGGCTTTCTTGGAACATCCGTCTCAATACTGTGCGAATTAAGAGTTTTGGGATTATTCTATGAGTAAAGGGTTCCTGCGCTCGAGTGCAAAAACAGGAGTGGGCCCACATTGTTGGGGAGATTCAAAGCATTCATTTGGAAGGCCCTTTCATGGATAGGGTGTCCACAAAAAATCAGCTCCATTGGATCATCATACGGTGTCCATTTGGTACACACCCCATCCATGATGGGTCCTTTCAAATGAATGCTTAGGATTACCCCAACAATGTGGCCCCACCGGTGTTTCCCACACTCGAGCACAGTTAAGCCTTTCTCTTATTCTATTGATGATATTCTCAGAAATTAGAGTTTTATCACGATGGGTAAAATTCCGACACTTGAAGCTTGTCTCCATTGGAAATCTCCTCCTTTTTAAGGCTCATAAGCTCAATGTTGAAAGATGCTCTCTTAAAAGAGTTTTTATATAATGCCCGACCGTGAGATTTACAAGGGCTATGTGGCAAACCACGCAGCCCTTGATTTTTGATCCAAAACACTCTGTTTGACCAGATAAAAATCAAGGGCTAGGTGGTTTGCCACCACCTAGCCATTGTTACTTTGACGGCCGGGCATCATATAAAATCTCTAAAAGAGTTTTTATATAATGCCTGACCATGAGATTTACAAGTGCTAGGTGGTTTCAAAAAACCACCTAGCCCTTGATTTTTTATCTGGTCAAAACACTCAAAAAAGGTGTGTTTTGACTGGATCAAAAATCAAGGTCGGACATCATATAAAATCACCTCTTAAAAATCTTTCCAAAAATAAGAGGGTATTAGAGAAGCCAAAAAAGATTACATCATTGTTCACTATTTTTCAGGTCCCATTGGCATTACATATTTGGCAAAATAATAGGAATAGGCACAAAAGAACTGTTATATAATGTGGCTGTTCTCCACGGGGATAGAAATCCTTGGACAAGCTGTTCTTGGGACTGGGCTACCCTACTTGGTTAGTTTGAACTGAGCTACCTTGCCCATTGGGGCTGTTCTAGACGTGAATGGAGGAGGATAGCAAGCCTACGAGGTTGTTCTCCGTGGGGATAGCAAACTGAGGTTTATTTTATCCTTCGACAGGCTTGCTAACTTCTGTTCACATCGAGAACAGCCCCAGGAGATTACAAGCTAGGATTCTTGCTACCCTACATTCACGCTAAAAACAACCCCAATGGGCAGGATGTGCCGATGTAGTAGCCAATCTCAAGAATAGTTTATCCAAGTATTTCAACCCCTGTTGAGAGCAACCCCAATACGAACTTTATTTTTTTCTGAAAAATTGCCTTCAAAGAGCTTTGTCTAAACATCTGAATGCAAAAGCAGCGTGCAAATCACACCATGAAAAATTCCAGAATAACCCCAATAGAGAGATGAAAAAACAATGAGACATAACAGATAATTTTAGCCTAAACAATGAGATATAGGATAGGAATTGGGCATAAACAATGATACAAGCGATAAATTGGCCACAAAGCAACAATTTACCTTTTTCGTGTTTTAGTTTTCCTCCATGCAGGAAACTGAACATACAAGCATCAGCACCAGTTTGTGACAGAGAGCTGGGAGCCATGAAACCATAGAACGAAGAGTTTGTGTAGGAGTTTGGACCACAGAAAACAAAGGGAGACTAGAGCTAATGTCACTCCCTTCCTGTAAGGCCGATGCAAGGGAGATGAGTTCCTTCAATTCAGTCCCCAAAATGTACCATATATTATATTACACCAGTAGAATCCGAATATCCTCCGAAACCCACACTCTTAGCTCCCCCCTCTGTCGTCCTTTCTTTTATTGTGCCCAAGAAGGGATCTTTATCCGTGGTAAAAAAGATCAAAAACAGGTTGCCCTGCTGCTGCTTCATATGAATATATATATAACTACCAAACTGTGATGACCTTCCATACTGCTGATATGAACTGCAACTTTGTTGTCTCACATCTAGCTTACTACTGACACTGTCTTGGACGGAAGCTCTCCTTCGAAAGGAGCGAGACGGTTAGGCGCTCTAGCCTTGCAGCCCCAGGACCTGGCTTTAGGACGGTTGCATCACCCACGACCGAACACGGGTCAGTTTTATTTTCCCGTGGTCCAATGCACCAGCCACCCGGTACAAGCATGCCTTGGCCACGAAATAAGAGTTCTGCATCAATTTTGTCAAGTACTGGGTCGTCTCTATGGAACTTCCTTGCAAATGGTGCATTGCTATCAATCATGCCGGACATGTCACTTATAGTGAGGTAGTGGGGATGTTGCTTGGGCGGATTGTCCCAGGATATAAAGTGTAAATCATGGTTGACGGTGGTGTTGCGGAACTCTTGTGCATTGCAGATGACGGTATGGAAGTAGCCTTCTGGTGAGGATATGAAGTTTGCATAGTACATGAGAACTGTTCGTGGAAGGTTGTCCCATCCCCATATGCAGTAATCGATGAAAGGCCGGGACAGTGCCATCCAAGCAGAACCTGTCATAGAAGTATAGAACCAAGCGCCTAAATTTCATATGATATATACAAACAAATCACATGATATATGAAAAAACACCCCATGCAAAAGCACAAATCACTGCAATTGAAGGGGACTTGAGTGGAAGTGCTAATAACGATTGATGGCCCATAAAAGGCTAAACCAGAGGCAAAATTCTCTCATGCCACCAACCCAAAAGAAGTTTTTCCCTCCTTTTTTCCCCATGGGTAAGCGATGTGGTACAATCTTACATAATTGATGTTTGTGACCCAGGGTTGGAGCCACAACATGAGACAAAGAAATGTAGGAAAAGTATTGTTAGTGAGGGGAGTTTTGATGGTGATGGGGCCCATTTCAAGGCTGCTGTTCGTGTGGAAGCTGTTTTGATGCAACTGGGGCCTACTCTGATGTGCTGCAGTTGATTTATTACCAATAGTGTTTTATTTTGTTTATTTCTACTGCTAAGTTTACCATAGATTAGTATGGACCATCATTGGTTTAAGTAAGCAATATATGTTTATGATTTGCTTTGGTGGAGTGTATTAGCTATAAAATTCGTAAACAGTAAAGTGAACAATAACAAAAAGGTCTAATTCTATTAGAACTCTATTAGGATAGCAGCTAGGGAGGTTGTATAATATGTGTGTGTGTGTGTGTGTGAACAAAAAGTTCTAATGGGACAGCTGAAGAGTATTTTGTGGAGGATTGGAAGCCGAGGAGTATTTTGACCAGGTAACCACTGTGGAAGAAGTTATTGATTACAAGGAGATACTAATGCATAGAAGGGTGTCGTTAGTTGCTTTGAGGCCGAGGTTGTGTGGCAGCGCGGTGTCAATCGATGAAAATTCAAAGGACACAATTGTTACAATCACGGTTTTAAATTTCGGCCGAAATACCGAAATTTCGGATTTCGGCCGGGGCCGAAATAAAATCAAGAAAGAAGCACAATGTAAAGAAGTATAAGAAAGTACAATGACCAATCTCTCTCTAAGGACCCGACTCTATGTCAATACCACATAGAGTTACTTGGTATTATTGGTCCCATGCCGATATGACATCCCATGCATAAGACACAGTTACTTTGTTGTGCAGTTCAATGATGTTGCCTACCAAATATCATTCTCTACATTAATGAAATGAAATGCAAATAATAACATATTTCCGTTTTCTCTGTTGTTTCAACCATTTCAATCGAATTTCGGGAATTTCGATTGAATTTCGGGATTTTCAATGAAAATTTCGGGGAAATAATGACGTAAAAGGAAATCATGTAGATTTCGTTTCAGTGGGGATGAAAATGGAAGCATTTTGATCATTTCAGGTAAATTTAAAACCATGTCCCTTCCTCCTTTCTTCTTTCTCCTTTCCCTTCTTTTCTTTCTCTCCCATTCTACTCCCTGCTGTCAGCCAGCACACAAACAAAGCTGCAGCTGGCAGCCTTGCACCCCCTTCCTTCCCCTCGTTTTCCCTCTCTTTCCTTCTTTCCTCGCCCTTAACCTTTCCCTCTTCTCTTGACAGTTGTAGCAGCTGTCCTTCTTTTCCCTCTGTTGCGTCACTGCTATTACACCAATGGTTTTAAATTTCCACCAAAACCGACACGAAACGACCGACATGTTTACGTTTCTATCTCCACCGAAACGATATCAAGATCGAAATACATACCAAAACCAAAATTGCATTAGTCATCTACTGTATCTGTATGTTTTACATAATTATATTTATATGATTTGCATGTGAAATGTGATGTATGTATTATGTATAAATATAAATACGAATTTCATGTGAAATGTGGTATGTAATGAATTATCAGACATGCATGACTACACATGTCGCTAAGCATTGATATTCTTGTATTATGACTTAAACCAATATGGATGGCTGTCTTACTTATGTGATGATCTGTGTGTAAGTGATTATTCTTGTATTTCCTAAAGTTCCATCTTAAAATTCCATTATTTCCATATGTTTCCATGATTTTACAGGATTTCCATTGAAATTCCCAACCGAAATCAAAATGTTTATGTTTCTGTGGTGACCGAAATCGAAACCGACACCTCCCATTTTCCTCCCTTTTGTCACCATTAAATCTGTTATTTTTAACAGCCTTTCTTCTTTGTCTTGCCCTTGTTGTTATAAGTGCAGTTACAACTTACAACAGTTTCTTCTTCTGTATCCCTATCTAGCTGCTGCCCACTGCTGTTCCATCTTACTCCTCAACTTTCCCCATATCCTAGAAGCTGGAACAGTGCCTTCACTAATCGTGGCTACAACTATTGCTCCAGCAACTTTCGGAGGCTCCTACAATATGAGGTTCGAACCTGAAGCCTACACAAACAAAGTAATGGTTTCCCATACACCCTGCTTCATCATAGTTTGTTTTACTGCCTTTTTATGAGCTTCATCATTGAATTTATAGCCCAGTTTTTCTTGGACAGACTCTCCACATTACCATATCACCATACCCTTTGACTCCCCCACCTTTATCCCATCACACCTAGTTACTTTGGGCCATAGTTGGATACTTTATGATGTATCAGTTTGTGGATAGATTGTTCAACCCTTATTTCCTATTAATTATGGAGATGTTTTCCTTGGTTTGATTATATTGTTTGCAACCTACTTGAACGAATTTGCTTCTATTAATGAAATATTTCAAAGGCTAGGAGTCTTTGTGAAAACCTGATTGTCTTTTGACTATTATTGGCTGTTAATTATGTTATTTGAATGTGTGATAATGTTTACTGATGTTATAACCCATTTATGCTCCAAAAGTTCCCAATAAATGACTCGTGAACCCTAAATTTGCACCAGTTTCTGAAGCCCAAGTAAAAGCTAAAGCCATTGAAGAAATTCAAAAGAGTGTCATTTCGACCTCCATTTCTAGGCAGCAATAGATCATCTTTCTCTCCAGCCTCTAATGTGCATCAACAAGGTCATAATCAATGTAATTCTGAGGCCTCTAACCTTACAATAATAATTCCATGGAATCAAGGATCCACAAGCAATTTGGTCCAAAATAGTTCCTAATAGTCTCAATGTGAAGTGTTTTCCGTGTGGAAAGATGAAATAGATTTCATCTTAATTTCCTCAAGCTTGACAACAACTCCTAGCACAAGAAGAAATGGGACAGCAAGTCAGAGAGAGAATTTGTTGAAGACAATGGAGGTGTTTCAGAAGAGGAAGGTAATTCTCTTTATGAAGAATCTCATGACTCTTGCTTGATTAGTAGGAGACTTTTCTATACTCCTAAGGAGAAACGACATTGGGTGATACATACATATTCTCTAACATGTGTTCCATTGGAGGACATAGCGCCAATATTATCATAGATTCAAGAAGTTGAAAGAATGTGATTTCTCAAGAGGCATTGAAAAGGCTCAACTTTAAGATGGAAGCACATCATCAACCATACAAGAAAGCGTGGTCGAACAACTCCAATGAGGTAAGAGTCAACGTGAATGCATGCCCTATTTTTCTTAAGAGAACTTGGAAATTTGATAGGAGTGCTTTACATATGATGGTAGAAAAATGTGATGGAGTTGTTTGATAGGAGTGTTACAAATGATGGTAGAAAAATTTGGTCTGATGGAGGTCAGCTAATAGTCAGGCGGACAAGCTTGCTAGAGCTGGAGTGGACAAAACTGCGATGGAGTTGTTTGATTTTCTTCCTCCTTGACTTTATTTGTTTTTCCCTTCTTGTTCAATAATATTGACCCATTTCTAACCACCTTGGTGTTTTTTTATTAATAAAATCGCGGCCACTAGAATAAGACAGTATGTAAACATATTTGAGCATACGAAAGCATTTTTTCCAGTATGGTGCAACTTATTGTAAGACCCACTCGAGAATAAAGACACCCAATGATATCACTTACAGAGTTACAGGGAAAAGAGAAAACATATCACACGAAAGGCTGCTTAGCTGACAAAGAAGACAACTTAAACATGTAGCATCCATCTGCAAACATACAATAGCTTCTACATCCTTTCACAAGAAGTCTTAGAAAGTTGATTTCTATATTGTTTTGCTCAAGGTTAAAATACATGTTAATTAACTTGGACAAGCAAATAGTAAAATATATGCGTCTTACACAAGAATCCGTACAGTTACGGTTTGCATATGCTCTTAGGTAATCAAATTCAATTATGAACCCCATGAACAATGAAAGAAGAATATTTTAAACGCTTCATGTGCAAAGGAGTGGTCATAAAATTCTTGTGTTATCTAAATGCATTTGCAGCGGCAGTTTTGTCCTTCTCAACAATCACGGTTTTGAGGCATGGCCATTAATGTAAATGATGGACCAGGTTTAGCTCTCTGGAGTCTGGACATTAAAATAACTGGAAGTCTGGACCATCCATTCACAATCTAAAGGCCAACAGTCCAGAGAAAGGGTAATGATAAAAAAATAGACATGGATAATGGTAAAATAGAAATGAAAAGAAAAAAAAAAGAAGAAAAAAATTAAGCCTGTGAAATTAAATTGAGTACTTTTTATTTAGCAGAAAGCGTGCGATCTGCTAAAGAAATAGGGGGAATCAAATGGGTACATCAAGAAAGCAGAATAAAGTGGAAATGCAGGCATAAAAAAGTATGGAATAACTCCTAAGACAAGTAAGTGAAATTAAAAGAATGACTCTAAAATGTCAGACATTAAGATAACACTGAAATAAGCCTGGTTAAATTACTATTAAAAAAAAAAGACCTATGATTAACTAAACCACACACCCACAAACTTGTACACACAAAAATTAAAGAGGCTTACGGATGGAGAGCAAGGCAAAGTACACCAAGGTATCAATGAGTGAAGAAAAGAGTGTTAAAAACTCATCAGGAAAGTTTAATGATCTTCCCCTTTTGCCCATGTTGGGTTCACTTGTGGCAGAGGGAGAGATGTTAAATGTTATAAAATGGGTGCACTAAAAGAAATCAAGGGTTTGAAATTATATCATTCATATAAATGAAATTCAAGACTTGGTGTCCGTCCTAGATGACATTGCCTCATGTTTTAAGAAAGGCAAAAAAGTTGCTGATTCTGTTGAAAATTGAAGGGATCCTGAGGTTGATATAATGTATCAGGGAGTCACTTTACCTTCCACAATGTAAATTCCCTTCTATATTTGCCTCTTTAATAGCAAGTTTCGTACTTATCAAATATAATAGGAAAATAATTCTAGGAAGAAGAAGGAAAAGCACAGAATTGCCACCAAAAAAAAAACAAGAAGGAAAAATAGCATCCGGATCAATAATAAGTTAAACCAAAATTTCACCTGTAAAGAGTTTGAATGCGGTAGGAACACTTCTTCTCTGTGTAATCCAGAAAACATCAGATTTTGTTGTCATATACAACCCCGGATCAATAATAATTGGCTTCGCACGTTGAAATCTATAAGAACCAAACCAAACTAATCTCAATTCCCTTGAAATTTAACAAAAGAATAAAACCTAAAAATCAAAAAGACAAAAAGGAAGAGAACCCCAAGTAAGAATGACAGATTCACATACTCCTTCCAGCCAATGTCACTGGTGTGATCAATGAAATTGAGATCTCGAGGAAGATACGAAAAAGCGTGCAAAAGATCTAAATTCAAACAAAACTACATATATCAATCAACTGTCAAATTCACAAAAAATCAAATTAAAAAGGAAATTGTCTCCAACATCCAAAACACTCACCATCTTGAGTTACAAGGGGGTAATCAGAGGCACTAAGATTGATAAACCAATCCCAATCCCCTCCTTCCTTCAACAAAATAGCCGCAGCGTGAAGCGTATTAGCAACCATGGTAGGACCCCTATACGTAACCAGATTTGCCCTAGTGATCATCCTCACATTCCCAACTTTCGTAAAGACAGGATGATGGGTAACAAATTCATACAGATCACTTCTCTCCTTTGGAGGAGATTCAAGATCAAGATGAACAACATATCGATTAATCGGATGGTAAAGAGCGAGGAGGGTCCGTTTTAGCATCTCGCCATCGCCATTAGATCCTGAGATTAGGTAGGCGAGGCGAGGGGGTGGTGGGAGGGTGGAAATTGGGGTAACATGGAGCTTGGATTCAACGAAGATGGGGCTTCCAGAGGCGGTGTGGTAGGCGAGACGGAAGGGGAAGAACCCTAGGCCGTCTGGTGTGACTAGGGTTGTGAAGAAGAGGAGAAGGAGGGAGACTAGTGAGCCTATGGCTAAAGGTAAGATCCATTTTCTTTCCATGTTTAAAGCTCTGAATGGGAGAAGGCTCATGCTCTTCATCTCCTCCCTCCTCTATAACTTCAATTTTAGAGAATTGGTTTGGTTTTGCCTAGGGTCTCGACATAGATGGATAGGAATGTGATCTGGAAGAAGAGAGAGAATTGGGTGTTTTTGTTAGGGTTTTTGGATTTTTGGGGGGATTTGAGCAGTGTAACGGGGAAAAATTAGGTGTATAGAAATCTGATCTGGAAGGAGAACAGAGAGGGAAATTGAGAGAATTAGGGTTTGATTGGAGTGATTTGGAGGTTTTGAGGAGTGTACGAGAGAGGAGAAAAAATATGAAGTTCTTGTCTGACCTTTTTCTTTTTTTGCTGGTTTTTGTATGGCGTGTAGAGAGACGTGGTGGTGCAGTTCGGTCGAAGAGGCTATTGTTAGCTGTGGAGGACTTTATTTTTTCTCTCTTTCTCTATTTTATTCAACCCCCTCTTTTTACTTTTTGGCACCCCCCACAATCTTTATACGTTTCTTTGGTGTTATTTTATTGGTGAGATCGGTATCTTGGAAGTTGGAATGATCGTCGTCAAAGACACGCTCGAATACAGGTTGACGTGGGTTAGAGTCTTACTGATGTGAAGCACGTTGACAGAATTGAGAAAAATAGGGGAAGGGGAGGATGGGAAGGAGAAGAATGGATAAGCTTGATTTGGACCTACCCAATTTATGAAACCATGATCTGGGCCCTTCATCTAAGAAGAGACCCACCAAAACCAGCAGATGACTTTTGATCCAAGTCATTTTTTTTTTCCAAGAAAAATAAGGGTGACCAATACTATAGCTGGAGGCAATTTTTCAATAATCCTAACCATTCATTCATTGGGTCCACTCTGTTGATAGATCATCATTGAAAAAATGGAAAATCTTAACCCTTGATTAATGTAGATTTTCACATTTTAGTGTGAAAGATCGTGGCTCCTACACTCTTTCTTGACCCGTTGTGCCATGACCATATGCTGGGCCAAATGCAATTGAGAACACCTTGATTAGATGATCATAAGCCCATGATCCATCAAGTATTGTTTAAGGTTCTGCCAAGAAGAAACCATTGATTTTTGTAGTCCTTTTATCTTATGAATGGGATGTCCATTCGGCATCCGACATGTGGATCGCCTCGTAATGTTCTACAATATCAACGCCCTATATGTAACATATGTCTCAATGGGGACCCTCCACTGCTTAGTTGTTCTCACCATGGTCCCAAACAAACTATAAATACAAATAGCATCAGGTAAAGGGGTTGTTTCACTACAAATCAGACTTCCATTCTTTTTGTGAAGGGATGTGATTAATCTCAACCCTTGGCTAAAGACTGGAAGACTGATTTATGGGTGGGTCACTTAGTCGTGACTCGTGACTAGGTGAAACTCTATGACGGAAATGGTATTTCCACGGCCTTTCCCAGCATTTCCACTCCCTTAGTTTGTCTTTTTCCTGCAAATAACTCTTTCTAAGAAAGTACAAACAAATGGGGTAGGCCCACATTGTTGTACTGGGACTTGGAAGCTTGTTGAAAGCCAAGTCCTCCCACCTGGTCACCTCGTGCTTATACATCTCCGCATCGTTTTCGTAGAGCCAACGGGGTGGAAGCTTGTGAAGGGCAAAACACCATCTCGCCCTAGGTAGAAACGACCTTGAATCCACAAGGATAAGGAGAAAAATATTTAACCCACAAGGGAAGATAAAAAGAATTTTATTCAATAAAAGATAAATTGTACACTTACATACGTCCAGTATTTATAGATTTCTCCTAACTTCTTATCCCTACACAAACCAAAAGATCTCTCCCTATCAAACTCCCTCCCAAAATCTCTATCTAATCCACTCTAAGGACAAACATATTTCTTTTTAAGTAATCCTAATACAAACCCAATGATCCTATGGTTAACATCGGCCGCACCACTGATTGTGGAGATGTGAGAGCTTGGGAAACTACACACGGATCGTGGGGATTGCGGATGACAACCGTTGGATCACCAGGTTTGCTGTAAACATCCGGCCTCGTCCCTGTGGCCTTACGAGAAGCTTCTCATCACCACAACTTACTACGATAGATGTTGTTGAAGACAAAAGAAGAGAATAGGAGAGGAAGAACAACTTTAGGCGGTTCTTTTCATGCAATCTTATTCTTACAATAAGGATAGGGAACAAAAGATACTAACTATTGGTAAGACATGGATGCTTAGAGTGAAATGTTGCATATAAAGTAGTGACTTGTATATGTAAATCTGGTGTGACTACTGGTCCCATTGTAAATTTTGCTGGTATGAATATATTTGTCAATTTAAAAAAAAAAAAAAAAGTATTTAGTTGTGTGAAAATTTATTTTAAATAGGGACTAAGTAGTAGTTTAGGTACATAATAATAAGGCGCATCTTGTAGAAAAACCCTATTTGTATGATGTAGATACTTTTATTTTTTACTTTTGCATCATGTTAGATTGGGGCTGGTATAGACACCCTTTAAATAAGCCATGACACCCATGTCAGTTTGCCATATACAATGTTACTTAGTAAAGAAAGTAACAGCAAAGCAAGACTGACATGATAAGAAACGCCTAAATTTTTAAGTTTCAACCAATTCCCTAGATAAAATTAGTTGTTTAGGTCATTTTAAATTGGCTATCGTCAACCCTTATTTAGGTCACCTATTAAATTGGCTCACCTTAATAAACCGAAGGGCTGAAAGACGGTTGACCAAACACCCTCTTATCTACTGCTATTGCTATTGTCAACCCTTATTTAGGTCACTTCCACTCAATTTCTTAGGGAAATGATACCCCCACCCCCCCTAACGGTTTCTGTGAGAATGGTTCACCGCTTGAGGATAAATTCACCCTCTTTAATGATTTTCTTTGCCTTTAAAACTTACGTTAAGGGGGATTTTATTCGTCAGAAGGGCAAATATCATTTCCCTTTCTTTATTTTTAGGGAAATACTTCTTTTTTGCTTTTCTTGAGATACGTACCCGCTTCTTTTATTTTATACACAGGTGTCACCATAGAGGATCCTGTGTTTTTTTTACAGCACAGGATCCGTTTTCCTAGCAAGCCTCATATTTTTAATAGGGGTGTAACTTGGGCAGGTCTCAATTTCAGCTCGTGTTTTGGTTGGCATTTTCTTGGGTTGGGTTGGAAAAAGTCAACAGATATAATTTCAGATTGGGTTAGGGTTGAGGCCTTGGGGATCCGAGCCTAACCTCGGTCCTCTAATTTTAATTTATTGTTTTTTTCTTGTTTTATTTCTATTTCTGCCCTAGACTAACCTGAACCGAACCCGTCTCAACATACCTGATTTGGTAAAAATTGGTCAGGTTTAGGATTGCGAGATTTAAACACTTGTTGGTTTAGGGCTGACCATCCTCGACCCGAGGTTCGGATTGTAGGTTAAGGTTGAGGTAATGCTATCTCGGGTTGGGCTAGGATTGGCCTTAACCCTACCCAACGTGGGCTAAGTTGCATACCTAAATTTTAAGCGCACACATTGGTTCAACAGCTCATTAGAATTGCAGCTGATAGTGAAGTAAGAATAATGATATGGTAACCGAGGGTAGAACTGATATTTTCCCCTCTCTTTTTTGGCTTTTTGTTTCCTTAAAATGGCAAAACTAAACCTATAAAATAATCTAGTATAGAAGTAAAGAGGGAGTGCCATTAATAAACAAGGTGAGTGAATTTATTAGTTCCCTACATGGTTCTGTATATCCTAATTCCTAAGCATGGTTTTAAATCTAGGTTTCGGTATGTATTTCGGAATTCACCGAAACCAAAATTTCAACCGAAATTATGAAATTTCAGTCGAAATCCGGTACACCAAAAAAGGGGATATTTTATTCATTACCAAATATCGGCCAAAATTTCGGAAAATACAATATTATTTAAACAAAATTTGAATTTAGCTAAATTTATTTCGGCCGAAATTTGGTAAGTCCGAAATTTCGGATTTCACCGAACCAAAACCGAAATTTAAAACCATGATCCTAAGGCTGTCGTGGCTGCGCATCTCTAAGGCCCTGTAGTCCAAAACCAATTATTAGACTCAAAATTAAACGGCATTCTTCAACTCTTTTCAATTTCCATTCTATAAAGACTGCTAAGCGGAATTGTGCGGCAAGACTTCGCTTTATTCCGAAAAGACAGGTCAAGAAATAGGCAGAATGTGCCGTGTAAAAATGCCATTTTCCATATTTTTTTTCAATACCTTTTGCCTAGCAAGGTTAAAGGACGTACCAATTCAAAGTTCTTACCAATAGGGAAATTAAGAAATCTAGCAGCAACGGGTTCTCCTTTGGTGAGGATTGAGGAAAACCAAGCGCCCATGAAATATAACCAACACATCTGGTGATATATTGGTAAAGGAAATGATATTTCCACCCACTTTCATTCGTACTGATGATAAAGAATTAAAGATGGCCTGCAATCTAGAGAATCTGCACATCACATGTGTAGTCGCAGAAACCATTAATGTAGAAACTTGAAATCATTTTAGACCTCTAAATACGGAGGAATGATAGACTGAAGGGCGCCCTTGCAAAAAACCAATTACAAGGGCGGCCCTATTGGTACACCTTGTGGGTGTACATTCATTGGCACTTTATTTTTTTATTTGTCAATGCCATTTTCACAAATTTCTGTACCCTAATAAATACACTTTCTTTAGATGGACCCATGGGGGCGCCCTTGTAATTGGTGGAACACGTTAGGGTACCATTAAGGATCCTAACACAACTTCATATCAGATTTATCATTGGAGTTTGTCTTAAGATCAAAACATGGCAATGCAAGAGTTGGACTGGCTCTTCTCGAATCGAGCCGTTAGGAGGTCCGGTTGCCTTGAATCAACCTCTTTCTTCCTCTTCTCTCTTTCGATTTTGTTTATTTGCGTTACGGCCTATTAAGCATGTAACATGGACCAACAGGTCACTCTCAACAATCAACCTTCAGGTGAGTCCCACTCAAAGAAATGTATGAGGCGACTTAAAATGAGAATGAAGGGTTACGAAAGTCAACAATTTAGTTCTACGGAAACTAAGAGGAAATGTGTCGGCTAAAAAAGAGTGACCCTATGAAAGCGATAGCCCTTGATATCATAAAATCGAGATCCTCCCGTCTAGAAATTGATTTTTGCACCTCTTTCCTTAAACGTTATTATGGCACCCCTTTCCTATTTTATTCATTTTCACCCCTAATATTGATATCCGCACCTCCACTTTGTCTTGTTTCAATTCAAACCAGCCGAATTGTTCGACATACCCCTCTTCCCCCACTACCATTTTACCTCTCTTTTACAGCCGAATTGTTGTCAGCCTAATATTGAACAAATTTTAAGTTCCACCTCAAATTGATAGTGTTTCTTTCAATTTGAGAATGAATTTTATATCCCTTTATCTCGTATGTACAAATGAATTTTACGTCACTTTATCTCGTAAAATTTTCAAAAGTTTATAAAAAAAAAAAAATACAACACATTTTTTACACCCAAATCAGGTGACATATTTTACAGCGTAAAATCAGGTCTCACAAATTTTAAAGTCTCACATGTTATCATTGGACTCCATTGCTATATCATTAAGGCGTAAAGAGGGCTCCAATTAGCTACTCCAAGAACCAAATCAGCACTCCACAAGCTTCCCACCTGTGAAATTATGGGACTCAACCATGTATCATGGATACCCTGCTGAACACAAGTGGGTCCCATTGTCTCCTCTTGGAGTAACTTATTTGACACTGTCCTAGGGAAACTAAGCAGTCCTTTAAAATAAATCAACTTAGGAATTGGGATATTGGAAATGTAAAATAAATGGTTAACCATAGGCTCATAGTCTAAGAATTGAGAGACTAGTCCTATAATAACTACCATGTCTAGGGAGGTAAGAAAGACAAATTGCACATAGATAACAAACAAAAATACTATGTGAGAGTCCCAAAAAAAAAAAAAAAAAAAACTTGGTACTAAAACAATACTTCCCTCTCTAGGAATGTAGATAATCCAATGGCCTTGTTGATTCTTCACTTGTACAGAGTATCCTCAGAATTATACACACTCCATAAATCCTCAGAATTCCACTCAAGCACTCCATAAACTCTGCTAAATGCTTGCTAGCCACCAAGTCCAAGATACAAAAAAAGCATACTCTGGTATCGAGAGTGACGATTGCATGTGTTTCTTTGCTGCCCATTTCTCTTACAGTTGAAACTTTTCCAAACATTTATCGAACCGACACAACATGTAGAAAGCCCGATCTCTCAAAGAGCTTACAAGCCAAAACACAATAGAATTAGGATGGGAGAGAAAAAGAGCAACCATTCCTTTTGCAAGTCTTTCATTGGCCATGCAGATGATGGGGAAGGTATGGGAGATGGAGTCCCACTAGCCGAGATGTTTTCCAAAGAGCAAGTGTAATTGCAGCGACTTGGAGGGACAATTCTATATACACCACTGCTTGTTAAAAGATAAACATCCTTTCTGTTGTCCTCCCCAAAAGAGAACACGTAGCCCAAAGCGGGGAGAGGACTTCCAGCTATGGAACTACATGGTATCGGAGAGTTTTGAGTGCAACTGAAAGGAATCATAGCGCTGCTGAAATTTCCACTGTCTGGGGGGTTTTCTATACCAGACCATATATAACTTCCATACAAATCTCCATACAAGTACCTGGAGTTCCATACGCAAAACAGATTTTAAGTCAGGCCAGTTCAAAACCAATCAATCATATATAGGCATGAGAATTCTTAAGTTTTCATACGACTCGAACTGGTGTTCTGATTTAATGGAACTCCGCTCACCTTCCGGTCATGCATGGATCAGTCGTAGAGCGATAAACATAACCACCAGTGATTGAGGAAGATCCTTCTTTTGGATTCACGGTCGAGTGATAGTATCCCATTATCGGGAAAATGGCATTTATGGATCCAGGAGCCGTATTTCCTCCAGGAGATTCCAAAGGAGTGAAGAGATTATAGCCCTCGTAAACACGCCATCCATAGTTTCCACCCTTTAAGATTATATCCACCTCTTCATATGTGTCCTACAAACTCTAATGACCATAAACTTCAGAAGTACTTGGCATTTCAAATAACAATAGTTCGTCAACCGTAAATTTCAACTCTAAATGAGAATGGGAAAAATTCGTAACAGCATGACAAACAAAGTGTTCAAATCAATTGGTATAGTCACCATCAACACAGAAGCAAGTGTAATACTGTATATGTTTGAATATGATAAAACATTATGGATGCAGTTGGAACACGATAACAGAAGAAATGAATATCTGATATTGTTCATGAGTAAATGTATGACATAAGGAATAATAATAAGACAAGAACGATGCTTTTGGTCCATTGTTGGAGTACATGAATGTATGGCTCAACTGAATCTAGATGTTGTACTGTATTAAAACTGTATTATTCTTACGGTGCTGGTATAGACACCCAAAAATTAGGCACCACATCCATGCCATCCTATATGTAAAAAAAAATTAAAAGCAAATCAAATAAGACACTTCCATGGTGCTAAATGCGTACATATAATAGGAGTGTCAATACCAGTTCCCATTAACTTATTATACCTTATATGATTAGAAGGGATTTGTGAGGCAATTTCCCGGAAAGCCATTTCACAACTCACTTTTGTAGGAGAGAATAGACGGCCATTCTCTCCTGCAAAAGTGAGTCATGAAATGGCTTTTTGTGAAATTGCCTAGCAAATACCTAAGTAGAAATATCTAAATTCAAAATAATTGTGCATGATTTTTTGTCAGTGTGGTGATGTTGAGAGGCCACAGAACAAATAGTGTGACGGATGTAGCCTAGAAAGCAAGTTATGTGCATCTATCAGCCCTGTTTAGAAGGTTTATGCTTAAGTGTGATACAGCAATTACTGTCTTTAATTAACCTTCCTGTGGCCTTCATTGCTCAATGTATGGATAAATATATTTTTTTTCATGAAAGTGCTTTCGGCCTAAAGATGCATTAAGTGTGGGGAGATGTGGCATCGGGCTAATGAATGCAGGAAAAGTGGCCGAGAGGGGGCGAAATGCTTATTGTTGTTAAAGTATACAAGATTAAATAACACCATCTCCAATGACTTAAGCTTTTGGAGTAATTGGTTGTTTAACATGTTATCAGAGCAAAGGTCTTAAGTTCAAAACTCCTTGATATTAAAAATCCACGTGTAATGGCCAACCCAAAAGAGGGGCCACATGTGCAATGTGTAGGCCAACCCTAAAAAGAGGGGGCACATGTGAGGGGGAGTGTTAAAGTATAAAAGTTTAAATAACGCCATCTTCAACGGCTTAAGCTTTTGGAGTATTTGGTTGTTTAACAAAGATGTGGGTGCCTTAGTGGAATACTATGCACCAGCAGTGTTTGATGCCTATGATGATGATGTTGAGGAGGAGATATTCTATAGTGATGTAGGGGAAGCACTTGGGCCAGGAAAGTGTTTCTGATGCTGAAAGACGAATTTGGCGTTGACTAGCTTTGCAATAATATATTCCATACTACTTGCACGATTGGGGAAAAAGTATGTCAAAGGTAATTGACAGTGGCTCATGCAAGAATGTGGTTTTTGAGGAGGCAGTCACCAAACTAAGAAACATCCTGGCACCGTGGCAACTATAAGTTGGCATGTTTGAAGAAGGGTAGTGAGGTAGCCGTGACACAACAATGTTTGGTTCATATTTCTATACATAGAAGATACAAAGATCAAGCATGGTGTGATGTGGTGTATATGAATGACTCTCACTTGTTATTAGGTAGGCCATGGCTGTATGATTGTGAAGTGACCCACAAAGAGATATAATATTATAATTAGAATTTGTATTATATAGTAATAGAGATATAAAGAGGAGATCAAAGTACAGACCTCAACATCCTAGAGTGCATCGATGTTATGTAGGATTGGGTAGATGAGAAAGATGTTGTTCTCAACAAAAACGAGTTAGGTTGGCAATTTGTGGAACAACCTAGTGTTGTTGCTACCAACGGGGGAGAGTACGAGGACATCGATGATGAGGCTCAAGGTGGTGGTGGTGTTGGTGGTGGAGATGTTGATGAGGATGAGTGGGAGTGGGAGTGGGAGTGGCCAAAGTAGGAGGAATGGGAGAATGAGGCTTCTAAGAGACTTCAAATTTGATAACATTTATGAACTATTTCATACTTGGAACTAATTAATGTTCTACAATAATTAAATCTGGAATTTGGTTATGTAAGTTCAGGTTCTATAACTATTTCATAATTTTTTATTGTGAGTGAAACTCAATTGACTTGCGATATTAATTAGGCTCATTTCATGGCTAGACACATTTGATAGATGTTTTAAACATTTAAATGTGTCTATTTGTTAAATTTGGTTGATGTGATGGTTTTGTGAACACCCAAAATTTTGAGGCCCAAAATACCCTTACTCCAAATTTCGTGCCCCTTTGAAAGGGGAGGGTGTTTTTGTCTTTTGAAAACCCATTAGGGTTAGGACTTTTAGTAGAAAACTATAATACATCCTTTAGGGTTCTGAAGAACATAACTCCAACCCTAATCGTTTCTGCAGCCGTAGAAGAGAGAGAGAGAAGCAAATCGAAGGAGGCGAAGATCGAGGCCAAGAAATCGGAGACGCGAATCGAGGTAAGAAATTAAACCCACGTTTATAATTCGTAGGTGTAATTAAAGAAAACTAAAACAAGAAATTGAAGGATTGAAAATAAGATTAAGATGTCGGGATGATATACGATAATCTAAATGATGAATCTATAGGTCCCTAAGAGATTAAGAACGTGTATAGAACCCTAAGAATTTAGTTTTGGACTTAAGCTTAGATTAATTTTGGTAACTAGATCTGAGGATTTTATAGCGTGAAATTGGATTAGATGGATTCCTCTCATCGATACGAATCCAACGGATCCGACCTCGAGCGAATTGGAGCTAAAACGGGAAAGTTATGACCTATAGAAGTTTTGGAAAAATCGGGGACGAATCTTGAATTTCGAAAAAACCCAGTCTGTGTATGAGGAAGTCCGAAGAATTGTCCAGACTTCCGACCGTCGGGCGTCCGAAGATTTTGAGTGGGTGTCTGAACACAGGAACGCAAGAGGGGTTTTTTCTGGAAAATCTCAGAGGTGTCCGAAGGAGGCATCCAGACTAGGGCTGCAACTCGGGTCGGGCAGGTCGGGTTTTGGAGAACCCAACCCTACCCGAGAAATATCTCGGGTCGGGTCGGGTCGGGTTTTTTTTCGGAAAAGCCACGATTCCCAAACCCGGCCCTACCCATGATAAATCTCGGGTCGGGTCGGGTCGGGTCGGGTTTTTTCACGTTGACGCAATTTTTTAAGGAAAATTCTTGTTTGGCAAGGCAACTCAACTCATAGAAGTAGAAATTACACTCACAGTACACTTGAATCAAACAATGATGTAATTACACTCACATTACACTTGAATCAAACAATGCTATAATCAAACAATGTTGTAATTACAATCAAACAATGCTGAATCAAACACTTGAATCAACTCAACTAATAGAAGCAGAAATTACACTCACATACAATAACAGAAGGTGTGTGGGTTTTCACTTTTAACTTTTAACTAACAATAGAAAAAAATGTACATACTATAACTTATGTAACTCGGGTCGGGTCGGGTCGGGTCGGGCCCCTTCAAACCCGGCTTGACCCGAGATTCATGCGGGCTTTTGAATGCTCAACCCGGCTCGACCCGAAACCCATGAAACCTGAACCCAACCCCGGCTTTTTCGGGTCGGGTCGATGCGGGTCGGGTAAAACCCGGCTCGAGTTGCAGCCCTAGTCCAAACGCAGGAATTTGTGAACACTTTGGAAATTCATAACTTATTCGTTTCTTGTCCGTTTTAACGCTCTTGTACTCTACGGATATCCCGGAAACGTGTTATTTCTGTTAAAAATAGTTTTAAGAAGCTTTGGAAACTTTATAATAGTGATAATTCTAAAATACTAAAAAGAACCCTAGGATGGGTTACCGTGTCTTTTTCCGATTGGACACCAAAGGGTGTCTTGTGTCAGTGGAAAGGTATATATGCCTAATAGGACTGATATTAATAATGGAACTCATGGAGAATGTTCATAATATTGATTGTAGGTAACCAAGGTGTCCTGTGAAAAGGATTTCAAACTTCAATCGAGGTGAGTAATAAGGGACTATACTGATGGGTTACCCCAAACCCTTTTGACAATACTCTTATTGTTCACATGCCTTACTGTTTGAAAACCAAATTCAGATTATTGATTATTGCATCCTATTGAATGTTGAAAACCATGATACCTTATAGATTGAGACTGTACACTCATTATGAACCTTTTTGAACTACATGCTATTGAATACCTAACCCTTTTGAATTACCGAATCAGTTTTTCTTAGGATGCTAGTTTATTTCTAGACCCTTAGCCACTGGGGGAATGCATAATACCTTTGGCACTTAGATACCATTGGCCAGTGTAATTACTCTCATATAGTGGACAGATATCGAATCAATAAACATAGCACTATCGATGTCTCAAGATACTCTGACTTATCGAATTTGACACCTATATCGAATATTGAAATTGAATGATGCCTTATTTCTGAAATTGATGCCCATTAAACTACCAATTACTGTTATCATTGAATGCCCTATTGCCATTTGACTATTGTTGTCTTTGAAGCCATATCTGTTAGTGTAGTTTCTTATTATCTCACATGAGCGCGTTTAGCTCACCCTTATTTAACAGTTTCAGATCCTGCGGAGTGATTCCAACTTGAGGTTGGAGCGGAACGGGAGACTTCTGGAAGCTCCAGTTATTTGCTTTATTTACATATTTAGTGAGTATTTGCTTTTAGTAGGCATTGGATAGACATAGATTTATTTTATTTCAGTATTTGGGATGAGAGGAGACTGAATTTGATGTAATAGACTAGACATATGTTGGTTGGATAGTTATGAATGATTAAGAATTATGGATCTTAATTTATTATGGATTGAGCATGGTTCTGTTTTATCATTAGCGTTGCATGCTTGTGAAGGCAACTTTACAGGTATGTGGCGTTGTCACACCTCTAGGCCTTGTGATTGTAAATTAATATGTTTGTGAGTGGCTTGGGGCGTGACAGGTTTCCTCTTTTTTCCGAGTTTGTAGCATCTTTTCTAGAATGGAACACTATAACGGGATTGGAACACGGGATTGGAACACTATAACGAGAAGAACACGAGAATGTTTCATTTTGAAGAAATCAAAACAACTAAAGCGGAAATAACTAAGCTACTGAGACAGAATTTAGATGATGATAGCGATCTAGGTTTGTTATTTCCATTTTCCAAGAAAAAAAAGCATGGTTTTGACACAAGACATGCTGGATTAGTTGGCTGCAAGAAGATTCATGGGTTCCAAATGGATTATGTTTGATCATTCTAATGAGTAAGATATCCAAGAGGACCTAGACTATGTGTTCCTTGATCATGTTCGTCATATGGTAGCCTAACTATGATTGAGACCTCATGCATGGGCTTTGTCAAGACTCAAAGGACCTCTGAGGGATGGATTCCGCTTGAAGTAGAAAAGGTCCAATCTCAACTAACACTTCAAGAGTAGTTGAAGTTATTATGTAGTGATCACCTTATTCTTTAGGTAAATATTTATATTGAGTTAAAGATTTATACAGTGCTCTAATTACAACTTCTCCAATTATTTCTCTGGTAATTGTTATATTGAGTTGACCTTTTGTTTTGCTTAACGGGAAATTATACTTCACATTTCTACTTCTCATGCTAAAATCCACATAAAACTGAACGAAGTGTCACAAAGAAATGGCATAAAAACAGCCTCGAACTGTAAATTGGATTAGATTGCAAAAGGTGGAGTAACATACTCATGCAAATTGTCAAGAAGGATCCCATTTATGATTGTGCTTTGAGAATCTAAGCCCAGTCACTAGAAAAATAAGCATAGCAATATCTTAAGACATGTGAAAGGGCATTAGAAGGGAAATAGTATTAAAACCTCGCCAACATCTGCACAGAAAAAGTAGGATGGCCTTTCTGAATCAAAACTGCAACGCCATGGATTTCTGAGTCCTAAGGCCCAGATTTCAGGCTGAAGTTCTTTATCTTCATTAACTGGATTATCTCTTGGAATTGAATAATTTCCCCACATACCAAGATTATTTATTTGCACTGCACCTGGAAATACATGGCAAGGGAGGGAAAGACATGGTTTAGAAAATAAAAGTGATAAGCTAGGACACTAAATAGGCATCCATTAGTACTTGCTTGATAAAATAAAAGTGAGAAATATTCATCGATGTCAATGAGTACAGTCAATGCATGCAGAATCAGTAATAAGATACACACAAATATATATATATATATATATATATATATATATATATATATATATATATATATATATATATATATATATATATAGATAGATAGATGGGAAAACTATTTCTGAGCTCGAGCGTCAAAAACTCATGTGGGCCCACATTTTTGGCGTGATCCAAAGCATTCATTTGAAAGGCCCTTACATAGATAGGGTGTGTACCAAAAATCAAGTCCACAGGATCATCCTAACCCATCCAAAGGTGGAGGGGAAATGGATAGACACTGTTTCTCCACAAATATGCCCATTTTCCCTCCACAAATGGAAGGGTTAGGATGATCCTAACCACAAATGTTTCTGAAATTGCATCCCCTGTTATGTATAACAGATTAAATAACGCCATCTCCGACAGCTTAAGCTTTTGGAGTAACTGGTCGTTTCACATGGTATCAGAGCAAAAGGTATTGGGTTCAAAGTAACCTCCCTGATATAAAGAAATCCACATGTAATGAATACTCCAAAAGAGGGGCCACATGTGTCACGTGTAGGCCAACCCTGAAAAGAGGGGCCACACGTGAGGGGGGTGTGTTAAAGTATAACAGATTAAATAACACCATCTCCAACAGCTTAAGTTTATGGAGTACTGGTTGTTGTTGTGAGTCCGTACTGGTTGTTGTTGTGGGTCCATCCCCATGTAGTAGGCCCCACCCACTCATGCAAGTCTCTTAAATAAAAGTCGTGAGTGGGGCGTTGTGGGTTTCAACGTGTGCAACAAACAGGAAAAAAAAAAGCATGAGAGAGGAGAAGAGAGAAGAGAAAAAGGAAAGAGTTTCTCTTGGTTTATCTAGAGTTTTGCTTTGGGGGGGCAAATCCTAAAGGGGTTTCGTCATCTATTGGAGATTTAAGTCTTTGAAGGGCAAGAAAGAAGAGGGAAAAAGAAGCCAAAACCTAGGATTTTGAAGTGGTTCTTGGAGAAGAAGAAGATCTCTGACGCTTGGTTCTTTGAGGTGGGAAAGCGTTCTCTTTCAAGGGTTTTGTGAGGTAACCCATATTTCCTCCAAGATTTTATTGTAATTCTTCTATTTTTGTTGTCTGTCTCAAGTTTTGGGAAAACTTGAGAAGAAAGACTTTGTATTCCTCTTTCCTTAGTGGATTTCTCTCGGATTTTGTCCCGTGGTTTTCCCCTTCACACCAGAGGGTTTTCCACGTTAAATCTTGCGTTCTTGATTTGTGCTTGGTAGATTGCTATTTTGTGCTCTGTGGGTTGTTGTTCTTGACTAGTTTTTTGATTCACGGGTAGAAGGGGAAAAATTTATCCGCTACGGTCTATCCGTGTTTCCCCAATAGTTTTTCCACAACCCCTTATGTAGGAAAAAGTTAACTCTCACCCTCCTCATTAATTTCCACTAGACCTGATTAATTTCTAATGGTAGCGAGGGTTGAATATTTATGTAAACTCACCCTATTTCATTATTTCAAATAAGCTTCAACTAATAATGCATAATGATTTGAATATTCATGAGATCAAAAGTGAAATAGATATTGATAATAATAATAAAACAATGATACTCCGCTTAACAGATTCTTATCAGTCTTGATACTCACTTGGTATGTTATCTATGTCAAACCGCATAATCTTTCCAAGCAAGGATTTTTTATTTTGGGCAAAATTATAAGGATCTCCTTTGTTTCCACCATCCCCCATCATAAAGTACAAGTATCCATCAGTAGGTCCGAAAAGAATCTGCCCAGCATGATGAGTTGTAAATGGGAGGCCCATGGTAAATATCCTTCTTACTTCTGATGGATTGGAACTTGTTGCCTAGAAAACAAATTAAGACCAAATGTTAGCAGAATGCTAAAAAAAATAAAAAATCCTCTGGTGAGAGTCGTCACATATTATATGAGAAAGTCTGCTAAAGAAATATAGCTGGAAAGATTAGTCAGCGGTTTCTCGAGGAAGCATATGGATGTATACCGAGGAAGGCGTTGATGTGGTACTGTTAACAGTGAACTCTGCAACAACACTTTGATATTGGCATGGCGGGGAACCATTATCAGAACCTAACTTTGACGGATCACAGCCCACATCTGAATTACATGCACATCTTCCAGAACAGGTCACTGAGGCAGACTTATCACAATTGAAGGAAACGAAAAAACGTCCATTTTGCAAAAAGTCTGGATGGAAAGCTAGACCCATTAGTCCAAACTGAGTATCGAAATGTACTTCATCAGTTAAATCCAGAAAGGGATTGGACTCATCAAGCTCTAGAGTTCCTCCCGATGCCTCTTCAGGAACAGTTGCCAAAAATATCTGACCAGGTTGGTTAGACAAGAAAATACGATTAGACCCATCGGGATGAGGAACCAAGTTAAGGTAAGATCCATTCCCAATTTTCTCAAGGCACATACCGCTAGGAGGAGGCGGAACTTGAGTATTATTTAGGGAAACTGGCTCTCCGTCAAAACATATCGAGTCATTACTAGAAGACCCACCAAATGCTTTACAAAAGTCAGTTTCTGACTGCCAGTGATCAGTGAGCTTGGAAGAAGTAGAATTAGAAACCAGTCCAGCACTTCCTTGTAATGAAGGTGCAAATGGAGAATTCAAAATATATATGTTTTGGCAAGTATCCCAAACCTTCGCACAAAATCCATTCAACGTACTATTGGATGAGTTTACTGGAACAGTTGAGTTGCACAGAACAGGAGCAGGCCGGGGCTGTGATTCAATTGTAAATAGCTCTGCTGAAAACTTATCACATTCCTGCATGCCACAGTAGAATAAAGTATCATAGGGTTGAATAGTTTTCTATAAGCATAATGCATGCAATGATAAAACTAACGGTTTGATTGGGGTATCTAACATATTAGGGCAATAACTGTCCTCGTGTTCATGTTAACATCAAGGCTAATCAACCTCTCAGAAGGGTTTCAGATGACTATCCACAGATACTTTTACAGACACAAGAAACAAACTTGCAATCAGAAAGATAAAACATTCAGGAAGTTTTTTCTCAAGTGCATTATCGACAAGTTATGCATAAAACTAACAAGGTTATGGATAAATTTATACATCTTTTGATGATATTGATCACTGCTCACAAATTTTATTGCTTGCAGTTCGAGACGGGGAAAAATGTTGGCTTTTTGAATCTGAAATTTTTTGGCATACTTTTTCTGAAGTACTTAGAGACAGAAAATTTCTGAAACTACATCATCGGGAAATTCCGTGACACATTCAAGTTCGAATTAGACCCACGGAAGGAGTCACATGGACCACCCTGAAGTCCAAACCACCACCGTTAGATTGGAAATCTCTAACTATCTTGAATGGTCACAATCTACTAGAATGTTCATTGGAAAATGTCCAAGTTAGGATACCTCAATGGGAAGATCATTGAGCCTAAGAAAAATGACCCCAACTATGAGAATTCAGAGTTTGAAAAACGCACTGTTACGTATTGGATGCTACATTCTAAGCAACCTAACATCAACAGGAGTCTTCTTTTCTTGTGAACATCAAAGGATAAGTGGGGTACTGTGGCACAGACATACTCCCATAAGTATGACATTGCCAAATTCTATCAACTTCATAAGGACACAGCAAATCTCACCCAGCGGGAGATGATAGTTGAAGAATATTATACCACTCTCAAAAGTAAGTGGGAGGAGTTGGATCATTACCAACCTATCGTATTGAGCTCAAAAAACATGAAGAAACAAGTTGAGCAGAGACGGATTTTTGAGTTTTTAACAGGATTGAATCATGATTTTGAGTTACGGCCTTACGGGGGGTCAAATTCTTGGGAAGGATATACTTCCACAACTTGAACCTACCTACAACTACATCATAGATGAAGCTAGCATCGGACACAACTCTAAGATGATTCGAGGTATTGTGGCCCAACCTGAACGAGCAGCTTTCGTTTCCAACTCTAAGATGATTCGAGATAGTCTCTTTCATGACCTAAAAATGAGGAGTCATGAAAGTGGTGGCAACTATGTCCTGGATCCCAAGGACCGTCTATTTCTGTTGCTCTTCATTTGAAATCAGTTACAAATAAAGATCAGGTAATACTATGCCACCATCACCTCGGTCACATTTCTTTACCTAATATGCGGATCTGTTTCCTTCTTTTTTTTAAATCCAATAACGTAACCACTCTTCAATGTGAGACATGCCAGTTATTTAAACATTGTTGAACTTCATTCTCCTTTCACAGTGATAAAAGTTTAATTCCATTTCATATCGTGCACTCTGATGTTTGAGGGTCGTCCCTATCGGTTTATATATTTGGCTATTGCTATTTTGTATATTCCATTGATGATTGCTCAAGAACCACTTAGATTTATCTTATGAAGACTAGAGATAAAGTTTCTACCATTTTTCAGATCTTTCATAAGATGATTAAATTAAGTAAAACCAATACTTAAATTATTTCCTTGGGCAATGGAGGTGAGTATACATCTCACAACCTCCAGAGTTATCTTGGGGAGAATGGTATTGAGTTCCAAAGTTATTGTCCCTATACTCCTCAATAAAATGGAGTTGTAGAGAGGAAAAATCACCATTTACTTGAAGTCACTAGATGTTTACTTCTAGGCATGAATGTGCTAAAATCTCATTTGGATGAAGCCATTATTACTGCCTCCTACCTACCCCATCAACTGTAAGCTTCGTGAATCCTCAATGGGAAATCTCCACTTCAAATTCTTAAGCCTCAAACCTCCCTATTTCCTATCATACCTAAAGTTTTTGGTTGCACTTGATTTGTTCATATTCTTGGTCAGAGCAAGGATAAGTTGAGAGCTCAAGCTATCAAATGTACCTTCATGGGATAATCTCATTCTCAGAAAGAATATAAGTGCTAATCCCCAGATAGCAAGAAATGTTATGTTTCAATGGACATGACATTTCATAAGGAAATTCCTTATTTTTTCTTTAGCTGGAAACATATTCATCTACATGATGTGAAGAATGCATTTCTTGACAATGGCCTACATGAGGAAGTCTGCAATCTGCATAAACCTTACACCTGAATTTCAGCCTAAAAGGGAGACAGGAAAACTGTGTAGGCTAAGGCAATATATGGCCTCAAAACAATCTCCTTGTGCATGGTTTCAAAGGTTTAGCTCAGCATTGAGGAGAAGATTAGGTTCAAGCAAAGCTGTGGAAGTCATTCTGTCTTTGTTAACAATGATAGAGGGACCACCATGATTTTGGTAGTGTATGCAGACGGTATAGTCAAAAGTGGTGACAACAATAGAGATATCTAGAAATTAAAAAACTATCTTGGAAAAGTATTTGAGATCAAGGATATTGGTCCTCTAAAATACTTTCTGGGTATTGAGGTAGCAAGCTTGAGACAAGGCATCTTCTTATCTCAACAAAAGTATGTTCTTGACTTGCTGAAGGAAACAAGAAAGTTAGGGGCAAAACCAGAATTGCCCTATGGAGCCAAGTCATAAGCTAGATGATCAGCAAGGAGAGTTGAAGACAGATCTAGGAGCATATTAGAGATTGATAGGAAAAACTTATTTACCTCACAATCACTCTTCATGATATTGCATACGCCGTAAGTGTAGTTAGCAGATTCATGCACCCAACTCGATCTACCTGCTTGGAGGTAATTCATAAGATCCTGGAGCATTTGAAGGGAACACCAAGAAAAGGTGTTTTATATGCCATAAGGGAGACACCGCACAATGGAAAGATATGCGGATGCAGATTGATCTGGTTCTCCATAGTTTCAAAAACTCCCTCGCATCCAGGGGCAGAGGCACATATAGCATGGGGGTGGCCATGGCCGCCCAATGACTTGCAAAATCCCTTTTATAGTACTGATCCCTTGGCCAAAAAATTAGTGGCTTAGCTAGTTTAGTTTAAATTCCTGGCACCACCCCTGCTCGCATCATCGTGAACTCCCCCGAGCTGACACCATTTTATCTTGGCTGCATTATTGTCCGAGTCCACGTTTTGCCCTACAAAGTCAGTCAAAACTCCCTTGACTCTCTCGAGTTATAACCGCTCCAACAGAGTACTTTTTTTTTTTTTGAAATGGTGAAAAATATCATAAAAAGAACAGGGGGGGACCGAGATGGACCACACCCGAGAATACAGGAAACAAGAAAAAGAAAGAAAAATTACAAAATAATACTCACGGAGGGAGAAAATCAAACCGTTCCAATTCCGAACGACTAACTCCACCCCTAGCCAAACCATCCGCCTCTCCATTAGCGGACCTCCGCACATGATTAAACACAATACTCGAACCCGAGATTAAATCCTCTATTTCATCAAAAATAGAATAGAATCTCCATGGAGGCAACACCGCCCTACTTAACCACCGAATCACATTGAGTGAATCACCCTCCACAACAGAGTACTTAGCTGCATCAACTACATACTCGACCGTGTTGTGCAGAGTCGACTAGGATTTGCTCTGGTCGCATTTGACCCGCATCCACATTTTGAAACACTATGGCACTGATCATTGATCTATTAGTGGCTATTGCACCTTCGTTGGAGATAATCTTGCCACATGGAGGAGCAAGAAATAGGTTATGGTTACGAGGTCTAGTGATAAGGCTAAATACAGGTAGCTCATACTACTTTGGAGCTTTGTGGCTCAAAACTCTTTTCGGAGAGATGTGAGTTATAGTTGATAGACCTATGAAACTTCATTGTGACAACCAAGCGACAATATGTATTATCTCAAATCTTGTTTCCATGAGTGAACAAAACACACTGAAGTTGGCTGTCACTTTGTCAGTAAAAAGGTGGGGCCAAAAATTTTACAATTCATTATGTTTTTTGAGAAGATCAACTAGCAGACAATCTTACCAAAGTCATTATGCGAGGACATTTGCAACGTATTATTTGCAAGCTAGACATGCACGGTATCCATGCACCAGCGGGGATGTTGAAAGTGTGCAAAGGTTATGTATCTGATATGGGAGGACCATAGGCCCACGCAAACATGCCTTATAAATGAATAGTTTTGGCTTTAATATTTACTAGGAGGGTTAAGTGATAAACACAAGAGCACCTTTGTGTGAGTGGGGCCCACTTACATTAAGGACGGTTTTTTTCCCTTAAGCCACAAAATGAATTAAGGGTGATTCTAGGGTTTGAACACCCCACACCCACCCCACACACATGTGCGCGCACAACTCAACTCAACTCAACAAAGCCTTTGTCCCAAACTAGTTGGAGTCGGCTAATTGAATCCTTTAGAAAAAAAAAAGAATTCTTTTTTTTTTTTTACATGCACGCTCACACACAAAAGAAAAAAAAAATTGCTGTCCACACTGCCTCTCTCTCTTTCTCTCTATCTCTTTAATTACTTTCTTCTTCCTCATAAGTATCAATTTCCATCAATTATAACATTTTCTTCTCTTTCTTTGTTTCCTTCTTAATGGTTTAGTTGTTTAATCCGATGCTTAGGTTATCTACATGCATCCAGTTATGCAACTTTGGGGTTTTTAGTTGGCTACAATTAGAAATCCTAGGCTATACAAGTGCATTTAATTGCCTTTTTTTTTTTCAAGTAACCGAAGTGAAGACCACCATTTCAAGTAAGTAGAAGTGCTATCAGAAGCAGATGCTGGATTGTGGTAGGCGGTGTACCCTTCTTTGAAAGTTTCTGATAATTTTGATAGGTTCATGATTAAACAAAGAACTCATGGATCAAACAAAGAAGCCGAATATTTCAATGTCAGATTGTAATCGAATTCTTGATCGGCAATGGTTGGCGAATCCAAATTTCAAACTTTCATTAAAAAAAATCCAAATTTCTAGTATAGACAACACAGAACTCATGGATCAAACAAAGAAGCCCAATAGTTCAATGTCAGATTGAAATCGAATTCTTGGTCGGTAAGGGTTGGAGAGTCCAAATTTCAAATTTGCATTAAAAAGACTTAAAGACCCAATTTCAAATCTTCATTAAAAAGTCCAAATTTCAAATTTCCTCATTAAAAAAGTAAAAATTTCAAGAATAGACAGAGGCATCCTTCAGGAGACCAAAAAAAGAAAAAGAAAGAGGGGATTACCGCACAAAGGATGGCTTTGACGAGGGATGCACAGTCCGGATCAGAGATGTTCATATCCCCAAACTTTTTCTGCAAACTCAAATCTTGCTTGGCATCACAACAGACTGTCCCATTGTAAGGACAGAAGGCCAAAGAAGAATTTAAAGTATAGGGTGCCCCTATTCAGAAAAGAAAAAAAAAAAAAAAACCCATCAAGTAGCCAAGTAATAGAAAATCAATAAAAGCATAAGAAATGAAAGAGACAAAAAAAAATAACAATAAAGAGAAACCCACATGAGTTAGTGCATAATGGGTAAGCCAAAGCAGACGAAAGTAGACATGAAAGATACAACAGCAAAAAAGCAAGAAGACCCATCTCAGAGCTGGATAATGGAAGAAGAACAAGTTCCTTGTGCTACCCTTTCATTGCCATCTTGGTCTGGGTGGTATTCAAGACATTCATAATACAACCATATCATTATACAATTCAAGGATTTATTTCCCGTTGACCCTTTATATTAAAAAAGTGCTCATTTGGTGTTGAAAAATCGGTGCTGGATTTAAAAAATACAGCTCTCTTTAAATTCTAAATTCTAAATTCACACCCACTTGATACCAACAACCAAGTAGAGAAAACCAGGTCACAAGTGCTCGAGGGTGACCCCCCCAAATCCCGTAGCCATCCGATGGTGTGTTTTGTCATTAATTTAAAAATAGTCATGGAGTTTGACTGGGATTCTTATAGTAGTGATGACTGATGAGATATATCCAAATTGGGTGGGAGACAATAACTGAAGAGTTGTCCTTATTAATGTTACTTTACGACCAACTCAGGATGATCCAAACCATTTATTTGATGGGCCACAATGTAAATAGGTTGTGCCCCAAAAATCATTTCATAGGATGATCACAACCCTACATTCTATAGAGGTTGCATAAGATGTAGTTTCTATTTAGATCGGAGGGCTAAGATCAGCCTATGGAGATGATATTTTGGGACGCAGCCTATTTACGTTTATGGCCCATCAAATGGACGGTTTGGATTATTTTATGGTGTGGTATGAGCGGGGTCTACGTTGTTCAAAGATGGGCCCACCAACTGTTCTTGTGTGTGTATGGAGAGAGAGACCGGTCAAATGGTGGGAAAGTGACATATACGTTAAATCCCAACGTTTAACGTTAGCCAGCCATCGGGTGGGGGGGGAGATCAGCGCCCATCTTCTTAAAGATGACTTAATTGAACCCATCTCGTGTTCACATTATTTGGTCAGAGAAGACAAGGCAGAAAGTCACTTTTACAATCAATAGTAAAAAGCAATGGTAAAAGGCAATTTTTGCAGTCTAATGGTCAAGGTGACCCTATGATATCGTTTCATTCCCGAATGGACATTTCATTTGTAAGAGAAAAGACTACACAAATCAGAGGTTTAGTTTTTTCTTGATTAAATACTAAGGCCCTGTTTGTTTGAGATTATGACAGCTGATTGTGAGTGCCAAATCAATTATTGGACTCAAAATTACATTTGAATTGGAGTCCAATAATCAGTTTTGGCACTCACAATCGGTTGCCATAATCTTAAATGAACAGGGCCTACATGATGCATGATCAAAGGCTTGTGGATCAAGGGCCAGGATCATCTGATTCAGGTGATTTTAATAGCAGTTGGGTCGCCTTATGCTTGCCGTTTGGATCAACAGATCTGATCATGGAAATGAAACTGAAGTAGGGCCCAATAAGTGTTTTAGCATTTTCCTATTTGGTCATGTTGGGTTGGTAAAAGTTAGGATGATGAAAAACAAAAGGCAAACATCTGAAGCTAGCTTTCAAACGTGGAAAGTGCTAACTTCCAAACATGGTAACAAAGATGAGGACTTTGGATGTGATTCATGTGAACCCTCCTCCATCTTTAGGCTCGTCTTTTCATTAAAAACTTTCTACTCAATGCTTTATTCTCACCCTCTTTTTTGTCCTTTCCACCCCTTTTCATTCGTTGTCGACCCAATACAAGATTATTTTTTCTAAAAAAAAAAGAAGTGACAAAAAACCAACATATAGAAATACTAGTTCTAAAATTCGAAATCATAATTCCATCTTAGGCCCTGTTTATTTTGGAATTTGAGTCCAAAACTGCTTATTGAACTTAAGATTGCATTTAATTATGAGTCTAGAACTGCTTACTGAACTCAAAAATTGCGTTTAATTCTTAATCCAATAATCAAATTTTCACTCACTCAATTCTCAACATCCAAAAGCAGTTCATTTCCTCTACATTATACGACTGTATACAAACATCTTGTGGGGAGTTTGATCTACTTGATGATGACTCGATTAGGTAGTGTGTCCTGATACTCATTGCTCTACTACTGCAAGTTGGTGTATGTTTCTTGGAGATTCATTCATTTCGGATAGGTGCAAGAAGGAAGATGTGGTTGCTAAGTCATCCATCAATGTCTTCAGATTTTAGTGAGATTGTCTCTGTGTCATTCTCTTAAGTTATGGCATTCTTGTTTTTACTCACACTCCATTCTATTAGAATATTAAAGGCTTGTTTTTATTTTATTTTGAGAACTGATTGATTTTTGGACTCACATTTACGTTTAATTTTGAGTCCAATAATTATTTTTGAACTCACAATTGATTCTCAAAATCTAAAACGAACAGGGCATATGATTCTTTGCCTTTCTCTCATATTTTGGTATTCATGTTTCTTCTCACACTCAATTATTCTATGGAAGTAAGAAGAGTATCATTCATGTCTTTGACGAGCTAAACAAACTATATTGAGGTAAAATTGGCACTATATACATTAGTAAACTACCCGAAAACATTGTTCAACCCTATTATACAACGGATTGAGCGTCGGTTGGCCACATGGAAGCGCCGTTTGGTATCCAAAGGAGGTAGATTGGTGCTTATAAAGGATGTTCTCTCTAATATGCCGATTTATTTTCTTTCCCTTTTTCATTGTCCCGCTTCTGTTGCTAAGCGCATAGAGCAAATTCAGAGACGATTTTTGTGGGGTGGTTCAAGGACTTCCAAGGGGGTCTCCCTTCTTAAATGGCGTCTAGTCTGCTCACCAATTAAAAATGGAGGTTTGGGTATCAGGAGAGTCCAGCTCTTTAATCAGGCCCTTATGGGCAAGTGGTTGTGGCGATATGGAGACGAACACTCCTCTTTGTGGGTTCGGGTCATTGACAGTAAGTATGGTTCAACTCATAGGAATTGAGACTCCGTTGATAATTTTAAAATCAAAGGAGTCACTGTATGTATGGAGGGACATATTGCGTTTGAAGTCCGTATTTGCCCCTGGAGTGCGCTTCCGAGTCTATAGGGGGGATCGCATTCGGTTTTGGCAGGACCCTTGGTGTTCGTCCCATTCTCTCCAAGTTTTGTTTCTTGCCTTATATATTGTATCTTCTCAGAAAGATGCTTGGGTATCGGAATGTTTTGCTCGGGTACAAGGGCAAGTGGAGTGGACTCCCAAGTTCCGCAGAGCCTTCTTTGTTCGGGAGTTAAGCGATTACAGCGCCCTCATATCCTTATTGGCCTCATGCTTCATCAAGTCTTCGGGCGTAGATCGTCGAATTTGGATTTGGAATCCGTCGGGGATTTTCTCCGTTAAATCTTTTTATATCCATCTGACCCCCACTCTAGTGGAACATGCGTCCTCCGCGGTTTGGCGCCACGCGTGCCCTCCAAGAGTTGCTTTCTTTGGGTGGTCGGTTAGCTGGGGACGAATTCAGACGATGGATTTCTTGCGGAAGCAAGGAATGTGGCTGGTGGATCACTGCCCCCTATGTCTATCCGCCGGGGAACCCATCAACCACCTTTTTATACATTGCCAGGTTGCTTCATATATTTGGGGTCATCTCTTTTCTAGATTTGGAGTCAATTGGGTTGCTTCCAATTCTATGGCCAAATTTATTCGGAGTTGGGACTGGGCTCCGTGGAAGAGGAAAGGTAGGATTTTGTAGAAGATGTGTCTCTTAGCATCCTGGTGGTTCTTGTGGAAAGAGCGGAATGCGCGGGTCTTTGAAGGGAAGGCCCGGGCCCCATATTGGATATATATACAGGTGGTAGCAGCGGTCATCTCCTGGGCCCGTTCACTTCCTCTTTTTCGGTTTGTTTCTGCGTATGCCCTTTGGGAATGGTGGTCCACCATATGCATGGAATCGGTTACCAAAGTGAAATCTCGGCCCTCCTGGTCCCCCCCCCGCCGCCGAGGTCTCTGAAGCTCAATTTTGACGGTTCCTCTCTCGGCAACCCAGGAGCGGGTGGAGTGGGGGGGTTGCCCGACTACCCGGATGCCGAAACAAAACAAAACGACGGCTAATTGAGTATTGATCCATTCATATAGTAGTAACTAGGAGAAGGCATCAGTTCCCAATCATACTATCACAGGGGGAGGAAGCAAGCTATGTCGGAATCACAAAGGGGAAGTCATTTGGGCCTATTCGGGGCCTCTTGGATTTGCCGACTCGACTGAGGCGGAGGTTAGAGCAGTTCACAGTGGGATTCTCTCCATGCCTCGCTTGGAGTGCGATAGACTGATAGTCGAAGGCGACTCCGTAAATGTTATTCGCTGGCTTTCGGGAGCCGCTTCTCCCCCTTGGCGACTTGTGCCTTTCTTTGAGGAGATAGAGGATAGAGCAAAGGGCTACTCCATGATATTTCAGCATGTCCAGAGATCGGCCAATGTGGCAGCCGACTCCCTGGCTAAGAGCGGTGTTTCTCGGGCCGAATTGGAGTGTTTTGACTATCTCCCCCCTTGAGTTATTGTTTTGCTATTTTCTCTGCTCATTGTTCCAACAGGACCATCTCGGTTCTTCTTATATATATATATATATATATATATATATATACATATTCTGTTGCCTTCTTCAAAAAAAAAAAAAAAAAAAGTACATACTGTAGTACATAGAAAAATATAAAATACCTACTCAAGATGCAACGAACAACTCTTGAGAAAAGTGCAAAACAAAGTGGGCAATGCCATTATCAAAATGGGACTTGCTAGCAGCTGACTTTTGCACGAGAGAACAGCTTTTCACCAGATTTTGTCTTATTCATTTAATTAATCGGAGGTGGCTGTTCACTCGGGCAAAATTCAGGCAGGCAAAATATGAACGTTACAAACTAGAACATTTATTTGCAGGCCATTACACAAGGAACATGCGACCGAGACTATAGATATAGTGGGCCCATCACCAGCACAAGACGTTGACGAAAGAAGATCTCCTGCATTTGATCAAGGCCGGCACACGATCATCTCTGTCCAGCAGGGGAGCAGAAATTCTTGTGGTCCACCAATTCAACGGTCTAGATTGATACTCACACGCGCCAATGGGCCCACTAGATCCTTTAGCATATACTTCAATACTTGTCATATACTCATGGCAAAAGAAACAAGTGCAAGAAAACACAAACTCCAATAAGAAGATATCTTCTCTTCCCTTGCAAATCTCACCTCCTTTCCTTTTCTCCTCAACCCCCTCCTTCAAATCCCCCCAACTCTCCCACTAAATTAAGATCTGTTCTTCCCTCAAAACCAACATGGGTAAGGGAGGATCTCTGAACGAGAGCGTACTGAGAAAAATCCTTCTCAGCTACGCCTACGTTGGCATCTGGATTTTCCTAAGCTTTACAGTTATAATCTACAACAAATACATTCTCGATCCAAAAATGTATAACTGGCCATACCCAATTTCCCTAACCATGATCCACATGTCCTTCTGTTCTCTCTTAGCCTTTGCCCTAGTCCGAGTCTTCAAAATCGTCGAACCCATCTCCATGACTCGCGAGTTATACCTCACTTCAGTAGTCCCAATCGGAGCCCTCTATTCTCTCTCCCTCTGGTTCTCAAACTCAGCCTATATTTACCTCTCAGTCTCCTTCATCCAAATGCTCAAAGCCCTAATGCCAGTTGCAGTTTATTCATTGGGTGTTTCCCTAAAAAAAGAGGTTTTCAAACCAGATGCCATGGCTAACATGCTCGCGATCTCGGCCGGAGTAGCAGTGGCGGCTTATGGCGAGGCGAGGTTTGATTCTTGGGGTGTGATTCTTCAATTATCCGCCGTTGGATTCGAAGCGACTCGATTGGTATTGATTCAGATCTTACTCACTTCCAAAGGTATAACCCTAAATCCCATCACTTCTCTGTACTACGTTGCGCCTTGCTGTTTAGTCTTCTTGGCAATTCCTTGGATCTATGTTGAGTTCCCTCTCATTAGAGATACATCATCTTTCCATTTGGATTATGTCATATTTGGGTCGAATTCGTTCTGTGCGTTCGCGCTAAATCTCGCCGTGTTTTTACTGATTGGAAAGACTTCGGCGCTGACTATGAATGTTGCTGGAGTTGTTAAAGATTGGCTTTTGATTGCGTTCTCTTGGTCGGTGATTCGGGATATGGTTACTGGGATCAATCTGTTTGGGTATGGGATTGCTTTTCTGGGTGTTTGTTACTATAATCATAGCAAATTGCAGGCATTGAAGTTGAAAGAGGCTCAGAAGAAGAGTTCCCAAGCGGCTGATGAGGAGGCTGGGTTGATTTCGGAACCCCGATCTGGACGGGAGGTTGTTGACTCTCCCAAGGATGATGACTCACAGGCTTGAGTGCATAAGTTGGTGGATAGGGGCAAAAATTCTCGATCAGTGCTGTCGTTTGCTGTATTAGGTGATGGTTTTGTTTCGTTAGATTTAGCTTAGGATGCTAAAGTTGTCTTATTTACAGGGAGTAAATTATATGGATGGACCATCTGATCTGCACATGGAAGTATTTTCCTATTCTGAATTAGTTATATATTTGACCCCAATCTTTTGCGGGCTCTCTAATGGAAAATATTAGCTTCTTTTTATATGGATTTTGTGCTCAGCTGACACATTGTACTTAAATTGCTTGAAATTTTTTGTGAACTCGTGATTGTTCGACTATGCAATCTTGTTGGGTCTTAATCAATTATGCCCTATTGTAATTCTATCAGTATTTTTATGTTGTTCTTGGCTATTGACCTTGTTTGGGTGTCCTGAGATATTCTCGTGGCTCGCCTCGCCTTTCCATGTCTTCATATTGTTTGGAGTGATGCCTTAATGCTGATTTCTTGGATACCTTTTTTCATGGTTTACATATCATATGTGGCAATTGGCCTTCCGTATGGGAAACTTGGACCAGAGTCACTGCCAAGAGCAAGCTATGTTACTAAAGTGGTTCTTCCTCCTTTGAGGATTTTCTTCCATTGCTCATTAAAAAAATATTGTTCGCTTACAATTGTTACTTGTAAGGGTAAAAATTTTGTTGGTTGGCTAGTGGTATGATAAGGGGTAGGATTGATTTGAAGTTGTTCCATCATATTGTAGATATTTTGAGATTGAACTAGTAGGTAGGCTTTTTACTTTGTTGGGGGCCATACCTTCAAGAGGGGTCTTAGATAGGCGGATTTGGAATTGTTCTGAGTTTTTCTATATAGCTTTAATAGGGTTGACAAGTAACAAATGTGTCCACAAAGAGGTTGCCGTCCAACACTCCTACCTTCATCTAGAATCATTGCTATTTGTTGGATTGCAGGTTTGGACACAATATTGACTGTGGACGATCTCATTCATCAGCTATAGTGCTTGCAAAACCATTGCATCATGTGCCGTTCTGCAGAATAATTGGTGCATCACCTGCTGATTCACTGCCCAAACTTTAGTCCTTTGTTGTTTCTCTACTAGAGATACAATGGGTGATGCCAGACTCGATTTCATCTCTCAAGAGTGCTTGGTCTTTCTCCCTTCTTCATAATAGAGGTAGGATCCTTTTGGAAGATAAGTTTGGTGGCTACATTATGGTTAATTTGGAAGAAAAAAAACTCTCTTTTTTCGAGGAAAAGGAATTACGTGGACATGATCAAAGTGAATTTTTTTTGATAGATCATTAGTTTGTATTATATGCTTTTTGTGATGTGCGTTGACGAGTCAAGAAGATGTTCGGAATATTTTTTTCTTCAGCTATCTTAACAAAGAAAAGAGGGCGAGCCTTGGCACAATGGTAAGGTTGCTCCATTGCACGGGTTCGAGTCACGGAAACAACCTCTCTGCAAAGCAGGGGTAAGGCTGCGTACATCTAGCCCTCCCTAGACCCCACAATGGAGCCTCGTGCACTGGGCCGCCCTATCTTGACAAAGAAAGAAGAAACATAGTTTTGAAGGCCCCTCCAAATATTTCAAAATTGGACTTTGATGGTTCGAGTATTGGAAATCCAAGTTCTGCTAGGTCTTTCTTCGGACTTATTAGAGTAAGAGATTCTAGCGAGGTGGGTTTCTTGATTTGCTAGGGTAAGCATGGCTAAGGCAAGTTTGTGAGGATTGAGCCTCTAGCTCAATGGTAAAGGCTATGCTCTTCAACCTAGAGATCGGCGGTTCAATCCGAGCTTACCTACTAAAAAAAGGTTCAGATTTGGGAATAATTTAGTGAAGTAAATGTTTGCAAGTTCAGAAGAACTTGAGTAAAATGGCATTATATATATTTTCTGTAATGCAACACAAGTGGGTTGCATCTTATCGGTGAACTGCATTTGCTTGCATTATGAGATTTGATGATTCAATTCCAATGTCCCACTAGATTGATTTTTAAGGAAAGATGGATTTCTTGCTAGGTGACCAAACTTTTTTTTTTAATAGTAAAGCAAGCTTTCATTAAAAAACAAAAGGAAGACCGAGGTAGTCGACCCGAACAGTACATAAGAGAAAAGAAAAGGAGCAAAAGAGATAATACCTATCATGGAGGAAGCAAATCAAACATATCCAACCCTGGCTTATCTACACCTTCCTTAGTAAGTCTATAAGCTACACTATTGGCGGATTTCCTGATGCACTTGAAAATGATCCGCAAACCTTCCATTCGATCTTGGATTTCATCGAAGAAGCGAGCGAATCTCCATGGAGGAACGATAGAACCCTTAAGCCATCTTATGATGTTGAGAGAATCTCCCTCAACCACCACCCGATCTAGACACTATCCAAATATTTTATACCTTGGTAAACAGCTTGGATCTTCGCCTCGGTAGAATCCGCAATCCCAATAGGCCCAGAATAGGCCCATATGACCTCACCCCTTGAATCCCTTAGCACCCCTCCAATACCCACCGGACCTGGGTTCTCTCTATTAGACCCATCAAAGTTCAATTTTAGATATCCTTGAGCTGGGGGCTCCCAATCTTGAACAATCACAGAGTGATGAACATCACCATTGCAAATCTCCCTCCAACCCTCCCATAGGTCATAGGCGGAAACAACCCTAAAGGGGGGGGAAGGACCCTCACCCAAGATATAATTAGGGTAGTCACTTTTATGAACAAGGAGGGGGATTTAACACGGCCATTAAAACTCTCAAATTTCTCTCTTTCCACAGCACCCACAAGGTAGCTAAAAAACTCATATTCCAAAGAATTTTACTTTTTTTCTTCCAAGGGGCCGCCATCCACTCCTCCAAAGAGGTCTAAAAGGTTTGAAGGGAAAACCCAATAATTCCAAACCTACAAAGAATTCTGCTCCACACTTCCCGTACAGTTTTGCAATGAATGAAAATATGATCAACCGAACCCCCTGCCATTATGCACAAGGCGTAGTAGTCTACTATAAGCATCTCTCTTCCGTAAGAAATCTACAGTCTGCATCCAACCAAGTAAAGCAGCCCACCCGAAGGAACAAACGCTGAGAGGATCGGGGATCTTCCACATTCTAGCTTCTCTAGAGGGCACAGAGCATGGTACCAGCTGATGGTAAAAGGATTTGACAGTTTACACTCCAGTAGAATCCCATATCTAAATTCTTTTGTCCACCCAGACGGTTTGATCTTACACCTTTCTAACATCTTAAAACTTTCCACTAACAATAATTCTCTGTCAAAGAAGTTTCTTCTAAAGACTGGCTTCCATAACACCCTATCCCCACTCCTATTGAAACACTCAATCACCATAGCCTCCTTATGCGTTTCAACTGGAAAAAGATAAGGAAAAATAACCTTTAAAAGGAGCCGAGGAGCACCTGCACTCTTTCCAGAAACTAATGCGATCCCCAGAGTATACTCTAAATTTGACTCATTCTTTGAATCTATGACTCATACACATGATGTTGTGCCAAACAGTTACCCCAGGCCTTCTGAATCTATCAGAAGGGTCCCAATGGCCAGGAGCTGCTCCGTAATATCTACTCTCAATCACCTTGGACCATAATTGAGATTCCTCCTCCCCAAATCTCCATAGCCATTTACCAAGGAGTGAATGACCAAACTATTCATCATTTTATTCAAAAACTCTGTGATTGATTCGAAAAATTTGTGATTTATTTCATGAAAAAAAAACTTCTCTTGAAAATTTGCAAAATATTCACGGTTTTCTAATATTAGCCGTATGTACTTGGTAACTATGCTTTATTTCTTGTGACACCTTGCCTATCTGTTCTAGTTTTGTTTCTCCTTGCACTTTCTGGGAAAAAACCCCAATCATTTGCAGGGATGCAACTAATGACTTTGTGGCTTCAAGCCAATGAAAATGAGATCGAAGCATTGGATCATAATTCCACTCTGATTTAAGTTTATCTTTGAGACAGAAGTAGTTAGTTGTAAACAGCTATAGTAAAAATTATTGGTAGATGGACTTGTCAAACTTTTATAGGTTAGATTAGTTGCTTAGTTATTCATCCAGGAAGATGAAATGACGATTATGATTAAGTGTACATGGCAGTCCCCTTTCTGTGTAGTCTTTTTAGTTGAGAAGTCTGCTTGTGGGCTGAAACAGGCCACCAGGTCTTGATTTGCGAAGCTTATTGAAAAAATAATCCAAGTAGGATTCGCCAATATGTGGTTTGACAATCTTTATGCTGACCACATCCTTTATAGTTTATAGTGATGAAGTATTGAGACTAGATACGTTGATAAAATCAGGGCAATGGTATTTTAGTGTTGACATTTCCTATTGTATTTTTCATAGTAATTCAAATATCCACAATCAGTCGGTTATGGTCCTCCCCTTTTGCTTTACTTTTCAGATAGTGGTGTCAAAACTACAGTTAGAAAGACATGTTTTGCATAATTAAGCATATGATCTATGGGTCTAATTAGAATTATTGAAATTTATGGTCTCATTATGCGAAGTCGGTATGGGACCTTGTTGGTAGAGAATCTCAACTAGAGTTCTGGTGCGTCCTTTGAACTGATAAAACAACCCTACTATACATTGGAATCTTGTGGTGTTGTCATTCATGGTAACTGACAGATTCTTTGTATCTTGATTCGTTTCCTAAGTTCTTTAGGTTTTGTCTTGGAACAATTAGTCCCAAGCTTGGGATTTTGAAAGAAGGAAATATGTGAATGCGGTTATCTAAACTGTTTCTTAGAAAATAACCAACAAAATTTTTCCAATGGGAGTTTCTATTTTATTGGACGAATCCAGCTTGGAGTCGATGTAACCCCATGGGTTTGGGAACATGCAATTTCAGATCTCAACCCTATCATGTAAAAGCTCATTTCAAGGATAGAAAACAATAAGGGAAATTTGTGGGTTGTGCCTGTGGAGCCTTTTGAAGTAAAATTTTTGGATATAAATACATAAAAAAAGTTGAAGAAAATAGTTACTCCTTGGGTTTCTAGGATTGGAATTCGCAACTTATGTTTTTAGGGGAGCTTGACTTGATGATACAAGAAGATTGACAGGCCACAAAGATCAATGACAACTAATTTCCACTTTATGGCAAAAATCCTTCTGGGCTGGTTTTGCAGTTTGAGGCTCAAATTTAGGGCATTTGATGGTCATTTATCATTAAGTCTTCAAAAAAGTTAAGGTTTTTCAAAGGATTGCTACAAGCCTACAACTATATCTGGACCTGCTGCTTCTTGTGTTCGGTACAGATTCATATTTCAGTCCATCTATCAGTAAGACTGTAAGAGCACTAGAACTTCATGGAACTTCATGCTTTCATTCTGTTAACTTACCAACTTCTCCAAAAGCTTAAGCTATTGGAGAAAGGCGTTATATATCTTTTATACTTTAACACCCGCCGCCCCCCCCGTGTAGCCCACTTGGCAAACACGTGGCACATGTGGTCCCACTTTGGGCCGACCATCGCGTGTGGATTTCTACTATCCGGGAGGTTTGAACTCAAGACCTTTGGCTCTGATACCACGTTAACAAACCTTCTCCAAAAGCTTAAGCTGTTGGAGAAAGGTGTTATTTATCTTTTATACTTTAACACTTTTTTTTTTTTTGCTTTTGGAGAACTTGGTTAGTTAACATAGCTCTTGGATCCTCTAGCTTGATCACAAATCCGTGCACTCGTCCTCCGGCGGGTGGCCGATTGAGCCGTCCGCCCGGCCACCATCTAATCCCCACTACCGCTCGATCTCTACTTCCCTCTTGCCTTATCATATGAGAAAAATGCATACTCCCATATTTGATATGCACACATCCTCTTGATAAAATAAAATAAAAAGAAAAAAAAAATTCCTTCCAATGTCCCAATTTTTCTTTTTCAAAGTTTCGTATTTGCCGCAAGCCATTAATTGCCACCAATCTCTTCTTCTTCTTTTTCTCTTCTTTGTTGCCCATTCCGGCATTTGTCCATGGTCCGACATTGGTCCATCATGACCCATTTCTTGCCCATTCCGGCATTGGTCCATAAGGACCCATTTCTTGCCCATTCCGGCAATCTTGCCCATTCTGGCATTGGTCCATAGTACCCACCATTTCTTGCCCATTCCGGCATTAGTCCGTAGTGACTCATTATTACTCGCCCATCGAGGCTTGAGTCTTCTCTAGGATCTATGATCCATTGGCTTTTATAAGCCCTCTTGGCGGAAGCTGCGTTTCATCAACAACATCAGGATATTATAACATCAGGGGATATTCATCATCAAAATTCGCCAGCGTGCTCAAATCATAGGATTCTATTTTCCTATGGGAATTTCAAGTGGAGGTTTTTATTTTTCATATTGGGGATTTTTATTGTAATCAAACGTATATCGATATCCATATACGTTTGAGGGGGCATGTTAGAATATGTGAGATCCACCGTTGGATTAGGTGTAGATCTCACCGTTAGATCTTCTTGTGGGAGATTAGGCAAGTTGGTTAAAGTATAAAAGATATATAACGCCTTTCTCCAATAGCTTAAGCTTTTGGAGAAGTTGGTAAGTTAACATTGTATCAGAGTCAAAGGTCTCGAGTTCAAACCTCCCGGATAGCAAAAATCCACATGCGATGGTCACCCAAAGTGGGACCACATGTGCCACGTGTTTGCCAAGTGGGCCACACGTGCGGGGGAGTGTTAAAGTATAAAAGATAAATAACGCCTTTCTCCAACAGCTTAAGCTTTTAGAGAAGTTGGTTTGTTAACACATTCTTTTGACTTATTTATTGTTTGACATGGGTGCTATGGTTATTGAAATTGTATTGCTGCTCAAGTTAAGAGTAATATATTTTGTATGTAATTAGGACTGTTTTAGTGAGAGTTTCAGTTCTCATCTCTCTCTCTCTCTCTCTTGTGTATCAATTATATTGCTGCTCAAGTTAAGATTCAACACGGTAGCATTTACTCTACATGGGTCTGCATCATCTTGCATTTAGTGGTGAATAGTTGATGCCTTTGGGTTGTTTGCAGATATCAATAGCTTGGAATCATGTTCGTTAAAGATGTTAGGATTTCAAGGGTTGCTTGTGGGTATTCCATAACTGTATGCATATGTGAACTGTTTTAGTAAAACAGCTATGGTCTACACATGACATTTTTTTTCCGAATTTATGACCAAGAAGCACAAGCACAGAAAATTTGAGAGTAGCAAGTCCACATGAAAACCCATTCTGGTAGTACTAAAATATTTCTCCTGCACGCGTGTTTTTTGAGACAGACGACTTGCTTGGTTTTGTTGCTAAGTAATGCTGTCTTATATTACAATTTTTACGACGACAAACCCGAGCCTGCCTAGCTGTATATTTGTAATATCACTGTAGATAGTAACACCAGTGTTTGAAACTTTGACATGGATAAGAACTCGGACAAGGTGAAACAGAGTCCACTAGAACAACTCAATGATTGACATGGTCAATTTTCCATTAACTGAAGCGAAGCAAAGGGGTGTTTCTTGACTCAGTGGGGCCAAACTTAGACTCAGGTGAGAATTCGGCCTAGGTAAAACCTAGTCGAGAAACATAATGGATGATATCAAGCACAACGATTTATTTTAATACTCATTGGAACTCGAAATATTTCGTTTGATCATAGTGACTCAGTTGGTTTCGGACTATGGAATCTTATAGATGTGATCTTTTTTCTCAGGATTCACAGTCAAATGTCTCATGATTTGGTGAGTCTTTTTGGAGAGAGTGGAAATCTATAATTCCCAATCATGCCTATACCTGAGTTCATCCTGGCATAATTTCTGATTATCTATGTCATTAGGCAGATCTTATTGTCAAATATTAACAACTAGAAGACTGCTTTTGAGGATCAAAAGGGGATCCCTTTGCTATTGGTTTCTCCTTCCTTTCAAGCATTGCTAAGGCCCTGTTCATTTAAGACTATGACCACCGATTGTGAGTGCCAAACCGATTATTGGGTTCATAAGAGACCTCCCAGGTCTTGATTAACAAAGATCACCTATGCATGCCATAGTTGTGACACATACACTGTGATCAGATCCCTTGCTTTGATGGGTCCCAGCAGTACCTAATGGACCCTGGTCCCATTCCAAAAGGGTTGTGAAAATCCTGTTTTCTCAATCAAGACCAAAATCAACAGGGCCCAAATCAAGGGTTTACAATAATCAGGTTGTGGTGGCACCGATTGTTCTGACTGGTATGGAGGTGGCCTCCAACTTAAATGACCCCAATTACTTACTGATTTTGATTCACATAATACTCTAATCCCTTATTTGAGTAGAATTTTTTTTTCTGAAAAACAATATGAAAAAGAGCCAGCTGGGTATATGTTTTACTCCTAAAAACATGTCAAAGGGTTTTTTACTAGCTGGAAAGATCAGTACGCTGCCTAACTTTATCATGTTACTAGTAAAAGTGTTGCATGTGCGCCTGCCACTGAGGCATGCAATTCTTCAACAGAATACTGACAACTTAGCTGAGAGTTCAATAACACCAGTCAGCTTGCTTAAGCTATCGGAAATGCATGAACTAAATACATGAATTAATAGAAGAAATAATAAGGGGGACCTACGACCGAGATGGTCAATACAAATGATACATCAAAGTGAAACAAAAACAAGAAGACCCTAATGAGGAGGAAATAAAAAAACCTTCAAAACTGCCCTTGTTTTAGTATCTTCTTGGCCTTCTACCACATATCACATCTTCAATGATAGTTTGTTCCGCAGTATTCAAATGATACCCTTTTTGGTGCTCTCAGAACCAGCATATCACCGGCCATGCAAAAAGTTTTAGCAGGTCAATTCAGTGTTTAAAAACTCCTTGACTCGACAAGGAACTCGCCTGAGTTGACTCCTTTTTGCCTTGGCCGCGTTCTGCGTTGCACCACACCCGCATTCCGCATTTTGCCCTACAGAGTCAATAAACTCTTTTGACTCTCCACCGTGTCAACCACGTTCTTGGTCGCATCCGCGCCGAGTCGACAAAGATTTTCTTGGCCGCATTCCGCATCACATCCGCATTTTTAAACACTGGGTCTATTTGAGAGAATGCCCTGCTAACATAAAACCAAAAAGATGAATAGAACTGAAGCAATCGGTTCTCAAATTATTTAATTATTTTGTTTGTTTTTTTTTTTTTTGTGTGCTGACCGCCCATTGAGCTAAACTGAAATTAATACAAAAAACAGGGGTTAAAGCAATTGCTCTACAAAATTTAAAAAGCACACAGAAACAATTGCTTAGTATACGAAACAAAAAAAACAATTAAGCATGATGGAGCACTACATTAACCTCATCTTATGAAGAACTACATGAAATCACTCTAAAGCAATTCCAACATTTGGAACTTCAAATACCAAGCACCAAGGTTTATACTCCATTATACACATGGATGATTGAAAGAAAACATTTTCTAATGATATCTTTAATTTACTTCCGCTAAAGAAATATTTGGAGATATAAATAACTGAGGTTGTCTTTGAGCAATCTAAGATGACTTCATTAACTGAGCGTTCTTAATGGTCCAAGTCCTCTTGAGCAGCCACACCCTGATTGAAACAAGAGACATCGGAACCTTCAATAATTTGAAGCGGGGCTTGTTGAAGAAAATCAAGCATCTGACGTTGTTCTCTGTACCAATGCAAAGTGTAAAGACATAAGTAAGATGATGTTCTTGATTGATTGTATTCTACTTCTCAATTGGTAATTTTACACAGGCCCTTATTATATCCTTCACAGATGACCTCCCCACAATCATCTCCGAAACAGATTATTCCTCTTGATTGATCCTCAAAGACCTGCCCATCAGAAATTCAAGGAAAAAAAAATCTATGAAAACCATTCGATAAATATTCAGTTTAGTACCACTCTTAAATGGAGTTTGGATTTTGGTAGAAAACCAAACCTTATTGACAGACATTGACCTGCTCAGGGTAGTATATTTTCTGTTGGGTGGCATGTGACTCTAATAAAGCATGAATGATCTAGTCACATGATTCTTGTTGATACTAATTAAAGTTCTAATTTTGTCGGTAATCCGACCACTAAACTCTTACTCACATTTTGAGTCCCAAAAAGGCAAAATGCTACAAAATCCATAGATATACATGTTCGAGATCTTAAAATGATCTTCGAAACCAAACATTTTAGAAAACGGATTTTTTTTGAAAAGTTGTGTTGTTCAGAAGTTCCTGCATGACCTTCTACATTTTGACTTAATTACTAAGGGTCCTTCAACTTATTTCATTTACAAAAATACTGCAAAGTTGGCTACCAATTTCAAGTGCATTGCTTGTATTTCAACACATAAAAAATATTGAAATGGACAAAAGAAGAAAGAAAAAAGGCATGTGATCACAATGGCATAGTTATTGAAGGCATAGAATATCCACCATGAAAAGGGAAGCTTGGAAATGAACACAACATCACTTAGATGCAAGTAACTTTTCCTGCACACATAAACACAGTTTAACCATTATATGTATTTGTAGACCAATCCTTCTCTTACAGTTTAAAATATTTGTTATTTTTTCTAATATAAAACATGCCTTAATGGTTGCAACTGGTGTAAGTTATAAGTTACAATTTAATAATTAAGTTTGCTTCTTTGCAAGTGGCAAAAAAAATAATCTTGGAAATGAACATCACATTACTTCGATGCAATTATGTTATCTGCTGTTAACGTACCAACTTCTCCAAAAGCTTAAGCTGTTGGAGAAAGGCGTTATTTATCTTTTTTACTTTAACACTCCCCTGCACGTGTGGCCCACTTGGCAAACACGTGGCATATGTGATCCGACCATCGCATGTGGATTTTTGCTACCGGAGAGGTTTGAACTCGAAACCTTTGGCTCTGATACCATGTTAACTTACCAACTTCTCCAAAAGCTTAAGCTGTTGGAGAAAGGTGTTATTTATCTTTTATACTTTAACATCTGCAACAGTAAAATATGCTATTTTAATAATTATATAATGTGTTTAATTGATGAGCTCAATTTATTAAGATAGAACTTCTCTTATCCATTTACTACTAAATATTGACAAAAGAATATGGTAATTATAATTTAGTTCCTTCCCTTTTTAAGTTCTGTTCTTTTTTCAAAGGAAGGAGTTTGTTGTATGGTTTTGGATTTTCATCAAATCAAAATTACTAAAGATTGGAATCGTGGGCCATTCCATAATAATCGGGCTTTCCTTGGGTGCTTCTAAAAGCCCATACACAATAAGACATGTTGTAGCCACCTTGAGTTTCTACCCGTTTATTAAGGGAGTGGGACTTTGGCAATCCATAGTTCAGGAATGGGTCAAGTCTTTACCAAATAGGATAAAAGAAAGGAAAGAGCGGCTCAGTGCACAAGGCTCCCGCCATTGCGGGGTCTAGGAGCTAGATGTACGCAGCCTTACCCCTGCTTTGCAGAGAGGCTGTTTCCGTGACTCGAACCCGTGACCACCAGGTCACGGAGCAACCTTACCATTGCGTCAAGGCTCGCCCTGAATGCAGAAAATGATCAAAATCAAAATAGAAAGCACAGAAGGAACTATTCCACAGTTCTCCTCCTCTTTGACTTGTGTACCTTCTTCTATTGCATGTTTGTATGCATCTAGTGTGAGTGGGAATTAAAGATCCAGAATGTGGAGTATTTCCTCATCAACACTACATGAGAAATTCAAATCAAATCACCATCGTAAACCCTAGTTTGTATAAAATTAGGTAATTACTTGAGATTAGGATAAATTAGAACACTAATTGTTGAACAGAACAAATAAACTGGATAAGTTGTAAATGTAAAATGAATAAAACAATTAAACTACATAAGTTACAGAGACCCTTTATCCCAGTAAAACAGCAACAAAAACAACAGTAATATAATAACAGGAAGAGCACTAACAACAAAAAAGGGATAAGAACAGCAGTCCCCGCATAAAAAAACCAAATAAAATTGCTAGAAGATTTCTGTTTATTGTTTTCCATCATTTTACTAAATCAAAGCCATGAATTTTTAAACGCATTTGAGGTTTCATGTTCTTCTCTTCTCGGGTATACAATTTCTGTTCACGGTTTTCCACCGTCTTCCATGTCCATCTAAAAAAGGGCTCTCTTCCATTCCTCTCTAGATGATATCCAAACAACATTTATGAGTAAACTAAACAATTTGAGGCTGATTCGTTTTCTTTTTAGGAAATAATAATGAATCAATTAAATTTTCTCAACTTACCATCCTTCCATTAGGAGGTGCATAATGGGCAAGCATAAGAGTACTCAAAACCCATTTTAGGAAGTAAAACAGGTTGTTTTCCACTAATACCAACTCTCTCTTGCAAAAGAAAAGAAGAAGAAAGAAAACGTAAGTTCCAATGAGAAACATTTGGAGCACATAATTAGTCGATATGCAAAAAAGTACTACTCTTTTGAAGGCTGACTCTGCCCTTAATGTATATGTTTCTAGAGATATTAAAATCTTCCATCCAAACTTCAGAATAAAAATTACGATTAAGAAAAATAAATTAAAAAAGAAGAAGAAGAGCATTGGAAGTTGAAGCTCTTGTGCATGTTCTCCCGCAAAGATTTTCCTTGCAATTAGAAATTGGGTTTTACTTGACATGAGAAGAACACTTATGAGATGGGCTGGAAATAATCAAAATGAACACACATCTAAGAGTTTTCTCACAATGGCCCCAGAAATTTCCATGTAAAATCATATTCGAGGAAATGACTCCGGGATATGAAATTTCCATGTACAGTCATATTCATGGACATTTATAGAAATCTATTTATCTGAGACTTGCAGCATTTGGAACAATTATATGCTTTCCAAATCTTTAGTGCACCACGAAGCACCTAAGTTTGTATTGAGTTAACAGGAATGCCCACTTTGGATTGTTGACAAAGATGATAAAACTGTAAAAGCTGACAAATGAAACATAAATATAAATATTAAAATATGTTATAAAAATTTATAATCATTATATTATAAGCAATACTCAAGAAGATTACAAGAAAATGATGTTGGTAAGCAGTAGTGCATTGTTTCAAGCTTCTCCTTCCACTACCTTTTTTTTTTGCATGCATGAGAAATTTTTGAGTAAGAAAATTAGAGAGGGCTAAAAAGATTTAGCGAAAGTACCTGCAAGAACGTTTGCTCTTCCCGCCATTGCTTAATGGGCATGCCTTTCTCTTCTTAGAACACTGAGCAAGAATAGCATTAGCAATCAATCAAGGATTACAATCAATCTAACAAATTTTGATTAAAAAAGTGGCACTCTTAAACCATCATAAAGTTCCCGTTGTTCACAAAATCATAAACCAGCATCCTATAGTATCAAATTCATTATCATGGACGCACAACAATTGGACTAAAAAAGGCAGTAATCATACTTGCGAAAGCTTCTACTTTGGCTCTAAATTCCTTTTCAGCCTGGGCACTATAAAATCCAATTCTCACAAGAAGCATACAAAAATACTGTCCAAACATCAAAGTAGAACCAAATATTTTCAAATCGTATGAAGCATTCAAATTATCCCTTTTATGATCAATTAGAAAGTAAAGTGATTCGAGGTTGGCATAGAACTTACAGATTATTGAGCAGCTTTTTGACTGCCACTTCAGTTTCGTTAATCAGCCGCCCCTTATAAACTATTCCATGCCCACTCTCCCCAAGGACATTCTCCTTCGAGAAACGATTAGTCACAAACTCAAGATCCCTCAAAGTAAACCAGTGACCCCATCCAAGATGTAAGAATTCAGGCAGACGAATCAAAGGTGACTAATACAAGTCCATATGAAGAAGATGGCTTCCAAATGTTCATGGTAACCGAGCTTCCTTCTTCCCCGAATGTGAGCTCCCCTGCTGATAAACCGAGCTGCATTGGCTGATATTATCAACATCACTTGATTTGCTCATACTCTGGAGCCATAGAGTTGATCACCGCAACTAATTACGTTGCTAGATTGCATTACTTGATTAACCATAACGGGAAGTTTTCGATCACACAAAAGCTAATGATAGCCATTATGTGGACCCCCCAGATTATGCTTTAATGTGATAGGACCTAGCCAAGCAAACTTGTTTTATTTTAATAAAATTTCAGGGTCAACATACTCAAATGCACTAACATCTCTGAATCCTTATAAAATGATTTATCATGTATACTGAGAACCCCTTCATGGGCATTGGGAGATAAAAGAAAGTGTAGACCCGCATTGTCGACTTCTGTCTCATTTGAAACATTGGGTATTTGGGAAACGGCAAACTTGCCCAGCATCCTCCTTGATTTCTTCAAAGATGTTGCCCATATAGATAAGAAAGTGAGAATTAACACAATGAATGCACTGACACAGATGTTGATCACAACCCACAATTTCAGGCCAAAAAATGATGTCTTCCTTGATAATTCAATATTCAAAAAACCACAAGATGACATTTCTGATCCAGAATAGAACATGTATGAGGGACTTTTAAACTCGCCCACTACAAAACATAGTTAAAGCTTTAAAACCAAACAAATTGTCGACATTGGCATGGTTAGGATATACATCTGGAAATATGTAGAGAAAAATCTAGAACAATCAGGTTTTTAGACATTTATAAATGGCCATGCAGCACTTGAACTCTTTCATCTGATATGGTTTGAGATTGCAAATGGCCATGCATCACTTGTTGTTTTGGCTACAGACTTGGTGGGGACTACTTCAGGAGTTTCAAAATTCCAAAATGTCAATATCGTATCCCCTTCTTTAGAGGCTACTGTGCATCCATCTGGGTTCTGAAAATAATTGAAAAAAATCAAGGAACAAAAGAAAACCAAATGCAAATGGAAGAGAGAGAGAGAGAGAGAGAGAGAGAGAGAGAGAGAGAGAGAGTTGAAGAAATCACAAAGCAAACACTGAAATATTTGTGAATCAATATAAAAAAGAGTGGTGATTATATCTATCAGATTCTTATAAATAATAAAATAAAAAATAACAAGAAAGGGGTCGAGAGCATCTATGGGCTCGATTAAAGTAGGAATGTAATGGAAGGAAAAAAAATGAAGGAGGTGTGGGGCAAAAGAAATGAACTTACGTTGATAATTCAAGAGTTGCAAAATCATTTCGCCCATACCAAAATAGATTTGGTTAAAGAAAAATGTATACCTCGTCCTTAATTTCTGCATGTTTTGTTGTCCAAGTAATCCCAATCAGAAAAATGTGCCAAACGAAAGAGATAAATGCCCGAGGAGAAGTAGATGTGAAAAGAAAAAGAAATGAACTTCCAGCAAAAAAAAGGAAAGAAAATGAACACTCCAGCAAAAGTTACCAGAAGAAAGGTTTTGGCTCAGGGAGAGAAGACGGGAAGAGGTTTTTGCCTGAAAAACAGGAGAGGATTTGGCTGAAAATGACGCGTGGGTTATCTATGGTGACACATGCGAGATGAAGTTTTGTTTGAGGGACAGGTGGTGGGAGAAGCTAATCCAACTCGGGCGGAGTTAACAAGGGGCCAAAATTCGTCTCATTCCGACGCGTGGGTTCTCTGCTGGGTTTGGGGGACAAGTGATGGCAAAAAACAAATCAAGTGAAATGACCAACATACCCTGTAACAATAGGGTATAGAGGGAACATATTCTAAAGCGTAGGCAAGATACAGATGGTATTATCAAGGGTCAAACCAGCTGACGATTTTTTCAAACTTCAGGATTTAAGAGTAAGGGGGCATTTACTGTCCCAAATACCCTCACATGAAAGGATTTACAGGTCAAGCGTTTTGAGAAGGCAGCAGGACACAATAGGCATTTTAGTCAAATATACACTTTTAGAGTCATAACTCATAATATGGATAGGAAGGAGGAAAGTAGCTAGGAAATGGCGAAAATACCCTCAAGTAATGGGACTTGATGGGGAGATTTTCTAAAGCAGGGGCAAGGAATTTTTGCAAAAGATGGTTGACGAAAATACATGGCTATAGGCATTTAGAATAGTAAGGATATTCCCAGCAATGTGGGAATTTCTGCCAATATTTATCCTCATTTATATTGCTACATGAGTTAAAGATCCTTTGTTTACGAGCAGATGGCTTCAAACATGTTAAAGAACCACTTACTCCAAAAGCTTAAGAACCACTTACTCCAGAAGCTTTAAGGCATTAGAGATGGCATTATTTGATCTTTTATACTTTAACACTTGTCCTCACGTGTGGCCCCTCTTTTTAGGGTTGGCCTATAGATGGCACATGTGGCCACTCTTTTGGGTTGGCCATTACATGTGAATTTTTAATATCAAGGAGTTTTAAATCGACTTTGCTCTCATACAATGTGATACCATGTCAAAATGACCAATTACTCCAGAAGCTTAAACCATTAGAGATGGCGTTATTTAGGGGCCGTTTGGATACGCGGATTTTAGAATTTGGGATTTCTTCAAAATTATAGCTAAGAGACAAGAGAAGAAGCGGACCGGACGTCGTTTTTTACTCGTTTTTGACTTCTCGCCCTTCTTTCCGTTAACAGGAGAGTAGCAGATCATCCCATATTTTCAGGTTTTAGAAATCTTAGGATGCAGGAGAGATTTTTAAAACCTGAATTTTTTCACTTAAAATCCAAGAAATGTTGTGAGGAAAGCATACATCAGCTTGATCATGAGCCCTCTTTTACATTATTTTCAAACTAAAACCTGGATTCTAAAATCTGCGTATCCAAACTTATTAAAATTCTTGATTTTGCTCTGTTTGATCAAATATCAAGGGTGGTACTTCTATCGTACCACCTTTATGTGTTTATAGGGCCTCATGATATAATTTCTCCTAGGTGATTGAGGGTCTGCAGATGCAACAGACCATCCGCGAAATGCCTTTTATCCTGTACGCTACCAAATTCCTAAAAACATTATTAATCCATAATCATCAATAGTAGTTAGAGTTGATAATTTTAAATGTTTTTTTTTTCTAAAATTTAGTGGGCCACATGTTTGGATGATCCAAACCATTCATTTGCTGGTTCGGTCTTAGATATGTCGTGTTTCATAAATCCTCCATACGGTTATCTTGACCCTCAATCTGAAGAGGTTTCAATAATAGGCGATGTATTTAAGTTGGCGCCGAATAAATGAATGGTTTGGATCAACCCCACAAAATCATAGGATTTAAAATCACTTAGAAGCGCTTATTTACATCGATTAATGGATTATACATGAGTTTTTATATGGGGTCCACGCATGCATTTGTTTTTAAAATGTAGTGGGGTCCACATGGTTGGATGATCCAAACCATTCATTTATTGGGCCCCAACTTCAACATTCGGAAAACCAACCTCGTAGAATTATCCTAGAACTCCGATCTTATGAGGGTTACACATTACAGACACCCTCGATCTGTCTTCAGATCGAGGGTAAGGATCATCCTATGAAAAGATAATTGAGCACAGCCTATTTAAGTTGGGGCCCAACAAATGAATGGTTTGGATCATCAAATTATGTCGTCCCACTATACTTTTTTTTGGGGGGAGGGGGGCGGAATTGACACCATATAATATCTCCATTATACACATAAAAACTAGTTGCAGTCCTGTGCGATGCACGGGTCGAAGAAAAATTAGTATTCTAAAAAACTATCTATAACTCTCTCTCTATCTACGGAATTGCAATTTTTTTTTTTTAATTTCGTGTCTCTATTCATAGAAGTCCAATAGGCATTACTCTCCATAAATATAGCGTGTATCTATCTATACACACAACTTCTATGTATCGTCTCTTTTAAGACAAAGAGAAATATACATGCCAGTTCTGTGTATAGACCCTTAATTTTAGGCGATATTTCCATTCCTTGATTTTAGTCTTTTTTTTTCAAATTTAAAATAAGAAGCGTATTTTACTATTTTAGGAGATTTAATCTGTGAAGAGATATTATTTTAATCAATCCTTGATTTTTGGCGATTTTTCCATTCCTTGATTTTAGGCGTTTTAAAGTCCGGGTGCCACATCCCTTTAACACGTTTTGAAGGTTACGTGTGATAGAGGAATACCTGTGAAACGGTGTGCTACATCCCCTTAATGCGTTATTAAATTTTGGAATGCAGTGGGGGTGACACGTGGCGCAGCCTCAGCTTCCCACATTCAGCTAATCAGAGTTAATTAGAAAAATTAGTTTAATCAAAACTAGTAAAAAAAGTCTAGGGTTTTATAAACCACAGAGGGAACATTTATGGTACAAACAATGGAGAAATTGAGCTTCCCCTCTCTTCTCACATTCGTTGCAGCTCAAAAGCTTCAAATTCAACATCCAGAGATTTTGGAGTCTTGGGACTGTAAGATAGACTTTCAATTTCCTTCAAAATTTAGATAAATTTGAATGAGTCTGGGTTGTTGCTTATTGTTTCCAACGGATCCACACGTGTCCCCCTTAAACATTCAGATGTATTGATATTCCACCCCTTAAACCTCGGATCTCCCCAAACCCCTTTACCTAAATTTGCTGCTTTTACTTTTTCCTATTCATAGCCAAATCATCAGAGATCATAACAATGAATCCGTTTCGATTTGCAACGACCCTTTCCCCCTCTCCCTTCTTCTCACGTCTCTCCTGTCTCTCTTATTTCCCCACCACCCCTCATTCAATCCCAGCACACCCAACCTAGAAAAAAAAAAAAAAAAAAAACCCAATTGCCCAATGCAAGCAAATCTTCTTTATTCAATCTCCACAGACCCAATTCAATTTATCCCTATTTGTTCATTCTCTCAATCAAAACCCAATTACCCAATTCAATCAATTCTTCTTTATTCAATCTCCACAAACCCAATTCATTTTAGCCCTTTTTGTTCATTCTCTCAAACTAGTACCCATAAAAAATGACTGTGAAGGGTGGCACGAGCCAAGCTTGTGCAGCGTGCAAATACCAGCGACGAAAGTGCGTGGTCGATTGCCCGCTCGCACCGTACTTCCCACCTGACCAGCCTAGGCAATTCCAAAATGCTCATCGATTGTTCGGCGTTAGTAACATTCTCAAAATCTTGAAACAATTGGACGCAAATCAGAGACTCGAAGCAATGCGATCCATTGTATGTCATGCCAACATTCGTGAGAAATATCCTGTTAATGGTTGTCTAGGCATTATTGTCGATCTCCAGCTCCAAATCCATCACACCCAACAAGAGCTCTATGCCGTAAATGCCCAACTTGCTATGTGTAGACAACAACAAATCTCATCTCCTTATCATCCTTCATCTCAGTTGCAATTGGCAACTACTATCAGTAATAACGGTGCTTTTCCACTGTTCCAAAATCATGATCAGCAACAACCATTTGATGGAATTCCTATTTCCACCCACCAATCTTTTCCTAATGCTAACACCACCAATGGTAATGGTAATCTCAATACTGATAATTTGAATCCTTTATGGGTTCAAAACGCTCAGTCCCAATACGTTGTCGCAGCATCGCAGCCTCATGAATATGATGAGATCTCTCCCTTCTTCGACACCATCACCATCGATGACAGACAGTCATTTATCGACTCCAAAGAGACTTATGAATCAAGGTACTTTTTTTGTCTATTGCTCTGCTTGTTTCTAATGTGATAGGAAACTAATAATTACACCCTCTCACACCATGTTTTGATCATAGTTAGAAAACATATAACAAGAAAAAATGCAAAACCAAAAGATGGGATTAAAAAGTCTCTAGCACAAAAAACAGATAGAAATGTCATCGTCGGGTTGATAAAACATGGTACAAAAACATTTTTAAATACATTAAAAAAAAAATCTAAAATACTTTTAACTACACACCATCAAATTGTAAAACCCAAAATAATAACCCATGAGGCTTCAGTTCCTTGTCTACGGGTTTGTTTCCTAATGACGTGATTGATATCCTATTTTTTAGATAAGGAAATAAGTGATTAGTAGGATAATGTAAGAGTGCAAGTAGAAGAAAGATTGATTATTATGAATTGAAAGCAATTTGAATAATGTGATAATTGATTCTTAAATAAAAAATATATTGTTTCCTTAAGATGAGAATAGACAGTGCATATGCAAATACAAGAAAATAAATAGATGGATTGAATATGGGTGAATTTGTTAAGTTTTGAATGTAAGTTAATGTTACTTTGAAGTTTTCAATGTATAAACTAATCAAAGTAGTGTATGATAATCAAATAAGTGATATCTCTTTGGATCACATTATATAAACTACTGGTTTAACAAATGCAATCGACTAATAATTGCCACTATGGGATCCTAGTAAAGTTATACATGTAGAGCAGATTTAGTGGATAGGGGGATGAAGTAAAGTTATATATGAAGTATATATTTCAGATAGTAGTAGCCGATGACAATTTGAATAAAATGATCAACCCGAATCTGACAAGACAAGATCAAGTTGATTAGCATCAAATCTGGATTGGAAGCAACTATGGAATATTGTCTATTAAGCAGTCTTATATGTATGCAAAATAAATCAACAGTAAATGGCGAAGGGGATAACTAAAAGAGTTTACAAAGAAATTAGGATAAGATTGGTTTGATTGTAATGGATCTAAGAATCAAATGGAGTTACGATTTATCACTCTGTAATGAGAAGAAAATATTTATTGTATATTCAAGTAGTGGAGTCGAAACATGGGTTTTAGAAATAGATGACAAAAAGCAGAGGTTTGTACTGTGGAGAATAGATCAGGTTAATGTGAACCTAAGCATATAAAATATTTTAGTTAATTATCTACCAAATTGTGATCATGGAAATGGAATTTAAAAAGAACCTAACAATTTAACTCAAAAAATCGAACACTAATTGTTGCTAAAAAATCTGACATAAATTATAATCTAAGTGTAAATTCAATCCAATTTTGTTATATGAATAATATTTTTATCAGAAAATGAGGATTACTTAATGAGGAAAATCAAGCACAAATTATGCTATTAGGGGTTTGATAGCAGAAATTAAATAAGATGAATGAAAATCACAGTTAAGGCCCTCCCCTATTGTCGAACCTTGATCGGATGATGAACCGGTGTAGCAACATGTTGAAGCAGATTGAGGTGGGTTTTTGAGACCCTTTTTGAAGACTGTCATGGATGCGTTTGAGTGTTGCTGCCCCAATATGGTTGTGAGAAACAAATATTTGAAGTGATGTAATGAAGAGCTTGTATGATATTTTTTTTGTTTGAAAGGTAGAGCTTGTATGATATTGTTGTTTCTTCCTTGCTGTCGCCCTCAGTTTTTATAGAGGAGCAAAGAGGGCAACAAAATCCATTTGGGAGATTCTCCGGCTGATCATTTCAAGTTTTTGAATTCTGTGACACATACACTCTTCTTCTTCATTTGAAACTTCCTTTGATGCTTATCAGATCTCTATGGGATATTCTTCGTTTTATGAAATGCTGATGTTAAACTTTCTTTGATGCTTATCATATATCTGTGGGTGACTATTTGATTTATGAAATATTGATGATGTGTTTTTTGTTCCGATATGAGCAGCTCGGAGTCGTCTTTGAAGGATACTCAATCAATAGAGCATGTGTCGGAGAATGAATTGAATAGTGTCGCTACATGCTTGACCCTCACCAGCGTCAATTGATGAGAAAGCTAGAGATAAGTACATAACGAGAAGAGGGCATTAAAATTTCTTTAAAATTATTCCTTTTAGCATCATTTTTTCCTATATTGACTTGATCTATTGAATTTCACAATTTTGAAGACTAATAAAAAGGCACAATTTGGTGTATTTGATCATTCATTTCTTCCCAATAAAAAATAAAGCTGGGTGATGTTTGAGTTCTCTCTCTCTCTCTCTCTCTCTCTCTCTCTCTCTCTCTAGGACGCTTTTAGAGGCGAAAGGCCATGGGGAGATACCGCCTGTGATCCATGGATCTCCGATCTGGAAACCGTATCCAAGCTCCGTGGCTAGTCTGCGCTCTTTTGACTTTTCAAACTTAGCGAACTGAAACTTCCGAGTTATATGATGAAGATTGTAGGCCAAATAAGAGGCATATTTGCCCATTAGAATAAATTTCCATGTTATTTAGTTTCTAGGATTCTTATTTCCATGTTTTTAGTTTTTAGGATTTTATTTACATATTTTTAGTTTAGGACTTTTATTTTTCATGGAATTTTATTTCCATTGTCTATATATAGGCCACATGTATTAGGGATGTGAGGTTTTTGATGAATAAAGATTGATTGGCTTCTCTCATCTACATGTTTCTTCTCCTCCCTATATTCCTCTTCTGCTCTCTAATCTCTTCTTCTTCTACTTCTATTTCTCCTCTTCTTCTAGTTCTAGTTCTCCTCTTCTCTCCTTCTCTTCTTCTATTCTTCCCTCTCTTCTCTTCTTCTTCTTCTCTTTATTCCATTTCTTCTATTTCTCTCTCCCGGTCCTGCATCAGTTAGTGGAAGAGGTACCTCGTAATGTTATAGATAATTTTGATTCCGAGGGGCTGCAAACTCAAACTCAGCAACTTGAATTAGTATTCCGATGCAGGATAATATGGTCATTAAGATGTGGAATGATTCAGTGCGTTTCAAAGTGCTCATTAGAAATATTGTGTTTCATTGTATGACGGGGATCTTGAAAACTTAGGCCGCATTGATATTCTTTTTCTTCTACGTCATGATGAGTGGAAGGTAAATGACAGTGATATGTTTAATGGCTTGGCAATGGTATGTGACTTAGTGGTTTGCATAGTGTCTATTCTTGACTTGACAACTGTGTGTAAATGACAGTGATATTTGCTTTCTCCTTGTTGCTTTCAACCATTGAATTGTGATTTGATGAATTTTTACTCTTCACACAAGTAGATCGTAAGCTAAAATTTCAGCAACCATAGGTTGCTACTGAAATTTCAGCTACGGTTGCTGAAATTTCAGCAACAATGTTTACGTCTTGACTTCTATTACTTCTAAAACAATATGCTAATACAATGATTTGTTGCTTCTGTGTCTAAGAAATACCAATGGCTTTCCTAGTCCTAAAATTTTTGTAGGCCCAAAGTTATGTTGTTTGAAGCCTTTTATGTCTTACAAAGAGGGTGATGGTAACAAATACGACCCGGAAAAAGTTTACGCGGGAAACATTTGCTTGATGATATGTAGTGGGACGGACCCACACCTTGTATTTTTACTATGGTAGCACATGTGACCCACTAACTAGGCGTACGCATTGCTGAAATGTGAACATTAGTATTTGGAACTGATATTGGATCCCACAAAAAAGCTTTCTTTATTTGGTCCAACGTGGGGCGACAAACCCCTGAGGGGCTGTTTGGATATGTGGGTTTTAGAATCCATGTTTTAATTTGAAAGCGGTGTAAAATTCTGGATGTTACAATTTATTATCCTGGATTTTAAGTAAGAAATTCAGTTTTTAGAAATCTCTTCCCAATCCTAAGATTTCTAAAACATGGAAAAATGGGATGATCTCCTAGATGGAAAGAAGGGCGAGAAGTCAGGAAACGATGGTCTCCTTCTCTCGTCTCCCATCCAGGGATTTGAGGAAATCGAAGATTCTATTGAATGTTAAATTTTCAAGATTTCAAAGTAGTGTATTTCTTGATGACTAACACGCAACTTCAGACTTCACCCCTGTTGCTCTACAATTCCGGCTGAAGTCCTTGCAAGCGCTAAAAAGTCCATGGGAGTCCCAAGTATTCAAAGTGCAAGTCTGTGAGAGTCGCAGGTAGTCTGCTAGTCTGCACGACTTTCAAAATCTCTCATCACTTAACCCCCCCTAGAGGATTCTAAGTGACTTTACATAAAACTCAGGAGGAGATTCACATGGACTATTGGACAGATATCCAAGATGGACTCCCCATCCTGATTTCATGAGGCTAAATTTTGATGGTTTGAGAAAAGCTTTAAGAGCGACCTTAGATGGGCTTCCTCGGATGCTGTTCAACAGACTCTTGGCGGGTCTCTGGTGGATGTTTTATTAGTGGAGGGTGGCTCCTTTAATATTGTTGGATCGGTTACAGATTGTTTCAACCACCCTTTAAAGATTTGCAGGGTCCGGAGTTTCTTGACGTAGTAGAGGGCCACTCAACAATTTTTAGCATGTTTTTTAGTATGCCAATGGTGAGGCTAATCGGAAGATAGGGAGATCGATACTTTTGACCATACCTCTCTCCCCCATGGGTGTCAATGGACCCTCCGAATCCGAACCTTAATAGACATGATCTAAGCACATTAGAAGGATCCATGGACAACATAATTTGGATCCTCTTCGTAAGATCTGAAAAATTTTGGATTGTGATCCAGACATGGAAAAAAAATCCGATGGATAGTGTCACGATCCGAAGTCCTTTTACTAAAATACCCTCAAAATATTTCTTATATTAAATCTTAAAGAAGGGTATTTTAATAAAATGAACTAAATATTGCTTAGCTTACGATTTTCCACTTCCCCGGTGCCTTTTCCAGACATTTTTTTCTCAATCGTTTTTTCTTCCTGTAAACTTGCCACTCACCCTCAACAAGGATTAGTTACTAGAAAATTTTATCATCACACACCCTCGAACATTGGAGTTCTTTTCAACGATAAAATCCTACTCTTCATCAAAATCATGGGTTGTTATTAGGTATATTGACTAATTCTTTTCTGAATTGTGGAAGTTTTGGTTTTCATTTCAAATGAAGAAAGCTGAGATTTTCTGTTGTTTTGTAAGTAGGACCTACTAGGACACTCCGATGGACGGTTCAATTTGAATTGGATCGTGACTGGGACACAAGAAATAGGATCCGAAGAACACTCCAAATCCGATCTGACCGATAAGGGATCTGAATGAATCGTGACAAAGAGATAGGTGGATCCGATCCGAAGTGAATCCGATGACCCCCACCCCCCAACACCACTAGGATTAATTAGTCACTATATCTAATCCGAAGTGGATTAGATATAATGACTAATTCTTTTTAGAATTGAGGAAGTTTTGGTTTTTCATTTCAAATGAAGAAAGCTGAGATTTTTTGTTGTTTTGTAAGTAGGACCTACTAGAACACTCCAATAGATGGTCCGATTTGAATTGGATTGTGGCTGGGACACAAGAAGTAGGATCCGAAAAAACGCTCCAAATCCGATCCGACCGATAAGGGATTTGAATGGATCGTGACAAAGGCGTAGGTGGATCGGATGACATCCCTACTCTACCCCCTTCACGCCACGCCACCCACTCTCTCTCTCTCTCTCTCTCTCTCTCTCTCTCAATCTTTTGTTTTTGATATTTTATGTTTCTTTTCCTTTTTCTGTGGTGTATGACGTGACCTCCATTATGGTTGTTGATTGCTTCTTAATTTAATTTATTAGCCATTCAAAAAATAATATTATCATTTTGTATGGACCCAGTTCCACGTGTAGAGTGATCAAGTTCATGAATATTGTTAGGAAGTCCATTAATATGCAACCATCCAAACTGTTGATTTTTGCAGGTCCCTATCTCGAAAATGGTACCTTTGTTCAGGCTCAGTCATAGATCCAATGGGTTGCCCTGTGATGACCCATCGGATCAAAGGTCCCGATCACCAAGTACCTATGCCACGTACCACGTGTGCATATGTACTGAGTCACGGTCCTTTTCATCAAAGAAAATACATATCCATTGACCTCAATGAGAAAAACTATTAGACATTAGGTGTGGGAGATTGAGAAAGAGAAGACAAATGGACATGCATGTTATTTTTTAATCGATCTGTCACTGTTTTTTAAATTGTCAAATTTGAATCAGAAAACATTTTCATGGAACCGTTGTGGTTATCAAAATATAGAAATTACTAATTTAAAGTACTAAACCAGTGCCCTTATTCTTTCAGATGTGACTTGAATGAGATGACATTGGTGGTCCTCCCTTAGTTTTATACTTAGTAAAAATGCACGTGTGATGCCCGTGCCATCCATTTAAAATTGTACATACCACATTATAGGTTAATCTAAATCGTCCATGTGATGGAGCATAACATCAATAGGTTGTGCCTGTAAAATCATTTACATAGGCTGATCCTAGCCCTCCAATCTATAGAGGTTTTCATGATTGTTGTTCCTCTTAAGGTGCCCAGAATTCGTCAATATTTTTACAGGTGTCATGCATTCGTAATATCAACAATCTGTGATTTGACCCGCACATAGTGAAAAAGGAAAAGTAATTTTTTTCTTCATCGTTAGGGGTGCAACTTGGGTGTCAACCTGACCCAGTTCGGGTTGGGTCGGGCCGAGCTGACCCGATTTGATATGATACCAATTGTTGAGCACCTCAACTCAAGCCGGTTTGTTTTGGATTTTGAGAACCAGTAGCGAGTCACCAATAATCTGTTTTTAACTCACAATCGATTCTCAAAATCCAAACCAAAGAGGGACTAATAATTAACAAAGGGAAATATTATCCGCACTACTATATTTTGATGATCACACTCCTCACTTTATTCAAGTACGGTATGGCCCGCACCATAGGATTATCCAAACCGTCCATTGTGGACTGTGGAGACTATTTCAATGTTGAAAAAGAAAAACACAAATATGCAGAACTTCTTGAGGTGGAACCCAAATTCGGATTTCGGGTGGGATCGGGTTGCCCGACAGCCCAACCAGACCCAACCCGATTTCCAATTGGGGTTGATTTTTCGCAACCCAACCCAACCCGATTCACCGTATTTTGATGATCGTACTCCTCACTCTATTAAAATTACGGTATGGCCCGTACCCTGTGTCGGTACCTTTCGTATGTAGATTATGATTTTACCCTGAAATAATTTCTCATAGAGATAGATGCAGTCTTGTGCGATGCACGGGTCGAAGAAAAATTAGTATTCTAAAAAACTATCTATAACCCTCTCTCTATCTACGGAATTGCAATTTTTTTTTTAAATTTTGTGTCTCTATTCATAGAAGTCCAATAGGCATTACTCTCCATAAATAGAGCGTGTATCTATCTATACACACAACTTTTATGTATCGTCTCTTTTAAGAGAGTGAAATATACATGCCAGTTCTGTGTATAGACCCTTAATTTTAGGCGATATTTCCATTCCTTGATTTTAGTCTTTGTTTTTCAAATCTAAAATAAGAAGCGTATTTTCCTATTTTAGGAGATTTAATCTGTGAAGAGATATTATTTTAATCAATCCTTGATTTTTGGCGATTTTTCCATTCTTTGATTTTAGGCGTTTTAAAGTCCGGGTGCCACATCCCTTTAACACGTTCTGAAGGTTACGTGTGATAGAGGAATACGTGTGAAACGGTGTGCTACATTCCCTTAATGCGTTATTAAATTTCGAAATGCAGTGGGGGTGACACGTGGCGCAGCCTCAGCTTCCCACATTCAGCTAATCATAGTTAATTAGAAAAATTAGTTTAATCAAAACTAGTAAAAAAAGTCAAGGGTTTTATAAATCACAGAGGGAACATTTGTGGTACAAACAATGTAGAAATTGAGCTTCCCCTCTCTTCTCACATTCGTTGCAGCTCAAAAGCTTCAAATTCAACATCCAGAGATTTTGGAGTCTTGGGACTGTAAGATAGACTTTTCAATTTCCTTCAAAATTTGGATAAATTTGAATGAGTCTGGTTTGTTGCTTATTGTTTCCAACGGATCCACACGTGTCCCCCTTAAACATTAGATGTATTGATATTCCACCCCTTAAACCTCGGATCTCCCCAAACCCCTTTACCTAAATTCGCTGCTTTTACTTTTTCCTCTTCATAGCCAAATCATCAGAGATCATAACAATGAATCCGTTTCGATTTGCAACGACCCCTTCCCCCTCTCCCTTCTTCTCACGTCTCTCCTTTCTCTCTTATTTCCCCACCACCCCTCATTCAATCCCAGCACACCCAACTTAGAAAAAAAAAAAAAAACCCGATTGCCAAACGCAAGCAAATCTTCTTTATTCAATCTCCACAGACCCAATTCAATTTATCCCTATTTGTTCATTCTCTCAATCAAAACCCAATTACCCAATTCAATCAATTCTTCTTTATTCAATCTCCACAAACCCAATTCATTTTAGCCCTTTTTGTTCATTCTCTCAAACTAGTACCCATAAAAAATGACAGTGAAGGGTGGCACGAGCCAAGCTTGTGCAGCGTGCAAATACCAGGGACGAAAGTGCGCCGTCGATTGCCCGCTCGCACCGTACTTCCCACCTGACCAGCCTAAGCAATTCCAAAATGTTCATCGATTGTTCGGCGTTAGTAACATTCTCAAAATCTTGAAACAATTGGATGCAAATCAGAGACGCAAAGCAATGCGATCCATTATTTGTCATGCCAACATTCGTGAGAAATATCCTGTTAATGGTTGTCTAGGCATTATTGTCGATCTCCAGCTCCAAATCCATCACACCCAACAAGAGCTCTATGCCGTAAATGCCCAACTTGCTAAGTGTAGACAACAACAAATCTCATCTCCTCATCATCCTTCATCTCAGTTGCAATTGGCAACTACTATCAGTAATAACAGTGCTTTTCCACTGTTCCAGAATCATGATCAGCAACAACCAACTGATGGAATTCCTATTTCCACCCACCAATCTTTTCCTAATGCTAACACCACCAATGGTAATGGTAATCTCAATACTGATAATTTGAATCCTTTATGGGTTCAAAACGCTCAGTCCCAATACGTTGTCGCAGCATCGCAGCCTCATGAATATGATGAGATCTCTCCCTTCTTCGACAACCTCACCATCGATGACAGACAGTCATTTATCGACTCCAAAGAGACTTATGAATCAAGGTACTTTTTTTGTATATTGCTCTGCTTGTTTCTAATGTGATAGGAAACTAATAATTACACCCTCTCACACCATGTTTTGATCATAGTTAGAAAACATATAACAAGAAAAAATGCAAAACCAAAAGATGGGATTAAAAAGTCTCTAGCACAAAAAACAGATAGAAATGTCATCATCGGTTTGTTAAAACATGGTACAAAACCATTTTTAAATACATTAAAAAAATATATATAAAATACTTTTAACTACACACCATCAAATTGTAAAACCCAAAATAATAACCCACGAGGCTTCAGTTCCTCGTCTACGGGTTTGTTTCCTAATGACGTGATTGATATCCTATTTTTTAGATAAGGAAATAAGTGATTAGTAGGTTAATGTAAGTGTGCAAGTAGAAGAAAGATTGATTATTATGAATTGAAAGCAATTTGAATAATGTGATAATTGATTCTTAAATAAAAAATATATTGTTTCCTTAAGATGAGAATAGACAGTGCATATGCAAATACAAGAAAATAAATAGATGGATTGAATATGGGTGAATTTGTTAAGTTTTGAATGTAAGTTACTGTTACTTTGAAGTTTTCAATGTATAAACTAATCAAAGTAGTGTATGATAATCAAATAAGTGATATCTCTTTGGATCACATTATATAAACTACTGGTTTAACAAATGCAATCGACTAATAATTGCCACTATGGGATCCTAGTAAAGTTATACATGTAGAGCAGATTTAGTGGATAGGGGGATGAAGTAAAGTTATATATGAAGTATATATTTCAGATAGTAGTAGCCGATGACAATTTGAATAAAATGATCAACCCGAATCTGACAAGACAAGATCAAGTTGATTAGCATCAAATCTGGATTGGAAGCAACTATGGAATATTGTCTATTAAGCAGTCTTATATGTATGCAAAATAAATCAACAGTAAATGGCGAAGAAAATATTTAATATATATTCAAGTAGTGGAGTCGAAACATGGGTTTTAGAAATAGATGACAAAAAGCAGAGGTTTGTAGTGTGGGGAATAGATTAGGTTAATGTGAACCTAAACATATAAAATATTTTAGTTAATTATCTACCAAATTGTGATCATGGAAATGGAATTTAAAAAGAACCTAACAATTTAACTCAAAAAATCGAACACTAATTGTTGCTAAAAAATCTGACATAAATTAAAATCTAAGTGTAAATTCAATCCAATTTGTTATATGAATAATATTTTTATCAGAAAATGAGGATTACTTAATGAGGAAAATCAAGCACAAATTATGCTATTAGGGGTTTGATAGCAGAAATTAAATAAGATGAATGAAAATCACAGTTAAGGCCCTCCCCTATTGTCGAACCTTGATCGGATGATGAACCGGTGTAGCAACATGTTGAAGCAGATTGAGGTGGGTTTTTGAGACCCTTTTTGAAGACTGTCATGGATGCGTTTGAGTGTTGCTGCCCCAATATGGTTGTGAGAAGCAAATATTTGAAGTGATGTAATGAAGTGCTTGTATGATATTTTTTTTGTTTGAAAGGTAGAGCTTGTATGATATTGTTGTTTCTTCCAGTTTTTATAGAGGAGCAAAGAGGGCAACGAAATACATTTGGGAGATTCTCCAGCTGATCATTTCCCAATTGGAATTCTCTTTTAGTTGTTTTCAAGTCACCAATCGATCAGACTCGATTCACTATTGATGATGTGTTTTTTGTTCCGATATGAGCAGCTCGGAGTCGTCTTTGAAGGATACTCAATCAATAGAGCATGTGTCGGAGAATGAATTGAAGAGTGTCGCTACATGCTTGACCCTCACCAGCGTCAATTGATGAGAAAGCTAGAGATAAGTACATAATGAGAAGAGGGCATTAAAATTTCTTTAAAATTATTCCTTTTAGCATCATTTTTTCCTATATTGACTTGATCTATTGAATTTCACAATTTTGAAAGATGGTGTATTTGATCATTCATTTCTTCCCAATAAATAATAAAGCTGGGTGATGTTTGAGCTCTCTCTCTCTCTCTCTCTCTCTCTCTCTCTCTCTCTCTCTCTCTCTCTCTCTCTCTCTCTCCTAATGTTAAACTCCCTATATTCGCTGGGCATTAAGAAGGAAGGAAGCCTTCAGAGGCGAAAGGCCATGGGGAGATACCGCCTGTGATCCATGGATCTCCTCCCTCTATTCCTCCTGTTCTCTCTAATCTCTTCTTCTTCTACTTCTATTTCTCCTCTTCTTCTAGTTCTAGTTCTCCTCTCCTCTCCTTCTCTTCTTCCCTATCTTCTTCCCTCTCTTCTCTTCTTCTTCTCTTTATTCCATTTCTTTTGTTTCTCTCTCCTGGTCCTACATCAGTTAGTAGAAGAGGTACCTCATAATGTTATAGATACTTTTGATTCCGAGGGGCAGCAAACTCAAACTCAGAAACCTGAATTAGTATTCCGATGCAGGATAATATGGTGATTAAGATGTGGAATGATTCAGTGCGTTTCAAAGTGCTCTCATTGTATGACGGGGATCTTGAAAACTTAGGCCGCATTGATATTCTTTTTCTTCTACGTCATGATGAGTGGAAGGTAAATAACAGTGATATGTTTAATGGCTTGGCAATGGTATTGGACTTACTGGTTTGCATAGTGTCAATTCTTGACTTGACAACTGTGTGTAAATGACAGTGATATTTGCTCTCTCCTTGTTGCTTTCAACCATTGAATTGTGATCTGGTGAATTTTTGCTCTTCACACAAGTAGATCATAAGCTAAATTTCAGCACTCTCTCTCACTCTCTCTCAATCTTTTGTTTTTGATATTTTATGTTTCTTTTCCTTTTTCTGTGGTGTATGACGTGACCTCCATTATGGTTGTTGATTGCTTCTTAATTTAATTTATTAGCCATTCAAAAAATAATATTATCATTTTGTATGGACCCAGTTCCACCTGTAGAGTGATCAAGTTCATGAATATTGTTAGTAAGTCCATTAATATGCAACCAACCAAACTGTTGATTTTTGCAGGTCCCTATCTCGAAAATGGTATCTTTGTTCAGGCTCAGTCATAGATCCAATGGGTTGCCCTGTGATGACCCATCGGATCAAAGGTCCCGATCACCAAGTACCTATGCCACGTGTGCATATGTACTGAGTCACGGTCCTTTTCATCAAAGAAAATACATATCCTCTTCCATTGACCTCAATGAGAAAAACTACTAGACATTAGGTGTGGGAGATTGAGAAAGAGAAGACAAATGGACATGCATGTTATTTTTTAATCGATCTGTCACTGTTTTTTAAATTGTCAAATTTGAATCAGAAAACATTTTCATGGAACCGTTGTGGTTATCAAAATATAGAAATTACTAATTTAAAGTACTAAACCAGTGCCCTTATTCTTTCAGATGTGACTTGAATGAGATGACATTGGTGGTCCTCCCTTAGTTTTATACTAGTAAAAATGCACGTGTGATGCCCGTGCTATCCATTTAAAATTGTACATACCACATCATAGGTTAATCTAAATCGTCCATGTGATGGAGCACAACATCAATAGGTTGTGCCCGTAAAATCATTTACATAGGCTGATCTTAGCCCTCCAATCTATAGAGGTTTCCATGATTGTTGTTCCTCTTAAGGTGCCCAGAATTCGTCAATACTTTTACAGGTGTCATGCATTCGTAATATCAACAATCTGTAATTTGACCCTCACATAGTGAATAAGAAAAAGTAATTTTTTTCGTCATCGTTAGGGGTGAAACTTGGGTGTCAACCTGACCCAGTTCGGGTTGGGTCGGCCGGGCTGACCCGATTTGATATGATACCAATTGTTGAGCACCTCAACTCAAGCCGGTTTGTTTTGGATTTTGAGAACAAATAGTGAGTCACCAATAATCTGTTTTTAACTCACAATCGGTTCTCAAAATCCAAACCAAACAGGGACTAATAATTAACAAAGGGAAATATTATCCGCACTACTATATTTTGATGATCACACTCCTCACTTTATTCAAGTACAGTATGGCCGGCACCATAAGATTATCCAAACCGTCCATTGTGGACTGTGGAGACTATTTCAATGTTGAAAAAGAAAAACACAAATATACAGAACTTCTTCAGATGGAACCCAAATTCGGATTTCGGGTGGGGTCGGGTTGCCCGACAGCCCAACCAGACCCAACCCGATTTCCAATTGGGGTTGATTTTTCGCAACCCAACCCAACCCGATTCACCGTATTTTGATGATCGCACTCCTCACTCTATTAAAATGTACGGTATGGCCCGTACCCTGTGTCGGTACCTTTCGTATGTAGATTATGATTTTACCCTGAAATAATTTCTCATAGAGATAGATGTTAGATATCAGCAAAGGGGTTAATGGTAAAAGAGTAATGCTGACGTGTAAATCCTAGATAAAAAGAAAAGAAATTTCTTTTGGATGGGCCACTTCCTACATAGGTTGTGCCCCAAAAATAATTTTCATCGGTTGATCCGAACCATTCGATCTATAGAGGGTTATAGGTTGATCTTAACACTGTCCATGTGATGGAACACAACATCAATCGGTTGTGCCCGTAAAACCATTTTCATAGGTTGATCCTAGCCCTCCAATTGATATAGGCTGATCGTAGCCCTCCAATCAATAGAGGTTTCCATAATTGTTGTTCCTCTTCAGGTGCCTGGAATCTATCAATATTTTGCAAGCGTCCTGCATGAGTAATATAAATTAGTTCTTTTGCCATTGTCATATGTCTTTGACTCTTCTTTGTAGTTTTTTGCCGTAATTATCATAGACAGGTAACCTGTGTCGGTACTTTTCGTATGTAGATTACAATTTTACCCTCAAATAATTTCTCATAGAGGCAAATGTTAGATATCAGCAAAGGGCTTAATGGTAAAAGAGTATTGGCGATGTGCATGGAAAAGGTGGGACACAAGGGGAAATAACGGCAAATGAGTGGAATTATGGCAGTGGGACACAAGCGGAAATAACGGCAAAGGGTGGAACACATTAACCCATCATTTTGCCTTTATATATAGTAGTTAGATTAGATTAGATAGATTGTTACCCTCTCTTTATTTAAGCTACTCTCATTGACTGTTGATTGGATTTGGAATTTTAACAGCTGAAGAGAAAAGTATATGGTAAAGCTAGGAGTGAGGCAGTATCAAAAAAGGGAGTGGAAAATCATCTCCCTTATTTAGAACTTACTTGGTCTATAAAACCCCAAAGTACCATAGTCAGAAACTGGTCATTGGCATAAATGAGAGAATCAGATCTCATTATCTCAATGTTTTATTGGTAGAATTGTAATAACTGTTCTCTTATTATGGCATCTTGAAAAGGAGGGCTCCACCTCCCCACAAAGCAATCCATGATTGCCATGTAGACCTGGCAAACGGGTGGGTCGGGCCGGGTCAACCCGCGGGTGATGCGGGTGCGGGTCCACGGGTCGGGTGAGAAAATGACCCGCATTTTGGCGGGTCAAAATTTACGTGACCCGCGCGGCCCGCGGGTGGGCCGGGTCACCGCAAATATGGGATTGTAATAATTATTTTGATTTGACGGCCTCTATTTTTCCCGTAATTGTCATAACCTCCGGATTTGTGATTTGGTATTTTTTTTCGTAATTTAAAAATTTTATAACCCTTTCTAGGTAATTTTTCATTCAAAACTTTATAGGGAAAATGACCAAATGAAAGGACTTTCTACTGACTATGACATATGAAGAGGGGAGACTTGGAAATAACCAATCTATAGTGATGGTGACTGGTTTGCAAGGGTTTAGGACAAAAATACCCTCATTTTTAAAATATCGTCACCTCTCCCTCTCTCTCTCATGGGATGATCCCAACCATCAATTAGAGGGTCACAATTCCTCTCTCTTTCTCTCTCATGGGATGATCCCAACAGTCCATTAGAGGGCTCTCTCTCTCTCTCTCTCTCTCTCTCTCTCTCTCTCTCTCTCTCTCTCTCTCTCTCTCTCTCGTGGGATGATCCCAACCGTCCATTAGAGGGCCCCAATGCCCCCCTCTCTATCATGGGATGATCCCAACCGTCCATTAAAGGGCCCCAATGCCCCCCTCTCTCTCATGGGATGATCCAACCGTCCATTAAAGGACCACAATGCCCCCCTCTCTCTCATGGGATGATCCCAACCGTCTATTAGAGGGCCACAATTCCTCTCTCTTTCTCTCTCATGGGATGATCCCAACAGTCCATTAGAGGGCCACAATGCCCTCTCTCTCTCTCTCTCTGTCTCTGTCTCTCTCTCTCTCGTGGGATGATCCCAACCATCCATTAGAGGGCCCCAATGCCCCCCTCTCTCTCATGGGATGATCCCAACCGTCCATTAAAGGGCCACAATGCCCCCCTCTCTCTCATGGGATGATCCCAACCGTCTATTAGAGGGTCACAATGCCCCTCTCTCTCTCATGGGATGATCCCAACCGTCCATTAGAGGGCCACAATGCCCTTTTCTCTCATGGGATGATCCCAACCGTCCATTAGAGGGTCACAATGCCCCTCAGGTTCGTGCACCTCTCTCCGGTATCCTCTTATTCTGAGTGAACCTCCTCTCACAGGTTGGTAGTCTCTCCCTTTCAGTTGTTTAAACCCTTAATTTTTTTAGAAATCTATGGTTTAAAGTAGGGGTGGACATGGTTCGGTTCGGTTTTGGGCTAAACCCAGAACCGAACCATATATAATCGGTTCCCTGAAATTGGAACCAGAACCGAACCATATATATATGGAACCGAACCGAACCAGAACCATATATAATCGGTTCGGTTCGGTTCGGTTCGGTTCGGTTCTGAGTTTACCCAACCTTCACCAATGGCCTTGTTTATTAGGCCATGTCCACCCCTAATTTCTAACAATTCATCCATACAACCTGATTGTGGATATTACTCTGTTTTTGCAGCTGTCTGTCTGTAGGCATTGATTGGATGTTTGGGATCATTCGGTGAGACTAACTTTCTGATCATGTCATGTTCACAACAGGGTCTACCAAATAAAGGGTTCAGATCACACTATCTGACATGGGTGGGCGTATATCAGGCCTCTCATGCACTTTTTTATTGTACCATTTTCCATTTTTCTGGCAGTCCAGAGTGTTTATAACTTTATATAGATAGTGGGGTGATTTTATCAAATTGGCGGGGGGTGATTTTAAGAACTTAAGGTGAGGGTCGGTTCTCGGTTCGGTTTTCGGTTCCGGAATCCGAAACCCAGAACCGAACCGAATCTGAACCGGTTCCCGGATTTCGGAACCGGAACCGAACCATATACATATAGAACCGAACCGAACCGAACCATATGTGCCGGTTCGGTTCGGTTCCTCGGTTCGAACCGGAACCATGTTCACCCCTAGTTTAAAGCCTTAAAGTTTGGTTTAAACCCCTAATTTTCCCCAAATTTTTCACAGATTATTGGTTTAAACCTCCAAGTTTGGTTTAGAAATTTAGTTTAGAAAACCCTATATTTTCCCAAATTAGTTGAGAAAACCGTATATTTTGGAAAATCAGTTTAGAAAACTCTATAATTTTCCCAAATCAGTTTAGACTCAAACCAATAAGTTAGGGTTAGTACTCTCTCTCTCTCTTTCAGTTTGGAAAATCAGCAACTAAAACCCTAATTTTTTTTAGAAATCTATGGTTTAAAGCCTTAAAGTTTGGTTATGTTTTTTAGAAATATATGGTTTAAAGTCGTAAAGTTTTGTTTGAACCCCTAATTTCTTAGAATTGTATGGTTTAGAGCCCTAAAGTTTGGTTTAAACCCCTAATTGCTTCCAATTTTTTCACAATTTTTTTTCGACCCACAATTACGGGCAACTTCTTCCCGCCGATGTATTCAAATGATACCGCATCCTTTACAAAGCCGTCGACGTGTAAGATAAAAGAAGCTCTTCGTTCTACCGTTCTTCTGTTTACACAAAATTAAACCATTGTCAAAATAACCAATTGAAAAAAAATCATTCCAATTAACAAGTAAAGCAGCCATTTTAGAATTATACACAACTTCAACCACTACTAAATCTCCATAAAACAACATAAACCACTACTAAGACAATTCGGGCCACTTTTAAACACTCTAGACCACTACTAAGTCATGACAAGGAAATATGAACCACTGCTTACCCTATATAAACCACTTATAAATTCTATAAACCACTGTTAAGCCAATATAAACCACTTATAAACACTCTAAATCATTGGTAATCCTAAATAAATAATTTATAAACACTCTAAGACCACTGGTAAGTCTATATAAACCACTTATAAACACTCTAAACCACTGATAGGGTTATATAAACCACTTATAAACACTATAAACCACTGATAAGCCACTCTAAAACCACTGGTAAGTCTATATAAACCACTTCTTACCCTGTATAAACCATGTATAAACACTCTAAACCACTGATAAGCCCACATAAACCACTTATAAACAGTCTAAACCACTGATAGGCTTATATAAACCACTGTTTACCCTATATAAACCAGTTGTAAAAACTCTAAACCACTGATAAACCTATATAAACCACTTACAAACATTATAAACTACTTCTTACCTTGTATAAACCATGTATAAATACTCTAAACCACTGATAAACCTACATAAACCACTTATAAACAGTCTAAACCACTGATAGGCTTATATAAGCCACTGTTTACCCTATATAAACCAGTTGTAAACACTCTAAACCACTGATAAGCTTATATAAACCACTTATAAACAGTATAAACTACTTCTTACCCTGTATAAACCAATGATAAACACTCTAAACCACTGATAAGCCTACATAAACCACTTATAAACACCCTAAATCACTGATAGCCTTATATAAACCACTGTTTACCCTATATAAACCAGTTGTAAACACTCTAAACCACTTATAAACACTATAAACTACTGCTCACCCTGTTTAAATCATTTATAAATCCTTATAAACCAATTATAAACACTCTAAACCACTGGTAAGCCTTAATAAACCACTAATTACGATTATAAACCACTACGGAGGATTCTTAACCAAAGAAGCTACATAAACCACTTATAAACACCCACTTCAGTACCGGTTTATGGTAGTGAAATACTGGTTAAACTTAAGAAATTAGTGGTTTACAGAAAAATAACAATGATTATAAAGTGTTTAAAGTAATTTAAATAAGATTAAATAGTGATTGAAGGCTTTCTGCAATGGAAGACAGTAGTTTAACATGGAAAACTTTCATTCAAGTTTATAAACATGCCTTATAATGGAAAGAGAGAGGAGAGGGGTAAAAATACACACCTTTCCATTAAATGGAAGCTTTCTGCAATGGAATGGTGGTTTCTAGTGAAGATTTTTAAGATTTCCAAATCCAATAGCGTTTTTTTCCAATATTTGTTAAAAATGGAGGCGTTGTGCAATGCAATGAAGGGTTAGGAAGGCTTTCACATCTAAAAATGAGGTTTTCAGCAATAGAATGGAGCTTTTGGCATCTAACAATGGAGGTTTTTGGGTTTCAAAAATGGAGGTTTTTGGGTTTTTCATACGTACGTTTTTTGGTAGGTGGGAGGAAGAAGAAGAAGAGGGAAAAAGGTGGGTTTTGGGATTTGTTTTTCTCTAAATGTAATCATTTCAAAAAGGTGATTTGATAGGAGGAGAGAGAGAGAGAGAGTCAAGGGCATTTTAGTCATATGCACTCTTAATTGGTGATTTAGAAAATACCCCTCTTGAAATGTCATAGTCAATAGAAACTCCTTCTATTTGGTCATTTTCCCAACTTTATAATTTAGCTAATTTACTTTTTGTGGTGTAATGATTACTTAACATTTTAGCAACATTTGGATGCGCGCATTTTGCATACACAAAGGCCACTTGCCGAGAAATTGCCAAAGGAGAAGCTTGATAGCAAATTCTAATAAAATAAAAACCACATTTAAATGTTATCAACACTACTGGGCACTCTCACTTTATGTATGGCCCACACCATAGGATGATCCAAACCGTCCATTAGTTGGGCCATAGCCTAAATAGGTTATGCTCCAAAAATCATTTCCATAGGATGATCCTATCCCTCCAATCTGAATGTTAGAGGGTTGATCCTAACCCTCTATAGATCGGAGGGTTAGAATCAACCGATGGAAACAATTTTGGGGCATAACCTATTTAGGGTATGGCCCATCTAATGGATGGTTTGGAACTTTGGATAATCCTACGGTGCAGGACATACCGTACTTTTTATAAAGTGAGGAGTTACTCATAAAAAACAAACAGCAGTGATGATAACATTCTCAAAAAGATTAAAAAATACTGTAAAAATGCGGGTGCCCGCGGGTTGACCCGACCCGACCCGTGTTTTTGCGGGTTGGGTCACCCGTGGGTTGGTTTTTGACGGGTCACGGAAACTTAGACCCGTGCTCGCAAATTTGCGGGTGGGCCGGGTCGACCCGCGGGCACGGGTCACTTTTGCCAGGTCTATTGCCATGCCAAACAAAGGGAACTATAACTCCAATTTATTATGGGGCCATTTTGATATAGGGAAATACTATGGAGATTTTTTTCTATGAAAAAATATTTTATAAAAAATAAATTCAAGGATTTATTAGGGTTGTAGTTTTCCTAGAAAATATGTAAATTTTCATAAAAAATAGTTAAACAAGGCCATGTGTGGCAACCATGACGCGATTTTCTCACAAACAAGGAAACATTTTCATGAAAAATGAGTTAAACAAAGCCATATCCGGCAACCATGAAATTATTTTCTATGGAATCTTATTTTGCATAGAGGTGGGAGAGGGGTAGGGAGGCTTTTTTTTTTTTTTTTTTTGATTGGCAAGCTAGACCATTCATTTTCCGGGCTTAGACGGTGCCTTAATATTTTCTCCTCAATAAAAGCCCTTTGCTGTACAATTTCAGTCACCATACACTCTGTCATGGAGATTGGGATATGGGTCGGATGAACAACTACCTATCCTTCTTGTTCTTCTCAAAATAGGCCAAGTAGACTGAGAGGGTGGAAAAATAGTGAGCAGGGGGTGAAAATATCAAATCACTGTGTCGCTGCTGACCATTAATTCAACAGCTATCTTTCTTTTCTCGTCCTTTCAATGTTTGTGTACAAAAGAGACTTTCCTAAGTCATATAATTGTATGGTCGGCCAAAGTAGATGATAAGTAGGTAAAGGGGCTCGTGACTTGAATGAGAAACAGTGAAAGGCATTGACATCTACCTTAATTGTTCGTACTATCATTTCCTGATTTCTCTTTGGCTCTGTTCACTTACGTTTCCGGAAAAGCAAATCCCTTGAAAACAACCTCTTTTTTCCTTGGCAAGATAGAATTCTGGTGTTCACTTGCTTTCCTGAGAAAGTAACAAGCCTTTGTGAAAAATGTCAAATAATGACATGAAAATTACCAAAAATGATGTGGAAATGTCTCTTTCTCCACAAGTGTGGGAAACCAAATCCCACTATTTTGGTCGGATTTACTTTCCCGGAAAAACTAGCGAAAAAAGATGGGCAAGTAGTTTCTCGAGAAACCTTTTCCTACACAGTTTTTCTGGATTTCTTTCCTAATGCCACGTCAGATTCCCGGAAAACCTTTTCTTTTCCTTACCCCGAAAAACAAGTGAACAGAGCCTTTATGTATTCGCTTTTCATTTGCTACTATTATTACTCTGGAAGTTGATAAAGCCACCCCCATTTTCAAAACCCCATAATATGAGGGCATTATCTGGTAGCTTTTTCAAGGTGAGGAAGACAAATACAAGGGGTGTAGCAGCAAATAACAGGGACTGCCATGTTGTCTCCCATATTCCAATGATCCAAAAACTAATATATTTTCCCACTAGAAGAAGAAAAAGAGAGTTACTGCAATGTAAATTCTAATGGGTCAATTCAATCTCTATCTTCAAGTAATAAAGCAATCAAAAAGCAATAAGGTTTCGAAATTCTACAATCCAGTCGGTCTGCAAAACTTGTCGTCACGCCTACCCTTCACGTGAACTTATAAAACCATGAAAACAACAACACAAATCCAAGTAATGAGAAGATAGATCTCTCTCTCTCTCTCTTTGATTTTAATGTCCACAAACAGAGTCCTCTATTATCTTCCTCCTCCTCCATGCCTCCTCTCATTTTCTTCTTCTTTTTCTTCTTTCAATCCAAAGCTAGTCCTCCTCTTCTCTGTCCTGCTTTTCTTTCAAAACCCACTTTTCCATTCTCTACTTCTCGAGATTGCACCCACTCTTGCTTTCAGATCAACTGCTCTACATCACCCCACTCCCTCATCTTCATCAAAAACCTCTCTTTCTTCCTCCTTCACCAACAACCCAATTCCCTCACCCTCTCTCCCTCTTCCATCACCCACAAAAACATATCCCAAAAACACCCCCCAATCGATCTTTCCCAAACCCCATTTCATTTCTCCTCCGCGACTTGCTCCAACCTCTCCCTCCTCTGTAATCTCACCAATCCCCAAAACCCCCATTTACAAGGCTGCCCAATTCCCCCAAATTCAAACCCGGTACAAACTCGCTGTAACTCGGTAGACTCAGTGACAGAGTTTCTCCGATCCGGAATCCAAGTAGAATGGGATCAAACCCACGAACCCTACTTCTCCAACTGCAAAAAATGCGAAACGGATCGAAACTCGGTTTGCGGACTCAACGATTCGGACCCAAATCACCCATTCCTCTGTTTCCGCTCCCATAAACCCGACAGAATCGCTCTCTTTATTACCCTTCTTGCCATCGCCTCTCTCCTTATCGCTGGAGCTTCATCCTTCGCCATGTTCCGTTACAAAAAACTCAAGTCAAAGTCAAACCCAACAGATGAAAACTCAAACGATCCAACGGCTATTTTTCTCCACCGTTACCGATCAACTCATCTCCTCCCTCCAGTCTTCACCTACGAAGAGCTCGAATCGTCCACAAACCGATTCGACTCAAAGCGAAAAATCGGCGATGGAGGGTTCGGATCGGTCTACCTCGGTCAACTCCACGACGGACGAATCGTAGCCGTTAAAAAACTCCACTGCCGCCACGTGGCAGCGGCGACAACCACAAAATCATTTTGTAATGAGATCTTAATCCTCTCCTCAATCCAACACCAAAATCTCGTTAAACTACACGGCTACTGTTCCGATCAACGCGGCCTTCTCCTCGTCTACGATTATTTCACTAACGGAACTCTCGGCGATCATCTACACGGCTCAAAAAGCTTATACAAAAAATGTTCGCTGGCGTGGCAAATCCGAGTCGAGATGGCATTACAAATCGCTCTAGCAATTGAGTATTTACATTTTTCAGTGAGTCCGGCCGTGGTACACCGTGACATAACAACTTCCAATATTTTTGTAGAGAAAGATATGAAAATCAAAGTGGGTGATTTCGGACTGTCCAGATTATTGGTTTTTTCGGACTCTTCTCCCTCTTGTGTGTGGACCGGGCCACAGGGGACTCCGGGTTATTTGGATCCGGATTACCATAAATCGTTTAGACTGACTGAGAAGAGTGATGTGTATAGTTTTGGGGTGGTGTTGTTTGAGTTGATATCGGGTATGAAGGCTGTGGATTTGAGTAGGGATAAGAGGGAGGTGGGGTTGGTGGATCTTGTGGTGGGGAGGATCCAACTCGGAGCCTTGCACCAGGTGCTCGACCCGGTTTTGGTTTTGGAAGGTGAGGTGATGGGGACTGTTGACTCGGTGGCTGAGTTGGGGTTTAGGTGTGTGGCTGTGGATAAAGACGACCGGCCTGATGCTAAGGAGGTCGTGGCTGAGCTTAAGCGGATTCGGAGTCGGACCCGTGGGACTCGGTCTTTGAGTTCCACTTCCGATACAGGTAAGACCCAATTGACTCACATCCGAGTCTAACTCAGTCTCGGACTCGGCTTTTCTTTGGTTGGGTGGTGAGATATATATGTTGGTGCGGTGTATGCGAGCGTAAATCGGGAGCTAGATATACACCATACTTTGGTGTATGCGCGAGTATTTTTGAGTTTTTTTTTTTTTTTATGTACATCTTTCTAGATTTGATGAGTTTGATTAATCTACAAAATGATATATTACGAAGGCCCTATCTATACTGTACATGAGAAATTATGGCAGAGCTCGATTATTCCGGGTGGTTACTTAAATGCTGCTGATATCCGCACCACCAAATTTTGATGAGGGCACTACGTACCTCGTTTGGATGTTGACAGCGCTGCGCCTTAGTATTGTGTAACATCTGTATAGAAGCTAGTTCGAAATTGTAAAACAAAGTCAGCAGTGCCATTATCAAATTATGGTAGTGCGCTTATCAGTCCCATATAAAAACATTATAAATGTAAACTTCTATTTACTTCTATTTAACTATTAAATACCTTGAAATGTACAGACAAGTGTAGATAAGTTATCTACACACTAGCTTAAAATATAGTGGAGGGCATATTGTTTGGGTGATCCAAACCATTCATTTGATTAGCCCTCATATAGATAGGGTGTCCACAAAAAAATCAGCTTTATAGGATCATCCCAACCCTACAATTGGTGGAGGTAAAATAGACGTGTATAAACCTTAACAAATCTGTCCATTTTTTGCCTCCACGGTTTGAAGGGTTAGGATGATCCTATGGAGCTGATTTTTTGTGGACACCCTATCTATGTGAGGGCCAATCAAATGAATGGTTTGGATCATCCAAACAGTGTGGGCCCCCACTGTATTTTAAGCTATTGTGTAGATAACTTATTTACGCTTGTGTGTAGAAACCATTCATTTGATTGGCCCTCACATAGATAGGGTGTGGCTAACTTAGCTACACCGACGCCTTAAAATACAGTGGGCCCCACATTGTTTCGGTGATGAAAACCATTCATTTGATGGGCCCTCACATAGATAGGGTGTGCCCAAAAAATAAGCTCCATAGGATCATCTCAACCCTACGATTTGTGGAGGCAAAAATGGACGTGTAAAAGCCTTCACAAATCTGTCCATTTTTGCCTCCACAGTTTGAAGGGTTGGGATCATCCGATGGAGCTGATTTTTTGGGCACACCCTATCAATGTGAGGGCCTATCAAATGAATGGTTTGGATCACCCAAACAATGTGGGCCCACTGTATTTTAAGTCGTCGGTGTAGCTAAGTTAGCTACACGTATGTGTAGCTTCACTTAACTCATATATATATATATATATATATATATATATATATATATATATATATATATATATATATATATATATATATATATATGAGAAAAGGGTTTAAAGGGTTAAAGTATAAAAGATTAAATAACGCCTTCTCCAACAATGTAGGCTTTTGGAGTAACCGGTAGTTTAATACTTTCTACTATGTAAATACCTAAACTTTTAAGATTTGGCTCTATTTTTTCCGTATGTTTGGATTTCAGGAATTTAATAACAAGTTTGGAAAATATTTTTATTTTATTTTTACTAAATCTCTTTATTTTCCATTGTTTGAATACATATGAAAAAAAAGGTAACTTGAACCAGCCAACACAGTTAAAGCAGAAAATCCTTATCAGCTTCATGATAATTTTATCTATTAACTTTGAGGAATGCTGGGCTCTCCCATTGGCTGAAAGGGCTCTCTCATTTTCCTTACCATTGGATTCTTGTTGATGAACTGTATATGGATAAAGGGGAAAAAGGGTCTGTTGAAGTCATATGCTCAAATCTAAGATGTTGAATTGAGATATTATGTTGGATGTTAAAAGTTAACATCACTGCAAAATTTGAATTAGTGTCTTCTTATGAATAATGTAATTCAATTATGAGAACAATTGGGCAGAAAATCGCTTTTAAAATCAATGGTAATGGGCAATATTTGGGGTCCTACAAGAAGGCTTATGTGGACATGTATGTGAGATAAAGAGGGAGGAAATATCATTCCCCAAAATCAATTGGGTCATCATGTGAGGTGGAGCTTGTGGGCCCGAGGACCCCACTTTTTCTTCTTATTGTGGCCCCACGACCCCGTCTTTTCTTCTTTCATGATGTTGTGACATCTATTACTTCTAAAACAATATGCTAATACAATGATTTATTGCTTCTGTGTCAAGAAATATATATTAATTATATGACTAAGTATGACATAAAGAACATTAGTGGAATCATTGCTACATTAGAAATACCTATGGCTCTCCCATGCAACAGTCCATCCACGAGGTAGGTAGTGCCATTATCAAATTATGGTAGTGCACTTATCAGTATACTCTATAAACTTTATAAATGTAAAATTCCAGTAACCATTAAATACCTTAAAATGTACAGTTCAATATAGTTATTAAATATCATATACTAGTTTCTTTATGGATAGTTGGATACCATATGTAATAGGGGATTTGATAGCATCCATTGCAGGAGGCATTTCGCAGATAGCCTGTTGCAGGTGAGAGTAGCCACACTGGCTCACTTTTCAGCAGATTTGTCTTCATTCATGATGTGGCTGCCCTCACCTGCAACAGGCCATCCGCAAAATGCCTTCTGCCATCCGCAAAATGCCTTCTGCGATGGACGCTAGGAAATCCCATGTTATAGAAATGGAAAATGATATATTAGCCTCTTTTTCTTCCTTGGGTCAGCCTGTTGCTAGCGTCCATTGCTAGGTCAGCCCCTCATTTATTGGAATTGTGGGCCACCCCTGAAGTGTCGTGGCTCCCATTGAATCACCCGCTCATTAAACATGATTCGTAGGCTTAGAGGCGCAGTTGTGCCCCCTTGGAGATTTGCGCACATTTTTTATGAGATCCAGGTCTGTGCAGGCGCTTCCTCCATCATCTTTAACCATGTTAGCAACCTGCAAATACCGAAGCCGGTAAACCAGTGAGGGACGGGGTGGCAAGATTGGATCTCGAGATGTTTGACTCCTTGCCCCCGTGATGGATTTTTCTTTGTGTGTTTTCTCTCTATTGCTTATCTTGTGTATTTTTATTTTTTTTTGTAATTTTCTTTGGGTTACTATCTTGGTCTTCCCCTTATTAATGAAATCTTACCACTCAAAAAAATAAAAAAATAAAATAAAATACCAACCGGATGGACAGACTATATAATTTTGTATAACATTCTGACCAGGGTGGAGCCAGGAATCAGCTAAAGGAAGCGGAGGGGGGGGAGGGGGGGGGGAGGGGGGATGGTTGCCCCCGCCATTTTGCACTTCATGTTTGATTGACGAGGCCCACCATCTCTCCCTAACCAATGCATAAGGTGGAGCCCACAATGTACACCTCATATTTCGATGTAGCGGGCCACTATTTACACCTCATGTTCCGCACCGCGAAAATCATCTCCATAGAATGATCTTGACACTCCAATCTAACGGGCAATCTCATTATAGATTGGAGGGTTAGGATAATCCTATGGAGATTATTTACGTGGCAACCTATTTATATTGCGGCCCAACAAATGGACAATTTGGATCATCCAATGAAGCAGGCCCACAGTTTGAGAGAGAGAGAGAGAGAGAGAGAGAGAGAGAGAGGGGGGGGGGGGGGGGGGGGCGGCATAAAGATTTATTTTTAAAAAAATCCTGTACGGTTCTGCTACGGGGAGAGATTGATTTAGGTGGGGAGAGAGAGGATTTATTAAAAAAAAAAACTTATAGAGTGATGTTATGGGGACAGAGGGTGGATCCGACAATGTAACCTAACAAATCCCCATATGCCAAATGTGTAACCTAACAAATCCCATATGCCACATGGCATATGGGGGATTTGTTAGGTTACATTGTCGGTTGCACTCTCTCTCTCCATAGCAGCACTCTATAGGTTTGAATAATGATATGGAAACGGTTCCACTCTCTCTCCATAGCAGCACTCTATAGGTTTGAATAATGATATGGAAACCGAGTTGGGAAGTTTACCAAATGGCCTAATGACACATTTCCGATCTTTCCCTTGATTTTTTGCTTTTTTTAACGTGAAAATGGCAAAACTAACGTCCCATGCCATGTGGCATATATGATCTTTACACGAAAAAAGAGCTAAGCATATGGAGGAAAAACTCTCTTATAAGTTGCTAACCAAACCTATCAAGTTGGAAAGAATCCCTAATTTTAAGGGGGCAACACTAATTTCAAAGAGCAACTTTAAGAAAAATAGCTAATATTACCTATCGACTTGGGGGGATCCAAAAATGCCCCCATTGGCTCCGTCCATGATTCTGACAGTCTATCCAACTTCTAAATTTCCAGTTGAATGATGGGCCGAGGATGCCATTAAGGCCCATTGTAGGCCCATCTCATTCGGCAAGTGATGGATAGACCTGGCAACCGGGCGGGCCGGATTTGACCCGGCCCGTACGGGTCCGGGTCAAACGGGCCGGGTCAAAGTGACCCGGAAAATTCTACGGGTCATTGACATTGGACCCGCAGGTCACCCGGATTTTTGACGTATTTTTTAAGAGTTTTTTATTTATTTAGGGATTTGCTAGCCACCTTCTCCTGGGCTATTTTTCGGCTTGTAGCCCCTCCTTTGTGCAAAGATTGGGTGAAGTACGGTCTAGGCAAAGGTGGCTAGCAATAAAGAGAATAAAGAGAAGTAATCATTAAGGATTTTTGAAAGATTCTTAAGTTTGAAATGAAAAATTACCGCAAAAAGGTCAAAAGTAAAAAAATTACATATAAAATATGACAATTAACGAGAAAACTACGAAAAAAAGTAAAACAATATGACAATTATAAGAAAAAAAACCGTCTTTTGCACTTTTCTACGGGCACCCGCGGGTCCAACCGACCCGGCCCACTTTTTGCCAGGTCTAGACCCTCTTGAAATGATTTACGGCAACACCGTCTTGGAGTGGGTCCCACTGTTTGCTCCAATGGGAAGGGGGTGTAGGACGATCGGGAGAACTACAGTGGATGACTAAAGGCACATTTGGTTGTAATTCTTCCTACAAATTAATACACAAGTAGAGGGTCCTAGGCTTCTCATTCTATTTCCCAAAATATTGTATTAGCCACAATCTCCATCCGATGGGTGCAATCTTTGCAAGACAGTGTTCTAGCACAGCTACTTTGGTCATTCATTTCATCATGTGAAAAGTGGAGATTGTGGGCCCCACAGTACGACCCCTTTTTCTTCTTATTATGGGCCCCACGATCAGTGCAACCTCTGCGAAACAGTGTTCTAGCTAGACCTCGCAAAAAGTGACCCGGCCCGCCCCTAATTTACGAAAGCTATTTTGATGCCCATCGAGAGCTATTGATTAGGCCCACACTCCTATTGGACCGTGGAGTTATCATTAACTCTTCGATCAAGTGACATCCAAACCCAATTTTGGATCATCCTTTGGTTGGTTATGTTTGGGGCCGATCCAGTACGAATTCAAACCTTAGGATATGGATTAGAATCAGATTCAACAGATGTTGCCACTATACCCAAGTCTTGTCCAATTGATTTCAGAGCATTTGCCCCTTTCCATCCCTTGCTCTCCCTCTACATTCCATGTGCAGTTGTGCCAGATAAATAATATCACTGCTGTCAGAGACTCCCCTTTCATTATAGGAAAAATTGCCAACGGGGGACACATTTTCTGAAAAATTGTTAGAGAGGGACGAAATGGGCTCTAAAAGGGGGTTATCAAACTCTCAAAAGGGGATTATCAACCCTCTCTAACAATTTTTCAAAAGTGTGTCCCCTGTTGGCAATTCTCATATTTTGATCTCCCCCATTGGCAATTTTTCCTTCATTATATGCCAAACAACTATCTACCCATTGTAACTCTTCCCCTAGATTGCAATTTGCAAACTTATATCAATACATGCTATATATTTCGATAACACCACTGATCAAATTTGCATACTTATTTGAATGTTTATGCCCTTTACTTCCTAAACTGCCCCACCCATTAGATTGCAAAATTACAACCTTATTTATGAAATAGATTCTCAAATTTCTGTACCCATTTTTCTCTGAAAATTACATTAAAAATAAAGTCCTTTAACTTTTAGATGTTTTCTTTAATATAATCATCATAAGTTTATTTTCTTTTCTAACTCTTCCTTTACATTTTTTGGAACATTTACCAATGTGACGTCATTTACAGTTATGCTTTAAAAAATGAAGTTGATTTTCCATGTGCCTCTTAAATGTAGATACAACGATTGAATTGGTACCGAGCAACCTTCAAAACAATGCTACTTCCTCGACCTGCATAACGGCACAAGGAAGTAGGGGGGCAGTATGTTGGGGAAAATTGGTATGCATGGTACCGACCCTCACAACCACTTCAATATCAAAACCATCAGTCAATCATGATGATTTTATTTGATGGAAACCATGACTATAATAGAACTATTTTTTAAAAATCTTCTAACCGATCAAACCTAGATAAGCTTTTCTTACTCAAGACTATAAACGTTCCAACCAAATTATTTAATTTTTATAATGGTGAAGTAATTGTCTTATTTAAGCTAGTCCCTAAATCTGCACTGAATTTATAATAGCACTTTGCTCTGTACTTTTTATAATGGTTAGGTGATGGGAACTTCAATGAAGGAGAATGAGTGATTTTTGCATGAGAGATGGACATTTAAACATGCTACATATGCCGCATGTGCCACACCGTCCACTCTATGTTGATGTTTTTCTTTTAGTTGTTTTTTTATTATTTACTTTCTATTTCTGTCATTTTATTCGTAGCCTACCTTTTTAGGCATCAAATCTCATCCGTTTGACGTGTTTTTGATATTATTAGAAAAGTTTTTCAATTACCTATCTAACGGGCCCAAGATTACATGATTTTGATGTGTTTTGAGCAAGTTATGAGTGTTTTTAAGAAGTGGTACAGGTCTATTACAGTAATACTATTTTAGGTAAGTTTTTATCTTTATTTAGCTTTGTTTTAGATTAGATGAATGGTTAATATTAGTTTTTAACTTTAGGTTATCTTCTAGGGTTTCTTTTCTTATGAATACATCTTATGAAAGCAATGTAAAGAGACTTTTGGAATATTGAATAGAATTGAGAATTTTTTGTGAGAGCTATTGTGGCTTAGACTTCTTCTTCTCTTCTCCTCTTGGTGGCTTGGAGCCATTCTTCTCTCATCTCCTCTTATCTATTATCTTCTATTTCTTCATTCAAATCAACACAAACAAGGTTAGTAAATCAGATTTTCTATTTTCTTTGTTCTTAAACCCTAAAACTAAAAAACCCAAAATCCATAGATCTCCCTTGTTCTCCAAGATCTTGTTATGAGAGTTTGAGGGATTGTTTTTATGATTAAACCTTGGCATAAACACCCAATAACCCTAATTTTAAACCCTTTTTTAGCCTTATTGTAATTTTCACATCTTTTCAAACCCGAAAACCCTTTTTAAAGATCCATAGCCCAAACCTACCATCAAATCAGAGCCTAAACCTTAGACTAATCTTTCTTTTACCTTCTAAACCTTAACCTAAGATTTGGACAGCAATATTAAACTAAAATTCCAGATCTGCCAAATTATCAAAATACCCCTATAACCTAAAACTGGACCGTTTTAAGTCTTTTACTGCTGCTGGACTTTTTTTATTTTCTTTATTGGATATTATTATTTTCATGCTTGTGTGACATCTATTTCATTGGTACTTACATTAGCTTTTTGTTCTTTTAATTGGCTGCATGCATAAGCCTAGTTTCAAACTAATCTTTCTATTATCAATTCATTTAACGAATCCTTATCGCTTAAATTGATTTGTATAAGGTTTAGTTCATGCTTAATTACAATCTTTACAATTATTTATGCTATTTAAGTCTCATTATTGTTGCTGCCATAGATTAATTAGGCGTTAATTCGGCCCTAAGTAAGTTGTTAAGTGTTCTTTTAATTTTCCGCGTAAGCCCTAAATTGTCCTAAAGTCTTAATCCCACTAGGAGTGTAGGATTTTTCCTAAATTAGGTATTGTCCTGAATCATTAAGTAATTGTTTTATTTAAGCTAGTCCCTAAACTTCTCCAGCCTTCAGCTTCTCACAGCTTTCCGCACCTAAGGTTCAGATCTTAGTTTTCGGAATTGACTGGTAGCGGGGGAGCAGCAACCATTACTAGGAAACATCTCACCTTAGTCTGAAGCACCTATTTATTGCAAGATTCCGATGAGGGGGTCCATCACCTTATAAAATAAATACTCCAACTGCTGTCCATATAGAACTTCCCACCCCATTGGATCATCACAGATATCCATAGTGGCCTTCGTGGTTGTTCTAAGAGCTCCTTACCTAGTCAAAGGTTGAGTCAAACTGCATCTCCTCCGATTGCTTAAGAAAAGTCGAGGAGACTTCAATGCCTTCTTGCCCAGAGATGTGAGCTAGTAGCCTAGTAGCCTTCCTTTCAATCCTCCCAACCACTTATTAACAATGCAATACACAAGATGACGAACATAAACAAAAGGAAGAAAACAAACAACTAGCAACACCCTCAAGGGGGAAGCAAAATAAAAAAGTACTAACTCCCTTCTTGCAACTCGTTCCCTTGCGAATGTTGCGTATAATGAATGTTTGTTGTCTACCATTCTTCAAAAAATGAACGTTTGTTGTGTACAGACTGTACAAATTGTTTTGTTGATGATCATGTATATAATGTACAGCTGTACACATGAAATGAAGCACAACAAAGCACAACAAATTACTAGAGTACGACAGTAATTTGAAAGATCACTATCATTGGCCATGAGGACATATATTTAGGCTCATAACTTGTATTATATGAGATGTTGTGCCACCATAAATACTCTTGCGGCGTGGAACGTCCTCTTCACATGTCCTGGCACAGATTTAGTTGCATATACTTGATTGTGGTGAAATGTTTCAATGCTACCGGTTGGTCCTGTCAATTGTGATGCATTCTGATGATCATGAGCTACACTAACATCGAACTCCATGTTTGTCTTACAAAATCATATTACACCCATCTAAATCTCGGTCTTCATTGATTTAGATTATTGTTTCTTTTCTTGTATGGCTTCACCAACCTTTTTTTATGTTTTTTTTCCACCAGGCAAAAGGTCTGGAGAGTCCAGAAGAGAGAATACCGCGTTGTAGAATTAGTTGAGATGGCTGAAGAACTCTACATGTAATTTTTTACGATACGGTTCCATACATACACATTCTGTACATTCTGCCTTCCCAAGCCATTTGTTTAAAAATGATTACTGTATCTCCTGCTGGGCGTCGTTCTGCTCAAACTGCAACATATATATTTAGTTAATGAACTATAACAGAGAACATGACATTGGATAAGAGAGAATGGAAGAAATTGATTCACGTAGAAGAACCCAACTAGAACTAGGATTAGAGTCGGGTAGATTCCTTTTACCTTCTTCATGAATTTTTTCTAAATGATTCATTTAGCCGACCCCAACTCGTTTGGGACAAAGGCTTTGTTCAGTTGAGTTGAGTTGAGTTGATCCATGGAGAAAAACAATGGTGTAGTGGAAGCTTTGCCATAACCAAAAGAGAGTATTATCAAAGAGATGTCACCATTCCTTTGCAACAGAATTCGGTTTAAAGGGGGAAATTAACTATATATATATATATATATATATATATATATATATATATATATATATATATATATATATATATATATATATGTTGCAGTTTGATCAGAACGATGCCCAGCAGGAGATACAGTAAATTTTGGAGCTTCCATTACACCATTGTTTTTCTCCATCAATAAAGTCTGTAAATCTTGTTCGGTGAATGTGTACAATTGAAAGTTACATTGTGAGGTGCAACTATTTCTAATATAAAACTGGATTGTATTTTTTTATCCAAATGCGAGTTATTTTTCATGTCTTTGAAGCTCATTCTCGAGTAATGCTGCCTTTGCTTCTGTAGAATTGATTTTACAAGAGCATCAATCTGGTTTCGAACAGATTTGTGTGATTAAGATGTGTGAAGCAGTGTACTCCCCTAATTAATCATTTTCTTGCCCGAGTTGACGAAAAACTGACCAGATAAGTGGGTGCAAATATCATTTCGCCATACCGAGTATGGTACTTGACCTTATGAACAAGGACGGAGCCAAAGGGGGGCAAGTGGGGGCAGTTGCCCCCCTAAAATTCAGATTCCCACCCCCACCCCCCCCATAAAATTAGGGATTTTTTCTTTCCATAATCGTTTTAGTTAGCATTTTTTGGTAAAGTCCTAAAATATAGGATTAAAAAACACTAAGAAATGCTACTTTATTAAAAAAAAAAGACTTTTTAGGACGAAACTACCCCTCAACTTACTTTTATCTTTCTCTTCTTGGTTTTACCTTTTACTCTTTTACTTGCAGGTTTTACTCCGACGCATTTGTGTGAAACGACCTCATTTTCCGGCGATAGAAGCCTTCTTCTCCGGCGAAACATCGTCATTTCTCCGGCATATGCCCATTTGTCTTGAGAGGGTAGAAAGAGTTCTCTAGAGATGCCCCTTTCTCATTTTCTTTTTCCTCCTCCAAATATCCAAAATCTCATTATCTTTGTAAGTCTTTAGGGTTTATAATCTTCTCATTCATCTAGACATTTGGCACTTTCTTTTATTAGGTTTCTCATGCTGAGGTCCTTTTGCTTCTACAAAAGGAAATTAATATCAGTGTATTTGTGGCTTTTGATTATGTAGGTTTGGGGAGAAACCCACCTCTTATACTGTTTGGCCAAAAAATAGGTTACTTGAAGCTAAAAAAATGTAACTCGGATCCAAAATTGATAGCTGAAAGCCAGAAAATCAATAGGTTATTTGAAGGCAGAAATGATAGTTGAAGCCCAAAAAATACTAGTTCAAGCCAAAAAAAAGTTACTCAAAGCCAAAAATGATAGTCGAAGCCAAAAAAAATTATAGTGAAAGGCAAAAAAAAATTTCCTTAAGCCAAAAAACTAGTCAATGCCAAAAAACAAATTACTCAAAGGCAAAAAAAGTTACTTGAAGCAAATAAAAAGTTAGTTGAAGCCAAAAAAAGAAGTCGAAGATATAAAAAATTTAGTCGAAGCCAAAACGTGTTAGTCAAAGCGAAAAAAGAAGTTTGTCGAAGCCCAAAACGTGATAGTCGAAGCCAAAAAAAAAGTTCCAAATGTTACTGGAATTCAAAAGTTTTAGTCGCAGCAAAAAACATGTTAGTCGAAGCAAAAAAATCAGTTATTCGAAGCCTAAAAAAATTTAATCGAAGCGAAAAACACAACGGCGAATGTTATAGGAAACACATTTTTCACTTCGACCAAGTGATTTTTGGCTGCGACCAAGTAAATTTTGGCTTCGAATATCCTGTTTTCGCTTCGAGTACCTGTTTTTGCATTGAAGAAAAGAGGGGGAGATCTCGAAACCCTTTTTGAGAAAGATTTGACTAGGCAGAAGGCTGATGGGTCCAATTTTGTGCATTTCAAGCAAAAAAAACCTTTCAATACCCTAAAAAAATGAGAGAGAGAGAGAGAGAAGGAGATGATGTTAGATGGAGTTTTGAAAAAAGAAATAGAAATATAGAGAGAGAGGGAGAATGAGATTTCAGGCTTACCATGTTACGTATTGCCGGAGAAAAGAGTAGGTTTCGCCGGAGAAATGACGTTGTTTCGCCGGAGAAGAAGGCTTCTATCGCCGGAAAATAAGGCTGTTTCACACAAATGCGTCGGAGTAAAACCTGCAAGTAAAAGAGTAAAAGGTAAAACCAAGAAGAGAGATAAAAGTAAGTTGAGGGGTATTTTCGTCCTAAAAAGTCTTTTTTTAATAAAGTAGCATTTCTTAGTGTTTTTTCAAAACTCGACATTTTCTCGTCATTTTTTCAACTGTCCAGCATGCAACAGTAATTGATCCTTTAAATTAATACCTTCTCTCTTACCTATTGAGATTCTCTCTCATTGATAATTAGTTGAACGGCACCCACAAAAGAAATCTGAAAAAGAGACTCGAAGGGATTGTCCCCTTGTCTTTGTAGAGATTTTTATTTGTTGTGTATACCTAAAGTCCAATATTTTTTCTAAAAGTACTGCAGGCCCATTTCATAGGATCATCCAAACTGTTCGTTTGTTGGGCCAAAACATAAATAGACTGCACCCCGAAAGCCATCTCAATCATAACCCTCCAATCTACAATGGGATTGCCGATAATAGAAACTATAAATCGGAGGGTTAGGATCATCCTATGGAGATGAATTACGAGGTGCAACCTAGTTACATTGTGGCGCAACACATGAACGGTTTGGATCATCCTTTGAAGTGAGACCCATAGCATTTTTTTACTGGACTTCATGCACACACAACATATAAAATCTTAGGATTTATTGGGATATCCAAATTACAAAGCGATCCTTTTTTGGGGCCTTGTAATCTTTTAAATCACTAACATTCTTGGACCACGCAATGGATGGTTGTAAAATAGTGGGCCCCACCCATCAGAACATGCCCCACTATATAAAGGTATGATGTGTAAATTGTGGGCTCTTATGCATGAGTTAGGGGGAGATGACGGGCCGACGTATCAAAACATCACGTGTAAAATGGTGGACCCAACATGTTATACAACCATTCTCCGCCCCCTCTTGAGCAAAATCCTGGCTCTGCCTAGGGGTGTAAATGGATATTCGAAAATTCGATTATCGTCCGCATCCGAATCCGTTTAAAGCGAATATTATCCGGATCCGTTTCAAGCGGATATTATCCGAATCCGTTTATGAGATATCCGGCTCTTAGCGGATGCGAATCTGGTAAGTGGAATATCTGATCCGTTTAACATCCGAATCCGAGAAGTAAATCCTTTTTATTTATTATTAATAATATCCTTAATATTTATATTTAGTAATGACACACTCTCACTTCCCCTGTTCAAAATAGCCCAAACCCATTCCTTTATATATATAAAAAAGAAAGAAAAAACCCAAAGACTACTACCAATACCATCATCCATTCCCACCGCCTCTCTCTCTCTCTGCCTTTGTTTTAAAAGGAAGAAGAGGATCTCATATATTTTAGGGTTTGAGAGTTAATTTTGTGAAGAGAAGGTAGAGGTCTGGTTTTAGGGTTTGGAAAATTTATTCGAGGAGTAAGAAGGAGAAGAAAGATAAAGTGCTGTAATAAAATGTTCGAATTTACCGGATAAACGGATACGGATAATATCCGAATTCGAACAATATCCGACGGATACGAATTTGGTAATAGATATTAAATATCCGTCAAATTCGAATCCGAATCCGAATTCGGATAGTGTATACTGTAATTGAATTCGGATATAGCTATATCCGATTCGAATTCGATCCGTTTACACCCCTAGCTCTGCCAGTGCTTATGACATATGGCTGAAGGATATTCAGACATAATTATTTGATTTCTTTTCAATAAGACTTCATAAAACTTCAAAACTCTGAAAATGTTTTAAAAAAATTGTTTTGTTCATATTTTTTCAAAAGAAAAAAATATGGAGAAGATGAGTATCTCTCTTCTCTCAAAGTTTATTTCTCCTGCCCTTTTGCTCTTTTACTTTCTATTTCTCATTTTCCTTGCTGTTGGACTCTTCTTGTTGAAGAACTTCATTAGGATGAAAGGAAGTGAGGTTTTTTGAAGTCATTTGCTGAATTCTATGATGTGTTGAATTGAGATATTGTGTTGGATGCTAAAAGTCAATATTTATTAGATAATATCAATTAGTGCCTTCTTATAAATATTGTAATTCAATTAAGAGAGCTATTTAGTAGAAAAGTCACTTTTTACGATCAATGGAAAAAGGCAATATTTGGGTCCTACAATGAGGGTTAAACTCCTATATTTGAACCATAGTTTCTTCTAAGTGCATCATATGAACCATAGTTTCAAAACTCCCCTATGTCATCGTAGACTCTCCCGAAAGATTTCTTTATACATGTGCCGCGTTTTTATTCAAGTTCGCAATTTGCCGTACAAAGTCAATCAAAACTCCTTTGAATCTTCAGAGTTACGACCATGTCAATTGGATACTCAATCACAAGTACTGAACCACATCATACTGAGTCGACTAGGATTTGCTTTATCCATGTTCTGACTTGTATCCATGTTTTGAAATACCGGTATGAAGAACAAAATTAGTGTTCTTTATTTGTCTTAGATGGTGGAGAAGACCCTTTTCTGTGAGAGGCAATAATTTCATAACTTTTATAGGGAAATGATTTCAGTGCTCCAATGTTTGATAAACATGCACTCCCATGTTCGTCGTGTAGTGTTTACAGGGCTTTAAGAGCTTTTTGAGAACCATAATATTCCTTTGACAGACATGGGAGCGCATGTTTATCAAAACATTTGAGTGCTGAAATAATTTCCTTTTTTATAAAATATAAGTGACTGGCCACCTGTTCTTGAAGACACACCAGTGTCGTCAACTATGGTTAAATGTGATAGAAGGTTTTGGGGTTTAAAAAACCCCCTAAAATATTGCGTAAAATGTTGAACTGAGGTTTTAAAATCTGTTGCCCATCCAAGATAAGGCTTTTGACAAAGGAAAGAATGGTCTAAGTGGATCCAAAATATGTTGAAAAATGACAAATCTCTTTCATAAATATAATTTTCAAATATTTCTAATAGGATTTGAAACTCCGGTGAGACAAAGTCGTGTATGAGTTTAAGGCCATGTTTGGCACCCATGAAAAATTATTCCACTGAATATTCTTGGGTCCAACCGTGTGAGAGGGCCTGAGAAGGAAGGAGTGGGGGGGAATTGAACAAGCAACAGCAGAGATGACATTAGAAATCCCTAAAAAATAGTGGAAAGAAAATACATATTTAAAATTAGTTTTTTGTTTTGCTTGTTTTAGGATCTTTTCATGAGCCCCTCACTCCTAAACAAGATTTTAAAGTTCGGACTAAAATTTGGATAAAATATTAATTATTTAATTCTTTACAGAATTTCAGCTGAAATTAATTTCGGCCGAAAACACTGACATTTCAAGCCCTTCAACCGAATTTCGGCTGACATTTCGGTTTCGATGAGGACCGAAACTACGCCAGAGACCAAAATTTAAAACCTTGCTAATTTCGGTCCTCCCTAAAAACGAAATTTCATCCGAAATCCCAAAATTTCGTCGGTCCTCACTAGAACTGAAATTCAGCCGAAATCTCGAAATTTAGGCCGAACTTTAGTAAAGGGGCTCGAAATGTCATTTTTTTGGGCCAAAATTTCGGTTGAAATTTTGTAAAGGAATAAAAAATTAATATTTTATCAAAAATTAAGCTGAAATTTCCAAAATTTGGTAAATTTCAGCAATGTCGGTTTTGGAACGTTTCAGTTTCGGTAGAGACCGAAATCGAAATCCGTACTATCCGAAATGTTACTTTATTTCGAGCGAAATTTTGGTCCGAAATTTAAGGGATATCAACCAAAAAATCTGGATTTTATTAATTATTTATTATTTTCCTGAATTTTCAGCTGAAATTACTGAAATTTTGGTCGAAATTTTGTACAAGATAAAATATTACTTAATTTGATTTCGTTGGATTTCGTCCGAAATTTCGGTTTCGGTGAGGACAGAAACGCATTCCGAAACCGAAATTTGAAACCATGCTCCTAAGTACCCTCTCAAGTCTCTCTATGCCTCATCTCTCTGGCAACTGGCCCCACAAATATTCCAGGGATTTTTTTTTCGTAGTGACCAAAAATCGCCTAATTCTCTTTTTAAACGGAAATGATATTTGCCCCCTTCTTTGGTATCTCCACCTCAATTTCTTTGGTTTTCTCAGGAAATGCAAACAAAGGAGGTGGGGATGTAGTCATTATAAACAAGAGGTGAGATTGTGCCCCCCTCCCCATTTTTCTTTCCTTTGAATCGATATACCCGTACTCAGTTATGATGATACTCTATTCAGTTTACAAGGAACTTAATAAATTATGGAGTGCCATTATCAAAACAAGGGACTCAGTAAGGAGTGCCATTATCAAAACAGGGGAGTGCAGATATTATGTCCCATTATCCCCGCCAAAAATAATATTAAACATTTCTGTTTCCTAGTCGTTTGAGCTTAAAACATTTCTGTTTCATAGTCGTTTGAGCGTCTAAAAGACTAAAACCCAAATTTCATTTAGAACTTAAAACCCAAAACCTTTATAAGCTTGAATAACTCTCATTTTCCATCTATCTGCTTGGAGCGACTGATTTTCTTTGACTCTGGTATGAAACGAAAAACACTCAAGTTTCTTCCAGTTCTTTTATTGCTTTCTCGATTCCATATCCTTGGACCGGATGATTGCTGATGTGAGTTTTGCTTTTTGTTTTTTTAATTATCTTACCAATGAATTCAGTTCTAGATTCTCAGATGTGTTTCTTTAATATACAATGTGGATCTTGTTTCTTCAATGAATTCAGTTAATTTAGATTCTCAGATGTGTTTCTTTAATATCTGATGTGGTTTTTGTTTCTTTAATCACTCACAATGAATTCTGTTCAGTTACATTTTCAGATATGTATGCATATCTTTCTCTTTAAAGTTTGATATATGTTTCTTGGGTCTCTGATGGGTTTTGTTTCTTTTCTTTGTTTCTTTAATATTTTACCAATGAATTCAGTTCAATTAGATTCTCAGATATGTTTCTTTAATCTCTAATGTGGGTTTTTTTTTAATCTTTTCCTTCTTTCTTTAGTCTCTTACCAATGAATTCAGTTCAGTTACATTTTCAGATATGTATGCATATTGCATTGTTTTGGATATTTCTATTTAAAGTTTGTTCTTTGTTTCTTTGACCTCTAATGTAGGTTTTGTTTCTTTTCTTTAATATCTTGCTAATGAATTCAGCTCAATTAGATTTTCATGAATTTTTGTATCCTCTCTTTGAAGTCTGGTCTTGTTAAGATGTTGCCTGGAGCAGAGAATTGTTTGACTTGTTTTTCTTGCTTTTCTTCTCTGGTTTTGTTTGATTTAATCATCTTTTGTTCTTCTTGTTTATCTTTTCTGTGTTCTATTTTATCTAATATGCGTATTGGAAAAGAACATGTGGGTTTTCGTAAATTTTCTCTTCTCATTCAGATTTTTGTATTCTATTTCCTTTTCTTGATTTTTGCCTCTCTCTCTTTTGAGTATATGTTACAGTTGCATCTGACCGGGTTGTGAAAATCAATATTATTATCGACCCAGTTCCTCTTTTTATTTCAAAGAAATGGATGTGGGTTTGTTTTGATTTGTCCCAGTTCAATTTCATTGTTTTTCTTTTGTTTTCTTTAATCCTGTTGCTGCAAAATGGCTTTGCATTGTAACTGATTCTTCTTGTGGGACTTCTTATTCATTTTTGAGTTCTTGTTCTGTGTTAGTTTTGTGCCAGTGTTGTGTTGAAATTTACAAATGGAACTCTTTCACCAAGCCAAGGAAGTCCGGCTTCGAAGTCACCATGATAAGTATCTACTCGCGGCATGTGATGAAATATCAGTTTGCCAAGGTCGTAATGGCTCATTACGGAGTGTGAAATGGACAGTTGAATTCATCGAGGATGGTAATCGTCTCCGTCTGAAGAGCTGTTACAATAAATATTTGAAAGCCTCCAATGTACCATTCCTTCTTGGAATGACAGGAAAAAAAGTTGTGCAGACAGATTCAAGAAGTCTGGATTCTTCTGTTGAATGGGAACCCATCAAAGAAGGGTTTTATGTGAGACTGAGAACTCGAAATGCGAAATACCTGCGTGCAAACGGAGGTTTTCCTCCTTGGAGAAACTCTGTAACTCATGACATCCCTGTCAGATTTGCAACCCAAGATTGGGTGTTGTGGAAGGTAGAAATTGTGGAAAGACGAGCAGGATCGCCATTCCCATCGTCATCAAGATTGCCTCCTTGTTCCTCATCCAACTCCACATTATCTGAAGTCAATCGAGCTTCAACGTCAGCACGTATGTCCCCAATATTACTTAAACTACAAGAGGTTTGTTTTACTTCTTATTCAAACTGTCCTAAATCTTAGGATTTATTCCATGTTCTAAGATATTTCTGTACATTTTGCAATGTCACGTTTTCTGTCGAGCACACGCTAGCATCAAATAGTTTGTCCTGATAGTGTCATTATATTTCTTTCCATTTTGCAGTCATCCGTTCCTTTAACTGGTTCACCTAGTTCAAGACCCAGGGCTAGTGTAACTGGTTCACCTAGTTCAATACCCAGGGTTAGTGTAACTGGTTCAGCTAGTTCAAGACCCAGGGCTAGTGGACGGACTATATACTTTACTTTTGCCGATGACAATGGTAACATTGACGACGCTATTGCTGAACAATCCTTCACTTTCATAGAAACCAGTGTGGTTGAATTGACTCAAAAGTTGGAGGAGGAAACCGGACTTAATGATATAATCGTATGTTGTCGCCACCCGTGGATTCGTGGAAAGCTTTGTCCCCTAAGATTGCCACTTCCTCCCGGTAATATTGCTAGGCATGTTGTAGTAGTCTCAGCATCATCAGAAGGTGAGCTTATACCTTTCTTTTTATTTTTCATTTACTTCAAGTGTTTATACTTTTATACATTATTTACCCCTTGAATTAGTGTATCTCTTTACTTGGACATTGATTTTTCTGATTCCAAGGAATTATCTTCAATTCCTATTGCATTTAAGCTGTCCAAGAGTTCACCAAGTCTAGTTTTCCATGAGGGTGTGCTTATTTATAGTATTCATTTTTTTCCACTCATTCAAACTCCCTATCTGTGCACCTCTGTTTTACATAAAATTTCCAGTTGTTTGAATATTGTTAAGAATTCTGGTATAGATTTTATTTTCTTTATTTAATTATAGATAATTAACTTCCTCTCCTTAATATATATATATATATATATAGAGAGAGAGAGAGAGAGACAGAGACAGAGACAGAGACAGACAGAGACAGAGAGAGATGAATTGTCTGTAATAATTGCTCATAAATTCAGAACTACATGTTTATAGAAATCAAGTACCGGATAAGTTATCCTTAACTTACATTTATCTATCTATACTGGACTGTTAATATCACATACTAAAGGATTTGATATGGATCTGTAAATGTGAGATAGGACTGCTTGATGATCCTAAGTAACTGGATCATTTTATTTTTATGTGGGACCAATTTACTCTTATGACAAAGGAAACAGGAACAGCATTCACAGTATTAGATTGGAAGGCCTAGAAAATTGGTAAAACAAGCCATAACTCAGTGAAGACTGGCTTTCTTTAAGCATATCAGTCTTGCTGTTCACTTTAGAAATATGGGAAACTCATTCTTGAACATGAAACAATGATTATAAAGTTGATAACTCCTTTCAAGGCCATAACTAATGGCTCTTCCTTAACTTGATTAGTTCTTCCTTAACTTGCATGGCATACACAACACCCTAACAGAGCAATCAGAGAAAAAACAATCTCCCTAACATCTTTATTGATAATCCCGTTGATAGTTTGATACCCATTGGACCCAAGTTTCAATATTGTTCCCTCAAGGTTAAGCTTTTGAGTGATGCAAATGATCTACTAGGAATCTAGAAGTAGAAAACTTGCTAGAGAATTGAAGAATTTGACAAACAAAATAAATTGAATTGCACAAAATAGTAATAGGGAGAAAGAACTACATTAAATTTGATCCATTCGGTTCAAAAGTGATAAACTAAAATTAGTTGCTCTCTATTAACAAAATACTTTATAAATAATCCTGTCATCGATTTAGGATTATTTTCTGCCCTTAGATTAACATAAAAAATACACATTGCTATTTTAATACAACCCAAAATAAAATTAGAAAGTGAATTTCATATTGCTACCTAAAAATCCACATTGTCCATACTCTTCTTTAAAGCAATTCTAAGCTCTAGTATTAGTTCTGAAATCCAATCTTTCCTCAAGTTTCCATATAAGCTAAAACACAAGTTTTTAAAGTTGTAGGAACCTCCAAAATTGGAAAGATTCAAGAATTTACCTAGAAAATCGCTATTAAGTATTAACATTAGTCTCTGATAAGGCCCACGGATGTCTATTTCCCTTGAAAAAAATCCTAAGATAACCTTTTTCTTTCTCATTACTATAAGCGTTCCAACCAGATTATTTATTTTTTGTATTGGTTTAAGTAATAGTATTACTTAAGATAGTCCCTGAATCTGTTCTGAATTTATAATAGCACTTTGCTCTGTACTTTTTTGAGAGTTCTGCTTCTCCAGCCTTCAGCTCGTGACAGCTTTCTGCATCTGGGGTTCAGATCTTAGTCTCCTGAATTGGCTGGAAGCGGCGGAGCATCAACCATAAGTAGGAAACGCCTCACCTTAGTCTGAAGCGCCTGTTAATTGCAAGATTTTGAAGAGGGGTCCACCCCCTTATTAAAATCAATACTTCAACTGTTGTCCATATAGAACTTCCCACCCCATTGAATCATCACTGATATTCATAGTGGCCTTCATGGTTGTTCTAAGAGCTCCTTACCTGGTCAAAGGTTGAGCCAAACTGCATCTCCTCCCATCTCTTAAGAAAAGTCAAGGAGACTTCAATGCCTACTTGCCCGAGATGTGAGCTAGTAGCCTAGTAATTCCGTACTTATTAACAATGCAATTGACTGTTTGCAATGTTTTGCCATTTTTAGATATGCACACAGTACCAGTTAAAACCATCAATATAGGACAATATGTCAAATCCTTTCAACCATCTAAAATCCAACTTCCTTTTATTTATGAATGGCAGGTTTTTTTATGCAACTGGATGAATCTTAATCTTAATTCTTACCTCTTTTCTTCCCAATGAAAAGCTTTGATCTCTTTATAAACTAAGCTAAGATCCTATACCAAACTGAAATAGCAGTTTAGATTAGCTGATAAGGTACTTTGATGAGGGTATTCATTATTCATGAGAGGAAATGATAACACCATTTCCAATTCAGTGAGGCTTATAATTCAGAAGCGATACCATTCCCAGATCAATGAGGCTTATAATTCAGAAGTGATCTCCTGTTGAGACTCAAAAATTGGTGAGCAGTGAGGATGGATAACTCTTACAGTTAGTTTCAGAGAGATATCTCATTATCGTCTCATAAAAGGAGAAGTCCTTCTGACACTTGGCTGCCAGTGATCATGACCCACTGCGACTATAATGGGACCGATGATATCATCAGTGTCTTCTAGAATTTGTAACTGGCATAAAAAGTAACTCAGTGTGGTGTATACAAGATTCAGACTGATTCTTAAAGCCAAGAGTTGTGCAAACTGCTGGTTATTAGGTAAGGCCGGAGATGTTCAATTCTATTGATTCCGATGAGTGTAAAGGAGTGGATAAGGCCCTAAGGTTCAATTTCTCCCGCTCAATTTCGACTGATTCCAGCTGAGACCAAAATTGGTCGTTAAGGCTCCATTCATGAATAGGGAGCTTTTCTCTAGAAGATATAAGATGAGCCGGAAATCCTGGTATTCAAGAGGTCTGTTGCATAATTTATAGACTTGCAAAGAAGCCCAGCGAGAATGGTCAGAGCCCATAAGCCTGGTTTCATTTCTATAGTATGATGATTATCAATGGTTTTTTAAATGGAAGCCAAGTGCTAACTGAAGAGAGTCCTTGTCAAATATAGTAAAGTTGGATGGTTCCATAGATTTACGTAGACATGAAGAAAAGGCAAAAAGCCTAATTAGATGCAGAGAAAGCTGTAGAGGTCTACAACTCAGTTGAATGAAGACTGAAGATCTATCTGACCATTGATTTCGTGTGATCTGGACAGACAATGCTCTCTGTTGACCACTAGAGAGTAATATTCTTAAATCGACAATGTTGAATGCATCAGAATTGGAAGAATAATAGAGGGTGTGTCTGGGAATAATATTATGTAGGGTCCATGCTGAATAAATTAAAGTGTGAAAACTAAAGCCTAATGCAATTGGAAGATGGACAAGTGACCCTTGGGCAATGCCAGGGGCACTGACAAATGTGTGATCAGTATAATTCTATGGTGATCTTTGGGCCTTAAGGCAGTTCAAGGTTGGACATGTTATCGTAGGAAATAAGAAAGTGACACAGTACAGTGGCTGTACTCTGTACAATTTGTAGTGGCTGATGTCAAAGATTGGCAGATTGCAAAATTCTCTCTCTCTCTCTCTCTCTCTCTCTCTCTCTCTCTCTCTCTCTCTCTCTCTCTCTCTCTCTCTCTATATATATATATATATATATATATATATATATATATATATATATTCTGGATTAGCTGTAGTCTGCACAGTTTTGTGTTGGCTGCTGTCAAATATTTGCAGACGGCAAAATTCTCTGATGCAGCAAGGAGTCCTGATATTATCACTGCAGTAATCCCATAAGAAATGCCATTCACCTCATATACTAGGAGAAAACTGTGAATAAAATGATGCGTGTAATGTGAATTACGAATGAATGTTTGCTGTGTATATGATGTACAGTTGAACACATGTCAAACACAACAAATTACCAGAATATGACAGAATAATTTGAAATATCACTAATATATCATTGGCTAAGTGGACATATATTTAGGTTCATAACTTGTATTATATGAGATGCCGTGCAACCATATATAAATGCTCTTTCGGTGAAATATTTGAATAGGGTCGGATGTTGTTGTTGTCAATTGTGATGCATTCTGATGATCATGAGTCACACTAATCAAACTCCATTTTTGTATTACAAAATCATATTATGCCCATCTAAATCTCAGCCATCATTGATTTAGGTTTGTGTTTCTTTTCTTGTATGGCTTCACCAACCTTCTGTGCTTTTTTTTTCATCAGCGGCAAAAAGTTTTGAGAGTCCAGAAGAGAATCCTGAATAGAATGTGCTGAGATGGATGAAGAACTTTACGTGTATTTGTACAATATGGATCCATACGCACACATTCTGTACATTCTGCATTCCCAATCCATTTGTTCAAAAATGCATACTGAATTTCCTGCTGGGCATCGTTCTGATCAAACACCGTTCTTTTTCTGCATCAATAAAGTCTGCATAAACTGCTTCCATTACCCCATTACTTTTCTCCGTCAAAGAAAATAAAGCCTGTAAATTTTGTTCAATTTTGGTAAATGTGTACGATTGAAAGTTCCATTGTGAGGACCTCTGCCACTATTTCTGATATAAAACTGCTTTGTATTTTTCATCCCAATGCTTTGATGGTTCGCATTCTCGAGTAATGTTGTGGTTCTCTCAAAGCAAAGAAAAGTATATTGTGGCTTTTGTAGAATTGAAATTGATTTACAACAGCATCAATCTGGTTTCGAGCAGGTTTGCATTTTCCCCCAAAAAACAGAAATGTAAGCAATTTGTGAAATAACATGAGAAAGGTAAGGCTGCATACATTTCTCTATATTTGACTACTTCTGAGAGAATGCATATCACCAGGCGGTGTGAGATGGCAAAGAATGATTGCTACCTCTGCCGGTAGTGCCTACACCCCTTAACTAGTAGGGCAACTGGAACCCGAACTGCTGCGCCCGGAAGAGGAAGGTGACTTACCAACTAGAGCAACTAGTCCCTAAATACCAAAAGCCCCGTGCGTACAGTAATGTGAGACAAAAGAAGACAGACCAGAAAAGTAGAATCACGCTCAAGGAAGACTTCCAACGTTGGGCACAGGCTTGCCAAAAAAACACTTCGCCTAGGATATTACTCCTGTACGATGGAGAGGGATTGCAATCACTTTGTTCAGAGATGCCACAAGTGACAAGTGCATGCGAATTTGATCCATGCGAAGCTGACGAGCTTCATAACCAAATCACACCATGGCCGTTACCGCATGTAACATGTGTCTGGCACATTGCAATTGCTCACGCCATAATTGAATTATAGCAGAACCATGATCTGATAAGACACCTTTTAGGAACCCACTAGAAGAGCTAAATTATATATGGTTGTCATTGTTGATACTACAAATAAGGCATTCATGTGGCTTGTTGTAAGCCCAATGGTTTTTACCTTGGCATTCCCATCTTGTTTTGATGATTCCAATACACAAGTGATCATTTATCACTAATGTGTTTGATTGTCTAAGTTGTAGATCTTGATAAAGTAAGATCAAGGATGCTTGGATTGAAGGCCAAGAAGCCCACATTGGACCACTAATTGGAAGGCCAAAGTCATCAAGCAAGAAGTCATGAAGACTTGAAGACATGAAGAAATTAATATTGAAGACCATTTCTTAAATGTAATTGATCCAAACCTAGATTAGGTTTTTAGAGGCATAATTAAAGTAATCTCACAAACCCTAAATAAACAAGTGATTGTACTTGTGGAGTTCCAACACCTTGGAACCCTCATAGCAATCCCATCTTGGTTGAGAACTGGAAGCCCAAAAACAGAATTGAAAATCTGCTCTGCATAGGCTTCTCGGAACTCCGAGAGGTTTTCTCGGAACTCCGAGAATTGTGATTAGGATCATATAGGCCACCACATGTGGATCTACCAGATCAATATATGTTCTTGACCATACACACATATTATGTGGGACCCAAGGTTGATTATTGTCATATCTTAACAGAACAGTGATTGTTTGGAGGGATTTGCTAGGCAATTTCTTGGAAAGCCTTCTTCGCATCTCACTTTTGCATGAGAGAGCAGGCACACGAATTCACGTCTTACCAGATTCTTTTCTTATTCATTTAATTCATCTTGGTTCTTCTCTGTTCAAAACTGAGCTGCAAAGTGGCTTTCCGCGAAATTGCCTAGCAAATTCCATAATTTTAAAAAGTTATATCTTTTTTGCCATTTCATGATTTTTATGACTAATTGGGATATACTTTACAGATTGGAGACTTACAAGCATCGTTTTAAATTTCGACCGAAATCCACAATACACAAAATGGCATTGGATTTCAGTAATTTTTGGTAATTTCATCTGAAATTTTGGATTTCGACTGAAATGGGCGAAATCTCAAATTTTTAAACCCAAAAATCTAAAATTTCCTAATAATATATAGTATTAGTCCAAAATTTGCTAATAAATAAAATATTATTTTTGAATGGTGAGAGGACTCCAGCCAAAATTTCGGTTTCGGTGAGGGCTGAAATGCATACCGAAACCGAAATTTAAAACCATGCTTACAAGTATGGTAGTCGATATTTCCACCCTTTTATATTACATTGGGCATGCAGCACTAGGGAGTTTGAGACTCTGTCAATGAAATTGTTGGCTGTATCAATCTTCGTCAACCGACTTTGTATTTGGGTGTTCGCTAATGATGGCTATCTAGGGCTTGGGCATGTTTTTTGGAGCTTCAGGTAGCCTTGGGTTTGCTAGTTTGGTGTTGCTGTTAATTTATTGTTGTTGGAGGTGTTGCTTTTGTTATTTCTCTTTGCTAAAAGCGACGGAGTCTATCATTGTTTGAGTTACAGATTGATCTCTATCATTCCCATATTCGTTGTGAAGTGTATGGGTAACTCAATCATGAATATTGCGGAAGAGAACTAGAGCAAACTATTGTTACGTATCTAGGATATCATATTGTTTTAGTTTTTAGTTAATAGGACTCTTTATGATAAGGGACTTGCTAATGACGCATATGGACTGTCACATGTCAGACCAACCACAGAGTGAATGATGGCAAAATCTACATAAGTGAACCTCTGCAGCTGGTCTGACATGCGACAGACCATCTGCGAAATGCCTTATGCTATGGACGCTATTAAATCCCTTATGATAATGATCCTAATCATTATGAGTTTTATTAGATTGGGTGTTTGGTTGTCAAGTGGTTTTATTTGGTATAAATAACTTGTAATCAAACATTGAAAAAAAAAAAAAACATTTTCTAAATCAATAGAGAATTTCAAACCCAAAACCGTGTCTATGCACACTTGAGAAGACTGAACCTTCCCTTGAAGTGGGTCGAAGACTAATCTTCCCTCTAAGACGATCAATCACACTACAAGCTGATGTGGGTTCGTAAAGCTACCATAAAACAAGAGATCCTTATTCTAAAAAGACTCGTTTTGAAACCATCATATGTCCAAGATCCAATGTTTTTTTAGGTAGGTAAGCTGGGATGGAACCTCCGACCTCAAGGTTGAAGGCCAGAGCCTTAACCATTGATCGAACTAAAACTTGATGTTCCTTTTTTGGATTAAAGAAACGTACATTTGAAAATCAAAACTTCTCCTCCTCTTCCTGATGGATCAATTGGTCAAGCTTGGGCCCGATGATGCCTAATCATGGCTTAAGGGAGTCGGGGGCAATATGTTGCGGGTAAAATCGGTACCTCCCTTGGATGGTCGGCTCGTGGCACAACCTTCAGATTAGCAACCGGACTCGCCATCTATCGAGAATAATCTAGAAAGATTTTCCCTCATCTCCGGAATAACAACGTCTCCAAAAAGGCAAGCTCTACTAAGAGAGACTCCCCACGGAGGAAGGAAACTTTTCCTTAAAAGACGGTTGCCATTATAGAAACCGATTTCCATAAGGAAACCCGGTGTTTATCTCCCAAGGGAATTGCCCATTAAAGAAAGACTCCTATCGAGGCAAGTTTCCTCAAAGTTGTTAAAGGACCCCCCAACCTTTAAATAATAGGCATTCTCTCTGGTAATCCGTAGCTCACTCCATCTTCTTCTTCCTCTTGTTTTGTTCTTGTGGTGCCGATTTCTAACTTGAGCATCGGAGTGGTCCCTCGGAGCCACAACTCGGGGGCCCTAACACTTTTTTTGCTAGCGCAGGACCATCACAGATCGAAGCTCTGCATCCCTAGGTCGTGCATCCAGATTTCGGCATCATCAGATACCCACACTCTTGTTTCAATACTGACACTCTAATGAGTTTACAAGGAGCTTAATAGAGTATGGAGTGCCATTATCAAAATAAACGAAATACAGTTTGGAGTGCCTTTATCAAAACAAGCAATTGCTGATGTTATGTCCCATTACCGCGCGTGCACCTAAATTCAAGCCTCTTTCTCCCTCGTAACCATGGTTTTAAATTTCGACCGAAATCCTAAATTACCGATACCGAAACGTTCTGAAACCGAAACCGTTGAAATTTCGTTAATTTAGGGAATTTCAGTGAAATTTGTGATAAAATATTAATTTTTTTTATTCGGTTACCAAATTTCGTACGGAATTGCCGAAATTTCGTCCCAAAAAATGGCATTTTTTTAGCAAGTATAGAATTTCGCCCGAAATTTTGGGATTTCGGGTGAAATTTCAGTTTCAAATAAGCCCGATATATATTTTTTTAATATTGTTAAGAATTCTGTTATAGATTTTGTTTTCTTAAATATAATTATAGATAATTAACCCAACTAGAACTAGGATTAGGCCGGGTAGATTCCTTTTACCTTCTTCATGAATTTTTTTTAAAGGATTCATTTAGCCTACCCCAACTAGTTTGGGACAAAGGCTTTGTTGAGTTGAGATAATTAACTTCTTCTCCTTACATATATATATATATATATATATATATATATATATATATATATATATATATATATATGAGAAAAGTGTTTCTAAGCACGTGCTTAGATAAACTTATTTAAGCACATGCTCGAAAACACATGTGGCCCACATTTTTTGGGGATCCAAAGCATTCATTTGGAAGGCCCTTCCATGGATAGGGTGTGTACCAAAAATCAGCCCTATAGGATCATCCTAACCCAATCAAAGTTGGAGTGGAAAATGGACAGACACTTTAATAATTGTTCATAAATTCTAGAAATGTATAAGAATATCCTCATATTGTTAATCCATGTAAAACTTAAAAATGGCCATACAACTAAAGAAAATTCAGAACTATATATATATATATATATATATATATATATATATATATATATATATATAGAGAGAGAGAGAGAGAGAGAGAGAGGAAAAGGATTGTACGCTCGACCGTACCTAAAGTTAGGTACGGTAGAGTGCCAAATCACATGGGTCCCCCATTTTTGGTGGGCATCTAAACCATTCATTTGCAAGGCCCCATCATAGATAGGGTGCATACCAAAAATCAGCACCATTGAATCATCCTAACCTCTCCAAAACTGGAGGCCAAAATGGGCAGATTTGTGGACAAACACTGTCTGTCCATTTTGGCCTCCACAAATGGATGGGTTAGGATGATCCTATGGAGCTGATTTTTGGTATGCACCCTATCTATGATGGGGCCTTGCAAATGAATGGTTTAGATGCTCACCAAAAATGTGGGACCCATGTGATTTGGCACTCTACCGTACCTAACTTTAGGTACGGTCGAGCGTACAATCTTATTCCTCATATATATATATATATATATATATATATATATATATATATATATATATATATATATATATATATATAGAGAGAGAGAGAGAGAGAGAGAGAGAGATAAATTACCTATAATAATTGTTCATAAGTTCTAGAAATGTATGAGAATATCCTCATATTGTTAATCCATGTAAAACTTAAAAATGGCCATACAACTAAAGAAAATTCAGAACTACATGTTAATAGAAATCAAGTACCGGATATGTTACCCTTAACTTACATTTATCTATCTATCCTGGACTGTTTATAGCACATACTACTTAAGGACTTGATATGGATCTGTAAATGTGAGACGGGACTGCTTGATGATCCTAAGTAACTGGATCATTTTATGTGAGACCAATTTTCTCTGATGACAGAAGAAACAGGAACAGCATTCACTGTATTAGATTGGAAGACCTAGAAAATTGGGAGAACACGACACATACCTCAGTTAAGACTGGCTTTCTTTAAGCATGTAAGTTGTGCTGTTCACTCTAGAAACACACCAAACAATGATTAGAAAAGTTGATAATTCCTTTCAAGGCCATAACTAATGGTTCTCCCTCAACTTGCTTGGCATACGTAAAAGGCTAATGAAGCAATGAGAGAAAAAACAAGTTGCCTAACATCTTTATTGATAATCCTGTTGATAGTTTGATACCCATTGGACCCAAGTTTCAATATTGTTTCCTCAAGGTTAAGCTTTTGAGTGATGCAAATGATCTACTAGGAATCCAGAAGTAGAAAACTTACTAGAGAATTTAAGAATTTGACAAACAAACCAATTGAATTGTGAAAAATAGTACTAGGGAGAAAGAACTACATTAAAATTTTATCCATCCAGCTCAAAAGCGATAAACTAAAATTAGTTGCTTGCTATTTATATATATACTTTATAAATAATCCTGCCATTGATTTGGGATTATTTTCCGCCCTTTGATTCACGTAAAAAAACACATTGCTATTTTACTAAGACCCAAAATAAAATTAGAAAGTGAATTTCATGTTGTTTTTATAATAGTATAGGTGAATTTCATGGTGCTACCCAATAAACATGCCCCGCTATGTTTTTTCTAGTTGGGAACTTTCAAAAAATTATCTAAAATTGTCTAGACTCTTCTTTAAAGCAATTCTAAGCTCCAATATTTTAAACTCCAATCTTTTGTCAAGTTTCCATTTAAACTCAAACACATCTTTTTAAAGTTGTAGGAACATCCAAAATTGGAAAGATTCAAACATTTACCTGCAAAAACACAATTAACATTAGTCTCTGATAAGGCCCACTGATGCCTACTTTCACTTTACACAAATGTTATCACTAAAATCATCGTAATGTCACAACTTCCCAGTTTTTTCAGAGTTCAGACAAACAAAGGCCGTAAGTCCAAGTAAATGACATGACTCTTTGTCTTATCACTCTTAACTTTTGGCTTCTATTGATCCTTTTCTTCTCCCAAATCTTCTTTGCTGAATTATGTGCTTGTTCATGAACTTTTCTTGCTTCATTTGGCTCAACATTTTTCCATACAAGAAGAGAGGGAGTACTACTAATCATAGTAAGCTTGTGACAATCTGACATATACGAAGTAACCAATGAAGCAAAGTCCTTAATAAATCATGGAAAGTGAGTAATTATCTTTGGCATCATAATCAACATCCGACCGGCCATCTTTAAATTTCCCTTGTTATGAAGAAAGTGACAAACTCTAAACACCATCTTGAAAAGAATGCTCCTCTTCTAACAAAGAAATACTAGGTTGAGTGTAAAAAAAATACTTGTCTACAACATTGTTGTACGCTGATAATAAAACAACAGTCCATATTGCCTCAAACACAGTGTTTCATGAGAGGATTAAGCACATTGAAGTAGATTGCCATTTTATTCGCGAGAAGAATGGGAAGGGTGAAATATGCACTGTATTTACTTGATCAGGAGATCATTTGGGTGATATGAAGGGCAAAGTTGAGTGATTTTTGTAACAATCTGGGAATGTATGATATATACACTCTAGCTTGAGCGGGAGTGTTGGATGAGTTATGTTGTTTGTATATCAGTCTGAGGGTATACTAGTCATTTCACTATGTATAACCCTAGCAAGCTGTACACCTATATATAAATCATATTGGTGAGTGGGCCTGTTTAACTCTCTCATTTTTCTTTTTCTCCGCTCTCTCGACTATTCCTCTCTTTCTCTTCTCCCGATCTTCCATCCAACAATTTCGATGAGCGTAAAAGAGTAGATAAAGCCTTAAGGTTCAATGTCTCCCATCCCATTTTCGAATTGATGCCAGCTGAAACCAAAATTGGTCGGAAAGGCCCCCATTCATGACTAGGAAGCTTTTCTCAAGAAGATAAGATGAGCAGGAAATCCTGGTATCAAGAGGTCTGTTGCATAATCTATGGACTTTCAAAGAAACCCTGCAGGAATTTCAAAGCCTATAAGCATGGTTTCAAGTTCCACTTTGATTAGGAAGTTATGGTAATTAATGAATCCAAGGGACCTTGGAGGAGTGGAAACATAATGTCATTTCGGCGCTTGCTCTGGTGTGACTGCATTTATATCTGGGAATTGAAGAGTAAGAGTTCACTTCTATAGTATGATGATTATCAATGTTTTTTTCAATGGATGCCAAGTGCTAACTGAAGAGAAGCCTTGGAAGTTATAGAAAAGTTGGATGGTTCCATAGATTTATGTAGACATGATAAAAATGCAAAAAAACTAATTAGATGCAGAGAAAGCTGTAGAGTCTACAACTCAATTGAATGAAGGCTGCAGATTTCTCTGACCATTGATTTCGTGCGCTCTGGACAAACAACACCATCTGCTGACCACTGGTGAGTAATATTCTTGAATTAACAACGACGAAGGCATCAAAATTTGTGTTGAAGGGAATAATATTATGTGGAGTCCATGCTGATAAAATTGAAGTGTGAAAACTAAAGCTTAATACAATTGGAAGATGGACATGACACCTTTGGGAATGCCAGGGGCACTGTTAATGCTGTGATCAGTATAATTATATGGTGATCTCTGGGCCTTAAGGCAGTTCAAGGTTGGGCATGTTATAGTAGGAAATAAGAGAACGACACAATGCAGTAGCTGTAGTCTGCAAGATTATGCATTGGCTGTTGTCAAAAATTTGCAGATAGCAGAATTTTCCATATAAGCACTGTTAGATGTAGTCCGCACAGTTGTTTGTTGGCTGCTGTCAAAGATTTGCAGATTGCAAAATTCTCTGATATGCAGCAAGGAGTCCTGATATTATCACAGGGGACTGAATATATGGAAATTATAATGACAAATCCGAACTACTACTTTGCAGTAATCCCATAAAAAATGCCATTCACCTCCCATGCTAGGAGAAAACTGTAAATAAAATGATGCGTAATTAAGAATGAATGTTTGTTGTGTATATAATGTACAGTTGAACTCATATCATTGAAGAAATTACCAGTATGACAGAATAATTTGAAGGGAATTGCTAGCCTCCATCGCAAAAGGCATTTCACGGCTGGTCTGTCGCACGCCAGACCAGCCACCTCGTGAATGGAGACAAAAGCTGTTGTCTTCATTCATGAGGTGGCTGGTCTGACATGCGACAGACCAGCCGCGAAATGCCATTTGCGATGGACCTTAGCAAATCCCTAATTTGAAATATCACTAATTAATCATTGGACAAGTGAACATATATTTAGGCTCATAACTTGTATTATATGAGATGTTTTGCAACCATAAATGCTCTTCCGGTGAAATATTTGAATACAGTAAGAAGTTGTTCTAGTCAATTGTGATGCATTCTGATGATCATGAGACACACTAAAATCAAACTCCATTTTTGTATTATAAAATCATATTACACTCATTAAATCTCAGTCGTCATTGATTTAGATTTGTGTTTCTTTTCTTGTATGGCTTCACCAACTTTCTTCTGCGTTTTTTTTTTTTCCATCAGTGGCAAAAAGTTTTAAGAGTCAAGAAGAGAATCATGCGTAGAACGTGCTGAGATGGATAAAGAACTTTACGTGTATTTGTACAGTACCAATCCATACATACACATTTTGTACATTCTGACTTCCCAATCCATTTTCTCAAAAATGCATACTGTACTTCCTGCTGGCCATCGTTCTGATCAAACTGGAACTCATCTCATTCATTATTTTACCCTTTTTACTGAATTCTGCTGCAAGGGAGTGGTGACATCTCTCTGATAATACTCTCTTTTGGTTATGACAGAGATTTCATTACACCATTCTTTTTCTCCATCAATAAAGTCTGTATAAATTGCTTCCATTACCCCATTGCTTTTCTCCATCAGTAAAGTCTGTAAATTCTGTTCTGTTTTGGTAAATGTGTACGATTGAAAGTTCCATTGTGAAGACCTCTGCAACTATTTCTGATATAAAACTGCTTTGTATTTTTTATCCCAATACTTTTATGGTTTGGTGAGCAAGTTATTTTTCATGTCTTTGAATTTGAAGCCCATTCTCTAGTAATGTTGTTGTTCTCTCAAAGCATAGAAAAGTAGAGTGGGGCTTTTGTAGAGTTGATTTACAACAGCATCAATCTGGTTTCGAGCAGCTTTGATTTTCCCCCCTGAAAACAGACATGTAAGCAATTTGAAATAACATGAGAAAGGGCTATGCCAAAGCATCTAAAACATATTTAAAAATTTATTTGTGTTTGAATGGTTTGGGTGCAATTATAAACCTTGCATCTGCAACTGGCATTATTCATGTTATTATATATTTTCGAATAGAAAATTGATACTTCCACCCCCTAAGTTATTTTCCCTAAAATGGCTGCATTTTCACATCCTTGTGTTTGTCTTTTTCTGAAATTGGCTTCACTTGTAAGAAAAGACAAACAAAAGATGAAATGCTGAAAAGAGGGTGTAAATGTCATTTCCACACATTATAATGCGGTTTAAATATATACAATGGATTTGCTAGCGTCCATGGCAAAAGGCATTTCGCAGAATAAGTAAATCTAAGGATTTTTCCCCCCTACAAACATAAAAAGGAAAATGGAAAGAGAGGTGGCTCTAGGCCACATGTATGTCACATCACATGTGTATAGCACATTGCAATTGCTCCTGCCATAATTGAATTAGAGTGGAACCTTTCTAATAAGCCACATGTATGTCACATCACATGTGTATAGCACATTGCAATTGCTCCTGCCATAATTGAATTATAGTGGAACCTTTCTAATAAGACACTTTTTAGGAACCCACTGGAAGAAGCTAAATTATCTATGGTTGTCATTGTTGATACTACAAATAAGGCATCCATGTGGCTTGTGAGTAGGATCATATAGGCAGCCACATGTGGATCTACCAAATCAATGTTCTTGACCATACACACATATTATGTGGGACCAAAGGTTGATTATTGTCATATCTTAACAAGGGATTTGCTAAGGTCTATCGCAAAAGGCTTTTCGCGGCTGGTCTGACGTGTGACAGACTAGCCACGAAAAGCTTTTTGCGCTAGCAATTCCCTCTTAACAATGATTGTTTTGAGGGATTTGCTAGGCAATTTCTTGGAAAGCCTTTTTCACAGCTCACTTTTGCACGAGAGAGCAGCTACACGAGTTCACGTCTTACCAGATTTTTTTTCTTATTCATTTAATTCATCTGAGGTGGTTTTTCTCTGTTCAAAAGTGAGCTGAGAAATGGCTTTCCTCGAAATTGCCTAGCAAATTCCTTGTTTGGATAGTGAAGGTAAGCTCTCTCTCTCACAACCACACACACAAAAACACATTTTCTTTCTTTTCTTTTCTATTTTTTGTTATTTTTCTTATAGGATTCCGCTCCATGATCCATATTTTACGGTAAATGACAAAAATACCCGCATCTCATGAAAAACAATTGAAGTACTCTTCTCATTAAAATGCCTTAAATACCCATATCTCATGAAAAAAATAACTAAAGTATCCCTGTCTAATAGAAAATAACCAAAATACCCTTATTCCATGAAAATTGATCAGAATATCTCTTATCTCGTAAAAAATTACTAAATATTTCATAATTTTAAAAGGTTATTTTTTTTTTTGCCATTTCATGATTTTTATGACTAATTGGGATATATTTTACAAATTAGAGACTTACAACCATAGATAGATGAGTATGAGAGTCGATATTTCCACCCATTTTATAATTACATTGTCACCACTTAGGGAATTTGAGACTGTCAATGACACTGTTGGCCGTATCAATCTTCATGAATGATGGCTATCTAGGGCCTGGGCTTGTTTTTTTGGAGCTTGTGGTAGCCTTGGCCCTTGGGTCGCCCAAATTGTCGCTATCATTTAGGTCTTGGTTGCTAGTTTGGTGTTGCTGTTAATGTATTGTCGTAGGAGGTGTTGCTTTTGATGTTTCTCTTCACTAAAGTGACCTAGTTTGGAGTCTATCATTGCTTGAGTTGCAGATTGATCTCTATCATTCCCATATTCTGTGTAAAGTGTATGACTGACTCAAACATGAATGTTGCAGAAGAGAACCAGAGCAAGCTATTGTTATGTACCTAGGATATCAGGAATATTGTTTTAGTTTTTAGAGTTAGCAGGACTCTTTATGATAATGATTATGGGTAAGGGTTAGTTGATCCTAATCTTTACGAGTTTTATTAGAATTGGGTCTTTGGTTGCCAAGTGGTTTTATTTTGTATAAATGACTTGTTATCAACCACTTTTCAAATCAATAGAGAATTTCAAACTCAAAACCAGGTCAATGCACACATAAAGAGGACTGATCCTTCCCTTGAAGTGTATCGTGAGGCTAATCTTCTCTCTAAGAAGATCAATCACAATGTGAACTGATGTGGGTTCGTAACCGCTACCATAAACAAAAAGATCATCATTCTAAAAAGACTTGTTTTGGAACTATCATATGTCCAAGATCTAATGTTAAAATCACCTAAGAGTTGTTACGGTGTTACCTTTAGTAATGTTAACAAACAATTCAAAATACCTTGACTTCTTCGGAACAACCAACCAAAGTTTGTCATTCTTCTGTTAGATAGGAACCTTTTGTTGTCCTTACAAAAACCTGATGTTCCTTTTTGGATTAATGAAAAGTACATTTGAAAATCAAAACTTCTCCTCCTCTTCCTGAGGGATCAATTGGTCGAGCTTGGACCCAATGAAAGAGTTGACAAAACCAGTAGGGATGCAAGAGACATGATTAAAGGGATTGTTCTTGTTAATAAAATGCATGTCAGTAACGCCAGCCGTTAGGGTTTGTAGGCAGCTGTGAAATAAAAGACACAAGAGGGAGTTGTTATATGTGATTGGCCCAGTATTCCTAATTATCTAGTTAGATTGCTGGGGCCGGTAGAATTCACCCTTAAAAGCTAGCCGTTAAGGGGAGGGTGCCCAAGCCCTTATAAGCCCATTCACACCTCTTTATCTTTCCAATGTGGGATCTTTGCTTTCACATGGAATCCCCCAACATAGATAATAAATTTATATTCTGATGTGGTTCTGTTGTGGATTTCTTTAGTATTTTGGTTGGGTTCCAGAAATAAGGTGGCTTGTCCTCCTCTTGTAATTCTTTTATTTCTATAAAGAAAATTTCATGTGCCACCCCGGGTCACTAGATAAAATCCGGATTAAAAAAATATGAAAGAGGTAATAAAAAATACAAAAAAGTTATGGACGAAAAATATTTAATCGGCAAGAATTCAAAACTAAGGTTTTAAAGAATGGTATTTTAATTATTTCATAATGTGTCACAGCTTAATTTACTCATTTATTATACATCTATGCGTACACACAATGGCATATTCAAGACCCCCTCCCCTTCTATAAATTAGCTAAATGATATTCATTGGGCATATGCCCTACCTAAACCATGCAACTGTCTCAAATTTGCTAGGATTGGAAAGAATTGGGATACCACTTTTTTTCAGTCTACCTTGCCCCTTGTAATTTTCTAAATTACCCAACTCAAGCAGTTTGTATGTAATGCGGTGAGCTATGAGGCCATTCATATATGAGTATAGTCTGACACTGAATGGATGATCTCAATCGAAGGGTTTTTCTTAGGAATTGTTTCGAAACATCTCAATAACTGATACTGGCATACATTGATTGAGAAACTAGGATCTTTTTCCTATGGCTCTGTTCACTTCTTTTCCCTGGTGCTGTTTTCCCTAGAAAACAGCCTTTTTTCCATGACAAGACCTCGAAAAGATAGAATTTCTGTGTTCACCACTTATTTTCCAAGGAAAACTATTATCAGATGTGGAATTTTTTATTTAAAAGCTAAAAATGATGTGGAAATTGACTTTTTCCTTGTTACTTGAGATTTGATTTCCGATTAAATATATCGGAAAGAGGCTTTCCAGGGAAAACAAAGTCTTTTCCTTTGGATTCATTTTCCTTCTGCCATGTCACCTGAAAAGGAAAGGAAAATGAAATCCTTTCCTTTCCTTTCAGGGGAAAAGAAGTGAAGAGAGCCTATAGTTAACCCATACAAGTGGGATGATCTACTAGAGACACATAAGATGGACGGTTCCGATCATCACATACCCCAAATGTTGCAGACGTAGGATAAATTTAAGTACCAACCCCACAACAATCTCATCAGATGCCCAATATTTATAGTCCTTTTCCCTTCTCAAAATTCTTCCACCTACTAACTATGAGTCTATGACTATGACTCTTCCTGATTGAACTTACATCACATGTACCAAAATGTCTAAAGGGGCTACAGAAATTACAAGTTGGGTTTTTCTTTCCTGTCATTTTTCTTCCTAATAAAAATCTTTCGGCATGGGAGTTTTTTGTTATATGGGGAAAAGAAGATCGCAACCAATACGAGTAAAATAGAGAAAAAAAAAAATGAAGGGTTGTAGATTCTAGTTGTCGCTTAGTTGAGTCTGCGACTCTCTTCTTCCTCCTCCTCTGCTCTTCTTAAATCGATTGAAAGGTTGGTAAGTCGATCTTCTCCTCTAACCGAAAACAATATACAAAACCCATTTCAATCTATCTTTTTATTGAGGTTTGTCACTTGATAAAACACAAAACCCTATTCAATCTCTCTCATCTTTGGGTGGGCGAGAGTCTCATCGATCACAACACTCTCCTCCTTATCTTTCACATTACCTTCTCTTGCCCACCATCTGTTTGTTTTTTTGCCCTAAAGAAACTTTCTCTCTCTCTCTCTCTCTCTATACCTATCTCTCTGTGTTGTTATGCATGTAAAGGGGAAAATAGGGTTAGAACATGGGGCATAAGAAGCGAAACCCTAACCCTAATCAGCGCGCTCGTCCTCCTCCGTCCACACCACCACCATCTGAAGCCGCAGAGAACGGTCTTGCCTCGGATCCTATCGAAGATGAGCGATCCATTGTTGGGCCTTTTGAAGAGTCCGATCGAATCGAACAGGTTATTATCCCTGATTCAGATTCTCCTCCTTCGCCTTCTGTAAAGCTCGAATGCGAGCGGTCTCTTACCGCCCTTCGGCGGGGCAACCACACCAAAGCCCTAAGGTTAATGAAGGAGGCGTGTCTCAAATATGAGAATTGCGCCCTCCTTCAACGAGTTCAAGGCACTATCTGTGTCAAAATCGCGTCCCTCATTGAAGACCCTAATGCGAAACAGAGGCACCTCAAGAACGCGATTGATTCGGCTAAAAAGGCCGTCTTGATGTCTCCGAATTCGGTTGAGTTTTCGCACTTTTATGCGAATTTGCTCTACGAGGCGTCGAATGATAGTAAAGGGTATGAGGAAGTGATACAGGAATGCGATCGTGCTCTCTCGATTCAGAGCCCCATTGATCCTGCTAGGGAGAGTCTCCAAGATGAGAGCCAACAGAAGCTTTCTAGTCCAGAGGCGAGGATTTCTCATGTCCAGCAGGAGCTCCGTTCGCTCATTCAGAAGTCTAACATTGCTTCGATTTCAACTTGGATGAAGAATTTTGGGAATGGGAATGGGGAGGAGAAGTTCAGATTGGTTCCATTGAGGCGGCTATCGGAAGACCCAATGGAGCTTAGGTTGGTTCAGGCAAGGAGGCCTAATGAGATTAAGAAGGCGACTAAGACGCCTGAAGAACGGCGGAAAGAGATTGAGGTCCGGGTCGCTGCCGCGAGGCTCCTGCAGCAGAAATCCGATTCGCCCCAATCCCAAAACGATGAGGATAAGGCCTCTGTGTCTTCTTCTAGTAGCCATAGGGTAAGTGAGCGTAGGAAGATTGCGAATCTTAGGAAGATTTCATCTTCTGTGGAGAGAATGGAACATGTCCGCGGATATTGGAACTCTATGAGTCTTGAGAAGAGCCAGAATTTGCTTGAAGTCAGTGTTGATGATCTCAGGGTGCATTGTGCATCCACTAAGGATGTTTTGGCTATGGATATCTTATCAGAAGCTCTGTTATTTGCCGACATCAACAAGACTTGGAAGTTTTGGGTTTGTTGTAGGTGTAATGAGAAATTCACAGACTGCAAATCCCATATACAGCATGTCGTGCGAGAGCATATGGGGAACCTCTCGCCAAAGTTGCAGTCGGTCTTGCCCCAAGAAGTCGATGGTGACTGGGTCGAGATGCTACTCAATGGTAGCTGGAAACCGATCGATGCCTATGCTGCTGTGAAAATGCTCGAAGATCAGTTGAAATGCCAATCGCTTAGGATTGAGTCTGCCAATGGGGACCATATAAATGGGAGTATTGAGAACAACTCTCTATTACCCGGAGATTGGTCCTCGAATGAAACATCCAATTCTTTGGTTGACAAGGAGGGAGTGCAGGTGGTAGATGGGGAGTCTAAGGCAGAGCTTTGCAATGGATATCCTATGGAAAGCATAAACCACGATCATATCTCCAGCTTCAATTTAAGGGATTATGATGGTGGTAAGTGGGTGAAGGCAGATTCGATCTCACAGAGAATACCATTGTCCGATGATTCAGAGCGTGCCAAACTCCTTGAAAGAATTCATGGTATGTTTCAGTTACTTTTGAAACATAAATATCTTTCTGCTAGTCATCTTAACAAGGTTATACAGTACACCATGGACGAGCTCCAGGGTCTCTCGTCGGGTTCACTACTGAACCATGGGTTGGATCAAACGCCTCTCTGTATCTGCTTCTTGGGAGCTTCACAGCTTATAAAGATCCTCAAGTTCTTTCAGGAGCTTTCAAATTCTTGTGGCTTAGGCAAATACTCAGAGAAGAATATCTCTATCGATGATACCCATAGTGTCACCCAGGAGGGTGAAATCCTAGAGAGGGTTGCCCTTAGTAGCGATTCATCATGTCTCATTTTGGATGAGCGTTTATTGAGGGGCAGAATTTTTTCTAATGAAGCCGACAATGCTGGGTCCATTGATGGTATGACAACGTCCGTTCTCAGCGATCGTGAAGATGGGGAGTTGGATGGTGATGCTCTTTTATCTTGGATTTTTTCTGGCCCTTCTAGCAGTGAACAGCTAGGATCATGGACTCGTCTGAGGGAAGAGAAAGCACATCAGGGAATGGAAGTTCTACAGATGCTTGAGAAAGAGTTCTACCTCTTACAGAGCTTGTGTGAGAGGAAATGTGAACATCTGAGCTATGAGGAGGCTTTGCATGCCGTTGAAACTCTATGTCTTGAGGAACTTAAGAAACGAGATCATACCGTGAAATTTCTCTCTCGCAGTTACGAAGCTGTCCTGAGGAAGCGACAAGAAGAGCTTGTGGAAAGGGACAATGATGTAATATTTATTAACAGCAGGTTTGAGCTGGATGCTATATCAAATGTTCTTAAAGAAGCCCAAACATTAAATGTTACTCCATTTGGATACGATGAGACTCTATCTGGTGTTACATCTCGTTTATGTGACTTGGAATGTGGTGAGGATGAAGATTGGAGAATGCAAGACTACCTGCATCAAGCTGACACTTGCGTAGAAGTGGCTATCCAGAGACAAAAGGAACAGTTATCTGTCGAGGTTTGTTTGTTTGTTCTATTTGCGTTTTTAACGTTTCCTTTTACACTTGCTCGTGAGGTTTAACTTATAAGTTGCTGCCCTCCAGCTCAGCAAAATTGATGCAAGGATCATGCGGAATGTCATTGGAATGCAGCAATTGGAGCTTAAACTTGGGCCTGTTTCCGCCTTTGATTACCGGGCAGTGATTTTCTGTCTTGTGAAGTCATTCATGCGGGTCCGTTTTGATTTCGTTTGAATGTGTTGCATTAAATATCTCATGTTTTGGGAACCTACATTGATTGTGGAGTGTAAAATGTTCTTGGTGTCAATCTTCCTTTTGCAGTGGCACTTGGAGGATCTAGTGGACAAAGATGCCACTGAGAAATCTGATGCCGCAAGAGAAGCCTTTTTAGCAGAGCTTGCACTTGATGCCAAAAAGAATGTCAACAGAGGAGGTGATCATTCAAAACAGATACAGGAGAAGTCAAAGGAAAAGAAAAAGAGCAAGGATCATAGAAAAGCTAAAGATTTAAAGGTTTTGACTTTGTTGGGTCTGGTTCAGTTTCTTTTGTTAAGGTCGTAGCTATCTGATATCCATTTATGGTGTAGTGCTAATGTCTCTTAATTTTTTTTCAGAGAATTGGTAGCAGTGAGCAACTTCCCATTCATCATGAAACTGAAGAACAACTGTACGTCTCTCTCTCTCTCTCTCTCTCTCTCTCTCACACACACACACACACACACACACACACACACACACACACACACTCATGTGCACATACTCAAACACACTTGTACTATTGATGTTTTGAAATGTCCAATCTCTTGGTTCCTTTCCTGTCGGGCTGCTTCCTTTTTTAGATTTTGTTCTTGTAGTTTTATGTCAGTCTACTCTGCAGAGTAATTTGAACTGATCCGTCCTGATCATTCATTTTCTGAAAATTCATTTCTTTCAAATTTTTACTGGAAATTCTGTTACTGCCTCCAACAATTGCTCTCAATTTATGAGTTGATTTGGATGAAGGCCTCACTCGTTGACTAGGGATTTCACGATACTAGTTCCATGTCCATGCCCATGTTCTGTGACAACCAAGTAGCTATCCACATTGCCTCAAATCCGATGTTGCATTAGCTAATCAAACACATAGAAGTAGATTGTCATTTTGTATGTGAGAAAGTAGATTCTTGACAAATTTATACTCCCTATGTTTGATAAGTGGATCAGTTGATAGATGTGTTCACAAAAACTCTCATGAGAAATCAACATTAGTCATCTTAGTTTCCAGATGTGAATGATCTATATCTACTCTCCATCTTGAGGGGAATTGTTGAAACATTGAGTTATTGATGAATAATCAAATGTTTTTCTTTCATTAAAAAATGTAATTAATGGCCATTATAGTTGAAAGTGTATGTTCTCACTTTTTTTGTGAATGAAAAAGGTATTTTAAATGTATGTTCTCACTATTTCAATAAAACTTCTTATTGAAAGAGGGAAATTTGATCTCAATATGTGTAATTTTCTCATGCATAAATTTGTTGTGAACAAAGGTCAAGTCAAATCAATGCACAACATCCGCGATAGAGACACCAGTTGGGTACTTTTGAACCTCATTGATGATATGTGTATCACCAATAAATGTACTAGAGTCGGATATGAGACAGTTGCCAATATGCAGAGATAAGTAAAAACAATTAGGTTACATGTGTCGAATTGCCACAACTTTTTTTATTATTAATGCCCATGATGCATAAGCATGTGTATTTGCTCCTATTGCGGGGTAAGAATTGCCCATGTTCATATTTTCAGCAAGTAATCTCCCAAAATGATAATGAAACCCAATTGACGTTAAAGAACTTTTTATAGCTATATGAAAAATTGAACTTTATAGCACTATTTAAAAACTCTCCGAGTTGACTCGGTTTTACCTGGGCCGAGTCTGGTTCGAACGAGTATGACCATACCGAGTCAATCTGCTTCCAGTGCCCCAAATTCTCTGTTATACTAATCAACATTAAAAGATATATGTATATATACTAATATAAAATTTTAGAGTGTGTCGGCCATTCAAAATAAATAAATAAATTAGAGTGTCTCAATTCCATCTTTTTCATCACCAGTCAAAAAGTGGCACCACGCTGGCCATGCACATCTCTTTTCTCAAATGGTGTCCACTTTTTCAATTGGTGTGCTAAATAACTCCATCTTTTCTCTAACCATGGGCTTGCCTGAATTTTGGAATGTTTCCTTTTCGAACAGTGAAACCAATGGGGCCTTCAGCCTTAATGTCAGATATATGGAATGGTTAGGGTCTTGGTGTTGTTTTTAGTTTGACGGAATCTCCACGTGTATTGCATACGTGCACTATATGGGAGGGAGGGAGGGAGGGAGGAGGAAGAATGGAAAGAGAAAAGCTCACATTCCCGGTGTTGTTTTTGGTGTGATAAATTCTCCACATGCATTCTTTGTACATACATGCTCTATACATATTCACTTAATTACCATGTTTCCTTAACCTTTTGGTTTCATTATGCCGGCATGGGAAAAGTAGTAAATGCGCTGGATTTTAATCAATTTCACTTGTATGCTTTTTAGCACATACTACTGTCAGATGAGCAATCCATTTCTTGGTGTTAAATTCTTTAGCATACTTTCTTTTTACTCAAACTTTAGCATCCGAGCTACTTGATGTCATGATGGTGACTGTTGAATTCTTTCAAATACTGCACCGAGCAAAATAAATTGTTGTAGGATGGGTGTTCTATATCCTTATAAGTTTTTCTCATATTAATTCACGGGTAGTCACAAACTTTATTTTGGTATGTAGAGGTGCTGAATGGTCTTTTAAGCAGTGTCACTCGCTTCTTTCTATTATTTTTTTACTATTGGATATTCTGCATTTGATCTATTGAGTATGTGTATCTTTCCGCACTCTGCAGTGATTTCCATGTTGCAACTGATAATCAGAGAGACTCCGAGATCGTAATTACTGGAAATGGTGATGAATTGGAAGAACAAGAAGAGGAATTTAGACGTAAGATTGAGCTTGAAGCAGAGGAAAGAAAGCTTGAGGAAACTTTGGAGTATCAAAGACGGATAGAACATGAGGCCAAACAGAAGCATCTGGCAGAGCAAAATAGGAGGGTTGGTGGGGCAGTCTTGGAGAACTTAACAGAGGGTTCATTTGTTGTTGATCCGAAATCCAATGTTGATTATCCAGTCCCACTTGAGCAGTTGAGAAATTGTAAGCAGGTAAACGTACCTAGTGATGGCTCTCCAATTAGTTGGAAAGGTGTCAATGTTGTTGGTTTCCATTCTCCACAAGCATCCATTCTCATAAATAATCAAAATAATGAATTGGATCCGTCCGGAAAATATTCTAGTGGAACTGATGTGCAACGGAATTCAGAAGTAAAGAGGGTGCCATTTAGCTACCACGATAAGCGTCATGAACCATTCACTAGTGAGGATCCAGCTGTGGGGTCACACATAAAAACTGCTGAGAGAACTTCCGTCCCTAGTAAATCATCTACCAGTGCTAGCACCCAAAGGATTAAAAGAACTAACAGCCACCCGAACAGCAAATCCAAGCAAGGTTAGAATCTCTCTGTTAAGTTACTTGTTATATAGCTATATGCACATATATTTGGTAGTCATTCTTTATTTAATTCCGTTGCTGGTCAAACAAATATATTAATTGGAAGCAGGTCCTGATGTCCTCACTGGCTTCTGTAGGCATGTCAAACCAAGGAATTTTGGAAGATGGTACTTTGCCTTCTGATCGAAGGACAGGAAGGCAAGCTAATCGGCAGAACTCTACAAAGATGCTTAACCGAAATTTTCGACCATTGTCATCTGAGAAAGAAAATTATGAAGTTCAACACTTGCAAATTGAAAGTGGCTTCAAAGATCAATGTCATACAAAGGGGCAGGATTATTTGCATGGATTCAATAGTAAGTGCAGGAAAATTGTTGTGCCCTTGATCTGGGTTGATTTTTCTTGCATTTTCTGCTATTATTCTTCAATCAACCTTTAGTATTGGTCAAATTGTTTCCTTAATTGTTACTCATTGTTGGTAATTAGGCACACCTTCATTGCCAGCAAAATTAACTTCTGGCAAAGACATGCAGCATGGTGATTATGCAAGTAAAAATTTTGAAGCAATTTCTGGTAAATAATTAATAGGCTTTCAACCTTTACCTTTGGATGTTATCTTTTCACGGTGATTGTAAATTGTTCACTGTATATAGGGCTGGTCTTGCACATGATCATGGATATTTTTCTCTGGCTAATGTGTTTTCTTTCTACTTACTGCATGCATTTCTGTAAATTAGCTTTGCAGCCTTGTACTTCTGGTTCACATATTTGCAAATATAAAAAAATGGTTATTGTTATGTTTCTGGGTACTGTGTGTTGCACCTGTCGAAAAGTTTTCATGCTTAAGTATCAAAGCAATACAGAACAGGTACCTTCACCATACTCATTTTGTACGTGCATAAACCGTAACATGCATGAATTGAAACTGCATGAACTCCTTTACACTGTCAAGCTAATCTCTGGCTCTGCATACCAAGGACTCAATATAATATAAGAAATTCAGATCTTCCTTAAACACATGTTGAAAGAGACAAAGTTCTCATCCCATCACTGTTAATATAACAGGATGCCTCCAAACCTTTTTCGACCAATCAATGAGGTACCTAAAATCTACCCTAAATGGGGGGAATTTTCATACAAGGCAGTGGAGTCCAATCCCGATAGTGGGGTTTGGATTCCCAGGAATATATTCTATGGCACCAATGTACTGTAGCAATAGGACCCACCAGGAGGGATAGAGAAGGGGAGCGGAGAGGGAGAAAAGATGCAGTGAAAGAAAGGGGGTGCTCATCCTTGCTAAGATGAAATTTAACTTTGATGAATCAAGCATGGTCAACCCCGGGCCAGCAGGCGTAGGAGTTCTAAGAGACAAGCATTGGAAAACAAGGTTGGCCTTCTTACGGCCCATTGGGACAACAAGGTAGGCTTTCTTATGGCCCATTGGGATTTCAGATTCGAATTAGGCGGAGGTGAGAGCAGTTCTCCAAGGTATAAGGGTCATGTTGACAAATACTTTTTTGAATGGCTGGAGAGCAATATTTTTCACCATCTAGTGGTTGAGGGTATCTTGAAGGGGAACCACTCCCATGGAGATTTGCACTTACTAGACAAGATTCAGGAGAGGGTGGAGGGTTTCCTCATTTCTTACCAGCATGTGAGGAGATCAGCGAATAATGAGGCGGATAGGTTGGCCAGAGAGGGTGTGGTCTGGGAAGGGGTCGAGATTTGCAATTTTCTCCCACCTTAAGGGTCCTTGTATATTTACTGATCCTTGTTCTCTCTTTTCCATTGTACTGAACATCTGAGTCTCCAGCCTTTTCCCTTCTTTTCTTAATACAAATTTCGTTAATTCAAAAAAGAAGAAGAAGATGCTTTTGATGGAGAAGTGGATGTTTTCGAGGAAATCATCTCTGCCAAAATCAGATACCTAGGGCCCAAAATATTGGTTCTGCAACTTGACACGCTTACCATTGTTGCTCAACTCAACTCAACTCAACTCAACTAAGCCTTTGTCCCAAACTAGTTGGGGTCGGCTAATGAATCCTTTCGAAATTTTTCATGAAGAAGGTGAAAGGATCTACCCGGCTCAAACTGACTAAGTCTAATCCTGATGCTTACTGTTGTTGCTAATGATTTATTCCCCCCCCCCCCCCTTTTTTTTTTTTTTTTTGAAAGGTAACAGGATTCATTAAAAGAAGACTGAGAAGGTCCCCTTCAAGTACAAAGACACAGATACAAACCAAGAAAACAGAGACAACCCCGCAATTATACAATTAGGGCGGTAAAAAATCAAAACGCTCTAAAACCTGCTTAGAAACTCCATCTTTTGCCAACTTATCTGCCATAGCATTAGCAGATCTTCTCGCATGCTGATATAAAACCGAAAGCCCTTCCGATATGTCTTTTATCTCATCAAAGAAACGAAGAAATCTCCACGGAGGAATCAACGAGCCCCTGAGCCATCTTATAACATTAAGCGAATCACCCTCTACAATGCAACTGCCTAAGCTATTCCTTTCCATACACAAAAAGCCTTGATGAACTGCTCTTACCTCTGCTTCACTTGAATCTGCTGTTCCGATCGGACCGGAATAAGCCTTAATGACCTCTCCGGCGCAGTCTCTCAGGACACCCCCTATCCCAGCTGGGCCAGGATTACCCAAACTAGAGCCATCGAAATTTAAAAATTTCGATGAGTTATTTTCCCCTCTTGTTAAGGAAGCTGGCATTGAATCCCCCCACCTCGTGGTTGCGACACAAAGCACCTTCCAACTAAGATATGGCTCAAGCATGGTTGCTAATAAGTTGGCATTCGTTATTTCACAAAAATAAAAAAAATTGGCTGCCATTTTTCATGCTTCATGCCTTGGACACAAGAAAAAAATAACCCAAAAACTTGAGAATACCTATTTGATTAAGATAGGTGCATATATAAGGAAAACCATATACATATTAAATCCAGCGGTCTATTTATTTTATTCAGTGTGGAATCTGTCTTCTATTTTGTTGTTTGTCTATGGCGTGAGTTCTTTCTACATGATTAGTAGGTATGGCTCAATTTAAGGCATGCAATTATTAAATTCCTTAAGGCCTTGTTTGGATTCCAAGAATTTTCTAGAAAAGTTTGGAAAGGAAAAATATTTCCAAAACTCTCTGCCTTTTTCACGGATGAAGAAATATATCTTGAACCTACCCTATTCAATTTTTACTTTGGGGGACCTTCCATTTATGATATTATCCCTCTGAATTAATCATAATTATATAATTTTCCTCCATAGTGTGGAAAGAAAAAAAATAATTCTGCCAGAAATGTTTTTCTTGCAATCCAAACGGGGCCTAAAGCCCTAAGCACAAATTATGCAAGTTGATAGTCTTACCACCATTGCTAATTAGTTGGTTGGCATTTGTTTCATGTTGTTCTTTTAGTTTGGTCTTCCATCCGTCTTGTCTTATCCTTTCTTCTTCATGAGAGACTGTCCTCGGGTTGAGGAGTTACACATGAGTTTGTTAAGGTGTCTACATAGGCCTGCTGTCCTCTTTTATATTTTGTCGAGGACACTTCGCTCAATCCTTTTGAGTCCCTGCTCGGTTTTTCCCCACTAACCAATTACATTACAACCATTGAACAAACTTGGTTGAAGAACATGGTTTATTCAAGCTGTTGTATGCCCTATGAGTTACACCATGGTTTTAAATTTCGGCTGGAACGAAACGAAATGACCGAAGTTTCGGCCACGACCGAAACAAATTTACATGAAGTCGTTTCTTTACAAGATTTCGACGAAATTTCACCGAAATGTTGCCCCATAAACGAAATTTCGTTTTTAGCCCTTTTTACAAAATTTCCACTGAAATCGCCGAATTTCACACCGAAATTTTAGACATTTCGGTCGGAAAAAAAAACGAAATCATTATCATAATTTTTACATGATTTCGGCTGAAACCGAAATATTTCGGTTTCGGTGGTGGCCGAAACCGATTCCGAAACCGAAATTTAAAACTTTGGTTACCACCATTGCTAATTAGTTGGTTGGAATTTGTTTCATGTTGTTCTTTAGTTTTTCTTCCATCCTTCTTGTCTTATCCTTTCTTCTTCGTGAGAGATTGTCCTCCGGTTGAGGAGTTGCCACATGAGTTCGTTAAGGTGTCTACACATTCCTTCGGTCCTCTTTTATATTTTGTCGAGGACACTTCGCCTAATCCTTTTGAGTCCCTGCCTGGTTTTCCCCCACTAACCAATTACATTACAACCATTGAACAAACTTGGTTGACGAGCATGGTTTATTCAAGCTGTTGTACCCCCTATGAGTTAGGTATGAACGGGGCAGGGCACAATGACCATCTTCTTCAGCTCTTAAAAAAAATCGTGGTGCCCTTCTCACGTAAGGCTTTGTGGGAGCTTGTACAGGAGCACCTATGCGATGGCTTTTCCTCTTATAAGGAGAAATTCCATACTATTCAACTTATACCCCCCTTCCCCGAAAAAATAAATAAATAAATAAACGAGATGGGCTCAACAGAGATGAGGAGAGGCGTGCATATTTCTTGTTTACCTAAATCGTGAAAGCAATTAATTAACCTACGCATTTCCGTCGCTTAACAACAAAAGAAGATGAAAATGACTCGAATTGCATTAAGTGCTTATTGCTTGCCAACGATCCTACTTATACAATTGGAAGGTAACCAATTTCTTTAAATAAGTTGTTTTTTCCGTGGTTTTCCCGTGTTACGACTTCCCTACCAGTTCGAACGATCTGGAATGGATCAGTTAAACATTCCATTAGGAGCTGAAGATGGTTCCCCCTTTTTTTTTTTGAGATGGTGAAAATGGTTCCCTTATCGTGGTACAAAATTGGGAAAAGAGGATTTCCTTCATGGTGGTTTCATTTTAGATTCTGGAGTCATGGTATATTAGTAATATTCAAATGACTTGGAATCTTGTACCTATTTGGTACTTTGTTTCTTCATTGTGGCTCTTTTTTTTTTTTTTAAATATTGTTTTCATTTCAAGAAATGTTCCTTCGCTTGTTCTCAAGAAATGTTCATTCTAGAGCCATGATTTCATTTAAGACTACAGATTTTGCAAATACCAATATCAATTTTCACAACTGTCATAAAAAATCTATTTAGCTTATTTAAAAATATGTTTTGTTTACTTAGTCTCATATATCGGTTGTTTTACTTTTGGAACATGGAACTAATACAATCATAGTTTACTTTGCAATTTAGTTGATCCACATGTAGGAGAAAATGGAACAAAGACGCTAAGACAACTTCACACGGAGGAGGATGATGACGAAAGATTTCAAGCTGACCTTAAAAAGGCTGTACGGCAGAGCCTTGGTGAGCATCAATTGCTATTGCATATTTGTGTCAACATTATAATCCTTTATGAAACTTGTTTATATCAAAGTCTCCAATTTAGGAATCTTATTTTATGTCATTTATTTATGTGATTGAATTATACCTTTTGGCTTTGCAAATATTAGCACGCAAATAACTGCCGAGTAATAAATTCTTGATCAATTGTTTCAAAGCTTATTGAAAAATTGGTCTTTCCCACCACGACAGAATTGCCAGCCTTGCCTGAGTATCATTTTTGTCTATTAGATATTACCTGCACAAGAAAAACCTTAGCTGCATGGTTCTACACTGTCAATGACCGATATGGAAACTTCATGATTCAGTGGGAACAATTTTTGTCTATTAGATATTATCTGCACAAGAAAAACCTTAGGTGCATGGTTCTACACTGTCAATGACCGATATCGAAACTTCATGATTCAATGGGAACAAATTCTCTGACAGAAACTTATGGACTTTCTTCTGGGGATATCAACTGCAGATATTGAAACTTGTAGTATTGCTTTTGATTCAATGAGAACAAACTTTCTAGTAAAAAAGTAAATTCAAATGCAACTTTTTCATGATTACTATATTCATTGGGGCTGACATAGGTGATGCATGACTTAGGGGCATAATGAAGGCGTACATTCCGATCGCCAATTATCAGAGAATTTCTCTCTCAATAAGGTGTAGAGCTTTGCTATTTGAAAGAGTGGCAATTACAAGAACTTCACAGCCCACCACTTATTGCTCAGAACTTTTGGCGCTCCTTGACTAGTGGCAGTTGCATTTGTCCATCTGTAATATTATGAAATTGTGGCAACACTTGGGCGATGTAAAATCTTAAAAAGTTGATTAAATAATTTAGTGTGGTCCACAATAATGCAAGTCTGTTAACTGTATGGAAATTGCAAACCATTTAAAAGTTAAAACGCCAAACCATTCCTCCCACCAATAGATTGTGACTTCTTCGTGCAAATGGTGTGTTGGAGCTCCTTTCTAGTTTTGCAGTGCACAATGGCTGGCCAAGATAATTGAGCGAAGTGGTGCTTTCTTTCAACCCAATGAGTGGGGAATTTTTTTTTTTTACAACCTTGACTGGCACCTTAGGTTAGCCCTCATTGCTCGTGATACAGATGGGCTGCCAAGGTGTCACGTGTCATAAGGGCATCATTCCCTTTGAAAAGCTCGCATAATGGTATCGTCGACCAATTGGAGGTGCAACACCTCAAGGCCCAAGCTACCCATTTCCGAAGCTTTATGTCTCCAACCACAGCGAGCCCATGACCCTTTCCAATTAACTTACCAAGGTAATAGATGCAATAGCAGAAGTGAGAGGCTGCCCTTTTGAATCCTTCGAGAACAACAAAAGTAGCCTCTTGATGAATCGTTAACAATGATAAGGATTATGTTGAAGACGCGCAAGACGATATTCTTGCCTCACCAAATACCATTCAAGCTCTTCCTCCTCAATGGTTTGCTTCTTGACATCCATGGTCCACAAGTGCAATAGTCACTTTGGAATGGCAACTTAATAAAGTGCACCAGCTTCCTAGTTTTGAGAAAGTATTTTTCCGTGGAAATAATTGCAATCAAAACTAACCAGACTACTCTGCCAAAATCTTTTGTCTTCACAAGTATCTCTGGTCTTTAAAAATGAACACACTCCCCATCCACACACGCACGCCAACTTGATGCAGCCCAAAACACCATGCTAGAATCACTAATGAGCCCTACAAAGCTCTTTTCATCACAAAAAATGTTAGACTTAGTTATTATTATTTATGGAGATGTGCATTTTAATTTTTTGATAGAGTTTAAGTAGGTTCTGGTGGGCCCTATGAAAAGAAACATGAGTAATGTTTTATCTATTACAGAGTCTTACTTTAGAAGTTCTACAGGTATAGAAATTTGCCTTCTATGGTTTCCTGGACATGAACATGTAATACATTGTCTATTTTTATTTTGGGTTGCTCCAAATAGAAACTAGGCTTTATTAGGTTGATCTAAGTGCTGAAATTATCCTACATCCAAATCCCATATCCTGCATCTGCTTTAATGAGAAATCAGGTGTGCTATCACTTGGTTGCTCATTAAAACAACTGTACGCATGGCAAAACTAATTGGTTACCCTGCATGTTGGAGGGGCATCATTCTAGCATCTCTCTCTCTCTCTCTCTCTCTCTCTATATATATATATATATATATATATATATATATATATATATATATAGAGAGAGAGAGAGAGAGAGAGAGAGAGAGAGAGAGAGAATAGAGTTCCTAAGGGTGCCCTCATATAAGCTTATATGAGGTGGCTCTCACAAAACATAAGGGGCCCATATTGTTAGGATGATCCGAAGCATTCATTTGAAAGGCCCCATCATAGATAGGGTGTGTACAAAAAATAAGCTCCATTGGATCATCCTAACCCCTCCGAAAGTGGGGGCAAAAATGGGCAGATTTGTGGACAAAATGTGTCTATCCATTCCCCCCCCCACTTTTGGAGGGGTTAGGATGATCCAATGGAGCTGATTTTTTGTACACACCCTATCTATGATGGGGCCTTTCAAATGAATGCTTCGGATCATCCTAACAATGTGGGCCCCTTATGTTTTGTGAGAGCCACCTCATATAAGCCATATGAGGGCACCCTTAGGAACTCTATTCTCATATATATATATATATATATATATATATATATATATGAGAAAACGGTTCCTTCACACTAGCTTAAAATACAGTGGAGGCCACATTGTTTGGGTGATCTAAACCATTCATTTGAAAGGACCTCACACAGATAAGGTGTCCACAAAAAATCAGATCCATAGGATCATCCCAACCCTACGATTTATGGAGGTAAAATGGACGCGTATAAAAATTCACAAATTAGTCTATTTTTTGCCTCCACAGTTCGAATGGTTAGGATGATCCTATGGATCTGATTTTTTGTGGACACCCTATCTATGTGAGGGCCTTTCAAATGAATGGCAAACAAAGTGGGCCCCACTGTATTTTAAGCTAGTGTGTAGATAACTTATCTACACAAGTGTGTAGTAACCACTTTCTCTCTCTCTCTCTCTCTCTCTCTCTATATATATATATATATATATATATATATATATATATAGAGAGAGAGAGAGAGAGAGAGAGCCTGCGCTCGAGCATAGAAACAGGGGAGTGGGGCCATTTGGGGGGTGATCCTAACCATTCATTTGGAAGGCCCCATCATGGAAATCTGCGCTCGAGCACAGAAACAGGGTGGGGCCACATTTTGGGTGGGATCCAAAGCATTCATTTGATGGGCCCTTTCATGGGTAGGGTGTCCACCAAAAATCAGCTCCATTGGATCACCTTAGGGTGTCCATCTGTGGGGCAAAAAATAGACAGATTTGTGGACAAACAGTATCTGTCCATTTTTTGTCCCACAAATGGACACCCATTGGTGATCCAATGGAGCTGATTTTTGGTAGGGCCCCCATCCATGATGGAGCCTTCCAAATGAATGCTTAGGATCACCCCCTCCCCCCCAGGGAAGAATCCTGCTTCCTTGGGATTTCCATTTCTGGGGGTGAAAATGGACAGATACTGTTTGTCCACTAATCTGCCCATTTGTTCACCCCACAAATGGACACCCTAAGATGATCCAATGGAGCTGATTTTTTGTGGACACCCTATCCATGAAAGGGCCTTCCAAATGAATGCTTTGGATCCCCCCAACAATGTGGGCCCACCTTGTTTTACGCTAACGTTAGCAGGAACCCCCCCCCCCCCCTCTCTCTCTCTCTCTCTCTATCTATATATATATATATATATATATATATATAATTTGGTGGTTAACCCATGGACTGACCCAAGACAGCCTAAAGATGAACCATCTTTTATTCCAAATAATACCTCAGAAACTCAAAGCAAGAAAATGACACATGCCACTCATGTAAAAGTCGAGAAAGAACATGCAATTTTACGACCCAAGACAGAGCCTAAAGATGAACCATCTTTTATTCCAAATAATACCTCAGAAACTCAAAGCAAGAAAATGACACATGCCACTCATGTAAAAGTCGAGAAGGAACATGCAATTTTACGACCTGTTTTAACTTTGTAGAGTGTTCTTTATGTTCGTGTAACACAAAGATGACATTGAAAAAATAGGAAGGCCTTTTGGGCTTTTATCGAAATCTTTTATACTTTTCAGTATGAATTACACTTGATTCAATACAGGCGGCACAAGTATATGTAATCCAGACCATTTATTTGGTAAGCTCCACAATGTATGATAAAAAATCAGATTAATCAGTCCTAACTCTAACAAACCAAAGGAGGGACCTGTACCCATTGAATCCATATACTGTTGATCATTGTTTCCTTTTATTTTTTTGGCTTTCTATTTGCAGTGCTCATAGATGCTCCACTAGGAAGGATGCGATCATCCAATTAATGTGACTTTTGGGCTATGGTTCATCCATAATGAGGTTAACAAGATGAATGGTCTGGGTCACGTTCACATGTGCCACGTCCCATGTGTACCTTATTGGAGTGCTAGTTACTGAAGAAATGAAGTTTCTAACATTCAAAACTAATATTTGTAACATTTATGCGACAGTTTATTTTTCAAGTTCATATAACTGCATGGCGTATAAACATGCCATGTCAGTCTTGTCATATGGCAGCCATGTTGGACTTGTGTACATGTTAAGTTACACTCTTTTTAACATGTGTCCATCATTAGGCACCTAAACACATTCCTTTTAATTTGTCTTCATTTTATGACAGCTATCTGGCAACACATATTTATTCCCTTTCTATTGTGGTTTCTATATTAAGATGTTCAACAGCTGAGATTTGATTTATATTTCAATATTTCCAGACACGTTTCAAGCACACCAAAATTTTCCAGCCGTACGAGTGCCAAGATTATCTAACAATGTTTCTCCAGACGTAGATGACTTTGGGGCTTCACCAGATGAAGTCACGGTCAAAATTGAGAGCGGGAAAGATGTATATGGGACAGGCTTGAAAAATGAAGTTGGTGAATACAATTGTTTTTTGAATGTAATAATACAGGTTGGCATTTCACAAATTCTATTTTCACTTTCTATGACCTTCGAAGCAAATTTCACTTACTATTATTATTGTTGTTTCTAAGTCTGATCGCTATATTTTTCATGTGAAACCTCAGTCGTTGTGGCATTTAAGACGGTTTCGAGAGGAGTTTATGAGAACATCAAAGTCACTGCATGTGCATGTTGGTGATCCTTGTGTTATCTGTGCGTTGTATGATATTTTTACTGCCCTGAGCATCACTTCTGCAGAAACACAGAGAGAAGCTGTTGCCCCTACTTGTCTGAGGATAGCTTTAAGCAACTTGTATCCTGATAGTAATTTCTTCCAGGAGGTAAATTCACAGCAATGTGAGCAGCTTGTTCAATTTATAACAGCAGACTTTTCCACAGAAACTTGTGATTGACCTTTGCTCGTAACTTATAATTATCTGTATCACATGCCAGTTGTCCTGAAGATCACTTCTATACATTTAGGCTAGATGTAAATCTATGAAATTTGATTATCTCTTTATTGAGGAAAGATAGAAGGAAGGGGGCCCTTGCAAAAACCAGCTTCTTGCAAGGGCGCCCATATTTGTTGATTTCTGCGAAGTGCATTTATGGTGACATGGATGGCGCCGAAAAAAGTGAAAACCATGTTGACTTTGCAGAAATCAACGAATAGGGGCGTCCTTGAAGCTGGTTTTTTTCAAGGGTGCCCTTCATTCTATCATTCCTCTTTATTTTATTAGATCTGACAGGTCGTGTGAATTGCAGGCTCAAATGAATGATGCTTCAGAAGTACTAGCCGTAATCTTTGACTGCCTACATCAGTCATTTACTTCTGGCTCTGGTGATTCCAATACTATATCAGAAGAAAGTGTTTGCACAGGTTCTTGGGATTGCACAAATAATGCTTGTATAGCTCATACCCTTTTCGGAATGGACATTTATGAACAGATGAACTGTGACAGCTGCCCTTTGGAGTCCAGACATCTGAAGTACACTACATTTTTTCACAACATCAATGCTAATGCACTTCGAACAATGAAGGCATGTCTTACATGAAGACACGATTTGTGTATAATCGAATCATCCTAGATTGAAAGATAAATTGTAATTTATGGAAGTTACTGAAATTTATGCCAGTGACTCATCCTAGGAAATGCAGATAACTCTTTTTAGTCTTAATTTCAAGTTTTTTTTTCCTCTCAGATTACATGTTCAGACAGCTCTCTTGATGAGCTTTTGAAGCGTGTGGAAATGAATCACCAGTTGTCATGTGATCCTGAGGTTGGTGGTTGTGGAAAGCTGAACTATATCCGTCACATTCTTTCAACTCCTCCACATGTTTTCACGACAGGTGCATCTCTAGCTGTCAACTCAAGAGACTGTCATTTTTTTTGCATTCTTTCAGATGATAACATATGCACATATATATATATATATATATATATATATATATCCGGTTTTCATCTTGCAGTTCTGGGTTGGCAAAATACTTGTGAAAGTTCAGATGACATTTCAGCAACATTAGCAACCATTACCACCGAGTTAGATATTGGTGTCCTGTATCGTGGGCTAGATCAAGGGAACAGACATTGCCTGGTTTCAATGGTATGCTCAATGAACCATGCAATTAATGGAGAACCATCTCTTCTCTCATATGCAATTAACATATGCACATATATCCGGTTTTCATCTATTCAGGTGTTGATCTTATGTTGCATATCTTGCTACAATTAATGGAGAACCATCTCTTCTCTCATACTTGGCTCTGGGACTTAAAGGACTTAAAAACGCCTCAGACAATTAATGGAGAACCATCTCTTCTCTCGTATTTGGGTCCATATTCTAATTTTTATGTCTTAGGTGTTTTTAAGTCCTTTAAGTTATAGGAGGGGTATCACGGTCATCTGTCATTGATTCACACAACAACTTTCACTGGAAGTATAACTATTTGTGATTTGTTGCAAAGAAAATTTGATACACTGGTCTATTCTTTGTAGAGAAGAATGGGAAATATTATTGGGGAGGTGGTGTCTCAAAATCTAGGGGTGCTTGTAAAAGGATGCCAAACTCTCGATGGGATCCTTATAGCCAATGAATGCCTTGACTCTAAGAAGAGGGATGGAAAACGAGGGGTCATTTGTAAAGTAAATAGGTAGAAAGCATATGTTGTGGTGGAATGGGATATGCTTTGCTATCTTTTGGTAGGGATGGGATTGGGGGAAGGTGGAGAAAATGGATTATGGGTTGCATCTTTTCCTATAAATTTTCAATCCTTATTATTGGGAATGATTTTGAACTTCCACTGCCTCATGTTGTCTTCCATGGGGACCGAAGTCTGAAGTTTGATTCCTTCCATTCACCTACATAGCCAAAAAACCCTTATATAAAAAAGGGCGGCCCAGTGCACGAGGCTCCCGCCATTGCGGGGTCTGGGGAGGGCTAGATCTACGCAGCCTTACCCCTGCTTTGCAGAGAGGCAGTTTCCGTGACTCGAACCCGTGACCACCGGGTCACAATGGAGCAACCTACCTTACCAAAAAACCCTTATATATAGGAGATATTTTTTTTTTGAATGGCTTATATATAGGAGATATTAATGCCCATTCTATTAATAAGATGAGTAAGTGGAAAGGTTATGTAATGACAATATCACCAATTTTAAAAATATGTGAAATGTCAATGTTTAGAATGAACGTTGCTCTTCCAGACATGTGCACCAACACCAACACATGCCACTAAGCATTTGATCTTGTTAAACTATTATGGATGGGTGCATTTCTTATGTGATGGTTTCTAAGTATGTATTTGTGCTTATTCTAGCAATTCTTGGATGTGTGTTGCTTATGTGATGGTTTCTAAGTGTGTATTTATGCTTATTCTAGCAATTCCTGAAGTTTCATCATAAATTTTCATTGTGTCCTTTGACTTCCATGATTTTTACAAGATTTCCATGGACTTGTATAACTTCCACAGAATACTTCCTCTTCCATGGGAACCAATGTCCAGACTGGAAACAATGTTTGAATCATTGTCATGGGTTTCCTTAAGAGTTGAAGGGGACTCATTACCCCTGCAGCTTCGCCTTAGTAGGAGACACTGAAAATAGACTATTACATAGAGCGAAAGAGGTGAGTCTTCTGGAAGGTTTCTCTATGGTTGGCTTAATCCTATCATTTCATATCTTCAATTTGCGGGTGATACATTGAGATTTTGTTGTGCATCGAGGATACAACTTCAAAATTTGAGCTATTGTGATGGCTTGAGGAGGTGTCAGGGTTGAAGGTGAAATGGTCAAGTGCTTCATAGCAGGCATTGATATGGATGATGATAGAGTGCAAGAGCTTGCGAGATCATTTGAATGATTAGTAGAGAACCTTCTGATTCCTTTTCTTCGGTTACCTTTTAGTATTGGGTTCCCCCAAAAAGATCTTTGGGATCCAGTGGCGGAACAGATTGAGAGAATTAAGGCGTTGGAAGAAATCCTATCTATCCTTTGGTGGACAGATTACCTCAATTAACAGGGTGCTGAACGGAGGTTGTGATTGTTGGGGATAACCGTCCTCTATTGTAATGTAGTATGGCTTGTCGGTGTCTGTCTTTTCCTTTATGTTCTTTCTTCTCTGTAGGATCATCTTGTCTCTATGCTGTTTTCTGGCCTTTTTCAATATAGTCCTCGTTATCTTTCAAAAAAAAAAAAAAAAAAATCACCCTGTGCATTATGGTGTAAATGAACTGTTGATTTATGTATTTCTTGTCACTTGTTATGCGGTGAGAGAATGTTTACACCTATTCTTCAGTGTGTTTTCCTTGTTCTCATGATGTTTTTATTGCTTGATCAACCAGTGCTTATTGTTCAGAGAACTCAGTGCTTGTATTTTCTTCGTTTTGTTCTAGAGTGTGCTTAACTGTTCCATTATTTTTATTTTTAAATTCCTGTAATGTCACTCAGTCTATCCCTTGGTTTTCTGTTTTAACCTATATGCAAACCAGTTATGTTAATAATATTTTCGGATTTCTTTTTATTTATGTGCTCTGTTCTGTGTTTGTTTTTGCATGTGCCTCTTTTCTTCAACTGTTCTCTTTAACTTTGTTTTAGTGTGGTATAAAAGGAATTGGTGTTCTAGATGTGATTTTAAAAGGAACAAACAGATACAGAGCCAGTGTTTTAGTTTTTACCTTCAAAACAATGAATTGGAAAAAATCACATGGTTTGTGTATGGATTGTACTTGTTGATGAGCCTTGGAATTTGAGGTTTGGATATGAACTCTTAGGGTGGAATAATTTGCTTCTTTAAGCTTTAAGTTTGTTTATAATGTTCTGTAGGGTAACACTTTATTATATCACTAGATGCAGCAAGGCTAAGGAAAATATAATCATAAGAACAGCTCATGGCCCAACAAACCATTACACTTATGTCACTATCATCACATGTACATGTTACCGACAATAGATGGTAGATTTCAATAGCTCTTCATATTCTGTGTCAGAAGTTTCTCTGTTAATATTTAATCAGCTGTAAATAATTATTTGACCAAGCATAATCTTGCATCTCATGCCCTAATTGCTTGCTATTCAACTCACAGGTTTGCTATTATGGACAACATTATCACTGCTTTGCTTATAGTCATGACCATGAACAGTGGGTCATGTATGATGACAAAACTGTGAAGGTAATGAGATTCTATCCTCCGACTCTTTAGTTGACCCTCATCTGATTTACCTAATCCGAATCCGATTTGATGCATGCAGTTAATTGGTGGTTGGGATGACGTTCTTATCATGTGTGAAAGAGGGCATTTACAACCGCAGGTTCTTTTTTTCGAGGCTGTAAATTAGCTTTTGGTGAAAACATTCTTTTAGCTGGTTGGCTTGCGAAGGACCTGGTTTTAAGTATTGGGCTGCCTGGGATTCTGTTACTAAATCACTCACTGAGTTGCAGAGACAATCTTCTTTCTGCCAATGATGAAACTTCGCCACCAGTTATACATCCACCAATTGGGCTATGGGACTTGACGAATTTTGTCTTGGAAGGAGATGAAGTGCCCAGTGAATTCACATTATAGTTGTCGGCGTTGGGTTTTTGCCTGCTTTTTTGGACTGGCCAATATCACATGCTTTGAAAAGATTTTGTTTCAACAATCGGAAATCAGATGATCAATGAGAGATCCAAGTGTTGGTAAAGATAGACTTAAGTTCAATTCCATATCAGCTAAATCAGGGCCCCTGTATTTATGTTGAGTAAAGTGGTGGGACCTAGCAGTACCCTTATTACCTTCTTTGGCTGCAGCAAATGTGCTTATCGTACCCCGGCATGAGACCTATGGTGACTTTTCTGGAAGAATGTTGGAACCAATGTCATCCTACAGACAGAACTGTCGCAGGTAACTAATGTTTTTTGTTTTTTCCCCTTTAGATGGGAATGGTCTTGTGCATAAACCTTATCACCCTCAGGGGCTCTCCGGTATAGAACTTTCGATTCTTGTATGCATCATTACGATGCCTATGAAATTGCTCTTCTTATTTATTAGTTGGAGTTCTTGACTACCTGAAAAGAAGCAAAAAAGCAAAAAAGAAAGAACAAAAAAGAGACAGAAAGATAAGAAAGGATCCTCTCTCTCTCTCTCTCTCTCTCTCTGCACATGGTTGGGAGTATGGCCTTTAAAGGTTTCTATCTCCATTACTACATTCTTTTTGACATTCATATGTATTACCTGACTCTATAAGAATACTATTACAAGTTTCTTCTTTATGATCCAAATTGTAAATTTATTTGTTTACTTCTTCTCGGTTCCTTCACTATATTATCATATTACAGGTGGGGCCTATATATTGGCTCTCTAGATTCTTCTTGCAGCTGCCCCACTCAATAGGTCATGACCCAAAGTTCTCTCACTTGTCAGATGATCCAAACCATCGGATTTGGTGACTGTGACTTCTTCCTATTGGCAGTTTTTTCTTAACCTTCCACTGATGGGACTAACATGATCATGATTGAGCTGTTGGACATCTATCTGGTGTCCCCCCTTCTCCCTTTCTTTCATTTCTTATAACATTGCTTTTTTATTACAGAAATGTCTTCCCCTTTTATAAAATTTGATTATTTTAGAAAATTTGATAGGGGAGACAATATTATTAGAAACATCTAGAGAGGAGGGGTTCGAATTGTCCACTAAAACTTGCTCATTGTGAGTCTTGTGACTAAGGGGTGATGGCCCACCATACGTGTATGATTATATGGTCCCTTGATCTGGTCGTGACTGAGTTGTGTTTGTGCATCAAAGCCATACGCGTATTTGTATAGTTGAAAGATCTTGATCGTTCATTTGGTGGACCATATTATTTCAAGGCTCATAGATTATTGGACGGCCCCATTGAGAATATAAAGTCCCTTATCTTACAAAAATTACTGTGCGGACCACACTATAGGATGATCCAAACCGTCCGTGTGATAGGCCACAACATAAATAGGTTGTGCCCAAATGGGAGCCGTTGATTATTAGTTGTTCTTAACCTTCCATTTGGACATCCATGTTGTGGCCTTCTTCTCCATTCATGTCTTTCATTTCCTACAATTATATTGCATTTTTATGACAGAAACGTCTTCCTCTTTGCATAAAAGTTGATTATTATTATCATAAAATCGGTTGAAAATCATATCAATAACAGGAAAATAATACCAAAATCCTGATTAGCTCTTTTGCAACAAAAGATAGTCCATTCAGGCATATTTGCAGTGATTTTCGGTCTAGACACAGTACATTCTGTATGAATTATGCAATGCACTCGGTGCATTTAGTCTTAAAAGCAATGCATCTTGACCTGATATTGTTTTTTTTTTTTGCTCACTTTATGCAGTTTTCTTGCTTAAGAAAATTGAGTCCGGATTTGCTAATGGGTGCATTGGAAACTGAATTTTGCAGTCATTTTTACACATTTTCAGACTTTTACCTATGTTTTTATAAAAACGTCTCAAAACATGTGTAAAATTCAGTCTCCAATGCACCTCCCCTGTTGGCAAAATGCTTCTAAATTATATGAAAACTGTTTCTGAGAGCTCCAAAATAGTGTGGGCCCACATTTTTGGGGTGATCCAAAGCATTCATTTGAAAGGCGCTTACATTGATAAGGTGTCCACAATTCCACTTTTGGTTAATATTCTGGTTCCCTTCTCTCTCTTTTTGCTTTGTTCTCTTTGTATTGACCATCTCTGTCATGGGGTTCTTCCCCTCTCTTAATAAAAAAAAGAAAACAAAAAAAATCAAACGTCTGTGAATGCAACAAACTCTATTACGAAACAGAGATAATGTGAGTGCGAAGACAAAACAAAGAAAATGTATTAACAGATCTCGAGTACATAACAAAGAAAATGTCTTCTTCCCTTATCTTCAAAGAAAAATCATCAAGACTAGAAATACTTTTGTCTAATTCAAACTCCTCTGCAATAAAAAGGCCATGTCTGCTTGCACGGATTCTCTTTGGAAAAGCAAAGTCTTGTAGTTCTCCTCTAAGGCTTCGATGTTAGCAACTGAAGATTTTGTAACAGAGTTCTTGAAAGCTTCTGCCTCCTCTTGTTTTAATCGAAGATTTTGTTGCTTGACCCGAAGTTGTTCTTCTAAGGAACCAATCACAGCTTGCAAAACCTGAACTTCGTCTTCATAAGACTGGAGTTTCTCCAACTCCTCCTTTTGTGAATATCTTGCCTTGTCTAGAGATGATAAGACTAACTTCTCCTTCGAATCGAATTCTTCCAAAACAAGCCTAAGCCTTTCCAACTCATTCAGATAGGAATCGATGTGCTCCGTATTGAACCCTGCTCTGTGAAGGCCTGCAAGCTCTTGCCTCAAATCTGCAATGTTTGCATGAGGATTCTTCCTTGAAGCCTTGAGAATGTCCTTGATAGTTGGAACATAATTCATCCAAAATGCGGTAGCACAAAATTCTCCAACCCCGGACGAAGAGAAGTCGAATCCTGGATAAGTTGGATGTTGGGACACTCTGCAAAAGAACTTTCGATATCGTTTCAATGCCTTCTTCCCATAAATGTCACCACATTTCTCTGATTCTATATCCATTTCTTCGGATTCTGAATCTTGTTCTACCAAATAGCCATCCTTTTCAAACTGAATTAATTCCCTCGCAAGCTCACTTTGCCTCTCAACACTTTTATCTTGATTTTCGAATACTATCTTTGGAGTTATAGACATGTTACAGACCTCCTTCACTACATGTAGATCAGAAGCCTCCATAGAATGAGAGATCACAGTTAATTTGTCTGATAATTGGGCCTCTCCAACTGTTTCTTTGAGGGCCATCTTGTGACCACGTTCCTTTCTATCCTTTGAACCTGAATCCACGCATTGTCATGCTATCAAAATATGAGGGAATTGTAATACATGTTTTGATATTCGACTAGAAGTTCCATTTGTTTGTACCTTCGAATTTGTTTGTATAATGTTCTTTGCCAGACCTGTCATTGTTTCCTTCTTCCTCTCCCACAACTTCTGCAAGAGAAAAAACAATCTTAGGCGAAATTTAAAACTTAATAACGATACACAATTCAATTTAACGTTTAGAGGTAGATTGCCGCTTAGTGCTGGCATCTCCAGCAGATTTCTCTCATGTTTGTGTCCTGTTCTGAGCCTTCTAGTTTATTCTTTTCCAATTTTTCTTCAACCATTTTGTTGTCTATGATGTTTTTGACTGTGTATTCACACTTCCTAGTTAGTGTCTGATCTTTAAAGAAAAATTGTTCAAAAGAAAGTACGATTACCTGGCAATGTGGCTTCAAGAGTGTACGAAGTAATCCTTTCCTCAGAATACTCTTCGACTGTGTTCGAATCCATGCAGGCATTTACTCCATTTTCTTGAACTGCTTCTCTTTCTCTTCTCCTTTGCTTTCCTATATAGAGGGAAGAACAAGGGATTAGTAAACTGTTTTTTGGGTTTTAGAACTTTAGCATACTGCCTTACCATTTTCCTTTTCGTTGCTTTCCTTTTCTTCTTTTTTCTTCCACTTTTGAGTGTTCATTCTCGATTTCCAAAAGTCCACAAGCAGTTCATCTCCCTCTTCTACACCTTGCCATTGTGGTATAGGGTACTCTTTGAAAGACTCCACATCTGTTTCTTTCGAAGCTTCGATTGCTAGGAGCTCTTCGTTTTCTCTCACTTCTTCCCCTTTCCTTTTCCTGGTTTTCTTCTTCCACGCAGCCAGTTCTTTACTTGCTAGAATTACCTCTTTGATCTCTCTCACTCCCTGTCCTTTTCTTTCCTTATTTTTCTTCTTCTCTATACTCAGTTCCACCCTTGCTAGAAGGACCTCTTCATTCTCCCTCACTTCTTGGCCTTTTCTTTTCTTATGCCTTCTCTTCTCTGCACCCAGCTCCTCTCTTTCTAGGACCTCTTCATTCTCTCTCACTTCTTGGCCTTTCGTTTTCTTATCTATCTCCACTGCACCCAGTTCCTCTCTTTGTAGAAGAACCTCTTCATTCTCTCTCACTTCTTGCCTTTTCCTTCTCTTTCTTTTCTTCTTTCTTGCATCCACTTCCTCACTGGAGATTCCCTTATCTTCATGTCCACTCTCTCCTCCTCCTCCTACCTCTCCTTCCCTCTTTGAATTCGGAGTCAAAGTATGTGAAATTTGTTCTTTCACAGCAACCGCTTCCTCCACCTTCACTCCTGTGAATATGGCGTGCATACACTCAGATACCTTTCCTGTATCATTGTTTCCTCGGTATGTGGTTGCTTCCGGCACCAATTCTTTCAACGATGCCATCTTGATCTTCACTTTCTTCAGGATTGCCTTTCCCTTCTTTGACTCTTCCTTTCCTTCACTTCCTTTCTTTAGAGAAAGGATTCCCTCTGTTCTTCGTTTCTTCAGACAGGCCTCTTCCAACGTCTCAGTCTTCACCACTTTCCTCCCTCTAAGGGATTTGCGTGTGCTTTCTTCCTCTCCTCCCTTCCCATATCTGGCTGCCTCTTTAAACTTCTTATACATACTAAGTACTTCATCCATCCATCTGCTATAACTTGGATCAGCTCTACCTGTTCTGTCATGACTCGGCACATATATTTCCACTTGCGTGGGCTCTTCAATGTATTTCTCCCAAGCCTTCAATACATCACCAGTATAACACATTTCTATTGGGATCCCTTGATCTAGTCCAAACTGTCTAGCCACTCTGTATGGTTTGTATGCAACCAAAGGGACATCATCAGAATTTGTGTTACAGTACGCAAGTAATTCGTTGGGACTGATTATCGTCAAGAAATCCGCCATTTCGAGCTTCTGATTCTCATCTTCGACTCGAGCATACGGCCGCCAGATAAAGCTATCAGGATTCCAGATTACATCTGCTAGACTAGAACTCCTCCAACGACTTCCCCATTGAAGCATTCTAACTCTGATATCAGTCTCCAACTCCCTTTTCAATGGACTAATGCTCGGAAATCTCTCCCACGCCCACAATTGTAACAACCAAAATGGGGCAAACACTTTCTTACTACTCTCCTTCCCTTCCAACAGATAATTTTCAATCTCAGAAAAACCCGCATACAAACTAGCCATTACAGCTGGGGCCAATGCCAATTTCTCACCCAAAGCGAGTCTAATCGCAGGACCATAAACACAAGATGGAACATCGTTCTCTGGGCCATTGGGTAGTAAACTCCTCTGTAGGAAGAAAGCAAGAAACCCAATATGCTCAAGCATCGAATCTTCGACCAATTCGAAATGCAAAACCCATTGCTTCAATGTCACTTTGGATGCAATTTTCGATCTTTCCTCGATCAACTTCTCATACCACTCTTCCTCTTCACCTTCAAGCTCTCGACAAACTCGCCCACCTCTCAGCGGCATATTACCGAGCACATGGGCGTCCTCTAAAGTGAACGAAATTTCTCCCCAATCAGTAATGAAAGTGTTAGTCTCCCCACACCAAAAACTCACTAGAGTATCCATAATCTTTTTGTCAGTATGGATTGTAAGTAAAGAAGCTTCGATAGAGTCTGAGATACCCAAAATTTCCCACTGTTTGTTATGTATTGGACGAAGTTTTTTCACCCAGTTATTCCATTCTGGGGATAGAGAACGAGTACCACCTTTGTAAGTGATTTTGGGCCAATTGAGGTGTTTGGAAGAGAGCAAATCTGCAGGTCTAGGCTTTTGGGTTGGGGGTTCTTTCAGGCCAAAGGGGTTATTGCTGGTTAGGAGTTTGAAAAGACCCTCTGTCTTAAGTAGAGAAGATGGTTCAGACAATTTGCTGGTTTGGATTGAGGTAGTGGAGCAATCCGCCATGGTTAGTGGGTTTTGATTTTCTTTCTCTCTTTTTCTTCTTCTTCTTTTTTTCTGTCTCTTTGCTCTTTTATGTTGCAGAAGAAACAGTATTCTGATATTTGTACAAACCCAGCTGTCTTTCCTTCTTTAATCGGCTATCGAGGGCTTTTTGGGAAATGTAAGCGCCTTTTGACAGCTCTTTATATACTAAAAGACAAGATATTTTGTGAGAATATCAGAATATCGTTGTGCAGGTATCATTTCCCCTTTCGTACGTTCTCGTCAGTAGAAGATCCCCAGCTCTTTGCTTTTTTTTCTTTTTTTGGATCAATTACTGTTGCATGCTGGAGAGTTGAAAAAATGACGAGAAAATGTTGAGTTTTGAAAAAACACTAACAAATGCTACTTTATTAAAAAAGAACTTTTTAGGACGAAAATACCCCTAACCTTACTTTATCTTTCTCTTCTTTGTTTTTACATTTTATCTTTCCGGCGATAGAAGCCTTCTTCTCCGGCGATAAAAGCCTTCTTCTCCGGCGAAACATCTTCATTTCTCCGGCATATGGTCATTTGTCTTGAGAGGTTAGAAGGAGTTCTCTAGAGACGCCCCTTTCTCATTTTCTTTTTCTTCCTCCAAATATCCAAAATCTCATTATCTCTATAAGTATTTCTCCTTTTCTAGTGGCTGTAGCCAAAATCAGTTGCCCAAAGAGCTTTCACTAGGCAAAAGGGTAGTGGAAGCCAAAATGGTACTCGAAGGAAAATGTAAGTTTGGCAAATATTGATACTCGAAGCCCAAAAAATACTAGTTGAAGCCAAAAAAAAGTTACTCCGAAACAAATATTTGAGAATTTTCCTTTCTCTCTCTTCTTTTTCATGTTTTTCTTCTATTCCGTTCTCAGAACAATATCCCCAGCTGTTTGGTCTTTTATGTTGCAGAAGAAACAGTCGAGGACATAAATTGTATTTAAATTGAGGGTGGAAAATTACCAAAAAAGAGGGTGAGAAATCACTCTTTGCTGTGCCTTCTATTTGGGACTAGAGAGTGATTATGGACACAATTTCTGGAAGATATGCTCTAAATTACAAAGTCTGTGTAATTCTTGAAGTTTTAATTGTTTATTTTATTCTTAATAATCAGATTGGGTCCAACACAGGACCCATGATCTCGACCATTGATTTCGAATACCTCAAAGCCAAATAAATATGGGGTGTTAATGGGTCCAACACAGGACCCATGTTCTCAACCATTGATTTCGAATGCCTCAAAGCCAAATAAATCTGGGGTGTTAATGGGTCCAACACTGAACTAATTACCTATCTCTAGGCCACGGTAGGTTCGGATCCCTTGGCGCTACTACAATCTTGCTTGGGGTGCTCTTTGGATCCACTTTTAGTATTTGGATCTCTTATTGATCGGATCTCTTTGGATCCTATTCGAAGGTCACAATCCATTTCAATCGAACTGCCCATCTCAGTGTCCTAAGTCCTAACTATGGAGTACATAGTCAGAATTTTTGAAAGAAAAAAAATTAGAATGTTTTGTCCACTTTAGGGGGTGTCTAACTGTCTATGCAATTTATTCTGGCAAATCAAATCCTTATCTGTGACTAATCCAAACTTGTAAATAAATAAAATAACTCAGTAATGCTCCAACCAGATTTCTTTTTCTTCACATGAATCCAGTAAGTTGAACTTCAGTTTCTCATACCCACTTAAACTGTATGTTTATCTAAGGATTAGTAATCCCCAAATGCCTTATATTTTTACATAACATGTTTTCCATTTAGATTCATACACAAGTTGTTTTTGCATCCATTTGTTCAGAAGATGGAATTCCTGGAAAAATAGCAGTCTCAGTCATTAAACTTCAAGATTAAACAATAAAATTATGAACGAAATGTGATTCTCTGAAAATCTTGTGAAAGAGTAGCCATGTGTCATCTTGTATCTAGTTCCTAGGCGCCGGCGCTGAGCTTTTATTATAATCTGAAATCCCCAACAGAATCTCATTCAGAAATTTCCTTTGCCATGAGGGAACTATACTCACATCGCTCAGCACCAACTTTGGAGTTCCATTGGAAACCATGACTAGTCGCATAACTAGAGTAGCCTTTGAAGCTGAGGCTGTGATCTTGGTAGCGTGTACTCAGTTACAAACTCCTATACCCAGATAAGATCAATCGAGGAATATATGTAATGGTTAGAACAGTGAAATTAAAAAAAAAAAAAAAAAACATTGACACAGAAATAGTTATGCTATGTTGAAATTGTACGAGACCTCTGTGCATTTGGGTCCGTGAGATTCTGCTCCAAAAGTTAATGTGTTCCATGTGATGAACTGTATAATTATGTAATTCCTCCAGATCCGGCAATGATATCATTTTTCATCTACCTAGATGTTGTCTTCCTCTTGTGGGCAAACGCCTGATGCGAGTTTACCTATGCTTGTTCCTGCAATGTACCCACCAGACCAAGCGTTCTGCAAAAGTATTTAAGGTCCATTAGCTAAAAGCCTAAAAAGCTTATTGTTCGTGGGCAGGGAGTGGGTGGAAATACTATCTAGCAAGCTCTGGATGCACAGAAGTCACATATCAGCTTGAGAGAGTGCCCCTAGAGATATCCCATCTACAGGACATTTTATTCATTTCATGTGATTGTAATATACTCAAATCTTAAAGACCATGTCTGTGGTTAACACCCAAGGCTCTTGTAACTTTGTGTATGGTGTATGATCATCGAAACATACAAATTCAAATTCTAATATTGTTTTAGATTTCACCATTTTCATAATTGTTTAGATAGAAGAATTTAATACATTTTCTTATTTGATCAAAGGGAGTTCAGTCTTTTTCATCGCTACGATGGACGATGCAATGATGTCTGCTGTTTGGTGAGAATATGATGACTAGTGGTCCGATGTTTTCTCTAGTGTCAACCTCATAGCTCATTCAAGCATATCATTGAGACTATGAGTGAAGAAACAGCAAACCCTTGGATCGTAAAACCAATTTCACGAAAATGCCTAATTTTAGCAGTGTAGAAAGAATAAACAAAATTGAACTGGCTTAAGGTCACACACTCCGGAACGGCAAAAGACAGTTTTTCATTCAAAGTCTGTGGTTCAATTCCTGAACTGAGTTACGTCGAGGTTAACATTTGGCCAAATAAATAAAGCACAAAAAGTTATACCTGAAAGTTGAATCCACCAGTTATTCCATCTACATTTAAAACCTGCAAAGGATTCAATTAGTGACATCACATATCACGTACGGACTTTAATGGCAGAGGAAAGACTTTCTAGACCAGATCTGTTAAAAGAAATAATACTACCTCTCCAGCAAAGAATAGACGGGGCTGTATCCTGCTTTCCATGGTGTTTAGTGTGATCTTCATGAGAAGATAGTGGAATTAAGTTACACATTTAGCAGTAAAAAAAAATAAATTTCAATTAAGTTGTGGAAATGAATACCTCTGAGAGTGGGACACCTCCGGCAGTGACAAATTCATCCTTAAATTGTCCCTTCAGTAGAAAAATAAGATATAAGCTTCCAAAATAGGGTGGGCGCCTGTGCTTATAATTTTGTCTTTGAAGATACGACACAAAGATTTACCTTTCCTGTCACACTAAATGAACACCGCTTTAACAGAAAAGCAATGGAATTTAAAGAGCTATTTGATATGGAAGCCCAGAAGATATCACCGCCAAATCCCTGAAAGATAAACTGCGAAACAAATCATGTCACCCAGCAAAGTTGAACATTCACCTTGATCAAATGATTTTGAATTCAATATTAGGTGGGCATATAACCTCACGTTCTAGTAGATATTTCCAAAATCTTTTCACCAAGCCAAAATCTGGAGGAAATGAACTGAGAACCTTTTGCTTCTGTAACAATGCAATGCACTAGTTAGTCCGTCAATAACAAGTACAGCAGATATCTGGAGAAGTACGGTCCATGGCCTATGGTGTAGAACACAATAGATAATAATCACTAAATAATATTGAGTAAGAAGCCAGCTTCCTCAAAATGCTATACGATACAGTGTGAAATATATGAAAATTCACAGAGATGGGTTCCAAAAAGTGGTAGGGAAACCAAAATCAGCCAAAGAGATGTAAAGAATAGTGTTTACCCAGACTCCATGTCTGTTACTAACTGGAATAGGAAACCCGGAGGATGTGTTTCAGGCATTGAGTAAATCATTGCACAATATGCATTTCTGATCAAACATCTAAAAGCATATAGTTGCTACTTGGATCCATAACAATATAGGAATGCTAGTCGAAATTACCAAAAAATATAACATAAATTCCTAATTCCTTTAAGAAACTAGAAACCTATGGGAACACATAACATCATTAAGTAGCACAAGTCTATAACTACATTTTGGTGTCCACAGTTGGGCAGCTATAAAATTCTAATCGGGATGATCATGAAAAAAAAAGAAAAAAAAAGAAAAGGATTGTACGCTCGAGCGTACCAAGCTTATGGTACGCTCAAGTGCCCAATCACATGTGGGCCCACTTTATTAGGATGATCCAAAGCATTCATATGAAATGCCCTTACATAGATGGGGTGTGTACCAAAAATCAGCTCCATAGGATCATCCTAACCCATCCATTTGTGGAGGTCAAAATGGACAGACACTGTGTGTCCACAAATCTGCCCATTTTTGCCCTCCACTTTTGGAGGGGTTAGGATGATTCAATGGAGCTGATTTTTGGTACACACCCTATCTATGATAGGGCCTTGCAAATCAATGCTTTGGATCACCACAAAAAATGTGGGACCCATGTGATTGGGCACTCGAGCGTACGATAAGCTTGGTACGCTTGAGCGTACAATCCTTTTCCTCATATATATATATATATATATATATATATATATATATATATATATATATATATATATAAATCTACATTTTCATTATTACAACAAGTTCAAATCCACAGCTAAGACGATTAAAAGTATCCTGTCAGTTCATAATGAGGCAATTCATAGTGTTCGCGCCATAATACTAATTTACTTTGATCCTTCGTCTTCACAGGGTTGTCTAGTTGACGTCTTTGGGGAACAATGTATATATGATGTGGGACTGCCCTCTGTTACTAAGACAGGTTATTTCAATGCCAATTGTGAATGAAGGTCTACAAATTTTCTAGACATCTTTCTCTTGCCACTTATTGTGGATGGTGTGACCTGGCCAATTTTATTAGGTGGGTAAGTCGTAACCAAGGCCTTGCAAACATATTTGTAGATTCTTTTGAGTTCCTAGATTCATCCCATCATTAGATGATTGAGTTTAAGGACTGCCTAGCAAAAGATAATGTTTCTACATATTCTTTGAGTATTTGATATCTGTCATCTAATTTCCATTGAACATCCCTCGAACACAACAAAATGTAATTGATTACCGGAATGGAAAAACACAGTATGGAAAATAAGCATAATAGATGCAAATTACCAAGGACATCTATTTCCAACCCAAATCTAGGAAAAATTCAGAATAAATAAATAAAATAAAATAAATACTAAAAAATATAGGTAAATGAAAACATTGGATTTGTGAATAGAACTAAACCCCAAGCCGATCCTTGTGTTGAATCAGAATGTACTTCACATCTTCTATGTGTAGATCAGGCACAAAATCTACAAAAAGCATTCCTGCATTTGGATTAAAAAAATTAGATAAAAACACAAACAAAGACAACACCAATAAACTAAGCTCTTTCTCCTCTTCAATAAAGTTCACCATTAAAAAAAGTCTTTTAAGGATGCTCCAAGTAGGACACCCATGACACTTTCCTTAATCCTTATGCTTTTGTGTATCTAAAAAGGCATAAGTACAATAAGTAAAGTTCTTACAAAACATGAAAGAAAATAAAGAAGCTCCCTGACCCGTGTAATCTGATCCGAACAGATCACGTGCTCCCCAAGCAGACAATCGGAGAATCACCGGCCCGCTAAGTCCCCAATGGGTCACTAACATAGGCCCTACCTGAAACCTCAAAAACATTAGTTAGACTAAACTTTCACAGTTTCTAAACAGCACTGACAAAAAAAAACTGATACCTGCGTAAATTGAGGTATATTCCTACTGACATTTTCTATTTTCAGCATTGCTTTAACTTTTGGGAATGTAACCTGCAGAGAAAAACAGAGAGGAATTAGGAAACATTTTGGAACGCCGTAAGAACTGAGGAGAATGACATTTAGACTCATTGATGGATTTTGTACAGACAAACAAACATCCAAGTGAAACAAAAGGATATAGTTAGTTATATCAGGCAGTCCAACTTGCAATTTTTTAGTAAACAAAAATGTCAATAATATTTTATTTTATTCTTTTGCAATTTTATCACAAAAAATGTCAATATTATATCATTCTATGTGTGTCTCTAAATTTATTGGAGATGCTAAAAAAGGGTTAAAGAACCTGTTTATCTGATCAGCTTCTGCCAATCACTAGAACAAAGGGGACTAGAAATTGAAACTTTGGAAATGTATGGTGACTCATCTCACTAACAGTTCCCAGTGTGGTATTTGTATATTCAATTTTGAAGACAACTCTGTCAGCAACTTAAAGACGAGGCTAAAAAAATTAACTCACCAATGCAAGTAGCCAACACCTGCCACTCTGATGTAAAGTACTGCAAGAAAAGTTAGCTATGGTAAGTCCATGCCTCAATCTAATATGTTTGCCCAAAGTAGCACTGTGATGTCCATTTGCGACAGCCGACAGCAATCCACTTGAAAAGAAATACTCTATCTAAGAATGGAAGAATATTCTGCATGCACCTTCTATTATCTTCTACCTTCACTGTATTTCTGTGGGACCTAGTGCTCAGGAGACTCGAGATTGCTCATTGAGACCTAAAGCAAATAGTGTTCGGGGCAGAAGTTAACATTATTGCAGCTCATCTTATCAAATACCATTCTTGGTGGGAGGTCCCTTCTCCAAGTCCAAGTGTGAAAGTTCATTTGTTTTTTGGAGTTGGATTCACATTCCTTCCGCGCATAGATATAACACAGACATTTCCCGACCTAAAATCTGTTCCATCTTCATCTCGTCTCAAAAAAGATATGTGTTCGTGTATCACCTCATTTTTTTCTGACTGACCTTACATTATTCGCCCCGGAGAGGTGTACTGACGAAGAACGTGTGTCAAAATGCAAGGAGATGATAACCTGAAACTGTAAAGATTAGAAGAAAAAATGGATTTCTAAAACTCGCCCATGTTCCTAAATAGACCCAAGGTACTCAAAACAATAAGCCTAGTCATTTCAAAACATCCCAAATGGTTTATATCAGAAAGCATAGGAATCAAACCCAGGAAATTGAGAAAACCAGCATAAAGGCATTTAGTAGTTAACTGGTTGAAATGTTAACTTATTGGTTAAAAACTTAAGTGATTGATTCATAAAGCTGCCAATCGGCCAATTTTGCCGCAAGAGGCCCCTTTTTTGTGTTTTAATCCGGGCCTTCTATCTTGATTTCAGTTGTTGACCTTGAATTGGACCATTTGTGGACGAATCATGGAGCTAGGGACACTTTAAGATCACGGTTTTGCAGCTTAAACAACACCTTTCAATCCAAAATCATTGATTCCAGGCTAAAAAGGCTGTTTACCTAAAAACTAAACTAAACCTTTGTTTTGATCTTTAAGGTTGGTAGCAAAACGTTTTTCAACTCAAAAGTTTGGTCCGATTGCTTTCAAACCATTTTTTCCAAGAATTCCAAGCCTATATAGGAAGACCTTCTCCAGTCACTTAGACACACAATATTTTTCCTTCTCCAATCTCTAGAAGAAAAGCTTAAAACATTGAAGCTTAATTCAAGAGAAAATACAAATTTTATCAAAGTTCTTCAAGAGGAAAAGCTGAGGGACACGCTCCGAGTTGGTGATTTCAAGTGGGAAAGGTTCCAGCGGTGGTACCTTCATGCCATGATGTAATCAAAGAAAAACCTGTGACTCGCATCGCATCTTATTACCTTTCTTGAGATGATTCTTGGGTTTTTTTCGTGATTGTACCCATGGTTTTAAATTTCGACCAAAATCCGACATTTCGGACCGAAATCACCGAAACCAAAATTTCGGAATTTCGGCCTTTATTTTGGAATTTCGGAAATTCCGAAATTTCAAAATCAATTAAATATTCTTTTTAAATTATTACCAAATTTCGACCGAAATTTCGGTTTTTGGGAAGTCCGAAACCGGTACCGAAATCAAAATTTTAAACCATGATTGTACCTCAAGAAATTTTTATATCACCTTGTAAGCTAGTCCTTGAGAGGAAATGATGGTGGAGTTGGATTCATATTCCTTCCACGCTTATAAGTATGGTAAGCTGAAGCCATTAGAAATTCATCTCAAAAAAGATATGTGTTCCGTGATGTAGTCAGAGAGAAACTTGTGATCCGTACTATATTACCTTTCTAGAGACAGTTCTTGGGTTTCTTCAAGATTCTACCTAATGAAATCCTTATATCAGATTGGAAGCTAGTGCTTGAGAGATGGTGGTGTCTCGTTATGCTGGTTAGAGTTCACATTGATGAGGAAAGTAATAATCAAGTAGATGAATTAGGCTATTTCAGATTAACTTGCCTTGAATTTTTTGTGAATAGACCAAAAGAATATAAGAATGTGGTAAGCGATCTTCAAATAAGAGTAAAGAACCACATAACGAGTTTGTTTTTTACTCATGTAAAGTACGTTAAGAAAAAAAAAGTAAAAAACATGATACTGCTAACAGAGACAAACATTGAGACAGAGACAGTAAATTCTGGAAGACAATTACCCCAGACAAATCTGCCAGTTGTGTATCCTTAACTTTGAAAGTGAATAAGCTAGGAATTGGATCTACAATTGAATGACCAAGTTGAACAGCCATTGAGTACCCCTGAGAACAAATAGAATTCCAATCAATAAAGTCATTAATCTGGTTATACTTGACATCATAATTGAACCTAGAAAATAAATTTCTAATGGCTTCGCTCGCACCTGCTGGCTATTCCCAGTGGCGATTAACAAATAATCAGCTTCAACGTATTCAACAAGATCAATTGTACGTTTCTCGATCTTGAGAAGGAATTTTCCATTCGCAGTAATAGATGCATTTGTCACAACTTTACCAGCCTGCAGTAGAACTGGTACGAGAAGTTAAATTTCAGCATACCATACTTATAAGCGATAGGATTTAATTTTTAATAGAATGCATGCAATAGCATATTGAGGGCAATCAAATTTTAAAGAAAAGGGGGTGCACAATGTGATTTCAGCATGAAATCCTTATGCAATCAGAGAATTATTGCAGAGGTTCTACTAAGAGGAATCCCATATTTAAAAATGAAGATGCTTGTTATCAAGTTAAGAGGTTCAAATGTCACACAATATTCAAGGAACAGTTTCATGGACCCTAAATCCAAGTTTTTTTTTTTTGTTTAGTTTTTTTTGAGAAAGGTGACTTTATTGATATAAATCAGACATAAAAGTAGATGGAGGGGACTCTGAGCACAAACTGTCAGAAACCAAACTTTAAGATTCAAGTAGCAATGTGTCTCCCTTTGGTGTAAAATGTTCTCAATTGTAAGCCCTGATAATCTCTGCATGATCATACCAAGCCAGGAACCTTGTCCTTATGTTTCTCCAGGTATGAAAATAGTGTGCCCATCTGTAAAAGGTGTCCCCTTCGAATACACCTTTTACACTGCTCCTTGTGGAGAAGACTGCAAGACGAATGTGTATAAAATGGTTTGGAGCGTATGGTGGGAAACAAACCAAAGAATCTTCAAAGACAAGGAGACATCACTTGCTAAAATTGCATTGGGTATAAATAATTCATTGCTGTAAATTGGGCAATGGTTAGAGAAGATTATGGGAAGGCTCTACTCAAGAACATTTTAGACAATGAAAAGAAACTTCGACTGGAAATATAGCAAAAGGATAGAAAGTGGCCAAATGAGTTCCACGTCCTCCAAACACCATTAAACTTAACTTTGATGGTTGCTTGTTAGGTAATCTGGAGCGGCAGGATTGGAGGAATGGTTAGAGATGAGTCTGGTGTGTCATGGATACAAGGGTTTGATTGCTATCAGTGACTCCAAGGAGGTTGAGGCTAGTGTGTTGCTTACAAGGCTTAAATTTTCAAGAGGGAGAACGAGTGGATAGAAGGGAACTCCAAGAATGGGATGGGCTCTTAGAAGTAGTTGATCCTTGGATAGCTCATGGAATTAGACGGAATGATCTTTTTGGTTCTTCTTTTTTTTTTCCCATGTTCATAGGCGGCGAATGATGAGATGAATTAGCAAAGTCTGGGATTACTAGAGATTCTATGTATATTGGGCAACCTCTGGCCCTATTGTAAAGCTGTATTTTAGCACTTAAATAAAATCCGTTAAAAAACACAATGTAAAACTTACATAATTTGTACTTGAACAGAGAAAATTACAATTCTATAATCAAGAATCAAGGGTATCGTCCGCATATAGAGCAAGTTTTGACCTTTACACCAGCACTAAGACTTTGTCTAAAACATGAAGAATGCCCTATAAAACTAAATAAAGCAGACTGAAGCGCACAGTTGGTTGGGTCATAACATATACCTCCACTCCTCTTTGCTTCGAGAAGAAGGCAATCAATTATAGAAGATGAACTGTTGCTGACAGGAAACACCCTTCCATCATCCTCTGTCTAAGGATACAAGTAGTAAAACAACTGATTTAAAACAATTCTACGAGTACAAAGTATAAAAGCAAAAACAAAATACATCAGGTTCTTGAAACAACCTTAAGTTCAACACCATGATCAGAAAACCAAGACATAGTGTCCAATGGGCCATGTGTGCTGAAGAAAGATCCTCGCAGTTCTTTATTACCCCTAGGGTAGTGCTCTGCTAAAACCTACATCAGTTGGCAGCATGTAAACCCTAAAAATCAAAATGCTAATGCATTTATATGACATAATTCAGCATGTATGAATGCATATTATATAATACAACATGTTGGACACATGGTTTTAAATTTCTATCGAAAGTATGCTAAAAGTATATGCGGAAATATTGCAACTCATCAGGACTTGTTTCCAACAAATGGTTACAGAACCAATTAGTATTTCTACTCTATGATGGCTTCTACATTATATTTGCAACCATTAGAAAGGGATACTCGCTATGACACAAAATAAAAATTATGTGCCTGGCAGTTAGAGATAAGAAAACCGTCAATTCATACAACTCAGATAATAGCATATTGACTGTAATTGTTCAAATATTGAACAATGACTCAGCATTCATCTGCAACTTACAAATAAAACTAACCGATTCTAGCTGATCAATCATCTTATGAATGTTTGAATGCGAAATATCGTTCTATATTTTAAAATTCCTAACGGGTCTTGAAATCAAGTACTCACCATCTTATCAACATAATGCCCATTTGTAACATTGCATCGTCCTCCACCAGAAATTCTCACCTACAAATTAATCATAGAATTTTTTTTCGATAAAGAAAAGAATACAATGGGTAAGTGTCAATATAAATCTTACATAAAAAAGAACATCACATACACTTCTTACTTGTAAGAAAATGATGTATACAAAATTGAATTGAAGAAAATGCCATACATTGCTAATCAATTCTAAACATGCATTTTGTATGGAACAAAACCCAAGTATCAAATTCAAACCTTTGATAGAAACTTCCCCTTCTCAACAACCAGCACACCCAAATGGGGAGCAACACTTTTAGCCTTAATTGCAGCATATACCCCAGCTGCACCACCACCAACCACTACCAATAACTGTTCACTTATCTACAGTAAAATGGGAAAAAAAAAAAAAAGATGAAAAAACTGATTAGACAAGAGGACAAAACTACATGAGCAATAGAAAGAAAGCTTCCTAGTGGGAATAAAGAAGTGGGTTTTTTTTTTCTTTTCTCTGTCCAAACTACAAACCAATAAAATGAAATTTCATAAAATGGAGGAGATTATGAACCTGGTGAGTGCAACGGATGGTGGATGTGTGAAATTTTTGGTGGGTGTGGGAAAAAAAGCTGTGATAGTTTCTGCCCAGCTTTGGAGTGACCAGAAAAGATCCGAAATGGAAGAGATTGACGACAACAGAGCTTATCATCTTAGCATTTCTTGGCCGAGGACATACGATTTGGGTTGTGTAGGGCTAGGCTTCTTTGCTGTTGCTTGCTAGCCAAAATTGTGTTGGACCCAATCCAATCTGCCTATAAAAATCACATTTTGGTCCGATAAAGATTATAGAGGGAGTGTTTGGTGATCTGGGTCGTTAGTCTATTGGGCCACCACAAGCCCGGTTAAGTGTGAGATGATCCTAGCCCTTTGATCCAAATGTGTCCTACTTTTTTGCCAATCCGGAGCTATCTCTCTTTTCATAAAATAAGGCTACTGATATTGGGCACTACAATATTTTCATAATTGCACTAACTCAATTTTTTAAATTTAAACATGTATCAAAGGCTATTATAGTTCCCAATATGCTCTCATGAGCCAATTTAAACAGAAAAGACAAGATGGGTCAGTGCAATTGTTAAAACAAGGTAGTGCCAATATCAGGAGATAAGATTAGAAAATTTAGCGGAAAATATATTTTACTTCTCCTTTTGTGTATTTTCTTCAAAATTGAATGGGAGAATGATTTTGATAGATTAGGAGAAATCTTATCTTGCCCTTTCTCTTTAAAGTAACATCACTCATGTAGAAGTTGTAAAGCTCTACGCCTCTACTCCAAAAGAAATGACCAAAAGGCACATGAGAAGTTGTAAAGCACGGACGCCCTTGCAAAAAACTAGCTACAAGGGTGCCCTAGTTGGACCATCTAAGCAAAGTGCTTTAATCATTTCTTTAATTTTATAATTATTTTGTGTCATTGTAAATGCACCTTGCTAAGATGGTCCAATGGGGGCACCCTTGCAGCTGATTTTTGTACTCAATTACATATATACTTAGACATCATCATACCAAAAGCATAAAGTCATTCCTTCCACCACATTTTATTAGATTGGCTCATGCTTTGTATGATTAGGGGTGCATGTAGTATGGGCCTAGGTTGAGCTCCAGTTGAAAATACACTGCTTAAAAACTAAATCAATTGTCGAGTTATCATGGTCAGGTTATAATTTTAGTTTGAATTTTACCCTTCCAAGTCAATCAAAACACTTTTGACTCACCCGAGTTAAAAATAAAAAATAAAAAATAAAAGTCGACTCCCTTGGTGGAGTTCTCTTCAATGTCCGAGTATTGAAACACCAGAAAAATGAAATGGTCTTGACCTAAACCTATCCAGGTTATAAGGTAAAAGAGAGACCCCAACTCGGCCTACTTGTACCCCTAACTAAATACTCTCTTATCCATCCATTTTTGTTAACCTATTTTATTTGCAAATGGGGCATAAGGCCTCCTAGGAAGACATTAACTATATGTCTATATCATTTCTAAAACTATCATAGCCATTATTTACAAATAATAGTATTTAACTTCAAAAAATTATTTGAGCCTTCAATGGCTTTGGACACGTCCATGTGGTATGGGGCCCAAAAAAGTAACATTTAGGAAAGTGCTTAGCAATTAATCTTCTTATCGTCTATCATGGTGTAAGTTGAAAGCCTGGCTGACCAACTCTAGACTCGCTCAGGTCAACTCGACCCAATAATTAACTGGGTGGCAGGGAGAGAAAACCAGGCCAGATTTCACTTTGGAGGTATTCATGGACCCAACTGAGTCGACTAAGACGATTCCTTAGTCGACCAGCTCGGTTGACAAGTTCTTTTTCTTTTTCTTTTCTTTTCTTATCAGAGTTCTGTTATAAATTTTTTCAATTTTAATTTTTTGTGTAAGTAAATTGCAAAAAATTATCTACTTGACCCATGGGTTGTCCTGGTCCACTCAACCCAATGTTCCATTAAGTGTTAATCCAGATGATCCTAGCCCTTGATCAAGAATTATAAAAGTGCTTCTTAATTTAGATATTTAGACACATCCTTACCCACCTCAATCTTGCAAATGAGATCTTCATTCACATATCCCAATGTTGACCCCGTCAAATCAACCGTCCCCAATTACCAAACAGTAATGCCAAGATAACATTGTTTTGTTAATCATCACACTAATGGGTCAATCTCAATATATATATATATATTTTGTTGTACATGCAAAAATAAGTCACTGCTTAGACCATCAAAATGAACTTATGTGATTTATGGCTGCCTTAAGCCGTCTATTTTTTTTTTCTTTTGTTTTCACTTATGTATTTCTTTGGTCATGGTTTACTCTAGTCAAAAGAGAAACTAAAGTGTTAAAGTATAAAAGATAAAATAACGCCTTTCTCCAACAGCTTAAGCTTTTGGAGATGTTGGTAAGTTAACAGAAGGAGATAGCCCAACAATGGTTTGAAAATCAAAAGAGAGGATAAAAGGATACACATCTTTTGAGTCTTGGGACTTGACTTCGTGGCTACGTGTTTATGATTGGCATAATTAGTAATTATTTTGTGGAATTTGGCACAGCCAATGCCTTCTTAGTCATATTTTCTGCTCTCTGATTTTGGACCAAGTCATTAATAAAAGGATGTGGAAGTAAAGATTTGCTAGGCCGAAGCACCCGAGTATAAGCTCTGCTCTCATTGGCTCAGCACACGAGCGGCTTCACATGGGCTTTTTTTTAATGGGATGACAATGTTGAACCATACTTAGAAGTCTAAGGCACTATTGAAGTATTATACTGTAAAAGTGAAGATGTCATATGATTAATCATTAGCGTCCCCATGGAGATCTGCGTTATCTAAATCTATTTTAATTGGTGGGAAGAATGAATGATATCCAAATGTCCTGTTACATTTATTTCTTTCTCCTGTTTCCCTTTAATTCACATGAATTACTTTACATTATACTGATTCTAAAATCATTGTGCTTGACGGTTTGCCAATAATCAATTTTTACTTTCCCCTCAGTAGTGACAAATATTTAGTTTGGGGGCACAGTAGGTTTGGACGTTTCATATTTCCTTGGATCACCACTGAATGAGTTCCATAAGGAATTGAGTAGCCTGTATGGTTGTGGAGTAACAGACGATCAATCTCAAAATCTAGTAAACCTGCAGAATCTTTTACAAGTGAGATAATGTGAGCAGATGATTAATTCAGTAGGTTTGTAAATTATAGACTCTCTACTTCATTTGGTAGCACCATAACATGTCTTTCAAGTTGTCTTTCATATTATGTTCAATGGCTTATTACCTTCACTATTTCCTTCAGGCTGATGTTGATGGAAATGGTACATTGGACTATTGGAGTATTGGACTGTGCAGAGTTTGTTGCGGTTACAATTCACATACAGAGGTTGGAAAATGACGAGCATTTTCGCAGAGCATTTATGTTCTTCAATATAGATGGGAGTGGCTACATTGAAATGGATGAGCTACGAGAAGCCTTAATTGATGATTCTGGCGAAATCGACCGTGAAGTATTAAACGACATCTCACAGGAAGTCGACACAGACAAGGTGTGCATTTGCATTCAACTGGTTTTGGCTTTACTTGGGTATGATATTTTTTACTGCTCTTCCTGTGCCAAAATTTTCAGGATGGCCGTATCAGTTATGAGGAGTTTATTGCAATGATGAAAGCTGTTACTGATTGGTGAAAGGCATCTCCGCATTATTCAAGAGAGAGGTTCAAAAGCTTGAGCATTAACCTTACGAAGGACGGGTCCTTGAAGATGGGTAACGAAATTGAGAGTTAAGGTTGCACTGGATAAATCGGTTGAGAAATTGCAGTAACTTCTATCTTCGGGATAATGATAATGATAATGTCTGGCTGGGATGATGGGATTTTTCACTCAGTATATTATCTTGGAGGACAGTCATTGATTTGGTTTATGATGAAATTAGCTTGAATGTGTGTAATATTGGAGGACAAGGTACTGGTTATAGCTGCATCTTTGGGATTACAGTTAGGAGTGCAACTCAGGTCGATTTTTCAGAATACGGGTTGTGCTTTTACCTTAAAATCTGGTCGGGTTCGGGTTGATTCCAATTCATTTCTAAGCAAAAAGCTCGACCCGACCCGACCCAAATTGCGCCCCAAATTACAATAGAATGGGGAGTTTCCGTGACATTTCTTTTTACAATTTTGTGTCTATTTCAACGTATAGCTGACTCAACTCAGTCTGTATTTGCCTTGCCTGTAGCACTTGTACTTTTCTAAGTTGTCCATAAGAATGTGCAATTCATTTTGCAATGAAATCTACCATTTCAACTCAAATTTTTTAATCTGCTCAAAACAAAAGAATATGGCCAAGTGCTTCTGAAATTTTGTACTGATCAGAGGTCACACTCCCTGGAGTTCAGATTAAATAATTTTTATTATTTTTTTCCTAAAACATTCTAATCAAATGGCTGGGAATTTTCAATTGGACTATTTTGACGTGACATGTTTAAATGAGAAAGAGACAATTTAAACTGAAGCAAAAAACAGAAAACAATTTCATCCACAAAGGATCCAGGCTACCGTCAATTTGTTTTATTTTCTACTTGAGCAATGTCTGTGGATTTCCTGTTAGGGATTGAAAATTTTGCCCTTTCTGTTTATAATTAATTTACATAGTTTGTTCCCTTAAAAACCTTTAGAAAGGTTCAAGAGAAATCTAGAGAATAGTGAGGTCTTAACATCATTTAAAATGGATTAGTGTGGCTAAGCATCTACCATTTGTCGATATAAGCGTAGAGCTTGGGTCAAAATTTAGTTTGAGGAATGGGAATTTCGCCTTGAGCTCCTTTTCCTGTCATGACTTCACTTTGTGGTTAGAGAGTCATTATAAAGTTGAAAGCAAGAGTTTGACTGACTTGGGAGTTAAAGGAAGCGAGCTTAGCCTTGGAAGTTGGAAGTTAGAACATTATTTTGGACCTTTCCAACTATCCACGAATCAAACAACAAATTGTATTGGGAATTATCTAAAATACTTTGATTCCACATAGACTATAAGATAGATGTGGAGGCCGTCCATGTCGGCGTGAACAGTAAAACACGCATCTAGCTATATAATAATAGATAGATACATACATATTATTTATCACATAGTTTTATTTTTTGTTTATTGGGTGATGTATTAAAAAGTTGTAGGATTCCAATGAGATGATCAGAGTAATTATTTTTGTATTCTTTGGTAGATTGATAAGATTTCTTTCTTTCTTTCTTTTGAATGACATAGCTAGATAAGATTTGTTAGGTATCCCTTAGTACTTTCTCACACTTTACATTTTATTTTTATTTTTATTTTTGTGCTTAGAGCGCGGAGAGATAGTGTGCATCACACTTTCATTGCAAATTGTATTTTTTTTTCTTTGAAGCATCGTGCCGATCACATGCATAGGCCCAAGTAAGGTGGAAATGGTGGAAAAGGGAGTGGAAATATCATTTCCTACATATATTATATAGGTGAGTGAACAAATATTTTATAATGGTGTCCAGAGTGTGATATAATAATATGCCATGGCTGTGATCATCCTCACTACATTATGTTGATTGGCCGTCGGCTTATATAATTAACAAATATTTTATCGTCGGAAAATTCTAATTGTCTGAGCAAATGAAAAAGACAACGAATCACATTAAATCTTGAAAAAAAATCGTACTTTAGATAATCTAGATCACTAAACATGTGCACCACCTTGTGTGGTAAAAATCTTTTTAATTTTTATTTTAAGATCTCCAAGATATGGTTTTGTTTGTGGACCCATCGAACTCTGTCTAGGATGTGTTTGGGAATGGGCTTGTTCATGATCATTATAAAAGAAAAAGATTTTTTTTGGAGTGATAGATAAATTTATTAAACAAAAGAAAAGCATGATAGACGACGCAACAAAGAGAGACGCTTACGATACACAGTACAATAAAACAAAAGGAAAATTAAGGAGACATCGCATCAAAAATCTTGGCGAGCAGAAGGTAGTCTATGTTTTGAGAATGAGATGAATTCCATGCGTGACCGGTGACCTAAAGATAACAACATATATAGAGTTTGAGAAGGATGGATGGACAACCATCACGTCTCTCTCTCTCTCTCTCTCAAGCTCTCCCCATTCATTTACATTTCTTTCTTAATGACAAAATCTTTGAGTTTATCTCCTTAGAGCCAGTTCCGGGATTTTGGACTTGTTTGGGATCACACAGGTCTTCCCTACTCACATTCGTGAGCTTCTCGATAGCTGGTTTCTTGTGCCATGGCCAAATAACGGAAGGGTCATATGGAAGATTGTTCTATTCGCCTCTATATAGGTCCTTTGGTAACAATAATGATCATATATTTAACAATGTGTCTAAAAGTGCTTGTTCTTCTTATGTGAAGATCATAACTTTAGTCATCTCTTGGGCTAAAGCCCTTCCCGAGTTTAGTTTGTATCCGGCCACGGATATTAGACGATAGTGTTGTTTGTCTTGGCAGAGACCATGGGGAGATCATCGACCCTAGGTGGAAGAAGCTCTTGATCCTGGATGGGGGAAGCTAAATTTTGATGGCTCCAATTTGGGTAAACCAAGGTTGTCATGTATTGGAGGTGTCCTTATAGATGAAAATAGTTCAACAAAGTGGTCATTCTTTGGGCCTATGGGGATTAAGGACTCAAACGAGGCAGAAGTTAGAGCGATTATCTAGGATATTAGACTGTTGGAGGGCAGGTGGATGATCTTATAATAGAGGGAGATTCCCTCAACATCATCAGATTGATGGAGGGGAGATCTCCCCATACCTAGAGATTATTCAGAGTTCATTAATGAGATCCTCAACCGAGTGTAGGGTCACTTAGTCCAATTTCATCACGTCACATAATCGGTAAACAGATAGGCAAAGCCATGACTGTCTTGGTCATGGCTTTGCCTATCTAATAAAATTTACCATTTCTAAAAAGAAATGCTCAATAGTTTACATGTGATAGGCATGAGCCTTGAACCATCTCTCTTTCCTTTTTTTATTAAATGTATTTAGATCAAATTATACTATATTTTATAACAACATATAGACTGCACATGGTGCTGTTTGGATCTAGGGAAAAATTATGAAAAAAAAATTCATGGAAAATAATACCCCGCAAAAAGAATCCAAGGTCTGGACGTCTAAGTAGCTAGATATGCAGTTTTCCTTAAAAATAACAACTTTTTCTAGAAAAAAAAATAATGAAAAATGAGTTTGCCAAACGTTGGAAAATTCATGCTCTCTCAATCAGTCGATTTCCCTTCTCTATTTCTATAGTAGTAGATTCGTAAGACGTGAGAAGAATATGGTGAAGAATATTTTTAAGAGATGTATCGAATAAAAAATTACAACTAATTTTTAATCTTAAAAGTATGGTACGGTCGTGCTATTTTTCATGTTTGTCTATTTCTTTAAAAAAAATCTAAAGATAAAATTACAAAAAAAATTAAAATTAAAATAGTTGTTCTTTCTTCTTCTTTGTTTTTTCGCGGGCGTCACACGTCTTTTTAGTAGTACTATATAAAAGGGAAACTCCTCCTTAGTACACTTTAAGGTGGCTAATTAAAATCAATTTCCTAACTAGTCATTTACCTATAATGTTAAGCAACCTCAAAATATTTAATACCGACTAGCAAAAGTCACGCAACAATGCCGTCCAGAGTGGGATTTTTAGGATTTTATTTAGGAGCTGTTTGGATCTAGGGAATTTTTTTTTTTTTTCTCATAAATATTTTCAAGGGCGTGTTTGGCAAGGCTTTTCATTCTCGGCCCCGATGGAAATGCGCTAAAAAGAATCGACCGAAGTGATTCTGAGTCGCTCCATAGAAGCCATTATTATAATGGTTGCCGTGCATGCCGATTTTCCAGCATCTATCTAACTCATTTTCGATGATTTTTTTTTTTTTTTCCAGAAAGCAAAATTCTCATTCGAGCTTGATCTTGGAATTTCACATTTCATGGAATATTTTTTTAAGGAATTTCTTTCCATGTTTTTCCCTTTGGATCCAAACAGACGCTTAATAAAATTGCAAAGAAACTTCAACAAATGAAAAACTCCTCAAACTATTGATCATTGGGAGAGCGTGTATTGAATCATGTACCAGCTAGCTATAAAACATTTAGGAATGTAAACAAAAATAGTATTGTTGGAAGGGAAATGTTATCAGCACTACTGTATTTTGATGAGCGCACTCCTCACTTTATTAAAAGTACGGTACGGCCCGCATCATAGGATGGTCCAAACCGTCCATTAGATGGGCCACAGCCTGTATAGGTTGTGTCCCAAAAATCATTTCCATAAGTTGATCCTAACCCTCTGATCTGAATGTTAGAGGGTTGATCCCAACCCTCTATAGATCGGATAGTTAGGATCAACCTATGGAAGTTATTTTTGGGGCACAACCTATTTAGACTGTGGCCCATCTAATGGACGGTTTGGATCATCCTACGGTGCAGGCCATACCGTACTTTGCATAAAGTGTGGAGTGCCCTCATCAAAATGCAGTCGTGCAGGTAACATTTCCCATTAATATTTAAAGTGGGTTATTAGCAAACTAAAGATATATTTAGTTTTAGATTGGTAATTTAGGAAGTTTTAGACATATTTCCACTAAAGTTAATTAAATTTCTAAATTACTAATATTTTGCACTTTCCCAAACTAAGCCATTTACCAACTTTCCCAAGCCAATTAAATCAGGCCATTTAGCAACTTGCCTAAATTATTAATCTAACTTTACCTAAATGAGAATGACCCCCTCGTTTTCATAAAAATTCTAAAAAACTCCCTCTGGCCGGCATGGTTGCGTGCCTTTTGGTAATTAATATTAAATACTTTGAGGTGGCTTATTAGCAACCTCATACTACTCATTTGAGTTTAAAACTTTGCCATCTTAATTAGATTGGTGCCTTTATCATTTCGTAACGCAACATTGTCTCTTCAAGACACGTGGCAACATCTCGACCCGCGTTTTAAAACTTTTTTGCGCCACTGCCCCTTTACCAATTTGGAACCTACCACCTTTGTACACGTGCCTCTCACATGACAAATTTCCAATAATAAAGAAACACGATTTGATAATGGGACCCACTTTCCCCCGCCACGCGTTTTTAATCGAACGGTTCGCAGCTGAAGAAGAATCCAGAACCTTCTCGATCCTTTCTTTGGTTGGTCCAAACCATCAAACACGCAGATCACAGTAGTCAGCATAAAAAAACACAAACCGATAAATCCCGAGATTTTTATCAAATCATTCCCGAAACTCTCCTAATCATACAAAACCCTAACCCTACTCTACTCTACTCTCATCGAAACCCTAGAAGAAGAAGAAAAGAGGGGGGTGTGAAAGATCAAAAAATGGGGGTTGATTATTACAACATGTTGAAGGTTGGCCGGAATTCAACCGACGATGACCTGAAAAAGGCTTACCGGCGATTAGCAATGAGGTGGCATCCAGACAAAAACCCTAACAACAAAAAAGAAGCAGAGGCGAAATTTAAGCAGATCTCAGAGGCTTATGATGTTCTAAGCGATCCTCAAAAGCGTCAAATCTATGATCAGTATGGAGAAGAAGGACTCCAATTAGGGCTATTTCCGACGGCACCGGAGGCCGGTGTCGGTGCCGGTGATCCTGCCGGAGGTCGGTTTAGGAATGCTGAAGATATTTTTGCTGAGGTTTTTGGAAGAGGGGGGAGGAATTTTAGCTTTTTTAGGCCTTCTAATGGTGATCCTAGTGGTCCGCTTAAGGCGGCGCCTGTGGAGAATAAGTTGCCTTGTTCTTTGGAGGAGTTGTATTCGGGTTCGAAGAGGAAGATGAAGATTTCGAGGGATATTATTGATGTTTATGGGTGAGTTCTTTGTTTTGATCTTTTTTTTTGTTTGTTTGTTTGAAAGTGTTTTGGGGGTCAATTGTGTGGTTTTTTTTTTATTGGGGAATGTTTGTTTGTTTTGAGTAATTGCTGGCTTTTTTCTCTAGGGTTTTTGTATTTCTTGATTTCTTTTCTTTTTATTGATTGGTATAGGTTATTGATGTTTCTAGTTTATGATATGGTTGCCTTGGTGTTTTGATTGTTATGGGTAATTGAGAATTCTACCTTAGGATATGGGTTTCATGTTGAATTTGATTTTGTTAATCAAAATACTGACTGATAATGATTTGGAAATTTTTTGGATATGCCAACTTGATAAAAACAATGATATCAAAGTGATGTAGTTCCTTCTCAAACTCTGGCTATGTTCTCCTTTATGATGGTTGAATTCTAGCTTAGGCTGCTGTTGATCAGCCCTCTTTGAATAACAGTCTTAAGAGATATCTTGATAGAGCCTTGTGCGTCTAGTGCCACCTTGATAAGAACGGTATGAGAATTTGCCTCGTGGTGTTTAATTGGTTCCATGCCTGAGGTTGCTATTTGATATAAGCTCTGAGTCTTTTAAGTATAGCATCAATTTTGTTATTGACCTTAGTATTCTCTGATAAGATTTCTGGGTACACCAGCTTTTATGTCAGCACATGCATATGTACCTAAACTTAGTTATATGATTCCTCATCCACATGTATTTTTGGGCTTGAGTGCATGTCCTTAGATTTTTGCAACTGGTAGATACATAAAACATACCTTGTGATATTTGTACTATTTCACCTATAAAATCCCTTTATGGTTTAATAATAAAACGAAAAATCCTTTTTAAAAAAAAAATATTTGTGCTATTTCATCGCTTTTCAGTTTAGTTTTGCATCTTATTAATATTTTGTGATCAATGGTTTGGTTAACAAAGAGGTACGGGCAGACCGAAAACAACTTGTGTAAAAACAGTGAGGAAAGACTTGAGGGCTAGGAGCATAACAGAGAGCATGACCTTGGATAGGATAGAATGGAAGAAAATGATCCATGTAGACGAACCCAACTAGTGTCTGGAGTAGGCTTAGTCAATTTGAGCCGGGTAGATCCTTTCACCTTCTTTATGAAAATTTTCTAAAGGATTCATTAGCCGACCCCAACTAGTTTGGGACAAAGGCTTAATTGAGTTGAGTTGAGTTATGATCTATGGTTTGGTTAAAAAAGAGCAAGAAACTAAAATTGGAAATTTCTTACAAGATTTTTCACGTTTTTCTAGCTCTCCCACATTTGTGCTACAGAACATCAATTTCTCATTGTTCTCACTCCAATGGCCTTCCTAACTTGGGATGCTGCATGCATCACATTGATATAAATGCTAGGAAAGAAGTTTTTCCATTTCCACCACATCAGTCTGGTGGCCTGACACCATCCTGTTTCGGTGCATGATTCTCCGAGGCTAGTTGCTCAATCGTATGCCCCAGGATAAAGACTCTTTGTTTTTTTTTTCCTCCAATTTCTAAATCCACTAACTCGAATATAGACAACTATTGAGTTCATGAGTAATCCATCCTCGAAATTTTAGGCTTTCCCCTCAGAGTAGAGAATTGGTATTTAGACTCCTTGATTTGATTCCAGTCATGCCTTTCAAAACTTCCAAGCGTGTTACAGTCAGGTAGCCAGGTTGTTCTGCATGATCAAAACCAAAATGAACATCTTTACAGCATTAGCTTCTGAGTTAAAATTGCAGAAAACTCTACATTGATACCCTCAATAAACATAAAGAGCCACCAGTGATTCACCCATTCATATGTTTCCCAAAAAATCCTAGTTCTGTCAATACTTTGCATATGCGAAATGGTGAATCCCTTTCCAACAACTTTAACTCCCCGTGTAATGTTTTGCACCATATTTTGATGGATAAGTTTTCTAATAGCCTGGGTTTGAATTTGCACAGAAAGGAAGATGGCAGTTAAATCTTACTCGACATCCGTCCAGGTGATAAATATATATACAATGTTTGATAAAGGTTATAAGGAATATGTCAGATTTCAGGGCCTTCTGTTGGCTGGCAACTGCGATTTGAAGCTGCTTCACTGAACCATTCCATTGACAAAAATGTAAATCAAGGTGCCTTCTTTCCTAACGTGGGAGCATTTTTAAACTTCCTTCCCTCAACAAATTCTAGCTACATCAATTAAAGTAGAGATTTTGGAAGGTGCCACCTCTTTCTTGCCTCCACCAGAAAGTTGGTAAGCTCCTGTTTTGAAATGAAAGAATTGGGATCAGTAATAGCGGATGAAAGCAGGTAGTTTTAGTTAACAGAGTTTTAGGAGAGGTGCTATTAGTGTATTCCTTTAAGGTTTTGACCTAGAGATGTGTGGTGTTGGGATTTTCGGTAAAAATAGGAGACTGAACAATTTGCCTTATGATGACATTATAAACAGGGTATGTCATTTTAGTCGGATAACTTTTACCGTGGTAAAGGATGTACTGTTTAGAGTTGATCAAAGGCTGCGAAAAGGAACAGTTTTAACAGATGAAATGGGATTTGCAAAAGCATAATCAGTCTGAACAAAAAAGTTTCGAGTACATTATGATAAAAACCTCATATATGAGGTTGTTCATTGTACTTGAGTGGTATTTACAACAGTTTTTTTTTATAACGATGATAAATTTTATTAGAAGGAGAAAAGGCCATGGCTGAGGTGGTCAATACCAGGAGAGAAAAGAAAGAGCAACCGGTGACAAAATGCGCTACAAAGTAGGGGCTATTGAAATGTCTTTTTTTCCCAAGTTCCTCTAAGTATTCATGTGGAGGCTTATCCATTGTCATTCTAGGGGATATCTGAAGGATGATGATACAGCCATGACACAAAATGTGAAAAAATAATAAATAGGTGCCGAAACTGACCCTCGGAAAAGCGCGTGCTGTGGGGCGTTACTTGTTCCTAATGGCTGAAGCTCCATCAAATCCAAGGATACGTGAGGAAGGGTTGCGATTCTTACAGAAGAGGAGATGATTGGGGATTAGTGAACTCCTTCGAGGTGCTTCTCCCACCTTACATTAGACGGAGGAGGAATAAAATTTGGTTGCATAATATGCTAGGCTTGCCTCTTGGCGTATGCACTTTGGAAGAAAATAATTTGAAGAGATATTCTGTGCTTCCTTATTTTAGGGATTTCGGATGTCCATAGGGATAAGATTACATTTAAGCTTTATTGATTCCCAGGGACTCAATTACACTATTGAGAGCTGAAATTAGTCTCTCTCTTCCTTCTGAAAAAAATAATGCCTATAGGACATTATGCTGGGAAGAAACAAAATTTACTCTTCTTTCTGAAAATTAATACTCACTGGACCTTAAGCTGGGAAGAAGCAAAGATTGTACTTTCAGTATTGAATTCACTGCCATGCACATTACTTTCATCAACAACACTAAAAGAGGATAGTTAGTACTCAGTTCCAAGCCTTCTATCTATACCTTTGTACTATTTACTTAGTATACGGAATTCTCATATATGCTGATTTTCTACAATAATTTGATGAGGAACCAAGCTGTCTTGACGATCTAAAATTAAAGTTTTAATTCATAACATTTTCAAAATAAAAAGTTTTAATCCATAGGGAAACTCATTTTTGAAATACTGAAAAACCGTTTCAATGATGCATTTCTTACCAATAGGTACATGTAAAGGTCCTAATGGTGCCACATGGGTGCTCTTGTTTCCTTTTTTTCGGTGGTGAGTAGGCGGCTTAAGTTATTGGTGTAGGCAATTCCTGCTCATGTAGATAGTTATGGCTTTACCATACTAAAGTTTGTATATGGTATAAATATTCCATATCTTGCAAATGTGAGTCTAAAATGAAATAAACAACCACATGTATGTCGAGTTTACAAAGAAGATAGGATCAAGTTCCGGAATGATAGATGGTGCTTAGCGGAAACCTTAAGGGTGATGTTTTCTAACCTGTATGTCATGGCCAGTGATAAAGATACCTTTGTTCAGGATTGCTTAGTCAGGGAGGAGGGTCGGGCCTCTTAGAATCTTAATTTCAGGTGAAACTTTTTTTGACAGAGATTTGGCGTCTGGCTCTTCTCCTGTCTAGTCTGGACTTCTGCTACATTAACAAGATGGGCAGAGACAAAAAGGTTTGGACTTTGGATCTAGGACTCATCTGGGGTATTTAGGGTCAAATCTTTCTACCATCACATTATTCTTAGCCCTTCTTACTCGCATTTGATTAGAGTTTGCCACACCCCTGCATCTCCTAGAGTTTATGCGTTTGGTTGGACTGCTTTCCGGAAAAGATTTTGACGGTCGACCACCTGTGCAACCACAATTTTCTTATTATTGACCACTCTGCTCTTTGTGTGGAGGCTGGCGAAGCAGTTGATCATTTGTTTCTCCATTGCAAGTTTGCTAGAGATGTTTAGAGCCGTATTCTCAATATGTTTGGGGTGTCCTAGGTGTTCCCTACTCGGTTGGCCGAGTTACTGTATTGCTGGTCTTATATGCCTTGCCTTGGAGCTGTACGTGTTCAAGTAGACATCTCTTCTCATTCCTCTCACCACTGTTCTTGTAGTTAACATTGTTGGCATAGTGGCTGGTGTTTCATGTGCAATAAAAAGTGGGTACCTCGTGGGCTCCACTTTTCAGGAAGCTCTTCTTTGCCATATGGGTCAATGTCCATGTGTAACCTTTCCTCAGAGGTCTGCTGGGCCTGCAAAACCGCATGCCTACTATTGTTATCGTCTGGTCAATCCTGCTTGCTTCCATCTTCTCCCTGCTGGGGTACAGATTGATCCTTTTACCTCTTCTACCCAAAAATCTGAAGCGGCCAATGTGGTATAAGTGATGGTTTACCAGCTAACCAATTTCTCCCTCCCTCTCTCCCTTCTCATTATGTAAATAACTAAATAGAGAAAACCCATTTCAGGATCAGGTAGCTTGAATTAGCAGCTAAATAAATTTGAGTGTTGAGGACATTTGGTTGGGTCTTTTGTTTTCTGTTCATTCCCTTAATGAGTGTACTTTTGTTGAGCATTACGTAAGTGTTTGATGATTCAACTTGTGGACATATAGAAACATTCCTTATTTTCTGTTGGTTGAAATTGTACCTTCACTGTTAAAAGCTTGGATATTTCCCAAAAAAAATTAAAAGCTTGGATATTTCCCAAAATAAAAATAAAAATACCATCACTGTTTTGATTGGATGCTGATAAAGTTCAACCCTAGGCCCCAGCACAGATTTTCTAGGACATTTCTTCTTCTTATTTGAAAGGCAAAGACTTTATGAGATAATTCTACTTTTTATTTTATGTTTTTTTTAAGACACTGGCAATTCTCTTGCAGTAAATCAACGACTGTGGAGGAGGTCTTGACCATTTCTGTCAAGCCTGGTTGGAAGAAGGGCACAAAAATCACTTTTCCTGAGAAGGGTCACGAACAACCTAATGTTATTCCCGCGGATCTCATCTTTGTCATAGAAGAGAAGCCCCATGCAATTTACAAAAGGGATGGGAATGACCTGGTGGTCAACTGGCGGATACCATTGGTGGAGGCTCTTACAGGGACGACAATCAACCTAACGACTCTCGACAAAAGGACTCTGTCAATACCTGTAACAGATATTGTTAAACCAGGTTATGAGATGGTGGTAGCGAATGAAGGGATGCCGATTGCAAAGGAACCTGGGAAAAAGGGAAACCTAAAAATTAAGTTTGATATCAAATTCCCATCGAGGCTCACTGCTGAACAGATGTCTAGTCTGAGGCGGCTTTTGGGGGGTTGATGGAGGGTTTGTGGTGTTCTTTCAATGGCTGATGGTAGTGCGAATCTTCTGCTATTAAAGAACAACACGCCTATGAGAAAGACGAGGCTGTTGTCACTGTTGTTGGGGCACTTCATTGTCATTTTGGATGTATATAATCTATACAGATATCTATATTTGTTTGTAATCCAGTGAATTAAGGTGACGGGTTTAGGGAGAAGAAAGAAGAACAGAAGAGTGACAAGGGCAGTAGAATTTGGTCAGTTAGGCTCTCTGTGCTTCTCTGCAATTCACAAACTGCAAACCGTTTTTGGCTGGTAATGAAGTTGTAAGTATGGATAATTGCAAGGCAGGGATGGAACCGGGGATCAGCTTTATATATTACTAATCTTCTACTTTTGACTGCTAGGTAGCCATATTTATAATTTGAATAGGGAACCTGCTCTGGAAAATCAATGTCTCATTCATTTCCATGCCTAAGTACTGTAATGTCTTCCTTTTATTTATTCAGAAAACTTAATAGTTCTGCTCTCACATGGTCCTCACCAATTGGATTTTACATTAGATGTTTCTGGTTCTTTATTTTCCCCTTCAATACTCCTTAAAATGAAGTACCTATCTGGTTTTCTATTTGGCACAACTCCAAGAAGAACTGTCGTGGCATTGTTTTTGGAAAGCAATCAAGATTGCTACACTGCTCGACCACTATATTGGTTTGCCTGCTTGATATCCACCGAGTGTATGTATGGCCTGTTTGTGCTGTCTGTCCATCTCGCACCAATTGAACAATCCTGGCCGTGGGACACTTCCTAAGCCGTGGGTCATGGGGATTTTAGTTTGATATTTCGACTTGTTTGGTAATCTTTCTCCAGGGTGGTTCTGTGCCGCTTTTGCTCGAGAGAATTGAAAGTGGCCCAGGATGGCATTTGGTTAGAAGACAGCAAGAAATTTTGTTCCAAAAGCTCATTTCAGGTGCCGGAAAGTTTTCTCTTCGGTGCTGACTGCAGGAACATTTTTGAGATTCCTCTTTACAGAAATGGAATCGGGAGAATGGTTACTATACATGCGCACAACTGCCTTAATAATTCACATACAATACAAAAGTTAGGTACTCATGGTGTAAACTATAAAATTAGACCCTTTTTTATTCCGTTCTCTCATTCTCAACACAAAAACAAAGAATTACGCCGGAGAAGTTTCTGAGCATTTCACAGATGATGTGTATATCTCACAACAAATTGTTACTTATTTAAAAGGTAATCGGTATGCTTACCTACGCTAGGGAAACTTGAGTTTTATGCAACTTGAACCCGCCATTAGTTATTAGAGCACATACTGCTTAATTAATGATGATTTTTTCAGATAAATTTTTAGGGAGATGATATTTTCACCCCTCTGCAGTACACATTCGCCCCCTTATAACGTGAACAGTGGGCAACTTTAACCCTCTTTGACCTCAAATGCGTACTGCAGAGGGGTGAAAATACCTCTCCCAATTTTTATTCAATGATCATATGGCCATGTGTTACCATGAAGATAAAATCTAATCACTATCAAATCTTGATCCAATGATCATCAGACATGGCACACAGGATTCGATCATATACAATTTAATCAAGATGAAAATGATTCATCGTCAGATCAACATTTGATGGGCATCAAGGCTCATAAGATTTGATCCCACCATGATGAGGTCACGGTCCACAACTTGCAACCGTTAGATTGCAGAATATTTAAATTCGTCAATTCCTGCCCTGAAAAGCTTAACAAGAATTTAGACTAAAAGATTTTTAACCTCAGTGTTAACGCATTTGGAAATTTAGACAAGAATCTTGCAGCCCTCGCATAGACCCTGGTTAAAATTCATAAACTGCACGCACAGACCTGCTGTTGCCCTGCCAATCTCTTCTTCCACTGATCCAACTCTTCATAACTGTCTAGAGTTGGTTTCATTTTGTTTTCACAGGCACCCGCATCTTCTGCATATTCTCTACGTCCTATTCTCTGCTACCTGCACAATATAGTCATGGGGAAGTTCCATACAGAGAAAATGAATTCTTGGGGGAAGGTCAAATCAAGCTTGTCTTGACTTAGAGAAAGTTGGTTATAGACTAGGAGTTCAAGTATCCACATCCATTCATTTTTTTTCAATTTCATGCAATCAAGCCTGTCATTTACTTGAAGAAAGTAAAACAACCAAAGGAATTCTGAGATGGATGATAAACCTAGCTTGAGGTGTTTTTTTGCTATCTATCAATTGGGATGATATGCTCCCTTTGTTTCAACTACAAAATAATCAGGGAGGAGGAGATGCATTTTTGGAAACGTTCAACTTCCATATGCTTCCAGAGACCAATGTTTCTTCCCTAACAACAAAGCTAGCATACTAACCAGATGCCTACCTAAGCAACCAAAAGCAAAACACCACCTTGAAAACTAAGACCCACTTGACTCCACTTCAGCAGGGGCATCGCCACCATGATCGTTGATGTACAACATCGTTGTTGGACCAGCATGCCTACCACCACCCCCTCCCCTTGCATAATTTGCATTATAATAATTTCTCGGATAATAATTTCCAGGCTCGTAATACTGGCTGCGACCATTCTGATAGTTGCCACCACCCCTGCTGCCACGACCGCCACGACTGTTTGGGTAACCACCTCTACGGCCACCACCACGTGCACCCCCTCTTTGGTTCTGGTATGTCTTACGTGGAACGTGCTGTTGTTCCTTTGTCTCTGCATTACCCACCTCATTCTGCTCCTCCATATCAGGTTGAGGTTCGGATAGGTCCTCCTGTTGAGCCGAAATGACATCTCCAGCAGGATCAAGGGTGTCTAACTCATCCTGAATAGTCAAAATTCCACTGCCATAAGCTAAATGAAACAATGAGGCAAAGAATACTATAGAGACTCAAGGAAACAAAATGGCACCTTAGTAAGTCCCTCGACAGAATTTGATTGATCAACAACAGTGTCCTTTCCCTTAAAATCTGCAACTTCTTCAACCTGCCAAAACATGTAGAGTTGGGAATCAGAGGTCAAGATACAGTAGAGACAAAACTATCACTAAATGTGAAAAAGAAATGCATAGTTAAATAAACAAGACAATCTCAAGATGTAATTTTCCTAAGAAATACCACAGTCCAACATTGCTCGTCAATGAAGAGGTAAATGTCACTCAGACCAAACTCATTATTGCCAACTGTTTCCTTTTATCCTTCTTCTCAGAATAACTTTCATGTTCTTTAGTTTGAGACCATCCCAAAGATTCAGGAAACCGTGCTGATCGTATCTGATGGTAATTTAAATTTAAATTTCATCCAATCAGAACCCATTTTGGCAATTTTTTGCAGTGATTTCTGTCATACCAGCATGTCTTCAACCATACAGTCCAAAAGATTAACTCCAAAACTGACCTTAATTGATTACGACAGACTGCAACTGCCCCTGATAAGTTGGAATAACCACAAAGTACTTTACTACTGCCCATGCATAATTTCAGAAGAGAACTTAACATATTCATCAGAAACTTTCTTGGGGAAAATTCAGGAAAATAATTAAAAACTACTCTAATGAACGAAGGTTTGAAATTTCATGCCTTTTTCCTAACAGTATAACATGATAGGATGTTAAGACAGGGAAGGATAAAAATATGAGTTACAATACCCATATATTACAGCCGAGTACACCCACTATCAGTTAAGACTTATAGCATCAGAAAGCAACAGACACACGATGGTTGCTTGGCTGGGGAAAATATTCTTTATTCTGGGTCCAATATTTTTTCTAATTATTGGAATTTCATATGTTTTCATGATTCTTCTAGTTCTCAGCACCTCAATATTCAGGAGTATGCAAATTGGATTCGGGATCGACTAGCGAAACCAGGAGAACCTCTCAATAAAAGGTGAAGCTTGCCTTAGGGTTCATACATTTATTGAAGATGCTTGCAGAGGCCCTTTATCTCTTCCATTCCTTTGCATCAGCTACCTAATCCATTATTTATTCTTCTGGATTACAAAAGCTAGTCTTACGGCCTCATTGCATATCACCAAATTGGCTGTTATTTGCAATAAGGTTATCTTCTTCAAATTTATTGCTGACTCATGTGTCCTACCGTGTCCGACACGACATGCATGTCCACACGTGTCGACACTCCTTTGCACACTTTTACTTGTATTGCTGGAAGTGTTAGACTTAATGTGGGTGTGTGGACATGTTTTGGTACCGTGTCAAGTGTGACATTCTGTTTTTTTATTGAATATTGTGTTTACCTCATTTAGACAACTCGTATCCATGTCGAAACTGGACACACGAATCCATATCCACATATACTTTCCATTTTAGCCGTGTCCCCATTTCTAAAGTTTAGGGGTTTGCCGTGTCCGACACTCCGTGTTTGTGTCGACACGCGACACTTGTGTCCGTGTCCACAAATCGTAGGTTATCTTAAGTTAATATTATTTGATGATGGGCTATTGAGGCCACTTTGGAACCATGAACTAAGATAGATATAGTAAAAGCATTATAACCATTATCATTAAAAAAAAAAGTATTAAAACCATTATTTGCAAATAATAGCATATGCAAATAAGATTATACAAAAATAATTTTTAAAGGGTAAGAAGTGCTTAGTGTCAGTTACCCATATTAGGACCTAGTTGTCAGATAAAAATCATACAGTCTCACTGCAAACCATGCAACTTACTTTCACACCACTGCAAACCATGCAACTTAATTTCACACCTTGTGACTAAAACTCAACTGAACAAGATTCTGTTGAGACTCAAGCTGTTTCTAATGTTTCATTCAAGTCACCAAGTGTTAAGGAGGAGTCCAGGTACTCTTACACTACTTAGTTTTACTTCTTCCTGTTACTCCCTCAAAAGTCAATACTCTAGACCTATTTGATTTGGAGACATTATCTGTGGTTAATCTTGAAATTTGTGTCCCTTTATTCAAACCACCATCCAGCATGCTTTTCTTGCCGCAATCATTTTGAGGCCTTGAGGGACATCTCGAAGAGATCTAGTGTCCAAATGGCAAAAGATTTCAACAGAGTGTTTATGTGGCTGTAAAGATACAAGATACAACCTCCCGTGGGGAAAGACGAGTAGTAGAGGCATATCAGAAAAGGATAGGCTGTAATTATAGTGGTGGTAGAGTTACTTCAGCGGTATAAACATCTTTAAAATTCTACTTACAAAATTGAATGGGAACGCCAAGGGATTCATCAAAATGTTAGTGCAGCTCAATGAAAACAAAGAAAACACAATAAATGAAACAAAATAGCATACAGAAGTATATGTACAGCACATTTTAGAATGTAGCATTGTAATGTACCCTAATAACAAAGAAAACAATTTATTTGGGTTTGGAAGGGACCATGTGGAACTCCTATGATATGTGGAAACGGATTCGTGTGTCGAGTGTCAATACGGATATGAGGCGTCTGACACTGCAACCCCTAAAAATCTAGAAACGGGGACTCGCCCATACACATGCTTACATATAAAATTAGTAATTGCTAATCACAATTTAAAAGAAAATAAATATTGGCAATGTAGCATTCTAATGGACTCTAATAACAAAGAAAACAGTTTATTTGGGTTTGGAAGGGACCATGTAAACTCCTACGACACATGCATACATACAAATTACTGATTAGCTGTCATAATTTAAAACAAAATAAATACGGTATTCATTTAACAAGCTAATAAATCATGATTAAGAAACTATGTCTCAAAGAAATATGAGAAATCAAATAAAATTGCATTCACTAATCTAATATAGTTATCTTCAGTTCTTCACTCCAATATGCATCGAGAAAGAAAGAACTAAAGGATACAATGAATATAATATTGGAAGAAGTGTTTGTTTAGTGTTTTAGGTTTAGGGGAGGGAAGATAACAAATATTAGTGAAAGAAGAGTGCCCGCTTGACATTGTAGTATTTCACTTGACATTGTACAAAAACGTCTAGACGTGCCCGCTTTAAGTTTGACAGTTCCAATATGTTTACAAGTGTCGAAAGGAGTGTCAATACATGTCGACACGCTGCTGAAAATTCAAAGTGTTGACTTGATCATAGAACTCTAACAGAGGATTAGCGTGAGACTATAACTGAAGTTTACGAACATATAAATCTACTCCTATGCATAAGTTAGTTACACCAAAACCATAAACCACCTTTTTATTTTGGAATGGAATTTCACTCAATGCAGCAAAAAAGCTTTTGTCTTCCTCCTAGGGTATAGAAGATTTCAAGCAAACCCACACAAATGATGAATTGGTCTAGTTTTGTAGGTCGATAACCATAGACGAGCTTGGGAGTATTAGGAATCTTGATTCCTCGAAAATTGATTCGGAAACGGACTTTTGGGAATCCCGTTTCAGAAACGTGGGAAACGCGAATCCACTCTATGGGAAGTTCGATTCCCACTCTATGGGAAACGCGTATCCCACTCTGTGGGAAGTGCATTTCGTATCTGCCCTCCTTGTCTCTTGTTAGTCCTCTTCTCTTCCTCTTCTTAGTATTTACATGTAATGTCATTTAAGTACTTAAGATTTACATGCAAATAAGGGAATAACCCACATTTGAATAAATTAAAAACAGTTTCAAGACTCAAATCTAAAAGGATAAAAAGTCAACTTTCCAGTTACAGTACAAAATTCGAAAAAAAAAAAAAACGAGTAGGGTCAAAATCTTAACTTCCAAACGATGGGGTATTTTCAATTTCTAAAATTCATAAATTATATCATGTCCAAACATTATTAAATCTCAAAAGTCAAGTAAAAAAAATCTCATAATTTTTTTTTAAAATTTTCTTCTTGTCAAGCACTAGTCAACGCATTGGTCAACACAGGCATTCGAGCTAATGGTGATTTTCCTTTAAGTAAATGTTGCATCTTTTAATAAAAAGTATTTTTTTTAATATTTGGTTCATATAATTATTTCGTATATTTTTTTTAGTAATTATTTTTAAATATTTAATGATTAAAAAAAATTCTCTGACCCTTTCCGCTTCCCGCTTCCCACCTTCCTGCCCGCTTCCCGCTCTGGCAACCTTGCAAAGGATACATTAACGACCAGTGGCCAGAGAGATATGGGAGGAACTCACATGTCATGAACTTTCAGGTTTATCATCCAAAAGGGATGCTATCATCAAATCAGTTGATGCATCTATTTACGAGAAAAATGGAGTATTACTACAAGAAGATCAAATAGGTAATACAAGGAATTAAGACGACCAAACTTCAAATGGATTTGCTAGCGTCCATCGCAGAAGGCATTTCGTGGATGGTCTGTTGCATTTGAGAGCAGCCACACAGTGAATGAAGACAAAATCTGCTGAAAAGTGAGCCTGCGCAAAATGCCTTATGTGATGGACACTAGCAAATCCCAAGTTCAAATATCATTTAAATCGATGAAATTTAATTGATTTGATACGGTTTAATAAATGGAATGCAAATCATCGGAGTAATGATTTATTATTGATTAAGAAGCCCAGTATCTATTTGATTAGCAATCCTTCAATGCAACTACATCAGCACATGCATCCTAACTTGTGGTGTTGAGTTTTTTTCAGTATTGTTATAGATTTTGTTCTTTTAACTACTATGAAAAAATCTTGAAGGTGCAGTCAAGATTCAAGTTGACACCTTCAAGCCAATGAGTATGAACTTTATACGATTATAGGACAGAAGCACTAGGCATGTCCTTGTGCGTTTCTATGGCAAGTTAGTGGCTATGCCCTTACCTATAAGCTACAAGCAACATTAAAGACCTGCACTCAGTCCCCATCGGTCTATGGATTTAAGCATCTTCCACACTAAAATATGATATGTGCCAAATGATGAACAAAGTGCATGCATGAACCAAATATAAATTGGTAAATAGCATACAAATTACAACCTTGAAACATGTAGAATCTGTAGATCAACCATAATATCAACTAATTTTTACAGAATCAAAGATAATAGTCACACTACAAAGAAGTCTTCTTGAATTCAACATGCGTTCAAGTGTTGAAAACCGGTTTTATAGACTTGTCCGTTCAAGCATCAACATGACAGCATCAACATGACTAGGAGATCCACTACAAATGAACCCAATATGTTGGAGCAGGTTGTGTTGGTCTGGTTGTGGTTTGCCTAATTCACAAATCAAATTTTTTCCTATTCTAATTGATCTTTCTAAGTTGTTAATTGTTTAGATTATAATTGTTAACTTCTATGGTATATTTTTAGGGAAATGATAAATGCGCCCCTTTTCCTCACCAGGGACACCCAGCAGCAGTGTATCAATGACTGCAGAGGGGCTGATGTACTTCCCGTCAGAAGTATTCAATGGATTTGATTTCCACGTACACTGCAGTTGGGTGTCCCCGGTGATGAAAAAGGGCGCATCTATCATTTCCCTATTTTTAATATAATAATACTGTATATTTTATAACAATAATATGGTTGTAAGTTGTAATATTTTTGGATTCGAATCTAAACTTCACAGCATAAGTAAATTTATTTAACCAAGAGGTTAATGAGGTGATGCTTTCTAAGTACTAAGTAGTTGGTAAAAAAAATAAGTCAGGGACTATTTGAGTTTTAAAAGAATAGCGAATTACACTACAGACAAGGCAACGCTAGTTCAACTTCAAACATTAAGTGCCTTCCTGTTAGAAATAATACATAGATATGTAATGTTAATAGAAGATATGTTATTAGCTGTTTTCTTCCGTATATATCACTACAATAGGGTTGTGATCATTATCTTAATACAATCAAACTCCAGAAACAGCTGGCCTCTCCTCTTGCTCCGTTTTCTTTCTTCTCCCTCTCAATCTACATCACATTCACACTGATTGTACATGGTATTAGAGCAAAGCTGGAAAAGATCCAAAGAAGATCTTCATTCAACTCAATAGAAGTATCTCACCCATATCTTGAAATCACCAGCTCCTAATTTCTTTTTTTCTCTTCCAATTTGAAGTCTAGTTCTTCCTATTTTATCCTCTCAACTCTTCAAAACCCTAGGTTTCCACTTTATATACTTTCTTCCTATTCTATGAATTTATTTTCTCAATGCCATATTTCATTTATTTGAAACCCTATCTAAACACACATTTCATCGATCTGCAACACTAGCCTACAATATTTGAAATCCAAGCAATGCTCTATTTTCTTCTTATTCTTTTGGAAAACCCTATCTCATTCATACTTCCCTTGAAAAACCGCTTCTCTATTTGAAATCCTAGCCCTGAACAGATATTTTCTCTCTTTCTACAAATACCTCCCTTTGGCCATACTTATTTTATTATTCACAATTTCACTCTTTCTAGAAATCCCTCCCTTTGGCCATACTTATTTCAGGGAAATGTTATCAGCACTACTGTATTTTGATGAGGGCACTCCTCACTTTATTAAAAATACGGTATGGCCCACACCATAGGATGATCCAGACCATCCATTAGATGGGCCACAGCCTAGCCCCAAAAATTATTTCCATAGGTTGATCCTAACCCTCCGATCTATAGAGGGTTAGGAACTTAGGATCAACCCTCTAACATTCAGATCTATAGAGGGTTAGGATCAACCCTCTCACATTTAGATTAAATATTGCCTAGTATGTATCAAACCTTGCCTAGCATGTATCAAACCTTTGGAAGGGCAATATGGAAAAACATGTGTGTTTCCTTGACTATCCTAATCTATTTTATATTATAATCATACAGATTTCATATTTATGTTATAAACATTGTATTTAGATATATGGTAATTGAAAATGCACCACACCCCAGATGCAATCAATTTTGCACATGGAAGCCATTGTTTTTCCTAAAAGAGGCAACCTGTTTGGTTCCTACTAAGTCGCGGTCCCAACTATGAAACCATTTTCACTGAGGGATGTTGTCCATCCACACAGCATTCCTCTTGTATTTGTTATTTAATTTTATTTCTCATAATTTCTTCCTAATGTTTCTAGTGTTTATAATTCTTTTCAGGCAGAAGAGCTCGCATCTTATTCAATACATACACTACCAAATTATATGTGTATATATATGTATATATACATGTGTGTAGTGTATTGTATATGTATCAGTTTTTGGGTAGCTGATAGTGCGCAAATACCACCATTATTTATCCTAGTTAACTAGGTGATACTTTGAAAATGATCATGTGATCATGGGCTCAAATTACACCATGGGAAAGGAATGAAAAATCGCAACAAACAGCATAGATATAATACCTTTAAAGGGATCAGATTCAACCAAAATGTCACATATTTCGCACATCAGTCCATGCTCTACAGTAAACTACCAAGCTTTGCACCAAGCATATGCAGACTAGAACAAAATTCTGAAGTTACCGCCTCTTTGTTCAAAGAGAACTCAAGATGAATTGAGCCCCCGAGTTTCTAGAATACACTAGAATGCTAAAACCATTAAACAATAGGGCCACAGAAAATGCAAATGATGACATTAGTCACTTGGAAACTAGTTTCACAACAAAAGCAACCTATTAACATCAAAAATGAAACTTCTACCCCCAAAAAATATATATTTGAAATAAGTCAACCCTCAACTGGAGAAAAGAACTGCTTATATGAGCTCCTACATATAAAATATGTTGTCTTCTATAGACTCCTCTGGATTGTTATGGCAAGAGTCCTCTAAATCCATGTTATTAACAGGAGAAAAGTTTTAGCTTCTTCTCTGTTAATCAGTCTATAGAAAAGTAATGAAAATAAGCACAGTCCCAAATATCCTTAGCAATGCTAAAATGGAATAACACTATTGTAATCTGTAAAGATTAACAAAAAAATCACAATGTGTGCAACAAAAAAACATAATGCAGCTACTTAAAAAGCACATCAATAATGACATAAAATGAAGTTAACGCTAAAAAAGCCATATGTATAGCCACAACAAAAATCCAAACACAATGAGCACATTCATAAATCTGATCAAACAAGTTAAAAGAAAAACTAAGAAGTCACAAGCTCTGTAGATTTAAACCACTACAAGAGACTAGAATATCAACATCTAAAATCACTTTTACTGAGAGATTGAAACATGTCCTTAAATTAGGAACCAACAATAATTAAACACAGATTAAGGTTTCACTAAATAAGTCGATCTTCTAGCTTAAGAATATCCGATCCAAGACTACTTGAGATGAGATAAAAGTTTCACCTTTTGCTGATATTCGGCTGCCAATGCACCTTCTGTCTGGATACCTAGATCAGTCACCGTGGAGGATTCTTGCACAGATACCTGAGAAGAAGCATACTAGAAGGATAAAAAACTGCTACTTTATATAGAGACATCGAACCAGCCCAACCAAAAATTAAAGCTGTATGCATTATATGGACAGAAAGCAACCAACTGGGATCATTCAATACAACCTTATGAAAATTGATACCAAGACAATTAGACAAACCCATGGAAATACCCCAAAACTATGCAACTTTATTGCATTTGTGCACAGATACCTGAGAAGAAGCATATTTCCCCGCAGCCGCTGCCACATCAACCGGAGCTTTCATCTCCGGCGTTGTCGTAAAATAATCCGACGCAAGTATCTTGTTCAGCCGCTCTCTCAATCCCGCATCTACAAATCAAAACATAGATTAAAAAAAAAAAATCACTAACTCACCCAATTATTTCTTCAAAAATTTCATAAATACGAAATGGGGCAAAGGGTTGGGACAATACAAGTAACAGCAGCACCAGGTTGAATTGGGTGATCCGAATTCTCGAGCCAGAGCTTGGCATGCTGGACGCAACTTCGAAGGGCGTTCTTGTGAGAAAGACTAGAATGAACTGGTCGAGCCATAACCAAACCCCCAAGCATAGAAATGAAATCGAGATCAGTCTCTGCAAGAATAACCGTGGCTTCATCAGTCACATAATCGTAAGTCAAACAGCATTCTCTCTCATGTGTTCGCGTAAGCATTGTAGAGGTGAATTCACTCTGAGGCTTAACATCAAACAGGTAGCCGAAGTAGAGGAGATTCAACAGATCTTCAACAGAATCTGAGGTTTTAGTTGGGGGGTCTTCGGATTTGATATTGGCACTATTTTTGGAAGGGTTAGGGTTTTGGTGGGAGAGTGAGAGTTCTTCTTGGAGAGCGAGGGAGAGGGGTTGGCGTAGCTTTTCGTATTCTTCGATGAGGATTGAGACTGAGGGTTTTGAACGGAGGACTTCTTCTTGCTCTTTGTTGAGGGGTTTTCCTTGGGACATGTTTTCTTCCATTTGGAGGATTCGATTGTATTTCTTCTTAAGTGCGCGAAGGCGTTTGTTCATTAGGTTTAAAACTGGGCCTTCTGTTGCTTCTGAGCTCGCCATTTCAAACCCTAACCCTAACTCTCTCTCTGTTTCTCTGGTTGTAGGGTTTTTTATGTGGGAGTACGGTGTGGGAGAGGAAGAAGACGGAGGGGCGTTTGGGATTTTTTAGGGGAAGAGAAGGGTGACTTGATAGAGAATACACTATAGAGGGGCATGATTAATATTCTCCATTATTACTGGGGAGGTCATAAATTTGTCCCCTTTTATTTTTTTGGGCCAGCCTCTTTTAGTGTATTTATGGTTCTTTTTCTACACTAGAAGGGATTGGATCGGGGAAGAAGGGGGATTTACATCCCCTTATTATTATTACAGTGGATTAGATGGGAGTATTCTGATTTTTATATTGGCACTACTTTTATTTTAATATGACAAAATACCCTTGGCAGCTCTATCCATAAATCATGCAATGAGGTATGCTTCCTAATACTTATGTGCTCCAATAGCTTAAAAGTCATGTGAATGTGACTATGTTCCAACATTTGATCATCCAATGTGGATGGTCAAAATTTACCTGTCCAAGTTCAATGGGAAAAATATATTCTGAATAGTAGTACTTTGGAGAGGGAGTGTCCGAGTGTGGTTGATGTTTTTATTGAAGTTTATGTCAAATTCATCACCCTCGAATAAGGGTGCAACTCGGGTCGGAGGTTAAGACAACCCTAACCTAACCCGAGATAGCATTCCCTCAACCCTAACCCAACCCAACCCAACTCGGTCTTGGGTTGAGGTGGTCAACCCTAACCCAACTCATCTAATATGAAATCAGGTCGGGTTGAGTAAGGTTCACCTTGGGCTTAACACAAAAACACAATAACTCAAAGAAAATCAATGTAAAATTAGAGGACGAAGGTCCGTTCAGGTTGGTTCAGGTTGCCAAGGCCTCAACCCTAACCCAACCCGAAATTAAATCGGGTTGGCTTTTCCCAACCCTAACCCTAACCCAACCCAAGGAAATGCCAACCCAACCCAAGGAAATGCCAACCCAACCCAAGCCAAAATCGGGTTGAGCCCGACCCTAGTTGCACCCCTACCCTTGAATATGGATTCTACAAAAAATGTGCTACCAAACAGAATAAAGAAGTATGTTGTCAAATACACTTTCACCGAAAAAATACGTATCATTGTTTTGGCTTTCGTTGAAGTAGAAAAATGTATTTTACAAGGGAGTTTGGTTGATACGTTTATTAAAGTTTATGTCAAATTAACCATCCTTAAATGTGGATTCCACAAAAAATGCGCTACCAAACCCATTCGCTTTCGTTGAAGTATTTCTTGAAAATGTATTTTACAAGGTTTTAGTTGCTTATTTTCATAGAATACTTATTCAGGGGTGGTGAATTTGACACAAGATTTCTTTGGAAAATGACATTCATCCTTATCCCTATGATTTCCCTTTTAATAAAAGTAAAACTGCAACCATATCCTCTCCTCGACCTAAAGAAATTCTTTCACATGACTCCTCTGATGGGTCGCACCATCTCTTTGTCTCTACTCGTTCCAAACGCGGCCCCTCACTAGTTAGCCCTTGCCTCTAAATGCCCAAATCCCAGTGTATATATGTGTGTGTGGTGAGAGTTGATATTGGATAAGTTTATAATCTCTTTACTTTAATAGAAAACCAACGGTCTCAACTTTGTTCTTCAACCCAAGTTAATAATATCTGTAAGTAATTATTTGCCAAATATTTGCCATGTCCTACTATTTTGTTTATTAATAAAAGAAATTTTACTTGAAACATATAATAGGATTACTATCTAAGGTGCTTTGAACTGGTACAACCCGTCGGAATGCATTTTCGATAAAATACAAACCATTGGTATGCCTTCTTCAGGTTTTCCACAAAAATGTAACACTTTGATGGCATTGACAGAGTTATTAAGTACCCAATAATGATTATTGGCCTTGTAGATTAGTGATGTAAGTAGTCAATAGAGAGAAGACAAGCATTGGATTTGACCGGAACTTACCTCGTTGAACAATGGTAAGCAGTGTTTGGTTGCCAACCTCATAGAGCAGTGGTATGAAGTGTCATTACCAATATAAAGAGAAAGAGAAGAGAGAGAAAGAAATAAAAGCATTCCAAGATGTGGATTTTGGCTTGGATTTTATGGCGAACGGACAAGAGTGACACATCAACAGACATGCAATGATTAACTAAGAGACATCCTTAATAATCTCCCGGAATATCAATGATATATTAGAAACCAAACAAGGGTTTTGCTGACATGGCACCCAAATGCCAAGCAAAACCCCTAACCCATCCAGGCTTTTGCCCAACCAAAGACACCCTGGATTTCTGTACAATTGGTCTTGTATTATTCATATGCAAAAATGCCAAATTCCCTTTTTGCTTCTTTTTTTTTGGTTTTTTTGGAAGACAAAAGATATAGGACTTTGTTATGAGTTTTCTTCTGTTCTATTAATTAATTTCACTTTTCTATCTCTCCTTTTTGCTTATTCTTACAAGTTGTGTGCAATTGAAAGAAGTAAAATGAATCAAAGGGCACCTCATAAATGACTGAAACATCATAATAAATTTTTTCCTTTGAATTGGGCTAAAGAGAAAACAAAAGGGAAAAAACCAAAACACCTGATTTCCCAAACTGTGCGATTTCCTTCTCTCATAGCATTGGCAAAAATAACCTTATCCCACCCTCCTACCCCACAAGAACTCATAAAAACTTGCTTGAAAGAGCTCCCTAAGTTTGCAGAGCAGAGCACATTACAAATGTCTAATTATTGCTTTTCACTTTTGCAAACAAAGGGTGTGAAAAAGAACCATACTACCACCCTCTTCTCTTATTTCTGCAGTTCAAACTCTGACCCCATGACTTTTTTTATCTCAATATCAATGAAAAGAAAACTTTTGCCATATAGGGAATTAGATGGAGAAGCCATATTTGCCATATAGGGAATCAGATAGAGAAGCCATGTGGGAGGTTCCAATAAAGTTGACTGTTCGTGATGTGCATATGAATCCTATAATTTCCTTTTTCCCTTTTTCTTACAGTTCATATCTAGTTTTAAATTTTAAATTTTCATCTCAAATTTTGTTTTCTAAGCATGATTTTTTGAAATTAAAGTGGATAACCCTCCTTATGTACCAGTGGTTCGAATTAGCTTAGAGGAAAAAACCCGCCTTATGTACGCTCATTTCCTAAGTGTAAGCTCAATTGGATATTTAGTCAAGATTTTAGTTGGGTTTTTTTTTTTTTTTTTTTCTATTTTGCTTGGTTGATAGTAATTTTAAGCTTGGTTTTTCAACTTCTATTTTCCAAATATTTTTATACGAAAATTTAGTAGGTAAATTGTGCTTCCGTAGCCAGAATTTGCTAACTTTACGCATCCCTTAGCATGGTAAGTTCTTGCTTTATCAGGAAGATCGTATAGAGCTTTTTTCCAAATCGTCCTCTTGATAAAGCAGGCTAGCATCTTGATGAGATAGGAATCCCATGAGGACGGTCCGTCGATTATGGTTAACTTGTAGCTACAATTAACGATGGATAATTGGTCCTCGCACATTGCTCAACCCTTGTTATTCATTTATAGTCATCGTCAATGCATCTAAGGCTCCATCGCTTTGCTAGTGATGTGATTAAGCATACTGATTGGGTTCATCTTGCTGACCATGGGCTATCGGTCTGCATAGGGATTGACCTCTTAATTCATTTACGATCATCATCAATTCATTAATTCATTTACGATTATCGAGCACCCGTATAGGATTATGACGTGGGTCCACTATATTGTTCATGGTTAACCCATGACCATAGCTAACTATAGAACATCTTCTTCTTTTTTTCGCCCGCGGGTCAACCCCCATCATTTATTTATGATCCATATTAATGCATCGAATCGCTACTCTTGTGCTGGATATATGATCAAGCAACTTCATAGGGTTGTAACACGGGTCCACCTTATCGACTACCCCAACTTCATAGGGTTGAACACAAACCCCATCATTCATTTACGACTACCCCTTCACTAAAGATATGATCAAGCCCCCTCATAAGGTTATGTCATGGGTCCTCGCACGTAGGTCAGCTCCCGGCATTCGTTTAGGATCCATACCGATACATTAGGGTCTCTACTGTTTCGCCAGATATATGATCAAGTATCCTCCGAGGGCTATCGAGCGGGTCAACCGGGTCAACCATGATCAGCCCATGACTAAAATTAATCATGGACCATTAGTCCTCACATGCGGGTCAAGCAATGCAGCTGGGTTCCTCCTCATTTGCCAAATATACGAACAATCACCATCATGGTTATGACATGTCTACTCACAGTTGGTCATTGTTAGCTCACGACCACAATTTACCATGGACCATCGGTTCTCGCACTTTGGTCAACCAGTCATCAATTTATGAATCCTAATGGCACACTTGTGTCTATACTAGTAATGCTAGCGAGACCGAGGAGGGACGGAACAAATGGGTTCTCGCCACAACATCACAACTGATGAAAGCAACCCTTAAGTTCAGGAAAATAATCAATTTAGGTCTTCCATTGGTCACAACATCACAACGGAACAAATGGGTTTTTGCATACATGGCACATTCTCATTGTTGGGTTCTTCCATTGGTCTTACTTTAGGTCATCCTATGATTTTCCTTATAGTTGGTCATAAACTCTCTTATTCTTTCCTTTTTACGAAAGAATAAGAGATGCTACCCATATATCTTGATTTATATAAATGAAACACACACAAAAAAAAAATCACAAGAAAAAATTGTCCTCATCATTTATTTTTCTTTTATGCTTAATATCAGGAACATTGCATAATCATGCCCTCATAATTCAACAATAATCCTATCAATAAGCATACCAAGCTACATCGTTGGGCCTTGGAGACTTGCCAGTCTCATGAATGAGGTTAAAGATCCATGTTTGCCTGGTGTTTTCTCTTTGGCACGCCAACGATTTGGCTGATTGCCTCCTAGCCAAATTAGAAGCATCTAGCAACTCATTGTAAATGGGAAGATCTTTACCATCCGAAGCGCACTTATAATCTTTTAAAAAGATCTTAATAAATTTGGTATCTATTTCAATTTTAAAAAAGACACCATTTTTTGCATTATATTAGCCTATGCTAATGTCTTGATGATTAGTTGGAGATAAATGAAAATACTCACAAGAGGCCGTTTGGATTCTTGGATTTTAGAATCCAGGTTTTTGTTTGAAAGCGGTGTAAAATTCTGGATTTTGCAATCCACTATCTTGGATTTTAAGTAAGAAATCCAGGTTTTGAAAATCTCTCGCCCATCTCCCATCCTGAGATTTCTAAAACCTAGAAACACGAGACGATCTCCTACTCTCTTGCTCGACGTAAAGAGGAGTGAGAAATCAGAAGACGTAAAGAGGGGTGAGAAATCAGAAAACACGGGACGGTCTCCTTCTCGCGTCTCCCATCATGGATTTTGGGGAAATCCAAGATTTTAAAATATTGATATCCAAACGGCCCCTGAAGGTTTATACACACCATACTGATATTAGCAAGCAGTTAAAGACCCGTTTGGATACCTTCCATTTTGTATTTGGATTTGGAATTGAGCTCATGTGGAGAAGGGGGGGGGTTGCGGGGGGTTTACTTCCTAGTCGAGGAGAGGTTGAGGAGCAGAGAGGATGAAGGAAACTGCCACATTTGTGGATTTCCAATTTCTTATTCTTATATCCACAGCAAATTTAGAAATCTGATTTATTTCACTGTCAGCTGCTGAATTAGAAATCCAAGAATTTGATCTGATCTAAATTACAATGCAAAAAGGGCTGCAAATGTGAGAAATCCAAATCAAAATGTTCTGGGCATCCAAATGGGCCCTAAGTGCTTTCTCAAATGCTAAGTCATTTACTTATTTAAATTGGGTACCATGCTAGACTCTGATGTCTCAAATTCAAGTACTACAGCTGACCATGATGCCTCACAGTTAGGTAGCATATCATACATTGACTAAAGCCATTAAGCTACTCAAGAGCAACCTATAATTCTTTCCATACTGCAAGGTAATGTATACCAATAAGGAAAAGGGCGCCATTATCAAAACAAGGAGCCCACAAGAAAAAGAAAAAAAGGAACTAACAGAAGAAGATGAAAACAACGACCAACACTATGAGAAACCAAACCACATGCACACACGCAATATTTACAGTGATGCTTCCCCAGGTAATTCAAAAATTATAAATAGAGAACAGAACAATACCCTACCATAAAAGCAAACAAAAGATGATTAATAAAAATAATACTAGTAAATGGGAGGACTATGACTATATAATATGGTGTATACGAGAAGTGATGGGTTTTACATGCAAAGCCTGTTACTCACTCTCTCATCAGCTCCTACTCATTGTTCACATAATAAATAGGTGATGAATTTAAGGTTCTGATTGCATGGATTCCCAACCTTCCACCTTCAGCTCCTCCTCATAACTATTCTCAGACAGTGTAGGCTTGTTGGATGGTGTCTATGTCTATACCCTTCAATCGCACCACCGACTCCACGTGCCCTTTCAGTGTGTGTAGTTCTCTAAGTCTGCAATCCAGGTAACAGAAATGAGGTTATCCTTGATTTTATTTTCTATGCATTCAATGGAGGCTAAGTTGGTTCTGAAGAAGGGAAATGACCCAGTATGAAATACCCATACGGAAACTCTTCCTAAGGATGAATCCTCAAAAACTGGGATCCAATGGTGATGAAAAGTGGGGCCCATTTGATACGACTGCCAGTTGAGCAATCAAGCAAGTGGGTCCCAATTACTGTTGCTAGCCAACCTTTATGCAACCGTGATAAGATTCATACATAGCATGATTTACTGCCTGGGTGTTTCACACCATCAATTTCCCTAAAAAAATAATTTGAGTCCTTTGAGAATAACTACATAAAATGGAAAAGATCAAACCAAATACGAAAAACCTTCAAAATCCTTGGTAAAGAAATAGAAATAGATGGCCTAATAATATACGTGCTTGATTTATTCTCCTGTCAAAACTAATATGGCTGTAAAGAACGAAGTGGCTTACCTTGCAATCTCCGCTCGCCGTTTAGCTTCTTCAGCTATCTGGTTTAGATCTGTAAAATTAGTCCTCTCACTGAACATTTTCGAGTCAGGAGGAGCCAGACCATGCAAAGTTCTTTGAGCGTGTGCCCACTTAAGCTCCCTTGCTTCCTTTCCAAAATCCTTCTGCCTCGTGAACGCAATCTGCAAGATACAAGAAACCCAGTACAATCAGCAAGAGTTGCCCTGACGTATGAGACACAATGTGGTAACAAACACACGCATACCCTCTGCTCGATAACAAGGTCCCAGGCCCTCCCGCTCAGGGCATAGCGAATCATAAACTTGATGAAATCAAGTGGAAAGTAGAAGATGATATTGTATAGCCAAACAATGCCAGCCCAACCCCAGCCAATCCCTTCAATTGCAGCAAAACTCCAGCTTGCATACACTGCAATTAATGTAGCAATCTGCACGTGTGCAACAACTTAAGAATATTAAGGCCCTTGTCCTAGAAGTAGAAAGCGAGCATTGAAATTGTGCAAGGAATAAGAAAAGGATAGGACCCACCAGCTGAGCGATCACGAAAGCTATAACAAGTAAGAATCCAGGGCGCTCGACAAAGGACCAACTCCTTGATCGTGTGACAAATATGAGAGCTTGACTGACTATACTCACTTGCAGGTATATTGCAGAAGCAAGCTTTCTGAAGTCATCTTGATCATGCTTCTGGAGGCTTTCAACCTTGAAAATCCGCTGGCAATTTCTCAAACAACAAAGGAAACTAAGCGTTACTCTAACAAAGTAAAAACTCGGTAATAATGGATAAGCTTAGTATACGATAATACTGGGATCCTTCAAAAGCCTGGAATATGCGAGCATCGGAAAGGGATCTTGGATAAGGAAAGGGCATACACCTTGGATGCTCCTAATTCATTTACCTTTTTTCCTTTTTTTCATATTTTGGACAATTCAGATAAGGCTTATTTCATACTGCTTATACCATATCCTTTTTTCTCTCGCAGAAGATGCGAGATCCTTCCACATTTTTTTTACAGAAAAAGTTTGAGATATTGTGTTTTTGTTTAGTCTAGCAATATATTCCTTCCTAAACAAATTGTGTTTTAGTTTACTGATGAGTTAAACAATGATCACCAATGTATATCCGTATGGCAGTAACATGTGTGTGCGCGCGCGCACATGCGTATGCACATGCAAGTATGACAAGAACAAACTCAAACGGGCCGTTTGGATACGCGGATTTCAGAATCTTGGATTTCCTCAAAATCGTACATGGGAGACGAGAGGAGAAGGAGACCAGACGTCATTTTTTGATTTCTTGCCCTTCTTTCCATCAACAAGAGAGTAGGAGATCATCCCATGTTTCCAGGTTTTAAAAATCTCAGGATGGGAGAGAGATTTCTAAAACCTGGATTTCTTACTTAAATTCCAAGATTCTAAAGAGAAGCGAAACGGACGGTCTCCTTCTTCTCTCGTCTCCCATCTAGGATTTTGAGGAAATCGAAGATTCTACAATCCGTGTATCCAAACGGCCCCAAAATTTTTTGTTTTTTGGACATTGAAGATATGTGCCATACCCATATCTCAAGAAACTTTTGTTCCACAAGTAAATTTATTTAAAAAAAAAAAAAAAAAAGTTTTCATCTGTCCTAACAGTATCTCTTCCAAGCTCAATAGTTGTAAACATGTCAAAAAGCACAAAATGAGGTGGTGCTACTGACTTATATTCTTATCACTTATTTCTTCAGTTAAGGAAGTCTTCTTACCGGGAAGAAATCAGTTTTGTAGGCTGCCCAGAAGAAAATGACAGTCATCATTGCCAAGTAACTTCCAAGAATGATGCCAGTTGCAAAGATCTCTGACAGCTTCCAGCTGTCTGGCAGAGGAGATGGTTTCACCCTATCCTTTGAAATCGTCATTATGGTACCTGATCAGGTTACAGGAGGCGGTCAATTGAAGAAGTCACTCAAAGAAGTTCAAAGAGTAAAAAGAGTTTGGGGTCAAACCATTGCTATATACTAGTCCAATAGTAAAAATGAAAACCTAAAATAGAAATAAGCAAGATTACAAATGCATCTTGGGAGAGAAGTACAAACCATCATTCAGTATGGCAATGATAAGCACCATAAAGGGTGGAAAATCAAACTCCCATATGAGTGCCAGCAGCATAAAACCAAGCTGTTACAGTTAAATCCAAAGTGGAAGCATAAGCAACTGAATTTAGTGTCCTGTAACCGTGCAACACTCTTTGCAATACAAAACAAAACCAACTAGTTTTGATTTAAATTAAGCCACAAGATCGAAAAACTAAGGATTTAAATTAAGCCACAAGATCAAAAAACTAAGGGACGTGATATCAGCGCAACTATGTTTTAATAATTGCACAAACGCAGCTTGTCTTTCTTTTGTAATTGGCTTGTGAGATCTTTTTGGCAACTGTAATAACCTTTGACAGTTCTTTAGATAATAAAAGACAAGAAGGGTTAGTGCAATTATTAAAACATGGCTGTGCTGATACCATTTCCCAAAACTGAACCCTATGCTTGTTATAGGGTTCAAATGACAATTGCTTGTGAAGTGTTGTTTTATGCAAAAAAATCCATGGTTTTTTGCATGTAACCCACTATTCCTTTCCATGACGAACTAGTGGCAATTTGTGAAAGACCCAACCGATTGTTAGAAACTTAGTTAGGCTAAAACATTACACCAGAGGTGCAGGTGTGGCCGTAAGGCCATGTACATTATGAAGCCTATAATATGACAACCGGATAACTTACCACAATACGGATGGTAATGGACACTGCATAAATCTGCAAAATGTAGATCCACATTATCAATAACAGCCGATACATCAATTATGAAACAGAAACAAAGTAATCAAACTATTGAACAAAAACAAAGTAATCAGACTATTGAATGCAAACACAAGTAATCAAACGATACCATTAAAAAATATAAGTAATCAACCTATATCATTAAAAAAGTAATCAACCTATTGACACAATGACACGAGAAAAAAAAAACTAATTTTCAATAGGAAATCATGTTGCTCAATAAACAAGAGGACCACATACTGTATAGTTTTTCATCCGCTGAAAAATTGCACGACTGGTCAGTACAGCACTAATGATGACACTCAGGCCAGGTTCTGTCAGAACAATGTCAGAAGCACTTCGAGCTGCATCTGTTGCATCCGCAACAGCTATCCCAATGTCAGCCTTCTTAAGAGCAGGAGCATCGTTGACTCCATCACCAGTCATTCCACATATATGCTTCCTTGCTTGCAAACGTTTTACAATCTCATATTTGTGTTCTGAACAGAGAGAAACAAGAGCAGATAAACGTAAGCAAAGGGAACAGAAAAGTTTGTTCCATCACCCAATGGAAATAACAAAATTTCCATTTTCTATGAGGACCATACCAGGGAAAACACCAGCAAAACCATCTGCTTTCTCTATCAGTTCATCAATTGGCAAAGCGGCAATAGACTCATCCTTGGTCTGGCCTAGCAATGCAGAAGAGGGGTACATGTTGGTGCCCATTCCCAAACGACGGCCAGTTTCTTTTCCTATTGCCAGCTGGTCCCCTGAAAAAAGTAAATAAAAAAATAAAAAAATAATAATAATAATAATTCTGACAAGTTTGAATACGCAGATCTGAGAGAAACAATGAAAGAACATGTAAACAATGAAATGAGCCTCCCTTGCATATGGATTTAAATATTATTATATACCAATGCATATAGGGGAAACACGATATGGAGGGTGCGTTGTATATCCAATCATATTGTGTGCTTAAATTGTTGTATCCCCTCATAGTGCGCTTAAAAGGAAATGGGTGCAACTTGGTCGGGTCGGGTTGAGCTTTTGCTAAAAAATGAATAGGATTCAAACCGAACCCTACCCGATTTTAAGATAAAAGCTCAACCCGTTCCAAAAAACGACCCAAGTTGCACCCTTAGGGAAATGAGCTCTCAAGGCAACGACGGTGATGGATCAGATCCTCGACTCAACGGAATCGAGTGATTATCAAGTGGGGGAAGAAAGATGGGGAATAACCTTAGTGAATAACATAAAGGGAGCTCAATATGGCAGTGGGACTCATCAGAAGTGTCTCATATGTTTGTAGTGTGTAGTTTAAGTGACATTATTTTATTTTATTTTATCCTGTGTATTTTCTTTTTATATTTTAATTTTATTGTGTCTAAGTAACTTTGTAATTACGTGTTGTAATGTGATAAGAGTGTCATGTGTCCAACTCTCATTAAAAAAGAGCACCCGGGTAGTTTAGGGCTGGCAACGGGATGGGGCAGAGCCGGATGTTGCATTCCCCGCCCTGTCCCCGCTACGGGGATGGAAGGGAATCCCCGTCCCCGCACCGCGAAGAATATCTGATCCACATCCCGCCCCGCAGACTAAAAGACAAAGGGCCAAATGGCAGATTTGGAATTTTAAAACTATAATTTTTTTTTGACAATGCAATTATGTATTAATAATGGTATAAAGCAATGTATTGAATCCGGGCAGGGTGGGCCCAGAGCCATCCTCGCCTCGCCACGCCACGCCCCCGTACCGGGGAATTTTTAAAATCCCCGTCCCCATCCCCGCACAAAGTGGGGAATCCCCACCCCGAGCAGGGCGGGCGGATCTCCGTTTTTACGGGTGAAATTGCCAGCCCTAGGGTAGTTATACTCATCTATCTTCTTCTCTTGCCATGTGTCCAACTCTCATTAAAGGAGAGCACCCAGGTAGTTATACTCATCTCTCTACTCTTTACATGCATCCAACTCAGTGTTTTAAAACGCAGATGCGGGTCAAAACACGACAAGAGCAAATCCTAGTTGGCTCGGCACGACACGGTCGAGTACTCATTTGATGTGATCATAACTCGGGAGAATCAAAGGAGTTTTGATCAAGGTTTTAAATTTCGGTTTCGGAATGTGTTTCGGTACTCATCGAAACCGAAATTTCAAAATTTCAGACGAAATCTAACGGAATTGTCTAACACCTATTTTATCTCCTACATAATTTCGCCCGGAATTTCCGAAATTTCGGGATAATATTAAATAATTATCAAGAATCTAGATTTTTGGGTGACATCCCTTAAATTTCGTCCTACGGGATAAGCAAAATTTCGATCGAAATAAAGTAACGTTTCGATTTCAACCCATTTTGACCGACCGAAACCCGAAATTTAAAAGCTTGGTTTTGATTGAATTTTATATGGCAAAACACAGACTCGGACAAGAATGCGGCTAAGGTAAAAAAGGAGTAGACACTAGGGAGTCCATGATGCCGCTGCCGCAGGGGAGTTTTGAAACTATGATCCAACTCTCATTAAAGGAGAGCACCCAGATAGTTACCATCATCCATCATCTCTTAAAAGAGGGTTCTTTGTACATTATTTTTCAATGATGGAATCAATTAGAATTAGAACACTATGGCCGTGAAGCTTACCCACTCTTCCTATTTTGATGCTTGGAACTCTTAAAGATGGGATGCCATATAGATTTATGATGTGATTCCATAGAAGATCTAAAGAGTGTTTCTTTAGAAAGACGTGTGATCCTTCATAATTTTTCATGATTTAAGAAGTGTGATCCTACATAGGCACATATTGGGTATGAACCATGGTCAAGTCGTCCGTGTTAGCCATTCAAACGGTTGTAACACTATGTAGCATTGCCTACATGCAGTCAATCCTGACATAGTCACATGAGAATCCGTTGGAGTATTCTTCAGCAACATTGCGTCTATGATCCCATTCCACGATCAACTTGCTCTATTCTTAGAACATGATTCATTAGACGTGTCAAGGACAAGGTTTTCCTTGGAGGTTCTCTGATGCCTCAGAGGTAGTTTTGGATCATATCATATTATATATATATATATATATATGGAAAAGTGATGTCTTTCCATCAATTGTACCGATCGGCTGACAGAGTTGTTGATGAGTGCTGAAAAAAATATTAAAACCAGGCCAAATGATTGCAGAAAAAACTGAAACAAATAAATAAATCAAATATAGCATAGGAAAATGGATGAATGCTGAAAGTGTAGCAGCATTCTGACCAGATGGACCCTACTTGCAGAGTGCTGACATCAGCAGGTGCTACACAGATGTCACGATGACATTAGCAATACGGTCCTCTTTAGGACCTAGATGTTCGTCTCCCCTCTTCTTCTTACTGAAATAGGCCTTAAGGGCTCTTGAAAAAGATAACAATCCTGTCGGAAGTACCTAATAATGTGAGTGCCAACACCAACGCCCCTCAGCTAACCCCACTTTCTACATGTATAAATATATATACAAGAGGCATAAATATGTATGTAAATAATGCATGCATAACAAATATACTGCTATAATACACATTGCTATATGTACTCATATGAGAACACAGACATACCCAATTTTATGTTCAACATTTCCAAAATATTAGCAATCTCTTTAATTCATTACAAAGCCTGTCCAAAACAATCTGTGTGTAAAACACACTGTGAGCACCTAGGAGCACAACATGTGAACATCTAGAGACATAAAGTATTTGATTCAAGCGAAGATCATATATGGCAGTTTTCAATTGGTTGGCTTGCATCCTACAATGCAAAAACATAATTTTCCAAGCAGTTCCTGAGATTATATTAGTCTGAGTAACAGTCTATTGTGCAACAAAATCTGGGCAAGAAAATGAAAAGTAAGTATCATTTTGTATACATACACATTCAATTAATCGATCCTATAAGGTACTATATGATTTTCTATTTTTATTCTAGAATTCTTGTGAACGTAACTTTACCGAGTATGCAAGAATCAAATAACAGCTACCAAGTGCAAAAAAGTAAAAAAAATGATGATTTCATACAGAAAAACCACACCTGTGATCATTTTAACATTAACACCAAGGTTTAGTGCCCTCCTGATTGTTTCTGCACTGTCATGGCGAGGAGGATCGAAGAGAGGCATGAGACCAATGAACTGCCATGGTCCTCCTGGACTCTCTTTCCTTCCCTCTGGAACCTCCTGCATAATATCAAATGCAGAGTTTAAAAAAAACATAGCAAACAAGATCCACTAGCAGCACCCCACTAGAAAATAGTCCCAAAGGAATTATAATCAGGATGTGAGAGCAAGGTAATAGTTGTACCTGGTATGCTACAGCAAGTGACCGAAGCCCTCGCACCGCGAACTTGTCAATCACAGCATGAACTCTGCGCTCTATATCCAACTTATTGTGTGCGAGATTAAGAATCTGGGAGACCAATGACAAAGCAGGATAAGCAAACATCAAGCCATAGACAATCAAAATTGCTCTCAAGTCTAAACAAATAAAACAAAAAAAGGACCATTAAAAAATAAATAAATAAAACAAAAAAGGCATTAATAGCAATACCTGCTCCGGTGCACCCTTGCTGACGCGAAGCATTTTTCCTTCTCTGTCAATATAAGTTAGAGCTGTTCGCTTATCGGTTGGGTTAAATGGAAGAAAGTGAATTTCTTGAATACCAGCACGTGCCTTTTGGTGGAATAGCATGAAAAGATAGTCTCATTAATAAAGGAATCAAAGAGACATACACAAATAAGAGCGAATTCCTACGGAAGCATTTTACCTCCTTTGGGTCAGCTAGCATCCCAACAATAGCGGTGTCAATGGCATCTTGGTTTTCAATTCGAGAGGCTCTAGCAGCCATCAGAACGACAGTATCTCCATCTACTCCTTTTGCAAAAACCTAAATAGGACATTAGAATAAGCATCCGTATTTCATCCTCAATTGGGGAAAAAATACATGTAGGCATTCCCCATCTGACCTCAATTAGGTTTTTGTCAACAGTGAGCTTGTTCAATGTTAGTGTTCCTGTCTTGTCACTGCAGAGAACGTCCATGCCAGCCATTTCCTCAATAGCTGTCATTCTTTTTGTGATAGCCCCCTGCATCAATTACCAAGCACTTGAAATTTGGTATGCCTCAAGCTACAATCAATAAATAATGTTCTGAGAAAATCCACTCGGAAAACCTGCTGAGATAGGCGATGAGAACCGATTGCCATAGTCACCGAAAGAACTGTGGGCATGGCAATGGGAATTCCTCCAATGAGAAGCACTAGAAGATTGTCAATACCAGGACGGTATTTTCGGTCTTGAATTGGGTACATGACAATAATCTCTATTATCATCCCCACGGCAATTGAACATATGCAGAAGTTCCCAATAGCAGTCAAGACCTATTCAATGAAACACAAACCAAATGTAAATAAAAATGGAAGGAAAGAAAGTGATTTTGTCCCAAATGGAGAGATTGAAATCCTTGCCTTTTGGAAGTGACCAACTTGGTTAGTGGAGTCAACAAGATGTGCAGCCTTTCCAAAAAATGTATGCACACCAGTGGCAATGACCACTGCTTCGATCTCTCCTTGTTTACATGTAGAACCAGAATAAACACCATCTCCAGGGCCTTTGGTCACTGGAAGGGACTCTCCCGTAAGGGCAGACTGCAAAGAAAACATATAGTCACAGAACTAGGATTTAAATGTCGGTTTTAGCCACATCAGTGGAAATTTCGGCTGAAATCATGTAAAACCTTGACAAAAAAATTCATTTTTTAAAAAATTTCCACCAAAATGTATAAAATTTCACTGGAAATCGGTAATTTCAGTGGAAATCTTTAAATTTAGGTGGAAATTTATTAAATAACGGTTAAAAGTGAAATTTTGACGAAGTCCTGTCCTTTTCCTATTCAATGTACTTTCGGCTTCTGTTTGACCGAAACCGAAATATTTCGGCTGAAATTTCAGATTTCGGCTGAAATTTAAAGCTATGGTCACAAATGAAAGGAGGCTTAACTCATTTCGGCATGTAGTAAGTACTAGATGATGAAAATGGAAGCAATAATTTACCTGATCGATCTTTAAAGGATCTCCATCAAGGAGACGCGCATCTGCAGCTATGATGTCACCGAGTTTGATACTGATTATGTCCCCAGGGACAAGAACAGCAGCATCTTCCTCGTTCCACTTTCCGTCCCTTAGTACCTATGTTTTGTGTTAAAATAACAAGGCCAATTTAGTCTCCCATACCCCGCAAGATACAAAACGATCGTAATCTAGGAAAAATATCGTCTTTATCAGATACAATTTACCTACAGAGAGGGTGTGAAAACAAATTTGAATTGTTCTTTAAAATTTCTCCTAAACATCTAATTTCATCTTTGCAAAGAGTCTGACTGATCAGCAAAGCAGGAAAAAAAAAAATCTTTTTAACAACTATGTGAATTCCAATTATGTTACAATCCACTATCAAAGTCAGAAAGCAGAAACAAAAAACCCAAATTGCCTGTCTGGTTAGATCCAACAACATACAACAAAAATAAAAAATGGTAAAGGGGCAAGAAACAGAGATAGGATCATCTACTACCTTAGCTTTGGGAGCGAGATGAGCCATTAGAGCAGCAGCTGCATTCCCAGCATTATTTTCCTCAATGAAACTAATCGTCGAATTGATTACAAGCAGTGTTATAATCCCAACAAAATCTTGCCAGTCTGGAGTTTTACCCTATAAGAAAAAAAATTACACAAAAAAGGGAACAAAACATCACAGACTCAGCCAAAAAAAAAAACCCTAAAAAACAGTGAAAATCCACTCACTCACCCCTCCATTTGCAAGCGCAATAGCCATGATTGCTGCAGCTTCCATAACCCAAGACAATGGGTTCCACATAAACCCCAAAAATTTCAAGAATTTGCTTTCCTGAAACATTCAAACAAAGATAAACAAAACCCAGCAAATAAAATCAAAGAAAAACGGCAAAAAAAAAAAATCAGATTACAAGAAAAACAGAAGAAAGAAGCAAAAAGAAAAGAAAAGAAAAGAAAACCTTCTTTTCTTCGAGCTTGTTGTGGCCAAAGATGGCCAACCTCTCCTGAGCAGCATCTGAAGTTAAACCCTCTTTGCTGCATCTCAAATTCTCAAAAACCTCTTCTATAGGAATATTTTCCTGCACAATCACAAACAAAACCAGGGAAAAAAATAAATAAAACCCATCATCCAAAAACCAACATTACCAAGAAAACAAAGCAAAGAAAAAACAGTCCTAGATCTAAGTACCAAATCCACAGCCTCCTTCAGTACTGCCTCCAAAACTTCAGCCTTATCCTCCATCTTCTTCTAATCACAAAAACATCAAAACACTCACCAAAAACCAAACAAGTAGAGAAACAGAGAAATCAAAGCGAAAAGACGGTTAAAAAGAGAAAGAGGAGATCTGAAGAGAGAGAGAGAGAGAGAGAGAGTGAGTGGGCCATCTTTATCGGGTTTTGGGCACCACCACACTGACTTTTGCCCCCTAAGAAACGGCCCAAACTACAACATGTACTTTATTCGTACGCTCATACCTCACTATCACCTTTCTTTCTTTATTCCTAGGGATTTGATAGGTAGGCAATTTCGCTGAAAACCCATCTTTACTTTTTGCGTGTGAGAAATCATGTGATGTACTTGACGGGTACACTCACAAGTCACACCCTCATTCTCAAATTTTCTTTCTTCTAATTTTTTTACTAGGTACTAATACTATTACTAGGTAGCAGGTACACTCACCATATAAAATCCCCTATTATTCAATTCTCCTACAATCCCCAGCATCACATTATTTCCAACTTTTCACCCACTTTCTTCACTTCAAATGACCTAAGAACTAATGGGTAATGTATGTGAAATCATGAGAGTTGATCTTGTAGACAGCAAGTGATGACCCATGTGGTACCATCATAAACCAAACATCCCATGTGTAACATATAAGACTATAAAAATTAAGCCCTTCATTTGTATCTTGATGATCTAAACCATAAGATGATCCTAACCCTATAATTTTGTTTTTTTTTTTTCAAAATTTTGATCTGCCCATTTCAGGATTAGGATTCATCATCATATGTAGAGAGTTTTGGAGCATGAACAAATGGTTCAGATTAGTGGGCCCTACTAAACTTTGCATATCCTATTGAAATTAGGAAGAAGGAGAAATATCATGAGTCTTTTAGTAGGGCCCAATTAGGGTGGAGACTAGAGATGAGTTTGACGAAAAACACGTCACCACCGCTTCAACTACCGAAAGCGAAAAAAATAGTAATAAAGGGGAAAAAGAGAGAAAAAAAGAAAGAAGAGATACGTACGGTCTCCGTGGTCTGTGTTTTTTTCTCACCAATTTTTTGACAATTGGGTCTCTTTCGTTTCATTTATTCAACTTTTATTTCTTCTTACGGTTTACCTAACATAAATTTCGATAGGAATGCTAAACTAAAGGCTCGCTCGGAAAATCCAAGCTGCAAGGGTACCTCATTGGATCCAAGTAACTTAAGTTCATTTATAATAATACAAGATTAAAGGTATGATAAATAGTTAAATATGGTTGAGTGACGCGGATCTAATGGGCACCCTTGAAGCTAGGTTTTTTTTGCAAGGGTGCCCTTTGGTTTTGAAATTTCTCAAATTCAATCAAAAGATTAGTCTCAAAAAAATCCAATCCGTGCTGGATCATTTGATTGAATAGTTGCCTCAGCTAATGACTTGGATCTAATGGGACGCCCTTGCATCTGGGTTTTTGGCAAGGCACCCTTCGGGTTAGCATTCCTCAAATTTTAATCAAAAGATTATGGAGAACAATTAGGCAGGTGGTTAGCATTTGAATAGGCTTTAATGTGCGATTTTTGGGTCGAATAGGGATATCCGTGTGAAATCAAGACTCGTGGTCTTGTAGAATATCATGAGGTGACTCACATGCTTTGCTCCCATCCCGGACCAACATCACATGCCATGTGGAAGTTAAAGGACTACAAAAATCAATGGTTCAGTTTTTTCTTGGCCGAACCCTAAATGCGGTCGTGTTGATGGATCAAGGGCCTAGATCATTAGATCGAGGGCCTAGATCATTAGATCAAGGTGTTCATAATCGCATTTGGCCAGATTTATGGTCTCTGTTCAGATAATCGGATCTGATCTGAGTGTGTCTTGGTAAGGAGCCTAAGATCACATGTCTTTGTAGCAATTTCCATCTAACCTTTCTGTGGCTTTTTGGATCTTAGATTGTTTTACTCAATTACTCCCATTTTACGTTGAAAGAAACAGAGCCTAAGGAAAGGATAGGGACATCTACCAGTAGCAAGCCCACCTAAGGCAGGTGTTCTAATGTCTTCAATGACCAATTGGGTGGCTATGCCCATTGTATGGATTGGTAGGATGTCACATCTGATGACTAGAAACATACCATGTGTATGGTAAAATGGGTGTAAGTTATATCTCCAGTCTCCACCATTTCCGCCATAAAATGTGGCATACATGTGCAATAACTACCTCAATAATCGAATACCATTGTTCTAGTGAGCCACACCACCTAAAAAATCTTGATTAGTTGGACATTCTTGGTCATCTAATCAACCTGCTTACAAAGTGGAACTTCGAAAAATCTATAAATGGATGACACAGACATAGAAACCTCCATAGATTAGAGGGTTAGTATCATCCTATGGAGATGATTTTTGGGCCATGGCTTACTTAAGTCATAGCCTAACAAATGAATGATTTGGATCATCCAATAATAAGGGCCCTACCATAAATTTATTTTATTGGTGAACTTGCTTGTACATGGGGACACCATATAAAACTTCTTCATTTTCCATATATGGTGCCCAATTTCAAAAAAGTTTGAATGGAGTTTTTCTCTTCTTTCCCTTTCTTTTCTTTAAAACCCTTCATGCAATAACTCCTCCCCTTGAAAAGTATACACAGAAGCAAATCTTATGGGTACTGGAATTATTTATAAATAGAAGAGGATTGGATTTGGACTTGTAAAGAGTGTGGATTCCACACCTTTCCGTCATGGTTCCCATTCCTATTTCTTCCTTTTTATTTTTATATACACCTAACGATTATCTTTATATTAAATAATTCATAACTAGAATGGAAAAAAGTAGGGACAAATAGAATCTCACGACTCCACTACACCAGAATTTTCATCTCCTCTTTCCCATTCATGATCGGAATATTGATTTAATATAACGGGGCGGGGCCGGATGTTGCATTCCGCGTCCCCGCTTCGGGGATGGCGGGGAATCCCTGTCCCCGTCCCGCACAAAAAATTCTCACCTCAAAAGAGCTTTCTAACGCCCATAAAAAAGAAAAAAGACAAGCCGTCTTTGTGCATTTATCAAAATATGGTAGTGCCAATATCACTAGCCTAAAAGAAATATTTACGGTTAACAAAAAAAATACTAAAACATTACTAAAATAAGAGGATATTGATAATTTCTTGCATATTAAAACGGGGCGGGCAGGTCCATTTCCATCCCCACCCAGTCTCCACTTCGGGGAATTTTTTAAGTCCCCGTGCCCGCTCCAAGTTGGGGAATCCCTGCGCAGTGCGGGGCGGGGCGGATCCCCGTTTTCACGGGTGAAATTGCCAGCCCTAGGGAGGGATCTTAGTGCTAATCAAAATACATAGTATGGTACTGATATTCTCCTAATAAAGAAAATCTTAATATATTAATATTTGGTATTTCTTCCTTCAATATTACATACATAGTAATTAGAGAAATGATATCTACATCGCCAAACCCCAGCTTACCTACCAAAAAAAAAAAAACGAAAGAAATGATATCCACCCTCTTTTGTTTTGGTGGGTAAGCTGATGATATCCACACTCCTGATTTAATAATTACACTCCTATTTTTTAACTTTAAACCTCCCTTATAAGTTCTTAAAACTGTTGCAATTTCAGGAAAAGCTATCAGCAACAAATCAAAAAAGCGGATCTTATGAATAAAAAAAGGGAATGTGTAGGGTGTTAGTGGACCCTGATTGTCCAATGGATCCAAAGGATTAGAATGTTGGGCACAATGTGTCTATTCATAACATTAAAATCTCTAATAAAAACAGGAAGCAACATTTCAAATTCACACTTTTTTCTTTTGATGATGATTATCCTCCCTCTTTGAGTTTCTTCTCTCTTCTCTCTTCTAACCCTAAGCCCTAACGTAAACATGACTTGTGACACTTAAATTAGACGGTCCCAATCAAAATGTATCATGATCAAGAATTTAAATATAGGATCCGAAAAGCACCCACAATTGATCCGACCAATAAGTAATCTGAAAGGACTGTGACCAAGATATAGGCCGATCTGACCCGAATTGGATCCATGGTTGACACCACTAGGAGTGTGGCCACCATAATTATTCTTGAAACTATACACACTGGGGGTTATGCTTGAGATGGACTGCTTCTTGTTTCAGTGATCTTTAGAGCTCTAGGTATTGTATTCTACAGTGCTGCCGCTAGGCAGAAAATTGTACTATTGTTGTTTCAATTTCCTTATTTTAGGCAATTTGTATTTCAATATAGAATTGGAAAAGTGAGGCATAATAAAGTAATAAACATCTTTTCGAAAGAGAACAAGAGATGCAGTTCCTCAACAGATTGCAGGGCTGGGATCATCCTATAGACATGTTTTTTTGGGCACTACCTATTTACGCTGTGGCCCATCACATGGACGGTTTGGATCATCCTGTAGTGTGGTCCGTACAGTACTTTTTGAAAGTTTCCGGACTATAAGGCTTCCACCATATAAAAACTCAGAGAACAAAAGTCAGTTTCTTTTTAGCATTTTATGAAATCTTTGCCATAAGCCAAAATAGTAGGATAAACACTTTTGGTTTACAAGCTGTCTAAGAGAGGGCCGACCAAATGGACCATGAGGATCATCTAAGTCCATCTTCCAAGTGAAGAATGGAGACAATGGTGCTAAAACGAACCACCATCTAAATAGTGAAATTTAGCTTGATTAATTCATCAATAACCTATATATTATATGAGAATAGAGTTCCAAAGGTGTCACCTCATATAGCTTATATGAGGTGGCGCTCACAAAACATAAGGGGCCCACATTTTTGGGGCGATCCAAACCGCTCATTTGAAAGGCCCTTAGATGGATATGGTGCCTATAAAAAATCAGGTCCATAGGATCATCCAAACCCTTCCATTTATGGAGGTTAAAAATATGCAAATTTATGGAGGTTTATACCCATCAATTTCAACCTCCACAAATGGAAGGGTTAGGATGATCCTATGAAATTCATTTTTTGGGCACACCCTATCTATGTGAGGACCTATCAAATGAATGCTTTGGATCATCCAAACAAAGTAGGCCCCTTATGTTTTTAAGCGCCACCTCATATAGCTAACCTCATATAAGGTATATGAGGTGACACCTTAGGAACTCTATTCTCATATTATATATAAAGGAGTAATCAAAATGTTCTTTGGCTTTCCATATTTTTAAATGGAGATTCTCAAACCCAAATGTATTATTTAGAAAGCAAAGATGCCTTGGTTGATTAGCAAATAGGGGGAGTGAAGGTTTTGAGGGGGTCATAATCAGAGGGAAATGAGACCCTCTAAACTTTATAAAAATAAAGAGAAAACGACATAAGTAGAAAAGTTGTTTCACTGAAGGGGAATGATTCAGTTGTAGCGATATGGCTCCGTGGTCCTTCCCCACTCTCTTCATTCTACGTGTGTTGTTTGGCTTTTCCTCTTTGGTTGGGCACATTTTGGACTCTTTCTGTGTGTACATTTGGAACATCTCCACGAGTAGAGCCCTTCTTAAGTTGTTATGAACCCACATCATGGCTGTACGATGGGGGTGACCCAATCAAAATGGGCAATGATAAGGCATTCTCCATTAAGGGCCTGTATGGAAACAACAAAAAATTAGGGAAGTGATATATTTTTGCCCCTTTTACTCTTCGACACTAGATGGGGCTGTCCCAAGTAAGAAAAATAGGCAAATATATCGCATCCCAAAAATTATTCTATAGAATATTCGTGGGCCCAGTTGAAAAGGAGAGGCATAGCTAGAGGGACGGGGAGAGACTTGATGAAACACAAGTGTAGAGAGAGAGAGAGCATGGAGAGAGCTTGGTAAATCCCTAAAAACAGTGAAAAATAATAGGCTCCTCCCATCTATCACAACTGACCCCACTAAAATTCCATGGAATATTTATTTCATGGGTGCCAAACATGTCCTAAATGATTTTTGCTAGTGTATAGATGTGGTCATGCAAGTATGTAATTGTGTTTAATTTTTATTTTTTTTACTTATAATAATTTACTGCTGAGATGGAACTATCAACAAGTATAGATCATTGAGTGGGATCTTTTTGTTGAAATTAAGAAAATAGCATGTACATGTTTTGCATGTGAGTGTTTGTAAAGCATTTTTGTATTCATTGATGAGTTAGAATTCCAAGTTAAGAGCTTTGCTTGGGTTTGAGATTAAAGCCATGTATGGGTTCAATTACCATCCTAAGCATTTAAATACACGTTTTCCTCATTTCATACCAATCGTATGCATTAGGGATATAGGGTGACAAAGAGAACTCCTCAATAAATTTTTTAGGCCCTGTTTGGACCGCGGGATTTTGCTTGAAAAGTTTGGAAAATATTTTTTTTTTCCCTCTGTTTTATGACCGACGAAAAATGCGAGTTGAACCGATGCATTCTATTGAATCAAATCATTTAATTTTTCAGTTTGAAAGTAAGAGATTGGGGAATGATATCACCCCACCCTTCCTTTAACGTTATTCGTCAAGTTTTAAAGGCAAAGAAAAACCTTAAAGGGGGTAAATATATCCTCAACCAGTGAACCATTCTCACAGAAACTGTTAAATGTGGGGATTTTATCCGTGGGGTGGGGGGAATATCTTTTCCCTAAGAGATTTTATCTATAATATATGTATGCGTGTATTCCCAAGGAAATACACTCTCAAAAGTGTACAATGGGCTCTACTCATTTGGATGATCTCAAACATTCATTTAATTTGGGGGTGACCACCAAAAACAGAAACCTCAACCATTCATTGAATTTGGTGGGACCACCATAAACAGAAACCTCCATAAAATGACGGGTTAGGATCATACTATGGAGATGAACTTTTAATGCACCACACATCTATTGTAGAGGCAAGCAAATGAATGGTTTAGACCATCCGAATTTGTGAACCCGACTTGTATTTTTGATGTTCGTATTTTTCTTTTAAAATACAGATAGACAACATATAAGACAGCTGTGACGCCAATCATGCTGTACGGCTCAGAATGTTGAACCAATAAGCAGCAGCATGTGCATAAGATGAGTGTAGCGGAGATGCGAATGCTTAGATGGATGTGCAACCTGTTAGATCGAATGAAAAATGAAGACATCCATAAAAAGGTGGGGGGTGGCACCAATTGAGGAGAAGATGAGAGAGCACCGCTTAAGATGGTTTGGGCATATCCAACGTAGGCCTTTGAATGCTCCAGTGAGATGAAGTGACCCATACCAAGTTGATGGAGTAAAAAGAGATAAGGGTAGACCGGAAACAACTTGGGTAGAAATGGTGAGGAAGGACTTGAGGGCTAGGAACATAATAGAGAACATGACACTGGATAGGATAGAATGGAAGAAAATGATCCATGTAGACGAACCCAACTAGTGTCAGGATTAGACTTAGTCAATTTGAACTGTGTAGATCCGTTCACTTTCTTCATGAAAATTTTCTAAAGGATTCATTTAGCCGACCGCAACTAGCTTGGGACGAAGGCTTAGTTGAGTTGAGTTGTACAGGTAGACAACAAATAAGAACACGTTTAAGTTTACAAATCTATAGACCATTTGGATACATGGATTTTATAATCTAGAATTTTACAAGCTAAACCTGGATTTTATAATCCATGATTGTGAAATCAGGTTTTAGTCAATAAAATCCAGGATTTTACAATCTTGGATTATAAAATCCATACATCCAAACGGCCCCGCCATAACATTGATAACATTTTTGGGTGCCGTTGGATTGTGGAAATTATGAATTGGAATCAGCATCCCAGATCAATTTAGTCGGATTCTTGCATTTGGTTCAAATAATGAATGGAATAAGGGGTGGAATAGGTGGAAGAATTTACGGCGCTGGAATAGGTAATGTTGATGTCGATACTAATTCCTGATATTGACAGTCCAAGGGCACCCTTTGGTTCCAGGCCACGACTCATCCAATATGGTGGGTTCTGAGGGCCATCGTAGTGCTACCGTTAACACTTATGCATGCTCTCTTATTTTAATAATAGCACTCCTCTATTTCCTTTGTATTCTATTTAGCTTCTAAAATAAGTTAATGAAAGTATGGCCGAAATCTAAAATTCTGGATCCAGATTTCGGTTGAGACCGAAACTGAAACGTACCAAAACCGAAACTTCCAAGATGTACAAACTTTCGGTTGAAATTATTATTATTATTTTACAGAATTTCGGCCAAGATGTACAAACTTTCGGTTGAAATTATTATTATTATTTTACAGAATTTCGGCCGAAATTACAGAAATTACAGAAATTTCATCCGAAATTTCAGCCTAAAAAATCGACACTTCAAGATTTTTACTGAATTTTGGCCAAAATTTCAGGATTTCGGCGAGGTCCGAAATATAAAACCTTGAATGAAAGTAGCATTAAAAAAAGGGAGTCCAATATTATTTGATTACATATTAGAGATAGAAAGCAGATTCATTCAAGCTATAGCAAGGTGTTCATTCTATTTCTCATCTATCATGTATTCTTCAATCTTCTTCTTGAGATCCTCTTGCTGAGCTCCCACCACCCTATCTACTTCCTTTCCTTTCTTCACTAAAACGAACGTGGGCATCGCCTCCACTCGCCATTCCTGAGCGACTTCCTACCATCCAAAAAGAAAGAGGTTTAAGCTTTACAAATGAAGAAAGGGTTGCCAATATAAAAATAGTGGGGTGTAAAAACAAGCTCATTCTCTACCAAATGAAAGGGAGGGTACATCGTATATACCTTCAGCTCATCTACGTCAATCTTCACAAACACCACATTCGCAAAAATCTTAGCAAATTCCTTCAACACAGGTTCCATGAATCGACAAGGCCCGCACCACGACGCCGAGAAATCGATCACCATCTTAATCAAAATTCAATCATTCTAGTTAATAAGAAGCAAAATCTAGAAAGCCCAATTCATTCCCATTGATTAGAAGTAAAACGCAGAACACCCACATCATTTTCATTGATTAGAAGTAAAATCCAGAAAACCCACATCATTTTTTTATGGGTAAGCTGGGTCAGGCGGACCCCTACGAGTATATTAAATAAAGAAAGATGTTAAATAGCAGGAACAATACCATTGTCCAGTACTTGGAACAATGCCTAACGAAAACTGCAAAACAGCTAGGGTCATGAGTCATGAGACCCTTGAAGACAAGCTAAAAACAAGCAAGAGAACATAAATACGCGAGTTGGATTTGTGCAATTGGCGAGACTCGGGACACACATGATCCCTAAGGAAAAACCCCATACTCAGAAGAAGCCATGTTTACTATGATCCAGGAGGTCTAAAACCCACATCATTCACATTGATTATAACTAAAATCCAGCAAAAACCCACAACAATCTCGTTTATTAGAACTAAAATTCAGAAAACCCACATCAGTATCCTTGATTAGAACTAAAATCCATCAAAAACCCACAACATTCTCGTTGATTAGAACTAAAATTCAGAAAAAACCGACAGCAATCTCGTTGATTACATATTAAAAAAAACATTCTCATTGATTTGTTAGAATATGTGAGATCCAGTGGTTGGATTGGATTAAGATCTCACCGTTGGATCATCCTCGAGGTAGATTGGGCAAGTTGATTAAATGGGGTAACTTAGATAAATTAGTCAACCTAATTAGATTAACAATTAGGTTTGATTAGGATGATTCTCTCTTTATATCTTTTCATAATTACTCCTTGTTTTTCTATGCTTATGTTTTGAGTGTTCTCCATAAAAACTCATTATAGTCTCTTTTCAATTCATCCAAAGTTTAGTGAAATTCCTAAACTTATCATGATTAAAAATAAAACCGAGAAAAAAATAAATTACAAGACAGATGGTCAAATTTAAGATTGATAGAGATAATGAGATTCACCAGTTGGGTAGTGTTCTTGGTAGAGTTGAGGTGGGTATTCCAGCTGGCAGCTGAGTGGAACGAGAGAATGCGAGACGATTCTGTGTCATTACCACGCATGGAAGATAGACAGGAACCCATTTTCTTATTCCTTTAACGCTACTCGATCGAGCTTAGATCGATCTCAATCTCTCTCTCTCTTATCTATGCAGTACAAGAATGGTGAAAGGGTAGGCTTTTATAGCCATTCAAAAGAGAGAAAGAGAGAGAGAGAGAGAGAGAGAGAGAGAGAGTAGGCTTTCAATTCATAGAGAGATGTGTTGTGTTTTGCAGTAGGAAAAAGAGGAGAAGCAGATGCTCTTCTTGATATGGAATTTGTTTTAATGAGCACTTAGGAGACATTGGGAATATATCTATAGGATATGATAAATTCGCACCACCCTGTACACCCCTGTAACGTTAAAAAAGCTTTAAAAGTCCGCCACGGCGCCACATACTTTAACGTTAAAAGGGGTGCGAATTATCCTATAGAGTGTGCAAATTTATCATCACCCTATATTTAACTAATTAAGTGGTTCGGCTACTTCGATTGCTTACAGTTTCTGTGAGAATGGTTCACTGCTTGAGGATAAATTCACCCCACTTTAACGAATACCGAAGGGCAAATATCATTTCCCTTTTTATATAAGAAAATGCTTACAAGAAAGTTGCTTTTACGATCATTTCTAAAAGACACTAATTGATCCTATTTCTGCCTGTTTACGTGACTATAGGGCTAGCCGAAATCCATCGAGAAAATCTTGATCGGATCATCCTATGCCCTTGATCCATTGAACCTCAATAAGGGTTCCGATCAGAAAAGCTAGACCATTGAATTTTATAGTCCTTTATATTATGCATGGGATGTCTGATCTAGATGGGACCAACACCACGATGAATAGCCTCTTGATGTTCTACAAGATCAACAATCTTGATCTTACCTACATGCCCTCTTAGAAGAGACAAAGACTGGCTTTTATTGTTGACGGTAAAAGTGACTTTCTGCATAGTTCGCCGGGCCTTGGTTCAGTCTACTCCCTCTGGTGTGGATCTAGCTGGACCTATTTGTTTCCAAGAATGGGAGCAGCCACTTTCATATTCCACTAACCAATTCGTACAGTCTAACACTTGAACTCAAGCAATTTTCTCTCTCCGAATGTGGGTTGATTCTTATTTTGTTCACCTTCAATTGTCAACAAGAACATGACATGCGCTATGAGCGGATGTGATTCATGCAAAATACATGTGCATCCCCCTTTGTGCCCCCTTGCCCGAGCATGAACTATGTCCAAACAAAACCCTTGTGGAACCAACTGTTTGAAACTACTCAAAGCAAAATACATGAAACAAAACTGGAATACCATGCACCAAAGAAAACCGTTGCAGGAACCAAAGCCTCATTGGCTCATTTAGAGAAGATGACTTCGACGAGGCGGAAGAAAAATGGAAACATTGTCATGGGGACTACTTTCTTGGGAGGAGACCATACTATGTATCTCTAAAAAACCATCCAAAGAAAATGGGAACTCATTTAAGCTCATAGCTGTACCAAGTGGATTCATCCTTTTTAAGTTCATGAATGAAGAGGATTGTACTAAGGTCCTTGAAGCCCCCACCACAACCTATGGAGGTCGTGCCCTCATCCTCCAAAAATGGATCCCTCACTGCTCTATGGAAAGACTAGAACTCAACACCATCCCTATTTGGATCAGATTCCCAGACTTACATTTGAAGTTTTGGATCCACAAAGGATTGAGTAAACGTGCTAGTGTTATTGGTAGGCCTTATTCATGGGCTCAACCACAACTAAAGCTTCCCGACTCCTCTACGCTCGAGTTTGTGTAGAGATCACTGCTGAGAGTCCTCCCTGAAGAAATCGAAATTGGAAACCCAGTGCCTGTACAACCTGCAAAGATTTCAGTCATACTACTGAAGGATGCCCCCAACGCCCAAACAAGACACCGGCCCTATTGCAGAAGAAACAAGAATGGGTTGAAAAAAAGAAAGAAATTGAATCCTACAAGTGAAGGAACATATCTGGCCCAGAGAGACAATATCTCTCAAGCTCCTTGTCAGATTGGTGATACCCCCCCAAAAGCCCTCAGAAAAACAAAGGTACAAATACTCCTCCGTATCCAAGACCCTCCTAGCAGAGAATCCATTCAACATTCTTCAGGACCTGGATTCAGAAGCCATCCAAAACCATGATAATCAAGACTCAGATGCAAAGACAGATGATGAAGAGAGTGAGGACACTGGAACAGAGGACGACTCCGACCCTGAAGAGGTTTCCTCCTCCTTAGAATCTTCCTTAGAAAAGGAGGACGATCCAACAAGCACAAAAGGTCCAAGGGATCTCACAAAAAGAAGGTATACTGGGCGGATGAATGCAATCAAGTCTACCTGATCCTAGCCGAGCATGAGGATAGCAGTGAAGAAGAGAATCCAGAACTTGAGAAATCAAATGAATCAGGGAAGGAAGTTCACAAGAAAAATTGGCTAAGACGCTCACTAAGAGCCCATCATACCCCTATCAAATTAGTTGATTATGTAATTCACAACCATTGGGCATTTAGATATCTTAGGCTTAGTGTCTATCGCTCATATGTGTTGAGCCTTGATCCCCCCCCGCGCCCCCGCCGCCGCATGTTCCGAGTTAGGGATGGTTTTGTGTTTTATTGTATCATCTTTCTCTTTTTTAATAAATCGGAGTCCCCGTCAAAGCCTGGCTTACCCAAAAAAAAAAGGTATACACCTATTATATATAACCATTATTTGCATAAGATGTAGCAGAATCTATTACTACATGCATATCTATCACTATATAGCAGAATCTATTACCACACGTATGAGATTGGTGTTGGAAGATATTTAAGATGAAAAAGTGGAAAAAGGTGTGGAAACGATGTTTCCTTTTCGGGAACCCTCTAACAAATTTTTTTTGCGCAGAACAAAAACTGATAAAGTTTAGGTACCATTTCACTTGGAGTAGCTAGGGTTTCTCCTCTGTAATTTTTTTCCCTGTTATTTATTGTTGCCATTGTTGAAATGAAGAATATCATTCCCGTTGATGTAAGCTTTCGCCAAACCACGCTAAATCTGATGTCTCTTGTTGTGGTTGCATTTGCTTCTTCCTCTGTTTCTCTTTCTTCTATTTCCACTACATTTCTCTATTTATCTGCAGCTATTTTCTTCTCTGCTGGGCTGTTTTTATTCTAACATCTGGCATCAGAGCAGCAGGTTTTGTTATTGGTGTAGAGGAGTTTTCTTTTATCGTAGATTGATCCCTAATGGCTCGAAAGAGTGCAACCAAGTTCGATATTCCAAATATTCTAGAGTTTGATGGCACAAACTTTGCATTGTAGAAGCTGAAGATGCATGCTGAGGTAGTCAAGAATGGTTGTTCTGTTGCTCTTTCGGGGAAGAGAAGAAACCAACAGAGATGAAAGACGAGGAGTTTGATGAGAAGGATTAAGTAGCATATGCAGATTTGCTTCTTGCCTTTGACAACATTGTTGAAAAAAGAAACCCTTATAAGCTAACTTAAGACCTAAGAAATTAATCTCATTCGTCCATCTAAAGTAACCTAGATAAAAGCTAAAAAACAAGATTAACCCAAAAATAGAAATCCCGTAATAGACATGTATCACATCCAAGTCTACATCATGTGATTATGGGTTGGCTAGATAGGTAATCAAATTTTTTTTGTAACGGATGCTCTCGCTGTAAGTTAAGGGGAGGCATGTAGCCATCGCCGTAAGAAGGATGCAGAGGATTGTATTACTTATTTTGGTGCATTCGGATTGTAGAAATTACAAATTGGAATCAGCATCATAGTTCAATTCAGTCTGATTCTTGCATTTGGTTCAAATAATGAATGGAACTAAGGGTGGAATAGGTGGAAGAATTTATGGCGCTGCAGGAGGTAGTATTCTGATTCTAACAGAATCAGAATGAGGATGTCAATTCTGATTCATGATTCTAACAATCCAAGCGCACTCTTTAGGTTCTAGGTCACGAGTCATCTTGGTGTGTTAAGATGGGATGAATGGTCAATTATCTATGTCAAATCAGTGATACCATTGGCACGTATACATGCTCTCTTATTTCAATAATGGCACTCCTCTCTTTACTTCGTATTCTATTCAGCTATTATTCATTATATGATTTCTCTATTAGTAGATGCTCTCAACAGGCAATCATATGATGCAAGAGTTTTTATATGATGGCCGACCGGGTAATTTACAAGCGCTAGGTGTGTTTTGACCAGAGCAAAAATCAAGGGCCAGGTGGTTTGCCAGGCCCTACCACCTAGCTCTTGCTATTTTGAGCATCATATAAATTCTCATGATTCATATCAGAATATTGATTCGTAAAAGTAGCAGTAAAACATGGGAGCCCATGTATTATTCCATAGAGCTAACTGTGATAACAAGCTCGACGACAACAACTAAAAGCAACCAAAATAAGAGAATCTAAAAAAACCAAAGACAGCAAAGGTATCAACAACCCTTTGTCATCATCACCATCGTCATCAAGTCAATGATGATTTGATTACACATTAGACATAGAAAGCAGACTCAATCAAACTAGAGACAACCCTAATAAAGTTAGTGAGACGACTATTCTATTTCTCATCTTTCATGTATTTTTCAATCATCTTCTTGAGATCCTCTTTCTTGGCTCCCACCACCCTATCCACCACCTCTCCTTTCTTCACTAAAACGAACGTTGGCATTGCCTCCACTCCCCATTCCTGAGCGACTTCCTACCATCCAATAAAGAGAAGTTTAAGCTATAAAAATGAAGGTGGGGATCCAATATAAAAACAGGGGTGTAAAAACAATCTCATTCTGCCAGATTAAAGGGGAGTGTGCATACCATGAGCTCATCTACATCAATCTTCACAAACACCACATCAGCAAAAATCTTAGCAAATTCCTCCAAAACTGGTTCCATGAATCGACAAGGCCCGCACCACGAAGCCGTGAAATCGATCACCATCTTAATCAAAATTCAATCATTCTCGTTAATAAGAAGCAAAATCTAGAAAACCCTAATCATTCTCATTGATTAGAACCAAAACCCAGAAAACCCACATCATTCTCGTTGATTAGAAGTAAAATCCAGAAAACCCACATCATTCTCATTGATTAGAACTAAAATCCAGAAAACCCACATTTTTTCTCATTGATTAGAACCAAAATTCAGAAAACTCAAATCATTATCGTTGATTAGAACTAAGATTTAGCAAAACCCAGATCATTCTCATTGATCAGAACTAAAATTCAGAAAAAAAAAAAAAAAAAACCCCACAACATTTTCGTTTAATAGAAGCAAAACCCAGAAAAAATAACAAACCAGATCATCAAATTAAGATAGATAGAGAGAATGAGATTAACCAGTTGGGTAGAGTTCTTGGCAGAATTGAGGTGGATTTTCCAGCGTGCGGCTGAGTGGAATGAGAGAATGGGAGATGGTTCCGTGTCATTAGCATTGGTAGTAGATTGAGAGGAACCCATTTGTTTTTCTTCCTTTAACTTTAATCGAGATTAGATCGATCTGAACCTCTTTCTCTCTTATCTCTGCAATACAAGTATGGAGAAAGGGTAGGCTTTTTATAGCCATTCAACAAAAGAAAGAGAAGCAGATGCTAACCGATGATGTAACGTCAACGGTGACTTTACTTAATTTACTATTAGGAGACATTAGGAATATGTTTAGTTAATTAATTAGGGCGGCCATCCCCTTTTTATGGGAAAATGATATCCGCACAACTGTTTTTTTTTTTTTTTATAATTTCACTAACTCATCTTGTTTTTTAGTATTTAAAGAGCTGTCAAAAGTTATTACAGTTCCAAAAAAGCTCTCAACAGCCAATTTAAAAAGAAAAGACAATGTGGGCTTGTGCAATTATTAAAACATGGTTGGTTTGATATCATTTCCCTTTTTCATGTAGGAAAAATGCTTACAAGAAAGTCACTTTTATGCTCCTTCCTAAAAGACAATTATTGAGCCCTAGTTTCGCCTGTTAACGATGATCGGAACCGTTGATCAGAATTGCGACCTTAGGGTCGCCAAATTCCATCTAGAAAATCTTGATCGGATCATCCTGTGCCCTTGATCTATCAAGCCTCAATTAGGGTTCCTAGGCCGTTGGATCACGGGGCTTATGTTATTCCACTAAGCATTGGTGTAATCTTAGAGTTGAACTGAAGCAATTTTAGGCCGTTGAATGGGGATTGATTCTCATTTTATTTTTTTGCTTTCAATTGTCAATGAAGATAACATGCGCAATGAGCGAATGTGATTCGTACGAAAAACATAGTGCTTTTTTTTATGACTAAGTTTTTATGAGGTAAAAATAGCAACCCAAGAATCTAGAGCTTAAATTGTTCTTTATTTATAAATAAGATTATTTTAATTTAATCTGATGCGTGAATCGAACATTAAGCCTACTTTGAAAACCATTAACTAAGAAAGGTATACGAATACGACTATTCTAACCATTAATTATATACGATTTTGACAATGTAGCTATTGTTTAAAGACAGTATAAATGATTTTTAAGATGGCTGTACTGAGTACAGCAATCAGGTCCATAAATGGTCTTTGATCCTACTCTTATCAGATGATTTTAGACCTTTGATCAAGTATTATGAAACAGACGTGATGTCTTTAAGCCATTGATTTAAGCCTCAATTTTGTGAATGAATCTACGTTTCCTGTGATTGCCCGCCAGATCAACGGTCTGGGTGTTACGAACCTGGGTCACTTCGCAACATGATAGATCATTAAATCAAGGTCACTAAGGCTCTGTTCTTTCGACGTAAAATGGGAGAGAGAGTAAATGGCAGTCATCACATGGCTTTGTTTGAAAATGCAGAATTCGAGTCTGACATTTTGATCTACATGATACAACAAGCTTAACTGGTGAAAGAACATATAAACCATGCATCACATGCAATTCAAATGAAAAAATGCAAGTATAAATATGAATGTATGAAAAATGCAAGTCAAAATATGAATGTGTTTGTAGATTACTAAAACTAATGAACAAAATGGCTGTTTCAAATTGTATAGTAAATTGTATTGTAAAGCTCTACTACTATCATTTCACCTTTTTATGGCATAAAGATTAACTCCTATAGAATCATTAGAAGTAACTCTCAATTAAGTAGGAGAATTTTACAGCATAAAAGAAGCATTTTAAGTGCGACCAACCTACCTTCTCATGTCATGGTTTGTTCAGGGATCAATTTTCTCAGGAAACAAAGCTTTTCCCAAATAAATGAATTGCATCTCCTCTTTCCATGTCTGCAAAAGCTTCAAATAGTCATGCACCTTATTATAGTTGCTTCTTGGTAAGCATGCTTAGTATGAGCAGCAAAATGTTACCTCATGTCGAAAGGCGATTCTCATATGAGGTATATTCGTTTTATGAACATCATTCCCTTCAGGGCCTCTCTTGAAATATTTGCTTCCCATCCAATGTGACTGCAGCCACTAACAAGAAACTTGGTCAAACTAAATAAAGAGGTGTACAAATTAAACTTTCCCATGAACGTACAAGGAAATGAGAGCTCATAGAATTTGAGTAAAATCCCAATTTATCATTATCAAATCCAAAACTAGAATCATTCATCATTTCTTTTGATAGAATCATTCATGACAAACCACATTTCAGCCAGAATTGTTCTTAATTAACCTAAAATTGCCAATGATGTGAATCAGTAGATAAACATTGATTTATTGAAAGGCCAAAATTAGAAACAAGAAGCAACTCAAAATGGCCCAAGATGACAGAAATGGGGGTCATCCATGTTTCCCACCTTTGCTGCATGTGAAAATCCGGATTGATAAACTGAATTCCTCGCTATTTCACAGAGATCACACGCAGTGAGCTTCCAGACCTGGAACAGCACATCATTTTAAGAGCCGTGACCTTGGACAATATGAGGAAATGAAATTAAAAAATAGGACCAGTTTGGGTAACAGGATCTCCCCAAATTGTGGCCCGCCTAAATCTCCATTGAACACGTGAACACATACAGTGAATGAAATCATTCAAGATTTGGGTCCCACCATGGATGGTGGGGGGCCTCCTCTTTGCCAGGTTTAATCACAGAACACATGTCATCTGTGCAATGGAGATTGAGGCAAGTGACAACTTAGGGCACCTGCCTTTTCCAATTTAACAAACCTGTGCTGCAACACTATATTCCTCCACTAGTGGTTCTTTGGTCAAATGGATTTGCAAAGGATCATCAGATGAGAGTGAAACATTAAGCCCACGTTGGAAGAACATGGGGAATGGGTTGCGATGATAATTCAAAAACAAAGAATTGTTGCTCAGTGGTGACATGGCCAATCCAATCTGAAAAACATCGTATGATGGTGACAGCTTCAATATAAAATGGGGAAGGGCATGGTGATTCAAAATAGAAATAAATGAAAAAGCATATTTGTATTTCTATGGTGACGAACACTATTCAAAAAAATAAAATAAAAATCTACGGTGATGAACCTGAGAAAGATAATACAAATACTGCAAGACGGGTGATTTCCTTAGATTAATCCCGTGAGAAATGTTATGGCATAAAAGGAAAGCAGCAGTCAAGTGGTCAATGTCACCAGCCTGCACAAATTGAATTCGGCAATACTTAAAACATGATATAAAAATTTCTGCAGCCAAATCAAACATGAAAACTATGAGAATCCTAGGCCAAAAACAAAAAAAATACCTCCCCACAATGCGGACGGAATTTGATTGTGAACAATCCTTTGGATTCACGAAGCTGCTAGCAAAATGGCAGGACACAGTCAACGAATATGAACTGGCAGAACACGGGTTTCAAAAAAATCATGACACTATAACCCAATAAAAAACAACAGAATTTATAACTGCAAGGACTTGATAGCAAAATACAATGGCAAATCCGGAGGGGCCTTCCTCAAGGTCAGTACAGTTCCAATATTTATGGAAATCAAGGATGTCTATAATAGTCAGGCACCTACTTATTACCAGTAAAAAGAATTGCTTAAAACGTTATTATTTTAAAAAACCAAGGACAAATTAGAGGCATCGATTACATAATGCAATGAATTAGACTTAACCCAACACTCAAAACACACATATGATGTCAAGTTGTTTATTATTAATTTGATTCACACAAGAAAACAAGTGTGACTAGTATAATATCTATTTATTTTTTATGGTGTCAAAATTATGCTTACAAATTTTCTATATAGATTCATACAGCGATTTTGATTGATGATGTAATATAATTTTCAAAACTGACTGAGAACCATTTTCAACCATCATCAATACGAAAGAAGTGATATGGGCATTCAAAATTCTTTGTGGTCTAAAAGTTGACTTTTGTTCAACTATTGTAGGCCAAAAAGGAGGGCACTATTCAAGGAACCCTTTGTCTCATCTAGTATGACGACAAAGTCTTGCAAGGTCTAGAGAGTCTGTTTTGCCTTTGAGAGTCCCTCAAGAGATTGGCTGTGACAAAGACTCTAATCCATAAAAGCAATTGGTACATAAACTTCACCGAGGCCCCACTGAGCTGCATTAGATAAATCTTAAGCAACTGAGAGAAGAGTCATTGTAGACATCTAACTAGAATTTGGTGTCAGAAGTGAATCCTCTTTTTAATTTAAAGAGTCTATTTCTATAAGTATCTTTTTCTCCACAAGATTTGTCTTTTTGTAGGTTAGATGCATGGAGAAAATCGCAGGGATCTGTCAGATCCTGAGCAAGACTTTGAATAAGATCGAATTAAACTTTCCTTTTAAGCAACTAATGTTAAGACAGGTTAATAACCAGAAATATTAAGATTAAAACAAAGTTTGTAATTTTAGTATATGTAAAATGAAGAGAAATGAAGAAGCAAACCTTGTTGAGTGTATACAAATTTGCATAGCAGTAATATGCATAATAGGAATATGCGGGATTAAATTCATTTATCCATTCACCCGGCTTTGGCATGTGCTTGGTTGGGCGCCTTTCGGGTTTACTTTCATCATCTACAATGTCAAAACCTACAACCTGAAAAGTGAAAATAGTAATCCCATCAAGAGCAACTAGTGACCAAGTTGCAAATAAACAACCTAATCAATGCATGGTTAAAATTAATGCAGGGGCCCTTACAAAAGCAATGAGAAGTTGAACATCTGTCTGACCACCATCCAAAGGATAAACTATTATTCTAATAAAATATAATATTTCTCAAATTATTAGGAAATGAACAGACCTGCTTCAGGAACATATGTAGATGAGGATGAGAATTTGGATTGACTGTGACTTCAAAAAGTGGAATAAACACATTATCTAAGATGTTTTGAAAGGATGTAACGATTCCCATTTTTCTGTACACATTGTATAACCTTGGTAGCTGAAAAACATGGAAGCAAATATTAGACATGAGTGAGCATTGCAGTAATTAATTCATAAGAACTAAGTTTATATAATTGAAGACCATGATCCAACAGGAAATACACCAAATTTAAAAATACAAAAACCGTAGATGAAACAGATCTTGTAAAGTAGGCAAGACTATAACATTGTGTGTGTGAAATAGTAAATTCAATTTAATAATTGCCAATAGCCCACATAATAGAATTGCATGGATTTAATAAAAGTGACCATGTTCTGATCCACATACTTTTATCATTTCCCAAGGACCTCCATTAAATTTAACACGAGTCACATGTTAATTTCCAGGAGCCAGAGGTTATTTAATAATTGCCTATAACATGTCAGTGGTGTGTGGAAGAAATTATAGATAAATATTTTTTTTTTCAGACAATAGCATGACAGCTCAATCATAAAGCAAGTGTTGGGAACAATTCATAGTTCCATCCCATTTTGGTCTTCATAGCTCTTACAACCATAACCTAGCTATTGACCATAGGGATGTTCAAAGGCCCCATAACCAAGACGGTTGAAGTTTAATTTACATGGTAGCAATAAGGAAAACCTGGGACCAACCAGCCTTTGAAGTGTTTTCTCTAACCAGGAGCATCTTCTTATTTTCACCTATGCAAATTCAGTTGGCAATATGTACATGATTGATGCAGAAGTGCTGTTAGATCAAATAACACAAAAATGATCCGGATGAAGTCTCTGATGAAACTAAGGGTGGCCCCAAAACTCCATATGGACCATATCCCACTTGCTTTGAAGACATATCTAAGGAGAAGAATAAAAATAGATCAAAGAGGGGGTAACATCACCATGAGGTCCAGGACAAAAGCAAAGTGTCTACTCACGGTATGACAGCCAAGAAGATTGGGGTTTTTCTTTGACTTTCAGGAGATTTCTGAAGGGTTTCCTAAAGACAGTTCCGTAATTTTTGTTTCTAGGTTTAGACAGGGAAAGATTGCAGTCAGTTTGATAACGGACAAGTGACATCGCTTCTTCAGTCTGAACCAAGGAATCTGTTACATATGATGCAAAATGAATCTTGTTCTATTGTTGACCAGAGATTTCTATATGAAAAATATGAATCAGAGTTTGAGGAAGGGGAAGGGGAAGGAGGAGCCCTCGGCCATTACAGATAGAGGAGGATTTATTCAATCACATAGTTTGGGCTCCTAGAATATGGCAACCATATAGATTATTGAGCTGGAAAAGTAGAGTTTGGGTGAGAAAGTTCAGTGAATCCAGACTCAGCAATTTGCATTTGGGACCGATATATTTAAAAAAAGATCCCCCAACTCCCTGAGTCATTGTTCAGTATTTCAACCAATTGAGAGCTCACCATTTATAACTATTTGATCTGTTAAGAAATTTAGTAGTAAGAACAAATAACCTACTGTGAAATATAAAGATTATAAAAGGATAGATAAGCAAGTCAATTCATGTATTGATGAATATATAGTTAATAAAAGACTAAGAAGACGTACCAACCTGAATTAACCAAACAGCATTTTCACTATAAATGTTATTGTTAACGAACCAGCTTGCCAACTGGTCCCATTCACTTTGTTTCCTTCCATAGATAGAAACCCTATACTCGGCCATCTGTAGTAACAGAAAAATGGTGAAAATGCATATACAAGAAACCTTCAAAAGCCAGATGCATAATAATTCTTGAATAGAAGTCGGAATGGCATATTACCGGGATCTGTCACAGTAATGTGTCAAATAACTATTTCAGATCAGATGCACATCGAACATTGAAATGCAATTATTGTTAGAGTTAAACATGATTCTGTTGCGATTTAGATCTCTTAATCATTGGTTATGATTCTGATTAATGACAAGGTTAGAAGTAGTTTCACACTGCACTTGTATACATGCTGTTTATTGTTAGTAGTTATCCTTTAGTAAATGGGTGTTCCATTAAATTCACCAACTAAGGCTATTTTTAGAAGTTGTTGGTTTAATAAAAATTAATGGAATCAACTTTGATTCTTATATCCATTCATTTAAATGGGTGGGACATACAAATGCACATCTAATAATAAAACAAAAGAAATAAAGAAAACAAGAAAATTTCAAACACAATGAAATGCCAAACCTGGTATTTGCTCGTGTCTAGATCAGATAAGACTTCTTTTGTTAACTCTGCCAAAAAACGACCTGAAATGTTCATTTGAACAACAAAAGAAAATAATTGGTTTAGCACGGACTGCAAGTCAGACAAAATAAGAGAATGGATAAACCCAAAAACAACCAGTTCCATAGCAATATATCCTAATGCAAATCAACTGATGAGGAGTTCCATTGATGTTGAAATTCTTGGAGTTCCATCGATTTTGAAAATAATGACTAGGTAGGGTTGTCTTAGTTTTTTCCCCTTTTTATTGATTTTTTGTCATTTTTTCAATTTTTTCACACTCCCCCCTCGCTTCCCTTCATGCTTCCTTGTCGTTCCCTTTACGCTACCCCAAACCTTTATGCCTGTCCACTTTCAGCCTTCCCCAGAATGAAACATGTTGGGTGCAAATGGGCCTTTGTTGTGATGCATCGATCCGATGGCACTGTTGAGAAGTATAAGGCGTGCCTATCAGGGCCCAGCCCAGATGTATCGCCTTGTTGAGAAGTATACTCTTGTTTTCAAAGTTAATGCAAAAGAAAAGAAGCAATGTAATAGAATTGACAAAGAACTGGTGTGGATTGGTTTGAAGTGCACAAACTATGGTAAGCCCAATAAAAGACATGAAAGATGTTGAGTAGCCTAAAGGTGGTAGGGATTATACTTTCACTTCTGCGATTACTATTGGAAAGGTTCTTCTCATGTTTTTGATTTATCATTTGATTCTTACACGTCGACTACCTGCCGAAATATTGTCCAGGTTTCTCAGGAAGATCATAATGAGCTGATTCAACAAAAGAATAGAACCAGGACAGCCACTTCTTCCATTGGTAGACACTGGATCCAGTACAGGTACCTCAACTTTTCATGTTTCTACTCATTCTCCTATTCATTCCTGGATTATTTATGGGAAGACAGAGTACAGACCATATGAAAACTATCTAACCTTTCACTTTTATCTATAGATAGTTCAAGAAAAATTGACTAGCAGATGGTTCTTTTTCTTCCATGTTTGGGAAAGGACTATTGGAAGGTAGAAGACTTGCTAATTGACATTTGAGGAAGCGAGCTAACACTTATAACAGTAGCCTTGTTAATTGACATTTGACGAAGATAGTTAACACTTTCAACAGAAGGCTTGCTAATTGGACATTTGACGAGATGAGTTAACAGCTTCAACAGACATGAAGGATAAAGGTGGTGATAATAGAAATGGTTGTATGACTCGATACAGGCATGTTCGACCTAACACTCGAAGTTTCGAAGTGTCTGGACGTAAATGACATTTGTAATACTTAAAAGATTGACCTTCCTCATTCTGATTAGATATTTTTCCAATATTTTTTGCCACATCCACAACATGGTCAACCAGAACCCCAAGGGCATGGCTGTCGAGAATGAGAAGTTAAGACCTTTAATTCATGGTCTAGACTCCCGAGGCACAGTACACCATAAAAAAAATAGCATGACTTTTAATCAAAAGAAGATTTGGCTCAAGAAGCTACAGAAGAAGGTTATGGCTTAATAGTATTCTATGAATTATTTGTAAATTGTAATCACTTGTGCTTTGGACAAAGACGTGAAATCATTTCTTCGATGATCAGTTGGTGGAGAACATAAACCGCCCTAAAATGATTTTATACTTACTGAGATGTTCAATGGCTTATAAGACAGCTGAAGGGACAGTAAAATACCTACCAAGTTGAAGGGGAGGTTTTATAAGACAACTATGAGGTCAGCCATGCTGTATGGCTCAGAATGTTGGGCCACCAAGAAGCAGCATGTGCATAAGATGAGTGTAGTGGAGATGCAAATGCTTAGATGGATGTGCGGCCGCACAAGGTTGGATAGAATTAAAAATAAAGACATCCGTAAAAGATGGGGGCGGCACCAATTGAGGAGAAGATGAAAAAGCACCGCTTAGGATGGTTTGGGCATATCCAACATAGGCCTTTGGATGCTCCAGTGAGAAGAAGTGACTCGTGCCAAGTTGATGGAGTAAAATGAGATAGGGCAGACCGAAAACAACTTGGGTAGAAACAGTGAGGAAAGACTTGATGGCTAGGAACATGACAGAGAACATGACCTTGGATAGGAGATAAGGGAAGAAAATGATCCATGTAGACGAACCCAACTAGTGTCAGGATTAGACTTGGTCAATTTGAGCCACGTAGATCCTTTCACCTTCTTCATGAAAATTTTCTAAAGGATTCATTAGCCGACCCCAACTACTTTGGGACAAAGGCTTAGTTGAGTTGAGTTGAGTTGAGTTGAGATGTTCAATGGATTCTTTTTTGTTTTTCGAAATGACAGAAGAGACGACCATGGTTTAAATTTCTATGGAAACCGAAAAGAAATAACCGAAATGTTTATGTTTCCTTCCCCACCAAAATGCATAAAGAAACCTAAGCGTATATGGAAACCAAAATCGCAAGGGTATTAGTGGTTACTATATCAGTATGTGTTACATAATTATATTTATATGAATTGCTAGTGAAATGTGGTGTATGTATGTATAAATATGAATGCGATAAGATGGTTGCAAGGAAGCGAGACTCATCCATGGCGGTTTGCGCGGTCAATTGACGAGATCTCGGATCGAGTGGTGGGATCCTCCGTTTCATTTCATCATGTAAGAAGATCAGCTAATAGTGAGGCCGATAGATTAGCTCAGGAGATGGTCTCTATGGCGGATTGGGAAGTTTTCGACTTTCTCCCTCCTTGATTGATTTTTTCTTCTTTTATGGTTTTTTCTTTGTTTGTATGTTCGGTTCGGTCTCCTCGGTAGTTGGGGTTCTTCCCTGCTGTGTATGTTTAGTTTCTTGATTAATTTAATTCTTTATTATTCAAAAAATGTGTTTATGTATAAATATTTATATAAATTAAAAGTGAAATGGGGTGGGTTCACTACTCTTGTGAGGACCACTTCAGACATTATTGAACTGTACCAAGAAAAGTAAGTCAAATCTCTTTTGTTGGAAGAGGCATAATCATAATTGAGCGTTATTATTTCTATGTATTTGTTCCATCAGTAGTTGTTTCAATAAAATGTTCTCTGAAAGTGCAAGAAGGATCCAATAAAGCTTCCCATTATATCTTTCTCCAAATCCAGTAGCACATGCCCTTTCTGATAAATGACGCTTAAACTATCAAAGTTTGAAGGTTACCGGAGGATGTTCATGTAGATGTCATCTTCCAAGAAGAAATGAATGGGAAAAGATAAGATATCTAAGTAAAACTGGGTTGGTCATGGATGCGGGAAAGGGTAAAAAGATCGTTAAGATTATGTTGAAGGGTCACCATGTAACCGTAGAACTTGTAACATCATATAGATAGGGGATTGTTAAACCTTTGTGTTCACTTTTCTGCCAAGCTGGAAAGCAATCGAGATTCATTTACATGTAAAATGAATTGCATTGTGACATGGATTACAGGTGAATTGAGATGTTTTGATAATTAGGACGTGAGTATATTGCAATTGAAAGAAGAGAAGAACAAAAATAGCAAAAAAATTGTGAAGAACAGACAAGAAACAAAAGATAAAAGTGAGAAGAAAATGGATCTGGAGCTGGACCACCACAAAGATTAAGATGGGCTAGTGGAGCACACGAAAGGGGATATAGATCTAAGTCTCTTTTCTTCTTTTTCCATGTCAATGCAGGAGAAGGGCATCGATCTACCCAAAAATTATTCTGAAAATATTTGACAGATGAAACATTTTTCTATATCTTATTCCATAAAGAAAATCTACAGACCCACGTTCAGGAAAATTTTCAACCTTTCAACTTTATACAATTTTATAGGATCTCAGGTTTCTTCAAATCAAGCTTGCTCTGATGGCATGTTAAAACTAAATATTAAATTCTCGCTGATATGGAATTTACATATGGAAAAGAAACCAAGAGGGATATATGATCAAAATACATATTAAATTCTTGTTGACATGGAAATATGGGGGGAAAAAACCAAGAGAGGGTTATATGATAAAAAAAACCCGGACGGGGTTGGCACGTTGGCTAGTGTCGTGGGTTTGCTCCCCATGACGCGAGTTGGAGTCCCCTCGGAGTTACCCGATGCGCGTGGTTTACAGGTGATTGCGTGCATCCATAGGGATTAGTCCTGCCCTAAAATGGGGTGGGGATACCCTATGTCATAAAAAAATGATCAAAATACCCTAAAACAAAAAACTCTACTGAAGATAAAATATTTATCGTAGTAAGATTATATAATGCATATATGCCTGAAGAAATAATATGAAGCAGTCAGATAAAAAATGATGAGAAATGCATTGATAAATCAAACTTATGTTGCACTTTCTCATTTCCCAGTATTGTGAATTGTCAACTCTTGAAAATAAGGAATATATTGAGATTTCAAAACCTAAAAACTATAATTGATAATGCAATATTTCAAAACCACATCCTTCTATGGCCCAAACCTTGGATAAGATTCTCTTGCTTCAAGAAAATTTCTCTGAGTCTGCTCTGTCCACAAGGATTATACTTAAGATTGAATTTGTCGAACCGATGGAATATATTCTTATCCGCATGCACATCTAATAAATCAACGCTGAGGTCGTATCTGCCGATATCATCCCAAATAAAAAACAGAATAAGTTTTTCCTGTTAGATGATAGCAATGAAAATACAACAGCTGAGAAATTTACCCTGTCAAGTCCAAACTCTCAAAAACTTCCTTAAGGGTAAGATACTTTCCATCACGGAATATGACAACCTGTACGATGAAATCAATGGAGAGCATTATAAAGTAGCATCATCATTATTAGACATAAAGAAAGCATTTCCAAGGATTAAGTTTGGATACCTTCATGTTTATTGAACAGGGATAGGAATAGTTAAAAGGGTCAATTACTGTTACATGCTGCAAATTTGAAAAAATGACGAGAAAATGATGCTTTTTGAAAAAACACTAAGAAATGCTGTTTTATTAAAAGAAATGTTGCTAGGGACGAAAATACCCCTCAACTTACTTTAATCTTTCTCTTCTTGGTTTTACCGTTTTACTCTTTTACTTCCAGGCGATAGAAGTCTTCTTCTCCGGCGAAACATCTCATTTCTCTGGCAGCAGATGCTCCTTTGTCCTGAGGGATTCTGAGGATCAACAACTATGCCTTTCTTGAAAGCCAAGACCACCGATCTATCAGTGTTTATATCGTCATGTGAGCAGAGGAATAAAATAGAATGGGAAGATGAGAAGGAGAAATTGGATTATGGACATGTTGAGAAACCCCATTTGATAATTTTTTGTTGTGTTACTGTGGCTAATGGAAAACTCCACTACCTCTCTTAACTTCTAAACTTGTAAAAGAGATGCTATGGCAAAGTCATATGTTCATCATTTTCGTGCTATCCAATGGATATCAAATGATTAGTTATTTTCAGAGAGGACAAAATCTTTATGCTAGAATTTGTAGAACTACCCTGTTTTGATTGCTAGAGTGGTCGGTCCAAGGTAGGTGATGTTTACCACCGTCTGATATTTGAACGAGATCTACTTGACCGAAGGCAAAAAGAGTTCTGAGTGTTACTGGAATTAAAAATTTTAGTCGAAGCCAAAGAAAATTTGTCGAAGGGTTTCGAAATCTCCCCCTCTTCTTCTCAATGCAAAAACAGGTACTCGAAGCCAAAACAGGATATTCAAAGCTAAAATTTATTTGGTCGAAGCCAAAAATTACTTGGTCGAAGTGAAAAATGTGTTTCCTGTAACATTCGCCGTGGTGTTTTTCGCTTCGACTAAAATTTTTTAGGCTTCGAATAACTGGTTTTTTTGCTTCAACTAACATGTTTTTGGCTGCGACTAAAACTTTTGAATTCCAGTAACATTTGGAACTTTTTTCGTCTATAACTAATATATTTTAGCTTCGAGAAATATTTGTTGGCTTCGACTATCATTTTTTTTTGCTTCGACTATCATTTTTTGGATTCGACTATCATTTTTGGCTTAGAGTAACTTTTTTTTTGGCTTCAACTAGCATTTTTTGGGCTTCGACTATCATTTTTGCCTAACTTACATTTTGTTTCGAGTGCCTTGCTTCTTATTTTGGCTTCGACTATCACTTTGTGGGTTTGAGCTATCGATTTTTTATTCGAGTTACATTTTTTTAGCTTCAAGTAACCTATTTTTTGGCTATGAATAACCCGTGCGAGTACCATTTTGGCTTCCACTACCCTTTTGCCTAGTGAAAGCTCTTTGGGCAACTGATTTTGGCTACGGCCACTAGAAAAGGGGAAATACTTACAAAGATAATGAGATTTTGGATATTTTGAGGAGGAAAAAGAAAATGAGAAAGGGGCGTCTCTAGAGAACTCTTTCTAACCTCTCAAGACAAATGAGCATATGCCGGAGAAATGAAGATGTTTCGCCGAAGAAGAAGGCTTCTATCGCCGGAGAAGAAGGCTTCTATCGCCGGAAAGATAAAGTGTAAAAACAAAGAAGAGAAAGATAAAGTAAGGTTAGGGGTATTTTCGTCCTAAAAAGTCATTTTTTTTAATCAAACAGCTTTTCTTAGAGTTTTTTCAAAAGTCAACATTTTCTCGTCATTTTTTCAAATGTCCAGCATGTAACAGTAAATAACCCTAGTTAAAACATAGGAAACTTTTTCAAGCTGAAAAAAAACAACAAAAAGAAATCCATAATATACCTCATCAGGTTCTTTTCTTAGTTTCGACTTTATGAAACGCAATAGATGCTTCTGATTCATGCATGCAGAGTGATGCACATGTGTATCAACCTTTCTAACATTGTAGAAATCGCGATGAGGTGCACTTTTCTGAGATAAAAATTCCCGGTCTGCATTTACTAACAAATGGAGACGGAATTTCTGCATGACATCCGGGTATGAGTATAATAAATCAACACTAAAAGAATGCATTCTAGTTGAAATTAAAAATAAAGGGAAATGTTGTCAGCACAACCATATTTTGATATTTGCACAAACTAAGTTGTCTTTTCTTCTCTAATTCGCTCGTGAGAGCTTTTTCGGGAAATGTAATAACCTTTTGACCGCTCTTTAAATACTAAAAGACGAGATGGTTTGTGAAAATAACAAAATATGGCTGTGCTGATATCATTTCCCAGAATAAAACATATAGAGTTTGAAAAAGCCACCTCCTCAAGAAAGCGTAATCGATGATGACATAAAGAACGGACATTTCCTAGAGATATAATTCTCAGTATATGATGCATATCAGTGAAGAATGTCGTTGAACTTGCAACTGGGTAAAGATCTTCCATTGCTGAAAGAACATTCAAAAAGAGCTAACTGCTTTTTATAAATTAAAATTAATTCACATTATGATAGGCCACAGCCCAGTAAAGTTTCATAGTAACAAAGAGTACATAACATGGCAATAAAAATTTCTGAATATAATAAAGTTACAATCCTTACCATCTTTGCTTGCATAAACATGTACAACTCCATCCTCCATCTTAAAATAATGCTGTTTTAAGAAAAAATAACAATATTAAACCAAGGCACCTGTAAATGTTGGTTTAATGTGACCGCATGAAATTTTGTTATTTTATACACAGCAGGAATAGATAATTAGGACAAGACTATCAATCAGTAATAAATAAACAACTTACTGATGTTGGTTCGACAAAGTGAAAATGAAATGGATTAGGGTTCAGCTTTGGCATATTTGATACTGTAACAGTTTCCTCCACCCATGCAACGATATTTTCCCTGTAGACATACTTTTCCCGCAGAACCAAACATTCTCGAATCATCATACATACTTCTTCATCTTCTCTACTCGGTGCCACTAAGACCGGTTTCAGAAATTTTGACATGGAAAGGAAATTGCTTCAGGAATTGGTTGGTAAAGGTATAGCAATCATTAAATGAAAAAGAAATTGGTCAGAAAAAAGTAATGTTTTCTCTTCAGATTTGAACTAGTAAAACTGTACCGGTTTTCTCAAAAAGTTGATAATTAATCAAGAACTATTATTTAAAAGAGAAAACGGTTCCTACACATATGTGTAGAGAGTTCTCTACACACTAGCTTAAAATACAGTGGGGGCCCACATTGTTTGGGTGATCCAAGCCATCCATTTTAAAGGCCCTCACATAGATAGGGTGTCTACAAAAAATCAGATCCTTAGGATCATCCCAACCCTACGATCTGTAGAGGTAAAATGGATGTCTTTAAACCTTCACAAATTAGTCCATTTTTTGCCTCCACAGTTCGAATGGTTAGGATGATCCTACGGATCTGATTTTTTATGGACACCCTATCTATGTGAGGGCCTTAAAAATGAATGGTTTGGATCACCAAAATATTGTGGCCCCCACTGAATTTTAAGCTAGTGTGTAGATAACTTATCTACACATATGTGTAGGAACCGTTTTCTCTATTTAAAAATATCAAATTTAAGGAAAAAAGAAGCAACAGAATGTAAGCATTACCCTTCATAGCCATATTTAGAAGGGAAGTTGCCCACTTGAGTTGTGAGACATGAAAGTGAAAAGGACATAATACCCAAACACAGATACAGTTGAGAGAAAGGGCAACAATGTAGCTCAATACATCTTAGACACATACAATACAATGTAAAACCACTTCCATATCAAATAGGACAACACAAAGCTAAATTTGTTGCTTTGAAGCTTCATATATAAACAAGGCAACACAGACAATGATAAAGTCGGAAACAAAGAGGCACCCAGTTCAGAGTTTCTAAGGGTAATGAGACTCTGATAAGTGTGGAAGGAAGCAGATGTATAGAGATGCCATCATAAGCGTACATGTAGGGTTTTTGGGCTTTTTTTTTGGTTTTTTTCTCTTTTCCCATTTGTAAGTCATTGAAGTCACGTAAGTGACTTAACGTATGTAGTGGGTCCACTCGTTATTTGTGCATAACATAAGTAAAATGGTTTGTGTTTCTCCTTACCCTACAAACACTTTCCTTCAACTTCACAATCCCTCATTTTTCTCCCTCTTCTTCTCTCCCTTCATCCCTGTTTCCATTCTTGCTTCTTTTGACTTCTTCCTCGTTAATCTAGTTGATGTTCTAGATTTATAACATGGCATCCGTGGGCACCTGATCCAGATCTAAATCAGATTTGGAGTCTTTTCCTTCTCTCGGGTATTGATGAGCACAATGGATGGCAATATGGATTATATGACAAAATTCAAAGGAACGTTCTATCCTTTATTTCATGCTACCTATGTTCTATTTGGGTGAGATCTTACTTCGATATTACCTACAGAAGAATAATGACCGCAACAAGCAGTCATAATGACAGCTCAAAATCCATGATCGCAACGGTTAATGGAAGAAACTTTTGGAATGGGCACAATCGGCTAGGATGTTTAGGCCCTATTCGTTTAAGATTATGACAACCAATAGTCAGTGCCAAACCGATTATTGGACTCAAAGTTAAACGTAATTTTGATTCCAATAATCAGTTTGGCACTCACAAGCTGTTGTCATTATCTTAAACGAACAGGGCCTTAGTTGTAGTTAAAGGCATGGTTTTAAATTTCGACCGAAATCCGAAATTTCGGACCGACACCGAAATCACCCAAAACCGAAACGGTCATTTATTTCGGCCGAAATTTTGGAATTTCGGTTGAAATTTCTGTTTTTCCTAAATTTGACCCAAAAAATCTGTTTTTTTTAATATTAATTTAATATTTCACCGAAATTTCGACCGAAATTTAATATTGAATAAAATATTGGTTTTGGGTTTTGTACCAGATTTTGACCGAAATTTCGAAATTTCGAAGAAAAAATAAAAAGGTCCGAAACCGGTACCGAAACCGAAATTTTAAACCTTGGTTAAAGCCTTAAAGGAACTTGGGTTACATAACCGAAAAGGTTAAAAAACCCAAAGAAGAATATTCATCCCACCATGTTTGGGAAAGTGAGAATCTCGCGATGGCTAGGCTCTTACATTCGATGGAGCAAAGTATCAGTAGAAATTTACCATTTTTGAAGTCTGTGAAGGATATATGGGACAAAGTAGCCTAAACCTATTCTCAAAGGGAGGATTTAGCATAGATTTAGCATTTGCATAGGGAGATCGCAGATATGCACCACAGTAATATATTTATAGAGGATTATTTCGAGCTTCTCGGACATAATGAGAGAAACTCAATTGTTATTATCTCATAGCCCCTACTCTTGAAGATATAAAGAAACAAACCAACCAACGAGGATTTTTGAATTTTTGGCTGGCTTGAACCCAAATCTAGAACTCCAGTAGGTTCAAGTGCTTGGGAAAGATGAGCTGCATTCCCTTAAAATCCGTCTATAATTATAGCTGAGGAGAAGCTATCTGAAAGCAACCCTGATGGGTATTGGTTCAGCGACAAATGCAGAGCATTCAACTCAAGCAGCGGAGTCTTAAGGCAATAAAGGAGGTGGCGTCCAGAGACATTGACGACTGATAGAGATTAAATAAGTGTGCTCATTGAGGGAAAAGAAAACATACAAGAAGAACGACGAGTGCACATATTCACCCAAAGATAAGAACGACGAGTGCCAACACAGCCACAGTTGAGGAGAAGAAGGCAACAACTAATCCTCAGACCACAGAAATATAAACATACCCAAGGGATATATGGCAATTAAGGATATAAGTGAAAACTTACTTAGTTCAAAGTGTCATTTAATACCTTTCCAATAAGGAGTCGTCGGGTATACCTGCTTATGTATTCTTTAATCATGTTTCCATTCAGTCTCAATCATTTACTTTCTGGAGCATTGACTTAGGACCTGCAGACCGCATGATGGCTTTCTATCTTTTGCTCCTATTTCTGGTGGGATTAAACTTGTAGATGGAACCTTTTTTTAAATTATCTGGAAAAGGAGTCTATCAATTGTCCTTTCAATTAAGTTTAATATGGTATTCATGTCCCGACTTTCCCTTCTAACTCTATATTTCTTAGTAGACTTACCAAGAAATTGAACTGGAGTGTAACTTTTTATCCCTCTCAGTGCAATTTACAGGACTTGAAAATGATGTAGGCGATTGGTGGTGGGCATGAGGTCAACAGAGTGTACCTGTTGAATACGAAGACTATCAACAACACAAAGTGTCATTCAGAGTCAGTCGATCATCTAAGTCAACTGTACTTGTGGCATTTTTCATTTAAGTCTTTGAAGTTGCAATTTGTGAATAAATTTAATACAAGTAGTGATTCGAAAATAAATTTTGAGACTTGTCAGTTTTCTCAAGATAGGTGGTTAATGCCACCAATATGCCACTAGTTTTGTTAAAATGCACCCTGCCTCCAAAGACAATGGATCCTATAAATTCAAATACACGAAGATTTCAAAAAAAAAAAAAAAACCATTTCAAAAAAATAAATTCAAATGTATGAAGATATCAGCATGCATGTTTCTTATGACTTGGAGAAAATATACATGAAATAGACCAAAGACGAATATCCAACAATTAAACTTTTCAAGCTAGGAATTTGGAAATACCGTGGCGTGTAGCTTTCAGTGGAATAAGAATGTTCTCAGGATCATTCCCCAAAATATCCACGGCATCAGGTTTTATTGCTTTCGTACCATGAAGATTTGTTGTAGTACATGACTTGCTAATATGCGATCCATATTTCTGATCCTGTCCAGAATTATCATTTGCTACTTCAAATGAAACATCCGACAAATCTTGAATGTTTGCATATGCATCCTAAAACACCAGAAAGGAAAAAAAAAAGGCAATCAGAATCATTCAATTTATATTGGCCTCTAATCATAAGGCTATTGTTCAAGCCTATGTACCAACAAAATTCCATTTCTTTGAAAAATTCCATTTCAGACACATTTTAGACCGGCATCAATGCAATTTTAAGACAATTTTAGTTCATCTTTTTGAATTTTTCTTCAATAATTTATACATTATTTTTGTAAGTCAATGCACCTCTGTTCATTTGGATATTTCTTACACATTTTTTTACTTTTCTGAAAGAATAAATCGTTTGGTATTCAAATAATAATAATAAGCCTTCACCATCAATTTCTAATAATATGGTCAGCCATGACATGCTGGACTAATATGGTCAGTGTGTCTGACACAACAACAAAAAAAATCCTTGTCCATGTTACATTGCTAGCACCATATTCAATGAGCAGCTAAAATGTAGTAAAATACAATTAGAAAAAGTATCACACAAGATAATAACGAGGCAAAACTATTCTGAAGATTATTTTCTCATATGGGCAACGAGTTGAAACAATTTTACATACATCGATGCTCGGATAGTTAGCTGGATCAGAATTTATGTTCCCATTTTCTAAACTGAAATGTCCTTCTCCTCCATTTACAGGTGCAGTTCCTTCATCATCAGAACCTTCTACACTGTCAAATGCATTCACCATTGGAGACTTGGGGATTGTCGGCCTACCAACGTTTCCTACAAAAATGTTAAACGGAATAAAACGGTCAGAGCTAAAGATAAAAGTAACGCACGCCATGATAAATAGTACAATTTTTTTAGATATCAAGAACAATCCATTCTTGATCAGAAAGCACTGTAAGGTGCTCTGTTTGACTCATCATCTGCTAAAAATTCAAAAAGAAGTGTAGCATGCATTCAATCACAATCTGATCTTCACGGGGCAGTGACAATATTCACCCCTAGAAAACCCTAACTATAAGTATTTGTTTGATACCAAATAAACTTCCTTCTTAATTAGTGTTACTAGTAAAAGCTATTGTCTTTGGGTATAAAAACGAAAGTTCCCTAAATCGTGACTAAGTGAACAAGCGGGATGTGATCCTCTCATGAGTTTTAAGTTCAGTTTTCTGTCCTGACAGCAGACATAAATCTATGTTAATTAGGACACCACAATCAAGGCCTGAAGAAAATAAAAACACGTCCACATTAAAAATGCAAAGCAGAAGTATTAGAAGTGAGAAACTCCAACATGAAGATGATGCCTGAAAGGCCTTCAATGAAAACCCAAATGTGCTGCTACTCATGCCAACAGTACTTAAAATTCTTCTACAGTTTGATTAAAGATTCTAGAAGTTGGAGTGGGTTATAAGGATATAATTCTCCTATTGTTTGTTGAGACCCGGGTAGAACTCACCCTTGAAAGCGTATAGTGTTTAGAATCTCCCACATCATCATCTGTTTTGAACTTCAAAAACCAAATTGAATGAAATGCTAATCTTAACCATTTACTTATTAACAAAAAAGAACCCACCATAAAAACCTAACTGAAGAGTAAGGTAAAAAAAAAAGATACCCTCTCTTTGGGGAGTCTGGAGTAGAGGAAGGCCAGGTGGAATCAAGTCAAGTCTACCAAAAGAAGAAGAAGAAGAAGAAGAGGGTTGACCATTCCTCATGGATCGATCCATCTTCTCTTTCTCTTCCATCCAATACCCAGAGAAAACAACATTGGGTAAAGAATTCGAAACCCTGTAGCAATAATTCTCGTCCTCGTTATCGGACCCGGACCCGGACCCAGACCCAGATAGACTCCGCTCCAACATTCTCCTATTAAAATCAAAATCATAACGAACATCTTCTTCTTCTTCCTCTTCCTCTTCCTCTTCCTCTTCCTCTTCTTGGTTTTTTAATGGCTTTTTGGAATCAGATGGGATTTTGCGAAGGTCAATTAGGCGTTCGAGAATCTCGTCGACTGAGCGTTTGTGAATGTAGAAGGCGGAAATGGCCATTAGAGAGGCACCCACGAGTGCTGCCATGGCGAGTTGCAGAGAATAAGGAGAAGGGGAATCCATTGCTCTGCCCTTTTTTTTGTGGTGGAGTGTGTATGTAGACTGTAGAGGGTTTCTCGCCCGTGACTCCGAATAAACACTTTCTTGGGAACAGTTTATATGGATTGGCGGGTTATTTTGCCTTTGTGGCATTCGCCCATTTGAAATGTAACAGATGTAACACCTAGTTGTGTTTTGCTTCACGTCATGAGAGCCCAAGACTTTTTATCTCCGGCCCTGTTTGTTTGGGATTTTGAGAATCTACTGGAAGTAACTATTTATTTGACTCAAAATTAAACAAAAAATTGAGTCCAATAATCAGTTTGGACTTAGTTTGGGGCAAAGGGTTAATAGAGTTAAGTAGAGAATCAGTTTTGGACTTACAATCGGTTTTCAAAATCTAAAACAGACACAGCCTCATGTGAACCTGGTTACGTTCGGGTCACTCCGTCACAGAGGCTGCTACGAACCCGAATCGGTTCGTAACGTGATTGATCTTCTTAGAAGGAAGATCGGCCTCTTAATCCACTTCGAGGAAACAATCAGTCCTCCTTTGTGTACAAAACACACTTCTCAAACAAGTTTCTTTATTGATTTTCCATAAATAATAACATGTACGTATACAAGTAATATATGACCGTTGTGTCAATATTCAAAGTTGGCGTTTTATGTGGGACAACAACTCAAATCAATACACGATATGTGAGTGGCTCACATTCTCCAACAGACACAATCTACTCAAGTTGGTAAGGATATTTCAATAACATATAATTCAGAGAAAAGAAAAGTCCCTCCCTCGCACCATCTGAACTGGTATCTACTAAAGTTGGTAAGGATATTTCAATAAAATATACTTCAGAGAAAAGAAAAGCCCCTCCCTCGCAGCATATGAACTGGTAATATATGACCGTTGTGTCAATATTCAAAGTTGGCTTTTTATGTGGGACAACAATTCAAATCAATACACGATATGTGAGTGGCTCACATTCTCCAACACACACAATCTACTAAAGTTGGTAAGGATATTTCAATAAAATATAATTCAGAGAAAAGAAAAGTGCCTCCCTCGCACCATCTGAACTGGTAATATATGACCGTTGTGTCAATATTCAAAGTTGGCGTTTTATGTGGGACAACAATTCAAATCAATACACGATATGTGAGTGGCTCACATTCTCCAACACACACAATCTACTCAAGTTGGTAAGGATATTTCAATAAAATATAATTCAAAGAAAAGAAAAGTCCCTCCCTCGCACCATCTGAACTGGTAATATATGACCGTTGTGTCAATATTCAAAGTTGGCGTTTTATGTGGGACAACAATTCAAATCAATACACGATATGTGAGTGGCTCACATTCTCTAACACACACAATCTACTAAAGTTGGTAAGGATATTTCAATAAAATATACTTCAGAGAAAAGAAAAGTCCCTCCCTCGCACCATATGAACTGGTAATATATGACCGTTGTGTCAATATTCAAAGTTGGCGTTTTATGTGGGACAACAATTCAAATCAATACACGATATGTGAGTGGCTCACATTCTCCAACACACACAATCTACTCAAGTTGGTAAGGATATTTCAATAAAATATAATTCAGAGAAAAGAAAAGTCCCTCCCTCGCACCATCTGAACTGGTAATATATCACCGTTGTGTCAATATTCAAAGTTGGCGTTTAATGTGGGACAACAATTCAAATCAATACACGATATGTGAGTGGCTCACATTCTCTAACACACACAATCTACTAAAGTTGGTAAGGATATTTCAATAAAATATACTTCAGAGAAAAGAAAAGTCCCTCCCTCGCACCATATGAACTGGTAATATATGACCGTTGTGTCAATATTCAAAGTTGGCTTTTTATGTGGGACAACAATTCAAATCAATACACGATATGTGAGTGGCTCACATTCTCCAATACACACAATCTACTAAAGTTGGTAAGGATATTTCAATAAAATATAATTCAGAGAAAAGAAAAGTCCCTCCCTCGCACCATCTAAACTGGTAATATATGACCGTTGTGTCAATATTGAAAGTTTGCGTTTTATGTGGGACAACAATTCAAATCAATACACGATATGTGAGTGGCTCACATTCTCCAACACACACAATCTACTCAAGTTGGTAAGGATATTTCAATAAAATATAATTCAGAGAAAAGAAAAGTCCCTCCCTCGCACCATCTGAGCTGGTAATATATGACCGTTGTGTCGATATTCAAAGTAATAAGGAGAAGTCATTTCATGTATTTTACCAAGTTCAAGTGAAGTGTACTCTCATGATTCTCATCCACTATTTGATCCGAGAATTTTAATTCGTTTTCTAATGGGGTTTGCTAGCATCTATCCCAGAAGGCATTTCACTACTGGCCTGTTGCATGTGAGAGGAGCCACACCAGCTCACTTTTCAGCAGATATTGTCTTCATTCATGATGTGGCTGCCCTCACATGCAACAAGCCATCTGCTAAATGCCTTCTGCGATGGGCACTAGCAAATTCCCCTAAGAAAATACATGGTTGCATATCTTAAGTACACTTCCCAAAAAGCTCTTAGCAGCCAATCAGAGAAAGTTAAACAGAGAATTTACCCTTTTTAAAGGCTGGTGACAAATGCACCCCTAATAATCTTGAGCACCTACCTTTAACGTTTTCCTAGAAATTTACCATCTCCCTCTTTTAAAATTCTTTATAAGTCACCGAAACATCTTTTGGAACAACACAAAAAAGATCCCTTGTTCAGAAAAGGGGTCAGGATCAACCAAACATAGAAAACACTAAAAATTCCTTTGCCACCCCTTCTTGAGGATGAAGAGGTGCCAAAGGAATTTGAAAATTCCAGTAAGAGGGGTAGGATTTATCCCCATACTACCTGATGACGAAATATGATAGCGATTAGGAATTTAGGAGCAAATGGTGAGCTTTTTTATTTGGAGTTTAAGTGGGTGGGTAGGGTCAAATTATCAAACCAAACCATTGACCCCTCCCCCCAAAAGGAAAATGATATTCGCCTCCACATTGCCAGAATGTCCGCCCCTTCCATTTTAAGGAAACTATGACAAACAAAAGGCGTGAAATGCTGAAAAGCCAGGTGAGAATATAAAATAGAGAGTGGCATTTGTCGAGTTGCTTCATGACGGAGAGAGAGTGAGAAAGATTTGTCGAGTTCCTTGATGAGAAAGAGAGAGAGAAGGAGAGAGAAGGAGAGAGAGCTTGTCCAGTTTCTTGAACATGATTTGAGGAATCAGGGATGGGAATCATTTCACAACATATTTATCTGCAAGGAAGTGGAGAATAGGGTGGTGAGAGATAGAACATCTCACACACACACACACACACACACACACACAGAGAGAGAGAGAGAGAGAGAGAGAGAGAGAGAGAGAGAGAGAGAGAGAGAGAGAGAGAGAGAGAGAGATGGAAGGAGTGTTTGCATGGTGGTCTGCTTTGGCATTGGGACTTTTCCCAATAGTGGTGTGGCTGCTCTGGTGGTGGAATGAAATATGGTTCTTGGCTCCTGTTAAAGCGAGCTTGAATGGGTCTAAGATCCCACCTGGTCACATGGGTCTCCCCTTCATAGGAGAAATGCTCAATTTCCTTTGGTACTTCAAAATTGTCAAACGCCCCGATGATTTTATCAAATCTAGGAGACAAAGGTAACAGTTTAATTTCACTTGTATGCTCCTCATTTTTCTATTGGGTTTTCTGTATTGCTGCTGCAAGAACAACTCTACATCTACATGAAATTTGAACTTATGCGTCTTTTTTGGATTGAACAGATATGGAGAAGGAGTAGGGATGTACAGAAGCCACCTCTTTGGCTCTCCATCCATCATAGCGTGCTCCCCAGCAATCAACAAATTCATCTTGCAATCAAGTGATCTTTTCACTATCAAATGGCCATCGACTGAGATCATCGGTGCCAACTCTGTCGTATCTGTGAACGGAGAATCTCATACTAGGTGTGAAATTAACAACCAGTTACTCCAAAAGCTTAATGTTACGGTCCTGAGTGGGAGCCCGCCTAGGTGGGCCAAGCCTAGCAGAAGTTTAAGGGCCTTGCCTAACGCGTTCCATAAGCTCTGGAGCTTTTTTGGCGTATTGGTTAGGTACCTAATACTTAAGCTGTTAGAGCTAGTATTATTCAATCACTTATCCCTCAACACTTCCCCTCACGTGTGGCCCCTCTTTTTATGGGTTTGGCCATACACGTAGATATTTAATATCAAGGAATTACTGGGTTTTGAAGCCAGGTCTTGCCGCGAGGCAATAGCTCTGATACCATGTGAAACAATTTCAGTTACTCCAAAAGCTTAAGCTGATAGAGATAGAGTTTTTTTATCATTTATACTACACCAGGATTAGGAGCTTTATTTTGAACGCCATTAACAAGCCCGAAGCACTCAAGCGAATCACTCTCGTAGTGCAGCCTGGTATCACCTCTTCCCTACGTTCTTGGGCCGAAAAGGGCACAATCGTGGCAGACGATGAAACCAAGAAGGTGAAATATCCTTTCATATATACCTTTCTTCTTTCTAAATCAATCTATTAAATTGATCTCCATGCATAAAAATTTCCAAGAAAAGGAACCATCATACTCAATTTCAGGTGACATTTGAGAACATATGCAATATGTTCGTTAGTTACAAGCCAGGGCCGCTTCTAAATGAGCTTGATAAATGCTTCAGAGGCGTCGTTAAAGGAGTCAGAGCACAACCATTCAACTTTCCGGGTACTGCATATCACCACGCCCTTCGGGTGAGATTCAAGGAACGGTTTTCCTCTCTTTTTTATTCCATTTTTCTATTTCCCTATCAATCAAGCAAAACATGTTCACTCCAAAGAATCCATGCATGCCCCTAAGGCCGTGTTTGGCAACTATGAAATTTTTTCCATGGAATATTAGTGAGGAGATGGTGCGAGGTGGCTGATAAATAAGGAAAACAAAGACTCTATTTTGAGTAGGGTTCTTCTTTTCCCTTTCCGACACTTCCCACCCTCTCCCTACTCATACCCTCTCAGTTCTCTCCTCTTTCACTCTCCTTGTCCCTCTCCCACCACTTGATTTAAGCCAATATTCCATGGAAAAACTTTCATGGCTGCCAATCATGGTAAATGTCCATTAGAAGTATAGGATATATTTATGATATTTCAATGGTTAAAATATGTCAAGGAAAGATATTATTTGATTGCTGCCTGATAATGCCAATGATTCGTCGGTGCTCATTTCTAAATTACTAGAACTGTAGCATATATTTAAGATATTTATGTTTGTTCTATTTTGCCTTTAAAATTATAATAATAAAGGTTAGCTACAGTATTTATCTATGCTTTCCTTTTGTTGGGTAAGAAACAAAAATGGGAGAAAATACAACAAACTCTCTAGGTGTAGAACTTTAGATAACAAGAAAAGGATATAAAACAGCTTTTCTATAGAAGAAGAGAACGTTACTGTGTATTTCTATATTTCATTCATTCTACTGTTACAAAGAATCCCATCCACTCTTTAAATAATAATGTTTGCCTCATCCGTGCAACACCCAAAAACCTCACGTTTCTACCGATCCTAAGAGATATAGATCTCGTCCTATAAATCAGCTACAAGATTATAATAATAAAAAACTAAACATCAAAACACACCGACTCAAGTTTTCTAGACGAGTATGAGATAGACATGGCTTTGCGTGGGCCACACTAGGCAACCACCGTTTGAATTAAACTTTCCAACAAAGGGACCCAATACGGGTGGAAGAGATGCCTACAACCATAGAGTTAACAAGAAGAAACCAATAAAATAATGATAAAAAAAAAAAAGCAGACAAAGCATTGGATTAATCAAAATGGCATGTTCTGATATTCCTTTCTGATATCTCAAGAATTTCATTGGTTTTCACTTTTCAAAGTGTTTTCCTTAGAATGAGAAAACAACTCCATGTATAACCAAATTATGCCTGTAGTTGACTCTTTCACTATGCAACAGTACAAAATATTGATAAAGAACTTTCATGGCAGTGTCGGAGGAAGCTGGGTGCAGTGTTCAGAGCAGAACTGGAGAAGAGGAAGCAAGGAGGAGATTCTGCAAGTGTGGAAAGAAATGATCTGATGGATGGGTTGATGCAGATCAAAGATGAAGAGGGAAATCAATTGGGTGATGAGGAAGTGGTTGATAACATCACCTCCTTAATCATAGCGGGTTACGAATCCACTGGCATGGCAACAATGTGGTCTCTTTACTACCTTTCCAAATCACCAGACGTGCTTCGACGCCTTCGAGTACTCATTCTAACAGCATATGTCCTTATGGTTTCTTGGCTTTTTTTTTAAAGATAAAATCTAGTATTGCAGGCGAAAACCACCAAGAACGTGGTTCGTCCTTGACTATGAAGCGTGGAACAAGTCTTTTATTTTTCAACTTCTATTTTCGTTAGCAGCACCTTAAATTTTATTGATGAATGAAAAAGTATAGAAGGGGATATACCACCTCACCTCAACAACAAAAGAAAATTAGCTACTTAGTTCGAGTGTTAGGAATACCCAGAAAGTCACACCTCATGGCACTCTTGGCCAATCTAGGGATATCTTTCTATTGGTAGAATGTGTTATTACCTTATTGTCACAGCAAATTCTCCTTCTTTCCATGGTGACAACACACTTCATATTAGTTTTTAACAAAATTCAAACATCTTTGTTCATGTTATAGGAGGAGCATATGGAGATTAGTATTCAAAAGAAAGGGGCCTTCATTACCATGGAAGATATTAAGAAAATGAAATACACACCCAAAGTATGGAATGACATCCCAATTTATCTCTTTTCTGAATTTTTCTTTTTTTCTCTTTTGTCTGCTTTGTAAGAAGAGCTTATCAATGTTCTCTCTTTCCTTGCCCGAAGGTTGTTGAAGAAACAGTAAGAATGGCTAACATTGCTCCTGTGATATTCCGACGGGTAAACAAAGATGTCGATTACCGAGGTACAGAAATGAAATAAAATTCATGGGCAAAATGATAGTACCAATGAGTTACAATCTTAATTTTGATTTGCAGGTTATAGAATACCAAAAGATTGGAAAGTTGCTGTATGGCTTCGTCACCTACATACAGATCCAAATAACTTCGAGGATCCCTTTACTTTTAATCCTGATCGATGGAATGTAAGTAGAAATGCTTCCTATATTCTTTTTCATTTTCTTTTCTAGTGTTTGGTAAGCACTTAAGAAGAATTACTTTGATCCAAAGAGAATGTAATTCAAGATCCCAACGCCTAACGATTGTGATGCAGCAAATATGCTAATTATTTCGTTAAAAGATACAGAAAATCGCAGTTGATTTGTTATCAGTCTCTTAAGAGTTTCAATTGCATCCCCTTTGATCATATTCTTGAAATTCTTTCTATGGAATATTGTACCATAGCCACAAGACATGTGATTTAGAATTTCTTTTTCTTTTTTTATAATGAGGTTCTAACCATGTGTGATATTCCTGTATATCAAGCAGCTTCATTGTTTTCATATAGATTCTCCATGAGATTGTCTAACTAAATTATAATATGGTGACAATGGAGTTCTTATTTTATTTTCACTCAGCATTATAACATGATGAAAATGAATATTTTATTTTATTCCTCTCTCTAGGGATGGAATGATTTAATCCAAACACCCACTTATTTATGAGATGATTTGATGCAAACACTTAAACTAGAAGCCTGCTATTGTGAAACCCGTGGTGATATATATTTCTCAGGAGTTTTTTAAATTTCAAAGCCCATAAGAAAATTGCGTACTTTTTATTTTTGTGCAATATCCGAGGTTAGGTAGAACTTCTATATTAGGATTAGGGTTGGATATATATATATATATAGAGAGAGAGAGAGAGGAAACTGTTGGTGAGCTTAATATATATATATATATATATATATATATATATATATATATATATATATATATATAGAGAGAGAGAGAGAGAGAGAGAGAGAGAGAGAGAGAGAGGAAACTGTTAAGCTCACCAAACTTATGGTGAGCTAGCTTGCCCAATCACATGGGGGCCCACTTTGTAGGATGATCCAAACCATTCATTTGAAAGTTCCTTACATATGGAGGGGTTAGGATGATCCTATGGAGCTGATTTTTGGTACACATCCTATCTATGATAAGGCCTTGCAAATGAATGGTTTGGATCACTCCCCAAAATGTGGGACCCATGTGATTGGGCAAGCTAGCTCACCATAAGTTTGGTTAAGCTCACCAACAGTTTCCTCATATATATATATATATATATATATATATATATATATATATATATATATATATATATATATATATATATATATATAAAAGAGAAAAGGAGAGAATTTTGTCCATTTAACACGTCAATGTGGATGACTTATACCGTTTTGTGAGGGTAAAAAAGGTATGAATGCTCGGAATTATTTGCAAAATATGTGGTATTAACACCTCATTGGTAATTTCGAATCTTGATTTGCTAGCTACCTTCTCCAAACGTTATGTCTCGCCCATCCTTTGCAATTATATGTATTCAGAGATTTGACTTATTAGATGTGATGAAAAACTGTACGGAAATACTATTTCTTGAAACGTTGCTAGCAATAATACGTAAAGAAAGAAGCTAGCAATAAGTAGTAAAGTTTGAGGGAAATTATGGACAACAGGTACCTAGATATGACAATTACAGAAAAAACTACAAAGAAAAGGTATCAAAATATGACAATTACGAAAAAACTACTTTTCTTTATTAATTTTTTGTGGATATTACAAATTCCTCACACCAGTAAAATATTTACAAATTCCGGACACCTCAGACGAACAACAAATTATGAAAACCTCTATAGATTGGAGGGCTAATATCAGCCTATGGAAATGATTTTACAGGCACAACCTATTGATGTTGTGTTCCATCACATGGACGGTTTGGATCAACCTATGATGTGGTCCATACAATTCTTTGTCGGCCCGTGCATCGCACGGGGTTTTTTACTAGTATATATATATATATATATATATATATATATATATATATATATAGAGAGAGAGAGAGAGAGAGAGAGAGAGAGAGAGAGAGAGAGAGAGAGGGAGGGAGAGGAAACTGTTGGTGAGCTTAAGCTTACCAAACTTATGATGCGCTTAAGTTTGACCTCCACAAATGGATGGGTTAGGATGATCCTATGGAGCTGATTTTTGGTACACACCCCATCTATGTAAGACCCTTTCAAATGAATGCTTTGGATCTTCCTAACAAAGTGGGCCTCCATGTGATTGGGCGCTTAAGCGCACCATAAGTTTGGTGAGCTTAAGCTAACCAACACTTTCCTCATATATATACATATATATGAGGAAAGTGAAGCTGCACCGGCGGTGTAGCTTCACTTTCCTCTATATATATAATGGGCCCATATATATATATATATATAAGTTCTTCGTTGTACACATTTGATATAACTTTGTAATCGTCGCATAGTGGAAGCTATTTATCCATTTTTGCTGTGAATGTAGCACCATTGCCAATGCTGAATCGCGTATACTTCTTCTGTTCTTGTGTGAGCTCATATTGACTTATCCGGTTATTTCGGGTTTCCGTCGAACATCAGATAGGCAATTTTACAACACAAAATAAATTATTTTCCTCTAATTATAATCTTGACTTACACATATGAGTTGCTGATTTGGAAGAATTTTTACTACTATTGTTGAAGGAACCTGCAAAGCCGGGAACATACCAAGTGTTTGGTGGGGGACCGAGAATTTGTGCAGGAAACATGTTGGTCCGCATACAACTCTCCATATTTCTTCATCATCTCACCATAGGATACAGGTAAAATCCCTGCAAATCCATCTCAAACTAGTCCTTTGTTTATATTACTAGAATCATAAAAGCAATATTGAGGGTTACTTTATTTTGGTTTCCTCTCAAGGTGGGAACTCATCAACCCTGATGCAAAGATAAGATACCTTCCTCATCCAAGACCGGTGGATGGAGCCAAGATGGCATTCCATGCAATCTGAGAAACTCCATTAATTTCAGCTTCTTTGGCTTGTGTACTTCAGAAAAAGAAGAAGAAGCTCCCTGTCTTGTACTAGTCAATAAACTGGATTATTGATAGCTTCTTTTTTAAGTATGTTATTCATTATTAGTCCATAAAAGAACAGTATCAGCACTCCAACTATATTTATTTACAACCTTTTCCATTGGCCATTGATAGAGCTTTTTTTTTTTTTTTTAAAAATCGTGTATGGGGTGAAAGTTGGGCAGGGTTATGGGTACTTGAGTAAAGTCTATATCAAAATTTCTAAAACTAAACATAACCCAAACACAAGGGGGCCGGGCTGAATAGACTTCACCCAAACCTAGCCTGGGCCAAAGTTTATAAACCCATCAGGTACCCAATCCAAGAAATAAAATGGGTTTAGTACTCAAATTCAACCCATTCATACACCCATATTTACTTCATTCGGATACCCAAATGGCATTAAAACTGAACTTTGAATATATAATTCATGAATTGCTCGCACTTTGAATATATTAGTTCGCAAATCTCTCTTAGTCGATTTCTTTGTCATGTAATTAATTCTAGTTTGATTAGTTGAGAGAGGGCATTTCGTTATGTTCAAGCCAGATTTTCCACAACCAAGTACTCCAATTGCCCCACAATTAGGAAAGGCCATGATAGAAAAGAAGAGAGGAAATGGAGGTAGGATTAACAGAGGAGATCAAGAAGATAAGATGCTCATCAGAGGCAAAAAAGAGTAGACTGTTCTAATTGAAAGTGCACCAAGTGTGCCAACTCATATAGCACATGCAATTCGATGGTTTAGTTTCCTACAAAATTATTCTCACATTATTATTTGTAATCTCAATGATTTATATAAAGAAAAACAGCAATATCTCTGTAGGCCCGGGGTACTGCTTCCAATAGACTGATGTGTATATTGAATTAATGCCATTCAGATGTTGAAATATTTTTCCTTAGGTAACAGTGTGGAAACATGGTGCATAGGATTTTTTGAAACCAACGGCAGAAAATTTAGTGTTTCAGTTCATTGTAGACCTAAAATACTTCATAGTTATGAATGTTGACTGGGCATCCCAGTGTAATACATAGGACATATGTGCTGCTCTAACAGGGTAGAGGATGACTTATCTCGGTCACTTGGTGGAGACACTAAGAGAAATGTGGGTGTGTAAAAGAAGTCTACACGCTGATTGGAACCAAGAGTTTGAAAATATCCAATAGATATTATCACCACTGATGGTTGGATTCTTCGAGGTATAGGGTTTAGTTGATCCCTAAAATTAAGAAATGCATAATACATCCTATGTGATGAAGTTTGCAGAACTTTGATTATACCAAATAAATATTGAGGGAGTGCAATTAATTATAGAGCAATGAATTGAATTTGTGTGGACAATTATATGATAGTGATTGTATAGTCAAATTCTCCCCCTCCGTAGAGATTTTCATTGTAGGACTATAGATCAGGTGGAGCATCACCTATTGGATTACGATTGGAGATCCCCAACAGTAAGATCAACGCATGAGGATGATCAATGGCTTAGAGAACCTTAAAGGGTGACTTTTCATCTGAATTGATCAAGGGGGTAGGATCATCTAACGATAGTCGGACCAGGAGCAACGGGCTGGATTTGCAGTGGCCAAAAACATTTATGGAGTCAGATCAGTTTAGCGATGGGCATCACCCATGCCGTGCACAAAGGGCCATGTTTGTTTTGGATTTTGAGAACATATTTTGAGTCCAAAACAGATTATTGGACTCAAATTTACGTTTAATTCTGAGGCTAATAATCAGCTTTGTGTTTATAAATGAATAAATGAACAAATAACACCAACTCTAACCACTTAAGCTTTTGAAGTAATTGAACGTTTATCATGGTATCAGAGCTATTGCCACACGACAAGTCATGTGGTCTAAACCCAACAGCTATTTGATATTCAAATCCACGTTTACTACCAACCAAAAACAGAGAGAGGACAAGAGAGGGTGAGTGCTGAAGTAAAAGTGATTAAATAACACCAGACGCTAGCAGAATCGGTTCAAAATCCAAAACAACCGGGGTCTAAATAGTTTAACAAGATTCTCTTCCTAACAACGGGTGCAAATGGAATTTGCAGGTTCCAACACTTACTGGCCGACACCGTGATGGTAACGTTATTAGGAGCACATGATAAGGTTGTTTATTTGTGTTTTAGTGTTGGTGGGTGGGCTCAAATAGTCGGGCCATTGATTTTTTTAACGGAAGGGCGCATCAACCCGACCCGAAAATAGCATGGGTTGGGTTTAGAAATCATGGTTGGGTTTAGAAATCATGGGTCTTGGGGACGGGTTTTAGTTTAAAAACCCGGCTCAATCTTAGGTAGGGCCGGGTTTAAAGAAAAAAAAACCCGAAACCCGACCCGACTTATGTAGGTGTACTAGGACATTTTAAATTATCTCTAACATAGCAAATTATTTTTCAATATATTAATATAATTGTTTTCATTGAGGTGATCATGTTTGTGATGTGGAAATATAGTTTCCTTCTTAAATTTTTACACTTGATTACATCAATTTGGAGATTTTCGGTGTGAAAATTTGTTTTTTTTTCTACAATGCGTCAATCTGGAAAAAATCCAACCCGGCTCGACCCGCCCCGAGAGATCATGGACAGGGCCGGGTTTGGGAATCATGGGTTTTCCGGAAAAAAACCCAACCCGACCCGACTCGAGATATTTCTCGGGTAGCGTAGGGTTCTTCAAAACCCGACCCGCCGACCCGAGTTGCACCCCTAGACACCTGTAAGGATAGAACAGAACAACTCGGTCAGTCGCCACGTGTTAGTCACTCCCTCCAACAGAGCAACGAGTCGGATTGCCAACTGGACATGACACCCTACCTTCGCCCTAGTGACATTTTGCGACCCTCGCCCTCAGATGGCCGAAGAACCCCCCCAGAACCCTTCGTGACATCGCTGCCTGCTGACTCACTCTCCTTAACCTAGGAGATCACGCAATGTCCCATCATGCTTCTTTTGGTGACAAACCGTACAGGATCCATATACTCTCCAGACGTATCAGGTGCTTTTCATCCCCCGTCGTACGAGATCCCAGCCTTTCACCGTTGCACATCACATCATCGGCTAGTCATCTCTGGCCCCCCGTATCACACTACTGTCGGTGCATGTGCCAGCGATTATCATGGTGTCATGTCATTGTCTTATCGCACCCAGAAACACAGAAACTTCGCCTATAACAGGAACCCTCCACTTCACATTCAAGGCTTTTGGGCTTCTTCTCCCCAGAACCCACAGGATCTTTCCCGGATTCACATTGTTATGATCAGAGCACAACACATAGACACCACCCCCACCAGGTGCATGTATCCATTCGGCCTACCTAGCAGCCGTCCAGCTACTCTCTTCCTCTTTGTGTTCAGCTCTCATTCTGATGCCTCTGTCTGACTTGAATGTCGAGAGGTTCCCACGAAATTCCTATTCCGGGTGGTTCTTAACCTTTTGTTAGTAAGCATAGGTTGCAAGTCGAGGAGCAGCAAGTGGATCATTAGCACACTCGGCCAGATTTGGGGAGCATCAAAAAGTGTAGAAACACTGATTAGAAAAGTGATGGAAGTATCATTTTCAACCCCCAAAATAATAGCATCATAATGCGGAGAAAGGTGGTGGAAGTATCATTTCAAACCCCAAAATAATAGCACCATGCTGCTTAGTGCTTACATGGGCAAATAATATCACTCCTTATAAAATCACTAGAGAGTGAGAGAGAGATTTTCGAGTTGCTAGGGGATGATTTGAGGAATCAGGGCAGCGAATCAATCCACGATAGATATTTATTTTATTTGAAGGGAACTGATTTTCAGGGGCGCGGGGGGTGGGGGGAGAGAGAGAGAGAGAGAGAGAGAGAGAGAGAGGGAATGTTTTCATGGTGGTCTGCTTTTTGGCATGGCATTGGGAATTCTCCCATTGGTGGTGTGGCTCTTTTGGTCGTGGAACGAACCGTGGTTCTTGGCTCCTATCAAAGCTAGTTTAAATGGTGCAAAGCTCCCTCCTGGTCACATGGGTCTCCCATTCATCGGCGAAATGCTCAGTTTCCTTTGGTACTTCAAGATCGTATGCCGTCCCGATGACTTTATCAACTCCAGAAAACAAAGGTGAGATCCTACACTGGTAGCTCTTCTGTTTTCTTGTTTTTTGTCTGTTGCAAGAACTTTACTAAGAATTTTAAAAGGATTCCGGATATGGAGATGGAGTGGGAATGTATAGAAGCCACCTCTATGGCTCTCCATCCATCATAGCATGCTCCCCATGTAAGTGTTCATCATAAAAGGAACACGAGCAACGGATCTTTGGCGGTCCAACTTTGAGAAAATCACAATTAACCATATGGATTGAAATTGAAACAGTAAAAGGAACGTACCGAAAGCCGAATATCGTTTTGCTATCACTGGAAGGATTCCATTCCGGTATTTCTCCTCACTCCACAACAGACGGTGATGGGGGACCGACTTCCTCTCTCTTTTTGCCGTGGATTGCAAAGAGAATGATGTAGAAATTGTTGTGTGCAAGTAGGGACCGGATGAGAGAATAAATAGACATTTATGGGAAGAAACACAACTCCTCATCACGCTGGTTCCCTCCCCAAAAGTCTCTTACATTTACACCCCTTCTTTTATGGCTTTTCACTTAATGCATTTTCACAAAACCAACTAACAAAATGATCTAGGCTGTTGATCTTGCACATGCCACATCCACCATTAGGATAATTTCCTAACATTCTCCCACTTGGCCAGCAAGATCTTTGAGCCAAACATAAGGATCATATCTTTAAGTTAGTTAGATAATAAACACAACATTTCGTTCAGCAAAAACTACTAACAATAAACCATGTAACCATTGGGTCACCAACTCTACCCAATAGCCTACCCCACGATTATATCATTAGTAATACTTACTAACATGAATGTAAACGCATACATGCATAAGATGTAAATATGGTCCAAAACAGTCTACAGACATTCTACCTCTTACTCACAATCCATTTACGTAATGTGCACAAAATGGAGCGGTAGAAAATAATATATATCAGAATCATAAAATAAAATGTGATCACAACAGTATATATCAATACCTAATGCAGACTCCCACTGTCATAAGCTATCAAAAGTGTCAACCAACCTTATGCGCGCTACATGCTCTCTGAAGAGCTTTGGTGACAAGCCCTCAGTCAAAGGATCCGCCAACATAAGTGCGGTGCTTATGTAATCTTCAGATACACACTGATTCTGAACTTCCTCACGACTAGGGGTGGACATGGTTCCGGTTCGAACCGAGGAACCGAACCGAACCGGCACATTTGGTTCGGTTCGGTTCCATTTCTATATGGTTCGGTTCCGGTTTAAAAATTCGGGAACCGGTGAAAATTCTGTTCGGTTCTGGGTTTGGGATCTCGGAACCGAGAACCGAACCGAGAACCGAATTGGTTTAATGAGGGCCTGTTTGCTTTGGATATTAGGGCCTGATTATTTCCCAAATTTGTAGTTCATGGCTTCATGCATTGCCAAAATTTGTGCATGATTATCCCACCTGTTTGTACTTCTTCATACTTCATATAAGTTTTGCATTGCCCAAATTTGTGCCTGTTACTGTTACTGTTAGTGCTTGTAATTCATATATAAACAGGGCCATTGGTGAAGGTTGGGTAAACCCAGAACCGAACCGATTATATATGGTTCTGGTTCGGTTCGGTTCCACAAATATATGGTTCGGTTCTGGTTCCAATTTCAGGGAACCGATTATACATGGTTCGGTTCTGGGTTTAGCCCAAAACCAAACCGAACCGAACCATGTCCACCCCTACTCACGACAATATGTCAATACATTGACCCCATTACTTGATTTGTCGTTCTTGGAATTGTAAAACCGCAGCGGAATTATCACAATACATTCTCAGTAACTTGTCGACTATCAACAAGATAAAACCCCGAGACAAAATTCCGCGACTTCAAGGCATAGTACAAGGCCTTGAAGTACACAATAAACTCGGTACCCAAGGTGGAAGCAACTGAGTGTCAATTTGACATTCTTCCACGATTTAGGACTTTCTGCAAAATATACTAGAGCAGAACTCTAGGTGTTCCGACAACAGTCAGAATTAGGTTAATCAATCACACTAGGGCTATCTCATTTACTTATGTAAGCATTAAACCTTTAGTCCCTTACAGACAATATATAACCTTTTGGCAAATTTCCAATGATCCATACATAAATAACATTGGTACTTTCTAAATTTGCCCACCATATAGGTTATACACAGATAGGTGCAGATTTAAACATTCAATAGACCCCAATTGCGGAACTATTAAGGATCCTCTTTATCTGCTCCTATAATGAATCGATCCTGGGACCTTAGAACTGACTGAATATATCACCCTTAACTATAGGAACACTACAAATGAAGTAATTTATCCATGTTCAATACTTAGGACTTTACCAAGATAGGCTTTCTGCAATCTCAGCAATCCTCAAGTCCCAACTACGTGAATCTAAACTCCTATTATGTAGGATGCTTCACTTGAATTCTTTTGTATGAATATCATTGGACATGGTTAAGTACTACTAGCAAGTAGTATACCATCAACACATAACACGAGGAAAATAATATTACTCCTCTGACCTTAAGATATATCCATTATCCTGTGATAATTCCTTAAAACTTAACATAGAGAGTACTTGATGAAACTTTATGTACAATTGTCGGGAAGTCTGCTCTAAACCTTAAGCAGAATCTCTAAGTCTACAGACTATGTGCCTCTTTCCTTAGCCTCAAGGATTGTTCGGTAGTCGTCACCACCAAAACATCTATAATGTGGGTTGTTAACTTATATGTGTCTTTTAATGTTCCAATGAGCATTGGTACCACCTTCTCTTGGATCACCAATACCGGTACTATAATCTGGTTCTCCTTAAAGGTGATTTTACTAAAGACACTACACTCCCACTAAGGTCACCATCCTTTAGAAGTCTTGGCACATTTAATCCCGACAATATACGTACTATCGGTCAATCAACAGAACCTAAAACCCTTAAATACTTTAAGATAATCTATGAAATTGCAACTTATGGTCATAGAGCTTAATCACTATATTCGTGGGTTATAAACTTTTGCCTCATGTAAACAACCCAAAGTTGCATGTTTCCCAATTTCAGCTTCCTTATGACCCATAAATCTTAAAGGGTCTTAGGCACAGCCTTACTTGGATCACAAAATACATGAGTGTTTTAAGAGTTTTAACCCACAATCTTAGGCAACAGAGAGTTGCATAAATGACCCTTATTGTTTTGATCGTTTATGTCAAGTTAATTCTCGACTCTTACCTTATAGATCACAAGCAAAGATAGGGCCTCATACTTCTGATTAGAGAGACACATTTAAATATGGCTAGAAAATTTAACCAAAAGGGTAACACCTTCCGCCACCAACTGTCAGAGTCCAAAGATCCAAGATGTCATTGTGCATGACCTTTAGTAGATCAATACTCTTGGTGACACCCCAAACCGATTAATCTTTGTATATTTCTTCTTCAATGTACCCTGTATCCTTGTTTAAATCGGTAAAATCAAGTGAATCTAGAATTCTTCTTTTGCCCAACTATCCTCAGATATGTGGTTAAAAAACTTAAACCACTGATTGGATAAATTCTTGTTCGCGCGATTTCATTTATTTCTAACAATACTGATTATCTCATTCTAATGCAAGGTGGGCCAAGTCTGACCTTGAGAGAAGTGCAATCCAAGTCAATAAGGATTGCCCTGAAGAGAACCAAAATCACTAAATGGAAAATGAAAAACTAGAGAGAATCCATTATACTTCCAGATCTTGATTCATAGCCAAAGGAATCAAGTTTTTCTAGAATAAGGTTTCTAGTTCATATGAAACCAAAATTTCAGAAAAGAGTGGCGAGTAATAATGGATTCAACAGCCACCTTTATTGTATTTCCCGATATAATGGTATACTCTCCTCTACTAAGCACCTAACTCGCACCAAGACCTCACATAGAATTCTAAATGTGAATAGTAACGCCTTAATCTATTCACAAATATTTTTCCGGAGTACTTACGAAATAGAAATCATAATATACAAAGATATGATATTAATTCCAGGCCATATCGAACTTAAGGGATCCATACTTTATGTGTCATTTATTATTCAAGATAATGGCACTTGATACCAAGTTCACTCTCTTTAATTGATAATGCTAAGACTAGTCTATATCTTCAGGACTCTAATGTTGCCATTTAAAATAACCAAAAGGTGTGTCGAAAGTGAGCACAACCAAGGTTCTGAATCTAAAGCCTTTCAAAGTGTGCTCAAAACTACAACTTTGGTGAATATACTTTAAGGTTATTAAAACACATCATAAGGGTATTTGCAAGTGCTTCCAATTATCCTCTAAAATATTCACTAACTACATTCAAGAACTCCTTTGTATTTTTGAGTCTTAAAAATATCTCAAATTCCATAAAAAATGGAGGTCTACCATTACTACTAGAGTGATACTAACATTGAACTCTCACTATTCATAAGCATCTTTTAGATGTGGGTTTAGTGAGCCTGTCATTCAATGATACATAGTCTAGCCTTTTGTAGTCTTGAATTATGCAGATCTATTCCATCACTTGCTAAGGTTTCTGACCCACCCGATTGTAGTACCGGTACTGGTGATCCAAGAGAAGGTGGTACCAATGCTCATTGGAACATTAAAAAACACATATAAGTTAACAACCCACATTATAGATGTTTTGGTGGTGACGACTGCCGAACAATCCTTGAGGCTAAGGAAAGAGGCACATAGTCTGTAGACTTAGAGATTCTGCTTAAGGTTTAGAGCAGATTTTCCGACAATTGTACATAAAGTTTCATCAAGTACTCTCTATGTTAAGTTATAAGGAATTGTCACAGGATAATGGATATATCTTAAGGTCAGAGGAATACTATTATTTTCCTCGTGTTATGTGTTTGGTTTAAATTTCAAGAGAGAGGAAGTCGGTCCCCATCACCGTCTGTTGTGGAGTGAGGAGAAATACCGGAATGGAATCCTTCCGGTGATAGCAAAACGATATTCGGCTTTCGGTATGTTCCCTTTACTGTTTCAATTTCAATCCATATGGTTAATTGTGATATTCTCAAAGTTGGACCGCCAAAGATCCGTTGCCCGTGTTCCTTTTATGATGAACACTTACATGTGGTATCAGAGCCACGGTTCCGACGAGAAAATGGCGAGAAAATCGCATTAAAAGTGATTGAAATAGGGTTTGTGAAAACTTGTATTTTGAGTACCGCCATCAATTTTGGAGTCGGATCGATGATTAAATGGCACTGAAACGTTGCTTGTGTTCCCATGAATCCAACGCAACAAACGGTTCATCGATCCGATGTCTGGATTGCATTTGGTGGCGATTTAAAGATGAAGATTTTAACTTTTGGGGAAGTTTTGGACCTAGCCGGAAAACAGTGTGCCGCCGGCGACCGGCTTGTCCGACCGGAGATTGTCAGGTGTTGTTACGAAGTTCGTTGAGAGACGAGTCCAACGGCGTATTGTGAGCCTCAATCGGACTTCAAACGAAGCCGCAATAATAAATCGAACTTTCAGTGTTTTTTCGGATAATTTCCAAACACCCCAAACATCATCAAGTTCATCTTCCATTCGAGCGATCTTTTCAGACACCCTCAAATGGTCATCAGTCAAGCTTTTCAGTGCCAACTCTCTCGTTACTACAGAAGGAGAACTCCATACCAGGCTTAGGAATTTTGTTTTACAAGCCATTAATATGCCGGAGCCGCTCCAGAAAATCGCTCTAGTAGTGCAGCCCCATATGATATCCTCCCTCCATTCTTGGGCCGAAAAGGGCACAATCGTAGCAGCCAATGAAACAAAGTAGGTGAACCATCATTTCGTAAGTTTTTTAGTTGCAAAAGCCACAAACAATGATGATTCTAATGGAGTTATAGCATTCATCATATTCGATTTCAGATGACATTTGAGAATATATGCGGCATGTTTGTCGGTTTGGAGCAAGGGCCACTTCTACAAGAGGTTGGTAAGTGGTTCACAGGCATGACTGCAGGATTTAGAGCACAACCATTCAACTTTCCTGGCACTGCATACCACCATGCCCTTCAGGTGAGATGCGATCGTCCTATCTTTTTTCTCCTCTTTTTCTAGTTGCCTTCTAGGCAAGTAAGACATTGAATCCAAAGAAAGGGGACTAATATCTGCATAACCATGTATGGATTGACAAAACTGGCATGTTGCGACCTTTCTGATTCCTCAAGCACTTCATGTTTTTTTTTTTAACAATTGGATCCTCTTTTACCCATTCTTAGAAGGGAAAACAATTACATTTGAAATCAAATTATGTTTAGGTTGATGACTCTCTGATTCTTCAATAATATAAATTATATATAAATACTTTCCATGGCAGTGTCGGAGGAAGCTGGGGGCAGTGTTCCGAGCAGAACTGGTGAAGAGGAAGCAAAGAGGAGATGTTGCAAGTGAGGAAAGAAATGACCTGATGGATGGGCTGATGCAAATCAAGGATGAAGAAGGAAAGCAACTGGGAGATGAGGAAGTGGTCGATAACATTGTCCCCCTCATCGTCGGGAGTTATGAACCCACTAGCGTCGCAACAACATGGTGTCTGTATTACCTTGCCAAATCCTCATCCGTGCTCCGACGCCTTCGAGTACTCATTTTAACACTATATATATATATATATATATATATATATTCCGGGGTTAAGGACCATAGTTTCAAAACTCCCCCATGTCATCATGGACTCTTCCATTCAACTCTCTATTACCTTGGCCTTATCATTGTCCAAGTCCGCAGTTCGTTCTACAAAGTCAATCATAGCTCCTTTGACTCTCCCAAGTTATGACCGCATCAACCAAGTACTCGACCACCTACATCTGCTTTTGAAACACTGGTTAAGACTGCTCCAAGCACAAAGATTCTCCAAGTGCTCCCAATTTTGTGAGACGGTCTTCCAATTCATTAGCACGTCTAGGAATAAGAAAAAAGAGAAAGACCTATCTTTGCTCATCTCTTTAATCTCATCTATGTATTGACCTAGCCTCCATGTGCCATCTCCTTTGCTCTTGCCAACTGAAATAGTGTTGGATGAGTCACCTTCTATCTCTAGATATCCCTCTAGTTAGTCAAGAAAGATCCAAATGCCCCTATGAATTTCTAACACCATGTATCTTAAACATTCCACATAAATCCTCACAAATATGTGGAGAACTAAAAGTCTTCAAGATATATAGTTTCACAATTGCTACACCTTGTCTTTCCTTCATTGTTATCAGCCATTTTCCTTGTAGCTTGCTCCTACATCCATCCATTATCAACAGCCCCTATTCTCTAAAGACACACACTTCATATATTTTTTCAATAGAACTCAAAAATCTCTTGCAGGAGGAGCACATGAAGATTTGTGAGCAAAAGAAAGGGGCCTTCATTACAGTGGAAGATATTAGAAAAATGAAATACACACACAAGGTATTCATCAGGTATGCAATGTCATCCCATTGCATCCCTTCTCTTAATTTTTGTTCTTTTTTTTTGTTTTTTGCTATGTTTTCTGGGTGAACAAGAGTTTATCAATGGCTTCCTCTCTTTCATTATCTACAGGTCATCGATGAAACGGTAAGAACGGCAAATGTTGCTCCTATGATATTCCGCCAGGTAAACAAAGACGTCGATTACCAAGGTACGGAAATGAGATCACAAATTCATTGTCAAATGATATCAATGGATTACATGTAGAACTAGATCAAACATTCATCAGCTTGATTTCATGATAAAAAATTCTAAACCTAACAGATCTTGTTCATCCTGATTACTAGAATATAAAAAACTAGTTTAGATGTAACCTCAATCTGCCATCTGATCGTGAATCACTGGGTTGGATCTTCCAATAACACTCCCAGTTGATCATACATTAAATGGGATTAGATCACCTTCGATCGAAAAGAATTTTAAAAAAAAAGGATAAATAAAAATGGATCACCTTCGATTGGTGTTTGGTAGCGACCAATCCGTTATTTATAAACCACCATGTTAGAGTTCTCTCTGTTATAGAACTCTAACATGTAAATCAGTTCAATCTAATAAGAACAAACCCTAATTAAAAAAAAATCTTATCCTTATGTGGTTGGGCTACACTAAACATCTGTATCCAATTCAACTTCTTAAGGTGTACCAGTTACCCAATTAACCCTAATAATCCGTATTGAAAAAGGTATATATGGTAATTTCACCTTTAATCAACTTTTTCAATCGAGACTATTAATCTGTCTGTAATCAATGGTAAACCAGATTAGGTCTTACATTACTATCTCGAATTGCAGGTTATAGAATACCAAAAGATTGGAAAGTTGTTGTGTGGCTCCGTCAACTACATACAGATCCAAATAACTTTGAAGATCCCTTCAATTTTAATCCTGATCTGATGGAATGTAAGTTAAATATTTCCTATATTCCTTATTCTGTGTTTGCTATAAAACCCATAGTGAAAAATATCTTGCTGGTGTATTTCTCATGGGATTTTGAAATTTTGGATGTTTTTGAGAAAATCTTGTAAAAATTAAAATGAGTAAAAATAAGCTTTTTTTTTCAAAAGAATCAAGAATTTCATAAAAATGAAAGAAAATGCATAAGTAAAAAGAAAAAAAAAGTAAAATTGGAAATATTTTCAAAAAATCGTGATAATATTTTATATTTAGAGGAAACTGTTGGTGAGCTTAAGCGCACCAAACCTATGGTGCGCTTAAGCTCCCCAATCACATGGCTCCCCAATCACATGTGGTGATCCAAACCATTCATTTGCAAGGCCTTATGATAGATAGGGGGTGTACCAAAAATCAGCTCCATAGGATCATCCTAACCTCTCCATTTGTGGAGGACAAAAAATGGGCAGATTTGTGTCTGTCCATTTTTGTCCTTCACAAATGGAGGGGTTAGGATGATCCTATGGAGCTGATTTTTGGTACACCCCCCATCTATGTAAGGGACTTTAAAATGAATGCTTTGGATCATCCTAACAAAGTGGGCCCCCATGTGATTGGGTGCTTAAGCTCACCATAAGTTTGGTGAGCTTAAGCGCACCAACAGTTTCCTCATATTTATGTTTATGTTTTTCAGGTAATAAGTTGCTATACAATGGATGCACATATTTTTCGGCAAGAAAATTCATACTAAAGGTCAATATGTCCAATGATTCAAACTGTTTATCTACTTGGCCTTTCTATAGATGGCCATGCCCCAAACTTAAGCCCATTTGTCAATTCTCTGTCTCCAGTTTGTGGCCTTTTTGGATGGCTAGAAAGTAAGAAAAGGACTGTTATATCCATCAAAAAAGTATTGGGACAGTGTATTGTTTCTCACTCCCCATGCGATTCTCCTTGGGTTAGTTATCTAGTGTAACTAGGATGGAGTGAGGGACTATTTATATAAGGTATTGAAAACCTTAGGAGGAGAGAAACCACACAACCAACTGTGATGCTGACAGAAAAAAGATAAGAGTTTATTCTTTGTAATTTCGCATCTGAGAAATTGAGAGTGGTTTTCCTTTTTGTTTTGTGTGTATGGTCTTAGTTGAGAAGGGAGGAAAGGGGTTGCAGGTTTATCCATTGTAATCCTTATATTTTTGCTTTCTCATAGTAGAAGAGACGAAAAGAATTGTGGTTTTTGGGTTTATTCATTGTAAATTTGTAATCCTTGCTTTTTTGCTTTCTCATAGTGGAAGATCATGATCTCACCCGTGGATGTAACATAAAAAGTTGGCGTGTGCATCTTGTAGTTTGTTCCTTTTTATTTCTTTGCATGCAATTGAATCGTATTTTGCCCGTTGGATTTCTCAACTAAAAATCTTTCCACAGTTCAGAAGATTGGCATAATGATGAATGGCTCATCAATAGTGAAACCTAGGACAGTTGCAGTCACCACAAAAAATATGTGCACTAAAGATACATAAATATTTGCTACTATGGTGAAACCCAACACATGTGAGCCCTACTTGATTCATGTGAATTGTATATCAGACAGAATCAGACCTTCATTGGTAATGGGGCCTGATTCCAATCTGCTTTAACTAAAATTACCCACGATGGGATTTTGCAATGGGCGTTGTCTCAACAAATGGTTTCCCTTCCCTCTAGTAGCATTCATGAATTACGCGAGTTGCTGATTGAAAGAATTTCTGCTAATGATTTTTCAGGAACTTCCAAAGCCAGGAACATTGCAAGCATTTGGTTTGGGACCGAGGATTTGTGCAGGAAACATGCTGGTGAGAACACAGCTCTCCATCTTTCTTCATCATCTCGCCATGGGCTACAGGTGAAATCCCTTCAGATTCATCTCAAACTAGTGCTTAATTTGTCTAGAGTATATGAATCATGAAAATAGTACTGAGGGTTAAGCTATTTGGTGGTGTCTCAAGGTGGGAACTCATCAACCCGGACGCAAAGATAAGGTACCTTCCTCATCCAAGACCGATGGATGGGGCCAAGATGAAATTCCATGCAATCTGAGACACTCCTTTGATTACAGCTTGTTTATCATGTATCCTTAAGAAATACAAAGAACCACTTTAAGAAATAAAAAAGCATCCTTTCTTGTACTAATCAATCAGTTGTTTGATTGATATTAAGTGTGTTCTATTTCTTACTGAAAATGTGAAAAGCTTAGTTCTGTTTTGGGGGCCCTCTGTTGGGCTCCCCTTTGTCTGTTCCTGTATTTCTCTTGTATGTTTTGTTCCTTCAATGCAGATCTAAATTGGTAAAAAGTATGTTATGTATCATTAGTCTAATAAATAAAACGAAAAATATAATAACCTATAAACTATTCTCTCATTGACAAACTAAAGAAAGCTCATAATAACCTATAAAATTCCATGGTCCTCTTTCAGAGGTGCCTGCTAATGCAGGGTTGGTTCCAATGATAAAAATGGCAGAAGAAATTATACAAAACCCCAATACAACAAAAGAGATTTGAATGAGTAAAGAAATTTTAAGAGTAGGATCCTACAGAGATGGTGTAAATTAGCCCTGTATAAATGCATAGATCATAATCATAGTCATGTCCAGCTCAACAAACATAGAAGATAAGACTTGGGCTCTAGATATTAGCCACGACAAAGATTTCTTGGCAACTTATTTGGAGCATATTGTATGAATTAACCTATCCCATGCTGGCAGGAAAATATGCATATGGCCAGGCAATGGGATGGGAGAAATAGTAGGTGTAGGCGTACCTGAGGGAAGATGGAATCCTCTAAACCATTGGTTGTGATAGAAAATAAGTAAAGGATGATGATTTCTAGTGTGACATTGAGTTCGTGCGCGAGCTCTTCAATACGTGAGCAAATTTCATCAATTCCAACTTCTCAGTACCATCATAGTCCTGATCAAACCGACAATCCCCACCAACCAAATCCATCTCACCACCCTCTCCCAATACCATTCTCCTGTATCTATACGAAGATCCCACATCACTCTGTCTCTCTTCCTTGTCTTCGATTTCCCTGATATTTTCTAGTTGTAGGCTCCTTGAACTGTGGAAATCCAATGAAGACCTCGACATGCTCTTAGAGTGAGTGATCTTTTTCTGTCTCTCATCAGTTGTTTGGGCTTCCATTCTCTTTGGAGTTGTTGCCGAATCATGTGATCCATGTAGATTGTTGGTGGAATGTTCTACAGTCGTGCAGGAAGAAAAACTACGGTGCGAATATGTCCTTCGCAGTTCATCCAAGGAACCAAATGAAAATGATGCCCTTCTGCCCGAATTAGTACAGCTTGTCGGAGTTCTGTCTGTAGATGAAACTGTATTACTGTTATTGTTACTGTTATGACTGTCCTTTCCCAATACCAATTTCTTGAGCTTGCTTAAAAATTTCGATTTGCTTGTGCTACTATTTCTCGTAGTGTACGAAACATCGACAGAGGAATCATCGAACTCACCCATCTCTGTGAGAGTGGATGCTTGAGATGACGAACAATATTCCAAATCAAAGTCCATCAAGCTGATGCTACTCTCGTCAATTCCTGAGTTTGAGTACTCAAGTATGAGTTGTTTAGCCTTCTCTTCGGACTCGGGATTCAATGTCTTGCTTAGATCCCTCGCAACTGTTTTTCCAGGAGGGGCTTGATAATTCCTCAGCTCATAGCGCAAGCAAGCATTGACCCACCTGAGATAAACAAGCTCCTCCACGTCAGCACAGCGATCCGTTCGGAGCCTCTCTAATTCCTTCGTCAATTCATCATTTGTTTGTCTTAGACGGTTAGATTCCTCTATTACTTCAGGCTGCAACAAAGTTTCTATGTTAGTTTGAAACAGAAGAAAGCCTGGGATTAACTGTGAACCAACCAATCACTCCAAAGGCTTAAGCCGTTAGAGATGGTGCTATTTAATCACTTATACTTCAACACTCCCCCTCACGTGTGGCCCTTCCTTTTTGGGTTGGCCGTGCACGTGGCACATGTGGGCCCTCTTTGGGGCCGTACACGTGGATTTTTAATATCAAGGGGTTGTTGGGTTTTGAACCCAAGAAGCTTAAGCTGTTGGAGTTGGTGTTGTGTTTAATCATTTATTATTCAACATTAACAAAGTCCAATAAGGATGTGATTACTTGCCTCTGAACCCTCAAAAAAAGAAGAAGCTAGGATTTGGGTGGACTCTAACTTCATAGCCAAATCAGAATTCTCACTCTGCAACCTTGAATTTGCCCTCTTGAGTTCCGCCAACTCGTCCTCCAGACCCTTTTGCCTTTGGAGCTTCTTCTGAACCTCTGCATCATCCCTAGCAGCCCTGCATTCCAGTTCTTGCAAATTGGAGACCCTCAACTGGAGGGTGGCTAGGTGTTCCTTGGTCTGTTCACTATCTGACCTTATCTTCCTCGTCAGCTGCCTGATCTTTGCTCTAGCAGATTCGAGCTCAGCCGTGACCTTCAAGTAATCAGACACCTGAGCCTCAAGCCTCTGTTTGTCAACCTGCAAGGACTCGATCTTGAGAGTGAAAAGTTTAGCCTCCATAGTGTTTATCTTTAAACGGTTCTGCAGCTCCCGGACAGCGGCTTCTTGTTCTCTTAAGCCATAAAATTCAAGCAATTGGATCTCCATGTTCTTCTCCCTCTCTCGAAGGACTTGGACCATATTCCTCAAGTTCATGATCTCTTGCTCCATTTCCTCCATTGCGTTGCCTCCTTTTCTTGTCTTTTGGACATGGACCTCAACAGCTTTCATTGTTGGTGAATCCCTGGTTACCATAAACTCCTTCGGTATGAGCTCGTTAAACTCAGGCAACAGGAAACCCTCTTCATCTACAGAATTTCTACTGTTGGGGGAAAACCCAATGACTGTATTATGGATGACCTTCTGGGGTATTTCTTCCTATGAGAAGGAAAGGATCACAACACAATTAGTCTCTTTCAAGACACATCTTCAAAAATAAACAGATCATAAAAATAGAAAGAAAATTTCCTACTTTTCATTTGACAAGTCCCATGGAATTCTACTATGAGAAAGCAAAATTACAAGGATTAAAATGGATTAAGCCAAACCCACAAACCAGCAACCCTTTCCCTTACTTCTCAACCAAGACCATACACAAGAAATCTGAGAAAACCCCAGAAGTAAAAACCAAGATTCTTCATGGCAATCTACTCACATAAAGAAGCTAATTTTTCATTTGGAATTCCATAAACTGGTCATGTCCAATGATGGGCTAACCAGAGATAGATATTCCAAGCAACCCAGAAAAATAAACTGAGGAATTGAAGGCTAGAGGCAATCAATTCACAGGGAAAAAAAAAACTAAAACATTGAAAGAGAAGAAAATCAATGGGTATTAAAGGATCATACATACATGTTGAGTTACCACTGATGACTGTATCTCTTTGAGACCCTCTCTTCCACCAACATCAACTTTACCACCTGAATCAAAACATCTAAAATCATAGCTACAAACTAAAACCCCCCAAAAGGTATAACATCAAAGAGAAAAATAAATAAATTAAGAAAGAAAGAAACAGAGATAACAAGCCTGAAGGTGGTTTTAGAAGGGGACGAATTTTTTTGGTTCTGAGATGGGAACAGAGATAGAATGCAAAGGTAAGAGCCAAAGCCACTCCAATTTTCAAAGGGACAGGTTTCATGATCACCCTCTTACTTTCTTTCAACATACCCTCCATCTCTTTCCCTCTAATATATGTATTAGAAAATCCTATTCCTAAAAACTATCTTTTTTCTCCTTTGGTTCAAAGACTTCAAACTCTCTCCCTCTTCCTCTTCCTCCATCCACATGCACATAAACGACTCTGCTCATGACCCATTCACATATATTTAAATAGAACAAAAATATGTCCTTGTTTGGGTAAATTTTGGAGCAGAAATATATAATAAGAACAACCCACAAACAGTACGAGAGAGAAAAGATGAATGGAAGGATGAGAAGAGAGAAAAAAGAAGAGAGAAACCTTTTTATCAGACTTCTCTACTGTTTGGGCCACGTTTTGGTTAGATTTTTGTCTCTTTTAACGCTCTTTCCCTTTTATGGGTTGGTTGGTTTGAGTCGAAAAGGAAAGGGTAGATGACTACTTATCATTTTTGTTTTTTGACACATATTTTGGATGAATGTGAAAAAGATTTTTCTTGGATTGTGTTTGGGTTGTAGAAATGAAATCAGTTTTTTGTGGGTCATCGACATCAATATCCGAAGCAAATCCAAAGAGTCCGTTTTTAAGTTGTGGACCCCCGTTTCAATCGCCCGTTTTAAATAACCATTGCCACCTTCCTCCTTTTGCTCGAGGAAATGATATATTCACCCCCATTTTAGTTGGGACGGCCTCCTTTAGTGTAAAAGAGTAGTCATAAATAAATACATGATTGTTTCCGTTTTCTTGCTGTATCTGTCTTTTCTCATTTTAATGTATCTGGTAGGGGTCTGCCTACCCCAGCTTACCCATAAAAATAAATAAATAAATAAATACACGACAGGGGCTGTCCAAGTTAAAAAGTGGGGCAAATATATCACTTCCTATGTAGTTTTTTTTAGAGAAAATCTCAGTTGTAAACTACGCTTTGGTGCGTTTGGATTGCGGAATCTAGAATCAAAATAGACATCACATTCCATTTATATTCCAATTCTCTCTGTTAATAGCAGAATTTTCATTCCCATTTTAATGTTTGGATAAGCAGTAGGATTCATCAAAGGAATCAGCTAGGGCTGAGAGAGACATAGATTTTGTCGCTCGAAAAGATTTTCTAGAGTGAGGGGGGGAGATTTGGAGAGGGGGAGGAGAGGAGAGATTCGGGAGAGGGGGAGAGAGATATTTACTCGCTGAGAAAGATTTTCTCTAGACATAGATAGATAGATTTGGAGGTCAAGAAGAGGGTCCGTAATCAAGAATCCACCTCTTCGGGCGGTAACAAAATCTGTCTGAAATCATGTATGGGGTTTCCCTTTACACAAACAAAGCCGACCCAAACTCCAAAATCGCAGAGACTGAGAGACAGAATCAGACACTGATCTAATTCCCGATTTTGGCAATCTAAACACACCCTTGGAGCTTTAGTCTACTCTCCTTTCCAAATGGTAACTAAAATATCCTTCCCTTAATAATTACCAAAGTTAATAATAGATTTTTTTTTTAAAAAAAAAGGGGAAATTACATTTACTTTAACCTGACGGAATGACTCAAAGTATAAGGTAGATCCCCTCCAATTCTGAATTGATTCATATGCATCTGTGTTGAATCAAAGTATAACATAGACCCCCTCCAATTCTGAATTGATTTATATGCATTTGGGTTGAATCAAAGTATAAGGTAGACCCCCTCCAATTCTGAATTGATTCATATGCATATGGGTTGAACCAGAGATCTTAATTAGCAATGATAGTGTTTTAACAAAGGGGGTCTACCTTATACACATTGAAAAGTCAGTTGGTGTAGTTGATGAGTTTGAAACTACATGGTTATCGTTGAATGTGTTAAAAAGTTGAGGAGGTGTAACTGTAATTTTCCCAAAAAAAGAAAAAAAGATAAAGCCAACAAAATGGATTTAAAATGACTGTCAAGATAATGAAAGATAATGCAAAAAACTTTTGTTATACATCCAAAATTCTAAAATGATTATCTATAGATGTTATCAAATTCTAAATCTAAATAGCAATGCAAGATTCATCAATTCTTCATCATATTTTACTAACTAAATTATACATAAAAAATAAAAATATTTTTAAAAGTGTTATGGAGAGTTCACATGAACGGAACGGCTCTTAAACACCTAAAATGGAAAGAAGAAGAAAAAAAAAAAAAACTCTATTTGTGTAGTTCATAGGATGCACTTGGAGCGCATTTGGATATAATTGAATTAGATTATTTATTACTATATATAAATATATATTGATTTAGACAATCTAACTATAATTTTTCTACATCCAATATTAGATCTCAGTACAATACATCTTAGATTTCACCCAAAACGAACACTACTTACCACTATTTTATGTGGAAAGTTGTAGGTGCATTCAACAACGCTTGCCTTCTTACTTACACAACTACTCTACAACATAAATACCTACAAACAAAATGAGTAAAAAGTTTGCAAAATTATTTTGTTAAAAGGAAAAACAAGGTACACCAGAAAACACGTAGTCGTAAAACCAACACAAGAGGAACTTGATTTACGTTCATTTCAAGTCATCAACTAGCTTCCCTTTCCTCAACCTCTCTTTACGGTATCATTAATCACCTTTATTGACTTAATGGTGGCCACGGAAAATACACGGGCAGAAGAAAAATGGTGGGACCTACAACTTTGAATGATCAATGACATTTATTTGTTTGTCTCCGTTGGGCCTATTCCTAAAAATTCTTTCCACAGGATGATCATAATCGTTCGATTTTATGCCGACATTTTTTGAACATTTTGAGCCGTCCATTTTGCACCACGTATATGGTAGGGTTGTGGACTCCGAGAAATGAATGGTATAGATAATCCCAAGTTGTAGGCCCCACTGCCTTTTCTTCTTGATAGGATATTAAAGAAACAAAACGTATATGCAGCTTTTAACGAAATGAATATGGTTGTTAGGAGAAATTACACGGTGTGATCCACGTGAAATGCACAAGAAGAATGATATCAGCACAAATATGTTTTTATAACAGGCATAAACCCACCTTCTCATATATGATTTATGCTTAACCAGATGTTAGAATTCCCAAAAAGCTGTCAGCAACCTTAATTGTGCGTGTCATTATACATATGGTAAAGGCCTATGGCTATGGGACAAGTTGATTTCGTGCCTATTATCAAAACATACTTGTACATATATCATTTCCCAAAATATATGTTATTTGCTAGGGACCATCGTAGAAAGCATTTCTCGGGGCGGCTGCTGCATGAGAGAGCAACCACCTCAGATGAATTAAATGAATAAGACAAAATCCGTTGACAGGTGAGCCTATGTGGCTGCTCTCTCATGCAACAACCGCCCTGTGAAATGCCTTTTGCGATGGTTCCTAGCAAATCCCTCGATGATGAAGTGGTCCGACGAACTCAACCAACTTTGGATTTATGGTTGTGTGCATGTCTATATTTCTCTTCTCCACCTCAAGTGTATACTATTGCCTATATTAAACGCCCATGTCGCATAGACACATATATGGCCCTAAAGCTAGACAAGTGTCTTAACATGGAATGAACACTTGCACATGCATAATAAATGTTGTATTGGTTAGACCCGTTCATGCAAGGACTACTCTCCTTTAACAAGATTCATAGGCCGACCTGACCCATCACTGTCTTTATATACGCGGCCACCTTCAATGCCGCTAACACATCCAAATAGGAGTTAGAGAAGAAGAAAGATTTTTTACTTTTATAGGTATTAAATGCTCATCTCAAAGTAGGACTTGAACTCTAAGAAAATAGAGAAAATTGGAACCAGCCATCTCGTTCCAGTTGTAAGTGCTCATTTATTATTCCCTTTTATCTGAATGACATAAAGAAAGACATTTACTTCCTAAAGTAAAATATCATTAAAATTCCATAGAGGTAATGCCGGATACAAATGTTTTAAATTCCGGCCAAAATACTGAATTTTCGACCCGGACCGAAATTTCAATCCTTTCATATAATTTCACATCTTGCCCTAGGGTAAGAGCCTCAGATGATGAGATGAATGACTGTTGAAATACCAAGAATTGGAATCTGAAGAGATGGCCGGTAAGCTCTATATTTATGCATTCAAATCACATAAAGTTTATAAAACAAGAGAAATTATATGGTGCCGCGGTACGATAAAAGTATCGCCCTTGATATTTGATCCAACAGCAGCCTCTTAAAAAGTGGGCTACTGTTGGATTGAATATCTAGATTTTCTTATCGTGACTATAGTTTATCTTCTCTCATTTCAGGTTAATTTCTTATTGAGCAGCCTTATGGTGCATGAATGACATAGGAGTGACCTAAGAATAGAGTTGGCATAACAACAGTTTTAATCTCACACCTTAATTTCAAGGAAAAAAGGAAAGAGATACCAAAGAAGCGTTTATAGGTTCGATTCTGATATTGAATCTATCAGGATAAGAATATTGTAATCTTCTTGTTTTTGCTCATAGATATTTCTCATCGACTCTCTAGTGGGCCATCACTGTAGGGAAAACACCATGTGGGAATTTAGGTTGAGCTTTTATTGTGAGAAGGGATTCCTTTTTTTTTTTTATAGCAAAAGCTCAATGTGTGAGTCTCGTCTTAAGTCTCAAATATATGGCATGGCTGCCTTTTAATTTTGTTTCTATTAAGAGTAGGGTTGACGATGGACTAGGTGCTCAATGGGTATGTAAGATCCATTACATTTAAGGCTTGGTTAAGGTGAAAGCTAAGGGCCTGTTTGGCTACCATGAAAAATTATTTCTAGTAATATTTGTTAGCCCAATTGTTGTACAATTAAAGAAACTAGAAATACACAAATAGATGAAGAGAAATGGAGAGGATATTTTTTATTATTGGGAAAAATACACTTAGACCCCCTGTGGCTTCTGACACAATCAACTTAACCCCCTGGTTTCAATTTGTGTAAGGTAGACCCCCTCAGTGTTCGTCCACAGATTGAAGGGTTAGGATGATCCTCTAGAGCTGATTTTTTTAGCACACCCTATCTATGTCAGGGCCTATCAAATGAACGCTTTGGATCATCCAAACAATATGGGCCCACTGTGTTTTGGTAGTGGGCCCAAACCCATATCCGAATCCAAACACTACCTAAAACACAGTGGGCCCACATTGTTTGGATGATCATTTGATGGGCCCTAACATAAATAGGGTGTGCCCAAAAAATCATCTCCATAGGATCATCCTAACCCTTCAATCAGTGGACAAACAGTCAACTAAGGGGTCTACCTTACACAAATTGAAACCACAGGGCGTCTACTTGTAACCTTTTAAGCATTAGGGGCTAAGTTAAATGTGAAACCACATGGGGTCTAAGTGTATTTTCCCTTTATTATTTTCTTCATCTTACATCATAACCCAAACTAGTCTTGAAATAGACCACCTGTACGTGCAACCATCACACGCTACTAACGTAATGACGTTTTTCTTTTTCTTCACAGTTCCAATTAGACTATAACACAAGCTTGAATAGATAAACTCTACCTAGCTAATATCCTTTATGAAGAAGAAAAACTAGCACAACCGACACCAGAAAGTAGAAAGATACTTTAACTTGGACTCTTTAAAACCCAAACTTGGATAAAGACAAAAACTCTAAATTTGGTTGGACTTGGATTATTTTTCCAACGAATGAGAAAGAAGAGGTGAGAGAGATGAGGCAGTTGAGACGACAGGATAGGAGAAAACCCTTAAAAAACAAGGATAAAAAAATTCACTAATTCATATTGAGATTTTTTTTTCCCTTGTTTTTCAGTGTTGTTTCTTGCATCCCTCACTCCCACTCTCTCAACTCTCTCCCTCTCCGCCCATTTGTCACAGAAGGCTTGCTCGGACTTCAAGCCCACCGATTGTGGGCCGGGCTGGGCCTTAAAGGCAAGGGTTTAAGGATTAATCCGTTATTGTGATTACTTTTATATTTCTATTCCTATAATCCTATGCTTGCTTGAGAACATGTCCCGTTTTCTATCAGGTATTAAAGCCCGCGGACCTACGTGAACTCTGCCCATTTCCACACCTTTTCCCAGAATTTTCACCCCTTTTAATTGTTTTCTTCTTGAAAATGACTTCATTTTCATGAAAAGGCAGACAAGAGTGGGTGGAAATGCTGGGAAAGGGGGTTGAAATTTCATTTTCCTGTTTATTATATTAATTATAGTTATTAAACTATAATTGTAATGTGTAGAAAAATGACACATGCAACACACGAGATGCACAGAATCAAACATACAGAAGAAATGGCATCTTATATATAAGATACCAAAAATAAAAACAAAGGAGTTTCATACCTACTAATGAGAATAAGACAAAATCTACTGAAAAGTGAGCGGGTGTAGCTGCTGTCACCTGCAACAGATGGCCGTGAAATGCCTTTCTGCGATGGTTCCTAGCAAATCCCGATAATATGGGATTTGCTAGGAACCATCGCAGAACGCATTATGCGGAATGGCTGTTTCCTGAGAGAGCAGCCAGAGGCTCACTTTTTGTCTTATTCATTATATTAGGAATAATAGACCCTTGCAAAAACTAGCTTCGGGGGTGCCCCCATTTGTCCATTTCAATAAAGTGCATTTATAAGGGCACTTAGAAGTATAGAATTGGCACGACAAAATATAAATTTAAAGGGATTTGCTAGCGTCCATTGAAAAAGGCATTTAACAGATGCTCTGTAGCATGTCAGAGCAGCCACCTCATGAATGATGATAAAATTTGCCGAAAAGTGAGCCTCTGTGGTGCTCTGAAATGTGACAGAGCATCTGTGAAATGCCCTTTGCAATGGACGCTAGCAAATCCCAATTTTTTTTGTTTTTGATGGGTAGCAAATCCATGGTTTAAAATTTCGGTTTCGGTAACCATTTTGGACCCCACCAAAAACCGAAATTTGGTAATTTGGTTCCAAATTCCGGACCGAAATTTCGAATAACACTTTCTTTTTTTAATAAATAATGTCATTAAACCGAAATTTGGGACCGATATTACCGAAATCCGAAATTTGGTAAATGGCGAAAAATTGAATTTCGGAAAATTTCGATTTCGGTCCCAACACTGAATTTCAGAAAATTGAATTTCCAAAATTTTTTAAGTGTTGAAGTATAAATTATTAAATAACGCCAACTCTGACAGCTTAAGCTTTTGGAGTAATTGGTTGCTTCACATGTTATATCTCTCTCTCTCTCTGTAGAAATTGAGATGCCCTCTTTTGTTGTCAGGTTTCAACCAACTGCGATTCTGTATGGCTGGTTTGGGGAAGCCGATGAGGAGATCTCATATGTGGAGAGGAGAGGCTAAGGGCCCTAGCATGGAAGCAATGGAGTTGTGATGTGGTCGCACGGAAATCCACTAGATAATCTCCTAATCCTAACTTACTAGAGAATAATCTAATCTAACACTTTAGATCCCAAGGTCAGATCTGATATTCTCTAAAAGATTATATAGAGAATATACAGGGTCTGTTTGTTTCAGATTATGATCACAACCGATTGTGGAGTCCCCAACTGATTATTAGTAGGGGTGGTTATTCGGTTTATAACCGAACCGAAATAACCGAAGTTTGGTAACCGGAATAATTTCGGTTACCAAATTTCGGCAACTGAAACCGAACTGAAAAAAAATTCGGTTATAACCGAATTGTGGGAGAAAAAGAGGGAAAAAAGCAAAATCTTGGTTTGGATCGGAGGGCTAGGATCATCCGATCGAAAAGATTTTTTGAACACAACCTAATTAAGTTGTGATCAATCAAATGGACGGTTTCGATGATCCTACGGAGTGCACATATAACACTTTTTTTTTGGTAAAAAATGGTTTTTATCATAATTTCGGTTATTTCGGTTAACTGAATTTTTTTAGATAACCGAAACCGAAACCGAATTTCCAAAATAACTAACCGAACCGACCAAATGGGTTCGGTTCGGTTTCGGTTATTCGGTGATAACCGAATAATGCTCACCCCTAATTATTAGACTCAAAATTAGTGCAATTTTCGGTCCAATAATCGGTTGGGGACTCCTTTGAAGAAGTAATAAAAGAAATGAAATGACAAAAAACGATGGATTAAGAAATTAAATCCATTGAGAAGAAGGACACATGGGAGCTCGATTACTTCTCCTTCAGTCAAGTTAGTATTTAGAAAGAAGAATGGATAAGTCGGTAAAGTGGAAAAGGATAGAGCAAGATTAGCTAATTGCAAAAGGGTGCAAGTAAATGTATGAAATTGACTACACTGACGTTTTTGTTCTAGTTGCCCATCTTGGAACTATTTGCAATGATATTAGCCTTAACAACAAATAATCATTGGAAAATAGGATACCTTCCTTTTATTTTGTAAAGAAGAGCTGAACCATCGAGGCAAAATGGGTGGTGTCTAGGCAAGTAGTAGTATTATGGAAATATGGACTTTTTCTCTAGCTTTCACCAATTTTTTTGTGACTTGTTTCTTTCTATTCACTTGCTTTTCCAACTAACTATGTTACATGCGACTACAAGATCATAGTGATTTTGTTTGCCAAAGGACATCATTTAATTTCATATAGAAAATCTCTCTCTCTCTCTCTCCTTCCATTTCTTATCTTCTCTCTACAAATGTAATATATCTCTCTCTCTCTGTCTTCCATTTCTTATCTTCTCTTTCTACAAACGTAACCAAAGAGTCAAGATTGCAATTTGCCCAATAAACTCATGTTTTTTTTTTGTTGGTGGTTCTCAGTTTGCTTACATTAGAATGAGAGATTAAGGGCGTGATGGTTAATAGATTAGAAGCAGGCCATTTATCTCCAATTTTTCATACTTAAAAGCAGGTCATTTATCTCCAAATTTTATGGCTTAAAATCATTGTTTATAAAAAATAATTGATTCTTCAAAAAAAGAAAAAAAATAAATATTTCACCAACATTGGACGGACAACAGTGAGAGATTACATGATTTATCTGGTGTTGTTATTAGGCAACGACCACTATTATCTAGAGATTCAGGCCACTGGTGATCGATAATCCGTTGTTAGAGTCATCACGACCTACATGATACGTACACTAACAGTAATAGTAAATAAACCATAAGCACATGATGCCCACGAGTTTACTTAGTCTGGCAAGATTGTCAACATCCATGGGCGAGATGAAAAAAATTACTATGAAACAATAGATGATTATAATAGGGAGATGATATTTTCACCCCTCTGCAGTACGCCTTCGCCCCTTTATAACGTGAACAGTGGGCAACTTTAACGCTTTCTGATGTCAAATCACGTTAAAGGGGGCGAATGCGTACAGCAGCAGAGGGGTGAAAATATCATCTCCCTTGTAATATTCGGTTGTGATTGCTATTAGCTGCACAATACCTGCAAAGTAGGTAAAAATTGGCGGATGAGAAATGCACAGCAAAAGATTTGGGGAGTGTAATTTGTGAAGGAAGAATGCAAAGGCAGTGATGGAAGGTTTGAATAATCAGGTCTTGTCTTCCTAACCTTCGTAAAAAAAAAAATGAATGGGTTAGTAACTACTGGACTTTAACGAAACTTGGGTATTCAAATTTAAGGGTAGTAGCCTTCTACTTCTTCTTCTCCCTGGTGTTACTTAGTTAAGCCCTGGTTTTATGATTATTTAGATCTTTTAGATTAAGCTTATGTTCAGTTTTAGCTCTGTTCAAGTTCAATTCAGTATTTTTTCCAAGATCGATCCAGTTCAGTCCTTTAATGACTAGTTTGACTACCATGGATGCCTCACCTCTCAAAATGATGATGTCCAAGGCCAGTTCAGTTTAGTTACTGGTAATGAGCATGAAATCTCACCCCATCATGACTCGGATGAAAACCTCCCCCCCCCAGCCTTTTGGAAATCTAAACATAAATTGGTCCCCATGTTTCCAACCAGGCACCAAAGATGTGCTTGCCGAGCCAATATCCTTTGCAGATCTGGTAAGGATCAAGATCAATGCATCTCCATCCCCTTCGGAAAAATTGCAGAAAATTCGAGAACTAATCGATAAGGGAGACCTGGATCATATTCAAGTATCTGTAAAGGAGAAAATGAAGTATCTAAAGATGATTGATTCTGAAATCAGCCCATCTCTCCCACCTAGTAGTTCAGTCGGCAAAAGGAGGAAGAACTCAAGGAAAAAAAATACACATTAAACAGAATATCCAAGATGAAGAGGATATCTTTGAGCTCTTGAATGCAAAAGTAAATGATGAATCAAATTCCACCTTCATCTCCACCCCAAACCAGCTTGCAGAAAACCACTTCCCGGTTTTGAAAAATACATCCGAAGCTGCTCTTTCTTTGTCTGACAGGGCAGCCCAAGCAGGAGCAGTGACTGGAAAGGACCTCTCCTTTGAGAACCCAAACCCAGTGTACTTGCAAGTCCTATCAAAGCCTTCTCTAGCAAGCATTGGTCACACATTAAATGCATATAATAATGCATTCAGAGGAAATGATACTTTTGATGCTAACTTTGTCCTTGTTACTGACCCGGCTCTCCTTCCCAAGGTGCCTGTACCCATTGTTGACATCGAATTCTCTTCACCTGCTGGTTGTATGGCAGATCTTTTTTCCGCTATATCTTCTGATGGGATGAGAGGAAAGGAAAGCCCTTGTCCTTATCTGCAAAAAGTTAGTCATGCTGATATTCCTGTCAGTGCTGATCTCAAAGTTTCTCAATCTAGCCTAGCTGCCCCTCAGAATAATGCTCAAATTGCTGGAAAGACCCCTATCTCCCGCCCAGTTCTAGCTCAAAACTCCCCCCCTAATCCTTCCCGCCCATTTTCAATTCAAATTATTGGAGCCTTTGATTCTTTTGAACCATGCCTCGGGAAAGCTAATGGAAAGGTCAAAAATATTGCCATACCAGTTCCTTGTCTCTCTAACCTTGATAAACCCGAGGGCCTTGCTGATTCATCCCCCCTCGAAAACTTAGTCTCACCTTGTGTAGGATCGGATCCTTCCAGCTGCATCTTGCCCTCAAAAGCAAATGCAGACAAGCTTCCCTGCAATGGAAAGTGGGCTTCTCTTTTTTCTCAAGATGAGGCTATCGAGCAGGACACCACTTTGGACTATTTTGATCAAGAAGATGAAAGTGAAGATCAAGAAAAAGTGATTCTCAAATCTGATGACTTTGAGGACGTTGAAGATAAATGGAGTAACTGCTTTATTGGTTTCTTCCCTGGTAGGAGGCTGTATTTCGTCGCCCTCAAAGATTTCCTTAACATGAAATGGAACTTAAAAGGTGATTTCTCTCTATTTTGCCCTTAATAACGGCTTCTTCCTCTTCAAGTTTCTAAACAAGGAAGACTTCACTAAGGTTCTTGAATCTCCCCCCACCACCTATGGAGGTAGAGTTCTTGTCGTTCAGAAATGGACTCCGGAATCGTCAATGGAGAGAGTAAAGCTAACCGAAATTCCTATTTGGGTAAAGTTCCCTGGTCTTCATCTAAAATTTTGGACTCATATAGGGCTCAGCAAAATTGCCAGTAGATTTGGGAGACCCATGTATATGGACTCCCATACAGCAAACTTGACCCGTCTAATGTATGCCAGAGTTTGTGTCATGGTGAATGTGGACAAAATTCTCCCAGATTCCATCAAGATAGAAACTCCTACGGGGATACACATCCAACCGGTGGAATATGATTGGAAGCCTTCGGCCTGTAAAAATTGTAGAGATTTTAGCCATGGGACCGACAAATGCAATTATTTTTCAGAATCTCCGAGAACTTCTAATTTGCCTCTAAAACAAGTTTGGAAACCCAAGCAAATAGCAAAGGATGTCCCAAAAGTTCAAGTTGATGGATATAACAATTCTAAATCTGTCCATAGTGAATATGAAAATATAAATTTGGTTGGAAAAAGCAAAGAACCCAAAACCTCTAGTCCTAATGTCCCAATCCATGCTAACCGATTTGCTGCTCTAGATCATATGGTCTCTTATCCCCAATCCATTGGGGAGTGTAGTCATCAAGATGTTCAGGAAGGAAATGCCCAGACCCCGGATCATGACTCATGGCAAAGGGTTCATAGGAAAAAAAGCAAACCGGCCCTTCTAGCTTTCCTATCTCCTCCTACGTGTGGGATCCCTCACAAGTTGCCCTTTGGGAGGAGCATATGACTATGTATTGGTGGTTGCTTGAAAGGATTCAGCTCCTCTTTCAGAGAGTTATCTTTTTGTTCTTGTTGTTTGGTTTGCTTTTATTTTGTTGTTTGTCTGTTTTGGTCTTCTTTTTTAGCGTGTCTGTGCTTCCTTTGTTGTTTGTTCTCCTTTCCAAATTCTGGAAGGGTTGCTTTTCGTATCTCATGTATATCTTATCCTTCTTTTAATATATCTGTTCGGGGTCTTGCCTAACCCCAGCTTACCTATAAAAAAAAAAAAAAAAAAATACACTCTCCCATTGTCAGGAAATTGGACACAAATCCTAATCGTCGGTTGTGATTGAGATGAAAGAGAAGAAACATCATGTGTGTTTACACTTGATATTTTTTTTCTTTTTTCTTTTTAATTTGAAACCTGTCATTGTTTGATAACTTGGCTATTGAGATCATCAAAGCATTTGTGTGACATGCATTAACTTATCTTTACATCACATTACTTTTTCGCACCATCTTTTACTTTTCATTAGTTGTAGTTTCTGACTAATAATTTAAAGATACAACGAAATATATATTCTAAATCCCTCACACTGGCGTTTGTTTGTGTTCTTTTATTGAGAATTTAATTGAGCTCTTGTTGACCACTTTCGAGTCGTTTGCAATGAGAGATCAAGAGATCTAGAGCCGAGACAGGGGGAGGTTACAAGAGAGGGTTGCGCTCTCAGGCGCAAGAACAATTGAGCTTAGGTTCTCTTGTTTTTGTTCTTTTTATTTTTAATTTATCCGCAGATCTTAAAATTATTTAAAAGTAACTAAATCACATATTGTCAGGTTTACTATAGAGAGCTGGGAAGTGATATAATCGCCCCCTTTTCTTACTTAGGACAGACCCTCTACGCCTCTAGTATATTTGTGACTACTTTTTTTTTTTTGACGGGTAATTGCTAGGGTTAGGCAGACCCCTACCAGATATATTAAAATAGAGAGAAAGATACAACATGAAGAGCAAGGTAAACAACCCCTAACACATATGAAGGGGGAACAACAAAAGAGAAGGGACTCAAAGATGAGCCAAACAACATAAACCAAAGAGACAACTGTTAGAGTATAAAAGATAAATAACGCCTTTCTGAGTTCAAACCTCCTGGGTAGCAAAAATCCACATGCGATGGTCGGCCCAAAGTGGGACCACATGTGCCACGTGTTTGCCAAGTGGGCCACACGGAGAGAAGGGGAGCCTGCTAGAAGAAGATGATAAGAGGAGCAGGAAGGGGCTCTTGGTATTCCTTTTTTGGACTTATATTTGTGACTACTGTCTTACACTAGGTGGGACTGTCCCGAGTTAAAAAAAATGGGCGAATATATCATTTCCTAGCAAAACTGGAATTTGTTTTGGCTCAAAATAACGATCTCTAAATTAGCAACACGTGTAAAGAGAAGAGAAAGACAGGGATGACGAAACGTCCGCCAAAATTCAGTTTCTATTAAAATGACTAAAACACTCCTACTTTATTGGTAGATTTTCAAAGTAAAACCTAACGACATCTGGCTTGCTCGTATCGCCAGCTAGAGACAAGTCGGCGAAAGATGATCAATAAGGGTAATCTGGTCATTTTAATTATTGTCTTTATTTCCAGAACAGAGCCCATCATTTTCCAAAGAGTAAAATCACCCCTACGAAAAATGATAACCACACCCCTCCCACTCCTCTTTTGAAAACCTACACCCCACGCTCTCTTTTTCCTCTCACTTTATTAAAAGATCTAAAAAACAGATTATTCCCGGTGGCAGATTTCACCATCGTTCGTTCTTTCCAAGGTTTAATTCTCGTTCACTCCCAACCGTCGATCAAAAACCATAAAAACCCTCGTCCTCTCCATCCCTCCGCCCAAATAAACCAGACCAGATTATTCTCTCATTCCTCTCATGGCAAAAATCATCATTCCAATTTAGGGTTTCCTCTCTCTCTCTCTCTCTCTCTCTCTCATGAATTTCTACCCCTATAAATGGAAGCTTTTTCTCTCTGGCTCTTCTATGGATTTTATATCTCTCTCTCAATCCTTTTTGTTTCCGCTTCCAATTTCTCAATCATCGATTACGATTACGATTACAAAACTCGAGATTATTCACCTCCTCCTCCTCCTTCTCTTCCTCCATTACCACCTTCTTCGATTTCCTGCGAGGATGATCTTAAAGGAATCGGTTCGTTAAACGATTCTTGTCAAATTAACACGAGCTTGAATCTCGAGAACGATCTCTACATAGAAGGGACGGGCAATTTGGAAATCCTATCTGGAGTAGTTTTGAGCTGTGCGATTTCTGGTTGTAATTTTGCTGTTAATATTTCGGGCGATTTTAGTCTAGGGCAGAATTCGTCGGTAGTGGCAGGGACGATTGTTTTGATTGCCGCGAACGTGAGCTTGTATGATGGGTCTTTGATTAATACTACGGGACTCGCCGGAGCTCCGCCGTCACAGACTAGTGGTTCGCCGCTTGGGATTGATGGGGCTGGTGGAGGACATGGGGGAAGAGGAGCTTGTTGTATTAGGGATAAGGAGAAGATTCAGGAGGATGTTTGGGGTGGGGATACTTATTCTTGGTCGTCGCTTACGTTGCCTTGGAGTTATGGGAGTAAAGGTGGTACGACGAGTAGGGAGGAGGAGTATGGTGGTGGAGGTGGCGGGAGGATTGGGATTGAGGTGGAAGGTTTGCTTGAGGTTAATGGGAGTGTTTTTGCTGATGGGGGTGAGGGTGGTCTTAAGGGCGGAGGTGGTTCTGGCGGTAGCATTTACATCAAGGCTCAGAAAATGTAATGTCTACTCTTTTAATCCTTGAAGAACACACATGTGCACACACTCTGTATATGGAACTCTACATGTCTTTTTTATGCACAAGTGAATAAGTTGCTCTACATATATCACTGTTTAACTTGTTGAATCAACTTGTTAAATTCTTCAAATAAACATATTTGTAGATGTGTTATCCAAGACAACTTTTCTTAGATTATAAAGTGTTTGGGATGACTCAAGGGTGTGGCGTGGCTGTTGCCAATCGTGGGAAGGTGGATGATGACCACCTGGACTATGGAGGACGTGAAAATAGGGTGATCCATCATGGGTAGTTACCAAAAAGTTTCCCTTGGACATCACATTTTAGACCGAACACATAGCAATCTAGAATAAGGCCTTGTCTTAGACAACCTATCCTGTAATCAAACTATCCCTTTTAGTATTCTATTGGTTTTGCTTGGGTTCGTATCTCTACATCCCGTGGTGGTGAAATTCTCAGTAGTTATGCTTTTGGCCACCATTCTTGACTAAGAACAGCCTTTGTAGTACCAGTGTTCGAAGCATCACAATCGACTTCAAATGCTTTATCAAGGTTGTATAGTGCCGATACTGATACTTACGATATTTCTTTTTGCAAGCTGAAAGTGAAAGGCCTTTTCCATGACCTACGTCCATTCGTATCTTCTTTTCTTCATATGGTCCGTGGTTCGAGTGACCATGAATTGAAAATTTTGATAAATCTACAACAAGAACAGGAAGTACCCAGACCATGAAAACTTCACACCTCATCCACAAATTTAGTTGTAGTCAAGTCTACAATCACTTGGCCAGTCTACAATCACTGACACGTTTCTATCAATCATACATAAAAATAAGATACTAGTCATAAAACAATACTTATTGAAGTTGACATACAATTTATTCCTTTGCATGACACGAATAACATCATGAAGATGCTGAAAATTACTATTTCATCAAAGTATACCCACAAACTTACCAATTAAGACGTTCAGTGCTTGATTCACCTTGTGCATGAATGTTCTAGGCAAGTTAGATAGTCAAAATGACATTACCAGCCAATCATACTATGCCTCCTTGATCTTGAATGCTGTTCCTATTTACCATCAAGTCTACTCCTTATTTGATGATATCCACTACTCAAATCTATTTTTGAGAAGACCTTAAAGCCATGTAATGTGTTTGTTACAAGTGTATCGTCCAGTTGTGGGATTGTGGAATCAATATTTTGATCGTTATTTTGTTTATGGCTTCACACATAGGCCGACCACAATCTTTCTTCGACATTAATAATGCCGAAACAGTACAAAAACATACTCTTTTTAATCATCCACCACTTCCTCAAGAAGTCATTTACCTACCTTTATAAATCCAAATGCTGGTTAGGACTTATTCTATCATACAGAAGGTTCAATATACTAGAACATGTAGAACATGTAATGACTTTTAATGTGATGTTGAATATATGTCATAGGCTGTTAGACAATTCTTCTGGGATGTTATCACAAAATTCCTCAATTGCCGTTCTTACTTAGTGGCTACCCTGTTCCACCCACATATGGTCCCAACAAACCTTACCCTTGGACCATGGTAAGGAAATTGTTCCTCTCTTTAGGACTTGGGTTTATGTCCTTTATTGGAGAAGGATAATCTTCACATCCTCCTTCCCTACGAGTTCATATACCGTTCCATTCTTATTTGGTTCCTCCAAACCTTACCCATTGTAAGGAAATTGTTCCCCTCCTCTTTAGGACATGGGTTAATGTCCTTTATTAGAGAAGGATAATCTTCGCTTTGCTTCAACACACTTACTCATTAGAGAAGAATAATCTTCACATTGTTTGTTTTTTTTGGGAATGGCAATCTTCACATTGTCTTTAACAAACTTATCCCTATTATTTGAGTCTATCAATTTCCATGGTCTCCCCAATAAAATGTGGCAAGCATTCATATGTCTACTACTCCACACATGATATTTTTCATATTCCTCTTGCAAATGCAGTAGATTTGTTTTAAAAAAAAATTCTTGCAGTAGAGTTTTCAAGGAGCCTTTGTGAAAGGGTGATAAATTCTTGATGGGTATCGGTGGCAAATGAAAGCATAGATTCATGGAAAAGAGAAGGGGTTCAAGGTCTGATTTGCAAAATTGACACGGAAAAGGTGTACAATCAGTGGAATGAAATTTCATAGATTATATGTTTGTGAGGATGGTTTTTTTTTTAGGTGTACAATCAGTGGAATGAAATTCCATCATTATTAATGGTGGATTGGAGGGTTTTTTTACTAGCTCAAGGGGCGAAAGACGAGGTGCCCCCCCTCTCTCTCTTCTTTTTAAACTATAGTAGGTGAAGTTATGATTAGATTAATACAAAAATGACTATCTCGGTCTGCCCCTTTCTTTTACTGAAATTGCAACCATTCAATATATATATATATATATATATATATATATGACAAAAATTGGGTTATTTGATGGTGTGTGTGCGCGCATGCGCGAGTGGGTGGGTTAGGGTTGGGTTCAATAAACCACCATCAATTTGCTAATGATACTTTAATTTCTTCAAAGTGGAGCCTCCCCAAATCATTAATCTTAAGAAGTTTTTATAGTGGGTGAAGATAGTATCCAGGTTAAATATGAATTTAGGGAAGACGGTATCCGGGTTAAAGATGCATCTTTGGCAGGCTGCCTTCTTTGTCGTTGTTGTCTGGTGCATTCGGACATAAAGAAATGAGCAGTCATTTGAGGGCTGATCATTCTTTTATTTGCCAAAGATTTGCTGATTTGGTAGGCACTCGTTAGATCTAAAACGGCTGGTTACTCTTTCCAAGATCTGATGCGTAAGAGGGACATTGTAATTTTACGCAGTTCTGCCAAAAAGGAGATGAAGAAAGCTTGGAGGAAGCTGAGGGGAAATGTGATGAAGTTAACTTCTATGGTTGTTCCCTTGGTAACCTGGGTCAATCCATAGTTGGGATAATTCTGCTGAGATTTTGTATTCATTTTCTGAACCTATCGGAAGAGTGGTCTCCATTGTGGTGGAAACTAGAGCTCTTCTTACTGGGTTAAGGATATCTGAAGTCCAGCCATTCTTAAAAAAAGATGATATTCATAGTCCATTTTAATGACCTGCTTATCTTAGAAGTCAATTCGTCCAACGTGATTTTGTGTGGGGTAGAAGCTCGGGTTCCTGGCGGTTGGTGTTGTGTGTGTGTGTGTGTGTGTGTGTGTGTGTGTGTGTGTGTGTGTGTGATCGGTTAGCATCTTATATAGATGAGATACTTACTGTTGTAAGAATATTTCTGTTCTGGGAATTCGTAGGCCTGCGTTGTATTAGGAGCAACCTCTGCCCCCTTTGGAGTTATTTCTCTTTTATTTAATCAGTTATTGTTCCAAAAAAAGCATTTAGTGTCACCTACTCCTAACTTAGCATAGATTTTCAGAATGGTTCGAAGGGCATTTGCTGCTGGAGTAATGCCATTCTTTACCCCAAATCACTATAGTAATCATCCTAGTAATCACGAAAATTTCTTTCTTGACCTGCAACACTTGGATTCTCCCTATTGGTGCTAATATGCACACTGTTCCCTTTTAACATTATCATACATGAATATGTGAATGCATGTGTGCTTGCAATGCATAGTATCCCAAGGCAGTCTTTTTCACAGCTCATAACGTAGGTCAATGTTTTACATATGTTTTCCGTTTTGGCTTTCTACCAATGTTTTTATAATTGTAAGTATCTTCTCTATCAAGAGCAGGAGGGGGAGTGGCATGATAAGTGCATCAGGAGGTAGTGGTTTGGCTGGAGGAAGTGGTGGAAGAATTTCTATTGACATTTTCAGCCGGCACGATGATCCTAAAATCATGGTTCATGGTAAGTTTGGTTGGCTCTTTTTTGCAGCAATTGAAATTTACTCGAATATTTTATTTTCTTTTTTTAGGTAACCTTTGGAATGAGTTTTGATTAGTTCAAGCTTCCTTGCTCATCTCTAAGGAGACCTCCTAATCCCGCCATCTCTGTATTACCCAGGCTAGATCCATCAAAGTTTTTAATTTTTCTGGGGTCCGGTGGTTCCCATACTTGGGATGGCTTCATCTCATGATTTAAATGCTTTATCTCATGCTAAAAAGACAACCATTTGAGTATTTATGGGGAAAGTCATGTTAAGACCTTACAATCTCTATGGGAAATATGTGGTCTTTGTAAATTTGTAAATGAACATTAAAATTCATAATATGGCATGAATCTTCTGCTGGTTATTACATAGGTAGCTCACACTTGCTTTCTCATGATGATGGAAATTACGAAGGTGATGTAGTTATTTCCAATTTTGAGGCTTTAAATCTGTAAGTTACATTGAAGAGTCCTTATCTTATAGTCGATGCATTTTGTCTCATGTATCTCAAACCATTTGCGGCGTAATTTTGGTATTGGATTGTTGGGTAGAGATTGTATGATTGCAAAAACAACTATGATGTTGAAGAAAGGTTATTCTATCCTTCTATTTTCTTGTACTCTTTCTCTTGACATTCTTTTTCTTGATTTATTTTTAGTTAGAAAAAGTTGGCTGTTACATTTTTTAAAAAAATTGAGAAAATAACTTAGCACATGCATGCATATATTTAGTCCTAGACACAATTAACATTGTAAACCTAAACATCTTTGAAAATGACTTAAATGGCACCTAGTTCCAATCAATCATATTCTTAGATTATGGAACTATAAGAGTGTCTCGGTTCTATTGAACTCAAAATCATATGAAAAACTCAAAATATTTTAACATGTAATGAAATTGTGAATAAACAATCAAAAGCTGTGAATTTATAACATCTGACAGGTTGTCAGGTATGAGTCAGGTAATCAAGTCATTGTTACATGTCAATACAATTAATTTTATAGTCTATATCGTATTAAATAGGTTTCCTTCCAATTATTTTTATTTTTTCTTATTTTATAATTTTTTGAAATTTCATTTTGAGCATTTTGGATATGTGTCGGGTGTAATAGCGGAATGTGTCACCTATTTGTGCATTTATTGCCACATTTTCTCTTTTTTGCCTTTGTAAAATTCGCTGATTGCACTGTGTGGCTGGTTCAGTTTTGTGATGATTATAATGTTTTGGTATTTTCATTCAGCATGTTTTGAAATTGTAAGAATACATATGGTCATGTTGGAGAATTGCTCCATCTGTGGTGTAAGTTGCTAGAAGTAGATTCTGTCTGTTTTATGAAATCTTTTTATCGTGTGTGGTTGAAATTTGTACTAGTAATTTTTATGTATTACATTAGCATTTTATGTTTGTCCAAGTGGAACTTCTTATGAGGCTTTTAATTATGTACCTACCATTTTTTTTTCTAATCTCAGAACTTTCTTATGTTTCAGTGTTAAATTTCTGCAAGCTTTAGAGTGGGTTGATCTTATTTGCAGGAGGTAGGAGCCTTGGCTGTCCTGATAATTCTGGTGCTGCCGGGACTCTTTTTGATTCTGTCCCTCGAAGTCTCATTGTTAGCAATCACAATATGTCAACACAGACAGACACACCTCTTTTAGAGTTTCCTAATCAGCCGCTTTGGACCAATGTTTATATCAGAAATCATGCTCAGGTTTCCGTTCCTTTGCTCTGGAGTCGTGTACAGGTCAGTGGAAAGTTAACGCTTATACACAGCAGTACTCAAATTGTTCTAGGTTGTTTTGGCCTATTCTATTTAAGTTATTTTTTTGCCTTGCAGTAGCATTTTTATTTTTATTATTGTTTTAGCTTGGTATGATCTTATATTGTTACTAGCACAATTTTTAGGTCTGGAGTTTCCTAATTTTTAGCATTTTAGTTATTGTTACTAGCACAATTTATATTAAAAGTTATGATCTTATAGGGATTGGTTATGGTGACATGAGGAGTTTCCTAGTTCTAGGAGGCTTATTTCTCTGCATCTGCATTCTGCCAAATAGCTACGGACCATCTCCACTTCCGATGAAATTTCTAGGTCTAGAAAGTTGTTGAGTCTACCAGATCGATTGAATTAGCCTTTTAATATTGCTATAGTGTGAGAAATGTGTCAGGATTGTCGAGATAAATGTGTTTGGGCCTGGATACATTGTTTTTGTCAGTGTGTTTACTGCAACTGATTTATTGTTTTCTGCAAGCAATAGTCCTATTCATTGTCTTTTTCTTGATGAGAAAGATAGTTGCAACTGTGAAATTGATGGAAAAAGCCTTTCCTTCCTTTCAGTCATTTAACATGTGGATCTAATGGTCTGATTTGTTGAACCAAAAATCGTGTTTTTTTGGGAAAATTAAAGTAAAAGGACAAATTTTCCTTTTCCTGGCATTAACCATTCACGTTTGGTCGCCATTTACCATTCACGTGACAGTCGTCGTCTACTACAAATGACATTTTATTTTCTGCAACCAATAGTCCGTTTCATTCTCTTGTCAGTGACGACTGACGAGAGACATAGTTGCAACTGTGAAATTGATGAAAAAACCCTCACTTTTCTTTTTGGAGTCACTTTAAACGTGGCCTTCTATGGGTCCGTTTGGTTGCCATTTGCTATTCACGTGGCAGTCCTTGTCCGCTGCAAATTTTTCAAATTCGAGCCATTTTTCACGGTTTGACTTTCCTCTCAAATCAGGAGGAAAAATCACCGGCAGTCTGTTCAGGGTTCCAAACTCAATGGTGGCAACTAAACACGAGGGTTGCGCTCGTTGCGGGACAAAGGAAAGGAAAGGACAGAAATGGGAATCTATTTTCCTTTCCTTCTACTTCTATATAACGTACATCCAAAAGGACCCTAAATGTTTTTCTTGACGATGTTTCCAGTTAAAATGGATATAGTGATAAAACATGGACATGCTGCTGGGTATGTAGCCTCCGAAATGTTATGATTTCGTGCAACTAATCCATTGCTTTAACCTGGACTGTAGCTTATTCTCAATAACAACAGCTCTTCCGAGGGAAAATGTTCTCAAAATTCTTATGTATTCACGGGCCTCTTATGATCAGAGTCTGATTACAATCACTGGAGAACTTTTGGCTTTGACATGAAATGGTGTTATGTGTCAAGCTTATATGGAATTGGATAGGCTGTTTGATATCTTGTGTGAAGATGTAGTCTACACTGTAAAATCCCGCTACGTTCTCTGAATCAATTTCTTGTCAGCTGGAATAATGACTTGTTTGAGTCCAAGATATTGTTATTTTCGACGTGGAAACATGAACTATTAACATATCTCATGGGTTGTCTTTGATTAAGAGAGTTACATGGAACATCTCTTAGTTTGGGAGTACAATCTAATTTATTTCATCTTTCTAGAATGGTTTAACCAAAGTTTCTTTGTTTTTCTTTGCATTATGCAGGTTAGAGGACAACTTAGTCTACTTTGTGGTGGGGTTTTGAGCTTCGGCCTATCTCATTATCCTTTTTCTGAGTTTGAGCTTATGGCTGAAGAGCTTCTCATGAGCGATTCAGTAATCAAGGTATGCATTGCCATATGTATGATGACTTTTTTTAATGAATGTTTGATGACTAGTTAATTTGCAATCATTTAGATCTTCATGTTTCCTGTAAAGCGTTCCATTTTTTACGGTTTTCATTTTTCCCCGAGTGACTTCTTGTAGATACATTTGGTGTCTAACTATACATTTAGTGTCTAACTATACATTTTCATGGTGGCTAAATAGCTGGTGCAATTGGTCGAGTCTGTAGATTAACTGGAAGGTTACGAGCGTCTCAACCTTCTTTTTTTTTCACTGTTCAATCCCAGGTTACTTATAAAAAATGATAAAATTTTAAGATGAAACTTCAGGAAATACTAGAATAAGCATAAATAAATACGCCCTTAGAAACCATCACATTAGCAAGGAAACCATCCACAATGGTTTAACAACATCAAACATTTTACATGTAATTCATATAAATATTTATACATAATACATATGCCACATTTTTTGTGCAATTAATATATTAATTATGTAACATATTGATATAATATACTACTAATACACTTATCGTTTTGGTTTCGGCATGTTTTTGATTTTCGGTATATGTTTCGGTAGGGATGAATATGGAAACATTTGATTCATTTTTTTGATCCATGAAATACATTTCAGTCATTTCGTATCGGTTTCGATGGAAATTTAAGACCATGAATAACACTTGTTGTAGGCTAAATAATTTTAGTAATTCTGTGGATACTTATTTAATTACCATTAAAAAAGTCCTCTTGTCAAGAACAATAAGGTGATATGCTTTGTGCAAGGGTGCCAAATAAGTTCGAACTATCAACTAGCATTTGGTTCTATGTGCAATGTTGTAGTAGGGTATATAGGCAATTAGAAATTTTGGAGATATTTGATACGTGTTGAGGAACTGTTAATTAGTTGCTGAAACTCCCTTTCTGTTGGTCCAAGTAATTATCATACTCCAACTTAACGAGTTTAGAATTAAAATGTAACGACCCGATTTCCATGACCGGATCGCTACAAGCGAACCTGCCAAAATACCCATAGTTTTTTTTTTTTTTTTAAACAAACCATCTATGAAACTTAAACAACTGCCATTCTTATTCCATAACTAAAATGTTCCTTACAATAACATCGACATTTCAATAACATGTTCTACTAAATAAAATTCAAACTAGAAATTTCTTAAATAAAACCGAGACGTCGACGAAGGTATCGTCATTTCAATTATTTCTCCCATCGCTCTATGCTCCTAAACGTCCTCGTGCGCAAACGCACCCTCGTGGGCATCCTCTAATCCTGGGGAGAAAACAACGTCAAGCAGAGTGATAGTAACCTGGCAGGTATGATAGTTCAATCTAAACAACAGATCAAGATCCATATTTATTTATTAATTCAAATAAACTGAACAAATACTTTTCCAACATGATAATTTATAGAGATTTTCTAAACCAGAATAAGAGAATTCATTTTAAAGAAATACAACTACTTGCAAATTTAAATATAAGAAGATCATTTTTAAAGTGAACAACTTACTAAGAATTGAACGAGAATAATTAACTAACAACCAGAATAATTACAAATCCGTTACGTTCTCATTATAACGATTTAATTTAATTCCCAGGGCACTCCAGCTCCCACTAGCTTGTTGCCCTTGCCAACACGGTCGATTCCGCGGGGACTTATTACGATAGATCATACCGCCTAGGGACTCTTGGTCTCCGTAGGATTCCGACATCAACTTGGAGTTGCACGGTTCTCCCAAGTTGTATACCTTTGTTTACGGGGATAGCTCAATGGCTTCCCATCACCCTTTCCCATTTCTTCTTTGGGTATTTCTTAAGTGTACATACGGCTCCCACGTTATTTCATATGATTAACAAGAAATACAATTTAAACTGAATATTTTTATCAGAATTCAGAATCCATTTCAACATATAATATAAAAGACATAATTTCATTTATTTATAGAATAACTTAGAATCAATATAAATCAAATACTTCACCATTCTTTGTTGGATAAATTAAAAGCCATACGAGCAAAGTTAGGTATCACCTGCCTTGTAAAGACCTCGGATGTATATATTGGGACGGCCTCTAAGTGAAAGTGTGAGGGGAATCAGCCCGAAGATAAAATCATATCCATGTTCTTTTAAGTCGATGTAAAGAATTGATAAGGGGTTGAAAAGTCTCAACGCACACAAGGGTTTTGAATTGATGAAATAATTCAACTTTGTGTGACGCTCCAAGATAAAACTGCCAAAGTTGGCTCCAGTCCACGTGCACTCGCTGACTGGTCCACCCAGAATCACCGTAGAACTGTGCTCAGATCAGAACGGAGGAAAGGAAGAAGACAAGCAGAAACTTTGATGTTTTCTGTAAAAACTATATCTCCAATGGTGCTGTTCTCTTCTTTTTATAGATGAGAATTTGACTGTTGGAGGATAATTAATCACCATTAAAAGAAAAAAAAACGTCTCTCTTAATTACCATTAAAAGACAAAAACGTTTCTCTTTTAATCACCATTAAAAGACAAAAACGTTTCTCTCTTAATTACCATTAAAAGACAAAAACGTTTCTCTCTTAATTACCATTAAAAGACATAAACGTTTCTCTCTTAATTACCATTAAAAGACAAAAACGTTTCTCTCTTAATTACCATTAAAAGACAAAAATGTTTCTCTTTTAATCACCATTAAAAGACATAAACGTTTCTCTCTTAATTACCATTAAAAGACAAAAACGTTTCTCTCTTAATTACCATTAAAAGACAAAAACGTTTCTCTCTTAATTACCATTAAAAGACATAAACGTTTCTCTCTTAATTACCATTAAAAGACAAAAACGTTTCTCTCTTAATTACCATTAAAAGACAAAAACGTTTCTCTCTTAATTACCATTAAAAGACATAAACGTTTTTGGTTTTGAAAACACACCACAAGCACATTCACCAAGGTCTTGGGTTCAAGTCCCCACATATGCAAGTCTTTTGCTTTAAAACAAGAGAGGGAAACATAATTTGAATCTTCCCTCCAAAATCTTTTCAAATCTTTTTATTATTTTGTTTAAAAATTCTAACAATTCAGTCTTGAAATTTAGATCCATCGATCCAAAGCCTAAATCTTATGGTTATTAAAGAAAAGTTAATCGCAGTCATTACATAAAAGGTTTTTTAACTTTTTTAATTTTAATTATGATAAATTGTGCATCTTGTGAAACCAATGTTGACAATGGGAAATATGTATCCATAATGTTAAGATGAAAGCTAGGCTGATATGTATTGTTTAATATTTTGAAAGAGGACTCACACTTGCTTAATAGGCTGACACCTTGTACGTAAATGCCTTGATTTACTGGGAAAAAAACAGGAATCAACACATATTTGCTTAACGCACATTTGTGATAGCCTAAACTCGGATCCCCTTGTCGATGATGACAAAGCATCAAGCCATCCATTATCCAATGGGCTATTGGGGAGGAGTTTTAGGAGTTTTTCGCTTAGATACCTTTATCAAAATTGAAATAAAATCGTAGATATAACGTTTTTTTTAGATGGTGACCTCCTCTCTACTATCTTGATATGAATTTCGATGTAGCTCCCTAGGGCAACTAAGGGCCTGTTGACTTTATTGGAATGTTTATAAATGACTCAATAGAAGGTATTAGTGCTTTCTCCGGGTAAATTGGTATCATGGATTCTAATGCCCGAAGAGCGAGTACTTTTGTTGCCTCTTTGTATGTTAAGTCGGTTCTTTTTGGAGTTCATAAAGGTTCAAACTGGTCCCAATGAGATTGGCTAATATTATTCTTGAAATTGATGCATTGAATAGATAGGTGCCATCGTTTTACACAGATATTCCTATGAGTGTTAATGAGTTGGTAGATGGTTTAGCTAGGGAGGGGATTGACACGGAGGCTCTTTGTATTGGAAGCGACAGCCACTTGACTAGCTGTCAAGCCGACTGGTGGGCTCTTTTGTTTCTTTTGTACTTTTTTTCCTTTTTTTTATTGATTGTGGTGTTTTGTACTGTTTTTCTTTTAATAAGATTGCACCTGTTCCAAGAAAGAGGAAAAGAAAGAGAATTATGGGAAATTGCTTGGAATAGAAAGGTTATGCTTGTTCGTACATAGTGCAAAGCGTGGCGAAGGGCAAAAAGCTGATACACACACACACACACACACACACACTTATTGGCTGTTTATTCTTTTCCCTGTGTTCTTAGTTAAGAAAGGGACATGAGCTGGTCTCTGCTGGCTAAGACAATGAAAAATGATCTTTGGTATCCATCTTTCTTACAAAAAAAGGAATCCAAGTTGAATAATTGGGATTTAAAAATTGGTTTCATTCCTCCAAGGAACTAGACATGCATACACAATTGTATGCACAAATATATTGTAGAAATACTGTCTTATAAATTAATGCGATTTTGGGAATGAATTCAATTTTATGCGTGAATAATCAAATAACGAGTAATTCTAAGAGAATATAAGTTGAAATTCATTAACATATACTCTAGATTATCCAGCTGATTTCTCTTCTTGTAGCTATTGTTTCGGTTGTGTTCTGTCTTGATGCTGTGTTCCTACTTTTTCCGTTGTTTTACTGATAGGAAAATTCTTCTTATTAATAGGTTCTAACTCTATTGCTTCCTCAGCACGAAATATCATTACAGACCACCTGCTCTTTTTAGATTTTCTGACTGGCCCAGTTCTTTCTTTATTATCATTTTTGTTAGCAGTGTGGTTTCTGCCGTGATGCTGTTCCAGCTGTGGTTCATGTAATTATGATGGATGTAACTTGTAGTGGTTTAACTATTTTGTCAGGTTAATGAACTGCTATTCTCTCACCAATTTTTATTTAGTATAGGTATATGGGGCTTTGCGTATGTCTGTGAAAATACTCTTGATGTGGAATTCCCAAATGCTCATAGATGGGGGCGGAGATTCGATTGTCGCGACATCGGTGCTTGAGGCTAGCAAATTAGTTGTCCTCAAGGTATTCAGCCCTACATGTTGCCTTGTGTTTTCTCCTTAATGTTGCTACATCGTATGATGGCTTGTGACACATTTGCTCCATATTTATTGCAGGAATCTTCTGTGATACATTCGAACTCAAATTTGGGAGTCCATGGACAAGGCCAGCTGAATTTGACTGGAAAAGGAGACGTGATTGAGGCACAACGCCTGATTCTCTCACTATTTTATAGTATCCATGTAAGCTTGTGGCTCCACCTTTAATTCTTTAGTGCTGTAGTTATAGGTTATTTGTTTACGTGCATTTAAGCTTTAAGTATATGATTTTTTTGTGGCATAACTAATTGTTATCTTATTCTTGGCTGATCGACGTTGAACAGTGATTTATCAAAAAAAGTTAGTTTTCCCTATTTTTTTCCATTCAAAAAAATAAAATAAAAAATAAATCACTGTTCAAGATTTTGAATATTAACTTTTTTTCCCTATTTTTCAGGCTGCATCATCTGTACATGCAATTTAGATCTTAGGAATACTAGGTTAGGAGATTTTTTTTTTCTTTGGTGGGCTGTCCCCATTGAATGCCTCTAATTGGTTGTTGTTGGGAAGCCAAACAAATTCCTCACATAGACTGCAGACATGATTCCGGTTCAGAAATATTTTGTTACTTTTGTAAATTAGAAACTTTGCCTCACTATCGTTATATGTGATTCTTCTTGTTCTTTCTTATTGTATAAAATCTGAAATGAGCTACAATATTGCTTGTATCTTTTCATGAAGTTGTTTCGTGGCACTATAAATACAAACTGAAGCATTTAACCTGACATAATGTCTTTTATACAATGTGTGTAGCTATAGGTCTGCGAAATTCAGTACTTTCTATGTTGGTTTTGGGAATGAGGCCTCATATGTCGAGACATAGATGAGGCCAACTACACCCATTATTTTGTTACTTTTGTAAATTAGAAACTTTGCCTCACTATCGTTATATGTGATTCTTCTTGTTCTTTCTTATTGTATAAAATCTGAAAAGAGCAACAATATTGCTTGTATCTTTTCATGAAGTTGTTTCGTGGCACTATAAATACAAACTGGAGCATTTAACCTGACATAATGTCTTTTATACAATGTGTGTAGTTATAGGTCTGCGAAATTCAGTACTTTCTATATTGGTTTTGGGAATGAGGCCTCATATATCGAGACATAGATGAGGCCAACTATACCCATCGTGCTGATATCTAAATGCATAAGCAAATCTATGTTAGCTGCTTTGATTTGCTTGACATACTGTTACTTGGATTTAGCTGAAATGTCAACTTCTTGAGAATTATATGTTTTATCTGAAAATTGAGATTCCCAATGTTCAGTCAATAATCGTTAGTGTCATGCATACTTTTTTTTTGAATGGTGAAAAGATTTCATTAAAGGAGGAAAAAGACTGAGGAGGCCAGGAACATAAAAGCACAGAGGAAGAGAAAAGAAAAAGGAAGAAAATACAAGTACAAGCCTCAATAATACTTAAGGAGGCATGTAGTCAAATAGTTCCAAGCTCTCCTTGGAGACCCCCACTCTAACTAATGTGTCCACCTCTCCATTGGCTGACCGCCTAACATGAATGAAGGAACTAGATGCGACCTCAATCATGTCTTGGATTTCATGAAAGAAAGCGGCTGATGTAGGACCGGGAAGTGAAGTAGAAGAAAGGGGAGAGAAATAGAAGTAAGGGGAGAAAAGAGAAGAAGAAGAGAAGAAAGAGAAGAATAGGGGAAGAAAAGAAGAGAAGACGAATAGGAAATCTGGGAGAGAAGAAGAGAGGAAATTAGAGGGAGGAGAAAAAACCTGTAGAGGGGAGAAGCCAATCAATCTTTTTTCAATAATCATCAAAGTTCACAATAAAGCTGTAAAGAGGCCTATAAATAGGCAATTAACAACCTAAAAAATAGAGATCTACTAAAATAAGAATTCCTAAAAGACTAAACTTCCTAATTCTAAATAACATGGAAAATAAAAGCCTAAAAACTAAATAACATGGAAAATAAATGCCTAAAAATCCTAATGGGCAAATATGCCACTTATTGACCTACTATCTGCATCAGCGGCAAATCTCCATGGTACAGAATGTGGCCCCCTCAACCTCGTTGTCACATCAAGGGAGTCACCTTCTACCACCACCTTATTTAAGTCTTTAATCACAAGCAACCTTATACCTTGAAGAATGGCTTGAACTTCGGCCTTATTTCCATATGCAAATCCAATGGGGTCCGCGAAAGCCCATTTCATTGCTCCATGATCGTCCCGTAAAATCCCTCCAACACCTGATAGGCCAGGATTTCCCATGCTAGATCTGTAAAAGTTGAGCTTTAGAAAACCTTGGGCTGGGGACGACCAATCTTGCACAAATTTATGCAACCTTGGGCTGGGAGCTTTAGTTTCATGCTAGATCCTTCAAAGTTGAGCTTTCATATCATGCGTACTTTTTATTTTTTGAAATCCATACTCTTTGGATACTGCCTGACAATTTGTCCCAAAATGAGGCAAATGTACAAATTTATCCCAGTTCATGTGTCAACGTTCCAATAGCCTTGATTTGGATCTGTAAATCCTTCTGATCTATGTGTCAATGTCATGCATCTACACGGTCTCAAGACTATAAGAATAAGGTAGCAGTTGGGACAAGGTTTTATTACTTTATTTTCTTTTAAAACAAACTATGTAGTGGCTGAATTTTTCCATCCACAATATAAATAGGACCAAAATTCTGATGGAGGACAAAACTATATATTAGAATCATTTTATTATTTTCTGAACCCCAGATAGCTTGTGATACATTAAAAAATTTATAACATTATTGTATTTGCTTAACAAACAATTTATTAAATTATTTCTTTTAGGGGCCGTTTGGATACGCGGATTTTAGAATCCAGGTTTTTAGTTTGAAAACAGTGTAAAAGAGGGTATGAATCAAGCTGCTGAATGCTGTCCTGGCAGCTTTTCTTGAATTTTAAGCAAGAAAATCAGGTTTTAAAAATCTCTCCTACATCCTATGATTTCTAAAACCTGGAAATATGGGAGGATCTGCTACTCTCTTGCTGATGGAAAGAAGGGAGAGAAGTAAAAAATGAGTAAAAAACGACGGCTGGTCCTCTTCTTCTCTTGTCTCTAACCCTCTTTTACACTGTTTTCAAACTAAAAACCTGGATTCTAAAATCCGCGTATCCAAACGGCCCCTGGGTATAGTTATGGAATTTAGTAGTTCATGATTTCACATAGAGAGAATGTTGGGATATATTGATTATTTGTCTTAATCCCGGTATTGCCTAGTGATACCATTGTACTCTAATTTCAAAATTTTCTCATCGGATACTCTAATTTCAAATTCCATGACTTCCTCTTGTTCTTCATTACACTGTCCTTGAGTCTCATGAGCATGCTTATGTGGTGGATCTTGTTTGTTTCTTATATAGGTTGGGCCTGGATCAGTTTTACGGGGCCCCTTAGAAAATGCAGCTACTGATGACATGTAAGTTTGGAGTTTGATAATCTTTTCAATCATTGATTTATTTTGTCGTATGTTTGTGTAATTTGACGTGAAATTTCTAATAATGTCCATTGTAGGGCACCAAGGCTCTACTGTGAACAAGATTGCCCAGTGGAATTACTTCATCCACCTGAAGATTGCAATGTGAACTCTTCGCTGTCTTTCACTCTTCAGGTATTTCTTGTTGTTTGAATTGAAAAACCCTCTTAGTGGTTGCTCGTTTACTCGCCAGAAGTCCTATAGTCTACATGATTCATTACCGCCTGTCTATTAATGTTTTGGTAGTTTTGTTTCTGCAGATTTGCAGAGTTGAAGACATTGCTGTTGTCGGTGTAATAGAAGGAGCTGTTGTTCATTTCCACAGGGCAAGAACCGTAGTTGTCTACTCTTCTGGAATGATTAGTGCATCCGGTTTGGGTATAGTTTCTTTGCTTATGTAATCTTTTCATACAAATACTGCTATTTGTGTCTGCATGACTCCATGGTTTTAAATATCAGCCGAAACCGGCACGAAACAGTCGACATGTTTTCGTTTCCTTCTCTATCGAAATGAAATACTTCGGTCAACATGCATAGATTTCGGTAATGTTTCAATACCACTTTAATATGTAAATTACAGGACTTTGGTCGACTTGTCGAAATTTCGACAAAATGCACAGAGAAGCTTGCATCAAATGCGTCAACTGATTATTGATTTGATGCATTTGCACAATGATTAGTGCATGGATTTTCATTTGTCATGGATTTATGGTTTTGAAAATTAGAAAAAAAGTATATATTTTAGAATAAAAACTAATCGTATATGCAAGTTAGCTTCTATTTTTTTTTATATGTGAGTTCTTCTTGCTCTATCTACATATTTACAGAGTCAGATTTTTTTTTCTTTTTGAAAATGAATATTTTTATATTTTTATTAGAAAATCCTTTAAAAATGGGGATAACAATATATTTGAAAAAAATTATCATACGTGCATGTTATCTTCTAGTTTATTTTTCATTTTCTTTCTTAGTATTGTTGCTTTCTCATTGTAGCTCTGACCATCTTGGTCGAGGGTTTTCTCCCTTTTATTAATAATAGTTTCATCGTAACTTTCAAAATAAAATAAAATAAAAGTTTCATCATTTAAAAAATACAATTAACGGAGTTGGAATTATTTTCATTTTGAAAGTTAATTTTATTTATTTATTTTGCTTACAAAATCTTTTAAATCTCTATCATTATGTTGTACTCCTTCATTATATTGTACTTTATTTATGAAATTAATGAAATTAGTGGATTTTTTTCCTATATATTATATTTATTTAAGCCATGCACACACACATGTACACATAAATGTATATTGACCAATAGGGGCGTCCTTTACCCCTTTTATGGAAGGGCACCACACACACACACACACACACACACACACACACACACACACATATATATATATATATATATATGAGAAAAGAGTTCCTACTCCCTAGAGTAGATAAGTTATCTACTCCCTAGGCTTAAAATACAGTGGCGGCACGTTGTTTGGGTGATCCAAAGCATTCATTTGATGGGCCCTCACATAGATAGGGTGTGCCCAAAAAATCAGTCCCATATGATCATCCCGACCCTTCAATTGTGGAGGCAAAAAATGGACCGGTAAATTATCTAATCCATTGGCCAAAAATACTGTGGGGGCCCACATTGTTTGGGTGATGCAAACCATTCATTCGCTGGCCCCGGACATAGATAGGGTGTGCCCAAAAAATCCGCTCCATAGGATCATCCCAACCCTTCGATTTGTGGAGGTTAAAATGAACGGGTATAAACTTTCACAAATCTGTCCATTTTTAACCTCCACAAATCGAACTGTTAGGATGATCCTATGGAGCTGATTTTTTGGGCACACCCTCTCTATGTTAGGGCCCATCAAATGAATGCTTTGGATCATCCAAATGATGTGGGCCCACTCTGCTTTGGCCGATGGAGTAGATAACTTATCTACTCCATGGAGCAGACACTCTTTCCTCTTATATATATGAGAAAACATTTCCTACACACTTGTGTAAGTAAGTTACCTACACACTAGCTTAAAATACAGTGGGGGCCCACATTGTTTGGGTGATCCAAACCATTCATTTGAATGGTCCTCACATAGATAGGGTGTCCACAAAAAATCAGATCCATAGGATCATCCCAACCATTCAAACTATGGAGGCAAAAAATGGACTAATTTGTGAAGGTTTATACACGTCCATTTTACCTCCACAAATCGTAGGGTTGGGATGATCCTATGGATCTGATTTTTTGTGGACACCCTATCTTTGTGAGGACCATTCAAATGAATGGTTTGGATCACCCAAACAATGTGGGCCCCCACTATATTTTAAGCTAGTGTGTAGGTAACTTACCTACACAAGTGTGTAGGAAATGTTTTTTTTCTCTCTCTCTCTCTAGAGAGAGAGAGAGAGAGAGAGAGAGAGAGAGAGAGAGAGGAAATGGTTTCTGCGCTCGAGCGCAGAAACAGGGTGGGGCCACATTTTGGGTGGGATCCAAAGCATTCATTTGATGGGCCGTTTCATGGGTAGGGTGTCCACCAAAAATCAACTCCATTGGATCACCTTAGGGTGTCCATTTTTGGGGAAAAAAATGGACAGATTTGTGGACAAACAGTATCTGTCCATTTTTGGCCCCACAAATGGACACCCGTTGGTGATCCAATGGAGCTGATTTTTGGTAGGCTTCTAAATGAATGCTTTGGTTCCCTTCCAAATGGCCCCACCCCCTGTTTCTGTGCTCGAGCGCAGATAAGCTTATCTGCGCTCGAGCACATAAACCCTTTTCTCATATATATATATATATATATGAGAAAATGGTTTCTACACACAAGTGTAGATAAGTTATCTACACACTAGCTTAAAATACAGTGGGGGCCCACATTGTTTGGGTGATCCAAACCATTCATTTGATTGGCCCTCACATAGATAGGGTGTACACAAAAAATCAGCTCCATAAGATCATCCTAACCCTTCGAACCGTGGAGGCAAAAAATGGACAGATTTGTTAAGGTTTATACACGTCCATTTTACCTCCACAAATCGTAGTGTTGGGATGATCCTGTGGAGCTGATTTTTTGTGGACACCCTATCTATGTGAGGGCCAATCAATTGAATGGTTTGGATCACCCAAACAATATGCCCTCCACTGTATTTTAAGCTAGTGTGTAGATAACTTATCTGCACTTAGTGTAGAAACCGTTTTCTCTCTCTCTCTCTCTCTCTCTCTCTCTCACGCTCTCTCATATATATATATATATATTACAATGGACCTTACAGCAAAAGACATGTGCGTCAACATGCCATTAGGTATTTGATCTTATGAAACCATTATGAATGATTATCTTGCTTATGTGATGGCTTGAGTTTCTAAGTGTGTATCTGTGCAATTTCCACCATTTGCATACATTCCATATAATTCCATGATTCTATATGATTTTCACTGAAATCTATGACCGAAACCAACATATTTTCATTTCCATGGTGATTGACATGCTTTACTGAAACTAACATTTATAAACTTGCAAGACTCGTTTACGTTTTGCTTTCATCACTGCTTGGAGGTTAAAAGGTCCATCTTTTATTGTTTTGTTATTTCAAAAGCATAGCGAATATCCATTCTAGGGGTAGAATTGAAAAGCTTCTGAACTGAGTGGACCATATGCAGGCTGCATAGGTGGGGTGGGTAGAGGAATGGTTTTAAGCAATGGTCTTAGCAGTGGTGGTGGGCATGGAGGTAAAGGTGGGGATGGATACTATAATGGGACTATTATCAAGGGTGGTGTTGCATATGGAAGTGCTGATTTGCCTTGCGAACTTGGTAGTGGCAGTGGAAATGATACCTTAGCTGGTTCAACTGCAGGTGGTGGTATCCTAGGTATTCTTTACAGATTTCTTCTATGAGAATATATTTTGTTTGCATATTTTATTTGTTTCACTGTTGCAATATATATGGAATTGTGCTTGGCATTCTGTTTCTGTCTCAAACTACCAATTTGTTGCTGGCAACATTACTCAATTTCTGGTGATGTCACAAGTGATAACAACCTTTATATCTTATAAATTGTAATTTGGTTATAAAATTAAAAAAGCATTTCATTCTCCATATTCTAGTTGTACAGCTGAAAGCCTGAAACTACGAATACCAAAGAAAATATACTATCATTAATTTATCACGATATTTTTGTGATATTTTGCGTTAAAAGAAAATATGAAGGTATATCTTGATGATTTTTTTGAATCTTGGGAAAATTTTAGGATTTTTGTTTTAATAGAAACTCACCAAATATCGGAGATATATGTCACTGTTTTTTATCTGATGATAACATAAAGTTTTTTGGTTGCTTTCACAGCCATGGATTTGTTCTGAACAAATATAGCCATCAATCACATTTAATATGATTTTTATTTAATTAGAATTTCTCTAATATGAAATGGTAAATGGTTTCTGAGCTCAAGCTCAGATAGCTTATTTGAGCTAGAGACTCTAAATAGAGTGGGTGACTATGTTGTTTGCGTTATGTTAGATATTGATTCTATAGGACCTAACATAGATAGGGTGTCCCTAAGAAATCATCTCCATAGGATCATGGTAAGCGTTGATTTGTGGAGGTTTAAAATGTACTGCTAGAAAATGGGTCCATTTTGTGCATGTACAGATCGAACGGTTAGGATGATTGTATGGAGATGGTTTCTTAGGAACACCCTATCTATGTCAGGTTTGATGGAGTGAATGAGTTGGATGAGTCAAAGAACATGGGAGATGGTGTATTTATAGTGGCTAGCTCAGATACCGTGCCCCCTATATCATATGCATTTCTATTGGTGGTAAATTTTTTTTTGAAAAGTAAATTTAGCACAAATCTATTGGTGGTAATTGAACATAGATGATTGCTTTCTTATTTTTGATGACAGTAGGCAGTTTGACTTGCTTTTTGTAAACAGTAATGGGTTCATTGGAGCATTCATTGTCAAGCTTGTCTGTTTATGGCTCGCTCAAAGTAGATGGGGAAAGTTTTGGAAAGAATGTTAGAAAGAAAGAATATGGTCTTGCTGATATTTCAAATGGAGGCCCTGGTGGTGGATCCGGTGGAACCATTCTATTATTTTTGCGTACTTTGACCCTTGGTGATACTTCTATACTTTCGAGTGCTGGCGGACATGGTAGTCAAAAGGGTTGTGGCGGTGGCGGTGGTGGAAGGGTTCATTTTGATTGGGCTGACATTCCCACTGGGGATGAATATCTTCCCATAGCAACTGTTGAAGGAAACATACATATTAGGTTTGTAGCTTATGACATGTATTCTTCGCTGTCTTTCTGGTTTTTGTAGACATTTTCTTATATACATTGGCTGGGTCCTTCGTAGTTCTTCAAGAATTATAACTAAATATGCATTTTACTGCCCAGTGATGAATTTACATGGCACACCCAAAAAAAGTATCTTTTTTCCTGTTTGCAATTCAAATGATTTCCAAAGTTCTCATTGATTAAGGAATTTTGCACTGTCATAATATATTTGTTAAAGTTGAATATCTTTAATACCATTATGCACATTGAATTCTGATTTTATCATCATATTGTTATAGATATTTGATATACAATTTTATATCAGTCTTTTTAAAATAAATCTCAGAGTTCAAATGTTGGTAGATAAACACGATAGAATTATTCAATTTCTGAGCAAATACTCAACCATGGTCAATCCTTTCAACATTACATGGCATTTCATTTGCTTCTTTGCGGTTGTAATGAATGCAGGAAGACCTTTTCTTTTAAAAGTATGTGTTATATTTCTTTCAACAGTGGTCTGTCTCTTGATAGGTCATTTGTATATTCATTATCAAATGTGAAATCTGCAACATATGTCGTGTAAAAATTTAAAAGTTATATGGCAATTGTTATGGCATTCACTTTTTAAACCTGTTTTCATAAAGTTCTTGTAATTAAACATTCAAAAACTTGTGCTTGTTACAAGCAATGGGTTCTATCCCAGATATTCTTAAAAATATGGTTGTGACTTGTGAGTCCCTTTTGCCTTTATCATTAATTCAAACATCAAATAATGAGGCCATGACAAAAATTATAGCTGGACGGGAAATCTCACAAAACAAAGGTGAATTTTACTCCTATCCTCTGATCAAGCCAACACCCTTTTATATCCCTTTAGGAGACCGAATTGCCCTCATTTTTATATAAAACACCAACATATCCTGGAACCTTTTTTGTCATTTTTATTTGTTCTTCAATTAGAACTCTGGCCTGTGATAGCATTGACTCTAGATATACTACAGTTTCATCTTCTTAAAATTTCTAGTAGTTATTATTGACCCTAGTTGTTTCTCTATTTTTTTGTTCCTTTCAGACACTGTTATTGTTTGATAGAGAGTCCCATTTTCATTCCAGAAAACATACTCTCATGTGGCAATAAGCAAACACTTCTTGTCTCTCTCTCTCTCTCAATATTCAAATGAAAAAAAAATTCTTGGCTCACTTTGCAATTACTTGGGGGCTGCCAGTTTGTACTTATATGGATTAAAATTTGGTCACTGTTTTCTTTCTTTCGCTATATTTCCCAATTTTATTATAAATTAAATTTAATAGTTCTAGTTTTTATTTGTTGGTTTTATATTGCGCAGTGATTGGTGATACTTGTTCATTTGATTTTTGAAGTCTTGGATTTATGGCAGGGGAGGAATTGGAAGAGATCAGGGCAGTGATGGGGAGAATGGAACTATTACTGGAAAAGACTGCCCGAAAGGGCTTCATGGAACATTTTGTGAGGTAGGTTTGCAATTCTTGTCCTTAGTTTTTTTTGGAGTGAGTATAGTTTTTCTCAAATCATTTTAGACATTTTATATCCCCTAGAGAACTAAAATCTGTGCAATTTATGTAGTTGTAGAATGTGTCCAAACTTCACTAAATCAAAAGCATTAGGCATTATGCATCATGAACCATTGCCTCATAAGGATTGGCATGCGTAGGGGCCATGGCCCACCTGTCCCTTAAGTAACCTTAAGAAGATTCTTGTTTATTTAAGTTGTTAGTATCTTTTCTTTTTTAATGGTTATTCTAGTTGGACAGGGTATTGGTTTATGTTAAGCTAGGGGTAATTGTATCTTTTTACCTATACATTATGCAAGGTTGTATAAGTGACCACGAACGTTATTGTTTTTGGATTCTATTTTGTTTATGAAAATGTGTGAATTATCTCATATTGGCTGCATCTTCTAATTTGTGGGTTTGGAATGAAGCTTATGGCTGGATTTCATGTATTTCCCATCGTTGAGTTATTGTTCTATTTTTTATTCTCTCTTTTCTTTATTAGGAATTTTTTGAATGTCCTTTATTAGGGTTTATTTATTTCAGTTCATGTGAATCTTTCTTAATCTATAGTATATGCCTCAGATCTGTCCTTTGGGAAGTTTTTGTTTCTTATCATGATTTATTAGTCTTGTGATTAGATTTTCAAATCTGTGGTTGTTTGAATTTGTTTCAATACTCATTTTGGACTGTTTTTTTGTGTGTAAAACCCTTCTCGCGACTTCATTGATTGCTACCAGAGGCTATGCTAGGCTGAGATTTTGCTGGAATCAATTTCACATGAATGCAAGAAAAGCCGAGGTGGAGGGGTCATCATAATACTCCCATAGAGGCAGAGATGAAGAATAAGAGGCACTTAGAAGGTGCCATTCACAAAAAAAAAGAGGCACTTAGAAGGCAAATTTAGCAGATTACTACAAGATTTGAGCATCATGCTAGTAGTCACACATCAGAAGATTTGGAATTGAACCCTTTCTTTGACCATGTTCTATGCATTAAGCTGTAGGAGAGGGGCGAAAAGCCTAGATTTACCTAATTAGTGGAAAGGGTCCCTAGGGATTTCGATATGGAGGTCGATATCTCTGATTTCCAGAAGGGACAGCAACCAGAGAATTTTATTGGTTGGTTAAACACCGTGGAATGAGTGCTCCACTACATAGAGATGTCAGTAGGGGTGTAAACGAGCCGAGCCGAGCCGAGCTTGGCCAGGCTCGGCTCGGCTCGTTAAGCTCAAAAGCTCGGCTCGGCTCGGGCTCGAACCAGGCTCGGCCAGGCTCGCGAGCAGCTCGCGAGCCTTACCGAGCTCGGGTTATATTAAGTTCACACCCCTCATCTTCCCTGGACAGCCCTATCTAGTGTAGTTTGACTACTTTTTTTACACTATGGGGGGTGGTCCAAGTAACAAATGGGGTTCCAAAAATGAAGTGACATATTTTGCCTCCCCCTTTCACTCCCTGTATAACCCTTTTAGTGTATATATTAATATATAATATATATATTTAAATATATTAAATTCTTAACGAGCCTTAACGAGCCTGGCAAGCCGGCTCGGCTCGGCTCGTTAAGGATTCGAGCCGAGCTTTTTTCCGAGCCGAGCCCGAGCCAGCTTCCGAGCCCGAGCCAAAATTGACACCCTTAGATGTCAGATCATATTGAAAATTGTGGAGATCATGTTGAGAAAAAAAAAATGCGCCAGCATGCGCCGACATTCTATGTTAAGCCAAGAATTTGACATGAAGGATCTAGGCGCTGCTACGAAGATCCTTGGGATGTAAATTAGACGGAGCGGGATAAAGAGAGTGATTTGGCTTTCGCAGGCTAAGTACATTGAGGTTCAACATGGAAAATGCAATACCAATTAGCACTCCTTTGGTGGGCCACTTCAAACTGGGTATGCACTTATGCTCATCTACTGATGAGGAACAGGCAAGCATATCTAACATCCCCTATGCTAGTGCCATTGGTTGTCTCATGTATGCAATGGTCTATACGAGATAAGATATGGCTCATAGCCTATGAGTGTAGCTGAGAGGGCTTTTTTCTCTTGCAAAAGTGAGCTCCGAAATGGCTTTCTGCGAAATTGCCTACAGATACATGGTAAATGTAGGAAAAGAGGATTGGAATTCAATAAAGTGGATTCTCAGATACTTATGGGGCACTACATATTTTGGCTTGGGGTATGGCATGGGAAAAATTGAAGATGGGTTGACAGGCTATGCGGATTCAGACTATGAGGGAGACTTGGATGAGAGGAGATCCACTACAGGCTATGTGTTCACATTAGGAGGTGGGCCTAGATCTTGGAAGCTTTCTCTTCAGCCTACGATTGCCTTGTCTACGACAGAGGCGAATATATGACAACATGTGAGGCTGCCGAGGAGGCTACTTGGTTGGCTGAATTGGTTAGTGATATGGGGCTGAAGTAGGAAGAAGTATTGTTGCACTGACAGTCAATGTGCCATACATTTGGCAAAGAATCAAGTATATAATGCCAGGACGAAACATATAGATGTGAGATATCATAAGATAAGAGAATGGGTGGCAGGTAGAAGCATCAACTTAAAGAAAATATATACAACTGATGATTTAGCGGATATATTGACAAAGTCAGTTATAATGACCAAGTTCAAGCATTGCCAATATCAGTAGTTGTTGATGATTTGCGAGGCACCTCAGGGAGGCAAGTGGGCAACTGATGTGCACGAGGTGCGGAATTGTGTTCCAGAGAATATACAACAGAGTATGATCTTCAAGTGGCTGTAGAATTCAAGCCAAGGTGGAGGTTGTTGTGCAGATGTCTTGTATTCTGGCATTATGCACGACCCTGACGGACTATGTGTGTACACGTTGGTAGTGTCATTAATATATAAGCCGCATGTTATGGTCACAGGATTAAGGTTTTTCTTTGAGTTTTCTTGGCCAAGAGGAATAGAGTTTGTAACATTAGACCGAAATAGTGGAATATCTTCCTCCGTGGACGTTTCGAACCACGTGAATCTTGTGTTTCTTGTGTGAATGTGTTCTTTTCTTTGTTTCTTGACGTTTTTTGCCGCATATCGTGTTTGACCCTTATTCTAGAAGGTATTTCTCGATTCTTCTGCACAACCCATGACTTTAAGATTGAGCTACATGCCCAACCAATGTTTTGAAAATCAGAATCGAATCATAGATCGTAATGGGTGTCGAATCATATCGGATCGTAAATCATAAGATAAATAAATATATATATATATATATATATATATATATATATATATATATATATATATATATTAAGTGGAAATGGTTTGTGTGCAGCTGCACAGATAAGCTATCTGTGCATGGCTGCACAAACCATGGGGGGGGGCCACATTTTTTGGGGGATCCAAAGCATTCATTTGGAAGGCCCTTGGATAGGGTGTGTACAAAAAATCAGCCCTTTAGGATCATCCTAACCCTGCCACTTGTTGAGGGAAAAAATGGGCAGAAACAGTGTCTGTCCATTTTCCCCTCCAACTTTGATTGGGTTAGGATGATCCTATAGGGCTGATTTTTGGTACACACCCTATCCATGGAAGGGCCTCCAAATGAATGCTTTGGATCCCCCAAAAAATGTGGCCCCCACTATGGTTTGTGCAGCCATGCACAAATAACTTATCTGTGCAGCTGCACACAAACCATTTCCTCATATATTAAAATGTAAAAAAATACAAACAAATCAAAGAATAATAAAATGGTCAGTTATTCATTCTCATCCAGATTCTTTAATTTAAATATAAACTATCATGATTAGCTATTCAATATCATAATACGAATTCTTTGCAAACAAACTTGTCACATACTAATCATCTATTTCCCATCCAAACCCAAGCATTACCCATAAAAAAAAAAAACAAAAAAAAACACCACGCATTATGGATAATACTCTTAAAAATTATTAAAGACATGAAATTATATCAATTCTCAAACATCAAATGAAAATATTAATTATAAAAAACTAGTAAGTTGTCGGTATTGTCCTCATCGTAGTCATCTCTGTCAGCAATGTAAGTAATGCTCTCAAGCACCTGCTTTGTGCTTGACTGGTTCGATGTTTGAAAACCTCGTCCTTCCTTATCATGAGAGGATTTTCGAAGGCCTCTTCTAATGCAAAAGGGTAATGGGCTCTTTCGAAAGAAATTCCTATTTTCTTTTGTACAGAACTTAAATAGAATAAATTGCATGAATCTTTTGAATTGTATGTGTTTACATTCGAATTATAAGATTCATTCGAAAATTGTAAGATCTTCAAAACAATGTGCCCAACCGCTACCTTGACCGAGTACAAGCTTTTTTAAAATTAAACTGCTTTGAACTGTTTGGTTGTATAGAGTGGGGTAGTTGTCAACAAGGTTTTAAATGTCTGTGTCAGTTACGGCCGAAATCATGTAAAATTTCAGTATTTTACAAGATTTCGGTGGAAATTTTGGAAATTTCGGCGATTTCTATCTTGGATTTTGGTAATTTCGGCGAAATTTTAGATTCATGTACTTTTGGTATCGACCTTGGCTGAACCATGGTTGTCAAATTTCAGTGGAAATCTTGGATTTCGGTAATTTAGGCGAAATTTCAGATTCATTTACTTTCGGTATCTACCTTGGCCGAAATTTCAAACCATGGTTGTCAAATTTCGTATATTACTAGTTCATCACCATCGTTTAGAAATGATATATTGTCAAATTTCGTATATTACTAGTTCATAACTATAATCTAGAAACGATATGGGTTGTATGTACTGGAACATTAAATGTCTACTAAAACTCTAAAGATAGAGATCTGAGATGCAGCACTTATCCAACTGTTCTCACCTGATCATCATGATGAACTTGCTGCTTTATGTATACTTATGCTGTCTTTGTTTTTCTAGTTTGTCACGACCATTTGAATCTATATAGTTTGTTCATCATGAACCGTTTTCCCTATATATATATATATATATATATATATAGAGAGAGAGAGAGAGAGAGAGAGAGAGAGAGAGAGAGAGAGAGAGAGAGAGAGAGAGAGAGAGAGAACAGTTTCTACACACTAGTGTAGATAAGTTATCTACTCACTAGCTTAAAATACAATGGGGGGCCCACATTGTTTGGGTGATCCAAAGCATTCATTTGATGGGCTGTCACATAGATAGGGTGTGCCCAAAAAATCAGCTTCATATGATCATCCTAACCCTTTGAACCGTGGAGGCAAAAGATGGTCAGATTTGTGATGGTTTATACACGTCCATTTTACCTCCACAAATCGTAGGGTTGGGATGATCCTATGGAGCTGATTTTTTGTCGACACCCTATCTATGTGAGGGCCAATCAAATGAATGGTTTGGATCACCCAAACAATATGCCTTCCACTGTATTTTAAGCTAGTGTGTAGATAACTTATCTACACGTGTGTAGAAACCGTTTTCTCATATATATATATATATATATATATATATAAGAGAGAGAGAGAGAGAAGTGTTCCTGCGCTGCAGCGCAGTGAGCTTCCCTGCACTTTAGTGGCTTATAAAGCCGCCCATTGGTTCGTATAGTGGGTCCACCTTTGCGGGTCCACAAAAAGTGATGAATGGGAGGCTTTATAAGCGACTAAAGCGCAGGGAGCTCCCTGCGCTGCGGCGCAGGAACACTTTCCTCGTATATTTATTTTTATTATGGTTAATTAAGTCCTGGATGATTTTCTGTGGTAGATATGAAGTTTGTTGCTGCCTTCATGCTCACATATTTTTCACCCCCAATAGTTGAGTTGAGAATACTTTGTGTATAGCATCTTACTAGATTGTATTCTGCAGGAATGCCCTACTGGAACTTTCAAGAATGTTAGCGGGTCTGATAAAGCCCTTTGTCGCCAATGCCCCCCGTTAGAGCTTCCGCATCGTGCAATCTACATATATCTCCGAGGTATCTCTATAGCTTATGCTTAGTGCTTGTAATATATTTTATTGTAAACACTCAGTTTTCAAAAATAAAATATTGTAAACACTTGTTTTATAAGGTCTCCCTGTAGTATTATGCTCAGAACTTATTGTAATTCTGATGTCACATTCTGTTCTTTGAAAAGTGAATCATTTTGTTCATTTTCTCATTTTCATGTGGACTTTTCAAGTTTCTTTGTTCTGGTCATACACTCAGAACTTCACCTACGACCCTGATAAAGATATCAGAATGTTCTTGTTACTATTAATGTTATATTTGTTCCTAAAATTTCAGCGTTTTTTAACAGGTGGTGTTGCTGAAACTCCTTGTCCTTACAAATGCATTTCAGACAGATATCACATGCCTCGGTGTTATACTGCTCTTGAAGAGTTGATGTACACTTTTGGTGGGCCATGGTTATTTGGTCTTCTTCTCTCCGCTCTTCTTGTCTTATTAGCTCTCGTGCTAAGTGTCGCACGAATGAAATTTGTTGGGACTGATGAATTACCTGGCCCAGCTCCCACTCAACATGGGTCTCAAATTGATCACTCCTTCCCTTTTCTGGAGTCATTAAATGAGGTTTTCCTCCAATTTTAATGTCCTTCCAGCTTAATTGCACTATACACAGGCACTTAGAACCTCTTTTGCAAGTTTTAGTGTTATTTTGGAGGTCATTCATTTATTATCTCCATACATACAGGTGTTGGAAACTAATAGAGCGGAGGAGTCCCAGAGTCATGTTCATAGAATGTACTTTATGGGCCCTAATACATTTAGTGAACCTTGGCATCTCCCTCACTCCCCTCCTGACCAAGTAACTGAGATTCTGTGAGTTGTTCAGTAGTCTGCTACTTTTTTTTTTCCAATCCTTTCATGTTTTGGAAACTGAAATGTTTTTTTCTGCAGTAAGTTTTTTTCTCACTTTGCTTAGCTACTAGATATTGTTAATGATCCTGTTTTGATATTCTTTCTAACTGACAATCTCTGCCTTTTATACTTCATTTTTTATGGCAGATATGAGGACGCATTCAATAGGTTTGTTGATGAGATTAATGCCTTGGCCGCATATCAATGGTGGGAGGGATCTGTCCACAGCATTCTTTCTATTCTTGCTTATCCCCTTGCCTGGTCATGGCAGCAATGGTGCCGGAGAAAGAAGTTACAACAGCTTCGTGAGTTTGTACGATCGGAATATGATCATGCATGCTTACGTTCTTGCCGTTCACGTGCTCTCTATGAAGGCCTTAAGGTTCTCTTCTATAGAAGATCTATTCTAGTGTTGTGTCAGAAATTCTTATAGTATGGGTGTGTGCATCTGCATGGCACATGCCGACGCTCACATGCATGCATACATATATACAAAGTAATAAACATATATGCACAAAACCTATAAATACATATACATATATACATGCAAACACACACACACACACACACACACACACACATATATATATATATATATATATATATATATATATATATATATATATATATATATATATATATATATATATATATATGAGGAAATGGTTTGTGTGCAGCTGCACAGATAAGCTATCTGTGCATGGCTGCACAACCCATGGGGGGGCCACATTTTTGGGGGGATCCAAAGCATTCATTTGGAAGGCCCTTCCATGGATAGGATGTGTACCAAAAATCAGCCCTTTAGGATCATCCTAACCCTGCCATTTGTGGAGGGAAAAAATGGGCAGAAACAGTGTCTATCCATTTTCCCCTCCAACTTTGATTGGATTAGGATGATCCTATAGGGCTGATTTTTGGTACACACCCTACCCATGGAAGGCCTTCCAAATGAATGCTTTGGATCCCCCAAAAAATGTGGCCCCCACTATGGTTTGTGCAGCCATGCACAGATAGCTTATCTGTGCAGCTGCACACAAACCATTTCCTTATATATATATATGAGGAAACTGTTGGTGAGCTTAAGCGCACCAAACTTATGGTGCGCTTAAGCTCCCCAATCACATGGGTCCCTCATGTTCTGTGGTGATCCAAAGCATTCATTTGCAAGGCCTTATGATAGATAGGGGGTCTATCCATTTTTGTCCTCCACAAATGGAGGGGTTAGGATGATCCTATGGAGTTGATTTTTGGTACACCCCCCATCTATGTAAGGGACTTTCAAATGAATGCTTTGGATCATCCTAACAAAATGGGCCCCCATGTGATTGGGCGCTTAAGTTCACCATAAGTTTGGTGAGCTTAAGCGCACCAAGAGTTTCCTCTCTCTCTCTCTCTCTCTCTCTATATATATATATATATATATATATATATATATATATATATATATATATATATATATATATAGAGAGAGAGAGAGAGAGAGAGAGAGAGAGAGAGAGAGAGAGAGAGAGAGAAAAGTGTAGCTACACACTCGTGTAGCTAACTTAGCTACACCGCCGGCGTAAAATACAGTGGGCCCCACATTGTTTGCGTGATGCAAGCCATTCATTTGATGGGCCCTCACATAGATAGGGTGTGCCCAAAAAATCAGCTCCATAGGATCATCCCAACCCTACGATTTGTGGAGGCAAAAATGGACGGGTAAAAACCTTCACAAATCTGTCCATTTTTGCCTCCACAGTTTGAAGGGTTAGGATGATCCTATGGAGCTGATTTTTTAGGCACACCCTATCAATGTGAGGGCCTATCAAATGAATGGTTTGGATCACCCAAACAATGTGGGCCCAATGTATTTTAAGCCGGCGGTGTAGCTAAGTCAGCTACACGAGTGTGTAGCTTCACTTTCCTCATATATATATATATATATATATATATATATATATATATATATATTATTGTTGTGTTGCATGTTGACTCAGTAAATAGTGGAACCATAATCAGTTGAAACTGTTATTTTTTTTGGGGTGCAGCGTAGCTGTTACAATAGTTGAACTACATCCAGCAATGGAGTATTTTCACATCTAGAAATTGGGCACTTGGTTATGCATATCAAGGAATTCACAGATAGGGTTTTCATGACTCAGCACATTGAAAACTTTGGTACTTTAAGGTGCTGATATTCTAGTATTTATGTTTAGAAAGTGGTTTAGATAAGACTGACTAACTCAGTTAATCAGAGCTATGATTAGTTTCTGACAGTCAACCTTGGGTCTCATATGAAACAAGTGTGCAATCAGAGTGATGGTCTTGTGGTTCTCCATTAGATTACCCTACATGGTCTTAGTCCCATATTGGAAGGACATCCCATCCACAAGATCAAAGATGAGAAACATTAATAATTAACTAATCACAGTGGGCATCTGATCACAGTGGGACCAGTGGCGATGGGCCAGACTCATGGTCCCCTACCATACAAGCAAATCTGATATTGTACAGGCACACATAAGATCCAGGGTTTATCGTTACGCATTATCGTAATGATGGATCATTAGGATATCTTTCTGCTTAGAATAAGCAACCCTGACGGTACTCACTGTCATGTTGTTACTGTTAGAAAGCTCAATACTTCTAAGTCATCCAGCTGATGTCATCATTCCGATATGCAGGTAGCAGCCACTCCAGATTTAATGCTGGCATATGTAGATTTTTTTCTTGGTGGAGATGAAAAAAGATCCGATCTTCCTCCCCGTCTCCATCAAAGATTTCCCATATCATTAATCTTTGGAGGTGATGGAAGCTACATGGCTCCTTTCATGCTTCACAGCGATAATGTTCTTACTAGCCTCATGAGTCAGGTTTGTAATTTATGACCAATCAGTACTTCTCATTTACATTTTTTTAATGCACGAAACCAATTCAATGTCGTTGTCGCTTCTCTTGGGTGGAGTCTTTCATGAGTGTTTTATTTTATTGTCCAACTATTTGATTTCTCATGCAGTCTGTTCCACCAACTATTTGGTATCGGCTGGTGGCTGGATTGAATGCACATTTGCGGTTAGTTCGTCGTGGACACCTACGATTAACATTTCAGCCGGTCCTCAATTGGCTTGAAACTCATGCAAATCCTACTTTGAGCATTCATGGGGTATGGGTTGATCTTGCTTGGTTTCAGGCAACAGGATTTGGTTATTGCCAATTTGGTCTTGTTGTGTATGCTGTTGAAGAAGAATCTGAGCCTACAACATTAGAAGATGTAGGTGGAAAACCAAGAATTGAGCAAACATCAAGGTAATTTTGTTATATTTCCAAATTGTGCATATGTATTTGCAGGTGATAATGTTCGTAAATTTCATTGTAATGTGATTCTGAACCAAAACCCTGTTTTTACTTAATTTTCTTTATATGTAATTTGCAGTGCAAATAGCATCCATAGAGACGATCCATCAGTCCATTTACTGAGAAGTGAAAGTGCCGTGATGCGTAAAAGAATATGTGGTGGAGTTTTAGATACCTGTAGCTTGCGCATGCTTGAGGAGAAAAGGGATATATTTTATCCGTTCACGCTTATAGTGCATAATACTAAACCTGTTGGGCACCAGGTAATCTATTCAGTATAACTTTTTGAGTCAAAATCTTAATAGAACTACTAGTTTGTGATCTACTTTATTTTTGTTGTTGGTGGTGGTCTTACAAACCCAACTGTTTTTCACTGCAGGATCTTGTTGGATTAGTCATCTCAATACTGCTGTTAGGAGATTTTAGCTTAGTGCTGCTTACCTTGCTCCTGTTATATTCTTTTTCACTGGGGGACTTTATTTTAGTTTTGCTTGTTCTTCCTATGGGCATACTTTCACCATTCCCTGCTGGAATCAATGCTCTATTCAGCCATGGGCCTAGGCGATCAGCAGGTCTCGCACGTGTATATGCTTTGTGGAGCTTAACGTCCTTGATTAATGTTGTAAGTTGCCTTCCCGACATTTTCTTGGTTGATGTGGTCTGCTTGATTTCACCTTTTCAATTCTTTTGAACTTTAATTGTGTGTTATTTTCCTGTTTTTGATGTATGGGTTCAAGTTTCATTTGCATGTACAATTTTTCTTTCTTTCACTTTGTGTTTTTTTTCAAGCTTTTAATGGTAAAACAGTAATGGTAAAAGTTTTCTCTCCCGATATTGCATTGCGTGGTTCTCTGTTGCCACACCATGTTTTCCATCTAGTTGTATGTCATTTTGAAATATATTGATGGACCATTTGTTTATAATGCAATCGGCCATCTTATTTTGGTGAATTGACTTGCCGAATCCTGGATGCTATTTTAAAGCATGCATTAAGAGAGAGTTCCTATGCAGCTATGCCTATACTTAATAGTTAATTCAGTGAAATTAAAAAAAACGGCATCTTATGAATGTTTCCTCCTCTTTTTCTCATGGGGATCTCTTTCTAATAGCACTATGATGCATGTATGCATGTCAGCTACTATGAATCCACCAAAAGTTTAAAACATGCTAGAGAATTGAACAATCACACAAACAAAAAATTCAATAGGTCTTCTCGAACAATGCTAAAGAAGAAAATGACCACTGATTTGATCAGAACATGATCAAAGTACGGTAAAACATAACACCAAACACCTAAAGGGAATGCATATCACTATTCATTAAGCATTAAGCGTTTGAAAAGTATATCAAAACTCCCTATACAGTCTTAAAACTCTCTAATCCTAGTTTAATCCTAACCATCAGTATAGGATCAATTTCAGTCCCTGGATCAATTTAAGTAAAGCCTACTCCTTATTTTGGAGCAGGCAAGAATAAAAAACTGTTCTCCCCCAAAAAAATTTATTCACATTTTCATCAGTGCCCAAAATCTACTTAAACTTTACCCAATAATTAAATAAATCAGAACATGATCGAAATACGATAAACCCAAACAACAAAAGGGAATACTTGTCACTATTCATTAATTGTTTCTAGAAGTACAAACCTTCGTATATACGCCCAAAACTTTTTAAAATCGTACTTTTATTCTAACCATTATTATAGGATCAATTTCAGCCCTTAGATCAATCTAAGTAAAGCCTACTCTCTATTTTACAGTAACCAAGAATGAAAAATTGCTCTCTCCACACATTATCAGTATGCACCGAAATCTATTTAAAATTTACCAAAAATTAAAGAAAATTCACTTTAGATCATCATAACTAAGTTTGCCAACTTTGCACTGAATTGAGTCCTGAAGGGCTGCTTAGTGATGTTGGCATGATGTTTCGGACATCTCCAAACCTATTTTTGGATCTGTGGACCCCTTCTCTTGAATCATCTTTTCTGAATTAGGGACTTGTTCATGAAGCTTTTACTTGCATCACACTATCTCAATACTTCTACACTCAAAGTAAAATTCATTTCTTTTTAGTAATTGGAATGTATTGAACCGACAATTTGAGAAAGACTTTCATTGTAAATTATCATAATTAAGTTTGTGTACTTTCGTGACTAATGCAACCCCATAGGGCTCACTATTGGCATTGGCATGATGTTTTGAATGCCTTCGGGCCTACTTTTGAATTTCAGTGGACTCTCTTCTTCTCTTGATTCCCATTTGCTGGATTATGAGCTTGGTCATGAACTTTACTTGCATCACATTATCTAAGTACTTCGACAGTCCAATTTCATGGAAGTAGATATCATTTGTGTTTAGTAATTGGGATGTATGCAACTGACAAGTGATAGAAACTTGCTGGAAAGCAGAAATGTTTTTGTTAAAGTCTTACTAAAGTCTCTAATGTCATGTGATTCATTATCTTGTGCCTCCATTACCTCGTGAATCTTGAAAAGGCATTGATTGATGGTGGTTTTGACTTTTTAGCATGATATGTACATGTTTGTTATCTTCCTGTTTTTCAGGACCCATTTCCTGAAAATTTATAAATCTTTTGTTTTTTTTTCCTCCTTTAACAGGTTGTGGCCTTCATATGCGGATTTGTCCATTACAAAACCCAATCTTCAAGTGGAAGACACCCAAACTTTCAGCCCTGGAATTTTAGCATGTGAGGAAATTCGTTCCATCCATCCACAGCTGCTAGAATTTTACACGTTATATCAGAACTACTGAGAAATAACCATATGCTAAGCATTTTTTTCTGTATTTTTCTTTTCTATATTCTACCGATCACAATACATGTGCATGAGATCTGGACCGTTCATCCAGTAGGTGCCCCTAAGGATGGGCCAGGGCCCAAAAATCGGTGGAGGTCTTTTGAAAGCTGCAAATGGGTTATTAAATAAAAGACTCGTCCATAGTCAAAAGGAAAGGCCCACATTCAGATGTTAAGATTATTCAGCCGAAAAAGCTGTGTCGCGGCCCATCAACATATGGGCCTCCTGGATGAACAATGTAGATCTCATGACACGTGTGGTGTTACATTTCACGAGAGGAATGGAGGTGGATAGTGGATGTTTGCCATTAAATAGTTTCTGGGTTCATACTCTAATTCACATTTTGAGTGGTGCAGGGATGAAAGTGGATGGTGGATGTTTCCTACTGGACTCGTGCTGTGTAAATGTATCCAGGCACGACTCATTGATTGGCACGTCGCTAATCTAGAAATCCAAGACCGTTCATTGTATAGTAAAGACCCGAACGTGTTCTGGCAGTCATGATATATACATTGACGGGTTTCATCAAAGTTGGATGCGATTTTTTGATACTGTCCACAGAATTGGTGAGTGATTCCCTTTTGCTACGCCTTCATTTTGCAACAGTAAAAAGTAACTGACGGGCGTCAACTGCTATGTTCCTGCAATTGAAGAAAATAGGCATCAACCACCTTTCTTTCATGTTGATCTATTCATCTTCTTGAATTGAATGACTATCACTTTGTGAATCATGTGCAGGCACACTACCACGCCCCCAAAAATGTAATATAGTTTAAGAGATATTATTCTCATCCATTCTTTCCCATAACTAATAATTACTTCGTTCACCATGTATCATGCATGACATGAAACTTTTGCTGATGAATTTACTAACCCACTGTTTTACCCTCCTAATTAATGAGGTTTCTTTTTTGCTTTTATCTCTCAAATGTGTCCATTGTTCCTGTTCAAGTGAATGAATCTGCACAGGTTGAGTCCATTTTTTTCTGTTTGGGAATTACTGAAATTACCATAATGCTCAATTAGATTGATCTAAATGGTGAAATAGCATTGCCTTCATGACATAGATTGCAACATTCCACCCTATGCTTCTATGTGGATGAAAATCAGGAAGGTGGATGATAGCTGCTCTCCCTTTGTGGCACTCCTCTTTATTGTTTCTTTTATGCCCATTTTAAGTGAAAACCGGGCATAAATTTTGTTTTAGCCTATTTGATGTTGAAGGAAATAGAGCCTGGGTAGACAGAATAATTGCAGTTGTGATTGAACCCACATATGTTCAAGAGATCTTCCGTAGCAAAATTATTTGAAGATAAAATAAATTTTCAGACAAACAGAGAAATTCAATACGGTCCTGCTTTAGATCAAACTGGATAATATTATATTGATGTAACATGTAAAGGTCTGTTATTGATCTTTCAATGCGTAAAATTTTAGCATATTATGTGATTGTAGTTTGGTGAAATCGACTTTGTAACGCGTCTTGAAGCATCGTTTTGTTCACGAGCGGATGTGATCCGGGACCTTATCGGATGTGCCCAACGGCTACTACTCAATCTGGTGCGATATAGAGCATATGATCATGAGTAATGGGTAGTTTAGTGCAATCTGATTGTGTCCAATCGTGTGCCAACAATCAAGAACCGATATTGTACGATTAGAGATCGGTCACGATCTAGCGGTACAGGGGAGGATGGAGGTTTTACATAAGTCAATAGTTACCCTAGGATCAATCTGGGCGGTAGAATCGTGATCTGGTGCGATCTAACGTTCAGATAAGTAACCCTTTATGATAAGGTGCCATGAAGGATGCTTTTTCAAACAGAGAAGTTACCAAATGGTCTATAAATAGACCAAAAAGTTATAATTTGAAGAGACTTGCGAAGAGGGAGATGATATTTTCACCCCTTTGCATTACGCATGCGCTCCCCTAAAGGTGATTTGACGTGAAAAAGCGTGCAACTAAACTTCAACGCTTTTTTACGTCAAATCACCTTATAAGGGGAGCCCATGCGTAATGCAGAGGGGATGAAAATATCATCGCCGTTACGAAAATTGCAAATAGCAATTGAAATCAGAGAGATCTCCCCCCCCGCCCCTCAGAGACTTGCAAAATTCAAAGGTGATTCGGGATTGTGCTCCGCTTGTGCAAAGCGTCAACATTCATCAAAAAGGCTTTGCCTACTGGGCTTCATTGTATCTTGGAGGTGAACTCGTGGAGCCTTGGTGGGGGCGAATATCGTCCTAAGGAATGCGACTTTTTAACGCGCCTTAAGCATCGTTTTGTTCTACATCTCCACCAAGGTTCATCCTAAAAAGATTTTCTCCAATAATAAGCACGGAAAAGTAAAACAAAAGTAGGTATGGGGAATTATGTTGTTTAGGTTTAAAAAACTTCAATTACTCAACCCAGAAATAACAAAAATTAATGGATGTGAAAGATAAGATATTGGTTTCTTATACGACGCGTGAGCGGTTTTTCCTTTTAGTAAAAATATAGGCTGCAGAACTAGGAGGACAACTTGGGGCGGGGTCGGGTTAGAGTTTTTGCCAAAAAAAGAATAGGAATAAACTCGAACCTGATCCAATTTTAAGGTAAAAGCTCCACCTGAATTCCCAAAAATCGACCCGAGTTGCACCCGTACGCAGAAATATAAGCCAGGTTCAAATGTTCAATGGTGCAAACCATTTATCTGTTAGGCCTTTCGGCAAATGATTTGTGGGCAGGTGTGCCGGTTGCTTTAACCGGCACTGCTCCTTAAAGCAACCGGTTCGCATGACTAAAAATCATTGGCAACTGAAAGGTTGCATTATTCATACTTAAAATCTATCAAGTTTTAATTTAAGCCGAGTTTTGTACTAAGATTTTCATTTCAAAAAATGATTTATACCAACGGTTCAATTCAACTTCTGAAGTGTGACCCCATTATAATTGCATTCTTTGCCTATTAGAAATGTCAGCTGCTCTTTTCTGTTCATTTTTGTAGGAAAATGATACAGGAGTGCCCCCTGGTTTGAGAGCATCTTCGAAATTACAACTGTCTTTGAAAGCTTATTAGAAATATGAACAAAGCAAGGAGTGAAGTGAAAGCCGATGAGAAAAGTACAAAGCAAGAATAAGTGACATTACACCAATTTGCAGGCAATTGATTAAAAAAGCTACCAAGTACCATACTTGGCATGGCTCTTTTGCTGTTATTCTGTTATTAGATGTTTGTTTGAAGATTTATAAACACAAGCAAAAGGGAAACAAGATAACAGAGGCATATACTTCCCACCCGCAATCTTTACTTGTCTTATTTATTGAAAGCCCAATTCAAATTCACTTCAACACTAGTAAAAATAAGAAAGAAAAAGACATCCAAGCATAGGAAAAGCTGATAATAGTAGGTCGTATGTTTGGTTATTTCTCTTGTCTGAAGAAGAAATGTGATCCAATTAGGATCCTACTCAAATTCAATCTCTAATCCAATTAGGATTAGTGTAAGCTATACCTCTAAGGATAGACTTCATCTCTAACTTTAAATAATCCTAATACAAATAAAACAAAGAAAATTAATAAATCTAAAGAAAATCACAAATATGTCCTATATTTAGGAAATGAGGGCAAGGCCTTCGACGAGGATGGAGTCTGCTAGCTGTTGATATGCAGCCTGAGATGGGTGGAAACTGTCCCAGAACACATATTCTGTAGCATTAGGACATGTACCTATCGACCGTGGGTTGCATAATATTGCCATCTCCACCATCCCAGTTCCGCAGCAACCTCTCCGAGCTTTGGTGAACCCTGTACACCATAGCCAGTTGATGATATTCACTAACTTCAAAATAAAAGAAAAACACCAAGGCTTTTCTAGTTATTCATTCATTGTCTCAGACTAGGAGAAGAGAACATGCTAAGATGCTTTTGCTTTGTAATGGGGAAGATAACAATTTTGTTAAATAATAATGGATTACATGTGCACTTCAGGGGGTAAGAATTGCCCCATATAAAATGACTCACTAGAAGCTCCTAATTTGGCTAAGAGATCAGCCAAAACATTGGCACTTCTAGGAGTAAGAGAAAAAGAACAAACACCAAACAAACTATAGCTTAAATTGCAGTTACGAAAATGGCACTCCTCACTCTATTAAACACTTAATTAGCTATAGCTTAACAACATTTCCCAATGGTTGGACTAGTAACGATTGGGAGCATGCTATAGGGCGATCGGATACCCAGTAGGCTTCACAATATGCATGGGTTTGGGTAGAGTTGGTGGCCTTATATCAAAACATGGTTTAGAAGGGTGGGCCTGATGGGATATGATGAGCCTCACCCATGCCATGCTCTGTCCATAAGGTGTTAGAAAAATCTACAGTAAAATTTTTCCATTAAAAAGTATTTATAAAAATTTTCTATGGAAAGAAAACTAATGACAAAACTCAACTCAACAAAGCCTTTGTCCCAAACTAGTTGGGGTCGGCAAAGAAAACTAATGACAAAGTGTACAACAAATTGAGCAATGCCATTATCAAAATATTCCGCATATGCAATGCTTGAAGGTATTAAATGGAAAACAAAAAGTTAAGGCAGAGGCGGCATTCTTACCCACATACCAACCAGCCGCTTCATGTATTCTGTATAATCTAACAAACACTAATTTTCAATTAGGCTCAATATTGATAGCAAAATTACCACAAACACGCGCGCGCGCGCACACACACACACACAAAAAGCATTTCTGAATCAACCATCACAAAAGGAGCTAGCATAAAAGTATAAAATTTGTTACTTGTAAATAATTGAAATGACTAACTTAAGAAGCTACTACCTTGGTATACTTGAGTTTGTCTGAATTTATTGGTTGATATTTCCCCTGTTTTCTTTTTAATTTTGTATGTATAATTGTTTGTTGTATTACACCAATCGAATAGAGCAAGAAAAAGAGCTACAAATCCCTTGAATAATTAGGGTCATAATCTATTATCTGCAGAGAAATTTGATCGATTTTTTTTTTTATATATATATACGTAAAGATGGCACCATTTTGGCAGGAAAAACAGAGGCTAATTTAAGAAGTTAATACCTTTGAATGCTTGATTTTCTCTTAATTTCTTGGTTGATATTTCCCTCCTGTTTTCTTTCTTAATTTTATTTGTATATTTGATTGGTGTGTTACTAAATGGAATACCACGAGAGAAAGAGCTACACATCTCTTGATTAATTGGGTTCATAATCTATAATCTTTGGAGAAATTTGATCAACTTTTTACCCAAAGATCCAATCTTTTTTGCTCAAAAAATAAGAACGGACCGTTGACAATTGAACCATGGGATTTCAGAAGATCAAGTGACACTGTTCCACTATGATACTAACAAGATCATGGAATTAAGTGTATGCATGGTGAGAGGCTTCTGTTTAGTAGAAATTACTGCTCTATTGGTATAATTATTACCATATTTAGAAGGAGTTGTGGCCATGTTGTAGAGCGGCGTGTAGATGTCAAGGATGGCGATCTAGAGTCCTGAAAGCTGCTTCTGTAGCTGGTTTGCGGCTGAAGTGATCTTCTTATTGAAGTTTCAGGCATCACTGTTGAGCCTGGAGACACAACCATTGCTTCCAAATCCAATGAAGGTGATTGCCGCCGGTAAGCACCCTAATGGATGAAGTGATGTTACACCTTATCCTTCTTGCTCTCAACCCATAGAGTTCCTGTTGTGCACCAAATTATATCCATCAGAATTACATTTTGGATCTCTTTGGATACCATTAAAATTGGTCACTATTTGCAAATGAGATTGTTTTAGTTTAATCTTATTTGCAAATGGGACATTAAGGCCTGCTTGAAATCCTTTAACAATACCAGTTCTAAACATTGTCATATCTATTTTAATGTAATCTTATTTACAAATGGGTCGTTAAGGCCGCTTTGAAATCCTTAACTATACCAGTCCTAAACATAATGAGTTTATTTTATTTTAATCTTATTTACAAATGGGACTTTTAAGGCCTCTTTTAAATCTATTAACTATACCAGTTCTAAACATGATCATATCTATAATTTAATCTATGAAATTATATACATGTACTCAAATTATGATCATATCTATCATTAAATTTAAGAAATTTCATGATAAATAGTGGTTCAAGTCTATATAATTCAGTAAGATCAACCTGGGGAGGCTTCTGATTTGGGACCACAAACCCAACTTTTGGGGCCTTCACAATTCACTTTTTCTCACCTGATCCGAAATGAAATAGAACCCCATGATTGAATCCCTCCAGAGTAGCAGAAACAGAACAAATCACCAGGAAATAGAACACATGATTGAAACACTCTAGAGTAGCCAAAACAGAAGAAATCACCACGAAGGGCAAGCATACCTTAATGAAGCTTGAGAAGTCTGTACTAGTATATTCGAGAACTCGTCTGGTCTCTCGACTATGAAAAGTAAAGGATCGATGTAGTAGTTCTGCGCAAAATCACTTGTTCCAGTACTTAATACATACATGGCTCCTGATATGAATGAAGATGCATTGCTGCTTCCCACCAATTTAGCCAATTTAGACTAGTATTCCTTAAAGTACTCCAGCTGTTGTGGCAACGAAAGCGCATCCTGCCCAAATAAAAATTAACAAATTAACCATAAGTAAAATCCCACAAATTTAACAAAGTTAATTTGAAGAGATATCTTCTTGATCCATACATATAAAAGAGCAGTTTTGTCATAGTAACCCGATGCGGCAGAAGCAAAATTGGCTCCAATGAGAAGGTTATCCCCCGACACCTGAGGGCTAAGATACGCAGGAGCATAGTTGGTGAAGCCCAGAGTCTCAGCTGCAAGAACAACATAAATTACAAGTGAAATTTTTAGTTAAGAAAGTGATTAGTGATAATCTACAATTGAAAAAGAATTAATAATGGTTAGCTTGCCTGTAAAATCAATCGCTAGTTTCCCATTGCAGAACCTTCCAGTGGATTTGTGGGTGAAGAAATCCTTCCCATAAGGAGAGAAATCTGCCTTGAAGATGGTAAGAAGATGGTTATTATTCCCCACATCGACGGTCGAATCCACGAAAAAGTATAATGGCTGTAACTAAGGTCTGAGCATTTGTGACAAGAAATGTAGAGAAGAAGAGAAATGGCACTACCACCACCATCTTTGACAAGTAAATTTCTTGGCCCCATCTTGTTTTTTCTCTTCTTCCTCGTGTGATTATAATGTGTGATGCTTTACTTATAAGGGCACCTCCTAGAAATGAAGAAGATCCAAAGGGTACTACTAAAGATAACTTCTACCTTGGTCTTATCATGCAAATAGATAAAATTTAGCGAGAGGGAGAGAGCATTTTTCTCTCTCTCTTGTAAAGATCATCATCGACTTTAATGGCGTTTCTATTAGTTATCTAGAGGTTTTTTGTTAGAATCTGGCCAGCCTATCTAGTCTAGTCTAGTATAATCTAGCAGCTTCATCAAACGTGGCATAAGTTCTAATCGAATCTATGTGTAAAACAATCTCAAAACGGGTACACATGATACCCAAGAAAAGTATAATAAGCAAAAAATCAGCAAAGATTTATTCTCCTCCAAAATGCTCTTATCAGTTTAGTAGAAGGGATTTGCTAGGGTCCATCACAAAAGGCATTTCTCCTTGAAATAAAAAATCAGCAAAAATTCAGGGAAACGTTATCAGCATTACTGTATTTTGATGATCACACTTCTCACTTTGTTAGAAGTACGGTATGGACCGCAACATAGGATGATCCAAACCGCCCATTAGATGGGCCACGCCCTAAATAGGTTGTACCCCAAAAATTATTTCCATAGGTTGATCCTAACCCTCCCATCTAATGGACGGTTTGGATCATCCTATGGTGCGGGCCATGTGTGATCATCAAAATACAATAGTGCCGATAACATTTCCCAAAATTAATTATCCTCCTAAATGCACCTCAACTTCAAGGGCGCCCTCATTGGTCTATTTCAGCAAAAGTCCGTCTATGTTGGCTCTCAAAAATGTGGATGGCCCAATAAAATGTGGGAAGGCTTTGAGTTATGCTGAAATAGACCAATGGGGGCGCCCTTGAATTTGGTTTTAGCAAGGGCTGTTCTTCATTCTAACATTGCTCACATACTCAAACTCTGTAAAGCTTCCTAAAACGCCAATCTAGACGCGTGGTGAAGAAAAAAAGGAAATGGCTTTTGACTTTGCCTTTGATACTGTTTTTTTTTTAATACTTGTTGAATTTCAGTTTGCGTACTAGCTCATTGTTTTACCAAATTGGCTTTCTATTACGATTTACTTTTTCTTTGTTTGCATACTAGATCAAATTTAGAGAGAGAGAGAGAGAGAGAGAGAGAGAGAGAGAGAGAGAGAGAGAGAGAGAGAGAGAGAGACAGATTAGTCTGTAATTGAACCATTCCATTATGCTTGTTCAAGTGAATGACTCTGCACATGCTCAGTCCATTTTTTATTGTTGGGAATCACTGAAATTACCATATGTTCATCCTCGCTTTATTCTCTCAATTAGATTGATCTATACTATATTTATTTTAAACCTTATAAATGTTAGTTATTAAATGACTTATAGTTAAATTTCTGTATACATCTGGGTGGCCCCAGATTTATCCATAGTTATTAACCTCAACCCCTTAAAATTTAGCGACACGAGAGATATTGGTTACTCTGAACTGAACTTTTTATATGTCGCCTGAGCCCGTTTTACCTTAGAAAAAAAATGTGCGGCAAAACTACTTAGGGAGACTCCTTAAATGTGATTCGATGGTTAAAAGGATCGTATAATCATCCATGGAGATTTGATAAGTATTTCGTGGCATTGTTTTACAGGATTGGCTCATCTGCTATAGCTTTTCAACACGTGAGAACCTCTCCTAGAGAGGGATGGAGTTTCTAAAGAATCTTTAGCATTATTTGATTCTTTCCTCCATGAGATGTTGTAATTTTGTGGTTCTAGCATTTTGATGCAGATAATAGGCCAATAAGTGGCATATTTATCCATTATGATTTATATTTCCATGTTATTTAGTTTAGGAATTTATTTTCCATGTTATTTTAGTTTTTAGGAATTTTATTTCAATATTTACTTTTTAGGGATTCTTAAATTAGGCAGTTTCCTTATTTTAAGGACTTCTAATTGCCTATATATAGGCCTTATGTAGTAGAGATTATAAACTTTGATTGATATTGAATAAAGATTCTTCTCCCTCTAATTCTGGTTTTATTCTTCCCTCTTCTGATTTTTTCTCCTCTCCCTAAATTCGTCTATTCTTCTCTTCTTCTTCTACTTCTCCCTAAATTCGTCTCTTCTTCAGGTTATTTGCCTATCTTTTTCCCCTATTCTTCTATTTCTCTCCCCTTTCCTCAATTTCTCTTCACGGTCCTACAAGTAAGTGTAAGTGTAGATCAAACACCCCTATTATTACCTTGGACACCCATTTTTTATAAAAGTCTACTCATTCCCACCCCCTTCTTTCATTGGGCAACCCCCCTATTTTTACTACGTTTTCACGTGAGTCTTAAACCCCCCCCCCCAAAAAAAAAAAAAGAAAAAAGAAAAAAAGAAGCAAAAATTGAATTTCTTTTTCTTTTTCTCTTCTCATTCTCTTTCTACACTTTCTCTCTCCTCTCTCCATCACATTTTATCTCTCCTCACCCGAGCTATTTCCACTCAAAATTGGCCCTCGACCTCAACACGAAAGTTGTCCGTGACAACTTTTAGAGCGTATTCAGCTTATTTTCAGCAGCGGACCGTAGTCTTCCGCATAGTTTCAAGACCCATATCAGCCGTTGATTGCACCCATTCTTCTGATCATCAGCTTTCACTCATTTGATTTGAGATCCGAGACAGGTGTTGTGTTCCTTTCGACATGACAAACAAATCAGACGGTTGATTTCAGTTTTCGACGCCGATCCCAATGGCTCCGCCCTATGTTCCATATTTTGATGGGTACGACGAAAGCTATTGGAATGGCCGTACTCACTTTCGCTATTATGAGGATACATGTTTACGTTGGATTGATGCTCTAGATGCATATCATGAGTACAATGGCCATGATCACCGCCAGACTATCTACTGGGCTAAAGAAACTGTGCGATGACAAGCCCGATACTCGTGGAGCCACATTGAAACGAACCGTCGTAGAAGACGTGAGCAACCAATCTGTCGTTGGGAGGATGTTCGTGATGCGTTTATGAATATTTATGCGCTCGACTATTTGAATCAACAGAGATTGAATCGTGAGCGAGAATATAGAGTGTTGTGTAGTGTTGAAAGTAAAGTCGAAGCCCTCCTTAAACGACTAAAAGAAGACCGTCATTGTATATGCGAAGTTAAAATTATAACTGAAAATTCAGTGTGTCGTATACATGAGCAGAGACAGCTTTACACTTCTAAGGCAGATATTGTAGTAGATCCATGTGAGGCTTTTCCCTTGACAGAGTTGATTGAGCATCGTCCTGAGTCAGAGCCGAGTGACATGACTGTTGATCCATTACCTGAGACAGATGATCGCGAGCATATTATAGAGGATTGCCCTATATTTACGTTGATTGATCAGATTGCCGAGACTTGTGCCGACACAGATGAACTTGTTCTGCAGATTGATCATGAGGTCCATCAGCCTGACATCACTGCCCAAGCTTCAGTCATAGACTCTGATTTTATCATTGATTCTACTGGGTCTGATGAGATAATAGCGGATGACTTCCATATAAATTCTCCTGTGCCTACTCAGTTACCAGTTGATGTTGATTATGTGGAGGATGTTCCCCCGATTGGTACCACCCATGGCTGTTTTACAGATCACGCCGATCCAGGACGAGTATATTGCCATCTTTCCAGCTTCCCTGATTCTCACGAAAGGCGTGTATTTTGATGATTTTGTATGGATGCTTTCTTCCATATTCCGCCGCTAGCATTTCAGATCGCTTTCATTGCTGTCTCGAGCATTAGCCATCAGGATTGCTTCAGATGGATTGCGCCTCATTCTGCTTCATTGGATTATTTTCATATTTGACCTAGGCGGACGAGAACTCGAGGGCGAGTTCTTTTCAACAGGGGGAGAATGATGCAGATAATAGGCCAATAAGTGGCATATTTACCCATTAGGATTTATATTTTCATGTTATTTAGTTTAGGAATTTATTTTCCATGTTACTTTAGTTTCTAGGAATTTTATTTCAATATTTACTTTTTTGGGATTCTTAAATTAGGCAGTTTCCTTATTTTAAGGACTTCTAATTGCCTATATATAGGCTTTTTATAGTAGAGATTATAAACTTTGATTGATATTGAATAAAAATTCTTCTCCCTCTAATTTTGGTTTTCTTCTTCCCTCTACTGATTTATTCTCCTCTCCCTAAATTCGTCTATTCTTCTCTTCTTCTTCTACTTCTCCCTAAATTCGTCTCTTCTTCAGGTTATTTTTGTCTCTTCTTCCCCTATTCTTATATTTCTCTTCACGGTCCTACATCACATTTTCTTCTTGTTCTTTTGTACTTTGATCATTTCGGTCTTTTTTAATAATATTTTTTTGGCTATCATTCGGAAAAATAAAATAAAAGTATAAGTTAGGGTCACTTTGCTCAATGGTTAAAACCATTTATTTGTTAGACTTTGCTGTGGACGATTTATGACTTGAAAGTCTCTGTCTCCCTCAAGGAGATACAACCGGGACCCTTTCTGCTCACCCGGTAAATGATTTGTGGGCATAGGTGGCCTGGTTGCATTACTCATACTTGAAACCCATCAAATTCTATTTTAGGCTTAGTTTTATACTAAATTTTTTATTTCGAAAAATGATGTATACGATCGAACTTTGCAATTGAAATTTCAATTGGTGACCCCACCCCATTATAATTAGGTGGAAGTATAATTGCCGTCTTTTCCTATTGGAAGTGTCACTGCTCCTTTTGTATTCATTTTGTAGGAAAATGATAAATGAGTGCTCCCTCGTTTTGATAATAGCACTCACTATTCAGACTCGTTGAGAGCATCTTGGAAATTATAACTGCCTTTGAAAGGTGATTAGAAAAGGACAATGAAATGATTGAAGTGAAGGCCGATTAGAGTAGTACCAAACAAGGATAAGTGACATTATATACTAATTTGCAGACAACTGACTCTGGCTGCTATTCTGTTATTGAGAAAAGTGTTTCTGCACACGTGTCCAGGGAGTTCCCTGCGCACAAGCGGCTTAAAAAGCTACCGATTGGTCGCTTTTTGTGGACCCCGCAGAGGTGGACCTGCCATACGAACAATCGGTGGCTTTTTAAGCCACTTGTGAGCAGGGAGCTCAGCTCCCTGCGCACGTGTGCAGAAACACTTTCCTCTCTGTTATTAGATATTTGTTTGAAGATTTATAGACTCAAGCAAAAGAAAAACGAGATATCACATTACATATTATTTGACAGAGGCATACACTTCCCACCCACAATCTTTCCTTGTCTTATTTAATGAAAGAAAAAGCCCAATCCAAATAGAGGAAAAGCAGATAGTAGTAGGCCTTATGTTTCGTTATTTCTCGTCTGAAGGAGAGATGGTATTTAGGAAATGAGGATAATGCCTTGGACGAGGAGGGAGTCTGCTAACTGCTGGTTTGCGGCCTGAGATGGGTGGACACTGTCCCAAAACACATATTCTGTAGCATTAGAACATGTACCTATTGACTTGGGGTTGCATAACACGGATGTCTCCACCGTCCCTGTTCCACAGCAACCTCTCCGAGCTTCGGCGAAACCTGTACACCATAACCAGATGATGATTTTACTAACTTCAAATGGAAAAACAAATTAAAGGGTTTTGTAGTTGTTCATTCATTGTCTCAGACTAGGAGAAGAGAACATGCTAAGATGGGTTTGCTTTGTGATTGCGGCAGTAAATTGCGGTTTCGAGTGTCGTGTGTCGACACGGACACGAAGTGTCGGACACGGCGAACCCCCAAAATTTAGAAACGGGGACACCGCTAAAATAGAAAGTGTATAGAATCTTGATTTGTGTATATAGATTTGTGTGCTAAGCTTCGACACGGATATGGGGTGTCTGACAAGGGTAGCCCCTTAAAATCTAGAAATAGCGGCACGTCCATACACGTAAATACATATAAAGTTACCTGCACTTGTAGCAGACATTGAAAAGTGTCTAAAAGAGTGTTGACACGTGTGGACACCGGTGTCGTGTCAGACATGACACAACACATGTGTCAAAAATAAATTCAAAGTGTTGGCCAAATCATAGATTAACAGCCATTAAACGAGTTGAAGAGGGAGGGATGGTAGGCCCACTTATGGGTGTAAAATAGTGATCCTCACCATATGCATGGGTTTGGTGGCCCTACTATATCAAAACATGGTGTCAAATGATGGGCCTCAATGGGCCTTGCAAAACATGTGTTGTAAAATGATGAGCCCACCCATCCACCATAGAAAAAACTCAGATAAAATGTTCCATGAGAAAAGTTTTCCAATAAATGTTTCTATGGAAAGAAAACGAATGACATAGGAAAGAAACACTTTTAATCTATGTATGATTGAGAAATTATATGATGCCCGACCGTCAAGTCACATGATGGTGGTACTTCAAAAGTACCACCCTTGATATTTGATCCAACATCAGCCTCTTAAAAAGTGGGTAGCTGTTGGATCAAATATCAAGGGGGTTACTGTTTTGATGTACTTGACGGTCGGCCACCATATAAAAACTCTGTATGATATAGGGGATTTGCTTGGCAGTTTTGCATAAAGCCATTTCGCGGCTCACTTTTTTCAGGTGTAAACAGCCAACTCAGAAGAATTAAATGAAAAAGACAAAATCTGCCACAAGATTTCTGTTCTATCATGATAAAGTTATCTGCGAAATGGTTCCTGAAGAAATTGCCTAAGAATTAAATGAATACTGAAATGGGATTGATATCTACTCTACTATGTTTTGATAATGACACTAACTTTCTTTTATGCTTTTTTAATTAGCTTTTCACGGTTCTTACATTACTAAAAAAGTAAAAATGCTATCAACGTCCAATCAAAAAGTGTAAAATAGAGTGAGCAGTGCCACCATCAAAATATGAGACATGCAACGGTTGATGGTTGAGGGTATTAAATGAAAAACTTAGAGTTAACGCAGACAGACGTGGCATTCTTATCCACATACCAAACAGCTGCTTCATGTATTCTGCATCATCTAATAACACTAAATTTCACTAATACTCAACATTGGTAGCAAAGTTGAAAACAAAACCCATTTTTAAATTAACCATCACAAAAAGAGATAGCATAAAAGTATAATCTTTTGTGTCATGTATAAAGGGATTGAATAATGGAAATGACTAATTTAAGAAGTTTAATATCTTTGGATACTAATTTTCTCTGAATTTATTGGTTGATATTTCCCCTCTTTTCTTTCTTAATTTTATTTGTATACTTGTTTGTTGTATTACACAATCGATTACAACAAGAGAAAGAGCTACATATCTCTTGATTAATTAGGGTCATAGTCTATAATCTATAGAGGAATTTGATCAACTTTTTTAACCAAAGATCACACCATATTTGCTGGAAAAACAGAACCTTGACAATAGAACTATGGGATATCAGAAGGCCATGTGAAACTGTGTAGTAGTATTTAGTGTTCTTTTAGTATAATTATTACCATTTTTGGAAGAACCCTTTAGTAAGTTGTAGAGTTGCTAACATAAAAAATAAAATTATGTGAAATATGTAAACGGACTAAAGAATGGAAATGACCAATTTAAGAGTCTAATACCTTTGGATACTTAATATTAAAAAAAGTACCTTTGGATACTTGATTTTCCCTGAATTTTTAGGTTGACATTTCCCCTATGTTTTCTTTCTTAATTTTATTTGTATATTTGCTTGGTGTATTACACAATGGAATACCACAAGAGAAAGAGCTACATATCTCTTGATTAATTAGGTTCCTAATCTGTAATCTGTGGAGAAATTTTGATCAATTTTTTTACATAAAGATCGCATCATTTTTGCACAAAAAATAAGAACAGAACCTTGACAATTGAACAGTAGGATATCAGAAGATCAAGTAAGATTATTACACTGGTAACTTCCACAACTATGACACTAAAACGATGATGGAATTGGGCATATGAATGATTAAAAGGCTTCTGTTTAGTAGAAATTATTGCTCTATTACTATAATTATTACCATATTTGGAAGGACTTTTGATGATGTTGTAGAGGGGTGTGTAGATGTCAAAGATGGCGATTTTGAGTCCTGAAAGCTGTTTCTGTAGCTGGTTTGCAGCTGAAGTGACCTTCTTATTGAAGTTTTGGGCATCACTGTTGAGCCTGGAGACGCAACCATTGCTTCCAAATCCAAAGAGGGTGATTGCCGCCGGTAAGCACCCAAATGGAGGAAGTGATGTTACACCTATCCTTCTTGCTCCCAACCCATAGAGTTCCTGTTGTGCACCAAATCATATCCATCAGAATTACATTTTGGGTCCCTTTGGATACCACTAAAATTGGTCATTACTTGCAAATTAGATTATTTTAATTTGATCTTATTTGCAAATGCATCATTAAGGCTTCTTTGAAATCCATTAACTATACCATTTTTGCCTTCTTTGAAATCCATTAAATATTCTAAACATGATCAAATATATTTTAATTTAATCTTATTTGCAAATGGGACATTAAGGACTCTTTGAAATCCATTAACTATAGGAGTTCTAAACATGATCAAATCTATCATTTAATCCAAGATATAGATACATATTCTCAAACTATGATCATACCTATCATCAAATTTAAGAAATTCAATGACAAATGCTGGTTCAAGTCTATATATACTTCAGGGAGATCAAACAGAGTGAAATTGGGAGGCTTCTGATTTGGGACCATAAGCCCAATTTTTTGGGGCCTTCACAATTCTACTTTTTTTTTCACTTGATAAAAAAAATGAAACTATAACCTATGATCAAATCCCTCCAGAGTAGGAGAAACATAACAAATCACCAGAAAATTGAATCCATGATTGAATCACTCCAGAGTGGTAGAAACAGAATAAATCACTAAGGAAGGCAAGCATACATTAATGAAGCTTGAGAACCTCTGGATTAGTATATTCGAGAACTCATCTGGACTGTAAACTTTGTAAAGGAAAGGATCGATGTAGTAGTTCTGCACAAAATCACTGCTTCCAGCACTTAATATATACAGGGCTCCTGAGATTATCGACGATGCTTTGCTGCTTCCCGCCAAGTTAGCTAATTTAGACTTGTATTCCTTAAAATACTCCAGCTGTTGTGGCAACGAAAGCGCATGCTGCCCAAACAAAAATTAAAAAACCATAATTAAGATCCCAGAAATTTAACAAAATTCATTTGAAGACACATTATTGATCCATACATATAAGTACGCAGTTTTGTCATAGTAACCAGATGCGGCAGAAGCAAAATTGGCTCCAATGAGAAGGTTGTTCCCTGATGCCTGAGGGCTAAGATACGCAGGAGCGAAGTTGGTGAAACCCAGAGTCTCAGCTGCCAGAACAACATAAATTACAAGTGAAATTTTCAGTTAAGCAAGTGATTAGTGATAATCAACAATTGAAAAAGAATTAATAATGATTATCTTGCCTGTAAAATCTGTAGCTAGTTTCCCATTGCAGAACCTTCCAGTGGGTGTGTGGGAGACAAAATCCCTCCCATAAGGAGGGAAATCTGCTTTGAAGATTGTAGGAAGATAGTTATTATTCCCCACATCGACGGCTGAATCGCCGAATGTTATAATGGCAGGAACTAAGGGCTGAGCATCTGTAAGAAGAAATGTAGAGAAGAAGAGCAATGACACTACCACCACCACCACTGACACAGATGTTTCTTGGCTATTAAACTTAGAACACCCCATCTTCTTTCTCTTCTTCCTGTCCTCTTTCTTGTGTGATTATAATGTGCAATGTTTTATTTATATGGACACCTCCTAGAAGTGAAGATAAAGATCCAAGTACAGGATGCAATTATGAGAGCTTCTTCCTTGGTCTTTGAGGTTGTTAAAACAGCATTCAGAGCATATATGGACATTACCTAAATTTATGCAAATAGATAAAATTTAGAGAGAGAGAGAGTAATACCCGGTAAAAATAACAGTTATTATGCATACAAACTATTCACATGTTACTATTTCCCTCATTTTTTTCCTTGATCGTTTTTATCTTCAAGGTCAAGCATCTTCAAATTCCCACTTCTCCCTGATCGTTGTCATCTTCAAGGTCAAGCATCTTTAATTTCCCACTTCTCAGGTTTGATAAGGCAGGTGATAGCTAAACTCGACTTGTATCTTTTCTCAATGAAAGTGACGGGGATATGATTATATGTTGTTTTGATATTTCTTATCGGTTTTACAGTTTGATTTTGGTAAAATCAGGTTTGATTCAAAAATATGAAATGTTCTTGAAAATGAAACGAAATGTTGGATTTCATATGCACGAAAAGTTTGAACGAAAATGAGAAAAGAAAGAAATGGAAGAAGTAAATGTGCGACAATATATCTCTCGTGTGACGTGTTTGTACTTCTGAGCCGTCGACTTACCCAAAAGCGGAAGCGGGCCAAGGCCAAAGCGGGCAATACGTGGAGGAGGCTAATCGTTACAGGAAACATCGGAAATGGAAACTGTAGGAAACTATTGGCTTTCAATTGGTTTGTTTTTCCACTATCTGGTTTGATTGTTTCTACCAAAAATACTGTTAGTATTAGTTTTGACCCTTTTTTTTTTAGACAAAATACTCCATATTTTTGTAGAACTGTCTCTTATTATTGATTTCAGCCACTTGTTGAAGCTTCTATATACCTGCTCTCCTAACCCACTTTTTCCCACCAGGATTTAAAAATTTGGATGCGGGAGTATTTGTCAATGAGGAACCTTAGTTATGAGAAGTGTGAAAGCCACTTGAGGAAATACGGAAATGATGAACCTAGTCAATCTCCTCAGATGTAAAAAGATTTTAAATATGTCATACTTGAGATTTTTGTAAATTCAGGATGTACTTTAACTTTCCACTGCATAATTACAGGAATAAATATGTTTTGTTGCCCGTAGCGATCCATGCAGTAAAAATTCGGGTCATTACAGAGAGTCTGTCTTTCTCTTTCCCTCTCCCTCTCTCTCTCTCTCCGAGTTGTTTCTTAATTAAGGAACTTCAGCTGCCCCTTTGCTTAGTTATAAATGCCTCCACTCCCACCAGCATTTTGCTTTTTTAAGTTTGCAAGCAGCAATAAGAGCCATAGGCACTCCATTATGCAAATAGTCGGTGCAATACTAAAATAAACCCATTGCATTAATTAGATAATCCATGACTTTTTCTTTAGGCAACTGCTCTCCCTTGTTAGTGAGCCATGAGAATGATAACGACATACTTCTGCCATTTATTAGAACATGGAAAATCAACTATAATTTTTTAAAGCATAACTGTAAATAAACTCAAATTGGTAAATATTCCAAAAAATGAAGAAAGGTATTTGCTAGCCACCTTCGCAGAAGCTACTTCGCGCCCTGTCTTTTGCATGTGATGACAGCCAGGACATGGGTAGCAAATCCCTTAAAAGTTAAAGGACTTTATTTTTAAGGTCATTTTCAGAGCAAAATGGGTAGGGATTTTTGAGGATCTATCACAAATACGTTTGTGATTTGGAAATCTAATGGATAGGGCAGTTTGCTTAGTAAATGATGGTATAAACATTCAAATTAGTATGCAAATTTGATCAGTGGTGGTATGGAAATATAGTATGTATGGATATAAGTTTGCAAATTGTAATCTAGGGGAAGAGTTACAATGGGTAGATAGTTGCTTGGCATATAATGAAATGTGAGTTTCTGAAATCAGTGGTGTTATTTAGCTGGCACAACTGCACATGGAATGTAGAGGGGGAGAAAGGGATGGACAGGGATTAGAATGGTTGAAAATTAACTTCTAGGAGTGAGACAATTCGGAATAAATGCAAACTGATTTTTTAGTATATGGGAAATTTGGACCCAAATGCTCTAAAGTTAATTGGACCAGACTTGGGTATAGTGGGCAAGATCTGTTGAAACTTATTCTAATCCATATCCTAAGGCTTGAATTCGTACTGGATCGGCCCCAAACATAACCAAAGGATTATCCAAAATCGGGTTTGGATGTCACTTGATCAAAGAGTTACTGGTAATTCCACGGTCCAATAGGAGTGTGGGCCTAATCAATTGCTCTCGATGGGCATCAAAATAGCATTCGGATTATACTTGCAAAAGGGGCCTTTTTCAAGAATAACTATTCCTCTCCTTCTTCTTGTCTTCTATATCAGCAAACATTAGAATCCAAACATATATCCTAAAGGCCATGGCCCAATGTGAACTAAGCCCTTTTTCACATCAACTACTAAAAGAATAAAATGAAAACAGATTTAGCCTTATCCTTGAATCCTAAGAATTCTCTTCATAATTCTTTTAATCTAGCAACACCCAGCCTTGGACGTTTCCTAAGTGGGAAAAATGCCATATTTTTTCTCTCCACTTCGAACAATCCAAATGGGCCCACGCTAAGCCACGATCGAGCGTCCTAGATCCAATTTGAGGCTGATAATGTATGAAAGTATCATTCTTATTGTAAATGACAGAGAATCACGGAATTTTCCAAATAATATAATTTTGAGCTTCATCCCAAATCAAGAAGAAAGCGAAAGCAAACTACATTTTTACTTTTACGAGGAAAATGAAATTATTTTACTTTCTTTCTACTTCTACTTAACGTGCATCCAAACGGAGCCAAAGAAGCCATTGATGAGAGTTGAAAACATTATTTAGTAGGTCAATGAAAGAAGATTAGGGGGATGATCTCATTGTGATGAGAAATTGGTGTCACTTGATCACAAAGCTTGTCCCCAAGAACTCAAAATCATTAGGGCCTACTTCTCATCACTGTCTGATCTTTAATGGGTCAGTGATCAGATTCACCCTTAGCGGAGTGTAGTCACAGATGTTCCACGCTAGATCATTTTCACATTCAGGATATGCTGTTGTGAAGTCCCTGAAGTGCACCTGTAATCTGTTCTTATTTAACTAGTAAGAAATGCACGTGCGACTAAGGTATTTTACATGGTTTAATATACCTACGAAAGACACTTTTTTTCATGAAAATCATCATTTTATTAACCAACTAAAAGGACAACTACTATATAAACTAATGTAACATATAGTAGTTATAATCCAAACACTACCAAAAACGCAGTGGGCCCACATTGTTTGGATGATCCAAAGCATTCATTTGATGGGCCCTGACATAAATAGGGTGTGCCCAAAAAATCAGCTCCATAGGATCATCCCAACCCTTCAATATGTGGACGAACCGTCAACTGAGGGGGTCTACCTTATAGAAATTGAAACCACAGGGGGTCTACTTGTAACTTTTTAAACATTAGGGGTTAAGTTGAATGTGTCAGAAACCACAGGGGGTCTAAGTGTAGTTTTCCCTAAACTAATTCATGTGACTTCAATATCTACATTTACGTTGAAGGTATATGAGGAATTATATGTATTCACTCTTGAAATGGAATCAGCTGAGAAGGAAAAGAAAAAAAGAGGGCATAAGGAGAATTTCAAAGCAGAAAAAGTGTCGACGGTATATGAGGAATTATATGTATTCACTCTTGAAATGGAATCAACTGAGAAGGAAGCAAAAAAAAGAGGGCATAAGGAGAATTTCAAAGCAGAGAAGTGTGAATTCAATCAAAGTTATGATGACGAAAGAAACCTATTGACTGATAAAAAGGTGAAGACCTGGATCAAATTTCGACCGTTTCTGCCACAAGAAAAGGTGGGGAGAACTCAATTATCAGATGAAAAGAAGCTTTGTAAAATTAGACAAAACTAGTCTGAATTAGGGATTGGGTCTGTAGTTCAATGGTTGAGGCTCACTATCTCAACCTTGAGTTAGCAAGTTCGAGCCCAGCTTAACTACCAATAAAAAAACCACTCTGAATTGGTTAGTCTTGGTTTTTACGTAAACCACCAATCTCACCATAAATTTATTATTGATCGAAAAATTATATTAGGTTTTAGGGGGAAAGAAAAGAAATCCCGATGCCCAACATCCAATAATAATAGAACTGAATTATGACAAAAAAAACCTGTAGAAGGAGAAAGAAAGAAATCCCAATACTCAATCATGAGAATGCCCAACATCAAATAACAATAGAACTGAATTACAACAAACGAAAGCTGTAGAACTAATCTTTAATTAAAGCACCATCATAGAGAAAGATCGCACAAAGAAGCTTCATTTCAATGAAATGAGAAAGTTGTGCATAGAAATAATAATGGAAGAAGTCAACTATTATATCCTACTATTATATTTGACTGTTGGTTATTTTTCCATAAAGCAAAGAGAGGGGTTTTCAATGCCCCGGCGGAACCAACCCTCGGACGAAGCTAGCTTATATCGTCTTTGTGAAGGAGCTAGGGTCCTCCTTATATTGTTGTTGAGCTCCCTAATCAGCTCTACATTTCGGCATAGATTGTTTAGGATATTTGACATTTGACTTGTGGTTCTCCGTTTTACTAAATACAATTTTTGTTCACAGTTGTCCTCCGTTTTACTAAATTGAAGCCATGATTTTTTTAACGAATTTGAGATGCTTTTGCTTCTTTTCTCAGGCAGACAATTTCTGTTTGCATTTATTCGTTTCTCAGCCAGACAATTTCTGTTCACAGTTTTTCAACCATCTTCCATTGTCTTTTTCCTCGTTCAATTTCTTCTTAAGAAGAGAAGAACGTGAAGAAGTGAATGAAATAAATAAAGCCCAATAGAAGGTGGGAAGAAATCCTAGGTGACAACTTTCATGAAAGAGTAGGACAATAGAGCGATGTGCGAGGAGGAGGAGAGTTGGAGCATAGGAAAGGATATTAATGTTTTTATCACTTTTTACATTATCCTAAGAACTTTCCAAGATGATCAAGAATGTGATATGGTTATCGCATCAAGTCGAGTATTTTATAAATAATAGTGGAGCTCACTTCATAGGATGATCTATACGGTTCATTTGTTGGGCCACAAAGTAAGAGGCAGCACCAGAAGATAATTTCGATAAGATGATCCTAACACTCCGATCTATAGGCTTCAGTCCCTCTACATACCGGAGGATTAGGATCATCCTATCGAAATTATCTAGGGATGCAGCCTATTTACGTTGTAGCCCAACAAACGAACGGCTTGGATCATCCTATGAAATGTGCCCCACTGCATGTTTTTGAAAAATACTGAACTTCATGCGCAAACAACATTTAAAAATTCTACTTATCAATACTAATTGGTGATAAAAATAAAATAATAATATTTCTAACCAATTTTTTGCAGTTTAAATATGTACTTAGGTGGGGCACTTAGCTAAACTTGTTCATAGATAACAATTTAAAATTTTCTATTTAACCCATGATGTACAAATTTAAATTGCAATAATGGATTTGTTGGATTAGTAGGACGAAAATCAAGTAAATTTGATTTATCCATATTAACTGGGCCCCACTTTTGCATTATTTACACAATTAGATCTGTTGATCGAAAGGGAATCATAAGTCCAACCAAATGCGGTTTAGAACACCTTGATTGGATTATCATAATTAAGCCCTCATTGTTCCCCTAAGAAATGTTAAACTGTTGATTTTTGATAAAACACCATCATTCATGTTGAGGTAGAAAAACCAAGTGAGCCTCTAAGTCCAGTAATTTTCAAAAAAAGTTCAGTAGGGCCCACTTCATAGGATGATCTCCAAGCTATTCATTTGTTGGGGCTATTCATTATAGAAACATCTATAGATCGGAAGGTTAAGATCCTCCTATGGATGTGATCACGGGCTGCAGTCTATTTACGCCGTGGCCTAACAAATGAACAGTTTGGATCATCCTATGAAGTGGCCCCACTGTACTTTTTTGAAAAATACTGGATCCCAAGAAAAATACTTCAAATTATAATACTTAAATCTGTCACCAAGAAATTCACCCCTTTGAAAGAAGAATACACTCCCCGGGAAAGAAGAATACAGGGGGGCTGTATTCTTCTTTCAAGGGGCGAATTTATCACTGTGTATATTATTGAAAGAACGTTGAAGAAAGACAGAAAGAAGAACGGTTCCTTGACTTATTGAGCTGTGCACAGTTTGTACTATTATCTTTTCTGACGCAATTTTGGCTCTCTCTTTTCCCCTTCGGTAATAAAAACGCGTGGCATGGGGAGGATTACATGTGGCGGGAATTCTGCAGATATTTGTAGGAAGCGAAATGGCTAATATGCCCTCGAGAAATTGGACATTGTGGGAAGACATAAGAAGCAAGGGTAAGGAATTTCAGACGAACTTTCGATGGTTTTTCCTTTTAGTAGTAAAGGATTTGTTCTCATCACTCCTGTCACATCCAACAACACATCCGCGAAATGCCTTCTGCGATGGACGCTAGCAATCCCTAATAAAATTTCTGCCTCCATCCAAATCCCCAAAAAATAGGCTACTGATATTGAAACTACCATGTGTTAATAATAATTGCTGCGACTCTTTTATTAATTAAACAGAGCTGCAAATGTTATTGCAGTTCCCAAAAAGCTCTGAGAAGCCAATTAAAACAGAAAAGACAAATTGAATTTGTGCAATTATTAGAACATTGTCGTACCAAAACCAGTAGCCCTGAAAACGATATGCGGTTGTGAAGAGAACCAACAGGTCTGAAATACCCATATCATCTAGCTATGGGTGTCCCACATGAGATATCTTTTCTCTTACAGTACAAGTGGAATGCTATTGTGAAGAGAACAATCAGGTCTGAAACACCCATATCTAAATTTGGCTATGGGTGTCCCACATGAGATATATTTTCTCTCAGTAGAAGTAGAATTTCACCAGAAAGAACCAAACCTCCCAAGCAAACAAAACCAAGCTTTAAACACAAAACAAAATTGCCAATTCAAAATCAAATGGAAGCTAATCTAAAATGAAAATCAATTGATCAACCATTCTTCTGTTGTTGTTGATGTTGTATTTTCTGTTTTCTTTTGTTGCTGCTTGTTGAGAACAACCCAAATACAACACCAAACACCAACAAGAGATTGGTAAGACTAAAAAACTAACAGGTATACACGTATGAGTTAATTGAGTCAGGAATTTCACCAAAAGTACTAAAATCTTCCAAGCAAACAAAACCAAGCTTCCCAAATACAACACCAAACACCAACAAGAGATTGGTAAGACTAAAAAACAAACAGGTATACATGTATGAGTTAATTGAGTAAGGAATTTCACCAAAAGGACTCAAATCTTCCAAGCAAACAAAACCAAGCTTCAAACACAAACAAAATAACCAATTCCACATCAAATGGATGGTACTCTACAATAAAAATCAATCAACCAACCATTCTTTTGTTGTTGTTGATGTTGTATTTTCTGTTTTCTTGTGTTGCTGCTTGCTGAGAACAACCAAAATACAACACCATACACCAACAAGAGATTGGTAAGACTCAAAACAAACAGGTACAAAAATATGAGTTAACTGAGTCAGTGACATGTATGGAAAGTAGAGGAAGTATTGGCTTCTCTCTTTTGCATCAGGGGAGGACCATGGAGCAATTGCGCCGTACCTGGCCTTGCGAACCAGACAGCACATTGAGCCCGGAAAGCTTGATCATGACTCGTCCAAAGTCCCTTCGAAAGGCCGAGCTATCAGATGCGTAGGCCTTCACTAATTCAGCAGTCTTCTCGTGCGCCATTAGCTGTTGATCTGCAAATAGGATCCCTCTTCCTTGCAGTAAGCTCCTGAAGTAATGTGTGTCAAAACCAGATGGCTGCCTCTCCTCATCCATGTTCATACCTGGCTCGGTATCATCTTCAGGCAGCGCCGATGTGTTGATGTTGTTCCTCTTCTCCATACATCTTTTTCTTATGAATAAGAGAAAACCAGGGTCAATTGAATTGTCTGGCATTCCGCTCTTCCTGAAATCGTATAGCCGGTCCTTGAAGAACTTGCAGTGAACAGTTCCGATGCTGTGACCGCCTGCAAGAAAAAAAGATCAGACCGACTAAAAGAAGGTGAATTCAGCTTCAGAATATGAGAGTTGCAGTTAAATGGAATGCTTTTTATCTTTTCTGCTGGGTAAGCAGAAATCAATTGAAGGGAGGAAATGATACAGTAAGAAGGGACAAATTTTGATACAGTGAAGATGAAAATATGAGAAATTTGTGTGAAACAACCAATTACTCCAACAGCTTAATGTTACGAACCCAAATCTGTGATTGATCTTCTTAGAGGGAAGACCAGTCTCTCAACCCACTACAAGGGAAGGGTCAGTTCTCCTTCTAGGTGCAAAAACACAATTTCCAGGGTAAATTTCTTCATTAATTTGAAAAATACTACTTACATGTTATTTATACCAAATAGAAAATCCACTCGACCACTTCTCCTATCCATACTAAACAACTAGAGAGGACAATCCACGCGATCTAGGCGTAACACTTGAGCTGTTAGAGTTAGTGTTATTAAATCATTTATACTTCAACAATTAGACAGAACAAAATTGAGAGAATCCTTCAGCACTCTCATCCTTGAACATTCTCATTTATCTTCAGCTTAAGATATTGATATGACTAATATTCAGCTTCAGAATATTAGAGTTGCAGTTAAATGGAATGCTCTTTTCTTTTCTGCTGGGTAAGCAGTGTTTAGATATAAATAATTAAATAACACCAACTCTTAACAGCTTAAGCTTTTTAAGTAGTTGGTTGTTTTCACATGATATCAGAGCTATTGTCTCAGCGGGTCCTGGCTTCAAAACCCAATAACTCCTTCATATTAAAATCCATGTGCAAGGAGTGTGTTGAAGTATAAATGATTAAATAACACCATCTCTGACAGCTTAAGATATTGGAGTAATTGGTTGTTACACACTAAGAGACAAAATTCGATACAGAAGGAGCATGGAGGAGATCCTAATTATGGAAATATGTGAAATTAGACAAAACAAAATTGAGAGAATCCTGAAGCATTCCCATCCAAATATCAATTAATTTTTGCTCAGGAGAGGAAAACATGTGTAATGGAATGTGAAGAAAAGATTTCTCACCAAATAGGCTGACAGTTTCTCGTTCATTGAATCCCCTTTTTCCGAAAGAGGCAAGGGTCTGGCTGATATTGTGACTGGGAGAAGGAAGCTCGTTTGTGGCAAGATCCCAGAAATACTTTGTGCTGTCTCTTCGTCCAGTAAACAGAGGATAGAAAGGGCCACCGGCCTGCAATCCGAAGAATTCAAAAAACCAGGAAAGGGAATTAAAAGAACAGAACACAATTGAGAGGTAGAAAGAGGTACCAGAACGATGCCTTCTCTGGCAGCCAGGACGACAATGTCTGCGCAGGAAACGGTCACGGGGCATGCTTCTTCGAGCTTGGCTTTGATGATGTCAATAAAATCAAAGCCTTTGAGTGACTTGTTTGGAATTGCGTCCTTCTCGGAATTATCTCCTTTCACTTTGTCCAAAAGAACTGATGCATCGCATCCCTGAAAATAACAGAGTATAAAAAAGACCCAAAAGAAGAAATTCATGAATCGTTATCACAGAATTATAATTCAATTAAAACAAAAATGAAACTCAAATCGTGAATCAAAATCAGAAACAGGGGAAAACAGAATCAAAATTAGAAAGAAAGAAAGAAAATACCCTGAAAGAATATTCAGTTACAGTAAAGATTGAGAAAGAGAAAAGGACCCAAAAGAAGAAATTCATGGATCAATGTCACAAAATAAGAATTCAATTAAAACAAAGATGAAAATTAAAACCATGATTCAAAACCAGAGATAGGAGAAAAAGAGAATCAAAATTAGAAAGAAGTAAAGAAAGAAAAGAAATGCCCTCAAAGGATATTCAGTTATAGAAAAGACAGAGAGAAGGAAGAATTCTATTAAAACAAGACCCAAGAAGAAGAAAACCATCATTCAAAAGAAGAAAAAAATCATTCAACATTTGAAACAGAGAAAGACCCAAAACAGAATAAGAACCCTAAATGAAATTAAAAAGAAAGAAAAGAAAGATCCATAAAGAATATTCAATCAAAGGAAAGACCCATAAAGAGAAAAAGTAATAAACCAAAATCAGAACAAGAAACCCATAACAAAAAATTCAATCAGTAATATACCCAGAAACTAGAAGAAAGAATTCGATTAGTCCAAGACCCAATAAAAAGAAAATCACCATTGAACATTTTTTTTTGAAAAGGACCATTGAACATTTGAAACAGAGGAGGACCCAAAAAAGAAAAAGAACACTAATTGAAATTAGAAAGAAAGAAAAGAAAGATCCAAGAATTTTCAATCAGAGAAACGACCCAGAAAGAGAAAAAAAGTAATAAACCAAAACCCATAACGAAGAATTCAATCAGTAAAAAACCCAGAAAGTAAAAAAGAGAATCAATGTCAGGAAAGATCAGAAAAGAAGGATTTAACTATGAAAAGACAGAAAGAAACAAGAACATCAGAAAGAAAGAAGAGATATTACCTGAATGAAGCAATCATGGAAGACGAGGCGCAAGAGGGCCGGAGCGATGCTGGGACGATCAGAGAAGAGCTGCCTCATGGTGGAACGAACAATCTGCTCTGCGTGTGGGCATTTTTCACGGTAGAAATCATATTCAAGAGAAGAGGAGTGTTGTGAGGGCAACTGATCTCTGATGGAGAACAGAAAGGGCTGAAACCATGGCAATGGCGAAGGTGACTGATAAGACGAATTCCCTTTCTTTGTTTCTCCTCTTGGGTTTCCGAAAGATAGCACCACAGACACTGTCAGCACCAAAATTCCCAATTTCCTCGCTAATTCCCACATCTTTTTCTTCTTCTTCGTCTTCTTCTTCTTCTACTTTCTTTCTTTCTTCTGATTCTTTTTCTCTTCTTCTGCACTTTTTCTTCTTTTCTTGGAAAGTAAGACAAATGGAAAAGCTCTGCAGATATCTGAAATGGGTCTCGTTTTCTTGGAAAATGCAAATTAAAAAAAAAGGTGTAGAGAAATAGAGCAGGGAAGGGTATCTATAGACTGTTTTTAGTTTGAACTTCTTTAAGATAGCGGGAGAGAAGGGGAGCTAATGACGAAATTACCCTTTATAATATGATGCAATCAACATGCCGATAATAATCTGAACGTCCAATCATCAATCTGGATCGTTCATTTAGCGGGTTCCACCTTGGATTGCCTCTGGCTAAATATCCAATCTAATTCGATGTTTCTAACTATCATAGCAGTTGCTTTGCTTTGTGATCAGGCAAGGATGGGATTCTAAGGCCCTATTCACAGGTCAGGTTTAGGCCAACCCGAGATGGCATTCCCTCAACGGCTCAACCCTAACATGAGCCTTGGGTCGAGGATGGTCAACCCTAACCCAACCTGACTAACCTGTGTTTTTTTCCAAATCGTGTCGGCTGAGTTGGATTGGGTTCGTGTTAGCCTAGGACCAAACATAAAAATACTAAAAAAACACAAACACAAACACAACCCTAAGAAATCACCATAAAATTAGAGGATGGAGGTCGGGTTCGAATCTGGTCGGGTTCCCAAGGCCTCAACCCTAACCAGCAAGAAATTAAATCGGGTTGGCGTTTCCCTTTACTAACACAGCGGGAAAGAAAAAACTTTTTTTGTTAGAAATTCTTTATTTTCTGTTGCTTGATCATACATGAAAAAAATAACTCGAACGAACAGCTTATTCCTAGAGGATGATGATATATCCCTTAAAAATAAGTCTTAACCATATCATTTTCCTCCAAATTGTGGAAATGAAAAAAAATATGTTGCCATAAGATTGCCTTTGGTTTGCTGGATTTAGGAATTGGAGAATCACATATATTTTCAATTTCTATTCCAATTCCCCACTAAAGGGAATGTAAAAAAAAATTCTAACAAAATTTTTATTCTGACCGAGGCAGAATCAGAATACCATCTATTGTGGCGGGAAACAGACTCCCAACACTTTTCTCCCTTCAATTCTACCACCTTGTTTTAAGGATCTTCCTTTCTTTTCATGGTAGGCTAGTCGACATGAAAATAGAATGGAAAGAGAGAACACCCACCAGACAAGCAAACAAACCATAAGAAGAGATGTTATAAGGACCCTTGATATTTGACCCAACAGGAGCACAGTTTTTATTTGAGATCATCTGTACAAAGTGCGAGGAGAAAGCATCTACATCTTGGATCTTTGTGAGATCCCTTTCTTCGGAATTAAAACGTGAGTTGATTCAAACCCTTCTCGTTTTCGATCTCTTATCTCGCTTCCATTACTAGGGTTTCTCGGATGGGTGGTTTAGGGCTTATTTAGGGAGCCTTTGTGGAATTTTTTGTTTCGAAAATTCGAAAAGGGATTAGGGTTTTTAGTGTTCTCATAATGCAGTAGGATTTTCGGGTCTTTGTGTATTCCATTGCATTTGTGTGTTTGATGAGGAATGGATGCATATTTCATGTTTCAGGTGTTTAAGAGTTGAATTAGGGTTAGTTTTTCGTTTAGAAACAAGGATCTTATTTCATTGGTTGACCTCTTATTGGTTTAGCATTAGCTTTTCTTCGCGAATATGGTAATTTTCATATAAATTCTTGCTATTTAAGATTTTGTAATTGGGATCCCTCTTTCTGGAAAATTTATTTGAACTCATCGTTTTTGTTTATTTGAAAATTTATGCATGTTGATTACTTTCTGATATGCTTATTAGAAAACCGTGATCCAACTGTGGCTGCATCAGAGAATGGAACCCAGAAATATATCTGTGGATGTTGAAGGATCCAAAAGACTTCAGAGTGACGAGAGGCACCCTGAATCCCTCGCTTCACAAATACTCGAAGATATCAAGATTGCACAAGCAGGAGATAGTGGAGATGGATTTTGGTTCCAGGATGATGCCATATCTAATGCTACATTGCCAATATCGTCCGATCGTCTTTCCATTGATGCTATCTTGGATTCAAGAGACAAAACTCACAGTAGCCAATCCTCGAAGGATAATCATAAAAGGATTCCTCGATCATTGGAGTGTGTTTCGCGATATACTCATTTAGCAGTTTTTGGAATTATGGGGGTGTTTGCAAGGTACTTATTGCAAAAACTGTTCGGACCTAGTTTTGTTGGTAACACAAGTGACCGAAACTTTCTCTATCTTGACCTCCCCTCTAACATGGTGGGATCATTCTTAATGGGGTGGTTGGGCATTGTGTTCAAAGCAGACATAAACCATGTGTCCGACCTGTTAGCCGTTGGTCTAACCGTCGGATTCTTGGGCAGTCTCACCACATTCAGTGGCTGGAATCAGAAAATGCTCGACCTCTCTACCAAGGGCCACTGGGTATTTTCCATGCTTGGTCTGCTCATAGGCATGTTTTTTGCTTATATATCGATCTGGCTGGGGGTCTGGACTGCCACACGTTTCAGACGTCTTCTCGATCGACGCGGGATGTTGAGCTCTAGCACTTGGACAATGGATAGTTGCAGGCGACAGATGTGGGCTTTAGTGGTGTTGGTGTTGATGTTGTGCCTAATGTGGGGTATCAGTGTGGTATTGGTTTGGACCAAGCTGGAGAGTGACCATATGAGTGCTGAACTATGGTTGGCTTGCTTGGTGGCCCCCTCCGGCGTCTGGCTTAGGTGGGTCTTGGCCCGACTCAATGGCCGAGGTTTAGGAAGGGAGGGTTTGATGAAGTGGGTTCCATTCGGGACTCTAGTCGCTAATGTCTTTGCAGCTTGTCTTATGGCAGCCCTAGCCACAATAAAAAAAGTGGTTGACACAAAGCGGTGCGATATCGTTGTGACCGGCATTCAGTTGGGGTTCTTAGGGTGTTTGAGTACAGTTTCTACCTTTGTTGCAGAGGTTCATGCTATGTGGCAAAGAAAGCATTCATGGAGGGCGTGTGTCTATTCAATGGTTACAATCATTCCCTCCTTCACCTTGGGTACTTTGATATACTCTGTGCCCATGTGGACAAAAGATTATCAGTAAAAAGTCTTCTCTCTATAAATTCTTGGGTTCATTCATTGGCTTGAAGACTTGATTTCCGTCATTGGAGTTACTGGTTGTTTTCACATGGTATCAGAGCTCTTACCTCATGGCAGGTCCCGGGTTCAAAACTAACAACTCCTCGATATTTTTGAGGTTGGAGGTACCAGTGATGATGAAAAATTTATTTACTGTAAAATTCCTCAATGGATGTTATTCCTTATTATTCTCTTATTACAAACTGTTTTTCGGAATATCCAGAGCAGACTGAATTTTTCTATTTTCGGTTCTCAAGGAGGAAGAAGGAACTTTTTCCTTGTTTATCCCTAGGTGGAAAGTTTGATGTAAGGAGTAAAAGAATATGTTCTTAAGCGTGATGGGGATAATTCCACCATCACTAATTCACCTACTTAAATTGTTAAAAGCCAAATGGAGGCATTTTACAAGCTACACTGTTTTAATTTTTTTTTTAATTTTTTTTTTTGAGTGGTGAGTGGTACTGTTTTGAGTATGTTAAAAGATTACTTTTGGATGTTCATTTGTTGGGCATGCTACTTTGTGAGATTGACTGGTTCTATTTAAGTTTGCAGTTTGAAATATGAACGATACTCGTCCATTAAGTATCGTCATTTATATTAATCACTGAAATTCAAATTTGGAACTGTATACCAAAATATCCATGTTGCAAGGAAGGAAAGCTTTTGGGCAAACTCACCATTTAATGTTGCCAATTAACTCCTTATGGGATATTTTAGAAGTTTATTATCCTTGATTTAAAATGTGTGCAGAAACCTAGTGAATTACTATAGGTTGACATATCTCTTTCACTGCACTATTTGGAGAATCCCCAAGTGGTGTTTTATTGAAAGCATTTAAAGTAAAATGCATGAATGCATGTGTTATTCAGACTTGTGGTGTCTGCAGCAAGGTACAATCTGCCTAATAACCTTGAAATATTAGGTTTTCAAAAGTAGATATATTGAAAGCATTTCCTTGACCAATATATCTACTTTTCAACAGTTATGGTTCTATAATGGCAATTCTGTGTTGCTGTATTTTGGGTCTGAACAGTATGTAACCTTGCCCCTTAATATCAGAATAGTACATTTGTTTGGTCATTCCTATATATGTTTAGAGTCCTCATAACCTTGAATATTCGCATGTTTGGACCGATGTTATGGAATATATCTGTTATCTTTTCATGAATATCAGTCGAGAGGTGTTTTTATCTTTCACATGTGCTGGAAACTGCAACAAACCTTTGTAGGAGCTAAATCTCTGGGAGTCGTTTAACTTCCTCAGCATGGTCCTTCTATGGTTATTGTCACAAGGCTCACATTTTGGCATATTTTGGTGGAGATAGGCCCCACCCATCAAAACATGCAGTGTAATCTGGCGGACCCCATTGTGGGTGTAAAATAGTGAGCCTCAGCCCATCAAAAAATGAGGTCTAAAACGGTAGGCTCTCAATGCTATGTAGGGCTGCAACAGGGTCGGGTTTTTCAAAACACTAGCCCAACCCTGGATCCCATTATCTCGGCCCTGACCCGACCTGATTGGGTAGTGCCGGGCCGGCCCTAATTGACCCTAGTGCAAATACCTGTTAAGAGTGTCAAAAATAAAGCAATCACTTATCATATAGAACAAAATGATCAATAAACAGAGAAAATGAACAAAATAAGACAATATGAATTCAACAACATGATGGGCAACAGAGACAATTAATAATAATAATCTAAAGAAACACCAATCCAAGATAATAGAAAACATTAGCAAAAGAAATATGCATAGATGGTTCAATTCTATAATAGAAAACTTAGGGTCGGGCCGGGTCAGGGTACCCGAGGCATTAACCCAGAACCCGACCTGACCTGAGTCAGGGTCTAAAAAAATGAACCCTGACCCGCCCTCAGGGTTGGAAAATCCAGATCTGACCCTGTTCGGGCTCAGGGCGGGTCAGGGCTGACAGGGCCAAACTTGCATCCCTAATGCTATGCATGTAAAATGGTGGCACCACTTCATCAAAACATGAAGTAAACTGGTGGGCCCCACTCGATGTACGGGTTTGAGTGGAGTTGGTGTGACCCACTCCATCAAAACATATTATAAATGGTGGCCCCACCTTATGGATGGGTTTGGACGGGGATATTGCCCCCCACCTAAAATGATGGGCTCTACAATATAAAAAGGCTACTAATGGCACTGTCATGTTTTGATAATTGCACTAAACTGTCTTGTCTTTCATTATTTAAACAGCTGTCAAAGGTTACTTACGTTCCCAAAAAGCCATCAGATTCCAATTTAAAAAGAAACGACAAGCTGCATTTGTGCAATTATTAAATCGTGGCAGTGTCAAAATAAATTAGGAACCTATGAAAATGAGGTGTAAAATGGTGGGCCCCACGCATCTGACTGTGTGCCTAAGGTGTAAAAAAATCAGGGGAAACCCTTCCCCTACTTCCAAACAGCTCCTTGGCTGAAATTTCAAAGGACAGAATAGGATCATCTTATGGAGGGGCCAATGAATGAATGGCTTAGATCTTCCAAATAGGTGGGCCCAGCATATTATAATATAAAATCTTAAACTACAGACCCATATATGTAGTTCCTTCCCCCACCCAACAAAAACGAAAGGGCAGAGGGATTTGGAAATAGCAAGAGAAAATGGGGTTTGTGATGGAATTTGCAGAGAATCTGATCCTTCGTATGATGGAGGACCCAAAAGAGAGAGATCGAAAGAATAGGGAACACATATACGCTGTGAAAGAGCGCTGCAATAAAACTAAGGAGATGTGGAGTCTCCCCCTCCGTCCTTACGGTTTCTGGACTTTCGAACGCCACAACGCACAGCTTTCATGGGATGCCCAGATCAGCCAAGTCCCTGGTCGCAGAGACCCTTATGACGACCTCATCCAAGACCACAACACCAAATAAATCCAATCAGCAATCAGGTCATTTTCACCCTTTTTATTGATCTATTCTGGGTTAAAAATTACTCTTTGGAACATGGGTCTGTGTAATTTATTGCTACCACTTTAATTTAGCCTTCTATATTGCTCTTTCATGTGAATTTTATTGATTTTTCAATTGCTTGTGTTGGATTTTTTTTTGGGTCTTTGGTGGAGAATTACCTGACATTAGATACATAATTCAATTGAAATAGACCTTTACCTGCCCAATTCGTGACACCCACTTTGCTTAAGTTGTGATGGATGTGGTTTTGACTTTTGACTGATCAATGCGTAGGAACCATTAGTAGCTCAGTCATGGGTTCATAAATTATGTTACTGGGCTTTGATTCTATTTGTATTTTGGAAGGTTATTGAGACTTGCAAGTTGATAGTGGTTGTATGTAAAGCTTTCTTTGTCATAATAATTAAGCAAACATACTATGTTAACAAGTTCTGTTTAAACCCAGGCTTATAATCTTTCTCAAAAGTAAATTTTTATGTCTCTAGAAATTGATGTTTTAATGGTGGGATGGATTTGGTAATCTGATATATATATATATATATATATATATATATATATATATATATATATATATTGGGTTTTTTTCTTGTGATGATTGAGTTACTCTTAGTCTTTCTTTGAGAAAGGGGACTAGCACTTTTAATCCCTAGTTATCATCAGGGTGGGGATATTTCCGCTCTTTGCAGCATGTGCAGCTCAAAGGAGGAGTTAGTAAATCACTTGTTTATCCACTGCAGGTTTAGAATGGATATTTGGGCATTCATCTTTGAACTTTTAAGGGTGTTTTGGGTGTTGCCTAGCGGTATTGTAGATTTATTTGAGGCTTAATCTTTTGCCCCTTGGCCTACAAAAGGGCAAAAGCAGTGTTATCTTTCTCTTCCTGCGGTATTGTTGCTGTTCTAGAAGGAAAAGAATCACTAACATCAAGGTTGCAACTATTTGGGTCCTCTCGATGGAGAGGAATGCTCGCATATTCAAAAAACTCTTCTAGAGGACCACAATACTGTACTACATCTTCATGAACATTATTTTGCGTACTATCATGTCGGTGAAGTCCTTGCCTTGTTTTAAGCATGGTTTAAAATTTCGGTTTCGGTACCGGTTTCGGACCCCTGAAATTTTGAAATTTCGGCCAAAATCCGGCGAAACAAAGAAAATAATATTTTATTCAATATTAAAAATTTCGGTAATTTTGGTCGAAATTTCGGTGAAATATTAAATTAATTAAAAAAACAGGTTTTTGGGTGACATTTCGTAAATCAAAATTTCCACCGAAATTCCGAAATTTCGGCCGAAATAAAATACCGTTTTGGGTTTTCGAGATTTCGGTGTCTGTCTCTACCGAAATCCATGGTTTTAAAACCATCGAAATTTAAAACCATCTCCATCGAAATTTAAAACCATGGTTTTAAGTATATTTCTGGTTGCGACTTAAGGGCAATGCTGGAGAGAGATTTGTTTTATTGAAGAGAAGGTGGAGGTGCCTTCACCCCAATGGTCCCCTCCGGATCCAGGCATGGTTAAGATAAAACTTCGACGGCTCAAGCATTGGTAATCCTTGACCTGCTGGAGTAGGGGGAGTCCTTAGAGACAAGACCGGGTCTATTAGGTGGGCCTTCTCTAGCCCCATCGGCATGAAGGATTCCAATGAGGCGGAAGTGAGGGTGATTATGAATTGCATCAGGCTCAGTGAGAGCAAGGTGGATAGGTTGGACCGTTAAGGGATGAAATCCAGGATCAAGTAGAGGGTCACTCGGTTCAATTCTGAGTGGATGGATCAAAGGAATCCTCACCCCTAGAGGTTTGCAGATGCTATTGGAGAAATCCAAGATCGAGTAGATGGTCAATTGGGTCAATTATGGGATATGAGGAGATCAGCCAATAGTAAGGCAGATAGGTTGGACCGTTCAGGGGCTGAAAGGACTTGTCTAGAGATTTTCGACTACCTCCCCCCATTGATGTATTTTGTTTATAGCTTGTAATGTTTCTGTACTTCTTTCTTGATTGCACTGGCCACATCGGTCGTGAGGTTTCTCCCCTTTTTCTCTATCAATTTACTTTTTTACCAATTAAAAGAAAAAGATAGAAGATGCTGAATATTCGAATCTAACAGTAGCTATTCAGCACCATTACTCATAGATCATGGGCTATGTCTTGGAAAGTTTCTATGCCCCTTGAGTTGATGCTTTCTGTTGGACAGTCATTGAAGTTAACATTAATACCTGTGATATGCGCAATGAAAAAAGGAAAGCAGGCTACAGATGTATGATGTGCTGGAAGGGTACAGTATCTTCTATGCAGCTATTTATACACTGCAGAACTGCCCAGGCTATTTGGTTTGCAATTCTCAGATATTTCAGTGTAGAGTGGATTTTCCCGGAAACTATGGGCGATCTTTTATACAGCCAAAGGCTGAGGAAAATTGCAGACATGTTGAACTTCTCTTTGAACAGCTCCTTACACAGCTATGTGAGGAATTTGGAAGGAACAAGGTGCAAGATTTTTTGATGGAAAAATAAGCTATTTGGGATCCCTCATCACTAACATCATGATTGCGGCTAGTCGGTGGGTAAAAACACATTATCCTAATTGGTCTTTTTCAGTTCCAGTATTCTTAGAAAATGGAATGAAGTGGCATGGGACAGATCTGCTGAGTCGGAAAAACAGGTCAGATGGATTCTCCCCCCAATTCGGCGAAGCTTAATTTTGATGGAAGTTCGAGAGGTAATCCAGTTTTGGCTGGGACGCCTCCTAAGAAATGAATTCAGGGGCATCCTTTTCTCATACCCCAACCCAATCGGAATTGCTGACTCTAATGAGGCAAAAATAAAAGGCTTTTCTGGAAGGATTAATGATTATTTCGGATCTCGGGAGGTCATATATGGATCGAGGAAAATTCAGCAAACATTATTCCATGGGATCTTGGAAAAGCTTACGGACCATGGAGATTTGCAGCCCAGATTCTGCAAATTAGAGACTTCCTCTCAGTAATAGAGGCTAGCTTTATCCGTATTCCTCAATCAGCTAATAGCATAGCTGATGACCTGGCGAAAAGAAGCAATTAGGGAGAATCTGATTATTTTGTACATGTATTCGATCCCTAAGCTGGATTTGTTTACGCTCTGCACTTTTATTGTGTTTTGCTTTCTCTTCTTTTTAATAAAAGTTTTGCCTTATTAAAAAAAGGGTGTTCATTCGTTTAAATATATCCAGTGGCAGGCTAATACGCAGAAGTATTTAGAGGTTGGAGGTATCAGTGATGAGGGTAAATTTATTCACTGTAAAATTCCTCAAAGGATGTTACTCCTTATTCTCATATTGCAAGCTGTTTTCCGGAATATCCAGAGGAGAATTAATTTTTCTATTTTCGGTAGTCAAGGAGGAACAAGGAAGTTTTCCTTGTTTATCCCTAGGTGGAAAGTTTGATGTTGATGAGTAAAAGAATATGATCTTAAGAGTAATGAGGATAATTCCACCCTAACTAATTCACTTATTTAAATCGGCGAACCCAATTGGAGGCATTTCCTTAAAAAGTTACACTGCTTCGAGCTTGTAAAAAGATTGCTTTTGGATGTTCATTTGTTGGACATGCTACTTAGTTAGATTGACCGGTTCTAGTTAAGTTGGCAGTTGGAAATTTTTTTTCTTCGTTCATGAAGTATTTTCATTTCTAATAATCACTGAAATTGAAATTTAGAAATCTATGCGACTATATGCATCTGGTTCAAGTTACCAAAATATGCAAGGAAGTAAAGCTTGTGGGAAAACTCATTATTTAAGGTTGCCAATTAACTCCCTTAGAGGATATCTTAGAAGGTTATTATCCCTGATTTTAAATGGGTGCAGAAAATAGCGACTTACTATAGATCGACATATCTCAACAGTTAGGTTCTATAATGGCAGTTCTGTGTTGCTGTATTCTGGTTCTGAATGTACAAACATGTGAGATAGTATGCAACCTTGTTTCATAAAATCAGAATAGCACATTTGTTTTGTCATTGGTATGCATGCTTATAATCCTCATAACCTTGAAAATATTTGGAGTGATGTGTATATTATGGAACATATCTGTTATCTTTTCATGAATATCAGTTGTGAGGTGCTTTATCTTTCACCTGTGCAGGAAAGTGCAACAAACCTTTGTAGGAACTAAATCACTGGAAGTTGTTTAACTTCCTCAGCATCGTCCTTCCATGGTTATTATCCAAGTTGTTGCGTGTCATAAATTGAACAAACTTACTTAATTGTCTGGTATTTTTCAACATTTTTTCCTTGACTCTCTCTCTCTCTCTCTTTCTTGAATAAATATGCTATGTACTGGTGGTTATGAAGATAATTGTTGGCTGAACATTTACTGGTAGTGTGTTATTGCTCAATGGGAATTCTGTTGATTTCCAATCTGCTGAACTGTAGATTATCCACCAAAATTCATGCTAAACTGATGGAAAACAGAAAAAATAAATAAATTGGGTTGCTGGAGAGTCTGCCACAAGTGGTAATATTGTGTTCATTTCAATCCCATTTCGCCTTCTGTGTTACAGTAAGAAATACTAATATGAGGAATGCTTAAGTAGGGCGTGCTCACCGTTAGATTGTATTTCCCTTTTTGGTTCATCGTGGCCGTCCATCTGATAGGCCTTATGTTAGACCTCCGATCGCTGTCCTGAGCTTCTTGGATAGGAAATTGATATCTGCACTCCCTTGTTTCACTACTGACAATCCACTCCTTTGTACTTTATTAATTAGCTTTTGAAAGCTTTTTACAATTCTCCAGATGCTCTCCGCAGCCAATCAGAAAAGTTGTCAATATCAACTCTCATTGGATATTAGGATTTTCATTGGCATGATTTTGGGCCCACCAGGCATCCCATTCAGGTATCCATCCCATCAGATTGATGGTCCGGATCAACCAAAAGTTGGGCTCACTGGAAAAAATAGTGGGTGTGCCTTACTGTTTTACGGTTTTAAGTTGTAGGCACTAGAGCATTTCTCATACATCTACGGAAAGCACTTCACCCTTGGACCGTTTGAAAGCCCAAGTAAGCAGACCACCTTGGGCTGACTTTAGATTTAGTAGGGCTGGGCTTGGGCCTATTTCTCAATGCTCGCTTTATGTACCATGTTTCTAATTGGTTATTGAGGGCATCTTGGAAATTCTAACACCCTTTAAAAGCAAATTAAAAATTGTAAATATAAGATTTTAGTGTTATTATTGTTGCAAGGGAGTGTGGATATCAAACCCATGTTTATTTCTATGATGACCAATTTAGAGCTGTCCATGGTTTTAAATTTCGACCGAAATCCGAAATTTCGGCTTTCGGTAGGGATCGACACCGAAACTTATCATACCCGAAATGGTATTTTTATTTTGTCCGAAATTTCGTCCAAAATTCTGAAATTTCGTCCAAAATTCTGAAATTTCACCCAAAAACCTGTTTTTTTAAAAAATAAATTAATTTAATACTTTACCGAATTTTCGGCCGGTTTTTTTTTTTTTTTTTGAAAGTCAACTTTTATTAATAACAAAACAGTACAAGCAGGCAGGGACAAGATGTCCCAGAAAAGAAAAAATTACAATGTTTTCACAGGAGGCCTTCAGTACCCGACTCGATTTGAATTACGAATCGAGTATCGGGTAGATGTGCCCCATCTTTAGCTAGGACATCCGCTACAGTGTTTGCCGTTCTCCGACAGTGTTGCAGTGATGGATGAACCTCTCGCACTTTTGGCCGAAATCTGGTATCAAATAAAATAATGTTTTTATTGTTTTACCAGATTTCAGCCGAAATTTTGATTTCAGTGGGGTCCTAAACTGGTACCGAAACTGAAATTTGCATAAACCTATGCAAATTTCATAAACCTATGCATAAATAAATAAGGAAAATCAATCAATTTGCATATTTAAAAAAAGAGGAATGGTAGATGCAAGGCCCTCATTATGGAAGGGCTGGAGAAGGGCCCATGAATAGAACCACATCATTATTAAAATCAGTTGAGAAACTGAAGTTGGTGGCACTTAATGTCGTGGATCTATTCAAGGGCCCTTCTTTAGCTCTTAAGTAAAGAGCATCTATCATCCCTCGTAAAAAAAAAATTCAATAGCGACAAATTTAGATCTATGTACGTATGTCTTTAATTGTAGTTTGAAATTGAATACTTACAATATTACATCCATACTTCTATATTTACTGTTTATTTTCTTTGGCATATGGGCACCCGAATAGGTTTAATGCCTGTATCCGGCCCATGTTTTGAGAACTGGGCTTTGGTTAAAATTTACGCCCATTTTTACACTTAAAAATGACAAAAAATTTGTTTTACATCCATCGAAAGAAATGGAGATCAAATGCGCGTAGCAGTAATGATGCAAGATAGAGTAGATGTATGTTAGATTGTGTAGCTGTCAACCTTCGATCAGAGATCCATAAAAATCCCCAGTATGAAAAATAAAAACCTCAACTTGAAATTCCCATAGGAAAATAGAATCCTATGATTTGAGCACGCTCACGAATTTTGATGATGAATATCCCTTGATGTTATAGTATTGTGATGTTGTTGATGAAACGCCGCTTGTTAATATGCCGCCAAGAGGGCTTATAAAAGCCAATGGATCATAGATTCTAGAGAAGACTCAAGCCTCGATGGGCGAGTAATAATGAGTCACTACGGACCAATGCCGGAATGGGCAAGAAATGGTGGGTCACTATGGACTGATGCCGGAATGGGTAAGAAAATGGTGGGTCACTATAGACCGATGCAGGAATGGGCAGGAAATGGTGGGTCACTATGGATCGATGCCAGAATTGGCAAGAAAAGGGTCACTATGGACCAATGCCAGAATGTGCAAGATTGTCGGAATGGGCAAGAAATGTGTCACTATGGACCAATACCGAAATGGGCAAGAAATGGGTTCTTATGGACCAATGCCGGAAGAAATGGGTCACGATGGACCAGTGTCGGACCATGGACAAAAGCCGAAATGGGCAGCAAAGAAGAGAAAAAAAGAAGAAGAGATCGGTGGCAATTAATGGCTTGCGGCAAATACGAAACTTTGCGACCATGCTCTAATACAATGTAAAATAATAGAAAATTATATTAATGTTGGATGCTTACAGAGAAAATCCATTGGTGCCTAATCTCTCACAAGAAGATCTAACGGTGAGATCTACACCTAATCCAACGGTGGATCTCACATATTCTAACAACATGAAAGCTAAATAACCTAAAACGTAGGTAATGGAGGAGAAAAGATATAGTCACTATGTGTGTTGCTCTGTATATCCTGCAAGTATCAGATAAAACTTGAAATCCATAGCATCCGAGTGAACAGATCACAATTCGAATCTTCAATATTTGAGTTAAGTACCATGCAAGCAAATCAGAAGCCAAAAAAAAAAAAAATAGTAAAAAAAAGACCAAGTAGAAAAGTGGAAAGGCCACAATCATGTTTTGATAATAGGCACAAATTCAGCTTGGCCCGTATGCTTTAACCTCACAACTTTTTGAGAATTGTAACAGCAGGTTAAGCATACAGGACAAGGTGAGTTCACCCCCTATTATGAAAATTATCCTAATTGTTGGATGGATGGATCTTTCCCTGTTAAATTGGGGCGTGTCAAGCCTTGTTTAATCGAAAAGCTTAACCTTTGATTTTGTATCTTACGGATGTCATATTTGTGGGACCAAGTTCATGTGTGTGACCGCATGATGATCTACAAGATCAACCGTCCCGATTGCACATTCCTGTCCATGTGGGGCCCAAAACTTGACTGTTATGATTGGTGCCCACAGTGACTGTTTAGTTACTGAAACACTCTTAATAAAGCATTGTAGCAATCTTTTAGTTGTGTCCAGTGTCACCGTAAGAAAATAAATGATTGCCACAGTACTTCCATAAATAACCCTATAAATCCTCATATATACCATAATGAATAGACAATTACAGGGGATGATATTCGCACGCCTTCCTTTTAAATTGGGATCCCTCTCTTTTAGTCGTTAACATCTAATAATTAGGAATTGAAACGACAATGCAGAATAGTTTAAAATAAAAGGAGGGGTGCGAATATCAATTCCCTAGATAATAATTTATGCCGATGTAATGCTAAGAAACTAGAAAGAGCTGTTAGGATTCAACTTCCCACATGTTGTAGTAAAAGGTTAAAACCCTCAATCCTTCATGTGGGCATTTTGCTTCTCACAAATGTGAAGACCCACAAAGTATCCCATCGCCCACTGGAAAGAATAGCAGTATTGAAAACAACTCTCAAAACCAATGGCAAAACAAAGCAGAAGCACTGACTGTAACTAGTAAATGAAGACTGAGGAAAACAAAGCATGGAGCAACGAATGGTAGATGATGGAGAGAAGATGTATTCATGCACTTGACAGTCTTGTTACATTTCCCATACAACAGATGCAAAAACACAGACAAACAGCCACAGTAGCAGAAGCAGATAACAATGACAAGAGAGGAGGGGGGTTGAACTGTTTAAGTTGCCATGTTATGAATCAATGCAAGGACTGACTTTAACATAGAAAAGAAGCCAACCCGCATCCCATGGCAATGGTGAAGTACAGTTAGACAGGTTTCTTTTACAGACCTACCTGTTCTCTTCTGCTCTTCTCAAGGTGCTCTGCCTAACAAGGAAGAACAATAGTAGTATAAATAGATCAGAATATGGACTTGGAGAACATAGGCATCTGCTAGTTTATAATATAAGTACATACTTATAGTTAAGGAATCTAGTTCAGTAATAGTAGAAACTTGATATGGAAATTCCAGTCATAGACCTTGATGGGCTTGACGGCACGAAGAGGGGAGAAACCATGGTGCTTCTGCAAGAGGCCTGTGAAAAGTGGGGATTTTTTCAGGTATTTAGGAAGTTGCTGATTTAGGTATAGAAGGAATGATTTGCAATTATAGTGAAAGTTCCACTCTCAGTAAACCTTATCACCATCCAATCCGAAAATTGGACGGTGATAAGAGGTTGGTCGCACTTGATTGCACCATGACCCAGAAAGTGGAAGCCAAGTGAAACCAACTTATCATAAACATCCTATTTTTTATTAGTACAGTGATGAGATTCACTGAGCAAAGTTTCACTGTAAGTATTTCACATCAGATAATTCCCCTATTGTAATATGATCACATCATTCATGGGTGAGTAATATTTACAGGTTGCAAACCATGGAGTGGATGAAGGATTGATGGAGAAGCTCAAGGGGCTAGTTAACTTGCACTACGAGGAGCGCATGAAGGAAAGCTTCTACAAGTCGGAGAAGGCCAAAGGCTTCTTAGAAGAGTGCCCAAAGCCATGGACTGCCTCAGATGTGGACTGGGAAAGCACATTCTCCGTGCGTTATCTGCCTACATCCAACATCGATGACTTAACAAGCCTCACAGAAGAATTGCGGTAACTAGTGTCACTGGAATCATAATTAAAAGTACTAATGCCAATAGGTTATGAGTTACGACTTACGACTTACGACTAACAAACATCATATGCATTTTCAGGGAAGCAATACAAGAGTACATTAAGCAAGTGATTAAATTGGCAGAGAGGCTGTTAGAACTCATGTCTGAGAATCTGGGGCTAGAGAATGGATACTTGAAGAACAAATTCTTGGGAGATGATGGAAGGCCTTATGTGGGGACCAAGTTGGCAAAGTACCCAGAGTGTCCTCAATCGGAGCTGGTGAAGGGACTCCGATCACATACTGATGCTGGTGGAATCATCCTCCTGCTCCAAGATGATCAGGTGCAGGGTCTTCAATTCCTCAAGGACGAGGAATGGGTGGACATACCAGCAACCCCTTCTTTGCGAGGCAAGAGCACCATCTTTGTAAACACGGGTGACCAGTTGGAGGTGCTGAGCAATGGCAGGTACAAGAGCGCTTTGCATCGTGTCCTTGCCAATAAGGAGGGGAGCAGGCTATCTATTGCTACCTTCTACAACCCTGCAGCTGAAGCCCTTATTTCCCCAGCTCCTGATCTTCTATATCCTGACAGCTTCCGTTTCCAAGACTACCTCAATTTGTATGCCACTACTAAGTTCTCAGACAAGGGCCCCAGGTTCCAAGCCATGAAGAAGATGTCTCCCTCTAGTTCTTCTCTTCTTGTCTAAAGAAAAGTATAAATCTCAGAAGGTCGCATTCCCAATCAAATGAACGTAACAGTAATGACGCAAGATAGAGAAGATGTGTTGTTTTTTGGTGTGTTTCGTCGTTCTCTAAAGTACTCAAGTGACAGTTATGTTTCTGTGTTAGTAGGCCGCATTCCTAATCAAATGGACTAACTGTAATGATGCAAGATAGAGTAGATGCGCATTGTTTTTTGGTGTGTGTAATCGTTCTCTAAATTACTAAAGTGACAGTTATGTTTCTTCTTGTTATCCCTTTAAGAACTCTTATAAATGTACTCCAACTCCTTGTTGTACCACGATGATGAGGATGTAATAAACATGATGCTTGGACTTGTTTTACCTTTTCTGCATCAACTTATTTTTTTATAATAGCGATTCTCATTGTATTAAACACGTTTCTTTCTTCTTCTTATTCTTCTTCTTTTTTTTTTGAAAAAGATCACAAATTACATTAAAAACTGAGATTAAAAGTGCACGTCAAAGGGTAGAAGATACCCAGAATACAAGTCTCTAGTAGCGCCCGATTTGGCCAAGCGATGGGCCAAAGCACTAGCACTCCTGGGAACAAGGATTAAAAAAATGGAAAAAAATCTAATCATGTCTCTGCAGATGTCAATGTACCTGGGAACAAGGGCTTGGGGCAATTCACGTCCCAAGTTAGTAATCTCTAAACCTTCAGATTTTTCCAAGAGTCCTTTTTGTTCCACAAACTACCTCTTTCCTTGTCTAGTTTCTTACATTTAATATCTTTAATGAAGGCATCATAAGTTTCAACTGTGACATACAGATAGCTGCCCACCCAAAGCCCCTCATCAAGAGCAGCCTAAAACAATTATGGAACTCCTGTCGTCAGCACACATTACGTTTCATGCAGGTACTACATGAGATAAACATCAGGATCAAGCACATCACCCCTCTAAAAACTAGTGTCGCTGTTGCGAATCTATACTCATCTACATATGTTGGAAACCAGATCAGCGAACTCAAGATTCACTTAAGCTACCAGAAGCACACACACAAACCACTTATAAACTCAAGCATGCTCCCAAATAACGGCAGTTGGCAATGCACCGTCAACTCTATTTTGACAACATGACACGAACATCCTTTGCAGTCACACCAACAACTGCACGAATGGTGAGGAAGCTTACGAGTGAAGGCACAGGGAGCTGTCCAATGGGTGTCTAGTGAAAGGTACTGATTCTTTATACCCATCTCTGAAAGTCTGAACTCATATGCAGGGTATGGTAAGCATAAAGAGAGGCCTATGCTTGATCACCATTAGGTATGTCATGGGGTAACCCCATTAAGAATGTCACAGGCTAACACTGACCACAGGTGAAATACATGCTTCCCTAACTCCCACATGATGGAATGTGCTGGTCTGGAGAGTCCCTGGTGATAGTTACACTGACATTTAGGACAAACCTAAAAACTTGTACTAGCTAAACACATCAGCCATACAATATCTTAACACATCAGCCATACAAATTCCTGGAATCATATATCCTGGATAAACTAATGCAAGTTCTAGATAATAAATGAGGAAGTTACAAGAAAGTACTACCCTTAAAATATACCAAGTTCGAAGAGACTTAAGAGAGCCAAGTCAAGTCTAAGCTACACTAGGTTTTGTTGCCGCAATTGACCAAGCATAATAAACTTGAGAGTCAAGACTCAACAAGTTCACTAAGAGGGGAAATACTCAGTCAAACTGGGAACAATGTCTCCATTAGTGCTATAATGTATAAATTGATATCTCCAAACAGATGAGATGGAACTATAATACATTGACAAGAACAGGTGGTCCTGATGAAACCAGTATTAGCAATAAGCAAAAACTACGTGTGTCGAGTATATAACCACATCAAAAAAAAAAAAAAAAAAAAAACATGGGACCAAATCAAGCAGAGCTGTGATGAAACATAAGGCTACATCAATCTTCAGAGGAACATGAAAGAGTGAATGAGTCAAATCAATGAATATGGCATAAGTTACTGGGTACCCAGTTTTGATAATGTAGATTTAGTCATGAAAGTATTGGTCCCCTCAGCCACTTTCATAAGTGTAATCTTCTGGACCTTTGATAAAGGAGCACATTTGTTCACCAAACATAACAAAAAATTCCCAAACTTCAACGATTTTGAAAACCTACTGACCAGTTCAACAAGCCTAGAGATGAGACAATCAACCGAATCCGAAGTCAAATAAACATTCTGATTCAAGATATTCTGAAACAACGTAAACAATGCTTCAGTCCATACCAACTCCTCAGATAATAAGCATCAGTGGCGGGGCAAGCACATGAATCTCCTTGCCCCTTCCTCTCCACAGAGAAGCTTCTGACAGAATTCCGAAATGTGAGCTGGGTGCAAGCATTCCCTAACTATCCTAGTGAGGACATCACACAGTGGGGTGTTGATCCCTTCCCTGTGAAGGACCAAAGGAAACAAGAGCGAGTCCACCGCCGCTCTCTGATGGACTTTGCAGTACTCAATTGTCGCAGTCACCAGCACTCGAGACGCTGGTTCGCGCAGAATCAACAACTTGGGCAGTATGACTGAGCACAGAACCTGACCAGACCATGGAAATTCTTTAGTCCTAGCTGAAAGACGAGTTAACAAAATTGATGCCGTCTCATCATCTGCTTCCCAAGGTTCAATGAGACCCAGAACTGCTAACTGATCACCCACTTCCAAGTCGGGGCACAAATTGAGATGGTGTATTTCATTAGCCAGTGATATAGTTTTAGACGCAGAATCAAATGTCAAGAGCTGGCTCTTCAAAGCAACTGCTCTGTTTTCAATTTCAGGGTCAAGAATAGCAACACAATTTGATTCAAACCCCATTGGAACAGTCACAATTGCAGCTGATTGGATCAAATCTTCTTCTTCATCATCACTATTAATGACTGGAATTTCCACTATGCTACCGTCTAAAAAATTACTACATTGGGAATTTGTGTGTAAATCTCTGTGAGAGAGAGGGAGCAAGGAAGTAGGGAATCGGTGGAGGTAAGACTATGGAGCCAATTGGGTAATGCCTCAATTTCTTCTTCTTTTTCTTCCTCTTCTTCTTCTTCAGAAGAACTTAGAATTGGATTTTTGGAGCGGGTTTTCGGAAGAGACGGCATCGAGCAGGTTGTGGGCGGCTTTCTGAACCCAGAAATCATGTTGTCCCGATTTCAAAATGTTGGTGGCGAGCAATTGGAGGGTTTGGGCGCAGAATCTCTGGTTCTCGATGGTGATGAAGGAGATGATTCGAGATTGAATGGAATGTGGGAGTGTCTCTATCCACATGCGTCTGGATTAAATAATAATGAGGGTCATGAATGAAAGCAAGAAATGTAGAGAAAGGAAAGAGGAGTGTGATAATGTTGGTGTCTTACCTCTTCATAATCTGTTGGGTGATGATGACGGCGAAGAAGAGGAGAGAGCAATGTTTGAAGGTTTGATGAGGTGAGAGAGGAAAGAGGAAGTAGAGTGATGGGGTATGAAAAGTCACCACCAATTAGCTGTAGACACGTGGCCCCCGGAGGGCCCACTAAGAAGTTGGCACCAGCCGACTCGTGGTCCCAGAGGGCCCACTAAGATGGCACCAGCCCCAGGGGTACCCAGGGCAGGTAAAATTAGGCCCACACATGGGCTGACACCTGTCCTAGGGTAGGTAATTCAACTACCCAACGCTCTCGCTATAACTAGCCCTCACAAATTCCAAGGTAAAGGACCGGATCCCTAAGAAAAGTTACAATCCCATGTTTGGCTTCTCTCCTACTCATACTGACTTGAGTGTCGAAGAGCCTATCCGGAGCTACCACTCCGGGTTGGTCTTCTGACCTTGTGCGCTCCTGCGCAGGATAACTCTTGAGTCAACCGCTGGGACCGGCCGAATCAGCTCTTTTGTCACTGTCATATCTGTTACTGATTTTGGGCCTAACATAGAGTGCTTATGCTTTTGTAACCAAAGGGAAGCCTCTCCTTCTGGACATGGGGAGTTGAGAAAAATTTCTAGGAGGGAAACCCAAACTTCCATGATTCTGCCCCACCCTTTCTCTCCAAAACAGATGTGCCCAAATTATTTTTTTCTCATCTTTCGCTCATATTTCATATACCAAGAAAGAAAGAAACAAGATAGGCGTTTTGGGATGATCCTAACACTCATATACATTATAGAGATGAACAGTTTGGATCATCCAATGTAGTGAGCACCACTGTTTTAACCCAGAATTTATCTAAGAACCCGGGGTAACACCAAATTTTATTGATAGAAATAACAAAAGTACAAAAGCAAGACTTGCCTTCGAAACCTAAACAAAATATTAAAGAACCCACACCACCATATAAAGTACTTATCTAACTTGAACATTAGTAATACATAGCGCTAATCAATTCTAACCGCCCTTCTCGTGTCTCTTGGTAGATCCATGATCCATCAAGTTCCAAAAGATTTCATTAAGCCTGATAGAACAAGCATGATTAGCAAATGAATATGCAGCACAATTTCCTTCTCTGTACTGGCTTTTGTAATTGAATTTTTGTGAGGTAAAAATAGCAGTAGAGCTTAAAGATGTAAGGTATTTTCATGAGGTAAAAATAGCAGTAAAGCTTATAGAAATGTATTTTTAAGATACAAAACAATTAAAAGAAGGGATTTGCTAGCTAATTTCGCGGAAGGCCATTTTGCAGCTGGCTTTTGCATGTGAGAACAGCCACATCAGATGAATTAAATGCATAAGACAAAATATGCCCAAAAGTCCACATATGGGGTTGTTCTCACATGTAACAGCCAGGTGCGAAATGGTTTTCTATGAAATTGCCTAGCAAGTCATAGGCCTACATTATATAAAGCCAAGCTCTCCTACATTACAAATCAGAAAGTCATAGGCCTTATGGTACACACTTAGGCGTCAGGGTTAAAGGAAGGAAGAGAAGAAACTAGAGAGATAGATAAAAACGAAAAGTGGGAAAACGATATTTGAGTGTTTTGAGTAGGGTTTTTGAATGTTACAAAAATACCCCTCATGAATAGACAAATAAATGAAAATATGAGGAGTATTTTTGTACATTGGCACCCTCCATTCAAATCTAGGACAGTCCATCAGATTTAGTGGCCATGTTTGGGTCACAATTCGAAATAGCTCTAAACCTTAGGATATGGATCCAATGGGCACGGCTCAGATATACCCTTTGTGCCCAAATCATGTCAATTAATGTTCGGATCCTTTAGACCCATTGGACCATTAGGAATTTTATAGAGTTGGAATAATGTTTTACACGTTTACCTGATAGTACTGAGTCGTCTTCTCCTTTATCGCCGTCGTAACACTTGAAACCATGCCACAATTCCTAATCCGACTCCATAGCCCAATCCCATCGGTATGAACGACCATTCCCTATTTGATCGTGAAGCCACATCTTCAGAAGATGGCGATGGTGGTGGCTCTAGCACTTTGCTATTTTCACATTTCCTTGACAACGGAGTCCCACATAAACCGGGGTTTCCTTCAAAGGATGAATTCTCAAATGTAGAAAATTGGCGGTCTTGAGGTATTCTTCCCACAAGGAAGTTCTTTGAGAGATCCAACACTGAGAGGAATGTAAGACTTGTCAGTTCCTGAGGAATCTCCCCTGAAAGCTTATTCCGAGATAGGTCTAATGACTCGAGCTGCGATAAATTCCCAAATGATTTAGGAATCTGTCCCGTAAAATTGTTGCCTGACATGTTGAGCACATGGAGAAAGTTTAGTTCCCCAATTGCTTCAGGAATGTCCCCATGGAATTGGTTGTGGGAGATATCGAGGGATTTGAAGACGATTAGGATCTTTATTAGTTCCATATTTTGGCCTTTGTTAGTCACCGTGACCGTAACTTTATAGTACATGCTGGGTCCATGGAATCCAAGGATTTGGTTATCATCCTCATTTATTGTTGTAGTCATTGATTTCCATCTCTTGAAGAATTCCCAAGGTAACTTCCCCGTGAAACCGTTGGAAGATAGATCAATGATTTGCAGCCTTTGGAAGGTGTAATTGGTTCCGTCATCTCCAATAGGGCCATAGAATCTATTGTTTCGTAGAACAAGAACAGCTAAGTTGGACATTTTCCATAACCAGAAAGGGAAGTTATCACTTATCATGTTGTTTCCGAGGTTTAAAACCTTTAGCTCCCTACACTTGCCCAAAGATCTTGGCACCTGCTCTTCTAATTGGTTTCCATTGAGGTCGAGGATCTGTAGACTACATTTGTCTGTAAAAGTATTAGGAATTGGGCCACTGAAGAAGTTTCCTCGTAGACTCAGTACAATGAGATTATTAGCGGTTTCAACCAAGCACTGTGGAATTGAGCCATTCAAGCTGTTGTGCGAAAGATCAAGGACTTCCAAACCAGCATCACAGAATGATGGAGGGATTTCTCCTGTCAGATTATTTCGCGAGAGTGAAAAGAAGATGAAAGAGGCGAGGTTAGAGGTAATGTTAGATGGGATGACAGATGTGAAATTGTTGTTCGAGTAATCGAGAATGTAAGTGTTGGGTGGTGGCAGTGGAATTGACCCTTGTAGCATGTTGGAATGGAGGTCGAGAACTTCCAACTGAGTTGAGGAAATATTGTACGGCTCAATACCTGTCAGCATGTTGTGAGAGAGATTCAAAGAGAAATTTGTGATATTCCATATCCATGTGGGTATTTCACCACGGATTTTGTTGTTTGAAAGGTCTAGATCCAATTGATTCTGGTTTCTCAGGAAATACGGGAATTCGCTTAGGTTGCAAGAACCCAACCGCAGTACGCAAAACTGTGGAAGGAAGGAAGAATTGTCCACGCCATTGTCGACTGACAGGTTATTTCCTGAAAGATCAAGAAGGGAAAAGTTCTTGAGATTCCTGAACATGGTGAATCGGATGGTGCCGTTGAAGTTGTTGGAAGAAAGCCTGAGTTGTTCAAGCCTTGGGAGTTGAAGGAGCGACATTGGAATAGGGCCTTGAAGCTTATTGTTGCCCAAATTGACGATCTCCAGCAATGAAGAGGATGCATTAGGGAACTCACTGAGTTGGCCATCGAGTTGGTTGTGACTTAAAACTAACTTATATAATGATGGAAGCGTGAACAGAGATGACGGGATGGCACCCGTGAAATGATTATAATAAAGGTCTACCTCCATGATTTTCTCCAACTGAGGTAGAAACGGGAGCTCGCCGCTGAAATTGTTGTCTGAAAGGTCCAAATGAACAAGTTGTGTAAGGTTTGCCAGCCATGACGTAGAACCCGTGAAATAATTATAGGACAGGTCCAAGTAAACGAGTTGTGTAAGATTCTCCAGTGTATATGGGATCGATCCAGAGAGATTGCAGTCACCTAGCCCTGAAGGGATAGGAATGGAATTGAAATTGTTGTAAGAGAGATCGAGAATTCTTAGATTGGAAAGGCGGATGAGAGCGGTGGAATTGATTGTGCCATTAATGGAGCGCCTACTGAGGTCGAGGCCAATCACGTGAACCCCGGATTCGTCGCACGTGACTCTTTCCCAATTACAGCAATCCGTCCCCCATTTCCAATTCCAAGACACTGCTACCTGCAGTCCTGAATGAGTAGAAATATGAAACCCCTTCTTCAATTGGAGCAACGAAGCACTCTCATCTTCGTTGCATTTGCCTGAAACCCCAAATTCAGAGATTGGAGAGTAGAAGAGAAGGAAGGAGAGAAGGGGGAGTAGCAGAAATCTCATAATTGCAGGAGATTTGGTTGTACAAAACGATGATCCCATGAAGAAAGCATTGCGGGGGTGAGAGGTTGTTACTAAGTAGGAGGAGAAAAGGTGGGATGAACCATTGAATATTGATGGTGGGTCGAAGTCCAACAAGAGCATCTTCCAAGTAAACACCCTTTGTTTTTATGTGTAGACTTTAAATTGATTGGATACAAGACTTTTTGGGTCATGAGGCTGTGTGGAAAGAAAAAAAATCATCAAGACCTTTGTCTTGTGGGCCACCATGTGGACTTACGAAGAGTTTATCTAGGCCTCATTATATAATCATTCCGATCAATTAGAAGACTTACACGAGGGTTAAGCAAACGTGTGGACTGCATTAATATTTGACAGCTGTTTTAATAAGGGAGATGATTTTTTCGCCCCCCCCTTCCCTGGTACGATTATGCTCCCCCTTTTAACATTGAATCAAAAAGCTTAACCTTTGATTGTTGCAGTTTGTATCATGGGATATTCGTTGGACCAGGATCATGTGCCAACAACTGTCCCGATTGAGCATTCCTGTCCATGCGGGGCCGCAGAATTGACTGTTGCCTGTTGGGATTGATACCCACAGTGACCGTCCAGTTACCCAAACACTAGTAATAAAGCATTGTGACAAGCTTTTTGGGTGTCACCATATAACCTTATAAATCCTGATAGATACCATAATGATTAAACAATTACCTAGAGGATTACCTACTTTTATTCCGTTGTTCAGGCATTTATCATTAACCTGGATTTTACATCCCCTATAGTTACCACATAATACAGGGAATGATATTCTCACCCCCTTCTTTGCAAATTGGTATACTTGAAACAGCCATTCAGAAAACGTTTAAAAGGAAGAGGGGTGCGAATATCAATTCCCTATATAATATCTTAGGACAATGACAATGTTAAGAAACTGGTAAGAGCTGTTAGGATCCAACTTCCCACACGTTGTAGTAAAGGTTAAAACCCTCAATCCTTCATGTGAGCATTTTAATTTGAAGACCCACCCATGATCCATCGCCCACTGGAAAGAATAGCAGTATTGATAACAGCTTTCAAAACCAATGGCAAAACAAAGCAGAAGCACTGACTGTAACTAGTAAATGAAGACTGAGGAAAACAAAGCATGGAGCAACGAATAGTAGATGATGGAGAGAAGTTGTAATCATGCACTTGACAGTCTTGTTACATTTCCCATACAACAGAAGCAAAAAAACAGACAAAGAGCCACAGTAGCAGAAGCAGATAACAATGACAAGAGAGGAGGGGCGTTGAACTGTTTAAGTTGCCATGTTATGAATCAATGCAAGGACTGACTTTACCATAGAAAAGAAGCCAACCCGCATCCCATGGCAATGGTGAAGTACAGTTAGACAGGTTTTTTTTACAGACCTACCTGTTCTCTTCTGCTCTTCTCAAGGTGCTCTGCCTAACAAGGAAGAACAATAGTAGTATAAATAGATCAGAATCTGGACTTGGAGAACAAAGGCATCTGCTAGTTTCTAATATGACTACATGCTTATAGTTAAGGAATCTAGTTCAGTAATAGTAGAAAGTTGATATGGGAATTCCTGTCATTGACCTTGATGGGCTTGATGGTGAGAAGAGCGGAGGAGAAACCACGGTGCTTCTGCAAGGGGCCTGTGAAAAGTGTGGATTTTTTCAGGAATTTAGGAAGTGGGTGATTTATGTACCGAAGGAATGATTTGCAATTATAGTGAAAGTTCCACTCTTGGTCCGGAGAACCTTACCACCATCTGATCAAAAGATTGGACGGTGATGAGATCATAAGAGGTTTGTCCCACTTGATTCCACCATAATCCAGAGAGTAGAAAGCAAGTGGAACCAACTTCTAATCAACATCCTATCATTGATTATGACAGTGATGAGATTCACTGAGCAAAGTTTCACCACTGTTAAGTATTTCACGCCAGTAAACTACATGTATCATTCATCGGAGAGTGATATTTACAGGTTGCAAACCATGGAGTGGATGAAGGATTGATGGAGAAGCTCAAGGGACTAGTGAACTTGCACTACGAGGAGCGAATGAAGGAAAGCTTCTACAAGTCAGAGATGGCCAAAGGCTTCTTAGAAGAGTGCCCAAAACGGTGGACTGCCTCAGATGTGGACTGGGAAAGCACATTCTCTGTGCGCTATCTACCAACATCCAACATTGATGACTTAACAAGCCTCACGGAAGAATTGCAGTAAGTAGTGTCTATGGAAACATAACTAACAATACTAATCCTAATAGGTTCTGACTAACGAACATCATATGCATTTTCAGGGAAGCAATACAAGAGTACATTAAGCAAGTGATTAAACTGGCAGAGAGGCTGTTAGAACTCATGTCTGAGAATCTGGGGCTAGAGAAGGGATACTTGAAGAAACAATTCTTGGGAGATGATGGAAGGCCTTATGTGGGGACCAAGTTGGCAAAGTACCCCCAGTGTCCTCAACCAGAGCTGGTGAAGGGACTCCAATCACATACTGACGCTGGTGGGGTCATCCTACTGCTCCAGGATGATCAAGTGCTAGGCCTTCAATTCCTCTAGGATGAGGAATGTGTGGGCATACCAGCAACCCCTTCTTTGGGAGGCAAAAGCACCGTCTTTGTAAACACGGGCAACCAGTTGGAAGTGCTGAGCAATGGTACGTACAAGAGCACTTTGCACGGCGTCCTTGCCAACAAGGAAGGGAGTAGGCTCTGTGTTGATGCGATTTAATTCATTGGTCCGACCCACAAGTCTAACTAAATTAATGACGTTGATAATACCTTGATCAGATGTTCCTAGCCTATTGATGCATTAAGCCTTGTTTAGGATTCTACCTGGTTGATTTCTATAATTCTTTTTATCATTTGCATTGAACCAGTTTGGATTGAAGGAATTTTTTTTTGAAAAGTTTAGAAAAGAAAAACTTTTTCAAAGTTTATTAATTTTCCATTGTTTAATTACACATGAAGTAATTAACTAAAACCACTACAGTTCAGATTTTATCTAGAGGGATTAGCTAGGGGCCATTCCATAAAGGCATTTCGCGGTTGGCTGTTGCATGTGAGAGCAACCACATAGGCTCACTTTTCAGCAGATTTTGTCTTATTCATTTAATTCATCTAAGGTGCTCTCACATGCAACAACCAGCCGCGAAATGCTTTTAAGATCTTTGGATCTCACAAGTCACAACACAGAGACAACCAATACAATGGCTGGGCCAAATCTTATAGTTATATCATCTCCACATGTTTACAGGACTAATTATGTTATTACTCTGAGTGGTCATGGTTAGGATGAAGCCTAGGGTCAACATTAAGTTCCACATATGGTCAGGGGTGTAATCAAGACCGTTGATCATGTTGACCATCATGAGGCAACCCATATTGTCCAAGTCTTATGCCTAATAACCTAGTGAATTACTATAGACTGACATATCTCTTTCACTGCACTATTTGGAGAATCCCCAAGTGGTGTTTATTGAAAGCATTTAAAGTAAAATGCATGAATGCATTTTTTTCAATATATCTACTTTTCAACAGTTATGGTTCTATAATGGCAATTCTGTGTTGCTGTATTTTGGGTCTGAACAGTATGTAACCTTGCCCCTTAATATCAGAATAGTACATGCATGTTTGGTCATTCCTATATATGTTTAGAGTCCTCATAACCTTGAATATTCGCATGTTTGGACCTCATTTATCTTTTCATGAATATCAGTCGAGAGGTGTTTTTATCTTTCACGTGTGCTGGAAAGTGCAACAAACCTTTGTAGGAGCTAAATCTCTGGGAGTTGTTTAACTTCCTCAGCATGGTCCTTCTATGGTTATTGTCACAAGGCTCACTTTTTGGCATATTTTGGTGGAGATAGGAGATAGGCCCCACCCATCAAAACATGCTGTGTAATCTGGCAGACCCCACTGTGGGTGTAACTCTCAGGCTCAGCCCATCAAAAAATGAGGTCTAAAACGGTAGGCTCTCAATGCTATGCATGTAAAATGGTGGCACCACTTCATCAAAACATGAAGTAAACTGGTGGGCACCACTCGATGTACGGGTTTGGGTGGAGTTGGTGTGACCCACTCCATCAAAACATATTATAAATGGTGGCCCCACCTTATGGATGGGTTTGGACGGGGATATTGCCCCCCACCTAAAATGATGGGCTCTACAATATAAAAAGGCTGCTAATGGCACTGCCATGTTTTGATAACTGCACTAAACTGTCTTGTCTTTCATTATTTAAACAGCTGTCAGAGGTTACTACGTTCCCAAAAAGCCATCAGATTCCAATTTAAAAAGAAACGACAAGCAGCATTTGTGCAATTATTAAATCGTGGCAGTGTCAAAATAAATTAGGAACCTATGAAAATGAGGTGTAAAATGGTGGGCCCCACGCATCAGACTGTATGCCTAAGGTGTAAAAAATCAGGGAACACCCTTTCCCTACTTCCAAACAGCTCCTTGGATGAAATTTCAAAGGACAGAATAGAAACCTCTAGGAGGGTTAGGATCATCTTATGGGGGGGCCAATGAATGAATGGCTTAGATCATCCAAATAGGTGGGCCCAACATATTATAATATAAAATCTCAAAACTACAGTCCCATATATGCAGTTCCTTCCCCCACCCAACAAAAACGAAAGGGCAGAGGGATTTGGAAATAGCAAGAGAAAATGGGGTTTGTGATGGAATTTGCAGAGAATCTGATCCTTCGTATGATGGAGGACCCAAAAGAAAGAGATCGAAAGAATAGGGAACACATATACGCTGTGAAAGAGCGCTGCAGTAAAACTAAGGAGATGTGGAGTCTCCCCCTCCGTCCTTAACGGTTTCTGGACTTTCGAACGCCACAACGCACAGCTTTCATGGGATGCCCAGATCAGCCAAGTCCCTGGTCGCAGAGACCCTTATGACGACCTCATCCAAGACCACAACACCAAATAAATCCAATCAGCAATCAGGTCATTTTCACCCTTTTTATTGATCTATTCTGGCTTAAAAATTACTCTTTGGAACATGGGTCTGTGTAATTTATTGCTACCACTTTAATTTAGCCTTCTATATTGCTCTTTCATGTGAATTTTATTGATTTTTCAATTGCTTGTGTTGGATTTTTTTTTTCGGTCTTTGGTGGAGAATTACCTGACATTAGATACATAATTCAATTGAAATAGACCTTTACCTGCCCAATTCGTGACACCCACTTTGCTTAAGTTGTGATGGATGTGTGGTTTTGACTTTTGACTGATGAATGCGTAGGAACCATTAGTAGCTCAGTCATGGGTTCATAAATTATGTTACTGGGCTTTGATTCTATTTGTATTTTGGAAGGTTATTGAGACTTGCAAGTTGATAGTGGTTGTATGTAAAGCTTTCTTTGTCATAATAATTAAGCAAACATACTATGTTAGCCAGTTCTGTTTAAACCCAGGCTTATAAGCTTTCTCAAAAGTAAATTTTTATGTCTCTAGAAATTGATGTTTTAATGAATGGTGGGATGGATTTGGTAATCTGATATATATATTGGGTTTTTTCTTGTGATGATTGAGTTACTCTTAGTCTTTCTTTGAGAAAGGGGACTAGCACTTTTAATCCCTAGTTATCATCAGGGTGCGGATATTTCCGCCCTTTGCAGCATGTGCAGCTCAAAGGAGGAGTTTGTAAATCACTTGTTTATCCACTGCAGGTTTAGAATGGATATTTGGGCATTCATCTTTGAACTTTTAAGGGTGTTTTGGGAGTTGCCTAGCTGTATTGTAGATTTATTTGAGGCTTAATCTTTTGCCCCTTGGCCTACAAAAGGGCAAAAGCAGTGTTATCTTTCTCTTCCTGCGGTATTGTTGCTGTTCTAGAAGGAAAAGAATCACTAACATCAAGGTTGCAACTATTTGGGTCCTCTTGATGGAGAGGAATGCTCGCATATTCAAAAAACTCTTCTAGAGGACCACAATACTGTACTACATCTTCATGAACATTATTTTGCTTACTATCATGTCGGTGAAGTCGTTGCCTTGTTTTAAGCATGGTTTAAAATTTCGGTTTCAGTACCGGTTTCAAACCCCTGAAATTTTGAAATTTCGGCCAAAATCCGGCGAAACAAAGAAAAGAATATTTTATTCAATATTAAAATTTTCGGTAATTTCGGTCGAAATTTCGGTGAAATATTAAATTAATTAAAAAAACAGGTTTTTTGGGTGAAATTTCGGAAAAATCAAAATTTCGACCGAAATTCCGAAATTTCGGCCGAAATAAAATATCGTTTCGGGTTTTCGTGATTTCGGTGTCTGTCTCCACCGAAATCCATGGTTTTAAGTATATTTCTGGTTGCGACTTAAGGGCAATGCTGGAGAGAGATTTGTTTTATTGAAGAGAAGGTGGAGGAGGTGCCTTCACCCCAATGGTCCCCTCCGGATCCAGGCATGGTTAAGATAAAACTTCGACGGCTCAAGCATTGGTAATCCTTGACCTGCTGGAGTAGGGGGAGTCCTTAGAGACAAGACTGGGTCTATTAGGTGGGCCTTCTCTAGCCCCATCGGCATGAAGGATTCCAATGAGGCGGAAGTGAGGGTGATTATGAATTGCATCAGGCTCAGTGAGAGCAAGGTGGATAGGTTGGACCGTTAAGAGATGAAATCCAGGATCATGTAGAGGGTCACTCGGTTCAGTTCTGAGTGGATGGATCAAAGGAATCCTCACCCCTAGAGGTTTGCAGATGCTATTGAAGAAATCCAGGATCGAGTAGATGGTCACTCGGGTCAATTATGGGATATGAGGAGATCAGCCAATAGTAAGGCAGATAGGTTGGACCGTTCAGGGGCTGAAAGGACGTGTCTAGAGATTTTCGACTACCTCCCCCCATTGATGTATTTTGTTTATAGCTTGTAATGTTTCTGTACTTCTTTCTTGATTGCACTGGCCACATCGGTCGTGAGGTTTCTCCCCTTTTTCTCTATCAATTTACTTTTTTACCAATTAAAAGAAAAAGATAGAAGATGCTGAATATTCGAATCTAACCGTAGCTATTCAGCACCATTACTCATAGATCATGGGCTATATCTTGGAAAGTTTCTATGCCCCTCGAGTTGAAGCTTTCTGTTGGACAGTCATTGAAGTTAACATTAATACCTGTGATATGCGCAATGAAAAAAGGAAGGCAGGCTACAGATGTATGATGTGCTGGAAGGGTACAGTATCTTCTATGCAGCTATTTATACACTGCAGAACTGCCCAGGCTATTTGGTTGGCAATTCTCAGATATTTCAGGGTAGAGTGGATTTTCCTGGAAACTATGGGCGATCTTTTATACAGCCAAAGGCTGAGGAAAATTGCAGACATGTTGAACTTCTCTTTGAACAGCTCCTTACACAGCTATGTGAGGAATTTGGAAGGAACAAGGTGCAAGATTTTTTGATGGAAAAATAAGCTATTTGGGATCCCTCATCACTAACATCATGATTGCGGCTAGTCAGTGGGTAAAAACACATTATCCTAATTGGTCTTTTTCAGTTCCAGTACTATTAGAAAATGGAATGAAGTGGCATGGGACAGATCTGCTGAGTCGGAAAAACAGGTCAGATGGATTCTCCCCCCAATTCGCGAAGCTTAATTTTGATGGAAGTTCGAGAGGTAATCCAGTTTTGGCTGGGACGCCTCCTAAGAAATGAATTCAGGGGCATCCTTTTCTCATATCCCAACCCAATCGGAATTGCTGACTCTAATGAGGCAGAAATAAAAGGCTTTTCTAGAAGGATTAATGATTATTTCGGATCTCGAGAGGTCATATATGGATAGAGGAAAATTCAGCAAACATTATTCCATGGGATCTTGGAAAAGCTTACGGACCATGGAGATTTGCAGACCAGATTCTGCAAATTAGAGACTTCCTCTCAGTAATAGAGGCTAGCTTTATCCGTATTTCTCAATCAGCTAATAGCATAGCTGATGACCTGGCGAAAAGAAGCGATTAGGGAGAATCTGATTATTTTGTACATGTATTCGATCCCTAAGCTGGATTTGTTTACACTCTAAACTTTTATTGTGTTTTGCTTTCTCTTCTTTTTAATAAAAGTTTTGCCTTATTAAAAAAAGGGTGTTCATTCGTTTAAATATATCCAGTGGTAGGCTAATACGCAGAAGTATTTAGAGGTTGGAGGTATCAGTGATGAGGGTAAATTTATTCACTGTAAAATTCCTCAAAGGATGTTACTCCTTATTCTCGTATTGCAAACTGTTTTCCGGAATATCCAGAGGAGAATTAATTTTTCTATTTTCGGTAGTCAAGGAGGAACAAAGAAGTTTTCCTTGTTTATCCCTAGGTGATGTTGATGAGTAAAAGAATATGATCTTAAAAGTAATGAGGATAATTCCACCCTAACTAATTAACTTATTTAAATCGTCGAACCCAATTGGAGGCATTTCCTTAAAAAGTTTCACTGCTTCGAGCTTGTAAAAAGATTGCTTTTGGATGTTCATTTGTTGGACATGCTACTTAGTTAGGTTGACCGGTTTTAGTTAAGTTGGCAGTTGGAAATTTTTTTCTTCGTTCATGAAGTATTTTCATTTCTAATAATCACTGAAATTGAAATTTAGAAATCTATGCGACTATATGCATCTGGTTCAAGTTACCAAAATATGCAAGGAAGTAAAGCTTGTGGGAAAACTCATTATTTAAGGTTGCCAATTAACTCCCTTAGAGGATATCTTAGAAGGTTCTATAATGGCAGTTCTGTGTTGCTGTTTTCTGGTTCTGAATGTACAAACATGTGAGATAGTATGCAACCTTGTTTCATAAAATCAGAATAGCACATTTGTTTTGTCATTGGTATACATGCTTATAATCCTCATAACCTTGAAAATATTTGGAGTGATGTGTATATTATGGAACATATCTGTTATCTTTTCATGAATATCAGTTGTGAGGTGCTTTATCTTAAACCTGTGCAGGAAAGTGCAACAAACCTTTGTAGGAACTAAATCACTGGAAGTTGTTTAACTTCCTCAGCATCGTCCTTCCATGGCTATTATCCAAGTTGTTGCGTCTCATAAATTGAACAAACTTAATTGTCGGGTATTTTTCAACATTTTTTTCTTGACTCTCTCTCTCTCTCTTTCTTGAATAAATATGCTATGTGCTGGTGGTTATGAAGATAATTGTTGGCTGAACATTTACTGGTGGTGTGTTATTGCTCAATGGGAATTCTGTTGATTTCCAATCTGCTGAACTGTAGATTATCCACCAAAATTCATGCTAAACTGACGGAAAAGAGAAAAAATAAATAAATTGGGTTGCTGGAGAGTCTGCCACAAGTGGTAATATTGTGTTCATTTCATCATGAAAAGTTGGTATAACTGATCAGTCGGTCAGTATCATCTGACGTGTGTGATCTTTAGGCTGTGGCAAAGAAGGGTCCACTAAATGGATGGTCTAGATCACGTTGAACGCTCAATCATGTATCAATCTCATATTTTGGTGGATCACATAGTATCATTTCTAGTGCGAGTTTTTAGGCTTCTGGTTTATGTGATTGAGCCATTTGAATCCCATTTCGCCTTCTATGTTACAGTAAGAAATACTAATATGAGGAATGCTTAACTAGGGCGTGCTCACCGTTAGATTGTATTTCCCTTTTTGGTTCATCGTGGCCGTCCATCTGATAGGCCTTATGTTAGACCTCCGATCGCTGTCCTGAGCTTCTTGGATAGGAAATTGATATCTGCACTCCCTTGAATCACTACTGACAATCCACTCCTTTGTACTTTATTAATTAGCTTTTGAAAGCTTTTACAATTCTCCAGATGCTCTCCGCAGCCAATCAGAAAAGTTGTCAATATCAACTCTCATTGGATATTAGGATTTTCATTGGCATGATTTTGGGCCCACCAGGCATCCCATTCAGGTATCCATCCCATCAGATGGATGGTCCGGATCAACCAAAAGTTGGGCTCACTAGAAAAAATAGTGGGTGTGCCTTACTGTTTTACGGTTTTAAGTTGTAGGCACTAAAGCATTTCTCATACATCTACGGAAAGCACTTCACCCTTGGACCGTTTGAAAGCCGAAGTAAGCAGACCACCTTGGGCTGACTTTAGATTTAGTAGGGCTGGGCTTGGGCCTATTTCTCAATGCTCGCTTAATGCACCATGTTTCTAATTGGTTATTGAGAGCATCTTGGAAATTCTAACACCCTTTAAAAGCAACTTAAAAATTGTAAATATAAGATTTTAGTGTTATTATTGTGGATATCAAACCCATGTCTATTTCTATGATGGCCAATTTAGAGCTGTCCATGGTTTTAAATTTCAACCGAAATCCGAAATTTCGGCTTTCGGTAGGGAGCGACACAGAAACTTATCATACCCGAAATGGTATTTTATTTCGTTCGAAATTTCGGAATTTCGGTCGGAATTTTGTTTTTTCCGAAATTTCGTCCAAAATTCTGAAATTTCACCCAAAAACCTGTTTTTTTTTTAAAAAAAAATTAATGTAATATTTTACCGAAATTTTGGCCGATTTTTTTTTTTTAAGTTAACTTTTATGAATAACAAAACAGTACAAGCAGGCAGGGACAAGATGTCCCAGAAAAGAAAAAATTACAATGTTTTCACAGGAGGCCTTCAGTACCCGACTCGATTTGAATTACGAATCGAGTATCGGGTAGATGTGCCCCATCTTTAGCCAGGACAACTGCTACAGTGTTTGCCGTTCTCCGACGGTGTTGCAGTGATGGATGAACCTCTCGCACTTTTGGCCGAAATTTGGTATCAAATAAAATAATGTTTTTATTGTTTTACCAGATTTCAGCCGAAATTTTGATTTCAGTGGGGTCTTAAGCTGGTACCGAAACTAAAATTTAAAACAATGGATCTGTCCATAAACCTATGCATAAATAAATACGGAAAATCAATCAATTTGCATATTTAAAAAAAGAGGAATGATAGATGCAAGGGCCCTCTTTATGAACAGAACCACATCATTATTAAAATCAGTTGAGAAACTGAAGTTGGTGGCACTTAATGTCGTGGATCTATTCAAGGGCTCTTGCATCTATCATCCCTCGTAAAAAAATGCAATAGCGACAAATTTATATCTATGTACGTATGTCTTTCATTGTAGTTTGAAATTGAATACTTGCAATATTACATCCATGTTTCAGTTATCCTATTACCATAGAATCCGTCGTCAATACCCGTTGCTACATAGTTGGGTTTTTGGCAAATCAAAACCCTAGGGCATCTGGGATCCGCTCACCTCCGCCTGCTCGACTCTCCTCTGAATAAGGAAACAGAGTGTTGGAAAAGAAGCCATTGAAGATCCAACATTACCTGCTCTCTCTCTCTCTCTCTCTCTCTGCGTGCGTGTGTGGTCGGGGTAGCAGCTTAGAATGATTTTTTTTATTGCCATGTGGTCGGAGTAGCAGGTATCTCTTCTTCTTGCCATGGGTTTTGGAACAGAGCGAGCTGGACTGAGTCACGAGCCATGGGTTTTCAAACCCTCTCTCTGCCATGAAATCAGATGAAGAAGCTGCCCTGAAGATTTTTTCCTTTTTGTAGCTTAACGAAAAGGATCTTGGCCTGTTATTTTCAGATGAAAGAGGGTTTTGGGGGTTCTTCTTAAGGACTTGGAACATGCTTGAATCCCTTTCTTATCCTTCTTTCTCTGAACAGATTGCCATGAACCAAGATCTGGGTCATCTTCTTCTCAGATCTGGGTCATCTTCTCAGATCTGAAACGGGTCATCTTCTCAGATCTGACTCGGCTTCTCAAGATCGGATCGGATTCTTCTCCTTCTCAAGATCTGGGTCATCTTCTTCTCAGATCTGGGTCATCTTCTCAGATCTGAAACGGGTCATCTTCTCAGATCTGAATCGGCTTCACAAGATCGGATCGGATTCCGGTTACCGAGAGATCCAGCCTTGTTACTCCGAGCACCGGCGACGGAATCCGGCGGGTGCTCACCGGCGGATCGATTCCATCCCGATCCGGTCCCTGTTTCCGAATCCGGCACCAGAGATCCGACCCCGACGACTTCCAGACGGCAGCAGTACTCAAGACGCTGGGCGGATCTCCGGAATTTGCTTTAGATTCCGGGATCGGAGTTCCGTCAAGGATCCGTTCACAATATTGGGAGAACGACACATTTTGCTGGGTGGTGGAACCTTTGGTGCTTTATATGAACTCCGGCGGGATCAGCCGTGTAGTGGGGGCGAACTCTAGATGGGCAACTGGGGCGAATTTAACCCCGCTTGGATTTCGGCGAATCCAACATGAACCTAGTCATTTGGGCGCCCGGACGGCCTGTGGGCATCCGTTACGGTCTGGGCCTACCGATGAGGTGAGCCTCCGGAATCGCCAAGCTGAAGAGGCGGCTTGGATTCCCGTCCGAACCAGGAAGAACAGACGTCTGGAGAATGCCTTCCACCGAAGACAAAGTCGAGCTTTGGGAGACTGGAGATGCCACAGGTGTACTTTTCGGAATTTTAGCAGGAGGGCCAGCTGCTTGAAATGTCACAAAGCTTGGTCCAGTTTGGACTTCAATTTTCCCAGTCGACACTTACAGAGAGCGGCTTCGGTGGTGAGTCGTCCGCTTCCTCCTCAACCACAGGAGCTCCCTGCTGAGACAGTTAGATCGGAGGCTTTGCTTCCTGCGACTTCAGAAGGGGTAGCTTTCAGCATTGATGTAGTCCCCCTTAAATCTATCAGTAATGCAGACTTGGGGCTATGGGGGAAGATGAAGGAGGGTTGGGATGGTGATCTGGATGCCTTGGAGATATGGCTTGTTCAGAATAGCAGACAAGGGAGTCACGCAGTGGTGTATAAAATTGCTCCTCTTGAACTACACATTGCCATCCCTGCAGGTGCTAATCGTTCGATTTTGATCAGAGACTGGAGTTCTTCATTCGATTCTCCTTTGGCAGACCTGCAAAATTGGGATCTAAAATTTCCTAAGGGGGGGAAATCGTCCTGGTGGAAAATAGAAGGCGTTCCGCCTGATGCTTGGTGTGCAGACAATTTTCGGCGCATCGGTAAAAAATTAGGCCAAGTGGTGGAGGTGGATGTCTCATGCTATGCTGGTTCCGGATATGGGGTGGGTAGGTTGAAGATCGTAACTGGAGGTCGCCCTGGAAATGAACTCTCTATCCAGAGCTCTATCGATGGCACCATTCGCTGGATTCTCGCCTCCCGGGAAATTGACGAAGGAAAAAAGCACTGTGTCAATTTATCAGCTATTGATTCAAATGGGATGCTGGTTGAGGAGGAGGAGGTAAATCATCATCTCATTACTAACAACATGAGTGATATCAATGAGATGATGCCGTCCATCAATGAAGTCCAGCATGCAGTTAATGCATCCATTGTCGTCCCAGAGATCCTCTCAGAGTCGGCCTTCAATGTCGCCAACCCCGGAATGGTGGAATCTGCGCTCCCACCAATCGCCTCTATTCGGGATCAGCAGGAGTTGCCGGATCTCAACCTTACCTCTGAGGCAAATGTTCAAATTCAAACAGAGGGTCCCACACAGGAACTCAGGTGGCACAGTTCCGATCGGCCTATTCAGGGACTTCCCTATTCCGATTCTCCGTACTCCCAGGTCAACAGCTATGCAGATATTATATCTATCTTATCTTCTCCGTATCAAAGAGACTCCTCTCGAGTGGGTGTCAGTCTCGTGCTCGCTTCGGAGCGCGAGGAAATTGATGCACAAGGGGTTGGCGATAAAGTCAGATGGGATTCTTCGCTGGCGGATCTTGGGTCCCAGGAAGGGGAGAGGGATTTCGAGCCTCATCACGTATGTCCTGGCTCAATCACCCCCTCCTCTTCGGCAGTTTTGAGCTCTACCCAGAAGAGTCTTATTTCCAATAACAGTATCTCGGGTAACAATCGATCTTATTATTATGTGACAGCAGAGGAGACTGGGGTCAGCCAGTTGAGAGGACCTAAGACAATAAATCCCACCAGCAGAGGTTTCTTTTTACCTAGAGAAGACTGTTTTTCCCTTCAGTGCCGGGTGGGGCTAAGGATGGTGCTATTTGACAATCGTTGCTGGGGTGATATGCGTTCTATATTCTACTGTACCCCTAGAGGGCGGCCCTTTTGTTCACTAGTCCAGGTTTCACTCGGCAACTACTCCCATCCTCCTTCTCCAAGATGGTGTAGCAAGGCAGTCCTCCAGCCCCTGCTTTGTGCCCCATCACTCTCTTCTTCTCGGGTTGAATCTGGTCCAGTTACTATCCATCAGGTGATTGAATTGATGGTGGATCATACAGTGTCTCTCAGCTCACACTTGGGCCTAGTTTATCCGGGGCCGGCTGAAGATTACCGATCCAACATAAAGGCGGCAGAATTGAGGGAGGTCGATGGAGTGTCATCTCCTGCTCCTATATCCGATGCAAATCTGAAACGTACGGAGAGAGAATTGATACGACTCCACTCAGATATCAATTATGACTCTGGATCGCATAGCAGTGGTCTCAAGCGTAAGACAAAAGGAAGAAAAAATGGAGTTGGGGAGGGGAGGATCTCACCGCACTCTAGTTGTTGATGAAGATTCTATCCTGGAATATCAATGGTTTGGGCTCTCGGGAGAAACGAATTCAAATAAAAGCAATAGTTAAACACCGGCGACCCGAGGTGGTGTGTCTACAGGAAACTAAGATGGAGCAAATCAGTTCCATAGATATGAGTAGCATGGGGTTCAACTCTGATTGGAATTTTGCTTTCGTAGCATCCAAAGGAGCTTCAGGGGGTATCTTGGTGGCATGGGATACAGTCTTGTGGGCCAGCTCGGATGTTTGGCGAGGGGTCTTCTCACTATCTGTAGCCTTCCTCAAATGTAATGATCAATCAGAATGGTTATTCACAGGCGTCTATGGTCCTTTGTCCGCTTCCGACAAGTGTTCTTTTTGGGAAGAATTAAATCAGAGGCGTGGCCTATGTTCTGCTCCTTGGTGTATTGGGGGGGATTTCAATGAAGTTCTAGATTCACGAGATCGAATTGGGGGTCAGCGCATTACTGTGGGTATGAGAAATTTTGCTGATTTTATCGCAAACAACGAGCTAGTCGATTTACCGTTGGGCGGTGCATCTTTCACATGGGCAAGAGGTACGAACCGGAGCCGCCTTGATAGGTTTCTTTTATCGGGCGACTGGTTGACAGGCATCTCAGAAGTTTACCAGCAGGCATTACCCCATTCTGTTTCCGATCATTGCCCTCTTCTTTTGTCCCCTAAAATGGAGTCCTGGGGCGCCCCTCCATTCCGATTTGAATTAGCTTGGCTGGAAAATCCCCTCTTGGAGGCTCAATTAGTTCGATGGTGGGCGGACTGTGCCTTCTCGGGACCCAGTGATGTTGTCATTGGCAAAAAATTAAGGTTCATCAAAGGGAAATTAAAAGCATGGGCTAAGGAGCAGAAAGAGATTGCCCTCGGCAGGAAGAGGGTCCTTGAGGACCGATTGTTGGAGATCCATTCATTGGCTGATCGCGGATCGGCAACGGCGGAGGATTTTGAGCAACAAGGAAGGCTCATCCAAGAACATAAAGAGTTGTTAAGGCTTGAAGAAATCTCATGGCGGCAAAAATCCCGAGTCAAGTGGTTGATGGAGGGGGATAAAAATACAGCCTTCTTCCATGCCATAGCCAGTGCTCGCAGAAGAAGGAACCGAATTGAATCTTTAGAGGTGGAAGGGGCTGTTGTCTCGGACCGGGAGAGGATTATTGCGGAAACTATTGCATTCTACCGATCTTTGTACTCCGATGACGGGCTTGTTCGCCCAATACCCCAAGACATCTGTTTCTCAAATTTGAGTCTGGAAGCTTCTGCTGGATTGGAAATCCCATTCTCTGAGGAGGAAATCAGAATCGCTCTATTCTCTCTAGCTCAGGATAAAGCCCCTGGTCCTGATGGATTCTGCTTGGCTTTCTTTCAGACGTGTTGGGACACAGTCAAATCGGATCTTATTCGTTTCTTCCTAGAGTTTTTTGAGGGTGCTATTCTCGACAAGGGGACGGGGGCGACTTTTCTAGTCCTTATTCCCAAAATTGATGGAGCATCCAAAGTATCAGATTTTCGTCCGATTAGCTTGGTGGGCAGCCTATACAAGGTACTTGCGAAGGTGCTGGCGGACCGTATCAAAGTAGTTCTTCCATCCATTATCTCGGTAAATCAGAGTGCTTTTCTAAGCAAGCGTCAAATTCTTGATTGTTCCTTAACAGCAAATGAGGCAATTGACTATTACCGGCGGTCAGGGGAAGGCGGCATCTTATGTAAGCTTGATATGGAGAAAGCATATGACCGAGTGGATTGGGCCGCTTTAGATTATCTTATGGGTCGTATGGGTTTTGGGGAAAGGTGGAGAGGGTGGATCCGGAATTGCTTATCATCTGCATGGTTTTCTGTTCTACTCAATGGTTCAGCAAAAGGATTCTTCAAATCCTCTAGAGGATTGCGGCAGGGCGACCCTCTCTCTCCATTTCTTTTCTTGATAGTGGCTGAATCCTTATGCAGTATACTGAAAAAGGGTAGTGACATGGGGCTATATAGAGGATTCCTAATTGGGACCAGTAAGGTGGAAGTCTCGCTGCTTCAGTTTGCGGATGATACCCTCCTGTTCTGTTCACCGGTCCTCTCCCAGCTTCTCAACCTTAAAGCCATGCTTCGGTGTTATGAGATGGTCTCAGGTCAACGATCCAATTTTGGCAAATCTCGGTTGTATGCGATTAATGTATCTGAGAGCGAGGCTTCATCCTTTGCCGGAATTATGGGGTGCGGTCTAGATGTCTTTCCCGCTACCTATTTGGGTCTACCTCTCGGGGTGGGCCGTCCGAGACACAACCTATGGGCTCCTATTATACAAAGGATTGAGCGTCGATTGGCCACATGGAAGCGCCGTTTGGTTTCCAAAGGAGGTAGATTGGTGCTTATAAAGGCTGTTCTATCTAATATGCCTATTTATTTTCTATCCCTTTTTCATTGTCCAGCTTCTGTTGCTAAGCGCATAGAGCAAATTCAGAGACGATTTCTGTGGGGTGATTCAAGGACTTCCAAGGGGGTCTCCCTTCTTAAATGGAGTCTAGTCTGCTCTCCAATTAAAAACGGAGGTTTGGGTATCAGGAGAGTTCAACTCTTTAATCAGGCCCTTATGGGCAAGTGGTTGTGGAGATACGGAGAAGAACACTCCTCTTTGTGGGTTCGGGTCATTGACAGTAAGTATGGTTCATCTCCTGGGAATTGGGACTCCGTTGATACTTTCAAAATCAAAGGAATCACAGTATGGAGGGACATATTGCGTTTGAAGTTCTTTTTTGCCCCTGGAGTTCGCTTCAGAGTCTATAGGGGGGATCGAATTCGGTTTTGGCAGGACCCTTGGTGTTCGTCCCATTCTCTTCAAGTTTTGTTTCCTGACTTATATATTGTATCTTCTCAGAAAGAAGCTTGGGTATCGGAATGTTTCGAACGGGTCCAAGGGCAAGTGGAGTGGATTCCCAAGTTCCGTCGAGCCTTTTTTGTTCGGGAGTTAAGCGATTACAGCGCCCTCATCTCCTTATTGGACTCTTGCTTCATCAAGTCTTCGGGCTTAGATCGTCGTATTTGGATTTGGAATCCGTCGGGGATTTTCTCTGTTAAATCTTTTTATCTCCATCTGATCCCCACTCTAGTGGAGCATGCGTCCTCCGCGGTTTGGCGCCTCGCATGCCCTCCAAGAGTTGCTTTCTTTGGGTGGTCGGTTAGCTGGGGACGAATTCAGACGATAGATTTCTTACGGAAGAGAGGAATGTGGCTGGTGGATCACTGCCCACTATGTCTATCCGCCGGGGAATCCATCGACCACTTATTTATACATTGCCAGGTTGCTTCATATATTTGGGGTCATCTCTTTTCTAGATTTGGAGTCAGTTGGGTTGCTTCCAATTCTATGGCCGAATTTATTACGAGTTGGGACTGGGCTCCGTGGAAGAGGAAAGGTCGAATTTTGTGGAAGATGTGTCTCTTAGCCTCCTGGTGGTTCTTGTGGAAAGAGCGGAATGCGCGGGTCTTTGAAGGGAAGGTCAGGTCCCCATATTGGATTTATATACAGGTGGTAGCAGCGGTCATCTCCTGGGCCCGTTCCCTTCCTCTTTTTCGGTTTGTTTCTGCGTATGCCCTTTGGGAAGGGTGGTCAACCATATGCATGGAATCGGTTACCAAAGTGAAATCTCGACCCTCCTGGTCCCCCCCGCCACCGGGGTCTCTGAAGCTCAATTTTGACGGTTCCTCTATCGGTAACCCAGGAGCGGCTGGAGTGGGGGGGTTATGTCGGAACCATAAAGGGGAAGTCATTTGGGCCTATTCGGGGCCTCTTGGATTTGCCGACTCGTCTGAGGCGGAGGTTCGAGCCGTTCACAGTGGGATTCTTTCCATGCCTCGCTTGGAGTGTGACAGTCTGATAGTCGAAGGCGATTCCGTAAATGTTATTCGCTGGCTTTCGGGAGACGCTTCTCCCCCTTGGAGATTTGTGCATTTCTTTGAGGAGATAGAGGATAGAGGAAAGGGCTACTCCATGGTCTTTCAGCATGTCCGGAGATCGGCCAATGTGGCAGCCGACTCTCTGGCTAAGAGTGGTGTTTCCCGGGCCGAATTGGAGTGTTTTGACTATCTCCCCCCTTGAGTCATTGTCTTGCTATTTTATTTGCTCATTGTTCCGACAGGATCATCTCGGTTCTGCTTATTCATATATATAAATATATATTCTGTTGCTTTCTTCAAAAAAAAAAAAATATTACATCCATACTTCTATATTTACTGTTTATTTTCTTTGGCATATGGGCAGCCGAATGGGCTAAATATGGGTACTCGGATTGGCTAATTATAGGCACCCAAATAGGTTTAATGCCTGTATCCGGCCCATGTTCTTTTCTTGGGCTGGATTGGATATGGGAAAAGTTTCTATATTTTGACATGGATTGGGTTTGTGTGCAGTTACTTGAGCTTAAAAATAAAGGGCGGAGAGAGACAAACCCTCTCTCCCTTGATTTTTAATCCAAGGAGTGCATCGTTTTTTACTTTTCAGTGGTTCAAAAACCAAGGCAGCAGGTTTTGTATCTTTCGACTCAAAATAAGAGTAAAAACAAAATTTACGCCCATTTTTACACTAAAAATGACAAAAAAATTGTTTTACATCCATCAAAAGAAATGGAGATCAAATGCGCGTAGCAGTAATGACGCAGATAGAGTAGATGTATGTTAGATTGTGTGGCCGTCAACCTTCGATCAGAGATCCATAATGATCTGGGCATGTTCATCACGTGACAAAGCCCAAAGCATATTGAGCATTCTCGCATGCATTCTCATTTAGTTTAAAAGCGTAATTACCTTCATTGTACGTGTGTGATTAGTGGAGACAATGAGCCTTGATCATAATCCTTGACATGTGTAAAATTAGGAGAAGATTTCACTAATTCTTGGATTATTTACAATAGAGCTCAAGGTGTGCTTATATTGAGCACATACATGATAAACATAGAAAGAGATCAAGCAGACTATGGAAAGAGATAATGATGGAATATTCTAATCTAATCTACTTACTAATTAAGTCTAGCTGTCTATTCTAGTGGGTTGCCTCATTAACAAACTTGTCTAATCTCCCACAAGAAGATCTAACGGTGAGATCTACACCTAATCCAACGGTGGATCTCACATATTCTAACAACATGAAAGCTAAATAACCTAAAACGTAGGTAATGGAGGAGAAAAGATATAGTCACTATGTGTGTTGCTCTGTATATCCTGCAAGTATCAGATAAAACTTGAAATCCATAGCATCCGAGTGAACAGATCACAATTCGAATCTTCAATATTTGAGTTAAGTACCATGCAAGCAAATCAGAAGCCAAAAAAAAAAAAAAAAGTAAAAAAAAGACCAAGTAGAAAAGTGGAAAGGCCACAATCATGTTTTGATAATAGGCACAAATTCAGCTTGGCCCGTATGCTTTAACCTCACAACTTTTTGAGAATTGTAACAGCAGGTTAAGCATACAGGACAAGGTGAGTTCACCCCCAATTATGAAAATTATCCTAATTGTTGGATGGATGGATCTTTCCCTGTTAAATTGGGGCGTGTCAAGCCTTGTTTAATCGAAAAGCTTAACCTTTGATTTTGTATCTTACGGATGTCATATTTGTGGGACCAAGTTCATGTGTGTGACCGCATGATGATCTACAAGATCAACCGTCCCGATTGCACATTCCTGTCCATGTGGGGCCCAAAACTTGACTGTTATGATTGGTGCCCACAGTGACTGTTTAGTTACTGAAACACTCTTAATAAAGCATTGTAGCAATCTTTTAGTTGTGTCCAGTGTCACCATAAGAAAATAAATGATTGCCACAAGACTTCCTCGTATATACCATAATGAATAGACAATTACCTAGAGAGTAACGGTGTCAATTTTGGCTCGGGCTCGGAAGCTCGCTCGAGCTCGGCTCGAAAAAAGCTCGGCTCTAGCTCGGCTCGAATCCTTAACGAGCCGAGCCCGAGTTAGGCCAGGCTCGGCTCGGCTCAGCTCGTTAAAGCTCGTTAAGAATTTAATATATTTAAATATATATTATATATTAATATATACATTAAAAGGGTTGTCCATGGAGTGAAAGGGGGGGGGAATATGTCACGTCATTTTTGGAACCCCATTTGTTACTAGTACCACCCCCCATAGTGTAAAAAAAGTAGTCAAATTACACTAGTAGGGCTGTCCAGGGAAGATGAGGGGTGTGAACATAATATAACCCGAGCTCGGTAAGGCTCGCGAGCCTGGCCGAGCCTGACCGAGCCGAGCCTGGTTCGAGCCCGAGCCTGAGCCGAGCCTCACTTGTGAGCTTAACGAGCCGAACCGAGCCTGACCAAGCTCGGCTCGGCTCGTTTACACCCCTACTAGAGAGCCATGTTCTCTGTTAAGGACTTTTCATCAAATAAGTATTCCCTTGTAATGGTGTTTACCATTATGCTGATTCTTACACCCCCTTGTTTTGGTATGATACGCCCTCCAAATTCTATGATTATGTACAAATAGTATAGTTACCACATAATACAGGGGATGATATTCGCACCCCTTCCTTTTAAATTGCTATCCCTCTCTGTTAGTCGTTAACATCTAATAACTAGGAATTGAAACAACAATGCAGAATAGTTTAAAATAAAAGGAGGGGTGCGAATATCAATTCCCTAGATAATAATTTATGCCAATGAAATGCTAAGAAACTAGAAAGAGCTGTTAGGATCCAACTTCCCACATGTTGTAGTAAAAGGTTACAACCCTCAATCCTTCATGTGGGCATTTTGCTTCTCACAAATGTGAAGACCCACAAAGTATCCCATCGCCCACTGGAAAGAATAGCAGTATTGAAAACAACTTTCAAAACCAATGGCAAAACAAAGCAGAAGCACTGACTGTAACTAGTAAATGAAGACTGAGGAAAACAAAGCATGGAGCAACGAATGGTAGATGATGGAGAGAAGATGTATTCATGCACTTGACAGTCTTGTTACATTTCCCATACAACAGAAGCAAAAAAACAGACAAAAAGCCACAGTAGCAGAAGCAGATAACAATGACAAGAGAGGAGGGGGGTTGAACTGTTTAAGTTGCCATGTTATGAATCAATGCAAGGACTGACTTTAGCATAGAAAAGAAGCCACCCCGCATCCCATGGCAATGGTGAAGTACAGTTAGACAGGTTTCTTTTACAGACCTACCTGTTCTCTTCTGCTCTTCTCAAGGTGCTCTGCCTAACAAGGAAGAACAATAGTAGTATAAATAGATCAGAATCTGGACTTGGAGAACATAGGCATCTGCTTGTTTATAATATAAGTACATACTTATAGTTAAGGAATCTAGTTCAGTAATAGTAGAAACTTGATATGGAAATTCCAGTCATAGACCTTGATGGGCTTGACGGCACGAAGAGGGGAGAAACCATGGTGCTTCTGCAAGAGGCCTGTGAAAAGTGGGGATTTTTTCAGGTATTTAGGAAGTTGCTGATTTATGTATAGAAGGAATGATTTGCAATTATAGTGAAAGTTCCATTCTCAGTAAACCTTATCACCATCCAATCCGAAAATTGGACGGTGATAAGAGGTACCACTTGATTGCCCCATGACCCAGAAAGTAGAAGCCAAGTGAAACCAACTTCTCATAAACATCCTATTTTTTATTAGTACAGTGATGAGATTCACTGAGCAAAGTTTCACTGTAAGTATTTCACATCAGATAATTCCCCTATTGTAATATGATCATATCATTCATGGGTGAGTAATATTTACAGGTTGCAAACCATGGAGTGGATGAAGGATTGATGGAGAAGCTCAAGGGACTAGTTAACTTGCACTACAAGGAGCGCATGAAGGAAAGGTTCTACAAGTCGGAGATGGCCAAAGGCTTCTTAGAAGAGTGCCCAAAGCCGTGGACTGCCTCAGATGTGGACTGGGAAAGCACATTCTCCGTGCGTTATCTGCCTACATCCAACATCGATGACTTAACAAGCCTCACAGAAAAATTGCGGTAACTAGTGTCACTGGAATCATAATTAAAAGTACTAATGCCAATAGGTTATGAGTTACGACTTACGACTTACGACTAACAAACATCATATGCATTTTCAGGGAAGCAATACAAGAGTACATTAAGCAAGTGATTAAACTGGCAGAGAGGCTGTTAGAACTCATGTCTGAGAATCTGGGGCTAGAGAAGGGATACTTGAAGAACAAATTCTTGGGAGATGATGGAAGGCCTTATGTGGGGACCAAGTTGGCAAAGTACCCAGAGTGTCCTCAACCGGAGCTGGTGAAGGGACTCCGATCACATACTGATGCTGGTGGAATCATCCTCCTGCTCCAAGATGATCAGGTGCCGGGTCTTCAATTCCTCAAGGACGAGGAATGGGCGGACATACCAGCAACCCCTTCTTTGGGAGGCAAGAGCACCATCTTTGTAAACACGGGTGACCAGTTGGAGGTGCTAAGCAATGGTAGGTACAAGAGCGCTTTGCATCGTGTCCTTGCCAATAAGGAGGGGAGCAGGCTATCTATTGCTACCTTCTACAACCCTGCAGCTGAAGCCCTTATTTCCCCAGCTCCTGACCTTCTATATCCTGACAGCTTCCGTTTCCAAGACTACCTCAATTTGTATGCCACTACTAAGTTCTCAGACAAGGGCCCCAGGTTCCAAGCCATGAAGAAGATGTCTCCTTCTAGTTCTTCTCTTCTTGTCTAAAGAAAAGTATAAATCTTTGAAGGTCGCATTCCCAATCAAATGAACTAAACAGTAATGACGCAAGATAGAGAAGATGTGTTGTTTTTTGGTGTGTTTCGTGGTTCTCTGAAGTACTCAAGTGACAGTTATGTTTCTGTGTTAGTAGGCCGCATTCCTAATCAAATGGACTAACTGTAATGATGCAAGATAGAGTAGATGCGCATTGTTTTTTGGTGTGTGTAATCGTTCTCTAAATTACTAAAGTGACAGTTATGTTTCTTCTTGTTATCCCTTTAAGAACTCTTATAAATGTACTCCAACTCCTTGTTGTACCCCGATGATGAGGATGTAATAAACATGATGCTTGGACTTGTTTTACCTTTTCTGCATCAACTTATTTTTTTATAATAGCAATTCTTACTGTATTAAACACGTTTCTTTCTTCTTCTTCTTTTTTTTTTTGAAAAAGATCACAAATTACATTAAAAACTGAGATTAAAAGTGCACGTCAAAGGGTAGAAGATACCCAGAATACAAGTCTCTAGTAGCGCCCGATTTGGCCAAGCGATGGGCCAAAGCACTAGCACTCCTGGGAACAAGGATTAAAAAATGGAAAAAATCTGATCATGTCTCTGCTGACGTCGATGTACCTGGGAACAAGGCCTTGGGGCAATTCACGTCCCAAGTTAGTAATCTCTAAACCTTCAGATTTTTCCAAGAGTCCTCTTTGTTCCACAAACTACCTCTTTCCTTGTCTAGTTTCTTACATTTAATATCTTTAATGAAGGCATCATAAGTTTCAACTGTGACATACAGATAGCTGCCCACCCAAAGCCCCTCATCAAGAGCAGCCTAAAACAATTATGGAACTTCTGCCGTCAGCACACATTACGTTTCATGCAGGTACTACATGAGATAAACATCAGGATCAAGCACATCACCGGATCCCTAAGAAAAGTTACAATCCCATGTTTGGCTTCTCTCCTATTCATACTGACTCGAGTGTCGAAGAGCCTATCCGGAGCTACCACTCCGGGTTGGTCTTCTGACCTTGTGCGCTCCTGCGCAGGATAACTCTTGAGTCAACCGCTGGGAGCCGCCGGATCAGCTCTTCTGTCACTGTCATATCTGTTACCAATTTTGGGCCTAACATAGAGTGCTTATGCTTTTGCAACCAAAGGGAAGCCTCTCCTTCTAGACATGGGGAGTTGAGAAAAATTTCTAGGAGGGAAACCCAATCTTCCATGATTCCGTCCCGCCCTTTCTCTCCAAAACAGATGTGCCCAAATTATTTTTTTCTCATCTTTCGCTCATATTTCATATACCAAGAAAGAAACAAACAAGATAGGCGTTTTGGGATGATCCTAATACTCATATACATTATAGAGATGAAGAGTTTGGATCATCCAATGTAGTGAGCCCCGCTGTTTTAACCCAGAATTTATCTAAGAACCCGAGGTAACACCAAATTTTATTGATAGAAATAACAAAAGTACAAAAGCAAGACTTGCCTTCGAAACCTAAACAAAATATTAAAGAACCCACACCACCATATAAAGTACTTATCTAACTTGAACATTAGTAATACATAGCGCTAATCAATTCTAACCGCCCTTCTCGTGTCTCTTGGTAGATCCATGATCCATCAAGTTCCAAAAGATTTCATTAAGCCTGATAGAACAAGCATGATTAGCAAATGAATATGCAGCACAATTTCCTTCTCTGTACTTGCTTTTATAATTGAATTTTTGTGAGGTAAAAATAGCAGTAGAGCTTAAAGATGAAAGGTATTTTCATGAGGTAAAAATAGCAGTAAAGCTTAAAGAAATGTATTTTTAAGATACAAAACAATTAAAAGAACGGATTTGCTAGCCAATTTCGCGGAAGGCCATTTTGCGGCTGGCTTTTGCATGTGAGAACAGCCACATCAGATGAATTAAATGCATAAGACAAAATATGCCCAGAAGTCCACATATGGGGTTGTTCTCACATGTAACAGCCAGGTGCGAAATGGTTTTCTATGAAATTGCCTAGCAGTCCCATATATATATATATATAAAGCCAAGCTCTCCTGCATTTCAAATCAGATTGTCCGTCGGAAAGTCATAGGCCTTATGGTACACACTTAGGCGTCAGGGTTAAAGGAAGGAAGAGAAGAAACTAGAGAGATAGATAAAAACGAAAAGTGGGAAAACAATATTTGAGTGGTTTTGAGTAGGGTTTTTGAATGTTACAAAAATACCCCTCATGAATAGACTAATAAATGAAAATATGAGGAGTATTTTTGTACATTGGCACCCTCCATTCAGATCTAGAACAGTCCATCAGATTCAGTGGCCATGACTGGGTCACAATTCGAGATAGCTCTAAACCTTAGGATATGGATCCAATGGGCACGGCTCAGATATACCCTTTGTGCCCAAATCATGTCAATTAATGTTCGGATCCTTTAGACCCATTGGACCATTAGGAATTTTATAGAGTTGGAATAATGTTTTACACGTTTACCTGATAGTACTGAGTCGTCTTCTCCTTTATCGCCGTCGTAACACTTGAAACCATGCCACAATTCCTAATCCTACTCCATAGCCCAATCCCATCGGTATGAACGACCATTCCCTATTTGATCGTGAAGCCACATCTTCAGAAGATGGCGATGGTGATGGCTCTAGCACTTTGCTATTTTCACATTTCCTTGACAACGGAGTCCCACATAAACCGGGGTTTCCTTCAAAGGATGAATTCTCAAATGTAGAAAATTGGCGGTCTTGAGGTATTCTTCCCACAAGGAAGTTCTTTGAGAGGTCCAACACTGAGAGGAATGTAAGACTTGTCAGTTCCTGAGGAATCTCCCCTGAAAGCTTATTCCGAGATAGGTCTAATGACTCGAGCTGCGATAAATTCCCAAATGATTTAGGAATCTGTCCCGTAAAATTGTTGCCTGACATGTTGAGCATGTGGAGAAAGTTTAGTTCCCCAATTGCTTCAGGAATGTCCCCATGGAATTGGTTCTGGGAGAGATCCAGGGATTTGAAGACCGTTAGGATCTTCGGTAGTTCCATATTTTGCCCTTTGTTAGTCACCGTGGTTGTAAATTGATAGTACATGTCGTTTTCTACGTCACTAGATCCAAAGTAGTATCCTGTATATGCAAATCCAAATCCAAGGATATGGTTATCATCCTCATTTATCGTTGTAGTCATTAATTTCCAGCTCTTGAAGAATTCCGAAGGTAAATTCCCCGTGAAACCGTTGGAAGATAGGTCAATGATTTGCAGCATTTGGAAGGCGTAATTGGTTCTGTCATCTCCAATAGGGCCATAGAATCTATTGTTTCGTAGAATAAGAACAGCCAAAGTGGACATATTCCATAACCAGGAAGGGAAGGTATCGCTTATCATATTGTTTCCAAGGTCTAAAACCTGTAGCTCCCTACACTTGCCCAGAGAAGTTGGCACATGCCCTTCTAATTGGTTTTCATTCAGGTTGAGTATTCGTAGATTACAGCTGTCTGCAAAAGTTTGAGGAATTGTGCCACTGAAGAAGTTTCCCCCTAGATTCAGTACATTGAGTTCAACAGGGGGTCCAACCAAACACTGCGGAATTGAGCCATTCAAGCCGTTGTTAGAAAGATCAAGGTCTGCCAATAGTTTGGCATCGCAGAATGATGTAGGGATTTCTCCTGTAAGATTATTTCGCGAGAGTGAAAAGAAGAAGCCAGTGGTGATGTAAGAACCAATGTCAGATGGGATGACAGATGTGAAATTGTTGTTCGAGTAATCGAGAATGAGAGTGTTGGGTGGTGGCAGTGGAATTGACCCTTGTAGCATGTTGGAATGGAGGTCCAGAACTTCTAACTGAGTTGAGGAAATATTGTACGGCTCAATACCTGTCAGCATGTTGTGAGAGAGATTCAAAGAGAAATTTGAGATATTCCATATCCATGTGGGTATTTCACCACGGATTTTGTTGTTTGAAAGGTCTAGATAAGCCAATTGATTCTGATTTCTCAGGAAATACGGGAATTCGCTTAGGTTGCAAGAACCCAACTTTAGTTCCCAAAACTGTGGAAAGAAGGAAGAATTGTCCACGCCAATGTCGATTGACAGGCTATTTCCTGAAAGATCAAGACTCAAAAGTTTCTTGTGATTCCCGTACATGGTGAGATTCCCGTACATGCCGTTGAAGTTGTTGGAAGAAAGCCGGAGTTGTTCAAGCCTTGGGAGTTGAAGGAGCGACATTGGAATAGGGCCTTGAAGCTTATTGTTGCTCAAATCGACACTCTCCAGCAATGAAGAGGATGCATTAGGGAACTCGCTAAGTTGACCCGTGAAATGATTATAATCAAGGTATACCTCCATGATTTTCTCCAACTGAGGTAGAAACGGGAGCTCGCCGCTGAAACTGTTGTATGAAAGCTTCAAATGAACAAGTTGTGTAAGGTTTGCCAGCCATGACGCAGAACCCGTGAAATTATTAAAGGACAGGTTCAAGTAAACGAGTTGTGTAAGATTTGCCAGCCATGACGTAGAACCCACGAAATTATTAGAGGACAGGTCCAAGTAAACGAGTTGTATAAGATTTGCCAGCCATGACGTAGAACCCATGAAATTATTAAAGGACAGGTCCAAGTGAACGAGTTGTGTAAGATTCTCCAGTGTATATGGGATCGATCCAGAGAGATTGCAGTAACCTAGCTGCAATTTGACCAACGACTTGAGATTTCCAATCGAAACAGGTAATTCCCCAGATAATTGTGTTTGTGTAAACACCAAAACTTGAAAAGCTGAGTCCTTAGAAAATTCTGGCAAATAGACTGAGAGGAGTAGATTGAACGATATGTCAAGGGTCTGTAACTTGTGCAGATTGAAAATGCTTGCAGGGAATTCCCCCCTCAGTCCGCAAAAACTGAGATCGAGGGTGACTAAAGAAGAAAAGTTTGCCAAGAAAGAAAGTTGGTGACCTTGCGCTTGCGCTGAGGTGTCTACTCTAGAGAGAGAAAGTTCCTTCAAATTTGACAGGTTTTGAATGAGCTGTTTCAGGTTTGGGGCTTGGAGCTGCTTGCTGAAACTCGAAAGATCAAGAGAAATCAAGTTCTTCATACGTGAGATTTCCACTGGAATTTGGCCTATGAAACCCGAATATGAAAGATTGAGGTGGGTCAGTTTCGAGAGGTGGTCAAGCCCTGAAGGGATAGGAATGGAATTGAATTTGTTGTGAGAGAGATTGAGAATTCTGAGATTGGAAAGGCGGATGAGAGCGGTGGAATTGATTGTGCCATTAATGGAGAGCCTACTGAGGTCGAGGCCAATCACGTGAACCCCGGATTCGTCGCACGTGACTCCTTCCCAATTGCAGCAATCCGTCCCCCATTTCCAATTCCAAGACACTGCTACCTGCAGTCCTGAATCAGTAGAAATATCAAATCCCTTCTTCAATTGGAGCAACGAAGCACTCTCATCATCGTTGCATTTGCCTGAAACCCCAAATTCAGAGATTTGAGAGTGGAAGAGAAGGAAGGAGAGAAGGGGGAGTAGCAGAAATCTCATAATTGCAGGAGATTTGGTTGTACAAAACGATGATCCCATGAAGAAAGCATTGCGGGAGAGAGGTTGTTACTAAGTAGGAGGAGAAAAGGTGGGATGAACCATTGAATATTGATGGTGGGTCTAAGTTAGGGCTGCAACTCGAGCCGGGTTTTACCCGACCCGAAAATAGCCTGGGTTGGGTTCAGGTTTCATGGGTTTCGGGTCGAGCCGGGTTGAGCATTCAAAAGCCCGCATGAATCTCGGGTCGAGCCGGGTTTGAAGGGGCCCAACCCGACCCGACCCGAGTTACATAAGTTATAGTATGTACATTTTTTTCTATTGTTAGTTAAAAGTTAAAAGTGAAAACCCACACACCCACTGTTATTGTGTGTGAGTGTAATTTCTGCTTCTATGAGTTGAGTTGATTCAAGTGTTTGATTCAGCATTGTTTGATTGTAATTACAGCATTGTTTGATTACAGCATTGTTTGATTACAACATTGTTTGATTCAAGTGTAATGTGAGTGTAATTACATCATTGTTTGATTCAAGTGTAATGTGAGTGTAATTTCTGCTTCTATGAGTTGAGTTGAGTTGCCTTGCCAAACAAGAATTTTCCTTAAAAAATTGCGTCAACGTGAAAAAACCCGACCCGACCCGAGATTTATCATGGGTAGGGCCGGGTTTGGGAATCATGGGTTTTCCGAAAAAAAACCCGACCCGACCCGACCCGAGATATTTCTCGGGTAGGGTTGGGTTCTCCAAAACCCGACCCGCCCGACCCGTGTTGCAGCCCTACTCTAAGTCCAACAAGAGCATCTTCCGAGTAAACACCCACTTTAAATTGATTGGATACAAGACTCTTTGGTCATGAGGCTGTGTAGAAAAAAAATCATCAAGACCTTTGCTTGTGGGCCACCATGTGGACTTACGAAGACTTATCCATAGTCTATCACCTAGAAGACTTACGAGGGTTAAGCAAACGTGTGGAATCAACTAGTTGCTTTTAGGACTTTAGGTTTGATAAAATCCAACGAAAAGTCCCATGGCCTCTTCTCAGTTCTCACAGCTTTTATGGAACTGTATTAATATTTGACAGCTGTTTAAATAAGGGAGATGATTTTTTCGCCCCCCTTACGATTATGCGCCCCCTGTTAACATTGAATCAAAAAGCTTAACCGTTGATTTTTGCAGTTTGTATCTTACGTATGGGATATTCGTTGGACCAGGATCATGTGCCAACAACTGTCCCGATTGAGCATTCCTGTCCATGTGGGGCCGCAGAATTGACTGTTGCCTGTTGGGATTGATACCCACAGTGACCGTCCAGTTACCCAAACACTAGTAATAAAGCATTGTAACAAGCTTTTTGGGTGTCACCATATAACCTTATAAATCCTGATAGATACCATAATGATTAAACAATTACCTACTTTTATTCCGTTGTTCCGGCATTTATCATTAACCTGGATTTTGCGTCCCCTATAGTTACCACATAATACAGGGAATGATATTCTCACCCCTTTCTTTGCAAATTGGTATACTTGAAACAGCCGTCCAGAAAACGTTTAAAAGGAAGAGGGGTGCGAATATCAATTCCCTATATAATATCTTAGGACAATGACAATGTTAAGAAACTGGTGAGAGCTGTTAGGATCCAACTTCCCACACGTTGTAGTAAAGGTTAAAACCCTCAATCCTTCATGTGAGCATTTTACTTCACACTAATTTGAAGACCCACCCATGATCCATCGCCCACTGGAAAGAATAGCAGTATTGATAACAGCTTTCAAAACCAATGGCAAAACAAAGCAGAAGCACTGACTGTAACTGGTAAATGAAGACTGAGGAAAACAAAGTGTTAGGTCTAAAATTGGTAACAGGTTATGGTAGGGCCAGAAGGGCTGATCTGGGCCTGGATCTATGCCTGAAGGGCTGATCTGGGCCTGAAAGGGCCTGAAAGGGCTGATAGAGTCCTGCGCTGTTAGGGCCGGAAGGGCTGATCTGGGCCTGAAGGGCTGATCTGTGCCTGAAGGGCTGATCTGGGCCTGAAGGGCTGGTCTGTGCCTGAAGGGCTGATCTGGGCCTGAAAGGCTGATCTTTGCCTGAAGGGCTGATCTGGACCTGAAGGGCTGATCTGGAGTCCTGCGTTGTACAAGGGCACAGACAAGAAGACAAAGGGTCAGAAGACCAACCCGGAGTGGTGCTCCGGACAGGCGCTTCGACACTCAAGTCAGTATGAGCAGGAGTGCAGAGCAATGTCAGAGCAAAAGCTTAGGGTTTTGATTTCAGATCCCTCACCTTAGCACAAGTGAAGGCTATTTATAGTGATTCTGAGCCACCTGTCTAGGACAGGTGGTAGTTCTAAGCCACCTGTCCAGGACAGGTGGTGGCCTCTGTATGGACCAGGTCTCATACCTAGGAAGAGTAGGTGGAAGTCCCTGATTGGTCCAGGTGTCACACCTAGCAGGGACAGGTGTTGGCTTTGCAGCGGTCCCTGTGAGGGCCACATGTCAACATCCAATTGGTTGCTGAGTTCGGACCTCATCAGTGCTGAGTTCGGATCCATCAGTGCTGAGTCTGGACCCATCAGTGCTGAGTCCGGACCCCATCAGTTGCCCCCTGGTTCTCCGAGTCGTGACAGCGGCTAGGGGAAGCAAAAAGAGGGTTAAAGCAGCATCTGGCCGGCCTTGAGGCCTCTGGGCAGCTGAGGCCGGCCTCAGGCATGGGCCAGAAAAAACCGCGGCGGCCAGGGGCCTCTGGGCGGCCTGGTCTGAAGGAGCACGGCCGGGCAGGAGCCCCTGTGCAATCCAGTCTGACCGAAATTTGAACCAGAAGTCTGGCCGGCCAAACTTCCTGAGCGTCGTGTCCGGGCAGATCTCCTGGACGGGGCGGCTAGGCAGGACAGGTCTTCTGTCGCCTAGTGAGTGCGCCGTATCCTGTCCGGCTTCGGCTAAGCCTTCTGGGCGGCTAGGCCGGGCAGAATTTGCACTGGAGGTCTGTCCGTCTAAGCCTTCTGGGCGGCTCGGCCGGGCAGAATTTGCACTGGAGGTCTGTCCGTCCGAGCCTTCTGGGCGGCTCGGCCGGGCAGAAGTTGCACTGGAGGTCTGTCCGGTCGAGCCCTTCTGGGCGGCTCGGCCGGGCAGAATTTTGTCTTCTAGTGAACGCGTCATATCCTGTCCGGCTCTAGCGAACGCGTCATATCCTGTCCGGCTAAGCCTTCTGGGCGGCTAGGCCGGGCAGGTCTTTTGTCGCGTAGCGGTCGCGTCATATCCTGTTCGGCTTCGGCTAAGGCGTTGGACGGCCAGGCCGGACAGATCTTTTGTCTTCTAGCGAACGCGTCATATCCTGTCCGGCTAAGCCTTCTGGGCGGCTAGGCCGGGCAGGTCTTTTGTCGCGTAGCGGTTGCGTCATATCCTGTCCGGCTTCGGCGAAGACGTTGGACGGCCAGGCCGGATAGGTCTTTTGTCTTCTGGCGAACGCGTCATATCCTGTCCGGCTAAGCCTTCTGGGCGGCTAGGCCGGGCAGGTCTTTTGTCTTCTGGCGAATGCGTCATATCCTGTCCGGCTAAGCCTTCTGGGCGGCTATGCCGGGCAGGTCTTTTGTCGCGTTGCGGTTGCGCCATATCCTGTCCGGCTTCGGCAAAGACGTTGGACGGCCAGGCCGGACAGGTCTTTTGTCTTCTGGCGAACGCGTCATATCCTGTCCGGCTAAGCCTTCTGGGCGGCTATGCCGGGCAGGTCTTTTGTCTTCTGGCGAACGCGTCATATCCTGTCCGGCTAAGCCTTCTGGGCGGCTATGCCGGGCAGGTCTTTTGTCGTGTAGCGGTTGCGCCATATCCTGTCCGGCTTCGGCGAAGACGTTGGACGGCCAGGCCGGACAGGTCTTTTGTCTTCTACAGATGACCAGATTTTCTGGTCGGCCTGAGATGACCTCATTTTCTGGTCGGCCTGTGATGACCAGATTTTTTGGTCGGCTTGAGATGACCTCATTTTCTGGTCGGCCTGAGATGACCTCATTTTCTGGTCGGCCTGAGATGACCTCATTTTCTGGTCTGCCCGGCCAGGAGAGTACGGGGGCCAAAAACCACCCACAATGAAATCCAAGTTCTTAAACTGGGGTTAAGGAGCCGCTTGGTTCACTCCGTACTCTAAGTCTGCAAACACTTAGGCTGAGAGCTAAGTCTGCAAACACTTAGAGTCTTTGAGGTGGTTTTCCACTAGGGCAGGTCCACGGTTGGAACTGATCTCCACACCAAATTGGACGCGCCGGAGTGCACCACTGCCGCTCTCTAAGTCTGCAAACACTTAGGCTGAGAGCTAAGTCTGCAAACACTTAGAGTCTTTGAGGTGGTTTTCCACTAGGGCGGGTCCATGGTTGGAACTGATCTCCACACCAAATTGGACGCGCCGGAGTGCACCACTGCCGCTCTCTAAGTCTGCAAACACTTAGGCTGAGAGCTAAGTTTGCAAACACTTAGAGTCTTTGAGGTGGTTTTCCACTAGGGCAGGTCCACGGTTGGAACTGATCTCCACACCAAATTGGACGCGCCGGAGTGCACCACTGCCGCTCTCTAAGTCTGCAAACACTTAGAGTCTTTGAGGTGGTTTTCCACTAGGGCGGGTCCATGGTTGGAACTGATCTCCACACCAAATTGGACGCGCCGGAGTGCACCACTGCCGCTCTCTAAGTCTGCAAACACTTAGGCTGAGAGCTAAGTCTGCAAACACTTAGAGTCTTTGAGGTGGTTTTCCACTAGGGCGGGTCAATGGTTGGAACTGATCTCCACACCAAATTGGACGCGCCGGAGTGCACCACTGCCGCTCTCTAAGTCTGCAAACACTTAGGCTGAGAGCTAAGTCTGCAAACACTTAGAGTCTTTGAGGTGGTTTTCCACTAGGGCGGGTCCATGGTTGGAACTGATCTCCACACCAAATTGGACGCGCCGGAGTGCACCACTGCCGCTCTCTAAGTCTGCAAACACTTAGGCTGAGAGCTAAGTCTGCAAACACTTAGAGTTTGATTGGAGGAGCTGGCATATATTAGTGACTCAAAAGTGAGGGACACAGTTTAGTGATAACTCCACTTTATTTCTTTTTGAAATTTCATTACAGAGATTCTTTACAGGCCTTCAAGCATTGGCTCTGAGGAACTCAACAAGATCCTGCTGCGCGGCCTCTGACAAGGCAGAGCCGATCCGGACAAGCCTCTGGTCGTCATCGCTGTAGAAAGGGATCTGGGCTTCATCCCTTAGATCAAACAGTTCGATTGGCAGAGACTCAGACGCATTCTTCCCTTTCAGTGCCGCTGCATAGCACCGCCTCGACTGGGGCTGATCCCCTCTGATTTCCCCTATACCTCCTGGTGTAGTAAACTTCATCTTCTGATGATAGGCGGAGGGAACAGCTCAGAGGAGATTCTGGCCGGGGTGTCCCAGGATCGCATTGTAGGCCGACTTGGTCCTTACCACCAAGAAGTTCACCATGGCGAAGGACTGGCAGGGCGGCTCCCCGATAAGAACTGGAAGCTCGATCTGCCCTTCAACTTTGACAACTTCTCCGGAGAACCCGAACAGATCAGAGTTGGCCGGCTTCAGACGGTCAGTTCCGATCAGCATCCGCTCGAAGGCGTGATAATAGAGGATGTCTGCGGAGCTCCCGTTGTTGACCAAGATCTTCTTCATTTCCCAGTTCGCCACCAGCATGGTGATGACCAGGGCATCATCATGCGGGAGGACCAGGCCGTCGAGATCTGCATCTGAAAAGAATATCACGTTCTCTAGCCTGGCCTTATTGCTGCAGGTATGGACGGCGTTGACCTGCCGGGCATAAGTCCTGCGGGCTGATGAAGAGGTTCCTCCTGCGGTCGGCCCTCCTGAAATGGTACCAATAACACCATGAGGTTGAGGTTGAGGTACCTGAGGAGGGGGGCTGGCCAGGGCAGGAGCTTGGATGTGGTCGCCCAGAGGTTGAGCGCCCCGGGGGCTTCTGCCTCTGGGCCTCGGCTTGTCCTTGCGCTCTCTTCTGTTGTCATCATTTTTTAAGTACCTTCCGAGGTACCCTCTGCTGATCAGCTGCTCGATCTCCTCCTTCAAATGAAGGCACGCATTGGTGTCGTGACCGTGGTCCTTGTGGAACCTGCAGTACTGGGACATGTTTCTTTTCGCCGACGAGGTCTGCCTCTCCGGCCACCGGATGAAATCCTCTTCCCGAATGGCTGCAAGGATACGTGCTCTGGACGCGGTCAGCCGCGTGTAATGCTCTCTCGGGTGGGGGCTTCTCTCCTTCTTCTGAGATTTATCATCCCTACGCTGCTTGGTAGGGTTCTTCTCCTCAGGCCTTCTCTTGCTAGGAGAGTCCAGGGCGGCGAGAGTTTCCTCCACTGAGATGTACTCCTCCGCCCCGGCCATCAGGTCTGCGAGGGACTGCGGATTGCGCCGGGCCACTGCTCGTCTGAAGTCAGTAGATCGGGCGCCGGCCAGAAGGGCATTCGTGGCCGCGGAGGGATCCAGGTTGGGAACCTGAAGAGCTTCCCTATTAAAGCGACCAACGAACACTTTCAAGGCCTCATCATCTCCCTGTCTGAGGGCCATCAGCGAAGCCGTCGTCTTCCTGGGTCTTCTGCTGCTCATGAAATGGCGGGCCAGGTCATCCCCAAAATCATCAAAATTGTCCACGGACCTGGGCTTAAGCCGCGAGTACCAGTCCCGCGCTGCTCCGGTTAACGTGGTGGGGAATGCCCGGCAAAGGAATCCATCCGACGCCCCGTGGAGGAGCATTGTGGTCCTGAAAGTCTCCAAGTGGTCCACGGGGTCGGTGGTCCCGTCATACTGCGAAATCTGCGGCATCTTCCAGCCCGCGGGGCCCTCCGCGCTGAGCACTCTGTCCGAAAATGGTTGAGTACTTGTGAAGATCCGGGAGGCAGGCCGGCCCTGCTCTCTGGCGAGCTCTTCGATCCGGTGGTCGATCTGCTGGATTCTTCGCAACACCGGGTCCTCTCTTTCCTCAGCCCGGTGGACGGGCCTCTCTCTCCTTGCTGGCGGGCTCATAGACGATCCGGACTGACTGGCCGGACTCCTTCGCCGGTGCCGCAATCCCTCTCCGTGCGTGGCGTCTCTCTTGCTACCATGCTTTTGTACGGAAGGAGATCGTGACCGGTGATGTAGGCGAGGATCGGGGCGCACATGCTTGTCCCGGGAGAGGTGATCTCGTCTTGTAGAGTGACGAGTCTGCTCCCGGGGCGGGGGCGTGTGCTCTCTGCGGGAGCTTCCCCTCCTCTGGGCGGGCTGAGAGGCTTCGGCTGGGTGCTGCTGGAGTGCGGTGGCCGGATTCCTGAACTGCGCAATCACAGCAGTCATTTCTTGGAAAAGGGCCCGCATCTCCCTCGGGGTCGGGGTAGGGTCTGAACGGTCCGAGCGAGTCGGACTGCGCTCCCCTGCCGCCCCGACCTCTATCTGTGAGGCCAATCGCTCGCTTCTTCCTTCGCGGGGGGCTGTAGCCCTGGTCGTCCGGGAGGTTGGCACATACTTTCCGTTTTTCCCTACCATTGCTTGAGTGAGGTTCCGAACAGCTTTTTGTTCCGGGGTCCCACGGATGGCGCCAAATCTGTTAGGTCTAAAATTGGTAACAGGTTATGGTAGGGCCGGAAGGGCTGATCTGGGCCTGAAGGGCTGATCTGGGCCTGAAAGGGCTGATGGAGTCCTGCGCTGTTAGGGCCAGAAAGGCTGATCTGGGCCTGAAGGGCTGATCTGTGCCTGAAGGGCTGATCTGGGCCTGAAGGGCTGATCTGGGCCTGAAGGGCTGGTCTGTGCCTGAAGGGCTGATCTGGACCTGAAGGGCTGATCTGGAGTCCTGCGCTGCACAAGGGCACAGACAAGAAGACAAAGGGTCAGAAGACCAACCCGGAGTGGTGCTCCGGACGGGCGCTTCGACACTCAAGTCAGTATGAGCAGGAGTGCAGAGCAATGTCAGAGCAAAAGCTTAGGGTTTTGATTTCAGATCCCTCACCTTAGCACAAGTGAAGGCTATTTATAGTGATTCTGAGCCACCTGTCTAGGACAGGTGGTAGTTCTAAGCCACCTGTCCAGGACAGGTGGTGGCCTCTGTATGGACCAGGTCTCATACCTAGGAAGAGTAGGTGGAAGTCCCTGATTGGTCCAGGTGTCACACCTAGCAGGGACAGGTGTTGGCTTTGCAGCGGTCCCTATGAGGGCCACATGTCAACATCCAATTGGTTGCTGAGTTCGGACCTCATCAGTGCTGAGTTCGGACCCATCAGTGCTGAGTCTGGACCCATCAGTGCTGAGTCCGGACCCCATCACAAAGCATGGAGCAACGAATAGTAGATGATGGAGAGAAGTTGTAATCATGCACTTGACAGTCTTGTTACATTTCCCATACAACAGAAGCAAAAAAACAGACAAAGAGCCACAGTAGCAGAAGCAGATAACAATGACAAGAGAGGAGGGGGGTTGAACTGTTTAAGTTGCCATGTTATGAATCAATGCAAGGACTGACTTTACCATAGAAAAGAAGCCAACCCGCATCCCATGGCAATGGTGAAGTGCAGTTAGACAGGTTTTTTTTACAGACCTACCTGTTCTCTTCTGCTCTTCTCAAGGTGCTCTGCCTAACAAGGAAGAACAATAGTAGTATAAATAGATCAGAATCTGGACTTGGAGAACAAAGGCATCTGCTAGTTTCTAATATGACTACATGCTTATAGTTAAGGAATCTAGTTCAGTAATAGTAGAAAGTTGATATGGGAATTCCTGTCGTTGACCTTGATGGGCTTGATGGTGAGAAGAGGGGAGGAGAAACCACGGTGCTTCTGCAAGGGGCCTGTGAAAAGTGTGGATTTTTTCAGGAATTTAGGAAGTGGGTGATTTATGTACCGAAGGAATGATTTGCAATTATAGTGAAAGTTCCACTCTTGGTCCGGAGAACCTTACCACCATCTGATCAAAAGATTGGACGGTGATGAGATCATAAGAGGTTTGTCCCACTTGATTCCACCATAATCCAGAGAGTAGAAAGCAAGTGGAACCAACTCCTAATCAACATCCTATCATTGATTATGACAGTGATGAGATTCACTGAGCAAAGTTTCACCACTGTTAAGTATTTCACGCCAGTAAACTACATGTATCATTCATCGGAGAGTGATATTTACAGGTTGCAAACCATGGAGTGGATGAAGGATTGATGGAGAAGCTCAAGGGACTAGTGAACTTGCACTACGAGGAGCGAATGAAGGAAAGCTTCTACAAGTCAGAGATGGCCAAAGGCTTCTTAGAAGAGTGCCCAAAAAGGTGGACTGCCTCAGATGTGGACTGGGAAAGCACATTCTCTGTTAGCTATCTACCAACATCCAACATTGATGACTTAACAAGCCTCACGGAAGAATTGCAGTAAGTATTGTCTATGGAAACATAACTAACAATACTAATCCTAATAGGTTCTGACTAACAAACATCATATGCATTTTCAGGGAAGCAATACAAGAGTACATTAAGCAAGTGATTAAACTGGCAGAGAGGCTGTAAGAACTCATGTCTGAGAATCTGGGGCTAGAGAAGGGATACTTGAAGAAACAATTCTTGGGAGATGATGGAAGGCCTTATGTGGGGGCCAAGTTGGCAAAGTACCCCCAGTGTCCTCAACCAGAGCTGGGGAAGGGACTCCAATCACATACTGACGCTGGTGGGGTCATCCTACTGCTCCAGGATGATCAAGTGCTAGGCCTTCAATTCCTCTAGGATGAGGAATGTGTGGGCATACCAGCAACCCCTTCTTTGGGAGGCAAAAGCACCGTCTTTGTAAACACGGGCGACCAGTTGGAAGTGCTGAGCAATGGTAGGTACAAGAGCACTTTGCACCGCGTCCTTGCCAACAAGGAAGGTAGTAGGCTCTCTATTGCTACCTTCTACAACCCTGCAGCGGATGCCCTTGTTTCTGCTGACGTCGATGTACCTGGCTAAACTCCATGGGCCATCTCGAGTACTCTTGGCTCAAGAAATGACACCAGAGGAGTCCCCTTCCACCGCAAGAGTGCCACCCGTCATGGTGCAAAAGATACTGATGCCCAAGAGGAGCACACACCTCAACCTTGGAAGAGTCCATCAAACAGATCGGCCCTGGAAAAAAATTGACGTCCTCCCCTTGGTCCCTACAAGCACCAACAATGCAAGCTTTGCTGGGCTGCCAACAGAGCAACAGTCAACATTGGGCTTCAAGACATTGGAAGTGGGATTAAGTCATCTAGCAGACACCCTCAATTTAATAATGTTTCCCTTAATGATCATCTTCCCGCTCCTAAGAATGTTGTGTTAAATTCTAGAGATTTCATTAAACTTGGATACTTTACAAAGAGCCCAATGAGTTACTATATAGAGCACTCAAAGGGTTAAACATAGTAAGAGATAAGCATAAACAAGGCAAGAGATAAATATAAAATTCCTACCTACTAAGATTGGCCTAATTGCTAATTTAATTAAGCTACCTAATCTAGCTAGCTTTCCCATTCAACCCACTTGCCTAATCTACACCAAGATAATCCAACGGTCTAGATTTGACAAATCTTAACACGCCCCCTCAAACGTATATTGATTGAAAATCAATATTCGTTTGCTTACAATAAGAATTCCCAAATTGATTACAATAAAATGTCCCCAACACATTTAGTGGGCATAATGCCAAATCTTCTTGTGTAATACACACCACGCAGATGAAGAAGGTCTTGATTGATGCTTCTTGCCAAATGTACGCCAAAGCTGGTTGCCTAAAGGAAGCCACAATGGGCTAGATGTGACTCAAGGCCTCAATGGGCGAGTCTACATAAAACGGGTCACAATGGACCAATGCCACAATGGGCAAAGAGACGGATCGACTTTTGAGAACGATCCACAAAGAAGTTGAAGACTCTCTCAAGCAAACACTCCATAGGTCCGAGGCATATTACCTCAATGGACTGAAGTCACTCAACTGAGTAGAGTATCTACTATTTCAGGCACGCACCCCAAAGGTCCGAGGCATATACCTCAATGGACTGAAGCACCTCAACTGAAATAGTTTGGAAAAAAATGGAACAAAAAGAAGATAGAGAGAAGAACAGCAACTAGTGGCTTAATGACAATGATTATTGGCAAACATCAATAATCATTCGAAACCTTTTAAAAGGAATTAGCTTTTACAAAAGAGGGGTGATGTTATCAAATAAGGGATAAGAATTTCACATAAGACAATTGAGGGTGACAATATCAATTTTAGCAGCTGATGTTTGGATAAAGATGAAGAGGCCGTGCAATCAGATAAATAGAAATAGAAAAGACATGATTTTATAGCTTAAAAAGCTACATAAACCCTTCTCATTCCTAATTCCCACTCGTCATCCCAAAACCCCATGTAGCACATCAAAGAAACTAAACAAATTTTGGCCCCGTGAAGGAAGAAAAAGATGATAAGATAAGCCAAAACGGCTTAGGTTTCAAGGAGCCAGGTTATATGGAGAAGTCAGTTGACACTTTTGGGGTTCAGAAACAGGGCACTGCAGCCATTCCACCAAAGCTCAAAGAAACTGGCGATCATCTGGCCATCAATGTTGGTAAATTGGCTACCGCATTGAAGGTGCTTGATGAAAAGCCTCAAAGAGTCCTCTCTTTTCTACTGGTTATGGAGATTCATATGGTGATGACAGTGGCCCGGCGGACGGCTATATCGGCCGTCCGCCGGAGAACAAAACTCCGTGCGTTGTGAGATCAAAGATCGGTTGGATCGAATTGCTTTGATACCATGTTAACTTACCAACTTCTCCAGAAGCTTAAGCTGTTGGAAAAAGGTGTTATTTATCTTTTATACTTTGACACTCCCTCGCACGTGTGGCCCACTTAGCAAACACGTGGCACATGTGGTCCCACTTTAGGCCAACCATCTCATGTGGATTTTTGCTATCCGGGAGGTTTGAACTCGAGACCTTTGGCTCTGATACCATGTTAAATTCTAGAGATTTCATTAAACTTGGATACTTTACAAAGAGCCCAATGAGTTACTATATAGAGCACTCAAAGGGTTAAACATAGTAAGAGATAAGCATAAACAAGGCAAGAGATAAATATAAAATTCCTACCTACTAAGATTGGCCTAATTGCTAATTTAATTAAGCTACCTAATCTAGCTAGCTTTCCCATTCAACCCACTTGCCTAATCTACACCAAGATAATCCAACGGTCTAGATTTGACAAATCTTAACATGTTGTCCAATGAGTAGCCCCAGAATCAGAGTGAAATACCGCTCCTCAAAAAATTGCATATTACTCTCCCTCCAAATCTCCTACAATATTGCAAATGGAATAAGATTCCAAAGAATCAAACCCATAGAGCCGAGATCTCTATCGTGCCAGCTAAACATCATCTACCTAATCAATTCTGACAAAACCCAACTAATCTCGAACCAATGTTAAACTGGGTCCCAGATGAAAGATGCGGCTTTACGATGAAGGAAAAGGTGATCAATATTTTCATCCTCCATAGAATACAGAAAACACATGTTCACCATCTGAAGGCACTGTTTCTTGAGTATATTTAGCGTATTGAGCTAGCAGAGGATCACAGTCCAACAAAATGCTTGAATTCTAGTGGGCATAAGAAATTCCAAATAGAAAGCCAAGGAAAGGTGCAGAAAGATAAACAAGGAATCTAAATGAAGATTTGGTCGAGAAAGATCCCCGAGACTCGGTGATCCAAATTCAACAGCCCACCTGAAATTGAACAGTCCTAAAAAAACAAAGGTTAGAAAAACAACCCAGTTCGGACCTTTAGATTTTGCTGGAGAAGATGGATTAAGGAATGCATTTCTATCTCCACATTCTCTATGATTATTAACTGTAGTCCTCAAGGTTTCTTCACCAGCTCTAGAGGTCTTCATCAGGGAGACCCGTTATCTCCTTCCCTCTTCACTATTGGAAGCTCTTAGTCTCTTAGTGTGTAAGGTAGAAAGGACTATTTTGATTGAAGGGGTGAACATTAAGAGTGTGGGACCCATCACTCATCTTCAAATTGTAGATGACACTCATCTTTTGCAAAGTCAGTTTTTTTTTCTATTTTTTTATAAAAGCTGACACATTTTATTCCCAGAAAAGATAGATTACATCAAAGGGGACAAGTTGTCCCCAAAAAGAACAGTTACAGAAAAAGAATAAGAATGCCCAACATGGCATTCACAGAAATGGACGATGCTATTGTGCCGAATAAATTAGATATTAAGATTCGCAACCTGAGCAACTTCAAGAGAAATCCTGATAGTTACATCCATCGACTCCAACAGCATGCCATCCTTAGCCAGACGATCCATCATCTCATTTGCCGACTTCTCTTATAACTTGCAAGTTATTTTGAGATGGATCGAGGTGGTTGGTTGTAATGTGGAGCACCCTCCTCTCAAATCTGACTGAAGTGATGGGTTGTTCGATGATCTCTTTATGGATTTCTTGCTTGGGCCTTCCTCTTGGTTTGGGCATCCCATCTGGGTTCTTGTGGAATCCAATCATTGAGAGATCGGAGAAAACACTTCATGGTGTAAAAAATCATTTCTTTCACTGCGTGGGTGGATTACTTTCTTAAGGGGAACTTTGTCCAATTTTCAAGTCTAATTTATGTCCCCTTTTAGAATCCCAATGGGAGTGGCTAGAAAACTTGAAAAGCTTCAAAGGAATTTTATTTGGAAGGCAAAGAGGGTAAGAACCTCAAGCATTTAGCAAATTGGGATCACGTGTGCCTTTCCCAAAAGGAAGAGGGTCTGGGGATTGATAACCTGGTGAGGAAAATTAAATTGCTCCTGGGGAAATGGTTATGGTGTTTTGGAGAGGAGGGGTGGTGGAGGAACATTATTAGGAACAAATACGAGGAAGAAGAAATGCATGGGAGATGGGTAGGTTAGGTAGACTTGTAGAGGTCGAGGTTAGGGGGCATGGAAGCCCATTTTTACTTTGGTCAATGATTTTAATCAAGGCATTAGGTTTAGAGTAGGGAATGGAAAGGAGATGGGGCATTGGAGTGATCTTTAGCTTAGTTTGGATCCTTTTCCCCATAATTTTCTGAGACTCTATGATTGTGAGAAATAAAAATGTCAACGTTTATGAGTGCTACAAATGGGTGGGTGAGGGAGAGAGTGGTTTGGTATTTTGCTATCCTCATCTTATACATTTCATTATAGGCCTCATCTCACTTGGGAGCCCTTACAGTGTATCCTGGTTTACTTAAAACATAAAGATGCCCATGCCTACAAACAAATACAATATAGAGATTCATCTTCTTTCCATTTATTTGATTATTGAATGGTACCTGACCTACTATTTTGAGCATGTGAACAACACCTGCAGGTAAATAACCAGAATTGGGTAGAAAAAATTATGTTTAAGTACGGGAATCATAAGACCTCTAGTTTGTGAAGATGCTAATATCCAGATGAAGACCATGAATCCCAGAGTCCCTGGTGATATTTACACTCACATCCAGGACAAGCCTGAAAACTTTTACTAAGTTAACATATCAACCAAACACATTCATGTAATCATTTATCCTGGATGTTGAACTAATGCAAATTCTAGATAATAACTGATGCAGTTACAATAAAGTACTACCCTAAAAATTTATTAATTTCGAAGAGATTTAAGAGAGCCAAGTCAAGTATGAGCTAGCTTTGCAGCCCCAATTGACCAATGAGACTCAACAAGTTCACTCAGAGGGCAAATACTCTGTGAAACTGGGAACAATGTCTCCATTTGTGCTGTTATGTATAAATTGATATCTTCAAACAGATGAGATGGAACTGTAATATATTGACAAGAAAAGGAGGTCCTGATGAAACTATTATTAGCAATAAGCAAGAATTACAGGTGTTAAGTATTTAACCACCACAAAAACAAACCATGGAACCAAATAAAACAGAGCTGTGATAAAACATAAAAATGCATCAATCTTCAGAGGAGCATACCATTCAAAAAAAAAAAAAAAATCTTCAGAGAAACATGAATGAATGACTCAAATCAAATCAATGAATATGGCATAAGTTACTGGGTACCCAGTTTTGATAATATAGATTTGGTCATGAAAGTATTAGTCCCCTCAGCCACTTTCATAAGTGTAATCTTATGGATCTTTGATAAAGGAGCACATTTGTTCACCAAACATAACAAGAAATTCCCAAACTTCAACGATTTTGAAAATCTACTGGCCATTTCATCAAGCATAGATATGAGACGATCAACTGAATCCGAAGTCAAATAAACATTCTGATTCAAGATATTCTGAAGCAACGTAAACAATGCTTCAGTCCATACCAACACTTCAGATACTAAGCATCGGTGGCATGGAAGGCACATGACTCTCCTTGCCCTTTCTTCCCCACAGAGAAGCTTCTGACAGAATGCCGAAATGTGAGCCGGATGCAAGCATTCCCTAACTATCCTAGTGAGCACATCACACAGTGGGGTGTTGATCCCTTCCTTGTGAAGGACCAAAGGAAACAAGAGCGAGTCCACTGCCGCTCTCTTATGGACATTGCAGTACTCAATTATCGCAGTCACCAGCACTCGAGACGCTGGTTCGTGAAGAATCAACAACTTGGGCAGTATGACTGAGCACAGAACCTCACCTGACCATGGAAATTCTTTAGTCCCACCTGAAAGATGAGTTAACAGAATTGATGCATTCTCATCGTCTGTTTCCCAAGGTTCAGTGAGACCCAGAACTGCTAACCGATCACCCACTTCCAAGTCACGGCAGAGATGGTGTATTTCATTAGCCAGTGATATAGTTTTAGTTGCAGAATCAAATGTCAAGAGCTGGGTTTTAAAAGCAACTGCTCTGTTTTCAATTTCAGGGTCAAGAGTAGCAACACAATTTGATTCAAACCCAATTGGGACAGTCTCAATTTCAGCTGATTGGGTCAAATCTTCTTCTTCATTGTCACTTTTAATGACAGGGATTTCCACTATGCTACCGTCTAAAACATTACTGCATTGGAAATTTGTGCGTAAATCTCTGGGGGAGAGAGGGAGCCAAGGTAGTAGGGAATCCGTGGGGGTAAGACTAGGGAGCCAATTGGGTAATGCCTCAAATTCTTCTTCTTTTTCTTCCTCTTCTTCTTCAGAAGAAGAACTGAGATTGAAATTAAGGATTGAATTGGACTTAGAATTGGATTTCTGGAGCGGGTTTTCGGGAGAGACAGCATCGAGCAGGTTGTGGGCGGCTTTCTGGACCCAGAAATCATGTTGTTCCGATTTCAAAATGTTGGTGGCGAGCAATTGGAGGGTTTGGGAGCAGAATCTCCGGTTCTCGATGGTGAGGAAGGAGATGATGCGAGACTGAATGGAATGTGGGAGTGTCTCTATCAACATGCATCTGGATTAAATAATAATGAGGGTCATGAATGAAAGCAAGGAATGTAGAGAAAGGAAAGAGGAGAGTGATAGTGTTGGTGGTTTACCTCTTCATAACTTGTTTGGGTGATGATGAAGGCGAAGAAGAGGAGAGAGCAATGTTTGAAGGTTTGATGAGGTGAGAGAGGAAAGAGGAAGATTGGTGCTTCTGCTTCTGCAACCAGAGGGAAGCCTCTCCTTCTGGACATGGGGAGTTGAGAAAAATTTCTAGGAGGGAAACCCAATCTTCCATGATTCTGTCCCGCCCTTTCTCTCCAAAACAGATGTGCCCAATTTTGTTGGTGCCCAATTTTGTTTTTTCATATACAAAGAAAGACACAAACGAGATAGGCGTTTTTGTTCGCGGTGACTTCTTAATTTTTTATGTTATGTGCTCATGGAGTCTAGTAACAACTTCACTTCATAGGGTAATCCAAACCGTTCATTTGTTGTGGCACAATGGAAATAGGCCGTACCCAGTAAATCATAATCCTCGGTGCATATATATAGAATTTATAAAGTTTTTTTTTTTTTTTTTTTTTGAGATTTAACCGATTGTATTTATATTCCAACCATATATACATAAAGGCGGGACCAGGAGTCCCAGATAGCTAAAACATAAGATGGCCTAGGAAGTGACATCAGGCCCCCAAAATATTCCTCTATCCCATAACATTACCCATTCCAACCATTAAGTACCTTCTTCATTATCTACCTCGTATGCTATTCGTAAAGAGACCACCAAAAAATTCCTATGTTCTTAAAAATCTGAAAACTAAGCAAGACCACCCTTTTTCCACATAAAAGTTCCTGAGAAAACCACAAGGAGTTTCTCCTCTAGGAAGGGCACTTCTCCAACTCCTCCAAAAGGTGCTGGATTTGATAGTCCGGCATGTCTGTGCGGGGGTCATCTGGTTCCATTTCCTTAAGGCCATGACTCTTTCTACTGGCAATCGTTTCTTCCACCAGTCGAATTCCCACCACCTTATAAAATTGAACAATGTTTTACCTCAAAGTATCGATACGTCCTCTCCTTTGTCTCCATCGTAACACTTGAAACCATGCGACAATTCCTAATCCTACTCCATATCCCAATCCCATTGATAATAATGGCCATTCCCTCTCTGATCGCGAAGCCACTTCTTCAGAAGATGGCGATGGTGGAGGCTGTAGCACTTTGCTATTTTCACATTTCCTTGACAACGGAGTCTCACATAATCAGGGGTTTCCTCGAGGTATTCTTCCCACAAGGAAGTTATGCGAGAGGTCCAACACTGAGAGGAATGTTAGACTTGTCAGTTGTTGAGGAATTTTCCTTGAAAGCTTGTTCCTAGATAGGTCTAATGACTCGAGCTACGATAAATTCGCAAGTGATTTAGAAATCTGTCCCGCAAAATTGTTGCCTGACATGTTGAGCACGTGGAGAAAGTTTAGCTCCCCAATTGCTTCAGGAATGTCCCCATGGAATTGGTTGTGGGAGAGATCCAGGGATCTGAAGACCATTAGGATCTTCGGTAGTTTCATATTTTGCACCTTTGTTAGTCACCATGGCCGTAACTTGATAGTAATGGTTGGATTCTATAAATGAAAATCCAAAGTTGTATTCTAGAAATCCAAATCCAAGGATTTGGTTATCGTCCTCATTTACCATTGTAGTCATTGATTTCCAGCTCTTGAAGACTTCCGAAGGTAAATTCCCCATGAAACCGTTGGAAGATTTGCGGCATTTGGAAGGCGTAATTGGTTTTGTCATCTCCAATAAGGCCATAGAATCTATTGTTTCGTAGAACATGAACAGCCAAGTTGGATATATTCCATAACCAGGAAGGGAAGGTATCACTTATCATACTGTTTCCGAGGTCTAAAACCTGTAGCTCCCTACACTTGCCCAAAGATCCTGGCACCTGCCCTTCTAATTGGTTTTCATTAAGGTTGAGTATTCGTAGATTACATCTGTCTGCAAAAGTCTGAGGAATTGTGTCACTGAAGAAGTTTCCCCTTAGATTCAGTACATCGAGGTAAACAGAGGTTTCAACCAAACACTGCGGAATTGAGCCATTCAAGCTGTTGTTAGAAAGATCAAGGCCTTCCAAATACAAGGTATCGCAGAAGGATGGAGGGATTTCTCCTGTAAGATTATTTCGTGAGAGTGAAAAGAAGATCATGGAGGTGAGGTAAGAGCCAATGTTAGATGGGATGACAGATGTGAAATTGTTGTTCGAGTGATCGAGAATGTAAGTGTTGGGTGGTGGCAATGGAATTGACCCTTGTAGCATGTTGGAATGGAGGTCGAGAAAGTTCAACTGAGTTGAGGATGTAAGTGTTCGATAGAATATGAACACCGGCAACGGATCTTAGCGATTCAACATTGAGAAAATCACATGTAACAATATGGAATAAATTGAAATGAGAAAAAGACATACCGGAAGCCATGAATCTTATTTTTCTTTCTCTTAAGGTTTCTCTTTGCTACACAATAGTCGGTGATGGGGACCGGTTTCCTTTCTCTTCAAGCGTGGATTCTCAAAGTTTGGAAACAAATTCGTTGTGTGCAAATAGGACTCAAGAGTACTTTTTATAAGCGTTTGTGGGAAGAGATGCGACTCCTCATCGCGCCGATCCCTCTCCCCAAACGTCTCTTTACGTTTATACATTTTCACATAAAGTCTTTTCATTAATGACTTTTCATAAAAGTAATTAACTAACCAAATGATCTTGACTGTCGATCTTGCAAAAGCCACATCCACCATTAGGATTATTTCCTAACATTCTCCCACTTGGCTAGCAAGATCTTTGAGCCAAACATAAGGATCATAACTTAAAATTAGTTAGATAATAAAGTCAACATTCCGTTTAGCAAAAACTACCAACAATAAACCATGTAACCATTGGGTCACCAACTCTACCCAATAGCCTACCCCATGATTATATTATTAGTAATTCTTACTAACATGAATGTAAAAGCATACATGCATAAGATGTAAACATGGTCCAAAATAGTCTACAGACATTCTATCTCTTACTCACAATCCATTTACGTAATGTGCACAAAATGGAGCGGTAGAAAATAATATATATCAGAATCATAAAATAAAATGTGATCACAACAGTGTATCTCAATACCTAATGCAGACTCCCACTGTCATAGGCTATCAAAAGTGTCAACCAACCTTATGCGCGCTACATGCTCTCTGAAGAGCTTTGGTGACAAGCCCTCAGTCAAAGGATTTGCCAACATAAGTGCGGTGCTTATGTAATCTTCAGATACACACTGATTCTGAACTTCCTCACGACAATATGTCAATACATTGACCACATTACTTGATTTGTCGTTCTTGGAATTGTAAAACCGCAGCGGAATTATCACAATACATTCTCAGTAACTTGTCGACTATCAACAAGATAAAACCCTGAGATAAAATTCTGCGACTTCAAGGCATAGTACAAGGCCTTGAAGTACACAATAAACTCCGTACCCAAGGTGGAAGCAACTGAGTGTCAATTTGACATTCTTCCACGATTTAGGACTTTCTGCAAAATATATTATAGCAGAACTCTAGGTGTTCCGACAACAGTCGGAATTAGATTAACCAATCACACTAGGGTTATCTCATTTACTTTATGTGAGCATTAAACCTTTAGTCCCTTACAGACAATATATAACATTTTGGCAAATTTCCAATGATCCATACACAAATAACATTGGTACTTTCTAAATTTGCCCACCATATAGGTTATACACAGATAGGTGCAGATTTAATTATTCAATAGACCCCAATTGCGGAACTATTATGGAACCTCTTTATCTACTCCTATAATGAATCGATCCTGGGACCTTGGAACTGACTGAATATATCACCCTTAACTATAGGAACACTACAAATTGAGTAATTTATCCATGTTCAATACTTAGGACTTTACCAAGATAGACTTTCTGCAATCTCAGCAATCCTCGAGTCCCAACTAGGTGAATCTAAACTCCTATTATGTAGGATGCTTCACCTGAATTCTTTTGTATGAATATCATTGAACATGGCTAAGTACTACTAGCAAGTAGTATACCATCAACACATAACACGAGGAAAATAATATTACTCCTCCGACCTTAAGATATATCCATTATCTTGTGACAATTCCTTAAAACTTAACATAGAGAATACTTGATGAAACTTTATGTACAATTGTCGAGAAGTCTGCTCTAAACCTTAAGCAGAATCTCTAAGTCTACAGACTATGTGCCTCTTTCCTTAGCCTCAAGGATTGTTCGGTAGTTGTCACCACCAAAACATCTATAATGTGGGTTGTTAACTTATATGTGTCTTTTAATGTTCCAATGAGCATTGGTACCACCTTATCTTGGATCACCAGTACCGGTACTACAATCTGGTTCTCCTTAAAGGTGATTTTACTAAAGACACTACACTCCCACTAAGGTCACCATCCTTTAGAAGTCTTGGCACATTTAATCCCGACAATATACGTACTATGGGTCAATCAACAGAACCTAAAACCCTTAAATACTTTAACATAATCTATGAAATTGCAACTTATGGTCATAGAGCTTAATCACTATATTCGTGGGTTATAAACTTTTGCCTCATGTAAACAACCCAAAGTTGCATGTTTCCCAATTTCAGCTTCCTTATGACCTATAAATCTTAAAGGGTCTTAGGCACAGCCTTACTTGGATCACAAAATACATGGGTGTTTTAAGAGTTTTAACCCACAATCTTAGGCAACAGAGAGTTGCATAAATGACCCTTATTGTTTTGATCGTTTATGTCAAGTTAATTCTCGACTCTTACCTTATAGATCACAAACAAAGATAGGGCCTCTACTTTTGATTAGAGAGACACATTTAAATATGGCTAGAAAATTTAACCAAAAGGGTAACACCTTCCGGCACCAACTGTCAGAGTCCAAAGATCCAAGATGTCATTGTGAATGACCTTTAGTAGATCAATACTCTTGGTAACACCCTAAACCGATTAATCTTTGTATATTTCTCCTTCAATGTACCCCGTATCATTGTTTAAATCGGTAAAATCAAGTGAATCTAGAATTCTTCTTTCACCCAACTATCCTCAGATATGTGGTTAAAAAACTTAACCTACTGATTGGATAAGTTCTTGTTCACGCGATTTCATTTATTTCTAACAATACTGATTATCTTATTCTAATGCAAGGTAGGCCAAGTCTGACCTTGAGAGAAGTGCAATCCAAGTCAATAAGGATTGCCCTGAAGAGAACCAAAATCACTAAATGGGAAATGAAAAACTAGAGAGAATCCATTATACTTCCAAACCTTGATTCATAGCCAAAGGAATCAAGTTTTTCTAGAATAAGATTTCTAGTTCATATGAAACCAAAATTTCAGAAAAGAGTGGCGAGTAATAATGGATTCAACAGCCACCTTTATTCTATTTTCCGATATAATGGTATACTCTCCTCTACTAAGCACCTAACTCGCACCAAGACCTCACATAGAATTCTAAATGTACAATAAGGTTCTGAATCTAAAGCCTTTCAAAGTGTGCTCAAAACTACAACTTTGGTAAATATACTTTAAGGTTATCAAAACACATCATAAGGGTATTTACAAGTGCTTCCAATGATCCTCTAAAATATTCACTAACTACATTCAAGAATTCAAGAACTCCTTTGCATTTTCGAGTCTTAAAAATATCTCGAATTGCATAAAAAATGGAGGTCTACCATTACTAATAGAGTGATACTAACATTGAACTCCCACTATTCATAAGCATCTTTTAGATGTGGGTTTAGTGAGCCTGTCATTCAATGATACATAGTCTAGCCTTTTGTAGTCTTGAATTATGCAGAACTATTCCATCACTTGCTAAGGTTTCTGACCCACTAAAGTACTCAACATAATCGGTATCTAGAAAAGACACTAAGATACCAACAACTTCAATGTCACAGACACAGACTTGCAGTTCCAAACATGCTCACTTCTTATAACACATATTCAGTCCAGAAATGGAGTTTAATTAACTCAATCCACGATTTTAATCAATCCAACTGAAAAGAATGACTAAAATGTATAAAATCATGATGATACATAAGTGTGCTTCTAATTAGATACCATATGTGCCATCGTGGGTCGTCCATTGGACCGTGCCATGATGCAGAATTGGTTTCTAGTTTAGAAAACACAATACCATGATTATGAAAAGACACCGGTGTATCACCGTGGTCGTCCGTTGGGCCGTGCCACGGCACACAATTGGTTCTCACATACAATACTCAATCAATCTATCTTAAGGGAAAATTAGTTAGATTGCCCAGAATCACAAAAAAAAACACAAAAATGTGACCCCGACGAAACATCAGACGTGTCATTGTGCGTCGTCCGTTGGGCCGTGCCACAACACACAAACGATTTTCAATTCAGGAAATCACAATACTGTGATTCTGGAGAGACACCAGGCGTGTCACCGTGGGCCGTCCGTTGGGCCGTGCCACAGCACACAATTGGCTCTCCCATGAGACCAACTAGGGCATGATAACCCTATACTTGAGGCGCACATCACCGTTGGGCAGAAGTATAACCCCAAACCAGGTTGCCCAGGCCTAGCCCTCTCACACCGCCTATTTGTGCAAAACAACAGTCATCCGTTGGGCTAAGTGTTGCTCTTGGACAAATAGTCGCAATTGAAAGTGGTTCATAGTCCATAAATGTGTCATTGTATGCGACACTGTTCTCAAAATTAACCACGTAACCTTAAGCGATTTCGTTTCCCAGTTGGAATCGCAGTTCTTTGTTCATTCATTTAGTGACCAATCATAACAAGATATAGTTCAATTTCAACTAAAAATAATGAACAACGTAATAAACTTGTGTATACAAAACCAACTTTCAAGTTCCATGATCAAACATAATTCAATGTTTTAGGATTTGAAAATACACACTATCAGTTTATTATAACCATACGTTTGGGTTTTAAGCATATCTGGCATGAACTAATGTAGTCACATATATGATTTCAACTAATCATTTTAACCCTTAAGTTATATGCAAAACATAAAGCATATAAACAACATATAGGGGTGCTTAAGTTAAGAATTAGAAACCAAAGGTGTTCATTGACTGAGTTTTAATCATTAAATAACATCAAAACTTTACATAACTGGTTCTCCATGGCATTTAGTTAATTCTTCAAGAGTTTGAAATCAAAATTAAACTCAAGGCCCACTTTAAAAAACTCAAAAGTTATAAAATTACACTGGAATTTTAAAATCCAGACTCCAAACACCAAAACAGACCTTGGAAACGGGTTCATAATGGTCTAAAATCATAGGAATGGTCTAACCCAAGTCCAAAACCCCAAAATATTTGACTTAAAATCAAACTTACAAAACCAAAAGTCTTGATTTTACACTGTAACTATATCATACAGTGCTTAAATACCAAAAATGACCTCAAAAATAGGTCCAAAACGATCTGTAACCTTAGGAACCAATCTAATCCGAGCCCAAAACTCCAAAACTTTTGACTCAAAACCAAATTTATAAAGTCAAAAATGTTAAAAATACACTATAAGTGTATTATACAGTGCTCAAATGGCAAAATGGATAGCAAAAATGATTTCAAAGGGTTGCAAAACGTTCGGAACCAGTTTTACTTGGGCTAAAACCCTAAAATATTTGACTCAAAAACCAAGTTGAAAAATCAAAAGTTTTTGAATTTACACTATACCTATATGATACAGATGCCAAATGCCAAAACTGACCCAAAAAATGGATTCAAAATGGTGCAAAACCTCCAGAACCACTATAATCTGGCCAAAAATCTCACAAAAATGGGCCAAACCGAGTCAAACACAGATTTGGGCCGTTTAGGCCTATGGGCCGGTTCAGGTCAGGTTGGGCCATGCGGTCTGGTGGGCTTAGAGGGTCTTCTGGGCCCTTTTTAATTGAAAAGCCCGTCGCGGATCCTTTAAGGGCCCGCGCGGCCCGGTTCGGCCCGCCAAGCCCGACACTATTCATCGTCTTCTTCATTAAAATAGTGAAAATTCCAGCAAAATCCGAAAAAACACTCAAAGTTCGATTTATTATTGCGGCTTCGTTTGAAGTCCGATTGAAGCTCACAATACGCCGTTGGACTCGTCTCTCAACAAACTTCGCAACCATGCCGGAAAATCTCCGGTTGGACAAGACGGTCGCCGGCGGCACACTATTTTCCGGCAAGGTCCAAAACTTCCCCAAAAGTTAAAATTTTCATCTTTAAATCACCGCCAAACGCAATCCAGGCATCGGATCGACGAACCGTTTGTTGCGTTGGATTCATGGGAACACAAGCAACGTTTCACTGCCATTTAATCATCGATCCGACTCCAAAATTGATGGCGGCACTCAAAATACAAGTTTTTACAAACCCTATTTCAATTACTTTTAATGCGATTTTCTCGCCATTTTCTCGCCGGAACCGTGGCTCTGATACCACGTGTTAGTGTTCGATAGAATATGAACACCGGCAACGGATCTTAGCGATTCAACATTGAGAAAATCACATGTAACAATATGGAATAAATTGAAATGAGAAAAAGACATACCGGAAGCCATGAATCTTATTTTTCTTTCTCTTAAGGTTTCTCTTTGCTACACAATAGTCGGTGATGGGGACCGGTTTCCTTTCTCTTCAAGCGTGGATTCTCAAAGTTTGGAAACAAATTCGTTGTGTGCAAATAGGACTCAAGAGTACTTTTTATAAGCGTTTGTGGGAAGAGATGCGACTCCTCATCGCGCCGATCCCTCTCCCCAAACGTCTCTTTACGTTTATACCTTTTCACATAAAGTCTTTTCATTAATGACTTTTCATAAAAGTAATTAACTAACCAAATGATCTTGACTGTCGATCTTGCAAAAGCCACATCCACCATTAGGATTATTTCCTAACAGAGGAAATATTGTACGGCTCAATACCTGTCAGCATGTTGTGAGAGAGATTCAAAGACGAATCTGGTATATTCCATATCCATGTGGGTATTTCACCACAGATTTTGTTGTTTGAAAGGTCTAGATGATCCAAATGATTTTGGTTTCTCAGGAAATACGGGAATTCGCTTAGGTTGCAAGAACCCAACCCCAATTCTTGAAACTGTGGAAAGAAGGAAGAATTGTCCACGCCAATGTCGACTGACAGGCTATTTCCTGAAAGATCAAGACTCAAAAGGTTCTTGAGATTCCTGAACATGGTGAATTGGATGGTGCCGTTGAAGTTGTGGGAAGAAAGGCTGAGGGCTTTAAGCCTTGGGAGTTGGAGGAATGACCTTGGAATAGGGCCTTGAAGCTTATTGTTGCTCAAATCGACTTCCTCCAGCAATGAAGAGGATGCATTAGGGAATTCACTGAGTTGTCCATAGAGTTGGTTGTCTCTGAGTTGTAACTTATGTATTGATGGAAGCGTGAACAGAGATGGCGGGATCACCCCATTGAGTGAATTGCCCGATAAGGAGAGGATTGAAAGACTCGGAAGCCCATCACCATAAGACCAAGGGATTGCACCAATGAAATGATTATATGCAAGGTACACCTCCATGATTTTCTCCGACTGATGTAGAGACGGGACCTTGCCGCTAAAATCATTTGCTGAAAGATCCAAAACAGCAAGTTGTGTAAGGTTTGCCAGCCATGCAGGAGAACCCCTGAAATTATTGAAGGAGAGGTCCAAGCAAACGAGTTGGGTATGCTTTGCCAGTGTATATGAGAACTCGCCGCTGAAACTATTTAATGATAGGTCAATATAAACAAGTTGGGTAAGGCTTGTTAGTGATGGAAGAGAACCTCTAAAATTGTTCCAGGAGAGGTCCAAGTAAAGGAGTTGTGTAAGATTCTCCAGTGTATATGGGATTGATCCAGAGAGATTGCACTCACTTAGCTGCAATTTGACCAACGACTTGAGATTTCCAATCGAAACAGGTAATCCCCAGATAATTTTGTTTTTTTAAGCACCAAAACTTGAAAAGCTAAGTCCTTAGAAAATTCTGGCAAATAGACTGAGAGGAGTAGATTGTACGATATGTCAAGGGTCTGTAACTTGTGCAGATTGAAAATATTTGCTGGGAATTCTCCCTGCAATCCGCAACCACTGAGATTGAGGGTGACCAAAGAAGAAAAGTTTGCCAAGAAAGAAAGGTCACGACGTTGCGCCGAGGTGTTTACGCCAGAGAGAGAGAGAGAGAGAGAGTTCCTTTAAATTTGACAGGTTTTGAATGAGCTGTTTTAGGTTTGGGTTTTGGAGTTTGACTAAAGGAGAGGTAGTGAGGTCGTAATCCTCTGGGTCGATAGAGATGAAATCCCTCGAAAGATCAAGAGAAATCAAGCTCTTCATACGTGACATTTCCATTGGAATTTGGCCTGTGAAACCCGAATATGAAAGATTGAGATGGGTCAGTTTCGAGAGTTGGTCTTTTGACCAACTCTTTTTTCATGTCGGTGACATGAAAAGAAGTAATCTTTTGACTCATGAAAAGAAATAATACTTGTAACCTCTTCTGACTCGTGCATGATAGTGCTGACTAGGGTGCATTGTCATGCAATGCGGTTATTAGAGAAATGATCGATGCAAATCTTTTCGTGAAAGAAATGATCCCGCCCACCCTGGTGCATTGTATTATCATGTAGCAGACCTAAGGTGGAACAACGCTTCTAAGCCATTCAATGACCAACAATGCTTCTAACCTATTATCATGTACACACTGACATGTAAATTGATCTAAGCCATTCATGTAGTAGACCTTGCGTTTTTTATAATTCAATGACCAACAATGCTTCTAATTGAGTGACACTAAGCTAAGTATTCCATCAAAATTCATAAAAAAAAATACAAAATATGTATGTATAAGTTCAGTGACCTATATAGACACTTGAGGCATGCTTAAAATGATTGATTTTTAGGGCTATAAGCAACCTAATGTGGAACCTACCTAGTGAATAGTTCATCGCAGCAATCGAGCTATATGCCCCACGTGCATGATAGGAGTATAGGACTAGGGTGCATTGTATTACCATGCATCTTGGTCCCTATCATGACAAATAAGGCTGACCATGATTGATCTAAGTCATTCCTGTACACCTCACCTTAGATGATTCAATGACAAAAATCGTTCTAATTGGGTGATCCTAACCATTACCTTCATATAATTTTTGGAGGTATCCAAATAGGGCCCAAGACTCTTAAGGTCCTATTTGGGTATGCTGTCCTGGCTTTATTGGCCGGGTCATGTCTCCAGTGCGGTTAGCTCAAAGCAAACCCAAGCTCAGAATACACTAGCATAAGTTAATATCAAAGGCTTTTGGTCTTATTATGTTGGCATTCGTATGGATTGCCCCATGTTCAATCGGAGCTGTTTATGAATTTATAGCTCCAATTTACAAATAGGATGGCCTTCTCTTCACAGGAAATTACGCCCCCATTTGTGAATTGGATAAGAACAAGCCAAAGATGTTCTTATCCCGGGCATTTGGCATCCTACACCTGCGCTAACTGAACTCATCATCATAACAAGGCAAGGCATGCAAACACAGTACAGAAGCTTTAATTTACATGAGTAGAAAATCAAGCTTCAAGCCTCTGTAGTAAAACTAGTAGCCACTTCTAGGTATGACTTCATTTATTTGTCACTATATAACTAACCAACTGCTATTACATCATGCTTGGTGTATGTATGTCTTGGTGAAGACCATCCCTAATGAAATCCAAAACGATAGAAGCTAATTCAATTTGATGCGAAGAGTAGCCATGGTTGGCTCCTTCTATAATATGCAGTTTATGGTTCGCTATGCGCTTGGCAAACTCTGAAGCATCTTCCACTGGTACAATTTCATCTACTGAGCCATGAACAGTCAAGACCCTGCTCCACATAATGTCAGTTAAAAAAAACATGGAAAAATCAAACAAAACCACAATGAGAAACATAAACGCCAGTTGGTTAACTAGGAGCCTGATGAGTAGGCCAACTTAACAATGAATATAAAAACTTGCAACCTTTGGCCATTAATCAATTGAAGTAGAATCTCGTATCTTGAAGACAGAAAATAATCATGGCACAGTCATACAAAATAATCTACGCAAGAGGAAAAAGAAAGATGCATATAGGCATGAACAGAGGACTAATATGTGCACCAGAATTTCTGTCCAGACATGAGAAATGAGAATCAAACAGCAAGAGTTTGCTTACCACTACTGAGTTCATAATTACACTTACTGTAGTTATATATGGACATAAAGAGGAGATAGGGACATTGATGCAATTACAGACCAGCAGTTGGAAACTGAGTTAAAAAAAGAGCCGTGGGAATTCCGTCAAACATGAAAGAAACTCATCAAGTAACATAGGATTCTAGTTTAGGCGAACTGAATTTTAAGAAACAGCTTTCTACTTCTATATGAGATCTTTTTTTTGAAAACTGACAATTTTATTGAATATTGGCTGGGACAAATTGTCCCCTCCATATTACAAAAATGGATCCAAGATCCAAGAACACTCCTTTAAGGAATTACAAAGGTCTAACAACTATCATTTCCTCCCTTAAGACTCCTACTTTAGCTAATCCATCCGCCTCCTCATTTGCCGATTTCCGCCGGTGCTCAATTCTAGTGTTCAGCAACCTTATAAGATCAAGAATTTTCGCTATCACATCCTAAAGGCGCTAGGGCCCTTTTAAAGTACCCGAAGCCCAGCCCACCGCATTTGTCGAGTCCCCTTCTACTATTAAAGGTCCCAGATTATTCTCGTATGCCCATCGCAAACCAAAAAGAAGAGCCTTGATTTCCCCTCATTTGCATCACAAATCCCGGCTGGACCCGAGAAAGACATAATAGTAATTTGTTTATCGTCCCTGATTAAGCCCCCAATTCCTACCCTCCCCGGGTTTCCTATCGAGCTCCCGTCGAAATTGAGTTTGAACCACCCACTTGGTGGAGCCATCCATTTTGGTGTAGTTTTAATTCGGATCGCTCTATCCCAAATGATAGCCCACCAATTTCTTATCAAGTCCCCCACCCCATTGGGTAATTTCTTTTTATTCTTGGCCCATGCAATAAGTTCTACCTTGATATTCGTCACCAATCGCCCCAAAGATACACTATGATCTTCAAAGATGCGCCTGCTTCGTTCCTTCCATATGTTCCAGACAATAGCGTAGGGGAAGGTGGCCCATAATAAGTTACCTATTTCCCCAAATGGCCCGCCTCGCCAGTAGATCAGGAGCGAACTAATTGAACTTGGGCAGACCCAGTTCATTCCAAAAGCGCCAATTGCCCTCACCCATAATTGATAAGAGAAGGGTCAGTGCAGCATCAGATGATCCAAAGTTTCTTCGTCTTGGTAACAGAGGACACAAATGTTGTGCATGCCTGGGCATCATGCCTCGTGTAAACAAATCATAGTTAAAACATTTAGGCATGCACAGCATCAAAAGAGGGAAAAGAAGAAAACAAATCAGGGATCATGGACGTTTTTATTTTTTCTTTTAATATGAGAGTGTGAAGTTTGAACCTCTGACCTAGTTATACCCTTGGATATATCATCACTGGGGGGAATGCTCAATTTCAAGGAACAAATCTTTGATTCTTCAACAAATGCTGTGAACCTCCATAGAAAATCATCTTTTTTATTTCACTCATTACAATGTGTGAAGAAGCATAAAAATACCATGTCAACTGTAAGAAATTAAGGCATAATAATATGCTATGGTGTAACACCAAAAGAGTTATCTGCAAGAAAATAATAGATGTCTGTGTAACTTTGTAAAAATACCAACCATATCCACTATAAAACGAACCAAGATAGACTAGTACAGGTTTGACATAAAAGAGGTCTCAGAATATTGTTGTACACCATTTTCAACGGGCCTTTGCAAAGCATCATGAAAGTCACAACCCAAGGTTTTGTCCATTTTTCTTGTGCTTCACTGTGTAATGTTGTAGCAATGAGGCTTTATTAATATGTTACACAGAGAGTCAACAACTGGGTCAGATACCCTTGTTAGATCCATGAAAGGGAGAGATGGTTGCAATGGACAATTGGGACTTGAGATACCATGGAGACTCAACTACTGGGTAACATAATCCATGGAAGGGAGAAATTGGTCGCAAGAAACACCAGGGATTTGACACAATATTGGTATGATTTCTTGTGTAAAGACCAAAATACAAGAGAAATTTCTCCACAATGATGACTCAATGTGAAGCTATTTTGCTTGACATCCCAAGTCTCACCAGTAACAACTGTGTAAACGGGAAATATTGAATGGAGACGTTTTCCAGATGATGGGCTATGGATTGTCATAGGGTTGGAGAAGACTCCCAAGGCTACTCCAGAGAACAAGTTGTGAGAACCACTGATTATTTGCCTTGGCGGATAAAAGTATTAAAGAAAATGTATTCTAACCTGCAGTCTTTGTCAATTGAATGGCAAGCTGCATGAATATCAGTAGTTAGGCGATCCATCAGACTTTCTTCAGTCACACGATACTCAACTTTTCCTACAATACAATCAGATGTTAATAATACAAAAAGAAAAAAGAAAGCTGCAACAGGTAATTATGAAGGAAACAAGAGTCTCTTCAAGTGCAAATCAGCCAAGAAATAAAAACAAATCTAGGAAAGATAAGGCAATGCATACTTACTGAAATACACCTTAAGAGAACTTTGTGCAAAAACTAAATCAATTTAGAGACCTAAGAAAACAAACAGAAGACTGCAGAGGATGCATATAATTTGTTGCTGGTTCGTTGAGGGATACTACTGATCAGAGATCTTGTAAGCAAATAACAGGAAAAACGAAGGCTGTACAGTAGCATGCAAGGGCATTACAATGATGACCGTGATATTAAAACCTGAATAAAAAACACCTATAAAGAAGCTGATTGCTGCATTGCCATTTAAAAAAAAAACTTATTGCTGCATATGAAGGTAGGAATCACGACATAAAAGGTTGACACTATTGAATAAAATTATGAGTCTATATGAAGAGGCCAAGCCCTTAGTTGCAGGATTCTTCAACCCAAGGCCGCTCTTGCTATGGGACCTGCACCCACTTCCTAACCTCTATAAATTTTACAAATTAAGCAGCCTTTTTAACTCTATAATTTTACAAATTAAAATATTCCAAGTTTCTACAAATGCAACCATTAAATTAGTCAAATTCTACAACAAATCACAACTAGACACTGATTAGAACACAATACAAGGCTGACTCATTCCCTAATAACTGTAGAAGAATGAAGAATAGAGGGGTTTTCTGGGATGGGGCCATGGGGACCATATCTTTGTAATGTCACAAGATAGAGAGTGAGTGTTTTTTTTTTTATTATTCTATGAAAGGACATGGGGACCATCTCGTTGTAATGTCACAAGATAAAGAGTGAGTGTTTTTTCTATTCTATTCTATGAAAGGGGCAAAGTTTTCATTGTGTTCATTCTGAACACTTAAGTCACATAAGTCGCATCACTCAAGTTTGGGACTAAAGTGACATGCCCCATCTTCGTGATTTGGGTTTTTGTGGGTTTTTACCACGAAAGAAATACAATAAGATTCGTGTGTTGGGTTTCTTTCAACCATACACACACTTTTTCCTCTATCCTTCCCTTCTCTATCTTCTTCCCTCCTTTTGCATATCTTGCCTTCTCTCTTCTAATCTTGTGTTCTCTTATTTTGATTAATTAACCTTGAATTATTGAATTTATAAATCTCCCTCTCAAGGTGGAGCATAAAATCACACATGCCTGACTTGCTAATAATATCATGCAGACAAGCTTGAACTGTATCCTTAATGAATATATCAACCAACTAAGATGCAGATTGAACAAATGGAGTGGAGATGGTCTGGGAAGACACTTTCTCATGAACAAAGTGACAGTCCACCTCTAAGTGCTTAGTCCTCTCATAGAAAACATGATTACATGCAATATGTATAACTGACTTGATAATCACAATGAAGCTTCATAGGAGAAACATCAACACCCATATCTGTGAGGAGAACGGAGACACATTAGCTCATATATAGCGTGATGCATTGGCCGATATTCATCTTAAGTTGAAGAATGAGGAATAAAAAATTGTTTCTTATTCTTCCACACCACCAAATTACCAACAACAATCATGCAATATCCACTGGTAGATCTCCTATCATCTGATGAGATGGACCAATCAGCATCACAGTACTCTCGAACATTCAATGGCCATGATTCTGATGCATAATTCCTTTACTTGGTGATCCTTTCAAATACTTTAGAATGTGAATAACAGCCTCATAATGATGAGTACATGGTTTATGCATGAATTGACTTACCCCACAGCATAAGTAATGTCTGGATGTGTGATAGTCAATAAATAAGTTTTCCAACCAATCGTTGATAGCATGTAATGTCTCAAACGATTTGAAATCTATCCATGATCCTGATGATTCAGCATGTGGCTCCTTTCCTATTTCAACACACTATCGTGACTTGCACAATCATCATCTGTAAGAAAGTTATCTAAATATATTCAAACCTAAAAAAAACTGACTGGGATCCTTATTGAAGAGAAAACAGAGCTCTCATGTCAAAAGCGACTCGCACGAGACCACTGACTAGTAGACATGTGACATCATGTGGTTAGGCTAATAATAAGAAGATAAAGTCATAATGACAGGCTTGTTTTCCTCATCCTTTTTAGGATGTATCCAGGTTGATAATTGGGAGGAATGTGTGAGCCCTTATTTGCTACATCATATATTACTTAGACCCCCATATCCGCTAGATTGGACCAGCCCAAACTCATATATTACATATGCAACCAATTGGGGACCAAGACGATGGACACATCCAATAAATCCAAGTCATGAATTGATAACAACGTGGAAGAGACTACAATGGGTACATGGTATACCGGTCAAACCCATCGAAATACGAAGAGCACAGAAGGGTCAGTCTAGCCAACATCTAGGTTGTAAACTTGTAATGCAATGCAAAAGGCTAAATCATGCACATGTTGGATACAAGAAAAGTACTACCTGTTTTGTCCTTGACATCAATAAATCCATCTTTCTTAATTCTTTTCATAAAGTCTTTACCCAAACGATCTTCAATTCCTCTTTCTAGATCAAAGCGGCCAGAGATATTGACAACAGTATGAATATCATGATATACAGAAGCATAAAGAATCACCACATCTCCTCCTGCAATAACCTTTTTCAGTAATAAAAGTACTTCACAAATCACAAGAACATACATTTCACTAGCAAAATGAAATTTCTAAACTAGAACCGCCAAATAAAGGCATATGATGCTTGGAAAATAGAAGCAATGTGGCATAAAACAAATGCCATAACGAAATATAACACTAGATCTACCATTAGACAAGCAAATTGCAAACAAAATAAATGACCAAAACTAGAACTAAAAGTGAAGGAAAATAATTTATTATAGGCCGAAATACACATGAAAAACGCAAGCATACTGCCTGCGTATCAGAAATCATTTAGCTTCAGTAACCTACAATATAACGGTTGTGTTCCTCACATGGGAAGAAGCTTCAGTCGTTGGTGCAGGAACAATGCCTCAAGAAGTCCATTAGCAAGGTATAATTAGAGAGGTCTAACACTAATAAATCAAGGTCATTCTACCAGCTTCAATCCTTCCCTAAAAAAAACTTAAAAGAAACGAAATTGAGTGCCATAATGCCATCTGATTATCAAAGCCATATACTGAATATTTCAGATAAATATGATTTAAACAATGCTGTCTCCCTTCTGTCCAGTTGCTAGCCTCTTGTCCATATACATGGCATGCGTACGATGATCAGGGCTGCTGATCTTGTGGAATACGCTATGTCCTTGGTGACTGGCAAGCATATTGAAACTGATATTTAAAACCTTGCCTAATACATGGCCCAGGAGGCCAAGTACAGGATTTGAAAAGAAAAAAACTCGTTTCATTCACAGATATATATGATACACCAAGTTCCAATCTAATTTCTAAAAAATTAAACTCATTTTAATATATTTGACCAAATAATTTTGACCCAGAGACCTTATTCATGTCTTATTGATATACATGAATTTTTTCTATACCATGCTACTTTCTAGGACTAACCCTCAATTCTAGATCATTTTTTAAGGGCAAAAGCTTGATGGAGGTTTTAGATTGCCGAGTAAATTATGATTTTGACCATAAAATTGTCAATAAAGTCATTGCATTGTCAATCCAAAATGTAGATCGTGGATGAACCTGAAGACCATAGAAGGCTTTGTTTCATTTGACCAGCTGGCCTCAAAATCTTAAACATCTTCAAAGGTAAATTTATATAAATTCAAATAAAAACTGTCCCACCTTTACTATGCCCAACAATAGCACTTATTTCACGCTTCCCCTCTGAATAATATTGGACCACAGCACGTAAATCACCAACCTCTCTTTTATAGTTACCATACTCAAATGAACCTTCACTTTCCCTGGAAAGCACAAGATTGTCACTTCCAACATATTTAGTTGAATCCCAATTCAAGGAAAAAAAAAAAATTTAGCTGAATCAATATAGAATGAAATGCAGTCTCAAATGCCGACAATTACCTAATCTATAAAGAAAGTTGAAAGAAATAATAAACTATTGCACATGAAGGCGAACCATAGAAAAGATCCATGCTATCATGCGCTTGTAGCCTAATAGCAGCATGTCAGACACTGTTGGCATTGTCTTGGACACTTCTGAAACAATTGTAATATCATAAATGAACTCATTGACTGTAGGGAAAATTGAAAATATCTACTACCTACCAAATTATAGAAGGACAATGGCAGTTCAACGTCAGAGCATATATGATGCTTTTAACTTTAAGGCATGACTCTTTGTTATTTGATGCAAATGGGATCTGAACAAGTAATTGATAATATTCTCAAATTTTCCAAACAAGAAAATGGCCAAATTTTTGCTGAAGCCCTAAGAACATTTACTTAAATTGATAGATTAAGGGTGTCCAGATTAGGAGAGAGAGAGAGAGAAAGGAAGGGCTTGATGTGGTTCTCAAACCTAAGACTTGGAAAATGTGAGGAATCCTAATAGTGAAACTTGGATTCAACTCAGGATTTTCATCAAAAGATTCTCAAACAGTTTACGTTGTAAAAATTCAAGTGAGTTTATTGGGTGTCGCCAAGATTTTCAACTACCTAATTTTTCTAGGGTTTCAAAAAAATAGCGACCAAAAAATTCATACGGGCTCTCAATCGAGTCATTGACTGCTAAGTACTCCAAGTAATCATATTTTTAGACTTTGACCCTATCTTTGTAAGTTGGTGCCAAATAGAAATAATGAGTCTTAATTCTTAAATGATAGTGTGTTATAGTCAACTCACTCATAAAGAACAGAAACAGCTCACTTCGAGTCATTTAACATAGGAAATACTGAGGTCAAGTGTTTTTACAATGCAAATATATGATATTAAAAAGTGGACTTTCTCAAATTGCACGTACCAACTGTTCTGAAACTTCCATAGCCTTATCACCAGGACAGTGAAAGGCATGTAGGCCACCCACAGGCATAAGAGATCACAAATGATTTTGGCAAACAGAGTATCAAATGCCAACTTTTATTGGAGATTAACAAATGACACCGAGGAATCTTTCTACTTGAAGATGAGATGGAAAACCTCTTTATACACATAGGACAGACGCCAATGTGAAGGCAGATTTCCTCATTCAAGGTGGTGTTGGGCGTCGAAGTTTGATTGTTAACAAACATTATCTATTGGTCAGCGAACATTATCTTTCTTTGTATCTATGTTTGTTTTGCATATTTTCCTGCCCCATAACTATCTCGATCATGTATTCCTGTATCTTTTGTGATGTCTTTAATAATATTCAATTTGACGTCATTCAAAATAAAAGAAGCAAGATATGCAGTCCAAACTAAATAAAGAATTTTGAAAGTTTTATATCCAAATGACCCCGCAATGGCGGGAGCCTCGTGCACTGGGCCGCCCTTTTTTTATATCCAAATGACCAAAAGATAAAGTGATAACCACACAAAACGTTTTCTGAAGAAACAAGTGATAAGCATAGAAAATGTATTCTGAAGAAACCTTTACTATTATTTTCCATCTTCCATTAAAATTTAGCTTACCCATTTCCAGCAAAATCGAAGCGAATGGCACTGATTCCTTCTGTAGCTAAAGCAGTGGCAAGATTCACCATAGTTTTCTGCTCCTGGAGATAGAAACATATATGGTTGATATATCATTTGTACACAAACCCAATACCATAAAAAAACATTTTACAGATGGAAGGGATATGAAATGATTTAAAGTGATAATTAAAATCAAACTGCCACTAATGAAATATCTAAAGAACTCAAAATAAAAAAGGGGGACATTTTAAACATTAAAAAACTTCTATGATAGATGCTAAAGCATGTCTTTATTTCCATTAAATTTGATCATAGAGGCAAACCACAAATATCATAGACTGTGGGCAGGGATAGGCTACTCTAGCAAGAACTGGATCAACTTGAAATGGCCAATAAATCACATCATAGAATGGAACTCTTTGAGATTGACTAGACTTGGACAAAGAATGACAACTGATATATGATTTTGGATGTTCCTGTTTTTGTTTTTGTTTTTTTGAGTGGCAAAGAAGAGTATTTTTTTTTTTTGAAGGTAAGCTGGGATTGAAATCTTGAAGTTCCGACCTCTATGTGGAAGAACAAAGACTTAACCATTGAGCTAGAGGCTCAATCCTTTGGATGTTCCTGGTTTATATACTGACTAACATGCATAATAAATAAGACTCCCAACAACAATGAGAATGACATCCTACTGTAGACACCTCATTTTGTCTTGACTGACCTGACATTAGTCAGAGGTTGTGTGGCAATGATGATCAGCGGTGTTTCCTTGAATGAGTCAAAGCATCTCCTGAACAGAGTCAAAAAACCAAAGGAATAACCATTTTGAAAGCAACCCTAGAGATAACTCCCAAAATAACTTGTATTGTCCCAGGCTTCACGAATTCTTTTATAGCCAAAATTGTCAATTGACAGCATGGACCATCGATATATAGGCTTGCCAATGATTAATGATATGGACCTCTTTATTGACGCCAGAGCCTGTAAGTTGAAGAACTTCAAATATAGAAACCCTCCAAAAAGCCCCTAAAGCCATTCTTTCCACTTGGGATCCTTTCTAAACTTCATTATTGCTAAAATAAACATCTAGGAAGGTTTAAATTCATGCAAAACCCTAGCTTTGATTCCCACCTATTCAAACTTACTAAAAATACAATCTTTTTGTCTAAAATTATTCAAGCCTTTCCAAACCAATTCCAAGCTTGTTTAAACTAGCCTATGCACGAAATTTGGTCCCACATTGCTTCTTCAATTCAATTCTCCAAGCCCTAGACTTTATAAAATGGTTACCAAAACTCAATGGAAGAGAGATTCAAATAACATGAACATCTCCATAGAGATACATGAATGTTCTCCCAAGGAAGGCTATAGAGCTTTGAAGGGACTTCTCTAAGTTCAAATTAGTATTCAAAGGCTTCTCCAGATTGGAAGACTAGGGCAAGCACACGACCTAACACCCTTCTCCTTTCTCCCTTCTCCCTCTGAGTATTTTCACACTTTAAGTCTTTCTTTTCCTAGTTTAGTTTCTTTGCTCTTGTATGTTTTGATCTCAGGTAGTTTACTTTTGTTCCAGTTTAGAGTTCTCTTCTAGATTAGTTTACTTCAATCATGCATTAGTCTTGAGCATTCTAATCTAGTCTTATTTTCATAAATTATGCATGCATGTAGTATGGTTCAGTTTTTGAGTTCGATCATGATTTCATTCTTGTTAATTGCATGTCATATAGCATTGTAGCCAAATTAATCAAATATGCTCGAAGATCACATATACAAGCTTATGGACATTAGAAGATGACTTATTTTGGAGGAGGTTGGTGATTAACACCTTCCAATACTGTAACCTGATTTTGATCCCCTCTGCTGTTGAAGATTGATGCATTGAGATAAGAGTTAAACTTTGGGTCCTACTTCTATGTCCTAACCTAGGTGGTAACTCTTCAGGAAGAATAGGTTAATTCAACTCCCAACCACACAACCAAAAAAGTAAGAAATGCTACACCTACTAAGCTAGATGGGGAGGCCATCGTAGCCCATTTGGTCCAAATTGAGCAAGATCATAATGCTCAAGGAAAATAGGAGAAAACATGCAAACCTAAAACTTAATGCACCAGTTGGCTAGATTATATCTAGGTAGCAAAAATGGAGCTCACCTGATAAAATGGAACCTTATCCAGTTAAGGAGGCAATGTAGGTTCTATGTTCTAGAGAGAATTCCTAGCAATGAAAGCCACAATTTGCTCACAAGGCACGAGTAAATATATGAGGAGGTGGATAAAGTTCAATTGTATCATAAATCAACAAAACATAACAACTGACAAAAAAAGAGAGAAGGAAACAATCAGATTAGAAGAGGTGCATCTAAAGAACAGTGAGCACTGATTAAATATAAAAGAAATAACCTTCAGATGCAACTACCTACCTTTGAAGACCGAAATCCATGGCACAAGATTACAAGCTCCTTAGAACCAGTTTCATGTAGAACTCCGATAAGCTTCTCTCCGTGACTGTTTGATATTGCAACTTTTTGTTGTTGGGTTCCTGGAAACAGATTGATACAAGATTGTAACTTACATGATGAATATGAGAATGTGGCAACGATGGAAGAAAAAGTAGCGTGCGTGAACGATACCCATGTGCCAATGATAAAATACAGCAAGATGGCATTCAAAAGACTATGAAAATGAACACCCCAAACATTTTACATCAACTACAAGAGCTAAAAGACATGGGAAGACTTAGTCTCCAGAGTCAACAGATGACAGCATCAGCATCTCTCCCTACAATGTCATCGTCAGGTTCGTTTGTTAAAATTCCGTTCACCCATTTCAAAATTAGGTTTTTGGTACTCGACCCTATTTAGGAACTGATCCAAATGTTGAAATTGAGACAAAGAAATCATTTGGGGAAAGATGGAATCAAACATAAAATGGACTAATGATCTGGGAAGCACGGGTACTCTCCCGGGGGTCCCGTACCCGTACCCCACACATATGGGATGCGGGTACGTTCGGGTACGCCCCGGGTACGTCCCGGGTCGCACCCCTCATTTTTTTTTTTAAAAAAAACATATTTTTCTGTTTTGGGTGCGTGTCGGGTGCATCGTGGGTGCGCACCCACTCGTGCCCGACACGTTTGGGTGGGTTTTAATTAAGAAGGGGGGTGTTTCAGCTACTTAAGGGGTGGCTTTATAACATATTGGGGGGGTGTTTAGAAAACAAATAAAAGGGGAAAAAAAACCCTCGATTCTCTCTTATACCCAAATCTATTCTCTCTCCCTCTCTCAAAACCCTACTTTCCTAAACCTAAACCCATCTTCTCCGATGAGATCCCTCTACTCCGGCGACATCCCTCCCCTCCGACGGCCATTAAAGGTAACCCTCTCTCTCTCTCTCTCTTTGTGTGTGATTATCTCTCTCTCTCTCTCCCCGTGCTCTCTCTCTCTCTCTCTCAGCCTCTATCTCTCTCTCTCTGTTACTCTCTCTCTCTCTCTCAGCCTCTCTCTCTCTGTGTTTCCCTCTCTCTCTGTGCCTCTATCTCTCTCTCTCTCTCTCAGCCTCTCAGCCTCTCTCTCTCTGTGTTTCTCTCTCTCTCTCTCTTTGTATCTCTTTCTCTCTCTGTTTTTTTTTTGGATTTTGTCAATCGATTTTGAGTCCAAAACAAATTATTGGGCCCTGTTTGTTTTGGATTTTGAGAACATTTTTTGGATTTTGTCAATCGATTTTGAGTCCAAAACAGATTATTGGGCCCTGTTTGTTTTGGATTTTGAGAACAGATTGTGAATCCAAAGCAGATTTTTGGCCTCACAATCTGTTGAATCTAATTTTGAGTCCAAGAATCAGCTTCGGACTGACAATCTGTTCTCAAAATCCAAATCTGATTTTTGGGTGCAATACATGTTGGCTGTTGAGAGTCCAAAACTGAGTTTTGGGTGCAATACCTATTGGCTGTTGAGAGTCCAAAACTGAGTTTTGGGTGCAATACCTATTGGCTGTTGGTTGTTGGCTGTTGAGAGTCCAAAACTGATTTTTGGGTGCAATACCTGTTGGCTGTTGAGAGTCCAAAACTGATTTTTGGGTGCAATACCTGTTGGTTGTTGAGAGTTCAAAACATATTTTTGGGTGTAATACCTGTTGGGCTATTGAGAGTCCAAAACTGATTTTTGGGTGCAATACGCCAATACCTGTTGAGACTTGAGAGTCTAAAATTGCTTCATTATAAATTTATAATTGCATTGCATTGGATTGCCATTTGCCATTTGCCATTTGCCACTTGCCTTTTGAATTTACATGGGTATGTTTGGTTGTGTATACAAATTTACAATTGGTGTTGCCTTGTAACCTTGTTTATTTCAATTTGTGTAATTGAGAATTAGAGTCCCTTGTTTTGTTGGGTTGCAACGTTGCGTACTAAAATTGTTTTTGTTGTTTAATAGATTTTAGAATGTCTTCATCTGATGCTAGTGCCGCCCAAGCCGCACATACGTCTTCTACTGATGAAGATTTGTCGAAGCCTTTGTGGAAGCATATCTCTAGATTTGATAAAGATCCTAAGGGTGGAGGGAATGTGAGGTGGCAATGTAATTTTTGTAGTAAGAGTTTCAGTAGCTCGTACACAAGGGTTATGGCGCACTTGTTGAAGATAACGGGACAAGGAATCGGACCATGTGCTAAAGTGAAAGCAAGTGATCTACTTACAATGCAAAGGTTTGAGGAAGAATGCAAAGAGCTTATGAAGCAAAATGCTCCCAAGAGAGTGTCATTGTCGCCATCATCAAGTAGTGGATCATTGAGTTGCCCAAGTAATATGTTTGTCCCTCCAAGTTTTGATCTAAAGAGGAGAAAGACAAGTGGTCCAAGTGGAAGTGTAAGTGCTATTGAAAAGGCATTCAACATGGCGGCCCGTGATCACCTACATGGCAAGATTGCTAGGATGTTTTACTCCGGTGGCTTGCCATTTCACCTAGCAAGGAACCCACACTATGCGAGTTCATACTCTTATGCGGCCAACAATCCAATTTCCAGTTTTTTGCCTCCGGGGTACAACTTGCTAAGGATGACTCTACTACAAAAAGAGAGGGCAAATGTTGATATGTTGTTGCAACCCCTTAGAGATACATGGAAGGATAAAAGGGTGAGCATTGTTAGTGATGGATGGAGTGACTCACAAAGGAAGCCTCTCATTAACTTCATGGCGGTAACCGAGGGTAGCCCTATGTTTCTCAAGGCGGTAGATTGTTCGGGGGAAACAAATGACAAACATTTCATTGTCAACTTGTTGAAGGAGGTAATTATGGAAGTTGGGCATGGAAATGTTGTCCAAGTAATTACCGACAACGCCGCAAATTGTAAGGCAGCCGGACAACTTATTGAGGCACAATTTTCTTCCATCTTTTGGACCCCATGTGTGGTGCACACCCTCAACCTTGCTTTGAAGAACATATGTGCGGCGAAGAATGTGGAAGCAAATCAAGTTACATATGACGAATGTAGTTGGATAACGGATGTTTCGGGAGATGCTAGCATCATTAAGAATTTCATAATGAATCATTCCATGAGACTAGCCATATTCAACGAGTTCAACACTTTGAAGTTGCTTTCCGTGGCGGAGACTCGATTCGGGAGTGTTATTGTTATGCTTAAGAGATTGAAACTCTTAAAGCAAGGTCTTCAAGCAATGGTTATTAGCGACAAATGGACTTGTTATAGAGAGGATGACGTGGGGAAAGCGAGGTTTGTAAAAGTGAAGGTGTTAGATGACGTATGGTGGGATTCTATTGACTACATACTCGCATTTACATCCCCATCTATGACATGCTTAGAGAGTGTGATACGGATACGCCTTGCCTTCACTTGGTTTATGATTTGTGGGATACCATGATAGAGAAAGTAAGGACGGCGATATATAGGAAGGAAGGAAAGAGGAAAGAAGAGGAGTCCAAATTTTTTGAAATGGTGCACGAGATTCTTGTTGCTCGTTGGAACAAGAGCAACACTTCACTTCATTGCTTGGCTCATTCATTTAATCCAAGGTTAGGTGACCTTAAATTTATTTAGATTATTAGCTATTTATATTTATTTCAAAGTTATAACTTTTGACTTGAAGTTTGAAGCTAAATTAGTTTTTTCTTTCTTAAAGGTATTATAGTGAGCAATGGCTCAGTGAAGATTCGAGTCGGGTGCCTCCACATAAGGATGCGAAAATTTATACCGAGAGGATAAAGTGCTTCAAGAGGTACTTCACCAATTCCGAAAACCGCACGAGAGCTAATGTGGAGTTCGCCAAATTCTCCATGAAGTCCAGATTATTCAATGATGTTGATTCCATCAATGAACGGTTCACTATCAAGCCTCATGAGTGGTGGGCCATCCATGGTACATGTGCCCCTATGCTTCAAAGCATAGCTTTGAAGATTCTTATGCAACCTTCATCGTCATCTTGTGCCGAGAGGAATTGCATCACTGACTCTTTTGTGCATTCTCTCAAGAGGAACAAGATAACTCCACAACGAGCTCAAGATTTAGTTTTCGTTCATAGCAATCTTCGGCTTCTCTCAAGACAAACTCCACAATATAAGCAAGGAGAGACAAAGATGTGGGACATAGGTGACGATACATTTGATTCCTTCGAGGATGTAGGGGTACTTGAAGTTGCTAGTCTTTCTTTGGATGAGCCAGAGTTGGAGTCCATTGTTTTTACCGACGATGTTGTCGATATTGGAGATGAGGCGACGGACTTCTAGGAATAAGGATTGATGATGCATTGATGCTTTATGTTATTTTGGTGCTTTATGTTATTTTGGTGCTTTAATGATGAACTTAATCACGTATGAAATGAAGAGTAATCTTAGAATTTTCCATTTTGGTGATGTTATTATTATTTGATTGCTCTCCTTTTTCTTTTCTTTTTTATAAATATATAATAAAATAATAAAAATATTATTATATTCAAAGCACACCCGCACCCGAGTTTTTTGGAAAATCACGTACCTGTGTCGTGTCGTGTCGCACCCGCACCCGCACCGTGCTTCTTAGCTAAAGATACACATGTACCAAAACTAGGATCCAACATAGATAACATTTAAAACACTATGAAAATAAACTATTCAATCCTCTTGCATCAAGTTCAAGAACTAAAAGACATGGGAAATTTAGTACCCAAACTTCAGAGCCAACATATGACGACAACTCTCCCTATAATGTAATCGACAGGTTCTTTCGTAAAAATTCCGCTCACCCATTTCGAAATTTTAGTTTTTGGTACTTAACCCAGTTTAGGAACTGATCTAAATGTTGAGATTTGAGATTAAAAAAAATCAAGGGCATAAAGCGAGCTGAGAGTTAGAGCAATACATAAAAAATCAAATTTAAAAGGGGGTGTATATTTCTTTACCTATGGAGTCTCCTTGCTGAGACGAGATGGATTGAGCCATTGTTGGGTGTTTCCTACAGAGATGAGAGGCAGAGAAGAGGAGGACTGATCTGCAAAAGCGGATCCTGAAAGGAGATGGTTTGGTTAATTGGGCGGAGAATGGGCCCACTGGATATGGAGCACAACCAATGGATGACATTCTTCTCTTTCTATTTTAAGTTATGGCCTTATGGGCATGCTAACAAGGAGGAACCACATGATGGGCTCCACCTTTGCTTTATTGGATATATTCGTCCATTTTCTTTACTTGGGACAGCCCCCCTAGTCTTTGATACTTGGTGGGGATACTCCAAGTGGGGGTTCAACCCGGAAAAAAGACGGATCGGGATGGGTTGAGTTCGAGTTTGGGTTCGGGTTGAGTTTTCCCACCCTAGGTTGAGTTTGGGTTCGGGTTCGGGTTGAGGGTTTGGGCAATCCGACCAGAGTACAACCTGACATTTTTTTATGGAAATTTGTTTTTCTAGGCTTAAATATTCGGGTTGTGTTGGATTGGGTTAGGTTGAACTTGGGTCGCGTCGGGTTCGGGTTGGACTTGGGTCGGGTTGGGTTGAACCCCGTCGGGTTGGAAATTGGGCCGGGTTCAGTTGGAAAAAGGGTTCCTAGGACCCGACCCGACCCGAGTTGCACTCCTCAACTAAATACACTAAACGGGGTGTCCTGAGGAAGAAAAGGGGGCACATATATATCACTAGCTTAAAGAATTTATAACGCTACCGCTTTGGTTCTCCACTTTCCAGTTGCTTCTTTTGGCTCTTTCTTCCTATTCACTATAAATTACGGGCGCTGATATCCCCACCCCACACCCTCTCTCTTGACGACTTCCTAACGTTTTCCCACCATTTGACCGGTCTCTCTCTCTCTCTCCACACGCAACAGGAACAGTTGGTGGGCCCAACAGAAAATGGTGGGCCCATCTTTGAACAACGTAGGCCCCGCCCATACCACACCATAGGATAATCCAAACCGTCCATTTGATGGGTCATAAACATAAATAGGTTGCATCCCAAAATACCATAGGCTGATCCTAGCCCTCCGATCTAAATAGAAACTACATCTTATGCAACCTCTATAGATTGTAGGGTTGTGATCATCCTACAGAAATGATTTTGGGGCACAACCTATTTACATTGTGGCCCATCAAATGGATGGCTCGGATCATCCTATGGTCTGGATAGTACACTTCATTTTCAAAAATATGGGTGGGGCCTAAATTGGTACGAACCACACCATAGGATGATTCAAGATCATCCTATGTTGTGGACAGTACGTTTCAATTTGAAAAATATCGGTGGGGCCTACGATTGGGCCTTACTGTTAGTGTACGACCAACTCCATAGGATTATCCAAACCATGGACGGCTTGGATCATCCTATGTTGTGGACGGGCCTTAATGTTACTGTACGACCACAGGATGATCCAAACCATTCATTTGATGGGCCAACCCTTTTGGGGGCACAACCCATTTACATTATGGCCCATCAAATGGACGGTTCGGATCATCCTATGGTCTGGACGGTACACTTCATTTTCAAAAATATGGGTGGGGCCTAAATTGGGTCTTAATGTTACTGTATGAACCACACCATAGGATGATCCAAACCATGGACGGCTTGGATCATCCTATGTTGTGGACGGTATGCTTCAATTTGAAAAAATATCAATGGGGCCTACGATTGGGCCTTAATGTTACTATACGACCAACTCCATAGGATTATCCAAACCATGGACAGCTTGGATTGTCCTATGTTGTGGACGGGCCTTAATGTTACTTTACGACCAACTCCATAGAATGATCCAAACCTTTCATTTGGTGGGCCACAGTGTAAATAGGTTGTGCCCCAAAAATCATTTCCATAGGATGATCACAACCCTACAATCTATAGAGGTTGCATAAGATGTAGTTTCTATTTAGATCGGAGGGCTAGGATCAGCCTATGGAAATGATATTTTGGGATGCAACCTATTTACGTTTATGGCCCATCAAATGGACGGTTTGGATTATCTTATGGTGTGGTATGGGCGGGGCCTACGTTGTTCAAAGATGGGCCCACCATTCCACCAAGTGTTTCTGTTGGGCCCACCAACTGTTCCTGTTGTGTGTGTGTGTGTGGAGAGAGAGAGAGAGGAGCGGTCAAAATGCTGGAAAGTGACATATACGTTAGATCCACGTTTAACGTTAGGAAGCCGTCGCGGGGGAGGGGCGGGGGGAGGGAATATCAGCGCCCCAAATTACCCATAAAAAAAAATTAAAAAATCATCTCTCTCTCTCCATAGAAAACCCTAATAGTTCTGTCTTTCTTCGTCCTGTCTGTAGATAACTCTCAGACAACTTTTCTGAGTGGAGGCGATTACACAACGGCCATACGTCATTGGAGATATTGGTAAGCTGTATTTTTTGGGATTAGATTTTGGTTTAAACACTGTTTCTTGCTAGGCTGTTTAAATAGACTTGATTGGTTTCTTTATAAAGATATATAGTGTTGGCTTAATGTTGGACTGAATTAGATAAGAATCTGAGTAGTAGCAAATATCTGATATTTTCATTGATTGTTATCTGTTGGAATCGAATCTATTAACTAACCAACTTCTCCAAAAGCTTAAGCTGTTGAGGTTTGAACTCAGAGACCTTTGGCTCTGATACCATGTTAACTTACCAACTTCTCCAAAAGCTTAAGTTGTCGGAGAAAGGCAGTATTTATCTTTTATACTTTAACAGAATCGATCTTCCAATTGATTTGTCTCTCAACACCTCTAGAGTAGAATTGTAGATTGATATGTTACGAAAGCGGGGATGAGAATTGAATTGATATGATTTAATCATCCTGTTCTTGGGTTTATTTTATCATCCTATCTATATTCAGAAAAAATGCTAGGCACATTGCCAATCTTGCCTCTACGGGCGCCTCCATTAGATGGAAATCTCGGCCCTCTTCCGGAATCACAAGTAACAGAAGAGAATGAAAAAGAATTCCTCAATCAGAATGCAGCAAGCCCAGCTCCTGTTTCTGTTGCGGTTCACACCACAACAATTGGAATCATTCACCCCCCTCCCGACATTCGAACCATTGTAGACAAGACTGCCCAATTCGTCGCAAAAAAGGGGCCTAAATTCGAGAAACGGATCCTTGCACATAACACTGGCAATGCCAAGTTCAATTTCTTGAGCAGCTCAGATCTTTACCACGCTTACTACCAACACCGCATCACTGAGTTCCGTACTCAGCTCCAATCTTCCTCTCAGCCTCCTCCTCCTTCACATCCCGGCGATTCTGCTCCTGAATCAGAAACTGCGTCTCCAGCTGCTGATGGCATTGAAGTAGCTAAAATGGATAGCATTTCTCACTTTAGGCCTGTCCACAAAGTTCTTGCACCACCAGAGCCTGATCGGTATACTGTTCAGCTTCCTGAAGGGATTACGGGGGAGGAATTGGATATTATTAAGCTTACCGCGCAATTTGTTGCTCGAAGTGGGAAGAATTTCCTGGATGGTCTGATGATTAGGGAGGGAAACAATCCCCAATTCCATTTCCTGAAGCAAACTCATAGTATGTTCAAAATTTTCACCACACTTGCAGATGCATACTCATTGGTATTGATGCCGAAGGATTTGACTGATAAGCTGCGGAAGAGTGCTACAGATATGACCACTGTTCTTGAGCGGTGCTTGCATCGGCTAGAGTGGGAGTGGTCGTAAGAACAGGTGAGGCGGAAAGCGGAGGATGAAATCGAGCAGGAACGAATGCAGATGGCAATGATTGATTGGCATGATTTTGTTGTTGTGGAAACAATTGAATTTGTGGATGACGAAGATGATGAATTGCCCCAGCCAATGACCTTAGAGGAGGTTATAAGGAGAAGCAAGGTGTCTGCCATGGAAGAAGAAGAAATTGTTGAGCCTGGAAAAGAGATGGAAATGGAAACGGATGAAGAAGAGGTTCAGCTTGTTGAAGAAGGGATGAGAGCCGCCAGTCTTGAAGAGTATGATGATGATAATAAGAAGAACGAGATGAAGGTTCCTGGCGAGCCGGACCCACTGATGAGAATTGTGAAAAACTGGAAGAGACCTGAAGAGAGAGCCCCTGCCGAAAATGACCCGACAAAGTTTGTTGTTTCTCCCATCACCGGCAAGCTTATCCCCATCAATGAGATGGCGGAGCACACGAGAATTTCTCTTATAGATCCCAAGTACAGAGAGCAAAAAGAGAGAATGATGGCTAAGATCCGTGAAACAACCCTCGCTCAAGATGATGAGATTTCAAGGAACATTGTGGGCCTCGCACGGACGCATCCCGATATCTTTGGAACTACGGAGGAAGAAGTATCCAGTGCTGTTAAGGCAGAGATTGAGAAGAAGAAAGTGGAGCAACCAAAGAAGGTCATATGGGATGGTCACTCATGAAGCATTGGGCGGACAGCAAATCAAGCCTTGTCACAGAACCTTTCGGGGGAGGAGCAAACCGATATTAATAGTAACGAGGCAAGAGCTCTACCAGGTCCTGTGCCTCCACCAAACCCGGTGTACCATCACTCCGTTCTCTCCCTCCACCACCTGGACTTGCCCTGAATATGCCTCATATGCCCCCAAATGCAATTCAGTATTCCACTCCAACCAGTTCTGGACTCCTTGTACCTCCACCACTGAGGCCACCTGTTATCCCCATGATTTCATCAATAAGGCCACCACCTCCATCTCTGCAATATCCTCTGCTCAACAACCCCATATGATCAACCGACCACCACCACTGCCTTCTTCAGTTTCTATTACTGTGAATCCCCCCATGCCACCTCCACCTGGGTCACAGTTCACACCTTTAGCAATTCCGCGGCCTTTCATGCCTATGCAAATCCTGTTAAGAGAGCACCGACTCTCTCTCTCTCTCTTTCTAGATTTCTCTCTAGATTTCTAGAATCCTCTCTCTAGAATTCTCTTCTTCTTCTTTTTAGACAATCCTCTTTCTAGAGATTTCCCTCTTTCTAGAGATTTCTCCACTCTTCCTTTTTCCTTTATTTTAAAACATTATTCTATATGTTTCTTTCTAGAAATATCTAATGCTAGAAGAGTGTAGCCACCATTTTAGAATAATGGGGAAACATCTCTAGCAAGTATACAAAGGAGGCATCCCCTTCCATTTGGGCATGTAGAGTTCAAAGCTTCTCCTTAGATTGTGCAAAGGAGTAATTGAGTGTGTGTGATGAGAGCAAAGTGATTGTGGGTGAGAAACTCTTGAGTGCATTGAGTGTATACAAGTTGTGTACTTTTGAGCTTTTACATTGAACAAAAGTTGTTCTTCCACAGCTCAAATTTCAACAAGTGGTATCAGAGCAGGCGATCAGGGATCGTTCTATCCGGAAGTTCTGCAACTATACAGTTAGGGACTGTGAAGCTTATTGGTCTGGGACCAGGCTTACTTGGTAGAGTGCAGGGCATCACCAAGTCACGTGGCAGATATTTCTGGTTCGGCTAACGGCGTGGAGAAGCTCAATGACAACAACTACAACAATTGGAGTGTTCGCGTACAATTTTACCTGCCCGGACAGGACTTGTGGGATATTGTCGGCGTCGAAAACACCACACCACCCACTAATGCTGACGAGTTGAAGAAATGGAAGATTAAGGCTGGTAAGGCTATGTACGTCCTTGCAGTAACTATTCAAGATGAATTATTGCAACACATTAAAAGCGCAAAAACGCCAAAGGAGGTGTGTGTAGACACCCCATTTTGACCGAACCCTAACAGAGTCGTTAGGGTAGAAACCCTGTTAAATTAGTGTTTTAATGTCCCAAATTTGTTCCTAGAATAGGTTAAGGTCTCATTTAGGTCCCCGTAAATTTTCGTCCGAATCCGTCGCGGTTTGCCTAGCAAACGGACGATGTTTGTAGAGTAGTGTAGTGTAGGAATAAGGGTGGCGATTCAGCCAGGAGCGGGGGTGTGCAGGAATTTAGGAAACCAGTTCAAATTTTCTATAAGGGGTTGTCCAGGCAGAAGCAGGGGTATGCGGATTAGTGTGTAGCATAATTAGGGGGTGTTTTATCCTGAAGCAGGGCAATTTCGTAATTTGCAAAGATGCTTTTCTTCCCCTCCAAGTCACCATTAAGGCCTAAGCTAGGTTAGTGAGAGCTTTAGGACTAGAATTAGCCAGGGGGGAATCCTATGTAGATTAGGCTTCCTTTGATCCCAGCCCTTAAACAAAAGCTGATTTGAAGGGCTAGGATCAAGGGGAGGGAGATATTTTCCATAAAATTTTCCCCCTCCGCCATTGCCCGAGGCCCCCCCCCCCCCTGTAAGTTAGAAGATGTACAAAATGCATTGATGGGGGCTGTCCAAGGGAGAGGAAAGGGGGGGCAGAATATATCACCTTTTCTGGACCATTTCTTTCCTGGGCCCCCCCTGAGGGAGAAAGGAGTAGTCATAAATATGCATAGAGGGGGGTTGTCCCGGGGGAAAAGGGATCGAATTTATCATTACCCTATATAGGCTTAACGAATTAGGGTTGAGAGGAGGATTTTCTTTTTTCGTTCGGAAGCAAAAAAAAAAAACCAGAGAGAAAAGAGAGAGAGAGAGAGAGGAAGAGGAAGAAGGAGGCAACCACTCCCATCCCCACTTCCCCTAATATCCAAACCCGCCTCCGACCACCATCTCCGGCCTCCTCATCCTCGCACCCACCACCACTCTCACCGTCCTCCTCCCCCTCTGCAAACCCCTAATCCGAACCCCATCTCCGGCCGGAGCTCCACCCTCATCCCATCACCATTTTCTTCTTTTTCTTCCTCCACCGGTCAGCACCACCACCCTTTTCTTCTCTTCTTCAGCCACTTCTTTCTCTCTAGACCCACCACTGTGTTTTTGACGCAAACCCTTTTTTTTCAGTTTCAATCCCCCATTGATTCCGGCTAGAATCTCGCCGGAATCCGACAGACCCGCCTAAACCTTCTTCCCATCTATCATTATCAAACCCTCTCAAGCTTCTTATCCACCATCTTCTCCAAACCCACCTCGTTCGACCAAATCCGCGCCACCATCTCCTCCTCCTCCTTCTTCTTCTTCTTCCCCACCTCCGACCGCCGGCCATCTCCTCTTTTTCCGCCTCCAATCACTATTCATCCCCTCTGCACCTCCCATCTTCACAGCCCCTCTTCTCATTTCTTATAACCCCGATTTTGCTCCTTTCCCTCTTATTCTCCGGTGGGATTTTCGTCGGAATCCAGCCATAACCATTAAATCCGGTCCTCCATCCTCCAAACACCCGAACCCATCTCAGCCACCTCCCATCTTCTCCTTCATTTTTCCCTTTTCTCCTCTGCAAAACCCTAACCCCTCTTCAAACCCATCTCATTTTCTACCCAAAATCCCCATTTGAAACCCACCACCACCTCCATTGAAGCCCCTTTAAAACCCACGTAGAAACCCCATTTCCACACCACCCGTAGCCATCAAAACCCACCTCTGCAATTTCCTTCTCCGGCAACTCTGCCGGAATCCAGCACCGGCACTTTTTCTTCACCCAATCTAACCCCTTCTCCTAACAGCCACCTCCTCCCACCACCATTACCACCACTGCCATCATCAAACCCCCATTTTCACTTGCAGAGAAGAGATAGAACAGTTCAGATCCATCATCTGCTTGTAAATTGAGACAGAATTCTAACTCGGAATTTCACGTTGGAGGAAGCTTGGCGTAGAATCACAAAGGTCCGAACCAAAATTGTCATGTAAGCGAGACTCAGGTAACATCTCTAACTATTCTTTACATCATTGAATTGTATGTGACTGTGCTATAATTTTCTTTTTCTTCTTAAATGGCAAGTAGTTCCCTGATGAGATAAATGCTTATTTTATAGGTTCGATCGAGATGACATATGTCATTAAAGTAATGGAGTTTTGATATTTACAGATTCATTAACCTGCTACTCTGTGATTAGCTCATGAGTGTTGAGGATAGTACCATATTTTGAGTTGAAAATATCTCTGGTACAGATTGTTTGGCATATATATATATATTTTTTAAGATGTAGTCTGTTGAAGTCTAGCATAAGCTAGTAAGATGTCGAGACAAAATTTTTTTTTTTTATGAATCCCCTTTCTATCTGTGTTGATTGTGACTAATACAAATTGATTATATTTGAGGTGTTCACCTGCAATGTCCATAGAAATATAATCTCGTGATTTTTTTTTATGATGTCTGTTAGCTGTTGAGAGATTATGATTTTTGCTTTGGTGTAAAATAGAATGAGGTGTTATATGTAGTTTTTCTTAAACGTAAGGAGCTAGAAGTTCTAGTTGTGTGGTTATTTGGATTGGTACGTGATTGTGTGACCTGGAATGAGTGTAGAACAGGAAGGTCATTTCGAATTATTAGGAGCATTGATCAAGCAGTGTTAGCATAAGGGTTTTCAAATCCATCAACTGTTGGAAAGGAGTTTAGATAAATGAATAATCTTTGTCATATTTCTAAAGTTGAAGGGAATCTGTTCCTTCCATTGGACCTTGATGTCCGAAAGATTATTGTGTGCTGATGACAATTCTTCTATATTAGCTCTTACTATCTTGAGAGGCTACTCTTCTCATCGAAGAATCACTTCGAGCAAGAGTCCCCGCTTGATCAATGAAGCGCAGAAAGTTTATATCTCTTTGTCATAAGTCGAAATGCTATTTGTTGGGGTTATAATGTGATCATTCTTTGGATAATTGCATGAGTTTATGTTCCCTACCAATGAGAATCTGTATAAAATTGATGCAATAATTCGAGTGGGATATCATCTGATGATAATAATCGTGGTTGTCTCAATTGTTTAACTATTGTCTTAGTAGTTTGGAGGGTGAAGATGAATTTGTGGATGATAATCATATAGTTGCTGTTCTATAGTATGCAGCTGATGTTTTGCAGATTATATCCTTTGTAGTTGTGATTTTTTTTATTTTTTTATTTTATTATTTTTTTTATTTTTTTTAAGAACCCTTCTCTGGGCAATGATAAGGTTACTTGGAGCCCGTCTTTATATTTTGTGGCTCACCGCTTCGCACTTGGATCTGCACAAGTTGATGTCCCCTGTAGGCACTAAAAATTTTACTAATTGGAATTATCATAATCTTTTGATATTTCTAATACTCTTCTTATCTTAAGCATTGAGTTAGGTTCTGTAGACAATAATGAATGGACTGTTCAGGTAAGACTATCTTGAGGCCTATCATACTTGTATTTATTTAAATAAATTGTTTAAGTGGAGAAGGAAATCAGATGACTACTCTATTCGATGTTATCGACATGAGTACTGTCTGATTTCAAGGCGGTTTGTAGAAATATTATGTGTATTGAAATCAGATGATTACTTTGGCATCATCTGATTTCGTTGGAGTCCCCGTATTGGGGTTTGTGGTTGGCTTTGAAGTGTTTAATATCATTTTTTTTTTACTTCATTAGGCTACCCAGCGGCTGGTCTGGGCTAATTAATGTTGTTTACCATTTTATGATTGATATTCTTACAGATTGTGCACTCTTTAGTTGTAAATCATACTTTGCGGATATTTGTTTTGTTTTTATATCAATTGATTGGAAATTTGAGATTATCTGGTATCCTTTTTCCTCTCTCTTTGGGTAGACTAGCACAGTCTTTTAGATTTTTGTTAGATTTCTTTAGATACTATAACCGGTACTAGGAGACATACTCTGTCTCGTTAGGCAATCCTCCTTTTGAGGCAAGCCTCTTTTTTTTAGTTTAACCTCAGGGAGGTTGCTTTGATTTTGATAAATGGTGTACCTATAGGAGGCATGCCTTGCCTCATTTAGAGAGCCTTTGAATCATTCGTTTGTGTGGTGATATTATCGGGGGAGTCTTTGACTCATTTGATCTTTATTGATGTTATTAGGGAGTCATCTGTCTTGGCTTTGTAAGTAGTTAGCCTTTGGAAGGCCTGCTTGGCCTTATTTGTAGATTCCTCTCAATTAGTTGTCTTAGCCTCGCTTCCCCCTTGCAAGGGCAATGATAATGTTACTTGGAGCCCATCTTTGTGTGTGTTTGGGAGACCCGCTCGGTCTCATTCTCTCGTTAGTCCTCCTCTCTGTGCGTCGTTTGGTTTCGGGAGAACACCATACTCGGCTTGGCAGCATACCCCTACCCTTATGGGTATTGGGTTGCACATTTGTTGCACCCTAGGGCTAGGTAGCTGTCCGGCCCGGCTGAGTGTTTTACCTCTGCCAAATGTGCAAATTCGTGTTTCATTCTCTTTTAGAAAGTCTTTGACTCGTCTATCCTTTAGTTGGTATTAGTGGAGTCTTTGACTCGTGTTTCATTCTCTTTTAGAGAGTCTTTGACTCGTCTATTCTTTAGTTGGTGTTAGTGGAGTCTTTGACTCGTGTTTCCATTTCTTTTAGAGAGTCTTTGACTCATTTATCCTTTAGTTGGTGTTTTTGGAGTCTTTGACTCGTGTTTTCATTTCTTTAAGAGAGTCTTTGACTCATTTATTTTTGTGATGTTGTTATCAGTGGAGTCTTTGACTTGTGTTGTTGTCAGTGGAGTCTTTGACTCGTGTTTCCATCTCTTTTGAAGAGTCTTTGACTCTTGTCTCCCTCAGTTGCTCTTTTTGAAGAGTCTTTGACTCTTGTATCTCTCAGTTGCTCCTTTTGAAGAGTCTTTGACTCTTGTATCCCTTAGTTGCTCTCTTTGAAGAGTCTTTGACTCTTGTACCCCTCATTTTGCTCTTTTTGGAGAGTCTTTAACTCTTTTATCCTTCAGTTGCTTTTATTAGAGAGTCTTTGACTCATTTATTCGTCAGTTACTGCTATTAGAGAGTCTTGGACTCATTTGCTCTTATAATGGTATTATTAGAGCCTAGTTTCTCCTTTTAACTCTAGGGTTCGTCCCTAGGATGTTGTTTTGTATTTTCCCTCCGGTCTTTGACCAAAAGGGTGAAAACATCAGAAACCTATAATCCAAAAATATTGAAACATTTGAATTGTTTTAAAATGTTCTGAGTGTAGTTAGAGAGTTCGTTTCGAACTACGTTGGCTTGATCCTCTTCCGAGGTACGTAGTGCAGCTTGGGATTTATATCCCAAGTCCAGCCAAACTTTGTAAATAAATGCTTTAACCCTTCTTTCTTCAAAACCTTGTTTTCAACAAGATCTTCCTCTAGAGTTAGGAGTTTGTCCTAGATAGAGAGTTTTAGAGTTAGGAGTTTGTCTTGGATTTGTTGTGTGCTTGTTTGTGTTTGTTTTAGAGTTAGGAGTTTGTCCTAGAGTCATAGGAGCGCCTCCGTCCGGTCAGTTGGCGATTCGCATCGCCGACTGATGACTAGGTCTAGGATGTGTTAGTGATCCCATTGTTTTCCTTAGGATGCACAGCCTAGTTACACATAGGTTGTAGGAACCACCTACATTAGCCTAGGGCTAATCTGCATTTAGCTAGGACATATAGGGTGTCCTAAAATTCACAATTCACTGGAATTTAAATAATCGTACAATAAACTTTAATAACTAGTCCGGTCTTTTAGATCGAGTCTAGGATAGAGGTCTAGGTGTCTTAGGCATCCTATAGCTTAGAATAGGTGCGAAGAACTACGTTGCCTTGATTCTCGTGGAGGCGGGGATACGTAGGCTTCTTTGGATGAATACCAGACCATCCGAGGACTCGGGCTAATAATTTAGAGTCTTAGGATTTGTTGTGTAGTTATTGTATTTCTTTTGATGTGTTTTCTTACATTCTTGTACTGATCTTATACATTTAGCTATAGCTTGCATGTGTTTGCACATCAGAATTTAGACACCCATTAGGTATGTCACTCATAACCTAGCTATGCTTATGTGACACCTCTTTCATTTATTTTTTGTGTGCTTATTATTTCTATTCTCAGGAAATGCATGCTTAGATAGACGATTCCTGAGGATCGTTCCCATTTCACATGATTTTTGCCCAAAACTCTTCGAGGTTAATAATAAATGGCATAAGAGACCAAGTGTTCGCACTCGGGCGAATTGGGGGCGCTCTTCGGACCTTCTCCATTCGTCATCAGGCACGGACCTTTTGTATCTCTGGTTATCCATTGCAAACAGAGCATTTGTTTTGGTTCCATGGCTTGTCCATGGATGGCGACTCTGAGTTATTTTTCAGATATATCTTGGTTTCGAGCCCTGGCTCCGGATCAGGATGTATCTCTTTCTTTTATATCGCCACTCATGCTATGCTGTGAGGGTGGCATCCGTTTCGAGAGTTCCTTGGCAGAGCTCTCTTCCGTTGTGGAGATCTTAGAGGATTGCTGTGGGGGCCTCGTGTCCCCCGCCGCACTCGTCCTCTCAGGATCGGGGTCCACAGCGTGGGACACACTAGCAGCTCTTTTTGCACGAACGAATGATGCTAAGCTCCAGCGGCTGGAGAACGAGCTCCTATCATCTTCACAAAAGGATACGACAGTGAGTGAATATTTCACAAAAATTAAATCTATTTGTGAAGAACTTTCAAAATTAGATCCTACAAATGCCATCTCCGAAGCACGAATGAGGAGAATAATTATTCACAGGTTGAGGCCGGAATATAACGGGCTTATTACGGCGACCCGTGGATGGGCCAAAGAGCCAACTCTTATAGAGTTGGAAAATATACTAGCCAATCAGGAGGCCTTAGACAAACAAATGTCTACAGCCTCAGTAAATGATGACAAGGCGTTGTTCAGCAAGAGAAAATGATTCAATGACAAAAATGCTGCGAGATCAAAAACTGGCGGTGATCGAAAATATCAAGAAGGATCGAAAAAGAGACCAGAAGGAAAGGGCTCGCAGCAAGGGGGAGCTCGACAAGGACGAGGCAACGAAGATAAGAAATATCATCGCCAAAACAACCAATGTTACAACTGCGGAAAAAGAGGACACTTTGCACGTGACTGTTGGTCCAAGCGAGTGGAGGGTAATGCAGCAACCTCCACCCAAAAATGAGAATGACAGTGAAAATGAGTGGGATTTTCAAGCATCACTTGCCGTTGAAGACCCCACAGAGTTGGCGGCCTCATGCGTCATAGAACCAGAGGAGGAGTCTACACTTGTTACGGTGAGTGATAAATTAATTAATTATGATGATGATTGAATTGTAGATTCTGGATGCTCCAATCATATGACTGGAGATATGGAGAAGTTCAGGGGCGATGCCACATGAGAGGAAAAGGGGGCAATTGCCCCCCTTAATTTTTTGGAAAAAAAAAATATACCTTCATGTTTTAATATTTTTTTATCTTTACCCCTTTTTTAAAAAAATATGCCCCCCTTTCCAATCATCCCTAAGATAGAAAATAAGTTTAAAATTTTAATTTTACCATTTTTATCTCCCTTTTTTGTGCAAAATTTACTATAATTTTTGCCCCCTTGTGCAAAATTTCAGATAGAAATTTTTTCTATCTTAATTTTAAGATAGATAAAAAAATTACTATAATTTTTGCCCCCCTTGTGCAAAATTTTTGGCATCGCCCCTGGAGAAGTTGACTGATATGACGGAATATAAGAAAGGACGAATGGTCGTCACGGCAAAAAACTCTAGCTTGCCTATAACTCACGTCGGCAAGCTCACAGCATCTGGAAATTATGTGGTGTTCGATGAAGCGTCTTCGTGGTGGTCATCACAAGAGGTGTTGCTGCCGAATATGAAAGAAATTGAAGAAAAGCTACAAGAAAGAATCGAAGATCAATCAAAGCCTGGTGAGGTTCCAGAAGTTGAACCCCAAGAAGAACATGAAGAGGCTGGATCAAAGACTCCTAAAAAACAAAGAGTCCTTGGCGAACAGGAGCATTGCAAAAGACACCTGAAGATGAAAGACCAAGACAACTTGAAGAGTTCGAGGAGGAAATAGATCCTCAACTAATTCCGAGAAAATCCTCGAGACAAAGAAAACCAAATCCCAAATATGCGAATGCTGCACTCACAGAAGAAGAGATAAATAAGGAGCCAGCCTTATATGAGGAAGCAGCACATATGCCAGAATGGAGAAAGGCTATGGATGAAGAAATTCAAGCTTTGCGGCAGAATGAGACTTGGGAATTGGTACCGAGGTCTGGAAATATACACCCTATATCCTGCAAATGGGTGTACAAAGTGAAGACTCGACCTGATGGGTCGATAGAAAGATATAAGACTCGACTTGTGGCTCGGGGATTCTTATAAAAATATCGTATAGACTACGATGAGACTTTCAGCCCGGTGGCGAAGATGACAACAGTACGTGTCTTAATAGCACTCGCTGCAAGTAAGTCTTGGAAGCTCTGGCAAATGGATGTGAAGAACGCGTTTCTGCATGGCAAGCTAGATCATGACATATACATGGAGCAGCTCCAAGGTTTTCAGAGCAAGAAATATCCAAGCTACATATGCAAGCTGAAGAAAGCGTTATATGGATTGAAGCAGGCACCAAGAGCCTGGTATGGTAAAATTGGAGAGTTCCTAATACAAAGTGGTTATTCTCTAGCACCGTCAGATTCTAGCTTGTTCGTGAAAGCCGGAGGGGGAAAGCACATCAACTACCGTAAGAGGAATCAAACTACAGAAGCTGAGTATAGAGCAGCAGCGATGGCAGCTCAAGAAAGCAGGTGGCTAATGCAGCTGATGAAAGACCTACATCAACCAATTGACTACTTGGTGGAGATCTATTGCCACAATCAATCAGCCATAATGTTGGCAGAGAACCCAGTCTTTCACGCAAGGACTAAGCACGTGGAAGTACCCTATCACTTTATTCGAGAGAAGGTGCTACAAGGACAAATTAAAATGAAGCACATCAAGACTGGAGGCCAGGTTGCAGACATATTTACTAAAGGACTAAGTGGCACAAAGTTTGAGGAGTTCAGAAGACAACTCGGGATGGTCACTAGATCGGAAATAAGGGAGAGTAGCCGGTAAAGAGAGAGTTGTCGTTGAGGGGGAGTGTTAAGAGAGCACCGACTCTCTCTCTCTTTCTTTCTCTCTCTAGATTTCTAGAATCCTCTCTCTAGAATTCTCTTCTTCTTTTTAGACAATCCTCTTTCTGGAGATTTCTCCACTCTTCCTTTTTCCTTTATTTTAAAACATTGTTCTAGATGTTTCTTTCTAGAAATATCTAATGCTAGAAGAGTGTAGCCACCATTTTAGAATAATGGGGAAACATCTCTAACAAGTATAAAAAGGAGGCATCCCCTTCCATTTGGGCATGTAGAGTTCAAAGCTTCTCCTTAGAGTGTGCAAAGGAGTAATTGAGTGTGTGTGATGAGAGCAAAGTGATTGTGGGTGAGAAACTCTTGAGTGCATTGAGTGTGTACAAGTTGTGTACTTTTGAGCTTTTACATTGAACAAAAGTTGTTCTTCCACAGCTCAAATTTCAACAAATCCCACCGCCTGCCATGCCTATTATGCCACCTCCACTGTTGCCTCAAGGAATGCCTCCACCACCGCCCCCTGAGGAAGCTCCTCCACCACTGCCAGAGGAGCCAGAGCCAAAGAGGCGGAGAGTTGATGATGCTTCACTTATTCCCGAAGACCAGTTCCTTGCTCAACATCGGGTAATGATCTGTACTTTACTTTCTTGTTTTTCTCACATTCGATCTTGTTTGACATTGCTACCGTTTCATATCTCTCTAGCTGATTTCTGAAGCAACGGACTGTCTAATGCTATCAAGACACCTGATTTTTAATATATTTTTTTAAATCTATGCTTGTATTTGCAGGGATCTGTTCGTGTTACTGTATCAATGCCCAACGTTGATGAAGGAAACTTGAGAGGGCAGATTCTAGAGATCACAGTACAGTCCTTGTCTGAATCAATTGGCAGTCTGAAAGAGAAGATTGCAGGAGATGTTCAACTCCCTGCAAATAAACAGAAACTGAGCAGCCGGGCAGGTTTTTTTAAGGACAATCATTCACTTGCATACTACAACATTGGACCAGGAGAACACTTGCTCTCGCTTTAAGGGAACGTGGTGGCCAAAAGAGATAAACTCTTTTTCCAGCTAGCACTGGAAGGTTTACTTTGGAAATTCAGTATGAATAAACTGGACTTGTTTTCCAAGATTATATCTCTGTGACTCCTGGTTTTGAAACTGATGGAAAGTGTGGTATTTACTGCAGATGTTATTGGCTATCATTTTCTTAAGTGCTTCTATGGGGAACAAGTCTACAATGGCTTCCTTTCTTTCTCTACAATTCTTTGTATTCATATGTCCATTTAGTTGTTTCATTATCATTAAAAAGTTTAACAGATGTTTAGAAATTTATTCTACAGAGGGCTTCCTCTAACAAGCTTGATTTATGCTAGCAACTTCTTGGGTAGTTTCTCGTCTCCCTTATGTTCCGCAGGTTTTGCTTTCCAATGATGTTAGTGGGCTTGAAGGTCTGTACTAAAATAACCAATTGTGTAAGTTTATGTTTCTGAGAGGCTGATGTTACCTCTTTAAATCTGCAGTTCCTTTTGCAGCATGCTCTCCAGGACTTGTTTGTGCTCCAGACAAAGAGGGCAGACTTTACCTGAATGTTTCATGGAAGTTAAGTAGCAGCTTTCGAGAAGTTTATGCTAGTAATTCTTGAGTAATTTCTATACAAATTATCATGTTCTTTTTCACATTTGTGTTCGGTTTGGGGGTCCAATGCAACCCAATTGCATTTTAGGTGCAACTTGTGTTCATCACACTCTAGAAGGGTACAAGGTGGAAAGGTTTTTTAGGTTGGAGTTTACACACAAATTGCACCCAAATGCATGTAGTTGCACCCAAAAACTGAACTTATATTTAGCCATCTTGTGATTACAAATTTTCAATCTTCCTTTTTGTTCTCTTTGCAGACTTCCAATTTGCAACTGTATATATTAAATCATATATCCTCTCCCATGAGAAATTTCAATGCTTTTTTATGTTTAAGTTAGGTTGGATTCTCAGTTGAGCAAAGCTGTTTGTTTCTTTTGACTGCCTCTACTTGGAACTGCAGGTATTCTTGCTGCTTCGCACCTGGAAGGCGTTTTAGGCTTTTTTTTCTTTTTCTTTGTTGCAGCTGGCTTAAGTAAATATATTCCCTTCTTTATCTTGATATTTTCAGATGAAAGAGAGGGCATTCTCCCTATTAAATGATGATCTACTGGATTTTACATATGTTAAATTGGATGTCATCTTCCTAGCTTCTATGTTGTTCTCTTTCTAGATTATTTTGCTGGAAGGAAATAAAAAAGGGTATTAAGGGGCAGGTATTCAGGATTGAGGAATGATTTAATTGCTATCAAATCTTTATAGTTTATGCTATGCCATCAAGAGTAGGAACCTTTTTTTTTTTTCTGTTTCTTTACCTCATCTGCCTTTTAAGAAGGGTATCATTCCTTGTCATGTCAAATGCACTTGGCACTTACCACATATTTCCAACACAACAAGATGGGTTGGAGTGATACGAGTCATTCGTGGTGTTTGGTGACTTTCTTATTATGGAAATATGGGAAATAATTGTCTCAAAATATTAAGTTAAGCCAGCTGGGCTATGTAACTTTGGGTTTGGCCCACAATTTTGTGGAGTTCCGTCTCATGAGTCATGACTATGGGGATGTGATCATTCTTTTGTTCTTCGTAGTTGGCAATGCAGGAAAGTGGACGCATCATTTATCTGGGGAAATGTTATCCGCAATACGGTATTTTGATGAGGGCACTCCTCACTTTATTAAAAGTACTGTATGGCCCGCACCATAGGATGATCCAAACCATCCATTAGATGGGCCACAGCCTAAATGGGTTGTGCCCCAAAAATCATTTCCATAGGTTGATCCTAACCCTCCAATTCTGAATGTTAGAGGGTTTATCCTAACCTTCTATAAATCGGAGGGTTAGGATTAACATATGGAAATGCTTTTTGGGGCACAACCTATTTAGGTTGTGGCCCATCTAATGGACGGTTTGGATCATCCTATGGTGCGGGCCATACCGTACTTTTAACAAAGTGAGGAGTGCCCTCAGCAAAATACACTAGTGTGGATAACATTCCCTTTATCTATAGGATCAATTACCAAAGGGGGACAAAAATTAGGCAAAATTATCAACTGGACCCAGGCTTTTCAGAAATTAACCAATGGGGGACAAAATATGTCTTGTCATTAAAAGCTGGATGAAAATGCCCTTTTCTTAAGCAACAAGTTTTGCTTTTCCACTTTTCCCTCTTCTCTCTTCTTTCCCTCTTTTTTTTTTTTCACTTTTCCATTTTCAACTTGTTTTTTTTGCCCTACCAGTCATCTTCTTCATCATTTTAGCCACCATTGGAGGAGGGAAAGCTCGAAAACTTGAAACGTGAGTTCATTCCCATCTCTCTCTATATCTAGGTTTTGTTTTTCATTTGTTTTAGGGTTTTGTATTTCTCCTTCTCCCTTTCAATGGAGGATGAGGAAGATGAATCGTACGGTAGAAAGAAAAAAAACGTGAAAATGAACGAGTGAAAAAAAACATGAAGTAAAAACATGTTCATAAGGCACTTGATAAGCCCATTCGGAATTTGGTAACCCCATTTTGATACTGGATAACCCTAACTCTAGAGACGTGAAAACCCCCTTCCAAAACTCCAGTACCCTTGGGCAATTTTAAGGGACTTGATAAGCCCATTCGTAAATTGGTAACCCCATTTTGATACTAGATCCCAATCCCAATCCCAAATACTTGAAAACCCCTTTCCAAAACTCTAGTGCCCTCGGCCAATTTTTAGGGACTTGATATGCCCATTCGGAAATTGGTAACCCCATTTTGATACTTGATAACCCCAATCCTAGAGATTTGAAAACCCCATTCCAAAACTCCAGTACCCTCGGCCAATTTTCAAGGACTTGATAAGCCCATTCAGAAATTGGTAATCCCATTTTTTATATTAGATAACCCCAATCCCAGAGACTTGAAAACCCCCTTCCAAACTCTAGTATCCTTGGCCAATTTTTAAGGACTTGATCACCCCATTCGGAAATTAGTAACCCCATTTTTTATACTAGATAACCCCATTCCTAGAGACTTGAAAACCCTCTTCCAAAACTCCAGAACTCTCGGCCAATTTTCAAGCACTTGATAAGCCCATTTTGATACTAGATAACCCCAATCCCAAATACTTGAAAACCCCATTCCAAAACTCTAGTACCCTCGGCCAATTTTCAGGGACTTGATAAGCCCATTCTGAAATTGGTAATCCCATTTTGATACCTGATAACCCCAATCGTAGAGACTTGAAAACCCCCTTTCAAAGTCAAAACGTGTTGTATATGCCAAAGGGTATTTTTTGTCCAGCTTTTACTGACAAGACCTCTTTTGTCCCCCGTTGATAATTTTTGAAAAGCATGGGTCTGTTGATAATTTTGCCTAATGTTTGTCCCCCATTGGTAATTGGTCCTTATATAAGGAAATGGTATTTCAACTACTTTTGTTGTCTTTTACAAATAGTAACGTGCATTCTACCTCCTTTCGTGTCTCTTTCCTAGAAAACAAAGTTATTCAGGAAAATAATTGTGTTTGCTACTGGTATTTGACCTACCATGTTTTGATGATGAGAACTTTTTTGATAATGGTACGAATAACCTCACACACTTTTTAACCAGCTGTTAAAAGCAATTACAATTCTCAAAAAGCTCTCAGCAGCCGATTAGAAAAGTGTAAAATAAGGTTATTCGTCCCCTTATGAAAACATGGTCATGAAGATACCAGTCTCCTAAGCTAAACTGCTAAAGGGCACCCTTTCAAAAACCCAGCTCCTAGGGTGCCCCTATTGGATCCAAGTCAACCAACCACATTTTTCATTCCTTTAATTTTCTATTTTCTTACTGTTGCTTAGACCCTATTGTTGCTGGCATTATTTGTAGGCCCTCGTTTAGAAAAGTATGATTGCCCAATCACTGCAATTTTTTAGGCCATGAAGCATATACAAGAGAAGCCTGATTAGGAAATGAAACCAAGTCATAACTCACAAAGTCACAAGCAACCCCTGTAAAAAGGTATTCAATCCCTTCACGGAAAGTGCGAATCCAATGCCATCATATGGGTTGGAAAGCATATATGGCATGTTAAAACTTGCCCATCATGTTACTAAGTAAAGCAAGGCATACAGACATCTCTAATATTCCTTCATCAAATGGACATGATTCTGTCTGTTTGGATGAAAGAGATAAAATATGGGAGGAATTCCATAGTCTAGTTAGTTAAAAAATTTCCAAGAAAATTAGAAAAAAAATAAAAAAAATTTGATTTATAAAATAATCTTTCATTGAAAATGAGTTACCTGGAAAACCCATTTTTCCACAAAAATTTAGCCCTCTAGCCGTGAGAAAATTTTTACATGGAAAACCCATTTTCCAAGTTAATTTTTTCCCTGTTTTTTGGGAAAATTGTAACCCTACTTGAGCCTGAAATTTTCTTGTCGTTACACCAAACTGACCACATGTACAAACCTAGGGTTGTTCTATACAAGGAAGAAAAGGTAAGAAAAAGAGAATCCAGACAAGTAAAAAGGGCATAAGAAAATAGAAAAAATGATCCTTTAATTTGGCTGCATTCAACCCAGAATCCCATCCACATGGCTTTGACCCATCTGTTGCAATTAAATATAAATATTACCGTTCCAAGCCATCTTCCTTCCCGAGTTGCAAGGAAGGCAAGTTCCTCACACCATTAAAAGCCCAGGGAAAGCCCCCCCAAAAAAAAAACCAACCCAAATCTTACAAAGAGAGAACCAAAGAAATGGCAAAGGCGAGTCGGGCGAGTCAATTCGTGATGGAATCGGACGAGGTTGAGTCGATGGCTAGGGAATCGGGCGTGTCGGTGCTTGAGCTCCTCCCCTCACTAGTGAAATCGGCAAAAATGCTAGCAAGACCCCCAATTTCAAATTACCAAGTGGGTGCCGTCGGATTAGGATCCGACGGCAGGATCTTCTTCGGCGTAAACCTCGAGTTCCCGGGCCTTCCTCTCAACCATTCGGTCCACGCAGAACAGTTCCTAATAACCAACGCAGGCCTAAACGGGTCGGCCCGAATCGAATACATCGCGGTCTCATCGGCCCCTTGCGGCCATTGCAGACAGTTCCTTCAAGAGATCCGGGGAGGATCCGAAATCAAGATCCGCATCACATCCGAAGAGAACCAAAACCCGAGTCAAACGAGTCAACTCGGTGAACTCGCCTTCAGCCCGCTCTCTCATTTCCTCCCTCACCGGTTCGGTCCGGACGATCTCCTAGACAAGGACGTACCTCTCCTCCTCGAACCGCATCATTACGGTTTGTTTCTCGCCGAAACCGATAAGAACCGGCATTGTTGTAACGGGTTTGGTGCCGGTTCTTTCGAAGAGCTGAAGAGGGCCGCTTTAGAGGCCGCGAATCGGGCCCACGCCCCGTATAGTGGGTGTCCTTCGGGGGTGTCGATAGTAGATTCGAGGGGTAGGATTTTTTCTGGGTCTTATGCCGAATCTGCGGCGTATAACCCTAGCCTGGGCCCACTACAAGCTGCGCTTGTGGCTTACGTGGCAGGTGGGGGATCGTACGATCAGATCGTGGGGGCGGTGTTGGTTGAGAAGGAAGCAGCGGTGGTGGGCCAGGAGAGCACGGCACGGCTCTTGTTGGAGTCTATCTCGCCTGGTTGTGATTTTATTGTGTTTCGTTGCCCCACGAAAGAGGAGTGTTAGATAAATAGATGGAAAAGGAGGTGATATTGATGGATTGGAAACATTAGAAGAAATAAAGTTTATAAGATTGTTGATAATAAAAACATGGTCTTTGAATCTTTTCCTTCATTTCAATATATCTAATGTAGAATCACTGATTAAAAAAATAAAATCTACTGTAGAATCTATTTTCTTTGTTTTGAGGTTTTTGCTATGTTTTACTTGTTGGATTAGATTAATGGGTATTGTTTTTTAGGGTTCTAATAAACTTGGATTGTTTAAGGGCTAATCTATTACAGAGGCAATTATTAGATCATTAGAAATTCTGCTGTCACTATTAATACTGTAAGTGAAGCTAATGATGAGTTGGGATTGAACCTCCCACCTCATGGTTGAAGAACAAGGCCATGATCAATTGAAATAGGGACTCTACCCATTTTTCTAATCTGAGTTTATTAAAAAGGCAGCTTGGTTCTATTCATCTCTTGTGAAAATGGGGAAGATTGTAAGAATTTTTGTGGACTTGCATATCACATGTTTTGGCTTTTCTAAAAACTGAACTGTTGATCAGTTAGTTTTTGAGCTGTGAACACTATAGCCACATGTGTTCACATTAGAAGGGGTATGGTAATGGGTTAATAATATGTGTGAGCATGTTGTATGCCAAATAATGTTAGTGGGCTTATTTGAGGAGCAAGAGTCGATAATGGGTGGACCCTAGACTTTCCTTTGAAGTTGTTATAAATACGGGATTGGTCTCTGCTCTCACAAATAAGGCTGTCTTTTCTTCCCATTGGAATACACATAAGGAAGTGGAGAGAGTTAAAGACCGCCTAGATTGTTCTTTGTATTGTAGAGGATCGGAATCATACCAAGTTTGTGAAACAGAGGTATTTATGCCTGATCTCTTCTTTCATTTAGTTTCTTGATTCATGAGCTTCTGATTTCATCACGCAATATTAATCTTACAAGATGGCTGAAAGCCACACTCCCTCCTTTTATTACTGCACTCTAATTATACATTTTTCCTTATTAATGATAGAAATTAAAAATAATCCGATTCCTCATATTTCTAAGTTTCTTCTTCTCCTCCTCCCTCAGCCATCAGCCCTGTTACAAGATGGCTGATGTTGTAGACAAAAGCAGGGAAACCGAGCAGTCAATCATCTCAAGGTCATTGGTATGGATATACATTCCAGGGCAATGGGTGAGTTGAAACGTTGCTGAGTACATTCTTAGCATGGAGTTGCCGATGAGGAAAAAGTGTCGAGCACTTGTATGGCGGCCCTAGTACTAGGCATCGTGGATGAATAAATGCATAACAGGGCTGATTGCTAGAATTGTGAGGAACAACAAACATGCCATCTCAACATCAGCATTAGGAAAGGGAATGAGATTATAGTACTTGTTAAGTCTTTTAGAAACAAAACTTGCACAATGATTAATGTGATTTGTTGAAGCTACTTCTTTAAGATAGTTGGAGCCTCCCAATTGTACCAAGGATTTGGGCAAGATTATCTCTGGGATTCAATTGGTCAAGCCAAACTCAACATGTATCTTTGATTCAATTTATTAAACCATTCTTTAAATTTACAACTAATTTAGGGACATAAAAAGTTACCTCTATAACTCCAGCTCATTGATTAGTTAACTCTAAACCACTCAACTCAACTCAACTCAACTAAGCCTTTGTCCCAAACTAGTTGGGGTCGGCTAATGAATCCTTTAGAAAAATTTCATGACGAAACTGAGAGGGTCTACCCGGCTCAAATTGACTAAGTATAATCCTAACACTAGTTGGGTTCGTCTACATGGATCATTTCTTCCATTCTCTCCTATTCAAGGTCATGTTCTCTGTTATGTTCCTAACCCTGAAGTCTTTCCTCACTGTTATTACCCAAGTTATTTTCGGTCTGCCCCTGCCTCTTTTTACTCCATCAACTTGGCACGAGTCAATTCTTCTCACTAGAGCATCCAAAGGCCTACGTTGGATACTGTAGGGAATTTAATCGGGTAGAACTCACCCCTAAAAGCTAGCTATTAGAGGGAGGGTGCCCATTCCCTTATAACCCATCCCCGTCCACTTCACTTTATCCGATGTGGGACTATTTGCTTTTGCGTGGAACCCCAACAATCTTCCCCTCCACGCGGAAGCAACGTGGGCAATCTCCCCCCTCCACGCGACGGCAACGTGGGAACCACGAGATACTACACCAGGGTTTTCGAGATCTTCCCTGAGGGACATTCCCGCCCTCGGAGGCAAGCCGGAGTTACCACGCCTGAGCTCTGATACCATTTGTTGGGAATTCAACCGGGTAGAACTCACCCCTAAAAGTTAGGGGTTAGGGGGAGGCTGCTCATTCTCTTATAACCCATCCCCATCCATCTCACTTTACCGATGCGGGACTATTTTGCTTTTACGTGGAACCCCAACAATCCCCCCTCCACGCGGAGGCAACGTGGGAACCACGAGAGACTACACCAAGGTTTTCGAGATCTTCCCAAAGGGACATTCCCACCCTTGGAGGCAAACCGGGGTTACCACGCCCTGAGCTCTGATACCATTTGTAGGGAATTTAACTGGGTAGAACTCACCCCTAAAAGCTAGCAATTAGAGGGAGGGTGCCCATTCCCTTATAACCCATCCCCATCCACTTCACTTTATCCGATGTGGGACTATTTGCTTTTGAGTCACTTATTCTCACTGGAGCATCCAAAGGCCTATATTGGATACCCGAACCATCTTAAGCAGTGCTCTCTCATCTTCTCCTCAAGTGGTGCCACCCTCACCTTTTACGGATATCTTCATTTTTAATTCGATCTAACCTTGTGTGGCCGAACATCCATCTAAGCACTCGCATCTCCTCTACACTCATCTTATGCACATGCTGCTTCTTGGTGGCCCAACATTCTAAGCCGTACAAGTAAGAAGTTAGTTAGAGCCTAAGATTAAGTCTCAATCAAATCACTAATCGAACTCGTAAATAATGAAGATTAAAATCTATAGACTCCATCAAACACACAAGTTTTAGTAAAAGTCATTTTATTGAAAATAATCCAACGAACATTGTAAGTATAGAGGGTTTTTATCTACTCGATTGGTAGACTTTGATACTGTAAGTAGTGAAATAGGATAAACAGTGAAGTAGGACAAACCAAATAAGAAAAGTATTTAATTAAAAAATAGTAGTCTTGGTCCTTAAAGTTAAACCCTACTAAGTTAATCACTTGTTTAACTCTTCTCTTGCGGAACTCTTAAAGCTACTAGAATTTTTTTTATATCCTTTACACTATCTTATTGTAGGCCTTATATCAACATCTCGGAGCTAGGGCAAGTTAGTTGGAAAGGGTACACCCCCTAAAGGAATGGACAGAATTTTCTGCACCCAAGAAGAGTGGAGCACGAACTATGAGGACCACTAAAATCTCGGTGTTGCTTATCGTGTTGCTCATGGTTTAGAGTAGAATCCTTATATGGATCATGTGCACCTAGTACTTTGGTCCTATGATTCCTTGGTTTTACCAGTCTTAAAATTTAAAAGTTTGCCTTTGAGTCTTGGGTCAAACTAAGTTAAACCAATTTGGACTTTAAAATGCATACAAAATATAAAGGAGATTGAATTTTATGTATTTCTTCTTACATTTTTACAGCTACTTCTACCTAGAATTCCACTTGGCTGGGAATGCAATAATGCAAATCCGAAACATTTACACAGAAGATATTCCAACCCCCAATCCCAACTTTATTATACATATAAAAGGAAAATTACAACGGGAAGATTTACAGAGATTACAAAAAGGAGATAGAAAAGAAAAGAAAACACAAACAGAAAGAAAGCAAAGACAAAAATGTTAATTAAGAGAGTTGTTTCTAGACATACCCTTGCTTATAGCGACGGAAGAGATCTTCGGTCTGTGCATTCTTGAAAGCACTACAACCAATTAAGTAGACCCAGATGAGGACCACGAGAGCCACGATTAGAATAATGTTGGCCCTCCTCCATTCCTTCCTCAGATTCCCCAATAACCCAGCCTTGCATGAGGTGCACCCATAGCACAGCTGGCTCGGATCGTTGTTCCACGCATAACAGTCCGGGTCCGCACCTGGGTTCACCGGGTTTGTCCACACCGTTGGGTTTACATACCCGTACCCGCATGCCGTTGGAGGCTTACAACAACCCGACTGAAAAACCAAGGGGGAAGAAGTGCAAAATCAGTCCAAGGGGTGTTTTTATCAAAAACAAGGGGTATTCTTTAGCAGCTCCGCAAACCTACGGTTGCTAAAAGTTGAGAAAAAAGGTTTAAGGGAGATTTTTGCAAAAGAAGCCCTCCAATTTGCTTTATTTGCAAAAAAAATAAAAAATAAACAGTGTTTTAGTTTGACAATTTACAAATAGATTATCATGTTTGAGTGAATTCTGCAAATGGAGTCATGCCATCAATTTATTAACAAATACCCATCATAGATTTTTTTTTCGTACATAGAAAAAGACCAAAATGTCCTTATATGTGAAAAGAAAATTACCTCAGCACAAAAAGGCTCGCATAAAGGCCAAATAACCTTGATGCTAACAACATGTTTTGATTGAAGGAAAATGGTGGCTCCACCTTACATATGGGCTCAGGTGGAGATCATGGCCCCTACCCAATTAAAACCCCCTCCCCCCGCGGAAAACATGAGGTAAGATGGTGGGACTCACCCAATGCATCAGTTAGAGTTTTTTGTGCTTCCTGCTCGGGGAAAGTGGGAAGGCAAGGTTGCAGCAATGGCGAGGGTGAGGGCAATGGGTAGCGAGTTAATGTGTTGATGTCATTGGAATGGCTGGGTTAGGGTTACCGAAAGGAAGATGAGATGTGATGTTTGTTCGGACAATGAGGAAGGGTTACTTGCACAGGAAGGAAGAGGAGATTTATTTCGAAAAGGAAAGAGGAGATTTCGTAAGTTCAATAATGATGGAAAGTTGGAAACCGAAAACTATTAGAAAGATTTGAGCTATTTTGATGAGAATACACCCACTTATTAACATTGATGTTATAATGATTTTGACTTTTGAGGGTATTTTTGTAAGATGATTTCGGATCGTGACTGTCCCTAAGGACTTTTGAAGCATGTCCGGATCCGATCCGAAAATTTTCGGATCGTATGATTGGGAATCCGAGATATGCCCATGGACCCTCTTGGTATGCTTATATCCCGTTCATTAAAGTTCAGATTCGGATGGTCCGATACCGTCTGGATCCATTGACACCCCTAGATTTGAGCAGGGAAGGAGAAGGGGATTTAAAAAATTCCCCGGTGCGGGGAAGGGGAGGAGAAGGGGATGGAGTTGGCCCCGCCCCGCCCTGCCCTCATTAATGCCATTTTTTTCTTGTATTTTTTTAAGTTTTTTTTTTTTTTTTTGGAAAACTACTAGAAACCGCTTGGATCGAAACATATTTACAAGATTCTCCCAAAATTTTCATAATTTCCATTAGTACAGTTTTGTCTCTGAAATAATTTTTTATGTTTTCTTTTACCCATAATTCATTGGGCATTGTCCCTCATTATATTAGTATATTACCTTTAGAAATCCCTAAAATCTCTCCATCGAACCATCACTGTAAGGCAACATTAAATTATTCGAAAATCTTCCTCCCCCAAATAAAGGCAACATCTCTCTGATAAGTGATGAGATGTTATATGGTGTGCGCTCGTATAGTACATTATTTTTTCAAAAAGTAATGTTTGGGCTACGCCATAGGATGATTCAAACCGTCCATTTGATAGGCTATAATTTAAAAGTACTTTACAGGCCACATCATAGATATCCAAACCATCCATTTGTTGGGCCACAATGTAAATAGATTGCAGCCCAAAAATCATTTCCATAGGATGATTGCAACCCTCCGATCTATAGAAGGTACCATAATATGCAATTCCTCTATAGATCAGAGGGTTGGGATTATCCTATGGAAATGATTTTTGGGCCACAACCTATTTACGTTGTGGCCCATCAAATGGACAGTTTGGATCATCCTACAATGTGCCCATCAAGTGGAAGGTTTGGATCATCCTATGCCTATGGTAGTATTGTGTGCCCATCAAATGGACGGTTTGGATCTTCCTATGGTGTGGCACGTACAAAACATTTTGGCAAGTGGGATTGGGAATTAGGGATCTGCTAGGGACTATTGATCAATTAAATGAATCTGAGAGCAACCACCTTTGTCCCCAGGTTAATAAAATGAATAAGACAAAATTTTAGCCTGTGTGAGTTGTGTGGCTACTCTCACATGCAACAGCCAAGCCGCAACATGCCTGAAGTGATTGTCCCTAGCAAATCTTTAGTTTTAAACCTAATATTTAACAAAGTAAAGTGACTGTCCCGAAGGATGCAGGGCGGGGAAAGGAAGGGGAGGGGATTCCCCGTGGGGAGGGGAGGGGGATTCCCCATGATCCCCGCAGTGGGGAGGGGAAGGCGAGGGGGAAAATTCCTCGCAGAGAGAAAGGGGTAGGCGACCCCAACATCCGACCCGACCCGCCCGTTGCCAGCCCTAAGACTACTCCTAGTGCAAAATTGCAAATACCCTTTGATTCAAAAGTATTAGTAATTTCCTTGTCGGGTACGTCATTCCCACGTCAGTTTCCACTATTTTCAATGGCACAAGAGTAATTCAGTTAAAAAACAAGGCGATTTGATTAAAGTGAAGAAAAAAGGACAAAACGCACGCTGTGCCTTACCTGCAGAGGAGAAATATCGGCCCGGAAAAACTGGTCCGGAGTAAGAAAATCCCTACTGAGCTTCTCACAAGTATCGGACTCCACAAGACAGTTTCGGATCCTAGCCCAATTCCCCGCCTTTCCAACATAATTTCTCAGCCAAGACGAAAAACCCTCAAGCCGGTATTCTCTATACACTCTTCCAGCCACGGAATAAGAACCGTCCGATCGAGTAACAACAAAAGCAAAGATCAGAAGAGCCAAGAGCAGAACAATGAGAACGGCCATAGAGAAGAGGTAAATTATGAGCAGACCCTGTCGATTCCAAAAGGCTCCGACAAAGCCCGCGAGAGAGACAAGGAGGAGAAGAATTCCGAGGAGAATTACCGGCCACCGGAGAAGATGAACACACTCGTTGTCCTGTTTTCCGGCAAGCCAAATTCCGGCACCGATGATCGGAATCGAGCAGAGTAAGGCGAGGAAATTCACGATCGCTGTTATGCTGTTGCTCACCGCCATGGTTAGTGAAAGTGAGAGAAAGGGGATCTCAATCCGCGTTTAGAAAATAGAAAAGGAAAACAGTTTGGAAACGGGATTCCGTTTGGAAAATAAAACGGGAGTGATCTGACTGTTGATTTGAACTTTTCAAGATGTAATTATTCTCTTTTGAGGTTTTGAGTTCTCTTTTAGTTGACGTGGCTCCAATGAATGGTGCTAGTTTTTTTTTCACAAAACGAATTCCCGTTTTCCTGGCAGATAAAAATAAGAGAGCGGTTGAGATGAGGTCTAGAAGGATTTGGTTTAGGTGGCACGCGGTTATACAGAATTAGTGTGTACCCTATTTGTAAGACACGTGTATGGTGATCGTGTGTTGAGAACCGCATATCGGTTAATCTCAGCTGTCTGTAAGAAGATGGCTAGCATTATGTGCTGCAGCCGCGAGTCTCATTCTTTTTTAGTCTTTTGATTATTTTTCGCCCCCCCCCCCCCCCACTGTAGGATAATACACCCCCTGTGTCGATGATTTGGCAAGTCAGACCACCACACAGGCCAACAGTTCACGTTAAAAGGGGGGTGTATTATCCTACAGTGGGGCGAAAAAATCATCTACCCTTCTTAATGGAACAGGGACAATAAATTCCTGGTTCGGTTTGCACTTTTCTCTGAGAAATATGGAAAAGTAAATTTCTGAAAAAAAAAAAAATGAAAAATGATTTACCAAACACCGGAAAACAACTTTCTATTAAAAAATTTTCAAGAAATTTTTTTTCCCTTAAATCCCAACAGCACCTAGGCTAATTGCTAGAATTTTGTTTTCCCTTAAATCCCAACATGGAATATGAAAAGTAGCATATATATGGTCCAACCATGATTCTCATTGTGTATGATTAATAAGAGCAGAGTTTTTAAAGGTTTGATAGAGATTCTAACGAGAGGGAGTTTCATGGGGGTTAATCATAAATTAACATTCATTTCACATCTCTATGTAATTTAGCTTTGATTTCATCATAAGGTCACAATTTGATCGATTGTTCGTCCCCTAGCCGATTGACTCATTGGTACTCTAATAGGATGTTTAGAGACAATCAATTTACTGATTACCCTAATCAGACCGTATGTTTTAGATGATCAACGACAAAATTTAACGGTTTGCTTGATATGAAATGTCTAATTTGAGACTGACAAATTTAATAAAAAAATTAGTTTGCCTCCATGCGAAAGGAAAGTGAACAATAAAAAAAGGGCAGTGATAAATCGTGTCTATCTCTATCCTCTTTCTCTCCCTAACCTAGAGGAGAGAGAAAGATACATGGGAGTCGATTTATCAATTTGGGGAGTCGATTTATCACTCTCCTAAAAAAAATAGTTTGCCTCCATGTTCAATAGGGTACTAGTAAGCATGGTTTTAAATTTCGACGGCGAAATCACCTAAAACCGAAACGGTCATTTATTTCAGCCGAAATTTAGGAATTTCGGTCGAAATTTCGGTTTTTCAGAAATTTTTCTCAAAAAATCTGTTTTTTTAATATTAATTTAATATTTCACCGAAATTTCGGTAATTTCGGCCAAAATTTAATATTGAATAAAATAATAATTTCGGGTTTTGTACCAGATTTCGACCGAAATTTCAAATTTTCAAGGTCCAAAACCGGTACCGAAACCGAAATTTTAAACCATGCTAGTAATCAACCTGTGACAAATGAAGAGGGGACAATGGACAGGGGTGTACCGAGTAGAGATATTGAAGTTGAAGAGGGGACAAGGTGCACAAACAACCGATGGAATTTCTTTTAGCAAAAGAAAAAAAATGGACTTAGACGTTGAGAAATCCACACATGTTTCTCCATGAATGCCTTTTCTCTTCTTTATTGCTCCCAAATAAATTACCCGACAAATCATCCTTGCAAAACCTTCAAAACTCCCTTTCGGTAGAACTCTATTCCTCAACTCCTAATCAAAACGCTAAAATCAAACCCTGCTTTGCAAAACGTTAACACCTTACCATGAAAGGTTTCTTAAGAGAAGCCTTTCATAACCTTGTTTTGAAAAAGTGTACTCTAATTAGGTGTCTATTTTGCACATGAAAAAAATGAAATTCCACAACATCTATGTATTTAAGGTGGATTAGAATGCCCTAGTTTATAATGATACTACCATTCGTGGGCCATGCATAACATGAGAAAAGAATTGTGGGCCCCACTTCAACGAAACATGAGGTCAGGTTTAGGTGGAGATGGTGGAACCCATCCATCAAAATATGAGGTGTAAAATGGTGGTCCCCACACTATGAATGGGCTTTGGTGGAAATGGTGGCCCCAACTATGGGTGTAAAATGGTGGCCCTCCATGCACCCATCGAAACACGAGGTGTAAATGCTGAGCAGTATGGATGCATGGGTTTGGGTGGAGATAGTGGGCCCCACCCCATTAAAACAGTGTGTAAATGGTGGGCCAAGTTTACCTTTCCATTTAGCCTATTCCCGAGAACTTCCACTACTTTATTTTCCCTCTCTCTTAGCATAAGATAGGATAATAGCAAAAGATGGCGAAGGTGGTGATTCACAAAGGCCATTTTCCCCCCTGTGTCTTTCTCTCTCCTCTAGGTTAGAGAGAGAAAGAGGAGAGAGATAGACAGATGGGGAGTCGATTTATCCATTAGGGGAGTCGATTTATCACTGCCCTATATTTAGTGGGATGATCCGTGCAATGGACGGGTTGTTGAAATATACCCTTCCGATCATGTCAATTTTTCCCTTATGAACTCGTTGAATTCGGTGGGTCAATCGAGCAAGGAGATTTCCTTAGAGATGTAATAGGATGAGTTTCTTCTATTTTAATGATTTTGCTAAAGTCATGATTTTAGTAAGTTTAAGGCCCTGTTCGTATAAGATTATTGCAATTGATTATGAGTCCAAAACCAATTATTGGACTCAATTAGGATTTTACCTATTTTTTAGGAAGTGGGAATTTTTGCCGGGAGTTTTTATAGGGTGTAAGCCATATATCCTGAAATTTTCGGCCTCATGTGTCCCACCCCGGATATGTTGCAGTGCAATAACCTTATGGATGTATGTATTTTCACGATGGCCCAATGGATCAACGATCTTGATTATACACATCCCATGTGGGACCCACGAATATCTTTGAATTCAATACTGAGTGATCTTCATATTAATCAGACAATGCATAAATTCAATTAATTTGCTATTCTCCCATACATGCATGTATGTATAATTGGAGCTTTTATATGGTGTAAGCTCGTATTGTCCAGTATTTTTCAAAAAAGTATTGTACGGCTTACACCATAGGCTGATCCAAATCGTCCATTTGATGTGCCCCAATGTAAATACGTTGTGCCCGAAAAATCATTTCAAAAATATGATCCCATCCCTTCACTCTATAGTGGTTCCAATATATGAAGTTCTTCGATCTATGGAAATGATCTTTGGGCACAACCTATTTATGTTTTGGCCCATCAAATGGACGGTTTGGATCAGCCTATGGTGAAATCCGTACAATACTTTTGAAAAATAATAGGGGTTTACACCATATAAAACATTGTGTGAGATAAGTGGGAAGACATTGAAATAAGGACCACTAACGCTCTTTGATTTTGTCTTATAGCTAAAAAATGTTTTGAGAGAAGAAGAATCTCTGAAAACATTTTTATAGGCACCAAAAGTGGAGAGAATTCCGTGTATATTTTGTGGGAATTTTTTTTTAAATTTAGAATTGCAATCTAGATGTTACGATCGTAAGGCTCAAAGGCTACGATTTTGGCAACAATTTTTGATTGTAAGTAATACCAGCGTAATGCAAGTTGAAGTAGTTTTGGGTATTTGCTGGTTTATGAGAGGAGTATGTATATGTGTTCTGGAGTTAGCAGATGCTGAGCTAAGTTTGGGTAAGTTTCTAGGCCAGAGAGTAGTATGGGAATTCTTTCACTTTTCTCTTCTACAAAAGACAGACAATCAATTTATCCGGACTCCGGAGTACCAAAGCATTCCGGACTCCTCATTGGAAGCATCCTCACTGCGACCTATTGTTAGTCCGAACTTGGAAAATGGGGTGTCTATAATTATCTTAACCGTTGTCTGATATGTGACCATAGTTAGCAAAACTCCATTTTATTGGCATGGGTGCCGTTTAAAACTTTTACAACCAATAAAACTCTGTTTTTTAGGCAAACGTTTTAAACATGTTTAAAATGCGTTTTAAACATCTTAAACACGTTTTTTGGGGCCAACTATCTAATTTTACCCCCACCATATTTTGTAAATGATAAAATTCTAAACTCATTTTCTTGTGTTTCCCTTTTTTTTTTACTATGGTTTTTTGAACCAGTACCGTATTAAACTCGAATTTTTGCCATCCCGTTTTTTTGGCGAATCACGTTTTGCTAACTATGTCGATTCAAACTTTCTAGGCTTGCATGGGCCTATCTTCTTTAATGGAGACTTACCTGTCCTGACTACCCTTCTGCACTACAAGCAGGTGGCAAGAAAGAAGAGGGAATAGATTTCCCCGTTTAGAAATAAGACATGCATTGTCATCATGCTTATCTTTGAAAAAGCTAAAAATAAATGCCCAAAAATCGTTTCAGAACCAGAAAGATTTCCCTCGATCAGAAAGATACCACCTTCTCTATAAATAACCCGGCCTATCTCTCTTTCTCCCTCTCTCTTTCTCTCTACAATGGGTAGGAGATGTTCCTTGTCATCCTTCTTCATTTCTACCTTTGTCATAACCCCTTTGATCACAACAATAGGGCAGCAAATGCCATGGACCACCATGTTGCCACAAGAGTTGCTGGGGCTTGACCTAGCAGCGAGGCTCCGGGTCGATCAGAATGCCATGACCATGGCCTCAACCGACTACGGTGGGTTCACCCATGTCCTCCCAGCAGCTGTTCTCTACCCATCATCAGTCCAGGACATCATCACCCTCGTAAAATCCTCTTTCTCTTCTTCTCGTCCATTCTCCATCGCCGCAAGGGGTAATGGTCACTCTACTCACGGCCAGGCAATGGCTCACAACGGCGTTGTTATAGAGATGGGATCCTTAAAACATAACCATGAAATCCGAATCAATGTTTCTTCTAGCCCACCCGATTTTTACGCTGATGTGGGTGGAGAGCAGCTCTGGATTGATGTACAAAAGGCCACCCTTAGATATGGGCTTGCACCCGCATCTTGGCCCGACTACTTGTACCTAACCGTTGGTGGTATACTCTCTCATGCTGGAATTGGTGGTCAAACCTTTCGTCATGGACCTCTGATAAGCAATGTCTACGAAATGGATGTTGTAACCGGTATAAATTTCATCCCTTCATCTATAATGCGAGTCTCAAACATTTATTGATCCTTACCGTTCATTTGATAGGCATTACTTTGGATCTCCTATGGCACAAAAATCCCACCATTAACATCGAATAATCTTTTTTTTTTTCTTAGTGGATTTACAGTTTTAGTGACATTGAATTCATCCATGTACTGTAACAGGAAAAGGAAAGATTGTGACATGCTCCAAACACCACAAGCCAGAGCTATTCTATGCTGTTCTTGGTGGTTTTGGCCAGTTTGGTATTATCACTAGAGCAAGAATTGCCCTCCAGCCAGCTCCACAAAGGGTAATGAACTGTAAAGAAAGATTAAAAAAATTAGCTGATTGAGTGTGGATTGTCATTACAAAAATCATGGTTTTAAATTTCGGTTTCGGCTAAAATTTTGGTCTTATCCAAAACTGGAATTTTAGCCGAAATCCCTAAATTTCGAGTGAAATTTGTTACTTACGCAAGAAACGACGGTTTTGTAGGGACGAAATTTCGGCAATTTCGTTCGAAATTCTTTAACCGAATAAAAAATATATTATTTTATCACAAATTTGACCAATGTCCGAAAATTCTGAAATTTTGAATGAAATTTGGTAAATTTCGGGGATTTCGGTTTCGGTACGTTTCGGTTTCTGTCCTCACCGAAATCGGAAATTCGGGACTGAAATTTTGGATTTCGGTCGAAATTTAAAACCGTGACCAAAAAAAAAAAATCATTTCTCTTTTGTCAATAAATGCATCTCATTAACCAATAAAAAAAATGCGTCTCATTACATAAGTGCATCTCATATTATTACCCCCCATTAAATATGAACTTAATGATATAGCTATGCATAAATTCAGCTACATATATATAGATGTTGAATTAATGCATGGAATCGAATGGCAGGTGAAGTGGACCCGTTTGCTGTACACAGACTTTTCGGCTTACACGAGAGATCAGGAATATCTCATATCCTTGAATAATGGGGAAGGATTTGATTATCTGGAAGGGACTATTTTGAGAGATGAGAATGACATAAATAATTGGATATTTTCTAGCTCAAAGAAGGCCAAAGGGAAAATACGTTCTCTTTTAGACAAACATCACTTGATTTATCATTTAGAAGTCGCAAAGTACTACGACAATGTCACAGCACCTATTGTTGATCAGGTATTTGATATTTCTTCAATAGTATTGATATGTACACCCGCCTCTAATTCCTTCCTTTGGGCAGTAGATACACCTTCTCTCTTTATTTAAAACCTATTTAGCTCATTGGGAATTGTAATAACTGATTAAAAGTAATAAAATAAGTATAGGGCTTCCTATAATAATAATAATAATAATATTAGGGATTTGTTAGGACCATCGTAGAAGGCATTTCACAAATTGTTTGTCGCATGTCAGACCAGCCACAGAAGCTCACTTTTCAGCAGATTTCGTGATCATTCATAAGGTGGCAGGCTCACTTTTAGCAGATCTTGTCATCATTCACGAGGTGGCGGCACACTTTTCAGCATATTTTGTCATCACGGTGGCTCGCTCACTTTTTGTTGGTGGTAATGTCCTTCAGTCAAGGATATGAGAAAGAAGAAGATAAGCTTCAAGGCGCGTAATCGCTTTCCTTAAGACAATATTCGCCCCCAACAATTGTGTGCAAAGGGGATTTGAGAATTGCCTCCAAGATTCAGTGAAGCCTTGTAAAACAATTCTACAAATGTTTGATGATGCTTTGCACAAACAAAATCAAACCAAAAACACTTTTTTTAGAACTTCAAACCTTAGAGAAACTTACTAAAACTATTTCTGCAGAAAACAGATTTTAGTACACTGTTTTATGAACAAAACTATCATGAAAATACAAGTGAGAGAGAGAGAGAGAGAGATTCCTAGAGAGAGGAAAAACTACAGCGATAACTGTTTTTTCTCATTATTTAAAAGACAGGTTTTTGCTTCGTTTATAGAATCCTTGATGTCTTTTCACTAAAAGGCACGTCTCTTAAAAACATCCCTTTGATTGGTTTGAATAATGACCATTTGATCACAACTCTTGGTGATTTAAGTGTCTTGGATCACCCACAAAGTGTCCTTTGTGTTTGAAAAACATCCATGACTCTTGGGAAGCAAAAGACATGAAAAAATGATGAAAAACGGAAGTGAAAAGTCATGTCTAATTTCTCCCAACGGATAGTTTTTCGAACAGCCGTAGTTGACCGAGCTACCGCGGTCGCACGCTGGCATGCGCCTGTCTATTTTTTTTTTTAAGATCCAAAGAACCGCGGTCGACCGGTCTTCCGTAGTCCACCTCCGACACCTCCCTGGAAATCAATTACGTTTCCAGTAACCAATCCGTGGTCGCTCGGGAAACCCCGGTCGACCGGCCCTGTCTTAAAATTCTTTTTATATTTAAAATTAAAATCTTGTAAAAACATTTTAATTTTCAAATACTACTTTGCATTTTGAAAATTCTCTAACACTTTTCAGCATATTTTGTCATTATTCATAAGGGGCACACTCACTTTTCAGCATATTTTGTCATCATTCGCTAGGTGGCTGGTCTGACATTCGTCAAACTATCTTTGAAATGCCTTCTGCGAAAGGATTTGCTAGAGACCATCGCAGGCATTTTGCAGTCTGTCGCATGTCAGACCGGCCACAGAGGCTCAATTTTCAGCAAATTTTGTCATCATTCATGAGGTGCCAGGCTCACTTTTCAGCAGATTTTGTCATCATTCACGAGCTGGCAGGCTTCACTTTTCAGCAGATTTTATCATCATTCTCGAGGTGGCAGGCTTTATTTTTAGTAGATTTTGTCATCATTCCCGAGGTGGCAGGCTCACTTTTCAGCAGATTTTGTCATCATTCATGAGGTGGTTGGTCTGACATGCGACATACCATATGTGAAATGATATTTTTACCCTCTTTTCCAGCATTTCCACTCTTTTGTTTGTCTCTTTCTTAAAATGACTTTATTTGAGGTGGTTGGTCTGACATGCGACATACCATATGTGAAATGATATTTTTACCCTCTTTTCCAACATTTCCACTCTTTTGTTCGTCTCTTTCTTAAAATGACTTTATTTGAAGGAAAAGCCAAACAAAAGAGGGTGGAAGTGCAGCTATTTTCAATAAATTAAAAAAAAAGAAACAAAATGGGGGTGGCAAAGGGCGTCTCTATTGGTCAAATCCCATTTGAGATGGCATAGAAAATTTGCAAGGGATTTGACCAATGGGGGCACCCTTTGCCCCTTTATTTGCAAGGGCGCCTGTGAATCTAGCATACCCCCGTAAATGTATGTGTGTGTATATGCAAGATATATTATTATTATTATTAGGGATTTGCTAGGTAATTTTGCAAAATGCCATTGGACGACTCACTTATTCAGGTCAGCACAACCCCCTAAGAGCAGATTTTCTCTTATTCATTTGTTTTTCATCTCAGGTGGCTGTGCTCTCCTTAAAAACTGAGCAGCCGAATGGCATTTTGTGAAATTGCTTAGCAAATCCATTATTACTGTTATTATTATTATTATTATTATTTGAATATGATTATTTAGTAGTACATTTTCAGAAGTTTACGATTGAACTATTAGGAGCCATTAAGAAAAACTGTAAAAGGGGATGATAATCAAAACACTAGTTTTGATACGGTATCGCTTTCTCTATTTCAAACCTTTCCTTAGTGTAATTTTCATTATATTCTTTAGTTGTAATGCCTTAATATTTGTAAGGATAATTTGCATTAGACTACCCAGTAAATAAAATTGGAAGGTATTGAAGAGTCATTTGAGTAAAATTTTAGCAATTTTACAGGAAGTTGAGTTGCTGCTCGAAGAATTAAGCTTCATTCCTGGGTTTGCTTTCACGGACGACGTCTCGTATGTAGGTTTCCTCAATCGAGTACACAATGGAGAGCTAAAGCTTCGCCGCAAGGGCCTTTGGGATGTTCCCCATCCATGGATGAATATCTTTATACCCAAATCTAGAATTTCAGACTTTAATGAAGTAGTTTTCAAGAAAATCCTCAAGGGAAACTTGACGATGCGACCAATTCTCTTCTACCCCTTGAACCGAAACAAGTAAGTTTATATGACTTAATATACCTAATAATGGAGAAGTCATCAGAAAACTCTAAGGAGCTTTTCGTTTCAGATTGTGAGCTCCCCATCCGATTGTGAGCTTTTCGTTTCAACTTGTAAATTTTGAGCCAATAATCGGATGGGGAGCTCACAACTGGCTGCCACAATCTGAAACGAAAAGGGCTTAAGGCTGCGTCTGGATTGTTGGAATCAGGAATCGAAATTGGCATCCGATTTTGATTATCCTATAAACGGAATGGAAAAAATTAAAATAAAAGTTAATTCAGTAAAATTCTAATAAACATTGCATACCGATAGGGGTGGAATTTAAGGGTGCAACTCGAGTCAAATTTTCTAATTCAGGTTGAGCTTTTACCATAAAATTGGTTGGGTTCGGATTGATTCAAATTCATTTTTTAGCAATAGCTCAACCCAACATGACCCAAGTTGCACCCCAAACAAAATTAGAATACCACTTCTTCGGGCCAAAATTTAATTTCGGCACATTAGCCTTTTAATTCTGCCCCAACGTCAATTCTGTCCGTATTTTGTTCTTTTTTTTTAACCAAACGCCAAAAACGTGTAGAACCACCTATTCATATACCCTTTTAGGTAGGTAAGTTGGATTGAACCTGTGACCACAAGGTTGAGATACAAAGCCTCGACCATTGAGCTACATGCCTATTCTGATACTTGATTCCAGCAATCCCAAGGCACCATGAGGGCTTATAGGGATTACGTCTAAAAACTATTTGCATATAATTTTAATTGCAACTGGTTTTGTAGTTAAATACTACTATTTGCAAGCTAATATTTAAAGAAGATATAGTTAATGGCTTAAGAAGATACAAAAATACCAATTTTTGTGGTATTTTATATAATCAGGGGCCATAAATTTTAAGAAATATGTATTGCAGGTGGGATGACAGGATGTCGGCCGTTACCGCCGACGAAGATGTTTTCTACAAGATAGGATTCTTGAGATCAGCTATGAACGATTGGGAGTACCTTGAGGATCAAAATAAAGAGATAGTTAGCTTTTGTTTTAATGCTGGGATCAAGGCTAAGCAGCATTTTCCTCCTTACAAAACCAACACAGAGTGGAAAGATCATTTTGGACCAAAATGGAACAAATTTCTAGAGAGGAAAAAGAGGTTTGATCCAAAAGGACTCTTGTCTCCAGGGCCGAAGATTTTCACTCCCATGCTTTTGCAAGGAAGTAATTAACTAAACTCTACCATACAATGAGATTAGTAAATATAGAGAAAGAATATAAAGGAGTGGCATAGAAATATGCGTTTGAAATGAATGATGCATGAACTTAACTATTTTAAGTAAGCTATGGAATGTTTCGATGATTTCACTGGTAGTAATTAAGGGACCATTAGGGGCAAATTTATCAGCTCGCTATGTATAGAGTGTGCATTGTCAATTTCACAAAATTAATTTTGTGGCCCCTCGATCTTTTCCAGGCTAGAAGTGTCACGACATATGAATGAAATGAATAAGACAAATTCAGCTATTAGGTGGCTATCCTCTCTTGAAACAGAGGGGCCCGAAGAGCCAGTGTGCAAACTTGCCTAGACAATCCCATATAAAAAACTGAAATAAACAAACAAAAATGTTGTGAAAGTTGCCCTGTTTCCCACGATTCAGTGGAAAGGCAAAACGGAAAGAGTTTCTAACTTCTGTTTTTAGAAATCTTAGGTATAAATGTTCTTAGCCTACACAAATAGTGTGTGGGCTGTCGGGAGTGAGAAAAAGAGAAGGAAAGAGAAGAAGAAGAAGAGTGTTTTTTCTTGGGGTTTTCTCTTTGGGTTCTTCCTCCGGCTTATCTTGTGTACGATCTTGGTTAAAAAGCAAGAAAATGGTTGCAGGTTTGTGGGATTGCGTTAATCCATTGTAATCCTTATATATTGTTTTTCTCATAGTGAAAGATTGTGTTATCGTCCGTAGAGGTAGGCATCTTGGCCGAACCACTTAAAGTCAAAGAAGCAACCCCTAACCATATTGTGAAACATCCAATTACTCTAACAACTTAAGCTTTTGGAGTAATTGGTTGGTTCACAAGGTATCAAAGCTATTTCCCCATGGTAGGTCCTAGGTTCAAAACCTAACAACTCATTGATATTAAAAATCCACGTGTATGGCCAGCCCAAAAGAGAGGATAAGATTGCCACGTGTACGACCAACCCAAAAAAGAGGAGTCATACAAGAGGGGGAGTGTTTAAGCATAAATGATTAAATAACATCAACTCTAACAACTTAAGCTTTAGGAGTAATTGGTTGTTTCAAACATAAATTTTTTAAAAAGTACTTAGTTTGTATTCTACCGTGGGTGTGTTTACATTTCACTTGGGATAGAAAAAAATCTTAAATTATGGGATTTCTTTACGTCGATTTTTCCTGATTTGTGTCCCTCTTTTTAGTTATTGTTGAGTAGCATTTCTCTCTCTGTCTCTGTCTCTGTCTCTCTCTCTTTCTACTAACCTTGTAAGTCAAAGAAGCAACCCCTAACCACTTAAGTCATCCACATTACTGACATGAGAAAGCTCCACTGACCCCTTTATTCAAAGAGCAACCCCTAACCATACAAGTCATTCATGAGAGAGAGAAAGAGAGCCCATAAGTCGTTCACATTCAATGACAACTTATGTAAAACAACAAATACCATGTGATGATCGATACATCATTATTCCTTCATTGATTGTTGTTTGTATTGATTGTTGTTTGTAAGCCTGTTGTGGTTAGGCCCTGTTGTACTTCAATAATTTTAAAGGGTGAGGTTATCCGAGAGAGAAAGAGAGCCCATAAGTCGTTCACATTTAATGACAACTTATGTAAAACAAATACCATGTGACGATACATCGTTATTCCTTCATTGATTGTTGTTTGTCTTGATTGTTGTTTGTAAGCCTGTTGTGGTTAGCCCCTGTTGTACTTCAATAATTTTAAAGGGTGAAGTTATCCGAGGGGACCAGCTTCGCAATATATTTGACATTGTTGTTTGTAAGCCTGTTGTGGTTAGCCCCTGTTGTACTTCAATAATTTTAAAGGGTGAAGTTATCCGAGGGGACCAGCTTCGCAATATATTTGACATTATCCGAATGCCAAGCTCGTGTACTAAAGCCTATATCTAAATTAGTTGAGCTGTAGCATTAGCTAATTTGTGATATATGGCTTCTTTTGAGAGGTTTATGAAACTAAATTGCGACCATGAAAGATACCAAACCGACTGGTGGATTTCCTACTATTAATTAGGAAAATCAGCCCAAACTGTATTGGAAAATGCAAGCAAATGAAGATTGAGATGGCAAGTGTATGGATCTCCATTTGGGATCTACATATCATGTTGTAATTCTCTTCTTAACATTATAAAAACTACTAGAATAAAAGATTCCTTTTTGCGGTGAAAAACCAATTTCTTGTCTTTACCAATGTAAGTTGTAACACACTGTTAAACTACAAGTAACTCCAAAAGCTTAAGCTGTTGGAGAAACGTGTTATTTAATCTTTTATAATTTAACACTCCCCAACACATGTGGTCCACTTGGCAAACACGTGGCACATGTGGTCGCACTTTGGGCCTACCATCGCATGTGGATTTTTGCTATCCAAGAGGTTTGAACTTGAGACCTTTGGCTCTGATACCCTGTTAAACTACCAGTAACTCCAAAAGCTTAAGCTGTTGGAGAAAGGCGTTATTTAATCTTTTATACTTTAACAAGGCATATATCTCTTCCTTTACACTTCCTTTTGTGATAAATTACTTTCGTTTCGTGCTTTACCCCTTATTTCTATTATACTTTATTTAAGGTTTGACCTGAGTTTGTTTTCACACTTCTCTTGGTTGCTCATTTTGGGGAGATTATCAGAAGATCATCTTATAAAGATCTCCCCAAAGCATGTTTGGTTGCCTAAACTCCCTTTGACCGCCAGATATGTTCCAAACATCATTATTAGCTTTTTCTTACTTGGCTCCGACGTGGCGGCAATGTTCCCCCCTCTAATCTTCTCCCCATCTTCCATCATTTTGGGTTAGGAGAAGATTTGTCTTAGTCTCTTTTCTCTCTTTCTCTCTCTTCCACCCTGTATTTTGGTAATACATCTTCCGCTAATCTTACTGCGCAACCAAAGACTACTCACCACTCTTCTTCTAATCTCCTGCCCATCTTCCATACTTGTCTAATTTCCTTTTACTTCTTCTTCTGCTAATCTCCAAGCCAACTTCATGCAACCAAACAGAAGAGTCGACGAGAAGAGAAATCTAAGAAGATGATCTTAGGACTGCATGTCAGGTTTTAGGCAGACTTTTAGGAAAAAAAGAAGGATAGTTAGACAGCTACGTAGAGATGTACGACTTCATCCACTGATTGATGGATGTTGAGGTGTAAAGGTAGAAGTGTAAAGATCTTCATTTGAAGTGTAAAAGAGAATGAATACAGAAAGGTGGAAGAGGAGCAGAAGCAGACAAAAGGAGAAGTTGAAGAGGGAGGGATTTCTCGAACTCCAGGCTGACTCTGAAACCCATGTGCTGCCGGTTGCTACGGCCGGGTTTTTTTTAAATGCACTTCTAGACATGAAAAATCAGCAACCACGTGAAAATTTTGAATAAAATAAAATAAAGCATCGTTTTGTTCTCACAAGTCACAATAGTCTTTGGACCACAGTACAGCGTGGGCCCGGATCCCCTCACAGATCTTCTGGTCGGGATCCCTACCGAGATCAACCCTATCTTAATTAAGTAATAAGTAGTGCTCTCTCTCTCTCTCTCTCTCTCTCTCTCTCTCTCTCTCTCTCTCTCTCTCTCTCTCTCTCTCTCTCTCTCTCTCTCTCTCTCTCTCTCCAACAGGCAAAACAACAACAAAATTAATGATGTTTTTGAGGGTGGGCCTTACACCACAAAAGCCTAGATAGCCTAGGGGTTTTGCCTGGCCGGCATTTGGGTACCATGTCATCAAAACTAGCTTGGTTGCCAATTTAGCATTGACATCCCAGGAGGCTACCAGGGATGTCTCTGGTTAATCATTACATGTGCTGATGTGTCACCCTTGTCCCCTCCATTTGAAATCCATGCCAAAATCCACAAAAAAGGTGGAATTTTGCATTGATTTATCGACAACGACGCTTTTCCTCTCTTTCTCTAACGCAGCGGATCAAATGGGAATCGCAGCCGAAGCCTACAATCCGAAGATTGCCCTAAAATCTACTAGGAAGAAGAAGAAAAACCCTAGAATCCACTGGGAAAGAAGAGATAAATATATAGAAACGAATTTGATTATTCCATTGTTGTCATAATTGACTATTTACATCCTTTTCTATAAAAGAAAGTGGTAAAAAGAAAAGAAAGAAACTATGATTGGAATAGTAATCATGCCAATTTTTAAAAAAATCGATACCAAAAGAAAATTAAAAAAATACTATTCCTATTGAAGAAAAAAATAGAAAGCTGCTAATCATAGTATCCTACATCATTCTCTCTCTTGGTAATGGCACTCCATAGTCCATACCACCACTCTACAAGGTTGACAACCAAACACTACTTACCATTATTCTACAAGGTAGGTTCTAGGTAAATCCAATGCTTGTCTCCTCCTTTATTGAGTATTTACACCATTAATCTACCTAGGTAAATACTTGCAACCAAACAGCATGTTTGGACACAGGAGAAAATATTTTATGAAAATTTTCAGTGTTTCGTAAACTAATTTTCCATGGATTTTTTTTCCAAAAATTGAAACTTTTACATGTTTTTAAGGGAAACAGCAAACCTGACTACATCTTGGAATTTTATTTTTATTATTGGAAAATCTTATATTTCCCAATTTATTTTCACTAGATTGAAACACCCCCCTGGATGTCAATGCATGTGGTATAGGTTCTGATTTGCCTTTATAAGTTGTCAATTATTAAAGTTTTATTTGAGTGGGGCCCAGTTGGCACCATTAAGAGTCTATTTTTAATTTTTGAATAGAAGTCTAACCATATCATTTCTCATGTAGTAATTAGTAATGCAGTGCAAATTGGGCATTGTTGTTGTGCATCATTTAAGTTACACTGCACAGCATGGGGCCCACCTTGATTAGATAATTGTTAAATTCCCAATGTTTCTCTACTTGGACAAGTCTAACCAGCTGATCAACAGCCAAGAGCTAAGACATAGACTGCGAAAAAGTACATTGGTGATAACCCACATCTACTAGTCAAAGAAAAATGATACGCACTCTCTAGCTAGAATGGGCTCATTTCGAGCAACCCAAACCCAATCAGATCCAACACGATCGACTCAACCCGATCCAATTTTGGAAATGGGGTTTTGCAAGTTGGGTTAGGATTGATATATTTAAAGATGGGCTGGATTAATTAGGGTTGGCCCACAGCAACTTGACGCTCGATCAAGTTCGTTCAAACTAGGGTTACGGTTTTGGATCCTGGGATTGAGGTAGAGTTGGCCTCAAACCGACCCAACCCAGCCCATGTTGCACCCTAGATGTTTGAGACAATCCTAAGGCAAGCGGAATCCCTTTCCTAAATTAATGATCGATATCATTTTCCTTTACAGCAGTATGCCCAATCATATTCCATGTTATGGTTCGAAGGTGTGAAAGATTGAGGGGAGGTTGGAAGCATTTTACGACCCAATCTCTAATATTTCAAATAACACTAAGGGCCTGTTTGGATGCTGAGAAGATTTGGATTTGGATTTCTCACACTTGCAGCCCTTTTTGCATTGTAATTTGGATCCGAACAAATTCTTGGATTTCTAATTCAGCAGCTGACAGTGAAAAAAATCAGATTCATAAATATGTTGTGGAAATAAGAAATTGGAAATCCACAGATCTAGCAGTTTCCTTCGCCCTCTTTACTCCTCAACCTCTCCCCTCCTCTAGGAAGTACCCCCTTCCCTCCCTTTCCCTCAACATCAGCTGCCGGATCTACTCATTTTGTATTCAAAACTCAATTCCAAATCCAAATACAAAATGGGAGGTATCCAAATGGGCCCTAATTGAAACATTGACGAAATTCCTTCACTCCAGTTGGCTTCATAGCATAGTGGGGACAGGATATTGACCTAGAGCTCTTCATATCTTGACCGTCGGCTAATATGGACAGCCCAGATTCAATTTAAACGTTCTTGATTTGCATGGGCCCTGTCTTAGTCAATACAGACCTAGGCTACGTCGTCGTCCTCTTCCCTAACGTTTAGAAAACATGTGAAATATTTGGCCCCTTCATCTTCCCTGGCCAGCTCCACTAGTGTAATACTAGTGTATTACGACTACCCTTTTATATTACAAGCATATGGCCCATGTAAGAAAAAAGGTGCGAATATATCATCTCCACATTTAAAATACGATAGGGACTCACACCCTACGTAGCTTTGAAAAAGCAAATAAATAAAGGCCCCAAAAACCTTTCCAAATCAGAAAGTTTTCCCTTCTGCAACTCAAGATTTCATCAGTATTTCTACCCACCACCTTCTCTAGAAATACCCCATTCATTCTCTCTCTGTCTCTCTCTCTCGCCAATGCTTAGGAGATGTTCCTTGTCACTAGGGGTGTTCATTATTCGGTTATAACCGAATAACTGAACTGAACCGATTTGGTTTGGTTGGTTCGGTTCGGTTTTTTTCCTTTTCGGTTCTGTTTCGGTTAATTTTTTTTTTGAAAATTCGGTTATTCAGGTTCAGATTCGGTTATCTCTAAAAAAATTCAGTTAACCTAATAACCGAAATTATGGACAAAAACTATTATTTTCCAAAAAGAGTGCTATATGGGCACTCCGTAGGATGATCAAAACCGTCAATTTGATTGATCACAACTTAATTAGGTTGTGCTCAAAGACTCATTTAGATAGGATGATCCTAGCCCTCCGATCCAAACTGAAAATTTGCTTTTTTTTCCTCTCTTTCTCCCACTACTATAACCGAATTTTTAATCGGTTTCGGTTTCGGTTTGGTTTTTGGAAAGTTCAGTTCGGATTCGGTTATCGAAATTTGATAACCGAAATTATTTCGGTTATCAAATTTCGGTCTATTCGGTTCGGTTATAACCGGACGAACACCCCTACTTGTCACTCTTCTTCACTGCAACCTTTGTCATAAGCACTTTGATCTCAATACTAGGGCAGCAAAGGCCATGGACCACCCTGTTGCCACATGAGTTACTAGGGCTTGACCTCCAGTTTGATAAAAATGCCATGACCATGGCCTCAACCGACTTTGGTCGGCTCACCCAAGTCCTCCCAGCAGCCATTCTCTACCCATCATCGGTGCAAGACATCACTGCCCTTGTTAAATCCTCCCTCTTCTTATCTTCCATTCTCCATTGCCGCAAGGGTCATGGTCACTCCATTCATGGCCAGGCAATGGCCCACAATGGCGTTGTTATACAGATGAGAGTCTAACCATATCATTTCTAAACGGCAATGGGAGTCTGATGGGAGTCTGACCACAATGGCAATGGCCCAGTTGGCACCACTTAGAGTCTACTTTTTAATATTTGAATAGGAGTTTGACCATTGCCATTGAGATATGTACGATGGAGCAGTAACTAGTGTCTGAACCATGGATGGCACGTCCAGTGAGTTTCCAATTACAATAGGACTGCACCAAGGATCAGCTCTAAGTCTTTTTCTTTTTACGCTAGTTATGGATGAGCTTATAGAGCGTATCGAGGATGAGGTGCCGTGGTATATGTTATTTGTAGACGACATAGTATTAATCGACGAACCCAAAGCAAGAGTAAATGCTAAGTTAGAGTTATAGAGAACTACTTTGGAATCCAAAGGTTTTAGACTAAGTTGGACTAAGACAGAACATATGGAATGCAACTTTAGTAATGTAAGGAGGCGGGACGAGGATGTAGTAAATATAACTGGACAGGAGGTACCTAAGAGGGATATCTTTCGCTATCTTGGTTCAATTCTACATAAGGAATGAGAGATTAAAGAGGATCTTAACCATGGAATACGAGCAGTTTGGTTGAAGTGGAAGCTTGCTTCAGGAGTTTTATGCGACCGTCAAATCCCTACCAAGTTGAAGGAAAAGTTTTATAAAATAGCTTTGAGGCCTGCCATGCTGTACGGCTCAGAATGTTGGGCCACCAAGAAGCAGCATGTGCATAAGATGAGTGTAGCGGAGATGCGAATACTTAGATGGATGTGCGGCCACACAAGGATAGATAGAATTAAAAGTGAAGACATACGGAAAAAAGTGGGGGTTGGACCAATTGAGGAGAAGATGAGAGAACACCGCTTAAGATGGTTTGGACATATACAACGTAGGCCTTTGGATGCTCTGGTGAGAAGAGGCGACTCATGCCAAATTGATGGAGTAAAAAGAGGTAGGGGCAGACCGAAAACAACTTGGGTAGAAACAGTAAGGAAGGACATGATAGCTAGGAACATAACGAAGAATATGACCTTGGATATAATAGAATGGGAAAAAATGATTCACATGGAAAAACCCAACTAGAGCCAAGATTAGAGCCGGGAACATTAAATTTTCTAAAGAATTCATTTAGCTAACCCCAACTAGTTTGGGACAAAGGCTTTGTTGAGTTGAGTTGAGTCTGACCATATCATTTCTCAAATAATAATTAGTAATCCAGGCAAATTGGGCATTCTTGTTGTGTATCATTTAAGTTACACTGGACAGCAAGGGGCCCACTTTGATTGGATAATTGTCAAAAGTCCCAAAGTTTCTCTACTTTTGGAGAAGCCTAACCAGCTGATCAACAGCCAAGAGCTAGGACATAGACTGCGAAAAAGGACATCGGTGACAACCCACATCTACTAGTCAAAGAAAAATGATACGCACTCTCTAGTGAATGGGCTCATTTCGGGCAATGCATTTAGTCGCGACCCGATCCAACCCGACTCAACCCTATCCAATTTGAGAAATCAGGTTTTGCAAGTTGGGTTAGGATTAATAGATTTAAAGATGGGCTGGATTTATTAGAGTTGACCCACAACACCTTGACATTCAAGTTGGTTCAAATTAGGGTTACGGTTTTAGATACTCGGATTGAGGTAGTGTTGGCCTCAACCCGACCCAACACAGCACATGTTGCACCCTAGATGTTTGAGAAAATTCCAAAACAAGTGGAATCCCTTTTTTGAAATTAGTAAACGCAGATATCATTTTCCTTTACAGTAGTATGCCCAATCATATTCCATGTTAAGGTTTGGAGGTGTGAAAGATTGAGGAGACGTTGGAAGCATTTCTCTAATATTTCAAATAACACTAATTGAAACATTGACGAAATTCCATCACTCCGGTTGGCTTCATAGGATAATGGGAACAGGATATAGACCTAGTGCTCTTCATATCTTGACCGTTGGCTAGTCAATACAGACTTAGGCTACGTCGTCGTCTTCTTGCCTAACGTTTAGAAAACATGTGATATATTTGCCCCCTTTATGTTCCCTGGCCAGCCCCCCCTAGTGTATTTATGACTACGCTGTTACATTACAAACACATGGCCCGTGTAAGAAAAAAAGGGCATCTCCACGTTTAGAAATAGGATAGGGACTCGCACTCTACGAATCTTTGAAAAAAGCAAATAAAGACAGGCCCCAAAATCGTTTCCAAATCAGAAAGTTTTCCCTTCTGCAACTCAAGATTTCATCAATCTTTCTACCCGGACACCACCTTCTCTATAAGTAACCCCATTCTCACTCTCTCCTCTTCACCTTCTCTCTGTCTCTATCTTTATCTTTCTCTCTACAATGCTTAGGAGATGTTCCATGTCACACTTCTTCATTGCCACCGTTGTCATAAGCACTTTGATCTCAATACTAGGGCAGCAAAGGCCATGGACCACCATGTTGCCACAAGAGTTACTAGGGCTTGACCTTCGGTTCGATAAAAATGCCACGACCATGGCCTCAACCGACTTTGGTCGGCTCACCCAAGTCCTCCCAGCAGCCGTTCTCTATCCATCATCGGTGCAAGACATCACCACCCTCGTAAAATCCTCTTTCTCTTCTTATCTCCCATTCTCCATTGCCGCTAGGGGTCATGGTCACTCCATTCATGGCCAGGCAATGGCCCACAATGGCGTTGTCATACAGATGGGATCCTTAAATCATACCCATGAAATCAGAATCAATGTTTCATCTAGCTCGTCGGATTTTTATGCCGATGTGGGTGGAGAGCAGCTTTGGATTGATGTATTGAGGGCTACCTTACGACATGGGCTTGCACCCCCATCTTTCACTGACTACTTGTACCTATCCGTTGGTGGTACACTCTCTAATGCTGGAGTTAGTGGCCAAACCTTTCTCCATGGCCCTCAGATAAGCAACGTCTACGAACTGGATGTCGTAACAGGTATAAATTTCCATCCCTCCGGTTGAAGTATAATGATTAAATAACACAACTCTAACAGCTTAATCTTTTGGACTGATTGGTTGTTTCACATGGTATCATAGCTATTGCCTCAAGGCAGTTCTTGGGTCCAAAACTCAACAACACCTTGGTATTAAAAAAATATATCAACAACTCCTTGGTATTAAAAAAATATATCAACAACTCCTTGGTATTAAAAAAAAATCCACATGTAGGCCAAACCCAAAAGAGGGACGATGCCACCGTGAGGCGTAGTGTTGAAGTATAAATGATTAAATAACATACAACTTAAGGTCCCGTTCGTTTAAGATTATGCCAACTGAATGTGAGGGCCAAACTGATTATTGGACCTCAAATTTAAGTGTAAATTTGGGTCCAGTAATCTCTTTGGCCCTCACAATCGGTTGGCATAATTTTAAATAAACAGGGCCTACGCTTTTAGAGTACGTAATTGGTTGTTTCACACCTCCATCTAATGCAAGTCCCAATTTTTTTTTATTTTTTTTTTTTTGTTACCATAAGCTGCCAATGGATTTTGGGTTTTAGTGACTGAATTCATGCATGATTACTACAGGAAAAGGAAAGATGGTGACATGCTCCAAACATCACAGGTCAGAGCTGTTCTATGCTGTTCTTGGTGGTCTTGGCCAGTTTGGGGTTATCACTAGAGCTAGAATTGCACTCCATCCAGCGCCACAAATGGTAATGAGCTGTAAATTAAATAAGATAAAAAGAGTCGCTGATTAATTAAGTACAGAGTGTCATTACCAAAATATCATTTCTCTTTTGCCAAACATGCAACCAAAAATTGACAAACATAAGAATTGCACCTTTAGGAGACGCAACATGATCTGGATCATTCATCCGGTGGGCCCCCATCATTCAGAGGTCCTTATATAAGAAGGTGCTTTCATCCGATGGATCATTCTCCCAAAAAGTAGTAGGCACATGGGATGAACGATTTCATAAATGTCTCCACAGTAGGGCCCACCAGGTGACCTGTATGCTGACACGTGAGTAGATAGGTCACGGGTCTAATTAGAGTCTTCCATAAGTTCATCTCATCTATTTTATTAAAGATTGGAGGCATGGCGCCCTTGCAAAAATCAGCTTCAAGGGCGCCCTTATTGCTTGATTTCTGCAGAGTCAACACGGTTTTCACTTTTATAGGAGCATTCCACTTTTTTCGGCGCTACGTACACTCTGCAGAAATTAACCAATAGGGCCACCCTTGAAGCTGATTTTTGCAAGGGCACCCTTCATTCTATCATTTCTCTAAAGATTGATATATAAATATAGCTATGAATAAATCCTGCAACATATAACTAGATTTTTGAATAAATGCATGGAATCGAATGGCAGGTGAAGAGGACCCGTTTGCTGTACACAGACTTTTCGGCTTTCACGAGAGATCAGGAATATCTTATATCCTTGAATATCGGGGAAGGATTTGATTATGTGGAAGGGTCTCTTATTAGAGATGAGACAGAGATAGATACTTGGAGATCTTCTTTCTCAAAGAAGGACAAAGAGAAAATACGTTCTCTTTTAGCCAAACATCACTTGATTTATCTTTTAGAAGGCACAAAGTACTATGACACTGTCACCGCACCTACTGCTGATCAGGTATTTGATTTTTCTTCAATAGGTATTCATATGTAAGACCTATGCCTTCCTTTTGGTAGTAGATACACCTTCTCTTATTTAAAACATGTGTAGCTCATTAGGAATTGTAATGACTAATTAAAAGTAATAAAATAAGTAGAGGGCTTATTTACTAAAATAAGAGGGGAGTGAATATTTGCTTCCTAATATTACCATTTAGGGATTTGCTGGGGACCATCGCAAAAGGCATTTCGCGGACTAGCTGTTGCATGAGAGAACAGCCACATCACATGAATTAAATGAATAAGGCACAATCTGTTGAAATATGAACCTATGTGGTTGCTCTCTCTTGCAACAGCCGGCCAGCGAAATGCCTTTTGCGATAGTTCCTAGCAAATACCTTCCTATTATTATTATTATTATTATTATTATTATTGTTAGGAAAATGATATTTTCACCCTCTGTTCCAATATTTACACCCTCCATTTTCCCGCATTCTCACACTTTTTTGTTTGTCTCTTGCTATGAGAATGTCTTTAATTTAAGGAAAATTCAAACAAACGAGGGTGGAAGTGCAGCTATTTTCAATATAAAAAAAAACAAGAAGGGGTGGCAATGCTAGATAAGGGGTGGAAATATCATTATTATTGTTAATTTTATTACTACTATTATTTTTATTATTTTCATTTCCTAGGTGTAAATTAGTACCTATTAATTTAAATGTTGACCTTGCTACTTACACACCTCGCTGTTTCTAGGAGTTGCTTTTGCACATGCTTTTGCACATGACAATAATTAGTGTCTTATTTCAACCAAACAAGGTAGTCCTTATGATAATTAAATGTGCCGCATGAAATTGTAGGTTGTGAAATAACTAGACTTGTGAAAACAACCGGTTACTGCAAAAGCTTAAAGCTTCTGGAGAAGGCGTTAGTTATTCTTTTATACATTAACACTTCCCCTCGCGTGTGGCCCTTCTTTCTTTGGGCTGGCCTACAAGTAGGGGTGCAACTCGGGTTGAGTTTTAGGAATTCGGGTTGAACATTTACCTTAAAATCAGGTCGGATTCAGGTTGATTCCTATTCATTTTTTTAAAAAAATCTCAACCCGACCCAACCCAACTACCCAAGTTGCACCCCTACCTACAAAAGGAACATGTGGCCCCACTTTTGGGTTGACCACTGCATGCGAATTTTTGACATCAAGGATGTTTGAACTCAGGACCTTTGCTCTGATACCATGTGAAAACAATCAGTCACTCCAAAAAAAGCTTAAGCTGTTGGAGAAAGCGTTTTTTTTTGTTTTATAGTTTAACAAGGCTCTTCTTTAATCTAATAGCTAGCCACTTCCGCAGAAAGCCATTTCGCTTCCGGCTTTTGCATGTGATGACATATGCACATGTTGACTTTTTGGCAGATTTTTTTCGTACTCTTTTAATTCTCATCACATGCAAAAGCCGGGGGCAAAATAATGGCTTTCCACGAAAGTGGCTAGCAAATCCCATAGGTGCTCACATTTTCTTGGATCGATAAGTTATCTGGTCCGTCAACAGGAATAGGGTGGGCCCACATTGTTTGGGTGATCCAAACCATTCATCTGATGGGCCCTAACATAGATAGGGTGCCCAAAAATTCATCTAGTGTTGTATTTTTATTTTACAAAAACGGAGTCGATAGTCAGAACACTTGTTTCGATATTGGAGAAATTATCGCTCTCTCTATTTCAATCCTTTCTTTATTGGCAATAACAATCAATTAGAGAGATTCAAAATAAATGGGTGCCAATATCAAAACAAAAAAGTATATATAAGAATATTAGTGTAATTTTCATTATATTCTTTAGATGTAGTGGCTTAATTTTTTTAATTAAGGATAATTTGCAATAGACGGCCTAGTACTTCATCTTTTTTGTTTCTAATTTTGACTATTCCAATAAAATTAGAAGGAATTGAAGAGTCATTTGAGTATAATTTGAGCATTGTAACAGGAAGTTGATTTGCTGCTCAATGGGTTAACCTTCATTCCTGGGTTTGCTTTCAAGAACGACCTCTTGTATGTAGGTTTCCTCAATAGAGTATACGATGGAGAGCTAGAGCTTCGTCACAAAGGCCTTTGGGATGTTCCCCATCCATGGTTGATTATCTTTGTACCTAAATCTAGAATTTCAGACTTTAATGAAGGAGTTTTCAAGAAAATCCTCAAGAGAAACTCGACGATGGGACCAGTTCTCGTCTACCCCATGAACCGAAACAAGTAAGTTTATGTGAATTAATATACCAAAGAATGGAGGAGCTAAAAGAGGACTCTAAGAGGCTGAGGCTGCGTCTGGATTGCTGGAATCAGGAATCGGAATTGGCATCCTATTTTGATTATTGTATAAATGGAATGGAAAAAATAAAAATAAAAAAATTAAATCTAGATAAATTCCAATAAAAATTTCATTCCATATGGGTGGAATTTAGGGGTGCAACTCGGGTCAAATTTTGAGAATTTGGATTGAGCTTTTACCATAAAATTGGTCGGATTCGGGCTGATTCCAATTCAATTTTTAGCAAAAGCTCAACCGAACACAACCAAATTGCACACCTAAAGGAATTAGAATACCACTTCTTGGGGCCAAAAATTAATTCTGACATTACCCTTTTAATTCTGCCCGATGTCATTTATGTCCTTATTTTGTTTTTTTAACCAGATGCAAAAATCATGCAGAAGCAGAATATGATGCCTATTCTGATATTTAATTTTGGGTAGGTAAGTTGAGATTGAATCTGCGAGCTCACGGTCGAGATACAAAGCCTCAACCATTGAGCCACAGGCCTATTCTGATACTTGATTCCAGCAATCCTAACACACCCTGGGGGCCTATAGGGATTACCTCTAAAAACTATTTGCATCTAATTTTAAATGAAAGTGGTTTTGTACTTAAATATGATTACTTGCAAGCTAGTATTTAGAGAAATGATATAGTTAGGGAATGAGAGGTCTTAATGCCCAACTTGAAAATTAGCTTAAATTGTTAAGATTTGTCAGATCAGACCATTGGATTATCTTGGTGTAGATTAGGCAATAAATTAGAAATTAGCCAATTATAATTAGGGGCCATAAATTTTAAGAAATATGTATTGCAGGTGGGATGAGAGGATGTCAGCCGTTACTCCGGACGAAGATGTTTTCTACCATGTTGGATTCTTGAGGTCAGCTATGCACGATTGGGAATACCTTGAGGATCAAAATAAAGAGATATTAAGTTTTTGCGTTGACAATGGGATCAAGACTAAGCAATATTTTCCTCATTACACAACCAATACAGAGTGGAAAAATCATTTTGGACCAAAATGGAACAAGTTTATTGAGAGGAAAAAGAGCTTTGATCCAAAAGGACTCTTGTCTCCTGGGCAGAAGATTTTCACTGCCATGCCTTGGCAATGGAAGTAACTAAACTCTACCATACAATGAGATGAGTAACTTACTATTATAGAGAAACTTACTATTGTAACTTGACAGGAGATGACTGGAAATTGAAGAACAAACTATTGTAAGAGTTTGGAAATGACTATTTATAGAGAAACTTACTATTGTAATGTTGGATAAACTTGTGTACTGGTTCAATCTAAGAAAAGATAAGAAGATAGGAAGATGCTTCAAGGCGCGTAAACGCTCTCCTTAAGACGATATTCGCCCCCACCAGTAGTGTGCAAAGGGGACCACGAACTCGCCTCCAAGATACAATGAAGCCCGGTTTCAAACCGATTGCTTGACGACGTTCTGCACCGAACAGAATCAAGCCCTGAATCACCTTTGAATTTTGCAAGTATTTGAGACACAAGTGTTTGTTTCTGCAGAAAACAGAACACTTGAACAAAACTTCTAAAACAGTAAAACAGAAACTTTGTAGGGAATTAGATAGAGAGTATTGTGCTGGAAATAGCAATTTTGGGTATACCAAAGTAGAAATCCGAATAATTTAGAATGGACAATTTCTACTGTTTTTATAGAGCTTGTGGTGGCTTTTTCCGTTGGAAAATACCCTTTCTGTGCATCCTTTTAGCGGGTTTGAATTCTGATCGTTAGATCGCGTCTAATCGCGACTCTACTGTTCAGATCAATCCTGGAGTGACCATTGGCTTATATAAAAACCCTTCCAACTCCGTAACCGCTAGATCTTCCATCCACGGTGCAGATTGCACCCTTTAGGAACTTGACCGTTGTGTAGAAGAGACACAATCCAATGGTCATCATCCACTAGCTGTTACACCACGATCCGACGGTTCGGATCGCACCTGCTCACGCACTATCCATTGGAGCCCCTAGGCCTGCTGGGCTAACCGTTGGGCTCGAACTCGGGCCCAACTTGACCGAACCATTTGGTCTATCCACTTGACTGATCCAAGTCGATCTTGATCCAATGGTCCGGATCATATCGGGAAAAATGAAAGGCTACAATCGCTCCTCGCTACGATGCGCCCAATAAAGCGCCCTATAGCCCATTGCCCACGCCGCGCGCGCGCATGTGCGAACGGTGCGTTGCACCATCCCGCGGTTCAACCTATGGCCAACACCCGTTGTGCACCATACTAAAGAAGAGAAAAGAGTAAAGCTTTATAAGCCCAATTTTTCTTTTCTTATGATTCAGTACGGGACTATCTTTCTACATTACTTTTGCACTCTTCTCTATCTCTTGCAAAAAGCAAATCTTTCCAAAGAAAAGTTTTTCTTTTTTCAAAACACAATTAGAAAATATTTTCCAAATAGTTTCTTTCGACCAAAAAATAAGATTTTAAAAATCAAAATCTAACATGTAAGAGTTTGGAACTTGACAGGAGATGACTGGAAATTGAAGAACAAACTATCCAACATGAGAACTGGCCATTAAGTTTTAATTGAAAATTAATAAACCGTTCTCTTTACAATGCGTGAAAAAAGAGGTGGCATAGAAATATGAGTTTGAAATGAATAATTATGCATGAAGCTATAGGGAATTCCTAGCGTCCATCGCAAAAGGCTTTTGCGGATGGCCTGTCGCACGTCCGACCAGCCACCTCGTGGATGAGGACAAAAGCTGTTGTCTCCATTCGATGGACCTTAGCAAATCCCCCCCCCCCCCCCCGCCCCCTTTACACACACACACACACACAGATATATATATATATATATATATATATATATATATATATATATATATATATATATATATATCTGTGTGTGTGTGTGTGAGAATAGAGTTCCTGCGCTAGAGCGCAGCTAAGGTTAGTTGCGTTCGAGCACAGAAACAGGGTGGGGCCACATTTTGGGTGGGATCCAAAGGATTCATTTAATGGGCCCTTTCATGGGTAGCGTGTCCACCAAAAATCAGCTCCATTGGATCACCTTAGGGTGTCCATTTGTGGGGCCAAAAATGGATAGATACTGTTTGTCCACAGTATCTGTCCATTTTTGGCCCCACAAATGGACACCCTAAGGTGATCCAATAGAGCTGATTTTTGGTAGGCCCCCATCCATGATGGGGCCTTCCAAATGAATGGTTAGGATCACCCCCACAATGGCCCCACCCCTTGATTTTGTGCTCGAGCGCAGCTAAGCCTAGCTGCACTCGAGCGTAGCTAAGCCTAGCTGCACTCGAGCGCAGGAACTCTCTCTCTCTCTCTCTCTCTCTCTCTCTCTCTCTCTCTCTCTCTCTCTCTCTCTCTCTCTCTGTCCGGTTCGGTTTGGGGAGGTTTTTTAAACCGAAACGATCCCATCGGTTTGGAGAAAATCTAAACCGTAACTGAACCGATGGGGGTATAACCGAACCAAACCGAATCGATTTTGACCGGTTTGGTTTGGTTCGGTTCACGGTTTATCTGGTTTTTTGTTCAGCTTTAATACAAATCCAGGATTGACACTCCAACCCTCTCTTCACTCCCCTCCTTCCCTTCTCTCCTCTCTGTTTCACTCTCTCCCTCAACTCTTAGCTCTTTCTTCTGCTCGTTCTCTCTCAATCTCCAACTCTCTCCTCTCTCTGCAATTTTGTAGCTTTCCACCTTTAACCCTCGCTCCAAAAAAAAAAAAAAAATCCTCCCTCAAATGAGGCTTTGATGTTGCATTTATGTCGAGGGTTGATACCCTTAGGGTGACTACAATGACAGAATTACCCCTAGACCAAAATGGCAAAAATGCCCTCTAATAAGAAGACAAAAGAAAGGAGGTGCAATTTTGAGTTAAGGTGGGTGGCAAAAAAATGGGCGTCTACTAGACCCGGCAAACGGGCGGGGTGGGCCGGTTTTGACCCGGCCCGTATGGGTCCGGGTCAAACGGGCCGGGTAAAAATGACCCGGAAAAATTTACGGGTCACTATGCTTGGACCCGGAGGCTCGGATTTTTGACATATTATTTTTAAGATTTTTTTTTAATAGAGATTCGCTAGCCACCTTCTCCGAGTCTACTTTTCGGCTTGTTCACATCCTTCGCTACAAAGATCTGAAAGAAGTACGAGTTGCGCAAAGGTGGCTAGCAATAAAATAATAGCAATTTATAATAATCATACGGTTGGTAAGTTTTAAATGAAAAATTACGGAAAAAGGGAAGCAAAGTAGAAAAATTACCAAAATAATACCAAAAGAATGTGTTAAAATACGACAATTACAAAAAAAAAAAACTACAAAGAAAATTAGAAAAATATGACAATTATGGAAAAAAAAAGTCCAAAATAAAACTATTGTAATTCTCTACGAGCACCCGCGGGTCCACCCGGCCCGGCCCAGTTTTGACGGGCCTAGTGGACCCGCGGGTCAATTTTAATCAGGTCACAGATTGGTGACTCGGACCCGGAATTTACTGGCGGGCCGGGTGGACCCGCGGGTCCGGGTGACTTTTTGCCAGGTCTAGCATCTACAAGGGAGTGGCCAAAATGGGGTGTCTACAGTTTCCCATCGTTTCAATTCAATTTATTTTCAGATCAAAACTCAAAAACTGTCAACCGAATCGATGGGGTAAAAGTCTTAACTGTGACTGAACCAATGCCTAAAAAACCCGAACTGAACCAAACCAAACCAAACCAGAAGGCCCGATTCGGTTTATCGGTTTGGCAGGTTTTAGTGAAGCCCAACTCCAATATATCAAATGACATTAATTGAGACATTGATGAAATTCCATCTCTCCAATTGGATTCATAGGTTAGTAAGGACAGGATATTGACCTAGAGCTCTTTCATATCTTGGCCGTTGGCTAATATAGACAGCCCAGATTCAGTTCAAACGTTTGATACTTGCACGAGCGCCATCTTAGTCAATGCAGACTTAGGGGACGTCCTCGTCTTCTTCCCGAACGTGTAGAAAGGAAGTGATAGATTTGACCTACCCTTTTACACTGCAAGTAGGTGGCCCGTGTAAGAAAAGGGCCGAATATATCATTTCCAGGTGGAGTAATTGGATATCAATTCTTACCCTTAAAATAAAACGCAGGCCCATTTGGATATTACCGGATTTTCAGGGATGACCATTGACCATGTAGGTACTAAAAAGTTAAAATCCCGTAAAAAAACAAGGATTCATTCACATCTTTCCATCCGCCAGCTTCAGTATAAATACCCCAATCTCACCTTCTCCTCTTCAACCCTCTCTCTCACTCTCTCTTTCCACAATGCCTAGGAGATGTTCCTTGACATTCTTCTTCCTTGCCACCTTTGTCATAAGCCCTTTGACCTCAGTAGTAGGGCAGCAAAGGCCATGGTCCACTATGTTGCCACAAGAGTTAGTAGAGCTTGACCTAGCCGCAAGGCTCCGATTCGATAAAAATGCCACAACCATGGCCTCGACGGACTTCGGTCATCTCACCCAAGTCCTCCCAGCAGCCGTCCTCTACCCATCATCGGTGCAAGACATCTCCACTCTCGTAAAATCCTCTTTCTCTTCTTATCTTCCATTCTCCATTGCCGCTAGGGGTCAAGCTCACTCCCTTAAAGGCCAGGTAATGGCCCACAATGGCGTTGTTATACACATGGGATCCTTAAATCAGACCCAAGAAATCAGAATCAATGTTTCATCTAGCCCGCCGAATTTTTATGCCGATGTGGGGGGCGAGCAGATTTGGATTGATGTATTGAGCGCCACCCTTAGACATGGGCTTTCACCCCCATCTTGGACCGACTACTTGTACCTATCCGTTGGTGGTACACTCTCTAATGCTGGAATTAGTGGCCAAACCTTTCTCCATGGACCGCAGATAAGCAACGTCTACGAACTCGATGTCGTAACAGGTATAAATTTCCATATTTCCATCCCTCCTGTTGAAGTATAAGTAACACCAACTCCATCCCTCCTGTTGTTTCGCTTGTATCAAAGTCATTTCCTTACGGCAGGTCCTGTGTTCAAAACTCAACTCCTCCTTGTTATTTTTTAAAAAAAAAATCCATATGTAGGGCCAAATTCACTTTGGAGGGAGTGATGAAATATAAACGATTGAATAAGACCAACTCCAATAGCTTAAGCTTCTGAAGTAAATTGGTTGTTTTCACAACCTCCATCAAATGCGAGTTCCAAGTTTTTTTTTTTTTTTTTTGAAGTTCCCATAAGCTATCAATGGACTTTGTGTTTTAGTGACTGTGAATTCATGCATGTACTGCAACAGGAAAAGGAAAGATTGTGACATGCTCCAAACAACACAACTCAAAGCTGTTCTATGCTGTTCTTGGTGGTCTTGGCCAGTTCGGGATTATCACTAGAGCTAGAATTGCACTCCATCCAGCGCCACAAAAGGTAATGACCTCTAAAATAAGATAAAATATAGCTGTTGATAACGTGTTAGTGTCATTACTAATTTGGGACAGAAATTTGTTTATTCGGATTAAGTTTTTTTCTTTCCATACCTAAGAGGGGAATTATATGATTATGCTTAATTTAGAGGATTATCATAAAAAATTGAAGGCATTTCACAGGCCGGCTGTTGCATGAGAGAGCAGTCACATAGGCTCACTATTCAACAGATTTTGTTTTATTCATTTAATTCATTTGACGTGGCTGCTCTCATCCGCAACATCCACCCGCGAGATGCCTTCTGTTATGGTACCTAGCAATTTTCTTTTTAAAAAAAGGAAATTTTAGAAATATTTTTCCTTTCCAAACTTTTCCCAAAAATCCTGCAATCCAAACAAAGCCCGAAGAGACACAACATGATCTGGATCATTCATCCAGTGGGCCCAGTTATTCAGATGTCCTTATCTAAGAAGGGGCTTTCATCGGATGAATCATTCTCCAAAAAGGTAGGCACATGGGATGAACGATTACTCTAGCAACTCCAAAGTAGGGCCCACCAGATAATCGGTCCAGATCATGATGGGTCACGGGTCTAATTAGAGTCTTACATAAGTTCATCTCATATTTTAAAGATCTATATAGTAATATAGCTATGAATAAATTCAGCTACATATTGATGTTGAATAAATGCATGGAATCGAATGGCAGGTGAAGTGGGCCCATTTGCTGTACAAAGACTTTTCGGCTTTTACTAGAGATCAAGAACATCTTATATCCTCGAATAATGGGGAGGGATTCGATTATGTAGAAGGGTCTCTTATTAGAGATGAGAGTGACTTAGATGATTGGAGGTCTTTTTTCTCAGAGAAGGACAAAGAGAAAATACGTTCTCTTTTAGCCACAAATCACTTGATTTATCATATAGAAGCCACAAAGTATTATGACAATGTCACAGCACCGACTGTTGATAAGGTATTTGATATTATTTAGTTGTAATGCCTTCAATTTTTCAAGGTGATTTGCAATAGACTGCCTAATTCTTTATCTTTTCCCTTTCTAATTTTGACCATATCCGATAAAATTAGAAGGTATTGAAAAGTTGTTTGAGTATAATTTGAGCATTTTTACAGAAAGTTGATTCGCTGCTTAAAGGACTAAGCTTCATTCCTGGGTTTGCCTTGAAGAACGACTCCTCGTATGTAGGTTTCCTCAATCGAGTACACGATGGAGAGCTAAAGCTTCGCCGCAAGGGCCTTTGGGAGGTTCACCATCCATGGATGAATATCTTTGTACCCAAATCTAGAATTTCAGACTTTAATGAAGGGGTTTTCAAAAAAATCGAGAGAAACTCGACGACCGGACCAGTTTTCGTCTACCCCATGAACCAAAACAAGTAAGTTATGTGAATTAATATACCAAAAAAATGGAGTTAGCAGAAGACTCTAAGGCTGCGTCTGGATTGTTGGAATCGCGAATCAGAATTGGCATCCTATATTTCGATCATCCTAGAGAAAATTAATTCATAAAAATTCTAATAAAAATTCCATTCCGGAGGGAGGGGGGCGATGGATTTAGGGGTGCAACTCGATCTGGTCAAATTTTGGGAATTCGGGTTGAGCTTTTACCATAAAATTGGTTGGTCTCGTGTTGATTCCAATTTATTTATTTATTATCAAAAGCTCAAACCAACATGACCCAAGTTGCACCCCTAACGGAATTAGAATACCACTTCTTGGTGCCAAAAACTAATTCCGACATTTACCATTTTAATTCTGATGCCAATTTTGTCTTTAATTATTTTGTCCAATTTTTTAATGAAATGCCATAATTGAGCAGTATCAGAATAGGCATCCTATTATGCCTATTTTCTGATATATTTTTTTTGGTAGGTAAACTGGGATTGAAACTACAACCTCAAGGTTGAGATACAAAGCGTCAACTATTGAGATACAGGCTTATTCTGATACTTGATTCCAGCAATTCCAATGCACCCGGAGGGTGCGTTTGGATCGCCGGGATCAGGAATCGGTATCGGTATCGCATGCCAATCCAATTCCAATTGCCCCGGTAAACGGATAATGATTCCAATTCTAGTGTTTGTGTAAGTCATGGAATCAATCGTGATTCCCATTCTAGTGTTTGGTACCGTCTAGAGCAATGCTGGAATGGAATCAAATTTTCAACAATTATTTCAAATAATGTAGGAAACAATCTTAAAAAAACTACTTATTTCAACTCAACCAAATGAAAATTATAAAACTACAAATTTTAAAAGGGAAGCTTCATCTTTTTCTTGCCGCCTGTCTCTTTGTAAAAGAGATACTACTTTTAAAGAGCAACTTTTAAAAGGGAAGCTTCATTTTTTTCATGCTACAAGTCACTTTGAAAAAGGGATACTTCTTTTATCCATTCTTTACTGTTGAGATTCTTGTGAAACTATTGTAATTGACTACATGTTGTATGTATTTCTATTCTGAACTTAAAATAAACAAGTCAGCTATTGGTGGGTGGTTTAGGTTGGGCATCCAATTTCTCTGCTCTTGTGTGGTTTAGAGCCTTCTTTTTATATCTCTCTTTCATTCCTCTAATCTTCCATGTTATGGATAGAATAAATTAGATGCTACAGATAGTGCTCCGTGCTTTTACTCTTGAAACAAAAGGGAGGCTGCCAATATCAAAACGAGGAGTGCAATCTAAAAAGATTTAATTACATGGTGTTTTCTGTTTTGGCGTTATAAAGCATTATCTGATCTTCCTAGGAAATTTGTCGTGTGCAATTTTTGTACATGATAACTACCTGATCAAGATCCACCCGTTGATCCATAAATAGATCACAGCACATCCCTGCTCATAATAGCAATAAAAGCAGCTCACTCTGTTTTTTGTCCAGAAACGGGGGGGGGGGGGGGGGGGGAGATAGTTGTACCTGTTAGGCCTAAAATCGGTAACAGGTACGGCAGTGACGTAAGAGCTGAGCTGGATGACCAGAGGAACCGAAGTGAAGGAGTCGAGTTCGGCGGGATTGAAATGAAGTGGCTGTGTTCTGCACATGAACAAACGAGGTCAGAAGACTAACCCGGGTGTTACTCCGGACAGGCCCTTCGATACTCAAGTCAGTATATGAGCAGGAGTGCAGAGCTAGTTTAAGAGTTTTTGGAGGAGAGGAAGGATATTACCTCTGGTTTGAACTTTGAACCCCCTTTTATAGGGGGAAACTCGATGACGTAAGATGACCTACGCCAGGACAGGTGTAGGCCTGCGATAGGCTTGAGTTTACCTACTCCAGGACAGGTGTAGGCCAGTGATAGGCTTAAGTTCACCTACTCCAGGACAAGTGTCAGCCAGTGATAGGCTTAAGTTCACCTACTCCAAAACAGGTGTCGGCCAGTGATAAGCTTGAGTTTTTACACTCCATCAGTACCCATATCTGGGTTTCATAGGATCGAAAAACCACTCTATCTTGCGTTTTGGAATCGGAGGGGAGTTTCATAGGATTGAAAAATCAGGGCTCGAGCTGGGTTCTGGAGGTGGATTTTACAGGGTGAGAGAGAGAGAGCTTCATACCTGGTAACTTGGATTTGCATAGCAAGCCGGCGTGGAGAGATCCGGATTGATTTGCAGTGACGAAGAAATAGAGGAGAAGAGATGAGATTTAACGCCTATTTTTTCGAGCCTAAATCGTGCGGAGATTAAACGCCTATTTTTTCTCTCATTTCCGGGAATCAGAATACCACCCCCTGAGGCGGGTATCAAAACGCACCTTATATTCCCACGTTAATTCTGGTGGGAGTCAAATATTCTTTCCCATTCCATTTAGTAAATGCAACCAAACGACGGAATCTTCCAAACCGGTATCGGTGGTATCGATTACCGATTCCAGCGATCCAAACGCACCCTGAGGGTTTATAGGATTACCTGTAAAAACTATTTGCATATAATTTTAAATGCAACTTTTTTTGTAGTTAAATATGATTATTTACGTGCTAATACTTAAAGAAATGGTATCGTTAATGGCTTAAGAGGTCTTAATGCCCTACTTGAAAATAAGCTTAAATATTTTATTTTTTTAAAGGAAATGATATCAGCACAACAATGTTTTAATAATTGTACAGACTGAGCTTATCTTTTCTTTTTTTAATTGGCTTGTAAGAGCTTTTTGGTAACTGTAATAACCTTTCAATAGCTCTTTAAATAGTAAAATATCAAAACATGGTTGTGTTGATATCATTTCCCTAAAAAATAAGTAAGGACCAATTCTTGTGGTATTCTATATAATTAGAGGCCATAAATTTTAACAAATATGTATTGCAGGTGGGATGAGAGGATGTCAGCGGTTATTCCCGAAGAAGATGTTTTCTACAATGTATTATTCTTGCGAGCAGCCAAGAACGATTGGGAGTACCTCGAGGATCAAAATAAAAAGATATTAAGTTTTTGTGTTAAGGCAGGGATCAAGGCTAAGGAGTATTTACCTCATTACACAACCAAGAAAGGGTGGAAGGATCATTTTGGACCAAAATGGAGCAAGTTTGTAGAGAGGAAAAAGAGCTTTGATCCAAAGGGACTCTTGTCTCCCGGCCAAAAGATTTTCACATCCATGCCTTGGCAAAGGAAGTAACTAAACTCTGCCATTGTATGAGAAGTGGCCATTGAGTTTTAGTTGAAATTTAATAAATATCGTTACAATATGTGAAAAAAGGAGTGGCAAAGAAATATGAGTTTGAAATGAATGATTGATGCATGAACTTACCTATTTTGAGTAGCTGGCAATGGAATGTTGATGATTTAACAGGTTATCAGCTCCCAATGCATACTGTTCCTTGTCAATTTCGCAAAACTAATTTTACAGCCCCTCTTTTTTTTTTTTTTCGATAGGTAAGTTGGGGTTTGGCGGAGACCCCCTATGCGTTTATTAGAATGAGAAAGATGATAGCATGCAAACACTAACGCTATCACATGAATAGGGATTCATACCAAGAGAACAACAACAAGACCTATCCTTAGAAGCGGTATTTAAGGGAAAGAGGAAGCACAAAGAATCTCAAGAACTCCTAATAATCAAGGGTGTCTATCATCATCTGACTCAACTTCCTATGGTCCACTTAAACGTGCATGCCAAAGCAGGCACTGACTATTGTCAATGAATACGAGAGAAAGGTAATAACCTTGATAGCTCTTTTCACAATAAAAGACCAGATGGTTTGGTGCAATTATAAAAACATGGTTGTGTTGATATCCCAAAATTGAGGAACGTTTGAGAAGAGACTACAAAGAAGAGAGAGCACACAGATGCATGAAGAAGTGCTTTCAAGAGGGATCTGATTAGGGTTTCTCTTTCTTCTCTTCTATTTTAAATAATTCGATTGATTTTTTTTGTTTAAGTTTTATTTCATCTGATAAGTTTGATCAGTATATTAGAAATAGGAGAAATTATATGGTGGACGCCATTTACATATAAAGGGCGGAGAGAGAAAAAATCAATGTGCCACATTGATTTTTTATGAAGGTAAAAGTCAAAAAAGGGTTGTTTGACTTGGATCAAAAATCAAGGGGGAGGGTTTTTTCTCTCTCTGCCCTTGTTGTTTGACGGTCGGCTACCATATAAAAACTCTAGAAATAGTTACTGTGATGTGTTAACATGATTTGAAAATTTTGTAACCTTACATGAAATTCCCGAGTAAGACTAGGTCGCTCTGGACCAATGCCGGAATTGACAAAAATGGGCAAGAAATGGGTCACAATGGACCAATGCTGAAATAGGCAAAAATGGGCCTCGATGGTGTTAGGATCACTTTCCTTTTTTAGAAGATTTTAATTAAGATAGATTAACATATTGCACTAGATTTCTATTTTCTTATTTCCTATTCTGCTGATCTATGTTTCCTTATTTTGCTTCCCTTAATTTCTATATAATGTAGATGCCGTATGGCTATTTAGCAATGAATAATCAAATTTAGTACAGTTTTCATCTTGGAGGTCGAGTTTCCTCGAATTAACTCATTGGAGGCCTGAGTTTTCCTCGATTTAACTCTTTCTTTCTCTTTTTTCTATCTTCTTCTTCCCTATTTTCTTTTCTGATAGAACTCCTATCAGATGGGCAAGACATCATGGATTGTTTTTTGTTACCGTTCCTCATGGAATTGGGAATCCTCTTTCAAGCACGCACTTCAAACGAAATGAAAAAGAGTCAGGCACGCACCTTAAGAAAGGTACCTCAACTAAAATAGGAGAATCAAATAAGAAAGAAATTGAGAGAAGAAAAAAAAATAGAGAGATGAGGGTCGACTTGTGATCCTTAGACATTTGTATAGTGTAAAGAAATTTTGGGGTGTACACATCAAATTTTAGGGGTTGTATTTTGTAATAGACAAGATTGGTTGTAGAAAAAATCGAGGGAGCAACTAAAATGCAAGGAAAAGGATGAGAAATTAGAATGGAGGAGGCGCACAGATCAATTTTGCGTAGTTATTTTTCAAAGGACAAAGATAAGTAGTGTGGTGAATAGAAATTGAGGGTGCTGATTTCACTCCTTCAAAGCCTCTCAATATAAAGCACCCCCAACATTCGAAAGGGGGGATGACTTTCACTGTGAAAGCTAGGATCTTTCCAATCATAGCTGCTGCAGAATTTTTTGGGTTGAAAATTCGGCAGAAGAGGTCACGACCCTTGAAGATTTAATAAAAAAAAGATTGTGTGGGTCAGTGATGATTTTCAAAGAAAAACCTAGTTTGCCCTCTAAAGCACTAGAACTGAGATGGAAAACAAGAGCAAAATTGTTCTTAATGGGAGGGCACAACAGTAACCCAACTTTGGCGGACGGCCGGATCGGCCATGGAGAAAAGGAAAAGCTAGGCTTGTTGTCAGCCCTGGATGGGTGGCATAAACATAGAATCCCAAATCTTGAATAAATACAATCAATCCCAAAGTGTCCATAGATAGAGTACTTATGGGGATAAACATAGAATGAAATCTTGACAATTATGTATAAAAGGCAACAATACTAATCACATCTACTTTCCTATTCTATAGAAACAAATCTACTTTCCTAATCTCTAAGATTTCCTCTTCTAATCTACTTGCCTAATCCACCAACACAATGATCTGACGATGATATCTCATCCTAATCCAACGGTGAGATCTCACATATTCTAACAAACACTACAAGCAGGTGGCCCGTGTAAGAAAAAGGGCCGATATATCATTTTCACATTAGAAATAGGATATCCATTCTTCCCCTTAAAATAAAAGGCAGGACTATTTGAATATTATGGGATTTTCAGGGATAATAAGCATTTATTTAGCCATGAAGGGACTAATCAGATAAAATTCCTTAAAAATTACAAAAAGATTTCAAATCGTTTCCAAATTAAAAAGATTTACCCTGTGCAATTCTCATTCATATCTTTCCAAATCCCTTAAAAATCACAAAAAACTTCAAATCGTTTCCAAATTAAAAAGATTTACCCTGTGCAAACCTCATTCATATCTTTCCTTCCACCACCTTCTCTATAAATACCCCAATCTCACCTTCTCCTCTTCAACCCTCTCTCTCACTCTGATGCAGCTGTTAACGTGGAGGATGACTTTCCAAAAATCCAACAGAAATGAGTCATTCGGAAACCTGCACATTTCAGTGATTTTGCTGCCTTTTTTTTATATCCTTTGCATGCACGTTACTGCTATTTAGAGAGTTTTAAAGTTTAGAAACTTATGTTTTTTATTAAAAGTCAGAGAGGTATCTTTACATTTCTTTGTTGGGTATTATTAGAATGTTTTTAAGGATTCTTGTATTGGTTATTAAGAAACGGATGACTAGTGAATGAGTTGATTATTATGGAATAAGAAAATTTACAGTTCTTGATAACTTGCTTGAAGCATCTTCTCTTGTTGTCTCGGTTTTTTTTTCAAACCGTAGACTTTGAGACCGAATTGTCGAATCTTTCATCTTCTACTGCCTTACACTCTCTCTTTCCACAATGCCTAGGAGATTTTCCTTGTCATTCTTCTTCATTGCCACCTTTGTCATAAGCCCTTTTATCTCAGTAGTAGGGCAGCAAAGGCCATGGTTGCCACAAGAGTTACAAGAGCTTGACCTAGCCGAAAGGCTCCGATTCGATAAAAATGCCACAACCATGGCCTCGACTGACTACGGCCATCTCATCCAAGTCCTCCCAACAGCCGTCCTCTACCCATCATCGGTGCAAGACATCACCGATCTTGTAAAATCCTCTTTCTCTTCTCATCTTCCATTCTCCATTGCCGCTAGGGGTCAAGCTCACTCCCTTAAAGGCCAGGCAATGGCCCACAACGGCGTTGTTATACAGATGGGATCCTTAAATCAGACCCATGAAATCAGAATCAATGTTTCATCTAGCCCACTGGATTTTTATGCCGATGTGGATGGCGAGCAGCTTTGGATTGATGTATTGATGGCCACCCTTAGACATGGGCTTTCACCCCCATCTTGGACCGACTACTTGTACCTATCCGTTGGTGGTACACTCTCTAATGCTGGAATTAGTGGCCAAACCTTTCTCCATGGACCACAGATAAGCAACGTCTACGAACTCGATGTCGTAACAGGTATAAATCTCCATATTTCCATCCCTCCTGTTGAGGTATAAATAACACCAACTCCAACAGCTTAAGCTTTTGGAGTAATTGGTTGTTTTTCATGGTATCAGAGTTTCCTTGCGGTAGGTCTTGTGTACAAAACTCAACTACTCATTGATATTAAAAAAAATCCACATGTATGCCAAACCCACACATGACGGAGAGATGAAATATAAACGATTGAATAGCTAAAGCTTCTGAAGTAATTGGTTGTTTCACAACCTCCATCTAATGCGAGTCCCAAGTTTTATTTTTTATTTTTGAAGTTCCCATAAGCTATCAATGGACTTTGTGTTTTAGTGACTGCGAATTCGTGAATGTACTGCAACAGGAAAAGGAGAGATTGTGACATGCTCCAAACAACTCAACTCAGAGCTGTTCTATGCTGTTCTTGGTGGTCTTGGCCAGTTCGGGATTATCACTAGAGCTAGAATTGCACTCCATCCAGCGCCACAAAAGGTAATGAACTGTAAAATAAGATAAAATAGCTGTTGGTAAAGTGTAGTGTCATTACTCTTTACCAAAATATCATGTCCCTTTGCCAAACATGCAAGCAAAAATTGACATAGATTAGAATTGCAATGTGAGATGCACACTTAAAAGAGGGGAATTATATGATTATAGTTAATTTAGAGGAATACAACTCAAGTTAACTCAACTAAGCCTTTGTCCCGAACTAGCTTGGGTTGGCTAATGAATCCTTTAGAAAAATTTCATGAAGAAGGTGAGAGGATCTACTCAGCTCAAATTGACTAAGTCTAATTATGACACTAGTTGGGTTCATCTACATGGATCATTTTCTTCCATTCTATCCTATCTAAGGTTAATTTAGAGAAATATCATTAAAAATTAACACGCATAAGGCATTTCACAGGCCGACTGTTGCATGAGAAAGTGGACACATAGGCTCACTTTTCAACAGATTTTATCTTATTCATTTAATTCATTTGAGGTGGCTGCTCTCATGCACAACAACCGGCCCGTGAGATGCCTTATGCAATAGTACCTAGCAATTTCCTTTTATAAAAGGAAATTTTAGAAATATTTTTCCTTTCCAAACTTTTTCCAAAAAATTCCTGCAATCCAAACAAGGCCCCAAGAGACACAACACGATCTGCATCATTCATCCAGTGGGCCCAGTTATTCAGATTTTCTTATCTTCCATCAAATGAATCATTCTCCAAAAAGGTAGGCACATGGGATGAACGATTCCTCTAACAACTCCAGAGTAGGGCCCACCAGATAACCGGTCCAGATCATGATGGGTCACGGGTCTAATTAGAGTCTTACGTTCATCTCATATTTTATAAATTCATAATTAGTCATATAGCTATGAATAAATTCAGCTACATATTTTATTTTTTTTAGAAGGTAAAAGGTGTTTGAAAGGTAACATGAACCAACCCTATTCAATTAAATTGATCATCTACATATTGATGTTGAATAAATGCATGGAATCGAATGGCAGGTGAAGTGGACCCAACTGCTGTACGAAGACTTTTCGGCTTTTACTAGAGATCAAGAATATCTTATATCCTTGAATAATGGGAAGGGATTCGATTATGTGGAAGGGTCTCTTATTAGAGATGAGAGTGACTTAGATGAATGGAGCTCTTCTTTCTCAGAGAAGGACAGAGAGAAAATCCGTTCTCTTTTAGACAAAAATCACTTGATTTATCATATAGAAGCCGCAAAGTACTATGACAATGTCACAGCACCTATTGTTGATAAGGTATTTGATATTATTTAGTTGTAATGCCTTCATTTTTTCAGGGTAATTTGCAATAGCCTGCCTAGTAGTTTATCTTTTCCCTTTCTAATTTTGACTATATCCAATAAATGGGAATTGCTAGCATCCATCGCAAAAGGCATTTCGCGGGCTGGTCTGTATCACGTAAGACCAGCCACCTCATGAATGGAGACAAAAGTTGTTGTCTTCATTTAGGAGGTGGCTGGTCAGACATGCGACAGATCAGCAGCGAAATGCCTTTTGCGATGGACCCTACAAATCCCCCAATAAAATTAGAAGGTATTGAAGAGTCGTTTGAGTATAATTTGAGCATTTTTACAGGAAGTTGATTCGCTGCTTGAAGGATTAAGCTTCATTCCTGGTTTATCCTTGAAGAGCGACACCTCGTATGTAGGTTTCCTCAATCGAGTACACGACGCAGAGCTAAAACTTCGCCGCATGGGCCTTTGGGAAGTTCACCATCCATGGTTGAATATCTTGGTAGCCAAATCTAGAATTTCAGACTTTAATGAAGAGGTTTTCAAGAATTTCGAGAGAAAGTCGACGACAGGACTAGTTTTCATCTACCCCATGAGCCGAAACAAGTAAGTTTATGTGAATTAATATACCAAAGAAATGGAGTTAACAGAAGACTCTCCTATTTCGATTATCCTAGAGAAAATTAAAATAAAAATAATTCATGAAAAATCTAATAAAAATTCCAACTCGATCCGGTCACATTTTTTAATTTGGGTTGAGCTCTTACCATAAAATTGGTTGGGTTCGTGTTGATTCCAATGTGTGTGTGTGTGTGTGTCTATATATATATATATATATATATATATATATATATATATATATATATATATATATATATATATATATATATATATATCTATATCTATGTATGTATGTATGTATGTATGAGGAAAAGGATTGTACGCTTGACCGTACCTAGAGTTAGGTACGGTAGAGTGCCAAATCACATGGGTCCCCCATTTTTGGTGGGCATCTAAACTATTCATTTGTAAGGCCCCATCATAGATAGGGTGCATACCAAAAATTAGCTCCATAGGATCATCCTAACCCATCCATTTGTGGAGGTCAAAATGGACAGACAATGTTTGTCCACAAATCTGCCCATTTTGGCCTCCAGTTTTAGAGGGGTTAGGATGATTCAATGGTGCTGATTTTTGGTATGCACCCTATCTAAGATGGGGCCTTGCAAATGAATGTTTAGATGCCCACCAAAAATGGGGGACCCATGTCATTTGGCACTCTACCATACCTAACTCTAGGTACGGTCGAGCGTACAATCTTATTCCTCTATATATATATATATATGATTTTTGGTACACCCCCCATCTATGTAAGGGACTTTCAAATGAATGGTTTGGATCATCCTAACAAAGTGGGCCCCCATGTGATTGGGCAAGCTAGCTCACCATAAGTTTGGTGAGCTGAAGCTCACCAACAGTTTCCTCTATATATATATTGCACCCCTAACGGAATTAGAATACCACTTCTTGGTGCCAGAAACTAATTCCGACATTTACCATTTTAATTCTTCCATGATGTAAATTTTGTCCTTAATTATTTTGTTCCTCTTTTTAACGAAATGCCAGAATTGAGCAGTATCAGAACAGTCATCCTATTATGCCTATTTTCTCATATATATTTTTTTGGTAGATAAACTGGGATTGAAACTACAACCTCAAGGTTAACAAATATGTATTGCAGGTGGGATGAGAGGATGTCAGCTGTTATTCCCGAAGAAGATGTTTTCTACAACGTATTTTTCTTGCGGGCAGCTAAGAACGATTGGGAGTACCTCGAGGATCAAAATAAAAAGATATTAAGTTTTTGTGTTAAAGCAGGGATCAAGTTTAAGCATTATTTACCTCATTACACAACCAACAACGAGTGGGTGGATCATTTTGGACATAAATGGAACAAGTTTGTAGAGAGGAAAAAGAGCTTTGATCCAAAGGGACTCTTGTCTCCCGGCCAAAAGATTTTCACTTTCATGCCTTGGCAAAGGAAGTAACTAAACTCTACCACTGTATGAGAATCGGCCATTGAGTTTTAATTGAAATTTAATAAATTTCTTTACAATATGTGAAAAAAGGATTGATGCATGAACTTACCTAGTTTGAAGAACATTTAAAAAAAGGTACCTAGACTGAAATAGGAGAATGAAATAAGAATGAAATTGAGAGAACAAAAAAAAAAAAAGAGAGAGAGACGAGCGTCAACTTGTGATCCTTAGACATTTGGACAGTGCAAAGAAATTTTGGGGGTCTACACATAAAATTTTAGGGGTTGTATTTTGTAATAGACAAGATTGGTTGTAGAAAAAATCAAGGGAGCAACTAAAATGCAAGGAAAAGGATGAGAAATTAGAATGGACGAGGCGCACAGATCAATTTTGGGTAGTTATTTTTCAAAGAACAAAGATAAGTGGTGTGGTGAATCGAAATTGAGGGTGCTGATTTCACTCCTTTCCTTCTTCTTATCCCCTACGTATCAAGATATTAAGGCAGCACAGACATGTGTCTTTTCGGGCACTTTAAAAGCCCCTTAATATAGAGCACCCCCAACATTCGAAAGGAGGGATGACTTACACTGTGAAAGCTAGGATCTTTCCAATCATAGTTGCTGCAGAATTTTTGGCGGATGAAAATTCGGCAGAAGAGGTCACGACCCTTGAAGATTTAATAAAAAAAAGATTGTGTGGGTCAGTGATGATTTGCAGAAAAAGCACCTAGTTTGCCCTGTAAAGCACTAGAACTGGCCCTGGATGGGTGGCATAAACATAGAATCCCAAATCTTGAATAAATACAATCAATCCCAAAGTGTCCATATATAGAGTACTTATGGGGATAAACATAGAATGACATCTTGACAATTATATAGAAAAGGCAACAATACTAATCACATCTACTTTCCTATTCTATAGAAACAAATCTACTTTCCTAATCTCTAAGATTTCCTCTTCTAATCTACTTGCCTAATCCAGCACAATGATCTAACGATGATATCTCATCCTAATCCAACGGTGAGATCTCACATATTCTAACAAACACTACAAGCAGGTGGCCCGTGTAAGAAAAAGGGTCAATATATCATTTCCACATTAGAAATAGGATATCCATTCTTCCCCTTAAAATAAAAGGCAGGACTATTTGAATATTATGGGATTTTAAGGGATAATAAGCATTTATTTACCCATGAAGGGACTAATCAGATAAAATCCCTTAAAAATCACAAAAAGATTTCAAATCGTTTCTAAATTAAAAAGATTTCAAATCGTTTCCAAATTAAAAGGATTTACCCTGTGCAAATCTCATTCATATCTTTCCTTCCACCACCTTCTCTATAAATACCCTGATGGGGTGTGAAAACACCAGCCTCTCACAGGCTGCCACCTGTCCCAGAGTAGGTGAGACTCAGCCTCTCACAGGCTGCCACCTGTTCAGAGTAGGTGAGATCCAGCCTCTCACAGGCTGCCACCTGTCCCAGAGTAGGTGAGACTCAGCCTCTCACAGGCTGCCACCTGTTCAGAGTAGGTGAGATCCAGCCTCTCACAGGCCGCCACTTGTCCTGGACACCTGTCCAGGACACCTCAACAGATTTTCCCTATAAATAGGGGACTAAAGCTCAGACTAATGGGTAATGCGAAAATCCCTTCTCTCCCTAAACTCTTAAGACATCTCCCCTTCACTCCTGCTCATACTGACTTGAGTGTCGAAGGGCCTGTCCGGAGTAAAACCCGGTCTGGTCTTCTGACCTCGCTTGCCTTGTGCAGGACTAAGCACTCACCGCAGGACTCATACTCAACCTCCCTCGTCGCTCGCTCTCAGCTCTTACGCCACTGCTGTACCTGTTACCGATTTTTGGTCTAACAGATTGGCGCCATCCGTGGGACAAGAACTAAAAGCTGTTCTTACATCTCACTTACAAAATGGCAGGGCGCAAGAGTGCGCGGTTAGCTTCTGCGCAGAACGACCAAGCCGCGCTACCTCGCAGGACCCGAAGCGGTCGAATCGCCTCGATGGTAGTGGCAGCTTCTGCCGACCAAAGCCTTTCTCGCTCGGAGCATCACAATCCCGTGCCCACCTCGGAGCAAGTCCAAGCCCTCTTCCAGCAGATGACGGCCCTTGTTGGTCAGTACCAACAACTACTTCAAGCACCCCCTCCACCTCCTCCAGAGGCCCCGCGATCTGCCCAAGGAGTCCACAGGGGAGAGTCATCACGTCATGGGGAGGGCAGAACTCATCACTCCGCTAGACAAGTTTATCGCCCCATAGTGAGGCACGCCCAGACAGAACCTCATCACCGCGAAAGATCGCGGTCTCGCTCCACGCAGAGGCGCCGGCCTCACGAAGATCGTTTGCCACCGGCAAAATCTCGACCTCGTCGTAGGAGTCCGGAAAGTCAGTCCGGTTCTGCGGCAAGCCCATTTGTGGGAAGAATCAGGTCCCCAGACCGCAGAACGGATCCGCTGCTACAGAGAATGGAGGAGATGAACCACCGGATAGAGGAATTGGCGAAGGATCAGAGCCGGCCCGCCTCTAGAGCGTTCTCAAGCAGAACGCCATTCACTAAGGATGTCCTGAGTGCTCCAGCACCCAGAGGATTTAAGATGCCTGCCGTCCCTCAGTACGACGGCACTACCGATCCCGTGGATCATCTGGAGACATTTAGAACAATGATGGTCCTCCACGGCGCCTCCGACGGCTTCATCTGCAGAGCCTTCCCAACGACGCTCACTGGCGCGGCAAGAGACTGGTACTCCAGGATCAAACCAAACTCCATCAACAATTTCGACGATTTTGGAGAGGACCTCGTCCGCCACTTCATGAGCAGCCGCAGGCCAAAGAAAACAACAGCTTCCCTGATGGCCTTGCGACAGGAAGACAATGAGCCCCTGAAGGTGTTCGTCCGCCGCTTCAACAGGGAGGCACTACAGGTGCCCAATTTAGATCCCTCAGCGGCTATGAACGCACTCCTCACCGGTGCAAGATCTGATGATTTCCGTCGAGCGGTGGCTCGGCAAAATCCGCACTCACTGGCGGATCTCATGGCCGGGGCAGAAGAGTACATAACAGTGGAAGAAACACTGGCAGCTCTTAATTCAAACCGGAGGATAACCTCTGAAGAGAAGAATCTGCCTAAACAGCGTAGGGAGGATAAACCTCCCAGGAAAGAGAAGTCTCCACCCCCTCAGAGAAGAGAAGAGAACTTCACACCTCTCAATACCTCTAGAAAGCACATACTGGCAGCGATCAGTGAGGAGGAGTTTGTGAAGTGGCCGCCTAGAATGATCTCCAAAGGAAACAGAAGAGATCCTTCAAAGTACTGTCGGTTCCACAAGGACCACGGCCATGACACAGAGGATTGTTGGCAGCTCAAGGGAGAAATTGAGCAGCTGATCAGCCGGGGTTATTTGAAAAAATACATCCAGAATGACGGCCGCACCCAAGGGCGCAAAGGAAAGAGTCCCCAGGGCCGTAGCCCTCGAAGATCACCGCAGCCCCCTCCTCAGGATAAAACTTCTCAGGTCACCGACGCGCAGCCTGAGGCACCCCGATCTCAACCAAGGGGGGTTATCAATACAATCATGGGCGGACCAGCCGCCGGGGGCACCTCCTCTGCCGCTCGAAAAGCATATGCACGGCAAGTTAACGCCGTTCATACAACCAGCAAAAAGTCAAGAACGGAGAATGAGATCTCCTTCTCAGACGCAGATCTGGACAGCCTTATTTTGCCCCACGACGATGCATTGGTGTTAACCATGCTCGTTGCCAACTGGGAGGTAAAGAAAATTCTTGTGGACAACGGGAGCTCAGCGGATATTCTATACTACCATGCCTTCGAGAAAATGATGATAGGCGACGACCGTCTAAGGCCGGCGAACTCAGATTTGTTCGGCTTCTCCGGAGAGGTCGTAAAAGTGGTAGGACAGATCGAGCTCCCTGTTCTTGTCGGAGATTCACCATGTCAAGCGTTCGCCATGGTTAACTTCCTGGTAGTGAAGGCCACCTCGGTCTATAATGCTATCTTGGGACGGCCTGGCCAGAATCTGATCCGAGCAGTCGCCTCAGCCTACCACCAAAAAATGAAATTCATAACCCCTAACGGTGTGGGGGAAGTTCGCGGAGATCAGCCTCAATCAAGGGAGTGCTATGCAATGGCACTGAAAGGAAAAAACGCAGTGGAATCACTGCCAATCGAACTGCTTGATGTAAGGGACGAACTCAGGGGTACTCAACCCGCTGAGGACCTACTCTCCATCCCACTGTGCCCGGAGGACGGTGAGAAAGTCGCTCTGATCGGTTCCTCCCTTAGTAGTAGCATTCAACATCAACTCACCGAGTTTCTCCAGGGCAATGCAGATGTCTTTGCATGGGTTCCTGCCGATATGCCCGGCATCGATCCAGAGATCAGCACTCATAGGCTTGGTGTCGATTCAACCTGCAGACCGGTGAAACAGAAAAGGAGACACTTTGCTTTTGAAAGGCGACAGGCAATAAAAGAAGAAGTGGAGAGGCTTCTGAAGGCTGACTTCATTCGCGAGATTCGATATCCGGACTGGCTAGCAAATGTAGTCCTAGTCAAGAAGACTAATGGAAAGTGGAGAACCTGCGTCGATTTTACTGATCTGAATAAGGCTTGTCCCAAGGACAGTTATCCGCTCCCGAAGATCGATCAGCTCATCGACGCCACAGCGGGTCATGAACTGTTGAGCTTCATGGACGCCTTCTCCGGATATAACCAGATCAGGATGTACGAATCGGATATACCAAAGACCTCATTCGTCACAGATCAAGGGACTTATTGCTACCGAGTCATGCCCTTCGGCCTCAAAAACGCCGGAGCTACTTACCAAAGGCTGGTGAACAGACTGTTTCAGAACCAGATCGGCCGAAACATGGAAGTTTATGTGGATGATATGCTGGTCAAAAGTCGAAGTGCACAAGACCACGTGTCTGATCTCAGAGAAACATTTCAGGTCCTAAAGAAGCACAACATGAAACTCAACCCCACCAAGTGCACTTTTGGTGTCAGTTCGGGGAAGTTCTTAGGATTCATGGTGAGCCGGCGAGGGATAGAAGCAAATCCCGAGAAGATCAGAGCTGTGATAGAGCTTACCGCCCCAAGAACCATCAGAGAAGTTCAGCGGCTCACAGGAATGATAGCGGCGTTGGGTCGCTTCATCTCCAAATCGGCGGAGAGATGCCTGCCTTTTTTCAGTGCGGTTAAGGGCCTCAAAACTGCGCCCTGGATGGAAGAATGCCAGATTGCCTTCGACGAGCTGAAAAGGTATCTGTCCTCCCCGCCATTATTAACAAAGCCGGAGCCAGGTGAGGAGTTATTTCTATATCTCTCCGTTAGCTCCACGGCACTGGCAGCTGTCCTCGTCCGCGAAGAGCACCGCCAGCAAAAACCAATCTATTATGTCAGCAAGGTTCTTCACGACGCAGAAACAAGGTACCAGCGGGTCGAGAAATTGGCTTACGCGCTGGTAATGGCTGCAAGAAAATTAAGACCGTACTTTCAAGCTCATACTGTAAAGGTCTTGACTGACCAGCCGCTTCGGCAAGTACTCCATCGACCAGATATCTCCGGACGACTTGTGAAATGGGCCGTAGAGCTGAGCGAGTTCGACATCCAGTACGCTCCAAGGCCAGCCATCAAGGCCCAAGTACTGGCAGATTTCGTAGCAGAGTGCACCATCCCCCAGCAAGTCGCCGACCCTGAAACGGTACTACTCCCAGTTGCAGAGAAAGCGGTTCCTGACGAATGCATAGCAGAAACTCAGACAGAAATCTTGCAACCGCCGGCTGAGCAGGACACCATGACCAGCACACCAACTTGGGAAGTATATGTCGACGGTTCTTCAAATAAAAACGGCTGTGGAGCAGGCCTCATCCTCACTGGGCCTGAGGGGTTCACTGCGGATTATGCTCTGAGATTCGGATTCCGTGCGTCCAACAATGAGGCAGAATATGAAGCCCTCCTTGCCGGAATGAACCTAGCAATTCAGACCGGCGCCCGGAAATTAAAAGCATACTGCGACTCACAGCTGGTAGCAAATCAGATCCAAGGGGTCTACGAAGCACGAGATGAGCGTATGGTTAAGTATCTTGCCAAGGTTCATCAACTCTCCAGCCGGTTTGCCAGTTTCGAGGTCATCAGAGTACCACGAACAGAAAATGCCAAAGCAGATGTACTGTCGAAGCTGGCTGCCTCTGGGTACACCACTCTTGGAAGAATATGTATGGAATTCCTACAAAGGTCTAGCATCGAAAGAGAAGCCGCAGAAATAATGCAGGTGGAGAACGAGCCGTGCTGGATGGACGAGATCATTCACTACTTACGGGACGAAAAACTTCCCGAAGATAAGAAGGAAGCCCGTAAGGTGATACAGAGAGCCGCCCGATTCTCCCTCAGCAGTGACATTTTGTACAAAAGGTCCTACACTCTCCCGTACCTGAAGTGTCTGGGACCAAGTAACGCCGCGTACGCATTGCAAGAGACTCATGAAGGAATCTGTGGAGAACATCTGGGGGGCAAAGCCCTGGCGATCAAGGTACTCCTCAGAGGATTGTATTGGCCCACCATACGACAAGACGCGCTGAATCTGGTTAAAAAGTGCGAGAGGTGCCAGAAATTCTCCCCCACCATCCACCAGCCTGCTGTGGCGATGGCCCCAATTATCAGTCCACTCCCTTTTGCAGTATGGGGGATGGACATTCTTGGTCCTTTTCCACCGGCTTCCGGAAAGCGCATATTCGTAGTAGTGGCCATCGACTACTTCACCAAGTGGGTGGAGGCAGAACCTCTAGCCCAGATCACTGAGCAGAATATACAGAATTTCTTCTGGAAGGCAGTGGTCTGCAGATTTGGGATTCCCCGTGCCTTAATCACAGATAACGGCAAACAGTTCGACTGCCGGAACTTTCGGAAGTTCTGCTCTGACCTAAAGATTGAACAGAGATTCACTTCGGTTGCTCACCCCCAGACCAATGGGCAAACGGAAGTAACCAATAGGATCTTGCTTCAAGGGATAAAGAAAAGGCTGGATGAAAAGGCTGGCCGATGGGCAGATGAGCTCTACCATGTTCTGTGGGCTTACCGCACCACTCCTCGCACGACGACTGGTGAATCACCATTCAACCTCTCTTTTGGAACTGAAGCCGTGATACCTGTTGATATAGGCACCCCATCTCCCAGAGTCATCAGTTTCCATGAGCAACTGAACAGCGACGGACTCCGCGCCAACCTCGACTTACTAGAAGAAATCCGGGAGGAATCTCGAATCCGGGTCGCCGCTTATAAGCAGAAGGTGTCGAATTATCACGACTCCAAAATCCGCCCCAGAGAATTCAGGACAGGGGATCTGGTCCTGAGAAAGGCAGCCGTCTCCCAGCCGACGAAAGTAGGGAAACTTTCCCCAACTTGGGAGGGACCCTATCGAGTGAAGGAAGTTATCCGGCCAGGAAGCTACAAGCTAGAGACACTGGAGGAGCACCTATTACCCCACGCATGGAACTCCAAAAACCTCAGGAAATATTATCAGTAGTCGAATTATCCGGCGTGAAAAGGTGATCTTATAAATTTGTATATTTGTTGTTATGAATAAATAATCTTCTTGCAAATTCAGTGTCACTTTTATATCTGGAAACCCAGTTCACAAAACTTGGGTACTCACTGGAAACCCAGTTCTTAAACTTGGGTACTCACTGGAAACCCAGTTCACAAAACTTGGGTACTCACTGGAAACCCAGTTCTTAAACTCGGGTAAGAACTGGAAACCCAGTTCTTAAACTCGGGTACGCACTGGAAACCCAGTTCTTAAACTTGGGTACTCATTGGAAACCCAGTTCACAAAACTTGGGTACGCACTGGAAACCCAGTTCTTAAACTTGGGTACTCACTGGAAACCCAGTTCACAAAACTTGGGTACTCACTGGAAACCCAGTTCACAAAACTTGGGTACTCACTGGAAACCCAGTTCTTAAACTTGGGTACTCATTGGAAACCCAGTTCACAAAACTTGGGTACGCACTGGAAACCCAGTTCTTAAACTTGGGTACTCACTGGAAACCCAGTTCACAAAACTTGGGTACTCACTGGAAACCCAGTTCACAAAACTTGGGTACTCACTGGAAACCCAGTTCTTAAACTTGGGTAATTGTTAAAAGACCAGTTCGTCACAATTCGACCATCAACAGCCTCATTCACAGGTTATCAAAATTAAAAAGACAAAGTCAAGCAAATCACTCAGTTGAGAAGTATCAGAGACAGACAAATGTGATTTCATTGAGCAGAATATGTGGGGCCTCGAGGGCCATTACAAAATTCACTTTAAAACTGGTAAGAGCTGTAGGGTCTCAAGGACCATTACAAAAAGAGGTCAAAACAAAAACAAAGAAAAAAATTTCTAAGCATCTGGAAGAGAGGTGATGTCAGCAGGAGCATCAGCAGGAGTATCTGGCTCCTCATCAGTAATCTTCGGCCTGGCAGGGAGAGTCATGTTCTGCATCAATAGGTTTGGGTTGCAGGCCTGGAGCTCCTGGAGGCAGTCGTAGTATCCAAGACTATAAGCCTCGCTCGACAGGCTGAAAAGTTCAGCCTCCTTTGCCTCTGTGGCCTCTTTCACTGCCTTCTCCTGCCTTTCAGTAGCTCTTCCTCTTTGAGCCTCCATGGCTTCAGCAGCCTTGGCCAGTTTCCTCTTCTCGGCGGCCAAATCCTCTTTCAACAACCTCTTCTCCTCTTCTATCCGCCCGATGCTCGTTTGAAGCTCCTGCACCTCAGCGGCCAACTTTCCGTTCACCTCTTCAGATGCAGTAATGGCTTGGGAGAAATTCTTACTCTTCTCCTTGAGGTCATTATAGTAGAGCAAGATCTGAAGAAAGAAACAGAAAGAAACAGGCATCAGTATGGTGAAAGAAAGAAATGGGCAGAAAGTTTGCAAATCGAAGCACCACTTCCTTACCTGATAGGCTGAGGATAACACAGCCTCCTCTCCTGTAGCTGGCGGCTCGTAAAGGACCTGTTGCTTGTCCTTCCGCAGCAAACACTTGCTCATGAGCTCTGCTGCTACTCGGCTCTCGCCTAGGGCAGTGTCATCCTTCAAGACGGCCCAATTGGGTCGAAAGACATGCTCACTAAGTCCCGTAGAAGGACGAGCCCCAGAACCGGCTCCGGTAGAAGCACCACCGGATTTAGAAGAGCCACCGCCCTGAGCATAGGGGCCTATTAGCTTCACCGTAGTCTTGGGCCTCTGAGATGGGGGTGGAGTGCCCCGTGACGGGGCCGGACTCCCCAGTACAGTCGCCTTTCTCTTCTGGCGCTCCTGTTGTGCCTGTGCAGCACCCTCCTGTGCCCGTGGCTGGGCTCCTTGCCTGATTTTCTCGACGGTTGATTGTTTCTTCATCTCTGCAAGACAAATGAGCAGCCAACGGTCAGAAGCAAGTATATAAAAAATAAACAGATTGCATAGACAAGTCTAGCTACATACGTTCTGGAGTCGCGGCACTCACGCCCAGCCCGACCAGAATCGCCTCTTCAGAAAACTCCTTACAACGGATGAGGCCCGATTGCTCAATCTCCTTCCGCATCAAGGCGAAGGTTATCCTGTCCTCACCTTCGAGGAGCGGCTTTCGACTCAGTTTTGAGGTATCTGGAGTGTCCCACACTAGAGGGACGGACCAGGGCTCACTGGCCTCCTGATCCACAACATAGAAGAATCTATTCTTCCACGAGTGAATCGACGAAGGAATGCCAGTGATTATCTTCCGTTCAGGGCGCTGGCTAATGTAGATCCAGCCCCCTTCTTTATGCTTCTTCAGGTGTGCACAAGCACGGAACAGTGACAAAGTCACGCTCCTCTCTAACCGACCGTGGACGAGGTATAAAAACCCAACTAATAATCTCCATGAGTTCGGAGCTACCTGGGCCGGGGCTAGTCCGTAGTATCGCAGCACCGCTGAGAAAAAGGGGTGCAACGGAAATCGGAGTCCTGCCCTCAGTGACTCCTCATAAATACAGAGATCCTGGCTCTCGTTGCAGGCTCTGTCTCCCTCTATAGCTGCCCTCAGCTCAAATCTCGGGGGCACACAGTATTTATCCCTGATATCTCCCAGCATAGACCTGGTGAGGTAGTTCTCCTCGACTAGAGCTCGCAAGTTGTATTTTGGATCGGCATCCATCCGCGCTCTAGCGATCACCTCCACCGCCCGGCCAGGAAGGAATGTTGTGGACGCTTCAGCAACGTCGCTCTCAACACTCCCTCCTGCTCGCGGGAGACTGCCAGTCAAGGGTGGAGTGGCATTCAGATCTAGGATCACTTCATCCCTATCCCCTCCGTCGTCACTATCTACAAGGTCTATCCTATCAGACGCCCTAGCCACTACAGGCTCCTGAGGCATTATAAACTCCGAACTACTGCTAGTGGAGGACCCCGTACCGGACTCGGAAGTGGAAGTACTACCAGACATAGTAAAAGGAAGGGCTGAGAGGAATACCGGTGAGTAGAGCTCGTAAAGACCTTGGAACGCGACTGCGAGCTACGGGCTGCGAACTACGATCTGCGATCTGCGGACTGCGAGCTGCGAACTGAGAAGTGGAAACTCCCAGAGCAAGAAGAGAAAAAAGATGAAAAGTAAAAAGTAAAAAGTGAAGGGGGGTAAACCTCCTTATATAGTTTTTAAGAGGCGGTGGGGCAATAAATGCGATGCACGCATCTCGAGGTCATCCGGATTGCGCCACGTGTCCCCTATTTATGACGTACGCATTCTCCCACCATCAATACGATCAAGCACGCGCTTAAACATTCACGTCCCAAGAATGGATCTCCGCACTCCGCACTCCGCACTCCGCACTCCGTACTCCGCATTCAGTCCGGAAAAAACCGTACTGGATATAACGCGTTCTTATAAAACGACAAAAATCAGTCCGGTCCGCACCGAACTGGCCGCAAGACGACAAAATTCAGTCCGGAAAAAACCGTACTGGATATAACGCGATCTTACTAGAAGACAAAATTCAGTCCGGAAAAAACCGTACTGGATATAACGCGTTCTCACAAGACGACAAAAATCAGTCCGGTCCGCACCGAACTGGCCGCTAGAAGACAAAATTCAGTCCGGAAAAAACCGTACTGGATATAACGCATTCTCACAAGACGACAAAAATCAGTCCGGTCCGCACCGAACTGGCCGCTAGAAGACAAAATTCAGTCCGAAAAAAACCGTACTGGATATAACGCGTTCTATGAAGCATTAGAAGCCAGTCCGGTTGAAGCCGTACTCCGGACGCCGGACTGCGAACTCCGGACTGGATATTTGACTCTGTGTTGCGCCAGGAGCCAGTCCGGTTGAAGCCGTACTCCGGACTGCGAACTCCCAACTCCGGACTCCGGACTGCGAACTCCGGACTGGATATTTGACTCTGTGTTGCGCCAGGAGCCAGTCCGGTTGAAGCCGTACTCCGGACTGCGAACTCCCAACTCCGGACTCCGGACTGCGAACTCCGGACTGGATATTTGACTCTGTGATGCGCCAGAAGCCAGTCCGGTTGAAGCCGTACTCCGGACGCCGGACTGCGAACTCCGAACTCCGAAATCCGGACTGCGAACTCCGGACTCCGTGCTAAATTCTTCGATTCACCCCCGAACCACGTCTCCCCATCCAGAAAAACGAGTGATCACACTTTCCCAAGTCCTTCAATGACTTGGAAAACTGGGGGGCAACTGATGGGGTGTGAAAACACCAGCCTCTCACAGGCTGCCACCTGTCCCAGAGTAGGTGAGACTCAGCCTCTCACAGGCTGCCACCTGTTCAGAGTAGGTGAGATCCAGCCTCTCACAGGCTGCCACCTGTCCCAGAGTAGGTGAGACTCAGCCTCTCACAGGCTGCCACCTGTTCAGAGTAGGTGAGATCCAGCCTCTCACAGGCCGCCACTTGTCCTGGACACCTGTCCAGGACACCTCAACAGATTTTCCCTATAAATAGGGGACTAAAGCTCAGACTAATGGGTAATGCGAAAATCCCTTCTCTCCCTAAACTCTTAAGACATCTCCCCTTCACTCCTGCTCATACTGACTTGAGTGTCGAAGGGCCTGTCCGGAGTAAAACCCGGTCTGGTCTTCTGACCTCGCTTGCCTTGTGCAGGACTAAGCACTCACCGCAGGACTCATACTCAACCTCCCTCGTCTCTCGCTCTCAGCTCTTACGCCACTGCTGTACCTGTTACCGATTTTTGGTCTAACATACCCCAATCTCACCATGTCCTCTTCAACCCTCTCTCTCGCTCTGATGCAGCTGTTAACGTGGAGGATGATTTTCAGTGATTTTATTCCCTAATGTTCTTTCTATCCTTTGCATGCACGTTACTGCTATTTAGAGAGTTTTAAAGTTTAGAAACTAATTTTTTTTGTTAAAAGTCAGAGAGGTATCTTTCCATTTCTTTGTTGGGTATTATTAGAATGTTTTTTAGGATTCTTGTATTGGTTATTAAGAAACGGGTGACTAGTGAAGGAGTTGCTTGAAGCTTCTTCTCTTGTTGTCTCAGTTTTTTTTCAAACTGTAGACTTTGAGATCGGATTGTCGAATCTTTCATCTTCTACTGCTTTACATGTTAAAGTATAAAAGATAAATACTGCCTTTCTCCAATAGCTTAAGCTTCATGGAGAAGTTGGTAAGTTAACAAGGTATCAGAGCCAAAGGTCTCAAGTTCAAACCTCCCGGATAGCAAAAATTCACATGTGATAGTCAGCCAGAGTGGGACTACATGCGCCATGTGTTTGCCAAGTGGGCCACACTTGCAAGGGAGTGTTAAAGTATAAAAGATAAATACTGCCTTTCTCCAATAGCTTAAGCTTCATGGAAAAGTTGGTAAGTTAACATAAGCTACATGGAGAAGTTGGTAAGTTAACATGGTATCAGAGCGGGTCGATCGGAGTATCAGAGCGGGTCGATCGGACCTAGTCTTGAGCACAACCTTAGGGATCCCGTCTTCCGGTGGAAGGCCAATTTCGTCGTCCGCCTTGTTACCATCACTGCTGCAAAATACAACTCTTTCCTCTTCCTCGGCGTTTCCACCCCTTTTGTCCGTTGGCTGCAAAACCCTTCTCTCTCTTGCTTTGTCCTAACCGAACCAGTTACCATCTATCTCAGAGAGCATCTCCAGCACTGTCTGCCACAAGGGTCTCTTGGTCAAAACCATGTTTCGGCAATCCATGTCTCGATTCTATTAACAGAGATGGAGGTGTGATTTCAGCAACTAGTGCTAATGTCTAAAGGTCTTCTGCAACCTTTTCCTTTTCCAGTTGCCTATAAAGAGATTTGACATGCCCTTTTTTTTTCCCTAAAGTTTACTTTGGAGAATCTTATTTCTCTGTTCATTTCAACAAGCAACATTTGCTTTTCTTTTCAAGGCACCGCAACAGGGCAGCGGTTACAAAGATATCCTCACCCAGTTTCCTCTGAGTCATCTCTTTTTTCTTCTCCACACCTCTTTCCTCTGTCTAATCCAATCTATTGCCCAGAACATTGGTAATGACACCCCTTTCCATTTCAAATGTTTCCAATTTTCCATTAAAAATTTTAAAGTGACTAATTTTCCTGAAAATATCTCCTCCATCTCTTTGTGGATGAACCCAAATTTGATACCAACACTCCTAAGAAAATCCTACCATTCATAATTGTTGAGATTTGAAGCTAGCCTTTGTTGTCGCTTTCTTCTTTATTTTTATTTCTCTAAATTATTCCTCTTTTTAGTTGTGGTGCTTCATTTATTTTGAAGCGCGTGCCTGTAAAGGAATTTTAATTTCATGAGGATCGGTAATCAATGCCGACCCATGATGTCTTGCCCATCGAGGGCGTTTCTTGCCCATTCCGGCATTGGTCCATTGTGACCCATTTCTTGCCCGTTCCGGCATTGGTCTATTTTGACCTATTTCTTGGCCATTCTGGCATTGGTCGATAGTGACCCAATTCTTGCCCATTCGGGCATTGGTCCATAGTGACCCATTTCTACTCGTCCATCAAGGCTTGAGTATCATCTAGTCACATTGAGGCTATGATCTATTGGCTTTTAAGCCCTCTTCGTGACACACCAACAAGCGGCATCTTCTTTGGCAACCATCATCAGTTGATTTTAATTACATTTGTAATTTGGGGAATTCTATTGTATCGGGAATTTTTTTTATTATTATCAAAAGTATATCGATTTTCAATTCATATACGTTTGAGGGGGCATGTTATAATATGTGGGATCCAACAGTTGGATTGGGTTAAGATCTCACCGTTGGATCATCTTGGAGGCAGATTGGGTAAGTTGGCTAAATGAAACAACTAGATAAATTAGCCAAGTGGATTAGAAGAGGCAAGCAAGAGAGATTAGGAAAATAGATTTGATTAGGATTATTTCCTTCTATAATTATCTTAATTCCATTCCATGTTTATCAAATGTATATCGATTTTCAATCCATATACGTTTGAGGGGGCATGTTGGAATATGTGGGATCCAACAGTTGGATTGGGTTAAGATCTCACCGTTCGATCATCTTGGAGGTAGATTGGGTAAGTTGGCTAAATAAAGCAACCAGATAAATTAGCCAAGTGGATTAGAAGAGGCAAGCAAGAGAGATTAGAAAAATATATTTGATTAGGATTATTTCCTTCTATAATTATCTTAATTTCATTCCATGTTTATCATGTAAATGCTCTATGTAAGCACACATTGAGATTGTTGTCAAGGACCCAAGTTTAGTGAAAATCTTCTCTAAATGTTACATGATAACATGCTATCTTTTATACTTTAACACTCCCCTGCATGTGTGGCCCACTTAAATTTTACACTCTCTCTTTCCACAATGCCTAGGAGATGTTCCTTGTCATTCTTCTTCATTGCCACCTTTGTCATAAGCCATTTGATCTCAGTAGTAGGGCAGCAAAGGCCATGGTTGCCACAAGAGTTACTAGAGCTTGACCTAGCCGCAAGGCTCCGATTCGATAAAAATGCCACAACCATGGCCTCGACTGACGACTGTCATCTCATCCAAGTCCTCCCAGCAGCCGTCCTATACCCATCATCGGTGCAAGACATCACCGCCCTCGTAAAATCCTCTCTCTTCTAATCTTCCATTCTCCATTGCTGCTAGGGGTCATGCTCACTCCCTTAACGGCCAGGCAATGGCCCACAACGGCGCTGTTTTACCGATGGGATCCTTAAATCAGACCCGTGAAATCAGAATCAATGTTTCATCTAGCCCGCCGGATTTTTATGCCAATGTGGGCAGCGAGCAGCTTTGGATTGATCTATTGATGGCCACCCTTAGACATGGGCTTTCACGCCCATCTTGGACCGACTACTTGTACCTATCCGTTGGTGGTACACTCTCTAGTGCTGGAATTAGTGGCCAAACCTTTCTCCATGGTCCGCAGATTAGCAATGTTTACGAACTGGATGTCATAACAGGTATAAATTTCCATCCCTCCTGTTGAAGTATAAATAACACCAGCTCCAACAGCTTAAGCTTTTGGAGTAATTGGTTGTTTCACATAGTATCAGAGTTATTGACCTGCGGCAGGTCCTGTGTTCAAAACTCAACAACTCCTTGATATTAAAAAATCCACATATAGGCCCAAACCCACACATGACAGAGTGATGAAATATAAACTATTGAATAGCAAAAGCTTATGAAGTAATTGGTTATTCTCACAACCTCCATCTAATGCGAGTCCCAAGTTTTATTTTTATTTTTATAGAAATCTCTATTTCAAAAAAAATAAAATTTTAAATGCAACTGTTTTTGTAGTTAAATATGATTATTTGCATGCTAATACTTAAAAGAAATTGTATAGTTAATGGCTTAAGAGGTCTTAATGCCCTACTTGAAAATAAGCTTAAATTTATTTTTATTTAAAAAAAAAAACGGAAATGATATCAGCACAACAATGTTTTAATTAGTGCATAAACTGATCTTGTCTTTTCTTTTTTAATTGGCTTGTGAGAGCTTTTTGGTAACTGTAATAAACTTTCGACAGCTTTTTAAATACGAAAATATCAAAACATGGTTGTGTTGATATCATTTCCCTAAAAAATATTATTTACGAGTAAGGAGCAATTTTGGTGGTATTCTATATAATTAGGGGCCATAAATTTTAACAAATATGTGTTGCAGGTGGGATGAGAGGATGTCAGCTATCATTCCCGAAGAAGATGTTTTCTACAAGGTATATTTCTTGCGGGCAGCTAAGAACGATTGGGAGTACCTCGAGGATCAAAATAAAAAAATATTAAGTTTTTGTGTTGAAGCTGGGATCAAGTTTAAGCAGTATTTACCTCATTACACAACCAACAAAGAATGGAAGGATCATTTTGGACCAAAATGGAACAAGATTGTAGACAGGAAAAAGAGCTTTGATCCAAAGGGACTCTTATCTCCCGGCCAAAAGATCTTCACTTTCATGCCTTGGCAAACGAAGTAACTAAACTCTGCCATTGTATGAGAATCGGCCATTGAGTTTGAAATGAAAGATTGATGCATGAACTCACCTATTTTGAGTAGGCAATGGAATGTTGATGATTTAACAGGTAGTAATGGGCCATTAGGGGCAAATTTATCAGCTCCCTATGCATAGTGTGTTCATTGTCAATTTCGCAAAACTAATTTTGCAGCCCCTCTTTTTTTTCTTTTCTTTTTTTTTTTTGACAGGTAAGCTGGGGTTTGGCAGAGGATCCTACTGGTTTATTAGAATGAGAAAGATGATACAATCAGCATACAAACCCTAACCCTATCACATGAATAGGGATTCATACCAAGAGAACAACGACAAGACCTATCCTTAGAAGCAGTATCTAAGGGAAAGATGAAGCACAAAGAATCTCAAGAACTCCTAATAACTAAGGGCGCCTATGATCCTCACTCAACTTACTAGCTCTCTTGCTCTTCCGTAAATTTTGGTGGTTCTTTGCAGCCCATCTTTTTCAGGCTAGAAGTATCACCTCATATGAATGAAATGTAGAGGACAAGTTCGCTATTAGATGCCTCTCCTCTCTTGAAAAAGAAGGGCCCTGAAGTGGCAGTGTGCGAAATTGCCTAGACAATCTCTTCCTAACACACACACACACATACATATGAGAGAGATTATATGGTGCCCGAGTGGGTATGCTTGTGGAGGAGGCACGGCCCTTGATATTTGATCCAACGACAGCACAGTTTTTAAGAGGCCCTTGTTATCAAGGGTGGTACGTCCTTTGTACCGTTTAAACGTGTTAGTGATTTTGCATTTTCAAAATCATGTATATTACATGTTTTAGTGTTTTGGAAAATGTTTTATCAAAAGCGTTTGGGAAAAAGAAAATGTTTTCTTGGAAATATTTGCTTTTACAAAAGGATGTAGAAGTGTAGTTGAAAAGATAGTCCCACATCGGATGAGAGAAAAGAAAGAGAAGGGCTTATAAAGCACTACCTTTTCTAACTCTTGTTGATTGCACATTGGGAATTTCGGAAGGGCATTTCGGGTTTGATTCCGCTAGTGCTACGCGTCATCAAACATTAGTAAGACTTCCCTACTAGGCTTCATTGTATATTGGAGGCAATTCGCAGATCCCCTTTGCACACTACTAGTGGGGGCGAATCTTGTCTTAAGGAAAGTGATATCACCCCTTGAAGCAACAAGTTTCTGTTTTCTATCATCAACAGTACCCTCAACAAATTTTCAACAAAACGTGCATGCCCAATCACTAGGCAAGCAGTCATTGACTACTGTTAAAGAATATGAGACGAGTTGAACTGGTGCCTATTATCAAAACTTGGCTGTATCTTTATCATTTGCCTTAAATAAAGGGTAATGATATCAACGCAACCATTCGTTAATAATTGCACAAATGTCTTTTGTCATTTCCGTTTTAATTGGTTGTTAAGAGCTTTTTGGGAACAGTGATAACCCTTGATAGCTCTTTTCACAATAAATGACAAGATGGTTTGGTGCAAATATGAAAACATAGTTGTGCTGAAATCCATAAATTGAGGAACGTTTGAAAAGAGACTACAAAGAGAGAGAGAGAGAGAGAGAGAGAGAGAGAGAGAGAGAGAGATCTTCTATTTTAAATCATTCGATTGTTAATTTGTTTTTTTGTTTTTTAAGTTTTGTTTCATCTGATAAGTTTGATCAGTATATTAGAGATAGTTACTGTGATCTGTTAACATGATTTGAAAATTTCGTAACCTCACATGAGATTCCCGAATAGTCAGAGATAATTGGTGTAGTTTATTTACATGTTTGAAGAACATTATAATCTTTGACATTACTAATACATTTCAAGAAAACTTGTATTAGACTGTGAGCTTTCTCTGTAACCAAATCAAGTTGATATTCTCTGAGTATATTCAGTATTCTACCCTTGCAAAACAAAAGTCAAAATTTTAAAAAAATAGACAATTTATGAGGGTTCAGGGCTCAATCCCTTGACACACCTTACCGCTTTCCCAATTAGAACGATGATTTGTCCAGTCTCTTGACTTTCCTCTACTAGTTGATGTGTAGTGGAGATTAGACGTACACATCTGCCCTCTTAGGTTCTTACGTTTATGTCTGGCTACTTTCAATGTATTCAAGATTTTTTTTTCGGCATCCTTTAGTGTAAGTATTCATTTCTTCGTGATGGATGATTTTTTGATAAAACATCTACCGAAGAGCATATAACATGCATCCATGGGCATCACATCATACCACACTTAATCCTTATAATCTTTGCCAAGTGATAAGTTAACTAAGTATCTTGTACCAATAACAACATCATCACTATGTTTGTGGACACCATGCTCTCACTTAAACTTCTATAAATGGTCACTGTGTATATTTGTCTCCACAAAGCATCGTTGTTGGAATATGTTCTTTCAAAGCTAATCCTTGTCTGACTCTTGCTTAGATGAGATGGGATCACATGCTACTTTTCACTTTTACCGTCCAAATTAACATCCTCCTCATCCTCACAATCCTCTTCATGAGCCCCATCACATTTTCATGTTCCTTTTGTTTAAAAAGATTTCCTCGTTGTGTTAGACAGTTGAACAATAAATGTCTACACTTGTAACCTTGCTGTAAACTGTTTCTACTGAAATTGCAGTCAAAAGAAGACACATTTCAGGTTGATTATAGATGTCGAATAATCTTCATGATCTGGTTACAGTATGAAGTAGAAACATATTCTCTTGAAGCTTCTTCCTTCAATCTATATGCACAACCTGCAATCATAAAATGCACGTAGGACCTTTTCATTTTTTTTATTCCATTCAAAAACTGGCTTAGTTGAGTTGAGTTTTCATTCAAAAACTGCTCAAAAGTGAGCATTATGATCATATTTATAAGCGTTCAATGTAACCGTAATCCTAATGAGCAATACAAGTGAACAGTAGGCATGAACAATGTTAGTGAATAGAGCAAAATAGCGAAACGGGCCCCATCTTTTAAGTGGCAAACTTTAACTGATGTATGCCCTGTCAATTAATTTCCAGCAGCAAAGGGCTATGGTCCGATGTAGGTTGTGGCCGCGCTCTTTGCCGTATGATTGGATATTCTTCCCCATTCTTTAGATACCAAAACTTGATCTAGCCTACACATAGTGATGTTTCCCTGATTATTGATCCATGTAAATCTTTCCCTTCTAGTGGGAGATCCACCAGCCCACTATCTTGAGTAAACACAAATAATTCTCCGTACTTCTTGTTATTCTTCCAACGCTACTTTTCTGAATGTATTAAAGTCACTGCCCACAACCTACAACCCCTCTCCAATTCTCGTAAATCTCCTTAAGCTCCACCCAAAAGCCACTCTGTTCCCTCACCCTTAGTAGTCCATAGACCGTTGTCATCCTCCAAGGGGTGGTTAGAATAGGTAGATCCCCGCTGGTTACGAGTAATGATAGAGAAAACTCTTTCACCACAATCTCCGAGATATTAGATTTTGCTTCCTGCTAAATCGTGATAACACCTCCTGTCGTACCCCTCGCATCAAGCAATACCCATTTTCTGCTCCTCCTGCCCCATAGGTTCTTAATTAGAGCTTCTGTCACCCCCTCTATCTTCGATTCCACAATAACCATTATATCTGCTCCTCTGCTCCTCTGCTCCAAATAACTTCCTTAATTGTTTGCTTCTCTTCAGACCCAAGCCCCTGGATATTCCAAAAAATTATCGTCATCCTTCATTCTGATTCTAGTCCATTTTCTCTGCCTTGGCCAATCACCTTAGCCCCTTCGTCTTGCCCTTCTTTGACGTGGCTTCTCCTTGTTCCCTAGCCTCCAATTCTATCTCGTTCTACGAGATGGCATCGTTTTACGTGATTGCTCTTCGTTTTCCTCAAAAGTGATTCCAATCTCCTTGGCTAATTCCAACATGGATTGTTGTTCAGAAGATTGGCTCTTAGACTATGCCTTTTCTTCTTAGTTAAATGCTAGGGGGGGATGCTGAAAAATGCACCCATATCGTCTTTGCTCCTATTCTAAAGGTTGGATTCCAATCATAATAACCGGTCCCAAAGCACCCTTCCCACTCTTTCGTAGACTGTTGATGCTTACTGCTCTGATTCGAAGATAAACAATATTTCTTCCTTGTTTACTTTTATCGGTCTTTGCATGTTGGGAATGTCCCAAAACCACCCTGCTCATTTATGGATTTCATCACAAGACCTCAAAATTTGGATTGTATCTTCAACTCCATTACATGAGATTATCATTGCATGGTAATCGCCCTCTTCCACTTTTGCCATACGCCCCTCAGGCCACATCTTCTCACTCCTCTTCTCTGTATCTTTCTCGGTCCTCCTGGCTTCTTTTTCCCACATACGCCTCTAGTAGCACCACCTACATTCCATATTCCTTTTAAAATTATGATAACCACACTAGTTGCAAAACCAGTCTCCCACTTGAATACTGATTTCAGTGGCTTTGAGCTTTTGTTTTGTTCTTCTCTTTCAATACTCGTGTTCCCGTACTTTTTGGTACCACCAACCCCGCCAGTGGAAGCAAGCCTTCTGACAGCAACGAGACATCTCGTGTGTAAACAATTAAACAAATAGCTTGATCTGGGCTGGTAGTTTTTCTTTCTCGGCACCATCATCGGTGCTCTTCCCTACGCTACTCTTTGGCAACAGCATTTTGCGTCCAGGTTCGAGGTGTTCAAAGCAGTGTTTGGGGAGTAGCCTGCCTTAATCATATATCAGAATACCTCCTGATAGCTCTCTACTTTTCTTCCACATCTACATCCTCTATCACTACAACCTATATCATCATTAATCACATCCAGGTTCATCTTCTTAGAAGAAATGACGTTGAGATCAAATGTTGTTCCTCAAGTTCCTCAGTCCAGACCTCCTTCCTCTTCTCCCATCACCCTCTCTTCACTCTTGCTCATCTGTATCATTTCAAAACCAACACACTATGCAATCCTTGCCGCATTTCTCCCTGCACTCAACCACCTTCATCGGTCCTTCTCCTTCCTGATACTTGTTCAGCTCGGTGATAGTCTACAAGATCACGGTTTCAATTGCATATACATGTCCCTGTGAGGATCCATAAACTGGTCATTAGAATTGATCGTGATGGTAAAAGTGTACCAGTTTGCAAGGGTTTGGTACCAAAACCTTGGGGAAAGCGTGTACAGGTGTACCAATTGTGAAGGGTTTGGTAGCAGCCTGGTGATAGTCTACAAGAAAGCTTGTTCCTCAAGCTCTCATGCCTTGGCTCTTCTATTGGTTCTTCAATTCCTCTTCCTCTTCTAGTATAGTTCTTGATAATCTATGGGTGTTCGATTTTTTGTTCATATTCCTCTTCATTTTTTTTCAATTTTTACGGGAGGATAAACTACATCAGTCTCCTAGCCACAAGTCTAACAAAAATCTGATCCCCATCCCATTTCCTAGTCTAATCTTAATCCCAGACACAAACTCACTTTATGAAGTCTTGGAAATCTTCATATTTCTTTTGAACCCATGGTATTCTGATGATCGAAACAGATTCAAACATTTCAAACATTTTCAATAAAAGAGGTTGGCAGTTCTATCAGCAGTTCCCAGTTTCGTATTTGACAATTGTGAATGATGCATGCCAGATTCGAACTAGGTAATTTTTTTCATATTTCACCCCAATTTTATTTTATAACATTATATCCCCTTATTTTATATTGTCATATGCTATTGATCTCAGCGCGATCATGTGCAATGACTTTGTTATACACTTCTCTATTTACTTATTGAGAGTTCTTGGCAATTGTAGTAAGCATTTGCCAGCGGGTTAAAACGTGTAAAACCAGGTGAGTCCATCCCATTGTCAATTTTATTTTATTTTTTTGAGAAGAAAAGAGAAGGGTGCAGCACGGGAACTTCCCAGTGGATCACCCATCCTAGTACTACTTTATCCCAAGCACGCTTGGTTCTTTTCTTGTAGTAAGTTAGGGTCTTTGTATTATAGTTAGAACAGTCCACTGCTCTGATACCAATGTTGGAATGTACTACTTGTTAATATTATAGTTCGAACAGTCCACTGGTTTTTCTTTCTTTGTTTTACTGTCTAATAGTAAGTCTAGTTGAGCCTTTTGTAGTCGGCATTTTACCATGGCACATGTTAAGAGGTGCACCTTGATGAGTGCACTATTTTCGACAAACATAGACTCCCATATGCATATATAATTCTAACTGTTTTCTCATTTTTGTTTATTTTACGCTTGATTGAAACTCAATACAATGTGACGTAAATCATTGTAACTTATATAATAGGAGCTTAGCCTTCTCATAAACGTGGGGAGTGTTGGGCTGTCAGCTTCTTCATCCTCTCTTATATGATATGTTGCGTATGGTTTTCTGGATTGCATTGATTGATATTTATGAAAACGTGAAATTTTCATGCACGTATCTCTAGGCCTCCAATAGAGAGGGCCAAATCGCCAATGTTTTGAGACTCTAAACAGTTTAAGGCTCCTCATCTTCGTATCATGTCAGCTATCTTGAATAAGAAAACTCTCACTGCTTTCAAGATCAGGATATGTGTAAAGAAGTGATCTAAGTCGCAATTTGTTGCACCAAAATTTGCCATTCAAGTTTGGCCCATTACTGTTGAACCCATCTTGATCGAATGAACCTACTACGTTGTTTTAAGTTTATGCTAAACAAGGATAAACTGTTGTTTTTTTGTTGTACTTTTATCTTACAGATTGGATGTCCCTCAGGCCAGACTGTGTGTGCGCCCTTCCAATGGTCCACAAAATCAATGGTCTAGATTGCACATACATGTGTCCTTGTGAAACCCAATAATGGATGGTTAGGATTGATACTGACTGCCTCTATCTGCCTAGTCCGACTTACATGGTGTAACAAATTGCCATCTGATTCATCAAAGAAATGTGTAATCTGTTAAATCCTCTCTAGCTGCCTCAGTCTAAACTCTAAAGTAACTGTTTTGGTTGTGATTTGAGCTCTGAGGTACTCTTCTAACCAGTTGTTGAGGTTGGCAATCTCCATCCATGGAAAATGGCTGCTCTGATACCAATGTTGGAATGTAATCTTCGCTTTGATACCAATGTTAAGGAATTTGTTCCACATCAGCTTTTTCTTGCTGACATCAGCAAAATCTTGTCTTGAAAAGGGTGTTCTCTCTTTCTCTCTCTACCCTCTCTCTCCACTCATCATAATATATTTCTCTAATTAATGCTTGTCCCCTCTTTTGTCTCCTACCTTTACCCACATAAATCCCAGGAAAAAAAAAAAACCCGGCATCCAAACAGAGCATAAGGGTGCCTTAATCAGATGGGAAGGCATATTATTCATAGATTTTAGTTTTTTTTTTTTTTTTATTAGCTCCGGCCTTCCTAGGCTCCCGTGTAAACGCTGAATCCGTAGCTATCTATAGTCCACTAAACACATCAGATGGGCCAAAATTGCAATTTGGGTGTACATCAGAATAGGAACATGAGGGCCCATTTAGATGCCCGTAATTAATTCTACTTAATTTTATTTAATTTGCAAATGGGACATTAAGGCCTCTTTTGAAGCCATTAACAATACTATTATTATAACTATTCAAGGCCCCTTTTGAAGGCATTTCTAGAGGTATCTGGATATAGAATACTTGTTCTTCTCGGAACCCCACATTTAGATACTTGGTAGAGAGAGATCTCACACCATAGAACCAGAGAGTTATGGATGGACAAATGGGTCTCAATATGACCCACACATTTTCCATAGATTTTATATGTGAAGAGACTGTTGAAAAGGATTACACGAAGCACAGGAATTACAGAATTTTGGATATGGATGCCCATCAAAACCCCAAGTTGCAGATGTGGCTAACTCATCCATTTTGTAGATGACGGAAAGCAGACCGCCAATTGCGTGATCAAAATGAAAAGCACCACAAACGTTTTCTAACCTTCTCAACCTCTTCACACACTCCCTTATCTTTCTCTCTATCATCTGACGTTACAGATTAGGTTACACTGAACTCCCATGAAAGCTCCTTTCCATGCAGTGTCTCCCTCAGTGTGACAAGAATACCATTTTGTCATGTGGGACCCACAGGGTTTCCCTACTCTTAGCCGACATGTCATCCTCATCTTCTCTCATGATCAAATTTTACACGCAATTTCCATGCAAAGATGAGAATCCAAAATAGTGATCAGCACAAGTAATCCCTGACCCATATCCTAATTTTAATGATTTTAAGGTTTGGTATCAGTCATCAGTCACAATGGGGTACAACAAAGGAATGCATATCCTTTCCTTGTAGAACTCCCTTTGATCTATGCAATTATTATAAGTTTGATGGGGTTGAACCCCTCACTTTGACTATTCGGATCCGGCGAAAATGGGTTAAACCCCATTCGATCTTTTTTCATTCCCTAAGCAAGAACAAACTAACAAAAGATTACAGTGATAACAGATATGAAAAAAAAAATAAGAAAACGAATGGGTCAATGAGCCGTGGTCCTTTATTAGCAATCGAAGGTCAAGGGTTAGGTCCAAACCGAACCACTATAGAAAGAGGGTTTGGTGGTTGTGCAATGAAGAAATGCGTCTCGAGTGGTAGTTATTTTGACAAAATGCAAAGACAAATTCTTCGGTGGCTTTGAATATTTAGGAGTTAAAAGTCGTTGAACGAATTAAATCCCACACAAACTAAAAGTTCATTTTGCCTTTCAAGAACCATATTTAGGTGGGACAATCCTACAATAAATTCTAGCTCTTTAAGCAAAAGTGGACCAGCCCACATGAGAACACCCTCATTTGAGGGGTTGTTTAGATAATATGGAAAATCTTTTCTATGGAAAATGAATTTTGGTCAAAATCTTAAATTTTCCTATTAGACACTGGAATTCTTCTTCCATGAAAATCCAAACAACTACTAAAGGTGGGTGAGAAAACGAGGAAAATGTGATAAGATTCCAGTTAGGAGAAGCTGAGAAAGGACAAAAATCCGATACCATACGCATACAATTTCCTAGTTAAGTTTTGGTTGTGTCATCTTCCCTAGAACCAAAAAATTTGGTGGAATTTATTTTTTAAATAAGCTTGTCCACGTACCTCGATTCATGCATCATGCAGTATAATCACATTTGGGCCCACAAGGAAACCGAGGCCCGGCCCAAGTTGTCTAACTGGATAAGTTGAAGTAGAGTCACACCCAAAACTTGAGTCAATTTATTATCAGCTAATGAGAAATTAAATACTCGGCAAAATTATTAATGGGTCAAGCTAAGAAAGAATAATTATTTTATGTGATAATATCACTCTCTATCTTGATTTATTGGTTCTTATCCGCTCATGATTAGATGTTATCCTCTAATTTTATCATGAAATTTTAAAGTTATCACTAAAGATTGGAATAATAACAGTAGTAAGAAAAATATTTATATAGAAATTAAATATATAATGAGCATTCATTTGCTGCGCTCGAGCACAGAAACAGGGTGGGGCCACATTTTGGGTGGGATCCAAAGCATTCATTTGATGGGCCCTTTCATGGGTAGGGTGTCCACCAAAAATCAGCTCCATTGGATCACCTTAGGGTGTCCATTTGTAGGGCTAAAAATGGACATATTTGTGGACAGACAGTATCTGTCCATTTTTGGCCCCACAAATGGACACCCATTGGTGATCCAACGGAGCTAATTTTTTGTAGGCCCCCCATCCATGATGGGGCCTTCCAAATGAATGCTTATGATCACCCCACCCCCCCACCCACCCCCCCTCCCCCTGTTTCTGTGCTCAAGCGCAGCTGCGCAGCAACCCTTTTCTCATATATAATAGTAGTAGTAAGAAAATTAAAAGATTTAAATAGAATTTTAACATTTAAGCTTAAAACTCTAAATTTGATTTTTGTTTTTTTTATAAAAAATAGCTTCCTTGTTCTGTAATTTTGCATCATATGGGGTATAATTTCTCATAAAAAGCTTACCCAATGACAATCATTATTGCCAGCTTGTGCAGTAGTGATCTATACTAGTGGGCCCTATCACCAAAAATCAAAGTGTTCGGATGAGCGGAACCATCTGATCAATGGGCATTTTGATCGCTGATTTTCCTAACCATTTGTTTGAAGTCTATCGATCGGACGGTTGGGATCATCTATTTGGTGTAATTTTCAAAATGTAGCTATATACGATAGAGCCCATCAGATGGACGATCTGGACCATCAAACGCTAGAACACAACAAGTGGACTGTTAGGATCATCAGATAATTGGGCACCCATTTGTGGAAATTAAAGGGTGCTGGACCCATCTCAATCCAGTACAGCTGGCGAAAAAGGAACCCTGTCTATTAAGCCTAGACCCCACCTTACAAACCATAAGTTGGGAAAAAACAAGGGGAGTGAAATATCTTTGGTTTCGCATTAACATATCGTGAAAATACCTTAATAAATAAAAAGTATACGAGAGATTAGGTTCTTTGCTTTTCGGCAACTCTCATCTGCCAAACCAAATGAAGTGGGAAAATTTTCTTTGTTGTACAGTTTGCTATCTTTCCATTGTAAATGATTTTGCTTCCCAACCAACCAAAAGAACCAAAAATCGGGTTGGTTTCCATTAATCATTAATTATATATTCTTATTAGCATAATAATGAGTCTTATTTTGTATAAAATATTGATTTTTTTAGGGAGGATGATATCCGCACACTTACTTTGATAGTGGCACTCTCATTTTATCCAAAGTTTTTCTAGTTAGCTAGGCAAATGTAAAAGTCTATAACCATGGTTTAAAATTTTGGTTTCGGTAACCGTTTCGGACCTTCAAAAAACCGAAATTTTGACTGACGTTTTGAGATTTCGGTCGAAATTTGGTATTAATTAAAAAATAATATTTAATTCATTTCAAAATTTCAGACTGAAATTTGGTAATGGCCGAAATTTGGAATTTCGGCAAATTTCGGTTTCAGTCTCCACCGAAATTTCGGATTTCGGTCGAAATTTAAAACCATGCCTATAACAACCCAAGAAAATTAGAGAGGAGTGCCATTATCCGAGTAAAGGAGTGTGGATACCCATTAACGTGTGCGTAACTTTTTTTCCCACAAGTATGGTATCATCTTGATTATGGACGATGATGATGATGATGATTATTATTTATGATATTAGTGGGTGGCGATTGTGGTGGGGGCCACACGACGGACGCTCTTTGTTTCAATTACGAATCCATGTTGCTCTTTTGAGTGAGTGAAGACAAGGGATTCCTTCGTACTTACGACACACATACGTTATAATCATCTCTATGTTTAGATCATTAGTTTATTATAGACATTTGCATTTGACATTGGGGGGAGGACCACTCATCTCTTTTACCTATACAATATTAGGGGTGCAACTTGGCTGGAGCTGGGCCCAACTCGAACACCACAAGTCTATCTAGATTTCAACTTCGGTTGGCCCTCCATTTTCCCCGCGACCTTTCATTTTTTCAGGGCCGGCAACAAAGTCTTTTGGACCGTACCATGCCACATAAGCTAAGGAACTGAAATTCAACTACCATCCACTAATAATTTCAAATATTTGACACAATTTCTGAACCATTTTCCTTCTGTAGATATGGAAAATAGCAAAGCTGAATATCAACCGATATTTGAAAACAAAAGGAAGAGAAAAATGTCAAATATCTATATATCAAGGTTTTAAATTTCGGTTTCGGAAAGCATTTCGAAACCAAATTTCAGTAATTTCGGCTGAAATTTTGGGATAATATTAAATAAAAAATAAAAAATAGATTTTTTGGAGATATCCCTTAAATTTCGGGGAAAACGAAATTTCGATCAAAATTTTGATCGAAATTTTGTAACGTTTCGATTTCAACCAATTTCAATTTCGGTCAAAATTTAAAACCTTGCTATATATAAACATTGAGAAAATAAGAATAATAAGAAATATATGAGAAAAATGTAAAGATACTTTAAAAAAAATGCATGATAGCCCACCACAAGTAAAAAAAAAAAAACTAAGAGAGCCTCAGTATATAGAAAATTAGAAGTGTTTGTGAAAATTAGAAAATAACAATTAAATGAGAAAATTATAAAATAATTATAAAAATTAATTTACAATGGGCCTACCCACACATATTGAAAATTGCAAGTTACTTGTAAAAGTTACATTAGTGGCCCACCCTCAGTGTGCCATATTCATGAAATGAAATAATATAAATGGTGTGCTCACCCTTGGCATATCACATTCATGGAATGAAATAAACGGGCCATATAAAAGTACAAGAGGGGCCTATGTGTGACCCGAGATGAGAGTACAAATAGAGCCTACATATGTATAGGCCATCGAAAGAATTCAGGTGGGCCCAATTTGTGGGGCCAGTTGAGATGAAAGAACATGTGAGTCATACTTGTGAGGCCAAATTAAGTACTGTGGCGCATATGTTTGCTCACATGAGAGTGTAAGTGAGGCTACTCTTGTAGTCTTGTGAATCACATGAGAGTAAAAGTATGGCCTACTTGTGGCAGGCCAAGTGAAATATCCAATGAGACTTATACTTGGAGACTTTATAAAAGTACAAGTAGGTCCTATAAATGATCTCACACATTACAGTGGTATCAAACATTTACACACTCTATTTATCTATGCAATTCAAATTTGTAAATCTACTCCCCAAATTGATAAATCGACTCCCCATGTCTCTTTCTCTCTCCTCGACACTCCCCTTCAAATTTATGGAAATCTACTCCCCAAATTGATAAATCGACTCCCCATGTCTCTTTCTCTCTCCTCGACACTCCCCTTCAAATTTATGGGGCGAATATGGCCGATAAAAAGGCCAATAAATAGGACGTACAAAGTTGTATCGGCCAAAATATTTTTCTTGAAGAAACATAGTTATTATAACCTAGAGTGGGTCATCATAAAAATAATAAAAAGGCGCTTGGACATATCAAGGAAGGCTACTGATAATGGCACTACCAAATTTTAATAATGAGACGAACACACCTGAGATTAACTCAAGGTGAATTCGTCTCATTATCAAAACACGGTAGTTGATTAAGATCCTTAGAATTGGGCATGTGCTTTACTCCGTAGTCCATAGTCCATACTCCAAAAGTGAATTAAACAGGACAAACAAAGTCTGTTTTTTCTGTTTTCCTTTTTGACATTTTCCATACATGAGTTTTTATACCTCCTCGGATCTTGACGGTGATCTCTCTTCGTTTGTCTTTTTCTGAGAAACGCGGAAAAAAGGTCGGACTACATAGAGATGGCCAGCTGCCAATAAAGCCAGCGTTATTTTCCAACTCGGTGGCTCGCTTTCCAACGTCAGACGATTCAAATTTTAAACCATAACGGTTACTTTGAAAGTAAAAAAATGCTAAAAGGTAGCTGTAACCCACTTTCCTAGCACCCATGTTTTTGGGCCATTTGTGCCGTGTGTGTCCCATGTGGACTAGGTCAGATCAATGTGTGTGCTGCGCACCATTGGACTTGATCAGATCCGTTAATCCAACTAGCGAACACAAGTTCGGCCCACTTCTAGTGAGACTAGCCTTTCAACGGGGTCCGATCCGACTGACCATTCGGACAGACATAGAGGTAAAATTACCGATATCATTAAGAATTGTAATTTTAATTTTTGTGTCCCATATGCGACTCAAAATTTGGTCTATAGCATCGACCCCTATATTGATTGCCACGGTTAGTTGTTTTCTTTATACCTTTAGGCCACATTTGTATACCCAGAAGATTTCGTTTTAGATTTCTCACATTTGCAGTTGAGATTTGGAACTAGATCGGATACTTCGATTTTCTAATCAGCTACAACAATGAAAAAAAAATCTAATGCTCAGGAATCTCTTCAGCAAGACATTATTTGGAAGTCTATATCTATGGCAATTACCTTCACCCACGCTGCTTCTCGACCTTGCTACAGCAACAGCATAACGTCCCTCTCTCCTCTCGTTCAACATGAGCATGAGGATGATTGATGTATTTTGTATCCAAGACTCAAATCCAAATCCAAATACAAAAGCATGAGGTATCCAGACGTGGCCTTACATTAATTTTGCCGCAACTGAGCTAGTAGACAGGCAATTGAGCTGCTTCATCATCTATTAGTGTTTTTCCATAAGAATGTTGGGACTAAGACCATGTGGGACCGTAGGTTGATTTGTTTTGTTTTTTAACGATAATATTATTAAACCAAAGCGAAAGCACCAGAAGACTGAGGGGTCCAAAACAGCAAATACATGAAAAATTGGCAACCATCACCAAAATTAAATAAAGGAAAAAAAGAAAAAATAAAACTAAACAAAACTTGTTGTTGAGGAATGTGATCAAAAATCATTATAAGTTTCTTATCAACTCCATACCGGAGTAGAACATCCACTCATTGATTAATAAGATCAATAAATTATGAATAATTTATTGATCTTAATATACGATTGCCCGACACGGGTAGTCGAACTCTAGTAATATATATTAATATGATCAATAAATTATGAATAATTTGATCTAACAGCATGATTTGGTGTTTGAGTTGCCGTGCGAGTATGAGCTATAATGTGGGGCCAATTATGTCAATTTCAAGAATAAGAACAAGATATTATCATTATCCCCTCTCATTACTTGCACGCTTCCCTTATAACTTGATTTGAACTGGAAAGTGGGCAACTCTAACCCTTTTTTAAGCCAAATCAAGTTATAAGGGGAGCGTGCAAGTAATGCAGGGGGAGTGAAAATATCATCGTCCTTTATTTAATATATTATGATGATTTGTAATGTGTTGAATATCTTCAATCACATGTCTACGTACTGGGACCCATTTTAGATGTGGACCAATAACCTTTTTTTCAGCAATTTATAAATTCCTCAAAACTTCCCTGATCAGAGAGGTAGGACCGTCCGATCTAATCAGCCCATATATGATGGGCCCATAAGTTTAATGATCTAGATCACTTATTGGATTATAATGAATAAATAATAAATTTTCCAGAATAGCCTTACTTTATTGAACAAAAATACCTAATATATCACACAATTAAAATAAGGGAACCTATATATCTTTATAAACTGTAATAGAACGTTGTTTAAAGACATGTAAATAAAAAAGAAAAAGACAAGTCGGGTGTCCATGATCGGATTCATACATGCATGCACTTCTTTCCTTGGACATAAGTCACCACACAAAAGAGATTACTCTTTGCTTTTTTATTTACTCACTTTCTTCCACGGCAACTAACCCTCAATATCTTAGATTTTAATGAAAGCGAAAGCCTATCATTTTTCACAAGTTATATATGATTAGATGGCATTATTCACATGCATTACTATTTCAATTATCATTTTTTATTTTGTTTCTACATATTGTAATATCAGAACGAGGAATCGGAGCATGTCCGTCACTCCATTTCAATCCTTCCTTCCATTTGTAAATCCCTAAATTTTTTCGTAATTAGAAAATCATAACCTTTAATTCAACGTCCTACAAATGGATGGGTAGGAAATAATAAAGATCATTAGTCTAATATTCACTAGCCAGAAGTCCTCTGTCTTAACTGTCAATTTCATCCCACTTAAGTTGGTATTGGATTATGACAGATCAACACCTCGCCCCAAATCAACGGTGTTAATCATTCCACGTCATACACAGCTGGGCCAGGCCAGTTAATTTGCACCAACAAACTATAGAGACTTCACAATATTATTATCTTCTATCCAAACATGCAAGATCTGCAATTTGAACAATTAATATTAGGGTGTGACGACCCCATTGTAATACAATGAGGCATGCCTAATAGTACATAGTGGGCCCCATGGTTTTTGGGCCATCAGGCCTATTAGATGTGCGGTTAGGATTACCCAAGGGAGGCGCACTATATATGTACTCGTAAGCATGCCTCAGTGTATTCCAAGAAGATTGTTGCCTACGATTTGTGGGACCCATTTGAATTCAAACCCTCTTTCTCATTATCTTTAGATGATACCATGCTTAGCTGAGAGAGAAAGATGAAGGATAATGAAGATGCTATAACTTTCGGCATAATTTGATTTCCTTGAAAGGGAAGATTGCAAGGAAAAACACAATTAAAAGAAAAAGAGAGCGGCTATTATGAATTTTCATATAAGAGGAGAGAAAAGATGAAAAATCTTTTTTAAAAATACGGAACAAAGGAAGAAACTTATCCGGTAATTCATGAAGTCGGCTCACTGAATCTTACTTTTCTCTTTTATACCTTTCCTTTAAAGGAAATCCAAAAAGAGAATGAGTAGCTGATCTTATTATTATCTGGATATTTCTCTCATAATTTGTATTTTGAGTAGTAAAAATATATGTGAATGACAAGCAATGTGACTGGGCCCACCCACTTGATATGACTATAAAAGATTGGGCCGCGCCGAATATTATCCGATCTGACAATCCTAACCGTCTGTTTGGAGGGCTTCAATGTTGATCTATGTTCAACTTTTTCATAAACCGTTCATTTGTATCCCGTGGGCGTGATTTATTGGCTTTTTCTATCACCATGGTGGGGCCACTATATGAATGGTTTTGATCATACCGATGAGGCAATGACACAGGTGGGGCCCGAATTGTAGAATAAATTTTATTACAAATATTTTAAGAAAAGATAATATATAGTGTTCCTGCTCAGACAGCTTATCTGAGCAGCTGCTTCAAAAACTCATCTGGCCCACATTTTTTGGGTGATCCAAAGCATTTATATGAAAGGTCCTTCCATGGATAGGGTGTGTATCAAAAATCAGTCCTACAAGATCATCCTAACACAATCAAAGGTGGAGGGGGGGGATGGACAGACACTGTTTTTAACCATTTTTTCCCTCCACAAATGGCAAAGTTAGAATGATCCTAAAGTGCTCATTTTTGGTACACACCCTATCCATGGAAGGGCTTTCCAAATGCTTTTCACTTAAGAAAATATCCGTGAAACTTGGAATTTCAATTTATCTCTTTCAACATGACAAAAATTAAATTTAATTGCCTTGTGATTCTCAGCATGCATATTTAATTTATAATCACTTCTCAACATGCATATTTAATTTATAATCACCAAATCCATACAAAATTTAAGCCAATTAATATAATGCTAATTTGTAAATGTATGAAAATTTAATAAGGATTTCTGATTAAAAAAAATGTAAAGTGGCTTGAAAGAGTTATAAAAATAATATTTTCTTGAGTGTCCTTTAGCATCATTCTATGGATTTTTTTTTCTTTGATTTTTTGTGAGGTACCCCTTGGCCTTGACGACCACTCAACGGTTCTCACAATAATATTATTTTTAAGACCGGTTAATATTATTTTTAAGACCTGTTATGAAAGGTGACTGAGAAACCAAGAACTAAAAATTAAATATTCTTTTTTTTTTTTTCCTTCCTTTATAAGACCTGGGGGGGGGGGGGGGCATTGATATCGGCACTAGTTGGGAATTGGGACAAAGGCCTAGTTGAGTTGAGCTGAGTTGGCTGAATGGATTGATATTGGCACTCAGATTCTTTTCCCGAAACACAATTTAATCCACCCATGTACATCTCCATACCCAATTAAGAAGAGTCTTTACATGTTGAAGGACTGTTACAAAACAAAATACAGTGGGGCCCATCTTTTGGGGTGATCTGAACCATTGGGTCCCACATAGATAGGCCATGCCCCAAAAATCTTCTCCATATGATATTCCTAACCCTCTTTGATGGTTTCAGCCACGACTTATAAGGCAAGCTGGTCTTTCACTTGTTAAAGAATTGGTCCTGAACTGCCCCCTGTGTGTTAGGTTGCAATAATTGATTCCCGAACTGCCGTCTGCCATGAGTTATTGTTTACTATGAAAGGGTAGACTCTGATCATTAAATGATCTGTCTTTGTTATATAGTTTGTAGATTACAAAGGTGGCAAAAAATCTCTCTCTTTATTTTTTTGGTAGGCCTAATAAATAGCAAAAGCTTGACACTAATTTTAAGTACAAAAGATTTACCCAAATTGGGTTTCATAATGGAAATGATATTCTGACTCCCTTCTTTTAATAATAACACCATTTCTTTTCTTTACAGTCTACAAAACTTCTACTCAGCTGTTAAAATCTGTTACAATACTCAAAAGCTATTGATACTGATAGCCGCTCAAAATGTGTTTAATAGAGTGATGGGTGCACTTATCAAAACAGAGGGGTGAATATATCATTTTCTTTGGAATGGTTGAAATGCATTTATTCACCTAACCCCATTGTTACCTACCCCAGAAGAAAATTTTGTGCAGAGGGCCTGTTTTGGATCTTTGGTATTTTTTTCTTGGAAAAAACTTTTCTCGATAATAGAGAAAGTAAAAAGTTTTTAACCTGTTTTTTAATTTTCCAAGAAAGTTAAATTCTTGTTTATAGCAACGACAAACACGTCTTAATTCCCAATAAAATTAGCCAATTATGTAACCCACGAGTATTGAGCATTTTGATCTTTTAGGATTAGTGTCCGTAGTTCATATGTTGTTCCGAGTTATGGATCTCCCTCTCATATGTCCCGAGTCAGAGAGAGCTTATCGTGCCTATATCAAATAAACCGGTAGGGGTCATCGCAAAACTCCAGCTTACGAGAATTGCCAACGGAGTGTCTTGAATGAATAAATAAAAGGCAAAATTGTCAATGGGGGACATCAAAATACGAGAATTGCCAACGGAGGACACACTTTTGAAAAATTGTTTTAAGAGGGTTGATAACCCCCTTTTAGAGACTTGATAAACCCCTTTCGTCTCTCCCTAACAATTTTTCAAAGGTGTGTCCCCCATTGGCAATTCTTGTGTTTTGATGTCCCCCCATTGGCAATTTTTCATAAATAGAAAAATCACCTTTTTATTATTATTTTTTCAGAGAAGACGAATCAATAGTCTGTCAATAGCCACCAAACATGAACTGCGTAGAAAACAGAGGAAATGCCTCATCTAGAACTAGAAATATATTCCCCTTGTCTGTTGAAAATTCAATAATTTAGCATTATACTATTACAGTAAATCCGTGACACTCACTCAACGGTTAAATTTGTCACACCCTCTTCTAATAGCTAAATCCAATCCAACAAAAAAAAGAAAGTCTCATTTTCTATTTGCTCTGCTCCTGGAATCTCTTCTGCAAAGTTACTAATTTGAGAATAGCCAACAAATAGAGAATGGTACATTTAATCTAATATTTTAATTTTTTTTTCTTTTGATCATCAATTAGAAAACCCAAAAAGAAAATAAAAACAAGCACCTGCCATTAAAAAAAAGCACCTAATTTGACTCTGGTTATCATCTCCATTATTAAAAATACTAAGATATGCGCAATTACGTAATAACACCTGCCATTAAGAGAAGACACTAATGTGAAACCCTTAAATTAAAGTGGGGTATTAGAAGCAAGACTAAGGTGTTAGTAGAACTGGCTATATTGGTATTTTCCTAATTAAAGTTTGAGTAATTTAGAGAGTTTCTAAAGATCATAGGACATGAAAATTTCTAGTCTAATGACATTTTAAATCAGAAACTTATCCAAATTAAAAACTTCCAAAATGAAAACCTTTGTTAGGAATCAACGAGGACCGTCGATCTAGGAGTCAGTTTGATCGCCTGATAATCTTCGTCTGAAAATATTCTTCGAAGTTTTCGGCCGTTGATCTGTGTGATCTTGAAATATGCTCTGAATCAAATACACCAAAAAGAAAATAAAATCAAACACGTAACGTAATTGGATGAGGATCCACGTAAGATGAATGCTGGACATTGAAATTGGGTCCCAATTTCACTTTCAAACTCTCATTTTTTGTGCTTTAAAAGCAGTTGCAAATCTCCATTCGTTACAAACACACAACACAAAACATGTTATGGTTTCTCTGTGCCCAAAAACAAGAGGAGAAGAGAAAATAAAATAGCAGAGAAGAAAAAACAGAGCCACAGCTGTTATATTCCTCCCTTTCTCTCTCTAACCATTCTCTGTTCTCTGCAGCACCATCTCTCTCTCTCTTTAGAAAAAAAAAGAGAAGGAGAAAAAGCCCATTGCTTTGAGCTTCTGGTTATGGGTTTAGAACCAGCCATGTGCAACAGAGGAAAATCTCTGCTGCTATTGAGCACCACCACCACTTTGTTGGTTTTCTTCTTTTCTTCTTTACCTTTGGCCACATGCTCTGTTTCGTACGACCACAGGGCTATTATTGTAAATGGGCAGAGGAGGATTCTCATCTCTGGTTCTATCCATTATCCGAGAAGCACTCCCGAGGTATTAAAAAAATGATTTTTTTGAGAATGCTGGTGATGGGTATCTCTGCTTTTTGAGTTTTTGGCATTTTTTCCCTCTTATTGATTTTTTTTCCCTTTTTTTGGATTTGGGTCTTTTTCAGATGTGGCCGGATCTTATTCAGAAGGCCAAAGATGGAGGTTTGGATGTAATTCAGACATATGTTTTTTGGAATGGACATGAACCTTCTCCTGGGAAGGTATTAAATGTTGAACTTATAAAAATTAGGACTTTTATTTTTTTTTCATTTATTGGCTGATATATTTGGGTTTTTTGTTCTTCTTTTTTTGTAGTATTATTTTGAAAATAGGTATGATTTGGTTCGGTTCATCAAGCTGGTGCAACAAGCAGGCCTCTATGTTAACCTCCGGATTGGCCCATATGTCTGTGCTGAATGGAATTTTGGGTAAGTAAGAGAAAAAGAATAATAAATAAATAAAAATATTTACTTTTTCTATTTGTTATTTTTGTTATTTCTGATGAATTTCAAGCGCAAGAGTTCTAAATTTAAGCTATCTTTTCTTTCCCAGAGGTTTCCCTGTTTGGTTGAAATACATTCCTGGTATAAGTTTCAGAACTGATAATGGGCCTTTCAAGGTTTGTATCCAATACTTGAAGATTAGTTTTTTGGGTAATGTTTTGAAGTTTTGTCTTGTTAGCTCAAGTAATTGATTGCTTGCGTTTGAATGATTATTAAGGCGGCTATGGCGGGATTTACCACCAAGATTGTGGAGATGATGAAGGCAGAAAGTTTGTTCGAATCACAAGGCGGTCCAATCATTCTGTCACAGGTGAATTGATTAATAGATTGATTATCCAACCTCTTTCAATCCTTCAGAAATGGGTTCTTGTTGTTTTATCCCGAAGTAGGCATGAATCGACAATTCATGCTAATTTAGGCTCTTTATCTCAATTTTACTGATGAACCAATGAGTTGCACCTATCCAAAATTTGATGGGCCCCCCTCTCTCTTTGTATGGTCACAGATTGAGAATGAGTATGGGCCAGTGGAGTGGGAGATCGGCGCTCCTGGAAAGGCTTACACAGAATGGGCAGCGAATTTGGCCGTTGGCCTCGGCACTGGAGTCCCATGGGTCATGTGCAAACAAGATGATGCCCCTGATCCCATTGTATGTGCCTTTGCCTTTTACCCTTTATTGCAATTTCATTGCATCTTTCTCGGTAGTTCTTAGTGATGTTTCCTTTCTTTGTGATTTTACTAATTTGGGTCCCACTCAATGTGTGTGAGAATGTCTTTGGGTGATCATGGAGCCCAATGTTGTTATATCTCATCTCACATGGTTCATTTTATTTTTGGCTTTCTTGAGCCATCCCTTTCTATCTGTTATGTTTTGTCTGTAGTTAATATGGGGGTGCCTTTTTTAACTTTGTCCTGATAGAAATGATGTCTAGCCATATCATTGTTGTGTTTCTCATAATCATTTCTAACAACATTCCATTGTCGAAAATTTGCGGAAATTGATTCTGATCCCAGAGAGTTAAATTATTGAAATTATTGAGCAAGAGTCATATGCATATCCTGTTTGTAAGATATGGTAACTGTGCCAATCGACAACTGCTAAATATTGTTTTTCCTGATTTTGTTGATCTTGCGACAGATAAACACCTGCAATGGTTTCTACTGCGAGTGGTTCACTCCCAACCAGCCCTACAAACCCAAGATGTGGACAGAAGCGTGGACTGGCTGGTAAATTAACTTTCTGTTCCGACCGCTTAATAGTTCAAAACTTATTAACTCATTAGAGTTTTTCCTAGCTAATTATCATTTTTTTCTATGTTCATTGTACCTGCAGGTATACAGAATTTGGTGGTCCAGTTCCTCACCGACCAGCTGAAGACCTTGCGTTTTCTGTTGCAAGGTTCATACAGAAAGGCGGGGCATTCATTAACTATTACATGGTGACTAGTAATTCACATTCACAAAATATTATATATTGTTCTTACATAAATTCAATTGAAAGTTATTTTCCTAGAAGCTTAATTTAGACATCTAAGTATCTAACTAATTGTATCCTTCCTTGTGCACTCCAGTACCATGGAGGAACAAATTTTGGCCGAACAGCTGGTGGTCCTTTCATTGCAACAAGCTATGACTATGATGCTCCACTTGATGAATATGGTATGCGAAATTTAGTGTCAAATGTTTATCCCTTAACATCTTTTATGTAGCAATTTTCCCATTCCATATAAATGTGCTGGAACTGACATAGGACAGCCTTGCCTTTCATCCTAGATTCATCTGATACTAGTATTCAATATGAAAGCTGGTCTTTTTTAAATTATACATGTAGGGAACTTGTATATAATAGTTAATAAACCGCACTTCTTTTTTGTATAGTAATACTTGCCACGTCTTGGTGACTGGTTTCTTTTTCTTTTCTAGGACTATTAAGGCAACCTAAATGGGGCCATTTGAAAGACCTGCACAGAGCCATCAAAATGTGTGAACCGGCTTTAGTTTCTGGAGATCCCACAGTGACATCACTTGGGAATAATCAAGAGGTTTGGATCGCTGAGAACATTTTCATGTCTTTGGATAACATGTTAGCATTAAGTAATTTAGCACTAAGACTTTTTGCATTCGCTGCCCAGTCCTATGTCTACAAGTCAAAATCAGGAGCTTGTGCGGCATTCCTTGCGAACTATGATACAAATTCTTTTGCAAAAGTGGAATTTGATGGCATGCACTACAATCTACCACCATGGTCTATCAGCATCCTTCCTGATTGCAAAAACACAGTTTTCAACACTGCAAGGGTGAGGAAGGCTTTGCTGAATTGAACTTCACTTGTTCTTGAACACATTAAAATAAACTCACTCATCGTATCTCTATTCAGGTTGGTGTCCAAACCACGCAGATGACAATGCTGCCACTACAAAGTGATGGGCTTTCTTGGGTATCATACAACGAGGAGACTGCTTCCTATGAAGATGATTCGATCACAACGGTTGGGTTGTTGGAGCAGATAAATGTTACAAGAGATGTGACTGACTATTTGTGGTACATGACCGCGTGAGTATCAAACCTGTCATGGTCGCTGGGTTCTTAATGAACAAAGTTTATCTCTTATTTATATCATGCTCTCTATCCCTCTCTCTCAGTGTCACAATAGGCCCAGATGAAGAATTTTTGAAGAATGGCAACTACCCTGTCCTTTCCGTGTTATCAGCAGGCCACGCTTTACATGTCTTTATCAACGGTGAGCTGTCAGGTAGGTATCTTAGCTAATAAAAATACCCAACCATGATTCATCAGAGAATGCCTCCTGCCACTAGCCTTTTTTTTATTAGGAATTAATTACTAAACCTTTGTCTATTGTTTGGCAGGGTCTGTTTATGGGAGTTTAGAGAACCCAAGACTAACATTTACTGGCAACGTGAAACTGATGGCGGGCAGTAACAAGATTTCACTTCTAAGCATAGCTGTTGGCCTCCCGGTTAGTTCAATTTCCTTATCGGTTATGTTTCATGTTCTACGAAACAATGTATTGGTAGCCAATTTGACTCTCCTCCTTTCATTTGATGGGTCTAGAACGTGGGGACGCATTTTGAGACTTGGAATGCTGGAGTTCTTGGTCCAGTTATGTTGAATGGTCTCAATGAGGGAAGAAGAGATTTGTCATGGCAGAAATGGTCATACAAGGTTTGTCTTCTTCTTATCTACTCTGTTTCCTTTCATTTCTGCAAAAACTCTGCAAATAGCAAATTAGATGTTCCTCTTCAGATTGGTTTGAAAGGTGAAGCTTTACAACTTCATTCACTCAGTGGAAGTTCATCAGTTGAGTGGGTAGAAGGACCATTAGTGGCTCAAAAACAGCTCCTAACATGGTACAAGGTACAGGCCTCAAACATCATAGACTTTTAGTATGAATTCTTAAATAGCTCTCTTATTATTAAATCAGTACATGACATCCTTTTCATCATGTAATGGTTTCAGACTATCTTCAATGCACCGTCCGGGGAGGATGCCTTGGCTTTAGATATGGGTACCATGGGAAAGGGACAAATATGGATAAACGATCAGAGCATAGGACGCTACTGGCCTGCTTACAAAGCAAGTGGTAGTTGCGGCGATTGTAGTTATAGTGGAGAATACAGTGAGAAAAAATGCCAAAGTAATTGTGGGGAGGCCTCCCAAAGATGGTAAGAGGGCTGATTTCTTTTAGTAACAATCCTAGGGAGTGAAGATTATAATATATTTGAAAATCAATGAACTGATAGATAAATACATATGGCAGGTATCATGTCCCTCGATCTTGGCTAAAACCAACAGGGAATTTGTTGGTTGTGTTTGAAGAATGGGGTGGTGATCCAACTGGAATTTCTTTGGTAAGAAGAACAGTAGGAAGCGTCTGTGCCGATGTTTCTGAATGGCAACCGACACTGAAGAATTGGCATATCAAAGCCTATGGGAGACCCGAGAGACCCCTAAGGCCCAAAGCCCATCTATCATGTGCCCCTGGACAGAAAATCTCATCCATAAAATTTGCTAGTTTTGGGACTCCACAAGGAGTATGCGGAAACTTTTGGGAAGGAAGCTGTCATGCCCACAAATCATATGATGCTTTCGAAAAGGTATGTGACATTCTTCCAATTATTAGTCCATCACATGTCTTGGAGGATAATAATGGATCAACCCAAATATAGCAGTAAGCATGCCATCAACTTTGGCATGCTGATGTGAAATGTAGTTTTTTTCTTTTTCTTCTAATGTCTTCGAGAATTTAACACAGGAGAATCTGTTGCAGAATTGCATCGGGCAAGAATGGTGCTCGGTTACCGTAGCCGCTGAGGTTTTTGGAGGAGACCCATGTCCTAATACCATGAAGAAGCTCTCTGTCGAGGCCATCTGCCAGTAATGTGTTAAAGCCAATAAATTAAATAAAGAAGATGATGCCGATGCTCCTTTGGCATTTATATACACTGCAAGTACATATTTGTGGTTCATGTTTATCCTGCACACGCAAGATCATTGTCATTGGTTTTGGCACACAGGTGAAGTTGTGGTAACTACAACACACACTACAAAGCCCATATATTGATTAATTAGCGAGAGGAAGCATTTGTATATACATAAGTTAGCTGTTTGTTAAATACAGCTTGTAAGTAATACAAAGATGGAAGGGTATTTGATTGGAGCAGATAAGACTACAGATTTTATGTCCACGTGCAAATTTTTAGGTTCATAGGGCAAGCTCTTGACTTGCAAGGAATTGGTTTTCTTTCTTAGCCAACCCTTCTGGGTAAGCAGTTGTTTGATTGCTTATGGGGTTTGAGCTGTTGTCATTGTTTTATCTTGAAGTTAGAATTTTCAATAAATATATGCTCAAAAAGTTGTTTGAATTGTCATCTTCTCGTGCAATCTTTGCTAGCATTTTTTATTTCTGTCTTTATTTTTTTTTCTTCTTTTTCGTCATTTGCCAAAATTAAAAGTTAAATGCATGAGTGAAGCACAGGCACAGGGTCAGATCAGATGCAACTTTTTGAAACTTCAGAGGTACCACTGTACATCTCATGTATTAACTTTGACGCCCTTAATTGCTCGTTGATGAGTGCTAAATATGACCTTGAAAGCTCACCAATACCTCTCCACATCTACAAGCACACAAGGGACATATACGAATATCATGGAGGAAGAATATGTAGAATGGCCACCATGGGTTTATATACCAAATATATGATTCATGTAAATTGCAAGAATTTCAAACTTCATTGGGTCCATGCTCATGTTGGAGTTGTTAAGAAAATTGCGGCGTAGAGAGGCTAACCGTGTAAAAACAATAAAGAAAATTGGCAAGCAAGCAGAAAAATAGAGAAAAAAGGAAGTGGGGAGCAAAGAGAAACCAGAACAAACACACCGGATTTACGTGGTTCGGCAAAGCCTACGTCCACGGGCGACAATCTCTTCTTCTTTCTTTATTTAATAATGGCAGCAAAGTACAAGAGAATACAAACCCTAAAAATCTCCACAAAGTTGTTTTTCTTTGTTTTTGGGGTTTCACATACAAGCAACAACTCACAACTGTCAAAAACCCAAAAAGGAATAGATATCCACGTTTTGGAGGAGTTTCCAATATTTGGGAAACCAAACAAAGTAACTTTCTTTTCGTTATTACCTTGCTTGACCTACAAGCAACCTGATAAAAGAAGTTGCCATTATTTGGCATGGCTTCAACGTTTCAACATTTTCCCACTTGAAGACATGTTCCATCATCAAGAAAGAATCAACCAAGAGATCACTGCGACAAGCTACTCATCAAGCAAGTTCAAGCCCAAGAGAAGTCCTACACCAATTGAACTTCTCTCGGCTAACAGGTTTTGTCAACATATCAGCTGAATTTGCACTAGTGTGAATTCTCTCCAATAGAATCTCTCCATGCTCAACCACATCATGTACAAAGTGATACTGAACATCAATGTGCCTTGTCCGAGAGTGAAAAGCTGGATTTCTAGCCAAGTGCAAAGCACTCTGACTATCACAATACACCCTCAACACATTATGCTACACCTTGAGTTCTCCAAGTAGTCTATTCAACCAAATAGCTTCCTTGCAAGCATGCGTAGCTGCCATATACTCAGCCTCCATCGTAGATAATGCCACAACTGACTGCAACCTGGATACCCAACTAACTGCACCACCTGCCATGGAGAAAACATAGCCGTCCCTGTCACCAGCGAAACCAACATCTACAAAACCAACACAATCAAAATCCATGCCTCCATAACATAAGAAAACATCAGAAGCGCCCCTTAGATATCTAAGAATCCACTTCACAACAGTCCAATGATCACGACCAGGATTTGCCATGTACTTACTGACTACTCCCACTGCTTGTGCAATGTCCGGTCTAGTACACACCATGGCAAACATAAGACTCCCTACTGCGGATGAATATGGTACTAGAGACATGTCTGTCTTCTTTGCTTCAGTGCTGGGTGATTGTGCCGAAGACAACTTAGTATGGGTAGGAAACGGAGTACTCACTGGTTTAGCATTCTGCATATTGAAGCGCCGCAGAACCTTTTCCACATAACTCTTCTGAGTCAACCAGATCTTCATGTCCTTTCTTTCTCTATGTACCTTCATTCTAAGAATTTGATTTACAGCACCCAAATCCTTCATATCAAACTCCTCAGCCAAACGAGCTTTAAATGTGGAAATATGCTTCTTGCTATTACCTGCAACCATCATATCATCAACATATAATAACAAGATACAAAAACAATCATCACATAAATAAGCACAATGGTCAGCTTCACATCTGCGAAAACCCAAGCTCACAATGAAGAAATCAAACCGCTTATACCAACACCTTGGCGCCTGTTTCAAGCCGTAAAGCGATTTGTTCAGCCGACAAACCAAATTACTTTTGTTCTTCTCAACAAAGCCTTCAGGTTGTGTCATATAAATTTCTTCCTTGAGTTCACCATGCAAGAATGTTGTCTTCACATCCAACTGCTCCAACTCTAAGTCCAGAACAGCTGCCATAGCTAGAACAACTCTAACAATAGTTAGACGAACAACTGGAGAGAAAATTTCATCAAAATCAATACCTGCCTTCTGAGCATACCCTTTTACCACCAAGCGAGCTTTGTACCTTTCTACATTGCCCTCTAAGTCCTTCTTCAACTTTTAAACCCATCTGTAACCAATTTCCTTACGCCCCATTGGCAACTCTACGAGCTCCCAAGTTTCATTTTTATACAAAGACACCATCTCCTCCTCCATAGCACGTCTCCAATAACTAGCATTAGCAGAGTCACAAGCCTCTTGATAAGAATTAGGCTCATACTCTAATGCTAGGCATGCATAAGCACAAGCACTATTACCTTGAGACCTGTTAGGCACAACGTAGTCATTGAATCTATTTAGAGGCCTGATAGTCCTCTTAGGCCTACTTGAACTGGCTTGGGCTTCAAGAACTGGAATCTCATCTTGGTGCAAATCATGAATTTCTTCATCTACATGCTCACTGTCAGATTCTTGGTCTTGATCTATCTCTTGCTGATCTTCATGAATATCAGGTTGGCCCTGATCCCTGTCAACAACATGCTCAATCTCAACTGTCTTTGGCTCTAGCTCTTTTACGTCACCTTGCAAAGACTCTTCATTGAAAACAACATCTCGGCTAATAATAACATTTCGCGTAGTAGGATCCCACAATCTGTACCCCTTTGTTCCCGTTTCATAGCCAAGAAAAATGCACTTTTTGGAATTCATGTCTAACTTGGTGCGCTTCTCCTTGGGAGCCCAAACATAAGTGTCACAACCAAACACACGAAGAAAAGAGTAATCTGCGGGTTTGCCTGTCTAAACCTCTTCAGGAGTTCTCATGTCAAGAGAAATTGTGGGTGATCTAGTAACCAAATACATTGCAGTAGTCATAGCTTCAGCACAAAAATATTTCTCTAGTTTTGCAGTGCTCAACATACTACGGGCACGCTCCATAAGTGTACGGTTCATCCTCTTAGCAACACCATTTTGTTGAGGTGTACCAGGAACCGTCAAGTGGCTATTAATACCATGTTCACTGCCAAATTTATTGAGCTCATTTGAACAAAACTCTCCTCCATTATTAGTTCTCAGACACTTAATTTTCAAACCCTTTTGGTTCTCCACCAGTGCTTTAAAAGATTTAAAATTTTCAAAGGCATCTGATTTTTCTCTTAAGCATAAAAACCCACACTTTGCGAGAAAAATCATCAATGAAAGTGACAAAATATGAGCAACCTCCTATTGATTCTGTAGGTGCTTCCCATGTGTCAGCATGAATCAATTCAAGGAAATTCTTACTCCTACTGGTGGATAAAGAAAAAGACAATCTACGTTGTTTTCCATACAAGCAATCTTCACAAAAATTTAAAGAAGCAGACTTTAAACTGGAAAGGAGATTTCGCTCATAAAGTACCTGTTGTTTCCATACAAGCAATCTTCACAAAAATTTAAAGAAGCAGACTTTAAACCGGAAAGGAGATTTCGTTCATAAAGTACCTGAAGTCCACGCTCACTCATGTGACCCAAACGTTTGTGCCACAGCATAGTACACTCCGACTTGGCACTTGCAACAACTGCTTCTCCCACCAAAGTCTCTCCAATAAGTTTGTATAAGTTGCCAACTAACTCTCCCTTTGCCACCACCAATACGCCTTGGACTACCTTCAACTGATTATTCGCAATTGTGAATTTCATACCATGCTCATCAAACTTTCCCAATGATAGAAGACTTTTCCGAAGACCTGGAACATGCCTAACATTATTTATAGTCCGAATACATCCATCAAACATCTTAATTCTTACATCTCCAACTCCCACTACTTTGCACTAGTTGTTATCTCCCATGTAGACAACACCACCACTACAAGTATTATATGTGTGAAACCACTCCCTATGGGGTGTCATATGGGATGACGCACCATAATCAAGAATCCAATTATGTAACATATCCGTCCTCTCTAATGCAGACAAGGCATTTCCAATATCAAAAACATCAAAGTTACTACCCTCTACCAAATTTCCATGGGAATTATTAGAACCGGGTTTATAATCCTCACCATCGTTCTTCGATCTGCAATCTTTCTTCACATGGCCTGACTTACCACAGCCCCAACACTTCACCTTCTTTTTCCCCCCTTTGGACTTTGACCTGGACTTTCCTCTGTCACTTTGTTCCCTCTCAATAGATCTACCCCTTGCGAACATTGCATCACCGGAAGAACATTGACTGGATTTTCTCCTCATATCTTCAGTCAGAAGCGATGCCACAACCGGCTCCATCTCAAGAGACTTAGACTAACTCAAGTTCATGACCAAAGCGTCCCATGATTCCGGCATTGAACAAAGAAAAATGCTGGCCTTTTCTTCATCTTCGATTTTTAACGTCAAGTGCCATTAACTTACTGATAAGGGTGTTGAATTCATTAAGGTGTTCCTGCAAAGATGCACCATCTTTCATCCTCAAATTGTACAACTGTCGCTGCCAAAAGATTTTGTTCGCAGACGATTTACCCTCGTACATGTTTTTTAACTTGTCCCACAACCCCTTCGCGATTGTCTCAGTTTCAACATTGAACAAAACCTTGTCATCTAAAGCAAGAAGAAGATCCGCCATAGCCATCTTGTTTTTCTCCTGAAACTCTTCATCTTTCATCCCTGCTGGCTTTTTGTCTTTCCCCATGAGTGCAACTGCATAACCATCCTTCACCAACATTGCATTCATCTTTAATTTCCACAGTTGTGGTACCCTGATCCCGCGAGAGGGGCGTGGGGCGAGCCGCCGCGCTCTCTTCTCTTGGTCTTTCGTATCCACGCGATTGGCGTGTGCATTTTTATTATTGATTTGAATTAATCTTTCCTGTGAACTTGGGATCACTAAGGCAATCCGAATTCCACACGAAAGAGACTGACAGAGTCGCCACCTAGATGTGGGATCTAGGACCCGTAATTAACCAGAAATCTAGACTCGCTACCTGGTTACGAGAATGGAAGGTATGGGGAGTTATCCACCACATGCACCATTCTTGCCCGATAATCGGTCTTCGATTCCAAAAGCTAACTCTTTTAAATTTATTTTAAATGGCTCATTCAACTCTATGTTAATGTGCGAACTAAGTGACATGCATCCTATGATCTAATTTCAATGTGAATCCTAAATGTGTATCTTGATTTATTAATTTGTCTGGATTCAATCTAAGTGAAAGTTCTCCTAAAATTCTAATTTCATGGAAAGTCCTAAGTGATTTGATTAAGCATTTACAAGAAAATTAATATACAAAACACCACAATTTGTTTGTGGTGCCGACTCGCGGGTGGTATGCCATCAGACATCCAAGCTGCCTACGTACCCAAGCCTCACTGGGATCAGAGTCGACGTAGTTCGGTGCATTTAAGCTAAGCTACATATGCCTAACTCAACTAGGACACCGATCTAGACGGGATTGACTGTTTCAACAGTTTTAAGAGAAGTTATTTAATTCAAGTTGAGGATTTTATTATCTTAGGATTTCATCGAAGATGCTATATGATCCTATCTAAATGCAAGTTGTCCCTTAGACTAATGCAGGTTAGCCTACATCCTAGTTTACTAGGCTTGTCCTAGGGAAAAACTGGATGACTAGTGTAACTTGACCTATGGCACGGTTGCTATACATAGCAAGCGTCCGTGATGAGGCTGGACTCCTAACTCTAGGACTCCCTAAAACTTAGGACACAACACGACACGACACCATTGTTCCTAAATTGGGCTCTAAGGGTTCTTACGACGGAAACCATAATCCAATGGTTCCGAGAGACACGAGATGATGAATAGTGTGAGGGAATGGGAAAGATAGAGAAAGGTGCGACTGAACTTGGGAGTGCCAAATTGCCTACGTACCCCGTGATGGGGATCAAGCCACACGTAGTTCCGCTGGGGAGGTTACTTGGATTTTGGAAAACAGAATTGGTATTTGGATCAGGAATCGGGTTTGTATTTGAGCATTGGACTTGAGATTCAGAAACATTGATTTAGCAATGGGATTTTGGAATTGGGAATTTGCATCAAAGAATTGAGCATATAGGAATCATCAAGGGTTTGAATTTTGGGAATTCAAAATGGGCGGGCTTATGAGATTCGGCCAAATGGATTCAGACATGCGACTCAGATTGTGTTGGGATATGGCTTGGTTAGGCAAAAGGGAGGAAGTTCTATTAGGTGTAAACGGGCATTAGTAGAATAGGGGAATGACTCGGTTGTGACATGGAAGGCCGCCACTTGGTCGAATGCGACTCGGTTGCATTGGGATGGGTTGATTAAGGAATTGGATTGAGTCAACTAAGGGGAGAGTCCAATCGGTTAAAGAGGTTGAGCATACTCGACTAGAGAGTTGGGTCAACTCGACTAGGGAGGTTGGCTAGAGTTGACTCAGTTGAGCTGGGTTGGGATCCCACTTGGTTGGATTGTATTGGGGCGATTTGACTTAAGCTGCAGGTGGCCTGGCTGGGTTAGATTTAATGTAACCAGATTTATGGATAAATGGTGTGCCTCAGTGAGTGGACAAAGGTATGGCTTGGGTTGATGTGACTCGGTTATAGGGTTTAAGGCTTATGGGTATGGGGTTTAGTGAGTTGGGTCTAAGTTAGGAGCAAACCCGAGACTAGCCATGGTCTAACCAGGAGGAAGCAGGGTACAAACCAGGGTGCGGACCAGGGTGCACCAGGGTGCGAACCAGCAGGGAACCAGGGTGCGAACCAGCAGGGGAACCAGGGTGCAACCAGCAGGGAACCTGGGTGCAACCAGCAGCGAACCTGGGTGCGAACCAGCAGGGAACCAGGGTGCGAACCAGCAGGGGAACCAGGGTGCAACCAGGAGGGAACCTGGGTGCAACCAGCAGCGAACCTGGGTGCAACCAGGGTCTAACCAGAGTGCGAACCAGCAGGGAACCAGGGTGCGAACCAATATCGAACCAGGGTGCGAACCAGTAGGGAACCAGGGTGCAACCAGCAGGGAACCAGGGTGCAACCAGTAGGGAACCAGGGTGCAACCAGCAGGGGAACCAGGGTGCGAATCAGTAGGGAACCAGGGTGCAACCAGCATCGAACCTGGGTGCAACCAGCAGCGAACCTGGGTGCAACCAGGGTCTAACCAGAGGCTAACCAGGGGGAAAACGGACCCTACATGCTTCCTAACATGGTTTTTCTTTTAAAGTAAAAGATATGCATGAAAACAGACCCTACATAGAATTGAAATAAATGCCTACCTCTTTGGAAACCCACTTTGTGTTTGATTTTTCTTTGATGTTAATTCCTTGAAGATGATTCCTTGCTTGATAATGACTGCTTTTGATATATATCACCCAACGTATAAAATCACCCGATCCGGCAAGGATGGCCGAACCCTTGAAGAGATGAGGGAGAGGGATGAATTTTCTAAGAGAGGGGTTCTTTTTTCTTCTCCTCTTGGATGGTGGGATGAGAGGGTATTTATAGGAGAATGGGATAGGAGGTTAGGTGAGGTTAGGTGGTTTTGGATGGTTAGGATGAGAGGATGAGGTTAGGTAAGGTTAGGTGGGGTTAGGTAAGGTTAGGTGAGGTTAGGTGAGGTTAGGTGAGGTTTGGATGGTTAGGATGAGAGGAGAGGTTAGGTGAGGTTAGGTGAGGTTTGGATGGTTAGGATGAGAGGAGAGGTTAGGTGGTTTTGGATGGTTAGACCCAGGTCAAGATCTGCCATTGATCTAACGATTTACGGAAATCGGGTCTCGGAATGGAATCAGGGTCCGGGCTATGAAGTGACCCTAGCTTATTTTGTCCTGATTGATGATTCGTAAAGTCAGATCAAGATATTAATGACCTAAAACATATAAATCAATGATAGAGGGGGTTCTCACATGGATTTAACACACTAATTTCTTTGTTGATTAAAACAAAACAAAATGGGGTGTCTACAGATGCCCCTCTTTGGTAGAGATGACATAGTCATTGAATACCAAAGCAAAAAATGACAAAACCATTTTGCGTAGCTTTAATCGACAAAGAACTCTCTAGACACAATGTACCTTAACATAATGCAACCTTCACATAATGCAATACCCTAGATGAAATCCTGGAATTTGGAATGCAAAAAAAAAAAAATCCCGCTGCGGTGCCGCTCACAAACGGGCAACGAGAGAAGATGAGACCATTCACAAATGGATTCAGAAAATGAGATACCGTTCAGAAACGGGCTCAAAGAGGATAGGAGGCCATTCACAAATGGATTCGGACAATGAGGTATCGTTCACAAACGGTCTCAAGGAGGATAAGAGACCATTCACAAATGGACTCGAGAAATGAGGCACCGTTCACAAACGGGCTCAAGGAGGACATGAGACCATTCCCAAATGGACTCAGAAAACGAGACACCGTTCACAAACGGGTTCAAGGAGAAGACGAAACCATTCACAAATGAACTCGAGAAATGAGGCGCCGTTCACAAACGGGCTCAAGGAGAACACGAGACCATTCACAAATGAACTCGAGAAATGAGGCGCCGTTCACAAACGGGCTCAAGGAGAACACGAGACCATTCACAAATGAACTCGAGAAATGAGGCGCCGTTCACAAACGGGCTCAAGGAGAACACGAGACCATTCACAAATGGACTCAGAAAATGGGACACCGTTTACAAACGGGTTCAAGGAGAAGACGAGACCATTCACAAATGAACTCGAGAAATGAGGCGCCGTTCACAAACGGGCTCAAGGAGAACACGAGACCATTCACAAATGGACTCGAGAAATGAGGCACCGTTCACAAACGGGCTCAAGGAGAACACGAGACCATTCACAAATGGACTCAGAAAATGGGACACCGTTTACAAACGGGTTCAAGGAGAAGACGAGACCATTCACAAATGAACTCGAGAAATGAGGCGCCGTTCACAAACGGGCTCAAGGAGAACATGAGACCATTCACAAATGGACTCGGAAAAAGGAGACACCGTTCACAAACGGGTTCAAGGAGAAGACGAGACCATTTACAAATGGACTCGAGAAAAGAGGCACCGTTCACAAACGGGCTCAAAGAAACAAGAGAATTTTTATGAACTTGAATTTGTCGTAGGATTGGATTTTTTTGAATTAAGGATTTGGATTTGATAAATTTTTTATTTTTGGGAAATGAGGTACCGTCCGTAAACGGGCTCAAGGAGAAGACGAGACCATTCACAAATGGCCTCGAGAAAAGAGGCACCGTTCACAAACGGACTCAAAGAGGACATGAGATTTTTCGTAGGATTGGATTTTTTTTTTAGTTAAGGATTTGGATTTGATAAATTTTTTATTTTTGGGAGATGAGGTACCGTCCGCAAACGGGCTCACGGAGAAGACGAGACCATTCACAAATGGCCTCGAGAAAAGAGGCGTCGTTCACAAACGGGCTCAAAGAGGACATGAGATTTTTCGTAGGATTTGAATTTGACGTAAGATTGGATTTGTTTTTTTTTTTTTTGAATTGGGATTTGATTTGATGAATTTTTATTTATTTTTTTTGTATTTTTGGGAAATGTGGCACCGTCCGCAAACGGGCTCATGGAGAAGATGAGACCATTCACAAATGGCCTCGAGAAAAGAGGCACCGTTCACAAATGGGCTCGAAGAATTTAGAGGTTTTCATGAATTTGAATTTGACGTAGAATTGGATTTGATGAATTTTAGATTTTTTTTTTTGAACTCAATGAAATCGGGGACATTATAGATCGTGCCCAGTAAAGATATTGGAAACCAAGACTTTGACGAATGATGAGACGACCAACCTTATGAACGAAGAACCATTAGTAACAAGAATGGATTAGGAACACTTTTATGAAACTTCAACAAGATTTTTCTCAATGAGACTGTTGGTCTTGTCTTCTGGGGATTTTGATAACTGAAACCTTGAACAAGACAGTTGAGATTGGTAATTTAGAACAATGGCTCTCTTGGATATAATCATGGAAAAGTGGGATTTGCCTCTTGACAGGTGTTTAGATAAACATTTCTTGACCAGGATAGTATTTAACAACTGGAAGGAGATTCCGAATTTTAATGGTTCATCTTTCTGAGAAATTGGCTCAACCACCATTGCATCTGGGGCTCTTCCAAGCTTAAGGTGCCTTCCTGGGGTATGATCTTTTTACGAAAGTTGGGCTTTCTGATGTTTCTACTTCTGAACTCTTCTGAGTTGATCTTCTTTGAAATGTAGCTGTTTGACTAGATTCTCGAACTCCTTCATACGATCGCAGGGAGCTGACGAGGCTGGGCCTTCTTCACCGAGACAGTTGCATCATTTGGACACCAGGACGACGATTGACTCTTTCTAAAGAGAAAACTTAGATAAAATGCACTACTCAAAAGATTGAGCAGCTCTGAAGGAGTGAACATAGAATGACAAAGATTGACTGACTACACTGACAGACACAGTAATACTTCTGACTTAGTTAATATTTTATTTGGTAAGTCTATCCTTTCAAGGAATGTTTTTTTTCAATTGGTGCACATGGGACTTCTTCCTTGAAACAGTAATGCCTCAAGGATTTAATTACGCCCCTTAAGATTGCTTAGCTTCAATGCCCCCAGTTTTGAGGATATCACTTGAATTTGCTTGAATTTCAGTTGATCTTCAGTCTTGATACCGGCTGTAGCCTTCTTATACTGATTCTCTTACCGTGACCAAGTTACCTCTTCAGGGTTTTTAACTTGGCGGACCGCGCTAGCCTTAACTTTTGCCTGAACCACCTTTCTAGGTTTTCGATCCAGCAGGCTATCCCCTTAGCTTTTGCCTAAGCCGCCCTTTCGGGTTTTCAACTTAGCAGGGAAATGATCTTAAATTTTGCCTAGACCGCCCTTTCAGGTTTTCAGTCTAGCAGATCTTCAAACTCCGTTCTTTTTTTTCTTTTTGTGTTTCGGGACCTAGATCATTAAATCTGAACACCGGAGGGACTTTATAGGTAGGATAGGGCTTTACAAAGAATGGCTTAAGGCTCAACAAAGATTTCGACCAAACCTGTGAACAGGTTGCCTCCATATCCCCATGTAGGAATTAGGACGTGTGTAGTTCAGGGCAAATGCCCCTAGTTTGAAAATAAATTGTTTGAAGGTTAATTGATTTTTCTTTTTTCTTTTCTTTCTGGAATAATTGGTTTCTCTTCTTTTGGAACTTGTCCTTCTTTTTTTTTCTTTTTTTTTTTTGAATCGACCGAACTCGGTTTAACCGAGCTGCCTACGTACCCCAGTGTAGGGATCAGGTCTTGCGTAGTTCGGGGCGAATGCCCCGAGTTTGATGGGTTTTCAAGAAAATTTGATTTAGGCTCGAAGGGTTTGCAAATCGGTATTCTTTTGACATTGGGTTTTGATTTTGGGATTTAATCGGCCAAAGGAGGCCTTTCGATGTTCAGATTGGGAATCGATCTAGGTTACTAGAGTCTGTCTGGTACTGATTATTTATTTCTTTTTTTTCTCTTTTTTTTTTCACGGAGTTTGACGGCATTTCCAGGTAAGATAATGGATTTTCTTCTTTCAAGATTCTAATGCGTGCTTTCGGCTTTCATAGAGCGAAACTTGTTCTTCGACATCCTCCATCTATGGATTTGTAACTCTTGATATCTGATGATCACTTTTCAATGCTTGCTCTTGAACTTCTTATCTTGAATTTGTTGGCTTCATGTTATGAATTTGAGAACCAAGGTCATTGATTGGAAATATGAAAGTTATTTCCACTCTATGCCCCTTGCATAACATATGATATTCACTTCATTCTTTCTTGAACCTTCTATCTGGGTCTTTCTCTTGACATTAATGGTAACGCTTACGGGACCATCTTTTTATCCTCAAAACGGGTTTACCAATTCTTCACACTCTTCAGAGGGTAATGTATTTTCAATCGGCATTTATTGGATCAAGGTTTCAGTGCCAGTGTTTACCACTTCAATTTCATCTTTGAAAGGTTGGGATTGGCGCTCCTCCTCTCGTTCAAGTAATTGCTGTGACTCAAGTGGAGTTTCGTCAATTTTGTCCTCATTTGAAGAGGGAGTCTTATTTTAAGATCAGAAGCACACTTAAGAACAGACACAAGTGAACTTTTTGGAACTGACTGAAATTTTATTTAAAGAAAAGCTATTACATCAGACGACCTATCCTGAACATACTCAGGATTCACAACTCTAAATAAGAAAGGGAAACAGAAGATAACTTGCCTGGACTAGGCATTGACCTTTAACTGTAAGACCGGACTCAACAATTATACTGACCATGATGACTGACTCAACATAAAATAGTAAGTGACTAAAACTTTAACTGCTGCAACTGTTTGGCGTTGAAGGCTCGGCGAAGGCTGGTTCGTTCTGAACATCATCATGGCTGATACTTTCAATTTTGGACAATGATGACTGATTCGCATAGGGAAATGCCCCTAGCTCAAGGATTCTGAGAGTGAACTCTGAAGGACTTAGCAAAATAATCTTGAAAAAGGTAGCCCCTAGAGGAGGAACAGACCAGGGGTACAAGCAAGATTGGATTATCTGGACCAGGCATGATCAGATCATGAGAACGCATAATCGAAAGATTGTGAGATTCTGCATCTGCCAGTTAGGGGATGGCATGAAGATACGATCGAATCGTATGACAGAAGAACGAAAGACGCACGATCAAAAGATTAGATGAGATAGCATAAGATTGCTTTCAACGGATAGATCATGAATGACTAATCCTATGAGATCTTTGGAAATGATGGGATTTATATCCTAACTCAAAGGGAATTTTTTTTTTCACATTTTATCAGTGTTACCTGAAGGCATCAACCTTAATCCTAATCTATCGGAGTGGAGAGAGAATCTCGACTCATGACTTTGTTCGTGTATATAAGGACCGATCGTGACCATTGGAAGATGGACCACGGCCTAATCTAGACACCAATGGGTAGGATATCCTAAACTAGGCTCACACACGTGATGCACATGTGTTCGTATACTACATGCATGTGTAGGTTAATCTAGGGGTAAGGCCAAGAGTTCCCTTAGCGCGAATCCCTGCTCGATATACTGTACCAGTGTCCGGCGTATCAGTACGTGAACAAGAGATCCGTTTACGTACCATAAAGGTACCAGGCTAAGGGTGGAATGCTTCTCTAGCACAGAGGCACCAGGTGATGAAATCCCAGTCAACCATGCTAGATAACACTCCGGGTTCCTAAAATATGACGTGTGTGTACGTGAAATGCAAGGGTTTAGATGCAAGTGATGTAAGTGTGTGCAATAAGTTTGCGCAATCTATGATGCCTTCAGGTTTTGTTAGATTAAGTTCAAGTAAAATGTGATGAGAAAATAAAACAAGGCAAACTAATCTAACAAGTATAGAGTTTTTATGAGCCAGTTAAATTAAATTCAAATGAATTATCTTTTGAAATTTTAATGAAGTTAGGTGGTCCCCAGCAGAGTCGCCAGACTGTGGTACCCTGATCCCGCGAGAGGGGCGTGGGGCGAGCCGCCGCGCTCTCTTCTCTTGGTCTTTCGTATCCACGCGATTGGCGTGTGCATTTTTATTATTGATTTGAATTAATCTTTCCTGTGAACTTGGGATCACTAAGGCAATCCGAATTCCACACGAAAGAGACTGACAGAGTCGCCACCTAGATGTGGGATCTAGGACCCGTAATTAACCAGAAATCTAGACTCGCTACCTGGTTACGAGAATGGAAGGTATGGGGAGTTATCCACCACATGCACCATTCTTGCCCGATAATCGGTCTTCGATTCCAAAAGCTAACTCTTTTAAATTTATTTTAAATGGCTCATTCAACTCTATGTTAATGTGCGAACTAAGTGACATGCATCCTATGATCTAATTTCAATGTGAATCCTAAATGTGTATCTTGATTTATTAATTTGTCTGGATTCAATCTAAGTGAAAGTTCTCCTAAAATTCTAATTTCATGGAAAGTCCTAAGTGATTTGATTAAGCATTTACAAGAAAATTAATATACAAAACACCACAATTTGTTTGTGGTGCCGACTCGCGGGTGGTATGCCATCAGACATCCAAGCTGCCTACGTACCCAAGCCTCACTGGGATCAGAGTCGACGTAGTTCGGTGCATTTAAGCTAAGCTACATATGCCTAACTCAACTAGGACACCGATCTAGACGGGATTGACTGTTTCAACAGTTTTAAGAGAAGTTATTTAATTCAAGTTGAGGATTTTATTATCTTAGGATTTCATCGAAGATGCTATATGATCCTATCTAAATGCAAGTTGTCCCTTAGACTAATGCAGGTTAGCCTACATCCTAGTTTACTAGGCTTGTCCTAGGGAAAAACTGGATGACTAGTGTAACTTGACCTATGGCACGGTTGCTATACATAGCAAGCGTCCGTGATGAGGCTGGACTCCTAACTCTAGGACTCCCTAAAACTTAGGACACAACACGACACGACACCATTGTTCCTAAATTGGGCTCTAAGGGTTCTTACGACGGAAACCATAATCCAATGGTTCCGAGAGACACGAGATGAATCGAGATGATGAATAGTGTGAGGGAATGGGAAAGATAGAGAAAGGTGCGACTGAACTTGGGAGTGCCAAATTGCCTACGTACCCCGTGATGGGGATCAAGCCACACGTAGTTCCGCTGGGGAGGTTACTTGGATTTTGGAAAACAGAATTGGTATTTGGATCAGGAATCGGGTTTGTATTTGAGCATTGGACTTGAGATTCAGAAACATTGATTTAGCAATGGGATTTTGGAATTGGGAATTTGCATCAAAGAATTGAGCATATAGGAATCATCAAGGGTTTGAATTTTGGGAATTCAAAATGGGCGGGCTTATGAGATTCGGCCAAATGGATTCAGACATGCGACTCAGATTGTGTTGGGATATGGCTTGGTTAGGCAAAAGGGAGGAAGTTCTATTAGGTGTAAACGGGCATTAGTAGAATAGGGGAATGACTCGGTTGTGACATGGAAGGCCGCCACTTGGTCGAATGCGACTCGGTTGCATTGGGATGGGTTGATTAAGGAATTGGATTGAGTCAACTAAGGGGAGAGTCCAATCGGTTAAAGAGGTTGAGCATACTCGACTAGAGAGTTGGGTCAACTCGACTAGGGAGGTTGGCTAGAGTTGACTCAGTTGAGCTGGGTTGGGATCCCACTTGGTTGGATTGTATTGGGGCGATTTGACTTAAGCTGCAGGTGGCCTGGCTGGGTTAGATTTAATGTAACCAGATTTATGGATAAATGGTGTGCCTCAGTGAGTGGACAAAGGTATGGCTTGGGTTGATGTGACTCGGTTATAGGGTTTAAGGCTTATGGGTATGGGGTTTAGTGAGTTGGGTCTAAGTTAGGAGCAAACCCGAGACTAGCCATGGTCTAACCAGGAGGAAGCAGGGTACAAACCAGGGTGCGGACCAGGGTGCACCAGGGTGCGAACCAGCAGGGAACCAGGGTGCGAACCAGCAGGGGAACCAGGGTGCAACCAGCAGGGAACCTGGGTGCAACCAGCAGCGAACCTGGGTGCGAACCAGCAGGGAACCAGGGTGCGAACCAGCAGGGGAACCAGGGTGCAACCAGGAGGGAACCTGGGTGCAACCAGCAGCGAACCTGGGTGCAACCAGGGTCTAACCAGAGTGCGAACCAGCAGGGAACCAGGGTGCGAACCAATATCGAACCAGGGTGCGAACCAGTAGGGAACCAGGGTGCAACCAGCAGGGAACCAGGGTGCAACCAGTAGGGAACCAGGGTGCAACCAGCAGGGGAACCAGGGTGCGAATCAGTAGGGAACCAGGGTGCAACCAGCATCGAACCTGGGTGCAACCAGCAGCGAACCTGGGTGCAACCAGGGTCTAACCAGAGGCTAACCAGGGGGAAAACGGACCCTACATGCTTCCTAACATGGTTTTTCTTTTAAAGTAAAAGATATGCATGAAAACAGACCCTACATAGAATTGAAATAAATGCCTACCTCTTTGGAAACCCACTTTGTGTTTGATTTTTCTTTGATGTTAATTCCTTGAAGATGATTCCTTGCTTGATAATGACTGCTTTTGATATATATCACCCAACGTATAAAATCACCCGATCCGGCAAGGATGGCCGAACCCTTGAAGAGATGAGGGAGAGGGATGAATTTTCTAAGAGAGGGGTTCTTTTTTCTTCTCCTCTTGGATGGTGGGATGAGAGGGTATTTATAGGAGAATGGGATAGGAGGTTAGGTGAGGTTAGGTGGTTTTGGATGGTTAGGATGAGAGGATGAGGTTAGGTAAGGTTAGGTGGGGTTAGGTAAGGTTAGGTGAGGTTAGGTGAGGTTAGGTGAGGTTTGGATGGTTAGGATGAGAGGAGAGGTTAGGTGAGGTTAGGTGAGGTTTGGATGGTTAGGATGAGAGGAGAGGTTAGGTGGTTTTGGATGGTTAGACCCAGGTCAAGATCTGCCATTGATCTAACGATTTACGGAAATCGGGTCTCGGAATGGAATCAGGGTCCGGGCTATGAAGTGACCCTAGCTTATTTTGTCCTGATTGATGATTCGTAAAGTCAGATCAAGATATTAATGACCTAAAACATATAAATCAATGATAGAGGGGGTTCTCACATGGATTTAACACACTAATTTCTTTGTTGATTAAAACAAAACAAAATGAGGTGTCTACAACAGTGTAAAATTAGTCCCATCAAAACAAGGGATTTCAAATTTAGTTGTGCCTTTTCCAGCCATCACAGACAATTTTTACACCAAACACAACCTTCTCTACACAGATCTCTCAAAAAACCCTTAGCTCTTATACCAGTTGTTAAGAAAATAGCGGCGTAGAGAGACTAACCGTGTAAAAACCATAAAGCAAATTGGCAAGCAAGCAGAAAAATAGAGAAGAAAGGAAGTAGGGAGCAAAGAGAAACAAGAACAAACACACCGGATTTACGTGGTTCGGCAAAGCCTACGTCCACAGGCGACAATCTCTTCTTCTTTCTTTGTTCAATAATGGCAGCCAAGTACAAGACAATACAAACCCTCAAAATCTCCACAAAGTTGTTTTTCTTTGTTTTGGGGGTTTTACATAGAAGCAACAACCCACAATTGTCAAAAACCCAAAAAAGAATAGATATCAACATTTTGGAGGAGTTTTCAATATTTGGCAAAACAAACAAAGTAACTTTCTTTTCATTATTAGCTTGCTTGACCTACAAGCAACCTAATAAAAGAAGTTGCCATTATTTGGCATGGCTTCACCCTTTCAACAGGAATACAGACTTGAGGGGAGTATTTATTCCTCATTAGTAATAAATAAAGCCAACAAGACCCTAAGCAATTTCCTTCATATTGAGATGACCAGAGTACACTGTCTCCCTTTTGATTTCATCCTCCAAAACCTCTCCATTAACACTAACATGCCAAGGATTGTGCACAACCCTGAAAATTTTGGGGCTTCTGGTTCTGTATTCCAAATTACCAAACTACAAGAATGGACACCTGACCAGAATGCAACAGTCTAACTGCCTAATGCAAATGACAAAACTTATCTTTACCCATTTTGCAATTCTTTCGAATGGCACAGGAAGCCAAAATGCAGAGAAATTAATGTAGTAGCAGAAGCAATGAAAATGCAACAATGACCCGTACACACAACTACTATAGAATAAAAGTCACAAGTAGCGATGAAGAATAGATGGAGGAGCACAAGTGACCACAGTAATGCACATCAAAAATGAATGGCAGTTGGAATCATGGTTTTAAATTTCAGCCGAAATACCGAAATTTCAGATTTCGGTCGGGGCTGAAATTTAAAAATTTTGGCCGAAATTATAATATTTTCATGGAAATTTCCATCGAAATTTCGTTTTTGGCTGAGGCTGAAACCGAAATGTCAATCCTTGGTTGAAATGCAAGTGGGTTGTGAACCCAAACTGCCCAGAAACCAGATTTTAATATCTGATCCATAGTTTCAAAACTCTCCTTTGTCATCATGGAATTCCCCAAGTCGACTCCCTAAAAACCTTAGCCACGTTCTTATCCAAGTCTATGTTTTGCCCTACAAAGTCAATCAAAACTCCTTTGAGTTCATGAGCTATGACCGTGTCAACCGAGTACTCAGCTGCATAAACTGAGTACTTGACCACGTCGTGCAGAGTCGACTAGGATTTGCTTTCGCCACGTTTTGATTCGCATCTGCGTTCTGAAACACTGATGTCATCTCATTCAAGTATTTTTATTTATTTTTGGCTAATTAAGTTGAGGTTTGACAGGAGTGGCAGGAACCCAACAGTTACATTATCAGCATAAAAAGAAGAGCAATGGTAAATGCAAGGGAGCCCTTGCATAAAGAGCCAGAAAAGGGCCCTTGATTGGTTCCACGTCAATAAGTGTGACCGTTTCAAATCAATTGAAAAAGTAAATTCGGTTACACTTAATGATGTGGAACCAATCAAGGGCCCTTTTCCAGCTCTTTATGCAAGGGCTCCCTTGCATCTATCATTCCTCTAGAAAGAATTACGACTGCATATAATTTTTTTTCATGCTCATCTTATTGTAATATTTTGTAGGACAATAAAGGATGTGCTACTGTTTTAATGATTTTTTATAGTTTTATTGCAAAACTTGTTATTGATACCCACTTAATTTGTTGTTTTGAAATGGTTCTGTGTTTAATCATTTGATCATTCTAACTGTTTCGTGTGAACTTTTATGAGTTTGACTGTTACAGCCGTTTGGATACACGGATTTTAGAATCTTGGATTTCCTCATAATCCTAGATGGGAGACAAGAGAAGAAGGAGACCGTCCGTTTCGCTTCTCTTTAGAATCTTGGATTTTAAGTAAGAAATCTAGGCTTTTAGAAATCTCTCCCACATCCTGAGATTTCTAAAACCTGGAAACATGGGATGATGTCCTACTCTCTTGCTGACGGAAAGAAGGGCGAAAAATCAAAAAACGACGGCTGGCCTCCTTCTCTCTCCTCCCATCTACGATTTTGAGGAAATCCAAGATTCTAAAATCCACGTATCCAAACGGCCCCTTAAAGTCTGTATTATAGAGGTCTTTTGTCTCTTGTTTGACATGACAAAGGATGTTTGTTTCCTGCATTTTAGATATTTCTTATTTTTCCATGAGCTAGTTGAAATTCATGTTCACGGGGTCCTTAGACGGTGCGTGCACACTGCCGAACATTCAATCGAGCAGTGGGTTGTTGTTTCTTGGAGGCAAATCACTGGCAAACCCGATGGCATATAGGTGATCAATCCCAAGAGGGTGATATTTGTCTTAAAAAGACAGTGTGTTCGTAGTGTGCCTCAACATTCATCTGTATCATATTTCCCTTGTTTCAGTATTCATCTGTATATGAATTTTAGTGATTATGATTTTAAATTTTGTTTAGTATTTTTATTCATGGATTAGGATCAATTATACCCAATTTTCGCAAACAATCCTGAGATAAATACCTCATGTTTTGATCCTATGATTACAAGCATCTTGAGTGAGATTGAATGTTAGCTCTTTTTCCACATGAAGATGACCATCTCAAGAGTGATGATAAGAAAGTGATTAGTTTTGCTCCGAGCAAAGATGCTCCAATGTTTGTCATCAGCGCTGTTCAAGGACTGATTGTTGTAGTTCACTTCATCACTAGAAAACAGAAAGATATGGATGGAGCTTCTAGCAAAGATCGAAGAGGCGGAAGAGCTGCTCTGTTCAACATCATTCCTAGCAGCACTTGAGCTGCCAAGGTTGTTGGGAAAGTGCCTTGAGATGAGCTACTGTTGTGTTTGCCCGGACCTCTTGAAGATGAGCTACTATTGCTGTGCCTGTTTCATATAGCCTCTGTTTCTTTCGACGTAAATTGGGCGTAAAACAAATTCTACAGCCATTTTTAAGTGAAAAAAATGTGTGTAAGATTTGTTTTACACCCATTTTATGTTACAGACATGGAGCTATAGAGAAAATTCATATTCACGTCAGGTTCAGAAATGAAATTGGCTATAACATGTTCATGTAAATTAAGAACCTGAGTTGGATATCATGTATCTGTCAGTCTTATGGGCTTCAACATTTCCTTCTTCTCAAATATTGATGGGTAACCTGGGGTTAGGTGGACCCCTACCAGTATATTAAATAAAGAAAGATGATACAATACTAGGAACAAGACCACCGCCCAATCCTTGGAACAATGTCTAAGGAAAAGGGCCGAACCACTAGGGTCATGATACTCTTGAATACAAACCCAAAACAAACAAGAGAAAAGAACATACAAGAGCTGGATTTGTGCACTTGGCGGGGCTTGGGAGACACGTGAACAGGACCCCATACTTAGGAGAAGACATGTTTACTGATCCAGGGGGTCCATCATCTTCTGGCTATACTTGTTCTCTAGATTTTCCCCAGCTCCTGAACCTCTGGGGGTTTTGTTTTTTCTTTGATGGTGCTCTTCTCTCTCAGTATATTTCCGTACTGTAAGGGCACATAATGACATTTTCATAGCCATGGGAATCAGCCCTTTGGTGAACATGCATACAGAACAAATGTGCAGAGAGCACCCTCTTTTGGGCCAATTCTAAGTCATCTTTCGTACATAATCACTTAGATGAGGCTTTCTTTGAATTGCTTACTAATGAATACAGAACATGTTTTGGAATATTTTCTTCGTGATCTCATGCCACCCACATTTTAGATTATAATCTATCAAATTATTCCTTGTGCTGTTTGGTTTGGACTCCGCCACGGGACTAACTAGTCCCCATTAACCAGGATCAAGATGGCCCCACCACATGTTTTTACGATCGGGGCCGTTGCTTTTCTTAGGCACCACCACCGGCGGCCCTCATCTCATGGCTAATGGAAATTTGTTCACTCAATCATGTCTTCTAGAACATGTTAGGATCATCTGTTCATCGATTAGCTAGACTGGAGGTGGCCCACCAAACACGTGTCACATCTAAGGTCTTAAATTTCAGTTTCAGTCGCCACAGAAACAGACATGAAATCACTCGCATGTCTCATAATTAACATATAATTTATATAAATATTTATACATACATAATACATACACCATATTTCACATACAACTCGCACTAATATAATTATGTATGGGATTTGCTAGGCAATTTTGCAGAAATCGATTTAGTGGTTCAATTTTGCATGAGAGAACAGCCACCTCAGATGAATTAAATGAATAAGACAGAATCTGCCAAAAATTGAGCATATGTGGCCTCCAAAAGTGAGCCGCGAAATGGCTTTCAGCGAAACTGCCTAGCAAATCCCAATGTGCATATAGTATAACACTGATGGGCTTACGATTTTTGTTTCGGGACGTGTTTTTGGTTAGGTATTATTTCGTCTGTGATGGAAACAAAAAAGTTTCATTATTTCGTGTTGGTTTCGGTGGAAATTTAAAACCATTATATGTCTACATTGTGTCCATTTTTGTCTAACCTATTCAGTTCTTAAATTTTTTTTTTACTGTGGACTAAAACAACACCTCCAAAAGAGATCATACAAAATCATCCCAATTCCTCTCCTCTAAGCATAGCCAAAACATGAGACCACTAAAAAAACTGGTCAGATTTCGATTGGTCTTGTTTGGCTGCTTGGATTAGCCATTACGATCAAACCATCTTTCAAATGAGTTGTTAAAACAAACAAAAAAACAAAAAACTGCACCTTTCTTATCTAGATCCGATGGCCAGGATGGCATGATCGATACAAATTTCATTCTCTAGTCGGGCCCACTAGATTTAGTTTGCCCTGATCATCGAACCCACCAACCACGATATATAAATAAATGTTCCTTCGTCAACTAGTTGAAAAACCCAAATACATGCCTTCATTTCCAGGGATGGGATTTTGATTGATACACCCCCCATTTATTCACAGAAAGAGATTTTAGAATGACGAGTAATTAATTGAGAGAGAAAGGAAGAAAGTGAGAGAGAGAGAGAGCGAAAGAAGGAATGTGTGAAAATGGTAGCGAGGAAGAGAAGAAACTGAAGAACAAAACATGGTTATTGAATTTTTACAAGGATTTAATGGCGGGGGCTTTGATGGGTGGGGTCGTGCACACAATCGTGGCCCCAATAGAACGAGCAAAGCTTTTGTTACAGACCCAAGAGAGCAACGTTGCTATAATCTCTGGTGGGGGCCACAGAAGGTTCAAAGGGATGTTTGATTGCCTTTTTAGGACGGTTAAGGAAGAGGGTTTGTTGTCTCTTTGGAGGGGAAATGGAAGCAGTGTTCTTAGGTACTACCCCTCTGTTGCCCTCAATTTCTCCCTCAAGGTAACTATTTAACTCCTCACTTCTTCTTTTTTCTAATACATGAGTATATTTCTAAACCCATTTGCTTTTTCTTATGATTTCTTGTCTCTGATTTTCATTCTGTTGTTCTAGGGTATATTTCTTTTCCAATAACTGACTATATATGTATCGAAACCAATTGATTGTACACCCAAATTGCAATTTGGGCCTGTCTAGATTGCAGATTAGGAAGGCCAAATTGCACCCAAATTGCAAATAAACTACAGCTTTAGAAGGTTTAAATTGCAATTTGGGTGTGGATGATAGAAAAGTGGGGTTCAAGTATTATTAATATTTTTTGTTCTTTGTATGATATTTTTGAAGTTGAATTTTTCAAGAGATGAATGCATTTATTGTGTTGCATATCAAACACCAAAACTTCTCATCTGTTTGGCTTTCTCTTTTTTATTTTTTCATGGGAATAAGAATGTATTTATCTTTGGATTTCGGTTTTTATCAGAGGGGCACCATTGGTGGTGTAACTCAAAACTTAAGGGCTTCAATTAGTGACAAAGAAAGATGATGTAAGGTTTGCGAATTCTAGTAGGTATTGGGTTATTTTCTTAATCGAGTGTAAGATTATGAAATGTAAATGAGGCTAATTGACCTAAGAAGTGGCAAAACTATGGTACTGGGCAAATTCTAGGAATACTGGGTAAGATTTTGTTGTTCAAGATCTTACCCAGTAAGATTATGAAATGTAAATGATGCTATTATATTAGGGCTAGGAAGTGGCAAAACCATGGTACTAGGGTAGAGATTCAATGAATCCTTAACGTAGGTTCCTACAATGTTTCCTAAGAAACGTTAATTATCACATCATATGTGATCCTAAAATGTTCAAACCCATAAGAAAAACATGAGTGTAGTAAAACAAAAGAACCCTAATAGTCATATAATATGCGATACTAAAATGTTCATGCCCATGAGAAAAACATGATAGTGTAATAAAAAATAATAATCTTATACCAAATTATATATCATTCAAACATCACATGGTCTAGCTGTGCAGCATTATGCCATGTAGAACTTGTAGAATCACTGTAAAAGGGCTTCTTTAGCATCACACCCAAAGAAAGAAGAGAACCCGAATCTAATAATATATATATAGTAGTCCCATTACACTATAATCTAAACTTGGTCGTAGCTCTAGATCTTAACTTTTAAGAGAATCAAAACCCTACACAAATAGAAGTCTCTAAAGTCCACTATTTTACTGTTCATGGTATCTTAATCTCCATGAATGAAAGAGAAGAGAGAAGAGAGAAGGGATGGAGAAGAAAGAGATGAGAGAGTTGAATGTCTCTCCCTCTCAAAACATGTATTATATATGTATGCGACTAGGGTTCATGTACAATGACTAAAATACCCCAACCCGGGTATGTAATTACACCGCTACGTCTAAACATTTACAAACCTATGAAATTTACAAAGGAAAAAGACAAATTTTGTGTGGTTTTTCCATTCTCAGTTTTCACACCAGTATAACCCTCAAATTGGACCAAAACAATCCTGCTTTAGTGCCTCAAGTGTATACATATGTGGGGCCTATCTCAAAAAAAAATGTACGTGAGCTAACAAACCCCCAACCAACCCCACCCACCAACCCCACCCCCCGCCCCCTTATTCACCTCTTACTCTTCAAGGAAGAGGGGGGATCAAAGAACTCTAGGCCTTCTCTGGCCAATTTACAGTGGAGAACAAATGATCCAATTACTCACTACTTTCAACGCAGAAGGCATAATGATCCACAATCAACATGTGGCGGCTGCAAAGATGATTGAGTGGGAGGATCTTAATAAGACAAAACGGTCGTCCAAATGCGCATACTCTGGTGGAAGCTGGAATGTCCCATACTATGGATATAGGCGATGGCCCAGGGCTAAGAGCAAGCTGAGTATAGTAGGACTTAGACGTTGAAGACACCGGAATAGCACCAAGTCCAAACCCTCTTAACTCGTCCAACATTTTGATGAAGTACTTCTTTAACATTCCCAACGTATGTGCGTACTCTTCTCAGTCCCCTATCAAAGGAGTTTCTTCTGAAATTTAACTTCCAATATATCTTTCCCTCCACCTATTCAAAGCAGTCCATAACAAACACATCCTATCACACACCACTGAAAACAAGTCTGGAAACATATCCTTGAGTGCTTCGCCCCGGCACCACCTGTCATACCAAAATCGGATTCTATTGCCCGAACAGAATCTAAATCTTATTCCTTCATTAACCCTGAATGTCTGCTTCAAAATGTCCCTCCATACTGCGACTCCATTGTGTCTGAATCTGTCGTTAGATATCCAGTTCCCGATGTACTTCCGTAATTGCACTCGATGACCTTTGTCCAGATATGGCTCCGCTTTCCCAAACCTTCATAACAATTTGCCAAGTAGAGCATTATTACCCCCCTTTAGCCTCTTATTTCCCAAACCCCCAGCCTTAATTGGTTTGCATACCTCCTCCCATCTTACCAAGTGGAATTTCCGTTTTTTTTATGGTATGAAATTTCCGTTTGTTGTCTGCTCCACCCCACAAGAATCTCCTTTGAATTTGTTCTACTTTATTAATTACACTCATTGGACATTTAAACACCGAGAGCTGGTAAATTGTGATATTTACCGGTACTCTTTTGATGAGTGTAATTCTTCCCTACAAGGGCACCGAGTTCTGCTTACATGTATCTAACCTTTTATCCACCCTTTCCACTATCGGTTCCCACTCCCTCTTCCTCGGTCTCTCTGGCCCCAAAGGACGACCTAGATATTTTGAGGGAAACTTATCCATCATACATCCAAGAAGGCTCACTGAATCTTCGACCGTCTCATCAGATATGTCGATTCCCATTAGCTCGGATTTACGAAAGTTGGATCTCTGAATGGATTTCAAGTTGAGTATCCCTTCCATGTTAGGGCTATTAAATACCAAAGTATCATTTGTAAACTGCAAATGAGAAATTTCTAGCTGATTGTTTCCCACTTTGAACCTTTCAACCAATCTAAGACTTTTTCCTTTATCTAGACGTCTAGTAAGTGTCTATACTACCATTACAAATAGAAAGGGGGAGGGGATCGCCCTGCCTTAATCCTCTGGATGGCTTAAAGAAGCCTCTAGGAGAGCCATTAATCAAAATTGAGAACCAACCTGAGATGCTTCTTTTTATCCATCTGCAATGGCTTAAAGAAGCCTTTAGAAGATGCATTAATCAAAATTGAGAACCAACATGAGGAGATGCTTCTCATAATCCATCAAAACCATCTATTCCCAAATCCCATTCTCCTTAATAGGTATTCCAAGCAATCCCACTCTACGCCGTCGTACTCCTTTTCCATGTCCAGATTACAAAGAACACCCTTCCCTCCATTCTTGAGATAGTAATCCGTCACCTCATTCACTGTTAAGACGATGTCTCGGATTTGTCTCTCTTGCACAAAAGCAGACTGGTTCCCAGAGACAATCTTAAGAAGCAACTTCTTCAATCTTTCCGCTAAAACTTTTGCCACTTCAATCTTTCAACTGAAACTTATGCCAGAACTTTATAGACACGGCCTACCAAGCTTATAGGTCTAAACTCTTCAATCCTCACATCCCCTTTTACCTTAGGAATAAGCGCAATGAAAGTGGCTCCAGTTCCTTAATCTAGGTACAATCCATCATAAAACTCCTTGAAAAACTGGCAGCCTCCCTACAGCTTTGGAAGCAACCCATGCAAATATCATCTGGCCCAGGGGCCTAAACCATGCTTGAGGCAAAGAGACCTATCCTAGTCTCTTCTTCCTCTAACGATTTCTCTAGTGCATCCCTTTCTCTTTCCTCCACTGAACTAAAAGTCACATCCTCTGGCAAAGGATAGACCACCTCCTCAAATGAATAAAGCTTGTATAAAAGTTCACTATTTCTTCCACCATTACTTCATTTTCCTCCTTAAGGGCTCCTTCCACTTCCAATGAGGATATACAATTACATCTCCTCCTCACACTTGCTATTCCATGAAAGTAGGCAGTATTCTTATCCCCTTCTTTTGACCATTGCACTCTCAATCTCTGTCTCCAATAGATTTAGATTTCCTCCCGAAGAACCATTTTTTTTTAATTCTTCTCATAACTTCCCATCTCCCTCACTTCCTCCTCAGGAGGCAACGCTTTCCTCATTAGCTCTAGAAATTTCCTGGATATGGGAAAGTAATCTCTCATTCCCTTCAGCTTCTCTTGGTTCCACTCCTTTAACTAACTCTTAATGTAGCAAAGCTTCTGACCAACCTTCATGTCAACTGGGCCCGTTACATTTATTCCATTGCACCATTCACCCAGATTCTCTTCCATCTTAGGTACCTCATCCAAGGTAACTCAAAGAGGAAGGAAGAATGACCCCACGACTCGAGATGAGGGTCAAGAAGAATGGGGCAATGGTCTGATATTGTGTTTTGTAATGCTTTTTGGCACACTTTGGGGTGGGAAGAAAGCCACTGAGGGCACATAAGGAATCTGTCGATTCTACTTTAACTATGCTTCCTAGCCCATGTATATTTCACACCAATCAAAGGTAGATCAACAAGTTAATTCTGGCCAATAAAATACGTGAAAGCCCTCATACAACTGGTCACCCTAGTCTGTCCTCAACCATTATGGTCACATTGAAATCACCTCCCAAGCACCGTGGTTTTGACCAAGGAAGCAGGATTCTTCCCTGGGAGTGGGGAACCGCGATTTCCCAGTTCTCGAATTCGAAACAGGAATCTTCTCGAATCCCCAAAAACTAGAAATCCCAGTTCGGATTCGCCAGAAACCCGATTTCCACTTTTGGGAATCGCGGTTTATGATTCCCTGGAAACGCTATTCCCACTGGGAACCGCGGTTTAATGTTATGTGAAATGCGATTTTCCGGTTATTCCCCTGCTATTCCCCGGAGATTCCTTGGTGATTCCCAACTGCCTGGCGATTCCCAGTGACTCCCCTGCAACTCCCCGGTGAATCTCTGGTGACTTCACGATTCCCGCTTCCGACCATTCCGGGAGCCTTCGATTCCCGCATTCAATTCCTGCTTTGGCAGCCTTGGTTTTGACCACCTATTCCTAACCTCATGCAATTCCTCCCATGGATTGGACCGTACACTCCTGTAAAGGTCCACAACGAATTCTCCGAGACATTCTTCAGAACTACCGATGTTGAAAACCTTCCAATGAAGCTATCAACCATTTTCAATATAATTGCATCCCATGTCACCAAAACCCCGCCCGCGATTCCCACAACATTAATTGTCTCAAAGTCCCAACTTGCTTTTCCCCCCTAGTGCCTTTATCATGTTTCAGTTCATACTATCCATCTTAGTTTCCTGAATGCACAGAATGTCGAGTTTAGTTTTTACCATCAACTGGTTCATCTGGGCTTTTTTGCTAGAGTACCCGGCCCTCTAACATTCAAAATTAATATCTTCATGATGACGTGATCTGCCGGATTTGACCCCCCTGAGTAGGCACATGGTTCACTGTGGTCCATTATTTTCCCCCGAGTTGAGTCCCTTTTACCTTGTTTGCGTTCCGTGTTTTGCTGCCGTGTTCCGTGTATTGCCCTACGGAATCAATAAAAACTCCTTTGACTGACTCCCGAATTATGGCCGCGTCAACCGAGTACTCGACCGGATCAGGCAGTGTCGACTAGGATTTTCTTCTGCCACATCTACATTTTTAGACACCAGTTCTACCAATACCTAGGGAGGTGCTTTGGCCCATTGTAGGTGGAGAGGATCAGCTGACTGTTTTTTATCACCTCGCACCTTAAGGGGTCCTTGCATTTTTTTTCATTTCTTTTGATGGCGGCCTTCAACCATCTCGAATTTTCATGGTTCAAGAAAAATATATCGTAAAAATATTACAAGAAAAAATTAAGATAAATCTCATGTTTTATTGAAAATCTTGTGATGTTATTTTATTTTAACATCGCAGGATTTTCGAAACCTCGATGACATTGGTCACTGCAGTTAGATCTGCAATGTACTTGAAATTTGGCTTCCCTTCAGCTGCTTCCTGCTATCTTCTACTTCTCTCGCATCATGAGATGAAAAGTATTGCTAGTTTGTCAATTCAGATTCCTTTCATAGCTGATTGTTATTCGCTAACAGTTCTATCACCGTGACATTGATAAGAAATCTACTGGGAGGCTTCTTGTGAGTGTATCGCTATTTGTGGTGCTTCTCAAATCTTTTGGAAGAGCTGATGAAATTATTGTCTGCAGTTCTCAAGAACAACAAACTATTACTAACATGAGGCTCTATGAGCCATAAAATGTCCTACCAATTAATTGGTCAACTCCTATTTCAGTTACTTCAAATTGAAGCATCCAATTCTTCAAACATACCTTTTACATATCCAAGCCTCATCTTGCCTGCTACCAAACTCTTCATTTATTGAGGCCATAGCAAGAAATTGTTGCCGTTAGTTTTACCTCTCAATGATAGTATGAGTCTCTATGAATGCATCGCTTCAAATTTGAGAGTGCAATTATCTGATCTACATCTAGATCCTTGAAGCTTCAGAACTTCAAGACAAAGTTAAAGATTGGGAGAGGGTGACAGTAAACATAGTTTAGGTTTTTCTTACCAGAAAACCTATGAAGCACTGTACTTTGTAATTCTAGTCCAAAACATTTAAGAAGCACTGTTTAAAAAATCCCAGAGGCAATTATTTACTTGCCCGAGCTGAGCTGACTCGGATTTGGCCCTACCAATATGTGGGTCAATAAAAAAACATGTCACGTCAATCATTTGCTTGCTTCAGTCAATGCAGTTTTATACCTTGAGTGAGTTCTTGTCCAACCTTTTAAAAATTGAAATACTACTTCCCCTTCCCCCAAAACACTTCGATGGAGATCTCTTCACAGATTATCCTCTAGCTTACAAATCGAAAGACTGTATTTTGGTTTGAAAGGTTGCAGACAAAATATTTACTTCAAGAAGCCTTGAATTCTTGAAAAATTCTTGAATGATCTTGATTAATCTAGATCTTCGGATCACGTTGGCACTCTTGCACAACTCTATTGTTGACCCGTCCATACATCTGCTGCCTGCAGTCGTACCATCATACAGGCTTGAATCCCAGCTACAATGATTCTAGTCCACCCTAGGTCTACCAATTCAAACTTCTAGCAGTGAGGCTCGTTGATCTTCTATCAGGTGCTCTGGTACCCTGTAGGATGAGAAAAGAGATAGGAATTTTCAAAAGAGCAAAAAGCACCTATTGCATCATCTACTCTCATACTAAGTACCGTAATTTTTTTTGAGGAAACGGTAACAAATTTTATTGAAAATCCAACATTCAAGTACAATTAGATGTAGGCATGTGAGACAAGTTCTCGCCAACATCCCTCTACCCCATACAACGATTCCAATTTTGGACAAGCACCTTAAGTGACTCTGTTTATGATTACCTCCATACCAGATTTTTCAACTCCCTCTTTTGCCAAGGAGTCAGCCTCTCCATTAGCCGAGCGGGGCGAGTGAAAGTGAGAGGGAGAAATCCTCCGGCAACAGTCCCTGATTTCCAAAATGGTGCCTGCCACAGGCTACGGGCCGACCCATTTGCCCAAGCGATGACATTCGACTAATCACCCTCCACTATAAGAGGAAGAGATAGGTGATTAACCGCCCACTTGAGCCCCCATAGCAAGGCTTTAGCCTCCACGTCATTTGAATCTGAAATGCCGATTGGGCTGGAAAAAGACATCCATGTCGAACCTTGTACCGTATTGAACTACAGGCCCAAACCCATACGATGGATCTGTTAAGGATGAATCATAAATGACTAAAGTGCCTTTAGTGATCACTACAGCCTACTACAATATTATTGTCAAGAGTCCAAAATTTTGCTTAGGGGTGAGCAGCCTATTTCTCAGAAAATTTGCCATTATTACTTTAAAAAAGGAAGAAAAAGGAGTGTGCATGATATGTAGGTAGCTTAGTCTTGGTCTTTCTCTGTTTGGCCAACCTATACCTCTAGATTGCAAGCCACTTGTATGCCTATATTCGATGTTCAGGCTTCATGGAGCCCAGAATATCTCAAGTAATTCTTCACATTTGGCCCTGCTTTTCCATTCGTACTTTATGCCATGCTTTTTATTTCATTTCCATTATTTCGCTCATTGCATTCATTGATCAACCAGTAAGTATTATTCTGAAATGATTGTTATTAAGTAATCACTGAACATTTGAAAGTTGATGCAATAGTGAAATAGCTAGTGTTCCTACGCAAAATAACTCAGTAGTTTGTTGTCCTGATCATGTTTGCTTATCCAATCAACTGTAACACAGGATATTTACAGAACAATGCTACAGAATGGAACATCTCAAGATGGTCATTTCATGTACGGGGCTCCTGCAAATTTCGTGGCAGGAGCCGCAGCTGGGTGTACAACTCTTGTCATTGTCTACCCACTTGATATAGCTCACACACGCCTCGCAGCAGACATTGGCAAAACAGACGCCCGCCAATTCAGGGGCATCATCCACTTCCTCAACACCATCTACAAGAAAGACGGAATCACAGGCATCTATAAAGGCCTTCCTGCCTCTCTACATGGGATGATCGTCCATCGTGGCCTCTACTTTGGCGGCTTCGACACTGCAAAAGAAATTATGTCAGATGAGTCTAAACCCGAGCCACTATTGTGGAAGCGTTGGGTGGTAGCCCAAGCAGTTACCACCTCAGCAGGTCTGTTATCTTACCCATTGGATACTGTGCGGAGGCGAATGATGATGCAGTCTGGTTTGGAGCAGCCAATGTACAAGAGCACTCTGGACTGTTGGAGGAAGATTTATAAGCTGGAAGGGGTGGCTTCTTTCTATCGCGGGACAGTGTCCAATATGTTTAGGAGCACTGGTGCTGCTGCAATTCTAGTGTTATACGATGAGATTAGAAGGTTCGTGAATTGGGGTGGATTATGACAGAAAAATGATTTTTGTTGATTCATTTGCGAAATATGTAAGGGGTAGATGAGAGGTATAGAGGAGTCGAATTGGCATTTTAGAAAGGCTAGCCTGGGTTGGTAGCAGATTGGGTTTCGTTGTCGACTGTGGATGAGAAATCTGAGATTGGATTGCCATGATTTTCCAAGGCTCCAAGGCAATGACTGCATTCTTGCTCGTTTTGGACAATAAAGGCAGCCATTTTGTTCATTTTGTTTCAAGTGAAAGTGCTTTCCTTTCATCATTTCTCTTTTCTTTCTGTTTTTGCTGGACACCAAAGAGGGGTGTTGAAAGGAAGTAAGCAGGTTACAAAAGTAGGGAAATGATGTATTCCTGATTTACTCTTGTTCATCAATCGCTCCAAAATCAGGTTGCTTTTTCTTGGGCTAGATTTTATGGATGGGTGGGTGAAGTGATGCTTAATGTTCTTGTTATTTTTCTTATACTTTTGATGGGTAAGCAGGGGTTGAACTCACGAGCTTAAGGTTGGGTCAAAAAGCACCTTTTGACTGAGGTTGGGCTCAACCCCAAAACTACACATTGCCACCATTACCACCATGGATACTCTGAATATCCTTACTCCATTCTCAGTTCGGGTGAATTCCGGATCTGCAACCGAATTTCATTGGATGCAATTCGTTGTGAGGATTCAACGTATCAAACAGCCTCTAGTCAGTTTTGTTTTTGGTGCAGTCATTGCTACTTACCAAGGATTTTGGCAGGCATTTCTAACATAATTTTCTCCGTTTGAAAATAGAGGGGCTCTATATACAAGCGAGGGGGTAGATTTTGGTTTGTCGACTACTTTAGCACCAACTAATTCTAATTGTAAATTTGCACCGGGTAGCCCCCCGCCCCCCGGTTTTGATATTGGCACACTATTTAGACGTTATGGGTTGTCACAATTTTTTTATAATAGTTATTTAACAGTCCATCACTACAAGTGTCTAATAAAGCAAGTCACTAACAAGGGGCGTGCGGATATCATTTTCCACATAATTATCAGATTGCAAATTTTGAATTTAGCCAGCCACTGGTCCTTATTATTAACACCATTTGACTTCTTGTTATAGGGAAATGATATCCACACTCCCTCTTGATAATGACACTCTTTCGTATAAAAGCGGGATATTGAAGGCTTCTACAATTTCCAGGACACTATTAACAGACAATCAGAAAGTGGCGCCATTATCAGAGAAGGGAGTGCAAATATCCTTTCCCTGAATCTATTCTACTATTACAAAAAAGGTGTGACAACTGAAGATTAGAAATGCAAACACCCACGAAAGAACTACAACAAAGATGCAATATGCAAAATAATTTAATAGCAAACAAAGCATAGAAACTATAATATTTAAACTTTGAAGGATGCTCACTTCCTTCAAGACCAACAAATTATAACATTTTACTGCCTAACAATACCCTCCCCGCTAACCAAAACCAGAATGAAATGGTAATGTTGGTGATAATAATAATAATAATAATAAAGGAGAAAAGAAACACCAAAACTCTAGTCCCCCCTTTCCTTTCAATTACTACTACCCTTCTCTTCCAAATGGGTTTTGACACCAGGAAAAAAGAGAGACAACCCAACAAACCCTTCAGTAGTAACCCTCGGATACATCATATATTGTATTGAAATGAACACCATTACTGCTGCTTACACTCAGGCGGCCGTTCACCTTGACCTTCTCCGAGATGGGCTCCTCCACTCTTCTGCAGATTCAGACAAACAGACACTCATCATATACAGAGAACCAGTAACTCAAGCAATTTTTTAAAACACCAAACAAGCAATTTTTGACACAAGTACTAAGGAGAAATTAAGTTGTTCAAAAAAAAAAAAAATCGTACCTTTGGTCCAGCTGCTCCCTGTTGAAATAGTTGACACAAGTGAGACAAATGATCAGTATCTAGAAGTAAATAATAAACCTCACTGCAGCCCAAACTTAACCATGCATTACCTTCTTTCTGCTCTTGCCTGCATCTTCTTCCTCTTCATCATCGTCCTCTTCGTCCTCTTCCTCATCCTCCTCTTCATCATCTTCATCTTCCTCCCCATCTTCATCATCTTCATCATCCTCTCCATCAATGTCCTCATAATCCTCTCCCTGCACGGCCTCACCTGTAAACCATGAGACAGCATGGGGGATAATTTTGTCCCGAATAGTCGACCTGCAAAAGGCACCACAACTTGTCATCTTCCACTGTACAGTGTACAAGCAAGTTTGGTGACAGTTTTTTAAAAGGCTATAATGCGGATCAAATTTTTTCAAACCCATCAAGTTTAAAGAGTTCACAAACATCATGCGGGCTTTGGTTCTTCCAAAACAATTAAGTATTAACTCAACATTTGGAAATGTTAAAAAGGGCATTCTTTTATCCACTAAACAAAAATCAGGGGGATTCTGTGATTCTACTCCATTGAGAGGATTTCGTCCATAAAAAAATTGAGTGATGAACGGCAAAGAAACACACCCGATGTCATAATCTTGCTCCATTTCATTCTGAAGCTGTTCAGCCTGTCAAGAGAAATGACAAACAAAAATTCAGCTATTCAGAATTTCATACAGTTCATTGTCAGGGAGGGGGGGATAAACTTACAGTTTCTTCATCAATGTCATCTTCATCCTCGGGGACTTCAGGCGGACTAAAGAAATTAAAGAAACTGTCACAATTTTCAGTTTTAGTGATGGGCTTAGCATTCTTTGATCCCTTCTTAGGCTTCTTTTTCAGAATCTTCTGCGTCAAGCTCTTTCCTGGAAGCCATTCAATTTCCGTCCTACAAACACCCAACCAAATCCTGTGAGTCATGCAAAATAAGATTCGAACAGTTGAAATTTGCAAGTTTTGCGGAAGAAGTTAAGTTACCCTATTGCTTTCTCTAGAATAGGTTCGTCGTCGTCAATCATGTGATAGGTTTTTGTAAGAACAGAGTTCTTGAAGTAAGGATTAGGATCAAAGAAAAACTCAAGCTTGAAGCCCTTAGGATTATCAATCCTGCACCACTTGATATCCTTGAGATACTTGAGGGACCCTTCGTCACGCTCTTCAATCTGAACACCAGAAGAATTGAAATCATAATTCCAGCAATAAAGCAATGCAAAAACAAACATGACTTGGCAAATTGCATTGATAAACAGTCAGTCACCTCCTCAGCCAGGACTTCATTAGTTTTCATTGCAGTGAGCCAGAAATCTGGCACCCCTTTCTCTAAACATGTGAAAAAAATACACATGATAAGCATCTAAAACAAGGATTAGTTTTTGTGAGTAAACATGATAAGCATCTAAAACAATGGTTAGTTTTCATTGCAGTGAGCCAGAAATCTGGCATCCCGTTCTCTAAATATGTGTAAAAAAAATACAAATGACAAGCAACTAAAACAAGGGTATTTACATTTGAGTCACGAGGTTTTTAAAGTACCTTCTGTGACATTATCCTCTCCAGGAGTTTCTGTTGCCTCATCTTCGTTTGTAACCCCTTCAGCTTCAACGACACCATTCACAATTTCATATCTCTGTAAAGTTGGCGAGATGTTACTAAGTACGAACCATAGGAAAACAAAAATGATGCACAATATGCCCATATAAGGAGCAAATAAATGCAGTCTGTAACAAGAACATTGGCATGTCATATCATTAGCCCAACAACTCCAATTCGTACCACAGTGAATTTGCTAAACACAAATTATTTGGATCATTGTCTAAACAACATCATGATAAGCTATGAAACAGAATAAGTATAAAAAACTGCAGATATGGTAAAATATCAGGAAATAGATTGAAGAGACAAGAAAAGGAATACCTTTGTATATAGTGGGGCATACAGCTTCTGGTACTTAGCTTCAAGTGCTGCTCTTTCTTCAAAGAATTTTGCCTCCAACTCATCATGACCACTCTGCAAATTGGGAAAACATCATAAGGTTCAAAGTTCAAACTTGAGACTTCAACATAAAGTCAACAAAATCATTTTGTTCTCTTCCCTAATGTTCCTCTATCTCAAAACACGTGAGCTTGAAAAAAAAAAGGAAAGAAAAAAGAAGATAAGAAAAAGAAAAGTGTGTAACATGGGAACTCCGAGTATAAATGTAATCTTAACTATTCAGAAAGCAATAATAATAATAATAATAAGAGGAAAATGTTTCTGCGCTCCAGCGCAGGGAGTTCCCTGCGCTGTAGTGGTTTATAACGCCTCCCATTGGTCGCTTTTTCTGGGCCCGCAAAGGTGGACCCGCTAAATGAACCAATGGGAGGTGGTATAAACCACTTAAGCGCAGATAGCGTCCCTGCGCTGCAGCGCAGGAACACTTTTAACAATAATAATAATAATAATAATAGCAGATTATGAAAACACGCTAAAACAAAAGTGAAAAGAGACAATTGAACCAGAAGAATTGCTTGCTAAAAAAAATAACATAGAAATTATCCGTTCGTGTAATTTCATGAAAAAGAGCAAACGGATAATGTTGCTTTTGTTGTTAGATTAGATTAAACTAAAGCATGTCAATCATAACTCGTAACTATGCAGATTCATGTCAAAACATACGAGACGGTAATATGCTCCATGCAATCATTATGAAACTACAGTTCGAAACAGACGTATGAAAGGCGCCAAAGAAAGAACAATTAGCAGTGAGGATAAATATACCAGGTGAAAATTAAAATCAATCAGCATCAAAGATGAAAGAAAACAAACTAACTATTGAAATGAGTAACTGAATACAAATATAAACGGGCAAATGAAGCACATGTTTCTATGATATCCAGTTGCTTAAGAGAACAACAAAAGAACAGTAGGTTGCCACAGAGAACATTCATTTTTATCACTTAGGAAATGTTTTTCTATTCATTGGGAAAGATACTAGGTAGTCACCGAGAACATTCATTTTTATCACTTTACGGAAATAATCTATGACACCATGCCAATGGTCCAAAGTGGATCTCCTCGTAAGGAAAGCCTTACCAAAGCATGACACCAAGGAATGGTTATGCATGTGAGGGAATCCACTTTGCCAGAAGATCATGTCGTTCGGTGCACAACAAGTGTGCAGAGAAAAGAACGGTGTCAGAAGTGTCGGGCTGAATCAGATTTCAAAAAAAAAAAAAAAAAACAACTAAAATATCCCTATCTCAGGGATAAATTTCCAGACGACCGTTAGCTCCCCCCACCCCGGGCAATAGTGTCAGGTGAGAGTTTGATTGGCAAAAAGTGATCCACAAGAGGCCGAAAAACTAACCTAAAATATAATATGTTGGCTAGGCGGGTAGACTCAAGTCAGCATATGTCTCGTCTGGCCGTCAATCAGGGTGTTGTGAGAATGGTATTAGGTCGAAAATTTAACCCTTTAGAAAGGAATTTTTTTCATTTCAATCTTTCATTTTGATTGCCAAAGGAAACCTCATTTTTTTTTTTTTTTTTGAACTGGGGTTCCAAACAAAACCTCGTTTTGAAAGTATTTTCCTTATGCCTGCCAAAATGGTTCAAAGCTCAAGTGGCATGATGCATGGGGAGTATTATAGAGGTCCACACCCAACTTATTCATTGTGTAAAGCCGGTTTTAGAAGAACGAGGGAAAATTTTATGGATGATTGCTCCTTTTATGTCTTGTGGGAGCATTGGAATTAGAGAAATAGAATAACTTTTTAAGATAAAGGAAATTGGGGATCAAATGGATTTTTACCCATTGACGTAATGATCCTATTGTTTTTGCTAGCTTAGGGCCATCTCGGACCTAGTTGCTGTTTTACACTTTCACTTCTTTATTTAATGTTTTGATATTCTAAAAAAATTCCACTAAGCTGCAATACATGTCTTCAGATGTAATTAAGATGCATGTGGCAGAGATTAGATAGATCTAGATAAAGGATCGAAAAATAAAAGAATGAGCAACAAAAGGAGAAAGGATTGAACAAAAGCAGGCAATAAGAAGACAACTAACGAAAGTGGTGCTAACAACTCCCAACAGGGACACCCAAGTTTACTTTTGTTTGTCATGATAAATTCAAAAGTGGGCCAAGACGGCACCGAGTTGTGGCCTCAAGTCAAATACGAGTTGTCTTGGCTGAGTTTGGACTTTGGAGTTCTCCAGAATCACAACTTTCTTGACATTTAGTATGAATGAACATGTTTCCAAGTGTTCCCTAGAAACACTAGCACAGTTTGGAGAGAAAGGTAAGTATCAAATTTCCAGCAAGTACCAAACAATCACTTAATACAAACTGGACTGCATTGCCCAAGACAGAGCGTATCTGACTATCCATCAGGCAATACACAATTGTTTGTATCATCCAACTGAAAAACTCAGCAATTTACGAATCGTCCAATTTCCTAAATTACATGGTTTGAGGCCATTTTTTCAACTTCAAAACATGCAACGTGAGCAAAAAATCGAAGATCTCTACAACAAACCATTACCCGTAATATCACCATGTACCTACACATCAACGCAAACCCTGCAAGCAACCTATTGATCACAAGACTAACGCTACCACATCATGGGATGAATCAAGTTTCTCCGTGTCAAAAGGCATTAAACATACATTGATTAGCAACAAGTGAATAGTACAAACAACTATGGGTTTCAATGTAGCTGTCTCGCAACTGCTACACAATAGGTCTTGACCCTGCCTCTCATGCACATAGCCATGTATGCACTGATTGCTAAAGTCCAAACTTTTCACCCCACTAGGAAATTGGCCAGTGGCAATAGGAAAAGGATCGCAACAATCAGACAACCCTAAACCATCTGACCAATGGATTTTCATCTGATGACAATGGGCTACTTCCCAATTTTATATTTTCAATACATCTCAAGCCGCCACCCAAATGGTTAAGCTCCTCTAGTTGGAACAAATGTTGGCCAACATCGATGACTTTACAAATGAACGGTGGCATAGAATATATAATGACCATGCATCCATCCTAATCACCTCCCACAAGGATCATGAATAGAAAACAACCGAAGATATTGCACCATACTAAACTATCCAATTCAAAGTGCAATCCATATCACCAAATTAACTACCTTACGCCTAAACAAACAATTCTCTTTACATAGCAATCAGTTCACAATCTAATCAAAGACAACAAGATTTTCCATTTCACATCACACAACTGAAGAGATTCCTGCCACGACAAAAGACACTTAATGCTGCAACTGCAAAAGCAATAGAACAAACAGTACACCCATACTGAAAATGGGATTGAAACCTGCATAAATCGTGCAATATAATCTAAACAGTAGCATAAGAAACCATGAAACCCATCACTTAAAACCCAAAAAAAAAAAGAGAAATAACAACATAAAACCCCACAAAAATACCCTGAAAAGGAATGAGTAAGAAAAATCTGCAAAACCCATAAAGAACAGACCTGAATCTCTCGGAGAACATCGACGCGCTTCCGGACTTTGGGAGAAAGATTCTCCAGGACATCAGAGTGCTGTCCTGCCAGACTCTGAAGCTTATTCTGCAGACCCCCCAAAAAAAAAAAAAAAAAATCAGCCCTCAAAACCCTAGAAAAGTAAAACCTTGGAAATTATCAACAACAACAAAAGCAACGAGAATCTAGACAAGAGGGCCGAAAAAACCGCACCTTGAGCGCATTGACGAGACCAGCTCTATCCTCCGCACTAAGAGCTACAAAAAAATGAGTAAAACCAGGCAGTTTTAGGGTTTCTAAAAATCAAGAGAGAGAGAGAGAAGAGAAAAAATAGAGGAAAATGAGATGTGGGTTTTTGTTAGATGTGTACCAGCAGTGGCGGCCGGAAGAGCAGAGCCAAGATCGGCCATGTTGAAGTCGATTTGCTTGTTGTTGCTCATATCAGGGTTTGTCCTTCTTCTCTGTTTCTTTTCTTTTCTTCTTTGTTGACGTTCAAATAGAGCCAATAAGAGGAGAGAAGATAAGACTCCCAGACCCAGATACCAAAACCCTAACGCCAAGGAAGAGAAAAAGAGAGGTGTGAGAGAGAACAATATATATGCTTCTTCTCTATTTGTGATTGGTTACAGTTTTACTTACAAAACCCTAACATATGCAAATTACATTTTGATTAGTAATAATCATGAAAGGGAATTAATATTTGCACCTCGTTTTCGCAGTATTACCGTACCCCATTTACTTGTCTTTTCCTGAAAAAAACAAAAGGTCATGATAAGGAGGTGAAAAGGTTGGAGAGGGCCAAAAGAGAGGCGTGCGGAGGGGGGGGGCGTAAAAATATCATTTTCCATCAAGAATTGTGATTTAGCCAAAAAAAAAAAAAAAATTTGGGAAATGATATTCCCACCCGGGATTTGCTAGCGTCCATCACCGAAGACATTTCGTGGATGGTCTGTTTCATTTGACAGCAGCCACAGAGGCACACTTTTCAGCAGATTTTGTCTTCATTCACGAGGTGGCTGCTGTCAGATGCAACAGACCATCCTCGAAATGCCTTATGCGATGGACGCTAGCAAATCCCTTGCCACTAATTCTTTATTAATGGCATTCTACTTGTTATACTTTTTACATTGGTTATATTCTAATTCATATCATTTTGGAAAAAATTAAATCTTTAGAAGCTAAGTTGAGAAAGGAAATTGATATTGGCAATACCGTGTTTCCGTAATTGCACTAAATCATCTTCTTTTTTATTATTTAAACAATTGTCAAAAGTTAATACAATTGGGATTGAGCCTCTAGCTCATTGGTCAAGACTTTGATTTTCAGCCTAGAGGTTGGAGGTTCAATCCCAACTCACCTACGGGAAAAAACAAGTCATTACAATTTCCAAAAATATCTCAGGAGCCAATTAAAAAAGGAAAAGACAAGATGAGGTTGTGCAATTGTTAAAACATAGTGGTGCCAGCATCAGGAGCCTTAGAAAAAATGCAAAGAAATGGTGTTGTTTCATTATTGAACCAAGAGGGTGGGAATATCATTTTCCAAAGTTTTAACTTTTTAAAAATTATTTTTACTTACACTAACAAACATTAGATATTAAACTATGGAAAACACTTCTTTGCCCCTAAAATTTGGATCAGAACTCTCGAAGGACGAGCAACGCAGAGATGGCTCTTAGGGCGAAGATTTGCACCCTGCAAGTAAGGAAGACACATCAGGAAGCCCGCTGGAGTTTGGTCTTTGGGGAGGCTTTTCAATGCCAAAGTAAAAAAGGCAACAGAAATGAATTGACCTCTCTACGGGCTCAATGAAAGCAAGATAATGAAATTGAGAATCCATACCTTTGAGCCTTACTCCCTTAAGCCAATTAGGAGAAGTTTGCCTCTCTGAGATTGGACTCTCTACTTATTGGATGGCTTTTCTGAAATTTTGGTTTTTAAGATTATCTGTGGCGGTTGAGTTTTAAGGCTGTAATTTTAAGGTTTCTAGGGCTTCCACAAGAGCTGTTGGATCCGTGCATGCTACGTTTCCATCTCTTATTTGGATTTTACCCCCAACACTTCCAAAATGGGATTTCGTTTGGAAAATAAAGACAAAAGTGGAATTGGCCGGCGGTTTGGTCATTTCCAAAATGATTTTTGCATTTCGTGGGGATTCGAAATCCCATTTTGCTAGCAGCTCTCTTAAACTTTTTGACAAAAGTATCTATAGCTATTAAACACATTATAGATGTAAATTTATCTTTAGCTACTAAGGATCTTATAAATATAAATTCCTTTATAGCTGTTAAATACCTTATATTACAAACAACTACACAAAAGGAATATATATATTTTAATATATTATATTGGAATGTGGTTAGGGATTTGCTAGGCAATTTTTGCAGAAAGATTTCACGGCTGGCTTTTGCATGTGAGAACAACCACCTTGGATGAATTGAATGAATAAGACAAAATCTGCCAAAAAGTCAACCCATGTGTGGTTGTTCTCACATGCAAAAGTTGTTAGAGGTATTTAGGTCAAGCAAAGAGTGCTTGAAGCATTACACCTAAGGTATCTAGTTTGGAATACCAAGTTTGTTGCCTCCAGCTCCTACATATAGAGATACACGAGGGTTAATGACTGGTTAATGGACTCTAGCCCAAGTATGCTCACTACACCAGTCAATTATCTTATTGAGCTTATATTAGAACATACAAGGTTATATCATATACCCAACAAAAGCTGGCTGTGAAATGGCTTGCCGCAACATTGCCTAGAAAATCCCAAAAGAAAAAAAAAAAAAAAAAAAAAACGTAGAGCACATATTTAAGGTTTCTTATTCTCCAATCTTCAGTGGCAGTGTTGGGTTGCACAAACATTCCTTGTTTGATTGCCAATATTGTATTGAACTTCCAAGAGACCTCAACATGTTTCTGACATATATTATTTGTCAAGCCATGTGGCATTTATCTCTTCTCCTCCTCACTATCAAACCAAATTCTATGAGGAGAATTTTGGTTGAAAATCTTGGAAATGGTTCTTTTCTCTCTTTCTTTCTCTTCCCTCTCTCTCTTTAATCTCTATATTAGTAATGACACCCCTACTCTCTGAGCCTATGTCGTGCAATCAAACACTAATGTAATCTATTACACTATTCTCCGAGAGGTAACTCTAGACAAATCCAATGCCCATTTCCTCTCTTTTGACTTCTTATTCCGCTTCTCTCTGAGCCTATGCCCCACATCCAATTAAAGCCAAATATTGCTGGAGATTACAAAATCGGAGAAAAGAGTGGAATTGTGGAATATGTCAGTTTACCGGTCCCCACTACATTTTTCATCTTTACCCCAGTAGAAAGAGCTTTTGCCAAGGAGACTTTAGCCCTTAACTATCCCAATGTTTAAAGCCATGAATCTTTGAAACAAACAAAAGTGTCTTTAGGCCATGAAAGTCACATGTATACAATCAACTTGATTGAAATAGTGGTCTCATCATGATCGGACGATACTAGAGCCCTGACCAAATGATACTTCTTTATGTCTCCCAAAAAATTAAAAAACCTAAACCGTTGATTTTTGTAGGTGTTGATCATATACAAGGCCGAGTGTGCATGTGGTGTAGGACCGGGTTCATGTAGGTTACTTCACGAGGATCTACCAAATCAATGGTCTTGATACATCATTTGTGGCCCAAGATCATTCAGATTATATATTAATGATGATCATTTGGGTGGTGAACTCGTAATGTTAAGAACTTAATCTTAAAAGCACATATCTTTTGTGCTAAAGATGTTGGAGCATAATGAGGTGTGCTAAACTCAAGAGCGCCCTTACAAAAAAGGGCTGAAAGGGTGCTCCCATTGGCTGCAAGTCACCAAAGTGCATTTAATACTCTTTAAGTTGCAGCCAATCGCAGCGCCCATTCTGCCCATTTTTGCAAGGGCTCCCCTGAGTTTAGCATTCCTCAAACACAATACATGATATTTTCTTGTGTATATATAAAATGGGATTTGCCATGGACCATCACAAAAGGCATTTCGTGGGTTGGCTGTTGCATGAGAGAGCAGCCACATAGGGTGCCTTTTCAATAAATTTTGTCTTATTCATTTAATTCCTCTGTGTGGCTGCTCTCTACTAGCATCATCACGATTGATTTCAGAATACATTTCATTACAATGAATATTATTTATTCAAGACACTTAGCTTTTATCCCATATTTTCAACCTTTACACATGCCAGATAACTAGTATATTTTTCGCCAAAACCACATTAGGATATCACACCGATAATTTAACAAATTTACAAGCTGAATGCTAGCATCACTCTCAAATTTGTGATGCGCGGTGCGAGCAATGGGATTTTCCCATTAATGGGTTATTAGACCCAATGCAGTATGGCTCACATAGTCCCATCACATGCACCAATCATAAGAAACCAACTGATGCTTTTTCATGCATGCAACTGATGGTAACAACACTCCATCTTGTAATAAGAACTTAAAAATTATAAGTTTAAAAACTTAGAAAACACATCCTTTATGAGATCTTAGGCTGTTCTCTTGCTTCAATGGATGGCAACACCTTCTCTTTCCTCTTCTCAATGCTCAAGTACATAAAGCTTCTCAACTGTTTTTGTTATCTCAGCAGAAAACCATTCTCTGCTTTCAAATTCAAACCCTTGAAAGGAGCAAGATTTATTGAACATGAACTTCACCACTTTTGATAATCCGCCCTACTTTACAGCTAATCAAAGCATCATCTTTTCCATTTTTCGAATATTAAATGACTCAAAAGGCTTAATCCCTCATAGAGATGAACAAAACACACATCAGCTTCCATATTGGCTCACATTTTAATTATTGTTTTAGTAGAAAAAAAGTATTTTAATATAATAATTAAAAGAAAATGTGGTTAGATAGCTTTGTGGGCTGCCAAATAATTGGATCAAACTCTGGCCCATCTCAGGCCCAACGGGCCTTCATATAAGGTGAGTAATATACAATTTCAACTGAGGGAATTGAATCAGTGATATATTAGCCCCCTTTTCTTACCTGGGCCAGCCCTCTCTACTGTATTTATCACTACCCCTTTACACTACAAGCAGGTGGCCCGGGTAAGATAAAAGGGCGAATAACATATCATTTCCCTTCGACTGGGCAAAATATACTTTAAGAAAAGTTTAATTGAATGATTATTATTTATAGATAGCTTAAAGAAGAGAGATTAACATCCTATCTTAACATTGTCATTGATCTCTTTTTATCGAATAATTTATATCAGAGTTCTCCCTTGATAAAAGAAAGGAACTGATACTCGCACTGCCATGTTTTGATGATGGCACTACTCACTTTGTTTTACACTTTTTCTGATTTGATATTGATAGCACCTTGAGTATTGAAACAACCCTGCAAAGCCCATTTAAAAAGTGCAAAAACAGAATTAGTGCCATTATCAAAACATGGCAGTGCGAGTATCAGTCCGCAAGAAAGAAAGGCATAAATTAATGTGATTTGCTAGTGTCCATCACGTAGCGTCCATCGCAGATGGTCTGTTGCATGTCAGACCAGCCACACAGGCTCACTTTACAGCAGCTTCCGTCTTCATTCATGAGCACAGGCTCACTTTACAGCAGCTTCCGTCTTCATTCATGAGGTGGCTCATCTGACATTAAACAGATCATCTGTGATAGACGCTAGCAAATCCCTAAATTAATATAGGGATGCATGCATGACCATTATTATTATGGTGGGACCCAACTTTGGTTGAACTGGAAGGCCCATCTGACAGCAGGCCTTATGTTGGATCCAAGTATTGAAACACATTGCAGTGAAAACTGAACTCATATCCTAATCAAACAAGGGAATTGCTAGGGTAAATCGCAAAAGGCATTTCTCGGCTGGTCTGTCGCATGTCAGACCAGCCACCTCATGAATGGAGACAAAAGCTGTTGTCTCCATTCACGAGGTGGCTGGTCTGGAATGCAACAGACCAGCCGTGAAATTCCTTTTGCAATGGACCTTAGCAAATCCCCATCAAACAAATATAAGCACTTAACCATCCTTGCATGCATTTCGTTATATCTTATTTGAAGAAAAAAGACCATATTTTTATTGATAAAAACATCCCTGAATAAATAGAAACACATGCATTTTCTCCAAATTTTCTCCAAACTCAACCAATCATTCATTGCCAAATATGAACTGTGTAATTATTATGCATGGTATACATGAAAATATTCACGCTGAGATGAGAAAGTAAAATTTATATATGTATACATAGCTTGGCGATGCCATCCTACGATCAATCTACAACATGAAAATAATGATGATTACCTATGGATTAGCTTCCAGACGAAAGAGAGAGAGAAAAAGTAAGCCAAAGGAGCAAACGCAACCACCTCCCCGAAAAAAAACTCCTGCCCACATGCAGAAAACCTCAGGCTGAAGCATGTACAATCTGCATTGAGGGAAAATTGCAGGATAAGTCAGCAGAGTGACATACTGTCCCTTAGGTCGTGCACGATCGCAGCTTGCCATTCCTATGCCTACATAGAGATACACAAAACATGTCACTTTACTTTGATGCATAGGAAAAAATAAAAAACTACAACCCAGTATTTAAGATTAGCCACCCTACCAAAATGAATCTTTTTTTTCTTGTGCTAGTAACTCCTCAAATGAGATGTCAGAAAATTCGGCATCTGGGTCTTCTACCAACTGGCCAGAATTGGCTTCCAATTCCATGCTGATTTCAAGCATCTTAGATAGGAAGTGGGAGAATGAGTCAGAATTCAGTAGAATACTAATTAAGATATTTCATTGTCGGAAATACCAAGTCAAAGAATATCTTACCTTATTAAAAGCCGGTGAGAGTTTTAGCTGCTCTTGCAGTCGATTGTAAACGAGTGCATCCTCTTCTAATCTTTTCTGTTCTACCTCTAGCTTGTGTATCTGCACATATTAATACGCCAAACCAATCTTTAAGAGGTGCTCAAGAAAGGTATAAAAGAAACCCCATTAGCTTCCCCATGCTAATTATCACGAACCTGTTGACAAAGGCGGTCAAATGATGACCGGTCTGCCTTGACTAGTAGCGCCTTTGTTATCGTAAACTTACGCTGGATGATCTCAGATCTGTAGGGAATTGGAAAGCACGATGAGGTCTATTACATTGGAACTTGTAGAAAAATTAGTATGGAAGAAGACCAAATGAGAGGAGGGGAGCTTTTGGAAAAGGCAGAGGACATACTTGTGTTGTAATTCATGTTTTGCCTCAATAAGGCAATTTGCAAATTGACCAACCTGCACCAAAGACAATTTCGGCCTTTTTATGTCGAAAAAATATAAAACGGATAAATGGCTAAAAGACAGGTCTGCAATCATGGAGGACCTCAAAGATGGCACGATTGAGCAACCAAATTTTAGAACTATAAAAGCTTGAGCAGCAGCAAAATCAAATAATAAATCTGACGACACCTAAAAACAAACTCAGATGGGAAAATAAACCACTGGAAAACTGCGTAGATAAGAGAAACATGGCCCTCAATCATGTGACAAAAACTACTTAAGGTCACAAGCCCTTGTGGGACTGGTCAGTAGCACATGATAGATATAATTCGATCAAATTAACTTAAATCAATGAAGTTGTGATCACTACAAACATAAAAACTGGATCCTTTGTTAGCAAGGATAGGAACTCCTAAACCGTTATTTCGGGTACTTCTTTGGGTTAACCATTCCCGCATCAGGTATGCTTGTAACATATCTCCCAGACTTAGTAAGGACTAAGGACTAATAAACAATCATTTCCATCATCTCATGTGAGCAACAGCAGCTAATTTTTTTTTTTTCTACAAAATAGAAATCTCAAAAGCCACTGGATTTATTGCATTCACTCTTTAACTAAATACTAAGCCATCTCATTCCAAAGATCAGTAATGCATTTAATGCAAAGCCTTCAGTCCAATCTGTGAGGCAGGATTTATTGCATTCACCCTTTAACTAAATACTAAGCCATCTCATTCCAAAGATCAGTAATGCATTTAATGCCTGGATTTATTGCATTCACCCTTTAACTAAATACTAAGCCATCCCATTCCAAAGATCAGTAATGCATTTAATGCAAGGCCTTCAGTCCTTATAGTTCTACTGAAATCTTTGCCAATAAAACAAGGGTGGGGATGCACTACCTAGCCCATCTCATTTTGTTATTCCAAAGAGGATTCATTTGGAGAAGATAAATTCAAGCTGGAGTGTAGCTGCTAATGGTGCTATTGCTCATTCATAGAAAAGAAGTTTAAAAGAAATCTTTTTTGAGGTAGGCTAGGAGAAGAGCATGGTCATTTAACATAAGGGTGATAAAAATAATGGAATTTAATAATGGAATTTGGTTTATCACTGATCCTTTATCCCGATCAATAGTGCTAAGGCTTTTCAGAGAATCAAGGGGGGCATTCAACAAGATAGTTTTCTTTCATCCTTTTTCCCCTATTCTGATCTAAAGGCCAAACCTATTACATAATTTCTAAAATGGTGTTCAATCTAGGACTATAACTGAGTCAGGCAATACACCCCTCCATCTCCCATTTCCAATCCATGGACGATGCAAACTTTTGTCTAGGTTCATTCCCCAAGCCGGAATCTCTTAATTCCCTATTCTAATTGAGCAAAAACAAAAAAAAAACAGCCAGAAAATCAACCATTTGCAGAGCACAGTATGAGAAGCTAAGAGATATATGATAGAGACTAAATATAGGCTTGATCAGCTTTGCAATATAGGTTTTTCATTTTACAATATCTAGGACAACCAGGGCACATAAATTTTTCACAATTGGTATCTGGTCATCAAAAGAATTGATGATGCACCATACTCTTTGGAAAGCTGTTCCCAAATTGGGTTACACTAATGAAGGGAACTGTGGAAAATTAATAAATGTAGTTGATGTTACCCCATAACACTTTGATCAATGAAGGGATGGATGAATGCCAGGCTCTTCTTTGTGGTATTCTATCTTTTGGAGCAGACTTGGGTAGATAATCTTATTATTGAGTGTGATTCTCTCAATATGGTCAGATGGGTGAGACACGATGATTGCTACCCTTGGAGGTTCATGGATGTTATTGAAGAGATTCTCGATGTGATTGAGGGACATGAAACAGAGATTCAACATTCAACATGTTTGGCGTTCGTCCAATATTGATGCAGATCGGCTTACTTCCTTAAGGGTCTTTATATAGATGAACTTATGACTTTCAATTACCTTCCCCCTTGAGGATTGTAGTATTTTTGTTTTTGGCTTTTATTCATTAAAATGTGTTTTGTGATTTTTTTTCGCTTTGTTGGGGGATGAGACCTTCTTGGTCTTGTAATTCCCTTCACCCTTTTAATATGATTTTATTACCATTCAAAAAGAAAAGATACAAAGAAAATTCTAATTGAATGGTTGAGAAAAAAATAAGGGAAGGGGTAACATTCCTAGCTGAAAAGAGATCTCTGACCCATTGTTACATGAAGCTCAGGACAAGGTTCGGAAGCTCGCTTCTATGGAATTGGCAAGGGTTGAAAACAGGAAACATTTTCTAATATTAGAAGTTTCACAGAGCCAATTCAAATTGTTGATACAGCGTTTTCTAATATTTTATATTTTATATTTTAATTTTAAAAAAAAACCCCACTAATCATAGTGCCCATTCCGAAACAGAATACCAACATGAACAAGACACTAGTATATTCCTTTCAAGTGAGCAAAATGAAGGCCCACAGAAACAGTTATCATAACTGAACAAAAACTTACTTATCCCAGCTCTGAACAGTAATTTTGGAACAAAGTTTAACATTGACTAAAAGGTCAACCATGATCTTTAACTTACTTTTAACCTAACCTACATTTACCCTCCAATCATAACTATTGTAATCCTATTTCTTCCTACACATATCTTGTGCACTTCCAATGAATGCTTCCAACACGCCTCATGTTCATTTGCCATGGCGATTTCCACTCGCTTTCCTCAATAGAATGTCTGCATCTGGCAGAAAATCGATTTTGCCATTACAATGTCGAGGCCATAGTTGCAGAAGTGGTTCTGCATCTTGAGAGAGAGAAAGAGGTGGGTTTGGTGGTACTTCATACGTGAATCAAAGAGGAGCGATCCTAGATGTTAAGATTTTCTGCCTAAATCCTCTCGATTTAAGGCGGAAAATTCAAGCCTGAGTTTTGGATGCCAGATAAGCTGACAAGAGGCCGACAAGGGCAGGCATTCTCTGTGTGGGTGCAGCCGGAGATCGCCTCAGCTGACCCAGTAATATGTGGTTTCATGTCTCCTCAGCTGAATCAAAAACATTGACGGCAATGAAATGGATTTCTTCGATTGGGGTTGCAAACCCAGTAACATGGGTTTTCATTCGAGATTTCTTCGCTCATTCCGTCGAAATCCCAAAATCCCATCCCAGAATCGTAGTTTAAAACAACCCCTTGAATAGATTTCATTGTAGAAGATTTCGAGATTTCTTTCCGATTTTGTCTCAACCCCGTATATAGATTGCTTTCTAATTTCATCTCACCCACTTTCCATGTCTTCCAAAAAGCTGCTGGAATAAAAAATGTTTCCGATTCCCAATATTTCCAATCTATGCCTTCCCCTGTCGGCCACGTAAAACTTTCCGATTCCCATTTGTCTCACGGCTTCCAAACGAACCCTTAGTGCTTCCAACTTCCCACGTTTTCTCTTTTTTTGAGCCCTTCTCCCTCCACTTCCTGCATTACTTCTTGTAATAGCGTCCGAGTCTAGAAAGTATGGTCTGCCCATCAAAATGACTGGCAAGGGTCGGGCTAGAAGTTCTCCTAGTAGATGGATTCTAAGTTCGGATGACAATGGGTGTTGAGCTTTCAAAAAATGGACTAATGATAGAATGATGCAAGTAAGATTTGTCATGGATGGAGTAGAGATGACGGATAAGAAATGAAATGTGATGCAAACAGCAGGAACCAAAATGTGTAAATAGGATACCATTCAGCAATTAAAGGCTTGTAACAAATAAGCATTGTACATCAACAAGGGGGGTAGGTAGAGCAGTGATGCCCACAGTGATGACAGTCTCGTTTCAGTAATTCTGCCAGACAGAGTCTGGACTTGACAGATGTAAACTACCAATTGAAACAAGTATATCTTACTTGAAAATATATAACATTACAACAACGTTTAGTTATTTTGTATGTGACGTGACAAATAGTTCCCTTTATGAATTCCCTCATCAATCCAAGCATATCTTCTACTGTTCTACATGTGATGCCCAAGCAAAAACAGTTCTTTTTTATGCGTGCAGTTGTAGTTAGAAGACGTAATTATAAATCAATGGTATTCAACATAAAGGCTGAACATGAATAAAGTAGTACCTCAACATGAAGGTTGGTTTGGGAAAGCCTCACAAAGCAAACTGGCTATCAGTTGGACTGGTTTAGAGGTGTCATGTGGCGCAATTACAAGTTGTTGGACCCATATATTTATAGAATTATATATCAAGCACCTATATCCAACATCATCCTTTTTTGAAATAGACAATGTTGGATTCATTTCATAGAAGAGTGGAAAAGTTTACGGCCGGCTGCCAACCTGACTCTAACCCTCCTCCTTTATCCTGGCTGGGGATAAAGATGTATAAAAGATGCTTTCTATGTATCTCGATTAATTTATAACTCTACGTCAGACATTATGATGCATATAAAACCTAAATTTTATGAGTTATGTGGATGTAAAATTTCCGAAGATGTGAGTACATGAACTTTATGTCATGTGGAAACTAGGCTATGTAAACTATGTCAAATCTGCGATCACTTGCATGTTCCACAATGTCTATGATCTATAGTAGTTGCTGAAGTCTCAGAAGTCAGAATTCACTTTATTGACTTTTTTGGTGCATATTAATGGCAAGGTATGAGGAATTGAGAAACATTGTTTGGAGCCAATGGCCCCACAACAGCTCAATGATAATGCGAGAAGAGAGATTTGGAACAGCGTGGACTGGGAAGTAGAAGTTTGGTGAGTGGGATCGCATGAATATTAATGAAATATTTATCCAATATAGGAAGTTCCAAACAAAGGAAAGCCCATTATAATGTACTCACAAGATTCAAGTGAAAATACAATTAAATGGAAGAAGAAAATCCAAGTCAATTTTCAAAAAAAAAGAAGGAAAATCCACATTCTATTAGTAAGAACAAATTAAGTTAAACCATTTCAAAAAAAAGAAAGAACAAATTAAGTTAAAAGGACAAAACTAAATAAAGTGAAATAGAAGTGAAAGAAATAAAGGAAAGAGCCCTTTTCAATCCCATATAATCCGCCCATTGTATCTTGATCTATTGTTCTTATGCTTCTTTCCAATCCAAATATTGATTTTTCCCTTCCATAATTATCAGAATCCGAGGCGTTGGAGCTCTGATATTACACCTAATTTACAGAGAGAATTGCACTAGATCTCCATTTGACTAATGCCAAAAATTCCATCTGCAGTCTCCACATGTATGCCCTAGACCAGCATGACCCACATTAGAACATGTGAATCACGATCATCAGAACATCACTCATTCTCCCAGTGTGCACTTACTGCCTATTAAGCAAACTAGTTTCTCTCACAACAGGATGATGGGTGTTTGAGTGCACAGGAGCTTTCTATAGGACTAGCCACTTCACTGTACACGAACAACAACCTAGAAATGGTTGTAGGTAACAGTCTCTAGAAAATGTGGTATGAGATATGTGATTATTGTCAGATAACCCACACCACATTGAAAGGTAATCTACAACAAACAAGCAATTGTAGCGGAATCAGCCTGGTATCACATGCAGACAACGGGAAAATTCTTAGCCATTCATTCTGTATGAAAAACACAAATACATTATGACAAGAAAAATAAATAAATATAACTAGCTTATAAATCCTAATATATGCCACGATCATATCAAGGTATAAATGGAAACATCAATGCCTGAAATACCACACCATACTCTAACCAGTCTTATAGAATCCTCTATAAACTAAGGAAGGAAAACTCTATTACTTACAACAATAGAGTCCATAGTTGGTGAAATGATTGTCCTTAAAATCACCTACTAAGACTCATTAAAGGCATTCAAAATTTAAATATCATAAATGTCCCACAGAAGGATTTAAATACTAGATATGCCCAAAGGTACATAAAAAAGAACCAAGATGCCAATGCAATTCCTTTCAGCCCACAAAAGAAGTCACTCCTCATGCTTAGGATAAAAAGTCCCTACCATGCATAAGTGATGGGCAACATGGCCCATGAGTCGAGTAATCACCTCCGAGCCTCAAAGCATCAAGACCTATCTCTCGCCCCTACACTCATTGCGCCATAATTGGAGTGAAGGAGCAATGCTTCTAAACTCTTTCGCCTTAAGGAAAGCCTTCTAATTGCTTTTCCGTATATATGATACTCACAGGTGAGGAAATCTGTCTCATTGATATGTCCTGGAAGTGTTCCATGGGTAGATTAACCCTAATCTTTGATTATATGATTTAAATCACCCTTGATTGGAGAAATTAAAGAAGAGAAAAAAGAAATCCCAAGAAACCCTAGGGCAACCCCCATGAAATGTGATTATTCAAAAAAAAAAAAAAAAACACATGAAATGTTTGAGGAAGGAGTTCAAATCCTAAAAACAGTTTACAAAGTCTTTAATAGGTCACAAAACAAAACAGATTACAGTCACATAAGGCAATCTTCCATCACATGAACCACTCTCGAAATCTTCTCTCATCAATATCCAAGAATATGAACCATAATCAGAAATTCAGATCAAAAGAAAACCAGACCAGCTCCACAAATTGATGCAAACAGAAATCAGCAAGTTGCCTGCAACTCTGCATTGTATTCCAATCCCACAAATTGACTGGGAAACAAATTAGGGTTTCTAATAAGTCACATGAATAGGTGCAAACATCATTTGATCAATTGCATGTACTCTAATCCAATCCAAGAATTAAGTGGAGAATAACTTAGGGTTTGCTCAACCAAACTCGTGCGGAGATGAAGGAACTACCCTATGAATCTACGCATTGGATGCTGTTGGTGATGCCTTGTTTTCTTTTATCATTTTTGTCCATAGAAATATAACTTTGGTACTCATATCCGCGTTCAATGCATAGCAGACATTTCAGGTTTGGACATCTAAACAGACAGGGTGTTGGTTGGAGTGGCCGGGATCAGAGACTCTTTGCCAACAGAGGTAAGTTTCCCTTGCCATGTTCAAACTTCAAACTGCTACACATTCTCCAAAAATGAATCCAAATGACTAGATGTCCCTATCCATGCACTACTCACTACATTTGTTCTACAATGTGGCCGCACATCCATCTAAGCATTCGCATCTCCGCTACACTCATCTTATGCACATGCTGTTTCTTGGTGGCCCAGCATTCTGAGCCGTACAGCATGGCTGGCCTCACAGCTGTCTTATAAAATTTTCCCTTCAACTTGGTAGGTATTTTACGGTCGCACCGAACTCCTGAAGCATGCTTCCACTTCAACCAACCTGATCTTATTCTGTGGTTAAGATCCTCTTCAATCTCTCCTTCCTTATGTAGGATTGAACCAAGATAGCAAAAGATATCCCTCTTAGGTACCTCCTGTCTAGTCATATTTACTACATCCTCGCCCCGCCTCCTTACATTACTAAAGTTGCACTCCATATACTCTGTCTTAGTCCTACTCAGTTTAAAACCTTTTGATTCCAAAGTAGTTCTCCATAACTCCTACTCAATTTAAAACCTTTCGATTAGTTCTCCATAACTCTAACTTAGCATTAACTCCTGCTTTGGTATCGTTAATTAATACTATGTCATGTGCGAATAACATACACCACGGCACCTCATCCTAGATACCCTCCGTAAGTTCATCCATAACTAGCTTAAAAGATAAGGGCTTCGAGCTGATCCTTGGTACAATCCTAATGTAATTGGAAACTAGCTAGAAATGTGACAAGAGTTCTATGAAATGTGACAAGAGTTCTCAAAAAAAGCCAAGTTATTTCATGGGCTGTCACCTTCGAGGAGTTTAAAGGAATCAGAGAAGACCCTCACTAGTATCGGAAGGTAGTTGTTGTTAGCATAGTGAAACAAGAAAAGTTAATTCTGAGGTAGAGCAGACAACTCGAACTAAACTTTGATGGGTGTCTGAAGCAATCCAGGTCCTACAAGCTTTAGGTGGGATCATTAGAGATCACACAGTACAAGCTAGTTCGTTGTAGGTGACGCCATGTGGGATTAAGTGTTCTAATGAAACAGAGGTGTTTGCTCTTCTTCAAAATGTCAATGTATTTTAGTCTTTTTTTCCCTCACAACTTGAGATTAAAAAACTCCCTTAATATTTTTTTTTTTGTTGAATTACTTTATCAAGGCAAAGAAGGGACGAACCCCCAACCGAGGTGGTCAGAACAAAGAAACATAAAGCACAATAATAGGAAAAAAGTATAGTAATACAAAGAAAAGCCCCTCAAAGGGGAAGGAAGACAAATATCGCCAAGCTCTCCCACTCTAGCAAGTCTATCCGCTTCACTATTTGCTGATCTTAGAACATGACAAAAGAAGACGTTTTAAATTTTTAATCCCACTCCCTGAAAGTTATTAAATGGGTTCTTCAAAGCAGTAAAGAATGCAGAATATCTCAATATCAAGTATAGAAAGAAGAAGAAGAGAGAGATAGGAAAGAAAACTTGTTGGTAAAGAAAAGAATACCTGAGCCACTGTCAAGGCCTTGGCATCATTAGACTTAATGATCTGATCATAATGCTGCTTGATCTTCCTCTGTGTTGCGCTAGACGAAGATGTAAAAGGATACAAGCAATCAAAACCCTGTTTCGCAGCCAATGCCGCCATTTCCGCCTGATTATCCCCACACCCTTCATCATCCCTCCCACCCAAATTCTGCCTCTTCTTCTTCCCCCTCTTTTTCTTCTTCTTCCCCCTCGAGTCCGCGCTCCTCTCGCAATCCTCTCCGGCTGCATCTCCGGCATCTGTATCCAATTCCGACCCATCTGGACGAGAACTATTATCTTTCTCCCCAACATCACTTATCAATGGCAAAGAAACATTGAAATTAGGGCTGATAGAATCCCATTTGGGAGAATGATTTGAGGTGAGAATCTCAACAAATAGAGGATGATTTTGTTGGGTTTTGTTTATTGAACAATTGAAGAGAGAAAGAGAGTTCTGGGTCGATTTATCTTGCTCTCTTTTCCTCTTCTTGTAAAGGGAGATGAAGAAGAAAGTGAAAAATGAGAGAGAACAAACAAAGAAGAACACAACTAAGATGGGTTTTTCCATTTCAGAGGAGACCCAAAAACAAGAGAAAAGATTGGTCGAAGAAGGTAAAGTATAAATGGCCATGAAAACGCGTTATTATAAGGGAAAGAACAAAATAGTATAGTTGAGAGAGGGTTTTGCTTTTTAGGGTTCAAATCAAAAGTTAGAGATAGACAAGTCTTCTCTTCCTGACTTTGTCACACTGGTATATTGCTTTTCCTACTCTTGGAATACGTGTGATGGAGGAGACAAAAAGAAAAAAAAACATTAGCTCTATCCTTTTTTTTATTCTTTTTAATTGGTTCATCTTAGATTTTTTCTTCCTTATCTTCTCTTTTGTTGTTTTATGACAAAGTTTGGTGTTGGTCTTTTCATGGATACGAGGAATAATATACTGATCCTATGATCATCTGCATGATGTCATGATCTGGACCCTTCATTTAGTGGGCTTTGTTATGAAAATTACACTTAAAATTAAGCATCGTAATTGTCCTTTTGTCGGCTTGCAAATGAATGGTTAAGAAAAGATAAGAGGATTTTTTTTTTTTTTTTTTTTTGGTGAGGTAGGGTGTCCCCACCCCCCTTTGGAAGTAGGACTATTCCCTACGGATGCACGCAATAGCCCATAAACCACGCGCATCGGCTAAGCCCAGGTGGGATTCGATCACACGTCTCCAGGGAGTATAAGCAGTGATTTTCATGTCGTTCTCTAATCTAATGGTTAGAAATGTTCGAATAGAGTAAATTTTAGGCCATTCTATGATCAAATCAATGGTTAGAAATGTTGGAATTGAGTGATTTTCATGTCATGTAATGGAGAAGATAGGTGAGTCTAGGTTAGTTAGGTTGGTCGTGGTCCCTTTTCTTTTCCCTTTTCGATTTAGAAAAATCTCTTTTTGTCATTCACAAAGAAAGTCAAGTATTTGAATCATTTAATATAAAGCATGCTTTGGTCAATTGAAATGACAAAATAATGCGGTAGATTAAACAACTTTTTTCTATGTTGAAATCTTTAAAAATCAATAACTTCTAGCTTATAGATTTTGATGGGAAATAAACACAAAGTCTTGGATATCCTCTCTCATTCACTAACTTAACATAATTTCTAAAACTTCAAATAATTTATTTTTCAGAAGGAAAGCAGAAGAGGGTGTTTTTTCAATAATGATACAGCTTGAAAGCTTCTGTCTTCAGATCTTTTCTATTAAATAAATAAACTGGTCAAACTTTGACATGCCTTGTTCTTTGATCAATTGCCTAACAAAAAATTGTCAACTGAAGTGAATTGCATGCATTGGATCATCTATTAAAATTTTCTATTCATGCATATAGTCACGCTAACGAATTACATATGGAACCCTACCCTAATTTGTTGTAGATTGAACCTAATAGAATATTAGGCTATGAGCGTGTTCGGCAAGGCTTCTAATTCTCGCCCAATTAAACGGGTGGAAATGGATTGATGAGAAACTTCAGAAGCGACTCTGACTCGCTCCAAAGAATCTCAATTTTTAGTCGGAAAAGGTGAAAATTGCAAATCGGACTTAGCAGGTCGAATAACCAAACGAGATTTTTTAAATCTCTTTGCTTTCCTCATTCTCCACAACTAAAAAGGGGGAAGAATCCTGTAAATTAATGGTTGTAGAGCACACCCTATGCTACCGAATATTGGATTCTTCACTATTGTCACTTTTTTTTTTGGTGGGCAAGTTGGGATTGAACCTGCGACCCCAACATTGAGAAAGGTTGAGAAACAAAGCCTCAATCATCGAGCTACATGGCCCATGAATTCTCTAAGCCAGGTAGAGTCAGTCCAAGCAGGCAATAGAGAATGCAGGCTTATTGTGTCTGTGGCATTCTGGGTCAAAATGATTTTGCCTAATTTTTACATAAAATCAAGGAGGAATAAACAAAATGAAGTAATACTTTGATACTTTTCTCAAAGAAAAGTATGTGTGTATAATAAAGTAGAGGCGAAGAATACTTGTTCAATGATCCACACCATTTACCCACTGTCGCACGATAGGTAGGAATGTCCCCCAAAATGAAAAATCTCCCCTTCCAAGACAATTCTAACCATCCCGGCCGATAAGTTGATGGTTAGGATGATCCAACCAAAAGGGGAGAAGTTAGAGACATGGCTCATTCAAAATGGAGACAAAGCCAAACAAATGAAGTGTTCCTTTTGACTGCCTTTAATTAACAACGTATGACTCATAATGGATGACTAAGTTCATTGCAGCATCCTGGAAGGGAGCATTTGGACCACTAAATTTGTCCTCATGTTATTTTACTTAGGTAATGTTTTGCAACCTTGAAATATATTTCATGGAATATTTGTGGGGCCATTTATGAGAGAGATGTTGGGCGAAGAGGGAGAATTTTAAGAGGGTGAGAATGAGGGGAGCATGAAAAACTCCTAAAAATCAGGAAAACAAAAAACCAATAATTTTTCACTATTTTTTAAGAATTTGTGTTGTTCTCTTCACCGCCCTTCTCGCACAATTGAGCTCATGAATATTCCATTGCAAGGTAAAAAGAAAACTTTCTCTTTGTTGTTAACACCACAATTTTTTTCCCTTTTTTTTATTAAACAAGGAATTTATCTAGGAAAGGGGGGCGGCACTTCAATTTTTATTGATAAAAATACAAGAAGCATAAGAGGACATACTCCCTTGCCTCTAAAACCCAACCAAAATACTAAAGAAATCCACAATAACCTCTTTCTTGTTAACCTCAATCACATCTCTTCCTTTTCAATCACATCCATTCTTTTATTATTACTTCTTGCAAAACCAAATTCAACTACTATGTAGGGATTTTGTTACGGTTTTGTAAATGTGAACCACTTTTTAGATATTGTTAGGATTTTGCAAAACCAATTTCAACCACTATTTAGGGTTCTGTTAGGGTTTTTCTGTGTTTGAGAACCCTAGTGGTTTAGAGTGTTCAAATAGAGATTGAAAGTTCCTAAATAGTGGTTCAATTTATAAAATAGTGGTAGGACAAGTGATCCTACTCGGTCGAGCAGATAAGCTTATCTACTTGGTAGGATTAAAAACAGTGCAGGCCCACATTGTTTGGGTGATCCAAACCATTCATTTGAAAGGCCCTTACCTAGATACGGTGTCTACAAAAAATCAGATCCATAGGATCATCTTAACCCATTCAAAATAGAGGGAAAATGAAAAAAATGGACAGACATTGTTTGTCACAAATCTGAGCATTGTTTCCCTCCACTTTTGGATGGGTTAGGATGATCCCATGGGGCTGATTTTTTGTTGACACCCTATCTACTTGGTAGGATTAAAAACAGTGCAGGCCCACATTGTTTGGGTGATCCAAACCATTCATTTGAAAGGCCCTTACCTAGATACGGTGTCTACAAAAAATCAGATCCATAGGATCATCTTAACCGATTCAAAATAGAGGGGAAATGAAAAAAATGGACAGACATTGTTTGTCACAAATCTGAGCATTGTTTCCCTCCACTTTTGGATGGGTTAGGATGATCCTATGGGGCTGATTTTTTGTTGACACCCTATCTACTTGGTAGGATTAAAAACAGTGCAGGCCCACATTGTTTGGGTGATCCAAACCATTCATTTGAAAGGCCCTTACCTAGATACGGTGTCTACAAAAAATCAGATCCATAGGATCATCTTAACCCATCCAAAATAGAGGGGAAATGAAAAAAATGGACAGACATTGTTTGTCACAAATCTGAGCATTGTTTCCCTCCACTTTTGGATGGGTTAGGATGATCCTATGGGGCTGATTTTTTGTTGACACCCTATCTAGGTAAGGACCTTTCAAATGAATGGTTTGGATCACCCAAAAAATGTGGGCCCCAACTGTTTTTAGCCAACCGAGTAGATAAGCTTATCTACTCGACCGAATATGCTCACTTTTCCCAATAGTGGTTTATAGTGATGAAATAGTAGTTTCCAGGGAGGAGTTAGTGGTTGAAAAAGGTATGAGGTAAAAGGTTGAACATGAAAGCTGAAAAAGGAAAGGGAAATTCTAATTATAGAATTCAACCACATTCCAAACAATAATTACAGAGTTCATGACCTATTTCGACCACTATAGACACACACTTTGAACCAATTTCAACCAATAATTCAAAATTTCAACCACTAACTCCTCAGTGGAAACCACTATTTCAACACTATAGACCACTATTGGGAAAAGTGAGCGTCCTCGGTCGAGTAGATAAGCTTATCTACTCGATCGGCTAAAAACAGTGGGGGCCCACATTTTTTGGGTGATCCAAACCATTCATTTGAAATGTCCTTACCTAGATAAGGTGTCCACAAAAAATCAGCCTCATAGGATCATCCTAACCCATCCAAAAGTGTCTGTCCATTTTTTTCATTTTTTTCCTCCATTTTTGGATGAGTTAAGATGATCATATGGATCTGATTTTTTGTGGACTTGGTTTGGATCACCCAAACAATGTGGGCCCACACTGTTTTTAACCCGACCAAGTAGATAAGCTTATCTACTCGACCGAGTAGGATCACTTTCACGACCACTATTTTATAAATTGAACCACTATTTAGGAAGTTTCAACCTCTATTTGAACACTCTAAACCACTAGGGTTCTCAAACACAGAAAAATCCTAACAGAACCCTAAATAGTAGTTGAAATTGGTTTTGCAAAACCATAATAAGATCCTAAAAAGTGGTTCACATTTGCAAAACCGTAACAAAATCCCTACATAGTAGTTAAAATTGGTTTTGCAAAACCCAAAAAAAAACACCCCTTAATAGCTATTGAAATTTGTTTTGCAAAAAGTAATAATAAAATAATGGATGTGATTGAGAAGGAAGAGAGAGGTAAGTTCAAAAAGTAATAATAAAATAATAGATGTGATTGAAAAAAAGTGAAAAGCATTTTTGTCCTCCAAAATCTATGAACAGTGAAAAGTACTTCATTTTGGTCATTTTCAACTTCCCACTGCCTTTTCAATAATAGTCCAAAAATGGCTTTTTTTTTTGTCATTTCTCATATAATATAGTATAATTATCTAACTCGAAGATTAGAAATACAAACTAAACACATCTAACAGTACCTCTAGTCTCTTGGGAGATCCTACCAATTTAAAAAAGTAGCACCTCTAGTGTCTTTTGGGAGATCCAACTGTTCTAAAAGTCTACTAGAACAAGCATGATTGAACAACACTCTCTAACCTTTTTTTTTTCCAGAAGTGGTGACACCACTCTCTAAATATGGAAACTTTCTACCTCTATCTAAACGACCATACGCATCTGTTCAAGATCTAGACAGTTCATTAAGATGAATCCCACTACAAATTGTAATGATTAACGGCCATCAATTGAATGATCAGATTATCTAATTGGCACATCCATAGCAGGACCCACCAAATGAATGGCTCATATCTAAACAGCCATAACTCAACAGCCCACCAAAAAAAGGAGTATTGAATCAATGACCTCAGTGGTCATCACCATCACGGGAAAAACTCAAATTCAACACCAAAAAGACTTTCCCATCATATTAGGGAGATGATATCAGCACTCCCTTGTATGATAATGATAATCTTTAACACTTCTCTGGGTAGATGTCTGGAAATAGGAACACCCTCTAACAGTAAAGAGTAACAGCCAAATTCAGAAGAGTAAAATAAATGACTGACACTACTAAAAGTAACGGAGTGTCAATATCATACCCAGACTATAATAGTATGGGGGCCAATTAACAGACGGATACAGATAGGACCAACCCAAACAATCAATAGTGGTCCCACATGGGGACTTGTGTAAAGGGAATTATATGTGGCAGACCGTGAAATCACAAGGGCAGAGAGAGAAAACCTGTCACCTTGATTTTAGATCCAAAGAAAAGTAAAAAAGATCGAAGGAGGGGGTGTTTTCTCTCTCCGACCTCCTTTACAAGTAAAGGTCGGCCACCATATAAAATCTCCTTGTGTATATAACCATGACAATTGATCTGGTGGATTACAAAAAAAAAAACAGTTTAGCTTTTTGTGGCATTAACCATAAAACAGACATAATAGATAAAGGGTTAGGATCGTCAGATCAAAGTGAGGTAAAAGCAATGGACCAGATTTGGTTTTGGCGATCGGATCAATGGACCCGGAAAGTCTGTTGGGGAAAAGCCTACCAGCCATCTTCTTCATTGCATTTTTCCATATAACATGATCAATGCTGACAAACAGCTTTTGGGTCTCACCCAGTGATGTGTAAGCGCAATCGAGATCAACACCGTTGATCTCACAGAACATCCAAGATGAGTAAGATTCCTGGACAACAACAATCGACAGTTTAGCTTTTCTGATGAAACCCAAGATGAGGCTTGATGAATCAAGGGCCTAGAAACAACCAAACAAGGTGATCTCAACGACATTTGGCTGGACATGTGGCCTCAAATCGAAACAACGGATCTGATCACAGACATGTGGCAGAAGAGGGGCTAAATAAGTGCCTTTTAGCATTTTCCTAATTATATACCATTGCTACTAGTAATGGTAAGGTGCTTTCTTTTTCTTCACTAATGAAAAAAACAACTAGTCTGTATTCTAAGTAAACTAGTTCCATGATGATAGACTTGTTAGTGTGTGAAGATGTCATGCATCCCCTTATTTGATCATAATCTTGTGTCTTTTGCACTTGTAAGCATTGTCAAATCCCATTGAATTTGCAATCCTCTTCACCTCTATAGATCTCAAGTTTTGATAGTCAAAGATCACAAGGATTCTTTTAAAATATGAACTTGACTTAGGATGACTAAAAAGACACCTAATCACAGATGAACAGACACCCACCACGGACTAATTAAGATGCAAAATGTTTTAATAAGAAATCAAAGAGTTGACCTATCGTGCTCGTTGCTACGTCGCACTCGTTTTGAACCATATATATTCAGCAAGATATTGATCGTTTTTAATTAGAAAGAGACGAGTATTAGGTAGGCTGTTAGGGATGCAACTCGATCAACTTCTGAGAATTCCGGTTGATTTTTTCCAAAATCAGATCTGTTTTAGGTTGAACTCAAATCATTTTTAGCCAACTCTCTCTGTTACATGACTACAGGGGTATGAGTGTCGGAATCAGATATGAGTGCGAGTGTGAAGTTCAGGTGAACTCAAAATAACAAAAGGATTCCTAGATTCGGCAATATACTTTAATCAATTCTAAAATGTAATACTTTTATCCAATAATATGATTATAACAGGTAATATATTGGGAGTTGTAATTACATAAATATAATGTGAGGAACGATAGATGCAAGGGCCCTTTTTATGCAACGGCTCTGCGGCCCTTGAATAGATCCACATCATTTTTAAAATCGGTTGAGAAACTGAATTTAGTTGCACTTAATGACATGGATCTATTCAAGGGCCCTTCTTTAGCACTTGCTAAAGACGGCCCTTGCATCTATCATTCCTCATATAATGTCTTATTTTCATAGAGAAAACTTACTATTAGGATAGATAAAACTAAAAGCATGCCGTAAATGTATATTTCTGCTAGTATTAGTAAGAAAAATAAATAAATAAATAAAAGATATCTAGAAGTGTTTTATTTCCAAAGAGAACTTAAAAACATGCGGTAACTGTATATTTGCCGTAACTGGGGGCTTTTATATAAATTTTATGAACTGTTTCGTTTAGAAAATTATGGGCCACGTCCTGTGAGTAATGATATTTGATCGAAACTGCAATTATGAGTGGAATTAACTTATTTTTAGATATGGGCTTTAACACTTATATGTGTGATTTCAAATGCTTTTAATCATCTCTCGTTTCAGGAAATATTTGGCAAAGTAAACCCTTTTTACACACAAATGAGAACATACATCTATGCATCTAATTATGAGAAACAGTTATAATCTTAGATATTCAGTACTTCCATTTTAGAAATCTCCTTCAATACTCACATCTGTTGCTTGCTTCCATTCAAGCTCAACTTCTCCTCAACGGGGGAGAGACAAATTTAATGGATGTTACAGTGTTTTGGGGATGAATCGATCAGTGGGTTTGTTGGCATTTGACAGATACAAAGAAGTTTAACTCAGTTATTTTACAAGAGATGGATAGATGCAAAAATGAGAATGAGTAAGGGTGCAGGTAGTTCTTAGCCATTGGGATTGAAATATTGCTGTGGCATTTACAATAAGATTGATAGAAAAGGGCATGCCAATATGGCTAGCTAGGAAGTTACAGCAAAGTTATATTAGATACCTCTTATCACGACTTATTGTGAGTCTCCTCCAAGATCCTTTCAGTGGAAGCACCCGTCGAGAATCCTAACTTAAGCATGAGCTCCTCCAAGCGTTTCATATCAGTCAGGTAAAGATATCCAACCTATAAAAAGAAAGATAATTAGATAACTCTACCAAGCACAGCAATAATTATTATATTGATCTGCTAACTTTCAACTGTAATTGAATGTGAAATTCCGGAGAACACAATTTTATGTTGAGGAACAGAGTTTTTCAAGTCCAGCAATGGGATGAGGCAAGAGATGTTTATGTAACTCCTTGAAATGAGATGTCAGATTTTGAAAACTTATAATTAAAGAATGGAATGGTGAAAGCTTATAAGTAACAAATCAGGTTGTGAAAAGGGAACTTGGTGGAACAGCAGGCTACCACAAAGAAAAGAGCAATAGCATTCTTCATTTATCTGTGAAAAGTTTAAGAAATATAAAAAACATTTGCCGCCCTTGTATCATCAATCCTATTAAGTATGAATTGATGAACACATCAAATTAGGTGGAGCCCCTTGGAAGAGAAAAACAAAATGCATGGTCATGAAAGCTCTTAAGCGATTTATTTCTTAAGGTTTCCAAAGGCTTGGATTAAGAAACATACTAGCGTTTCAAGTGATGATGCTCTATTGTAGACTGCTACACCAGCACGCTTTGTAGTGCGTGTTTTGTTCGATCCAATATTTTTTCCCCACCGAAGAATCTCCCTGCACCAAATATTGGAGGAAGTCGTGATTAAGTCATGAAATATATGCTAATAGAGCAAAAGGAAGCTGATATCTACGAGCACATTATGACCTTTAGCTTTTAAGGCAATATTCAGCAACTGAGCAAGTTTAACTCAAGACAGTGAGCCCATCTACGACTACATGCACGAGCCCCAACATGCACCAAGGAACAGAGCATTTCCAAACAAGCAAGAGTGCCCATCTAAATAAAAATGACAGATTTGGAACCCGAAATAATGCATACTAATAATGTGTTTCATTGTTATTAACGTTACTCTGCCTTTCAAATTCTCAAACAAAGCAAAAAAAGAGCATTGATTTCGCACCATAGAAGAATGAGAGGAGGCTTTTAACTAAAATAAAAGAAAAATGCCATTAGCAATGCGCTTAAACTCTAGCGAAAAGAGGCCATAAAGAAGTAAATTGCCAATATTACACGGTCACTTTTGACATAAGATGGTGGTTGTCGGGCATTGGCATTCATGAACTTAGAAGACTATCTACAAAAATAAATGAGAAAGATGGTTGTATACTTGTGGGGAGAAAGAAAAGGATGGGATGGGAATAAGAAAGTGTCAAAGAGAGACAAAGCCATGGAGAGTAAAATCCACTTTCCCTTCACATACTCAGCGGTGACTAAACCCTTGAAATACTACCTCAAGGATCTTTTGATCGTTGCAGCAGTAGAGTAGGTAACCTAACCTACTCAAAATAAGCCTATTTTCCTCTCACTCCTCTTCAGGCATCTGAAGAACTCTGGCATTAACTTGCCCAGCGTTGTCATCTTCTTCCCTCTTCCTCCACAACTCTCATTTCTCCCCTTCCTCTCATTCTTGAGAAAAGAGGCTAAGATACGCCTGAAAAGTCACCAAATGAGAAGTCGCATGTCCATCAAAACAGAGGGCATGAATACCAGCTCCCTCCTAATCAAAATAAAGCGAAATAAAATTTTAGCAATCAATTCTTGAAATCATGAGGATGTTAACCACACAATAAGAGCAGGTTGGTTGAAGTGGAAGCATGCTTTAGGAGTTTTGTACAACCATAAAAGACCTACCAAAGTTGAAGGGAAAGTTTTATAAGACAGCTGTGAGGCTAGCCATGCTGTACGGCTCAGAATGTTGGGCCACCAAGAAGCAACATGCTCATAAGATGAGTATAGCGGAGATGCGAATGCTTAGATGGATGTGCGGACACACAAGCTTAGATCGAATTAAAAATGAACACATCCGTAAAAAGGTGGGAGTGGCACCAATTGAGGAGAAGATGAGAGGGCACCGCTTAAGATGGTTTGGGCATATCCAATGTAGGCCTGTGAATGCTACAGTGAGAAAATAGGAAAGGTTGGGCTCTGTAAGCAAGACCAACATTGAACGAAATTCAAAAAACATGACTTGAAAATCATAATCCTAATAAAATCAGAGTTCCTTGTGATCGTTAGATGAAGCAGCATTTATGCATGTATTACTACCCTATAGAATATTACAATCATCATTTATGCATGTAAGATGCCAGAGTTACCATATGAATATTACAATCACTTGAAAGTTCTAAAATCAGAGTTCCTTGTGGTCATTAGATGAAGCATCATTTATGCATGTATTACAGCCTTGTAGAACTTTCACAAAGATCTCAAAGAGAACTTTTAAAATGCTTGAGGGACACTGGTAGAAAGATAATACATGGACGAGCCAAAATCTTGAACTAACCTTTCTTCCTTTGACAAGTAGTCTTCATCAAGAAGTTTCCTGAGCAATGCATCCTAAAACACAAAACACACGAGATAAGCTTTAAGAATCCTATGCATTTTTTACTATTTATGCAACTCTTTAACAAGTACTAGATACTTCAAATAAGACTAGACTCTTATCCAAACTTTTAAAACTGAAACCAAAAAATATCCATAGGAATTTTCTCAAGCAAGACAACAATGGGACGAGAAAAGATGAAATTAGATAGCCCGAAGTGACTATATATGTTGATTTATTCCATCAAAATGATATTATATGTATGTACGTATGTATGCTGCATGTATATATGTATATATATCCATGCGTGTAATGATAAATGTGTCCCCTATTTAACCATGAGCCAACCCCTTGTAGAGGTTTCATAACTGCTGAACCTTTTTGTCTTTAGTCATAAAACCACTCAAAGGGGATGTTACCATCTACATGCGCGCGAGCGCGTGGTGGTCATGGTCGTGGGTGGGTGGGGGTGCTAGTATTTCCACCCTTAAAATTAGGACTGCCACACATGACAAGAGAAGCTCACATGGGAGGAATTATCTAAGTTTCATGGGTGGAAAAACAGACATTTGCACACACATGCACGGCACATAACTCTATAATGATGCAAAAAAATGGAAGAGGAACGAGGACATGGCAAGACCCTGAATTTGGTTAGGTGACTCAGGCGCAACATTCAATCTTCCCTGAAAGATGTCAAGAACTGGCAATTCAGCAACAGAACTTACTCATCACCTCCACATTCCTAGACAAGTGATAGAATGGAATTAGTTGACTGTAAATGGCAGAGGGGAGTCGCCACCCAAGTTTCTCAACTCAACTAAGCATTTGTCCCAAACTAGTTGGGGTCGGCTTCGCCACCCAAGTTTCTATGGACATAAAATCCAAGAAAAGCACAAACAATTAGTTGATTTTAAATGATAGAGGGGGAGTCACCACCCTAGTTTTTACACACCAAAAGTCCAAGAAAAATAGAAACCTAACAACAAAAATATCTTTGGATCAAACCAAAGTCCAGGTAAGATCCTGGACACAGGGTTTTTCTTTTCATAAACGAACAAGAGGAAAGGCTTTCCCAATATAGAGTACAGATCCAATACCACGTATGCAAGAGTGTCGGCTACCACATTAGTAGCATAAAATAAGGCTAAAGGAAACCACCAGTCCAGTGAACAAATCTCAAATCTCATCGATGATGTATGTACAATGATCTGACCAAATAAAGATTAACAGAGTACCTTTGACCTTTCAAAGAGCGCTCAAACCTCAAGTTCACTTAAGTAGTGGACTCCAATGGGCCCAAAAGAAGCTCAATTGACTTCCAATTTAAAATCTTTAAATACCCATCCAACACTAGCCAACCGCATGTTCCCACTTGAAATCTCATCAAAGTCATGGGTATGCTTCCCATGACATGAGTTCAAATCCCCCCGGGCTTACCCTCCGCCCATGGTTTAAGGGTGATTGCGCGCATCCATAGGGAATAGTCCCGCCCTAAAAATTGGGGTGGGGATACCCTATGTCATCAAAGAAAAAAAATCGAAGTCAAGTTTGAGCAAACCAAGTTGGGTTCCTTTTCTTTCTGCAACTACTATTTTTGCTATCCCTCCTTTGGCTGCCAATTTCCAATAGTAACAAATCTTGAAAATTTAAGCCCCGATACCCCTTACTAATAAAATCCTAATGAATAAAAAAGATCCTGATTTTCTCTAATGACTTCAACATGGATGTAACTTCATCTCCAAAAATTCTTCCATTCCTCTCTCATCTAAATAACCCACATGACAGTGTACGAAAATTACTGAATAGACCACCCGACCAAACCAACAGATTAAGTACAATATCTAGGAAACAATAGCATACTAAAAGGATTTAGGGTGAAACTCCGCATTGTCTATCCATCGAATATTGAAATGAAAGGAGATCAAGCTCTCTTATGCCTCTCGGCTCTTCATGTGCATGCTTGCGAATCGGATCTCGCTCTTCATGTGCATGCTTGCGAATCGGATCTTCCCATTTTTTAGATGATCATGATTGTGAGTCATATCCACAAAAGCTATCCAAAAAAAGGTCTCCAACCTTGGAGATAAGGGAGCCCCACACGGCCACACCTTGGCACAAGCTAGCTTACCCTAAACCAAAGAAAGATCAAGGACTTTAAAGAGACTGTACCTTGAGATTCCCACAACCAAACCCTTCTATCTATACAACCTACCTATGGATATACGCCTCTACCAACTTACCACGTAGGTTTGATAGACAATTTACCTTCCCATACTAAGTTTCTTCCAAAAACTAGTTTCCAAAGTCCAACTACTTTTTTTTTCTGATAGGTAAGCTGGGATCGAACCTACGACTTCAAGGTTGAGAACCAAAGCCTCAACCATTGAGCTACAAGCTCAACCCTCTTCCAGAAACAAAGCCCAACTACTTTACTCCTCTCTCACTTATAACACCACCACCCCCCACCCCCAAGAAAAAAAAAAAAACTTACTACTAAACATCTAGGGCTTGGATGCCTACTGCCTTTCTCCATCTTTCCGTCCTTAATAATTAATACTCATGCCCTATAGGGATAATCGTATCAATAGAAGTAAGCATTGTCAGAGAGAAATTGACTTAGGCATCTTAACAACAATTGCGATGACTAGAGGTATACAAATCCTCCTTGGCTTGACAAGTGAGTAATGTTTACATAGTTACAACTTAAAAATCCTGAAGCTAAAGAGGAAGAAAAGCAAGGTGGCAAGATCATTTTTCAATTAACACCTACTGCCAAAGGTATAACTTTTCATATTCCAAGATGTGGAGATGAATATTATAGGCAGAAGACAGAGACAATATCATGATGACCACGAACAAGAAAATATGGCAAAAAGATATATATCTATATACTATATAGGAGAAGAGAAAAGAAGAGAATTTTTTGAATTTTTGGAAAATTCTATGAGAATTACAAATCACTTTTTTTGACTTTTTTTAACAAATGCACCCATTCAACTCACATATTTTCAATCCTACCCCCTCCTTTATGCTTTTTAACAAATGCACCCATTAAAGCCACATAATTTCAATCTTACCCCCTCCTTTATGGTTTTTTAATAAAAAATCTATAGAGGTGATCTTAACCGTCCGATTTAAGAGGAATTATGGAAACCTCTATAGATTGGATGGCTAGGATCAGCCTATGGAAATGATTTTTGGGGCACAACCTATTTATGTTGTGTTCCATCACATGGACGGTTTGGATCAACCTATGACGTGGTCCGTACAGTTCTTTGTCGGCCCGTGCATCGCACGGGGTTTTTTACTAGTGTGTATATATATATAAGGCAAGGGCCATAATTTAGGTGCATTGACAATGTATAATAAGTTTTTTGCAAGACTGCAACCAATTCAATAATAAGTTGAAATAATGCAATCATAATCAGCAAAAACCAGTGCAGAAAACCAAAAAGATTGTTTCTGTCACATTGATAACTCAAACATCATTTAGCATAAGGAAGTGTACATGCCTGTGCTTCGCAACGTACTATTGCCATTACACGGGCATTGTATTCATCAATACTTTGCGTAGGAAACAGAAAGTGCCTACGAGCATATAACTGCATATTTTGACAAGGCATGGAAGTTAAAATCAAGCTAAAGAAACTAATTGTTCAATTCAGCATCGTGAAAAGAATAATATAAAAATAAATGTATCATCCATGAAAGAGATGCTTGTTAAAATATTTCGGGGCCGTTTGGATACACGGATTTTAGAATCCTGGATTTCCTCAAAATTGTAGTTGGGAGACAAGAGAAGAAAGAGAGTAGCCGTTGTTTTCTGATTTCCAGCCCTTCTTTCAGACAGCAAGAGAGCTGGCGATCGTCCCATGTTTCCAGGTTTTAGAAATCGCAGGATGCAGGAGAGATTTTTAAAACCTGTTTTTCTTACTTAAAATCCAAGAAACGCTGCAAGGACAGCATACCAGCAGCTTGGTCAAGACCCTCTTTTACACTATTTTCAAACTAAAACCTGCATTCTAAAATCCGCGTATCCAGACGGCCCCTAGTATTACTGCACAGTATAAACAGGGGGGCAGATATCCGCATGATCATGCTTTGATAATGGGGTGAATATCCTTGTTGTACACTTCTCTAGCTGGCTTCTGCGAGCTTCGCCCCATTATCAAAACATGGCCGTGTAGATATCAGTTCCCTGTAAATATCATCAGCTATTCAGCTGTACAAGGTAGTCTTTTGTTTTTCCGTATCAGGTAGTTACCGCCTCTTTAATCCTGTAATTGAATTACAAGTATATATTTTTCTTTGGTAGTTGGTGAGAATCACATTTCTCATCATTCAACAACTTCACAATTATCCACCTCACAGGATTAAAAGAGCATTAAAAATCCTCAACTTAAACATGGTTCTGAATCAAATTAAAATTACTCAAATTGGCAAAAGCAATTTACAATGCAATTGCCTTATATATTCCATTGTGCTCCAATCCTCAAGAACGAGTTCCAGAAAAGAGTTAGTATACATTCTAAGCACCAGTTCAAGCACAAAAATAATGACCATCAAACAACATGCAATGTTGCCATCGATATAAAATATTTAGCCTAGCTAAAAGTACCTTGCATATAAATAATTTTATTGAAAAATAAAATGAGAAATACATTATGAATAATGCAATACACATGTTTTACCTCATAAATGCAATCTCCCATATAAGCTAAGGATGCTGCGTTGTATACCGATCGTGGGTTTTTCACTTTGGGAGCAACAGGCACCCATGTCTCATAACCCAGATATAGTTCCTCCATTTTTCCTATTTATAAGGAATATAAGATTATATAAGATTATAGAGACATTGAAGTACGAAAATCAGTAAAATGGCCAAAGAAAGAAAGGAAATACCAAGCTCAGGTGTTACTAAGAATGTAAAATTACCAAAAATAAAACGCAACCCAGTTGCAGAAAAGAAAATGGACAGAAGAATAAGAAGAAGAGAGGGATTGATTGCCTTGTTTAAGGGTTCTGTTCATGTTGAAGAGCTCTGAAACATCCAAATCCTTCTTGAGGGATTTGGTGGTGGAGGGACTAACTGATTTGGGGATCTTCTTAGGGGGGTTCGGATTGACAATGGGAATTGGATTGGGGTCGATGTTCCATGAAGCTCTCAACCTCATGGAAGCAAACGCGGCAACAGCCATTTTGGCTTAGAAAGATGACTCAGGATTAGATTCTCTGTTTATAAAGGACCCACGATAAATAAATAGGATATATCTATGTGATGATTTGGGCCGTTGATCCGGTGGGCCACACATCCACGAGAATGCATTGCTTGTGGGTCCCACCCACACTAAATAGACTATCCCAACCCCTGTCAATATGTTGCATTTTACGGGAGATTTTATTTTTATATGGTGCCCGGCCGTATATTTAATTCAACAGTAGACCACTTTTTAAGGTTCTGCTGTTGGATCAAATATCAAGGGTGGTACTTTTATCGTACCATCTACGCTTGACTTCATGGTTAGGCACCGTATGATTTTGATCTAGTGGTGGCCCACCATAAACAGATCTTCGGGTGCAGCACATTTTGGCATAAGTTGCAGAACTAGTTATTTTAGATCTTTGTCATCGAGGGAGGAGATTGAGGTTTTTAGGACCTAAGTGGGGTCCTGCCTGTGTTTGTGACTAGGTGGGAGCCAACCTAGTATGGGACAATTTTAAATGGCCTAGCCTAACAAGTTTCATCAGCTTTGGAGCTTCAGAATAGGTTAGTTACCTAACAGTTGGTATCACAGTGAAAGCCACCACAGAGTAAGCCAAGGACGCGGAGGCGCGGTAGAATGTTAGGATTCTAAATGGGGGCCTTCCTGGGTATGGGACCCAGCCTCATAGCAAACATGTCTAAAGGGCCTAGCCTAACGAGTTTCATAAGCTCTGGAACTTTTGGCGTATCAGTTAGGTACCTAGGAGACATCCCTCTATCGTAGATCCAAACCATTTATCTGGCCATGCTCGAAAGTTGCACTCATGGAATGAACCTAATCTTCCTATTGTTGGAGAGCAAAACGATGGCGTATGCAACAGTGTATGGTTATTAAATGAAAATCTTAAAAACAACAAGAAAGTGACATTTCTCTCCTGAAAAAAGAGGGAGTTCAAAATGGGTTTTGCAAAATCAGCTAGATACTCTGATAGACAAAATATATAAATAAAGGAATATTGAGGCAATTTCGCAAAAAGCCGCTCACTTTTTCAGGGTAGAACAGCCACCTCAGATGAATTAAATGAATAAGACAAATTCTGCTTCGAGGTGATTGTTCTCTCCTGAAAAACTAAGCCGCTAAATGGCTTTTTGGGTAATTGCCTAGACATTTCCATAAATAATTAATTCAGTTATGGAGGATGAGGTCCTCTGCTGGCGAGGGAGCTTGGCATTGGTATAAAAAATGAATTAATATTTTTTTCTGAATGGTAAAAATATTTGAATTATTATACACAAGAAATCTCTGTTTGAACAATTGGGTGATTGGAGGAAATGTCCCAAATTTCCATTAGACTTGAAAAAAGCCCAAACAGTGGTTGAAAGCTGATAAAAACTGATGAATAGTCCCACTTTAACCAAGGAGTTTTTCAGTTTCTCAATTTTAGTGGAAAATTTTGAAAGGCCACCAAACTAGTTTCCATCAATTATCATTCCTTAATCTACTACAAATAGATATCATTTGCTTAAGTAATCATTAAACTCTGTCTTCGCAAGCGTATGAAGAGGTCAGAATGAAAACTTACACTTAAAGAGCAATAGTCAAGATGACCAATAATATTAACTATATCAGCTTAAGGATTTAACATATTTAACAAGTAGTAAGCTTTCCTTTTGTGTTTCCCATTCCAATCATCAGATAGAATGTGTGTTCCCCATCATTGCAAAAAAAAAAACTATCCTTTATTGTTTACTGAAAATCAACAATACTGGCAGCATCTTAACTAGAAAGATGACCAGATGACTCTTGTAATGAAAGTCAGCTCAAGTCATCCAAACGCGTCTCGATTCAAATTTGTTACGAAGTCATATATTTTTCAATTTTGCAATCAATATTTTCTGCCAGTAGATCTTAACAAGCATATGGAAGGAAATGCCCAATAATATTGTAATTTTCTTTTTTTCGAAATGACTAGTGTTGTAATTTGCATCGAGTAGAGAATCACCCTCGATCCAAATCTTAGAAATCTATGTAGCAGTTACAAGTTGAACTGACATTATCACTCTAATGATTTAAATCTGGATTTTGCAGTCACAGATATTTAGTGTATATTCATTTTTAATGAACAGAAGAAAGAAAAGCTTAACTGAAGAAGTAAGCAAATTGTCAAACATTTGGGAAAGGAGGGGTAAGTTACTTGATCAAATTAAAATGAGAGAATTGAGTTCGATCTCTAAATCAATTTATGACTCTAGTTAGGGAAGAGAACATTGGATATTCTCAATTTGAATTAAAATGGAATTTCAATTAGGATCTTCTATGCAGCTATTCCGACACTATAATTAGTATTCCATATTAGTGAAACTACAAGAAGGCAAAGATATTGAACAGATACTTGGCAATAGGCAGAGGTAAGAATAAGGATCCTTTCAGATATTCTACAAAAATATCAGCGAATTTTAAACATTTTATTTCCTGATTAAACAATCTACCCCTTGACAAAGATCTATTATAATTGAAGACCAGCTGCACCGTGAAGTCCTCAAATGATTTCTAATTGTAAGCATGCACTTATAAGAGAATTAAATAATTATATTTATTTCGGTGCCATCATTTCATCTCAAACTTGGTATTTATTTACTTGTCAAAAGAATATTTACAGTTAAAAGTTCTTGAAACTCAGGATGGCATTTACAACAGTAGCCAGAGTAATCCAATCCTGCAAGGGTAGTTCACTTGCACGTTTTGGGCTAAGAAAATTTAGTTAATTCAGAAAAATAATATACAATGAAGGAAAAATCATTAACTTCTTTCTTCAGTGGGAAAGTGGTAAACTAACCCACAACCTTACATACGACATTTAGATCAATGATCACTAATGGCAGGAGGGTCAACCAGTATGGTTCGTGCTTCTGCCAATTATAGTTTCAACCTCCATCTCTCACATGCTTTACCTGCCAAATGAGGAAACATAAAAATGTAAAAAACATCAATATCTGTATCACAACTAAGGCACCATTCCTCTCGCCAAACAAATGAAAAATGGCCCTTCACGACAATGTCTTGAGGTCAAGTCTCTTAACTAACAATGGTGTACATGAGTTCTACGCCCCTATATGTACCTTGCCAATTGAAAGAGAGGTTTGCCATTTCACATTGTAATGGAGCATGTGGTTCTTGGATAAAGTAACCTCTGATGGAGCCGAGATTACTACCAAAAAATTAAATTATGAAATAAACAAGTCGTGAAGGAGCTATATAAGGACCTGTTATTTCGTGGTCTGTTGCTGAGAAATAGAGTTCCACATGCCACTATGACCACGACACGTATAACCTGTAACAAAAATTATTATAGACAAATTTGGCATTTTGTCCCTCAGTGACAAAAAAATTAAATAATACAAGTCTACCCTGTATGCATTTCACAATTGTACCTTATACACGTCATTACCAAAGAAGAGTAAAAACTAAACAGAAACCAGAAATACCATTGCTCATAAAAAAGAAAAAAGAGAGTGGACAAGAAGTGAAGCACGAGAAACAGATAGTAATATAATACCATCACAAATAACACAGGCTCGAGGATCTTAACAGCTAAAAGAACTACCTACTGAAATCAAGTAACTACTAATAAGTTATTTGATAATCAAGCAAAAGAAGAGTCTGGCATTATGACCTATACTCCAAGATAGTTGATGTGGTTCCAAGTACGTACTGAAGGGTATTGGTTTTCCAAACAATTGGCATTTAGTTTTCTGGCATTCTATGTTTCACTAGAAACAAGACATATTTAAGTGGATTGTCATTTGTGAGAGAAAAAGACTGAATAAAGTGTCATTTGTAAAATTCACTAAAGGGGAAGATCAATTGGCAAACAATCTTATCAATGTTTCTTAGGAAAGACAATTGGAACATTTCAAAAGCAACCCAGGAATAAAGGCTGTATTCTCCAACTTAATATATACGTTTGTATGTTTCAAATAGCCATTTCTTTCTAGCTAGGATTTATTTCATCATCCTTGTAGTGTCAAGTAATTATTTATCCAATTTTCATATTCCCTTCTAAAACCAATGCAGCATATCCTATTCAATCATCCAGTGAAGTTTCTATAGTGCTCTACCACGCCCAAAAAATGAAAAAACCAAAATGCAATAATACAGTAAGAGAAGCAACCTGTTCAATCAATCCTCCCGCCTTTCCAGGAACACCAATCGAACTTTCAACCTTCGAATTTCTCAAATTATAGGAAGATTCATCATCTTTATACACATCATCATGAATGTCATCACACATCTTACTCTGCATTTGTTTAGAATTACATAATCAAAGTTACAAATGCATGTACATTGTAAAGTAGACAATATAAGCATTCATACAAGCACGAATGGTGAAGGAATTTCAATCTCACAGACAATTTTGCTACTCAAAGAAAAAATATTAGATGATAATTAAAATTATATGAATTTTTGTACAGGGCATAAGCTCTGTGCATGATGAAGTCAATTATCGCTTAAATAAAACAAGAAACTCCTTTCCATGCACAAGGGAGAATCTAGAGAAAACCAATCATGCAAAGTAAATAATGAAATAATTAAGGGAAGGAAAAAATTGATAGATCATTTAGTAGATAATGTGAACACTCAAACACAATCTCCAACATTTGTCACAAGTAGAGAATGAGTTTCAAGTAAAAGATATAAATCATATGGATAGCAATTCAAGCAAATAAAGGGTAACTTTTTTTTCTTCTACAAATTATATGTGAAGACTGAAGAAAATAAAGAAACATAAGATACCACGAGAAACATACATCCCAATAGGTAAAAAATGGTATAGTCCACTAGGTACCTAAAAATAAAACTTCAACTAAAAACAATGAGTGTTCATGGTGATTCTCCAAATTGAATAACTAAATAATAAAGGCTATCAGCTCCAGAATGAAGCTGGGAAAATGATCTCAACTCTTCCAGGCATTCACGGAATGCTATATAACTCTACAAAGTTAATATAAATGCAATACAGTGCAGTGTGAAATTGGGCAAATAGAGCTACAAACCTCTTCTCCATGGGACAAGGCTCTCTCGCTTAGATGTGTGTCTGTAAAGATATTGCAGCCTTCTACAAGATTCCTCACTTGTTTGCTACTAGTTGTAATACACAAATGCCTTGCATCATCTTGGAATATCCATCTACCCAAGCGCTCAAAGGAACAGCGATCTACTTTACAATATTTCAGTGGTTCCAGTTTTTTGTTTGAAGATGCATGGATATTTAGCCTTTCCAAATCTTCTCTACAAGTTCTAAATTCTCTTCCATCTAAAACTTCATTAACAGAAGACTTACATTTGGTATCTACACTTTTATGGACTTCATTTTCTTGATCTTTACTTTTTTCAGTTGAGTTGCTTTCATCATCAGGGTAGTGCATTGGACCCACCTCTTCCAACTGCTCACTTTCCTGAGATGATAGTGCTCCTTCTGAAGTTCCATATGCAGTTTGTGAATCCAAACCAACTGGGCCAAATGTCAAACTAAAGGGCACATAGACACATTTGTGGATTTCATGGTCTTGATCTGTCCTGTTTTTGGTTGAGCTGCTTTCATCAACTGGGTTGTCTATTGCACCCAATCCCTCCAATTCTAATTGCTCGCTTTCCTGAGATGGCGGTTCCCCTTCTGAAGTTTGATACGCAGATTGTACATCCAAACCAACTGGGTCAATTGTCCCATACTCTTTCTTTTCATTGAATTTTCCTATTGATCCCTCAATTGGCTCTAGATCGTTATTTCTCTCTGGTAATTGCGACTCTGCGGCATCTAAAGACTCCGTTTTGATAGGCTTATGGTTTCCCAGATTCAACTTTTTTAAATTCTGGTTGTTCTCAAATCCTAATAGCTGTTTGTCCTTTCCCATAGATTTCCAACTGGTGTCTAAAGAAGAATGCTGCGTTTCTTGTGTTCTCTTAACGTAAAGCAATTGGAAATTTTCCAAGTTTCCTTGTGAGTTTTCCCTTGCGGGACTCCCAACAGAAAAAGAATTATCTCCGGTTCGTCCAGCCTGTTGTGTCGCTTTAGTTTTTTCTGTTTCATCTTGTTCTACATATTGCCCCTTCAAATAACCTTCCATGTCAATCTTGCCCAACTGGGACTTTGTTATTGGGATGATATGAGGTATCTTTCCCTGCTCGCATTCAAGTTTTGTGGATCTCAATCAAGAAAAACAAAGCATCTAAAGCATTCATTATAAACCAACAGAAAATGTATCACATGAAAACTGAGACAGCATTACCTGAGTTATACCACTTTCAAATGCACTTATCATTTTCCTAACATTGGTAGGACTTGTCCCTGGGAAAATCTTTGTTTCAGAACTACAAGCTCTATCTTGTCCTAATCTGCCATAAAAAGAATTTCTATTTTCAATATCTTCTCCCAATGTGGCAGAAAATGGATTGCTATTTTCAGTGTTTTCTACCAATGTAGCAGAAAAGGAAATGTTATTTTCATTAACAACTTCAGTGAGAATGGATTCCGAGCATCCTATCTGATGATCTAAAGCTTCCTGGGGAACGTCAGTAGGTGGTAATTGGGTCTTTAATTTTTCTTCAGAGCTGATGTAATTTTCTTCAGTCAGATGGACTTCATATTCAGATGATTGTTCAGGGTGTTCTTGAAGTTCTAGTGACAATGGAGCCATCGACAAGTTTCCACTTCCATCTGCAGTATTCAAAATCGATTCGAGGCCCATTAGTGATACAAAAATCATCCTCTTCAACCAAACCCAAATTTAATTTTATGCAGTTGAAGAAAAACAATTGGTGAAAAATTAGTTGAGCTTTATGCAGTTAAACGAGATACATTGGTAACCAAAATTAATTGATTTCCACCCAAGGAAACAAAGAACATTGATTCCTTCTACTATGAAGAGAAAAGACAAGTTCTATAAGCAGAAGACGTTAGCATAATTATTTGATAAAAGGCAATGTATTTATAGCAAAAAATCCAAGCATCCACAATCACATAGACCTTCACTCTAGTAAAATGACTTTCAAGTGAAACATTGAAAATTGAAGTACAAGGAAAATAAATCCTTAACTGGGGTTACTTGCTCTGATTGATCATGCATGGTTCCTTCTCTTTGAATAGGACTGGATGACAATTCCTTCCCTTGATGAACAGGAATTGAAATTGAACCTTCACTGCATTCTTCTGCGAAATTTAAAACTTTTATTAGGACAACTCTTTGCTACTAAGGATGCGAAATGCTGAAAATCAAAAGAAGCTCAAAGTCCAACAGCAAATCACAAGCACAACTCGACACTACCACCAGCGGCAGCATCTTTGGCATTTTCCAAACTTGTATGACTATGAGTCCTCTTGATCAATTCCCCTTGTTTCTTCTTTACCACAGAGTCTCTCTGCCAACAAAACCCAAACACCAGACAAAATTAAATAGAAGCCATCTATTTGCAGATATTTCACAATCAGACACTGTGAAAATAAGCATACCACTTCCATAATCCGCTTGCGTTCTTCTTCATTAAGGATGAACTGCAGTTTCATGCGAACTTGCACACCACCTTCTAGGGGAAACGAATCGTCCCAAGAGCCCTTCTCAACCACAGACATGGTCTGAACATCTGACAAGCAGGATCAACTCTAATTATCATCCACCCATCCATATAAAAATCCAAAAAGGACTAAAACCAACAATCAATTCAAAGTTTCTGTAACGCCCTGAACAACTGTGTAGATATTGTCCGGTTCTAGGCGGCAGCCCTCCCCGGTTTTAAAACGCATCTACACAGGGAATGGGGGTCTACAACATATAACCCAGGAACTTTCTCTCTCCGCTTCCGATGTGGGACTATTACAATCCACCCCCCTTAAAGGGCCCAACGTCCTCGTTGGCACATCGTACTAGAGGAGGTACGGCTCTGATACCATATTTGTAACGCCCCGACCAACCGTGTAGATATTGTCCGGTTCTAGGCCGCAGCCTTCCCCGGTTTTAAAACGCGTCTACACAGGGAATGGGGGTCTACAACATATAACCAGGAACTTTCTCTCTCCGCTTCCGATGCGGGACTATTACAGTTTCAAACCCAAAAAGAAAAGCACTCTCAATCGAAACTGTACCTGTTCGGGATATCTCATTCCCCTCAGCATCACAGAGCGTCACAATCAGATTATCGCGGAGAGTCGTTAATGGGCTGAAGCACACATATAAAAGATTCAAAAAAATCACTACCCAGAACCAGGAGGAAACTGAAAAAATGCCTCTTATTGAATATAAGCAGAATATTGAGAAGAAAAAGAAGACAACAGAAGTGTAAGGAATTTTCTGCTCACAATAAGAATTCACCCTGGTCCCAAGTTTGATATTCCCTCTTCCCCATTGCAACTGCCAAGAATCAGTACGACAATCAGAGTATTCCGAAGAGGAGGGAAAAAAAATGATAAAAAAAATGATAAAAAATATAATCAACACTAACGAAAGGGTAATATTACTTACCCTTCACAGAAACAAGAGAGGATGATGGAGATGGCATCAAGTCCAAAACTGGAATGAATTTAGTCACCACGATTAAGTAAAGATAGCAGAATTCTTCATTTTTAGTTGAAGTTGAATTAGGAAAATAAGAACGTTAAGTACCTGAAACTTGTATGGCACCTGGCATTGGGTTCAGTGATTATGTAAGCCACACTTCTTTGGGGAGAGAGAGAGAGAGAGGGAGGGAGGGAGAGAAGACGAGTGACGATTGGGCCGATTGGCTGTCATTCGTTGCTGTCATGTGTACAATTTAATCCAACTATATTGGATATGTGGACGTTAAATTGAGTGGCCATGAAGATTGTGATGGGACCCAAAAAAAATGACTTGCCTACCAAGGAAATGGTACCTTTGTCTCTTCCAAGTGGTAGCATATTTCACACAGATCAAAATGAAAATTTTATCTCTTTTGCTCCCCTAGAGGTGCAGCTCGGGCCTGGTCGGGTCGGGTCGGGTCGAGGTCAACACTAACCCAGCCCGAGGTAGCATTACCTCAACCCTAATCGGACCCAACTCGAAAGAGTGTCAACTAGACCTCGCAAACAGGTGGGTTGGGTTGGGTTACCCATGGGTTATGCATGTGCGGATCAAATGGGTTGTGTAAAAAATGCCCCCCCTACAGGTCAGCACTTAGGTGACCCACACCCACTGCACGTGGGTTGGGTCATCAACTCGCAGGAAACCTGCAATTTTTTTACAAAGAGTAAGGTTTTTTTTTTTTGGGAAATGATTTCAGCACACCTATATTTTGATTAGACCTGGCAACGGGCGGGCCGGGCCGGGTTTGACCCGGCCTGTACTAGTCCGGATCAAATGGGCCGGGTCAACCCGCAGGTCACCCGGATTTTTGACATAATTTTTTAAGATTTTTTTTAAAATTTATATAGGGATTTGCTAGCCACCTTCTCCAAAGCTACCTTCTCCAATTGCATGATCATTGCGCTCTTAGCCCATTAATGTTGACTTTTTTAGAGTTGCTTATGTGCAAAAAGCAGGAAGTACTATTTGTGCAAAGGTGGCTAGCAATAAATAAAAATTATGCGGTACTAAATTTTATAGAAAAATTACGGCAAAATGGCACCAAAGTAGAAAAAATACGAAAACTATAGCAAAATATGACAATTACGGAAATAACTACTAAGAAAATGAAAGAAATATGACAATTACCGGAAAAGGGTAAATAAAACTTTTTTCCACTTCTCCACGGGCACCCGCGGGTCTTTAAATACTAAAAGACAAGATACATGAGTGCATGTTATCAAAACATGTTTGTGCTTAAATCATTCCTTCCCCCTTTTTCTTTTTTTGTGAATAAGGAAATTATAGCAGCAAAACCCAAGAAGAGACTTAGAAAAAATGCTCGGAATACCCCCCATTGCAAACGAACCCTTGTCCCTCTTATACTAAGTTGCATTTCCTCTTAATTTAGACCGGTCCGTTTATCTTTTTCTTTGATCTCAAGCTTCATATGGATTGCTTCTCAATGAAGTAACACAAAAATGCCCTAGTACCCTCCAAAAGAGATAAATCTCATCTTTTATTTGAAAGCGGTCCTTTATTGCGAGTTAAGAAATGCAGCCAATATCTACTCAAACCAAAAAAAAGAAAGAAAAAAAAAAAGAAAAAACGAAATGCGGGTATCTGCGGATTCACCTAACCCAACCCATGTTTTGGCAGGTTGGGTGACCCGCGTGTCAATTTTGACGGGTCACTCAAATACCAACCCATACCCGCATATTTGCGGGTCACTCAAATCCCAACCCACCCGCATATTTGCAGGTGGGTTGAGTCGACCGCGGGCACATGTCGATTTTGCCAGATCTAGTGTCAACATAACCCAACCCCCCCTTCAATTCTCTCAATCCTAACTCAACCCATCTAACATCTGGTCAAATCCGTGCATCAATGAAATCATGATAAGATTAGGGTGACAATGTTGGGTCGGGTTGCCTGGCCGCAACCCTAACCCAACCTATAGTTAAATAGGTCGTGCTTAAAAAATCATTTTCATCTCGGATGATCCTAGCCCTCCAATCTACAGAGGAACTTATTATGAAAACCACTATAGGTAGGATGGTTGGGATCATCCAATGTAAATGATTTTTGATACACACCTATTTACGTGGTGGCCCATCAAATGGGCGGTTTGGATCATCCTATGATGTAAGCCGTACTATTGCGGGGCTTACACCCCATCGAGAATGCATTTCATATAGCTGAATTAAGTGCTAGGGAGAGGCGAGAGAGTACATTTCATTTTTCATTTCCTTAGTTGTGTAAAGAGAAATCGCAAAAGAACAGAGAGCCCTCTTTCTTCTCCCGGCGAGAAAGAGATCCTATGAGCTGCTCTTCCTTCTTCTCTCCCCCTTTTCTCTATCTTCTCTACTCCCTTCCACATCTCTAATCATCTCTCTCTCTCTCTCTCTCTCTCTGAGCAGAACAGAGGAAAACACGAAGATATGAGCAGGCACGACAGCAGGTCTGGCGACCCCGGTTCGTACCGGGACAGGAAAAGGTAATTTCTACCCATTTCAGAAAAACCCATGTCCTTGTTCGTTCTAATTTCTCACCCTTGTTATTTTTTTCTTCATTTTTCAGTGATGGAGGGTTTGGTGGAGGTGCGAGCTACAGAAAAGAAGGGAGCCGGAAGGAAGACTCGGAGGGCTTTGGAAGCTCTCTTCCGAAGCAGGATTTTGATGGGTTGACTCCATTTGAGAAGAATTTCTATGTGGAGTCATCTGCAGTGGCATCAATGACCGAGGACGAAGTCGAGGCGTATCGTCTCCGGCGTGAGATCACCGTCGAGGGCCGCGACGTCCCCAAACCCGTCACTGATTTCCAAGTTGTTGGGTTCCCAGGTAATTCAATTCACCTGCCAAAGAAAACCCATTATTATTTTTTTTAATTCCTTTTAGTTGACTATGTGATTGTAATTTTTTCTGAATAAAAGGGAATTTTTCATTCAGTTGGGAGAGCTCATTGTTTAAATAGATATGAGGAGACCCATTAATTTTTTTGTTCATTTTTTGTCAATTTTGAGGTTTGGGAGGCTAGTTTATGTCATTTTTTTTTTAATAAAAGGGAATTTTTCGCTCAGTTGGGAGAGCTCATTAAATGATACTTGGTGCAAGTCTGAAGCCATAGTTCAAATAGATGAAGAAAGTTGGGACAGTTGTGTGACCGGTTGTGGCCTGTTATATGCCTATTAAAAAATTAGAACCACTGGATTTTGTTGGTGTGGTCTGTGAGTGGAGTTGGAGTTCACTACTAACTATGCCTGCTTTAGTGCTAATGGTTTAGGCTCATTGCACAACAAGATGCATTCCATTCAGAGTGTGATATTGCTTATGTTTTGAGGTATAACCATATAACATGGGGGTAAGACCTTAGTTACATGAAGCAGGAATGGAGGACCTAGCGGGAAAGCTGTGTTTCTCAAAAATCATAGGGAGAAGGAACCCCTAGATGCATATGCATTGTTTGTATTAAAGATTTTTTTTTTATATATATTCGGTATGATATGTTAACTAACTTTTATAGAGATTGTTATTGAAACATAGAATATTTTGATTTAAGACATGAAAATATCTACAAATAGAATGACATTGATTGAGTTAGAGGTGGTCGTGATGGGGCCTGAGGCAGTCTTGATGGAACCAAAGAGAAGCCTCTGGCCTTACTGAAGAAGAGAGGAGATTCTGAAGAGGGAGCGAGATTCTTGCTACCAATAGTAGAACTTGAAATCATATTTTTGTATACCTGGATGTTACAAAAGGTGAAAAGGCATATGGATGGATGAGGGGATGAGGGCTACCTGTAGGTTAGAATGGACGGTCCAGTTCTTTGAACCGTGGGCCAATATGTTTCAGAATATGGTACCATTTGGTTTTGTTTAAATTTAATCTCAAATTGTTCAAGCATTGTATGATTCACTATGCCTAGTTGTACCTTTTGGTTTTATTTAAATTTAATCTCAAATTGTTCAAGCATTGTATGATTCACTATGCCTAGTTGTTGGAAGATTGTCCCCCCCCCATGCCCCCGCCCCCGCCCCCGGGAGTGCTGAAACATCACTGAAAAAAGAAAGGAAAAGGAGAGGCCCTACGATCAAGCAAGTGAAGGGATACATCGAGAAGAAAAAAAACAAAGATACACCCGCTCCTCATGGAGGAAGATGATCAAACAACTCTAATATGCCTCTAGCAACACCACAACGCATAAGAGCATCAATCTCTCTATTTGCGGAATGCAAGATATGCTAGAGCGCAGTCACATGTCACCATGCCCCTCCGTTGTGTCCAAAACATCCTCAATAAAATCCACAAACCTCCAAGGATGACTCCTACCGAGCTAAACCTTACAAATAACATTGAGGGTTCGTTCAGTTGCACCTCGGATTTGGAAACGGAAAGGAAAAGAGGTGTGTTTTCCGTGGAAATGACACAAAACGGTCGTTTTGTTGCTGGGATACGGAAGGCGCGCGGAAAGCTCAACAATGACGTGCAATCCGTCGAATCCCAGGTGTCACCCCCTTTCCGTGACCCAAAATCCGTCTAAAACGGTCGGATTTGAAGAATTTTCCACGATAACGAGAGTCTCAGAAAACAAACCCCGACTTAAAAAACAACTGAAGCGGTTCGTCTTCTCCGTTGCCGAGGGTGCGTATTCTCCATCCTTTTGAAAAGCAAGAAGAGAACCGTCTTCTCCATCCTCTTCAAAAGCAAGAAGAGGATTCGCCTTCTCCACTCCTTGCAAAACCAAGAAGAAGGTATTCCTTGTCCCTTGCTCTTCTTTCCCTCTTTTTTTTTTTTTTTTTCCAGATTTGTTCTTGTACGTTTTTAGGTTTGATTTTTTTCCAGTTTTGGGCTTGGATATCTATATTTTAGGGTTTGATCTCATTGTTTTGGGCTTCGATCTTAGAATTTTAGGGGTTTGATCTCTCTATTTTAGGGTCTGATCTCTGTTCGAGGCTTGGATGTATGTATATTTGGGGTTCAATCTCTCTATTTTGAGGGTTTTTTTCTTCTTCTTCTCTAGATTCCAGTTTTTTATTTCTTTTTATTACAGAAATGATGCCTAGATTTAAGGTTTCTTCTTATATTTTTTTGATTCTTGGGTTTTTTTCTTCTTCTTCTTCATAACCGAGGGTTAAGGTTCTTGATTTTGGCATTTTTATCTGTTTTGCTTGTGGGTTTGAATCAGGAGTCTATTTGGCTTATGGGTTGTGTGTTTTTTTTTTTTTTTTTTTTGGTCATTTTTGTATGGGATTTGATTGGGGTGGGCTCTGTTTGGATTGGGGAAATGAATGAAATGGGTTGGAGTTTGTTTGTGTTGGGTAAAAGATGAAATGGATGGTTGGGTGTTCGGTTCAAGTGGTGGGTGAGGGGGGAGAGAAATGGTGTGGTGGGTTTGGTGGAAGATGATGAAAGATTGTGTTGGGGTGTTTCAATTGGGTTATGTTTGATTTTTTGTGAGTTATTTGTCGTCATGTATCTTCCATTCATTTCTTTCTCATAAGTTACAAGGGCTTCTTTCTCATGTCCATTGGTTTTCTTTTCCTTTTCCTGGCAACTGAATGCATATTCCTGCTGTTTCTTTTTCGTTTCCTGGCAACTGAATGCGCACTCCTACTTCTTTCTTAACAATTTCTTTTCCTTTCCATTTCTTTCTGCCACGTCATTTCCTTTTCTTTTTCATTTCCTTCGCGCAACTGAACAGACCCTGAGAGAATTGATATCCACTAAAAGAAAGTCCAGATGGGAGGGGTCGATGAATCAGATACTATGCAAAAGGGCATTGACTTTCACCTCGTTAGAATCCGCCTCATCAATAGGACCCAAGAATACCCATCGAACAACGCTATGAAGGCCCCCAATGCTTGAAAGACTAGGGCTCCCAAAGCTCGAACCGTCGAAGTTAAGCTTTAAGAGAAGCACCTTTGAATTTCGGAAGCACTGCCGCCCAACAAACCACTGAAGAGAAAATATGCTGTTGAATGATGCACACGCCTCTATTGGACCCTTCAAATATCATGCGGTTCTTCTCCTTCCAGATTAACCGCAAAACAACCAAAGCAATCCCCCCTTCCATGCCAGAGAGCAAAGGCCCAGTCATCAACCAGATTCACTACGGGCCTGTTTGGTTTGTAAGAAAGGTCTTTCCACCCTGGAAAGGTATTCTAAGGAAAACCTTTTATTTTCCTTTCCTTTCCAAGAAAGTCCGTTGTCGTTTGGTACAACAAAGTACAAACATGGAAGAGAAAGCCTTTTTCTAGAAAGATATTCCTCTCGTTTGGATGCATGCTGTTGGAAATGAAATAAGAGCAAATAAGAACATAATTTCCTCGGTTATCATTTGCCAAAGTCTCAGCTTCAGGTATAGCCACTCGTGTTGCCGTTCGAGAGATGTTCCATTGTTTTCCCCAGCCACCCGGATAGCTTCCAAAGTTGCCTCATCCTTTGAGGCTTGCTGGACACTTCTTGCAGAAGGGCCATCACCAAGTCTAACAGCCAGGTCCCATATCCCAAGCTCTCCTATTGCCAACCTGATCACCATCATGATCTATTCTAGGTATTCTACCATCATTTTAAACACCATCCGGAGCCCTTCTAGAGCTTACATGGCCATTTATTGAAGCTCCGTATCCATAAGAATCCCATACTTCAGAAACATCTGACCTCCAAGGCGGATCTCTTCCCCTCCTGAAACAATGCCCTCAGGCGAGAGCTACCGTTCTGCAACTGGAATCCTCCCATCACTACCTCTGCCCAACTTGGAGCTAGAGTAGTCGGGGAGACCATTATACTTTCTCAAATGCCTACCTGAGGATTCTTAAAAAATTTATGGAGAAAGAAGGGATTCCGTAGCACAAAAGCAAGGGAAGAGAAGACTAAAGATGTGCATTGTCAATTATATCCCTTTGGTACAATTCTCATGTTTTTTTTTTTTTTTTGAACGGTGGCAGATATCATTAAAAAGAGGGCGATTGAGTAAGTACACCCCAAGGAAAAACATTAGAGACCAAAAATACAAGGCACAAGAAGAAAAAATTACACCCCACTTATGGAGGAAGGAAATCAAAGAGCTCTAGACTCTGTTTGTCCACTCCCTGCCTAGCTAATCTATCTGCAGTCACATTTGCCGATCTTCTTACATGCATGAATGGTAAGGAAACACCATTCAGCCTAGCACATATCTCATAAATTTTTTTAGCAAATCTCCTAGGGGGGACAGAAGAGCCTCTAAGCCATCTAATGCCATTGAGAGAGTCTCCCTCTATTATTACTTTATCCACAAGGTCCCTATGAAGATGAATAATCCCCTGGCGAGCAGCTCTAACTTCCGCTTCGCTGCATCTGTTACCCCAATAGATCCAGAAAAGGCCCAAATGACTTCGCCCCTGTAATCCCTTAGAACACCACCTATACCTGCTGGCCCTGGATTTATGATACTAGACCCATCAAAATTGAGCTTCAGCAAGCCTTGAGATGGGACCTGCCACTGTTGAACAATAGAGGGTCTATTCTCTGTACTGAAACAAATCTCCTTGCATCTTTAATGAAGAGAAAGTGCGACGATTTAGAGACTCCCTCAAAAACTCTATCTTTCATTTTATTCCATAGAACCCACATTGTAGCTAGAAGAAATAAAGACCAAAGAACTTTCCCTCTTTTCTTCCATGGGACCATTGACCAATTTTCGAAAAACCCTTGAATAGAGGATGGGAATACCCATGAGATACCAAATCTGGACAGGATGCCACTCCACACCTCTCTACCCTCACTGCAATGCATAAAAATATGATCCACGGATTCCCCAACCGCTATGTATAGTGCACAATGGTTAACTATCAACATCGTGCGACGTCTAAGAAAGTCCACCGTCTGGATCCGGTTTCGCATAGCACAAACGCTGAAAGTACAATTCTCATGTTTTGTCATCTATAGCCCCATCTAGAATTTGCTCCACTTTATAAACCTACTTACAAGTTACAACTAACAACAATCTTGTCAATTGCTTTATCTATAATCTACATTTTTTTTACGAAGATGACATATTTTATTAATGAAAAAGATTGCATATGCACATCCACAATCAAAAGCTGCACAACATACAACAGAGTTACCTATCAACTAAGTGTTCGCACTCCTTGAGATGTGCAAAAAAGCAATCTCCCTACCCTGACCCTCTCGTGAATATCATCAATATATCTTGCGAGACACCACGTTCCTATTATGTCCTCATTCACCCAGGATGCGACATTTGAAGAATTTTCCTCGAACTCCATTCTTCCATTCATATGGCTAGTAAAAATGTTGATTGGTAGCTCTGCATAGCCCTGTAGCCCTGATCTCTTCCTCAGACGAATCCGTATGACTAATTGGCCATGTGAAGGAATAAAGGATCCGGACTTTGCTATCATGAAAAACTTCACCAGTGCCAGATGATCTGGGGTTTCAAACCATCACGATTGTCTTCCAATTCTTAAGAATTTGATCAAGAGGACTCATAGTTATACACGTTTGGAAAATGCCAAAGATGCTGTCACTGGTGGTAATGTCGAGTTGTACCTGTGATTTCCTTTTGGACTTCAAGCTTCTTTTTATTTTTAGCATTGCTCAGGATTAGTAGTGTTAAAGTATAAAAGAATAAATAACGCCTTCTCCATCAGCTTAAGCGTTTGGAGTTACTGGTTGTTTCTCATGGTATCAGAGCCAAAGGTCCTGAGTTCAAACCTCCTTGATAGCAAAAATCCACATGCAATGGCCAAACCCAAAAGACGGGTCACATGTGCCACGTGCAGACCAACCCAAAGAAAGAGGGGCCACACATGAGGGGGAGAGTTAGTGTAAAAGAATAAATAACGCCTTCTCCAATAGCTTAAGCTTTTGGAGTTATTGGCTGTTTAACAAGTAGCAAAGATTTGTCTGAATAAAGTTTTAAATTTCTCAGAAGAATACATCGAAAGTTCAATTTCCAATCCTGTTCATCAAGGGAAGGAATTGCCATCTAGGCCTGTAACTAGAGAAGGAACCATATATGATCAATCAGAGCAAGTAACCCCAGTTAAGGATACCTCGAAAGTTCATTTCTCAGAAGTTTAACAAGTAGCAAATATTTGTCTAAATAAAGTTTTAAAGTTCTCAAAAGAATACATCGAAAGTTCAATTTCCAATCCTGTCCATCGAGGGAAGGAATTGCCATCTAGTCCTGTGACTAGAGAAGGAACCATATATGATCAATCAGAGCAAGTAACCCCAGTTAAGGATTTATTTTCCTTGCCACTTCAATTTTCAGTGTTTCACTTGAAAGTCATCTTACTAGAGTGCAGGGCTATGTGATTGTGGATGCTTGGATATTTGTTATAAATACATTACCTTTTATCAAATAATTATGCTAAAGTTTTCTGTTTATAGAACTTGTCTTTCCTCCTCAAAGTAGAAGGAATCAGTGTTTATCCATTTAACATCTATCGTGCACATATTTCGGGAATGCAACACTTGAGCTGTTCTGTTGGCAAAATTTTCAGAATCTTGTGCGCAATTAAAGGTGTGAGACCCTCTGATTAATAATAATAAGGGGTCATTTGGATACACTGATTTTAGAATCCAGGTTTTAGTTTGAAAACATTGTAAAGAGGGTTCATGATCAAGCTGTTGTATGCTGCCCTGCCCTGTAAAAAATTCAGGTTTAAAAATTCTCTCCCCAATCGTGAGATTTCTAAAACCTGGAAACATGGGACGATTTCCTGCTCTCTTGCTGTAGGAAAGAAGGGCGAGAAATCAGAAAACGACGGCCGGTCTCTTTCTTCTCTCGTCTCCCATCTACAATGTTGAGGAAATCCTAGATTCTAAAATCCGCGTATCCAAACGGCCCCTAAATGTTCATAAAAAAGCAAAGTAGGACTTGTGGGAATTTAGGCTATAAAAAGAAAAGACAACTAGCTTTGGATTTTCACGACATTAAAATAAAAATAAGCAAGAAATATTTTCTCAAAATCTTGGAAAATGAATAATTTCCTGGTAAAAAAAATTAAATTTAACCTTTTCTTTTTAAATTGCTTGTTTGAAAATAAAAAAGAAAGATGATTTAATTTGTCTTAAAAAAATGAGGCGTACTTCTGTAATGCGGTCTTTTCCTTTGAACTTTTTTACTTTCTTGGAAGAGTGATGTTTTTACATTTTTCTTGACAACAGATTATGTCATGCAAGAAGTTCTGAGAGCTGGTTTTGTTGAACCTACTCCTATCCAAGCTCAAGGCTGGCCAATGGCTTTAAAGGGTCGCGATCTCATTGGCATTGCAGAAACAGGATCGGGAAAGACACTTGCCTATTTATTGCCTGCCATTGTCCATGTCAACGCTCAGCCATTTTTAGGTGCAAATGTTGATTCTTTTACATCCCTGAATGCAATTGTTGAATAATCTATGTTTTTTACATCAGTTGGGTGGACTTTATGTTGTGTTTAACTTTGACCTATGTTTCAGCTCCTGGTGATGGCCCGATCGTTTTAGTTTTAGCTCCGACTCGTGAACTTGCTGTTCAGATACAACAAGAAACCACTAAATTTGGGGCATCATCAAAGCTAAAGAATACATGTGTATATGGTGGAGTTCCAAAGGGACCACAAGTTCGTGATCTCCAAAAAGGTAGATGGTGCTAAAGTGAAAAATAATTATATTGTTATAGAACATATTCAAGAATTGAATGACTTGGGATGGAAAATGCTTTATGTTTCATGCTGTCTGAATCAGGCGTTGAAATTGTTATTGCTACACCTGGACGGCTGATTGATATGTTAGAATCACATCATACAAACTTGCGGAGAGTAACATACCTAGTTTTGGATGAGGCAGACAGAATGCTAGACATGGGTTTTGAACCTCAAATTCGGAAAATTATTTCTCAGGTACTTTTTATGGTATTATTTCTCAGATACTCATATGGTTCTTTTTCCTTTATCCATGCAAAATATCATTTTGGTTTTACTCGGGTCTTTTTTGGAATTTTAGGGTGCATTTTAGGAAAAAAACACTGTACGGTGCTCTCTTTGTTGGATGTTTTGTTTATTTTCTTTGTTGCAGTTATAAGATATCCCTACTGTCATGTCAATTAGAATTTTCAAATGGGATTATACAGCTTTACCAGTTCACTTTATCTGGTTTCATGTAAACTTGAGAAAATTTTGGTTGCATAGTCTAAGACTCTGAGTCAGATAACAAGAATCTTCAGAAGATTAAAAATGCATGACTGCTTGGACTTGGAAAGTGTTTCTTCTGTTGTACAGAGCCTTAAAACCAGCTTCAAATACCCCCATCTCAGGATGAAAACATAATTAATTTAGAATCTGTATTGTATTTCCTGAAATGATACGGTTAGAATTTCTACTTAGAGGGTCAATTTTGTTTCTGTTTTCTTTTAATGATAAATAAAAGGTGGCTACAAACGCTCATAGACCGAGCTGGTGACAAGCGAAAATGCAAGAAAAAACAACACAGGCAAACTATGGCTTTGACAGAATTGGGAAGTAAATGGGGGAGATAAGGGCAGGTCCAGAGACTCCTCCTTAGCTAAGTAATATGCTTCCTCGTTGGTGGACCAACGGGAATGCTGAAAAGAAATTCTGTGCCCCTCCAACTGGTCCATGATCTCATTGAATTAGTCTGCAAATTGCTAAGGAAAGCGTTTGTTGACCTGAATCTACTTGGCAACTTTTTTGGAATCACCCTCTACAGTGGAGAGCTCCTAATGATTCGAGTCCCAAAAATTGATACCCCACTTAAGCGCCAAAACCTCTGCCTCATTAGAATCTTTAGAACCAATATTGAACCATAGAGTTCCTACAGAAAAAAATGGTACGAAATTATATCCCCTCCCTAAGTGTACAGGAATTCCGCACGCTCACATCTCTATTCACTACAACCCTGGAGAGGCGAGGATGTAGCACCTTGTGAGGCTGGTCGTTACACCAATGGTCATGCCATAATCCGATCCTGTCTCTCACTCTGACCCTGAATGCCTTTTCTAAAGACATCCTCTGCATGGAAAAATCTCTCCAAACTCTGAACCGGGAGAGCCTAAATATGCCACCCGCCAACCACCCTCCAGTCCTTGCTGCACTTCCTATTGACAATGTTGACAACAAAACTTGTGTTTTCTTAACTTGTACAACTATTGTAAATTAAACCTACCTTTATCATGCTCAAGCATGATTGGTGTAAAAATTTAATATTTATTAGAGAGCAATCTTAAGCATGGTTGGTTTGAAAATTTAGTATTTATTTGGAAACAATGCCATGTGTTAACTAACCAACTTCTCCAAAAGCTTAAGCTGTTAGAGAAAGGCATTATTTATCTTTTATACTCTAACACTCCCCCGCACGTGTGGCCCACTTGGCAAACATGTGGTCCCACGTTTGGATGACCATCGCATGTGGATTTTTTTGCTATCCGGGAGGTTTGAACTTGAGACCTTTGGCTCTGATACCGTGTTAACTAACCAACTTCTCCAAAAGCTTAAGCTGTTAGAGAAAGGCGTTATTTATCTTTTATACTCTAACACCATGAACTGTTCCTTTCCTGATGTGTTGAATTCTATATGATCACCAAATTTCTATTTATAGTATTCATGATATTGAAGCCATCTTAACCTTATTGCGTTGCAGACGACCCATAGAAAGTTTGAGTTCTCCATTTCTTTAAGTTGGAGTATTCATGGAGATGTATGGTTGTGGGGTTGATGCCGGACCTAGATATGAGTTCTTAGACTCTTAGGCAAATTTTCATTTCAGTCATCTAATATTTGTTTATTAAAGGATAGGAATATTTTGGAGGGGGATGGTATAGGGTATAGAGATCCTTAAAGTTAGGCAAGACACATGTGCCAGTCTGTTGTATAAATATAATAAGGGAAATGATATCAGCACAACCATGTTACCATGTTTTAATAGTTGCACTGTCCAGGTTGTCTTTTCTTTTCTAATAAGCTTGTGAGAGCTTTTTGGGAACTGTAATGACCTTTTGACAGCTCTTGAAATACTAAAAGACCAGATGCTTTAGTGGAAATATCAAAACTGGGTAGTGCTGATATCATTTATTTCATCTCTTAATTCTCTGGAATCGTCGTAGCAGCTTTCTTTCGCTTCTAAAATTTATTTCTTCTCTTCTTGCAAAATATTTATTGCTTACATTGTGTTAAGTTATTTTTTTGCCCATATGCTGAATGTGTATTGAAAACTAGATTTCGTTGATCCAATTGTGCATTTTGTGCAATGTTTACCCAAAGTCAGGGAAGTAAAACCAGAATGAATGGAGGCTGGCTTGCATCTCGATATAAAACTGAACATGCTAACTTAATCTGTTTATAAGAGTAGCATCAAGTTTGCAAACACTGGCCACAAATTTTTGTATATACAGCCAGATCATATACACCCAGATTGTTCTTAAAAGCTTGTTCTTACAAGCTATCTTTTTTGTAGATTCGCCCAGATCGTCAAACTCTATATTGGAGCGCAACTTGGCCCAAGGAGGTTGAACAACTTGCAAGGCAATTCCTCTACAACCCATACAAGGTAAAGGATGATCAACCTTCAAATTTCATCAATTCCAACCATGATTCAGTCTATAGCACAATTGACGGGATCATCCCCTGACTCGGCACAGGTGGTTATCGGTTCCATAGATTTGAAAGCTAATCATGCAATTCGGCAGCATGTAGAGATTGTTTCAGAGAATCAGAAATATAACAAGTAAGAGTTCATATCCTTTAGCCATAGCCATTATCTTTGCCGGGCAATTAATAGATGCAAAAGCCTACTGACTATATCAATGTCAGATTGGTAAAGCTTCTTGAGGATATCATGGACGGGAGCCGGATTTTGATCTTCATGGACACCAAGAAAGGATGTGACCAAATCACAAGGCAGTTGCGAATGGATGGCTGGCCCGCCCTCTCAATCCATGGAGATAAAAGTCAAGCAGAAAGAGATTGGGTCCTCTCAGAATTCAAAGCTGGCAAAAGTCCAATAATGACGGCTACCGATGTCGCCGCTCGTGGTTTGGGTATGCATATGAACAAATCTGTCTTTTTATAGCCATTCTCACGCGAGTGAACATTTCCTCATTCATTTAATTTGATGTTGGCAGACGTGAAGGATGTGATGTATGTCATCAACTATGATTTTCCTGGATCGTTAGAGGATTATGTCCACCGTATAGGTCGAACGGGTCGTGCTGGGGCGAAGGGAACAGCATATACTTTCTTTACGGCCGCAAATGCTAGATTTGCGAAGGAGCTTATTGGAATCCTCGAGGAAGCTGGGCAGACTGTGAGTTCTCAACTGGCTGCAATGGGGCGTGGTGCTCCTCCAGTCCCATCGGGTTAGTCCTCTGATCTGCCTCTTTTGAAATCAGTTTAAGTATCATTTGTAAGTTTTGATTTCAGTTTATGTATTAGTATCATTTGTAATGAGCGGAATTTTGTTTTCGTGCACTGTTTGTTTTGATCAGGTCATGGTGGTTTCCGTGATCGTGGAAGGGGCTTAGGCGGCGGGCGTCCATGGAGCAAATAGATAGAATGAGGGGAGGGGTAAAAATCTCCATTAACAAAAGGAGCTCATCACTGCAATCAAAGGGGCATGTAATTTTCACTTTTATGCATTTTTGGTCAGTGACTTTGATATCTTGGGAAAACTTGTTTGGCAAGAGGGTTATGTATTTCGTTGGTTGCATTGGAGGCTGTAGAATGGTATATGCACTTTGTAAGATAGACGAGGTCCACCTCACCTCTTACAGTTTCAATGAAGAGAGGGAACTGACCTCATTTTTTCAATCCCGTCAGCATATGAGTGAATTGAACTGAGTATCACTGAGTCCTTGTGAGCACCCAAAAATTGTTTTCTACCATTGATTGTGTACGAAGAGTTGAGGAGATCGTGTTCGGTGGTAGAACAAACTTCCTCTTCATCCTAGTAAGAAATATCAATATCATGCAGGCCCTGCTGCCAATAATAATTTCTCCAATAATTTATTCTTTTTTTGATCTGTTCTTGATTTTTTTGCCTTTGCTACTGTCCTAAGTCAGGACAGCCTAGGTATGAGACTAGGTTGACCCAGTCTAGTATCCGGCAGGTTTAAATGGCCTAGCCTAATGCGTACCATCATGTTTGGGGCTTTTAGTGTATTGGTTAGACGCTAGCATTTGGTATCAGAGTAGTTACCAAGTCATGCGTTCGAGTCACGAAAGAGGCGACGGCCGACCTGTGAAAAGGGGGACCTGCGGCTGTGAAAAGGGCTACCTAAAAAGTAAAAGGCGCCACAGCTATTTTAAAACTAAACTTCAATGTATCTAGTATGGGAAAACCATGTCCTGCTGACATTGGAGGACTATTGCGAGATGAGGAAGGGAGAGTAATATGGGCATTTAGGGGTCCGATTGGGCTGGCAGACACTATTGAAGCAGGAGGTGCGTGTCATTCTTGAAGGACTTAAAAGCTTCAGGGTGTGGATTTGAATAAGCTAGTGATGAAGGGAGATTCTCTTAACGTCGTCAGATGGTTAAGTGGTGCACATAATCCCCCTTGAGATTTGCAGCTCTATTTGATGAAATCCAAGATAGATTGGGGTCGGCATCGGTGGCTTTCACCCATGTCAGACGATCAGCAAATGGGGAGGCTGACAAATTGGCGAGAGAGGGAGCATATTGAGAGGGTTTAGAATTATTTGATTTTCTTCCTCCTTAGTTGTATTGATCTGACAATTCAGATCTTCAGAAAGATTCTCATTGTATCCTTGAGTTCTTCTCCATCTTTCCTCTTTTAATGAAATCTTTTTACCATTAAAAAAAGGCGCTACAGAGTGGGCCGCAAGGACAGCGGATGTGGAAGCGTGATCGAATGTTACAGTCCGGAGTGGGGTCTACCTGCGTATGGGACTACATGAGACCAATCCTAGTATGAGACAATGTTTAAAGGGCCCAGCCTAACACATTCCTTCAACTCTTTGGCTTTTAGCCTATTGGTTAAGGTACCTAACAATGTTTTAGGAAGATTTGGTTTTGTTGCTTTTGATTTATTTCTTCATTTTTTGTTTCTTTAAAAGCAATTAGTTCTCTCCTCCATCAAATCTCATTAGGGTCTCTCTGTTTCCATGACATACATATTCTATGTTAGGGAAAAAAACCTGAATGATTTGAATAAAGGAGTTGTGGGTGACATCTAGTTCTACATCAGAAGCATTTCTGCAACTCCAGGATTTTGGAGCTCCCCAATTTACCATAGGAAAAATTGCCAATGGGGGACACCAAAATACAAGAATTGTGAACGGGGGACACACTTTTGAAAAATTGTTAGAGAGGGACGAAATGGGGTTATCAAGTCTCTAAAATGGGATTATCAACCCTCTAAATGGGGTTATCAAACTCTCAAAAGGGGGTTATCAACCCCCTTTAACAATTTTTCAAAATTGTGTCCCCTGTTCACAATTCTTGTATTTTGGTGTCCCCCATTGGCAATTTTTCCTTTCCCATGTACTTTACAATCCAATGGTTGTGATCATCCATGTCGTGGGCCCCAGCGAGGCAGCAACCCTGAAGCATGGTATAGCAGCACGTTGATTTGACAAACATCTTAATAAGTTTCAGCCGTTGGATATGATCCATCCATTGTACTATTGTAGGTCTCACCACAATGAACGTTTTTTGGTAGCCATTTTTAGGGATATGATATATTTCCTCCCTTTTCTTCCCTGGTACAGCCCCTAGTAGGGTAAAAGATTAGTCATAAATACACCAGAGTGGGGCTGTTCCAGGGAAGAAAAGGCATCAAATATGTCATTTCCGTTTTTCTTATTGCATTTTATCTTGTGGCGCCATTCATAACTGAAAATAACCGTATGAATTCAAAACCACCCACGAGAAGAAAATAACCGCCCAAACTACATGGTGGAAACGAGTCTTCACATTGTTAAGCTCTCTAAACTCATCCTGATCCGTACACATGAACACCCCAAATTCCCCAAGTTCTTCATCTAGGCCGCAAAGCTTTGAAAGCCTCATAATCGCCGGAGATAACACCGGTGACCGGATTGATGGCCGGAGAAAGAGGCGGTCAAAGCTCGGCCGACATGGTGATCCCGGCCCAAGTGATTCCGCTGGTTGGAAGCCGAGAAGTTCCAAGAAACCCAATGCCGCCTTGACGGGTGCGAAGATCACACGCCCGTGTAGCGAATGTGGGAAAAGATTTTGGTCTTTGAAGGCTTTGTTTGGACATATGAGGTGTCACCCGGAACGCCAATGGCGTGGGATTAACCCCCCACCTAATTTCCGCCGGCCGGTCTCGGTTGAGAATCAGCCCCCTTCTCCGATTCCCAAATTAACTGATGAGGATCACGAGGCTGCAACATGTCTTGTAATGCTCGCGAATGGGGTCACGACAAGCGATATGTCGCGTTTTTGGGTGGATAGATGCTTGCCGGAATCCGGCGACTCTTTTTGGGAGCCGTCGGAGACAGCCGATGCTGCCGATGTGGGCCGATTAGAGACTTTGAATTGTCGGTTCGAGTGTTCGAGTTGTAAGAGGGTGTTTGGGTCCCACCAGGCACTAGGAGGGCACAGGGCTAGTCATAAGAATGTCAAGGGTTGTTACGCCATTGCGAGGAAAGAAGGAGAAGATGAAGATGGTGGTGGTGAAAGAGGGGAAGGGAAGGTTAAGGTGAGTGAAGAGAACATGGTGATGGGTTTGGAGCACAAATGTAGCATTTGTTTGAGGGTTTTCTCTAGTGGTCAAGCCCTTGGTGGGCACAAGAGGTTTCATTGGGAGAAAGGAGATGAATATGGGCTGAGTTGTTCTTCCACAACAAAGGGTTGTGGTTTGGACTTGAACTTGCCTGCCCCAGTAGAGAATGAAGAGTCTTCTTCTTCTGACCTTGTTTTGGATCTAAGGTTAGGGATTTGAGGGCTCTTGAACTTCTTCTAGCTTGAATTTTCATGGTTTTCATTTTGCTTCTCTCTATGGAGGATGTATGGGTATTTGGGTCTGCTTATGACATTGCTTTAGCTTTGATTCTAACTGTCTCTATGATATATTGATTTGGCCAAGATGGTTTTCCTACACTGTGTCCACAAATGGTAGACAAAAAATCATAGGTCTTTGTAATTTGAAAAAGGGAATTGAAGTGGGTTGTGACTTGCGACTATACTTTCTTCATAATTGATAAATAATTGGATTACTTGACAGTAGTGAACCTCTTGCCTTTTCTTTTATTTTCTTTATGGTAAGATTATTTCACCACATGCCTCTTCTTTTATTTTCTTTGGCGTTTAAGATTATTGTTAAGTTCTTCCTGTAGAATTATGCCTTTGTTGGATTTATTGTTCAGTTTGAAGATATGTGAGCAGATTTTGCTTGCCTGCAAGATTGCGTAGAATTGTAGCAGACACTAGTGTAAACTTATTTGCTTTCTTTTGGGGAATAATGCAACAAGATGCACCAAAGTGGGATATTCTAATTGGGCCCACCACCATGACATTTTTTTTTGTGGGTTCTAGTCGTCTTGTTCAATCAGTGGCTGGCAAATTCTCAGAATGTACTCCAGCTGTGCGGTTAGGATTGTCCTCTTGAGTGCGATTTCTACTCTATGACATCTCCATGATGGGGCCACTGAATGAATGGTCTGTATCATGTTTGAAGTCAAGGGGTGGGCCTCTTGCATGGTCCATTCGTCAATCTAGAGCTCAATAATTGCTTAGAAACTAATATTAATAGAACATGAAAGGAGAAAGGAGAAATATGGGCACCAACCGTGCCCTAAATCCCCTCATATATCCGTCAAAGCAGCATCGAAACCCATTCTCTTTGTATTTACCTCAATCATATTTAAGAGGGGGAGATGATGATAAATTTGCACCCCCTGTAGGATGAGTGGCACCCTTGTATAGTGATTTGACGTCAAAAAGCATAAAAAAGCTTCAGACTTTTAACGCTTTTTGACGTCAATTCACACAAGGGTGTGAATCATCCCACAGGGGGTGCGAATTTATCATAACCCCTGTTACATGGCAAGCATAAATGTATTTTCCCTCATAAGTACATTAGCAGGCTAAAGTACAAGGGGAGCCCACCCACTGAATGATCAAAGCATATTCATCTAAGGCCCATCTATGGATGATCTCTGTCCAGATCATCAATTTGATTCCAGTTTCATCAGAACATTTTGATGACAGACATTGGTCCAAATTGTCCGAATCTTTTTCTAGTTTTTCTTTAATTTTTTCTGATTTATGGTGAACAAATGCTTGGCTGGGATATGAAGTTGTAAGTAGTAAATCACCAGCTACAAACAAATAGATACTTTGGATACAATATCCTGTGAAGAAACTACAATGGAGAGATGGGGTATTTTGATTTAAGTACAGCATCAACTTTAAATATATAAATAAGATGGGTGAGTATGTCCCCAGAAGCTTATATACAGTTCAGAGAGAAGAGAAGGTTTAGAACCTCTTAAGATGCAGCAGCAAAGCTAACAAAATTAGGCAGTAGCTGCAGCTTGTTCTTCAGCCATCTGTGATACTGAGAGAAGGGTGCATATGAGGTTGCGATCGCCATAAACATTGTCGACACGCCCTGTTTAACAAACCCATTACTTAGCATCCATCATAGAGTCATAATCTATAGATATTCTGCTATAATGGGAATGACAGTGGGAGTCGGCCACGCCAAATTTCAATGGGTTTGGCCTTAACAGCATTTAAAATGGTAGGCGAAAACAAGGACAAGATAAAACTGACTCAACTTGTGAGTCAATGATTGAAGTGGTCAAATTTTCACTAACTTGGGCAAGTTGGGAGTTTGTGATTGACTTGGCAGGGTAATTCGAACTCAGACAAGAACTTGACTAAGGAAAAATTGAGCTTGGGAAATCGATGATTGACTTGTGAAGTTTCTAAAAGTGGTCCTCATATCAAACGACTGTTTGATTTAAAAGATATTCTCATATTGTCTCCTACATCTTTCTGTATGGTTATTCTCAATCAATAAAGTCACCTTTTATTCAAAAAGATTTTCTCATATGGAAGGAATAATGATGAGAAGATAAGCTATACCTGTTGTGGGCCAGAACTTGGATGCTCGGAGCCAAGAAGCAGGGAAGGCGGCATATTCCCTTGAGTATGGTTTTGTCCATGCATCCGCCATGAGCAGTGATGGTGGATGAGGAGCCCCCTGCACACATGACTCTTGTCAGTCACCCTTTTCTGGAAATTCATAATACGCAGACCCAAAACTAAACTCTGACGAAAAGATTGGATGTTTTGAACAATGAAAATTTTAAATTTTAAAATTATTAAAATGAGGATTAGTTAGTAAAAGGATCTAGGAGGAAAAAAAAGTAGACGAACTCCATATGCAAATTACATCAGATTATGACATTTGAGATAAAAAATAAGTGCCCATAAGCACCTTAAGGACATTGTTGTTAGCATCAGCTTTCCCACTTTCAATCTGAGCAATTTCTTCTCTAATTGATATAAGAGCATCACAAAACCTGTCTAATTCTGCCTGCATTGGAAATCAGAGATCCGTAAACTGACAAAAAATGTGAAACATGGAAAGAGCAGTCATTTATTTCAAGAGAGCACCTTGCTTTCACTTTCAGTGGGCTCAATCATAAGTGTGCCCGGAACTGGCCATGACATAGTTGGTCCATGAAATCCATAATCCATGAGACGTTTAGCAACATCTTCCGGCTCTATACCAGCAGTGGTCTGCAACAACAATGAAGTTTTAATTAGCAGAAGGGATACAAAAAATTACAAAAAGGAAAGAATACTGAACAATGATTAGCTTTCAAACACCTTAAAGCCTCTTAAGTCAACTATGAATTCGTGGGCAACCGTGCCATTAACACCACGGAAAAGTATGGGAAAATGTTTCTGCAAGAACCAAAAAAAAAATTACAGGAAAAAATTGTAACAGATATTTAAGGCTTAACATTCACCACTAGTAAAAAAATGTAGCACTATCCTTAAAAAGAGTTGCCAAACCAGGGTTGTGCCTGTGGTTTAACCAGAGAAAAGCATGTCTTCTGGCCCACTTTTGAAAGGTGGGTTGTTTTCTTTAGTGTGGTAAAACAACCAGAATGCCCCTGTTTCCAGAAACTAGTATATGGGTGTTTGGCACTAGTGGGTTTTGGAAGAAAGGAATTTAAACTGCATTTTAAAATCCTAGAACTTCATCCCCCAGGTTCACAAACCCCACAAGGATCAAATATTCAAATGAACAGGAGAACTATGGAAGATTCATGAACCTCCAAACGCTTTGCCATGTAGTTCGCGTTCAATATAGCAATCTTTGAAGCATCGGTGAGTCCTTTGGACCCCATCATGGCTATGTACGTGTATGAAATGGGCAAAATTAGTGCTGAGCCCCACGGTGCAGCAGAAATGGTCCCAAGCGGCTGGGATTTCTCAGGAGGTGGTATCCCACCAGTGGCCACCTAAAAATTAAAAAAAAAAAAAGAAAAGAAAAGAAAAAGATAGCAGTTAGATCCCAGAAGCTGCAAAAGCTGAAAATATGGATCCAAAGATCAACTACCACTGCCACTGAAGTCATAGTAACACATAAAACAAGTTAAGCATAGTTTATAGAAGTTTGGCATGTGTTCAATGCAACAAATTTGGCCGGGGTGGCCAAAATCCATCACCACTCATCCATATAAAAGACTAACTAAAAATCCGTCTATCAACCATCCAAATACATCTAAAATGTGAGGAATATAATAGTCTTCCAATTATGATTTATTTTCCATGTTTTAGTTTAAGGGATTTTACTTTCCATAGAATTTTATTTCAGTTGCCTATAAATAGACATCTTGTATTAGGGATTTTAACTTTTGATGATTATTGAATTGAATTGAAATTTCTCCCCTCTACAGATTTCTTCTTCTCATCTCTTCCCCGGTTCTTCTCTTGTTCTACTCATCATCTATGAAGAACCATAAAGAAACGAACCTCTCCTGACAAGTAATGTGGCAGGGAATATAGCAACATACTCCTCTTGGACTGACATGAGAGCTACAGAAAGTAGCAATCCATGACCATCCTCTAAAAGATCAACACCCGTTGGTATCTCATCATGCTCAATGGAATCATCAATAAAATCATCTGCTAGGGGCGTATCGGGCTCAATGCTGTCCACCAGTGTGCTAAAATCCTCTGTCAGAATATCCACGGGAGAGTCAACACTGCCACGATGCTCCTCTGTGTCAACACAAAGCTCGACAATCTGCTCAATCGGCACAAAGTTAGGGCAATCAATATTTCTCCCCTCTACAGATTTCTTCTTCTCATCTCTTACCTGTTCTTCTCATCTTCCCCTATTCTCCTTATATTCTTCTCTACTTCTTCTCTTATTCTTTTACTTCTCTTCTAATTCTTCTCTTTCTCCTATTTCTCTGTCCGGGTCCTACATCACTTTTCTTCAAAAAAAAAAAAAAACTATAGTTGCACGATGTGTATGCATTGGATGAATGAATTAAGCGACTCATCCGGTCAATTTGAGATTTTTATCTTCCTCTAATCTCAACTGCGGAATTTCCATGCACATTTGATATGACAATGGAACACTTTTTTTTTTTGATAAGGAAGACAATGGAACACTATGCTTACTTTCAATCTTCACCAAGAAAATATGTTGGACAGTGATAGCTACAATTTCATGTTGAAAAGTGTGAATATTACAAAAGAAGAAAAGGTATGGTCAGCAGAACAAATGACGAGTTACCTATGAGAACAACTCACAACTAAGGTGATCACTTATGAATTGTGACGGATCTGAACCAAAAAATGGGATCCCATTTTTAAGAAAACATTGGAATTCATCACTTGTTTTTTCAGAGGGTTGCCAAAATGAAAATCATTTGACTCCTATGATTTAGCCGACACTTTGAATTTATCGCTAACACACGTGTCCTGCCGTGTCCGACACGACATGCATGTCCAGTCTTTGGACACTTTTAAATATATTACTAAGAGTATTAGAGTTAATGTGGACGTGTGGACACATATTTGTGTAATAATCAATAATTTCGTGTATGTACGTGTCACCATTTCAAGATTTTTAGATGTTGCCATGTGAGACAATTCATATTCGTGTTGAAACTGAACACATGTATCCATATCGACAAATTATGATTATATATACTTTCTATTTTAGCCATGTCCCCGTTTCTAAATTATGGGGGTTTGCCGTGCCCGACACTCCGTGTCCGTGTCCACAAATCATAGTTTGACTCCCTTATGAAGAATGAACCTTAAGGAGGATCACTGAGGTAGCCAAGCAGGCATCCTAATTAGCTCTAGAGGAATTCAGCTAAAATTGGTAAAGAAGGCTTCCAGCTTAAATGAATCAGTGCACCATTTTTACTCATGTCCTTCAAAATGGAAACACATGACCGGACAACTGGAATACAGAATCATGTTCTTGACAGCAAACATTTCTACCAAGGCCTCTTCAATGAAAACTTAAAACTATACTACCACCGTGCGGAAACAAGCTTCTTCAAAGTTCCCCGCCTCCATAAACTTGGTACCCAACTATCATTTGAGAGATCGAGCATGACAATAAAATTTCCTTTAATGTGTTGCTCTCTGAAAAAGGTGTGCGCTGTAAGCCATTCGTTGTATACAGTTTCTATCCATTTATTAACTTAAATCTGCTACCAGGATAAAAAATGCAACCATAATTTTTTTGTCTGGGGAATTTGACAAATACGAAAGAGTCTCAATGAACATTTTCTCATGCCTATCAGCCTCCTTCACGCACATACAGTACTACACGTAGATGGAAATATTATAATATTCATGTTTTAGTGAACTGGATGTTGTTTTAACAGAATATCTTACCACAGGATGTGATGGCAGAAATGGTGCCAAGTGTTTTTTCACACCAATGGGCCCCATGCCAGGACCACCTCCTCCATGAGGTATACAAAATGTTTTGTGGAGATTAAGATGGCAAACATCTGCCCCAATCCAACCTGGGCTTGTTAGACCCACCTGCACACCAAGAGAAAGGTTCGCATCAATATAAGAAGTACACATGCAAAAGAACTATTGGGAGAAAAAAGAAGGCAAGTCCTATGAATCAGCTAATTTTCCATTAAAAAATTGCATACTTCATACTGACCACCAGACCCTTACAAGTAACAAGTATAAAAGACTCACATTAACCAAGTAACAAGTATAAAAGACTCACATTAACTAAGTAGTTTTCACTTTAAGCAAGTCTTGGTGTTACACCCGGAGGATGCAACCTCAACAACAGAATGAAGGTGACCAAGATTATTTAGATTAATGAGCATCATGCATGGGAAGATAGAAACACAAGCATAAATATAGAGGTTCACAATGGAAATAATATGAAGGCTCAACAGTAAGAGATGTTATATGGTGTAAGTAAGGGTGTCAATTTTGGCTCGGGCTCGGAAGCTCGCTCGAGCTCGGCTCGAAAAAAGCTCGGCTCGAATCCTTAACGAGCCGAGCCGAGCCGGCTCGTTAAGCTTAACGAGCCGAGCCCGAGTTAGGCTAGGCTCGGCTCGGCTCGGCTCGTTAAGGCTCGTCATGTAAACATTATCTTCAAAAACGTACTGACGGTGCGTATGTCATGTCAACATCGTATATATCAAACGGTTGAGAAAAATCCGAAATTAATTTTTTCCCGTAATTGTCATAACTTCGAACTTTTTTTGGTATTTTTTTCTTAATTGTCATAACTTATCACCTTTTCTTGGTAATTTCTCATTTCAAACTTTATAAATTCGCTATTTTACTTTTTTGTTTGTAATCATTACGTTTTTTTTTTTCATTTGCTTTTGCTACGGACCTTTGCGCTGTTTGTAATCATTACTTTTTTTTTTCATTTGCTTTTGCTACCGACCTTTGCGACATGGGCGAAACTTTATAACCAAGCTCGATAAAGCTCGCGAGCCTGGCCGAGCCTGACCGAGCCGAGCCGAGCCTTTAAGCTTAACGAGCCGAGCCGAGCCTGGCCAAGCTCGGCTCGGCTCGGCTCGTTTACACCCCTAGGTGTAAGCCAGTAGAATCAAGTATTTATCAAAAAGTACTGTACGGCCCACACCACAGGATGATCCAAAAAGTCCATTTGATGGGCCACAATGTAAATAGGTTGTGCCCCAAAAAATCATTTCCATAGAATGATCCTAGCCCCTCGATCTATAGAGGTTTCCATAATATGCAGTTCCTTTATAGATTGGAGGGCTAGGATCCTCCTATGGAAATGATTTTTGGGCACAACTTATTTACGTTGTGGCCCATCAAATGGACAGTTTGGATCACCCTATGGTGTGGGCCGTACAATACTTTTTGCATAATAATGGACTATACAGACTTCCACGATATAAAAACTCCAAAAGTAAACTACCAAGAAGTACACAATGTGTCCTGCCAGCTAGATCTAAAAGCAAACTGGCCAGTGTTAAAAGCAAACTACAAGTGTGGCCCCAATATGATCTAGCATCAAGAAGAAGAAAGAACCCCACCCACATTGTCGGGCTACATAACACCATACTGACAACTGACCATAAAAGAGAGGATGAAGAAAACCATAAAAGAGAAGTGCACCCTAATCTGTAATCATGAACGGCAGACTAATATTATCATAGGATTGACAATTGCTGATGCAGGCACAGCCCAAAAGTAAGAACCATATCTTCCAAGGGTGAAAATAGGTTAAAAGAAAAAAAGACATATTTCCTAGGAATGATGTTCGCATGTAGCGCTTACCGTTTTCTTGTGTGTTTGTGTATGAGAGAGATGTGATACTCAAAACAAAGAAAATGGAGAATTTCATCCTGTTCGATTCAAGCTTGTGAATCTTTTTCCTAAGCTTCAGCAGTTAAAAGTAAATAATTCATATGTAACAACATGATGATGTGACTACAGTATGAAACAAACTATATAGGAACACAGATGAAGAAACAAACCTGTGCATTCATGTTAGCACCATCCATGTAAACTTGCCCGCCATTGTCATGAATTATCTTGCATATCTCATCAATGCCCTCTTCATAGACCCCATGAGTTGAAGGATATGTTACCTAAAAAATTTAGTACAGAATTTAGAAGAAATTTTTAGCGCACGTTTATTACATTCTAAGCAGATCCATTTAAACTTAACATGCATCTTAGGCATTCATTATTGTCCATGGCTCCATGCTACATTACTAAGATGATGTTATATAGATATGGGTGTCGGATGCCCAGTACTACTGATATATGGTTTGCAAGAAATTCATTGGTTATAGCACCGGTATTCACACTGGGCAAAAACTTACATAAAATTCAGTGACCTGTTTTTTTTTTTTTTTGAATGGTGAAATTCAGTGAACTGTTGTAAGATATAAAGGTCTGAAAATGAAATTGGGAGGGATGTGTATATCTCCAGCCATAGAAAATATAAACACATGGCAATCCCTTGAAATGTCGTGCATGAGCTCCATGAAGTGCTCGCGTCCATTAGAGGAAGGTTGATCCAACTGGACTACCAACTCATACAACATAGCATCCATCGGTGCAAAGCATAGATTGATATGAGCAAAATGGTTTTGATGGGAAAAAAGGAAGGGATTAACAACCTCAAAGAAGGGATTAACAATCCCAAATTAAGTGTAAAACACGCTACTAAATTCATAAATGCAGGATTCATACCATCAGAGCAGATAGATTGTCCTTATTAGCTTCAGCAGCTTTCCGTAACTCTTCAACGTTAATGTTTCCTTTTGCATCAGTTCCAACAGCGACAATTTTCATTCCACACATAGCCGCACTAGCAGGGTTGGTCCCATGTGCTGAGACAGGTATAATGCAGACATTCCGATGACTGTCTCCTCTGGCCTACAGTTTTTTAGCAAAACCAGACAATAAATTTCATGAGGTTTTGATTCTGTGCAACTCCATGACTCCTTTTGCCAAGACAACTTCATTAATGAAAATTTGCTACCATTCAAAAAACAAAAAAAAACAATTTGCTGGCCTGCAAGTTTGGATTACCTACCAAATGGTATGCTCGAATGACCATCAGTCCAGCGTACTCGCCAGCAGCACCAGCATTTGGTTGCAATGAGAAAGAGTCAAAACCAGTGATGGTACACAGGAGATCACCCAAATCATTGAACATTTCCTTTTAAAAACATCCAAAACCAATACTGTCAAGACCAGTCCCATTCGTGAACAAGAAAAACCATGAGAAGTCCCACAAAGAATACTGAAGCTACCTGATAACCCATGGCTTGTTCAGTGGGGGCAAATGGGTGCATGTCCGCAAAGTTAGGCCAAGTCACAGGCATCATCTCCGCCGTCGCATTTAATTTCATTGTGCAAGAACCTAAAGGAATCATGCTGTGGCATAAGGAGAGATCTTTTGCTTGTAACCTATGAATGTATCTAAGTAGCTCATGCTCGGTGTGGTACCTGAAGAAGGAAGCAGCTTACTGTTAGAACTTGCAAAATGCAACTGCCACAGTAGCAAGGTTGCTGAAAGGACATAACTCAACTCAACTCAACTAAGCCTTTGTCCCAAACTAGTTGGGGTCGGCTAATGAATCCTTTAGAAACTTTTCATGAAGAAAGGACATACGTATTAAAAATCGGATGAGTCAAATAGGGGCTCTCTCTTACGAGCCCACCCGGGATCGTGGACTGAACCTCGGGTGCAAGGGATGCAGCAGTGAAAGGCACCTGAGAATCATAATCAGATCATATAACTGACATAAACTGTAGACGAAGTAACTGCATGAGATTGACACCATAAATAACATTTCATCCGGTACAATACCTGCCACATGGCGCTTAAGCGCACCAACAGTTTCCTCATATATATATATATATATATATATATATATATGAGAATAGAGTTCCTAAGGTGTCACCTCATATAGCTTATATGAGGTGGCGCTCACAAAACATAAAGGGCCCACATTTTTGGGGCGATCCAAACCACTCATTTGAAAGGCCCTTAGATGGATATGGTGCCTACAAAAAATCAGGTCCATAGGATCATCCTAACCCTTCCATTTATGGAGGTTAAAAATGGGCAGATTTATGGACGTTTATACCCATCCATTTCAACCTCCACAAATGGAAGGGTTAGGATGATCCTATGAAGTTGATTTTTTGGGCACACCCTATCTATGTGAGGGCCTATCAAATGAATGCTTTGGATCAACCAAACAAAGTGGGCCCCTTATGTTTTTAAGCGCCACCTCATATAAGCTATATGAGGTGACACCTTAGGAACTCTATTCTCATATATATATATATATATATATATATGAGGAAACTGTGGGTGCGCTTAAGCGCCCAATCACATGGGGGCCCACTTTGTTAGGATGATCCAAAGCATTCATTTGAAAGGCCTTATCATAGATAGGGTGTGTACCAAAAATCAGCTCCATAGGATCATCCTAACCCCTCCATTTGTGGAGGACAAAATGGACAGACAGTGTTTGTCCACAAATCTGCCCATTTTTGTCCTCCACAAATGGAGGGGTTAGGATGATCCTATGGAGCTGATTTTTGATACACACCCTATCTATGATAAGGCCTTACAAATGAATGGTTTGGATCACCACAGAAAATGTGGGACCCATGTGATTGGGGAGCTTAAGCGCACCATAAGTTTAGTGAGCTTAAGCGCACCATTTTTTTGGTGCGCTTAAGTTGTTATAACGCCTCCCATTGGTGCGCTTAAGCGAGACCCAAACATTTAAACGAATAGGAGGCATTATAACAACTTAAGCGCACCAAAAAAAGGGTGAGCTTAAGCGCACCAACAGTTTTCTCATATATATATATATATATATATATATATATATATATATATATATGAGGAAAATATATATATGAGGAAAATATATATATACATATATATATACATGGTTTTAAATTTCAACCGAAATCCGACCGACACCGAAACTACACAAAACTGAAATGGTCATTTATTTCGGCCGAAATTTCGGTTTTTCAGAAATTTGAGTCATTTGACACAAAAAATCTGTTTTTTTTAATATTAATTTAATATTTCACCAAAATTTCGACCGAAATTTAATAATGAATAAAATATTGTTTTTTTTTTTGTACCAGATTTCGACTGAACTTTCGAAATTTCAAGGTCCGAAACCGGTACCGAAACCGAAATTTTAAACCTTGTATATATATATAATGGTTTTTTGGGGGATATCTGATAGGAAATAACATATGTCAAACTATGTTTGTTAATCATACAATATCATCAAGTCAAAAAATATATTCTATATCAACTAATAAGTACACATATGAGACAAGTCGAATGGGACTTCTCCGATATATGGTTCTAAATTCCATAGAAGCTGACACAAAACGGCCAAAATGTTACTGTTTTCATCCTCATTGAAACACATAACGAAATCAAAACCCATACCAAAACTGAAACCGTAAGTGTATATATTATATTAGTTCGGTCGAAGCTTGGAAACATCTCGCTTATGGCTAGAAATTTTAGAGTAAATCCTATAAAATGATGAAAATGTATGGAAATATATGCAAATGATGAAAATTTAAGATGAAATATCAGGAACTAGTTGAAAATTAAAAATAGAAAAAATAATTATTTTCTTACATTAAAAATATTTAAAAATCATAAAAAATAGAATAGACAAGATAATTATATAAAAACACAATTCATACTTTTGTAGTATCATACACTATATTTTGTAATATTATAACTATTTTTATTTTTCCATTTCAATAAAAATAACTATTTTTTTATTAAAAAATAAAATATATTAAAACTTTCGAAACGCTAACAAGCTAAAAGCATGTGCAAATTTAGTCATGCCAAAATTCACGTTATTTTTTCTCTCACTATTTTTACTTTTTGATATAGATATTTAATAAATTATTTAATGTAGATATATTAACCAAATTGTGTCACATAAATATATTTATTAGTTTATATGAATTGCACATGAAAGGTGGTGTGTATTATACTGTTATGTTTAAATGTTTATATGAATTACATGAGAAATGTGGTATGTGTTGAATTATCACACGTGCGCAACAGGCCAACAGCGCATGCGTTTGTCATTAGAAGTTTGATGCTGTCAAACCATTATGGGTAATTTTCTTGCTTATGTTATAGTTTTTTAACATGTGTATTTGTGCTTATTCTTGTATGTCCCAAAGTTTCACCTTAAGGCCCTGTTTGTTTTGGACTTTGCCAGCCGATTGTGAGTACAAACTGATTATTGGGCTCAAATTTACATTTAATTTTGAGTCAAATAATCAGTTTTCTACACAATTAGTTCTCCTAATCCAAAACAAACAGGGACTAAATATACATCTACCAATTAACTTACGTTTAATTTTGAGTCAAGGTTTTGCTTTCTGAATTAATATACAATAATTTCTCGTAGTCAAATTTACGTTTAATTTTGAGTTGGTGTCTTGCTTTCTCGATTAGACATATGACAAGAGATATCAAGTATTCTTGGATATAGATAGTATATCAATAGAAGGAGATACTCACAGGTTTACCACAAGCAAATACTTTGAAAAGCTTGTCCACATCCTCTAAAGTTGTTGTCTCATCAAAGGACACCGTTACCTGAAAGTCTACCAAACCTGCATCAGAGCTCATAATTCTACCTCAAATACCATATACCAATTAACATAGCTGATTTGAATTACTTACAGTGTTTGAATCTACAATCCGCAGATTGATCTCACTTTTATAAGCAGCATCAGCGATTACTTTAGAATCAGCACACTTGACCTTCACTGTATCAAAGAATGGAAGCCCTTGGACAGTAACTGTTCCAAGTTTCTTCAGCCCATACGCGAAAGTTCCAGCGAGACCATGAACACGCTCGCCAATAGTTTTGAGGCCTCCAGGACCATGATAGACTGCATACATTGCAGCCATGTTTGCAAGCAACGCCTACAGAAAAAACTACTTCAAATTAAAATTCAAAAAACACCCATCTTTTTTCTTGCATATACTGATAAAAATTCGACTAAAATTAAAACACCCATCTTTTTTCTTCCATATACCGATAAAAATTTGACTAAAATTCAAAACCTGAGCAGTGCAGATGTTGCTGGTGGCTTTATCCCTCCTGATGTGCTGCTCTCTAGTCTGCATTGCCATCCGAAGTGCCGGTTTCCCCGATGAATCAACACTAACGCCTATAATTCTCCCCGGCATCATCCTCTTATACTCCTGCGACGTAGCCAAGAATGCCGCGTGAGGACCACCATATCCCATTGGAACACCAAACCTCTGCGCTGATCCAACCACAATATCCACCCCAAATTCACCAGGCGGCTTCAGCATCGTCAGAGCGAGAAGATCTGTTGCCATCACAACCTTCACCCCTTTCGCGTGAGCATTCTTTGTGAACTCCCCGTAATCCAAAACCTCCCCCTCGGTACCAGGATACTGTACTAGAACACCGCAAACATCATTAGAACTGTAATCAAAATCCTTCAAATCAGAAACAACCACCTTTAGATCAAATCCATCCGCTCTCGTCTTGCAGACATCGATCGTCTGAGGATGGCAGTTACTTGCAATCAAGAACGTCTTTTTCTTGCTCTTCTGTATGTTGTTGCACATGGACATGGCCTCCGCAGCAGAAGTACCTGACAAATTTAGGATTTTCACTAATTTAGGATGATATCAATCAAACCCTAACTAGTGCTTATAGAGAGCACTTCAAATCAAGGATTTAAATGTCGGTTTCAGCCACCACCGAAACCTAAATATTTTGGTTTAAGTGGAAATTTCAGCAGAAATCACCTAAAATCCTGATAAAAATTTCGTTTTGTTTTTTAAAATTTCCACCGAAATGTATTAAATTTCGGTAATTTTAGTGAAAATTTCCTGTATTTTTCCGGTTCATACTTTCAGCTTCGGTCCAAACTGACACCAAAAAATTTCGGCCAAAATTTAAAACTATGTAAAATTTTAGGTTTTTTTTTTAAATCTCGACCAAAATGTATAAAATTTCAGAGGAAATTTCAACAATTTCAGTAGAAATCTTTAAATTTTGTTCATAATTTTTAAAATTTTGTTGGAAATCTTTAACGTTTTAGTGGAAATTTTCTAAATAAGGGTGAAAAAACAAAATTTCGGAATTTCGGGAAAATTTCAGGGAAATCTTTAATTTTTCTGATTCAATGTACTTTCGGTTTCAGTCCAAACCGAGACTGAAATATTTCGGCCGAAATTTAAAACTATATTTCAGATCTTCTAACAGTACCTTCATCAAGCAAAGATGCATTCGACATTGGCAAACCAGTAAGATCAGAGATCATAGTCTGGTAATTGAGAAGCGATTCGAGCCTCCCTTGCGCGATCTCAGCCTGGTAAGGAGTGTACTGCGTATACCACCCTGGATTCTCCATGATATTCCTCAAAATCACAGCAGGAACTGAAGTGTTATAGTAACCCATACCTATGAAGGATTTAAAAACCTTGTTCTTCGAAGCTAGGGTTTTCATGTGCGAAATCATCTGGGTCTCCGTCAATCCTTCATCAAATTTTCGCATCTTCATATCCGAAATCCGAATCGATTTCGGAACAGTCGCATCGATTAGCGCATCGAGGGTAGGAAATCCGCACAATTCCGCCATTTGTGTCTGATCATCTGGTGTAGCTGAGTTGTGCCGGCGAGGGAACGTGTCGCTCGGTTTCAACGATTCAACCGATACGGATCGGGTTTGTGTCGGAACAAAGTTCGGAGATCCGACATTTTTCCTTGTCGGATCGGAGAAAAGTGAAGGAGCGAGAGAAGAGATGTAGCGCGGAGAAGGGGGCGAGGGATGGGAAAAATGGGGGTTATATTTGGACTCGGAGAGGATTCGGCGGAGAATCGCCCGATTCGCGAGACGACGAGCTCGTTCCATGGAAGTGCGCAGGATAATAAAGTACGCACCCTGAGAAAAGGGGGGTGAGGATTTTGGAGGGAGGAGGAGTTAGAGAAGAAGAGGGTTATAAAAGAGAGGGGAGGTCCGGAATTGGTGGGTGACGTGGCAAGATTGTTGTCTTCCATGAGGATGGGAATTTGGGCTTCAAATACCAAATCCGAGAATGGGAGGTGGAAAATCAGGAAGAGGATGGGGTTTCAAATTTCAATGGATGATAAATTGATAATATTTTAAAAAAAAAACGTTTTTTTTGGTTGGAAAGTTTGAATTTTTTGGATTTTTTCTCAAGTAGTTGGCGGAAGATTTCTCCTTCACAACCTACTTATCGTTTTCTCCCACCTCAAAAAATGAATAAATTGGGGAGATTCTATGGATAAAATTGCAATTTTTTTTTCCACGGAAAAAATTTGGGGAAAATTTGGGTTAGGGTTTGCTTGCAATTCACCCCCTCCTATGATGAATTCCCCCCTATTTTTCAAAATAGACGATGATCGAAACCGTCCATTTGATGGGGCACACCGTAAATAGGTTGTGCCCTAAAAATCATTACCATATGACGATTCCAACCGTCTGATCTAAAGAGGGACTTATATTATGGAAACTTATATAGATCGGACGGTTGGAATCATCCTATGGAAATAATTTTTTGGGCACAACCTATTTACATTCTGGCGCATCAAATTGACGGCTTGAATCATCCTATGGTGTGGCTGTACCGTCCATTTTGAAAAATAGGGGGTGAATTCATCATAGAAGGGGGTGAACTTGCCACCACCGAATCAAAAATAAAAATCTAGGAATTCAAAAACGGGAGTTGGTGAATTCTATGCTACCATCACTTTCTTGGACTATAAATTCAGGCACTATGCGGCAATTTCCACCATAGATCTGTTGAGAGTAACATGTCATCTACATGGAGCCCACCGTAGGTGTAATAAAGACCAAAGATCTTGACTGGACTAATCTGGCCGTTCATCTATTGGATAGGGAAATTCAATTAGGATCATCCGTGCAGTATATTCTACATAGTGGGCTCCACTTGCTATCGATCAAAACCGTCTATTGGTTGCTTTGAATTGAATGCTAAGATTGTCTAATTGGCGTGACTTTGGGAGAGTATGTAATAGCGGATCAAAAATATGGGGACCTCATTTCTGGAAAATGATTAAATGATATGACTACAATATTCTAAGTGGTTCTCCATATTTCCACCCATAAGAGGAGAATGCTGCTTTACCAAACCCAACCTTCATAAGACATAAATTAAGGGAACCCCTTCAGCCCTTCTCGACGGAAGTGTCTTATTTTTTTAACCCGGAATTTATCTAGGAATCAGGGTGGCACCCATTACAATACCGGAAGATAATCAAAGAAAACAGAAAAAAAAACCTCCTTTTACCCAAAAAAAAACAAAAAACACTACATTCTTTGCTACGAATGTATGGAATACCAAGCTGACCACATCTAATAGGTTCTCTACAATCCTTAGGGAGACTGGTCCTGTTCCAAAAGACTGCATTAATGTTTGTATTGCAAGCATGATGGGAGTGGCATTTTTACCCCTTTAATAACATTTGGGAAGTGATATTTACGCCCCTTTTCATCACCAGGGACACCAGTGTATCAATGATTAAAGGGGGGGCTAATGTACTTGACGTCAGAAGGATCCAGTGGCCTTGATTGCCATGTACACTGGCGCTGGGTGTCCCTCGTGATGAAAATGGGCATAAATATCACTTCCCTAACATTTTCACTCCCCACTTTAATCCTATGTTGTTTGCCATTGTAAGACAGAGACCAACAAAAGGGTGGAAATATCATTTCCCTCTTTACATTATGATATTAGAAAGGGTTGAGGATGCTGCCCTTATTTAATAATGGTTTTTAGGGGGCATTACTATTTACTAGTGAATGAAAATATAATAGATTAATAGTGAGTTGGGGCTGAGATTTTGCTTTATAATAGTCATATGTGCACATGATAATGAATATACAACAAAGTAGAACAAAAGTCACCATAAGTCCTACCAAAGTCAGTAGAGGGGCTGAGAGCTGCACTTTACCTTATACTATATATATATATATATGGAGTTCTTTTCATAAGAGGAGTGGGACCATCTTGCACACTTCAAGGAATATTCAATAAAAGTGTCCTTTGGAGTAATTGGAATATCTTTTCATTTAGATTGACTATTAGTTTTCACTCCCCTTTGAACACAAAGTTTTGTTTATAGGGCTTTTAAGTGCCACCCCATGTGTGAGGACACACCCTTTCTCCGAAAGTTATCGGGCCTTTTAGCTGAGTGCCTTGGAGGTAGTTGTCTTGTACTCTTTGGCACTCTTTACCTATCCACAAATGTCGGTTTTTGCTACATGTACCCTTTTGGTGAAGGCAATCAGACCTTTTTTCTCAATTATGGCATAGGTAACTTCAACATTGGCATTGGCAGATATTGACTATCGCGGGGGTATGGTATGTGCACTCTTCAACGTTAAATAAATTCTCAGATTTGAGGTTAGGAAAGTCACTTGGAGGGGAATGTGTCTGACTTAACTCAAATCATTAAGGGCCCGTTTGGATACCTCATATTTTGTATTTAGATTTGGAATTGAGTTTTGAATACGAAATGAATAGATCCGCCAACTCATGTTGAGTGATACAGAGAGGGAAGGGGGTACTTCCTATTGGAGGGGAGAGGTTGAGGAGCAAAGAGGGTGAAGGAAACTGCCACATCAGTGGATTTCAATTACTTATTTCCACAGTATATTTGGAAATCTGATTTTTTTCACTGTCAGTCGCTGATTTGGAAATCCAAGGATTTAATCTGGATCCAAATCACAACCCAAAAAGGGCTGCAAAATGTGAGAAATCCAAATCAAAATCTTCTTGGCATCCAAACGGGCCCTAAGCCGAGCATTACAAGGAAGTGGGTTTGAAAGGGAGTGACTCTAGTGTCTTGGACAAGTCAAATGTGACGGCTAACTTTTAGTATGCAAGTCCACACAAAGCTTCACACAACAGGTGATTGGGTTGCACAACCAAGTGGACCCTATAATAAAAAAAATGATTTGAGATTGAGGTGTGATCGAGGAGCATGTGATTTGGGCAAGCCAAGCATGTCAGCACAAGTGCACAACCCAATCTTAGGTAATGCATGTTGAAGTATAAATGTTTAAATAATACTAACTCTAATAGCTTAAGCTTTTGGAGTAATTAGTTGTTTCACATAGTATCACCGCTATTGTCTAGCAGTAGGCCTGGGTTCTAGACCCAACGCTCCTTTGATACTTAAAATCCATGTGTACGGCCAACCCAAAAGACTGATCACGTGTTCGACCAACTTAAGAGAGGAGCCACACGTGAGAGGAGCTTTAAAGTATAAAAATGAATAAATCTCTAACAGCTTAAGCTTTTTGGAGCAATTGGTTCGTTGTTTCACATTGCAAAGGATTATTTGATTACTCGAATGCAAGTAAATCACGAAACTCTAACTACAGATGCACCTCAAACATGTAGAAATGAATTTCGAAGATCATCGCCTAAAATATGTTGGAAGTGGGGCCTACAGTAACCACATTTTAGATTTTTGGTGGGTCCCACTTCGTATGTCTGAATCCAGAGTTGATTCCGCACCCTTAGCTCGTCAAACTGTGTCAGATTTCACTTCTCGTTATAGAGAGAGGGTTGAAGGGAGAGAAAGAAAGAGATGAGGTGAAGCTATTGTTATTGCATTACACGCGCGGCGATGGCGTACATGAGCATGGGGGAAGCTCATAGAAGAATCACAGAATTCTTGAATCGCTTCTCAGAAGCAGTTTTCTCTCAAGACGGACCCTCTCTAAAGCCTCTTCTCGCCGTCTCATCAAACTCCGCTAATCTCCTCTCCCTCGCCGATGCTCTCCGCGTCTTTCAAGTACTCCTCCTCTATTTTCTCCTTTCTCTTCAAACGATTAGGGTTAGGGTTTCTAGTTCAAGTTCTAAAATCCAAATTCTCTTCCAATTCTTTTTTATTTTTTATTTTTCCATCAGGATGCAAGCAGACTGATCAAACAGTCAGATAAATACTCTCAGCTCGGAGAAATCATCGTTCCCCTTCTTCGATCTTTTCAAAGTTCTCGGATCGGGCACGTGGTAGATGCATACAATGCTTTCGAAAAATCTGCTAAGTAAATTCTCATCCTCTTTTTTTCTTTTAATTTTTTTTTTGAGTTGTTTGTGATCTTTTTGATCGATTTTGTTTTTGAATGGTGGAATTACAGTGCGTTCCTTCAGGAATTTCGGAATTGGGAATCTGCTTGGGCTATGGAACCGGTGTATACGATTGCTTATGAAATTAGGGTTCTTGCGGAGAGGGTAAGGATCTCAATCTTTGTGGTTTGATTCTCTTTTTTTTGGTATTAGTTTGTTTCTTTGTTAGAGATTTCTGTGAATATTTTGTTCGCGATTGTAGGCTGATAGGGAGCTGGCTTCAATGGGAAAGAACCCTGAGAAACTGAAGGGAGCTGGTTCTTTCCTGATGAAAGTCTTTGGAGCTCTTGCTGTATGCTTTCTGATCCTTTGCTTAGTTTTATTTTATTTTTATTTTTATTTTTTAGTTTTAATTTTTTATGTTGCTCTCTGTTTCCATTTGAATTGGAACATTCATTGTGAATCACTTTCGCCATTAAAACTAGCTAGGGATTTGGAAATGCTGTGACCTATTGCTTGTGAATGCTGTGCATGTGTGTGGCTTTTTACTGTGTGAATACTTTGGAAGCTTTGCTTTGTGGTAATATCAATGCATCTTATGCTTTTACTTTTATGCTGTTGTCAAGCTTGAGAAAAAAATGCTTATCGTGGCTTCATGTAGCCTCAGCATATGGCAATTGCTGCTTGAATTTGTGGAGAAAACATCTGATTCTGAGATGAATCAACAATATCATTCTACAGCTTCATGCACTTTGGATCATGCTGTATTCTTTTGGATTATGTTCTATCAATTTTTTTTTTGAATGGTTGGATTATGTTGTATCATTCAAAACTGTTGTAAATAAAAGCGTGTCTTTCTTAGTCTCATATATTATGGGATTCCGTGTTAGACATTTGGTTTTTTTTATACCAATGGTACTTGTTCATTCCAAAGTTACTGAGTGAATTCTTTATCAGCATTGGTGCTGTTTAACTCTCTTCAGTGAATTATTAGAAATCCTAGACAGCCCTACGTAACAAACTTAAAAATTCTTAACACACTGTATTTAAAGAAAACCAAACAAAATCCAAGTTAGAAGTCAATTAAATATGTTGTGTCCCATTGTAATCCATTCAACCCTTCTTGTCACTTGACGGTTGCTCTTGAATCAACCTCCCTATTGAAATTTGGACATTATTAAAAAAATGGCATATCGCCATTCATTTATCATGCCAAACTATACCCTTCAACTATTTCCATGATTAAGCCTTTGGTGTGTGCAGTTGCGACATCAAACTTCTCTAAAATTTCTGTGATCCTCCACGCCCCCTCAAGCTCGAGGCCTAAAAGCTTTATTGTGTCGTGTACCTTGCCTTGATAACTTCTTCCAAAACATTCCAAAGACCTCTCGGCTTATTTTTTTTTCTCTGATAGCCTCCATTGCTATCTTCCCCTTTGCTTGCCATCATTGTTATGTGGAAGATGTCCTTTTTTCTAGTGTGGTGATTGATGATTATGAAATCCAATAGATGAGGCTACCCAACATTGTACTTTATACACCTTATGTTCCTTTGGTTTCTAATGTCGAAAAAAAGGAGAAGACAAAAGAAATCGTGCCTCTTTTTTGCAAGACTCATGCCTTTGCTTAGATTTCTAATTCATAGAAATAGCACTTTTCCTTAAATAACAAAAAAGGAAAATATTAAACAATCACATATTGTTCATAAACTCTTATTTACAAAGGAGAGCACAATAAGAATATTCTCCTTTGAAATGATAGAGGGAAATAGAAATATTGCCTTCTTGTGTGGACCTTGGTTTGCAAGTCTTAAAAGGTGAGAAGGGGAAGAGGGGTATTGGGAGGCTGGCAGAGATGAGCGAAGCTCTACTTGGTAAGCAGATTTGGAGGTTCAGTGATGCCAAGATAGTATGAGGTGGATTAGGGTAGTTGGCTGATTGGCTCACTGAATCGAACTCTAGCCTCACTTGCTCTATTGCTTGGAAAGACATCTATTGTATTGAGAAAGCCTTCTCGGAAGGCATTAGTCTTAGAGTCAGAACTCAGAACATGTGATAGGATCGGTTTCTAGCACAATCCTTGGTGCAAGGATCAACCCCTTAAGAATATCCTTGGGCACATTTTTAGGATGGCTACAGACAATGATGCTATCATGTTGGAATCTTTTTCCATCATGGAAGGTGAATTGTCATGGTCTATATTCTTCAAGATGGATTTTTTGAGCAGGAGGTTGGGATGGCTTGGGAGATCATGAACAAAATAGAGGCTACCTCATATCTAGCATGCTCGATGAGAAGATGCATTTGGAAATTGACTTCTTTTGGATCCTTCACTGTCCAATCTTTCTACTAGCAGTTCATGTTGGTCAGGGGTAGAATGGCCCCTTTGTATAGACTCTGTCAATTTCCACCCTCTTTGTGTTTCAGCCTTCTCTTGGATTGCTTGTCTTCGCTATTTTCTATTGGATTGCTGGAGAGAAATTGTTATGGGATCTCTGCCATTTCAATACCCTTTGGACATACTGGAAGGAGACAAATATGCCAGCTGCTTCTCCGTTCTGATCATAGGCTTGATCATGCTTATCATCTCCAAACTTATATAACTTCCTAAAGATTTCTTTCTTTTTTCATTGGTATGTAGTGTATCAAAATTCTCACCTTGGCTTCATTAACCCTTTTTTATTTGGCTTGCATTTTGTAGGGGAAAGGTCCCAAACGTGTTGGAGCTTTATATGTGACTTGTCAGCTATTCAAAGTTTATTTTAAGGTAATGTTCTTAGTTACCATTTAGTTGTCTATGGAATTATTTGCGGATTAATTATCCTGATTCTAGATTCCTCGAAAGGTTGTATTTCCTGTGTTTTTTGGTAAAGCATGGTCTTTTTAAGGTATATGCTAAAATCTAGTTTCAATGTTTTGCAGCTTGGCACAGTTCACCTATGCCGAAGTGTGATAAGAAGCATTGAAACTGCTAAGATTTTTGACTTTGAGGAGTTCCCAATGAGAGACAAGGTCTAGTTGCTCACTGAAAAGATTCCAATTTCCAGTCACTATTTTTGTATTCTTCATATTCATTGTGCTTGGTTAGGAACTGTTTCACTGTTTCATCCTGACTTCTCACCGAGACCACTTTCAACTTCTTATTTTTTATGACAGGTGACTTACATGTATTATACTGGCCGTTTGGAAGTGTTTAATGAAAATTTCCTTGCTGTAAGTAATGCAAATCCCTAGAAACTCCATGGTAGTTTCTCTTATGAATTATCCACTTAAATACATGATGTTGGACCAATGTTAGGTCCCTGCCCATCCCTTTTCTTGTAGTTGTACTCTTCTTTTCTCTTTCTTTGCTTTTGTTCTTTTCCAGGCCACCTTGGTCATGGGCTTGTTTCTCCATTTGATTTATATGCATTTACCTTTCAAAAAAAAAATTCAGTATGTAATTTTCTGCACCTGTCTATTATTTGTGGTATGACCTTGGATAGGATAGAATGGAAGAAAATGATCCACGTAGAGGAACCCAACTAGAACCAGGATTAGAGCCAGGCAGATTCCTTTTACCTTCTTCATGAATTTTTTCTAAAGGATTCATTTAGCCGACCCCAACTAGTTTGGGACAAAGGCTTTGTTGAGTTGAGTCTATTATTTGTGGTAAAAAATGACTTTTGAATGTTTCACAATTTGAAGTGTAGTGAGCTCTGAACTAGCACAGTAACACTCAGCCTTGCCTATTAGGATGGTATTTAGAACTTTCATGGTTAAAAGTGTGATGGATTGATCACTGAGCCCTTGTTATTAAGTATTGACTTCATTTCCTGATATTCTTTTTATCTGATGCAATACTAGGGGGAAAGAGATATTGTGGGTCTGATTTTTCTTTAAAAATTATATATATAGTTTTTACGGGGCCTTCTTGCATATGAAATCTGATTATTTTACATGACAGGCTGATCAAAAACTCACATATGCCTTGATGCATTGCAACCCACGGAGTGAAGGAAACATAAGGTTTGGTTCAGCTGTGCTGTGCTCCATAGGTCTTTGTAATTTTTACCATTTATCTAAGGAGAAAACGAAAGTTTATAGGAAAGATATTGACTTAATTGAATATTTTCTTTTGGATGAGCACGGCTGAGATAATGCTTTTGGTTCCACCTTGCCACTAGAAAATATTTTTCTGTTGTTTCTATTGCTTGTTCGACCCCGATTGTCTTGGTTCTACTTGGAATAGTTTTCCTTCAAACTCTAAAAATGTCGAACAGAAGCTATATCATTTGCTATATTTGTTGCCACTATGTGTCTAATATGGTGTCTGGTTTTGATTTTGGGGAATAGGATGATTCTGAAGTACCTCATTCCTGTGAAGCTTTCGATAGGCATTTTACCTAAAATGTGGCTTCTGGAGAAGTATAATCTCGTTGAGGTACGACCTTTTTTTTACTGTCTATCTTAATATTAGAATTATGCATCTTTGTGGAATTTGTTTATATATTTTTCTTGGTAAGTCGATTTTGTTTGCTCCAATTGGTACTGCACATTATAAATACTCTTATATGATCCATGTAGTATTTGTTACACTTGCATGTCATGTTTGTAAATGACACCTTATAATGATGTTCGTAGTTATCTCCTTTGGATCTGATTAATATGGTCTGTCCTCAGTAGAGTTGTGCAGATATTTGTTGAGGCACAGTCAAGAATTGGAAATAAGTCAGATCAAGTTTTAAAGGGCCTTATGAACAACGAGCTCCTCAGGAGTTCCAATGCCTGCTTTCCATGGTCAACCAAGAAATGTCAGGAGAAACTCCTATCTCGATCATGTCTGCGGTCCCTCTGGTGAAAGAAATTCAACATGATAACCACTTTCCCATTTGAGTCTCGAGGAGGGCGAGACTTAATATGACTTACCAATATGTTCCACTTCCTTCCATCTTACAAAAGTGATATCAGAGCAACACTTTTCGGTTGAGTATTTGAGTTGTCTTCAACTCTGCGTCTCTTATTCGACTTAGGGAGAGGGTTGGGGAAAGCATGGTGTGAGGCTGTAGCTTATTAGTCATTTAATTATGATTCCGGTAATCAACTCAACTCAACAAAGCCTTTGTCTCAAACTAGTTGGGGTCGGCTAAATGAATCCTTTAGAAAAATTTCATGAAGAAGGTGAAAGGAATCTACCCGGCTCTAATCCTAGCTCTAGTTGGGTTCTTCTACATGGATCATTTTCTTCCATTCTATCCTATCCAAGGTCATGTTCTCTGTTATGTTCCTAACTGTCAAGTCTTTCCTCATTATTTCTACCCAAGTTGTTTTCGGTCTGCCCCTACCTCTTTTTACTCCATCAACCTGGCACGAGTCGCCTCTTCTTAGTAGAGCATCCAAAGGCCTACGTTGGATATGTCAAAATCATCTTAAGCGGTGCTCTCTCATCTTCTCCTCAATTGGTGTCACCCCCACCTTTTTACGAATGTCTTCATTTTTAATTCTATTTAACCTTGTGTGGCCGCACATCCATCTAAGCATTCGCATCTCTGCTACACTCATCTTATGTACATGCTGCTTCTTAGTGGCCCAACATTCTGAGCTGTACAACATGGCTGGCCTCACAGTTGTCTTATAAACTTTCCCTTCAACTTGGTAGGGATATTACGGTCGCATAGAACTCCCGAGGCAAGTTTCCACTACAACCAACCTGCTCTTATTCTCTGGTTAACATCATCTTCAATCTCTCATTCCTTATGTAGAATTGAACCAAGATAGCGAAATATATCCCTCTTAGGTACCTCCTATCTAGTCATATTTACTACATCCTCATTCCGCCTCCTTACATTACTAAAGTTGCACTCCATATACTCTGTCTTAGTCCTACTCAGTCTAAAACCTTTGGATTCCAAAGTAGTTCTCCATAACTCTAACTTCGCATTTACTCCTGCTTTGATTTCGTCGATTAATACTATGTCATCTGCAAATAACATACACTATGGCACCTTATCCTGGATACCCTCCGTAAGCTCATCCATAACTAGCGTAAAAAGATAAGGGCTTAGAGCTGATCCTTTGTGTAGTCCTATTGTAATTGGAAACTCACTAGACGTGCCATCCGTGGTTCTCACACTAGCGTGAAAAGATAAGGGCTTAGAGCTGATCCTTTGTGTAGTCCTATTGTAATTGGAAACTCACTAGACGTGCGATCCGTGGTTCTCACACTAGTTACTGCTCCATCGTACATATCCCTAATCACATCAACATATTTAGTAGGCACTTTTTTCCTTTCAAGGATCCACCACATAACACTCCTGGGAACCCTATCATACGTTTTCTCCAAATCAATGAAAACCATATGAAGGTCCTTTTTATTTTCTAGAAATCTCTCCATTAACCGCCTAATAAAGAAGATAGCTTCCATAGTCGATCGTTTGGGCATGAAGCCAAACTGATTCTCTGATACCTTGGTCTCTTTTCTTAGCCTATGCTCAATTACCCTCTCCCAAAATTTCATGTTGTGACTCATTAGCTTAATTCCTCGGTAATTGGTGCAACTCTGAATATCCCCTTTATTCTTATAAATAGGTACTAATGTACTCTTCCTCCACTCATCAGGCATCTTCTTAGTCTTCAAAATATTGTTAAATAATCTAGTTAACCAAACCAAACCCACATCACCCATTATGATTCCGGTAATACCTTTAAAAATTCAAATTTAGACTAAAGTTTGTATGGCGTTTAAATAACTTAAGAACAAGGTTAGATGATACAAACCAGAGGAAGCATCCTTTCAATTAATGAGAAATTTACTCACCATTACCAGGAAGCACACTTCTCATAGTAGTAGCAGAAGCTCTAAACCCATCAAATTACCCATCAAATTCCTCATCATTAGACCTAACTGTTTCACTCCCCTCTCATGTCTTTGCCCAAGCGACAACAGTGTTGCAAGATTTGTACAGAACTGCTGCAGATACTTAAAGAGACTTAGATCATTCAAAAAAAAAAAAAAAACTTAAAAAGAGACTTATGGTTCCTGAGTTGAAGCTTTTATATGTACAATTTTACCTCCACACGGCATTGCTCCTTCAAGCTTTCGACCATCGCACAAAATTCCCACTGCTGTCTTCTGTGGGAGTCTGGGCCGTGACTCAGTCCGAGTGTGGCTGTCCTCTCGGACCAGCTACTAAGATCATGTGCTTTTGACATAAGTAATTGTGGCTTGGTGTTTGGTGGATAATTTTCTTGAGATACCCATTTCAGTAAAGCAATGGTAAAATCAGTTCAGAGAAGTTGAAAAATTGCATGGGTGCTAATGAAGTGTGTAGCTAGTTTGGGGAGGGTGGGGTTTGATATTCAGTGTTGCCTATAAAACATTGAAAAGGCTGTGAATCTTTAATGATAATGCTGATCCATTTCCCCCTATAGCAAATAAGAATTGCCGTGTGATTGCTCTTTTTATTTTAGGCTTGAACTGGTTTAGTGATTAGTTTCATGGTTTTTATGGGTGGCTGGGATTGTAACTGTGCCCTTTTCCTCATTCTTGGTGTGGGCTTGTCTATGGAAATTTCCTAAAAATGTTGCCCTGAACAATTAAATAGAGATAATACTGGTAATTTTGAAATTTAATACTGTTAGAACTCAATCCTTGGTGTGCATAACTGTACATGATATCCTTCAACACCGTCTCTCCTTATTTATGAAGAGAACCCCGTTCCCCTGAACAGATTAACTATCATTTCCACTGTATGACCTAACTACCGTGGCGGTTGCCGCATATTGCCCTAGAGATGACACTATAATTAGCTGCCATCCACCCACAAGGTCCCTTCCCCTTCATCATGGAACAATAGAAGGGCACAATCTATGGTATTTTAAGAACTTATTATATAAAAAGCAACTGTACTCAATCATGGTACTGTGTCCTCTACAGAAGATAAAGACATTTCTTGCTCAGCCATGACCAATAAAATATCAGGTAGAGATGTTTACCATTTTTTTAACTCCTGCAGTATTCTGATGTCGTGAAAGCATTAAAAAGAGGTGACCTCCGGCTCCTTCGACATGCCCTACAAGAGCACGAAGACCAGTATGTTTGCTCATCAATATTGCAAGTGAATTTGGTTTCAATATTCCATCTCTAAACTCTTTTGTGTCATCAGATTCCTAAGATCAGGCGTATATCTTGTCCTAGAAAAGCTAGAGCTCCAAGTTTATCAAAGATTGGTGAAGAAGATGTAAGTTTCTGTTCATATAGAACTGCCCATCCCAATAAAAATAGCAAAGAATACCATTTCCTAAACTGCAGACTCTTATTCTCTTGCAGTTATATTATCCAAAAACAGAGAGATCCAAGCAAAGCCCACCAAGTGAAGTTGGAAGTTATTGTTAAAGCGTTGAAATGGCTTGAGATGGACAAGGACGTTGATGAGGTACTTCTTGTTTTTCACTTGGCCGTATGTTCGGAATCATTTTTTGGAATAATTAGTCACTGGTTTTGCACACTATTATTACAGGTTGAGTGTATAATGGCCATCCTCATATACAAGAACCTTATGAAAGGGTACTTTGCGCACAAGAGCAAGGTGGTGGTCCTCAGCAAGCAAGATCCTTTCCCCAAATTGAACGGGAATCCGGTCAATTCGTAGGTATAATCAATTCCATTGAATTTTTCTTCCATCCCTCACCAAATTATATGGATGTATAGTCAAATGATTGTAGATTTGATAATGTAATCTGCTTTATAATTAGTCAGCACAAATGTAAGGAAAAAACAGCAGAAGAGCAGTAATCAGTGACACCAATTTAGATTGGAGATCAGAGTGTGCATATAAGCTTATACACGCTTGGATTCTACATTTCAATCAGGAATATTTGATCCCATGTTTTGTATTTGGAAGGTTGAGTTAAATTAGTGTGTTGAAATTTTCTCCTTAGTTTGTGTTGTTATGCTAAAGAAGGTTGCTTTTATGCTCCTTCCTAAAAAGGCATTTACTGAGCCCCACTTCTTCGTTTACATGATCTGATCCGTCGCTTGAGCCAAATGGCAACCATAAGTTCAGCTAAATGCCGTTTTAAGCCCTTGATCGGATGATCCTAGACCCTTGATCTAGCAAGCCTTTATTTAGGGTTTTTGCAAGGAAAGATAAATGGTTGATTTTTATAGTCCATCTGATAGACTACTGGATCTTCAATGGCCCAAAAATCATTCCCATCTGATGTGTGGACCATTGAAGATCCAGAAGTCAATCAACCAGATGGATGGTCCAAATCAATAAAAAGGTGGAGCCCGCTGTGGAATAGTGAGTGTGCCTCACCATTAGGGGTGGACATGGTTCCGGTTCGAACCGAGGAACCGAACCGAACCGGCATATATGGTTCGGTTCGGTTCCATATTTATATGGTTCGGTTCCGGTTCTGATATCCTGGAACCGATGGAAATTCGGTTCGGTTCTGGGTTTGGGATCCCGGAACCGAAAACCGAACCGAGAACCGACCCTCACCTTAAAACCCAATGCCTCATCGCTTGATAAAATCACCCCACCCCCTTTTAATTCACCCCTCTTTAACGTGTTGCTTTGCCTTTAAAATTTAAATTCACCCCTCAAATTTGTGCTTGATTATTCCAATTTGTGCATGTTTGTAGGTCATATATAATTTTTGCATTGCCCAAATTTGTGCCTGATTATTTTAAATTCGTGCATGTTAGTCTTTGTAATTCATATATAAACAGGACCAAACCGATTATAAATACGATTAGGCAAAATATCTACATTTGGTGAAGGTTGGGTAAACCCAGAACCGAACCGAACCGATTATATATGGTTCTGGTTCGGTTCGGTTCCAAACATATATGGTTCGGTTCTGGTTCCAATTTCAGAGAACCGATTATATATGGTTCGGTTCTGGGTATACCCCAAAACCAAACCGAACCGAACCATGTCCACCCCTACTCACCATGTTACTGCTGTCAACGGACTTTGTTGGTCCGAAGTGGGGGTGCAACTCGGGTCAGGTTGAGGCCAACCCGATTTCCAACCCTGCTGGGTTCAACCCGACGCAACCCGATTTGCAATTTCCTCAACCGACCCAACCCAATTTCCAATTCAGGTTGAGTTGGGTCGGGACCCGATTTGATGTGGTACCAACAGTTGACCACCTCAACTCAAGCCAGGTTGTTTTGGATTTTGAGAACCAATAGTGAGTCAGAATAATCAGTTTTTTATTGGTGACTCACTATTGGTTCTCAAAATCCAAAACAAACAGGGACTAACAATTAACAAAGGGAGATGTTATCCGCACTACTATATTTTGATGATCACACTCCTCACTTTATTAAAGTAAAGTATGGCCCGCACCGTAGGATTATCCAAACCGTCCATTGTGGACTATGGAGACTATTTCAATGTTGAAAAAGGAAAACACATACATAACTTCTTCAGATGGAATACAGTAATATTAATATAACGTAGGATCATATGTATATGTTGGAATTAACATCACTACTAAATGGGAATTTGAAATTTCCAATTTGGGTCGGGTCGGGTCAGGTCAGGTTGCCCGACACCCCAACCCGACCCAACCCGATTTTCAATTCGGGTTGATTTTTCCCAAACCTAACCCAACCGGATTTGCAAAAAGCTTAACCCGACCCAACCCAAATTCGGGTTGAACCCGACCCGACTTGCACCCTTAGTCCGAAGGATCCAAAGGAAATTGAAGGACGCGCTTGTGGTTGGGTTTTAGATATGAAGCGAAATGAATTTTTTGTAGTAGTAAAGAGTAACGTAAGAGGAGATTTTGACTATTCTTTAAGCTCACTGAAATGTGAGTTATTTTTTATGTTATATAAAAAGTGAGGGGGGTTTGCTGGTCGCAGAAGGCATTTCCCAGATGGTCTGTGCACGATGGATCAAATATCAAGGATGGGATGTTGTACATGTTTGTACGCCCTCCTTTCATCATATAATTTATCAACGCAAGCACAGAGAGTAAGATCCGAAGGACCACCTTGATTAGGATACAAACGGATCGTGACCCATGTTCAGGTGGATCCGATCCAGATTTGGATCCCTTGAGGGCCCTAATGACAATGACCTACTCACCTTGTGAAGCATGTCTTTTGAGTCCATAATAATTCCCACTTCTTCGGTTGTTTTGGCAACAGGTTTCTTTATTGTAGATTCTCTTCACAGAACGTGACACCATAATACAATTGCAAGTCGAGAGGCATCTATGATTATCAGAGTCTCGAACGTTTTGCTGAAAATATCAATTAGGCCATGTTTGGCAACTTAGAAAAATTGTGGAGCTAGTTGTGAAAGATTTGCAGGGGAGGGACACACATCGTTTGGATGTACTTAATACAGAAGTAAGAGGAAAGGAAAGTAGATTCTTATTTAGTTTTTCTTTTTTTTACTCTTGATTGATTTTAGAGAAAAGTCAAAACAGTTAAACAGGATTGCATTTGAAAATTTTAATGCAAATGACTGTCATTTGTGAATAGTAAATGGCAACCAAACGGTACTAGGAAAAGGAAAATGTGTACTTTGCTTGGGTTGGAAATGTGGAAAATGAGCACCAGAAGATCCGAGAGAGAGAGAGAGAGAGAGAGAGAGAGAGAGAGAGTAGGATGGAGCGACACTTTCGTATCTAAAGTGTTTATTCCACTCCTCTAAAGCTAACTCCACGTTTGGATACCCACAAGATTTAGATTTAGATTTCTCACATTTACAGTTGAGATTTGGAGCTAGATCAAATCCTTAAATTTCCAAATCAGCTACAACAGTGAAAAAAAAATCTAAGTTTCAAATCTATTATGCAAGACATTATTTGGAAATCAATATATGTGGCAATTACCTTCACCCTCGCTCCTCCTCAACCCTGCTGCAGCAGCAAGACGTCTCTCTCTCTCTCTCTCTCTCTCTCTCTCTCTCTCTCTCTCTCTCTCTCTCTCTCTCTCTCTCTCTCTCTCGTACAACATGAGCATTGGAAATCTGATGTATTTTGTATCCAAAACTCAAACCCAAATCCAAATACAAAAGAATGAGGTATCCAAACGTGGGCTTTAATGGGTATTGGTTTTTTTTTTTTTTGATGAGTAAGCCGGGGTTAGGCAAGACCCCGACCAGATATCATTAAGAATAATGAAAATGTACAGAGATTAAGGGGGCTCGATAGCCAGCAAAAGGGGAATAGGCTCCCACATACATAAGAGAAAATAAAACAATAACCCAAGGACCCTCTTTCGCCAGAAGGAAGCACACTTATATACGAGCATATTTAACTTCATTTCGGTCCTCTTCGATGAGATGGAGGAGCTGGGGAGTGGAGAGCACTACCTTAATATCAGGTCCCTTTAAGGGAAAATTTACCTTGGAGAGCATATCAACAGGTCTATTTCCTTCCCTCCAGGAATGCGATAGTCTCCAAGCCTCGCAATGTTGAAGAGATTTGAAGATAGCAGAGACTAGATTCAAGCATTTCCATGGAGTGTTTGTTTTCATGGAGATGATGTCAACTACGAAAAGGGAATCAGACTCAATCCCAATCCTAGGGATACCTCTATATTTTGCCATGTTGATGCCATGAAGAATCGCTCGGAGCTCCAAAACATAGATGTCATCCATATCAGTTTCTACCGAGAACATGGCCAAGATCATTCCTTTATCATCTCTGAGAAGGCCCCCAATACCAGCACAATCAGCTTCAAGTGAAGCATCAGAATTGATTTTGACCAACAATATTTGACAGGCTCGGCCCAATCTGCTATCTTATACCCGAAGTTAGTGGCAGCTTAATGGCTCTGGCGTGTGGAACGTCCCTGCACATTGAGAGCTGGTTCATCTTGAAGCAAATATCACTTTGAATCTTCTTCAGAACCTGAGTTTTATGGGTTAATTTGTTTTCAAAAATTCTTTGGTTTTTCTCGTTCCAAATCTGATAGATAGCAACTTGGAACCCCATTTTGATAACAGTAGAGAGCTGGCCATTTCCTTTGAATTTGTCTCTAATCCAATTCTCCTCATCAGCAAGAGTTCTTAGGGGTCTTCTTCTCCATCCCACTCTCCAGAAAATGGACCTCCATATCCAGGCAGAGTACCCACAAGAAAAGAAAAGATGGTCCAAGGATTCATAGTGTCTTGAGCACAGGGAGCAGCTTCTGTCCTGCACAACGAATGGGAGTCTGTCTCTAGTGGGTAGCCTGTTTTGGAGGGCTTTCCACACAACTATGGCTTCCCTCGGAGTGATGCCATTAAACCACACCATAGAACACCAGGGGGGCTTTGGATTCTTAAGTCTGATAGATTCCCAAGCACTTTTGAGGGAGAAAGTTCTGTTCGCAACAAGCTTCCAAATTGGAAAGTTTACATGAGAGTCATTGTAAATACCTTTATCAAGGAACTTCTTCAGAGAGACCAGTGAGGAATTGGTGCCGTGCCGAGAAAAAACAGAGGAGATAATACCGCCGGGGTGCCAGGGGGAATTCCACAAATCAATCTTACCCTCATCTCCAACCGAGTAGCAGATGTGAGGCAAAACAGAGCCTCTAGGTCTCAGGAGGCTTCTGGCTCCCCAAGATGGCTTCGCCGGCATTGCCATGGTCCAAAAATCCTTATTTCTAACATACTTATCCCTAAACCAGGAAGTCCACAGAGAATCTTTAGAAATTACATTCCAAAGGTTTTTCATCTGGAGAGCCTTATTCACATCTCTCAGCCTTCTCAAACCAAACCCACCCTATGCTCTTGGAGTGCAAATAGTGTCCCATGATATAGTATGAAGCTTCTTCTTCAACTCAGAACCTCCCCACAAGAAGTCTCTGAGAATTCTGTCAATAGAATCAAGCACACCTGCCGGCAGATCAAAAGCAGAGGACCAAAAAATTTGAAAAGAGCACAAAGTGGCCTTTATGAGCTCCAACCTGCCCCCCTTGGATAAAGACTTTGAGGCCCAGCCTTGGACTTTCATTATGATCTTAGCAATGAGGGGCTGGGCAGTCCCTTGAGGAAAGCCTAGACGAGAATAGGGGAAGCCCCAAGTATCTTACAGGCAACTCACTTTCTTTAATACCGGTTGCTCGCAAAATTGCCTCAATTTCCCTCCTTGAGGTACCTGAGAAGAAACCTTCACATTTTTCCATGTTAGCATCCAAACCAGTAGTGTCCCTGAATTTTTTCAGACAATTCATCAAACCTTTAGCAGAATCATGGTCAGCCTTTGCAAATAACATGAGATCATCAACGAAAAGAAGGTGTGAGATTGAAGTCGTACCCTTGGAAAAAGGGGTATATATATGACCTTTCTGAAGGGCTTCTTCGAGGTAAACTGAAAGGATTTCCATAACAATACAAAATAGCAGGGGGGACAAAGGGTCACCTTGCCTGATGCCATTAGAGGAAGAGAATCTACCACAGGGAGTACCATTGATAATGATAGAGAACATGGGATTAGAGATGCAGGAAGTAATCCAATTCAACCAAGTTTGGTTAAAACCTTGCTTGGCCATGAAACCAATAAGAGTGGAGCGATTTATATTGTCAAAAGCCTTGGCACATGGAAGGAACATATTGATTTGAATGGAAATTATGTAAGAGATCATGAGAGAGCAGGATGTTTTCAAAAATCTGTCTCCCTTTTATGAAGGCTGATTGGGCAGGGTGGATGAGAGATCCAATAACTGATTTAAGTCTCAGGGCAAGAATTTTGGTAATTGTTTTATAAATGAAGTTACAAAGGGAAATGAGTCTGAATTTAGAAGGGGTGGATGCGTCCGGACCTTTTGGGACCAAGGTGATGAAGGTTGAGTTTACTTCCTTGAGGAGCTTCCCATTGATGAAAAAGTTTTTTTATAGCTTTAGAGAAATCAAGACCAACTAGATACCAAAATTTTTGGAAAAACAGAGCATTAAACCCATCAGGCCCCGGGGCTTTTTCGCCATCAGCTTTCATAACCGCATCTTTGATCTCATCATCCGTGACATCTCTGGTGAGGCAAGAAGCATCTTCCTCAGAAAGAGTGCGAATAGGACTCGGAGGCTCAAGAGAAGCAGACCGATCATTGTTCAAAAGAGCTTTGAAATGGTTTACAAACAACTCTGCAACCTCCACTGGATTTTCCACAAGGCTACCATCTGAATCTTTAGAAGCAATAATTTGGTTTGAATTCACTCTAAATTTCATTGCCGTATAGGAAAAACTTGGTATTCGAATCACCTAGCTTGAGCCAAGATTGCCTTGATTTTTGCCTTACCAGATTTTCCTCTAAGCTCGAGATTTTGATGAATTCCCTTTTGAGATCTTCTTTTTTCATCCGTGCAACATTTCTAGGATCAGCCGCAAGATTAAATTGGATTTTGTCCGGGTTGCTTTTGATGATGGAGGCATTGATATCAATTCTGCCGAATATGTTGCGGTTCCACTCAATAATATACCTTTTGACTTCCATGAGTTTCTGAACCAACCTGAACATCAGGTAACTTCAAGACTCCAAACTTCAATACCTTTTAATGGGCATTGTTGCGAAGTTGTTAAGTGTTATTTTGTCAAATAGATAAATATTCATTCATCGGATGGCCAAGAAAGTCTGAGTACTTGATGGCATATTCATTCATCGGATGGCCAAGAAAGTCTGTGTACTTGATGGCTTAGATTCAGTATCGAGTCTAGTTGGACAGTTTATATTGACTTATCGCAGTAGTATTTTATTATCGATACCATCTGTACATCCATCACCATGTGAATGGTAGAGATTGGGTGATTCAATCCTTTCCTCGGAACTTATAATGCTCCATAGTATATAGTCTCTAAATAAGCAAATAAGCAATGAAGCTCTGAATCTTCCAAAGTACAAAATGACAAATAAACCCGGCCTGAAAGTCCTTTTAAAAATCTAAAATTTTCTCAACCTAATTTCTCATTCGCCGAACAGCAATTTACCAACAACCACCAAGAGCAAATCTAACTTGAGTTTTACTCCTACAAAACTCCTTCAATCCTCTTTCCCCAGGTCCTCCATCCAAAGGAAAGAAACCCTAATCACAGCTCTGTGAAATCTTCTTATCTGCTCAGAGAGAGAGAGAGAGAGAGAGAGAGAGAGAGAGAGCAAAAATCTCTTGATGGGTTCTTCTTCTCTCTCAATCTTAGGTCCATCAAAACCCACCCCAAGCCCAGAAGAAGACCCACCAAACCCATCTACAGCTCTTCTCTCCAACACCTCAAATCCCTCCTCTTTCTCTGAAACTCCTCAAAAACCCAAAACCCTAATTTTCATATCCCTTCTCCTCATAACCTCCATCTCCCTCGCCTCCGCCACCGCCTTCGCTTTCCTCTTCTTCTCCTCTTCCCACTCCCCAAAACCCTCTTTTTCTGAAAAAACTTCACAAACAACCGCTCGTCCCCTTATCAAACTCCAAAAACCCATAGTTCTCCTAATTTCCTCAGATGGGTTTCGATTTGGTTACCAATTCAAAACCCAAACACCCAACATTGATCGCCTTATCGCCAATGGAACCGAAGCAGAGACGGGTCTAATCCCTGTTTTCCCAACCCTAACTTTCCCCAACCATTACTCCATAGTCACTGGTCTCTACCCTGCTTATCATGGCATAATCAACAATCACTTCATTGATCCGAACTCCGGCGAGGTTTTTACGATGAGTAGCCACGAACCCAGATGGTGGTTAGGCGAGCCGCTCTGGGAAACTGTTGTCAATCATGATCTCAAAGCTGCTACCTATTTCTGGCCTGGTTCTGAGGTAATCAAAGGTAATTGGAATTGCCCTGTTAATTTCTGTAGGAATTATAATGGGTCTGTTCCTTTTGAAGAACGGGTTGATACGATTTTGCGGTATTTTGATCTACCTAGTAATGAAATTCCTGTTTTTATGACTCTTTATTTTGAGGATCCGGATCATCAGGGTCACCAGGTTGGGCCTGATGATCCGGAGATCACTGAGGCAGTTGCGAGGATTGATAGGATGATTGGGAAATTGATTCAAGGACTGGAAAGTAGAGGAGTTTTTGAGGATGTTACGATAATTCTAGTGGGTGATCATGGTATGGTTGGTACGTGCGATAAAAAGCTAATTTTTCTTAATGATTTGGCCCCATGGATCGAAATTCCGAATACTTGGGTCCAATCTTATAGTCCACTGCTTTCGATTCGTCCTCCCCCTGGCTTCACTCCTTCTGATGTTGTAGCGAAAATAAATGAAGGTTTGAGTTCTGGGAAGGTTGAGAATGGGATGAAATTGAGAGTATTTCTTAAGGAGGATTTGCCCAAACGGCTTCATTACTACCAAAGCTATAGGATTCCGCCAATAATAGGGTTGGTTGAAGAAGGGTATAAAGTGGAACAGAAGCAATCGAAGCATAAAGAATGTGGAGGAGCACACGGTTATGACAATGCATTCTTTTCCATGAGAACAATCTTTGTTGGCCATGGGCCTCAGTTTGCAAGGGGTCGGAAAGTTCCATCTTTCGAGAATGTTGAGATATACAATTTGGTTACTTCCATTCTTAACATAAAGGGAGCTCCCACTAATGGGACATCATTGTTTCCTAATTCCATTCTCCTGCCTAGCAAGTGAGATCAGCTAGAGCAGCACTGGTTTGGCTGTAACAGGGACATCATAGATGGAAGGGTTGGATTTGTAGTGACGGGTATTATTTGTTTCTAATGTTCTGCCGATGCGTGTTCATGGAATAAATGGCATGGGCAGTTCTTGATTTCATTTGCTACTGGAGAGGGAACACGGGGTTTACTTATAGCGTTCGAGCATTGTGATCTTATATGAATTTTTGTTGAAGATTATGTAGCTTATGGATGGTTTTCTCTTTCCATTTTGAATATCGTTACGTTGAATTGCACAATTTTGCCATTCCATTGGCGTAACGAATTAAACACTTTAAGTAGTATGGGGGTTCTGCAAGATATCTTGTTAATAGTTAATAATATTTCTTATTTGTGTTGTGGAGGTCATGGTTGAATCCATTGTTGTCTGTCTTAACAGGTTGCTGAATTCTACTTTGTGTTTTATCATAGCTGGACATGTTAAAATTTGAAATGGAATATCAATAGTTGTAAATACTAAGTCTGCTCAGAGTACTGCAGCTTGAAGGCCCCTTCAGATATTTCTTGAATTTACCACATGTCGCTGCTGTATACTGTCTTTTGGTCAACAACTTCAAAATTGAAATATCTTATTTGCAATGAATACAGATTTTTCATCCAATTTTATCTTTGCTATCAAATACATAGTCATTCAAGCATTCCTCAGACTAGTGGGACTTGCAGCTTGTTCATGCCATTCAACAAACAGCGTAGGATTCTTATGAGAGAGCTGTACAGTGTGATTTACTGAATCTATATAGGGGCATAGTTATGCAATGAAGCACTAAAAATAACTTTGCAGCAGAAGCTGAGTAAACTTGTGTACATCTCTTTCCCTTTTGTGTGTTTTTCAGCAGGTATATGACCAGATGAACGACATTCTGAATTGTTTTGTTGGTGGTTTATTTTTATGCACCTCACATACTCATTGGTTTATTTTATTTTATTTTCGAATCGTTTTTTGGCTAAGACATCTTCTATATGCTGTTTTACTTGGCATACCGTCATGGAGTGAGGATCACCCCCTTCTTATCTCCGTAAGAAGGCTCGAATTTTGTTTGAGCATGGAGGGTTGAGGCATTAGGATTTTTACCAAGAGAGTTGAAGAAGAAGGGGAAAGGGGGTCGATGTTAGATGATGGAGGGTTGAGGCGCTAGGGTTTTTATCAAGAGAGGATGGACCTTTTTATTAAAACAAAAGTTCAAAAGAAAATGCGTTTAAAGGGAAAATATAGAAGATTCAAATTTTTAAAAAGACAACAATGTGTTGGATTCACCCGAAAAGATAGAATTCATACGAGACACGACTACGACAAGAATCCGGCCATGTCCTATGTGAATCCATGTCCGATTTGCGTGTCGAAACGTGGTGACACAAATTCGGCGTAGGGGGTAAAGAATTCGTGCAACACAAAATAAAAAAAAGCCTAGATGAGTGGAAGACATTGATGGAGTCTAGAATTGTGTAGCTGAGTCTTGAGAGTTCTAGAAGTGTGTACATACTTGTAGAGATCTGTTGGGGGTTTATAGAGTAACCAAGATAAGCATTTGTGCAGAGAAGCATAAAGTGTTAGCAGTTTCTATGGTGGTGTGGATCGCTGGATGATTGCCATGTGATGTGATCGGGGTGAGCTCCTCATTTGCAGGTCACCTTTGAATATTGTAGCTTCATGTAAGAGTTAATTGAGCAATACAAGGCATTCTTTCCATTCACTTGAAGGCTTCCTTGGGAGAGCTTCTAAGTTCTCTTCCCGTAGTTTGCACTAGGCTAGGCCACTTGGATTGGGCTGGCTCGGGATAATGTTGTATTATGGGTGCCACTGCCACACGGGTGTAAAGCAAAGAATCAGTAGGCCCTTCACAAGAATGTATTGGAAATGTATCGATATTGAAGAGAAGACCTAAAACTAGACTCATCGGTACTTTCTCCAGCCTACAGTGAGGTCTGATTCACTTTCCAGGCATAGATTCTCTGATTTTAGTTCTATTTCTTCAATGACATTGATGCTTTTGCTGTCGTCTGAGAACATTAAGTCATTTTCTCAGTGTATTCCCTATGGAGCCTTGCTGATCAGTCATAAGTAGGGATGTTTTGAAGCATAGTTGCAATAACTGGTCATCCATTCTTTTCCAAAAAAAATTCTTTTGGTGTTTTGCTGTTGGATTATCGGATTCAAACCCAACAACGGATGAAACTGAATGAAACTGTCTCTTTTCCTGCTATGGATTTCATTAAAGTTTCCATTGCTCTTTTGCTTTTCTTTTGTTTACAAACATGAAGATGTCTCTGTTGGATTGATATTGCAAATCAAATTTCTCGAGAATCACATGGACCAGAGATAAAATTACAGATTAAACATGTATAGAGAGAAAACCAGAATTCTGTAAGCTTATGGGTGTGTACTAACTAGTCACTTGTGTTTAGTGTTCTCTTAAATCTTAATCCCGTCCATTTAATAGGAAACACCCATATCTGATATCTTGGCCTGTTGGCCCCAACAAATGACCCCCAATGCTTCATGGACCTTAGTCTAGGTGACAGATGTCTTTAATTGATATACGGATTTTCTTTTTTCTTTTTTCTTTTTTTTGTGTGGTTAAACTAATGAAAGGAATCTGACAGAGACACCCCACTTATTTTGGTAATCATAGATACCTCTTGACTTACAATTGTGTTATGGTGTCACATTCTGTGAGCCTGTGAAGAGAATTTACAATAAAGAAACCCTGTTGCTTCACAAGGTGAGTAGGACATTGTTATTAGGGCTGTTAATGGATCAAAATCCGGATCGGATTCCACTTGTATCTGAGTCACGATTCTTTTGGATCCTAATAGTGGAATTCTACAGTTCTTGGGTCATCTGACAACTAGCAACGGAGCTTACAAAAACCATGAAGAATATCCATTATATAACATATACAAAAACACTCATATTTCAGTGAGCCTAGTGAATGGTCAAATTGTCCCTCTTACGTTACTCTTGCATTTGTATTACAGAAATACCCAATCTACAATAGAACAAGATCCATTTTCCTACATAATGGATTCCTTGGCTCGGCATGACTCCTTCAGGCATTGTTCAGTTGAAGTTGATTTCCTTTAGGCATTGCTAAGCTGATTCCCAATACAGCGAAAGGAAAGGAAACCACCTCGTATTTTCTGTGTGAAACGGGTTTTTTCGTCGAGGTCGGCTGGCCGCCCGAATATCACTCCAAAACCTACAGAGATGATTACAGTTTCATATTTGTTTCGCTTTGCTATAACTATCTATTATCATGCCACCAATCAGACCAGAGGATAGGGGAATCATGGAGCCATCCATTTTGAAGCCATGGAATGGAGGGTCGAGAACATTGAACTCTGACTTAAGTGAACAATAGAGACTGGGTGCTGCATTTTTTTCTAGTTTTACTGTTGGATGAAGTGTTGTTTTCTGTAGAAAACAGGCCTCCAAGTTTTCAATCTTATTTGGTTCTGCAAATACCCATTTGGATGTATCCAACCTGAGTCAGCCCCATCATAGGAACAAAATAAAGGGAAAATTACAGTGACACTCCCTCAACTTTATGACACATTCAAGGATAACCTTATACTTTCAAACTCATCAACTACACCCAGTGACCTTTCAACGTGTATAAGGTAGACTCCCTCTATTGAAACTGTATAAGGTAGACTCCCTCTATTGAAACACTATCAGTGCTGCTTAAGATCTCTGGTTCATCCCAGCTGCATATGAATCGGATGAGGTCTACCTTGTACTGAGTCGTTCCGTCAGTTTAAAGTGACGGACTGGACCGTCAACGGAGGGGGTCTCCCTTATACACATTGAAAAGTCAAGGGGTGTTGATGAATTTGAAATGATAGGGTTATCGTTGAATGTGTCATAAAGTTGACTAGGTGTGACTGTATTTTTCCCCAAAATAAAATTATAAGCAATGATAGATACAAGGGAGCCCTTGCATAAAGAGCCGCAAAAGGGCCCTTCATTGGATCCACATCATTTTCAATTACATTTTAAAATCTATTGAAAATGTAAAATCAGTTACATTTTATGACGTGGATCCAATCAAGGGCCCTTATGTGGCTCTTTATGCAAGGGCTCCCTTGTATCTAAAAGTATAGCCCGATGTCTAAATTTTGTTAGTTTTACTGTCTTGGGTACACAACGATGATCTCAACCAAATAAGAGTCGCTAGTAACCAAATCAAATCATAGCCAAGCTTTTGTTCCATGTTTTTTTAGTATCTTGAGCACACTGCAATGATCTGAACCATCCATACCGCGGGCTTTTACCATGTATGGTATAAAAAAATATCACAACCAACCCACAATCCTTACTAGGTCACCAAGAAGGTATATAAAATAACACAAGCATCAAACAATCCTCACTAGGTCACCAAGAAATTCATATAACAGATATGGAGAAGCAAATAACAAACACAAAGTAAATTGATTCATTTAAGAGCATCACAGGGCAATGATAGCATAATTTGTTCCAAGGCAAAACTGGTAATATGGTCTCTGAAAAGGATAACTAAACATTGCAAAGACGGAAAAAACAAAGAAAGGATCAATCTTCTTCTTCGGCTTCATTTTCAGCAATATTGAAATATCGCAGCTCATACATGTTGCGGTCCTTATTGGAAGCAATGACGCGCAGCCAATCCCTCACATTATGCTTCTTCAGGTACTTCTTCGTTAGGTACTTCAAGTACCTGGACCAACATCCCACAAAAAAATGATAAGAAATGTTGCACACCGTTGCAAATTGCATGGAAATGGACAACGATCAATTGTCGACCACCAATCAACCAGAAGCATAGTATGGATGTGGTTACATCAAACTGACAATGCAGTGGACACTGAAAAACTGAAAATAGCAAAGCAGAACCATCTTGCATTGTTTCATCCTATGTTACCAAAATGTATAACAGCAATAAAAAGGCAAGCCACATTACAATGTGTTTGGCTCGAAGAAACAAGAATAAAGTACTAGATTAATATGCTCCTGGGTAGAAATATGTTGTAAAATTTGCATTATTTTAGTTTTTGGTTTTCAATCTGTGTTGTTTATATAGACAGTCATTGTTAACAATTTGTAACCATCACATTTAGGAACAATTTGAACAGACTAAGGGAAGTTTGACTCGACATAAAAGTAAACCCATTAGCCTAAAGCTATAGAATTTTTTTTCCAATTATGACGAAAATTTATCATAAACAGGGAAAAACAAAGCCAATATCGAGATGGTCAGAAGAAATAAAAAAGAAACAAAACTAAAACACATCAGGATCAAACAGCTTCATCCAAAGGGAGGAAATCATGAACGGACGATGCTCATCTAGAACACTGCTGGAACCAAAGAATCCTCATCCAAAGAATCCTCATCAGAATTTACCAACTTGCAGCTAAGGAGCTGCAATGATATTCATAGGTAGAACATTAAGATTTAAGATTACTTATAAATTTAGGAAGTTTCACTCCAGAAAGGAACTGCAACAATAAACGCTGAATTCACCTGACTAATTCCGGGACGTAACCAGCATTTGGAAGAATAAACAGATAAAGAGAACAACAGGTAAGGCTTGAATTCGAATGATTTCAGTGTTGTACCCAGACATTCTTTATTTTAAAAAACAATAAAAATTAATGATTCACCACGTGAAATAACCCCTTCGGACAAGATAAACTCCGATAATATGCTTCGAGCAATGGAAACCTCGGCGTTGTAGAAACTTGCATCATTGGCTAAGTTAGAATATTTTCTTTCTCCATCTACAAATAGATTATTCTCTGAGATATACCCTATATAGCGGGTTGTAATGTGCCAGCAATCAAATATATGATATGTGCATAGACATGGCTTGGGTGGGAGTTTTAGAGGAAGTTCCATTTGGTATAAATAATATGTAAACAGCCGTTTTTCATAGGAATGAAGAAAATTATCCTGGAAATCATGTCTTTGCACACAAAGGAGGACTAACCCATCCCTTGAAGTGGGTCAAGAGGCTGATCTTCCCTCTAAGAAAATCAATTACATTGCAAACTGATTTGGGTTGGTAATAATACATCATTTAGCCCAGTTTTTTTAAAAAAACTAATATGGTCATTGGATTGTTCAAATTTCCAACAATTGTTCCTAACTCGATAAATCTGAAACCAGACACAACCCTGTCTATTGACTCTTGTTCCATTAAATCTATGCAAACAGTCCAACAATAACAGATACCCTAAAAACCCAAGAAAGTAAAAAAATGCATGAAACAAAATGAGATCTGGGTCTGATCTTATTTATGATATACCTCTTGGAGATTGGGTTTTCAGAAGTTACAGAGATCTTGTCCTTGGTGCGAGAGATGGTGATGGAATCTCCAAGGGCTCCCGCCTTTCCTCCAACTTTGATCCTCTCTTGCAAAAACTTCTCCAAAGAGGCGATGTCCATGATCTTGTCCTCCACAGGCTTCGCACAGTCGATCGTGAAGCTCGATCCCTTCTTCTTACCACCCTTCGGAGCACTTCCTCGACTCATCTTCTCTCTAGCAACAAAACCCTAACCCTAACCCTAACCCTAATTTCTCCAATTCGACTTCACAAGAGTGGGAGAGTATTTATATGTCGTTTGTGTTTGGTTGGAGAGTATATGTGAGGAACATCGAGGACTTGGGTTCGAAACTCTCCGTGTGTTTTGTTTTAGTTAATACAAAGAGTCTTGGGCCCACCTATGGTTGATCCAAACCGTCAATTTTATAAGCCATATGTTCGATGCCAATGCCAATTTTATAACCCTAACATTGTCTTGATGGACCAAACCGTATGTTGGATCGAAACCATTTGTTGATGGACCTAAACCATATGTTGGAGGCCTTATGTTGATGGGCCTAAACGATATGTTGATCGAACCTAGTTACATTTGGCATGATGGGTCAAGGGTCTATGATCATCCAAATGTAATCTCAACGCCATTTGACAAGAATTATGGCATTTTAATCAAACAAACAATTTCTGGTAAAAAATGAAGCAGACATGAGGCCTCATTAATGCGATGTTTGGCAGTTAGGAATTTTTTTTTCATGATAAATCAGTGTCTGGGAGTGGTGAGAGGGGTAGGGGATGGGAGTAGGACAGACTTGAGAGGGCACGAATGAGTTGAGAGTGTGAAGTTGCTAAAATATCAAGAAAAAGTTTATCATATTTTAAGCCCACTCAACATTGTGTAAGCTAATATTGTAGGAAAAAAAAATCATGATAGCCAAACACGAGCATCTTTTAGAAAGAAAATGTAAAAGGGACTTTCTTAGTATGAATTTTATTTTCTTATTAGCAAGTGAAGCCCAGTATTTTTCGTAACGTACGGTGGACCCACTTTTTCGGATGATCCAAACCACAACATATTTACCCTGTGAATCATCTCCGTGGGATGATTCGAATCGGAGGGCTAGGATCATCCCATGGAGATGATTTGTGGCGTAAGATCTATTTATATTGTGGCCCATCAAATGAAGTGTTTGGGTCATCCTAAGAAGTGGGTCCCACTGTGTTTTCTGAAAAACACTGGACTTCAAGCGCACACAAGGAGATGATTTACATTTCCAATCACAAGATATTTACGTTGACTAATCCATGATTTGAGTTCTTAACAGAATCGTTTATTCACTTTCCCTTTTTAGTCCTCTATGGTAGACATTACTTAACTGTGTGGAGAGAGAGAGAGAGAGAGAGGTTTATTGTGGGAGACTAATATCTGCACGACCGTATTTTAATAATGGGACGAATTTCCTTGTTTGGCAGTTCTCTAATTGGCTGCCGAGAGCTTTTGGGAGTCTTAGTAGCTTTTAACATCCGGTTAAAAAAGTGTAAAAGAAGGAGATTAGTTCCATAATAAATAAAAAAATGGTCCACCAGATAACCCCTTAAAATTTCTTCTCTAGGGTTCGCCCTTTATTTTTACTTGGGACAGCCTCCTCTAGTGTATTTATGAGCATTCTTTTACACCACAAATGGCTGTCCCAACTCCTTAGGAAAAAAAAGGGGCCAATATATCATTCCCTAAAAAAGCCTAGAATAAAGAGAAGGGTATCATCCATTTATGGTCAATGCTGAAGGAAAGTTACTTTTACGCTCTTTCCTAAAAGACATTTACTGGGCGTCGCTTCTCTTCTGCCTTTTTTTATATGATCGGGTCCGTTGATCCGAACCACGACCGTAGATCGGGCCAAATGCCATTGAAAACACCTTGATCTAGTGATCGTAGGTCGTCGATCTACCAAGAAAAGCTAAACCATTGATTTTTGGGATGTCTGTATGAGATGAGACCAGGTGGGTCGTCTACATTCCCCCATATGTCTCCTAGAGGACCCAAGAAATTGCCTTTTTACAATTGTATGTAAAGTAGACTTTCTGCCCCCTTCTCTCTTACAATTTATAAGATAATGAGATCGATACAGAGAAAACAGTTGGATTATTAGTCACATATTATACTAATATGCTTATAAGTTATAATAATACACCACTTCCTATTAGAGTACAAGTTTACACCTCTAATTCTCTCATATCTATCAAATCAAGGGGGGTGTAAACATCAATTTCTGAAAGGTAAACCAATATAATCAACCCATATAGTCTTTCCCATCTATTATAAGATAACAAGATGAAGAATGTGATTGCCTCTTTGATAATGGCTAATCATATGTTGTACTTAAAAAAAATACAACTGCTTCGTATTAGATTACAACTCTAATTCTATCTCATACCTATCAAATCAAAGGGGTGTAAATATCACTTTCGGAAAGGAAAACCTATGTCATCCATTGTAAGATAATGAGATGACGATTGAGATAATCCCTTTGATAAAGGTTAATCACATGTTGTACTTATAATAATACACTGCTTCCGTATTGGATTACAACTCTAATACTCTCCCAATGGGCCCAACCATACATGTGGTACATGTGATCACAAGTAAAAAGAAAAAGTAATGTCATTCCATTTTGACCAAAGACCCACCCTCCAAAGTTGGAATTCCCATCATGATTTTCCATGGTGAGGAGGGATTTGAAGTTTTGTCCAAAATCTCCAGTGTAAGAAATTTTCAGCATTTTACCCTTATCAGAATACTCCACTAATCTACTTAACTTCATTTTGAAATTAAATAAACATCCACACTCGCATGTTCTAGTAATGACGTTCCAATTTTCAATATAAGAGGAACGTTGATGGCAATGACTCAATGTGGCTAGGGGTGAGCATTATTTGGTTATAACCGAATAACCCAACCGAACTGAACTGATTTGGTCGGTTAGGTTTTTTTCCATTTCGGTTCGGTTTCGGTTAGTTTTTTTTGGAAATTCGGTTTTCTAGAAAAATAAATCGGTTAATCGAAATAACAGAAATTATGATAAAAAGTGCTATATGTGCACTCCGTAGAATCATCAAAACCATCCATTTGATTGATCACACCTTAATTAGGTTGTGCTCAAAAAATCATTTCAATATCCTAGCCCTCCGATCCAAACTAGGATTTTGCTTTTTTCCCTTTTTTTCTCCCACAATTCGGTTATAACCAAATAATCGAATTTTTTTTCGATTCGGTTTGTAAAAATTTCGGTTCGGTTTCGGTTGCCGAAATTATTTCGGTTACCAAATTTCGGTTATAACCGAATAACCTGGCATACTAGACTTACTAGCATTCTTCTACGGAAAATGATGAGTGGCATTATCAAAACAGACACTTACTGATTTGGTTCGTATTTCATTAATAAATTAAACAAGTAGGATTAAGTTAATCCGCTCGAGGGATAGCTTAACGACGAAGACGTGGGAAGAATAATGGAATCTACTTTCAGTTAAGACCCAAAAAAAAGCAGAAGAAGAAGAAAAAAAACACCGACAGGAGGAAAAAGAGAGAGAGAGAGAGAGAGAAGGAGAGAGAGAGAGAGCAAGGCGACGGACTATCTACCGTTCGATGCACAAGAGACCGATCCATGTCGAGGATGAAACATCTCCTTCGGAAACTCCATATCGGATCCAGCGTTAACGCTCACCACAGATTGGGATCAGAAAACCCTTACCCTAACCCTAACCCTAACCATAATCAAGTTTCAGAAAACCCTAATCAAGTTTCTTCTTCTTCTTCTTCTTCTTCTCCTTCACCTTCTACCACTACTTCTTCTACTTCTACTTCTTCTACTTCTTCGGGTTCTTCTACAAATAGAAATAGGGTTACGGACGGTGGATCCGAATTGCGGCCCGCTGGATCCGATGATGCTGTGGATTTTAATTTCTTAGAAGAGGAGTTTCAGGTTCAGCTTGCTCTTGCAATTAGCGCGTCGGATCCGGATACACGGGAGGATCCGGAATCCGTACAGATCAAAGCGGCTAAGCAGATCAGCCTCGGTTGTTCTTCGTCTGCGCCGGATGAATCGTTGGCTGTTGATTATCTCTCTCTTCGGTATTGGGTATGTTGCATCTCATATTCTTCCAATTTTAGGTTTTGTTTTTTGGGAATTAGGGCTCAGTCTATGATTTTTTATTTCCATTTTTTTATTATTGAATAATTAGGGCTCAAACTCTGCATGATGTTTTTGTTTGGGGAATTATTAGGTTTAGTATGATGTTTTGATTGTGGTTAACTCACTGTGATTCAGTTTTATTGGATGCAATGTGGATGGATTTTACTGGTTGTTTTATCATGAAATTACAGATTAGGATTGCAATGATCTTTGTTTGTTTCCACAATGGATAATTGTCCTGGTTGAGAAGTAATTTATGGGATTGAATGCATTGTAGAGTAGAACTCAGTGAGAAATTTGTTGGCACATAATACTGACTACAAATAAATTAGTGGGTGTTGGGTTATAGGCAGGACTTAGCTTCTTTAAAGATTCTTTCAGTTATTGTTCTGTCGTAGCTTTGTACTGCATTAGCATAGCATGGATTATATATAATAAGAATAATAAGAACAACAATCTGGTATTTACATTCAGCAGTTACCCATTGACCACAAAATAATTACACTGAATGTTGAATTGACCTTACAGTCTTTGAAATCAATTAGCTGTTATTCAGTATCTTTGCAATGTCCATACTTTATTTTTGGAGCAACAACTTGTCATGCCCCCGAAAAGAATTTTCCAACTGCCCATTTCTTCTATCATGCTATCATGCCGATCTGTTGTTGTTGACACAAATTAAAATGTCTCACATCCATAGTTACTTTTGGTGCATAAAACTATATTTAAAGACTTGGTCTCAGGTGCCAATTCTTTTTAGCAAACACTGCCTGATGAGGAATTTATTGGCACAGAATAATGACTACAAATTCTTATAGTGGGTGTTAGCTTCTTTAAAGATTCTTTTAGTTATTGTTCTGTCTTACTTTGTACTGCATTAGCATATCACGGATATTAGATATAATAATCTGATATTTACATTCAACAGTTACACATTGACCACAAAATCCCTACACTGAATGCTGACTTGACCTTACAGCATTTGGAATCATTTTCTGTTTGTCAGTATCTTTGCGTTGTCCTTACTTTATTTATAGACTTGTTGTGCCCCTCAAAGAATTATCCAAGTGTCTCTCTCTTCTGTCTTGCTACTGTGCCTGGTCTGTTGTTGTTGACACAAATTAAATGTATTCTCATCCATAATTTCTTTTGGAGTAATGGTGTTTTGCCCAAGGTTTTAAATTTTGATTTTGGTTCCAGTTTCGGTCGCCACGGGAACGGAAACGTTTCGGTTTCGGTTGCAATTGGAAATTTTGGCGGAATTCCTGTAAAATCATGAAAATATATGGAAATGTATGTATATGATAGGATTTTATGATGACACTTCAGAAAATGCCAGAATAAGCACAAATGCATAGAAACCATCACACAAGCAAGACACTCAACCATAATGATTTAACAACATCAAACACCTAGTGACATGCGTTGTTGTGCCTATCTGATAATACTATACATACCTCATTTCACATGTGATTCATATAAATATTTTTACTTAATGACTATACCATATTTCACATGCAATTCATATAAATATAACTATGTAACACATATTGATATACCATATCACTAATACACTTATGATTTTGGTTTCGATATGCATTTCGGTTTCGGTATGCGTTTCAGTGGCGGTGGAAATGGTAACATTTCGGCCATTTCGTGTTGGTTTCAGTGGACATTTATAACCATAGTTTCGCCCCGGCCCCCAGAGGTAGGACGTTGTGGTACCTTTTCCTAGTTGCCACTATGTGACTCATGTGCAAGGAGTGCAAAGTATTCAAAGACAATTCTTCTCAGTAGTAGTTCAGTGGGCTTGACCCTCCGTATATTTAGTAGAATCTTGGTGATATCCTTCCATAGCTTGGGAGGTGATTAGGATGGGCAACAATCCAGACGGACTTCTCCACCTCATGGGAGGTTGAAGCTGAACTTTGATGGTTCGAGTTTGGGTAATCTATTATTCTTGGTCTGACGTGTTGGAGGCCTGTTTAGAAATGCTAACAGTGAGGTGTTGTTGAAGGATGCGATTGAGGTAGATGCTCGGGTGCTTCTAATTGGTATGCAAGTTGCTACGAGGGACTAGACCCATTCGTTCCACCAAAACAGAGGGACCAGATCCATCACATGATCATTGAGGGATGTTTCCTTAATGTCTTAATGTGGGTGAGAGATAGGACACGCTTCCCGTGGTGGTGTGCAAATGCCATAGGGGAGATCATGGACTCATTGGAGGGTCTCAATACAGAGATTGTCATGTGTGGCGCCTGGCGAACTCGGATGTTGATTCATTAGTGCGGGTGGGAGTGGGTAGAGAGGAGCTCTGGCTATTTGTTTACTTTCTACCTTGAGAGTGCTTAATGGGGGGATCAATTGTTGGCGGTTTCTTTGATTCTTTGTATCTCCACTTTTCTTTCTTTGTTCATTTATCTTATGTACTTGCCTTTTGGCCATCTCGGTCATTGGGCTTTTCTCATTTCTTCATTAATATATGTGCCATTCAAAAAAAAAAAAAACTGCACATTCATTAGACAATACCTGCCGCTAACACTGACTTATACTTTGTCCTTACTGAGTCCAAGTTGAGTTTTGGTTTTCCAAACCTTGTTCTAACCATTTTACTCCTTTTCTATGCAGATATGCTAATGAACACTTTTGCATATAAAAGGAGTAAAATATTTAGAACAAGGTATGAACAATGTTATGGAAAATTGTAACTTCTCAAACAAAAATGTTACGGTAATGAAGATTAGTTTAGTAAATGTAGCTTAAATTCATAGATATTTCTGAAGCAATGTTTTCCTGCCGGTTGCAGTTCAATTATTTGGTTATAAATTCTGTTATTTGATATTGTGTTAATTGATTTTGAAATTATACAAAGGCTGTTTTGCAATTTTGATCTTAATATCTAAATTGGTTTCATGATGTTTCTTTACAGAACTATAATTTTGTCAATTATGATGAAAAAGTGATGGATGGATTTTATGATGTCTATGGCATTATGTCAAATCCAAGCTTGCAAGGGAAAATGCCTTTGCTGGTGGATCTTCAAGCAACATCTATTTCGGACAGTGTTGACTATGAAGTGGTTTTGGTAAACCGAACCATTGATTCTGCACTTCAACAGATTGAGAGGAGAGCAGTGTCTGTCGCTATGGAATGCCAAGTGGCTGAGCTTGGCCCAGTTATGAGTGGTTTGGTTCAGAAAATTGCTGATCTTGTTGTTGAAAGCATGGGTGGTCCAGTTGGTGATGCTGATGATATGTTAAGGAAATGGACCCTTAGGAGTTACGAATTGCGGACCTCTCTAAACACCATCATTCTTCCTCTTGGTTGCCTTGAAATTGGATTGTCACGCCACCGAGCCTTGCTTTTTAAGGTTGCAACTGTTGCTGTTTTCGTTTAACATTATATATTGCATATACTTTGTGCTTAATGTTTGCATCCTTCATCATTTGATATTCAACCGTCACTATTGTTTGTGCTTCTACACTCTAGGCATATTATTTGTATTCATCTATTACTTTGGTCTCAGTATTTACATTGCATGGTTAAGAAATAATTTTAATCTGTGACACGGGAACAATATGTAAATAGCTGCATTCCTAGATTTAGATTGCAATATGCCATTCTGTATTTCATTTCAATAAAAATAAAATAAAATAATAATGCCATTCTGTGTTGGTTGCTAATTGCTACCTAATTAGATTCAAATTGGCTGCTATTCAAATGCAGAATTTTGCATGTCTCGAAATTGAGTTGGTCATCTATGAGAGCTGGATCGGAGCTGCTCTCCATTAATTAACAAAATTACCCATATATGCACCTGTAACACATGACACACACATTACTGCTGCAAATCTACCCCTACAACCTTTAGTTGTTAGAATTATGCACTATGAACATTGCATGCATTTGCTAATAAGTATTCCTAGTTCACACTAGGAATATGACGCTGATTGCCTGAGATTTTTGTATGAACGAACAAAATATGACGCTGATAGCCTTATAGTAATTAAAATGCTAATTCGCCATTGCCTGCTCTAACAAAAACCATCATTGACTGAAATGTGGACACTCCTTTTTAGTGTATATCCTAGCAGATCTTTACAGATGCTTATGATACTATGAGGCATATGCATTGAAGTGTTGAAACTGTTGCCAGGTACTAGCTGATCGGATCAATCTACCGTGTAGGCTGGTCAAAGGGAGCTACTACACTGGTACAGATGAAGGAGCTGTGAACTTAATTAAAGTTGATCACGAAAGGTGATTATTCATTTCATCTTCTCTGTTTCTAATTCTACTTGTGAAAGAAACTTGTGAGCCTTTTTATTTTGAGCAATAAAGGAGAAATAAATTAATAGGCAAAAACATACCCAGTACAAAGAAGGGTGTGCATGGTTTGCTTGGTTGGGCTGTTTGGCTTTGCATTTGTATTTCCCTTTTATCTTATTAATAAAATTTTACTTCCAAAAGCAAATAAGGGGATGTGATCGAATGGACCCAAAGAAGAATACAAAAAACACTACCAAAAGCAGTGTTCTAAAAGGCGGCCTGGGCGGCCGCCTAGGCGCTGGGCGTGGAAAAAACGCACCGCCCAGGCCCTAGGCGTTTAAAAAAGCGGCCTCACCACCTGGGCGTTATTAGGCGGCCGCCCAGGCGATGAGGCGGCCGCCCAGGCGATGTGCGTGGGCCTGGGCGGGGCGGGTTTGGGCGGTGTGATAAAAGAGGGGGTGTTTGAAGTAATAAAAGGGGTGCCTTTTTAGTTATTTTAATTTTTAAAGAGGGGTGCCTAAAGAAATAAAAGGGGTGCCTTTTTTAGTGTATTTTTTAGTTTTTATAACCTAAAACCTAAAACGTAAAACCCTCACCCTCTTCTCAAACCTCAACATCGACTAAAACTAAAAGTCTAAAACAGTAAAACCCAAAAACTTCAAAACCCTAAAGCTTTAAACCCTAAAGCTGTAAAATACTAAACCCTAAAGCTATAACCAGTAACGAAGAAGAAGAAGATGAAGTCTACCCCGGTTCGGGACTTACTTGGAGAGTGGTTGGAGAGGCAGCAGGAGCAGATGATGCTTTAGAACCTCGGAGGAGTAGAAGAGTTGGTGGTAGTTCTTCTTCTTCCTCTCGTACCATTCCCAGGAATGTAAGAGAACTTGATGAAGATAATTTTCAATTGGATGATGAGACAGAGGATGAGGGGGTGGATGAGGAGATTGTGTTTGAAGAATCAGATGAAGATAGAGTCTTGGTCTTGGAGGAAGAGGACAATGATTTATGAAAACTGAAGAAGTGCTTGGATCTTAATCTTTTTTTGGTTATGGATTTGTGTTGTATTGTTAAATACTTAAATTTTTTTAAGTATTTTAAGCTTAATTTCTTATTAAGTTTTTGACTTTTTGTTATTATTTAATGTTTAGTGCTTATGCATAAAATGGTTTGGATTGTTATGTATTCAAGTAGTTATATTTTATATAAAAAAATGCAAGAAATTATGAAAATATATTAATATCTAAAAAAAAAATGAAAAACGGCTAGAAACGCCTGGGCGCCGCCTAGGCGCCGCCTGGGCGGCCTGGGCGCTGGGAGGTCAGTCAGCCGCCCAGCTCCGCCCAGCGCTTTTTAGAACACTGACCAAAAGGGAAAAGGCGAAAGGCTTACCCAATCTGAGGATCATCTTGGTTGACTCCTCTAGTAAGCTTGTGCAACATCCCTGGTACTCCTGGGAATGTGCCTCTCTATGAAGGGGTTAGTTCCCTACCAAGATCAGGGTGTTCTCAATAAAATCAGCTAATCTCCACATTCTAGGCCTCGATCTCTTAAGACACACGATCATGCTAGCCGTATCTCCCACCACCTGTTCCAGTCAACTTCTCCCTGAAAATTAAGGCCTGAAGAAGAGCCCTCATTTCTACTTAGTTTGTCTGTAATCCCAGTATGTCTAGATTGTGCTTTAACTACCCCCACCAACCGTTCCTAAAACCTCCCCAAACGATTTTTAGGCACCACCTCTCAATGTACAGCACGAATGTAGGACAAGTATCATGAGACTCCTCACAAAGAGCGTAGTTTTCCATGGGGAGCATTTTGATCCTGCTAGAATTTCTGTTTCATCTAAAAGGTGATTTTTTATAAAAAAAAATCTTTCCACACATAAAGATTTTGTTGCTTTTTTTATAATGGTGGAAATTTCATTAAAGAAAAGGAGAAGACCGAGATGGTCGAAATTCCAAATAAGGTGATCCGCCACATCGTTTGCCGATCTCCTGATATGCTTGAAAGTGATAGAAGAGTCGCCAATTTTGTCTTGGATCTCATAAAAAAGGTGAGCAAAGCGCCAAGGAGGAACAATATCGCCTTTCAACCACCGAATGACGTTCAACGAGTCACCTTCCACAATCGTCTTGTCCAAGAGATCTCTACTTTAGCTTTTGAAACCCTAATGAGCAGCCCTAGCTTCTGCTTTTTAAACCCTGTTGCTAAACAGTGGTTCTGTTGTTGGCATCAATGTCTTGGTACTCCCACATATAGTTAGGCTGAGTGTAGTTAAGCATGACCAGATTTTATAAAGGGTTGGCTTCAAATGGATTTTTTAGAACCTAATATTTATCTACTTGTCAAAGTTAACCCTTTTATTCATAGTAAAAGAAAACTCTGCCCTATTTTATTCTTTTGGATTTGGGAACTTACAGGCTCTGGTTCATCTGCATTCCTTGCCTACAATTTTATTTTTTCACGAGAGACATGGAAAGAACGTTGTTATTTCACTATCAACTTCCTTACTTCCTTTGTTTTTGTCCTTCCAGAAAATAGTGTTCCATTCATGGTTGTTATCAGCTTTCTTTATCAAGTTTTAAACAAAAATCCTGTATGCATACAATGTGTAACTTAACATTGTAATGAACTGCGATTTACTTCTGAAATATAGCCAATTTTCATAGCCAAAGGGGACTATTTATTTTTCTGCACATTGTTTCCACTGAAGGTTCATATTCCTAAATGTTCTTTTATACCTGATATTCGAACTAATTGCACATTGCTACTTTGATTCTTTCTAAATCATGTGGTTCCTTGTCACATTTATATAATATAATGGCATAACTGTTCCGATGACAATGAATGAGATGCTAATTCATTGTGTATTGCTTACAGTGAATACATTATTGATCTAATGGGGGCTCCGGGCACATTAATTCCTGCAGAACCCAGTAGTCTTCTTCAAGATTCTGGACTTCATATATTAAGTTCCGATACCATTGCAAAGACTGTCAAGGATTTGTGTTTGGCACTTGATGAGAAGGTCAATTGCCAATTTGAGAATAATGGTGCAAGACTGGAAGGAAATTCACATGATCCCCCTTTTAATCCAAGAATTGTCAGTTCAGAGTCAGCTGAAACATCGGGAGTAAGCACTCAATCAGGAGGGAATGATGTGCATCTTTCCGAAAAATATCAAACTGCGAGATTTGAACATGAATTTGGGAAGCTTCTTCCTTCATTGGGTAGACTGCGTGGAGGCTCATCGGGAGTAGAAGAAACAAATTCACCTGCCCAACAAATGAAAGTTAAAGATGTTTCCAAATATGTGATCAGTGCTGCACAAAACCCAGACTTCGCACAGAAACTGCACGCTGTTCTCTTAGAGAGTGGTGCATCACCTCCTCCAGATTTGTTTTCTGATATAAACCCTCCACGGGATATTGTTGAACAAAAAATGCTAGGTCAAATCTGCTTTATGGAAAGGACAAAAGTGATTGAGGAACCTCAGCCAGGTGGTGATAATTTGTTGTTTCCCATTGGGCTTTCTCCGGTACCTTTTGTCGGAGTAAAATCCTTTGCCCATTTTGATTGCGAAAACAAACAAAACCTATCTGCAGAGGAGATGGCTTCAATTGCATGTGCAGCTGAGCCATGCCAAAAGCAACTTGCAAGTGATTTAACTGGGGGTGGTGCTCAATGCTTTCAAGAAAATGCAGGAAGGAATACAAAACTAAGTTTTTCTTCACAGCAGTGTCAAGAGAGCGTGGGTGAATCTATGGCAAAACAAAGAGAAACAGCCAATAATGACCCACCTATTGCAAGCAGTGTTAACAATGAAAGGATTAATAACCCTATGCTGGATGATGTCGCAGAGTGGGAGATTCCATGGGAAGATCTTCAGATTGGTGAACGAATTGGTCTCGGTAAGCATCATGTTAAACTTATTTTCTTAATAACTTAATGAAGCGTGAAGTTGATAGTTTGCCCCAGTGGTGATGACCTCAAACATGTAGTGTTGAGGTCAACACTTGAAACTCATTCTTATATATAAACATACATATACACACACACACGCGCGCGCACGCAGATATATATATATATATATATATATATATATATATATTTATTTATTTATTTATACACATATATACATTTAGATAAAGAACTTATGGAAGCATGAAGTTGTATGCATCCTCTTTTCTCGACTACTTGTATGTATTGGCAAATAGACTGAAGAAGTGGACCCTTATTGCTTAGATGGGATTTGATTATATCGTGAGATTGTATGGCTATTTACTGACATCTATTTGCAATCTCTTATATTGCAGGTTCATATGGGGAAGTTTACAGTGCAGATTTGAATGGCACTGTAAGTTGTACTCACTGTATAAAGACTTCACATCCTCATTTCAATGTTTCATTTCTTTTTTCCCCTAGAATGCTCTATATTGTTTGAATTTCATTTACAACTGGCAAAAACTGCTAATTCATTTGAAAATTGCAGGGTTGGGGTGTGTATGGACTATGGAGTGGTGAAACTTGTGATTGTAATGAATTGAGTTTTATCCCCAGTATAAACATAAATAGAAGATAATCATACATATATGGGGATCATCTTCATCCATTGTTGTGTGGTTAAAGCAAAAATGACCAACAAGGAGACACCAATCCTAATAATTGCACACAACTTAAAAATCTTCTATACAAAAAACTATACAAAACATGCCTATGGTATATGCTGATCTGACAAATCATCTTGATTGCAGATCAAGCCAAAAATAAAATAAAATAAAAAGTGAGCAGAAAAGGTTTGAAGTGGTGACCAACAAGGAGACACCAATCCTAATAATTGCACACAACTTAAAAAGCTGGTATACGAAAATTATACGAAACCTTAGGATGCTTGTGGTTGTACTGAAATTGTGGAATTGGCACTGTGTGACAGGAAGTTGCTGTGAAGAAGTTCTTGGACCAAGATTTCTCAGGCGATGCACTGGAGCAATTTAGATGCGAAGTAAGAATCTCAGACATTATATTTTTATTCATAAGTTGTTAGACTATAATGAAACAAATTCCTGATTTCGTGAATTTTCTTTTGAAAATGTTCCAATTTGATGTCTGCCACTGGGATTGTGCAGATTAAAATCATGCTAAGGCTGCGACATCCAAATGTTGTTCTTTTCATGGGAGCTGTTACTCGTCCTCCAAATCTCTCAATATTGACGGAGCTTCTCCCAAGGTTCGTCATGTATACTAATCTTGTTACTTTTGGTATATCTAGAGGAACAATAAATGGGATTCGTTTGCCTCAAAACATTCCACTCATCTAATGTGTCTCTTGAGTCCTGACCATAGTTTTAAAACTCTCCCGTGTCATCGTGGACTCCCTCGAGTCGACTCCCTTTTACGTTGGCCGTGTTCCGCTTTTTTGCCATACAAAGTCAATATAACTCTCCCAAATTATGACCGCGTCAACTGAGTACTCAGCCGTGTCAACCGAGTCGATTAAGATTTTCTTCAGCCGCGTCTTGACTTTAATCTTGGATGCAATATAACGATTATTGAGACATGTTCATACTTTTATATGTGATGCTCTTAGCCATTCTTTATCTGCTTACAATACTAATTTATTCCTTGCAAGATTTAGCCGACACTTTGAATTTCTTGCTGACACACTTGTTGTGCCGTGTCTGACACGACACTCGTGTTCACCTGTGTCGACACTCTGTTGGACACTTTTAAATGTATTGCTAGGAGTGTTAGAGTTAATGTGAGTACACATTTGTCTAATAATCATTATAAGACGGTTGTGAGGCCAGCCATGCTGTACGGCTCAGAATGTTGGGCTACCAAGAACCAGCATGTGCATAAGATGAGTATAGCGGAGTTGCGAATGCTTAGATGGATGTGCGGCCACACAAGATTAGATCGAATTAAAAATGAAGACATTCATAAAAAGGCGGGGGTGGCACCAATTGAGGAAAAGATGAGAGAGCCCTGCTTAAGATGGTGTGGGCATATCGAACGTAGGCCTTTGGATGCTCTAGTGAGAAGAAGTTACTCGTGCCTAGTTGATGGAGTAAAAAGAGGTAGGGGCAGATCGAAAACAACTTGGGTAGGAACAATGAGAAAAGACTTGAGGGCTAGGAATATAATAGAGAACATGACCTTGGATAGGATAGAATGGAAGAAATTGATCCATGTAGACGGAATCCAACTGGTGTCAGGATTAGACTTAGTCAATTTGAGCCGGGTAGATCCTTTCACCTTCTTCATGAAAATTTTCTAAAGGATTCATTAGCTGACCCCAACTAGTTTGGGACAAAGGCTGAGTTGAGTTGAGTTGAGTATGTACGTGTCATCATTTCAAGATTTTTAGATGTTGACATGTCAGACAACTCATATCCGTGTAGAAACTCGACACACGTATCCATATCGACAAATTATAATTATATATACTTCTATTTTAGCCGTGTCCCCGTTTCTAAATTTCGGGGGTTTGCCATGTCCGACACTCCGTGTTAGTGTCGACGCTCGACACTCGTGTCTGTGTCCACAAATCATAGCTTCAAACCATCACTTTGTACATGTAGATGGCAAGACTTTCATTATGATTGTAGCACGCATTCTCGTTATTTATTTCATAGAGAAGAAGCAAAATGAGAGTTCTTTGATATCTATCCTATAGCAATACATCTTGATTCTTGAATTTCTCTCAAGGGAATTTCATATAGGTTACAGCTAAATATCACTCGTTCACAAGCTGCACTTTGTCATCTTGTAGAGGAACAGAAGGCTCCCTTGATATTGATAACTGTGGTAACCTGTCTTGCTCCTTTCATTTGTCTGCAGGGGGAGTTTGTTCAGGTTATTGCACCGTCCCAACATTCAACTTGAAGAAAAACGGCGGTTGAAAATGGCATTAGATGTGGTATAAATTGATAATTTACCAAACTTCAGTGACTAGTTACATATTGCCTTATACCTAAAGTTGGGTTTATTGCTTGTAGGCCAAAGGGATGAACTACTTGCATACAAGCCATCCCACTATTGTGCATCGGGATCTGAAGTCTCCAAATCTTCTCGTTGATAAAAATTGGGTAGTTAAGGTATGATTATTCCCAATTATCTAATCTGAGTTCCTTTCATTATATTTTATATGAATGGTAAATTTTGGTCGCATGGTTCTTTTCAATTGAAATCCCTATGATAATGGAGACAATAAAATTGAGAGAAAATGGAAGAACCAAAATAAAATACAGAAAGCACAATGAACTCTTACTCTCCTATCGTTATCACCTCCTCCTTAGTTCTTCAAACCAAGCCACCTTGTTTGCCAAGTTGACATTCTATATTTTCTTCTTGACCTTAATATAGTGTGTTTGGATGCCCTTATTAACGTAAGAAGAAATATAGAAAGTACGTGGAGGAGGCCAATCAAGTCGTGAATAGAGTAGAAAAGGAAAGATGGAGAAGGGAGTTCATAGGGTTTTGAAGCATTTGCCACACTCCAATAATCTTCTCTGCATATATGAAAAAATCCAATATTACAAATGGGAAATGTTATCAGCACAACCATGTTTTGATATTTGCACAAACACATCTTCCATTATTTAAAGAGCGGTCAAAGCCTCAAACGCCATTACTGTTCCCAAAAAAGCTCTGACAAGCCAATTAAAAAAAGAAAAGATATGCTGCATTTGTGCAATTATAAAAACATGGTTGTGCTGATAACATTTCTCATTACAAATATGCCACTATCTCTAATGTATGATGGGGCCCATCCTAAATACATGAATAACACAATATAAACTATCGATGGGGCCCATCCTAAATACATGAATAACACAATATAAACTATCGATGGGGCCCACCTTAAATACATGAATAACACAATATAAACTATCCTATCTCTTAACCGCCCCAATTTTTTATAGTATCACCATTGGCCTCCAAATATTCCACATTGGCATTTAATGTGTATATTACCATTCAAAAAAAAAAAAAAAAAAAAAAAATGTGTATATTGATTTTTAGCACAGACACATACCTCCTAATGCTTTAGCGTCTCTTCAGCATGCACGTTGATCAACACAGTATTTGTTCTTTTAAAGCAGCCATCATGAATGTTGCTTGACATGTTACCATGAAGGAGCCTTACTACCGCATTTCTTGATCTAGTTTTTTTTTGTTTGAAAGATTATAGTATGAAACAAAAGGAAATCTGTCTGGGCATCTGAATGCAAAAGCCGCATGGAAATATATACCACAACAAATGCCAGAATTTCAACCCACTATTGGCAATGTACAGCATTAAAAACGCTATCAGGAAAGCGCATTAGAGACTCTAGTTTTGATACTCCATGGATTGCCTTTTCCTTTCCCATGATTGATTTATGCCTCAGAGAGGCCAACGATATTGATCATTCGCTAGCCAAGAGGGTGTTAGCCGAGGGACAACCTCTGCACTCTTGGAATTGTAGTCATTTTCTAGATTTTCTATTACCTTAGTAAATATGCTATCTTCCTCAAAAAAAACAAATGCTAATGGTATGCCTGCCTTCCATTGCCTCATTATAGATTGGAATGAAAGGGGAAGGGGGAAGGCATGCGACATTTATAATATCATTAACTCTGTGGAACATTCTATATTTCATTGCAATTGAAGGTTATTATCATCAGAAAGTTGAGAATACATGAGCATTCATAAAGTCTTCAACCGTTTAAATGATAACAAGACGGTAAAATGGAAAATGATGCTTCGATTTCTCCACAGATGTGATATTCTGATTATCTGCCATCACATATTTCTGCAGGTTTGCGACTTTGGTTTGTCACGTTTGAAGCACCACACTTTTCTGTCTTCAAAGTCTACTGCAGGAACGGTAATCTTTCATACCATTTCGTGCATTTAGGGTTATCATTTTATCCATGAGGCACACATTTTACATATTTGGTTTGGTTTGGTTTGATTATTGTCACTTATATGCAACTGTTAATCTTCTATAGGCTATTCATTTTACATATTTGGGTTCAAAGTTAGGATTTCACTGTTTGGTAGTAATATTATGCATTCATTCAAGATGTCAATTTCTTATCTTGCTTTAAAATTAGTTTAATACATCTGCATTTTGCTTAAATGAAGTTATCTTCTTTTGTTCTTTTTTCCATTGTAATGTCAAAATTAAGCATTTTCCATTTAATTGCAGCCAGAATGGATGGCACCAGAAGTTTTGAGAAATGAACCATCCAATGAGAAGTAAGTGCATTCTCTGTGTTTCTTTCGGGAACCATTTATAAGGTGCTCCCTTTCATTCCATTATGTTTGAGTATTCAAGAGGATGTTGCTTTCTTGCAGATGTGATGTCTACAGCTTTGGCGTGATACTATGGGAGCTGGCTACCTTGCGTATGCCATGGAGTGGGATGAACCCAATGCAGGTAGTTGGAGCTGTTGGGTTCCAAAATAGGCGCCTTGATATACCAACAGAGGTTGATCCCATGGCTGCACAGATCATATGTGATTGCTGGCAGAGGTAGGCTTGCACTCCTTAGAAATTTTGACATGCCACAACAAGCTCTGGTGGATTGCTAACTCTTATTACCATTTAACCATTAATAAATTATAGCATTCTTTTGGCTATTGTTTTAAATTTCGGCCGAAATCTGTAATTTCTGATTTCGATTGGGTCCGAAATCTGAAAATTTTGGATTTCGGCCGAAATTTGGCCATTTTGACCGAAACTGTAAAAAAATTCAGCCGAAGTGACCGAAATTTGAAGACCAAAATTTCGTTTGCAGTAGGGACTGAAACCGAAACTGAAATTTAAATCCATCCTTTTTGCTAAAGCTGATCTTTTATTTGCTATTTTAATGGATTAAACCTCGAAAGATCAAAGTGATTTCCATTCATTCTGACAAACTTTTGGGTTGCATGTGCAGTGACCCAAATCTGCGCCCATCTTTTGCGCAGCTCATGGCTCCTCTGAAGCATCTGAAGCACTTGGTTGTCGAGGTCGCCTAGGGTCGCAGACTCCTCTGATGGAAGAGGAAATAATGGTGGCTAGCCCCTATTATTGGTGCCTCAGTGGCATGACATTTGTTTAAGAATCATTCGACGTAACCTTTCAGAAAAAAAAAAAAAAATCATTTGACGTAAGTCAAGAATTGCTATCTTGAAAAAAAAAAAAACAGATAGAATTCAGAACTTGTGGCCTGCTCAAAGTGGAAGACCACATGAGCCAGGCCAAAATGGACATGCTCTGTTAGACTACGGCTGTGCGAAGTGCAGTGGGAGACAAACAGTGAAGTGGAATTTAAGTAGCAAAAATTTAGGCAATGATGCTAAAAGAATCCAGTATAATAATCTTATCACTGTTGCTTTTTTTGGGGTGTGTAATTCATTGAAGCTTTGGAGCTTCAGCAATGTATACATTTTATTTGTACTGATAGCTGTTGTGAAGAAAAGGAAATGAAAAAAGAAAAAGAAAAAAGAAAAAAAAGAAAGAAAGTCTAGATGGGAATGCACAAAGGTGCATTCCTTTATTATTTACGGATAAGATCAGATCTCAAAATGCATTTGTTTCTTGCTTCCTAATCGCCCCATATTTTTGTACTTACAGTTTGCAGCAGTTCATTTTGTTTGATTATTAATGGCCCTTATACAGTGCCTATTCCGGAAGAGGTGGAAAACTAACCCCATAGTATACGTTAGATTTTAGATCCATTCTCTGCAAGGAAAACGCACCCCAAAGAGACCCTGGTCGGTACTGGTTGCTTCCCCCTGAACATATAACTGCCTAATATTTGCAAAGGGGAATGATATCTCCCCCCCTTCCCTCTCTTCTAACGTTATTCGTTAAGTTTTAAAGGCAAAGAAAAACATTAAAACGGGGTGAATTTATCCTCATGCAGTGAACCATTCTCTCGAAACTGTTAAAAGGGAGGGGGTGAAGGATTTTATCTGTTTTAGGGGGGGAGAAATATCATTTCCCTTTGCAAATTTGTTTCCTTAAGGCCAAAATCAGCCCTGATGAACCTAGGCGTCTTTTTGTCTTCCTAGATATGTGTCCTAATCACCAATTGCCATTATTCTAATGCACTTTTTGGTTGCATAAACTCTCGGCATCCATTGGAATTTTGATAGAAAAATAAAATTTGATAGAAAAGTAAAAGTCGATTCCTCGTTTGGCTGTTAATATTGCAATGAACTTCCACGAGACTCACTAACATGTTTCTAACATAATTATTGCTTATCTATGGCATTCATCTCCCCTTGTCACTTTCCAATCAAATTCTACCCAAAAGGGAGAATTTTGGTTGAAAAATCTTAAACTGCCCTCTCTATCTCTCTCGTGGTAAGGTACGATGCCCCCCTACTTATTCCCCTCTCCGGTCTATGCTGGGCAGCCAAACGCTACTTAATGAAAGCAGGTCCCACCTTCCTAGCAGCTCTCAATTTGGTAATGCTAATTTAACATTTGAGAAATTAGGAATTTAGGATACGAGTTCAGAATTTAAGAACTTTGTACGGTTCAAATTCTTGGAATATGACAGCAGCAATAGAAAACAATAAGACATTTGGTTATCATATAATGCCACTATTTTAAAATGAAGGGTCATGACTCCTGAGTATCACTTCCATGCCATCCTGCATTCCCTCAAGCTGTGTAGACTAGTTTGGACAGCCAGGGATTTCCAAAGAAAAGAAACTGAAAAAGTCATACTCTTTCCCTTATCAATTCAAGAGGCCAAATCCTCCTTTACTGCAGTAAAAACAAAAGCATTCTGCACATTCAATCTAAAAACTAGTGACCTTCTCTAAGGCAAACAAGAAGATAAAATTTGCAACAGATGGTGCTACTGATATACCAAGAAAATGAAGCCCGCGAGTGTGAGAAAGCAAACACCAATCAAAACCCAAGTAACAATCTCCAAACTCTCAAACTGGAACAGCAGTTTCTTACTTAGATGCTTTGGATGGATTTTGCCCGAATAAACTGTTTTAGGATGGCCTTCTCTTCATCAATTCGCTTCTTCTCTAAAGCATTTTCTGGCTTGGTCTTCCTCTTCTCTTCCAACATCCACTTGAAAAGCTGCCGCTGCTCATTCTCCGGGATGGGTTTGTGTGCCTTTACGGGCTCTACGACAATTGGAGTGGTCAATGTTTTCTCTGGAACTAGTACAGCTGTACTTGCAACAGGAGCGGATGGAACCTCCTTTGCAACTTCTTCGGCTTCTGCACCTGTATCTTTGTTTCTTGTCGCCACATATAGTAAAGCTGAAATACCACATCACCATCATTAAATAACGAAATTACATAACCTGTATTAAGATCATGAGCAGTTACTCAATGCTATGCAATCAACAAATGCTTCTGGACTTTATGATTTTGTGTAGCACCACGTTGGGTAAGCATTTATTATATATAATTTCTTTCTGTTGAATACAAATGGTGAAGATTAAGACATACTAGAATATTAAAACATTAAGTAACTGAGGTTCTTGATCTTGAGCAACTTGCAAAGGTATAAATGCCCAAGATGTTGAATCCGATAACATAGCTAGTCTCACAATACAATGTGGAAGGAAAGAACAGTAAATTGTGGTAGACAGGGGAAGTCAAACTGCTTTTCATACAAGTCCATGAATGGCAATCAATAAGAAATTTAGCGGCTCAAGGAGAAGGAATGGGATCAGATATAGGAGGGAAGCTGGGGTATTACTATTTAGTAGAGGAAATCCCTGGATGGTTAAAATCTCAAATTAACACATCTTTATAGCCATGCTGAGAAATATAGGCATCTTCGAGCTTAAAAGCTAAATCCAGAAACTCATTGGAGACCACGCAAGGATAGGCCCTCTCTACAGATAGGACTGATAATTGTCTTCATGGTATCAGCACCCTGCATGTGGCGATTAGATATGCAGACGTCAAAGGCCAGTTGGTGATGCCCTTGTCTCATCAATGATAGAATCAAAGTCACCCAATGATGTAGCCCATAGTTTAAACAAATTAGACCACAAGTCAGCATCGAAGGGAGGCTTTTAAGTTTTAACAAGAGCAAAATCTTGTGGTGGAATGGTGGAACAGATGTTGGTCCATGCCCAAACTTCTAATGTTGTATGCCATCTTGTTGGTGGGTTTCGCACATAATGCTTCTAGCTGTGAGGATTGTCCTCAGATATTAATTACTGATACATACAAACAGGAAGAATACAACATAAAGTCTTACTCATGTTATTGTATGTCGTCGAGGACCATAGTTTGAGGTGGAGTATCTTAACAAGATAAAAAGAAGGATGCATTTGCTGTAGACATACTCAACTTAGATGATGAGTGGTTTTCAGAGAAAAAAATCCAGTCGTTCCAATTGGTAGCTACAGAGTGCAGGTCTTCTGTCTGTTCTGTATGGCTTTAACATGTTGGATTCAGTGACTGTGGAGCATATTCTGATTTATCGTAGCTGGAAAATTCAACTTTAGAACTATTTCTTTGGTCTATTCCTGCTCCTCATTCAATTAACATTTCTGGGGTTTTGGAGATGGTGGGTATGCTTAGAGGGTGACAAACATGTAAAATGCTTATGGAACTTCTTTTCCCCTTTGCGATATGGCTCATTTGGAAGTATACGAATGCTAGGGTATTTTCTAGAAAAGCTCAAAATCTAGGTGATATAATTAAGCAAATTAAAGATGCCTGTTTTTTTAAACATTTTGCTTTTAATATGTTAGTCTCTGACTGGGTTGGTGATCACGAGGATTATGTACCAATCAGCAGATACCCACACGTTAAGTCTCCTCCTATGATCGGATGGTTCAAGCTCAATTTTGACAGAAGTAGCAAAATGGCTTGTAATGTCTCCGGTCCTCCTCAATGAGTAAGTTTTCGTGGGACCAGATCTGATTCTAGTACTGTATGCACTTGTTGAACCGCCAAAATTTGCTACTGTGGAGTACACGCTTGGGTCCCAAGCTACAAGCACAACCAGCTCGCAAAAGGGGTCAATAAAGATGCCGGCAGTAGCATGTACATGAATCTTCCAGTTTGCACCTTGCAACTCCCACATACACAATAATTCAGAATCATAATAACCTGAGGTTGGATTTGACTTCCCAAATAATTGCTGAGCTTAAAATGCCTCAACAGACATTAGCCATCCTGGCCCGAATAGAAACATGACTAATATCCTGTGTCTAAAGGCAAGATATCTCTAGCATGACACAATTATCCATATGTATCCCCTCATCGCATTATGATTATCCACAAATGGGAGAAATGACAGAATGGTTGCTCATTTATGCCCCATTTGGCTGAGTGCTAACATGAATGAGGATCTCATCTAAAACAAACAATCAACTTGTGTCAAGGCTCTCTACATTCATGAGCTCACGGCGACCAGAATCTCATCAAGGATAAATGCAATAGGGATGCTACAATGTGGAACTTAGCTCTTTATATCAAAAGGGCAACAATAAGGGTGTTAATTCCTCACAAATTTCATGTGATTCATCATGTGGTCCATGTCTTTAGAAGGAAGATTAACTTTTCAACAATTACTATTAAAAAAAAAAAAAAAATCAACAACGAAAGAAACAACTGCAGAAGCTAACCATGCATCTCATGGGACTCAAATCTGCAAGTCTTGAATCAGTCTCGCAGTGCAATATCTTCCACTAATTCATTCTTCAATTCCTATGAATTCTTGCATTGACCAACATTTCTTCATTCAGAATCAACAGAAGAGGAAACCAATACTAAAATTACAGAGTTAGAATGACGACAAGTCCCATTTCAAAAACACTCACAAAATAATACTAGCACATATAATTCACTGTAAAAATAAAATAAAAAATACTAGCACATATGATCTACTCTCCAAGACCCAACTAGACCAAAGAGCAAAAAACCACAGTCTAACTCAACAATTATCCAGCAAAATTTCATAATTTCATTTGAGTACAATATTTCAATCAAGGGTTTCCACTTTCCACAACACTGAAAGTGATAATAGGGAAAAAACTCAAAACCCATCTTCAATTAAAGCTCAGTTATGGATTCTGTAGCATAAAAGACAGAGAGAGAAACGAAAAGAACAGACCTCCTACAGCGAGATTCACAGTAAGAAGAAGCGGCCAAAAGAACTTATGACGACGAGCAAATGACTCCTTTGGAGGAGGAGGAGGAGGAGGAGGAGGTGATGGAGAGGACTCCATTTAGACACTTCAATTGTCCTGCAATAAAACAAAGAGCCCATCATCGATCTTTCTTTCTATTATTCTCTGGATTTTCTTTTGTGGGCTTTGGGGGAGTGGAAACAATCAAAGAAACCATGAATCAGAGGAGGCTCTTTTTCTACCATCATACCTTTCTTGGGTTTATTGGTGTATAGCTTTGGACCATTGCTCATTGTTCTTCAGCTTCGTTTCTACTTCTTATTGGATACGGTTTCTGTGGATATTTTCTTCATTTTTGTCTCTTTTGGATTGCTTATAATGGGACGAACTCACTTTGTTTTACATCTTTTAACCAGCTGTCAAAAGGGCTATTACAATTCTCAAGAAGCTCACAGCAGACTTTAGCAGACTTTGGCAGCTGGTTAAAACTTGGGATGCTAACTTGGGTCGGACTCAACCTCAACCTGAAGGGTTCAACCCGATTTTGGCTTGGATTGGGTTGGCATTTCCTCGTGTTGGGTTGGGTATGTTGAAACGGTTGGTATTCTTGATGCTTGAAGCATTACGCATATAGCATCAAAGTGGAATGCTAAGACACGTTGCCTCCGGCCCCTATTTATACTTGGTATAAATATGAAAGGATAAGACAAAACAGAGGTTATGGGCTTCAGCCCATATGGGCCCATACACCTAAACCATTATCTATGGGCTTATATGAGAACATATCCAACAATCTCCTCCTTATGTTCTACGTATAGCACGATCCATAGATAAATAGTGTGATGTTCAAACAAAATATTGAACTATCCACATCACATTATCATAAAAAATATGTAATCAAACTGAAAACACGAATACTTTTATGAACAAGAGTTTTTTTATATACAATAAACTCAACCAAAAGGTAGTTTCATATATACATGAACCACACTGATCTCAGAAGAATTCATTCATGGAGTATGATTCTCAACAAGATCCAAAAAAATTCACATATAAGTGAACTCTATACACATACTGAATAAAGACTCACAGTCTTTACAACTTTAGAAGATTTACTCATTAAGTAAGTCATCTTCATCAAAGTCAAAATCAAGATGCACTCCTCCTTTTTCGCCAATCCCTGTGAATTACCACAATATGAATTTCATGAGAATGAATCCAATCATGTAAAACATAAATAACACATATGAAAGTATCTAGTTCTTCTACCTTAAGAAGAACTTAGTACAATCTCATAAATGACTGAAAAAGTATCAATATCACTCTCACCATAAACATCATTGTTAAGTTTTAATAAAGAACAAGACCAAAATAGCTTGTTTTGCAAAGAACCATTCAACATAATTGTCAAGTTTCAATAAAGAACAAGACCACACAATTAGTTTCTTTTGCAAACAATCATTTCATGTTTCATAAAATATTAAGTCATCTTATCTATATTTGAGTCAAGTTGAAACATCAATTGTGGAATTTTCAACCCTTCCCAAACAGGATAACCAAGTTTGAGTTAAGTTGTATCATCAAATGTGGAATGTACAACCTATCTCAAAAGAGGGTATATCATCAAGTGTGGAATGATATACAACAACTTTAACCATTTAAAGAAAACATATCAAGTGCTTATCTTGGGCCATAAGGAAGATTCGAAAAATTCAAATAAACATGGATAATGTAGATTAGTGTCCATAACATGGATAATGTAAGTAAAGTCTTTTCTATAAAGACTTTAACTTAAGTTCCTTCTGTCTTTACAGACTTAAATCCCATTTCCTTTACAATTTTGAATGTTCGATCTTTATTCAATCCTTTTGTGAGAGCATCGGCTATATTATCCTTCGATCTCACATCAATCAAAGTGATAATCCCGTGTTCAATGAGATAATTCAGCATGGCATGTTTGAGCCTAAGATGTCTCCTCTTACCATTAAAGAGTGAGTTTTTCACAATCGTAATTGTAGCTTGATTATCACAGAACACACATAAGGAATTAATCCTTAACCGAGTTAGTGGAAGGTCCATAATCAGATTCTTTATCCACTCTGCTTCATCTGCAGCTGAAGCAAGAGCATAAAGTTCCGATACCATAGATGACAGTGCAATGCAAGTCTGTCTCTTCGACTTCCACGCAACAGCAGCTCCACACAGGGTAAACACATAACTACTGGTAGACTTACTGTTTCTTAATTCTGAGCCCCATGATGCATCAGAATAACCTTCCAGGACAGGAGGATGGCCACCATAACAAAGAGCATAATCTTGAGTACCCTTAAGGTATCTCATCAGCCTCATAAGAGCATTCCAATGCTTATGGCCAGGATTACTAGTAAAACGACTCAGCATGCCAACTGTAAAGGCTATGTCTGTTTTAATGCAACTCATAGCATACATGAGACTACCAATCAGTCTAGAATAATCTAACTGATTCACACTGTCTCCTTCATTAGAGATCAGCTTCTTGGTATAATCAAATGGTGTCTCAATCGGTTTGCACTCACTACATTTCCAATTAGAAAGTAGTTTTTCAATATAATGGGCTTGGCTAAGGGTGATCCCGTGCCTTTCAAAACATACTTTCATACCAAGAATGGTATCAACAACACCCAGGTCTTTCATGTTGAATTCTTTACTCTAGGTTAGTTTCACATCACTCACTACAGAGAGATCGGAACCAAGAATCAACATGTCATTCACATACAAGCAAATAATTGCGACCTTATTCGACACAGAACAATAATAAAGACATTTATTGGAGTAACTTATTAGAAACCCAAGGCTCTTTACTACTTTGTCAAATTTCTAATACCACAATTTAGGTGCTTGTTTAAGACCATATAAAGATTTGTTTAATTTATAAACCTTGTCCTCAAAACCTTTCATGACAAACCCTTCAGGTTGATTCATGTAGATTTTCTCTGACAGTTCTCAATGGAGAAAAGCTGTCTTTACATCCATTTGATGCATAACAAAATGCTCAATAGATGCCAAAGCAAGAAGAATTCTTATCGTAGCCAAATGTGGACCCCGATCCTGAGGACGATGCCGAGGGACGCGAGATCCCACCCGCAATCCTCTAAGATCTCCACAACGTGAAGGAGAGCTCTACCAAGGAACTCTCGAAACGGATGCCACCCTCACAGCATAGCATGAGTGGCGATATAAAAAGAAAGAGATGCATCCTGATCCGGAGCCAGGGCTCGAAACCGAGATATATCTGAAAATAACTCAGAGTCGCCATCCATGGACATGCCATGGAACCAAAACAAATGCTCTGTTTGCAATGGATAACCAGAGATACAAAAGGTCCGTGCCTGATGACGAATGGGGAAGGGGTTAGGCGCCCCCAATTCGCCCAAGTGCAAGCACCTGGTCTCTTATGCCATTTATTATTAACTCCAAAGAAGTTTGGGTAAAAAATCATGTGAAATGGGAACAATCCTCAGGATTCGTCTACCTAAGCATGCATTTCCTGAGGATAAAATAATAAGCACACATAAAATAAAATGAAAGATGTGGCACCTAAGCATAGCTAGGTTATGAGTGACATGCCTAATGGGTGTCTAAGTTCTGATGTGCAATCACATGCAAGCTATAGCTAAAAGGTATAGGATCAGTACTAGAAAATAAGAAAAACACATCAAAACACACAATAACAATACAACAAATCCTAAGACTCTAAATTATTAGCCCGAGTCCTCGGATGGTCTGGTATTCATCCAAAGAAGCCTACGTATCCCCGCCTCCACGAGAATCAAGGCAACGTAGTTCTTCGCGCCTATTCTAAGCTAGGATGCCTAAGACACCTAGACCTCTATCCTAGACTCGATCTAAAAGACCGGACTAGTTATTAAAGTTTATTGTACGATTATTTAAATTCCAGTGAATTGTGAATTTTAGGACACCCTATATGCCCTAACTAAATGCAGATTAGCCCTAGGCTAATGCAGGTGGTTCCTACAACCTACGTGTAACTAGGCTGTGTGTCCTAAGGAAAACAATGGGATCACTAACGCATCCTAGACCTAGTCATCAGTCGGCGATGTGAATCGCCAACTGACCGGACGGAGGCGCTCCTAGCTAGGACAAACTCCTAACTCTAACACAAACACACAACAAAAGACAAACTCCTAACTCTAAAACAACATAAACAAGCACACAACAAATAAAAGACAAACTCCTAACTCTAACACTCTCTATCTAGGACAAATTCCTAACTCTAGAGGAAGATCTTGTTGAAAACAAGGTTTTGAAGAAAAAGGGTTAAAACATTTATTTACAAAGTTTGGCTGGACTTGAGATAAGAATCTCAAGCTGCACTACGTACCTCGTGGAAGAGGATCAAGCCAACGTAGTTCGAAACGAACTCTCAAACTACGCTTCTAAAAGAAACACTCAACACTTTAGATTTTTTTTAAGGTTTTTTATATTTTCAAATGTTTTTTTTGATATTTTTAAAGTTTTCAAATGTTTTTTTGGATTTTAAAGCTTTTCCAATGCTCAGAATCTTTAAATGTTTTCAATCTTAAAGGGAACACGCAAGAACAACCATAAACTAGGGCAAAGCCCTAAATCCAAAAGGGGAAACCCCGAATAAGCAACTAACGCCTCAAAGAGACGAACCACAACAAGAAAGATAGTGTCCCAAAAAGAGAGAAAACGATCCAAGATCCCAAGCAAGCAAAGCTCTAATAAGACTGAGTTAGTCTCCAATAAGAGCGAAGTAATCAACAACTCTAAAGGAGAAACTCCGAACTAACAACACTAAAGGGGGGGAACAAATGAGTCAGAGACTCTCTAATAACACTACCGAGTTAAAGACTCAACTCTAAAAGGAGAGGCCACTCTAACATGAGGCTAGGTAAGCCTCCTAAAGGGGAAACTCTCTATATGAGACGAGGCTTGTCTCCGAGACACAAATGACGTAAAAAGGAATAAGAGACCCTGTGCATATTTGGCAAAGGTAAAACACCCAGCCGGGCCGGACAGCTACCTAGCCCTAGGGTGCAACAAATGTGCAACCCAATACCCATAAGGGTAGGGGTATGAAGCCAAGCCGAGTAGGATGTTCTCCCAAAACCAAACGGCGCACAAAGAGGAGGTTTAACAAGAGAATGAGACCGGGCGGGTCTAAAAGGAATAAGAGACCTTGTGCATATTTAGCAAAGGTGAAACACCCAGCCGGGCCGGACAGCTACCTAGCCGTAGGGTGCAACAAATGTGCAACCCAATACCCATAAGGGTAGGGGTATGAAGCCAAGCCGAGTAGGGTGTTCCCCAAAACCAAACGGCACACAAAGAGGACTAACGAGAGAATGAGACCGGGCGGGTCTCCCAAACACACACAAAAATGGGCTCCAAGTAACCTTATCATTGCCTTTTTTTTTTTATAAGGGGAATGATAAATTTGACCCCCCACTGTTTCATGGACAGCCCCTATCGCGATGAAGCACTCCCCTTATACATTCGAACCATGCCTCTTTCCTGGCTCGCCCTATCTGCCATTTCTCGGCAGATTTCGCCGAAACTTTACGGGGACCTCGGTGGGACCCCAAGCTGCCTCACGGTTTAATTTATGATCTCAACTCACTGATTTGACGAGGTTAAGCACAAAACATGGAGGTGCAGGGCACGGTCAAAATGGGGTGTCTACAGATGCCCCTCTTTGGCAGAGTGTGCTTGTCACACGATTGGCAAAGCTGACAAGACAACACATTTTGGCCGACCCGATTGTCAAAACAAAATAATTTTTTTGGGTTTTGATTCTAAAATGGTATTCACAAAGGTAAAATATCAAAGTAACACTATGAAACTCAAAGACTAAAAGCAAAGGGGAGATAACTTCTCACTGACTCTTAACTCGGTGCTTGCATTGAAGAATGAAGATTTTGATTGACAATTTAAACCAAGAATCACTTGGCTAATTATCGGGTGCTAAAACGGGTAAAAAATATTTGAGAAGACTCAAATTATCAATACCGGAATACAAGACGGGTAGAGAATGTTTGAGAAGACTCAAACTTTCAATACCGGATTACAAGACGGGTAGAGAATATTTGAGAAGACTCACATTTTCAATACCGGATACATCGAGTTTTTATCCTGGAATCGAGAGCCAGATCATTCAAAACGGGTAAAGAAATATTTGAGAAGATTCAAACTTTCGATACCGGAATACAAAACGGGTAGAGAACGTTTGAGAAGACTCAAACTTTCAATACCGGAAGGATGATGATATATCGAGTTTTTATCCTGGAATCGAGAGCCAGATCATTCAAAACGGGTAAAGAATGTTTGAGAAGACTCAAACTTTCAATACCGGATTACAAGACGGGTAGAGAATATTTGAGAAGACTCACATTTTCAATACCGGATACATCGAGTTTTTATCCTGGAATCGAGAGCCAGATCATTCAAAAACGGGTAAAGAAATATTTGAGAAGATTCAAACTTTCGATACCGGAATACAAAACGGGTAGAGAACGTTTGAGAAGACTCAAACTTTCAATACCGGAATACAAGACGGGTAAAGAATATTTGAGAAGACTCAAATTTTCAATACCGGATTTCAAAACGGGTAAAAAATGTTTGAGAAGACTCAAACTTTCAATACCGGAATACAAGACGGGTAGAGAATATTTGAGAAGACCCAAATTTTCAATACCGGATTTCAAAACGGGTAACGAATGTTTGAGAAGACTCAAACTTTCAATACCGGAATACAAGACGGGTAGAGAATATTTGAGAAGACCCAAATTTTCAATACCGGATTTCAAAACGGGTAAAGAATGTTTGAGAAGACTCAAACCTTCAATACCGAAATACAAGACGGGTAGAGAATATTTGAGAAGACTCAAATTTTCAATACCGGATTTCAAAACGGGTAAAGAATGTTTGAGAAGACTCAAACCTTCAATACCGAAATACAAGACGGGTAGAGAATATTTGAGAAGACTCAAATTTTCAATACCGGATTTCAAAACGGGTAAAGAATGTTTGAGAAGACTCAAACTTTCAATACCGGAATACAAGACGGGTAGAGAATATTTGAGAAGACCCAAATTTTCAATACCGGATTTCAAAACGGGTAACGAATGTTTGAGAAGACTCAAACTTTCAATACCGGAATACAAGACGGGTAGAGAATATTTGAGAAGACCCAAATTTTCAATACCGGATTTCAAAACGGGTAACGAATGTTTGAGAAGACTCAAACTTTCAATACCGGAATACAAGACGGGTAGAGAATATTTGAGAAGACTCAAATTTTCAATACCGGATTTCAAAACGGGTAAAGAATGTTTGAGAAGACTCAAACCTTCAATACCGAAATACAAGACGGGTAGAGAATATTTGAGAAGACCCAAATTTTCAATACCGGATTTCAAAACGGGTAACGAATGTTTGAGGAGACTCAAACTTTCAATACCGGAATACAAGACGGGTAGAGAATATTTGAGAAGACCCAAATTTTCAATACCGGATTTCAAAACGGGTAACGAATGTTTGAGGAGACTCAAACTTTCAATACCGGAATACAAGACGGGTAGAGAATATTTGAGAAGACCCAAATTTTCAATACCGGATTTCAAAACGGGTAAAGAATGTTTGAGGAGACTCAAACTTTCAATACCGGAATACAAGACGGGTAGAGAATATTTGAGAAGACCCAAATTTTCAATACCGGATTTCAAAACGGGTAAAGAATGTTTGAGAAGACTCAAACCTTCAATACCGAAATACAAGACGGGTAGAGAATATTTGAGAAGACTCAAATTTTCAATACCGGATTTCAAAACGGGTAAAGAATGTTTGAGAAGACTCAAACCTTCAATACCGAAATACAAGACGGGTAGAGAATATTTGAGAAGACCCAAATTTTCAATACCGGATTTCAAAACGGGTAACGAATGTTTGAGGAGACTCAAACTTTCAATACCGGAATACAAGACGGGTAGAGAATATTTGAGAAGACCCAAATTTTCAATACCGGATTTCAAAACGGGTAACGAATGTTTGAGAAGACTCAAACTTTCAATACCGGAATACAAGACGGGTAGAGAATATTTGAGAAGACCCAAATTTTCAATACCGGATTTCAAAACGGGTAACGAATGTTTGAGAAGACTCAAACTTTCAATACCGGAATACAAGACGGGTAGAGAATATTTGAGAAGACTCAAATTTTCAATACCGGATTTCAAAACGGGTAAAGAATGTTTGAGAAGACTCAAACCTTCAATACCGAAATACAAGACGGGTAGAGAATATTTGAGAAGACCCAAATTTTCAATACCGGATTTCAAAACGGGTAACGAATGTTTGAGGAGACTCAAACTTTCAATGCCGGAATACAAGACGGGTAGAGAATATTTGAGAAGACCCAAATTTTCAATACCGGATTTCAAAACGGGTAACGAATGTTTGAGGAGACTCAAACTTTCAATACCGGAATACAAGACGGGTAGAGAATATTTGAGAAGACCCAAATTTTCAATACCGGATTTCAAAACGGGTAAAGAATGTTTGAGGAGACTCAAACTTTCAATACCGGAATACAAGACGGGTAGAGAATATTTGAGAAGACCCAAATTTTCAATACCGGATTTCAAAACGGGTAAAGAATGTTTGAGAAGACTCAAACCTTCAATACCGAAATACAAGACGGGTAGAGAATATTTGAGAAGACTCAAATTTTCAATACCGGATTTCAAAACGGGTAAAGAATGTTTGAGAAGACTCAAACCTTCAATACCGAAATACAAGACGGGTAGAGAATATTTGAGAAGACCCAAATTTTCAATACCGGATTTCAAAACGGGTAACGAATGTTTGAGGAGACTCAAACTTTCAATACCGGAATACAAGACGGGTAGAGAATATTTGAGAAGACCCAAATTTTCAATACCGGATTTCAAAACGGGTAAAGAATGTTTGAGAAGACTCAAACCTTCAATACCGAAATACAAGACGGGTAGAGAATATTTGAGAAGACTCAAATTTTCAATACCGGATTTCAAAACGGGTAAAGAATGTTTGAGAAGACTCAAACCTTCAATACCGAAATACAAGACGGGTAGAGAATATTTGAGAAGACTCAAATTTTCAATACCGGATTTCAAAACGGGTGAAGAATGTTTGAGAAGACTCAAACTTTCAATACCGGAATACAAGACGGGTAGAGAATATTTGAGAAGACCCAAATTTTCAATACCGGATTTCAAAACGGGTAAAGAATGTTTGAGAAGACTCAAACTTTCTTTACCGGATTACAAAACGGGTAAAGAATGTTTGAGGAGACTCAAACTTTCGATACCGGATGGGGTGATGATATCTCGAATTTTTTTATTCTGAAAATGACGGTCAGATCACTCCTAACATAACCTCCTAGAGGTCAGAGAGGATGAAAAATAGTTAAAACATAGCATAGCTAGAAGCGATTAGGAAAACATGACTTTTACCCAAAGTACAACTCAAAGAAATTTGATGAAATCTTGCGGGCACTGGCCCCTTTAAACAAGTAAACCAAAAACTCTGCCTATATTTTGAAAATTGCAAATCTGAATTCCAAATTCCAATGAGGATTTTATATTTTTTTTATTTTTTTATAATTGAAAAGAAACTGGAAATCGAGGGCCCAGAGTAATAACCATGAAAAGCCGCACAGGGAATATCAAAAGTCCGTGGCATTATGCCACGAAGAGCCAAGATGACAAAAATCGAGGGTCCACGGTAATAAACCATGAAGAGCCTAGCAATAAATCTGAGGTCCATGGTAATCAACCACAAAGAGCCCAGCTGGAAAGGAATCGGGGGTTCCCAACAATAAACCGTGGAGAGCCAAGCATTAAACCCGGGGTCCGCAGCGATGAGCGACAAAGAGCCCAATAGGAACAAAGATAAGCAATGGGAATGAATGGAATGATCATGGATAGTGGGTCCATGATATACCTTAAAGGATATATAACAAAGAGCCACTCATAGAGCAAGGGTCCATGGTGTACCTGACCGGTAGACCATGAAGAGCCAAGAATGAACAAGGATAATGACAAGCACTGGAGATGGATAGAATGAGTATGGATAGTGGGTCCATGATACAACTTGAAGGGCAGATCACGAAGAGCCACTCGGGAAGCAAGGGTCCATGGTATACTTGAATGGTAGACCACGAAGAGCCAAGAATGCATAAGACCTACACAGAAGACTTACTGATTGGAGAATTGATTTTTCTGGGATTAAACGTCTCTTGCTAAGAAAAATGGGAGTACGAGTTCCTTGCTGAGGATCGGACTTAAGTACTTGACGGGGCTTTCAGGTGTTTACCCTTCTTTAACAAGTGAAAAGCATTCTGCTAAGGTTTGACGATTGTGGGAGCAAATTCTAGATTCCGCTGGGGAAATTGATTTTCTTTAGAACTTGACTCTTTTAAGAAAGAGGGCTCATCTGAAGAGTTCAAAGATTTGGCTCAAGACGTGCTCGCATCTCTCTTACTTCAACTTGTTGTAAACACTGGCACTGATTGCCTTTGTATGCTTGATATCTTTTATGACGCAAGTCATAAAAGATGCCCCTAGTGTATTGTACTTCCATGACAAGAGTCTCAAGGAAAGTAGAACAAGGATAGATAAAGAAATTTTGGATTTGCATGGGTTCTTTCTTTGGAATAAAGATGGGATAATGGCTAAGCTCAAAGACTTCTCCTCTCATTGACCACTATGTGAGGTTCGCTCTTTCCCCTACCAACTGCATGAAACTTGACATATTCAGTCTGTCAGAGTAGGATACCTAAACCAGGATCTTTCATTTTGGAAGGTATACACCCCTTCCTTCCAGTGCCATACAACTTTTTAACCTTGAAAGAAAACAAATATGAATGAGGAATAGACTCCCAAGGACTCTATCAAAGAAGGTATAGATTATTCAAGGGACTCGACTACATTTTGATTCACTTTTAGATAAAATATGTTATTTTTTTATGGTAAGGCTAGCCACTCCTACAGTAATCTCGAAAACTATGTCAAGAGGCACTTCCTTCCGTCATCGGGATTTTCGTCATGGTTATTAACCCCTTCGGATTGCTCAGTCTTAATGCCCCTAGTTTAGAAAAGTATCAAAGCAAGTCTTGCCGACACTACTCGGATTCTGGGATCCTGCCTTGTTTGAGAATGCTTCTCCGTCTCCTTGATTTCTCTCTTCAAAAGAAGTCACTACTCAAACTTTGAAAATTCTGCACAACTGAAGAACTCCTTCGGTATCTCATCAATTTTCTCTTCATGGGAATTCTTCGCCTCTGACTAGATTGCCTCTTCAAAATTTCAATCCAGCAGACCGCTACCCTTACTTTGCATAAGCCAATCCCTTTGGTTAATGACTTAGCAAGCACATGATTTCATTTAGGCCGCCCTTTCGGGTTTTCAACCTAGTGGGTCTTCAGACTCTCGTTCTTTTTTCTGTTTTTGCTTTCATTTGCCTTGAACCTTTGCTTGTTTCACCAGAAGGACTTTCTAGGTGGGCTTGGGTTCAAAAGGGATGGGATATTTAAAGTTCAAACGATTTGGACCGAATCTGGTCTTGCCAGACTACCTACGTACCCCAAAAATGGAGGATCAGATCCGCGTAGTTCGCTGTGGGATTTTTCAAAGAATGGTTTAGCATTTAGCTTCAAAATTTTGAAAGGGATTTTATCCCAAGGTTTGACCGAACCTGAATTAATCAAGTTGCCTACGTACCCCTGAAGAGATGGGGATCAGGTCCGACGTAGTTCGGGCGCATAAATGCCCCGGGTTTATAATGTGTTTGAAAAGAAGTATTGGCTTTAAATTGTTGGCCCAAAGGGTTCTCAAAAGGCTTTTAAAACGTTAGGATTTTGGCTATTAAGGCTCAAACGTCCAATGATGGCCTCCTGATATATTTGATGTACAAGCTCTTTTGCTTAAGGTTCAAAGACTTTGATTTTTTTTTATTTTTTTTATTTTTTTCGAGGAGTCTGGCGGTTTTCTGGCAAAACTTCAACCACTGTGCTCCACTCCCTCTGAAAATCTTCTCTCAATATTTCATCAGCTCCACAGGATGTCTGACGCTTCACTTTCTAAAATTTTCACTTTCAACTTGATGTCTAAAGATGGTGGAGCCCTGTCTTGGATCACACCAGAGCATTCACCTGGTTTATCCTTGTAGGATCAAACAAGACTTCCTTGAACCCCTCTAAATAGGTTTATCAATTCCTCACGCTCCTCGGGAGATAACGTTTTGCCAATCCATCTTTCCCGAGTTTCGGATTTCGATACCACTATCGATAACTTCGATTTCTTCTTCAAGTGGCTATGCTAGACGCTCTTCCTCTCGTTTGACCTTTTCAGATCTCGAGGGGAATTTCGTCTGCAATCTCATCCAAGAGGGCGTCTTTAGTTGTTTAAACATTAGATCTAAAGAGTGAATCACAGAACATCGAAGACTTGAAACCAAACCAAAAACTTTATTGAATCGAAGACTCTTAAGTACATCAGTAACTCTCCTTTTTTTTTTCGACGCGCCTCAATGGGCTCTACATTGAACTCGACAAAGGATGAAAACAACAGACTATGAATGAACACGACTGACAAACATGACACACTTTTTTTTTTTTTTTTTTTTTTTGACATTAACATAGTAAGACTTACCAACTTTGAGAGAAGAAAGTTGGTACAAACTTAATGAAAGACAAACCTTAACAACACAGGACATTTTTTTTTTTTTTTTTTTTTTTTTTTTTTTCGATAATGACGAACTGGAACTGAAAGTATATGAGTAGTACACCTTCTTCCATGATGTCAATGACTTGGGGTTCAACTCTGATATAAGTCCTGTTGACTTGATTAGGTGAAATGAAAGGAAACTGGTTTAACCAATGGGTGAGATCAATTAGGTCAGACTCCTGTCATAGAATTGACAAAAACTGATTTTAGTATGAGGCAATCTCATGAAAATGATATACACAAGTTGAAACAAGAGATAATACAAACACATCTCTCCCTTGAATAAAACTAACAGCAGAACTGTAAGAAGGATCATGGTAGGGTAAGCACATGACTTATCAATAATCCTAAAGGATAGCGATCATACTGAAAATGAGTTGAGTAAAATCCGGCAGCATGACGGCCCTAAAAGGATCGTGGTAGAGTAAACTCACGGCTTATCGATAACTCTGAAAAGATAGCGATCACGCTCAAGGTGTTTATACAAAATTCGGCAGCATGACGGCTATATAGGGTGATTCCCACAACTCAACATAAGGGTAAATGAATAGAAACTCAGTAATGTAGGACTCTCAGCAAGGATACTTGCACTCAAATAATGATGACAAGATAAGCACACAATCAACAAGCAGAATATGGTCACCACGGAGATATAATCACATGAAGGATTGACAATGAATGACGACGCTTGGTCATGGGTTGGATTTGCGACCAAAGATATATCATGGCTATAGAGACATCGGACAAGCCATCGACCAGATCTAAGACACAACAAAGAATGGATATACAATCAAAATGGCAGCAAGTAGACTGTGGCCATGATAGTGACAAGTACGGGCCACCCGTCAGGTGAATCCGAAAGAATGCACATATAATTGATTAAACCAGGAATCCCCACTAGAAATGGGTCCTAATCTAATCAACCGACATAATCGTATACACACAAGAGATATGTACAATCTGAGGACGAAATGACAGATTATGCTTTCAACAATGGCAAGGGAAATGACACCAACCAAATCAAGAGAATATAGATATGATGAATTAGACCAGGAATACCCACCGAAAATGAGTCCTAATCTAGACAATCAACTCAACAAATGGTGTAGGTACAAGAAGGTAACTAGAAATCGACTCAGCAAATAAGTTATGTACAAAGGAACGACACAACTAAACACTTGAGAGACAAAAGGCAGACCATAGTCAGAATAATGATAGAGGAAAATTACTGACCAGGTCCGAAGGCTGGGGAATGAAACAATGTGGCTAATGGATAAACCAGAAAACTTCATTAATAGACAGGCCCTGGTCTAACAGCTAGCAAGAAGAATGGATAACAAAGAATCAAGAAATGAACACAGGCTATAAAAGGTGGTGAACAAGAATCATCAGCCTGATCCAAGAAAGAAATAGTGAACAAACTCTAATCGGGGATAATAGACCAGAAAACCTCAGTGGAAAGTAGGCCCTGATCAGACAGCTGACAAAACAGATATAAATCCAAGATACAGGAATAATCATATGATAAAGATGACAGGGTAGACCGCGATCTGGATGATGACCAAGCAAGAGCAAGAATCATCGACCGAGTCTGAAAGGATGGTATGACTGAAATAGATAAGGAAACCTTATTCGAAAGGATAAGCCATAATCTAAGAATAATACACTATACACACATATATGTACACACATATATATATATATATATACACACCCTAACCAGGGGCACCAGCCCTAATCTAATCTAACGGAGTCGAGAAAATCTCGACTTGCGACAGACTAGTGAGTGTACCAGGACCGCGCTGTAGCCATGTAAAATGAGCTACCCTAGTCTACAAATGGGACAAGGCTCCTAACTCTAAGCTTCACATGTGTGAGCAACACATGTTCAACCCCATATGAATGCAATATACTTATATAAACACGGGTACCTCCTAGTTGGGTTTCACTAAGTCAGTACGTATATACATAATATATAAAACAAAATAGGGCTCCGGACTCAATCTAATGGGTACTATGCGTATGAAACATACTTAATATGTATAACAAAAGTACGCCCAATGTTATACATAGTATGCTTCATTGCTCATCGGCTGCTGTAAACACAAGTACGCCCAGTGTTTACGGCTGCAGCACCGGCGCATAGCTTGGAAATAGATTCAACAGTACCATCAGGGTGTAATAACATCCCAGTCGGGCACGCATTAAATCTATCCCGTGGAGCCAATAATGAAAAACAATAAAAAACAATGAAAGAAATAAAAAATATGATAATGCATGATGTGTAGTGTGTGAATCCCTTGTTTTAATTACGCACCTGTCTGGTGCCCCTGAATTCTAAGCGATAGAGTTCCCATTTAAAATAATTTTAGCTCAAATTTCTCCAAAGTTAGTAAAAATGGCATTTTATAGAGTTAGGCAATGTTCCAAGAAGTCCCCAGCAGAGTCGCCAGCCTGTGGACCCCGATCCTGAGGACGATGCCGAGGGACGCGAGATCCCACCCGCAATCCTCTAAGATCTCCACAACGTGAAGGAGAGCTCTACCAAGGAACTCTCGAAACGGATGCCACCCTCACAGCATAGCATGAGTGGCGATATAAAAAGAAAGAGATGCATCCTGATCCGGAGCCAGGGCTCGAAACCGAGATATATCTGAAAATAACTCAGAGTCGCCATCCATGGACATGCCATGGAACCAAAACAAATGCTCTGTTTGCAATGGATAACCAGAGATACAAAAGGTCCGTGCCTGATGACGAATGGGGAAGGGGTTAGGCGCCCCCAATTCGCCCAAGTGCAAGCACCTGGTCTCTTATGCCATTTATTATTAACTCCAAAGAAGTTTGGGTAAAAAATCATGTGAAATGGGAACAATCCTCAGGATTCGTCTACCTAAGCATGCATTTCCTGAGGATAAAATAATAAGCACACATAAAATAAAATGAAAGATGTGGCACCTAAGCATAGCTAGGTTATGAGTGACATGCCTAATGGGTGTCTAAGTTCTGATGTGCAATCACATGCAAGCTATAGCTAAAAGGTATAGGATCAGTACTAGAAAATAAGAAAAACACATCAAAACACACAATAACAATACAACAAATCCTAAGACTCTAAATTATTAGCCCGAGTCCTCGGATGGTCTGGTATTCATCCAAAGAAGCCTACGTATCCCCGCCTCCACGAGAATCAAGGCAACGTAGTTCTTCGCGCCTATTCTAAGCTAGGATGCCTAAGACACCTAGACCTCTATCCTAGACTCGATCTAAAAGACCGGACTAGTTATTAAAGTTTATTGTACGATTATTTAAATTCCAGTGAATTGTGAATTTTAGGACACCCTATATGCCCTAACTAAATGCAGATTAGCCCTAGGCTAATGCAGGTGGTTCCTACAACCTACGTGTAACTAGGCTGTGTGTCCTAAGGAAAACAATGGGATCACTAACGCATCCTAGACCTAGTCATCAGTCGGCGATGTGAATCGCCAACTGACCGGACGGAGGCGCTCCTAGCTAGGACAAACTCCTAACTCTAACACAAACACACAACAAAAGACAAACTCCTAACTCTAAAACAACATAAACAAGCACACAACAAATAAAAGACAAACTCCTAACTCTAACACTCTCTATCTAGGACAAATTCCTAACTCTAGAGGAAGATCTTGTTGAAAACAAGGTTTTGAAGAAAAAGGGTTAAAACATTTATTTACAAAGTTTGGCTGGACTTGAGATAAGAATCTCAAGCTGCACTACGTACCTCGTGGAAGAGGATCAAGCCAACGTAGTTCGAAACGAACTCTCAAACTACGCTTCTAAAAGAAACACTCAACACTTTAGATTTTTTTTAAGGTTTTTTATATTTTCAAATGTTTTTTTGATATTTTTAAAGTTTTCAAATGTTTTTTTGGATTTTAAAGCTTTTCCAATGCTCAGAATCTTTAAATGTTTTCAATCTTAAAGGGAACACGCAAGAACAACCATAAACTAGGGCAAAGCCCTAAATCCAAAAGGGGAAACCCCGAATAAGCAACTAACGCCTCAAAGAGACGAACCACAACAAGAAAGATAGTGTCCCAAAAAGAGAGAAAACGATCCAAGATCCCAAGCAAGCAAAGCTCTAATAAGACTGAGTTAGTCTCCAATAAGAGCGAAGTAATCAACAACTCTAAAGGAGAAACTCCGAACTAACAACACTAAAGGGGGGGAACAAATGAGTCAGAGACTCTCTAATAACACTACCGAGTTAAAGACTCAACTCTAAAAGGAGAGGCCACTCTAACATGAGGCTAGGTAAGCCTCCTAAAGGGGAAACTCTCTATATGAGACGAGGCTTGTCTCCGAGACACAAATGACGTAAAAAGGAATAAGAGACCCTGTGCATATTTGGCAAAGGTAAAACACCCAGCCGGGCCGGACAGCTACCTAGCCCTAGGGTGCAACAAATGTGCAACCCAATACCCATAAGGGTAGGGGTATGAAGCCAAGCCGAGTAGGATGTTCTCCCAAAACCAAACGGCGCACAAAGAGGAGGTTTAACAAGAGAATGAGACCGGGCGGGTCTAAAAGGAATAAGAGACCTTGTGCATATTTAGCAAAGGTGAAACACCCAGCCGGGCCGGACAGCTACCTAGCCGTAGGGTGCAACAAATGTGCAACCCAATACCCATAAGGGTAGGGGTATGAAGCCAAGCCGAGTAGGGTGTTCCCCAAAACCAAACGGCACACAAAGAGGACTAACGAGAGAATGAGACCGGGCGGGTCTCCCAAACACACACAAAAATGGGCTCCAAGTAACCTTATCATTGCCTTTTTTTTTTTATAAGGGGAATGATAAATTTGACCCCCCACTGTTTCATGGACAGCCCCTATCGCGATGAAGCACTCCCCTTATACATTCGAACCATGCCTCTTTCCTGGCTCGCCCTATCTGCCATTTCTCGGCAGATTTCGCCGAAACTTTACGGGGACCTCGGTGGGACCCCAAGCTGCCTCACGGTTTAATTTATGATCTCAACTCACTGATTTGACGAGGTTAAGCACAAAACATGGAGGTGCAGGGCACGGTCAAAATGGGGTGTCTACACCAAATGACAGACTGGTGAGTAGACATCAAAATAGTCTATCCCACTCATTTGAGTATAGCCCTCAGCTACTAAACGTGCTTTATACCAAGCTATTGATCCATCAGGATTAAGTTTCTTCTTCAAAATCTACTTACAGCCCACAGTCTTAGCACCTATTGGCAAATCGACTAGCTGCCAAGTTAGATTTTGCAATAGAGAGCTCATTTCATCATTAATGGCTTCTGCCCACAACAAAGAGTCCCTAGATCTCATCGCTTCCTTATAGGATGATGGATCATTCTCTAAATGATAGGTCACAAAGTCCTTTCTAAAATTTTTGGGTACTCTATCTCTTGTAGAACCTCTTACACGATCTGATTTAGAAATCAAATTGGGATTAATGTCAGAAGAAACTGGTTCAAACTCAACCGGCAATTCTTAAATCATTTCTGTATCTCCTGGTAGGGCCAAACCCTGGTCTCTGAGAAATTTGTTCTCAAAGAATACTGCATCATGAGATTCTATAACAGTATTGGTTGATAGATCCAAGAATCGATCAGCAGCACTATCTTCTGCACCTCCTAGATAAACACAAGTGTTTGTTTTAGGTCTCCTGGGATATGGTATCCTTACATAAGCAATACAGCTCCAAGTCTTAAGAGTATCATATCTACAAGGATTTTCATGCCATAACTCATAAGGAGTGGAGGAGCATTTGAGTGTGGCAATCTATTCCGGATGTGATTAGCAGTCAAAGAGCTGTAGTTTCAAGTATTATGCCCTGAGAGGCACAGAACTCCTTGAACTCTGTCGAAGTGTATTCTCCTCCTTTATCACTCCTAAATCTCTTAATTTTCAGGTTCAGTTGCAATTCAACTCGATTCTTAAAAACTTGAAACTTAGCAAAAGCTTCATCTTTTGATTTTAATAAATAAATATGACAATATCTTGACATATCGTCTATAAATGTGATCAAATACTTCCGACCACCTCTGGTAGTGAAATTTCTAAAATCACATATGTCAGAATGTATTAGCTCAAGCAGTTGTGTGGTCCTAGAAACCTGTCGAAAAGGTTTTCTAGTGATCTTAGTTTGAGCACAAACCTCACACTTGTCAAAATCATTTGACATATCTAGAGGTATATCATAAGTTTTGGCAAGTTGAACCATTTTCTTATAGTTCACATGTCACAGTCTGTTATGTAACAACTTAGGATCAATCAAAGGTGAACTAACCTGACTAACAGTCTCATTTGCTAAACTCAATCTATACATCCCATTGATTAAGAAGGCACAACCAAAATAGTATGAGTTAACAGTTAAAGTTACTATACCACTAAAAAATGAAGTGCACATACCAGCATTATCAAGCAAACTAATAGAAATCAAATTCTTTTGAACAGTAGGAACTACTTTAACAGCTTTTAAAGTTAGTATTTTACCTGAAGAAAAGGCCAAGTTCGCAATACCAGTGTGAGTGACCGCTACATCTGCTCCACTAGCCACTGTAACAGTCTCCTTTACTTTGGTAACATCAGTGAGAAGTTTATTTGAATTGCAAACATGACAAGTGACACTTGTATCTAACCACCATTCAAACGAAGTACTGGCCTTCCCATTGTGCAACATGGCAACAAAACTTTTAGGCTCAGCCTTATCTACCATCATAGTAGTTTCCTTCTGTGGTGTGTCAGATTTAACTTTCTTAGGTAGCCTGCAATCTGCTGCAAAGTGACCCGATCTCCCACAGTTGTAGCACTTGCCCTTTTTTTTTTAAAGACAGTCTTTTTGGCTTCCAACTTGGGGATATCACTCTTAGGTGACTTGGATTTCTTAGGAAATTTCTTGGGATTTATCACAGTGTTAGCAGCTGACTGTTGCTGTCTAACCATCTCCAAGTTATTCCTAGCTTTATTCTCATCTTCGATTCGAATGAATCGTTTGAGATCATCCAGTCCCACTTGCACTTTCTTTCTATACATTTCTATTTTGAAAGAGTGCCACGCAGATGATAACTTATATATGATTGCACCTACAAGAAACGGATCACACACTACTATTTTCTCATTGGTTAATCTAGATCTCAAATTCTCTAAGTCAGATACTTGAGGAGTGATTTCCATGTCCTCCTGGAACTTGAAATCCATGAATTTGTCCACAAGGTGAGTCTTGGACAATTCCTCCTCTCTTGAATTGAGTGTCTAAATTGTCCCAAATTTCTTTAGCAGTGTCAAATTTGCTGTAGGTTTCTACAAGACGATCTGATAAACAATTTAATAGAAAGTCTTTACAGAAATCCTCATCCTTCTTCCATTGAGATTCATCAACATCTTCTTCCGTATCAGCAAAGGTACTCAGAATAGTATAAAACGCATTCACATATTTCAAACCGAACTGAGTCTTTCGCTTCCAGGAACTGAACTCAGATCCTCCAAACGATTGAAGTTTGACCATTTCAAAGGGAATTGCAATATTTTCCATTTTAATATTTACGAAAATAAATTGGAAAAGTGCACCTGATTGGCGAATCACAAGAACCGAGAGTTGAAGCCGAGAATCGAATCGAACCGCAACGAACGATGGCGAAACAATTCCCAAAAAATAATCAGCCCCAAAAGAATTCGGCTCCAAATGACTTGATGTCAGCACCCAAGAACCGAATTCAAGAGAATTTCGGGACTACCTACTACCCAAGAGGGTTTCAACAAGAATTTCGAGCCAAAGCCACGGATGAAATGTTACGAACCCCAACCAAAGTGCCAAAGAGAGTTTCGGCCAAACAAGGAGAGCCCAAAATTTCAGCCGAGAGAACTAAAGTTCTATGCGCCAAAAATCAAGGCACTAGCCTCAACCGGATAATAATCCGCGCCAAAACACACAAACTGTGGGAGGGAAGAAAAAACCCACGGCCAAGGTTGGAAGAGAGAAATCCAATTTCACCGACCAAGAGAGAGGGAATTACACCCTACTAGTGTGTATATTCTTCTCTTCTTGATTCCAACTGTGGAATTTACCCACGCCCAAGCGATTCAAGAACTCAGGGAGAAATCCACTTCAATCACGGATTCTGTGGGTGAAGAACCATGTTAGATCCTTCACAAAGAGAAAAGCAAAGCAAAAAATCTGAGTATATGCTTCAAGAATGTTGAAACAGTTGGTATTCTTGATGCTTGAAGCATTACGCATATAGCATCAAAGTGGAATGCTAAGACACGTTGCCTCCAACCCCTATTTATACTTGGTATAAATATGAAAGGATAGGACAAAAGAGAGGTTATGGGCTTCAGCCCATATGGGCCCATACACCAAAACCATTATCTATGGGCTTATATGAGATCATATCCAACAGGGTAATGGTTGGAAAAAGCCGGGTTGGGTTTGAGTTGAGGCCTTAGGCAACCTGACCCCACTTGAACCTAACCTTTCCATAAATTTTATTCTGATCTTCAAAATCTAATGGGTTATGTTTTTCTTTTTTCTTTTCTTTTTCTGTTTTTGCCTTAGGCTAACCTAAACCCAACCAAACCCGATTTGAAGGAAAGAAACGAGCCACATGCTGGGTTAGGGTTGTGAGATTTAGACGTGGGTCGGGTTAGGGTTGACCATCCTCTACGGGAGGCTTGAGTTGGGTCGGGTTAGGGTTGAGACTGCCACCTCGAGTTGAGGCTAGTTGGCCTCAACCCGATCCAACCCAACCGAAGTTGCACCCTTAGTTAAAACATATAAAACAGGGTGAGTTCGTATCATTATCAAAACATGGTCGTGCTAATATCTGGCCTGGAAGTAAGGGGGAATAGAGTGGTTTACAGAGTACCAAATTAAACTCTATTCATCCCTGTCATTTTTCCTTCTAAAATTGCAGTTTTGGAGTCTCTGTCTCTTCTCGACGATGTCATATTATTTCTTTACTCAAGTTTGAATATCGTGAATCTTTGGAATGTTTATGACTTTATGATAGAACATCAGGTAAGAGAATGAGTTAATTTGAGGAAACTCAGGCCTCCAATGAGTTAATTCGAGGAAACTCGACCTCCACTATGCAAACTGCACTAAATTTGATTATTCCTTGCACCTGATATAAGATAGCAATAACATAAATAAATAAAGCATCTAAATAAGAAAATTTATTTCTTACATTCCCCCGCCCTTGATTTCAACCTTGTCCCCAAGGTTGGAGATTGATCTTGTGCAAGACTTTCCAAATTTCTTCTCTGTTCTCCGTTTCTTTTTTCTTGCTCCCTCCTTTTTGTCTTTTCTTTGTCTTGTAATTAGTCATCATCATCAAGGGTTGAGGCCATTCCAATTGCAAACTGATCCCATCATGTCTTTCTTCAAAGTTTCTTTGATGTATTTTTTAAAATTTGATTCATGGATGGTTTTTGGTGAGGATCTTCTCTATAATGTTGGAAAGGTTGAGAGGCATGACAATTTTTTGGAGAAAACTTCGCTCCAGCCTGGTCTGGAGGAACTTTCCTCCAAACCCTTGCTAATAGTTAGGGCTGCAACTCGGGTCAGGTCGGGTCAGGTTTTTTCCCGGAAAACCCACGATTCCCAAACCCGGCCCTACCCATGATAAATCACGGGTCGGGTCGGGTCGGGTCGGGTTTTTAAGGAAAACTCTTGTTTGGCAAGGCAACTCAACTCATAGAAGTAGAAAAACTCAATCATGGCAAACTCTTTAGTGCATTAACTAATAACTAGTCAAAAGAGAGTAAATTGATGCATTACCAAATGAAAATGATTATACTCATATGAGATAAACAACAAACTATTTAGTGCATTAATTATTTAGTTGAAACTTGAAACCCTAGAGCTAAAGGGGGGAAACGAATAGAAGATTGAAAGTCCCTGTGATTGTGTGCGTGCGTGAGTTTTACTTGTAAGTTTTCACTTTTAAAGTAACAAAGTTTTGAAAAAAATAAATACATACTATAACTTAAGAAAGTCAGGTCGGGCCCCTTCAAACCCGGGTCAAGCCGGATTTGAAGGGGCCTGACCCGAGATTGATGCGGGCTTTTGGATCGTAGACCCGGCTCAACCCGAAACCCGAGAAACATGAACCCAACCCAACCTATTTTCGGGTCGGGTAAAACCCGACCCAAGTTGCAGCCCTACTAATAGTGCAATAGCAAGGGGTGTGGAGATATCAATTCCTTCTAAAAATAAAATGTAAGCATCAGATTGATATCTGCACACCCTCTGCTATTTGATGGGATGGAGAAACTTCCTCCAGACCGGGCTGGAGCCAAGTTTTGTTCCAATTTTTTTAGGGTATGTTGTTGGACTCGAGAGCACTGATATTCATTAACCCCTTTCTTTTGTGGCTTTTTTGCTTTTTCTTCTATATGATTTCTTTATCTCTTTTTTCTGTTTCGTCTTTTCTTTTTTGTTATGTAAGCCTTCTCGGCGGTGCTCTAGAGGCTCTCCTAACTTCACGCCAGGTGACAGTGCCATCACCTGAGGAGGATTGGGATTTTAAGAAAGAATTTCTCTAAACATTTTCATTATATTCTCTTCGAGGGATTGAATTCTTGATTAGATCTTTGCCTCAAAGGCTTGGATTCGTACTTCGATCGTCACATCCCTCGCATCAAACTTCGCTTCCAAGGCTTGCTCTTCTGGGGACAACCCATTATTGTTTCCCGTAGTCATGGAATAAGCCTTCAAATCCTTGATACCAATCTCGTTCTTTTGAAGGCGAATACGAGGCATCTACCAGTACACCGCTCTGAAACCAACTTAATAGAACACCGTTCTATCAGAAAAGAAAGTAGGGAAGAGAATGAGTTAATTCAAGGAAACTCGACCTCCAATATGCAAACTGCACTAAATATGATTATTCCTTGTTGAATAGCCATACAACTTCTACATTATATAGAAATTAGGGGGAGCAAAATAAGAAAACAGAAATCAATAGAAAAGGAAAAAGAAAATAAGGAAACCTAATATAAGATAGCAATAACATCAATAAAGAAAGCATCTAAATAAGAAATTTTATTTCTAACACTTTATGCATCCAAACTTGAATTGGGTTTTTTTTTTAAGTTGCCCATTTGAATCCGTGTAAATTCTAAGACCCTATAAAAATGAAGTAATGCATTTGTTTTTGAATTATATGTACGACTTGCTTGTTCTTCTCATAGAAAATCTACACTGATAATAGGGAAGCCTTATCTAATTCCCCAGTTTGAAGATTTTGCTAAATGAGCTCAAGTTTAGTCTGTTTTGAAATTGGGATTCGGTAGATTTGTTAGTTTGTTGCTGCTTCTGTAAATTCAAATTATATTTTTAGTTTTTGGTGTTGCTCGAAAATTTTGGGACTTCAAAGTAGAAAGTTTTTGGATTATTCGAAGTAGGTTTACAGATGCCCTGAGTTGACATTGGTGTTTCAATTATCTGTTCAGAATGAAGATTTCGTGGTTATTTTCAGATTTCAGAGGGACTTGTATTCGTTACCCTGTTCAAGCGAATAATTGTGGGGGGTGGGGTCGAGGGGGGCACACGCGGCTCGAGTTGAGTCAACTTGTTTCTTGAAGGGCAAGCATGTTCCTTGTCTTTCCCATTCCATTGTGACCTGGTGGTCACGGGTTTGAGTCACGGAAACAGCCTCTCTGCAAAGCAGTCAGTTAGTATGTATATAGATGCACACAAATCTAACCATAAACATTAACGGACATATCCAACACTGAAGATGTTCTACTTTCTTGAATTGGATTCTCATTGCTCTTGAATTGGTCAATTTTTTATAATTTTCTTCTCAGTCAATCACCTCCTCTATTTTTATTTTCTGCTTCTTGAGAACATCTCCTTTATATTTTTCATTCATTTTGCTTAGTAAGTGCTTGTGGTGTTATAGAATTGATGGCACTTGGAGAGTTGGATACATGTGTTTTAGACAATATCCTACAACCTGATGAAAGCCATGTAGAAAAAGAACTGGTCATCGGATCAGCAGGGTAGTGGAGGAAGCTCTTCTATGGAAAATCAAGGAGTTGATGGGGATGTAGAGATCTCTTGTTTTACAGAGAATTTGCATGATGTCACACTCCATTTTCAGATCATAAGGCTAAAAAGAAAGGTGATAATGTATTTTAGTGTAACTGGTGTACCTGTATGTGATTGCTAAGAGTTGGTAGTTGAATGCTTTTACCATGTACATGACGTTTGTGAGTGTGTATCTATGCATGGATTGGATGCAACTCTGCAAAATTTGGGCATCTCTATGCAAAAAAGCTACTCGACCTGTACGTTGACTAAAATTTTAACTGTCAAGAGTGTAGATCTTTGTATGGATTGTCTTTGCACGTCAAAATTCATATTTACTCTTTGATGTATCAATGCAGAATAAATTGGCAAGTGTTGTTTCCATACTAGGAGGTGTGGCTGATAACACAGCGATAAGAATTGCTCGTCGCTTGGGTAAAGTCATCTGACTGTATGGTACTTATGAGATTTTTGATCCACTGTGCTCATACATTCACAACCTTCTTTTCAGTAATGAAGAGTGATCTTAATATAATTCTGGCTTGCAATATTCCCAAGAACAGCCCCATGCTTGAGTTACTCTCTCTCCCTCCCTCCCTCCCTCTTTATAGGTGTTTATGTGTCTATATTATTTCAATGGTACCATGTGATATCTCTTTTTCAGGCAGATGCAGAGCGAAAGCTGGTTCAGAAGCTAAGAAGTCTGGGGTACATCAAACCAATATCTGGGGGTTCATCCCATACATCTTCCGCGCATAACGATCTTGCGATAACATAGTAAACATGAGACAAACATTGCCTTAGTTGATTTTTTGAGGGATCAATCAAACTAATGTGTATTACCATCTTTTGGCCTTTTAGGTTTCTTTTGTACCATAATTAGCAGCAGCACTATATAGTCTTGGTTTAATGAATTATTTGGCTACCCATTTGGATTCCCTAGAATCATTATCCATAGCATAATTATAGTAATGTTGTATGAAAGTGTTATATCAAAATGAAATTAGGCCACGTTTGGATACCTCATGTTTTTGTATTTGCATTTGGATTTGAGTTTTGGATACAAAATACATCCATTACCCTCATGCTCATGCTGTACGAGGGAGGGAGGGAGGGACGTCTTGCTGTTGCTGCGGCAAAGTCGAGGAGCAGCGAGGGTGAAGGTAATTGCCACAAATATGGATTTCCAAATAATGTCTCGCAGAAAAGATTTGAAAATCAGATTTTTTTTTTCCCATCAAGTTCCAAATCTCTAACTGCAAATGTGAGATATCCAAATCCAAATCTTGTGGGTATCCAAACGTGGCCTTAATTCATTTCTGCCTGTCAACCAGACATAGTGGGTAGGCATCTGATACGTGCCATTTTCATCTACATATACCTGTTGTTATGTTCTGATATTTGTGCTTTCGTGTACTTTAAAAGAGTTTGAAGGAGTGAAACCCAATTGTAAGGAAGGACACCATAATGATAAAATTCTGCCTATTCAAGTAAACTCAAGCGGGTTAAGGAAATATGACTGATGAGACACTGGGCTGTGGCTTATCCATGGTAAGGCCCATTATGAATAGTCCACATAAAGGAGTTGGGGTTGTACATAGTATTTCTTCACTTAGTATCCTATTTTCTTGTAAGTTTATAGGTTGGCACATGCCTGCCATTGACGTGATAGAGGGTTAGAGATGGTAGAGTGGGCTGAATGTAGGGTCAGAAAGTGAGCTGGGCCAGCCTTTGGGTTCAGTTGTAGGCCCATCGGCCTGAACTAGACTGGAGTTTCAGGCCTGTCTAATAGAGTTCGGGCCCCACATATGTTGATCAATTTCATGCTTCAATAGGGCCCAATATGGCATATTTGATTGATCGTAACTGTATATCTGGTAGGGTTCAATATCCCATAGTGGGTCCCACCATTGATTGATCATAACAGCTACATATACACGTTATCGGATGGTAGGGTTCCATGATTGACATAATTTTTGGACCAATGGAGAACCGACGAAAGGCCCATCAGATGGATGGTTCGGATCTGTCAAAGGTGGGTCCCACTGTGTAGTAACTGCACGTCATTAACTCATTATATTACAATGAGGATGGGCCCTTCTCTATTTTTTTCCTGGGAAAAAAATTTTCAGTGATTTTTCCCAAGGAAAACAAAATTTCAGTGAAAAGTTATGTATAGCTAGTTTCCATCAGATATCATGATTGAGTACACTCAGGTGAAATTGCGTGGCCAGAATTTCAAATTTAGTGGGCCACCACCCATTGGAAAACTGCATATCCCAAAAATAACCCAATCGAACAATCTTAACCGTCCAATTGAAATACTTTTTTCAAATTAAATATGGACCTTTGGATTTTCAACAATCAAATCACCTATCTCATGCAACACCTAAGAAAGAATGCTAACCTTTGATTAAAACGTGATTTTTTAGGAATTTTTACAAGATCATTGCTTGTATCCATAGCCGTTGATTGAATGGTTAGGATTGATCGATGGAATGGAAGGTCCCGCGGATTAATGGTGCCATCACCAAACACGCAAACCCAACAAAATCTTACTCACGCGAATGCCCTTAGCATTTCTCACCCCAACAAGTCTCTTGGCTTTTGCTAAAAAAATGAATTTGAATCAACAGTTAACCGATCCAATCTTATGGTAAAAGCTCAAACCGAATTCCCAAAACTAGACCCGAGTTGCACCCTATTGATTATCAGCCGATATTTTCATTTTATCAGCCAATAGTTTTTCCTCTCAAGATAATAAAAATAGGGAAATGATTTCAACACATACATGTTTTGATACAAGACGCTCAAGTTTCTTGTCTTTTAGTATTTAAAGAGCTATAGAAGGGTTTTTACGGCTCCCAAAAAGCACTTACATGACAATTAAATGCTAAAAGACAAGATACATGAGCGCATGTATCAAAACATAGTTGTGCTGAAATCATTTCCCTAAAAATAAAGAAAAAAAATCAATGAGTAGATACCGGATTTATCAGTATCGGCCATGGGCCAGTGTAATTGAGAATTCAGCTCTTAAAATCTTTCTTTTTTCTCCATTTGTTTATGTTTATTCGTTTCCATTATTTGACAAAAATCTATTTCTACCAGGACCTCTTTCAAAATATTTGCATATTTTGAAACAATTCTCCAAAAGCTTAAGCTTTTAGAATTGGTGTTATTTAATCATTTATACTTCAACACATATGACCTCATATACAAATGGTTTTGGAGTTAAATGTGATTATTTGCAAATAATGGGTATAATAGGTTTGGAAATAATGAAGTTAATAACTTAAAATGGTTTTGAACTTCAATGAGGGCCCGTTTGGATACCTTATATATTGTATTTGGATTTGGAATTGAGTTTTGAATACAAAATGAATAGATCTGGCAGCTCATGTTGAGGGAGTGAGAGAGGGAAGGGGGTACTTCCTATGGAGGGGAGATATGTGGATTTCCAATTTCTTATTTGCACAGCTTATTTGGAAATCTGATTTTTTTCACTGTCAATTGCTGAATTGGAAATCCAAGAATTTGATCGGATCCAAATTACAACGCAAAAAGGGCTGCAAATGTGAGAAATCCAAATCAAAATCTTCTCTGCATTCAAAATCCTCTTTGTAGTTAATGACTTACGATGAGCAATTTCGGTGTGGAGGCTATTTCACCTCTGTCGCCACTAAGCGCGTCGCCCAGAAATCAACCACTCACTCTCTTCTAAAGGGGTGACATTAAAAACCATGGAACCGTTTGGATACATTGATTTATAATACAAGATCGTAAAATCCTAGTCATTTTTGTCAACATGGCTGCTAGTACTGGACTGGTTTTATGTGTTTGAACTGACTATGACCAAAGTCGTGGCTAGGAGATTCAGGATCTGAAGCCGTACTAGGTAAGCCCTATATTAGTAAGGGGCTACTCCTACAGTAATTGGGGGCTTCTTTTAAGCTAGCCAACCCCTCTACCAGACAATCCCGGATCTTACTTAATGAAAGCAAGCAAGAGCTCAAACTTCAACCATGAACGTTATAGCAGTAATGTAAGATCTAGGCAACAACATTATTAGAACATCTCGAGAAGGAAAGGAAAGCATTATCTCAACGCTTCTTTTCTCTGGCTTGCTCTTCAAAATCTCATTTTGGCCTGCTATAATGAAATCGAATTTCATCTCCTGAATGGCTGATTTCAGGGCCAAGCACTTAGTCACAAGACTCACAATGGGGTGAAAGGGGCTCATTTTGTTACCATTGCCCCTTATTTTTTTATTTTTTTTGGATGGTCAAAGAGTCCTACATTCTTCCATGTCATTTTACAGGCAAAAGTCATAAGATAAGCTGAAAACCATAATTCGAAAGTACATTTTTTGTAGTACATGATATTCACCCTTCTTAAATGACATTCATTGAAATTGTGTACTTACACGTGAAAATGATGTAAACTCGTTCAGTTCATATAGTAAATGAACTGAACTCTACATTTTTTTGTAGTACATTGTTTTTTATAACTTGTGCTAAGGAAGAGCTAGAAATATAATTAGTCATTTATTGAGTCCTTCTAATTTAGAAGCTGAGTACAGAGCAATTACCACACATTAGAATACTTGAAAAAGTCTATGTTGTAAAGTACCCGTAAGGAATCGACCATCCCAATAGAACCTGAAAGCAACGTCCCATATTCAACTAACAAAAGTCACAATTAACAGAAGGTTATCATCGTTAAATAACAGCCATCTATTTGCTATGGTTCATTCATGCACGGCCCCCATCTCTCTCTCTCTCTCTCTCTCTCTCTCCTCCCACTGGGGATACGTGTTTCTTCAATATCCATCCGTTTAGCACCGAATATAGTCCTTTAAATTTGTGACGATGTGAGCCACATAATCACAATCAAGAAAAATGTAAGGGAAATGTTATCAGCACTACTGTATTTTGATGATCACACTCCTCACTTTATTAAAAGAACGGTATGGCCCGCACCATAGGATGATCCAAACTGTCCATTAGATGGGCCACACCCTAAATATGTTGTGACCCAAAAATCATTTCCATAGGTTGATCCTAACCATGGTTTTAAATTTCGTCGGTGGAGACTGACACCGAAATCACCAACAACCAAAACGGTATTTTATTTCGGTCGAAATTTAAAACCATTAGATGGGACCGTGTCGTGTGTTGGGGAGATGGTGGGGCCGCGAATGATGGCCCACAATTACCCGTACTAGAGCAACCCAGAATAATAATAAAAAAAAACCTACATCAAATACATTCTTGTCCATGATTGTGTGTGGGGCTGAAGTATGGGGCCTTCTGCCATCGATGATACTGTCATTTAGCACAGTGCAATGGCCCTTTAGATCTGGAAGAGAAGCTGTGAAAACTACCCATCTTTGGACTTACTCTATATAATTGAGATGTACCTCATAAATTTGTGACACTGTCTTATCACTAGAAACATGCACGGGAGTGATTCACAAGCCGCGTACGTAGCCTTGCTCGTGATCGGAAAAAATCCGGTAATATTTTTTCCGATCAATGGATATTATTGAGTGTTTGATCGGATAAGGAACTGTCCAGCACGCAAACTGGTGAATTAAAGCTTTCTTCAGGCTTTCATCTATCCTCTCTTTTGCAACACTGGATATTTGTGTCTCTTATTTTATTTATCTGTACTAATTCACGCGATTACATGTTGATTGCTAATGGTAAAGTAATAAATGATATATAGATATTGGGTTATGAAAGAGACAGAAACTTTCATATATGGGAGAAATTTTAAGCTTTGGATCTTAGGAACATATAAAATCTCATGAATAGAATAGACACAAATTTGTACAATGTACCTGATCGCATACCTACGGAACGATCCTACTTGTTGAATCTATTTTGATAACATACCTATCTAACGATTCTAGCTAATTGTTCAACCAATGCGACTTTTGCACATTCATGTAATATCTTTGCTATTTTGGGTTATCCAATTATAGGCTTCTGATCATTATTAGAAGACCTTATATGGGCAATCATTAATCTTAGATCAATGGTCTAGATTGATGAATGATATTAAGTGGGAAATTATTAGATTTACCTATTGACCAAAGTGATCAGAGAGGGGTATAAGAATTACCAGTGCATCTTATCCTATTAAGACATGATATTTAGTGTAGTCCTAAGTTTAACTACATCAAGATTAATAGTTGATTAAGTTATTACAATTCTATTATGGGTAGAACTCAAAGTGGTATTTTTCTATACATAGAGGGGTTACGCTGCCATCTAATTGAATATAAAGAGATCTTCCCCATCAGAGATCAGATCAACCAGAGAGGCAATAGAAGATCCAGCTCAAATCCATCTCTACCTTGGCCGATCGAGGCAAACTTTTCATTCTTCTTTGTACTTTAGTTTATTTGTATGGCTAGATTAATGTAAACACAATCTTTGAGTTGTTTGGGTAGTAGCCTATCCAAGGTGGGTCCTACCGTGATGGATGGTTCAGATCACCGTACAAGTGGGCTCTACATTGTAGAATAGGGTGGGCTTCTATCTTTGGTAGCCCCAGGATTAGTAAACACGGCCTTTCTAGTGATTGTTGGAAGACACGTAATCATTGATTTCTCATGTCTGCTACTCGGCAATTTTTTTTGAAAGAAGGTAAAACAGTTGAAACCTTAGTTGGTTCTATTCTACCACAGTAAAATTCCTAGTTCTTTGTCCAATTGGGCTTTCAAGGATCACAAGAAGCCATGCTTTCCTGATTTTGGTCTGTTTTGTTTGTCTGGTCTGGGTCAGTTTGTTTGCCATATTTTGAGTCTTGTTGGCTATGTTGCTAGGTTGAAGATAACCTATTATCTTTTGATTAGTTAGTTCTATAGTTCAAATAAGAGAAAAGAAAAGGATGAAAGAATGAAAGGCTGACAAAGTTCTGTAATTAGCTGAAGAAAAGCAGATAAATGATAAAGGTGTCGCTCTCACTTTGCCTGTCCAAGCATTGAATGCCCTCTGGCAAGGCTAAGGAGAGAGATGCTCCCATGCAAAATCTAGCCCAACTTCCCAATCTGCACATACCCCTAAAATTCCCCAATAAAGCCTCAAAATACCATTTATTGGATTGCAACTGATCAATGTGAAATTTGCAGATAAGGTTTTGTCATTTTGGAATATGCAGTAGTGTAGTACCCTCCCTTTCTCCTTTTCTTTTAACTGCAAGTGTTCGGGTCTCCCAGTATTAGTAGTCACGTGAATGCCTTTTTAGCATTTTTTCCTTTGTCCCTTTTCTATTTCCCTTCTTTCTTTCTTTTACTTATTTAAAGAGATATTTACAACCCTATTGATTGGGACTTTTTAGCATTTACACCTCTACATTCCCCATCTTATATTTAGTTTGTTATTTGTTGGACAAGACTAGTCTTTCTTGATCCTCTCATCCCCCTCTCTCCATGAATTCAATTTATCTCAAACCCCCCTCTTCTTTGCCTCCTCTAGAGGGCAATGGAGATCAAAAACATATTCTATTCAATCCAACATCCCAAACTACCTCATCTACGCGTCCCTTCTTTTTCAATCCAACACAAGAACTAGAAAAAGGAGATCATGATAGAAATAATCATCATCAACAACAACATCATGAGGTAAGAAGAAGTGGGAATATGTAATTAAAATTTAAAGCTTTTATTGATGGATTTTAGCCTGTATTTGCACCTCTTGGAATTCTGAACTATAAATCTCTTGTTGATTGTAGGGTGATCTGCAATTTTCAGCAAGTGGGTCACTTCCAACCATGGACTATAACAATAACAGTAATCCTAGCTTCAGCCTCAAATCTTCTATCTCTAAGGGAGATGATAGATTTGGAGATCAATTGGATAATGGTTCAGTTAAGTGGATGTCTTCGAAGATGCGTCTAATGAAGAAGATGATGAGATCAGATACTTCACTTGAAAACAATCAGATCAATAACACGCAAATGTGTCAAAATCAGCAGCGATCACCGCGTCCTTGTGAGGAAGACAACAGTAACAATTCACCCAGCGACAAGATCAGAGTCTGCTCAGATTGCAACACTACAAAAACTCCTCTATGGAGGAGTGGTCCTCAAGGACCCAAGGTAAATTCCCTGTCCACCTTTCAATCTACTTTTGTTTTTTGACAAAAAAAAAGAGCCATGTAAGCTCTAGTAATCATAATTTTCGTATTGTGATTTCTGAGCTCATAGTATGTTTTCTATACGATTTGCAGTCTTTTTGCAAAGTGAGCCAAAAAACGCCACAGCACACCCTACAGAGCACTGCCCCATGAGTTTTCAATCTACTTATTTATTGTTGGAAATAATGTACACGTCGATCAATTAATCCTTAAACCTTGAATAACACTTCTTATCATGGATGAGATAAAAGATCCGTGTTTGCGTGGTGTTTTTTTTTTTTTTTTTCCTCATTCCTAGAAGCATGAACGATTTGGCTGATTGTGTAGCCAAATCAGGGGCATCTAGCATCTCATTTTATATGAGGCAATCTTTACCACGCGAAATGCAGTTGTAATCTCTTCTTTTTAATGAATTTGGTATCTTTATCAAAAATAAAAATTAATACTTCTTATCTATAACTCAATTACTTCTTATCTATAACTCAATTACATCTCTCCAACTCCTAACACTACTACTTGATGGTGCAGTCACTTTGCAATGCCTGTGGAATCCGACAAAGGAAAGCAAGGCGGGCCATGGCGGCGAGCAGTGGACTTCTACCTGTTAACACATCTATGAGCAGTAAGAAGGTGATCAAGGAGAAGAGAACTGATACTGAGTACACCACTCAATACAAGAAGCAGTGCGAGCTCGACTCCCCTCGCCCGAAAAAGAAGCTTAGATTCAATGAATTGATAATTAGTTTGAGTAAGAATTCGGCCTTCCATCGAGTTTTCCCGCAGGACGAAACTGAAGCGGCGATCTTGTTAATGGCACTTTCTTGCGGTCTTGTTCAACGTTGAATTTTAGTTATTATTATTTTTTTGGTTGTTTTCTGTTTTTTTTTCAACAAGAGGGTTGTGTTCTAGTTAGTGTGGGGTGTGTGTTTTATTGAGAGAAGGAAGAGAATATTAGGATCTGATGAAAGGGACGACCCAATAACAGAAATGAATGTTTCTGGAGATTGCTTGAGTGTGTAGTAAAATGGTGTTGTTTTTCTAAACCAGGTCGGTAATGAAATTAACGATCACATAAGCTTGATTATAAACACCAAATAAGTTTTTGGGTACTCTTTTCAGCTCATTCTGGATTTTACTGCTTGGTTTCATCCCTCTCTCTCTCTCTCTCTCTCTCTCTCTCTCTCTCTCTCTCTCTCTCTCACTCACTCACTCACTCACTCACACACACACACACAGATATGCAACACTAAGAGTGCCTATACTTATAGTGCTTAATTACAGTTTCTAATGTTGTGATCTTGTAAGTCACAGTCAACCCTAAGCTTACATACTGTGCAGGCATTTTCTAATGCAGCAATCTTGAAGTCCTACAGCCTCTAAGATCAGATCTAATGAGATCTGACCATTGGATAATCAAGTATTATATGAGAGTTAGATGAGTGGTAGTTAGAATAGATAAGGCAACTGATGCAGATTAGGAGACTCTTTTTCATGTTTATCTCATCCTCCCTTACTTATCCCCCAAGTGGTCTGTACAAGCACAGTTAGGGCTGATTGTAATCATCAAAGATATCTCTCAATTCTCTCTCTCTCTCTCTCTCTCTCTCTCTCTCTCTCTCTCTCTCTTCCTTACAGTGGTTTCTTTTATACAGAAAATAGCAGTTTTCAGGAATGTTATTAGCTTTTTTTCATGATGTTTTAAGAAATTTGTATATTTCATTTCTAGACAAGAAGAGAGGAAATGATTTGTTGAATAAAGATATGAGAAGCTTGAATATTGTATCTTTATTGGAGCAAATACATAAGAACTTAGTTTTCAATTGTTAGGATTGTCTTAGTAAGATATGTACCAAATTAAGTTGCAACAATAACTATGGACTGTGTAAGTTGGACATGGAAAAAGCTTATGATAGAGTGGATTGGGGATGTCTGGATTACTCCCTTGAGCGTATGGGATTTGGATGTCTATGGCGTTCGTGGATGAAGAGTTAAGTGTCATCTGCTTGGTTTTCTATTCTCATTAATGGATCTCCAAAGTGTTTCTTCAAGTCGTCTAGAGGGCTTAGACAAGGGGATCCTTTATCCCCTTTCTTGTTTGCCATTGTGGCGGAAATCCTTAGTAGGTTACTCGCGATGGGAAGTGGCCTTGATCTTTTTAGAGGATTCAGGATCGGCTTGGAGGAGGTGGAGGTCTCCCACTTGCAATTTGTTGATGATACAATATTATTTTGTGAGCCGGAGACTGGGCAAGTGAGAAACTTTAAAGCCATTTTGAGATGCTATGAGCTCATTTCAGGCCAAAAATCTAATTTCCACAAGTCAAAATTTTTTGCTTTGAATATTCCTGAGGAGAGGGCTCAGGAAATTGCTGTGATTATGGGATGTCAGCTGGATTCGTTGCCTTCCTCGTATTTGGGCCTTCCGTTAGGGATTGGTAGACCGAATAAAGATTTGTGGGATCCTATAGTTGAGAGGATCGAGAGAAGATTTGGTACATGAAAAAGGAATCTTGTTTCTCGTAGTGGTAGGCTTGTGCTGGTTAAGGCGGTATTGTCCAATATACCTATATACTTCATGTCTTTATTTAAATGCCATGTTAGTGTCTCCCTTATGATCGAACAGATCCAGAGGAGATTCTTGTGGGGTGGGAATGAGGATAAGAGAGGAATTGCTTTGGTAAAATGGGAGGAGGTTTGTGTCCCCATCAAGTTGGGTGGTTTGGGTATCAGGAGAATTAGAGATTTTAATCATGCGCTCTTAGGTAAATGTTTATGGAGATTTGGGGATGAGCATGATCGTTGGTGGGTCAAGGTCATTAGTAGTAATTATGGATGCGATATGGGGAGATGGGAATCCTTGGACTTGTTTGCAAAAAAAGGGTTGTCGGTTTGGAGAGACATTCTAAAATTGTCTTCTCTTTTCAAGTTAAAGGTTAGATTTAGAGTGTATAGGGGTGATAGAATATCATTCTGGCAGGATGTGTGGTGTGGGGATGTGTCCTTTAAGTGTTGATTTTTGAGATTATTCAATATGGCTTCAAATAGGGAGGCCTTTGTTAGCGATTGCTTTGAGTGGAATGAGGGTGTTCTTGTGTGGAACCCTGGGTTTAGAAGATCATTTTTTGAGTGGGAGGTGGAATTGTTCTCTAGCCTGCGAGCCCTTCTTGAGGGTTATTACATTAAAAGGAATGGGGAGGATAAAAGGCTTTGGATTGAGGAACCTTCTGGACCTTTCTCGGTTAAATCTTTCTATAAAAGTATTATGCCCATTTCTAACCCTTCATATTCGGCAAAGGTATGGAAATTTCATTGCCCACCTAGAGTTTGTATCTTTGGTTGGGCGGTTTGTCGTGATAGAATACAAACTACTAACTTTCTGAGAAACCGTGGTATGTGGCTTATTGATCATTGCCCACTATGTCTGCATGATGGGGAATTTGTGGATAATTTGTTTATGCATTGTTCGTTCACTATGATCATATGGCAGTTCATCTTCATGAGATTTGGGATTTGTTGGGTTTTTCCAAAATCTATTCCGTCGCTATTGCACCAATAGGGAGGGGTTCCTTGGAAGGAAAAAGGAAAAATGTTGTGGAATTTTTGTTTACTAGCTACGTGGTGGTCTATATGGAAGGAGAGGAACTCTAGAGTCTTTGAGGAGAAAGCCATGAATCCTCATTGGATTTACTTGAAGATCATCACCTTGGTTATATCTTGGGTGAGATGCCTCCCATCATTCTGGTTTGTATCGGCTTTTGATCTTTGGGAAGGATGGCGGGATGTGTGCTTTAGTGTTGAGCGCATAGATCTTATTTTGCAAAGGTGGAAGCCCCATGCTCAAAACATGTATAAGCTTAATTTCGATGGTGCGAGTTCCGGCAATCCGGGTCCGCAGGAGTGGGATGGGTTTGTCACAATGATAAGGGGGATGTTGTGTGGGCATACTACGGCTCTTTTGGTGTGTCTGATTCCTCAGATGCGGAAGTGAGGGCGGCACATTTTGGCATTTTGAATATTGATAGAAGGTTGATGGATCAGACAATTGTTGAGGGAGATTCGTTAAATGTGATTTGTTGGCTGAAAGATGGGGTGGCTCCTCCATGGAGATTTCTTTCCATTTTGATGAGATTGAGGACTTAACTGCGGGGTCCGCTATTGGCTTTCAGCATGTTAGAAGATCGGCAAATGATAAGGCGGATGCACTAGCTAAGCGTGGTGTTTCCGGTGGTTCAATTATCTGGTTCGACCACCTTCCTCCCTGAGAAGGGGTTTTCTCTGTATTTTGTTTTTTCTTCTTTCCTGTTTCTTTCTTGCTTCCTTTTGTAGATATGGGTGGTCCATCTCGACCTCCTTAATTTGCTATGATATATAATTATTGCCATTTCAAAAAAAGAAAACAATAACTATGGACTAGCAAAAATGCCTATGATGGGTGCATGAGAACACGACCTTCCACTACGAGAAAAAAATAATTAAGGATTAAAAAGGGAATATGCTACAGACACGCAAACCCGTAAACTAGAAAACCTTTCCCTCCTCTCTCAACCAAGACCGTACATGAGAGTAACCCTAGATAAAAACTTGTGAAGAAAACTCATGAGAAGAACCAAAGAAGAAACTCTCTATGACTCTATGTAATAGGGACATCCTTAACACGGCCGTGTTTATACACGCGATACACAAGATACATACACTTTGAAGCCAACAAACTATGCCTTTCTAAGAAGATATGCTAATAGTAATAAGAGACGCGGTGTTTTTAAGCAAATACGCATTTTATTTATCATTATTTATCCAGCCACATTGAATTATTTGCCTTCAGAAGACATAGGGAGAAAATGTGACTTAACAGTTCCTTAACAAGCTCTTATCTCCATCTAATGAGAGAGATAAGGGATCCCCTCTCTACCACTCAAGAGATGCCTCCACGTTCGATCCCTCCGCTACTGCCATTTCCCCCACGCCCCGATCCATAGCCACCTCCACTACCAAAACCAGAGCCAAAGCCACTCCCACCATGATCGCCACCTCCTCCTCCACCTCCTCCTCCACTACCACCACCTCCAGTGCGACTTCCCCCCTTCCCCACTACACCTGACCCACTACCACTACCAAAACCAGATCCTGACCCACTTCCACTGCGAGAACTATTGCCTCCCCCGCCCCCACCGCCTCCCCCGCCCCCACCGCCTCCAACACTTACATTGAGTGGAGGAGGAGTCCCTTGTGGGGGAAGTGGTCTGCCCGTTGGTCGGGCAGACTGAATGAAGGTAGCAAGGAAGAAGAAAGCAACACATACTAAGAGGAGACGCGCCATGTCAAGCAAGTAATGCCAAGCAAGTAGCAAAGCAAACTAGTACTCAAGCTTGGGGAGAGGAGTCAGGTATTTATAAGGTTAGAGTCTGCAATAATAGTGTTGGAGAGTGTCCTTAATTGGATTACGTGTTAAAAATGTTGCACAAAATGTGTGTCCTTATTTGGTTTTTGTCAATTGTATGATGACATAAGTTGTTGAGCCAGCTATGATCAGTATGCAACTTCAAGCTCGTTTCAGAGGGAATCCATGTTCATTGTCTTGATTTTTTCCCAATGACCAAATTACCCATCTCGATTCTTTGTGTAAATTGCCAATTCTTTTTTTACATGGATTGGGTTTGATCTTTGATGAGCGCTCTACGCAGAAATTTCTGATATTCCATGCCATGGTTGGATCTCATGTTTTCTTCCCCCATTTGTTCCTTTACTATTTTTTCTACTGTTTTTCTTTCTTTCTTTTAATGGCAAAGAATCATAGTGCAACAAAAGAGAATCTGGGGTTAGCCCGGCTATCAGGATGATCAGAGGAATACAACTAAGAAAGAGAAAACAAAATACAAAGCAAACACGCGTGTGTGTGTTGTTGGGGGGGGGGGGGGGTTCAAATTTCTAAGGCCGCTCTAGAAACCCCATCTCAAGGGGAGACCTGCACTCCCAAATTTGATAGGGGCAGCAATTAGCTTTTTACGGCTGTTACAAACCTCAAGGTTGGATGCAATCAATATTCAATCAAAAAAGTGTATAACAAAGTGAGTTGTGCCGTTATCAAAATATGCATTTATTATGGCATGAATTTATAACAAGCTAAATACCACCTCCTAGGGGTTTAGGATTTCATATTTAGGGTTTAGGATTTCGGATTTAGGGTGTAGGGTTTTCTCCCATGCTCGTTAGCGTCAATTTTTAACCAATATGCGCCGTGCCATTGGCAAGATGCACATTCGCGCCCCCCCCCCCCATGAAATTTCAATTTGTTTATTGCATTGATGGAAATTTGTACACCAATCTGATATTTGCAGCCCCTTGTGTTTGATATTTGAACCTTTTTCTCTAATTTTTTTGAACTGATTGAAATTTATTCGAAAAATAAGCACACGTCCTATAGAGTCGTTGCAAGAAGGGATACAAAGGAGAGAAAAGCACAAAGAAGATACCAACACAAAGCACCTCCCAATATTATGGGGGAGAAAATCAAATAGTTCTAAAGCCACATGAGAGAGTACTCCCTCCCTAGCTATAACTAATTTGCCTCATTGTTTGCCGATCTCTTGACATGATGAAATTGGGCACGGTGTTCTTCCACACTCAACCGCGGATCTTATCAATGAACTCTAAAAATCTCCAAGGCCTGATAGGTCCCCTTCCAGCCATCTAATAAAGTTAAGGGAATCTCCTTCCACTACAAGATTATCCAAGTTGCCACCCAACATAAGTCGAACACCCTGCAGAACTGCTAGACCTCAGCCTCGTTTGAATCCCTGATTCCGATTGGACTAGAGAAGGATCACTTGGTGCAACTTTTTCCAACCCTAAGAAGCCCTCCAATACCTGTCAGACTCGGGTTGTCCATGCTAAATCCATCAAATTTTAATTTTAACCATCCGAGTCCAAGGGACTCCATCGAAGCGCAACAGAATCCTCGAACTCCCTGCTAAGGCAAATCTCCTTTCAGCATCGCCTAATATATGTGGCTAAGTAGAGGTTGAAGCTAGGAAGGACTTTGGCGCTAAAGATAACTAGAGATAATATCCTTGAGAAAGAAGATAAAAGACTTTTGACTACATTCTTAAAAGTGCGAGCATTTCTCTCTTTCTAAAGGACCCAGATAAAGGCTAGCAAAATCAACTTCATAATATCCTTCTCTTACTAGGGTCATGACATCAAAAACCAACTGTTAAGGTGCTCTTTGAAGAAAGCAGGAAACACCCATGAGGCCCAGAACAAATTTGGGATTCTACTCCAGACCTCCTTAGTATACCTACAATGAATGAACATACAATCTACTGACTCACTCACCTCATATATAGGGCACAGTGATCAACGATGAGCATCTGCAATGACGATTATGATCAATTCTTGTTTTAATTTTTTCTTTCTTAAGACACTATTTTTAACTAGCCATTGAAACAAGGGCGCAAGCAAGTGTGAACTCCACACTTACAATAATTGAGTAGAATTCGGGCAAATTAATGATAGATGGTTGAAGATAGGATAGATCGTGGACCATCGGTTTAACTAGCTACCTCTAAGTGACACAATAGTTCTAGGAACAATATTCAGCGGGATTCAGTATGCAAGATCAAGGCTTACAAACAATCAATGGTTAAGAATTTCACTATGACACTTTCCATTAATCTTGGTCAAAGGACCATGACAGTTCTATAATTATGAGATAAAGGCTACTTTTGATACCTCTATAAGTTATTTACATATAATCTTGTATGAAAATGTTTTTTAAGTTAAATATATATTTATTTACAAATAATGTACATTATATAGTTCTAAAATTAAAATCTTAATTATATGCAAATGTTTTTTTAAGTTAATTATGATTATTTGAAAATAAAGGGTACAATAGTCCGAGAATTGATATAGTGAATGACTTGCAAAGAGGCCTTAATGTCTCATTTGAAGGATAAGATTAAAATACAGTAATAAAGGGGGGCGCATAATCCTACAGGGGGTGAAAAAATCATTTCCTTATTTTTCTAAAATAAGGACCACATCCACATTTGGTGGATGATCAATGCGATAAAAATAACACCTTGCACGATGTAGTCCCTATTTGTTTCATAAAAATCGGGTAATAAACATATGGGTCAATCCCTAAAATGAATAGGGCTATTTTGTCATTTCAAAGTGGTCATAGGTTACACTCATTGTCAACCAAGAGCCACTCGAATCCCGGGGATTCAAACGTTACAGATTTTTTTCGGTTTTTTTTGCTTTTGAATAAACAAAGGGAATATTAGAAGGGAGAGAGAACAGCCATGATCTCAAGTCTCAGCTGCCAAGTGCCTAATTTTATTATTTTTATTTGTTTTTGCAGCTTTGGCAGGGGAACAATTGATTCGGACGATGGTCAAGTCAGTCCTCTCCACTTATCCAAAGTGGAGAGGACTTTGGATGTAATGATCTATGCAAACTAAATGTGGTCCTTGGCAGCTTTCTTCCCCTTTCAAATTGTCCTCTCCACTTATCCGAAGTCATTTGTTCCCTGCAAACCAAATGTGATCTATGCAATCCAAAGTGGAGAACAATTGATTTTTGCAGCTTTCTTTCCGCTTCTCCAAAGGCGACCTAACCATCGCCACACTCTTTTTGCACGATGTAATGATCTATGCATGATCTGCAGCAGGGATCATAAATTGCCTTGATTCATTCAAATTATGTTCTGGCTTAGAATTTAACTCCAAAAAAAATGTGAAGTCTTTTTTGCAGGTATCCAAAACAGCATCAAGAGAGCTATTTGCAACAACCTCAAGATTGAAGAAGGGAAGTTTCCCATCAAATACCTGGGCTTACCTCTAATTACTTCCAGGTTCACCTCTCGGGATTGTCAACCCATCATAGACAAAATAAGGCAAAGGATCTCCTCTTGGTCCACTCGTCATCTTTCCAGAGCTGGGAGAGTTGAGATGGTCAAGTCAGTCCTCTCCACTTATCAAGTCTACTGGTCTGCAGCATTTCATATCCCCAAAGAAACTCTCAACAAAATAGAAAAAATCCTCAGAGACTTTATTTGGTCTGGTTCCAAGCTAGAGAAAACTTACCATCCAGTATCTTGAAACACAATTTGCAGCCCCAAATCTGAAGGTGGATTAGAGATTAGAAAATTGACTGATTTGAACTTAGCTTCCTAGATTAAACAACTGTGGCATATCTTATCCATGAAAGATTCTCCCTGGGTTATATGGTTTGATCGGAAATACATCAGAGGCAGAAGTTTCTGGAGCCTCCCTATGCCTGCTGCTCCTTCTTGGGCAGCTAGGAGTATATTTAAAGCTCGAGACTTTGCTTCCAAACACATATGCTACATTGTTGGATCCCAGGCTCCTCTTAAATTTTGGACGGATCCATGGCATCCGAAGGGTGCCCTCATCTCCCAGTCTTCCATTGGCTCTATCATTAATTTCATCCCTCTGAAGGCTACCATTGACGAAGCTAAATCTCAAGGGTGGTGGGATATGATACAAGATCATCCCCAGCTCTTTGATCTAAAGCAGTTCATTAATTCCGGTCTCTTCTATGAATTTGTTTTGACCTATCCGATATGGAAGCCAGAATCTGATGGAATTTTCAGGCTTAAGAGTGCCTGGAATTCCATCAGGACTCTTAATCCTAAACCCCCTCGGACTTCTTCCATTTGGTTTGCAGGGCACACCCCGAAGTTCAGCATCACCTCTTGGCAAGCAATGCAAGATAAAGTATGCACTAGAGATAAACTCCATTTCCTCAGTCCCAACCATGACCACTCATGCCTCCTCTATAACTCTGCTCCGGAAAGTACCAACCACCTATTCTTCAACTATTCTTACTCGGCTTGGATTTGGTGCTGGATTCTTCGCTGCATCTCTGTTAGGAAGAAGCAAAAGAAATCACTCTCTGATGAGGAGAGCTAGATCCGGAATAAATCAAAGAAGAAGGGGCAGACATATGCACTAATCAGAATTCTTCTCACTGCTTCTATCTACCTAATCTGGCTAGAAAGAAATGCGAGACTAATCTGACTCTCTCCTTGCAGTCATGGTTATTCATCGCCTGTGGCCTTGTCCATGGAGGAAAATCCCATCCCTTGAAAAACTCAGAACCATCCTCAATTCTCTCGATCGCTGGACTCTAACTCACATTTGGAGAGAGGGCAACAGAGCTGCTGACTTCCTATCTAAACCAAATTGTATCTGTAAAGGGGACCCAATTCCTCTTTGTTTGGCTCCTGATGAGCTTTTAACCATTGTATCGGAAGATTTTTCCGGCATGGCTTATCCAAGATTGTAATTCTATTTTATTTAATATAGCTGGTGGGGGTCTGCCAAACCCCAAATTACCGAGCAAAAAAAAAACAATTGATTCGAACGGTGCAATATTATGAATTTAGGGGTGCAACTCGGCCGGGTTAGGGACTAGGGTCCAGTTGAGGCCGACCCTGACCCAATCAAAGGTGGCATTACCTCAACCCTAACCTGATCCAACTTGACTTCCGGGTTAAGAGGCTAAGTCTAACCGAACTCGCCGTTAAATCTCTCAACCCTAACTCATCTAACCCGATTTTCCAAAGAGAAAAGTACGGAATGGGGGCTGTAATTTTGAGAAATTACGGATTTTAGGTACTTTTTAAAACAATTATCAAACATAGGTGGAAAAAGACCCCAATACCCTTCTGACATGATCAGAGTCCTCGTATCTCACTTCTCTTTTGGATGAGAACAGCTACGTTATTGAATATTTTATTGTTTACACTTCTCTTTTGGTAGAAAAGAGCGACGTTATTGAATATTTTATTATTTCTCACGTCTCTTTTGATTGAGAATGCCGCCGGAATATCGAGTACGCTGCCAGATTTTCTGGGTTCAAATATGTGTTCCAAACTTATCGAATACGCCGCCGGAATATCGAATACGCCACCGGATTCTAGAGTACGCCGCCGGAATATCTAGAATGCCACCGGAATATCAAGGGGTACGCCAGCGAAAATAAGGTGTAAGCGGAATAGGGTGTATGCCGGCAGAATTCAAGGGTACGCCGGCGGAATCTCATACAGAGTGGCGGTATTATTTAATAAGGCACCACCGTTCCATATTGATGTTCACGTGTCGTGGATCCGACCGTCTATGCATATTGGCGACGTCCAAGATTTAAACGAACCCAGGGGACCCTGGGTTCAAAGGAAAATTTCAAATTCAAACCAAACCAATTGTGTATAGAGGCACCAGCGTTCCAAAAAGTTTTTTAACATGTGTAAAGCATCCATCTGTCTCTTTATTTTCGACGGCCAAGATAGAAACGAACCCAAGGTTCTGTCGGTTCAAATACACATTCAGACGAACCAAAAGAAGCCTTATGAAGCTCACCAATTTAATGGCATTAAATACAGAGGGATTTTCTGTAATGAAAAAGGAAGCTGAAGGAGATTTCTGTTGATGTCAGAAGGGCATTGGGGTCTTTTTACCACCTGTTTTTTAAGAATCACCTGTGTTTGATGCTTGTTTTAAAGATACCCAAATCCGTAATTTCTCGAAACTATCACTTCCATTCCATACTTGTCTCTTTTCCAAATTGGGTCATGGGTATTGGGAACTGGGGCTTTGGGGTCAAGTAAGGTCAAATCAGGATTGGGTCACAATAAAATTAGGAGGTCGTGGTTGGGTTCGGTTGGCCATGGCCTCAATCCTAGCCCTACCCGGAATTAAATTGTTGGATTTTCCCAACCCGAGGAGAGGGTCAAGTTTGGGTTGGACTCTACCCAAGTTGCTGTAGGATTTACTTGGGCAATCATTGATCCAAGATACTTACTGTAAGATCCATGTCTAAATTGACGAATGAGAATAATAGTTATGGTAAAAAGAAGCGGGGTTAATGGGTCCCCTTGCCTTAAACCATTAGAGGAAGTGAAATGCCCTTGGGGAGTGCCATTAATCAAGACCGAAAAGGAGGGTTTTCCAATACAAGCTCTGATCCATTGAATCCAGGTATTGTTAAATCCCTGATCTGACATGAAGGAGAGAAGGGCCTCCCTGTTAATGTTATCAAAGGCTTTGGCTAAATCCACTTTAAGGCACATAGAAGGTTGGGAGAATTCCAGATGGAATTTATGAATGATATCGTGAGTTAATAGGATGTTTTCATGAATATTTCTACCTTTAATGAAAGCAGATTGGGCAGGGTTTATAAGACTATGGATTTTGGTTCGTAGTCTATCAGCAAGGATTTTAGTTATGATTTTGTAAGTGAAGTTGCAAAGGGAAATCAGACGAAATTTAGAAGGCAGGGAAGCATCAGGGCCTTTGGGAATGAGAGAGATGAAAGTGTCATTTACCTCCGAGAGAAGCTTGCCATGTTTGAAGAAGTTCTTGATAGCTTTAATGAAATCTTTACCTACAACATACCAGAATTGTTTGAAAAATGAGGCATTGAAGCCATCGGGACCCGGAGCTTTATCTCCATTTGCTTTAAAAACTGCAGAGGTGATTTCTTCGTCGGTGACGGGGATAGAAAGACTATCTGCATCTTCGGTGGATAGGAATCTGCAAGGGGAAGGGCTTCTTTTCTGCTGAGATTTTCCATTGTTCAGCGCTTTGTTGAAAAATTCGACGAAAATTTGGGCTATTTCCTTAGGATCAGAGGCAGAAGAACCATCAGCTCTAAGAATGGCTCTGATATTATTTCTGTTCTAACGGCTCTTAATGGAAGAATAGAAGAATTTGGAATTTGAATCTCCAAGATTCAGCCATTGGATGCGAGATTTTTGCCTGAGGAAATTCTCTTCTTTATCCATGGCAATTTTGAGATCGGCACACAGATTTTCTTCCGCCGGATAGAGATCTGAATTTCCAGGATTTCAAGCAATTAAGGATTGAATGTGATCCAAATCTCTTCGAATAAAAAGGACAACATTATCAACCCTCCCGAACACCTGATGGTTCCACTCCTTGATTTTCAATCTAACTTCTCTCAATTTCTTGGTAAGCACATACATTGGGTTTCCGAGAATTTTGATATTCCAGGCACTTTCGACAACCGGGTAGAGAGACAAGTCTTGAAGCCACATGTTCATAAATTTGAAAGGTTTGGGACCAAGATTGACATAGGGGGAAAGAGTGACCGTGATTTTGGAGTGGTCAGAAATTCCTTCCGTTAAGAATTCGGCAAATGATTGAGAATTTTGAGTGATCCAGAGATCATTTACTAACACCCGATCTAGCTTTGCAAATTTCCTTTGCACTTGTTTATTTGACCAGGTATAATTCTGACCAACAGAGAATAAGTCATCCAGAAAGCAATTTGCAATGCAACTATTAAGCTCTTCCATTTCAGAAATGGATCCCAAGCTCCCTCCCAATCTTTCATTCTGGTAGCAGACAACATTGAAATCTCCAGCAACCAGCCAAAGACGAGAAATTCTAGAGGCTATTTCTTCCAAATCAGACCAAAGAGATCTGCGGGAGATATAGTAATTGTGGGCATAGACTACAATTAGATCGAAAAAAAACTTAGATTGAAGGAAAAGAATCTCACAGTGAATGAGTTGGCTGGATTCTTCTTTTAGTTTAATTTCTACAATGGAAGGATCCCAAAGAATCCAAATCCTCCCTTTGATGACAGATGAATAATTTCCATGAGATTTCCAACCCTGACAAATTTTGCCAGTGATTTCATCAAGATTATGGGCTTTAGCTTTAGTTTCAAGCAGGCAACAGATTGGGAGATTTTTTGATCGAATAAAGTTTGTGATCTCCTTTCTCTTTGGGTTAGAACAGATTCCTCTAATGTTCCAGGATCCTAAAATCATTGGGAAACATTGGGGAATTTTTGGGAAAAGGTGGCTCTTTTGGAGTCAGCAATGAGGAGAGATTGAGTCGATTTGGAGGGTGAATTTGACTGAGCTGGGGGATCAGAGGGATTGGATCCAGAGGTGCAAAAAATGTGGCCAGGGGGAAATTTTGATTCTGGGATCTTTGGTTTGTTCCTAATTTGGTCCTCCACTGACATAGTATCAGAAGGGCCAATGGAACAATTCAGAGAGATTTGGTTACCAGGGATTGGGGTAGGACTATTGGTAAGGTCTAGTTGATTTGGGATTGGGTTTGGAGATCTACTCGAATTGTTAGGATTTAAGGGAATGGTTTCGGCAGCAATTGGGATATTTTCCAGGGAACAGGGGTCGGGGGATTTGGTTATTTGAGTGGCTACTATGCAGAGATTGACGGGAGGGGATCTAACTTTTTCCGGTGGACATGAAATAATGGGAGAGTGTTCTTCCTCCACATCAGCAAGAGTACTAAATTTGTTAGAAGCACAGGGGGTGAAGGAGTCCAGATTTTGGGAGGTTTTGGATATCAAAACTTGAGCTTTTCCTTTATCGGGTTTGTAGGGATGGACCTGAGATTTCGGGATCCACTCTTGTTTTTGAACTTGCTTATGAACTTCTTGGGTCAAGTGGCATCTGGACGGGGGATGACCGAAATCTTGACAGGATTTACAGGCAGAGGGTTTCCAATCATATTCGACTGGCTAAATTTCAATACCTGTGGGAGTGTGGATTCTAACATAGTCGGGAAGGGGTCTATCTGGAAAAACTTCAATACACACGCGAGCAAATCCGAGCCTGGAAGCTTCCGCAGTTTGGGTGTCAATGTATAATGGCATCCCAATGGTGCTTGCAAGTTTGCCCAAACCTTTAGCAGACCAGTACTTTAGATGCAGAGCTGGGAACTTGATCCAAATTGGAAGTTTGGTGAGCTTGGATCTATGAAGAGGACACCCCGGGTACCATCTCTGCAAAATAAGGGCCCTTCCTCCGTAGGTGCTAATCGGCCCTTCAAGAACTTTTGTACAGTCTTCCTCTAGAAAGAATTTGAATAGAAAGAAGTTGTTTGGGAGCACAGACATTTGGAATTCTCCTTTAAGCTTCCATTTTCGGATGAGATGATCTTTAAGGGCAGAGAAGTAAGGTTTTCGTCCAATGAAGTAGCCAAAAAGACAATTACTCCATCTTTCTTCTTCAAAGTCTTCCATAGCGAACTCAGCGTCAGTAGTACCAATGTCTGAAAGGATGGGAGAATGGAACTCAATTTTCGTGCTTGCAGATTTCTCTGCCTTTGAAGAGAAGAGATTTTTCCAGGGACCAATTTCAGGCTTTTTCCAGTTTCCATTTTCAGGAATTTCTGGGAAGTTTACAGGGGGAGAAGGAAAAGTTGGATCAATTTTTGAAAGAATTGGGCTTTTCAAAGTGGGAAAGGATTCAAGAGAAACAAGATCTGGGCGGGAGTTTCTAGGATAACTTTCAATTTCCTGCCCATTAACTTTATTTGAAACTTTATCAGAGATTTCCTCGTGAGCTAGCCAGGGGTTAGTCAGAGCAGTAGAGGTTAAGTCTATAGATGGATTGGGTTGTCGGGTGTGAGTTGAGGCTTGAGGAGCTGAGTTAACTAGGTCATCAGGAGGGAGGGGTGAGGCTCGGATCGAGCTTTCGAAACCTGGGGCCGAGTTAGGCGAGGAAGGTAAGGAGTTTGAGATAGGCAAAGTTGTCTCTGCCACAAGGGGACAGGGATTAAAGGGTAGATTGATGAATTGATTGATCAAGGGGGGAGGAGGTGGATGATATTCATCATCTAAGGATTTATCGAAATGAGCAAAGGATTGAGTTTTGGCAACATTCAAATTTTTGGAAGATGACTCCGCACTAACCGATTTAGCAGGTTTCGAAAAGATTCGATGAGTGCGGGTACCTTTTCGATAGTGGGATTCAGAGGTGGAATCCCAAGGATGACTTTCAAGATTAAGGCTTTGGAGTAAAGGAGAGCCACAGGATGGAGGGGATCGATATTCAGAAGAGTGCCAAGGAAATCTATGGGATGGGGGAATCTTGTGAAAGAGTCTGTCTTCTTTGCAAGGAGACGAGGGTGAATTTGATCATTCTACTTCAAGTCTCAGAGGGAGAGATGAGGGAGATTTGCCTGGATCGCGTGGTTCCATCTGATGAGGGATTTTTGTTGCGTAGATGAGGGAGATTTGCCTGAATCGGGTTTTTTTCTCCCAAGATACTTACTGTAAGATCCATGTCTAAATTGACGAATGAGAATAATAGTTAAATTACTGGAGTTGTACCCATTGACCGAAGTGATTACTGAAAGGTAATTAGGGTAGAATTGCATCAAAGGTCAGGATAATGTACTTGGTTAAATGCATTAAGCCAATTAGAGTTCTTTTGTGGGTGGAACTCTAGGAGGTATTTTCTATTAAATACCGGGTTACTCTATGCTACCATCTAACTTACTAAAGCCCCCTCCCCCAAATTTTAAACTTTTGCAGCTCCCCTCTTTAGTATTTTCAAATGAGCAAGATGTGATTGATGCATCTCCTAAATTTTCCTTTTCGCCTGACCCAAAAAAGTTGCATAAACGATTGGTCTCATTCTAACTACTTTCCTCTCCATTTGCACTTTTGGATCGAAAACGTGACAGATTTTAAAGCTAAAACTCATCTTACTTTTTCTCACTATTTCACTCATCAAAGTCAGGATTGCTTACAGATAATTCATGACCCATTATTTTACCTTCCTTCAAACTGTCTATTTTTCCTCAAAGGCTCTGTGAAATGGGTGTAAAATAAAACAAATTTTACTCCTAAATAATGTCATAGGCCACATCAACTTCACCACCACAATGAGAAATACGTGAGTGAACAATAGTAGAAGTGGACTTTACTGATGAATTATCGCAAGAGGAAGCAAAGTGGGTGTCCCTACTAATAGTGGGGGGCAGAACATCACCTTGCTTTAGAAAATTGGAAAGGCAATGCTCCTAAAATCAAAGGGTTAGAATAATCTCATGGTAGAGATTTTTGTGACATGGCTCCATTCTATTTTGACAGGATTGGAATAATCGGACTTTGGCGATTGTGTCTCTCAAACACGATTTTCTCGTTTTACACATTCTCCACACAGAAAAACAAGAGAATGTGTTGCCTAACACAACCTAAAAGGGGATAGTTTCAAATAAAAGAAGGCTACTGATATTGGCACTACCATGTTTTAATAATTCCACTAACTTAACTTGTCTTTTATTATTTAAACAGCTGTCAAAGGTTATAACAGTTCGCACAAGGCTCTCATAAGCTAATACAGAAAAGACAAGATGAGTTAGTGCGATTATTAAAGCATGGTAGTGCCGGTATCAAAAGCCTAGAAAAACACAACCTGAAAGGAGAAAATGTGGGCCTACATTGAATTTGTAAGATCACCAGCTCTAGAGATCTTCGCCTTCATCATCTAACATGAGCCACTTTACAATTTTCCCCAACTACCAAACCGATACAGGGACAGGTTTAACCCGATTACAGCTCCGGTTGGGTTGGCATTACCTTGGCCGGGTTGGGATAGCTTAGGGTTGGGAAAAGCCAACCTGATATAATTTCGGGTTAGATTAGTGTTGAGTGCTTGGGCGACCCGACCCAACCTGAAACCCGACTTCCGTGTTCAATTTCATTGTGATTTTCAAAACCTTTGATTTATTTATTTTTGTGCATTTTTTCGCATTAGGCTAACACGTACTCAACCTGGCTAAATTTGGAAAAAAAAAGGGGTTAGACAGGTTGGGTTAGGGTTGACCATCCATGATCCAAGGCTCAGATTGCGTCGAGTTAGGGTTGAGGGAATGCTATCTTGGGTTGGACTAGGTTTAGCCTCAACCGGCCCAATGTGGTCCCAGTCGCACCCATAACCATTGTCGTAGCCTAAATAATTACCAGTAAGGCTTGGCTTCTTTCAAACTAAAATGGGTGTGTCACACAACCAATTTGATTGTTTCACATGGTATCAGAACAAATTTTATGCCTATGCGGCGATGCACAAAAACAGAGATTTCACAAAGGAAAACGAAGGGGAAAAAATGAAAAATGTGTGCAATACAGGCACAACCTCACACATTTGCACACATTATAGTGCGATCTATGTTTCTCAAACATTGGGCTCAATTCATGTACACATGGTTTTCATACTACATTAATTGCAACCATGTGAAGAGCCCAATGTTCGGTTCTTAAATTAGTGGAAGACTCGCAATAAAGAATAATGATATGGTAACCGAGTTGGGGACGGGAGTGGAACCGAACAAATAGGCTCTTCACACGATAGCAATCTTGTTTCTTGATTTTTGGCTTCTTTTTCTTTAAAATGACAGAACTACCCTCCCATGCCAAGTGACAAGTGCTTCCATGCTCAGTCTCCTTAGCAGCACTCTTTTCTAAATAATAGAATTTTGAGTTTCCTCCCAAATCATGAGGAAAGGGAATGTAAATATGATTTTTACTTCTACTTCTACTTAACATGCATCCAAACAAACCCCAAGTGGGCGTGGTGAAACCTTCTAATTTTATTAAAAGGTGACATTGATACAATGGGCCCCACAAAGTTTTGTCTGTGAAAATGTCCTTTCCAAGCTTGTGTAAAGGCAACTCTATAAACTACAGTAATACAAAAATATCAAGATAATGAGACCTAATGAAAATTAATTACAGTATGATTTATTTATTTATCTACAACCATGGACAAAACTAATTAATAGCATTATTGTGTAGTCGTTACCCATCCCTTTTGAAGTGGGGACTGAGAGATGCGGATCAAATGCAATATCAGAATCCAACCCACCTGTCTCCCCTTTATGGCTTTTGTATCATCTGCCAAAAAAGCTAGAGAAAGTAAAAACAAAATATATGAGTAAATTATAGGTGTGATTTTTTGCTTCTGATATCCGCACTACCACAGACTCACCTTATTTTTTTACTGTTTAACCAGCTATTACAATTCCTAAAAAGCTCTCAGAGCCAATTAAAAAGTGTAAGATCGCCCCATTAATTACCAAAAAATGGTCCTTAGCATTTTGCTAGGTAATTTCATGGGACGCCATTTCGAGGCTAACTTTTGCACGAGAGTACATCCACACAAGCTCACTTTTTAGTAGATTTTGTTTTCTTCATTTGATTCATCTGAGGTGGAGATTTCTCTCATGCAAAAGCCAGTCGCGAAATGGCCATCCACGAAATTGCCTAGCAACACGCATTCTACCGACGCCGGCATTACTTTGTTTTGATAATTGCACTAGTTCATCTTGTCTTTTATTATTTAAACATCTGTCGAAGGCTATTACAATTCCCAAAAAGCTCTCAGAATTCAATTATAAGGGAAAAGACAAGCTGAGTTTTTTGCAATTATTAGAACATGATAGTGCAAAAATCAGTAGCATATGTATTGGAGATGATCAATTGGAAACCTTGGTTTAGTAGGAGCACCCTCTTTAGTGTGTTTATAATAAAAAAAAACATGGTTTAGTAGTGAGGAAAACATGGGAAGGCCACATTTATGGTTGAAAAGGGGTTGTATTTCTGATAGGATATTTTATATGTATGATAGAGAGATAGATAAGAGAGATGTAAGAAGTCGTGTAGAACCTTTGATGCCATCTTGTGACAGCTTGTCGTATGCCACACGTGTGCCAACAAACAAGCTTTTTCTAATCTTTTGGGATTTGGTTGTTATGCAGCTGCTGTTGGCTTTCCCTAAGCAAAAAGCAAGAGGGGTCCCTTCTCCTTTTAACCCTTATGGGCATTCTCCTCTTCATTCTTACTGTTGGGAAGTTGACAATGGAATCCTCCTCGGCTTCCCACCTACATGTGTCATCAATAAACAAAATCTTACAATCATATCTGTAAACATAAGAAATCAAATCTTATATTAGGGGCCTCACGAAAGTCACTTCGTATTTGCAAAGAAAGACTTTCAAAAGATGTAGGTAAGAAATCAAATCGTAGAGTAGGGTCTCACCAAAGTCAGTCCGTATTTGCAGAGGAAAAGACTTTCTAAAGGGGTTCCATTATCAAACCTTGTCATCATGACTTAAAAAAAAGTAAAAATACCATTAGATACCTAACTAATACGGCAAAAAGCTACGGAACATTATGCCATGCCCTTAAACCACTCAGGATCGTAACATCCCTCTATGCCCCGCAGTTGACTTCCCCGACGACCCACTCTGTGATGGCTTTCTCTCTAGTTGTTCTCCAGGTTGCCTCTGTCACAGTTTACCCTTAACGTCAGTGGCCTACTATGTGATGGTTCTTACTATGGTCGGTAGCCCCTTAATTTCACAAGTTACCCAACAAGTTGGGTGATTATAGTTAAAAACCCCTAGCTTTTAAGGTACAGACAAGGGAAGTGGTGTTCTTTTAATGAACAAGGGACCCATATATTCATTTTTTCAATGTACACAAGTTCACATGAGAGAGAGAGAGAGAGACCCCTTACGTGAAACGAGTGACGAAATGGTGGAGGAAAATGGAAGCTTCCAGCCTGGCCAAGTCTATTCCAGGACAAAGCCTCTGCCCACCTCCAAAGGGAGTGAAATTACAAGTACCCACGTCTTTGTCCTGTTTAATTACAAAAGAAATTACTACACGAGAGTCATTGAATCATAGTCAAATTCAAAGATGCTATTGTTAATAATGCCACTCTTCTCTTCATTAATAATAAGCAAAGAGATTAGGAAGTGTTCTTACTCTCCATCTCCATGGGTTGAATTGATACGGACTCTCATAATGGTATTCATCAAGATGAACAGACCTAAAATAAGTGAAGACACACCATCCCTTAGGTATCAAGTGACCTTTGATCTTTACATCTTTCATGGCCTTGCGCATCACACCGACGATAACGTTCCCCATCCTCAATGTCTCTGTTATAACCTGCTAATCATGATATAAAACATGGCTTATGCCCATTTTTCCTTCTATATTTTAAATAAGGTCAATGCTATAAGTACTTACATCTTGAGTAAATGATAAAGAGGCATAGTCGCTCAAACACATCGGTTCGCCAAGTTCATCTTTCCGCCTTTTCGACCTCATGTTTTCCTCCTGATGTTCAAATGGGTTTGGTTAAAAAGAAGGGAATTACATATTTCTTCATATATTTGGCGCCTCTTTGGATACCTCTAAGAGTTATTAGCATATAATCTCATATGCAAATAGTTTTCAAGTTACCATTCAAACAAAAGGACGATGATAAGCCTAAAAAAACAAATAGTTTTGAAGTTAAATATGATTTTTTTTTTGGAAAAAGATACCATTAATTAAATAAGAGAAGATTACAAATACACTTAGGAGGAGAGACTGCACCATATGCAAGTAAGTTCTAGAAGCTCTCAATTTGGCAAGAGGTACTTTTAGGAACGAGTGAAAAAGAAAAATCCTCAAGCAGACACAGATCTTTTATCTCATCCAATAGATTGACGAGTCTCCATTGACCAGTGTGCTATTCTTTTGACCCACGACAAAGTATTGGAAGAGTGCTTAGTTTCCATATGATAAGAAAAAAGTACTGATACATAATTATCGCGCTTCATTCAGTAATCACAATGATTTTTTGTCATATTTCCATCTTTTTGTAAAATTAATCGATTATCAGGGGAAAAAAAAAAGCATTTCAAAGAAAGATCATTAGTTATTAGTAGTGTAATTACCAACAAATGCTGAAGAGCAAGAGGGCAATCACTGAGATATTTTATTGCCAAGGTCATTAGGACCGGGACCGAGTCCTCTCCCGGTATCATCAAATCTATCATGTTGTCCGATATGAGATCGACTGTTAGTTCCTCACTAGTGTCGTTGAGCAAGACATCGATCACGTCTCTCGGACGGCATGTTGTGTTCCTCTTCCTTCTCTCTTGGATAATTTTATGTACCAACTTCACCATTCTCTTCTTTGCCTGGATTTTAAGAATGTGTATCTTCATGAGTCAGCTGTAGTGAGAAAGTCGAAATCATTTAAGTTATTGGGATAGATTTCTAAACTTGCCTGTAATGATCTGTAAAGTCTACTCCCTGGTAGATTTATGGGTAGAGAGATCAAGCCTGCAATGAATTCTTGAAATTGTTGCTTTAGAAACTCCATTTCTTCACCTGGGTCCAAACTAATCAATGCTTTTACCAGTATTTGAAATGCAATCTGATGAAACAAATAGAATACCCATGAGATATAAAGGGCATGGATCATTGAAGTATTATTGTATGCTTCAAAAATAATGTAAAAATGACTAATTAAAGATATCAATATGTTTTGTAGATCATAGACATTAGAAACAAACTAGAAGGATAAAAAAGTGCCCAATTTTTTTTAAAAAAGGATTCAAGATGGAAGTAGAAAGCTCATGCCTGAAAGGCTAAACGTCTATAACTTCAAATCAAACCCCAAGTGGAAAAACATTATTATGCTAACAGAAAATGGGATTGGTGAAATTGAGAAACTGGGTGTGATGAGAGAACACAAAGTTTGAACAATATAATTATACTGTAACAAAAAATAAGAGATGGGTTACATGGGCTAAATTAAGTAGATGAACTTTGAATCTTGCAACATGAAAAAAGTGAAATCAAAACACTAATTTCAAATGATCGATCCCCCACAAATTAGCTACAATCAACCCCAAACACATAATCAAATTCTATTATAACTTCATTAAAATAAAAAAAAATTAGACTGAAGTTTTATTGTCTTCCATTAAAAAAAAAATTAGACTGAATTTGATATAAAAGAGAGAAAGAGAGGGTAACTGACATGTTTTGTTTCGTCTTGGATGTAGACAAGCTGGTCATCTTTCCAATTCTCCATGGTTTCTTGCACGTACTTTTGCATGTCTTGCGTGATCTGAACCTTTAGATGTGGGGATTTGAAGAAGGCTCCGATGAGTCCATGCACCCTTCTTTGTAAGCTCCCATTGATGAGCAGAATAGAAGAATTCCCCATCAATTCAGTGAGTGATTTTGGGTAGAAGGGCACAAAATTCTTAGCATCGCTTTGCAGAACAAATCGACTAACCTCCGCATCTATTGACACGATTGTCGGACTCCCAAAGATGTGAGACTTGAACACCTTCCCGTACCTGCATGCTTGAAAAATCCGAATCACCTTCGCATGTTCAATCCAGAATCAACAAACCCATATATTATTTTCATCTTTAGATTGATTGATAACCAAATGTTAAAATTTATCTAAATAAAGGATGGAGAATAAACTGACCAAAGATTGGTAAACAGAACTGAATTCTCGGAAATAAAAGACTTATGACATCACTCATTTGGTAAATAGGACCCTATAGAAAGCATAGCTTCATCTAGGCTCAATTGGGTTTCCTAAAATAACGAGTCATAGTTCTTCAGTTCTTCTACATGGAGTAAAAATTAAACACTTGTTTAACAAGCAAAATAGCAACAATTAATTCAGTAGCTTATCAACTAACCAAGCTTAGGTGAGAATTGAATTGTGTGCGGATTTTGCTGAGAAAAACTACTAAAATTTCCGAAGCAAGTCTATATGAGAATTAAAGAATCAAAGAATCAAGAGAGCATTCAACAAATTGCATCAGTGATCTTTAAAGGAGGAGAGCTTACATGACACGACGTTTATCCATAAAGCTTTCGGGGCGTGGTGAGTAGGCACAGGCTATAAATTCTAGTGTCTCCCCAATCAAAGGCCATCCGAGAGTCCCCGGTGGAAGCGGATCTCTGCCACTTCTTCTGATTCTCCAGCTCCTGTATAGAATTATTGTCGCCAGAGAGATTATTGCCACGCACACGAGCCACGAATTGTCCATTCTCCGTAGCTTCGATTCGCGTTCGGCTTATTATCTCTAGTACTAGAGCTCCTAAATACAATTATCATTACGATAATCGTATATTAATTAAGAGTTAGAGATGATAGCCTAAAGATTAAGATATGATAATGTAGTGTATTTAACTATAAATCTACTATTTTCTTTGGCTGTGGAGAAAGTAAAGTACAGAAAGATTTTAATGGACTTTGAAATGTCCCCACATACGTTGCAGTGCAGCTGCTCACCTCGTGCATACATGTGAAGTCCATTCAATAAATCCAACCCACGCCCCATCATCATCTGACGCCCCTTTTGTCCCTCTCTCTATCTCTTTTCTTCCCCAAAATCATCGCCCAATCCACACTCCTAAAACTATCCTCTCATGTTCCTATCACTCCATCCTATCTTCTCTTTTTTATATTTCCACCCTTCTTTTTTTATATTTGCACCCACATGTGGCTACCATTTATTTATTGCATTCTTATTCCATTTTACAGCCCCCAACCCTCCTGTGTTTTTCTTTGACTATTCATACTCATATTGAAACTCACGCTTGACCCTTTTTCTTCTTTTATTCACCATCACAATTTTGCCTTTTTCTTTTAAGTTTCCTTAATTATAACCCCCATTCCTTTTTCTCTTTGCTTACCTGTGGAGATTGCCTAACTCAAGCTACCTTTTGTAGAATTATTTCTTAATCAAGGGTTAGGAAACCCCATCAAGCAAGCTAGCTGTGGCAAATGCCTTTTTCTTATGACCTGCTACTATACGGGGTCCCCTCATGTTCTTCCTTGAAAAAGGTGATGATAAGTAAACCCACTGTTTTGGCCACCTTCAATTTAGTATATTGTTGACTAAGATATCTATGGACCGAGGTGGTCCCATGGATCCAAAGGATCCGAATGTTAATTGACAGGAATTGGGCGCAATAGCTGGTACCGGCCGTGTCCATTGGATCTACATCCTAAGATTTGAAATCATTTTGGATCCTGACTTAGCCACAAAATCAGATGGAGCGACCTAGAACTGAATGGTTGCTAATGTACAAAAATTCCCTTTTCTAACAATTAAAAACCCTACTTAGAACTTCAAACAACATCTCATTTGCTCTTTGATGACAATTTTTTCTTTTTTCTAATCTTTCTAATCTTAGACATTCCTACAAAGAAAAGGAAAAGAAAAGGCTTTTCTAGGAAAGTCTTTCTACGTAGAGAGTCCTTCAAACCAAACGGGCCCTAAGCTCTTTGTGTACGCCATTAGTAGGAACTAGGAACCAAGGTTTAAATTTTCAGTTTGGGTACCGGCTTCGGACCCTGAAATTTTGAAATTTCGGTCGAAATCTGGTACAAAAATGGAAACTAATATTTTATTCAATATTAAATTTTGGTAAGTGATATATTAAATTAATTAAAAAAAATAGATTTTTTGGGTCAAATTTCGGAAAAAACCGAAATTTCGGCCGAAATAAATGACCGTTTCGGATTTTGGTGGTTTCGGTGTAGGTCTCCACCGAAATCCGAACGGTCCGAAATTTCGGATTTCGGTCGAAATTTAAAACCATGGTAGGAACTACTCTGATAGATGGTCCACTTCACAATTAGAAAGTAAGATCCGAAAAAGCACCCCGATAAGGGATGTGAATGGATCGTGACCAAGACAGAGGTGGATCTGATCCGAAGTGGAACCATTGACAGCCCTATATCCCTTATATAAAACCACTACTAGGGGACGACCGCTAGTAAGGAGGTAAGTTTATCACTATATCATTTCCCCTTTGAAGTGTATTAAAGGGCAAATAGTATTAAGGTAATCGTTAGTTGCACAAAAACAAGTTCACATTTTGGTGCAGACTTTAGCGATACTTTGGGAGTTAGACCCCCTCAAGAGTAGTAATATTTGACTCATATAATCAGTGATCAAGAGTGTACAATCCTTCTGATGGGTCCTGTCAGAGATTGCCCAATGCCCATGCCCCCAAAAAATTTTGGTTGCCGGTAAAAAAATTTGTCCGTTTGGTTGCCGGTAAAATTTTGGTCCCATTAAGTTTTAGTAAAATTTTGGTCCCATCCCATGTTTGGTTGCCTTTTAGCACAAGAATTTTTTTAATCCTACTTTTGTAATGATTGCCTTTTCATCCCATCCCAAAATAATCCCAGGAACCAAAAATTATCTTGAGAAGAATTTTTTTCTTCCCAACAGTTTAAGCAACCAAACAAAGTTTTTTTTTTCCCACCATAGTCTGGTCAACCAAACATGGGATTTTTATTTTACCGGGATACTTCTAGGACTTTTTTTTCCCACCAATCTCCTGGGATTTTTTTTCTCCCACATAAATCCCAAGAACCAAAAAAAACCCTGCAACTTATGTTGGTTATTCTCACCAAAACTAGATTGTTAATTTTTCAAACACATGTACAATCCATAAATAGAAGGTTAGGATCATCTGTTGGGAAGATTTCCAGTGGCCATGGCCTATTCGTAACCATGGTTTTAAATTTCGACCGAAATCCGAAGGAGACCGAAACGGAAATTCACCGAAATTCCGAATTTCGCCAATTATTTTGGAATTTCGGAATTTTGGAGTCCGAAATTTCATTTTACCGCCATTGTTTTAATAAATAAAAAATTGCTACAAAATTTTGGAATTTGGTCCAAAATTTCGGAACCCAAATTTCGACGCTTAATACCAAATTTCGGATCGAAATTTCAGATTTCGCAGAAATTTCAGTTTTCTGTGGGGTCCTAAACGGTTACCAAAACCGAAATTTTAAACCATGTTCGTAACTAACAGATGGATGGTTTGAATCATTGAGCAAGTGGTTAGAGAGAGAGCATGGATATATAATAATAGAGAAATTATTTTGAGGTGGTGTCTATCCAAATTATTGATTTGGATAGGCGTGAAGTACTACCAGGCATACAAAAGTGACAGGCGAATGGATCTATATGTTAATTTAGTTTCCCAAAGTATTGCCTCCGGTCCCACCATGATCGGATGATCCTATTAGGGTTTGAAAAGAAAAAAAAGAGTTCTGACCGTTGATTTGTGTCAAACTGATGAGAACTTTATTCAAAATGGGACTTGAGGGCCAGTTGTCCATCTTTTCAATGTTTCCAAACATAAAAAAATGTGTGCCACGTGTATAATGAGCCATACCTATCGAGACTACTGTTGATTGTTCTAGTAAGAGGAATGATAAACAGAAGGGTGCCCTCGAAAAATATCAACCATGAGGGCGCCCCGTTGGATCCATGCCACCCAACTACAATTAGCATTCCTTTAATTTTGCATTCTTCAATGATGCTATAAATGCGGTTGGGTGTCGTAGATCCAATGGGGTGCCCTTGTAGCTGAGCTTTTGCATGGGTGCCCTTCATTTTAGCATTCCTCAAATAATAATAAGAGTGACTGCACGATTTTGCATGAAGCCTTCTCGCTTTTTAAGAGAGAGGAGCCACCTCAGAGCTGAATTTTTAATTCATAATGGATGCTAACAAATTCCTAGTAATAATTTTTATAAAAAAAAAACGCTAGTAAACATCTTGCACACAAGGGTTAGGTTATCATACATCACGTACGCAATCCAAATGCGGAAGTTAGGATTTTAGCTTGAATTTATGAGCCCATTTATATCGCAGCCAATCCAATGATGATCTCAAACCGATGTATATTTTCATGTACATATTTGATCATGTTGGATGTCGTAGGAGAGGCTACTAGAGTTTCACTCATATTCTTCACGATCACAAGTCCATGAGCCTACGTATTATAGGTCGAGAGAGTCTAAAAATGGCTCTTGAGAGAGCGAAACATAGGAGATTTAACATCTCTTTCTCTTACGTATGGATTGTATATGTAGAATAACAAATCACCAGAAGTCCAAAAGTCACACTTAACATGGAAATCTAGGGGTCCATGAGTCATATGGAAGTCTGAGTCCAAGAGTCCCACTTGAGTCAAACACTCTTTGTAATGTGGATTCATTCATTTAGCTGTTGGGGCACACCAAGACATGTGGGCGGACCTTGGGTTCGGGTCCCAAAAACATGACCCATATTCCAACAACAACAACGCTGATTATGATGATGAGGAGGAGGAGGAACTTGCTAGGCAATTTCATGGAATACCATTTTGCAGTTCGCTTTTGTTGAGGAGAACAACCACCTCGGGTGAATTAAATGAGGTGGCTATTTGCCAAATTGCCTAGCAAATCCATTTAATTCGAAAGTGAACAGGGTTTTTTCTTATTCGTTTAATTCATTTGTTTTCCTGAAAAAACCGGCTAATGGTTTTTGGGTTTTTTTTTTTTTAATGACGTACGATGTCCCCACCCCCTTCGGGAGTAGGACTAGTTCCTACGGATACACGCAACGACCCACTCAGGGTACTCATTAAGGTGCATTGGAAATGATATTTTACATCTGAGAGTGACGTTTTAATACTTTTACTTTGGAAATGAGTGTAAAATATCATTTCCAATGCACTTTTAAGGAGTGCCCTAAGGCTCTGTTCACTTGTTTTCCCGGGAAAGGAAAAGAAAAGGTTTCCCGAGAATCTGACATGGCAAAAGGAAATGAATTCCCGAGAAACTGTGCAGGAAAAGGTTTCTCACAGCTGTTCACTTGCGCAGGAAATCCCGGGAAATTGTGCAGGAAAAGGTTTCCCACGCCTGTTCACTTGCCAATTAAACATTGGTGGGAAACCTAAAGATAAAAAATCATTTTTGTAAGATACATGTTCTCATTTTCCTTCCTACTTTTCCATAGGTTGTTGAAGAATTAATACATATAAACCAATATTTTTCAAAATTATGTTGCACCACGGATGACCCAAACCGTCCATTTGGATTACAACATAAATGGGTCAACCGCTGATATTTAAAATCACTAGAAGAAAACGTATTTCCAACCATCTCAGTTGTTCCCAAGGCTCTATTTTTTCAACGTAAAAAGGGCTTAAAACAAATTTTACTCATATTTACATTCAGATGGGTGTAAATTTTGTTTTACATGCATGGCTCAAGCCTCCGCCCCTGTCAAATATGCATGATCAATCGGCCTAGAATAATGCTACACAAGCCTCCACATAGAAATTGGCAGTAGGTTCAATTCCATTACAGCTTAGAATAATGGTACACCATCTTTCCACTTGCAGTGGTTGAACTTCATTTACATTTTCTTTCGCAATGGATTGCTGGTCAATAACAGGAGGGCAAGAAATCAAAGTTCATACACTTCTTCAAAAAAAAAGAAATCAAAGTTCATACATAATAACTGTTAGCAACCAGACCAGCTTAAGGATTCCAGCTGCTGTTAACATGCATATCAACAATATCAAAAGCTAGTACAAAAGCATGTCCTTGATGGCAGGTATATGAAACCAAATAGAATTTAAATTCAAGGAAGTCCTGTGTTTCTAAATATAATGGAAGGTTAAGCTACTAACGAACAAAAATCATTTGGAAGTAGTTAGAACATCCAAAAGCAACAGAAACCTGCTGGATATACCCACCAACATAACCAAAAATTTTAAACATAACCGTATCCAAACAACACAACATAACCAACCATAATAGTATCCAACCATAACAGCAACCATAAACAGAACCCAAAAAACATAACATGAGTTTCCCACCACCAACATAAGGTTGAGAACCCACCATAACAATATCCAAAAAACCCCATGCTAGCGAAATAAGAAATAGTCAACCCACCATTAAAACCTCTAAAATAGCGATAACTACCTCGTGACGTCCCTCGTCCTCCAGGGAAAGGAAGACCTCAGCTTCCTTATGATGGTTATGGAGGTACATGTAGGCTCTAACCCGCTCCCTGTAGGAGAAACTCTCCATGCTCATCATCGAGTCTTTAAGATGACTGAGGTCGTGCACCTCGGCAGTCGATGTGATGGCATCAGCCATCATCCTGATACTGTCGGACAACCTATCCATATTTTGTCCAAGCTTGGCATCTGCACCCCGCGCCCTCTTTCCTCTGCTACCCGGAGTAGGCGCTTTCACAGGGGATGTGTCACTGAACCCCATGCTAGCGTCTCTAACAGGAGAAGATTGGCGTGATCTGGAACATCGTGGAGGACCTGGAGGAGTACCTACAGGGGGGTACATGTCGGCCATATCGTCGAGGCCCGCTGGGTCGCTAGAAGGAAAAGTACCGAACTCATCATGGGAAGGGGCATGGCTGTCGTCAAGAAACTCTCCTGTAGCATGATCCTCCCCAAACACATACTTCCATTCTTCATAAAGGGGGTAACGGGTGTTAAAGAACCGAAGGTGTCCGGGATTACTCTGGGAAAAAATGGTGTAATTGTAAGTAATGAGTGGAAACTGATTACAAAGAAAAACAAATCATAAACAACTCTATTGGAGATTACCTGCAGGTAATCATTCTTCACTTCATTCTCAACACTTATTTTGCATTGTATTGTATCCCACCCAAAACCGCTGCGACTGAGGATAGTGTGAAGAATCCTGTAATTCGTTTTCATTGTCTTCATTCTGTTCCTCACATGATCTTTCGTGATATCCCTACCAATTCTAATGGTAAGATCCTGTGCCACTGCGTTTAATGCAAGCTCTTTAAACCCGTTAGCAATCTTGTTGCCCAAGGCAACCTGATGAGCTAAGCTTGAAACAAGTAGTCTATCCTCATCCTCTCCCCAATGATTTTTTTTCCTGGCCTTCGACACCCCTGAAGTAGACGCCATCTTACCTGTGACTTTGTTCATGTAGGAAACATGATACCATCAAACAGAAGGCGCAAAAATAGTACTAAAAGCAAACAAAGTAGTACTAAAAGCAAATACGCATTCATCCCAAAAACAAAGTAATAAAAGCAAAGTGTAATAACAGCAAAGTATTCGCGAGTGAACATAGTTACAACCCAAAGACAGATAATAAAATATAATGGTAAACAACAAATCATCCTAAGTATGACCACGGCGTGCCTCGAAATCACACCACAAATGATCCATAATTCCTGTACGGATCAGTCCTCCTGCTCTCACATCCTCGGCCCTAGAAATAGGGGGCAAATGAAGCGGTGGCGGAATCTCCTCCGGAGGGGCTACTGCCAACTCACGGTCAACCACTTCAATGTACTCATCGTTTGGCATCTCCCTCCTGATGTGGTTGTGGACGCAGCAACAGGCTAACACAATGTCCACCTGCCGTTTTAAAGAATACATGGGTGGTGAATTTATTATGGTGAATCGCTTCTTCAGGACCCCAAAAGTTCGCTCGATTACATTCCTAACCCCTGAATGCCTCTGATTATATAACTCCTCAGGAGATCGAGGCCTGCGCCCCCTGATCTCGTTCAAATGGTAACTAGGGCCGCGGAATGGAGTTATAAAATGAGCCAGGCATGGGTACCCAGCATCGGCAAGGTAGTATTTTTCTGCACTCACAAGAAGGATTATGTCTAAGGTTCAAAACTCAGACCATAAACTAAAGGTAAGGTAAGGTGTAAAAAATAAAGTCTTAAGTACCGGGTGGACATGGAATGGGTTTCGCGAGTGATAAAGCGGATGCCAAGACCCGTGAGTCTGATGCCGACCCCTCCCACCCAGCTAACACATAAGTGAACTTCATGTCGAAGTCACATGCAGCGAGCACATTCTGAGATGGGTATCCCTTACGACACCAAAATCTGCCATTCAACTCTGCACTTACTCTTGCATGTATGTGAGTCCCGTCGATTGCACCAATGCAATCCTACAATGTACACATTAAACATCAAGAAACGTCAGCATATGAACCTAAGGCCCTAATCAATTACTAAGAAATACAGAGGTAATGCTTCGTACCTTAAAGTAGGGCATCCAGTTCTGATTTCCAGCGATTTGATGTGGTGTCTCCATTGAAGGAGGTAAGATGAACAAGTGCTGGATATTTAGCACGGCATCCAAAACCTTGTTAAAATACTTCGAAACCGTCGCCCCTGACCGTCTAATTACTGCCCTAACACGGCGGTTCCTATCGCTGTGACCAAGTATTTGTAAGAAAATGGCCACTTGTTCCTCGACACAACAGTGGATTGTGTCTTCGAGTAGGGCCGTGTTTCTTAAGATGGCCACAAAAGTGCGGAAGCAGCGAACATCCATACGAAGCACAGCGACACAGTGATTCTCTGCTTGTGTGATACGTGTAACATATTCCCTGTGGGTTAGGTACCCTGATTCGTAAGGGGCTCGTGTCCTGCGATGAAGGTTTCGTCTAATCCTAAATAACAATGCAGACGCTGTAGCCATAACTACCGCTGCTGCTCGAACAATCATCATCCTCCTATTTACTACTTCTCACGGCATGATGGTAGCCCTACAACACCCGCAATCCCCTTTCAAACAAAACATCCAAGCACCGAACCATCAAAACACCCACAACCACCCATTCAAACATAGGCACCACATAGAAAGCAATCCCAAGCATAGATCAAAATTGCGATTTCGATGGCAAAAAAAATTGCAACACAACATATTCCGATCGTATTGAATTCAAGCCCTCCTAAGTTCTCAAAATTCTTAAAAAAATTAACAGGGGTGACAGTTGTAGATAAAATGTATTGCCATTGTCTTGTAAGAAACCAGCATACAATGTATGAACTGTTGTTCTTGTCATTCATGAGCGTTAGTCATTGCATGCTTGAAATTTCAGGCCATTTCCTCACAGTTTAATATCAAATGCTTGGCAAATAGGGCCAACAGGAAAGCAGTGTCTTAGTTGTGTCCGAACTGTCATGCAAGTTCTTTCTTTTAATGGCATCATTAAAGGAAGATGGCATCATTAAAGGAAGTGCTTTGATTATATTTTAAATGTAATAATAATTATAAAACCATAGGCTAAATAGTAAAAACAAAGGGTACAGGGATAAGATGGCCCCAACACACAGAAGAAAGAAAAAGTAACCAAGACAGTAATATATCCAGGGATCTTTCACCCTCAAAGAAACCCGACTATTCATTATCTTTTGTTTTCATCTTTTTTCTTAGAGATGGCAGATTTTATAGAACCCTAGATTTTAGTAAACCATATGCAAACCCTCACTCATCGGAAAACAACCAGATTTCATATCAGAGAACCCCTAAAAACCTGCTAAAGGAGTGAAGAGAACAGAGGAGAGAGAGAGAGAGAGAGAGAGAGAGATCCAACATCACAGAACCCCCAAATAGCGATTTAACGATGTTCCAACGACAAATGCAACGAACCCTAGATTTTCAGGTTTGGAAGAAGAAAAGGCAAAAGAACAAGGAAAGAGCTAGCAGTGGCTTACCTCCGAGCTTCTTCAGAAGGAAGTGAGGAGGAAGACAACGTCGAGGTGAAGTTGAGAGGGACACCGTTTGGCACTCAAAACCCACTTCACGAAACCCAGTTTTTCTTTCCCGGGAAACCAAATCGCACCAATTTATTGGGATTTGGTTTCCCAGTTGCGTGAGAAAACGTTTCTCTCCAGCGCATTTAATCAATTTCCACGTCATTTTTTCAATTTCCAGCTAATCACTGTTAATTTCCCGGGAAGACAAGTGAACACAGCTAATTTAAGATTTCTCGGGAAAAAATAGGTGTTTTCCCGGGATTTGGTCTCCCGGGAATGCAAGTGAACAGACCCTAAGGCTCTGTTCACTTGTTTTCCCGGGAAAGGAAAAGAAAAGGTTTCCCGAGAATCTGACATGGCAAAAGGAAATGAATTCCCGAGAAACTGTGCAGGAAAAGGTTTCTCACAGCTGTTCACTTGCGCAGGAAATCCCGGGAAATTGTGCAGGAAAAGGTTTCCCACGCCTGTTCACTTGCCAATTAAACATTGGTGGGAAACCTAAAGATAAAAAATCATTTTTGTAAGATACATGTTCTCATTTTCCTTCCTACTTTTCCATAGGTTGTTGAAGAATTAATACATATAAACCAATATTTTTCAAAATTATGTTGCACCACGGATGACCCAAACCGTCCATTTGGATTACAACATAAATGGGTCAACCGCTGATATTTAAAATCACTAGAAGAAAACGTATTTCCAACCATCTCAGTTGTTCCCAAGGCTCTATTTTTTCAACGTAAAAAGGGCTTAAAACAAATTTTACTCATATTTACATTCAGATGGGTGTAAATTTTGTTTTACATGCATGGCTCAAGCCTCCGCCCCTGTCAAATATGCATGATCAATCGGCCTAGAATAATGCTACACAAGCCTCCACATAGAAATTGGCAGTAGGTTCAATTCCATTACAGCTTAGAATAATGGTACACCATCTTTCCACTTGCAGTGGTTGAACTTCATTTACATTTTCTTTGGCAATGGATTGCTGGTCAATAACAGGAGGGCAAGAAATCAAAGTTCATACACTTCTTCAAAAAAAAAGAAATCAAAGTTCATACATAATAACTGTTAGCAACCAGACCAGCTTAAGGATTCCAGCTGCTGTTAACATGCATATCAACAATATCAAAAGCTAGTACAAAAGCATGTCCTTGATGGCAGGTATATGAAACCAAATAGAATTTAAATTCAAGGAAGTCCTGTGTTTCTAAATATAATGGAAGGTTAAGCTACTAACGAACAAAAATCATTTGGAAGTAGTTAGAACATCCAAAAGCAACAGAAACCTGCTGGATATACCCACCAACATAACCAAAAATTTTAAACATAACCGTATCCAAACAACACAACATAACCAACCATAATAGTATCCAACCATAACAGCAACCATAAACAGAACCCAAAAAACATAACATGAGTTTCCCACCACCAACATAAGGTTGAGAACCCACCATAACAATATCCAAAAAACCCCATGCTAGCGAAATAAGAAATAGTCAACCCACCATTAAAACCTCTAAAATAGCGATAACTACCTCGTGACGTCCCTCGTCCTCCAGGGAAAGGAAGACCTCAGCTTCCTTATGATGGTTATGGAGGTACATGTAGGCTCTAACCCGCTCCCTGTAGGAGAAACTCTCCATGCTCATCATCGAGTCTTTAAGATGACTGAGGTCGTGCACCTCGGCAGTCGATGTGATGGCATCAGCCATCATCCTGATACTGTCGGACAACCTATCCATATTTTGTCCAAGCTTGGCATCTGCACCCCGCGCCCTCTTTCCTCTGCTACCCGGAGTAGGCGCTTTCACAGGGGATGTGTCACTGAACCCCATGCTAGCGTCTCTAACAGGAGAAGATTGGCGTGATCTGGAACATCGTGGAGGACCTGGAGGAGTACCTACAGGGGGGTACATGTCGGCCATATCGTCGAGGCCCGCTGGGTCGCTAGAAGGAAAAGTACCGAACTCATCATGGGAAGGGGCATGGCTGTCGTCAAGAAACTCTCCTGTAGCATGATCCTCCCCAAACACATACTTCCATTCTTCATAAAGGGGGTAACGGGTGTTAAAGAACCGAAGGTGTCCGGGATTACTCTGGGAAAAAATGGTGTAATTGTAAGTAATGAGTGGAAACTGATTACAAAGAAAAACAAATCATAAACAACTCTATTGGAGATTACCTGCAGGTAATCATTCTTCACTTCATTCTCAACACTTATTTTGCATTGTATTGTATCCCACCCAAAACCGCTGCGACTGAGGATAGTGTGAAGAATCCTGTAATTCGTTTTCATTGTCTTCATTCTGTTCCTCACATGATCTTTCGTGATATCCCTACCAATTCTAATGGTAAGATCCTGTGCCACTGCGTTTAATGCAAGCTCTTTAAACCCGTTAGCAATCTTGTTGCCCAAGGCAACCTGATGAGCTAAGCTTGAAACAAGTAGTCTATCCTCATCCTCTCCCCAATGATTTTTTTTCCTGGCCTTCGACACCCCTGAAGTAGACGCCATCTTACCTGTGACTTTGTTCATGTAGGAAACATGATACCATCAAACAGAAGGCGCAAAAATAGTACTAAAAGCAAACAAAGTAGTACTAAAAGCAAATACGCATTCATCCCAAAAACAAAGTAATAAAAGCAAAGTGTAATAACAGCAAAGTATTCGCGAGTGAACATAGTTACAACCCAAAGACAGATAATAAAATATAATGGTAAACAACAAATCATCCTAAGTATGACCACGGCGTGCCTCGAAATCACACCACAAATGATCCATAATTCCTGTACGGATCAGTCCTCCTGCTCTCACATCCTCGGCCCTAGAAATAGGGGGCAAATGAAGCGGTGGCGGAATCTCCTCCGGAGGGGCTACTGCCAACTCACGGTCAACCACTTCAATGTACTCATCGTTTGGCATCTCCCTCCTGATGTGGTTGTGGACGCAGCAACAGGCTAACACAATGTCCACCTGCCGTTTTAAAGAATACATGGGTGGTGAATTTATTATGGTGAATCGCTTCTTCAGGACCCCAAAAGTTCGCTCGATTACATTCCTAACCCCTGAATGCCTCTGATTATATAACTCCTCAGGAGATCGAGGCCTGCGCCCCCTGATCTCGTTCAAATGGTAACTAGGGCCGCGGAATGGAGTTATAAAATGAGCCAGGCATGGGTACCCAGCATCGGCAAGGTAGTATTTTCCTGCACTCACAAGAAGGATTATGTCTAAGGTTCAAAACTCAGACCATAAACTAAAGGTAAGGTAAGGTGTAAAAAATAAAGTCTTAAGTACCGGGTGGACATGGAATGGGTTTCGCGAGTGATAAAGCGGATGCCAAGACCCGTGAGTCTGATGCCGACCCCTCCCACCCAGCTAACACATAAGTGAACTTCATGTCGAAGTCACATGCAGCGAGCACATTCTGAGATGGGTATCCCTTACGACACCAAAATCTGCCATTCAACTCTGCACTTACTCTTGCATGTATGTGAGTCCCGTCGATTGCACCAATGCAATCCTACAATGTACACATTAAACATCAAGAAACGTCAGCATATGAACCTAAGGCCCTAATCAATTACTAAGAAATACAGAGGTAATGCTTCGTACCTTAAAGTAGGGCATCCAGTTCTGATTTCCAGCGATTTGATGTGGTGTCTCCATTGAAGGAGGTAAGATGAACAAGTGCCGGATATTTAGCACGGCATCCAAAACCTTGTTAAAATACTTCGAAACCGTCGCCCCTGACCGTCTAATTACTGCCCTAACACGGCGGTTCCTATCGCTGTGACCAAGTATTTGTAAGAAAATGGCCACTTGTTCCTCGACACAACAGTGGATTGTGTCTTCGAGTAGGGCCGTGTTTCTTAAGATGGCCACAAAAGTGCGGAAGCAGCGAACATCCATACGAAGCACAGCGACACAGTGATTCTCTGCTTGTGTGATACGTGTAACATATTCCCTGTGGGTTAGGTACCCTGATTCGTAAGGGGCTCGTGTCCTGCGATGAAGGTTTCGTCTAATCCTAAATAACAATGCAGACGCTGTAGCCATAACTACCGCTGCTGCTCGAACAATCATCCTCCTCCTATTTACTACTTCTCACGGCATGATGGTAGCCCTACAACACCCGCAATCCCCTTTCAAACAAAACATCCAAGCACCGAACCATCAAAACACCCACAACCACCCATTCAAACATAGGCACCACATAGAAAGCAATCCCAAGCATAGATCAAAATTGCGATTTCGATGGCAAAAAAAATTGCAACACAACATATTCCGATCGTATTGAATTCAAGCCCTCCTAAGTTCTCAAAATTCTTAAAAAAATTAACAGGGGTGACAGTTGTAGATAAAATGTATTGCCATTGTCTTGTAAGAAACCAGCATACAATGTATGAACTGTTGTTCTTGTCATTCATGAGCGTTAGTCATTGCATGCTTGAAATTTCAGGCCATTTCCTCACAGTTTAATATCAAATGCTTGGCAAATAGGGCCAACAGGAAAGCAGTGTCTTAGTTGTGTCCGAACTGTCATGCAAGTTCTTTCTTTTAATGGCATCATTAAAGGAAGATGGCATCATTAAAGGAAGTGCTTTGATTATATTTTAAATGTAATAATAATTATAAAACCATAGGCTAAATAGTAAAAACAAAGGGTACAGGGATAAGATGGCCCCAACACACAGAAGAAAGAAAAAGTAACCAAGACAGTAATATATCCAGGGATCTTTCACCCTCAAAGAAACCCGACTATTCATTATCTTTTGTTTTCATCTTTTTTCTTAGAGATGGCAGATTTTATAGAACCCTAGATTTTAGTAAACCATATGCAAACCCTCACTCATCGGAAAACAACCAGATTTCATATCAGAGAACCCCTAAAAACCTGCTAAAGGAGTGAAGAGAACAGAGGAGAGAGAGAGAGAGAGAGAGAGAGAGATCCAACATCACAGAACCCCCAAATAGCGATTTAACGATGTTCCAACGACAAATGCAACGAACCCTAGATTTTCAGGTTTGGAAGAAGAAAAGGCAAAAGAACAAGGAAAGAGCTAGCAGTGGCTTACCTCCGAGCTTCTTCAGAAGGAAGTGAGGAGGAAGACAACGTCGAGGTGAAGTTGAGAGGGACACCGTTTGGCACTCAAAACCCACTTCACGAAACCCAGTTTTTCTTTCCCGGGAAACCAAATCGCACCAATTTATTGGGATTTGGTTTCCCAGTTGCGTGAGAAAACGTTTCTCTCCAGCGCATTTAATCAATTTCCACGTCATTTTTTCAATTTCCAGCTAATCACTGTTAATTTCCCGGGAAGACAAGTGAACACAGCTAATTTAAGATTTCTCGGGAAAAAATAGGTGTTTTCCCGGGATTTGGTCTCCCGGGAATGCAAGTGAACAGACCCTAAGGGTGCTTGTTAGCAAAATCCATGGCTTTTTGCAAAATTGTCAAGCGAATCCCTAGCTGGTGATTGGCATTAAATGTTGCGATTACAGTTTTAAAAATCCTAGCTACACAACAAAAAATCCTAAGAAAAGTTAATTAGAGTGACATTTCGCTTTCATACTACAAGTTGCATTAGATTTTATTTTTTTCTTGGTGTTTTTATATTGATATTTTGACAAGGCTGAGTGAAATTGTCCAATCCCTATCGGCATCAGCCATTGGAGATGCCCAAGAACTCTTTTATTTGATTAGACTCGACCTTGATCTACTTGTTGTTACTAGTTTTAATATCTTTTCCAAGGAACAATGCCAAGAAATGGAGCTTTCATGACTCTTTAGCTCGGTTATAAATTCTATACCCGCCTATTTCCAAGGAAAAAAACAAGGGCTTTTATAGTATCTTCACGTGCAATTCATCTGTGTATATATATATATACTAGCATTCTTGACTCATGCTATGGGTGTAAGACAATGTGCCCCATGCCATCAAAACATGAGGTGTAAAATGGCGGGTCCCTCCCTGTGCCACCCCATCAAAACATGAGGTAAAATGGTGTTCCCCTTATGATGCATGGATTTGAACGGAATTAGTGACACTCATGACCCACCCTATAAAACCATGGTGTAAGATGGTGGGCCACACCCTATGCACGGGTTTGGGTAGATGATGGTTGCAGCCTTGCAAGATGGAGCTAATTAGGAGAAAAGCTTAGATCAAGCTCTCCAATGTCCTTCTCCGAGAAGATACAAATGGAATCTCAGCTTCCAAACTCTATTCAAATTCAAATTCTTGCCAAAAGTATTAAAGTACGGGCCGATTGGATATGCAGATTTTAGAATCTTAGATTTCCTCAAAATTGTAGATGGGAGATCAGAGAAGAAAGAGACCAGCCGTTGTTTTCTGATTTCTCGCCCTTCTTTCTGATAGCAAGAGAGCAGGAGATCACCCCATGTCCCATAAAAAGAATACATGTTTAGTATATTATGTATAGGCTACTAATATTGGCACTACCATGTTTTGAGTATTGCACGAACTCAGCGTACTTTTTCCTTTTTATGTGGCTTCCGAGAGCTTTTTGGGAATTGTAATAACATTTGACTCGTGGTTAAATACTAAAAGACGAGTATGTGTTTTTAAAAGAAATACAGTATAGTCTACATTGATCTAAATTATACATTTGTTGGGCCCCAAGTTGAATAGGCTTGCTCCAAAAATCATCTCCATAGGATGATCTAACCCTTTGATCTGTAGATCAGAATTATATGATGTGTCATCAGTTTACACCGGGCACTAAATGGGTATGGGTTCGATTCTGATGTCGAATGGAGATCTCAATTGAAAGATTGAGGTGCAAAATAAATGATTTGAAGACATCTTAAAGAAATTTTTTCATCACGCTTGATCGAAGGTCTAGAATCATGTGATGAGAGTGGGTCCAAAGGCAATGGGCTGGATCTGTGATCGCCAAAAATAATTATGGACCAGATCACCCTATGTGCGGTCGTGGTCCTATGCCTTACGTGATCATTTTCCATGCTCATCTTAAAGTATTTTTCCATTTCGAAATGCACATTCAATGTACACAATTCCTATAATGAACGGTAAAGATTGTCCGATCAGATCAGTTTTTGGGCCATAGCCGATCCTGGGTGGGGCCAATTGGATGAATAGTCTAGATCACCCTGCCAACACCGTAAACTCCTATTAATTCCATCACAAACAACAATTTAAAGTGCGCAGTTGTGCTAATGTTAGGTGAAGAAGGACATTTTAATCAATCAACCAAAACCGTTGCGTGATTAATTACTATTAAAGTTGTTTTAATCAAAATTTAATTAAAAAATTACAAAAGATCTTACTATTTTTTACAACCAAGCAGTATGAAAGAATATAACATAGATATAGGGAAATGATTAAAACATAGAACATAGAACTATAATATTCCTCTGACAACCCTTTAAATACTACACGACAAACATAGGAGCGCATGTCTGAAATTAGTTCCCTAGATATATGGAGTGTGTGGAGGGCGGCCTAAAATATGTGGGTGCCTTCTGCTGTGGCAACCTTTTTTATTCACCCCCCTTCTTCTTCCCTGGACCACCTCGCACTTTAGTATTGTGATTCCTCTTTTCACACTACAAGGGAGTGGAAAGGGAAAGTAAAGGGGACAAATATATCATTTTCCTTTTTTGCATTAGTAAAAATAAGTGGGCCTATATTGACCTCCAAAAGATGGTCGAAGAGAGGACTTAGTAGCAAAGCCATGATTATTAGAAACCAACCTCGAGTCCTCAACCACATGGTTAAAATAATGCCTTTCGGTCACATTTTAAGGGCCCACCGGATAAATAATCCACCAGAGATATCGAGATATGTAGCCGAATTTCACGATCCAATGGTTAAATATCTACCAAATTTTGTTATCCCATCTCTTCCCTTCCCACCCTACTTGCATGACCTAGAAATTGGCAAATGTAGGATATGAAAATGGGAGAATTCCGCTATCCCTGAATTCTCTAATATCAGTGCAGAACAGTCCCATTAGGGTTGTTCTCTAAATGGATAGAAATCGTTGGATAAAATCTCTTTGGATTGCCTACCGTGCTTGGATAATTTTATCTTGAATAAACCCTTAGCTTGTCTATATTGCTTGTATAATATACCCTACCCTACTCGTGTGGACCGTTCTTGAGGTGAATCGAATGCCTAATCCAAGGATAGAATAAATCCCGTGCGGTATGCCATCCCATTGGAGAACAAACCCATCGGGGACCCGCCGCGGATATAGAAATCCTTATATAAGTTGTTCTTGGGATTTGCTTAATTGCTTCCCTGCTCGGATAAGTTTATCTTATTGGTTGTTCATTTTTTTTGTGACATTTTATCAAAGATTACAGGTCAACGTGAGGATAGTGAGTCTATTCAAGGATAAGATAAAGACAAAGTTGCGACCCATAGTGAGCATCCCATTGGTGCAATTGGTGAGACCCATGCTGCATAGAAGTGTTGGTTGGTCCATTTCATATTCACAAATCCTATTTTGTCACATTCTCACCTAGACCAAATTTAGATCTTTGAACAAGGTACAACATAGTATAATACACACTCGTTGACTGGTTGTAGTGATCTCTCTCCCTGTCCCCCCCCCCCCCCCCCCCATGAACCTTCGGTGAGGCCCAACAAACTAAATTGTCTAGATCTCTGAACAAGGTAGGCCCCACCTATACTTATTCCAACAACTAGTAATCTCTCTTTGAACACAAATCCGCAGTGGGGCCGACAATGAATGGTTTAGATCTTTGAAGAAGGTGGCCACCAAAATCACTCGAGCTCACTTTGTTAGAAGATCCAACCCGTTCATTTGTTCCAACCCAATGTACATACACCTTGCAACCCGTTCATTTGTTCCCCCGTTAATTCCGCCCGTTTGCCAATTTTGCCCCTTATTCCATTCGTTTTTGTTTGTTGGAACAAATGCCGCGGCCAGAATTGGAGTCAAGTCCCGATTCCAATATTGGGTTAAAAACATCTAATGGAATGAAGTCTGCCGGTGACCTATCCATAGCAAGGCCTAGGAAATAAATGGTTCGGATCATTGAGATCTTTTGGAAGGCTCTTTACAATTACACATACAAATAGACACTCGTGTTTGGTATTTTGGACCGTTGATCTTGTGGGCCAACACAGCGTACTGCAAATCTCCGTTATAGGAAAGGAAATGATAAATTCGCACCCCCTGTAGGATAATTCGCACCCATTGTAACGTGAATTGTGGCAGACTTTAACACTTTTCGACGTCGGTCAAATCACGTTTCAAGCGGTGCGAATTATTCTGCATGGGGTGCGAATTTATTCTATATGTATGCATTCTCCTTAGTAGTATTTCCCGTAAAACAAAAGACAAAATTACTGAAACCCTTTTCCCCCTCGCCCTCCTCAAACGATCAGATCTCCGTTACAGAAACCCTAACCCTAACCCTAACCCTAGAAATCTCTCTTTCATATCGAATTACAGATCTCTGATTTCTCCCAAAACCTGTAAAAATGGTGTTAGCTCAACTAGGCGGGAGCATCTCCCGTGCTCTTCAGCAGATGAGCAACGCAACAATCATCGATGAGAAGGTTTTGAACGAATGCCTTAACGAGATCTCTCGAGCTCTCCTTCAATCCGATGTTCAATTCAAGATGGTCCGAGACATGCAGACCAACATAAAAAAGATCGTAAACCTTGATGATCTTGCCGCGGGCCACAACAAACGGAAGATCATACAACAGGTAATCAATTCATTTCCAAAACCGTAATTTTTTTTGCCTATCAAAATTAGATTTTTGCCAATTCATTTCGAAAACCCTAATTTTTTTGCCTTTCAAAATCAGATTTTTGACAGTTCGTTTCTGAAAACCTAATTTCCTTGCCTTTCAAAATCAGATTTTTTGCAATTCATTTCTGAAACCCTTTCAAACTCAGGTTTTTGACAATTCATTTCTGAAACCCTAATTTCCTTCCCTTTCAAAATCAGTTTTTTGACAATTCATTTCCGAAACCCTATTTTTCTTTGCCTTTCAAAATCAGATTTTTTATTCATTTGTCTGGTATCAATGTGTTCTTCCTTCTTTACATTTTTATGGAAATTGGTGGATGAGTCCGGGATGTAGGTTAAATTAGAAATTGAAGTGTTGATTTAAATTTCAAACAGTAAGAGAATTCTGCATTTTAGAGGCCATAATACTTTAAAGCAAAATTAAGTTGTGTAAAACATCATATTCCTTTTTATCCTGAATTGTATCTGCAAATGAAAAATAATAGGAACCTAACATGAGGGTAGATGAAAATTTACAAATCAAAGAAGAATTGTTGCAGTAGATGCGTTACCCAGAAGAGGTAGAGAATATTTGGGTCCAAAGATTGTGTGAGACCCGTATAAAGTAGTGCTGTCATGAGTAATTCACCTGCCTCACAAGTTCTTACATTAATGAGCTTGATATTGTGGAGGTTTCTGATACCAGGACCCTTAAACTGAAGATGGTTTTACTTAAGTTAACTAGATGAATACAACTTGTATCCTTGCCGGACAACAGAAATTTCAGAAGACGAATTGCATCTCTGTTTGTTTTTTCTTTGACAGAAAACAAATTGCCACTCTAGATAGGGCAGATTTTATTCATTAAAAAAAGAGAGCAGAATTTAATGAATTAAATCATAAATCTAATCCAAAATGGAAAAGAGATGTTGGTTTCCAATTCTTTGAAGATTACAATAATGTAGATCATTTTTAGTCATCCAAGATGATGTTTGGTGATAGTCATTATTGAGGAGGGTGTATCTTTTATGTTTCAAAATATGAAGTTAGCCATGTTTAGCATGACTTAAGTAGTATATAAACTAAAAAAGAAGAGCGTACCTGGTTAGATGACCAAAGGGCACTTTTTGGATAGTTAAGGATCTATGTCATTTTCAACACCATACAAAGCACACCTGCTGTTAACTAGTTTTTTGACTTTCAAGTTGATCACTTGATATGGCTCTATTTGCCCATTTAACAAGATGCAACTATATTAGAACAAGGGAAAGATATACATAAAAGGGCCATCCGGCCATGGTTGCCCACACAAGACGGGAATAAAAATGAGAATAAACTCAAAAAACATCCAAGTACGAAACAAAAAGGCTACAAAAGGGGCAATCCTTCACCAATAACCAACTTAGTCATATCGACACCCTCCCTAATAGCCATCCAGGTGAAGGGAAGGGCTTGAAGTGGGCAATGGTTGTTTTGGGGAAGTGGGGTGCACAAATTCTAGATCTTCTCTGGGACACTAGATTACCTCAATTAGAAGTTTCTATGTAGAAGAATCTCACTAGAAGACTCCATCGTGTTATTTGCCCATATTCTTGTATCCCTCAGCTAGAGGTTTCTATATATGAGAAACCTTATATATTGAAATGAAGAAAAACCATTCCCTCTTTTTTAGTTCTGAATTTTTGGTTGAGCGTGCATGATGATTTTCAACCATACAACATTAACATTCATCCAACGCCCTCTGCACATGAATAGATATCTTATGTTGAGAATAATTCAAGATAGCGTAGACTTTGAATTCACAATTCTCCCCATATTTTATTTTCTACATTCCTAAGTTTGGAATGAACATATTTTTTTTCAAAAATAAAATAAAAATTGTAACGGAAATATTAGATTGTCACTTGAACAAATCTCTCATCTGATGTCTTATGCTGTAAACAATGAAAGATAACTTACTTTGATTGTCACTTGAACAAATCTCTCATCTTATATCTTATGCTGTGAACAATGAAAGATAACTTACTTTGACAATTCTCCCATAGCATTTCCCACATTAGATTGCTCGCACCGAAGAACTAGGGAATCTCTGAGTAGTTTGGGTGCATAATGTAATTGGATTTTGGCTGCAATTTGCTCCCAAAATCCAATTAGATTGGACACCCAAAATATTTTGACAGGCCTAAACGTGATTTTTTAAATAATGTCGGTTCTTTGTTTTCAGGCAATATTCAATGAGCTCTGCAAAATTCTAGATCCTGGGAAGGCTCCATTCACGCCAAAGAAAGGGAAAACGACTGTAGTTATGTTTGTGGGTTTACAGGGTATGTTGGTTGTGAAGTTAAATGTTATCATCACTAGTGTGGGCTAACTTATTTTCACATTATTTCTATTATTTAGTTATGGGTTTAAATGGTTTAACTGTTGAATGTATACCTTAGTGTCTTAGTGATTATGTCCTTGTGCTTGCTGATATTTAATGTGTAAACCATAACGGTTTCATTTCATTAGCTAATTTCCTTTTGAAAAAGTAAATTTGTAATTTTTTCTGTACAGGTTCTGGGAAAACAACAACTTGCACGAAATATGCATATTATCATCAAAAGAAGGGGTGGAAGCCAGCTTTAGTCTGTGCAGATACGTTCCGAGCTGGTGCTTTTGACCAGTTGAAGCAGAATGCCACTAAAGCTAAGATTCCTTTCTATGGAAGGTATTACATCCATATCTTTTATTGGTTTTTTTTATCATGCTAGTATCTTAGAAGAAGCTTGATAGATGTTGATATCTTAACTGATGTTACTACTATTTATTCTGGTCATTGACTATTATCATGTATATCATAGTGGGAAACCTTACAATTTTCGCTGAGGGTTCCAAAGTTCTGACTTCTGATAGAGCTAGTAGTCATTGGTAGGATTTTCATTGCGGATCGTTATCCAGATTATGATGCTTATACATATAGAATCCATCATCGGGGTGTGCAGCAGAAGCAATTCCTGGCAGGTGGTTGGGTGGGGGCCCGTTGAATCAGTTACAATGCCAGCCACTTATTTATTTAGAGTTCCTAGAGGAGTTCGTTATGTGTATTATCCAACTAGGTTTTGACTTTTTTTGTGCTGAGGAATTCACTTCTTCATGTTGTGTTGTGATGGAAACTGCAGACACTTATTTGGCCCCTCCCTTGATTTCCTTGCAGGAAAGGAAAGCTGCTAGAAAACCTTTAATCGTCTTACCAGGCTCATATATGATGTTCACCATGGGAAAATTTATTGCACAATGTATAAATTGTGGGTTTACCATGGAAAATCCATACATAAAGTTTACCTTCAGTTTTCCATAATGTTTATGGCACACTAATTTGCAGCATGTTTCATTGTTGGGTTTATTTTTCTCAACCTATTTGAGTATCTATGCAATTGTTCTCATTAGATTCTGTGCTTTGGGATTTTCATGTGACCAATCATTTGCTTTGTGCTACAGCTACATGGAGTCGGATCCTGTAAAAATTGCGGTGGAAGGTGTAGAAAGGTTTAAGCAGGAAAATTGTGATCTTATAATTGTTGATACAAGTGGACGCCACAAGCAGGAAGCTGCTCTCTTTGAAGAAATGCGGCAAGTGTCCGAAGCAACGGTATCTAATACTATGCTCTAATTTCCATCGCGTATCATGTTTATCTGTTTATGTTGGTTCCAAAGTGCACTAACTTTCTTTTTCTTAATGTTCCAGAAACCCGATCTTGTTATATTTGTTATGGATAGTAGCATCGGCCAAGCTGCATTTGACCAGGCTCAAGCATTTAAACAAAGTGTTTCAGTCGGAGCTGTGATTGTTACAAAAATGGATGGTCATGCAAAAGGAGGTGGTGCACTTAGTGCGTAAGTGTTGATTTTTATATTCTTACACTTTTTCGCCATTATCTGTACAAATTCAATGCGTGGACGTAACTTTCCTTGTCACTGTTACTGAAATGCCACAATGCCTTAGTAAATGTATTGGGCTTTTTCATCAATGTTAAGCATCTTTCATTGGTTTAATTCATTTTGATGTGCATGAGAATGTCATTGTAGAGGGTTTATGTGTTTGTGTGTATGCCCACTTATTAACTTGGGCGGGTGGGAAACTTGTTTCAGAAACTTTTCCGAAACATGATAGTAAAAATTGGGGAAACGTTTCCGAAACGCATGGGAAACTTATGGGAACTCATGCTAAACCTTGAGAAAAACATGTGTGAAACTAATGAAAATCATTGGAAGAAACACACCAAAAAATTGTGGAGTAGATATTTAAGACGAAAACAATAGCATATATTTTAATAAAAAATAAAATGAGAAATATTCTTTCAGTATGTTAGAAGATCAGAAAATGGTGTTGCCGATAAGTTAGCCAGGGATGTGGTGGTTAAAGACTCCCAGGAAACGTTCGATTCTTTGCCCCTTTGAGGATTTTCCTTCGGCCTCTGTTTTGGGCCTCTTTCCCTTTTTCTTTTCCTTTTCTTTCTTCTTCCCTTTCCTTAGTATTGACCATCTCGGACGTCATCTTTTTTCAATTAATATAATTTGCTGCCATTAAAAAAAAAAAATGGAATTAACAAATTTGAAATTTACAAAACTGTATATTATGTGTTTTCATGTGTGTTTCTCTATCTTTTCTGAAATGTTTCACAATGCGTCTCTCATGCGATTTTCTAACATTTTCCCGTTTCTCTTTTCCCCTCTATTTTTTTTTGCGTTTTCCGTTTTCATTTCACGTTTCGCTTCCTGAATTCGTTTCCCACCCTGGTAACTATGCTTTTAAGCACCTACACGCACAATGTAAACAAAATCTGGTATGATCTTTTTGTTGGATAGAACTACAATTATTGGATTTTTATTTTTTTTTTGTTGGTAAATCGCCACATCGTCTTCCCATCATAGTATAATAATTTTGTATTGAGGTCCATTTATTTTGTTGATGAAAGCTCTCCAATCTGTGTCTCTACTAAGGTCCTTGTTTTTGGATTTACAATTTTTTGAAGGGAAATGATAAATGCGCCCCTTTTCATCACATGGGACAACCAACTGCAGTGTACGTGGCAATCAAATCCTTTGAATCCTTCTGACGTGAAGTACAACAGCCCCTCTGCAGTCATTGATACAATGCTGCTGGGTGTTCCAAGCGATGAAAAGAGGCGCATTTATCATTTCCCTTTTTTGAATGGCGCATTTGCAATATTTATCTATTGTCATATTGTCACTGACCCTACGTGCATCATCAGTCATATAAAATACCCCTACCCCTACTAAAGTAGAAAATTCTAGTACAAAATTTAACAAATTATTATACAAAATAGGATCGTTATAAAGTTATTTAAATAATTTTGTACTAGAATTTTCTACTTTAGTAGGGCTAGGGGTAGGGGTAGGGTTCTAAACAGTGTGCATATTGTAGTTAGAACCCTAAGCCCCCTTTTTTGTCAGTTTTTTAGTGGCATAGTTTAAATTACTGATCAACTTTATGTATTCAGAGTTGCTGCCACGAAGAGTCCTGTCATTTTCATTGGAACTGGAGAACACATGGATGAGTTTGAAGTTTTTGATGTTAAGCCCTTTGTCAGCCGTCTTTTAGGTGAACTGTAACTCGCTTTGCTTTTTATTATACTGGTTTTTTATTAGTTTGTTACCTTTTAGCGTAGTTCTGAATACTTTCAAAAGATTTCTGTTGTGTTATTTCAAGTATTTTCTTTTCATGTTTTATTTGAAATAGGCATGGGTGACTGGTCCGGATTTATGGACAAAATTCATGAAGTTGTGCCTATGGATCAACAACCAGAACTTCTACAAAAACTTTCTGAAGGGAATTTCACCCTACGTATAATGTATGAACAATTCCAGAACATACTCAAAATGGGTCCTATTGGCCAGGTAAAGTTCGTTATTTTGATCCTTTTGATGTTTCTATTTTTTCTTCATCCTTGCTCCATACTCCAAATGAGTTGCCAGCTTCCTCTTTTCCTTGCAATATTTGAATTTCTTGCGTATTTTGATTCAGTTACTCAAGAAACCGATATGACTTGGACGTTTAGTCCTTGTTGCTCGCCATATTGGTGGAGATCTAACATTTTTGTCCGACACGACACGATACAATACCAATACTCATACCGAATACTCCATTGATACCTTTATTTGTACAAATAGATATCATGTTTCAAAAAATATGTCACTAAAGAAACTGATATGACTTGGATGTGTAGTCCTTGTTGCTCACCATAGCGGTTGTTCGGTTTTGGTGAGGTTTTAAACTATGGTGCCCGATACTTGTGGAGATCCTACATTTTTCTCCGACACTATATGATACCAATACTCATACTGAGTACTCCATTGATACTTTTATTGGTCAAAATAACTATCATATTTTTGCATACACGCTTGAAAAATATGTCACTCTCTTTGAATTAACTATCATGCTTATCATAGCGGATACTCCATTGATACTTATATTGTTCAAAATAACTATCATGTTTCCAAATATCACTCTCTTCGAATTAACTAGTATGTTTTTTTCTTGTTCCTATTGCATAATTGCAAGTCTAGGTTTATTATTCATTTCAGCTTCTAAGTTAAATTCTTAGTTTTATGATATTTTATTTCTACATATCTTATGTCTATCTCATGGTATGGGATACCCGTGTCCATATTTGTGCCATATTCTGCTAATTCATATCTTTGCTATTTAAAATCTGTCATAGGTTGTGAAGTTGTTCTCCATTAATGCTATCGAATTTCTTACTATTAAAAAGAAAAGCGAGAAAATGGCACAAATAAATTATCAAGTAATTTTTTGATTTAATAAGATTTTTTTGGAATAACTCAGAATTTATTTTAATAAAAAGGTATACAAATGGGTGAAAAGAAGAAACCCATCTCACTTATTTAAGGGTCCCACAAGCAAACTTCCTTCAAAATTCTATATTTTGTTACATAGTGTCTACATGATATCTGGGAGCTGGTACTTTAGGAAAAACAACATGTGTATTATTTAGTGCCGTATGGTGATGCATTGGTGTAGGTTCATCTGTCATGCTAAGAATAGCTAGGACTTCCAGAAGATATGGCATTCATTTGGTGAGAAATAAGTAGGAATTTTGAAAATTCCAGTGGCTGAACCTGAATCAATTTTTTTATTCAATTATAGATTTATATTATTTTATATATTAATATGTAAATTAAGAAGGGGAATTTAAAAAAAATTATAATTCCATTCAGCAGACGAATATTATAAGAAAAGGAATCAGCAGAACAGAATTGGGCGATTGGAATGCAGAAAGTTCTCTTATTATTGTTTCAAGCATATAATTCATGGGGAGATAAAGAAATAGATCACATTGATATTTTTGCTTCAACATGCTATTGTACAATTTAAGATGCTCTTGTGGTTGAATTGATTGACACAGACTATAATTGCTCCCTTGTTTTTGTGGTAACATTAAGTTACTTGATTGCTTCTTGTTCTTTCAATGCTCAGAATTTTGTTGATTGTGCCAATAGTTTTACTATTTGAGCTGAAATGTGGGTCCCTTTGTGGCCTTGGCTGTGTGCGCGTTTGTGTGTGTGTGTGTTTTGTTGCATCGAACTTTGGTCTTAATAACGACTTAATCTACTGTCCTTTCGTACTTGAATTGCCTCTATTAGTTTTTCTTTGTGTTGTTCAAACCTTTAATGGAATTGATGAGTATCTCCATGCATGCATCATTTTCTTATACCCCCTACATGTTATGTTCTTTCTATTGATTTTCAATAGTGAGGGGTGCATTTAACTTTCTAAATACATTATGAATGTTTGTTGCTTTGTAGGTCTTCTCTATGCTACCTGGATTTAGTTCAGAACTAATGCCAAAGGGCAGTGAAAAGGAAAGTCAAGCAAGGATCAAGCGTTTCATGACTATGATGGATTCTATGACAAATGCAGGTATTGGTAGTTAACAATATGTGGTTTTTGTCCGTATTATTCCATTTGTTATGTTTTTTCAAGCCTCTTAAGAGGCATTGCTTGGGGCTGTTTATAACTTTATATCCATCGACAGATACATTATCTTTGAAATTCTTTTATCTTTCATATAAAGCTGCTAGGAAGATGTGCCTTGCCTGGGTCAACAATTATTATGTCTAATAGATGGCACATAGAGGAACCTAAAGATGGGCCTCTAATACAACAGTAAGGCATGCCTTCCCTACTATTATTTGTAGAGAGAGTTGTGGTTGCATATCCCCCATGTTGAGTAATGAAGAAAACCTTCTGTTTGTAGTCTTTCTTGTTTGGGTAGATGATCACTGTGAGCTTTAGGGTTTGGGGAATGCACTAAATGGATTGAAGGAGGGAAAACCCACTTGTAGAAACTGAGTGCTGAGTCGATACACTTGATATCATCATATAATTGGTTTGGTCTGCCTTAGGAGAGGTTGCAAGAGTAGAAAAACAAGAAACATGATGTCGGTCCGGAAACCAAAGTATCTGAATGTTACAAAAACTGTGTTTCCATTCTCAGCCCAGTGATTCTTTGCCAGTATACTATCAAGTTTGCGAAATAAATTAACTTTTTCACTTTACTACTTCATGTTGACATTTGAATTTAGAAGAGAACTTCCTACATCATTCAAAGGTGCTTCTTATCTGACTGTTTTTCCAAAACTGTAGAGTTGGATAGCTCGAACCCAAAGCTTTTCAACGAATCCCGGATTGTGCGGATAGCAAGAGGATCGGGTCGTCCCGTCAGAGAAGTGATGGATATGTTGGAGGAGTATAAGCGCCTTGCCAAGATCTGGAGCAAGATGAAGGGGCTCAAGATTCCAAAGAAGGGTGAAATGAGCGCATTGTCACGAAATATGAATGCACAACACATGAGTAAAGTCCTTCCTCCACAGATGCTGAAGCAAATCGGCGGCATGGGCGGTCTACAAAACTTGATGAAACAAATGGGTTCAAAGGATATGGCTGGGATGTTTGGAGGGGACAGATAGTATTCAGTCTTAGCCGCACAGTCAGTTTCCGATCCATTCGAATCTGACAAGCATAATCTTTGTGTTGAGTCATTAAAATCATACAGGAGGTAAGTGATTGTGTCTGAAATGTTCCTTAATTGTAATCTCATTGCTTGTTATCAGAATGCCCATGCAGCTTTTTTTTAAACTGTATTATCACCTCCTATAATCTTCAGTATAAATATCACCATTTTTAGCATTTTTACTACTAAAGCATCTGTCATTATATATTTACTGTGAAATCCATGGAACAAGTTTGGTGAGTACAGACATTGGGGAACTATGTATGGTGATCGGGACCGTTGGTTTGGTGGGCCACTATCTGATCATGTTACTGAAATCTGATGGCCCCTCATTTATTGTGGAATTGTTGTGCTTTATCCTTACCGTCAGATGGTGTTAATCAATGATACATTATTCTCATCTCTATTGCATTGGGGAAAACGATATGAAGGCACACCTGTTTTAGGAATGCTCGAAACAGCGATCCTAATGTTGCCACGTGTACCAAAGTGGTATGCTTGCTATTTGTGAGAAAAAGTAAAGGATATTTTTTAGTAAGGGATTTGCTAGCGTACGTCGCAGAATTCATTTCGCTGAGCGTCTGCTGCATGAGAGCAGCCGCATAGGCTCAGATTTTGTCATATTCATTTAATTCATCCGAGGTCGCTGCTGTCTCATGCAACAGACACTCTGCAAAATGCCTTGTGCGATGGACGCTAGCAAATCCCTTTTTAATAATCGGTGCAATATAAGAGGGCTGTTTGGCACAGAACTGACACAGGTGTGTCTAAAATGGAATGACAAGGGGAAACTAATGGCATGTTTGGTCACCAAGAAAACAATATTCCATGAAACATTTGTGGGGCTACTTGTGAGAGATGGGCAGGGGAGGGAGAGACTTGAGTAGGTGAGGGTTAGCCGAGCATGAATTCCTAATAATCTAAACCGGCATTTTTTGTGCTATCTCCACTCCCGCCAGCTTACTTCTCTCCCACTCCATCCTTCTCTGCCCCTCACACCATTGGGCCAAAATGACTAATTCATTTGAATAATTTCTTCATGGTTGCCAAACATGGGATATGGTTATGTCTGGCAATAATTAAAAAAATTTCATGGAATATTTGTGGGCACAATTATGAGAGAAGTCGAGAAAGCAGGAGAGCGATGGTTTTGAGAGGGCAAAAAAAAAAATAAAAAAAAAATAGGGCTGGTTGCTGCGGAGGATCGCCACGTGAATCATGGCCATTGATCTAGTGTGGGTCCTTCATTATTGGCCCCACTATAATTGGATGATCCTACAAGACTAAAAAAATACCATTCCTTCTTCTGCAGGAGAGGGTTGTCGGATAAAACAAACCAAATGCTAAACTGAAGGTTGCCCTAGTAAAAAAAAAACCAGCATTGGATCCATGTTACTAAAGTGCATTGATTGTTTCTTTACATTTACATTTTTTTCAGTACCATTCTAAATTCACTTTTTGATTATTGGATCCATTGGGGCGTCCTTGCGTGTGGTTTTTCCAAGGGTACCCTTCACTTTAACATTCCCCATCTCCACAATGTGGCACCTCCGCTACATCATAAGAGTCTGTTACTGTCCTAAGTGGGGCCTGCCTAGGTATGGGACTTGGTGGGACCTATCATGGTATGGGACAGATTTAAAGGGAATAGCCTAATGCATTCCTGAGGGTGTCAATTTTGGCTCGGGCTCGGAAGCTCGCTCGACCTCGGCTCGAATCCTTAACGAGCCGAGCCGAGCCGGCTCCCCAGGCTCGTTAAGCTTAACGAGCCGAGCCCGATTTAGGCCAGGCTCGGCTCGTTAAGAATTTAATATATATATATATACATTAAAAGGGTTGTCCAGGGAGTGAAAGGCGGGGGCAAAATATGTCACTTTATTTTTGGAACCCCATTTGTTACTAGGACCACCACCTATAGTGTAAAAAAAGTAGTCAAATTACACTAGTAGGGCTGTCCAGGGAAGATGAGGGGTGTGAACATAATATAACCCGAGCTCGGTAAGGCTTGCGAGCCTGGCCGAGCCTGACCGAGCAGAGCCGAGCCGAGCTTTTGAGCTTAACGAGCCGAGCCGAGCCTGGCCAAGCTCGGCTCGGCTCGTTTACACCCCTTTCCATCAATTCTGGAGCTTTTGGCTCATAGATTAGGTACCTAACAGGTCCCACCTTTGATTGATCTTCATCATTCGTTTGATATCCCTTGCTTTGGAAAAGAGTCTCTGAAAACATTCCTCCAAGGCTCCAACTAGCAAAGGGGCCGTATCTACGAAAAAGAAAGGGGGTGTAAATATCACTTTCCTTGTTGTTCTCACATTCCCGATTCGCTCTCTTAATTTTTTTGGGTGGTCACCAAGTAACTCAGAGAGAGAGGTCTGAATTGATGGGTGAGAACGTTTGAGTTCAGACCATCTTTTTTTTTTTTCTATCCATCAATGGCTGATGTTATTAGATTATTCCACACCTTTCCTCCACCCCTCATTTTTCCCCTTCAATCATCTTCTACCCAATTAGCAGTCCTTCCCAAGCAGAACCCAAATAGGAGAATTTGTTCGGTTGCAGAGGCCCTTGGTTTAAACCAGAGGAAAAGATTTTCTTCTTTTAAGGTATGTTCTATTGGGAAGCTCCGATTTCTGCAGTGTATGTGTGTTTTTTTGTGCAATTCAAGGAGGATCATGAACACCCATATCTTTAAATAGTCTGTTTTGCATTTTATTTTATTTTCTGTTGAAATTCTGTCTCTTATTGTTTGATTTCTGATGTGGGTTCTTCAAATTAAGTGAGTAGTGCCATTTAATAGTTTTATCTTAATGTATCTATTGCCTTAATTTATATAAGTGGGGAATAAAATCAGATCTCAATCAAATCTGTCATAGAAATCAGATCTTAAAATAATAATAAAAACTAACCATGGCTATGGTTTTAAATTTTCACCGAAACCGACACAAAACAACCGAAATGTTTTCGTTTCCATCTCCATCGAAACCGAAACCAAAACCAAAACGACTGAAATGCATAAACCAAAGTCGTAAGTGTAATAGGGGTATACTATATTAGTATGTGTTATATAATTATATTTATATGAATTGCATGCGACATGTGGTGTATGTATTACATTTATATGAATTACATGTGAATTTGGTATGTATTAAATTATCAGACATACGTGACCATGCATGACACATACGTGACCATGCATGACACTAGGTGTTCGACATTTTTTAAACCATTATGGATGATTGTCTTGCTTATGTGATGATTTTAAGTGTGTAGTTGTGCTTATTCAAGCATTTCTTGAAGTCTCATCTGTAAATTCTATCATTTGCATATGTTTCCATTTGTTTATGTGATTTTACAGGATTTCCGCTGAAATTTCCAATCGAAACCGAAACATTTCCGTTTCCGTGGCGATTGAAACCATAACCGAAACCGAAATTTAAAACCTTGACTATGGCCTAAATAATGTCCAAGGGAGGTAAGGGAAATATAGGTAGATAACAGGATCAAGGTGGGGAAATAATGGTGACAAAGGTTAGGGAATGATGATAGAAAAGGGTCTAAATATGAAGGCAAGGTCAAGGGCTATGTAGGAAGAAAGAAAGGGGAAGGTTCAGAGGTGAAAATTTGGGGATGGGCTGTAGGAAAGTAAAGGGGATGGGATCCGTACCTGGGATAGCATGTCGTGCCTCATGCCTTAGTCGTCTTGTTGGAGTTGGTCTCTGAGGGAGGGAGGGAAAAGAAATAGGGGAGATTGGAGAGAAAAGATGGTGCAGCTGTGAAGGGCTCAAAGCTGTGGGCTTTAGGAGAGAAATATGAGGAAAGAAGGGGGAAGAGGTGGATGGCTATGATGGAGATCATAGCCGTGGCTCGTGGGGCGTAGGGAAAAGAAAGAGGGTATGAGAGGGAGGTGATGGCCACAACTGAGAGAGGGAGAGAGAGAGAGAGGTGGAAATAAAAAAGGGAGGAGAGAGGGGAGGTGGCGGCTGCACAATCTTACCGTGACGGGGAGAGAAGGAAAAGAAGGAAGGAGTGAGAGAGTAGGGAGGTGCCCTAAAGTGGGTGGGTTTTTTTTGTGTGTGTGTGTGGGGGGGGGGGGTTGTTCTCTGGTCGATATTCCAAATCTGGGTGGGATGGGGAGTTGCCTTACTGTTGTCTTCAATGTTGTCTTGAAATGGTATTATAGTATGCTAGCTATAGCTTGTATACAATTTTAACCTCAAGTTTCATAATCTATTCTTGTTTTTTCTATCATTATCAGCTGATCTATCTGTAAGTAGTCTAGGGAAACCAAATGAAGTTGTTCATATGCTTAACACCTGCCTATCTGTTATTGAAATGGTATGTTAGCTATAGCTGCTATACAATTTTAACTTTAAGTTTCATAATCTTTGCCGAAAGTTCCATTCGTGGATTTTTTTTTCTGTAATTATAGAAAATTTGCTAATAGAGTGTTTCTTATGGCTTCTAGTTTTTGCATGTTGGACTTCTCATTTTAGGTACATTCAACTGTTGCGGAAAATGATGAAGGGCCAAAATGGTGGGAAAGAAATGCAGCCCCAAATATGATAGACATTCATTCTACACAAGACTTTTTAAATGGATTACGTCAAGCTGAAGATAAACTAGTTATTGTCGAATTTTATGGCACTTGGTGTGGCTCTTGTAGGGCATTGTTTCCAAAGGTGACTTTTCTTTGATTCTTGGCTTCTATTATTTAGTTTCTTAATCACTCATCTTTGTTTAATTGATATTCTAAAAATTATTTTCATTCTTTATTTCTTAAACACATTCTGTTTTTGAAATAATTGGGATTTATATCTACACATGTACACTTTTATTTGTCAAAAATGCAACACAGTAATGCATATAACTGCTTTTATTTGGAAGTACATGTTGTATATGAGAGCTTAAAATGTCATATTTGTCAATTTTTTGAGCAATAAAACCACTTGCATCATTAAAAGTTAACGAAAAAGACCTGTGCAGAATCCATATGCCTCATCAAATTTTGAAATGCTCAAAAGAACAGAACAGGTGTGCCTTAAATTCTGCCTTGTTCCTCTTATAGGATGCGGTGGAAAAGACACAAAGATGTCACAATTTACAAGCGGAAAAAAGCAAAAAATCTTTTTGGAAAGAGAAAAATTATTTGATAAGAATTTAATAAATGCAATTAGTATACATCGACAAAAGTAAAAAGGTGAGAACAGGAAAGAACTTTCAGTGGAACCGTTGTCGTTATTATGGACAACACCATCATAATTTGTATGTGTCATGAGGCATGCCATGGCTCACTGATATGCATATTCATGTTGGCACAAAAGAAAACTAAGAAGTGGCCATGTATTGGTGTGTCGATATTTTTAGTGTGAAATAACTTTTTATTGATCTTTCAGCTCTGCAGGACCGCCGAAGAACACCCCAACATTATTATCTTGAAAGTAAACTTTGATGAGAATAAGCCAATGTGCAAACGTTTGAATGTTAGGGTGCTTCCTTATTTTCATTTCTATCGTGGTGCGGATGGACGATTGGAGTCCTTCTCATGTTCACTTGCAAAGGTCGGTAATTTTGTTTATAACCTCCTTTCTCTGGAATAGGATAAAATATATGTGCTTAATTTCTCTCAACATTATTGATGGACAAAATGCTGGTTGATTGTCATGATTGACCAACCTATATGAAAACTTGCTTCATCATATTGTTATTTACATTTTCTATCACTAATATTGTGATGCTGTTCCCATACTCCACCTCCTTCTATGCTTTAGGATCAAATACTCCAATTCATACCAATTGTGATTCAATTTTATTTCTTTTGAATTACAATTGATTCGCATATAGTAACTTGAAAGAAGAATGGCCGCCACATGCCACCAGGATGAGATTCCATATAGAAAAACTGTGTATCTCTTCACGGTTTGTGCAGAACATGAATGTGTTTATCAAAGTCAATGGTCATTAAGCAGGTCACTGCAACAGCAAAACAAAAAAATGAAATTTACGAAATGAATGTCATTAGGACCAAATTAAATGAAATTAATTGACGAGCCATTAATTTCTTGGAATAATTAATTGCCCGGAATACCCAACAAAATGGTTGAAAAATCTGTTTCAGGGAGACCAACATGCAGTGGCACTTTGGAATGCCATTTGTTCATTTGCAATTTTTGAGTGACATTTTTTACTCTTCATTTTTACGAGCAGTAGTTTAAATTTCTTGATGAGTTAGAGAATTCTGTTTTTCAGTTCTTTTGCAAGTTTCCAGAGCTTGATTGCGAATGAAGCTTAAGGGGGACCTTTTTCTCCTAGAAAAACTAAATCATGTAGCTTCTGTTGCTTTTGAGAAGCCATCTCGTAGCATATAGACTTCCCCAAAAATCTTCCAGTTTCTAGCCACAAAATTCATGAAAATAAAACCCTCCATGTCTGGCAATAACAAAGTGCAAAAACAAAATATCTCCAAAAGCCTTGAGTGAAATAATTCCAGGAAATTTACAGATACCAACTAGGAGTTTGAAATAACTTCAAATGGAGGAAAAGAATTTGAAGAAATCTCAGCTCATTCTATGTTCTAGTAGATGGGTGGGTCCTAGGTTTCGGCCATTGGGTGTGGGTTGCATGCCACCTTCCTTATGTTCTGGAATCTAGCAACTTGATGAATACCATATATTTTCTTTTTCTTGTGTGAATTTATATTGGCAAAGTTGGGATGATTATGCTGAGCTGATTAAGCTGAGCTTAATCATAGCCTTGTGTAACAAAAATTGAAACCTTGCATTCTCTTTTCTGTTTTATGTGCTTATGTTCTGTCAGTGATGGCTATTTCATTGACCATGTTCTCAAACATCCTGCAGTTTCAGAAGATTAAGGATGCTATTGCAACACATAACACTGCTCGTTGTAGCATTGGTCCCCCATTGGGCGTTGGAGAGATTAACCTTCTTGATACCACCCTTAATCTAACGGACAAGCCTGCAGAAGCCAGTTCGAGATAATCCCATCTATTCACTTTCTATTCTACACTGGCTATTGAAGCAGTTCTTTGTTCGTGCTTTCTGCTCTTTATTGTACATGTCTGATTATATTCTAAATGAATTTAGCAAGTTGTTGCAGCATTCTTATCATTCCGCCTGTTGCAACAGCTTCAGAACTGTAAGAAGAGAAATTTGAGGGTATGGAAATGTTACTTGGTTCTATTATTCAATCATGTTTTAATATGCAAAGCTTCTGAATGGAAGTAATCAATTTCTTATTGTGGGTGTGTTTGAGAAGCATTGAGATTATGGTATTTAAAGTGTATCTTTATTTTTTAAACCAGCAGGGAAAATCTTATTTAAACAGCAAAAAGCAAAACAGACAAGATTACAGAGGAGGCGGAGATTGCCCCACATAACCCTAGTCACTCCACGCTTAACAAGACGATCAGTAAGGGTGTCAATTTTGGCTCGGGCTCGGAAGCTTGCTCGAGCTCGGCTCGAATCCTTAACGAGCCGAGCCGAGCCGGCTCGCCAGGCTCGTTACGGCTCATTAAGAATTTAATATATTTAAAAATATATATTATATATTAATATATACACTAAAAGGGTTGTCCAGGGAGTGAAAGGGGAGGCAAAATATGTCACTTCATTTTAGGAACCCCATTTGTTACTTGGACCACCCCCCATAGTGTTAAAAAAGTAGTCAAATTACACTATATAGGGCTGTCCAGGGAAGATGAGGGTGTGAACTTAATATAACCCAAGCTCGGTAAGGCTCGTGATCCTGGCCGAGCTGAGCCGAGCCCGAGCTTGGTTCGAGCCCGAGCCGAGCCTGAGCTGAGCTTTTGAGCTTAGCTTTTGAGCTTAATGAGCCGAGCCGAGCCTAGCCTGGCCAAGCTCGGCTCGGCTCGTTTACACCCCTAGGTGTCGATGAGTGACTTCTTTTGCACTCCCAGGAAACAGATCTAGAAAGGAAAGAATCTTCTTAATGTGCTGAATACTATGAGGAATGCTAGACTCACACGGTAAAGGGTGCCCCCATTGGTCAAATTCCATTTAAGACAGTTGTGATCGTAATTTCCTGTGCCATCATAAATGGAATTTGACCAATGGGAGCGCCCTTTACAAACCCCCCCCCTCTTTTTAAAGGGCGCCTGTGACTGTGAGTCTAGCAGCATTCCTCAAAGACTATAATCTATGCTTTTTTATCAGAATCATAAGGATTACAAAAACCAAAGAGGGTTTATGGGCTCAATCTGATCTTCTTGCTGTTCTGGATTCTCAACTCTTTATCCTTGTCTCTTACTATGTGGTAGCGATGAGAGAAACTGAGCCTGTGAACCTTATTAAGAGCCAACTCCGCCAACTCCCCAATGGACAATGGTAAAGGTATAGACACCGTTACAATCAGGCATGACAATCAATTAGGCAGTAATTAATTGCTTTCTATCTACAACTATAAATTCCATGGAATACTCGTTTACCCAGGGCACCTAGGAGGGCCTGTGAGAGATTTGAGAGGGGGATGCGTGAGGAGAGCATGAGATGGTGCAGATACCTTAATCAAATCAATCCATTAGATCCATATCCTAAGGTCCGAAATTATTTCGGATCGGGATCCCAATGGAGTGCCCTAGATCTGAATGTGCAAAAATGCCTGCATTTTTTCGTTTATTATGTATATTCAAGAGGGTATTTTCCTAACATTTAAACCGTTTCAACACCTTCAAAATCCAATCAAAGAATTTTCTATACTTAGCATGAATTGTTGACATAAGTTTCACCACTTCAATACAGAGAAGCAAAAGGAAACACAAGAACAAGTAATACAAATGTCATTAGTTGCAAAAAACTGCCATATGGGTGCCCTGATACACAGTCCTCATTCATCAAAACATATTGTCCGGACTGGACTATCCTACCATTATAAAGAGAAGAAATCTTTCAAACCCTAGATATTGATGGTGGCTTCCCACAGCCGAAGAAGTCCATTACGGCCACCACTGCATATCCTTTTCCTGTCAAGGTCGGAAGCAACGCAGCGCACCTGAATTGCACCAAAAAACAAGGGAAGAAATGTAAACAAACTGAACAATTAACAATAGCCAGACATACATACACCAAAACCAACCAGTAGAATTTCCTGCAAACAACTCCTCATCAAATATCAATGTTAGGCACCACATTTCCATATGTTTTATCATATTCATACAAATCAAAACGCTTAGGAAAAGGCCCCTTTTGGGCACCTAGGCCATGGGCCACAGAACAAGACTTCAAAAAAAAACATATCTTTTAGTGATGTACAAGGGCATATATACTACTTTTGCATATTTATCATTTCTAAAACCATGCAAGCACAAACACAGAGATATGTAGTCACTGATACTGTTCATTTTGACACAATCAAGGGTTGCAGGGATTTCTTAATTGTTTGACAAGTGGCGCATTTTCTCTGGAAGGACCTGCTTGATCTCCTCCAACCCAGATAACAATTTTCAACTGAAGGGCAAACCAATTCAGTGATACCAGTTGGTCTACTGAAGTTACCTTAGTTCTAAACAAGGAATGTTTGATGCTTTCACCAGAGAAATGATGCAATGACCTCCTAGTACCAGTTGGTCTACTGAAGTTACCTTAGTTCTAAACAAGGAATGTTTGATGCTTTCACCAGAGAAATGATGCAATGACCTCCTAGTACTCTGCACCCATTTAATCATATGTTCTTTCTTGCAGGTATAGGCAAGATTTTCATTAGATTTATGCTAGTCTATGCAGGCAAGAGTTTTCATTGGGTTTATCTGAATCTATCCAGACAAGATTTTTTATTAGCTTTGTCACTTTTATAAATCTACAACCATAAATGGAGAGAGAAGTAATAAGAGAAGAAAGGATGGAGGACAAAGGGAAGAGAAGAAAGGGGTAGAGAAGATAGAAGAAAAAAAATTGTGGGAAAGTTAGGCCCCTCTCCACAATCTGAAACCTTTATAATAACCACTTAAACATATTACAATAATGCCCTAAGGCATCCAAAGTGGGCCTTCATTTACGTATAAAAGAACACTTAAGCAACGAGTGTTTGGCCCTATCAACTTCTTTCTGACCCCTAATGATCCACGGTATGACTACCATGAACTGGCTGTAAACTCTAACGGTAAAGGAGAAATGAGGACGTGTAATTTGGTTTTTCTTGTCTAAATCTTGATCTAATAGTGGAGTTTGAGGAAAATGATTTGAGGAAGGGAATGAAATTCAAATTTTATTGTTAGAAAGTGTATGTTAAGATGAAAGAAGGCAGAAACAGTAAATAAGATGCATACCAATAGAGCATGGACTTAAATATTAAAAATTTAGGAGAAAAAGATACATACCATAGCTACTGTTCTTTGTGGAGTTCGATACAGTTGCCATCCACCCATCTTTGATCCTGTGGTAGAGAGACTGCCAAGTCTTTCCTGAGGCCGATGGAAGAGGGACATGGAATTATCTGCGGCTCCAATTCCAAGCCAATGTTCTCCAGCATTGATGGATAAAATTGAAGCTGAATGAACAGTTACATTCTTCACACATCGTATGCCTCCTGCATAGTGAAAACAAAAGAGGATTATGGTGCTCGGAAGGGGTCATGACTTCTTATCATCATAACACATTTGATGCCGATACAGGTGTAAAGAAAAACTATAGTAACAAGTATATAATCTTTGGTTATAGCTGCAAATTAGATTACATGGAGAAATATGAAATGTAAAGTTGCACGAAATAACCTTTTCATAAATTTTCTTGCAATATCGGTTAAGAGTTTTCCCTTAACCAAAATGTTTAGTAGTTATGTAACACTCAAGTTGCACGAAATAACCTTTTGTTTCAAAACCACATTAGTCAAAACCACATATTACAATGACCTGCATATCCTGGTAATAAAATTCTAACCTACCCTTAAATGAAGGGCAGTAGCGTACACAAAACATATCTATAACACTCAGGACAAGAGAAAGTCAAGTGAAATTTAATAGTTGTATAATAAAGCAAAAGTATTTCTCACCCTCTTCATTTCCCCAAAATCGAAGCAGTCCATCAGCTGAACCTGAAAAGAACACACAGGCGACTATCAGAAAGCCTACTTTTAAATATTCAATTAATCTTTTGCCTAAATTTAATTATATAGTATTAAGCAAAACAAATAAAAGAATGTGCCCATGTTGTGGATGGAAAACGATCTTCTTACAACTTGATGGGAGAGATTAGTACGAACCGGTAATTACTCCTCTATCTGATGTTGAGTACTCCACACATAAAATTGGGCCAGCATGGCATGCTAGAACGGCATCACATGTCCCTCGAGAAACAGACCACATTCTAGCTGTCCAATCATCACTACCTGTAACTAAAGTGTCTCCGACCATCCTTATTGACCTTCATGATTAACAGAGAGTGTAAGTCTGGGTATCAGCAAATAAATAAATATAAAAATTGTTGGGAAAGTTGCCTTATTTCCCGTCGCTGGTGGTGGGAAGGCAGAAGCCAAAATAGGCCAGGAGTAAGTATAAAAACGTCCCAAAAGCCATAGTGAAAGTGTGGCAGCTTTCGGCTTCGTTGAGGCGTGAAAACGAGAAAGGAGAGAGGAGAGAGAAACAGGGGAAGAGAGAGGGAAGGAGAAAGTGTGTTACTTCTTTGGGTTTCTTCCTGGGTTCCTCTTTGGTTTTCTTCTCAGGTTGTCTCTTGGTAAGGGGTTTTCTCTTGAGTTACTCTCTTGTACAGTCTTGGGTTGAGAAGCAAGGAAAGGGTTGCGGGTTTGTGGGTTTGTTTTAATCCATTGTAATTCTTGTATATTGTTTTCTCAGAGTGGAAGATCGTGTCCTCGCCCGTGGATGTAGGCTTGGCCAAACCACATAAATTTCGGTGTTCATCTTGTGGTTTACTTCTAATTTTACTTTTCCATTAATTTGTGCACGATCCGATTGTATTTGCCAGGCGGATTTTCTCAACAAAAATAATAAAGAGTGAAATAGTATACCCAATCTTTCGAGCATACCTAATCCATTTTGTGTGCCCTGAAAGCTTGTGCATCTGCCTACCAGCACGAATATCCCAAATATATGCAATCCTGAAAATGAAAATATTTGTAACTTTTAGGGTTATTGCTATCAAAATCAACATTTAAAGAATTGATATTTCAAATAATAATTAACAGCAACACCCATTTGTATGAGCTTCCATTTACATACGCATCTCTTCCAGCAGCCGCCAAGATTCCTGTGGAGTCATCATATTCCATACACAAAACTGCACTTGAGCAACGGCCAACAGTGGCAACACAAGTATCAGTTCTCACATCCCACATCTTTACGCTACCATCATGAGAAGAAGTGAGAACACGCTCTCCGGATAGCATCCGAACAGAGCTGACCTGCAGAGAAATCAATCACTAAATTCACATATCTCAAAAGGATCAGATATTTACAGAAATTGTTACTGCAAACACATCAACCAAGGTTAGGGAAGGGTGGAGTGGAACCAAAAAATTGGCGACCTGTGGTGCTCCCAAATTTTGGATTGAAAGAGACTTGATATCATAAGATGGCTTAAGAAAAAACATTTATCCTCCTTAACATCCTAAGAGAAAATTTTGGGAATTGAAAGAAATATTGTTAGAGTTTCTACGAGTATTCGTTCAGTCATATTCATTGTGTGAAGGTAACTCGGCTAATAGGCTACTAATTTTGGAGTTTATTGTCAGATTTAATGGTGTTGCACTATATGCCAATGTTGTAATCTTTTTATTTTATTTTTCTCCCTTTTGCATTCTCTCGCTTTATGGCCAGTTCTTTGTTTCTTTTGATTGATGAAATTTATCCTTTGGATTGATGAAAAGTCATGCAAGTTTATAAATATGTAAATTTAGCCTTTTGATTGATGAAATAAAATTTAAGTTTTCGTGGAAGAAACATTCAAGTCTTCACAAAACTAGTCCCGTGGAAGATTAAGTTTTGGTTTTCAAGAGAAACCAGTCCCTGTAATAGCCATGAAGATCCCTGTGATTTGCCACAAGTTGTGCGCCTTTCCTGGTATGTTTTGATCCCACAACCCAGTCCCTGTTCTTCTTGTTTTTCTGCAAGTCTCTAGCGTAGAAACCGGCCCAAACCTGCTCCTAAAACCCAGCGACAACCTGCTCTTATACCATGTAAACTTGCTCCTAACCCCTCTTTGCAAAACCCAACTAAGCGATCTCAAGCCCATCTACCTTGCCGCCTTTCCAGAGCCTGTGACAGCCAGCCACCTTTTTCGCCTGGGATTTAGCAGTCAACAACCTACCCAAAATCCCTTGCAAAGACCTTCTAAAATCCTACCCGAAAGCCCCAACCATGCAGTTAACCATCATCCAACTCCAATCACAACAGCCCCTCCAAAACCAGTTCCCAACACCTTAAAACCGCCCACAACAGCACCCAGTTTCCGCCGATCAAAGTCCTTCTTGTTAACCCAAAAACCCCTTTATTTCCTTTCATTCGACCACCCAAGAACTCATCCCAAGTTAACCAATTAAACCATCCTTCTCTTGATTCTTGTTACCCTTGACCGATTTTACAATGTTCTTTTATCAGCCCATTGAATCAACACTTCTTGTTTCTTGTAAGCCGAATACCCTTCCATCTTCTTGAATCTTGAAACCATTTGAAAACAACCCAAGATTCAATCTTTCTTAAGCGACTCCTTCTCAACCAATTCTTGATTCCATTAACCAACTCAAGAACCCTTCTTTAACCAACCAAAGAACCCTTTATTCCCATAACTAAAATTTTCCCTTCCTTCAACCTTTGATTAATCTCCATAATTTGCCCATACAACTTTCCTATAAAACCACCTTCCCTTCGAATCAGTGAAATTTTTTACATTTTACATAAAACCAATTGCGCTTTCAACCATTCCAATCGCCCTTTCCACCATTCCAACTGCCATTTCAACCCTATCAATCTCCTTCCCTCCATCAACACCTTTAAAAGCTTCCTCTACACCTATCCTGCGTCATTTGGTATCAGAACTTCCACTACTATGCTACAATGCATCAATTTAGCCTTGGGTTTAAGTGGTGGTAGGCCATGGGGGAAAGGAATAAGATTGGCCATAGGCGGACATGGACATCCCCTACATCTAAGTTGAAAAGATGCAATTAAAACCAAAATAAATCATATATAAAATGTAAATAATCAGGTCTCTCAGTAAACTACTCCTAAAACTGAGACTAAATCACATCAAAAACTGATAAATTTCATTAATTTGTCACCCAAACAGCAAAAATACATTTACCAGGAAAATACAAGGTTTCATCCAAACAGAGGATGTCACCAAAACAGCATAAATAATAATCCAGGGATTTTACACTCAATGTTATTTAAAAACAAGTGAAATTTGAAAATTTCATCGAAAGAGAAATCAGTGCATCCAAACATATCCTAGATAACCTGAAAGCCTCCTACAAAATCCTAGCAAACTATCATCGTCTGAAAACACTAAAGAAACCTTCTTTCTTAGACCTAAAGAAAGAAACATTCATTCTTACACCTAAACACTATTAAATAAAATTACAGACACAAAACCCCACTCCAAATCATTAACAAAACATAAAAAAAGACAATTTATTATTTTATAGACCTTACTGAACCATCCTAAAAAAACTAAATTCAATTAAGATGATTAAAAATCTTCTAAAATAATAATGACCATGACTTTCATGTTTCTCAACAAACTTCCCCCTTCTTCGTCCATGAGATTTTGTATTTGATGGGGCCAATGCCCAAAAAAACTAGGACAAGAAAGGTGATGGTTTGACTAGGGTAGTATATATCTAGGTTCCACATATGGGAATGTTGATTATGAAGCATACTGCAAGATGAATCTTTTGCCAATCTCGAAATCATGGTTGTCATTTCACCTAGAGACCCTAGGCAACAAGCCCTTGAGCACCTAGGCAATAAATTTTGATGGAGAACATCTACACTAAACTGTTATTATGATGAAATGCAAAGAAATAAGTTTATCAACGTGAATAATGCAAAGAGTGGTAACTTAATATGAATAATGAAACAAACAAATATGTTGTCCAAGAGGAAATGGCAGTTTTAACCATGTACAGGGAGATGCTTTCACACCTAGTCACACGCAGTTGACAGGGCCTAGGCAAACTCAAATGTGATTATCAGGCAAAAACTCGATCACCAAATATAATTATGGGAAGCAAAAAGCACATGGTTTGAACCAGACCTGAGCATCGTGACCCTTCAGCTCCTCTAGAAGCTGTGATGTTTGTTTATCCCAGACTATTATAGACTGGTCATCAGATCCCGATACAACCTTACCTCGATCAGAGCTAATTGCACGAACAGCCCTGCAGATAAGGAAAAGGTAAGTACTAGAGCTTAAGTATATTCATCATTATGCTCAAGTTAATGATCAAGAGGAGGAAAAACAAACAAACATAACCCTAAATTAACATAAAGTATAACATAATTTCAGCTTCTTTGAGGCCTAGTAAAGAACAAAATAAACAAAAGTAGTATCACCTAGATCCTTACAGATGTTGGCTCGACAAGCTGATAGAAAGTAGAGGGTTATTTCCAGGAATTGAATATATGGCCAAACAGTCAGGTTCAACATATAAGAAACTATGTTGAAGAAAACTAATATATATATATATATATATATATATATATATATATATATATATATATATATAGAGGAATATGTTGGTGCGCTTAAGCGCACCATTTTTTTGGTGCGCTTAAGTGGTTATAACACCTCCCATTCGTTTAAATGTTTGGGTCCCACTTAAGCGAACCAATGGGAGGCATTATAACCAGTTAAGCGCACCAAAAAAATGGCGCTCAACACTTCTCTCTCTCTCTCTCTCTCTCTCTCTCTCTCTCTCTCTCACACACACACACACACATATATATATATATATATATATATATGTGAAAACATTTTCTACACACTAGTTTAGATAAGTTATCTACACACTACCTTAAAATACAATGGGGACCACATTGTTTTGTTTGATCCAAACCATTCATTTGATTGGCCCTCACATAGATTGGGTGTGCCCGAAAAATCAACTCCATAAGATCATTCTAACCATTCAAATAGTGGAGGCAAAAAATGGACAGATTTGTGAAGGTTTATACACGTCCATTTTACCTCCACAAATCGTAGGATTGGGATGATCCAATAGAGCTGATTTTTTGGGCACACGCTATCTATGTGAGGGCCAATCAAATGAATGCTTTGGATCACCCAAACAATGTGGCCCCCACTGTATTTGAAGCTACTGTGTAGATAACTTATCTACACTAGTGTGTAGAAACTGTTCTCTCTCTCTCTCTCTCTCTCTCTCTCTCTCTCTCTCTCTCTATATATATATATATATATATATATATATGAGAAAACGGTTCCTACACACATGTGTAGATAAGTTATCTACACACTAGCTTAAAATAGAGTGGGGGCCACATTATTTGGGTGATCCAAACCATTCATTTTTAAGGCCCTCACATAGATAGGGTGTCCACAAAAAATCAAATCCATTGGATCATCCTAACCATTCCAACTGTGGAGGCAAAAAATGGACTAATTTGTGAAGGTTTAAAGACATTCATTTTACCTCCACAAATCGTAGGGTTGGGATGATCCTATGGATCTGATTTTTTGTAGACACCCTATCTATGTGAGGGCCTTTAAAATGGATGGCTTGGATCACCCAAACAATGTGGGCCCCCACTGTATTTTAAGCTAGTGTGTAGAGAACTCTCTACACATATGTGTAGGAACCGTTTTCTCTATATATATATATATATATATATATATATGAGAAGGGTTTCTGCGCTCAAGCCCAGAAACAGGGGGGCCACATTTTTTGGTGGGATCCAAAGCATTCATTTGATGGGCCCTTTCATTGATACGGTGTCCACCAAAAATCAGCTCCATTGGATCACCTTAGGGTGTCCATTTGTGGGCCCAAAAAATGGGCAGATAGTGGACAAACAGTATCTGTCCATTTTTTGCCCCACAAATGGACACCCTATGATGATCCAATGAAGCTGATTTTTGGTAAGCACCCCATCCATGATGGGGCCTTCCAAATGAATGCTTAGGATCTCCACCCCCACCCCCCCGGTTTCTGTGCTCGAGCGCAGATAAGCTTATCTGATCTCGAGCGCAGATAAGCTTATCTCATATATATAAAGTATGTGCAACTGCACAGATAAGCTATATGTGCATGGGTATAGAAAACAGCCATATTGGCTCATTTTCAGTGTCTATCCAATTTCCCCTCCAACTTTGAGTGGGTTAGGATGATCCTATAGGGCTGATTTTTGGTACACACCCTATCCATGGAAGGCCTTCCAAATGAATGCTTTGGATTCCCCCAAAAAAGTGCCCCCCCCCCCCCCCCCCATGCTTTGGATCCCATGCACAGATAGCTTATTTGTGCAACTGCACATACTTTATTCTCTCTCTCTCTCTCTCTCTCTCTCTCTCTCTCTCTCTCTCTCTCTCTCTCCATATATATATATATATATATATATATATAGAGTAAACAGTTCCTGAGGTGGCGGTAGCGCTACCTTATATGAGGTGGCGCTCACAAAACATAGGGGGGGCCACTTTGTTTGGATGATCCAAAGCATTCATTTGATAGGCCCTCACATAGATAGGATGTCCACAAAAAATCAGGTCCATAGGGTCATCCTAACCCTTCCATTTGTGGAGGTTTAAATTTATGGAGGTTTATACCCATCCATTTTAACCTCCACAAAATGGTAGGGTTAGGATGATCCTATGAAGTTGATTTTTTGTGGGCACCCTATCTATGTGAGGGCCTATCAAATGAATGCTTTGGATCATCCAAACAAAGTGGGCCCCTATGTTTTGTGAGCGCCACCGCCACCTCAGGAACCCTTTTCTCATGTGTGTGTGTGTGTGTGTGTCTATATATATATATATATATATATATATATATATATATATATATATATATATATATATATATATATATATATATATATATCGAACAATTACAATTGGATTATGATCACCATCAGAAAATGAGGATAGTCATACAAGTTCCATAAGATTAACTTCTTGGCATATCATTAATTTGACCCAAAAACAGTAAGGGATATAACATTTTGGATCTATGTAGATTCCCTAGATGAACGAAGACTCAAACTCTTACTCCTTAGGCTGTCCAAATATCACATGGGCCACCAATACTTTTACTTCTTAAGCTGTCCAAATATCATAAGGGCCACCAATTGGAGTGTGGATCATCAGAATGGGGAGGTTTTAGGGGCGTGCTCATCTATGACAGATCAATGAATAGTTCGGATCATAGGCTAAGTTGGGGGTGCTTGTTCAATGATCAGGGTCAAGGCCCTGCTACTGTTGCAAGTGTCTACAATGATGCAAATTCATCAACAATTTATTATTGTGTCTAAAAATCACATCTTGTAACTTCTACAATGGATAAAGAGGAAGTTCCTCAAACAACATTCAGTATTTTTTGTTAAACGGAACATCCTCCACCCTCATGGGTTGAAGGTGATTCCTGCTACATCATTCATTGATAGTAGATTTATTTTTATTTTTTTGAAAGATGACATATTATATTAAAGATCATACGAAACTTACATGAAGTAGGGACCACGAGTCCTCCTTTAAATACATCGAGTTGATTCTAGAAAAATACTTCCTAGATACAGACCCCAAAAGTCCTTAATTCATTCCACTCCCATCCCATCATAAAAAGAAAACACCTAAAACTACCTCCAAGCTTTTTCCCCCTTTGTACGAGGAACACCAAAAGTCAAGGGAGAATCTACTTCTGAAAACCCTAAAATTTCTTGATCCATTATATATTTATCACCGTTTCACTATGCCACTGACCAATACATAGTAACCAAGCATCCATCCATACTCCTTATAGCGTGTACAAGATTCATCTTGCAATAAATATGCATTTATGTAGCCGTAGTGGTCATTCGATCTGACCCAACTCAAAAGTGCTTCTTCGCCTCCCAAAGATAAAAATGATAATGAATAGAAAACTCTATTCCAATGGCAAATACTTTTATAGTACTAAGGTCTGGTTCTGTCAGATCTCTCCAATCTTTGTTCCAATCTGTCACCAGATCGCGCCATCTTTGCAGCAACAACGTCAGAAACTCTCCAGAATTAAAACTAATCTTTTTAAAGAGATAACCAAAACCGCACGCCACCTAGCTCATGCCTTATCAGAAGCTAGAGGCGCTCCAGAACCTTCACCCTAAAGCGGTACAGGCCATGGGTAAAGGAGAGGACCAACAATAGTTTTTAGAGGCCCTGACCACAATCTCAGATTTATCCTTTGTCCTTTTTGGGCGTAGCTTTTTGGACCCTTCTGGCTTTTTATTCTGACATTTTTCTCCTGGGTCCCGCCAACGCTGAAAATCAGATACGAATGCATTCGAGCTTCTATTCCAAGCTAAACCAAAAATACGCTTTCGAGACCTGAGTTTTATCCCAGAAAGGAAGGACATATTGTTGGGAAGAGCGCCCTCCACTTTTCTAGCCGTTGCCCCAAACAATTTGAAATTCGAATACGAGGAAGAGGGCCCGGACGGGTCATCATGTCTCCTGGCCTGGCTTCCCCAAGAAGGCACCGGATGGCTCCCAGCCTGAGTCACCGGCGGTCTGTCCAAATCCAAGAGAGGCTTCATCCCAAATCCTAAAGGGGCGGACACCGGGGAAGGCAGCAGCCCCAAGAGGGGGGGAGGCTCACAACAACCGGTCTCAGAATTCGATTGAGGCCCCAGAGCGTCCTGTATTACAATTCCAACTGTGTAACAATGATCAGAAATCCATAGTCAAAACATTCTTCAATAGGATTGGAGAATGAACAGCTAGGGATGTTTCCAGACCTTCTAATTCTTTTCAAGTCTTGACAATGTTTCCAGACCTTAATGTGTGCAAGGGAACACACTTGGAATTGATAAGTTGGCAAAGAGAATGAGAGAGAGAGACAGATGAGAGAGAATTTACGCTAGAGCATAATTACCTACATGGCAAGGGATATAATGTCAGTACAAACATTGTAATATAATTTATAACAATTACATGATCAAAACATTCTTCAACAGGATGGAATACAGTTAAAACTCCAAAATTGCAGATCAAAGATTTTTTGAGCCTTTATGCTTACAATGGATGTAAGTGAATAATTTTAAAAAGTAGCAACATTGTAATGAAAGTGGGAGGTACAATACAATTAAACTAAGCTTCGCAACATCGCATATAAATTGTAAGAAGTAAAAACATAATATTGAGCACCTAGTATGTCCTTTCAGTGTTGCCCTAAGTTCCGAACCTCGAAGACTAGGATCCCAGATTTTAACCTGTGAGAGCATATACAATGATGTACATCAAAAGACTGAAATCGAAGAAAAGGAATAATAAAACAAATGACTTTTATATCAAATTATACCACCAAAAAATGAAGATAAATGGCTAACATGCACATTTTAATGCAACCAACCAAGGCTGCTTCTACTTTCCAGACACATGCATTCATTTCATGCTTAATTGATCACACAAACTCCCCAATCAAATGAAGCCAATCCTCAAGACTAGCCCATCTATTTGCTCGAGTTCACAACTTAGCAAGCAATGGTCTGATGGCCACATCATAGCATCCAGCAACTACTTGAAACTCAGCAAAAGACCACTAAAATCCCAAATTAAAACCCAAGAGATGGCTTCCAGTATGATGAAAATTGCTTGGTAATGCATTGAACATATTTTTTTTCTCAATAACAAAAAATTCCAAATAACAAGAATGAACAGCTAGGGATGTCATTTCAATAAATCAATGCAAGTTGATTTCTAAATCTTGATAGGATGTATAGTTCTCTAGGAAAACTTACTCCTAAGAAACTATGAATAATTAATGGATGACTAAATTTAGCTAAGGGAAGTCAAACCCCACAAATTATAGGTTTTGGAGTTTTTTATTTTTTGAAATGAGTTTTTGGAGTTTGTTTATGAAAAAGAGAAAGCTTTCTCTCCTTTGTCTTTGCAACCTTCATGACTTCATGTTGTGGATTTTGATGGAGCCGTTGCTGGATTTTGATTATGTCTTTCCTAGTAAGCGATTATTCTCTAAGTTGGATTATCTTTTGTTGTTTGTGTGATTCTTGCATAACAAATGATCTTCCCGGTATCTATTTTTCTTACTGATGTTCCCTATATCTATTCTTTTGGTAGTTTTGGGAATTGTTTCATGCCTTAATAGTCCTATGTTAGATTATTTAAATTTGTGATTGTTTGGAACAGTTCTAACAGTCATCTTGGACTGGGTGTGTGAATCCCTGTGCACACCCAATTTTGCTCCCACAATCCCTCACCAAGTACTGTGATTGCAACCTGATCAAAAACAGCCAATCATCCATAGTGCACAAGGTTTTTATGATTGAATATCAAATTATTAGTCAAATCAAACTCAAAACCCCAACACAAGGATTTTTTCAACTCAAAACCACAAGGCCCTGGTGAACTAGTGCACAAGGTTTTTATGATTGAATATCAAATTATTAGTCAAATCAAACTCAAAATCCCAACACAAGGATTTTTTCAACTCAAAAAAGCAAGGCCCTGGTGAACCGTCATAACAAGTGAACAAGTGTAAGCGTCGCTGCCCGACAGTATGGAGTACTGATCACACTGAGGGACAGGCCCTGAAGCGAAGGACGGGAACGAGCGGAATCAATGTGTTCCAATTTCTGGCCTTGCACCGACCATCCAATGGACCATGGAGATCTAAAAGGTCCCAAGTATCATAACCCTTTACGCATCTGAGATATACCAAGTCATTAAATATAAAATTAGGAATCAAGGATGTGTCTAGAAGGCATTGAATGGGACCTAAAGATGGGATAATTGATACCGTATGGAGCCACCATCACAGTCGCGCATGCCAATAGAATTAACTTCTCCCTCTACATAAATAGTAAGGGAGCATAAATAGGGTGAACAACATTCCTCGGTTTCAATAATAGTGACCCTATACTCCGCTAGGAGTATACTCTGCTAGGAGCCGCTTTGAAAGCATTTTTCGATCGTAACATAACATTTATCGGCGAGCAAAAGCACTAGAGATTTGTTCTTAAAAGCATCATTTTTGGGCTCTCAATCGGTTGTTTTTATTTACCCTTATAGGTAAAGATTAGGCGAGAATAGATTTAAAACAGGCTTTCTCCTCCAACCTCTTGCTCAAAAGGTTGAAGGAAAAAGACAGAGAGGAAAAAGGAAGGAATTGGGATCCGAAAATCAGAACAAGAAATTAAAAATTATATATATTATAGATATCGTCTTATTTGATATTCTAGACATGAATAGAATTACATTGAAAGAATCATCAAATCCCATTTAATTGGAGAAATAAACTGCAAGTAAATAACAGCTTAGACTCATCACAAGATATGTTTCCAAAAAAAAACACATCAAAAACAATAGTGGTACAAGATATAGAACTACAATAAATTTATAGTACATGTTTACCGTGCAGTCAGTGCTTCCACTTATAAACAACCCTGCATCTTCACGGTCACCCACCAGGTCCCACACTTCCCTTCTTGTTACACAGTGAAGAGCAGTAACGGCACCCGTATGACCCCGCAGTATTCGCACACTAGACTGGACTTTCTTCTGCCCAGCAGGTAAGTCAGGTTTTCGAGGAGAGGCAGTATTTTTGGTGTTCTCATTTGCAGCTGAATAAAAGACAATAGAAGAGCAATATTTAAGATAGCCGAAACTTGGAAACTAATAAAAATACCACTAAAGGTATTCCTTAGGATACTAAGATACCTAAAGTGCCACTATCAGAAGTCCACTTACGGACACGGCTGAAAGAGTCCATTCTTAATGATGCCTCTCTGCTAAACATACTTTGAACCCAGCTCCGTCCCACCCCCGAGACCTCAGCTGGTTGCTGACTTTCATCTGCTACAACTTGGGAGCGTGGGGATGGCAATCCAAAAGAAGAAACAGACTGGACCTTCCCAGTAGAAGTGCCCCAATAACCAATCCGAAGTTGTTGAATATGAGACAACAACCCCCTAAGCTTTATCTGCGACATATTAGAAGGTTTAAATTTTCAGCAGTCATTATCAAAAGATTATTGTATAGGACTTGGAAAATAGTAAAACAAAAAACTAAGATTAAGAGTCAAGATTAACAATGGATTGCCTACGAAATTAGAGCCAAGGGTAAAGTTCAAGGAAGAAACAACAGCACCAAAAGAACAGCATACATTTCAAATAGGGAAATGTTATCAACACTACTGTATTTTGATGAGGGCACTCCTCACTTTATTAAAAGTATGGTATGGCCCGCACCATAGGATGATCCAAACCGTCCATTAGATGGGCCACGGCCTAAATAGATTGTGCCCCAAAAATTATTTCCATAGGTTGATCCTAACCCGCCAATCTATAGAGGGTTAGGATCAACCCTCTAACATTCAGATCGGAGGGTTAGGATCAACATAGGGAAATGAGTTTTGGGGCACAACCTATTTAGGATGTGGCCCATCTAATGGACGGCTTGGATCATCCTATGGTGCGGGCCATACAGTACTTTTAATAAAGTGAGGAGTGCCCTCATCAAAATACAGTAGTGCTGATAACATTTCCCTTCAAATATGGTCACGAATAATTTCTAAATTTAGCATTCCATATTGCCGTAACTGAAACAATGCCACAATTCATATCAAAACGATTAGGATTATATTTGTGTAAACATATGGAATATTTAGAACTCGTCATACATGGTGAAAAATGGTTTCGATCAAAACCGAAATTTAAATCCATGAATAAAACAGATGCATTGAGAACTGATCTATAGCAAGCTTTATGCAGATTTTCAACATAGGCAAAAGAATTAACTTACAAATTGCTTGTATCCAATGTTATTCTTCTCTGCAATCGTCTCAATCATGCACCAAGCATCAATATCAGGAAGTCCCAATCCAGCCTCCATTATGACATGAAAATAACAGATAGTTGCAAACTAAGAAAAGCAATAAATATTTATACATATTCATAGCTAAGAAAGAGATGGACAAAGAACAAAACAACCCTACCATATGTGATGCCACTATGATGAGCTGTGCAGTCACAAGAGTTACGTAATTGGCCATTCTGACACAAGATAATCATCCACAGAACATAAATATCATGAATATAGCATGATGGATAGTGCAACACCAGATAAGAAAAACTTGATTATAAATATGATACATGTATTCTTTCGTAAAAGAGTTAGCACATTAATTAATTTAGGATGACACCTTAGATTGGTTTATTTCTAAAGTATAAACTCAATTTAAATTACGCTATTGAATTCAACAGTAGAACTTTAGTGAGATCTGCCAGTGCTAAAAATATGAAGCTAATATAAACATCACCCCCATTTTAACTCTAGCGGGCAAATAAAAGCAGGTTATATGAAGCAAGCAAGAAACCTTTCCAGTAAGGATTGTAGGATAAAGTGAAGTTGATTTTTCTCGGATATGATTGCAATCAATGTTTCAGGTTTAAGTTTCGATGTGTGTTTCGGGCATGATGGAAATGGAATCACGCTAGTTTCAAATGAATTTTTTTTTGTGGAAATCATGCAAAATTATGGAAACATATGGAAACATATGCAAATGTTGGACATTTAAGATGGAACTTCAGAAAGTACTAGGCTATGTTACATGGATTCTTCTGAATGGGTAACGTACCTGTGTCGTACCGGTCTCAGAGACGTATCGGATTCCAATACTGTAGGATTCACTATGACAATTTTAGATCTCTTTTGTCTATTCTTTTCTAAATATTACTATAACAATTTTACAATAAGCACATGTTTTGAATTTTATCTTCTTCTTCTTTTTTGAATTTTATTTAATTATAGTATGGTTTTTATATGAGAATAAAAAATTATATTTACTTCACCTACTAAAATTTGCAATATATTACCTATTATAACCTTATTATTATGTAAAAGAAAAAATTAGCATTGATTAAAATATATTGGTGAATACATGAATCCTTAGATGAATCCTTTTTCTAAGGTTAGCTGAATCCAACACTCAATACCCGTGTCGGTTTCCGACACTCATACCCATACTCATGCAATATAGGTGCTAGAATAAGCACAAGTACGCAATAAAAAAACATCACATGAGAGAGAAAAAAACCACTCAATGATTTAACAACATCAAACACCTAGTGACTTTCATAATCACGCATGTCTGATAATTTAGTCTATACCACATTTTTCATGTAATGCATATAAATATTTATATATAATTACCCCATTTCAAATGCATTTACACACCATTTCAATGCAAAGAATCCTCACAAATAGAGTGATTATCTTCTATTTCATATAAATATTTATACACTATTTCAAATAAATATGTATATACCATTTCATATAAATATTTATATATAATACATAAATACCTCAAAGCATCCTCACAAATAGAGTGATTATCTTCTTCCATAAGATGTAGGTGACCATTTTACAAGGAAATATTGCCATAATTGAAATGGGAAGAGAGGCTTCCACTAACATCAATTCTAAGTATAATCACTAACTTTAAGAAGTGATTTTACTGACTTGTAGTTGCCATGATCATCATGAAGCTTCCAAATTCATTGAGAGCATTGTGACAAAAAAAAGACAAAAATACAAGAAAAAATACTATAGAACCATAGTTATCAAAGAGAAGAAATTAAAATTTGGAAACTAAATCCACCAACCCAAGAAACAACTCTGGAAACGTGTAGTAACAATGGCTAAACTATTACGCTGATATAACAAAACCAATGGTTGCTGGAAAAGTTGACATAATATGCTTCTAAAAGAATTCGATTCATACTTGTTTGAAGATTGTTCCATTAAGTATTCAAAGTATCCTTCCCAGAAGCTGCAAAAGAAACAGAGAGAATACAGGAGAAAATAAGAACTTAAATGCAAAAGAGTATAAATAACTCCTGAAATGTCATTTCAATTGAAAAGAGAAACTAACTACAGGGTTCAAGTTTCAGATTTGCCATTCATGCGAATAAGCATAGTAGAAACTGGAAAAAATATAATTTAATTGGAAGTTACAACTATTCCTAACTTATGATGGAACGATCCATACAAATACTATTCGTATCTATAAATCCAATTCAATCCTTTTCAATACAACTCGAATCTTAAGTTTTTTCAATATTGAGAACAGAAAGTGTTTTTAGTGTTTTAAATTATGTTTTTGTGATTGGTTTTATGGGCCATGATGTGGATTATGATAGGACCCATTAACATCAATGGCATTATCACAATTTTTGTTTCTCAAACCTTCATGCACACGCACATACATAAAATGCTATGGATTTCGTGGCGTTAGTCTACCAAACTCTACAACATACTTTCTTTCCTCTTTTTTTCTACTTTCATTCTTCTTCTCTTCTCTTCCCTCTTTTCAAAGATGTAACGTATGTAGGAAAGAAGTTGATACGCAAAACAATTCTGAAATGGAAGAAGCAAGAACTTATGATTGAAAATATTTCCTTTAAATAAGATTTTATTATGATGTGCAGCACAGAAAACCAATAGACGTTGAGGAATTGGAGACTCTAACCCACTATAATAGAGAGATTTGGATTTCATGAACAGTAAGGCATGCCAACTTGACACTCAATTTACAATTAAAATGTACAAATGGCCCTCAAAATAGTGAACATGCCTAGGCCGGTCTCATTTTCTTCTTATGAAACAACTTGGCATATTTTGGGGAAGTATTATATATTCAAGCATATCCTTATCTCTATCTCACACATGGAATTACGTGCCACTAAGCAAGTAAGCAACAATGCAACATAGGTATGATTGAAATTGCTTTTTTTTCAAATGGAGACCAATAAATCATCATAGTTCAGGACAAGATAACCCTCATTAACAACAAATGACCCATTTGAAAAATAAATAAATAAATAAATGACCCAGATTTTCCAAGTTTAAAGAGACAATAGTTTTTCACAAGTATTAACGCAGTCAGTTCAGGGTCACACCAATCTAAGACTACCCAACCTCAAATATAGCCGTCCCTACATATGCAAGTAACTTGGCTTCCCTGTACTGACTTGCTGTTACAGACTCAAGTGCCATTTAATTCTTCCCTCGCAGCTTTACACCCAGACCCCTCTCCAATTTGTTCTGTTGATTAGGAATGGCTTTCCCAGACTCATATTCTTGTATGATTTGGGGCTCCTCATTGATCATTTGTGCAAGTCGAGCCTGAGTGAATTTCTTATTCATTCAAGCTTGTATGATGTTCTTCTTTAGTTCAGTTGGTATTCGTTCATGGGCAAGATTCTCTGTTTCCTCATCAAGCTTATATGTATTCAAAGTGGTGCTGTTTGAGGAGGCTTTGTTTGTACCAGCAGTAGCTTTTCGATCTTGGCACCGCTCCAGCGAGCGGTGTTGACGGCTTTCTTGTCTTTCTTGGTGGCAGATGTAGGAGCCTTCTTGAGGATAACGACGAGCTCCAATTCCTGCATCAAGGGACCGATTTCGGCCATTTCTGTTTCTTCCTTCCAATCAAAGGTCTGCTGAGAAATCGAGCGTTTGTCTTTCTTTCTTTCCTAGGGTTGCACTAGAAGTGATCTGATTGAAATTGCTTTTATTACCAACAGAAAATTTTTAAAAAAAAGTTGTTTATTGCTTGCACATGGCCCTAGTCCATGGCCTTTATCCAGTTAAAGGCCAGTTCCCTCACCACCATGTTACATGGATTCTTCTACATGGGCGAAGAATCCGTGTCAGACACGTCTAAGATTCCAGTACTTCGGGATTCTTTGAGACACTTCTAAATCTCGTTTATTTGTTTTTTAAATATTACTACCACAACTTTACAATTACCGCATGTTTTGAATTCTGTTCATCCTAATAGTAAGTTTCTTAAATGGAAATAAAACATTATTTCTACTTTGCCTATGATTTTTTTTTTTTTTTTTTTTGTATTGGTTGTTATAATCATATTATTATGCAAACGAATTAAAATATGAGAATTGATTAAAATATTTTGGCGAATCCATGAATCGTTCTTTTTTAGGCAAATGCAAAGAGATATGGAACAATCTCACATTGATATTTCCATAAGAGTAGCAAATACATGAGATTTTATATGGTGAATGCCCATGTAGATCGGTATTAGAGGTACTGCCATTGATATTTGATCCATCAGCAGCACCTTTTTAAGGTGCTGCTGATGGATCAAATATCAAGGGTGGTACTTCTATCGTACCAACAATACCGACTTACATGCGCATTCACCGTATAATTTCTCGCAAATACATATAGGTGCTACGATTGCAGGCCGAAAGACATAGCCATAACATATAAAAGGAATACAAGTATGACCATGTGGAGTAGCATGCAGAGCAAACATAATATATGCAGAAAAAACACTAACATATAAGAAGATTAAAAATCTTAATATATGTTGTATTATCTAATGAGGTACTTTATATATTTCCAATACCCCCCTCCCTTGAATATGAGTCCTGCCAGTGCCAACAAAGTACACAATGTATGAATCTGAGTCCATGAGTAGTTTACAATGAAAAATCTTAAAATGATGTCGACCGTTAAGCTTTTTCCTAATGATCACCTTTTGGCCCCACATGCACCAAATGGACGTTACAGGTCCATTGATCTGACTGGAAAACACAAGTCCAGCCCATTGTTGTTGGCCCTGTCTTGATTGGATAATCCCATCCCCTTGATTTATAAAGCATTTTTTTAGGGTTCCGACGAGAGAAGATGAGCATTGATTTTTTTAGGCCCTACTGGATGTGGTGTCCATAGGGCAAGGACCATTCCATGTGTGTCACCTAGAGATGGCTTACCAGATCAATGTTCTCGATTACATACACGTCCCCGTGTGGAAAGCAATTGTTGGTTTTAAGATTGATCCTAACGGTGATTGCCCGCAAAGTCAGACTTGCTTACCATGCATGCACATTCCTCGATATAGATTTAAACACTTTGAGAGAGAGAGAGAGAGAGAGAGAGAGACCATGAGTAGAGAGTTACTCCAATTATATGTCAATAAGACCACACAACAAGCAATTCCTACAAACATGCATGTCATGAGAGAAATGATCATATAAATTGATTTTAATGAATTTAAGGAATATCATGTGAAACTGTCACGTCAAAGTACCATACTCATCCGGTTTCACGTAAAAATGAATAACGCTGAGAATCGAAACTTAGAAGAAACCCATCAGTATTTCAGAGAATGATTCATGCATGCAAGCATATGAACCTAAAAATAGATGCTCTGTTCAAAAATGACAAATCAGAAGTCAGAAATAATAGACATTGAATGCATACCGCAATTCATCCCAGATAGATAGAGCAAGGAGGTGTCTCTGAACATAATCTGGAACATTATTAGAGTCTTTCCTATACATTTCAGCAGATACTTCAAGTGCATCTCTTATAGTTGACATGTCATTCCGAGAGGTGGCACGACTGATTGCTGTTTTGAGCTGAAGGATATATAGATTCAAATAAGACACGTCATTCTTCCCCATAAAATACTAAAACAAAATAAATTTCCGATCTAAGAAAATAAAAGGCAAACGCCACAAAATGAAATAGAAAACAATCGAGGAATATTTGAAAACAACAAAAAGGATACTAAAACAGGAATTACAAAGAGGGGTTCTGAAAGTATTTGATTCAGGGACATCCTTTCATCTTTATAATCGTAACTAAGATGGGATCAAGCCCAACATAGACCTTGGTTGTAGAAACTATGCAATGACAACCAGAATTTGAACCGTTCGATCTTCGTAATCATATTATCCTACATCTAATCTTTACATACGTAGGCTACCAAAGATGCTACTTTCAGTTATAATCCCGTCCCCATCTCATGTTTGCATACCTTTTTAAAATGGTGATACTGAGTCAAGTCACAAAAAAAGTTAACTCTCTAAAGTTAACCGCAAAATGCATGATTTTTAAAATGGGAGTACTGCAAGCGCCACAGAACGACCACACCACATGATTTTATGTGCTGGAGAACGCACCATGTGGGAACCATGCCACGTGACAGCATGAACATGCGTTACCCTCTCCATGGCGTGATAACCATCTGCGTAAAAGGCATCCTAACATGGCACTAGTCATCACCTCAAAGTGTTAATTTAGATGCTAGTTTCCAGCAGGAAACCAAAAGAGAAAAAAAATGAATATTTGGTTTGTCCCCATGACCTTCAGGTAGTCATTTGGATTAGTCAAGTAGCATCTACAAATGAACAGATACAAACTATGCTATTCAAGAAAGCCAAGAAATTGTCTCATGCCAACGAACTAAGAACTAAGTAATCTGCTAACATCTATTGCTTTTCCCAAAGTTCAATAAAGATAGCAAATCTTGAATCCTTTTTTGAATGGCAAAGAATTATATCAGCGAGACAAAAAAATAACGGGGAACCCCGCGACGGAGATGGTCAGTACAATAAAAAAGAAACAAACAAACAACAATAGAAACACTCAAGGAGGGAAAAATCAAATATCTCTAAACTCTCTTAGATACCCTTGCCCTAGCTAGCCTGTTGAAGTCATTGTTTTGTCAACATTCTGACATGCTGGAAGGAAATAGATGAGTCAGCCGCTGGAAGGAAATAGATGAGTCAGCCACTCGGTCCTGGAGTCTCCCTCCACTATCACTTGATCTATGAGACAGCTCTTTAACATCCTGATATCTTGGAGAACTGCTCTAACTTCCACCTCCGGGCTCATCAAAGTCAATGATCCCAATGGGAACCGATAAAGCCCACCTTGTTAATCCACTCGTCTCTAAGAACTCTCCCTACTCCAGCTGACCTAGGGTTCCCCATGCTAGACGCCTCAAAGTTAAGCTTCAACTGACCTGGAACAGGCGGCTCCCAATCCCTGGGAAATTGTGATCACCTGCACAAAGCTGGCACAAATCTCCTTCCACTCGTTCATAAGATCAAATACTGATACAAACCTGGAGCTGAGAAGGATCCTCAGTCACCCAAGTAATAGTTAAAGCTATCACCTTTAAGAATATAAATTGTGCGCTTTTTACCAAACCTCTAAACACCCGAGCATTCTTCTTCTTTCCATAGTACCCATATCGTAGCTAGCAATGTCACGTTCCAAAGAATCTTCTGTTTCTTCCACCAAGGGACACTCCAAAAGGTCAATGAGCCTGGAGGGGAAAACTAAAGACATGCCAAATCTACACAATATTCTACTCCATACTTCCGTGCCCAATCTGCAAGGGATAAACATGTGCTCCACTGTCTCACCTGCCTCAATGCTTAGTGTGTAACAGTCAATAATTAGCATGTGTCGATTGCGTAGGCGATCCAATGTCAATATTTTGTCGAGTAAAGCAGTCCATCCAAATGCATGAAGGCATGGGACAAGGTACGTTCTGATGGTAGAATGATTTGACAGTAAACTCCCCAGAAAAGAACTACTAACTTCATTTGCAGCAGGTACTTTCTCCCCAACCTCGCGAGGAATTGTTTTCTTGAGCAGATTTAAATCTTGACAATTTCTTGGGCTTTGTGGAAGGAGCATAGTGCTAGAATCAATAAAGAATTGGAGGCAACATTTTTGGATTAACTATTTGGGTTCGTAAGGAAGTGGACGGAACCCCTTGTATCACTCTTCAAGATTACTATGATGACAATTCACACATCAACCCATCCAGCTTGAGGATCAAAGACTTGTACAAGAATGACAGAAACAAGGTGAAGATAACCTTTGCATGTCTTCAGGAAACAATGACAAATGAATCCTAGGAATGCACCTTGTTGGGGAGTCCCAAAAACTGTTTAAACACATCTACTAATTTAATCATGGAAAGTGATTTTCTTAAAGCCATTTGTTGGCAAGTGAAACCCTGACCCTTTGCTAATCATTGGAAGTCCCTTCCGACCATGCTGAGTGTAAAGGGGGCGGTAAATTCTAAGGATCAAGAAGGCCTTCATTGTGCATAAGGTTTCAAACTTCCTTTAAATCATTCTTGTTTATCGGTTTCATAAATTAAGCACCCTTTTCTCTTTATCAACAAAGTACCTTAATGTCAATATGAGAGAGAAAGATAATACTAGACTTTAACATAGTTCTTACAACATTACTCCCCTAAATTCATCCTTCACCTACCATATATGATATATCACAATCCGCAAACACAAAATTGTAATAAATTTGACCTATATCAACAAACAGAAGTCAAGCAGTTGATTTCAGGAAAGTACACACTCAAGCAACATCAATGGAGCTTCTTGTTAGCTATTAAGCAGTGCTTTTTTCGATTTTATTGACTTACCAGTTCTTTAACTGCAATAAACTGTTCCTCGGTCAGACGGCCAGCCCATCCCTGTGAACAAAACTTTATGGTTAAAAGGGGAAAAAAACTATCGCCACACGCATACTGAAGACAAGTTAACTTTTTCGTGATACGCACAGAATGAATGTGCTCCCTAATACACTCAACAAACCCACTGCCACCAATCCCCTCTGCATCAGACTCAATCAAAGCTACAAAGCAACAAATATAAGTCAAGTAGCTAAGAAATATGTACAGCTTAAAGTATTAAAGTTGTGCATTCAGTATCAATCTAAGAAAGACTCAGAGATATAAAATGAAAAACAGGGTGCCATTCCTAAGCATACCAAGAATTGTGCCGTACTCAAACGACGAAAGTGGATCATCGGTTGCCCCTAGTTTCAGAAGACGCAACCATAATCCCTGTCAAATAGAAAAATAACCATGTGACCTCAAAATTAAAACAATGGCTAGGGGCAAGAAAAGGAATTAAATCATCAAAATATTGTTAAACGATCAAATATTCATTTTATTACTTTGCCAAGTGGTGTATACTAAAACACAATACATTCTTGTGGATTCAACATTCAAGACGAGTGAACTCCACTAGTTGGAATTGTATAAAGTAGAGAAGGACAAACATTTCAATGTCATTTAAAGACAGCGAAACAGCCAAATCATGCAACGACCAACATGGTTGAAATTGGACAAGGTTTAGTACAGCTGCAATAAGTTTAAAAAAGTTCATACTATTAATATACATATTAACAATTTGCTCTATATATGGAAGCAGACATTCTGTGTGTGTGTGTGTGTGAGAGAGAGAGAGAGATGATATACATACATACATACTTATACCCCTCGGGTGACTCCAATAGTCCAATAACATGATTGTAGCGTCACAAAAAAGCTTCTCACCTAGCAGAAATACATTAGCGACGAATTGCCCCAGCTAATAGAGAACTCCTCCCTATTTATGGACTTGGAATATCTTTGCTAACAACCCCAAGCTCCCTCCTTTTCTTTAAATAATTTCTTTGTTGTTCGGTTGTTCCTCATCTCTAAGCAAACTTAATCTTTGTAGGACAATTAATTGAAAACAAGTGCTCTATGCCATTCTTTAGTTATAGTTGTGCCATACAAGACTTCCGCACGAGGAAGCTGATCGGGATGAGACATTAGCATGGATATTTTTACTTTCTTGACATTAGTAAGGATAAATTCCTCACTTGTTTGTTTTATTTCTTCATCTTCATCTAATAACATTTGGTCTATGTGGTCGCACACATTTAGATCATCAACATATAGAATGACTGAGTTCTATGTTAAAAATTGGATTAAGTATGAATCGAAGCATTGTTTCTTGTGTTTCTACTTTCAATTGTGATGTGTTTACATAGTAAAACCACAACTACGCACTTATCCTTTCCTCTACGTCATCATGTCAGCAAGGCACCTTTCGAATTGGTACATAGCGATGTATGGGGACCAGCACGGATACCAACTAAGGTAAGACCACCTATGGGAGAGATTTTTGACAAAAAACCACAGTTATGAACCTTTGGGAAACTGTTCGTGGGCTGTTAAATGAGTTTAAACTTTGACGTAGGACGGATATACGGAAGAGTCTGGATATGTAGCTCTAATACCAATCTGACACAAGACAGCCAACTGAAACAATCTCTTCGAGGTTACAGGTTCAGATCTGGGTCAATTAGGTTAATAGGAATAGGTTATAGGAGCTGTCGTGGGGTTGAAAAGTGTACTGTTAAATGTTTTCCGGTGATGGAGTTATGTGACAATTGACAGGAAAGATATTATGGGGCCAGTTTAGTGTAAATATGGAATGGAAGTGTAAAAGGGTCTTAGTAAGGTTGCAGGGAACTGATATCGCAGCTACAGGCAGTACAGACCTAAAAAGGTTACTGTAACACCACGGTTGTGTTGCAGGTTTAATAACAGGGTGTTGGGCTAAATTAGGTCCATGAAAACAAGGGTATTGGTAGAGGTTTAGGCATGTAATAAGTCTGTTGCAGGTCTGGGTAAAACAAATAGTGAAGAATTTTGTGGCATGCTTCTAAGGTCTGGTATCATGCAGAGGAAATTGATTATAACTTTGTCCGTGAAAAGGATGAGAATGGTGAAATTTATCCTAGCTTTGAAAATTGTAACTAATGGGTATCAGCTTGCAGACATATTTAAGAATGGCCTTACTCCGTAACATCACTAAGACTTAAACAAGCTAATCATGTTCCAAGAAACATGTCAGCTTGAGGGGATTGTTAGAACCGATTGAAATCTTTAGTAAGGGTATTTTGATCATTATGGATTTTGTGTAGCATTATGTTTTATTGAAGATGAATGGATCAATTTTGACAACTCGACGTGACATCTACGCCCTCTACTTCTACATTCCAATCTAAGATAGTTTTTACAATTAATTTAATAGAAAGTAACATGATTACCTTCAAATATTCATAGTTTTTACAATTAACTTCATAGATAGTTACATGATTACCTTCAATGATTCATGTTTGCTATAATATAGTTTATGTTGATGGGTGACAGTTTCTAATCCAATTTTTTACTTAACATCTACTTAAATTGACTAACTTTATAATTTATTATTTCATTATGGGGTATTATGTGTAAGTCGGTGTTAGCGTATGTTATTTCATTATGGGGTATTATGTGTAAAGCGGTGTTAGCGTATGATATAGTGAGACACTTTTTTTTTTGAATGGCGATAATATATTACTCAACTCAACTCAACAAAGCCTTTGTCCCAAACTAGTTGGGGTCGGCTAAATGAATCCTTTAGAAAAATTTCATGAAGAAGGTGAAAGGAATCTACCTGGCTCAAATTGACTACGTCTTATCCTGGCCCTAGTTGGGTTCGTCTATGTGGATCAATGGCTATCATATATTAAGATACTAAAATTTAATTTTAGTATAATCATTACTATGGATAATGTGACATGTATTATGTGAAAGTATTTCATCCATAGAGTAGCAAATAATCTTAGATCCAAAGGAAGACTCGTCCTCAAGATTTAGAGCATTAACACACAAAGTCATCCCTCTCTCTCTTTATAGGGCAAGAGTCCGCCTATGAAGTTGTTGTCCAAAATAACTGCAACCCTGTTTTCGTAAGCAATTGAATATGTGAGGTAATAAAGGATCTGCAGGTCTACAAAGATATGAGAACTACATCAAGTAACAAAATTATCAGACAACTGTGAGAATATGTAAAGATGCAAGCATGAGTCAGCCATGCACCAATGCACTAGAGAAGCATAGACTCGCACATTGAGAGTGGAAGTTAGCCTCAAATGGATGAATCTGGTTTGTAAGAACGAAATAATAGAATATTCCCTGAAGAAACCTTATCTAAGAGGTGAGAACTGTAGACTATTGGCAGGTATTGCTAAAGTGATCAAGTAGCACTTATGTTATGTTTGTGATGCTGGGAACTGACATTGAACCCTACTCTGTGCTAACCATTAAATTTGAGGAGCTAATTTTTAAACCCCCTTGGCTGGTAGATTCAACCTCTCTCCATGGTGTAAGTTTTATAAATTAGTTTCATAATGTTATCCAACCTCAAAGAGAAGCCATATCCCACTAAGGAAAAAATACACAGCTCTCACCTATACTATAGGAAAAGAGCAATGAGTGCACAGAAGTTCACATGTACAAAGGAAGCAAATAATGCAAGCAGTGAAAGGAAATTAGTCAAAATTAACAATTATGCATTTCCACTAAAAAAAAATTATTTGTTGTAACAACGTAACCCCAAAAAATGAAAAATCAAGAAATGGGCATGATATTCATATGATTATGCTGAATGCTCATGGAGAGGTGAAATAACATGCTTATCACTTTCTCTGAACATCTCCTAAATAAAAGAAGTGCAGAAAAACTTCACCTGCAGCTTCACTTTTATGTCCAAAACCATCCGTTCTCGTTCTGCCTGTAAATGGTTAAAATTTAACATGGTTGAAGACTTGTGAAAGTTAACAATACAATAAAAACCAAATGCATCGCACTGCCTGTCAAGAGAACTTACAGCTCGTTCCCTCGGATCACTTTCTGACTTTGAATCCCTAATCGCTAGCACAGAAGGTGAGCTGGTAACATGTGAAAATGCATAAATACTTGCTTAAATATGAAAAGAAGTCAGTCTCCATACATATTATATATCTAGATAGATGGAGAGAGAGATAGAGCTGCTAGCCACTTTCTCACGGCTTGGATTACCTAGAGTGCCTATGTATGTGACAGCCACCAAATCATCGCACCCGAAAAAAAAATCCAAAAATTTAGCAGATGTGGTGGTTCTTTTGTGCAAAAGCACCCTATGAAATTATAGGTTATTAAAGGGAAGTGGTTTCTAACAATATGAGCTTTCTTTCTTTGTGTGTGTGTGTGTGTGTTACAATCCCAAGCACGGTAGAACTTTGTGGTTCCATTTCAAAACATACCAATACAAGTAAAAAAACATTACCTAGGAGGATGCTTTCCTGAATATTCTAGAGCTCCACTTGCTACTGCAAGAATTGCTCTTCGCTTTTCTTCTTGCTCTTCCGTTCTAATATTTGAAGGAAATCGATCATAACAGTACTTGGCACCAGATCCTAATAAACCAAAGAAACACAAATAGTTACAAATTAAAATAAAAGATCCATAACACGAGAGCTACATATAGTCATTTCATTTGTGTGGTTCTTTTTTCCCCCTTTTTTTTGAATGGTGTCATTTGTGCCATTCTTAAGAGCAATTCAAAAGTGGCAAACAAAGAAATAAGTAAGAAATGTGAAAAGATAGGTAGTGATTAAAAGATATATTCAGCGACATCAATTTCATCCCATTTTTGCAGAATACTAAAAAACACCTCCAATTCCTTCACCAGGGTCCGATATGGTTATGATCTCAGGCTCTTCCAATGGAGAGGGAAGAACTGTAGCAGGGTTTTGACCTCTCCCAATTGCATCTTGCAACTTGTCAAGAACATTGTTACCAACCTCATCTGAATTTATAACTCTCTCCAGATAATCCAAGAAACCTTGAGAATCTAAGAACTGTGTCATCTGTTTGAAAACAGAAAAGGAAAGAAGTTGTCAATCCAAATAAAGCTGAACTTAAACTCTGAATTTAACTTTCCAAAACCAAGAGATCCCTTGAAATGAGTTTTAGAAAGGAAAAAGAATAAGAACATATTAACCAAGGTAAACCACACCTATGCTTCCTGAGGCGAAAGAAAAGAAAAAGAATAAGACTAACAACTTCTATAATTAATGAAAATGAGATACTAAAACAAACTGCAGCTGTAACAAACTGTTAAAAGGACAGGTGACTATACCATGGAATCTAACGGTTGATTAGTTGAGCGTGAACGTTTCTTCAAAAATGCTTGAGAGTTGAATTCATGAGTAGTATTTTCCTGAGAAAGAATGATAGCATCAATGGAAACAGGTAAAGGTCATAGCCACCAAAATAGTATGAAAAATGAATAATGTAAATTCTTACAATGAAATTCCGGTAGCCCCGTAAAATTGATGCAAAGAATTTCAGGAATATCAACCTGCATCCATGTATTCCCCAACAGATATAATAATTCCAAACAAGCTAACAAAGAAATATAGGAGAGAATTCACATGTTCAAAAGAGAAGAGTACAAATCTTTTTTACGTCAGACTCTATCAGGACCCACATTGTTTTATCAACATAGATCAAAGTTATACGGAGATTTCATAGTTTTGCAAAGTGGATATGATGAGGTCCAACAAAACCATTTCATAAAACAGAAATCAATTTGCATGAACAAAACAGATCAGGAAGCAAGTACGCCAGCCCAACGACATTTGAGCACTTGTCACCTAAGAAGTGCATATACCAATTAAAGCAATAAAGTCAAATTATTCTAAGAAATTGGTGCATGATAAGGAACAATGCATGGTACCCATACTATATGGAGAGCAAAGTTCCATTTGGCTGCAGTTTATTACAGCAGGAATAACAGGAAGGAAAATTCAAGATCCACTTTAATAACTAGTGTTATGAACTTCTTTCTCCAAACAACTCTGTAGATACTGAATAGGGATTTGCTAGGCAATTCCGCTGGCATCCATTTCACAGCTCACTTTTGCAGGGAAGAACATCCACCTGAGATGAATAAAATGAATAAGACAAAATCTGCTAAAAAAGAGCCTGTGTGGCTGTTCTCTCCTGCAAAAGTGAGCCACGAAATGGCTTCCCGTGAAATTTCCTAGCAAATCCCTACTGAATAATATCTAAGACTATATAGGAAATTGTGGAGAATGATTGCAAGCAGAAGCATAGTGTTCTAGGCAAGGGGTGACCACTGAGAAGACCATGAAGCATGTCGTACAGTGAGTGCAGGTGACTTCCTTTTTAGTTCTGCCGTGAAGCTCACTATGAGAAGCCCTTTCATTGTGTGAAGCTCACCAAGAAAAAAGATAAAGATCGCTGAGAAGGGATCATGAAGTTAAGTTTAAGGTTTCAGCTCACTACTAATTCCTTATATTCCAAAACAACATTGCAATAATTTTTTTCTGAAATGAACAACATTGCAATAATTTGAATATTATTTCCTGGATAACTGACATTTTTTATATTCATTCTCAATAAGAAGTATTGAAGTATCCATAACAAGTCGCCGCAATTTTTCTAGCAATAAATAAAGACATACTAGAGGAAACAATATCATTACCACTAGATCATGATCAACTATCCACTTGACTTCTTGGCTTGGAAGATTCTTGACCACATTGGAAATCTCCTTTGTGGCATTTAATGGCCTAGGGACTATGTTTTGTTTTTTTTTGAAATTGTGCTAGTCATTTACTTTTCATGTGATAGTGTGTTAGTGGTATTTAGGGAAGCTAAGATTAGTTAAGTCTTATTAAATTCGGATTTGGAATGTAGGTTATGTTTTAGACTATGTATCTTCTTCATTTGTAAGTTCTTTAAGTGAAATTTGAAGGGTTTTGAGTAGTACAACAACTTGGGTTACTTTCTTTGTGTGTTTTGATATCAAGAGAACAATCTTCTTCTCTTGAAACTCATCTTCTCCCTCCAACCTCGTTGGTTTCATTCCAACAAAGTGGTAGCAAACCATATCAGAACAACTGGTTCAAAATTATGATTATCAAATACATATGACTAGATTCCTTTTGTTAATTCAAACTACCTATTACATTACCAGAGATCACAAGCCTGTGTAAATTATGCAACTCACTCAAAGCTTTCCCTAAATTTCAACTGAAAACAATATTGACTAGATCCAAGAAAACTATTACTACTTCCTAAAAATTTATATGAAAGCCATTAGAGAATCACCTAAGTTCAATGTCATGCTCCTCTCCCCAAGGCTTGCTGCCACCTCTTAGAGATTGTTCAGACATGCCACCAAAATTGAATTTCATCTGATCTATGGTTACCATTTTTGGATACAATAATTTCAAAATCTCACCACGCAAAAGACCAAATTCTGGCTCTGGTATAGGAGGTACTTCTTCTGTTGTTGTAATGCGGTTGTACTCAAGGTCCACAACAACTACCTGCAACAGAGGAAGACTGAACAATCAATCCAGTTTTACGAACTAAGAACATTGAACAGTAAAAAACAGGTCAAAGCACAATGGTTACCAACGTCCTTGTTTACAGGAATGCCATGTCAAATAAATTTCTAGTAGGCAATGCATTTATCAAACATTCAGTAATTTCCCTTTAAAAGATCCCCAAGCAAAAGAAGCTCCTCAATATATGCATGCCTAAGGAGTGAATAGTCATTAGATAATATAAATCTGAAAAATTAGTACTGGTAAGTTATCCATTGTAGGGGTGAGCCCCTAGCCCAATTGGTAAAGACTATGTTCTTCTACACTGAGGTTGGAGGTTCAGTCCCAGCTTACCTAACAAAGAAAAAATTATCCATTGCCTTAAATACTTTCAGCTTTTTGTGTTCGTTCATAGTAATCATTGAGTGATAAATTAGTTAGGAGTCTTTAAACTTCGTGATGATCACCCATGCCCATATTTGCATAGAGAAAAGAAGTGATGAGAAGAGAGAAAAAGAAGAGAAAGAAGACGAAAAGATGGAAGGAAAAGAATTTGTGGAGGTTTTTACTGCTTGTTCATAGTAAGCATTGAGTAATAAATTAGTTAGGGGCCTCTACCTTCATGACAGATCATCCACACCCAATTCGTATAGAGACAAGGAGTAATGAGAAGATAGAAAAAGGAAGAGATAGAAGGAGAATCCGTGGAGGTTTTTACTCCAACACCACATCTCATATGCTTATATATAAGAGAACCTTCATAATTACTTAAAGAGACAGTAGAGCCCTCCAATGATGGGCCCATCATTGAATATATATAAGAGAATCTTCATAATTACTTAAAGAGATATTAGGGCCATCCAATGACGAGCCCCATCGTCCTGATATACATGTATAGGGAAGTGATACCAAGTGAAAAAAGGGGTGAACATATCATTTCCTACACACACACATGTATGTATGTATATATGCATGTATATGTCCGTGTCTTCATATACATGTCCATACATATATACTAATACACACGTGTGTGATAGCATGGGCATAACATAATCATTAGAGCAGAGCAAGTATGTCTATTATCAAGTTGACAACCCAATGAAAATAAACAGATTGTCATTATGCTTTAAAATAACTATTCAGCAATCGTAAACTAATGTCTATCGAAGAAATCAAATTTATTGCTATCACAACATTACATTATGAAACAATACAATGAAGTAAATTACTCACAATTCACAATCCAATTATTCATTGGGTGGGGAACTTACACCATCCATAGCTAGACCAGATGTGTCAACACCTGAATGAAGACCCATCATATATGGTGTAGGAGCATCAATATAGTCTACTCCACTGAAAAATAGCAGCGGAATGTAGACATGCTTCAGCACAACAAAAGTAGAAAGTTTAGAAAGAAGCATCTAACATCAATGGCATCAATTGGGCAAAAGAATAAAGGCATTCAAACAGAGGCTAGAGAGATCACTTAAGCAAACATAAAAGAGAAGTCACAGGATTGTACTTCCAAGGGGAAGAGGTTCGATGTGTGCATGCAACAGGGGGACAAGCAGTTCTTTTTTATTCAAGCAAAGAGAATATTAACCACATTGGTAAGAGCTTACCTGCCACCGGAATGGATATATTAAATGGCAGATGGCCTCTGATACTAGGGTTAAAAGTGAATACCTGCAAGGAGGAGAGAAAAACCAAGCCATTAAGAAACTTCTATAATTGCATGAGAACAGGAAAACAATAATCAGAATTGACAAAAAAATTGAAGTAACTGAAAGATTATATTCAGAGGGAGAGCCCTTTTTCTCCCTCTCCGTAGGGGACTCGATGGCTATCCATAGTTGAGTAGCAAAATGAAAGAAGAACTGGAGATGGTGCCTGGACCTTCAGGCATTGGGGGCCTCCATAGAGATGAATCCAGAACTCGATGACAAAAATAGTTGACTATCCATAGTTGAGTAGTGATGTGGGGTCGAGTTTGGGGAATCCTGGACCTTCAGGCATTGGGGGCCTCCATAGAGATGAATCTAGATTGGTAAGGTGGGCATTTTTGGGTCCCATAGGGGTGGAAGACGCTAGTGAAGCAGAAGTGCAAGCTGTCCTTCAAGGGATCAAGCTCCTAGACCGAGATATCAACTTCTTGGTTTTTGCGAGGATTATTGTGAGGTTTTTGCAGCACAAGTTGAAGTGAAGTTTGATGGGTATGTTATCTTTCAAAAAAAATTGATGGGTATGTCACAGGATCGACTGCCGGTTTCCTCTCCCACGCGTATGGACCCCTCACAGCCTCACCTTCCTGAATTTCTTTTTCTAAGAGTTAATAATAAACACATACTCTATTGTTGATTGTGTGAGAGAGATTTTCAAGTTGTTATTGTTTTTTCCAGTGTTTAAAAACGCGGATTTGACGCGGAACGCGGCCAAGAAAAATCCTTGTTGACTCGGCGCGGACGCGGCCAAGAATGCGGCTAACACGGTTGACAAGGTCATAACTCGGGAGAGTCAAAGGAGTTTATTGACTCTGTAAGGCAAAACGCGGAACGCGGATGTGGTGAAACGCGGAATGCGGCCGATGTAAAAAGGAGTCGACTCGGGCGTGTTCCTTGCCGAGTCAAGGAGTTTTTAAACACTGGTTTTTTCTCTTTTCTTGCATGAATCTGTATATGGGGATTTTTTTCCTCTTTTTTTTTGTTGCTTTGGTTACTTCAAAGTCACATGAATCTAGGTTCATGTGGTTAGGTTTATGTGATTGATGGAGTACTAGCTTCATTTGGGACATGGGAAAGTGGTCGCTGGAGTTTTGTTTATTGTCTAAGGTATCATTAGAAGGCTATTAAGAATAATTGCACCCACAAGAGAAAAAGATCAGTTGGTGTTGAATGGAAGAATCATTTTCCACCCATCCATAGCATGGGTCAGGAATGCTAGTATTGGTATAGGGGAAGATGTCCAGTCAAGAAGACTCTGTCTTTGGTTCGAATATTCTAAAGAAGAAAACAACAGGATTCAAGTATTCTTGACCATACATCTAGCCAAAGAAGTGGGCAAAGCTTGACAGTATACTATAGAAGACTACAACATGACTAAAAATGACCGGAACTAAACAGTAAAAGCAACAAGCAAATCAGCAGAAACCTTCTTCAGACTTTTTGTTACAGAATACATGTCGGAAAAAAAAATGTTCCTGCTTTCAAGCTACTAACATGATAGCTTAGGAATGAATACATTGTAAAGTTAAAATGCAGAAACTAAATAAAAGAATGACAGCATTCACAAGTTCACATGTTCCTACTGAAATGTAAAAGTGCTTGAATGGTTCCATGTCAGAAAGTTACTTGTTTGACCGAAGCAAAACCCGTCTTTCAAGCAACACAGCAGTAAAAAGCCTAATTAAGTTGTCGACATCCAGGCACTGCACCAATGGTTGAAAGGATATCTGCACATGGAGAAAGAAATGACAGTAACATATGCCATGAGTTGGATATATATACACATATATTTATATATACATACATACATACATACATATACATATCCCACTAAATTGCACTCTCAGAAAAAATGGGAAGCTGATTCAGAAAAGGCAACAGTTGAGCGGTTGAGCCTCTAAATTGCACTAAATTACATACATACATCAGCATGAGGAAGTCCATCCTTTGGTGGAGCCTCCACAGAAAGAAGGCAGTTCTCAACAGCAAAAAGAACCCGATTCTTTCCAGGAGTAGGCAGTGGTACATTCAACACCATATGTGCTATAACATCCCATAATGGCTTGCTGAAATTGCAGCATAGCTAAAGTTAAGAACGAAGGATCATATAATGAAAAAAAATTCTTACCTAACTCTGTATATATACTATTATATAGTAATCAAAATATAACATTTACACTCCAGCCTACAACAATGATAAGTTAAAATCTTAAGTTTGGAAAGTTAACAGGAAACACCCCCTTCCAAAAGATTGCACTTCAATCCCACAATCTCAACTTAAGATCAGAACCTTCAAAACATGTAAACCTATTAAAAGGCTTCCAGCCAGATCATGGAATCATATGTTGTGGCGGATGTGGTTCAAAAAGTAGTTCAACAAAATGTAGGTTCAAGCGTAAATTAACGCATAATTATCAGGAAATAATATGCACTCCATTACATCAATGATAACTTAAAATTTGTACGTTTGAAAAGTTAACAGGAGACACCCCCATCCACAAGATTGTACTTCCCTCCCACGATCTCAACTTAAGATCTGAACCTTCAAAACATGTAAACCTATGGAGAGGCGTCAAGCCAGATCATGGAACCATTTGTTGTGGCTGATGTAGTTCAAAAGGTAGTTCCGGAAAATGTAGGTTTACAAGTTATGCACTCCATTACAACAGTGGTCAGTTAAAATCTGTAAATTTGAAAAGCTAACATGACTTGTTCGGATAACATGAACTCCATTACAACAAAGAGTAGCCAGTTAAGAAATTAATAACAAGTAACATCAAAAGCTCAACAAGTCCATCTTACAAGAATGGTTAAATTACAAAATCATGTTTTAATAGACTCTATGTCCATTCGTATACAATTCTTTTATATTTAGGTATGTGTTTCAATCCATAGCTTATGAGATGAGAACAGAAACTTATTGTTACTGGATGGAACAAGTGGAATTGTAAGAATCTACACCTTTTCCCCACACCAACTGAAGATTAGTGGTTATTCGCTTTATCAGCTTTCTCGGAATCATAAATTAAAAAGCTCCACGAAGTGGTGAAGTGGCATCCATGAAATTTAGCAGAAACATGAGCATTTCTATTTTTTTTAATGGTAAACATAAGCATCTATATTATTCCAATGTACTTCAATTATCTATTATAGGCCCTTATGACCTCTTAAAACTAGAGACAGAAGCATCTAAGAAGCTCATCTCATGGAGAGGAAACTAGAGCGACCACCTTTAATTGACATCCAGACTAGGATCATGAACTTCAACGACTTCACAAGTGATGTATTGTATGTTAATGAGATTAAAAGAACTCTGGTGCCAAATGTACCGTATTGACTTTCTATGGTTCCTGCAGAGTGAACTTCAATCTTTCTAACCATCAACCTAAAGTCTCAACATGTGAAGAGCACATCAACCAATATGTTTGGTAACTACTCCATTTGAAGCTTTAAATTTCTAAGATTTCTTTCAAAATATAGCAACTGGCTGTAAAAAATTAAGACAGAAACAAAACATGTGTTCATTTCAAGAAGGAAGTTGATTTGAGCTATGAATTCAGACATCTCATTAAAAAGGGAAAGGCATATATAAAGAGTAACCCCCACAAGGTAAAAAATATTGAACTGCTACTAGAGGCGTATTTGATATAAGCAGAGGTAAATTTTCATGGTAACATCCTGCCAAATTTGTACTGCTAAGCCATTCTACAGCTGAACACGATTTTACTCCACAATGCATGGAAACATGGACCAAACTGTAATGACATATTAGAAAACCAACCAATATAAATAATTTACATGGTTTACAAGCACTTAAACATTGATTTAGTGATGTATCCTTCGATAAGAGATAAACAGGTTCATAGCTCTTAAAATGCTTACCTACTGCCAGTTGACAAAAAGCAAAGAATAAACAATTCTTCAAGTGCATCCCGAAGGACATAAAAAATGGGTGACCGGGAGACAAGACAGATGCATTTATCAGCGAACGAATTTGGTGGAATGCGATAAGCTTCAGCAATGTCCTCACTGACTGGATCTCGAAAAGCAATGCAGCTAACATATATTTTAGAACCATCTCCCTCTGCAGCAAATTTCCAGGTCAAAATATAATGCAAAATATTGAAGAGTTGATCAAAAGAACAAAGAGAAACTCAGGACTTGTTTTCTAATAGTTGAATCGTTTTAATCATTCAAAAGAGAGAGAGAGAGAGAGAGAGAGAGAGAGAAACTCAGTACTTGTTTGGGTACAAGATCATATAAAATCACAATAAAACAAAACCGCAAATTTCCCCTTGTAATATTAAACGAATTTCATTTTACATAATCGTAATTATAACGAGTTGTACACCTGTTTGTGGCTTTTGTTGTTTTGGTGATTAATAAGAAAAGAAAAATAAGTAGCAAAACCAAAGAGTTGTTTTCAATGACAGAAATGCCCTTATTAAGATGATTGTCTTTGGTTGATGATGAGGGTATTTTGGTCCTTTCCCATCTTTTTTTTTTGAATGGCAATAATTTTATTGATAAACAAGGAGGCCGAGTAGTCAATACAGAAACAGGAGAGACAACTGAAAAAATACAAAGACATAAAACAGAAAAAGAACGCCAACAAAATCAAAGACTCAAGGGGGCAAGGAGTAAAAAATCTCAAGAGATTCCTTAATGACCCCATCGCTGGCCAATCTATCTGCCACATCATTTGCAGATCTCCTAACATGACGGAAACCAATCGAAGAAGAAGCCGCCCAGTCCTTAATCTTGTCAAAAAAAAAAAAAAAACAGTCAAAACTCTACAGGTGATGGTGAGAACCTCTAAGCCACTTAATGACATTCAGAGAGTGGCCTTCAACCAAGATATTAACAAGGGCATTTTTATCCAAGAGCTTGATGCCTTGATGAACTGCACGGACCTCCGCCTCACTTGCATTGGCAATGCCTATAGGGCCCGCAAACGCCCAAAGAACCTCCCCTGTTTCATTCCTTTACCTCTATCCTCTTCAATCAATCGTCATAAACTGCCTTTGTTAAAGATAAAAGTGACCAAGATGGAGCACAATTCGTAAGAAACCTTATAAAATTGGTTAGGATCTCAACTCGGGGAGAGAGAGAGAGAGAGAGAGAGAGAGGCGCGGGGGGAGCCATAGTTAAGCTCTCATCTTCTTGTCAAGCAATTACTAGTTGCATGATACCATTAATGCTAGTTTCTGCCGCCTCATTGTTCCAAAGGCCTAAACTAGAGACAAGTGAGAACAAGATGAGATGCTCTCATCAACTACACAACAACCAAGAAACAGAGATGGCACCACAAAGAGAACCATCTTTTATAATTTAAGACGTGAAACAGCTCAAATTCTCCTCTATTCACCAAGTCAGCGGAGACAGCATTCAACGGTGCCCCCACAACGAGTCAACCATTTTCCCAGACCTTTATCTGTCCATGCTTTCGCAATCGTCCGATTCATGTCCTCATCCCTGTCTTCATATATGCTCTGCAAAATGCCGCAGCTTTGGATTTGGGGAAAGATGAATTGAACTAGACTGGATCCCAAGCTTGCAGTCGGAGAACAGAAAATTCTGAACGGCATTCATTTCAAGTCTACTCCCTTGCTGGATCCAGAAACACCCATCTCTTCCTCTTCTTGGAAAACGGTTTGTGATTTCCATGTTCTCCAAGTCGTCGTCGTTTCTCTATTTTCATATTCCTCCAACCGTATAAATGATGGGGTGCTTGCTTGCCATTCTTGGACGAAAGGGCCTTTCTCTGCTACTGAAACTAGAGCAGACACAGCAGCAATTGAAGAACAAAATATCTTTGAACAAAAGTGAGGGCATCTATGCCTCCACAGTCTCGGATGATGAAGGCAGGTTAGAAGCTATTTCCGGAAACCCTAAATCAGGAAAAGTAGTGGAGGACACTAGCGACTGTCAGCAATGAAGGACCATTTGTCAGAGAAATAGAAGAGGAAGAGGTGGATGTTTCTCTCGTGGTGGGAAGAGAAAGCAAAAAGATTAATGTGATGAGAGAGAGAGAGAGAGAGAGAGAGTTGTGCCCAATGAATCATGAATTTCAAAATTTGTAGTGGAGGAGAAATATTGAAAGTCATGATCTAGGCTTAAAAAAAAATTGAAAAAATGGTAAGCTGGTTTTCCAAATGCATGATTCCCAAAATTTGAGCTTATGTTTTTGAAATTTTAGAAATTTGCACTGAATCGCAATTTAGGGGCGTAACCAAACGGGAATTCAAAACGTAAAATCTTTATAACACAGCAATTAGCCATATTCGATGTAACTGTCAGAAATCAAGCTGCAAATGCAAAAGAATAAGCATCAAAGAAAATACACATGTTCTTTCGAACATGATTTCAATTATCCTTTTCCTTTTCTGTTAGTGTGTGAATCATTGTACTGTCGCACAATTCACCAAACGGTAAGCTGGTTTTCCTATAATTTGACTGTGGGAATGGGAGAAATGCTGCAGTGAGCCACTATACTAAAGTTACAGCAATTATCTAACATTAAACTAACCATTAGGCAATTATCTAAAATTAAACTAACCATTAGGGTTAAATATTACCGCAAGCTAAAGGCTTCAATTATAAATTAAGAGGGCGAGAAGAAAAGTTTCACTAGAACTCATCGAGATTTACTATATAATACATTGGTTAACCAACTATAAGCAGATTCTGTCTTTCTATCAAGAACGAGATTACAAAAAGCGGCTTCCCATAACAGGGAAGAAGTAAAGAGCTATAAATATGGCAAGCAATGCATTTCATAACAGGCAAATAACATAATACCACGGGAGCCAGTTGTCAATATGCCCCGAACCATATAAGTACCATTACCATAAGTTTTCAAATAAGTACTTCTTCAAGTAAAAAGACTAATGGCCAGTACAGCGAATTAAAATCAAAAGAAATACCAGTTAAAACTATTGGATAGCTCCGTGGGTATGTTGTGGCATCATTATGGTCGAGACCAGAAGTAAAGAATTCCACACCAGCTGGCAAAACACACTGCAGATGTAGGGTCATATCAGAAAACAAAGAATATGAGATTCCCAGATTCAATTTTCAAGAAGCTAATTACAAACAAATCCATATTAAGCACCCAAAATCAATTAAGCATCCAGCGACATTGGTGCTTGAATTAGCAAAAAAATGGAAGAGAAAATCATTTGACTCCCCAAAGTGAGAGTGACCGTTAGTCCAATGATATCAAATGACATAGATAATGATGCATTGCAAATGCATAGTCGATGGAGAAATTGAAAGTAGTACTATATCTCTCGCTTTTTTTATAGAGGAATTGAAACAAACAATTAATTAAAAATATTGAGGATTGACGGAAATCAAACAAGCAATTAAAATAATTGAGAATTGACAGAAATCAGAGAGAAGGGGAAAAATCAATAGTCACTCTAAAAAGCATAAAAAGTAGTAGTAGTAGTAGTAGTAGTAGTATATCTCTCTCGCTTTGGATAGAGAAATTGAAACAAACAATTAGGTAAAGCAAATGAAGAAGAGAATTGCTTACAGTGGGGAGTTGAGGAGGAGGAGGAGGGTAGAGAGTGTGATTGGAAGGAGGGAATTGATCGAGGAAAGAAGGCATGTACAACACTCCTGATCCTTGAAATCCCTTGCTCCCATCCAACGTATGGATCTCCGGTCCGATCCCGCACACCACGAAATACTCGAAAACCCTACCCATTTATTTCCCTCCTTCTCAGAGAGAAAGGGAAGAAGATCACTCACAGATCTACTATCCTCATCAATCTCTTCTTACAGATCTACTGTCATCGTCAATTTCTTCTTTACAAGGGCTTTAAGATCGGGGTAAAGGGGTTTAGGGATTTGGAAAAGGGGGGTTTTGGCGCGGGAGGGTGGTGTGATTTCGGTGGAACCGTTCGCCGGGAAGGAAATGCGAGCTTTGTTGGGCGTGGAGCCAAAAAAACGTTAACAGTGGGGTGAATGCGTACTGCAGGGGGGTGAAAAATATCATTGCCCCAAAATAAAATAAAAGAGCTGGCGTGAGAAGAAAGAAAATGCGCCCGCGTTTCTAGAACGTTTATAAAACCGGTCTTTCTGGTAAAATTTAAAACCTAGGATTTTTTAGTAAAATTTCCGTCCCATTCACTTGAATTTTTTTAACCCTACTCTTGTAATGATTGCTTGTGAGTATGACATGGACTCCTTGTCCCCTCTTTTTCCTTCCCAAGGAATGATGTTAGGGGTGCAACTTGGGTCGGGTTGAACTCGAATTTGGGTTGGATTTGGTTGGGAAAAATCAACCCGAATTGGAAATCGGGTTGAGTTGGGTTGGGGTGTCGGGCAACCCGACCCGAAACCCGATTTCAACTGAACACATTTCCCATTGAAGCTAGAAGTGTGCTTAAATTTCAACATAAATTTCTCCTTCAGTTCAGTTGCAGAGTTTTTATATGGTGGATGCCTGTGTGGGAATGTGAGCAAAAAAAAAAACAGTGGGGCCCACAAAAACATGTGCATAAATTGGAAATCGGGTTGAGTCGGGTTGACCCAATTGCAAATCAGGTTGGGTTGGGTCGGGTCCAGCCAAGTTAGAAATTGGGTTAGGTCGGGTCGGGTTGGCAAAATGGGTTCCTCTGGTTGGGTCGGGTTGGCCTCAACTTGACCCGAGTTGCACCCCTAAATGATGTCCTCTCTCTTTCTCTCTCTTCCCTCTCTCCTCCCTTCCCATATTTGGTAATAACACCCCTAAATTTTGGCGGGAATTTTAAGAATTGTAGGAAAAAAAGAAACTAGCAAATCCCATTGACTTCACTGTTGGGATTAAAAAGCTCCAAGGATAAAAAATTTACTGGCAACCAAACGGAGCAGTTTAAACCGGTGCGAATTATCCTCCAGGGGTGAATTTATCATTGCCCGAATTTTATTTTATCTTAGAAAGAATGAACTGTTAAAATCCAGGTTTTAGCTTATAGAATCTCGGTTTTAGCTTGTAAAACCAAAGATTTTAAAATCCTATATTTTTTTGAATGGTATTTTAAAATCCTAAATTATAAAATCCAATATCCAAACGACCCCAAATTGTTTAGAGGGGCTACTTAAGTTCATTGAATATCAGCGAAAGGTATTCATCTTTAGTTAAATATCTTGGATCTTTAAAGTTCACTGCTGAGGCTCTCTTTGTTTTGGATTTTGATAGTTTTGTATTCACAATTGGTTTTCATAATCCAAAGCAAACTAAAGTAAAACTGAGTCCAATAATTACATTGTGACTTACAATCGGTTCTAAAAAGAACAAACGGGCCTCATAATTTGATTAGACCGAGATAAAACACCAAGTGGTTGCATAAAAATTCTAAACTTTTTTAGGATTGGCACCGGAAATGAATGTCATTGAAAAGCGGTGTCCTACATTATTTTGCAGTCCAAAAGACAGTTTTACCCTCGAGTGTAGATAATGCACATTAAAATGTCATCTTCTTCTCCCTCTCTCATTTTTCTAGTTTTATCATTCAAATCCGAAGAAGAAGAGGAGGATGAGGAAGAAAGAGAAGAAGAAAAAAAGGGAAGGGAAGTGATACGAACCTCATCAGATCGTTCAGCTGAAAACTACGGGAGATAAGAAGAAGTAGCAGATTTTGAGAGAGAATAACTAAGAGAAGAATAGGGAAAAGAGATTTGATTTTTCTTTCATCATTGCTTCTTCAGATCCCTTTACAAGTATTTATAGACCGCTCAAACGGTTTTTGTACAACTGGTATTTTAGTGAACTACTAATATTCCCTTTCTATGGTTCCTAAAAGACAATTAACTAATCCTACACTTTATTCACTAATTGCGAAGTTGATCTTGAACCCTGGTTAGTTACTAAAATAGTCTTTTAACCATTTTGCCTTTCGTTTCAGCCTGGTTCTACTAATGTCTTCTTTCTGCTCAACTTGATCTTTCGAGTATCATTCATCGTCTTCACCTTTTATTCTCTGTCCACGTTGTTCTGTTTCATGTGCTGCTGCTGTCTGGTTGCTATCATGAAGAAAAAAAGAGGAAGAGGAAGAAAAAAAATTGAAGAAGAAGAGAGGATGAAATAAAAAGAAGGATCAATGGAGGAAAATTAAGGGTGTCAATTTTGGCTCGGGCTCGGAAGCTCGCTCGAGCTCGGCTCGAATCCTTAACGAGCCGAGCCCGAGTTAGGCCAGGCTCGGCTCGGCTCGGCTCGTTAAGGCTCGTTAAGAATTTAATATATTTAAATATATATATTATATATTAATATATACATTAAAAGGGCTGTCCATGGAGTGAAAAGGGGGGGCAAAATATGTCACTTCATTTTTGGAACCCCATTTGTTACTAGGACCACCCCCCATAGTGTAAAAAAAGTAGTCAAATTACACTAGTAGGGCTGTCTAGGGAAGATGAGGGGTGTGAACATAATATAACCCGAGCTTGGTAAGGCTCGCGAGCCTGACCGAGCTTAACGAGCCGAGCCCGAGCCGAGCCTCACTTGTGAGCTTAACGAGCCGAGCCGAGCCTGGCCAAGCTCGGCTCGTTTACACCCCTAGGGAAAATGAAAAAGAAGATGAATAAGAAGAAGAAAAATGAAGGGCTTGAAGAGGGCGAAAAGAGGTCCATGAAGAAGGAAAGAGAAGAATCAAAACGGGAAGAACCGAAGGTGTCAGCAAAATGGAAAAGAAGAGGAAGAAGGAGAAGATTCAACGCTGATAAAATTGGAAGGCACTGAAAAATATGGAAGATAAAAGGAAGAAGAAGAGCTCATGGTCATCCTAGGCTAACTCAGGGTCACTACTCATCTTGTTATGATTCGAAGGGTCATCTAAGTCTAACTGGGGGCATTCCTAGAACGACCCCGAGTTCGACCAGAATCACGGCAAGTTCAACCAAGGTAAGCGATGCCCCCATACAAAATAGCGTGTCCCCGAATAAGACTGGGCCGCGTTAGACTGGGATGAATCTAAGTCATCTGAGATTACACCTTGAGTTAAACTGAGATGGACACAAGTCGACCGAGATGAGTGACAACCCCGAGTCGGACCCAGGTGACACCGAGTCAAATGGAGATATCCTAAGCTCTTATTTTCTATTTTATCAGGTGTTTCCATTTGTTCTGGCTTCTATTCTTCCTTTTTTTATTCTTCATATTCTTTTTCATTTTTTCTGGCGTCCTTAATCTTTTCTGGGTCTTCCATTTTTTCCAACGCGAGTATTATTTTTTTCCCCTTATTTTTTCTCCTCTTTTACATTTTTTTCAACGCCTTCAATTATTTTCCACTATAGATCTTCCTTTTTCCCTCAGTATCATCTTTTCCTTCCTTTCAAGCACGGCCTCTTCTTCTTCCTCTTCCCTTCTCCTATACTTTTTCCCCGTTATTTCGAGGTGCAGATATGAAAAAACTAGAAAAAAAAAAAAAAAAACTGAAAGAAGCAATGAAGATGACATTTTTCAGCTTCATTTGCACCTGAGGGTAAAAATGTCTTTCGTTACTCCATGACACCACAGGCGTCATTTTTCAATCACCTTATGCCACTCAACCAAATTTCAGAATTTCTAGAAGCCCAGTAAAAGATGTTTTTTTGAACGGGAAATCCTATTCCCTCGCACGCAGCACGCGTTCACACGTGCTAATAGGGTCGCAATTTAGCATTTCTGAGTTACTGAAATCTTATTTAGAGACTCAAATAACTTGTACTCCTCTTCTTCAAAGGCAGACTATTTCTCTGCAATACAGTGAAGCCTCCCCCTCTCTCTCTACATATGAATTTATCTCACTCTTCTCTGCTCAATCTCTTCCCGTCTGCTTTCTTTTCACCCCACTACCCCTCCAATCCTTACTACTTTCCCATTAAAACTAATAAACCCTTACCAACCAACATCAATTCCTACAAATTCCAAACCTCCCACACTCACCCAACAATCGAATTCGAAGATGAAGAAAACCCAGAAACAAACACTACCTTCAAGACAAAAAAGAAAAAGAAGAAACTGAGGCCCGGTTTTTACGACCAAACCCATGAGCGATGGTCCCTTAAAATTGCTTCTCCGAGAGAGAAATTTCCATGGCAAGAAAAACAAGAGAAAGAGAAATCCATAGAATCTTCTTACCCTGTTCTTCACCCATCTATTCCCCTCGAATTCTCGGACCCAAAAGGCGAAACAGAGAACCCTCAGATCAGAAAATCCCTAAATTTCCCTTTGCGAAATCGCGTTATCTCGGCTCCTTGGGTCCATGGAACCAAAGAGAGGGAAACCCAATTAGATTCCGAAAATCAAACTCCGGTTATTGAAGGCGAAAAACCAAAGAGTATTGAATTTCATGGAGAGAGTGAGAAGACTATTGTTGGGGTGATAGTGGAAAAGTTGAAGGACTTTGATGAGGAACAGAATTATAAGTCCATTGCGAAGAGTGGTGAGTTTCTGGAGGGATTTGGTGGGAATGCCAATAGGGTTTCTTTAAAGGATAAGAGTACTGGTTCAGAAAGCAATGTTCATATGTTTGAGGGTCTTTTAAATGATTCTGAGGAAGAACAGAATTCAAATTACAATATCAACTCTGGGAGTTTAATGGGTTCGTCGGATTATGGTGTTTCGATTCGGTTTCCGTGGGAGAGAGAGGGAGGTGTGGATGGAGAGAGGTGGAGGAAGAGCAACACCGAGCTAGCGGAGAGGGCGGTCCCAGAACCGGAGTTACGGAGGCTTCGGAATTATGCTCTGAGGATGAAGGAGAGGATGAAGGTTGGAGCGGCCGGCATTACGCAGGCGGTTGTGGATGAGATTCATGATAAATGGAGGGAGGAAGAGGTGGTGAAGATCAAATTTGAAGGACCTCCAGCACTTAACATGAAGAGGACGCACGAGGTCTTGGAGGTTAGTGTTTTTACTGATGCTTTATACTTTAGTGATCATTTGATGTGTACACATGGGTTTGAAACTTTGAATTTCCTTGTCTTTTGATCTTTTTTGCCTTGATCAGTTGTGGGTATCCTCCTCTGGTCTTGGACCCAATAGAGTTAGCTTTCTTTGAATTGGAATGGGATATTCTGAATGCATTGTATTGAGCCAGCTTCATGAATTTGAAGCTTTCATTTTACTTGTGAACATGATTTCTGAAACCAAGAAGCTAACCTTGAAGGGGAATCTTCTCTCTGCCATCTACTTGGGTATGGGCCACATAAACCATGAAAGACCATTATTCTGAGTGAGGAAGTATTTGGACTGGGTTGATATGCATCCCTTGGCTCAGAAATCTTGAAGGGGAAAAATGGATTTGACAAAACGCATTAAGATTATTTTACCTTAGATAGACATCCTTGTTCCCATTCCAAGTGGTTTTATTCTTTGAGTCTTAAAACCATGGTTTTAACCTCTAGGTACTGTTCTTGCCATATTATGATTTTTATTATTTATTTTTCACAAATATAGATCACTGTGTTTCAACAGTTCTGTATGGAATTTTACTGGTATGCTTCAAGTCTCTTAATGTGCAATGCTTTTTTATGCTCATTAGAGGAGAACCGGAGGTCTTGTGATTTGGAGGTGTGGCAGTTCCCTTGTGTTGTACAGAGGAATGACATACACACTGCCTTGCGTTCAATCATATACAAAACATGCTCAAGCTAATCACAATATTGTTCCTCATTTGAAAGAGTCATCTATTGATGTTAGATCTACAGAGGCATCTAACGCCGGTTTGGTGGGAGGTTTAGACGGTCCGTCCCAAGAATTTATGGATATAATTGATGTTAACAATATGTTAGATGAATTGGGTCCTCGGTTCCAAGATTGGTCGGGCATTGACCCGGTGCCTGTTGATGCTGACTTGCTTCCTTCTGAGGTTCCCGGCTACAAACCTCCATTCAGGCTTCTTCCATATGGAATGAGGCACTGTCTTCGTAACAGGCAAATGACATCTCTGCGGAGGCTTGCAAGAAAAGTACCTCCTCATTTTGCCCTAGGTATGTAATAAGTGATGTTTATGTCTTATGTCAGTATTCACGTGATTATGTTTGCTGTTGGGAGTATGCTTTTGCTACAAACTCATAATTTTGTCATTTGTATAGGAAGTAATAGGCAACGTCAAGGCCTGGCTATGGCTATGGTGAAGCTATGGGAAAAAAGTGCCATTGCGAAGATAGCCATCAAGCGTGGAGTTCCAAATACCCGTAATGAGAGAATGGCAGAAGAACTCAAGGTGCGAACTATCAGACATGGTTGTATTTGTACTAACTAACAATGCCATTATAGCCTCTTGATGTATGAGTAATATTAGGCCATATTTAAATTGCTGATCTGCATGTTTAAAGCCCGGTGCCATATCTTACCATTCAAAAAAGAAGAAGAAGAAGAAGCCTGGTGTCATATCTTATATTTGATGCATTTCTTTTGTAGCATGTCCCTCAAGGCCCATAAAATTTTGCTTTCTTATTGTATTGTATTCATCTTAAAATTACAAATCAGTTCTGAGGTAGCAAAATACACGACGACCTTATTGTTCTTGCTTTCGTGAGCTTGTAGTTACAATATCAGAGATTTTGTTGTGGATTCCACAAGGAAGTTATGGAGAGTGCATCTCAAATTAAAGAGATCCGCTCCCACAACAGGCATAGAGAAACATCACAACCTCTTTAGTCTTGCATCCAGGCATCCAAGTTACAAGGTTATGGAAACTAAGGGGATCTAGTCAGTGGGAAACTGAAGAGATCATACCTAATCAATAAGAAAAATGTTCCTTTTAATGACCACCAAAAATTAAAAATGTTTGAATGCTGTACCACCTAATATAGACTATATCTGAAGATGACAAAATTGGGGTGGGGATATGATGCCGGATAAAACACACGGAAGCTTCGGATTTCCGGCAACGTTGAAATCTGGGGCAAAAATTTGAAATTTGAGCTCTTTTTGATGGATTTTTGATGAAAAAAACTTGAAATTCAGCAAGGGGATGCCGGATCTTCAAAGAACTTGATAGAAACCTTGATTTACAAGGCTAAGATAGTAGGAATTAGAAGAAAAACTGAGATAATCAGCTTGCAAGCTTCCTTTTCCATGAAAAATACACAAGAAAATCCTCTTTGCAAGAGGTTTTCCCTCCAAAACCCACTAGATCCAAGATCTAGAGAAAATTATCTATTTTTTATTTCAAAATCAAATCAAAGTTGTTACAAATGGGGGAAAAGTCCCTTTTATAGACCACTTACAAGTAGAAGGACCTAACTATCCCTAAGTGAATGAAAATGACTAAAAAGTACATGAGTAGCTACAAAACAACCAAACTATCTCCAATGAAGTAAAATGACATAAAAGGACTCAACAACTAGTCAAATAACTGAACTACCCTACTACATAGAAAAAAAGCACAAATGAACAAAGACACACAAACGAAACTACACTAGTGAAGAAATATGGGCTGATGTAGTGAATCTAGGGGATGCTCCTGCATCAGGATACCCTATGTCATAATTTTTTTTTTCTGAAGATGACCGGTTGGCGCATGATCAAAACACCAAAATCGAAAGTCTGGATGCCAAAATCTCCATGTCTGAGAGAAACGAAGGAGAAGATGGCAAACTGAAGGAGAGAATTGAGGATAATGGGGAAAATAAAAAATTAACATCAAGACATTGCTTTTTGTTGGGTGAGGTAAATATTATTTTAAAATAATAAACTTCCATTGAAATGCAGAAAGAATCCAGAGAAAACCATTTTCTGTTTTTCTGGGTGCTAAAATCTGCTTGTTTTGCAAAAAGTGGTCGATTCAGTCATCAGCATTGTAACTGTGTAAAGAATTTGCAGTGTCAATGAACAAGTCATGAGCTTTTGTTATTATGAATTGCCAATTGATTCAAAGTAACCTGAATCGACCCTATTGATTTCCAACCTGACTCAACTGAGTTCGGTGTTGATTAAGAGAATTTTCAAAAACATTGTCAACATCCTACTTGTGAAGCTATTTTCTAGATTCCCTTGTTTATCAGAAATTAAGGTCACATGTACGTACCTACTGCTGCTTTTGAGTTTTCTCATGTTAATCATCATTCTCATGTTGGATTTATTGCACTCTTCTGTTATTAACTTAGTACATTATTTACTCCGACATGTATGTATATTTATAAGATTACATAGTGCATGCATTTTAAACCCAGTCCTTGCAAGCCTTATTAATTTTATGTGGGATTTCTTCTCCAATTTATGTCAGTGTGCAATGACTACCCATAGGAAGAATACGATGCTATTTGCGTATTTCTAGACTAGTGTAGAGGTGAGATGCAAGAAATGCATTTGAGCTGTAGGTTAGATGTTGTACTCGCACGAATTATTCGAGTGGGACCTATGACGCTTCCTACTCATTAGAATAGAATACTGATTTAGTAGATTATCCCGTAAACAATGAAGACCCAAGAGAAGAACCAAGGCATGAGAGAAAATATCAAAGGGTACTCAAAGAAAAGGGAACACATGTGTCACGAAGTTAGGGTCCACTCTCTTATTTCATTGGAGTTTGTTTAAATTGATAGGACTCATACCTTTATTTCTTTTAAGTGACAAAATAGGATGAAGCCCGTTATCTCTTATTTCTTAAGTCATTAGGAAGCAGTAAATTAAGTGAATTTTGAATAAAAGAGGGCCCATTGCACTATTCACACAATGTTCACAACAGTATTCATGCATTGTTTACGTCACTATTCACATGATGTTTTTGTAGGTAGCTTGAGTATCTGTTTTCGTTAGGAGTTACCCTAATTAGGGTTTTAATAGTGGGCATCAATATGGGTGGTTATAAATATGATGTATGCCCACCTTTTTTAGCATCTTGTATCGTGAAATAAAGAAGAGGATTTTGACTTTTTTTAGTTTGTTTTGCTGATTTTTTTAATCTGAACGTGGGAGTTTATTGGAAGAGATTCAGTTGAGATATTTCTTACCTCAGATTTCTACAGGATTTGAAAAATCTAACCTATGATTGTAATCAACCCAGGTCTGATCTTTGGGATGTTATTTACAACATCTAGATTCAGAGGATATTCAATGAAAATAAATAAAGAAGTGATAAATCCGCCCCTTTTCATTAATGGGACAGCCGGCTGCAGTGTACGTTGGCAATCAAATCCATTGAATCCTTCCCATGTGAAGTACAACAGCGCCTTTTCAGTCATAGATACACTGCAGCTGGCTGTCCCGAGTAATGAAAAGGGGTGGATATATCACTCCCCTAAATAAATCTTCTTGTTGTAATCTTTTTCCTCTTCTTGGATGGCGAGAGATTTGAAATAGATTAAGATTAATCGTATTGGGATATTTATATCAGTTTTTTTGGTTCACAAAATTACAACTATCTGTCTATTCTTGCTGACTAACAAAAATCTTATCATATTGGTTCTTATTTTTTGAAGATTATATTTATAATAAATTAGTATCAGACCTAACATCATTTGGTATCAGAGCATCCATATTAGATTTTTTCTACATAATTGGTATCAACACCATGCCTCCTAGAAAGGTCACACATCTTTAGGTTAGTGAAGCGTATGAAAACAAAACCCCAGATAAGGTTAGGAAGTTAGTAATGCTTATTCAATTCGTATGTGATCAATGAGGCCAATTGCGCCGGGATGTGTCGAGATCAATATGCGAGGAATTCAAGAGATACATTGCGCTCTGATTGCTTCGGGATATGTCAGTACAAGTTCGGAAGAAGTGGAAGATGAACTCCTTAAAAACGAAGGTGATCACATCTATGATAGTGATGAAAAAGAGTGTATAAATGATGAAAAGGATGTGAATGATGGGATGAAGCTAGGGTTGTTTTTCCAATGCTAATTTTCCCTCCTTTGTGCTTGTGCTTGGGCTTGGCCTGTTTCCAGCTCACTAAGTGTTGTGTAGTGTCATTTGATCTTTCGATACCTCCCGTCCACACCACCTAAACGGGCAGCACATCAGTCTTTCACTTCCTCAGATCGGTGTTGTGATAGCTCAAGCTGTGTAAATTGGCATGGACTGACGAACTGTCTTTACTTGAAGTTTCATTCTCCTCGGGAGTGACAGCCATCTATTGGCCCACTCGCAAATTCACCTCTTCATTTTCTCAAAAAACCCCGAGTATGATTATTGAAGAAAAAGTATCCAATGAAGAATATTTTATACGTTTTACTAAATTTTATTTTTTAAGGTTCAATATGTTTTAGCCCATAGAGGGCGAGCCTTGGCGCAACGGTAAGGTTGCTCCATTGTGACCTGGTGGTCACGTGTTTGAGTCACGGAAAAACCTTTGTGCAAAGCAAAGGTAATGCTGTGTACATCTAGCCCTCCCCAGACCCCGCAATGGCGGGAGCCGCTTGCACGGGGCTGCCCTTTTTTAATGTGTTTTACCCTATGATTTATGGACACGGACACGGAGTGTCGGACACGGCAAACTCCCAAAATTTAGAAACGGAGACATGGCTAAAATAGAAGTACATATAATCTTGATTTGTGGACATAGATTCGTGTGTCGAGTTTTGACACGGATACGAGGTATCTAACATGGAAACCCCTAAAAATCTAGAAATAGTGGCACACTCATACAAGTACATACATATAAAGTTACTGATACTTCTAGCAGTACACTTTGAAGTGTCTAAAGGAGTGTCGACACGGGTGTCGTGTCGGACACGACACGACACGTGTGTCAGCAATAAATTCAAAGTGTCGGCCAAATCATAGGTTTTACCCCATCTTGAAAACATTATTTGAAAAGTCGATTTTGGACAATTAGATTTTTTGGTAGAATGATAGAATCTGTCACTTTCGGTCAAAATATGCGAAACATGCAACTTTCCAAATAAAAAAAATAAAAAAAGATATTTCTAAAAAAAAAAAACAAAAAAAAGAAAAGAAAAACCAGTGGCGAAGAATCTTATCTGGAATTTGGGCGTGATTTCGTACCTAATCGTTTTCATGGTTTTACAAGATTTCAGCAGAAATTTCGTACCAAAACCGAAATATTTATGTTTCGCTGATGACCAAAACCGAAACTTAATACCTTTCTTTTTAAAGCATCTTGTGAAGTAAAATAAAGAAGAGATTTTGGAGTTTTATGAAATCTTTATATTGTAGGCGTGGTTTTGATCATTTTTGGATACATATTCTCAACTTGAAAACAGAAGGTGGGAAGTAATGTTTGTTTTTTTCATTCATAACAAGGGATTCATTGAACCAAAGACCTACATTAACTCATGCCCTATAGCTAACTCTTGCCTAGAAACACCTTTAGGTAGATTGTTTGCCATACTGTTGGCTTTTCTTAAAGTTCAAAAAAAGTAAACATCTTGATATCTACGGAAATGTCGATCATACCCACTCTAGCTCGATTATGATTGTATTAAGTACCTGCAATTGTTAAAGAATAAATATGAGTATTCAAAAATACAGATTACTTCCAGGAAATAAAACGAAAATCAGAAGGATGTACCGAAGGGAAAATCATATAGCATTTAAACCTAAGATGCATTTGACAATGTTCGTTTCATTAAGTTTATATAGTAGGCAGGATGCTCTTGTATTTTAATTTTTACCATAGAACATTCTTTCTGTTAGATCGTAAATCTCTGCTGTGTCTTTTGTTGGACCTGTTCTCTTCTGGCATGGACTATTCTATATCAAATTCTTATACTGCATATTTGCAACAATTCTTGGTATCGGCTGAGAACCGGCTTCACCGTCATCAATGCAGAAATTGACAGGAGGAACACTTGTTTCTAGGAACAAGGATTATATCGTCTTCTACAGGGGAAATGACTTCTTGTCTTCCACCATGAAAGAGGTATTGGTAGAAAGGAAGAAGTTAGCGAGGCTTAAACAGGATGAGGAAGAGCAGGCGCGGCTCAAGGCATCGGCTTTGATTGTTTCGAATGCCACACCTGCTAAAGGACCGTTTGTTGCCGGTACCCTGGCTGAAACTGTAGAAGCAACCTCTCGTTGGGGAAGTCAACCAAGCAGTGAAGATAGAGACAAAATGATGAGAGATGCAGCTTTAGATAAACACACTTCTCTTGTCAGATACCTAGAAAAGAAGCTATCGCATGTATGTTTCTAAATTCCGAAAGGCGCGATGTTAAACAACATATTGACTAAATGACACTACCGCACATTCTAGAACTATGTCACAAATATCTCTGATATTTTCGAAATATCACGTTTTTATCGCGACATTTTGATAAAATGACAAAATCCCGAAATAATCCCAAGAATTTAAAAATCTAGCAATATTTTCATTTTAAACATAAAATATTGTGATAATGTCACGATATTATCCCAATATTTTTACGTCTTTTTTATTTTATATTTTTTCTTAAATTTTATATTTTTAAATATTTTCTTTTTTTTTTTATCATTTTCCCGATATAAACTTGAAAAAAAAAAAAAAAACAATATATTTTCCCTTGCTGAGAAACTCCCGAGAACAATATTTGTGACATGGTTCTGGAATAACATACAACAGCCTATTTCGCAAATCAATGACTGCTTTCAATTCATTTTGTTTTATATAATTAATTATCAGGCAAAGGGGAAGTTTAAAAAGGCAGAGAAGGCTTTACAAAAAGTGCAGGACTATCTAACGCCAGCGGAGCTTCCGACTGATTTAGAAACGATAACTGATGAGGAAAGGTTCCTGTTTCGTAAAATTGGTCTGAGTATGAAACCTTTCTTACTTTTAGGTAATTTACTTCCTTGATTTACAATTCTTTTCTCGTTGCTTAGCATTTCAAGGTTGGCATAAGAAAAGACCATTTCCCATACATATATTTTCTATATCAGGGAGGCGGGGTGTTTTCGATGGTACTGTAGAAAACATGCATTTACACTGGAAGTACAGGGAGCTGGTCAAGATAATTGTAAAAAGGAAGAGTTTTGCACAAGTCAAACACATTGCAATCTCTCTTGAGGCTGAGAGTGGTGGGCTATTGATTTCTTTGGATAAAACTTCTAAAGGCTATGCAATTATTGTTTATCGCGGGAAGAACTATAACCGCCCTCACATATTACGGCCAAAGAATTTGTTGACGAGGAGGCAGGCGTTAGCACGTTCTATCGAGCTTCAAAGACGAGAGGTAAGATCATAACATAGAAAACCATCACTGTTTATTTGTTTCTTCTGGGGCTGATATCTTTTTCTGTTGCTGTTAAAAAATTTCAGGCATTGACTCACCATATCTTGGATCTCCGGAAAAGAATTGATATGTTGAAAGCTGAACTGGTATGATCTCCACCCGGCATCTGTTCGTGAGTAATTTATGTTACATGATGGTCACAATGAGCAATGAATCTGTCCAAGTTTTCTGACAACATTTGCATTACTGTCTCTCGGTAATACCACATTTTCGGCATTTTCTTTTGCAGGAACAAATGGACGCTGTTAAGGAGATGGGTGATGAAAACTTGTACTCACAGTTGAATGATGCTTATTCTTCTGACGATGACTTGGAGGTGAGGATGTATATTCATCTATGTTATATAGATATACTTTTCATATGGTGTGATAATAGGCTGTAAAGCTTGACAAAGCTGACATTCGAGATATGTGGATATCTTCAATGAATCTTTCCCTAAAAATCGAATGATCTCTTAGAACTTGGGGTTCCTCTATAAGTACGGAAATATTTATCAGTGTTATACTCATGGGGGTTCCTCCATAAGTATGGAACTATTTAACAGTGTTATACTCATAAAAACAGTACCCGGCGAGTTTGGATTTGCTGAGTCGATCGAAATATCCTTTTAAGTTTTTACTATGTCAACTGATACCCCGCATTTGTTACCAGGATGAAGGTGAAGAGGCATATCTTGAAATTTATCACAGTGGCGACGAAGATAGTGATAGTGATACACGAATTGAGGAGCTTTTGCCAAAATAGAATCAATTCAGTAACTTCCTAGATTAATTTGGAAAACAGTATCACAGACTGATGGATAAAGAAAAGGCAGGTTATCTAAATGTTCTGAGTTTATGAAACGTGACAACCATTTGAAGAGACGTATGAAAACAAAATGAAAAATGAAAATCTGTTGGCTACGTTGTTATGGGTTTTTCTCAGTTGAGTTGCTGATGGTCTCCACGTATGTCCTCATAGCTTTTATGTTATCTATCCATGGGAGTTTTGGTGGAAATCTTGGAGACTGAAAAATCAAGGTCTAAACCAACAGGTCTGCATTCGCAGTCCTTGGTCCAAGAAATTATTTAAATGCTTCAGTTCACACTATCAAAGCTTGTCTTATTTCTTGTTTTGCATGTCACATACAGTGCCGTGTTGTATATAGGGGTGAGGCTTGGATGAAAGCTGGTTGGGCTCTTATGTTGATTGGCTTTTTGTTCCAATGTAATTTACTACCAACCATGCAGAGGTGATATCTATCTACTTGAATTTTAGTTCAGACTTCAACAGCCGAAAATCAGAATTGGTAAATACATGCTGACTAAGTTATCTAATGTTTCGTTGAACGTTATTTGAATCCTTGAAATGCTTAAACAATGTTTTAAAGAGAACATTACTAGAATCTTTGAAATGGTTAAACGATGATTTAAAGAGAAATGACTTCTGCCCAAGGCACGAAGCAGAAGCTCGCTATGCTTGAGCGCCATCACAGTCTGTATGGAAGCCCCCTTCTAACCGATACTCACAGCGGAATTTTGGTATGTGCATTTTGGACTATAAAATCTGAAATTTTTGTACAAGTGATTGTTAGTGTAATGGCAAATTACAAATATGGTTTTGTTAGGGGAACTCACTGGTGACGTTAGTATTTTCTAAAGAGCTGTTGCATGGTGTTTGTGACGTGGGCCACTCCTCTTGGCGGTCGTGGACAGTGATCTTGGCCATACATCTGGGGGGCCACACTGTGGATGAGCTATGTGGCGATAGTTGCGCTCATCAGAGATCCTCTTTGCCCGTTATAGGTGCATTAAAATTGACAGTTGGAACGATCTCTGTGATGAGTCCTTTGAAGAACTGGTTTAGGTGTAAAACATGAATGGGCCGTTGGGCCCAGATCTGTTCTGACTCAAATCTTCGAAATTTAGGGTTCTATTAGCCAGTTGGGCTGACCCATTTACCCCCTTTAGGAATGGCATGCCCGATATTGCATAGTGGGCCTCCACCTGAGGCCAGTTGGGCTGACCCATTTACGCCCTTTAGGAATGGCATGCCCGTTATTGCATAGTGGGCCTCCACCTGAGGTCAATCCCAGCTGTTCACTTGGGTGGGCCCCTACCTTAAGGAGGTGATTGAATCTAGGGAAAAGAAAATTATGGAAAATAATAATTTCCATGAAAATAAAATTCCAACCTTAGGTCTGCTGTTTTACTTGAAAAAACAAGGAAAATTTTCAATTTTTGAAAAAAAGAAAGAAAGCAGTCAGTGGAAAATTTGTTAACCGGAACCTAACAAGGTGTCCGCCTAGTTAGGGATCCCAATGAGTGGGGAAGGAGGGTTTTATTGTAATTAGGTGGGCTTGGCATTGGCCCATCCATTTTTCGAAAAAAAAAACAGGGTGTTCACCATGGGGATAGAAATCCTGGCTTTCATACTTGGATAAGTTTATCTTGAATCACCGTGGGATTGGTTGTTATGCTTGGATAAATTTATCTTGAAATTACCATCACCACTGTTCACCAATTTTGTTCTGTCACTATTTTAAGAACAAGGCAGACTTGAACATAGGATAGGTCTATCGATGGATAAAATGAACCCCTGATTGCTAATCCCATGGCAAGGTTCCTAATGGCCCTCTTATTCTGTCATGTGTCAAACTAAACCCCATGTTAGGGAGCTTGTCATTAATGACCCAATATGTTGTTTGTTCTCCACAGGGATAGAAATCGTTGGATAAGCTATTCCTGGTATTAGTTACCCTACTTGGATAAGTGTATCTTAAATAAACCCGTAGGATTAGCAATAGTTGGATAAACTATTACTCGGATTAGTTACACCCGGCCTTCCCCTTTCTCACCACTTGAGAAACTAATATCAAGAAAAAAAAAATGTGGAATGATATCAGCACAACCATGCTTTAATAAATGCACAGACTGCTTGTCTTCACCTTTTTAATTGGTTTGTAAGAGCTTTTTGGGAAGTGTAATGACCCTCAGCAGCTCTTTAAATAATAACAGACAAGATGGGACAGAGCAGTTATCAAAACATGGTTGTGTTGATATCATTTCTCAACAAAATTAATAGTTGCCATGTCCTTACAATTTTCAATACTATTGGATCCAGAGAAAAGCACAGCATGTGGATAAAGATTGCAAACTAATACCCAATGCGGCCGGGTAGTTTTGGACTTCAGTTGAAAACACGTATGAATCTTGAAAAAGTAGAGGTACAAAGACCCTTTTGCCCTTTTTAACACCATCAGAGCCCAACCCCAATCATTCTCTTTGCAGTCTCATTTTGAATGTTTTATTATTTCATACAGTCTCTTTTGGTTAGCATTTAATACACATCGATTCCTTTTCAGTACCTGAGATTCCAATGGAAACCCTACCGTTAAGAACGGCTATGTTATAGTTATATTGACAACGTTCCTCGACCGGTCGTTGCCAACCAACGAAAACCCTAAACTAAGAACGACAACGTTATTAAGTATACCGGCATCACGTCTTCCAGTTTATCCGAATTGATTAAGATAGATAGTCAATTAGTCATAGATCAGAAATGACAACATTATTAAATATACCACCAACATTTTTCCCACTCCCAACTGTTACATCCACTGATAATCGGAAGCGGCAACGTTATTAAATATAGTGCCCCACTCGAATCATTATATCAACTAATCAAACCATCGTTGATTGAGGTGGTCAATCTCCCTTAAATATGCCGCCAGAATTTTTACTAGTCAAACTTCGAACGTGTTTTTACCACTTGAACTATTATATCCACTCTTGGATAAAAGGGTGGGGCCCCGCAGTGTTATGTTCATGGCGCCATGGTGGTCCATGGTCTCGAGGAGGCGCATATTCCCAGAAAGGTATATAATCGTGGCGCATATATTTTGATTCTGTTCTTTGTTTCAGTCTTACACGCCGAATCACAATAGCCCCATTAAACTCGTGTTTCCAGCTCGCTCCGGGAGGAGAAGCAAAAACTGGCTCGCCCGAGGCTCTTTTCACTCAATCCTACAAACCTATGCAACCCCAATCTCTCTCTCTCTCTCTCAAAGACAGGCAGTGATCTCTTCCATCTCTAAGGTTTGATTCGATTTACTTTTCATATGTTCATAGAATCGCCCATTTCCCTCTCGTTTACAATTCATTCGTATCTTTTTTCCTCATTGCTTCCATTATTCATTTAAATATCCCTTTATATCTCTAACCCAACCTTCAATTTCAGATTATAATTCGATTTTGATATACCCATATTCATACAATAATCACACCTTTCGAAACAAAAAGTGAACCACACCGATCAGGAACTGTTGGTATATTTTTAAAATAAGTTAAAGAGGATTACTTGTTAGAGTGAAGAAAAAGTAATTTGACTATTGCTAAAAACAAATAATAAAAAATTATAAAAGACCAAAAAGTATGAAGCAATGTAAAAAGGCACTTGGGACTTTTTAGTCTCACATAGACTTGGTGAAAGTTTTAAGGAGAGAATGAAGGTTATAAATATGGCCATTACCTCTCTTCTCTTCACACAAGTCCTCACATGAGAGGCCCCATATATGCCTAGCCTAGGGAATAGTTTATATATATATATATATATATATATATATATATATAGAGGGCAGTGTTCCTGCGCAGCTGCTCAGTTAGCTTAACTGAGCAGCTGCCCCAAAAACTCATGTGGCCACATTTTGGGTGGGATCCAAAGCATTCATTTGATGGGCCCTTTCATGGGTAGGGTGTCCACCAAAAATCAGCTCCACAAATCTGTCCATTTTTGGCCCCACAAATGGACACCCATTGGTGATCCAATGGAGCTGATTTTTGGTACACACCCAATCCATGGAAGGGCCCATCAAATGAATGCTTTGAATCACCCAAAAAATATGGGGCCACATGAGTTTTTTGGGGCAGCTGCTCAGTTAAGCTAACTGAGCAGCTGCGCAGGAACACTTTGCTCATATATATATATATAGAGAGAGAGAATAGAGTTCCTAAGGTGTCACCTCATATAGCTTATATGAGGTGGCGCTTAAACACATAAGGGGCCCACTTTGTTTGGATGATCCAAAGCATTCATATGATAGGCCCTCACATAGATAGGGTGTGCCCAAAAAATCGACTTCATAGGATCATCCTAACCCTTCCATTTGTGGAGGTTGAAATGGATGGGTATAAACCTCCATAAATCTGCCCATTTTTAACCTCCATAAATGGAAGGGTTAGGATGATCCTATGGACCTGATTTTTTGTAGGCACCATATCCATCTATGGGCCTTTCAAATGAGTGGTTTCGATCACCCCAAAAATGTGGGCCCCTTATGTTTTGTGAGCGCCACCTCATATAAGCTATATGAGGTGACACTTTAGGAACTCTATTCTCATATATATATATATATATATATATATATATATATATATATATATATATGAGAGAACATTTCCTACACACTTGTGTAGGTAAGTTACCTACACACTACCTTAAAATACAGTGGGGGCCCACATTGTTTGGGTGATCCAAACAATTCATTTGAATGGTCCTCACATAGATAGGGTGTCCACAAAAAATCAGATCCATAGGATCATCCTAACAATTCAAACTATGGAGGCAAAAAATGGACTAATTTGTGAAGGTTTATACACGTCCATTTTACCTCCACAAATCGTAGGGTTGGGATGATCCTATGGATCTGATTTTTTGTGGACACCCTATCTATGTGAGGACCATTCAAATGAATTGTTTGGATCACCCAAACAATGTGGGCCCCCACTGTATTTTAAGGTAGTGTGTAGGTAACTTACCTACACAAGTGTGTAGGAAATGTTCTCTCTCTCTCTCTCTATATATATATATATATATATATATATATATATATATATATAAGAAAGAAAGAGAGAAATAAATAAATCAATCAAAAGATTAAGGGAGGAGACGAGATGACTGTTATAGTCGTGTCTCTTCAAATTAAACTTAAACTTTACGGGTTTTACCGTTGGTTCCCAACGGTCAGAACTCGTTTACAACAAAGGGGTGCCAACGGTCGATGACGTTGCACCAACCGCCCAAGGGGTGTCTCAAGGGACACTTGGGGGGTTGCATTTAGTGTCTTTTAGAGTTCTATAAAAGAAGCTTGATGACCCAGGTTTTAGACACTTAACCCATAGCAATTTCCAAATTTAAGATTTGATATTTCCACCTTTGTGTTTTACTGTTCCTTTACACTCTTCTTATGTTTTTCTCTAAGTACGGGCATACTGGTTGCCTTGAACTAGGGGTGCAGCCCATTGTTCTTGGCGTAGGCATTGTATCCTCGGGACTTATTTCCTTGTAGCCACCTGCATAAGTGGGGAAATAAAGTCTATAAGAGAAAGCTTCGGCTTGCCTTGCCTACTTCTCTTTCTCTTCTATCATTTGATTTCTTTGTTCAAAACAGTACCCTGTTCCATTATATCCTACCGATATTCCAACAATTTATAGACTTTATTTTTCCCTTAATGGCAACCTCAGTTGGAAAAATCCATACTTCTGAAATTGAAAAACTCCAACGATTCGACGAACCAAGTTTCAAACGATGGCAATTAAAGATCCACTTCTATCTTTCTTTACAACGAGTGGCATATGTTCTCCAAACTCCATATCCAGAGGGAACAAATAATGGAGGAACGAATAGTGGTGGAGGAACAAATGGCGGTGATGGATCAAATGGCGGTGATGGAACAAATAGCGAAGGAACAAATAGTAATGTGACGAGTGGAGGATACACTAAAGAACAACACTAGTGGTTGGAAGATGACTACTTATGCTGAGGTATGATTTTAAATGCAATGAGTGATGGGCTATTTGTTCTATTCACGAAGTATAAAACTGCTTTAGAATTATGGAATGCACTTCAGGCTAGATATGACACTGAAGATGCAGGGAATAGATCATTTCTCATTAATAAATTCATTGACTTCAAGATGGTAGATGGAAAACCAATTCTTGACCAAGCTCAAAATTTACTTCGAATTGCTCAAGATATTGAAGCCATTGGAGAACCAATTTCTGAAACATTTCAAGTTTCTACAATAATTGGTAAACTTCCTCCTTCTTGGAAAGATTACTGAAAATTGTTGAAACATAAATCAGGTTTACAGACATTGGAACAACTTCTCCAACATCTACAAATTGAAGAATAGGTAAGAGAAAGAGATATGTTAGAAGAAAAACAAAATAAAGTGGATAAAGTGAACTTAGTAGATACATCTGTTCCTAGTAAGAAGAATAAGAGAAATAATTCTAAAGGTGGGAACTTTAAGAGCAATAAGAAAAACTTTAAATCAAAAAACAAGAAGAATGGGAAAGGTCCTTGCTATGTTTGTGGCAAACCAGGACACTATGCAAGAGTGTGCCGACACCGTAAAGGCCAAAACAATGAAACAAACATTGTTGAAGACAATCATGTGGCTGTGGTGATTTCAGAAGAAGCCTTCATTGTTGATGTAGATGATGGATGGTGGGTCGACTCCGGTTGCACTTGCCATGTGACTCATAATAGGAGTGCTTTTAAATCCTACAAGACCGTTGAGGATGATGTAAAACTTTACATGGGAACTCCGCTTCAAGCAATGTGATCGGCATGGGAACGGTGGACCTTGTACTTACTTCTGGAAAGACGCTTTCTCTCAATAATGTTCTTCATGTTCCAACTCTTCGAAAGAGTCTTATTTCTATATTCTTACTTAGTCATCATGGATGTCGTGTTGTATTTGAAGCCGATAAAATGATCATTACGAAAAATGGATCATTTATCGGAAAGGGATATGCTAAGGACAAGATGCATCTGTTAAGCACTATTAATAAAGTTGGTGATGATTCATTTTACTTGTGTGACTTAAGTAATGTTTGGCATTATAGACTTGGACATATTAATGTTAATACATTAAATGATATGGTTAAGTTAGAGCTACTTCCTAAAGTTAACCATACCATGCCAACATATAAATGTGAATGTTGCATACAAGCAAAATTAAGTAAGAAACATGTTAAAAGCGTAAAAAGGAATACTAATTTATTAGAATTAGTACACACAGATATTTGTGACAATAAAACTATTGAAACAAGAGGTGGTAAAAGATATTTTCTTACTTTTATAGATGATTATAGTAGATATTTAATTAGAAATAAAGATGAAGCCTTTGAAAAATTTAAGATATATAAATCAGAAGTAGAAAACCAACTAGGAAGAAAAATTAAGATTCTTAGAAGTGACAGGGGCGGAGAATATTTATCAAATGAATTTAAAACTTTTTGCGAAACTCATGGAACAATACATCAAGTAACCGCTCCTTATAGCCCTCATCAAAATGTAGTGGCTGAGCGGAAAAATAGAACTTTACTTAGATGGTTAGTGCCATGTTAATAAGTTCAAAGTTACCATCTAATTTATGGGGTGAGGCAATGCTTACCGCTTGTCATATTGGTAACAGAGTTTTGCACAAAGGTTTTAAAGAAACACCATATGAATTATGGAAAAATAGAAAACCAAATTTAAATTATATGAAAGTGTGGGGGTGTATTGCTTATGTTTTAGATCCTTCTCAAAAAAGATCTAAAGTTGGTTCTAAAGGAATAAAATCAGTATTCTTAGGCTATGCTCAAAATAGCAAAGCCTATAGATTCCTAAACTTAGAATCTAATTCTATACTAGAAGCTATAAATGCTGAGTTCTTAGAACATTTAACAATTAAAGATGTTAATACTTTAGAGATTGAATCAGATTTGAGGAATTCATTACAAGATGATAATGTTGAACAACAAATTGAAAATCCACTAGCACAAGACAATATAGAACAAAATAATCCACAAGAACTAGTAGAACTTAGAAGTAAGAGACAAAGAGTTGAAAAAGACTTGGGACCGGGTATGTTTACATATATTCTAGAAGAACCTAAAAGCTTCCAAGAAGCTATGTCTTTTCCCGACTCAAATTGTGGAAAATTGCAATGGATGATGAAATCAAATCTATAAAAGAAAAAGGTACTTGGACACTAAAAGATTTACCACCAAATACAAAAACCTTAGGAAGTAAATGGGTTTTAAAAAGGAAACTCAATCCTGATGGTGGTATAGATAAATACAAAGCTAGATTGGTTGCTAAAGGATTTAAACAAAAAGAAGGCTTTGATTACTTTGAAACGTTTTCACCCGTTACAAAAATGACAACTATAAGAACTATGTTAGCTTTAGCCTCTATATACAATCTAGAAATACATCAAATGGATGTAAAAACAGCTTTTTTAAATGGAGAACTAGAAGAAGAAATCTATATTGATCAACTTGAGGGTTATGTTGAAATTGGCCAAGAGAATAAGGTTTGTAAATTGAACAAATCATTATACGGTCTAAAACAAGCACCTAGATAATGGAATAAGAAAATCAAACAAGAAATTAAGAAGTTTGGTTTTAAGAGTAATAAAGTAGAAAGTTGCATGTTTACTAAAGGTATTGGTAGTTCATGTATTGTTATAACTCTTTATATTGATGATTTATTAATCTTTGCTTCAAATATTGAATTAATAAATGAAACCAAACAGTACATTTCTCAAGTGTTTGAGATTAAGGACTTAGGTCCTATAAATGTGATCTTGGGAATTAAGGTAATAAGAGAAAATGGAAAAATTATTTTAACACAATCTCATTATATAGAGAAAGTGTTAAGAAAATTTAATTGTTTTGATTGTGAACCAAGTGGTATACCTATTGACTTTAATAAAAAGTTAGAGAAGAATAATGGTAAACCTGTTAATCAACCTGAATATGCTAAAGTTATTGGGAGTCTAATGTATGCAATTACATGTACTAGACCTGATATAGCATATGCTGTAAGTAATTTAAGTAGATTTACTAGTAATCCTAACTCTGAGCATTGGAATGAAATATTTAGAGTATTAAGATATCTGAAGGGTACAATAAATTATGGATTACAGTATTGTGGTACTCCTTGTATTCTTGAATGTTATAGTGATGCAAATTGGATATCTGGTAAGGATTATAAATCTACTAGTGGATGGTTGTTTACTTTGGGTGGTGGAGTTGTTTCTTGGTCATCAAAGAAACAAAAGTGTATTGCTATGTCTTCCATGGAATCAGAGTACATTTCTATGTCTCTAGCAGGTAAAGATGTTATATGGATGAGGCGATTGTTAAGGAATATACCATTCCTTGAAAAATCAATACAACCAGTTACATTATATTGTGATAATAAGTCGGCAATATATTTTGCGACTAATAAACGCTTTACAAGCGAATCAAGACATATCTCAATGAGATATCATCATATTCGAAAATTAGTAAAGAAGGGAAAGGTGTTATTGGAATATCTTCCAACAAATCAAATGCTAGCAGACCCTCTTACTAAAGCATTACATAGAGATCGAATATGTCAAACCTTGAGGGGAATGGGGTTATTAACGGTAAGTGGGACATTTGAGTGAGAGCCTACTCTCTAATGGTGAAAGTTTTTTCAAATACAGAATGGTATGCGATCACTCTTCACATTAGGAGTTCAAAGGATTTCAACTAAGTGGTGTCTCTTGAGAAATTTAGCAAGAGGCTATATTTCCGGTGCATTAAACTCTATAAGAGTATTAGAGATGACTCTTTTTAAAAGTCCCATTCCTGAGGTAAATACACTGTTTCCCTTCGCAACGTACGGTGAGGCTGGACTTTTAAAGTTCTTAACAGGCTTATAGATCTAGTGGGGGTGAATAAGTTGTTTCGAAAGCACCCTTGATAAGTCTGCCTATTTAAGTGAGGAAGTCAGGGTCGCTTCCTATGGACTAATCTGGTATAGTCCTAGAGCATTGCGAAACGAGGTAAGCGCATGACCTAAGTAAATAGAAAGCGCGATCGCCGCGTGAACCAGTGCCCACAGTATATTGAGTATCGTAACTGTCCTACAAAACTCCAACTGAGAAGATTCATGATAAATGTTCTCTTCTTAGTTGCAGTGGCAAGTTCAGTTCTACTTGATATATTGACTTAGAATTTTTTTATTTTTTATTTTATTTTTATTTATTTTCTTTTAAAAAAAGTGGGGGATTGTTGGTATATTTTTAAAATAAGTTAAAAGGATTACTTTTTAGAATGAAGAAAAAGTAACTTTGACTGTTGCTAAAAACAAATAATAAAAAATTATAAAAGACCAAAGAGTATGAAGCAATGTAAAAAAGCACTTGGGACTTTTTAGTCCCACATCGACTTGGTGAAAGTTTTAAGGAGAGAATGAAGGTTATAAATATGGCCATTACCTCTCTTCCCTTCACACAAGTCCTCACATGAGAGGCCCCATGGCTAGCCTAGGGAATAGTTTATATACATATATATATATATATATATATATATTATAATATATATAATATATATATAAGAAAGAAAGAAAGAAACAAATAAATAAATCAATCAAAAGACGCTTAATGACCCAGGTTTTAGACACTTAACCCATAGCAATTTTTGAATTTAAGATTTGATATTTCCACCCTTGTGTTTTACTGGCCCAGGTTTTAGACACTCTTTTTCTGTTTTTCTCTAAGGACGGGCATACTGGTTGCCTTGAACTAGGGGTGCAGCCCATTGTTCTTGGCGTAGGCATTGTATCCTCAGGATTTATTTCCTTGTAGCCACCTGCATAAGTGGGGAAATAAAGTCTATAAGAGAAAGCTTCGGCTTGCCTTGCCTACTTCTCTTTCTCTTCTATCATTTGATTTCTTTGTTCAAAACAGTATCCTGTTCCATTATATCCTACCGATATTCCAACAGGAACACCCATTTATGATCAATTTTTTTTTTTTCCGATTTCTATCTCCATTAGTCCTTTGTAGATCTATTTATGTTATGCACCTTCATATTATTTCATTAATCAGGAAGATTCATTTCTTTAATTTTTTCTTTAGGTGTTTCTCAGGAAGATATTTCAAGAAATAAACGGGTGTGATTTATTCTCGGTGTCAAATCATATAGTTTGAATGCCTCCCTTATAGTCTAGTTTCAAGGCATTGGAAACAGAGAATCTGTCAAATATCAGACATAAAACAATGGTAGTTAAGCAGGTTAAGAATCTGGTTAAGATGTGGGGAAGGAGCTAATATGGTTAGTCAGGTTGTCAATGATTTAATCTTTTTTTTTAGATTGAATTAATAGTCTGAAAGGAATTGTATTTATAGGTTGCACAACCAGTTTTGAACATGTGCTAATAATAAACTATACAGGTTTCATGTGAATCCATGATTCCTAATTAGTATGCAATAAGCAAAGAGTTTGAATTCCAGCCAGTGACTAGATTAATTTGATTACGTAAAGGGTTATCTGTGTGAGATAGAAGAGAAGAAGGATTTCTCCCCCTCACATAAAACGCTATGAAGCTTCATCTTTCTTCTCTACTCTTTATTTCCCATCTCACCTCTTATTTCTATCTACCTTTCAATCGATCCCTATAAGAGTTTAAACCTAATACAACTAAGGTCCCTAATTTTTAGCGTTCCTTCTAGAAATTTTTGCTTTATTCTTATTTTTCATTTTTTTGATGAATTCAACTAAATCCATTCGTTCATTCAACTTGGCCGAGTTTTTATTTTCAAGTTAATCTGATGTTGAAACCACAACCTTGTGGTTGCAACGCAAAGCATCTTCCAACTGAGATATGGGCCAACGCTTTAAGTTGACCGTGTTTGCTCAAAGATACATTTATTTTGACATTGTTATCTGTTGGATTTTGTGGTGATTTTTCTGCTATGGGAGCCAAAATAAGAATCAGATCTACATATTTTATATTGCTTTGAATTACTGTAAGTTTCTGCAGAATTACTGTTTTTATTTTTCTGCTCGGAGTTATGATTTATTTGAAGAGATCTTAGCATTGAAGAATCTGCAACTGTGTATTTTCTTGTTTACTTCATCATGAGGCCATCTTACATGCTCTTTCTTGGCTTTGCCTTTCTCTTTGTTGTAGAAGCGACTGATCTTAGTAAAGATGTTGACAATCACATATGACCTCTTATACATGTTTATTATTTTGCTATTTATAGCAGATTTTCTTTCGTTTTTTGAATGGCGTAGAAATATTTAATAGAAAGCAGGAAAACCCCAAGACCGAGATTGTTAAATACAAGAATTTGAAGGCAAAGCGCCAAAAAACAAAAGAGAGTCAAGAAAGCAAGAACAGAGATGGGTCAAGGAGGGAGAGCATCAAGCAACTCTAAATGAATCCTCTCAACAGGTCAACACCCACTTGAGCTAACCGATTGGCGCCACAATTGGCTGAACTCCTAACATGTTAGAAAGTGATCTCCTGCTCGCTCAATCTATCCCGAAGTTCTTCAATGTCATTAGAAAATCTCCAGGTTGTAGGCTTCTATTGTCCATCCTTCTGCTCACATTCTTAGAGTCTCCTTCCACGATCAAATGATCAATGTCTCCTTTTATGAGCTTAATATTCTGTAAAATAGGCATCACCTTGACCTCATTGGAATCAGGTTTCCTTGTCTCGATGCGTCAAAGTTGAGTTCCAATTTCCCGGGGTCCGACATGGTCCACTTAGGAGAAGGTGAGTCAATCCTTTCCAAGCTCATGCACACAACTCTTTAGAAATGCCTCATGGTGTAGCTAGAAACATCCCTAAAGCACGTGAGAGCTTGTGCCCATCTACACATCAAATACAACACCTTTGTGTACATGGAATGAGGCCCCTTGGAGATGATTTTGAAGATTCACTATTTCTCTCTTTCCAAATTGCCCAAACAGTTGCCAAGAATCCAAATGATTCTACCTTTTTGAGCCAATAAACTGCCATCCAACTCTCTAGAAGATCACTAAACCAATCAGGAAAGACCCAAGACATACCGAACCTACTAAGAAAACGATGTCATACCTCCCTAGTAGTTCTGCATTGAATGAAGATGTGATCAACTGTTTCCCCTGCTTCTAAACACCAAGCACAATGGTCTACAATCAGCACTTTTCTATTCCGAAGATGGTTGACAATTATGATCTTGTCCAACATAGCTGTCCAACCAAAGGTACCCACTGTGAAGCAAGAATACTCCAGACTACACACATTATCAGAGTTGGTGGAACCGGAATGAGATGATGGTAAACAAGATTTCAAGGTGAAAACCCCAACAGAGTTCCAGATGCAGATCTTTTTTCACTGCCATACCTCATAATGTGTGTGCCCTCCAACCATTCCAGAAGTATGGCTGTCGTGTTCAATCTCTCTGTCAAAGAAATTCCGCAGGAGCTGCACCTTCAATGTTACCTCCTCTCCTTTGTGTATCACTCGAAGGAACCTTTCACCCAAGCTTCCATTTCCATTGCTACTATCAAAGAGATCAGGATGCACTCCATCAATGTTCTCTCCTTACACCATCCATCATTCCAAATTTTGATTCTATCTCCCTTATGTACAAATCTGATTCCTCTAGCGAAATTACCTAACTGCATCAAGATGTCTCTTCATACCGTCATGGTATTAAATTTCGGCTGAAATCTGAAATTTTGGCCGAAATATTTCGGTTTTAGCCAAGATTAAAACAAAATACAGTGAATCGGTTTTTACAGGATATCGTTGAAATTTCAGCGACGAAATTTCATTTTCACACTTAATTAGAAGATTTCCTCTGAACTTTTAAAGATTTCTACAGAAATTTTAAAGATTTCCACCGAAATTTCCATCCAAAATTTAGACATTTCCACGAAGTTTTTAAAATGCTGAAAGTTTTAACTGAATTTTACATGATTTCGGCTGAAATTTCCACCGAAACTAAAATGTTTCGATTTCGGTGGTGGCCGAAATTGACACCGACCGAAATTTAAAACCTTGCATACTGCTACCCCACTCAATCTGTAGTAGTTACCTGAACTCCATTCCTTTGGACAATTCCCATACTTGTGCTTGATTATTGCGTCCACAATTGTTTCCTCTCCTCACCAAATGTCCACAATCACTTACCCTGGAGGGCTTTATTCATTACTCTTAGATTGTGGAAACCAAGACCACCGGGGTGTTTGGGCTTGCATGCCTCTTCCCACTTTACACGGTGAAATCTCTTCTTCTCATCTGAATCACCCCATAGAAAAACCCTGGTAGAAAGGATTAATAAGGTCTGTTTCCTTCCATCATATGCCCCAACCAATCAGCTTTGATAAAAGGCAGGCAAATTCCAGATGGAGTCCTGATTGCTGATGATGTGGTGGAATATGTGACAAAATCTCAGCAAAAAGGTGTATGCAAGTTAGACATGGACAAGGCTTATGATAGAGGCCATTCAAAGAAAAAAAAAGGCTTATGATAGAGTGGATTGGAGTTGCCTAGATTACCTGATCGGGCTCATGGGCTTTCGATGCAGATGGAGGGATGGTTCTATAGATGTGTGTCTGGCTTGGTTCTCCATCCTGAATAATGGCTCCCCCAAAGGCTTCTTCATAGTGTTTTTTTTTTTTTGAGGCTTCTTTAGAGCTTAGAGAGGTTTTAGATAGGGAGATCCTGTATCGCTATCCTTGTTCACGATTGTGGCACAATTTTTCAGCAGAATAATGATAAAGGGAGATCTGACATCATTGAGGGTCTAAGGTATGGAGACCCTAGAATTGAGGTGACTCATTTGTAGCACGCAGATTACACTTTGATTTTTGGAAAGCTGATGACGTTAATGTGATCAAAATGAAGGTTATCATTCGGTATTATGAAGTGGTGTTTGGCTAGAAGTCAAATTTCAGCAAATCGAAGTTGATGGGCTGAACATTTCTGTGAGGAGAGAGATGGATGCGCTTTTTGTCTCGGTGTTCAGTTGAGAGTATATTCTGGCAAAATACTCGGGCCTGCCATTGTGTGTAGGGAGAACGAAGATGAGCACATGGGATGCAGTTGTTGAAAAAGTGGAAAGGCATTTGTAAACCTGAAAGAGGAATTATACTTTCGAGCAAGATCACGTTAATCTAGGCAGCATTAGCCAATATTCCAATATATTGCCTGTCCCTTTTCTTGTGCTCGGCGGTAGGGGTGTAAATGGATATTCGAAAATTCGATTACCGTCCGCATCCGAATCCGTTTAAAGCGAATATTATCCGAATCCGTTTCAAGCGGATAGTATCCGAATCCGTTTATGAAATATCCGGCTCTTAGCGGATGCGAATCTGGTAAATGGTATATCCGATCCGTTTAACATCCGAATCCGAGAAGTAAATCCTTTTTATTTATTATTAATAATATCATAAATCCTTTTTATTTATTATTAATAATATCATAAATAAAAATTTAATTAATGACACACTATCTTTTGTTTCTATAAGAAAAGTGAATATTCTTTTTAGAAAAATAAAAATAAAAACAAAAATAGCCCAAACCCATTACATCATATACAAAAAAAAAGGAAAAACCCAAAGACCACTACTAACACTATCATACATCCCCATCCCCATCGCCTCCCTCTCTCTCTCTCTCTCTCTCTCTGCCTTTGTTTTAAAAGGAAGAAGAGGATCTCATATATTTTAGGGTTTGAGAGTTAATTTTGTGAAGAGAATGTAGAGGTCTAGTTTTAGGGTTTGGAAAATTCATTCGAGTAAGTAGGAGAAAAAAGATAAAGTGCTGCAATAAAATGTTCGAATTTACCGGATAAACGGATACGGATAATATCCGAATTCGAACAATATCCGACGGATACGAATTCGGTAATAGATATTAAAGATCCGTCGAATCCGAATCCGAATCCGAATTCGGATAGTGTATACTGTAATCAAATTCGGATGTAGCCATATCCGCTCCGAATTCGATCCGTTTACACCCCTACTCGGCGGCATTCATTAAGCAGATTTTGTAGCTCAAGAATGATAAATAAGAAATTGAAGTCAATCATACTCATTCCTTGACTTTTCAGTCTAATGTTCCAAGGATGTATGCAATTCTCGCTGACACGTTAATAACCATTTCCAGTCTGTAGATTTTCTCCAATTCTTCCCACCTTTAATTAAGTAACAATTTTGGGGATTGCAAATATCTACAGTTAGTGATCCATTGAAGACAACATTGAACCCGACGAGTTTCATACCATGCTAACCCCATGATGCAGCACCTCTAACCTGCACTGGAATTGTACAATGAAGATTCTAGATGGCCTACAAATTTCATTCTTATGGCATGACATATATTTCTGTATGCTAAATAAACTACTTTCTTACGATAAAACAAGTTCTCATATAAAATTGGTGGTCACAGGTTCTAGAAAATGGAGATAAAACCAACGGTGGCATTGAGGGCTATGCTTGTGGGAGGAATAGCTGCATTTGCAAAGGTTGCTGGTGCAATGAAGGCTGCAGGCAGTGTGAAGGTGGGTGCAGCAGCTGCTGCAATGACAGCTGCTGCAACTGCTGCTATTTCAGGAACCAAACAGGAACCAAATGAAGCTTCTAAACAGGGTTAGGTGTGCTTGGTTCCTATCACACCTTGTTGTGAGCTATAAAGTAGTCTAAAAATTTGCTATGAGAATGGCTATAACTAAGCTGCCTCAAAACTTTTTTGTTTGTTTGTTTGTCTTTGTTGAATTTCAAGCATGACTGCAATTTGCTTTGTTTATAAATTTAGCATTTTATCTGTGCAATTTTTCTGTGATAGACTGAACCTAAAGAAGATCCCGTTTTACATGTCAATTTATGACTTCAAAATAAAGAGAAGGAGGTATGATGTGAAAACAAGAAGGTATGACATACATTTCTCTTGTTTGAAGAAGTTGGAATTTTTGAACTTAGGGTCTAACACTATGTAACAGATAATGATTTAAAACTTAAGGATGACACTACAATATCATTAATCACGATAATCTAATCCCCATACATAATCCCGTGACTGGGCCGTTGGGAAAAGGGAAGAAAACATCTAGATGAAACCCACAGGCATCTCACTTTATTAAGCTGAATTTTGATGGGTCTATCTGTTTGAAATCCAGGTCTAGCAGTGGTTGGCAGTGTTTAATTTTTGTAATGACAAAGATGAGATTGTGTGAAGTTATTTTTTGGTCCATTAGGTATCAAGAAATCAAAGGAAGCTGAGTTTCAAGCTCTTTGTATCATATTTTTCTTTTTCTTTTCAAGAGTAAGGGTTGGGGGCGATTTATCTGGTGGACGTTCACACGGAGTCCAGGTCCATGGCGATTGGTGCTCATTAGTCATTAATTAGCAGCATTTGTTATCATTGTAGAGGAAAGTGCATCATACTCTTTACACAAAGGTGCTCACTTCACTGGTTCCATGGAAAAATGATTGTGTTTTTTTTTTTACAATAATTAGTTAAGTTGAGCCTGTTTGTTTGTGAGAGCCCCTTACACTGCATGTATGAATTGGAGCAGACTATAAGTTTGGTTCCATCCCAACTTCTTGTCTGCTGTTCACCATTTTTATTCTAGTAATACATTAGCCGAAAATAGAGGCTGACGTGAACAGAGAATAGCAAGTCTATCCAAGGATAAAGTACACCTTGACTTGTTATCCCTATGGAGAACAGCCCCAAAAGAAAAAAGAATCACTGATTGGAAATCTTGCATGCGTTTTAAGGGTTTTGGCAGCTCAGGTTTTGGGAGAGATCTCATGTTTCCTTTTCTGCCGCATGGGCTTCAAACTCTCCTTTTCGCACATCAATGCCCCTTTTTTGAAATTGAGACAGTTAACAAAAGCAGTAGCATTATCGACAACTAAAACCTCAATGCAGGACATCAATATTTAGTAGTGTGAATTTTAATTGGGGAATTTTATTGTAATCAAATTTATGTTTATTTTTCAATCCACATACGTTTGAGGGGCCATGTTAATGGCCAAGTTGTATTGTATTGGGTTGGGATTCAAAGTTTGATCATCTTGGTGGTAGATTAGGCAAGTGGGTTAGATGAGGTAACCTAGATAGATTAGGCGACCAGGTTGGATTAAGATTATTATCTCTTTCCTTAATTATCTAGATTCCATTCATGTTTATCTTAATGGAAATTAACTGATGTTGGTAGAAATCTTTCTCTAAGTGCTCTATATAAGCACATGCTATTGTTAATGGAAATTAACTGATATTAGTAGAAATCTTTGATTTTATCAAAAAAGAAAAAGAAAAAAGAGAGCTCAATATAGTGTTGGAGGTTGCATTGGCATCTTCTAACTCAAAGTCAAAAATCTATATAAAAACTACCCGTATATCTGGTACATTTTCTTCTCTCCTATAGCTTTTGAAAAAATAATATGAGGCCAACCTATGGAGAATCCCTCTGCTGTTTGGCCCACATATAGACACGGGAATGTGAATATCATTTCCCGTTTACTTAAAAGAGCATATCTAGGCCACTAGCTCAATGGTTGAGCCTTTGTTTCTCAACCTTGCTTCACTTGTTTATTTGATCCGATGATCACCTTAATCAAGGCTGTTATCCAAGGATATACAAAATCCTTGAATGAGCTGTTTTTGAGATTGGCTACCTTGTTCGGATAATTTTATCCTAAAGAACCCCTTAGGATTGGCTACCCTGCTTGTATAGTATACTCTTATCAAATGAAATGGTTCTGGACATGAACGGAGGATAGCTATCCAAAGATAAAATAAACCCTGGCTTTTCATTCTTATTCAGGAGAACTTAAACGGTGGATGGCCGTGCAGGCTAAAAATACAAATAGGATCATCGTAAAAAAACAAAGAGGCCCACAATGTTTTGGAGATCTTAACCATTCATTTGTTGGGCCCTGACGTAGATAGGATGCACGCACTCAGAAAATCTTCTTCATAGAATCATCCTGACCCTCCGATTTGAGGTGTTTAAAAGGTCGGCACAGTATAGAAACCTCGACGAAACCTCGACGGATAGAGGGTTAGGATCATCCTATGGAAAAGATTTTCTGGGTCTTCCTTATGTCAGGGGCCCATTGTATTCTTAGCCGCTACATGTGGATGAACGGTCGTCCACCGTATAGGCATTATGCCTTATTCCTTCATTTTTATTTTTGCATGTCTTAATCTTATGGATGGTTGGGATATCCCCTCCTTATAAAAATAAAAGGAAAGAAGACAGATTCCCATCTCTTGACTTTCCTTTTTTCGAATCTGAAACACTAATATGGCAACAAAAACCATGTCCTTTTACTTTGATTTCCCCATTTTTTCTTTCTAAACCGAGCTTGAAAATGACCATCTTGCATTTGGGTTCTTCTCAGTTCTCATTTAGACAAAGTAAAGAACAAGCAAGTCAATGGTTCCTGACTGAGACGTGATATTCATGGAGATTATATATATAATTTGGGTGATGATAAATTCGCACCCCTTTACGATAATTCGCACCCTTGTAACGTGATTTGACGTCAAAAAGTGTTAAAGTCTCCCACAATTCACGTCATAAGGGGATATGGATCTCTTTCCAAATACACAGAATTCGAATGCTTTTGGCTCTTGTCGTTATTATCGTCATCGACCACTCTCTCTAAGTGGACCAGTGTTGGGGCCAAATATAGAAAGAAGCAAAGAAATAGCTAAAGAATAAGAATTTTAAACGAACAAAACTGATCTCTTAATATATATAAGATGCAGAACTTTGATTAATCACATCCTCATTCTCTGCAAACATGGCAACATACTTTCTGCAATTCTTTTCAAGCATGGCTTTTGCCACCATTGTACTGGGTTTCTTGGTTATGTTTTTTGTTTGGAGGTTTCTCATGAATCAGAGAAGAAACTCCAATAGCCCACCTGGTATTGTTAATTTCCCTTTGTATACTCAAATAGCCCACCACATTGATTCTCTTTAAGTGGGGTTTTTTGTTTGATTTTGATGTTACAAAATGTTCAATAGATGGAATACTAGGTGGGTTTTTCTAGGAAAAATTGAAATGAAGAAATGGGACTTTAAGTAATCAAATTGTTGTTTTACTAAGTGGGTTTCTTTTTAATCTTTTCTAGTGGTTCCTGGCTTACCTTTTCTTGGGACTGGTATCGTTGAAGGGCGGGCATGCATGGATCAATATCTATGAGGCAATCCACTCCATCTGAATATATGATAGATAAACCTATTTCCCTAAGTGGTTTTATTGGTTTTCTATGTTGCAAATCATCTTTAGGTTTATTTGAGTGGGCCTTTTTGTTGGGTTTTGTTACTTTTGTAGCTGGTTTTCTAAATGTATTAGAAATCAAATCTTTTTGATTTCCTAACGTGCATAGCATGTGCAGAGCAATTCTATTCCCTCAATCACGCCATGTGCAGAGCAATCATTTCGCCATCTAGTTGATGTTAATTAATTTTATATTCTTCTCCCTTTTGACTTACTTGTATATATATATATTAGGACTTTGGCATCAATAAGATACAAAGAAGAAATTCGGATTCATTTTTTTATCATGGTATCAGAGCATCCAGGCTCTTGAAATCATCCCTATTTTTTTTTCTTTTTCTTGGTTAGGAGAAGTCTTGCACCCAGTTCGGTGCATCCACACTTCACTCCTTCATTCCTTTTCTATTGATCCAATCACCAATCTGCTGTTTCAACCCAAGAGAAACACCTTTCGTGTCAGTCATTCTATTGACGGTCATTCCGTTGTTCCCTTCGGTGATCACTTCATCACCCACCTTCGGCAGTCACTTCCGTTTTTCCTTTTCGGCAATCAACGAAGATGGCTCCAGAAACTAATCAAATCACTACAACTGAAATGGGTAAGACCGATGATTCTCTTGGTCCTTTTTATTTACATCATTCAGATAATCCTGGAACAGTATTTGTATCTCAGCCATTAACGGGCGAGAATTACAATACTTGGAATAGAGCCATGATCATGGCTCTAAAAGCCAAAAACAAATTAAGTTTTGTTGACGGTTCAATTACAAAACCATCTAATACGACCGATTCAAATTATGCTCAATGGAATCGGTGTAATAGTATGGTCTTATCATGGCTGCTGAACTCATTATCTAAAGAAATTGCCACAAGTGTTATTTATGCTGATTCGGCCCATGAAGTATGGCAAGACCTTAAGGAGCGATTCTCCCAAGTCAATGCTCCAAGAATCTATCAAATTCAACGGGAAATCTCATCCCTTACACAAGAACAAATCTCTGTAGCAAGCTACTTTACCAAATTAAAAGGACATTGGGATGAGATCGCCATTCATAGGCCACCACCAACCTGTTCTTGTGGTGCCATGAAGAAATTGATGGATTATCAACAGGAAGATAAAGTAATGCATTTCTTGATGGGGCTTAATGATTCTTATGCTGCTATTCGCGGGCAAATCCTTCTTATGGATCCTTTGCCTTCAATCAATCGGGTCCTTTCCCCAATCCACAGAAGCTGCAGCCTTACTCGTAAAAGGAAAATTTAATAACAAAGCCATTAGATATGATGATCGTGATCACTGGGATAAAGGGAAGAAAGCTCAAGGATCCAAAGGTGACCGACCCAAGTGTGATCATTGTGGCTGGGTCGGGCACACCATTGAAAAATGTTACAAGATTTACGGGTATCCACCCGGCCATCGACTTCACAAGGAAAGTAATAAGCCACCCTCTTCCAATCAAGCGATGATTGTGTCTAATGAAAAGCCGCATAAGCTTCCTTTCACTACTAAAGAATGTCGCCAACTTTTGGATATGCTTCATGCTCGTCAGCTTCATGCTCCTCAGCCCATGGCTCACCTGGCAGGTACTTCACAACCAGGAACAAATCTCTCAGGTACCTCTCTTAGCTTGGCCTCATTTAATAATTCTACACCATGGATACTTGATACAGGAGCCACCGACCATATGGTTAGCTCTATTTCACTTTTGTCCTCCATCACTTCCATCGGAACCACCCCTGTTAAACTTCCTAATGGGAATCTTGCATCAGTTTCACATATTGGGACCGTGCTATTGTCACCATCGCTTGTATTAAAAGATGTGCTTTGTGTTCCATCTTTTAATTTCAACCTTATATCTGTTAGTAAGCTTACCCAATATTCCAATTGTTCCATAACTTTCTTTTCTGATTCTTGTGTTATTCAGGACCAGTCCTTGAGGACGATGATTGGAGCGGGTAAGGAGATGAATGGCCTTTACCATTTCTACCTCCCAAAGCCGACAGAATCTCATTCAGCAGCTCTTGTTTCTCCCTTTGATTTATGGCACAAGAGGATGGGACATCTTTCCAATAATCGCTTGAATTTTTTAGCTAAATATGTTTCAGATATTTCTATTTCGCATCCTACACATTGTGATGTTTGTCCTCTTGCTAAGCAGACTCGCCTTACTTTTCCTTTGAGTACTATTTCTACTGTTGAACCATTTCAATTGATTCATTGTGATATTTGGGGTGGTTATCGAGTGGCTTCCCTTAATGGTGCACACTACTTTTTAACCATTGTTGACGACTTTACTAGGTGCACGTGGGTATTTCTAATGCGACATAAAAGTGAAACCCGTCAACTACTTCAATCCTTTTTCGCCTTGGTTGAAACTCAATTTGGCTCCAAAATTAAGCAGATCCGAAGTGATAATGGGCCTGAATTTGCCATGCATTCTTTCTATCAAGAAAAGGGAATTGTTCATCAACAAAGTTGTGTTGCCACTCCACAACAAAATGGAGTTGTTGAACGAAAACATAGACATCTCTTAGAAGTTGCTCGAGCCTTAAGGTTTCAAGCTCATTTACCACTTCAGTTTTGGGGTGAATGTCTTCTCACAGCCACTTACCTCATTAACCGCACTCCTACACCCATCCTCTCTGGAAGAACGCCATACGAGGCTCTCTTTAATGTTAAACCCTCTTACTCCCACTTGCGCATTTTTGGTTGTCTATGTTACGCTAGCTCTTATGCTTCGAATCGTTCCAAATTTGATCCTCGCGCACGAAAATGTGTTTTTCTTGGATATCCACATGGTCAAAAAGGGTATAAAGTTTTTGATCTCAACACTCAAACCCTTTTTACCTCTCGGGATGTTATTTTTCATGAAGACATATTTCCTTATCAGTCTCGCAAATCCGATTCCTCATCACTGGTTCTACCTCTTCCATCACTAGATCTGGTTGACCATTCCGCTTCACCAGATCAAGTTAATCCTTCCAATTATCCTTCTTGTCCACTAGAGACGACTCCTACGCCTCATGAACCCTTGGCATCAACTCCTGCACCTCATAATCCTGGCCGACCAACACGTGATCGCCATCGCCCTACTTACTTGCAGGATTATCACTGTGAGCTTGCCGTTCATCCCTCTCCTAATCCGTCGCTTCCCTCATCGGCCGGAACTACAGTAAGCACTAATCACCCAATCTCTCATTTTCTTTCTTATGATAAACTCTCCTCATCTCACCAAACCTTCTCTGTAGCTATCTCTTCCATTGTAGAACCACAGTTTTTTCGGCAAGCTGTTCAAGATCCACAATGGTGTGAGGCCATGGCTCTTGAAATTCAAGCATTGGAAGCTAACAACACTTGGACACTCACCTCCTTGCCGCCTGACAAGAAACCCATTGGCTGCAAATGGGTGTACAAGGTCAAATACAATTCCGATGGGTCTGTTGAACGCTACAAGGCTCGCTTGGTAGCAAAAGGATACAATCAAAAGGAAGGATTGGATTACCATGAAACATTTGCCCCGGTTGCAAAGCTTGTCACCGTTCGATGCTTATTAGCTATTGCAGCGATTCATAATTGGCATCTTCACCAGTTAGACGTTAACAATGCATTTTTGCATGGGGACCTTGACGAGGAAGTATACATGGAGATTCCTCCTGGGTTTGCCCGAAAGGGGGAGACTCGGGTCTGTCGTCTTAACAAATCTTTATATGGGTTGAAGCAAGCCTCTCGACAATGGTTTGCAAAGTTTTCAGCAGCTCTTCTTGATGCTGGTTACAAACAGTCCACGGCCGACTATTCCTTGTTCACTCAATCCGCTGGGACTTCCTTCACCGCAGTACTTGTATATGTCGATGACCTCATTCTTGCAGGCAATGATTTGAGTTCCATTAAAGCTCTCAAAAATTTCCTTCATACCCGCTTCAAGATCAAGGATCTTGGTCGACTTAAATTCTTCTTAGGTATTGAAGTTGCTCGCTCTCGCCAAGGTATTTGTCTCTCACAGCGGAAATATACTTTGGAAATCCTGGATGAAGCCGGTCTGCTTGGATCACGTCCCGCAACATTTCCCATGGAGCAGAATCTCACCCTCACAAACGATAAGGGGACATTACTTTCTGACCCCTCTCACTATCGTCGTCTCATAGGCCGTCTCATTTATCTCACCATTACACGGCCGGATATCGTTTATTCTGTCCAAATTCTTAGCCAATTCATGGACAAACCACGCCAACCACACCTTGACGCTGCTCATCGCGTTCTCCGTTATCTGAAGCACACACCCGGACAGGGCATCTTACTCTCATCCTCTAGCTCCCTTCAACTTACTGCCTTCTGCGACTCAGATTGGGGTCGTTGCACAGAGTCTCGACGCTCCATTACAGGCTATTGTGTTTTGTTGGGTGCTTCTCCAATTTCCTGGAAATCTAAGAAGCAATCTACTGTTTCCCGCTCATCTGCCGAAGCCGAATATCGAGCCATGGCCAGTACTTGTTGTGAGATTACATGGCTAATTCATTTATTGCAAGATCTTCAACTTCATCACCCACAACCAGTTGTTCTGTTTTGTGATAATAAAGCTGCTTTACACATAGCCGCCAATCCCGTTTTCCATGAACGGACGAAACACATTGAAATTGATTGTCATATTATTCGTGAGAAAGTCCAATCCGGTTTGATCCGCACAGCTTACATCTCCACTGCCCATCAACCAGCGGATGTATTTACCAAACCTCTCGGCGCATCTCAATTTTATTATCTCATTCGCAAGTTGGGCATTCACAATATCCATACCCACCTTGAGGGGGAGTATTAGAAATCAAATCTTTTTGATTTCCTAACGTGCATAGCATGTGCAGAGCAATTCTATTCCCTCAATCACGCCATGTGCAGAGCAATCATTTCGCCATCTAGTTGATGTTAATTAATTTTATATTCTTCTCCCTTTTGACTTACTTGTATATATATATATTAGGACTTTGGCATCAATAAGATACAAAGAAGAAATTCGGATTCATTTTTTTATCAAAATGGGTTTCTGTTGGTGGGCTTTGCAGCTATAAATCAATCAGCAGATTTTCCAACTGGGTTTTGACTTCTTGTAGTTGTGATTTGTGAAACATCAACATATGTTCTTTTTTTTTTTTTAAATTTGGGATTTTGTTGAATTTTGTAGCTGTTCCTGGCCTACCATTGATTGGGAACTTGCTTCAATTGAAGGCTAAAAACCCCACCAGACATTTGCTAAATGGGCTGAGACTTATGGGCCAATCTACACTATTAGAACTGGAGCTTCTAGTGTTGTGGTGCTCAACTCAGCAGAACTTGCAAAAGAGGTATTGCTCACATCTTTTCCCCTTTTTCTTTGATTACTATCTTTCTTTATTTCCTTTTTCTTTTCCCTGTAATTGGATTGTTGTGATTGGAGTCATATAAAATGCTATTCCACTTCTTTAATTCCCCCCCCCCCCCCCCCCCCCCCCCCCCCCGCGTTTTGGCTATTTGGTAAGAAAATTGAAAATAGTTGAGCATAAAAATAGTAAAAAATGAATATTTTAAATTTTCACAAAGGAAGGGTATTCCCAAGATCTATTCAGATGTTGCTGGATCTTTGGAGCTTTGTGCCTTGGAAAAGAAAGGGTAAAATCTTATGGGAAGCTTGTTTGCTTGCTACTTGGTGCGTAGTATAGAAGGAGAGAAATGCTAGGGTGTTTGAGGGGGTATCCAAATCTCCTCATTATCTGTTTATGCGCATTATTGCGGTGGCTATAGCATTGACGAGATGTCACCCATCGTTTCGGTTTGTATCGGCTTATGATCTCTGGGAAGGTCGGCGAGAGTGTGCTTTAGCAGTGAGAGGGCTACTATCATTGTCCATAGCTGGGAACCACCTCCTAATGGGGTGCTAAAATTGAACTTTGATGGTGCTTATTTTGGGAATCCGGGTTTGGCCGGGGTGGGAGGCTTATGTCGGGATGGTAGTGGCAAGGTGCTTTGGGCCTTTTGCGGTCTGATTGGAGAGTGTGATGCAACGGAGGCGGAAGTCAAAGCAGCTTTTCAAGGACTAAAAAAGATTAGGAGGGATAGTTTGAAGAACTTAATTGTTGAAGGGGATTCTCTAAATGTGATCCGATGGTTGAAGGGTGGGGTAGTTCCTCCTTGGAGATTCTTAGCTCTTTTTGATGAAATGGAGGAAATAATAGCGGAATCAAATATTGAATTGAACCATGTTTGGAGGTCCGCAAATGAGAAGGCGGATTTGTTGGTTAGGAGAGGGGTGGGGAGCGATTTTTTGAGATGGTTTGATCATCTTCCTCCTTGAGGTGTCCTTTGCGTTGTTCTCTTTTTTCTGTTTCTTTTTATCTTTCTGTATTCTTGGGTTTTCCCTTCTCGCACCACCCCCCACCCCCCTTCAATATTATTCGACATTTCAAAAAAAAAAATTTTTTTTTTCACAAAGGAAGAAACAAATTCCTCAGACATTGAATTATTTTATTGATCTCTACAGAAGCTTGGGTTCAACCACAAGGCTTAAAAATAATGAAACCAAATAAAAATATCAGAAAATAGACAAGAAAAATGATCTTGGCCTTGGACCAAGAGAGAATTTTTTTACTAGTTCTTGTATGACAAGAATACCCTCATGTACAAAACAACCAACTTCCGTACTTTAAGCTTGGCCAAGGTTGATTGAATAGTTCCCCAAATTTATTTTTCATTTTGTCTTATTTTCCTTTGGGTTTTCCAGAATTATACATAATGGACACATGTACTTTTTTTCCTGTTGATCTAATGCTTGAAATATGGAGGCAAATTATAACTTCAACGTGATGATGGACTGTGGATTTGGGCCATAGTTTCAAAACTCCCCCACTTAATCATGGACTCCCCCGAGTCGACTCCCTCTTCGCTTAGCCGTGTTCTTGTCCTCGTCCTCGTCCTCGTTTTGCCCTACAAATCCAATCAAAACTCCTTTGACTCTCTCGAGTTATGACCGTGTCAACCGAGTACTCAACCATGTTGGGTCGAGTCAACTAGGATTTGCATCGGCCCCGTTTTGACCTGCATCTGCGTTTTGAGAAACACTGATTTGGGCTGCAGCTGTATGGAATCCTCATAATCCTCTATCGGTATGTTTTTGCAGGCTCTGGTGACTAGATTCTCATCTATCTCAACAAGGAAGCTTACAAATGCATTGACATTACTCACAGCTGATAAAACCATGGTTGCCATGAGCGACTATGGCGAGTTTCATAAGATGGTAAAGCAGTATATACTTGCAAGTGTTTTGGGAACAAATGCTCAGGTCTGCTTTTACTAAGTTCTCCCCTCTACAACCAAATATCCAGTGGAACTTCACATGATTATCTACTTTGTTCTCACTTCAGTGTGTTTTAAGATCAAAGTATTTTGTGTATTGGATTTCATTTGTGTGTCTGAATGGATATCTCAAGTATCTATTTTCTTCGATATCAGAAGAGAAATCGGTGTCACAGAGACACCATGATAGAGAATACCACAAAATGCTTGCACACAAATGTCAGGGAAAATCCTCTTCATCCAGTAAACCTTAGAGAGATATTCAAAAAGGAACTTTTTCGATTAGCTCTGAAACAAGTAAGTTTTCTTCTGAGATTTTGCAACTCTGTTTTGCTTTTAAATTTAAAGATTGAATACAAACAACGAAAAATGAATTGAATTTTCAGGCTCTGGGAAAAGATGTGGAATCCATTTATGTGGAGGAGCTTGGGACTGAACTGTCGAAACAAGAAATGTTTGATGTCTTAGTGGTTGATCCAATGATGGGTGCAATTGAGGTCGATTGGAGAGACTTCTTCCCATATCTGAGTTGGGTTCCTAACAAGAGTATGGAAATGAGAATCAAGCGAATGGCTACCCGCAAGTTTGCAGTGACAAAAGCCATGATCCAGGATCAGAAAAAACGAATTGCTTCAGGGGAGGTTGCTAAATTTCTATTCTTCTTTATTTCACTCTATCCAGTTCTTTCCCTTACTACTATAATATTCAATGTCTCAGTTTTGTTATATTTTATAATTGGGATCTTGAACAGGTAATAGACTGTTATCTAGACTTCCTGCTCTCTGAAGCAAAAACACTGAAAGATGAACAGATAACCATGTTGGTTTGGGAAGCAATAATTGAGAGCTCTGATACTACTTTGGTCACGACCGAATGGGCTATGTATGAACTTGCTAAGAATCCAAAGTATCAGGTGGGTCTCTTACTTAAACCAATTCTCATTCCCATCTTTACAAAGTTTTCCATATTTCTGATTGTTGTTGTTGTTGTTCTAGGATCGCCTTTACAGGGAAATTCAAGAAATTTGTGGGTCAGAGAAGATTACAGAGGGCCATTTGCCTCACCTACAAAACTTGAGTGCTGTTTTCCATGAAACTCTTAGGAAGCATTCTCCAGTTCCAATCATTCCTCTAAGATACGCACACGAGGATACACAACTAGGAGGGTACCGCATCCCTGCTGGCAGCGAGGTTGATATTTTTTTGTAAACCATTTAGTGGCTTCAAGGTTCTGTTTATAAGGTTTCATTACTAACTGCATAAAGTCAAATTTTTTTGCAGATTGCCATCAACATATATGGATGCAACATGGACAAAAAGGCGTGGGATGAGCCTGAAGAGTGGAAGCCTGAGAGATTTCTGGTGAAGGGGAATGGGTCAATAGATTTGTTCCAGACAATGGCTTTTGGTGGGGGGAGAAGAGTCTGCGCTGGAGCTTTGCAGGCAATGTTGAATTCTTGTACAGCCATTGGTAGATTTGTACAGGAGTTTCAGTGGAGACTGAAAGAAGGAGAGGAAGAGGATGTAGACACTGTTCAGCTCACAACCCACAAGCTCCAACCAATGCAAGCTATCATAACACCAAGAGATGGAGCATGACTCACTTTGGCTGAATCCTTTATCTTCCTGATATTGCGAGCATCTGTCGGCCTCTACGTGTTGTCTGCCTATCCATTTTATGTGTCTGATTTTATGTAGATGTGAATGGTTTGACTCATAAACCAATAATAATTTCGGGTAGATAATGAAAATAAACATTTATGATGTGAAACTACCAATTACTCTAAAAATTGAAGCCGTTGGAGATGGTGTTATTTAATCATTTATACTTTAACACTCCCCCTCATTGTGTGTCCCCTCTTTTTAGGGTTGGCCTACACGTGGCATATGTGGCCTCTCTTTTGGGTAGGCCATTACATTTGGATTTTCAATACCAAGTAGTTTTGAACCAATGACCTTTGCTCTAATGCTACCTGTCACGGGCTTTTTGTTTTCACAGTGGACAAACCCGTGCGGTGTCCCAACATACGCATATGCTAAGGCTGGCCTTTACCCGTGCAAGGCTATGAAGGCTCTACACGTCCAACATCTCTTGATACTTCACTTGTGCACATGATCAATGAGCTGTTCAACATGCTACTACATTTGGATTTTCAATACCAAGTAGTTTTGAACCGATGACCTTTGCTCTAATGCTACCTGTCACGGGCTTTTTGTTTTCACAGTGGACAAACCCATGCGGTGTCCCAACATACGCATATGCTAAGGCCGGCCTTTACCCGTGCAAGGCTATGAAGGCTCTACGCGTCCAACATCTCTTGATACTTCACTAGTGCACATGATCAATGAGCTGTTGAACAGGCTACTAGGCTAAGATCTTGACATTGACATGCACCTTTAGATACTTTGCTCATTGCCACCAAACTTTTCAACAAGCTACTAAGCTTAGACTTGCCAATAGTAACTTTGAACTCACTCTCGTCATCAGCCACGAGTACATCGAACACCAGACCATCAGACCCAATGCAAAGTTCATCCAATGCGAGTCATGATGATGCCACGTACAAATCCTCCAAGTCCTACACCCTGAAAATTCAAGGCACAGACCTATGCCATGAATCAATACACAGAGACCAAAGTCATGCAAAGCAAACTCCAACCTTCTTGAAGTGAGGCCAGGTCTCGCTGCACTCTGCTTCGCCAAGTCCAAAGACTCGGGCGCTCACACGACCGTACATCGAGGGACCATTTGGATAGTCTGCAAGGTTTACACCTCGCGAGGGCAACTGAAGTCGCCCCGGCACGAACTCATGAAAAACCTAGAGTTTGGCCTGCTCACAAGACATGCCGTGGTGCGGAGGCATAGTATAGGTGTAGCCTCCCGCACCGTTTGCACGTGCAATACAAGTGGGAACCCAACCCAACATATATTGTCTTTAGCCCTCGTCCTCGGGCAAAGAAACTGAAGCATCCCTTTGGAAAACTCACAGCTGGTACCCAAAGCTCCCTTAGGGCATGCCCATGAGCTGTAGTCATGATTTCCCGCTGTACCTCATACACACAAGCAAGTCATTGCACAACTTGCAAGCAAACCACCAAGGTTCTGGCCCACACCTGCTGAGCCTAGGGGGATTTAGCATGTCACGGGGCCAACTCCCCTAAAAAATTAGTCAACCGACTAGCTTAGCCAGAAGTGCCCCTCAAAAGTGCTCTCACGCCATACTTTTGAAGACGCAATGAGAAGGAGCCAATTCTAATGGGATTGGGGCGCTCAGTGCCAATTGCACCACGGTGACACTCCGCCACCTGATAACATCGACGCCCTCGTCGACCTTAGCACACTGTGAACTCAGCTCCACAATAGCAATGACTCAACTCCCTTGAAAACAGTTGCCACTAGTACTTGAACAACTTGGCCCTTGTTGACCTACTTGCCTCCTAATACCACACCGCCCCAAGCTCTGCAAATCACTGCCATATCAATCTCCTGTAGTTATCAACCACTTTGATGGTTTTCTCTGACTCCATCAAACTTAAGTGAAAGTTTTATGGCGATCGCTATAAATGCCGATGAAGGTTTTGTGTCGGTGCCTATAAACACTGATAATGGTTTAGAGGACTCCACCAAACACCATAAGGGTAGAGTGACCAGACATGATTTTCCCTCTCACGCAACCCGCAGATTCCTCCATAGCTGCACCCGAGCATCTTTTGGAGCGGTCTTCCAAAACAGTCATCTTGCGCCCTGTCGTCTCCCCCTGAAATAGTACCACATCTTCTGGCACAGTACTTGCTACTCTTTAGCCAAGTGCAACACTTGTCACTAGGAAAGTGCACAACACTATAGGAAGCCACTAGGATTCCTGGACAAACAGACCACCACATTCGTCCCTCCTCCTCCTCTTCCTGAGGCTAAGCATCTCCTCTTGGGATCAACCAACACAACACACATGCTACTTTTATAAACGAATCTAAGCAAAGTCCTACTAATACTAGAACATTAGACTTATTACAAAACGTCCCTGCTATACTTCACTTGTCCTTCTCTCTTTGGAAACCAAAACAAAATCAAAACTGATTTGTAGTCAAACTACTTCCAATTCTAACTAACCCTCTCTAACAAATTAATCAAAACCAAAACAGTTATTAACCACTTATCTGACTCCAACAAATTATAAACTTATCTAACTACAAAATTAAAATCCTAGTTTAACTAGGGTTCAACAACACCCATGTGGGCCCGCACCGCCCCTTCGACGACGTGGAGAGTCTGCGATGACTCTCAACAGGGTTCTTGCAGAACAACTAGGTTTTGCACACAATGTGTTTGTGAAATTGCTTGGGAGAGTCAAAGTTGAACAAAATGGGGAGTCTTTGGTTTGAGGTGCAGAAGTTTGATGGGAAAACAAAAGAATCTTGAGTTTTGGAAATTGAAAATCCATGACTTGTAAATCCAACAATTGAAATAGTGCAGGGGAACCAAACATTTGGGGGATGTCTTATAGTTATTCTTGAACCGGCTCTTAAAGGTTATTATAGTTCCCAATAAGCTCTTGAAAGAAAATTAAAAAAAGAAAGGGATAATTACATTTACACCCCCTCTAGTTTCTGACACATCCACTTCAACCGCTATCGTTTAAAAGTGACAAAGACATCCCCTCTAGTTTCGTTTTGTTTAAAGTTTGCCCCCTCAGCTGAAGGTTCGTCCATAGATTGAAGGGTTAGGATGATCCGATGGAGCTGATTTTTTGGGCACACCCTATCTATGTCAGGACCAATCAAATGAACGCTCTGGATCATCTAAATAATGTGGGCCCATACCCGAATCCAAAGCGTTTGGTAGTGTTTGGATTCGGGTATGGGCCCACATTATTTGGATGATCCAAAGCGTTCATTTGATGGGTCCTGACATAGATAGGGTGTGCCCAAAAAATCAGCTCCATCGGATCGTCCTAACCTTTCAATCTATGGACGAACCTTCAGCTGAGGGGGCAAACCTTAAACAAAACGAAATTAGAAGGGATGTTTTTGTCACTTTTTAAACAATAGGGGCTGAAGTGGATGTGTCAGAAACTAGAGGGGGTGTAAATGTAATTATGAACAGTTAATCCATTATGACGATAAAAACGGAAGTAAAAGATACTGACAATTTGGTTATTTTTATTGTGTTTTCAGCATTTGTTGGGATTAGAGCTATCTTCCTTATTTTTGTCGTGACAGAGTACCCCATTTTTTTTTTTTTTCTAAAAATCATATTTCAGTTTTGCTAGAATCCCCCTAAGGAAAGACAAGCCGAGTTTGTGCAATTACTAAAATATGGTAGTTAAATGATTAAAGCCCCGGTGAATGGTGGCTGTAACTATAACTATCCTAATGTAGAGAAATTCCTTGTTGCGTAAGTTCTGACTTGCACGAAAGGAGTAATGAACTGGGCACTATCTTAGAGGGATCTTAGTGAAATTAGGATCGGCTTTGGGCTGTTCCAAGAAAATCAGTAGGGGCCTGTTCAGTTGTGCTGTGAAACGGAAAAGAAACGGAAATGGAGGTCCTTTTCCGTGGAAACGAGCGTAAGTGGTCGTTTAGTTGGCAAAAGTTGGAAAGCGGTCGGATTTCTCGCGTCCCACCTGGAATCCGAATAATCTCGCGTGGCAGGGCATTTTCCGCCGGTTCGAATCCGTGAAATATACTCGGATTCCATTTTATTTTCCGCGACTTCCGTAAAAAAAAGCGACACCACGAACGAAGCCCTAAAACCCATCTTCCCCTTCTCCTTCTCCTTCGTCTGCAACTTCAAGATCGAGGTGCGATCTCCACTCCTCGCGTCGACTACCACCTCCTCCCTTCTGCTATCACCTCCTCCCTTCGGGTAGCACAGGTAGGCATCGTCTCCTTCTCCTCTTTCCCTCGTTTTGCATTTTTTTTTTCACTTCTTGTTAGATATGCTAAGATCTGTGATTTTAAGGTATGGATAGATGTATTTTTATTTGGAATCTTTCGATCTAACCCCTTTTCCATTTCTTCTCCATTTTTCTGCATTTTCTTTATTTTCTGTGTTATTTTTTCGATTTTTTCAGCAGAAGCTGTTTATTTTCTTCCTTTTTGTTCGGACATTTGGATTTTTGGTGTCTCAGTTGGCTGAATCGCATGCGCAACTGAACAGACCCATACAACTTCATCTTCTACCTCTCGTCGGCGGAAACTCCACTCCTCACGCTCTTCCTTGGCAAGAAACAGGTATGCCTCATATCTTTCTTCTCTACCCCTCTTTATTTTTATATTTTGTGGGCTATATACTCTGTTCTTATGCCTTGGTCTATGTTTTTTGGTTCTTAAATCTTTGTTTATTTTTTTCTTTTTGGTTTTTTGCTTCAATCTATCGATTTTTTGAGGGATTTTTTTTGGGCCTTGGATCCTTCGTGAGCTTGAATCTTTTTTTTTTGGCGTGATTTTGGGTTATCCTTTGCTAATTTTTTTACCCTAAAGCCAGGGTTATCCTTGTGGTTTTCGGATATTTGTAGATTTAAGTTTTCCCTAATTTTTTTTTGGGGCTTAGATACTATCACGTCTGTTTTTCTGTTTTTTGCTGGGGCTTGGATACTACCACATCATTTTGTGCTGGGGCTTAGAAGACATGTTTTCTGTTTTTGGATATTAGAAGACATGTTTTGTTGGATCCGATTGAAAATAAGATTTATAGTGTATTGGTATGGAATTTAAAACTAGGGTTTTGCATATGATTTTGATCTTGGTATTGTAATGATGGATGTGGTGGAGGGATGGTTTGTGAATGAATATTAATGTAGGATTGTGGAGGGATGGCTTCCTGTTAATCCTTTCATTCATTTTTCTCTTCTTTGTCTTGTAGGTTGTTCGTGTCCTCATCTGAGCTTCCTTTTCAAGAACTTTTTCATTTTTTGCAAGGTAATCAACACTCACACTTAATTTCTTCCCTTTCATTTCTATTATAAATGTATTTACGTAGATGTGCTTGTATGTGTTTGGAGAATGGTTATGGATCGATATGGATGGATGGATTGTTTATGGATGGATGGATTGTTTCTGTGTGTTTTTGTTTGTGATTGTGTTATGGATGGATGGGTTGTGGATGGATGGGTTGTTTATGGAGGGAGGGTTTATGGATGGATGGATTGTTTGTGTCTCTTATTTGTGATTGTGTTATGGATGGTTTTGGAGGGATGGGTTGTGGATGGATGGAATGTTTATGGAGGGAGGGTTTATGAATGGATGGATTGTTTCTGTGTGTCTTGTTTGTGATTGTGTTATGGATGGATATGGATGGTTTTGGAGGGATGGATTGTTTATGGAGGGAGGGTTTATGGATGGATGGATGGATTATTTGTGCGTGTCTTGTTTGTGATTGTGTTATGGATGGTTATGGATGGTTTTGGAGGGATGGATTGTTTACGGAGGGAGGGTTTATGGATGGATGGTTTATTGAGGGGTTGTTTATGGAGGGATAGGTTATGGATGGATGGTTTATGGAGTGGTTGTTTATGGAAGGATGTGTGATTTGTGGAGACTTTTATGGAGGGAGGGGGTTTATGGAGGGAGGGTTTATGGATGTGTGATTGTTTGTGGTTGTGTTTAAGATGCCTTGTTTTTTATTGTGTTGTCATTTCCATTGACTTATTAACTTCTTCTTTAGAGTAAGATGCCTCGTTGTCCTATAAGAAGGAGGAAGAAAGAGTTGAGGCGAAGAGCTGAGTTGAAGTGTAGGAATGAGTTAGTTCGGCAAGCAGTTGCACTACTAATGGCTGGTGCTGCTGCCATCTTAGTACTTTGGAAAGAGTACTATGAAAAGTATCTTCTCAGAGCTCCTTATGAAAGCAATTACTTAACGCGTCGTACGTTCATTTCTTTTGTCATCGATTCAGATGAACATTGTCATAACTTGTTACGGATGAACGTCAACTGCTTTCGTCAATTTGTTGAAATATTTAAACGGGCGGGAACCCTAGAAGATACAATCCATTGTAAGGTGGAGGAGCAAGTTGCCATCTTCTTGCATATTGTGGCACATAATCAGAGGGTTAGGACTATTAGAGCATGTGCTAGACGTTCAGGGGCAACTGTTTCGACGTATTTCAACAAAGTACTAAAGGCAATTTTGGGTGTGCAAGATTTCTTCATCAAACCACCGACAAGTGAGACACCATCGCAGATTGAGGGGAATCCTAGGTGGATGCCATATTTCAAGGATTGCATCGGTGCAATAGACGGGACATACATACGTGCTAAAGTACGTATTGAAGACAAACCTGCCTACTTTTGTCGTAAGCATTTTATAGCTCAAAATGTTTTGGCGGCCTGTGACTTTGACTTAAAATTCACGTATATCCTAGCCGGATGGGAGGGTTCGGCTTCCGACTCGAGAGTGTTAGCGGATGCATTAACAAGGGCTGACAAGATTCCACTTATTCCAGGTACATTGTATGTGACATAGTTACATTCTAGTAAACAAGTTCCCACTTATTACTAGTTGCTGATATATAATATTTTTTTATTTGTAGGAAAGTTTTACCTCGCCGATGGCGGGTACCCTCTCTTACGACATTTCATTACCCCGCATCGTAAGACCGCATACCACCTAAGTGAGTGGAGTGGGCGGCGTCCACGGACTAGTAATGAGTTGTTCAATCATAGACACTCGTCCTGTCGAAATGTCATTGAACGCACATTTGGCGTCTTGAAGAAGCGTTTCAATATTCTTAATGAAGAACCAATGTACAATATGGAGAAGCAGATTGACATCTTCTTAGCATGTTGTTGCATCCATAATCATATTCGACGTTTCATGCCTAATGATTCAATACTAGAAGATGTTGACAACTTTCTAGCTAGACAACTCTTGGTACAAACTGTGGAAGATGAGGACATACCACGAGATCCTCCTGAATCAAGGGATGATGACAAAAGAGCAGGAGAGGAAATTAGAAACACGCTTAGCACACAGATGTGGAATGATTTCAGTAGACGTCATTGACGTTAGAGGATTATAGTTTCACTCCATATATGTTTGGAGTAAATTTGTTATGTTTTCATGGTTATATGACTCTTTTACTGTTTCGAGTAACTTTATTATGTTCTGATGGTTGTATGTGTGTTTATTCAAGTAACTCTGTTGTTATTAGTGTGATGGATTAAAATTTTGAAGGAAGATAATAGCTAGTTGTTTTGGATGATGTATGCTGTATCTTTTGATGGTTGTATGTGTATTTATTCAAGTTGTTATACATCTCAGGTTGTTATATGGATGTATGACTCCTAACGAACATATATGTGTATATTGAATCAGAATGACAAGTGCGCCACAAACCTCGCAGAAGAGGGGGAAGAATGTCATTTGGAATGACCAAATGGACAAGGTGCTCGTAGATACCCTTCTAGTTCAAATCGCAGAGGGGTACAAAATCCCAAATGGTTTTAAGGATCATGCTTATGTAGCTGCGGCCACCTTTTTCAACCTCCAACTCAATAAGGAGCACATAAAAAACCGCATCAAGACTATGAAAGAAACATACAAGAGTGTTTGCATCATCCTGAGTAGAAGCGGTTTTGGTTGGGACAATGAGACCAAAATGGTCACCTGTGAGAGAGACGTCTACGATGACTACGTCGCTGTAAGAAACACTTCCTCTCAAGATACAATCTTCTTATAGTAATACCATATCCAATATCTTCTTATTTTTTATGCTTCTTCTCACAGGCTCATCCAAAACATAAGAAACACTTCACTACCCATCATGTTTTGCATGACGATATGTGCAAAATCTTTGGAGATGAGTTCGCGAAAGGGGCCGGGGCTAGGACGCGTGAGAATCCAAGCATAGCAAGTTCGCAGCCAGTCAGTCTTGATGACATTGGGGATGACTTTGCAGATGACCATACCCCCATGTCTCACCACCCACCATCTCCAGAAGCAGATCCTACTAATGGTGGTAGTGAGACATCTCCCTTAAGACGGGATGGTACCAGACGACAGAGGACTCGTCAGGGTGGGGCACATTTGGATAGTATGTCGCGTATCTCAACAAGCATGGACAAGGTTGCCGATGCCCTCACAGGTGATCGTCCCCCTGCTTACCTTGCACAGCTTCGCGAAGCTGTTAGAGGGGTTGGGGGTTTTTTCACAGGATATCTTGTTGAGGACCACGGAGTACCTCACAATAAATCCATCTCAGGCGCATCTTTTCATCATGTACGAGGAGGATGAGAGGAGGTCGTACATCCGAAGGAAGATGGCTCGTTTCATCAGGCAACATATGGATGATTGAGACAAGTTATGGTGGTAGTTACTGTTATATGAACAATGCTTTTATGACACTTTGTTTTATTTTGGATGGTGGTTATTTATTTTGGATGTTGGTAGCTATGGTGGTAGCTTTTATTTTGGATGTTAGTAATTATGGCGGTAGTTATTTTTATCTGTATGGGATCTTTGACATTTGGATGGCGGTTAATGGCAGACGATGCATATTTTCTTTTAATTAACAAACTACTGGCCAGACCTTGCATTTACTTCTTTGTTCCTCTCTTAGTATCTTCAACATCATTCCCATTGCCTTTAATTTGTCCACATAGTTTGTCTAATGAAGTCAAGACAATTGAGGATTTAGATTTTGAAGGTTGATTGAAGATACAGGAGGAGGAAGAACAGGTTTTGGTCTGTTTCAAACAGTGTCTCAACACCTCAGAAATGGTGAATTTGGTCCAAAATTCAAGAGTATATGTTTCTGAAAATTTGAAATTATCCAAAATAACCCCCTAAATGTACACAGAACATTCATAAATTTAGGCCATGTTGGGCTGACATGAATTTTTTTTTCTAGAATTGTAGTTTATCAAGCAGCGAGAGAGGGCTAGGTGGGGTGGAGAAGGAGAGACTAAAGAGGGTATGAGTGAGGAGATGATGAGAAAAGGCTGAAAAGCAAGGAAAAAAGAAACTCTAATCAAAATACAATTTATTTTCTCCTGCATTTTAGTCATGTTATCTCTAGTTTCTTCATCTCCCACCCTCCCTAGCCCTCTCACCACCTGATAAACTAATATTTCATGGAAAGAAATTTACATGGTTGCCAAATATGGCCTTAAGGAAGTCATCAAAGAATATGATATTTGTGCCAATTGTGATCCTACCTTGCAATATATTGAATTTTTTAAGTCTTTTATTGGAATTGTATTTGTAATTTGTGTGTGTGTGTGTGTGTGTGTGTGGTCATATTTGTGCTCATTTGTTTGTAACATTCATTGTTTCTTGCAGGATGTTGGGGAAGCAATCTTAGAGAGCTACTCAAGAGTGTTGGAAGGTTTAGCATTTAACATTGTAGCTTGGATTGATGATGTACTTTACGTGGATGGATCCGTGAAAAAATCCAATCATAGGAAGTAAAACTTGCTCTCAACTCCAAAGTTCATGCAGGAGCCCATTCTGTTCATCGGCCTCGTTGACATTCCAACAAGTTTTGCCAACTGATGAACTGATTCTACGCAAGGAATCAATCTTATTGATCTCAAAAATGAAATCTGTATGAATCATATGAACTGTTATATGTTGTCAAATTGACAAAGTGCTGAGAAACAATTTAAAAGTTCTCACCTTTCAAGTTTAGATACTAACAGCTTGGATGAGAGTTGCAGTTGGGTAACAGGCACACTCACTCTCTGTAGTTCTTGGATGTTCCAAATTGTGTAAGAATAGGTGGAAAAAGGATGTTTCTTAAATTTTCACTCCAGTGTTCTTTACATGATGATAAAATTGGCAGTAGTAAGATGTTCTCATTTCTTTATTGATAATTTAGGCATTTCACTAATTCTTGGATGTTTTACAATGAGCCTAATGAGGGGTTAAATAGAAAATAAAGACTTTCATTTTGAGAGATAACGTGAACTGCGGCAGACTTTTACATTTTAATTACTAAAAAGCCTTGTATAAGTGTACACAGGCGCGTGTGTAGTGATTCTTATTGTTACAGAATGTGACCCATCTGTGGATGGGCCCATGTTTCTCTACTTTAGATGGGTTGGATGGCTTGAGAAGTTCGGTTTTTTGGCTTATGGACATACATAGTAGACCCACATTTTGAACGGTCTTGATCACTATATACATTCGCCACGTGTATGGTTTAGATCAATTTAATGGATCTTGTTTTTCTAAACATGGCCTTTTTGTTCCCAATAAGTACCTTGATTTCTTAATTATTAATGTTTGCTTGCCCATATTTTTACCTGAAAAAATACAAATTAACTCCGTATAATTTCTCATAATAGAAAATGATATTTCCACCACTTCTGTGATGTTTCTTTTCCGTTTCCCTGGCAACTGAATGCACATTCCTGTTGTTTCTTTACTGTTTCTTTTCCGTTTCCTGGCAACTGAACGCGCACTCTTCTGCTTTCTTAGCAGTTTCTTTTCCTTTCCGTTTCCTTTCCGTTTTCTTCTGCCACGTCATTTCCTTTTCCTTTCCGTTTCCTGCGTGCAACTGAACAGCCCCTAGGCTATATTTATGGAACAATAGTTATTAGAGTGCTAATTGTACTTAATTTTTAATGCTTTAACACTTTTCAAGATATGATATGATGTAATTTTTGCCTGAAACCTTGGTTTTTGTCGGACTTAATCTTGGAAGAATGGGTTGCCAGTCATCATGGCCTTGGACGAATGGGTTCCCGGCCATTGTCGCAACCCTTCGGTTCACTGATTGATCATCTGGTGGTCTAGAAACATTAAAACATCGTATAGTATGGTGGGGGCCCCATAGCTAGAAAATGTGATACAACAAAGAGGATGAAAAATATTTGAGTTTAATACAGGATTGGCTTAAAAAAAAAAAAAAAAGCAACGTAGAAAGAAGATGATAAATTCACACCCCAGTAGGGATAATTCACACCCCTTATAAAGTGAATTGCGGCAGACTTTCACGCTTTTTGACGACAAATCACGTTACAAGTGGTCCGAATTATCATACAGATGTGCGAATTTATCGTCCCCCCAAAAAATGGGTCAAATAAATGAAAAGTTGAGAAGTTGGTCAAGAACAGATTTACATTTAAAAACGGGCTATGATAAATTTGCACCCCCTGTAGGATAATTCGCACTCTTAAAGTGAATCATAAAAAAAAAAAAAAAATCCTCTCTCTGACGTGTAAAGATGCGAATTATCCTACAGCGGGTGCAAATTTATCATCGCTTTTAAAAACTGTTTAAAATAGAACCGCAATGAAGTGGGCCCACCCTTTGCTACCCACGCTCGCTAACCGAGCGAGATTCGCTCCCATCTACTTGTCGTTTTATACATAAAGAAAGCTGTCAAAGTTTGTTACTATTCCCAATAATCTGTCAGAAGCAAATTAAAAAAGAAAAGACATATGAGTTCGTGCGATTATCAAAATATCGTAGTGCCAATATCACTTCCCAATAAAGAATCGTCAATCTTTCCTGATGCCGTTCCCCTTCCCTTGTCGTTTCTTAACGTCATCTCTCACCGTCTCCCACCTTCTTCTTATAGCCCAACACTACTTAAATTAAGCACACACCCTCTCCTTCTCTCCAAACATGGAGTCATTTAGCCCCCCTGGTATTGCTCATTTCCCTTTGTTTACTCAAATATTCCACTAAATTGATTATCTTAAAGTCGGTTTTTTTTTTTGGTTGGATTTTGATGTTACAAAATGATACAAAGATGGAATACTAGGTGAATTGTTGTTGGTTTCTTTGGCTAATAGTCATGGAGAAATGGATTTGTAGATTTGGGACTTTGAGTAATCAATGTGTTGGTTTTTATCAGTGGGTTTCTTTACTTGGGACTGGTATCAATTGAAGGCTATGAAACCCAATCTATGAGTCAAGCTACTCCCATTTCATTGACAAAACCATTTCCCTAAGTGGGTTTTGTTAGTTTTCAATGTTGCAAATCATCTTTAGGTTTATTTGAGTGGGCCTTTTTGTTGGGTTTTCTAGCTGGTTTTTGAAATGGCTTTCTGTTGGTGGGTTTTGCAGCTATGAATCAGTCAACAGATTTTTGACTTCTTTTACTTATGAAACATCATCATATGTGCTTTTTTTTAACTGGGAATTTGTTGAATTTTGTAGCTGTTCCTGGCCTACCCTTGATTGGGAACTTGCTTCAATTAAAGGCTAAGAAACCCCACCAGACATTTACTAAATGGGCTGAGACTTATGGGCCTATCTACACGATTAGAACTGGAGCTTCTAGTGTTGTGGTGCTCAACTCAGCTGAACTTGCAAAAGAGGTACTGCTCACATCTTTTCCCCTTCTCCTATGATTATTATTTTTCTTTATTTCCCTTTTTTATGTCATTGGATTGTTGTGATTGGAGTCATATAAAATGCTATTCCACTTCTTTATTTCCAATTTTGCAATTTGTTAAGAAAATGGAAAAGAGTTGAACATAAAATATGGGATGGGAAGCAAAGAAAGTGATATATTTCAAGGGATTTGCTAGGGACCATCGCAGAAGGCATTTCACGGATGGGCTGTTGCATGAGAACAGCCGCATAGGCTCACCTTTTGTCTTATTCATTTAATTCATCCTATGTGGCTGCTTTCTCGTGCAATAGTCGGTCCGCAAAATGTCTTCTCGGATGGTCCCTAGCAAATCCCATATTACAAATAGGAAAAACAAAAAGAAGTGAAAAACAAAAGGAAGAAACTGATTCCTCATGCACTGATTTTCTTTATCGATTTCTACATAAGCTCGAGTTCAACTACAAGGCTTAAAAATAATGGAACCAAATAAAAATAACACACAATAGACACGAAAAGTGATCTTGGCCTTGAATCAAGCGGAAAAACTTTGAATAGTTCTATATGACAAGTGTTAGAAATGGAGATAGGGTTAGAAAGGAAGAAGACGAGGAATGGAGAGTCTCCACTAAAGGGAGCACCTCATGTAAATGATGTATATATAGGTCCAAATAGGGTAACATGTGTACAGAGACTATACTACCCTCTACAATACATGTAATACATAGACTACCCTTACATATTATTCAACAACAAGAATACCCTCATGTACAATACGAGCAGCTTCTGTAGAATCTGTACTCTAAGCTTGGCTACTGTTGATTGAATAGTTATCCATTTTCATTTTTTATTTTTATCTTATTTTCCTTTGGTTATTCCAGAATTATACGTCATGGACACATTAACAATTTTTTTTCTGTTGATCTAATGTTTTGAAATATGGAGGGAAATTATTACTTCAATGTGATGATGGACTGCGGATTTGGGCTGCAACTCTATGGAATCCTCCTAATCCTTTATTGGTATTTTTTTTCAGGCCATGGTGACTAGATTCTCGTCTATCTCAACAAGGAAGCTTACAAACGCATTGACATTACTCACGGCTGATAAAACCATGGTTGCCATGAGCGACTATTGCGAGTTCCATAAGATGGTAAAGCAGTGTATACTTGCAAGTGTTTTGGGACCAAATGCTCAGGTCTGCTATCACAAATTTCTCTCTTTTACAACCAAATATCCACTAGAACTTCACATGAACGCTAGAAAAAACATGTCTTATCTACTTTTTGTGAAACAACCAATTACTCCAAAAGCTTAAGCTGTTAGAGTTGGTGTTATTTAATCATTTATAATTCAACATTCCCCCTCACGTGGGGCCCTTCTTTTTTTGGGTGGCCTTTCGCATGGATTTCTAATATCAAGGGGTTGTTGAGTTTTGAACCCCTCAAGACAATAGCACTTATTCCATGTGAAACAACCATTGTCTCCAAAAGTTTAAGCTGTTAGAGTTGGTGTTATTTAATCATTTATACTTCAACACGTTTTCTCACTTACAGAGTGTTTTAAGACCAAAGTATTTTGTGGATTGGATTACATTTGTATATCTGAATGGATATATTAAGCATCTATTTTGTTTGATATCAGAAGAGAAATCGTTGTCACAGAGACACCATGATAGAGAATATCACAAACTGCTTGCACACTAATGTCAAGGCAGATCCTCTCCATCCAGTAAACCTCAGAGAGATATTCAAAATGGAACTTTTTAGATTAGCTCTGAAACAAGTAAGTTTTCTTCTGAGATTTTGCAACTCTGTTTTGCTTTTAAATTTAAAGATTGAATACAGATAATGAAAAATGAAGATGAATTTTCAGGCTCTGGGAAAAGATGTGGAATCCATTTATGTGGAGGAGCTTGGGACCGAACTGTCGAAACAAGAAATGTTTGATGTCTTAGTGGTTGATCCAATGATGGGTGCAATTGAGGTCGATTGGAGAGACTTCTTCCCATATCTGAGATGGGTTCCTAACAAGAGAATGGAAATGAAAATCAAGCGAATGGCTACCCGCAAGTTTTCAGTGACAAAAGCCCTGATTGAGGAGCAGAAGAAACGAATTGCTTCAGGGGAGGTTGCTAACTTGCTATTCTTCTTTATTTCACTCTATTCAGTTCTTGGCTTTAATACTATAATAATCAATTTCTCAGTTCTGTTATAACTAATAATTGGGATCTTGAACAGGTAATAGACTGTTATCTAGATTTCCTGCTCTCTGAAGCAAAAACACTGAAGGATGAACAGATAACCATGTTGATTTGGGAAGCAATAATCGAGAGCTCTGATACTACTTTGGTCACGACCGAATGGGCTATGTATGAACTTGCTAAGAACCCGAAGTATCAGGTGGGTCTCAAACTTAAACCATTTCGCATGCCCACCTTTGCAAAGTTTTCCATATTTCTGATTGTTTTTGCTGTTCTAGGATCGCCTTTTTCGGGAAATTCAAGAAATTTGTGGGTCAGAGAAGATTACAGAGGACCACTTGCCTCACCTACCATATTTGAGTGCTGTTTTCCATGAAACTCTTAGGAAGCATTCTCCTGTTCCAATCATCCCTCTAAGATACGTACACGAAGATACAGAACTAGGAGGGTACCACATCCCCACCGGCAGCGAGGTAAATGTTTTTTTGAAAAACCATTTAGTGGCTTCAAGATTCTGTTTATAAGGTTGCATTACTAACTGTATAAAGTCGAAATTTTTTGCAGATTGCCATCAACATCTATGGATGCAACATGGACAAAAATGCGTGGGATGAGCCTGAAGAGTGGAAGCCTGAGAGGTTTCTGGCAATGGGGAATGGGACAATAGATTTGTTCCGGACAATGGCTTTTGGTGGGGGGAGGAGAGTCTGTGCCGGAGCTTTGCAGGCAATGTTGAATTCTTGTACATCCATTGGTAGATTTGTACAGGAGTTTCAATGGAGACTGAAAGAAGGGGAGGAAGAGAATGCAGACACTGTTCATCTCACAACCCAAAAGCTCCACCCAATGCAAGCTATCATAACACCAAGATATGGTGCATGACTCACTTTGTCTGAATCCTTTTTCTTCCTTATATTGAGAGCATCTGTTGGCCTATACATGTTAGGTGTATGATTTTATGTGGATGTGAATGGTTTGATTCATAAACCTATAACAATTTTGGGTAGACGATGAAAATAAACGTTTACGGGCTGTTTGGATACCATCATTTTAAAATCCTGGATTCTTTTAAAATCTTGGGTTTTGATGGACAAAACCTACAGAAAGAGAATGGGGGTGGACATGGAGGTGATGAAGCCATGCTTTCCTCCCTCAATAAGCAGCACAAGTTTTTACAATCCAGGTTTTAGAAATCTTAGGATGGAATAGAGATTTCTAAAACCCGGATTCATTACTTAAAATCCAAGTTATTGGATGGTAAAATCCAGGATTTTAGCTGCCCAGACACTACTTTCAAGCTAAATTCCAGGATTGTAAAATCTGGTTATCCAAACGGCCCCTTAGGATTCTACAGATACTGCGGAAAACTTTCTGGAGAATTGAACAATCACATAAGCAATCCATTCGCAAATACTCTCCAATTTGACCTTTGTTAAGAGAATTGTCTCGTTCACGAGCTCGAACTTGAATTTCATATCCTAGATGTGAAAGGGTTTTATGTTGGTGTCTCCTCCATTATTAGACTCTCCATCAAATTAATATTTTTCCCCAATTCTCATCCACACAGTGGATCCATAATTGGCACAAGTTAATTTATTATGACATGCTTTGGAGAAGTTGTTGCAATTGATTTTTTCCCTTTCAACTGAAGCCTTCTTCAATTCCATTGTAAATCTTCAGATTTTTTTTTCTAACTGAATTTGTTGTACAAATTTGATGCAAGTAAACTAATAGGATTCTACCAAAAGGAGAAAAAATGGTAGATAATTGATCAATCAAACTATCAATCTAATAATCTTCACAAAGAGAGATAAACCACCAATGATATATTTGAATTTTTTTTGAAATGGTAATAATATATTGGGAAATTCTCAAAAAAATATGATTTTTATCTGAAAATCTCAAAAAAGGGTAAAGTTGGCTAATTTCTCAAAAAAAGGGGGAAAATGCATCCGAGTGTTTTTCGACGAAAATGCCCTTGTGTTGGTTTTTCCTCTGAGAAAGTAAGCAACAGTTCCCAATGCATTCCGCCTAACATTTTTAACTTTTTATCTTCTTCTTACCTTCTTCTTCCCCATGCCCAAACAAAACTCCATTGTCTTTTTAAAATTCCATTGCAAAGAGGTGAAACTCCCCTATCCTAAAATCTAGCATTGGATCTCTTTATTTTTCTTTGGCTATCAAACCCATAAGCTTCTCTGGTAGGTCCATTGTGATACATTTGCATAGGTTTAACATGTTCCTTACAATGCTATGGTGTATTGTCATCATCTTGTTTATGTGTTAGGGATTTGTTATGGTTTTGTTTGGCATTTGTTATTGTCATCATCATCTTTACAATGCTATGGTGTATTGTCATAATCTCTCTATCTCTCTATTGCCCTCTATGTTTCTATGTAGAGTAAACCCGGATGAACTCATGTCAATACAATTACAACCACTATTTAAATTTGTAGAAGCAATATTTTATTCTCGGAACCACTGTTGATATCTGGGAACCAGTATTTAAACACTCAGAAGCATCAATTATACATAGGAACCACTATTTACCACTATGTAGTGGTTCCGATGTATAAATAGTGGTTCCAAGGTATAAATAGTGGTTCAAGAGTAGAAATATTGCTTCACACAATCTAATAGTACTTCATTGGGTGTCAATGTTGCAATGAATTTATGAACAATGGGTTACATAGTTTTCTAATCACTCAGATGTTATGGTGGTGCATAGTTTAGATGGCCTAATACTTGTGAGAATGACTGTATTTATAGGGTTTTAAACACTCAGAAGCACTCATTATACCTAGGAACTACTAATTATACTTAGTAACCACTAATTATACCTAGGAACCACTATTTACCATTATGTAGTGGTTCAAAGCAATAAATAGTGGTTCCAAGGTATAAATAGTGGTTCCAGAGTAGAAATATTGCTTCACACAATTAATAATACTTCATTGAATGTCAATGTTGCAATAAATTTATGAACAATAGGTTAAATAGTTGTCTAAACACTCAGATCTTATGGTGGTTCATTGTTTAGATAGCCTAATACTTGTTTAGAGAGTTTAAATTGTGATTACAAAAAGTTATGCACTAAAAAACACTATAAAAAGTGAGAATAAGTTTATTTATAGGGTTTTAAACTCTCAGAACCACTAATTATACATAGGAACCACTATTTGCCAATATGTAGTGGTTCCAAGGTAAAAATAGTGGTTCCAAGGTAGGGTTTTGGGGAGGGTGGGGAGTGGAAGGATTTAGGAGGTTTTAGGGTTTTAGATGTAATTAATCTTAGGGTTATGGTGGAGGGAGGGGAGTGGAGGGATTTAGGGTTTGGGGAGGAAACACACAGTTGTAATGAGGGGGGGGGGGGGGGGGGGAAGGTGTGGAAGTGGTCTTTATGGGGACTGGTTTCCACAAACGACGTTTGGTTTTAAAAAAAAAATTCGCAAAAAACCGGTCGACCTGCAGGTTGACCCATAAATGCTTCTCCTACCTGTTTGGTCATATGGGGAAAAGGTCGACCTGCAAGTCAACCCATTAAGGCAAATTCACACCTGTTTGTGAATAAGGTAAAAAGGTTGACCTTCAGGTCGACCCATTAAGGCAAATTCGCACCTGTTTGTTTGTGAAGAAGGTAAAAATATGGAATTAAGCCTTTGGTAAAACTCCATTGTATAGCCCCCTTCTAGAATGAATTCAGCCCATTTTTTTCAAAATGGACTATACAGCCCATACCATAGGATGATCCAAACCGCCCAATTGATGGGCCACAACGTACATAGGTTGTGCCCTAAAAATCATTTTCATAGGATGATTCTAACCATCCGATCTAAAGAAGGACTTAGATTATGGAAACTTCTATAGATTGGACGGTTGGAATCATCTATGGAAATAATCTTTGGGGCAGAACCTATTTATGTTGTGGCTCATAAATTGTGCGGTTTGGACCATCCTATGGTGTGGGTTGTACAGTCCATTTTGAAAAATACGAGATGAATTTATCCATTTTGAAGTTTCCACAATCTAAGTCCCTCTTTAGATCGGATGGTTAGAATCATCCTATGGAAATGATTTTTGGGGCACAACCTATTTACGTTGTGGCCCATTAATTGGGTGGTTTGGATCATCCTATGGTATGGGTTGTATAGTCCATTTTGAAAAAAATGGGCTGAATTCATCCTAGAAGGGGGCTTTACAATGGAGTTTTACAAAGGCAATGAATTTTCAACGCTTGGCGTGGGAAAGAAGAAGCTAAAAAAGGTGAAGAATAATGTTTGTGAAATGCATTGGATCCGTTTCTCAAAAAGGTGGAGGGAAAAGGGGGCTGTACAGTCCATCTTAAAACATGCCTTGGGATGTGTTTCACCCATTTTTGAGAATTTAGCCAACTCAACCCTTTTTTGAGATTTTCAATTAAAAATCCCATTTTTTTGAGAATTTTCCCTAATATATTTAATTAAAACATGATAAAGGGTAAAACCTAAAACCCGGCATTGAGCCTCTACCTCAATAGTAAAGCCTTTGTTCTTCAACCTTGAGGTCTAAGGTCCCATCCCAGCTTACCTACGCAAAAAAAAAAAAAAAAAAACACACACCAAAAACCTGCATTCGAAAACGATATCCACAATCCCTTGTTTTAATCATCAAAGTCTCTATATTATTTTTGATAGCTCTCCTGTTCGAATCATGGCACTCCTTGACATTATTTTTCTATACTATAGATAACTTGGGGTGGTCATCTTAGCTTTTTTTAACTTCCCTTTTTTAACCCAGAATTTATCAGCTTATTTAACCTTCCATTTTGCTATTAAATATCTTATAAGTATACATTACTTTATGACTATTACATATCTTGCAATTTTCTTGTACCTAGTATGCACCTTATTATACTTTTGTACTATACATAATTGGGAAATTTGGTAGTTATCGAAGGTTAATTAAATTAAAAAATCCCCCAAAAACTTAGATATGTAAAAAGAAAAAATGAAAACCAAAAAGAAGCTAAATGGTTGATTTTTTTTTGTCAAGGGTGATGTTAGAAATGGGAAGCACATATGGCATGGGACCAGGATCATATAGGTCGCCTTATGAGGTTCCACCAAGTCAATGGTCTTGATCACATGTGTATGCTACGTGGGCCAATGTTGATCATTAAAATTAGATATTGATTATTGACAATGATCATTCTGGTTGTAAACTTGAAAATAATGTTAGTCCCAGTTATGGTGGCAACCTAAGAGCGGGTGGTGTGAATTGGGTTTTAGAAAATTTTTGCCCTAAGAGCTAGGAAGTTTTTTCCATGATAAATTAGTGTGATGAGCACAGTGTGAATTGTAGGTAGAAAAAATATGCATATTTAATGTTTAGAGCGGTACTACTAAGGTATTTTGCTTGTTTTTGGTGTTTCAGGGATATTCTTGAATTTTCACGTAAAATGGAGCTAAAGAGATGAAGTTTCAAAGAAAAGATCAAATACGAGAACACCACAATTGTGGCCCGTCATTTGAAGGGTTTAGATCATCTATGGTTCATCAATTGGTTGGTTCGGATAAGCTTTGGAAAATGAAAGGAGGAGTACAAGCAATTTATTCCAAGGCCCATCATATGTACTGTCTAGATCAACACAACATGGAAATGGATTGGGGCAACCAAGGTGGATTTTTAAATTTAGAATTGTGGACCCCACCAGTGGAAACGATATTTTGGGGTGCAACCTGTTGCAATTCCCCATTCTATAGAGGTCGAATAATATGTAGTTTCTATTTAGATTGAAGGGCTAGTGTCAGCCAATACTTTTATGGACCTATCATTCGAATGGATTGGATCATTCCATGGATATAACCAAATTGCAATAAGACCATATGATGGATGGTTCAGATCAGCTTGTGAGAGTGGATTAGAAGAGACGACCATTTGTATGGAGGCCTAATCGAGTGAACGGTTTAGATCAATCAAATGTGCGGTCTGGATCATTCTAATTATGGGTGCAAACAAATTATATTATGGCCCACTAAATGAACGGTTTTTTATCACCCACTGGAATAGGCGTGAATGTGCTCTTTTTGAAAAAAATACAAGGTCGTGCATGTGTGGAGCTCATTTTATTAGCTAGAATTTTATAAGAGGCAATAGATAAAGAAGGCAATTAATTAAAGTCTCTTGCAATTTCCAAATGGAGTCTCATATGTGGTCGCGAATGTACAAGTTTAAAACAGAAAGAAAGAAAGGGGAATCTTGAGAGCATATGCACGGGGGTATAATGGGCAAAGATAGAATTAGTAACTTGCTCTGTATGAATCTTGTTTTACGTAGCAAATGTACAAGGTTGGTTATATTATTTTGCATGGATTTGGATGGTCAAAGGCAAGCACGTGCATGGAAAAATAGCAGCAAGGATCTTCACTTGATTTTTATACCAAATATAGGTGGGACCCTCTTGCATTATTTCTAATTTGTCCTCTAATGAATAGTCTTTGAATAACACTAGATGCCGAAGGACTACAAAAGATCCCCACAAAGACATTGGATCATTTTGGGCCCACTAGTGGAAGAATTGGATTTTGCTTTATAATGGGGATTCGTTCAAATAGGGGTTGTGAGTTACTTAAAATACTTTGATATTTGAAGTCAAACATAGTGGGACCCATTTGAGACTTTCTTTCCATATTATGCCTTCAAAAGGAATCTACTATTTTAATTGGACAAGTAGCCTTAGAAATTGTTTCCATATCAGTCGGAAATGGCAGCTCGGTTGCATTAGTTGTTGTGCTTAAAGAATGTCATGACTTGCCCACTCTTATGAAAAAGGATCCCAACCCTTCTCCCTTCCTATAGACAAGAATGCCCAAACACAGGTGAAAGTAGACCTGGCAGACGGACGGGCGGGGCGGGCTGGGTCCAGGTCAAATGAAAATTTTACGGGATACTAAGCTTGGACCCGCAGCCTGCCTGTACGGGCCGGGTTGACCCGCGGGTCACCCTCATTTTTTCATATTTTTTAAGATTTTTTATTATTATAGGGATTTGCTAGCCGCCAACCATTTATGTTCACTGTTTGAGAGATTTTTCTTATTGTCCACAGTCGTAGAGATTTGTCTTATTGTCCACCCAGGTGCAAAGTGCAAAGATTGGCAGAAGTACTATTTGTGAAAAGTGGCTAGCAATAAATACTAATCACTTATGCTCTGTATGGTTGCTGGGTTTTTTTTGTTCCTGGGAGTTATGTGGGAGAAAAAAATACCCTGGGAGATAGGTGGGAAAAAAAAAGTCCTAGAAGTATCCTGGTAAAATAAAAATCCCATGTTTGGTTATGTGGGAGAAAAAAATACCCTGGGAGATATGGTGGGGAAAAAAAAAAACCTTTGTTTGGTTGCTTGAACTGTTGGGTAGAAAAAAATTCTTCTCAAGCTTATTTTTGGTTCCTGAGTTTATTTTTGTTCCTGGGGTTATCTTGGGATGGGATGAAAAGGCAATCATTACAAAAGTGGGATTAAAAAATTCACCCCACAAGTAATCATTACAAGAGTGGGATTAAAATAAACCTAGTGCTAAAAGGCAACCAAATATGGGATGGGACCAAAATTTAACTTACTCACCCACAAAACTCCCAGGAACAAAAAAAACCCGGCAACCAAACAGAGCATTAGAGAAATTAAATGAGAAATTAAGGGAAAATGATAGCAAAGTTGGAAAATAATTTAAAAAAACTGAAATAATGCACTTAGAGATGACAATTACCGAAAAAACTACAAATAAAAAGCAGAAATTATGACAATTACGAAAAAAGTCAAACGGTGCCAAAATAAAACCTTTTGACCATTGTGCAAACCAACACTTAAATTGAGCAAACCTCCCTCTCCATCTCTCTTCAAACATGGAAAAATATTTTGATCTCCACTATTTCTCAACCATGGGTTTTGGGACCATTGTGCTTGGTTTCTTGGTTATGTTTTTTGTTTGGAGGTTTTTCATGAATCAGAAAAGGAATTCCAATAGCCCACCTGGTATTGTTTATTTCTCTTTGTAGAGTGTAATTTTTCACTACATCTTGATTTTCTTAAGTGGGTTTTTTTTTGTTGGATTTTTATGTTATAATATGATCAATAGATGGGTTCTCTAGGTGGGTTTCTATTGGGTTCTCAAGCTGATAATTAATCAGAAGGAAAACATCCATATATAGAGAGGTTTTTGTTGGTTTTCAATGGCAAATCTATTTACCTAAGTGGCTTTTTATGTTACAAAATTATCAATGGATTGCTTCTCAGGGTGGGTTTCTATTGGTTTCTCAAGCTGATAATCAGGAGGAAATCATGAATGTATAGGGAGGTTTTTGTTGGTTTTCCATGGGAAATCTATTTTCCTAAGGCTCTGTTTGGATGGCAAGAATCTTTTGGAAAAGTTGGGAAAAAAATTTCCAATTTTTTTTACTTATTTTACTCCAAATTGTCTTTACTTAGAGTTACCTTCAATTTTTGATGGTATTCCTTTAAATTAACTATAATCATATCAGTTTCCTCTAAATCATGTAAAGAAAAAAAATTCCTCAGAAATGTTTTTCTTGCAATCCAAACAGGGCCGAAGTTTGTTTTTGTTGGTTTTCAATGGCAAATCATCCATAGAGAGGTTATCTAAGTGGGTCTCTTTATTGGGTTTTCTAGCTGCAATTCAAAATGGGTTTCTGTTGTTGGTTTTTGAAGCTATAATAAATTTTCCAAGTGGTCATAGAGTTATTCTATTTATGGAACATCAGCATATGTTTAACTAATTTGATTTTTGTTGAATTTTATAGCTGTTCCTGGCCAACCTTTTATTGGGAACTTGCTTCAGTTGAAGGCTAAGAAGCCCCATCAGACATTTTGTAAATGGGCTGAGACTTATGGGCCAATCTACACCATTAGAACTGGAGCTTCCACTGTGGTAGTGCTCAATTCAATAGAAGTTGCAAAAGAGGTACTGCTCACATCATTTCCCCTTCGTCTTTGATCAATACTTTTCTTTGACTTCTTTTTTATAATAGGGTTGTTGTGATTGGAATCATATTAAATGGTATTCCACTTCTTTGTTTTTACTTCTTATATGACAAGAACACCCTATTACAGGGGGAGTAGCTTCTGTAATTTTGAGTAGTACTCTATTATCATTTTTAATTTTATCTTATTTTTTCTTTTGTTTTCAATAATTATAGAACATGAACTATTTTTTGTTGTTGATCTAAATCTTTCCTCTATAAAACCAATGATCTTTGAAATATAGGGGCAAGTAATCAATTCTATGTGATGATGGCCTGTCAAGTTGGGATGCAATTGTATGGAATCTTCATAATGATTTATCTGGATGTTTTTGCAGGCCTTCGTGACTAAATACCTGTCTATCTCAACAAGGAAGCTTTCAAGAGCATTGCAATTACTCACAGCTGATAAAAACATGGTTGCCATGAGCGACTATGGTGAGTTCCATAAGATGGTAAAGAAGTATATACTTGCAAGCCTTTTAGGGGCAAATGCTCAGGTCTGTTATCTCATATTCTCTCCTTGACAATCAAATATCGAACTGGAACTTCGCATTAACACATGAAAAAACATTTTTACCCAGTTCTTTCTCACTTCAATGTTTTCCAAGATCAAATTATTTTGTGGGTTGGATTTCGTTTATTGAGTTGGAATGGGCATCTTAGTATCTATTTTGTTGATATCAGAAACGAAGTCGTTGTCACAGAGATACCATGATAGAGAATACCACAAAATGCTTGCATGCTAATGTCAAGGAACATCCTCTTCTTCCTGTAAATCTTAGAGAGATATTCAAGAAAGAGCTTTTTCGATTAGCTCTGAAACAAGTAAGTTTCTTCTCATGGCTTCTCGTGGGATGTCCTAACTCTGTTTTTCTTTGAACTTAAAAGAGTCTAAACAAATAATTAAAATTTGTAATGGGATAAATTTCCAGGCTTTGGGTAAGGATGTGGAATCTATTTATGTAGAGGAGCTTGGGAAACAATTGTCGAAATGGGAAATGTTTGACGTCTTAGTGGTTGATCCAATGATGGGTGCAATTGAGGTCGATTGGAGAGATTTCTTCCCATATCTGAGATGGGTTCCTAATAAGGGTATTGAAATGAAAATTCGGCGAATAGTTTCCCGCACATCTGCAGTGATGAAAGCCCTGATCCAGGAGCAGAAGAAACGGATTGCCTCAGGAGAGGTTGATATTCCTCTGTATTTCACTCTATCCACTTTTTTGCCTTTGCTAATATAGGAATCAATTCCTTAGTTCTTTTGTTATAAATCATAAATGTGATCTTGAACAGGATATAGACTGTTATACCGACTTCCTACTTGCTGAAGGAAAAACACTGAAAGATGAACAAATAAGCTGGTTGGTTTGGGAAGCAATAATTGAGACCTCTGATACTACTCTAATTACAACTGAGTGGGCTATGTATGAGCTCGCTAAGAGTTCAAAATATCAGGTGGGTGTCTCAGCAAACTTAACATTCTCTTTCTTCCAGGTTTTACAAGATTCTATGTTTCTCATTGTTGTTTTTGTTGTTCTAGGATCGCCTCTATCAGGAAATTCAAAAAATCTGTGGGTCTGAGAAAATTACAGAGGACCATTTGCCTGAGATACCATTCTTGAATGCTATTTTCCAGGAAACTCTTAGGCTGCATTCCCCAGTTCCAATCCTCCCTCTGAGATACGCACACGAAGATACAGAACTAGGAGGGTACCACATCCCTGCTGGCTCCGAGGTGACCAGTTTCTGTAAACCAATAAGTTGCTTCAAGTTGCTGTTTATAAGATTTCAACTAACTGTGTGAGAGAGAATAATACCATTTAGGCCCAGTTTTGGATTTTGAGAATCTATTTTGAGGCCAAAGATGATTCTTGGACTCAAAACTAAACATAATTTTGAGTTCAATAATCAGTTTCGGATTTAAAAACAATTTTCAAAATTGAAAACAAACAAGGCCTTAGTGGCTTCAAGGTGCTGCCTGTAAGGTTTCATTACTAATTGTATGATATAGTTTTTGTAAACCATTTAGTGGTTTCATGGTAGGGGTGCAACTGGGGTCGATTTTTGAGAATTTAGGTTGAGCTTTTGCCATAAAATTAGTTCGAGTTCAGGGTTGATTCTAATTCATTATTTAGCAAAACCTAAACCATTTTTTGCAAACCATTTGGTGGCTTCAAGGTAGGGGTACAACTCGGGTTGACTTTTTGGAATTTGGATTGTGCTTTCACCATAAAATTGGGTCAGGTTTGGGTTTGGGTCGATTCTAATTCATTTTTTTAGCAAAATCCCAACCCTTTTTTGTAAACCATTTAGTGGCTTCAAGGTAGGGGCCTTTTTTTTTAGAATTTGGGTTGAGCTCTTACCATAAAATTTGGCTCGGGTTCGGACTGATTTTATTTTAGTGATAGCTGAACCTGACCCCGACCTGACCCAATTTGCACCCCTACTTCAAGGTGCTGTTCATAAGGTTTTATTACCAGCGGTATGATGCTGAAATTGTTTTCAGATTGCCGTCAACATTTACGGGTGCAACATGGACAAAAAGGTGTGGAATGAGCCTGAAGAGTGGAAGCCCGAGAGATTTCTATCAGTGGAGAATTTAACAGGAGATTTGTTCCAGACGATGGCTTTCGGTGGGGGAAGAAGAGTCTGCACAGGCGCTTTGCAGGCGAATTCTATCGCTTGTACAGCCATAGGTAGATTCATACAGGAGTTTGAATGGAAACTTAAAGAAGGAGAGGAAGGGGATGTGGATACTGTTCAGCTCACTACCCACAAGCTTCGTCCAATGCTGGCAATCATAACACCAAGAAATAGCTCATGACTTGCTTGAACTGAATCCTTTTTCTGCACTATCTTTCACATCTTAAAGGCTATACATGTTTAAATAACCTGTGTACTGGGTCTGTGAGTTTATGGTGTGTTTGATCTTTGTTGAATTAATGGTAGTATTTGCTTTTGAATAAAGCAGAGGGAAAAGTCTTTGAAATGAACTTCAGCTAATAACTTGAGGGATCTCTGTCATCTACACTCATTGTGATATGGGATTTTGAAATCTTACATCGCACTACATCAAGCAAAAACATTTCCATGTCTCTTGCTTTGAAATCCAACTTGCTGAACGCTGTTCAGCTTGGGTGTCTACAGTTGAGCATACCATATGACGGATTAATCAGGGAAAGATATCATTTCGCCATCTGGAAATGATATCCATTTTCTTGAGTTTTATGTGTCTTCATGTTTGATCCAACGACAGCGAGATGGCGCTATTTAATCTTTTATACTTTAGCACTCCACGTCACGTGTGGTCCCTTTTTCTAGGTTCGGCCTACATGTAGCACAAGTGGCCCCTCTTTTGGGTTTGGCCATTGCATGTGGTTTTTTTTGCTATCAAGGAGGTTTGACCTCAGGACCTTTAGTTCTGATACATGTGAAACTACCTGTACCTCCAACAGCTTAAATGGAGATGGTGTTATTAATGGAGATGGTGTTATTTAATCTTTTATACTTTAGCACAAACATGAAGGGGGGGGGGGGGGGGGGGGGGGGGGGCTGATGTCGTATACTTATGTCATACATCATTACTTGCAGCTACGTCCATACACCACATAATTTCACTATTTTAATAATGCAGTAGCTTCATTTTTTGAATGATGATATATTTGATAAAAGAAAGCATGGAGGGGAGATGATCAAGAGATTTGCTAAGAAGATCAATAGTCGAAAAAGATTCTCTATCCACACTCTAACCGACCAGCCCAGCTTAATTATCTTTAATCTATCTCACCACATTAAGGGAATCTCAATAATTAAATGTTGTAACCACTGGCTGAGCATATGCTTTGTTAATCCCACTCTTATAGGACTAGAGACAGCCCAAATAACATCTCACTTTGACTTCCTAAGAAGACTTCCAATACCAATTCGGACCTAAGTTACCTAAACTCAAGTTAACAAAGTTCAACTTTAATAATCCAAGAGGAAAAGGGTCCCAACAAAGACTTGAGATGTCAATTCTTTGTCCTACTCATCTGATCTCCTCCCTGGAACTATGAAAGGATAGCACTTCATTACTTTATTAACAACTTTCTGATCAGGTATTGAGGGTATTTTGACAACTGTAAAAGCTTTTAAAGCTAGGTGGAGAAGAGTGAAGTGAAACATAGAGTTCCATCCTTGAGACAACGGAGTGCCCATTCCATTTTCAGATTTTCTATTTTATACTTCTTTATATCGACTGTTACAATTCTGAGGCCGACAAGAAATAACATAAAGAGAATAGTCACTTCATCCGAAAAAAAAGGAGGTGAAGATGTCTTTTCTAAGCTTTGCTTTAGCTGAGAAAGATAAGTGCTCCTCTAACATCACTGTTTTTTCTTTAGCAGCAGCCTCAGTACACTTAATACATGGGGCCCTTTCCTTCAAAGCAGACTTGTTAGCCATAGAAAGTCTATTTTTACCTCTTTTTGAGTTGTGGTGCGGTGTCTGCTATTCCTTGTCAAGTAGACAGCCTTGGCCAACCATATATTAGCATAATTTTTATGGCATTTGGGTTAGGGCTGGCAATTTCACCCGAAAAAGAGGGGATCCACCCCGCCCCGCCCCGTTTGGGGCGGGGATTCCCCGATTTGATAGGGGAAGGGGAAGGGGAATTTAAAAATTCCCCGGTGTGGGGAGGGGAAGGGGAAGGGGATGTAGTTCTCCCCTCCCCGCTCGCCCCGTTAATCAATGCCATTTTTTTGTATATTTTTAAGTATTTTTTTTTTTAGGAAAACTACTAGAAATTCTGTGGATCGGCTACAAGATTCCCCCAAACATAAACTTTGCTTGTCTTTTCCTTTTAATTAGCTTCTGAGAGCATTTTGGGAACTATAATAACCTTTTGACAGATGTTGAAATAATAAAGACAAGCTGAGTGTATGCCATTATCAAAAAATCGTAGTGCCAACATCGGTGGCTAAAATAAAATAATAAATTGTATTTTTATTTTGGTTAGGGACTTAGGGTTTCCTTAATTCCTTCCCACGAAAGAAACATTGCTCAGGTTAGGGACATAGTTCACTTTTTGCATTTTGGTGATTCCCAAGCTTCTGAACATTGCTCAGGCATCTATTTGGGTTTATAACGCCTGTTGGTGCGACTGCTGCGAGGGCACTCAAGAGTCAAGTCAGTACTTCAAGGGATTTTGCTATCTTCTGAAGAGTAAGAAATATATCTCCTTCGTTTACAAGTATGTTAGTTTATAACATTTTTATATATTGAAATTGGATCAAGTTGATTAGGAACACCCATCATCAGTGTATCAATGACTAAAGAAAGGGTGATGTTGGAGTGGGGCGGGGCGGGGCGGGGATTTTGTCCCCGAAGGATGCGGGGGAGGGGAAGGGGATTAGATATTCCCCGCGGGGAGGGGAGGGGGATTCCCCACCATCCCCGCAGAGGGGAGGGGAAGGGGAGGGGGGAAATTCCCCGCACAGGGGAAGGGGTAGGGGACCCCAACATCAGGCCCCGACCCGCCCCGTTTGCCAGCCCTAATTTGGGTCTATTCGTTTGACTTGGCTGTTGTGCTTGTTTAAAGGCCCTGCTCTTTTTACATTCTTAGAATTTATTTTGACGAGATATGAAAATCATAGTACAAAGTCCGACCATATTTCTGGTTTTTTCCCTTAGGCTCTGTTCACTTGCGTTCCCGGGAAAGCAAATCCTTGGAAAACAACATCTTTTTTCCTTGACAAGGCTGAATTCTGGTGTTCACTTGCTTTCCTAAGAAAGTAACAAGCCTAGGTGGAAAATGTCAAATAATGACATGGAAATTGCCAAAAATGATGTGGAAATGTCTCTTTTCTCACAAGTGTGGGAAACCAAATCCTACTATTTTGGTCGGATTTGCTTCCCCGGGAAAACTAGTGAAAAAGGTGGGCAAGCAGTTTCTCGGGAAACCTTTTTCTGCACAGTTCCTGCGCACGTGAACAGGCGCGGGAAACCTTTTCCTACACAGTTTCCCTGGATTTCTTTTCCTAATGCCACGTCAGATTCCCGGAAAACCTTTTCTTTTCCTTTCCCGGGAAAACAAGTGAACAGAGCCTAAAACCTGACCCAACCTGAGATTTGGTCAGGCTTTTCAACCTTAAACCCGACCCAACCCAACCCAAGACCCGTGATTTTGAAACCCGACCTAGTCACCTAGGTAATATTTTTGGGTTGGGTAGATGCAGGTCGAGTAAAACTGAACCCAAGTTACAACCTTATTTTAAGTAGAAAGAGAAAGTATATGGCTTTCTTGTTGTTTTATATATTTTTTGGTTAAACAGAATATATTTAGAAGATTTCATTAATGATCCAATTCATATTCTTGTTAATGATGCATTTAAGATTCTTTGGGGATTTGCTAAGCAATTTTGTGGAAAGCCATTTCGCAGCCGGCTTTTGCAAGAGAAAGCAGCCACATAGGCTCACTTTTTAGCAGATTTTGTCTTATCCATTTAATTCCTGAGGTGGTTGTTCTCTCCTGCAAAAGCCAGCTGCGAAATGGCTTTCCACAACCTTGCCTAGCAAATCCCATATAATTATATAACATAACGACACCTTATTTTAACATATCCACAAGAACAGTCCTATTGTTAAGTAGCAAAAAAGGGTTTAGAGATTGCAATGGCATCATTATTTACGCATTTTCCAGTTGAGCAGGCTCAACGGATTCCACTTTTGGGCTATAAACCTCGGCACGAGCATATTTAGGGAGCATATGAAAGTTAAGTTAGAGGTGGAAGGTGATTCCTCTAATGTCATTTCTTGGGCTCGAGGTAAGAGTGTAGGTACTTGGGAGCTAGCTAGGTTTTGGATGAAATTTTTGTAATGTACGAGGAAAGATTTTTTTCTTTTGACCATGCTCCTAGGAGAGCAACTATTAGTGTTGCCCGCTGGACCAACTGTAATCTTTTCTCTCTTCTAATATAGTTATCTTTTGCTGGAAAACTAAAATTATTGCAGAGTGAAAGCAGATATTATGCACATATAGACACACCTATATCAAATTATTTGAAAGGAGATGATATCGCCCTTCCTTGGTAGAACAAAGAGAGGACTGCCAATACTAAAAAAGGAGGTACAGATGTCATTTCCATAGGCTATGTTTCTTTCATCATAGAATTAGCATAAAGCAAAATTTTCACCCATTTTCCACTTAAATTGAGGGTAAATTTGTTTTAGGCCAATTTCAAGTGGAAAGGAATATAACCCTGGTTAAATAATCTACATAGTAAATTAATCAACAGGGCACTCTTCTTTGATGCTATGAAGACTAGGTTGCCAATGATCAATAGATGTCCTAGGAGACTTATTCATCAGCAGTTCTGGAGATCCTTTCACACCCATTCTTCCATTTCCTCTGCTTCTTTTCTTATTGGGCCCCTTTGATTGAGAAGACTCTTCCACGATTGATCCTACACCGTTGATCGAATCCTGTTTGGCTTTGATCTTGTTCCCAGGAAGAAAGCACATTAGGCAACCATCCTCCGAATTCGGAATATCCACGTTCGATCCATCAGTGCCTTTGTCTGATTTCTTCAAACAATCGTAGGATAGAGTAGGAGTGTTCTTGCCTGTGCAGGACCAACATGCGGAGTCAGAGTCCGTATCTTCTTCATCTTCGCGCGGATTGGATTGGCAATTGGGAGTCTGGTTAGTGTGAATTTGTCTTTGAGGTGAAGGAGTGCGTCCCAAGGATTTGCGTTGAAGCTTCCGAAGGGTGCTCATGGGCACAACATAGAACTTTTGGCCTAGCATTAGGACAGTGTCGGGGTGGGTTATGGCCCAAGGGTCGCGGAACACATGTGGGTATGTGACACAACATCTTGGGTTTAGTAGCATAATCTCAGCCGCAAGAATTGGCCTATCATGGAGCTCGATTCGGCCTCCCGGATGAACAATCTTCACCACCATGTTCTTTGTGTTGTTAGCACAAAACCAATTTGCTAAGGCCATACTCTCTCTCAACAAGTTGAAGGACTTGGAATTATAGATTCTAAGGGAGTACTCAGGCACTCTTCTTATTCTTTTATGGGAAGCTGTTCAAAAGCATCAAATTTGCTTTGCTTTACTCCTTTCTCTTGTGCTCATTCGATGAAATCTTCAAGCCTGTCGATGTTCACAAAGCAAATTGAGCTGCTGATTGTGGGCCCTGTTTGGAAACCCTCCAACCTAGATGGGTTTGTCTCTTTCAATCTATGAATAATGAAACCTTAGACATTCCTTCCCTTCTGGATTTCATCAAGCTTGGTTGAAATACAACTGTAGTGAAAATGAAGAAAATATTCACAAAATAATAACTTAAAAGTGACTTGGAGCTCCAAGACAAGTGGCATCTCAATAAGCTGTCATGTCAACCGCGGAATCAAGCTCATGTAAAAGAGAAGAAATGATATTTCTATTTCCACCCCATTTTTTGGTGAAAATGCTAGAAAATGGGGTGGAAATATTTTTAGATTTATTAATCAAATCTTAACAAGGAAATTAATCGAATCTCTCATTATAATGATTAGATAGTGATGATATGTGATCCCCACGATCTAACCATTGAAGATGCTCCAGATGAACACTGCCCATCGATTACTGGCGAGATCTTGCTATCTAACCAAGTCCGGATGTCTTCAGCTTGATCTTGGTAAATCGGGGACCACAGAGAAATCCCTAGATCACTTTAATCTTGCAACCACCATTATTTATAAAGTTTTGAATTAGGGTTAGCTCTCCTCATGCACCACCTCCGTTTCTATTAATGAAACTTAATTAGAAATTAACCGTAATTGAATTAAACAGAAATTGGAAAATACTAATCACCTACTTAACTAAAATGTCCATGTGGGGCTGTCCTCTATGGAAGCATTTCTAACAAATATCAATTCTTGAAAATGATCATAGCTCAGTAAAACGCGCCGTTTTGGGACACCCCAGGCCTCTCTCACGAACTAGCTGATGGGCTATTTAAAAAAGCAAAAATACCGCTTACGATTGACAGATGTTCCCCGGTTGACTGGGAATGGCCGGTCGGTCGCCAAAACTTTTCTGCTTTTTTTTTTCTCTCCTTTTGCAATTCCGCCAGTCAACCGGGCGTATCATGGTCGACCGTCACTCCCTGGATTTCACTCATTTCATATTTTTCTTTTGCTTTCACAACTGCACGTGGTCCGCTAGATTTCCCTTGTTAGATTATATTATTTGGGACCCTCTTAGGCACCCTTGAATGCCTATGAGTGGGATTCTTTGTGGGAATAGATTTATACAATCTAACACATGACTTTGACTTTGAATCTTTCATGTGGTCTTCATTCTTCAAGTCTTGATCTTTTTTCCTTCTTGGATCTTCTTCACCTTGGCTTATATGATCTTTCAAGTTGATCGTTGTCATTTATCCAAGCTCCTTAACTTTGAACCTCAGATAAATCTATGACTTAAATCGCAAACACAATTAGTACATTAACTCACTTGTGTTTGGAATCATCAAAACAAGATAGAGGATCGCCAAAGGTTGAGCCATTGGGCTTACAAAACTCATAAATTTAAGTTCTCCATCTTTTTAAAATTTTGCCTTATAAATTTTAGTTATAAAAGTACATCATGAGGCGACATGCGTGGTCTCGGTCCTATGTTGAATGTATGTCCCATACTCAACTCAAGTCAACTAAGCCTTTGTCCCAAACTAGTTGGGGTCAGCTAATGAATCCTTTAGAAGAATTTCATGAAGAAGGTGAAAGAGTCTACCCTGCTCAAACTGACTAAGTCTAATCCTGACACTAGTTGGGTTCGTTTACATGGATAATTTTCTTCAATTCTCTTCTATCGAATGTCATGTTCTCTATTATGTTCATAGCCATTAAGTCTTTCCTCACAGTTTCTACCCAAGTTGATTTTGGTCTGCCCTCTCCTCTTTTCACTCCATCAACTTGGCACGAGTCACTTCTTCTCACTGGAGTATACAAAGGCCTACTTTGGATATGCCCAAACCGTCTTAAGCGGTGCTCTCTCATCTTCTCCTCAATTGGTGCCACCCCCACATTTTTACGGATGTCTTAATTCTCTCTAACCTTGCCGCACATCCATCTAAGCATTCGCGTCTCCGCAACACTCATCTTATGCTAATGCTGCTTCTCGGTGGCCTAACATTCTGAGGTGTACAGCATGGCTGGCCTCACAGCTGTCTTATAAAACTTTTCCTTCAACTTGGTAGGTATTTTATGATCGCACAGAACTTCTGAAGCATGCTTCCACTTCAACCAACCTGCTATTATTTTGTGGTTGACATCCTCTTCAATCTTACCTTCCTTATGTAGGATTGAACCAAGATAGCGAAAGATATCCCTCTTAGGCACCTTCTGTCCATTCATGAAAAAAATTACCTATAGAACTCCTGAATGGATATCCCATAGGTAAAATAAATTACTATATATAAAAAATTAACGAATAGGTTTTATTGGCGGAACACAAAAAATGCTTATTAAACCAAGGACCTATCATCATCTGATGAAGTTGTTCTGAACAACAGTGGGCCGGACTTGTGGTCGGCAATAAGGCCAACAGATCTGATCACATAGATGACATATGTCGTGGCGCAAGTGGGACTTAGAGATTGTCTTTTAGGAACATATGTAATAGGTATGTCTTTTTTAGCATTTAACTTCAAATAATGAATAGCTTTTTAAATTGCTAAGTTGATATTCTCCACCATGATCGGATGATCCTAGCCGTCTCTTGATCTATATAAATAAAATAAAAATACAATTTACTTTCCTTTTTATTTTGATTAGGATTTAGGAGGAGAGAGACTAGGTGAAATAGATAGGTCGATCTATAAAGATGCGGACTAACTGCACTTGGACAAATAGAGCCTACAGATCTTTAGGGTTCTCTCAGATTGGCTTTGTGCCTTTCCTGAAATATCGGCAGCCTAAATGATTTGGTCATTTCCAGTATTTTTTTGCACCTAAGTCATGGGGATTCGAGCTTGCTTCAATCCATTGTATTCTTGCGCATGTGTCCCAGCATGGGAATTCATTTTCATTTTCTTTTTTTAATGGTTTAATGTTTTTTTTCCGTATGACATGATGTAATTTCTGTCCGCCTTGATCTTGGATGAATGGGGTGCTAATCGGCATGCGATCACGACCCTTCGGGTCATCAAATGATCATCTGGTGGTCTAGAAATACTAAAACATCATATAGCATTGTGGTGGCCCCATAGTTAGCAAAACATGATATGACAAAAAAAAAACCCAACCAAGACAGTGGCCTCATAGTTAGCAAAATGTGATACGAAGAGAACGGGATTGAAAAAATTCGAGTTTAACATAGTATTAGCTTAAAAAAAAGCTTTCTAAAAAAACCGGTCAAATAAATGAAAGCACAAAAATGCACTTTATACATTTAAAATTTTGTTATTTACAAAATATAGCATGGGTAAAATTGAAATGTTGGTTAAAAAAACACATTTAATACTTTTAAAACAAGTTTTAAGGCCATGTCCAGCTGCCAGGAAGTATAATTTAGTGCCTCCAAGTGGTGAGAGAGGGGTAGAGTTTTTTGTTTCCTGATTTTTAGCCATTTCTCACTACTTGGGGACACTAGTTTCTTGATTCTTAGCCAGTTCATCCACCCTACTCCTCTCTCACCACTGAAATCCCAGATATCAAAACTTATCTACAATCCCCATGAAATTATCTTAATTACAATTCACAGCCATACATAACTTTTTAATTTTTCTTTACCAATGTTACTCTTGATTATGAATAAAGTTTACTTTTAGTTAGAAGATTAAGGAAAATAATAGACAAATCCCTCTATTGATGGTATTAGAAAGACATTAAAAACACTAATCTTTGAAAAGACTCTCTCTCAAAAGTAACTTTATCTTAAATCAAGGGTTAATTTGGCAAAGAAAAAAATTTAAAAGCTATTAAAGGTAGATATTGGTTATATTGGATTTGCTAGTTCGCAGCTGGCTTTTGCATGATAGAACAGCCATCTCAGATTATTTAAATGAATAAGACAAATTATGCCAAAAAAGTCAACGTGTGTGGCTGTTCTCATGTGCAACAGCCAGCCGCGAAATGGCTTTCTGCGAAATTGCCTAGCAAATACCTGTTATATTGGTAATTAAAAATTTAGAAATGATTTTAGCACTCAACTCCTCTAATAGGTAGCAAAAGCTTCTTGTCGTCATGTTTTTAATTAATTGGCAGTTTCAGAGCTTTTGGGAACTGTATATAACCTTTTGACAGCAATTTTAACACTAAAAGACAAGAAGCTTTCGCAACATATCAAAAGAGCATAGTGCTAAAATCATTTTCCTCAAAAAATTTCTAGGGAATTCTTGTAGATACGTATTGATGCATGGGGTTTTTAAGTAGTTTTACCTTTTTGCTTTTAAAAACAAACGTTTGCTTCACCATTTCATAAAAAAAAAAAAACGTTTGCAACCTACGGGTGGCCCACCGGATCCTGATCAAAATGATGTGGGCCCACCCTTATGAATAAGGATCCCAACCCTTCTCCCCCTTCCTATACACCCTTTCTCCCTACCTATAGACAAAGGTGAAAGGCCGTTAGTTCTACGTGGTCTTAATGGAAAACCGATGATATTTTCATTCACCCCCACCCCGGCAGTACGCATGCGCCCCACTGTTAACCTGATTTGACGTAAAAAAGGGTTACAGCTGCCCACTATTCACGTCATAAGGGGGCGAATGCGTACTGCAGAAGGGCGAAAATATCATCTCAAAAATCGGTCCAGCTGAGCTCGATAATAGAGAAGATGCCAATAATCTAACCCGTGCTAAAAAAACGAGAGATTCTCTTCCTTACATCTGTCGTTATTTACATAAGGAATCATCAATATTTTCCGATGCTATTCGCCCTCTTTTGTCGTTCTTAACGTCATCTCTATCACTCCCTCCCACCTGCTTCATGCAACCCAACACTTAAATAACAAACCCCCCTCTCCGTCCCTTCAAACATGGAAACATATTTTGATCCTCAGTATTTCTCAACCATGGGTTTTGGGACCATTGTGCTTGGTTTCTTGGTATTGTTTTTTGTTTGGAGGTTTCTCATGAATCAGAGAAGGAATTCCAATAGCCCACCTGGTATGGTTTATTTCTCTTTGAAGAGTGCAATTTTTCGCTACATCTTGATTTTTTTAAGTGGGTTTTTTTTTGTTGGATTTTTATGTTATAATATGATCAATAGATGGGTTCTCTAGATGGGTTTCTATTGGTTTCTCAAGCTGATAATTAATCAGAAGGAAAACATCCATATATAGAGAGGTTTTTGTTGGTTTTCAATGGCAAATCTATTTACCTAAGTGACTTTTTGTTGGCCTTTTATGTTACAAAATGATCAATGGATGGCTTCTCAGGGTGGGTTTCTATTGGTTTCTCAAGCTGATAATCAGGAGGAAATCATGGATGTATAGGGGGGTTTTTGTTGGTTTTCCATGGGAAATCTATTTCCCTAAGGCCCTGTTTGGATTGCAAGAATTTTTTGGAGAAGTTTGGAAAAAAAATTCCAATTTGTTCTTCTTATTTTACTCCAAATTGTCTTTACTTAGAGTTACCTTCAATTTATGATGGTATTCCTTTAAATTAACTATAATCATATCAGTTTCCTCTAAATCATGTAAAGAAAAAAAATTCCTCAGAAATGTTTTTCTTGCAATCCAAACAGGGCCTAAGTTTGTTTTTGTTGGTTTTCAATGGCAAATCATCCTTAGAGAGGCTATCTAAGTGGGTCTTTTTATTGGGTTCTCTCAGATTGGCTTTGTGCCTTTCCTGAAATATCGGCAGCCTAAATGATTGGGTCACTTCCACACTGTTTTTTTGCACGTCGTGGGGATTTGAGCTCACTTCCTTGTATTCTTGCGCGTGAATTACAACATGGGAATTCATTTTCATTTTCTTTTTTAATGCTTGAACCTTTTTTTTCGTATGATAGGATGTAATTTGGTCTAAAAAAACAGGACTGTGGCTCCATAGTTAGCAAAACATGATACGGAAAAAACGGGAAGGAAAAAATTTGAGTTTAACACAGTATTAGATAAAAAAGTGTAGCAAAAAAATTTGGTCTAAAAAAAATTTGGTCGAAAAAATGAAAGCAAAAAAGTGCATTTTATACATTTAAAATTTTGTTATTTACAAAATATAGCATGGTAAAATTGAAATGTTGGTTAAAAAAACACATTTAATACATTTAAAACAAGTTTTTAAGGCCATGTCCAGAGCTGCTAGGAAGTTTTTTTCATGAAAAATCAGTGCCTCCAAGTGGTGAGAGGGGTAGGGTGAGTGGAGAAAGAGAGAGATTTGAGAGGCACAATTGAGATGAGGGTGACAAGATGTTGGAATATATGAGATCTCACAAATAGGTTAGATTAGGGAACTATGATTTGATTAGGTAAAATAAAATCACATCTTCCAAGATTTGATTTGGATTAATTGGGGAAGATTATGCAGGCAGGCTAGATTAGGTACTGAGGTAATTATCTTCTCATATCTTGTCAAATCTATTTCCATAAATCTTGTGATACTAGTATCTATGTTTATCCTCTTGAGTGTTCTATATAAACACTCATTAGGCTTGATTGTAAGATAAGTAAAGATTAGTGGAAATCTTCAATATTTTGCATGGTATCAAAGCCACCGATCTTGGAGTGACCACAAGACAAATAGCTACTCTCTCCGGCGGACGGCCGATCTAGCCGTTCACTCGGCCACCATTGCTCCCACGTTCTCTTTCTCAAATTAGCACCACTAGTACTGCCTTCCTTACCAGCTTCATTAGTTTCAATCTCCTTGCATTCTTTTCTCATCTAATTTTCAAGACTTTCTTGGTTGCCTTCAATAACCCCTCATCTTCTTGAATGCACCCCTCTCATCATCTTGTGCCAATTACACGGTCTCCTTATTTTGCTGTCAACACCTTGACAAATTAAAAAAAAGGGATTTGCATTTTCAAAACACATATTTGATATTTGCACACTTTTTCTCAATGTCCAATTTTTCGTCGATAATTGTTGCCACCATTCCTAGTCGCTATTTGTCGCTTTCTCTTCTATTTGTTTCCTCTCTTTCTTTATATTTTTGTCTTTCGCTTATTTCGGTTGAGGTACCTCTTCGTGGTGCGTGCCCGAAATAGGAGCTCCACTCAGTTGAGGGGCCTCTCTCCTTGAGGTTCGTGTCTGAGAGAGCAATTTCTCTCTTTCATAAGGATCGGTATCTCAAGCTGACCCGTAAAGTCTGCCCATTGAGGCTTTCTTTTGCCCATAGAGGCCATTTCTTGCCCATTCCGGCATTCCTCCATTGTGATACATTTCTTGCCCATTCCGGCATTGGTCCATTGTGACCCATTTTCAGAAGGTTCAATATTCTAATCGGCTTAATGACTCGCCGATTCAGGCTTGAGTCCAATTCAGTTCATTGAAACTCTTCGCGGCTCACCTTTTAATGCGACACGTTTTTCAACAACAGGCGGCCATCATCTTCAACAATATTGGCAACATACATCAAGCAGACATCAATCGTGACAACGTGCAACAAAATTGGCAAATTTTTACATTTTTTTTGGAATATTTATTGTAATCAAACGTGTATCGATTTTCTATCCATATACGTTTGAGGGGGCATGTTAGAATATGTGAGATCTCACCAATAGGTTAGATTAGGCAACTATGGTTTGATTAGGTAGAATAAAATCACATCTTCCAAGATTTGATTTGGATTAATTGGTCCATAGTGACCCATTACTACTCGCCCATCGAGGCTTGAATCTTTTCTAGCCCATTGAGGCTATGATTTGTTATGATCCGTCTCTTAGCGGCAACGGCACATCAACAAGCGGCGTCTTCCTCGGCGATATACATTCGGCAACAATATTAGGGGATATTCATCATCAAATTTTGGCAGTGTGCTTCAAATCAAATGATTCTATTTTCTTATGGGGATTCTAGTGGAGAATTTTATTTTTCATATTGGGGATGTTTATTGTAATCAAACGTATATAGATTTTCAATCCATATACGTTTGAGGGGTCATGTTAGAATATATGAGATCTCACCGTTGGATTAGGTTGAGATATCACCGTTGGATCATTGTGGTGGTGGATTAGGCAAGTAGATTAGAAGAGGTAACCTTAGAGATTAGGAAAGTAGATTTGATTTGATTTCATTCTATAGACTAGGAAAGTAGATTTGATTAGGATTGTTTCCTTCCATAGTTATTTTGATTTTATTCTATGTTTATTCTGTATGTGCTCTATATAAGCACACCTTGAGATTATTGTAAAGCATTCAAGTTTAGTGGAAAATCCTATATTCTTCACAAGAGGCTTAAAATAAGGACAAAGTTGATCGTATTTTGAGTAGAGTTTTTTTTTTTTTTTTCCTGATTTTTAGCCATTTCTCAGTACTGGAGATACTAATTTCTAGATTCTTAGCCACTTCACCCACTCTGCTCCTCTCTCACCACTTGGAGGCACTAGTTTATCCTAAAAAAATTCATGGTAGCCAAACATGCCCTAAATGTTTTCCTTAAAGTACGTTTTTTTGGGGAAAACTGCTAAAACCCCTGACATAAAAACTTATCTACAATCCCCATGAAATTATCTTACTTACAATTCACAGCCATAAATAACTTTTAAATTTTTCTTTACCAATTTACCCTTGATTAAAAATAAAACTTACTTTTAGTTAGAAGATTAAAGAAAATAATAGACAAATCCCTCTATTGGTAGTATTAGAAACACATTAAAAACACTAATATTTGAAAAGTCTCTCTCTCAAAACTAACTTTATCTTAAATCAAGCGAAAATTTGGCAAAGAAATTTTTTTTAAAGCTATTAAAGGTAGATATTGGTTATATTGGATTTGCTAGTTCGCGGTTGGCTTTTGCATGATAGAACAGCCATCTCAGATTATTTAAATGAATAAGACAAATTCTGCCAAAAAAAAGTCAACTTGTGTGGCTGTTCTCACATGCAAAAGCCAGCCGCGAAATTGCCTAGCAAAATACCTATTATATTGGTAATTTAAAAATTGGAAAATAATTTTAGCGCTCCACCCTTTGATATGTCGCGAAAGCTTCTTGTAGTTTTGTTTTTTAATTAACTAGCATTATCAGAGCTTTGGGAACTGTAAATAACCTTTTGACAGCACTTTTAACATTAAAAGAGCTTTCGCCACATATCAAAAGAGTAGAGTGTTAAAATCATTTCCCTCAAAAATTTTCTAGGGGATTCTTGTAGATACCTTTTGATGCATGGGGTTTTTAGTAGTTTTCCCTTTTTTAAGTTGTTTTTTTAAAAACGAACGTTTGCTAACTATGGGTGGCCCACTGGATCCTATCACAATTATATGGGCCCACCTTATGCAAAGGATCTCAACCCTTCTCCCTTCCTATAGACAAGAGTGGCCCAAACACAGGTGAAAGGCACGTTAGTTCTACGTGGTCTTAATGGAAAAAACGAAGATATTTTCACCCCCCTGTAGTACGCTTTCGCTCCGTTTTCACGTGATTTGATGTCAAAAAGCGTTAAAGTTGCCCACTGTTCAAGGGAGAATGCGTACTGCAGTGCAGAGGGGCTGAATATATCAGCTCCCCCAAAAAAAAAATCGTCCAGCTCGATAATAGAGAAGATTCTAATCTCTATGACTCTCTCCCACCTGCTTCACACAACCCAACGCTTAAATTGAGCAAACCCCCCTGTCCATCTCTTCAAACATGGAAATATATTTTGATCCTCAGTATTTCTCAACCATGGGTTTTGGGACCATTGTGCTTGGTTTCTTGGTTATGTTTTTTGTTTGGAGGTTTTTCATGAATCAGAGAAGGAATTCCAATAGCCCACCTGGTATTGTTTATTTCTCTTTGTAGTGTGTAATTTTTAACTACATCTTGATTTTCTTAAGTGGGTTTTTTTTTGTTATAAAATGATCATTAGATGGGTTTTCTACGTGGGTTTCTCAAGCTGATAATAAGGCCGTGTATGGATTGCAAGAATTTTTTGGAAAAGTTTGGAAAAAAAATTCCGAAATTTCCTACTTATTTTACTCCAAATTGTCTTTACTTAGAGTTGTTACCTTCAATTTATGATAGTATTCCTGTAAATTAACTATAGTCATATCAGTTTCCTCTAAATCATGTAAAGAAAAGAAATTCCCAAGATTTTTTTTTCTTCTCAGAAATGTTTTTCTTGCAATCCAAACATCCATAGAGATGTTATCTAAGTGGGTCTCTTTGTTGGGTTTTCTAGCTGCAATTCAAAATGGGTTTCTGTTGTTGGTTTTTGAAGCTATAATAAATTTTCCAAGTGGTCATTGAGTTATTCTATTTATGGAACATCAACATATGTGATTTAACTAATGTGATTGTTGTTGATTTTTATAGCTGTTCCTGGCCAACCTTTGATTGGGAACTTGCTTCAGTTGAAGGCTAAGAAGCCCCACCAGACATTTTGTAAATGGGCTGAGACTTATGGGCCAATCTACACCATTAGAACTGGAGCTTCCACTGTGGTGGTGCTCAATTCAATAGAAGTTGCAAAAGAGGTACTGCTCCATTCATCTCCCCTTCGTCTTTGATCAATACTTTTCTTTGACTTCTTTTTTATAATAGGGTTGTTGTGATTGGAATCATATTAAATGGTATTCCACTTCTTTGTTTTTACTTCTTATATGACAAGAACACCCTTATTCACAAGGGGAGTAGCTTCTGCAATTTTGAGTAGCACTCCATTTTCATTTTTAATTTTATCTTATGTTTTCTTTTGTTTTCTATAATTATAGAACATGAACTATTTTTTGTTGTTGATCTAAATCTTTCCTCTATAAAACCAATGATCTTTGAAATGTAGGGGCAAATTATCAATTCTATGTGATGATGGCCTGTCAAGTTGGGATGCAATTGTATGGAATCTTCATAATGATTTATCTGGATGTTTTTGCAGGCCTTGGTGACTAAATACCTGTCTATCTCAACAAGGAAGCTTTCAAGAGCATTGCAATTACTCACAGCTGATAAAAACATGGTTGCCATGAGCGACTATGGCGAGTTCCATAAGATGGTAAAGAAGTATATACTTGCAAGCCTTTTAGGGGCAAATGCTCAGGTCTGTTATCTCATATTCTCTCCTTGACAATCAAATATCGAACTAGAACTTCGCATTAACACATGAAAAAACATTTTTACCCAGTTCTTTCTCACTTCAATGTTTTCCAAGATCAAATTATTTTGTGGGTTGGATTTCGTTTATTGAGTCGGAATGGGCATCTTAGTATCTATTTCGTTGATATCAGAAACGAAGTCGTTGTCACAGAGATACCATGATAGAGAATACCACAAAATGCTTGCATGCTAATGTCAAGGAACATCCTCTTCTTCCTGTAAACCTTAGAGAGATATTCAAGAAAGAGCTTTTTCGATTAGCTCTGAAACAAGTAAGTTTCTTCTCATGGCTTCTCGTGGGATGTCCTAACTCTGTTTTTCTTTGAACTTAACAGAGTCTAAACAAATAATTAAAATTTGTAATGGGATAAATTTCCAGGCTTTGGGTAAGGATGTGGAATCTATTTATGTAGAGGAGCTTGGGAAACAATTGTCGAAATGGGAAATGTTTGACGTCTTAGTGGTTGATCCAATGATGGGTGCAATTGAGGTCGATTGGAGAGATTTCTTCCCATATCTGAGATGGGTTCCTAATAAGGGTATTGAAATGAAAATTCGGCGAATAGTTTCCCGCACATCTGCAGTGATGAAAGCCCTGATCCAGGAGCAGAAGAAACGGATTGCCTCAGGAGAGGTTGATATTCCTCTGTATTTCACTCTATCCACTTTTTTGCCTTTGCTAATATAGGAATCAATTCCTTAGTTCTTTTGTTATAAATCATAAATGTGATCTTGAACAGGATATAGACTGTTATACCGACTTCCTACTTGCTGAAGGAAAAACACTGAAAGATGAACAAATAAGCTGGTTGGTTTGGGAAGCAATAATTGAGACCTCTGATACTACTCTAATTACAACTGAGTGGGCTATGTATGAGCTCGCTAAGAGTTCAAAATATCAGGTGGGTGTCTCAGCAAACTTAACATTCTCTTTCTTCCAGGTTTTACAAGATTCTATGTTTCTCATTGTTGTTTTTGTTGTTCTAGGATCGCCTCTATCAGGAAATTCAAAAAATCTGTGGGTCTGAGAAAATTACAGAGGTCCATTTGCCTCAGATACCATTCTTGAATGCTATTTTCCAGGAAACTCTTAGGCTGCATTCCCCAGTTCCAATCCTCCCTATGAGATACGCACATGAAGATACAGAACTAGGAGGGTACCACATCCCTGCTGGCTCCGAGGTGACCAGTTTCTGTAAACCAATTAGTTGCTTCAAGTTGCTGTTCTTAAGATTTCATTACTAACCGTGTGAGAGAGAATAATACCATTTAGGCCCAGTTTTGGATTTTGAGATCTATTTTGAGGCCAAAGCTGATTCTTGGACTCAAAACTAAACATAATTTGAGTCCAATAATCAGTTTTGGATTTAAAAACAATTTTCAAAATTGAAAACAAACAAGGCCTTAGTGGCTTCAAGGTGCTGCCTGTAAGGTTTCATTACTAATTGTATGATATAGTTTTTGTAAACCATTTAGTGGTTTCAAGGTAGGGGTGCAACTGGGGTCGAGTTTTTGAGAATTTAGGTTAAGTTTTTGCCATAAAATTAGTTCGAGTTCAGGGTTGATTCTAATTCATTTTTTAGCAAAACCTAAACCATTTGGTGGCTTCAAGGTAGGCTCGGGTCAATTTTTTAGAATTTGGGTTGTGCTTTCACCATAAAATTGGTTTGAGTTCAGGGTTCATTCTAATTAATTAGGGTTCATTCTAATTCATGTTTTAGCACAAGCCCAACCCTTTTTTGTAAGCCATTTAGTGACTTCAAGATAGGGGTGCAATTCGGCTTTTTTTCTTCTTTTCTTTAGAATTTGGGTTGAGCTCGTACCATAAAATTGGCTCGGGTTCAGGTTGATTCTATTTTTATAGCGAAAGCTGAACCTGACCCCGACCTGACCCATGTTGCACCCCTACTTAAAGGTGCTGTTCATAAGGTTTAATTACCAGCTGTATGATTCTGAAATTGTTTTCAGATTGCCGTCAACATATACGGGTGCAACATGGACAAAAAGGTGTGGAATGAGCCTGAAGAGTGGAAGCCCGAGAGATTTCTATCAGCGGAGAATTTAACAGCAGATTTGTTCCAGACGATGGCTTTCGGTGGTGGAAGAAGAGTCTGCGCAGGCGCTTTGCAGGCGAATTCTATCGCTTGTACAGCCATAGCTAGATTCATACAGGACTTTGAATGGAAACTTAAAGAAGGAGAGGAAGGAGATGTGGATACTGTTCAGCTCACTACCCACAAGCTTCATCCAATGCAGGCAATCATAACACCAAGAAATAGCTTATGACTTGCTTGAACTGAATCCTTTTTCCGCACTATCTTTCACATCTTAAAGCCTATACATGTTTAAATAACCTGTGTACTGGGTCTGTGATTTTATGGTGTGTTTGATCTTTGTTGAATTAATGGTAGTGTTTGTTGAATTAATGGTAGTGTTTGCTTTTAATAAAGCAGAGGGAAACGTCTTTGAAATGAACTTCAGCTAATAACTTGAGGGATCTCTGTCATCTACACTCATTGTGATATGGGATTTTGAAATCTTACATCGCACTATATCAAGCAAAAACATTTCCATCTCTCTTGCTTTGAGGGAAGCAAATCTAACTTGCTGAACGCTTTTCAGCTTGGGTGTCTACAGTTGAGCATACCATATGACGGATTAATCAGAGAAAGATTATCATTTTGCCCTCTGGAAATGATATCCCTTATCTTGAGTTTTTATGTGGTCTTCATGTTGTGGAAATGATATCCCTCATCTTGAGTTTTTATGTGGTCTTCATGTTTGATCCAACGACTCTTTCTAGGTTGGCCTGCATGTGGCACATGTGGCTCCTCTTTTGGATTTCGCTATTGCATGTGGATTTTTGCTATCAAGGAGGTTTGAACTCGGGACCTTTGGCTCTGATACCATGTATACCATGTAAAACTACCCGTAACCATGGTTTTAAATTTCGACCGAAATCCGAAATTACCGAAACCGAAATTTTCCGAAATTTCATTTTCGCCATTTACCAAATTTTGGACCGAAAATTTGATTAAATGCCATTAATTATTAAAAAAAAGTGTTACAAAATTTCAGAATTTCGGTCCGGAATTTTGAACAAAATTACCAAATTTTGGACCGAAATTTCTGTTTTCGGTGGGGTCCGAAATGGTTACCGAAACCAAAATTTTAAACCATGCCCGTTGTAACAACCCGGGTTCCAGAAGCCTAAAGCCCAGCCCGTTAATTGACATATAACAATTATGCGGAAATAAACTCAACATTTAAGCTGATTCAACCATGAAATAATGTAATTGATGTCTCAACATCTTATTGGAAATACATAATTAAGAAAACACCAAGTCTTAACTGATACATAACTAAAAAGACTAAAGCAATTGCAAAAGGAAACTAGTCCTAAAATTTCTCAGGCACTGCTCCTTATCTAGTTCCCATCTTCGGCGTGGTCCTCCTGTATGTAAGTCATGTCCACATCTGAAATTTTATTGGTGTGAGCTTCAACCACAGAAACTCAGAAGGGAAAATACACTTTTATATCATTTAAAAGCATAAAAGAAATTATTAATATTCCATTTAACATATGCCACCATTTATTCAAATGCAGAAAAATACTGGGAACATTACATTTACAATAGATCTTTTTTTATTAGTTTTCCTTGGGATGCCATGACAATAAAAGTTATTCTCTCTCTTCTTTTTCTTTTTTTGAAAGAAAACTAACGCGAAATGCATCATATGAATATCTCATCCTAAAGCAACAATATGCACATTGCTAGTTGAAAATGTATGAATGCCAATACCCACCTCTCGCACAACCCATGCCTACGAGAAGGTCATAATATATCATAGTCATCATAACATATCCAATCCACCCGATTTACCGTTGTGCGAAAGGGTGCCTAGTCCAACCGATTTACCGAAAGCGACTTAGGCGGACTCTGCGCATGCCCTAATCCTTAGTTTGCGGAATAAACTCCACCATTTTCATAGATATACGGCATTCCATAGTGCTACGCAATGCACGGGTCGTTAAATCATTTCTTTCTTGTTTTGGAAAAACATTCATATAGGTTAAACACTTGGGATCTTGGTTTGCAAAACTATGCATGGATATTCTTGAAGGCCCATGATGCATAACCCCTCCTTTCATACCCGTCTTATCATTCTTTTAATTACGAGTTTCAACATGCTAAGAGACAAACAAATATGGGTACATTATTTAGCATGGCCGTATGAGAGTATGTTTCTTAAGATATCAAGAAAGAGCAAGACTAATTGTATAAACATGTACTTACTTTATTTCACACATTAGGAAAAATAAAGAACTCATTTAGCTCATTTTATTAGATTTAATCTGTCAATTCCGGGAATGATTTTCTAGTACAAAAACACATAAAAGAAGAGTCTCTTTTAAGTCTAACATGAAAATCGCGCATTCTTGCCATAATGCTGCGTTCAGTTTTTGAATAATATTTTCGAACTTCTAGATGACAGAATCTCAAAAAATAGTAAACTACAAAGTTGTAGACCTTTTTGAGATCTTTCCAACAAGTATAGCTACTCACAGATCGGACAAGCGGTTGAAAAGTTATGTCTGTTTTAGCGGACTGTTTTTGCTAGTCCTAACTAGTTATGTTTGCATTCCAACCATAATGAATCAGACATTTTTTGAATAATATTTTCCTACCTCTAGATGACAGAATCTCGAAAAATAGTAAACTACAAAGTTGTAGATCTTTTCGAGATCTTTCCAACGAGTATAAGTACTCACAGATCGAACAAGCAGTTGAAAAGTTATGTCTGTTTTAGCGGACTATTTTTGTTAGTCCTAACTAGTTATGTTTGCATTCCTGCCATAATGCAGCAGACAGTTTTTGAACAATATTTTCGGACCTCTAGATGACAGAATCTTGAAAAATAGTAAACTACAAAGTTGTAGATCTTTTCGAGATGTTTCCAATAAATATAAGTACTCACAGATCGAACAAGTAGTTGAAAAATTATGTCTGTTTTAGCGGACTATTTTTGTTAGTCCTAACTAGTTATGTTTGCATTCCGGCCATAATGCAGCGGGCAGTTTTTGAACAACATTTTCGGACCTGTATATGGCAGAATCTTGAAACATAGTAAACTACAAAGTTGTAGATCTTTTCGAGATCTTTCCAACGAGTATAAATACTCAGAGATAGGACAAGCGGTTGAAAAGTTATGTATGTTTTAGCGGACTGTTTTTGTTAGTCATTTGTCCGCTAATGAAGATATATTTCCAAACTATAATATTAGGTCTTTTTTGCATCAACCTAATCCCCAACATGTCATTCTTAGTATGTCTTTTAGTCAATCATTCTTAGCTAACTTATAGAATGTCAATATATATATATATATATATATATATACACACACACGTAACTTTCCATTTTGTCATTCGTCTTGTCCGGGAAAGCCATTTGGGAAAAGTTTTTCCACCTATAATGATGGATCTATCTTTTAGCATTTAATACTCACTTGAGAATTACAAAGGCACCCATTGAAGCCACATAATCTCAATCTTATCCCCCTCCTTAATGCCTTTGTAATTAAAAAACAAGTGGACGAAGTCCAAAAAACAGTGGACAAAGTCCACATAATGACATTTTGCCTTAGAAAAATTACGGACAAAGGGTACCTATATATGACAATTACGGAAAAAACTACAAAGAAGAGGTATACTAATATGACAATTACGAAAAACAATACTTTTCCTGAATTTCTTTTTGAGGATATTACGGATGCGGGCACCTTTACAAATATTTATGAATTCGAGGGACCTTAAGAGGAACAACATATTATGCATAGCACGGGTGCCCCGCGGGTCTTTATTGGATAGGGCCCACCCATGCACGGCATGGGCCTACCGTTTTACTTGGCCTTCTTTAGTGGATAGGGCCCACCTTTTGCACATCATTTTTTATTGTTTGGGTATCACCACTTTAAACCCATTCATAGCACGGGCCCACCATTTTACAGCTCTTGTACCCATGTGATGGGGGCCCATTAGTTTACACCCATGCATAGCATGGGTCCCGCATACTAGAGTGTGTGTGTGTATGTATAAATATATATATATATATATATATATTCTAAACATGATATGTGCATAAAATCTTAAAACATATTATACTTCATCAAATGCACTTTACTGATTTAAGATTAGTCTTAGCAGTGAGTAGCTTTAGTTAGGCTTAATTGGGCCTGTAAATTCATTAGTATGGTTTCACATTCCATGTTTCAAGTGTATGGTAGTGTAGAATTTCAAAGGAGGGTGGTACTACCTTAAACATAAGTCTCATAGAGATAAAAAAAACAAGTTCAATTATTAGGAAGCTTCTATGTATGCTATTACTAATATCAGGAAGCTTTCTTCTTTCACATAAACTTAAATATGAGAGATTAGTATTAGTAATAGCATACATGCATTTAAATGACATGAAAGCATCCAACTACTCTCATAAAAGCTAGCTTATCTAAGGTCTTGATAGTTGGACTTTGCCAGAGATGGTTGAAGAGATAAGCCTTACAAAAAAATAATTTCTTGTTGCACATTTCCCAAGAAAAGAACATGATCTTTTTTTTTCCACCTACGAATTGGTGCTTGGTTAAGATTAATGTGATTGAGAATAGAATATAGGAACTTAATTTTTATTACTTAGTGGGTCATAAAGACCTTCATGCAAAATCCTAGCAAAACTTGAGGATAAAATTAACTAACCCTACAGTATGTCATGGTTAACCATATGTTTTTAGTTGGCTGACATCTATGAGTAATGATGATTAGATTCAGAAAATTAAACCTACAAAATATAATTGTTGCCTCTTATATTAAAGGCACCCTATTGCAGAAAGAAAATTACTCATGTTTTAGTTTGGTAATGACACTCTATCTCTACCATAAATAAAAGTAAATAAATCCTAATATGTGTGAGCAAATAAATCCTAATATGTGTGCGCGGGGCCGGTTGTTACACCCGTAACTCCAAAAGCTTAAGCTGTTGGAGATGTCGCTATTTAGTTTTTTATACTTTAACACAAACATCAAAGGGGCCCTAATGTCGTATACTTATTTCATGCCTCATTACCTGCAGAACATCAGTTTTTGAATGATGATACATTTGATGAAAGGGAGAATGGAGGGGAGACGATCAGGAGATTTGCTAAGAAGATCAAAAGTCGAAAAAGATTCTCCATCCAGTATCCACACTCGAACCGACCAGCCCAGCTGATCAATGTCGAAAAAGATTCTCTATCTACACTCTAACCGACCAGCCCAGCTGATCGATGTCATAATTATCTTTAATCTATCTCACCACATTAAGGGAATCTCAATAATTAAGTGTTGTAACCACTGGGCTGAGCATATGCTTTGTTAATCCCACTCTTATAGGACTAGAGAAAGCCCAAAGAACATCTCACTGTGACTTCCTAAGAAGACTTCCAATACCAATTCGGACCTAAGTTACCTAAACTCAAGTTAACAAAGTTCAACTTTAATAATCCAAAAGGAAAAGGGTCCCAACTAAGACTTCAGATGTCAATTTTTTGTCCTACTCATCTGATCTCCTCCCTGGAACTATGAAAGGATGGCACTTCATTACTTTATTAACAACTTTTCTGATCAGGTATTGAGGGCATTTTGACAATTGTAAAAGCTTTTAAAGCTAGGTGGAGAAGTGTAAAGTGAAACATAGAGTTCCATCCTTGAAACAAGGGAGTGCCCATTCCATTTTCCATTTTATACTTCTCTAAATCGACTGCTACAATTCTGAGGCCGACAAGTAATAACATAAAGAGAAGAGTCACTTCATCCGAAAAAGGAGGTGAGGATATCATTTCTAACCTTTGCTTTTAACTGAGAAAGATAGGTGCTCCGTCCTCCTCTAACATCACTGCTTTTGCTTTAACAGCAACCTCAGTACACTTTATACATGGGGCCCTTTCCTTCAAAGCAGACTTATTAGCCATAGAAAGTCTATGTTTTCCTCTTTCTTAGTTATGGTGCGGTGACTGTTCTACTCCTTGTTAAGTAGACGGCCTCGGCCAACCATATATTATCATAATTTGTATCGCATTTGAGTCCATTTGTTTGACCTGGTTGTTGTGCTTTTCTCCCACTTTGGCCGGATGCTTATAAAGGGTCCAAGGTCCTGCTCTTTTTAGATTCTTAGAATTGATTTTGAGTTCTTCAAGAGATATTTAAGAAAGTAATAGTACAACTAACAACTATAAATGTAGTTTTTGGGTCTTTTTCCTTTAAACCCGACCCAACACAAGACCCGTGATTTCGAAACCCGACCTAGGTTATATTTTTGGGTTGGGTAGATGCAAGTCGGGTAAAACCAGACCCAAGTTACAACCGTAGTTTAAGTAGAAAGAGAAAGTATATGGCTTTCTTGGTGCTTTATATTTTTTTTGGTTCAATAGAATATATTTAGAAGATTTCGTTAATGATCCAAATCATATTCTTGTTAATGATGTAGATGAGATTCTTGAGGGATTTGCTAAGCAATTTTGTGGAAAGCCATTTCGCAGCTGGCTTTTGCAAGAGAGAGCAGACACATAGGCTCACTTTTTAGCAGATGTTGTCTTATTCATTTAATTCCTGGGGTGGTTGTTCTCTCCTGCCAAAGCCAGCTGTGCAATGGCTTTCCAAGAAATTGCCTAGCAAATCCCATATTATTATATAACATAACGACACCTTATTTTAACATATTCACACTAACAGTCCTATTGTTAAGTAGCAAAAAGGGTTTAGAGACTGCAATGGCATTTTCCAGTTGGCTCTAACGGAATCCACTTTTGGGCTATACACCTCGGCATGAGCATATTTAGGGAGCATATGAAAGTAAAGTAGGTGGAAGGTGATTCCTCTAATGTCATTTCTTGGGCTCGAGGTAAGAGTGTAGGTACTTGGGGACTAGCTAGGTTTTGGATGAAATTTTTGTAATGTACGAGGAAAGATTTTTTTTCTTTTGACCATGCTCCTAGGAGAGCAACTATTAGTGTTGCCCGCTGGACCAACTGTAATCTTTTCTCTCTTCTAATATAGTTATCTTTTGCTGGAAAAATAAAATTATTGCAGAGTGAAAGCAGATATTATGCACATATAGACACACCTATATCAAATTATTTGAAAGGAGATGATATCGCCCTTCCTCGGTAGAACAAAGAGATGACTGCCAATACTAAAAAAGGAGGTACAGATGTCATTTCCATAGGCTATGTTTCTTTCATCATAGAATTAGCATAAAGCAAAATTTTCACCCATTTTCCACTTAAATTGAGGGTAAATTTGTTTTAGGCCAATTTCAAGTGGAAAGGAATATAACCCTGGTTAAATAATCTACATAGTAAATTAATCAACAGGGCACTCTTCTTTGATGCTATGAAGACTAGGTTGCCAATGATCAATAGATGTCCTAGGAGACTCATTCATCAGCAGTTCTGGAGATCCTTTCACACCCAGTCTTCCATTTCCTCTGCTTCTTTTCTTATTGGGCCCCTTTGATTGAGATGACTCCTCCACGATTGATCCTACACTGTTGATCGAATCTTCTTCGGCTTTGATCTTGTTCCCAGGAAGAAAGCACATTAAGCAACCATCCTCCGAATTCAAATTATCCACGTTCGATCCATCAGTGCCTTTGTCTGATTTCTTCAAACAATCGTACGATAGAGTAGGAGTGTTCTTGCCTGTGCAGGACCAACATGCGGAGTCAGAGTCCGTATCTTCTTCATCTTCGCGCGGATTGGATTGGCAATTGGGAGTCTGGTTAGTGTGAATTTGTCTTTGAGGTGAAGGAGTGCGTCCCAAGGATTTGCGTTGAAGCTTCCGAAGGGTGCTCATGGGCACAACATAGAACTTTTGGCCTAGCATTAGGACAGTGTCGGGGTGGGTTATGGCCCAAGGGTCACGGAACACATGTGGGTATGTGACACAACATCTTGGGTTTAGTAGCATAATCTCAGCCGCAAGAATTGGCCTATCATGGAGCTCGATTCGGCCTCCCGGATGAACAATCTTCACCACCATGTTCTTTGTGTTGTTAGCACAAAACCAATTTGCTAAGGCCATACTCTCTCTCAACAAGTTGAAGGACTTGGAATTATAGATTCTAAGGGAGTACTCAGGCACTCTTCTTATTCTTTTATGGGAAGCTGTTCAAAAGCATCAAATTTGCTTTGCTTTATTGCTTTCTCTTGTGCTCATTCGATGAAATCTTCAAGCCTGTCGATGTTCACAAAGCAAATTGAGCTGCTGATTGTGGGCCCTGTTTGGAAACCCTCCAACTGTCCAACCTAGTTGGGCTTGTCTCTTTCAATCTATGAAACCTTACACATTCCTCACCTCTGGATCTCATTAGGCTAGGTGGAAAGTACAACTGTAATGAAACATGGAAAAAAGAAAAGAAATGCTATTTCCACACCCCCCTTTTGGCCCATTTCTAAATTGACCATTACCGGCTCCTATAGTTTGTCTTTTCCAATACATGCAGTCATCTTTGGAAAAGGACAAACAAAAAGTGGTAAAAATGCTGGAAATGAGGTGGAAATATTGTTAGCTTTGTTAATCAAATCTTAATGCAGAAACCGATCCCTTCTTCTGGGGCCTGAGGGATGCATCACTACCCTATACTACACATGTCCTATCGCCCTAGTGGATATGGATTCTCAGAACTTCTTTAATTGGCCCTTCTCAAGCTGGTATCAAGCTACGCACGCTCAGTGATCACCTACGCAATATGCGAACGAGTGAAGTGAGGGCCCTCTGGAGAGAGGGACTGAACGCAACGACTAAACCCTGCTAAGGGGCCACTCCGGAGTAAGAAAAAAATCCCTCTCCTATCCCTGCTTGCGTAAAGGGAGGCTTTGATGATCAGACGGTGATGTCATGCTATCTATGTAGCTGAACGTTGAAGATGCTCCCGATGAATGCACTGTCCATCAATTACTAGAGAGATCTTCCAATCTAACCAAATCTAGATGCTCAGATCAATGGAATCTTAGGCTTAGTCTTGTATACCAGGGACCACCTAGAGAAAACCCAAAATCACTTTAGTCTCTGTATGTGTGTTGCTCCCATTAAGCAACCACTATTATTCATAAACTTGAATTAGGGTCTGGTCTCCTCATGCACCACCTCTCTTTCTATTAATCAAAATTAATTAGAAATTAACCTTAATTTCCTTAAGCAAAAATTAGAAAACACTAATCTTCTAATTAACTAAGTTGTCCGTGTGGGGCCGCCTCTATGGAAATGGTTGTAACAAATATCACTTGCTGAGAATGATCAAGCTCAGTAAACGTTTTTGACAGAATGTTAGTGGCTCGGTTGATTCCCTATGATGTAGGATTTATATAAAACAAAAAGAGTGAAACAAGGAAGATGGATGGAGCAAACAAGGTAGAAAAAAAAGTAAGCTGCCAACTCAATTAACAAAGTAAACCAACTTGATTAATAGGAACTTCCAAACCTCTCCCAATCACCATGTTATAAAGAAATTGAAGTGTTTAAAACCTCTCTTAGCATATGGATTAGGATAATAATGAGAATAAAATAGGGAAGTGAAATTCGATGATTAAAATAAGCCATTTGATAGGCTTACCATAGATTGACATATACAAAAATATACCTACGTTGTGATGGGTGCTGGACTCGTTTAAGGCTCACAAGGCTATCTTAAATGACACCCTAATTCATTCACTTGAGATGTAACCAAGAATCACAAAAACAGTTTGTGGGAAATACATGACTTTGTTCTAACTGCCAAAAAACATTCTCACCGCTGGATCATCCATCTACAAGAAGAATGTTGTCAGGGAGCTTAAGAAGGCCATGAACATCGTCTTCTTATTAGGTTGATCATAAGTGGGTTTGGGGAATTATACCCCCAAAACTGCGGTTGTGGTGAAGGTGACAACTCTTCATAATTTTGCATCTACGTCTGTTGCTGCTGCTGTTGCTGTCATGGTTTAAAATTTCGGTTTAAATGTGTTGTTTCGGCTGAAATGTGTCGTTTCGGCTGAAATATGTCGGTTTTGGTTGACGCTGACATGAAATTCACATAGAATAGGAATTTTACAAGATTTTTGTGAAAATTTTCCTTGAAATTCAGAAATCTCGCTTATTCACAAGGCCATCTTAAATTGACACTCTAATTCATTCACTTGAGATGTAATCAAGAATCACAAAAACAGTTCGTGGGAAATACATGACTTTGTTCTAACTGCCAAAAAACATTCTCACCGTTGGATCATCCATGTACAAGAAGAATGTTGTCAGGGAGCTGAAGAAGGCCATGAACATCATCTTCTTATTAGGTTGATCATAAGTGGGTTTGGGGAATTATACCCCCAAAACTGCGGCTGTGGTGAAGGTGACAACTCTTCAAAATTTTGCATCTACGTCTGTTGCTGCTGCGGTTGCTGTCATGGTTTAAAATTTCGGTTTAAATGTGTTGTTTCGGCTGAAATGTGTCGTTTTGGCTGAATTATGTCGGTTTTGGCTGACGCTGACATGAAATTCACATAGAATAGGAATTTTACAAGATTTTTGTGAAAATTTTCCTTGAAATTTAGAAATTTCGCTTATTCACAAGGCCATCTTAAATTGACACTCTAATTCATTCACTTGAGATGTAACCAAGAATCACAAAAATAGTTCGTGGAAAATACATGACTTTGTTCTAACTGCCAAAAAACATTCTCACCGTTGGATCATCCATGTACAAGAAGAATGTAGTCAGGGAGCTGAAGAAGGCCATGAACATCATCTTCTTATTAGGTTGATCATAAGTGGGTTTGGGGAATTATACCCCCAAAACTGCGGCTCTGGTGAAGGTGACAACTCTTCAAAATTGTGCATCTACGTCTGTTGCTGCTGCTGTTGCTTTCATGGTTTAAAATTTCAGTTTAAATGTGTTGTTTCGGCTGAAATGTGTCGTTTCGGCTTAAATATGTCGGTTTTGGTTGACGGTGACATGAAATTCACATAGAATAGGAATTTTACATCTACGTCTGTTGCCGCTGCTGTTGCTTTCATGGTTTAAAATTTCGGTTTGAATGTGTTGTTTCGGCTGAAATGTGTCGTTTCGGCTGAATTATGTCGGTTTTGGTTGACGCTGACATGAAATTCACATAGAATAGGAATGTTACAAGATTTTTATGAAAATTTTCCTTGAAATTTAGAAATTTCGCTTATTCACAAGGCCATCTTAAATTGACACTCTAATTCATTCACTTGAGATGTAACCAAGAATCACAAAAACAGTTCGTGGAAAATACATGACTTTGTGCTAACTGCCAAAAAACATTCTCACCGTTGGATCATCCATGTACAAGAAGAATGTAGTCAGGGAGATGAAGAAGGCCATGAACATCATCTTCTTATTAGGTTGATCATAAGTGGGTTTGGGGAATTATACCCCCAAAACTGCGGCTGTGGTGAAGGTGACAACTCTTCAAAATTTTGCATCTACATCCGTTGCTGCTGTTGTTGCTTTCATGGTTTAAAATTTCAGTTTAAATGTGTTGTTTCGGCTGAAATGTGTCATTTCGGCTTAAATATGTCGGTTTTGGTCGACGGTGACATGAAATTCACATAGAATAGGAATTTTACAAGATTTTTGTGAAAAATTTCCTTGAAATTTAGAAATTTCGCTTATTCACAAGGCCATCTTAAATTGACACTCTAATTCATTCACTTGAGATGTAACCAAGAATCACAAAAACAGTTCGTGGGAAATACATGACTTTGTTCTAACTGCCAAAAAACATTCTCACCGTTGGATCATCCATGTACAAGAAGAATGTAGTCAGGGAGCTGAAAAAGGCCATGAACATCGTCTTCTTATTAAGTTGATCATAAGTGGGTTTGGGGAATTATACCCCCAAAACTGCGGCTATGGTGAAGGTGACAACTCTTCAAAATTTTGCATCTACATCTGTTGCTGCTGCTGTTGCTCTCATGGTTTAAAATTTCGGTTTAAATGTGTTGTTTCGGCTGAAATGTGTCGTTTCTGCTGAAATATGTCGGTTTTGGTTGACGCTGACATGAAATTCACATAGAATTGGAATTTTACAAGGTTTTTGTGAAAATTTTCTTTGAAATTCAGAAATTTCGCTTATTCACAAGGCCATCTTAAATTGACACTCTAATTCATTCAGTTGAGATGTAACCAAGAATCACAAAAACAGTTCGTGGGAAATACATGACTTTGTTCTAATTGCCAGAAAACATTCTCACCGTTGGATCATCCATGTACAAGAAGAATGTTGTTAGGGAGCTGAAGAAGGCCATGAACATCGTCTTCTTATTAGGTTGATCAAAAGTGGGTTTGGGGAATTATACCCCCAAAACTGTGGCTGTGGTGAAGGTGACAACTCTTCAAAATTTTGCATCTATGTCTGTTGGTACTGCTGTTGCTGTCATGGTTTAAAATTTCGGTTTAAATGTGTTGTTTCGGCTGAAATGTGTCGTTTCGGCTGAAATATGTCTGTTTTGGTTGATGCTGACATGAAATTAACATAGAATAGGAATTTTACAAGATTTTTGTGAAAATTTTCCTTGAAATTCAGAAATTTCACTTATTCACAAGGCCATCTTAAATTGACACTCTAATTCATTCACTTGAGATGTAACCAAGAATCACAAAAACAGTTAGTGGGAAATACATGACTTTGTTATAACTGCCAAAGAACATTCTCACCGTTGGATCATCCATGTACAAGAAGAATGTTGTTAAGGAGCTGAAGAAGACCATGAACTTCATCTTCTTATTAGGTTGATCATAAGTGGGTCTGGGGAATTATATCCCTAAAACTGCGGCTGTGGTGAAGGTGACAACTCTTCAAAATTTTGCATCTACGTCTGTTGCTGCTGCTGTTGCTGTCATGGTTTAAAATTTCGGTTTAAATGTGTTCTTTCGGCTGAAATGTGTCGTTTCGGCTGAAATATGTCAGTTTTGGTTGACGCTGACATGAAATTCACATAGAATAGGAATTTTACAAGATTTTTGTGAAAATTTTCCTTGAAATTCAGAAATTTCGCTTATTCACAAGGCCATCTTAAATTGACACTCTAATTCATTCAGTTGAGATGTAACCAAGAATCACAAAAACAGTTCGTGGGAAATACATGACTTTGTTCTAACTGCCAAAAAACATTCTCACCGTTGGATCATCCATGTACAAGAAGAATGTTGTCAGGGAGCTGAAGAAGGCCATGAACATCGTCTTCTTATTAGGTTGATCATAAGTGGGTTTGGGGAATTATACCCCCAAAACTGAGGTGACAACTCTTCAAAATTTTGCATCTACGTCTGTTGTTGTTGCTATTGCTGTCATGGTTTAAAATTTCGGTTTAAATGTGTTGTTTTGGCTGAAATGTGTCATTTCGGCTAAAATTTGTCGGTTTTGGTTGACGCTGACATGAAATTCACATAGAATAGGAAATTTACAAGATTTTTGTGAAAATTTTCCTTGAAATTCCGAAATTTCGCTTATTTACAAGATTTCCACTGAGATTTTAGACATATTGAAATTTTTAACCGAATTTTACATGATTTCAGCCCAAATTTTAATTGAAACTGAAATATTTCAATTCCGGTAGTGTGAAACCAAAATTTAAAACCTTGGTTGTTGTTGCCGCAATTGTCACTCTATATGTTGGCAATAGAGGAGCTTTTGCATCATGTTTTGGAGCTCTCTCTTTCACATCTGTACCTCGGCAATGAGGTCGTGGATGAGTCCATAGCAACCATAGACCAGACTCTTCCTCCTTAAGTTTGCCTTGATCTTAATCGTCTCCATCGTTTTAGCATTCTCGTTTGAACTGAGTTTAGACAATAACTTGGTGATGTTCTCAAACTCCCTTGATCGTCCACGCGTGAAGAGTAGGCAACTCAGGTGACATCTTCACCGTTGGAGAACTATCATCGTTAGCACCACCAGCTCCTATTCCGTTCATCTTCTTTTTCCACTGCTACTTTGTATATGTAGACCTTTGCAGCTAAAAATGATGAACAGAAGTGGTGATTGGATCACCTGTGGATTAGAGCCCCTTTGGTACAAATATGGGAAGTCTGGGGCGTGTGATTGGATCACCTGTGGATCAAATATGAAATAACTTGGATGCGTGATTGGGAAACAATCCTACGGCTGAGCATAAGCTGTAAATGGACATGTAATCCACGGCTCTCATGAGTTGGAAATGGACATGCAATCTGTGGCTATATTCTATGGCCGTGGCACGCGGATAGGTAATATATGATCCCATAAATCTAAGAGGATTACAACATGGGTTCCTAATTCAGGCTGTCTTAGTAATTCCTCCGGCCACCTGTTTCCTAGTAAGGGGTGGGCTGGCCCCGCTTGGGCATGGTTCAATGCAAAGCAAAACATATTTATAGCAAGGAATTTGCTAGCGTCAATTGCAGTAAGGCATTTCACAGATGGTCTGTTGCATCTGACGGTAGCCACACAGTGAATGACGATAAAATATGCTGAAAAGTGAGCCTCTATGGCTGCTTTCAGATGCAACAGACCATCCGTGAAATGCCTTCTGCGATGGGCGCTTTGCAAAAGAAGTGTCGTACTTCTTCTTATTTGCAAAAATAGTCTTCTACGTTGCCTACTTACAAATAGAATCACTTTTGAATGAATTTTGTAAATCCAGTGTTGCCATCAATTTGTGACCAAATGAACCGAGGCAGATTTTTTTTTTACTCATATGTTAAATTCTAGAGATTTCACCAAACTTTGATTTGCTTTACAAAGAGAATCAATGGTGCTTATATAGAGCACTTACATGATGAAGATAGAAAGAAGATCGTGGTAAACATGGAAAGAGATAATACTAGAATATTCTAATTTAATCTAGTTACTAATTTAATTAAGCGACCTAATCTAGCTACCATTCCTATTCAACCCACTTGCATAATCCCATTCAACGCACTTGCCGAATCTACACCAAGATAATCCAACGGTCTGATATGACAAATCTTAACACGCCCCCTCAAACTTATATTGATTGAAAATCAATACACGTTTGCTTAAAATAAAATTTTCCAAATTGATTACAATAAAATGTCCCCTACACACCCAGCAGATTGATGCTTCTTGTCAAATGTACGCCAAAGCCGGTTGCCGAAAGGAAGCCATTGGACTAGATGAGACTCAAGACCCCTATGGATATGCGTCTACATGAAACGGGTCACAATGGACCAATGCCACAATGGGCAAAGAGATGGATCGACTTTTGGGAACGATCCACAAAGAAGTTGAAAACTCTCTCAGGCACAGTTGCTGAAGGGAAGCCACAATGGGTTATATGAGACTCAAGGCCTCGATGAGCGAGTCTCTATAAAATGAGTCACTATGGACTAATGCCAAAATTGGTGAGAATGAGCCCGACGGGCAAGACAACTCTCTTAGACACGCACTCCGAGGGTCCAAGGGACTAAAGCACCCCAACTGAGTAGAGTGGTTATTTCAGGCACGCACCTCAAATAGAGGTACCTCGACTGAAATAAATTGGAAAAAGAAGATTTCAAGTCAACTAGTGGCTTAAGAACAAGACAAATATTGGCAAACATAAAAGGTCAGAGTAACCCAAAGAAAAAAAAACAACAAAGGGGTGTTGTTATCAACATAAGAGGACTGGCTTATTGCAAAAGACAGAGGATTGCTATTATCAACATGATAACGTGAAGGCAAAAAAAGGAAGGGGTGATCATATTAATTTTGGCGTAGTCCTCAAGGCAAAAGGAGGTAATAGAATGGAAACCGACCAAGATAGAGGAATGAAATGGGTTGCTAATTTCACTAAAAGACAAAATAAGAGAGTGCACAGAGGAAAGAAGTTAGGAAAGGAGTTATATTCTTCTACCCTTTTCTCTTTAGAAGTCTCTTCCTGATTTCCTGTGTATTGGTGGTCACCTGTGTCTTGGTGGTTAGACAGGTTGCAGGTAGTTTACCACAGGCAAAACACCTTTTTCTGGCACGGCAGCATCAACACCATCTTTAGGACTATCTGCTGTCTTGGTCTAAGGGCGTTGGCGGAATAGGGTTTTGAAAGGGAACCGTTTAAGGATGACGATTTCATCAACAGTTAATGTAACTCACTTCTAATTATGGAGAAGCTGCCCCTATTACCACCATCGACTACAGATATATTAGTAAAGACGCCGTGACATTAACGCTCCCACATGGAGCAGAACCTCTGCTGTCCTCCAAGGTTCCAAAGTTTGGGATGGGAACGGAGGAAAGTAGGTGCTGTCAAAGGAAGGATGTGTTACTATGACCAGCCGAGGAAGGAAAAAGACGGGTGCGAGACACCCACAAACTGTTTGTGGGTGAGTGATACGCAGAAAGATGTGGTTTGGATGAAGATCATGATGGGAATGGACTGGTCCGCTGGAGGACGGGATCAAAGATGCTGTGCTCAGGGCAAGGTCGATCCTACCATGTTAAATTCTAGAGATTTCACTAAACTTTGATTTGCTTTACAGAGAGAATCAATATAGAGCACTGAAGATAGAAAGAAGACTGGTAAACATGGAAAGAGATAATACTAGAATATTCTAATTTAATCTAGTTACTAATTTAATTAAGCGACCTAATCTAGCTACCTTTCATATTCAACCCACTTGCCTAATCCCATTCAACCCACTTGCCTAATCTACACCAAGATAATCCAACGGTCTGATCTGACAAATCTTAACATCATATAATGACCAAAATATTCAAGACAAAAATTACATCAAGTGTACCTCGGTTTAATTTGGTAAATGACACAAGTATCCCCTTTCTAACTTTTCAGCCCTTAAAATAAAAAATCTAATGCCATGATATTCCTAAGATTAAGCTATTTAAAGGCTGCTATAATTCCAGACAAGCTATCGTCGCCGATAAAAAAAAGGTGTTAATAAGAAAAGGATTGATATTATCAAAATAAGGAGTGAGGATATCACATTATCAAAATAAGAAGTAAGGATGTCTCTTCCTTTCTTAATATTTGGAATATCATCGCATTAATGTCACTCCTATTCTTATTAACACTTTTTTTTTATCTACAATGATAGCTTGTTTGGAATTATAGCAACCTTCTGTGGACCCCGATCTGAGAGGGGCGGTGGCGGGGAACGTGCCCCACGCGCGAACAGTCTCAGGATCATCCACGTGAATGGAGAGCTCTACCAAGGAACTCTCGAAAGAAATGCCCCTCACAGCATGAGTGGCGATATAAAAGGTGAGATACTTCTCGATTCGGGGACTAGCCCAGATTCGAGGCGTATCTTAAACAAAGAAGAGTCGCCATCCAAGGAAGTGGGCCAAGGATCACATACTATGCTCTGTTGCAACGGATAACCAGAGATTATAAAAAGAGGGTTCGTGCCTGGTTACGAACTTGGAAGGTCTAAAGAGCACCTCATCCGCCCAAGTGTAAACACCTGGTCTCTTATGACATTTATTTAATGATTTTGAAGAGTTTTGGGCAAAAGTCATATGAAATGAGAATCAATATTTATGAGAAGACGTCTATCTAATCATGCATGTCTCGGAGATGAATAATAAGCACACACAAAAGAAATAAAATAAGTGTCACCTAGGAGTAGCTGGATTTTGAGTGACAAGCCTAAAAAGCTAAGTTATGAGTGTCATACCTAATTGGTGCCTGAGTTCTGGTGTGCAAACGCATGCATACTAAAGCTAAAGGTATAGGATCTGTACATGAAAGTAAGAAAACACAGCAAAACACACAACACAATTCAATTCTGTACATGACTGGACAAAATGAGTCCTAACTCTAATGCGACCTGGCTCGGACCAAGATGGCCGTCCATCCCAGCTGCTCTACGTATCCCGACCTCGGGAAGAATCAGAGTCAACGTAGTTCGATGCCCTATTCTAAACTAATATGAATAACCATCTAGAACTGCTATCCTAGACTCGATTCTACCAGACTCGACTGATTTTTAAAGCTTTTTTTTGTACAATTGCTTAAGCTCATGTGAATTGTAATTTTTAGGACTCTCTATATGCCAGAACTAATGCAAGTTGATTAGCCTTAAGCTAATGCAGGTGGGCCCTACATCCTATGTGTAGCTAGGCTGTGCAACCTAAGGAAAACTATGGTCTGACTATATGCTTCCTAGTCTAGCCATCGGTTCGACTGGATGTCTAACCGATCAACTTGAGGCCTCCTAACTCTAGGGACACTCACACGACAGGACATACCATATCAAAACAAATCAGGACAGCCTCCTAACTCTAAACACCCTAAACAGCTATGACAGACTCCTAACTCTAGAGGAAGATCTTTTTGAAAAGGTTTTAAAGAGTTTTTGCATTTTTTGGAGGGTTTGAAATGAGTTTATTTTTAAAGGTTTGGCTGGACTTGGGATTTGGATCCCAAGCTGCACTACGTACCCTGTTGAAAGGGATCAAGCCAACGTAGTTCGAAATTAATTTTCCTAACTACTCTGAAAGACTCAAGATTTTTAAGGTTTTTGGTTTTTGGAATGTTTTTGATGTTTTTGACACGAGAGGATTGAATCCTATCATCATAAGGGGAGGACAGACTCCTGATATCCCGCAAAGGTTGGACAGCATCCTATGCTTTGCGGGGGAATGAACAGAAACACGACTCTGCAAGGGTTGGACAGCATCCTATACCTTGCAAGAGCGGATAGAAGAACATGATCTGATGAAAGGTTGGATAAAATCCTAACCCCTATGATGATAGAATTTGATTCCTGAACAAGAGGACTGACTCTCTAGACTAAGGACGGATTCCTATGCTAGTGGACTATCAAACCAAAATAAAGCTCACAAGTTATAAGAAAAAAAAAGAGACCCTGTGCATATTTGGCAAAGGAAAAACACCCAGCCGGGCCGGACAGCTACCTAGCCCTAGGGTGCAACAAATGTGCAACCCAATACCCATAAGGGTAGGGGTATGTTGCCAAGCCAAGTAAGGTGTTCTCCCAAAACCAAACGACGCACAAAGAGGAGGTTTAGCAAGAGAATGAGACTGGGTAAGTCTCTTAGACTCAGAGGTAGGATAGAGAAAATTGCTAACGAGACTAGGCAAGTCTCCTAGGCACAGAGATGAGATAGAGAAAAATGCTAGCAAGACTAGGCAAGTCTCCTAGGATGGGCTTGGGCTATCACCTTCATCGCCCTACAAGAAAAGGGCTAAGAAGTCTCTATAGAAAGAAAGAGAAGGGAGAGGGTATTACTGAGACTTAGTAATTCTCCCCTTTAAGATGGGCTTGGGCTATCGCCTTCATCGCCCTTGCAATGAGAGGGGATTCTAGTATCTAAAGAAATTTAACAGAAATCTATAAGACTGTGTTAGTCTATCAAAGAGAGAAGAAAAGGCTATCAGATAATCGCAATTTCCATTCTAAAAAATAAATCAAGTGCTAAGCAAAGAAGAATTTTCAATAAAAAAAATCTATGGCAATCATAAAATGATAAACAACATTAATTAGTCCAGACCAGCCGCTGGATAGCCTAATAAAGTAAAAGAAAATAATATCAAACACTTCTATGCCCAACCACAAACACCACCCCAATATGTGGATGAAATCAGATGATGCTAAAGTAATCATCTGATATCAAATACACATGATAATATTTCTATATCCCGCCTTGAAATCAGACAGTACTCATGTCGATAATATCGAATAGAGTAGTCATCTGATCTCCTTCTTCCTATTAAACAATTTATTTAAATAAAAAGGAATGAGTATAATAAGCTTTGAGATAATCTCACCTGAACAATCCATTTATTACCGTCTTCGAACCCTAACTCAAAGCTTAGTATGAAAGAGAAGTATTAAATTTATAAATACTGGACTATAGGCTTAATTTTGGAAATCCTTATCGAAATCTTCTCAAATTTTGTTTCAAAGTACAAAGATTGGTCAAGTCTTTTAAATGAAAGAAATGAGGTGGCTGCATTGCGGTAGAAGATCTGGTCTTCCCATCCATAGATACCACTGATTGAAAAGACGGAATTTGACCCATATACCCAAGAGAAGAAAGGCAGCCTGGACAGCAAGGAGCTGTCATTGGCAAAGGTAAAAAGACAGATTGAGCAGCTTTCTCTGCCTCTCACTCAAAATCAATAAAATCTCTGCTGAAGTGGAATCACATTTATATGCAGGCAACACACCACGCAAACCAATATGACCTAGTGCTTCTATGGCGATGGAAGCCAATATTGCACTCTCAGACTTGACATCTACGAGACATGATGGTATTATGAAGCAATGGATCCGAGATAGCAGTTGTTCTAAATCATGTATTCTACTGTAACATATCCTATGGCACATCATCACAATGCTCCATGATGACTTTCAAATCTCAACTTGTGAGTTCCACTAATTAAGGAAACAAAATCTCAAATAAGATACAATGCTGCAGAGGATGAAAGAGTAGAGGAAACCATTCCCAGTAACCGTGATGCAGATTCACAAGTATCAGAGTCTACATGATCAAGTAAATTTTTTTAACCCTGAAATTCGTCTTGCATAGCATGATGCTATCAACTGTGGCAAATGAAATCCAATAGCAATTAAATTCTTGGAGGCACTAGCATGCAGCTCAACAGAACCATCAAATGCCATAGCATGTTCTAACAACCGACACATTGTTAACGCTGAGGAGCAAAATTTAGAATTTTCTCTGACAAAAGGATTTCTCTCAAACTCTGCCTCAAAGAACTTAATTAAGAAATTAATCATGGCCACATACATTTTGAACCTTCACATTATCTACCAGACATGTTCTCTGTTCCTTCTCTTTCTTTTCTTTTTCTTTTTTAAAAAAAAAATACCAAAATCGAAGTAGAATAATAAGGAGATAGAAGCAATACCTGGATATGCAAGATCTCACCCATTTTCACTAGATCTGAATTTTTAGAGAATGAGTCATTTAGAGTATTTCTGGCTGAAATTGCAGATTTCTCCTTCTTCTTTTTTTTTAAAGATCTACTCCTTTTAAAGGATATTCCTCTGAATGATAGCTGAAGAAAACAGATAATGACCGGATCTCCGGTGATTTCACCGGAAAAAATGATCGGAGGAACATGAAAAACTTGCCGGAGAAGGAATAGAAGGGTTAGGGTTTTAAGCTTGCAAGAAACAAAGAAAATGATAACACGAGCAGAAGAAAAGAATAGCAAGGCTGGTATTGAAGCAAGAAAGGAGTTAAAAAAAATTGCAGGCCGAAGTTCCGACGAAGTTGCCGGAATAAAGGATCGGAGAAGAAACCTTAGTTTTTCCTTTCTCCGCTCTTTCTCTATCTCTTGCTCAGATTTTCGCTCAGATTTTCCGAGAGAATGAGAAACAAAAACCTCCTCTGCCTTAGATCTGCAAGTTCTCTTCGCACGAATTTGAAATCCGAATTTCACAAATGCTTAAAATCCGGAGAAAAATCGGATTACAGAGATAAGCTAGGGTTAGAATTTGAGATCTCTGAGAATGATGCTGGCCGATGGCCGGTTGAATTCCTGTCGGAATCCGGCGAGAGAAATCGTCGGAGAAGAGGATTTGGGCTGAGATCCCCTTTTCCCTTTCTCTTTCTCAGATCTGTGATTTTTTAGAAAAAAATGAAGTCCTCGTTTGTAACGAAAAAAACGAGCTTTATATAAGGAAATGCCAAATTCGCACCCCCTCTATTACCTTGGACAGCCCCATCTAGGATAATCCACCCCCCTTTTGTGGTTTACACTACAGACAACCTCCCATCTCATTCGTTAGGTAAATACGCTCGGAATTCGACGAAATTTTGCAGGTAGCTAGCTGCGGCCTTAACCTAGCTTAGAGTGAAGTTTGGGACCCTAGCTCGCTGATTTGGTGGGGTTTTGAGCAAAATCGGAAGGATTAGGGCACGGTCAAAATGGGGTGTCTACACCTTCAAATAGCTTAATCTTAGGAATATCTTGGCATTAGATGTTTTTTATTTTAAGGGCGGAAGAGCAAAAAAGGAGATACTTATATCATTTCCCAGATTAAACCAAGGTTTACTTGAGGTAATTTTTGTCTTGAATATTTTATTCATTATATGAGTAAAAAAAAATCTGCCATGAGTAATTTGGTCAGAAAATGATGGCAAAAGGGAAATGATATTTACACCCCTTTTATCACCAAGGACACCCATTTTCCAGTGTACTTTGCAATCAGAGCCACTGGATTTTTCAGACATAAAGTACATTAGCCCCCTTTTTGCCATTGATACACTGACGCTAGGTGTCCTTGGTGATCAAAAGGGGCGTAAATATCACTTCCCTTTGCAAAATTCACTCAAGAGTGATGACTCTATTTGTAAATTGTCATACCGAAACTGCTTTTGCAAGTAAGGCAAACTAGGATACTTCTTTTGCAAAAAACCCTTATGTGAAAGGGCGCCCTCTGCAGTAACCAGCCTCAAGGGGCCTCCATTGGATCGAGGTCAGCAATATTTTTTTTTTGAAATGGGCTGACGAATGTCCTTTTATGCTTAACCAAGAGTTATTTTAATCTTCCACTAACAACTCATTTAATTACTTGCGAGTCTCAATCTCAAAGACTACTTATGGCTTTTTACATGCTTAACCAAGAGTTATTTTAATCTTCCACTAACAACTCATTTAATTACTTTGCGAGTCTCAATCTCAAAGACTACTTATGGCTTTTTACAGTCAAATATATCTCCATTCATTTGTTTTCATAAAAAGGACAAGGTTGAGTGACAATGTTCTCAAAGCGGAGGCCGATCATTGTTTAGCCATGGGATCCTCCGTGTCATGCACATTTTAAGTTGAATTTCGATGGTTCTAGTCTAGGGAATCCTGGGCCTGCCGGAGTCGGTGGTCTTTTGCATGATCATGACTGTTCGACAGTATGGACATTCTCAGATCCTATAGGGATTGTAGACGCAAATGAGGCAGAGACTAGAACTGTGCATCAAAGAATCAGGTTGATTGAACTGAGCATGCTTGATAAGGTAGAAGTGGAGGTGATTCTTTGAATGTGATAAAATGGTTGAATGGTAATCTCTCTCACCCTTGGCGTTTTGCATTGATGAGATTTTGAATCGAGTGGCATCCTCTATCTCCTTGCATCACGTGAGGAGGTCGGCTGATAGTGAGGTCGATACGTTAGCTAGGGAGAGAGGTTCTAGGTTTTCATTGGAAGTCTTTGATTTCTTCCCTCATTGAGGGTTCTTGGTTTGGCATTTTGGTTTTTCTTGTATTTGGTTTGCTTGTTACAAGGTGATTTCCCGGGTTTCTTTCTTTATTATTATAATTCTTTCCCATTCAGAAAAAAAATGTTCTCAAAGACTATTTATATAAGAACCAGGTTTTTTTTCATCATTTTTTTTTTTAACTTGGAATTTATCTAGGAACTCGGGCAGCACCTTAAATTTTATTAATTAGAAATAGAAAGTTCAAGAGGAGGACATAGAACCTTGCCTCTAACCCCACGAGATACAATAAGAGGGAAAAAAGCCCCCTTAATCCCTTAACAAAGGGAAGTGATATTTACGCCCACCCGGTGCCAGTGTATCAATGACTAAAGGGGGGCAAATGTACTTGACGTCAGAAAAATCCAGTGGATTTGATTGCCACGTACACTGGCGCTAGGTGTCCCTAGTGATCAAAAGGGGCGTAAATATCACTTCCCCTTAACAAATAAGCAAAAACAATATTTATTTAATACGAACATAAGGAACACATAATTGGGTCGCATCTAATAGCTCCTCTAGAGTTCTTGGGAAGAGTACCATATTCCCAAAAAAACTGCGTTAGTGTTAGTGTCGCAAGCATGATTGCTAGCCCTCAACAAGATTACCTTCTCTGTAAATGTGAGTAATCATAAAATCTATAGCATATAATATGTCCCTTATATCTTTTAGAATATAGTGAATGCCCCAAGGGACTCTGGTTTTACCTTTTATGATCTTGACAAGGACCAAACTATCAGATTCAATCCAGATTTTCTTAATAATTAAAGCAACACAGTAACGAAGACCATCTCTCGTAGCTCTATCCTCAACTAGCATGTATTTATAGGAACGAGATTATTTGGTAAACTCATTTTCCATGAATTTTTTCCGTGATACTCATTTGTGTAGAAATTTCCATGAGGCCCACAAAGGCATTAGAAAGGGATAGTCAGCAGTCAACATTAGTTTCGCCATCAGGATTTCTAAAAAAGAGGCGCATTTATTTATTTTTGTGAGTGTTTTGACAGTCTGCTAGGCCACATGATTTTGATTTTGAAGTGCCATTGCAGGGATTTCTGGGAAAAGCTTGAAAAAGAAGATTCTTTTTCAGAATTTATTGCTTTTCCATTGTTTGATTAGACAGTTAAAAAAGTGAGTTAAGTTTTATTTACCAGGACCATTCATTTTTAAAGATACCTAAGCCATAACCATATTTCATTCCCTCCAAATAGTGGAAATGAGGAATTTTTTTTCCGCATAAAATATTTTTCCTGCAATCAAAACTGTGCCTAATTGAGTCATGCATTCTTATCATTTTTCACTGTTATGAGGGTATTTTTTGTTAAATCAAAATCTTTCTTATGAATTGAGGTGCTGTAGTGATAAAATTGCATTTCTTTCATCTTGTGAAAATGATAAATCATATCTCTCCGCCTCATAGGATTTAAAACTAAAAAATTGTTTCAAATCCGTCTCATCACTCAGATTCATAATTTCATTTTTACTCTACGCAAAATAATCAATCAAACAACAAAATTAGCAGAATTCCATTGAAATTACCAATTCCACAACTCTGCTGTGTCAAGTGTGTTAGAATATGTGAGATCTCACCGTTGGATTAGTTGCTAGATGAGGTAAGGTATGATAGATTAGGATGATTTTATTCTATGCACCATTTAGGGTTTGATTATTGATCTCCTAAGTACCCTATATAAGCAACATTTAGGTTTTGATTGTAATCAAACAAGATTTGAATCAAAGGAAAAGTATTTCTTGTGAAAAAACTTTTCGTAAGATTTTTTTTGTCTCCATGATTTAGAGGGAAATGATATGCTTGTGGATTATTTAGAGGGAGATCATTTTTTTTATGGGTAAGATGGGGTTTAGCGGGGACCCTTATCGATTTATTACCTAGAGAGAAAGATGACACAATAAAAGCACAAAACCAACCCACAAGAGAGAGAGAGAGAGAGGGAGATCATTATAAATAGAAGATCCCAAAAGATAAAACCTGAAGTCCTACATTAATGTTTTTTGTCTCCATGATTTAGAGGGAAATGATATGATCTTGACTTATTTAAAGGGATATCATTACAAATTGAAGGTCCCAGAAAATAAAAGCTGTATTAATTTTTGTGTCTCCACGATTTAGAGGGAATGATATACTCATGGCTTATTTAGTGGGATATCATTATAAATCAAAGGTCCCCACAAATAAAACCTAAAGTGCTATATGGTCCGCTTGATTTGTTTTTTTTTTTTTTTTTTGCGGGGAAAATACACTTAGACCCCCTGTGGTTTCTGACACGTTCAACTTAATCCCTAATGTTTAAAAAGTTACAAGTAGACCCCCTGTGGTTTCAATTTGTATAAGGTAGGCCTCCTCAGTTAACGGTTCGTCCACGGATTGAAGGGTTCGGATGATCCGATGAGCTGATTTTTTGGGCACACCCTATCTATGTCAGGACCCGTCAAATGAACGTTTTGGATCATCCAAACAATGTGGGCCCGTACCCGAATCCAAACACTACCAAAAACACAGTGGGCCCACAAATAAAACCTAAAGTGCTATATCGTCCACTTGATTTGTTTTTTTTTTTTTTTTTTTTTTTGTTTCGTTTGTAATCAAACAATGGAAAAAAAATTTCTTTTCCAAACGTTTACCAAATAATTCAGTAGTCTCTCAAGGACCATCTTTACACGTCTTTTACTTAGCCGGCTCAACTTTCGGCAGCTGCCACGTAGGCGGCTTCCGTTTTTCAAGTTTCCAACTACCTTCTAATTTAATTAAAAAAAATAAAAAATGAATTAGTCAAGAAAAAACTAAAAAGCTATTAGAAATTAGAAATTGGAATAACAGAAAAGCAGAAAAAAAAAAAATCAAGTAAAATGATTTTTTCAAAAGTTCGAGTTCAGAAGGCAGAGAAATTATACGGTGTAAGGAATCGATTCGTGGGCAAAACGACACGTGGGCGGTTGGTGGGTCCCATAAAAGTCGGTGCAATAATCCAATCTCTGCAAGCTTACCCTTCACCAAACCGTAGGATTATACATAGAATATACGAATTCCTCTACGTATAGTCAGACCCCATTTTTTTTTCTTTTTTTTTCTTTTTATGTTCCTTTTGAGTTTTTAATCTTTCTACAGAGTAGTTTCTCCTTTTAAAAGTGGGTAAACCTATGTGAAGCTTGGATCGCCCTTTTCTTTCTTGCAATTCGATCTGAGAGTATTCAATTGATTATACTTAGAGCCAGGAAGATCTACCTTCTTTGATGGGTATGGTGAATTATCTTTTCTTGATCTGTTTGTTTTGTTTTTCTTCTTTCAGGATTTGGTCTTGTTATGCTGTTTGATTCAAAGATTTAAGTGTTTTTGGTGATGGGTATGAGTAAAAAAAAGGTGTTAGTTGATTTTGTGATCTGGGTGTTGAGGATATTTGTTTAAAGCTGATGTTTATGTGGTGATTGGGTCGGAGTGTTATCTGTTTTAGGTAATCTGTGATCTGGGTTTGATTGTTTTTTTCTGTATAAGTGTTCTGTATATTTCTATTTTCCTTGGCTCTGGCTTTCTATAGACTGATTTCTAGGTTAAATTCATATCGAAATAACGACTTTTTTCATTATAAGGGGGGTCTTGTGCATGCTGATAAGCCTGTGTTTGTGGATGATTTGTTATCTGAGGGTTGATTTAATTTCAAATTGCTATGAGCTATAGTGTTGGGGAAGCACACGGAAGAGAAATGAAGTGGGTTGAAAAATTGCACAATTTCATTCTTTTAAGAATCACTGTGCTGGAGCCACCTATTTGAACCTTGCATTTTAGCTCCCATTTTCATATTACATCATCATTTAAGTGAAAATCCAAACTAGCAATGTGATATCATTCTTTTAAGTAGCACTGCTCTGGATTCACCTGGTAGTGTAGAAATGAAATGGTTTGTTAATGTGGTTGGTACGCAAATAGCAATGCAATATCATTCTTTTAAGAAGCCCTGCTCTGGATTCATCTATTTGTAGCATGCATGTTAACATGATTACCATGAAACAACCTCTCGAGGAGAAGAAATCCAGTCATATAATCAGTACCTCTTATACATTATCCTCTTTTTGTAAGAATATTGTAGAAAACAATGAGAAACTTCTGTTTGTCTGCAAGATCCATGTGTTAACTAATCGTAATGAAGAACCTAGCTGTGGAAGAGCTCTAGAGGCAGATTCTTTGGATCTTTCTAACATGTTGCACCTATAATGAGTATCGACGTGATATTTGAAAATTAATTACATTATTTGCAAATTAAGACAGCAATACGAGGACCTACACCTTGAACAGTGCCTAAAGTCTACTATGTAAGGTCTAATGCACACAACCTAGTTTCCCTTTAAAAGCCAATCATCCCACCTTCTGCTGATTTAAAATGGATCCTTCCCAGCACTCTTCCTTGCTAGCAATACAAACAAGCCCTCCATCCCCACCCAAACCCCCTCATTCACAAATGAAAAAAAAACTTCTAGATGAATGTTGCTTGAATAAGTGAGAATAAAGTCACTTAGTTGGATTATGGCCAACCGTTTCTTTGCTTTAGGTTTTGGAAACACCTTCCACCCTAAAAACTGAAGTTATTTTGACTAAGCTCTTTGTAGATTGACATAAAATATGTAGGGAGGTTTGAGAAAGTAGTTGTGTTAATCACTAACCTATTTCCTACCTCATTAGCTATTATAATATACTCCACCGTACATTGACTTTGGCAAATTTGATATATATTTTTTTTTTCATGTTACCCATATTTCCCATATTTCCCTCTATGTCCTTCAACCTTCTGACTCTTTATTCCTCACCGTCTTGCTTCATACATCCTCTGATGTCTATCCCCTGCCTGCTAAATTTTTGGTAGACCTGTTCCCTGGATGCTGTTTAGCTTCCATCTTATTTCTTAGTTTTTCTATTCTTTTTCTTTTTCGATGATTTCATTGCATTTATGTGCCAGTGACAACTTAATATCTTTTGAATTATCTCAAATGAAAATTTTGTTGTCAAATTATATTTATGTGAGATTGAAGCATTGGTTACTATGGCCTTTTGATCTTCTTCCTAGTTGAACATAGGATTCTTTCTTGAAACTACAAAAGAATATCAAATTGAAAACATCTATCTCGAGTGGAATTGTTTTTCTCTACACAATCTAAGATATGTGGCGTATGTTAGAACTTAGAAGCATTGCATATGTAATTTTTGGCATTCATGAATTATGTTCCTTAATTAATTTTTAATTTCTCCGTCCAGAAATGGTTGATGAATGCTGCTCTACCCACCTCATTGATGGAGATGGTGTATTTAATGTCTCTGGCCTTGAAAGTTTTATGAAAGCAGTGAAGCTGGCTGAATGTGGACTCTCCTATGCTGTGGTCTCCATCATGGGTCCTCAAAGTAGTGGTATGTGGCTAGTTTTTTAAATTTAATACTTAGAACCTTCAGTATCCCATCTTTGTTAAGTATCTGTACTACTGTGATAAGGTCTAGGGGTATTTTCCATGAGAACTGATGTACTTCTACATGAAGATTTTACTTTCTTTCCTGGTTATTTTGAAATTTCCTCATGTGGTGGTAGGACTTACTCTTAGGAACGTTCTCGATCAAGGAGACTATCATAGCAATTTCTCCTTTTCTTTTCTGCACTATTGGTCAGGTTTCACTTGTAGATGGATGTTGTAGAATTCTTAGAAAGACTACTTGTTTATTGTAATGTATATCTTGTTAATTAAGGCCTTACTTTTGCTATTAGTTGGGGATGATTTTAACGATTCTTTGTGCAAAGGGATGGGTTAATGACTGCCCATCATCCAGAGTTGTACCTTTTATGAATATTTGTTGATAATCATATCTAGGTAAAATAGCTGGAGATTTGATGGGGCATGTCTTGACAATAATCACATGTTACTTATTCATTTAATAATTGATCACAAAGCAAGCAAGCATACTGTTAACGTACCAACTTCTCCAAAAGCTTAAGCTGTTGGAGAAAGGCGTTATTTATCTTTTATACTTTAACACTCCCCCGCACGTGTGGCCCACTTGGCAAACACGTGGCGCATGTGGTCACACTTTGGGCCGACCATCGCATGTGGATTTTTGCTATCCAGGAGGTTTGAACACAAGACCTTGGGCTCTGATACCATGTTAACGTACCAACTTCTCCAAAAGATTAAGCTGTTGGAGAAAGGCGTTATTTATCTTTTATACTTTAACACATACTAATACGCATTTCTTCTTAATATCAATTTTATTTCTTGTTTTTTACTCCTTCCATTTTAGTTTGTATATTATGCTTAGTGAGGGGAAAGCTTCCATCATGGTATGTGTGCAAGTAGTTCATAAGTATAGATAACTTGTTCATATGAATTTTAATTTGAACTCGACTATGTAGATGCAAGATTTCCTACACGTATGTTCTCTTTGATTCTTGTATCTCATTTTTGACACTGATGTAAATCTGTGTTATTTCTTAGCTTTCTTAATGGATCATATGTGCCTGTCAAGGGCTTATGAGCAACTGGGGTAACTTCCTTCCCCCTTATCATATAGGCTACTTCCGAACTGATGCTGGGTCTTCCAGAAGTGAATGACAAGCCACTATGGACGTGCCAATTCACCCAGTTCGAAATGCAGTTTACACTTCAGCTTGGGAACACATAAAAATCCCTTAACTATTTGTTCCAATTCGGGCGAATTTTGGTTCACATAATGAAGTTTCTAATCGGACTATTTGTTCCCGAAGTATTGGAATCTGACATGGGTACTTCACCCATTCAGAAGATTCCGTATAGCATGGGTCATTTTCCTTGATTGTTTTTCACAATAATGTTTTCTTGGAAATGTTTTAAAGGGAGAGAACCGAATGAGGGAGATAAAAAAGTGAGCTAGCTTAATAAGTAATTCCACCTCGAACAAATCTAGTTATACAAAAGGATGGGTGTCTTGAGAGTAGACACTGACTTGGATAGACCAATATTTGCCTGGTGATCTCTTTTCCTTCACTCCTTAATGTATGTATGTGATTGAGTCATTCACCTCTAGTTTGATACTAAAAAGATTTCCGTAGATTCAATTCCAAACTCATCAGATTACTTTATGGGCTATTGAGTGAGTGCGTATTCATCTTCGTCAATCCATGAAAGCAGGGATGCATCTTGAGAAATAGTCAGAGCTCAAGAAGCAGAGTTGTGACCTCATTATTTATCAAATCTATAACCAGGGGAGCGACACAACATTTTCTTGTTTTCCCTGTGACTTTTATGTGTTCTTATATTTTCCTTTATTCGCATGCCAAAATCCCTATAGATTATTTAATGCATCATTCAGATTGAGGTTATCCAAAGAGAGTTTCATAACATCTGTTACAACTTTCTTGGGCAGGGAAGAGTACTCTCTTGAATCAACTTTTCCGTACCAATTTTCGGGAGATGGATACTTTTAAGGGGAGGTAAGTTTTCACATTATTGTTTTCTTACTTTAGACGGCCTCAACTTTATTTAGTGATGCTTGAGTTGAACTTTTTGAATGTTGGAAAAAATAAAGATTGCATCCGTATATGTTCAGGTCCCAAACTACTAAAGGTATTTGGATGGCAAAGTGTGTTGACGTCGACCCTTGTACAATTGTGATGGATTTGGAGGGTACTGATGGAAGGGAACGAGGAGAGGTGTTTATCCAAATCTTTATACCCTTTGACATTATCATTTATTTTCATGGCCTTACCTCAACAGAGGAATTAATGATATCATGTTATCACTTCATTTTAGGCGTTATCTTTATGCATTGCTGGTGATAACCACCCAATCAATATTATTATGGAATTTACTGAGTTGTAATGCTCTAATTTTAGTGTTGTTGACCACTTGATAGAACATATATATACAACTGAACCATATACCCTTTGCTGATAATGTCATAATGAAAAGTGACTATCATGCAGAATGCTTCTAGAAGATGGATGAAAATCAAGCTTATAATGGAATTTGGGAAAGTTAGATGATCACTATTTTCAGCAAGAACCAACCTTGAAGGAAATGGCTGATTACATAACTCAACTCAACTAAGCCTTTGTCCCAAACTAGTTGGGGACGGCTAATTACATACTAATTAAATTTTAGAAATATTTTAGTAAAGAGGAACAGGGAAATTACTGACATGGTTCATGGTTCATTTAAAATATAGGTAGCTATGGTGATTCTGAAAGAAAAAACTCTACAGTTAAACAAAATTAATGGCTAATTACTGGCATGGTTCATGGTCCAGAAAGGAAGAAAGTTAAAAAACTCTACAGTTCACAGAGACCTTCCATGTGGATATTCCGAAATTTCTGTAGCAGGAAGAGAAAGCCTTCTCTTAGAGCCACCGAATATTTAATGATGTCTAGAGGAAATACAGAACATGGACATAAATTTAATTTTTCCGTTGTCATTTCGTTTCTGAATCATTTAATTGTAGGAACCTCGATGAATAATTAGAGGTGTTCTCTTTTATTAGAGAATGCAATTAATGACCATTAGAGTTGGAATTGTAAAGTTCCCAAAAATTAAGCTAACCTCTTCTTAAAGAGGGAAATTTGATCTCAATATGTTTATTCTATCATGTTGTAATGGTTAATGAATTGCTAGGGCTTAATGAGTCTTTTGGTGTTCCAATAAGACAGCTTATAATTTCTCTTCCTTGTTCATTCTTCTCATTCTTAAACAAACCTCATTACTTTACTGAAATGGTCAGGGTTATGTTCTGTGTGTGTGTGTGTTTTTTATAATAATTTATTTTTAGAATTGATTGTTTACAGTGTCTTATGACAAATGCATAGCAAGTAATTCTTGCCTTTTTATTTGGATTCTGGTTACATTATTGAACTGAAGTTGAATAAAATCTAGATTCCCACTTACTCCGTATTATGTATTGTTTATGCTATTTTCAGGATGACACTGCATTTGAGAAGCAGAGTGCACTTTTTGCTCTTACAGTTTCAGATATAGTGCTTATAAATATGTTAGTATTTTACTTTATTAAAGTTCGCCATTTATTAGAAAGAAATAAAAATGAACCAAGGCGGCTTCTTTCTTCCTCTTGTACATTTTCCTGCTATTTTCTTGATGTCAGGTGGCGAGCAAGGTTTAAAATTTCGGTTTCGGTTTCGGACATAACCGAAACCGAAATTTGGTGAGAAAATGAATTTCAAACTTTTGCCGAAATTCCGGCTGAAATTACCAAAATTTTGGCCGAAAATTTGGAAAAAATCTGGCCGAAATATCGGTTTCAGGTAGTTTTGGTTATGGTCTTAATTTCAGATTGCGGTCGAAATTTAAAACCATGGCAGCGAGATGCTTTGTTAGTTTCCACTGGTAGACTCTCTGAAATACTTTTCGTTGTTTTAGGTGGTGTCATGATATTGGCCGTGAACAGGCTGCAAACAAGCCTCTTCTAAAGACAGTATTCCAGGTATTTTTGGTGCATATGCATGCAAGCAACCATTAAATTGAAAGATTCCAATTGTTGACTTTGGTTATGAATTTGTTACAACAGGCCATGATGCGGTTGTTTAGTCCTCGTAAAACAACTTTACTATTTGTCATACGTGACAAAACTAAGGTGCATATTCCAGTTTCTATCCTCTATTGAGAGGGGTAGTTGGATAAAACTCTTCTATTTTTATAGGTAGTTATTTTTGTGTAATTGCTTCTTACATTGTCTATTCTTTTATTGGGTATACGCAGACCCCATTGGAAAATTTGGAACCTGTTCTGAGGGAAGATATTCAGAAGGTACTGATCCACTCTTTCTGTTCTCTCAATCGATTTTCATATCATTGTTCCTAATGTTGTGGCCTGACCCGATATTTTGCTTGCAGATATGGGATTCTGTTCCCAAACCACAAGCTCACAAGGAAACCCCACTTAGTGAATTTTTTAATGTAAGATAGTTTAACCTCACCAATATAACCTGTATTTTTCTTTAATTACCCATAACTGCTTCTGTACTTGCATGGATTTTTTATTATTCCTTGAAATGGCTAGGTTCAAGTTGTTGCTCTTTCAAGTTATGAAGAGAAGGAAGAGCAATTTAAAGAGCAGGTAATTTACCAGATTTGATGCCAATGATTTCATCAATGTAATCTGCATTCAGTAAAACCTCTTTCCAAACTTTTAGTGTTCGATATTATTACCTTGAAGATGTAAGTTTATCTTGTAACCTGTATCATGTTCTTCTAGAATGCTATACAGGAGTCTAGTAGCTATCATTTGTTGGCAAACTTCTTTTGACATGTGATTATTAGTTTTGACTTTAATTTAATCACTAATGAAGGTCGCAAGTCTAAGACAACAATTTTTTCATTCTATTACTCCCGGTGGACTTGCTGGAGATCGGCGGGGCGTCGTTCCTGCCTCAGGATTTTCTTTTAGTGCACAAGAAATCTGGAAAATAATCAAGGAGAACAAGGACCTTGATCTTCCTGCCCACAAGGTCATGATGTAAATAATATCTTTGTTGGAAGCTACATTAAAAGATGTGGATTCTCTTTGTGTTGACTTTACATCATTCTATTTGTAGGTTATGGTTGCTACTGTACGTTGTGAAGAGATTGCCAATGAAAAGCTTAGTCATTTCACTGCTAATGAGGTATTTGATGTTCATCATGTACTGTGTAACATTTGTATCGTAATGTGACATTTGTAATGAAATCAGAAATTCTTTGAAAACATTGCAGGATTGGCTTCTGTTGGAAGAGGGTGTAAAATCTGGCCCAGTTCCAGTCTTTGGAAAGCAGCTCAGCTTAATCCTGGAAAGATGTCTATCAGAGTGAGCATTCTTTTTTGGCCCCAAAAGGACATAAATCTGTTTTCCAGTTTCTGTGATGTAGTTTTACCATGACTTGTTTTACTTCAACTTTGTGCTTACTACCTGTCTTCATTTCACAAAAAATGGATGTCCATGTATTATTACACATTAGTCTTAGCACGCCAATTCACTTTGCTAGATAGTTTTCATAGAAATTGATCTCATAGACATGTATTATGTTTTATACTTTTAAGTATCGTTTTATATCTTTAAACCTTTTTGGCTTCTTTTCTACTGTGAAATAAGCATTTTCAGTTTTCTTCACCTTAAGTAACCTATTTTTAATCACTTTCTGTTTACTAAAATCAACCACCCCCACCCCCCAACCCCATCCGCCCAACAATCATTTTCCTGAATAACTTATAATGCTCCTCTACCCATTTTACCCTTAGCTAAAGACAGACTTTTGTTTTGGTAGCAAAATAAAGAGGCACCTATAAAAGAAAAAGTATATATTAAATGGAAAAATACTGAATTATTTCCATGAAAAGTTCCTAAATGGCTTGTAATGTAAGGGTAATTTAGTCATACTGAATGTAATTTGTATGTCACTTATGTGACTTAAATAGAAAATTTGTTTTGGATGTTCCCATGAACCTTTTTTTTTTTGAATGGTGTTCCCATGAACCTTGTGGATTGGATTGTCATAATATTCATACTCATATTATAACATAATCCCTTTATATGGCACATAATTCATTACTTCTACGTCTTCCCTGTTACTAATGGCAACATAAAGCTAAAACCTGAATTACCATTAAAAAAAGCTAAAACTTGAATTTTTCTTATAATTTAATGTACTTAATTAGTTGTAATAGAAGGCTCTAAACATTTAAAAAATTTGTTTGTCAACACATCCATTTTTATGGTAGTAAGAGTAGCTTGCAAAGCTGTAACATATGTACCTAGTTCTAATGCCGAGACACGTTATCTTCTTCTGTAGGTATGACATGGAAGCTAATTATTTTGAGGAAGGTGTCAGGACTGCAAAGCGGCAGCAGTTGGAAGCAAAATTACTGCATGTATGTTATACATACCTCTACTCTTCTAAGAATTTGTCGATATGTTTTTTTTTTTTAGTAACTATACATATCCACAATGAAGTCTTCAATACCATTACCATAAACATAATTGGAATTTCCTCTCTCTTCCATAGTGGTTTTCATTTCTTCTGTCAACAGGAGTTTCTGGAAACTATACATTTTCTAGCTTCTGCTTATATTGATGCATATATAAGCACTAGATTAGTTAATTAATAATCGTCAACAGGTAAGGCTTGCTACTAGCACAACAAAGAGCAACCACGGCATGAGTGTCTGTCCGGGATGAGGTCAATCACGTGGATGTGATTGGGTGCCCTGATTATCTGGAGATTAGGATGATTAACCTGCTAAGATCGAAGATAGGGAATCTGAGATGAGTCAAACAAACCTAACAATCATTGAGGATAATTCTGCTTGGTGTAAATAAATCTAATTCAAGGTCATTGTCAGTTTTCTAGAATTACACCATGACGTGTATCATCCAACACGTGTTGGAGACCATAGCCTATGCACAAAGATTAATCACTAATTCCTATTAATGTGAGAGAAGGTGGTTCTTTAGGTAACCCTTGTGCCGTCAGCAACTCGTCAGTCGTCACCTTGTTAGGAAGTTGAAGTTTGATGATTTATATTTTGGCATGCTTACCTGTGGTTGTGATTGATTATGCTGTTGGGGCTTTGATATGAAACCCTAGTTGGAGTTTATAAAAAAACACATCTATAGTTTCATTTTACTCTTTAAAAAACCCTTCTCTCTTTATGTTCTTTTTCCCTAAGTTCTCATCTTCCACCTTGATCTCAGTCATCCATCGTTATTGTTCTGAGATTTAACGAGTGCAAAGGTACAAACACCCGAGAGGTGCATGTATGCACACCCTTCAACCTTCTTAGTATCAATTGTCTTCTGTCAGGTGCCACTCAAAAAAAAAAAAAAAAAAAAACTTCTGTCAAATTGTGGTCTCGATTGTGATAATTTGTGGCTACATGTCTAGTTAAGAAGATCTACGGTGGAATAATTTTATAAATCCGCTTCCACAACCAATCAAACAACTGAACTTTGTTCAGAAACTTTGAGGAAGAATATTTTTCTTTTAGACAGTTTTGAAGCTCCATTCATAACTTTATGGTGTGAGACTCTGACTGCTGGGAATAGAAATCAGGTATGGTTTTCTAGAGATCTTGAGAGGTGGAGACATTGAGAATTTGTGTGGGAACTTTAGGCTTGAGGGTGCAATTGAAAGGGAAGAAAATATCAAAAGGGAAGAGAATGAGAGAAGAAAGAGAAAAGGCAGGGGTATCATATGTAAGAAAGAAGAGAGACAGAGATGGAAGAGGGAATTGAGGGGCAAAACTAGGGTTACATTGGGTGCGCGCCTCAACTTAAATGAGGTGCAGAAGAGCAAAGAAAGGGAAGAAAAGGCCAAGGAAATTTGTAGGTATTAGGGAAGGGGAATTTGGGTTTTTGTGGAGAGGAAAAAATATAGGAAGAATGTTGAAAGATGGATTAAAGGAAAAGAGATATTTTATCAACAGGATGTGAATGAGAAAGGGAATGAGAAGATATATGCCCTTGAAATAAGAAGAGAAGTATGTGGAAGTGAACAAAGTACCTCTTACAGTTGATGGATTCTACCGTTGAGGCGTTGAGGTCTTGCCTGCCTTGGTACCAATACCATGTACAAACTGCTTGCATCAAATAGCATAGGGAAGAGAAGAGATGAGGAGAGGAGAGAATTCAAGGGGAGATAGATAATCATTTTATTAAGTCATAAAAAAATTTCACAATGAGACCTAGATACAATTTTTGAACCAAATGACTAAACTACCCTTAATGACGGGCAGTAGCACATAGCATTGCCTATACATATTTCTATCAAGAAGCAATTCTTTTGTTTTCATTGATCACTGTATATGAGATTTGCATAAATAGACAACATTTTTAGGACTTTCTTTCATGTACAGCATTTCAAGAAGTTAAACATGTATCTGAGATACAAATAAATCTGTTGGAGATGTCTCCAAATGCATGCCTGAATTGTTGCAGGTGCCAATTTCTGATCAAACAGATGGTTTCCAGTTTTGGCATGTCCAGTAACTTTGGTTCATAATTACATTAATTACCATCAGTATAGAAAAGTTACCAGTCCAGGGTATCTATCTGGAGTTCTTCTCATTCTTAAATTCCTAAGTTAGAAACTATGTTACTTTTCATGGGTTTCAATCATTTTTGAGTGATATAAGTTTGCTTAAATCAAGAAAATGTACGTCTACACTTTTTTTTATTGTCATATTTTGCTGAACTTTGTAGCTAGTCCACCCTGCTTATCAATCCATGTTGGGGCACCTGCGGTCAAGAACTCTGGATAATTTTAAGGAAGCATATGATAAGGTTCTGAATAAAGGGGAAGGATTTGCTGTGGCTTCTCGTGATTGCACTCAATCTTTTATGTCAATATTTGATGAAGGAGTTGCAGGTACTTGTGTACATCAGATTATTTATTTTTCATATTCTTTCGCTTTTAAATTTTAATTCTGATCATCACATAGAGTCAGCTTGCAATAAAATTGAATGTCTTTTGTGTAAGTTCATCCCATTTTATATTGAATCAGCTATCACTAACCTTCTCAAAACAGTATGTTCCAATTTCTCTTCCTTATCCTCTCAGTAGCTGCTAGCCAGTCCTGTTGGATCCATATAAAATTAGTCCCAAGGGTTTGTTTTTTTAGGAATCGTTGAAGGTTCATTTTTTACTCTGAAAGATGGTACTTATGGAATTATAAGCCTTCATTTTGAAACTTCCTACATCAATAACATATCATGCCAATTGAGGCCTGGCCATAACACATTCTAGTAATGCATGATTTGGGACATGATAATAATATTTTCTTTCTGAATGAACAAGACAACGCTCACAGACCGAGCTGCTCACAAGCAAAGAAACAAAAACAACGCCATGTCACGGGGGCTAAAATTTTGATCCAATCGGAAAGACCTTAGAAGCTAAACATGATAAGCATGGAATGTGGGCTCACAGAGTGTGCTTATATAGAACAACTCTAAACATGGACTTCCTCATTTTTATGTCAGTTCATCCTATTTTATATAAACCTTTCGTGTAATTACAATCAACTCTAATGAGTGTTTATATAGAGTAATCATAGAAAGCTAAAGATAAACATGGAAAAAGAAAAAAAATAGAATAATTCCAATCTAACCTAGCTACCTCATCTGGTCTAGTTGCCTAAAACAATGCCCAGATGATCCAACAGTGAGTTTTGGTGATCTCGTATACTCTTACATCCAACGGTGAGATCTCGTCAGTATATTTTAAGAGTGGCGAGAGTGAGGGTAACTGGTGATGAGAGGCAAGATGCCAGGGTGTTCCGTTGACGCATGGTGTTAATGGTCTTGAGGAAGACGATGGCAGTCATGAGTGATGACGATCGTCGAGGCTGGCATGTCCACGATTGTTGGTGAATGAGATTGCGGCATCGATGATGTTGATCGGGGATGAGCGGACTACTAGATCAAGCATCCGGCAAAAAACAAAGCTACTCGAGTAGTTTTCAAGGCACCATCCGTTGAACCTGCTCTGATACCATGTTAGAAAACAATTTCACTAATATTTCTTATGATTACAATCGACCCTAATGAGTTTTTTTGTAGAACACTCAAAGGACTTTCACAAAAAGATAATGATAAACATGGAAATAGATTAGAACAGAATAATCCTAATCTAACACAGCTACCTCATCTAGTGTAGTTGTGTAATCTAACACCTAGATGATTCAATGTTGAGATCTGGTGATCTCATATACTCAACATTGAGACCTCATATTCTCTAGCAAAACTAAACGACTGTGATTTGAAATGATCATCTTTGGAACATCATGCCGCTTTACCACTTCTTTGGAATAGACCCATCAAAATCAAGGAACTGACCTTTTCTTCTTTCCTAATGGCAAAATCAGTGATTCCCATAAAGTCGTGAGGTAACTGCTACATCTCTTTCCTGCATGTTCTTTAAGCAGCTTCAGATGTAATAGCTCTTGAGATGAGCTGGTGGATCTGAGCGACACAAAACCTTTATATGTTGCTTTGCCGCCATGAATGTTATGAATACGAATGATTATAATCACCTGATTTGATTTACAGAATGCATTGGCCTGCTAGAGTAAGAGTTCAATTTACAGAATTGTAGGAGGGTTAGTTGGACTTTGCTACAGAACTTTGACCCTGCCATGAATATTCTGTGGGCATAATAGTTAGTATATTACTTGGTGTAAGTTATACAATGAGATAACTATTAAAAAGGGGGGTTATACAATGAGATTGGGCATGGCTACCAAGATACCCCAAAGGTAATGGCAATTTCTTAGTAATACAACAGGACTGAAATTACCTGGTCTACAAACATAAAGTCATTACGATATCAACAAGAAAGAGGGTGGAAGTAACAAAGTCTAGCTTTGTGAAGAAATGGGTATTTCAGATGAGAATGATGAAAAAACTGAATTTTCATACGGTTTTGGGCATATAAAAGGATGTTATGACATGTCAATGGGCTGAACTTTCCCTACACATAACCAAATAAAACATTAAATTCCAACCAAAACATTCGTTTGGCACTTTTTCTTCTTTTAATCTCAAGTTTTCAAAGCATTGTTTGCCTAATTACTCATGTATAAATCTTTAGATTGCTGATTTTAGTTAAAACTGCAGATGCGGCTATTAAACAAGCGAATTGGGATTCTTCGAAAGTTCGGGAGAAGCTTCGACGTGATATTGATGCACATGTAGCTTCTGTTCGTGCTGCCAAACTGTCTGAACTTAATTCTTTGTATGAGGTATGAAATCCTGGTATTCATTTTTGTTAATGGTATTCTATCTTTCATGAGTAAAAGAGAGAAGAAGAGAAGAGATGGAGGAGAAGAGGTGAGAGAGTTGCCAATCTCCCTCTCACACGAGTATTTGAGGAAATGGTTTGTGTGCAGCTGCACAGATAAGCTATCTGTGCATGGCTGCACAAACCGCGGGCGGGGGGCGCACATTTTTTGGGGGATCCAAAGCATTCATTTGGAAGGCCCTTCCAGTGTACCAAAAATCAGCCCTTTAGGATCATCCTAACCCTGCCATTTGTGGAGGGAAAAAATGGGCAGAAACAGTGTCTGTCCATTTCCCCCTCCAACTTTGATTGGGTTAGGATGATCCTATAGGGCTGATTTTTGGTACACACCCTATCCATGGAAAAGGGCCTTCCAAATGAATGCTTTGGATCCCCCCAAAAATGTGGCCCCCACTATGGTTTGTGCAGCCATGCACAGATAGCTTATTTGTGCAACTGCACACAAACCATTTCCTATATATATATTTGCGTGTGTGTGTGTGGTGGGTGGGGGTTACGAGTAGAATGACAAGAATACCCTTATATGGGTATTTCATTACACCAACACTTCTAACAATTTTCATGGGATGGATCATTTTCTCTCAAGAAAGAACTTTTCCAGTGCTGGATATTGATTTTCTCTCTCAATATATCCATTTACTATCATCATTTTACGAATTAACGAATGAAAATTAAGTATGGATATGGAACCACTGGTGGCTAAGGAAGCTTGATATGTTTGCAGGGACAACTCAAAGCAGCTCTTGCAGAACCCGTGGAAGCTCTTCTAGATGCAGCTGGCAGTGATACCTGGCCTGCAATAAGAGTACTTCTTCACCGGGAGACTGAGTCAGCTATCTCTGGATTTTCTTCTGCCCTATCTGGCTTTGATATTGACCAAAAAACCATGGATAAAATGCTTGAAAGCCTTGCAGACTATGCAAGAAACGTGGTTGAGTTGAAGGCTAAAGAAGAAGCCGGGAGGGTCTTGAGCCATATGAAGGACAGGTAAGAGAAAAAGCTGGGATGGCCATGCATTAATTTATAGAAAGTGTTGTTTCTTGTACACAAAATGGAACTAAAAATTTAAACTGTTTGTAGGTTTGCTACATTGTTTAATCGGGATTCTGACTCAATGCCTAGAGTTTGGACTGGGAAGGAAGATATCCGAGCAATCACAAAAACTGCTCGCTCTGCGGTATATCACAACTGATTATTTGATATCTGAAAATAACCATCTGGAGTTCATTATAATTAATGTTTGAACTCCTGGTTTCTTCTAGCTTGAGGATCTCTGAATATCTTTTATTCTTGTTTGCAGTCCTTGAAGTTGCTCTCTGTTATGGCAGCAGTCCGTTTGGATGACCATGCGGATAATATTGAGAATACTCTCTCCCTTTGTCTAGTGGGTTCTGGTAACAGTGGTGTTACCGATAGGAGCATCACATCATTTGACCCACTGGCTTCTAGCACTTGGGAAGAGGTAGCATTTGTAGCTTTTGAAACTATTGATGTGTTAAATTTGTGATTATTTGTTTTAGCTATGCTAGTGTGTGTTTATGATGCAATTTGATTTCTTCAGATGCTTAGCAATGAAATCACCAATTGAAGAACAAATCTCAATCAAAAGAACAATAACTTTAATCCAAATAGCTAGAAATGGACCACAAATCATGATGGGGAAAATCGACAATAAATCAAAACAAATTCCTAACTTAGCCAAAAGACTCTCAAAAAATCCCTTGTAGGAGCTTAAATACTTCTCATACTCAACTCAACTAAGCCTAAGGATTCATTTCATAGAAGAGTGGCAAAGTTTACGGCCGGCTGCCAACCTGACGCCAAGCCTCCTCCTTTATCCTGGCTTGAGACAGGCTGTGAAAAACACAGGTGGAGTTTTAAATACTCCTCATAATAAGTCTAAAACCTAGGATTGATCCCTACCATTGATTCTAGGCCCATTCCATACAATCCCAAACAATAAATAACCACAAGGAAACGACAAATACAAAACTATAGAAGTAGTATAACTTGTTCTGAGCAATGCTCTGCCATTTCAATCCTCTCCTTTGCTAATGAGTCTGCCACTTCATTATGCTTTTCATATTGTGCTTGAGGTTAGGTAATAAATCTCTATGTAGGTCCCTTATTTCCAAAATTGTATTTGGTAAGAGTGAGAATTGACTTTGATTCCCCTTGTCCCATAACTGACCTGCCGTCTTCTCTTTGAAAATCCAGCATCCAATAGGTAAAGTTTGCACTTCCACTTTCTCCGAGTTTTAATTGCCTATAGGCCTGGAAATGCCAAGACGGCGTCCTTCAGATCAAATGCTTCTCCAATCACCGTCAACTTGGATAGCCAGTAGCCACAAGAGTTTCCACCAAATTTCGCTTAATGGTGCCTAGCGGTGTAGGTGTCTATCTAGCCTCAATCACATTCAATGTAGAGTGGCACATACAAATATCCTTCCAATGCTTATGTCTATGACCAATAGGCTGCAAAATTCTTTCTTTTCAAGATCCTTATAAATAATAGACAATTTGATTTATTTATTTTAATTTTCAAAAAAAAAAAAAATAGACAATTTGATTTTTCCATTCACTTTTCACGTAGTAGGTTCATGGCTATCAGAGATTCTTTTATTTCTTCCATTTTAGATACCCAACATATCAGAGAGAGAGAGAGAGAGATAAGCCCTTTTGCCATGTAGTAAATAGCTCAAATACCCTACCCTTAAAAACCCTGCCAAGACATTTGAGCATGGTGTCCCAATCCTTACCTTTCAATGAATAAAAATGTGATCTAAGTACTTCTTAACATGACACACATCCACTAACAAATCTGAATTCCTTACCTTTTAGTTTATTACATACATGCATTCACGTTTCTACCTAAAGGGATCCCAAAGCAAGCTACAATGAAAAACATCATTGGAATAGAACTAAAATTCTCGTGTAAATCTAGAAAGAAACCCCGTCATGGCGGCCATAGTTTTTTCTAAACCCAACCTGGTATATCAGTTTAATGTTAATAGTGCCAGATATATTTCTGTTGACTTTTCTTTAGAAAAATGAATGCAAACCCTAAATCTCCTAGGTATTTAAAATGGTATCAGTGTAGGGGTGTAACTTTACTATAATTCTATCTTGGTTATCTGCAGTTTTATGCAATTGGTGAACTAAATGATTCCCCATCTTGACACCAAGTTCTCTCTTTTCTGCTACATCCACCTAGGTGCTTCTTCATATTGAAATTTCTGAAGTTAAAAACAAACAAATAAATAAATATGAAGGACATGTTCCTAGAACCTGTTCAAAAGACAACTATAATCTAGTTCGCTATCCATCTTCAGCACTGCATTTGATGGGTTACAGAGACCATGACATGGATGCAAAAATTCCTAATCGACTATAATATAGTTTGCTGTATCTTGGATCTCTATGGTCTGGGAGATTATCATGAAATTACGGAAGCTTCAACCAACTAGAAAATGTCATAATTTCTTCTAAATTCCTAATCAAAGATTGCTGACTCTGTTATTTGAAATTTTGGTTCAGCTGTGTATCTTTTTTGTCTTGGATGAGTTCTCTCATACTGCTGACTTTTCATGCTCAGTCACTATGAGTCTTATGAGATGTTTGGATCCTAGATAACTTCAGTAGTGATCAATTATGTAACCCAGATGCTTTCATCTGGGTTCTGTACACATGACATTCTTGTGCCTTATACATTTATACCTGGATACTGTATGGTAATTGCTTAACGTATAAGTAATCATATGAGCAGAATTCATGAAAAATAAGTATACCGTTAGGGATGATCAAGGTGAGATTCTTAAAGGTTTTCCTGATCTGGTTGGCATGGCTGACTTGAGCAAAGTTGAGGCAAGAGCATTGCTTTCCACTTATCGGATCTTTTTCTGAGTTGGATGATAGATGTAAGATTTAGGGAATTTCATCTAATGTGATTTCTTGGGTGCTTTTTCATTGGCCAGGCTGGTATTTCCTTTTCATATTTGTAGAGATATGATAAGATGTAGCTGTCTCTTTGTTGAAACATGGTTCCAACCAAATTACAATGTTCTTTATGTGGAGGAATGAATCTCTACCCATTTTGTAATTTTTTTCCTTCTCTTTAGTAAGGCTCTTGTTATCATTTTTTTTTTGTTATTGTTATTATTTTTTCTTTTGTTTTACTTCCATATCCTGGACCTAACAGGTTATGAAGTTTGTGTTTGTTTCTTTAGTTCGTAAAGCATCAACGTTCTGTAAGGGCTGAATAACTAGAGGAATAGCATAAGAATCATGCTGAAGTTTAATGAAGAAATCAAATTTGGACATGTGAAACCTCAAAATAAACATGAGAATCAACATATGACTGCATGCATTGCTCACTGGTCCAAATATATAAAACAGGAAGTTTCTGGTTTTTGAGTTCCTATGAGAAAGAGTCTTATGAGTTTATACCATGAGAGAGAGAGAGAGAGAGAGAGAGAGAGATGCATTTTGGGGCAAAGAAATGCATCATTTCTTGGAAAGAATCATTTTCTAGGAATGGTCTTTATTGTATTGTGATACTTATGTTTACGGTTGATATTTTCTTACCAGGTTCCCTTGACGAAAACTTTGATTTCACCTGTCCAATGTAAATCTTTGTGGAGACAATTCAACACAGATACAGAGTACAGTGTCACTCAGGCCATTGCTGCTCAGGTAAACCTCATGTGTATTATGTTTTTCAATGCTATTTTTGTTATATTCTGTTAATTTCTTCATGTTATCCATGCTGAAATGGAAATATTATTGGCCTTTGGTTGTCATACTCATTTTCTTGTTGTAGTAATATAATCATTCTCAGTTTAACTGGTAGAATTCGTAGGTTTGATTTTAATGAATAGTGTTAACATTTAAATTGGCTGTCTTAATCGAGATGTTTTCTTGTAAGTGGTACTATGAAGTGCCTGATAGTCTTCTGAAAGTTCCTATTTTCCTGTGAGGGGTGCAAGTTATATTCCTTTCCGCTACCTAGTTTGAGTGAACTTATAAAGTTATTTGTTGAAATGCAATTCTGACAAGTCTTCTTGGATACTATGAAACAAGAATACATCAACTTTCTTTTTGCAGGCAAAGAAACTTGTGGAACATCTAATTTCTAAAACTGTAGGGTTATCTTTTTTTCGTGTTTTCAGTGGCAGCATCTAAATTAATCTATGGGTAAATGATAAAATCATTCCTCCCTTTTTCAATTTCTAAAGTCAACCTTCGAGTCATATTTCTAACTCTCCCTTCTGTTATATTGAGGTTAAGCCACTGCTTATATGGATGCTGTCATTCTGAAATCTGATATCGTTAACCCATTTTATGAAATGTACCCGAAGTTGGAGCCCACAATACCTGGCCTCTTTCCTTCCCGAACTCAGCAGTCAACGGATATAATCCCAATTTGTTCACTATCTCAGCCAAGTGATTGTCAACCCCGTCAATTATATAAGAAAAGCAATTATCGACTAAGCTCATAGTTAATCAACACCCTTTTTCTTCCCTAAAAGCAAGTGCAAACAACTAAGAATGAAACCCCTAGTATTCTCACCGAAAGTCATAATGTGAATACATACAAAGCTTGGGATAATATGATGATAATTCCTCGATTCATAATGTGAATACATACAAAGCTTGGGATAATATGATGATATTTCCGTCAATGCTCTTGCTGGAAATAAGGTAATAATTCACATAATCTGCACTCTAAAGGAATTAAGTTAATGAATCTCTCTTTATCCGAATCTATAACCCAATCCAACAATGATGGCCCAAGTTCAGAACTTACACTCCAAATAGTTTCTAGGATCTGAACCATATGCATATCAGTTTGCCAAACATGATAAGTTCCATGTAAATCCTCTACAATCTCTATATTTATTGGGTAACAACAAATCCATGAATTGGAGACAGTTTCCTATGAAACCAGGAACCTTCAAATGCGTGTGGTACCCGACTCAGTAAGATATGATAAGGATAAGGTTGTGAGATACATGTCGGATATGTCTCATCTTTATCCTTATTTTTTGCTTTGCTTTTGCTGCTATTGGTTAGGTGTTAGTCTTTCAAGTATAGACAAAAGAAAGATGACCTTTTGAACATAAACCTTCTTTTTTTCTTTTTATAAGCTAGAGAGAGGGGTCTCTAGAATAGGTGCTGATTTGTTGTATGAGAGAGGTGTGTTTACTTTTTAAAATTCAAATCCATGTTTGGTTATACTATTTTAACATTTTCTTAAAGGATTCTTATCTATATTCCACTTACCTATCGAATCCTTGCCATATCTATATCCTAATATTATATGTTGTATGAGAGATATGTGTGCGCTTTTTAAAATTCAAATCCATGTTTGGTTCATACTATTTTAACATATTCTTAAAGGATTCTTAGTTATATTCCACTTACCTATTGAATCCTTGCCATATCTGTATCCTATTACTATGGAGCTTAGAGAATCTTAGCACTAGATCCTTGCATTATCCGGTAACCGCACCCGTATCCAGGTAACATATGTTCGTTCAAAGAAGGTTGCAAAATAGTGATGTTCAATCCAAGAATGTAATCAATGAGTTGAAACCATCCCAAACCCTAGGATCGAACATAAATCTTTGCTTAGAAAATTATTTTGCGGACTGAGCATAGATTTATCAAAGTGTCTAATAGAGAGAACAGAACTCAAACAATCACAGAATGGTTTCAGGAATAAGAAGAAACTCCCTCCATCATTGCTCACCTTGTTGTTTCCAAGTAAAAAACTCAGAACTCCAACAAAACTCCACAATTTCGTACACTTCCAAACGACAGTTTGCAGAAAGCAAAGAATCGATTTTCCTTTGATTCCTGATGCTATTCAAAATCTGGGAAATCTCCTCCAAGATCTACATTCTATGGAAGACAATATGTTAGAAATCATTGTGGCTGCTATTCCCTGTTTGAACAGGGTATAAAGTATAAAGTGTATTTTCACTAATTTGATTCCTTAGAATGAACTCAGCTCCAAAGAGCATAATGGAATTCAGATCTGAATTCCAAACTAATTCCAAGCAACCATACAGTCAACAACGGAGAAAGATAGATAATGAACACTCATGAAAGCTTGTTTGATTCCTTATAATAATATCGGCACCAACAAGCATAATTGAATATGGATCTGAATTCCAAACTAAATGCAAGCAACCACTTGGTCAACAATGGAGAAGGATAGATGATGTCCATTCAATGAAATCGGTGATGTTTTTGCTTACAAATCAACTATCAAATGTGACATCTGACAGCAAATTCGATGACGTTTTCTCTGTTCAATGATCTTGAACCATGATGTTGCATCCAAGCATACATTAATGAACAAGAATAAGAAGCTTACCAAGCTACTGATCGTGCAATGATATTTCAGCAAGAAAAGTAATATGTTCATTTTGGTGGGGAAATGTTCTTAGAGATTGGAGGATAATATTATTATCAAAGACCATATAAACTCAGAGCTTGATGATCTTCTCCGAACTACTACAAACTAAACTTCAATGGCAGTTTAGACATCACATTGGGCGTAGATCTTGTGGAGGTGTATTCCCGGCCAATTGGCACGAAAGATTCAAACAGGGCAGAGAAATCAGCACTCATCACCGGGCTGCCCATCTTCAAAGGGAACTTCACCATGAAGCTCACTGGTAGTAGGGGACTCTACCAATGCACTTGCTTGGGCAAAGAGATCAAGTCCAGAGCTGTGGAAACTGTTGGAAATAATCCTTCAAGGAAGAACCTTGAGTAGTGATCTAAATCTTTCGTTTTGACAAATCCCAATACTAGCAAATGAACTAATGGATTTTTGGCAAGGGACATAGTACAATGAGCAGAACTGCATTTAAACTGCTTCTCATGTAAATGGAGGACACAAGTTCCCCATAACTCTTTTCCTTAACTTCTATGATGACATCTATTTATTGCCGAGATAACTAATTAAATATGCTATTATCTCTGTTGAAGATTTTCTGAAGCCGGTGTTTGTCGTGAGGATTTTATTGAGGGGCAATCTCTAACTGCCTTTAATTTTTATTTTTCTGGGTGGGCTTCTGTCCTTCTGTATTTTCTATTTTTCTCTTTAGGCTCTTTTTCTTTTGACGTAAAAATATTTTTATATTCATTTTTACAACATAAAACAAATTTTTCGTCCATTTTTACGTCGAAAGAAACGGAGCCTTAATGAATCTGGTTAGCTTCTTCAGGAAAAAATGCATAGATAATTGTACCCATATCACCTCCACATTCAGTAAGACAAAGCCCTAACCATCAAGCATTTCTGGTTAATTTTACTTTGCAGGAAGCCAACAAGCGTAATAACAACTGGTTGCCGCCACCATGGGCAATTCTTGCCATTGTTATCCTGGGATTCAATGAATTTATGACGCTCTTGAGGTAATTACCATGTATTTATGTAATTAGTGTGGATGCTGAATCTTTTAATTCTTGTCTCTCCCACACTGATCTATCTTACTTGACAGGAATCCTTTGTATCTTGGTGTTATATTTGTTGCTTTTCTGCTGGGCAAAGCCCTTTGGGTCCAGCTAGACATCTCAGGCGAATTCCGTAATGGCGCTGTGAGTAGTAAACAATTGAACTATTAACTATAGCCTTCTTCCTTGAAGCTTAATGTATTTTAAGAAGTCCCATTACCTGATTATCAAGCTTTATCTCTGAGTGCAGCTTCCTGGTCTTCTCTCCTTATCGACCAAGTTTCTTCCAACTGTAATGAACATACTCAAGAGACTAGCAGAGGAAGGCCATAAGGCAACAACTTCTGATCCTCAGAGGAACCCTGTGCTGGAATCGAATGGTATTAGGAATGGCACATATAGTGATTCAACATCAGACGCATCATCTAATATAACATCAACGGAGAGTGGGGCCGAGTACTCGAGCCCTCCTAGGCAAAGGCAAGATGAAAGCAATTAGAACAGCTCATTTGTACTGGATATGGTTGGTTACGACCATGCAAGAGCCCTTTCGCGTCGAGATGTGATTTCTCTTCCTTAAAGGTCGGAGAAGAATTTGACTCATACTTATATATTATGTGTTGGAATTCTCTTGTCCATTTATCTGTAAGTCTTGAGGGGCAGAGAATGATTCATCTGTTTGTGAGGGGTAGGGATAGAGCTCTCGTTTGTTGAAAGAAGGTTGAAGATGGCTTTGTCTATGAGGTTTTATTTTCTCACAGGGGAGGAGGGTTGTAATGCTCCCCACAATAGCCACTGTTCTGCTTTCTTGGTTAGGAAAGTTTGGTAGTTCTTTTCTAACTTACATTTCCCTTGCCCATTGTAAGTTGGACTTTCCATGACAAATCTGTTTTGAGTCTGTAATCTGCATGCAATGTTTGTTTTTGTTCCATGTTTTATAAAAAAATGATTTTTGTTGGGTTTCCTTTTTAGATAAGTTGGGTTTGTTTTTATCTTGTTGTCCAAAAATGCTTCATCTTCATGAGAACTTATATGGCCTTAATGGATGTTCATCGCGGGGATAGAAATACTTGGATAAGCTGTTATTAAGATTAGCTATCCTTCTTGGATATGTTTATCTTGAAATTATCTTTATCCAATGTTTATCCAATTTTTTTGTTGTAAAATTTTATCGTAGACCAAAGATTGATATTAACAGATGATAATAAGTCTATCCAAAGATAAAATAAACCTCTGCTTGCTATCTCCATGGTGAACTACCTAATTGTGAATGGGGTGCCCTAGAAATCTCTTCCATCAGGAGTCCTTATTCTCTGATAAATGGGAATTTTGTTTTTGAATCTAGACCGCCATTATCTCTAAAGAATTGATCATTTTGTAGTCACAAATAGATGAGTAATTTCATTTTAAGAGGGGAGATTTTCAAGGATAGCTCCTCTCCAAGTGGGAATGGATTCTTTGCAAGGCTAGGATGAGATATCTGTTTGGCAATCCAAACCCAGATTTTAAAATCTCATCTTATCAATCTTAAATCTAGGTAAATGATTTCTGCGCTATGGTTTTTTGAAAAACATGCGCTCCGTTTTTTGTCGTGTAGTATTTAAAGGGTTGTCAGAGGAATATTACGGTTCTCAATAAGCTCTTAAAGCTCTTAAGGCCCTTTAAATACTACACGATATTTCTGGAGCGCTGAAATCATTTCCCTAAATCTATCCATTGGTTTATCCCTCAAAAGCATGACCTCAGGAGAACCTGAGACCTTCCATTTCATTATTCAATACTCATCTATTAAACCAGTTTTTGGTGATGCTGAACTTCTGATATACCTTGCATTTTTTCTCTTTAAAAATGAAAGAATAATCAAGTTCAGGCCGTCCCAGCGAATAAATCTGCAACATCGTATTCTCTTTGAAATGGGTCCGATGGAAATTCCGCCTCTGCGAAAAATAAATCAAGTACAATACAGTATTTGTCTGGAAATCCAGAAATCAATTTACCCGATTAGACAAAGTGTTCATGCTTTTTATCCAAAGTGTTCATTCTCCTTTCCTATGTCTGGAAATACATTCTCCACTCCTATGTTTTTTTTTTACTGGCCATGCCATTTTCTTATGCTAATGTGAGAAGGCAAAGCATGAAAACTTTGGCTAATCGGGTAAATTGCTTTTACAAGAAATAGATAAAAGAAAACATAGGAAAGGAGAATGTCTTGTTTTCGTTTTTTCATTCTCAGGTGCAGAAAAAACTGTAAAACTTTGCTGAAAATGGAATGTATGGTATGATAATAGCGAAGTCAGAAAGAATAACTGAGATCTAGGATCTCCCATATTTATTGTTTGCTTACACTACGAAAATCAGAATGGGAATTCTATTGAAATGCACCATTGCTAGCCTATTCTCAAAATGACCTATCAGATCAACAGTTCTAATCCGCAAACACGTCTGATACATCTATGTAACACCACTAGCTAGTCTATCCCCAACAGAGAAAAAAAAAACCCAAGACAAAGACAGAATTATAACTTACATAATCAAGATTGTAAGATAGATCTAAAAGGCAACCATAGTTCTAATAACATCAGTCATTACAAATTCAGTACATCAAATGAGCAAAGAAGAGTAGAGCAGAAAGGAAAAATCCCATACAAAGTGCACCTTCAATTAAGCATCAACCATAAAAGATTCAGGGGCAGGAATGTCTTCATCAGATGGTGCTGCTAACTCCCACTCCCCATCTTCCCTTAGCACCATTCCCTTGTTCTTCTCAACCCACCAAGACCCTGGAACCAAATACTCATCCTTAAGCAACTGACTAGATTTATTAACGAGAGCAATGCTCCTCTTAACCTGCATCTTAAACTCCCCATCCTTCCCATTCCAACCTGCAACCACATTTAACATACCTTGAAGGTTATGCCAATCACTCGGGTTCTTCGAATCCTTCAAGTAAGGCGATTTCCTCGTGTCAATAAGCAGATCAATGCCCGTGTGTTGATAATTCAACAGCCTACTGGGGTAGTGTGGGATTATATCAATCTCGTTCCTTACGTTCAACACTCCGAGGCTTGGGAGCTTCTTCAAGATTTCACTGAAGGCCTTGTTACCAATTTGTGGTGACCCAAAAACAATGGCGCATACTGGGAATTCGGGCTTGTTTCCTACCTTAGACAGCCCATTTTCGACAATGTCAAAAGCGCTTAGTATCCCTAGACAAGCTCCAAGGCTGTGGCCTACACATGTTATACTAATGTCCTCATCTTTGTATAGTGATACCAATTCTTTGATCTTGGCTAGAACTTGGGCTCTAGCACTCAATTTTGTGAAGGTGGACTTGGGATCAACTGAATTGTAGATGGTGAGCCAACCCTTCATGACCTTGGGCGGCTCATCAGATTTGCCTAAGAGAATGTCGTACCAGTGGGAATGGCGGCTTTCTTTCGGGACTAACAATGGTTCTATTGATTCTTGCTCCGGATCAAGGACATCAATCCACTCAAGGTCTCTAGTAGTACCTGTTGAAGTGTAAATGATTAAATAACACCAACTCTAACAGATTAAGCTTTTGGAGTAATTAGTTGTTTCACATGGTATCAGAGCTATTTCCTATTTCCTATTGGCAGGTTTGGATTCTAAACCCAACTACTCCTTGATATTAAATTAAAACACATGTGTAAGGTCAACCCAAAATAGAGGGGACACAAGGACTCTAAACCCAACAACTCCTTCATATTAAAAATTCACGTGTACGGTCAAACAAAAAAAGAGGAGCTACATGTGACGGTGGAGTGTTGAAGTACAAATGATTAAATAACAATAAGGCCTTGTTCGTTTAAGATTATGACAACCTATTGTGAGTGCCAAACCGATTATTGGACCCAAAATTGCGTAATTGTAGCCCAATAATCGGTTTAGAACCCATAATCGGTTGTCATAATCTTAAGGCCCCGTTTGGTTGAGATTATGCCAACCGGTTGTGAGTGCAAAACCAATTATTTCCAATAATTGGTTTTGGTTGGCATGATCGTAAACGAACACGGCCTAATTCTCAATACCTCGCCACACAATGTAGATCTCACGTCTACCGGTCGACCGACTCGCTTCGTCTGAGGAAACTGCGATGTAGCCGATCCAATTGGATTCGCGACTCCACGCTTCACGCGAGAGGGAATGGAGGAGGAATCCTTCAGGCGCATCAACACTTGCTGTGGCATAGAGGAAGCTGGCGACTTCGTAATTGGATGCCGATTCGAGGGCGGCCTTTTGGAAGAAGGAGCGCTTGCCATATCGACTACTACCGGTGTACTTAGAGTGTTCATCGTTGTTGAATGCATCATATGTAGCTTGGCAAAGGTCTCCACATAGGAGGATGAGGTTCCTTAGGCTAAGGTTGAGAGGTTGTAGGAGACCTTCCCATTGGTTGCTCCCTAGCAATTCTGGCCAGGATGGCTCAACATGGTCTTCTTCCATGTCTAACAAATCTACCTAAGAGAGGCCTTTTAGTGGGAGATTAGAGAGAGAGAGAGAGAGAGAGAGAGAGAGTTTCAATGAAAAGTAAAGGGCTTAGTTTCAATGAAAATGCGGAGAGCAAGAGAGGAAAGGCCCTGTGGTTGAAGGTAAGTAGAGATGGCGCATAAAAAACAGGGAGGGCTAGTTTTTTAAGATATAATATGGGTGGTGATGGAAGAAAAGGGCCCCACCACAGACCCGTTTAATTTATCAAATATCTAGGCTGTTTGAAGTCTGAACACATTTAAAACTTCCACATTTGCCACTTGACCAGGTGCATCTAATCCTTCGAGTGGGCCCTACCATCATTAATGGGTCAGACCAAATCCGTAGTTTCTATGTGGAAAAGGTGATGCAGTAGGTAATTTTATATAAGGCAACAATACGAGGCCACACGGGCGAGTCGAGGCCCACCCCGAATAGACCTCTTGAAAATCCCATGTTGCAACGTAAGGGTATATTGGTCATTTAGGAAATAAGTTGAGGCTATTTTCGTCTGAAAAATACTGTCAGGTTTGGTGCCCATAAGGCCATAACCTGTGCAGGGTTGCAAAAATAAATCCTCACAAAAGCCAAAAATTTAATTTGGAAACGTTTTGAAAGTGTTTCCAGAGTCGAATCGAACCCAAGTCTCTGCATTCAAAAGTTGAAAGTGCAAAAATAACGCCGCTGCCGGGGATCGAACCCGGGTCACCCGCGTGACAGGCGGGAATACTCACCACTATACAACAACGACCGATTTGATGGAAACCTTTTGCACTTTTACTTCTTAACTCGATCTTAAAACCCTCACCCAAATAAACTTTTATCCATTCCATCTCAATCTTTCCACAAAATTATGAGAAGCCAATTAAAAAAGAAAAGACGAGTCGAGTATGTGCAGCTGGTAAAACATGATAGTGCCAACATCAGTAACCCATCTTTATCTTTTATCTTTACGAATGTAATGCCACCTTTTGTGGTTTTTGGCTTAGATTTCATAGGGATGGGACAAGGGTGACACATATACAGACATGCAATGATTCCAGTAAACATCCTCAGTCTCCAAGAATTTCAATGCTATATTGGCAACCATTGGCAACCAAACAAGGGTTTTGGCTGGCCTGGCAATCAAATGCCAAGCAAAACACCCTTTATTGAGTTAGTGAGGGTTATTGCAAAAATTGAGCTCCAACGGATTTCAGTTTCAAGGCTGGCGCACTGGGCTCGTGTAGCAGTAGACAGCATAGTTGTTAGACCATGTAGCGCTAGTCCTATGCTGCTTTGGCCCACGTGGTTCACTGCACGAGGAATAGTTGTTAGGTGTTCATTTAAAATTACCACAACAGATTGTGAGTTCTAAACCATTTATTAGACTCAAATTTAAACATAATTTTGAGTCCAATAATCAGTTTGGCACTCACAATTGGTTATTATAATCATAAACAAACAGGACCTTAGGACCTTGGGGCTTCTGCTCGGCATTGAGCCAACGCAGCACTAGGCCTCCATTTCAATTGGCTCGTGTACTGGATCAGTGGGTCCCATCAATAATTGGGCCCGTCTCGTAAAATTGATTTTGAAATTTCAATTACCAACCACATGCAGCTAGACCTGGCAAACACGACCCGTGGGCGCGGGTCGACCCGACCCACCCGCAAATTTGCGGGCACGGGTCTTAGTTTTAGTGACCCGTCAAAACTAACTCCCGCGGGTGACCCGACCCGCAAAAACACGGGTCGGGTCAGGTCAACCCGCGGGCACCTGTGGGTCACTTGGCTTTTTTAAGCGTGGTGATTTTGTTATGCTAATCTAGTTAGATGGCTTTTTTTTCTAATGCAAAGGATGATGACTTTGTCATGCTAATCTATTTTTTAAGGGTTTGATGCCTGAATAGGTTATGGCTAGCACCATAGGTTAATCCCAATCCTCCGATTTGAATGTTAGAGGGTTGATCACTTGATCCTAACCCTCTATAGATCGGAGGGTTAGGATCAACCTATCGAAATGATTTTTGGAGCAACACCTATTTAGCTTGTGGGCTATCTAATGGACGGTTTGGATCATCCCACGGTGCCGGCCATACCGTCCTCATCAAAATCCAGTGATAACATTTCCCAAAATAAACAACTGTTTGAATTTGCGGGTGACCCGCAAAAATGCGGGTAATTTCCTGACCCGCACCCGCATCACCCGCGGGTTGACCCGGCCCGACCCACCCGTTTGCTAGGTCTACATGCAGCAGGTCATAGGCATTGAAGCATGTCTCAATGGGCCATAACCATCAAAACCATCCAAAACAAAATACATCCTGGTGGGGAATTTCTAAATATTTGATTAAATCAAATGGGAGAAACTACTAGCAACTCGTGGATATTTTTTTCATGCTCTTTATCTCTCTCAACGAGCCTTGTTTTCATTAAGAACAACATTCATAATACACATGACCCCGTGTGTATGGTGATCTGGTCCGTCGATATTGTTGGCAATCTCAAATCCGGCCGTTGGTGCTACCACTATTGGATAATTCTAGACCTTTGATCAAGTACGATGAAACCGTTCAACATCAGACCTTGACCTGGACCCATTGGATCACCATGTGATAGACTAACAAATGTCATGTGTGCATTGAGTCGTCAACTTTTTTTCCTTTCATCAAGATGAGATTGTCTATTTGTCAATTATTTTTTTAAAAAAAAAAAATTTGACCCGTGGACACGAGTTCGAATGGCGTCACGGTTTTGCTCCCCGTAGACATGAGTTCGAATCCCCGAGCTTACCTGATGCACGTGGTTTACAGGTGATTGTGTGCATACGTAGGTAATAATCTTGCCCTAAACAGGGTGGGGATCCCTTATGTCAAAAAAAAAAAAAAATTTGTTATCAATACGGCCATGGGCTTGGTTGCCTATTTTAGAATATAATTTTTTTTTTTTAGTAAAAAAAACTCCATCCTCAATAAAGTGGCTCAAACTGTCGTATTTAAGTTAAGAAAATTTAACCCTAAGATAGAGGTATTTAGTAACTTTAAGAAGTTTATATTCACTTGCTTTTCTTCCCTAGGCCACCCCCTTGTAGTATAAAAAGAGTAGTCATAAATACACTAGAGGGGGTCTCACTTCCATAAGAAATGCAAAATAGGAAAATATAGCATATTGTCTGCTTGCTAAAACATCAACGTGGTGATAATGGAGTCTTGTGGGATCTTGGTATACGCCGTATGGAAGTTAGCCTTAAAAAAGAGCCTTCCTAACAAAACCCACCAAAAAAAAAAAAAACTGGGGAATAATGAAAAAGAGTCGATAATTTGGACATAGGGAAAAATATATGGGGGGTAGAATTTAAAATTCGCCCCCCATTTGTTCCACAACAAAGAGACAAAAATTGGACTACTGTTGGATCATTTAGTGGGTGTGGTTGGGCATCCAAGAGATGTGCACTGATTGGATGGCATGTACTGAATTTAAGTGTAGAGTTCATATGCAGGATCTTAACTCTAAACACTTAAAATATCATTTTTAGGCCCTGTTTGTTTTGGATTTTGAGAAGTGATTGTGAGTATAAAACTGAGTATTGGACTCAAAATTAAGGCCCTATTTGTTTTGGCCTTTGATCGAGATCGATTTTGAGTCCAATCATCAGTTTTGGACTCAAAATCCAAAACAAATAGGTCCACAATCGATTCTCAAAATCCAAAACAAGCAAGGCCTTAAAATGTTCGCTGATTAATCTCAAGAGTGGATTATTGATTGTTAATCATAACAATTCCCCAATTGAGGAAAGATACCCAGATTTGTAAGGAGGCATTGATTTCAATAATAAGCAATAAAATATAGTTATCATTATATTATAATCTATAACAATATAAAATTGTTAGAGTTTCTACTACCCCATTATCTGAAATTATTCAGGTAATATAAACAATTATCAATGAGCAACCTCTATCAATCAACAACTTCTCTTCCCCTCTATCAAGAACCTTAGTTTCATTTTCTGATACTCTAACTTAAAGATGCTGCCCGAAAAGACACAGAATTTGCCAACTTCTTTGCTAGCTCGGCGAGCATCAAGTGGAGAAATCAAGAACTTGGCTACAGTTTCTAGCAGCCTCTTGCCTGCGTTTGGAACAGTAATAGACGACGGCCACTCGCAGCTTCGGAAATATATAATCGCCCCATATGATCGACGTTATAGGTATTCTTTCCTTTTTACTTTCTTTTTGTTTTTGCCTTGTTGAAGCATCATTTAAGAGATCAGACAATGTGAAATCCTTTGCTAAGAGTCCAATACATTGATAATCGCCACTCTATATTGTTTTGACAATAAGAAGTTAGTTAATAACGTTCACTAATGTTCGGTGTGTATGCTATTCAAGGATAGGCTTGATTTCTAGACTCTCTTAAACTAGGCTATGGCTTGTTTAGGGTCTCTTTGATCGCCTCTAAAGATTATTTGCATAGAATCTTATTAGCAAATGGTTTTGAAGTTGAGTGTGATTATTTGAAAATAATAGGTGTAATATAGCTTTTAGAAATGATATAAGGCTTCTTTGGGTGCGATCAAAATTGGTCCTTAATTATTTTTAATTTAGGTTAATCTTGTCGGTAAATGGGACATTAAGGCCTCGTTCGAAGTCATTAACTATATCATTTCAAGAACTATCATAAACATTATTTGTAAATATTTTATTTGACTTGTAAACCATTTGTATATAAGATTCTATGCACAGAATTTCAAGGTATCCAATTAAAAAGGCCCATATCATTTCTAAAACAATAATAAATATTATTTGAAAATAAATTTACTTGATTTCTAAACCATTTATATATAAGATTCTATGAAAATTCAAGGCATCCAAAGCGGCCCATAGTTAATTACTTCCAAAGAGGCCTTAAACATTCCATTTCCCGACAAGATTAAATTAAAATAATTTTACTTGTAAATAATTAAGGACCAACTTTGATACAAATCAAAACCAAAGAAGCCCTTAGTTTTTTAACTTCTTATTTTTCTAGAATTTGATAGAGAATAGAATTGCATGGTCTAGTGGGTTTCTAATTTTCCTTGAAAATAGGGAAATTTTTCAATTTTTGGAATAAATTTTCTTGCATTTGGTAAACTCATTTTCCAAGGAAAATTTCTTTCAAGTTCCAGTGGAATTATTTCCTCAATATATAAAATATTCCCAGTTTCCAGGGGAAATTGTAAGCCTACTATACCCTGGACATTTTTTTTCATCCAATATTATTTTCCATGGAAGGTTTTTTCCCCTAGATCCAAACACCCCCTAGGGTGAAATTTTAGTCAATTAGGTGAGAAGGGAAGTTTAGGAAAGAGCAGTTGCTTGGGTATTATGTTTTGGATTAAAAGGGCTATTATCATCAAATTAATCAGAAGGGCATTTACTATTATTCAGTGTATATCCAGTGACCGACTTCCACTAATCTGTGTATACCAAGCTTTCTCTTTATCGACGCTATTTGGTGAGCATCCAACGAAAATCACATTCCGTTTCTTAAAAAGTAAAAAATGGACGTAAATTTTGTTTTATGTTGTAAAATTAACATAAAACAAATTTTACGTCCAAAGAAACATAGCCAAAGCAGAAGAGGTGCAATTGCAAACAAAACGTTTCTAGACACATTGGGAAGTCTTTCCCATAGTTAGCAAAACGTGATTCAGCACAAGAACAGGACGGCAAAAATTCGAGTTTAATACGGTACTGGTTCATAAAACATATTAAAAAAAACGGAAACACAAGAAAATGAGTTTAGAATTTTGTCATTTACAAAATATGGTCGGGGGCCAACAAAACGTGTTGAAAACGTTTGCCTAAAAAATAAAAATAAAAAGGAGTTTTATTCGCTGTAAAAGTTTTAAACAGAGTTCTAAACGACACACCGATAAAATGAAATTTTTTTTTTTTTAAATGCCGATTAAAACGGAGTTTTGCTAACTATGGTCTTTCCTAATTCTAGACAAATGATTGAAATCTGCCATAGATGGTTGCTTTTATTTGTTTATTTATTAGCTTTATTGGAGTGAGATTAGCCACCATTCCACTTTCACAAGTTACTATTGAGCATGAAAGGTAGTGAGATGACGAGAATGATTTTTGTACCATATTTTTGGCGAAGTATTGCTTTCAACAGGGAAAAGCAGGGCAGAAAAGTAGAAAGCGTGGTAGCCTTAAGTTCTCATATTATTTAATTACTAGCAAGAAAGAGGGTTGAGTTGGGTAAGGTGGAGGATAGAAGTGCGCCTAAGTCCAAGTCCCTCCACCCAAACTTCAGGAAATTAATGTTAATTAGCCTCCCTAAAAAGTAAAAGGGGAGATTCACTTTAAACTTATGCTGTTTGGACTGCAAGGATATTATTATAAATTGAAGGATCTAAGTAAAAATTGGATAGGTTCAGTTCAAGTTAAGAAATATTGTGCCTTTCCAAACTTTTTCGGAAAATTCCTCCAATCTATAGATGGCCTAGGAAATTGATTTTAATTGATTCACTTAATACTTCTGTAGATATTATGGTAGTGTGCAATTTCGCAAAAACACTTTTGCAGACCCTCTTTTCTGATAAGAATAAATGAGCAAGGCATTCAGCAATGAAGTGGCAGTTCTGACTTGAAAAGGAGAGGCCAGCATATTCCTGTGCGAAATTGCCTATGCAGTCCGAGATAGTATATTGTATATTATAAGGAAGTGTGTAGGGAAATCTCACAAAACCCATCCAGCATCCTTCTTAGCCCACATAGGTGGCATTTCTCTAGTGAAAAAGAGGGGCAGTGAAATGGGTTTTGCAAAGTCGCCTAGACATTCCCATATTATAGATAAATAATATGAGGAAAAGGTTTGTGAGCAGCTGCTCAGATAAGCTTATCTAAGCAGAGCTCACAAACCAATGGGGGGCCGCATTTTTTGGGGATCCAAAGCATTTATTTGGAAGGCCTTTTCACAGATAGGGTGTGTACCAAAAATCAGCACTATAGGATCATCCTAACCCTGCCATTTGTGGAGGGGAAAACTGGGCAGAAACATGGACACACAGTGTGTCTGCCCATTTTCCCCTCCACCTTTGGTTGGGTTAGGATGATTCTATAGAGCCGGTTTTTTGTACACACCCTATCCATGGAAGGGCCTTCCAAATGAATGCTTTGGATCCCCCAAAAATGTGCCTCCTATGGTTTGTGAGATCTGCTCAGATAAGCTTATCTGAGCAGCTGCTCACAAACCATTTCCTCAAATAATATAGATAAATATAATTATTTGTTTTAAGAGATCTTATATTGTGTACTCATATAGTCCCATACAGTTCCACTATAGATCGGAGGGTTGATATCATCCTATAGAAATGATTTTTTGGGAACACCTATTTACGTTGTGGCCCATCAGATCGACGGTGCTGTAGTGTAGTCCGTACAATACTTTTTGAAAAATACAGGACTATAAGGGCTTACACCATATAAAATCTCTAGTTTTAAAATCATTAACTGTGATTACTAGTAAGTTGGGAGGGGGTTACATTTTATTGTGCAGATGGTGGCAAACGTTTCTTGTAATCCTGGTCATCTACTCTGCGTGGTCATCTCCGTTCGAGGTAGCTTTCCAACATACAACATCTGGCACTTTCCTGTTCATTGATATGGTCGTCAATCTTTGCCGTTGATATCATTACCACCTTCTTTGTGGCCTACTTGGACAAATCGACCTATCTTCTCGTTGATGATCCTAAGAAGATTGCTATACGGTACACACACCCACTCTTAATTGCTAATATACAGAGAAGAGCTTGTTTCACTTCCGTCTATTCTAAGTGTGCTTCCCCAAAATCATCCTTTCAATTCAATGTTAAGGGCTGAGATTAATCTCACTAGAAAATATCTCTTTTAACCTCAGCCCTTCTCATTGATAAGAAAGGCTGATTTCTGGGTAAAGTACTTAGCTTGTTAGTTAGTACTAACTCATCTTGTTTTTATTATTTAACACGCTGTCAAAGGTTATTACAATTTCAAAAAAAAAGTCTCTAAAGTCCATTTAAAAAGAAAAGACAAGGTGAGTTAGTGTCATTATCAAAACATGGCAGCGTATTGGCACTACCAATGTTAGATATTATTTAAATAGCTGTCGAAGGTTATTACAGTTCCCAAAAAAATCGGGAAGTGATATTTACGCACCTTTTGATCACCGGGGACACCCAGCACCTGTATACGTGGCAATCAAACCCACTAGATTCTTCTGACGCCAAGTACATCAGCCCCCCTTTAGTCATTGATACCCTGGCGCTGGGTGTCCCTAGTAATCAGAAGGGGCATTAATATCACTTCCCAAAAAGATCTCATAAGCCGATTAAAAAAGAAAAGGCAAGCTGACTTTGTGCAATTATTAAAACATGGTAATGCCACCATATATGGGATTTGCTAGGGAATTATGTTGAAAGGCATTTTGGGGCTGACTTTTGCACGAGAGAACAGCCACCTCAGATGAATTAGTGAGCATGTGTGGTTGTTCTCTCGTGCAAAAGCCGTGAAATTGCCTTGTTTGGGCGATGCAAACCATTCATTTGATGGGCCCTGACATACATAGGGTGTGCTCAAAAGATCGTCTCCATAGGATCATCCTAATCCTTGATCGTCTCCACAAGTACAGTGCCACACCAGTTTAGCAAGAAATGTAAGCCAGCTTTCTCTTAGAATGATTCATAATGAAGAATAATGTACTAATTAACCAAATGTTAAGTAAGCTATGGATGCACCTCAAAATTGCACTAATAGAAATATCCCAAGATTTTGTGTCCTCCAAACGGGTAGTGTTTACATCCTATTCTTGATAATGCAAATCCTAACTCCTATTTCTTCTGGGATGTCTCCACCTTCCTAAGAAAGAAACTTGTCAGGTAAAATAGATTAATAAAAGGCAGCTCAACTTGTATTTTTATTTTTTTTCAGGTATGTTTCGAGGTTATGGTTCACCATGGACGTTGCATCAACTTTACCGTTTCAGTATATTTATCGCATTCTCACCGGAAAACTACATGGTGGTGCCGTTTTCAGTTTTCTCAATTTGCTCCGGCTATGGCGACTCCGGCGTGTTAGTGATCTTTTTGCAAGGTAGTATCATCATATTACTTTGAAATATCTGTCAAATAAATGCTATATCTATGTAATCATGTACGTAGGCAGTTGACATACATTAAAATTATAGAAGAAATGAGTTCCACAAAAAATGTTTCCTATTCTCTTCCAGCCGACAAATCAAGTAAATATCCAGTTTATATGATGAAATTATATGCTGCTTCTTTATCGGGGACTTTCTGATCTTCTTTGTAGTTGAAGCTTCAACGACCTTGGCTTCACTATTTTCCATTAAAAGTTCTGCTAAGCTTTTTACCAGCTAAAACATCATATTCTCGTCTCAAGAGATTAGAATTGCCGCCACATGATCTCCCCCATTCATGCAGGATTAAACAACCGACTCCCCCTTATCGGGGGAAGGTTTCATACCCATTTCCCAACTCCCCCTTATCGATAACATGTAAAGAAGAAAGGTTGATCCACCAATCACAGATTACAACTCTATAATACAACCATATCTCATTCTGATAATGCTGAGCTTATTCAGATTTATCAAATATCTTGATCTCATGACGATAAAATTCAACACCCAAACGTGATGCTCTGAAATTGTTACAAGGGATCCATGAAGCTTTGGAAATGGTGTTCATGCTAAAAAAATCAATTCTATCAATTCCCATGACAGACATCCTCTCAATTTCCATAGAAATCATGTCTCCACTCTCCAATAATACACTTTCAAGATAGCATGGCTCCCACATTTGCTATCATTTGGTCAATGGCTCTCTTGTTAGGTATTCCTATCCAAATGAATACCTGGGATCAATTTTTTACGAGAAAATGCAACATTGTGTGAAATGAGCATTAGAATGTGGGTGATGGTCGCTTTCTGATACCACCATTCGGCATTTTGCTATATCTCTATGTTGCAAAGTTTGTCCTCATGTGTGAATTTCTCAATCTTAGCATCTTCAAGATCTCACGTTGTCGTCCTTGGCTTCATACCAAGGTTCCATAGTGAATCTCATATCTACTCATGCTCTGATACTCAACTTGATGCAGCCAAAAGCAAGGTATTGGGGAGAAAACCTCCTTCAAGGTTTCTCTAGCTTGTCAATAATGAAGTCTTTACAGCTCTTAAATCCCCTTTTTATTTCTATGATAAACCTACACACATATGAGCTATTATAGGTACATGCGAATGTTTTTCCCTTAAAAATAATAGCATGCAAAAGTCCAAGTCGGTGTTACGTATTGAGTGACCATGGATGGTCATGCTCCAAATATCTCTTTCCCCCATAAAACGATCTTAACCCTCTAATTTGTGGACACTTCAGGCTAAATGTCAATTGCTGCTTTTTATATTTATATATGTACATAAATATGTCAGTATATACATGTAGAAAGATAGGTATGTAGAGATGGGGGTGGGTAGAGAGAGCATTTAAGGTAAATCATGCTATTTAGAATAAAATAGGAATAGTTTTGGCAATTATTGTTTAAGATTATCTACCAGCTAACCAATCAGAAAAGAACAATTACCTTTTCTAAATAGTATTTATTTTGCAGGCTAGAGAAAGATACTCGTTTCAGCTACTCTTGGACAAGATACTGCAAACTTATTTGTGTAAGTATCAATTCCAAAAAATCCTCCCCGCTATCATCCTATTGAGCAAAATGTTATGACAGTAGAATTTTTATTTCTCAAACAAACTTACAAATATATCTGGTTGAAGTTTTAACAATTTTCAATTGAGCATATGAGATTCTCAAACTATTCAAGTGGTTGAGGTTCCTCTTGCTGTATCCAAAGCCAGAATGACTAACCCGAATTGTGACTGGATTAGAATGTTGATGAGGTTCTAAACAAGCAATATCTAATCGTCCGAATTTATTCAGTGTACTTACCAATATGGGGCATTTGTACCTTTCGTGGGCAAGTCTAAGAACTACAATCACAATTTTGAGAAAGTGTTTGTTTGAAACGGTGATGCAGTCCCAGGAAGGGTTTTACGAGCCAGATAAGTCAGATGGTTGCCGAAACAGATCTAAACAATCACAAATTTGAATTAACTATCACAAGACGATAAAGGCACGAAAATTGCCAAAACTACCCAAAAGAATAGATTTAGGCCAGAAAAAGGAGATCAAGAAAGAATAGTGCAAGGATGAGGATCGACATGGATGGTGATAGTCCCGGACCGCAATGAACTCCGAATGGATGACGGGTTCTTCTTAGTTATGGTCATACAAGAGATATTAGAGGAGTTATCTGTGGCCCAATAAAAAAGGGGATGAAAAGAAGGGTATTCTCTTGGAATCTTCGTCAAACGAGGTGGGGATGGGGGACTAAATGCATAAATTGGTAGTTCACACCGAGATGCTACCAGGCGAGAGGAGGGAGACCTTTGTGAGTCTCAGTTTCCTCTTCTACACATGGTAGAGGAGTGGAGGGAGATGGTCCCCATAGATAGAGGGGGACAAATGGAGATGAAAAGATTTTAAACTTCAAAATAAAAGGGCGTCATTCGAAGTGATACCCAAAAACCTACTTTTTGGAGAAATTTGCTTGGGAGATGAGAGGAGGGAACGATTGAAAAAGTAGGGTGCCACGTACGAAAAAATCTCATGAATATTTCCCCTTGATGTCTAGAAGTCAAATGGAATTTCCACTAAAATTTGGCAACCAAACAGCATCGGGCATTCCATATTCCACAAATTTTCCAGCCGTCATCCACAGTTTTGGCAACCAAACAGGGCCTTAGAGTGTGGTAAGAGAAAAGGATGGGGTGATGGGAATGCTAGGGTGGGGAGACAAGGTTGAACGGTTGTAGAGGGAGAGAGAGAGAGAGAGAGAGAAAATGGGTGTACTCTAAAGAAAGGTCAGACAATGATTGCAACAAAGACGAATGTTACAATAATATAGTCTCGTCACCATCTATGATGCCTGGATACTTGCCGAGTTTCAATGTATCATCTCTGACACGATACCTACAATCGTATGGGATACTTCATGAATACTTTTGTTGATAAAATAAGTATCATGTTTCAATATACAACACTCTTCAAATTATCGATCACTCCTTCTTCTTGTCATGGAAGCACATTCTTTTACGTAATAGGAAAGATCTTGTTGGTCATATTGAATGGTGGGCTTCTTCTCACATTCTTCATTAGGGAGACCTCACAAATGGTTCTCCAACTTTTGAGAAGAAGATTTTAGAATATCACATCAGCATAACCTCATCAGTACATGTTTTTCATATGGATGATTGAAGTTGCCACAGGTCACAAACAGGGTACATCAAAATTTATATTATAGTTGGTTGTTTTGTTGTCATATACTCATATTCTTATTTTCCCTAGAAGGAGGTCTCACTTTGTGGAGCATTCAACTTTGTTCTGCCTTCCAAAACCAGGTTATCCATTTCATTGATGGGTCAAGACCACGATACCCGACTCTAGCAATTAATGCATTTTGCATTTGCTTCTGCCCACTTGAAAAGACCAATTGTCCTTGTCTTGTCAAATTAGGTATGCCTTTGTAAAGCTCTTCAAGCTTTTCCACATTACATGCTAATCATATCTGCAGAACCCCTTGACCATTACACATCCATCCATAAATGCAACACCCTAATATGTGAATGTTGAGCAAGATGAACTAAACAACACCAAAGAAGACAAACTTTGGGATATTTCAGCTACTTTACAGGAGAATCTAGTCCTTTTGTCTTTTAGAATGAATGGGAATCAGGTCAAACAAGAAAATATGCACCAAGTTATCATTGTGTTTAGTTATGATAACCACTTGCAGCAAAACTTTATCAATTTAAACATCTTATGCATTTATTGCAGGTCACTCTATTCATAGTACATTCAGCAGGTTGCTTCTACTACTGGCAGGCCACCCAATACCGAGTAAAACAGAACACCTGGATCGGAAAACAGATAAACAATTTTGAAAACAGAAGCATCTGGCTAGGTTACACCTATGCATTGTACTGGTCCATCACCACGCTCACCACCGTGGGCTATGGAGACTTGCATGCAGAGAACACTGGGGAGAAGATGTTCAATATCTGCTTTATGCTCTTCAACATTGGCCTCAATGCTTATCTCATCGGAAACATGACAAATCTTGTTGTACACAGTGCCACACGAACCTTCACAATGGTAAGGCCACCTATCCTCTTTTATTTGTTAGAGGTAGTATGATTAAATGCTGAGGGTTCTGATTATCATAAAGGACTTAAGCATGCACCCATGGGCGCAACTCTGAGATAATAGAACAATAATCGACTATGTTGATTCACTTAATAAACGAGGTATTACAAAGACTATAGACTATACAAAATAGAGACTAGACTCTCTAGATGAAACTCTCCTTGACACCAAGGTTTCAAATTTCGGTTTCGGTTAGAAATTTCGGTGGAAATCCTGTAAAATCACAGAAATGTATGGAAACATATGCAAATGATTGAATTTTAAGATGAAACTTCAGAAAATGTTAGAATAAGCACAAATACACACTTAGAAACCATTACATAAGAAATACAAGCACCCATCATGATTTAGCAACATCAAACATGACTGATAATTCAGTACATACCACATTTCAAACGTAATTCATATAAATATGTATACATAATAAATCTATTACATGTCATTCATCTAAACATAAGTATGTAACACATACTAATATAATATACCACTAATACACTTATGATTTTGGTTTAGTTATGTTTTGAAGTTTCGGTAGGGAGGGAAACGGAAACATTTTGGTCATTTCATGTTGGTTTTGGTAGAAATTTAAAACCACGCTTGACACCACTGCAAAAATCTTACTTCTACATCATAATTTATTCGATATCACTTTCTTAGCACCACCATCAAAGACCAACTTTTATCAAAATGAACAAAAAAAAGACTACGTTAAACACCAAAAAATAGGTCAACCTTGTAAAAGTGACTTGCACCATCCTATATTTCAATCTAACGAAACCTATCATAAGCTGATTCATATCGTGATAAACTTATTTATCAAGTGATTTGAGAGAAATTAATTCTGTTTGGATGTGCAGAGGGATACCATCAATGAGGTTTCGCGGTATGCAAGCATGAATCGACTTCCAGAGGGCCTTAAAGAGCAAATGATGGCACACTTGCAACTGAAGTTCAAGACAGTGGAGTTGCAGCAAGATGAAGTATTTGCAGACCTTCCAAAGGCAATAAGGTCGAGCATCGCACAACATCTTTTCCAAAGAACTGTTGAAAGTAGCTACCTTTTCAAAGGAGTCTCTCAAGATCTGATAATCCAGTTGGTAATTTCTCTCCCTATGTGATTACAGTATGTAGGTTTTTCATCCAATCATGACAAGAATCATCATCAACATCGTCGCCATCAACATCATCATAATAATAAAAGTAATGATTATAATAAATAATAAATAATACCAACCAACCAACAAATAATAATAATAACAACAACAACAATAAGGAAATGAAACCCGCACTCCCTTTTTCTTAATAATGGCACTCCTTTCTATATTTTACACTGTCTGATGAGCTGTTAAAGGCTGTTACAATTCCTAAGCTCTGTCAACAGCTAATCAAAGAAGGTTTAATGAAGTGAGAAGTGCCATTATCAAAACAAGGGAGTGTATCCTTTCCCTAAGAATAGTAATCATGACAAAGCAACATTGAAAGCAGTAGCAATAATTTAAATACCATTATAAGTATTAAATATTAAAATCCCTAGCACAAATACTTACAAATACGCATTCTATCAATCTTGTGTGTGCCCCATTCTTCAAGATTAATGTGTAGATACTAAGATGTACCAACAACATATCTTTGTTGTATACCATTAAGGACAATAATATTACTGTAAAAGTAAGTAGGTAAAGATTCTTCAAAGTTCTTACTGTTTATAAAAATCTGATTAAAGTTTATTCGCAGGTTTCTGAGATGAAAGCAGAATATTTCCCACCTAAAGTTGATATTATTCTACAAAATGAGATCCCTACAGACTTCTACTTTGTAGTCTCAGGTGCAGTGGTAAATCTCCGTCCCTTGCTCCCCCATGCATCACATAGATGCCTTCTGTGAGCCCTTTAAGCGTTGCTTACTAAAACTACCGCCTAATCCTGCAGGAGTTGCTAACATATAAGGATGGAACAGAGCAGGTATTTCCGAGATTTGTCTCGCAAGTTGGTTATTTATTTCCTTATATTCTTTTTGTCCTTTTTTATATTAAAAAGTAAAATATTATAAACACATTCTCACAATTTTTTTTTTTTAAAAAAAAAACTCATATTTGGTTCTCAGCTGTAAGAATTGACATGTTTTGAGAAATTAGAATAAATCCAATACAGCAGAGCTGCACCAAGAAATGTGAATAAGTCATTACAATGTATACAACATTGTTTGAAATCAGAAATCCAGAAGAAGTTGAGCTCTTTTACACTAAATTCATGACTGCAAGAAACATGAAGACAAAACAGAAAAAAGAAAACAAAAATAATTTCACTGAAGCGTGATATCGTCCATAAACATTTTTAGCAACATAAATGGGGTACATGATGCTATGAGTTCGACAATTTTTGTAACACACAAGTTAGAGTGTTGGTTGGATAGTGTGCATGTGTTGGAGGCAAATGCACATCTCAATTAATACAAATATCTAGGGGAAAGAATCATTTAAATGGTATCAATCATCCTACAGTAGCATGATATATTTTCAGGTTTCAATCTCCCATAGAAGGAAGAGAGCAACAATCCACAAAACTGAATTCTATAACTGGAGAACCTTTACAGTGGTAACAGATAGTGTGCCAATGATAAACTTTGCTGCGTTCTTAGGATGATACAAACACACAAACAATGCGAAGTCATACCTTTTTGAATTAGAGAGAGGTACTTCTGACTCAACCACAAAATCATTCTGTCAAAGACAACAAACAAACTGCTTTAATTGGTAGCTCTACCACCATTAGAAAAACACGAAAAGATATTAGTTTCAAGCTAAATGATCATTACAGCTTACAAACATACAATCATGTATGGAGCTCTGCAGGAGCAGGTGAAACACACTCAAGATAACAAAAAAAAATAGAGTTCCTACAGATGAACCTTAATATCCATAAAGCTACTGCTAAAAACTGAGAAGAAATGGCATGACACTTCCAGAAGAAGACATGCACTTGGGAAAGTCAGCATCGCGTGATGATGGCAGTTTTGCTATGAAATGGGGATAGGTAAAAATTTATTGGTATATATTATAGGTTGGAAAATACCAGCTTTTTTACAAACTTAATAAGTTTGTGCTCCCACTAATATGGTTATGTTAAAAGTTTTGAATCGTTTACAATTAGTATGGTCATTTCTAAGCATAGAATATAGATAAGCTGACTCCAAATAACTATTGAACGGAATAGGTAATAAGTAATCGAAGCTAGAATGTACGTAGTATACAGCTTTTATGATTTATTTTTCCTCGAATGTCGAGGTTAACCAAATTCATGTCAATTTTCAGTTTTTGACAAAAATAGGAGCTGGAGACATGGCAGGAGAAATTGGGGTGATTTTCAATATCCCCCAGCCATACACAGTGAGAAGCAAGAGGCTTTCCCAGCTTGTTCGGATAAGTCATCGAGATTTTAAGCAAATTGTGCAGCACCATATTACAGATAGAAGGATAATTATTTTGAACTTTCTTCAGGTATGGAGCAGAAAGGGGAAAAAAAAAGATTTATCTCAAAAAAATGGTCCTGTTTATTTTCTGGGCAAAAATTTAAAATAGCTGCTTTAAGTGAAATTAAATAAACTTGGACTGCCCTTATTTCACAAGTTCCATTTTTTTTTTGTGACTTTGGATAGCCTAAAATGTCCTATCCATGACATCCCAAATTTACTTGTAGCCTAAATTGACATTTCAATAATTCAATAAATAAACTAAAATCAGATTACAATAACTCCCTATTAATATTTCAAAAAAAAAAAAAAAAAACTCCCTACATGGATCTGCTCACATAAATGTCCCAATCTTTCCCTACATTTGGTGGAACACTCCAATCTTTCTTGCAAAATTAAGTGCATTTTTAGCTCATATAACATATTTTATCCAGCCTGAATTTACTAGCCAATTTTGAAATGGAAAAATATTCAGCTTTAATTTATAATACTGATGACTCTTCCATATTCAGCACTTGAAAGGCCTAAAAGAAGAAACTCTGGAGCAAGTGCCATTTATAGGAGAATTGCTGAAAGACATGGATACTGAGGTAAGTTTAAAAGAGAACTTCTCAAAGACACGGACACTCAAGTAAGTGCTCATCTCAGATCAAGAAATAACTGGCGCAACGTGTTGGGAACTAACGTTCTATATACGTCTGTCTTCGTCTTTCTATAAATCTTTCTGTTAGTCCAGGGAGACTCCAGATTTCATCAGTTTTACTTTTCAGTGTAAATGGATTAAACTCCCTTAAAATAAAAATTAAAAAAAGATTAGAGATATGCTAGTTATTCCTACTAAGGGTTATCAACCCATTTTCAGTTTTCCACATCTGTCAGCATCAGAAAATTTAAGAACATGATCAAATGAACAAAACCCCTTCTCATGAAAAAATTAGAGTAAAGAAATGTGATGTGCGCTTCACTTGCCCATAATTTTTGAGGAGTTGAATGCAAAGGAAGATAGGGACACATCACATATAAATGCTCTTCAAGGTTCATTCATGATGACAACCGTGAGCTCAAAGCACACATCCAACCTGGTACAACACTCCCCTCAAGCTGGTGTGGTGAATACATAGTGAAATACATAAAAAAAGGGACAACGGCCACAGCGAGTACAACAACGAGATCAACGGCCACCAAAACAAGTGAAGATGATGCAGGTGCATTCCCATTACAAGCTTCTGGACCGTTTTTCAACAACGATTTTGGGCTATTAAATGAAAGAATTATGGAAAATGATAAACTACAAAGTTTTAGGTCTTTTTGAGATCTTTCCAACAAGTACTCATGGTCGGAAATTGGAGCAGTGGTTAGAAAGTTATGTCAGTTTTAGTAGACTGTGTGTTTTGATAACCTTGACTAGTCAATGTTTTGAGTTCCTCGGCTATTTATTATATTTGTAAGTCCCTAAACTAGTTAGTGGGCAAGCTTGAATGTCCTCTCTCATGTATTTATCTATTTAAAGAGTAGCAAACATCTGTAATGCAAGTTTTAGTTGAAGAAGAAAAGCTTTTTAAGCATTTTGCCAAAATTCTACTTCTTGTTTCCCTCCACAACCCTAAGGAATTGCGTTCGCTGATCCAAACGGTATCAGAAGAAATATATCTATTCTTGAAGAGATAGGAAGATGTTTTTTCTCTTGCGTATATGATAGCTGCGTGGCAGTGTTACCAAATGCTTCCTAATACAGCAACAGTGAAATATCTGATTTTCTTTTATAACCTAGTAGGTTAAAGTGAAACCATTTAGTTATAGTAATTATGATTATGATTGCTTTAAACAGGATCCCAAATCAATCGAGGAACAACAGAATTGTGAAGCATCAACAACAAGCTGTGGTGGAGATGCCAACATAGAAGGTTCATATTGTCTATTCTTGACTAACTTCTTGAATTATATGGATGATACGTTTCTATCAGAGAAAAAAATAGATCCAAATAATCATGTCGTAAAACACTGGATAGAGAGAATTTTTCCTTAAATATTAATAATCCATCCGATAACACACAAACTTTCCAAAGTGAGGGGACATCTAGTCTACCATCTGAGCCTACATTAGAGAAACTTTGACTTCCTACATTTTCCAAACATGAGACCAATTCTTGTCCTAGCAATTCACCAACACATGTGCAGATTATACATGCATCATCCGACCACATGTACGTTTCAGGCATACTCGATGGTCATATGACCGTTAATGTTAGTCATAGGGCCTGATGATATCATTGATGCATCATACAATCAATGGCGTTGATATCCCTTGGAAAAAATGTGAAAAAACCCTATTGGTATGATTGCCGGGATGATGGCATGTTTAAAAATTTAGTTAAAAATGTGAAAAATTCTTTGCTCTGATACCAAGATAGAGTTATTAGAGGGTAAAATAGTAGAGGGAGAGAGAAGAGAGATGAGATGGAATGAATGGAATACTTCCCACGATGGGCTTTTCCTGTATATTAATGATAAAACCCTACATGACATGAAGAAGACATAAATACCTCTCAAATACAATCTTAACTCCTATACAAGAAATTCCCCTTATTTCCTACAAAGCTCTGTGCAAGGCATAAGATATCAATAAGCTAAAGTGGGAAATGGAAGGTTTGTGAGCCAGTAGGACTGCCACAAAAAAGTGTTCTTTTGGCCATAGAGACGAAGAGAAGGTGAGGAAAATCAAGAATCCTGTGTTGACAGCCTGAAACACAACTCACGTGATGTGATAACCCTAAGCCAAAGAGGCCAAAAAAAATGATGTCCACAAAAGACTTAAATAACAAGTAACCACTAGACCTGCAAAGAAATCTATTGGACAACACTTGAATGAGAGAATCAGTTACTTCACGACACTCCATAATATGGTGTAAGTCTGCAAGGGCCAATAGGTACTGCAGCACTAGATTCAAGGATTGCTATCAGTGATCAATAGAAGCAATGTAAAACAAACAGCATGAAACTTGTTAATGTGATAATGCAATAAGGAACAAATAGGAGAATCGCGGGATCTTACAAAGGATGAGTCATTGCAGGTATTTTAGGGATTGAATTCATAGAACTTATTCAACACCAGATGAATGGAAGAAAGGAAAATAGATAAATACACCAATTTTAATAGTCATGACATATGAATTGTAGTGTGGTAGTTTGCCATGAGATCCAAAAGCCAAACAACAAGGAGAGATGCACAACAAACTCAGTAGTGTAACCACAATTTCTTGAATTAGAGAGAAAACATTAATCCATGCCTCCTGAAACCATAAGTACAAGTTAAATATCAAGTTTTCATGAACATGATTATTGGAAGCTGTGAGTTAAGAATTGTTGGTAAAGCTAGCATGAACCAGGAGGTTATGAGTTTTAAAGTCTTGAAGCAAGGTCTCAAAAGTGGATTAAAAATACTTCCACACAAAGCCATGAACAGTTAATCAAATTTCATTAATCTTAAATTCCAGCAAGGTATGTTTCCGCAAGTTCAATCTAGAGACTGAAAAAGTACAACTCAGTCCTAATACCTTGCATGCAAGATATAGCAATTGAGAGATAACACCATGATTCCGAGTGAGTTGAAATTCACAGATTATGAATTGAAGCAACGAAAGAAAATTAGTGGTTTGATACCATCATCTTGAAAGAGAAGCCCAACCACACTCAAGAAAACTAGTGTTCCTATGAATGGTTATGAGGGCTTAACCCCTACAAATGTGAAGTAAGAAGAGAAGTTGAATGTGAAGTAAGACGAGAAGTTGAATGTGAAGTAAGAAGAAGAGAAGTTGCATGAATGGCATGATAGAGTGATCTATATAGCATGTCAATAAATATATTCTAAATCCATATCAATAAGTACACGGATTTAGAGGCAGCCCCCATCTAAGCGCAAAGCAACAATTAATAAGACTAAAGCAATAGGTAAACCACTTAAGTAACGGTAGTGGTGTTTAAGGGTAGCTTGGTATTTTGAAAGGGAGAATGGTAAACTCCGTTGAGCAGTGTTGGTTTAAGTTATTCTCCTTAGAGGAGGAACATCCATTCCTTCATGTGTTTATGAGTCAGGCTGAAAATTTTGGGACTTCATAAGTGAAAATAGTCAAAATACCAAAAAAAAAAAATGTACCATTGCCTTACGTAATAAGGAAGTAGCTGTATTCTGTCCTTTAGATTGTGGCATGTTTCAGTGCCTCATTGTGTAGTGGCATTTTGCTAGACGGTTTGCCATGGCAAGATTCTTATTCCCTATCACTTGATCAACCGTAATCAATTCATTGTGACTAGATGTATCATGTGTTGTGCAGTAGTTGAGTCAGCCAATCACTTGCTTATTGCCAGATGGTGAGCTTTGGAGATTTTCTGCCAGTTGTGAGGGTTGGATTGTGTGATGCCAGCATTTATTGATGAAGTGGTTGACTCTGTGGCGCTGTCCTTGCTCCTGAGAGAGGTAAGGTTTTGTCAAACATTGCTATGGTTTCTTTGATGTGGCTAGTGTGGTCGGAGTGCGACAGGCGAATCTTCAAGGGATCAGCAAAGTTTATTGGCAAATTGAAAATTACAGTTTTCAGCACTATCATATGATGAACTGCTGCTTCGAAGGATTTTGGTGGGATATCAGTCTTTGATATGCACGTTTCATGGGGTACCTTGCGCCATAGCTAAATTTGAGGTGGTCCCCTCCTCCCCCTTGTTGGCTTAAACTGAATTTTGACAGATCCAATTTGAGGAATTGGACCCTGATGAGATGGGGGACACTAGAGGGCATGAAAGGCATGCCATATGAGTGTTCTTTGGGTCTATTGGTATCAAGGATTCGGTTGAATATGTGAACCTTTCATTGTTGTAGAGAATAAGTTGTTGCTCTTTCCAATTTTGTTTCATTGCTTATGGAAGTTAGAACGATAAAAGCTAAGAAGGAATTCACGTGAAGGTTCTCTGATGCCATTGAGGTATTTGATTGCATTGGGAGTCATAGTGTCTTTTTCCAGCATGCCGAAAGCTCGGTGAACTCAGAGGCTAACTCTCTGGCACTTAGTGGTATTTCTAGAGGTTCTTTGGTTGTTAAGAGATTATTTCCCATTAGAAGAAGATGTATGAGGTGCTGTTGCAGTATATGGATTGGTTTCTCGTGACCAGATTGGTCATGAATGCATTTGTAGCTTCTGTTATTTTGCATTAATATAAGTTTACTTCATCATCCAAGAGAAAATACCAATTGTATATTGTGAATTATATAGTTCTCATTTAGGGAAAACCTAGGGACATGGGTAGCCTTAAAATAGTAGATGTAATCAACTGTAAACAGAAACATGTTTGTCATTTTTTATCAAAATAGCTACGATTAGCTATAAGTTTCATAAATACTTCTATTTTTTGAAATAAAAAAGGTAGATGAATTCATGTTACAATCTTGCAGGATCAACAACAACTTCCTCCAGTCAATGCTCAAGCAAACAACCCATGAGAGTGGTAATTCATGGGCATCATCCAAATGAATTTGATATAATGGAAGGCAATAAGCTGGGAAAACTTATCCATCTTCCAGACTCAATGAAAGAGCTTTTACAATTGGCAGGTAATACGAGATCCATGCCACAACAAATTCCAAAATTAGTTGATTTTATATATTACACCCAAGAGAAGTTTCTTATAAAAACATAACATTCAAAGATTTTTGTCCATAATACAAACCTCAATTAATTTTCCTTCACAAATAACAATTTTCATAAAATTAGTCACTATTATTCCAAGTTGACCAACATGAAACCCCATGGGTTGCATAAATAAATGAGTTACTTAGACTTCAAAATGTACCTAATTGTTTTCAAGAAAAGTTTAGCAGTGTTTAATCTCTCATTCTAATAAAGAAAATGTCTCATTTTTTCAGGAAATAGATTTTAGATGGTTGGAATTGCTTGAAGCATTTTATAAAAAGTTGCATAAAAAAGAAATTCAAAATTGGCATTAGGTTTGCATATAACATTTACAGCTCATCAAATGAAAAGAATGACTGATTAAGATTATCAAATTTGGTGGATGCAGAGAAAAAGTTTGGGAAAGCAGGGAGTAAAATTCTCATTGGCGACGGCTCACAAGTGGAAGAGTTGGGTGTCATACGAGAGAATGATCACTTGTTTCTCTGTTAAAAAGGGAAAAAAAGATTGCTTGGAGCAACAGGTGCCAATCTATCAATGCTTGTTGGTATAAGGGGCCATTTATAACAAAATTGTAGATAAAGCTTGACCTGAATATGAAAGAAGAATAAAATAAAATTAATAACTAATCAACAACAAATTGAATGACCTCTGAAGAGTTGGGAAACTCCTAATATCTATTAGATTCTTTCAAGAGAGTTTATATGATGCTTGTGTGTATTTTCCAGGTGAAAATACCAGTTCGTAAAGGTACAGATGGGGTACCTGTTTAATGATCCAAAACCATCCATTTCCTAGACCCATTGTGGACAGACCAGGAAACAAAAATCTCTGGATTTGATAATATGTGTCTTTGTCTGGACTTTATGTGGACTGTTAAGAAATAAAAAGGGCAACAACAAGTCCAAATTCAGCAACAAAATCTACAAAGATCAGATGGCTAGCATTTCTCAATTGGAAAGATTTCCCGTGGACAGCCCATACATTGTGAGGGCCAACATATACACGAGTTGTATCATCAAACTGGTGGACCCCACTTATACATGTGCCCAGAAGTACTATTCCTTGAAAAATAGGTGTGAATAGTATATCTGCTCTCTTCTTTCAAAAGCTTGACAAGAGTCATGAGAAACCTTGATGAGTCATGAGAAACTTTAGCAAAAGACTGCTAAAGGCCAAGAGGATACGAGATGCCAACTATGAGGAAGGGTCAAAACCATAGGGTAAGGTTGCATGAGGTTCCACATATGCTGCATTAGTAAACTTACACCAAGAATGAAATACAAGAAGAGATTAAAAAATTGAAACTGGTTGAGAAAAAACCTTACATTAGTCTGGTGGTAATCCGTTTAACTAGAGGAGAAAGAAGCAATCAGTAGTGGCTGGATCTAGTGCAAAGGCAGAGTTCAGATCCATGGCTCATGGGGTGTGTGAGCTATTGGGGCTAAAGAAAATGCCACATGAATTGGGACTAGTGTTCAGGAACCTATGAGTTTGTATTGTGATAATAGGGAAGCAATTAGCTTTGCTCACAACCCAGTTCAACATGATCATATAAAGCATATTGAAATTGATAAAAACTTTATTACGAAACTGGGGGCAGCTCAGGTTTGTACACTCTATGTTAGAATGGTAGAAAAAGTGACTAATATTTTGACTAAAGGTGTGTGCAAGGCTCGTCTACAAGAAATCTTATGCGATCAAATGCCAGGGCTTCCAATCCATCCTTCTTTCGTGTACTAGTTTACAACAAGATACAAGTAAAAGGGTCTTCATTCAAGTACTTGTTTAGTGAACTTTCCAGCATTATGCAAATGGTAGAAACTAGAAAGCATCATTCCTAAGACACCCATCTCTGCACTTCAACACTTTCTTGTATGCAGTCACTTGTACAAGATACGTATGAACAATATGACATCTTATTGTCATAGTTTCAATAGTGTTAACCGTTAACAAACATGAGATGGCATTTACCGGAACAAAAGGAACAAAATTGAAAAAAATTTACATGAAGTGGATAACCCTATTGCTTTCTATCAATCTCATCCAAATTGTTCCAATAGTACATGTCGGTACTAATCACTCATGACAACAGCACATTTGAAATTTTTCATTTAACCAGTTTCTCTCAATCTCCTAGTGCACTTCATTCATCATGTGATGTGAATCAAAGAAACAAAAATATGTGGAATTGGTGCCAACAAATAAGTAAACCATTGAATAACAAGTATGCATGAAATGAGAGAAAAAACTGGAAGCTCACAGCTTTTAACTGATCTCTCCAGTGTTCAGCATCTCCAATGCAGTGAAAGCAGCCTTTTGGAAGCATTCTTTCTCATCATTTAACATTCTCCTTCTCTCAACTGCAGACTCTTTGCACTTCTCTATCTCTTCCATTATTCCAGCAGAGCTTTGCTCTATTTCACTGAAATTTTGGTTTTAGTGAAATTGGAAAGTTCATCAAGGAGGGGAACGAAAGAGAAGAGAAAAGAAAGAAGAAGCTGACAGAAAAAACAAGAAATTACAATGATGTGAAATTAAAGAAGACATCTCACCTTATCATCTTAAGCATGTTCCCCATTGCTACTTGAACCTGCCGTGAAACATCTAAATTTATCCAGAAATGAGAAGAAGAATAAAAGTAAAAAGACAAGGAAGATAATAAGAATATTTCATGAGAACAAGAACGTAAAAATCTTGACGTCCAAAATGATACAGCAAAATCTATCCAAACAATAAGCAAACCTATCAGAAAAATAAGCATAGGTCCAAGCTCCAAGAACTTACTTGCAAAACCAGAAGATTTGCAATTTTTTTAAAACATTGAGCAGATGATCGGATCTTTGATCATTCTAGTCAAAAAATTGAAACATATAAAATAGATTTTCCACATAACACACTTTAGGGAGTGAATTGATGGAATATATCAAGTTTTAAATTTTAGCCATCTAACCAGTTCTTTCATGATTATCCACCGATTGCTTATTCGCACAACAAACTAGATATTACAATTGTAGGAAGTCCTTAATCATATGACCAGAACATCAAGGACATCCACATAACCTTGGAGCAGTTCACCAATTCCCGACAATATTTTCTAAGTCATTATGCATATAATAAAAAACGGTTATTTTCAAATTAAAATCTCTAAAAACTAAAAAAAATATATAAATACATAAGGAAACTGAAGCTCTTTTAAAGAAAATAACCTAATTACTACTGAACACCGCAGAAACTCATTAGAAGTTAAAATTTCTTGAGAGATTTCATAAAAATCAAACCTAAAACCGTATAATAAGATCCAGATAACATCCACCAAATTGCATTGAAATTGTATGACCTAATTTCAACAGAATCATCACTAACTCAGTCTAATTTCAACAAAATCATCCCTAACTCAGTTTAAGTATACTGGATGAATTCTCAGTCTAAGTATACTGGATGATTTTTTTAATCGTAGAGCCCGTAGTAAGATCGGATGATATTCACAAACTTATACGCATTCTCGTAACAAAAATTCCTTCGAAAATCACACAATCTTATAGTTTCAAATCAAAATCTCTAAAAACTGAAAAATATATAAATAAATAAGGAAACTGAAGCTCTTTTAAATAAAATAACCTAATTCCTACCGAACACCGCACAAACTCATTAAAACATTAAAATATCTTGACAGATTTCATAAGATTCAAGCCTAAAATTGTATAATAAGATCCAGATACCATCTACCTGTTTGTATTGAAATTATATGACCTAATTTCAATAAAATCATCACTAACTCAGTCTAATTTTGAAAAAATCATCACTAACTCAGTTTAAGCATACTGGATGAAATCTCAGTCTAAGTATACTGGATGAATTTTTTTAATCGTAGATCTCGTAGTAAGATCAGATGATATTTACAAATTTATACGCATTTTCGTAACAAAAATTCCTTTGAAAATCACAAGATCTGACAGGAAATTAACTTTTGGAGTGAATTTTCCATCTATCTTTGGAAAAATTGAAGGATACCGTATGAATTTTGTTTTCATTTCAACAAAATCTAATCAAACTGAAATCCGCGTAATTTCACATAAGATCAAAATGCTAGGGACAAATTCATCAGGTTTAGATCTTAGAAAATGTGGAAAGAAAAATCAGATCATCAGGGAAAGAGAGAGCGTACCGTAAATGAGAGTTGAAAGTTGAGAATCTGCTTCGGGAATGGAAGAAAGGTGAAGATTTTCCGAGGGAGAAGAAACAGTTACTAGAGCTTTTGAAGCTTCCATGTCCAGATCGAGATCGAGATCGAGATAGGGTTTCGACTTTATATAGATAGAGGGGGTGAATGACTGAATGATATTTAGAGGGAAATGTGGGGCGCGGGGCTTAAAATTTAGAACGATACCAAGACGCGTTTGTTTTACGATTGTCCCAAACAGCTCTTATGGTGCTGCCACGTTTACCAAGTTAGGAAAGCTTGGACCGTAACCCAGATATCAGCCTTTTACTATTCATGCCTTTTGAAGTTTTGATGATGTGAAACAACCTCGCCTCTAACTCTAAGGCCTTGTTATAAGGCTCCCTTCGTTTTAGATTACTTACCCAATAATCAGTTTTGGACTCAATCGATTCTCAAAATCCAAAATGAAGAGGGCTTAAAAGGAAAATATGCTAGTAAAAATAGTGATTGTTGCATAAAAGCCTGGATGGCTTGCGTTTTTTGTTTTTTTTTTAAAATTGACTTTTATTAATAAAAACTATAACAAGGGACAAGATGTGCCCTGAAATAGTATATATAACATCCCAATTACATCATGATGGTTCCGTTAGTCTACATAAAACTATTCCCGAAAGCCTCGGGTACATAATGGATGACCATGTCGTCCGATGTTACACCCTTTTTCGCCAATTCGTCGGCCATTTCATTAGCCGAGCGCCTTCTATGCACTATCCTCGGTCCTAACTCACGCACCAGATCCTTAATTTCCGCGACGAGACAATGTATCCACCAGGGTGCTTTTGAAAAGTTATTGGCCAACACAATTGAGTTTGTGGAGTCCCCTCGACAATCAACCGTTTTGAGCATGTAGATGAGAACAACTTTATCCCGAACAAAAGTGCCCGTACTTCCGCCTCGTTGGCGTCACATATCCCAACTGGACCCAAGTAGGACATGACAACTCTGCCCAACTCGTCACGTATAACACCCCCTATTCCAGCTTTTCCGGGGTAGCCAATCGAACTTCCGTCGAAATTAAGCTTCAAAAATCCCGTTGGGGGAGGCTCCCATTTTGGGGTTTTCTTTATCACCTGTTTCCTTTCTAGAATGATGGCTTGCAGTTTAGCTTGGCATTTGGGCGTCATGTAAGCAAAACTCCTTGTTTGGTTGCCAATTTAGCATTGATATTCCAGGAGACTACTATGGATGTCTCAAGTCTCCTTGTTAATCTGCTTCATGTCCGGTGGTGTGTCAGTCTTGTCCCCTCCATTTGAAATCCAAGCCAAAATCCCTCCAAGAGGTGGAATTTTGTTTGGATTTCCTATAAATGATGCTTTACTTTCTTTCTTTCTCTTCCCTTTTCTATTTCTCTCTTCTATCTCTACATTGGTAATGACAACCCATCCCTCTACTCTACAAGGTTGACAACCAATCACTACATACCACTATTCTGCAAGGTAAGTTCCACGTAAATCCAATGCTTGTCTCCTCTTTGTTGACTACTTATACCACTAATCTACAAGGTAAGTACTTGCAATCAAACAGAGCCACGAACGCTCATTGGGCTCTGCTTATGCCACTTCCATGTGCAAACTATTTTTTTCTTTTTTCTGTTTTTGAAATGGTGGGAAAAGAATTCCATGTGATCAAACAAATGTCATCCTAATCTCTCCACTTTTAAAAGGCAGGGTAACTTCGGCTCTTTGGCTTAAAGTCATGGGTATGCTCCCAGTGACGAGAGTTCGAATCCCCTGTAGTAAACCCAATGCGCATCGTTTACGGGTGACCAAAACCGAAATTTCAGCCGAAATTTTGAAATTTCGGACTAAATCAAATCAGATAATATTTTATATCGTACAAGATCATATTTTAATTAAAGATTAAAATCCAAAATTTTTGGGAGATTTTCCTAAAATTTCGGTCCGAATTTCGGACCGAAATTTTGTACCATTTCGAGTTTACCCAATTTCGATTTCGGGGTTGACCAAAACTCGAAAGTTCAGTCTGAAATTTCAGATTTCGGTCGAAATGTAAAACTTTGATTGCACGCATCCATTGGAATTAGTCCTGCCTTAAAATGGCGTGGGAATACCATATGCATCAAAAAAAAAAAAAAAAAAGAAGGTAGGGTAGCTTTGATACTCGAATATTATGAGGACTGTGGCTGTTATGCTCATTCCTAAGACACTCAGTGGGCCCTGCTTTTGCCACGTCTATAGTTCTTTGTGATAGGATCCTTCGGTCCAACAGCCAATCAGAATTACTTCTATGTGATAAGATTCCTTGGTCCGAAAGGTGATCTGAAGTCGTGCCAAATGACATTGAGTACATCCTGATCAACGATCTTAAGTCTAATAAAGCATCTTTTTGGTTGCCGGGTTTTTTTTGTTCTTGGGAGTTATGTGGGAGAAAAAAATACCCTGGGAGATAGGTGGGAAAAAAAAAGTCCTAGAAGTATCCTGGTAAAATAAAAATCCCATGTTTGGTTGACCGGATAATGGTGGGGAAAAAAAAAACCTTTGTTTGGTTGCTTGAACTGTTGGGTAGAAAAAAATTCTTCTCAAGCTTATTTTTGGTTCCTGAGTTTATTTTTGTTCCTGGGGTTATTTTGAGATGGGATGTAAAGGCAATTATTACAAAAGTGGGATTAAAAAATTCACCACACAAGCAATCATTACAAGAGTGGGATTAAAAAAAACCTAGTGCTAAAAGGCAACCAAACATGGGATGGGACCAAAATTTAACTAACTCTTCCTGGGACAAAAATTTAACTGGCAACCAAACGGAGCCCTCCGACAACAAAAGCTAAACTGATGATTTCTATAGTTCTTTAGCTTACATATGGGAAGTCCGTTCAGTATGGGAATCTTCAATCACAAGTAAGTTCTATTCTAAGGTAATTACCGTTTTGTATATCTTGATCAAACTATTCAAATTGATCCATCAAGCCTCTGTTAAGAAAAGTTCATAAATCATTGATTTTCTAGGAAAATGATACCCCAACGTTTCTGTCAGAATGGTTCACTGCGTTAGGATAAATTCACCCCATTTAACGTTTTTCTTTGCCTTTATAACTTAACGAATAACATTCGCGGGGGAGGGGGGGGGGGATACCATTCCCCTTTTTCTAAGGGAGATGATATATTCAATCCCCCGTACTCTTTTTAACGCCAGGGTAGAGAAGGGGGCAAATATATCATTTCCCTTTTCCTAAACCTTTATTCTATGAATGGGATGCCAGTTCGGCATGAGATCAAGAATGTGGGTCGTCTACAAGATCAATGGTGGATTATACTTGCATTTCTTATGGGACTCATAATGTTGATAGCTAAGATTGATCGCAAGGCGGAAAAGAAAGCAAAATTGGAAGTCATAACACGACAATTGTTAAAGTTATCATACACTCATGAATGCCAGTGTGTTGCAATTTCTAGAACCTCTAAATTAAAAAATGAGAAAATTAAATAGAATGTTTAGAAATAAATATATGCTGAAGTTAGCTACAAGGACCTTCATAATTGATTATATCCAAACATTTGAGAAACAAACAAGGTTTTAAATTTCGGTTTCGGAGATAATTTCGGTCCTATCCAAAACTGAAATTTTAGCCAAAATTCCGTAACGGGCGCTCGAAATGTCATTTTTATTTCGGCTGAAATTTCGGTTTCAGAATGTTTCAGTTTCGGTGTTGACTGAAATCGAAATATAAAACCAAAGGCTTTATAGTATCTACGGCCATCCAGAGTGCTTTTTTATTGCTGCTTGGATATTGGTCTCAAGTTCATAATAATGAAACAAAGCAAAGATAATCCTACTTTTAAATATTTTTATTGACCCCACCAGCTCGGATAACACCAGATTGCCCTTAGACATCCCATCAATATTTAATTTAAGATCTCCTATTTTTGGCTCGTCCTTATACACGCGGATAAATCTAAGCATGATCTAGGAATAATCTATATTGTGCCTACAGCCATCTCTTCCTAAGAGGAGCAATCAGAAGATTGAGAAAATGAACCAAGTAACGAGCAAAGGAATTACCCTTAAAACAACCCCCCCAAATAATGTTTTATTTCTCCTCTTAGAGAACTCGATCTATTAAAGCAACCTCGTATTGCTAATTCTTTTTTTAATTGACTTCTGAGAGCTTTTTGGAAACTTCAATAACCTTTCACAGCTATTTAAATAATAAAAGACAAGTTGAGTTAGTGCAATTATCAAAACATGATAGTGTCGGTGTTTGTAGCAGCCATACATATATATACATATAAATATATTTATATACATGGGAATGATATCCACACTGCCATAATTTGATAATAGCACTGCTCACCTTGTTTTATGCTTTCTAAATTAGCTCTAAACGACTGTTATGATACTCGAGATGTCAGAAAATTGCAAAACAAAATATGGTAGTGTGGATATCAGCTGCCTAAATGCTATGATCCTTGGCCCATGCTATGCATGTGTAAAATAATGGGACCCACCCCATCAAAACATGAGGGGGTAAAATGGTGAGCCCCACCGTATGCATGGGCTCGGGTGGAGCGTGGAACACATCCACGAGTTAAAATGGTGGGCCCCACCTAATGCACGGGTTTGAACGGAGTTGGTGCGACCCACCCTTTCAAAATATGTAATAAAATGGCAGACCCCACTCCGTGCAAGGATTCGGGTGGAGATGGAGGGACTCACGGGTGTAAAATGCTTGGGCCCCCCCATATGCATGGATTTTGGAGAGGTAGTAGGTAGGCCCTGCCATAACAAAACATTAGGTGTAAATGGTGGATCCCACCAGTGTTATCGGCCTCATCTTATCAAAATTTGTTGTAAAATGATGGGGCCCACCTATCCTGTGAATGAGATGTTAAAATGTCCTCCGTAAAAAAATAGTAAACAATTTCATTTAAGATTTCAAATAAAACTTGTTTACTGAAGAAAACGGATGACAATGAAAAGAAATACGTTTTGTATATATTAATTATTCATAGATTTACATATAGATAAATAAGATAAATATAATTATATGATGAATGAACTTATAAACACATAAATTGAGGTAGTACGATAGAAGTACCACCCTTGATATTTGATAGGATGGGACGATGAGTACGTTTTTATACGGCCATTCGTCATATAATTTCTAACATAGATAGATAGATAGATACTAGAATTTTTATGATGGGTGGCTGTGAAAACACGTGAAGTCTAAAAAAGTCGGTAAGGCCCACTTTTTTTTATGATCCAAACCGTTTATCTGTTTGGGCACAACGTAAATAGGTTGTGCCCCAAAAATCATTTACATAGGATGATACTAGCCCTCCGATCTGAACTGATCTGAAAATGGAGATTTCTTAAAATGATTTATGGAATCTTCAACAGATTGGAGGGCAAGGATCATCCTATGGAAATGATTTTTTGGGCACAAACTATTTACGTTGTGCCCAAACAGATGAGCGGTTTGGATCATAAAAAAAAATTGGGCCGTACCTACTTTTTTTAGACTTCACGTGTTTTCACGGCCACCCATCATATAAATTCTTGTATCTATCTATCTATCTATTTATGTTAGCAATTATATGACGAATGGCCGTATAAAAACATAAATTAAGGTAGTACGATAGAAGTACCACGCTTGATATTTGATAGGATGGGATGATGAGTACGTTTTTATACGGCCATTCGTCATATAATTTCTAACATAGATAGATAGATAGATACGAGAATTTATATGATGGGTGGCCGTGAAAACACGTGAAGTCTAAAAAAGTAGGTACGGCCCACTTTTTTTTATGATCCAAACCGTTCATCTGTTTGGGCACAACGTAAATAGGTTGTGCCCCAAAAATCATTTACATAGGATGATACTAGCCCTCCGATCTGATCTGATCTGAAAATGGAGATTTCTAAAAATAATTTATGGAATCTTCAACGGATTGGAGGGCAAGGATCATCCTATGGAAATGATTTTTTGGGCACAAACTATTTACGTTGTGCCCAAACAGATGAGCGGTTTGGATCATAAAAAAAATGGGCCGTACCTACATTTTTTAGACTTCACAATATAAATTATCTGTAGATACATAGAATGGAAGATGGATAGGTAAAGAGGGGTACAACTACATATCAAAACTACGAAGTAGAATGTATGACTCCCTTTCGGTTACTATGCCTTTATTAAATTCGAAAATAATCAATTTTTATACGAAGAGCATATCTTTATGCAATCCCTTTCCTTGAAACTACAGAAACATTGGAATAAGAAAGAAGAAAAAGATAAAGAATGCCCTTTCTTTGAACTGCCTATCGAGTGGAATATTTCGTTGGTTGTGAAGGGAGCATCCTGTTATAATAATTGGAGTGCGGTAGGGAAAAAATTTCATAAAAAACCATAAGAAAGGGAAGTGATATATTCTCCCTCTTTTCTTCCTTGGGACAACCCCCTTTACGACTACTCTTCTACAGTAGAAGGGGCTGTCCCAATTAAGCAAAAGGGGCGAATATATCATTTCCCGAATAAAATACTGGCATTTGCTCTGTCTCGAAGACGAGTAGCAGTTAAACCTGTTCGAAATCCCGAATACAAAAAGAAATATAATAAACTAAAGTTTTTGGGTGAGTGAATAATATTTTTTAAATAGGGGATTTACTAGGCAATTTCGCGGCTTACTTTTGCACCAGAGAACAGCCACATGAGATGAATTAAACCAATAGGACAAAATCTGCAGAAAAGTAAGACTCTGTGGCTGTTGTCTTATGCAAAAGTCTGCCTCGAAATGGCTTTCTACAAAATTTCCTAGCAAATCCTCCATTTTTTTTCTCATCCCCATTATTGGTGGGGCCACAAGTCAGATTCATACACGTGCGGTGGGCCCCAGGCGGGAATCTCGACGCTAGACCGTCAGATAGCGTGGGGATGCTCGTCTGGACGTGACACGTGTCGATGGATTTATGCCGCACGAAATCATGAAAAGCATTGAGTCATGCAAGACGACAAAAAGGACTGTACTTAAAAGAAAGAAAAAAAAAAGAAAAAGGGTTATGGAGTTAGGTGAGTCCTCGGGTAGGGATACCCTTTACCTTAGGTTTGAAACGGTCGGAAGTGATGACGTGGCTCTTGAAAGGGACCCTTGGGAATGATAAGTTAACGGTTAACTGACGCCGTTTGAAAACGGAGTCTTTAGTTTTGACCACTAAACGGCGGTTATCATTCTCAGCTCCGTTGGTAGATATGCACACACATATCGTGACCGTAGTTGGAAAACGTGACCAACAAGGAATGTATGGCTGTAAGAATCTAATTTTGATATTGGCACTACATAGGGGCTTTTCTCCGTGGGGGGAGGTAATAGCAAGCTTGGGTTTTACTACATCCTTGGATAGATAGACTTGCTATCTACCTTTGTTCGTGGATAAAACTCTAGTTAAGGTTATCTTAAAATTAGACATTATATTTTGGAACAAGCTACCGAAAATTAATTACAGAGATCAAGTTTGGGCACTCTGGGGGCCGACTGGTACTGGGAAGTGCTAAGGGACGATAGGTGAATGACGAGATGGGTCTTTTCTAGGCCAATTGGGATTAAAGGCTCCAATGAAGCTCAGCTTAGATCAGTCCTACAAGGCATTAGAATAGTGGGGGAAGGCATTCTCAACAACCTAATTGTTAAGGGAGAATCACTAAATGTAATCAGGTGGTTGGATGGTGTTTGCTCTCATCTCTCATGGTTCGATGAATTGATAGATGAGATCTAGAAGAGGATAACTGATTCTAGTGTCAAATTTCAACATGTTAGAAGATCAGCTAATGTAGACATAGATTGGTTGGCTCATTAAGGGTGCAACTTGGGTCGGGTTAAACTCGAGGAATCCTTTTTTTTTTTCCAACCTGAACCCGACCTGAGTTCAATCCGACCCAACCTGAGTTTTTAAGCTTACCAAAAAAAATGATAAAAAAATGTCGGGTGATGGGTTGAATACTCAACCTGAACCCGATTTTTTTTTCGGGTTGAACCTGATCTGAGTTGCACCCCTATGGCTCGTGGAGGGGTAGGGAAGGATGCCTTGGAAGCTTTTGATTTCCTTCCTCCTTGACTGTCATTTCTCTCGTATTTCATTTCTGTTTCTTTAATTTGTTATATCCTCGTCGCAGGCCCCCTTTTCTTTTTAATAAAATTTTATCTCTTAGCCATTCAAAAAAGAAAGAACCAATTAAAAAGAGGGTAGTGCGTTCGGTTATCATCTCCCTCTATAGGATAATGTTATCTTAATTTAATCTCATCTGCAAATGGGACGCTTAAGGCTTATTTGGAAGACATTGACAATGGAGATTGTTTCACCTCATGACTAATCATGTCGCCTAAAAAACAGCCTTCCACTTTGTTGTGAAGGGTTGGGATTAATAAATGTCTTTTTAGTGAGATTAATCTCAGCCCTTCACAGAAAAAGGAAGTATGATTTCAGACGATATGCTTAATCGAGAGGCAAGACAACCTCTTAGCTAAATCCCTTTTATAACTATTATAACCGTATTTGCAAATAGTCATACTTAACGTTTAACTTTAAAACCAGGGGCTGTGCTTTCTAGCTCAATTGGTTAAGACTATGTTCTGAAAACTCGAGGTAAAAGGTTAAATCCCAGCTCACCTACCAAAACAATAAATCCTTTAAAACCATTAGCATGTGAGATTCTATGCAAGTAAATTTGAGGTATCCAAGAGGTTCTAACACATTGTCTCCAATGTTTTTCTAGAGATAATATTTTCATCCTCCTTTCTACCATTTCCACCCCCCTCCTATCTGTCTATTCCTAGTAAATCGTTGCATTTCCACCTCCTTTTGTTTTGTCTTCTCTTGAAAGTAAAGACATTTTCAAGAAATGAGTTCCAAAAAATGAGGTGGAGACATCGAGAAGGAATGGAAAATTAATATCATTTCCCACATTTCCCCTCATATGAAGGTTATGTGAAAGGGAAATGATATACCCGTCCCCATTTATTCATCGGGCCACTTGTATAATTCATAAATACACTAGAGGGATGGCCCAGGGAAGAGAACGTGGCGCATATGTCACTCCCCTTATTTGAAATTATATGGTGTTTAATAGTGGAACAACATAGGTGCCGTCCTTGATATTTGATCCAACGGCTGTGTGCATGGATCAGATGACGCCCTGATTACCCAATGGGGACGTCATCTAATTAAAAACTCTATAAAGATTCTCTTGTTCTGTGTGCATGATGTTACGAATGTATATTATTTCTGAAAAATTGGTTGAGAGAATGGTCAATTTATAGATGCATTTAAGCCTGTACAACCTACCAATTGAGTGATTTTGTTTGTGGGACCTATCTGTGAGTACGATAAGGATATGAAAGTAATAAGGGTCACCACATTGAAAATAATGACTTGCTCTGTAAAGGGATGCATAAACAAACAAACAAAAAACATATTCAGATAAGCATAATTCAAAGAAAACCCTTTACAAACCCTTCCCTTTTGAACAACCATTGTTTTGGAAGACATAGTGTAATACATTTATATGCGGGAGAAACAAGGTAATAAAAAAATTCAATAATCTTATGACCCAAGAACATAATAGACATGATTCCTATCCCTCTCGTGAGATAAAAACAACATAAAATACATAGAGAGAGCTTAGGTCGCTAATTAAATATCCTAAAATGGGGATTCGAATAACTTTAATTGTCCTGATCATGGTTTAAAATTTTGGTTTCGGTTACCGTTTCGGACATTCGGAAAACCGAAATTTTGACAGAAATTTGGTATTCCTGTTCGAAATTCCGGACAGAAATTCCGAAATTTAAAAACCATGGTCCTGATTACTAAAGATATCCAATTCCATATTTTAGGGTGAAAAGGATTGTTGTGGCAATTGCCCCCCTCCCATTTTTGTCTACAACGTAAACGCGTGGGCCTATGAAAAGAATGTGATGGATGATTGGTAACTGCTTCAAATTTGCTATTATTGTATCATTTTGTAAGAAAAAATCATCATAAAAATATTTGGTGTTGCTCGGTTGCAGCTATGACACTGTCCAGAATTGCCATAGATTTCTAGATAGGTTGTCTTATATAAGATCTATCTCATATTATTTATATGCTAATGATATTGGCTCTACCCTGTTTTGATAATTGCACTAACTCATCTTGTCTTTTATTGTTTAAACAAACTATCAAAGGTTATTACAATTCCCAAAAAGCTCTGGGAAGCCAATTAAAACCGAGAAGACAAAGATGAGTTTGTGCGATTATTATTAAAACATGGTAGTGTCAATTCCTCAAAACTAGGTATAAATACAATTCCTCATCTTTTTGTGTATATGACATGTTATTATAGAATAGACCTTATTCTCCAGGCGCTGATATCCCCCCCCCCCCCACGGCCGGCTAACGTTAAACGTTAGGATTTAATGTATATGTCACTTTCCCACCATTTGACCTCTCTCTCTCTCTCTCTCCACACACACACCCACAACAGGAACAGTTGGTGGGCCCAACAGAAACCGTTGGTAGAATGGTGGGCCCATCTTTGAACAGCGTAGGCCCCTCCCATACCACACCATAGGATAATTCAAACCGTCCATTTGATGGGCCATAAACGTAAATAGGTTGCGTCCCAAAATATCATTTCCATAGGCTGATCCTAGCCATCCGATCTAAATAGAAACTACATCTTATGCAACCTCTATAGATTGTAGGGTTGTGATCATCCTATGGAAATGATTTTTGGGGCACAACCTATTTACATTGTGGCCTATCAAATGAATGGTTTGGATCATTCTATGGAGTTGGTCGTAAAGTAACATTAAGGCCCATCCACAACATAGGACGATCCAAGCCATCCGTGGTTTGGATAATCTTATGGAGTTGGTCATACAGTAACATTAAGGCCCAATCGTAGGCCCTACCGATATTTTTTCAAATTGAAGTGTACCGTCCACAACATAGGATGATCCAAGCTGTCCATGGTTTGGATCATCCTATGGTGTGGTTCGTACAGTAACATTAATGCCCAATTTAAGCCCCACTCATATTTTTGAAAATGAAGTGTACCGTCTAGACCATAGGATGATCCGAGCCGTCCATTTGATGGGCCATAACGTAAATGGGTTGTGCCCCCAAAAGGGTTGGCCCATCAAATGAATGGTTTGGATAATCTTGTGGTCGTACAGTAACATTAAGGCCCGTCCACAACATAGGATGACCCAAGCCGTCATGGTTTGGATAATCCTATGGAGTTGGTCGTACACTAACATTAAGGCCCAATCGTAGGCCCCACCGATATTTTTCAAATTGAAGCGTACCATCCACAACATAGGATGATCCAAGCCGTCCATGGTTTGGATCATCCTATGGTGTGGTTCGCACCAATTTAGGCCCCACCCATATTTTTAAAAATGAAGTGTACCGTCCAGACCATAGGATGATCCGAGCCGTCTATTTGATGGGCCACAATGTAAATAGGTCGTGCCCCAAAAATCATTTCCGTAGGATGATCACAACCCTACAATCTATACAGGTTTGCATAAGATGTAGTTTCTATTTAGATCGGAGGGCTAGGATCAGCCTATGGAAATAATACTTTGGGACGCAAACTATTTACATTTATGGCCCATCAAATGGACGGTTTGGATTATCCTATGGTGTGGTATGGGCGGGGCCTACGTTGTTCAAAGATGGGCCCACCATTCCACCGACGATTTCTGTTGGGCCAACCAACTGTTCCTGTTGTGTGTGTGGGGAGAGAGAGAGAGAGAGACCGGTCAAATGGTGGGAAAACGTTAGGCAGCCGTCAGGTGGGGGGTGGGTGGGAGGATATCAGCGCCCTATTTTCCCAACAAGTGATGGATAAACGCTTATCTTGAAATAACTCTTATTCACGATATTTTCGCACAGATAATGGATACCTTCTATGATGGAATAGATTTTTAGAGGACAACCATCCAGCAATAAAAAATAATCCCTGTTCATTACAATCCTTATCCATTGTATGATATTTACTAGGTGGTATTAAGGATAAAAATGAATCTTCAGGTTCATAAGCTAATTGTGATAATTAGAGAAGATCTCGATGCTTAGGTCCCATTCTTTTTGGATTTTGAGTCTAGATCTGATTATTAAACTCAAAATTGTGTTTAATTTTTGAAGTTTCAATAATCACTTCTGGAGGGCTTTATCATTCTCTCAGGTTTGTAGTTAGTTTAGATAGTAAATTGATATCCACAATCCCTCTTTTTATTAATTGCACTCCTTTTTTTAATTTGCACATCTCCAATTAGCTTTTAGAGGCTGTTATCATTCCCTCAATAGCCAACTAAAAGGTGTTTAAGTGAGGAGAGCCATTGTTTCTGAAGTATTATCAAATAATGGATTAAGCAAATATGAGGTTATTTTAGTCAGGAGATAGTAATTTTGGAGAACCCTCCTCCCTAACTCAACAAATATTATAAGACTTCTTTTGGCCAGCCCTCTATAGTGTATTTGTGACTTTCCTTTTACCCTACAACAGAGTGGCCCAGGAAAGAAAAAGGGGTGAATTAATCATTTCACTTTGTGATTAACCATGGTTAAATACTCCAGTTTTTTTTTTTTTTTCCACCGCAGCAGTGAGTTTTGTCTTTTACTGCTGACTGTCGTTGAGAAAAGTAATGGAAAAATACATTTTCATTTGAAAAAAAATTGAAAATGATGACACCTATATATTTCCAGGTGAAATACCGTATATTAATACGTATTCTGCGAACTCATGAATGAGAAGAGGAGTATTTCAGAAGCCTGACTGCTTCTCTGATTTTGATGCATGCAAAGGCAAAAATAGGGGTAAAAAAGATAAAAAAAGAAGAAGAGTTAAAAGAGAAATAGAGTACTGAGGAAGTTTCATACCTTCCTTGTCTACATATTTTACTACATTTAGTTCTCTCCTTTCTCTTCATCCCAGAGGAAGAAACCTAAACAGGTGGGTTCTTCATTCTTCTAAAGGGACCTTGTGTTTTTTATGAAAATTCTCAAAATGTATTTATGTAATCTTTTTTTGTGCAGGAATTTTTCTGGGTTTTGTTGGGTTTGAGATAATGCTGAGGAAGAGAAGCAGATCAAATCATAAGGATCAAAACAAGAGTCATCTCATGTCTGATTCTATTTCAGATGCTCATGTTTCATCTGATTCTTTTTCTGTTCAGAAAAACAGAACCAGGCCATTTTTCAGTGTCCCTATAGGGTTTAGTTCCAAAACTTTATTGGATTCTGATTCAGCTAACAGCCCTACATCCCCACTAGATTGTAAGGGTTTTTCCAGACCCAATGGGCCTCATAAGAGTTGGGATTGCAATAGAGTAGGACTTGGCATTGTTGATTCTCTCAATGATGAATCCAAACCTAAAATTTTAGGGTTTTCAGAGAGTAGGAGTATACTTTTTGGATCTCAGTTGAGGATCAACATCCCTAATTCCCAAAATTCTCAGCAGAATTCTCTAGATTCTTCTGAATGTTCCAAAATATTTCCCAAAAATTGCGCGATTTTGCCCCCAAATCAGATCACTTCTCCCTTTCCCCAACCAAATTGCCCTGGATTAGGATCTAATCTAACCCTAAAGCTTGAGGGGATTGGAAAAATCCAATCTTTTTTGTCAGATTGTGGTGGATTGCCGTCACCCTTGACTAGTTTAACAAACTCTAACCCTAAGTTGAATTCCGATAATTTTTGTTCGGATTCGGAAAATACCCAAGTGGGTTCTTTTCAATTTGTTGGAGACCCAAATTTTGAAAAATTTTCTGGTTTGAAATCTAATTCAGTCCCTATATCCACTGGCTCTGTCCATGGATTTTTGGGTTCTATCTCTGCTAGTGAGATTGAGCTTTCGGAGGATTATACTTGTGTCATTTCTCATGGTCCAAATCCTAAAACAACTCACATTTTTGGTGATTGCATTTTGGAGAGTCATTCAATTGAGTTGGATGATTGTAATAAGAAGGAAGAATGGGGGATTGGATCACCTCCACCAATGAAGCTCTCAGGCGATTGCATGTCTTATCCTTCGGATGAGTTCTTGAGCTTCTGTTATTCTTGCAAGAAGAAATTGGAAGAGGGGAAAGACATCTATATTTACAGGTTGGTTTGAAGATCCCCAATTGGTTGTTTTCTCTGCTCTTTTGACGTATTAGTGACCATTAAATGTTTTCTCTTTCCACTGATTTCTGCATTTTCTGTTCGATCTTCAATGCCATGTATATAAATTTTCCAGTTGCCTGTATTTTTTTAATCCCTGAAGATTGTTTTTAGAAGAAACCTATAAGCAATGACAAGAGAGACAATGTCAGTATAAAAACTCCCTCTTTGGCGAGGAGTTGGCCAGCGCATTGGCATCTCTCAGAACATGCTAAAAAGAAACATGGAACTCTTTTACATAAATCGAGGATTTCATTAACTTGGGAGGATGTCTAACATGGGTTTTTTCAGTTACATGGGTGAATCTCTAGAGGCCGGGGCTATGATTTATAGCGTAAGTCATAGCATTAGAAGAATCCTCTTCTACCCAATGCTTCCTTTCGAGCTCTTCAATGTATGTAATGTATGGTGGGGAGAGCTTGAGGTCCTCATTAGTCTTAGATAGCAAAGATCATATAAACTCTTCAACAGCTCTCCCCTCACAGTTCTAAATGCCCCCAATATTGGCGGAGCTCAGATTACCTAACAAGTCTCCATAAATTGTGCTTCAAAGAATTAGGAGGTGGAGTTATGGAGCAACCCATCTAAGAGGAACTCTTTCAACTCTTGTTTGTTCGTTATACTCAGTCAGCTCCAATTTTATCCGCACAAGATGTATTTTTGATGACTTATTTTCCTATAAAGTTGCTTGATTAGTGTCCAGCGTTTCATACAGCCATCAATGTCAAGTATCAGATTGATTTCAAGTTTTTTAGCAACTTTTACTTGTGGGTTCAATCATTCTAGGTCTAGATTGGGATAGCTACAAGTTTCTGATTTCTTTGATCTTTTGCAGAGGTGAGAAAGCATTTTGCAGTTCCAGTTGCCGATCACAGGAAATTTTAGTCGATGAGGAAATGGAGAACCCCACTACTAATTTTTCTCAATCTCCAAAGTCAACCTGTTGTGAGGATATCTTCTTAATAGGTATGGCTGTTGCCGAGTAAACTAGGCAGCATAGGATGCCTCCTGACTCCAAACCCATGATCAATGAAACTGCTGTGGTAAACGGTTTGACCATCTGTTTATGAAGAGCTGTTTATGTGAATTGGTTGCAGCCATAGATGGTCGTTTTGTATATCCTTTTGTTTACTGATTATGTTTCAGCTTCATGATATTGGGTGGGTCATGGATTCCAGTCTTTTTTCCCCCACAGTTGGAGTATGGATAAGAGTGGACTTCTGTCATATAATTTTGATTAGAAAGGGTTGTAGCCACTGTTCTGGCGCCCCACTTTTCGATTTTCTGTTTTTTTTATTTTGGGCAGGGATAATGCATAAGCCTCTGAACTCTATAAATTCATAATTGAATATGAGCTACTTTTGGATATATCTTCATTATGTTCTTTAATGATCTATAATTTTTTTAGTTTGTAATAATTCAAGGTACAGCAATGGCATGGTTTGAGAGACATGATGTCTTTTACTCCCATGTCCACAATCCCGTGAAAACAATCGAAACAGTGCAATATCACTAGCAGATGTAACGGGGTCACTATGATTGCTTTTGTTCATCATGGTTCAAGCATTGTGCTTCATATCATCATGAGAATGCCCTCGTCTGTGAAGAATGAAGGCTACACACTGACCCTCTCTTATCTATTCTATTATACTAAACGTCTTCGCTAGCTCACTTAGAAGGACATGAAATTCTAGGGTCACCAATAATCTCTACAAGAACATAACCCACCCTGGAAATGGTGGAACCTGTGGTTGCCCCTGATGACAATCTGCCTATCATATGCCTTTGATATGAGCTTCATAGGAGATCTTCCAATTGAGAAGATCTATCGACCTGAGACGAAGAGAAAGTTCTATCTATTTTATTTAGTTATTCAGTTAAACCATTGGAGCAGAGAGTAAGAACCATTTCATAGGACATGCATGTTCTTTATTTTCCAATGGATTTCTATCTTTCATTAATTGAAATTGTTTGATGTAGTGAGTAATAGGCTCTGGTTGTTCGCTGTTCAAGAATTCTCATGGTTGTTCGCTGTTCAAGAATTCTCATCTCTGAATGACGATCAACACACACAAATATTGTTCACAACCCGAATAATTCTAGTGTTGCCGATAAGCCCGAAAGCAACAGCTAACTTCTCGCTATGGTAAGATGTTTCTTGTTCCTCTTCATCTACGCGAAGAAACAATTGCAAGCCATTTGTTGCATGACCAGCATAGCTCAATCTTGTTCTCATGTTATCCTGCGTGGAATAGATCTCTGTTGAATGAGATTGTGAGTAGTCTCCAGCTGTGAACTCATGGACAACTCCATTATCTTCTATCAGAATGCATCCCACCTTTGTCTTCAATGAATTTCATTGCATCTTTAAACTCCCAAACCCTAGCAAGGAGGTCAACAATAAACCCATAGTGCTGAACTGTGGGGCTAATTTTGTAGGAATTGCTCCTTTGATGAAACATATTTGTGGCCCTGTTTCACCAATCCACCTTGACTAGACACAGACAAGAGAGCAATGAAAGTGATTCCATCAGGTTGTATGCCTACTCTATCCGTATCTCAGTAGAGATCAATGGCATGTTTTGCATTCCCTTTCATGGAATAAGCTGTAATCATAGCAGTCCATGTCAATAATGCTCTGTTTGGATGCTAGGTTTTTTTTGTTCCCAGGATTTATGTGGGTAAAGTTTTAGTGGTCACATCAGCTTTTTCTTGCTGACATCAGCAAAATCTTCTCTTGAAAATGGTGTTCTCTCTTTCTCTCTCTACCCTCTCTCTCCACTCATCATAATATCTTTCTCTAATTAATTCTTGTCCCCTCTTTTGTCTCCTACCTTTACCCACATAAATCCCAGGTAAAAAAAAAACCCGGCATTCTTCTCAGGTATACTCAAAAATACTTTGAAAGCTCTCTCTCTCAACACATCCACACTAGGTTTACATGTCTATCAGGGCAGTGCCCAACATGTCCGCTTCTATGTCATGCTTTTCGATATCAACATGAACTCATTTGTCGTCATCAGTGGCTCAAACATGACCACAATGGCTCCAACATGACTACAGGATGATAGCACACTGATCAGGGCAAGCGTCTTTGGTGGCGGTATGTTAATCCGCATCAAAAAATAATCTTGCTCCACCCAAGTCTCCGTGGCATTCCTAACAACATCTCGATAAGAAGGTCGATCCAAACCTTCATAGGCACTATCCTATCGTTTGCATATCATTTTTTTCCGTTAAAGATGACAATTTTATTCAAAAAAGAGGCAAGGGGAGAGTCCAGAGCTCCCTGTAGATAAAAGATCGAGAGCCTGTGGATCGGGGCTGAACCATATCCTTTTTCTGATAACAGATTACAAGTGCACTTCGGGAGTAAAGATTGCCCCATAAAGAAGGATCAACTAGAAGCTCATTATTTGACAAGACAATCAGCCAACCCATTGGTGCTTCTAGGAATGAGAGAGCAATCAATTCCTCGTTTCATATACATGTCTAATCCCTAGAAAGCCACCCATTTCCATTCCACTTTTCACAAGCAGTGGATGGATCTTACCTAATTTGCAACCTGAAAGAACTGTCACAAAAAGCAACCTCTTCAGGTTCCACGTTTGCAAACTGCATGTTTCCAAACACCTCTAAACTCTCGTTGAAAAGCCCACCTTGAAGATAATCAGCCATCATGATAACATGAAACCATTAACCTATCAAAGAAATAAGGGATTTGCTAGAGACCATAACAGAAGGCATTTCACGGGCAGGCTGTTGCATGAGAGAGCGATGTAATTGGATAAGACAAAATCGGTTGAAAAGTGAGCCTATGTGGCTGCTCTCTCATGATGCAACAGCCGGTCCGCAAAATGACTTCTGCAATGGGGGTCCCCAGCAAATCCCAAGAAATAATTTGAAGAGTAACCCATTTTCATAAAAAAAGACTTTATTTGAAATAACAAACTTGTCTGTTTCAAACACAATTTTGAATAATTTCTTTAAGCACTGAACTAGACATTAAATTCTTTTGAATATCTACTACATGAAGCACTTCACCGAACTTAGTCTTTTCCTTGACTTTGCTATAGATGATAATGTTTTTACATAAAAAGTTACCTTTCAAAAAAAGAAAATGTTCACTCGCTATCTCCGACTATCTTGTAAGGGTCTGTTTGTTTTAGATTATGACAACCGATTGTGGAGTCCCCAACCGATTATTGGACTCAAATTTAGTGCAATTTTCAGTCCAATAATCGGTTGGGGACTCCACAATCGGTTGTCATAATCTAAAACAAACAGTTGTCATAATCTAAAACAAACAGGGGCCTAAGAGGATAATACACCGATGTACCTTCCGGCCCTAATGCCCAACTACCAATATTTTATATCATCGATTAGGTTCACTTCAAGCCTACAAATACTAATTTTTGAGCCATCTTTGTTTGAGGTGGTCATATTCACTCAGCATTCGGACGAGATTGCATCCTAATAAAGCATTTTCCAATTGGGAAATGATATATTTACCTCCTTTTCTTCCAGGGGCCACCTCCTTCTAATATAAAAAAGTAGCTATAAATACACTAAATTTGGGTGGCCCGAAAAGAAAGTGGGGAGATTATTTCACGTCTCTTTTCTCTTTGTTTTTGCCTACTGATATTAGCACTACCGTATTTTAATAATTGCATAAATTCATCTTGTCTCTTCCTTTTTAACCGGCTGGTGAGTGCTTTTGGGAACTCTAATAAACTTTTTTTTTTGATAAGTAAACTTTGACATGTCTTTGAGTAATAAAAGTCAAGATGAGTTAGTGTAATTATAAAAACACATGTGAGACCTTCCTGAGTGACAGATAGTAAGTTAGTAACCAAGGTTTAAAATTTCGGTTTCGGTACCGGTTTCGGACCATGGAATTTTGAAATTTTGACCGAAATTTCAAAATTTCGGTGAAAATCTGGTACATAACCCGAAACAAATATTTATTTAATATTAAATTTCGGCCAAAATTTCGGTAAAATATTAAAGGAAAAATTGTTAGAAAAATGCAAAGTTTTGGTTAAATTGTCAAGTAAGGGTACGTTCTTTTTATTTGTGAAATAGGGGCTGTCAGTGTTTTAGAAATCCCAAAGGACAAGAATACCCTCTCTATCCCTATGCACTTATTACCTTCTCACCTACCACTTTCTTCTTCCTCAAGACTTTTCTAACGTGGAAAACTTCATGGAAAGGTTTTGAAGGTTGCCATTTACAACAGAGTTTGGCAATCGTGAGGGAGAGAGAGAGAGAGTCGGACTTCCGAGTCGGGAACAAGGTTTGGTAATCATGAAGGTTGCCATTTACAACAGGGTTTGGTAATCCAATTTCTTTGCATTTTTTTATTCTAAAACATCAAAATCAAGCTTCAATTTATAGTTGCCTGCATGACACTAAGATCACAATGTATATCCTTATTATCCTTCGAATTTTTACTCAATTTGAAAATAAAAATCTTTGGAATTCTCCCTATTCTACTGGCTTCCGTCGAAAGTCCGAACAAAGCTTCGGACTTCCGAATGGAAGCCAGTATACATAACCAAAATATTGGTTACATTCGGAAGTTCGAAGGTTTGTTCGGACTTCCGAACAAACGTTCGGACTTCCGACGGAAGACAGTCAAACTTTATAGTTCGGTAATTGTCATATGTAAGTGCATCCTTTTGGTATTTTTTTGTAATTTTAATACTTTGCTTCCATTTTTTTGTAATTTTTCATTTAAAACTTAGCACTTCAGCCACAAAATCCGTAATGATTTCTATTTTTTGCAAGTAATGATTACTATTTTTTGCAATTATGCTTTTGCTAGCCACTTTTGCACCCATATTACTTTTGCCAATCTTTGCATCAAAGGATGGGCCACAAGTCGAGAAGTTGCTTCGGCAAAGGTGGCTAGCAAATTCCCATAAAAAAAGGGAAATGTTATCCACACTACTGTGTTTTGATGAGGGCACTCCTTTAATTAAAAGTACGGTATGGCCCCCATAGGATGATCCAAAGCGTCAATTAGATGGGCCACAGCCTAAATTGGTTGTGTCCCAAAAATCATTTCCATAGGTTGATCCTAACCCTCCGATCTATAGAGGGTTAGGACTAACCCTCTAACATTCTGATAAGAGGGTTAGGATAAACCTACGGAAATGCTTTTTGGGGCACAACCTATTTAGGCTGTGGCCCATCTAATGAACGGTTTGGATCATCCTATGGTGCGGACCATACCGTACTTTTAATAAAGTGAGGAATGTCCTCATCAAAATACGGTAGTGCGGATATCATTTTCCAAAAACATCTTAAAAAATACGGCAAAAATCCGGGTGACACGCGGGTCAACCCGGCCCGTACGGGTCCGGCGTGGGAACCACATTTTCTACCCCGGAACCACTAGGGAACCAAATTTTATACCTCAGAACCAATAGGGAACCACATTTTATACCCCGAAACCATTACGGAACCACATTTTATACGCCGAAAACACTAGGGAATCACATTTTCTACCCCAGAACTACTACGGAACCACATTTTATACCCCGGAACCACTACGGAACCACATTTTATACCTCGGAACCACTAGAGAACCACATTTTATACCCCGAAACCACTAGGGAACCATATTTTCTACTCCGGAACCACTAAGGAACCACATTTTATACCCCGGAACCACTAGGGAACCACATTTTATACCCCGAAACTACTAGGGAACCACATTTTCTACCCCAGAACCACTACGGAACCACATTTTATACCTTGGAACCACTAGGGAACCACATTTTATACCCCGGAACCACTAGGGAACCACATTTTATACCTCGGAACTACAGGGAACCACTAGGGAACAACATTTTATACCCCGGAACCATTAGGGAACCACATTTTATACCCCGGAACCACTAGGGAACCACATTTTATACATAGCAACCACTAGTGAACCACATTTTATACCTCGAAACAGCTAGGGAACCACATTTTATACCCCGGAACCACTAGGGAACCACATTTTATACCCCGGAGCCAGTACGGAACCAGATTTTATACCCCAGAACCACTACAGAACCACATTTTATACTTCAAAACCACTAGGGAACTAGATTTTCTACCCCGAAACCACTACATAACCACATTTTATACCTCGAAACCACTAGGGAATAAGATTTTCTACCCCGGAATCACTACAGAACTACATTTTATACCCCGGAACTACTACGGAACCACATTTTCTACCACAGAACCACTAGTGAACCCCATTTTAAACCTCGGAACCACTAGGGAACCACAATTTCTACCCCGGAACCACTTGGGAACCACTTTTTATACTAGGGAACCACTAGGGAACCACATTTTATACCTCGGAACCATTAGGGAACCACATTTTATACCCTGGAACCACTATGGAAGCACCATTTATACCTCGGAACCACTAGGGAGCCCCATTTACACCCCAGAACCACCAGGGAATCACATTTTATACCTCGGAACCACTAGGGAACCACATTTTATTCCCCGGAACCGCTAGGGAACCACATTTTATAATCCGAAACCACTACGGAACCACATTTTATACCTCAGAACCACTACGGAACCACATTTTATACCCCGGAACCACTACGGAACTACCACAGAACCACTAGGGAACCACATTTTATACCTTGGAACCACTAGGGAACCACAATTTCTACCCTCGAACCACTTGGGAACCACATTTTATACTAGGGAACCACATTTTATACCTCGGAACCACTAGGGAACCACATTTTATACCCTGGAACCACTATGGAAGCACCATTTATACCTCGGAACCACTAGGGAACCCCATTTACCCCCCGGAACCACCAGGGAATCACATTTTATACCTCGGAACCATTAGGGAACCACATTTTATTCCCCGGAACCACTAGGGAACCACATTTTATACCCGAGAACCACTACGGAACCACATTTTATACCATGAAACCACTACGGAACCACATTTTCTACCACAGAACAACTAGGGAACCACATTTTATACCTCGGAACCACTAGAGAACCACAATTTCTACCCCGAAACCACATTTTATACTAGGGAACCACTAGGGAACCACATTTTATACCTCGGAACCACTAGGGAACCACATTTTATATCCTAGAACCACTATGGAACCACCATTTACACCTTGGAACCTCTAGGGAACCCCATTTACACCCCGGAACCACTAGGGAATCACATTTTACACCCTGGAACCACTAGGGAATCACATTTTACACCCCCGAACCACTAGGGAATCACATTTTACACCCCCGAACCCCTAGGGAATCACATTTTATTTCCCGGAACCACTAGGGAACCACATTTTATACCCCGGAACCTCTAGAGAACCACATTTTATACCCCAAAACCACTATGGAACCACATTTTCTACCACGGAACCATTAGGGAAGAGAGCTAAAAAGGTGATAGGGTAGGTGAAAATGCATAGGGAAGCGAGCTAAAAAGGTGAAGGGAAAAGAGAAGGGAGGGTATTCTTGTCCTTTGGAATTTCTAAAAGCACTGACAGCCCTTATTTCACAAATAAAAAGAACGTACCCTTACTTGACAATTTAACCAAAACTTTGCATTTTTCTAACAATTTTTCCAATATTAAATTAATATAAAAACAGTTTTTTTGGGTCAAATTTAGGAAAAACCGAAATTTCAACCGAAATTCTGAAATTTCGGCCGAAACAAATGACCGTTTCGGTTTTGGTCCATCTCGGTGTCGATCTCCACCGAAATCCGAAATTTCGGGGGTCGGTCGAAATTTAAAACCATGTTTATATAGTAACTTAGTAACCGCGTTATTTGACTTAATTCTTTCTATCTGCCGGTTTTCCCAAAAAAGTAAGGTAAACGTTGCCGATTAAAAATAAGACGATGATATTTTTACCCCCCTTGAAGTATGCATTCGCCCCCTTTTTAACGTTTGACGTCAAAAAGCGTTAAAGTTGCACACTGCTCCGTGCTCACGTTATAATAGGGGGGCGAATGCGAACTGCAGGGGGGCGGGGGGTTTTATAATATCATCCCGGCAAAAAACGATCAAATGTCACACATCAAAATTAGGGTTCTCAGAAACGAGAGCTAGGGTTTCAAATTCCGGATTTCTTTCTTCCTCCAGATTCTCCTGCAGAGAAATGGAAGACAATGAAGACGATGCTAGGTATCCCTCTAACCCTAACCCTCTAAATTTTCATCATACCTTCCCTTCTTCTCACCGTCCAAAACTCCCCGTCCGAAATCCCTCTTTTGCCCCTCCAATCAGCAATAATTTCGACTATGAAGATGAAGAAGAAGAATACGAAGAAGAAGAAGAAGAAGAGGAAGAACAAGAACAAGAACTAGACGAGGAAGAAGAAGAAGAAGAAGAAGAAGAAGAAGAAGAAGAAGAAAATGGTATAGAGCGAGTCGTTGATGAAGAAGAAGAAGAGGAAGATGAGGATGGGGACGATTATTGGAGAATTCAGCCTGGACCTCGAGGTAAGAAGCAGAGATTAGATAAATTCGCTTTAGGGTTTGAATTCGCTCCTCGTGTTAAGGCATCAATACCACAGACTATTGCAACCACTACTCCTGCTCCAAAACCTTCATTTGGTGGCCGGAATTCCCCGGCCGATTGGTCGGAGCAGGGGACTTTCGCCCTCCTCGATGCCTGGGGGGAACGATTCCTTCAACTCGGTAGAAAGAGTCTTCGATCAGAGGAATGGATCGAAGTCGCTAAGAAGGTCTCACAGGCGTCGAAAACTCTAAGGACTGAGACTCAGTGTCGCAATCGATTGGATACATTGAAGAAGAAATATAAGGCAGAGAAGTTGAAGATGTTGGAAAGTGGGAATTCTAATAGTAAATGGGTTTATTTTAGGAAGATGGATATGTTGATGGGATCATCATCATCATCATCATCATCGCCTCCTCGGCAAACTGGGCTTTCGTGTGGGTTGGATTCGGGGGAGTATGTGTTTATGAACCCTAGGGTTTATCTTAATTTGTCGAATGGAATGGATGAGTTGAGGGATAGTCCTGATAATTCTGAAATTTCGGAGGATGGAGAGGATGGGTCAGATGATGATCTACCACCTAAGAGGAAGAGACTTTCGAAGGATGATGATGGGGGGTCGTCGGTTAGATTGCTCGCGGATTCGATTCAGAAGTTTGGGGAGATTTATGAGAAGATTGAGAATAGTAAGAGGGAGCAGATGTTGGAATTGGAAAAGATGAGGGTGGATTTCCATAGGGATTTGGAGCTTCAGAAGAGGCAGATTCTGGAGCGGGCACAAGTGGAGATTGCGAAAATTAGGCAGGGGAATGATGAGGAGATCGATGTTTCAATCGAGGATACCAGCGGATGATGTACGCTTTCTTTTATTGATTCATTTATGACAATCTTGGCATGAACTTACTTTATAATATTATTGCTTCTATCTTTTGTTTTTGCATTCTTGGTTTCTATGTGTTAAAGTATATGTTAACTTACCAACTTCTCCAAAAGCTTAAGCTATTGGAGAAAGGCATTATTTATCTTTTTATACTTTAACACTCCCCAGCACGTGTGGCCCACTTGGCAAACACGTGGCACATGTGGTCCCACTTTGGGCCGACCATCGCATGTGGAATTTTGCTATCCGGGAGGTTTGAACTTGAGACCTTTGGCTCTGATACCATGTTAACTTACCAACTTCTCCAAAAGCTTAAGCTATTGGAGAAAGGCATTATTTATCTTTTTATACTTTAACAGTATAAAAGATAAATAACGCCTTTCTCCAACAGCTTAAGCTTTTGGAGAAGTTGGTTAGTTAACATGGTATCAAAGCCCTAGGGGGTTTTTGTGCCCTAGGGTCCATTGGAGAAGCCCCCCTTCTCCTTCTTCTCTTTCTTTTCTCCATTCTCTCCCCACCCCACCTCCCTCGCCCATCTTCCTCCCTCGCCCCTCCCCCCACCTCCTCCCTCCCCCCACCTCCTCCCTCGCTCCCACCCAACCCTCTCTCTCTCTCTCTCTCTCTCTCTCTCTCTCACACACACACACACCCTTCCTTCTTATCCCTCATACACACTTAAACCCTTAACCCCCCTTCCTAAGTTTCTAACCCTCTTTCTCCATATGGTCTAAATTTCTTTCCCTTTTCTTTTCTTCTTTGTTTGCGACTCCGACCTTTCATCTTCTCCATTTATGCCCTAGAGGCCATATTATGTCTTCGTTTTCTCCTCTCACTCGTAGGAGTCGCGTCACATTATCTTGCCACACATAGTGGTCTCTTTACGCCCTAGAGGCATTCTCCTTTCCATTCTCTCTTGCCTTGCCGTCGTGTGTTTTGTCTATTTCACCTTCGCTCCTTCTATGGACCCCCTACTATAGAAAATCCCTCTCTCGGACAATCCCTCTCCTCTTCATCGGGTGATGCCTCCTTCCTCCCGATGACCACAATCAAACTTGATGGTTCTAATTACATGAATTGGAAAGTGGCGGTGGAGGTTTATCTCATTGCCAAAAGGAAGGTCTACACCATACGTCGTGACCCTCCTGTGGCTTCGGATCCCACCTCTGAGCAGTGGGAGACAGATGATGCTCATATCCGTAGTTTACTCTGGCAGAGTATGATCCCACATATTTTAGGGACTATGATGCAGCTTCCGACTGCAAAGATGATTTGGGATCATACTGCAGTTATGTTTTCCGGCGTGGGTAACCTCTCCCGTATTTGTGCCACCTATTCTGAGTGGAGGCATCTTCGGCGTGGCGACACCCCTCTTTCTACATACTATGGCCAGTTCGTCTCTCACTGTCAGCAGCTCGATGTTTTCATGCCCTTGACGACAGACTTGGCCGAAGCCGCACGGCAGCGGGATCAGCTCCGAGTTGTTCAGTTTCTTGAGACCTTGGGCCCCGAGTTTGTCTTTTCGCCAGCAGATTTATGGTTCTGGTACTATGCCTTCCCTCGACAGTGTCTCGGTGCAACCTCTTTTACTCCTGTTGTTTTTTATGGTCCTGCTACAGCGGCATATGCCGCAGGAGATCGGTCTACCCGTGGTGGTGGGACGTTTGGCCGAGGCCGTGGCCGTTCTTGTCCATATTGTACACATTGCCGACGCGAGGGCCACCGTGAGGAGACCTGTTATGTGCTCCATCCTGAGCGTCGGCCGCGATCTATAGCTCATCCTCGTCGGCCGAGATCTACATCTCATCCTCATCGGCCGAGATCTACAGCTCATCCTCCTCCGCCCGCGCCGTTGCAACCGGAGATCCCACCTTCCACATCTCAGGTACCCATTTCCCCTACTTCAGATTCTCCCATTGCTTCTCGTACTCGTTCTCACAATAATGCTCATCCTATTTCCTCTGTTGTTTCATACGATTCTCTCACCCCTATGTTTCAGAGTTTTTTCCCCTCTTTGTCCTCTGTTTCTTTGCCACAGTCTTTCCTAGCCGCTCTTGATCATCCGGGATGGCGTGCGGCCATGGATCTTGAGATCAGGCCCTCCAGGCCAATCAGACATGGGGGTTAGTTCCTCTTCTTCCTGGGGCTCGTCCAGTTGGTTGCCGCTGGGTTTATGCCGTCAAACACTTACCTGACAGTACTATTGAGCGCCTTAAGGCGCGGTTGGTGGCCAAATGATATACTCAGACCTTTGGTGTTGATTATTTAGAGACTTTATCGCCGATCGCTAAGATTCCGTCGGTTCGCGTACTTCTCTCTCTTGCCGTTACACATGACTGGCCTCTGCATCAGTTAGATGTCAAGAATGCCTTCTTACATGATGAGCTTACTGAGGAGGTGTATATGGAGCAACCTCCTAGGTATGTTGCTCAGGGGGAGATGTCTTCCTCAGTATGTCAGTTGCGGAGGTCTATATATGGCCTCAAACAGTCCCCTAGAGCCTGGTTTGGACGATTCAGTGATGCTATCATGCGATATGGCATGAAACAATGTGCAGTTGATTACTCCGTCTTCAGTTCTCATTCTACTGCTGGTTGTGTGCTATTGATAGTATATGTCGACGACATCATCATTACAGGCAGTGATTCAGAGGGGATACACAGGCTGAAAACCTTCTTGCAGAAAGAGTTTTCAACCAAAGATTTGGGTCGTCTCAGATACTTTCTTGGCATTGAGGTTGCATATTCTACTAGAGGTCTCTCCCTCTCACAGAGGAAATATGTTCTAGATCTTCTTGAGGAGACAGGTCACCTTGGAGTGAAACCTGCGTCTGCTCCCATTGACCCAAATGGGAAACTCCTTCCAGAAGAAGGAGATTTATTAGATGACCCTGGCAGATACATGAGGCTGGTGGGTAAGCTCATATATCTTATAGTCACTCGTCCAGATATATCTTTTGCTGTTGGTGCAGTCAACCAACATATGAACTCACCCTGTACTTCTCACTGGGTAGCAGTGATTCAGATTCTTCGCTACTTGAAAGGAGCGCCAGGGAAAGGCCTCCTATTCAAGAAGCATGGTCATACCAGAGTAGAAGGCTTCTATGATGCGGACTGGGCAGGATCTCCAGTAGATAGAAGATCCACCATTGGATATTGCACCTTTGTTGGCGGCAATCTAGTGTCGTGAAAAAGTAAGAAGCAGGACATAGTCTCCAAGTCGAGTGCCGAATCAGAGTATCGTGCTATGTCTCATACCAGTGGAGAGCTTATTTGGTTACGTTCTCTACTTTCAGAGATTGGTTTCTCTTCATCTGCTCTAGCTCAGCTTTATTGTGACAATAAAGCTTCTATTCATATAGCTACCAATCCGGTCTTTCATGAGAGAACAAGCATATAGAGGTTGATTGCCACTTCATTCGCCAGAGGATACAAAGAGGCGAGATTCATGTTTCTTTCACGAGATTAGCTGATCAGTTAGCTGATGTATTCACAAAGCCCTTAAGCTATACAAAATTAAGTGACATATGTAACAAGCTTGGAATGTACAATATATACATTCTAGCTTGAGGGGGAGTGTTAGAAGGTATTAGAAGATATATTACATAGTGTACATAGCCCAAGGTCATAGTGGTCATTTGTATGTTCTCTTTCTATATATATCAAAGTAAAGTGAAGTGGGCTTCACTTCTTCTTTTTCTCTTCTTCTCATTCTCTAACAGGATCATTGCTTCCTTTGTCTTATCTGATCTTATTTCAAATTAGAAAATTGGATGTCAGATTTTGGAGAGATTGTTGAGTGGCTATGACCTCTTTGTAGGGTTCTATGACTTTCCTGACCATTCAAAATTTGAAAAAAAATGAATGATCATGAGAAATGTGCAGGACTGCTGGTTTTGTTTTATCCTTTTATTTTAGTGACGACCCGTTTACTACTGATAGGCATAGCTTGGAAGGTTGTGTTGGGAAAAATGAATATAGGTGAGACACCCATATCATATGGACTTATGATGTCTTTTCACAGTTTTTTATTGTTCTTTCCGTAAGTGTCTTTCTTATGTGGAGGTTTGTGTCTCCTGAAATTGATCTGTTACCATTTGTTACCCTGCTTCCACCCCAATAGCTATATGACATTCATCTGACTTGCATGTCAAGAGAATATTTTTCCCAAGGCATGCATTAGCAATTGAGTCTTCCTTGCCGATGATCTCTTTATTCCTTGTGGTCTAGAGAGCAACTGTGCTTGATTTTCTGTTGTGGGACTCTTTGTAGTGCAATGGCTCATCCTTTATGGGACTAATCTCTACGACACTGTGTTACTAGGTTGTACTATGCTTTGGGAATCTATCTTCTGGGCAACTTCTATATGATGGAATTAACATTTGTGACTAGTAGATTTCCCCTTCTGAGAAGCTTAAATTTAATAGTAAGAAATGGGGAATAAGGGTCCTTTAGGTGCTGGCGGTCTCTCCTCAGACTTTGTAGCTTCTCTTTCAATCTACAAGCTACAAAGTCTGAGGAGAGACATAACTTCATGCCTAAGAGATTCTGTTTTTACGACTGTGCCTTTTTTCTTTTGTTGGCTCTACAAAAGGTAAGAACTCCCAATCATGAAACACACTCGAAAGTGCTTGTTCCTCAGTTATTGGCATTGAAATTGAGTTCGAAGGCCTTCTGAAGTGAATGATGATGGAAGTTGTGCAAATTTGGACACTGTGTAAAGCAAAGCTCTAGAATAAAAAATTCGATTGTTAAAGCCACCAAAAGGTGGAAGGACTGCAAAGCTTTGGGATGCATGGTTAGGGGTGCAAATTGTCACATACTTGATCTTTCCAAGCCCACCCGTGCAACACTTTAGGCACTCGTCATCCCTTAGAGTGACTAAGTCAGCATTCTTAGCTAGCAATACTGTCAAGACTAGTGAGCTAGAGAAGAGAAGGATGTAGACACAAAACACACTCAAGGGAAGAAGACACTTTGTATTGCTGTCAAAGTTATGCAACTTGCTTGATTGAGTACAAATGATGGCTTCATCTCTTTATATAGGTAGTGATCTAAGTAATGCGGGGTCATGCTTATAACAAGTGTCATACAACCAATGAGTCTATAGAAAAATCTCTCTAAAAGTATCTTTCACCCCATATAGTAGAAATGTCGAATTCTCTTAGGAAGTATCTAGAGTATTTACACGCCCCACCTTCTAGAGTCTTCACTCTTCTAGAAGGTTCTAGAATTACCTACATAAATCTAGCGATGTCTAGAACATTGTAGAAATCACTAGATATATGTATAACATTCCAGAATTTTCTATATGATTCCAAAGATGTCTAGAAGCTTCTAGAATTTCCTACATGATTCTGGAGATCTCTACATGGTTTTAGAATATTTCAAGGAGCTTTTACAAAATTCTTGACTTCTAGAAGGTTATCCACTCCTCCAGGCTTGTCTTGAATTATAACAGGATATGTAGTGAGCCAAATTGTTACCCCGTGACAATCCTCCCCCATCTAATTTGGTGACGCGCTTGTTGTGTGTCTCGATTGTGTCCTTGAACTGTCATAGTGTCTCCTTAGGTTCCAGCTTGTCTCGCTGTTTCGTAAGTTCTTCCACTTCACCGTATGATGTCACTATGACTGTAGAGGCTCTCTTAGACTCACCTCGATTCTCACGGGGTGACAATTTGGTTCACTACATATCCTGCTTTAGACCTATGGGAAGCTTAAGACAAGCTTGGGGAAGTGGAGAACCTTCCAGTAGTCTACAGTTTTGTAGAAGATTCTAGAACCTTATAAAGATCTTAAGAATCATGTAGGAGATTCTAGAAGCTTCTAGATATCTTTGGAATTATATAGAGAATTTTAGAATGTTCTAGACATCTCTAGTGAATTCTATAATGTTTTAGACATTTCTAGATTTATGTAGGGAATTCTAGAGCCTTATAGAAGAGTGTAGAAGACTGTAGAAGGTGGGGCATGTAAATATTCTAGTGACTGCCTATGAAGGTTAGATATTTCTAGAGAGTTTCGCTAGAGGAGGTAGAAGATACTTTTGGAGAGAGTTTTTTTCTAAAGACTCATTGGTTGTATGGTACTTGTAATAAGCATGGCTACATATTGCTTAGGCCATTGCCTTATAAAGAGGTGAAGCTCTCATTTGTACTCAATCAAGCAAGTTTTATAGCTTTGAATCCAAGCATGAAGTTGATATTGTATGCCTCTTGTCACAAGTTGACAATTGGCCTCACTTGATTTCTTTTTACATGCACCGAGGATGCTTAAGACAAGCTTGGAAGAGTGAAGCCTTGACTTGTGTAGTAGAATCTTAAGAGAGCTGAAATTATAGATAATTGTAGGAGTTTCTAGAGTACTCTAGATGATTCTTTCTTGGGACAAGAGTAGAGAGAATTATAGTGATTCTAGAAGTTTCTAGGTTGGTCCTGGAGTGTTGGATGATTGCCAAGTGGCACGAGCCTCCATAATGGTGTAAAGTAGGGATCCTATAAATAGGTGAGACCTCATTTGCAAATCAGATTTGTAACCATCGATTACTAGATTTGGTGGGATGAGTCTAGACGCCCAGGTACTGATCTTATTCTATTTGCTTTCAGGAGAACAAGAACATCATTTCCTAAATTCTCGTGCCTTTTGGCCAAATTGGAGCCTGTGCTAGATTCATCCATTTTGCAGCTGGTTTCCTCCTTAAGCTGGAATACTGATCGGAGCCTTTTTTATGTAAGGTGAGTGATATCCCCCTTTTCTAATTAAGTAGCGAGCCCAACTAATGGTAGATACCAACCAATACCCATTCTTTATGTTTCATCTTTCTTTTCGTTTTTGTTTGATCGTCGGTAGAAATGGGTAAAAGTGTCTATTCCGAGGAAGAAGGTTCTGTACCCATGCAGTCAGCGCCGGCCACACCGGGGAATGTCACTAATTTGAAGGAAAAGGAGGGCTTTGAACCATTGTGGTTCAGTTCCTCAGAATTCCAATCTAAGTCTATTCGCCCCGATGCATGCAAGCCGATCGGCCTTACTCATGGCAGAGTGGCAAACATACTGAAAAGTCACGGGCCAACGCTCGATACAATCCAATACCTCTTTGATGGCATCGACAATTCTCCACGGATAACTAGCCGCCACGCCCCCCCATCATTGATTGAGCGCCTTCCACGGCCAAATTGTCAAGGTCCTTGTAATCATCCAGATGGATTCCAAGGCACCCTGCCATTGATTCGGTCGAAGGACTCTTTGACTATGATCTCCCACTTCTTCAGTGCTATAAACTAATCTTGGAACATGTCTTTCAAGGGCACTTCACCATACCAGGCATCTGAATAGAACTGGACTCTTGTCTCTTTTTGCAAACCCTGTATCAAGTTCCTCTGATAAAATGGAACTTAATTTTCAGAATGTCTCTCCAAGCCATAGCATTCATAATGTCTCTGTAAACCATAACACCCAAATTCCTGTAACCATCTAAAAAATTCCAACCACCAAAGCTAGCCCCATACTTCTCAATCACACCACCTCCAGAGAGGAGATCTATCCTCCCTCCTCCCTGAATCACCTCAAACATTTGCCCAATAATGTTTTATTCATAGCTTTGACGTTTCTAATGCCTAGGCCCTACACATCTTTGGTCGCGAGAGCTCCTTCTAACGAGATGTAATCTCCACCTATCCATCGAATCAGCCTCAAAGAAATTTCACAGAAGGTGGTCAATGCGCTTGAGGACCCAAATTGGGCATTTGAACAAGGACATGTAGCATGCTTATGGGGAGGTTAGGTAGGGGCAAGATTTATCACAGTGGCCTTGCCTCCCAAAGAGAGAAGGTTCATCTTCCGCGAAGGACTACTATCCACTTTTTCAATAATTGAAGCCCAAAGCTCTCTTTTAGGCCTCCCACCATATAGGGGTAGACCCAGACATCTGATGGGGAACTACCCCACTTTCACCTAACAAAACGGGAGCCCTTTCGTTAATGAGATGAGTTCCCATCATAACTGATTTACTAAAATTGGTTCCCTAACATGCCAACATCTCATAACATGGGATGATGACTTTCAAATTCTTGATTTTTATTTCGTCCATGTTACCAAAGACTAGCGCATCATGTGTATACTAAATGTGGGTAATCTCCACCCCATCCTAGTCTAAAGCCCTTGATCAGTCCGCATCTCCCAACTTTCTCAAAATACTTTTTAAAGGTACATCCATCGGGGTGAAAAGAAATGGAGACAACAAATCTCCTTACGGAGATCACAAGAAGATATGAAGAAATCATATGGCAAACTGGCAGATGAAACACATGTGAACATCCATGACCGCCACCTTATGCCAAAGCCCATCCAGCTCATCAGATAGTCCAAACATCCGTATTCTTCTGTTGTATGATTTCTCCATATCAATTTTGCACACAACTCCTTTCATCTGATTACAGTTGTAATAATCCAATCTCAGCGTTCAATGTTTTGCTGAGGATCTTTCTGCCCTAAGTGAAGGCACTCTCTTACCATTCAAATAAAAAAGAAGAAAGAAAAGTGAAGACTCTCTCTTTGTGAAACGAATTTGTTTGACTTTCTTCACCCGATCGGTCAGGACCTTAACCAGCACTTTGTACACAAACTCTACCACGCTAATAGGATGGAAATCAGAAGGTGATTATCTCCTCCTTATTCTAACTTTTGACGGGATTTGAAAAGTAACCAATGTCCATCCAGAGTTGAATGGGTGTTCAGAAGCAACATAGCCTTTTTTGGTTAGTTTTTTTTTTTTTTTTTTGAAAGAGGACGTTTATTACCAAAAGGAAAAGTTACAAAGACAGGGGACAAGATGTCCCCACGTGGTGTAACACCCAGCCCAAAGGCTACATCTTAACAAGAAATTAAAAAGAAAAAATTGATCTAACCAAGGGCGGTACCAATCCCTTCGCCTTCAGTCGAACAAGTGACTGACATTGACTCCAAAAGAACAGCAGCCTTTGCAAGATTGTCCACCATTTCATTAGCCGATCGCTTACGGTGTTCAATCGTAGGGCCAAGCGAACGAACAGTATCTTTGATTTCAGCAATATAGTTCTGAAGTCTCCATGGTCCTTTTGCTTTGCTCTCAGCCCACACAATTGTGTTGGATGAATCGTCTTCAATGATTAGGGTATGATGATAATTTGAGGCATACCATTTGATTCCAAATAATAATGCTCTGACTTCTGTTTCGTTTGCGTCACAGACACCTGCTGGCCCTGAGTATTGCATCCATATCATGTCGCTAATGCCGTAATTGATTCCCCGCTTCTCCTTGACCCAGCTGATAATCTCAATCTTAGTTTCCACATCTCCCTCCCGGAATCCCCGAACATTCCACCCGTCCAATGAAGTATATCGTCTGTTTTAGCCTTTTAGGGAACACCCATGCCACACCGAAAGTCCTTATTATATCCATCCATAACTGATATGAGAATGGGCAGTGAAGGAAGAGATGATCCAGCGATTTCTCAGTTTGATTGCATAGAACACATCTAGATCGATTATACAGAATCAAGGTCGAGAACTATTGGAGGGGTTAATGTTGTGTACTAGAAATCTGGTGAGGAACTTGGATGGTAGGCTATTGGTGGAAGGTGCCTCCCTAAATTTCATTTCATCAACATTGAAAAGGAGGTTAAATCCTTGTCGGTTGATGAACTCTAATAATTGGTGCAGTGCTGTCCTTGGTGCTGGGGTAAGTGCTTCTTATTGTCAGATTTTCTGGTGGCAAACAAGGTAGTGGATGGCTTCAGGTTCATCAAAATTGTTGTTTTGTATTGGGCGAGCTCTGGCCTTTGTGTAATAGCTCTTGTCTTCTATGCCAATGTTCCTTTCAAGATCTTCATTTATTGATTTTTCAGTTTTTGTTTAATGATACCGTTCTAAGAATAATTCTTGATAGGCATAATATTTAGGCTGTATTGTTCTTCCGTTCAGTTCTACAAGGTATAATTCTTGATACGTATAATGTTTAGGTTGTATTGTTCTTCCATTCAGTTCTAAAAGGTGACGTCCTGTTAAGACTTAAGAGGACCATTGCATCTCTTATGGCTGAGGGATCGTCCCACTATTCAGTTGGTGAGAATGGTGAAAACATAATTTTTAAGTCAGTTGTGGTGGTGCAGTGCATTCTATCATGGTGTTCACCCAGCTGCCATTGCTTTTTTGTTTTCAGCTTCATGCTTGGATCCATTTTGAAAGTGTAGGGGCCAAGTTTCCCTATGGAGTTATACAATGTGCATTATTGCTTGACTGGCATGAAATTGAAAGTTTCCATTGCCCTTGGATATAGCCAATCTGTTATATTAGTTGGAAATAATGAGTGTTCTGAACTCAATTGTGAACATGCACTATTTTAACTTGATGAGACAATAAACTTTTCTGGAAGCATTGGATGCATAGTATGTTTTTGTTGATTGTTCAATTGTTCAAACTTTTTTGCTTGATTCACGTTTTGTTCCCTTGTTTGTAGATTGAAATGATTATGTGAATTCATGGAGCAGTATAAATTCAGATGGGAAGATTTTCAAACTCCTGATATATTGGTGATGTTCTATAGACTCAACTCGAGTTTCATCATATTAGTAGTCCGACAACATTCGCTGGATTTATCTGCTCATTATTAGTCATTGTACATTTCACTGCCTTAAAAATTGTGCATTGAAGGACGTCGCTGTTGAAACCACCGCACATTTGCCAGACTCGGCAAAATTGGGTTAGGTTTCCTCAGGGAATGACAAGGGGTACCATGGCAGTAAGCAGCAAAGGGTAGCACCATTGCAGATGCTTTTACCAGTTCAGTTTTTAATGTAATCAGCACTTAATAATCCTTGTAAAATTACACCTTGAATGCAAATGTTTAAATTCATTCATTTACCTATATGCCTCTCTGTTTCCGTGCTTATTTTCTGCTCCTCCTTGGTCTATGTACTTAGATCATCATCTGCTCGTGCCTTTTCGGCGTAAAAGTTGCATTATGGAAGTTCAGCTGGGGTGATTGTTTTGCTGTTGCAGGCCTGGTATTGGCTTATGTAGCCTACATCACCTTTCTTTCCATGGTTATGCAATTGCAATTTTGGATGTGAGCCCTACTATATGGTAAGACTTGCATTCTCACCAAAGCATTTTGGACCTAAATAGCCCTAAACATAATAATCAGTCGAAACTTTCTCATCACCCTCCTATATGGTAAGACTTGCATTCTTGGGACAGCACCCTCTAGTGTAAAAGAGTAATCATAAATACAGTAGTAGGGTTGTTCCAAGCATGGTTTTAAATTTTGGCCGAAATCCGAAATTTCAGATTTCGGTCAAGTTCGAAACCGAAATGTATCGAAACCAAAATTCTCAAAATTTACCAAAAATTTTGGAAAAATTCCCTTTTTTTTATTTCTTTACTGAATTTTGGCCGGAATTTCGAAATTTTGGGACTTTCTACTGAATTTCAACCGAAATTTCAGTTTTGGCAAGGACCGAAATCGAAATTTAAAACAATGGTTCCAGGTAAAAAAAAAAAAAGGGGGTGAATATGTCAGTTCCCTAAGAAATATTCATGAGGTGAAAACAAATGCAGCGTCTGGCTGAACTGTTCCAATCTTACGTACACCCTGTTTGAATTGCAGGAAAATCAGTTCTTATGGAAAAAAAAAATTAATTTCTTTTCCATGATTAGAGAGAAATTAGGTGGTTATGGCTTATTTAGAGGGATAGTATTATAAGCTGGACGTCACACTAAACAAAACTTGAGCTGATATAGTTCAAGCTGCCCTTTTCATTTTGTGTAATCAAACAATGGAAAACCAAGAAATTTTGGAAAAAGTTTTTCTTTTCCAGACTCCAGAAAATTCCTGCAATCACAACAAACATTTACTAAAGTTATAAATAACACCGCTAAAATATGTACATGAGGACCGCATAGCGCAGTGGATTAGCGCGTTTGACTTCGGATCAAAAGGTCGTGGGTTCGACTCCCACTGTGGTCGTGAGAAAAAAATATATTGCAAAGCTTTTTTTTCCTTTTTTGGAATGTTGAATGTTCGTTTCTGTGAAAATGAAAAAGAAGTATTGTTCCATCTCTGTTACGATTAAGTGTACCACCCAAAAATAAGCCCATTCACTATATTTTGAAGACTCAGATTGAAAAATGTGTTTCCCGTAAGACTAATCACAACAAAGTAATTGGGCTGATTTCGAGGATTGTTAGAAACAGGCATTGTAATCGATCCTATTTCGATTCTAGACTGATTCCGGTGTTTGGTAAAAAAAAACTGAACGTAATCAGGAGGGCGGAAATGACATGGGGCTGCATTAAAGGTGAGAAAAATGTAGAGGTGCAACTCGGTCGATTTTTGGTAATTAGGTTGAGCTTTTACCATAAAACCGGGTCGTGTTCAATATCACTCCAATTCATTTTTTACCAAATGCTTAGCCAAACCGGACCCAAATTACATCCCTAGAATCGGTGGCGGAGCCAGGATTTATGCATAAGGGAGGCAAGCTTATACAGGCCTTCAAATTTTAAAGGGGCTGGCCCCAATTGAGTTGGATCTATTAAGGATTTGGCCCAACTCAATAGGGGAAACTTCCCCCCTTATGCTACATGTACCCCAATTGAGTTGGGCCTATTAAGGATTTGGCCCAACTCAACAGGGCAACTGCCCCCCTTATGCTACACGTACCTCCGCCCCTGCCTAGAATAATGTCATAATTAATCAGTTTCCTACCCTAAGAAGTGGTATTTTGATTCCACTCCAACCATAATGATTTTTTTTGAATAATCAACTCAACTCAACTCAAGAAAGCCTTTTTCCCAAACTAGTTGGGGAATGAAATTTTTTGAATAAATTTTATTTTTTCTATTCAGTTACCATGGAAATCGACAATTATAATTCCTCATTCCAGTAATCCAAATGCCGACGGAGGTGAAGCAACCTCTTTAATGAATACTAATTTTTCCAGTGGACAGAAATATAAGTTAGGGTGACTTGTTCCACGATCCTAGCCATTTATCTATTAGATCGTACTATGGAAAATTCAATTCGGGGTACAACTTGGGTCGGGTTCAGGTTGAGCTTTTGCTAAAAAAAAAATGAATTGGAATCAACCCGAACCCAACCCGATTTTAAGGTCAAAGCTCAACCCATATTCGGAAAAAATCGACCCGAGTTGCACCCCTAAATTCAACCCTATTTGCAGCTTCTGGGTGCGGTTGGAAGATAAAAAAAAGCAACGGTCTATATTGATGCTCAGAAGCTCTATAAATTAAAGGCTCAGAACTGTCTGAGGAAGAAAAATTCTGGTGAATGGCACATCCATAGCAAAGCCTATCAAATAGATATCTTAGACCATTGAACAAGTAGGCCTCACTCGTACTTATATTTTTCCTCTCACATACATAGCATAACAGCCTTTTTTAATAGATGGTAAGGAATATCCAAAGTATCACATTGTAGCACTCATTACAAAAGAAAAAAACGAAGGGAGAATACGTTTTCAATGAAAAGGAGAAAGCAACTGAGTTCCCATCAATGTCACAAATGTTCTTGCGATGAATGGAAACCGTTTGGTTCAAAAAAGAAAAGAATTTTGTGAAGAAGAAAAGCAAAACCAACGGTCAGCTTTTCCTCCACTCTCCTACCAAATAATTATTCCACATGCATACAACCTTCTGCATCTTTTCTTTTCGCCCACTGGTCGCCGCTTATCTATTGATTCTATTACATATGTGTGTTTCTTTAAGGCCATGTTTGGCAACCATCAAATATTATTCCATGGAATATTCGTGGAACAAACTGTATTGGGGCTGAGAAGGAGTTAGTGAGAGAGATTTGAGTAGGCATGAGCATGGTTTTAAATTTGGGCCGAAATCCAAAATCTCGGATTTTGGTTGAAACCGAAATTTCGGATTTACCAAATTTCAGCCAAAATTTCGGGAAATTTCGGTCTAAATTTCGGGTTATAATAAAATATTATTTTTATTTTTTCGATTGCTGGATTTTGGCCGAAATTGGGACCGAAACTGAAATTTAAAACCATGGGCAGGAGTAGATATAGCATAAAAAAATCCCTAAAAAAATTAGTAAAAAGAAAATATTTATTTAGAATTGGTTTTTTTGTTTTCTTGGTTTTTAGGAAACCTTTTCATGCGGCTCTCCTCATTCACACCCTCTCAAGTCTCGCCAACTGTCGCCGCCGTTGGCCCACAAATATTCCATGGAATATTTTTTCATGGTGGCCATACATGGCCTAATTAAATATGTACCACTAACCAAAAATAATTAGGAATGATCCGTGGTAGAATCTTTCGCACAGAATAGAAACCATCATGACCGTACCATGTGTTTTGCTGGGTTATTTCGTGCCAAAAAATATTGTACTGGTCAAAATGTTCCTAACCTTTCAATCTCAATCAATAGCACAAAGTTATAGTGCAATCAATAGAAATCCATTGGTGCAAATCATGAAGCTATCCTATGGATTGAACGGTGTGGAACAACTAATTACTCCATCTGTTGGAGTTGGTGTTGTTTAATCATTTTATACTTCAACACTTGATGATGTAATTATAGCAACATTATTGGTTTAACCCTACCTTAAGATTGATTATCACCACACCACCGTTGGTTTGTAATTGGGTTGCTTGCGACCTATTTTTAAGATATAACATCACTTATTACGAGTCTTTGACGGTGAGCTCTAGAGTGGTTGAAAAACAGGAAAAAATAAAGTACTTTACATAGAGTTTCAACAGTTCTCCGTTTTTCAGCAACTTTCTGTCTCCTCACTCGTTCCATCTACTACTCTCCCTATGCCTCTCTCACCACTTGACAAAAAAAATTATTGTTGCCAAACATGGCCTAAAAGTACTAAATCACAAGAGTTAGGGGGCGTTTGGGTACGTGGATTTTATAATTTAGGTTTTAGCTTGAAAACAGTGTAAAAGAGGGATCATGATCAAGCTACCTCATGCTGTCCTGACAGCGTTTCTTGGATTTTAAGTAAGAAATCAAGGTTTTAGAAATCTCTCTCCCATCTTGAGACTTCTAAAACCTAGAAACATGGGATGATCTCCTCCTCTCTTGCTGTCGGAAAAAAAGGGCGAGAAATCAGATAACGACAGCTGGTCTCATTCTTCTCTCGTCTCCCATCTATAATTTTGAGGAAAATCAAGATTCTAAAATCCGCATACCCAAACGGTCACTCACTGAGCATTTGAAATTTGATTCACTAAAATGTACACTAAGGACAAAAACCTTTAAAGCTTTTAAAGATTATACAACTCGCCTTAGTGCTTCCACCACTTTCTCCCAACTATTTGATTCAAAAGAGAAGTGTCAATCAAATCTTATATATAAAGCCATGTTGAAACTGCAGTTGCTTTTCGTTCTTATATTTCAAGCTTGCCTAAGTTGACTTGAAGATGGGAAAACTAGGATACTCAAAAAAGGAGTGGAGAAATCAATTTCAGTATGATTGAAGCTTGGAAACACCATGGCTGTTGTGCCTGTAACTGCACCACCGCATTCTCTTGGGAATATCCAGAGGATATTCTCCAAGGAATGAACCCTCTGTAAGCAAATAAATGTGGGGTTTTTAGGGTTCTGTGGGTTTTCATTATGAGGAATTCTAGCCACTAGTATTGGGGTTTTATAGGGTTTATATGGGTTTTCTTTATGAGGAATTCTAGCCACTATATTGAGGTTCTATGGGTTTTCATTATGAGGAATTCTAGACACTAATATTGGGGTTTTAGAGGTTTATATGGGTTTTCTTTATGAGGAATTCTATCCACTTTTGTACTGAGATTTCTCAGGGTGGGGAACTCACCAAGGGAATCCATGGACTAGGAAGCTGTCTAGAAGCCTAGAACTTTTGTAATTCATTTATTTTTAATTCCACTCTATTAAAATAGTAAAAATTAAATATGAAAATATCAGAGAATTGATATCTGCACTCCCTTTCGCAATTGGAAAATGCTAAATGGATAGGGGACGCTACGCTTAAATGCTTAATAGATATGTGGTGGGACCTTCTTGTCCCACTTGCATGTGATTGGAACCGTTGATCCGAAAGGATCCAATCAAGCATAATTCCGGTTTAGAGGCAAGGTTTCTATGTCCTCTTCTTGTAATTTTTATTCCTATTAATATAATTTGAAGCGCCAACCCGGTTTCGAAGATAAATTCCGGGTTAAAAAAAACTTAATCAAGGTATCAAAGTAATATTTTAACAATTGATTTTTGTAGTACTTTATCTTCAGCTCAGGATGGATGAATTCATGATATTCTACAAGATCAATGGTCTTAATTTTATGTGTCTGTCCCTATAGACCCGATAATTGCCTCTTAATCCTCACAATGACTGTCAAAATAAGGGAGTGCCAATATCATTTTCCTTATGCCGGGGGCATCTACTAAAGACTCCAGCTTGTGGCAAAGGAAAAGGGGTTGATATGGCACATCAAATTTCAACCTACTCAGGACCACCTCGGTTCTACCTCGGTTCTGTTTTTACACATATATATATATATATATATATATATATATATATATATTCTGTTGCCCTTTTCAAAAAAAAAATTTCAACCTACTCAGGCGCTGATTGTTTTGCATTTTCAGAACAGATTGAGTCCAAAACTGATTATTGGACTCGATTTAAACATGAACTTAGTCCAATAATCACTTCTGGACTCACAACTGCTTCTCAAAATCCAGAGGTCCTGTCCGTTTAAGATTATAGAAATATATTTTGAGTCCAAAATTGATTATGGGACTCAAAATTCTGTCTAATTTTTCTCCAATATTCAGTTTTGGACTGAAAAAATCGATTGTCATAGTCTAAAACGAAAATGGCCAAAGCAAACAGGGTCTTTGAAGTATGGGTCTCCGGTCTTGATAGGGACTCTTCATTAATTACATTTTGAAGTGGACTGTTTATTTTCATATGAACTATTTGCAACCTACTTATAAGGATGCGTTGAAATGGTGGGCCAAGATCTGATTCTGATTGAAGTGGACAATCCAGTAAGAACAACCTTTTCCTTGTTTTTCAAACTTGGAGGACTTTAAGAAGCTATAACAGGAGTTTTATATGGTGCACCTCGAGTGGCCCGCATTGATGGGTGACCCAAACCATTCATTTGTTGGGCCCAGACGTAGATAGGGTGTGCCTAGAAAATCTTCTCCGTAGCATTTTCTTCAATGTTTATCGGGTGGGTCCCAGGCAGGGTTTTGAGAAAATGATATTCCCATCACGTTGTACGAGCCATTTTTATTTTTGAATGTGTTCAAGAAATGCTCATCTTTAGTGGATCATAAGCTAGAAATTAAGGTTTTTTAAGGTTGGAAAATTAGACATAATTATTGAATACATTAAGAACATATCCTAAATCCATTTCGAAAAAAAAAAAAACAAAAACAAAGAAGGAACAACGGATGCTTGGTTGATTACATTGAGCCCTAACGAGTGCAGCACTCGAAGGATACACATAGAAGATGATGATAAAGATAAGAAAAGATAGAGATATAACATATCCTAATCTAGTAGGTACCTACTCAAGTAACCTAACAAAATTGATATGGCTAGATGTTGGTACACTCTTAACATATCGTCACATTCCTAATCTAAACTAGTTGCTTTTTCTAGCTTGATTACCTCATCTATCATCAAGCTCTTAACATTTAAAGTTGTTTTTTAATTTTTAGTTTTTATTTTATTTTTGAGAGATGTAATGAGGATAATACGTTCAATGGCATTTTGCTCATTTTGCCTAGCTCCACTTCCTTAAGTTATTAAGTCTACATTTTTCTATACCTACTATCACTTACCTAAGCCATTAATTATCCACTTTCCACTGACCATAATCTTCATTTACTTCTAGTTGCTGGGATTTTTGTAGTCATTTTCAACTATAGAGACCTCCATTGAAGCTCCATTGGGTGCAAGCTTGTGATTTAAAGCAAAGAGCCAACTTGCCCATTTTATCTACGTTTTAGAGTTTTTAAAGTTGTTTATCTATGGGGGCGCATGCATGTGTGTTGAGGTATATCTATTTTGGTAATTGTTCTTCTTCTATTTCTGTTGTGAATCTTGGGCTAGTGCAAACCTTGGTTTCACAATTTGAGAAGCGGATATTCCGGTGTTGCAAAATCCAGCTTTCTCTACATAAGCACCTAATTAATCTAACAAAATTGATACGGTTGGATAACATGTACTGTAATGCATTCGGCAGCCCACTTCTTTTTTTTAGTTCTTACACAGAAGACTTACTCGTATGGTTAGGATTATGTCCTTGGTGTCATGTTCAGGCAAAATAAATTTAAGGCCACACTATAGCCTCAATTTGGTAGTGAAGATTACTAGGCATATTTTCCCTACAAGAAAGCTCTGAACGTATAAACACAGAGTACTGCACTTGTGACTTCTTTACAGTCTAAACTAGCATACCGGTATGTGAAACAATCAATCAATCCAAAACCTTAAGCTGTTAGAGTTGGTGTTATAAAAACGGGCCCATGGTATGCATGGCCGTGAAATGGTGGGCCCCACACCATCAAAACATGAGATGTAAAACGTAGGTCTCCCCCCATAAAAAATAAACCCGAGGTGTAAAATGGTAGGCCCCACCCCATAAAAAACATAGTGGCCTCATAATAGCATCAATAACATTAGGTGTATAATGGTGGACCGCAAACTAATGCATGGGTTCGCATGGAGATGGTGGGCCCGTGACATTAAAACATGAGGTATGAAATGGAGGCCCACCCATCATACCATGAGGTGTGTAAGACCCCACCATATGCATAGGTTTGGGTATAGATGATGGACCCACCAGATTAGGTGTAAATCCTTGGCCCCCATTCAAGCTATGCTTGGGTATAAAATGTTGGGTGTCACCCTATCAAAACCAAGGTTTTAATTTTCAAGCGAAATATGAAATTTTGGGTTTTAGTAGAGGACAAAACCGAAATCGGGTATACCCGAAACGGTATAAAATTAAAATTTCGAACTTAATTTTGTTTCGGCCGAAATTTAAGGAATTTCACCCAACAAAAGAGATTTTTCCTGTTAAATAATACTTTCCGAAATTTCAGCGCAAAATACAGAAATTTCTAAATTTTCTATGGAATAAAATGTTGTTTATTTGATTTCGTGGATTCCGGCCTAAAATTTCGGTTTCGATGAGGACCGAAATCACCCAACCGAAATTTAAAACCTTGTTCAAAACTAGGGGTGCAACTTGGGTCTGGTCGGGTTTAGTTTTTGCTAAAATGGAATTGGAATCAACCCAAATCCGACCTGATTTTAAGGTAAAAGCTCCCAAATTCCACAAACTCAACCCGAGTTGCACCCATTATTGTAGGAAATCTAACTGGGTAGAACTCGCCCCTAAAAGCCAGTTGTTAGAGGGAGGGTGCCCATTCCCTTATTACACATCCACATCCATTTAACATGTATGAAGTGTGACTATTGCTTTTGTGTGGAACCCCAACAATCTCCCCCTCCATGAGGAAGCAATGTGGACCATCTCACCCCTCCACGCGGCCGGCAACGTGGGAACCATGAGATCTTCTCCGAGGGAATTCCACCGTCCTGGGAGGCACACCGGGGTACCTAGATCTTCCCGAGAGTTACCACGCCCCAGCTATGATACCATTTGTAGGGAATCAAACCGGGTTGAACTCACCCTTAAAAGCTAGCTGTTAGAGTGAGGGTGCCCATTCCCTTATTACCCATGCACATCCATTTAACATGTCCGATGTGGGACTATCGCTTTTACGTGGAACCCCAACACTTATTAAAGCAAAACAAGGGTAAAGAAAAGATTTCCTATAAAAGAAATTCTTGAAAAGAAAGAAAATAAGAGAGATAGTCACTTATTTTCTTTCTTGCCCGGTGCCTAACCAAAGAAGAAAAGGAAAGGAAAAACATGGGTCAATGCAATGCCTACCGGCGTAAAAAGAAGAGAAAGTTTTGATCGTTTGTCCCACTCTCACTCCCAAGGAAGATGAAAAGAAAAACCACGGGTCAATGCCTACCCATCTAAAAAGAGAAAAATAAAAAAAATGGAGGTAGCACTGAGAAAGTGTAAACGAATCGAATAAACTCAAAACCCCTTATGCTTCTTACACGTTATCTGACCTTATCTTTCTAAATTTTCATAATCGTTTTCCTCATGGATCTCATAGTTTCACTTTCGGCTCCATATCTTGCAACGTAAAGTGGGCGTAAAACAAAATTTACGCCCATTTTTTCCACTTAAAAATGGGCGTAAAATGTGTACATCCAAAGAAATTGAGCCTACCTAAAATTATAGGGGTTCAAAATATCTGTTGTCATTTTATTGATTGCTTTATTATTTGAAATATCCTTCAATCACTTCTAAAGTCGTGATACTTTTAGCCTAACAAAATTTAAACGTGGTGTTTTCTCATATTAAGAGGGAAATGTTATCAGCAATTCAGCACAACCTATTTTGTTATCTGCACAAACCCAGCTGTCTTTTCTTCTTTAATCGGCTCGTGAGAGCTATTTGGGATGTAATAACCTTTTGACAGCTCTTAAAATACTAAAAGACAAGATGGGTTAGTGAAAATATCAAAATATGGTGGTGCTGATATCATTTTCATTCGGGCCTCAATGTAAATAGGGTGTGTCCAGAAAATCATCTCCATAGATTTCCCCCCAAAAAATAATTTAAGGGGAAAGAATCAAGATTTTAGAGTTACTTGAATGGCATTTATTTTTGAAATGATGAAAATTTATTAGAGAAGAAAGAACACAAGCAAGAAAGACGATACTCCGAGGACATTTTTGTTAAACAAATAAATATATCATAAGACAACATAAACAGCATTTTGGGACTTATAATAGGAAATATTTTTTCTAAGAAGATAAACATTTTTTTTGGTAAATCATTATTATTATTATTATTATTTTGAAATGGCGGATCTTTATTAAAGAGAAGAAAAAAGTGACGTATATTCGGTAAATCATTATTCATGTTGACAAATGGTTATATAATTAACAAGAGGAATGATAGATACAAGGGAGCCCTTGCATAAAGAGCCAAAAAAGAGCTATTGATTGGATCCACATCATCAATTGTAACTGATTTTACTTTTTCAACCAATTTTAAAATGTAACTGAAAATGACGTGGATCCAATGAAGAACCCTTCTGCGGCTCTTAATGCAAGGGCTCCCTTGTATCTACCATTGCCCATTTAACAAAGTAGGGATTTTGAGTAAAAATCAATTTTATATGTACTAACTTAACAATTTCCCCTTTAATCTTGGATCGACCCTCCAACCACTAGGTTGGGAGCTCAATCCCTAACTTAGCAATTCCTGAAAAAAGGAATATCATGTGGGCCCGAGAAGATAGTTCCTAATTCCTTATCAAGCAAGAGTATGTCTTTCTTTTGAGATTTTATTATTGGCTCTTCTTTGATCACCAAAATGTGTCACCCACGACATACCAAACCTTGGTCTTTATGGGTCCTAGAAAGTAGAAACGATGCCATTTTATATTCACCAAAAGTTGAAAAGTTTGTGCTTTTCCTAATCTTCTATTAAAAAGGTAAGGGACTTGTGTCTTCATGCCTAGAGTTAACTTTTTGGGATAATTACATTTACACCCCCTCTAGTTTCTACACATCCACTTCCACCCCTATAGTTTAAAAAGTGACAAATACATGTTTGGATTCGGGTATGGGCCCACATTATTTGGATGATCCAAAGCGTTCATTTGATGGGTCCTGACATAGATAGGGTGTGCCAAAAAATCAGCTCCATCGGATCATCCTAATCCTTCAATCTATGGACGGACCTTCAGCTGAGGGGGCAAACCTTAAACAAATTGAAACTACAGGGGTGTATTTGTCACTTTTTAAACTATAGGGGTGGAAGTGGATGTGTCAGAAACTAGAGGGGGTGTAAATGTAATTATCCCTAACTTTTTTTATGCTTGTTATTGTTCCGTGTGTGCCAATATCAAAATAAAGGTGTGTGAACGTTCTTAACAAAATAAAGGGATACCATTACCAGCCCAATGTATGCAATAAGGTCTAGGGAAATTATATTTTCGCCCCCTTTTCGTCCATGGGACACCCCCTTCTAGTGTATTTAGGACTATTCTTTTTACGCTAGAAGGGGTGTGGCCCAAGGACGAAAGGGGGTGAATATATCAGTTCCTTACTAATTGAATAATTAGAGGGCACAAGAAAACAGAGAGTATTATCCAAACACTAAGACAAACATACCACAACAATGATTCATGCTGCTTATTATTTAATAGGGATAAGGTAGTTTTGTTGGCATTCAGTAATGACTTTAATATTTCGGATAACGACAGTAGCCCTCTAGAAATGAACCAAGATTGATCACAGCCGCTCATCTGGTAGCCCCATGTTAGATCGCCACAGCCAGAAAAAAAAGAAAGAAGAAACACCTGCCAAAGAGGGCAATTGATATTGGTGCTACCATGTTTTGATAATTGCACTAACTCACAATTTTTTTTCTTATTTAATTGGTAATTGGCTTCTGACAGCTTTTTTGGAATTGTGATAAACCTTTTTTTTAATGGAAAAGAATTAAATTGATATCAAAAGGAGGGTGTGAAAACCCCAACGATCGAGATCGGATACAAAGAAGAGCAAAACAGAAAAAAAAACATGCACAATGCAATAACCCCTCCGTGGGATCAAAAGTTTCTAGCTCAGCCCTAGAAACTCTCTCACTAGCTAATTGATCAGCCTCACTATTCGCCGATCTTCTAACATGGTGAAATGAAATAGATGAGCCTTCCACGATATCCAAAGTCTCGTCAATCCACCGTGTTAGAATAAGTGAGATCTCACAGTGAGATTAGGTTGAAATACTACCGTTGGATCATCACGGTGGTAGATTAGGCAAGTTGGTTAAAGGGGTAATCTTGCTAGATTAGGCACTCAAATTAAATCAGTAGTTAGGTTAGATTAGAATATTCTACCAATATCCCATTCCATGTTTACCATGGTCTTCTTTCTATGTTTATCATCTAAATGCTCCATATTAGCACTACTTGATTCTCTTGTAATTACATTCAAGAATAATAGAAATTCTCCAAAATTCTTCACACCGAGTAACCCTTGAAGGTTGAGAGGAGCTTCCCTTCAACCAATTTATCACATTCAGGGAGTGACCCTCCACTATGACCCTATCAAGAACATTATGATTCCTTGATGCGCCGCTCTTATCTCTGCCTCATTGTAGTTGGAAATTCCAATGGGGCAAAGAAAGCCCATATCGTTTTGCCTCATTGTAGTTGGAAATTCCAATGGGGCAAAGAAAGCCCATATCGTTTTGCCATTGACATTTCTCATAAGACCACCAACTCCAATTAGGTGGAGGAGTTGCAATAAACTTTGACAGTTGATTAACAAAGAAAAGACAAGGTGTAGTGCCAATATCTGATATTCTAGCTATCTTAGATGAATTAATTCGCCATAACCAAAAAGGGATTTGAATTTTGCACAAAGGCATTTTGGCTGCTGACTTTTTCATGGTCGAATAGCCACCTCAGATGAATTAAATGATCTGAATCATTAATCTTTGGCCTTTGATATTTGTTACATCAACAACACCACATCGTTGGATTGTTGGACGGTTAAGATCATCCAATCTGCATGATTTTTGGCCGAGATCATAACCCAGATGTGTCCTAACAGATTAACCTTCTAGAAGAGTACGTAGCCATACATGGTAAGAGAAGCCAAACTAGTAAAGATAAGAATGAAACATGTTTTACAAAAGATTTTGGGGCGTTTGGGTCATTTCACAGAATCACAATAAAGAAGAACCCACTGAGGATTAGTGCTGAGGACTGTTGGAAATATCATTTCCACTGAGGGTTGGAAAATGGAAATGCTGAAGAAGGAGGTGGAAATATCATTTCCAGGGTAGTGCCAATATCACCAGCAAAGAGTGTAACGACAATAAACACATCCCCCCCCCCCCCCCCCCCCCTCTCTCTCTCTCTCTCTATAAATAGATCTTCCAAGCCCTTGCTCTGTTTGTAGTCCTTTGTGGTTTTTTTTTCCATCCCATTTGGTGATATTTTAGAGATGGGAGGAAGCTTTAAAAGAGTAGAGAATTTCCCTAATGTTCCTGAGACATCTATGCATATACCAGTTACAATAGAGCCTTTGGAAATTCACAAGGTCTGCTTACCTCCAAACAAAACAGCCTTCCAAGCTTTCAAACAAAGTTTCTCTGAGATTTTCTTCCCAGATGACCCTCTCCACCAATTCAAAGACCAGACATTCCTAAGAAAACTGGTTTTGGGTCTTCAGTACTTCTTCCCAATCTTTCAATGGGGTCCAAATTACAGCCTCAAGTTACTGAAATCTGATTTGATCTCAGGGATCACCATTGCAAGCTTAGCAATACCACAGGTAAGGAAATAAACTACCATTTTATATATGGTGAGTTTTGGTAATGAAATTTCCGTGAAGAAGAAAAAGAAGGAAAGAGAGATGTTTTAGTGGGTTGTTTTGAGTTAAATAGAAATGCTTAGGACTGGTCTTATTTGGGTCATTTCATTTGGTTCTAACTGTTTGTGAATGATCATATTTGAGCCATTTGGATTGGGTTTTCTGAAGTAGAAACAACTGTTCATCTATTTGAATTTATTGAATGAGTTTGAGGATGAAACTGTTTGAGAATGATCTCTTCTCTTTTGTTTTATTTCAGGGAATCAGTTATGCAAAGCTTGCAAATTTGCCTCCCATTATTGGACTCTGTGAGTAAATCATTCTATTCACTGTTTTTTCCCATCATATTCTCTATTATGGATCAAATTTTTATTTTATTTTTGTCTTAATTTGTTTTGTACAGATTCAAGTTTTGTGCCACCACTGGCATATGCTGTTCTAGGGAGTTCTAGAGATCTCGCCGTTGGTCCGGTTTCGATAGCGTCTTTGGTGATGGGATCCATGCTAAGAGAGATGGTGTCTCCTCTCAAGGAGCCTGTTCTCTATCTTCAATTAGCTTTCACAGCTACCTTCTTTGCTGGTGTCTTTCAGGCCTCCTTAGGTCTACTAAGGTAGGAATTTCTTGGCAACTAAACGCCCATATCACAGGTTTTCCATTATAGTTTCTGTTCCTTTTCCATTTCGTCACGTCAATTTCCTTTCCACAGAAAATAATTGAACAGAGCCTAAGGTTCTGTTTCTTTCGACGTAAAGTGGGTGTCAAACAAAATTGACACCCATTTTCAAGTAAAACAATGGGCGTAAAACAAATTTTACGGCCATTTTACATTGAAAGAAAAGGAGCCTAAAGTTAAATTTGCTACATGATTTCCTCACTTAGATAACAACCAAATTACCAGCTTTTCAATACTGTCCAAATTACCAACTTTTCAAAAACGTCTTGATTTAACAAGTTTTAAGTTTCTAAGTCATTGTTTTCTTGGATGGAACTCCAAGATTATATCAAGAAGTGTTCCCGTTTCAATCATAGGGCTTGTAGCATTCTTTAACTTGTAAAATTAATCACTTTGCTGCCTTCAAAAAAAAAAAAATTAATCACTTTGCTTAGAGGTTAATCTAATCTTGGGTGAAATTTTGCTTTCCTGGCCTTGCTTTCCTCTGTAAAAGGAAGGAAATGTCTCAGTCCATATCATAATGATGGGATACATATAACCACATTGCTTAGTGGAAAATCCAATTTAATCATATTGCTTAATGGAAAATCCAATTCAATCACATTGCGCAATGGAAAATTCAATTTTAGTTTCTACATTTATGTTTGACTATAATGTTCAGAGTGTCAAGATAACTTCATGACTCAACTTCTAGAAAGAAATCAAATTAGGAAAATAAATTGATTTTCTTATGTACAGGTTGGGTTTCATCATTGATTTTCTCTCCAAAGCAACATTAATTGGTTTCATGGCCGGGGCTGCGGTCATAGTTTCTCTGCAACAGTTGAAAGGAATGCTTGGGATAGTTCATTTCACTACTAAAATGGGATTCTTGCCTGTAATGTCCTCTGTTTTAAGTCACAGAACAGAGGTAGGAATTTTTTATTTCTTCATTGAAACTAACTTAGATATATCTTGAGTTTCACTGATGAAAATCCAATAACTGTTTATCTACAGTGGGCTTGGCAGACTATTCTCATGGGCTTCTGTTTTCTGGTTTTCCTGTTGGTGGCAAGAAATATTGTAAGTTTCATATCACCCCATTATCTCTACAAATGTAGAAATCAATTTCAAATTTTCTTTTCTTTTTCCGTAAGCTATAAAGAAAACAAAGAAGTTGGTGAATTGGGTTACTTCTAATACTTCTTTGTATAAATTCTGATTTTTATGTAATTACTGTCTTTTTTGCTATTCTTTCCTGATAAAGAAATAACAGAAAATACATTTCCCTTTTTCTTTTTTGCTATGCTTTCCTGATAAAGAAATCACTGATGCAGAGCTTAAGAAAACCAAGGCTTTTCTGGGTTTCAGCAGCAGCACCATTAGCCTCTGTAGTTCTTTCTACCTTTCTAGCCTTCATCTTCAAAGCTCAGAATCATGGCATCAAAACAGTAAGAACAGATAATTAAGCTATCTCCTTTGCAACGATGCACTTTTCAGTGAACCCAACTCTTATTTTTTCATCTTTATCTCACTGACTCACTCCATGATTTTTTGCAACAGATTGGGCATTTGGAACAAGGTCTGAACCCACCTTCAGCAAACATGTTGTATTTTCATGGCCCTTATTTGGGTCTTGCTGTTAAAACAGGGATTGTTACTGGGATCTTGTCCCTCACAGTAAGTTGGCAAAACCCATTATTTTCTTTATACAATTTAGAAGAAAATGATATGATTGTGCTTAATTTAGATGAATATCATTCCAACAGTACTGTTTGAACCTTCCATCTGGTGGGCTGACTGTGGATAGGCAAACTTGCAATAGTCACACCGACTAAGGCCCTGTTTTGATTCCAGGATTTTTCTGGAAAAGTTTGGAAAAGGAATTTTTTTCCAGAATTTCTTGCTCGTCCACTGTTTGATTACACATGAAAAAAAAGTAACTAAAACAACTGGAGTTCAATTTTTATCATCATTTTATTTTATAATGGTAAACCCTCTAAATAAGCCATACCCATATCATTTACCTCTAAGTTGTGGAAAGAAAAAAAAAATTCATCGGAAAACAAATTCCACAAGAAACATTTTTCTTGCAATCCAAAAAGGGATCTCAACCATCTGAGCTGCACCCTGCAAATGGACTATAAAATTTTGGAAATGTGAATCTTATTTTACAAGAACCATACAGTGATTGATTGATGGTGAAGATGGTTTGAAAAGTGAGTTCAATCTATATTTTATGCTTATATGGGTTGAGATTTTTATATTACAGGAAGGAATTGCTGTGGGAAGAACATTTGCTTCTCTAAAAAATTATCAGGTTGATGGAAACAAAGAAATGATGGCCATTGGTTTGATGAATATGGCCGGTTCATGCACTTCATGCTATGTTACTACAGGTGTGAGCGCAATTTAAGATTTCTAATTAAATTTCTTATAGCCAAATCATACTAAGCATTGTCACAGATATTTGTATTGGGAATTTCTCGGGAAGGGTGTTTTTTAAATATTTTAGAATCTCAGGAAAATTTTGGAAATTTGTAATTTTATCAAAAAATTACAAAATATCTTAAAATTTTCGAAAATTTTGTGGAAATGTTACTAAGTAATCACATATGATCAAATCTATAAACTCTTGTCTTACTTTTTATTTATTTTTTCTAAAATTTCAGGATCATTTTCTAGATCTGCTGTAAATTACAATGCGGGATCGAAAACCGCAGTTTCTAACATCATATTGGCGTCCACCGTGCTAGTGACTCTGCTGTTTCTGATGCCCCTATTTTACTACACTCCTAATGTTATTTTAGCCGCCATTATTATAACGGCCGTGATCGGCCTGATTGATTTTCGGGCTGCATTTCGCTTGTGGAAGGTCGATAAATTTGATTTCTTGGCGTGTTTTAGCGCCTTTTTCGGTGTACTCTTCATCTCAGTGCAGATGGGACTCGCCATTGCAGTAAGCTAGCACTCCCTAACTATTTATTTTATTTTATTTTTATATTTTTTGAATGGTGAAAATGGGATAATTTTTTTATTTTTATTTTTTGGAACCTAAATCTGAATGAAATACGAGACATTTAAGCCATGTTTGGCAACCATGATTTTTTTATTTATTGGGAATATTAGTTTGGCAACACTGGGATATACTAACATTCCTTGGAAAAATATTTCATGGCTGCCTAACATGGCCTAATTATGTAGGAAGCGCTGAGAATAGGGGTGTAAACGAGCCGAGCTTGGCCTAGCTGGGCTCGGCTTGGCCAGGCTCGCGAGCCTTACCGAGCTTGGGTTATACTAAGGTCAATGATATATTCACACCCCTCATCTTCCCTGGACAGCCCTATCTAGTATAATTTGACTACTCTTTTTACACCACGGGGGGTGGTCCAAGTAACAAATGGGGTACCAAAAAAGAAGTGACATATTTTGCCTCCCCCTATCACTCCCTGGACAACCCTTATAGTATATAAATTAATATATAATATATATTTAAATATATTAAATCCTTAACGAGCCGAGCCGAGCTCGAGCGAGCTTCCGAGCCCGAGCCAAAATTGACACCCTTAGCTGAGAAGGAAGGAGAGGGAGAGAATTGAGTGAGCAAGAGTAGCCATAGCATAAAAAAATCCCTAAAAAAACAGCGAAAAGAAAATACCTATTTAGAATTGGTTTTTTGTTTTTCTGGTTTTTACTAGTTTCTTTATGCTCCCCCTCACTCCCACCCTCTCAAATCAAATCTCTCCATCTACTAGCCACCCAAACATGGCCCACAAATATTTCATGGAATAATATGCTAAATTGTTTATGCTAATCATTCACAACTCACAAGATGCCCAATGCAGATTAAATTATAGGTTTGTACTTAATCATGTTTATTATTCGTTTTTAAAATACCCTTAATTACCAAGTACACTGTAAAATTGTACTAATTATTCCCAAAATACCTCTTCAGACCCATTAATTCCAAAAATGACCTCAGTAATCCCACTCATCTTGTGATTATAGGAGTATAGAAAAGCGGGAAAAAAAAAGTCGTGATTTGTGTTTGGTGGGATTTTCAGGTGGGAATATCGATGTTGAAGATTGTGATGCATGTTACAAGGCCAAACACAGTGATTTTAGGAAATATTCCGGGGACACAAATCTACCGAAATATCGGTCACTACCAAGAGGCTACGAGGGTCTCTTATTTCCTTATTCTCGCCATTCGATCTCCCATCTACTTTGCAAATTCAACTTATCTTCAAGAAAGGTTGGTTTATTTCGGGCCTCACCTTGAAATGATATTTCCACTCCCCTCTTTCATCATTTCTCTTCTTATATATTTGAAATGATATTTCCACGGTGGCCAACTTGGTCCGGTGGGCCACCGTATACTATGATTAAGATGGCCTAGGCTAAGCCCGTGGACCCTATTTTTCCTAATTAATTTTTTCTTCATCCTAGGATTGATTTAAATAGAATAAAACACCCATAAACTAATTGTTATGTTTTTAATGTAAATATTGGCAGGATTTTAAGATGGGTGAGGGAAGAAGAAGAGAGGATCCAAGCAGCCAAGGAGAACACTCTAAAGTGCATCATTCTGGACATGGCCGGTTAGTCTTTACTATAATCAAATTCTTTTCCTTATATTTTCAAAATTTTTTTTTTTTTTTTTTCCATTTAAAATTGCTCGAGGAGGGCCCGCTTGATGGGTCCCGCTGTCTAATCAAAATTGTTTCAAAATATTGAAAAAGGCATTGTGGTGAAAACTGAACTCATATTCTTCTGTGCTTATTTCCATAGGATGATCCTAACCCTCCGATCTACAGAGGTTTCCATAATATGCAGTTGCCCTCCGATCTATAGAGGTTTCCATAATATGCAGTTCCTCTATAGATTGGAGGGTGAGACCATCCTATAGAAATGATTTTTTGGGCACAACCTATTTACATTGTGGCCCATCACATGGATAGTGCGGTCCTAACAGTACTTTTTGAAAAATACGAGACCATAAGGGCTTACACAGTATAAAAACTCGCTTTTTGTTGTGTCATATGTAGAAAAAAATAAGTATACGTACAGCGGTACAGTACATACACCTGGTGTAATTGTAAAAATCAGGAGGAATGCTAAAGAAAAGGGTGCCCTTGCAAAAGAACCAGCCACTAAAGCGCTCCCACTGTACAATTTCGCTAAAGTGCATTTATTATTCATTTTATTTGATATTTTTCTGTGCCATTATAAATGCACTTTGGTAGTATTGTCCAATGGGAGCGCCTTTGTAGCTGGTTTTTTCAAGGTGCCCTTCACTTTAGCATTCCTAAAAAAACGGATGTATTTTTTCTAATATGTTTTGAACTTTTCCCAAAACATGCAAACTCTTTTCTTTGCAAAACCTTCCAAAAAACCCTATCTGATTAATTTCAAATCTCTTCTCACTTGTTAGCTGTGACGGCCATCGACACGAGCGGCATCGGAGCATTGGTCGAACTGAAGAAGACGTTGGAGAAGAGATCACTTCAAGTAAGGAGAATTTCATTCCACACCTAAATATTAGATAACCCTAGAGATTATTTGAAAATCTTATTATTTTTTGGCAAGATCCTGGCAACTATTTATAACATAAGTTTTATTTTTCCAGTTATATTCCGGCAACTATTTATAACATAAGTTTTATTTTTCCAGTTATATTCCGGCAACTATTTATAACATAAGTTTTATTTTTCCAGTTATATTCCGGCAACAATTTATAATATAGTACAATAATATTCTCATTTTTTTTTTTGTAGCTCGTGTTGGCGAATCCCATCGGAGAGGTGATCGAAAAGCTCCACCGATCTAAATCCACAGAGACCTTCGGATTTGACGGCATTTATATGACGATCGGAGAAGCCATTGCGTCTATCTCGTCGTTGTTGAAAGAACAACCCTAAATCCTTCATCCTTCGCGGCAATGGAGAATTGTTGTGTTGCAAAGAGATAATTCACAGTAGGTATTGTGAAGCAACACAACACAACATGCGATTCATATAGTAAAGTTGTGTCTTGGAGCTCTTCTCAGAAGAGGTTTTGATAATAGTAAAAGCATTTTTCAGGAGTGATGTTTACTATAAGATACTCTTAATATGGTTTAATTAAATTAATCCAATACCCGTTTTGTCTTCTCAAATATTTTATGATTTCATTTCTTCACTGGGCGGTTTCTCAGTCATGTTGCGGCTCCTGTTTTTCAAGAGAGAAGAGCCACCCACCTTGTAGCTGAATTTGTCCTTTTCAATTAGGCCATGTTTGGCAACCATGAAAGGTTTTTTTTTTTCATGAAATATTAGTTTATGAAGTGGTGGGAGACAATAAGGGAAGAAGGTGAAAGAATCTACCCTGCTCAAATTGACTAAGTCTAATCCTGACAATACTTGGGTTCGTCTACATGGATAATTTTCTTCCATTCTCTCCTATCCAAGTTCATGTTCTCTGTTATGTTCCTAGCCATCAAGTCTTTCCTTACTGTTTCTACGCAAGTTGTTTTCGGTCTGCCCCTACCTCTTTTTACTCCAACTTGGCACGAGTCACTTCTTCTCACTGAAGCATCCAAAGGCCTACGTTGGATATGTCCAAACCATCTTAAGCAGTGCTCTCTCATCTTTCCTCAATTGGTGCCTTGCTCTCTCATCTTTCCTCAATTGGTGCCTTTTTACATATGTCTTCATTTTTAATTCTATCCGACATTGTATCAAGTTAAAAAATAGGGCATATAAAAACTCTACTCAAAATAGGCTTTTCGTTTTCCTTACGCAGAGAAATGATATTTGCAACCCCACCACCCCATTTCCCACATTTCCACTCCTTGTTTGCCTTTTCCTAAAAATAGCTGCATTTCCCACATTTCCACCCTTTCCTAAAGTATCTGAATTTTCACCCCATTTTGTTTGTCTTCTCTTGAATAATAAAAACGGGGTAAGAGCAGGTGTAAGGTGTAAAATAGAAGGCTCAGAACAAAAATTCCAACAAGCTGGAGCGTTAGAATTGTACACTGCAGGACACCTTCGGCCTAAGCCATATCAAGTACAATGCCAAACTGTTGGTATACACTTATTCAGTTCGGCAATGAGATATAGAACAGTCCAATAATGCAATCCAATGAAATGCATTTGGTGTATATGTAAAAAGTCCCTGCCTGACTAAAAATCAAAGTGTTTACGAGGTCCACACAAGTCCAAAAGCTGGAGGAGCTGGTCGACCCACTCTGGCAACTGATCATGATCAAATGGAGAAAGTCATATATACCAGTAATAAGTGTATATACTATCTTCCCCTCAAAAAGAGTACTCACATTTACTATACATACTTGCATAGACACCGAAGAGACAATCCTAACCATCCAATTAATTTGGATTAACGTGAATAGCATGTTTTTAACAACCTATGTAGGCTACTGATCGACGTATAAGATCATCCAATCCTGCAACAAAAAGTTATGACATCTTACACAAGATGAACAGTGGGCAATTATACAGAGATCTTGTGTATGCACCCAATTGTGAGGGAGGGTGGTCTTATGGGTGGAGTCTCCAAATAACATTCCAGAGGAAAAAGCTTCCCCTCTCTCAGGCCTCAGATCTCATCTTGGCAATGGATGAAACAAGACTAAATACTCATTCAGCATGTAAAGGAATTAGGGGTGCAACTCGGGTCAGGTTGAGGCCATCCCGACCCTACCCGAGGAACCCTTTTTTTTCCAACCCGAACCCGACCCGATTTCCAACCCGACGAGGTTCAACCTGACACAAGGAACCCTTTTTCCCAACCCAAACCCGACTCGAGTTCAACCCGACCCAACCCGAGTTTTTAAGTTCACAAAAAAAAAAAAAAAAAAAAAAAAAAAAAATCATTAAAAATATCGGGTTACACTGGGGTTGGGTTGCCCAAAGCCCCAAACCCTCAATCCGAACCCGACCCGAACCTGAACCCGACTTGACTTCTTTTTTTTTTCGGGTTGAACCCGACCCGAGTTGCAACCCTAAAAGGAATAGAAGCAATAGAGGAATCTTACATTGATCTATTTTTTTTTGAAATAAGATCATGAGAAGTCAAAATCCAAAGAACAGAATTCTTCTAAATCCTTCCAAAACAAAAACAAAACAGAAAACCTTGTGAAAATAGCATGATACAAGTGGGATGCTTCCCCTCTACAATTCATAAAATCAAATACCTTGTAATTCTCTTGATCTTTGAAGCTCCTCCCCAACTTGAGATACCCAATTGGGTATCTCGTGCCATTATGAGAAGCATTGATCGTTCATGAGAAAAATGCTCGACGTTCTCGGCCTATAGTGTTCTGCTGATCAAACATCTGCATGGGAGAGCTCTTGGATTAGTTGTACTGGTGTGTAGATAAAACAGGATTTAATGCTGACGCTGGTACAACAAGTGATTCAACAATGTATAGCATCATGGAAGTTTTCAAGGGTTGCCCAGCAATTTGTTTACGGGCAAATTATATAAATTCTTTATGCACGAGAGTTTCCATAACATCCGTTCAATTTTCATAGGAATTTCAACCAGAAAACTGAATTTTTAAATCTTCTGTGTATGTTCGTAAGAGTTACGTAAATTTTATAAGTACAAGCTTCCAAGTTCCTAACACTCTCACCAATCTCCTTGGGTACCCGCTGGCTGCTTGAGTCTTTGAGGCCCTTCTCCACACATCTAGATCCACTATTGCTCTCATACTACTAGCCACCCAAATCTTCAATCACTGTCGTATGGCTTTTAGTTTTTGGAAAATGATTTAAGGACACTGCCCGGCTTGATGTCCTGCTATCACTCCTTTTTTTTTTGGTCATACCTCTGTTTGATGAAAATCATTGTCTTACTGGTTGATGTCATATGTCAAATCTGTTCCTAACGATGTGTTCGGAAAAAAATAACTGTCCGATTACTTCTTTTTTTTTTTTCGGAAAAAACAATGGCTATTGGCATAAAGATGGGAGAGAACTCTCAATGCCTTGCAGAGCAGAACATGGCTATAGAAAACAACAACCAACATGGCGTCTACAAATGGAAAAGCCACACCAAAAAACATTTGTGGATAGAGTTCTTTCGATGAGATTCGCTGCTGTTTACCCACTCCTCCAGTGGGAATAATCGGGACCATAACAAACAGACACAACAACTAACATACTTCCAAGTGGAAAAAGCACACAAACATGTTAAAAACAGTGTGCTTCCGACCAAGATTTTGTGTTACTCCATAGGTCTGACAATGAACACCAAATGGTGTGGCTCGAATTACTCTCATTTCCTACTCCACTACACTCACTCAAGTAAGCTTCCAAAGGCTTGAAACTTCCTACTGCCATTCAATACGAACTTTCAGTATAACGGTGGCTCCAATTACCAAAGTATGAAGGATGGACACTTCATATGGACAGCCATTATGAAAAAAAGCCTCAAGTTGATCAAAGAGAAGATAACTTGCTACTCATACTTCCGTTGCCTAATGTCCGTAAGTGTTGAAATTTTAAGCATCGATCTTGCTTGAGCTCAATTATATTCTACATAAGGAGAGATTGAAGGGGATGTTAACCATAGAATAAGAGTAGGTTGGTTGAAGTAGAAGCTTGCCTCAAGAGTTCTGTGCGACTGTAAAATCCCTACCAAGTTGAAGGGAAAGTTTTATAAGACAGCTGTGAGGCCAGCCATTCTGTACGGCTCAGAATGTTGGGCTACTAAGAAGCAGCATGTGCATAAGATAAGTGTAACGGAGATGCGAATGCTTAGATGGATGTGCGACCACACAAGGCTAGATAGAATTAAAAATGAAGACATTCGTAAAAAGGTGGGGGTGACTCCAATTGAGGAGAAGATGAGAGAGCACCGCTTAAGATGGTTTGGACATATCCAACGTAGGCCTTTGGATGCTCCGGTGAGAAGAGGAGACTGCTGCCAAATTGATGGAGTAAAAAGAGGTAGGGGCGAAAACAACTTGGGTAGAAAAATTGAGGAAAGATTTGATAGCTAGGAACATAACAGAGAACTTGACCTTGGATAGGATAGAATGGAAGAAAATGATTCACGTAGAAGAACCCAACTAGAACCAAGATTAGAGCCGGGTAGATTCCTTTTATCTTCTTCATGAGTTTTTTTTAAAGGATTCATTTAGCCGATCCCAACTAGTTTGGGACAAAGGCTTTGTTGAGTTGAGTGGAGTTGAGTTGAGTTGATCTTGCTTGAGCTCCAACAAGCCCAATCACCTATAGCCCAGCTTTCCTTCACGTTTGATTCCTCCAGATCATCTTCCAGTCTTCAAATTCCCAAGCCTCGACCTCCTTACTTTCCTGCGAATTATGTCACCCCGGAGACTTCTCCCCGCACCCTCCTTCTCGATACAACATCTTAGGTAGAATCTTGTCTGCTGAAGTTTGCAAATCCACAATAAAAACACTTCCAACATCTAGGTCATCAATGTTCCATTCCTCTTTGGGATAGTCTCCTTCCTTGTCCCACTCTCCTGCTTTGATCCAGGGTTTTATGTTTCAATTTCAGTATGTGATCGTGATGGAAATGGAAACATGCCGGTTTCAAATGGAAATTTCGGTGGAAATCCTATAAAAATTATGAAAACATATGGAAATATATTGCTTGTTATTCAATTCAATGCCTCTCTGTTGTCAACTTTAACTCTAGTGGATTCCTTTAGCTATTCTACGTTCCAGCAATCACGAACTTTGCAGCAGTTTGACTAATTTATGAGAACAAAATGATTATCATGTATTGTAGCGAAACTAAGTATGGTTTAAACAATATAGTGTGATTTGTCATTTTAAAAAATAAAAACAATAAGAACAATGTAGATAGAGGCTATGATAAATGGGAATAAATGCTAAACACTACATTTATGACATGGAATTAATAAATATGAGATACATGGAAAAAATAAAACAAAAAGAAAAAGAGGAAAAAAACCTAAAATATGGCATGTAAATACCAACACATATGGATATAGGCATGATTTATACTATAAATACATGATGGGATAAAATAAAAAATGAAAAAAAATAATTGATGGTCCAATAAAAAAGAACCCTCGAAATACACAGTTCATTATTGTCAAGAAGATGCTTTGTTGGGTTTTTTTTTTCATGGTTGTTGTTTTGGGCGGGGTTGTAGCATAAAGAGAAATTGTAGTAATGCATTAAAAAAAAAAGAGAAAACCTCCCATTGAATGGTTAAAGTACAGTTGGCAACTGTATCTGCCCTATTTTATAGGTAGGGGTGTAAACGAGCCGAGCCAAACCGAGCTTGGCCGAGCTAGGCTCGGCTCGTTAATGTCAAAACTGGGCTCGGCTCAACTCGGCCAGGCTCGCGAGCCTTACCAAGCTCGTTAACAGGGCCGAATTGGGCTCTTTTTTTACCTGTCATGTACAAGTTTATCAAGGAATTATGGGGTAATGGGGGTGGCAAAACCAATTCATCAATCTATGTTGAAATATGTCATAATCTTACACTAAATCAAGTACTAAGCAAGAGGGAACATAATCAAATTTGTAAGGAAAAAACCCAACTCATCAACAACAATTTTTATCCCTACAAGCTACAAATTAACACCCATCATAATCAAGTTCATGGGTGTAATTGCATTCTAAACAAGAAATGAGACAATACAAATACATTGTCCTCATACTAAAACACTGGAATCTGCAGAGATTTTACCAATTAGTCTTCAAAGCTTACAGGCTATATCAAGTGATAAAAAAACCCTTCCCAACTTGTCTAATACCAACTACACTTCACAATCCCCACAAACAAGCACATATATTGTTCAATTACAACTTCAAAACAAAAATCACTATGCATGCATAGCAAATCACTACAAATCTTTCAACATAACCAATACTTCAGAAGTTCCCATAGGTCATAACCAAAAGTCCCACCACCTACAAAACAAATAGAGAAAAATTGCTAACGAAACAACATTATGCAATTAAAGTGGCACCTCTAAAATAATAAAGGCCAATGCGACAACATTATGCAAATAATGTGTCACACCTAAAATAACAAAGGCCACAAATGCTCATTAGCCTCATTTCATTACATACCCACTTTGAAATCTCCGCTTTTGAAAAATCGATGTATACTTAGGTAATCTGATTTTCAGGGGTGCAACTCGGGTTGATTTTTGAAAATTTGGGTTGAGCTTTTACAATAAAATGGGCTCAGTTTCAGGTTGACTCCAATTCAATTTTTAGCAAATGTTGAACCTAAACCCTTGATATTTGATCCAACAGCAACTTTGGTTGATTTTTGAAAATTTGGGTTGAGCTTTTACCATAAAATGGGCTCGGTTTCAGGTTGATTCCAATTCAAGTTTTAGCAAAAGCTCAATCTAAAGCCTTGATATAATGATATTTGATCCAACAGCAACTTGGGTTGATTTTTGAAAATTTGGGTTGAGCTTTTAGTCTTTTACCATAAAATGGGCTCAGTTTTAGGTTGATTCAATTCAATTTTTGGCAAAAGCTCAATCTAACCCTTGATATTTGATCCAACAGCAGCTGCTGTTGGATCAAATATCAACGTTGGTACTTCCACCGTAAGGCCTTGCACAGTTGCACCAAATAATTTCTCTTGAAAATGAAAATTTGGGTTGAGCTTTTACCATAAAATGGGCTCTTCTCTGTTTCAGGTTGATTCCAATTCAGGTTTTAGCAAAAGCTCAACCTAAACCCTTGATATAATGATATTTGATCCAACAACAACTTGGGTTGATTTTTGAAAATTTGGGTTGATTCAATTCAATTTTTGGCAAAAGCTCAATCTAACCCTTGATATTTGATCCAACAGCAGCTGCTATTGGATCAAATATCAAGGTTGGTACTTCCACCGTAGGTCCTTGCACCATATAATTTCTCTTCAAAATGAAGAGAAAACCACCTAGAAGGGCAGTGATATTTCCCCCCATAGAAAACCCATAAAAAGCCCTAAAAGATTCTCAAAATGAAAAATAAAAATAAAAATTATGAACCAAAATAACTAACCTTGCTTCGAATGATCGAATCTGAGGCGAGGAGGAGAAGAAGGTGACGAAGAGCACCGGCGGGGAGCGAAGATTTGGAGAACACCGACGGGGGGTGGAGATTTTCTCCTTCTAGGGTTCCGTCAAAGAGAGAAAGGAGATAGAGAGAGAGAGATGTTGGAGTATGGATGGGGTGCCGGATTTAATGGAGCTCGCCGGAGTTAGAGATGGTGGAGAAGTGGAGAAAATGGGTTTAGATATGTGAAGAAGATGGTAGAGATGGAGAGGGTTAGATCTAGGGTTTAGATGGAGAGGAAAAGATGAAGAGGTGGAGATGGAGAGGGGGATTCCTTGAAGGTGGCCGGATCTCCGGTGGATGGTCGGAGAAGATGAAGAGGCGGATCTCCGGTGGGATGGTTTTTTCGCCCAAATGAAGATGCGGCTGATTTTCTATAGAGAAAAAGTTAGAATGAGATAAGGTCATAACTCATAAGGCTTTAACCCTAAATTACTCCTTATATTTTTCTCCCCAGGCCACCCTCTCTGTGCACATTCACCCCCCTCTTGTTAAATCGAGCCTTAACGAGCCGAGCCGAGCCTGGCCTAGCTCGGGCTCGGCTCGGCTCGTTAAGGATTCGAGCCGAGCCCAAACCGAGCCGAGCTTGAGCGAGCTTCCGAGCCCGAGCCAAAATTGACACCCCTATTTATAGGTATACTCATTTTCCATACAGTTCCCATTTTATTTTTTCCGTTGGATGGGAATACCTTCTAAATTCTAACTACATCAGATTAAAGGGTATTTTAGTCCATCATTGGATGGGACTTCCGATCACTTGTCAGTTCACAAGTACGGGAAACTACTGGAGTGGAAAGTTTGTTCATTGGATTTGTTGAGAACCCAATGGTCTCAAGCTCTACTCTTTTTGTTTACCGGGCTCACTAGCAGATCTAGACGATTTAGTAGTCTTTCGGATGGTATAACAATAACAGCCTATAGAATGATTAGATAATGCTAAAATATCTTTTTAAACATAGATTGTATAATTTTATTAATGAAATCCCGATGACCGAGGTGGTAAAGAGGCAGATTACAAGCATATGAAAACAGTAGAGCGAAGACTAGAAATATGCGTCCCCAACCTAACCGCCCCACCAAACTAAGGAAACAACACCAGTCCCTAAAACTCCCCCGGATTGCCTCTCAAGGAGGTAGATAATGGTAGAATCGTGAAATCGATACAGTAAACGGAATAGAATTAGGAATAAGTGCTCACTAGTAGGGTAATGGCAAGGTCCAGTATGACATGAAGACAGTAAATAACAAGAACCGTTTTAAGCTCAAGAAGAAAGTTTCAACAATAAAAAACAAGAAGAAAAAATCCCAACCTATAAATCAGGTATAAACACCAAGCAGAACAGGTTTAAACACCACAGCAAAAGAGTCAGGAACATAAATCGTTCAGAAATAAAAGGAGGCAGCTAGACAACCGCAAAAAACTTGTATCACATGACAAAATAAAATATATCACCGACTTTAATTGGATAACAGATCAATGTTTCATAAAATGATCGTTTTTTTTTTCAAAATATTAACAAAAATAATATGACACCAATTTTCCATACATGCATATTTTGACTTTAGTAGGTACAGAAGAAGAAGAAAAACAAGTTCGGCTTACTTGAACGTAGTCGTGTTTTAGGAATTTCTCTCAACTCATGATTTCTGCACAACCGTTCACCAAGCAAAACCGTCACTGCAAAACCAGTGCCATTTACAACCCACCATGTAACTGAGGATGGCCACCCTCCATATAAAATGCATATAAAGAGATGGATGGTGTAGAGGGTTGCGGAAAAATCTAAGCACTTTATAGACCTCTCAATCAAATAAAGCATATAGCCAGCCCTGCTCAAGCATAACAGTTATACACAGGTTAGCTGTCGTCCATTTCTTTAAAAATATTTAACCAGATTCAAGTTATAGTGCAATATCAGTTCTTGAACATAGAAGCCAACAGATAAAATAACGGGGGAAATCACATGTCCCACGCAGCATAAAGCAAGAAAGAAAACCACTGATCAGTTTCCAGGAAAGTTCCTTGGTTCCAATTAACAAAGACAGGAACATTGATGGGACACAAGCAAGACTTGATGAAAACTTTAAAAAGAAATAGAAAGGGATCCAAGGTGGATTCAATGAAAATTTTACTGTTCAAAAAGAGAAAGAAATAGAAAGGGAGTACAAGTAGAAGAATAATAAAAAGCTATAAGAAAGAAAATAAGCCCTCAGAGCAAAGCAAGCTCCTTGAGACTCCTTCAAAAATGAGTCCCCAACTACAATAATCTATAAACATGAAAAGAGAGACATCTAGGCTGTGTTTGGATTGCCAGAATCAAACACTAGAATCGGCATCCTATCCTGATTCTGCCCAATTCCGATGTCTGGTTCAAATAAATGAACAGAATAAGGTGGGCGAGTGGGAGGAATTGAATCTGGGGAGGAATATAAGGGGGAAATGTCAGACGCTGTTTCCTGCCCAAGAGGTGGTATTCTGATTCCGCCCTGGTTGGAATTAAATTTTTTATCGGAATTCTTTCTATTCCATTAACAGGGGAATCAGAACAGAGTGCTGACTTCGATTCCTTATTCTGACTAACCAAATGCAGCCTAGGGACTGAAATATCATAAATGTCATCCAACTCATTCATAAGTACACATAGAACTTAATCAATTCGACTTGTCTATGAAAAAACAATTAGTCACCATGTAATAAAAAAACAAAGGATCTCACAAAGACTCAAGTTTAAGGCCATCCACAAGGCTCCCATTTTCACTACTAATGAGTCTGCCAAATTGATTGTGCACGCAAAAGCAAAACAGAGCTTCCCCTATTCATTTATAAGGCTTCCACATGCAGGAGCATCTTCGTCTTGACAAATTTCTAAAGAAGCATGGAAGAAAGAAGGGAAGAACAAAACGGGGACATTTGATCTTTTATAACACGTCATTTAAGTTACAACGTTATGAGCCCTATCCCAGTCATAGGCTTTGTTGTGAGTGTGGCTGGGGGAGTTTTAAATTGTAGGGACATAATAGGGTTTTTCCAGTTTCATTGGATTTTAGGAATATATCAAAGTCTCACTCAACCTTGGTAGTTAGTGGTGTGATGCCCCAAATATGAATGTTGAAATGCTATTCAACATTTGATCAAGTTCTCTGATTAGATACTAGAATTTCCAGATATATAAACTTGTTCCTTTAGGATAAGATACTAGAATTTCCAGATATATAAACTTGTTCCTTTAGGATAAGAAAAATATGAGCTACATTGTAAGAGATAGACTAGCAAGATGGTGCCATATTGGCTGACGAGAAAGGTTACATTTAACGATAGATGCGAAAACGTGTTTAATGATAGGGACTGTTGAGTTGATGGACCACAACTAGCCTACCTAGTGGGTCTAGGTCCTGTGTAAACAAGGGGACCCATCTGCAAGATTGAGGCGTACAAACCAATGTTGCCTAGAACACAGTATGTTCCACTACGCATTATCGGAACATGTATGTGGACTTCCCCAATGTGTAGGACGTGGGTTGTGGGGGTAGGCTCATTTGGTTCCTCCTTGGTACACAAAATGCTAGAGGAGGATCACACATGTATTGGATGTAACACAAAATCCATACATGACAACTGGTTACATCTGATACACCCAAATATCACATATCCTTGACTTGAGAAAAGTATATCATCCATCCAAAGGTAAAAGTATAATTTTCACTCCAGAAAAAAGATAAAATGACTAAATGAGTATCTTTTTCCAAACATTACTCGCTGCATATTTTATTTTTTTCAATCCTGGTTGCGTGTTTTTCTCATTTCTTTGCAAATATAAATTGTATAAATAACCATTTTTAACTGCCTTATTCTATGGGTTCTCACTTAGGAACTAAAGAGACGAATCACCTCGCTGAATTGAAAGCGCGCACGCACATACACACACATATATGCATATACATAAAGAAGTAATATGTATTGAATTATAAAAATTCCACATTCTTTTCTAAGGACGATTGAATTTTGAAAAGAGAAAGTAAAGGAAATATTATATATGGTGCACACAGTGTTGCAAATTTCCTAGTTGGCAATTCAAATCCCATGTCACTTCAAGAAAACAATCTACAGCTCATATAGAATTACATTTAACAAAATCACACATGTAGTCATACCATTCTCAAAAGAAGTCAAAATAATCATGATTGATAATGGCTTTAATTTCACTTGGAATATGAAATGGAATGCAAGTAGCATACTCAGACTAACTTCTTTTCCTGTCAAACTGGCCTAGATGTTTTATACAGTCCATTGCTACATTAAAAAAAGTCAAGAATGTTAAATTTGACTACTATTTGAAGTAGAACGCTAGAATGGGGTAGAGTTGAGCACTATCACAGTTTCCAATTTTTTGCTAATTTTATGCCACAACATTTTAAAAAGTTGATTCAATATTTCCCTCTTATGATTTTATGAGATAAATATACACTTGCTTTAAATAGTTTCCTAAGATGCTTAATAAGGTAGAAGAAGACATATAATGCCAAGTGTCTGTCCAATACTTAACTAGAACAGTACAGCCCTTGATGTGTTATTCAAGATAGTTTCCCAGCATGCCTAATAAGATAGAAGACACAACACTCCCAAATGCCTGTCCAATATACAATACAACCCTTGACATGTTGATGCAGTGCCAACATGGCAGCCATGTCATGCCTAGGTGGTTTTGGTGGAGTTCCAAGGTGCATTCCTGCAGTAATGTTGCTGGCCCGTTTTTTAACCTCTTTTATGGACCTCTAAATGGCAGAATTATGGAAAGTGGTAGACTACAAAGTTGTAGGTCTCTTTGAATCTTTCCAACAAGTATTTATGCTTGAAAATTGGACTAGAGAGTAGAAAGTTATGGCAGTTTTTGTGGACTGTGTCTGTGGGTTCCCAAAACAGTCAAAGTTAGTGAGTTCCTATGCAATTAATGTTATGTTAGTCCCTAAGCTAGCTAGTGGAGGAGCTTGAACGAATTTGCTTTGGTTTTCTTTTATTTAAAGAGTTAGAAACTATCTTGAGAGGGGATATTTGATGTTGATAAACTTCTGTAATTAATGGAATATCAATTGGGTTGAGCTTTGCTCCCATTTTCTTCTTCTTCTCTTGTTGTGTTCTTGATTTCTATTTTTCTTCTTCTTCCCTCTTAAGCACCCGCATTATCTGGTATCAGAGCCAACGTTACTCTCTTGGGCTAGCATCAATTTGATTTTCATGGCGGCATGAAGAGGTAGAGGAAGGCGTGGTAACCAAATGATGGAAGATTTGAGAGATGAAAGAGATGATGAACTTCAAGCACTTCGAAGACAAGTTGAGCAACTTACCATGCGACTTGAACGCCAAGAGACTCGTAGTGAGCATGGTAGATCAAGCTGTGGAGGTTCTAGTGATGAATCCGATGTGAATCCCTTCACCAATACTCGTGAAGAGGCTAGGTTGGGAAGGTTCTGTCGTGATTTCGACACTGTCAAGATTGACTTGCCGGAGTTCCATGGTCATCTACAACCCGAAGAGTTTCTTGAATGGCTTAGTGCCATTGAGAAGTTCTTTGATTACAAGGAGACACCCGAAAGCCAACGTGTGAAGCTTGTGGCTACAAGGCTTCGTGGCTACCCTTCAACATGGTGGGATAAGGTTCAAGAGATGAGAATCCGTAAAGGAAAGCGTAAGATCTCTTCTTGGGAGAAAATGAAGTCAAGGCTTAAGGAGAAATTTCTTCCGTTGGATTTTTCCCAAATTATCTTTTCTCAATTCAACAACCTACGCCAAGAATCCAAGAGTGTGTTGGACTATACCGAAGAATTCTACAAACTCATGGTTCGTAATGATATTCAAGAGGGTGAAGATCAACTTGTGGCAATGTATGTTGATGGTTTGAAGTTTTTCATTCGTGATGAGGTGGAAATGCACCGATCATTGAGCGTCAATGATGCTTACCAACTAGCCTTGAAGGTGGAGGCTAAGCTTTCTCGTTGTGGTGCTAAAAAGTATGTGGATGTTCGTAATCTCTATCCTTCTTCTAAAGGTGAATCTTCACATGGTAGAGGTACAAAGTCAAGGTCCGACTATTTCAACAAAATTTTTTCAAAATCAGCCCCTACACATCAAGTTGGAAATCAGCCCAATCGCCCCAACAATTCAAATGCTTGTTTTAAGTGTGGTCAAGTTGGCCATCGTTTCAAAGATTGTCCAAAGAGGCAAGTAGTGGCCTTCGGTGATGAAGAAATGATGATAATTTTGTTGATGATTCAAATCAGCCCATATATGATGAGGAAAATGACATACAACATGAAGAAATTGAACCCGAAGAAGGAGAAAGCTTGGTGATCCAAAGAGCACTTGCTACACCAAAGGTTGAATCCGATGATGATTGGCTCCGTTATAATATTTTCAAGATTCGATGCAAATCTCATGACAAGGTTTGCACCATTGTGATCGATGGTGGGAGTTGTGAGAACATCGTATCTCATGACATGGTGAACAAGCTCAAGCTCAAAACCAAATCACATCCAAAGCCCTATCGGATTGCATGGTTTAAGAAGGGTAATGAGGTAAAAGTTACTAAACGATGTTTAGTTTCATTTTCTATGGGTAAGAATTACCATGATCAAGTTTAGTGTGATGTTGTCCCTATGGATGTGTGTCACATACTCTTAGGAAGGCCATGGCAATATGATAGAAATGTTACCTATGATGGTCGTAAAAATACATATATCTTTCGAATGGGAAAAGTGGAGATTGTTCTTTTGCCTAGTAAGGAGGAAAAGACACCCAAATCTTTACAAGAGGGTAGTAATTTTCTCACTTCATCAATGTTTGCAAGAGAAAGTGAGAGTAGTGGTGTCATTTACATGCTAGTGGAGAAAGATTTGGGAATGTCCTTTAATGTGCCTAGTGAGTTGGAACCTCTCTTGGAGGAATTTAAGGATGTCACACCCAATGAGTTGCCCAATGGACTCCCTCCTTTAAGAGACATTCAACATCAAATTGATTTGATTCCCAGTTCTAATCTTCCCAACAAGGCTCACTACCGTATGAGTCCTAAAGAGCATGAAGAGTTGAATAAGCAAGTCATGGAGTTGTTGAAGAAAGGTTACATCAAAGAAAGCATGAGTCCTTGTGCGGTGCCGGCATTACTTACTCCAAAGAAAGATGGAACATGGCGTATGTGTGTGGATAGTCGTGCCATAAACCGGATCACTATCAAATACCGGTTTCCCATTCCAAGAATTGATGATATGTTTGACATGCTTGCTGGTGCAAAGATATTTTCCAAGATTGATCTTAGAAGCAGCTACCATAAAATTCGAATCAAGCCGGGTGATGAATGGAAGACCGCTTTCAAGACATGTGAAGGCTTGTATGAGTGGCTTGTTATGCCATTTGGTCTATCCAATGCCCCAAGAACCTTCATGCGGGTAATGAATAAAGTCCTTCGCCCTTTCATTGGAAAATTTGTTGTTGTTTATTTTGATAACATTCTTATTTATAGTCATGATAAAAGTGAGCATGTAGAACATTTGAAGGTTATTCTAACCACTTTGAGAGGTGAAAAAACTCTATGTAAACCTCAAAAAGTGTTCTTTCATGACAACTAGCCTAGCTTTCCTAGGCTTTGTTTTAACTTCAACAGGGATTAGAGTGGATGATGAGAAGATCAAAGTTGTTCAAGAATGGTCTACTCCAAAGAGCTTGCAAGAAGTGAGGAGTTTCCATGGATTGGCCTCATTTTATCGCCGATTCATAAGAAATTTCAGCACTATATCAGCCCCCTTGATGGATTGCATGAAGAAAGATAAGTTCAGGTGGACTATGGAGGCCGAAAAGAGTTTTCAACTTATAAAGGACAAGTTGTCTAGTGCTCCTGTGCTTGCTTTGCCGGACTTTGAGAAGATGTTCGAGGTTGATTGTGATGCCTCTGATGTGGGCATTGGCGGAGTACTTAGCCAAGAAGGTCATCCCATTGCCTTCTTTAGTGAAAAACTCAATGAAGCAAAGAAGAAGTACTCTATCTATGATGTGGAATTTTATGCCATTGTTCAAGCACTTCGGCATTGGCGATCGTATCTTGTTCAAAGGGAATTTGTTTTGAATTCCGATCATGAAGCTCTCAAGCACATCAACAATCAAGGAAGCCTAAATCGAAGACATGCAAAGTGAGTTTCTTTCTTACAAGAATATACTTTTGTGTTAAAGCATAAGAGCTGAAAGTGCAATCAAGCAGCGGATGCTCTTAGTAGAAGAGTGGCTCTTCTTAATTCCGTGAGTGTGCAACTTGAAGGGTTTGATACCATTAGAGACATGTATGCAAATGACTTTAAGGGGAGTCGCTTATGCATTCCAAAATGCTCACTTAGAGAGTATGTTATAAAAGAACTACATTCGGGAGGTTTGGGAGGACATTTTGGAAGAGACAAAACTATTTTGCTAGTGAAAGAAAAGTATTTTTGGCCGACCATTTACCGAGATGCGATGTGTTATGTGAAGAGATGCCGAATATGCCAAACATGCAAGGGACAAACTCAAAACACCGGTACCTACACTCCACTTCCACTTCCTAATGCTCCATGGGAAGATGTTAGTATGGATTTTGTGGTTGGCTTGCCGAGAACTCAAAGAGGTAATGATTCCATCTTCGTAGTTGTTGATCGCTTCTCTAAAATGGTCCACTTCATTCCTTGCAAGAAGACTATGGATGCTTCTTATGTTGCTAATCTTTATTTCAATGAAGTAGTTAAAGCATCATGGTGTTCTAAAGTCCATTGTTTCGGATAGGGATACTAAATTCCTTAGTCATTTTTGGAGATGCTTATGGAAAAGAATTGGTACTCTTTTGCTCTATAGTAGCGCCTATCACCCTCAAACCGATGGACAAACCGAGGTGGTGAATCGAACTTTGGGAAACTTGCTTAGGAGTTTGGCGGCAAAGAGGCCCAAGCAATGGGATATGATGCTCCCTCAAGCGGAGTTTTCTTATAATTATGTTGTGAATCATTCTACCGGTAAGAGCCCATTTGAAGTGATTTATGAAAAAACTCCAAAACACTATCTTGATCTTGCACCCATTCCCGATCTATCATTGTCCAACAAGAAGGCGGAAGATTTTGCTACTACCATGACAAAGATTCATGAAGAAGTGAAGAAGAATCTTGAAGAAAATACCGAGAGGTACAAGCAAGCGGCCAATACTCATCGCCGAATCAAAATCTTCAATGAAGGTGATCTTGTGTGGGTTTATTTGAAGAAGGAACGATTTCCAGCCGATCCTATAACAAGCTCAAGGAGAAGAAGATTGGTCAATGTCAAATTCTCAAGAAAATCAACGACAACGCATACAAGATTGAGCTCCCTCCAAATATCAATACTCATCCAACTTTCAATGTCAAAGACTTGACAACTTATCATGCAAAGCTTGATGAGAACTCGTGGGCGAGTTCTTTCTCACCCGGAGATAATGATGCAGTGTCAACATGGCAGCCATGTCATGCCTAGGTGGTTTTGGTGGAGTTCCAAGGTGCATTCCTGCAGTAATGTTGTTAGCCCGTTTTTTAACCTCTTTTATGGACCTCTAAATGGCAGAATTATGGAAAGTGGTAAACTACAAAGTTGTAGGTCTCTTTGAGATCTTTCCGACAAGTATTTGTGCTTGAAAATTGGACAAGAGAGTAGAAAGTTATGGCAGTTTTTGTGGACTCTGTCTGTGGGTTCCCAAAACAGTCAAAGTTAGTGAGTTCCTATGCAATTAATGTTATGTTAGTCCCTAAGCTAGCTAGTGGAGGAGCTTGAACGAATTTGCTTTGGTTTTCTTTTATTTAAAGAGTTAGAAACTATTTTGAGAGGGGATTTTTGATGTTGATAAACTTATGTAATTGATGGAATATCAATTGGGTTGAGCTTTGCTCCCATTTTCTTCTTCTTCTCTTGTTGTGTTCTTGATTTCTATTCTTCTTCTTCTTCCCTCTTAAGCACCCACATTACATGTTATTAGACCATGGCATGTAAGCATGCATTTCCTTAGAAACCATATACACAAAGTGTGGTTACATAATTCAGACATACATAAATGAGTGTGTATATAAATTGGACAAATTTTAGATATTAAAGCAGCCAAGAATTACCAACATAAAACAGGCGTAAGAAGGTTCTAATCAAAATCATAAAACAGGAAGTGGAATGGAGATCTTACCCTGCTACCGAACTGAGTAGACACGAAGAAATGGTGCAACGACCAGTGATCGTAGAAGCATTAAGAGCCGAGTAATCAAAGAAATATATGAGGCTCATCCGAGACACACGAAACCCGACAAGAATTGATAGGAATAGTCCAAGAGTAAGATAGTATAAGCATTGAAGGCAAACAATCTGAGCAATAATGAGCCAAGGATCCCATACTGTCGCCCCATAGAACATGACTTTTATCTCTCTGAAAACTACAGTGCTCTTAAATTTCCTCTTGAAACCCAAACCTTAAAAGCTCGAAATTCTATCAATAGATCGAATAACCTAAATTCAAACCTCAGTGCCAAATCCCTTGTTTATTAAACATTTAGAAGCTAACAAAACAAAATTAAACCTCCCAGTTTATAAGTCAATCCAAATTCTTCGAATTTCGTGGAAAAGCATAAAGACAATGGAAAAAGGAAAACCCTAAATTTCAGTATCCTTTAAATTCACCCAATTTTCCAGCCTAATAATTTGAATTCCTTACTTTTATAATCTGAAACCCTCTGTTTCTTCATAAACCCCAGTTTACAGAAAACAAATCGCTAAGAAACAAAAAAACAAGCAAACTGAAATCGAAATCCATAACAAAAACTCCAGATTTCAGACCAAAAAAAAATCTACAATTCAGAACAAAAAACCCTAAAAGGAGCTTCTTACAGATTGTGACGAACAGAATGATTGAATTTCCTGAACTGCCTATGCCATATCTCGATCGGAAACCCTAATTCCTTGATTCAAGAAATGAAATCGAAATTCAAAGAGGAGAGAGAGAAAGGAGAAACTACTTTTATGAAGGTGCTCTTGTTATTCCTTGCAACACATACTTAGCATCATTGGTGTATAATCAGTTAATGACCAAAATGACACGAGAACGAAAGGGAGGTGATAAATTCGCACTCCCTGTAGGATAATTCGCACCACTTGTAACGTGAATTGACAAATTTTGGCTGACTTTCACGCTTTTTGACGTCAAATCACGTTAACAAGGGTGCGACTTATCCTACAGTGGGTGCGAATTTATCATCACTCAAAACGAAATTGTCCTCCTCATGGACCACGATGCATTTTGCACAGCCACAGGGTCAATGGTTAGAGAAGAGGGTCACTCGATACTTCGATGAATGATAACTAGAAATGGTTCGAAAAAAATGCACGTCTTCTTTTACTACACTACAATCAAGTAAAAAATCAGGGTATTTTTGTAAAATAATGCAATAAATTCGGATTTAGATAATGGTGCAACTCGGGTCGGGTTCAACCCGAAAAAGTTGCGTCAGGTTGGGTGTGGTTTGGGTCGGATTGGGTTTTCCTAACCTGGGTAGATTTCGGTTCGGGTTGAGGGTTTGGGCAACCGGACCCTGTGAAACCGGACATTTTTATTTATTTATTTATTATTATTATTATTATTATTATTTGCAGTTAGCTTAAAGGGTTGGGTTGGAAAAAAGGGTTTCTCCTGTTGGGTCAGGTTGAACCTCATCGGGTTGGAACTCGGGTTGGACCCAATCCAACCAGAGTTGCACCTCTAATTTAGAACTCTCCCACGGGCTTTTGTTGGTTGCTTATGTAAATGTAAAGTTTACATCAACTATTATATACCGTACATACGCAAATATCTTTCTAGATATCAGATATCGTATACATGCAAATTTCCCTGTAACTACTAAATGCCTTATATTCTTAATGCTCTTGGTCTATTTTTACCTCATAAAAATTTGTTTTGCATGATTAATGGCGAGAAACGATAATCTCTAAAAAAAAGTAAATAAAAAAAAGAAGAAAACATAACATGCAATCAACCTCAGGTGAAGCAAACAAGAAATGTAAAGAAAAAGTAGGACTATAGTATGTACATAGTTGGTTAAGCTAGAAGGATTAATGTAGGTAAGGGTTACAAATAGTAAAAAAGATTTACAAGTTTTAAGGATGTATAGTTTCACATATTTTATTCACGTAAATTTAATGTTGAGTTTTTAGAAAAGGAGATGATTTTTTCACACCTCCCCCAGTAGAATAATGCACACCCACCTCGTAACGTGATTTTACGTTAAAAAGTGTTAAAGTTTGCCCAAAATTCACGTTAAAAGGGGGCGCATTATGGTATAAATTCAAGCTCTAATTTAATTTTGTGGCAAGAAACACAGAAGGAACCAAAAAAGGAAACATAGAAAAAGTTAAGAGAAAACGGATCACGGTGAGGAAGTAAGATTGAAAAGAGGGATTTGCCATCAACGACTGAGGAGGGAAGCCGGTTAGCCAAAAAATTGGCGGTAAGGATGGTATCGCTCCAATAGGCTTTAGGAACCCGCATTTGGAAGAGGAGAGTGCTGGCAATATCAAGCAAAGACCTGATTTTGTGTTCGGTTTCACCATTCAGCTGCGAGGTGTAAGCATAAGAGGATTGATGGATAATACCATGAGAGGATACAAATTATTGAAAGCCATTAGAGGCAGGAAAAAGTACTCTCGAGCATTATGGGTAAACAAAGATTTAAGATGACAGTCATACTGGGTGGTAATCTCGGCATGGAAAGTATGAAAAGCTAAAAACACTTGGGATCGATCCTTAAGGGGAAAGAGCCAAGTCATACGGGAGAAATTATCAACAAAAATGATGAAGTATCGATAACCTAGAAGAGACATAATCCGGGAAGGACCCCAGACATCAGAGTGGACTAGCTCAAATGGACGCGAGACACAACTAACCAGCCTCGGCGGGTAGGAAGTATGATGGTGCTTCCCAAGCTCACAGGCCTCGCATTGGAAGGACTAAAGAGGGCCAGAGATAACAGAGGACTGTTGAAGTCGCTGAAGAAAAGGATGGCCGAGAGGGCAATGCCATTGATAGGTATCAACAGAGCTTTGTAACATATCACGAGGAGGATCATAGTCAAGGTAATAGAGACCATTGGCCACACGACCAAACGCAATCGTCTTCCCAGTGGAAAGGTCCTGAAAGACACAATGAGAGGGGAAGAAAGGGACAAAAAATGATGAGTTTTGGTAATTTGGGTCACAGACAGTAAACTAAAGGTCAACTTAGGAACACAAAGGACCGATGACAAGATAAGACCTGGGTGAGGAGGAAACAGTGCCAGTACCAGAGATGGGTGCAATGATCCCATCGGCTAAAGTGATAGTAGAAGCGAGCTAAAGGAGCTGAAACGAGTGAAGGGAAGCAGGGTTACTCGTTATATGGTTGGAATCCCCGGAATCAATAATCCAAGGACTAGAGTTGTAAGAAGCGAAGCAGGTGGACTGTTGGGTTGTGCAAAATGGGCAATATGGGTTTGGTGATGCGCATGCAGGTGCAAAAACTCATCATAGTCAGCGCGGGAGATACAAACTAGTCCAGTGGAGGGGGAAAGACAACCACCGCCACAGCAGAAGATCCGTCACGAATATATGCTCCAAGAATAGAAGCCCAAATCAAGGGGGCAGAAGTCAGCAGTGGAAAGGGAGCCGAAGGCGGGCAAGTCGATCCGGTAGTACGAGGGGATCTAAGATGAGAATCCATGATGATAGAAATATAGAGACAACCTCAAGCACACTACCATAGAGGATAGACAAGAGAGAAGTGAAGAATCACACGAGGAGCTTGACTATAATAGCGTAGCTCCGACGAAGAGACAGAGCATAAGAAAACATAGGATCACTAGCCATGAGGAGAGGAGGGAGAGGTTAGGAGATGAAGGCGGAAGCACAATAGCTCACTCAAACATTTCAGCAAACACGTGGTGTACACCTTTGATGGGAAGAAGAGAAAGGGTAGGAAAAACAAGGAAGGAGGAAGTAAACAATGAGAGAAAAAGGAGTTTAGAAGGGCCCAAAAGACATACTACGGCTCTGGAGAAGAGAGATAGTAGAGGGAGGCATACAACTACACGTCAAAATAAAATGGCAATCTAGTGGATTAGGTCACTAGGAAAAATAGAAAAAGTTGCGAAGGAAAAAAAAATAGGAGATTTAAATTATGGTTAGGGTTAGGGCTTTAAGAACAAGGAAGCAGTATAAGGTGGGGGCAAGGTTTGGATGGGGCGTCACTATTCACGGTACTGTTCAGGAATACTGTCCACGGGTACTATCCACGACACTATCATAGTTACTGTTCAAGGTACAGTTCACGGCATTATTTGCGGTATTGTTCACGGGTTAGGGATAGAGATAGAGAGAGGGAGGGAGGAGAGAGAGCTGAGAGGCGGAGGCAAGACAATGCGTATGTGGTCCCTAGGGCATCGTAACCCTAGGGCTTTGATATCATGTTAGAATAAGAAGAGGAGATGATAATGAGAGAAAGAAAGAGTGAGTTGAGGATATCTCCAAATCTATGAAATCAAATAAAATAATATTTTATTTCATAGAAAATTTCGGCCGAAATTACAGAAACTTAGGGAAAGTATTAAATAATTAAAAAATCTTGATTTTTGGGTGAAATTAAATTTCGGCCGAAATTTCAATTGAAATTTCGAACGAAATATTGTAGGGTTGCTATTCTTGAGTTTTGAATCTCTATATTATATAATGGCATGAGGAAAGAAATGAGAGATTGAATAAAGTTTACTTTTGGGATATCACTTGTGAAGAGAGCATTGGCTCTTTCACGTGGGTGAAGAAGCTTCACTCCTTTCACGTGTTATATTGGAGGTTTTATCCAAACCGTGGCATGGGTTTTCAAACCCCCATGAGATTATTTTAGTTGCTTCTTATGTTGATCTCCATCTTGTGTTGCCGCTCGACGCTCCCTGCGTCAGTTGGTATCAGAGCACAAGAGATCTCTGACGAATGCCCGACGGAATGAAGAAGTCGTTGCACCTAACATCGGCCAGCTTGATCTAGCCCCAGAGAATTGATCCTCCCTCTCAAATAAGGGCAAGCATTGATCCTCCCTCTCGTTGGTAATCCGTTCAGGCTCTTTATCCCTTCCCCTTCATCCACTTGCATGTCTGTGTTGGCCCGTTTCTGACTTGAGTGTCCGGAGCCACACCTCCTGGCCCACTAACACTTTCTCTGTGAGCGCAGGATCACAGGCTCTACCAGGCTAGATCAAGTAGCTGGATTCCAGGGATCATCAATCATAATATGGAACGCAATTGCAAATGTCGGTGTGTTAGAAATTTGATATTTTAAAAAGGTTTTAAATAGAATTGAAATTTGGGTATCCTGTACAAATTATACATCCAACTAATTCCTCACCCCTTATAAAACATTGGATAGTCTAGATAAAGTATCTTCTTTGAAAACTTATCCATGTAAAATTACGCAATTTGTTAAATGATGAATCTTTTTAAAAATATAGGGAGATGATATTTTCACCTCCACGCCCAAAATATATCATTGATTCTCAGGATCTGAGTTTAACTAAGGGTTAGTTTGGTGAGAAATTATATGATGCCCGACTGTCACGTGACAACGGTACTTGACGGTCGGGCACCATATATCTAGACAGACCAAGGCTGGCTGGGCAAAATTTGAACCAATAGACAACTTGACTAAGCTAGGGTCAACATGTGTGAAGTGTCTAGTTTAGGTCCAACCAAGAAAAAGGTCAAACCAATGAACAAGCAGCGCTTTCTGGTTTTTTTTTTTTTTTTTTTTTTAATCGTTTGGCACTTTGGCATTCCTCTTTAGGACCACCTTCATAAACTGTTCTGCCTCCTTCAGTAGGGAGTCTAGGGATCATGGTTTTAAATTTCGGCTGAAATCCGAAATTCGGATTTCATTTGGATTTTGGTTGGGACCGAAACCGAAATTTCGGCTGAAATTTTGATAAATTGAATTTTTTTCAAAAAAAAATTTTTTCCTGAAACTTCGGGCGAAATTTCGCTAATTTCGGCCGAAATTTACTAAATAATAAATTAATACTTTTTTTACCGGATTTCAGCGGAAATTTTGGTGGCCGAAACCGAAATTTAAATCCTTGGTAGGGACACAACACAATTCTTTGTTGTAATTTCGTGTTTGGTCTCTGGGTTGGTTCTACACATTTCTATTGCTACCAGTTCTTTGCAACTTGAGTCAACTCGGGCGAGTTTTGAGTTAACGAGTTTTGGTAGTATGTTTGATCCAACAAAATAGACACAATAGAACTTCATTCAATCTCTTTCTTGTCTCATCATCAATTATCATTGTGCTTGATGTGTACATAGACAGATAAGGGCCAGTCACAATCGCAATAGTTTATTAAGTTTATATATACACCATCAAACAATTACATTTTGTTGTAATTAAAGAGGTTTACTCTATACAATGACCTTGGAGTCTTGCAACTTCTTTCTCCTTGGACTCTTGAAGCATTGAATTACACGACGAGATGGCCTCTCTAACCGACAAAAAGACCCATTCTTTCCCAGTCTTCTCGAGAAGATCAGATGCCACAAATTTCTCTGCAACGTCAATCCTGGGATTTGTAAATGCGACCTGCACAAATAAACCACAAAAATATTTAGAGTTCCATCTACTCTTTATGGAATGAAATAAGGAGAAGCTATATCGTACCTTGATCCCTCTTCTCTCATTCCTTCTTAGAACTTCATTGAGCATATCAATGCCAGTTTTATCAATGGATGTGACCCCTAAAAGAATAAAGATACTTCAGTAAAGGAACCGTAACACACATAGACGAAGTAATAACTGTGCACTTTTCTCCACTGTTTTGGTGGTGTGAAGCTCACTACTTTCTAAGGAGCTGTGGACTAATCTAAAATAGACCCATTGCTCAAGCAGTTGGTGGGCCTTACAACCCCACCAATTCACCAAAGCATTGGGATTCAATGGTGCTGAAGAGCACATACACCTACTATTCCTTGTATGCACAATAGGCCATTTTCCAATCATAAAACCACTTTGTTTTCTTCTGAACTAAAGTTATTGCAACAGAAGAACTTACCACTCAAGCCATTCAAAAAAGAAAAAAAAAGAACTTACCACTCAAGTCTAGTATGATAAATTGCAAGTCATCCCCTTTGGAATTTATATTTTTCTCATCTTCTTCTTCGACCCATCTCGTAATCCTGGTGAAAAGACATAAAGAATCTTTTACTTATGGACAATGAAAAATCCCAACTGTTAATATAATCTCAGATCAAACCGTAATCAGCAGTGTGCCTATGTCCTAAGGAAAGATAGGAAAGTTTTAAATTAGGGCAACAAGCTTTTCTCTCGGTCCCCCAAGCTATAACTATTTCACATCACCTTAAATTAAATCACCCTTTTACAATAATATAAATACTCTCGGTACAAATACTGAAGATACCCCCTAATAATAGGGTAGGCCTAAACTTAGGGGGCTAACCATGGTGATCACTTGCCAATATATTACAAGGCAACTATCTTTACGTCTTTAAAGTGGAGTGCAATTTGGGTCGGGTTGGGTTGAGTATTTGCTGAAAAATGAATTGGAATCAATCCGAACCGAGCGATTTTATGGTAAAAGGTCGACCAAAATTCCCAAAAATCGAGTTTCACCCCTACTTTAAACCCCATTAAGATCCACAAGTGGTTTTTTTTGAAAAAACTATGGGAGCTGATAGTACTGAAAATTGGACATCAAGTGAATCAATATGACTATTGGTATTAGCATTTACCTTTCTCTTATGTAACCAGCGTTTGCAAAGTAAATTGGGGATCCTAGTTGAAGAATTAACATGCTTGGGACCCCAACCATGCCATTATATTGCTCCACATCACGATAAATTGAAGTGTTTGGTACATTCCCAAGCTTAGCCACCCCAGGTCTAGCTACATATAACAGTGCTCTGATTATAGAAAGTCCTACCTGCAAGTTGCAACAAATAATAGAAACATAAATAAATGACAATAACAACTTGCTGCATTCCTCGCCCAAGATGCTAAAAAAGAATCCAATATATTCCCACCAAACTTGCCGATTATGTAATTTAAGATTATTGATCAGATTGAACTCTTAGCTTTAGTGCTCTGTCTTTTGTTTATTTCAAGGTTTGTATCCCCCCTCTCATATGTTCCGAGTTGGATGATAACTTGTTCCTAATGTGCAACATCTTTATATTTATCTAATAAACAGGTGGGGGTCCCCATCAAACTCTCGCTTATAGATCAGATCTCATAAGATCATTGGATTGTGTGGGTGTTGAAGTAGGTGACTTGATTTGATTAGGATGATCTACTCCTAATCTAATCTGAATCTTTATCTCCTTCCTTGTTTATCACCTTGAGTGTTTTGCCGAGCTCAGTCGCGTGAGCTTGTAACTCCATGCGGGGGGCTTTAAGGTGGTGGGATATTTGTTCCTAACCTCATTGGCAGGGTGGTGCACACAAGGCATCGAAGTCCGACTTGCCCGTTCTGACATAGCTCCGGGTACTAAGAGCAACGACTCCGGCTTGAAGGCAACAAGCCTCGTTCCCCACAACACCGTGTCCTCTCAAGGCTGGTCTCAATTGGACCACCACCTTCCATTTCAAAAAAATCACCGTGAGTGTTTTACATAAACACTCGTTAGGAATTAATTGAAAATTAACTAAGATTTGGCAGCCATGAAAGTTTTTTCAATGGAATATTGGTCTCTCAAGCGGTGGGAGAGGATTAATGAGGGTAGCGGACAAAGAGAATTGAGAGGACATAAGTGAGGAGAGGGTGGTGAGACGTGGCTAGAAATAGGAAAAAGAAAACGTGGCAGCCATGAAAGTTTTTTCCTTGTAATATTGGTTTCTCAAGCGGTGGGAGAGGGTTAAGGAGGGTAGGGGACAAAGAGAATTGAGAGTACCATGCCAAACAACCAATTACTCCAAAACCTTGGGTTTAAGATTATTACAACCGATTGTAAGTGCCAAACCTATTACCTAAACGAGTCCAATAATCAAGTTTAGCATTCACAATCGGTTGTCATAATCTTAAATGAAGAACATGCCCATAGAGTTGGTGTTATTTAGGCCCTGTTCATTTGGGGTTATGATAACCGATGATGAGCCCTCAAACTGATTATTGGACTCAAAATGAATGTAATTTGAGTCCAATAATCAGGATGGGGGCTCACCATCGGTTGTCATAATCCCAAACGAACAGGGCCTTAATCATTTATACTTCAACAATAACAATAGCAGAGATAAAGATGGTTACCGACATCATGAAACCAACGATCATGCTAAAGAAGACAACGCCAATAAAGGCAGCCATGCAAATAAGAAAATCAAACTTGTCAACCTTGAAAACATGGTAAGCCTCCCTGTATTCAATGAGTCCGAGCATGGCGTTGGTGATAATCGCTGCGAGGGCGACTAGAGGAGTGTAGCTGAAAAGAGGAGCTAAGAACAAGAGTGTAAGCATCATGCAAATTGACATCACCACATTTGACATTTGGGTCTTAGACCCCGAGTTGCAATTCACCGCAGATTTTGAAAATGGCCCTGAAAAATCAAACACATCCCCAATTTATGTTAGGTTTTGCCACCACGGTTATTAGTTAGTACTTGTCCATTACAATGAAAGTATATGTATGAGATCATATACCTCAGTTTTAGTTTTCTATCTAAAATCTTTAGGCAGTTATGTGGGAATAGTACCATAATTCTACATATACTACGATCAAAGGGTCATTTTTTTTGTAAGCCAGCCCTTTCTTTAACAAGTTTCTGTTTCTTTTCCTTCTTTTTCTGATTTGTCTCATAATTTTAATTGGTTATTGCACTCTCTCTCTCTCTCTCTCTCTCTCTCTCTCTCTCTCTCTCTCTCTCTCTCTCTCTCTCTCTCTCGATAAACTTCTCATAAATCTCTCTTTGTATGGTGCAACCTCATTGTAATAAAATGAGGTGGGCCCAATGAAAATGGTTTCTAACATCTTGATCTCGTTTTGTTTGTAACATCTAGGCCTCCTTTTGTTTGTCTTCTCCTAAAAAATGGTTGTATTTCCACTATCATTTCACGTTAGTAATTTGATGGCCCAGATCATTGTACCCGTGGTCAAGTAGCATGATGTGAAAGATCCAACGATGTTCATCATCCCAAAAGCTATCATCTCCTTATTCCCATCTACGTGGTAGTTTTTCATAACTGCAAAGATCCTCCCAATTGCTATGCCTTCCTGCATTATAAAATAGATACTAATCACTAATACTGAAAACCAATGATACAATTATGATAAACATATGAATAAGTTTCTTCTGAAAATTGTTGAGAAAAAGAGATAAAAATACAATCCCTTCTTCTCAAGTCTCTTACAGTTAGAGCTAGGGTGCCCGTCAGTAGCCCAGCTTTTAAGGTTGCTGGAAGATATCGCGAATCGAAGTTCAAAAGTTTTAGAGATGAAGGATTTATTCCTTTTTTCAAGTGACCCACCTACCAAAAAAATTATATATCGTCAGATTATGCATAAATTTTGAAGAATATTCTAAAATTACGAAGAATACTCTATAAGGCTGTTTAGAATCCCGGATTGTAGCTATTTCAAAAAAAAAAAAAAAAAGAATCCCGGATTGTAAGGATTTTACAAGATAAAACCAGGATCTTATAAGCTAAAACCATATTTTTTTAATTCAGGATTGTAAAATCCAGGTTACATAAAATCCAAGATTTACAATCCTGGATTATAAAATCCATGTATCCAAACAGCCCCTAAATAGTTACATTTACAAGGTATCTAATAGGGCTGCAACTCGAGCCGGGTTTTACCCGACCCGCATCGACCCGACCCGAAAATAGCTTGGGTCGGATTCAGGTTTCATGGGTTTCGGGTCGAGCCGGGTTCAGCATTCAAAAGCCCGCATGAATCTCGGGTCGAGCCAGGTTTGAAGGGGCCCGACCCGACCCGAGTTACATAAGTTATAGTATGTACATTTTTTTCTATTGTTAGTTAAAAGTTAAAGGGATAATTACATTTACACCCCCTCTAGTTTCTGACACATCCACTTCCACCCCTATAGTTTAAAACGTGACAAATACACCCTTGTAGTTTCAATTTGTTTAAGGTAGGCCCCCTCAGCTGAAGGTTCGTCCATAGATTGAAGGGTTAGGATGATCCGAGGAGCTGATTTTTTGGGCACACCCTATCTATGTCAGGACCCATCAAATGAACGCTTTGGATCATCCAAACAATGTGGGCCCACATTATTTGGATGATTTTTTGGTAGTGTTTGGATTCGGGTAGAGGCCCACATTATTTGGATGATCCAAAGCGTTCATTTGATGGGTTCTAACATAGATATGGTGTGCCCAAAAAATCAGCTCCATCGGATCATCCTAACCCTTCAATCTATGGACGAACCTTCAGCTGAGGGGGCAAACCTTAAACAAATTGAAACTACAGGGGTGTATTTGTCACGTTTTAAACTACAGGGGTAGAAGTGGATGTGTCAGAAACTAGAGGGGGTGTAAATGTAATTATCCCAAAGTTAAAAGTGAAAACCCACGCACCCACTGTATGTGAGTGTAATTTCTGCTTCTATGAGTTGAGTTGATTCAAGTGTTTGATTCAGCATTGTTTGATTGTAATTACAACATTGTTTGATTACAGCATTGTTTGATTCAAGTGTGATGTGAGTGTAATTACATCATTGTTTGATTCAATTGTAATGTGAGTGTAATTTCTGCTTCTATGAGTTGAGTTGCCTTGCCAAACAAGAATTTTCCTTAAAAATTTGCGTCAACGTGAAAAAACCCGACCCGACCCGAACCGACCCGAGATTTATCATGGGTAGGGCTGGGTTTGGGAATCGTGGGTTTTCCGAAAAAAAACCCGACCCGACCCGACCCGAGATATTTCTCGGGTAGGGTTGGGTTCTCCAAAACCCGACCCGCCCGACCCGAGTTGCAGCCCTAGTATCTAACATTGCCATAAAGAAACTTTCATGTATAAGACATTTAATATTTAAAAGAGATTTCACTTTTTTTAAGGTTTTAACTTTCATTTCCCATCCGAATGATCGATTGATCGGGGCATGAAAACAAACTGATCATCAAGCTTGGGAAACCTAGAAGGGTCTCTTTTTCATCATCCTTGATCAAGGGACTAAGATCATCCGATGATAGTGGGACCCAAACACCATATAGACTGGCTGTTGGCTTATGTGGTAGGATCAGATCTACCAAATTTACATTAGCATATCTATAAGTAGAACATTAAAATAGGTCCAGATAAAGGGTCCAGATCATGCTAGAATTGTAAAAGTGGGCTCCATGAAGTAATATCATCCCCTAAGAAAGGAGAACCAAACCATAGAAACAAAAAGAGGGGCATATCAAGTATTAATATCGAATAAATATGTGGATAAGGGGCACTTAACTATATGAATCCCATGCTTCTCTGCATCGGCGAAATAAGCGATAAGACAACCCATCACCACGACTAACATAGGGGATATGGCTGAAACCCAGAATAGCTTTGGTTGTCTTTTTCTCTGCATTAATTTACACATTGTTAAGGTTTTAATAGAAAATTTCCATATATATGATTCAATTAAAACATATTTTCTAAGATGCAGTAGCGCAAGAAACCCTAACCCCAAAACTACACTCTCCCATCGCCACTGCACACACACGAAAAAAAAAATAAATTAGGACCCACCATACGGATGGTCTAGATTAACGATAATTGGTTTGCCTATGAGCATGATAAAGTGCAAATCAAGTATGTTATATAAGAGATTTTATATGGTGTAAGGCCTTACAACACTACGGTTGGGGTACTGCCCTTGATATTTGATCAAACAACAGCTCACTTTTTGAGGAGCTGCGGTTGGATCAAATGTCTAGGGTGGTACTTCCACCGTAGAAAGGCCTTATTGTTGTAAGGCCTTACACCATATAATTTCTCGTTATATGTAATTGGAAAACTTGGGTCAGCCCCAAGGTTATTTAAAACAGAGGAATGATGGACACAAGGGCCCTCTCATCCTGGGCCGGAAACATAAAAAAGAATAAAAAAGGAAACAGAGAAAAAGAAAAAGATGAGTTTTGTATTAAAAATAGGCAAACCTCGCTGGTTTGGGAGAAGATAGCTTCCATCACAGAAACTATATCAGTTTTCGTCGTAAAATGCGTCAAACCAAGCATGCTCTTCAACTGTTGAAGGATTATGATGATCGCAGTTCCGCCCATGAATCCGAGTATTGTCGAGCGAGACAGAAAATCTACCAAAATCCCGAGCCTGTAAAAAAAAAAAAAAAAAAAAAAACAGAGGAATTCATTTTCCACAATGCAATCTGAAAAAACAAAACATCTAAAAACAGAACATCCCTTCCCTCTATACCTGAAAATTCCCAATGCAGCCTGAAAAACTCCAGAAAAGAAAGCTGCGGTGAAGAACAAATGTTGATACAAATCGGGATCTTCAGTGAATGAAACTTCTTTTTCTATAATGGAAGCAGCAAGTAACGACGCTGCCGCGACCGTTCCCACAGCGAGATGCCTTGAAGTTCCGAACAATGCATAAATCAAAGGCGGCACGAAGCTCGAATCTACAACAAAATCACCAAAATAAAAAATAACCATTAATATGAGACTCCTAATGTGTCCCTATATTTCACATAAAGGTTTAATGCTATATTTTTTCTGTATTTTGATGGGTTAGAAGCAAGGTTGAATATCTCTTCTTTTTATCTTTTGTTCTATCTCATTAATAATATTCGATTTAGGGTTGGGTTTAGGGCATTCGTTAGGGTGTATTGGAAACATAATTTTACACATGTTTCGAATAAAAAAAAAAGGGCAGTGATAAATCAACCCCCCAAAATGATAAATCGACTCCCCATGTGTCTATCTCTCTCCTCTTTCTCTCTCTAACCCAGAGATGAGAAAGACACATGGGGAGTCGATTTATCATATTTGGGAGTCGATTTATCACTCCCCAAAAAAAAGTCTCAATACATTTGTAGAAGTCTCCTAACATTCTCAAAACATGAGTAAAAAGAAAAAGAAAATCATAAAGAGGCACAAAAACAAGATGAATCGAAACACAATAATAAAAGGGGATGTTACCACTCCCAATTTCTTCTTTTTTTTCCCCTAAAAATGCCCGCATTGCCCTTCTTTATTCTTCTTTTCCTAAAAATAAAATCATTTTTAGGCAAACAAAAAAGACAAAAAAGAGGTGGAAATGTCATTTCCCAAGCAAAATTCTTAAAGACAAAAATGCCCTTTTTTTCTTCTTTTTTTTTTCTTTTCCTTGCATCCCACGCCAATGTTTATTTATCTTTTCTCAAAAAATATTCATTTGTCAGGAAACAAAAACAGACAAAAGTAGTGAGGAAAAATCATTTTACAAACAAAATTCTTACAGAGGCCGATAATGGGAGGCAGATTAGCCAACTTGGCATAGCTGATCCCTTGAGGAATTGCAAGGCTGGCGATAGTAATTCCCGAGAGAAGATCATAACGGAAAAGATTGAGTCTGTATTTGGGTCCCCATTCGAGAACTGGTAAAAAATATTTAATCACCTTGCCCACTTTTCCCAAAGCCGATTGGTTTTTAAATTGACGAAAAGGATCATCGGGAAAGAAAGTCTCTTTCAGTGAGGATTTGAAAGATGTCTCAAAACCTCTTGTGTTTGAGAAATTCACAGTCACCGAATGATTATATCCGTCATTGTTTCCCATGGCTGAAGAAAAAGGGGGCAAGGGAGTGAGAGAGAGAGAGAGAGAGATGCAGAGAAGATTGTGAATGATAGGAACGAGATTCTCACGTATTTATATTTCACCTACGTGGAAATGGAATGGGTGTGATGCCTAATTTTAGAAGGGGTTATTAGGGAACGTGGAAGGATTTGATTGGATGGTTAGGGTCGTATTCGTGTGATTAGTTGGAGATTATCCGGATCATGCAAAAATGGGATTTTAGTCTTTGGGGGATGGGATATTTTGATAAGATCATAAGATTAAGAAAGAAAAAGACCAGGTAGGATTATGTACCCTTGACCGGACTCATTGCCATGTAAACAATTGGGAAGTGAAATATTCGCCCCTTTTTCTTACCCGGGCCACCCCCTATCTTCTGTTCAAGTCGACCGTTATTCTTAGATGAAGTATTATCTGAGTAACATTGGTGAAAAGTAAACAAGATGGTTTGCTTAACCAAGGATTTCTATCCTCTTGGTGAACAGCCCTTCGGAAATAAGCAGAAACATAAGGTAAAAAGGAGTGCATGCAGCAGATGTTAGATATTAGGCAGTGGGTTCTTTTATTTGCTTTATAGAGAGTTTAGTGCAACCAACTTTAGCATGAAAATAGGCCCAAGTAAGATGAGGGGGCGACTATATCACTTTCCTTCTTATAGCAGGAAAGCAGTTTTACAACAGCAAATATACATTAGAGAAAAGTACGGAATGTGGGCCGATGTTTAGTGAAAATACGGATTGCGGGTACCTTTTAAAACAAGAACAAAAAACGGGCTAATATTTAAAATTGGGTTGGAAAAAGACCTTGATACCATTCTGACATCAACAGAAACATCATTAAGCCTCCTTTTTCATTACGGCGTGTTTCACGAGGTTCTTTTGGTTCGTTTGGTTTTTGAACCGATAGAAGTCACAGAACCTTGGGTTCGTTTCTATCTTGCCCGTCAGAAATACCTAGAGACGGATGGATGCCTGACACGTGTTGAAAAACTTTTTGAAATGCTAGCGGCTCTATACATAGTCGGTTTGATTTGGATTGAAATCTTTCTGTGAACCCAGAGTCCTTGGGTTCCTTTAAATCTTGGCCGTCGCCAATATGAATAGACAGTCGGATCCACGCCACGTGGACATCAATATGAAACAGTGGCGTCTTTTAATAATACCCCTCTCTGTAACTATTATTCCCTTCTCTGTAACCATTATTTCCATTGGCATACCCATTATTTCTGTCGGCGTACCCATTATTCCCCTCTCTATAACCATTATTTCCATCGGCGTACTATTCATCTTCCCCTCTCTGTAACCATTATTTCTATCGGTGTACCCATTATTTTCGTCGGCGGGTACCCATTATTCCTCTCTCTCTGTAACCATTATTTCCATCGGCGTACCCATTATTTCTATCTTGACTGTCAGAAATACCTAGAGACGGTTGGATGTCTAACACATGTTGAAAAAATAAGTGAGAAAAGATAACGTCTACCGTTCTAAGCCAAAAGATATTGTCAATGTTCCAAAAAGTACAATAACATCGGGGTTCCAAAAAGTTTTCCAACGCGTGTCAAGATCCATCCGTCTCTAGTTATTTCCGACGGCCAAGATGGAAACGAACCCAAGGTTCTCTCGGTTCAAATACACATTTAAATGAACCAAAGAAGCCTCGTGAATCGTGCCAATTTAAGTGGCAGTAATGAAAAAAGGAGGATTCTGTCGATGTCGGAAGGGTATTTGGGTTTTTGACCACCCGATTTTGAAGTTTAGCCCTTTTTTTGTTCTTCTTTTAAAAGGTGCCCACAATTCGTATTCTCACTAAACATCGGCCCTCATTCCGTACTTTTCTCTATGAGGAATGATAGATACAAGGGAGCCCTTGCATAAAGAGCCAAAAAAGGGCTCTTGATTGGATCCACATCATCAAATGTAACTGATTTTACCTTTTCAGCTAATTTTAAAATGTAATTGAAAATGACTTGGATCCAATGAAGAGCCCTTCTGCGGCTCTTTATGCAAGGGCTCCCTTATATCTATCATTGCTCTTTCTCTATATATTATCAAAATTTTTTTAATTAGGCACATGAACCGAGAAATGGGTTCAACATTCATTAGAAAAAGGAGTGAAGTGGGGTCCCAATAGGTGGTGGGCCCAGCATGCATCGTGGATCCTTTCCCATACAATGCGGGGGGGGGGGGGGGGGGGTGGGAGTACTGGAGAGAAGCAAAATTTAGGCACGTGTGTCATGTTTTCATTTAGGCACGTGTGTCATGATCTTCTCTCGGGAATTACTATCGCCAGCCTTGCAATTCCTCAAGGGATCAGCTATGCCAAGTTGGCTAATCTGCCTCCCATTATCGGCCTCTGTAAGAATTTTGTTTGTAAAATGATTTTTCCTCACTACTTTTGTCTGTTTTTGTTTCCTGACAAATGAATATTTTTTGAGAAAAGATAAATAAACATTGGCGTGGGATGCAAGGAAAAGAAAAAAAAGAAGAAAAAAAGGGCATTTTTGTCTTTAAGAATTTTGCTTGGGAAATGACATTTCCACCTCTTTTTTGTCTTTTTTGTTTGCCTAAAAATGATTTTATTTTTAGGAAAACAAGAATAAACAAGGGCAATGCGGGCATTTTTAGGGAAAAAAAAGAGAAGAAATTGGGAGTGGTAACATCCCCTTTTATTATTGTGTTTCGATTCATCTTATTTTTGCGCCTCTTTATGATTTTCTTTTTCTTTTTACTCATGTTTTGAGAATGTTAGGAGACTTCTACAAATGTATTGAGACTTTTTTTTTGGGGAGTGATAAATCGACTCCCAAATATGATAAATCGACTCCCCATGTGTCTTTCTCTCTCCTCTGGGTTAGAGAGAGAAAGAGGAGAGAGATAGACACATGGGGAGTCGATTTATCATTTGGGGGGTCGATTTATCACTGCCCTTTTTTTTTTTTTTTTTATCGAAACATAACCCTAACGAATGCCCTAAACCCAACCCTAAACCGAATATTATTAATAAGATAGAAAAAAAGAAAAAAAGGAGAGATATTCAACCTTGCTTCTAACCCATCAAAATACAGAAAAAGACGAGTAGGCGTTTACTTTCGGCCGTCATCCGGTCAGCGTCGGACCTTCACGATGCTGGAGTTGAGTTCAGAAGGAGCAAAACTAAAAGCATAAGAAATATTACATTTAGTAATGGTACTGTGAAACAACCAATCACTCCAAAAGCTTAAGCTATTGGAGATGGTGTTATTTAATCTTTTATACTTCAACACTCCCCCACATGTGGCTCCTCTTTCTAGGGTTGGCCACACGTGGCACATGTGGCCCCTCTTTTGGGTTTGGCCATTGCATGTGGATTTTTGCTATCAAGGAAGTTTGAACTGTGGACCTTTGGCTCTAATACCATGTGAAATAACCAATCACTCCAAAAGCTTAAAGCTGTTGAAGATGATGTTATTTAATCTTTTATACTTTAACAGGTATCCTTAGTCTACCAGTTTTCATAATTGAAGGTGAAACCGCGTCCTTCTACCTCAATGTTCTCGCCTTTGAGCGGCTTCACCCAACCATAGGCCGCTGTGAAGTGAGTTCCTTCGTTGTCTTCATGTATGGTTTGATCAATTCCAAGGAGGATGCTCGGTTACTCCGTTCGCTAGAGCTTATACAAAGCACGATTGGTTGCAATGAATCTATTGCTGATCTAACTAAAGAGCTTGCGACGGACGTGTACTCTGATCCTTTTAGTCCTCTATGTGAAGTGCGAGATATGTTGAATGAACACTATGTGAAGAGCACGAAGAGGTGGAGCAGAAGAATTCGTGAGTGGCGTTCTAACCTTATGCAAAACTACTTCAAGAACCCTTGGACTTTAATCTCTGTAGTGGCTGCAGCTTTCCTTCTTGGCCTCACCATGACTCAGACCTATTACACGGCCCTCGGCTACTATAAAAAGAAATAATAACTCATAAAAAATGCTTCATATATATTTCTTTTACTGTAGAAAAAAACAGTCTCTTTCAATAGATTTTCTGATACCATTCTTTTGCTCTCTTTTATTTTTGGTGCCTAAATATTTCCTTGGTTGTAACTGTAATGGGCATGTTTGGAAACAATGAAAAAAAAAAATTCCATGGAATATTAGTCTGACGTGTCATGAGAACTGGACAATGAGAGAGATACTTGAGAGGGTGGGCGTGATAGAGGCATGAAAAGCCCCTCAACAACAGGGGAAAACCCCAATTTGAAGTAGGAAGTAGGGTATTTAATTTAAAACTGTTTTACGGATTTTTCATGCTTCATCCCCTCCAGCCTTCTTAAGTCCCTCCCCCACGCCACCCCACACAACAACCCCCCCGCCTTGGCTCTCTCAATTGGTCCCATGAGTATTCCTTGGAATAATTGTTCACTGTTGCCAAACTTGCCCTATATATTCATAGTCTAAAGATCAACAGATAGGATTGAATCTTGATGATCAACATTGGGCCCCACATGAAAGTGTGTATAATATGAACCCTTGACATGGTTGATGATCTTGTGATGAGTGATGACCCATATGGTCCTGGTCTCATGGGGCTCAGATCATTAGATCATGCTAGACCAATGGCAAGTTGCTTGAATTATTTTTGTGGTTCAGATCACATTCACATGGCACATTAGCATGTCCAAATGTGAGTGGGCACGTCGGGTTATCATTTCTTTTTAAAGATTCGGTTGGTTAAAGATTAAAAAATCACTAATTATTAGTGAGTAGAAGAGCAATTAAAAGTTCTTGGAAAATAAGATATGGGAGGCATCTCTCCTGATACATGGCAGGATTGGAACAAAGTATAATCTGAAATAAGTAAGCTGAGACTAGGAAATAATTTCAATCTTGAAAGGGCAGTTAAGGGAGCATGAAATTGAACTACTTAAAGGCTCATGATTTGACTTTAAAAATCGAGGTATTATATTCTGCTCGTCTATTTCTACTCAAAGTAATATGGACAAGCAAGATACAAGTGGTGGCCATTTCTTCTATTATCCAAACCATTCATCTTGTAAGATTTAAAATTCATAGGTGATGTCCTAAAAGTCTCCCAGCTTAGATAATTCTTACCGTATGAACAATGGAGATTTACAAACTTGATATGAAGAATTGGTTTATGTTGGGACCAGGGTAGAACTCACCCTTAAAAGCTAGCCCTTAAGGAGAAGGTGCCTAAGTCCTTATAGGCCTATCCACATCCATTCACTTATCTGACATGGGATCTTTGCTTTTGCGTGGAACCCCCAACAATCCCCCCTCCACACTGAAGCAACATGGAGAATCTTGCCCCGCCGTTGTGGAGCAACGTGAGAACTACGAGATCTTCCTCAAGTGTTTTTGCGCATCTTCGGGGGCATACCGGGGTTATCGTGATCTTTTCAGAGGGATTTTTCCATGAGGCACACTAGGGTTACCACGCCCCGGCTCTCATACCACCTATTGGGACCTAGGTAGAACTCACCCTTAAAAGCTAGCCATTAGGGAGAGGGTCCACGTATTATTACAAATAGAAGGATGCTTGGGATTTGCTAGGGACCATCGCATAAAGGCATTTCGCAGCTAGCTGTTGGATTTAATTCACCTTAGGTGGCTGCTCTCAAATGCAACACCCAGCCGCGAATTGCCTTTCTGCAATGGTCCCTAGCATTCTAACTTTTAATTACTTAGGAGTGATTTAAAAAAAAAAATAAAATTTGTGGTTGAACTCGATTTAACAACACGCATCATGGATGTCCGCATGGGATGGCATCCGGCTTTGATCCAGACAAGCCATAGGGTAGTGCCTGCCTCACATCTACCATGCCCCCAAAATCACATTGGTAGGTTGACCTTAACTATTTGATTAAATATATTTCTAGCCACCCTCGTGTTTTTTTTACTTTTACTATCCATTCATTTTGATCTTATGATTAGATCATCCAATCACAGATTTTTGGCAAATTGGAGATCCATGTCTTTGATCACGTATGGGATCCACCAGTTCACCTATTTGCAATGTATCATATTATAAGTTTTTACAGTGTGCCCCATGTACGCATATGGGAAACGATATATTCACCCACTTTCCTTCCCTGGCCACGTCTTAGTGTAAAAAGACGTCACAAATAGACATTTTTAAAATATAGCGATTTTATTGTGAAATTTTGGTAAAATGATAAAATCTTCAAAATTTCCGAGAATTTAATGATCGCACTCCTCACTTTATTAAAAGTACGGTATAGCCCGCACCATAGGATGATCCAAACCATCCATTAGATGGGCCACAGCCTAAATAGGTTGTGTCCCAAAAATTATTTCTATAGGTTGATCCTAACCCTCCGTTCTATAGAGGGTTAGGATCAACCCTAACATTCATATCAGAGGGTTAGGATCAACCTATGGAAATGATTTTTGGGGCATATCCAATTTAGGTTGTGGCCCATCTAATGGACGGTTTGGATCATCCTATGGTGTGGGCCCTAATTGGTGGAAGGATGGACTGAGAAGGCCCTAATTGGGACTTTTGTGCGAGGTCTCAAGGATGAGTTAGCGGGAGAAGTTCAAGTCTTCCGTCCAAAGACATTGAATGATGCTATTGGGTTGGCGCGGATAATGGAAGAGAAAATCCAACATAGCCAGATATTTCAAAAGAGTACAATGATTGAGCATGAGTACCCAACATCATATCCGAAGGTTCCTCGAAGGCTTACAATGGGCGAGATGAAGGAGAGACGTTCTAAGGGTTTGCTACAACTGTGATGAGCGATTTGTTCCTTGTCACAAATGCAAGTTTCCTCAATCCCAGTTAATTCAAGTTCTTGACAGGGATAAGGAGGAAGAAGACGACGAAAATCAACCTCCTTGGCTTATTTCCATGCCACCTGAAGATTTTCCGTTGATGTCGCCACCGGTTTGCTACTACCGCAAACCACCATTGGCCTTTTAAAGTACTAGCTACACACCCTCGAATCACCTTGGTTTTTACTCATCCCGATTCGATCAACACGGCCAATGCACATGTGTAGCTGCCAACCCGTTGACTCACCCAATCAACCTTGGAGAGGGATCTCGATCCATCTTCCCCAACACAGGTATTGTCACCTTCTCACCATCGTCTGCAACCTGAAAACTGGTCTCTACACCAACTGTGAAAGAGAACCTACGCGTGCACGCTCTTCCACTCCATTTTCAACTATCCGTCGAGATCTTAGGAACACTAGTCATAGTGTCCAGAACCAGACGATATAATTCACCACACTTCTCTCCTTTTATCAGAACCATATAGCCGTGTGTGATTTTCATAGCTTGTGTGATTTTCATGGCTTCACATGCAGTTGAAAGCCTGCAACTCTTGGAGTCTAACCGGCTAAGAGACACTAGATTCCTTCGCATCTTTGGGACATACGACACACCACCCAAAGTACGAACCACTCCATTAAACATTTTGATCTTTACCGTCCCAACTCTTGTGACGTCACAAGTAGACCCGTCACTCAAGGACAATACATCTGCCCTTGTCTCCTAGAACGTATCAAAATATTCCCTCCTGGAGCATACATGAACGTAGCACTTTGAATCTAGAATCCACTTATCATGAGGAGAAGTGTGATTACCTGTGGAGACTATGAGAACGTCTCCAAACCCTTCTCTCTGTTCATCCGTTACTGCCACCACAGTATTCGAAGCACTATTGTCCACCTGGTCAGCTCACTTTGGACAATCCCGCTTCCTTGCATCGGTAAGATTGCACGCCCTTTCCGCCGGCCCTGGATCTTGACCTGCTTTTTCCTGATCCCCTGTCAGACGACCTTCCTCTTTGATTTCCACCATGAACAACCAACCCATGCTCTTCATTTGCACTAAAAATAGTTTTCTTCCCCATCTCATTCGATAAGAGCGACGTCGTGACTTCCTCCAACTTTATCGTATCCTTACCATACAATAAAGTCGTCACCAGGTTGTCATACAAATCAGGAAGCGATGTAAGAGTAAAAGGGCCTTGTCTTCTCCCTTTAACTTTTCGTCAACCTTGTGGAGTTGATCCATAAGCCCATTGAACACCGTAATGTATTCCAGAAGATCCTCGCCTTCCTGCATCTTCAGTTCGTACAATTGCCGCTTCAGATACAACCGGTTGGCCAAGCTTTTTGACATATATAGCTTTTCCAACTTATCTCATAATTTAGGCGCATCTTCTTCTTCCATAACATTAAACATAACGCTATCTGCAAGACATAGTCGAATCGTGCTAACCGCCTTCGACTCTATGTCTTCTCACTCGTCACCCCTCATCTTTTCCGGCTTCCTATCATTTCCCTTCAACGCCTTAGCAAAGCCTTGTTGAACTAGGATGTCCTTCACCCTCATCTGTCATAGGGTGAAACTTCCCTTTCCGTCAAATCTGTCAATGTTGAACTGAGTAAAACTCGATTTTACCGCTATCTCAGATTACTCCGCACTTTACGGTGTAGCGCTCCACCTCGAACGAGGATCTTTTCTGGATAATCTTTCTACTCCCAAAGATCTCTCTAACCGCGATCCAGCCGCAACACCCACGGTCACTCCACCCGGTCTCGATGATCGCTCCACCTGAGCTCTAATACCACTTGTTGAACAAAATCCGTCGGGCAATCCAATCTGATCGTGCACAAATTTGACAAAAAAGTAAAATAAACAAAAGCAAGCCACAAGATGAACAACAAGATTTTACGTGGTTCGGCCAAGCCTACTCCACGGGCGAGAAACACAATCTTCCACTATGAGAAAAAACAATATACAAGGATTACAATGGATTAATCACAAACCCACAAACCGCAACCCTTTCCTTGCTTCTCAAACCCAAGACCGTACCCAAGAGATAACCCAAGAGATAAACTCGAAAAAAAACCCAAGAGAAAACCCCGAGATGAAAAACCTTTTCTCCCTTTCTCTCTCTTTTTCGTCTCTCTCCTTTGGGCCGACACACCAAAGACCTCTTGTTTTGACGCCGCCTAAGAGAGAGAAAAGTCTTTTCTCTATACTAGGGTTTTGCAAAAAACCCAAAAGGCAATTTCAATTTCTTTGCCTTTACCTTCCCACCCAAGTAACCCACGATGGGTGGGAAATAAGGCAACTTTCCCAGCAGAGGAAATCCAAGATTCAAAAATCCGCATATCCAAAAGGCCCCGTAGTTGACATTGCGTTCCTTTTGTTGGAAAATTTGTTGAGGGTACTGTTGATGATAGAAAACAGAAACTTGTTGCTTCAAGGCGTGATATCACTTTCCTTAAGACAAGATTCGCCCCCACTAGTAGTGTGCAAAGGGGATCCGCGAATTGCCTCCAAGATACAATGAAGCCTAGTAGGGAAGCCCTACTAATGTTTGATGACGCGTAGCACTAGCGGAATCAAACCCGAAATGCCCTTCCGAAATTTCAAGCCTTAGAGAAATCTCTAGATTCTGTTTCTGCAGAAAAACAGTATCTAGAACAGTAAACAAAAGAAAAAACAGTATGTAGAAATACTTGGGGATTTTTGTAGGAGTGTAGAAGAGAGTGTAAAATCAGTCAGAATTGCCAATTCGATTTCTATATTAAATGACTGAAGTTTGCACATATTTTATAGACCATCTGGTGACTTTTCAGTGTGAAAAACACCTCTACAGGGCACCTTTCCAGAATGTTTGAAATCTGACCGTTAGATCGCACCCATTGATATTGAACGGTCCTGATCGATCCTAGATGTGACTGTTGGCTTGAGTAAAACCTCTCTCCAACCCAGTCATCGTTAGATCAACCATCTATGGTGTGGATCGCACCCCCTTGGCACATGACCGTTGGGGGAAGGGACGCAACCCATTTGATCACACCCTTTGACCGTTGGAGTCATGGGCCCGTTGGGCCGACCGTTAGGCCCGAACCGAAGCCCAACCCAACTGAACCATTCGGCTTGATGGGCCTGCGAACCATTTGACCCACCCATCCGACCGGTCCACCTTCATCTTGATCCAACGGTGCAGATCAAATCTGGAAAAATTAAAGGCTCCAATCGCTCCTCGCGACGTTGCGTACGTGCGAAGTGCAAAGTGCGCCTAAAAAAGCGCCAATAAAGCGCCACTATGCGCCCTATAGCCCATTGCCCACGCCGCGCGCGCGCGTGTGCGAACGGTGCGTTGCACCGTCCCGCGGGTCCAACCATGGGTTCAACCCAATGTGCAATCAACAAGAGTTAGAAAATGTAGTGCTTTATAAGCCCTTCTCTTTCTTTTCTCTCATCCGATGTGGAACTATCTTTTCAACTACACTTCTACATCCTTTTGTAAAAGCAAATATTTCCAAGAAAACATTTTCTTTTTCCCAAACGCTTTTGATAAAATATTTTCCAAAACACTAAAACATGTAATATACATGATTTTGAAAATGCAAAATCACTAACACCTTTAAGTATCGTTTTAGTTGTTAGCGCTTTGTGTTTCTCGTTTGTTTTGGGAACTCCTAGTCCTCGTGCCCTTCTTTTTGATAATTTTTTCCTTATTTAATGAAAGCCGCTTATGTTTCATGCCTCCTTTAGTTTCTAGAAAGATTGGTCATGACCTGAAATGAGAAGAATTAGAACTCTACCTTGGATCAAGGTGAGCTTCTTTATATCTTCCATTAGAAGAAACCTATCAAGGCACCACAAACTGAGAGGTTGGCCATTTGACCAGGTAAAATTTCCTCCTTTCAGAGGCAAGTCAACTAGTTCCCTTTCCAAAATAAGTCCATAGAACATATGCATGCTTGAGGAAAGGTTGGTAGATTTCGCTTCCGGCCATCTACCTGTATTACAATCCCCCATAGTACACCTAAGTCATTAGCCACAGAAAAGAATCAAGATACATTTGAAAATAAATCAAAGAGTTACTCTCAAATGAATCCATTTTGTCTGGAAATGCTTTGTGGACTACCTTTTTGAAGCATAATCTTGTCTTTTGGTTGAAAGATCATGGACATCTTTGACCATTGCAGATGAAATAAGTCTTAAGCATGTATGGAGTATTTGGTCCTTTTGAAGCATATCTTGTCCTTTGGTTGAAAGATATTGAGTATCTTCGATTATTCCGCTGATCGTTCAAAAAAATGACAGAGGAAACCTTTATTATTGAGAATGAATATTTAGTAATTAGTCTCGGTTTCATCATCGCTCAAAATATTACAGTATTTGGTCCTTCCGAAGCATATTAAGTGCTTATTATTGAAACCTTTATAGATTGGAGGGTTGCGATCATCCTATGGAGATGATTTTTGGGGCACAACCTATTTGTTGTGGCCCATCAAATGGACGGTTTGGATCATCCTATGGCCCATTCAGTTCATTTTGAAAGATATGAGGCCTACCTTGTTCAAAGAATTTATGTTATAAGGGGGTGAATTTATCACTGCCCATTTTTGTGTTAGGGTTATTAGGTTTAAGCAGGATGCTTAAAGCATTACACCCAAGGTATCTAATTTGGAATACCAAGTTTGTTGCCTCCAGCCCCTATATATAGAGATACACTAGGGTTAGAAGAGGTTAATGGGCTCCAGCCCAAATGGGCCCACTACACATGGTCCATTACCTATTGGGCTTATATTAGAACATACATGGGTTATATGATATACCCAACAATCTCCTCCTATGTTCTACATATAGCACAATCCAATAGATAGATAATGTGATGTCCAAACAAAATTATTGAATCATCCATATCACCATATCAATAAAGATTTGTAATCCAACTGAAAAACAAAAATACTTTAAAGAATAACCAAGAGTTTTAGAAATAATCTAAACTCAAACATAAGCAGTTTTATATGTAGGTGAACTATTTAATCAATGGAAAAGAAAATAATAGTTCCACTGCACTATAAGGATTCACTCATCAAGTAAGTCATCCTCATCAAGATCCAAATTGAGGCAATCTCCTCCAATTTCGCCAATTCCTGTAAATTATCAAATATGAATTTCATTAAAAAATGAATCCAATCATTTGTGTATTTTACTAAAAGTATCTAGTTCTACCTGAAGAACTTAGTACAATTTCATAATGGCTGAAAAATAAATATCAATATCAATAAGCATCAATGTCAAGTTTCAATCAAGAACCAGACCTAAACAGTTTCTTTACAAAGAACCATTCCATGTTTCCATTTGGAATGTTACAGGCATCATATCCAAATTGAGTTAAGCTGTATCATCAAGTTTGGAATGAAACAACCTTTCCCAAGAAGGACATGTCATCAAATGTGGAATGACATAAAGATAACTGTAAGCATCATTGAAACATATCAAGTGCTTATCTTGGCCAAGATAGGGAGATTCGAAAAAATTCAAAATAATAGGAATGTAGGTTAAGACACGTCTACACAGTCTTTAACCCCATCTCCCCCGCAGTTTTGAATATTCGATCTTTGTTCAGTCCCTTCGTAAGAGCATCGGCCATATTATCCTTCGATCTCACATCAACCAAAGTGATAATACCTTGTTCTAGAAGATAATTCAGCGTGGCATGTTTCAGCCTGACATGTCTCCTCTTACCATTAAAGAGTGAGTTTTTCACAATCGTAATTGTAGCTTGATTATCACAGAACAAACTTAAAGAGTTAATCTTTAAATGGGTCAATGGAATGTCCAGGATCAGATCTCTTATCCACTCTGCTTCATCTCCTGTAGAAGCTAAAGCATAAAGTTCCGATTCCATAGATGACAGAGCAATACAAGTCTGTCTCTTTGACTTCCATGCAACAGCGGCTCCACCCAGTGTAAAAACATAACCACTGGTAGATTTACTGTCTCCTAATTCTGATCCCCATGATGCATCAGAATACCCTTCCAGGATATGAGGATGGCCAGTATAACATAGAGCATATCATTGAGTACCCTTAAGGTATCTCATCAGCCTCATAAGGGCATCCCAGTGCTCATGGCCAGGATTACTAGTGAAACGACTCAGCATGCCAACTGTAAAGGCTATGTCTGGTCTAGTGCAACTCATAGCATACATGAGACTACCAATCAGTTTAGAATAATCTAACTGATTCACACTGTCTCCTCCATTAGAGATCAGCTTCTTGGTATAATCAAATGGTGTCTCAATCGGTTTACACTCACTGTATCCCCATGTAGAAAGTAGTTTTTCAATATAATGGGCTTGGCTAAGAGTAATCCCTTGCCTTTCAAAACTTACTTTCATACCAAGAATGGTGTCAACCACACCAAGATCTTTCATGTCGAATTCTTGAGCCAAAGTGGTTTTCACGTCACTCACTACAGAGAGATCGGAACCAAGAATCAACATATCGTCTACATACAAACAAATAATCGCAACCTTATTCGACACAGAACGATAGTAAAGGCATTTATCTGAATAACTGGTCTGAAAACCAAAGCTCTTTACTACCTTGTCAAATTTTTGATGCCACAATTTAGGTGCTTGTTTAAGACCATACAAAGATTTGTATAACTTACAAACTCTGTTCTCGAAACCTTCCATGACAAACCCTTCAGGTTGGTTCATGTAGATTTCCTCTGTGAGGTCTCCATTTAGGAAAGCCGTTTTTACATCCATTTGATGCACAACATACTTCTCAATAGAAGCTAAAGCAAGAAGAATTCTTATCGTTGCCAAATGACAGACCGGTGAGTAAACATCAAAGTAGTCTATCCCACTGACTTGAGTATAGCCCTTAGCTACTAAACGTGCTTTATACCGAGCTATGGATCCGTCAGGATTAAGTTTCTTCTTCAAAATCCACTTACAGCCCACAGTCTTAGCCCCTTTTGGCAAATCGACTAGCTGCCAAGTTTGATTTTGTAGCAGAGAGCTCATTTCATCATCAATGGCTTCTGCCCACAACAAAGAGTCCCTAGATCTCATCGCTTCCTTATAGGTTGATGGATCATTCTCTACATGGTAGGTCACAAAGTCCTCACCAAAGTTCTTGGGTACTCTATCTCTTGTAGAAACTCTTAAAGGTTCTGATGTAGAAATCAGTGTAGGACAGGTGTCAGAAGTATTCTGTTCAAACTCTACATGCGATTCTGTAACCATTTCAGTATCGCCAGGTAGGTTCAAACCATGATCTCTGAGAAATTTATTCTCAAAGAATACTGCATCTCTAGATTCTATAACCAAATTGGTAGATATATCCAAAAACCGATCAGCAGCACTATCTTCTGCACCACCTAGATAAACACAAGTATTTGTTCTAGGTCCTACCTTAGGTCTCCTAGGGTCTTGTATCCTCACATAAGCAATACAGCCCCAAGTCTTAAGAGTGTCATATCTACAAGGATGTTTATGCCATAACTCATAAGGAGTAGTGGTCAACTTAGAGTGGTGTACTCTATTCAGGATGTGATTTGCAGTTAAAACTGCTTCTCCCCAATAGCTAGTAGGCATGACAGCTGTCAATAACATAGAGTTTAACATTTCAGTTAACGTCCGGTTCTTACGTTCAGCTATGCCATTAGATTGAGGTGAGTAAGGAGCAGTAGTTTCAAGTATTATGCCCTGAGAGGCACAGAATTCCTTGAACTCTGTCAAAGTGTATTCTCCTCCTCTGTCACTCCTAAATCGCTTAATTTTCAAGTTCAATTGATTTTCAACACGATTCTTGAAAATTTTAAATTTATCAAAAGCTTCATCTTTCGATTTTAGGAGATAAATATGACAAAATCTAGAAAAATCGTCTATAAAAGTGATTAAATACTTCCGACCACCTCGAGTAGTGAAACTTTTAAAGTCACAGAGGTCAGAATGTATTAACTCAAGAAGTTGTGTGCTCCTAGAAACCGAACGAAAAGGTTTTCTAGTGATCTTGGTTTGTGCACACACTTCACACCTGTCAAATCTAATCGATGTATCTAAAGGTATATTATAAGTTTTAGCAAGTGTGACCATTTTCCTATAGTTCACATGTCCCAATCTAGTGTGCAACAACTTATGATCAATCAAAGTGGAACTAACCTGACTAACGGTTTCATTTGCTAAACTCAGTCTATACATACCATCGATTAAGAAAGCACAGCCAAAATAATAAGAGTTAACAGTTAAAGTTACTCTACCACCCAAAAAAGATGAACACATGCCAGCATTGTCTAAAAGACTAATAGAAATTAAATTCTTTTGAATAGCAGGAACTACTTTAACATTTTTTAAAGTGAGTATTTTACCTGAAGAAAGGACCAGGTTCGCAGTTCCAGTGTGAGTCACCTGTGCCTCAGCTCCACTAGCCACTGTAACGGTCTCTTTCACGCCAACAGCATCCGTAAGAAGTTTCTTTGAGTTGCAAACATGGCAGGTGGCTCCTGTATCTAACCACCAGTCTGAAGAAGTACTGGCCTTACCATTGCCTAACATGGCAATAAAACTCTTAGGCGCAGCATTGCCCACCATCATATGAGCTTCCTTTTGTGGTGTGTCAGATTTAGCCTTCTTAGGTTGTTTACATTCTGCAGCAAAGTGACCCCATTTCCCACAGTTGTGGCACTTGCCCTTCTTTTTCTGAAAGATAGTCTTTTTGGCCTCCAACTTGGGATGTTCACTTTTAGGTGACTTGGATTTCCGAGGAAATTTCTTGGGATATGTTACCGCGTTAGCAGCAGACTGTTGCTGTCTAACCATCTCCAAGTTATTCCTAGCTCGATTCTCATCTTCGATTCGAATGAATCGTTTGAGATCATCCAGTCCCACTTGCACCTTTTTCCGATACATCTCGGTTTTGAAAGAATGCCATGCAGATGGTAATTTATATATAATTGCACCCACAAGAAACGAATCACAGACAGCTATTTTTTCATTATTCAACTTAGATCTCAAATTCTCTAGATCAGTAACTTGAGGAGTGATTTCCTTGTCTTCTTGAAACTTGAAATCCATGAATTTGTCCACCAAATGGGTCTTGGACAATTCCTCCTCCTTCTTGAATTGAGCATCTAAGTTGTCCCATATTGCTTTAGCAGTGTTAAATTTACTATAAGTTTCTGCAAGACGATCTGAAAGACAATTCAACAAGTAGTCTTTGCAGAAATCCTCATCTCTAAGCCATTGAGATTCATCAACGTCTTCATCCGTCTCAGCAAAGGTACTCAAAACAGTGTAAAAACAATTCATATATTTTAGACTGAATTGAGTCTTTCGCTTCCATGAGTTAAACTCAGATCCACCAAAGGAGTGAAGTTTGACCATCTCAAAAGGCATAGAAATCTTTTCCATTTGATATTATTTATATGAAATAAAAAGTGAAAAGATTGCACCTGATTGGCAAAACGCAGAATCGAAGCCAAGAATCGTTCCAAGAACCAAATCAAAGCCGAGTCCAAGAGCCGATTCAAACCGACGGCAAGATTAGCCAATGGACCCGAAACGATTACCAAAGTAATCAGCCCCAAATGAGGGTTACGCTCCAAACTACCACCAAAGTAATCTATCAATGGGCTTTCCTCCAAGGGGGTTTCTACGATGGGATTTAGCCACAAAAATTTGATTCGGCAATGGACGTTTTCCAAAAATTGGAATCGGCAATCACGCCCAAAAATTGCACCGACCAATACTCTGTCACTATCAGAAAATAGGAACAAGTGGGTTTCGGCCAACAAAATCTCCTCCCAAAAGAAGTCTCGGCTCTCTGTTTTTAATAACAAGAGAGGGTAGGGACGGTGGGTTTGCTTGGGAGGAAAGAGACAAAACTTTATTTGGAGGGAGAGAGAGGATAATACCCTGTCGTGAGAACCACCCAACCCAAAATCAGCAAGTCCTTTATATTCATGGATGCTAAACAAAAACGATTGCTTGTTGGGCGAGAGAGTGACAGACGGCACTTTACTGTTGAAGAAATCCCAACGATTGCTTAAACTCGTTGCCACCAAAAAATTCCAACAATGGATTAAACAACCACGAGCGGCAGAAACGTCTTCTTTTGTGGGCGTATGAGTTGAAGAAGAGCAAAATCAGCCATCACGATGGGACGATTCAAAAATTAGGGTTTTCCTAATGCTTTAAGATTGTTAGGGTTATTAGGTTTAAGCAGGATGCTTAAAGCATTACACCCAAGGTATCTAATTTGGAATACCAAGTTTGTTGCCTCCAGCCCCTATATATAGAGATACACTAGGGTTAGAAGAGGTTAATGGGCTCCAGCCCAAATGGGCCCACTACACCTGGTCCATTACCTATTGGGCTTATATTAGAACATACATGGGTTATATGATATACCCAACATTTTGTGTGACATTGAATTATACTCTGTGTGACATTGAATTATCTTCTCTTAGAAGGGGGTGATATCAGGCAGTGACCTTATGAACCTCAGCCGTTGTAACAAAAAAGGAGTAATCCTAGCCGGTATGCAACTAGGTCGGGGTGAAGCTAGGCTGACACTATATCTGCACTGCACCTATGTATTAAACACGGGAATGTTCCACGAAACATTCCCGAATTTCCTGGGAGCTCCGAATAAAAATTGGCTCCACACGGGGGTTGGAGGAAAGTTCCTCCAACCCCTCTATGGAAATATCAATTCCATTCTAACTTTTTATTTTCAGAAGGAATTGATATCCTATTATACCCAAGTTTTGCTCACTTCTATCACATTCAAGAAATACACTTTGAAAGGTAACACTATATTGACTAGTTGGTACGCGCTCTCCACCTTGTCTCTGTCCTTTCATTCTTGGCTCAATCTGCCGACTAGATGTACGCAATTTCGAGGAAAGAGAATGCACAAGATGAACCGTCCATTTGATGGGAGGTTGTGCCCAAAATCATGATTTCAACCCTCCATAATATGCATTACCTCTATAGATCGAAGGGCTATGATCATCCTTTGGAAATAATTTTTTGGGCCCAACCTATTTACATTGTGGCCCATCGAATGGACGGTTTGATCATCCTAGGGTGTAGGACTGTAGGCCGTACGGTACTTTAGAAAACTAAGGGACTGTAAGGGCTTACACCATATAATTTCTCCGAAATTTCGCGGAAAGAGATTCCACACTCTTTGCTCCATAAATCTAGCCTCACAGGTGCTCGGCCTATAGCGCTCTCTCTCTCTCTCTCTCTCTCTCTCTCTCTCTCTCTCCATGGCTTCCCCTTCTGGTCCAAGGCCGATAATCATCGACATGGACAGGCTCAGCCGCACTGGGGAATCGAACGAGGGCGATCTATGGACCAAACACTCCATTTACAAAGTCCCAATGTTTCATCCCAACAAAAATGCATTTGAACCTAAACTCGTCTCCATCGGTCCTTACCATTACGGAAAACCCCACTTGAGATCCATGGAAGAACACAAACTCAGAGCTCTCCATCAACACCTTAAACGATCCAACAAACCCATCAACGATTATAAGATGATATTGGATGACATTCTCCAAAATCTAATGGATTCTTATGAGCAGCTCGACAATATATGGAGAGATCGAGATACCTTCTTGGAGCTTATGATCCTCGATGGCTCCTTCTTGCTTGAGCTCTTGGGCTCTTATAGTGGGATCATCAAGGACTATGATATCAACGACCCTGTTTTTAGCTATCAAGGTTCTGTCAATATGCTTCATTATATAGTTTCGGATGCTTTGATGGTTGAAAACCAGTTGCCTTTGGTGCTTCTTGAAAGGTTGCTAGGTGTTGAAAGCGATACCATGATGGAGGAAGAGAAGGTCAGTCTTTTCCTTCTTCTTCTATAGAAATGATATCCCCCACTAAAAATATCGAGCCCCATATATCTTAAATCCCCCCTATGTGTCTCTCTCTCTCTAACCCAGAGGAGAGAGAAACACATAGGGGTCGATTTAAGATATTTGGGGTCGATATCACTGCCCAAAAAATATCTTCGACTCCACCCTTTTACCCTTTTGACTGATCGGAGCAGCCCCACTTGTTTCGATGATCTAAACCGTTCATTTGATGGCCGGAAATCTTTCCCATAGGATATATTTGGTGTAAAATGGACAGTTCAGAAAATTCCAACTTTCTATGGTGGAGAGTCTGGAGACCAACAAATGAATGGTTCAGATCATCCAAATAGGCAGGGCACAGGCAACCTAATTTCTTCCACTCGTTTTGCCCACTTGTGTGGGACCTCCAATAAAGGAAAAAGATAGGTAATCAATTCCCTCATGTGAATTCGCCCCTTTTTTCTTCCCTAGGCCAGCCCATTGGTGTGAGTGTATGAGTGTGCCCTCCCAACAATAACAAGCGATTACCCATTATCAGCGAGGGGATGTGATATATTTGCCCCCTTTTCTTCCTTAGGCTAGCCTCCTCTAGTGTATTTATGACTACCCTTTTACACTATAATGGGTTGGTCCAGGGAAAAAAAGGCCGAATATATCATTTCCCTCTTATAAATTTGTCTCATCGACCATGACAAATGGAAGTTTTGGCGTTGCCCCATCCCATCCTTTATCTATCATTCCCTTGAAGAAAAGAAGAACAAGCGGGCAATAGTAGAGGTAGAGGATCCAAATAGCCCATAATCAGTCTCTCTGCTGCTATGGATGATCCATGCTATAAAAAGCTCCCCCATCAAACTATTCTACACTTCAAAATCTCAATAAATTGAATGGTTAGGATTGTCATAGGGGGAGCTTTTAGGCCGTCTCTATCCATGCACTACCCAAAGAACAAATGGATCAATTGAAAAATATAATCTTTGAGTTTCTTTAAGAGGAATGACAGATGCAAGGGCGCCCTTGCATAAAGAGCTGGAAAAGGGCCCTTGATTTAAAACACGGCATTAAGTGCAGCCGAATTTACTTCCGATCTCCACCAATTTTAAAAGGTCTACGAAAATGACGTGGATCCAATCAAGGGCCCTTGCACCTATCACTCCTCTTGTTTTTAAAGGCAAATGGATCAATTAAAAAAATATAATATTTTAGTGTTATTTTATGGGTAAGCTGGGGTTAGGTGGACCCCTATCAGTATATTAAAGAAAGAAAGATGAAACAATAGCAGGAATAAGATCAATGCCCAATCCTTTGAACAATGTCTAAGGAATTAGGAACAATATTTTAGTTTATTTTAAAAGCAAATGTATCAACTGAAAAAATATAATATTTGGGATTTGCTAGCGTACATCACAAATGCATTTCGCAGATGGTTTGTCTCATGTCAAAGCAGCCACAGAGGCTCACTTTTCAGCAGACTCTATTATCATTCACGAAGTGGCTACTCTGACATGGAAGAGCATCTGCGAAATGCCTTTTGTGATGGACCCTAGCAAATCCCATTCTATTTTAGTTTATTTTGAAGGCAGATGGTCATGCCTCTCATGGATAACATGCTTACATATCATTAATCTTTTCAGAATATTTCATTAAATAAAGTTGGTATTACTAAAACTTTATGCAGATTTACAAATCCCTGAACGAGCTTGTGGTGGGATTCTTTATTCCTTCCATGAAACCAGTCCCTGATATAGGGGGAGGCCTACACATGTTGGACTTAGTAAGGAAGGGCATGATTCTAGGCCCACCAGCAAAAACAAGTAGGCGTTTACCTTCCGCGGTCATCCGGTCGGCGTCAGACCTTCACGATGCTGGAGTTGAGTTCAAGAGGAGCGAAACTAAAAGCATAAGAGACATTACATTTAGTAACGGTATTGTGAAACAACCAATCACTCTAAATTGGAGATGGTGTTATTTAATCTTTTATAATTTAACAGTCCCCCTCACGTGTGGCCTCTCTTTCTAGGGTTGGCCTACACGTGGCACATGTGGCCCCTCTTTCTAGGGTTCGCCTACACGTGGCACATGTGGCCCCTCTTTTAGGTTTGGCCATTGCATGTGGATTTTTGCTATCAAGGAGGTTCCTCAGGACCTTTGGCTCTGATACCATGTGAAACAACCGATCACTCCAAAAGCTTAAGCTGTTGGAGATGGTGTTATTTAATCTTTTTATACTTTAACAGGGATCCTTAGTCTACCAGTTTTCATAGTCGATGGTGGAACTGCGTCCTTCTACCTCAATGTCCTCACCTTTGAGCGGCTTCACCCAAGTATAGGCCACCGCGAAGTGAGTTCCTTCATTGCCTTCATGTATGGTTTGATCAATTCCGAGAAGGATGCTCGGCTACTCCGTTCACTTGAGCTTATAGAAAGCACGATTGGTAGCAATGAATATATTGCTGATCTAACTGAAGAGCTTGCAAGGGACATGTACTTTGATCCTTTTAGTCCTCTATGCGAAGTGAGAGATGCGTTGGACGAACACTATGTGAAGAGCACCAAGAGGTGGAGCAGAATACTTCGTGAGTGGCGTTCTAACCTTATGCAAAACTACTTCAAGAACCCTTGGACTTTAATCTCTGTAGTGGCTGCAGCTTTCCTTCTTGGCCTTACCATGACTCAGACCTATTACACGGCCCTCGGCTACTATCAAAAAAATAGTCACTCATAAACAATGCTTCATCTTTCTTTTACTGTAGAAAAAAGTCTCTCCTCCTTCAATAGATTTTCTGTTACCATTGTTTTTCTCTCTTTTCTTTTTGCTGCCTAAATATTTTTGTGGTTGTAACCAAGGTTTTAAATTTCAGTTTCGGGGGTTATTTCCGACCTAGCCGAACCCGAAATTTCTGGCAAAATTTGGTAAAGACAGATGAAATCCCGTTTTTTTGGGCCAAATTTCAGCTGAAATTTGGGGCAAGGAATTAAAAAATAATAGATTTTTTAAAATTTCGCCGAAATTTGACAAAATTTCTGAAATTTCGACCAAAATTTGGGTCGTTTCATGAATTTCGGTTTCTGTCCAAAATTTCAGATTTCGAATGAAATTTAAAACCTTGGCTGTAAACTACAATCGGCAAAATGTTTGGTCTCTTTGAATAGATTGTCTGATACCATTCTTTTGCTCTCTTTTATTTTTGGTGCCTAAATATTCCTGTGGTGGTAACTATAATGGGCATGTTTGAAAACATTGAAAAAAAAATATTTCATGGAATATTAGTGTGGCGAGTTGTGAGTTGTGAGTTGTGAGTTGTGAGAGATGGACAATGAGCGAGAGACTTGAGAGGGTGGGAGTGATAGAGCGTGAAAGGCCCCTCAAAAACAGGCGAAAACCCCAATTTGAAGTAGTGTATATTTTTTTCACTGTTTTTAGGAATTTTTCATGCTTCATCCCCTCCGGCCTTCTCAAGTCTATCTCCTCTCCCGCCAAGGCGGCGCCCTCGCAATTGGTCCCATGAATATTCTTTGGTATACGTTTTCACTGTTGCCAAACTTGCCCTATATATTCATAGCGTCTAAAGGTCCACAGATAGGATTGAATCCTGATGATCAACATTGGGCCCCGTGTATAATATGAACCCTTGACATGGTTGACGATCTTGTGATGACCCACATGGTCTTGGTCCAATGAAGAATTGACATTGGATACCTCGAAAAATCAATGCTTTATCTTTACTTTCCAGGCCTAAGCATGGGGCTCAGATCATCAGATCATGGTAGACCAATGGCAAGGTGCATGAACTATTTTTGTGGTTCAGATCAATGCTGCAGATCACATCCACATGGCACATTAGCATGTCCAAATGTGAGTGGACAGTACTCTTTGTTTTTATTGATCATGTTGCTTAAAAAATAAAAAAAATGACTAATTATGAGTGAGTAGAGGAGCAATTACAAGTTGTTGGAAACTAAGATATGGGAGGGCATCTCTCCTGTATATGGCAAGAACTAAGTGTAATCTAAAATAAGTGAGCTGAGACTTGGAAATAACTTCAATCTTGAAAGGGCAGCTGCAAGGAAAGGGAGCATGAAAGGGAACTACTTAAAGGTTCTTAATGATTTTAAGTTTAAAAAATGAGGTATTATATTCTGGTTGTCTATTTCTACTCAAAGAAATATGGACAAGCAAGATACAAGTGGTGGCCATTTGTTCAATTATCTAAGCCATTCATGTTGTAAGATTTAAAATGCATCGGTGATGTCCTAAAAGTCTCCCAGCTTCGCCAATTCTTACCCTATAAACAATGGAGATTTTCGAACTTGATTTGAAGAATTGGTTTATTTTGGGACCTGGGTAGAACTCACCCTTAAAAGCTGGCCCTTAAGGGGAGGGTGCCCAAGTCCTTATAAGCCTATCCACATCCATTCACTTATCTGATATGGGATCTTTGCTTTTGCACGGAACCCCCAAGAATCTCCCCCTCCACGCGGAAGCAACGTGGACAAATCTTCTTCTTTTTTTGTTGGGTAAGCTGGGGTTAGGCAAGACCCCTACCGGATATCATTAAAAAGAGAAAAAAGTACAATCAGGGGGGCTCAAAGGCCAACAGTTTGTGGGGCAGGCTCCAACAAAACCAGCAGCAAACAATGGAAGAAACCATTGAACAGATAAAGAGACAGACGAGAGAAGGGCTCCTAAAGAGCATCCCTACAAACATAGCAAATGAAAATAAAATAGACATGGGAACTACAATCTAGTATACAAAGTTCCAGAGGAGTCATCTAAGACAAGGGCCATCAGATCAGGGGGCAGGTTTGAGGGAGGAAGATCTTCTCCTTTGATGCAACAATTAGTTTTGGATAAAAGATCTGCTACTGAGTTGGCTTCCCGCCAGATATGTGTAATCTTCCAACTCTGAAATTCACCGAGTAGAGCTTTGAGGTTGAAGAGAATTGGAATTTACTTCCATTGGCATTTGATTTTCCCATTGATAGCATTGACGGCGAAGAGGGAGTCAGATTCAATCCAAAGGTGATTGAGGCCTAACTTCCTTGCTGAGGCAGTACCAACAAGAATCGCTTGCATTTCCAGCTCCTGGATGGATTTTGGAGGCATATTAATGGAGAAAGTTGTAATGATGTTGCTGTTGGAGTCTCTGATTAGCCCTCCAATGGCTGCTTCAGTTTGACAAAGAGATGCGTCAGAATTCAGTTTGAATCTACCCTCATCCGGGGGAATCCAGCTGCAGGTTTTTATCAATTCAGGTTTGCTAAACTTGGGGAGTTTCAGCTTAGCAGCCAGGAAATTGTCTTTGGGGTCAAGGTTTCCATCCAATCTGAGGAAAATAATTTTAGATCGTATAATATGGATGATATCCCAGAGGATGCTCTGCTTGTGGCGATTGCTTTTGTCGAAGATCCTTCTGTTCCTTTTGATCTAGATGCAATAGATAGTAGCACAAAAGGCAAGGCGGAGAGCAACCAAATATCTGTCTCTAGAATTTATGTTATTTCTGATCCATAATTCTTCTTCAAGCAATGTTTTCTTTAGTTTCCTTCTAATCGAGAACCTCCATAATAAGGATCTCCATATCCAGGAAGTGAAAGAGCAGTTGAAGAAAAGGTGGTCCAAATCTTCTCTTCCCGAAGAGTATAGGGGGCAGGAGGTTTCAGTAATGATCCCTATAGATAGGAGTTTAGCTTTGGTGCTAAGTTTACAATGGAGCGCTTGCCAAGCAACCAGGCTATGTCTGGGGATGTGGCCCTTGAACCAGATAGAAGAGAACCACTGAATTTTGGGATGGTGGATTCTGATACTTTGCGAGGCACTTGTCAAAGTGAAGTTTCCATTTGGGTGAGGTTTCCAAATTACTTGGTTATGGTTCCCAGGGATGATAAGAGCTGAGTTTAGAATGAGGTGAAGGCCAGGAAGAGTGCGCTGGTTAGTTGGGATCCATTCGCCGTTACTGAGGAGGTTATCAACTGTGGTAGATTGAGGAAGAGAGTTGAGAATTCTTCCTTCTGGGTATAAGTGAGAGATGAGACCATCAGGGTGCCAAGGCTGTTTCCAAAAATCAATTCCTTTACCGTCTCCAATGACATAGCAAATGAGCCGGTTAGCTTCTTCTCTGGCTTTGAAGATGCTTCTGGCTCCCCAGGAAGGCCTGGATGGCATATTCATAGTCCAGAAGTTCTTTCTTTTCAAGTATTTGTGATTAAACCAAAATCTGATCGGATTAAACCAATCCAGGATATTGGCGTGAATAACTTTTCTTTGAGAGTGCCCAGCCCAAATGAAATTTCGAATGATCTGCTCAATTTTATCAAGAATAGTGGATGGGAGATTAAATGAGGCAGACCAGTAGAGTTGGAAAGAGTTTAGGACTGTTTTAGCAAGTTCAACTCTCCCAGCCCTAGACAGGCATCTGTTAGCCCATCCAGCAATACGCTTTTGGATTTTACTGATTAACATGGTGCAATCAGAAATTCTAAGTCTTGTAGAGATGAGGGGGAGCCCCAAGTATTTAATGGGGAATTGACCTTCAGGGATAGAAAGAATGGATGAGATTGAGGTACTGACCTGCTTAGCTTTTTCAGTGAAGAAAATCTCGCTTTTGTTTATGTTCACCTCCAGCTCGGAACAATGGTTAAATCGTTGAATGCATCTTTTAACTCCAAGGGCAGATTGGGGGGTAGCTTCGGCAAAAACAAGCATATCATCTGCGAAGAGGAGATGAGAAATACTGATTTCACCCTGGGAGAAAGGAGTAGATACCTCTGAATTTGTTATGGCTTCATTTATGGATATGGAAAACATTTCCATACAAAGACTAAATAGAAGAGGAGATAGGGGATCTCCTTGTCTGATCCCATTGGTGGATTGAAAAAAACCTACAGGGGATCCATTAACAAGAACAGAGAAAGAAGCTTTTTGAATGCATTCTTTAACCCAGGAGCACCATTTGTCATTAAACCCCATTTTTCCATGAAAAGAATGAGAGAATCGTGTCTTACCATGTCAAATGCTTTCTTCAAATCCAGCTTTAGGCACATTCCGGAGAGTTTAGTTTGGAGGTGGAAATTATGGACTAAATCATGAGCTAGAAGGATGTTATCTTGAATGATCCTCCCTTTTATGAAAGCTGACTGATTCGGGCTGATAATTCTGTGTTAGTGATTTTGCATTTTCAAAATCATGTATATTACATGTTTTAGTGTTTTGGAAAATGTTTTATCAAAAGCGTTTGGGAAAAAGAAAAAGTTTTCTTGGAAATATTTGCTTTTACAAAAGGATGTAGAAGTGTAGTTGAAAAAGATAGTTCCACATCGGATGAGAGAAAAGAAAGAGAAGGGCTTATAAAGCACTACCTTTTCTAACTCTTGTTGATTGCACATTGGGTTGAACCCATGGTTGGACCCGCGGGACGGTGCAACGCACCGTTCGCACACGCGCACGCGCACGCGCGCGCGCGGCGTGGGCAATGGGCTATAGGGCGCATAGTGGCGCTTTATTGGCGCTTTTTTAGGCGCACTTTGCACTTCGCACGTACGCAACGTCGCGAGGAGCGATTGGAGCCTTTAATTTTTCCAGATTTGATCTGCACCGTTGGATCAAGATGAAGATGGACCGGTCGGATGGGTGGGTCAAATGGTTCGCAGGCCCATCAAGCCGAATGGTTCAGTTGGGTTGGGCTTCGGTTCGGGCCTAACGGTGGGCCCGTTTCGGTTCGGGCCTAACGGTCGGCCCAACGGGCCCATGACTCCAACGGTCAAAGGGTGTGATCAAATGGGTTGTGTCCCTTTCCCCAACGGTCATGTGCCAAGGGGGTGCGATCCACACCATAGATGATTGATCTAACGATGACTGGGTTGGAGAGAGGATTTACTCAAACCAACAGTCACCTCTAGAATCGATCAGGACCATTCAATATCAATGGGTGCGATCTAACGGTCAGATTTCAAACATTCTGGAAAGGTGCCCTGTAGAGGTGTTTTTCACACTGAAAAGACACCAGATGGTCTATAAAAAATGTGCAAACTTCTTATTTCACATAGAAATCGAATTGGCAATTCTGACTGACTTTACACTCTCTTCTACACTCCTACTAAAATCCCCAAGTATTTCTACATACTGTTTTTCTTTTGTTTACTGTTCTAGATACTGTTTTTCTGCAGAAACAGAATCTAGAGATTTCTCTAAGGCTTGAAATTTCGGAAGGGCATTTCGGGTTTGATTCCGCTAGTGCTACGCGTCATCAAACATTAGTAGGGCTTCCCTACTAGGCTTCATTGTATCTTGGAGGCAATTCGCGGATCCCCTTTGCACACTACTAGTGGGGGCGAATCTTGTCTTAAGGAAAGTGATATCACGCCTTGAAGCAACAAGTTTCTGTTTTCTATCATCAACAGTACCCTCAACAAATTTTCCAACAATCTTAAGACAAGATTATCTACTGTTGTTTCAATGGCACTTTATTCAGTTCGTCAAATGACCCAAGACTTTGTCAAACTCGAACGTTTCGACAAAGGAAATTTCAAGCGCTGGCAGAAGAAGCTGCACTTCATTTTGACATCACTCAAAGTGGTCCATGTTCTCACAACTCTAAAGCCGTCAGCAAATGAAAATGAAACTTTGGCGGAGGCTCGTGCAAGGATGAAGTGGGAACAGGATGACTACATTTGCAAAGGGCACATCCTAAATGCTATGTCAGATACACTATTTGACATATATCAAGGCATGGGATCAGCAAGTGAAATCTGGAATGCACTTGAAGCCAAATACTTGGCGGAAGACGCTAGTAGCAAGAAATTCACTGTGAGTCAATTTTTAAATTTTAAAATGGTAGATGATAAGTCTGTTATTGATCAATTACATGAAATACAACATGTAATTAATCAAATTCATTTGCAAGGCATCCTTCTTGATGATTCCTTCATTGTCCCGTCAATTATTGACAAACTTCCACCAAATTGGAAAGACTTTAGAAAAAGTCTAAAACACAAGAAAGATGAAATGTCTATTGAAGACTTGGCTCAATGCCTCAGGATTGAGGAAGAGTCAAGAATCAGAGACAAGAAAGAAAATGAAACTGTATCCTCTAAGATCCATTTGGTGGAAAATGTCAAGAATTCGAACCAACAAAGAAAATGCAATTGGAAGAGAAACAAACACCCTGAAAAGAATACTAATAAGAATAAGAAAAGAAAGGGTGCTTGTTTCAACTGTGGCAAACCAGGCCATTACAAGAGTGAGTGCCGACTTCTTAAGGATAAGAAGTCGGGTGCACCAACAGACAAAGAAAAGTTTGTCGCCATGATTTCAGAGGCAAATATGCTTGGAGATGGCAATGATTGGTGGATTGACTCTGGTGCGACGATGCATGTCTGTAAAGACAGGAACCTGTTTTCAACTTATGAAACAGTTGAAGATGGAAGCGTGTTATACATGGGAAATTCGTCGACAGCAGAAGTCAAAGGGAAGGGCAAGGTGGAACTTGAGTTCACATCCGGCAAGCGACTCACTCTAACCGGTGTCTACCATGTACCAGAAGTTAGAAAGAACTTAGTGTCTGGAAGCATTCTCAACAAGAATGGCTTCAAACTTGTATTTGAATCTGACAAGTTCATTCTTTCTAAGGGGGGTACTTTTGTTGGGAAGGGATATATGTATGAAGGGATGTTCAAACTTAATATCAATAAAGTGAATGTCTTTGCTTATGTTTTGGATTCTTCTTTATCTTTATGGCATAATCGTTTAGGACATGTAAATACTAGGAAAATGAATGATATGGTTAAGTTAACCTTAATTCCTAAATATGAAAATGACTTAGTAGATAGATGTAAAACATGCATGCAAACCAAGATAATTACTAAGTCATTTTCTAAAGTAGATAGAACTTCTAACTTGTTAGATTTAATTCATAGTGATGTATGTGACATTCATAGTGTTCCCACAAAGGGAGGTAAAAAGTACTTTGTTACATTTATTGATGATTATTCTAAGTACTGTTATGTTTATCTACTTAGTCATAAAGATGAGGTTTTAGAAAAATTTAAGATTTATAAAACTGAAGTAGAAAACCAATGTATAACAAGCATTAAATGTCTCAGATCAGATAGAGGTGGTGAATATCACTTTCCTCATTTCTGTGAATCAGTAGGCATAGTCCATGAAACTTCTGCCCCTTATACACCACAACAAAATGGTGTAGCAGAAAGGAAGAATAGGACACTTACTGAAATGATTAATGCTATGCTTGTTAGTTCTGGTTTAAATAAAAGTTTTTGGGGTGAAGCCTTACTTACAGCTTGTCACATTTTGAATAGGGTACCAAGTAAGAAATCTGATATAACCCCTTATGAATTGTGGAAGAAAAGGAAACCAAACTTAAGTTACCTTAAAGTTTGGGGTTGTAGATCTATAGTTAAAGTCCCTAAACCTAAGTTAAGGAAATTAGGTGAAAAGGGTATTGAGTGTATCTTTTTGGGATATGCTAGTCACAGTAAGGCCTATAGGTTCTTAGTTATAGAACCCAATGATTTTATAGATGTCAATACCATAATTGAATCTAGAGATGCCTTTTTCTATGAAAATAGGTTCACTTCAATTCCTAAAGAAATTGAACCTACAACTTCTGTAGATCATCATTTAGAATCACAAACAGAAGTTAGTGAACCTAGTGTACAACCTAGTAAAATAAGAAGAAGCTCAAGAGATAGAAGGGATAGGAGTTTTGACCCTGACTTTGTAACCTACCTGGTAGAAGGGACAAGGGAAAAACTCCAAGGTTCTATCTTGTTAAACTTTAGCATAGAAAGTGACCCTCAAACCTATGGAGAAGCCATAAAGTCACAAGATGCTGCTTTTTGGAAAGAAGCAATTAATGACGAAATGGATTCTATCATGGGTAATAAAACTTGGATTTTGGTTGATCTACCACCTGGGTCTAAACCTATAGGATGTAAATGGATCTTCAAGAAGAAGATCAAAGTAGATGGGACCATAGAAAAGTTTAAGGCTAGGTTAGTTGCCAAAGGGTTTACTCAAAAACCCGGTATTGATTTCTTTGACACATATGCACCTGTTGCTAGGATTTCTACCATTAGAGTGTTGATTGCCCTTGCTTCCATATACAAACTTCACATTCACCAGATGGATGTTAAAACCGCATTCTTAAATGGTGAACTTGATGAAGAAGTGTATATGGAACAACCTGAGGGATTTATTCTGCCAGGCCAAGAGCATAAAGTATGTAAGCTTATCAAATCTTTGTATGGGCTTAAGCAAGCCCCTAAACAATGGCATGAAAGATTTGATAAAGTCTTAGTGTCAAATGGTTATAAGATACATGAGTCAGATAAATGTATATACAGTAAATTTAAGGGTGGAAAAGGTGTTGTTATTTGTTTATATGTTGATGACATGTTAATTTTTGGTACTGATATTGCAAGCATTCAAAGTACTAAATCATATCTTTCTCAAAACTTTGATATGAAAGATATGGGTGAAGCTGATGTGATTTTGGGTATTAGAATCATAAGACAGGACAATGGTCTTATTCTAACACAATCACATTATATTGAGAAAGTTCTTAAAAAGTTTAACCATTTTGAATGTTCACCCATTTCAACACCTTTTGACCCAAATATAAAGTTGTATCTTAATACTGGTAGGACTATCTCTCAACTAGGGTATGCTAGTGTAATTGGTAGTCTTATGTATGCTATGACTTGTACTAGGCCAGACATAGCATATGCTGTAGGTAAACTTAGTAGGTTTACCAGTAATCCTAGTTTTTCTCATTGGAATGCAGTCTATAGAGTTTTAAAATATTTAAAGAAAACTATAGACTATGGTTTATGTTATAGTGGGTATCCAACTGTAATAGAAGGATACTCTGATGCTAGTTGGATAACTGAGCGTATAGACCATTTATCAACCAGTGGGTGGATTTTCACCCTTGGTGGGGGAGCAGTCTCCTGGGCCTCTAAGAAACAGACATGCATAACAACTTCAACTATGGAAGCAGAGTTTATAGCTCTGGCAGCATGCTGTAAAGAGGCGGAATGGCTTCGGAATTTGTTATTGGAAATTCCGTTATGGCATAAACCAATGCCATCGATTTATGTCCATTGTGATAGTCAGGCCACACTATCAAGGGCATATAATCATGTTTATAATGGTAAGTCCAGACATATAGGACTTAGACATAGTGCTATAAGAGAGTTACTTACTAATGGAGTAATAACTATTGATTTTGTGAGATCGAGCCAAAACTTGGCCGATCCATTCACTAAAGCTCTTGCAAGAGATCTGGTGTGTAAAACATCATTAGGGATGGGGTTAAAGCCATTAACCAATAGTCACCAATGATGGAACATCAACTCAACACTTGAATAAACATCAAGTCTTGAGTTCAATGAGTCCAAGTACATCATATGGAGTGATTGCAAGCACTATAATCTGTATTATTTGCCATCCCAAGGTAAAGTGCTTGGTACCTGTAATGTTTAAAAGGAGAAGGCTGAGTATTTAAACTCTTAATAGGCTTATAACATATTGTTGGAGTGTCTTAGTTACAGGGGCACTCTTGATAAGCCTACCTATGTGAGTGTGGAAGTGGTGCCGCTTCCTATGAGACCCGGCTAGTCTCTAGAGCGCTCATGAAACCAAGATATAGACACAAGGCCAGTTCATGTGTCGGTTTTAGAAATTGCCCAAAGAGGTGAAATCTTGTGTGTGAGACGTATCCGGTTAACCAAATAGAATAGCTAGTTCAAAGATATGTCTACTATGCAATTCTGGTTAACTTTGATATGTCCTCACTAAGTGAAGGTTCAAATCGAGAGATACCTTCATCTATGCATAAGATTTCCAAGCCTGATGAGAAAATTTTCTTTGATTTTGAAAATGGTGGGGGATTGTTAGTGATTTTGCATTTTCAAAATCATGTATATTACATGTTTTAGTGTTTTGGAAAATGTTTTATCAAAAGCGTTTGGGAAAAAGAAAAAGTTTTCTTGGAAATATTTGCTTTTACAAAAGGATGTAGAAGTGTAGTTGAAAAAGATAGTTCCACATCGGATGAGAGAAAAGAAAGAGAAGGGCTTATAAAGCACTACCTTTTCTAACTCTTGTTGATTGCACATTGGGTTGAACCCATGGTTGGACCCGCGGGACGGTGCAACGCACCGTTCGCACACGCGCAGTTTTAGGTTATTGATTCTGGAGTTGTTAGACCAGGAGAGGGATTGGCCAATGGTCTTGAGGTCAGCCAAATGGCAGTCATGAATACAAGAGTTAAACTCATCCATCTCTTCTTGAATAGGCTCAGCTCCACCGAACCTCTCACTATGGAACCTGGTGATGTTAAAATCTCCAATGGCAATCTAGGGGAGATTGGTGATTGAGCTTATGGTTCTAAGGTCACTCCATAAAGATCTTCGTTCAACGCCAGCATTATGCCCATAGACTGTGGAGAGACTGAATTTGAGATTGGAATGAAGGTATTGAATCTCTCCATGAATAATTTTGTAGGATGAGCTGAGGGGTTGGAAGTTGAGAATTTGAGGGTTCTAGAGGATCCATATACGACCTTTGACTGCGTGATCATAATTGGTGAAAAAAGCCCAACCAGGACAGATTTCAGTGGATCGAAACTGCTTAATACCCCCTTGGATCGAAACTGCTTAATCCCCCCATCCCCACCCATAACCCATTTTCCACTCTCAGCTCCAAACCCATGGATGATGAAGATTTGGAACTCCCCATATCGGGATCAGCGGAGGAATCTGAATCTGAACCCCCAAGCTCTAGTAGTTTTGCCAATCTGAAATCAAATTGGTCCCCTATACCGGAGAACAACAAAATCACTTTGAATGATGGAGAAATTCAGCCAGATGAAACAGCATCTCTCAATGCCCAAACTCAATCCTCAAACATTTCCAATGATAAGACTGGTAGCGTGGAACGTTAGAGGGCTTTGCACGAAGCTCCGGAGGGAAGAAATTCATAGCCTTACTTCCAAAAACCAAATTTCCCTCCTTGTCCTCTCTGAAACTAAGGCCACCACTGACAGGCTCATTGAATATACAACGTGGACAATCTTGCCCCTCCAAAGGGAGCAACGTGGGAATTACGAGATCTTCCCCAAGGGATTTGTGTATCCTCTGAGGCATACCGGGTTACTGTGATCTTCCCCGAGGGATTTTTTCCATCCTCGGAACGAGGGTTACCACGCCCCGGCCCTCATACCACCTATTGGGACCTAGGTAGAACTCACCCTTAAAAGATACCCCATTAAGAGGAGGGTGCGCGTATTATTACAAATAGGGGGATGCTTGGGATTTGCTAGGGACCATCGCAAATAGGCATTTCACATCTAGCTGTTGCATTTAATTTACCTTAGGTGGCTGCTCTCACATGCAACAGCCAGCCGCGAATTGCCTTTCTGCGATGGTCCCTAGCAAACGAGTTCTAACTTCTAATTACTTAGATTGATTTTTTTTTTTAAATGTGGTAGAACTCGATTTAACAAAATGCAACATGGACGTTCGCATAGAAAGGGATGGCCTGCGTCACATCTGCCGCGCCCCCAAAATCACATTGGGGGTTTTATCCTAACTATTTGACTAAATATAGGGCATTGATTTTTTCACCTCTCACCCCCTTAGGATAATGCCCCCCCCCCCCCCCCTCCCTTCCCTCTGTAACATGATTTTACGTAAAAAAAAAAAAAAAAGAGGAGTTAAAGTCTGCCCACAAATCACGTTAAGAGTGGGGCGCATTATCCTATAGTGTTTTTTTTAATCTTCCAAGCAGTTAATTAATCTAACAAATGATATATGACAGGCCCCAACTGGATTGTTTTATAACTTTTTTCTGCCTTCTGTTTATTGCAAAGTAAACACCGTCCGATCAAATCAAGATTCAAGGTGAGGTCCACCTGTCCAAGCCAGGCTGAGAGAGGCAGAGGCCGTTTTGCTCAAGGGCAATGATAAATTTGCACCGCCTGTAGGATAATTCACAACCTGTTTAAATGCGGGTATGTGGGAGACTTTGAGTCTTTAACCTGCTTTTTAACGTCAAAGGGGTGCGAATAGGGCTGCAACAGGGTCGGGTTTTTCAAAATTCTAGCCCAACCCTGGATCCCATTATCTCGGCCCTGACCCGCCCTGACCCTGAGTCAGGGCCGAAAAACCTCAACCCATGGCCCGCCCTACAAGGCTCAGTGCTGGCCCTGGCCGGCCCTGATTGGCCCTGATTGGGCAGGGCCAGCCCTAATTGACCCTAGTGCAAATACCTGTTAAGAGTGCCAAAAATAAAACAACCACTTATCATATAGAACAAAATGATCGATAAACAGAGAAAGGGAACAAAATAAGACAATATGAATTCAACAACATGACAGGCAATAGAGACAATTAATAATAATAATCTAAAGAAACACACTCCAAGATAATAGAAAACATTAGCAAAAGAAACATGCATAGATGGTTCAATTCTATAATAGAAAACTTAGTGTTGGGCCGGGTCAGGTCAGGGTACCCGAGGCATTAACCCAGAACCCGACCCGACCCGACCTGAGTCAGGTTCTAAAAAAATAAACCCTGACCCACCCTCAACGTTGGAAAATCCAGCCTTGACCCTGTTCGGGCTCAGGGCGGGTCAGGGCTGACAAGGCCAAACTTGTACCCCTAGGTGCAAATTTACCATTGCCCTTTCGGCCTTTCCTCAATTATCCGGTCGGGTCATCTGCAACTCGAGGTGGACCCAAACAAACCCAAGTGGTAGTTTCATAACATATTCAAGGATCCTGGCAAGTCTTTATTCTGGAAGCGTGTTCATCTGGAACTATCAGTCACAGGCTAGGAACTATTTTGTTCCTTCATTTTGATATTGTTATATGTGGTTTTATTTTTGTTAATTAAAGAATTGGTGTATGTTACTGCTCAAAAAAAGGGAATGTTTTATGTTGTTTGGACCATGGTTTTAAATTTTGACTGAAATCCAAAATTACCGCACTGAAACCGGTATTTGGCGAAATTAAATATTTCGCCATTTACGAAATTTCGGTAATTTCGGTCCAAAATTTCGAGAAAATGCAATTTTTTTAAAACAAAAAAAAAACGAAATTTCGGTTTTCCGAATGTCCGAAACGGTTACTGAAACCAAAATTTTAAACCATGGTTTGGACTAACCTCGTCCAGTGAGCAAATCTCACATTGTATAAAATAAAAAGTAAGCAATGCTGGAGGATTTTTTATTCCAAGCCAATGCTATATTTCTTTTTTACATGAACTGATGCAGTACTTGTTTAAAGACCTGAAAATCATTTTTAACAGCTGGTAGATTTAAAATCTTGGAAAGCGCAGAAAAATCCTACGGCTTATGGTTCCAATTTTGATCATGTGGGAAATTTGGACGGAAGAATTCCAATATTGGCTCCTTCATTATCATCATAAAAATCTCCTTAGTCCTTTTGGATATGGCTTCTAAGTCCAACTAGATAGTCTCGGTTTCAAGAAGATTGTGCATTGGAATCCTCCACCTCCTAATTCAGTGATAAACTTCGACGAAAGTTCGAAGGCAACCTGGGATTGGCGGGTATTGGAGGTGTGATCAAGAATGAGTTGGGAGAAGTTCTCAAAGCATTGGAATCTCTCTTTCCTTGGTCTTTCCATTTTGTGGTATTAACATCTTTCATGGATTCATTCATATAGTGTGCTTGGGCATGATTTTTCCTGATAGCTTCCAGTCCCCAAGTGATTCACCTTCTTATATTGTTATGAATTACATGAAGGGAGATGATGATGTGAACCGGGGTAAAGGAAAGACGCTATTTGGCCATGATTCAAGACAAAGGAGTCACACCGTGGCTTGGATGCGGATCAACGGCCAAGATTAGGTTTGGCGTGGCACAAGGTGGGATTAAGCATGTCATGTGTGTAGGGGTATTGAGAGTTGTACATGGGGCATAAGTGCACATGTATTCCTAAGTGCACATGTGTGTGACATGTATTCATAAGTGCACATGTGTGTGGGTTGAGGAATAGAGATTAATTTTTGGTTGATAACAATTTATGGGAAATAGAGATGTAATTCTTGAGTGAGGAGGATTCTTAGAGAATTCCAAGGAAAGAGGGGAGAAGTTCTCCAACGTATGGACGGCACGGCCCTCATGAAGGCAAGTTCCGTGCGCACCTTGTTGGACGGATTGGATAACATTGTACCGGATCCGAACCCGATGTGGAGATCTGGGTTTTGTGTGCTTTTCTCTTCTTTTCTTGAAATCTATCCTTGAATTCTTCCATATTATCTTGTTTTGTGTTCCAATTCTTATCTTAGATCTTTCAATTTCTCATTTTGTTCTTGAATTTCTTTTATAGATCTTCCTTGTTTTCATGCTTAATAGTGAATAAAATACTAGATCTGAATTTTTAGAATAATCAGCCCTCAGATCTTGCAAAACAGCCCTATTTCTTTGAATTCCCACATATTTCCAAGAGAAATGTCAGATCTGATATTCAAATTACAAATTTAGATCAAATTTGTGATTTTTCTACATTGCTTCCGCCGTCGGATCCACATCAGATGATAAATCCGCACCCCCTGTAGGATTATTCGCACCCCTTTAACGTGACTTGACGTAAAAAAGTGTTAAAGTCTATCCACGTTACCCTCTTTTTTTACGCTTTTTCACGTCAATTCACGTTAAAGGGATGCGAATAATCCTACACAGGGCCTTCGAATTTATCATCTTCCTAAATGAATTGGCTGTCAAAAATCAAGGATTGAGTGACTTGCATGCACAAGCAACAAAAGAATTCTACATAAAGGCTTGGTCCTCTTCCAGTCAAGCTCTTTGTTTTTGTGAAATTCTTTAAGGGCCCGTTTGGATACCTCATGCATTTGTATTTTGATTTGGATTTGAGTTTTGGATACAAAACACATCAATCATCTTTGATCATGTTTTAAGAGAGAGAGTGAGGGAGGGAGGGATGTCTCGCTGCTGCCGGAGCAAAGTCGAGGAGCAGCGACAGTGACGGAAGTTGCCACAAACGTTGATTTTCAAATAATGTCTCGCAGAAAAGATTTGAAAATCAGAATTTTTTGCACTGTTGTAACTGATTTGGAAATTCTAAGGATTTAATCTAGTTCAAAATATCAACTAAATCCAAATCTAAATCTAGCTGGTATCCAAACGTGACCTAATTGACTTGATTTTGATTTCTTATTTGCTGGAACTGGGGAACATATCCCTTTGCCGAGGAATACCTAACCTATGATAATAAACCTAGTATCAATCTTGTGGAAGAATTCAAATGCATGAGAGTCGACAAAGAGGGTGAAACACCATTTGAAAATGGAGATTCAGGCCACACATTTCCTTAGTGGTACAAATGTTTGTTTGTTCCATCTAACTAGGATTCCCTTCAGAAGGGAAACACATGCCCCAAATTGCTGGAAACTCTGCCTTTATTGAAAATGAAAAGTGAATGTTTTTCTCTTTCGACGACGAACATGTTTTAATATTAGCTGCTATTAATTCCGAGTGGTGGGTTTGCCCTTTAAGAGAAGCCATCCCAGTGTGTCTATCTTTCCTCAAAATGATAAAATGTTACTGAAGGGCGTCCTTGCAAAGAAGGGATGAAAGGGCATCCCCATTGGGATGAAAAGTCAAAGAAACCTTTCCTGCAAGCCAACTGATCACATTTAAGGAATCCCCTTCTACATCCACCTTATTATAGGAATCTTTATTCCGATGCTTGATGCCATGGAAAGCCGCCCTAACCTCCGCTTTACTAGAATCACATATTTCAATAGGACCAGAATAGGCCCACAAGTCCTAGTTTTGCCCTACATCGTCAATCAAAAACTCCCTTTACTTGCTTGAGTAAATGGCTTCTGTGCAATTGGGTTCTGAAATTTTTTTTATTTCTGCCGAAAACTAAATGAAAGAGACTAAGTTTTCCCTTTTTATCATTAAAAAAACTACGTGAAGGAGACAGTGAAAAAATCATTAAAAAAAAAAGGTTGACAGTGAAAAAGTTAAGAATGGCTTCTGAACAATCGGGTTTTGCCGACCAGTTTTTAAGTTCACCATAATTTTGAAAATGTTATGAAGGAACACTTTCTTAAAAGAATACTGTTTGAACAACGTGGTCACAAAAGGATACTGTTTGAACAACATGGTCATGGAGATGATGCTTTTTTGTCAGCTATAATTTTTATAAAATTACAATGAAATCCTTTGGTAACTAAGAGAAAGCTAGTGTTTTCTGAGTTTAACTTTGCGTTAGTAGAAATACTTGAGGAAATACTTGAGGCTTGAATACAAAATTGTACGAGCTGATTACTGACTGGGCCAATTTTGTATAGTTTCAGAGTTTGGACCTAGTACTAAGGCTGGAAAAATTTAATTGTGGTTCAGCCATCTAGGAGTTCTTAACACTGCTATCAGACTAAATAATGAGAACTTTCCTCATTATAGGTGATAGAAGAAAATGGAAAGGAGAGTCAAGAAGAGGGCGTCGAGGTATATGCCGATGATTCTACCGATGGCACCGTCCTTGTTAATGGCAATGAGCCTGATGAAGAGTGGGGTACGAATAATGAAGGAACTTCATCAGCCTAAAAGCAACTGGTTGGCCAAGTGTAAAATTCCAAATTTGGTCTCCGGTGATTAATTGATTCTCTCTAATGAAGGAACTTCATCTCCGGTGATTAATCGATTCTCTCTAAATTGCAAATATCATCCTACTAAATACTAACAGTAATTATTACTAGTATTAGTACATTATTACAATCGGAATCAAGAAACCCTTAAATTATCAATTTGCTATTATTAGTACATTATGAATTTCTTTAGCCCTGTTCACACTCATCTTATCACAGTTAGATGATGTGGTGAACCTCACTCACCTATGTTTTCTGATCGTGATCAGAAAGCAGTGAATAGTGTCTACATTACAGGCATGTTTGGCAACCATGAAAATAAATTCATGGAATATTTGTTTTCCCAGAGTGAGAGAAGGGTAGACAGGGCAAGAGTGAGAGATTTGAGAGGGCAGTGAGTGAGGAGACCGTGTGATAGGTTTGGTAAACAAAGAGAAAAAATTCCCTTTTTAAAATAGGTTTTTTGTTTTCCCTTGCTTTCCAGCCCCATCCCTCTCCCTCTATTTTCCACCTCTTTGCTTCTGTATTTTACTTTAGGTAAGCAAATATTCCTTGAATTTTTTTTCATGGTTGCCAAGCATGTCCTAAATTTCAATGTATAACTATATGCCACATAGTTATTGATGGAAAAAAAGAAAGAAAGAAAAAGAATACACTACATGCTGCATAATTCTTCGTTTTGTCTATTATTATACTTACCACTACTGCTGATACCTTAATTACTGTTGTCATTATTGACTAATCTAGCGTCCACACCCTAGGGCAGCACGGATGTTAAACAAATTGAATTCAACAGTCATTGCAGAACTTTAGGCTAATTGGTTACTTATACATCAATTTCCTCTTAAGATAAGCTATAGGCCTAAATTATCAGTTGGAAATTTGGTGGAAATCCTGTAAAATCACGGAAACGTATGGAAACATACACAAATGATAGAATGTAAAGATGAAACTCCAAGAAATGTAAGAATAAGCACAATTACACGCTTAGAAACCATTACACATCTATGATGGTTTTAAAAACGTCTAACACCTAGTGACATGCATTGTCGTGCATGTCGGATAAATATCTGTAATGCGAAATAAGCACCTTATTTCTCTTGCAAGTCGTATTCAGCTTTGCATGTCGGATCCTGATCTTCACAAAATTTCCGATACATAAACTGTCAAACCCATATTGATTCTGAGATTATTTTGTCATTTCATTACAAAACGTATAATTTCTATTGCATAGGCATCTTATGCCATGTTTGGCAAACATTAGAGGACATGAGTGCAGGGAGATGTCGGTAGTGGCTGAAAAATAAGGAAAACAAAAACTCTATTTTTAGTAGAGTTTTTTCTTCTCTCTGTTTTCAGCCATTTCTCACCCTCTCCTCACTCATGCACTTTCAATTCTCTCCCTCCCCCACCACTTGATAAACTAAAATTCCATGAAAAAAACTTTCATGGCTGCCAAACATTAACATTATTCTTGTTTTTAACTGATGCCATTGGTTTGCTTCTGACTAAGTGTCCCTTGTTTTCTTTGCTGAGTTGTCAGTGCTTGCACCACGTCAATAGGTTCCGAGGATAGCCAGTTCCAGCAGAGTGACACAGGTAATATCCAACCTCTTCTTCTTCGGGCGAAAAATAGCCCTTCTGAAAATGAGCACTCTCATTATCCATTACGCGCTACGTTTACTATGTTGTGGTCTTGGTCTCCATCATACATGCAGCGTGTGTATATCTTGATCTGGATCATTGACCTTGTTGGTCACCATAAGATCATACGCTGCTCGCCGCATCTGGCCCTCCCTAGAGGTACCACTCGGGCAAGGTCCCTGGCCCGGGTTGTCACCAACCTTAGCCCAACCGGAGGCAGTATTACCCTAACCCTAACTTGACCTAACCTGAGCCTCAGGTTGAGGAGGGTCAATCCTAACCCAACCCGCCTCTAAAACTCCCAACCCGCCTAACCCGATTTTTCAAATCCGGTCGCAAAAAATAGAAAAAATATTAAAAAATATTAGCCAGGTTGAACCCATTGGGTTCTGGTTGATCTCTTCAGAAGTTATACCCCTATCCCTGCCAAGACTCAATGATCTTATTCTCTTGGGGTTGCCCCCCGGATCAATGACCCTGATCATCTATGTACTCATGTATGGTGGCCTGAGAGAAACTACAGTTGGAGTGCGAATGTTTGCTGGCATCAATATTTAAAGATTGTTCATTTCGATAGCTTGCGATTTTCTTATTATTTTTCCATTGTTTCTAAATTTTCAGGCCTTTTAATGAGTTGTGATTTTTCTTATCACTTTGAAACTACCCCTCATTTTCTTTCGTTGAATTGGCTATTATCGTGTTATACCCCGACCTGGCCAACCTGATCATCGACTCCAGGAGTTTTAAATTACTGTGTTGAGCTGTTGACTCCTGGAGAATTTTAGATTTTTTTAAAAATTGACGGAAGACTTCTTAAAAATATCGTAATATTTTTCAGATTTTTTATCAATGAACAGAATTCTAAATTTCTCTGTAGATTTTTGAAAAATATCTAGATATCTTCATACGTTCATGATATTGTTCTTCTTCCCCTTAGAAGCTTCATTCAAATTTTTTATTTTTTTTTCGAATGGTAAAATACAACTAATGTACCGTTGGAACTGTAATACTTAGTCAATGGAAGAACGGGTCGGATCGGAATTTTTCTTTTTTCCTTTTTTATTTCTAAAAAAAAATCTTATCCTTCATTTTATATATATGAATTCATTATCAGCTGTGCTAGTTGTATTTCTTTCTGGATAACCATCCCATTTTCAATCATTTGACTCTTCCCATGATTTCCATCTTATTAAAAGGTGACAAAAAAGAAGAGTATATACTTTCATATTTAGAGAAAAGGATTGCTGCGCTCGAGCACAAAAACATGGGCGTGGGGCCATTGGGGGGATCCTAACCATTCATTTGGAAAGCCCCATCATGGATGGCGGGCCTACCAAAAATCAGCTCCATTAGATCACCAATGGGTATCCATTTGTGGGGCCAAAAATGGACAGATACTGTCTGTCCACAAATATGTGCATTTTTTGCCCCACAAATGGACACCCTAAGGTGATCCAATGTAGCTGATTTTTTGTGGACACCCTACCCATGAAAGGGCCCATCAAATGAATGCTTTGGATCCCACCCAAATTGTGGCCCCACCCTGTTTCTGTGCTCGAGCGCAGCAACTCTATCCTCTTATATTTATCATATATATAGATGTTTGAGATTGGCACGCTGTTGAGTCAAAATGAACAAGGTGCACTCCTTCCATCTGATCATTGGATGCTTATATTGTTATGGGGTGGATTAATCAATTTTGAAAGGAATGATGGTTCTTTGATCTGGCCGCCGCCCATGAGGGCTATTCATTTGCTAATAGGTTCCCTCCATGATCTCACACAGGGTCATGTATATACACTTGAGACCGTTGATCTTGTAGAGCATGATGAGGCAACCAATGTAGCCTTGGTCTTATACTAAACATAGTTGTCAATTCTCATGCATAAGATAAACAAGTACAAAAATCAACGGTTTAGCTTTTGTTTGAAGAACCCAAAGATATGCTTGATGGATCAAGGACCAATCGAAGCATCCTCTACTACTGCTTTTGGCTTCTCAGGGTCGCTGGTTTGGATCATCGATCAAGTGGGCTCCGCTTGTTCTTTCACCATCTCATATTTTGCCTTGAAAAATATTTGAATGCATTATATAAACGGAAATGATATCAGCACAACCATGTTTTAATGATTGGACAAGCCGAGCTTGTCTTTTCTGTTTTTAATTGGCTCGTGAGAGAGCTCTAGGGGAACTGTAATAACCTTTTGACAGCTCCTTAAATACGAAAAGACAAGATGAATTAGTGAAAATATTGGTTGAAATGATATCCCCACCCTATATAATAAAAACCTTTTATTACGTCGGTACTAAGGGTTGAGGTGCGGCCCACGTGTTGGAATGGGTCCCACCAGATGCCGGGGAGTTGAAGGAGAGAAGTGCGCGACCGACAAAGTTACTGTGGGCCCCACCACTGAGTAAGAACGGATCTGCCGACGGATTTCTAAGGCTCTTAAATTCCGGAATTTTCCCGCGATTTCCGTTTGAAGAAAAGTGGCATTTTTTGCCCTTTCCCTCCTCCACGCGTTTTCCTCTCTCGCTCTCTCTCTAGTCTATTTTTCATAACTGTCTTAAATGACGATAATACCCTTAACTAAATAAAAATGCCTTCATCTCACTAACTACCAAAAGTTAATGGGACCCACTTGTTTCATTACACTCTCTCTCTCTCTCTCTCCCCGACACATGAAATGAAGGAAATTATGGCCCTCTTTCTTTCTTCCCTCTCAACCATATTTCTAAGGGCATTTCTGTCATTTTCTCCTCAACTGGAGAAAGCCCCTATTTAGTACACACTTTTTCCCTCTCTGGCGGTTTATGGAATTGAAGGATTCCCTGCCCTTTTACCCTTTTCACTTTTTGTTTTTTTATTTTGACATTTACTTTTTTGTGTAGAGAGCACATGGAAAGAAACCGTCTTTCAAGGCCCAGCTTCCGGAAAGAGGCAGACACGTGTCACTCATATCTGCATCCACCGTTCGTCGCATAACGACTCTTCACTTTGATGGGCCCCACCCATCTTAATTGTTTTCATGGTTTCAAATTTCGGTTTCTGAATGGGTTTCGGTCCTCACCGAAACTGAAATTTTAGCCGAAATCCGACGGAACCATTAGAATTAATATTTTATTCCAGACCAAATTTCGGATTAAAAAATCAAATTTTTGGTGAAATTCCTAAATTTTCTAAATTTCGGGAAAAGCAAAATTCCAACCAATATTCAGAAATTTCAGTCGAAATAATGTAACGTTTCGGGTATCCCCAATTTAGGTTTCGGGGTCGACCGAGACCTGAAATTTCGGATTTCGGTCGAATTTTAAAACCATGATTGTTTTACATTCTTTTGTTCTATTTTATTCAATTAGGTCTTTACCAAAGTAGCCCCGGAGCTAATCAATAAGTTAAGACGGGTAGAATTGGGTGAATGGGCATTTTAGTCCAGTGATTCTATGTTTATTTTAAGCAGCCGAAACCAACTAACCTCCGAGGAAAGGAGCTAATCTTCATTCGGCTCTTCCATTTTATTATTTCTCACTAAATAGATAAAGTAATTTTCTTATTTTTTTTAATATTCTGTTTTGTTTGACATTTATGGTCAAGTAAGGTGAGCCCCACGGGGCTGTTAGGACATCAAAGTCATAACATAAAAAAACAAAAAATAAAAAAAACCAAACTAATATAGTAATATGAATATCTAAATAGAGGGATTAATGGCATATTCGATCTCTGTATTCTATTGTTGAAAAATAAAATTATTTTATTTATTATTTATGGATGAGGATTGATCTTGTCAAATAAAACAAAGTCAACCGATTTGTGGGCCCTTAATTTATTTGATGCCAAAAGTAGGCAATTGATCCAACGGTGAGGATTGATCAGTTGGTGGAATGTTGCGGCCAGGTCAATTGATGGAAAAATAGGCTGAGAATACTTTATACAAGGGAAATTATATCCCCCCTTCTACTGTTTCCACCCCCCTTTTGTTTGTCTTTCTGCTTAAAATATCTGCATTTTCACGTCCGTTAAAAGCGGTGCATTTTCACATACGCGGTGAGTAAAATGTGGGACCCACAGACTTAAATTGGGAAGTGATATATTTGCCCCTTTTTTACCTGGGCCAGCCCCCTCTACCCTACAAGATGGTGGCCTAAGATATAAAAAGGGGGGCGAATATTTCATTTCCCTTATGAAGGCAACATCACCATCCATATCCTTATCCCATCCCATGCATCCGCTAAACGGAGTTAGTTCGTTAACCGTCTATTTCCTATTTGAAATTACCAAAAAACCCTCCAATGTGTCTGAAAATAACCAAAACACCCCCCCTCAATGGCAACAGGTTTTATTTATTTATCATTTTCTTAAAAAATGGGTCGGAAAATTCATAATCACGACGAAAACCGAAGGGAAATAATACATTCGCCCCCTTTTCTTCCCTGGGCCACCCCTTGCCTTGTAAAAAGTGTAGTCATTATCACGGTCTTAAACCCGAAACCGAAATGGCAATACCCGAAATATTTTTTTCCGAAATTTCATCTGAAATTTAAGGAAATTCAACCATAAATCTCCATTTTTTTAATTATTTAATATTCTCCTAAAACTTCGGCCGAAATTTGGTATGAAATAAAATATTATTATTAATTCTTTCGTCAGATGTCGACCTAAATTTCGGTTTCGTTGAAGACCGAAATGTATTCCTAAACCAAAATTTGAAACCTTGATCATTACTCATTACTACACTAATGGGGTGTGAGCCGGGAAGAAAAGGGGGAATTATGTAGGCTTTCAGTATGGTCTTGATAAATAAGGTATACGGAACAAAAAATAAAAGAAGAAATAGAAAAAGGAGAAATCCATTTTTCCTAATAATTAATTAATAAAAAATGAAAAGGATAATAAGAAGAGAAGAACATAACCACCAAAGTCCAAACCCATATGAGACAGACAATCAAAACTAACGAATATTTTTTCCAGATTAAGAAAACAGATTCCACTAAAAAAAACTAATCTAACTACTAAAAAAAACTAATCAAATCAAAGACCCAGACAACTTTAGAAATATCGCGAGAAATTCAAATCTCAACCCTCCTTTTACTTCTTTTTATTTTTTAATTTAATTTCTATAAAAAAAATAGATTTATTTTTCCTGGTTTATATTCAGACCATCTGCATTGCTTGTTGGGTTGTGTGTGGGAAGAATAAAGTGGGCCTCTTTAGAGAGAAGAGAGAAGAGAGAAGAGAGAAGAGAAAAGGAAAAGTAATAAAAGGAGAGGCTTTTAAGCTGTGTTATAGCTGTCCTACGCGTTAGAAATTTACTCCGGAACCCTTTTTTTGTCCCTCCAAACCCTCTTTTTTCTCTCTCTCTCTCTCTCTCTCAGAAAAACAACAAACAAGAGATAAGAAGAACGCTGAAACCCTAGTTCTGTCTCTACAGAGAAGAGAATGAGATGAAGAAGAGACTACATTTTCAGAATCTTTTCCTCTTGTTCTTCATTTTCTCTTTATTGCCTCTTCTATTTTCCTTACCAGATTTATTTTCTTCTGAAAGAAATGTATTTCAAAGTGGCTTATCAGATGCAGAAGCCACATACATCAAGCAAAGACAACTTCTCTATTACAGAGATGAGTTCGGAGACAGAGGAGAGAATGTGACTGTAGATCCTTCACTGATCTTTGAAAATCCACGGCTGAAAAGAGCCTACATTGCTTTACAAGCATGGAAAGAGGCGATCTTGTCCGATCCTCTGAATCTGACCGGAAACTGGATCGGATCTGGTGTCTGTAACTATACCGGTGTGTTCTGTGCTCCGGCACTCGACGATCCGAAGATCCAAGTCGTTGCCGGAATAGATCTGAATCACGGCGATATTGCCGGTTATTTGCCGGAGGAATTAGGGCTTCTTGAAGATCTTGCTCTTTTTCACATAAATTCCAATCGATTTTGCGGAACTGTTCCTCATAAGTTCATCCATCTGAAACTCCTTTTCGAGCTAGATCTGAGCAACAATCGATTCGCAGGTCGTTTTCCACTCGTAGTTTTGAAATTACCGTCATTGAAATTTCTAGATCTACGTTTTAACGAATTCGAAGGGAAAATTCCGAGCAAACTCTTTGATAAAGATCTAGACGCGATCTTCATAAACCACAACCGATTCAAATTCGATATCCCTGATAATCTCGGAAACTCTCCGGTCTCCGTTATCGTCCTCGCGAACAACAAATTTCATGGCTGTGTTCCTGCAAGTCTTGGAAACATGTCCGAAACCTTAAATCAGATCATACTCATGAACAATGGCTTCAGATCATGTGTTCCTGAGGAGATCGGCATGTTAAAGAAACTCACTGTACTAGATTTGAGTTTTAATGAGTTGATGGGGCCATTGCCGGACTCATTCGGAGAAATGATGAGTTTGGAGCAACTCGATGTTGCTCATAACATGCTCTCAGGGGAGATACCGAAGAGTATTTGTGAGCTACCGAGTTTACAGAACTTCACGTTTTCTTACAATTTCTTCACCGGAGAGCCACCTGTGTGCTTGAACTTACCTGATTTTTCAGACCGGAGGAATTGTTTGCCGGCTAGACCTGCTCAGAGGTCTGATAAGCAATGTAAGTCCTTCTTATCCCGCCCTGTTGACTGTAATTCCTTTAAATGTACTCCTTTTGTCCCTCCTCTTCCACCTCCCCCTCCCCCTTCCCCTCCTCCTCCAGTTTTTTCGCCGCCGCCTCCTCCTCCACCACCTCCGCCACCACCACCACCTGTATACTCTCCTCCATCACCACCACCTCCTTCCCCGCCACCGCCATCTCCACCACCGCCCTCACCTCCCCCGCCATCTCCTCCACCACCTTCTCCATCCCCGCCGCCGCCTTCACCTCCACCACCATCTCCCCCACCACCTTCTCCAGCCCCGCCACCACCATCTCCACCACCACCATCTCCACCACCACCTTCTCCATCACCGCCACCTCCATCTCCACCACCACCATCTCCATCTCCACCGCCCCCACCCATCTACTGCGTTCGATCTCCACCACCCCCACCGCCAAATTCACCACCTCCACCGCTCCCCTCTCCACCACCTCCACCCCCAAGTCCATACTACTATAATCCGCCACCGCCCCCTCATTCACCTCCTCCACCTTCACCACATTCACCTCCTCCACCGCCCCCTCATTCTCCTCCTCCACCTTCCCCACATTCCCCACCGCCACCCCCGCCTACTTACTATTATAACCCACCTCCACCCCCACCTCTATCTTCTCCACCTCCACCCCCAAATTCGCCTCCCCCACCTCCTCCCTGCATAGAACCCCCACCACCTCCTCCTCCATGTGAAGAATATCCACCCCCACCAGTTCACTACTTGCCACCACCTTCACCCTCTCCACCCCCACCACCAATTGTCTACAATTCTCCACCCCCACCGCCAATTGTCTACAATTCTCCACCTCCACCTTCACCTTCACCTCCTCCACCACCCATTTATGAGAGCCCACCACCTCCTCCGCCTGTTTATGAAGGCCCATTACCACCAGTAGTTGGGGTTTCATATGCCTCTCCCCCACCTCCTCCCTTTTACTATTGATTCTTTTGAGAACATCTCTTTCTACCCTATAGTTGAAGCGGAAATATACCATTTATTTGCGCTATTATGGCTGCACTTCTTTTGCATTTTCTCTGTCAATCCCTCTGTTTTTCTCTCCCTGGGCGATTATCTCTCTGGCAAAATGGGGCGAAATGGGAATTATCCGGTGTTGATGGAAGTGACAGAGAAGAGAATACAGGGAGAGAGAATGGGAAATTCTCCATATTTATTTGGATTATGGATGTTGGAGTTGTGAATAAAAATGGTTCAGAGAGAGAGAGAGAGTAGTTTCAGGGAAATGTAATGTATAGGCATGAGATTCATCAAGGATAAGCAGGCATGCTGCTCTGGTAATTTCTCTTTATCATACTTTGTTCATTCTTCTTCGTTTATAATATGATGATTACTTATGTATTTTCAGAAATTAGTTTGGGAACCGATCATTTATTCTTTTTCTTCTTCTTTGATCTAGTATAGTTGTGCTTCTTTGCTGTATTCTCATGGGTGATTCTTATGTTCTTGAGCTATGCTTGTAGTTTTCTCGCTGTTTTTTTTTTTTTCCGGATGAGCTTTGAAAGAGGTAGGAAACATGTTTCTTCTTGTTAGAATTCACTGGCTTTATTTGTTTTTCCCCTTTTTTTTTGGTTTGGTTTTCTTCCATTATTGACGTCAAAGAACTTATTTCCAGCCATTGATAGTCGGGTTTATGACAGAGAGAGGTGGGAAACATGTCTTTCTTTCTCTTGTATTGAAAAACCTGTGATTTTGATCATGTTATCATGGGTTTGAATTTTTACTCTGATTTGATGTTTGAAATTGAATATCTTCCTGTTTCCAGCTATCATTTGACAGAGAAAGAAAAGCACAGCCCAAGACTCTAGTGGGCTTTTGGGTTTTAATTTGTGGCTTGGATTACATAAGATTTCTGTTCACTCTTGTTCTTTACTGCCCCCACTTGATTAGGATGATATATGTCCCTTTCTTGCCATTAAAATATAAGGGGAATGCTGATAAGGATGGCCAAAAATGTGGTTGGTCTCAAATTAGGAAAGAAACCTCCAGAGATAAATTCAGTTTGTTTAAACTGTAGACTGAACCTTGATGTATAGACTGTAGACCATCTCTAGCTTGCATCCAATTAAGAGGATGGACCCATTGCAAAGATTCCACCTACCAAACAAAAACTCATTACACATCTCAAGATAAGAAAATCAGGAAATGGCCATAACTGCAATTTATTTCTGGAATTCATGATAAACAAATAATTTTTCCACCCCTTTTCAAGCATTTCTAACCCCTTGAGTTTCTCTTCTCCACAAAATGGGAAAAGGGCAATCAAACCCCTTGAGTTTCACTCTGATTTGGGCACACCAGTTGGATCCAAACCATGTCCATTGTATCTATATCCTAAGGTCCGAAATTATTTTGAATCGTGACCTTGTTGTGGCTGGAAAATCTCTGTCAATGTAATTAGATTAAAAAGTGCCTAATAAATTCACGAGGGTCATTATCATAACAACGTAAGAGTGTGGATGGATTTCTTTTTCCTAAGATAAGAATTGGGTAAAGCTAGGGCCTAGGCCTAGGCATTGACTGAAGAAAACTAAACTGTAAAAATAAAAAATAATAATGAAACTCTCCTAAAATATGAATAAAAAGAGTTCTCTTATCAGAATTTTCTGGTCACCAGAATACATGTGGCATATTCCAAGGCCTCGTGACTGGAGGCACGGGTCCGACAATGCCCATGCTTTCTCCTACCTATCTTCTTTTCCCTTTGAGACACCCCATGCCCTACGTTCTACCTTACAAGTAATATTTCTTCTTCTCTGATCCTTTATTTAACCATTTCCCATTGATTTATCTAGGAACTCAGGACACCTGAAATTTTATTGATGAATAACATAAGTACAAGAGGGGGACATACCCCCTTACCTCAAAACCAAAATAAAAGGAAAATCACTCACGACGGATATTAGGGATGTCCTGCTCCTAGCCTTTCTAGGAAGGTCCTTTCACTACTTATGGGGCACTTTTGGTCTCAACACTAAAACCAAAGATTGAAGCTCATCCCAATAATATTCAATGGAACATGGGGTTCCTTCTTGTCAATATTCATATCGATCAAACTTTTAGTGTCTTCTTCAAGCCAAATGTTAGATAGATCAAATACTTTAAGGTACCTCAACCCATCTAAAATACTTCTAGGCTCTGCCTGCAAGTTAGTGCCATTGTAAAACAAATAAAATCTCACTTTTATGGTTAATTCCTCCTCCACCTGATATGAAAGGATTGCCTTTGAAGGCACCATCCTTGTTCAATTTGCTACACCAAGTCCATCAAAGACATCCAATTCAAGGGTATCTCCTAAAAGGGTTAAAATTTCACAGTGGCACCTGTGCAACACATCATGTAATGTTCCCTCAATAGCCCCGAGTCAGCCTAACCCACGTGATGTAGCCTTGTACCTGAGTAGGACTCTTGGACCCACAAAAAGAAGTACAATAGTGAAATAAGAAGACTAGGACTACAGTGTGGAATGCTTTACAAGTCGTAAGTTAAGACGGGTATTTACAAGAGGATAGCTCTCACCTATTTATAGGCTACTTCCTCTCGTAGCAATGGTTTGGATCGTGCCACCTGGCAAGCATTCAACATTCTAGAACCAGCCTAAAACTTATAGATCCGCTAGAATTCTAAATGTCTCACCAAAGACAATACAAGAATACTCTAAAAATTCCCAATTTTCACATGCATATGCACTATAAAATTTTCATGAAGAAGGTGAAAGGATCTACCCGGCTCAAATTGACTAAGTCTAATCCTGACACCAATTGGGTTTGTCTACATGAATCAATTTCTTCTATTCTATCTTATCCAAGGTCATGTTCTTTGTTATATTCCTAGCCCTCGAGTCTTTCCTTACTGTTCCTACCGAAGTTGTTTTCGGTATGCCCCTTCCTCTTTTTACTCCATCAACTTGGCACAAGTCACTTCTTCTCATTGGAGCATCCAAAAGCCTACGTTGGATATGCCCAAACCATCTTAAGCGGTGCTCTCTCATCTTCTCCTCAATTGGTTCCCCTCCCACCTTTTTACGGATGTCTCCATTTTTAATTCAATCTAACCTAGTGTGGCCGCACATCCATCTAAACATTCGCATCTCCAATACACTCATCTAAGCATTCGATCTAAACTTGGAGCAATACTATTCAATTTTTATGTAGAGGGACCTTCACTTTAGGATGATGTCCCTCTAAATTAACCAAAATCATTCTAATCCAAACGGGGCCTAATTGGCTAATTGTCACCCTCGACATTAACTCAAAATTTATAAGTCTAAGATTGAGAAATGATATCCACACTTCCTTGTTTAAATAATGGCCCTTCATTCGTTACTCTACACATTCTTACTTCAATTTTTTAAATATTACTGACAGAGGATGCTTTCAAGAGCCAATCAAAGAAGCAGTTTAGTCCGCCTAACCCTAGCTTACCCATAAAAATAAAATAAAAAGAGAGCCAGAAAGCCATTATTGAAACAAGGAACTGCAAATATCAATCCTATTTTTATTTTTATTTTTTCGGTGAATCCGTTTTTGTTTTACCATAACAGGCTACTACTTATCAGATTGTTAGGGTTGTAAGAATTTTTTAGCTAAATCTCATCCAAGAGGGATCCTGTTAATCGGACGGTCCAGATTGATTGAGTTTGCACCAATTAGCTAGTAGGGATGATGTGTGATAGAGGACTGTTTCTTCTGCACTTTTTTATTTTTTTGGGATTTGGTAGGAACGGATTTTGCTGGAAAAAAAAGATAGGGAATGATGTATGATATGTTAGTTAGATTTCGGCTTAAATAGAAAGGAGTAGTTGAAATGGTGTGGGACAAATCTGGGTCATTTTCAGGTAAAAAAACAGAAGAGAAGGTGGGCCCTAATGTGATTGAAAGTTGGTTATTTATTTATGGCTCTTTTTAGTTAGGTCACACCTCTCTGTCGTTTTCTCCTTGCCCTCTTTAGATGATTTCCATTCCATGTATTGTATTAGTGATTAGTTAATGTTAGAATATGACTAATTCTACAAAAGTTTCTAAGATTTTAATATACATGTTGACTTAATTCCTTTGATTAGTGTAATATGTAGAGCCCAAAAAAGATTAAAAAAAATAAAAAATAAAAAATACAAGTGCATGATAGTATGATACACACCTCATTACCATCACACGAAACCCTCAGAATTTTCCTCTGATCATGATTTTGACACCCTCAGTTTCCGCTTTTTCGATTCGTTATTGGAGCAGATAGCAAGAACCATTTCATCGGACATGCGTCTTTTTTATTTTCCAATGAACTTACATCTTTCATTAATGGAAATTGTTTGATGTAGTGAGTAATAGGTTCTGGTTGTTCGCCGTTCAAGAATTCTTGTTTAGGCAGTTCATACCATCCATACATAGTGTTTTGATCTAAGATTTCAATTCTTCCATGTTTCAGCAGTAGCATATGTTTCAAATTTTACGCCTAGTCTCTGTTTCTTTCGACATAAATTGGGCATAAAACAAATTTTATGCTCATTTTTGCACTTAAAAATGAGCTTATAATTTGTTTTACCTGTTTTAAACCCATTGAATGTTTGGGGGGGGGGGGGGGGGGGAAACAAGAGCCCATTCTATGCCAATTTAATGTAAAATTTGTTAAACCCACTTTTCCATTTAAAATGGAGGCAGAGGTAAATTTTATTTTACGCCCATATTAGGTTGAAAGAAACAGTCTCAAGAAAAGATGCTCTTTTATTTCTCCTTTTCTATCCAAACAACTTGAATTGAATGATAATTTTGGAGTCTTCACTATTGTCATTCATTGCATAAATAAAAATAAATAGATTAGACAGAAGAGTCTTTAAATTGCCTTAGCTGGCTAGTTAGAGGGGAGGGAACTGAGTATGGATGCAGGGAGGAGTGGGACACTGTGTGTCATAGACACAATTATTTTTGGGGAAATGATGTACTCTCCCCTTCTTCTTCTTTTTAACTTGGGACAGTCCCCTGCAGAATAAATGAGTAGTCAAAATTCAGAAACACACTAGACTACTAGAGGGGCTGTCCCAGTTAATTGGATGGGACCCAGATACTCCTAAAAATGTCTTTCCGTGTCACAAATTTTGGAAAAACCGAAATTTCGGCCCAAATAAATGACCGTTTCGGGTTTTGGTGGTTTTGATGTCGGTCTCCACTGAAATCCAAAATTTCGGATTTCGGTAGAAATTTAAAACCATGGGGGGAATAGATCACATTTTGAGTGGGTTTATATAGCAAAAGACAGAAAATCGCATTTCCGGTGCATAGAACTCAACAGAAATGTCCGCGATCCTTTGTTTAATTATAGGTCCCAAGATATGAACAAACAACCCAAGAAAAAAGTGTTTAATAGATGAAGGGAAATGATATCAGCACAACCATGTTTTGATATTTTTACTAATTCATCTTGTCTTTTATTATTTAAAAAGCTGTCAAAAGGTTATTACAGCTCCCAAAAAGCTCTCACAAGCCAATTAAAAAAGAAAAGACAAGCTGGGTCTGTCAATTATTAAAAGATGGTTGTGCTGAATACATTTCCCTAATTTAAATGCAGTTATCAAAACAAGGGAGTGCGGATATCACTTCCACATGCAGAAATTCAAATCCCATCTTACTTCTCCCACTTCAAACTACTATTCAATACTCGGCTAAATGATTAACATCAAAATATCCATTTCTTGTTTTCATTTTATTCCTTACACAATAGAATTCAGTTTTGCAACAACACTGCAAACTGCATTACCAGTTATAGGGTTAAGAACTTGCAGAAATTCATTCATCTCTTGAAATAAAACATAATTATCAATGCGCCATTAAAAAAACATAATTATCAAAGCTCACCGGCTACTGGGAAGTAGGGGTGGACATGGTTCGGTTCGGTTCGGTTTTGGGGTATACCCAGAACCGAACCATATATAATCGGTTCCCTGAAATTGGAACCGAACCAGAACCATATAAGTTTGGAACCGAACCGAACCAGAACCATATATAATCGGTTCGGTTCGGTTCGGTTCTGGGTTTACCCGATCTTCATCAAATCAACGGAATTTCTTCACAATAGTTGTTTGAAACTTTGAATGTTTGGTTTTCTTTTCTTGAGATAGAATAATTTTTTGTTTCCAGCTTGTCATCATCATTATGGGAAAAGCAGAGCACAAAAGTCTCTAATGAAATGATGAATATGACTTTGTGGGGGCGTTATACAAACTACTCTCATAATATTTTACTATTTTTAAAAGCCTTTCACTTTCTTCTTACACTTACAAAAACTTTCAAGTTAATATTAAAAACAAAAAGGATTCCCACATCTTCTTTCCTGCCATTAAAATATTAAGGCTTGTTTGGTGAGATTAAAAATATTTGGGCAAGTGCTGAGATTAAAAAACTTGTTTTCCAGTCTGACTAAGGGTTTTAAGGTGGGTCGGTTCTTGGTTCGGTTCTCGGTTCCGGGATCCAAACCCAGAACCGAACCGAATTTCCATCGGTTCCAGGTTATTAGAACCGGAACCGAACCATATAACTATGGAACCGAACCGAACCGAACCATATGTGCCGGTTCGGTTCGGTTCCTCGGTTCGAACCGGAACCATGTCCACCCCTACTGGGAAGGTCCGATTCATGCGAGCCGCTTGCAATCTGTGAAATTTCAGTTGGCAAAAAATGGGGAAATTCCACAGTTTGGTATTTATTATATGCAAAATCCATAGACGTGTAAGATTAGGATGTAGATCTCCCTCAGAATTCCCTGCAGTCAAAGTCATGTATGGCTTAATCTACCATCTTTGGTTAAAACTAAAAACCAAAAGAAAGAGAAGATAATTCAGAAGTACTAGTAAAGGTAATGTTAAACAAGAAAGAAAACTACTTACCATTATTATGTGATCTCTTGGGCCAAGCCAAGAAATTCAATATTTGCAAATAGATTCAGGATCCAAGAATTGAATTGGTCCTTTTTTTCCTGACGTCACGGGGAATCAAGTTAGCTTGCCCATTTCTTTGGTGTCATTACTGGATCAATTCCTCCCCGATAGAGGAGGTTGGGCTAGCCAAATGATGGTTATCGGTTCAAGGATGCGAGGTGACCTTAACTTTTCAGGGGCAAGAAGGGGTATACAAAATGCCTCAAACCAACGTCCGTCCTGAGAGATCCAAAGCCACGTCAGCCATGACGATCGGCAAGGAGCCTTTCTTACGATCTATCATACTTATTTCTTCCACCACCTCTCCAAATGATCCACACTCCCCATATCAGGCCAGCTTCAAACCTATCTTAACTCCACTCCGCCCCAAGTCCATCCACCAATGAGCCATGACTAGTGTTTTTTTACTACAAAAGCACTATTCAAAAGGCCCAAAACCTTGTTAAACGAGCATTCCTCCGTCTTGCCATTTTGTAAGGGGATTTGAACAGCTTTTAGATCGAGGTCCCACGGATGGCGCCAATCTGTTAGACCTAAAATCTGTAACAGATACGGCAGTGACGTCAGAGCTGAGCTGGAGGACCCGAGGAGCCAAAGTGAAGGAGCTAAGGAGTTGAGCCCTGCGCAAGGAGCAAACGAGGTCAGAAGACCAACCCGAAGCGTTACTCCGGACAGGCCCTTCGACACTCAAGTCAGTATGAGCAAGAGTGCAGAGCTAGTTTTAAAAGTGGTGGAGGAGAGGTTATTACCCATTGGTTTGAACCTTGAACCCCCTTTTATAGAGGGAAACTGGGTGACGTGGGATTACCCACCCCAGGACAGGTGTCGGTATCCTATAGGCTTGAGTTCACCTACTCCAGGACAGGTGTCGGCCTGCTATAGGCTTGAGTTCACCTACTCCAGGACTGGTGTCGGCCTGCTATATGTTGCTATTTTTATACCCCATCAGTTGCCCCCCACTTCTCCAAGTCATTGTAGTGATTTGGAGAAGTGTGGTGAATCACATTCCAGATCGGGAGGAGTCTGTCCGGAAAATTCGTCAGTCCGGCCTGGAAATCAGTCCGGAAAATTCGTCAGTCCGGCCTGGAAATCAGTCAAGAAAATTCTTCAGTCCGGCCTGGAAATCAGTCCGGAAATTCTGTCTGGCCTGGGCCGGACTCATTTTTGTCGTTTAGTGAACGCGCCATATCCTGTCTGGCTTGGGCCGGACTCATTTTTGTCGCGTAGCCATTGCGCCATATTCTATCCGGCTTGGGCCGGACTCATTTTTGTCGTTTAGTGAACGCGTCATATCCTGTCCGGCTTGGGCCGGACTCATTTTTGTCGCGTAGCGATTGCGCCATATTTTTGTCGCGTAGCGATTGCGTCATATCCTGTCCGGCTTGGGCCGGACTCATTTTTGTCGTTTAGTGAACGCGCCATATCCAGTCCGATTTGAGCCGGACTGAGTTTTGTCAACGCGCCATATCCAGTCCGGCTTGGGCCGGACTGAGTTTTGTCAGTGCGCCATATCCAGTCCGGTTTGGGCCGGACTGAGTTTCTTGACTGGGACAATCACTTTAAGAGCTATCCCTCACCCGAGCGCTTCGCGGATGCCCTTAGCCTCTTGGAGATACGCATGTGTCCGCTCACACCCCTGCCTCGAAGTATGTGTCCATCATCAATGAAAGACACGTGACACCATTCAAGGGCCTCGAAGTGTGTGCCCTTCATTAAATGCGAACTCCCATGACCAAGGCTTATAAAAGGAGGGTTTTCACCCTTCATTTCTTACTTTTCACTTTTCTCTCCTTTCTGCTTTTTGCTCTGCCAGTTCGGCTTCGCGTAGCTCATGGTTGTGTTCGTCTGTGGATTTGGGAGCTTTCAGTTCTGACCGGTAATCCTCTTGAGCGCGCTTTTTATTCGTTTCTTTTTCTGCGTCCATGTCCTGTAGTAGCTCTAGTTCTGAGTCCGGTTCAGGGGAGTCGTCTTCCAGTAGCTCAGGGTCTAGTTCGTCTAGTAGGACCCAAAATAAGCCGATCAGGACTCCAAGGCCAAAAATGGCAAGTCCTGATGTCAGCGTGGAGATCGTAGATAGTGAGTACGAGGTTATAGAGGAGGAGGTGATTTTGGATCTGAATACCACCCCGCTCCTAACGGATAGTTATCTCCGAGCAGAGGCGAGTGTTGGTAGTGACGCCGCCGAGGCATCCACAACATTTTTCCCTGGCCGGGCCGTTGAGGTCGTAGCTAGGGCCCGGATGGACGCCAATCCTAAATACAACGTACGGGCTCTTGACGAGGAGAATTACCATGATGAGTCCACGATGGGGGACATTAGGGATAGGTACTGTATTCCCCCAAGGTTCGGGCTGAGGGCAGCGACAGAGGGAGATAGGGCTTGCAACAAAAGCTCTGATGTCTGCATATACGACGAGTCGTTAAGGGCCGGACTCAGGTTCCCTCTGCACCCATTCTTCACCGCGGTCCTTCGATATTATGGGTTGGCTCCGGCTCAGGTTGCGCCGAACTCATGGAGGACGCTGACTGGGTTCATGTACCTCGTCCATGGCCGGCTTGAAAGAAACGTGTCTGTGTCGTTATTCTACGCTTCTGCGCACTTGAAGAGGCATAAGAACGGGAGCTGGATTTGCATTAGCCAGCGCCCGGAGGTGAAAATGATCACTGGCATTCCTTCTTCCATTCACTTATGGAAGAACAGGTTCTTCTACGTCGAGGACAGGGAGTCCACCGAGCCTTGGCCAGTTCCTCTAAAATGGGATGCCCTAGATACACATGCGATGAGCCGTAAGCCGTTCCTTCAGGGCGAAGATGCGAGAACGTTCACCCTAATCTGTGAGGAGTTGGAACGAGGGGGCCTCATTCATTGCTCAGAATTCTTTGGGGAAGCGGTTCTGGTCGGGCTTGGCCTTAGTACGGCGACCCCGGCACGTATGTGGCTTGTCTTGTTTTAAAACTCCTTTTCTTCTTTTCCTTGCTTCTGACTGGTTTTGTTCGTCTATGTTGACTTTCAGAGATGTAGCAGCAGTCCAAGATAGAGAGAGTGAGACAGGGGGCATTCGGGAGGGCCCAGCAGGGCCAGAAAAGGAAAGCCGCTGAGATATCGAGCCCGGCTCCGACCCAGGAGACGCCGCCTCCCAAAAGTAAGACTACGGTGAAGCTGGTCGGCGCCTATGGTAGGAGGGCGGGATCCTCAAAGTCGGGTGGAACATCCACCGGAGCCCGTCCACCTCCTGCAAGGTCTGGAGACAATAAGAATGACACCGGCCTTGGTGAGAGCCGGGTTGCTAAGGAGCTCCTCACCAAAGTTCTCCTTGGCAAAGACAAGCTCCAGGTTCTCAACGAACCTCCAGCTGCAACGGATGAGGCCATATTCTCTACCCTTTACCAGGTAAGATGGCCCGTGTGTCTGCTTATCTTGTCTTTTGTTTTTCTTCTTCGTTGACACTTGCTCGGGTGCAGATTTCATTGTACTACAACGATCTTCGGGAGAAGAGTAAGAAGTTGTGGACCCCGATCCGAGATAGGCGGTGAGGGAACGAGTCCCTAACACCCTCTGGATCATCCAAGTGTATGGGAGAGCTCTGCCAAGGAACTCTCGAAACGGATGTCACCCTCATAGCATAGCACGAGTGGCGATATAAAAAGAAAGAGATATGTCTCGATCCGGAGCCAAGGCTCGAAACCAAGACATACCTGAAATAAACTCAGAGTCGCCATCCATGGATATGCTATGGAAACCTAAAATCAAATCCTCTGTGCAATGGATAACCAGAAATATATATGGGTTCGTGCCTGGTTACGAATAGAGAAGGTCTGAGAGCACCTCCAATTCGTCCAAGTGCAAGCACTTGGTCTCTTATGCCATTTTCATTAACTCCAAAGAAGTTTGGGTAAGAATCATGTGAAATGGGAACAATCATCAGGAGTCGTCTACCTAAGCATGCATTTCCTGAGAATACAAATAATAAACACATATAAAATAAAATGAAAGATGTGTCACATAAGCATAGCTAGGTTATGAGTGACAAGCCTAATGGGTGTCTAAGTTCTGATGTGCAAACACATGCAAGCTATAGCTAAGGGTATAGGATCAGTACAAGAAAGTAAGAAAACACATCAAAGCATAAGACACAAATCGATCCTATATATGACAGGACAAAATAAATCCTAATTCTAATGCGACTTGACTCGGACCAAGATGGTCGTCCATCTCAGCTGCTCTACGTATCCCGGCCTCGGGAAGAATCGGAGTCAACGTAGTTCGATGACCTATTCTAACTACGATGCCTAACCATCTAGAACCACTAACCTAGACTCGATCCACTAGACTCGACTGATTTTTAAAGCTTTTTGTATAACTGCTTAAATTCATATGAATTGTAATTTTTAGGACTCTATATGTCCTAACTAATGCAAGTTGATTAGCCTTAAGCTAATGCAGGTGGGTCCTATAACCTATGTGTATCTAGGCTGTGCAACCTAATGAAAACCATGGGCTGACTATATGCTTCCTAGTCTAGCCATCGGTTCGACTAAATGTCTAACCGATCGATTCGAGGCCTCCTAACTCTAGGGACACTCACACGACAGGACACACCATATCAAACAAATTAGGACAGACTCCTAACTCTAAAACAAACCAAACGGCTAGGACAGACTCCTAACTCTAGAGGAAGATCTCTTTGAAAAATGTTTTGAAGAAGTTTTTGCATTTTTGGAAGGTTTGACAAATTATTTTTAAAGGTTTGGCTGGACTTGGGATGAAGATCCCAAGCTGCACTACGTACCTCGTGAAAGATGATCAAGCCAACGTAGTTCGAAACGAACTCTCCTAATGGCTAATTCTAAAAAAAACACTCAACACTTTCGGTTTCTTTAAGGTTTTTCAAGTATTTTTTATGTTTTGAATTTCTAATGTTTTTGAGTTTTAAAATATTTAATGTTTTTTGGATTTTAAAACTTTTCCAATGTTTTTTAAGTTTTAAAGAGTTTTCACCCTTTTGGTCATAGACCTAAGGGAATATACAAAGCAAAACTTTAGGGCCAAACCCTAGGGCAAACAGGGGAAACCCCTAAACCGAAAAAAAACTAGCTATCAAAAGCAACGAGATGATCTAAGATCACAACCAAGCAAAGCTTTAATAAGACTATGCTAGTCTCTAATAAAGAAAAGCGACGACAATATTAAGGAGAAGTTCCTAAAACAACTATAGGGATGGGGAAATGAGTCAAAGACTCTCTAATACCGCTATCTAAAAGAATAAATGAGTCGCAAACTCTCTAACATTCTATAAGGGGGGACAAATAAGACATAGAATGTCTTTTAACTCAAAAGAGAGACAAACCAGAGAGGTTCTACAAATGAGGCACTGTATGCCTCCAATGGGAAAAAGGCGGGCTCTAAGCTACGAGGCTTGCTCCCAGAGGAGAGCTGCCTAACAAGACAAAGCGTGTCTCCTAAAATGGAACTCGCTAATAAGACCACAATGGTCTCCTAAATGAGGAAGAGAAACTATCATCTACTGGTTTCTAAAAGACTAAAGAAGTCTACTAAATAGAGGGGGGACACTACTTGGACTAAACAAGTCCCCTGAGGCTGGGCTCGCTCTATAGAGACACAAATTATCTCTCTGAAGGGGAGGCTCCGACTATCGCCATCATTGCCCCTACAATGATAAAGGGTTCTAAAATCTAAAGGTATCTAAAGATTAAGAATGTCTAACCAAAGAAAGAAAGGTGCACTTTTTGGACTGTGCAAGTCCCTAAGGATAGGCTCGGGTTAGCACCTTCATCGCCTTCAAACAGAAAGGGTTACCTAAGATTTAAAGATCTTCAAAAAACTAAGTAAGTCTACCACGCAACGGAGGGAGTAATACTTGGACTCAGTAAGCTCTTTAAAAGACGGGCCCAGGTCTGAGACAATCAAAGGGAGAATGCATGACCTTAGAGCACCATCCAAAATCGCAATTATAAAGCATAGAAACTATAGGTCAGCAGATATACACTAATGGACAGCAGATATATGCCTTTTAACATCAACCAAATCACAATTATGAAGCGCAGAAATCATAGGACAGCAGTTATGCACTAGTGGTTAGCAGATATGTGCCTTTTAACATCAACCAAATCACAATTATGAAGCGCAGAAATCATAGGACAGCATACACATTTTTTTTTATCACCAACAGAATCATAATAGTGAAGGATATAAATCATATTAGTAGAGTATAGAAACCCATAGGATAGAATTTGTACAAAACAAGGGCTGATCTATTGTGCAGAAAAGGTGCCGAATATGGCTGTATTTATCAGAAATAAGTTGAAGGATGTGAACACCAAAGTAGTAAATGGGATCTACATATCAAAATAGCGATGTAGCTGCCAACCAAAGATTCCAAGAAAATTAGGATCTTCCACACTTAGTCATCAAAAGAAATCAGCAAATAAAGGGATAATAGAGAGATTGTAACCTGAATATGCTATCATTCCAGATCGAAATCAAAATCAGCAGAAATTATACGCAACTGTAGGAAACCATAATAGATCTTGAAAAGATTGGCATAATTCTCAACTAAAATTATGATCGTGCATCATTAAATGAATTATCACATGAATATCATAAACCATAAAGAGCTGAATCATACGAAATTAAAATCTGAGATCCAAATCAAAGTTTCCACAGCTATAACAATTCAGGAGAATCTCAAAGGGAAATGATCTTCTTTCTCCTATTCAAACCTTGAGCTAATGAGGAAATGCAACTAGTAAATTCAAGCTGTGAAAAAGAATCTGCCTCATTATCTATGTAGGGATACAAATACAGAGAAGAAAAATAATGCTCACAAGTGAAATAATAATTATCAGAATCAATGTGAAATTGATGCTACCAAAATATTAAAGTAAAATACAACAAACATATTAGATGGGCATTCATACAGTAAGATTTTTCATGTGATAAGAATCCAAATACAAACTATACAAAAGATAACCATAAAAACTGCCATTACAGCGTTGCTTTTTGAAATAGTATCGTGATATAAACCCACCCTCCAACTATAATTTTATCTTTATGATGTTCCTCAAGATATATTCACAAACAGCCTGCGAAAATTTTAATAGTAGAAGAAAACTATTTTGGATAAAAAAAATCATGCGTTGAAGTAGAAGGAACTAATATCAACATACATTTTGCCAAAACTGTAATGATCACAGAAATGTAAACTCATTGTTTCAGCCAATGGTATTTTTAACAATAAGTGTAGGACTCAATCATGATAAAATGCAAGGTAAAACATCAAGAGATTGGCACTCATTTTTGAGAGAAATGCAAGGTAAAACAGTACTATTACTCAATCATGATAAAATTCATGTCATTAACTACAATATTACCATTGCCACCTTATGAGCATCATTACAGGTAACATAAAATTTGTAAAATTGAAACAATAACTGTGTAATGAAATATATAGATGAAGGTATAAGACAGATATTCAATTCTTCAAACTGTCACATATTACACATCATAACAACCACCCATGCAACTCATTAATGTTCAACTAAAGCTATGAAGACAGGTTCATCTTTGTACATTCCCAGCAGTACAATACAAATGTTGATAACTAAAGTATACCTTACAATAACAACAAGCTCGGCTCTATATTTATCAAAGCAAAACAGACCCTATTATGATGAAAATCATTTTTAATATGAACAAAACCAAGCCAATATGACTAGTCAACATATCCAAACAGTGCACAAATTCCGCATATATCTACTGATCCTATTGATCTATAACATATGCCATGGATCATGAAATAAACACATGAATTTTGGAGATCATATAAAAATACACTAGGAATCGGGTCTGGGCTAGCATCCAGACAATTAAGATCTATCCCATCTGTTCATGTCAATTTGATAGACACCCATTTGAAAACATCAATTCGCTCACGCCAAGGTAAATTCCGGCTCAAAGCCTCAAGTATATTGATTTGAAATTTACAATACCCATACCCTTTGTATGTCTTTCATCACATACAGAGTAGATATATGACAAGAAAATTGGCCTACAAATTCTAATAAAAATTGATGTACAACACTGTGTAAACATATCATTAAGAAATTAACCTTATAAACAATCTCAGATTTCAATCTTAAATTAATAACTCAAACAAAAAGAAATATGCTCACCTAACCCTTTCTCATCTAAATAAATAAATAAAATAATAATAAAATAAAAAAAATGCAATCCATTAATCAATTCCTAGAAAGAAGACCTAAGTCTGAGCATTCATCATCATCCCATCACAGCGACATGAACACAAAGTAATGAAACAAGGATCATACCTGAAATTTGAGATCAAAACCGTAAGGTACCTTGGATCGGATCCAATCTCCTGCCTCTTCTTCTAAAACATGCTCTGATTTACAGCTAAAAAGTACAGATCCAAGCTTGAAATGTGCAAATCTGAGATTTCTGAATTCAGATCTAAAGTAATTGCTCAGATCTCCACCATATATGATCAATTCCGAGCCAAAGTTAACTGGATCTATGAAAAGAATACAAGGAACAAAGGTGTAGAAGACCAGATCTAGGATTACTTAGAATTGAAGCTCTCTAGGGTTTCAGATCTAGACTAGGAGAAGCTGAATCATAGTCAACGATCTTAGATCTAAGATTTTCTATGAAGGAGATGATGAATAAAAGAAAATCAAAGAGGAAAATTGAGAGAATACACTGGCCTGAGCCTGAGCCGAAGAAATGGTCGGAAAAGAGAAATGATCGGAGAAGATGATCGGAAAGGGGAGAAAATGTGCCGATCAGAGATTAAATTCCGACCGGTAGATCTGCCGGAGAAGAAGGAGTAACCGGAGAAAATGAAGGAGTTATGATTTAAATCAGACAAATGAGATTATTGATGGCTGAAAAGAAAGATCAAGAGGCAAAGGCAACTATTAAAGATGAATGGAAAGATAGACTATAAAATGACCGGCCGGAGCTCCGGTCAAGCCACCGGAGAAAAGAAACTTCTCTCCACCTCTCTCATTCTTTCTTTTGGATTTTTGCGAAAATTTGCTCTTCCTCCCTCACGTCTCAGATTTGAGATCTCAGATCTGAGATTTCAGATCTGAGATCTTGGAATCTAGCAAAGATACGGCCGGAGCTTGGAGGTGGATTTGGGGAAGAAGAAGAAGAAGAAGAATAAGATGGTGGAAGGAGGTGGTACGGCTGAGAAGGGAAGGAGATGAAGGGAGAGGTTTGGCCGGAGCTCCGATGGGGTGGCCAGAGAATGGTGGTGGCGGTGCGATTTCTCTCTCTTCTCCTCTCTCAGATCTCTATTTCTCAGCGAAAATGAAATTTTTTCTTTCTTCTGATTTTTTGGGTTTTTTATATTTAAAACGAAAGCCACCGATATTGGCACTACTATACTAATGGGCGCACAAAATTGATAAGCGCACAATGATGCCGCGACAAAAACGGGCTTATTCACCCCCCTTTTACATACAGATGATATATTTACCTCCTTTTTCCCGTGGACAATCCCCTTTTCAGATGCTTCACCCCCCTTCTGGTCTGCACTGCGCACATTCTCTCGGCTCGTTCACTGAGCAAACGCGCTCGGATCTCGACGAAATTTTACCGAGACCTATGGGAGACCTTAAGCTACCCCAGGGTTCAATTTGGGATCTCAGCTCACTGATTTGACGAGGCTTCGCAGAAACATAGCGAACCTGGGTCTGGTCAAAATGGGGTGTCTACAGAAGTTCTCTGAGGCAATAACGAAGTCCGAGGAGGAGAGCGAGTAGCTGATGAAGGAGGCAGAAGAGTTTCAAAGGACCATTGGCAAGACGGTCGAGGAGAACAAGCGGCTCAAAGAGGAGTGGTCGCTCAGAAGGACAAGGCAGCCGAGGCCCTCAACAATCAGAGAGAGAGAGAGAGCCCCAGAGATGCAGATAGCGGCCGTTCAGAAAAAGGAGAACGAACTCTTCAGTTTGTCCAGCGAGTCCTACAAGATTGGATTCTTTGACTGCCTTGAGGAGGTTAAGGAATTCAACCCAGCCGTGACTTTGACGGGACTGGTTCTCCCTGACCCACCGGCGCCTGACGATGACGAGCCGGCCACCACCGCTGCACCCGTGGTTCCGGAGGCGGATCTAGCACGGGCTGGCAGCCATGGGGTGCCTTGAGCTCCCCTTCTCTCTTTTCTTTTGATTGATTTTTTTTTGTAATGGTCCTTTGAAGGCCCAACTTTTGTAACAGCCTTTTGAGGCCTTATTTTTGTAATGGCCCTTAGAGGCCCGACCCTTTCATGAATAGAAATTGTGTTTTGTTGTCCATTCTCTACTTGCCTGTCCCTGGTTAATACAGTTTGATTCTAACATTGTGGGCCAAGAATACTACCGGCAGACGTGCGAGGCGAACTAACCAGTGAGGACCCAAGTTTTGGTGAACTGGGTTTCTAAGCAGCAAGTAGCCTAGTTTTAGCGAACTGGGTTTCCAAGCAATGAGTACTCGAGTTTTAGCGAACTGGGTTTCCAAGTAGTGAGTACCCGAGTTTTAGTGAACTGGGTTTCCAAGCGGCGTTGGTTTTTGCGTCCGGGCTGGTTCCGAACCAGGAGTGCGCTCCCGGTCTTTGTGGACACGAGCCGTGGCGAACCAAGCAGCGAGTACCCGAGTTTTAGTGAACTGGGTTTCCAAGTAGTGAGTACCCGAGTTTTAGTGAACTGGGTTTCCAAGCGGCGTTGGTTTTTGCGTCCGGGTTGGTTCCGGACCAGGAGTGCGCTCCTGGTCTTTGTGGAGACGAGCCGTGGCGAACCAAGCAGCGAGTACCCGAGTTTTAGTGAACTGAGTTTCCAAGTAACGAGTACCCGAGTTTTAGTAAACTGGGTTTCCAAGTGGCGTTGGTTTTTGCGTCCGGGCTGGTTCCGGATCAGGAGTGCGCTCCCCGTCTTTGTGGAGACGAGCCATGGCAAACCAAGCAGCGAGTACCCGAGTTTTAGTGAACTGGGTTTCCAAGTAGTGAGTACCCAAGTTTTAGTGAACTGGGTTTCCAAGCAGCATTGGTTTTTGCGTCCGGGCTGGTTCCGGACCAGGAGTGCGCTCCCGGTCTTTGTGGAGACGAGCCGTGGCGAACCAACCAGCGAGTACCCGAGTCTTAGTGAACTGGGTTTCCAAGTAGTCTTGCAAGGAGATTTGTAAAAGAGTTTCTATCATTCACGTTCAGTATATATTTACAAAGTCACTTCCACGCCGGGTGGTTTACTACTGATAGTACTTTCGGAGGTTCTTTGAGTTCCAGGCATGGGGTAACAGGTGCTCCTCCAATGTCTCCAGCTTGTAACTTCCCGGGCGGATCACTTCTTTTACTCGGTACGGCCCCTCCCAAGTCGAGGAGAGTTTTCTGACCTTTGGTTGGGAGACAGCAGCTTTCCTTAGGACTAGATTTCCCACTCGGAATTCTCTGGGGCGTATCTTCAAATCATGATAGTTGGAAACTTTCTGCTTGTAGGCGGCGATCCTGATTCGAGACTCTTCCCGGGCTTCTTCCAGTAAGTCCAGATTTGCATGGAACCCATCTCCATTGAGTTTCTCATTGAAGTTGGTAACTCTTGGAGACGGGGCGCCCACATCGACGGGTATTACGGCCTCCGTCCCAAAGGACAAGTTGAATGGCGACTCCCCCGTTGATGTGCGTGGGGTGGTACGATATGCCCACAGGACATGATAGAGTTCATCCGCCCATCGGCCAGCTTTCTCGTCCAGCCTCTTTTTAATTCCCTGAAGCAGGATTCTGTTCGTTACTTCTGTCTGCCCATTCGTCTGAGGGTGTGCCACCGAGGTAAATCTATGTTCGATCTTCAAGTCGGAACAGAATTTTCAGAAGTTCCTGCAGTCGAATTGTCTACCGTTGTCCGTTATCAAGACGCACGGGATCCCGAATCTGCAAACCACAGATTTCCAAAAGAAGTTCTGCACGTTCTGCTCTGTGATCTGGGCTAGCGGTTCAGCCTCCACCTATTTGGTGAAATAGTCAATAGCAACCACTACGAACGCGCGTCTTCCGGAGGCCGGCGAAAAGGGGCCCAAGATGTCCATCCCCCATACTGCGAAGGGGAGTGGGCTGATGATCGGGGCCATTGATACAGCAGGCTGGTGGATGGTGGGAGAGAATTTTTGGCATCTCTCGCACCTTCTGACTAGGTTCAGTGCGCTTGTCTTAAGGTAGGCCAGTACAGGCCTCTCAGCAGCACCTTGATTGCCAGGGCTTTGCCCCCAAATGTTCTCCACAAATCCCTTCGTGCGTCTCTTGTAGGGCGTATGCGGCGTTGCTTGGCCGGAGACACTTTAGGTATGGGAGGGTGTATGACCTTTTGTATAGGTTCTCACCATCAAGGGAAAACCGAGCTGCTCTCTGCGTCACTTTGCGGGCGTCCTTCTTTGCCTCGGGAAGCTTCCCACTGCGTAGATATTCAATGATTTCATCCATCCAGCAGGATTCGTGCTCCAGCTGCAGTACTTCCGCGGCCTTATCTTTGATACTGGACTTCTATAGAAACTCGATGCATATACTCCCGAGAGTGGTGTATCCGGAGGCGGCCAGCTTAAACAGCACATATGCTTTTGTATTTTCTGTTCTGGGGATTCTGATGGCCTCAAAACTTTTGAACTTGCTGGCTAGCTGGCGGACCTGGGAGAGGTATTTGATCATACGCTCGTCGCGGGCCTCATAGACCCCTTGAATCTGGTTTGCTACCAGCTGGGAGTCACAGTATGCTTTCAGCCTCTGGGCGCTGGTCTGGACTGCGAGATTCATTCCGGCAAGGAGGGCTTCATACTCTGCCTCATTGTTGGATGCGTGGAATCCGAACCTTAGGGCATAATCTGCAGTGAAGTTGTCAGGTCCGGTGAGAATTAAGCCGGCTCCACAGCCACCCTTATTCGAAGATCCGTCGACGTACACTTCCCAGATTGGTTCGGCGGTTGATGGATCCTGATTCGCTGGTGCGGGAATGATTTCTGTTTCAGTCCCATCTTCTGTTCGCTCCTCAGTCGTGGTTTCTATCTCCACAGCCGGGGTTTGAACAATTCCAGGTTCGGTGCTCGGCTGGGAGATGGTGCATTCAGCCACAAAGTCTGCCAGGACTTGAGCCTTTATCGCAGGCCTAGGCACGTACTGGATGTCGAATTCGCTCAGTTCCACGGCCCATTTTACAAGACGCCCCGAGGTGTTTGGTCGGTGGAGAACTTGCCTGAGCGGCTGATCGGTCAGGACCTTTATTGTGTGGGCTTGAAAATACGGCCTCAACTTCCTGGCTGCCATCACCAGCGCGTAAGCCAATTTCTCGACCCGCTGGTACCTGATTTCGGCATCATGGAGAACTTTGCTGACATAGTGGACAGGCTTTTGCTGACGGTGCTCTTCACGAACTACGACAGCTGCTAGAGCCGTGGGGCTCACGGACAGATACAGGAGTAGCTCTTCACCTGGTTCCGGCTTTGTCAATAGTGGCGGAGAGGACAAGTACTGCTTCAACTCCTCGAATGCGGTCTGGCACTCCTCTGTCCAGGGCGCAGTCTTGAGTCCTTTGACGGCGTTGAAGAATGGCAGGTGTGGACCCCGATCCGAGACAGGCGGGGGACGTGTCCCCACGAAAGTCTCTAGATCATCCACGTGAAGGAGAGCCCCACCAAGGAACTCTCGAAAGAGTGCCCCTCACAGCATGAGCGGCGATGTAAAGTGAGATACCTCTCGATTCGGGGACCAGCCCGGATTCGAGACGCACCTTGAACAAAGAAAGAGTCGACATCCAGGGAAGTAGGCCCTGGATCCCATGCTGTGCTCTGTCGCAACAGATAACCAGAGATATAAAAGGTCCGTGCCTGATGACGAATGGGGAAGGGGTTAGGCGCCCCCAATTCGCCCAAGTGCAAGCACCTGGTCTCTTATGCCATTTATTATTAACTTTGAAGAGTTTTGGGCAAAAATCATGCGAAATGAGAACGAACATCCCCGAGATAACGTCTAGCTAACCATGCACGTCTCGGAGATGAATAAGAAACACAAAAGAAATGAAAGATATGTCACCTAAGAATAGCTAGGTTATGAGTGCCATGCCTAATTGGTGTCTAAGTTCTGGTGGACAAACACATGCATGCTACAGCTAAAGGTATAGGATCTGTACATGAAAATAGGAAAACACAGCAAAACATACAACACAACACGACTCCACACGACAAACCCTAAACTCTAATGCGATAATTGACTCGGACCAAGATGGCCATCCACCTTAGCTGCACTACGTATCCCGGCCTCGGGAAGAATCAGAGCCAACATAGTTCGGCGACCTATGCTAAACTACAATGCCTAACCTTCTAAGACCGCTATCCTAGACTCGATCAACTAGACCCGACTAGTTTTTAAAGCTTCTTGCGCCATTGCTTAAGTTCAAGTGAATGGTAATTTTTAGGACTCCCTATATGCCCTAACTAATGCAAGTGGACCTACACCCTAAGCGTGACTAGGCTGCGTGTCCTAAGGAAAACCCTGGGCTATCTAAGCGCATTCTAGTCTAGCCATCGGCTCGACTAAGTGTCTAACCGACCACGACCTGAGGCCTCCTAACTCTAGGGATACTCACACGACCAGACATGACAAATCCACAAGATCAGGACAGACTCCTAACTCTAAGACACCCCAAAAGCCTAGGACTAACTCCTAACTCTATGGGAAGATCTTTTGAAACCGATTTGCAAGGTCATTTTGAAGAATTTTTGTAGTTTTGGAAGATTTTGAAGTTGTGAAAATTTTGAAAGTTGTGAGAAATATTTATAAAATGGTGATTTAAAAATGGTGAAAGGGTGACTGGACTCAGGATGCCAGCAGCACGCCTGAGCTGCCTACGTACCCCTCAGCTAGGGATTAAGCCATCCGTAGTTCGGAGCAAATTTTCCTAACTACACTCTAATGACTCGAGATTTTTGAGATTTTTGATTTTTCAGACGTTTTTGATTTCTTCGACACAAGAGGACAAAATCCTATCATCACAAGGGGAGGACAGACTCCCGATATCCCGCAAAGGTTGGACAGCATCCTATGCTTTGCGGGGGAATCGAACAGAATAACAACTCTGCAAGGGTTGGACAGCATCCTATACCTTGCAGGAGCGGATAAAAATCACGTGATTGGATGAGGGGATGGACAGAATCTAACCCCTATGATGACAGGACTGACTCCTGAAAGACTGAAGGACTGACTCCTATGCTGAAGACTGACTCTGAAAATGGAAGGACGGAATCCTAAACTTTATGAAGGGATAGGACAGAATCCTAAACTCTACAAGGGTAGGACAGACACCTAAACCCTAGGATGGTAGGACTGACTCCTAAACTCTCTAGGACTGACTCTAAAGAGGAAGAAATCCCTTAACCTGCGAAGACTCTAAGGCACGAAGGGAAGGGGTTGGCTCAAGAAGCGTTTCGTCATAGCCTGAGCCCTATGGAAATATGATAATAAAGGGGAACCAGAAACACAAAAGAAACCCGAACTCTATAAGGATCCTAGAAGGGGAAAGAGACAAGAAATAGCACCTGGCACATGCAAATACAAGAATAGAAGCATCTTTTACTATTCCCGCCTCTCCTGACTAAAGTCAATATGCTGGAAGTTCAACTAAGCAAATGAAATTGGGTTAGCTAGCACGCAAATATGATTGAGCACATGTTTAAGATAACTTGCTCTAACATTAACCCACGGAGCTCTCATAGCTCCCACGAGACATTCAAATCTCATTCAAACACGGAAAATACATCTTTTAGGATAAATCATCTCAACATGTATTTGGGCAAACCTCTACTTTTCATGCATTGGCCAACTTAGCACGGTTCTCATTTCCAAATTGAAAAACACAAGGAATCTCAAACCTCACCTATAATGATTTCAGTCATAGATTCAAACACTAAAACTTTTAACAGACCAAAGGAATTAATCACAAGACAAAATTCATGAACCTTTTACATCCTTAGGATAATAACCAATAGGAAAACCCAAGATGAGATCGAACTATAGGGGTGTAGATATACCATGCTTTCAAGGACCAGAAATACTCCAGGAGTTAAAACAAGGCTAGCAATGCTCAGGTAAATTGAATTTCCACGATAATCAAACCACTCACATTATAAACAACTAGCACATTATAAACAACTAGTAAAAGAAAGAGAATAGCAATTACCTCAGATTGAAGATGATCGGCAGGGCTCGAATGATTTGCTGGAGTCGGTTGCGCTTGGGATTTGACGGATCGAAGCTTGGGGATGGCGAAAACGAAAAAGGGATCAGTTTGGGTTCTCAAGTGAGGATGAGGTGGGTTTGGGCATGGCAATGGTGGTGCTAATCGGCAGCGATGGGGAAGCCGCGGATCGAGGGTGGAGCTCGAGTCCACCTCTGTAATTTCTTCCCCTCACTCTAATTTTTCTAACAAAAAAATAAAAATAAAAATAAATAGATAAATAAAAAATCGAGAAACCCCTCCTGTGTTCACGAAAATGGGGTTTCTCTTCTCTGCTTCAACTCTCTCTCTCTCTCTCTCTCTCTCTCTCTCTCTCTCTCTCTCTCTCTCTCTCTCTCTCTCTCTCTCTTTTCCTTTTGCGACAAATATCGCAAAAAACAGAGAGGGAGGTGCGGTGGTGTTTTTTTTTTTTTTTTTTTTTTAAAAAAAAAAAGGGTTTGGAGAGGTGATCGAAGGAGGTGGTGGTGGCTGGCGGTGGAGAGGGGTTTGGGTGCGGTCGCGGCTTGGAGGTGGGTGGTTTGGGTGGCAGAGGGGGTGGAAGAAGGTGGATGGATGGGCGGCTGTGTTGGGTTTGAAGAGGGTGGTGGTTCGGTGATGGTTTTTTTGGGTTTTTTTTCGAAATGGGTTTTGGTTTTTTGGGGTGTAGAAAAGGGGGTTTCGGTTTTGGGGAGGAGGGAGGTGAGGGTGGAGATGGAGGAGGATTTTCAAAGGGTTGGGTGGCTGTTGGTGGTGTGGGTGGTGGCGGTTGTCGATTTTTTAGAAAATGGGTTTAATGGTTGGAGATTGGTGGGGGTTGGCCGGCCGAAGGTGGGGTTGGCCGGTTGTAGAGATGGGTTTTTGGTGGGGTTTCGGTGGTGTAGGAGATGGGAATCGTGGCCGATGGGGGTGAAGGAGGAAATGGGGATGGTGGCCGACGGTGGTGGTGAGTTTGGTGGAGGTGGCGGCTGGCGGTGGAAGTTGCAGAGAAAAAGGAAGATGGAGGAGGAGGTGGCGGCTGGCAGTGGAGGTTGGGTGGATTTTCGGCAGACTAACCGGAGAAGATGAAGGGGGTGTGGGCGGTGGTGACGGCTGAAGATGCTTGGGTGGCCGGCGGGAAGGTGGTGGCTGTGTTTTTTTTTTGTTTTTTTTTTTTTTAGGTGGGTGTTGATGGATGAAACAGCAGAGGGTGGCTGTAGAGGTTTGGGGTGGGGATGGTGGCCGTGAATAGTGGCTGTTGGAGGTGGAGAGAGGGGGGTCGTGGATGATGGTGATGAGCGGCTGTGATTGGCCGTGGAGAGAGGTTCGGATGGTGGGGTGAGGTTGAGCTCGCCGGATTCCGGCAAGCTTGCCGGAGAAGAAGGTGGTGGCCAATGGTGGGTTTGGACGGAATGGGCTTTGGGGAAGAAGGCAAGGTGGTGGCTGAGTTTGATGGTGGTGGCAGCGGAGGATGGGTTTTGGCAGTGGTGGTGGCTCGGTGGAGGAGGAAGAGGGAGAGTGGCTGTGGGTTTCCCTCTCCCCTTTCTCTTTTTTTTTCTTTTTCCTTCTGCTGGTTCCTCTCCTCCTCTGTTTTTTTTCTTCTCAAATGAAAAATCAGACTCCCCTTCTCCCACAAGCTCTCTTTGATTTTTATACTTAGGGTTCAATCCCTAACTCTAATCCTAACCCTCTATGTGGTATCTTCCTTTCCTTGGGTGATCTCCACCCTTGATCTACTCCCTCCACAAACACTCCATTTTAGAAACCCTAAAACCCTAAAGTGTTCTAACTAATCTAGACCCTACACCTCATCTCCTTGATCCAATGGCTATGCTTGTGGCTTGTAAAGGAAGCAACACTCATTTTATTAAAATACCCCTAGGACAAGGTGATTTTACCCTATTGCCATTATGCCCTACTTGCTTTTATTTCCATCAATGAGCACCCTCACTTGGTTGTTTTCAACCCCCTCTTTCGTAATAAAGAGAGATAGCACCAATACTACCCTGCTTCGATAACCGCGCTAACCTGTTCCGAATTTTTACACCGATTGACCAATGGGCCGACATGGGCGCACCCTCATTTTGCATCGAACGAGGGGAATGATATGAGCACAGCCAGTTTTGATGATGGCACACACTCGCCCGTCTTGTTCTCCATTTTTCGCCCGATTGCCCTGAAATTTTGCAGGGGGATTCTCGAGAATACTAACAACCTCTTGGGGGATTTGTACCCATAAATGTGCACAACCCGATGCCCAGAGCACGAGCCTTCTTCTCATTTTGGGGCCACCCCTCAGGAATTTTGAGATTAATTTCGGGACATCTGGGGACTCGAAATTCGGGAATTCTATTGGATATTCAATTTTGGGGACTTTAGGGCCTTGTCAAAATGGGGTGTCTACAGCAGGCACCTCTCTGCGGATTTTGAAATGAAGCGCCCCAGAGCGGCAACCATTCCTGTGAGCCGTTGTACTTCTCTGATGGTTTTTTGTGGAGTGAGCTCCACCACGGCCTTGATCTTTTCTGGATTGGCCTCTATCCCTCTTCGGCTTACCATAAATCCCAAGAACTTTCCCGAGCTGATGCCGAAAGTGCACTTGGTGGGGTTGAGCTTCATGTTGTGTCTTCTTAGGACTTGGAATGTTTCTCCCAAGTCGGCCACATGATCTTGTGAGCTCCGGCTTTTGACTAGCATGTCGTCGACATAGACTTCCATGTTGCGGCCGATCTCATTCTGGAAGAGCTTGTTCACGAGCCTCTGATACGTGGCCCCGGCATTTTTTAGACCGAAGGGCATAACACGGTAAAAGTAGGTCCCTTGATCTGTCACAAAGGAAGTCTTCGGTATATCTGACTCATACATTCGGATCTGGTTGTATCCGGAGAAAGCGTCCATGAAGCTTAGTGATTCGTGACCTGCGGTGGCGTCAATGAGCTGATCAATTTTTGGGAGCGGATAGCTGTCCTTGGGACAGGCCTTGTTCAGATCAGTGAAATCAACATAGGTCCTCCACTTTCCATTAGTCTTCTTTACCATGACCACGTTTGCCAACCAGTCTGGGTATTGGATTTCTCGAATGAAGTCAGCCCTTAAGAGCCTCTCCACTTCTTCTTTTATCGCCTGCCGCCTTTCAAGGGCGAAATGTCTTCTTTTCTGTTTCACAGGCGTGCAGGTTGGGTCAACACCAAGTCTGTGCCTGCTGACCTCCGGGTCTATGCCGGGCATGTCAGCGGAAGCCCACGCAAAGACGTCTGCATTATCTTGGAGAAACTGGGTGAGGTGGTGCTGGATGCTGCTGCTTAGAGAGGAGCCGATCTGAACGACTTTATCATTATCGCCCTTGCACAGAGGGATGGAGATGAGGTCTTTGGCGGGCTGAGTCCCCTGGGCTTTGTCCCTCAGGTCGAGTAGCTCAAACGGCAGCGACTCCACCGCATTCTTGCCTTTGAGTGCCATTGCATAGCACTCCCTAGACTGAGGCTGGTCTCCCCGGACTTCACCCACGCCGTTTGGCGTTATGAATTTCATCTTCTGGTGATACGCTGAAGCGACTGCGCGGACCAGGTTCTGGCCAGACCGTCCCAAGATAGCGTTATAGACCGAAGTGGCCATCACTACTAGGAAGTTGACCATGGTGAAGGCTTGGTAGGGCGGCTCTCCGACGAGGACTGGGAGTTCAATCTGTCCCTCCACTTTGACGACCTCTCCTGAGAAACCGAACAGATCTGAGTTCGCCGGCCTTAAGCGGTCGTCACCTATCATCATTCTTTCGAAAGCATGATAGTACAAAATATCAGCCGAACTCCCATTGTCGACCAGGATTTTCTTCAACTCCCAGTTTGCGACGAGCATGGTTAAAACCAGGGCATCGTCATGAGGCAGTATCAGGTTGTCAAGATCCGCATCTGAGAATGAGATCGCATTCTCTGTCTTCATCTTCTTGCTGCATGTGTGCACGGCGTTGACTCGGCGTGCATATGCTTTTCGAGCAGCAGACGACGTGCCCCCAGCGGCGGGTCCGCCCATAATTGTGCCAATGACCCCCCTTGGCTGGGATCGTTGTGCCTCTGGTTGTGGACTGGATGGAGGAGGAGATTGGTTCTTCGCAGGGGGCGGCTGCGGCCCTGAGGACTCTTCTCTCTGCGCTCCAGTCTGTGGCCGTCACTTCGGACTTACTTTTTCAAATAGCCCCGGCCAATCAGCTGTTCTATTTCTTCCTTGAGCTGCCAGCATTCGTCCGTGTCGTGACCGTGGTCCCTGTGGAACCGACAGTACTTTGATTGGTCTCTCTTATTTTCCTTGGAGATCATTCTGGTCGGCCACCTCACAAACTCTTCTCTACTGATAGGGGCCAGTATGAGTCTCCGGGAGGTGTTGAGAGGGGTGAAGTTCTCTTCCCTCCTCTGCGGGGACTTCTCTTTTCTGGGGGCCCTGTCATCCCTACGCTGCCTGGTAGGGTTTTTATCCTCAGAGGTTCTCCTCCGATTTGAGTCCAGGGCCGCCAGTATCTCTTCAACTGCTATATACTCCTCAGCTCCGGCCATTAGATCCACCAGCGAGTGCGAATTTTGGCGAACCACTGACCTACAGAAATCGTTAGATCTGGCACCCCCGAGAAGCGCATTTGTGGCGGCTGAGGGATCTAGATTTGGCACTTTGAGCGCCTCCCTATTGAATCGGCTTACGAATGCCTTCAGAGGTTCATTATCCTCCTGCGGCAGGGTCATCAAGGATGCTGTTGTTTTCCTTCGTCTACGGCTGCTCATGAAGTGGCGGACCAGATCGTCCCCAAAGTCCTCAAAGTTGCTGATAGAGTTCGGTTTGATCCTTGAGTACCAGTCCCGTGCCGCACCAGTCAGTGTGGTCGGGAAGGCTCTGCAGAGGAAGCCATCGGAAGCGCCGTGGAGGAGCATCATTGTCCTGAATGTCTCCAAATTGTCCACAGGGTCAGAGGTCTCGTCATATTGCAGGACAGTTGGCATTTTAAATCCCCTGGGCGTTGGGGCGCTCATGACATCGCCGGTGAAAGGCGTCCTTCTTGAGAACGCTCGCGGAGCAGGACGGCTATGATCTTTTGCCAGCTCTTCTATACGGTGGTCCATTTTTTCCATCCTCCGTAACATCGGATCAGTTCTACGGTCTGGTCGGTCCAGTGACCTGTTTCTCTCCGCTGACGGGCTCGTCGCAGAGCCGGACTGACTTTCCGGGCTCCTTCGAGGAGGCAGGGATTTTTCTCGCAGTGCGTGGTCTTCGTGGGCTCGATGCTTTTGTGCAAAGCGGGACCGCGACCTCCGGCGGCGGTGAGGCTCCTTGTGGGCGTGCCGGGCTCTGGAGTGTTGAACTTGTCTCGTGGAGTGGTGAGTCTGGTCTTCATCGTGGCGCGCTGACTCTCCCCTGTGAGCGCGCGACCTTTCCTGTACAAGTCGTGGAGCTTCTGGAGGATGTTGGGGAGGCGCTTGGATCAGCTGCTGGTACTGACCAACAAGAGCAGTCATCTGTTGAAAGAGAGCTTGCACTTGATCCGGAGTGGGTGTAGGATTGAGGTGTTCCGAACGAGCCGGGCTCTGTTCGGCAGTAGCAGAAGTAGCCACCACCTGCGAGGCGATTCGCTCACTCCGGGTGCTGCGAGGCAGCACGGCACGAGTAGTCCGTGCAGTTAGTACCCGAGCATTCCTCCGTCTTGCCATTTTGTAAGGGGATTTGAACAGCTTTTAGATCGAGGTCCCACGGATGGCGCCAATCTGTTAGACCTAAAATCGGTAACAGATACGGCAGTGACGTCAGAGCTGAGCTGGAGGACCCGAGGAGCCAAAGTGAAGGAGCTAAGGAGTTGAGTCCTGCGCAAAGAGCAAACGAGGTCAGAAGACCAACCCGGAGCGTTACTCCGGACAGGCCCTTCGACACTCAAGTCAGTATGAGCAAGAGTACAGAGCTAGTTTTAAGAGTGGTGGAGGAGAGGTTATTACTCATTAGTTTGAACCTTGAACCCCCTTTTATAGAGGGAAACTGGGTGACGTGGGATTACCCACCCCAGAACAAGTGTCGGCTTGCTATAGGCTTGAGTTCACCTACTCCAGGACAGGTGTCGGCCTGCTATAGATTGCTATTTTTATACCCCATCACTGGCCTCCATTCAAACCAGTTTCTTGGATTCTGATTTATAAAATAACTTTCAGCATGAATGATAGTAAAAATTCAGCCGAAACACAAAATCTTCACCACCAGTTAAAATGCCCATTATCATCACCGACAAACAAGAGACTACTTCTCCGAAGCCGCATCGGAAACCCTCCAAGTGCAAGTAATGAAGCTCGACAACACTTGTTCTTCAGAAAATGTAAAGAACTCACTTTTCTGTGATAATCACTCACGCATTTCAACTCCAGCCATACCCTGACAAAGTGAAAGATTCAATGACCAAGGCACACCATCCACAGTAACAGAAAACAATCTCTGGTTAAGAGAATGTTTAAAAAGGAAAAAGAAAGAGATGTGAATAGTAACTGATAGGGTCCGGACTCAGCACTGAGGGAATCCGGACTCAGCAATCCGGACTCAGCAATCCGGACTCAGCACTGAGGGGTCCAAACTCAGCATCCAATTAGCTTCTGGCACGTGGCCCTCACAAGGACCGTTGGAAGGCCAACACCTGTCTCCACTAGGTGTGACACCTGGACCAATCAGGGACCTCCACCTGCCCTTTTTAGGTATGAAACCTGGTCCATACAGAGGCCACCACCTGGCTCACAACTACCACCTGTCCTAGACAGGTGGCTCAGAATCACTATAAATAGCCTTCACTTGTGCTAAGGTGAGGGTCCTGAAAATCTGAGAACCAAAACTCTAAGCTTTTTGCTCTGACATTGCTCTACACTCCTGCTCATACTGACTTGAGTGTCGAAGCGCCCGTCCGGAGTATCACTCCGGGTTGGTCCTCTGACCCTTTTCTTTCTTGTCTGTACTCTGTGCAGCGCAGGACTCAACCAGCCATTCAGCCGTGGCTCGTTAGCCCGGACCACCCAGCCCTACCATAACCTGTTACCGATTTTAGGCCTAACAGATTTGGCGCCATCCGTGGGACCACGCAACAAAAAGCTGTTCGAAATCTCACCCAGATAAAAATGGTAGGACAGACCGGCAAGCGAGCACCTCCGACTTCTCGGGCTACCCGGGCTACGGCCCCCCGTGAAGGACGAAGTGAGCGTCTGGCCTCACAGGTGGAGGTCGGGGCGGCCGTGGAGCGGACTTCGCCCCACTCGGACCGTTCAGATCCCACCCCGACCCCGAGGGAAATGAGGGCTCTTTTTCAGGAAATGACCGCGGTAGTTGCGCAGTTCAGGAATGCGGCTCCCGCACTCCAGCAACACCCCGTCGAGGTTTCTCGACCTGTTCAGAGGGGAGAAAGCTCCCGCAGAGAACGCGCGTCTCCACCCCGCGACCAAACTCGTCACTCCACCCGAAGAGACCACCAGTCGCGGGACAGGAGCGTGCGTCCTGAGCCTCGTCGACAGCATCACCGGTCACGATCTCCCTCCGTGCAGAAGCGGGGCAGCAAGAGAGACCCTATGCACGGAGAGGGATCGCGGCACCGGCGAAGGAGTCCCCTCAGCCAGTCCGGATCCGCAAGGAGCCCATCAGCCGTAAGGAGTAGACCTGCCCGTCTGGCCGAACAGAGGGATGATCCGATGTTGCTAAGAATCCAGAAGATCGATAACAGAATCGAGGAGCTGGCTAGAGATCATGGCCGCCCTGCTTCAAGGATCTTTAGTAGCAATCCCCCTTTCACAGATCGGGTACTCGGTGCGGCAGTCCCCTTGGGCTTCAAGATGCCGCAGATCCCGCAGTATGATGGGACCACCGATCCCGTGGATCATCTGCAGACCTTCAGGACCACGATGCTTCTCCACGGGGCGTCGGACGGGTTCCTTTGCAGGGCACTCCCCACCACATTAACCGGAGCCGCGAGAGATTGGTACTCACGGCTCAAGCCCAAGTCCGTTGACAATTTCGACGACTTCGGGGACGACTTGGCCCGGCATTTCATGAGCAGCAGAAGGCCTCGAAAGACGACGGCTTCACTGATGGCCCTGAGGCAGGAAGACGGTGAGGCCTTAAAAGCGTTCGTTGGCCGGTTCAACAGGGAGGCCCTTCAGGTACCCAACCTGGATCCCTCCGCGGCAACGAATGCTCTTCTGGCCGGAGCCCGGTCCACCGACTTCCGAAGAGCAGTCGCCCGGCGAAATCCGCAGTCCTTGGCAGATCTGATGACCGGGGCGGAAGAGTACATCTCCGTCGAGGAGACTCTCGCTGCCCTGGATTCCGTCAGCAAGAGAAGACCAGAGGAGAAGAACCCCGCCAAGCAGCGTAGGGATGACAGACCCCAGAGGAAGGAGAGCAGTCCGTCCCGGAAGGAAAGGAGCTCCCCCGGCCTCGAAAGGAGAGGAGCCCCCCAACGAGGGAGCGCTACACGCCCCTCACCGCGTCTAGGGCTCAAATTTTGGCAGCCATCCGGAAAGAAGACTTCATCCGGTGGCCGAAGAAGCAGACGTCGGAGGCAGGCACCCAAGACATGTCCAGGTATTGCCGGTTCCATAAGAGCCACGGCCACGACACCAACGCCTGCATTCATCTCAAGGAGGAAATCGAGCAGCTGATAAGCAGAGGGTACCTCGGGAGGTACTTAAAAAATAACGACAACAGAAGGGAGCGCCAGGACAACCCGAGACCCAGAGACAGAAGTCCTCGAGACGCCCAACCCCTGGGCGACCGCATCCAGGCTCCAGCCCCGGCCGTTCTCCCTCCTCAGGTACCTCAACCTCAACTCCAACCTCATGGTGTTATTGGTACCATTTCAGGAGGGCCGACCGCGGGAGGGACCTCTTCATCGGCCCGCAGAACCTATGCCCGGCAGGTCAACGCCGTCCATGCCTGCAGCAAGAGGGCCGAGCCAGAAAATGAGATATCCTTTTCGGAGGCAGATCTTGACGGTCTGATCCTCCCGCACGATGATGCCCTGGTCGTCACAATGCTAGTGGCGAACTGGGAAATGAAGAAGATCCTGGTCGACAACGGGAGCTCCGCCGACATCCTCTACTACCACGCCTTCGAACAGATGATGATCGGAGCTGACCGTCTGAAGCCGGCCAACTCAGATCTGTTCGGGTTCTCGGGAGAAGTTGTCAAGGTCGAAGGGCAGATTGAGCTTCCAGTTCTGATCGGGGAGCCGCCCCGCCAGTCCTTCGCAATGGTGACCTTCCTGGTGGTTAAGGCCAAGTCGGCCTATAACGCCATTCTAGGACGCCCCGGCCAGAACCTCCTCCGAGCGATTCCCTCCGCTTATCACCAGAAGATGAAGTTCATTACGCCAGGAGGCGTAGGTGAAGTCAGAGGGGATCAGCCCCAATCAAGACAATGCTATGCGGCAGCACTGAGAGGGAAGAATGCGTCTGAGTCTCTTCCAATCGAGCTGTACGATCTGAGAGACGAAGCGCAGGTCACAGTCAACCAGCCCGCAGAGGACCTCATCTCTATTCAATTGAACATCGATGATGAACAGAGGGTTGTCCAGATCGGCTCTGCCCTGCCAGAGGCCGCGCAGCAGGATCTCGCTCAGTTCCTCAGGGCCAATGCAGATGTCTTTGCCTGGACTCCTTCAGACATGCCCAGCATTGACCCGTCGATTAGCACCCACGAGCTCGGTGTCGATCAGACCTGCAAGCCCGTGAAGCAGAAGCGTAGACACTTTGCACCGGAGAGACGGAGAGCCATCAGAGAAGAGGTGGAGAGGCTTTTGAAGGCCGATTTCATTCGTGAGATCCAGTATCCGGACTGGCTCGCGAATGTGGTAATGGTAAAAAAGTCCAACGGGAAGTGGAGGACCTGTATAGACTTCACAGACCTGAACAAGGCCTGCCCAAAAGACAGCTACCCACTTCCAAAAATAGACCAGCTCATTGACGCTACAGCAGGTCACGAGCTGCTCAGTTTCATGGATGCTTTCTCGGGATACAATCAAATCAGAATGTACGAGTCTGACATCCCGAAGACATCATTCGTTACCGACCAGGGGACGTATTGCTATCGGGTGATGCCTTTCGGACTGAAGAATGCGGGAGCCACTTACCAGCGTCTCGTCAACAAGCTGTTCAGAAATCAGATTGGCCGGAACATGGAGGTCTACGTTGATGATATGCTAGTGAAGAGTAGAAGTGCTTCCAACCACGTCTCCGACCTCGAAGAGGCCTTCCAAGTCTTGAGGGAACACAACATGAAGCTTAATCCGACCAAATGTACGTTTGGCGTCGGAGCAGGCAAGTTCCTGGGCTTCATGGTGAGCCAGAGAGGAATAGAGGCGAACCCGGAGAAGATCAAGGCGGTAATGGAGCTGGCTCCTCCCAGCACTATCAGAGAAGTACAGCGGCTGACCGGGCTGGTGGCAGCCCTGGGGCGGTTTATTTCAAAATCCGCCGAGAGATGCCTCCCTTTCTTCAATACGATCAAAGGTATAAAAACCGCGCCCTGGACTCCGGAATGTCAAGCAGCGTTCGAGGAGCTGAAGCAGTATTTGTCCTCCCCTCCCTTGTTGTCCACGCCGGAGCCAGGAGAAGAGCTGATTCTGTACCTCTCAGCGGGACCCTTGGCGGTTGCAGCAGTACTGATCAAAGAAGAATCTAATCAGCAAAAGCCGATCTACTATGTTAGCAAGGTCGTCCATGATGCAGAGACCAGATATCAGAGAGTAGAGAAGCTCGTGTGCGCCCTCATTACGGCGGCCCGGAAGCTAAGGCCGTACTTCCAGGCGCACACAATCAAGGTCCTGACAGGACAGCCTCTCAGACAGATCCTCCACCGGCCAGACACTTCGGGCCGGCTTGTCAAGTGGGCCGTGGAGCTCGGTGAGTTTGATATCAAGTTCCTACCCAGGCCGGCGATCAAAGCTCAGATCCTCGCTGACTTCATAGCCGAGTGCACAGTTCCGGACCCAGACCCCGGGCTAGTAGCAGTTCCATCTCCAGAAGCAGAGCTGGCCGTGCCAGAGCCTCGGGTCGTTTCCAGAGCATCACCGCCCCCCGGGCCTGAGACCGTCATCGCGCACCCAGTTTTTGATGAAGAGCCGCTCTGGGAAGTTTATGTGGACGGGTCATCGAACAAGACAGGGTGTGGTGCAGGGCTAGTTCTCACTGGACCAGAGGACTTCGTCCTGAACTATGCCCTGAGGTTCGGTTTCCGTGCGTCCAATAATGAAGCAGAATATGAAGCACTCATCGCCGGGATGAATCTTGCTGTGCAGACCCGTGCTCAGAGGCTAAAGGCGTACTGCGATTCACAGCTCGACGTCTGTCAGATCCAGGGAGTATATGAAGCCCGCGAAGAGCGAATGATCAAGTACCTGGGGAGGGTTCGCAGTCTTGCCGTTTATTTCAAGAGCTTTGAGGTCGTCAGAATCCCCCGAGCAGAGAATGTAAAGGCAGATGTGCTATCAAAGCTCGCAGCCTCAGGTTACACCGCCCTCAGGGAAATTCGCATGGAGTTTCTGAAGAGGTCCAGTATCGACGCCCAGTCCGTCGTGGTGATGCAGATTGACGATGAGCCGTGCTGGATGGATGAGATAATCAGGTACCTGCGCAGCGGAGAGCTCCCGGGAGAGAGAAAGGAGGCCCGTAAGGTCATGCAGAGGGCAGCGAGGTTTTCACTGGATGGCGAGACTCTATACAAGAGGTCGTATACCCTCCCCTATCTGAAGTGTCTTCGCCCCAGTGATGCCTTGTTAGCCCTGCAGGAAACCCACGAAGGAATCTGCGGAGAGCACCTCGGGGGCAAGGCCCTGGCCATTAAAATCCTCCTGAGAGGTCTGTACTGGCCTACGCTGAGGAAGGACGCGCTGAGCCTTGTGAAAAAGTGTGAGAAGTGCCAGAAGTTCTCTCCAGCCGTCCACCAGCCACCCGTTCCAATGGCCCCGATCATCAGTCCTCTTCCCTTCGCAGTATGGGGAATGGATATTCTGGGCCCCTTTCCGCCGGCCTCAGGAGGCCGTGAGTTCGTCGTTGTCGCCATTGATTATTTCACCAAATGGGTAGAAGCAGAGCCTCTGGCCAAGATCACTGAACAGAATGTACAGAACTTCTTCTGGAAATCAGTGGTGTGCAGGTTCGGAATCCCCCGGGTCCTCATAACGGACAATGGCAAGCAGTTCGACTCGAGGAACTTCCGAAAGTTTTGTTCTGACCTGCGCATAGAGCAGAGATTCACATCTGTGGCACATCCTCAGACGAATGGGCAGACAGAGGTGACGAACAGGACCCTCTTGCAGGGGATAAAGAAGAGACTGGATGGCAAGGCAGGGCGTTGGGCAGACGAACTGTATCATGTGCTCTGGGCGTATCGGACCACTCCGCGTACGGCCACAGGCGAGTCACCCTTCAATCTCTCCTTCGGAACAGAAGCAGTGATCCCGGTTGACATCGGCGTCCCCTCCCCAAGGATCGTCCATTTCAGTGAGCAGCTCAAGGGGGACGGACTCCGTGCCAACCTTGACTTGCTTGAGGAAGTCCGAGAGGAATCTCAAATCAGGGCGGCGGCCTATAAACAGAAAATATCCAGATATCATGACGTCAAGATCCGACCAAGAGAATTCCGTGCAGGCCACCTAGTCCTGAGGAAAGCCTCCGTTTCCCATCCAAGAAGCGTGGGCAAGCTCTCTCCAACCTGGGAAGGACCGTACCGAGTCAAGGAAGTCATCCGCCCAGGAAGCTATCGGTTAGAGTCCCTCGACGAACAGATGCTGCCACATGCTTGGAATTCTAGAAATCTTCGGATCTACTACCAGTAATTTTGTTTGCCTTCATAGGCTTGTAAAGAACTGCTGTAATCATCCAAATTCTGTAATGAATAAAATAAGTTTCTCAAATGATTGTCTTTCTTTGAGTAACTCATTTAGACATCAGTATAGAGCAGCAGTGGTGCACTCCGGCTCATCCTAGTGGCTTGGAGATCAGTTCCAGCCATGACGCCCGCAGTGGAAACCACCTTCAAATATTTCCTAAGTGTTTGAGTACCTAGCTTCCAGCTCGGTTCTCGCAGACTTAGGACGAGCAGCAGTGGTGCACTCCGGCTCATCCTAATGGCTTGGAGATCAGTTCCAGCCAGGACGCCCGCAGTGGAAACCACCTTAAAATATCTCCTAAGTGTTTGAGTACCAAGCTTCCAGCTCGGTTCTCGCAGACCTAGGACGAGCAGCAGTGGTGCACTCCGGCTCATCCTAATGGCTTGGAGATCAGTTCCAGCCAGGACGCCCGCAGTGGAAACCACCTTCAAATATTTCCTAAGTGTTTGAGTACCTAGCTTCCAGCTCGGTTCTCGCAGACTTAGGACGAGCAGCAGTGGTGCACTCCGGCTCATCCTAATGGCTTGGAGATCAGTTCCAGCCAGGACGCCCGCAGCGGAAACCACCTTAAAATATTTCCTAAGTGTTTGAGTACCAAGCTTCCAGCTCGGTTCTCGCAGACTTAGGACGAGCAGCAGTGGTGCACTCCGGCTCATCCTAGTGGCTTGGAGATCAGTTCCAGCCAGGACGCCCGCAGTGGAAACCACCTTCAAATATTCCCAGCTCGGTTCTCGATGCAGCACAGAAATAATACGTACAAAAAAAATAAGAATGTTGTACAGACAGTTGAACAAAAAATGTATTTGTATTCAGTATTCATATTCGTATTACAAAATTGCTCTCTTCGCCGAGCTGGCTTACAAAGAATAGGCGTTACCGACTGTGCAAACAAAAAAAGAAAGAAGGCTGCTGCTCAGGCCTCCTCGTCGGCCACCACCTCGGTGACGACCCCTTCGGGAGTGAGGGCTGCGAGCTCGCCACCCTCCGCCGAGGAGACGGCGGCCACAGTCACCTCCGCATCCACCTCAATAGGCCGGGAGGAGTCCGGTTCGTCTTCCTCCTCATCTTCCTCATCCTCTGGAGGTGCATACGGGACGGTTAGCCCGTCCAAGGAGATGTCGGGGTGAATCTTCTTCACCTGCTCGGAGCAGAGAAGGAAACCCGCCCTGTAGGCCTGGAGGCCTAAGTCGAAGTGCTGGGCCTCCTTCCTCTCCTCAGTTTCCTTCACGGCCTTCTCCACGGCCGCCTTTTCCTTCCTTCCAGCCCTCTCAGCCGCACTCAGGAGATCCTGCACGGCCTGGTTTTTGACCCTCTGCAGTTCGTCCTGTAAGCTGTTGAGCTCGGCCTCTTTGATCTGGACGGCTTCATTGAGCTCGCCGTTCTCCTTCTGGAGCTGGGCCTTTTCGGACTCGATCCTTGTGATCGTCTCCGAGAAGAGATATCGCTTCTTGGCCATATCCCTTGAGTAGACCTGGAGTTGATAGAGGGCGGAGCTGATTGCCGCTTCGCAGGTCTCCGGCACCTCTTTTTCGACTGCTAGCCGGTCGCGGGCGAGGACACCCTTGTACATCAACTCTGCGGCCACCCGGGTATCCCCCAGGCCGGTGTCCGTTTTCTGCACGGCCCAGTTCGGGCGGAAGACGTTGTCGCCTCCAACTGATGCAGTAGCCGGCATACCCAGTACGGCCCCGCCGTGCTTTGACCCTGTCGCCGCTCCGGACTTGGAGGTCTGACCCGTGGTGTCTGCCCGGCTCGATAGGGCAAGCTTATGCGTCGCCCGGCTGCTTTTAAGAGGCTTAGCCAGCGCGACCATCGGCGGGGTCGACTCCGGCACCTTCCTCTTCTTGCCCTTTGTTTGGGGCTGCTCCTGCGCTGGGGACGCGCCCGAAGACTGCTTGATTCTGTCCAAAAGGGACATCTGCTTCACCATTTCTGCAAAAGAGAACGGAGCGCAGTCAGCAATATGAAAGTTGAAAAATACTTCAGAAAAATAAATGCTATCCTATAGTATCTACGTACGTGCCGGCGTCGCACGACTGACCCCGAGTGCGACCAGCTCGGCCTCTTCTTCGAACTCTGAGCAGTGAACTGGACCTCGCTTGAGCTCTTCTTTGATCAGAGCGAAGGTCATATGGTCATAGTCTTCGAGAGCTGGTTTTTTACTAAGGCGGCGAGTGTCCGGCGTTCTCCATTGTAATGAGAACGGCCACTGCGAGCCCGGCGCGGTGTCCTTTACATAGAAGAACCTGTTCTTCCATGTGTGAATGGAAGAAGGTATCCCAGTGATCATTTTCATTTCAGGCCTCTGGCTAATGTAGATCCAGCCGCCGTCCTTATGCCTCTTCAGGTGCGCACACATCCTGAAGACGGGCACGGTGGGGTTCCTACGGAGCCGGACTTCAAGAAGGTACAAGAAGCCGATCAGTGTCCTCCAAGAGTTCGGGACGACCTGTGTAACTGCCAGCCCGTAGTAATTCAGTGCATCCGCAAAGAAGGGGTGGAAGGGGAGCCTAAGCCCGGCCCGGAAGGCCTCCTCATACACGCAGAGGTCTGCGCTATCGTTGCTGGCCCGATCCCCTTCGACAGCCGCCCTCAGAATGTACCGGCTAGGAATACAGTATTTGTCCCTGACGATCTGAAGCCTGTTCGGCCACAGATGGTTCACCTCGTATAGGGCCCCGATGTTATACTGCGGGTTGGCTTCCATCTGTGCCTCCGCTATCACCTCGACTGGCATGCGCGACGATTGAGGGACTGCCGCTTCGACGTCCTCATCATCGTCGCTGGTTTCTACCCGGTCCGGTCCGTCCCCACAGGCCGGGATTGTGTCTAAGTCCACACTCATTTCCTCACCGCTCTCCTCGTCTATTATGATCACTAGCTCTTCGCCCTCAACACCAGCCTCCACTATAGGTGAGGCCGGAACCGCCCTCTCCGATGCCTCGGACCCCGATGCGGTACTGGTCGAACCGGACTCCTTTGAACTGGAGTCCGTCTCCGAACTAGTGCTAGACATAAAAAGGAAAAAAAGAAAAGAAAGGCTAAAAGCTAAAAAAGATTACCGAACTGGAGTGTTGGACGAGGACCTCCGGGCTCACTGATCAGAAGCGGGCAGAAAACTTGAGCAGCCGAACAGAAGAGGAGGAGAGTAAAAGATGAAAAGTAAGAAATGAAGAGTAAACTCCTGTATTTATAGAGAAGCTGGGAAGAGCGGGAAAAATCCCGCCCATTTCCGCCAGCCGGAGTGCGCCACGTCGCCTTCCGCATTAAATGCGCCGCTCGCATTCAATGCGCCGCTCGCATTAAATGCGCCGCCTGCATTAAATACAAGGCACAGGTCCCAAAGCGCTAGGCGACAAAAGACCTGTCCGGCTGTCCGGACAGGATAATTCAAAAGACAAAGACCTGTCCGGCTGTCTGGACAGGATATGGTGCATTCGAAAGACAAAGACCTGTCCGGCTGTCCGGACAGGATATGGCGCGTTCGCTAGGCGACAAAAGCGCTAGGCGACAAAAGACCTGTCCGGCTGTCCGGACAGGATAATTCAAAAGACAAAGACCTGTCCGGCTGTCCGGACAGGATATGGCGCGTTCGCTAGGCGACAAAAGCGCTAGGCGACAAAAGACCTGTCCGGCTGTCCGGACAGGATAATTCAAAAGACAAAGACCTGTCCGGCTGTCCGGACAGGATATGGTGCATTCGAAAGACAAAGACCTGTCCGGCTGTCCGGACAGGATATGGCGCGTTCGCTAGGCGACAAAAGCGCTAGGCGACAAAAGACCTGTCCGGCTGTCCGGACAGGATAATTCAAAAGACAAAGACCTGTCCGGCTGTCCGGACAGGATATGGTGCATTCGAAAGACAAAGACCTGTCCGGCTGTCCGGACAGGATATGGCGCGTTCGCTAGGCGACAAAAGCGCTAGGCGACAAAAGACCTGTCCGGCTGTCCGGACAGGATAATTCAAAAGACAAAGACCTGTCCGGCTGTCCGGACAGGATATGGCGCGTTCGCTAGGCGACAAAAGCGCTAGGCGACAAAAGACCTGTCCGGCTGTCCGGACAGGATAATTCAAAAGACAAAGACTTGTCCGGCTGTCCGGACAGGATATGGCGCGTTCGCTAGGCGACAAAAGCGCTAGGCGACAAAAGACCTGTCCGGCTGTCCGGACAGGATAATTCAAAAGACAAAGACCTGTCCGGCTGTCCGGACAGGATATGACGCGTTCGCTAGACGACAAAAGCGCTAGGCGACAAAAGACCTGTCCGGCTGTCCGGACAGGATATGGCGCGCTCGCTAGGCGACAAAAGCGCTAAGCGACAAAAGGTTTCACCAGCAAAGACCTGCCCGGCTGGCCGTTCACAGCCTTAGCCGAGCAGGACCACATGACTTCCTGAACCAAGGACGTCCAGGACCCCTGGCCGCCTAGGCCTCTGGTCAAAAATTCAGCCGTGCTGGATAGTCGAATGCCTTCTGCCCGGCCGTACTCCTTCAGGCCAAGCGCCAAGGCCAGGTGTGGACCCCGATCCGAGGACGAGTGCGGCGAGGGACGCGAGATCCCCACAGCAATCCTCTAAGATCTCCACAACGGAAGAGAGCTCTACCAAGGAACTCTCGAAACGGATGCCACCCTCACAGCATAGCATGAGTGGCGATACAAAAACGAATGAGATACATCCTGATCAGGAGCCAAGGCTCGAAACCGAGATGTACCTAAAAATAACTCAGAGTCGCCATCCATGGACACGCCATGGAACCAAAACAAATGCTCTGTTTGCAATGGATAACCAGAGATACAGAAGGTCCGTGCCTGATGACGAATGGAGAAGGTCCGAAGAGCGCTCCCAATTCGCCCGAGTGCGAACACTTGGTCTCTCATGCCATTTATTATTAACCTCGAAGAGTTTTGGGCGAAAATCATATGAAATGGGAACACACCTCTCCGAGAAAACGTCTATCTAATCATGCATGTCTCGGAGATGAAAATAAGCACACACAAAAGAACCGAAATAAATGTCACCTAATGACAACTAGGTTATGAGTGACAGGCCTAACAGGTGTCTAAGTTCTGGTGGACGAACGCATGCATGCTACAGCTAAAGGTATAGGGTCTGCACAAGAAAATAAGAAAACACAACAAAATACACAATATAACAACACAATAAATCCTAAGACTCTAAATGATTAAGCCCGAGTCCTCGGATGGTCTGGTATTCATCCAAAGAAGCCTACGTATCCCCGCCTCCACGAGAATCAAGGCAACGTAGTTCTTCGCGTCTATTCTAAGCTAGGATGCCTTAGACACCTAGACCTCTATCTTAGACTCGATCTAAAAGACCGGACTAATTATTAAAGCTTCTTGAACGATTATTTAAATTCCAGTGAATTGTAGATTTTAGGACACCCTATATGCCCTAACTAAATGCAAGTTAACCTTAAGCTAATGCAGGTGGTTCCTACAACCTACGTGTAACTAGGCTGTATGCCCTAAGGAAAACAATAGGATTGCTAACGTATCCAAGACCTAGTCATCAGTCGGCGATGTGAATCGCCAACTAACCGGACGGAGGCACTCCTAGCTAGGACAAACCCCTAACTCTAAAACAAACACAAACAAGCACACAACAAGTCAAAGACGAACTCCTAACTCTAAAACTCTCTATCTAGGACAAACTCCTAACTCTAGAGGAAGATTTGTGTTAAAAACAAGGTTTTAAAGTTGAAGGGTTAAAGCATTTTTTATTTACAAAGTTTGGCTGGACTTGGGATGAAGATCCTAAGCTGCACTACGTACCTCGTGGAAGAGGATCAAGCCAACGTAGTTCGAAACGAACTCTCAAACTACGCTTCTAAAATAAACACTCAACACTTCAGATTTTTTTTAAGGTTTTCTTATATTTTCAAATGTTTTTGATATTTTTAAAGTTTTCAAATGTTTTTGAGTTTTAAATTTCTAATGTTTTTTGGATTTTAAAGCTTTTCCAATGCTCTAAACCTTTAAAAGTTTTCAATCTTAAAGGGGACACGCAAGTAATACCATAAACTAAGGCAAAGCCTTAAAGCAAAAAGGGGAAACCCCAAACAAGCAACAAAGGTCTCAAAGAGACGATCCACAACAAGAAACTGGCGTCTCAAAGAGACAAACCACAACAAGAAAGATAGTGCCCCAAGAACAGAGAAAACAATCTAAGATCCTAAGCAGGGAAGGCTCTATATGACTGAGTTAGTCTCTAATGGAAAAACTCCTAACTAATAACACTAGGGAGGAAGTACAAATGAGTCAGAGACTCTAATAACACTACAAAGGATGAATGAGTCAAAGACTCTCTAATCAGGGCTGACTCCTATGCGAATGGACTATCGAATAAGGAGAAGCTCACAAGTAAAAAGGAATAAAAGACCCTGTGCATAGCTGGCAAAGGTGAAACACCCAGCCGGGCCGGACAGCTACCTAGCCCTCAGGGTGCAACAAATGTGCAACCCAATACCCGTAAGGGTAGGGGTATGCTGCCAAGCCGAGTAAGGTGCTCTCCCAAAACCAAACGGCGCACAAAGAGGAGGTTTAACAAGAGAATGAGATCGGGCGGGTCTAAAAGGAATAAGTGACCTTGTGCATATTTAGCAAAGGTGAAACACCCAGCCGGGCCGGACAGCTACCTAGCCGTAGGGTGCAACAAATGTGCAACCCAATACCCATAAGGGTAGGGGTATGCTGCCAAGCCGAGTAGGGTGTTCTTCCAAAACCAAACGACACACAAAGAGGAGGTTAAGCAAGAGAATGAGACTGGACAAGTCTCCTATATACAAAGGAGGGGTATGCTACTCGGACTGAGCAAGTCCCCTAAGGATGGGCTTGGGCTAGCGCCTTCATCGCCCTGGCGCGAGAGGGGATTCTAGTTATCTAAAGAAATTTAACAGAAAATCCATAAGACTGTGTTAGTCTATCAAAGAGAGAAGAAAAGGCTACCAGATAATCGCAAATTTCAAATCCATTCTTATAAAAATAAATCAAGTGCTGAGCAAAGAAGAAATTTCAATATAAAAAAAATACACAATCTATAGCAATCATAAAATAATAAACAACATTAATTAGTCCAGACCAGCCGCTGGATAGCCTAATAAAATAAAAGAAAAACAATATCAAACACTTCTATGCCCAACCACAAACACCACCCCAATATGGGGATGAAATCAGATGATGCTAAAGTAATCATCTGATATCATAATACACATGATAATATTTCTACAAACCGCCTTGAAATCAAACAGTACTCATGTCGATAACATCGAATAGAGTAGTCATCTGATTTCCTTCTTCAATTAAACAATTTATTTATATAAAAAATAATTAGCCCAGACCAGCCGCTGGGTAGCCTAATGAAATAATAATAATAAAAAATGATAAGCTTTCAAGATAGTCTCACCTGAACAGACCATTCATCTTCAGAACCTAACTCAAAAACTTAACATAAAAGAAGAAGCTTAAATTTTCAACAAATTATACAAATGCATGCAATGATATTTCTGATATTTATAAATTTTTGGTGCATAACAGGGGAAATCAACTTGTGCAAATTCAAGTGCAAAAACGGTGAGCTACAAAACACAAAGACAGGCTCCAAGTAACCTTATCATTGCCCAGAGAAGGTTTCTCTTTTTTTTTTTTTTTTTTTTTAAAAAAAAGGGTTAAAAGAAATCCAAAAAAAGTGGGTAGGCCTACTAAACAAAAGAGGGGAGCGCTACTTGGATTGAGCGAGTCCCCTAAAGATGGGCTTGGGCTAGCACCTTCATCGCCCTAACCGCTGCGGATTGGATACCTAGGTCTGATTCTCTTGATAGTATACGACATATATGAAGGAGATGACATTAGTAACTCTACAGGATGACCCAACCCTTTGTAAAACACCCAAAAACCTATTTGATTCATAAGGCGAGTAAAAAAAAATGAGTGAATAGCAGGTAAAGGAGTTAGAATACGGATACATTGCTATCAATGCCAGGCTGAATTGAATAATAATAACTTTTTTCACGTTCAATCAATTACCTTCCCAATCACCATATAAGCACACACCTTAAAATACGACTAAACTGATAATCACATCCTTTATACTATATACAAGTACTCCCATGTTTCAGGGCCAGCACGGCTGCCCACAACATGATTTTATTTTTCCTAATGCAGGAACAAAGCCTTGTTAGAGTAATAAGCCATAATCGTATCTATTGCTTCTAAACAAGTAAGACTATGTGCCAATTCCAAGAATTTCGCAAGCCAAGTAACTGAAACCTATCCCAACATCAACTACTACATATTGTTCACCCAAAGAAATATATATAGCTCCTATCATTTACTGATATGAGAACCATAATAAACCAAATGAATACAGGTTTCATATACTTGGACAAAACTATGATTTAACAATAGAGTAACGGTTATAAAAATGACAGGCTGCTAGGGACACTTCTATGGCACAATAACTAAAGTAGGGCTACTATACAAATGGAAGGGCTGAAATTATCAAGAGAGCGAGGGTTGAACTATCAAATGAGGGCTGCTCTTATCAAGGGTGTGAGGGCTGTCAAAATCAATATGAATGGGCTGCCATTATCAAAGCGAGTGGGCTGCAATTATCAAAGGGGCTGCAAATATCAAGGTAGAAATGGCTGCCAATATTAAATGGGTGAGAGAGCTCTAAACAGAATCAAACACCAATATGCTCTTAATTTGAATTATAAGAAAACATAGCACACATATATACCTTTAGCTAAAAATTCAACAATCAATAGCTTGCGTGTATGTAACGGATGAACATTTCAAAATCTACAGAATCTACAGTGCACATGCAGACACTTTTAGATAAAACCTGGAGTAAATAACTCCAAAGCATAATTAAAAAGCATGGAGCTGATTGATCCAACCTAATGATCAGCCCATAGAAGTAAGGCCAAGCGAAATAAAGACAAACCTAATCCATAGGTTCTGAAGCTACCCAATCAAAAGACAAATTGATTTCCAAATCAATGATTAGTCCTAGCTGACCTGCTGATAGAACATGAGGAATTAACTCAGGGCTCCTATGGACTGGTTAGGCACAAGACTGGATGAGCACTGGACTGGTTGGGCGCTGGACTGGTTAGGCGCTGGACTGGTTAGGCACTGGTCTGGTTGGGGGCTTGACTGGTTAGGCACTGGTCTGGTTGTGGGCACTGGACTGGTTAGGGCACTGGGTAGGCATTTGTTAGGGCACTGGGTAGGCATTTGTTAGGGCACTGGCTGGTTGGTGAGGGCTTACTATGGTGAGGGCTGCAATGAACATTTTTAAAAAAAATCCACAACTAGTGGGACTGCTATAAGCATCATCGAGTCTCAACAAAATAGAGGCTGCTATGGGCACTATCATGTTCAGGAACCTAAAAAAAAAAGAACATAACAGGCAAACTCAGCTCATGTATCTATTTGGACATAATTAGATTCGGTTGATAAAATGATAGCAACACCACTTGGTCTTAACACTTCAACCCAGACATACTATTTTATAATATTCCAAAAAACTATCAAGCACAATTACTATTCAAAATAAAAAATTCTTGAAACTAACCATGCCTCTAACAAATATGGTGATTAAAGGGGTGCCAACAAGTTGAAAGCCATTACTCTATTTTTAATTTCATCTCCAGGCATTTCCATGGAAAATTCTGTTTTATGAGTGTATAGCAGAAACAAGGAAGAAGCCATCATGACATTAGATTGTTGTGAATCAACTCATGCTATCAATGATAGATGTAAACAAAAAAAAAATCACAAATCCCCAACCCTATGACCGTTTCCAAGTGACCCATTGAGCATAAAAATAAAAGAAAGTTACTACTGAAGCAGCTTGAAATGGAATCAAATCACATGCCTGTACACATGTCATGGGGTAAATAAACCAATTAATCTATACCCTTTGCCAGCACATACCATCTTCCAATCAGTTCGTAACAGGAACTGAGCTCAAGGTTTGATCCAAGACCAAATTGAAACCAAACCTCACAAACTAAACATTCTCCATTAGAACATCAGCAAGGAGTAATCACATGAAACACCGCAAAATTCAATATAATTCAAAAGGATCCTTACCTCTTCTCCTCAAGAAAATGGAGCTAGAATCTGCTTACAACCTCCAAAGATACCGATGTTTGCTTGAGATGGAGGATGTAGGTGACGATCAGAGATGAGACCAATAGATCAATCGTTGATCTCCTCTTTCCGAAGAACTTCAGAGAAATTCTAGATCTAAAAAATGGGAAATAGAGGTAGTGATTGATGGAGATGGATCCGGGTAATGGAAGAAGATGAAGATAACCTGCAAGGGTTTAAGAGGTAGAGATGAGAAGTGGCTCAGAGGAGATGATGGAGAGGTGACTACAAATTGAGGCTCGAATGATGGATGTAGTGGGGTTATCTAAGAAATGGGGTCGAAGGTGAAGAAAATGGGTTTAGGTGATGGGGTTTGATCGGTTTTAATGGGGTTACCAGATTCCGGTGGGTTATGGCCGGATTCCGGTGGTATGGATTTTAGTGGGTTGTGAAGAAGAAGAGGACGGTGGAAATGGGTTTCAGATGGAAATAGGTTTTGAGATGGACGGATTTAATGGTGCGTGGGTTTGCAGGAGGTGGAGGTGGTGGCTGCTAGGGAGATGCTGCCATGGAGGGAGAATGGGGTTTGAAATGGAGGTGGCCGGCCAGAATTAATGGGGTGTTGGCCGGAGCATGGTGGTGGTGGGAACGGTTTTTTTGGGTTTTAGAAAAAGGGTAAATGAAAGAAAGAAGAAGAAAATGAGGCAAGGGTTTGGATTAAATTGCAGAGGTGGGTTTTTGATGGGGGTTGGTGGCTGGAGGTGGGAAGATGGAGGAGGATGGTGGTGGTGGCTGGAGGTGGGTATGGAGGAGAAGATGGCTGTGAAGTGGAGGTGGGATCGGTGGCTGGATCCCTCTTCTCTCTCACTCTCTCTGTTTTTGGTAGAAAATGAGAAACCCCAAAATACGAGAGGAAGAATGAATGGTGGTTGAGAAGCTTTGGTGGTGGATTCCGGTCGAAGGTGGCACGGCCGGAGTTGCAGAAACGGCTGGCGAGATGGCGGTGTATTTGGGGAAAGAGAAGAAGATGGGGAAGGATTCGGCCGGAGATGGCGGTGGTGGCTGGATGTGGCTGGAGGTGGGTTTGGATGCTTAGGGAAATGGGTATGGAGGTGGTTTCCTCCTTCTTCTTCCTCCTCCCTCTCTCTTTTCCTCTCTGTGTTTTCCCTCTCTCACTGGTTTTTTTCTTTCTTTTTTTTGCTTCGAACGAGAAAACAGAAAATCCTCTCTCAACCCTAATTCATTAGGTGATTATATAGGGTGATAATAAATTCGACCCTTTTTCCCCCAGGACAACCCTCCTCTATACATATTTATGACTACTCCTTTCTCAACAGGGGGGGCCCAGGAAAGAAATGGTCCATAAAAGATGATATATTCTGCCCCCCCTTCCTCTCCTTTGGACAGCCTCCAATCAATGCATTTTATACATTTCCTAACCTACAGAGGGGGGTCTCGGGCAATGGCGGAGGGGGAAAATTTTATGGAAAATATCTCCCTCCTTTTGATCCTAGCCCTTCAAATCCACTTTTGTTTAAGGGCTAGGATCAAAGGAAGCCTAATTACCTAGGATTCCTTCTCTGGCTAATTCTAGTCCTTAACCCCCCCCCTTTAAGCTAGATTAAGCCCTAAACATTACTTGAAAAGAAAGAAAAGAATCTTTCTTAATTACAGAATTGCCCAACTTCTGGATAATGCACCCCTCAATTAAGCTGTACACTAATCCGCATACCCCTGCTTCTGCCTGGACAACCCATTACAGAAAATTTGAGCTGGTTTTCTAGATTCCTGCACACCCCCGCTTCTGGCTGAATCGCCACCCTTATTCCTACACTACCCTACTCCACAAATGTCGTCCGTTTGCTAGGCAAACCACGATGGATTTTGATGAAATTTTATGGGGATTCTAGTGGGACCCTAACCTAGCTTGGGAACAGATTTGGGACTCTACAACACTAGTTTGGTAGGGTTTTCATCCTACCGACGCTTATTAGGGTTCGGTCAAAATGGGGTGTCTACAGATGCCCCTCTTTGGCAGAGCGTGTGTAACACGCGAATGCCAAAGCTGAACAGACGACACATTTTGGCTGACCCGAAAGCAAAGCAAATTTTTGGGTTTTGGGTTGGTATTCACAAAGGCACACAACAAAGAAACCCTATGAGACCCAAAGACTACAAGCAAAAGGGAGATGACCTCTCACCAACCCTTGACTCGGCAATCACGATATCTCAATGAGATAGTCTCTCTCTAATACTCACGACTCAACTATCTAAAACAATACGCAAGGGCTCTATTAAAGCAAACACAAACACACTCTTTTTAATAACAAAGCTTCAAGAAAACTAACACAAAGAAATTACTTTTAGAGAATGCAGACCATTATCAATGCAAATATAAATCAATCACTCGAACAGAAGTGAAACAATCACTCAAAGAGTATGTAACACTCTGAGAGCTTCAAACACACACAAAAACCTTTATACTCAAAGAGCCTCAACTACCCGAAGAGTCTGCAACACTCAAAGGGCCTTAACTACTCAAAGAGTCTCAAATACAACCAAAACCCATTTATACTCAAAAGGTCTCAACTACCCGAAGAGTCTGCAATACTCAAAGGGTCTCAACTACTCAAAGAGTCTCAAATACAAACAACCCATTTATACTCAAAAAGTCTCAACTACCCGAAGAGTCTGTAACACTCAAAGGGTCTCAAATACTCAAAGAGTCTCAAATACAAACAACCCATTTATACTCAAAAAGTCTCAACTACCCGAAGAGTCTGTAACACTCGAAGGATCTCAACTACTCAAAGAGTCTCAAATACAAACAACCCATTTATACTCAAAAAGTCTCAACTACCCGAAGAGTCTGTAACACTCAAAGGGTCTCAAATACTCAAAGAGTCTCAAATACATCAAAACCCATTTATACTCAAAAAGTCTCAACCACCCAAAGAGTCTGTAACACTCAAAGGGTCTCAACTACTCAAAGAGTCTCAAATACATCAAAAACCATTTATACTCAAAGAGTCTCAACTACAAACACTCAAAGAGTCTGCAACACTCAATGAGTCTCCTTCCTTCTTCTTTTTTGAAATCGAAGCTTTACCAAAGCAAAACTAACCAAATACTCGAAAGTAAGAATTAAACAAGCACATTAATCAATCAAAAAGCCCTTTTTATTGGGGATAAGATTTTTTTTTTTGAAAATCTTAATCCAAAAGAAAACAACTCGACAGGAGAGCTTGAACCAAAAGAGCGTGTTCAAACTTCTCTGGTCTCTATGTGAGGAGAATGTCCATTTCAAATATCAATGTGTATTTGACATCTTTTATGACGTAAGTCATAAAAGATGCCCCTAGTACGATTACTTCCATAACAACATTCGTTGGAGAGCAACACAAGAAAAACAGGCCAAAGGCTTTTATTAATGTACACTTGGGGTTACAAACTTCTCTGATAAACACTTGGGCTTATAAAGCTCCTCAAAAATACAAGAACATGGCTCTGCTCAAAATCTTGCTTCATCACTGCCATCTGCTAACGCTGGAACTGGGGCTAAAAGCCTATCAACCTCTGAATTCCGCTCTGCTCTGCACTTGTTTACAGGAGCCACAAATTCTCTGCTAGTCAGAGGCACTTGTTCACAGGAGTCACAAATTCTCTGCTTCTCTGAGAGCTCTGCTTTCCCTCCTGTCTTTTTTTTGCCACCCCGGCTTGGGGAGGAATTTTAACTAAACAGGACTCCGAAGAATTGACCTCGACTCGACAAAGGAAAGACTTTGACGAACCACGAACGAGGACATTGACGGACACCTGACTCAAATACCCAAATACCAAGATAGACTGAAATCTGCTTCTTAGTCTGATAACATTTTTTTTTTAAAATGGTAAAAGTCAACCACTCTTGGAATCTTTTGAATACCGCGCTTAAAGGTGCTTCAACCCCCCTTTTGGTATTTTCGTCATGGCTATTGTCCCTTTAGATTGCTCGGTTTCAACCTCTCTAACTCAAAGAGTATCAGAAGAAGTCTTGATGGCGCTTACTTAGACTTTGAGAAGGCCAAAGAAGCGAAAAGTTAAGCCGGCTTTTAAAGCTCTGCCATCTCCTCATGAAGTCACTGCCATGACCAAATCGCCTTTTCAGGTTTTCGATTCGGCGGACCGCATGCCTTAATTTTTGCCTGGACTGTCTGCCCTTGCAGATTTTCCATCCAGCAGGCTCAGCACCCTGATTTTTGCCTAAGCCGCCCTTTCGGATTTTCAGCTTAGCGGGTGAATGACCCTAACTTTTGCCTAGACAGCCCTTGTGGGTTTTCAGTCTAGCGGGTCTAAGACTCCATCATTTTTCTTTCTTTCTGTTTCTCTACAAACCTGGGCCTGAGTACACCAGAAGGACTTTCGGGTGGGCTTAGGTTCAAACCGGTTAGACTTTGGTATGTTTGCATGTATCTGGACCGAATCTGGATCCTCCAGACTGCCTACGTATCCCCAAAGAAATTGGGAATCAGGTCACGCGTAGTTCGGGTTTTAAAATCTTTTATGACGAAAGTCATAAAAGATGCCCCTGGTTTAAGTTTAACAAAGAAATTTTGATTTTGCTTTCGGCTCACAGGTTCTTTTAGCGGAAAGGGGTTTCTTGTCTAGGCCCCAAAGGGTTTGCAAATAGTTTAGAACATTTGGGTATTGGCTTGAAGCTCAAATCGTCCAAGGATGGCCTCCTGGTGTACTTAAGCATAATATTTTTTTAATTGATCCAGGTTTGTAGGCTCATTTAATTTTTCTCCATTCTCATTGAGGAGTCTTACGGCTTTTCCAGGCAGGACTTCATCAACAATGTAAGGACCAGACCAGTTCGGCCTGAACTTTCCTCTTGGGTCAAATACCGGTGCCCTGTAGGACTTCAATACAAGATCTCCAGGCTTCAAATGCCGGACACGAACCTTCTTATTGAAAGCTCTCTCAATCCGTCTCTGATATCCCTGGACATGATACAAGGCTCTCAGCCTCTTCTCATCTATCATCTGCAGCTCTTCGTGCCTGGCCTTTGCCCATTCTGACTCTGGCAGGGTGGCCTCCATCATCACTCTCAAAGAGGGAATTCTTAACTCAACAGGGAGAACAGCTTCCATTCCGTACACCAGAGAATACGGAGTTACACCTGTTGAAGACCTGATCGATGTCCTATACGCCCATAAGGCATGAGGGAGTTTGTTCGACCAGTCCTTATATGTCTCAGTCATCTTACTGATAATGACTTTGATGTTCTTATTTGCTGCTTCAACGGCTCCATTCGTCTGCGGCCTGTAAGGGGACGACTTGTGATGCCTTATCTTGAACTCTTCACACAGGTGTAACACCTCTTTCTTGAAATGTGATCCATTATCTGAAATCAACTCGTGAGGTACTCCGTATCTGCAAATTATATTGGTACGGATGAACTTCGCAACTGTGTTCGAAGTGATGGAAGCATAAGATGTAGCCTCTATCCACTTTGTGAAATAATCAATAGCCACCAGAATGTACTCATGTCCGCTCGAGGATCTCGGATAGATCTTCCCAATGATGTCTATTCCCCATACTGAAAACGGCCATGGCGAAGTCAGGGAGTGCAACTCTGAAGGAGGAACATGAATAAGATTCGCATAGACTTGACACTTATGGCATTTCTTTACAAATGCGAAGCAGTCTGCTTCCATCGTAGGCCAATAGAATCCAAGTCTAAGGATCTTTCTAGATAGCATCTTCCCGTTCATATGAGGTCCACAAACACCCTCATGAGTCTGCTCAATAAGCTCTGCAGCTTTATCTTCATCAACACAAAGGAGTTGTATGCCATCAAATGACCTTCTATACAGCTCTTCACCGCAAATGATGAAATTAGCAGCTAACTTCTGAAGAGTTTTCCTTTCTTTGCTTGAAGCTTCTGGAGGATGACCCTTGCCTGAAATGAGGTTTCTGATATCTGTGTACCAAGGTTTCCCATCTGGACATCTAGCTGAAATCTCTATAGCATTTACGTGCGCAGGAGCCCATTGCAGTCTGATGGCCAGCGGTTGAACTTCCATTGTAGCAGAGATATCTAACATCGAGGCCAAAGTAGCCAAAGCATCAGCAAAATGATTTCTGGTCCTTGACAAGTGAGTAAATGTGACGCTCTTGAATTTCTGGACTAGAGATTCCAAATACATATTATAAGGGATCAATCTATCTTCTCGAGTTTTCCATTGCCCATTAATCTGGTAAATGATCAGGATGGAATCCCCGAACACATCAATATCTTGAATCTGCAAAGCTAAAGCTGCTTCAAGTCCGGCAATACAGGCTTCATACTCTGCCATATTATTGGTGCACTCAAACTGCAACTTAATCGAGATAGGAATGTATTCTTTCTTCGGAGAGACCAAGACTGCACCCACTCCTTGACCACGGCTGTTTACGGCTCCATCAAAGTACATTAACCACTTGGTGCTGAGAACCTCTTCTTCTTCGATATCCATAATTTCTTCATCAGGGAATTCGGCTTTTAGAACAGTATTCTCCTCAACTGGAGCATCAGCCAATTGTTCAGCTATAACCCGCCCCTTAACTGATTTCTGAGTGACATAAGTGATGTCGAACTCAGACAACAACAATAACCACCTTGCAGTCCTTCCTGTAAGGGCAGGCTTCTCAAACAAGTACTTTAGAGGGTCCATTCGCGAAAGCAAAAGAACCTTGTTTGAAAGCAAATAATGTCTAAGCCTCTGGGTTGCCCAAACTAAAGCGAGACAAGTCTTCTCCAAAACAGTGTATTTTAATTCATACTCTAGCATCTTCTTGCTGATGTAGTAAATGGGCCTTTCTTTCTTAGACTCAAAATCCTGCTGAGCAAGCATGCAACCCATCGCTGTATCTGTGATAGACAAGTATAACAACAACGGCTGACCTGGAATGACAGGTGATAGAACAGGAGGTAGAGATAAGCACCGCTTAACTTTTTCAAAGGCCTCCTGACATTCTTCATTCCATTTCTTCGAGGAATTCTTCTTCAGAAGCTTGAAGATGGGTTCACACGTCATCGTCAGATGTGCTATAAACCGTCTCAGATACTGAACTTTGCCAAGGAAACCTCTGATCTGCCTTTCTGTCTTCGGCGGCTGCATTTCTTGAATCGCCTTAATCTTTTGCGGGTCCACTTCGATCCCCCTTTCACTAACCATAAACCCCAAGAGTTTTCCTGACGTAACGCCAAATACACATTTACTCGGGTTCAGACGGAGCTGATACTTCCTGATTCGCTCAAAGAACTTTCTCAGTGCAACAGTGTGCTCAGGCCGAGTCTTCCCCTTTACGATCATGTCATCAACGTAAACCTCAACCTCTTTGTGAATCATATCATGAAGAAGAGTTGTAGCGGCTCTCTGATACGTAGCACCAGCATTTTTCAAACCGAACGGCATCACCCTGTAGCAATACGTACCCCACTGAGTAATGAATGCTGTCTTCAACATGTCTTCGGGTGCCATTTTAATCTGATTGTATCCTGAGAACCCATCCATAAAGGATAAAAGAGCATGCCCGGCAGTGTTATCTACCAGGAGATCAATGCTAGGAAGAGGAAAGTCATCTTTAGGACTTGCTTTGTTTAAATCTCTAAAATCAACACACATTCTGACTTTCCCGTCCTTTTTGGGCACCGGTACTATGTTCGCGAGCCATTCAGGATATTCCACCACCTGGATGAATTTTACTTCTAACAATTTCTTCACTTCTTCATAGACTTTCAACTCCCATTCTGTTTTGAGTTTTCGGAGTTTTTGCTTCTTTGGCTTAGCACCAAGGATTAAGGGTAATCTGTGCTGGACGATTTCCTCACTTAATCCTGGCATATCATCGTAAGACCAAGCAAAAACTTCTTTGAATTCTTTAAGCAGAGTGATCAATTCCTCGCGTTCTCCAGGAGATAAAGTTTTGCCAATCTTTATTTCCTGAATTGAGGTTTCATCACCAATGTTCACAGTTTCAATTTCCTCGTCAAGTGGTTTTGCTCGGCGACTCTCCTCCTGTTGGATCATATGTCTGATTTCAAGGGGAGTTTCGTCGGCATCCTCATCAGAGGGGGAGTCTTGATTGTTATTATTAAGATTATCAGATTTTAGAGCAGATTCAGTAGATGAAATAGAGACAGGAATGTACTCAAAAGAAGAATCCTTTATTTCATTGAAATTTGAATCGAATACATCAACAGATGAATTAACCTCATCGGGGTTTACAATGAACTTTGGACTCGTTTTTACAGACTCGATGGATATGTTGACGCCTGCGTCAACTGACTCAGAACTATATGAGGAAACAGCATCAGCTGCTTTATTGGGAACAATCTTCAACTCAATGTTGCCAGAAGAAGAAAAACCACCATTGACCTTGGGAGAATAGTCCTCTATGGTACCTGCATCAAAAGACTTGTTAGAAGAAATAGACTCTGAATCAAACTCGGAGATTGACACGTACTTACGGACGACTGACTCTTCTGAAGGGATTTGATTGTACTGGAAAATAACCTGGGGTAGGACTTGAGAAGTCCAGTTGGTCAGAGGTTCCTCAGCCGGGGTGATAAGACGAGTTGGGTCTAGTATCAGCGGGCTCTTGCCAATCACGGCCACAGTCTGTGACTCTTCTTGGAAAAGCGAATTCAGAAGGCTCGGCTCTATGTGCTCTGCCCAATCAGTCTCAGACTCTGCCTCTATAATCTGCATACCCACTGGCTCATCTTCTAGCTCAAGATCGAAGAAAATCTCAAACCCCGGAAGCATCTGCCCTGTGTTCTCATCCAACCAAAACTCAGCAAAGCCACAGAAAGGAAAGGCTGCGCCTTCTTTCCGGAATCGACCGTTCATTTTCAAATCAATAGGCGCCATTGGTAGTCCCAACCCACGGCGACGATTTTCTGCCCATTTCAGCATTAACTGCTTCATCTCTCTGATTTCTTTCTCTGTAGGCTTGTACCCCAGCCCGAACAAACCATTGAACGCTTTGAACACCGGAAACTCAGTTAAACCCTGATGGTACTTGCCTAATCCAGCACCTGGGATATACCCCTGCCGGCGAATCATCCTGATGACATTTGAATTTGTGCTGGTCAGGAAACAAATTTCCTCATTCAAAGCCTCTTTGAAGGTGATCGTAGTCACCTCTAGTGAAAACCCTGTCAAACTGATATCTTCGGATCTTTCCTCAGTTAAGTCCGGAGTGATCTGCCCTATCTCAAGATCGGGATCCCCCTTTACCGTTATCACTCTGTTCCTGCGAATGAACTTCAGTTTTTGGTGGAGAGTAGACGGAACAACCCCGACCTTGTGCATCCACGGACGGCCAAGCAACAGTAAGAATGAAGCCTTAATATCTAAGACTTGAAATTCTACCTCAAAGGCCTCTCCGCCAATCTGTATCTCAGTGACCAAAGTCCCGATTACATCCCGGCGAGTGCCATCATATGCTAGAATACCCTGCTCGGATGGGATAAAATTCTCAGGACTGAATCCCAGGGTTGCTGCGGTGCTTAACGGGCAAACATTCAGCGCAGAGCCGTTGTCAACCAACACCTCTGGCACCTTTTTCTTGTTACAGGTGACTGTGATTTTAAGAGGCTTAGTATGGTCTCGGCCCTCAGGAGGTAAATCGTCATCAGCGAATGATAATGTTTTCGCTGCTCTGGCCATGGCTACGAGACTGACAAGCTCATCGGGCGAGGTATTAACAGAAACTTGCGCTGCATTAAGCTCTTGAAGGACTAGCTTTCTGTGCTTTGATGAGGCCATGAGTAAACCCCATACCGAGATATTAGCCTGAGTCTTCTTCAGCTGCTTTAACAAGCTCTCATCTTCTTCGTCTGCGCTCACTTTATTCTGCCTCTGATTTTCTGAGTTTCTTGCAACCTCTGCCGGATTTTCTACGCTCAACTGAGGAGGTTTGAATACACGCCCACCTCTGGTCATGTGACGCATCTCGTCACATTGATCCTCTAGTAACAGCAGTTCGTCTTTCTCCGTTCTGAAAACATAAGGGGCATTACTGACATCCTCTTCAAAGTCCTCCATCCTTAGAACATAGGTGGCTTCCTTCGTTTCTTCCAGACCAACATTCCGAAGCGCATACGACTGGGCTGAAGATGACTCAGCGAGCTCAGCGTCATTGAACGACAGCACATAAGGCTCTTTTCCTTTGAATTCCCCGAGCTCTTCATCGTCAAACCTCAAAACATATGTTTTGTCAGATGTAATAGCGCAAATGAGAGCAGAGGGATCAAGGATGGGCTCATCTACAAAGATAGTGTTTGCAGTGGGAGGAGCAACAGCTCGGTGGTTGGGGAGAGGGTTCTGAGTGATATTCGGCCTTTCAACTGCAAGCTCATCTTTATCGATCATGTTCTGAATCGCGTGCTTCAAGGCCAAACAGTTCTCAGTCATGTGCCCCGGGCCTCTGTGATATTCACAGTATTGATCCCTTCTCCAGTTTACAGGCAGTGGATTAGGTACAGGTTTGACATCTGGAAGTCTGATCTTCTTGTCTCTGATCAACTTCTTAAGTATCATGGGCAGTGGATACGGTAATGGGTCAAACTGTCTGAACTGCCTCCTTATCGCCGGTCCAGCAACTTCCGCAACAGGCTTGGCCACTGGTCTGGTATAACTGACTGCTTGTACTTCCTTTGGTTGGATCATAGGTCTCTTCCCTTCTCGGACATCAGATAGAGTCTTGGCTCTGAGGCCCTTAGCAATAGCATCCTCGATCTGGGTGCCGGTCTTAATCAAATGATCGAAATTTTGATAGTGCTGCGGTGCCATGAAGTGAAAGTACTGCGGAGACAAGCTCTTGAGGACCAACTTTATTTGGTCTTCCTCTGCCATTCTCTGGCCCAGTTGAGCAGACTTGCGCCTCCAGCGCCTGATGAATGATGTGAATGTCTCCTGAGGATTCTGCTTCAACAGTTTCAAGTCTCTTTTTGTAACCTCAATCCCTTCTTCCATAGAGAACTGTTCAACAAACCGGTTAGAGATTTCCTCCAATGTCCTAATCTCTTCGGGTTTCAACCTCAAAAACCATCTTTTGGCCACCCCTATAAGAGACATGGGAAACAAATGGGCCATCTGCTCTCGACTTAGACCATGCTGCTGGGAAAGAGTGATGAACCATCTGACGTGGTTTCTCGGACACCCAGTTCCATCATATTTGTCATAGTCTGGTGCCTTGAACTTAGGCGGGAATACGGCATTAGGGGACATCAGAAATTCAGAAATATCGAATCCCTTGGACGCTTGAACCTTCATGCTCTCAATGTCGCGAGCCATCTTCTCATACTTATCGAACAATTCATTTTCCTTGTTAACCGGAGGGACATAATATTCTCCAACATATTGCTCATCTTCTAGATCGATCTCTACGGGAGAGATGGCTGGTCTGGTGAGGTTAGGAGATATGGCTGGAGGAGGCTGAATGGCGGGATCTTTAGAAGTAGAGACCTTTTCAGTACCCTGGTTCTTTAGATGAGTCACCTCATCTTTCAACCCTGCTATATCTCGACACATATTTCTCAGCATTTCCTGTATAGTTATCATGGGGTCCACTGGATCATTAGCCATTTGGTTGACTTCAAAAGAACCTGACGACTCTGGTGAAGATGGTAAAGGTGCTGTTGGTGACACAGTGGGATCGAAGTGACGAACAAGTCTAGACACTGAGGTAGGTCTAGACCAGGTAGGTTTAGCTTGGGTGTCCTTTTTCGGAGCGATGGTTGCTATCTTTTAGAATCCTGATTGGAAGTTAACAAACTAGATTAAATGGTTGACAAATGAAATCAGGTAGCTTCCACAAGTAGAGAGAAAAGAAAAGAAACACATTTTGCATTGATTATATCAAGACAGGTTATAACGACAGCAAAATTGATGAATCTTTGAATCGCCCATTGTTTATAACATGTATTAAGTAAAACTCTTTCCTTCATATTTTCATCTATAATGAGACCAGGATTACAATATTTGACTCTGATTATATTCAAGTAAAACAGATAAAGACAATAAAGGAAATGATAATCTCATGCCGAAGATCCTCAGAGCTCTGCGATCCGAGCCCTTTTGCTTGCGGGCTTTTCCGGTAACTCTCCACGCCGGACTTTAGATGTTAAGGAAAACCTTCTTTCCACAACCTTATTCCTCCAAGCAGCTACAATGGACTGAATGAGATCAGGAGACAGTTTTTCACAAGAAGGAGGCGTTACAGCCCCGGGAAGACATGGATATCCCGTGATCTGATGAAGCAAACGGGTTGGTGCATAAAAGGTTGACTTTTCCAAACCCATAAGATACACAAATGGATGCGGGAGAGTGCTAGTGATAACGTGTAAGCATGAATGACTCACCCAGTGAAATTGATCCTTCTCCACGCTCTGCAACCAATAATGCCACTCATCAATGGATTGGGGTTTATTGGCCATTGGTTGCCACGAAAGGTGATCCTTGAGGGTGTACTGAAGGGAGCTCCGTGGCTGAAGGATGGTGAGTTTTTCACAAAGCCACAAATAAAGCAGCTTGACACACCCATGGAAATTATCCTTAACCTCTCGTTGAGCAATAAGGTCCAACCCAGAGAAGGTTTCCGCTAGAATGATTGGGACAGGATTCCTTCCTTCGCTAATTTGATCGGTTACACTCAGTAAGGTCACAGGAGCAATACTGGAGTCTTCACGGATAACGTGACGTGCAAGGACACCAAAGATTAAGGCATTGCGCCGGCAACTTTGAAAACGGGAGTCGACAGGATCAACGTTTTTAGAAAAACGCTCAATGAGGTCATCGAATTGCACGTACGTGTCTTTGAAATAGGGCATAGCATCAACAGTCTTGTTCTCGAAAAGCTTACAGAAGAGGAAACGAGGAGACGCTACACTCGGAGGTTGGATCCAGAGTCCCTCAGGTGGGAGTTCTAATAGGGCGCACCAATCCTCGAATATAGGACAGATTTCAAAGGGACCAAATTGAAAAACATGAAGAATAGGATCCCAAAGTCTTGCAGCTGCTTGAAGAAATTGCCAATTCACACCGGACGCGCTCAAATGATTAAACGTGCTGATGAACCTGTCGGCCATACTCCACTCTGCATGCTCCCGCGGGAGAGCTCTAATTGACTCGGCTATCCAAACCCTCATCACCTTGTTCGACATGATTCAACCTAATCACAGATAGGATAAAATTAGAAGAGAGTAAAGATAACCTTGAATAACGAAATAATAGGGATAATTTTGATCAACCACATGGGAAGGATACGACTGGTGACACTGATTTTGTTCATCAATAATCATGGATGATCAATAGATCAGAAAGGTAGACCATGGCCACAAAATGACAGAAGTAGGTCATAGACTGGATCTCAAATCTGATGATGGATATTGACAACTGTATGATCAAGAGGATCAATAATGATAGATTATGGTCACAGAGACAGCGGACAAGCCATCAACCACATCTAAGACAGAGCATGCAAATAGCAAAACCTAACCCAATGAGTAATATCTACACATAGCATGGATCTATGGCATATCAAAAGAATGGGTACATAGTCGAAGGGCAACATACATATATGACATGGGTCTGTGTACACAACATGATGAACTCATGATCAAAGGGCAATAAATAGACCATGGCCATGAGAGTGACGAGTATGGACCATTAATCAGGTGACTCTGAAAGACTGTATATATGATCGATTAGACCAGGAATCCCTCACTGGAAAAGAGGGTTCTAATCTAACCAACCGACAAAACTGAGTATGCACACGAGATTCGTACAATCTGAAGACAAAATGACAGATATAGCCCCAACAACCGTAAAAGAGATACTATCGACTGCATCGAAGGAATGCAAATAGGATGAATCAGACATGGAACACCTACTGCAAAAGGGGGCCTGATCTGAACGACCGACTTTGACAAATAGGGTATGTACAAGACGATGGCAAAACTGCACATCGACTGAGTGAGTAAGACGTACGATGGAATAATACAAGTGTACACTCAGAAGAAAGACCATAGCCTATGATCAGGATAAAGACCAGGGAAAATGATTAACCATTTTGAAGACTGGAGAATGAAACTATGTAGCTAATAGTTAGACCAGAAAATTCTATTGACAGACAGACCCTGGTCTAACAGGTTAGCACAAAGACCGATCAGGACAATAAGGAATCAAGGACTGGACCATGGCCATGAAAGGTGGTGAACAGAACCGTCGGCTAGACCCAAAACTGAAAGAAGGAACAAACTGCACCTGATGATAATAGATCAGAAAAACTCACAAACATGGACCTAAGACCGGAATGACCATGCGATGAGAGATCACAGGGTAAATCATGATCTAGCTGACAACCGAGCAAGAGTAAGGGTCATCGATCAGGCCTGAAGGAATGCACGACCTCGATAGATACAGAAACCTAATCTAAGAGACAGGTCATAATCTAAGAATAGATATAATACATGCACGTACATATATACATACACCCTAACCAGGGGCACCAGCCCTAACCTGATCTAGCAAAGCCAAGAAAACCTTGACTCGAAAGTGTGTGAGTGTACTAGATAGCGCGGCGGGTAATCACGGTGTGACTTACCCTTCTACACTACAATGGGCAGGCTAACTTCTATCCTAGGCTCACATATGCTGGTCGCACATGTTCGTCCTATATGAGTACATATATATAGTGTCCTAGCAAGGGTTCCCTAATTTTGGTTCTAAAGGGAGCAGCTAATATATATATACATAATATAATGAAAAAAAAGTAGGGCCCGGGCATTTCTGCTGGGTACTATGCTTATGACCATACCCTTGATGTATAATGCCAGCACACCCAGCATTATACAGAGTATGTTCACCGCTCATCGGCTGCTGTAGAACACCAGCACACCCAGTGTCTACGGCTGCAGCTCCGGCGCATAGCTTGGAAATAGATACAACGGTTCCCTCAAGGTCATAATTACCCGTCTGGTACGCGTCATATCTATTCCCTGAGGCCAATAATGAAAACAACGAAAGAAATAAAGAATATGCCAATGTATGATGTGCAGTGTGTGAATCCCTTGTTTTAATTACGCACCTATCTGGTGCCCCTGGATTCTAACGATAGAATTCCCATTTAAAATGATTTTAGCTCAAATTTCTCCAAAGTTAGTAAAAATGGCATTTTATAGAGTTAGGCAATATTTCAAGAAATCCCCAGCAGAGTCGCCAGCCTGTGGACCCCGATCCGAGGACGAGTGCGGCGAGGGACGCGAGATCCCCACAGCAATCCTCTAAGATCTCCACAACGGAAGAGAGCTCTACCAAGGAACTCTCGAAACGGATGCCACCCTCACAGCATAGCATGAGTGGCGATACAAAAACGAATGAGATACATCCTGATCAGGAGCCAAGGCTCGAAACCGAGATGTACCTAAAAATAACTCAGAGTCGCCATCCATGGACACGCCATGGAACCAAAACAAATGCTCTGTTTGCAATGGATAACCAGAGATACAGAAGGTCCGTGCCTGATGACGAATGGAGAAGGTCCGAAGAGCGCTCCCAATTCGCCCGAGTGCGAACACTTGGTCTCTCATGCCATTTATTATTAACCTCGAAGAGTTTTGGGCGAAAATCATATGAAATGGGAACACACCTCTCCGAGAAAACGTCTATCTAATCATGCATGTCTCGGAGATGAAAATAAGCACACACAAAAGAACCGAAATAAATGTCACCTAATGACAACTAGGTTATGAGTGACAGGCCTAACAGGTGTCTAAGTTCTGGTGGACGAACGCATGCATGCTACAGCTAAAGGTATAGGGTCTGCACAAGAAAATAAGAAAACACAACAAAATACACAATATAACAACACAATAAATCCTAAGACTCTAAATGATTAAGCCCGAGTCCTCGGATGGTCTGGTATTCATCCAAAGAAGCCTACGTATCCCCGCCTCCACGAGAATCAAGGCAACGTAGTTCTTCGCGTCTATTCTAAGCTAGGATGCCTTAGACACCTAGACCTCTATCTTAGACTCGATCTAAAAGACCGGACTAATTATTAAAGCTTCTTGAACGATTATTTAAATTCCAGTGAATTGTAGATTTTAGGACACCCTATATGCCCTAACTAAATGCAAGTTAACCTTAAGCTAATGCAGGTGGTTCCTACAACCTACGTGTAACTAGGCTGTATGCCCTAAGGAAAACAATAGGATTGCTAACGTATCCAAGACCTAGTCATCAGTCGGCGATGTGAATCGCCAACTAACCGGACGGAGGCACTCCTAGCTAGGACAAACCCCTAACTCTAAAACAAACACAAACAAGCACACAACAAGTCAAAGACGAACTCCTAACTCTAAAACTCTCTATCTAGGACAAACTCCTAACTCTAGAGGAAGATTTGTGTTAAAAACAAGGTTTTAAAGTTGAAGGGTTAAAGCATTTTTTATTTACAAAGTTTGGCTGGACTTGGGATGAAGATCCTAAGCTGCACTACGTACCTCGTGGAAGAGGATCAAGCCAACGTAGTTCGAAACGAACTCTCAAACTACGCTTCTAAAATAAACACTCAACACTTCAGATTTTTTTTAAGGTTTTCTTATATTTTCAAATGTTTTTGATATTTTTAAAGTTTTCAAATGTTTTTGAGTTTTAAATTTCTAATGTTTTTTGGATTTTAAAGCTTTTCCAATGCTCTAAACCTTTAAAAGTTTTCAATCTTAAAGGGGACACGCAAGTAATACCATAAACTAAGGCAAAGCCTTAAAGCAAAAAGGGGAAACCCCAAACAAGCAACAAAGGTCTCAAAGAGACGATCCACAACAAGAAACTGGCGTCTCAAAGAGACAAACCACAACAAGAAAGATAGTGCCCCAAGAACAGAGAAAACAATCTAAGATCCTAAGCAGGGAAGGCTCTATATGACTGAGTTAGTCTCTAATGGAAAAACTCCTAACTAATAACACTAGGGAGGAAGTACAAATGAGTCAGAGACTCTAATAACACTACAAAGGATGAATGAGTCAAAGACTCTCTAATCAGGGCTGACTCCTATGCGAATGGACTATCGAATAAGGAGAAGCTCACAAGTAAAAAGGAATAAAAGACCCTGTGCATAGCTGGCAAAGGTGAAACACCCAGCCGGGCCGGACAGCTACCTAGCCCTCAGGGTGCAACAAATGTGCAACCCAATACCCGTAAGGGTAGGGGTATGCTGCCAAGCCGAGTAAGGTGCTCTCCCAAAACCAAACGGCGCACAAAGAGGAGGTTTAACAAGAGAATGAGATCGGGCGGGTCTAAAAGGAATAAGTGACCTTGTGCATATTTAGCAAAGGTGAAACACCCAGCCGGGCCGGACAGCTACCTAGCCGTAGGGTGCAACAAATGTGCAACCCAATACCCATAAGGGTAGGGGTATGCTGCCAAGCCGAGTAGGGTGTTCTTCCAAAACCAAACGACACACAAAGAGGAGGTTAAGCAAGAGAATGAGACTGGACAAGTCTCCTATATACAAAGGAGGGGTATGCTACTCGGACTGAGCAAGTCCCCTAAGGATGGGCTTGGGCTAGCGCCTTCATCGCCCTGGCGCGAGAGGGGATTCTAGTTATCTAAAGAAATTTAACAGAAAATCCATAAGACTGTGTTAGTCTATCAAAGAGAGAAGAAAAGGCTACCAGATAATCGCAAATTTCAAATCCATTCTTATAAAAATAAATCAAGTGCTGAGCAAAGAAGAAATTTCAATATAAAAAAAATACACAATCTATAGCAATCATAAAATAATAAACAACATTAATTAGTCCAGACCAGCCGCTGGATAGCCTAATAAAATAAAAGAAAAACAATATCAAACACTTCTATGCCCAACCACAAACACCACCCCAATATGGGGATGAAATCAGATGATGCTAAAGTAATCATCTGATATCATAATACACATGATAATATTTCTACAAACCGCCTTGAAATCAAACAGTACTCATGTCGATAACATCGAATAGAGTAGTCATCTGATTTCCTTCTTCAATTAAACAATTTATTTATATAAAAAATAATTAGCCCAGACCAGCCGCTGGGTAGCCTAATGAAATAATAATAATAAAAAATGATAAGCTTTCAAGATAGTCTCACCTGAACAGACCATTCATCTTCAGAACCTAACTCAAAAACTTAACATAAAAGAAGAAGCTTAAATTTTCAACAAATTATACAAATGCATGCAATGATATTTCTGATATTTATAAATTTTTGGTGCATAACAGGGGAAATCAACTTGTGCAAATTCAAGTGCAAAAACGGTGAGCTACAAAACACAAAGACAGGCTCCAAGTAACCTTATCATTGCCCAGAGAAGGTTTCTCTTTTTTTTTTTTTTTTTTTTTAAAAAAAGGGTTAAAAGAAATCCAAAAAAAGTGGGTAGGCCTACTAAACAAAAGAGGGGAGCGCTACTTGGATTGAGCGAGTCCCCTAAAGATGGGCTTGGGCTAGCACCTTCATCGCCCTAACCGCTGCGGATTGGATACCTAGGTCTGATTCTCTTGATAGTATACGACATATATGAAGGAGATGACATTAGTAACTCTACAGGATGACCCAACCCTTTGTAAAACACCCAAAAACCTATTTGATTCATAAGGCGAGTAAAAAAAAATGAGTGAATAGCAGGTAAAGGAGTTAGAATACGGATACATTGCTATCAATGCCAGGCTGAATTGAATAATAATAACTTTTTTCACGTTCAATCAATTACCTTCCCAATCACCATATAAGCACACACCTTAAAATACGACTAAACTGATAATCACATCCTTTATACTATATACAAGTACTCCCATGTTTCAGGGCCAGCACGGCTGCCCACAACATGATTTTATTTTTCCTAATGCAGGAACAAAGCCTTGTTAGAGTAATAAGCCATAATCGTATCTATTGCTTCTAAACAAGTAAGACTATGTGCCAATTCCAAGAATTTCGCAAGCCAAGTAACTGAAACCTATCCCAACATCAACTACTACATATTGTTCACCCAAAGAAATATATATAGCTCCTATCATTTACTGATATGAGAACCATAATAAACCAAATGAATACAGGTTTCATATACTTGGACAAAACTATGATTTAACAATAGAGTAACGGTTATAAAAATGACAGGCTGCTAGGGACACTTCTATGGCACAATAACTAAAGTAGGGCTACTATACAAATGGAAGGGCTGAAATTATCAAGAGAGCGAGGGTTGAACTATCAAATGAGGGCTGCTCTTATCAAGGGTGTGAGGGCTGTCAAAATCAATATGAATGGGCTGCCATTATCAAAGCGAGTGGGCTGCAATTATCAAAGGGGCTGCAAATATCAAGGTAGAAATGGCTGCCAATATTAAATGGGTGAGAGAGCTCTAAACAGAATCAAACACCAATATGCTCTTAATTTGAATTATAAGAAAACATAGCACACATATATACCTTTAGCTAAAAATTCAACAATCAATAGCTTGCGTGTATGTAACGGATGAACATTTCAAAATCTACAGAATCTACAGTGCACATGCAGACACTTTTAGATAAAACCTGGAGTAAATAACTCCAAAGCATAATTAAAAAGCATGGAGCTGATTGATCCAACCTAATGATCAGCCCATAGAAGTAAGGCCAAGCGAAATAAAGACAAACCTAATCCATAGGTTCTGAAGCTACCCAATCAAAAGACAAATTGATTTCCAAATCAATGATTAGTCCTAGCTGACCTGCTGATAGAACATGAGGAATTAACTCAGGGCTCCTATGGACTGGTTAGGCACAAGACTGGATGAGCACTGGACTGGTTGGGCGCTGGACTGGTTAGGCGCTGGACTGGTTAGGCACTGGTCTGGTTGGGGGCTTGACTGGTTAGGCACTGGTCTGGTTGTGGGCACTGGACTGGTTAGGGCACTGGGTAGGCATTTGTTAGGGCACTGGGTAGGCATTTGTTAGGGCACTGGCTGGTTGGTGAGGGCTTACTATGGTGAGGGCTGCAATGAACATTTTTAAAAAAAATCCACAACTAGTGGGACTGCTATAAGCATCATCGAGTCTCAACAAAATAGAGGCTGCTATGGGCACTATCATGTTCAGGAACCTAAAAAAAAAAGAACATAACAGGCAAACTCAGCTCATGTATCTATTTGGACATAATTAGATTCGGTTGATAAAATGATAGCAACACCACTTGGTCTTAACACTTCAACCCAGACATACTATTTTATAATATTCCAAAAAACTATCAAGCACAATTACTATTCAAAATAAAAAATTCTTGAAACTAACCATGCCTCTAACAAATATGGTGATTAAAGGGGTGCCAACAAGTTGAAAGCCATTACTCTATTTTTAATTTCATCTCCAGGCATTTCCATGGAAAATTCTGTTTTATGAGTGTATAGCAGAAACAAGGAAGAAGCCATCATGACATTAGATTGTTGTGAATCAACTCATGCTATCAATGATAGATGTAAACAAAAAAAAAATCACAAATCCCCAACCCTATGACCGTTTCCAAGTGACCCATTGAGCATAAAAATAAAAGAAAGTTACTACTGAAGCAGCTTGAAATGGAATCAAATCACATGCCTGTACACATGTCATGGGGTAAATAAACCAATTAATCTATACCCTTTGCCAGCACATACCATCTTCCAATCAGTTCGTAACAGGAACTGAGCTCAAGGTTTGATCCAAGACCAAATTGAAACCAAACCTCACAAACTAAACATTCTCCATTAGAACATCAGCAAGGAGTAATCACATGAAACACCGCAAAATTCAATATAATTCAAAAGGATCCTTACCTCTTCTCCTCAAGAAAATGGAGCTAGAATCTGCTTACAACCTCCAAAGATACCGATGTTTGCTTGAGATGGAGGATGTAGGTGACGATCAGAGATGAGACCAATAGATCAATCGTTGATCTCCTCTTTCCGAAGAACTTCAGAGAAATTCTAGATCTAAAAAATGGGAAATAGAGGTAGTGATTGATGGAGATGGATCCGGGTAATGGAAGAAGATGAAGATAACCTGCAAGGGTTTAAGAGGTAGAGATGAGAAGTGGCTCAGAGGAGATGATGGAGAGGTGACTACAAATTGAGGCTCGAATGATGGATGTAGTGGGGTTATCTAAGAAATGGGGTCGAAGGTGAAGAAAATGGGTTTAGGTGATGGGGTTTGATCGGTTTTAATGGGGTTACCAGATTCCGGTGGGTTATGGCCGGATTCCGGTGGTATGGATTTTAGTGGGTTGTGAAGAAGAAGAGGACGGTGGAAATGGGTTTCAGATGGAAATAGGTTTTGAGATGGACGGATTTAATGGTGCGTGGGTTTGCAGGAGGTGGAGGTGGTGGCTGCTAGGGAGATGCTGCCATGGAGGGAGAATGGGGTTTGAAATGGAGGTGGCCGGCCAGAATTAATGGGGTGTTGGCCGGAGCATGGTGGTGGTGGGAACGGTTTTTTTGGGTTTTAGAAAAAGGGTAAATGAAAGAAAGAAGAAGAAAATGAGGCAAGGGTTTGGATTAAATTGCAGAGGTGGGTTTTTGATGGGGGTTGGTGGCTGGAGGTGGGAAGATGGAGGAGGATGGTGGTGGTGGCTGGAGGTGGGTATGGAGGAGAAGATGGCTGTGAAGTGGAGGTGGGATCGGTGGCTGGATCCCTCTTCTCTCTCACTCTCTCTGTTTTTGGTAGAAAATGAGAAACCCCAAAATACGAGAGGAAGAATGAATGGTGGTTGAGAAGCTTTGGTGGTGGATTCCGGTCGAAGGTGGCACGGCCGGAGTTGCAGAAACGGCTGGCGAGATGGCGGTGTATTTGGGGAAAGAGAAGAAGATGGGGAAGGATTCGGCCGGAGATGGCGGTGGTGGCTGGATGTGGCTGGAGGTGGGTTTGGATGCTTAGGGAAATGGGTATGGAGGTGGTTTCCTCCTTCTTCTTCCTCCTCCCTCTCTCTTTTCCTCTCTGTGTTTTCCCTCTCTCACTGGTTTTTTTCTTTTTTTTTTTTGCTTCGAACGAGAAAACAGAAAATCCTCTCTCAACCCTAATTCATTAGGTGATTATATAGGGTGATAATAAATTCGACCCTTTTTCCCCCAGGACAACCCTCCTCTATACATATTTATGACTACTCCTTTCTCAACAGGGGGGGCCCAGGAAAGAAATGGTCCATAAAAGATGATATATTCTGCCCCCCCTTCCTCTCCTTTGGACAGCCTCCAATCAATGCATTTTATACATTTCCTAACCTACAGAGGGGGGTCTCGGGCAATGGCGGAGGGGGAAAATTTTATGGAAAATATCTCCCTCCTTTTGATCCTAGCCCTTCAAATCCACTTTTGTTTAAGGGCTAGGATCAAAGGAAGCCTAATTACCTAGGATTCCTTCTCTGGCTAATTCTAGTCCTTAACCCCCCCCCTTTAAGCTAGATTAAGCCCTAAACATTACTTGAAAAGAAAGAAAAGAATCTTTCTTAATTACAGAATTGCCCAACTTCTGGATAATGCACCCCTCAATTAAGCTGTACACTAATCCGCATACCCCTGCTTCTGCCTGGACAACCCATTACAGAAAATTTGAGCTGGTTTTCTAGATTCCTGCACACCCCCGCTTCTGGCTGAATCGCCACCCTTATTCCTACACTACCCTACTCCACAAATGTCGTCCGTTTGCTAGGCAAACCACGATGGATTTTGATGAAATTTTATGGGGATTCTAGTGGGACCCTAACCTAGCTTGGGAACAGATTTGGGACTCTACAACACTAGTTTGGTAGGGTTTTCATCCTACCGACGCTTATTAGGGTTCGGTCAAAATGGGGTGTCTACACCAGGCCAGGGCGCCAGGAGTCTCCTGTCCAGCCACTATTTCTCCTAGCTGAGTCTGAGCCCGGCCTTAGCTGCCTGGAGGTCTTAAGGCCGGCCCGGCGCTGTCTTTACCTTCTCTTTGCTTCTTCTAGCCACTTTCATGGCTTGAAGAACCAGGGGGCAACTGATAGGGTCCGGACTCAGCACTGAGGGAATCCGGACTCAGCAATCCGGACTCAGCACTGAGGGGTCCAAACTCAGCATCCAATTAGCTTCTGGCACGTGGCCCTCACAAGGACCGTTGGAAGGCCAACACCTGTCTCCACTAGGTGTGACACCTGGACCAATCAGGGACCTCCACCTGCCCTTCTTAGGTATGAAACCTGGTCCATACAGAGGCCACCACCTGGCTCACAACTACCACCTGTCCTAGACAGGTGGCTCAGAATCACTATAAATAGCCTTCACTTGTGCTAAGGTGAGGGTCCTGAAAATCTGAGAACCAAAACTCTAAGCTTTTTGCTCTGACATTGCTCTACACTCCTGCTCATACTGACTTGAGTGTCGAAGCGCCCGTCCGGAGTATCACTCCGGGTTGGTCCTCTGACCCTTTTCTTTCTTGTCTGTACTCTGTGTAGCGCAGGACTCAACCAGCCATTCAGCCGTGGCTCGTTAGCCCGGACCACCCAGCCCTACCATAACCTGTTACCGATTTTAGGCCTAACAGTAACTGATGCACTCAGTAACTGATGCACTCACCAAAGGTACTTTATCAGTCAGTATCATTCTCCATACAATAATTACCAACAAGAGTTTGGTCATTGACGGTGTTCCTCTGATTAGGTCCCTGAGGCTCTTTAAGTAAAATTAGGAACCTCTCTCATCTGAGTGCTGGTCATCCCCATGGGCACTTGCTCATTTGTTCCAGGGCTCATATTTCTGGGCCTCTTCATCTTCTCAACGGCTACGTTTGGTTGGGACATAATATTATCGGCAACATGGGCACTTGTTTCAAAGGGTAGCAGAGGCTGCAGCAACCCATTATTGGATAAGTCCTCCAAATTCGATATCCCTGATAATCTCGGAAACTCTCCGGTCTCCGTTATCGTCCTCGCGAACAACAAATTTCATGGCTGTGTTCCTGCAAGTCTTGGAAACATGTCCGAAACCTTAAATCAGATCATACTCATGAACAATGGCTTCAGATCATGCGTTCCTGATGAGATCGGCCTGTTAAAGAAACTCACTGTACTAGATTTGAGTTTTAATGAGTTGATGGGGCCATTGCCGGACTCATTCGGAGAAATGATGAGTTTGGAGCAACTCGATGTTGCTCATAACATGCTCTCAGGGGAGATCCCGAAGAGTATTTGTGAGCTACCGAGTTTACAGAACTTCACGTTTTCTTATAATTTCTTCACCCGAGAGCCACCTGTGTGCTTGAACTTACCTGATTTTTCAGACCGGAGGAATTGTTTGCCGGCTAGACCTGCTCAGAGGTCTGATAAGCAATGTAGGTCCTTCTTATCCCGTCCTGTTGACTGTAATTCCTTTAAATGTACTCCTTTTGTCCCTCCTCTTCCTCCTCCCCCTCCCCCTTCCCTTCCTCCTCCAGTTTTTTCGCCGCCGCCTCCTCCTCCACCACCTCCGCCACCACCACCACGTGTATACTCTCCTCCATCACCACAACCTCCTTCTCCACCACCGCCATCTCCACCACCGCCATCTCCACCACCGCCATCTCCACCACCGCCCTCACCTCCCCCGCCATCTCCTCCACCACCTTCTCCATCCCCACCGCCGCCTTCACCTCCACCACCATCTCCCCCACCACCTTCTCCAGCCCCGCCACCACCATCTCCACCACCACCACCACCATCTCCACCCCCACCGCCGCCACCCATCTACTGCGTTCGATCTCCACCACCCCCACCGCCAAATTCACCACCTCCACCGCTCCCCTCCACCCCCAAGTCCATACTACTATAATCCGCCACCGCCCCCTCATTCACCTCCTCCACCTTCACCACATTCACCTCCTCCACCGCCCCCTCATTCTCCTCCTCCACCTTCCCCACATTCCCCACCGCCACCCCCGCCTGCTTACTATTATAACCCACCTCCACCCCCACCTCTATCTTCTCCACCTCCACCCCCAAATTCGCCTCCCCCACCTCCTCCCTGCATAGAACCCCCACCACCTCCTCCTCCATGTGAAGAATATCCACCCCCACCACCAATTGTCTACAATTCTCCACCCCCACCGCCAATTGTCTACAATTCTCCACCTCCACCTTCACCTTCACCTCCTCCACCACCCATCTATGAGAGCCCACCACCTCCTCCGCCTGTTTATGAAGGCCCATTACCACCTGTAGTTGGGGTTTCATATGCCTCGCCCCCAGCTCCTCCCTTTTACTATTGATTCTTTTGAGAACATCTCTTTCTACCCTATAGTTGAAGCGGAAATATACCATTTATTTGCGCTGTTATGGGTTATGGCTGCACTTCTTTTGCATTTTCTCTGTCAATCCCTCTGTTTTTCTCTCCCTGGGCGATTATCTCTCTGGAAAAATGGGGCGAAATGGGAATTATCCGGTGCTGATGGAAGTGACAGAGAAGAGAATACAGGGAGAGAGAATGGGAAATTCTCCATATTTATTTGGATTATGAATGTTGGAGTTGTGAATAAAAATGGTTCAGAGAGAGAGAGAGAGAGAGAGAGTAGTTTCAGGGAAATGTAATGTATAGGCATGAGATTCATCAAGGATATGCAGGCATGCTGCTCTGGTAATTTCTCTTTTTCCTACTTTGTTCATTCTTCTTCGTTTATAATATGATGATTACTTATGTATTTTCAGAGATTAGTTTGGGAACCGATCATTTATTCTTTTTCTTCTTCTTTGATCTAGTATTGTTGTGCTTCTTTGCTGTATTCTCATGGGTGATTCTTATGTTCTTGAGCTATGCTTGAAGTTTTCTCGCTGTTTTTTTTTTCCTGGATGAGCTTTGAAAGAGGTAGGAAACATGTTTCTTCTTGTTAGAATTCATTGGCTTTATTTGTTTTTCCCTTTTTTTTTTGGTTTGGTTTTCTTCCATGATTGACGTCAAAGAACTGATTTCCAGCCATTGATAGTCGGGTTTATGACAAAGAGAGGTGGGAAACATGTCTTTCTTTCTCTTGTATTGAAAAACCTGTGATTTTGATCATGTTATCATGGTTTTGAATGTTTACTCTGATTTGATGTTTGAAATTGAAGATCTTCCTGTTTCCAGCTATCATTGACAGAGAAAGAAAAGCACAGCCCAAGACTCTCTAGTGTGCTTTTGGGTTTTAATTTGTGGCTTGGATCACATAAGATTCATGTTCACTCTTGTTCTTTACTGCCCCACTTGATTAGGATGATATATGTACATTTCTTGCCATTAAAATATAAGGGGAATGCTGTAGACTGAACCTTGATGTATAGACTATAGATCTTCTCTAGCTTGCATCCAATTAAGAGGATAGACCCATTGCAAAGATTCCACCTACCAAACAAAAACTCATTACACATCTCACAAGATAAGAAAATCAGGAAATGGCCATAAGTGCAATTTATTTCTGGAATTCATGATAAACAAATAATTTTTCCACCCCTTTTCAAGCATTTCCAACCCCTTGAGTTTCTCTTCTCCACAAAATGGGAAAAGGGCAATCAAAATGGATGAAATGTCTTGAAAAGGGGGAGGAAATGTCATTTCCCTTGACCAAAGAGGCTTCTCTCAATGGGACCTTGGCACATTCTGATGGATCCAAAGGATTTGAACGGTAATGGACAGGATTTGGGCACACCAGTTGGATCCAAACCATGTCCATTGTTTCTATATCCTAAGGTCCGAAATTATTTTGAATCGTCACCTTGTTGTGGCTGGAAAATCTCTGTCAATTTAAATTAGATTAAAAAGTGCCTAATAAATTCAGGAGGGTCATTATCATAACAATGTAAGAGTGTGGATGGATTTCTTTTTCCTAAGATAAGAATTGGGTAAAGCTAGGGCCTAGGCGTAGGCATTGACTGAAGAAAACAAAACTGTAAAAATAAAAATAATAATGAAACTCTCCTAAAATATGAATAAAAAGAGTTCTCTTATCAGAATTTTCTGGTCACCAGAATACATGTGGCATATTCCAAGGCCTCGTGACTGGAGGCACGGGTCCGACAATGCCCATGCTTTCTCCAACCTATCTTCTTTTCCCTTTGAGACACCCCATGCCCTACGTTCTACCTTTACAAGTAATATTTCTTCTTCTCTGATCCTTTATTTAACCACTTCCCATTGATTTATCTAGGAACTCAGGACACCTGAAATTTTATTGATGAATAACATAAGTACAAGAGGGGGACATACCCCCTTACCTCAAAACCAAAATAAAAGGAAAATCACTCACGACGGATATTAGGGATGTCCAGAGAGTTACATCTTAAGGTGCTCCTAGCCTTTGCCTTTCTAGGAAGGTCCTTTCCCTACTTAGTATGTATCATCCCAATAATATTCAATGGAACATGGGGTTCCTTCTTGTCAATATTCATATCGATCAAACTTTAAGTGTCTTCTTCAAGCCAAATGTTAGATAGATCAAATACTTTAAGGTACCTCAACCCATCTAAAATACGTCTAGGCTCTGCCTGCAAGTTAGTGCCATTGTAAAACAAATAAAATCTCACTTTTATGGTTAATTCCTCCTCCACCTGATATGAAAGGATTGCCTTTGAAGGCACCATCCTTGTTCAATTTGCTACACCAAGTCCATCAAAGACATCCAATTCAAGGGTATCTCCTAAAAGGCTTAAAATTTCACAGTGGCACCTGTGCAACACATCGTGTAATGTTCCCTCAATAGCCCCGAGTCAGCCTAACCCACGTGATGTAGCCTTGTACCTGAGTAGGACTATTGGACCCACAAAAAGAAGTACAATAGTGAAATAAGAAGACTAGGACTACAGTGTGGAATGCTTTACAAGTCGTAAGTTAAGACGGGTATTTACAAGAGGATAGGTCTCACCTATTTATAGGCTACTTCCTCTCGTATCAATGGTTTGGATCGTGCCACCAGTCAAGCATTCAACATTCTAGAACCAGCCTAAAACTTATAGATCCGCTAGAATTCTAAATGTCTCACCAAAGACAATACAAGAATACTCTAAAAATTCCCAATTTTCACATGCATATGCACTATAAAATTTTCATGAAGAAGGTGAAAGGATCTACCCGGCTCAAATTGACTAAGTCTAATCCTGACACCAATTGGGTTTGTCTACATGAATCAATTTCTTCTATTCTATCTTATCCAAGGTCATGTTCTCTGTTATATTCCTAGCCCTCGAGTCTTTCCTTACTGTTCCTACCGAAGTTGTTTTCGGTATGCCTCTACCTCTTTTTACTCCATCAACTTGGCACAAGTCACTTCTTCTCATTGGAGCATCCAAAAGCCTACGTTGGATATGCCCAAACCATCTTAAGCGGTGCTCTCTCATCTTCTCCTCAATTGGTTCCCCTCTCACCTTTTTACGGATGTCTCCATTTTTAGTTCAATCTAACCTTGTGTGGCCGCACATCCATCTAAACATTCGCATCTCCAATACACTCATCTAAGCATTCGATCTAAACTTGGAGCAATACTATTCAATTTTTATGTAGAGGGACCTTCACTTTAGGATGATGTCCCTCTAAATTAACCAAAATCATTCTAATCCAAACCGGGCCTAATTGGCTAATTGTCACCCTCAGACATTAACTCAAAATTTATAAGTCTAAGATTGAGAAATGATATCCACACTTCCTTGTTTAAATAATGGCCCTTCATTCTTTACTTTACACATTCTTACTTCGTTTTTTTTAAATATTACTAACAGAGGATGCTTTCAAGAGCCAATCAGAGAAGCGGTTTAGTCCGCCTAACCCCAGCTTACCCATAAATAAAAAGGGGCCAGAAAGCCATTATTGAAACAAGGAAGTGCAAATATCAATCCTATTTTATTTTTTTTCGGTGAATCCGTTTTGGTTTTACCACAACAGGCTACTACTTATCAGATTGTTAGGATAGTAAGAATTTTTAGCTAAATCTCATCCAAGAGGGGTCCTGTTAATCGGACGATCCAGATTGATTGAGTTTGCACCAATTAGCTAGTAGGGATGATGTGTGATAGAGGACTGTTTCTTCTGCACTTTTTTATTTTTTTGGGATTTGGTAGGAACGGATTTTGCTGGAAAAAAAAGATAGGGAATGATGTATGATATGTTAGTTAGATTTCGGCTTAAATAGAAAGGAGTAGTTGAAATGGTGTGGGACAAATCTGGGTCATTTTCAGGTAAAAAAACAGAAGAGAAGGTGGGCCCTAATGTGATTGAAAGTTGGTTATTTATTTATGGCTCTTTTTAGTTAGGTCACACCTCTCTGTCATTTTCTCCTTGCCCTCTTTAGATGATTTCCATTCCATGTATTGTATTAGTGATTAGTTAATGTTAGAATATGACCAATTCTACAAAAGTTTCTAAGATTTTAATATACATGTTGACTTAATTCCTTTGATTAGTGTACTATGTAGAGCCCAAACCACATGTTTTAACTTGGTCAAAAAAGAAAAAAATACAAGTGCATGATAGTATGATACACACCTCATTACCATCACACGAAATCCTCAGAATTTTCCTCTGATCATGATTTTGACACCCTCAGTTTCCGCTTTTTCGATTCGTTATTGGAGCAGATAGCAAGAACCATTTCATCGGACATGCGTCTTTTTTATTTTCCAATGAACTTACATTTTTCATTAATGGAAATTGTTTGATGTAGTGAGTAATAGGCTCTGGTTGTTCGCCGTTCAAGAATTCTTGTTTAGGCAGTTCATACCATCCATACATAGTGTTTTGATCTAAGATTTCAATTCTTCCATGTTTCAGCAGTAGCATATGTTTCAAATTTTACGCCTAGTCTCTGTTTCTTTCGACATAAATTGGGTATAAAACAAATTTTATGCGCATTTTTGCACTTAAAAATGAGCTTATAATTTGTTTTACCTGTTTTAAACCCATTAAATGTTTGGGGGGGAAAAAAATACAAGAGCCCATTCTATGCCAATTTAATGTAAAATTTGTTAAACCCACTTTTCCATTTAAAATGGAGGCAGAGGTAAATTTTATTTTACGCCCATATTAGGTTGAAAGAAACAGTCTCAAGAAAAGATGCTCTTTTATTTCTCCTTTTCTATCCAAACAACTTGAATTGAATGATAATTTTGGAGTCTTCACTATTGTCATTCATTGCATAAATAAAAATAAATAGATTAGACAGAAGAGTCTTTAAATTGCCTTAGCTGGCTAGTTAGAGGGGAGGGAACTGAGTATGGATGCAGGGAGGAGTGGGACACTGTGTGTCATAGACACAATTATTTTTGGGGAAATGATGTACTCTCCCCTTCTTCTTCTTTTTAACTTGGGACAGTCCCCTGCAGAATAAATGAGTAGTCAAAATTCAGAAACACACTAGACTACTAGAGGGGCTGTCCCAGTTAATTGGATGGGACCCAGATACTCCTAAAAATGTCTTTCCGTGTCACAAATTTTGGAAAAACCGAAATTTCGGCCCAAATAAATGACCGTTTCGGGTTTTGGTGGTTTTGATGTCGGTCTCCACTGAAATCCAAAATTTCGGATTTCGGTAGAAATTTAAAACCATGGGGGGAATAGATCACATTTTGAGTGGGTTTATATAGCAAAAGACAGAAAATCGCATTTCCGGTGCATAGAACTCAACAGAAATGTCCGCGATCCTTTGTTTAATTATAGGTCCCAAGATATGAACAAACAACCCAAGAAAAAAGTGTTTAATAGATGAAGGGAAATGATATCAGCACAACCATGTTTTGATATTTTTACTAATTCATCTTGTCTTTTATTATTTAAAAAGCTGTCAAAAGGTTATTACAGCTCCCAAAAAGCTCTCACAAGCCAATTAAAAAAGAAAAGACAAGCTGGGTCTGTCAATTATTAAAAGATGGTTGTGCTGAATTCATTTCCCTAATTTAAATGCAGTTATCAAAACAAGGGAGTGCGGATATCACTTCCACATGCAGAAATTCAAATCCCATCTTACTTCTCCCACTTCAAACTACTATTCAATACTCGGCTAAATGATTAACATCAAAATATCCATTTCTTGTTTTCATTTTATTCCTTACACAATAGAATTCAGTTTTGCAACAACACTGCAAACTGCATTACCAGTTATAGGGTTAAGAACTTGCAGAAATTCATTCATCTCTTGAAATAAAACATAATTATCAATGCGCCATTAAAAAAACATAATTATCAAAGCTCACCGGCTACTGGGAAGGTCCGATTCATGCGAGCCGCTTGCAATCTGTGAAATTTCAGTTGGCAAAAAATGGGGAAATTCCACAGTTTGGTATTTATTATATGCAAAATCCATAGACGTGTAAGATTAGGATGTAGATCTCCCTCAGAATTCCCTGCAGTCAAAGTCATGTATGGCTTAATCTACCATCTTTGGTTAAAACTAAAAACCAAAAGAAAGAGAAGATAATTCAGAAGTACTAGTAAAGGTAATGTCAAACAAGAAAGAAAACTACTTACCATTATTATGTGATCTCTTGGGCCAAGCCAAGAAATTCAATATTTGCAAATAGATTCAGGATCCAAGAATTGAATTGGTCCTTTTTTCCTGAAGTCACGGGGAATCAAGTTAGCTTGCCCAATTCTTTGGTGTCATTACTGGATCAATTCCTCCCCGATAGAGGAGGTTGGGCTAGCCAAATGATGGTTATCGGTTCAAGGATGCGAGGTGACCTTAATTTTTCAGGGGCAAGAAGGGATATAGAAAATGCCTCAAACCAACGTCCGTCCTAAGAGATCCAAAGCCACTTCAGCCATGAGGATCGGCAAGGAGCCTTTCTTACGATCTATCATACCTATTTCTTCCACCACCTCTCCAAATGATCCACATTCCCCATATCAGGCCAGCTTCAAACCTATCTTAACTCCACTCCGCCCCAAGTCCATCCACCAATGAGCCATGACTAGTGTTTTTTTACTACAAAAGCACTATTCAAAAGGCCCAAAACCTTGTTTTCCAAAAAAAAGGGCAGAGCATGTTAAAGTGTGGTTTTGGACAGAAATTAGACCTGTTCAAGTCACTTTGCAGTGTCTACCTCCGTGCAACTGCTGCATTAGAACATAAAAGTTAATAGTTATCATTAGATATTAGAACTGATTTGCACACTGCTGACAAAAAAAAAATCAAAAACCTAAAATTCCAGGAAATGTACCTCAGACAACCACCAGAATAGATACCATGCCAGCAAAACCAAGCTTTTCCACTTAATACTGCTAGTTCTGGCCTTCATTCAAACCAGTTTCTTGGATTCTGATTTATAAAATAACTTTCAGCATGAATGATAGTAAAAATTCAGCCGAAACACAATATCTTCACAATCAGTTAAAATGCCCATTATCATCACCGACAAACAAGAGACTATTTCTCCAGAGCCGCATCGGAAACCCTCCAAGTGCAAGTAATGAAGCTCAACAACACTTGTTCTTCAGAAAATGTAAAGAACTCACTTTTCTGTGATAATCACTCACGCATTTCAACTCCAGCCATACCCTGACAAAGTGAAAGATTCAATGACCAAGGCACACCATCCACAGTAACAGAAAACAATCTCTGGTTAAGAGAATGTTTAAAAAGGAAAAAGAAAGAGATGTGAATAGTAACTGATGCACTCACCAAAGGTACTTTATCAGTCAATATCATTCTCCATACAATAATTACCAACAAGAGTTTGGTCATTGACGGTGTTCCTCTGATTAGGTCCCTGAGGCTCTTTATGTAAATTAAGAACCTCTCTCATCTGAGTGCTGGTCAGCCCCATGGGCACTTGCTCATTTGTTCCAGGGCTCATATTTCTGGGCCTCTTCATCTTCGGAGCCCTATCAACGGCTACGTTTGGTTGGGACATAATATTATCGGCAACATGGGCACTTGTTTCAAAGGGTAGCAGAGGCTGCAGCAACCCATTATTGGATAAGTCCTCCAAACCCTTAAGGTCCTGTTGCAAGCGGTTAACATGTAAAATAGCATGTTCTAGAACAACAGGATCATCTGGAGGGTTTTGGAGAAGGCTAAGTAATGACTGTCGATAAGTTTGGGCTGCTAATGATGGTCTTGCAACTTGACGATTCCTACATAAGATGCCCACCTTAATTACATGCTTACAAAGATTGCCCATCCTTGACCACTGGCAATCACAAAGTGAAAATTCTGACCCGGGATTCCAGATAGTATATGCCAAGGTCCTGTCAGATTGAGAAACAACCTTTACAAAGCGGAGGTCTTCCTCATCCAATATCACATCAGATTCTGCTATGTGCAAGGCCAGGCGCCAGGAATTTGGTTGGGACTCTTCCCTCAGATTTCTAAAGAAACCACTTTCTTCAGCATATTGGTCAAACCAATACAAGGAGTGGAATTCAGCAGTCAAAGTGTGGACTAGCCAGTCAACCCTCACCCAAGAACTAGCATGAAGGTCACTGAATAGTTTGGTTTTCAGTCTCAAATGATAGGACTCAATCGCAGCATACAACTCTAGGTTTGCCATAGGGAGAGTCCTCACTCCACTGACCCATGCCTCTGCAAGACAAGAAAAGAACTAAACAACAAAATATGGGAAACAGCACATCCAAAGCATGGTTTGAAATTTCGGCCGGGACCGCCACCGAAAGTACATAAAGAAATACGAAATTTCGCCAAAATTGCCACCAAATCTTGTAAAATCTCGAAATTGTTTTTCCGAATTTTACATGATTTCGGACGAAATTTTCGGTTTCAGCTGTGCCCGAAACCGACACCGAAACCAACATTTAAATCCTTGATCTAAAGATCAAGAGGTCAACCATGATAGACTACCTAACCGTGGCAGCCAGCTGTTATTGAAGTAATCCACGAATGCCTGCTGATCAACAAAAATTTGCATAAACTCTTCTACAGTATCGATGACATTTGGGCTGTTCCTTGTGCAGTATATAATCTGGCCAAGGTGCTTAAACATTTCTCTTTGCACATCAAAATTGCAGCACTTCTTTAACAGGTTCCTTATCCAAGCTCTGCGCACATGCCAAAGGCATAATAGGACCCGACAATGGAAAGTTTCTCTGCACGTTGAGCTACATTTCAGCATAATATGTATTTTGAATCAATACTACCAAAAAAAGGGATGATGTTGGAGAAGAACCTGATAACAGATGCATCAAGAGATGGGTCGTCTATTAAAAAGGCATGCGGTCTCCATCTAGGGTCCTTTGTTCGGACTCTATCAACAAGGGCCCCCATCCATCTTTGGATATCTTGGCTATTTGAGCTAGATGAAATGACCCATGCAATAGGTATCGCATTTTGGCATGAGTCAAAAACTAATAAAGTACACAAAGGATACTGTCAACAGAAAATGCAGCACCAAATATCAGCTGACAGTGAATCATTATTAATGAAATAATATATGAGAGAAATAAATTCAAATACCCTGAACTTATTCAAGCCAAAAGTTGAATGAGAAGCTATGGAACTGTTTTGCCCATAATGGAACATCTGCTGCAACTGCCACTCCGTTTGTATTCCTAAAATAAATGATTCCGTAGATGAGGCATCTTGGAAGAAAATAACATGTTTTTGGTGGCGTTGCACCCACATCTTTATGCTATATGAATCATTTGAATGTAACTCATATGTTGAATGTCGAACAACCCTTTCGATGTTTCGGACATCATTTCGAGTGAGAAAATCATCACGGTTGCTGGGCCCACCATGCCTCTCCACTTCTTCAATGTGATGTTGAATAATGTTATCCAAAGAAATCCCAACATAAAGCATCGACGTGATTCTTTGTCTTAGTTCCTCTGAAATCCGAGGAGCATACATGGCTCGGGTTCCTACGGCATCTCTATCTAATATTCCATGACAGGGTGCCCCAGTTTTATCAACATGATTTCTCTGATTGTAGATAATGAGTGCAAGGAATGGCCGAGTGTACAAGCGCTTCACGGTGAAATGACAGAGACACCCTCTCATCATGTGCCGCCTTCCGGGCCTACTACCCTTGCCTGATGTTGGTTTAATGTTTGGACCATCGCCAACCCCAGATTCACTGTCCCTATAATCTTCAGGACCATAAGAACACCAATATCTACAGAATGGATGAACTAAATATTTAGACAAGTTCAAAATAGGAAATATGCACAATAATTAGTTACTTGAAGGCATACATACAGTGTATATTCAAGATAGCCGTCAACCCTTGGCTTACTAATGCTTCCTTCAGACCGTTTTCTTCTTGACTCAATGCGGAAACTTGCAGGGCACTCTGCATTAGTTGATTCACCTTTTACAAAATCATCCACTCTACAGAAGGGAATTAGAGCAATGTCATCACCGCCTTGGCGTCCTCCATCTACCTTTACCCAGTTTATATGAGCTGCAGAAATTTCAGTACAGGGAGGATCCTGTACTGGAAGATTCAGAATGTCCTCCATCCGCGGCATCTGCATGAAGGAACGATAAAATATTCAAAGACATGATAAATGAGCATCACAAAAAAAAAAAAAAAAAAAACCATGTTGCGGAGTTTCTAAGGGCATTCATGGTATTACTGTTTTAATCATAATAATCATTTTCAAGAAATCAAATAGATGACAGTAATCCAGAGGAAAGAGGGTCTGGAAAAACAAATGGGTAGAAATAAGAGCAAGCACAGGCATGATCTCAATTGCCATGTCATATCATGGTGAGTTCCATCAATGCAGCCGTGTTACCAGAAATTGGAAGTTAAATATAAGAAGCATATGAGATAACATCTACACAGAACACAGTCCCAAAAAGTATTACTGGTTTGTTTTTTTATTTTAAATAATTTTTCATGAGAAAAATATCGCTTGGCAAATGCATTCTAACAATTTATGCATGGTACATTATCGGTTCTATCTCAAGTTTCAGAAGCAGCCACGATTTCATACAATCCCAAACCAATACAAAGGATTTAGCAAATCGTTTTTTGTATTTTTTTTTTAAACGGTCAGAATTTCATTAAAGCCGAAAGAACCGAGATCGTCAAATACAAGCAAACAAAGAAGAAAAGCAAGAGAAATACATAGCTGCAACTAATAAAGATAAAGTGGGAAAAAGTCTGCATGCCAATAAAAAGTGGTGGCCTTGGTATTCGAAGAATTAAGGAAATGAACATTGCACTCCTAGGAAAATGGCTTTGGAGGTTTGGAAAGGAGGAAGCTCACCTTTGGGTGAAGGTTATAGAAGGGAAATATGAGGCCTTGCCGGTCATTGGCTATCAGAGGAAGCTCACCTTTGGGTGAAGGTTGTAGAAGGGAAAAAGAGTTGCGTGTCACAAGACTGCATAGGCAAGACTATGGGCACCAAATCCAGGAGGAAAATTCATGGTCAAAACCTTCTTCAAATCGCTATTCCCAAAGATCGAGCCAGCATTCTCGTGGAACGGAATGCGGTACGACCCGGTTCCAACCAAGGTTCAACCATTCACATCGGCGGAGGTCAGAAGAAGGATCAAGTTATGTGACAGATTAAAGAGAAGAAAGCTACAACTAGCGAACTGATGCACCATGTGTAAAGTGGAGGATGAGTCAGTAGGTCACCTTTTGATTCACTCAAGGAAAACAAGGAAGACTCAAAGATATGGTCTAAAGTATTTAAAATTTTAAATGGTTTGAAATCAGTGGGGTACAGCTAAAAAGGAACGAGCGAAGACTCAACGACAAGGGAAAATCATGAGTGATAACAATGAAGTTTAAAATAGTATTGGCCAATTGGGTACTTTCTAGGCCATTCAAAAAAATCAGTATTTTTAGAAATGAAGCAAGAGTACTCTACATAAACCATTTACGGAAGTGGTCAAAAAGTTTAGTTGTACGAGGCGCGAAGAAGAAAATTAAAGCACGATGGAGACCCCCCTCCTCAAACTTTATTAAACGTAGTGTTGATGGTCGCTCCATGGTTTTTCTCCTTTTTGAATGATGAAAATTTTATTGAAAGAACGACCGAGATGGTCCAAGCAAGAGAGAAAAGAGAGAAATAGGAAACAAGATAATAATAGAAAAAGAGAACATCCGGTCAAGTGAGAGAAAGTCGAAGATCTCCAAGCTCTCATGGTCCACCCTGAAACAGGGCTAAGCGATTCACCTCACTATTGGCCGATCTCTTAACATACCGAAAAATGACCCGATGCCCCTCCTTTCGGTCCTTGATTTCCTCCACAAAGTCTATAAACCTCCAAGGGAACATGATTTTCCTTTCCATCCACCTAGTTACATTTAGGAAGTCTCCTTCCACAATCAGTCTGCAAGTCACCTCTATGAACTAATATTAGACCTTGAAGAACCGCCCTAACCACCACATCATTTAAGTATCGAAGCAGAAAAAGCATGTCTCGTAGTGTCATTCTCATCTCTAAGGATGTCCCCTATGCCAAATGTGTCAGGCAGTGTTTAAAAATGCGGATGTGACATGGTCGAGTACTCGGTTGACGCAGTTATAATTCGGGAGAGTCTAAGGAGTTTTTATTGACTCTGTATGGTAAAACGCGGAATGTGGCGGCAAAACAAGGAACGCGACCAAGGTAAAAGGGAGTCGACTCGGGGGAGTCCACGATAACGCGGAGGAGTTTTAAAACTATAGCTCCAGGATTGCAAAAGCTTAATCCATCAAAGCTAAGCTTAACCCTCCTTAGATTCAGCGCACTCCAATGAGGAACTAATGGATCCCTCTTTCCTTATTTCTGCAAAACTCCTTCTAGCATCGCCTCGGGATCAGAGGGGAAGACAAACATAAAGCTCAACAAAATCCCGGTCGCAAGGGCGATAATCGGCGAAAACATGAAGGCTGATCCTTTAACTGATCTTTTGAAATGCAAGCATTTCTCTCCTTCCAAATTACCCAGGCCACGATGCATGAAACCAGGTGTCAAGAAGATCAAAGAGCCTAACAAGAAAGAATTAAGACACCCCAAATCTCTTGAGGATGAGACCCAAAATATCTTCATAGAATCTGCAATGAAGGAACATATGGTTGACCATCTCCCCATTCTCCACACATAGAACACAATGATCCACAATTAGCACCTGGCGGCTTCTCAAACGGTTAAAAGTTCGGATCTTATCCTGGCACGCCATCCATCCAAAGGCACGGACTCTTGGAGGTGTGGGTATGCTCCAGCCCGTATGCACAAACGGAGGAGGAGAACTGGGTTATGGTTGCTCCATGGTTTATTCTTTCTGGTTTTTCAATAAAATTTTCTTCAAAAAAAGGAAGCTTAGTTGCTGATTTGGAGAAGCGATTGGATTGGTAGAAGATAAACACAAGAAATTACAATGTTAGAGAGGACCAACCTTTCTTGTTACTAGTAACAATATCATCTTTTTCTTTTTTTTGTTCTTTTTTTGGTGTGTATTGCATTAAAAAGAAGTGTAGGTGGTGCTTACGATCTAATCACACAATTTCAAGCAGCCTGGAAATAGATGGTTAAAAGAGATAGTTTTTTTGCCCCATATTTACGTGCCAATGATCGAACATTAACTATTCCCAGATCATATGAAATCTTCGCTTAACAAAGGCCCATTTACAATGGACCCAGTGATATTCTACATTAACATGCCCAATATACAGCAACAACAAGATACGATGAAATAATTAATATCGAGGCATTCAATTGTGTCAGCTTTCAAAGGAAGGGTCCACTGTGAGTTGAGTATACTGACTTTTGGTTTTTTCTCACAGTTATTTTATCTTGGGTACACAATTATTCTCTTGGATGGCGGTGGTTACAATGGTAGTTGGCCAAGCCTCATTAAGACCATTCATCTCTACTTAAATTTTCCATTTGTTATCTATATGAACTAAGACACTTGACAGGCTCTGATGGGCTTTTTACTTTCAAAGGAATTTTATATGATTGATTTTAGGTGTCGGCAGGAAAGCTGAATGGTATGATCACCTCTGTAACTACATCAATATCTTTAACATGTAGTACTCTGTTGAAAAAAAATTCTATATTAAACTAAATATAATAAAAAGTTATTAACAATATATACACATGTATGTGCATACTTCCTTTGGAAGTAGGTTTTTTTAATGGCTTTGAAAAACAAATTCTTTAACCACAATTGTGGTCCCACAGTATTTTTAACAAATGCATCGCATGGGCAAGGTGCTAGTCTTTCTTTTATAACAGCTCACCGGGAAAAGGGAATTTCTGAATTATAAGGAACCAAACTTTCCCAGCAATCCAAAAAACACGATCAAATATACACTCAGAAGTCCTCGCCAAAAGCATTTTTTACTAGACACAGCACTCTCCTCGAAGTTCCCACAACGACCGGCTTTCCTTCTAAAATTGTTTGACTTTGTTATCTCACAGCTGTCCTCATAAATGAAGTAGAAAGTCCATGGACATCCAAATTAACTTTGAGATTACTCATTACTGCCGATGCCCATGGCAGTGAGCAAAAACAAAAAATACAGGTAGATCAACAAGATGGCACGACAGTCACGGATGGGTGCCAATCCCCATCTCCCCCCCCCCCCCCCCCCCGCCAATAGGGCTCCCGAATCAAAAGTTTCGAAGTCTAATTTCTAACGAAAGAAACGGCACCTAAAAATTCCTAGTATTTTGAGAGTTAAGACAGAAATGGTGGAAGTCGTCTGTTTCAGCATGCTAATTGCGAGCCTACTCTGATTGAACGACCATAACTCACCCAATTAAACTCGGAATTCAATGAAATTTATACTCAATCGAACGTTTTAAAGTCTAGTTTCTAAAGAAATAAACGGAACATAAAAATTCCAAGTATTTTGAGAGTAATGACAAAAATGGTGAAACTCATCTCTGGCAGCTGTCCTCATAAATGAAGTAGAAAGTCCATGGACATCCAAAGTAACTTTGAGATCACTAATTACTGCCAGTGCCCATGATAGTGAGCAAAAAAAAAAAAAAAACTGTTTGGGATTGTTCGTCAGAAGATCCATCATACTTAGTCGAAGGCAAATTACAGAGAAACTCACCTCTAATTCTGAATTCCCACTTCAGAGTCAGGAACCATGATATCTTGCCTAGTAATTCTCTTCTTGAACAAAATAGTGGGGAGAATCGAGTAGAATAAGAATATTTTATACTATAATGGCTTATTTCACATTATTAAACTACTAAGAGTCCAGACAAACCCCAGCTTACCAAGAAAATTAATGGAAGGTTTTGAGCAAAGGCTCGATTCCTAACCCATATATAAGAGGAATTACCAAAAGCTGGAATTTAAAAACATTCTGTACCACATCAACACTACTCAACTCAACTCAACTCTACTCAAACTAGTTTGGGGTCGGCTAATGGATCCTTCAGAAAATTCTCAAAATCAACAACAAAAAAATCAAACATTCTGTACCACATCAACAACAACAACAACAAAAAAAACCCAACAAAACAGATAAATCAAAATCAAACATAAGGGAATGTGACTACTCTCAAAAAGGCTAAATACTAGATTCCAACTATCAAAACAAACAAACAAAAAATGACCAAATTTCCAACTTAAAAAAAACCCACAAAAGGGAATGCAACCAATCTCAAATGTACCGAAGATTCAAGCCTTCCAATCCTAAAACGAACGGAATTAGAAAAAAAAAAAACAATATCACATTTTCCATGAACACAAAGTAGAATATCAAACTGAACCAATTAAAGATATTCTAAAATTTCTCACAATAATACAAATAGACGTCAAATATAAACTCTCTCAAACAACAACCACTTGCATTGAAGAGAAGAAAAAAAAACTACCTTTGGATCATTGCTCTTCATGGTTCCTTTAATTGAAGAAACCCCAAGTTCTTTTGGCATCCAAACAAGCTAAATCAAAACCCACCTATAGCAAATAATAACAAAACAATATAAATCAAATACAAAGAAAATGAAAGGCCAAACATGTAACACAAAGACACCAAAGAACAAACCCTACCCAACTGAAGGTAGAAAACCTACAACCCAAAACAAAAAAAAGGGCGCTGATATTCCCCCCGCCCCCTCTTGTAGGCTATTTTCCCCCCTTGACGGCTGGCTAACGTTAAACGTTAGGATTTAACGTATATGTCACTTTCCCACCATTTGACCGGTCTCTCTCTCCACACACACAACAGGATTAATTGGTGGGCCCAACAGAAACCGTTGGTGGAATGGTGGGCCCATCTTTGAACAACGTAGGCCCCGCCCATACCACACCATAGGATAATCCAAACCGTCCATTTGATGGGCCATAAACGTAAATAGGTTGCGTCCCAAAATATCATTTCCATAGGCTGATCCTAGCCCTCCGATCTAACTAGAAACTACATCTTATGCAACCTCTATAGATTGTAGGGTTGTGATCATCCTATGGAAATTATTTTTTGGGACACAACTATTTACATTATGGCCCATCAAATGAATTGTTTGGATGATTCTATGGAGTTGGTCGTAATGTAACATTAAGGCCCGTCCACAACATAGGACGATCCAAGCCGTCCATGGTTTGGATAATCCTATGGAGTTGGTCGTACAATAACATTAAGGCCCAATCGTAGGCCCCACCGATATTTTTTCAAATTGAAGTGTATCGTCCACAACATAGGATGATCGAATGGTGTGGTTCGAAAAGTAACATTAAGGCCCAATTTAGGCCCCACCCATATTTTTGAAAATGAAGTGTACCGTCCAGACAATAGGATGATCTGAGCCGTCCATTCGATGGGCCATAACGTAAATGGGTTGTGCCCCAAGAAGGGTTGGCCCATCAAATGAATGGTTTGGATCATCTTGTGGTCGTACAGTAACATTAAGGCCCATCCACAACATAGGATGATCCAAGCCGTCCATGGTTTGGATAATCCTATGGAGTTGGTCGTACAATAACATTAAGGCCCAATCGTAGGCCCCACCAATATTTTTCAAATTGAAGCGTACCATCCACAACATAGGATGATCCAAGCCGTCCATGGTTTGGATCATCCTATGATGTGGTTCGTACCAATTTAGGCCCCACCCATATTTTTTAAAATGAAGTGTACCGTCTAGACCATAGGATGATCCGGGCCGTCCATTTGATGGGCCACAATGTAAATAGGTTGTGCCCCAAAAATCAGTTCCGTAGGATGATCACAACCCTACAATCTATAGAGGTTGCATAAGATGCAGTTTCTATTTAGATCGGAGGGCTAGGATCAGCCTATGAAAATAATATTTTGGGACGCAACCTATTTACTTTTATGGCTCATCAAATGGACGGATTATCCTATGGTGTGGTATGGGCGGGGCCTACGTTGTTCAAAGATGGGCCCACCATTCCATCAACGGTTTCTGTTGGGCCCACCAACTGTTCCTGTTGTGTGTGTGTGTGGAGAGAGAGAGAGAGAGAGAGAGAGAGAGAGAGAGAGAGAGAGAGAGAGAGAGAGAGACCGGACAAATGGTGGGAAACGTTAGCCAGCCGTGTGGGGGGGGGGGGGGGGGGGGGGGGGCATATCAGCGCCCAAAAAAAATCTATCAAATCGACAGGAAAAAAGGAAAGATGTAACAAAATAGAAAAGAAAGAACTTATTTACCTCGAAATTCTCCTTCCAATGCCCACTGGTTTTGGGGGTTTTCATAGCAGTGCTCTTTCTCAAAAGCGATCTTCAGAAAATTGATGGAAATAAGGTCCTCCTAATGACGAAAATACTCTCGATAGAACCTATCAATACAGGTAGGGGTGGCAATGGTTCGGTTTTGGTTTGACCCCCAAACCAAATCGAACCGAAATTTGACCAAACAGAAACCGAACCGAAACGGTTCCGCCAATTTTGCCACCCTTACTCATAATAATTGGAAAGATGTAACAACTTTTAAAGCATCACTGAAGAGATTGTGGGAGATAGAATATAGTAACAACAGAATTAGTACAAGCATGAAATGTTTGATATAATAGCTTTAAGACTTCGTGCAATATTTCTTTGTAGGGCATAAATGGCTTTGAACTTGTTAATGAATAGAAGAATCTAAAGTGCAATAATTTCATGACAAATAAATAAAGACACTAGGCACCCTTTAAATGAATACAAACACAAGGTTTAAAATTTCGGTTTCGGTACCGGTTTCGGACCGTGAAATTTTGAAATTTCAATCGAAGTTTCAGTTGAAATCTGGTACTTGACCAGAAACTAATATTTTATTCAATATTAAATTTCAGCCGAAATTACCGAAATTTCGGTAGTTTAGGTCGAAATTTCAGTGAAATATTAAATTAATATTAAAAAAACATATTTTTTGGGTCAAATTTTGAAAAAACCGAAATTTCGGCCGAAATAAATGACCGTTTCGGGTTTACTCGATTTCGGTGTCGGTGTCGGTCTCCACTGAAATCCGAAATTTCGGATTTCGGTGGAAATTTAAAACCATGAATACCAAAAGGAAAATGATATGGAGACCTAGAGTACCACCTAAAACGGGACCTGCAATGAGAATATGCCACGTGTTAAAGAAAAATTTACATTTTGGAGATTTCCCTTAACTTAAGGGATTGCTCACGTCATTAGTGATGTGTGGCATGAAACAATTTGTTTGGTCCCCTTTTAGGTCCTACTCTCGGTTTCCCTAGCTTTACTCAATACCAAAATATTAAGGAACAGAAACCAAAAATAAAAAATACAACATGATATTATGTGCAATAGTTCCACAAAGACAGATAAAAACACATTATTCCATAAATTGAGTTTGAAGAGGGAATAACAGTGTAAAACAACAGAAAGAGGAAATCCCTAATAAAAATGGAAATTCTCAACTCAACTCAACTCAACTCAACTCAACAAAGCCTTTGTCCCAAACTAGTTGAGGTTGGCTAAATGAATGAATCTATGAAGCACAGGTACTTAAAATCACCCGTCGTACCCGTGTCGGGTGCGTATCCGGTACCGGTACGCTCGGGTACGTCCCGGGTACGCACCCTAGAGATTGTTTTTAAAAAAAAACATTGTTTTGTGAATCCGGTGCGTGGTGCACGCACCCGACCCGACACGTTTAACTTTTTTATTTAAAAAAAAAACTTAAGTTAGGGGGGTGTGGGGGGTAAAAGTCTGGGGTTAAACATACATACAATGTAATGGGGTGGGTTGTGTGGAGTAAAAGGTGGGGGGTGTTTAAAAATACCCTTAAAACTTGCACGAATTAGGTTTTATTCAAACCCTAACTCATATCTCTCTCCCTCTTCCTCTCCCTCTCCCGACGGAATCTCCCGCGGGCTCTCCTCCGGCTCCCTCCTCCGAAGAAATCTCGCTCCGGCTCTCCCTCCTCCGACGGAACCTCCGGCTCTCTCTCCGGCTATCCCTTCCACTCTCTTAAAGGTATCTCTCTCTCTCTCTCGCTCACCTCCCTCTCTCACCTCCCTCTCTACTGCTCTCTCTCTCTGTATACAACTCTCTCTCTCTCTCTCTCTCTCTTTCTCTCCCATTTTTTTTTTCTTTTTCCTCAGATTATGGCAACTGATTGTGTTCCCCAAACCTTTTTCCTCAGATTAATAGGTTTAGGGCTGACAATCAGTTGTCATAATCTCCAAACTTAGGCCCTTTTCGTTTGAGATTTTGGCAACTGATTATCAGCCTCAAACCTATTTAGGGCTGACAATCAGTTGTCATAATCTCCAAATAGGTTTTGGGCTTTTGGCATTTTGGGAGCACAATCGGTTGTCAAATTCTGAAACGAACAGGGCCTTAAATCTGAAACTGTTGTATATGGAATTTGCTAGTATTTTGGGATTTGCTAGTATATGGGATTTGCTAATTGCTAGTATATGAAATTTTCGTATTTGCTTGTATATGGGATTTGTATATGGGATTTGCTAGAGAATAGGCTTTACTGCTGCCCCTATTTTTTGTTTTTCAGTCCACTACTAATTATTGGACTGAAAATGACATTGGGCTAGCCCTTACCTCCTCACAATCATCTCAGCCCATAATATTTTTGTTGTCCTTATTGAACCTCTTCATAGTCATATGCTGGGCAGCAATTTGTTCATCTCCCTCAACCTTCAAATCCCCAGCCCCCTTCCCTCTTTGACATGCAAACTACATCCTAGACAACTAAATAGTACATTTTACTCTCCTCCTTGTCATTCCTTCAGAACTTTCGTAACTTCTGTCCACCAGGTAAGATTCGCAAGAATCCCTTACATACGGAAATCTAGAAGCTCATTTTTGTGATTAGTTTAGTTATCAAACATTGAGTTTGCCTCTTAAGTTCTAAATTCGTGACATATTGCTGAATCATCAGTCAAAGAATATCAGGTATTTTCTCAAATTTTGTATTAAGTCTGTTGTTTTGGTTAGTGTAAGGTTGTTAAATCTCCAAACTCTATTCAGGCATGATTAGGGTCTGAATCAACTCATGACTTGGTTAAGTAGTTCGTAGAACCAATATACTTTCATCGTTTTGCTTGCAGTTTCATTTGCAGATCTGCGAACGTGCTGAAAGACAGTAGCGGAAGATCCAATATGGCTTGCGATTCGATGATCTTCCCCCTTGATTCGCTTATGTTTCATTTTTCTTTGTATTTTCTATGTTGTATCTTTCTCTTTTTGCTCTCTTCCCCGTGTCTCTTTGTATTTGACCGTCTCAGTCGTGTTTTATTAATATAATTGGCTGCTATTTAAAAAAAGAAAACAAAAGAAGAAGAAATAACTAAATATCCAAATTAACTTGTTTGTGCTTTGTCAGTCAACTCTTTCTTTGTGCTTTGTTCGGTCTTCTGATCCTTTTTTTTTGTTTCTCTTCCTCTTTGTAATAAGGCCCATTTTATTCCAAAAGAAATGTAAACAATAAAAAGGCTAGTAAAGTATAAAACACAACTTGGTATGGTTTGAATTAATTGAAACATAGGAACGGCACTTAAATGCAATACAATTACAAATTTAAGTGCAAAGTTTTCATATATCATTAATTTATTAATTTAAGTTTATTTTGTTCATTTAAACCATGCCGTGAATGTTGCAAATTACAAGATTCGCAACTAATTAACTAAGGAAGTGTTTGGATGCAAATTCTTTTCGAAATAGATTTCCAAGGAAATTGAATTTACGTGGTTTGGATATGTTGATTTTCATAGAAATATATGCGAAATGATAAGAGTCTTCAAGGAAGTAGGTATACATGGTCTAGCTGTGAGGTTGAGTTGATTCTCTATCGTTTGGATCATTTCCTTTTTTTCTGCCGATTGGGAGGAGTGTCCTTGAGGAAGAAATTGTCAAATACTTCCAATCATCTTTAAGGTCTGCGAGAGATTAGATCATGGATTTGTGGTGACAGGCCCTTCCTCCTTGAGAGCTTCCAGGCGAGTCTAGACGTTGCCTTATTTAAAGATGAAGTTTGTGAGAGACAAAGCTCCGGGTCTCGATGGTTTATTGTTCCGCTTCTTCTACGAGTTTTAGGAGATCATTGCTAGTGATATCATGCAGGTTATGGAAGAACTCTTATACTGTTAGGAAACTTATGAGGCTTTCAATGCCTCTTTGATTTCATTAAACCCTAAAACAAAAATGCCTTAGATATTAAGGATTTTTGCCGATGAGTCTCATAGGGGGTAATTTTTTTTATGGGTAAGCTAGGGTTTGGCAGGGACCCCTACTGGTTTATTAGATAAAGAGAAAAATGATACATTTACGGGCACAACACACCATCCCGAACACATGAGAGAGGGAGATCCAAAACTCGGGCTAGACAGACACTAAACCTAAGAGTTCGAACTGCTCAATACTTGTGAGTTACATAATCGGGTAGCTTGATCAGAGTATGTTGGGCTATTTGGGAGCGTCTTAGGCAATTTTTCTTTGGAACTTCCTGGCATGGTTCATTTGATTCATCTTGTTCTGGACTCTCTTCTTCATTGTCCTCTTGCTCAACTGGGACCAGATTGACTAGATGACGCTCATCCGCCCATGATACTTCTTTCGAGCTTCTTTGCAACCTTCGGTGGTATCCTTTGTTGAGATATTGAAGGAGTTATCAGATTTTTCTTCCTCACTCTCCTCCATGTACTCTGTTTCTGAGTTTGTTGAGTTGTCATTTAGGCCAACATTACCCTCATTTAGTAGCATCTGCACCCTTGATTGGAACCCGGTGGTGGAAAAGCTCCAAACTAAGTTGGGAATCTTGGCAATGTAGATACCTATTGCTATTGGCAAGATCACGCTCTTTAAGGGCAACCTTCCTATCGGTGTGCCATATTCCCCCTCTGATAGAGAATTGCATTAGAAAATCCAAAATTTTCTTTGAATGATGCGCCCCCTTATCTGAGAGTTCATCTGATCCATTGCCAACAAGTGTTCCAACAAATGTGGGATGGGGGTTCTTGGAATTAAAAGCATTGAGGCCAAAAGTCAGCTGTTTTGGCTAAATGGTGGTGGAGTCTATTTCACCCCAAAATTGACTTGTGGGCTCAGGTAATCTTCTCTAAGTACGAGATGGATGAAAAGAGTTGTGGCTTGGTCAATGGAGGCATGGGGGCTCACATATGGTACTGTTGGACAAATGAATTCCTCTTGTTTTTCGAGAACATCTCCTGCTCTATAGACAATGGAAACATCGCCGTTTTTTGGATGAACAAATGATTTGGATTATCCACTCCAACCAGGTAATTCCCAGACTTGTTCGCCAAGGCTGTCTGAAAAGTCTACCTTGATCAAGTGAAGAGGTGAAGAGAAGAGAAGAGGAAAATCATATGGGAGCAAGTAGAGTAATTCTCAGTGATTACAATGTGATTTCTAATTATATTTGTGCTAGTACAATGTATTTTTCCATTATACCCTTAATGAACAGTACTAACATAGAAGTAGTATTTTTTTACTTCTCTAACACTCCCCCTCTAGCTCACGTGTGCTCTGATACAAATGTAGCTTGTCCATAACCACTAGTGTGCCCTTTTTTGAAGATATCTCTGCAACTTGATCTTTGCTTCCGATAAATAATGGACATATTTCTCCACTTTCCACCTTTTCTCGTATAAGGTGAGTCTATCTTGACGTGTTTCGTCCTAGCATTAAACATTGGATCTTGACTCCTGAGATAACTTTATCGCACTCTGATTTTCACGATAAAGAGCAGTGGAGGAGTTAGGGTACATGTGGATCTCCTATAGACGATGTCTCACTCATGTTATCTCTATCTGCAGTGGTGGATGCCATCACTCTATAGTCAGCTTTTGCACTGGATCTTGCAACTGTACATTACTTCTTGCTGTGTTCCATGACACTAAAAAACGATTTATCATTATGCAGAAGCCGGCAATAGATCTCCTAGTGGCAGTATCTTTTCCCCAATCTTCATATGAAAATCCCTCTATCACTAAGCAACCATTTATCATTATGCAGAATCCAGTAATAGACCTCCTAGTGTTTGTATCTCTTTCCCAATCTGCATATGAAAATCCTTATATTTGACTCCTCCGTTTTCACGTTTGACATAGTGCAATCCGTAGTCCAGTACAAGGTTTTAAATTTTGGTTTCGGACATAGCCGAAACTGAAATTTCGGCCGAAATTTTGGATTGTTTTTAAAAAAAATTACAATTTCCCGAAATTTGGACTGGCTGAAATTTCGGTTTCAGTCTTGACTGAAATTTCGGTTTCAGTCTTGACTGAAATCCGAATTTCAGTATTTCGGCTGAAATTTAAAACCTTGGTCCAGTATCCCACATTCCCACAAATGTATCTCATGATGTTTCTTCCCACCTAAAGTTGTTCTTCTCTTGGATCATGCATGAATTGATAGATCTGACTTACTACGCATATGATGTCAGGTCTAGTAAATGTTAAGTACTACAGTGCCTGTACCATGATTATGTATGCAACTGGATCTCACTTAATTCCTTCCATGCTGTTGCCCTTGTTATGCACTGCATTTGCAAGTGTACTGCAGTCAATGTAAATTCTCGGGCCTTTATCAGAACTGGGGCATACCAAACTTTCCTCCACAGAAATGATTCTTTATTATGTGGTAGTAGCAATCCGAAAAAGCTGACTTCAATATGAAATTCCCTGTAGGACTGTGCCCATACATTTTTATCCTTGCATAACTGTGACACAAAGCGCTCCTCAAGAATAACACCCCCCCAGCATTTGTAAAATGTTTACCTCTATCTCTTACTAACTTAAAAAGATATTTTCCAACGCAAGGGCAGTCCCAAATACTAAAGAGAAAATTATTCTACTTTGCCACCAAAATTATTTTCCAGCTTCTCCAACCTTTCCCTTTCCAGAAAGGGGTTATTATGAGAGGAGTTGGGTCAGTTTCACACCTTCAACTTGTTAATGGCATACTCATCTTCATTAAGGTAAAAATAGAGCAGGTAAGAAAACTCAAGATTATACTGAGATGGGTTGAAGTTATATTTGGATTGAAACTCAAGATGTGGAAAAGTTTACGTCTATTTTTATCCGTGGATAAGAGTCTCCCCTACTATAGTGAACAAGAAAGGAGAGAGAGAGGATCTCCTTGTCGTAGACCCCTTGAGCTAGGGAAGAATATCCTTGGGAGCTGTTAATGATAATTGGGATTAGGGTTTTATATATGCATGCTCTCATCCATCCACACTACTTTCCTCCAAAGCCCATCCTATTAAGGATATTATCAGCGAAATCCCAATCAACGTGATCATAAGCCTTTCCCATATCAATTTTGTAGTCTATTTCATATATTTTTCTCTTTCTTCCATATTTCTTAACATTCATTGGCTACGAGTACCCCATCAAGAATCTGTCTACTCTCGACAGAGCTCCCTAGAAAGGAAATGTAATCTTTCAAATCACCTTCCTTATCCTTGTTTCCCGAGTCTAGGCTAAAATCTTGTATACACTTCCCACTAGACTCATTGGTCTATAATCCTTTACCTCCTTAAATCCCTCGTTTGGGATGAATGTGATAAACGCTGCCTTGATGCTCGAGTTTAGGATACTTCTTTCAAAGAATTCTTCCATCACATCCATAATGTCACCTTTTAGAAACTCCCATCTCTTGAAAAAATGCAAATGTGAAGCCATTTGGATCAGGAGCCTTATTTTTCTATTGAAAACACAGCTTCTCTCGCCTCCTCCCTCCCAAACATTACTTCCAACACCTCACTTGATTCCCTTGACAACAATTGTCTTAAGCTTAACCCTTCGTACTTAGGTCTTCATTTTTCCTCCCTACTAAATAGGTTTTTATAGTATTTTATAATTTCCTCCTCAATCCTTCCTCCTCCACTAGTTCTTCCATAGTCAACATGCTTTCTAAATGCTTTCTTCTCTTTCTTACTGAAGCCATTCATGAAAAGATGTGTTTCTATTCGCTTGTTTCAGGCATAACACCTTTGTTCTTTGCCTCTATGTTTATCTCTTCCATAACAATAATTTTTATACTCTCAAAACATAATTTCTCTTTGCCTTTCCCCTCACCTTCAATCTTTGCCTGTATTCTTATCCCTTCCCATAGCAATAATTTTTCATTCACCTGACACATACTTTCTCTTGGGTTCTCTTGCGAGTCGATCAATGATTGACCAAAGGAGTTCTTAGACAGTGGTATGAATAACACATTTTACCTACTAGTTTAAATATTTCATCATTTGATAGGCCAGTTTTTGTATACTGGTAATTGCAAAATTGTTTGTCTTGACAATATCTGATGATTGGATCAGTGGATCTCCTTGTAATTCCATCCAACAGCTTGACAGAGACTTCGGAGCAGTGATTTATCCTAGACTTTCCATTTGAAACCTAATAAAAAATGAGTGGATATTCCTTTTGATGTAACTTTTCTCTTTCTTTGTATTTTTGTGGACCATCTCGGTTCCATTCTTTCAATATATTGCCATTTCAAAATAAAATAAAATGAGTAGATATCTGCTAGGTCTGGTGTTTGAGAGATAAAAATCTACTTGGATGTTTTGGAGCAATGTGAGACTTGAGCATGGAAGCATGAACTTTTATCTCAACTCGAAAATCGTTTTTAGTTCCTCTTGAGTTTTAGGTTGATAAACCGATCAGGTCGTCGTGAATAACCCGTCAAGATTTTCCAAGTTATTAATTGGATTTTTAAGAATATTAAGAACATCAGTTTGTTGTTAGTGATTTTCAATTTATTAATCGGATTTTTAAGAATATTAAGAAACATCAGTTTGTTGTTAGTGATTTCCATTTTTGTTAGTCCTTTCACTTTCTTCATGAAATTTTTCTAAAGGATTAATTTAGCCGACCCCAACTAGTTTGGGACAAAGGCTTTGTTGAGTTGAGTTGAGTTGAGAATTTCCATTTTTGTTAGGGATTTCCTCTTTCTGTTGTTTTACACTGTTATTCCCTCTTCAAACTCAATTTATGGAATAATGTGTTTTTATCCGTCTTTGTGGAACTATTGCACATAATATCATGTTGTATTTATTATTTTTGGTTTCTGTTGCTTAACATTTTGGTATTTAGTGTTTGTATTCATTTAAAGGGTGCCTAGTGTCTTTATTTATTTGTCATGAAATTATTGCACTCTAGATTCTTCTATTCATTAACAAGTTCAAAGCCATTTATGCCCCTTTTTACAAAGAAATATTGCACGAAGTCTTAAAGCTATTATATCAAACATTTCATGCTTGTACTAATTCTGTTGTTACTCTATTCTGTCTCCCACAATCTCTTCAGTGATGCTTTAAAAGTTGTTCCATCTACTCCATTCTATTGTTACTAATTCTTTGAAAGGATCAGAATCTTGTTGATTACTTGGTTGTTTTCTCACTCATATTTCCCATATTTGGTTGGTGATGTTATATTCAGTGATTTATGATTTCTGTTGTCCAGGTGCTGGTATATTGCTCTGTTTTTTAACCTTTTAAGAGCATAAAGGACGCTACTTCTTAGTCTCTCCTCTTAAATTCACAATGGGGGATGCAGAAAATGCCGTAGCTCCTTCTAAAAAGAGGGTTGCAGGGAGAGAACTATCTCGGGACAACCCGGGTCTTGATGATGAAAATGATGCCCCTGAACAAGAGACTGGGACTTTTCAGAAAGCCAGCGATGAAGTGTTGGCATCCAGAAGGATTGTTAAGGTGCGCCGGCATCAACCCTCTCCGATTGCCTCCTCCAATCCTTTTGCCGGGATCCGCTTAGTACCTCAGACTAATTCTGGTGAAGCAAAGACTACTAGTGCCACTGACCAGCATCAATATCTTGGTGATAGAGGAGTTTCCGAGGAGGTAGATAGTGTTGTCGTGCAGGAAGACACTCATGATGAAGAAACTGAAAAAGGGGCTGGTACAATTGAACCAAACGGCACTGATGAGAGCAATAAAAAGTCGAAAGATGAACGCGACAAGGAGGCCAAAGAATCTGTTGAAGAGGAAAGCAAACCCGAGAAAAGTGATGGAAAAGAAACTGGAGGAGGGGAAACTGAGAATGAAGTTAAAGAAGCTAATGGCCAAGAAAATAGTGCAGCGGTAGCTGCGCCCGTGAGTTCATTTCAACAGCTGTCTAGCACCCAGAATGCCTTTACGGGACTTGCTGGAACTGGGTTTTCGAGTTCATCGTTTTCATTTGGGTCAATTCCAAAAAATGGCTCTCCATTTGGTGGGGGTTCCGGGCCTCTTTTCGGTCTAAAGAATGAAAAGATACCTCTCCCTTCCTTTGGCACTTCGACATCGAATGTCACTAAAATTGAGGGGAGTGGTCAGCCATCGATGCAGGAGGTGAACGTTGAAACAGGGGAAGAGAATGAAAAGGCAGTTTTTACCTCTGACGCAGTATTGTTTGAGTATCTAGATGGGGGGTGGAAAGAACGAGGGAAAGGGGAGCTGAAAGTGAATGTCTCTACCACAGGTGCAGAAAGAGCCAGGCTTGTGATGAGGGCTAGGGGTAACTATAGGTTGATCTTGAATGCTAGTCTTTACCCAGACATGAAGCTCACCGATATGGAAAAAAGAGGCATCACTTTTGCATGTATGAATAGTGCTGGTGAAGTTAAGGATGGGCTGGTTACTTTTGCTTTAAAATTCAAGGATGCCTCTGTTGTAGACGAGTTTCGAGGAGCTGTAACCACGCACAAAGGTAAAAAAACCGCTGTTTTGAACACGCCCGAGAATTCTCCAAAGGCTTCTGATGATTAAAATTGCAGATTTTGATACATAAGATTCGGCCTCCTGGGAAGTTTCAGCCTGGGTAATTGCTGCCTTTAGTTCCTGTTTCGATTCTCATTTATGGACCTATGGTCTTAAAGTCTGTTATGGTCTCTTAACATAGTAGAGGTGTAGCTTATAGAATCATATGAAACTGGTTGGGTTTTTTTCTGCAATCTAGTCACTTCTGCATCAGGTCTAAAACAAGGGTCTTTAGCATTTTTCCTTGTGTAATCTAATGGCATATCATTTTCAGTTTTGCTCTCATGGTTTTATTGGGTTGGAACACTTTGACATTATACTCTCTGAACTGTTTATCCTTTCTTGTTTGAAATGACTGCATGAAATATTTAGATTGATTTTATTCTTCAAATGTCATTTATCTGTCTAATTGTGACGGGATTAATACCATTCTAATAATGCTTTGAGGAATTCCCTTTATGGCGCATAAGAACAATAGGCTGTTTGATGTGAGGAAAGATTTTTCAAAGATTTTTTTGCTAATTCACTTCCATGGAAAATATTTACCAAAAAGGAGAATGATAGACTGAAGGGTGCCCAAACAATAAATGCACTTGTTGCCAAGGACCAATGGGGGCGCCCTTGATTCTATCATTCCTCTTTTTTGATAATTTTTCTTTATGCCCTAGATCCAAACGGCCTTTGTTTTATCCTTGGATAGATTTGCTATCCTTTGGTCGTCTCAACCTTTTACGTAGATGAAATGATTGATGGACGCTGTGTTTAGCTTCGATCCTTGCAATCCAAAAAAAGAAGAAAACCTTACTTTTGGATTGCCTGGTTCGGGAATAGGAATTGGCTTCATATTCTGATTCCGATTTAAATCTCCTGTAAATGGAATGAAAAATAAAATTAAATTTTAATTCAAAATTTTCATTTGGGCAGTCTTTGGAACCAAACACCGGAATTGGGTGGAATCGGAATAAAATGCCAATTCTACCAGATTTAGCAATATTGAACACCTCTAGTGATTTGTTTTGCTGTGCATATTTGATAATTCAATACATACCACATTTCACATATAGCTACGTAACATATATATATATATATATATATATATATATATATATATATATATATATATATATATATATATATATATATATATATATGAGGAAACTGTTGGTTAAGCTTAACAAACTTATGGTGAGCTAGCTTGCTCAATCACATGGGTCCCACATTTTGGGGAGTGATCCAAACCATTCATTTGCAAGGCCTTATCATAGATAGGGGGTGTACCAAAAATCAGCTCCATAGGATCATCCTAACCCCTCCATTTGTGGAGGATAAAAATGGGGTAGATTTGTGTCTGTCCATTTTTGTCCTCCACAAATGGAGGGGTTAGGATGATCCTATGGAGCTGATTTTTGGTACACCCCCCATCTATGTAAGGGACTTTCAAATGAATGGTTTGGATCATCCTAACAAAGTGGGCCCCCATGTGATTGGGCAAGCTAGCTCACCATAAGTTTGGAGTTTCCTCTCTATATATATATATATATATATACCATTAATACACTTACGATTTTAGCTGCGCTATGTGTTTTTGGTTTCGGTAGGGCTGAAAACAAACAAAAATTGGTTTCTTCGTGTTAGTAATGATGAAGATTTTAAAATACAATGAAGACGCAAAGAAAATTTGGTTGTTTCCTTTTCATCACCATAATCTTTAAGAAAAATAGTATGAGAATCCAACTCATGGCCGACTTGGAAACCTAAGAATCACATTATGACATGTGGACCAAAGATCATACACTTATGTATGTGTTTTTGGTTTCAGTAGTGCTGAAAACAAAATAATTTGGTTGTTTCATGTTAGTAATGATGAAAATTTAAAAATACAATGAAGATCAAAAGAAAATATGGTTATTTCCTTTTCATCACCATTATCCTTAAGAAAAATAGTATGACAATCAAACGAATGACCGACTGGAAACCTAAGATTTTCATTATGACATGTGAACCAATGAAATTGGAGAATCACTCATTTTACTGCTAAAATTACGAAAAATACTCTTTCGAATTTCAAAACAAATGAAACACGTTTCCTAACCCGAGATAGCATTCCTTCAACCCTTACCTGAGCCTTGGGTCGAAGATGGTCAACCCACCTCTAAATCTCTCAACCCTAACCTGACCCGTTTAACCTGTTTTTTCCAAATCAGGTTGGGTTGAGGAGTGCATGTAATTTTGATTCTAATAATCAGTTTTTGGACTCAAAATCCAAAACAAACAAGGCCTGAGGAATCGAAACATAGTAAGTTAGTAACCATTGTAACAGGTGGGCTAGCCTAACATCTGATTATTTATATATATTAAGAGTCCCTCCCCCCCCCCCCCCCCCCCCCCCCCCAACGCGATTGCCATTTCCCAGGAATAAATTCCGTTCTTAGTAGTCAAAATAAAAGAAAAAGAAAAGCAGAGGCATCGTGCAAATGATTATATCTCCGCTTGTTTTTTTCCAATCAAAGTTGATTTGAAGGCTAAACCGCACCCTACTTTATTATAAAGAGGGATCATTCACTTTTTTCATGTTATCTTGTCTTTTGTAGCCTTCACAAGGAAGGTAAGAATTTTGTTTAAGACTATGTCTGGCATCCTTTAAAAAAAAAGGGATTTGCTAGGGTCCATCGCAAAAGGCACGTCAGACCAGCCACTGTGAATGGAGACAACAGCTTTTGTCTCCATTCACAGGGTCGCTGGGCTGGGTCGCTGGTCTGGGTCGCTGGTCTGGTGTTCAACAGACCAGCCTCAAAATGCCTTTTGCGATGGACGCTAGCATTTCCCTAAAAAATTCTATGGAATATTTGTGGGGCTATATGTGAGAGAGAGTCGGAAAAGCTCCTAAAAAATCAGGAAAACAAAATACCAATTTCAGAAAAGGTAAAAAATTTTCACTATTTTTAGGGGTTTGCTAATGCTCTCTTCACTCCTACCAACTCAAGTCTCTCCCTCCTCCGCCACTCTCACACACTCGGGCCCATATAATAATCTTTCATGGTTTCCAAACATTTGCCTAAAATTTGAGAATAATTCACTGAGGCAAATGTTTGAAAATTTGAAAAGTGTTTGGAAAGCGTTTAAGGAAAAAAAAAGAATGAAAGTATTTTTCTTTTTTCATTTACAATAAATATAGGGCAATGTTATCAGCACAACCAACCATGTTTTGATATTTGCAGTAACACATCTTATATATATTTTATTATTTAAAGAGCTATCAAAGGTCATTATCGTTCCCAAAAAGCACTGACAAGCCAACTAAAAAAGAAAAGAAAAGCTTCATTTGTCCAAATATCAAAACGTGGTTGGGCTGATAACATTTCCCTAAATATATTTACAAGATTTTATATGATGAGTGGGCGTGCACTGCACTTGAAGCAGTGCCGCCCTTGATATTTGATCTAACAGCAGCCTCTTCGAAGGAAAAATATGCACATGCCGACAACCTTTTGTCACAAGGACATGTATACATAATCGGAATCTTAATAAAAAATAAGGCAATCAGACCAGCGGTGATATATTCACCCCATTTTCTTATCGGGGCTACCCCTCCAATGTGTTTATGACTGCTCTTTCACCCTATAAGGGGGTGGCCTGGGAAAGAAAAGGGGACGAATATATCATTTCCCTTTTTTTTTAAATGCAACCCTATTTACTAGTGAGGAGTGAATCAGTTGGGCGCAACCTCATTGCAGTATGGTGCAGCAAGCCCACTACAAAATAGTGGGTCCTACTTTTGAATGATCTGAGCCGTCCATTTGATAGGGTTTGCTTTATTCTATAGCCCAAAATCACGCCAATCATGCAGTCCTAAGTTTGTGGTTGAGTGTGGACCCTCACCCGATGTAGTTTTTTTTATGCTCCATCTCTAATGAGAGAAATTAGATATTATTGGATGTAATCATGAGTGATTCCCGTGATTTATTTGTGATATCAAATTGAAAGCAAGACCTGCTAAATGGACGGCTCAGATCATTCAAAGGTGGGACCCATATGCCAAAGTGGGGCCTTTATTTTTGTGCGTATTGAAGTATGGGTAATGACTTTTTCGCCCCCACTGTAGGATAATCCGCCCCTCTATTAACGTGATTTGACGTCAAAAAAGCGTTAAAGTCCGCCCACAATTTAAGTATACCTCTACAATCTACATTACCACATTTGATTCTTTTTTATCCCTTAAAAGGAATTGCTAGCGTCCATCGCAAAAGTCATTTTGCAGCTGGCCTGTCGCATGTTGTTGTCTCCATTCACCAGGTAGATGGTCTGACATGCGACAGACCAGCCGCGAATTGACTTTTGCGATGTACCCTAACAAACCCCTCTTTTTTAAAATACAAGGGCTTTTTCGTAACTATGAATCCGAAATTATCTTTCCGGTGAAGTAGAAGAATGGTTCGTCCTTCTACATTACGCTCTTTTTCCCAAACGAAAAAGCATTCGGCGGGAAAAAGAAGGAAAAAAAAATCCTAATCTCTCTCTCTCTCTCTCTAGAAAAAGCTCTAATAAAGCAATCTCTCAAACAGACAGACTCTCTTTCTCTCCGACATTAACGCTCGAATTAATGCTTTTAGAAGAAGCTTCTTCCCGTATAGATCTGGAGCTAAAACAGTTTCAAATAACTTTAAATCTATTTTTAACTTCTTTTCAGGCTTGAATCCTCGAATGAGGAAAAGGAAATCGAGGATCCGAAGTGTTCTTGCTTTCGATTTCAGGTATAGATCGCAATTCTCTTCCATGATGTTTATTTTCCCCTCTTGATTTTATGCCTTTGATTACTGTTTTCCTTTTTTTTTCTTTCTTTTATACCAATCTATCTCAACATCATTTCTATAATGCTCTTTTAGATCGTTTAATTGCATTTCCTGAAAATGATTGACATTACTATGATAAGATTAGGGAATTCTACTAATGTCGGTTGATTTTTATTACCAATAATCAGTGATTATATAAGCACTTACAGATAAACATGACAATCCTAATCTAAACCATTTCCTAACTACCTCTCATCTTCCATCTAATATTTGATGATCCAACGGTCAGATCTCATCAGATCTAATACATAGCAAAACAGTTCCTACTAAGGCTCTCAATTTTCACCTTCCGGTGTATAGATGGCATGATCTTATGTGAATTTGCATGATTTTCTTTGAATTTCATTATAAAAAAAAAGTCTTGAAGATATGTGGATTGGTGAAAAATTAAAAATACTTTAAATACATGATTTATTTCGTTTCGAAATATATGATTTGTTTCTCAAAAATATCGGATCTATTTTTTAAAATTTTGATTTTATGAATTTGTAGGATTTTTTATCTTCTTTTTTCTGCTATTCTTTCCAAAGATTGAACGAAAGAATTGCATTTTTTTAGATTTTTTAGTCATTTTCATTCTTAAGAGAAGCAGCTTGTTACTTACGTGAGTAAAAAGACCAGTACTGCCCCGCCTTTTTGGAAATCACCTACCTAAGCCTGTGGTCACAACTATAAAAGAGAGGGGTATTATCGTCTTTCGAATACATCTGTGCCATGCATTGCCCTTTAGACTTATACGATCCTACATTTTCTCCAAACACGCTTCCTTTTTTCTTCTCTTTTCCCTATCTGGAAGATATTTGAATTCTGTTATTTTCGTAGATTCTCGATCATATACAAGAAGGTATAAACAACTTTTTTTTTTTCTTTTTCCTTTTAAATGTCGATTAGATTGAAGAGGGTGTTGTAGTATTTTTAGTTTTCATCAACAAAACTTATAGTTCGACAGGGTTGCAAATTTGCAGTTTTTTGGGAGGGAGCGTTTTGGAACAGCATTTGTATTTTGTAGATTTTCTTAACCCGGAATTTACCTTAGGCGGCACCTACAATTTTATTAGTAGGAAATAAAATTTACAAGAAGATGACACAAAACCTTGCCTCTAACCCATCCAGTTTCTACAATAGTTTAATAATAAAATCCCTTCCCAACATAGTTTTTTTATAGGTAAACTGGGTTTTGGTGGGGACCCTTACTCGTTTATTAGATAAAGAAATAGATGATACATTTACGGGCACAATATATGCCATCCCTAACTTGGAAAACATGAGAGAGAGAGATCCAAAACTCAGGGTAGACTAACATTAAACCTAAAAGCTAGAACCAATGTTTAAAAACCCGTTAAATCGACTCGGAACTCGTACGAGTCGACTCCCTTTTACCTTGGCCGCATCCCGCATTGCACCGCATCCGCATTGCACCGCATCCGCATTTTGCCCTATAGAGTCAGTAAAAACTCTTTTGACTCTCCCGAGTTATGATAACGCCCGTGCTGAGTCGACAAGGATACTCCCTTTTACCTTTGCCGCGTTCCGCATTCCACCGCATCCGCATTCCGCATTTTACCCTAGAGAGTCAGTAAAAACTCTTTTGACTCTCCCGAGTTATGATTGCGTCCACGCTGAGTCGAGAAGGATACTCCCTTTTACCTTGGCAGCATTCCGCATTGCATCTTATCCGTATCCCGCGTTTTGCCCTACTGGGTTAATAAGAACTCCTTTGACTCTCCTGTTATGACCGCATCAACCATGTCAACCGCGCTCTTGGCCACGTCCGCGCCGAGTCGACAAGGATTTTTCTTGGCCGTGTTCCGCGTCACATTCACATTTTTAAACACTAATTAGAACTGGTCAATACTCATGAGTTACATAATCGCCTAGTGTGATGGGAGTATGTTGGGTTCTTTGAGAGCGTCTTAGACAACTTTTCTTTGGAACCTTCTGCTATGATTCATTTGATTCCTCTAGTTCTAGGCTCTCTTCTCCATTGTCCTCTTGTTCAACTGGGTTCAAATTGACTAGATGATGCTCATCCACCCATGATACTTTCTTTTTTCGAGCTTTTTGCCTAGGCTCTTTGTTTCTCTTTGACTCATCTTCAATAGCTGATTTTGAATGACTCTTCGGCTCTGGGGGTTGAAACTTCGGGGGCAGCCTTTTCACAAGCATCCTCTTTGACTTTTCCCTCTGGAACTTCAATGGAGTCTTTTCCATCTGCATCTACTTATGCATAATCTCTGACTGATAATTAGCTTCATTCCCCGTTTCTTGGTCATCTGGAACCACAAGGAAAATAAATCTGTTCCTCGAGGACCTTTGTTTGGTGTTTGGGACTTCATGTTTCTAGGTTTCCTTTGCTCTACTTTCCTCTTTGTGGGATATGATCAATGTCTGCTTTGGGAGATGGCTCTACTTTCCTCTTCTATTAGGGGCTGTTTGGATACACGGATTTTAGAATCCGGGATTTCTTCAAAATTGTAGTTAAGAGACAACAGAAGAAGCGGACCAGCCGTCGTTTTTGACTCATTTTTTACTTCTCACCCTTCTTTCCGACAGCAAGAGAGTAGCAGATCCTCCCATATTTCCAGGTATTAGAAATCTCAGGATGCAGGAGAGATTTTTAAAACCCGAATTTCTCACTTAAAATCCAAGAAACGCTGTCAGGACGCTTGATCATGAACCCTCCTTTACACTGTTTTCAAACTAAAAACCTGGATTGTAAAATCCGTGTATCCAAACGCCCCCATCATTGAAGTGAGAACAAGCAAAAAATTATCTTACTTTTACTATCTCTATTTAGGGGAGTGATAAATCAACCCCATATATCTTAAATCGACTCCCATGTGTCTTTCTCTCTCCTCTGGGTTAGAGAGATAAAGAGGAGAGAGAAAGACACAGGGGTAGATTTAAGATATTTGGAAGTCGATTTATCACTTTCCTTCTGGTTAACATATTTGGCAGATGCATGTTTTCTTCAAGCAATAGTGAACTCATCAATCCCTATAGCAATTAAATACCTTATAAATGTAAATTTCTTTATAGATATTAAGTACCTTGCATTTTAAGCTATGGCTCTATGTTTATATATCCATACGAGGAGTGCTAGATGCAAGGGCACCCTTGCATAAAGAGCAGGAAAAGGGCCCTTGATTGGATCACACCACATCAATTTCGGTAACTTTTTAAAATCGGTTGAGAAAGTAAATTCAGTTGCACTAAATGACGTGGATCCAATCAAGGCCCCTCTTCCGGCTCTTTATGAAAGGGCGCCCTTTTATCTATCATTCATCGTATCATTAAAGCATGTATATTATCTTTGCGTGAATAACATGCATGCATAGTGTGTGCCTATTTCTTGTGCCATTTATTCTTAAAATGCCTCCCAATTTGATTGCAAATTCACTCATACACACTAGGGGTGCAACTCGGGTCGGGTTAAAAAAGATTGTGTCGGGTAGGGTTGAGTTTGGGTCGGGTTCGGTTCAGTTTACCCAACTTGGGTTGAGTTCAGGTTGAGGGTTTGGGCCACTTGACCCGAGTTCAACCTGACATTTGTTATGAAATTTTTTCTGTAAGCCTAAAAATTCGGGTTGGGTCAGGTTGAACTCGGCTCGGGTCGGGTTGGGAAAAAGGGTTCCTCGGGTCGGGTTGAACATTGTCGGGTTAGAAATCGGGTTGGGTCGGGTCGCCCTCAACCCGACCCAACCCGGCCTTAGTTGCACCCCTTACACACTATTTCCAAAATGTCCTTGTCCATTAATTTGTAACTAACCGTTAATTTGTAGGATTCGGTATCTTTTGATTACGAAATGTGTCTCTTAGCTTCTGCTGTACATTTGTGCCACCCACAAGGGAGAGAATTTCAGAAAGTCACCAAGAGCCTTTATCATGTGGGTGGGTCCATTATACCGACCAATTAGGGACCAAACTCCTAAATAATTATGATTCTTCATACTTTCTAGTAATTGATGTACTATGATTCTCTGCTCGAGTAAGGTATGACTCTTTTAGATCCACCAAAACAATATATCGTTTCAATGAATTAATGATCAAGACCACTCATCCTGTGGCCACATGTATACTCATCCTGTGGCCGCATCCATGTTCGATTCAATCATTGTATTTTAAATTCTTAATCAAAGTCTCCCTTTCTCTTCATGGGTCCCACGTGCCTGCTATCTGTATAAAGGGACTCTATATACAAAATTGGTTTGGAGATCTCTTCTCCTTTACATGTTATCCTAGAAAATAGGTTGCCATAAGCAAACTAAACGTGAGGTTCAGGTGATTCTAGAGATTACTCCACTGAAAAAAAGGGAACTAGAGAAAGGGAAGTGATATCTTAATTATTGCAAAAACCCAGCTTGTCTTTTCTCTTTCAATTGGCTTGGAGGGCTTCTTGTGAACTGTAATAGCCTCTGACAGCTCTTTAAACACTAAAATACGAGATGAGCTAGTGAAAATTTCAAAACAATATGGTTGTGCTGTTATCATTTCCCTATTAAGGAAAATGGAAAAGAGAAGAGAAGAGAGACAAAAAAAGAAAAAAGGTGTGATCCTAAACCACCCAACAAAACAGAAAAAGAATAGAAGCTCTCTCTCAAACCATACAGACAACGAAAAGAAAATCTCTCCCAAACAGAAAACCAAAAGGAAATAAAGCCGTCTCTCTCTCTCTCTCTCTCTCTCTCTCTCTCTCTCTCTCAAGCAAATCGGTTGGTAAGGCGGTTTCGTAGCTGCTTTTAGTGCATAACCATCTTAGCTAAAATTGCATATAGCGTGCCGTAGCAACCAAAACCACTAGACAGCATTTATTTCCCAATAAACTTGTATAGTTGTATTCACTATAAACGTAATCTTGCTAGAGAACAAGCAATGAGTAGAGTAGAATTTGGGTTTTCTTCCTTCTCTCCATCTGGTTCTTGACAGAAACTGATTATTGGTTGAATTACAGGAGAAAGAAGAAGGAATTATCATCGTGAACCAAGGGAAATGAGGTCTCCTTGCTGTAATAATAACGAGCGGTGCGGAGAAGAATACGAAATGAAGAGCAAAAGATACATGGAGTTAATGGAGAAGTCTTTCTGTACCCAGTTCTTCATGGGACCCAATCCTTGGATGGCAAGATATGTTTATGGCTTGATTTTTCTCTTAACCAACCTGTTGGCGTGGATGGTACGGGACTATGGCCAGAGCACGTTGTCCGAGCTAGAGAGTAAGCATCTTCTTTCTCTTCTTCGTTTCTGATTCACGTATATTGCATATATATAGTTTGAAATTGAAGAAGGGTTTCTTGTCATACACTGAACTTCGGTGTATTCGAATATTAAACAATGGGTCTCATAAGTTGGTTGGTTTGCCTGCCACCAGAACCGAATCACCGATCATAATTTAAAAATATAAAGGGATTTAAGAACTACAAGAAAAGGGCAATTGCTATGGGGTGCACATTATTCATGCAAAAACTACATGCTTTTATTAATAAATTCTTAGAAATAGAGAAGGAGCTGAAATTTTAAGGTATTTAATTAATAATCATGAATAACTTTACATCTATAAGGTATTTAACTGTTAAAGAGAAATTTCATGTATAAGATTTTCAATAGCGATAAACAAATTTACATTTATAAGGTATTTAACAGTGGGTTTTAAATTAATAACCTTAGTTTATAAGATATTTAATAAGCCGACAGAAATTTCCATGTATAGAATATTTTAATAGCCATAAACAAATTTACAGTTAGAGATTATAAGATATTTAATACTAAAAGGAAACTTTACATTTACAAGGTTTTAGATAAGCTTACAAAGTAATGTAAAGTTTACATGCAAAGTATTATGTATATGAAATGATACATTCTCCCTCTTTTCTTCCCCGGGCCACCCCTTGTAGTGTAAAAGGAGTAGTCATAAATATATTAGATTGGGTGTCCCGGAGAAGAAAATGGGGCGAATATATCACTTCCTATTATTATGTATAAGCATTATATAAATTTCATCTAAAATGTGGTACTTATGAATTTTTAGAGATTCATTGTCACACATGTCACTAGGTGTCGATATCATTAAACTGTTACAGATGATTGCCCTACTTCTACGATGATTTTTAAGCATATATTTGTGCTTAATTATTCTAGCACTTCTTGAAGTTTAATTTAAAAAATTCATCATTCACCCATATTTCTATATAATTGTATGATTTTACAAGATTTTCTTCAAAAAATTTAATTGAAACAAACATATTTTCATTTTTTTTATGGCTGAAATGTATACCAAATTCAAATTTTGAAACCTTGATTGGTACTAAATATTTTTAAATATACATGACAAATTTGGACTCTTAAGGGTGCTATTTCGGTAAGTAATGGTTCACAAACTTTGATAAGTTGCAAATATTTTTGGACTATTTAGGGTGCTATTTCGGTAAATATTTTTTTACCCATAAAAAAATGTTACAAATTTGCAAAGTAATAGGTCGAAGAATTTAGGAGATATTGTTGTAAGGTACAAAATTTTTAACATATAAGCACTACTTTGAGGTGGATTTTGGAACCATGTAATTGAATTTTGGGAGCATTTTGTGTGGGGTCTATTATATCAGGGTGTGTAGATTGCGATAGCCTTTGCCCTGACATAATACACTATCTTCTTGCTAGCACTCCTTTATATGTTATAGTACAAAAGATCTCCAACAGCTAAAGCTTTTGGAGTGATTGGTTTTTTCATATTATAGGCTATGCATGATTTCTCTCTACTCTAATGTATCTATGTAATGGGGACATCTTGTCCCCATAACCATCATTGGTTTATTGGAATAAAATTCTTTGGTACCTTCTAAAAAAATAATTTTCAGACGGTTCTTTCATGGATGCTATCTACCACCACACCAATCCCACTATTGCTTGATACGGACCGTCCGACATCTTGCCCCCATGAACCAAAGATCCCTCAGTGGATGATCCCAGCCATCCGATCAATGTATTTATGGCTGTTGCATGTGGACTGTTGACATGTTCCTTTCAACTGCCCATTAACAGGTACATTGGACGGTTAGGATTGTCCGATGCCCGGATCATTCACTATAAAATGTTGCCCATCCGCATCATTGTCTCACTTGTTAAGGAAACATGAAAATTACTTACGAAAAACACAGGACAAAAAAAAAAAAAACTAAGAAATACTAAGAAAAAAGTGGGAAGCTGGTGAACTTTTTCTTCTTCTTATTCATCTTTTTTTAATGTTTGTGGTTTGTGCTGCTTGTTTTGTGGGGCAGGATTAAAAGGATGCAAAGGAACGAGGTATTGTCTGGGTACAGAAGGTGTGCTGCGCGTGAGCCTGGGTTGCTTTGTATCCTTTCAAAACTACTCAAACGGCCAGCTTACGAATGAATTTAATGTTGACGAAAGTAAGTTTGAGAAAAAGTGGGATGTCTCTCAAAACCAAGGTTTAAAATTTCGGTTTCGGTACCGGTTTCGGAGTTTGACGAAATTTCGGTCGAAATCTGGTACAAAACCCCGAAAGTAATATTTTATTCAATATTAAATTTCGGCGAAATTTCAGGAATTTCGGCCTAAATTTTGGTGAAATATTAAAAAAATAAATTTTTTGGGTCAAATTTCGGGAAAACCGAAATTCCGGAATTTCGGTCGAAATAAATGACCATTTGGGTTTTTATGGGCTTCGGTGTCGGTCTCCACCGAAAACCATGCTCAAAACATGAGGGTGCAAAATAACAGTTCCCCTTTATACCAAGAAGAAAAATAAAAAGTTCATTCTCCCCCCCTAATCGCTGTGGGTATTTCATTTGGCCTTATTTTGAGGGTACAAACGGTTTCACAGGTAGAATTCTCTACAATTTAAGAAGGGAAATGATATCAGCACAACCATATTTTCATATTTGCACTAACCCATCTTGTCTATTATTATATAAAGAGGTATCAAAGGTCATTACAGTTCCCAACAGACTTTCACAAATCAATTAAAAAAGAAAAGATGAGCTAGGTTGTGCAATTATTAAAATATGGTTGTGCGGATGTCATTTCCCTTTAAGAATTCCCGACATTACAGTAACGGAGGATTTCCATGCTTGTTAGCAGCAGTATTTGAAAACTCCTTGACACGACAAGGAACTCGCCCGAGTAGAATTTTTCTCAATATGTAACTATTCTTATTCAATAACTGAGCTTTAATTCTGAGTTAGATATTCTATTTCACGATGTTTCTTTCAACGGTTGGTACCACAAAGTTGAATGGGCCTCGAGACTCATGGCAGTCTGGGTGGTGGTCTGCCAAGATTCTCATGTGGATAGCTTTCATGGGGCTTCCATTTTTTGTTCCAACGCAAGTTATTGAGATATACGGTCAGATTACTTAACCTCAACTACTAACCATAATTTTGCTTGTGTTTTTCCAAGTTTTGAAGCTCTGAAGCTGATTTAGTTGCCCACTACTTGTCACCATTCCAACTAATGAATAATGCTTTTGCAGGGCAGATAGCACACATTGGCGCCGGGTAACTTTCCTGTTGATTTTTCTTTGTCCCAACTTGTCTTTGCAAATCAAGTCACTCCCTCTTAGATTTGTATCTGGAGAGCATCTTTTTAATCTTTTGCAAATTCTTTCCAGGTTCTTCCTGCTAATTCAACTCATCAGTATCATCAGTTTCATAACATGGCTGAATGATTGTTGTCGTTCAGAGAAGTATGCAGACAAATGGTATGAATCACATTCTCACAACAAATATTGTCACTACAGAATGCCTCTGAGGCGGCCAGATTTTATTTCTGATGACCTCAATTATATTCTATTTACTACTATCTTTTATTTCTAAAGCTGAAATAATAAGGGAATCACCCATATATCTTTTTTTTTTACATTTGTGACTGGCAGCTGAAACTGCAAAGTAGGATAAGATAACGAGATGATATAAGCTTTGGACATGTCAATTGCCATATTGAACTAATTAATTAGTGGGCTATTTTCTTATAAAATATGCTTCTCTCTGCATTTTCAGAGACTGTACTTTCAAGAACATGTTTTGAACAGAATGGGATATCCTCTCCTCACCTAGATTCACATTAAAGAAACTCGACATTATTAGGACCCACATTTTTCTGTCAGAGCTGCTTGAAGTGAGCACTTGTCTCTTCCAAACTGTTGGTGAAAATGGAAAACAGAATCACAAGAATGCTGACTCCGAGTCTCCTTGGGAAGCCCAGTAAAGGTTGCATGCATCAAACATGAGAAGGTTATTCTGGGCACACCCATAAAAAAATGGGGTTATTCTGGGCACTCCTGGAGAACCCTATATTGGAACCTTCCCTTGAATTGGACTTTCACTAGAAGGTATGGCTCACAGAGGGAAGAAACAAAAACACAGGCCAGCAACAATGGTTTAAGTACCATGCAGATGGAATCCAAATAAATGTTGATACATGTATCACGCGAAATAATGACAAACCTAGAAAATTGGGTTAACTACATTCATATCATACTAGAGTAAACTAAACTAAGGAATGTGATCCAGTACTCTCTTTTTTCTTTAGAAATGTGATCTAGAATTGCATAATCTAAAAATAGAGATAGGTGATCATTTTGGAAGGATGAAGGGCTCCATGGCATCAGAAAGCCAGAACCAGTTAGCAGATGAACACCATTCTAGGTATTTTTCGTTTTTCTTTCTCTGCAAGGAAAAAGCACCAAGAAAGGCTAATGAGCGTAACCTTATTTACTAGCAACAATTGTTCCTAACTACAGTGCTCTAGCTGGAAATGATGCACAAACTTTTCCAACAAGTTGGCAGTGTTTATGATAATAGTACTAGTCATTTAATGTTTATTTTGCTCACTGCAGTAGTATGGTTATTTCATTTGTGGTCTATTTTGTTGTCTTACAAGTAGCAAATTTTTTTGTGATTATCTATTGGAATAACAAACCAATTTTGACTTGGGCATATTCCTCACCCTCATTATTCAAGGTTTACAAAAGTGACTGAAGGATAGATCTTGTGAAGCAAGTCAAAAACTGATAAAAAGGAGGCTTTGAAACTCTGATGTAATGCATGGAAAGTTGGATAAATGATGCACTAGATTATTGCCAGAGGCAGAAAGAACTAACTAGACATGTGGTGGCAAAAGGAAAACAAATTTGCTAATTCATTGGTCTTGAAATTCAAGAAATTTAACTACGAAATGTTGAAATATGAACCCTACATGCAAAGTAGAGGCTTCCATATTAATATTATCAATAAACAAGATTCTTCGAAGCTAATCTATGAGGGGATTTGAAATGCAGCCGTGTCCAGGTACTGTTAACTTCAGTAGCAGCCTATGTTGCTTCAATCTCGGGAATTGTAATGATGTTTATATGGTATGTACCCAAGTCGTCCTGCGTGCTTAACATTTTCTTTATCACGTGGACTCTTGTGCTCCTTCAACTGATGACCTGTGTTTCTCTCCACTCAAAAGTAAGTCACCTTCTATATTGTGTGGTACTGCAGTTAGACAAAGTTATTTCGATATTCCGTTATATATTTTGTTTCTAGACTTTGCTAACTTTTCCGCTAGAATAGGTAAATGGAGGCTTCTTGACACCAGGGCTGATGGGTATTTATGTTGTATTTATCTGCTGGTGTGCTATTAGGAGGTATGTTTTCTGATTGAATCTGCTACTTGTTCCATGCTTATACTGCTCAGGTCCTGTGGTTGGCTTCAATAAACATCAACAAAATGCACTGTACAGTTTAATTTATTTCCAATTTTGAAATTTCAGTATAGTATGGAAGCAAAACAGAAAACCTCCTTCCTGACATGGCTGGTAAAATACAATTACCTTATTATTCATCAAGTACCACTCAAAAGCCAAAGAAGAGGAAGTCTGAAATTTATCAATTGGACTACTTGGGAGTATTTCTAAACCATAATAAACAACCCATTCATTTTGTAGGTCAAAAGAAACTTTTAGGCTTCAATAATTTATATGGATCATTTTATGATGGGCCACAATTTATTTACTTGCATGGAGCAAATTCTTCATACTACCTTGTTTGGCTTGTTGATAATTGAGAATGACTTTTGTAGCAATTTTGCCACATTCTTAGTTTTTTTTTTTTTTTTTTTTTTTAATTTATAATTTTCTTGTTTCTAGCTATAAGCTTGGTTAAATCTTAATTTTATTGTATCTCCATGTTTACAGTGAACCGCCAACTGAGATTTGCGTCCAGAAAGCAGAAGCAGCAGCAGGAAGTGCAGACTGGCTAACAATCATAGTAATATTCCAGAGTTACTGAAGAGTTTTTAGGATGGAAATTACAGAACTTCCTCTCCAGGAAATGACAAGATACCCACCTCTAATTTCTAAAAACATCCCCGATCGTTCATAAATCATAATTACTACTCTGTTACAATTTTCTAACTTTTCTAAAGTTCAAGCCAACATTTTGGTTTTCAATAGAACGAATAAGAAATGATAACCTCAGCATTGGGGCGAAAAGCCTGGTCGGCATGGATGCTACAAAGCGGCAGGATGTTTTTCATCTTTGAAAACTTAAAAATACGTTTATAATTGTCCCTGGTTGTTGTTGTCATGTCGCTGAAATCACTAGAAAATTCTTGGAATCTTCCACCTGAATCATTCAGTGCAAATTATAGCTTACTGAACACAGACCAAAAGCACCTTGGTCTTGTTAAAATGAAACAGGTGTATTCTATCATTATAGTGGCAGTTTCGTTTTCTATCTAGCTTTATTATGTTTAGCCTGGTGCCTGTCATTTTTCCTAGTCTGGAAGTTCTGTAATTATCCCTAGGTTGTATGTCCATGAATGCATTCAAGTTATTTATGTCTGATCATAGACCTCATTTATGAGCAGAGCTTCATTATTGCATTACTTGCAATGGTTATAGCAACATTTGCGACTGGGATTGATTCCAAATCATTTCAGGTGCATCCACTCACAACACAACATTGTATTTGGTTGACTAAACTTTCAAATAGAATACGTCTGACAATAGTACATGCAGTTCAGGAAGGAGGAAGTAGAGTCAGAAGATGATGTTCCATATGGGTATGGCTTCTTCCATTTTGTTTTTGCCATGGGGAGCATGTACTTCGCAATGCTATTAATTAGCTGGAATGCGCATCACACCATGCGAAAGTAAGTGCTCACGTCTTAAACTCTATTCCTACCAAATTTATAGAAATATTCAACTTCTTGATCAAAAAAATGGAAATGACCCTGCATTTTAGAACTCAATCAACGTGCTCCCTAAATGATGAATGTTTTTCTGTTCTGTATTCCAATTTCTGTACACTATCGCAGAAGCCTTATTCTGACTTACCTCACTGTTGAGCTAGTTAACGGCCGCACTAATTATTACATATTCTGGATTGATTTTGTCATGGCATATACACATTTGTGAAGCATGGCGGGAAGATTACATTTTTGTCTATGAAGGGAGAGATCATGACAGAGAACATGACCTTGGATAGGAGAGAATGGAAGAAAATGATCCATGTAGATGTAGACGAACCCAACTAGTGTCAGGATTAGACTTAGTCAATTTGATCCGGGTAGATTCTTTCACCTTCTTCATGAAAATTTTCTAAAGGATTTATTAGCCGACCTCAACTAGTTTGGAACAAAGGCTTTGTTGAGTTGAGTTTAAGGGAGAGATCCGCCTAGGTATCACATTTAAGGACAGAAAGAACTTGCTCGTGACGCAAGAGCATGTGTGAGAATAATAAGGTTATTGACAGAGTGTACGCACTCATTCAGAAGGAAAGTGCTCCACTCACAACTATCCCAGTGGTCTTACAACCTTGACGTTTTCCCGTTACTTCCCTTGAACTTTGTTCATCACAACTTCTCTACCTTCAGTAGAACCCGTGTAGTTTGATTGTATCAATTACTATGCAGCTTTCTTCTGTTTGCCATAATAACCATTTTGGAGCAATTCAGATGAACAATTGGAATATGGAGACTATGGATCTCTAATTGGTTTTGAAACACAAAGTTATCTCTCATGCTAGCTCAATATGGTGGCTGCATAGACTAGTAATCTATGTAAATATTTCAGCCTCCAACATGGAATTGAATAAACAATTATTTATTTTGAATGATGAATTGAAAAACAATTATGGGGGAGTAAATATCTAGCGGAAAGACTGATGATGCAACTTCAATACTCATCCAAATAACAGATCAGATTCAATAGATTTCTGGTGATGGCAACCTTCCTATGAACTCAAACCACCTAAAAGATGTCCCCAAGATATTTCAAGAACAGAAAAGATGAAGAGAAAGGGCAAAACTGCAGCTCCCAAGTACATACCTTCATTTAACTTTAAAGACATTTTTCATCTCACACCACAGATCTAGACAAGCAGACCAACATTCAGTTGCCCATTACAAAACTGGGAGCTGATGAGAGAGGTATGATTCCTAAGGGCTTCTTGGTTGGTCCCGTGCCTGAGAGCAGGAAGGCTTGAAAAGTTACAATTACGATAAGATTTTCAATCATATCTACATGGACAATTTGCAAGAACATTAGTACAAATTGTTTACAAATTACAACTGACTTATAGCATAATATAAACATTGAAATTTTAACACAAACATTTTAGTTAATTTTAATTGTATTTGTATATTTTATTATCATTTAAACAATTTTATATTTTTATTCCCACAACAAATTTTGAAAAAAAATTGTTACAATCTATTGAGATGTTTTGATATTTTCGTGACAAACTCTTTTAACCTATGTTTTTCTTTCATTTCTGTTATTAGCGTCCTAAACACCGAAACTGTTGTGTTGGTTTTAGAATCTCAGAATCCAACCCACAACACTTTCTATGAGCCAAGCCAAGGGAATTCTTGATGTGATTTTTGGGACTAGCCAAACCTCTTCTTCTTCTAAATGCATCCGTAATGCTTCCTGAATTCACTGTGCTCAAAAAATCAAAACTGCACGGCTTACCCAATTGGAGTGAGTAAAGATGATAACTATATTGAAGTTTGGTTCCTAAAAACCATTACTGAGCTCATCCAGGATCCCGAGTCCTGACCATAGAAACTGAATTCTCTGGAAAACTTAATTTGAATTTGTGTAAATTCAATTGCAAAATTTTGTTCTCAACAAGTTTTTTCCTGGTCACCAATCGATAATGCTTTTCATTTATGGAAAAGATGATATAATCTGAAAGGTAATAAAAGTTAGAAGAGTTAATCTTATTCTAATTATGTTGCCCTTTCTTTGCTAAAGAAATGCTCGTCTTTTGCAGATGGACAATAGATGTTGGATGGACCAGTACTTGGGTCAGAATTGTGAATGAATGGTTAGCAGCATGTATTTACAGTAAGTACTTGAAATCTCGTGAAGATGCCACATTATTTTTTGCTAAATTTTTTCATAATTAAAATATTTAACTGCTATTACTTTATAATCCTGATTTTTTAATGTCACTTTTGTTACATAATTCTGAATGTTATGGTTAATATGCTTGCAGTTTGGATGCTTGTAGCCCCCCTTGTTTGGAAGAATAGACAGACAGTAGAATCAAGTTAGAAAGTGTGGAAATGCTTCAAGATTATTCTTTCCTTACCTCATTCATCAGGTGTACATTAAGATCAGTTTAATAAGTAGCATTCCAAATTTATCCAAGCAATTTGGTATCGGTTCCCGCTCGTGCAAATGTAAAGACAATCAGTCCAGTCCAAGGTTATGAAAATAACCATAAGGGTACTGAAACCATTTTTTTCCATTTCAATGTTCCTTCACATTGGGCTTGACATGAACGTCTACATATCTTTCTTTTTTTCAATGGTACATCTACATATCTTTGTAAAGACACAATTTGGAAAACCTCACATTTTCATGGACTGACACCATTTTTCATGTGACAGCCATATCAAGTATCGATCAATTTAATTCTGAAGACATCATAAGAATACCTTTCTCCGGTGATTGTGCAAATAACTGGAAGTTAAAGCTGATCAAAGATCTCAGAATTATTCACCACATGTACCTCTTGTTTATATCCATAGTAGTAATCTGGGCATCCTGAGTTCTTTATATACTCTCCTTTTTCTTTTGGTTAAATCAGTGTTAATGAAAGCAGCGATTGAACATTTTAATGATACTTAAACCAGAAAAATTAGCCTTTTCAGTTCAACAATTTTTCTACCACTGCAGCATGGATTCAAGCACACACGTTATAGCTGTAATCTCTTAACAAGAACCTTCTTTGTCAGTTTATATTAAGTTTTATTTTGTAACGTGTCTTCCATTGTTTTGTATGCCCAAGAAGCATACATTTTGCAGTTTGTTTTTTGGGAAGTAACAAACAATTAAGAAGGCAAAAAGTGAGAAAAACAAGCAATAGATAACCAAAATATCAAATCATACAGGTCATGGCGCTTGTAAGTATTTACCCTTTCACGGGCCACCATCCAGCAAAAGCTTTGAATTTTCAGCAATGTGCTAGCGAACCAAACATGCGACCACTTGAATGAAGATTGGGGTCCCCTCACAAACAAAAGAAAAAATGACAAAGAGAGAATTCCCGTCTGGGGTCTGGGCCCAAATTCTCCATCAGTGATAAATGACGACACAAAGATATTGTGTAAACGACCAAGGAGATGAATCAAGGAAACAATCTCCTCATCCTTGAAATTATAATGCCACACCCAAAACCAAACTACCCTACCCCACTCATAGCTATCAACAACACGACTTCCCTTCTCACATGCTAACCTATATAGTTCTCGGATACTTGTGACAAAGAAGAATTAACAACCACCGCCCCCCCCCCCCCCCCAGCGATAGGAACTCAATTTTGATGCCACAAATGGGCCTCCATGCACCAAAGCTTCTACCCCTACCTAACTCTCTCCACACCCATCCTTCCACTCCCCCTGTAGCAACCGCTCTTTGCCCAATCTCCAAAACCATTTACCGAGGAGAGCATTATTCCTCAAGCAAATGTTGTCGATCTCATGACCTTCCCTATCATTTGTGATAAGAAAAAAAATCCATGGGGTCCATCAGACAGATGGATAATTTAATGTGGGCCTTACATAATAAATGGGACAAAAAAATAGGCATGGAGGGGAGCCACCAGATAAAAAGGTCACCCAAAGCACCACAGTCAGACGCCATGGCCTGGCATTGTGGTCGAGTGCCATGACCAACCACGGCAATAACCCAACAGCCCCACCATTACAGTCGGACCTGTTCCTCCCGAATAAGAAGACCACCATGCCTGAGTGCTATGGTGCTTCGCCGCAGACTTGTTATTCAGGGAACTGTCTTTTGAGGTCAATAATATAAAACTTATACAGAATAACGCAGAGGCAGAGATAATATAAAAATAACAATTTGTACAAATTGATGATGCAGTAGTACTGGATTACTCAAATTTTGGTATTGCAAGCTGAGTAATAAGCCTAATATACAGGGATTCATTAAGAAAAAACATAAAAGAATAAAAGAAGATACTGTCACCAGAGGATTGATAGCACTCTCCATTCTCAGTTGGTCATGTTTGTAGAATGGATAAGGAGAAGAGGAAAGAAGAAGAAGAGTGAGGGAGAAAATAGTGAGTCTCCACTAAGGAGCTCTCATGTAATATGATGTATATGTAGGAGTCCAAATAGGGTTACATGGTACAAAGACTAAAATAGCCTCAATATTGCACATAATGACTAAAATACCCTTCCACACTCTTCAACAATGTTAAATGCCATATGAGGGTATGTTAAACGCCATCAGCTTCAACACTTGATCAGTTCAGCCTTAACAATATCCCATTCCATGAAAAGGCTTTTAGCAACAATTACATCAATATATACAAGGCATACCTCATCTGCGCAAGGAGCCTTGTCTCCGAAGCCACATTTGCCTTTCTGGGCCATAATTCTATGTTTGGCTGCCCGCCCTGATAACTCAACTTGTTTGATATCTTCAGAAACCGGCGTTGAATTTTTTGAGCTGAACATCATAACTTTTTTCTTTTCAAAAGGTAAAATTCCAACAAACCAGTCATAGGCAATATTCCTCCGGAGTCCAGATGTGCACAGTAAGCGAGTAAATGATCAATTTGTATATGACCTGAATTTGACAAGAAAATAACATAGGTATAAGATTTTCTTTTCCATATACGTAAATAAACAGTGTGAAGATTAAACACAATACTGAAGGAAAATCTCAATCACTGTACTCAAACTAATTACTACTAACCTATACTTCCACTTGTATACTCTGCTGGGTTTCTTGTATAATTGCTGAATAGAAGCTGCAGATGAATCAATCTAGCAAGAATTCTTTGAATTTCCATACGCTAAAATGACAAAACAAAATTATCCCCAGTCTCGGATGTGAAAAGCAAAACCATGCGGAGGCTTCTTAGATTCCAGCAAGCTTTGAGAAGCATTTGCACTTCTCTTTCCACCAACAAGATAAACCTCCATTTCATCTTTTATCTCTATCCAACTACAACCAGGCTCCTTCATTCCCCTACCTCTCATCTCATTTCTGACAATCTCCACATCAACCCATCTCCCGTGCATTGCATATATATTTGACAGCAAAACACGAGCCGCTGAATCATCTCTCTTGTCACCAAGAATTTTCCATGCTGCTTTCATTCCTAACTCCTCATTCCCATGGATTTTACAAGCAGCCAACAAAGTTCTCCACACCATTCCACTGGGCTCCATCGGCATCTCGTTTATAAATCCGTGAGCCTCATCTAACCTCCCAGCTCGGCTAAGTATATCAACCATACAAGCATAGTGCTCCTCCAGTGCCATCACTCCACTATCTTCTTTCATTGACTTGAATTGGATAATCCCTTCATCGACCAAACCAACATGACTACAAGCTGACAATACAGCTATATAAGTAATATGGTCTGGTTTTACCCCCTCCATTTGCATTTCCTCAAACAGCTTTAGTGCCTCATTTGCACATCCATGTTGAGCAAAACCCGAAACCATAGCATTCCAAGAAACCAAATCTCTTACTTTCATCTTCTTAAACACATCCCACGATTCCCTTATGCTCCCACATTTGGCATACATATCTACCAATGCGTTCCCTACAGACACATCGGACTCGAGTCCGCTATGAACCACACGGGCATGGACACACATTCCCTGCATAAGAGCGGCAGAACTTGCGCAAACACTTAAAACACCCACATAGCTAAAATAATCTTGATTTACTTGCTCCCACTTCATCAATTCAAACACCTCAAATGCTCTATCTCTGTTTCCAATCTGTGAATACCCAGTGATCATCGCATTTGACAAGACATCATCTCTAATTGACATCTCATCAAAAACTTTTCTCGCCCCGTCTGTGTATCCTGACTTAGCATACATTGACACCAATGCACTTCCTATGCAAATATCCGAAATCAAACCCATCTTCAAAACATAGGCATGTATTTGTTTCCCTGGTTCAATAGCTGCCAAATCAGCACAGCCTTGTAAAATAACCGCAAAAGCAACTGGGTTAGCACGCAACCCAGTCCGGTGCATCTGATAGAACAATCTCAGAGCCGCCCTGCTATTTCTATATCGCAAATAACCTAACATCAACATAGCATAAGAATTCGCATCCTGCCTTTTCATCCCAAAGAACGATTTACAAGCATCGGTTATGCTTCCACATTTGACATAGAGGTTTGTAATGGCATTTCCGACAATAACATCGGAAAATCCAAGACCACTTTTGATTATACGAGAATGTATCTGCTCACCCACCTCCATGAGCCTCAGATCAGCACAGGCCCCAAGCACAGTAGAAAAGGTGAAGTGATCAGGAACCATTCCCATCTGATACTCCCTCCTGAAGAGTTCAACAGCCTTCCCAGCTTGAGAATTCCAGCAATAACCAGAAAGCATAACATTTACTGAAACCACACTGTGTGGGGAGACCATCAAGGAGGACAATCTACTAGCAGTGTCCATATACCCACATTTTGCATACATGTGAAGAAGAGATGTTGTCAAAAAGTCACAGAACTCAAACCCGAGTGTTAATACCAATGAATGGATCTGCTTGCCTAGTTCTATAGCCCGAAGACCGGTACACGCATTGATAGTTGTGGCAGCAATATATTGATCCAAAACTATTCCAGTTTTTCTAAAAGCACAAAAGAGCTCAAGTGCTTCACTAAATTGATGGTTCTGAACATTGCCCGCCATGATAGCAGTCCATGAAACTAAATCGCGTACTGGCATCTTAGTAAATGATACAATTGCATCCTCCATTTTTCCACTTCTTATGTACATGGAGATCAAAGCATTGCCAATACAGAGATACGACTCATAGCCAACTTTTATAATAAGACCATGGATCTGTCCACCCTCGTCTTTACCAAAACACAAGTTAAGGATACTGAGTAGGGCTCCTTGGTTCAAATTCAAGCCAGAGACAAGTTCTTCCACAAGTTTCAATGCCTTTTCTTTTTTACCATGTAGATGAAACCCTGAAATAATTAAAGAAAACAATGCAGCGTCAGGATTTTTAAAGGTATTGGAAATCTTGCTCATATAGGCTACCTCCCCAAGCTTTGCTAGCAATCTGACAAGCTCTGTAACAACAAAATTATCAGCACCCAACCCAACTTTGATGGAATATACATGAATATTTTTACAAAATTCAATCCTCTCTAAAGCAGAGCCTGCACTCATTACTACTCTCAGTGTCACTAGATCCATTACCCAACCCGCCCGACACATATCTCGGCAGAGTTCCACCGCATTGCCGAAAAACCCATTCCATACATACCCAGAAATCATAGTGTTCCAAGAGATAGAATTCTTTCTCGGCAACTCATCGAACTGTTTATGTGCATCAGGTAAAACCCCACATTTTGCATACATATCAACAAGGCCAACCATTACAAAACTATCAGAACCAAACCCAGTTTTAGTGATAAACCCATGAATTTGGAGCCCAAATTCTAGAATCCCAGAGGCAGAACAGGCCTTTAGAACCGACGCAATTATAAACTGATTCGGCTTCAACCCACATTCCTGAGTTTTCTTGAACAACTGGAATGCTTCTAGATCAAAACCATGGCTTACATAACAATAAATTAAAGTAGACCAAGATACTAAATCTCTCTCAGGAATTTCATCAAACAGTTGAACACAGTTCCTCAAAGCTCCTAACTTAGCATACATATCCAATAAAACATTTGAAATTGAACATTCTGCTTCAAAACCCAATTTGATGAGATGAACATGGACTAACCTACCCATTAAAAAATCGTTAGTCTTGATCGATTTTCTCAGTAGACCCATGTAGAAATACAGGTCTGTGGAGGGGAAGAGATTATCTAAACGACCAATGATTTCTAAAACATCAGTGACCCTTCCTTGTCTATTACAAGTTGGTGTTTTGTAAAATTTCTGTTTCCGCATATTAAATAGAGTTAGATTCCTGCAGCATTCCTTCATGTAGTTGTGTTTGAGTTGAGAGAAAGATGGGGAGAAACATGGGAAGGGAGCAAGCAAAGAGGTCCTCCTCAGCATGCCAATCATAACAATAACTTGAAGATATTGCAATGTGGTTTAGGTTTGAGATGGGCATGGTGGGAGATTCAAATTCAAAACACCATATATCTGTTGAATGTTTGAGGTGAGAGAAAGATGGGGTGAAACATGGGAGGGAAGCAAGCAAAGAGTACCCCCTCAACATCCAAATCATAGCAATAACTTAAAGATACTGCAATGTGGTTTTGGTTTGAGATGGGCATGGTGAGAGATTGTGAGGTTTTCAAATTCAAAACCCCATATATCTGTTGAAATGATCCTATATACTCTGTCTGATTATTTTCAGAGTGCTTTTGGGATTGTACACAATTAAAACTGAGGAAGGATGAGGGAAGAAACTTGAGAGAGGAGAATTCATCGAAATGAAAAAACCAAAAAATCAGACGTTGTTTGTGGGTTGGAACTTTGGAGTAGGGCTTTTAATGTTACAAAAATGCCCCAACATGAATAAATATATATAGGGTATTTTCGTACATATAAAGGGTATTTTCGTACATTGGTGCCTTCCATTCGGATCTAGAATGCTTTGACGGCCCCAGCAAGTTTTTGGGGGCTAAGGCTGGGTCATGATCCGAAATAATTTTAGACATTAGGATTTGGATCCAATGGACATGTTCGGATCTAGCTACTATACACCAAATCATGTCCATTAACATTCGGATCCTTTTGATGGATCCATCGGACTGTCTGGGTCCATCCGTCCATTCAGCATGGCACCTGACTAGGCGGGTCAACTCATGATAACCCACCATATCAATGGTCCTAATCACACATGTCGAATGAGACTCAAAGGTGTGTATATCAAAACATGAAGGTGAAAACGTCAAATCTAGGGTGTGTCTATCAGAAAAAGGAGGTAAAAAAAAATCAAACCTTATGAGTCATGCTGCCAAAGTGTTCATTCCCTCGTTCTAACACTCGTTAAAATGTAGAGAGCGTTATACCATGTTATAATGTATACATTTTAGGGATTTGCTTGGGACTTTTGCATAAAGGGATTTCGCGGCTGGCTGTTGTACGAGAGAGCAGCCATCTCAGATGAATTAAATGAATGAGTCAAAATCTGAGCAAGCCGTGAATGCCTTTGTTCAAGAGTCACTAGCAAATCCCAAAATGATGCCTTGATAATATTCTGATTTCATCACTTTGTGGCTGTTTTTTTGAGCTTATTGTGTCTTCCATCATCATCTTTCTCCAACAAGTCCTTATTTTTCCTTTAAGTGGTTGAGCTCCTTTATTATCTAGTTAAGCTCTGATGTCAGTCACTACTTCAAACTCTCAACACAACAATGTTTAGACATTATAGCCCTCTTCATTATATCACCCACTTTCACATTAATGAGAAAGATGAGGTACATCCATTTATACTGCATAGCCAATAAACTTATATCCAATAAACTTAAAATAGATTTTCAATTATATGATTTTGGTTGGATGCATGATGTTCGGTTGAGCCTTTGGGAGACCTCTTTCCAGACTTGCTTTTGGTAGCCTCTAACAAGAAAGCGCTAGTATGTGAATGCTTTGATCGTATTGATGGTAGAGTGATTTGGAATATGAGATTCAGGAAGAACTTTGATCGTGAAATAGTCTCTATTTCCCAGTTATTAGATATTATTAAAAGGTGTTACATAAAGAGAAGTGGATCTGATAAAAGAATATGGATTTGGAACACTTCCGGTTTTTTTCCAGTTAAGTCTTTATACTTTCACTTTGTTCCATCCTTCTAAAGTTGCTCTGTCAGCCCAAGTGTGGAAATTTCATTGTCCTCCTCTGGTTAGTTTCTTTGGTTGGGCTGTGTGTAGTGGTCGTATTCAAACTATTGACTTCTTACGTAAAAGGGGTATGATATTAATGGATAATTGTCCTCTTTGTTGGAGGATGGGGAATCTATAGACAATTTGTTTATCCATTGCAAGGTAGCGAAAGAGATTTGGGGTCACATTTTATTGAGGTTTGGTATTTGTTGGGTGTTCTCAGAATCCATCTCCGAAGTAATCAAAAGTTGGGATTTTGCTCCTTGGAAAATAAAAGGGAAGGTGGTGTAGTAGCAGAGGCAAACTAGATGTAGTTAGTGGGAATGTTTGCCTGCTCCAAGTATTAAGCAAAATGCAAGCACTTGAGAGAATCAATGTCACTCAAATGTAATTCCAAATGAAGAATTAGTGGAGCCGAAGCATAATCTGAACCGCTTAGAAACAATTCTGTATACAGCCTGTGGTTGGGAGATATGTGAGCTACGGGCGAAGTGACGCTTGATTGGGAGAGTTGGCTATCCAAGTAGCTTGTGAATCAAGGACTCATAAGTGAGGCTGATCTTACTTTTGCCAATGTAATAGAAATGAGGGATAATCAACTCGGTAGACAGTAAAACATTGAATGGAGAAGGCTCAAGTCATTAAAGCATTAAAGCAAACACAAGATCTACAATTGAAGAGGCCAATTAATAGTGGGTTGGAGAAATAATGGGGTGGGCATTAAATCAAGTAGAATGGCTGCAACAACAAAAAAAAAACCAATCACTAGTGGTCTATTAAATAATATTAAATAATGATTTAAAATCTGATGTTTTGGAGATATTCCCCGAAATTTCGGGGAAAACAAAATTTCGATCGAAATTTGTAACATTTCGATTTCACCCCATTTCGGTTTCGGTCTCAACCAAAATCCGAAATTTCGGATTTCGGTCAAAATTTAAGACATTGGTTAGAACAATACTTTTTTTATTTTGAACAGGGTTTGCCTACATGGGTAGAAGATTTATAGATAGTGGAGTTGATGGGTCTGGGTTAATTTTGCTTTAACACATTTCCTCGCCTATTCTCTGTCGAGGTGAACCGAAACTCAAGTGATGGCCAAACTTTGAGAGCTCAAGTACCTTGTCTTCTGCTTTAGGGTAGAGGAAATGTGCCATGCTGGATTCTGCACCAATACAAAGGTGGTGTAGGACTAGGAAGAGAAATAGAAGAAGAGGATTTTACTTAGGAGAGGCGAATGTGCCCTGTAGGAAATGTGTTCAAAGCAAGGCACTTAAAAGAGGAAATGTGTTCCAAGCACATAAAAGAGGAAGATTATAATACCCCACAAAGTTTGGCCATTCTTCTCTCTTTCCCCTCTTTTTCTATTTCTCTTCCCGGTCCTGCATTAAAAGGTCACCAAAATATCCCTTTTTCTTGTTCCCCTAAGTCACAAGCTGGTCCCGATCATTACTTCGGAGCATGATTTTAAATTTCGACCAAAATCCGAAATTTCGATTAAAAGCCATTATTTATTAAAAAAAAAAGTGTTACAAAATTTCGGTTCGAACCAAATTACGAAATTTTGGTTTTTGGTGGGGTCCGAAACGGTTACCGAAACCGAAATTTTAAACCATGCTTAGGAGAGGCGAACCATCACGCCCTTAGCTAAGTTCACTCGGCTTCCGAAGGTACGGATAACTAATATGACTGGGTTAATAAACGTGGTCATAGTGTAGGGAACATCTGGATAGGTTAGAAGAAAATGGAAACTGGATATGCTTGTGGAACTGATGCAACGTTTTTTTTGTTTGTGGTGAGGGCTAACTTCCTTCTAGAGTATTTTTGAATACTGTATTTAAAGATAGTTCTACCCTCTTTTAGTATTTCCTTCGTGGGGTATTATAATCTTCCTTTATAGCCTGTTTGGTTAGTAGGAAAGATTTTTCCTCCTAGGAAAGCCTTTTCTTTTCTTTTCCTTTCCATAAAATCCTTTTTTCATTGATTGGTACAACAAACATAAAAAAGAAATCTTGTTCATTCTCATTCCTCTCGTCTGTACATCATGTTGTTTGGAAAAGAAAGAGGAGCACATTTACATAGGCAAATTACTCAATGTTGTGATATTACAGTTAGCACTTTCATGGCAACCTGTAGACGGTTAATAGCATTGTCCATATGATACTATATGGAAGATACATGAAAATTTTGTGAGCTGTGTTTCAACTCCTAGATTTGAAGAATAGTATTTGCCTTTGTATTTTCCAATGCTGTTCGTGCATGCATCTGCATGTGGTAATTCCTAATGAATGAATCAAACCCCCTTCCCTCTCTGATCTTGTTACAAGAAATTATCCACATGCTTTGAATATTATTTTTCTTGTGCATTTCCTTCATTTGATCCCTTCAGATTGGGATTGATTCTTTCTTAAGAACAATCAAAATCTATCTAGCTTAAATATAACTGCATGTCTCTTGATTGACCAAAGTTGTGGCACCATTTTCAGAACCTTGGTATTAGACATTTATTTCAGCCCCATACATAGAGGATTTAGCTATCTTTCAACACGTATCCAAGTCTTGAACTCCATCTACCTCAAAAGTCATATCAGAGTGAAGGCATGATACAGTAACAGTGCAGCTGATCCTTATTACTAGGCAAGGTTAAAGTGAGCTTGTTTAAAGGCTGAAACAGTGCTCAACCATAGGGCCAAAATTAAGCTCAGGTCCCCAAGTGACTGAAGCTCTATAGCTTGAAAAAATTTCTACTCATTTGTACTAAAGGGTGCCTTTGGATTTGTCCCTGGAATCAGCAATCTATTCCGATTCCACCAATTCTAGTGTTTGGTTTTAAAAATGTACAGAATCAGGGAGCAAAATTAACAATGGGGAAGAATCAAAGTTGGGAATTTGCCAGAATCTTCTTCCCACACCACCCCTCCCGAGGTGGTATTCTGATCCCGTCCAGTTTAGAAGGAAATTTTAATTGAATATTTCTTGAATAATTTTTTATTTTATTTTATTTCCATTTTAAAATTAGATCAGGAATCTGAATAGGATGCCGATTCGGATTCCTGATTCTGATGTTCTCTAATATTCATTGGACTTCTAATTGGACTCATGAAGACCCATTATTTATTGTGGGTCCCACCCACCTTATTTTAGTCCAATAAGGAGTAACAGAGGACCAATCAAGCATTTCTTGGGATGACCCACGTGGGGCCCCTCGTAATTTTTTGCGCCACAGTAGTTAGAAAACTTAGAATAGCACCAACCAAAAAGAAAACATAAAGATCTGGTAGGAAATTTCGCTGAAAGCAAATTCGCGGCAACTTCTGCACAGGAGAACAGCCACATCAGATAAATAAACGAATAAGACAAAATCTGCTAAAAAGTGAAGCGGTATGGGCCGTATGGCTGCTCCCTCATGCAAAAGTTATCCGCGAAATTCCTTTCCCAGAAATTTCCTAGCATTCCTCGAAAAAGGTAAATTATCTAGGGCAATGATGAACTCGCACCCCCTGTAGGATAATTCGCATCTCATTAAGGAGGATATGTAAGATGCGGCAGACTTTATCATCCTCTGATAAAGTCTGCCGCATCTTAGAGGAAATTATCCTCTGATAAAGTGGTGCGAATTATCCTAGAGGGGTGCGAATTTATCATCGGCCACAAATCTATCAAACTTTCACACGTAACTCGAATCTAAAAGCTTTTTGAGAAGAGAATCCTTTTTACCCTCGGCAACCACTCCTCCCCCGTTTCAGCAAAAGACGATTCAGTCGAGGAAAGAGAAAAAAAAATCTCGCAATTTCCTTCTCGGATAGAAAGATCGGAAAACCCTAACCTTCCAAACCAAGGCGTGGGAATTCATTTCAAAGATTTTTTTTTTCTTTCCTTTTCCGTCAAAATTAACAAACCTAGGGCTTTTATTTCTCGTCCTCGGTTGGATTTCGATTCGTCTGATCGGTGTTAGGGTTAAGAAAAAAAAAAAAAAATCTTGTAGAAATTCGAAGACTTGAATTAGGGTTTTGGAAGAATTAATGGCGGTGGAGGGAGAAGAAGCGGAGTATGAGAGCGATCCAGAGGAGGCGGTTTTGCAGTTGGCAACGCGTAGGAGGGAGGCGAGTGATGATGAGGAAGGGGAGGGAGAGGAGAGGGAGAATCAAACGAGGATAGATCTTAGGGTTGGGATCGGATCTGATGGTGAATCGGACGGTCAGGGTGGGGCGCCAGGTTATGAATATCAAGAAGAATCAGAGATTGAAGAGGAAGAGGAAGAGGAAGAGGAGGAATTTAGGGATAGGGTTAGTGAAGGAGGAGGAGGAGATAATAAAGACGGAGGAGAGATTGATGTTCGGGCTTTGGTGCCGGAATCTGGTAGGGATGAGGGGAGATCTGGTGGAGAGATTGAGGGTTTTGGTGGGGAGAATGAGGGGGAAGAGGAGAAGAAGGAGAGTGAGCCTTTCGCAGTGCCCACAGCTGGTGCTTTCTATATGCATGATGATCGGTTTAGAGATAGTGGGGGAGGTCGGCATAGGTAATTTTCTATATGATTGTGATCTTTGATTTTTTTTTTTTGGGGGCGGTTAACAGTCCTTTCATTTTTTATTTATTTTTTAGTTATTGGCTAGATTTGTTGAAAGTTCGATCTTTTTTGTGTTTCATTTTAGAATACTTTGCATGCATTATCGTCAGGTTTAATCAATGAAATGTGAAAATGGAAGGGGGTAAAGAAAAACTAGAGGAAGTTGAATATGTGCAGAATTGCTGATTGCACACACCATTAAGAAAACATCCGGAAGGGAAAGAGAATTCTACAACGGGGCTCCTTGACATTTGCTTTGTGTCATTTTTTTTAGATAGTTGTTCCCATAAATGATTCATGTAGACGAACCCAACTAGTGTCAGGAGTAGACGTAGTCAATTTTAGCCGCGTAAATCCTTTCACCTTCTTCATGAAAATTTTCTAAAGGATTCATTAGCCGACCCCAACTAGTTTGGGACAAAGGCTTAGTTGAGTTGAGTTGAGTTGCATTGTTCCCGTAAACATCACACCCCTTCCCCCTTTTTTTGGGCTTGTGGTATTAACTCCTAACTTGGAGTTCTATTTCATTTATCCTTTCTTTAAATGAAGCGTCTGGTACTTAAAATTTTGAGCTGTGACTTTTGGATACTATTGTTGCTTATGGACTCACATAAATAATGTTAACAACTGTACATGGAGTTAATGTTCAATTTGAGGTGCTCTACATGTTGTTTTCAACAACTCTACAATCATAAGTCCCAACTTTAATGTCAAGTAACGCATGGTCTTCTTCAATAGTAACTTCCACTTCTCATATTCTCACACCTCTAAATGCGGTAATGCCTAGTCCTGTTAGGTTATAACTGGATTTTTTGTTCTGGGAGATTGTTATTGTTTGGCTGTTAGCAAAATGGCCTGATATATCCACTATTTGTTACCTTAGACTTAGTATGAAGTACCCTCCTTCCCTTTATAAGGAGTTTTAAGTTCTTACCACCTCTATTTACAGCAATTAGCTGGCCAATTCTAGGTTAGTTATGACTGGTCATATCAAGTGGTTCTTATTTGCAAGTCAAGAATATGCTATCTTTTGGCAAGCATTAGATTTACATTCTCTTGATATACGAAAAGACTGTTCAGTGGCGATACCGCATTGGCATCTGCATTCTTGCTTGGAACTTGTACTTGACTTTGATAATGTCGTATGAAACCTAGGAATTTGTTGGATTCAAACACTTTACATTCAACTACTTCAGTATCAGATGAATGCATACTGAGTTGGGGAGTCCTCTGGCCTTATGTCAGAGCCGAGCCAAGTTGACTTCAGTTAGTGAAGCATAGTTGTGCGATTTTCTACATATTATTGTACATGTTGTATTCTTGTTAGATTCTCAGTGTGAGGGAGGGAATATACTGTTTTAATTGGCATTTTACATGGTTATCTTAGCCTTCCTTATTTCCTTATTTTCTCTATGCCATTATGTCTTGTTCATCGTACATGTACTATATCAGATTTCATATTCGATAATTGGTTTTTATCTCCCATTTAGGCGCACTCCTGGTGGGCGGAAGTTGTGGGAATCCAAAGATGACCGGGCATGGGTGCATGATAGGTTTGAAGAGATGAATTTGCAAGATGCTCACTATCACGAGGTGAACTGTTTCATAGCTTTTCTTGATTGCATGATAGCCCTGCTTTTTGTTCTTGGTTCTTTCTCTTATGTAGGCACCTGCAGGGAAAGAACTATGTATTATATAGAGTTGACAAGGGTTTCTATAACCTATATGTACTGTCATCTAAAAAATTCCTTCACAATTGTTCTTATTCCCAGGAAAGGAGAACTTCCAAAGGTCATTTTAGAGGTCGGGGCAAAAATCGAGGTTTGGATCGTGGGTATGTGAAAGGAAACAGGTCCAGAGGTTATGATGACACAAACAAACAGAAAAATGCGGCTAAGGGTGTAAGGGGAAGAGGTCCCAGAAGATATGAACCTCCTGTGAAGAACAACAGCGAGAACTATGAAACTCAAAACAGACAGTATGCAAGGATTTTCTTTTTTCCTTTATTATTATTATTATTATTTTGGTAATTTGGTTGTATCATTGTCGTTATTTTTTTTTTCCTACACATTGCTCATGCAGATATGGAAAATATGTGGACACAACATCACATACTAGTTCAGGGAGATTATCTGCCCACACATCCAATGTACAGACTGAGCCGGTTCTCCCGCGCAAAAATGGTTTTGCCTCAAGCTTGAGCTCTGCTTCCCCTCCATTTTATCCCTCAGTTTCTTCCAGTCAAGATATCCCTGTAACACAGAAAAAAGATGCGCAAACTGGAAGTATCATTAGGAACGTTTCTTCTTCTGTGCTGTTGGAGGAGAATATCTCCGCATCACGTTCTGGTGCCTTGCTGCGAGGGAAAAACATTGCTGATCCTGTTGTTAAGGATCGGTTTTATATGGATGATTCTATTCGTCCCATTTCTGGGAAATCATTGACCAATTTGCAATTGCAGCCTTCGGGATCTTCTTCACCTGTCAGCACAATGCAGTTGCCTCAATCCAGGGTTCGGGGAAAGGGTTTAAGTATCTCAAGTCAGATTAATTTTCAGCCAACCTCGTCCCTTAACCAAGTCAATCGAGGTTCTTCACTGGCACAAGTAACTGTGGTCCCGCAAAGGTCAACTCAGAGTCCTGTTCAGCCTGCTTTACGAGCTTCTACTCGGCAGTTGGGTCAGCGTCTGGGCAGTGGAAATCTGGCTTCTTCTCCTCCTCCTCAACATCCATCAACCAATTCATCTGAAGTTGGGGATGTGGAATCCCCACCAGGATCAAGTAAGTCTAAGCTTGCTTTGGTTGGAAAGGGAAAACCCAGTATTCAAGGAAATGGAATGGGCTCTTTTCTGTACAACGGGGCCCAGGTTATCGGAGCCACAGGGGCTATGGGTGTTTCTCATGGTGATAAAAATTTTCCTGGCACTCCTGCACTACTGCCAGGTAAAGCTTCTGGGATTACATTCCTGTAATATTTTTTTGTTCCCGTCAACATCTTTCATACTCTACGTTTTTGGTCACATCATCATACTGATGTAGGAGCACATCAAAAACAATTTATATCTATTTTTAATCTCAAGTTCTACTTCTGGTTACCAAGTTGATCTGATCAATATGATCAAATGTTACATTTTGCCTGTTGCTTTCTTCCTGTGAACCTCTCTATCAGGTTTTTTTACCTGTTCCATTCTATCGCTGTAGTTGAAATTCATCTGATTTATTCTTTATATTCTTATAAGAGAACACTTCTCAGGTTCATAAGTTAAAATCATCATCTTAAATAAATAAATGTTTATAGAGTTTTACTTAATTATGAATTCAGTTATTCTAGTTGTGACTCTTATTTTTGCATGTGTGCATCCTCAGTTATGCAATTTGGAGGTCAGCATCATGGTGGCCTTGGGGTTCCTGCTGTTGGTATGGCACTTCCTGGATATGTTGCCCAACCACAACTTGGTTTTGGTAATTCTGAAATGACTTGGTAAGTTAGTTCGCTTATTAGTTTTTGGATTTTTGCTATTTTCATTTTCTGATCGTCTCCTCTTTTACTCGAGTTCCTTTAATGCTTGAGGAAGTAGCTCCTTTTTCCATCCATTCTGTTTGGCAACTTATTTCTATATATGTCCTTTACTAGTGTGTACATCTTCTCATGAATTTTAGATTTTTGAGGAATGGTTGATTGGCTCATTGGAAGATACTATTTGTTTCTTACCTGTTTCACATGTCCCTTGGTGATTAATCTGCTTTGTGCTCAGGCTTGATTTTTTTTCTCTTCACATCATACTTCTGGCAAATCTTATAACAATAATGCCATATTTTCTATGTCCAGGGTGCCGGTCTTGGCTGGTGCTGCTGGAGCTTTAGGAGCGTCATATTGTTCACCCTATATATCTGTGGATGGTGGTTATTATGCTCTTCCATCAGGACAAACATCTTCCATGGGTGCCTCTAGGTAAGCAGTATTCCATCACTATCTTGACCAATATTTGAGGTCTTATGTTCTATAGTCTATCTCCTGCAGTTAAATTTTTTGTTTCATTGTAGCAAAGTGTTCGGTTATATGGCTCACACTTCTATTTTATGGTGTTTATGGTGCTGGATGGGATGTTGATTAAATGGTGTACGATTGTGCGCTCGTGTTTGTGTGCGCGTTCGCATGTGCGTTTCCGTGTGTATCTGTGCAGCTCTAACTCATATACACGTGTGTGCATGTCCATGTGTATATTTGGGCAGTGCTTAAAAACACTAACTCGGTGAATGAGAGTCGAGTGAGGCAAGTTAGTGATTGAAGTGGTTAAATTTTCATTAACTTGGGTGGGTCGGACAACTTTTTGATTGACTCAATAGAGCCAAACTCGGGCTCATAAGAGAACTTGGCCAGGATAAAATAAAACAGATCGACTTGGGCAAGTCGATGATTGACTCCTGCAGTTTCTAAATAGTTTATGTACGTACACACACATGCATGCAGGTGTCATATCTAAGAATTCTGATGATTTGTCCTATTTAATTCACCTAGTGAAAAGCATCTTTGAGGTTCACGATTTTCAGTTTTATCCTATGATGCTAGATGCCGATATGGACATGTATAGTGATGCCGAGAGTAAGGGTACAAGATACTTAAAAAAAAAGTTGGGCATGAATGTGGATACATGAATGCTATATCACAACATAAGTCATATATAAATAAAAAATTAGAAATTTACCTTGATTTAACTTCGGAAAAGGAATTAATAATTTACTGATTAAAGCATTTGCAAGATTTAATTAATAATTTACTAATTAAAGCATTTCCAAGGATTACATGCTCAATATTTAATGAGAGTTTGAAGCATGATAGTTAATTCAATAAGCCATGAAAAATTTCGTAATAGCATTGCTATTTTATCATGTCAGAAAAGGAATTAAGAATTTACTGATTAAAGAATTTGCAAGATTTAATTAATAATTTACTAATTAAAGCATTTCCAAGGATTACATGATCAATATTTAATGAGAGTTTGAAGCATGATAGTTAATTCAATAAGGCATGAAAAATTTCGTAATAGCATTGCTATTTTATCACGTCTGACACTGAACCTTGGACTCATACAGGTATTCAAGTATCATAAGTTTTCTTTGTATGATATAATTAAAAATAAATGGAAAATGATCCCTGGTTCATTTTTTTTTTTTTGATACATGTCTCTTTTGTTTTACAACTTCATCTTGGCTTTGTGTAGTTGTTCTGACATGATGTACTATAACTAATTATGTTATATTATAAAAGGTAGGCACAGTCAAATTGGCACTTGCTTTTTTTTGAATGGCAAATTTCATTCCAATAAGAGACCGAGGAGGTCTATACAAGGAATCAAGAAAAAAGAGAGAAAACAAGTAGAAACACAAAAGAAACAGAAAAGAAGAACTGTCAAGGAGGGAGGAAATCAAACAACTCCAATTCCGTCCTAGCGATACCCTCTCCAGTAAGTCTATCGGCAACTTCATTGGCCAACCGTCGAATATGAATGAAAGATACCGTAGCCACCTAGCCTATCAAGAATCTCGTCAAAGAAAGCGGCAAACCTCCAGGGAAACGAGTGGGAACCCCTAAGCCATCTGATTACATTAAGAGAGTCCTCTTCGATCACCACTTTGTTAAGGTCAAAATTGTCTAGAAGCTTGATAACTTGATGCACCACTCACACTTCAGCTTCATTTCCATGTACCACACACCCCCCCACGCCACCACCACCACAATACCAAAAAGACCCGGATTTCCTAAGCTAGAACCATCGAAGTTTAGCTTAAGAGACCCGCTCACTTGAACAGCCTTTGACGCCTGATTAACGTCATTGCAGATCTCTTTCCAACCATACCAAAGGTCGTGGGCTGACACAAATTGGAAGAGGGGTAAAGTCCTCACCCAAGAGATACTTAGGGCAATCACCATATTGAAGAGGATTAGCTCTCTCTTAGAATATCCTTTAAATACCCTCGCATTGCGTTCTTTACCTAAGACCCAAATAGTAGCTAGGAAGGATACTTTCCAAAGAATCTTCTCTTTTTTTCTCAATGGAGCCACGGACCAACTTTCCAACAAATCAATAAGCTTCGCAAGGAAGACCCATGAGATCCCAAATCTAGATAGGACACTACTCCAAACTCCATTAGCCACTTTGCAGTGCATAAGAAGGTGATCCACGGTCTCCCAACTTCAATACAAAAAGCGCAATGATCCACTGTCAACATCTCACGGTTTCTCAAGAAGTCAACTGTTTGGATTCTTTCCATAATAATCGCAGCCCAACTGTAGGTACATACCATTGGTGGAGCTTGGATGCCTTAAACTTTGGCAACTTTGAAGGGAGCAGGGCAAGGTACAAGGTTGAGATTGAATGATTTGACAGAGAATTCGCTAGGTGAGTTTCAGATCCATACCCTTTTGTCTGACCCAAATGGCTTGATGTAACATCCTTCCAGCGTTTCCAAAAAGTGGGTCATCGTATTGAGTTCCCAATCAAAGAAGTTTCGTCTGAAGATAGGATTCTAGATCACCCGATAATCCCTGTGCTCAAAATAGTCCTTGACCAACGCCTCCTTAGAAATGGCCAAAGTAAAAAGCTTAGGAAATGAATCCTTCGGAGGGGAGGAAGGACACCACTTATCAAACGAGATTTTGATCCTGTCTCCAGAGTAGGCTCTAAATCTAATCTCTTCTGAAAACTTATACTTAAATTTCATTATGTCTCACCCTAAAGTCACCCCTGTCTTTTTTAAAGAGTCCAATGATTCCCAGTGACCAGGAGCCGACCCATACTTGCTATCAATAACTCTAGCCCATAACTGGGACTTCTCCCCATATCTCCAAGGCCATTTTCCTAGTAGAGCTTGGTTAACCGCTTTTACCTTCCTTATACCAAGACCAGCTGCTTTAATGGGTTTGCAAACTTCCTTCCAATTGACTTTTTTTTTTTTTTTTTTGAAAATTTCCTTCCAATTGACACTCACTGTACATTCTTTTTCATGTATGCAGCCAATTCTACAAGGATACATTGTTGGTATGGCGTGTGTATTCTTTAATGCTAAACATCATAATATTTATAATTTATATCACCATTTGTAGTCTTTGGGTAACTGATGTGAACCTAGCTCAACTCAACTCAACTAAGCCTTTGTCCCAAACTAGTTGGGGTCGGCTGATGTGAACCTAGCTCTAATACCAAATTGATGCGACCTAACTCTGATACCAAATTGAAGCGAATTCGGGGTTCGTAGATTACTTTTCTGGGAGGGCGTGCCGGGCTTTGTGCCTTGATAATCCGCTACATGCAATGTTTGAGAGGGAGAAGAGTGCTAGTTGGAGAGAGGGAAAGAAAGGTTGTTCACAACCAAGATAAAGAGAGAAAAGAATAGAAAATAACGATCAAGAAGGAAATCAAGATTAAGATAGAAATCAAGATAAAAAAGGAAGAAAGACAGGGGTAGAAGGGGGCAACTTATGAACCCAACCGTGGACAGTGAGAGAGGAGTAGAAGGGGCAGCTTATGAGCCCAACGAGGGAGTTGTGAGAGAGGGTAGAGAAGGAGGTGAAACGGATGAGAGAAGAGAGAACGGTAGGGAGAGAAGTGATGGAAGTTGAGAGGGAGAAGAGGGGAGGAAGGTGAAGGGAAAAGAGAGAGAGAGAGAGAGAGAGAGAGAGAGAGAGAGAGAGAGAGAGAGAGAGAGAGAGAGAGAGAGTTGGAAAGAATATGAGAAGGGAGAATAATAGGGAGAAGTGTTGAAAGTCGAGAGGGAGAAGAGAGGGAGAAAAGAGAGAAGGAGAAATCGAATAGAGAGAGTGTTTGTGTGAGATATCAAGTAGATAGAGAGGTAGAAAGAGAGAAGTCGAAGTGGGGTTTGGGATAGTGGTGGTGGAGGTCGAGAGGGAGAAGAGGGGAGGAAGGTGAGAGAGAGAGAGAGGAGAATGAGAGTTGGAAAGAATGTGAGAAGGGAGAATAATAGGGAGAACTGTTGAAAGTTGAGAGGGAGAAGAAGGGAGAAAAGAGAGAAGGAGAAATCGAATAGAGAGAGTGTTTGTGTGAGATAGATAGAGGGAGAAAGAGAGAAGTTGAAGTGTTTTTGTGCTTGTCTCTCTCGAGGTGTGATGGGATGTAGCCTCCTCTCCAGGTGGGAGGGGTCTTTTGTTGATTTCCACATGCTTTTTGGGAGGGGAGGGTGTTAGTGTTTTATAAGGAGGGTTTTTTTTAGCTTAAGTGGTGGGCCCAAATGCTAGTCAATAAGGGTAAAAGGAAAGGGATTTAAGCGAGGGGAGGGGTGGGGGGTGGGTGGGTGGGTTATGGAGGACCATGATATTAGCCAATAGGATATAAATTTTTTTTGATGGGTTAACTGATGTATATTGGCCAAAAGGATATAAGAGAATTTTAAGGGGTTAAGTGATGTGTATTGGGCCATGAATTGATGTGGACATCCTCACATCTACTTTAACTAAATGTAATATAAATACTAAAATAGGAGAAATAAGACACGTCCATCAGATCGGTAAGATTTTTGAAAATGGCAGACAATATCATTAAAATAGAAGGATCGAGATGGTCAAATGCAACTGATAAGGAAAAGAAGAAAAATAAAAATAGTACAAGATAAAATCAGGGGGGGTGGGTGGGTGGGTGAGGGAATCATATAAAGCCAAAGCCTCCAATGAGACACGCTCTCTAGCTAAGCCATCCGCTACCGAGTTTGCGGATCGCTGTACATGACGGAAGACCATAGAGGAAGACTTCACCCAATCTCCTATCTCATCGAACAATCTATCAAAACGCCACGGGTGTTTCACCAAATTGTTAAGCCATCGAATTACATTTAGGGAATCCCCTTCAACTATCACAGTGTCCTACCCTCACTAAACAATAGCTTTAGACGTTGGTACGCCGCCTGCGCCTCCGCTTCCGATGCGTCCGCTACACCAATGGGACCCGCATACGCCCAAAGGACCTCCCCTATATCACTTCTCAAAATGCCTCCAATCCCGGTCGGGCCGGGATGACCAAAACTGGATCCATCAAAGTTGAGTTTCAAGTAACCGCTTGGAGGGGGTGTCCAATCTTGCACTATCTTTTCTTTTCTTTCACTATTTGAGCATACCTCTCTCCAACGTTCCCCTCTCTCAAAACGCCTCCAATCATATCGGTAAGATAAAGTCTAATCATGAGCTCCTGAATCACTTCATTAACATTGTACCCTGAGCTCCTGATTCACATCTGTAACATTGCTTATTGGACACCCCACCTGGTTAGGAAACACATGAGCATCATAATTCATGTACATCTAATCTTTGATTCTAGGTGGGTGGGGATCTTTTATAGCTATTTATTAGATGGGTTTGCTTGTAGAGTGAGCGTCTTGATCAATGGTTGGTATTAATGCTTGGATTAGAGTGTTTTTCGAGTAGAGGTAGTTGTATGGCAGGCATTTTTGAGTTAATGAAGTGTTATGGATTTTCTCTCTCTTTGAATGTGTCCTCAAAAAGCTCCTGTCACTATTGCTCTGTGCTGAATATATTCTGCTGCTACATCTAATTGGTGGTATGATGCGACGATATCGATGTCTCTTTCTCCTGGCTCTAATTCTTTTAGAATAAGATTAGATTTGCAATTGGATTGAATAGGTTATTGCTGTAAATTCTTAAGATTGTTCTAATTTTGGCTGTGTTTCTTATTGTTGGAATTTTCACATTAATTTGGTATCAGACCAGATTAAAGCCTGTACTAGTTTTCCATGCATGAGCTCTAATTGTAAGGTTACTTGGACTCAAGCTTTTCTTTCATCACAATAGCTTCATCTTGCTTCTTTCATTTACAATTCACGCATGGTGTAATTATTTTCAAAAGTTGCTGAGCAGCAACGTCAGAAATAGACACATTCTTATAAAGTACATAATGTTTTGAGTTCATTATCTATCCAATTCCCATGTCTGATGAATTACTTGCTATCCAGTTATTGTTTCATTTTAATATTTCCGGAGAATCTAATCGCTAAATTCTTATGCAGCAGAGCAACAAGTTCAAATAAACCTAATAATGCGTGGAAATCCCCTCAAAGACCTGGTAAAACTTGAGTTTGGACATTTGCCTTAGTGGGTAGTGATTTTGTTCTTCTTGCATGCCATTGTAATTTTACTTGGATTTTTTTAATATTCTTCTCTACAGAGCTTGGTAACGATGAATTTGGGCAAAGGCAAAATAAGCCTCGCAGGCAAGTCAAAAACTCTTGACCGAGTTTAAAATTCAAGAAGGGCATTTGAACATCAGTGTTGGACTTCTTCTGTTGCTCCTTTCCACACATGCTCATTGCTTCTTTATTTGCTGAATGGAGTGAGCTGCTTTTGCAGATACTCGGAAATGAACTTTGGCCATTGAAGTACATACATAAAGATTGGGTGTATTTGAATAAGCAGCTAAAGGTTGGTTATCTCTATGCCTACCAAATTACTGTTTTTTAACTTGCTTTTGCTATTTTCTCAGTTATGTTAATGTTGAATATGGCAGGCCTACTTCCCCCGGCCCTTTGTGATCTCCAGCTTATTTTCTGGAGCACTTTGGGCAGCTTAATGTCTCAAGATATGCTTGGTAAGTGTTCTGTTTTCCAGCTTATATGAACCTGGGATTTTTTCATATGTTATCTTGGGGTCAGTTAAAAAAAACTGAATTCTAAATTTTTTTAAACTGGAAAAATTGTTTGAATTCTGGGTTCGCATTTTAAATTCTTCACAGGTAGAGAAGTGCATGGTGGAAATGGGATTTTCTCACATATCTGTGGTTGTGGCCATATCTGTTTCACCCTGTTAGGAATATGGTAGATCTCTTTCATCAGTTTTGGTTGGAAATTTTGGTGTAAATCTTGTAAAATCTTGGAAATGTATGAAGACATGCAAATGATAGACTTTTAAGATGAAACTTCATGAAATGTTAGAATAAGCACAAATACACACTTGAAAACTATCGTATATGCAAATGATAGACTTTTAAGATTACACTTCACGAAATGTTAGAATAAGCACAAATACACACTTGAAAACTATCGTATATGCAAAACAGCCACTCATAATGGCTTAACAACACTAAACACCTATGTCTGATAATTAATAATTAAGTACACGCTTGGTGGAGGGTTATCAAAAGAAAATATGGGACGCGCCGGGGGGATGGGGGGATTGAGAGGTTGAGGCTCGGTATGGAAGTCCTATCCTGTAGCATCTTATGCAAGATATTAGATTTAGAATTGGGGATGGGAAAGAGTGGGGTTCTGGAGTGATTCTTGGCTTGGTGAGGGTCCTTTGTCCCATACTTTTTTCGAGCCAATCAGATTGCTAGACATAAGAATGCTCATGTTTCCAGTTGCTACAATTGGGTGGGGGTACAGGAACATCAAAGAGTCAGAAATTCCTCGTTTTTGTCAACCTCATTTCTATCTTGGAAGATTGTTTTACTTTTATCTAGCAGTTGCAGTAGGACTATCATATGGAGTCCTAACTCTAGGAGAATATTCTCGGTTAAATCCTTTTATGGCTTCCCTGGCTCTCCATTGAAGGCTACCATTTCATGGCATTTAATTTGGAGATGGTCCATTCTGTCATGCATCCAAACTTTTTGCTTGACAAAGATGTCTAGGAAAGTCCGTACTCTTGACTGACTGTTGAACTGAAATTTTAGTTTGGCTAACAGATGTACCAGGTGCATGGAATGCGAGGAGTCAATTGACCACCTTTTCCTTCATTGGAGTCTGGAATCTCTCATTTGGAGTTAGGTCTATAAATGGTTCAATGTTTGGTGGTTGGCGGCAAACAGCTTATTGAGCTTCTTGCAAAGTTGGTGTTTCGGTGGTTTAGGTGCACCGGGTGTGATTCTTTGGAAAATGGCTATGTTTGTAGTTATTTGGGAGATTTGGAAGGGAAGGAGGTAAGGGTGTCAATTTTGGCTCGGGCTCAGAGGCTCGCTCAAGCTCGGCTCGAATCCTTAACGAGCCGAGCCCAATTTAGGCCAGGCTCGGCTCGGCTCGGCTCGTTAAGGCTCGTTAAGAATTTAATATATTTAAATATATATATTATATATTAATTTATACATTAAAAGGGTTGTCCAGGGAGTGAAAGGGGGGGGGGGGAGGGGCAAAATATGTCATTTCATTTTTGGAACCCCATTTGTTACTAGGACCACCCCCCCATAGTGTAAAAAAAGTAGTCAAATTACACTAGTAGGGCTGTCCAGGGAAGATGAGGGGTGTGAACATAATATAACCCGAGATCGGTAAGGCTCGCGAGCCGCTCGCGAGCCTGACCGAGCCGAGCCGAGCCCGAGCTTGGTTCGAGCCCGAGCCGAGCTTTTGAGCTTAACGAGCCGAGCCGAGCCTGGCCAAGCTCGGCTCGGCTCGGCTCGTTTACACCCCTAGAAGGAGGTATCACAATTTCAAAGATATGCAGCTTTCTCTTGATCGGTTTTCTTGGAATATCCGCCTCAACTTTGCGAATTGGGATTTAACTACTTAGGTGTTTTGAGGCTATTCTGTTGATGATATTCTTAGAAATTGGAGTTCTATTATGATGGGTAGAATTCCGAGACTTAAAGCTTGTCGCCGTTGGAAATCCCCTCCTTAAGGCGCTCTTAAGCTTAATGTCAACGGTTGGCGGTTGCTCTCTTGACGACTTCGACGTAACTAGTATTAGAGCAGTTTTCAGGGATGGTAACCGGCACCATTGTTCACTGGTTTTTCAAGCCTCATTGGTGTCACAGATTTGACGGAAATGGCAAAAATAACTTATTCCCATGTGAAGAGAGGAAATGCGGGTGGTTTCCATAACCACCAACCTAAATCAAGCCGTGATTCTGGAAACCACCAGCCATGATTCTGGAAACCACCATCCTAAATCAAGCCATGATTCTTTCTACATGTTGAGGATACAATATAGACGGAGGTGCCAGTGGCCAACCATCACCTCCATTTGGCTTGATGACACATATCCTAGCTTTGATCGAGATGGATCCGAACTTCAGAGCACATATTGTCCACAGTTTGAGATACGTTCTATTATTAGTTTTTGCTAGACTACTATTAGGTCACTGTGGGGTGCAACATTTTTTTGTGTCTTACGTGTTTATTTATGTTGTTTGTCACATTGTATTGAGACAATTATGATGTGCCATGTGTCAGTCTTTCTTTTAAAGTGAGAGCCCCCAAGTAGATTTTTTCCCACGTACGGTTTGTATCAAATCCACTTCTACCGCTACCTTGTTCCTTGTTCTCCAATCTTGTAGCTGCATAGGGTTTGAGCATTTCAGTTCCGCTAAGTTTGTGCATTTGTGCATTTGCCCCCACTAATCACGGATATGTTATGCTTGACTCGCTTCTTATGGATTCACTAGGCCCAGTTCATTTGTTTATTTGAGAATTGATTTAAACTGAATATTGGACTCGACATTGCATTTAATTGCGAGTCCAATAATCAGTTTTGGACCCAAAATCAATTCTCAAAATCCAAAACGAGCAGGGGCTTAGCATTGTTCTTAGCTACACTTTTTTTTTTTATATCTTTGGATGTTTGTAGGAATAAATTTAGTTATTTCGTTGCATGATTACTTACCTTTTCTATGGTTTTATCCATTACAGCTGTATAACGCCCTGCTCATGCTGCGATCGATAGGAGAAGAGCATTGCAGTTGGACGGGTGGCAATTCCACATTTGAATTGTGGTAAGATTCAAGGATCAGTCTTCTTCTAAGTGCTTATTATTGTGAACCTGGCCTTGAATCTTGTGGTTCTGTGCTGAATTTCCAGGTTTTCTTCCGTGGTGTTTTGTCTGAAGCTTGTGTGAAATGGAAATGGGCTTCTGTTTAGAAAGAGAAAGAACAAAAAATTGTGGCTGTTTGCATTGTTTAGGTTCCTCGTCTTCTCGTTTCCCTTTTTTTAGTCCATTTTTTCTACCCTATGATATACTTCTGGTTGGTTTGTTAATGCATAGCCATCTTTCTGTTTTTTGCTTAGGCTCCTTATCTTCTCTTTTCCTTTTTTTAAGTCCATGTTTTCGTTGATATGGGCCCGCTTTACCCTGGATATATCCGGGTTTCTTTTATATTTTAGGAAATGGCATGATAAAAGTTAGAGACTGGAAAGTGATAATAATATAATACCTCTATCGTTGGGTTTATTTTTTGAAAATATAACACCATATAATCATCTCAAGAGGTGGGACAAGACCAATGCTGACCAATCCATTGATTTAAGATTGATTTCTGACTGATTGGTGGACCCTTTCGTCCCTCCGGTGCTCTATTGACTCTTGTCTTTTGTCTGGCTACAGGTGATTTCTTTTCTCTCCTCTCCAAATTTTAACTTCTGAAGTTGGGTTGTTTTTTGTTTCCTATGGGAGTTATATGGGTGCTGGTAGTGGTATCTGCCATCCCTAAATTTGGGCATTGTCAAATATGGGGTTCTTTCGATTGACTTTTACTTTTGGACATGTAGGCCTAACATGGCATTGGTGGCATCTCTAGTTTTACAGTGCCCCAACACCAGAACACTATAAATAGGTAGCCCATCTTGGAAGACATTCAGTTTCAGATGGGTTAAAAGATGAAGTAGCAGATGGTCACATGAGTTTTAGCCCAACCCGAGGGCCCAAAACCTCTACCCAACCTGAGCCTCAGATTAAGTGAGGTCAACCCTAACCCAACCTGCCTTTAATTCTTTCAATCCTTACCCTACTCGACATTTACCCAATATTTCATATAGTGCCGGGTCCGACTCAAAAACAGGAATAGAGCCAAAAAATAAAAATAAAATCGGGCTGATCCTACCAGGTTTGGGTTGAGCCTGACCCAAATTGGACGCCTAATTTTTATCCTCCACCATTTTATATCGCCATCGGTAACCATTCTGGAACTGCATCTATTCTGGAAACGGATGGGGGAATCAGGGATGGGAATGTTTCGCTTCTCATGAATTCCACCTAAAAGCACTTTTTCTTTTAAATTCCATACAAACCCGTGCTAGATTGGGCCAAATGCAGTTCTCCAAAACGAAAGGGGCCTTATATTACGTGGTCTACACTCATCAAGGTACATAAATATCATCCTCAGTTGCTAGTGGGGATGTTTTAAACTGAAAAACGTCCCCATTAGTTACAGCTCTTTTCTTAACTTACTACCTACATATGTCCCTCTCACGCACTGTAAGCAATGGAAGACTACCTACCTAACATTGCATGAAAAATTTCAAGTAGACTGTTTTTTCATCAAAATCTAGACAATTTTTAGTGCAATGGTTTACTTTAATAGATCTATTCTTGTAATATTAACTTCTTTACGAGCATAGTCTCTGACATGGGCTTGTTTTATAGTGAAATTGATCTATTTGATTTGTATTTCTTTATAGAAAAATATGACCTTATTAATCAAATAATGGATAAACTAATTCTTGGATAAGACAATGTTGGATAAACTAATCAAGAAAGAATGGCTCCAGTGGCTACATTTATGTAAAGTCTGCTCGCTCGGGCCGTTGTACCTTTTGATTATGGTATGGTACTGTCACATCCGAACATAGGGCTACTTTATTTGTTTGCCATATCTTCCCTAGGTGTTTATGGAATTATTACAGCAGGTCGGTCTAGTAATTAGGGGGCCGGCCGTTCGGTCGCCTATGATACTAGGACGAATGGGTCAACAAACGGAGAACATAAATACTTCCAAGTTAGAAACAATGTCAACCAACAGAAGATAAAACCAACTGAGGATGAGTTATCCATGACAATAGTTCAGGGCAAGAGCTTATTCCAGATAAAACCTAACCCGAAATCCCTTTAAAAAATTCTCATTTGTTTGAAGATTGGTTAATGCTTCTCCCACACCATAAATAACTTTCCCATAGAAGACTTTTGTGGATTGGATTTCTCTTGGGACTTCAGCCTTCAGCAACCAAAGTTGTCACCTTCAATCTCCAAGAGCCCAATAGATGGCACCTCTCCTTCTTTCTTTTTTAAGGCCCACACCACTCAACTTTGTCCTCATGAAACCCTAAGTGCCACCGACACCCTTGTTGTCAGCAGGCATTGCATGACCCTCCTTGACAACCATCATCACATGCACCAACCTGTATAAAAAAGAACTCTCCGACTATAAGTATTTATGCACTCAATAATTCAAAAACATCATAGAGAGCATGCCTTTAATAATTTCACACTCTTTGTCTCTGTTGGTGTATTTAAAAAAGCCTAGGCAACGACAAGATTCAAGTGCTTCGAGTCTCATTTTCTTTGAATAGTTTGTTTACTTTTGAGGACTGTCCATCCACCATCTTAGTCTATTGCCTTCAAAAATCTGTTTTCTTAACATCTAGATCTTCCGGAGTGAGTGGGAGTGGCTAAAATTTTAAGTGAAAGAAAAATGATATCAAGAGACATGCTTGTGTGAGGGTTATACTAAGCAGCCCTCCTATGTCTGTCTGGTATTTGAACAGAAGGACCCTTATTTTTGGGGAAATGATATTATTTGCCCCTTTTCTTCCCCGGAACACACCCTTATACTGTGAATAGAGTATTCATAAATACACTAGAGGGGGTGGCTCGAAGAAAAGGGGGTGGATAAATGACTTAAGTTTATAGGGTAGCCCTGTATGCGGAGCCCAAGGTACAGTGGAGCCCACATAATTCATTTGTTGGTCCTGCCAAATTCTGTTTTTTTGTTGAATGGCCCCAATAATCTTATTCGTAGGATGATCCTAGTGTAAAATGAACTGCATGGTATAGAAACCTCCACAGATTGGAGGTTAGGATCATCCTACGGAGAAGATTTACAGGGCACGGCCTATCGATGGAGGGGGCCAATATACTTTTTGGCTGAACACGCATAGCCCCATATAAAAACGCTACTTTGTTAGAAGAAAATATTCATTAATGTATATTGTTTGACGAGATTTTATATGGTGCAAGGGCTTACAACAATACGGTAGGGGTACCGCCCTTAATATTTGATCCAACAGCAGCTCACTTTTTGAGGAGCTGCTGTTGGATCAGATATCAAGGATGGTACTTCCACCGTACAAAGACCTTATTGTTGTAAGCCCTTACACCGTATAATTTCTCATTGGTTGACTGTTACGAAGATCCTTGACACAGTTGTGTCTTTCTCCTAACTGCCCGCGCAAAGGAAATTGATGTACATATCAGAATGATCATAGGTGTATCAGAGTCACGATGATGGTTAGAATAAGGGAGGCATAGCTTCACGTCATCAACAAGTCATGATCTAACGGTGCAGATCATTCCGCTACGCGTGGAGGATAATAAAACACTTGAATATTACAATTTAAAAGTTATGATGCCAATCCAGTGTTTTTAAAGCAAATGTGGGATTTGGAAATTGTGGGACCAAGGCACTGTGCAGAGGCGCTTTAAATCTTAAAAAAAAAATGATGCCAAGTCTAGTAAAATATGCTTGAATATATAGTGTAAGCCATCACAACATATAGCATGGGAATTTCTAGCATCTTATATAGTTTTAAGACCTCTTTGGATGTCACCAAAATTGATCTTTATTTGTTAGTAATATTATTTTAATTTAAGGGGAGTGATAAATCGACTCCCAAATATGATAAATCGACTCCCCATGTGTCTTTCTCTCTCCTCTGAGTTAGAGAGAGAAAGAGGAGAGAGTTAGACACATGGGGAGTCGATTTATCATTTTGGGGGGTCGATTTATCACTGCCCTAATTTAATCTTATATCAAATGGGACATTAAAGCCTGACTGGAAACCATTAACTATTATCTTATTTCAATTAAGGCATTAAGGCCTCATTGGAAACCATTAACTATGTAAGATTTACAACTATTATAACCAGTATTTGCATAACACCTGTCAGTTTGTAAATAAAATTTGGCATAGTGCGAAAAAAGGAGGGTAACTACTAATTATTAAATGTAAGGGTTTTTTGGAATTATATAAAAAAGAGGGGCTTAGTTATAATTTTCTAAGTTTAAGAGAATGTTATAATATAGAAGGTTGGACTTTGTTAGAAAAAGCCCTTTCTTTAATTGTTAAAGTATAAAAGATTAAATAACGCCTTCTCCAATAGCTTAAGCTTTTGGAGTAAATGGCAGTTTCACATGGTATCAAAGCAAATGCTTGGGTTCAAACCTCCTTGTTAGGAAAAATCCACATGCAATGGCCAAATCCAAAAGAGGGGCCACATGTGCCACGTGTAGGCCAACCCAAAGAAAGAGGGGGCCACATGTGAGGGGGAGTGTTAAAGTATAAAAGATTAAATAACGTCTTCTCCAACAGCTTAGGCTTTTGGAGTAATTGGTAGTTTCACATTAATATTGCACATTCCAGCCAAACATTCACATTCACATGATATCATAAACAAGATGCTTATCCAAAAGCCACCTATAAATGCCCATATGCTGTAGTTTAGATATCACATTTCATCAAGCCCGAGAGGCTCCTCCATTGCTTCATGTGGTTTCAATATGTTTTTTCCCCTTCTTCTTCTGACTTGACTGCATGGGGTTATGCAAGACTTCAAGTGGAGGCTGGTTCTTTCTTGGGTTTTGAAGTTCCTTTATCTTTTCTAGGCTCACATGAGTTAGATGCCAATTGGTTTTTGACACATGAAACTACCCTTGATAATCCCTTTATGAAACTACCCTTGATAATCCCTTTTTGGAGTTTGTCAGTGCTTCTTCCATTGGCTGTACACATGGGAAAGTGGGTCTTGATTCTTTTCTTGAATTATGCAACTTTCAACAATTGTTTTTAATTCATATTTCTCCTCAAAGGTCATAACAAAAATAGGGTCTGACACAGTGACACTCTTAACCCAATGCTATGTCCACTTTTCCTCCTATAAATTCCTGATTATTTTGGCGCAGATGAGGGAATTTTCTTAGTGGGATTTCTTGCTAAGCTTACTTTCTGTTTTTTAGCAGGTTGGTTTAATGGGCAGGTAGTTTCTGGTGTTAGGGTCAGGGTTTGTATAAGTTTTTTTCTCTTTGTATTCTAGAAACTGGCCACATGGGGAAACTGGGTCTTTGCAGGGTGTTGGATTGCTTTTGTCTTTCTGCTCGTTCAAACTCATGTTACTGCATGAACTCATTAGATACCCAAGATGATATTGAGAGAAAGGCTCTGGTTGGAAGTGAAGCAAGTCAGATGGTGAGAATTGGGGATGTTGTTGGTGGAAAGCAGACACTGGCTTTTCAGTTAAAGCCTAAGGTGATATAACTCTACTATATATATAATTTCCTCAATTTTCTTTTTAGTTTAGCCTGTCTGATGAAACTCAACTCAACAAAGCCTTTGTCACAAACTAGTTGGGGCCGGCGCCTGTCTGGCGAAACTGTCTAAGAAAAAAATGAGAAAAAAACAACCCAAGGCTAGTGAAATTAAGGAACATCAAACTATACATACTAGTTTTGGGTTTTAACTCCTTGGGATATCATATCAGTTTCAGCCCTAATGGTAATAAAATGCTTGCCATGTTCAGAAGTTGATAGAGATGGTTAGCTTTCATTTTCCTCTTTCTGTAAATTTCTTTTCTGTTCTTCGTTTTCATTATGGGATTTTGAATCTTTTAATTTCTAATGTGGGTTGTGTAGATGGTGGTCTTAAGGGTATCCATGCACTGCAGTGCTTGTGCAAAAAAAGTGGAGAAACACATCTCAAAGATGGAAGGTATGAAATTGGCCATTCTCCTTTCATAATATTTCCTTATGACACCCCTAATTCAAGGTTGATCACCAAATGATTCTTGGGTTTTAAAAAGAGGTTGTTATAAGGAAGTCATGATGAACTTTTTATATTGTAACAACATCCTATTAAACCTAAAAATCGTAAATAAGCTCCTACTTTTTTGATAATTTAAAAAATGCCCTCATCTAAGAGAGAGATGAAATCTCTAATCTACACAGATATTTGGGTTTCAAAATAAAAAAGGCTCGTGGAGGTTATTATGGTTATGTTGCAAAAATGGGTCATTTTGCACGTGAAAAGTGAGGACCCTTATGAACTATAAGGGCATTTTTAAGATTATGTAAGATGTGACCATAGTTACCTTTAATAATAAAAAAAGAAAGAAAAAAGAAACAAGTTTTGTAGGTTGTCAATTTAAAACTTTTACATGAAAATATCTTGTTTTTTTAGGAAAATATTTTACGTTAACTCACTATATTTTGTAAATGGCAAAGTCTTAAATATTTTGTATTTTTGCATTTGAGCTTTTTTTACAACATTTTTTCTGAACTACTACTCAACTCAACTAAGCCTTTGTCCTGGACGAGTTGGGGTCGGCTAATGAATGCTTTAGAAAATTTTGGTGAAAAGATCTGCCCAAGTTTTTCTGAACTATTAAAGTAAAAAAATTTCCAATCCCGTTTTTCTTTCCGAATCACCTTTTGCCAACTATGGATGTGACCACAGCATAGAAGGATAGTGTGGACTTTCTCATAAAGGAACCCTTTTGAAATTGGCCCAACATACCCATGTGCACTTGAGACTTTGAGAGGATATTTCATCACTTTTCAATATTGATTAGGTAAGCATTTTTGTAGCTCTTCACAAACTTGCACTGCGTTACTATGGTGACCTATTCGCTAAATGTCGACATTTCATAAAATTAGGGCATGATTGGCAACCATGAAAAAAATATGAGGAATGATAGAATGAAGTGTGCCCTTGCAAAAATCTGCTCCAAGGTCTCCCCTATTGGTTGATTTTTGCAAAGTAAGAGAGAAAAAAGTGGAAATGTGCCTAAGAAGGTGGAAAACATGTTGACTATGAGCGCTTCAACTTGGCCACTGAAGAAGGCGAAAGCTGGGCCAACTTACTGCTTACTGCCATGCCATGGTTGAAGCTTTAGGCTCCATAGACGGAACTAAGTATTAGGTATTAGGTATTAGGGGGGGGGGGGGACACCACTCAGCTTCAAAACGGGAGCTGCACTTTGCAAAAATCAACCAATAGGGGAGACCTTGGAGGTGATTTTTGCAAGGGCGCCCTTCATTCTATCATTCTTCATATTTTTTTCATGGAATACTCATTTTCCTACTAGGCTCCACTCCTTTGGACGTACAGAAAAGAAGAGGAATGCTACAGTTTTGACCAATGAGGGCGCCCTTTCCCTGTTATTTGGCAAGGGCTCCTGTGAGTCTAGCATTCCTCCAGAAAAGAATTAACAGAGATTTTTTCTTCTTCTACGTTTTCATACCCCAGTTCATGCTCTCCTCACTCACCACACTCTCTCACCAGCCCTAGTACGTCTCTATCGCCTTGGGTAAACAAATGTTCCGAGAATTTTTCTTCATGGTTGCCAAACACGCCCTTAGTCTTTGTTAATAAAGCCAAAGATTTGTCTGATTTGTCACAATTTTCAAGTGTGAGGACCACCACTTGCTCACATTTGAATAGATGTGAGATCTAGACATGCACTTAGATCCTCTTTGGATACATCTGAAAATTATTTGCATACAATAATATTATATGCACATGGTTTTGAAGTAAAATATTAATATAGTTTTATAAATGGGATAAAGCCTCTTTCTTTATATACCACCAAAGTTGGCCCGTATCTGCAAGTAAGATTATTTTAATTTAATCTTGTATGCAAATGAGACGTTATTTGGAGACTGCTAATCAAAGTTCTTTGCATATAATCTTGTATGCAAGTAATATTATTGCAAATAATATTACTCGGTTCTGCTCATTGTTCCGACAGGACCATCTCGGTTCTGCTTATTCATATATATAAATATATATTCTGTTGCCTTCTTCAAAAAAAAATATTATTGCAAATAATCATATTTAACTTCTAAGGCCCTGTTTGTTTTAGATTATGACAACCGATTGTGGAGTCCCCAACCGATTATTGGACCCAAAATTGCACTAAATTTGTGTCCAGTAATCGGTTGGGGACTCCACAATCGGTTGCCATAATCTAAAACAAACAGGCCCTAAGCCATTTGCATATACTATTATCTGTAAATAAATTTTGTAGGCATCCAAAGGAGCCATGCTTAATGGCTTCCAAAGAGGCCTTAATGTCCCATTTGAATAGGGCTAACTTCAAATAATCTTATTTATAAATAAGGATCGATTTTGGTGGCATCCAAAGAGGCCCTTAATCATCGTTAAGTCAAGACGAAAAGTGGTGATTTTTCAAATCCAAATTTGCTGTGGACTCCCGCATGCATGCCGTTCCTTCTAAATGGATAATTAGATTAAATTTCTCTAAATCTCTTTCTCATACTTGAAATCATGTGTTAATCCCTCAATGTTTTGTGTGTGTTCAGGTGTGACCTCCTTTGAAGTAGACTTGGAGAGCAAGAAGGTGATTGTTATAGGAGATATTCTTCCTTTTGAAGTGTTGGAGAGTGTCTCCAAGGTCAAGACTGCAGAGCTTTGGGCCTCTCCTAGTTGATTGAGAAGCATGAGACCACACACAAAGTTCCATCTTTAAGCTTTGCAAGCTCTCACGTTTTTTGGGGAAGGTAATGGGGTGGCATAAATAATCAAATCTCAAAGTAGCTTCAACACCATATTTTTTGTTCTCTCTTGGGGAGCTTGGATTGATGGTCTACTTCCATGTTTTGTATCTAACAGGTGACATAATCATTTGGCACTCTTATTTGGTGGTTAAGCTAGGAATTCTAGCTTCCCTTTCTCTACATATTAGTGGGATAAGAAATGTACATATTGAAGGAACCCTATTAGAAATGGTCATTTATATCTTGAGATATATGTTTGGCACCGGTTCCTATGGTTATCTATTGTGAGAGAGGCAGGAGAGAGTGAGATTTGAGGGGGTGATGAGTGAGGAGAGCACGGGATGGAGTTGAAAACAGGGAAAATAAAATAACTAGTTTAAATAGGGAATTTTATTTCTCTGTTTTCTAACCCAATCACATGCTCTCTTCACTTACAGCTCTCTCAAATCTCTCTCTTACCTGCCCTCTCTACACCTCTGTCACTTTGGCTAAACAAATATTCCTTGAATTTTATTTTGTGGTTGCCAAACATGCCCTTAAAGGATAACATTAATCGTATTTGGATAGGCACACTGAGAATTTAATAATCTCTGAGGGTTTTTCATAGAGGAGAACCCAAAGCATTCTATTGAACTAGATTTACGTTTAATTTTGAGCCCAATAATCAGTTTTGGAATCACAGTCCTTTCTCAAAACCCAAAGCAAATAGGGCCATATTTATAACTTATGGATTAGGGTTAGGTCTCCCAGTGCACTACATCTCATACTAAGTTTAGACCATAAGAGAGATTAATGTTAATTGCCTTCAAAACCATGTTTAGAAAACCACTAATCCTAATAAACTAAGAGGGACTATTGGGCCACCCTAATGAGACATTTCTAACAAATGAATGGTTTAGATCACCTGCTTATGTGGGTCCCAATGTATCTTTGTTGGTTACAAAACTACACATTCTTTGTACAGAATCTTTTAGCAAGTGGTGAGATTGATGGCCTCGCAATTCTTATCACCATCTAATCTTGATCAAATGCTGTCAAGAAACACCTAAATATTCTTTGTACAGACTACAGAACCTCTAACCCTAAATCATTCATCAACACTACCAAGGGTAAGGATTTGGTACTAAAGAAATGCTTGAAGGAGTTTCTTATTAATGTTTAATCGTGTTAAAGAGTAGTCCAATTGATACACTGGTGATGAGATAATTATGGCTCCGTTTAGTTGCCTTACCCTTGGCGTGTTTGGTTGCAATCGAAATAGTGTTTCTCTAGGAAAGGAAAGTAAAATGATGTTACTTTTTCTTCCATGGGGATTTGGTTGCATTGCACCCTTCATTCTACCTTTTGTCAACCAATGGCACTCTTCAATTCTGTATGCAAGGATTTTTCTAGATATAATAGCCTTTTTAGTTTCCTCCCATATCCAGAGAAAAGGGAAAACAAATTTGCCTTATTTTTACTTGGTAAATAAAGTCATTTTTATCTGCCATTTTCATTTTCCGGAAACAACCAAAGTGAGCTAGGACTTTGGGAAATTATCTAATACGAAGTAAGGGTGCAACTCGGGTCGGGTTGAATCGGTTGAGGCCAACTCTAGCCCAACCCAAGATAGCATTCCTTAAACCCTAACCCGACCCAACCCGAGCCGAACCCACATCTAAATCTCTATGGTCGGGTTGATTCAAGTTGGGTTCAGGTTCACCTATGGCCAAACTGAAAAATACAAGAAAAAAAACATAATCCTAAGAAAATCAGGATAAAATGAGAGGATGGAGGTTGGATTCGGGTTGGGTTCCCAAAATTAAATCTGGTTGGCTTTTCCCAACCCAACCCGAGGTAACGACGGCCCAACCGGAGCCAAAACCGGGTTGAACCAGTCCCGTTCGGGTTGAGCCCGACCCAAGACATGCTTTGGAGAGTGGTCCTGAAGATCACACATAACGTGTCCAGCTGTCATTATGAAGAAACGTGGCCTTATCTCAATCCAAAATCCTTTCCAAAAGTCAAACCCTAATCCAAACACTAGAAAATAAAGAAGAAAACTACTACATCATTCTTCAGGGTTCATAGATTTTTCCAGAAAGAAAGGAAAATGGCGAAACCCACTTTTCTACTCATCTCCCTTATCCTTCTCGTCCTGCAATCTTCTTCTTCTCTTTCAGTTTCCTCACAAAACCCTAACCCTAATTCAGCATACAACGAGCTGAAGAAGAACCGTTTTCCAATCGGTTTACTCCCTTCAAACGTGTTAGATTACACTCTCAACCAAACCTCTGGTGATTTCTCTGTAAATCTCGATGACCACTGCCAAATTACTCTCCCTCCCGATAATTACCTCGCTACGTATTCGCCTAGGGTTACAGGGAAGCTTCTAGAAGGCCGACTTGCAGAGCTTGATGGAATTAGGGTTTGGGCTTTTTTCAAGTGGTGGTCTATTACTGGAATCCGATCCAACGGTGAGGATCTCGTCTTCGAGGTTGGAATGGTGACTGCCAAATACCCTTCGAGGAATTTTAACGAGAGCCAATCTTGCGAGGGCCGATCGTCTTCGTGATTGCGTATCTGAGGTGCGTTTTTATTTTTAATGCTGAATTTTGAAGGTTTATATTTGATTAGGGTTTGTTTTGGATTTTGATTTGATGCTATGGTTCTAGTGCTTTTGATCTGAGGGAATTTGGTTTATTTTATGTTGTCGTTGTTTTGTGGGGTTCCTATTTTTTGTTTTTACTTTAAATAGTGTTGGATGCCATTTTTATATGTTGATTATGTTTCCTTTAGTTTATTTTATTTATTCGGTGTTCTAATTTTTTATGCTAATAACAGATTTGATTGATTTTGATGGGTGTAATGATTTATTAGGTTTTTGCTCATTCTCTCTTCATTTTGGATTTTGAGTCCAAATCACACATGCATATATATATATATATATATATATATATGGAAACTGTTGGTGCGCTTAAGCTCACCAATCACATGGGGCCCCACTTTGTTAGGATGATCCAAAGCATTCATTTTAAAGTCCCTTACATAGATAGGGGGTGTACCAAAAATCAGCTCCATAGGATCATCCTAACCCCTCCATTTGTGGAGGACATAAATGGACAGACACAAATCTGCCCATTTTTTGTCCTCCACAAATGGAGGGGTTAGGATGATCCTATGGAGCTGATTTTTGGTACACCCCCTATCTATCATAAGACCTTGCAAATGAATGGTTTGGATCACCACATGTGATTGGGGAGCTTAAGTGCACCATAGGTTTGGTGCACTTAAGCTCACCAACAGTTTCCCTTAGCTACACATATGTGTAGCTACACTTTTCTCATATATATATATATATATATATATATGAGGAAACTGTTGGTGCGCTTAAGCTCACCAAACTTATGGTGAGCTTAAGCGCCCAATCACATGGGGGCCCACTTTGTTAGGATGATCCAAAGCATTCATTTTAAAGTCCCTTACATAGATAGGGGGTGTACCAAAAATCAGCTCCATAGGATCATCCTAACCCCTCCATTTGTGGAGGACATAAATGGACAAACACAAATCTGCCCATTTTTTGTCCTCCACAAATGGAGGGGTTAGGATGATCCTATGGAGCTGATTTTTGGTACACCCCCTATCTATCATAAGACCTTGCAAATGAATGGTTTGGATCACCACATGTGATTGGGGAGCTTAAGTGCACCATAGGTTTGGTGCACTTAAGCTCACCAACAGTTTCCCTTAGCTACACATATGTGTAGCTACACTTTTCTCATATATATATATATATATATATATATATATATATATATATATATATATATATGAGGAAACTGTTGGTGCGCTTAAGCTCACCATACTTATGGTGAGCTTAAGCGCCCAATCACATGGGGGCCCACTTTGTTCCCAATCACATGGGGGCCCACTTTGTTAGGATGATCCAAAGCATTCATTTTAAAGTCCCTTACATAGATAGGGGGTGTACCAAAAATCAGCTCCATAGGATCATCCTAACCCCTCCATTTGTGGAGGACATAAATGGACAGACACAAATCTGCCCATTTTTTGTCCTCCACAAATGGAGGGGTTAGGATGATCCTATGGAGCTGATTTTTGGTACACCCCCTATCTATCATAAGACCTTGCAAATGAATGGTTTGGATCACCACATGTGATTGGGGAGCTTAAGCGCACCATAGGTTTGGTGCACTTAAGCTCACCAACAGTTAGGGGTGGACATGGTTCAGGTTCGAACCGAGGAACCGAACCGAACCGGCACATATGGTTCGGTTCGGTTCGGTTCCATAGTTATATGGTTCGGTTCCGGTTCTAAAAACCTGGAACCGATGGAAATTCGGTTCGGTTCTGAATTTGAGATCCCGGAACCGAGAACCGAACCGAGAACCGACCCACCTTAAAACCCTTAGATTAATCAGCACTTCCCAAAAAATAAAGTGAATGGACTGATTCCACTCACTCGATTTTATAAAATGTTTGGCAAACAAGCCATAATATTTTAATGGCAGGAAAGAAGATGTGGGAAGGGAAAGTGACTGCATGCTTTTCTTTTTAATATTAACTTTGTATAACGCCCCCACAAAGTCATATTCATCATCTCATTAGAGACTTTTGTGCTCTGCTTTTCCCAACAATGATAGGCTGGAAACATAAAGTTATTCTATCTCAAGAAAAAAATAACCAAACATTCAAACAAAGGAGGAAACTGTTGTGAATAAATTCCGTTGATTTGGTGAAGGTCGGGTAAACCCAGAACCGAACCGAACCGAACCGATTATATATGGTTCTGGTTCGGTTCGGTTCCAAACATATATGGTTCTGGTTCGGTTCCAATTTCAGGGAACCGATTATATATGGTTCGGTTCTGGGTATACCCCAAAACCGAACCGAACCGAACCATGTCCACCCCTACCAACAGTTTCCCTTAGCTACACATATGTGTAGCTACACTTTTCTCATATATATATATATATATATATATATATATATATATATATATATATATATATGAGGAAACTGTTGGTGCGCTTAAGCTCACCAAACTTATGGTGAGCTTAAGCGCCCAATCACATGGGGGCCCACTTTGTTCCCAATCACATGGGGGCCCACTTTGTTAGGATGATCCAAAGCATTCATTTTAAAGTCCCTTACATAGATAGGGGGTGTACCAAAAATCAGCTCCATAGGATCATCCTAACCCCTCCATTTGTGGAGGACAAAAATGGACAGACACAAATCTGCCCATTTTTTGTCCTCCACAAATGGAGGGGTTAGGATGATCCTATGGAGCTGATTTTTGGTACACCCCCTATCTATCATAAGACCTTGCAAATGAATGGTTTGGATCACCACATGTGATTGGGGAGCTTAAGCGCACCATAGGTTTGGTGCGCTTAAGCTCACCAACAGTTTCCTCTATATATATATATATATATATATGAGGAAAGTGTCTCTAGTCCGGCCGACTAGAGATCATTCTCTAGTCCGCCACCCAAAAACACATGGGTCCCACATATTTGGGTGATCTAAAGCATTCATTTGATAGGCCTCATCATAAATAGGATGTCCACAAAAATTCAGCTTCATAGGATCTTCTTAACCCTTCGATTTGTGGAGTTAAAAAATGGACAGAGAGAGTAGAGAGAGAGAGAGAGAGAGAGAGAGAGAGAGTAGCGACCCAAATTAGCGCTTCAAATCGACTCACGACCCCAAATAGTAAACCAACTAAGATTACCTTCATCGTACCACGTATTGTGCTACAGTCGTACCTCATACCCATTCTCATAAAGCGTACCGAAACAAATTGCGTTCCAGTTAACATTGGTACAAACTCATGAGAACCCATCTAACCTCATCACAAGATTTTACACAATGCTAGGGAACCTTAATTTAGTAATATAGCCCATCTTAGGAAATGGTTATGGGGGTTTGGGGAGGAGAGACATGCTCTACGGAGGAAAGTTGTGGGGAATATGGGGAGGGATGGGGTGGTTGGGGGTAAGGAAGTTGTCTAAGAGGTCATGCTTGTGGAATTTGGTGGGTTCTTTTATCTGGGGTTAGGTTTAGAGTCGGCCATGGTAAGGAGATTGGGTATTGGAAGGATTCGTGGATTGTTGGTTGCCTTCTATCCAAAGCTTACTTGGTCCTTTATAGGACGGTAAGGAACAAAGAGTGTTTGATTTCATCTTGCTATGAGAGGTTGGGGGAGGGTAGTGTGGGTAATTTATTTTTATCGTAACTTAAAAGTAAGGAAATTAGGAGATTTATTAACATTGTTTTCTTGTTGGAAAGCTCTTTCCTCTCCGAGGTTGAGAAAGATCTAGGTTGTGGGCCTTCGATGCTATCGGCTCCTCAATGAGTTCCTTTTTTTTTTGGGAGGGGGGGCATCTTAGGGAATCCAAGAGACGACATTCAGAGAATCTCCCTCTACTATTAGGGAATCCAAGAGGCTAGTATCAATAACCCTCAGCCCTTGCAAAACTGCTCTATTATCTGCTTCATTGGAGTCCGTCGATCCCAAAGGGCCCGCGAATGCCATCAATGTCAGCCCCTGATTGTCTCTCAAGAGACCTCCTACTTCGGCCGCCCCATGATTATCCAAGCTTGATTCTTTGAAGTTCAACTTTAATTTACCTGGCTTTGGCGGGACCCATCTGCTATTAGGTACCTACACCTGCTCTGTACTGAAGCAAATACCTTTCCATCCTTACCAAGGTAATGGGCCAAAACAAATCAATAATCATGAAGGATTTTGACCCATGCAAGGTAAGGGCTATCACCTTAGTGTAGATATAATGAGATCTCTTTACCAAAACCTTGGAACACCCTGGCATTCCTTTCTTCCTAAAGAACCCATATAGTGGCCAGGGCCCAGGAGTAATACTTTCCAAAGAATTTTCCTTCTTTTCCTCCACGGGACATAAAACCGGCTTCTCAACACATCTACCATGTTATCTGGAAATACCCATTCTATGCCGAATCTACTGAATATTGTGCCCCACACCTCCCTTGCCAATCTACAATGGAGAAGCATGTGATCTACTAATTTCCCCGCCTCTATGCATATCGCACAATGATCAATTATTGACATATGATGATTCCGCAGCTTGTCCCCAGTGAGGATTTTATTAAGGAACGCTGACCAACCAAAGGTGCGGACCCTTTTGGTGGTGGTGGTGGGGTGTGGGTGGGTGTTTTGGTGCGGGGGGATGCCCAAACCCTTTTATCTTCCCCTAATCTCTTAATATAACATGACTGAATTGTATCTAAAAGCATGGCAATCTGATCCATCTCCCTTTCGAAGAAATACCTTATGAATAGTAACTTCCATGATATTTTCTCCCCCTCCCATACAAAACAAGCCTTCACAAAGGCATCCTTCTATGAGGATGCTACATATAAGGATGGAAAAGTCACTTTTAGAGGGGAATCCTAGCACCAAACCTCATGCAAGAATTGGATTCTATCCCCCTTGTACACTCTAAACCTGATGCCCTCCAAATTTATTGTTCTACCTTAGGATTACCCTCCATACCGTAAGCACACTTGGCCTATAATAATCACCGAAGACCATTGGCTGGGCCCCGCCCCATATTTTCTAGTTATGACCTTTGCCCACAGGTGGTTCCCTTCTTCTCCAAAGCACCACAACCATTTCCCAAGCAAAGCTTTATCTATTTCTTTCAAGCGCCTATTCAATCTTGGCTCTTCTTACGTGGCTAAAAACTTTTTGATGATAATTTGATTCTCCAGTGTTCATTGAGGAGGTTCGGCAAACACAATTTCGTGGGCAAATGGAATGATCTGTGGTCCGTGGAGGCTGACTCATCATATTGACTAGATCCGGGATCTTTGTTGGGAAATTCTGCACTCGTTCTTTAGTATTCCTTGAAGCGCCAATGATCCAGCTGCTCTTCCTGCTAAACCTGCCGTGCATGATGGGCAACCTCTGCATCCCTTGTACTACTCTTTCGTCTTTTATAAAAGCTATCTTTAAGGGGGAAAAAACCCACCCTCTGGAAGGAGAGGGTGGTACTTGAGTTCCACCACAAGCTTCCTAAAGTTGTAAATGTTTTAAAACCCGCCCTCACATGCATGCTAATGGTTCACTTCAGTAATAGTACAGTTATTGAAGTCGATTGTATGGCTATCTGACACCAACAAAGGGTTTTTTGATGGTCCAATGTTCTGGAAGTTGATGAGTATTTCTGAGCTCTGTAGATAGATTTTAGAGAGAATGAAGGAAAAACAAGGATTGAGCTCTGATACCTCGAAAAGAAAGTGAAAATTCAAAATAAGAGGGAATAATGTTTTCTTATAAGGATAGGATTAATGAGTCAAGTTGACTCATTATCCCATAAAATGCTTCATTATTTTCAAGAAATTACAAAAATGGCCTGTATTCTGAAAATAAAAATATAAAAACCTTACACAACTAGCTGTAACGATGAACAACTAAACACGAAGGAATGGACACATTGTGGAATATGGGGTGGTACACTTTCTTGCAATGTGTGCCCATTCATGAATTTTGTATCCAAATCATAGGTCTAAAATAGTAATGCACCAAGCTCTAACCCCTCAACACAACATTAAATAGTCCAAGTGATAGAAGTTTGAAAAGGATATTGCCAAGTCAACCTTAGTCCTGTTGAGAGGTATATGCTTCTTACACATACTGCCTATAGGGTGTAAAGTGAACCCCTTTGAGGGCAACCCTCAAGGAAAGTCTATGCCACACGTTGAGACGCGTGTCAACTACAGTGTTGAAAATACCTCACAAAACCATCCTCTAATGATGAAAATGGTATTAATGCTACTCAATTTCTATGAAAAAAAAATTGTATTGATATTTTTTATGTTCATGTATTATAATTTCAATGCTGTAGTGAACTACTTGACAGTGCTAGATGAAAATAGAGTATCATCTGGATGTGTTGTCAGGGCTCAATTTGTGGTTTTTTGGTGAACTTTAAATTTCGATGAAGTAATTGTAGCTTGTCTGTTTCTTGCAGGATTTACATGATTTCCAAGGCTCTTTATGCTGGGATTCATGCCTCAAGGTACCGGACTTCAGCTCTCATAAATAAGCGTAAAATCTTTATGCTCTTATTTAAGTCTATTTGTGTTATTGTATATGCCACACACGTCTCTGTAAAAGACATCAGTTGTGTTTCTCTTGCTAAACCCAAAACCTGGTTATAACCAGTTCAAAACATGGCATCCACTGTCTTTAACCTAAGGTGTTATTCTCTCTTCTGGGTGCTATAATTCCTAGATATACACACGTATGAACGTGCTATCTTAATGCCTATTTGTGTGCGCAACGTAAACCAAGGCAAAGCGGCCAGCTGTAACTAGGAGTAGTGAATACCACTCCAGAAAGGATAGGGAAGAACATCATACTCCCTCTAGGTTAGGGAAAAGAATAGTACCCAGAAACACCTTAGGCGGGTGGGAAACATGCGTCTCCGTAAATGCCGGAATGTGGAAAAAAATTGGGATACTTTTTCGGAATGCATGGGAAATGTATGGGAAACGCGTGGAAAACATGGAATACTTATATGAAAACGTGCGAAATGCGTGAGTAACATCTAGGAAATGCAAGGAAAGCGCATGTGAAACGTGTGTGAAACGTGTGTGAAACTTATGAAAAATGTTTTGCAGAAATCACACACTAATGTGAGTCTAATTAGCCGCATAATCTTCTTCACTAGTTAGTCAAACTTACATTAAACCTTCTAAACCTATGATAATCCTATGTTTTTTTTTATATACTCTCGGTTGCTTTCAATGAGGCTTGGTTGCTTTCAATGAGGCTTACTGCTTTATGTTGACTTCCGCCAACATGAAAAACGTTTTCTCCTTACTTCGAGCCTTTTGCTTTCCGGTCCTGCAATGGGCTATAGGGTGCATAGTGGTGCTTTATTGGAGCGATTGGAGCCTTTCATTTTTTCTGATTTGATCTGGACCGTTGGATCAAGATCGACTTGGATCGGTCAAGTGGGTAGACCGAATGGTTTGGTCGGGTTGGACCTGAGTTCGGGCCCAACGGTTGGCCCAGCAGGCCTAGGGGCTCAAATGGATAGTGCGTGAGCGGGTGCGATCCGAAGCGTCGGATCGTAGTGTAACGGCTAGTGGAAGATGACCGTTGGATGGTGTCCCATCTACTCAATGGCCAAAGGCCCAAAGGGTGCGATCTGCACCATGGATGGACAATCTAGCGGTTCGGAGTTGAAAGAGATTTTACACAAGCCAACGGTCACTCCAGGATTGATCTGATCCATAGAGTCGCGATTAGACACGATCTAATGGTCAGAATTCAAACCCGCTGAAAGAATGTCCAGAAAGAGTGTTTTCCAACGGGAAAAGCCACCAGAAGCAGTAGAAAATACTCATTCTATAAAAACAATATTTTCTATAAAAACAGTAAAAAATACTCATTCTATACAGAATTCGGATTTCCAGCATAATTCTCTCTCTAAACCCCTACAAAGTTACTGTTTTTTAGAAATCCTTTCAAGTATTCCGTTTTCTGCAGAAACAGAACTCGTGGGTCTCAAATACTTGCAAAATTCAAAGGTGATTCAGGCTTGATTCCGCTCAGAACATCGTCAAGCAATTGGTTTGGAACCGGGCTTCATTGTATCTTGGAGGTGAGTTCGTGGTCCCCTTTGCACACTACTGTGGGGGCGAATATCGTCTTAAGGAGAGCGTTTACGCGCCTTGAAGCATCTTCTTATCTTCTTCTCAACCACTACACAAATAATTTCCAACAGTTATAACCAGTTAAAAACATGGCATCCACTGTCTTTAACCTAAGGTGTTATTCTTTCTTCTGGGTCCTATAATTCCTAGATATACACACGTATGAACGTGCTATCTTAATGCCTATTTGTGTGCGCAACGTAAACCAAGGTAAAGCGGTCAGCTGTAACTAGGAGCAGTGAATACCATTCCAGAAAGGATAGGGAAGAACATCATACTCCCTCTAGGTTAGGGAAAAGAATAGTAGCCGGAAACACCTTAGGCAGGTGGGAAACATGTGTCTCCGTAAATGCCAGAATGTGGAAAAAAATTGGGAAACTTTTTCGGAATGCATGGGAAATGTATGGGAAACGCGTGGAAAACATGGAATACTTATATGAAAACGTGTAAAATGCATGAGTAACATCTAGGAAATGCAAGGAAAGCACATGTGAAACGTGTGTGAAACTTATGAAAAACGTTTTGCAGAAATCACAGAATAATGTGAGTCTAATTTGCCGCATAATCTTCTTCACTAGTTAGTCAAACTTACATTAAACCTTCTAAACCTATTATAATCCTATGTTTTTTTTTATATACACTTCTCGGTTGCTTTCAATGATCCACCAACATGAAAAGCGTTTTCTCCTTAATTGGAGCCTTTGTTACTAGGAGCCTTTTGCTTTCCCCATTTTCCTTTTGCTTTTAGACCTCTTGCTCTGCTTCTAGCATTCACTTTCCACTCTGGTAATTATAATCTAGATTAACTAAAAGCAGCGTCCAATATTTAGAGCCTGTTTGTTTTGTATTTTGAGAACTCGAAAACTGATTATTGGACTTAACCGTTCTCAAAATCCAAAACAAACAAGGCCTTAGTAGTGGACATGCCCTCTTAAAGTGTAAGTCCCAGACACTGATAATAAACCCAATTGGAATGATATTTGACTCTCCCATGTTTTGATAATAACATCCCATACTTTATTCTAAGCACGGTTTATATCGGCTGTTAGTAGCTTTTTTGTAATTGCCTTTTAAAGCATAAAATATAGAAAAGATCAGTTATTGAAAGGAGGGACTGTGGATACGAATGCCATTCTTCAATGGCATTACTTCTTAGATGTTGCCTATCTAAATTGAAGGCAACCAACAATAAACCTTGAAACTTTGCTTGATCATTGCTGTAATGTCTGGTGATAAAAAATACTGATACCATGTAGATTAATGGGATTGGAGGGTATATTTCATCATGGTCGACTCTTTCCTTGGCCTAGTTAGGATTGATGAAAAAAAATTTATTAGGAATTTTTTTCTTTCAAACAATTTAGAGAGAAATCATAAATTTTAGGGGGGATTTGCTAGCATCCATCGCGGAAGGCATTCTGAGGATGGTCTGTTGCATGTGAGAGCAGCCAAACAGACTCACTTTTCAACAGATTTTGTCTTCAAAAAAAGGAAAAAGAGAACAGGGAGGTGATATATCCGCCCCTTTTGATTTCTTGGGGCGGCCAGCAGCAGCAGTGTACGTGGAAGTCAGCCACATTGAACCCTTCTGATGTGAAGTACATCAGCCCCTTTGCTGGGTGTCCCAAGTAATCAAAAGGGCCGGATGTATCACTTCGCAAGAAAAATCTTGCAATCCAAATAGGGCCTTAACTAAAATAATGCTTGCTCAAAAAGATTTTTCCAGATGTGGAAAAATCAGGCTTTGTGACGGCCAATAATTTCTTTCTCAAGATTGTGATTACGGTTCTCAAAAAGCTCTTAAAACCCTTAAATACTACACGACAAACAAGTGAGCGCATGTTTATCCAAACATTGGAGCGCTGAAATCATTTCCCTATAAAAAGAAAAAGAAGAGGAATGCTAGATTCAGAGGCGCCCTTGCTGCCTTTGCTCTTTGCTGAAGTTAAATTAAAAGACTATGGCTCAGTGTAATTATATGCTTGGTGAATCAGAGCCATGAACCATCACAGGGCAAACTAGTACGTGGGTCTAGGTTTGATACCAAGTGGCGATCGCATTTGCAAGATTGAGATGTAAAAATTGATCATGAGTTAGAGGCATCTCAAGGATCATTGGATGAGCGTGGAACTAACGGCATTAAGTTAAGATTTGTGATCACTCACAATATTGATGGACCTCGTCTCGCAGCTCGTATGTATACCTTAAGGGAGCTTTGGGTGCATAGAGAGATGTGGGAAAGCTTCCATGGCATCCAACATGATCGTCTTCCATGACGTCTAAAACCGCGATTTATAGACGATTTCTCCTATCTGAGGTGCATATATAGAGAGAGATGTGGGAAAGCTTCAATGCCATCTAAAGCTGCAATTTGTAGGATTTATCTGATTTGAGGAGTGAATAGAGATGTGGGAAGGTTTATAAGAACAGAAACCTGAAAATGAACAATTTCACAAAAAAAAATATCTCCAAAAATGGGGATTTCAGCAGGAAAATCAAAGCTTGAGAATCTCCATAAGAAAAGAAAATCGAAGGTATCCTTATTTCTAAAAGTGTAACTAGAAATTTAAACATTTCCATAAAAATCAAAGTGATCTGCTTTTTTGAAGATCACTTGCATTCAAGTTTTTGTAATCTTCTTTGGAACAGAAAGAAAAAGGAAATATTTTGTAATCTTCTCCGCCTTGTGCGAACAAATCCACTCCTTCTCCCTTCCCTCGACGCCAAAATGCACTTTTATGTTGTTTTTTTTTTTTTTTTTTTTTTTGCAACACCATTTTTGAAGGATTCCCACCCATGAAAAAATTCTTTAAAATAATTAATCAACTAGATAACTTATTATCCTAAACACTTTAGGACTTTGGGTTTATGAAGGACTGTTGAAGTATTTATGAATAAATATTACAAACTCTAACAGCCTAAGCTTTTGGAGTAATTGGTTGTTTCACATGGTATCGGAGTTATTGGCTGATGAGGATCTGTGTTTAAAACCCAACAAGTCCTTAATATTAAAAATCAACTTGTATGGCCAACGCCAAAAAAAAAACAAAACAGAGGGGTCATACATGAGGGGCGTGTTGAAGTATTAATAATTAAATAACACCAACTCTAACAGCTTAAGCTCTTGGAGTAATTGGTTGTTTCAGAAGGGCCATAAGTCCTCTGTCCTCAGTCGAGTAGAAAAATAAATCATGTAAAAAAGGTTATAGACGTGTTGGGGGTTTCCACACAAAAGCAAGAAATCCCACATCAGAAACTCAAGCGGATGTATGGGCTTACAAGGGAATGGGCACCCTCCCTCTGATGGCTAGCTTTTAAGGGTGAGTTCTACCAGATTTTCCCTACAAATGGTATCGCAGCAAGGGCGTTGTAACTCTTGTGTGCTTCCGAGGACGGGAAAAGTCCCTTGGGATGATGTCGGTAACCCCGGGTGTGCCTCCGAGGATGGAAATTAAAGTTCCTTCAAGAAGATCTCGTAGTTCCCTCGTTGCCGCTGAGGGAATGAGCACCCTCCCTCTAATGGCTAACTTTTAAGGGTGAGTTCTACCCGGGTCCCAACATGCATGTGGAATGGTTGCTCTAAAAATCGCATCCTAATGCTGGCATGTGTTTCAAATTAGAGGATTTTTGGGATCAGTTTTAAATTAGGGGACTTGCTAGGGATCATGGCGGAAGGCATTTTGCGGACAGGCTGTTGCACAGGAGAGCAGCCACATAGGCACAGATTTTATCTTATTCATTTAGTTCATATGAGGTGGCTGCTCTCTCATGCAACACACATAGGCACAGATTTTGTCTTATTCATTTAGTTCATCTGAGGTGGCTGCTCTCTCATGCAACAGCCCGCCCTCAAACTGCCTTAGGGATGGTCCCTAGCAAATCTCTTAAATTAGAGGATATTTTTAATGGGATGTTGGTTAAGTTGGGGGATTTTATTTCTGAGTCACTTTGTTTGACACTTGTCTTTTTGGCTTCTGATAGCTTCTTGAGAATTGTAAGGCGTGTATTATTCAACGCTTCTCATCTCTTGTTGTTTTAGACCAGACAAAATGGGACTCCCTTCTCTCCCACTCTAGAGTCAGAAATAAGAAAAAAAAGGCCCTGTAGAACATCATGTTAGGAAATAATCCTAACGGTGGATGTGGCTTTTGCAAAATCGATGGTCAAGATCATTTGGTTAGTTAATTGGTTTTGTGAAAAGTCATTAATGAAAAGACTTTATGTGAAAAGGTATGAACGTAAAGAGACGTTTGGGGAGAGGGATGGGCGTGATGAGGAGTCGCATCTATTCCCACAAACGCTTATAAAAGGGAACTCTTGGGTCCTATTTGCACACAACAAATTCGTTTTTAATCTTTGAGAATCCACGCTTGAAGAGAAAGAAACCGGTTCCCATCACCGACGGTTGTGTAGCGAAGAGAAACTCAGAGAGAAAGAAAAACCCAATTCATGGCTTCCGGTATGTTTTATTTTTCATTTCAATTCAATCCATATTGTTCTGTAATTTTCTCAATGTTGAATCGCCAAGATCTGTTGCCTCTTACATGTGGTATCAGAGCCACGGTTTTAGCGAGAAAACGGCGAGAAAATTTTATTTTTTTGGGAATTTTTTGACATCGCCGGAAAACGGTTGCTCCGATCAGTGATTTTCCGGCATGGATGTGAAGTTCGTCGAGAGACGAGTCCAATGCAACAAACGGTGCCTGAATCCGATGTCAAACGAACCCAGAAATTGAAATTGAAATTTGTTGTTTTTTTTGGGATTTTCTGGAAATTATAACTGCTGTTGGAGAAGATGATGAATAGTGATGGGCCGATGGGCCGTGCAGGCCCGTTAAGGATCCATCAAGGATCCGCGAATTTCTGAAAGGCCCAGTTAACAGATAAGGCCCATAAAACCTGTCTGGGCCCAGCAGACCCAACCCAAGCCGACCCAGGGACAATTTTTTGGCCATTTCTGCCGTTTTTTGGGTTTTTGGGTCTGGCTAATATTGGTTCTAGGGGTTTGGAACCCTCCTGAACCCATTTTTGGAGTCAGTTTTTTCATTTGAGCACTGTATTATATGGTTACAGTGTAAATTCAACAAAATTTGGTTTTATTTGTTTGATTTTAGTCAAAAAAAATTTTGAGTTTTGGGCCGGGTAAATCCGGATTTAGGGGATTTCCACTCCTCTGAACCCAAATTTGATGTCTGTTTTTCATGGAACTTGAAAACGGGTTTTATGTACACATGTTTGTACACTTTGTTCATTATTTTAGTTGTGAATGAACAAAGAATTGTGATTCCCACTGGGAAACGGAATCGCTTAGGATTAGTGGTTTAAATAAAGAACAGTGTCGCATATAGTGACACATTATGAACTACAAAACCACTTTAAGTTGCGTCTATTTGTCCAAGAGCAATACTCAGCCCAACGGATGACTGTTGTTTTGCACAAATAGGCGGTGTGAGAGGGCTAGGTCTGGATAACTTGATTTGGGGTTACGCTTCTGCCCAACGGTGATGTGTACCTTAAGTATAGAGTTATTTGGCCCTAGTTAGTCTCATGGATGAGAGCCAAATGTGTGTCGTGGCACGGCCCAACGGACGACCCATGATGATACGCTGGTGTCTCCCTAGAATCACATTTATGTGTTTCTGTGATTCTAGGCAATCCAACTGACTTCCCTAAAGATAAATTGACTTAAAAATGGAACCAAATGTGTATCGTGGCATGGCCCAACGGACATCCCACGGTGACACACCGGGTGTTCCATCAAGAACACACTTATGTATTTTGTGTTTCTGTTTACTTTAGTCATTTATTTTAAAGTTGGATTACATTAAATCGTGAATTTTACTGAATAAACTCCTTTGGTGGATTTAAATGGTGTCTTAGATAGTGAGCAAAATTGTAACTGTCTGTCTTTTTCGTCTACAGCATTGAACCCTAGTTCTATCTCTAATTATTTGTCCGGGATCGAGGTTTTGAGTGGGACTAATTTCGGAAAATGGAAGGATCATATTCACATAGTCTTAGGGTGTTTGGACCTAGATTATGCACTTAGGAATGACAAACCTGAAGTGCCTTCTAATGAAAGTACTACTGCGGATTTGGCTACCTATGAAAAATTGGAACGGTCAAATCGCATGAGCCTTATGATTATGAAAAGCACGATCTCTACCTCTATCCGAGGAGGCATTCCCGACTCAGAGGAAAATGAGGAATTTACTGCTAGTGAGTACTTACAGGCAGTAGAGGATCAGTTTAAGAGATCGTCTAAGGCTCTTGCCAGTACCCTGATGATGAAGATGATCACTATGAAGTACAATGGTAGTAGTGGTGTGAGAGAGCACATTATGCGAATGAATGACATGGCCTCCCAGCTAAAGAAAATGAACATGGAGATCTCTGAGGGTTTCCTTGTTCATTTCATGATGTCATGAACATGGAGATCTCTGAGGGTTTCCTTGTTCATTTCATGATGACATCTCTTCCTGCGCAGTTTACTCCATTTAAAATTAATTACAATACGCAGAAAGAGAAGTGTGAAATGAGTGAACTCATAGCCATGTGTGTTCAAGAAGAAGAGAGGTTGAAGACCGAACAACCTGAAAGTGCTCATTACACCACAGAGGGAACATCGAAGGGTCACTTCAAGAAGAAAACCAAAGGAAAGGGCTTTGGGAAAGGCAAGAAGAAGGTAGCAGGTGGTTCAGCTTAGCAGGGCTTGACCGGTGAGGTGAAAAGTCACATTAGGTGCCATTTCTGTAAGAAACTTGGTCACATAAAGAAAGAGTGCTCCAAGTATGAAGAGTGGCTGCATAAGAAAGGTAATAATTCAGTTTTTGTTTGTCATGAATCTTTCCTTGTAGATGCACCTAGAAATACCTGGTGGATAGATACAGGTTCTACTATTCACATCTCGAATTCCTTGCAGGGATTTCAAGAGAGACGGAGACTCAGGAAAGGGGAGCGAACCATTAAGATGGGAAATGGAGTAGAAGCAGACGTCAAGGCTATTGGCACTTTTCGTCTTGTATTAGATAGTGGCTTCATTATGTATTTGGAAGACACATTTTATGTACCTGCCATGAGCAGAAACCTTATATCTGTATCCAGACTTGATTCCTCTGGATTTGAATTCAAGTTTGGGAATAAAGGTTTTACATTACTCCATGATTCCAATGTTGTTGGTTCTGGTCCTCTTGTGGGCAATCTATATATGATTAATTTAGATAGCTCGTTTGCACATTCTCTGTTGTCCATGCATGTGAATGAGGAAATCAGTTACCGTGGCAATAAACGGGGTCGAGTTGATGAAAACTCTTCCAGTTTGTGGCATAAGCGTTTAGGCCACATTTCCATTAGTCGTATGGAAAGACTGGTGAAGGGTAGAGTTCTTCCTCCTATTGACTTTTCTGATTTCGGAATTTGTAGGCAGTGTCTTAAGGGTAAACAAACCAAAACTAGTAAGAAGGGCGCCACTAGGAGTACCGGCCTGTTAAAAGTTATTCACACTGATATCTGTGGGCCATTTCCTACTCCTGCCCTAAGTGGCGAGAGATATTTCATTACCTTTATCGATGACTTTTCTCGTTTTAGCTACGTCTATCTCATCAAAGAAAAGTCGGAAGCACTGGATACCTTTAAGATCTATAAGGCTGAGATTGAGTTACAACTTGACCGGAAGATTAAGGTTGTGAGATCCGATAGAGGTGGGGAGTACTATGGCAGATATTCCGATACGGGCCGCAGTCCAGGTGCGTTCGCACTTTACCTACAGGAGAACGGTATTGTCGCTCAGTACACGATGCCAGGTACACCTGAGCAAAATGGTGTTGCTGAGAGACGAAACCGTACTCTTATGGATATGGTGAGGAGCATGATTTGCAATTCACCATTGCCTGAGTCCTTGTGGGGAGAAGCATTGAAAACAGCCGTTCATATCCTAAACCGTGTACCGAGTAAAGCTGTGGCTAAGACCCCTTATGAGTTATGGGCCGGTAAAAAGCCTAAGCTAGGATATTTGCATGTTTGGGGCTGTATGGCTGAAGCCAAAATATATAACCCACAGTTGAGAAAGTTAGACGCTAGGACCATCTCTTGTTACTTCATAGGTTACCCTGAACGGTCTAAGGGTTATAGGTTCTATAGTTCTACTCATAGCACCCGGATTGTAGAGACTAGATACGCTGTATTCTTAGAGGATGGTGATCTCAGTGGGAGTTATGTGCCTAGGTCACTTACTTTTGAGGAGAACCGGATATTTGTTCCAATACCGGTAATCCAAGAAAGAATAGTGTCGATTCCTCCACCTGAGGATATTGATGCACCAGATGGCACATTGGAGGTTTCGCCCCACATTCCTGATGCTCCAGCAACGATTGTCGCTGAGCAATCTGTGCGTAGGTCACAGAGAGAGAGGAGGTCAGCCATCTCTGATGACTATGTTGTCTATCTAAACGAGTGTGACTACGACGGTGAAATGGATGATGATCCACTTTCATTTGGTCAGGCCATAAATAGCGACCGATCAGCTCAGTGGCTTGAAGCCATGAATGATGAGTTGCTCTCGATGGAAAAGAACCGTGTCTGGGAACTCACCGAGTTACCTAAAGGGGTCAAGCCTGTAGGCTGTAAATGGGTCTTCAAGACCAAAAGAGACTCTAAAGGCGGTTTTGAAAGATATAAGGCCAGACTAGTCGCTAAGGGGTTCACTCAGAAAGAGGGAATAGACTTCAAAGAGACTTTCTCTCCAGTATCAAGGAAAGACTCTTTGAGGATAGTCATGGCTTTGGTAACTCATTATAACTTAGAGTTACACCAGATGGATGTGAAGACTGCTTTTTTAAATGGTGATCTTTATGAAGATGTCTATATGATTCAGCCTGAAGGTTTTAAGGCTGAGAGCGAAGAGCACCTAAGCTGTAGGCTTAAAAAGTCCATTTACGGACTTAAGCAGGCTTCTAGGCAGTGTTATCTGAAATTTCATGAGGTAGTGTCTAGTTTTGGGTTCAAGGAAAATGCTGTAGATCAATGCATATATCTTAAGGTTAGTGGGAGTCGATTCATCATCCTAGTGTTATATGTTGATGATATACTACTTGCCAGTAGTAACCTAGGCATGCTGAAAGAAACAAAACAATTCCTCTCAAGGAATTTTGATATGAAAGATCTTGGTGAAGCTTCCTATGTTATAGGAATAGAGATTCATCGAGATAGGACTCGAGGATTGCTGGGATTGTCTCAGAAGACCTATATAGAAAAAGTCCTTAAGAGATTCAGCATGGAGAAGTGCTCCCCTAGTCTTGCCCCTATAGTTAAGGGTGATGTATTCAGTCAGTTACAATGTCCCAGGAGCGCACTGGAACGGGATGAGATGAGACATATTCCTTATGCTTCCGCTGTTGGTAGTCTCATGTATGCTCAGGTCTGTACCCGTCCAGATATTTCATTTGCAGTTGGCATGCTTGGTAGATACCAAAGTGACCCAGGTTGGGATCACTGGAAGGCAGCCAAAAAGGTTATGCGTTACCTGCGAGGGACTTCAGATTACATGCTCACATTTAGGAGATCGGATAGCCTTGAGGTGATTGGCTATTCTGATTCCGACTTCGCTGGTTGTCGGGACACCCATCGGTCCACTTCTGGTTATATTTTTATGCTTTCAGGAGGACCTATTTCTTGGAGAAGCGTCAAGCAGAGAATGACGGCTTCATCCACTATGGAGGCAGAGTTTATTTCATGTTCGGAGGCTTCGGCTCATGCCTTATGGCTGCGAAATTTTCTTTCAGGGCTTAATTTGATTGATTCTATTGAGAGGCCGCTGAAACTTCTCTGTGATAATTCCGCTGCGGTTTTCTTTTCCAAGAACAACAAGTCTGGAGACGGCTCGAAGCATATAGATCTAAAGTATCTTGTTCTGAGGGAAAGAGTTCAGAATCAGCATGTATCTGTGGAATACATAAGCACCGCACTTATGTTGGCGGATCCCTTCACTAAAGGCTTGTCACCAAAGCTCTTCAGAGAGCATGTAGCGCGCATGGGATTGGTTGACACTTTTGATAGCCTATGATAGTGGGAGTCCGCATTTGGTATTGAGATACACTATTGTGATCACATTATAATTTATGATTCTGATATATATGATTATTTTCTACCGCTCCATTTCGTGCACATTTTGTAAATGGATTGTTAATAAGAGGTAGAATGTGTCTGTATGACTGTTTTGGACCATGTTTACATCTTATGCATGTATGCTTTTACATTCCTATTAGTAAGAATTACTAATAATATAATCATGGGGTAGGCTATTGGGTAGAGTTGGTGACCCAATGGTTACATGGTTTATTGTTGGTAGTTTTTGCTAAACGGAATGTTGGTTTATTATCTAACTAATTTAAAGTTATGATCCTTATAATTGGCTCAAAGATCTTGCTAGCCAAGTGGGAGAATGTTAGGAAATAATCCTAACGGTGGATGTGGCTTTTGCAAGATCGATGGTCAAGATCATTTGGTTAGTTAATTGGTTTTGTGAAAAGTCATTAATGAAAAGACTTTATGTGAAAAGGTATGAACGTAAAGAGACGTTTGGGGAGAGGGATGGGCGTGATGATGAGTCGCATCTCTTCCCACAAACGCTTATAAAAGGGAACTCTTGGGTCCTATTTGCACACAACAAATTCGTTTTTAATCTTTGAGAATCCACGCTTGAAGAGAAAGAAACCGGTTCCCATCACCGACGGTTGTGTAGCGAAGAGAAACTCAGAGAGAAAGAAAAACCCAATTCATGGCTTCCGGTATGTTTTATTTTTCATTTCAATTCAATCCCTATTGTTCTGTAATTTTCTCAATGTTGAATCGCCAAGATCTGTTGCCTCTTACACATCATTCTCGGCTTTTTTTTTCATAGAACCACTGCCGAGAAAGGGCAAAGAACGTGTCCTTAATGGCCTTTAACCGGGGATTAAAATGTATAAAACAAGCTGGTTTCGTCCCATTATCAAAACATGGCCTTGCTTATTGAATAAAGTGACGTATGGTTATGAAAAGAAAGGACTGCTAATATCATTTATTTTGTGGAAATGGTATTTTCCCCCCTCTGATGGATAAAATCCCCTCCCCGCCCTAACGTTATTCGTTAGGTTTTAAAGGCAAAAGAAAAACATTAAAGGGGTAAAGCAGGGAACCACTCTCACAGTTTACGGCGCCCGCGGGGGTGGGGAGATTATCAGCGCCCTCATTTTGTTAATTTATGATAGGACGTTACGTGAATGGATTTGCTTTCAATGGCGATACAAGTCATTTCCATGGGGAAAAGCAATCAGAGATGCAGATTTCATATCAAATCATGACAGTCCGATGAAAGGAGAGGACATCCCCCTACACTGCTTGCCACAGGATCTGGTCGCAATCGCTTCCGAGGACTCCTCGCGTAAAATTTATTCTAGGAAATGAAGAATTTAGCTTCTTTTGTTCACTGGGTATTGTTCATTTTCTTTTGTCTCTTCCAGGCTGTGGATTGCCCCCTCTTTTGTAGCCCCACCATCGCTGATGGGTGCTTATATGTAATTCCAAGGGAGTTTGTTCCCTGTGGTGTGGCCTTCGAGCCCCCCTAACTTTGTAATCTTTTTCCATTTATGATATCTGGTTGGGGTCCTGCCTAACCCTATCTTACCAATCAAAAAAAAAAAAAAAAAGTCATTTCCATGAGGGGGACGTTCAGCTGTCCTCCTAACTCAATCTCTTCAGTTTCAATCGGTGGCTAATATTGCTGCCATCAAAATTAGGCATTCCACCCCTATGCCACTTTTGTCCATGGTTTTAAATTTCGACCGAAATCCAAAATTCGGTCGAGACCGAAACCGAAATCACACGTACCTGTAATGCTGTTTATTTCGACCGAAATAAATTCCGTCTGAAATTTTGCTTATCCCGAAATTTTCTCCGAAATTTAAGGAATTTCACCAAACAAATCTAGATTTTTATTAATTATTTAATATCTTCCTAAAATTTCAACCGAATTCGATTTCTTTCGGCCGAAACGCAATCCAAAACCGAAATTTGAAAACATGTTTTTGTCCTTTGTGGACAAAATTCTAAATTCAAGGTAATACCGTCCTTTGTCTTATCCGGATCTAAAGGCATTTAACGGCAAAAGCGGATTTCAGGCAAGTGGAGACAAAATAGACAACAACATTGAATAGAGAAGACTCTCACATTTGTCATCACTCGTGAAACTGATGCCCAACTTAAATACAAAAAGTTCAAATTCCCCTTTTCTTCTTCTTTATGACACTTGAAAATTAGAAAGCTCAATGTTGAAAAAGTTTGCATTTCCACCAATATGGAGAGTCCATACGTGGGCCCACGTTCTCTAGACACAGGGATAAGAGAGAAACAAAGGATATCAATACATTTCTCTTTTGAAAGGGAGGTGGTTTCTACTCACTTAATTAAGCACTTTGTTGATTGGCTATTGATACTTTTTATTAAATTGTGAGGAAAGTCAGTCTGGTCGGGTTTTCCAGAACCCTACCCTACCCGAGAAATTGCCAACCTCAAGTCGTCTCGAGTTGGGTTGGATTTTTCCACTTGCACTCATTTTACCTTGAGAATGTATGACATGAATAACATGCCATTAAGCAAAAGTGTAAGCAAGGACTTAATATTAGAGGACTTTGATCAATTAAAAAATTGCCATAAAATTTGGGTGATGATATATTCTCAACCCCGTGGATGATTCACACCTGTTATAACATGATTTGATGTCAAAAAGCGTTAAAAGTCTGCCACAATTCACGTTATAAGGAGTGCAGATCATCCTACAAGTAGGGCTGCAAACGAACTGAGCCGGATCACGAACGTGATTGGGATTGGCTCATTAAAGATCGGCTCGGGCTCGTTCGTTTACTAAACCAGCCAGACCCGAGCTCAAAAATTAGGCTCGTTAAATAAATGAGCCGAACTCGAGCTTTGTATAGTTCGGCTTGGACAAGCTCGTGAACTTTTTAGGCTCGGCTCATAAACAACCTGAGCCGAGCCAAAATGGGAAAAGAAGTGATATACTTCAAATATAATTATGAAGAATAATATTTTGGACGTTGTTAATATATATATATATATATATATATATATATATATATATAGAGAGAGAGAGAGAGAGAGAGGAAACTGTTGGTGAGCTTAAGCTCACCAAACTTATGGTGAGCTAGCTTGCCCAATCACATGGGTCCCACATTTTGGGGAGTGATCCAAACCATTCATTTGCAAGGCCTTATCATAGATAGGGGGTGTACCAAAAATCAGCTCCATAGGATCATCCTAACCCCTCCATTTGTGGAGGACAAAAATGGGGCAGATTTGTGTCTGTCCATTTTTGTCCTCCACAAATGGAGGGGTTAGGATGATCCTATGGAGCTGATTTTTGGTACACCCCCCATCTATGTAAGGGACTTTCAAATGAATGGTTTGGATCATCCTAACAAAGTGGGCCCCCATGTGATTGGGCAAGCTAGCTCACTAACAGTTTCCTCTTATATATATATAGTCCTTTTGACTTGCAAGTTGCAATTTTTAATTAATTGATGTTAATGGTATTTGTTTCATATCATATTCTTGGAATGTGTTTGGAGCTGTAAATTCCCGAGCCCGAACATGATAACGAGCTTAAGCCCAGTCTGTTCCATTTGATGAGCCGAGCCGAGCCGAGCCAGGCTCAAGTTTTGTTGAATATTTGGTGAGCCGAGCTCGAGCCCTATAGTATTAAGCTCGTCACGAACCCAAGCTGAACTCGCGTGTTTGTTCAAACTAACCGAGCCGAGCCCAAACGCCCAAAGCTTGGCTCGGTTTGTAGCCCTACCTACAGGGGGAGCGAATTTATCATCTCCCTAAAATTTAATAGACCTAAACAGAAACTTGTCAATCTAGATCTTTCTATTTTCTTTTCTAAGCCTCCTTAAGTCATTAGGGAACAGGTATTTTTTGTTTTATTTAAGGAGTAAGACCTTTCTATTTTCTTTTCTAAGGCTCCTCAAGTCATTAGGACAGGTAAATTTGGTTTTATTTAAGGAGTAAGATCAGAGTGAATGATTGAGATTAAAATTAGATTCATGGTTGATTTTGAGAATGTGTGTGTGTGTGTTAATTTTGTGGGATTTTTCAAGATAATATTACATTTCACGCAGCTTATGCTTCATTTTTTCAATCAAATATATTACTTCTTTTTCTTATTTGTCTTGATCATTTACTTGTTTTCCACCCTAGAAGCATCTTAATCTTGCATTAAAATCAAATCCTTTTTTTTTTCTTAAAGGATCCTATGTGCCGTAAACAACCATCTTTGGTGGTATAATGTCTATTTGTTAGGATTTGAAAGATTGTGACAATATTATACTAATTAAATAGTCACAAGAGCAAGTCAAGGTGGTCCATGTTGATTTCGTGCCATTTGAAGGCTAATAGGTCACTGCATCTTATAAATACCCTTTATTCTAAACTTTAATTTTGGGATTTTGTGTCTCTCTTCCTTTTTTTTCTTTCCTTGAAAGAGATTATGTCCCTCCAAAATCCAGATTTTAGCTTATAAAACTTAAGTTTTAACTTGTAAAATCTAGGATTTCACAATCTTTGATTATAAAAACCATGTATCCAAACGGACCCGGCAAAAAATGGTTCCTTGTCTTAGGCTGTGTTTGGATTACTAGAAGTCTGGAATCCGGAATCAGAATCGGCATCCTTTCTTTTCTTATTCCCTATTCACTTGTAAACATAGTGGAAAAAATTAAAATAATAAATTCATTCCCAGCGAGAAGGAATCAGAATACCACCTCTTGGGGTGGGAAACATATTTCAGCATTTGCTCCCCGCTTTAAATCTGCACGGTGTTGATTCCACCCCTTGATTCTATTCATTTTATTAAACCAAATGTAGGAATTGAGAGCAGTCGGAATAAGACGCCGATTCCAACGCCTGATTCTAACAATCCAAACACACCTTGCATGGAAACCAGACTTTAGAATGTAGTTGATAGCATATATTTCAAAATTGACCCTTGAAAAAGGAGTGTTTTATCATTTTACGAAAAATACAAGGGAGGTGGGTATGGCCCCACACAAGATTACAGCTGGTTGGTGCTTAATTCCTCTTGGACACGTGATGAGAATTGTTCTTTTTTTTATTGAAAATGAAAGAATGTTTTTCACTGCTGCTGGTGCTGTTTTGAATCCAGTAAACTAAGTCAATGAATTTACTTTTCTTTTCTTCTCACGATGATTTAAAGAATGTTTTTTTCAGGGAAAAATTACCAATGGGGGACATCAAAATAAGAGAATTGTTAAGGAGGGACACACTTACCAAAATTTGTTAGAGAGGGTCGAAATGGGGGTTATCACATGTCTCTAAAAGGGGGCTATCACCTTCTAAATGGGGTTATCAAACTCTCAAAAGGGGATTATCAACCCTCTCTAATAATTTTTCAAAAGTAGGTCCCCAGTTGGCAATTCTCATATTTTGATGTCCCCATTGGCAATTTTTCCTTTTTTCAATGTACAAAAAATCCAAGGAGGGTTTGGGTTGCAATTTTTCTAGAAGATTGGGAAAAAATTTCCATTTGAGGAAAAAAAATTGTGGCCAACAAAAGGTGGTCTGCTTTTTTTGCTTGAAAGGTTATGAAAATGTGGGGAATATTAAGAAAACCTATGCATTCTGAGTAGGGGTGGCAATCCAACCGATACCGGTTTCGGTTTGGCAAATTTCAAATCGAACCGAAACCGAACCGAAAGTTCAAATTTCGGTTCGGTTTCAGTTCGATAGAACAAAACCAATTCAAATTTCGGTTTGGTTCGATTTGGGGTTCAAACCGAACCGAAACCGAACCGTTGCCACCCCTAATTCTGAGTGCCTTTTTGCACTATATATTTATAGAGAAAATTTTAGTTCCTATGAAATGCATGAAAAACACATGCTTAACTGCCTACATTTACTTGTGTTTAAAATTCAAAATACATAGACTAAAATAACTTCCTAATCTAATCTACTAGTATAATGATCCAACGGCCAGATCTTTTTATATCTAATCTATTACATTCTAACAGTGCACGATGTGTACCCATGTTTTTTTTTTTTTTTTTTTTTTGCCAAAATGGAATCCCGTTTTACTAGGGTCTTTTATAAAATTTTGGCATACACACTACTTTTGTTGTAATGTTTCAAATAATTGTAATAAGGTCATTTGGAAACTTTTTATGGAAATATGTTTTTTCAAAGGACAAAAACCTAAAGTGGAGTCGGGTAGCAATTTTCCTACAAAATAGGAAAAAATTTCCATTTTGGCTCTGTTTCTTTCGATGTAAAATGGGTGATTTTGCACCCATTTTAATTAGGAAAATCAGCGTAAAATTTGTTTTATGCCCATTTCACTTCGAAAGTAATAAAACTAATCAAACCAAACTTAGAGAATGGAACAAATCTTTGTATTTCTGCAGATAACTCTATTAACTTTCTCTCCCCCTTGGCGATTTTTGCCTCTCTTAGAGGAAATTGAGGACAGAGCTAAGGGCTCCTCAATAGTTTTTCGCCATGTCAGGAGATCAGCCAATGCGGAAGCAGACACCCTTGCCAAGAAAGGAGTCTTTCGGGCCGCGTTTGAGTGCTTTGACTATCTACCTCCTTGAATTATTGCACTGCTATCTTTGTATTATCTTTGTTCCTTCAGGACCACCTCGGTTCTGTTTTTACATATATATATATTCTGTTGCCCTTTTCAAAAAAAAAAAATTAACTTTCTGTGTGTTTACAATGAGGTTTATATATAGAAGAAAGGTAGAACAGAAAAGTAAGAGATAAGGCTAAGCTGTAATATTTACAGTTGGAGTAAAATTAGGATGAAGAAGTTCAATGAGTGAAGAACTCTTTTAAAATTTGAATTGATTCAAATTTGAATGAGAAGAGTCTGAGTTGTAATCTGTAATATCCTTAATAGAAAGAAATGGAGCTTTTGGGAAAATAATTCATGAAAATGAGTTAGCCAAATGCCGGAAAACGTGGAAGTGATATTTGTTTTACAAGACTTCTATAAAGTGAGTTTGAAAATTCGTTTCCTTGCAAAAGGTGGTGTAGCCTTTAACTTTTCCGTTTTAGCTTTAGTCAAGGAAATGCTGAGTGATGCTTCCATCGATTTTGGAGAGCTACTATGAAAATAGAGGCTGTTTCACTGCGTCCCAAATCAACCCATTCACTTATTTGAGCTTGGGTCCTCCATGACTATCTTGGCTTTTTTGCTTCGTAATAAACAATCACATATTCCAAAAAAAAAAAAATAAATAAATAAAAAGATCAATACATTCACTTTCCAATGAGATTAGCTTCGTTTGGTTGCCGGAATTTTTTTGGTTCTTGGGACTTTTGTGGAATTTCCGCTGGAAACCCACATCTGGTTGCTAGGCCCAAAATAATCCCAGAAACCAAAATAACCTCGCACGAAACCCTACCCTAAAAAAAAAATACTCCCAGGAACCAAAAATAAGCTTGCAGAAGAACTTTTTTTCTTCTCAACAATTCAAGCAACCAAACAAAGCATATATTTTTTTCCCACCATAGTCCGGTCAACGAAACATGGGATTTTCATTTTACCGGGATACTTCCAAGGAGTTTTTTTTCCACCAATCTCCCAAGAAGTTTTTTGTTCCACAGAAATCTCAATAACCAAAAAAATTCCGGCAGCCAACGGAGCATAAAGACAGGTTTTCTAATCTCAGCCATTCACAAAAAAAAGTAATTGGGTTGCAGAGGCGCCCTTATTGGATCGTGCATTAATTATTTCCTTACTTTTACATTTTTCAGTGGGGGCACCGTGTTGCGGCTTATTTTTGCACGGGCACCCTTCATTTTAGCATTTCTCTTTTTAGTTTGCTCGTGAATATATATTAATCCTAGCATAAATCTTACAAACCGTAAACCCTGTCTCTACAATCGAATTATTCCTATTTTCATAATTTTTAGATTGTGTAAGTAAATATAGACTTATTTATAATATAGTCCTCTAATATTCTAAACTAGAAGATCTATCTTCAGATTACGGGCTTCTTACTATGTTCATCTTACATTAGCTAAAAGGTAAAGTCACTTGAACTAAGCATGCTCCAGATAACGTTTAGGTGTTACAAGAGTGTCTTACAAGTGGCATGCATTTGCAACATGTTTCCTGACTTTTGATTGAAGTTAACAAGTTGAAGATGGTTGCCCCGATGACGTATGCAATTAACATTATAATACTCAAATCACGTCGAACTTTTCAATGGGAAGAACTTAAGAAGGAGACTCGGAAAAACAGATTTCTTTCTCAATCTATTAAAATAAAAGTGATTTTAGACGAATATCTGAGATAGCATGAAATACTTCAACCCTAACCGGAGCGACTCGAGCCTTGAGTTGAGGAGACTAACCCAACCTGCCTCTAAATCTCTGTTATGATCCTGAGTGACGGCTCTCGCCTGGGAATGGCACTGTGGAACCCAGCCTATGGAGAGGACTACCTAGAAAGGGCTACCTAGTAAAAATCATAATGAAAGCTGCCAAAGTGAAATTGACATAGAGTGGGCCACCGTGGAAGTGGCGACCTGTGGGAAGGACTAACTAGAAAAAGGGCCAGAGTGAAAGCCTTCACAGAGTTGGCTGCCTGGGACGGCAGATGTGAAAGCGTGGTGGACTATTAAGATTTTGAGTGGGGACTCGCCTAGGTATGGGACTGGGTGGGACCCAACCTAGTATGAGACAAGTTTAAAGGGCCTTGCCTAATGCGTTCCATCAGCTCTGAAGCTTATGATGTATTGGTAAGGTACCTAACAATCTCTCAATCCTAACCCAATCCAAATTGGGTGGGTTAAAACATATAAAAATAAATAATAGGTTTTGGGTTGACTCATTGGGCTTGGGTACGTTGCAATAAAATCACAACCCAACGCCTCAATCCTAACCCAACCCGAAATTCAATCAGGTCGACTTTTTCCAACCCTACCCGAGGAAAGGCCAATCCGATCAAAACCGACATCGGATTGAACCCATCGGGTTTGGTTTGAGCCCAACCCAAGTTGCACCCCTCATCCAAGGCTTGAAAGCACAAAGCACCTTCTAAGTGAGACACAGGCAGATGCCCAAAAAGGACAAAGTTATAGACCACATACTATTAAGAAAAAAGGGAACAATACACTTAGACCCCCTGTGGTTTTTGACATATTCAACTTAACTCCTAATGTTTAAAACGTTACAAGTAGACTCCCTGTGGTTTCAATTTGTGTAAGGTAGACCCCTCAGTTGACGATTCGTCCACAGATTGAAGGGTTAGAATGATCCAATGAGGCTGATTTTTAAGGCACACCCTATCTATGTCAGGGCCCATCAAATGAACGCTTTGGTTCTTCCAAACAATGTGGGCCAACTGTGTTTTTGGTAGTGTTTGAATTCAATCTGTGGACAAATCGTCAACTGGGGGGTCTACCTTACACAAATTGAAACCACATGAGGTCTACTTGTAACGTTTTAAACATTAGGGGTTAAGTTGAATGTGTCAGAAACCACAGGGGGTCTAAATGTATTTTCCCCCAAAAAAAAATCTAACTCATCTAGATGGTCAACACCACGAGAGAAAGATCTGGATATTCGGGATTTCATAGCGTCAATTTTGGGCCGAATTTGACACAAATGTTGGTGTATAATTCACGTCTCAAAGATCATTTTTGTCGCTTTTTAGACTTTACACCCCTACTCGTATGGAAATAAACAAAAACAGAGGCGGCTCTACTCTACCATTGACTCATTGAGGAGCCTTTTCATTTACGCCACTTTTGTCATATTTTAGAAAGCAAGGTGTGTAGAAGTTTAACATGCGAGACAAAGAGGGTGGCAATATCAATGAGGGAGACAGGGACCCAAGGAAAAGTAACAAACAGTAGTTGGGTCACATTTATTTTGGCTGGTATATGCCATCATTTGTGTGGGTGAGAAGAGAACGTGGTGGGGCCCACTCACTTTATGAAAGAGAAAAGGCACTTCTTGGACTTTCCTTCAACAACCCCATGCGAGACAAATGCATTGTCCATGTCAACACTCAAACCCACTTTTTGTGGCTCAGCTCTTTATGACACAATTTTGCCATTAATATCATCACCAGTAAAAATGAATAAAAATCCTAAAAGGAAAGAGGATACCCAAATGAGTGCTATTATCAATTCGAGGGAGTGCGGATATCGTTTCTCTTAATTTTTCTACTGCATTTATGAAAGAAAATTTCTTAAACGAAAGTCACAGTTACTCTGCCTAAAAGACATTAATTGGCCCCGTTGTAGTCAACTCAACCCAACTCAACTCAATTAAGCCCTTCTCCCAAACTAGTTGGGGTCGGCTAGTGAATCCTTTAGAAAATTTTCATGAAGAATGTGAAAGAACCTACCAGGCTCAAATTAACTAAATCTAATCCTGACACTAGTTGGGTTCCTCTACGTGGATTATTTTCTTCCATTATCTTCTATGAAATTGGGCCCGATTATGCCTCAACTAATTTATGTAATCAGATCCGTGGATTCAAAGTGTAACCTTAATTTTGGCAAAATGCGTTTGAGTATACCTTGATCTAAATGATCTTAAACCCTTGATCTGTCATGTGCTTCTATCAAGAAACGATGAGCCATTGATTTTTGTTGCGCTTCATCTTATGCCTAGGACATCCGTTTGGAATGGGCTCAAGACCATGTGGGTCGGCTACTCGTCTCATGATGTTCTACAAGATCAACGGACTTGATTTCCTACGTAGGACCAAGAAATTGACTTTTAACTTTGCTTGAAAAAGTGGTTTCACTGATTATGGCTTAGTTAGAGGGATATTATTATAGGTTGAAGTTCCCTTTAAATAAAACTTGAAGTGTGATCGTTCAAGTTACTTTTTTCATACGTTATCAAACAACAAAAAAGCATGAAATTATTGGAATGTTTTTCATTCACAAACTTTTATAGAAAATTCATGCAATTCAAATCGTGCCTAAATACAACACCATTTCATTTTGAAGAAAATACTCTATGATCGACGTTTTCATGAAATTTTGATTTAGCCTTCCAAATTCTTATAACAAAAAGGACCCTGACTTCATAGGGATATAAAAACAAAAAAAATAAAAATGAATATTATGATTTAGGGGTTTTTTAATTATTATTTTTTACTAATGAACAGTCTCAATCCTCTTTTCCTTCCTATATAGAGAGAGAGGAATAATATCCATTCTCCCTTGTTTGGATAATTAGGCTCCTCATTCTTTTAGGGCAATGATAAATGCGCCCCTTTTCATTACTTAGACACCCAGCTGCAGTGTATGTGGCAATCAGGTCGGTTGAATCCTTCCCATGTGAATTGTGAAGTACATCAGCCCCTCTACAGTCATATAGATACACTGCATCTGGGTGTCCAGAGTAATGGACCGGACCCGGACGCATTTATCACTTCCCTTCCTTTAACCACTATTTTTATCTTAAGTATCGTACTGACTTTTAAAGGCTAATTAGAAAATTGCAAATAATTAAAGAGTAGAGTGCGAACATTGAAATCAGGGAGTGTGGATCTTAAATCCCATATTAAGTAAAGAGTGGGAGTGCCATTATTGAAATCAGGAAGTGTGGATATCAATTCCAATTATTTTTTGGCTATATAAGTCATCAGACCCCAAACAGTAAATACTAAAACTAGCTAGCTCTCTCTCTCTCTCTCTCTCCTTGTTTCCTTCTCTTTGCCAAGATGGTGATGCTGGAGAATGGCCTTTCACTGGCCATAAACACCAAGTTCATGGGTTCTGGTGAAGAAACTGTGATTCTGGCTCATGGGTATGGTGGAGATCAGACTATATGGGAGAAAATCGTCCCCCACTTGACTAAAAAATACAGAGTCTTACTCTTTGATTGGAATTTTTCCCCTGATTCAAAACTCGTCGAGCCCTCAAAGGATTCTTATTCTTTTGAAGCTTTCTCAGATGATCTCATATCTCTTGTGGATGAGTTGAAGTTGAAGAGGTTTGTGTTTATTGGACACTCCATGTCCGGGATGATTGGATGCATAGCCTCCATTAAAAGACCTGAGCTCTTTCAAAGCCTCATACTCCTTGGAGCTTCTCCCAGGTAAAAATTTCATTTTCCCTCTCTCTCTCTCTCTCTCTCTCTCTCCATATATAGGGGACCGATATCATCTGATAATGGTACTCTAGTCTCCACTACTTATTAACCGGTTTTTATTAACAATTGACAGTATTTTGGGAAGGTCACTGATATTGGCAGTACCATATTCTGAAAAATACAATAACTCATCTTGTCTTTTATTATTTAAATAGCTGTTAAAGGTTATTTAAATTCCCAAAAAAGCTCTCACAACCCACAAGCCAATAAAAGAAGAACTGTCAAAGCTTATGAGTTATGAGTCTATGACTACTTTTTTTAGATTACAAGGGGCTGTCCCAAGTTTTTTTTAAAAAAGGGTGAATATATCATTTCCCTTTAAAAAGTGCACAAAGTAAGAAGTGGAGTGCCATTATTGAAACACAGGGTGCCGATATCAATTTTCCATTAATGTATATAGAAAAATGCTAAAAAGACTAGCTGGGTTCCAAATCTATTTAATAGCATCAATTTGTTGGACCAGAGTAAAAAGACACCTTGATGAGATGATCTTAAATCCTTTGTTAGGTTTTTTGCCAAAAAAAAAAACATTTGGTTTCTTTTATAGTCGTTTATCTAACACATGGGATGTCTCCTCCTTGTGGGACCAAGACCATGTGGGCCACTTCATGATGTTGTACGATATCAACGATCTTGATTGCACAAACATATCTCCCGTCTTGGTCCTCTTGGACCTTAGAATTGATCAACACCACTAGAATTTATTGCGTCGATAGAGATGGTATTGTCTGCTTAGCGGTTCTCATATATGATAGTATTTCCTATAATCATAATTAAAATAGGGAAATGATATCAGCACAACCATGTTTTAATGATTGCACTAACTCATCTTGTTTTTATTATTTAAAGAGCTGTCAAAGGTTATTACAGTTCCCAAAAAGCTCTAACAAGCCTCATAAAAAAGAAAAGGCAAGCTGAGTCTGTGCAATCATTAAAACATGGTTGTGCTGATATCATTTCCCCAAAAATAATATATATATTTTGAATTTTTATATGATACTATATTTATATTTCATTCTTTTTTCATCGGAGAAACCATATGAAGACAGCCTTGTTCTAAGGTTGTCCCAAACAGCCCTCATAAAATGACAAAAATTAACTCATGAAATGATATCAAAATGAGGAGGACTGCCAGGGAAACCGCTTACAAGACTATGTCTTCGAGCTCTTTTTCATTTTTTACTCTATGGTACTATTACATTATTTTATTAAAAGGGTATAGTATTGTTCATCCATAAAGCATTTCCAACTATATTCGGTTCTCTTATTTTATTTATACCTTTGGAAAAGAATATCAAAACCATGGTCTTAAATTTCGACCGAAATCCGAAATTTCAGATTTCGACGGAGACCGACACCGAAATTGATTAATTTCCGAAATTTCAGTCGAAATTTCGGTTTTTCCGAAATTTGACGCAAAAAATCCTTTTTTTTTAATATTAAATTAATATTTATTCTAGTGTATTTATGACTACTCTTATACACTAGAAGGAGCTGTCCTAAGTAAAAAGAAGGGGAGAATATATCATTTACTACATTTTATTGTACTAGTACTAGTAATTTAGTGAAGGCACGGCACATGCACGCACAAAGCAAAAATGTGTGATTAAGCGTGATACAATTTTAGGGCATAGATGATTGTACGATGCTGATGTTCTATATTTTTACAAGGCGGCAAATAGAATAAATAAATCCACCAAAATTAAAAAGTCAAAGGGTGATGATAAATGCACCCCTTTTAAGTTTTAACCACGTAGGTCATCTAATAATGGCTCATGTTTGAAAACCATGAAAAATTATGGGAAGTGATATATTCAACCCCTTTTATTCCCCGAGTCACCCCCTTGTAGTGGAAAAAAGAGGTAACACTAAGGGGTGTCCCGGGGAAGAAAAGGCTGTGAATGTATAATTTCGTGCAACTATAAGTGGGGTCCATTATAATCGGGTCCCAATTAGGAAATTATTGCCACGTGTAGGGTGTATTTATTATCTTAATAAAAAGGGAAAATGACCAAATGAAAGGGCTTTCTACTGATTATGACATTTGAAGAGGGGAGACTTGGAAATAACCAATATAAAGTGATGGTGACTGGTTTGCATGGGTTTAGGACAAAAATACCCTCATTTTTAAAATACCGTCACCTCTCTCTCTCTCTCATGGGATGATCTCAACCATCAATTAGAGGGCCACAATTCCTCTCTTTCTCTCTCATGGGATGATCCCAACAGTCCATTAGAGAACCACAATGCCCCCCTCTCTCTCTCTCTCGTGGGATGATCCCAACCGTCCATTAGAGGGCCCCATTGCCCCCTCTCTCTCATGGGATGATCCCAACCATCAATTAGAGGGCCACAATTCCTCTCTCTTTCTCTCTCATGGGATGATCCCAACAGTCCATTAGAGGGCCACAATGCCTCTCTCTCTCTCTCTCTCTCTCTCTCTCTCTCTCTCTCTCTCTCTCTCTCTCTCTCGTGGGATGATCCCAACCGTCCATTAGAGGGCCCCAATGCCCCCCTCTCTCTCTCATGGGATGATCCCAACCGTCCATTAAAGGGCCACAATGCCCCATCTCTCTCATGGAATGATCACAACCGTCTATTAGAGGGCCACAATGCCCCTCTCTCTCTCATGGGATGATCCCAACCGTCCACTAGAGGGCCACAATGCCCTCTTTCTCTCATGGGATGATCCCAACCGTCCATTAGAGGGTCACAATGCCCCGCAGGTTCGTGCACCTCTCTCTGGTATCCTCTAAACCACTGCTTACACTGTATAAACAACTTATAAACACTCTAAATAACTGTTTAACCTATATAAACCACTTGTAAATACTCTAAACCACTGCTTACTCCTATATAAACCAGTGCTTACACTGTATAAACAACTTATAAACACTCTAAACCACCATTTACCCTTTATGAACCACTTGTAAAAACTCCAAACCACTGCTTACCCCTATATAAACTACTTACAAACACTATAAACCATTGCTTACACTGTATAAACAACTTATAAACACTCTAAACCACTGTTAAGCATATATAAACCACTTAATAAACATTATAAACCACTGTTAAGCTTATATAAACAACTTATAAACACTCTAAACCGCTGCTAAGCTTACATGAACCACTTATAAACACTCTAACCCAGTGCTTACACTGTATAAACAACTTATAAACACTCTAAACAACTGTTTACCCTATATAAATCACTTGTAAATACTCTAAACTACTGCTTACCCCTATATAAACCACTGCTTATACTGTATAAATAACTTATAAACACTCTAAACCACTGTTAAGCCTATATAAACCAGTTATAAACAATCTAAACCACTGTTAAGCTTATATAAACAACTTATAAACACTCTAAACCATTGTTTACCATATATTATACACTTATAAATCCTCTAAACCACTGCTATGATTATATAAAATACTTATGAAAGCTGTAAACCACTGTTTACCCTGTATAAACCATGTATAAACACTCTAAACCACTGATAAGCCTATATAAACCACTTATAAACACTCTAAACCACTGATAGGCTTAGATAAACCACTGTTTACCTTATATAAACGAGTTGTAAACACTCTAAACCACTGATAAGCCTATATAAACCACTTATAAACTACTTCTTACCCTGTATAAACCATGTATAAACACTCTAAACCACTAATAAGTCAATATAAACCACTTATAAACACTCTAAACCACTGATAGTCTTAGATAAACCACTGTTTACCTTATATAAACGAGTTGTAAACACTCTAAACCACTGATAAGCCTATATAAACCACTTATAAACACTATAAACTACTTCTTACCCTGTATAAACCATGTATAAACACTCTAAACCACTGATAAGCCTATATAAATCACTGATAGGCTTACATAAACTACTGTTTACCCTATATAAACCAGTTGTAAACACTCTAAACCACTGATAAGCCTGTATAAACCACTTATAAATACTATAAACTACGGCTTACCCTGTATAAATCACTTATAAACACTTTAAACCATTGTTAATCCTTATAAACCAATTATAAACACTCTAAACCACTGGTAAGCCTTAATAAACCACTACTTATGATTATAAACCACTACTGAGGATTCTTAACCAAAGAAGCTATATAAACCACTTATAAACACCCACTTCAGTAGTGGTTTATCATAGTGAAATAGTAGTTTAACTTAAGAAATTAGTGGTTTACAGTAAAATAACAATGATTATAAAGTGGAAAACAGTAGTTTAACATGGAAAACTTTCATTCAAGTTTATAAACATGCCTTATAATTGAAAGAGAAGGGAGAGGGCTAGAAATACACACATTTCCATTGAATGGAGGCTTTGTGCAATGGAATGGTGGTTTCTACTGAAGATTTTTGCGATTTCGGAATCTAATAACGTTTTTTTGCAATAGTTGTTGTAAATGGAGGCGTTTTCCAATGCAATGAAGGGTTAGGGAGGCTTTGACATCTAAAAATGAGGTTTTTAGCAATAGAATGGAGCTTTTGGCATCTAACAATGGAGGTTTTTGGGTTTCAAAAATGGAGGTTTTTGGGTTTTTTATACGTACGTAGGTGGGAGGAAGAAGAAGAAGAAGAGAGAAAAAGGTGGGTTTTGGGATTTGTAATTCTAAATGTCATCATTTCAAAAAGGTGATTTGATAGGGAGAGAGAGAGAGAGAGAGAGAGAGAGAGAGAGAGAGAGAATTTTAGTCATATGCACTCTTGATTGGTGATTTACAAAATACCCCTCTTCAAATGTCATAGTCAGTAGAAACCCCTTCTATTTGGTCATTTTCCCTAATAAAAATACAAGGATTTTCATTAAAAATGGTCATTAATGACAAGTTGCGTAGGTGGCATAAAGGAGGGGGGCTTTTCCGCGTCGTTCCAAACAGCTTTTCCTCCAGCCTTGTCTTTTTGTCCTGATCTTTGTCTTTTCAATACGGATAAGTAACTTTCTGATGACGAAAGTGGATACACCAAGAAATGGTATATATACGTACTGTAACTATGACATATTTTGTACACAGGTATATATATACGCACTGTAATGGGTATTGATATCGGCACTACCATGTTTTGATAATTGTACAAACTCAGCTTCTCTTTACCTTTTAATGGGCTTCTCAGAGCTTTTTGGGATCTACATTAACCTTTCACAGCTGTTTTGATAATAAAAGGGAAGTTGAATTAGTGCAATTATCAAAACATGGTAGTGCCAGTATCAGTAGCCCGCCTAATAACTGCACTAATTACTTTCTCAAATATTTCATTGTGGTGAGAGTATTTCCAAGGTATGACACTGAATTGAGAACGATAGGATAGACAGTCACCATCAGGATTAACGCTAAAGATCAATTTTGGGCCCATAAGGTAACATGCGTGTGCAATCTAGACCGGTGATGTTGTAGAGCATCATGAATAAATAATGGTCTTGGTCTTGGTCCCACGCCGAATGGACATCTCATGCGTAAGATAAAGCATCACAAAAATCAACAGTGTAGATTTTAGATTTTCTTGGCAGAACCCTAAAGGAAGCATAATGGATCAAGGGCCAGGATCAGTGTGATTCTTGTACTAGATGAGTAGATGTGGCACACAAAAGATTGTTGCTCTTAAAATATACATCACACCCACAAATCATGGCACATAACAAATGATCCAGACCGTTCAATAAATAGGGCACCTATCAAACCCAAAATCGTGACAATCGAATGATCCTAACCATTTGATCAATTGAATTTTTCTGCAGCATATTGCCCACAACTCATTTTTCACAAAACTATTCCTTTGTTTAATTAATTTATTTTGCAGGTACTTGAATTCAGAAGACTATGAAGGAGGTTTGGATAGATCAGTGGTTGAGGACATCTTATCCAACATAGAATCCAATTTCCAGACATGGTGTTTGAGCTTTTCTGCTGTTGCTATGGGTGTCAATGACCCTTTATCCATTGACAAGTTTGGAAAGAGTTTGCAGAAAATGAGGCCTGATATAGCACTTTTGGTTGGAAAAAACATCTTTTTGGGAGACCATAGAGATGTTCTTGAGAAAGTTGAAGTCCCATGCACTATAATACAGACCACTAATGATGTTGTAGTTCCAATCTCTGTTTCTCACTACATGAAGAGCAAAATAAAAGGGAAAACATCAATAGAGATCATTGACGCAGATGGGCATTTCCCGCAGCTCACTGCTCATCAATTGCTCATTGATGCTCTTGATAGAGTCTTGGGTTTTGACTCTGATTAGGTGGATTTTTGTTTTGAAGTTTAATAGAAGTATAGAAGAAAACCCTCTAGATATTGGGTTGTTGAATGTTATGTTTAATGTAGTGTTTGAAGTAGATATATGTAGAGTTAGTAGGATTTTATATGTGGGTTAGTTTGTGGTGGTTTGTGATTGTTAAATGTTGTCTAAGTAGCTTACGAAAAGTTTTGGGATTGGTGTGGAATCCTGAAAAGTGTGGTAAAATAGAACTATATGTTATTGAATCATATGATTTGTAGTTGTTACACTGGTTTTACTGTAGTTGTTTAGATAGCATGGATCTTTTCTTTTAATTACTGGTATTTTTATTGTTTGATGCAGTGTTTGAAATAGAAATATGTAGACTATATAGGATTCTAGATGTGGGTTAGTTTGTGAGGGTTAAAGGTTGTCTAAGTAGCTCAAGCTAATGGGCGTAAAATTTGTTTTATGTCCCTTCTACGTAGAAAGAAAATTACGAAAAAGTATTGGACTGGTGTGGAATTCTGAAAAGTGCGGAAAAATAAGAAGTACATGTTACTGAATCACATAGGATTTGGAGTTGTTAAACCTGTTTACTGAAGTTGTTGAGATAGCTTGGCTCTTTTCTTTTTATTTGGGCCCCGTTTGGGTGAGATTTATTTATTATTATTATTATTTTGACTATCGTACGAGAATTACAAGGATATCAAGAAACCCCACTCAAATCCGCTTAAACATTCCCTCCCTCTCTCACTACACCCATGTGAGCCTCTTGTGTCCTTTTCCCTACACTATGTTTTACTAAAAGACCTTACATATTATGGTCTTCCTAAAACCCTAGCAACCATGAAATTTTCTTTCATGTAATATTAGTTTACCAAGTGTTGAGAGAGGAGTTGGGAGAGTGGGAGTGGGAGTGAGTGAGGAGATGGCCCAGCTGAAAAAATAGGGAAAACAAAAACTCTATTTTGAATAGAGTTTTTCTTTTCCCTGTTTTTCAACCACTTCTCACCCTCTCCACACTGATGCATTCTCAATTCTCTCCCTTTCCCACCCTCATTGCTTCTCTCCCATCACCTGATAAAATAATATTCTATGGAAAAACTTTCATGCCTGCCAAATGTGGCCTAAGGTGCTTTTTGGATAGCAGCAATTTTCTAGAAAAGTTTGGAAAAGAAAAAGGTTTCCAAAATTTCCTGCTTTTCCATTGTTTGGTAACACATGGAAAGAATTAACTTGAACCACTACAGTTCAAGTTTTATCAAGAGAGACTTTCATTTTATAATGATAACCCTCTAAATAATCCATAATCATTATCATTTCCCGCTAAAATATGGAAGCAAAAAATATTTCCTGAGAAGATAAAATTCTGCAATAAATGTTAATTTTGGATTTTTGAGTCCAAATTCATTATCATTTCCTGCGAAACTATGGAAGCAAAATAAAATCCTTCTATAAATTAATGTTTTTCCTGCAATTTTCACCATCTTTTGGTGCAAATATCTCTGATTTCCGTTGGCATTTATGTGCTTATGTTTGCCATTATATTCCTTGTAGAGGAGTTTCACTTTCTGGGCAACAAATCAACCACAGAAACACAGCTCTAACACCTTTCCACCAATAAAAAATCCGATCGGCAAAATCAGACCAAAACCATAATTGAAGTGAAGATAAAAAATAAAGGTGGTGATTTTTTCGACCCAACTGTAGGATAATGTGCCCCACTTTTAACATGATTTAATTCACAATTCACGTTAAAAGGGGGGCGCATTATCCTACCCAGGGGGCAAAAAAATCATCTCCCTAAAATAACCATACAATAATTGCAAATGAACAACACAGAAAGAGAAGACTTTTTTTTAAAAATAAAGTTTCAGAGTTCTATATGGCCACCTAATAAAATTTACAGCAAGCCTAAGATATATTGTCCAGCTATAGAGACCAATAATCAGTTATGGACTCACAATCGGTTTTCAGAATCCAAAACAAACAGAGCCGCCTAATGCTCAGCAAAAGTTGCATGCAGGGGAAATGAACTTGACCTGTTCACCATGACCTCACACTAAACACAACCAAGAATTTCCTGTGTTTGACGAAATCAAGAATCCAAAAATGCAACAATACAGACAGTTCAGTCTCTGCTTTGGTGTTATATACTTACAGTTTTCTTTTCCGTGTATTTTTGGCCATAGAACATATCAAGATACAACCTTTCACAGGATCATCTCCCACCTGTACAAATGGCCACAAAGTACATTGCCAATATCATCACCATTGATGTTCAAAGTTCAAAGACAAAGGGTCAGATTTAGCAAGTGTAGTAGTATAATTCCACCAATTTCTCTATCATTGGCAAACAATTTTTTTAGAATGGGGTGAAGAGATATGTAGGAACAAAATTAAATACAGAGACTAGCAACACTAATTCTATACACCTTTTCTTGTATACCAGCGGATGAGTAAATTAGTCCATGAGTAAATCAGCCGATGTGGACAAAAGTGACCCATCAATGAGTACACATCTGCACTGTTAAAAAGTCACTTCGAATCCATCGCTACTGACGAAATATACCACATTGCCTCCATTTGAGAATCATTGGGGGGAAGATGCACTCTCATTTTCTTTGATTTATGTCTCTGGAGTTTTGGATAATGGCTTCTATCAGACCCCTGGCTTCTTATTGATGGAGTTTGTGTGTTTGAATCCTTCGGTGATAAATTCATTGATGTCTGAAGCCAAGGGGAAGCCAATGAAGCCAAGGGGAAGCATCTGAAGTTTCATAGTTTTTAACAGAAACAAGAGACTTTTCTCGTTTACTTGTCTGCCTAGTACAATGAAAGTATAGAAAAGATTATATGCTAATAATGAAGAAACTGGTGACAAAAATCGTGTATAATCATATACATATAGAGAACATTTTCCAGGAGATTGGAAACCGTCCTTTTTTCTTTTTTCTTTTTTTGATGACGTAGGATGTCCCCACCCCCTTCGGGAGTAGGACTAGTCCCTACAGATACACGCAGCGACACACACACCACGTGTATCAGATTGGAAACCGTCCTGGTCTCTTGAAAAAAGAGCCATTATACCCAGTGGCAGGAAATCTCTGTGATATCTGCTTTGTACCCTTGTTATTGGACACTTCCAAGCCTTGTGGCCTCAAACAGAAAGCGAGCATGGGAGGCCTCTCAACAAACATGGCCTTCTCTTTGCATCCATTGTTAAGTTGTGCATTTTCAGTTCCCACTCTCACTTGCTGCTGGTACCACTCCCACAATGCAGGCTACGTCAAGCACAAGAATGGGGAAAGATCGAGAAATTATGTATAACAAGATTCAAGCATAAGACTTCAAAGCAATGTTTAAAAAAGTGGATGCGGTGTGGAACGCGGCTGAAGAAAATCCTAGTCGACTCGGTACGACGCGGTAAAGTACTCGGTTGACGCGGCTGAGTACTCAGTTGACCGCCGTCATAATTTGGGAGAGGCAAAGGAGTTTTTATTGACTCCGTAGGGCAAAACACAAAACGCAGCCAAGGTAAAAGGCAGTTGACTCGGGGGAGTCCACGATGATGTGGGGGGGTTTTAAAATTATGATCCCAAGCTAGAACCATGGTTGGGTAGACCAAAGCCATGAACGGGCCCACGGCACAAACCAATACGACTCCTCATGTCTAAGGATATATAAAAGGTCCTGTCTGGGTAACATAGCCTTATCCTTGTTTCCTATCCACAGGCTATTGTTCTAGATATGATTATGCTTAATGCGTGAACCATTCACAACACCCATTTTGCCTGCTTAGGGTCCACTACCCCTACTCCAGTGACTGAGAGCCACCTTAATTCGTGTACGGAGGCAAGGTTTGATGCTAGTTGTGTACGGGATGAGATGTCTAGTCTCAACCCAACCAGGAACCTTTTAGGTCTCCAAAGAATCGAAATATCAAATCTCGATGCGTTTTATGATATGTGAGTCCATAGGCTTGATATTCCTACGATGCTACCTAAGTACAAACATATATCAATTTAATAAAGCAAGTAACACATTCTTTAATACACCCATTAATTGTCACAAAATTTGTTAATTTGATCTCATGCATCGCATCATGACTGGCTTTTAGAGATACAGCCTAACAATCTCTCACTTGCACTCAAAGCCAGTTATGCAGACTTTATAGACTTGCTCCCTCTTACAATCTAACAATCCCCCACTGGCCGGCCGCCAAATGCCTTTCCCTATTGTTCTCTAGCAAAATCAATACATATGGGATTTGCTAGGGACCATCGCATAAAAGCATTTCGCAGCTGACCATGGCAGGAATGCATTTCTGGCAATTTAGTCCAACGTCCGGAATGACCAAAATGCCCCTATTATGTTGAAAGGCCTCAAAAGGACTATTCTTTAACAAGAGATCAACTCTCTCACTCTCTCTCTCTCGCTAAACGATATGCGAGCCCTCGTTTCTCATATACACCAAACCCTCAGAGTCTCTTATTCTTTCTCTGCAATCTCATCTTCCAATAAACAAAAACCCCATCTTCATAATCTCTACAAGAGCTTCAAAAGCTCTGGATCTAGTCATTCCTTTTCCACCATGGCCGGAGCCGAAGATTTCGTCAAAGGAAATGTATTCCCCAACGGCCTCGCAGTCATCACACTCGATCGACCTAAGGCTCTCAACGCCATGAATCTAGGTTTTCTTCTTCTTCTTCTTCTAGCTCCGTTATATATATATATATATATATATATATATATATATATATATATATATATATATATATATGAGGAAACTGTTGGTGAGCTCCGTTATAATATATATATATATATATGAGGAAACTGTTATATATATATATATATATATATATATATATATATATATATATATATATATATGAGGAAACTGTTATATATATATATATAAATATATATATATATATATATTTATTTATTTATTTATTTATTTATTTTCACGGATTTCTCGAATTTCAGTAGAAAGGGTAGAGTTTCATTCTTGTACGTTGTTTTCGACCTAGGTTTTTTATAATTCTAGGTTTCGTTAGCTGGAAGATCTGGATTTATCCATCCCCTATGTTGCGTGAAGGAAATTTAGCTTTTGATTCTTTTGTTTTGTCCGACGATTTTATGAAATTGAGTTGTAGAGATCGTTGAGGATGTGGCAGAGTTTGGTTCTGGAGCTAGATTTTTTATGTTCTTGGTTTTATTATCACACGAGCGGTTAATTTATGTGCATTTGAATCTAGGTTTTCTTATTCTTCTAGCTCCGTGATATTTTTTCTACGGACTTCTCGAATTTCGACAGGAGTAGAGTTTCATTCCCATACGAGGTTTTCGACGTCGGTTTTGATATCTGGAAGACCTGGATTTTTCCATCTCTGGGTTGCATGAAGGAAATTCAGCTTTGTTTCTTTTGTTTTGTCCAAAGATTTAGGGGCCGTTTGGATACGCGGATTTTAGGAACCTGGATTTCCTCAAAATTGTACATGGGAGACGAGAGTAGAAAGAGAGCAGCCATCGTTTTTTTTATTTCTTGCCCTTCTTTCCAGCAGCAAGAGAGCAGCAGATCACCCATGTTTCCAGGTTTTAGAAATCTCAGGATGCAGGAGAGATTTCTAAAACATGGTTTTCTTACTTAAAATCCAAGAAACGCTATCAGCGCAGCATGCAGCAGCTTGATCATGAACTCTCTTTTACACTGTTTTCAACCTGAAACCTGGTTTCTAAAATCCGCGTGTCCAAACGGCAATTGAGTTGCTGAGATCTTTGAGGATGTGGCAGAGTTTGCCTCTGTAGCTAGGTTTTTTATGTTCTTGGTTTTATTATCATACGAGCAGTTAATTTATGCGCATTTATTTATTTATTTATTTGGCGTTTTTCTTTTTCTTTCTGGAATTGATTTCCTAATGGAAATGACTTTGTAGATAAGGTATTGGAGCTAGGGATTTTGATGGATATTCTGCTGTTGTATGTGATTATTTTGGATTCTTTTCGCCTCTTATGATGCAGAGATGGACATAAAATACAAAAATTATCTTGATCAATGGGAAGCGGATCCAAAAGTGAAATGTGTCTTGGTGGAGAGCAGTTCACCTCGTGCCTTTTCAGCGGGTAAGTTCGCTCGAATTTGAATTTGTTATTGAGAAGATAATTCTTTTTAGGTCTATCCAGTTCCTTTTTCACTGAAGTTTATTATAGTTTGTAGCTTTTAGTAGTACACCCTATGTTTTCTGGGATTTTTTAGGGTTGCTGGGTAAGGTTTGAGAGTGAAAATTCATGACCACTGCAGGAATGGATATTAAGGGTGTTGTTGCTGAAATACAAAAGGACAAAAGCACACCTCTTGTTAAAAAGGTCTTTACATAGATTGTATTTCATGTTATGGGTGTCTCTTGTTAAAAAGGTCTTTACATAGATTGTATTTCATGTTATGGGTGTCTCTTGTTAAAAAGGTCTTTACATAGATTGTATTTCATGTTATGGGTGTCTATTGCTTACATGACTAATTTTGTTATTACTGCGTAACTTGGTGAATGCTTGCTCATTTGATAACCCAAGCCTTAGTGTGATCTACAGGTGGTGATGTGAAGCAGATCACTACCAGGCGGGGAAAATCAGAAATTATTGAGGTCTTCTTGTGTCATTCTTGTAAAATAACTGCTTCTTAAGCATAATGTTGCTATTAATCTAAATTGATCAGATACTGAATGGATATTTTCTACGTTGTTGTCTTTATTGCTCGTATATGTATATTGTTTAGAGATTTTATGTGGGAGTGAGAGAAGATGATAGAAACAAATGGTACTCTCTTCATTTAATTACTGGAATCATAAAAGATGCCTTATCTTTGTCACTGTGGCACGTTGCCTAGAGATTATTGTGAATGTAGACTTATGTCTTAAAAAACTTGCAAGATGACTGACTTGATGAGTGCAAAAATCTGAATTGCTTGGCGGCTCACTTGAATAATTGATCTAGTTAATCAATTTTTTTGGCTAAGAAAGTTTTTTTTTTAAATGGATAATTTTTTTTTTTAAAGTAACGAATTTTATTAGAGTAGAAAAGGAGGGGACAAGATGTCCCACAGTTCATGACAATAATAAATGGATAATTTATTAATTTTACATATTTATGTTTGGCTAAGAAAGTAATAAAGATATACCCTTTCGTTTAAAAAGTGGCAGGGGCAGTCCGAAAACAACTTGGGTAGAAACAGTGAGGAAAGACTTGATGGCTAGGAACATAACAGAGAACATGACCTTGGATAGGAGAGAATGGAAGAAAATGATCCATGTAGATGAACCCAACTAGTGTCAGGATTAGACTTAGTCAATTTGAGCCGGGTAGATCCTTTCACCTTCTTCATGTAAATTTTCTGAAGGATTCATTAGCCGACCCCAACTAGCTTGGGACAAAGGCTTAGTTGAGTTGAGTATAAACTAACACTAACTGAAAGAGTCCATTCACATCTAGACTAGAGGTTGTTGATGTAATTGCACATGTTTTTTCTGTCTTTTCATCGAGATTGTGTTGGTGTTCGGTGTACACTTAAAGTTCGGCTAACGTTGAAACACTTTCAACTTCCAAGCTTCATCCTAAACAAAGACCTAAGATCCCTACAACTCAACATATAAAGAAAAAACACTATTAATGTTTTTCAAATGAGACCCAACTTAACATATACCTAAACTAATCCTGAGAAAGAATTGAAAATCACCATAAATCTCTGCAAGCAAGAATAATAAAACCCCTAAAATGTCAGACCAAAAGAAGCACTATAAATCTTCTATTATATCCAATTCATGTTGTTAATCAAGCTTAAAGAAGAAGATATGATCGGTTGGCCAACATCACCTTTTTTTTTATGAGTATAATCACCTTCTTCAGTTTGTCCAGAGTGTTAATCTTGTCGCCCACTGTTATTGTTTTGTTATCTGTTTTTTCTTTCTATTTAATAAATAACTTGTTATCGTTTCCAAAAAAAGAGGGGGCACTTGCTCCTTTCATAACTGCTACCTATTCCTTTCATGCTTTTCTTCTCTTATCAAGTAGTTAATGGAAAAAATCAGTGAAAAAAGACCTTGAGAATCTGCCCCCAAATCCTACAGTCCAACTCCACCTGCGATGTACAAACACCTTCCAACAAGATCAGTTTATCTAGATCTTATTAAATAGGAACAGGATGGAGTATATTTTAGAAAAAACATGATTAGCTGTGATTTTTTTTATTGTTTAGGATCATCTGAACTTTGAAGAGCTCTTTAGATTTTTGGAACCTCCCATCCATGGCGTTCTCTTCTTTTGCTTGATTATCTCTCTTTTCCTTGATTTGATTATTCTTGTGTTGATTGTTGGGTTAGTGTCGATCACTTGTTGTGCAACTCTGCCATTCAAATGGAGGCCAAAAGGTACACTGATAAACCTCCATATTATGAGAATAAAAAAGGTATTGTCTTGTCTCTTCTTAGACCAGACCCATCAATTGCAGGAGATTAAATTATGACTTAGGATGTTCCTTTGGAGAATATTCTGGAACTTCATAACTTTTTTCCTTCTGTATTTTACACCTATTTATTTTCCAATTTTCATGTTTTGAAGCTGCTGAATTTGTGGTTCTTTAGTGTATTTCCATATGGTATAATTGTTCAATTAATACTGAGTGTTGTAAACTTGCAATGCATGCAAGTAATTGATCTTCAGATATTAGCATTTTATTTTTGAAGTTTCTTAATATTTTTTTTGAAAGATGACAAATTTCATTAATATTCAAATAGCAATCGGGACCAAGAGTCCCATCCTGCAATTACAAAATATTAAGGTGAATTAGCATGGGCATACCCGAAGCCAATTCAAAAGCAACCAGAAGTAATTACAAAACTCAACCAGAAGTTTCTTAATATTTGCTTCTTTTTTTTACTTTTCCATATGGGTTGTAGTAATGCTAATACATAATGATCCAGGTGACAGTAAAATGTCTATGGTTAAAGTATGTTGTTTTCTTTCTAGGCTTGAGTTATTGACGTTGATTGTACTTTTGCAGGTATTTACTGCAGAATACTCTCTGATATGCAAAACTTCTGAGTATAAAAAGCCTTACATTAGCCTTATGGATGGTGTGACGATGGGATTTGGAATTGGCCTTTCTGGTCATGGCAGGTATCGGATTGTCACTGAGGTATGCTTTCCGTGTGGAGTTCATTGTAAAGTAGTATCACTACACTTATTTTCTTTTCGATGGCTCAAGTTTTTCTAACACTCAAGTTGATGTCAGAGGACCCTTCTTGCCATGCCAGAAAATGGAATTGGCTTATTCCCAGATGTTGGATTTGCTTATATAGCAGCTAGGAGTCCAGGAGGAGGAGCAGTTGGTATGTCCTTGAAGTTACTAACACATTTAATTTATTTGCTCAAGGTTGATCTTTTTAACTTGTGGTCACTTCTCAAACATTGTTTTAAAATCTGCAGTAATACGAACTTTACAATGCATTGGGGCCATTTGGATATGCGGATTTTAGAATCTTGGATTTCCTCAAAATCCTGTATGGGAGACAAGAGAAGAAGGAGACCGTCCATCGTTTTCTGATTTCTCTCCCTTCTTTCCGTCGAGTGAGAGAGTGGGAGATCGTCCCGTGTTTCCAGGTTTTAGAAATCTTAGGATGGGAGAGAGATTTCTAAAACCTAGATTTCTTACTCAAATTCCAGGATAATGGATTGTAAAATCCAGAATTTTACACCGCTTTCAAACTAAAACCTGGATTCTAAAATCCATGTATCCAAACAGCCCCCTTGAGTTAGAACTTAGAAGAAACACACATTTACAATATAAAACTTTCGCAGTGCACCTCTGTTCTCCTTCTTCATTGAAGTGCATGGGGCTTTCTACCTTGTGACTTTCCTTCTTAAGCGCAATACATTTGTAATTATCTACCCTTGGATTTCTGAGGAAGAGTTCTCAGTGATACCTGACTAGCCAAAGTATCAACTCCTTACGAACAACTTGGATGTCCATTTTCAGTTTTGGGTTGACTGATAGGAATAAGTGACCTTTTTCACACAATTACTTTATTTTCTTTGATTTAGTAAGAGATTTGGTCATTATGTAATTGTTGTGTCATAGGTATTCCAATAAATTCTTTTTTTAATATATGATTCTGAAATATTATCTTAAAGCAATGAGAAAGCCAGATTTGACCGACCTTAAAGTGTCTGACACAATGTTTACCTGGAACGCAGTTCGTTCCGGTATGTAGTATGGGAATGGGTACGGGGTACGATGGTAGCCCGGTACAATGAGGGTATGCTATGTTGGTTTGCTATTCGGGGTCGCGGTCAGTTTGGAGCGCTAATTCGGACTCTCTCTCTCTCTCTCTCTCTCTCTCTATATATATATATATATATATATAATTTTATATATTTTTACAAGAATATCATTCCATAGTACACACTACATACATTTAATACATAAATATAAAAACCTCATTTATGTCATACATATTTTTTCAAAAAGAAAGTTCCCGTTGGAATATATGAATATCCTTCCATAGTCCATACTACATCCATTTAATAAACAAAATTAAAAAACCTCATGTATGCCCTACATATTTTTTTTTCAAAATGAAAGCGCTCTAGTTCCAATCCAACCCAAAATATATAAATTTATAGCTCTATTTCCATCTCTCCCTTAGTCTATATGCATCTCTCACTTTCTCTCCCGCGGGTCGCCGTGGGTCGTACCACGTTTGGGATTGTGCGACCCCGGATCGCTGGTCAGAGGGCAGATGGCGAATCCGGTAACTATGGTCTGACAATTTCAGATTTGACCTTTTTTTATATGTTATTTCTCATTCTTTCTTTTGCATTCAAGATCCCATATTGATTTTGTTACACCCTTCCATTTCAATCGGTTTATTTCACTTAAACCTGTTCATCCAACCTATTTCTCTGCAGATTTGATTGCAAAGTTTTAGTCTAAATCCAGCCAAGAGAAGATCTGGACCTTCTCTTGTAGACTTGTAGTGTTCTTTCATTTTGACCCACATCAGAAACTCCTTCAAAAATTGACATGGCAGTGAACTTGTGGGCTCAGTGCTGTTGCTAGATCATGCCATAATGATAACTCTCTGTGTCTCTCTAGTCAATCATGAATTTTGTTTTCTTAATTAATGCTTTGCTTTGAAAGAATGGCTCTTCAGCTGCCTTGGTTAATTGTTTTGAAGATATATAATACGAGATGACAGTTGAAGTTATCTCTTAAATGTGTAGCTCACCTGCATTCAAATCATTATGGGTGTAGGGTGAATTGCTTCTCTAGAGAATGTTGTTCAGCACATAATGGCATTCTTCTGTGCATTTCTTGTGTTTTCTGTTTATATTTGCTGTTTTGTAATGCTGTTCTTTTATATTTGTTGCAGGCGCTTATCTTGGAATGACCGGAAAAAGGATTTCATCTCCGGCTGATGCACTATACATAGGTCTTGGAACTCATTATGTCCCATCTGGAAACTTGGGTTCACTGAAGAATGCCCTTCTCGGGCTCATATTGTATCCCCCGACTCAATCTTTTATTTTATTCATGCTTCATCTTGGGAGTACAAATTATTTATGTTGGATCCCTGAATTTTGTAAAATCGAGTAGAATGCATTGCCCTAATTTTTTTGAGCTGATAAAATATCCCTGAAACTAACAAGATTAACTTTTGGTAATTATATGATAATATTATAATAATGCGCTACGCTTTGCGAAACAAAGAACTTGATGTATTTAATGGTGTTACTCATTCTGGATTGGGAAAATGATACAGCATTTTGCCAGCAGAGTTTCACTGCTTTGAAGAACCATGGATGGCTTTGGTAGCTTGCTGATTTTCACTTGTTGGTGTTGTTGTTAACTCCTAGTTTTACAGTCTTTGTTTTGAACCTGGTGTTAGTTTCGGGGAGGTTCTTTATCATTTAAAAAAATGCAGGGTTACATGATTGACCTTTACTTTTTTTTCGTGTTTGCGCAAAATTTATAGAAAAGTAGTGACTTATGTTTTTTTTTTTAAAGTAAAGTAGTGACTTATGTTAATCATATATATTGTGCATCCAGCTCTGATGACTTACATAAGGATGTCCAGTCACTATTGGCAGAATACACAAAGGAGCCTGAGTCTGAGGCCCAACTGAAGGTCCTTTTGCCTCAAATAATTTCATCCTTTGGCACACATAAATCTGTCATTGAGATAGTGGAAGATCTGAAGACGCATCAGCTTAGCACTGATGCCACAGGTATGCTTATTGGCTATGCACCCTTAAATTGAAGAAACAAGAATTGGAAAATGCTACCATTCAAAAAAAAAAAGGGAATTGGAAAATGCGAAATAGTTGCTGAGGTTGTGCTTGTGAGCTGCGATGGTTGAGAAGGTTAGATGCATCTTTCCAGTTTGCTTAGGTCACGCATGATTTGCATGGAAGTATTCATAACATAGAGCTATGCTTTTCATCTTCATTTACAGTTTCCTTGGACTACTTTGGAACATGCAAGCAATTTTCAAAATCTAAGTTTTTTTTTTAATGTTAAAATTTGATGGTTTCTCAGGATACTATTAAGAAAACCTCATAAACAAACAACATAGTAAAAAAAATCCCTCATAAGAATGAAACATAGTTAAAAAAAATATGTAAACATATTTTAAGCTACAGTATAAATGAAACAGGTAACTTGTGTAATTGGGATAATATGATGATATTATTTGGAATACAATGAAAGTTTGGGAAATTTTTAATTATATGAAAATATCATGAAATCTTTTTTTTTCCCAAAAAAGACCTAGAAGATATTGGGCTTCCGTTTCTATGAATGTTATCCGTGCATATTTAGTCTATTCTTTGTCCTTATTACCATTTATTTGTTATGCAGTGGCAGAATGGGCTAATGATGCACTTCTAGGACTGGGAAAAGGTGCTCCACTTTCTCTCTGCTTAACAGAAAAGCATTTCTCCCAAGTTGCATCTGCCCATGGTAACAAGGAGCATCATTTGTCCAATGTGAGTTTCCAAATTTCTGTTTAGTTTTTTATTGAAGCTCAGACTTAAAGAAAATGTGACCACTGTGTTCTTGTAATTTGTGTTATCTAGTTAAGTGGTGTGATGAAGGCTGAATATCGCATCGCTCTAAGGTCTTCTCTTCGGGATGATTTTGCTGAAGGTGTTCGAGCAGTCTTGGTGGACAAAGACCAGGTTTTGTACTACCCCCACTCCCCCTTCAGGCAAAAGATAAATAAATAATCTTTGGTGTTTACCCCACTCCCCCCTCAGGCAAAAGATAAATAAATAATCTTTGGTGTTTATAAAAAGAATATGATCATGTTTTTCATTGGTTGCAACTGGGATAACTCTTAATTCTCTATTTATGATTGAAATTTAATACCCACGACAGCCGCGTGGTACAGTGAGCCTTAGTGGGGGAGATCACTGGCTCCAATGCCATTAGTTGTCAGTACTCAATTTGCCAGCAATACAGTGAGCCTTAGTGAGGGAGATCACTGGCTCCAATGCCATTGGTTGTCAGTACTCAATTTGCCAGCAATGGCCTACTTCCTCTCCTCCTTCCCCCAACCATTGCCATCACACATCACATACAGAGAACACACACAAATTGGAGGGAGGGTTAAAAATGAAAATCCAATACCATTTCTAGTAATTGATCTAATACCTTCTGTTAATTTAGTTGTAGAAGTTATTTAAACCACATTAACTTTCTGTGAAAAGTAGCTTTTGCTTTTTCATCTTTAATAGCTCAATTGTGCATCATGATTTTTGTACAGAAACAAAATTTTATGAAAGAATATTGTGTAGTAAGGTTCATTCCTGATGAAAGTGGCTACACTTTGAGTATGCTCTTGAAGGAGAAGAGACTAATCCCCACCAAGACACAAGCTGCATTACATGGGATATCGAGAATTAGAATGACAAATAATTAATGTTCTAATAATTTAGAAAACCATTGAAGTTTTATGTAAAGTGGTGGGAATATGGGAGGTGCGGGAGGAACGGGAAGAGCGGGAAGAAACCAGAAGAGGTGGAAACAAAAAAATCAGAGGCAAGGGGATTGGTTCTGCCCTTCCTGTGGTTATTACAACTTCAAATGGATGACTAGATGCCGATGGTGTTTTCAGAGAAAGAAGAGATCATCTTCAGTTTACCGCCCGGTGGGTGTGACTCAAGATGGAAATAGAAAGCTTGATCGATGGCGGAGACAGGGGGATTGGTCCTGCTCGTCATGCGATTATTCTAATTTTAAACTACGAAGTAAATGTCGGTGCTGCCACCTGGATCACAAACAAATGCCTTCTTTTCTACCTCCCACCACATTAGGGGTTGGAGGCCCGTTAACTCCGGAATCTAATCCTTGGCCTGACTCTGGGGTAATTTCATCTTCTAATGTGGAGGATGGTTCTTTGTCGGTCTCTATTTTTGGTAAGGAGGTTGAAACAAGATCGGAATCCTTAAAGGCATGTTTAGTGGGTAAAAGGAAGGACTGTTCTGGATCTCTTCAGGAGCTATGGGAGTGGGCAAAAAAATCTTGGAAATCTCCCTCCCTCGATTGCTCGTGCTTGCTTTCCACTGACGAGGTCCTTTTTGTGTTTGATTCAGAAGAAATGGCCTCTAGGATTCTGGATCTGGGAATTGGAAACTTGGAAACTGGGGTGTTTTCCCTATCGTCCCTGTCCCACTGGTCCCTAGATTACATCCAAGGCTCTGAGATACTGTGAGTCAGCTTTTATGGTATTCCATTACACGTGTGGGCTCCCTCGACGGTTGAAGCATTGGGAAACCTTTTTGGGCAGGTGATGGAAGTTCAAATGGAAGGAGTTCACAATCAATGTATGTGCTTTGTGTCAGCCAAACTTTTTGCTCCTCGCTGTGAATTTCCTCCCTTGGTGAAATTATGGATTTCCAACCACTGTTACATAATTGGAGTCTCCATTGAGGATCTCAAAAGCTCTCTTCTGGTGCCTAGAGGTGGTCTGAGAGACTCTTCGTGGATGGCCCTAACGGGAAACAGGTCCCTGATGCATTCCCTGGAGCTTCAGGCCAGGAGACCAGCTGACGTTTTGAATCCCCCTCAGCAGGATTCAAATTTCAAATTCTCAAGGGCCAGTTTTGGAAATTCGCAAGACCCGCTTCCCAAGGCTGGGCTGAAAAGACATCTGAGTTTCAACCATGGGTTACTAGATCTGAGCAATGGCCTATCTCGGGCTAATATCTTGCGTGGCAATCTACCTCTATCCAGGCTGAATCACGTCTCTGGAAATCATATTTCGTACTTGGAAAAGGGTGAGCCTTCACACGTGGCACTCTCGACATAAGAGCAAGACGTTTTGATGGTCTTTCTTCCGGACACTTGGACTTCTCGTTTCTGTCAAGAAAAGATCCCAAGCTAATGATAGGTTGAAAAGAATAAACAGACCGGGTATCATAGATTTGCTTCAGAGAATGGGAAGTTGGAAAGTCTTCTTACTTTTTTGGGTTTGGCGGGGATTGGAACTTACAACCCCTCATTAGCATTGGGGTTTGACGAATGAATTAATGGAGAAATTAGAAGCGCCACTTTGGCGCATTCAATGTTGTTTCATGATGAACGGAGTTTTATATTGGTTTATTAACTCCTCTTTCGCATCCAGTTGGAGGCGATACGTTGTTGATTGGCAATCTTCTTCTGTGTCCTGTGGGTTTGGGATCTGGAATTCATATGGAGAGTTCGAGCAACTCGATATCTTCTTCTCCCTCTGCCATTGGCAAAAAAAGAAGGATGTCAATGGATTTACTTGAGATCGAGACCTCGCTCAGAGCTCTGGAAAGATTGGTATACGCTGAGGATCTTGCATCCAATCACTCGCCAACTCCAAAGGAAGTTGCCAGGGATGTTTTAAAACAGCAGTGGGAATTATTAAAAGAAGAGGCTTCCAAGTCGCCGGAAGCTCTCTTTTAGTTGACTGGTAAATGGACTATCGAAGAATCACATTCCCCTCTGCATAAACACCCCCTCTTTATCAACTTGTTGGAGGAGGAACGGACCTTAAGGCGCCCTCGCTGGGAGGAAGGCAAGAAGAAGGGAATCCAGAAAGTAGAGGAGATGATAACTAGAAAGAAAGCTTCAGAAGTGCAAAGCCAATTGGATGAGGATCTCTCAATATTGAGTCTGGACGAGGATGTGTTTGTCTCTGAGGTGGTAAGCCTAATTCTGGAATTAAAGAAATCTTCCACCTAGTCTGTCCTTCTGGGGTCTTGTGTAAAGAGGTTCTTGAGTTTTTGGGATAGAAGGTGCCGTCAGTTATGGCTTGAGTGACCATGGTTGTTCGCCTAATGTTTTTTGGTGAGGCTTGTGACCTGATGAATTTTAGGGCCTTAATCATGCAGGTCTGATTTGGGGGAGTGGTGTGAGTGATGGGATAATGATGTTGAATTTTGAATAGATAAGTATCACGGGAGTGGTATGATGAAGGAAAATGTCTAATGGTTGTAAATTTGTTCTGTTAGCTTTTCCCATACTGGTTTTGGGCCAGCCCGATCCAGGCTTATTGATATTTTGTAACGCAAGACGGGACTCCTGTTCCCCATTGCCTTTATAATATCAATGAAATTGTCACTTTTCAAAAAAAAAAATTAGAAAACCAGAATTTGAGATTCAGTAGACATGTCAAGGCATAACGATTGACTTAGACAGCAACAATTCATAAGTAGACAAGCATTATAAATGCGTGTTTGGGGATCACATGGAGATGATCTTCCATGCTGCATGGTGATTGGCTGTATGTATATAGCAGTCCATGTTTAGAGAATAATATTAGCTATATACAGATATCAATCTATGTTTAGAGAATAATGCTAGCTGTATGTAGACCATTAAAAAAATTATTAGCTATATGTAGATAGCAGTCTGTGTTTTGAGAATAATTATTAATGTTTTGGGGGGGAAAAGAAAAGGAAACTTTGATGAAGTTGATGTTTATAGGACTTTTTTTTTTTTTTTAAATGGTAGCCAATGATATTAAAAAACAAGGAGGACCGAGATGGTTAGTACAAAGATGAGAAAATACAATGCGAAAACCAAAAATCTTTTTAAGGAAACTTAGTGTTGGCCAGATAGTAAAATCTTCCAACACTTCAACTGACAATAGTATTGACTGTGTGACTCTGCATGCACCAGTTCCGCCTAATGTGCTCATGCTTCTCTAGTGTCATTCTATAGCTATATTCTAGAATCTGCTTTTATGGATGTTGACAGAATCTGTTTGATTTCTATGCAGAAACCAAAATGGAACCCTTCAAGATTGGAGGATGTTGATCCAAATGAGTTGAATTCTCTCTTTGAGCCTTTACAACCTGAAATTGATGAACTGAATGTATGATTATTAGCAGACCTGATTATTTTCTTAATATTAGTGTTTGAAGCAGATATTGTTCCATTACATTCATATATCTGAAGAATAAGTTAAAATGCATTGGGATGAGACTTAATTAATGCAATGTGACTATGAAATTATCAATTGCTATGTTTTTTTATGGGAAGTAATTTGGAATCAGTGACAAATATTGCAACCCCCAGTGCCGAATTGGGTAGTGATTTAATTGGTTCTCAATTATTTTTATATAGAAAATAATATGGAATCAGGGAATAGTATTGCAACCACCACTGCTGAATTTGGGTAGTGATTTAATTGATTATTCTTCTCTGTAGATGGATTCATTATTAAATATTTTGCACAGATGTTGCTGTACACATCTGCGCAATACGTTGAGCTCTCAATTCTCCACTTCTTTAAACATTAGGCCACGTTTGGATGTTTTTGGATTTGGATTTGGAATTGAGTTTTGGATACAAAGTACATCAACCATCTTCTTGCTCATGTTGTACAAGAGAGAGAGGATGGAAGGAAGGACGTCTTGCTGCTGCTGCAGGAAGGTCAAGGAGCAGCGAGGGTGAAGGTACTTTGCCACAAATAATGTCTTGCAGAACAGATTTGAAAATCAGATATTTTTTCACTATTGTATCTGATTTGGAAATTTAAGGATTTGATCCAGATCCAAATCTCAACTGCCAAATGTGAGAAATCCAAATCTAAATCTTGTGGGTATCCAAACGTGGCCTTACTTCATTTCAGTTTAATGGCCTTACCGTTGGCCTAAATAAATGCAGATTTGTATCTTTATATTCTTCCCTTCCATGAACACCGAACATCTTAGAAGGAACTGATAGATATGAAAAAAGGATATTTTCACCCTTAAGTCCCTATTTAAACTTATTCCAAATCAGTCAGCTAGAATTATGATTTCGATAAAGAGTTCAACCAACCTGTCCTAGATTCAATTCTGTTTACGAGTTTTTTTGCCCCAAACATGTGTATTTTTATGGAAACTTCAATAATTTTTTAATTAGAAACTCGTGATTAAAAAATTTCTTTATAGCAAAAGAATCATGATTTTGGAATGGAAAATGATAATGTTACCCCTTTCAACATTTTCACCCCCCTTTTCTTGGTCTTCCATTTTCATGAAATTACAATTACAAACAAAAAGGGTTAAAATGCAAGAAGATAAATTATGCATTATTTGCAAATAAGATTATTTTTATTTAATAAACCCCATTTCCTCTATGGAAAAATAAATTTTAAAGTGTTTCAATAACCCATTTTTTATGGAATTTTTTTTTTCAAAATTGAAAGTTTTTCCTGTTTCCAAGGAAAATTGCAAACCTACTCTACCAATGTTTGAAGGTCGGATATATATTAGCCATATCGGACCCCTTGTGATATTATATCGGCCGATATCAGAGGGGAGCGGATATCATATGAACCGATATCTTATCAATACGAGTATAACAATATTTAAAAGAGGCTTCTGCAAAAGAACCCTCCTGCTTTACCTTGTCTGCAAAAGAAGTCTTCTAGTTTGACAATTTACAAATGTAGCCATCACCTTTGTGTTAATTTTGCAAATCTAGCCTTGCAATCAATTTGTGACCAAATTACTCATGCTATAACTTTTTACCCATAAAATAAGCAAAATATCCTTTTAGTATCCATGTCTCTGGTGGAGATGATGGGCGTCACTCCATGCATGGATTTCAGTGGAGTTGGTCGACCGACCTTATCAAAATATGTTGTAGAATGCTGGCCCCACACATTTTCAAAAATAATAATAATAATAATAAGGGAATTACTAGCGTCCATCACAAAAGGCATTTCGCAACTGGTACGTCGCATGTCAGACCACCCACCTCGTGAATGAAGACAAAAGATGTTGTCTTCATTCATAAGGTGGCTGGTCTGACATGCAACAGACCAGCAACGAAATGCCTTTTGCGATGGACCCTAGCAAGTCCCTAATAATAATAATAAACATTTCAACAACAAAAAAAATGCTGGCCCCAATCAACGAATGGATTTGGTGGATATGGTGGGTCCAACCATATGTGTAAAATGGTAGGCCCCACCATGTGCAATGGTTGGGCCTTCCGGGCATGTTGTTTTCCATCCCATGGGTGGACCCACTATCTTCACCAACTCCATTCATAGGATGGGGCCCACTAGTTTGTAAATTATCAAGCTAGAAGACTACTTTTGCAAATAAGGTAAAGTATGAGACTTGACTAAGACAACTTTTCCCAAAAAAGGTAAATTATGAGACGTCTTTTGCAAAAACCGCTATTTAAAAATTAAAATCATGCTCAGTGCGCAAACCGACTAGGCCAAAAAATAGCTTCACTCATACTTAGAAAGATTAAAGAATGGGTTTGTGGTTGTTTCATACAATTTCAAGGCTAAATTCGTCATTTTAAAGCTAACCTTATTTTAAGCTTTCTCATTAACGCTATCTCATGAAAGGAATATCTTCCAATTTTACGCAATCAAAAAACCCGCTAAAAGAAATTCTCTCTTCTCTTTATTTGAAACCGAAAGAGAATGACAAAATATGGATTTCAACCTTCCGAAATCTCCATTCCTCCAAAATTCTTCCTCCCATAAATTCCCCTCCATTTTTCCGACATCTTTTTCTTCCCGCCGGAAAATGTCTTGTGAGATCGAAAACACTCCTCAAACGATCAAAACCGTCACAATCTCTTATTCGGAACTCCAAGTACTGTTAAATCGATAATTAGGTTTCATATGTTTTGAATATTTTTCCTAAATCGGGTTGCTTTTCTTTTCTCTTTTTTTTTTAAAAAAAAATTTCTCTTTTTGTTGTTGGATTTTGATGGCAATAGGATAAAGGTGGGGATTTGTCGACGAAAATCGAAAGCGCGTTTGGTCCCAATGGATTGGGGATCGTATCTGTTTCAGATGTATGTGTTGAATTTTTCATATTATGTTTGAATGATGATTCTTCTAATTTTGTCAAAAGCTTTCTATTTAATTCCATATTATGTTAATGTTTTGTGATTATTGTGCCAATCTTTATCTTTGCCTATGCTTAGCTTTTGTTCTAAGTTATAGAATCTCAGGCATGCTATGGTAGTACATGGTGCTTAACTATCATCATTCATGCAGATTTTTGTTAGGTTTTGGGTGCTACTTTTTACCTTTTTCTTTTTCTTTTTTATAGGTTCCTGGATATCATGTATTGCGTCAGAATCTTTTATGTCTTTCACCCAGGTATGCATTTGCAATTAGAGTTTTGATGTTATATGGTTTCATAATGTAGAACCTCAAGAGAAGTGGCTTTATTTGTTGAGAAATTATATGATGCCCGACCGTCAAAACAAAGGGCGGAGAGAGACAAACCCTCTCTCCCTTGATTTTTAATCCAAGGGAAAGCACCTTTTTTTACTTTTCCTTGGTTCAAAAACCAAGGCAGCAGGTTTTGTCTCCTTCCGCCCTTTACAATTTGACGGTTGGGCATCATATAATTTCTCTTATTTGTTTTACATGTTATTGATTTGGTCATTTTTGTTTATTAGGTTAGCAAACCTTCCTGAAGAGGTGAAGAAGGAGCTTGAAGATCCTGACAGTCGGTAAGTGTTAATTGGCTATTCAATATTCAATTGAATTCAGTTCACGTTTGTTATTTGATGATTTCCATAAAATTCTAGATTCAAAAACTAGTTTAGAACCTATTGTGATTCTTCGACCTTCAACCTTCAACCTATTAAAATTAACTGTCAAAGTCATTGAGAGCTTGTCACAGATGTGATATAGGTAATGACTCATTAGCAACGCTAATTTCAAAAACGTAAATAAGGAATTGCAAAAATGGTGAACTTTGCAGTGTATGTATATTTATATATGAATGAATGTATGTGTGTGTGTATTTGTATTCTCACGACTAGTATTTCCTGATGTTTCATGTTAAAATTCTATCATTTGCATATGTTTCCATACGTTTTCATGATTTTACACCAAAATTTCTAAAATTAACCGAATTGTTTCCTTTTCCGTGGAGACCAAAATCAAAATCAAAACCTAAATTTAAAGGACGATGATTTTTTCAAACCCCGCCCCCCCCCCCCCCCCCCCCCCCCCGCGCTGTAGGATTATGCGCCCCCCTTTTCACGTGATTTGACGTTTCATCTCCCAATTTAAAGCCTCGATTATAACTTAAGTGAGTAAATAAAAAAAACCAAGCTAAATCTCAACGTGGGGCCACTTATTAAATCAACTCAGTTCTTGGACACCTTCCAAACACTTTTCGGACATCTCAGAAAATATTTGTGAAATGCTTTTAGTTGCTCCCATCAATCCATTAAATGATCGTCTTCCTATGTTGCTGCATCTCTTTTCCTTGTTTATTGATGTTAAGTGATAGGGATAACGATAACGACCATGATGTTAATATTGCTTAACATGATGCATAATCCATTGTTATGGGTAGATTAGTCATCCACTTGATTACTTGCTTCAGATTATTATTTTCTTCATAAATGTTAATCTGGATATCAGAGTTCTTGACATGGGAAAAGTTTGTGAGAAATGCTGTTTTACATTTTATAGATATAACTTTGGATGGAGTCATGGGAAGGAGACGCTTGAGTCTGGTAAACCTGGTACGTTTTCTGTACTTCTTAAGCTTCAAAACTTCATCAGGGGTTCCTCTGGCCAGAGGAGGCTTCAGCATGTTCCTGATCTATGCCTGAAATTCATTTCCTAATTACTGATTAAACATAGGTTAGCAAATTTTGTTTTGTTATCTGTGACATCAACATGTTCCTATTACAAGAATACTCCATCTATATGGGTGCAACTCAGCAGTGCCAAGCCCCAACATCATGCCTTAATATCTAATTCTGGCTATGTGGTTTATTGATTGACATCTATGAACCACTTTGTTCTGTATAATTCATGACGGAGCTCAAATCAAAAGTCTAAGAAATGGCTCAAATGTCCGCTTCTAGCAAGCTTAAGTTGTCCCACTTTTACTATCAAAATCTGCTACAGTTACATTTTTGTAGTTTTGTACACCTACTGAATATTAATTTCTGTCTGTGATGTTTTGTGATGGAATGCATGCCCTAGTATTCATGAGAGAAGGGGTTGCATGCCATAGTGTCCATGAGAGAAGGGGCTGCAACGATCTCGTAGTATCCATGGGGTATAATGTCCAAGAAAGGAGTAATAGGATTGATGGGTTGGTGAAAGAAAGTTGCCCCACCCATTGGTGCAATTCAGGAGAACAAAATGCAGGAATGGGTTGATGAAAGGAATCAGTTCCCTTATTAGCTGGAACCCTCAAACCATTTTGAGCACACAAAATGTAGCATCATTGGTCTTGGGCTTTGAGGAATATTAATGTTTGGGTTAGGCTTGTAAATTTTACCTTGCCATCTTTGGAAGTGAATATTGGGTTGGACAATCGTGTGGCTTTGATCAAGAGAATGTTTGATTTCCTACTTGGAATTGCTTTCTATAATTTCTTAATTTTCTGCCTCTTTTTACTAGGCTTCATTTGTAAGTCCTTACAATTCATGATATACTATCCCCTTTATTTTTATTTTGAATGGCATACCATCCCCCATTTTTAACTTCCAACTTCATTTTTAAGCACTTTAGTAACTTAAAATTCCATCCATTTTTCTTGAGCACATCCATAGATATAAATAATCGGTCAACATTTTGTTTTGTTTACTTCTTATTGGTCTCTTTGAAAATTCTCGAAGTGGAAGGAATGGAACTATAAATCCCTCCCTCCCTCCCTCCCTGCATTTTGTATTGGTGTTACCCAGTTCAAATCTAGATCAATTTGGATATTCTACAGAAGGAATTATAGGATACTGTGCTTTATATTTCTTTAAGGGTTTTGCTAACGGGTGCCAGGTGCATCGGAAAAGAGATTTTACACCTTTTTTTTATAAAGATATCTCAAAACAGGTGAAAAGTATGAAAGTACGTGTAAAATGATTGGAAAATCTCTTTTCCAATGCACCTTAACGGGTGCCCTTAGGGCACTCATTAGCAAAACCCTTTCTTTAAAGAGGTTAAGCCCGTTTTATGCCAGTTATGCGCTTATATTCAAGATTTTCTATTTGATGAGATTCTAGTTTGAATAATTCTTGCTTGTATTGTGCAGACATGTTGAAAGGCTCCTTCTATGCAAATCCAATTGTAGACACACCGACAACAGCGTCTTCTGTTATACAGCGGTAAAATTGGATATGATGTTTGTTCATTATAATGAGTCTAAAAATTTGCGGCTGTGCTATAAATGATTTCTTTGAATACACTTCTTATTTGGTCATGTAAACACTTAAATGTGAGGCTTAAAGTCAGCCCCTCTCTCTTTCTATATGATCAAACAACTCCCACTCTCAGACTTAAATGTGTGGGTACTATTTAATTTATAAAATTTTGATCGTTAGAGATCCAAAAGAAATGAATCAAGTACCTAATACTCTTAATGAGGTCAAAACGTATAAATATATAAAAAGTGTGTACGCATGAGGCAATTTTCAATTTGGTGGGAATAAATGTGGGTGATGAGAAATGTAGAAATAAGTAGAAAGGGTGTCTTGGAGGAAGGGGAATTAATTGAAGTTAATGAGGGTGATGGGACATGTGGTGGTGTAGAATTTCTACTCTCTATACAAATTTGAGGTAGGCTGGCTTCTGGCCCAATGGTCGAGTATCATTTTTGCCAAATATCAAAGATCTAACAAATGTCTCTGAATTGGGTAGAGATTGAAGGTTTTCACATATACTTCTTGTAGAGTTGACTTCCAATTGTTCATTAAAGGCATCAGATCAGCGTGGTGATGGGGCCAAAACTTTTTCTCGTTAGATAAATGGTGTGGAAACTCATTTGCTTTGGATTTTCACAACCTCTTTAAATGGGCATTTAATTCTAGAAAATTTTGTAGTATCTTGAGTTTGGACCTCTTGCGGTTATTGCTCCCATTCAAAGGGGTTATTCACTACTTATTCTTCTCTTAGAGTCTCCCACAAGTTCCTATGTCTCATGGAGAGACTTCAGGAACATCTAGTCTTTTGGTTTCAAGTATGAGGATATTTGGTCAAATGATCAATATGGTATGATCATAGTTAAGTCTTGTTAGTTCATGTTATCATACTTGGGTCTAGAAACTGGATTCCGACTAGTTTGGGACTCCATTCCTTGGTCTATTGCCTGCCTTTCACGAAAAAATTCTTGTCTAGTGTCAGCTTATGGAAAGAAGGATTCATCAAATGACTGAATAAGTTTTGTAGTCATTGGAGGAGACTCCGTAGAAAAAATTTATCCGCTGTAACTGGTCGTCTCAGACATAGCATTGCACATTAGGTAACTTTAATAAGTTTACATCCCCTTCCGCCTTCCTTGATCTTCCCAATTTGGAGAAGTGATGGTGACCTATGTCACAAATATCTCCGATATTTTCAAAATATAGCGTTTTTATTGTGGCATTTTGATGAAACGACAAAATCCCGAAATAATCCCGAGATTTTAAAATTATGGCAATATTTTCATTTTTATCATAAAATATCACGATATTTTCCTGATATTTTTACGATATTTTTATTTTATATATTTTTTTAAATTTTTATATATTTATATATTTTTCAATAATTATATTTTATCTTTTTTTTCCGATATAAACCCGAAAAAAAAAATTTAATATATCCCGAGAAATTCCCGGGCACAATATTTGTGACATAGATGATGACATGTGGTCAGTAGATTGAATAAATTGTTTTCAAAAAATTCTCCTTCCCTCTTCCATATGGCTTATATGGAAGGAGAGGAACTCTAGGGTTTTCTCAGGAAAATGCAGAAGATTGGAAGTCATGATTAATGAAATAATCATAGAAGCCTTTTTAAGAGCATCTAAAAGTAAATTTTTCCTAATGTTGAGTATTTTAATTTCTGACTGGGCCAATGTATGCAGGGATTATGTCCCTTCTCATAGAAAATCAAATGTTTGATTGGCTCCCCTTGAGGGATGAATTATACATTGTTTTGATGCAAGTAGTGAGATCTTTCAGAATAAGCTGAGCATTTTCAGGAAGACTGGTTTCAGGTGAGTTATATCTGATGCTAATGGTTGTGTAGTTTTGGCCTATACAGGTCCTAATGGTTTGGATCAAGCAATTGATTCTGAGGTGAATTAAGTAGTTTGGAATGTATTGAGGCTTATGGATATGGCTACATGGAAGTCTGGATTGAAGGTGGGTGGGCTATCGCCATACTCTGGCTTAAGAAAGCGTCCAATCATCACAGACATTTATCACCTCTGACTGATTAGTTGTATCTTTTCTCATATCCATCGTGAACCATTGCTAAGGCAGGCTCAACAAATTTTGCCGTGTCTTTCAGGGAAACATATGTCTGACATCATATGCCAATTTTGTCTATTTATCTGTACTGTTTTGTTCTTTTCCCTTTCTTTTGTTTGTATTTTATCTTTGGGTTTTTTTTTCTTTTAGTGAATTACTTCTTCATGACAAAGAAAAAAAGATGATGGAACCTGTGGAAATAAATGAGCGTAATGGAAAGTGAAAATAAGTAAATTAGGGTATCTTGGAAAAAGAGAGTTAATTCTGCTGAACTAAATGAGGAGAATAATTGTAAGTGAGGGTAATGGAAAGTGAAAATAAGTAATGAGGGTATCTTGGAAAAAGAGAGTTAATTAAGTTGAACTAAATGAGGAGAATAATTGTAATTAACATGCATTGAAATAATGAACCTAGGAGATAATGAGTCAAAATATTTAGAACAAGAAAATAAAAATAAAAATGGAGTTGTTACAATAAGGAGAAACTGAGAAATAGATAAAAGTTAATGTGTATGTGAAGATGATGAGGAAAAAGAAATTTGGAAAAACAAAAGATTCTTTTCTCACATGGTAAACCTATAATACAGGGATTCATAAAATTATGATACCTGGATCCATAAAAAAGTGTCTGGATATATCACATAAGGATATTTATATAAGGGTAAGGGATATTCATATACCGTAGATACTCCTGATCCATATCTTATTTTACTTGTTTGCTACTTGGTTGAGACTCGGTTTGTGAGACCACCAAATCCGATCTCCTTCCTGGATAAGTTTATCTTGAGTTTTACAGGGCTTTTTAAGTAAAAAAAAATCTTATAATATTTTATCCTAAGATAGAGGTCGACATGAACAAAGAATAGCAAGTCTATCCAAGGTTAACTTGCTACCGCATAGTATAGAGGCTCATTAGAGATAGGGTTTTACGTATAATTAATGTATTGTCAATGTAATTTTGCTCGGAATGTGAGTATTGGCTGCAGATTAATTTTTCGATTGTCTTCACAATGCCAGGTTTTAATCTTAGGATTCTTTTTCACTGATACTCTTCACTTGGACTCATTACAAGCTTGATCTGAATATTCATTAGGAAATAGCTATTGCCTTTATCAATACATGATTTTAAAGTATAAACATAAACTAAGCTGACATTCTTTCCAGTCTTGCATCATTTACTCATTAATTTGCTGCATAATTTCTCCAAAATAAATAATATATCCCAACATGAGAGACTCATCTTTTTCCAATACGAGGTTAAACTACTGTTTAGTTCGTTCAAGAATTTGTTGATATTTCTGTACCTTTATTGTCTTTATATATCACTAAATATTTGGTACTATTCTGGGTGTTTTTTATTTTGTGGGATTAACTATAAAGCCTTGGATCAGTTTCACAACCATGCATGCATCATATATACGTATACAGTGGTTCTTCACATTAATTAATTTAATACCTTCTTTGTTACTAGGTATCCATCATATTGTCGGGCGAATATATGGCCTAGTAATGCTTTGCCTGAACTTGAAATTGGTACGTGAGCTTTTCATATTATAAATCATTAGCTTTGAATTGTGATATTTATTCTAGTTGTGAATCTTTCAAGGACTTTTATTAAGGCAGTTTAATTCAGAGAACCCTCGATAGATTGATTGTGGTATCAATCTATATGGCCACCATGCGAGCCTTTCTACAAGCCCTGCTGCAAGTTATATAAAATGTCAGTATGTCACTAAGTGTTTGACCTTGTTAAACTATTTTGGGTGCTTATTTGATAGTTTCTAGGTGTTTATTTGTGCTTATCCTAGCATTTCCTAAGGGTTCATCTCAAATTTCCATCGTTTAAATGGACTTAAATTTCATGATTTTTAATGGATATTATTGATTTCTATAGACTTTCCACAAAGTACTTCCACTTCTGTGAGTACTGAGGACCGAAGTCCATGCTGAAACCGGCATTTGAATCCTTGGGTAAAACCTAATTACAATTAGTGACACAACTAGTACACAATCACTAACACTGAGGATATTTATATATTTGCATGGATAAAAATATTCCTAAGCTTTGCCGTATAGAAATTCCAATTTGAGCATGTTAAGGATCAACCAGTTTAGCTGATGCCTATAGATGTTTTCATAGTCTGGGATGCTAATAGATGTATTTAGGGGATGATTATATTTGGAAAGCTAGAGGTGGTGCATCATTGTTGATAGCTGAAAACTTGAAACTGCCTAAAATATGATGGCAATCCACCATCTCTATTGTCATCAAGTTTCTATGTACCCCCAGAGAAAGGTAATTTGGATTCCCCATACGATTAGGGTTTTAGTCTACAAAGGCACATCCATGTTCATTACCAATGCGGATAGGAAAAAGCACGGAACAGAACCATTGAGAAGGCTTGGGTGAATTCAGAGTTGAATTGAGCTTGACTGGGTGTTTTGCACAATCTATCACTTACTGGTGGTCACAAAATATCTCTACAAGGCTTTCTTTTGTTGAACAAACTTAACACAACTTTTTTTTGTTATATATGATTCAATATTTCAGCAATTCTTCCTTTTATGATTCCACACTGTAACCTGCAAACTGTTAAGTAAAGTTTTTTCTCTAACTATAGTGTTTACAACCAACACATGGGAGTGCAAGGTACCATAATGTCAATTGCCCTTTCAAGAATAACAAAGTCCCACATATTTTAACTAGAACACACAGGAGTTTGTAGATGTCTTATTGTGTCAGTACATGTGTATCATGTTCAATCTTCTATTGAATGCTATCTATGTTATGAAGCATCTTTTCTGGATTTACTTCTATTTTTTTTTACTTGTACGCATTCATTATATCAAGAACAATATAATTCAATATACTTTTCTCGTCATATATTATGCAAGCATGACAGCCAGAGGTGATGCTCAGTCAATTTATTATATATTCAGTTTGGAATATTTCATATTCAGTTTACTAGAAACTGTTGCTTTATCAAAGGATAGCCTTGTGATGTTTGCTTTCAATAAATGATTACTTAAATTTATCTGATGATAATGTTGATTACCATTATTATTGTAGCATTTAAAGCACTTGGGAAGATGATGTTGGATGTCGGACTGATGTTAGCTTATCATTGTGACCGATATGGTATGCTTATTGTCTTTACTTTTTTCAGATTTTCTGCATTTGTCAATAAAATGTGTTAAAATGAGTTGATCAATTTTCTGTAAGAATTGTTTAACATGTAATTGGCTAGAAATTTCTATATCTTAAAATCATATACATGTTCTTTGGAAAGTTGTTTTTCACTTGGTGGGGTGCTGGATTGTGACTTTTCTCTGCTGGCATCTATAAATCTGGTTTTTCAGTTCTAGGATAACATGAATAAATCATTCATATAAGGTGATTCTATACCCTGGAATAGGAATGACTAATGTGTTAATGGATGCCTACTTCATCAATGTTTCCACTTATGTGACGGCTTACTAGGTACTACTCATACTGTCATTTGATTTTTTTTTATTTAGTCATCCCTATAGAATGACTACTTTATGTGGAACCTTGTTATTCTATCACAATTCTTTCCTTTAATAATATCGTGTTAGTTTTTTGGCAATCAGATACAAGGATAAGCTTATAATCTGAATAATAACATGCATTTGCTATCTTTCTTCTTTGTTAGATGAAACCAATTAACTCATATTTCTAGCTTTCTAAACATTCTAAAGTTTTGTTGTAGCTTTGCAGTTTTTTTTTTGTTTATTCATTCTCATTTTCCCTATCTGCCTAAGAATTTCACAAACAATATAAAAATTTTCATCATTTTTTTATGTTTATTTAATCTCATGTTCCCTTTTTGCCTAAGAATTTCACAACAATATAAAAAAAATTCATCATCTTTCTTAATTTAAAAACATTTAATATGACCGTGTTGCATATGCTTAGTAGTTAGTATTATTCTCGTAAAACTATTAGTAATGCCTACCAACCTACTTTGCAATCTACTTCCTGTCTATGCAAGATACTTGTTTCAAGTGTTCACATTCATGTGTTTTTCTGATAGTTTCTATTTTCAATAAGATTAGTGTCCAAAGTGATACCAGTGTGCGATGGAGAAGGTCTTCAGCAAATACTACTTCGATCTCGATGTCACAAAGGTCGTCTGCTATATTACTTTCCGAGGCAACAAAGGTGAGTAGTGTTTTGGGTGATAACATCACAATTGGCTATATGGATGAATGGTTAAACCTTATATGTGATCTATCTGTTTGAATTATAAGATTCATGTAGGGAAGGGTCCTATGTAGTTGCATTTTGTTTCCGTTTGCACTCTTTTCTATTTCTCTAAGATCTATATGTTAATGCTCAGATGTGCAGATAAATTGATGGAATTGTTATCTATCACATTATCAGATTTCCTGCAGTGAGCATTTCCGATATTCTATTGCTAGGTTCTAGCTTTAAGGATTTTATAATCTTTGATTATCAGATATTACCATATATGAACCAACCTCCAACTGGCCTCTCCATACATACATATGTATAAGCTTGCATTGGAAAGTCATTGAGGGCTCACTTTTGAACCTCCACTAATTATTTCTCCTTTCTTATTTTTTTTTCTCGTCTCATTTGTTTTTTTCTCTCTGTACAGACTTGGTTGATCACTTTAAGATATTTAGTTCTTCTATTTTAACAGCACTTCAGAAAATTCTGTCTCAAAGAAGATATATTTTTCCAACTGGAACCTTCCATCCAAAGAGTTTTTTTCCTGCTGCTAATGGTTGAGTAGAGGATTATACGTCCATAGTAGTATAATGATTACTTTGAGCATTCTTGTAGATAAATATTTAAAATTTTCTCCTATTATCTTGCAGCAATTATACCCGAGATTCTGGCAACATGTCGTCATGGTGTGGATGGCATACTGATCATGGCTCGCTCACAGGTGAATATTTATTTAGAAATTCTAAAGAGACTTCGCTAAGGTCCAAACATATTGGTTGTTGACATTACCAAGTAATTGATACTCTCTATGTTCCATTGTGTGGAAGTTCAATTTATAGGCCATAACTAACAATCATTTTATTTTGTCTTTCAGATTAAGTATGAAAAGCAATTTTAATAAATTGATTTTCCGCCATTACTAACGCCTCTCTATTTTTCCTTTGTTCACTTGTTCAATTTAAACCCTCTCGCATTCCATCCATCAGCTGCACAACCCTTTTATGGATGTGATAATCTAGGGTGTCAGCAGCAGCTTACCATATAATATAAAACGTGTTGTAACTTGTAAGTTGTTCGCAGGTTGCAAAAAAATTGCGAGGAGATAGGTTTGGAGTTCTGTTTTTTTACAGGCTAGGTATGGAGGTCACTAATGACATGTCTTCTGTACTTACAGAACACACGAACGTTGTCTCCCGCTCTATGGGAAGCATCACTGGTTCAAATTCAATGGAAAAATCCATTCCCAAATGGCATTTGTATATAACCCAACATTTTCCTTTTTTCTTTCTTTTTTTAATTTTCAAAAAAAAAAAAAAGGAGCGAGCGAGCGATACTGTTCTTTTAAGTTTCCCATTGACCCGGGACATTATTTGGAGAAACATGTTCTTGGGGGTTATTACTTTCACGATTTTATGATGAAGTGCCGAAGGTTTCAAGAATTTTTCAACTAATCTTCTGAATCTTACAGTATTTCATAATAGTGTCAAAGACTTCAACCAAGAACTAATGATGACAGAAGGCACAAAAAACATGCCTGTGGTTCAAGTGCATACTACAACGAACAACTGTGTTTTTCAATGACAAGAATACTTTTATAATATCACTTATCAACTAGAAGGAAATCCTATAAATACATTTAAATGAATTCACTCTCAGACTTTCCAAATTCCAGCAATCCCTTCTATTAGGAACATACTCTTCGCACTGTCAATTTCTATTGCCATTTTTCTTTCTTCTTCTACTATGTTAAACAACTGGATTCTAATTGGGACATTTTTCAATAGATGTAGCCTTATGCTTACACAATGACTCAATTGGTGATGCAGGCTTAGTGTGACCCATTTTAGGATATCATTAATTGATATAGCCTTAGTTGTACACACAATCAACCAGTCACTGATTGATGTTGATTGCAAAAGAACGGACTATTTAGACTGAAACTTTGCCTCACATTCTTATTGTAAAAACAACTTTCGTCTGAAAAACTTGGAACACAAGAAAGAAACATGCTTGAAAATAAATATGTACTTTCTCCAATCCAAAGAAAATTCCATTAACACTTACCGACTAGTCCACAATGAGTCAGAACCTAAAGTTGAACTGATATGGTTAATCGCCTACCTGATCAAGTTTTGTTATATTTGTTTTGGACAATAAAGAATACATAAACATATCCCACCAAATGGGAAAGAATTAGAATTAAAAAGTCTTTAAATCGTGTGTAACAAATGGTATGATGATTAATTAAATGAAGGAGATTGGACTAAGTTGGAAGTTGAAAGAATTGAAATTGGTTTATGGAGATGATGCAAGAATAGAGATCAAAAATTAAAAATGAAGAACGATTGTTTCAAGGAAACCAGTTAAGGATCTATCTTAATTCTTAAATACTTTATTCCCCCACTATTTGGGGTGGCTACGACGGAAATAAAGACCCTAGCATACAATGTCGTAGGCGATCTATTATTTAAGTGATGCGCCTCATGAACAATAGTGAATCACTGATGCCCATGGCTTATAAATAAGAAACAAACAGAAAGGGAAGGACAATCTCTAGAAATGACAGAACTTATTGCAAATGCGATCCCTATCCTTTTATGTAAATTGAAAAGACACAAAATCACCCCTTCACAAAATAAGTAACATTAAATTTAAAAATGATTTTAATAATTTGAGAAATAACAATGCCATTCAAAAAAAAAAGTTGAGCAATAGTAATAATATTTGAAAATACCCAATGGTTCATTGTTTTCTCTTGTAGCTGGGAAGCATTGGATTTATTTTCTTCATTCTTTATTGCGGTTCTAATCTTCTCTGTTGAATTCCATATGTAGGTCTTACATGTGGCATGTTTACGAGAGATGGTGTCGAAATAGCTTGCTCTGATAGTTCTGCTGGCCTTTATATTAAAACACGATCCGATCAAATTGTCAAAGTAAACTTTCCTGTTCCTTGCTTTGTTCATAAATTTTAGTGACATAAAATTATATTTGTTAGTATGGTTATCTTTATCAGCAACCAGTCTATCACAATGGAAGGATATCCTGTATGACTAATGTGATGTCTTAGAGGAAATCAGAGAGAACATGGCATGCAATCCAAACGTTTCTCCTTTGAATAAAATGTTTTACATGCTCTATTTGTCTTGAAGGAAAGATTCAAAATAGCTTCCAATTATGTTTATGGCATTTTAGGTGTACTACGCAGTGATGGTTAAGACATTGTCTCCTGGACCCTCTATTACCTTCTCAACTGAGTTAACTTTAGAATTCCCATGGTCTTCTGAACCTTCTAGTTGTAAATTCCTAAAACTGAGTTAACTTTAGAATTCCCATCTTCAAGCCAGATAATGCTGAATTATAGGTAAAATTTTAGGGATACATGAATGCATGTAATGTTATATTCTGAATAGAAATGGTGGTCCATACTACCAAACCCTAGCTTACTGACCAAAAGATTGTGTTTTAGGAATTCACTGCCAAATATTCTTGATGAAACCTTCTTCTAGTTTTATTTTTCTTATTATCAAATTTTGTATTTCCAAGGTGAAACACTGAAACATCTCCATACAATTTTGTTTCTTACTTGAGAAAGGTTACTTGAATGACCATATCTAAATAGAAAACAGTTTTCAAAATGGCTACTTGAATAAATGTAGCATTGAAAATTCATGATATTTCTACTATACAATAATGGAAATTGTTTGGTGTATTAAGTTGCTCTTCTTTTTTATGTATTAGGTTGTCTTTGGAGAAGATGAAATAGCATACCAAATTGGTGAAACAACTGAAATACTATCAGGGGGTCTTCTTTGTGCAACCCCACATTGTGTTCAGGTATTTACTTGACATTATCCTATCATGCCTCAGCCACATCTTTTATGTAACCATGAAAGCGGATGGCTTGTATTACATTTCATCACTCATCCTTGGTCTAAAAATGGTACGAGAGAAGACAATTTTTGTGAGAGTACTGCAAGGAACATTCTTTTTCTACTATGTTATTAGTTAGGCACCTTGAAATAATGTAAATGAGAAAAGAGAAAACTGCCCCTACAGTAATAGAGTAAACACACTCTAACAGCCTCACTCGATTCAATGTGTTTCCTTTAGAAAGCTTGTCAATCAAGAATTGGTGTTGATCTCTATAATCTGCCTGGGTGAACATATCAGCAACTTGGTTTTCAGTGTAATATATTCAAGAACTTATTTGCCATTCTCCACCTTTTCTTGAACAAAATGGCGGTCAATCTCAATGTGTTACATACGTACATACATACATACATACATACATATATATAAAGATCCCAACATACTAAGCAAAATGTTAAGCAAAGAAACTCCACATATGTCAGCCAACATATTTTTAAATCTAGTTGAATGTCATGTTATAATGTGCCTTTTTTTTTGTCTCATACCAGCCAATGGAAACATTTTTCCAAACCTCTCTTTTGTTGAATCGCAATATGATGCAGCATTTGCAATTGCCTCCTCGTGTGAATTAGACTTTCCATTTCTCTGTATTTCTCTGTATGCCATCCTTATGCTGTTACATTAACCTTGCTGAGTCATTTGTCCACTGATTCTTTTATGTTCACTCCTTCCAAATGTTTTTTCTCTCCTTTTTTTTAACTCTTCTCGATTATATAATAGCAAAAGGAGCATGGAGTGGATGCCTAATTAATTTTGCTTTTTGCAGATTTATGTGCATAGATTGCTGAATTCTAGTTATTTAGTTAGCAAATATCTCCATTTCTTGCATTATTTCTGTCTAATCTTGTGGCCGATGTTTCTTAAATCTCCTTTCTTGACATGTATTGGGTTTTTGGTAGGCCCCTAAAGGAGAGAAGACTTTGGGTGTCGAACGTTCAACTTTTGCTCTGTTCATGCAACCTGATTGGTAGGTTCCGTAAAGGAGTCTACGGGTAGAAGCAAATAGTATTATGTGTGATTAGCATGATTTCTACAATATGTTCAGTTAATTGTTTTAATTGGTTATTTCTCATAGCCTTATCTTTGTTCCTTTTGTGCTTGCTTTCAATTGAGCTATCAAGTTGTGATCCATTGACTGATCTATATTAATTGTTATAATCACGCCGTCAACAACACAATGAACTTTCAAGGTCCTGAATTTGCAATTGGGAATTAAGACATAAGACAGTCATTATTCAGTTACACTTCTTTACCTCTGTATGACTTTGTGATAAATTTGAGCCGCTCCAATATGACTGTTAAATTTATTTTGAACATCATAGTTTCTCCATGGCAATTTTGTGAAATAGCAAGCACATCAACCATGGAATCTTCATGACCTGACTAACAATACCTTCTAGGCTAATTATGTCAACTTTATGGAAGTTGTTCATATGGGTGTGTTTTTTGTTAATCTCCTCCCTTGGAGAGATGCAACTTTATGCAATTTTGTTTTTGTATGTCAAAAGAAATGGAATGAAATACAAGAATGAGAGGAGTATGGGCTCTTGGAGAGATGTCCAGACTCCAAAAGACCTGCAATCTCACCCTAGTTAGGTCGCTGTATATTCAATTATCTCGACTTCCCAATCAATCTTGTCGAACTCGTGGATTTTGTTTCCTCATATTTTTAAGCTTTAATGGATTGGTTAATTTAAAGCAGGTTTGATGACATTCAGCATTCTGTCTTTTTTGTTTGCTACAAGATGATAAAATGAAAACTGATAGTTGCAACCCCCTTTTTCTTGGTATCGAATATCGACAGCCATATCTTTATTTTGATGGGCCGCCACAATTCCCAAATCCCTAGTTTTTGTTTTTACCTCATTGGAGAAATAATTATATGACCATCTCTCTTTTCCCGGTATTGCTCACCAATTTTTTATTTTATGATGTTTTACATGATAAAGCAGTTCCAGATTCTTTTAGATTTTCTGGTCATGGGCTGAACTTTCAAAACTAATTGAGTTGTTAGAACTTAGAACATAATAAATGCTTATGTGGCTTCTTTTCCTAAATTCAGATAAGATTTTATTCATTTGGCATCGAATTGTGAATTTTGCTCCCTGGATATAAATGCAGTCACTTGCTTGCACTGACGATGTTTTAGATTTGTAACTTTACAAATATATATTGAGACAAATAGAAGTATATATTATTGACTCACAATACTCATTTCATAGGAATGAAAATCTTAGCTTTCCTGGGGAGGTACAGCTTCACCAAGAGGTATGTTATGTAAACACCAATGCTTCTTGGGAGTCACATGTGTCATTGTAGTGTGAGTGCGCGCATGCGCATTTACCACCATAGTGCTTCTCAGATGGCTTGCAACTGGAACTAGTTTTTAACTTCAGTTAGTTTTAACTCCTAGTGATTGCACAGTAAACAACTGGGATTGTTAAAAAGCTGAGAACCTGTTACTAATTGGATCTTAGTCAATGCTTCTTCAAGATATAATATTTAATAATTATTTCTTTTTATTCAAATTGGTTTCAATATTTTACAGGTCATCCCAGCAAATGGAACTCTTACTTTTGGAGAATATTCTGAGATACTGATAAACAAATATTATGGTCGTCTACCATAAAACCCCTCATAATTAGCCTTAAATTGGCTTTAAGTTATAGTAAAGTTACAGTTAAATATTGGCTTCTAATTGGCAGGCAGTATTACTTTTATCCCATCTTCTAGCACTTGTTTTACTTATTAATAATGCAACTTACCATTCAAAAAATAATAATAATGCAACTAATCTCCACCCTTTTTTATTACCTTGTGCTTGTTGTGATGAACATTGCATCTCTGATTATAGCAAATTAATTAAAGCTCTTTCTTGAATCTTGATTTCAATGGAATGCTGTGAATGTGGGAACATTTCTCATGCAGATCTCATCAACCAAGCTCTATCATTTCAGAATTCCCAATCAGGAAATTTACTTTAATTTCAATGGATTCATTGAATTATATTACAGTTTTTTTCAGAACCCATTTTCATCATCCTTCAAGCTCCTTGTAATCCTCAAGCGCATGTTTCTCAAGGTACAAGTCTTTCCCACAATACCCATTTCAATTATACCCTGCACGGAGAGCCCCTCAAAACCTTTCCTGATTTTGTTACTGTAATGAACTAAAACCATGACTATTAAACCGGCCTTTTCTTGGCATTTGGTTTCTTCATTCACAAAATAGCCTACTAAAAGATTCACTAAGAGCCAATGAATGGTTTTTTGAGATATTGAGAGTTTGAGCAGGAAGCATTGCCATCAGTTCATGAATCTCTTAGTTTTCTGAGAGGTGGTGAATGTAGAGCTTTGAGTTTCTATAGGGCCCCAAATTCCAAATTTGCTATTTTGCCACTGATATTGAGGTTAGAGAAGTAATGGCCTGGTTATTTGGAACAAGAAAAGGCAATGAAATATTTCTCTCTTTTTCTGTGTCATGAAGGGATGTTATCAGTTGAGACTTAACTAATCAATATGCTTCTCACGTTTGTATCTTTTTCCCGGAAGAAAAAAAATGGGTTAGTTTAAGTACAGGCAAGAAGCACTTGTTGTTTTGATCCAGACCATTCATTTATTGGGCTCTGCTGTGTGTAGGCCTCATGTCAAACATCTCACCCTCAGATGATATTAAACCTCTGATTGATGGAAATTCTTTCTGTATTCAATTTACAGGCACCAAGTGGGCCCCAGCAAACGAATGGTTCAGATCATTGATTGGAAATCATTGATACACACAATTCTCATAATGGAAGGATATAATTATTCAATGAAGAGAGTGGTTAGGAAGTTACAGGTTACACTACTCCCTTTCATCCAAAGTCTCTTTTAAAAGGTGAGAAAATATATGAAAACCTGTATCAACTGTTTGGTAGGCCCCATCATGACTGGATCATGGTCTTGAAACGGCATGTAGATATGATCCTACTCATAAATAAGCTTCTGGTCATTGAATGTTGACCGTTGGCCTTTTTGCAGGTATAATTAAGATCTTTCGATTAGTGTAATTTTTACTTCATGGATAATAATCCATGGTAGGTCACACCAGATGAACCGATCCCATTGTTGTTTTAACAAGTTAGACACTATAAGTATTTGATAGTTGGAAATATTTTTTCACGTGAGATTCAGAAACTTGTGTTGTTACACATGCTCATGTTAATAATATAAATTACTAGTGCAAAACCCAATTATGGAAATCTAAAAAACAACAGTCAATAATAGCTAAAGGAGTTAAATATAAAGAATCTAAACCTCCATTTACCTCGGATCAACCAAAATAATTGAAATATGAGGATAGGTGTACCCAAATGGGAAACACCATACATGTCACACCATCTAACTCCTCGCCTCAAACTAGGTTTTACAATTCGGTTTCGGTCAGCAAGGAGATGGAAACTCTTCAGTTTCGGTTGAAAATTTGAGTGGAAATCACGTAAACGTATGTAAACATATGCAAATGACAGACATTTAAGCTGAAACTTCAGGATATATATTTTTTTTTTTTTGAATGGAGAATTTCAAGAAATGTTAGAATAAGCAAAAATACCCACTTAGTAACATGCATTATCACTGATTCATTGTATAGTACAATTCACGTGTAACTTACATAAGTAATAATACAAAATGCATGCCCCGTATTTCACATGCAATTCATATAAATGTAATTATGTAACCCCGACTAATATAATATACAACTAATTCACCTACGATTTTGGTTTCAGTATTGGTTTCGGTTTCCGTATCATTTTGGTGGGATGGAATCCGAAACATTTCAGATGCTTTGTGTCTATTACGATGGAAATTTAAAAGCATGGCTTCAAATAAATCGAGTTCCAAGGAATCACTGAAAAATCTGGGAATGGGATCCAAGAACATTTAGTTGCTGGCGAACCCTTCAACAAAAAAAAAAAACATTTTGATGCTGACGAATCACTTAAAAGAAGCAAGAGTACATTTGCTCCATCTGACCTTGCATAAGTTATTGTCTTCACTGGAAGTAGCAAGAAGTCAGAGTAGCTATCAAAGGAGAAGCAACAACGTTTTGTAGAAAATAAGCTAGTCTTTAAATCTTGAGTGGTGTCCTAAATAGAAGACAACTGCAGGTTTAGCTGTTACGACTCCTTATCAATTGTTTTCAATTGAAACATATCATAGAACAAATTCAAAGCCCCTCACAACAGAAGGCAATGTGTTTCTCTTCTCTTGTTTTCTCCTCTCTGACATGTTCGGAGTCTTCAAACGACCAGCATACAAGGGAAGCAATGATTAGATGGACAAATCACTGTAACTAAGGCTATAATGATGTTATCAGCTCAATGCAACAGCAAGGATTAGGAAAGACACGAGAGAGAGGAGGCTGGTTCACCCCCACAACACCACAACAGAGGTATGAAGAAATGGAATATGAAATGGAAGCTCATTGTATCCATACATTGAAGTCTACTAATACTTGATTAACATGACAGCTGATTCAACATCATATATTTCAAGGGGTCCTTTAGCCATGAGTAGGGACAAAAAAACTATCCAACAGTCAGGCAGCAATAATTGAAGTAAACATCCATGATATTTTGCATAGGCAGAATATCCAAAAACAATATATGTCACAACTCACATGACACTTGGCATTAGCAAGATAAAGACGCCAAAAGATTTTTGTTTTCTGAGTAAAATCCCGAACAATACTATAAAGATCATCTCCGCGAAACTAGAGCCCGCTGTTTATTTTGCACATTCAACAAATGAACAAGGGGTAGTAGACACTAACCCGAAATGGCCTTAACGTACAGGCTGTTGGTTGTAGTGGTTCTTTTCTTTCTTCTTTGCGGCAGCCAGCTTGGCACTCCTTGCGCCAGCCTCAATGGCCGCAGCTTTGGCAGCAGCATCCATCTCTTTATTAGATTTCTTCTTCTTCATGGAAGCCACCTTTTTAAGCCGCTCTTTCACATCAATGACAGGTGTGTCTTCCTCTACCGGTTCAGCTCCAGTTGCTTCATCGCTGACATTATTGTCAGAGCCATTTGGCGGGTCTTGTGGATCTTTAACCTCCTTGGACGACTTGTCCTTCTTTGCCTTCTTTTTTTTCGCACTTTTGCTCTCCGCAAGTGTTGGATGATTCTCCTTCTTTTCTAAATCGCCATTAAGCTCCTCCGATTTCTTCTCTTCTCCAGTGCTTGGGACTGCATGTAGGGTGCCAAAAACTCTCTTGTAAAATGTACAGTCAGGAGTTATGACAGGAAAAATACCTAAAACCTATTAAGAAGATCAAAATAATTGAAAGACATCTGTGCCTGACATTCCTGTGGATCCCTCCAGAGATTTTAAAGCTTCGAAATTTCTTTTATCAGGATATTACCATTAAACTCTTGCAGAAAATAAAACAAGAAAATAATGCACAAAAAAAAAAAAGGATGAAAAGAAAGCAAGGGAATTTCAATATAACTGACAAATATGAATGAAATGGAAAATCTGTGACATTAACAAGATAATTATCACAAAACATAAGGAACTCATGGGAAAGTTTTGTTTGTTTAATATAACCAAAAAAAATATCAGGATAGACACCATTTTAGCGAAAACATCAGAGCTGACACGGCAAGATACGGCACTACATTTAAAACAGAATGTCAGACTTGGCATGGTACAATAAATGTGTCAAACGTCGAAAGAAGAGTTAATAAAAAAAAAGAGATAAACATGATAGTCAATAATAAAACAAAAGGCCACACTTGTCACGGTACAAAAAATGTGTTGACTCATCCCAATCACTTCTTGCCGTTCATTTAAAAGTGTCGAAAGGAGTGTCAACACGGGTGGACATGTGTGTGTCGTGTCGGACACAATAAATTCAAAGTGTCCGCTAAATCATATATAATTATTTCTCACAATGAACAACTCCCGCTACATTACCAACAAAAAAACACTGCTACAGTTGTTACAGTGAGACAACATGAATGAAGCAGTTTTTTTCTCATATAAAGGGTATAATTATAATAATCATGGCCAATCAGAAGGATATTCGTAAGACTTAGGACACATCTTAGGAAAAGGAATGGAAGTCAAAGTTGGGTAGCAATTTACATTTTGCCTCGCAAGGAAAAAGAACACTCCTCATTCATTATGACAGAAAAGGGTAGGTTGTTGGTTGGCATGGATATGACTATTTCAACAATCAGGGAAATGCCTATGGAATTGCGTAGCAGTTTATAAGAGGTAGGAATAAAAGGCAAATATAAGTTATTGGGAAATTATGTGCAGTTCTTTTCTTACCAACAAATTATGTGTATTGTTTTACCATTGCACTGAACTCAAATTAACAAAAGATGCAGAAAAATTAGAAAAGGAATCCAACAAAAAGAAGAAGACAACTAGAAGATCCACAGTAGCTTGATGAGCCGTGGAAATTTGACGGTTTGATGAAATGTTTGATTTGGTGAGATCTTCCACAGTAACTTTCCAGCATGCGTGCCGCTTTGCCAATGAGGTGGCGAATAGCCTTGAAAAAGCGGGAGTCTCCAAGGAGTCTTTGGCACTTTATGAATCTCTTCCTCGTTGATTGTCCTTGCTCTACATTTGCTTTACATTTGCTTATTATTATCGTTTTATCCATCTTTGTACGGACCATCTCGGTCTTCGTTGTTTTTCGTAATAAAATTGGCTACCTCTTTCAAAAAAAAAAAAAGATCCAAATGTGTAGGTGGTAAATTACCGTGTGACTCATCTTGATCATTGGTCTCAATTCCTAGCTCGGCTAAAACAGCTTCGAGCTCTGCAAGCTCCTTTTTCTTCAATTCCTTCTTTGAAAGCTGTCTTTCTGTATCCTTGGGTGCCAAAGAAGCTGGAGGCGCCTTCGTTGCTACTGGATCAATTGGTATAGCAGTCTCGGGCTCGTTGTCATGCTCTTCATCAATATCATCATCACCTTCATCTAGGCCGTCATCCTCTTCACTTTCACTTTCCTGCCATATAAAGACAAGTATCACTTCAATTCAATCACAAGATTTTTTTTGGGAGCTTTGAAAAGTAATAAAATTAAACAGTTCTTTTTCTATCATTTCGCCCCACTTTTTGATTGATTTGCCTTTATTTATTTACTTATTTCTAGAACACAACCAGTATGGGACAAAGGCTTAGTTGAGTTGAGTTATTTCTAGAACACAATTCTGGGAACATTAGGCCCTTCCTCAACATTCCTCTTCAACTCAAGCAGTACACAATAGCCAAAAATAGTCAAAATAATAAAGAAAAAAAAGAACAGTAATGGAATGAAAATCAAACAATTAGTCAATCACGAAATATAATTGTTAAAAGAGATTCTTAAATGATAAAGGATAATATGCTTTAAAATTCAACAGAGGTTGTACAAGCACATTATATAGAGAAATCCTATAAGAGCAAGAATTGAAGGAATTCCTTTCCAGGTTAGCACACCTTTTCTAAATCCCTGGACGAGCGAGGAAAGCACAAGGTAGCTATTCCAGGCATCATTGCAATTAAACGATTGAGTAAGGCAGTCTAAGCTCTTGGACATGATAAATGTATTAGGGGTTGTTTAGATGATAAATGATAAAATGATAAATGTATCAGGGGTTGTTTAGGTGCTTGTTTTTTTTTTTAAATGATATTGTTTGTTTGGATGCATGTAATTCGATTGCAGGGCTTAATCACTTCCAACCAAGATATATTTACAGTTAAATAGTTATACACGACTTGGGTGGGAAACTTCATTAATTTCCCTGTAAATTAAATAACTGTTGTTTGCCTAATAATTTTATGAACATTAGTTGTTTTCAAAATAGTTTGTTAACCCCGAATATTCTATGTTAACCCAAAAGATAGCCAATTAACAACTAAGGATCACGAAGATTAATAGCTTTTGAGTTACTTCACTAACAGGTTAAGGACAGAGAGAGACCATAAAAAACTAAGGATACCGACTGCATATAAAACATTGACATGGAAAAATTGAGCACATCCCAAGATCCCTTTTTCATGGAAGAATAGGGGTCATGTCGACATAAATGGGCCTCCCAAAAACCAAATTGGACTATATCAAACTGAAGAATAACTATTGCAGGCATCCCTTAATTGGTAGAAACAACTTATATTCCACTAAAAGTACCAAAAAGAAAAAAGGAAAGAGAAGATGGGAAATTATATGCGATCGTGTATCATCAATTTAGGTAGCCTCTCAAACCACCGTCACCTCATTGCAAGATGAGAAAGAAGAAAAGACAGATACTTCCAATCAGAAACAATACATGACCAAAGCCTACAACTGCACAAGAGAAAAGGAATAGAAAAACAATATATCACCATTAAGTAGAGATTCAAATTCATACATACATTCAAATGATAAACACTACCAATGAAACCACATGTCATGAAAATTATAGTTAAATCCAAAAAATGCATTTATCTGATTACAATAATCACCAATAATCCATTAACAAATTAGCAATGCTATTCTATCATCGATAAGCTTACTCAACAGCACAGGCTAACAGCACAAAACTGAAGACATCCAAAGTCACATAAAATACACATAGCCTATAGCATGAAAATCACATCAATGATCCCAATAAATCAAATAAATCAACCTCCCAATATCTAAAAACAACCCATATTAAAATTCTAATTTACAACAAAAACTGATGAAAACAAACCAATCAAAGTCACATCTTAAATGCTAATATTTGAAACAACCAACAAGAAAGATACCAAAATTTGTTCACCTCTATGAGCGTCGAGCTTTCCTTGTTCTGCTGCGGATCTGAAGCAATCCAAGTGGATTGTGGTGGGGCCGTTGTCGCATAGTAATCATCATCATCATCAACATCGGCCCACGATTTCACAGTCAGGGGCGCTGGGGCCCAGATAACCTGGGGCTCAGGTTCTTTGGATTGGTTCTTGGAAGATCCCTTGCTCTTCGAGGATTCTTTGTCTGATTTCTTCTTTCTTCGTAGGCTTTCGAGCGCGGCAAAAACGTTAGTGCTGTTTATCCCCAAGGACCCATCGTCCTTTCTATTTGCCCCTCCGACCATTTCTAGGGTAAACGCAGAAGAGCCACAGCTGAGTACTGCTCCAAATTAGGGTTTCTGAAAACAACAGTTTCAGAAGAAAATAGATAAATCTGGACGTTTTCAGACAGATAAGAGGCTCAAACTAAGAGATTTGGTCTCTCAAATAATGGGTACAGAACTTGAAAACCTAGGGTTTCTAAAAGTAACAGTTTCAGAAAAAAAACGAAATAAATCCGGATGTTTTCAGACAGATAAGACAATCAAAACTAAGCGATTTGGTCTCACAAATAACGGACACAGAACTTGACAACCTAGAATTTCAAAATGATTAGGGTTTCTGAAAACAACAGTTTCAGAAGAAATAAAAAAAAAATCAGGACGTTTTCAGACAGATTATAGACTCAAAACTAAGCGATTTGGTCTCACAAATCACGTACGCAGAACTCGAAAATCTAGGGTTTTGGAGAGATTAGGGCTTCGGGGAGATTGAAGATCTGGAACAACTAGGGTTCCGTTAGGAATCAGGAACTTGAAACTAGGGTTTCCGAAGAAGATAATGGAAAATTCTCGATAAGGAAATCAGTGTTTTGGAAATGAGGATGAGAAATCCCGAGTTTGTGAGATCAGTATGGCTGACAGAGGCGAAGATTTCAAGCCAGAGATTAGGGTTTCACGGGAAACTAGGGTTTGTTAAGAACACAGAAAACCAAAAGAAAAAAAGAAGGAAAAACGATAAAAAAGATTGATTTTATATGTGATATTTATACTTAAAATAGAAATGTATATAGTTTAGATTTACAAAGAGATGGAGCGAGAGGAAGAGAGTATTGTTCTGTGTATATGTGACAGGAGGAATTGGAAGTGTGGATAACATAGACGAAGGACACGAAAGCGAGATTTTATAGTACAAACAAGGGACAAAAGGGCAATGATTTTTTCGCCCCCATTGTAGGATTATGCGCCCACCTGGTAACATGATTTAACGTCAAAAAGTGATAAGTCTGCCCACAATTCACTTTCAAGGGGGCCGCATAATCCTACAGGGGTGCGAAAAACATCGTCTCCCGAAAAGAAACCCTGTGTGTATTGCGAATTTGCGACTTGTTTTAACGTGCACGTTAGGTGTCATGGGCTTAACCTGCGCATTTAGACTGACTTGTCTCATGTTGGTTGGGAGATGATTTTTTCGCCCCACTGTAGGATTATGCGCCCCCTGGTCACGTTAATTGTCACAATTGTGGCAGACTTTAACTCTTTTTGACGTCATATCACGTGACATGCGGGGCGCATAATCCAACAGGAAGGTGAAAAAATCACCTCCCTTTAGGTTTTATGCTTCGATTTATTTATATATGTTACCTCAACCATCCTACGGCTGAATCTGTTGCCAAATGTACGGTGATCCGGCCAAGGATTTTTCTTATCGTAGGTGCGCACGGCTTGAACCCCAGTACGCCACAGTCTAGTGGTTGTAACCATGGTTTTAAATTTCGACCGAAATCCGAAGTGGAGACCGACACTGAAACCACTAAAAACCGAAATGGTCATTTATTTCGGCCGAAATTTCGGTTTTTCCGAAATTTGACTCATAAAATCTTTCTTTTTTTAATTAATTTAACATTTAACCGAAATTTCGGTCGAAATTTAATATTGACTAAAATAATAATTTCGATTTTTGTACCAGATTTCGGTTGAAATTTTGAAATTTCAGGATCCGAAACCGGAACCGAAACCGAAATTTTAAACCTTGGTTGTAACTTGTAAGTGTTACAGAAAGCACCTTCCAATTGAGATAGTGCGCTTGGATTGCCTGAATCAGGTCCTAGAATCGGCATTTTATTCTAGCTTTTACCTAAATTTGGATTTGTCAGCTAGAGGTCGATTTTTGGGAATAAGGGTTGAGCTTTTACCATAAAATAGGAAAAAAAGGGGTCGGCTTCAAGTGGATTCTAGTTCATTTTTTAGCAAAAGCTTAACACTTCCTGAACCAAATTGCACCCCTATCGGCACCGGGGTGGAATTAAAAGGGGAAATGCCGGAGCCAATTGACGAAATGAAATTTTAGATAAAATGGTGGAATCTATTTCATTGCATAGAAGCACGGCAGCTGTGGGAATTTGCCTTGGATTTGGCATGCCATTCCACTCTGGTAGCCAAAATAGCATTGGGCTCCCCTTTGACTCACTTGGATGTCTCCTATGTAACAATTGCTTATCTGCAGATATGGATTCTTTTTCCCCTCCTTGTAACTTTTAAACTAAATTCTTCCAAAAGCATGACTTTGAAAAAATTATTCCAAAAGCAAAGGATTTTGGTTGAATTTTTTAGGCAATAATGCCTCTCTCTCTCTCTCTCTCTCTCTCTCTCTCTCTCTCTCTCTCTCTCTATATATATATATATATATATATATATATATATATATATACACACACACACACACACACACACACACACACACACACACACACACACACAATAGTAAAAAAACCCTATGCGATGCACGGGCCAACAAAGAACTGTACAGACCACATCATAGGTTGATCCAAACCATCCATGTGATTGAACACAACATTAATAGGTTGTGCCCGCAAAATCATTTCCATAGGCTGATCCTAGCCCTCCAATCTATCGAGGTTTCCATAATATGTAGTTCCTCTTAAGGTGTCCGGAATTCGTTATTTTTAAAGGTGTCTTGAATTCATAATATCCTCAAAAAACTATTCAGAAGAAATAGTTTTTTCGTAATTGTCATATTTCTATACCTCTTCTTTGTAGTTTTTTTCGTAATTGTCATACACCGGAACCTGTTTCAGTACTCTTTTCGTAATTTTGCAACTTTCAAGCACTCTATCCGTCATTTTCCTCCAAAACTTTAGTACCTAATGATTATTATTGGTAGCTTCTTTTGGTACTTATTATTGGTAGCTACCTTTCAGAAATAGTATTTTCGTGTAGTTTTCACCACGTTTAATAAGACAAATCTTTGAACACATACAATTGCAAAGGATGGGCGAGTGGTAGCATTTGGATAATGTGGCTAGCAAATACCTATAAAAACAAAAATGACAGAAAAGAATGATTCGAAATTACCGTCAAAGTGTTAATTCCACAGCTTTTTCAAATAATTCAAAAAATTCAAACGTCTTCTCTTCTGCTATATAGAAGTAGAATATATATATATATATATATATATATATATATATATATATATATATTCTACTATATTCTATTAGTAGGTGTCAATGACACAGCTACTAATTCTCCTACTCTCCGAGTATATGCCACGCAACCAAACGAGGTAATTCCAGGCAAATCAAAATGCTTGTCTTCTCCCTTTGACTCTTATTCCACTACTCTCCGAACCACCCTCGCGCAACCAAACACAAGGTTTTAAATTCGGGTCCTATTCGAAACTGAAATTTTAGCCGAAATCCTGAAATTTCGAGCAAAATTCGTCAATGGGCGCTTGAAATGTTGTTTTTTGGGTCAAAAAATTTCTACCGAAATTACCGAAATTTAGGTAATTTGGGCTGAAATTCTCTACAGGAAAAATTAATATTTTATCTTAAATTTTGCCAAAATTTTTGAAATATTTGAAAATTTGATACGTTTTGGGAACGTCGGTTTTGGAACGTTTCGATTTCGGTGTTGACCGAAATCCGAAATTTCGGAAATTTCGGATTTTGGATTTCAGTCGAAATTTAAAACCTTGACCAAACATACCCTAAGAGGTCAGGTTTTTTTTTTATATTATTATTATAATTTAGGAGGTGGTATTCTAATTTCACCCCGACATAATGAATTTTTTGCTGAAATATTTTTAATTAATTGTTTATTTTACATTTCCCAATAATCAAAATAAGAAATAAAATAGGATGCCTATCCCGATTCCTAATTCTGTTAAGCCAAATGCAAAAAAGTTTTTAGTATCAGTTATTGACGGATGTTGACAATCACAAATCTAGCCTATTATCAATGATCCCACTCTAAATTGGTGACTATAGACATTTGAGACGAAAATAAGTCTGTTAAGAGGTTTTTTAGCCGTTGATTTTTTTTTCGTGCCTCAATCTAGTAACGGGTAGCCTGCGACGAGGCCGCACCAGATCAACCGTCTTGATCCCCAAGAACAAATCCCGCGTGTGCATTGAATCATGGTTGTTCTCCTTCATTGGAAGAGAGAACATCTTGGCGGTTGGCCAGTAGCCATTGTTCGCGAGCTAAAGATTATTTGCACTAAGTTTATGGATATAGTTTATGTAATTAGATGATTACTATATAATTTAGAAAGCAAAGCATGATATATTACTATATCTATTTATATTCTAGATAGACGTACAACTATTACCTTTTAAGAGGGCAAACAAAAAAAAAATACTCGAGCTTTGGCTTATTAGTGTGGATCGACCCCTCAAATGACCATTTAGAAAGAGAGCAATTATACAATGAATAGGCGGACAAACTCGTATTCATCACCCCACCAGTGACATTTGATCCCACCGCAGTACACAATTTTTAAGATGCTACTGTTAGATCAAATATCAAGGGCGGTAGTCCACCCATTCATCGTACCACCAATACATCGTATTCATCGTACCACCAATACACGTTTGTCCACCCATTCTCATATAATTTCTCCTAGAAAGAAATACAAATTAGAGACTGTTAAGCTCAAAATTGGTAACAGATACGGCAGTGACAGAAGAGCTGATCTGGCGGGCCCAAGGGACTGAGCTGAAGGAACTAAGCCCTGCACAAGAGCGCACGAGGTCAGAAGACCAACCCGGAGTCGTTGCTCCAGACGGGCCCTTCGACACTCGAGTCGATATGAGCAGAAGTGCAGAGCCAAAACTTTAATAGTGGTAGTTCAGAAGTTATCACCCTCTTCTTTAAGCCTTAGGAGGCTTTTATAGAGAGGGCCCTGAGGTGGTTGAATTACCTACCCCAGGACAGGTGTCGGCCCATTTGTAGGTTTAGGTTTACCTGCTCCTGACAGATTACCAGACTACCCCTGGGCAGGTGCTAAATTCGTGGTGGGCCCTCTAAGGGCTACGTGTCGACAGGTAATTGGTCGTTGCTTTTCATACCCCATCAGAGACGTCTCTCAGACTCTCATAGTTGATTTTGTCTTATTCAGATAAGTCACATGAGGTGGCAATTCTCGAGTGAAAAAAGGGAGCTATAAAATTGCTTTTGCAAGATTACCCAGAAAACCCACGTATATTTGGGATTTGCTAGAGTCCATAGCAGAAGGCATTTCACGGATGGTCTGTTGCATCTGACAGTAGCCACCTCGTCATTCCAGTATTACCGATATGTATTGTGAAAAGAGGTTGTTTCATCTCCATTGCTGCTCTGTGTCGCCGAAATTAGCCTTTCACTTTTTTTGTGAAGGGTTATAAATCTCACTTAAAAAACATGTTTTTTTAATGAGGAAAAGGATTGTGCGCTCGAGCGCACTTAAGCTTAGGTGCACTCGAGGGCCCAAACACATGGGTCCCACATTTTTTGTGCTAATCAAAAGCATTCATTTGCAAGGCCCCATCATAGATAGGATGTGTACAATAAATCAGGTCCATTGGATCATCCTAACCCCTCCAAAAGTGGAGGGCAGAAATGTGCATACTTGTGGCAAACGGTGTCTGTCCATTTTGGCCTCAACAAATGGATGGGTTAGGATGATCCTATGTAGTTGATTTTTTGTACATACCTCATCTAGGTAAGGGCCTTTCAAATGAATGCTTTGGACCACCCTAACAAAGTAGGCCCACATGAGTTTGAGGCCCTCGAGCGCACCTAAGCTTGGTTTGCTCGAGCGAACAATCCTTTTCCTCATTTTTAATATCAGCCCTTCACCAAAACAAAAGGCAAAATGTTGATTTCTAGGCAATGCACTTGTGGGTTGTGGATATGTGACTTAAGTTAATTTTTCATAATTCATGTTTTTTTCTACACGTTTAATTAGTTCACAAAATATTTGTTGCATTCATGAATTATCCAAATTGTCTAATTTATTCAAAGAATTATTGAATAATTGACAATTTTCAAACAAGACTCGTGAAAACTTCACCTGTAGTTCAATAGTGGTCAATTTTGGTGACTACGGTCGATTTTGGTACCTATGGTCTCGCCATATTAATTAAAAAATTAGTCAATTTTGGATACTCATGTCACCTTCAAGGAGGCCAATCAGTCCTTCAAGGGTGATGATATTTAAAATAGATATTTTTTCAAAGACTATATAGAGTAGAGGAAGTGTTCCACTCTAATTCTCTTAATCACAAGGAATGTTTCAATATGGTGTGAACTCATTGCATTACAATGAGGCGTGCCCACTACGGCACTGTGGGTCTTACCTTTGAACGATCTAAACTGTCCATTTGACAGACCTCGCTTCGAATCTCCTACACTTCCTAAAAAGCATGCTAATCCTTTAGTTGTAACACGCATCAAGTTCCTTGTTCTTCAAATTTTATTTTCTTCATTTTATTTGTTGGCTACTTTTCATGCATCAAATCTTCTTCATTTGGCTTGATTTAGGTACATTATAAAGTTGTTTCAATTTCCGAACTCAATATCACACAATATGGACATGATTTAAAGAACTTACGGGCGAATTATAGGCATGGCAAATGTCTATATACTCCGGGATTTCTATTAATTTAGGACTAATTTAGTTAAGCTCTTACCTTTTATCTAAGTTATTTTAGATAGACGAATGAGATTAATTGAGTCTTTAGTTAACTTTCAAGATTTCTTTTTCCTTATAAATAGGTGTTATCATGGGCAGAGCTACACATAGCATAAGATGGCAGCTGCGGGCTGCCCCTGTTGAGTTGGGCCAAACTCCTTAATAGGCCCAACTCAATTGGGCCCAGCCTTATGTATAACTTGACCCCCTTATGTGTAATGCCCCCTTATGTATAAATCCTGCCTCCGCCACTGGGTGTTATCAAGTATTATGATGGACTCCTTTTGAATTGTTGAATGAAACTTGGCTTTTAGACTTTTGAGTTCTTTATGAACTTATGGGTTTTCAAGATTATTCTCGTTTACTCTGAGAAACTCGATTTGTATGGGTTTTCAGGATTAGTCTTGTGAGAGTATTTATCATTTGGGTTTTGCTAACGAGTGCCGTAAGGGCACTCATTAAGGAGCATTAAAAGCTCTCTTTTTTCCTCGTTTTTAGATGGCAGCCCTTCCTTTCCCACGTTTCATTAAATGCCTGCTACTTTTGTCAACATCAAGAGAAGATTGAAGCATTAGAGGGGTGTCTATATAAAAAACTGCTTTCTATTATTAGCATAGTTAAATAGTAAGAATAGTTGCTTTGATATCGACACTCCTCAAAAGCCTCTCCTTTCTTACCCTACCTATTAAAGAGAGAAGTGCCCATATCAAAACAAAAGTGGGTCTCCCATATATATACCTGGATCATATTCTACGGGAGTTTTCTACCGAAGTCAAAGGTGAGCCCAGGGACGGAGACAAGGGGGGGCACTCCCCTCCCCCTCATTTTTTGCCGAAATTTTTTCTGCATTTAGGGTTTGGATAGGTCCAATTTAGGAAGCCGGATTTTTGTTCCCTTTTTCCTGAATGAAGAGTTAGCGGCTTAGTGGGAGGGCTTTTGGTCCCAATAGACCTGGCAAACGGGTGGGTCGGGTCGACCCGCAAGTCATGCGGGTGCGGGTCACGCGGGTTGCGGGTCAAAATGACTCGCATTCCTACAGGTCAGCAACAAGGTGACCCATACCCAGTGCAGGTGGGTCGGGTCGACCCGCGGGTTACCCGCATGTTTTTCCAAAACACAGTTTTTATTGGGCGGTGATAAATTCATCCCCTTCTATGTATGAATTCACACCCTAATTTTCAAAATTGACGGTATAGCCTACACCATAGGATGATCCAAACCGTCCATTGATGGGCCACAACGTAAATAGATCGTGCCCCAAAAATATTGCCATAGGACGATCTCAACCGTTCGATCTATAGAAGTTTCCATATTTTCAGTCCCTCTTTAGATCGGAGGGTTAGAATCATCCTATGCTAATGATTTTTTGGCCACAACCTATTTACATTATGGCCCATCAAATGCACGGTTTGGATCATCCTATGGTGTGGGCTGTACCTTCCAATCATCCATTTTGAAAAATAGGGAGTGTATTCATGCATAGTAAATTAGAAATGCTCATGAGCTGCTGGAAGTTGGGAGTCCTCAAAAAGTGAGATGCTGTTAGAAGGGCTGATTTCCAAACACAAGTGCACTATTCCAGCTCAAAAAGTGAGATGCTCTTAGCCCTTGATCTCATTTTCTATTTTAAAATAAAAAATGTAAAAAAAATCTAGAAAATCGCGGGTGCCTGGGGGTTGACCCGACCCGTGTTTTTGCGGGTTGGGTCACCCGCGGATCGGTTTTGGCAAGTCACTAAAACCCCGACCCGTGCCCGCAAATTTGTGCGTGGGTTGGGTCGACCCGCGGGCACAGGTCGCGTTTGCCAGGTCTAGGTCCCGATGTCCCATTTGTTTTACAAAATAAGAGGATGCGGTTTTTGTGCCTAAACGAGAAGTTACCGGTTTCAAATATAGGGGATGACATATTCGACCCTTTTATTACTTGGGACAACCCACTTTAGTGTAAAAGATGAGTCATAAATGCACTAGACCGGGTTGTAAAAAGTAAAAAAATGGACCAAAAACCTATCGTCATTATTTTCCATTTTTTCTAGTTGTGATGGGCTGATGGGTGGCGGTACAAACCCGTAATTTTCAAAATGTACGGTGCAGCCCACTCCATAGGATGATCCAAACCGTCCATTTATTGGGCCACAACGTAAATAGGTTGCGCCCCAAAAATCATTTACGTAGGATAATCATATCCCTCCGATCCATAGCAAACTTCAATAGATCGAAGGTTCAGGATCATCCTATGGATCGGAGGGTTATGATCAGCGTATGGACATGATTTTTGGGGCACAACCTATTTACATTGTGGCCCAACAAATGGATGGTTTGGAACATCCTATGGAGTAGGCCAAACCGTACATTTTGAAAAATACGGGTGTGTATGGCCACCCATATGAAGGTTCCTTTGTCTCAAAGGAAGCTGGAGAATCCCCTCAAGCTTGATGAAAGGGAAAGACGTCCCTTTCTTCACAATTCTGGAAACAGGAGAGAGAGAGAGAGAGAGAGAGAGAGAGAGAGAGAGAGAGAGAGAGAGAGAGAGAGAGAGAGAGAGAGAGAGAGAGAGAGAGAGAGAGAGAGAGAGAGAGACTTGATGTTCATATTAGAAAGTTGTGCTTTTTCCATTTTCATCTTCCTTTTCTTTTGATATGGGCGCTCATCTCTTTAATAGGTAGGGGTGAGAAAAGAGAGGCTTTTGAGGAGTGTCGATATCAAAACAACTATTATCACTATTTAGCTATGCTAATAATAGAAAGCTATTTTTGATATAGACACCCCTCTAATGCTTCAATCTTCTCTTGATGTTAGACAAAAGTGGCGGGCATTTAATGAAACGTGGGAAAAGAAGGGCTGCCCTCTAAAAATGAGTAAAAAAGAGAGCTATTAATGCTCCCTTGCAAAACCCTTATCATTTTTACTCAGAGATACGCGACTTGTATTCCTTATAACGGATCAAATGTCCCTTTGTTTCTCCTTTCTTTTTTCTGTTTTGCTTCCACGGTTAAGAAAAGAGGAACCTTCTATGTCTTACAACTCCATCACTCTGTTAAGTAGTGTTCTGTAGTGTCTATGTTCCACAAGAGAAAGAAAAATACACATTGTTTGATGGTACAATTGAATGACCCTAAACTTAGGCATTAATACGAGCCCATTGACACTGAGGTTCATTCACTGCTGACTGGACGACTAAGATCATCTAAAAATTGCAATTTTATAATTGTTCTACCTAATTCACGGTACAAATGAGGTCCACTTAAAATATGAAACCGGTAAATTTATTTTTTGAAACTAAAATGAGGGCAAAAGTAAGCCAGTAAATAGTAAATAGAACATAAAAACTTCATCGCTCTCCCAAATATTACTTACAAAGGAAAATATAAAAAGAAGGGGGAGATGATTTTTTTCACCCCCTGTAGTATTATGCGCCCCCTTGTAAAGTGAATTGTCGCGGACTTTAACGCTTTTCGATGTCAAATCCATGGTTTAAAATACCGGTTTCGGTCCTTGGGAAAACTGAAATTTCGGTCGAAATTTGATAAGAAATTAAAAAGAGTATTCAATTAATTTCGAAATTTCGGACACCACGGTCAAATCACGTTAAAATAGGGGTGCATAATCATACATGGGTGAAAAAATCATCTCCCAAAAAAAGTTACATGAATTTTTACAAGAGTTCAGATCTCCAAACAACACAGAGACTGAACATGGCCACAGTATTCCCTCGGCATCTCTATCCTTGTCCACGTGTGCTTATTTCCTTCGCTTAACTCCAACGTGTACGCCACGTGGGGTCCACCGTACTGTTTCGTCCCAGTCACCAACATCTTCCCCTGCCACATCACCGCATAGCTCACGAGCCGTACATCTGTAGGTAACTCAGCCACATCACGCCACGTGACATCTTCACACGCAACAACGTAACCCTCGCGGCACCGAAACACCTTCCCGTCATCATCCGCCACGCAGGACCTAGGACACGTGCCAGCATCCAACATGTCCTCCTCTACTGGTCCCCACTTCCACGTGGCAACATCAAAACCCTCCGCGCTCTTCTCGAACTCTCCTTGCGTGTCCGTACTGTACCCTCCGATGACGTGGAACCTGCCACGGTGGAACACCCCTTTGCATTCATCTCGCTCCCTCTCCATGTCCGGTAGCGAGGCCCACTCATTCCTTGCCACGTCGTACGCCAGAGCAGTTTTTAAAGCGTTCTTCCCTTCATCATGCCCTCCTGCTACGAACACTCTCCTGTCCGAACCAGACGCACAAGCGAAGAACGATCTCTTACACCCAGGCATGCGGGCCCCACCCCGCCACGTGGCAGACACCAGATCATAAACGAACACGTCATTCGAGATGGCCCACGTAGTCGGATTCCAACCGCCTACCATAACAAGATGCCGTCCGGTAACGACAATCTGACAGAAGAGCGGCAACCCGTCGTGGTAACCGGGAACCGGCGGTAGCCGGTGCCACGAGCCGGCTTCAGCATCGTAGAGATTAAGCCGGTAAGCCGGGGCGACCGGGTATTTAGAATGCGAAGACCCGGTCGGCTCGGCTTGAGCCAATACGACACAGGCTCGGCTCAAGCCGCTGTCTTTCCTCAACCGGTGAAAAACCGGTGACTCCAGTTCCTCCTTCCATAGCTTTGAAACCTTACTGACGGTACCAAAATGGGTATAGTGAACACGAATCAGACATTCGATTGCGATTTCGCTCGGTAAACCTGGAATCAACTCCATCACAGTAAAAAAAAACCCGAACAAAGAAATCCAGAGAGAGGGGGGAGGGGGGCGAGAGAGGAAAACGAGGTATTTAAGCTTGTCTATGTTTTCTTGGTTTTTATAGAAGGAGGAATTGTTCTAGAAGGAGTGGTAAGAGAGGACGATGGGAATCCATGGAATGTCGAAGAGACCGCAGTCTGCAACTGTTTTTTTAAAGTTGCGGGATGAATTTTCTTTTCTATTCTTTATTATTCTTTTGGTTTTTATATTGAGGGGGGCGACCCTATCTGAACGGTTACATAACCGAGACAATCCGAGGGATGTGTTTTCTTGGCCACGTGTATTGTTTCAAATATTTTCCACTGACATGTGCTGTTGAGATTGCGTGCGATTTCTTGTTTTTTTTTTTTTTTTTAAAAGAAATGTTACTTGAACACCCTTTTTATGGGATACACTTCTTAACCAAGGTTTAAAATTTCGGTTTAGGTACAGGTTTCGAACCCTGAAATTTCGAAATTTCGGTCAAACTCTGGTATAAAAAATAGAAACCAATATTTTATTCAATATTAAATTTCGGCAGAAATTACCGAAATTTCGGTGAAATATTAAATTAATTAAAAAAAAGATTTTTGGGTCAAATTTTGGAAAAATTGAAATTTCAACCGAAATTCCGAAATTTCGGCTGAAATATTTCGGTGTTTTGTGGTTTCGGTAAATTCGGATTTCAGTCTAAATTCAAAACCATGTTCTTAACTATGTGCCAAAGATTATGTATCTATGTAAACAGCTAATACAAGGAATTTTGATTAACTTTTCTTGTCTAGATTTTTACAAGCTTATCTGACTAGGTATTGCAGTATGAGATATTGTAAAATTGCAGGTGAGATCCCTCTTGCTTAATGATCCAAATCACTCATATGAATGAGCCATTTCGTAAAGGGAAATGATATGTTCACCAACTTTTCTTCCTCAGCCCAGCCTTGTGTCGTGTAAAGGGGTGGCCATAAATACACTAGAGGGAGCTGGCTCGGGGAAGAGAAGGGGGGTGAATTTAGCACTTCCCTCTTGAAATTTTCCTACTACTAGAATGTCTTATCATTTGATGTTTAGATTTCTCATGATAATTAATTACCCATTACAGTCCTTTTATTTTGTAAATATTCAATTAAATAACATAAATCAGTTATTAAGATAATTTTAAGTTCGAACTCGTTGGGTGATTGCGCCCATCCGTAGGCAATAGTCCCGCCCTAACAATTGGGATGGGATTACCCTTTGTCATAAAAAAAGAAAAAAAGAAAAAAGAGATAATTTTAAGTTGGGGTTTTTCGCACGAGAAGTCCTCTACTTTGCTCTATTTGCAAAAGCAGTCTTCTAGTTTGACAATTTGCAAATAGAGCGTCACATTTAAAAGAAATTTGTGAATCAGTGCCATCAATTTGTGACTAAGACACCCATGGCAGATTTTTTTTTACTTACAAAAGATCAAAATACCCGTGATGCTAAGTGATATATTTTGATAGGGTGAGTCCTACCAACTCAATTCAAACCCGCGCATCAGGTGGGGCCCACCATTTTGCCTCTCGTTTTGATGGCGTACATGCCCATGTGTATGGTGGGGTCCACAATTTTACATGTCGTCTTTTTTATGAGGTGGGCCCATTGTTTTACTCCCATGCATAACAAAGTTAGTATATGTAAAAGTGATATTCCCACACCGTTTATTCAAAACTTATCATTGACTGTCATGGGTATTTTGATCTTTTTACAAGGTAAGTTTTTGTCTTTTAGGGGTTGGGCATGTAGCTCAATGGTTGAGGCTTGGTTTCTCAACCTTGAGGTCTCAGGTTCGATCCAAGCTTACCTACCAAAGAGAAAGGTTTTTGTCTTTTCACTTAGCAGGACATTTTGGTCTTTTTAATAAGTAAAAATCTACGATGGGTATTTTGGTCACAATTCAATAGCATGCCTTTATTTGCCAAATTAACTCAAATGTGAAGACTATTTGCATTTTTGCAAGTTTTCAAATTAGACACTATTTGCAAATAAAGCAAAGTAGAAGACTTCTTTTGCAAAAAACCCTTCAAAGTTTTAACCATACATATTGTCCAAAGGATAAAGTTGGCCCTAAGAAAGTCCGTTACACATGATTAATAGTGACAACTCATTACCTTACCAGAACACAACGGGCAGGATACATGTATGTAACTCTGGCAGCTGAAATCCGGAATGACTCTCGTTGGTGGTCCCGCGTTGAGCTCAGACTCCTTAGATGACCTGCGACTTGCACGCACATAGAACAAGCTAGGAAGAAAGTTTGGAGTTGGATATGGGGAACCTCCGATACTTAAGTCAAATGTGACAACAACCGTACAGTCTGAACTTATGGAGGAAAAGGAACGGGATTGAATTGAGATTCTGAGATGTGAGATGTGTACCTCGAAATTTGTTCTGTATTTTTTTTAGGTAAGCTGGGATCTAATCCGGGACCTCAAGGTTGAGAAACAAAGCCTCAACCAATGAGCTAGAAGCCCAATCCCATTGGTCCCTTTTTATAAACTAGAGTTTTCACAATTATCAGAATATACCAATTGGCTTACTTTTGCCCGGGCTGATTGCCATGTACACGGCTGCAGGGTGTCCCAAGTAATCAAAATGGGCGGATTTATCACTTCCCTTTTGATAGAGAAGGTGCTGTGAAGGAGAATTGTACCGTAATCAGTTAGTAAGACAACAAAACAAACGGAAAATATGAATAGCAAGTCGTCTTTCTAACTTCCAAAATATGGGAAAAGTAAAGAAGTCATACTCGGTTCCCCAGGTTTTGCCCATAAATAAAAAAAAGTAAAGAAGTCATGACCGTTACGTTTCAGAACAGAATGCCATGACCGTTATTCTCTGAACATAGTGTCTCTGTCCCCAAGTTATAAATGTCTTTTGACCAAAGAAAATTATAAAAGAAAAGCTTCCAAAATCAAATCAGATCTATGCATAGCATCACGCTTTTTTTTACCCTTTTTTACTTCTAAGGAGATCTCGACAATTTCTTAGTAGGCTCTTTTGGAAGAGAAAGCCTGACTCCAATAAACAGTTTTGGACTCACCATAACACAATTCACAAACAGGGTTTAAGGTATCTATCTATCTATAATGGATACTAATGATGGGGTGTAAAAACTCCAGCCACTCACAGGCTGCCACCTGTCCCAGAGCAGGTGAATTCCATCCACTCACAGGCTGCCGCCTGTCCCAGAGCAGGTGAATTCCAGCCACTCACAGGCTGCCACCTGTCTCAGAGTAGGTGAACTCCAGCCACTCACAACCTGCCACCTGTCCTGGAGTAGGTGAACTCCAGCCTCTTACAGGCCGCCATCTGTCCTGGACACCTGTCCAGGACACCTCACCAGGTTTTCCCTATAAAAAGGGATTCAAAGCTCAAACCAATGGGTAATGCGAAAATCCCTTCTCTCCCTAAACTCTTAGACATCTCCCCTTCACTCCTGCTCATACTGACTTGAGTGTCGAAGGGCCTGTCCGGAGTAAAACCCGGTCTGGTCTTCTGACCTCGCTTGCCTTGTGCAGGACTCAGCCCTCATAGCAGGACTCTCCCTCGACCACCTCACTCCTCGTTCACTCCGGTCCTTCAGGACTCAGCTCCTCTAGTCATCCAGCTCAGCTCTTACATCACTGCTGTACCTGTTATAGATTTTAGGTCTAACAGATTGGCGCCATCCGTGGGACCCCAGAACTAAAAGCTGTCTTTACACCCCACTCACAAAAATGGCAGGACGCAAGAGTACGCGGATGCCTACTGCACGGGCGCGGACTACCCAAACCGCGCTACCCCGCAGGACCCGGGGCGAGCGAATTGCATCACTAGTAGTAGCAGCTTCTGCTACAGCAGATCAGAGCCCGGCTCGCTCAGAACATCTGAATCCTTTGCCCACCCCGGAGCAGGTTCAAGCTCTATTTCAGCAGATGACAGCCCTCGTTGGGCAGTACCAGCAACTACTTCAACTGCCCCCTCAACCTCCCCCAGAGGCTCCGCGATCTGTCCAAGGAAGGCCAGACGTCCACAGGGGAGAGTCATCACACCATGGTGAGGGCCGAACTCATCATTCCACCAGACAAGTCCCTCACCCCACGACGAGGCATGCCCAAACAGAGCCTCATCACCGTGAAAGGTCGCGGTCCCCCTCCGCACAGAGGCGCCGAGCTCATCAAGATCGTGCGCCACCGGCGAAACCTCGACCTCGTCGTATGAGTCGGGAGAGCCAATCCGGCTCCGCGGCGAGCCAGTCTGTGGAAAGGATCAGGTCCTTGGACCACAGGACGGATCCGCTGCTACAGAGAATGGAGGAGATGGACCATCGGATAGAGGAACTGGCGAAGGACCAGAGCCGGCCCGTCTCCAGGGCGTTCTCAAGTAGGACGCCATTCACTGATGATGTTCTGGGTGCCCCAGCACCCAGAGGGTTTAAAATGCCCGCCGTCCCTCAGTATGACGGCACTACGGACCCCGTGGACCACTTGGAGACGTTCAGAACAATTATGCTCCTCCACGGAGCTTCCGATGGCTTTCTTTGCAGAGCGTTTCCAACGACGCTAACTGGCGCAGCAAGAGACTGGTATTCCAGGATCAAACCGAACTCCATCAACAATTTTGATGATTTTGGAGAGGATCTTGTCCGCCACTTCATGAGCAGCCGCAGGCCAAGGAAAACAACAGCTTCCCTGATGGCCTTGCGACAGGACGACAACGAGCCTCTGAAGGTGTTCGTCCGTCGATTCAACAGGGAGGCACTTCAAGTGCCAAATCTAGATCCCTCAGCAGCAATGAATGCGCTCCTCGCAGGCGCCAGGTCTAATGAATTCCGGCGAGCGGTGGCTCGACAAAATCCGCACTCACTAGCGAATCTTATGGCCGGAGCAGAAGAGTACATAACGGTGGAAGAAACACTGGCAGCTCTTAATTCAAATCGGAGGATAACCTCTGAAGAGAAGAATCTCCCTAAGCAGCGCAGGGAGGATAAACCTCCCAGGAGAGAGAAGTCTCCACCTCCTCAGAGAAGAGAAGAAAACTTCACGCCTCTCAACACCTCCAGAAAGCACATACTGGCGGCGATCAGCGAAGAAGAGTTCGTGAAGTGGCCTGCTAGAATGATCTCCAAGGGAAACAGGCGAGATCCCTCAAAGTACTGCCGGTTCCACAAGGACCACGGCCACGACACAGATGATTGTTGGCAACTCAAGCAGGAAATTGAACAACTCATCAGCCGGGGCTATTTGAAAAAGTATATCCGAACTGACAGTCGCAACCAAGAGCGCAGAGGAAAGAGCCCCCAGGGCCGCAGCCCTCGAAGATCACAGCAGCCGCCTGCTAGGGACAAAACCCCTCAGCTGGGCAATGCGCAGCCTGAGGCACCCCAACCTCAGCCAAGGGGGGTCATCGGTACAATTATGGGTGGGCCTGCAGCTGGGGGCACCTCTTCTACCGCCCGCAAAGCATATGCACGGCGAGTTAACGCCGTGCACACAACCAGCAAAAAGACGAGAACGGAGAATGAGATCTCCTTCTCAGATGCAGATCTGGATAATCTTATCCTGCCCCACGACGACGCACTGGTTTTAACCATGCTCGTCGCCAACTGGGAGGTGAAGGAAATCCTCGTAGACAATGGGAGTTCGGCGGACATTCTATACTACCACGCCTTTGAGCAAATGATGATAGGCGACGACCGTCTGAAGCCGGCAAACTCAGATTTATTTGGCTTCTCCGGAGAGGTCGTGAAAGTGGTGGGGCAGATCGAGCTCCCTGTTCTTGTCGGAGATCCACCTTGTCAAGCTTTCGCCATGGTCAACTTTCTAGTAGTAAGGGCCACTTCGGTCTATAATGCTATCTTGGGACGGCCTGGCCAGAACCTCATCCGTGCAGTAGCCTCGGCGTACCACCAAAAAATGAAGTTCATAACCCCCAATGGTGTGGGGGAAGTTCGAGGGGATCAGCCTCAATCCAGAGAGTGCTACGCAACGACACTTAAAGGCAAAAATGCAGTTGAGTCACTGCCAATTGAACTGCTCGATGTAAGGGACGAGCTCAGAGGGACTCAACCTGCTGAAAACCTCCTCTCCATCCCACTGTGCCCAGAGGACAGTGAGAAAGTCGCTCTGATCGGTTCCTCCCTCAGCACCGACATTCAGCACCAGCTCACCAATTTTCTCCAGGACAATGCAGATGTCTTTGCATGGGTTCCCGCCGATATGCCCGGCATTGATCCAGAGATCAACACACACAGGCTCGGTGTTGATTCAACCTGCAGACCGGTGAAGCAGAAGAGACGACATTTCGCCTTCGAAAGGCGGCAGGCAATAAAAGAAGAAGTGGAGAGGCTTCTGAAGGCTGACTTCATTCGCGAGATTCGATACCCGGACTAGTTGGCAAACGTAGTCCTAGTCAAGAAGACTAATGGGAAATGGAGGACCTGCGTCGACTTCACCGATCTGAATAAGGCTTGTCCTAAGGACAGCTATCCACTCCCGAAGATCGACCAACTCATTGACGCCACAGCGGGTCATGAACTGTTGAGCTTCATGGACGCCTTCTCCGGATACAATCAGATCAGGATGTACGAGTCGGATATACCAAAGACCTCCTTCGTCACAGATCAAGGGACTTACTGCTACCGAGTTATGCCTTTCGGCCTCAAAAATGCCGGAGCCACTTACCAAAGGCTTGTGAACAAACTTTTTCAGAACCAGATCGGCCGTAACATGGAAGTCTATGTAGACGATATGCTGGTCAAAAGTCGGAGTGCGCAGGATCATGCGTCTGATCTCAGAGAAACATTCCAGGTCCTGAAGAAGCACAACATGAAACTTAACCCCACCAAGTGCACATTTGGTGTCAGCTCGGGGAAGTTCTTAGGATTCATGGTGAGCCAGCGAGGGATAGAAGCAAATCCAGAAAAAATCAGAGCCGTCATGGAGCTTACTGCCCCAAAAACCATCAGAGAAGTCCAGCGGCTCACAGGAATGATAGCGGCGTTGGGTCGCTTTATCTCCAAATCAGCGGAAAGGTGCCTCCCCTTTTTCAGCGCGGTCAAGGGACTTAAGACCGCGCCCTGGACGGAAGAATGCCAGGTCGCATTCGAAGAACTGAAAAGATATTTGTCCTCTCCGCCATTATTAACAAAGCCGGAGCCGGGCGAGGAGCTATTTTTGTATCTCTCCATCAGCTCCACGGCTCTAGCAGTTGTACTCGTCCGTGAAGAGCACCGCCAGCAAAAACCAATTTATTATGTTAGCAAGGTTCTTCACGACGCAGAAACAAGGTACCAGCGGGTCGAGAAATTGGCTTACGCGCTGGTAATGGCCGCCAGGAAGTTAAGGCCGTACTTCCAAGCTCACACTGTAAAGGTCTTGACTGATCAGCCACTTCGACAAGTTCTCCATCGACCAGATATCTCCGGGCGACTTGTGAAATGGGCTGTAGAGCTAAGCGAGTTCGATATTCAGTACGCACCCAGGCCAGCTATCAAGGCCCAAGTACTGGCAGATTTTGTAGCAGAGTGCACTATCCCCCAGCAGGTCGTCGACCCTGAAGCATTGCAGCTCCCAGTTATAGAGAAAGTAGTCCCTGAAGAGCGTATGACAGAGGAAATTCGGACAGAAATCAGGCCACCTTCAGCCGGACAGGACTCCATAACCAGCACACCAACTTGGGAAGTATATGTCGACGGATCTTCAAATAAAAACGGCTGTGGAGCTGGCCTCATCCTCACTGGGCCTGATGAGTTCACTGCGGATTATGCCCTGAGATTCGGGTTCCGTGCATCAAATAATGAGGCGGAATATGAGGCCCTCCTTGCCGGAATGAGCCTAGCAATTCAGACCGGCGCCCAAAAATTGAAAGCATACTGCGACTCGCAGCTGGTAGCAAACCAGATCCAAGGTGTCTACGAAGCCCGAGACGAGCGTATGATTAAGTACCTCGCCAAGGTTCGCCAACTTTCCAGCCGGTTTGCAAGTTTCGAGGTCATCAGAGTGCCAAGAACGGAGAATGCCAAAGCTGACGTGCTGTCAAAACTGGCTGCCTCTGGATATACCACTCTCGGAAGCATACACATGGAGTTTCTACAGAGGTCCAGCATCGACAGTAAAGCCATGGAAGTCATGCAGGTGGAAGATGAGCCGTGCTGGATGGATGAGATCGTGGGTTATCTGCGCGATGCTAGACTCCCAGAGGATAAGAAAGAAGCTCGTAAGGTGATACAGAGAGCTGCCCGATTCTCCCTCAGTGGTGACAATCTATACAAAAGGTCATATACTCTCCCATATCTGAAGTGTCTGAGGCCGAGCGACGCCGCGTATGCACTACAAGAGACTCATGAAGGAATTTGCGGAGAACATCTGGGGGGCAAAGCCCTGGCGATAAAGGTGCTGCTCAGAGGACTGTATTGGCCTACTATCAGACAGAATGCCCTTGATCTGGTTAAAAGGTGTGAGAAGTGTCAGAAGTTCTCTCCTACCATCCACCAGCCTGCCGTAGCAATGGCTCCAATTATTAGTCCGCTTCCCTTTGCAGTATGGGGGATGGACATCCTAGGCCCTTTCCCACCGGCCTCTGGAAAGCGCATGTTCGTGGTAGTGGCGATCGACTATTTCACTAAGTGGGTGGAGGCAGAACCTCTGGCCCAGATCACTGAGCAGAATGTGCAGAACTTCTTCTGGAAGGCAGTAGTCTGTAGATTTGGGATTCCCCATATCTTGATCACAGACAACGGCAAACAGTTCGACTGCCGGAACTTTCGAAAGTTCTGCTCTGACCTAAAAATTGAACAGAGATTCACTTCGGTTGCACACCCCCAGACCAATGGGCAAACGGAAGTAACTAATAGAATCCTGCTCCAGGGGATAAAGAAGAGGCTGGACGAAAAAGCTGGCCGTTGGGCAGATGAGCTCTATCACGTTCTGTGGGCTTACCGCACTACTCCTCGCACGACGACTGGTGAATCGCCATTCAACCTTTCCTTTGGTACTGAGGCTGTGTTACTAGTCGATATAGGCGCTCCGTCTCCCCGAATCACCAGCTTCAACGAGCAGCTTAACGGCGACGGGCTCTGTGCCGACCTCGACTTACTAGAAGAAATCCGGGAAGAATCTCGAATCCGGGTCGCCGCTTATAAGCAGAGGGTATCAAACTATCACAACTCCAAGATTCGCCCCAGAGAATTCAGGACAGGAGATTTAGTCCTGAGAAAGGCAGCCGTCTCCCAACCGACGAAAGTCGGGAAACTCTCCCCGACTTGGGAAGGGCCATATCGAGTGAAAGAAGTTATCCGGCCAGGAAGCTATAAACTGGAGACACTGGAGGAGCACTTGTTACCTCACGCATGGAACTCCAAAAATCTCAGGAGATATTATCAATAGACAAAATGTACAGCGTAGAAAGGTGACTTTGTAAATTTGTCAATTTGTTGTTATAAATAAATAATCTTTTTTGCAGACTTTGTTTCACTCTTACTCTCTGGAAACCCAGTTCACAAAACTTGGGTACTCACTGGAAACCCAGTTCTTAAACTTGGGTACTCACTGGAAACCCAGTTCACAAAACTTGGGTACTTACTGGAAACCCAGTTCACAAAACTTGGGTACTCACTGGAAACCCAGTTCTTAAACTTGGGTACTCACTGGAAACCCAGTTCACAAAACTTGGGTACTCACTGGAAACCCAGTTCTTAAACTTGGGTACTCACTGGAAACCCAGTTCACAAAACTTGGGTACTTACTGGAAACCCAGTTCACAAAACTTGGGTACTCACTGGAAACCCAGTTCTTAAACTTGGGTACTCACTGGAAACCCAGTTCACAAAACTTGGGTACTCACTGTGGACCCCGATCCTGAGGACGAGGCCGAGGGACGCGAGATCCCTCCTGCAATCCTCTAAGATCTCCACAAAGTGAAGGAGAGCTCTGCCAAGGAACTCTCGAAACTGATGCCACCCTCATAGCATAGCTCGAGTGGCGATATAAAAAGAAAGAGATATGTCTTGATCCGGAGCCAGGGCTCGAAACCGAGACATACCTAAAATAAACTCAGAGTCGCCATCCATGGACACGCCATGGAACCAAAACAAATGCTCTGTTTGCAATGGATAACCAGAGATACAAAAGGTCCGTGCCTGATGACGAATGGAGAAGGTCCGAAGAGCGCCCCCAATTCGCCCGAGTGCGAACACTTGGTCTCTTATGCCATTTATTATTAACCTCGAAGAGTTTTGGGCAAAAATCATGTGAAATGGGAACGATCCTCAGGAATCGTCTATCTAAGCATGCATTTCCTGAGAATAGAAATAATAAGCACACAAAAAATAAATGAAAGAGGTGTCCCCTAAGCATAGCTAGGTTATGAGTGATATACCTAATGGGTGTCTAAATTCTGATGTGCAAACACATGCATGCTACAGCTAAAGGTATAGTCCTGCGCAAGAAAGTAAGAAAACACAGCAAAATATACAATATAACAAAACAACAAATCCTAAGACTCTAAAGGATTAGCCCGAGTCCTCGGATGGTCTGATGTTCATCCAAAGAAGCCTACGTATCCCCGCCTCCACGAGAATCAAGGCAACGTAGTTCTTCGCACCTATTCTAAACTAGGATGCCTAAGACACCTAGACCTCTATCCTAGACTCGATCTAAAAGACCGGACTAGTTATTAAAGTTTATTATATGATTATTTAAATTCCAGTGAATTGTAGATTTTAGGACACCCTATATGCCCTAACTAAATGCAGGTTAGCCCTAAGCTAATGCAAACGGTTCTTACAACCTATGTGTAACTAGGCTGTGCGCCCTAAGGAAAACAATAGGATTGCTAACGTATCCAAGACCTAGTCATCAGTCGGCGATGTGAATCGCCAACTAACCGGACGGAGGCACTCCTATAACTCTAGGACAAACCCCTAACTCTAAAACAAGCACAAACAAGCACACAACAAATCAAAGACGAACTCCTAACTCTAAAACCCTCTATCTAGGACAAACTCCTAACTCTAGAGGAAGATTTTTGTTAAAAACAAGGTTTTAAAGTTGAAGGGTTAAAGCATTTTTTTATTTACAAAGTTTGGCTGGACTTGGGATAAAGATCCCAAGCTGCACTACGTACCTCGTAGAAGAGGATCAAGCCAACGTAGTTCGAAAATCGAACTCGCCTACTACGCTTCTAAAAGAAACACTCAACACTTAAGATTTTTTAAAGGTTTTTTATGTTTTTCAAATGTTTTTGATATTTTTAAAGTTTTCAAATGTTTTTGAGATTTAAATTTCTAATGTTTTTGGATTTTAAAGCTTTTTGTAGACACCCCATTTTGACAAGGCCCTAAACCCGCATATTCGAATAAAATCCCGAGGTCAGACGGAAAATGAATGAAATTAATCCGAGCAAAAGAGAATGTGGGGCCCGCTTGTGTGGGACCCGTTTGTGTGGGACCCGCCTGTGTGGGACCCGCTTTTGTGGGGCCCGCTTTTGTGGGGCCCGTTTGTGTGGGACCTGCTGATGTGGGGCCCGCTGATGTGGGACCCGCTTGCGTGGGGCCCGCTGTGTTGGGACCCGCTTATGTGGTCAAAGAGAGAATAAGGACGGTCATCATTTTCTTCGTTTTTAAAGTGGGCGTAATGAGTGGTTTTGGTTTTCGCATGGCATCCAATGCCATTTGAAAATTATTTTTTATTTTTTTTTATTTATTATTTTGCAAAAAAATGGGAAATGGGGGGGGGACAAGAGGGGGACAAAAAAAACCCATCATCCTCTCTCATGATGAGTCATGAGAGCCTCCCCAGTCTTCTTCTCTCTCGCAGAGAGAAAAGACCAGAGGAGAGAAAAATCCAGGGGAGGGAACCAGAGAGGAAAAAAAGAAAAACCAGAGGGAAGAGAAAAAAAAAAAAAAACAAAAAAAAGAGAAAGAGGAGAGAGAGAGAGAGAGAGATCTGCAGAGGGGAGAGAGAGAGAGAGGAGAGAACTGTAGAGAGAGAGAGAGAGAGAGAGAGAGAGAGAGAGAGAGAGTCTTCTCCTCCGGCAACCCAGCCGGAATCCGGCGAGGCCAAACCCATTTCCGACCGGCCATCCACCGATCACCACCACCTTCTCCGACATCCTCCCAACCAACCACCGGAGCTCCACCGGCATCCACATCTCCTCCACCCCACCTCCAGCGGGCCCCTCCTCCAGCGGGTCCCACATCAGCGGGTCCCACATCAGCGGGCCCCACACAAGCACGACTCTGTCAACACCTTCCTGGATCTCTTGTGGCGTAAGTTCATTTTTTTTTTTTAATTATTCATTCTTTGCACTACACGGGTCCCACAGTGGGTCCCACAACGGGTCCTACAGCGGGTCCCACATCAGTAGGTCCCACAGCGGGTCCCAGCGGGTCCCACAACAGTGGGTCCCACAACAGGTCCCACAACAGCGGGTCCCACATCTGTGGGTCCCACAGCGGGTCCCACATCAGCGGGTCCCATATCAGCGGGTCCCACAGCGGGTCCCACAGCGGGTCCCACAACGGGTCCCACAACAGCGGGTCCCACATCCGTGGGTCCCACAGCGGGTCCCACATCAGCGGGTCCCACAGCGGGTCCCACAGCGGGTCCCACAACGGGTCCCACAACGGGTCCCACAACGGGTCCCGCAGCGGGTCCCACAACAGCGGGTCCCACAACAGCGAGTCCTACTATGAATAGTAGTTTTGAATAGTACTTATAAATAGTAATTATGAATAGTAGTTTTGAATAGTACTTATAAATAGTAATTATGAATAGTAGTTTTGAATAGTACCTATAAATAGTAATTATGAATAGTATTTTTGAATAGTAATCTTGTATAGTAATTATAAATAGTAATTATAACAGTCTTCAGCACAGGAGTCAGTCCTTCAGTCAGTCCAGGAGTTTTTCCTATCATCATAGGGGTTAGGATTCTGTCCATCCTCTCATCAAGTCGTGATCTTTACCCGCTCCTGCAAGGTATAGGATGCTGTCCAACCCTTGCCGAGTTATTTTCCTGTTCGTTCCCCCGCAAAGCATAGGATGCTATCCAACCTTTGCGGGATTCCAGAAGTCTCCCTACCCGTATGATGATAGGATTTTATTCTCTGGTGTCAAAAAACAATAAAAACATTTCAAAAATACTTGAAAACAACAAAAACATTCCAAAAAACACTTGAAAATTCAAAAACATCTCAAAAACAATTCAAAATCCAAAAACATTTTAAAAATCAAAATTTCAAAAAAAATCTTGAGTCATGTGCAGAGTAGTTAGGAATTCTGGTCCGAACTACGGATGGCTTGATCCCTAGCTGAGGGGTACGTAGGCAGCTCAGGCGTGCTGCTGGCACCCTGAGTTCAGTCACCATTTTTAGACACCATTTTTACACCCTTTCACCATTTTCAGTCACCATTTTTTGTAAATATTTCTCATAACTTTCACCATTTTTCATAACTTCAAAACCTCCAAAAAATACAAAAAACTTCAAAACCTTTTCAAAAAGATCTTCCCCTAGAGTTAGGAGTCTGTCCTAGATATTTAGGGTGTTTTAGAGTTAGGAGTCGGTCTTGATTTGTATTGATGTGGTGTGTCCTGTCGTGTGAGTGTCCCTAGAGTTAGGAGGCCTCGAGTCGATCGGTCAGACACTTAGTCGAACCGATGGCTAGACTAGGAAGCATATAGTCAGCCCATGGTTTTCTTTATGTTGCACAGCCTAGATACACATAGGATGTAGGGCCCACCTGCATTAGCTTAAGGCTAAACAACCTGCATTAGTTAGGACATATAGAGAGTCCTAAAAATCATAATCCACTTGAATTTAAGCAATCGCAGAAAAAGCTTTAAAAACTAGTCGAGTCTAGTTGATCGAGTCTAGGATAGCGGTCCTAGAGGTTTAGGCATTGTAGTTTAGCATAGGACACCGAACTACGTTGGCTCTGATTCTTCCCGAGGCCGGGATACGTAGTGCAGCTAGGATGGATGGCCATCCTGGTCCGAGTCAAGTCCTACATTAGAATTTTAGGATTTGTCTTGTTGAGTCGTGTGTTGCGTATTTTGCTGTGTTTTCTTATTTTCATGTACAGATCCTATACCTTTAGCTGTAGCATGCATGTGCTTGTCCACCAGAACTTAGACACCAATTAGGCATGTCACATATAATCTAACTATTCTTAGGCGACATATCTTTCATTTCTTTTGTGTGTGCTTCTTATTCATCTCCGAGACATGCATGATTAGCTAGACGTTATCTCGGAGATATTCGTTCCCATTTCACATGATTTTCTCCCAAAACTCTTCAAAATTAATAATAAATGGCATAAGAGACCAGGTGCTAGCACTTGGGCGAATTGGGGGCGCCTAATCCCTTCCCCATTCGTCATCAGGCACGAACCCTTTGTATCTCTGGTTATCTGTTGCGACAGAGCACAGCATGGGATCCAGGGCCCACTTCCTTGGATGGCGACTCTTTCTTTGCTTAAGGTGCGTCTCGAATCCGGGCTAGTTCCCGAATCGAGAGGTATCTCACTTTACATCGCCGCTCATGCTGTGAGGGGCACTCTTTCGAGGGTTCCTTGGTGGGGCTCTCCTTCACGTGGACGATCTAGAGAGACTCGCGCGGGGGCCCGTCCCCTCACGCCCGTCCCGGATCTGGTTCCACAGGCTGGCGACTCTGCTGGGGAGTTTTTGAAACATTGCCTAACTCCGTAAAAATGCCATTTTAATTAATTTTGAAGAAATTTGGGTCAAAATCAAGCTAAATGGGAACTTTATCGTTAGAAATCCAGGGGCACCAAGTAGGTGCGTAATTAAAACAAGGGATTCACACACTGCACAGTAGGCATTGTCATATTTTTTATTTCTTGATTTTCATTGTTTTTTTATTGGCTCCACGGGATAGATTCAATGCGTGCCCGACTGGGATGTTATTACACCCTGATGGTGCTGTTGAATCTATTTCCAAGCTATGCGCCAGCGCTGCAGCCGTAAACACTCGGTGCACTTGTGTTTACAGCAGCCGATGAGCAATGAAGCATACTATGTATAACACTCGGTGCACTTGAGTTATACATATTAAGTATGTTTCATACGCATAGTACCCGATAGATTGAGTTCGGAGCCCTACTTTGTTTTATATATTATGTATATACTTACTGACCTAGTGAAACCCAACTAGGAAGTACCCGTGTTTATATAAGTATATTGCATTCATATAAGGACGAACATGTGTGGCTTACACATGTTGGAGCCTAGGTTTAGGAGCCATGTCCTATCTATAGATTATTGTAGCCCACCTTATGTGGCTACAGACGCAGTCCTAGTACACTCACTTGTCTGTCATGAGTCGAGACTCTCTCGACTCCGCTAGATTAGACTAGGGTTGGTGCCCCTGGTTAGGATGTTTATATATGTATATATTTATTATTAGATTAGGGCTTGCTTCTTAGTTAGGTTTCCTTCTAATCTAATCAATTTTTCCCCATCTATCCATTCTGTGGATTATCATAAGATTCTTGGCTCTTTTAGTCATGATCTGTTTTCCGTGAGCCTGATCATTTGATCGATCCTGATCAGATCACTCCGCATGTCGATTATGAGTCTATCTTGCCATCATCATTACCGGAGTGTGTGTTCTTGCTGAGAGCCCTGCTTTATCTTGACCATGACGGCATACTCTTCATGTTTAGTTGCTGAGTCTCTCCTACTACAGCCGTCATGCTGCCGGATTTTTCCTAAATACCTTGAGTGTGGTCACTATCTTTTTAGGCTTGTTGACAAACCATGTGCTTACCGTACCATATCTCCTAGTATAGCCGTCATGCTGCCGATTTTTTTTTAGAAACCTTGAGCGTAATCATTATCTTTTCTGGTTCGTTGACAAACCATGTGCTTATCTTACCACATTTCTTGCATAGATGTTATGCTGCCGGATTTTATCCATGGGAGGATATACTCGTATCATCTTTTGTCTCAGCTTGTGTATGGGATTTTCATTTGATTACCCTATATTGAGCTATAGTGTTTGTCCATTCCATGGCGGGAATCTGACCTTATTGACCTCACTCATTTGCAGTACCTATTTCTATTCAACCCACACCAGAACCTATGGCTGAATCTGGAAATACTCTGGCCGAGATGAATGAGTTGATGAAGTCTATGCTCCAACAGATGAATAATATGAGTGAGGAGATAGTCCGTCTGAAAAGTGATAGAGGTTCTACTTCTGAAGAACCTGTACCCCGGCAAATTCCACTTATACCTCCCCCACATCCTGCAATGGCCAGGCTTGCTGTTTTGAATGTCGAAGACGATGTCGAGGATGAGCAGTATGCAGAAGATAATTGTTTCCCTCATCTGGAGAGAGCCAATGAGGGCAGAGCGATAACAAATAGATTGGATAAGCTAACCCGAGAAATGGAAAGCATGAAGTTCCAAGGCCCTAAGAAGTTGAACATGTCCGACTTCATGACAGTCCCGGGAGTTGTTCTTCCTCCTAAGTTCACAGTACCTGATCTTGACAAGTATGATGGGACGGGATGCCCCACCAGTCATCTGAAATCTGTCATTCCTCTTCTACAGCAACATGGGCTCTCTCCAGAGCAGATTGCTTTCCTATTCCCCAGGTCTCTAGTCGGAACTGCAAAGAAATGGTTTTTGAGTCTGAAGTCTGAAGAGATCCGAACCTTAGAAGACATTGCTAACAAGTTTGTGGAACAATTTTCCATGGAGGAAGGGATAGAGGTAACCAAAAGGGATCTGAAAATGTTGAAACAGGGGCATAATGAAACTTTCACTTCCTTCATCCGAAGATGGAGGAGAAAAGCTGCTCAGATGACCCACAGATTGTCCGATGAAGATCAGATTAAAATTGTGGTGAAAAATCTGTCTCCACCGTATTACCATCATATGGCTATCCAATACTTTCTCGATTTCAACTATCTCATCAAGACGGGAATCCAAATAGAGGATGCACTGGCTAAAGGCCTAAAGACAAGGACCTCAACTGATGTTAGAGACGGAAAGAGGACTATGGTAGCAGCTGAAGAAGTCAGTAATGTGGAGACCTCCCGTCAACCTTTCAAGAAGGTGGCTCAGAAAAGAAATAAGCCTATTCAGAAACCAGGTAAAGAGATTCCTCCATTGCCGAAGAATTTTGAAAAAGTTTTGAGAGGATTGGTCGAAGTGGGTAAACTTGAACTTCCTGAACCTTCTCCTCCTCCAAATCCTCTTCCTAGCAACTTTTATGAACGAGACTTCTGTGAGTATCATCGAGTTCATGGACATTCAACCAACAGTTGCCAAGCCTTGAAGCATAAGATCCTAAAACTTATCAAGGATGGTAAGGTAGTTGTTGGAGAACCCGGGGCTACCAAAAAACCAGTGCAAAGATCAGTTAGCCCTTTACCGATGGTAGGAGCTATCTCTACAGATGAACCATTATTGGATCCTGCATCCCTTATTCGTCCTATCTCAGAAATGCCACCTGTTCCATCAAACTTTCGACCAATGGAGGAATCTTTTGAAAGGTCGGCCCTCATCCGAATGGAAAACTGGATGGTTAAACTCTTTGGTCAGATGGCCATGTTAACTGAAGAAGTGAGGGAGATGAAAACTCAGATACGATATCTGTCTACCGGATATGATTCAGCTCCTAAGCAGTTTGCCGATATGGGTACTATGACAGAAGAAACATCAGTTCAGAGTTTAATTCTTGACAGATACGTTGATTTGCATAGTGGGACGAAGCCTGTATTTGTTCCCAGTGAAGTTCAGAATGTTGAACCTTATCGTCAACCTTTTAAGAAGCCAATCATAGAAGTGGAAGAGAGGATGGGTCAGAGACTGAGGAGAGAATGCGCTCAGCTACCATGTTCTCAGGAAGTTATCATGAAGAAATGGGTCAGCGAAGGTCGTTTGACACTTTTAGATCCGAAGCTTATTCCTAACCCACTCCCCAAGCACTGGAGAAGAGATCAGTATTGCGAGTACCATAGAGGTATTGGTCATACAACAGAAAAGTGCCTGGCATTGAAACACAAAATTCAGGACGAGATAGATGGAGACTCTTCCCTTCTTCCTGAACTCTGTGCTTTCATGAATTATGCACCGGTTAGACCTATTCAACCCTCCAAAGGTTCCACCACCTCTGTTTATGCTGCATCAAAGCAGAGGGATGAACCGAAAGGGAAAGAAAAAATGTCAGAATGTGAGCCTCCGAAGAATGTCAGGGCAGAGAGCATGATGCCACCAGCAGGTTTTCAAGGGCAGTTTGGGCCAGGTCGACAAAACTGCATGGGACCGCCTCTTCCGAGATTCCTATACCAGGACCGAAACCACTAGCCGACAACATCATGGAGGAAGACGTGTACTTCTGAACTTCAGTGCCTAGTCCTTGTCCGCGTCCAAGTGTCGTGTTTCAAGTGAGGTGTTCCAAATGTCATGTTTCAAGATTTAACTTCTATCGAGTGTATACCAACTCTTGTGTTGAAGGTTGGTGAGTCATAGTGTCAATGTCAAAAAAAAAGAAAAAAGAAGAAGGGGGTGTCCTGTTTGTCAGTCTTTTTCATTTAGAGTCGGTGTTTTATTTTCTGTCAAGTCTGATGAAGAGCCCACTGAGGCGTGTTGAGAACTATTGATGTACTTGAAAGTTTTCAATTCAATAAAGTTTGATTTCAATATCTTCAATGTAAAGTTTGATTTCAATATCTTCAATGTTTTATGATTCACTCTTGGATCTAATGTTTAAAATAACTAAAGACACCCTCCTCGGACGAGGATGCCGATGAAATTCTCCTCGTGATTTGAAAGATAATCAAACGAGAGGAAGAGCGTCGAGCAAAGCCACTTGCAGATGAAATCGATACCGTGGATAGTGGTATCGAAATCCGAAACTCGAGAAGTAAGGATTGGAAAAATCTCCCGAAGAGCGCAAAGAATCGATAAACCTATTTAGAGGGTTCAAAGAAGTGTTGCTTGGTCCTATGAGGATAAACCAGAAGCGTGCCTTGGCATCGTTCAATGTGAGTCACCCTCGGCTTCAGACAGGTCAAAAAAGCAAAAAAATTCAAATGAAGAATACCAAACATCAAATGCAGTGAATGAAAAATTGAGAGAAGACTTTCGGACAACAAAGTCATGAGCATAGAGCATGAACCCCAAAAAGAATACTTGGGCTATACATTGCGATGGAATTTCAAGTTAAAGCATTCCAGGCGTAGGGGCATTCCCCACATCCAAGCAAAAAAATAAAAATCAGAATGAACAAAGAAAAATAAGATAGAATCCAGAGAAGAAAGGAGAAGGGAGCATGCCCCGCGTCAACTCCTCAAGAGCATCAGAATCGCAGGAAGCGGAGTCGATAAGTAGATTGAAAATTTCAAAATCTTCAGCATTCAGAGAAGACCCAGAGTCGTAGAATCCCAAATATCAGTGCAAGATCTCAAAGACAAAGTGGGAATTCAATCAGTCTAGCTTGCACAGTGCAGATGAAGTCTTGCCAGGAAATGCCGCCAGACTCCTAAAAAAAAAAAAAAGTTCAAAGCCATTGAACCTTAGCCATTCAAGAAGCTTGTATGCCAAAACATCAGAAGGTCATCCTTGGACGCCAGAGCCTTAAACGCCACAAATCCCAAGTTTAAAAAAATCCTTTTGCGAACACCTTCGAGCCTCAACAAAATCAAACATTCTTTTCAAACACCCGCAAACCAGGGGCATTTCGACCCGAACTACGCGGACCTGATCCCCAACTCTTCGGGGGTACGTAGGCAACTTGATCAATTCAGGTTCGGTCAAATCCTTGGGGATAAAAGCTAAATCATCCCCTTTTCAAACTTTTGAAGCTAAAAAGCTAAACCATTCTTTGTTAAACCCAAAGCGAACTACGCGGATCTGATCCTCCATTTTTGGGGTACGTAGGTAGTCTGGCAAGACCAGATTCGATCCAAATCGTTTGAACTTCCGATATCTAACCCTTTTGAACCCAAGCCCGCCTAGAAAGTCCTTCTGGTGAACAAGCAGAGGTTCAAAGTCAAGAAGAAAAAATGATGGAGTTTGAAGACCCGCTAGGTTGAAAACCCGGGAGGGCGGTCTAGGCAAAATTTAGGGTCATTTACCCGCTAAGTTGACAACTGAAAATTCAGCTTAGGCAAAAGTTAGGGTATCGAGCCCGCTGGATTGAAAACCCGAAAGGGCGAACCAGGCAAAAGTTAGGGCAAGCGGTCCGCCAGATTGAAAACCTGACAAGGCAATCTGGTCAATGGCAATGACTTCCAACGAAAAAGCGAATCATTGAGGTGGAGAAACAGTCTTCAACCAGGGTAAAATCTTGGAGTCCAAGTAGTGCCAGCAAGCTTACTTTAACATTCATCTAAACTAGGGGCATTGAAACCGAGCAATCCGAAAGGGATAATAATCATGACATAAACACCGAAAAAGGAGAATAGTGCCTCTTGACACGGTCTTCGAAATACTCTAAGAGTGGCTAAGCCATACCCTTGAAAAATAACACATCAGATCCAAGAGTGAGTCGAAAGCGAGTCGAGTCCTCCGAACAACAAGAATCTTCTTTGACCGAGTCCTTGGAAATCTATTCCTCCTTCATATTTGTGTTCCCTTTCCTTGCAAAGTCCAAACTGTCGGGTGCTAGAAGAATGGGAGCGTGTCCTCCAAATTGCGAAGAAAATTCAGAGTAAATCCTGGTTTAGGTATCAGAAGGGGCGGGAGACATCTTGTTCAAACCTACCCGAGACCTTAAGCCTCCAAAAGTGAGCCATGCGAAAGAAGAGATTTCCAGACTCAGCCATCATGGTTATTGTCCTATTCTCTCCATACAAAAGAACTTTGCATCCTCGAGCCTTCATGAAACGAAGCATCTTTTCTTCAACCATCATTGCCATGCCTCCTTAAAACTCCTGTCATGGAAACACAATATACTAGGGGCATCTTTTATGACTTGCGTCATAAAAGATGTCAAGCGCACAAAGGCAATCAGTAACAATGTCTCAAGCAAGTAAGGATAAGAGGGGTACAAGCACATCTCAAGCCTAACCTCTAAACTCCTCAGTTGAGTCCTCTCTTCAGAAGAGTCAATTCTCTAAGAAAATCAGTTTCCCAAGCGGAGTCTAGAATTTGCTCGCGCAGCCTTCAATCCCCGGCAAAATCAGAAAAAATGGTCAATATCCAAATCCCTGCAAGTTATCTGAGTCCAATTCTCAGCAAGGAACTCATACTCCCAATTTCCTCGGCAAGAGGCAATCAGTCTAAAAAAAAAAAAAAAAAAAAAAAAAAAAAAAAAATCATCATTCGAAATCAATCAATTCTCAGCAATATCACTGTCCTTCCAAGGCTCTTCGTGGTTTGTCAGGCAGGCACATCATGGACCCTTGCTCCCTGAATGGCTCTTCGTGATCTGTCCTTTAGGATATATCATGGACCCGCTCTCCATGCTCATTTCATTCATCTCCATTACTTGTTATTCTTGTTGGGCTCTTCGTGGCTTATTGTCATGGACCCCAAATTTCATTCTAGGCTCTTCGTGGCTTATTGCCATGGACCTTAGATTCATTGCGTGGCTCTTCACGGTTTGTTGCCGTGGACCCTCGATTACTTCTTGGCTCTTCATGGTCTACCATTCAGGTATACTACGGACCCATGCTCCCCGATTGGCTCTTCGTGATATGTCCTTCCAGAAATATCATGGACCCACTATTCATAGTCATTCCATTCATATCTTTTACATGTCATTTGTTTCTGCATGTTGGGCTCTTCATGGCTTATTGTCATGGACCCCAAATTCAATGTTTGGCTCTTCACGGAGTATTGCCGTGGACCCTTGATTCCTTTCTGCTGGGCTCTTCATGGTTTCTTGCCATGGACCTTAGATTCATTGCGTGGCTCTTCACGGTTTGTTGCCGTGGACCCTCGATTACTTCTTGGCTCTTCATGGTCTACCATTCAGGTATACTACGGACCCATGCTCCCCGATTGGCTCTTCGTGATATGTCCTTCCAGAAATATCATGGACCCACTATTCATAGTCATTCCATTCATATCTTTTACATGTCATTTGTTTCTGCATGTTGGGCTCTTCATGGCTTATTGTCATGGACCCCAAATTCAATGTTTGGCTCTTCACGGAGTATTGCCGTGGACCCTTGATTCCTTTCTGCTGGGCTCTTCATGGTTTCTTGCCATGGACCTTAGATTCATTGCGTGGCTCTTCACGGTTTGTTGCCGTGGACCCTCGATCACTTCTTGGCTCTTCATGGTCTACCATTCAGGTATACTATGGACCCATGCTCCCCGATTGGCTCTTCGTGATATGTCCTTCCAGAAATATCATGGACCCACTATTCATAGTCTTTCCATTCATATCTTTTACATATCATTTGTTTCTGCATGTTGGGCTCTTCATGGCTTATTGTCATGGACCCCAAATTCAATGTTTGGCTCTTCACGGAGTATTGCCGTGGACCCTAAATTCCTTTCTGCTGGGCTCTTCATGGTTTCTTGCCATGGACCCTAGATTCATTGCGTGGCTCTTCACGGCTGGTCACTGTGGACCCTCGATTACTTCTTGGCTCTTCATAGCTTATGGCTATGAACCCTTGATTCTCAGTTTTTCTAATCCATTAATCACTCAATATCTTTCTTGCAAGGTTCTTCGTGGCTTATTACCACGGACCCCGGATTATGGCTTGGCTCTTCGCGGTTTGTTGCCGTGGACCCTCGATTTCTAGTTTCCTAAAAATAAAAAAATATAAATAAATTTCGTTCCGCGAGGCTCTTCGTGGCTTACTACCATGGACCCTCGATTCCCGTTTGCTTGGCTCTTCACGGTTCACCACCGTGGACCCTCGTTTTCTGCAAGGCTCTTCATGGCTTATTACCATGGACCCCTGATCAAAATTTTCATTCAACTGTTGTTCTTCCTTGTCTAATTTGGTGAAAAGCTGGACAACAACTCTCTCTAGTTATTTTGTTGTCAAGTCATGGTCCGTCGTTCCACAGTGTGCCGTCACCCAAGTGCGGAGTCAGGAATACCTGTGTGACCGATGTGTTACTCGAGTGTGACCGATGTGTTACTCGAGTTATTTCTCTGGTGGGAGGCTATCTCACCAATATGTTTTGAATGCTGAGTTATGTGTTCAGCATTTCACCAAATTAATATTAAGTCATGTTGAATGTGAAATTTTAAAACGAAAGTCTCTCTGAGAGCATCTTTGAGAGCATCAAGCCAATAATCAAAATCCTTTTCATTCAAAACCCCTGAGGCATCCCTTCCCTCCAATTCGAGTGAGACCCCTGAGACATCTGTTCCCTCCACGAGTTCAATCTTTGTAAAATAAATTTTGGGCCAGTCAAAATGTGTTGTCTGTTCAGCTTTGACATTCGCGCGACAAGCACACTCTGCCAAAGAGGGGCATCTGTAGACACCCCATTTTGACAAGGCCCTAAACCCGCATATTCGAATAAAATCCCGAGGTCAGACGGAAAATGAATGAAATTAATCCGAGCAAAAGAGAATGTGGGGCCCGCTTGTGTGGGACCCGTTTGTGTGGGACCCGCCTGTGTGGGACCCGCTTTTGTGGGGCCCGCTTTTGTGGGGCCCGTTTGTGTGGGACCTGCTGATGTGGGGCCCGCTGATGTGGGACCCGCTTGCGTGGGGCCCGCTGTGTTGGGACCCGCTTATGTGGTCAAAGAGAGAATAAGGACGGTCATCATTTTCTTCGTTTTTAAAGTGGGCGTAATGAGTGGTTTTGGTTTTCGCATGGCATCCAATGCCATTTGAAAATTATTTTTTATTTTTTTTTATTTATTATTTTGCAAAAAAATGGGAAATGGGGGGGGACAAGAGGGGGACAAAAAAAACCCATCATCCTCTCTCATGATGAGTCATGAGAGCCTCCCCAGTCTTCTTCTCTCTCGCAGAGAGAAAAGACCAGAGGAGAGAAAAATCCAGGGGAGGGAACCAGAGAGGAAAAAAAGAAAAACCAGAGGGAAGAGAAAAAAAAAAAAAAACAAAAAAAAGAGAAAGAGGAGAGAGAGAGAGAGAGAGATCTGCAGAGGGGAGAGAGAGAGAGAGGAGAGAACTGTAGAGAGAGAGAGAGAGAGAGAGAGAGAGAGAGAGAGTCTTCTCCTCCGGCAACCCAGCCGGAATCCGGCGAGGCCAAACCCATTTCCGACCGGCCATCCACCGATCACCACCACCTTCTCCGACATCCTCCCAACCAACCACCGGAGCTCCACCGGCATCCACATCTCCTCCACCCCACCTCCAGCGGGCCCCTCCTCCAGCGGGTCCCACATCAGCGGGTCCCACATCAGCGGGCCCCACACAAGCACGACTCTGTCAACACCTTCCTGGATCTCTTGTGGCGTAAGTTCATTTTTTTTTTTTTAATTATTCATTCTTTGCACTACACGGGTCCCACAGTGGGTCCCACAACGGGTCCTACAGCGGGTCCCACATCAGTAGGTCCCACAGCGGGTCCCAGCGGGTCCCACAACAGTGGGTCCCACAACAGGTCCCACAACAGCGGGTCCCACATCTGTGGGTCCCACAGCGGGTCCCACATCAGCGGGTCCCATATCAGCGGGTCCCACAGCGGGTCCCACAGCGGGTCCCACAACGGGTCCCACAACAGCGGGTCCCACATCCGTGGGTCCCACAGCGGGTCCCACATCAGCGGGTCCCACAGCGGGTCCCACAGCGGGTCCCACAGCGGGTCCCACAACGGGTCCCACAACGGGTCCCGCAGCGGGTCCCACAACAGCGGGTCCCACAACAGCGAGTCCTACTATGAATAGTAGTTTTGAATAGTACTTATAAATAGTAATTATGAATAGTAGTTTTGAATAGTACTTATAAATAGTAATTATGAATAGTAGTTTTGAATAGTACCTATAAATAGTAATTATGAATAGTATTTTTGAATAGTAATCTTGTATAGTAATTATAAATAGTAATTATAACAGTCTTCAGCACAGGAGTCAGTCCTTCAGTCAGTCCAGGAGTTTTTCCTATCATCATAGGGGTTAGGATTCTGTCCATCCTCTCATCAAGTCGTGATCTTTACCCGCTCCTGCAAGGTATAGGATGCTGTCCAACCCTTGCCGAGTTATTTTCCTGTTCGTTCCCCCGCAAAGCATAGGATGCTATCCAACCTTTGCGGGATTCCAGAAGTCTCCCTACCCGTATGATGATAGGATTTTATTCTCTGGTGTCAAAAAACAATAAAAACATTTCAAAAATACTTGAAAACAACAAAAACATTCCAAAAAACACTTGAAAATTCAAAAACATCTCAAAAACAATTCAAAATCCAAAAACATTTTAAAAATCAAAATTTCAAAAAAAATCTTGAGTCATGTGCAGAGTAGTTAGGAATTCTGGTCCGAACTACGGATGGCTTGATCCCTAGCTGAGGGGTACGTAGGCAGCTCAGGCGTGCTGCTGGCACCCTGAGTTCAGTCACCATTTTTAGACACCATTTTTACACCCTTTCACCATTTTCAGTCACCATTTTTTGTAAATATTTCTCATAACTTTCACCATTTTTCATAACTTCAAAACCTCCAAAAAATACAAAAAACTTCAAAACCTTTTCAAAAAGATCTTCCCCTAGAGTTAGGAGTCTGTCCTAGATATTTAGGGTGTTTTAGAGTTAGGAGTCGGTCTTGATTTGTATTGATGTGGTGTGTCCTGTCGTGTGAGTGTCCCTAGAGTTAGGAGGCCTCGAGTCGATCGGTCAGACACTTAGTCGATCAGCCCATGGTTTTCTTTATGTTGCACAGCCTAGATACACATAGGATGTAGGGCCCACCTGCATTAGCTTAAGGCTAAACAACCTGCATTAGTTAGGACATATAGAGAGTCCTAAAAATCATAATCCACTTGAATTTAAGCAATCGCAGAAAAAGCTTTAAAAACTAGTCGAGTCTAGTTGATCGAGTCTAGGATAGCGGTCCTAGAGGTTTAGGCATTGTAGTTTAGCATAGGACACCGAACTACGTTGGCTCTGATTCTTCCCGAGGCCGGGATACGTAGTGCAGCTAGGATGGATGGCCATCCTGGTCCGAGTCAAGTCCTACATTAGAATTTTAGGATTTGTCTTGTTGAGTCGTGTGTTGCGTATTTTGCTGTGTTTTCTTATTTTCATGTACAGATCCTATACCTTTAGCTGTAGCATGCATGTGCTTGTCCACCAGAACTTAGACACCAATTAGGCATGTCACATATAATCTAACTATTCTTAGGCGACATATCTTTCATTTCTTTTGTGTGTGCTTCTTATTCATCTCCGAGACATGCATGATTAGCTAGACGTTATCTCGGAGATATTCGTTCCCATTTCACATGATTTTCTCCCAAAACTCTTCAAAATTAATAATAAATGGCATAAGAGACCAGGTGCTAGCACTTGGGCGAATTGGGGGCGCCTAATCCCTTCCCCATTCGTCATCAGGCACGAACCCTTTGTATCTCTGGTTATCTGTTGCGACAGAGCACAGCATGGGATCCAGGGCCCACTTCCTTGGATGGCGACTCTTTCTTTGCTTAAGGTGCGTCTCGAATCCGGGCTAGTTCCCGAATCGAGAGGTATCTCACTTTACATCGCCGCTCATGCTGTGAGGGGCACTCTTTCGAGGGTTCCTTGGTGGGGCTCTCCTTCACGTGGATGATCTAGAGACTCGCGCGGGGGCCCGTCCCCTCACGCCCGTCCCGGATCTGGTTCCACACTTTTCAAATGCTCTTAGATTCTTAAATGTTTTCACCCTTCAAGAGAACACGCAAGCATAACCACAAACTAGGGCAAAGCCCTAAATCAAAAGGGGAAACCCCGAACAAACAACAAGCGTCTCAAAAAGACAAACCACAACACGTAAAGAAGTGTCCCAAGAACAGAGAAAACAATCTAAGATCCCAAGCAGGGAAGGCTCTATGTGACTGAGTTAGTCTCAAACAAGGATGAATGACAACAAATCTAAAGGCGAACTACTAACTAACACACTAAAGAAAAGAGCACGAATGAGTCAGAGACTCACTAAAAACACTACCAAGAAAGGGGTAAAAATGAGTCAAAGACTCGCCAGGAGGAAGGGTTATTCTAACATGAGGCTAGATAAGCCTCCTAAAGGGGAAACTCTCTTATATGAGACAAGGCTTGTCTCCGAGACGTAAATGATGTAAAAGGGAATAAGAGACCCCGTGCACATTTGGCAAAGGTAAAACACCCAGCCGGGCCGGACAGCTACTTAGCCTTAGGGTGCAACAAATGTGCGCCCAGTACCCCATAAGGGTAGGAGTATGAAGCCAAGCCGAGTAGGGAGTTCTCCCAAAAACCAAACGACGCACAAAGAGGAGAACTAGCGAGAGAAATGAGACCGGGCGGGTCTCCTAGCCACACACAAAGATGGGCTCCAAAGGTTCCTAAAGGAATTTTGAATCCACAGGCTCTTTAGGAATTTCGAATTCTTTTGGGTTTGTGGAAACTTTTAGAGTTTTCTTGAAGATTTTATTATCTGAAGGTATTTAGTGTGTTTGGTAGCTTTTAAAGTTGTTTATTTAGAAGGTTTTAGTTTCACTTGAGATTTTTAGTGGTCTTTTGCTTAATGGCTTTTAACGGATTTAGAACGGTAATTTTAATGAGTGAATTTTGGGTTTGTAGCTTTTAGGTTGGGTGTATTTTAGATTAGTGTCTTTTGATCTTTGTTTGGAAAAGGACGTTAATACAAACATGTTTTGACAATTCCACATATTCGACAAAACATTGACCATTAAAAGATCTAACAAACGCAGCCCACTAAAACTGTCATAACTCTTTAACCACTTGGCCAAATTGAATGTGCGAACATGCGTTGGAAAGATCGTTGAAAGGGTTACAATTTTGTAGTTTACCATTTTCTGTGGTTCTATCGTTTAGATGCTCAAAATGTGGTCACAAGACAGGCAGCCAGCACTATAGCGGGAATGATATTGGCACCACCATTTTTTTGTCTTATCATTTTTTGTCTTTTAATAAATAATGGGCTATGATTACCACTTGGGAACATAGGTGACTATCAAGTTGAGAAGGGTTATGATTATCAAATTTGACTATCAAAATAGAAAGTGGTGATTATCATTTCTTGTCTTTTTCAACTTAGAAAGGGGTTGTGACTATCAAGATGAGAAGGGTTAATTTATAAATTTGGAAAGGGAAGGGGTGTTGATATCAAAAGAGTATGCTAACGGCTGTTTGGGAGTGGAAAATATACTCTAGGGGCTGTTTTGGTAATGGAATTTGCAATCCAAGTTGCTGTTTGTTGGTGGATTTTAATTTCCAAAGAGGATTTGTTGGTGGATTTTATGTGCTTTCGAATTGGATTGTGAATAACATTAGGTTTTACATTTTGTTTTATTTTTTCTTGAGAATTAATTTTTAAGTAGGATTCATGGTTTATCCCTAAAAGAACCAAAAATTCTTAGAGTTCAAGGATCCAAAACTTCCTCCTAATTCCTAATTATGTAATCGTAACTAGATTTTAATTAAATAAGAACATATGATTAAGAATTTCAAAGAGGCACTATCATGCAAAATTTAAACATACAAATAGAAATTAATTATAAAATAAAAAAGACATACCTGGATTTATAGAGGATTCAACCAACGATGAAAGAAAATGAATTTGATCCTACTATAATTCATTCTCAAAGATTTTGGGTTTCAAAGGGGTTCCATCACAAGAATTCGAGATTCGACCACAAGAGGATCCCAAATCCAAACAACATAAAAGCCCCAAGAGTTGAAGGAAGAAAAGGGATTATACTACTAAGGGTTTTTAGGCCCAAAATGCACCAAGGAATTTTGCAGCAAGGATAATTCAACAAGGAGAGAGAGAGAGAGGCTGTTGTTGAAGAGGGGAGAGATGAGCTCAAAGGCTGAGAGGGCTGTTCGGTCCCCAACTCTGAGAAGGTTACCCTCCTTTTTTTTTTTTTCTCAAGAGGTGGTGTCCCCTTAAATAAAAGAAGAGATGGCAGCCAAAAGAATTGCTTCTTTCTTTTTATTTTTTTATTGTTTTTTAATTGCTATCCTCTTTTAACACCACACCTCTTCCCACGTTAAAAACAAAAAAAACATGTGGCACCCCCACCTAAGGAAAGGAAGAGATGCTACATGCCTTTTATAAATTATTATTTTAAGAACACCACATTCTTTCCCATATTAAAAAAACGTATGGCTCCATGCAAGGAAAGAGAAATATTTTTCAACATAACATGCTCTTTATAAAAATATGGGAGAAGACTCAACTATATATTTTTAAAATCCTTTTGTATAATGGTGAGCAGTAACCCAAGTGGTCTTCATCATAGCAAACGAATTTTATGCTATTGCAATCACTCGGAATTCCACTTTTGAGTGTGAATACAATAATAACAAATTAAGACTACATTGTTTTTGATGGGCCCCACACATGTTCTAGCCGAATCTCTTATTGTGACTAGAATTAAAAAAAAATATATATATAGCAGGCCCTACTTCATAGGATGATCTAAACCATTCATTTGATGGGCATCATGTTTTAATGGGATGCACTCCTTTAATCATTCCCTTGAGATGATCCAAACCGTTCATTTGATGGGCGACAATTTGTAAGTATGTTGCATTGCCAAAATCAATTCCCTATGACGATCCAGACCATCCAATTGATGGATCCCAACCTAAGCAGGTTGTGCCCTCCTAAATCATTTCAATGGCCTGATCCGAATAACTCAACTTGATGATCATAACAAAATTGGTTGTTAAAACGACTTCTCTGAGATCTTGACCGTTCTCTTGATGGTCATCTTTAGGCGTTGGATCGAAGTAGGTTCAAAACTCATTTTTCACTAAAACAATGCGCGGGTCCCCCTGTTTGATCCAAATCTAAACAAATGCTCAAGGCGGGCCCATCAAACTGATCCAAATTCTCTTTTGCTCGGATTCTCATGAATAACCCTTTTCAACACTTAGTGGAAAAATGCAAAACATGGCGGAAATGATTGGATGGGGTTTCCCCCAAGCATAGCGAACTTGGGTCCGGTCAAAATGGGGTGTCTACAGATGCCCCTCTTTGGCAGAGCGTGCTTGTCACGCGAATGGCAAAGCTGAACAGACGACACATTTTGACTGACCCGAAAGCAAAGTAAATTTTTTTTTTTTTGGGTTTTGACTTTGAAAACAAAGGTAAAAATGGCAAAAGACTCTTAACAAAACTCTAAAACTGCAAGCAATAGGGAGATAGTCTCTCTCTGACCCTTAACTCTGCAATTGGTACATCTCAATGAGATGGCCTCTTTTGAAACTCTTATCTCAACAAAACATATCATATTGGTGAAACTACTTTTCACCTCAAGCAATCAAAACAATGGGGAAACTGCTTTCAAACAAGCATTCTAAATGAAAAGAAACTACTTTTCTCTCGAACAAACAAAACCAAAAGGAAACTACTTTTCCGACAAATATTAAAAACACGAGAAACTACTTTTCTCCGAAAACTCTATCTTTGAAAAACTACTTTTCTCCAAAACCCATATCTGAGAAACTACTTTTCTCCAAAAACTCTATCCAATGAGAAACTACTTTTCTCTCCAAAACTCTGCCTTTGAGAAACTACTTTTCTCTTCCAAAATCTTCAAATAATTGAGAAACTACTTTTCTCTCCAAAAACCTCAAATAATTGAGAAACTACTTTTCTCCTCGAAACTCTATTTTCGAGAAACTACTTTTCTCTTCAAAAACCGCAAATAATTGAGAAACTACTTTTCTCTTCCAAAAATCTTCAAATAATCGAGAAACTACTTTTCGCTTCAAAACCTTCCAATCAAAGGGGAAACTACTTCTCGCCCAATCTTAAAATGAACGGTGAAACTACTTTTCACCCAATCTTCCAAACAAACGGGGAAACTACTTCTCGCCCGATCTTAAAATCCACGGGGAAACTACTTCTCGCCCGATTTTCAAATCCACGGGAAAACTACTTCTCGCCCGAACTTCAAATCGACGGGGAAACTACTTCTCTCCCGATCTTCCAAACAACGGGGAAACTACTTCTCGCCCGAACTTCCAATCAATGGGGAAACTACTTTTCGCCCAATCTTCCAAATAACGGGAAAACTACTTCTCGCCCTATCTTTCAAACAACGGGGAAACTACTTTTCGCCCAAACTTCCAAATAACGGGGAAACTACTTCTCGCCCGAAACTTTCAATCAAAAGGGGAAACTACTTTTCGCCCAATCTTTCAAAACAATGGGGAAACTACTTCTCGCCCAATTTTCCAATCACGGGGAAACTACTTCTCGCCCGATTTTCAAATCCACGGGGAAACTACTTCTCGCCCGATCTTCCAAATAACGGGGAAACTACTTCTCGCCCGAACTTCCAATCAATGGGGAAACTACTTTTCGCCCAATTTTTCAATCAACGGGGAAACTACTTTTCGCCCAATTTTTCAAATAACGGGGAAACTACTTCTCGCCCGAAACTTTCAATACCAAGGCGAAACTACTTTTCACCAAACAATAATTAAACAGGCCACTACTTGGCACCTCACCAAACATCAAAAGATTTCATTTTTTTTTTCTGAAAAAAATGCCCCTGGTTTGGGTTTAACAAAGAAAAGATTTTTTGAGGTCCAAAGGGCTTGCAAACATGATTGATAGGATTATCGATATTATATCGAGCTCATTGATAGCATAGCTATCTCCTGCCGAGAATAAATGGGAGTGCATGATCATTGCTGAAGACCAGACTCAAAAAACTTGATGGAATTTTTGGATATTGACTCTTTTAAAGAGAGGAAAAGCATTCTGCTAAGATTTGAAAATTGCAAAAGTGAATTCTAGACTCCGTTGGGTACTAGATTTTCTGAAACATTGACTCTTTCAAAGAATGAGTTCAATTGATGAAATTGATTCAAGAGAGCGTTCAAGCTTCTCTTGCTTCTATTTGCTGAAAATATTTATCTCAATTATCAACATGCTTGATATCTTTTATGACGCAAGTCATAAAAGATGCCCCTAGTATGATTACTTCCATGACAGGATTCATAGGAGAGCAAAACCAGGATTAGGTAAGAAAAGTTTAAGCTTGCATGGGTTCTTTCTTTGGCATATGGGTAAAAGGATATCCACGATGGATGAGTCTGAGAATTATTATTTTTCTTTCATTGCTCACTACCTGAGGCTTTGATGTCTCTGGCAAGTTTGAACAACATGTCTCTTGCCCTTTCCTTGATTTCTAAACCAGGATCTATTCTGAATTTTCTTCAAATTTCAAAAGGTGTACTCTCGCTCTTCCAGTGCCAAACACTTTGGACATTGAGAGAAAAAGAATAAAAATAAGGAAAAGACTTCCAAAGACTCAATCAAAGAAGACTCAAATTACTCAAGGGACTTGACTCACTTTTGATTCACCCTTAGATAAAATGCGTTATTTTGTTATGGTAAGGCTAGCCACTCTTAGAGTACTCTCGACAACCATGCCAAGTGGATCTAATTTTCTCAATCGGAAATCCGTCATGGTTATTACCCCCTTGGGTTGCTCGATTTTAATGCCCCTAGTTTAAAAGGATATCAAAGTAAGTCTTGTCAACACTACTCGGATTCCAGGATCTTGTCCTGTGTGAAGACTACTTCTCCATCTTCTTGATTTCTCTCTTCAAAAGAAGTCACAACTTTTGCTTGCACTAGAAGGACTTTCTAGGAAGGCTTGGGATCAACAGGGTGGGATATTTAAAGTTCAAACGATTTGGACCGAATCTGGTCTAGCCAGACTACCTACGTACCCCAAAAATGGAGGATCAGATCCGCGTAGTTCGCTTTGGGATTTTTCAAAGAATGGTTTAGCATTTAGCTTCAAAATTTTGAAAGGGATTTTAATCCAAAGTTTGACCGAACCTGAATAAATCAAGTTGCCTACGTACCCCTGAAGAGGTGGGGATCAGGTCCGACGTAGTTCGGGTGCATAAATGCCCCGGGTTTATAATGTGTTTGAAAAAAAGTATTGGCTTTAAATTATTGGCCCAAAGGGTTCTCAAAAGGATTTTAAAATGTTAGGATTTTGGCTATTAAGGCTCAAACGTCCAATGATGGCCTCCTGATGTATTTGATGTACAAGCTCTTTTGCTTAAGGTTCAAAGACTTAAAAATTTTCTAGGAGTCTGACGGCATGCCAGGCAAAACTTCAACCACTGTGCTTCACTCCCATCTTGAAAATCTTAAATTTATGCTCAAGATTCCACAACTCCTTATCTCTTTTTTTTTCTTTTTTTTTAGGGAGGCTTAAATTTATCATACAACTTCCTTGCCAGAAAATTTTCTCTCAATATTTCATCAGCTCCACAAGATGTCTGATGTTTCACTCTTTAAAATATTTCTCTTCAACTGGATGTCTAAAGACAATGAAGTCTTGCTTTGCTCAACGACAAGGCATTCCCCTGGTTTATCCTTATAGGATCAAGCAAGACTACCTCAAACCCCTCTACACAGGTTTATCAATTCTTTGCGCTCCTCGGGAGATAAAGTTTTGCCACTCCATCCTTCTCGAGTTTTGGATTTCGATACCACTATCAATGGCTTCGATTTCTTCTTCAAGTGGCTATGCTCGACGCTCTTCCTCTCGTTTGATCATCTTTCAGATCTCGAGGTGAATTTCATCTGCATTCTCATCCGAGAAGGGGGTCTTTAGTTGTTTAAACATTAGATCTAAGAGTGAATCATAAACATTGAAGATACAGAACCAAATGCTATATTGAATTGAAAACTTTGAAGTACATAGATGACTCACAGACACGCCTCTATGGGCCTTACATTTGATTTGACAGAAAATAAAACACTGACTCTAAATACGAAAGACTGACAGACATGACACTTTTTCTTCTTCTTTTTTTTGGTGTCATTGACACTACCAGACTCACCAACTTTCAACCTAGGAGTTGGTATAAACTTCACAAAAAACAAATCTAGAAACAAGATACTTGACATATGACTCTTGAAACATAACAGTTGAACAGAGGTGAGGACTTGGCACTGAAGTTCACAAGTAGCACGCCTTCCTCCATGATAATGCTGGCTAAGGAGTTCGACCCTGGTTCAGAAACCTTGGAAAGGGTGGTCCTTTGAAGTCCTGTTGACTTGGCCCAAATTGTCTTTGAAAACTGGCTGGTGACATCACCTTCTCTGCCTGAACATTCTCAAGATATTCAAACTCTGACATTTTTTCTTTTCCCTTCAACTTATTCTCTGGCTCTGGAGTGACATAAGTGACGGGATCTCTGGGAAGTTGAATGGTTTTTTCAAACGCCTGGTTCACAAAAGCATAGATTTCAGCAAGAGCAGAAGAGTCTTTCTCTATCCGGCTCTGTATTGCATGTTTCAAAGCTAAACAATTCTCTGTCAGGTGACCCGGGCCTCTATGATACTCACAGTATTGATCCATCCTCCAATTGTTGGGGAATGGTTCAGGCACAGGTTTAATATCTGGAAGCCTCAAACAACCTTCACTGACCCATTTCTTCATGATGACTATAAGAGAACAAGGCATTTGAGTGAATTCTCTTTCTCGTTTCTGACCCATCTTTTCTTCCTCTATCACTGGCTTCCTTAAAGGTTGGTGAGAAGGTCCAACATTCTTAACCTCCCTCGGAGCAATGAAAGCCTGTTTAAGAGGTTGTCGAGAAGGTCTAACACTTCTAACTTCCTTCGGAGCAATGTAAGGCTTTTTCCCATTATGCAAATCAACATATCTATCAAGGATTAAACTCTGAACAGATGCCTCTTCTGTCATAGTACCCATATCCACAAGTTGCTTTGGAGCAGAGTCGCATTTAATGGACAAGTGCTGCATCTGAATTTTCATCTCCCTTACTTCCTCAGTTAGCATAGACATCTGACCAAAGAGCTTGACCATCCAGCTTTCCATTCTGACAAGTGTAGTCTTCTCAACAGATTCTTCTACAGATCGGGTGCTTGATGGGATCAGTTGGGTCTCAGAAATAGGGTGAATGAGAGATGCAGGGTCCAAGATTGGTCCTTCAGTAGAAATGACATTTATCGAAGCTAGCGGCAGGACAGCATGAACATCGAAAGGCTCTTCAATAGTGAGCTTGTCTTCATCGATCATATCTTGCACTTTATGCTTCAGAGTATAACATTTATCAGTCGTATGACCCGAACCACGATGATATGCACAAAATAAATCCTTTTTCCAATTCTTAGGCAGAGGGTTAGGTAGGACTCTTTGTTCAGGCAATTCGATCTTGTTGTCCTTGATCAATCTCCTGAGAATGTAGGATAACGAGCAAGGAAGCGGAGTAAACTTTCTTGTTTTCTTTTCTGCCGTCTCTTCCCCTTCCAATACTGTTTTGACTGGAGTCCTAACAGAATTGACATTATGTACCTTCTTTGGCTCGACCATAGGTCTTTTCCCTTCTGTGATATCAGATAAAGTCTTGGACCTCAGGCCTTTTACCAAAGCATCTTCAGTTTGAGTTCCCGTCTTTATCAGATGATCAAAACTTGTGTAGTGCTGAGGTGACATGAAATGAAAATATTCGGAGGATAGGCTCTTTACTACCAGCTTGATTTGATCTGCCTCTGAGAGTGTCAGACTCAATTGCGCTAACATTCTTTTCCATCGCCGGATAAAAGAGGTAAAGGTCTCCTGCGGCCCTTGTTTCAACTGCTTCAAATCCCTCTTCGTAACCTCTATTCCGTCCTCCATCGAAAATTGCTCGACAAGTTTGTTTGCTATGGCCTCCATAGTTCTGACTTCTTCTGGTTTCAGGCGCAAGAACCACTGTTTTGCGATTCCCACAAGGGACACAGGGAATAGGTGTGCCATCTGCTCGGGGTTGAGTCCATGTTGTTGGGAAAGCTTTATGAACCATCCTACATGACCCCGAGGACACCCAGTCCCATCATATTTATCTTAGTCAGGGGTTTTGAATTTGGGTGGCAGAATAGCCTCAGGAGGTATCATAAACTCAGAAATGTCGAACTTCTTTGGCCCCTGAAATTTCATATTCTCTACATCTTGAGCCAACTTTCTAAACTTGCCGTACATCTCCTTCTCTAGCTTGTCATATATCTCTTTCTCTTTACTGACCACAGGTACACAAAATTCTTCAGCATATTGTTCATCTTCTAAATTGATTTCAAAAGGTGAAACAGCTGGTCTGTTCGAATCTGGAGACGCAACTTGAGGAAATTGGGGTACTGGCCTTCTAGAATTGGAGGCCTTGTCAGTATTCTGAACTTTCAAATGGGTAATCTCTTCCTTCATGCTCGCCATGTCGCTAGTAAGATTTCTCAACATCTCTTGAATGGCTACCATAGGATCAACTGGGTCAGCCATTGAATGAACCTCTGGTAATTCAGACAACTCAGACAAAGAGAGTAAAGGTATTCTCGATGTAATGAGAGGATCAACTGAGTCTAGATACAGAAGATGGTCTAACCAAGCAGGTTTGGCTTAGTTATCTCTTTTGAGGGTGATAACGACAATTGCTCACCTTAAGAATCCTGAAATTGAGGTTAAAACACTAGGATAAATGAATGATAATGGGGATAAAATATCCTCTACAAATAGAGACAAGAATAATCCTGAACATGTTTGAATTACAAAACAGGTAAGTCAATCTATGAAGGTCAAAGAAAGGTAGGCACTGATAACATGACCTACACCAACAGGATCTCAAGGAATCTTCAATTTATCCCTTTAAGTCTTTTTGAGATATGGCTGCTCTCTTTTGGGGTATGAAAAAATTAAGAATGATAAACACCCCTAATCTAAATGAGTTTAGACCTCAGCAATAATCATGCACTTGCAACAGATAGGCAAGATTTAGCTAATCCATCAATGATCATGATATAAGAAAGATAAATCTATGATGAAAAATATGAATTAATTATATGTACAAAAGATCAAAGAAATAAATAATGACTAAAGTTAAGAATCTGATGATAATCCACAAATGGATAAACAGGAATAAACAAAAGTATCACGATACAACAAACTCATGGTTATCCCTGACTTTGGAGAATAGCAGTCGTGCTAAAAAAAATGTTCCAGGTAAAATCCGACAGCATAACAGCTATACAAGAAGGTCGAAGTAAGGTAAACTCATGGTTTAGCTAACTATAAAGGATAGCGGTCATGCCAAAATATTCTGGATAAAATCTGGCAGCATAACGACTAGACAAGAAAGTCCAAGTAAGGTAAGCTCATAGTTTAACTAACTCTAAAGGATAGCCGTCATGCTTAAAATATTCTGCGAAAAATTCGGCAGCATAACAACTAGACAAGAAAGCCAAGGTAAGGTAAACTCATGGTTTAACTAACTCTAAAGATAGCGGTCATGCTCAAAATATTCTAGACAAAATCCGGCAGCATGACGACGCTAGAAAGGATAACCACAACTCAACCAAAGTTATATGAATAACGGTGGTAAGATAAGCTCGGAATATGGTTACCAAAGAAAGGTGACCAAATGAAGGACCGACTAACGGTGAGAACACATGACAACGGGTCAAATCCTATAAATAACAGATCGAATGACAGATCATGGCCAAGGTAATGGCAAGCAAAAGCCACTGACTAGATCTAGATCTGAATAAAGAATAGATATAACCAATTGAAAAGAATAAGGAACTCTAACTAAGAGGAGAGCCCTAATACACATAATCAGTATATATATATATACACACATATATCCTAACCAGGGGCACCAGCTCTAATCTAATCTAACGGAGTCGAGAAAGTCTCGACTCAAGACAGACTGATGAGTGTGTGTACTAGGACCGTGTTGTAGCCATATAAAATGAACTACCCTAGTCTACAAAGGGGACAAGGCTCCTAACTCTAGGCTCCACATGTGTGAGCAACACATGTTCGACCCTATATGAATGTAATATACTTATATAAACACGGGTACTTCCTAGTTAGGTTTCACTAAGTCAGTAAGTATATACATAATATATAAAACAAAGTAGGGCTCCGGACTCAATCTACTGGGTACTATGCGTATGAAACATACTTAATATGTATAACAAAAGTACGCCCAATGTTATACATAGTATGCTTCATTGCTCATCGGCTGCTGTAAACACAAGTACGCCCAGTGTTTACGGCTGCAGCACCGGCGCATAGCTTGGAAATAGATTCAACAGTACCATCAGGGTGTAATGACATCCCAGTCGGGCACGCATTGAATCTATCCCGTGGAGCCAATAATGAAAACAAATAAAAAACAATGAAAGGAATAAAAAATATGATAATGCATGATGTGCAGTGTGTGAATCCCTTGTTTTAATTACGCACCTATCTGGTACCCCTGGATTCTAACGATAGAGTTCCCATTTAAAATGATTTTAGCTCAAATTTCTCCAAAGTTAGTAAAGATGGCATTTTTAAAGAGTTAGGCAATGTTCCAAGAACTCCCCAGCAGAGTCGCCAGCCTGTGGACCCCGATCCTGAGGACGAGGCCGAGGGACGCGAGATCCCTCCTGCAATCCTCTAAGATCTCCACAAAGTGAAGGAGAGCTCTGCCAAGGAACTCTCGAAACTGATGCCACCCTCATAGCATAGCTCGAGTGGCGATATAAAAAGAAAGAGATATGTCTTGATCCGGAGCCAGGGCTCGAAACCGAGACATACCTAAAATAAACTCAGAGTCGCCATCCATGGACACGCCATGGAACCAAAACAAATGCTCTGTTTGCAATGGATAACCAGAGATACAAAAGGTCCGTGCCTGATGACGAATGGAGAAGGTCCGAAGAGCGCCCCCAATTCGCCCGAGTGCGAACACTTGGTCTCTTATGCCATTTATTATTAACCTCGAAGAGTTTTGGGCAAAAATCATGTGAAATGGGAACGATCCTCAGGAATCGTCTATCTAAGCATGCATTTCCTGAGAATAGAAATAATAAGCACACAAAAAATAAATGAAAGAGGTGTCCCCTAAGCATAGCTAGGTTATGAGTGATATACCTAATGGGTGTCTAAATTCTGATGTGCAAACACATGCATGCTACAGCTAAAGGTATAGTCCTGCGCAAGAAAGTAAGAAAACACAGCAAAATATACAATATAACAAAACAACAAATCCTAAGACTCTAAAGGATTAGCCCGAGTCCTCGGATGGTCTGATGTTCATCCAAAGAAGCCTACGTATCCCCGCCTCCACGAGAATCAAGGCAACGTAGTTCTTCGCACCTATTCTAAACTAGGATGCCTAAGACACCTAGACCTCTATCCTAGACTCGATCTAAAAGACCGGACTAGTTATTAAAGTTTATTATATGATTATTTAAATTCCAGTGAATTGTAGATTTTAGGACACCCTATATGCCCTAACTAAATGCAGGTTAGCCCTAAGCTAATGCAAACGGTTCTTACAACCTATGTGTAACTAGGCTGTGCGCCCTAAGGAAAACAATAGGATTGCTAACGTATCCAAGACCTAGTCATCAGTCGGCGATGTGAATCGCCAACTAACCGGACGGAGGCACTCCTATAACTCTAGGACAAACCCCTAACTCTAAAACAAGCACAAACAAGCACACAACAAATCAAAGACGAACTCCTAACTCTAAAACCCTCTATCTAGGACAAACTCCTAACTCTAGAGGAAGATTTTTGTTAAAAACAAGGTTTTAAAGTTGAAGGGTTAAAGCATTTTTTTATTTACAAAGTTTGGCTGGACTTGGGATAAAGATCCCAAGCTGCACTACGTACCTCGTAGAAGAGGATCAAGCCAACGTAGTTCGAAAATCGAACTCGCCTACTACGCTTCTAAAAGAAACACTCAACACTTAAGATTTTTTAAAGGTTTTTTATGTTTTTCAAATGTTTTTGATATTTTTAAAGTTTTCAAATGTTTTTGAGATTTAAATTTCTAATGTTTTTGGATTTTAAAGCTTTTCAAATGCTCTTAGATTCTTAAATGTTTTCACCCTTCAAGAGAACACGCAAGCATAACCACAAACTAGGGCAAAGCCCTAAATCAAAAGGGGAAACCCCGAACAAACAACAAGCGTCTCAAAAAGACAAACCACAACACGTAAAGAAGTGTCCCAAGAACAGAGAAAACAATCTAAGATCCCAAGCAGGGAAGGCTCTATGTGACTGAGTTAGTCTCAAACAAGGATGAATGACAACAAATCTAAAGGCGAACTACTAACTAACACACTAAAGAAAAGAGCACGAATGAGTCAGAGACTCACTAAAAACACTACCAAGAAAGGGGTAAAAATGAGTCAAAGACTCGCCAGGAGGAAGGGTTATTCTAACATGAGGCTAGATAAGCCTCCTAAAGGGGAAACTCTCTTATATGAGACAAGGCTTGTCTCCGAGACGTAAATGATGTAAAAGGGAATAAGAGACCCCGTGCACATTTGGCAAAGGTAAAACACCCAGCCGGGCCGGACAGCTACTTAGCCTTAGGGTGCAACAAATGTGCGCCCAGTACCCCATAAGGGTAGGAGTATGAAGCCAAGCCGAGTAGGGAGTTCTCCCAAAAACCAAACGACGCACAAAGAGGAGAACTAGCGAGAGAAATGAGACCGGGCGGGTCTCCTAGCCACACACAAAGATGGGCTCCAAAGGTTCCTAAAGGAATTTTGAATCCACAGGCTCTTTAGGAATTTCGAATTCTTTTGGGTTTGTGGAAACTTTTAGAGTTTTCTTGAAGATTTTATTATCTGAAGGTATTTAGTGTGTTTGGTAGCTTTTAAAGTTGTTTATTTAGAAGGTTTTAGTTTCACTTGAGATTTTTAGTGGTCTTTTGCTTAATGGCTTTTAACGGATTTAGAACGGTAATTTTAATGAGTGAATTTTGGGTTTGTAGCTTTTAGGTTGGGTGTATTTTAGATTAGTGTCTTTTGATCTTTGTTTGGAAAAGGACGTTAATACAAACATGTTTTGACAATTCCACATATTCGACAAAACATTGACCATTAAAAGATCTAACAAACGCAGCCCACTAAAACTGTCATAACTCTTTAACCACTTGGCCAAATTGAATGTGCGAACATGCGTTGGAAAGATCGTTGAAAGGGTTACAATTTTGTAGTTTACCATTTTCTGTGGTTCTATCGTTTAGATGCTCAAAATGTGGTCACAAGACAGGCAGCCAGCACTATAGCGGGAATGATATTGGCACCACCATTTTTTTGTCTTATCATTTTTTGTCTTTTAATAAATAATGGGCTATGATTACCACTTGGGAACATAGGTGACTATCAAGTTGAGAAGGGTTATGATTATCAAATTTGACTATCAAAATAGAAAGTGGTGATTATCATTTCTTGTCTTTTTCAACTTAGAAAGGGGTTGTGACTATCAAGATGAGAAGGGTTAATTTATAAATTTGGAAAGGGAAGGGGTGTTGATATCAAAAGAGTATGCTAACGGCTGTTTGGGAGTGGAAAATATACTCTAGGGGCTGTTTTGGTAATGGAATTTGCAATCCAAGTTGCTGTTTGTTGGTGGATTTTAATTTCCAAAGAGGATTTGTTGGTGGATTTTATGTGCTTTCGAATTGGATTGTGAATAACATTAGGTTTTACATTTTGTTTTATTTTTTCTTGAGAATTAATTTTTAAGTAGGATTCATGGTTTATCCCTAAAAGAACCAAAAATTCTTAGAGTTCAAGGATCCAAAACTTCCTCCTAATTCCTAATTATGTAATCGTAACTAGATTTTAATTAAATAAGAACATATGATTAAGAATTTCAAAGAGGCACTATCATGCAAAATTTAAACATACAAATAGAAATTAATTATAAAATAAAAAAGACATACCTGGATTTATAGAGGATTCAACCAACGATGAAAGAAAATGAATTTGATCCTACTATAATTCATTCTCAAAGATTTTGGGTTTCAAAGGGGTTCCATCACAAGAATTCGAGATTCGACCACAAGAGGATCCCAAATCCAAACAACATAAAAGCCCCAAGAGTTGAAGGAAGAAAAGGGATTATACTACTAAGGGTTTTTAGGCCCAAAATGCACCAAGGAATTTTGCAGCAAGGATAATTCAACAAGGAGAGAGAGAGAGAGGCTGTTGTTGAAGAGGGGAGAGATGAGCTCAAAGGCTGAGAGGGCTGTTCGGTCCCCAACTCTGAGAAGGTTACCCTCCTTTTTTTTTTTTCTCAAGAGGTGGTGTCCCCTTAAATAAAAGAAGAGATGGCAGCCAAAAGAGTTGCTTCTTTCTTTTTATTTTTTTATTGTTTTTTAATTGCTATCCTCTTTTAACACCACACCTCTTCCCACGTTAAAAACAAAAAAAACATGTGGCACCCCCACCTAAGGAAAGGAAGAGATGCTACATGCCTTTTATAAATTATTATTTTAAGAACACCACATTCTTTCCCATATTAAAAAAACGTATGGCTCCATGCAAGGAAAGAGAAATATTTTTCAACATAACATGCTCTTTATAAAAATATGGGAGAAGACTCAACTATATATTTTTAAAATCCTTTTGTATAATGGTGAGCAGTAACCCAAGTGGTCTTCATCATAGCAAACGAATTTTATGCTATTGCAATCACTCGGAATTCCACTTTTGAGTGTGAATACAATAATAACAAATTAAGACTACATTGTTTTTGATGGGCCCCACACATGTTCTAGCCGAATCTCTTATTGTGACTAGAATTAAAAAAAAATATATATATAGCAGGCCCTACTTCATAGGATGATCTAAACCATTCATTTGATGGGCTATCATGTTTTAATGGGATGCACTCCTTTAATCATTCCCTTGAGATGATCCAAACCGTTCATTTGATGGGCGACAATTTGTAAGTATGTTGCATTGCCAAAATCAATTCCCTATGACGATCCAGACCATCCAATTGATGGATCCCAACCTAAGCAGGTTGTGCCCTCCTAAATCATTTCAATGGCCTGATCCGAATAACTCAACTTGATGATCATAACAAAATTGGTTGTTAAAACGACTTCTCTGAGATCTTGACCGTTCTCTTGATGGTCATCTTTAGGCGTTGGATCGAAGTAGGTTCAAAACTCATTTTTCACTAAAACAATGCGCGGGTCCCCCTGTTTGATCCAAATCTAAACAAATGCTCAAGGCGGGCCCATCAAACTGATCCAAATTCTCTTTTGCTCGGATTCTCATGAATAACCCTTTTCAACACTTAGTGGAAAAATGCAAAACATGGCGGAAATGATTGGATGGGGTTTCCCCCAAGCATAGCGAACTTGGGTCCGGTCAAAATGGGGTGTCTACACTCACTGGAAACCCAGTTCACAAAACTTGGGTACTTACTGGAAACCCAGTTCACAAAACTTGGGTACTTGTTGTTCCTGAACTTGGGTACTTGTTAAAAGACCAGTTCGTCACAATTCGACTATCAACAGCCTCAGTCCCAGGTTATCAAAATTAAAAAGACAGTCAAGCAAATCACTCAGTTGAGAAGTATCAGAGACAGACATGTGATTTCATTGATCAGAATATGTGGGGCCTCGAGGGCCATTACAAAATTCACTTTAAAAAGGCTGGTAAGAGCTGTAGGGTCTCAAGGACCATTACAAAAAGAGGTCAAAACAAAAAAAAATACTAAGCATCTGGAAGAGAGGTGATGTCAGCAGGAGCATCAGCAGGAGCATCTGGCTCCTCATCAGTAATCTTCGGCCTGGCAGGGAGAGTCATGTTCTGCATCAATAAGTTTGGATTGCAGGCCTGGAGCTCCTGGAGGCAGTCGTAGTATCCAAGACTATAAGCCTCGCTCGACAGGCTGAAAAGTTCAGCCTCCTTCGCCTCTGTGGCCTCCTTCACTGCCTTCTCCTGCCTCTCAGTGGCTCTTCCTCTTTGAGCCTCCATGGCTTCAGCAGCCTTGACCAGTTTCTTCTTCTCTGCGGCCAGATCCTCCTTCAACAACCTCCTCTCCTCCTCTATTCGCCCGATGCTCGTTTGAAGCTCCTACACCTCAGCGGCCAACTTTCCGTTCACCTCTTCAGATGCAGTAATGGCTTGGGAGAACTTCTTACTCTTCTCCTTGAGGTCATTATAGTAGAGCAAGATCTGAAGAAAGAAACAGGCATCAGTATGGTGAAAGGAAGAAATGGGCAGAAAGTTAGCAAACGGATCACCACTTCCTTACCTGGTAAGCTGAGGATAGCACAGCCTCCTCTCCTGTAGCTGGCGGCTCGTAAAGGATCTGTTGCTTGTCCTTCCGCAGCAAACACTTGCTCATAAGCTCTGCTGCTACTCGGCTCTCGCCTAGGGCAGTGTCATCCTTCAGAACGGCCCAATTGGGTCGAAAGACGTGCTCACTAAGCCCCGTAGGAGGACGAGCCCCAGAACCGGTTCCGGTAGAAGCACCACCGGACTTAGAAGAGCCACCGCCCTGAGCAAAGGGGCCTATTAGCTTCACCGTAGTCTTAGGCCTCTGGGATGGGGGTGGAGTGCCCTGTGACGGGGCCGGACTCCCCAGTACAGTCGCCTTTCTCTTCTGACGCTCCTGTTGTGCCTGTGCAGCACCCTCCTGTGCCCGTGGCTTGGCTCCCTGTCTTATCTTCTCGACAGTCGATTGTTTCTTCATTTCTGCCAGACAAGCAAGCAGTCAGAAGCAAGCATATAAAAGTAAACATATTTTAAAAGACAAGTCTAGCTACATACGTTCTGGAGTCGCGGCACTCACGCCCAGTCCAACTAGCACCTCCTCTCCTGAGAACTCTGCACAGCGGATAAGGCCTGATTGCTCAATCTCCTTCCGCATCAAGGCGAAAGTCTCTTTGTCCTCACTCTCGAGGAGCGGCTTTCGACTTAATTTGGAAGTGTCCGGAGTGTCCCACACTAGAGGGACAGGCCAGGGCTCACTGACCTCCTTATCCTCGACGTAGAAGAACCTATTCTTCCATGAATGTATTGACGAGGGGATACCGGTGATGATTTTGAGTTCAGGGCGCTGGCTGATGTAGATCCAGCCCCCTTCCTTATGCCTCTTCAGATGTGCACAAGCACGGAATAGCGACAAGCTCACGCTCCTCTCTAACCGGCCGTGGACAAGATACAAGAACCCAGTCAGTAGTCTCCATGAGTTCGGAGCTACTTGAGCTGGGGCCAGTCCGTAGTATCGAAGCACCGCTGCGAAGAATGGGTGCAGAGGAAACCGGAGTCCCACCCTCATCGACTCCTCATAAATACAGAGATCTCGACTCTCGTTACAGGCTCTGTCTCCCTCTATAGCTGCCTTCAGTTCAAATCTTGGAGACACACAGTACTTATTCCTAATGTCGCCTAGCATGGACCTGGTGAGGTAGTTCTCTTCGACTAGAGCTCGCAGGTTGTATTTTGGGTTGGCATCCATCCGCGCTCTAGCGACTACCTCCACCGCCTGACCAGGAGGGAATGTTGTAGACGCCTCAGCAACGTCACTTTCAACACTCCCTTCTGCTCGGGAGAGACTAACAGTGGGGAGTTGAGTGGCGTTTAAGTCTAAAAACACCTCCTCCTTGTCCCCTTCGTCGTCACTATCTACAAGATCTACTCTAGCGGACGTCCTAGCCATTACAGGCTCCTGCGGCAGCCTAAATTCTGAACTACTGCTAGTGGAGGACTCCGTACCGGACTCGGAACTCGAACTACTATCAGACATGTAGTAAAGAGAAGGGCTGAGAGGAATACCGGTGAGTGGAGCTCGTCAAGTCCTTGCGCAACTCGAACTGCGAACTGCGAACTGCGAACTGCAAACTGAGAACTGAGAAGTCGAAGCTCCCAGAGCAAGAAAAAGAAGAAAAGATGAAAAGTAAAAAGTAAAGAATGAAAGGGGGTAAAACCTCCTTTTATAGCTTTTCAGAGGCGGTGGGACATTAAATACGACGCACGCATCTCGAGGACACTCGAATGGCGCCACGTGTCCCATATTTATGACGGACACATTCTCCCACTCAAAAATACGACCAAGCACGCGCGTGTCCCTACGTGCATGAAAATTCACATCTCTGCTCCGTACTACATGCTCCGCACTCCATGCTCCGTACTACATGCTCCATGCTCTGTACTCCGTACTGGATATAACGCGTTTCAACAAAACGACAAAAACCAGTCCGGTCCGAACCGGACTGGCCGCAAGACGACAAAAATCAGTCCGGGAAAATCCGAACTGGATATAACGCGTTTCAACAAAACGACAAAAACCAGTCCGGTCGGAACCGGACTGGCCGCAAGACGACAAAAATCAGTCCGGGAAAATCCGAACTGGATATAACGCGTTTCAACAAAACGACAAAAACCAGTCCGGTCCGAACCGGACTGGCCGCAAGACGACAAAAATCAGTCCGGGAAAATCCGAACTGGATATAATGCGTTTCAACAAAACGACAAAAACCAGTCCGGTCCGAACCGTACTGGCCGCAAGACGACAAAAATGAGTCCACATCCGGACTCAACTTCCAGCCGGACTCCGGACTCCACTTCCAACCGGACTCCGGACTGGACCTCCGGACTCCACTTCCAGCCGAACTCCGGACTGGATCTCCGGACTCCACTTCCAGCCGGACTCCGGACTCCGGACTCCACTTCCAGCCGAACTCCGGACTGGATCTCCGGACTGCACTTCCAGCCGGACTCCGGACTCCACTTCCAGCCGGACTCCGGACTGGATCTCCGGACTGCACTTCCAGCCGGACTCCGGACTCCGGACTGGACCTTTGGACTCCACTTCCAGCCGAACTCCGGACTGGATCTCCGGACTCCACTTCCAGCCGGACTCCGGACTGAATCTCCGGACTCCACTTCCAGCTGGACTCCGGACTGGACCTCCAGACTGAACCCTCCGATTCACTTCCACACAACACCTGTCCATCCAGATAAGCGATCAACCACACTTTCCCAAGTCACTCAATGACTTGGAAAACTGGGGGGCAACTGATGGGGTGTAAAAACTCCAGCCACTCACAGGCTGCCACCTGTCCCAGAGCAGGTGAATTCCATCCACTCACAGGCTGCCACCTGTCCCAGAGCAGGTGAATTCCAGCCACTCACAGGCTGCCACCTGTCTCAGAGTAGGTGAACTCCAGCCACTCACAGCCTGCCACCTGTCCTGGAGTAGGTGAACTCCAGCCTCTTACAGGCCGCCATCTGTCCTGGACACCTGTTCAGGACACCTCACCAGGTTTTCCCTATAAAAAGGGATTCAAAGCTCAAACCAATGGGTAATGCGAAAATCCCTTCTCTCCCTAAACTCTTAGACATCTCCTCTTCACTCCTGCTCATACTGACTTGAGTGTCGAAGGGCCTGTCCGGAGTAAAACCCGGTCTGGTCTTCTGACCTCGCTTGCCTTGTGCAGGACTCAGCCCTCATAGCAGGACTCTCCCTCGACCACCTCACTCCTCGTTCACTCCGGTCCTTCAGGACTCAGCTCCTCTAGTCATCCAGCTCAGCTCTTACATCACTGCTGTACCTGTTACCGATTTTAGGTCTAACAACTAACAATGTTTCTTTCTATTGTCATTCATTTTATTTACAATAAATTTTCTATTTGAAAACTTTTTTCCATGGAAGATTTACTGGAATTTTGTCTGTGGTAGTTACAGTCGAAGCATAGCATGGGTAAGAAAGGTCCATCATTTTACAACACATGTTTTGAAAACGTAGGTGAGGCTCATAATTTCACATCTCTGCATAACATGGGTGGGACCCAACATTTTACACTATATTTTGATAGGGTAGGTCCCACCAACTCCGCTCAGACATGTGCATCGGGTGGGCCCAATTATTTTAACTCCTAAGTTTTGATGGGGTGGGTCCCACGGTCTCCTTTCAAGGTGGGGCTAACCATTTCACAACTCATGTTTTGGAGTCTGCGGCATTTATCTATCTATCGGATAACCATTTCACAAATCATGTTTCTTTCTAATGTTGTTAGTCTTTTTCTAAGAAATTTTTTTATTGAAAAACTTTTCCATGAAGTTTTTTTAATGGTAATTTTTTCTACGCCTCATGCTTAGCATGGAAGTGTTTTACAACATGCCTCTGTAAACTGAGGCCCATCATTTTACACCCATGTGTGGGGCCGACCATTTTACATCTCATGTTTTATTATGGTACGGCCCCGCCATCTTCACCCAAACCCATGGATATAAAGGAAAATCAGTCGCCTCGCTCTTGTTATGGGAACGAAACCACCTTAAAGACTTCCATTTTAATATGAACGATTTGCTAACGTCCATTGCAAAAGGCATTTCGCAGGTGGTCAGCTCACTTTTCAGCAGCTTTTGTCTTCTTTCATGAAGTGGCTGGTCTGACATGCAACAGACCCGCCACGAAAAGCCTTTTTGGATGGAGGCTAGCAAATCCCTTAACATGATTCTGATGGAGAAGGTGCCGTGAAGGAGAATGTACAACAATATAAAGAACGTGGGTCAATAAGACAACTAAACGGATGGAAAATATGAATAGCTAGCAAGTCCTCTTTCTAACTTCCAAAATCCTTATATCCTTATCCTTACTATTCTAAAAGCCTAAACCTCGAAATTTCGTCAACCATCTTCCCCTAAATTCCTGCTATATCCTGATCTTATGGCCTTTGATATTCTTTATTATTTCTTAAAAAACAATCTCACGCGTCCGTACCATATACTATTTCCGTCTTTTCGTCTCCCCAGTTACTCATGCAGAAGTATCCAAACAATTACCGCAGTCTCAACCAATCACCATGGCCTCTTCTCTCGACTTTATCACCCGTCCCGCCAGGTGTCTGGCCATCTTATGCATGCTTTTGTAAAGTGTGGTTTCCCTGCATACCGTCTTCTGCTTTTTAGAGAAGATGCAAGGAGAAGTTATGAAGCTTTTCAGAAATACGATTTTTTGTGATTTTTTATTCTACCGAACTGCTCAAGGTACTCTCTCACTCTCTCTCTCTCTTTATGGGTGAAATTTCGTTGCAAGTTCTCCTTATGTGGAAACCCAAACAGGGTGGCTCTTAAAAATCCATTGATTGAAGGTGCAACTGCTCCATATATCTCAGTTTAGTTTTTTTTTTTACTCTCTCATTATCTGAAGGTGTGGATTTTGGCTTCAATTGTCTATCTTTTTAATAAAACTTCAATTGCAATATCTAAATATGTTAAAATCTTTGGTTTACAAGAAGAGATTATGTATCATTGAAGTGCCGAGAAGAGGAATATTCATTTCATGAAAATAAATGCCTATGGTAAGTGGGTATTAAATGTAAACTCTTGGAAAATTGTGTTGCATTTTATTTTTTCTAACAAACCATTATTTACTCAGAAAATTTCTTATTATTTTTTTCGTATGAAAGTATTAAAAGTGCTGTCATTTTCCTTATCACTTTCGATTGAGAGAATTGACTTTCAATTGACAATGGTTTGTGGAAACTTCTATTCCTTTTTCCCCTTTTCTGCTGAAATTTTCACAAAGTTCATCTAAAAAAATGGGAAATGCCTATGGTGAGTGGGTATTAAATATAATCTCTAGGAAAGTTGTATTGCATCACTCAACTTGATGGAGAGTCATATTAAATTAACAGAGTTCCGGAAACATTTGATTGATTGAGCAGTTGTAAACTCAAATGATTAGACTGTAGAAGCTTTTAAACTTGAAATATTTATGGAGTGCTACACAAAATTTATAACCAACTGGGATCCTAGCCTCATCAAGGCAATGTTGAGTTTTAAGATTTTAGAGCTCGACCACAAAGTTTTAAGTCCAAGGCCTCTGATTCCAAATTTTAGAAATCCTCACTGAGACATCATATTTGCTAAAGCAAGTTTATTTAGCGAATTACCTTAGGTTAGAATCATTTCTTGCCTTTGGGCAATCTGATAATCACAATATTTAATTTCGCTTTGAATGATGCTCTATTCATTTTGGAATTTGTTGTTAAAGTATAACAGATTAAAAACACCTTTAGCTTTTGGAGTGATTGGTAGTTTCACATTTGTGAATTGATCTGAGTGTGAAACTTATTATGGATTCAAAATTGTCTTTAGGTTGATTGAGTGTAAAACTGATTATTGACTCAAAATTGCCTTTAGACCCTGTTTGATAGGGTTTCTACTTATGCATTATATGGGTGTATTTTTTTATTCTAGGGTTTGGATGGTAAATGGTTTATGGGAAAAATGATTTCATTTCCTTCTTCCTTTGTTCTTTCTCATTTTTTTTCTTTGAACTTTGGTGTTGAAAATTTTTCAGATGTAAATGGAATTATGGTTCCCTTTTCTATGCTTTAGAATGTATGTGGTTGTGCCCCCAAATGGCAATTGTTCGTACATCAAAAAACAAACCCATCCCCAGTAAGAAATCTAGCAATACATGAAAGTTCTTTCAGTTTTCTGGGTGTATTAGACAAAGAAAAGAGATATGTTTCACTTGAAATGATCATATTACTTCTCTCTTTTTACATAAGATTGATCTGGTTCTGTCTAGCCATCTTCGTCTTCGGTTGTTGGGATTGAAGCTCAGTTTTCAGTGGAAGTTGGGTGTCATCCTTTGAGGGTTGTTAATATTTTTATTCAATTATTGGTGTGGGTTTTCAGAGATCATGTTGTTAAATTATGTATCGTCTTCACAGTGATATCCTTCCATAGATCCTTCCATTGAATTTGTGAGGTGAAATTACAGTCCAACGAATGGGCTTTCGTGACCTTACCTCTTGCATCTGTGTCTTTATTGTTATAGTATTTGTGTATGTCACTTGGACGATGACATTGGCAGAAGATTTTGATTTCTAATTTGGTCAGCACGTGAGTCTCTCCCAACCCTCAATCCTCTCGACACGAGATGTAAATTGTTGCTTTGAAAGTTTAAGCCTGCATGATTTATATTTGGGATTGAAGCTCAATTGAGAACGATGTTCCTGTGGTTGATGCTTTTGACAGGCCATTTGGTGAGGCGGCAAAAGTGATGGTTGAAGAGAAAGGCATAACTGTTAGAAATAAATTCCTTTGGAGGTGCACTTTAGAAAATTCTGTTTGGAATTCTGGGGATGAGGTATGCCCTTATCTCTGCTAGTTGTTGTTGTTGGTTATATCTTGCTAACTTAGAGTGAATGAAAATAAATGCTTTCTTAATAGCAGTTGGAACTGAACGTCTCTAATGTTACATTGTGTATTCTCCTCCATGTGTTTCTTTTTTCATTATGCAAAGTATTGGGTAATTCATTTAGGAGTTGTTATATGGTGTGTGAGCATAGGTACAAGTGGCCCCACATGTCCAATTATCTAAACCATATATTTGCAAGGTCTTGCTATGCAGATAAATAGTTTGGATCATTGAACAAGTGGCCCAACTTGTAATGGAATGCTATCAATTATTTCGACATTGATAGGGAAAAGGCTCGAATGATAGTCCAGTCAAATGAATATATAGATCTATGCTCAAAGCAAAGAAATTTACAACAACTTTTAAAATGTGAACTGTTGAATTGATCGAAAAAAGGTGTCACATACAATTAGGTTCAATGGGAGGCTTCATAGCTTGGTAGGAGATGCATATAGAAGTATGTATAGAAGTAGGTTGTTGCAAAGAAGATCCCCTCTTTGTAACTCTTTTTGTTTAGAGGGGCTTCTTGATTTTCATTTTTTAACTTTTTAGATGAAGATATCTTTAATTTCACAATGAGTACATCTCCCACTAAAGTTTACTGGGCCTTTTTGAGTTTTCGGCATCAAGTAAGAGAACCTGATTTGATACATTCTTCCTTTTCTATCATTGATCCTTATTCAACTTGTATATGTTTGTCTATAAATTGACATGGACACAATTGAAGTAACTTAAATATACAGTTTTCCTATTCAGATTTTGCTTCTTTCATTCCCTAGGTGAGTGGTATAGTTTAAGTGAATTGTATATTTGAAGTTGATTCTTCAGTGACTATGGTTCTATGAGTAGCTATTCTTAGATGCATGTTTTCATAAGTCATTTACCTTTTTCCATTTGATCTTTGCTTTGTTCTGGATGATCTTTTTTGAAGACATGGCTATTTTTTTTCCAGTTTAGATCTTCGTGTACTTCAGCAAAGCTCCCTATTTTCCTCTTAATATCCTAGGTTTTCTTCCTTTTTACCATTAGAATCGTGTCTTTCTTTGTTTCATTTGAAACTGCTATTTTCTTGAGTCGGTCTTCCTTTCACCTACATATTTTTCCCTTGCATAAGATCTGGTCTTTGTAAGGTGAAGTCCTTGGGTAGATGCATAATACTATTAAAGCATTGGATTTGGAGGATTCGAACAAACTTTATTTCATCTCTTTTCTGTATTTCAAGAGTGTGAAGGGGGCTACTAGTTTGTTATAACTCGAGATTTTCAAGAAAAGCTCCTTTTTTCAGGTAAAATCTGTGAATAAATTATCTTTCATTCTTTTCTTCTTGGGTTTAGAATTTCCATTTTCTTTGTAATGGTGAAGTTATAAGATTGGATTTGACTTGAGAAATGGAGAAATGGGCAGTTGGCATACAAGAATGTGCTTCATTAGGAAGTTAATTTCTAAAGGATTCTTCCTAAGCAATACTATAAGATTATACTCGATGAAACCAGCAGTGGCTAGGATAATAGGAAATAACCCCAAAGCAGCAGTTGTAGATGATCTTTCTACTATTTCTTGCATTTTGGCATGCTTTTCTTCATTTGCTGCGCATGCTTTCGCCATAATCTTTTTATACTTCTTGGTCTTTCTTCGTCAGATTAGCAGTGGCACAGGTTGTTAAAATTGGGTTGCATTCAAATTTTTGTATTGTTTTCCATTTAAATTCCAAAGACTATCTTCTATTTTTGTTTCAGTAACAGGTTTACCCAGTGTGTCATTAGTTATTAGAGTTATTTCATACAAAATAGATTCGAAAAAAAGGAAAAAATTATTCAGTGATCGAAGGATATGCCAAGAACTAAGATGAACCGCAAAGTACATACAGATCAATTTTCTGAACTTTCTTATAATTTTATTAGTTTCTTAGTTGTTCTTGCTTAACATTATCTTAGCTATTTGAAGAAATGCAAGCTCCATAGGGATGTTTCATCTGCAAAGTCTTTGAGATACATTGGAAGGTATTTGGACACTGCTAATATATGTGCGAGTTGAATTTTTTTTCTAAAAGTGACTTGATTGATATGATTATCTTTTTTTTTTAACGGTAATAGATATGAATTAGATTTTTCATGCATGTTCACTATGAATAAGAACCAAATTCTTCCTGGGTCTGATATTTTGCAGCAAAGGTTTTTTGAGAAAAATTCTGTTTTGCAAGAATAACTGATATGAATTATGAATGGCTTCAGCCCTGAAAGACCAAAGTCATGGAGTGTATACAACAGATCATCACATCCAGTAGCAGATGAGGCACCATAGATGCATTTGAGCACATTTGTGAAATCGTGGAGATCTTTGAACATTTGTTGAGGCCAACATCCTCTTTCCTTTAACCTAGAAACAAAGCCAAAGGATCCCTAGAATCATATCAATCAAGTCAATTCCATGAAAAGTGAGCCTTGTTTTATAATGCATATTGAGCATTAAAAGTTGACACTGTATAAAGTGCCCTTGTATTTTTCCATATTGATATTCACTTTACTTATTCAGGCCATTCTGTTATTTATATCTTTGTCGCAGGTGCATTTGCACGTGCACTTTTTACTAGTATGGTAAAAGTAAAGAAGTCCATGCTCTTCATAATTTCAAAACAAAATGCCATGGCCGTTGTTCTCTGAACACGTGGCTTTGTCTCCAAGTTATAAATGTTTCATGACCCGAGAAAATTATAAAAGAGAAGATTACAAAATCAAATCAGACCGACATACGGCATCACGTTGTGGACCCCGATCCGAGAGAGGCGGCGGTGAGGGAAGTGCCCCCCACGCTATGTCTCTATGGATCATCCACGTGAATGGAGAGCTCTACCAAGGAACTCTCGAAAGAAGTGCCCCTCACAGCATGAGTGGCGATACAAAGGTGAGATACCTCTCGATTCGGGGATTAGCCCAGATTCGAGGCGTACCTTAAACAAAGAAGAGTCGCCATCCAAGGAAAATAGGCAAATGGGCCCTGGATCCCATACTATGCTCTGTTGCAACGGATAACCAGAGATATAAAAGAAGGTCCGTGCCTGGTTACGAATTCGGAAGGTCTAAAGAGCACCTCATCCGCCCAAGTGCAAGCACCTGGTCTCTTATGCCATTTACTTAATAATTTTGAAGAGTTTTGGGCGAAAATCATATGAAATGGGAACACAAATCTCCGAGAAGACGTCTATCTAATCATGCATGTCTCGGAGGAATAATAAACACACATAAAAGAAATAAAAGAAGTGTCACCTGAGAATAACTAGGTTATGAATGTCAAACCTAATTGATGTCTAAGTTCTGGTGTGCAAACACATGCATGCTACAGCTAAAAACATTGGATCTGTATATGAAAATAAGACAACACATCAAAAACACGCAACACAAATCAATTCTATACATGACTGGACAAAATGAGTCCTAAACTCTAATGCGACTTGACTCGGACCAAGATGGACATCCATCCCAGCTGCTCTACGTATCCCGGCCTCGGGAAGAATCGGAGTCAACGTAGTTCGATGTCCTATTCTAAACTATTATGCCTATCCATCTAGAACTGCTATCCTAGACTCGATTCCACTAGACTCGACTGATTTTTAAAGCTTTTTTTGCACGATTGCTTAAATTCAGATGAATTGTAATTTTTAGGACTCTCTATATGCCCTAACTAATGCAAGTTGATTAGCCTTAAGCTAATGCAGGTGAGCCCTACATCCTATGTGTAACTAGGCTGTACATCCTAAAGAAAACCATGGGCTGACTATATGCTTCATAGTCTAGCCATCAGTTCGACTAAATGTCTAACCGATCGACTCAAGGCCTCCTAACTCTAGGGACACTCACACGACAGGACACACCATATCAATACAAATCAGGACAGCCTCCTAACTCTAAAACACCCCAACTATCTAGGACAGGCTCCTAACTCTAGGGGAAGATCTTTTTGAAAAGATTTTGAAGATTTTTTGTATTTTTTAAAGGTTTGAAATGTTTATTTTTAAAGGTTTGGCTGGACTTGGGATGTGAATCCCAAGCTGCACTACGTACCTTGTGGAAGAGGATCAAGCCAACGTAGTTCGGAATAGAATTCCTAACTACTCTCTTAAGGACTCAAGATTTTTGAGATTTTTGGTTTTTCAGATGTTTTTTATGTTTTTGACACAAGAGGACAGAATCCTATCATCATAAGGGGAGGACAGACTCCTGATGTCCCGCAAAGGTTGGACAGCATCCTATGCTTTGCGGGGGAAAAAGACAGAAACACGACTCTGCAAGGGTTGGACAGCATCATATACCTTGCAAGAGCGGATAGAAGAACATGATCTGATGAAAGGTTGGATAAAATCCTAACCCCTATGATGATAGAATTTGATTCCTGAACAAGAGGACTGACTCTCTAGACTAAGGACGGATTCCTATGTTAGTGGACTATCAAACCAAAATAAAGCTCACAAGTAATAAGGAAAAAAGAGACCATGTGCATATTTGGCAAAGGAAAAACACCCAGCCGGGCCGGACAGCTACCTAGCCCTAGGGTGCAACAAATGTGCAACCCAATACCCATAAGGGTAGGGGTATGTTGCCAAGCCGAGTAAGGTATTCTCCCAAAACTAAACGACGCACAAAGAGGAGGTTTAGCAAGAGAATGAGACTGGGTAAGTCTCTTAGACATAGAGGTAGGATAGAGAAAAATGCTAACGAGACTAGGCAAGTCTCATAGGCACAGAGATGAGATAGAGAAAAATGCTAGCAAGACTGGGCAAGTCTCCTAGGATGGGCTTGGGCTATCACCTTCATCGCCCTACAAGAAAAAAGGATTCTAGTATCTAAAGAAAATTAACAGCAATCTATAAGACTGTGTTAGTCTATCAAAGAGAGAAGAAAAGGTTACCAGATAATCGCAAATTCCACTCTATTCTTATAAAAATAAATCAAGTGCTAAGCAAAGAAGAATTTTCAATAAAAAAAACAATACACAATCTATAACAATCATAAAATGATAAACAACATTAATTAGTCCAGACCAGCCGCTGGATAGCCTAATAAAGTAAAAGAAGACAATATCAAACACTTCTATGCCCAACCACAAACACCACCCCAATATGGGGATGAAATCAGATGATGCTAAAGTAATCATCTGATATCATATACACATGATAATATTTCTAATCCCGCCTTGAGATCAGACAGTACTCATGTCGATAATATCGAATAGAGTAGTCATCTGATCTCCTTCTTCCTATTAAACAATTTATTTAAATAAAAAGGAATGAGTATAATAAGATTTGAGATAATCTCACCTGAACAATCCATTTATTACCATCTTCGAACCCTAACTCAAAGCTTAGTATGAAAGAGAAGTATTAAATTTCTAACAGATTAGGTAAATCTAATCATATCATGAAAATGCTTTGAAGTAGATAATTCCAACATTAGGCCTCAGGAGAATGTTAGAAAAGGAGTGCTTGCTCTCTTACTTTCAACCAAGTGAAGAAAGAAAGAATAGTCTAAAACAGTGTGAGCGCAGATAACAAAATGTGAATGCATGACTGTGTTAAAAGAAAAATTCATAGATGGACTTCTCATATTTGAAACCTTTGCACTGTGAATTGGATATGGACTAGATTTTTAGATTTCCAAATCAGTGACTGACTTTTGGAAAATCAGATTCCAAAATGTGCTGTAGGAATAAGCAATTAAAAATCTATAAATCTGTATGTTTCCTTCACCTCCTTGCTGCACAATATAAGCTTATTTTCTTTATGACATTCAAAAAGGGTATCCAGCATCATAGAGAACATTTTACTGGAATCACAGCAACAATGAATGATGATACACTGATCATAAGAAATTCCAACTGAAGAACAAGCTGGGGAGCGAGTTTTTCATCAAATCAAATGTTCAATCATGATTAGCTTATGATCTACTCTACATATCCGAGTATCAAAGTAACGCAAACACACAGATCATGTAATATCAACATATTAAACATGTAAACCCAGATTATCCTCTTGAATAATTGGAACATGAACTTTTAACAAAAATTGGAAATGATTTGCAAGCAGATCTAAATCAAGCAACACAACAGAATCTTATGACATAAAGATAAAACAAAGTACAAGCATCAATTCAACTTAATAGTATCAAGTGTAATATGATCTTAAGCATAAAAAAAATGAAGATTACCGGAGAAGAAGATTTCAATGTGGGAAGTTAGGGTTTCGAAATATAAAAAAAAATATATAGATCTGAAGGTTCGTAGTTAAAACAAAATGCAATTTGAAAGGAAATAGAAATAATTTGCAGAGAAAAACCTGACTGGAGCTTTGAATTTTTGTAGCCTTGCCGGTGAAAAATGCTGCAGAAACCCCTCTCTTGTACTTGTTCTCCCTCAAACCTTCTCTCGTTCTCTGATCTGCAACAGATTCAAGATTTTTGAAGAGATCGGAGAAGAAAATCGAAGGCCGGAGCACCGATCCGCCGGAAAATAGAGATCGGAGAAGAAGATCTAAAGAAAATAGGTTTCTCTCTCTCTCTCGTCCTCTGTTAGATCCGTTCGAGCGACAATCCGAGGGTTTGGATTAGATCGGAGAATGATCGGAGAAAGTGAACCTCGGCCGGAGATCCGGTATCCTTGCCGGAGAAGAAAATTTGGGGATTTTGCTCAGCTAGGGTTTGTATACGATAAACTAAAAGAGATCAATGCTTTGATGAAAGAAAGAAGAAGAGAATAGGTGAAGCCTGCCAGCCGTAGTCTTGCCGGAGAATTCGAACGAAGCTCGCCGGAGGATCGATCGGAGAAGGATCGGAGAAGACGAAGAAGGATCGGAGCTGACAGAGAAGGATCGGAAGTGAATCGGAGATGGATCGGAGAAGTATCAGAGAAGGATCTCAGATCTGCAGAGGCAGCCGGAAGGGATGATCAGTGATAGAGATGGATCTACCGGAGGATGATCGGAATCTGACCGATGATGAGCCGGAGAAGGTGGAGTACCGGAGCTTAGATCGGAAAAAATGAATCTCAGATTTGCAGAAAAGGCCGGAGGAAAATGGGGGAAGACGATCGGAATACGGCCGGAGAAAATGGAAGCCGTAGGATTGGAGGTGTAGAGGTTGCCGGAGAAGGATCGGAGATCTGATGGATCTGACCGGAGAAGGATCGGACAGAGAAAGAAAACCCAGTTTTTTTTTCTCTCTCTCTCTCACGAATTTTTTCTTTTTTTTAAAAAAAAAAACAAAGCTTATGCTGGTATTTATAGGGAATTTGGGATAATGATATTGGCACTACCATTTGATATCTGCACAAATGTGCGACCCTAACACGCTAATTCACCCCATACCGCTTGATAACTGCACTAACTCCACTTGTCTTTTCCAAATTTTTTCGTCGGATTTTTCTGAAATTTTGCCAAGACATTTCTGAGGTTTTAAGGCTTCTAAAAAATGTATTCAAGGGTACTTGGGGCCTTTGGATGACTGGAATTTTCCTTCAAATACACGGATTTTGGGGTAAAATGAAAAAACTAGTGGGCCACCCCCTCATTTGCACTACACACACTGTTTCGGTCCATTTACTAGGCAAACGAGCTTCGATCTCGATGAAATTTTGCAGGGGGTTAGAAGAGACCCTCATCCAGCCTAGGGTGAAGTTTGGAACCCTAATGCTGAGATTTGGACGGATTTGGCACGAGCCGGGAAGGTTTAGGGCTTAGTCAAAATGGGGTGTCTACACACGTTTTTTCTTTTTCTTTTTTACTTCTAATCAGATCCTGACCATTTGTTAATAGGCTCTTTAGGAAGAGAGAGCCTAATAAACAGTTTTGGACTGGCCATCAGTTCTCAAAGTCTAGAACGAACAGGGTTTAAAGGCATCTATCTATAATGGCAGAGATTATGTGGTGGTCGACGGTCAAGTCCCAGTGAAGGCGGTACGTGAAACATACCACTCTTGATATGATCCAACAGCAGCGCACATTTTAGGAGGCTGCTTTTGGGCACTTTTGAGGAGGATGCTGTTGGATCAAATATCAAGGGTGGTTCTGCTTTCACGGTACTTGACGGTTTGGGCACCATATAAAAACTCCTATTATGAATGCTAATCATGTTTCTTTCTAGGGATTTGTTAGCGTCCATCAGGGTCACTTTTCACCAGATTTTGTCTTCATTCACGAGGTGGCTGCTCTCACATGCAACTGCCCATCTTCGAAATGCCTTTTGTAATGGACGCTGGCAAATCCCTTATTTCTATTGTCATTCATTTTATTTGCAATAAATTTTTTATTTGAAAACTTTTTTCCATGGAAGATTTTATTGGAATTTTGTCCACGGTAGATTATTTTATAGCTATGGGTAAGGCCCATCATTTTACAACACATGTTTCGATAACACAGGCTTATAATTTCATACCTATGCATAACATGCGTGGGACCCAACATTTTACACTATATCTTGATAGGGTAGGCCCCACCAACTCCACTCAAACACATGCATTAGGTGGCGCCAATCATTTTAACTCTGATTCTTTATGGGGTGGGTACCACACAGTCTCCATTCACGGCTGGGCTAACCATTTCACACCTCATGTTTTGATGGGGCCTACCGTCTACTCTATCTATCTATCTACTAATCATGTTTCTTTCTAATGTGTTTGTCTTTTTCTAAGAAATTTTTTATTGAAAAACCTTTTCCGTGAAGTTTTTTTCACGGAAACTTTTCTATGACAGTTTTTTTCCTACACCTCGTACGTAGCATGGGTGGGGCCATCGTTTTACAACATGTCTCAGTAAATTGAGGCCCATCAAGAGCCCACCATTTTACATCTCATCTTTTAATAGGGTACGGCCCACCGTCTTCAGCCAAACCCATGCATATAGTGGGCCCATCATTTTACATCTTGTTTTGATAGCGTGGGTCACGCCAACTCCACTCAATCTCATTCATCTTGCGAGCCCACATTTTACCTAATATTTTGATGGGGTGTGGGCCGTGGGGCGCATTAGTTTACACGATTCATGCCTCGCACGAGCTAAGAATGCTAGTCTAATGGCTATAAAAAATTTCACATCTATGAGGTATGGAATAGTTGTAGAGAAATTTCCTTGGGATTTGCTAGGGAATTTCACCGAAAGGCATTTAGTAGCTGACTGTTAGATGTGTGGACAACCACCTCAGATAAATTATATGAATGAGACAAAATCTTCTTCACAACTATTCTCGAGAATGCAACAGTCAGCCGCGAAATGCCTTTATGTGAAATTCCCTACAAATCCCAATTTACTTTTATACGATACTGAGGAAAGATTCCCTTGAGGACATGTCCCTCCGATGGTGACCCTATCATTAAAAACAGCTATGTTATTAGTTGTGTCGGCAATGTTCCTGGCCAACTAATGGAAATCCTAAACTAAAAATGGCAACATTATTAAGTATGTTGACATCGTCTCTTCCACTTGATCCGAGTTGATTAATATAGATAGTTAGTCGGTAGATAAAAAAGGGCAACGTTATTGAATGAGAAATGTTATCAGCACTGCTGTATTTTGACGAGGGCACTCCTTACTCTATTAAAAGTACGGTATTGGCCCACACTATAGGATGATCAAAACCGTCCATTAGATAGGCCACAGTCTAAATAGGTTGTGCCCCAAAAATCATTTCCATAGGTCGATCCTAATCCTGCGACAGAGCCAATACCGTACTTTTAATAGAGTGAGGAGTGCCCTCGTCAAAATACAGTAGTGCTGATAACATTTCCCTATTAAATATATTGCCATCGTTTTTCCCAATACAATTGTTATATCCACTAATCGAACTATCGTTGATTAATTGATCGCCCTAATAAGAAATAACAACATTATTAAATATACCACCAGCGTTTTTTCCACTCGAACCGTTATATCCGCTAGTCGATCCATCAGTTGATTAAGGTGGTTGATCGCTCGATTTAGAAACGGGGATGTTATTAAATATACCGGCGGTGTTTTTCCCACTTGAACCGTTATATCCACTAATTGAACCATCGTCGATTAAGGTGGTCGATCTCCCCAGTCATAAATGGGAATGTTATTAAATATATCGGTAGCGTTTTTCCCACTCTAGGAATGGCAACTTTTGTCTCTTATAGAGGTGAGCTATTTGTCGAGGTGTAGTGTCGTGCAACAAATCCGAGGAGACTAGCTTGGCTCTGATGATGTCAAGAAGGGCAATAAGGTCTTTTTCCTCTACTTTTTCATATTCGTGTGTATTTTGAAGTGAAGTCCAAAACTACCCCCATCTCGTAAATCTCTATCCGCATGCCATGCTAAGATATCTGGTTGCTATATAAAGAATTCATTTATACGGTATTTACTATGGCCACTGATATTGGTGCTACCTTGTTTTAATAATTGCACAGACTCAGCTTGTCTTTTCTTTGTTAATATGGTTTCCGAGAGCCTATTGGAACTGTCAAACCACTGACATCTGCTTAAATTATAATAGACATGATGAGTCAGTGCAATTATTAAAACACTGTAGTGCCAATACCACCGGCCTTCAATACGAAGAAAACTTTATCTAGAGTGCTGCGACGAGACCGGAACCGGACAAATCTCAACATGCGACGTGGCATGGGAGGGGTAGCTTTGCCATTTTAAAAAGATAAAAAAACCATTTATTAGGTTTTAATAACCTCTACTCTAGGGCTCGAAAGTTGTTTCCAAAGGCATAATCAACGGCTCATATCATCCAATTCAGTTCAGCAGCGTTCAAACCAATCGGATACCGGGCATAATCAACGGCTCATATCATCCAATTCCATTTTCGCGCCACACGCTACGTCAGATTTTGTTCTTCCCAAAAGTTCCCAAGGGTATTTCCATCACTTGATTCACTTTACTCCTCCTCGCGAATAGGCAAAGTGTCTGTCTACCCTCCACAGTTCACAGCTTCTCATTTAAGCTAGTAGCAAAAGGCATCAGAGAAAGAGAGTGAGATTGCTTCTCGTTATGAAATACTGGATTTGATCATGAAAGGTTCGATTTTATTTTAATCTTTTGTCCTATGTTGTGTGATTTCGTTAAAAAAAATTTAATTGAAAATTATTGTTTTTTTTTTTTTCCCTTGCTAGGGTTTGGATGATTGTTCGCTCTGTGATTTTCTGAATCTGGAAGGGGACCGAGATTCGGTTCTTGGTCCCCGGCAGATAATTTGGATTCGGTGTTCATATATAGTACGATACAATGACTGTTGATTATCTGCGTAGCTCGTTGTTCGGATTTCCTCTCAGAAGTTCCAAGAATCGAAAACACATTCATGTCAATCCCATTGTAAGAAGTAATTTGGAAACTAGGGTTTTCGTTGATTTTTTACGTGCGAGGTGGAATCAGAAAAGCCGTGGAGGAATTAGGTTTTCTCGATTTAGCGAACGAAATCTCGAGGTTTTGTCAGGAAATTCTGGATCAAGAAGGTTTTTTAGGGTGAATTGTGTGAATGAGCATTTCTCTAGAAGTAAGGGTCTGGTTGGATATTTTGTTCCTTTGTGGAAAGAGGGTTTGTTTTTAGTTAGGTGCTCTGTTTTTGTCGCTGTTATTTCTGCAATTGGAATGTTGGTATGGTATGGGCAGGTTAGGGCTAGGAGTTTTATTGAGGCTCAGCTTTTACCCTCTGTTTGTTCAATATTGAGTGAGTATCTTCATCGCGAGCTTGATTTCGGTAAGGTTAGGAGTTTGTCTCCTTTGGGGATCAGTTTGCAGTCTTGTTCAATTGGACCCCATGAAGAGGAATTCTCTTGTAGTGAAGTACCCACGATGAAAATTCGTGTTCGCCCTTTTGCGAGTTTGAGAAGAGGGAAGATTGTGATTGATGCTGTTTTATCTGGGCCAAGTGTTTTGATTACTCAGAAAGAGGATTTTACTTGGTTAGGGATTCCTTCACATTCTGAAAGTGGTTTGCAGAGACATCTTTCAACTGAGGAAGGAATAGATTATAGGACAAAAACTAGGAGAGTTGCTAGAGAGGAGGCTGCTGCTCGTTGGGCTGTTGAAAGGAGTGAAAAAGCTAGGCAAGCTGCGGAGATGGGGTATGTTGTAACTCAGCATGATTTGAATTCAGTAGGAAATGATGATTCGAAGGATGGTGATGGTCATTCGGCTGAGTTTCCGGCCACTGGTTCGTTCTTTTGCATGGATGAGCGGATGCATTGGAGGGATCATCATTGTATGGACATGGGTTTTGAGTACGGTTTGAAACATGCGGATTTGGAGAAATCGTTTGGTGCAAAGATCCCTAGCCGCGGGCTTAGTTTTTGGTCTAGAATATTGTCTAGTCCTGTAAGGCACAGTCTCAAACGGAAGGCTCGTAAGAAAGAGATTGCAGATGCTAGAGTAAGTATTAAAAGAAGAAATCTTGAGCGCAGTGCGGCAGCTGCACTTGCATATTTTCAGGGTCTAGACGGCGGGAAGTTTAGTGAGACTCATACTCAACATGGAAGGCCTTCAACTCTTAGCAGTGATGCTGTTCATGTCGAGAGGGTTGTGGTGATGGATGAGAAAGCTAGTAACATTAACCCTACTGTGATGGATAAAGGTTTTGAAGGCGTGCATCACGAGGAGGAGGGGGGGCATGTGAAGGAGGCACCAATTGAAAGAGGTATTGGGCATTACAGTAGCAATCTAGATATGCATTTTCTTGACAAAACTGAGAACAATATGGAACTTAAAGGTGATTCAGAAAGTAAGCCTTCTACGGAAGATAAACCTATTGTTGGTCAAACTGATAGATTCAGTTTTATACATGCTCCTTTTCTTATGGCTGTTAGGGAACTTGGCAGGGTAAAAGTGTCAAATGAAAACTCTCCATCGCGTGACAGTCTTAACGAAGTAAAGGAAACCAACGCATCTAATCTAAGCATCGAGGAGTTGAAACAAATCCAGGCTGTGGATAGTCATGTTGACTCGGAAGCCAGCTGCCATGCTTTACCTGACCCAACACTGGGGTCTCTCAAAGGCAGATCAGAAGGTAGCAGAGGTCATAAATCTCAAGGTGTCTCGTTTGCTAGGTTTGGACTATGTGTAGAAATGCACCAGTCAATTTCATTTTGGCCCGTGAGCGTGAAAATTGGGTTGTCCTGTTTATCTGAAATCACAAAATCTTTATCTGATTATTTGGCGGTTCACACTCAGAAACTTAAGTCATACATGGGTATACAAATTGATGATCTTGCTCCTGAACTTGCCGAAGGAGTAGATATACATATTGAAAGCATTGTGAAGGTGCTTCCAGTTACACTTGACTCCGTTTATTTCACGGGTGGAACGCTGATGCTACTAGGATACGGGGACCGGGAGCCCAGGTGTGGACTCTTCTGTTATATTTATAAATAAATTTTTTTTCTGGGAAACTAATATATAAAGCTGTCTTTTCCAGCAAAATGCCACGAAAGGATGTGCCCTTTGAAAATTGGCAAAATAGGTAATTAAGGAATTTTGAACCCAGAATTTATCTAGGAACCTGGGCAAGACCTTAAATTTTATTGATATGAAGCAAATGATACAAGAGGAAGACATGCCGCCATGCCTCAAAACCAAAAAAAAAAAAAACAAAACCAATACATCACACATTAAAGCAGCCCCGTCCCCGCTTGCAGGACTAAGGAAATCTTTCTATTCCCAAAAGAATTGATTACATTTCATGTCACAGGCGAAATTAACAAGAGAATCCACTACTTGATTGTGTTCTGTATAATGGTGAGTAAACCTTGGCTTGATTTCAAAAATGAAATCTTTTAAATATTGCTAGTAATAACTTATAGAATGAAAGTCCTTATAAATAAAATTCAAACAGCACCGGTTCAAATTACATTTTTTTCATGTGTAATCAAACAATTGAAAAACATGAAATTTTGGGAATTTTTTTTTCTTTTCCAAACTTTTCCCAAAAATTCCTGTAATCCAAACAGGACCTAAAGGATTGTTTTTTTCCTTTTAATAATGCCAAATGAGTTATTTGAAACTTGAAATATCTCCTTCTAAATAAACCCCAACATAAAACACCTATTTCATGTTTCAAATAAATGTTGTGTGAAATTTTGTTTAGAAACTTATCCCTACTCTATTGCGTGACCTGATGGATCCTTTTCCTGGGAGCTTGTGAACAAGATGGAAAGATGCACGCCATTTGCCGTTTCTTAAATGTTTAGAAAAGTCAATGACATTGTTATTTCGGAAGCTAAGGGAGGACTTTGATGTTTTCTATTAGTAACTATCTTCCCTTTTCATAATATTTTTGTTTTATTTTTTATTTTTTGCTTTTGTTTATCATTTTCTTTTATCTGTTGAAGCTAGTTACCAAAAGGTGATATTCCAGTGCCATTCCTTAAAGCATGTTACTTGCTACACGACTAGCTTATAATATGGATGTTTGCTGCAAAATACAGACTTTTCTTATATACTCTTATATATTTATTCTTCTTCATCATTAAATTTAGGTTTGCCCCTATTCTAGTGTAACTTGAACCCTCATTGTAAAGAATCCTCACTTTGCTGAAATGGTTATCAATCTCGAACTTTGTATCATTCAAAATGTTTAAAGCAAACTGGTTTAGCATAGTGTTGTGATCTTGTTGGAAAATGTGGAGTCTATTATAATATATTACACTACAGTATGTGAAGATGTATTTTTCTACTATTTATGAGTTCTATGGTCCTTTTGATAGAGAGATGGAGAATGTCAATGGACATGTGAAATTTCAAAATCACTATGCCCGTGTCCACGTGCAGCTCTCTGGGAGCTGTAAGGGGTGGAGATCAGAGGGGACATCTATAGATGGTGGCTGGTTGTCTACAGATGTATTTGTTGACAGTGTTGAGCAGAAATGGCATGCTAATTTAAAGTTCGCAAATCTTTTTGGTCCCGTAAGTCATTTAATCTTTTGTGGTATAAAAAAAATTAAAGATCAGGAACTATTTTTCTTGTCTTGGAACATTTCAGATTTTGCTACTTGCAATCTTAATTGCATAAATGTCAACATGCCTGATGTATTCTTAATGCCATAAGCAGCTCTTTGAAAGGATTCTGGACATTCCTATCATGTGGTGTAAAGGGAGAGCTAGTGGTGAGGTGCTTGTCTAAACTTTAACTGATTCCCTTTATCTTTTTCCCACAGATTTAATCACAATATGTCTTCAGTTTATACCTCCAAGGGTCACTCAATGATTTTAATATGTAAAGCTGTTTGACGATGTTTTTTTCTTTCTTTTTGGTGTTATGACCTATCTACTTGATGCATTTTTTGCTGTACTTTTGACTTCATTTTCTCTACCTTTAGTATCAAATGATTGAGTCAGGCCCCTTTAGCCATTTTTTTATGACATAGGGTACCCCCACCTCATTTTAGTGTGGGACTAATCCCTGTGGAAGCACGCAATCACTCGTAAACCACGTGCATCGGGTTACTATGGGGAGAGTCGAACTCGCGTCACTGGGAAGCATACCCAATTTAATGTCTCTATTTCTTTAGTTTTCTTGGTTTGTCTTCTTTTCCTTCTGTTTTGTTGTTCGTGCAAATTATGAAAATTTTGATTTAAAAAATGGTGTCTATTCCGCTGCCAGGTGATTTATCAAAGTCAAATGGTTGTTGCTACGATTCACAAACTTCTTCACTGGCTTTCTGATTTCCTTGTTAAAGCCTCCTCGAAAGCACCTTGGGAGCTGTATATTATCTTTTGGTGTAAAGGGAGACATTTCTAGAAGGAACAATCACTATATCAACCAAAAGACAAGAAAAGAAATCATTATGGGAAAGAATTCTTATTTTAGTGAAATTTTTTTATGTCTCCATAAATTGAAATATAAGATTTCCGTAATTTGATATGTTGCAGAGTTAGGGGTTTAGAAGGGTGTAAAAGTTGTCGACCGCTTATCGATATTACCTCTTAATGTAGTTGATGCTATTTAAACACTTGTTGATCAGCCTGTGTTGGGCTGCAAGTGGGCATCTTATCGACAATTTCTGTAAATTGGTCTCTCTCTCTCTCTCTCTCTCTCTCTCTCTCACACACACACACACACACACACACACACACACACACACACACACACACACACACACAAGTTTTCCAAATCACCCACACGGGCTTCTTATCTAGGAGACTAATTTTAAGTCGATATTTAATACTTTGCAGGTTCTTAGGCATTAAGGCTGATATATCAATGAGTCATTATTCTTTTTGTTTTTTGTTCGTTTTTAGGTGGCCCTCTTCTATTTCCTTAGGGGGCAGTTGAGGTTCATGCCATGAATTTTCGGTACAGAGGTTCATGCTTTGATGTTTATACAAGCTATGCTACTCATATAGGCATGATTTCATGACAGAGTTAGTGCATGATGTTCTTTGTTTGTGCTGAGTGTCATCTCACAATCACTGAATTTTATTGGAACTAGTCAATTTATTTTTAGTGGATTCTTTTCTTTTCGACTTTGTTTTAATAATGACATCCCTCTTTCACTTATGGTAATTAGATATTGACTGCTATTACAATTCCCCCCAAAGCTATCAATGACCAATCAGAAAGGTATTTAATGAGGTGAGAAGTGCCATTGTCAATATGAGGGAATGGAATTATCATTGCCCTACTTTTGTTCATTGTTATGACTTGCCCAAGGATGACCCACATTTTCTTTTTTAACTAGCAAGTCAAATGCCAAAGTTATTGAAGGTGGATTTTGGAATTGAATTGTGTCACCAACCAACATACTGCATTTTATTGGTTCAAAAGAAAGATGACCACATCCTCAATAAAAGTGACCACACGGGATACTATTGAACTTTCATTCTTTTCCATTATTTGCATAATTCAGTTATCATATTTGCAGCACATAATATATCTGTATCAAATTTGCATTATTTTCTCAACTTTCTTTGTTTTTTTATTCTTAGGTTCACGTTTGCATGTCAAGAGGAGAGACTTTTCCCAACCTTCACGGGCAGCTTGATGTGACTGGGCTGGATTTTCAAATATATGAGGCTCCATCATATTTTAAAGTATGTCTATGTTTAATCGATTGTCATGAGTTGCTCTTTTTTCCCCTAGGTTTCTCTTTATAATGAGTTCTGATTTTTTAGTGACATTTTCAATCTTAGGCAAAAGACATTATCTATATCCTTTCATTGTGAATGTGCACTTGTTATTGCCACCTTTGGTTGTGACAAAAAAGAGGATCATGATGGATCAATACTGAAGCCTTTATATCAAAGCCTGTTACTATCGCTAATAGAACTCTTGATGAATGTTAAATAGTGAATTTTTGGTGAGCGTGTTCTTTTGCTGTATATAGAGTTTTTTGAATGGTAAGGATCAATTCTTTAAATGAAGACTGAGGCGGTCTCGAATGGATACATAGAAAGACCAAATAGAGACGAAAAGTACAAAGGGAAAACAAGTAAAGACATTAGCAACTATGGAGGGAGTCGAAGAGTTCAACTCTCTGCCTATGGACAGGGAGAAAGTTGAAGAGCTCAACTCTCTGCCTATGTACTCCTTCTCTGGTGAGCTTATCCGTCTTCCCATTTGCCGTCCTCCTATTATGATTGAAAGATATCGAATATGATCCCACCCTGTCCTGAATCTCATCAAATTGAGCTGCGAATCTCCAAGGTACCTTAAGTGGATCTTTTAGCCATCTTATGACACTGAGAGAGTCACCTCCGACCACCACCCTGTGACTTCACTCTGCAAAAACTTAACTCCTTGGTGTATGGCTCGATCTTCTGCCTCATTTGAGTCTGCCACTCCAATTGGCCCACTAAACGCCCTAATGACATCCCCTTTCTCGTTCCTTAATAGCCCACTAATACCTGCAGGCCACGGATTCCCCAAACTGGAACCATCGAAGTTCAATTTGAGAGTCGCCTGAGGCGGAGGGGACCGGGCTTGTACAACTTTCGGCACACAAGTAGATAGTTCAATAGTATCCTGTGTGGTCTCTTTTATTGAGGATGTGTTTATCTTTCTTTTGCTGTATATAGAGTTGAAGATACCAATTTTTCATAGCGGAATTAATGAATGATGAATGTTGGATGTTTGTCCTGTATTCATTTTCTCTTTATTTCTCCTTTCTTATTGTTATTTTTCCTAATTTTTCTTACTTGTGTAATTTTCACTACAATACACATGCTACCGGGTACTGATATCTGCACTACAATATTTTGAAAATGGCACTGCTCACTTTGTTTTATTCAGCTTTTCATGGTTTTTACAATACTCAAGATACTATCAATATCCAAGCATAATAGTCTCCAATCAGAAAAGCGTACTTTTTTGTTTAGCTTCCCACAGTTGTTATCAACATCCAATCCGAACGGTGTACTTTTGTATTTAGATTTTCAGTGTATCACTACTTGTTGCCTTGTAGCTTGATCTCGAAGTTTTTGGAATGCTCCAAATTCCCATCGAGCATCCAAATCAGGGTCAATATTAGCAAAAACATCTCTGAACAAGGTTCTAGCTCCATGCCAAATGTGTCCGGAAAAGAAGAGCAAAGCAAACATAGCGTGTCCAAAAGTGAGCCAGCCCCTTTGACTGCGACGTAAAAGTAAAACACCATTAGATGTTGTTCACGGTTGTTACAATACTCTTAGATACTATCAGCATCCAATTAGAAAAGTGTCCAATCTCCAAGTTTTTGGAATGCTCCAGATTTCAGCTGTGCATCCAAATTAGGGGTCAATAGCAGCAAAAACATCTCTGAACAAGGTTCTAGCCCCATGCCAAGTGTGTCTGAAGAAAAAACGCAGAGCAAACGTAGCATGCCCAGAAGTGAACCAAATCTGATGGTGTTTTTCGTATTTGTCCAATCAGAAATTGTACTTTTTTATTTAGCTTTTTGTAGTTGTTACAATACTCAAGATACTATCAAATTCCAATCAGAAATGTGTAAAACAAAGCGAGCAGTGCCATTTCCAAAAATGGTGGTGCGGATACCAGTCCCCTACATATAGTGGCATGTATATTGTAGTGAATGTTACACAAAAATAAGAAAAATAACAATAAGATATCATGGGATTTGCTAAGTAATTTCGCAGATGACTTTTGCATGAGCGAACAGCCACACAGGCTCACTTTTCAGCAGATTTTGTCTTAATCATTTAATTCATTTGAGGTGGCTGCTCTCTCATGCAACAATCAACTGTGAAATGCCTTTCTGCGAAATTCCCTAGCAAATCCCTAGTACATGGCACTTTGTATACACACCCCGCTAGACTAATAAGCATGGTTTAAATTTCCACCGACGACATGAAATGACTGAAATGTCTCCATTTCCATCCCCACCGAAGCCGAAGCTGAAACCGAAATGACGGAAATGCATATACCAAAATCGTAAGTGTAATAATAGTACACTATATTACTATGGATTGTATAATTATATGTATATGAATTGTGTGCAAAATGTGGTGCATGTATTATGTACAAATATTTATACGAATTACATGTAAAATTTTGTATGTCCTAAATTACCAGTCATGCGCGACAGTGCATGTTACTAGGGGTTCGATATTTTCAAACCATTATGGATGATAGTCTTGCTTATATGATGGTTTCTAAATGTGTATTTGTGCTTATTCTAGCATTTCCTGAAGTTTCATCTTTAAATTCTATCATTTGCATATGTTTCCATATGCTTCCTTGATTTTACAGGATTTCCACCGAAATTTCCAACCTTCCATTTCTGTAGTGACCGAAACCGAATTTAAAACCTTGCTAATAAGTCGAAAATATGCTACGTTGACTACCGCTTGTTTTTTGGGAATTAAAGCCACAAAAGTCGTACCCATACTTCTATCCAGCTCTAGGCCCTCATAAAAGGCTGAGAAGAACTTCAATATATCATCTATCACTGACTCGGTGACTCCCAAGTCCCAACAAGACTGGAAGAATACCAGCAAAAAACCATCAGGTCCTGGCACTCGATCCTTGCTCATTGGAAATAGACAATTCCTTGCTTCTTCCTCCTCAAATGGCTTTTCTAATTGTGCCCGATCCAGTTCTTCTAAAGAATCAAATTCTATCCCATCAGGTCTAGGCTGAGCACTTCCCTCTTATGTGTACAGTACATTTTCTAATTGGTAAAGCCGCCTCTTCTTGAATCTATTACAACAAAAGTAGCTGCGTTGATGTGTGAAAGGGATGTGACGTGGTGTTCATGCCTCTTCCCATGCTTCCATTTAGTAGTACAAATTCATCTTTATAATTTTATTGTAAAAGTCAGTTTAAATATGCTTAAATCCGTCCGTCATAGTAGAAACTCTATTTTGTTCTACATTCCCCAGCTATTTTGTCCGCGCTTGCTGAAAGAACATGTGGAGTACTTTTTAAGGAGAGAATTCTTTCAAAAAGGGAAGTAGCCTTCAATATATTATTTAGGACCGTGTTGACTATATATGCTACACCACTGAGCCTTTTTTCACTGGTTGACGGGGCCCATGTACTGTGAACTGCCTGCTTGAATACATGAGGTCTGGTACCACATTCTTATACAGGAATTTCACGTGCCTTTATGCTCCATGGGTCATGCTATGTCAATGTAGCATGGTCTGGCATGAATAATTTTGAAACATCCGTATGATTCTTTTATCTAAGCTTGTAAATTTGAAATGCAAGGATTTCCCTTTGAAAAATAGCGTTGTTTCAAAAATTCATTCCACTTTTAAGAATTCAATTTTTTTTTTTGCTAGTATGACAATGCTTTATATATTTTTTCTCCTTTTGAGGGACATGCTACAAATATCATTGTTACAGTTCTTTCCAGGTTGATAGTTCATCCAATGCTCCATTCATGCCCTCGGATTTGTGAATATTTTTCTTTCCGGTTAGAGATTATTTAAGGACTCTCCATTGTTAATGAGTCCGAAACTGAAAAATTGCATTAGTTACCAGTTTGAGAGCACTGATCCATTTATTATGCATGGTCACTTGCAGGAAATAACAGCAAGTTTATGCTTTCGTGGCCAAAGAATTTTCTTGCACAATGCAAGTGGCTGGTTTGGCGATGCCCCTCTGGAGGCTTCTGGAGATTTTGGCTTGAACCCTGAGGATGGAGAGTTTCATCTAATGTGCCAGGTATTTTTCTTTGCTATATGAGATATAGGGCCTCGAAGGAATGTTTCTATGGTCATGTGACCCAATTAGAACCCTAGGTTGGAAAGCTTGGCAATCCACTAATCATGGCCGTCCGCCGGGAACGTGAGACCATATTTCTCAGATATCAGGAGTGTATAGTTCTTTGGGTTGACGACCCTCCTAATGTTGAGGTTCAGTTTGGGTTGGGTCAGGGTTGAAGTAATTCTCTCTCTGGTTAGGTTCGGGTTGTGGCCTCTACCTGACCCAACTCAACGCAACCCGAGTTGCAACCCTACATTTATTGTAGCCTTTTTCCCTTGGAAAAGTCGTGAAACTTTTGCAGCATCAGAATAGAAGCAATGGTATTTTTTTCTTTTTCCTTGGTGGAATATTATTAAAACTCAAACTAGACCCTAAAGCTGAATAATGGTCATTATGATTCTTGGAAAATAGGAGTCTTAAGATGCTATCTTCCTGACATCACAATGGCCATACACATGAGCATATTGAATGATGGAGAACGTATATTAATGGATAGAGCTCTATGTTTTCTGTGTGAATACGTTGTTTGATTTGGGAGCAAAAGGGTAGCAAGGTTGTAATCCAGGGTTTTAGTCTGGCACCATAAACCCTAATCCGCATGAAGTAAACCGTTACCATAAACCCTAATCCGTATGAAGTAAACAATGCTATTTTGGAAAGATGCCCAAATTGGGCTTTTATTTGAATTTTATTAAATTCACTTAACAACAGCAATGCAAATGAGCACTTTGTCCTTACTAAACACTACCAAGTGTACCTGTGTAAATAGGATAATTGACAAAACTGATCTTTGAAAACATTATAAAATATTTGAAAATACTTTCAAGGATGTAAGGCTGAATTGTCAAGTGATATGTATTTCCATAAACTTTGCCTGTCAACAAGAACTCAATTGCTCCCTTGTGAGATTTTATAAAGCAGCTAAACATTTTTTTCCCTTTTTATTTTCTAGTCGACAAGTAGAAACTTACTTCTTATATTTGTAGGTTCCATATGTTGAAGTGAATGCACTTATGAAGACTTTCAGGATGAAGCCTTTGTTGTTCCCGGTACGTGTATTGTATGGTGTGTTTTTTATGGTCTTAAACGCATCAATCTTTAATCAACCAATCCTACTATACCGGAACACACACTGCTTTTAATGGCTGCTGATAGTTTAGAGCCTTAGTCATTTACCAATGCATATATGTTGTCATTAATAAGCACTATCCATGCTATATCTTATGATATCCAGAAGAGAATTTTTCTAGTTTCCCATTATCTTGTTCCATTGACAATGGGTACTTGCATTTGAAGCACTCCGACAACTTTGCTGTACTTGTCATTACGGAATTTTGCGTGGTATTAGCCTGATTTTCTGATAGGATTTGATAAGTCGCTGAACCTTATCCTTTCATGACATACATCACATCAGTATTCATTCAGTTCATCTACTTGCATGCTCATCTTCTCCTAGATTCATGTGATTTTGAAATTTATCTTTTCGAACGTTTGTGTTGAAAGTTACTTCATTTAATCCAATGTTTAAAATTCCCTGAGTCAATTGCCATCTTGTCCGAGTTGACTCTTTTTTTTACCATGTTCGAGTTCTCTCCGAGTCCTAGTTTTGCCATACCTAGAAACTGTGTGTTATCACTTGCTGATTTGCAATAGTCTTATGACCGTGTGTTAAATGCAGCAAATTTAATAATTTAATGTGAGTTCAATCTGTGAATCAGTTTTTGCATTTACCAATCTATCTCCTAGACTAGCATCGTATCTGTTCTCTACCTTACTAGTAAATTCTATAAATTTTCTGTTTCTTCTGCTTGAAGTTGCTGCATGGGACCGTAAGTTTTTGAAGTCCAGTTGTCTTCTCTTTGAATGCTTCTATTGCTATTTGATATAGGTCTCTTGTTGTTATGGTTTGCTTAGATTAATTTAAGATCTCTGTGATTGGTGGGGTTTTGAGAGATCATGCAGGGTCTTTGATTTGGGCTTTTGCGGGTCCCATTGGTACCCCCGATGCTAGTGAGGCAGAGGTTAGAGCTGCTCACCAAGGTATAAAATTATTGGCAGTGGGTCGGGGTGATAAAATAGTGGTGGAGGGGGGACGGGGACTCTATCACATTACGGGGACTCTATCAATGTGATTAGATGGCTCAGCGGTTTGCATGGTTGCCCTTGGAGATTTGATCACCTTTTTTATGAGATTCGTGACTGGATGGAGGCAAATGACCTATCTTTCCGTCATGTTAAGAGGTCCGCTAATGATGTAGCAGGTAGGCTTGCCAGGAGTGGGGTGTCCAAGGAGGAATTGGAATTATTCGATGATTTACCACCTTGAGGGGCTGTGGCTCTCCTTTTCATTCATTATACTGTTACTTTCTGTCATCTATATGTTTTCTGTTTCTTGTATTTCTTCACTGATGTATGACCATCTCGGTCTTTCTATTTTCTATCAATGAAATGATAAGACCATTCAAAAAAAAAAAGAAGATTAATTTAAGATCTTCTTTTTCCTTTAAGTGCAGGTGGCTGGCTCAATAACTGCTGTATTTAACTGTCAAGGCCCTTTGGATGCTCCTATATTTGTCGGAAGTGGAATGGTTTCGAGAAAAACAGCTAATGCAGTTATGGAATTTCCCACATCATCTGCATCAGAAGCTGTGATAAGGAATAAAGATGCTGGGGCAGTTGCGGCATTTGACCGTATTCCATTTTCATATGTATCAGCCAATTTCACTTTCAATACAGATAACAGTGTTAGTTTCATTTTCTTCATTTATTATGTACCCTTCCACAATTGCAGTGAAAATTCCTCCATTGCTATTGCAATTTTGTTTAACTTACCGTGGGTTACAGGTTGCTGACTTTTATGGTATTAGAGTGAGCCTTTTGGATGGTGGTGAAATTCGAGGGGCTGGAAATGCGTGGATCTGTCCGGAGGTCATGTACTGTTAACTATGTTTTACTTGCAGAAGAAATGATTATTTTAGTTTATGAATTTAATGATGTCCTATCTCTTATGCGTATGAGCACAATGATGTCCTAACTCTAATGTGTATGAGAACAGCGATGTCCTATCTATTATTTTTCTTATTTTTTCCTATAAATTACTATATTTTATTTTTCAATGCAATATTTTGCAGATTTATTCCAGGGTGTGTACTAGCCAGAAAATTCTTATCCATTAATAGCCAAGGTGTATCAAACATATTCTTTTATATAATTTGAAAGTAGAAGTGTTTTTTTATTGGTCATGTTACATGGATTTTTCTAAATGGGTAAGTACAATGATTGGGTTGCAGAGGATGACCCTTTTGTTCCAATTTTTTATTTTGTCGTAGAGCACAGAAACAAAATGCCGAAACGCTGAAGCGTTCCATTCTAGTGGGCAAAACGAAACGACGATCGAAACGAAATTTATAACTAAGGTCTTACCATTTTGGTTATTATCCCTCACCTTGTTCTACCACCTTCCCCATTTTCTGCTATTCTGCATATGGTTATAGTAATTGTTATGTTGTGTCCCACACCTCAACTTTAGATGCATTATCGTCATCATGTGTGTTACAGTATTTGTTATGTTGTGTCCTACACCTCAACTTTAAATGCCTTATCGTCACCATGTGTGCACGATATACTACTATTAACAAGTCCTACCTTCTCTGTTTGGAAAGTTTTTCAGTAACTTCACCTTTTATCTCTAACTGGTTCAAAACTTTCGGGATTAATTTTGCCCCTTAGTTCTTGTAACATTTTTTATGCACTTGTATATCACATCCACTATGTGTTGTGAAGGAAAATGGAATCTTGATGGTTGTGAGAAGGATCTGGTTATTTGAAAATCAAACATGTCTCTTAAAATATCATGTTTCTCATCACATCCTGATCGGAAATCTCACTAAATTTGTTCTTTATTTTTATGGGCCTGGCATGTACATTTATATTTTTAGGAGTTCAGAATTCCAATGGTTTCTTATTTCTTTGCTTTTACATTTTAACAGGGCGAGGTGGATGATTCAGCAATGGATGTAAACTTGTCTGGACAATTTTCCTTTGACAAAGTTATGTATCGGTATTTACCATGTGAAATTCAGCTACCGTCGCTCAAAATTGGGGAACTAAATGGAGAAACCAAGCTTTCTGGATCACTTTTGAGACCGTAAGATTGCAAGCCCTGTAATAATAATGAGTGGTAAATTTAATGATGTCCTTGTTTATAAATTGTAAATGTAAACATTTCTTGTTTATCTAACCTTGGGCTATGATTCTTTTACTTCCACTTAGACCACATTGCATGAAAATTAAAAATTTAATGTTTATCAAACCCTGTACTATGATTGTTTTTCTTCCATTTAGACCTCATTCTATTGTTCATGCATTCTTAGGTTTGAATTTCAGGAGATTAGACATTAAGTGGGCTGCACCAAAAGCTGAAGAGTCATTCAGTGATGCACGTGGGGATATTATTATTTCACATGAGTATATCACTGTCAATTCTTCATCAGTTGCTTTTGACTTATATACGAAAGTTCAAACATCTTATCCTGATGAATATTGGGTGGGCATAAAAGATGGTGATGTAAGGAGAACTGTGCCTTTAATTATTGATGGAGTTGAATTGGATCTCCGGATGCGTGGGTTTGAGTTCTTCAGTTTGATTTCCTCTAATACTTCTGACTCTCCAAGACCTATGCATTTGAAAGCTACTGGAAAGATAAAATTTCAAGGAAAGGTTGTAAAGCCTATTAGAATCACAGATGATAAAGTGGTTCGTGATGAGAAGAATATGGACAGACAGGTGATTGATAATGAAAAGACTACTCTTGTTGGGGATATTTCACTATCAGGGATAAAACTAAACCAACTGATGTTAGCACCCCAACTGGTTGGATCTTTGAGCATTTCAGAGGAGAACATGAAGGTACAATTATAAAACTAGTACTTTTAAAAAAAATCAGTTCTTTAGTCTTATCTTGTTTAAAAATTTTATGCCTTCTTTAGAAATTGTTTTTTTTTTAAATTTGTTTTAGCTTGTGTATCCAAGTTCCGGTTCATTATTGGTTGCTCTTTTAATCCGTCATTCATCATGGTGGCCCCTTGCATAGCTAAGAAATTGGGAATCAATTCGGGGCTCAACATTTTCCAAGCTTAAAAAAAAAGGATATTCAAATAAGTTCATAGGATAGACAAAGAAATAGATGAGGATTGGCAATATCCATGTCATGGACAATTGAGATCTTTGAGCTCAGTTATGTGGACCGAGTTGAGGTTAGTCTTAAGAATATCAAGAAACTTCTTTTGACATAGAGTGAGTTGTGATGTGGGCATAATGTGTGTCATGGATGATACAATGCAATATATATTGGATTTTTGTCTTTCATATTCGAATTATAGAGCTTGTGTCAATCCATGCTTGTGAGTATTATAGATCCTTTGAATCCGGTTTTTGATTGCTTGGATAACTGATGGGGCCATCCATGACAAGAAGACACTCAAGTCAAGCTGGGCTAATTCGAGGTCAAGTTGAGCCGATGTGATACCTAGACCCCCTAATAGGGCCTCAAGTGGGGTGTAGGAGAGCATAGGGTGTGAAAGTGTCATTTTAAAAACTTTGACTTGGGTCAAATGTCTCAACTCAAGAGTCAATTCTCGCTTCTTTTGTTGGATTTCGTGTGTAGGAGGCCCACTTGATTTTGCTGCAAGGTTGTATAATTTTGTTTTGTTAGGAGGTGAAATTAGTTTATATTGGGAATCAAGCTAAAAAATAGTTTCCTTAATGAGTTAGTCGAAGTCTAGGAGATCGAGTCAAATTGGGCTTGTTTTTATTAAGCTTTGTTGTTATTTTTAATAAAGATTCTTTAGTTAGTTTCTTCTTTTTTTGTTGGGGTGCTAATTAGAAGTCTAGGAGTTCTCCAATCTTCTCTGCTTTCAAAAATAAGTTCTTGCAAATTTGGGACTCTTTCATTTGTTCTTTCAATCTTTTTTGATTCAAGCTTGATCTTAAGATCCAACAGTTAGATCTGAGTTTGATTTATAATCGATTTGCTTACACCTTTCAATTTGAGGATTGATTTTATTATTCCAAGGGTTACAAACACATCAGACCCTTAGATCTGTTTCAAAATTAATGGGTTCATTAAAATCTGTCATAATTATTGATATTGACAGTCCTCAAAGTTCAAAACAGTTCTGTTCAATTTTCATCCTTACTTTCGCCAGATTCTATCTAGTTCCCTATTCTAAGTGAACTTGTTCCCAGACTAGTCCCTATTCTTGTTTTCTAAGTTCCTTTCCATCTAACCCATCCTACATCAATAGCTCTACCGTTTCGGCGGTTTAGTCTGCTTTAATTTAGAAAGGCATTTCTTATCGTGTCTTGAGTGAGTTTTTATTTCTTGAACAAGTGTTCGAATGTATTCTTGTCCTGATCAAGGTGCTCTTTATATGCTTTTCTTTTGGATCCATTTATTACTCTCTTCTCTCCAGTAGTTTCCTGACCTTCTATATTAGCATATTGCATGTTGCCTCATTATCTTGAGCTACGAGTTCTCTGTGGTGGACTAGCTGGTGATCAGTTGGTTATACCCTCTCCGATGTTAGACAAGGGTTTAGAAACATCGAACTCTATTACATGTTCAAATCCATTTGGCAACAAAGTATGGCAATGTTTTTGGAATTTATTGATATTTTTCTTGATGTTGCTCAAGGATATTTCACATTTCTTAACCCTCTCTAAGGATTGCTACTAAGGGATTTCTCTGATGCAAATTATTGGCAAGTGACAACTGAGTTGCTTTTTTACAAGTCTTTTGACTTGTCAAATATTTGGGCTTTCCTTCCCTTCGGTTGGTTTTGATATAGCTTTGATGTTAGATGCTATTGTGGCTCACTTCAAAGCGGCATTTTTCAGTCTATAAAATACTTGACGAACATTGTGTTTAACGTATGGATAGGGGACTTTTTAATTGCTATCAATTATCTTAAGAGAGGCATGTTTTGGGAAATGGAGGATATATCCAAGGGCTTTGCAGAGCAAGCTTACTGGAAGCGGCCCTGGAAGGTGGGAAGCACAGTTCAGAAGCGTGGGAAGCGTATATCCTATTTTTCAGGTGGGAAGCGTGGCATTTCTCCGACTCTCTTCCGCCCTTCTAGCTCCAGATACTTCCAGAATCTGTGAACCCGGGGGTTTTGATCCCAGTCTCTTCACTATTTCCCAGTGCATAAATCCCTCAATCAGCACCGGTAATCTTATTATCTCAGGGTTTTCTTTGGATACAGCCAACAATAGACTTCCTTCATCATAGCCCATTCCAGCTTCACAATTCGAATCAGTGGCCAAAACCCTCCCGATTTTACTTCCTATGATTCGGAAGTTTTCCACCCTCCACGCTAGCGGCTGGAACCCACGCACCACCCACCACGAGGCTGATACCACTTCTTAGAACTTCACCCTCCACAGTTCCAACTGAGAAAAGGGGGAATTTCCATCTCTAATCCATTTAACCTTTGTTTCCTCTAAATTTCCTTCGAAAGGGGGAATTATCAGCATCTCCTTGTCAGCAATAAGATGTATTTCCACCCTTTATTCCAAATCACCCGTTTGAAGGAGCCGTTCCTCCAAGGCCTTAAGATCTCCCTTATAATCCTTGGCAATTTCCCCCCCAAAGGTTTCTACTGGACTCTGGAATAGACTTCAAATATGTTGGCTCAGTCCAAAGTACTTCTGCATCAGAACCTTCTATCTGAGTATTACCTGAATGATTCTGAGTACCTTCACCAACTCCATCCAGCACTGGATCTTCTGAGATTTCCTCCTCTCTAACCGAGTTCACTTCTATCCGTTCTTCCTCTATATGTTCCTCCACTGACAAGGGTTTCCTTTGAGTCCTTCGGTGCTCAATACTTTGATCCATCTTCGACCAGATCTTCCTACATATCAGGCATTCCACTCGCCTCCTGAAATTAATGAAGGAACATTTGGAACATTTCCAGTCCCCAAACCTTCCGTCCATTCTCCTTCTATTCACACTCTCCATTCTCTTTTCTCTTTTACTCTTTTGAACTTGCCACTGGCCTGTCTCCATCTCTCAAGTGTGAAGGCTCCCTTGGTTCTTCTGTGTCAATGTTTTCTTGCTGAAACTTTGCAGGTCTCTGAATCCGGGCTCCCTTGATTCTTGAGGGATTCTCCCTAACCTCTGCTTCCAACGATGATTCCCATCACCGTTTCGGAACTGAGTTCCAAACCAAACCGTTCCCATCTCAGATTCCTCTATCCATTTTTCCATTGCTCCCAATGCTGGTTGCTTTCGCCTAACAATGTTATGATAACCCTCTATCAGAAGCCCCAGTCACCTTTTCCTTTTTTTTCAATGCAAAAAATGGCCAAGAAAAACCAACATGACCTATTTTAGTTTAGCCTAGTTATATCCGCATTAATGTATAATAATTGAGGTATATAAATATTTGTAGCAATATATGGGTGTTACTATGTGATCATATCAATTAAAAATGTTTATTATATTTTGTAATACGTAGAGTGCACATATAATAAAACCATAGTAACTAAAAAAACCTATTCCCCGCACAAATATGTTCATTTCTTGCTTCATGTTTTCCTCATCTGCTTTCCACATTAGGACAGCTACTGATATTCCCACCATGGTTTAAAATTTCGGTTTCGGTACCGGTTTCTGACCCCTGAAATTCCGAAATTTTGGACCGAAATTCCGAAATTCTGAAATTTCAGCCGAAATTTGGTAAAGGCCGTAATTCGAAATTTCGCCAAATTTCGGTTTCGGTCCCAAAATTTCGGATTTCGGCCAAAATTTAAAACCATGATTCCCACTACCATGTTTTGATAACGAGACAAACTCACCTTGTATTCTACTATTTAACCAGCAGTCAGAAGCAATTACAATTCCCAAAAGCTCACAACAGCTAATTAAAATAGAAAAGACAAGGTGATTTTGTCTCATTACGAAAACATGGTAGTGCAATAATCAGTAGCATTAGTTAATTTCTCTAACAAATGGTGTAAAAAAGGCCTTTCTCGGTGCCCGTTTCAATACCATTTCTTAGATTGGGAATTATGAAAAAAATTGTGTACATATATATGTCTTGTAGATGCTTTTGTGTGGTAAAAATAATGCAATGAATATATTTTTCATGTTGTCATGTTTATTACCCATTGTGTCATTATTGTCCAAAATTTTCTAGAACTACACTCGTGTATAATCATTTGCCTATTCGTGTGCATTCCTTAACATTTTTTGTGATTAATGGTTGCTTTTGTGGCTATTTAGTTGGATGCCACAGGAAGGCCTGATGAGAATTTGACAGTGGAAGTTATTGGACCATTACGACCTACTACAGGAGAAAACTTGCAAAAGAGCACAATTTCTGTTTCTCTTCAAAAAGGACAACTTAGAGCTAATGTTTATTATCAACCAAAATGTTCAGCAAACTTGGAGGTGCTTTATCCTTTCATCTTTTTGTGTATGATTTTGAATAAAAAATTGTATTTATTTTATTTGTGGGATTTTGTTACTTATGATTTCAATTGTTTTTATCCAGCGTGTCATATAATTAACTCTCCTTGTAACAATTCTTTGTTATGTGGATAGGTACGCTATTTGCCACTTGATGAGCTAGAGCTCGCGTCACTTCGGGGAACAATACACAAGGTAATGTGGCATTTAATTTAACACTTTCTAAAATGTTTGCTGTAAATTTTGCAATCATATTATTGATACATTCTTCTAACGGTAGTTATTGCATCAATAAGTCATTAAAAGATTGGGAGGGAGGTCTTTAGGACAATTGATAAAATTTTGAAAGAAAGGAGAAGGAATAGAGAAAATATTAGGAAGTAGACAGGTCAGGAAAAGAGTTGGTAAAAGATGAACAATAGCTTATAACTTTTTACACTCCTTCGAGGTAAGTCATAGACATCTATCGTGCCCTACCTTGAAATCATCTCATGAAGACGAGCATTTCCTTTCGTCTTGGTGAGTGAGTACCACCAAGCCGCTCTTTTGATCAAACATAGGAAACACAAGCTTCTTTAATTGTCTTCTCTTGAACAGAATGATAACTGAGTTCAACATAATTTGTTCTCTTATGAAAAGCTATATTTGGAAGAATATGTAAACCCTCATACCTGATTGTCCCAATAAAGTGCCACAGAAAGTTTAACCTCAATTATAAAGTTAGCCAAAGGCAGCGAGGAAGTTCAGTGAAGCAGTAAAAGAGAGCAAAGACAACAGGAAATTGTTACTACTTATTTCTTCCTAGAGTCTGGATTTGCAGAAAGTGCATCATAATGAGAGACATATGCCGAAGATGTGGTGGGGGAGGAAAAAAGGAGATTGAACCAGGGTGAATAGGCATCGATAGGTCATAACTCATATCTACAAGCAAGCATGTAAAGGAAACGGCCTAATGAAGGAAATATGGAGGTCACAGTAGGAGGCTACCCGTCGGTAAGGATCTCATAAGGTGAATAGGCATCAATGGGTCATATCTACAAGCGCAAACAGAAAAGAAATGGCCTAATGAAGGATATATGGAGGTCATGTTAGGAGGGTACCCGTCGGTAAGGATCTTATGACTCATGAGGAGAGGTGCGGTTTAGGTCTAGGATGTTGAAGGCAAGCCTGATTAGAAGAGTGAAGGGGCGCTGATGAAAGGTGGAAGACCTACATAGATGGGAAGCACGGCAATGGAGCCTAACTTGGATCTCAGAACCAAGAAACTAAATTGCAACGAAGTGTTATTTTTGTTGGGTTCGCTGGAGTAGGCCTAGAGGATCAGAAACATGGGAGGAAAAGCCCTAGGAGAGAAAGATTTGCATACTTGTCAACATGGAACATGGCAATGAATGCCATAGCGAAGTCGATTTGTCTTTGCTTCTTCAATACCACTCTCCATGCTTGGGCAAAATCTAGTCCATAACTCCCTTATTGAATAATCTCCACCACCATTTCGAAATTGCAACCATAGACAGACTGCCCACTGTTATATATTCTATGTCAATCTAATGCTGGTTATGTTATCATTGTCGTCTTTCTCTCATTACTATCCTGAGGATATATTTTCATTTAACCAAGATGGAACCAATTGGTTGGTTTCTAATGAGGGAAAAGCAAATTTTCATTAGTTTTATATTTCAATGTGTTAAATTGAAGAAATCATGTTACAAGATGACTTTATTTTCCAAAGAAGGCAAAGAAAGATTTTTTTAGTTTTATATTTCAGTGTGTTACGTAGAAGAAATCTTATTATTTCTATACTAATTTTATAGAAATGTGGACATTCAATAGTACTGGACCACGCTAGAGGTTTTAAAATCATATTATTTCTGTACTAATTTTATACAAATGTGAAAATTCAATAGTACTGGATCATGTTAGAGGTTTTTGGTTACCTTCTCTATTCAATCTAGGCTTCTCACAATTATTGAAGCAGAAATGGCAATTTTCCTATTTGATTCAACATGTCAGTTACTTGTTTGAAGTTCCTTCAAATGATTTCACAGTCAAAGTTTGTTGCTTATGTGGCAGTTTGAACTTTGAATTGTTATAAAGGTACTGACAACCTGCCTACTTTCAGGCAGAGCTTCAACTTAATTTTCAGAAGAGGAGGGGTCATGGAATTTTATCTGTACTTCGTCCAAAATTCAGTGGTGTGCTAGGTGAAGCCCTCGGCGTGGATGCTCGATGGAGTGGGGATGTTGTGAGTACTTCCATTCCAATTATGTTTTTTTAATAGTCATTTTCTATGGTTGAATAAGCTCCTAACTGTCTCCTCTTAGGTAACTCTATTTTTTATTTTTGGTTTTGAAATGGCGTAGGTTACTCTTCTGACCCTATACTTTTACACCACAGGCTTGCATGCTCAAAATCCTAATCTAACATATCTATTGCATTTTCAACCATTTCAAACTAAGAATAGTACCGTTTTTATCTCCTTAAATTCACAATAAATTTTAGCAAACACTAGTACATTTTGGAATCACTCATAATGTTTTCTGGGTTGAGTTTGACACAAAATCCTGTCACTTTATTTCCATTCCAATGGATTTTAGTTTAATAAGAAAATCACATTTTTTTTTGAAAACTCAATAAGAAAATCACATTAATATTGGAACCTTATGTTTTTTTCGTTTCTGTTTCGTTGTTCCTTGGGGACCCCCTCGGTCTCGCTTTCTTTATTGAAATACTTTCGTCATTCAAAAAAAAAAAAAAAAACAGTCGGTGCTAACAAGTCTAAAATAAGTTTAAATCCAAGTTTACATGCTAACTATTATAGAAATAGATAAATATTTTAGGGAATCTTTATCGATCTTTCAACTTACAGATGTGTTTTTATTAGTTTCATGGTACATCGACATAAATGCCAACGAATAGGCAATCATGTTAAACTTTGTGGAATTGCAAGACCATTCGAATACTGTTTCCTCGGGTGGTGCATAGATATCAAGGACACTGAACTTGTCAGCATTTGTGAATTTATCTATTAGGCGACCTTCTATTTTCACATCAGTTATTACTCCTAACCAACCAACAATTTCTCTTAAACAAAATGGCATTCTATATCTTTATGTTTTGCTCTTATGAAAGACTGGAATTTCAATCGTGGCTTGATTGTTGCAAACCTTGTTCACTAAATGGTCCACATTAAACTCATTTCACTTGATACTTTTTTCAACCAAATTATCTCCCAAACTGTTTTCGCCATTGTCCTCTATACATCCCACAAGTGTTCCATAAACAGTGCCTGACCTCTGATCGCTGGGAGACCTTCCCCATTCAGCATCAGAGAACATAAGATGCTGAGATGTCCATTCATTTTATATGTGGATTCCCTTTCATATGAGTCAACGATGGAGATAAACCTTTCAGGTTATGAACATATGGAATATGCATAAATTAGTTTACTACAATTGCGTAGGCATGGTCTAGTCTGGTAATCATAAGCAAATTAATTTCCCAACTAATATTTGGTATATGATTGTGGATCATTAAGAAGCACACTATCTTTTAAACTTAATATGTAATCCATCGCCATTCAGGTGCCAATTAGCCAAAATTTATGGTCTCCGTATGGTCCTTGACATCAAACACCTTGTAAGTGACATTTTTGCTCTTCGATTGCTACAATATCATCTTCCGTTAGCACAATGTCATGAACGCATATGACCAAAGCAATAACTCGTTTATCTTGAGAAACAAGAAGCAATGAACCACTTCTGGAAGCCAATCTCCTACACTGCAGCACTAAACCTCTTAAATAACGCTATTGGGGATTTTTAGATCATGTATCACCTTCTTTCACTTACTTACCTTCCCACTCTTCCCTTGACGTAGAAAGCCTAGAAGAGGACAATATAGACTTCGTCTTCAAGATTGCCTTATGAGACTATTCCAAAAAAAAAGGATTGCCTTATGAGACATTAAGTTGGTAAAGTCGTAAAAAAGATTTCCTTATGAGACATTAAGTTGGTAAAGTCGTAATTTCCTGTTCGCTTCTATAGACAAATAACTCCAAATGAATTTAACTTTGCTACCTGCACAAAAAGCTCGCGATAGCCCTGATGTAGTGAACAAAAACGTAGTAGAAAATTGATGCTCCATGCCAAAATTAGTTCTCGGAATGTTTATCATGGGTTTTCTTACGTAGTTACATGCTTTCAATTTGTGATGTAGCTTTTGCTAGTCATTTCCATTTCCTAGAAAACATGTTCATTTTCGTCCGTGTACTAATGGTGGGTTTCCTTTTTTGGCTAAAAGGATAGTAACCCTTGATCGATAAGTTCTTGTATGTTTTTTTGTCAGATTTTAGCACTGTTTTATGTGATGTTTTCTACGGAGTTAATTAGTCTGGCCAGTAATGTTGAAACAAATCGGTTATTGTCTTTCAGATAACTGTTGAAAAGGCTGTTTTGGAACAAGCCATTAGCCGATATGAGCTTCAAGGTGAATATGTATTGCCTGGCAGTCGTGACCGGTACCCTGCTGATAAGGAGAGGGATGGCTTGTTGAAAAGAGCCATGGCTGGGCATCTTGGGAGTGTAATATCTTCCATGGGGAGGTGGAGAATGAGACTTGAAGTCCCTAGTGCTGAGGCTTCTGAGATGCTTCCACTTGCACGGCTTCTTTCTCGTAGTACGGACCCCGCTGTTCGCTCTAGATCAAAGGTAGTATTTTCTCCATTCGATCAATTTTGATGGTGTAGGTTCCATCGTAAGTGTTTCTGTTAAACGTATACACGGATATATATAGTTTGAGAAAGAAAACAAATTAAAAAAATATGGTTATGTGTTTATGCTTAAAACTGCTGAAAACTGGCACAAGCTATCGAGTCTTTATTATGTATTTACTCTCTGCAACAAGTAGAGGATAATGTAGTGTCATCATGTTGCTTAAACATAATAGTCACTTTGCAGTTTTTAACCTTTGTTTGGCCCATCTCAGATGAAAAAGAAAAATCAAACACCAGTCTGCTCCCAGTTCTCTACTCTGTTTTGGTATTGAATAGACATTGATGTAGTGGCGTTAACAACTAATATTTTTATGGATCAATGGGAGCGCCAGAAATCATTTTCCAAGTAGTTTTTTAGATGATTGGTTAGTGTCTCATACGTCATGCTAATATCCATAGCGGTCCCCACAGGCTTCCATTCATCACTAAACATATGTATAATATTTTATGCAGGTTTTTAGTTGTTTTTATTTAATTTTTGGGAAAGTGTCCGTAGGTTTTGGTGGGCCCATATAGAAAAAACGTGAGTACTAGTTTTAGGGCAGTAATATGTAATGCACTTTCTCTTTATTTTAAAGGGACTGCTCTAAAATAAAAGATAAGCTTTATTTAGGTTTATATAAGCGCTGAAATGATACTGTAACAAGGGAAATGATATCTGAACAACCATATTTTGAAATTTTTACTAACCCATATTGTCTTTTAGTATTTAAAGAGCTATCAAAAGGTTGTTACATTTCCCAAAAACTCTCACGAGCCAATTAAAGAAGAAAAGACAGCTGGGTTTGTACAAATATCAAAATTAGGTTGTGCTGATAACATTTCCCTATAACAATGGTTAGGATTAAACCAGGTTTTTAAGGTATTTTAGGACTATAAATATGAAGTTTTGATATACTTTTCGGGAGGTTAATGCATAGTTTTCGAGTTATCTATTTTGTGCTTTGGATTTTATCCTATTTTGATCATGTTTTATCAAATCTATTGTCGTTTTCTCCTTCTCTTGCATTTTTTTTATCCTATAAAATTATTTGAGTGGTTGTTCAATTCGTTAGTGAGTTCTCTACTGTTGTGGATTCTTAGTAGTTTACTTGCATTCCATCAGACATTAACTCTTATGAAAAAATGCATGTGTATCTTACACAGCTTTTAATCATTTAATATTCTGACAAACAAGTCTTTACAGGAAATTGGTTAACTAGCATACGATGCCTATATTTATATAACTAGGCGCATCACCCAAGAGCTGAGTCTTACTGGACTTTCTAGAAGATTTCTCTTTTGAAATTTGTCCTCGAGCCATCATAAGATTTTACATTGAGTAGAGCCCCAGTTCTTTGAATCATGGTTTCTTATTGGAATTCTTGTTTAAAGTTTTTTACGTGGGCAATTGAAAATTCTGAACTTTAGGAAGGTGGAGTCTACACACGCGTATTCATCGAGAAGGTAACACTTCTGCTGTTCGTTTAGAGAATTTTGGTTCATCTCATCCAGGATTATTGATTCGGCATGGGATGCCTGTTTGTAGCTATTGTGTTCTTCTGTGTTTGTGGTGTGGCCTTTACCGGCAAATTCCAGTTGCTGGGTTCCTTTTTTTCAATGGTCAGAAATATCATTAGAAAAAAGGGGGCCGATATGGCCAAATACAAGAGAGAAGAAAGGATAGGAAATATAAAAATACAACAGAGAAAGGAAGGGAGGCTCAAGGAGGCAAGAAGTTGTATTGCTCAAGGCCCTCCAATTGAACCCCTGCCCTAGCAAGCCTATCCGCTTCCCCATTTGCAGGTCTCCTAATATGACGAAAAGTCATCCTTGAATTTCCCACAATATCTTTAATCTCATTAAAAAAACTCCGCAAATCTCCGAGGGAAGACATGAGAGCCTTGCAACCAGCAGATGACATTAAGGGAATCTCCCTCAGCCACCACTTTATCCAAATCTGCTCCCACAAGTAACTTTATGCCATGGTGAACCGCTCGCACCTACGTCTCACTGGAGTCTGCCACTCCAATGGGGCCAGCGAAGGCCCACCTCGCTGAACCCCTGTCATCTCTTAGAACTCCTCCAATGCCTTCCAGGCCTTGATATTAATAACCGTTCGCACCCCCTATCTGCTGGGTTTCTATCCTTGGTTGTTATTTTTGTTGTGGGTTTTCTTGTTTCTTTCCTTTTTGTTATATTCCACTAGCTGGTCCTTTTTCTTTGATCTTGCTTGTTCAAAAAAAAAAAAAAAAACTTTAGAATAGGTCGACATTGTCATATCTAGCTTAAAGTAAAAATGTCAACAATGTGGTGGCAAAAAATTAACTTAAGAATAGGTCAACATTGTCATGTCTAGCGTAAAGTAATACTGTCAACAATGTGGTGCCTCCTTCAGACACATCTTCAGATTCATTGATTGGTTAATTTAACTTGCACTCATGTCATGAATTTGTAAACTCTATTTAAGATGTACTCAATGAAGTCATGCACAAATGTGTTTTTTCACCTTTTGCAGTCTTGAATCCTGATTTTGCTGCTACTCGTTCACTTCTTTGCAGGATCTTTTTATACAGAGTTTGCATTCTGTGGGATTCTATACTGAAAGTCTTCGAGATCTGCTTGAGGTATTTGGTGGATTAAAATAATTCATTTTTCGTTAAACTATACACGCTTTGCATACTTAGTAGTGGAATTTAGATATCTTCGTTGAACTGGTTCTGCTCAAAGAGAAACACATGTCATGTACAAAACCAATATTTTGTTTACTTACAGAGTTACAGTAGAACACTCTTTTCTATTCCTTCGGTTTTTTTTTTCCTGATTTTTGAACAGTCAAACTCTCTCTGAATTAACAGGCAATACGAGGACACTACATTCCATCCGATGAGGTTATTCTTGAAGAGATGACTCTTCCAGGTTTAGCTGAACTCAAAGGTCGTTGGCGTGGCTCCCTTGATGCTAGCGGTGGAGGCAATGGGGACACAATGGTAAACTTGCAAATAGCATGTTTAAGAAATTGCAATTTATTGTGGTAGACATTGGTTTAATGAATATGGAAAAAATCAATCAAGCAGCAACTGAAAATAATAAGGAAAAAATAAACACTTGCTAGAACTGTAGGTACTGTAATGGAAACAAAACTAACATCAATTATTGCATGATTAGTAAAATGTGAGTCTTCTACACATGAAAATCATACATACATACATACGTACATACATATGAGGAATGCTAGACTGAAGGGCGCCCTTGCAAAAAGGAGGTGAAAGGGCCCCCCCCATTGGCTGCACATCTGCACATCACCATCCTGCATTTATAATGGCTGAAAAGTCAAACAGGATGGTGATGTGCAGCCAATGGGGGTGCCCTTTCACCTCCTTTTTGAAGGGCGCCCTGCAGTCTAGCATTTCTCCACACACGCACGATACACACACACACACACACACACCGTGTGTGTGTGTGTGTGAGAGAGAGAGAGAGAGAGAGAGAGAGAGAGAGAGAGAGAGAGAGAGAGAGAGAGAGACTTGCAACTTCTAATCTAATTGACACCAGTAATTTTAGACCACTTCCTAATCTGAAAAAATTTGTTAAAACCAAATTCTAGCACATACATATGCAATTGCATTAAATTACGGATTAAGAAACTTAAATCTCCCTAAACATGATTTTCTAAGAATCCAACCTAGAAGCTTCTAAGAATCCTAGAAAATAGAATAACTTTTAAGTAAAATTGATCATCCACTGATTTTAAAGATGAACGGAAGATGGTGAGTCCTCTTGCTGACATTAGCATGAGCAATGATAATGTCATTTTTGGGGTTATTGTACATTTATATGTCTCTTCTCATTGCTCCCTTTTGGCTAAAGTGTTTTAGGGGCTGGCAAGACTTACGGGCACAACTTGACTTGCATAAAACCTTCCCGGTTGGGAGGAACTCACCCTTGAATTCAAATAATTGTATACCAGCTTTAGCACCAATCTTTTCCACTTCTTACCCCAAGTGACTAATGTCTGAGGACTTCCATTTTGATATACAAGATATTGAGTAGCCATTCCACCCTCTGGTTGTTTGGTCTACTGGTTGAGTATGAATTCTACTTCTTCTCTTAGTTTCTTAGGCATAGAATCTGTCCACACTTCTTCATTACTATCTCCATGGGCATACAAGATAAGTCGATTATATTCGTACAGAGCAGGAAAACTAAAGATGTGAGAAATATTTATGTCCTCTCACAATTGTTTTTTGAAAATTGACAAATATATTCATACTAGCAAAATTTACAATGGGGACCAATAGTCCCACCAGATTTATATAGTATGAATTGCCCAGGAGCATTTTCCTTGGCCCAAAAGAAAAATCCATTACCCCTTACATTACCCAATAGCCTCAAATGTAACGAATCCAACAATAGGTGCCATATTGTGGGGCCCACCAAGTCAAGATCGTGACCTGCCATGTCACACAGATTTCTCCACCACATTCCAAATTCGATTTTCAAAAATCCCGCTCGAAAGCCCAGAGCTATTGTGCGCCCCTAACCGTGCACGATAGCCAATCACCCAACAACACCATCGGATCTCCGGCGGCCTCCACCTCGTACCACCATAAAAACCCGGCGGGTCATCCTCTCCGCCGACGACCACCCCCTTCTCCACTGTCATCACTTCCAATCCCTTCTATTTCTTCTCCACATAAGTCATCTCCGCCGGGAGAGTCTCAGCCACCATCACCGTCATCAAGAATCCGGCCACCTCCATTGCCACTGGCCATCACGCCCATCCTCAGGCCACCTCCCACGATCTTGATTCTGAAGACCACAATCTCTTACTGTCAAACCCAGCAACCTGATTGCTAAATCCGGCAATCCACAGCCTCCTACGGTCAAACCCAGCAACCCGATTGCTAAATCCGGCAATCCACAGCCTCCCAGATCCCCCATGGCCTCCAGATCCGATAATCCACGGCATCACACCGCCTATAACCGGCCTTCTACGGCTCTAGGTCCAGCAACTCACAACCTTTCACGGCCTCCGGCAACCTCCATGGTTTTCCTTGGCTCCAGATCCAGCTTCACGGCCTCCAGGGCTTCAGATCCGGCCTCCACGGCCCCAGATCCAACCTCCACGCCCTTGATCTAGCCACCATGGAAGAGCCATACTCTAGATCTGGCCTCCACGGCTCATCTTTTGCCAACAATGGGAGAGACGGGAAAGAGAGGGTGAGACTAAAAAACAACAACAAACGAGAGGGCAAGATTCAAAAAATAGATGAGAGAGAGAGAGAGAGGGAGACGAGAGGGAGAGATCGCCGCCCTCCCTGCTCTCGCAATTTAATCTCATATGTTTTTTTAATGGTTTTAATCTCATATGTATAGTCACCAATCCCCTTCAATATTGTGCACTTGCCAATCTTCTTCAATATGTTCTAACTATGGTTTCAAAATTTGGTTTCGGAATGCGTTTCGGTCCTCATACCCTCACCGAAACCGAAGTTTCGGCCGAAATCCGACGAAACCATTAAAAATAGGAAAAATTATTAAAAAAATGCAAAGTTTTTGTTAAATTGTGAATGGAGGGTAGACATTTCAAAATAATGAAAGAGGGCTGTCAGGTCTTGTCAGGGACGGGAAATGACTTGATTTCCATTTTGTTTTGTTTGAAAAAAAAAAGAAGTCATTAGATAGAAGATAAAGGTTTCACTTTTCATTCCTTATAGTATTCTAGAATGGTATTCTATTAGATTTTTATAATTTGCGAGATGGGGATTGTAACTTTCTCTCCTGTCGAGTCTTGTCAGGGACGGAAAATGACAAGAATACCCTTGTCTTTTAAAAACCTTCTTTTTTCCCATCTCTCTCTCTGCAGGAATTTTATATGCTGCAAACAGTGGGGCTCACTTCAAAGGATGATCCAAACCGTTCATTTGTTGGACCATGACGTATATAGGATGTACCCGCATATCTCCACATGAAGATCCTAACCCTCCATTTTGTTCAAGGACTGTACACATCCAACTTAACCCCTAATGTTTAAAAAGTTACAAGTAAACCCCCTGTGGTTCAATTTGTATAAGGTAGGTCCCCTCATTTGAAACACTGTCAATGCTAATGAAGACCCCATACAACCCTCCAAACTCCATACAACCCTCCAAAACCCATACCCGAATCCAAACACTACCAAAAACACAGTGGACCCACATTGTTTGGATCATCCAAAGCGTTCATTTGATGGGCCTTCACATATATAGAATACCCATTCTACTGGACTCCTTTCGGAAGTCCGAAAATTTGGTCGGAAGTCCGAAAAAAGTTTCGGACTTCCGAATGGAGTCCAGTAGAATGGGCATTGTACTGGACTCCATTCGGAAGTTCGAAAATTTGTTCGGACTTCCGAGTAGGGCTAGGAGTTGATGGCACGTCCTCAGATTGAAGGGTTAGGATGATCCGATGGAGCTGATTTTTTCGGCACACCCTATATGTGTGAGGGCCTATCAAATGAACGCCTTGGATGATCCAAACAATGTGGGCCCATTGTGTACCTCGTAACCACTAGGGAACCACATTTTGAAGGGTTAGGATGATCCGATGGAGCTGATTTTTTCGGCACAGCCTATATATGTGAGGGCCCATCAAATGAACACCTTGGATGATCCAAACAATGTAGGCCCACTGTGTACTTCGGAACCACTAGGGAACCACATTTTATACCTCGGAACCCCTAGTGAACCACATTTTATACCCCGGAACCACTACGGAACCACATTTTATACGTTGGAACCACTAGGGAACCACATTTTATACCCAGGAACCACTATGGAAATACATTTTATACCTCGGAACCACTACGGAACCACATTCTATACCCCGGAACCACTCTTGAAAACCACATTCTATACATCCGAACTACGAGGGAACCACATTTTATACACCGGAACCACTAGTGAACCACATTTTATACCTCGGAACCACTAAGGAACCACATTTTATACCCCGGAACCACTACGGAACCACATTTTATACCTCGTATTATACCTCGGAACCACTCTGGAACCACATTTTATACCTCAGAACCACTAGGGAACCACATTTTATACCCCGGAACCACTACAGAACCACATTTTATACCCCGAAACCACTACAGAACCACATTTTATACCCCGGAACCACTAGGGAACAAAATTTTATACCTCGGAACCACTACGAAACCACATTTTATACCTCAGAACCACTAGGGAACCACATTTTATACCCCGGAACCACTACGGAACCACATTTAATACCCCGGAACCACTAGGGAACCACATTTTATACCCCGGAACCACTACGAAACCACATTTTATACCTCGAAACCACATTCTATACCCCGGAACCACTCGGGAACCACATTCTATACCTCAGAACCATTAGGGAACCACATTTTATACACTGGAACCACTAGCGAACCACATTTTATACCTTGGAACCATTAGGGAACCACATTTTATACCTCGGAACCACTAAGGAACCACATTTTATACCCCGGAACTACTACGGAACCACATTTTATACCTCGGAACCACTACGGAACCACATTCTATATCCCAGAACCACTCGGGAACCACATTCTATACCTCAGAACCACTACGAGGTATACAATGTGGTTCTGTAGTGGTTCCGGGGTATAAAATGTGGTTCCCTAGTGGTTCCGAAGTATAAAATGTGGTTCCCTAGTGGTTGCGGGGTATAGAATGTGGTTCCGTAGTGGTTCCGAGGTATAGAATGTGGTTCCCGAGTGGTTCTGGGGTATAGAATGTGGTTCCGAGGTATAAAATGTGGTTCCGTAGTGGTGCTGGGGTATAAAATGTGGTTCCCTAGTGGTTCCAAGGTATAGAATGTAGTTCCATAGTGGTTTCGGGGTATAAAATGTGGTTCCCTAGTGGTTTTGAGGTATAAAATGTGGTTCCGTAATGGTTCTAGGGTATAAAATGTGGTTCTGTAGTGGTTCCGAGGTATAAAATGTGGTTCCGGCGTATAAAATGTGGTTCCCTAGTGGTTCCGAGGTTTAAAATGTGGTTCTCTAGTGGTTCCGAGGTTTAAAATGTGGTTCCCTAGTGGTTCTGGGGTAGAAAATGTGGTTCCCTAGTGGTTCCAGGGTATAAAATGTGGTTCCCTAGTGGTTCCGGGGTAGAAAATGTGGTTCCCTAGTGGTTCCAGGGTATAAAATGTGGTTCCCTAGTGGTTCCGGGGTAGAAAATGTGGTTCCCTAGTGGTTCCAGGGTATAAAATGTGGTTCCCTAGTTGTTCCGAGGTATAAAATGTGGTTCCCTAGTGGTTTCGGGGTATAAGATGTGGTTCCGGGGTAGAAAATGTGGTTCCTTAGTGGTTCCGGAGTATAAAACATGGTTCCCTAGTGGTTCCGGGGTAGAAAATGTGGTTCCCACGCCGGGCCCGTACGGGCCGGGTCGACCTGCGGATCACCCTGATTTTTGCCGTATTTTTTAAAATGTTTTTGGGAAATTTTATCCGCACTACCGTATTTTGATGAGGACACTCCTCACTTTATTAAAAGTACGGTATGGCCCGCACCATAGGATGATCCAAACCGTCCATTAGATGGGCAACAACCTAAATAGGTTGTGCCCCAAAAAGCATTTCTGTAGGTTGATCCTAACCCTCTGATCAGAATGTTAGAGGGTTGGTCCTAACCCTCTATAGATCGGAGGATTAGGATCAACCTATGGAAATGATTTTTGGGACACAACCTATTTAGGCTGTGGCCCATCTAATGGACGCTTTGGATCATCCTATGGGGGGGCCATACCGTACTTTTAATTAAGTGAGGAGTGCCCTCATCAAAATATAGTAGTGTGGATAACATTTCCCTTTTTTTTATAGAAATTTGCTAGCCACCTTCGCCGAGGCAACTTCTCGGCTTGTGGCCCATCTTTTAATGCAAAGATTGGCAGAAGTAATATAGGTGCAAAGGTGGCTAGCAAAAACTTAATTGCAAAAAATAGTAATCATTACGGATTTGTGGCTGAAGTGCTAAGTTTTAAATGAAAAATTATGAAAAAATGGAAGCAAAGTAGTAAAATTACAAAAAAAATACCAAAAGGATGCACTAACATATGACAATTACCGAACTACAAAGTCCAATTGTCTTCCGTCAGAGGTCCGAACGTTTGTTCGGAAGTCCGAAGTTTTGTTCGGAAGTCCGAAGTTTTGTTCGAACTTCCGACGGAAGCCAGTAGAATAGGGATAATTCCAAAGATTTTTATTTTCAAATTAAGTAATAATTCCAAGGATAATAGGGATATACATTGTGATCTTAGTGTCATGCAGGCAACCATAAATTGAAGCTTGGTTTTGATGTTTTAGAATCCAAAAATGCAAACAAAATGAATTTATCTTGAAAATGGGGAAAACAACAAAATTCAGTTTTAAGCTCAAAATTCATTTTCTTTGCATTTTGTAACACTGCTTCGATAAGTTTATCATGAATAAACCCTCATGAATATCAAACCCTGTTGTAAATGGCAACCTTCAAAACCCTTCCGTGGAGTTTTCCACGTTAGAAAAGTCTTGAGGAAGAAGGTGGTAGGTGAGAAGGTAATAAGTGTATAGGGATAGGTGCAAAAAGGTGGAGAGAAAAAAGAGGTAGGAGGGGTATATAAAAGCCATCTTCTCTCACCTGGCAACACCTTTTTTATAATTTTCAAATCACTACCCTTTATTCACAATTTAGACAAAACTTTGCATTTTTTTAATATTTTTTCCTTAAAAATAATATTTTATTCCATACCAAATTTCGGCCGAAATTTTGGTCGAAATTTCGGGAAAATATTAAATAATTAAAAACTCTTTTTACCGGCAGTCCGACCGCCCCTATATCCAAAAGAAAGACCGCCGTATAGCAAAAAATAAAAAAATCGAGATTTTTGGTTGAATATCCTAAAACTTTATGCGAAATTTCGGCCGAAAAAATGTACCGTTTCGGGTATCTGTGATTTCAATTTCGGTCCCAAAATTTCGGTCAAAATTTAAAACCATGGTTGTAACCAAGGTTTTAAATTTAGGGCGAAATCTGAAATTCCGGACCGAAGTTTCGGATTTCGGTGAGGACCGAAACATTCCATATTGGTCGAAATTTCGAAAATTTTGGCTAATTTTTTGATAAAATTTTAATTTTTTTTATTCCTTTACAGAATTTCAGCCGGAAATACAGAAATTCTTGTAATTTCAGCCGAAATTTCGCCCCCTCAATCCCCCCCCCAAAAAAAAAAAACGACATTTCAATCGCCTTTACTGAATTTCGGCTAAAATTTCAGTTTTAGCAAGGACCGAAGTTATCCCCGAAACCGAAATTTAAATCCTTGGTTGTAACTGGAAGTCAAAATATGTTTTTGCATTGAAACACCATAGCGTTCGTGGAACATCATAAATACTTATTGTGTACATTACACAAGTGTATATCTTTTTAGGGATGGAAGTTCTCTTTTATACTCTCATATATACCCCCCATTAGTTATATTGTATAGGGGGTACTTGTAGACTTACTCTCATTATACACAAGTCAACAAGAGACAAGGCAATTGCTTGATCTCTCCCATTGTTCAATTTTATAAGATCGGCCTTCTCTCATTTGCTGAAGTTGTCATGGTATCATAGCCATTTAAGAATCAACCCCGATACGTTAGAGAAGATCCAAGCAAGCTCCCTTTGATCTCTTCTTCTCTCCTTTGTTTTTCCTTTTCTTCCTTCTTGCTACTTCAGGTCTGGCCTTACCTCTTCTCAACAACCCAAAAACCCTAGATCCAAACCCAAAAAACCTAGATCTAAAACCCAATACACTAGATCTAGACCCTACACCTCTAGATCAGCAACGTAGTTCCCCCCTACGAAAACTACTAACTCTAGATCTATATGCCAACATCCCTAAAAAAATTCTAGATTTGCATACTACACCTCTAGATCTACTTCCTTCTCTCGTCAGAAACTCAAAATTATCGATCTAAGTTCCTAATCCATAGATCTAAAACCCTAAAACCTCTATATGCACTTCCCACCTTCCTAAATATGCATTCCTACCTTCATGTTTTGAAACCCAAACCTCTAGATATACAGTCCCAATCACTAGACCTGCAGCCCAACCACCAAGATTTGCCTTCATACCCTATTCGAATACCTAGATCTACCCATGTGCCCTCTGAATAGATTCACTATCTTCCCTCAACGCAACCATATGGACTCCCCATTCTTAGATCTGCCCCAACAATAATCGCCATATTTAGATCTTACATCCCAAGCCATAAATCTGTCCATTAAACTTCAGTTCTGCTCTCCTTCACCACTCGACTATCCAAAAGCTATTAGATCTGATCACTTCTTTCTATTCAAGACTCGAAAACTCTCTGTTTACCCCCCTTTCATCATTTGAAACCTCAAAATCTCCAGTCTGTTATCTTCTCTTATTTTCTCTTTTCTTTTTCTTTCCTCTTCTTCTTTCTTTGTTTTTAGTGACACTTGTGGCCGTATTGCTTTTAGCCACTACGGTGGTTTGTTTAAGATTATGGCGACCGATTGCGAGTGCCAAACTGATTATTGGTCTCAAATTTGAACTTAATTTTGAGTCCAAAAGTCAGTTTGGTACTCGCAATCGGCTGATCTTAAACGAACAGGGCCTAAGAAATCCCACGAAGGTGGTTGTGATTATATAATGCCACACCTCAAAGGTTACCTATTTGGTGGATTCTTGGACTTCTTGTTCTGAACTTTAGCACCAGGATCTCTTCAGTCAAATTTGTAAGATATCCATGGTGCCATTCATTATGGTTATGAAGTCAGCAGCTTAAAAGGAATTTCATTTCTGTTTTTTTTGAATTTTTTGTGGTTTTCTATGATAATTGTTTCTCCTTGTTGTAGACTGACTTTTGTATGCCTTATTACAGGCAGAATTTGATTTTCATGGGGAGGATTGGGAGTGGGGAACCTACAAAACTCAGCGTGTTCTCGCTGCTGGTGCATACAGCAACAACAATGGCCTGCGCCTTGAGAAAATGTTCATCCAAAAAGATAATGCAACTCTTCATGCGGATGGGACTTTATTGGGGCCAAAAACTAATCTTCATTTTGCTGTTCTGAATTTCCCTGTTGGCCTCATCCCCACACTAGTTCAGGTCTTAGAATCATCGACGGTAGATGCTGTACATCCCTTGCGACAACTTTTAACACCTATAAAGGGTATATTGCACATGGAAGGGGATCTCAGAGGAAGTCTCGCAAAGCCGGAGTGTGATGTGCAAGTCAGGCTCTTGGATGGTGCTGTTGGGGGTATTGACCTCGGACGAGCTGAAATTGTTGCTTCCATAACCTCAACCAGTCGTTTTCTATTCAATGCCAACTTCGAGCCTGTTATCCAAAGTGGTCATGTCCACGTTCAAGGAAGTATTCCTGTGACTTCTATACAAAAAGAATCCCTAGAGGAAGAAGATAAAGAAAGAGAAACAAGCAGTGCAATATGGGTCCCAGGTCAGGGAAAAAATGTAAGAGGATCCAATGATGAAACAAGTGAAAAAAAAGTGTCTAGAGAGAGAGTGGAACAAGGGTGGGATGTACAGTTAGCAGAAAGTCTCAAAGGTTTAAACTGGAACATATTAGATGTAGGAGAAGTAAGGATTGATGCGGATATCAAAGATGGTGGCATGATGTTAATAACGGCCCTATGTCCTTACGCTGACTGGCTTCATGGTAATGCCGACATTATTCTCCAGGTGGGTCAATCTAACCGAAATTCTTCAAATCGTTACTTAAATGGTTTTTACATTCCCAAGATGTCATGGCACATATAGTGTAGATGTTACATGCCCATGGATTTAAATTTCTGTTTCGGCCGAAATCCCAAAATTTCAGCCGAAATCTGATAAAAAAAAGAATTAATTAATTATTTCGGTGATTTAGGCCGAATTTCAGAATAATACTATAATTTTGAAAAATAATTGAATTTCTCGAAATTTCGGCCAAAATTTGGGGTAATTTCGGATTTCTCGAAATTTCAGTTTTGGTCCCATCCGAAATCCGAAATTTCGGATTTTGGATTTCGGACGAATTTTAAAACCATGAGTGTACCATGCTGCAGTAAATGCTTATACCTTGGATATTTTATCAGGTGACCAATGTGGGTCACGTTTTCTCTTCAAGCAAGCAATGTGGAAAGCCTTATTTCTTTGTTGCTGTTACTATTATAATATCTATAAGAGAGATTGACATTCTGTTTTACTAAGATGCATAATCTGTATGAAACAGGTCAGAGGTACAGTTGAACAGCCAGTTGTAGATGGATCGGCATCATTTCACAGGGCATCTATATCTTCCCCGGTGCTCCGGAAGCCACTCACAAATGTTGGGGGTACTGTTCTTGTGAAATCTAATAGGTTGTGCATCAGTTCATTAGAAAGCAGAGTAAGCAGAAAGGGAAAGCTTTTTCTGAAAGGAAACCTGCCCCTTAAAACCAGTGAATCGTTCCCTGGTGATAAAATTGATATGAAATGTGAAGTTCTGGAAGTACGGGCAAAGAACGTCCTAAGGTGTTTTCTCATTTACTGGATCCATGATACTTACTTTCTCTTTGAGTACAAAATATGTTAATCCAGGTTTATTGACATCCTTGTTTCATGTATGGTTTTAGATTTCGGCCAATGGGACTAGAATTTAAAAACAAAACCGAAAATTAAAATTTTCGGCCGAAATTATGAGATTTTCACTGAAATTTCGTTTTCAGCTGAGGCTGAAACCGAAACCGAAATTTCAAACCTTGGTTTCATGGTATAATACCTTTAATGACAGCTGCACTTATATTATTTACAGCTGGTTTGCTAACATATTCTAATTAAATTACAGTGGCCAGGTTGATACTCAAATACAGATTACCGGCTCTATGTTGCAACCAAATGTTTCTGGAATGATAAAATTGAGTCATGGAGAAGCTTATCTACCCCATGACAAGGGTAATGGAGCGACCACTAATAGATTGGCGTCAACTCGGTCAAGTCTTCCAACTGGTGCTTACAACCGAATGGCCACCTCAGGGCATGTTTCACCTTATTTTGGTTCGGAACGTGCTTCTTCAAGCACCAAATTCCCTCAACCCTCAGGTACTTTAATATACATGGCATCTTTCCCATTGAGGTTGATAATTTGAGAGGTGTGGTGGAAATTTTTTACCCTAGGCACAGGAACCAAAAAGAACTGAAACTTTTCATTGTCAATTGTAGGCTTTGTTGTTAGCATGCTCCATATGCTTTGCAAATAAAACAATGAAGTCTTAATTACTGAATGAATTTGTCTGCTCATCATAAATAGCCCAAGATTTGGAGTACATGCCCAAAATTTGCTTACACTTGGCGGTTGTCCAAGCCACTTGATAAGGAATGGTCTATACTGAATACCTCAATGGGAACAGAATTTATTTCATGTCCAAAAACTTCCTCGGTTACCTCCCTTTGCTTCTTAGGCAATTGTATCACCCGATGACTTGTTATAGGCTGATAATCAGTTTCATCAAACCCATGATAATTGTAAGAAATCAGCTTCCTCACTATAGGAATGATCTGGAGATCATCACGTAAGTCCACCACATAAGCATTAGGGCTGATTTTCTTTGGAATCTTGCACAGACCAATCTTTTTAGCCTTCAACTTGCGATAATTTTCCTTACGAAATCGTCCCTTAAATGCACCAAAGCTTAATCACCTTTGCTGTATTCTTTGAATCAGTGATACGGATTTTCTGATTCTAGATAGTCCTCATTGCTGGATTTAATTGCTGCATGCACTTCTTCATGCATGCATTTAGCGTGAGCAGCATAGTTTTCAGTATCTTCACTCATGCATCTTGAGGCAATAGGATAAGATCGAGCACATGTTATGGTTTATGCCCATAAGTTGCTTCAAAATGGGTCATCTTGATAGTGTGATTAACCATAGGAAAACTCAGCTTGAGGTAGAATCGAGTTAGGAAAAATCAGCTTGATGTAAAATCAAGTCTCATGTTCACACATAATCCCCAACAACACAACGCTATAAACAACCAAGCTTTGGTTGATGACTTTCATTGGCCCATCTGTTTCTGATGACATGTGCCGTAACGCTTAGTACCAAATTTCTTCCATCTAGTTTGCCAAAAATGTCCCACGAACTTACATCCTTGTTGAAGTATAAATGATTAAATAACACCAACTCTAACACCTTAAGCTTTTGGAGTAATTGGTTGTTTCACTTTGTATCAGAGCAACAGGTTCTGGTTTCAAAACTCACAACTCCTCAATGTTAGAAGTCCGTTTGTCAGGCCGGCCCAAAAAAGAGGGGCCACACATGAGGGGGAGTGTTGGAATATAAATGATTAAATAACACCAACTCTGCTTTCAAAAAAAAAAACACCAACTTTAACAGCTTAAGCTTTTGGGCATGGAATAAATGGGTCATCTTTGAGAAACAATCAACTGCTACAAATATTGAATCATGTCTTTGAAAAGTTTTTGGAAGACCAAAATAAAACCCATGCTAAGATGAACTCATGGTGAAGTATGTGTTGGCAAAGGAGAATACAAACTTGTATTTTAGGATTGCCCCTTTGCAAATTGACATATTCAACACCTCTTCACTAATCTTTCGTGCCCTGGTGCATCTTCAGCCAAATGTAACAATCAAGCACCACAGCCAAGGTTTTATCCGGTTATCCCATCCAAAATAACCCCCTAGTCCACCTCATGCAGTTCTCTAATGATCTAATCACACAAATATCCCTCCAGTATGCACAACTGGTATCTTTAGACAGATAACTATCATGAATAGCAAGAAAGTAGTTTACACACTTGCTGCACGATCCAACCATGGTTTTAAATTTCGGGTTTTGGTCGAGACCGACACCAGAATCAGTAATACCCAAAATAGTCGTTTATTTCGGCCGAAATTTCAAAATTTCGGTTGAAATTTCATTTATCCAGAAATTTCGTCCGAAATTTAAGGGATTCCACCCAAAAATCTCAATTTTAGATAATTGTTTAATATTTTTCCCAAAATTTCGGCTGAAATCACTGAAATTTCAGTCGAAATTTTGTACGGGATAAAATAGGCGTTAATTTGATTCCGTTGGATTTCGGCCAAATTTCGGTTTCGGTGAGGACCGAAACGCATTCCATAGCCTAAATTTGAAACCATGGTTCCAATTTCTTCAATACATGGCTGAAAAATAGATCACTTTCATACTGAATTTTCATATATTCAAAGCCCACAACTTGTTTTTGGTAGTCAATAATAAAGAACCGCTACTAAGTGCATTGGAATTTTCAAAGTCCGAAAACACCTACATGGGCGTTATAGTCATTCCTTGCTTCACCAAGTCGATGCCTTATCGGGAACATTTTGGTCTCAGTTGAAAGGTTTCTTGGAAATCCTGTAAAATTACAGAATCGTATGGAAACATATGCAAATAATAGAATTTTTAAGATGAAACTTTAAACAATGCTAGAATAAGCACATACTCTTATAAACCATCACATAAGCAAGACCAACTATCCATGATGGTTTAACAACACCGAATAGACACGCGCTGCTGCACATGTCAGATTCAATAGATATCACATTTCACATGTAATTCATATAAATATTTATACATGTACATACATTGCTTTTCCATTAGAGTTCGTATAAATATAATTATGCTACACATAATGATATAGTATTCCACTAATACACTTCAAGGTTTTAAATTTTGGTGAGGTCGGAAATTTCGACGAAATTCCTGATAAAATATTAATTTTTTATTCCTTTACAAAATTTCACCCGAAATTACTGAAATTTCAGTGATTCCGGCCAAAATTTCGTCCCAAGAAAACGACGTTTCGAGCGCTTCCACCTAATTTTGGCCGAAATTTCGGGATTTTGGCTATAATTTTGGGATTTCGGATAAAATTTTGGTTTCGGTGAGGAATGAAATTACCCCCGAAACCGAAATTTAAGACCTTGATACACTTACAGTTTTGGCATCGATATGTATCTCGGTTTTGATATGCATTTCAGTGGGGTGGAAACGAAAACATTTCGGTGGAAATTTAAAACCAGTCTCACAGTCATGCAGTGCAAAGTTACACCATGTTTTTTGATTGTTGACTGTTTTGTGATTGTTTTTTAATTGTTGATGGAACTTGTAAAACAATCTCATGCTGCATTTTTCCTTCGTTTCTTGATCAATGTAAAAACTTCTCGTAGTGGAATAAAAGGGGATGGAGTGGATAAGTGGATGAACTTTTGTGCAAATGATTGTGTATGCTACTTTTGTTAGGTATCTTGATCATTTAGAGTTGACTGATTTTGTGTTCTTCGTAGGTAAACACACTGAAATTGAAATGAAGATGGAGCAAGAAAGTACTAAGCCAAGTATTGATGTTCGCCTCACTGACCTAAAGCTTCTTCTCGGACCAGAATTAAGAATAGTATATCCTTTGATTCTCAACTTCGCTGTTAGTGGGGAACTTGAGCTCAATGGCGTGGCTCATCCCAAATTGATAAAACCTAAAGGAATTTTAACATTTGAAAATGGAGATGTGAATTTAGTCGCCACTCAGGTGAGTCCAGTCCTTTTGTTTTCACTTATAAATATGCTTCTTCTCTGTTTGTGGATGTGGGATTTGCAGTACCTAAGGATTCTGAGGATTTTGTTACATGTGGACCTGTTATAATGCAGGTGAGGCTTAAACGGGACCATCTAAATGTAGCAAAATTTGAACCTGATTTGGGACTAGATCCAACTCTAGATTTAGCATTGGTTGGTTCAGAATGGCAGTTCAGGATCCAAAGCCGTGCCAGTAATTGGCAGGATAACTTGGTGGTGACCTCAACACGCTCTGTGGAACAGAATGTTCTCTCACCTACAGAGGTTAGACTCTGCACTGCACATTCTCTGGTATCAATATAAGTCGGTTGTCTGGTTCTTCTATTCTCGTATACTCTATCTTTTAAAATGTAACATTAATATTCCCAAGTGTAGATAACTTATCTACACAAGTGTGTAGGAACCGTTTTCTTATATATATATATATGTGTGTGTGTGTGTGTGTGTGTGTGTGAGGAAACTGTTGGTGAGCTTAAGCTCACCAAACTTATGGTGAGCTAGCTTGCCCAACCACATGGGTCCCACATTTTGGGGAGTGATCCAAACCATTCATTTGCAAGGCCTTATCATAGATAGGACAAGTCTGTCCATTTTTGTCCTCCACAAATGGAGGGGTTAGGATGATCCTATGGAGCTGATTTTTGGTACACCCCCCATCTATGTAAGGGACTTTCAAATGAATGGTTTGGATCATCCTAACAAAGTGGGCCCCCATGTGATTGGGCAAGCTAGCTCACCATAAGTTTGGTTGAGCTCACCAACAGTTTCCTCTATATATATATATATATATATATATATATATATATATATATATATATATATGAGGAAAGTGGTCCTAAGCTATAGCTTATCTAAGCTTATCTAAGCTATAGCTCAAAAACACATGTGGCCCCATATTTTTTGGGGGATCCAAAGCATTCATTTGGAAGGCCCTTCCATGGATAGGGTGTGTACCAAAAATCAGCCCTATAGGATCATCCTAACCCAATCAAAGGTGGAGTGGAAAATGGACAGACACTGTGTGTCCATGTTTCTGCCCATTTTTTCCTTCAACAGATGGCAGGGTTAGGATGACCCAATAGGGCTGATTTTTGTTACACACCCTATCTATGCAAGGGCCTTCCAAATGAATGCTTTGGATCCCCAAAAAATGTGGGGCCACATGTGTTTTTGAGCTATATCTTAGATAAGCTTATCAAAGCTATAGCTTAGGAACATTTTCCTCTCTCTCTCTCTCTCTCTCTCTCTCTCTCTCTCTCTCTCTCTCTCTCTCTCTATATATATATATATATATATATATATATATATATATATATATATGTGTGTGTGTGTGTGTGTGTGTGTGTGTGTGTAAGGGAAAAGTGATGCTACTCGGTCGGGTTAAATACAGTGGGGGCCCACATTGTTTGGGTGATCCAAACCATTCATTTGAAAGCCCCGTACCTAGATAAGGTGTCCACAAAAAATCAGATCCATAGGATCATCCTAACCCTTCCAACAGTGGAGGGAAAAAATGGACAGACTCAGTTTATCCACAAATCTGCCCATTTTTCCCTCCATTGTTGCATGGGTTAGGATGATCCTATGGATCTGATTTTTTGTGGACACCCTATCTAGGTAAGGGCCTTTCAAATGAATGGTTTGGATCACCCAAACAATGTGGGCCCCCACTGTATTTAACCTGATCGAGTAGATAAGCTTAGCTACAAGACCGAGTAGCAATACTTTTCCGATATATATATATATATATATATATAGAGAGAGAGAGAGAGAGAGAGAGGAAATTGTTGGTGCGCTTAAGCTCACCAAGCTTATGGTGCGCTTAAGCGCCCAATCACATGGGTCCCACATTTTCTGTGGTGATCCAAACCATTCATTTGCAAGGTCCTATCGTAGATAGGGGGTGTACCAAAAATCAGCTCCATAGGATCATCCTAACCCCTCCATTTGTGGAGGACAAAACTGGGCAGATTTGTGGATGGGTTAGGATGATTCTCCAAAAATGGATGGGTTAGGATGACTCTATGGAGCTGATTTTTGGTACACCCCCCATCTATGTAAGGACCTTGCAAATGAATGGTTTGGATCACCACAGAAAAGGTGGGACCCATGTGATTGGGCGCTTAAGCGCACCATAAGCTTGGTGAGCTTAAGCGCACCAACAGTTTCCTCATATATATATATATATATATATATATATATATATATATATATATGGGAAAACTATATGAGAAAAGGGTTCCTGCGCTCGGGTGTAGATAGCTTATCTGCGCTCGAGTGCTGGAAACGGGGGTGGGCCCACATTGGGGGGGTGATCCTAAGCATTCATTTGATAGGCCCCGTCAGCGATGGGGGGTGTACCAAAAATCAGCTCCATTGGACCATCTTAGGGTGTCCATTTGTGGGGGAGAAAATGGACAGATACTGTTTGTCCACAAATCTGCCCATTTTCACCCCACAAATGGACATCCTATGGTGATCCAATGGAGCTGATTTTTGGTGGACACCCTATCCATGAAAGGGCCCATCAAATGAATGCTTTGGATCCCCCCCCCCCCCCCCAAATGTGGCCCACCCCTGTTTCTGCACTCGAGCACAGATAAGCTTATCTGCGCTCGAGCGCAAAAACCCCTCTCTCTCTCTCTCTCTCTCTCTCTCTCTCTCTCTCTCTCTCTCTCTCCCTCTCTCTCTCTCTCTCTCTCTCTCTCTCGAGCGCAGATAAGCTTATATGTGCTCGAGCTTAAAAAAACATCTAGGCCCACATGATTTTGATGATCCAAAGCATTCATTTGGAAGGCCCTTACATGGATAGGGTGTGTGCAAAATTACCTCTACCTCATGAAAAAAATACCCCTATCTCACGAAAAATAACCGCAGTACGCCTATCTCATAGTCCTCTTACTGTGTTTTTCAGTAACAAACATTAGTTCAAAAAAATACCCCTATCTCATAGAAAATGACCAAAATACCCTTATCTTATGGGAAAAGACCAAGACACCCTTACCTCATGAAATATGACAAACATCCATATTTTAGTGAAGTATGGGTTCAGACATGATGCTTTTAACTTAGCGCATCAACATGTTGCATGTGGCTCCTCGCAAGCTTATGTGTTCCTGCTAGTGTCTTCTGTATCGGCATGATAAGGCTTCAAACATCTTGTGTGGAAGACAAGATGGATCTTCTGCTGAGCAGGGAATTGGAACCGGAAGGAAACATAAATATTTCAGCTGTTTCGTGTCGGTTTCATTGGAAATTTAAAACCATAGTCTTTGATTCTTTGATGATCAGTTATCCAGGTCTGTTGTGGTTAAGCAAGATAGTAAGCAAAAGACAGACGTGACCCCTAGTAGATCAGCTAATAAGATGGCATCCTTCTTTTCTTTTATTAATAAGGATCGGTCACAGGTCATTTGGAGTTCTAAGATAGGTTCAGGAAGCCAAGGGTTACTATATGGCGTGATGTAATGAGATCAAAGGATAAGTTTGCAGATTGTGCAGGATTCAGGGTCTATGAAGGGGATCTTACGAGATTTTGGTGTGATAAATGGTGCATTGCCATTCCGTTGAAGGAGGTCTTTCATGAACTATTCACTTTGGTGGCCTCTAAGGAGGCGTTGGTGAAGGATTGCTTGGAGTGAAGGGAGAACAGGGTGGTATGGGCTCCAACTTTCAAAAGGAATGTTTTTAATAGGGAGCTTGATATTATGGGTAGATTGTTGGATACGTTGGAAAGGTGTTATATCAAACTAGCAGGTGCAGATAAAAGAATTTGGATATGGAACTTAGGTGGGGTATTCTTTGTCAAATCCTTTTACCATCATCTTGCACCTTGCCATGTGCCCTCTAAAGCGGCCAAAGTTTGGAACACTTAAGCTCCTCCCAGGGTTTGTGCTTTTTGAATGGGCGGCGGTTCTTGAAAGAGTTTTTGATAGTCGATCATTGTGCCCTATGTTTGGAAGCTGGGGAAATTGTGGATCATATATTCTTGCATTGCAAAGTGGCTAGAGAGGTATGGAGTAGGCTATTGTCTATATTTGAGATTGCACGAGTCTTCTAGCCGAACTCGTCAAATTATTGAAAAGTTGGGCTATGGCCCCATGGAAGAGGAAAGGGAAGATCCTATGGAAAGTCTCCTTTCTAGCTATTATATGGATATTGTGGAAAGAAAGAAATGCGCGGGTCTTCAAGGGATTCACGAAGAGACCTCAATTCTTATTCAACAAGGTGATAGCCATTACCATATCTTGGGTGAAACCCTTTCATGCTTTAGATTTGTATCCACCTATGATCTATGGTATGGGTGTAAGGAGATTTGTCATGGGCCAAGCCATGAATCCAAGACTTGTCCAAGATTGGGAGCCTCCTACCCATGGTTTACTAAAGCTTAACTTTGACCGGTCTAGCATGGGGAACCCTGGACCAGCAGATATTGGGGGAGTCTTAAGAGATGAATATGGATTTGTGAAATGGGCTTTTGCTGGTCCCATTGGAGTCGCAGATGAAAATGAAGCGGAAGTGCGTGCTATATATCAAGGAATTAGGTTTCCTCAAAATGAAGACTTGAATAAGGTAATGGTAGAAGGAGACTCCCTCAATGTGATAAGGTGATGTACAGGCTCGCATCACTTTCCATGGAGATTTGCCACTTTCTTTGATGAAACCCAAGACAGGGTGGGGGAGGCATCTATTTCCTTCCATCATGTTAGGAGCTCAGCTAATATGTGGCGGACAGATTAGCTAGAGATGGTGTCTTCAGGGTGGGGGAGGTATCTTGAGGGATTTTGTTGAGGTACTCAAAAAATTGTCATAAATCCCTGACTTTATTTGAAAGAGCTATTGGGGTTGAAGATGTGTCCCTGAATAGTGACCCGGCTCCCAGCATTCCAATTCCAAGAGATGATTCAAAGCTTCTTTTAAGTATTTTTTATTCTTAGATTAAGGTTTTTTCAAACACTATAAATGAGGTTTAGAACATAAAAAAGTTTTTAGGGTCATAAATACACTTGCATCTGTAATGAAATAACTTCAATGTCCTTTCATTTAAAAGCACAAAGTTGAAAACCTGAAAACTGTTATCAAATCACTTAACTTGATCATGTTCAATTAAAATTTATTACTTAACTTTATCCTGCTCAATTAACATTTGTACTTGGTTCATTGAGTCGATTGAGACTCAACTAGGACTCAATTAAATTCAAGCTTTAGGTCAACTCAACTCGAAGTTTGATCTAGTCAAACAATGCTGGTCAAAATTGGAGTCAACATGACATCTTTTAAACTCAACTCAACTCAACTCCCAACTCAACAAAGCCTTTGTCCCAAACTAGTTGGGGTCGGCTAAATGAATCCTTAAGAAAAATTTCATGAAGAAAGTGAAAGGAATCTTCCCGGCTCTAATCCTGGCTCTAGTTGGGTGCTTCTACGTGGATCATTTTCTTGCATTCTATCCTATCCAAGGTCATGTTCTCTGTTATGTTCCTAGCTATCATGTCTTTCCTAACTGTTTCTACCCAAGTTGTTTTCGGTCTGCCCCTACCTCTTTTTACTCCATCAACTTGGCATGAGTCGCCTCTTCTCACTAGAGCATCCAAAGGCCTACGTTGGATATGTCCAAACCATCTTAAGCGTTGCTCTCTCATCCTCTCCTCAATTGGTGCCACCCCTGCCTTTTTACGAATGTTTTCATTTTTAATTCTATCTAACCTTGTGTGGCCGCACACAAGGAAATAATTGTCTTAATTTTATGTGCATAAATAGCATGCACTGCAATTCTATATCATCTTGACCTCTCGTGAGATATGATGTGAAGCCTGAATTCTAGTCATCATGAATTGTTTGAAAATGCATGAATATGTTATGTGACTAAAAACAAGCACTGTACCTATTCTTTAATCTTTAGGAGTGCAGTGACTCTTTGATCATTGCTTTTTCATCTTCCAGAAATTTGTGCTCCTTTTAAATTTTTTTTTTTTTTTTTTGAAAGATGAATTAATTTGTGCTCCTTTTAAATTAATTAAAGTTGTACTGATCGATGAGTTACCTAATTAGCTTGGAATTTTGGTTCTAGTGGTGTTCTTCTGGCAATTATTTTGTTTTTACGTAATAAAGATTAAGAACAACTTAGATCTTAATGTATCTTCTTTGCACAGGCTGCTAGAGTCTTTGAGAGTCAATTGGCTGGGTCTTTATTGGAAGGTGATGGACAACTTGCATTCAAGAAACTTGCGACATCAACACTTGAAAGCTTGATGCCAAGGATAGAGGGGAAAGGAGAATTTGGACAGGCTCGGTGGAGGGTAGTGTATGCGCCCCAGATCCCAAGCTTACTTTCTGTTGATCCTACAATCGATCCTCTCAAGTCCCTGGCAAATAATATTTCATTTGGTACTGAAGTCGAAGTTCAACTTGGGAAACGCCTCCAGGTAGTCTCAATGCATGTCCTTTATGTTAAGACTATCATACGGCTTTCAACTAATATTTTGTGGGAATGTGTAATTTTTGCAGGTCTATTTCATTTCTTTAATTTTTGAGGTGTATAATTCTCTTTAGTTGCTTTACTGATGTGGATGGTCTGGTCTTAGATAGGATTGCTTCGATTTTTTTGGTGGATCTAGGTTATCATGGTCTTGCACCTGATATGGGATGATTTTCAAGGTTGGCCCACCTTAGTTACCAAGGATGACTAAGCATCAACTGCTTATACTTTAATAAAGTTTTCTTACTGGTTCAAAAAAAAGGAGACTAAGCATCACCTGCACTATATAGTATGTAATCTAGATTCCGATGGAAATCCTAGTACAGAAATTACTCCACCTCTATTAACCCCCCACGCCGACCACCACAAAATGGTACCAAGTCAATCAAAATTCCTTAGATTCACCCGAGTCAGTGAAAAATTGATCACGTCAATCATTGACTTGCCCGAGTCGACTCCCTTTTACCATAGCCGAGTTCTCATCCGAGTCCGAATTTTGGAACACTGGTGGTATACACAATAACATGATTCATGCCATGTGTCCTCGGATATTTTTTTTGTTTCTGGGTATCATATTGAACGCTACTATTGTAGATCTTCTCTTGGCCTTCTTTCTTACTACATTATGAAGTCACTACCAATGACTACTCGGATGTCCGTGTTAAGTCCATGTACAATTCAATTCAGTAAATGCATTGCTAAGAAACTTCCTAAATGAAGCCTAGTAATATATTTGCTTGGAGAAATCCCTTGGCATTAATAGCACAACCTAAGCTCTTACTTGATTGATCAGTCTATCAGATTGATCATGAATGGTTCGTCACTTTCCAAAGCATTATAATGAATTTTTTGAATTATTTTATAAGTAAATTTTTTATTTAATTGCTGGAGATAGGTTTTTTTTAGTAATTGTTGATAAATATGTTTGCAAAAGAGTTTCCCCTCAATAAAGTGAGTTAAGTGTGGGGGAATTTGGCAAAGGACTAGGAATAATCTAACATGGGACTAGAGTTTACTTATTATGTGGGTGTCACACACCTCCAGTTCGAGCTTGGGAAGAGGTATGGCAAAACTCATACAAAGAAAATGTGTAGCTCTTAAAATCTCATGCTTCGAAGCCTGCTATGTATGAAAGAGTGGTTTCAACATTTATGTTGGATTTTTTTTTAAAGATAATATTTATTTTATTTTTATATTGAAGTTGATAGGATGAAATTTCGGTTGAGTTTTGAATGAGTGATTTATGAACTATAAATATAGTTTTTATGTAATGGCAGTATGGATAACATAAAAAGGGCGGCCCAGTGCACGAGGCTCCCACCATTGCAGGGTCTGGGAGGGCTACTAGATGTACACAGCCTTACCCCTGCTTTGCAGAGAGGCTGTTTCCGTGAGATAACATGAGAATGGAAATTTTTTTCTATTCTGTTCATGAGAGGTTGTTTTGAATCTCCTATTGATGAGAGAGGAGAGGGAGGGTTTCCTCTTCCTCGCTTTTGGTTTTAAATAACCTTCAAGAATCTAATCTCATCTTCGTTGTACAAAATATGAGTGGTAAATGGTAAGATGGCCAACAATCTCATTGTTCTGTAGATCTAAGAAGTGATTAGCTACTATCGGCGAAGGAATGATCTTGAAAATACCCTCACACATACTACCATTTTCCGTACTGCCGATTTCTAAAACAAAAATGCAAAGCTATGACCCCAGCTGAACATCTTGAACTGGAATTTTCAGGAGATGAATTTTCAATTTGCTTGCACAGTATCTTTTTGTTCTCTTGACTTCACTAAAACAAAAATTACTTACTACCACAGACTTCTTATCTTCTCTAGATTTCCCAAATGATTAATATATCCTTTAGCATTTGTAAATGATCAGGACATAATCCAATTTCCTTCCCTATAGCCTGTTATTGTCCAGGTTCCCTATTAGCAAAGCTATTCTGGACCCGAAAATGCATATACTAAGGAGAAGAATAGTATCTTGTATATACAAGGTTGTAAGAAAATCATAAAGCAACTCAAATTCTATGTGACGATATTGAGGTATTATCATGATGGTTATTTTTTTGAAAAATGACAAATATATTGATACCATGAAGCGTACATTGGGGACAAGGAGTCCCTAGACACAATACACAGTATCTATATAGGCAATTCAGGGCGTAACCTGAACTACCAGAGAAATGGGACTATCTCCTTAAAAATACTGAAACGCCAAAAGAGCCTATATTTCTCCCGACTTTAAGACAGCCTCCAGAGCATCTATAGATCCATCCTACTCTCATGTTTCTTATCCCCCTTTTTTACATATATAAAGATCCCCACTTGTATCATGCATCAAAAACTCTCCTAAGATCAATTCTATTTATCTCTTTTTTTTCTCTCTTTTTTTCTTTTCTCTTTACTTCCTCCCACATCCATGCACCCGGATCCAAAGAGAACACAAAAACTCGTATCAAATTGCCCGAAGTTAATTCTTATCTGATCCTTAACTTAAACCTGTCTGGCGCAATCGTTCAGCTCCACCATTAAAACCCCAATATCCAATTCCAATTCCAACTCCATGTCCTCGGGCCAAAACTCTGAGGCATATTGTGGAAAAGGGACCCCTTCCACCGGGTTCTTCCAAATAGCTATGATTTCAGCTATCTTCTGGATACAAAGGTTCCCTTTTTCCTCCCATTCAGTCCGCCTCAGATTTTCAGTATACTCCAACTAGCTTCGAAAAAAAGGAAGTTTATGCACCGGTGTACATATCTCCTTAATATTGGGTGTTCCTGTCAAAGGGAAGAACTCTTCAGAGACGAGGTTGTAGTCCTCCTGGAACTGCTTCCACTGCTACTTGATAATCATCTTGATTAGTTCTGGGATAGTGGGAACTCTCACCGAGGCGAATGCAGAGTTATAACGCAGATTTCAAACCCATTGACGATGTTGGAACCTTCCGTATACTGTGGAAACTCTCTTCGAACTCTTTTATATATACGAGGGCCAGAGGAGGAAGAGGAATCAGCCATCTTTTTACCACAGTAAGAAAGAATTACCTGTGTTGAAGAATACATCCTAAAAAGTTATCTACTCCCCCTTTAGACGCCTATGTAAAATCAGACTCAACTCTTCGCATCCCCGGACCCACATCCTTTTCTCGATACAACCAGGTATTATAAAAGTTCCTACCCGAACAAGGCAGATCCCATCATTACCAGAAAAGTGGCTACCGCCAGAAAAAACCTTTATATATCGTATTCCAACGCGCACGTTCTGATCCACTTTCATTGTACAAATTAATAATCACAATTCATAAATTCCGAGTTTACTCAACGCACCAGAGACGTGGATATTTCAATGCACAGTGGGTGCGCCAAATGGGTCCACAGGGGGCCAGCAATTTTTTCTTTGATCTTGGAAATAGGCCCCCTGCAAGAAACTGCACCAGATGGTTTATGGTGGTCCTTCCTGCAACCCACTAGACCATTGATAGGCAAAGATGGGACGGTTCCTTTTCTGTCAAACCCTAGGTATTTCCTAGCCCCTGAAAACCGTCCTTTCTTGGACCAAGTGCAGAAGGGGCTAACATACCTTGAGTGGTTCCTAATTAGAGTTTTCTTAAAAGACCATGCTGACCCTGAGTGAGATTTGAAATTCAAAATCGAATGGTGGGGCCCCGAAGGTCCAGCAACTCCCCGGCCAAGATTTTCCAATGGAGCCGTCGACGGGCAATCCATAGGTAAGACATAGTTTTCCGGAAGTTGAGCACCTCTCAAAGTGCCAGAGCCTGATAAGTGAGACTCTGAAATCGAGGACAATGGGCCCCTGCTGCCTAAAGATTCAATTCCAATCGTGTAAACTTGTCCGGTGATTTGAATATGAACGGATGGTGGTAAAAAATTCCACTGCGGGGCCAGGATTTTAGCAGAGACAAAGGTCATACACTGGTTATGGTTCCCTTCCATATTAATTTCTAGGACTTGCCCAAAAAGATTATCTAGAGCTTGAACTGTTGACGCGGCCCAAACATGAAGAGGAATACCATAAAATCTGATCCAAAATTCCTCCAGCCCCGGGGAGAATTCTTTGGTCCAAGAGAGGAGGGAGTAAAGTCTGCCTTGCCACAGTTCTTTGCCTTTATCCAGGACCGTTGTAGCTTCTTGTTCCAATTCAAAGATGAATAAGACTTCATCCGTTGATAAAAGACATGGGCACGAGAGAGAGGGAAGATTCCAGACTCTTTTAGCCCACCACCAAATATCGTTAAGGTTATCGGAAGCCGAGTTGGCTAGGGGTCCCTACTTTCTAGTTTTTCCAATTAAACAGCATCTAAGAGACGATAGTCTTGATTCCACCTCTTTTCCGGAAATGGAAAGGACCGGAGAACCAACCGTGGATAGAGTAGAGATTGACCCTGAGTCGGGCCAGAGATTGTCTTTATTTGGAGTGGGTACAGGATCCGACCCATTGCGCTTCTCTCCCAACTGCAGAGACCCATCCTTTATATGCAAGTAACATCTCCGTCAGCTGACTCTCCAACTAAAGTTAGCATATTTGCAGGATGGGCACCGCCAATCATCAAAAGTCCTCTTTACTTCTTTTGTAACCTGTTTTTCCTTCTTTTCTTGCCATTGCCAGGAACTTGAGGGAGCACATGTAGGCATATATTTCCGAATATGGTACTTTTCCCAGCGACAACAGCGCCTCTGTTGGAAATTTCGATAAGCACATTCGTTACAATACCAATCCCCCCACATTCGATATGGTACTCCAACTTTAGATTGATGGAGAGATTCTGACCCTCTTTTCACTGTTGAATACTTTCTGTTACTCAAAAATAATATATGATAAATATGGTGTGGAATGATCACATATCAAGTTCATCTTTAAAATCAAATTTAAACCAAAAGTAAAATGATTTTTTAGGCTAAGCCAGATCCCTCTATTCAATCTTATCATCATGATGGTAATTTGAAACAGTATAATCCCAATATTTCCCAATAGATTGGGTTTGTCTCAAAATATACATATACTTGTGATTGTCGTGATAATATCGCAATATTTTTCATTTCTTATATATAAATACAAATAAATTTCAATTTTATAAATTTTTAGTTGCATTTTGAACTATGTACATTGTCTAATTATTTTTCCTTTCTACGATCGTTAAAATGTCCAATTTTTAGTTGCATTTTTTACAAATAAACCTCAATTCTATGTGGCTCTTTTAATTTATGTGATCCCATGTGGCAAATTATAATAGATGACCCTGGTTTGCCAACTAGTCAGATGTAAAGATTGGAAATAGGCATGTATAAGGAAGACGTATACCCATGATCTCTAAATAGTGGTAAAGTAAAACCTATTTGTTGGTTTAATGCTATTTATAAAGTAAAGAGGGGTTTGAAGACCAAGAAGTGAGTTATTTATACCAAGCATTCTTCTTATGGCTAGAGCCAATCTCCTGGTCCCTGCGGAAAGGAAAAAGAATTTCACGTTCTTCCTTTCAGGAAGGGAGGATTAGGGAAATCCTATGGATTGATGCTTTCTCTAGACCTCCATTCTAGTACTGTATAATTAAATCACGAATAAATCTGCATACCCCCATATCTCAGAATTGGCAGTCATCAATCAAAAAACAAATAAAAAAATGGCCGGGAAAGGATATAGCATCTGAAAAAAGATGGAGATTTTGCGAGAGCAAAAGACCGCTCTACTCCGCTGTTGCCGTGGATGCAATAAAATGCCCTTGTACATGGAGCTAAACTTTACACATGGGAATTTTAGGGTCAGCAGTAAAGTAACTTTGCTTCATTTTTTATTTTATTTTTGTTTGCATTGTTACTCATTTTCTGAATTGTATTGTTTAGAGTTTTTCAATGAAAGACAATTTTCTTTCTTTTCTTTTTGTTTCATATACCATCTGTTTAACAGTTATGTTTTGCCTTTTCAGGCCTCGATAGTTAGACAGATGAAGGACTCAGAAATGGCGATGCAGTGTACCCTAATCTACCAGCTTACGAGCCGCCTTAGAGTCCTTTTCCAATCTATTCCATCTAGTGATTCAAAGCGCCTCCTATTTGAGTACTCGGCTACATCTCAGGACTGATCTGCATACAAATCAATCATCGGTCCACGAAAGCATACTAGTTATTCGAAAAGGAAATGTGTTATTTCACAGAGACATACAGGTGTGTTATTTCACATGCATGTCTTTTCAGAAAATGTAAAATTAGATGTTGTAAATATGTTTGTAATCAATATTCTTTGGCTCAATGAAAAAAAAAAAGAGCTTTGTTCATAAGTTGCTCTGTCAACAGCTTGGCTAAATTCTATAATGCTTGAACTGCAAATATGTTGTTAGTACAGTTTTGGTGTCATCATTCACTTTTAAAATATAGGGCAAGGAGCTCAGATACTCTGGTTCATAAATCACAATGGTTTAGATCTTATTCTTAGGACAAATGATCTACTGTAAAACCTTGGCATCAGAAGAGCAGCAGAAGATATTTTAGCTAACAGTGTAGTTTTTGCCCTTTTTTTTTTGGGACTGAGCTTCATTTGTGTGTTAAACTCAACTTGTGCTTATGAAAAGAACATTTGATGGTTCTGCCAATAATGGGTTTTGAACTGATTGCTTCTTACATATGATTTGAAGTAGAATTTCATGTAGGAATTGATATCTTCTCCCTATTTAATGTTCTCCTCTACGGCCTCTTCTTATTCTTGATTTCACCGTCTTTGTATTATGGCAACCCTCACAAGGTCCTGCAGTTGAAGTTTTTCAAAAACTGGGGGTGTTATTCTCATATTTATATCCGCCCCCTTTTCTTCCCCGGGCCACCTCATTGGAGAACTTTGATCGAGGTAGGGCCTACGCTTACCGTACTGGTGTGCATAGCAAACCGGGGTTTATCTTACCCTTTTGTAGGAGTTACTATGGTTTGTGTTTTTCCTGTTTTCCAAGGGCTTTTCATGGTCCCACCCATCACTTGCAACCTGGCTCCACTAATATTTCAGGAATATTTTTTCATGGTTGCGTATTTTTCCTTGGAAAAAAAAACACACATGGGAAGAAATCATCCTTGCCCGGGTGCGTTCATGTGGGCTTGGTTGTATGATTCTAACCTTCCATTTGTACATCCCAAACATTTTTAAACCATCCATTGCACAACACCGAAAATGGATGGCTTGGATTATCCAATGACTTAAGCTTGGCCCGTGGGCATCCATCCATCAGATCAGCATCCGAATGGCCATGATTTGTCCAGATGCCCTTGCTCAAGTCTTGGGTCCCACATGGCGGCATGTATGTGCAATTGGGACCTTAATCTTGTGGACAACACATGAGTAAAATCAACGGCTTAGCTAAATAGATAATAGGGAATTGTTATCAGCACTACTGTATTTTGATGAGGGCACTCCTCACTTTATTAAAAGTACGGTATGGCCCGCACCATAGATGATCCAAACCGTCCATTAGATGGGCCACGGCCAAAATAGATTGTGCCTCAAAAATCATTTAGATAGGTTGATCCTAACCCTCCAATCTGAATGTTAGAGGGTCGATCCTAACCCTCTATAGATCGGAGGGTTAAGGTCAGCCTATGGAAATAATTTTTCGGGCACAACCTATTTAGGCTGTGGCCCATCTAATGGACCGTTTGGATCATCTTATGGTGCGGGCCATGCCGTACTTTTAATAAAGTGAGAGTGCCCTCATCAAAATACAGTAGTGCTGATAACATTTCCCTATTATCTATCCTGATATCCTCTCCTATTTTGACTTTGGCACTCTATAATCACATTTCTGAAAAGACAAAAACATAGAAAACTCGACAAATTGAAGGGTTGGGATCATCTCATTGGTGGGACCTTATCAAATCATTCCTCTCGTCACTCGTGTCCATAAATAAAATAGGCCTCCCGATTCATCCCCCCTTCCCTTTTAATTTTCTCACAAATTCTCTTCATTTCTCGAATCTGCAGACATCTGAGATACATTCTGCTGAAATTCGTGAAGAAATATCGGTATTTTTTTTAATTTTCTCGTCTCTGACCAGGAAAGACGAAGATCTGAGGGGGTTTTTTTTTTCGTTTCTTGATTTTTTGCACGAATTTGCTGAGGCTTGAGGCATGTTTTGATGAAAACCTAAAATATCGCAAGCTTTTTGTCATTTGATTCAGAATCGAGAAGATCAGAGGTATTCCTTCTCTATATTACACGAATTTGCGTAGATTCGTAATATATTTGGCTGAAATCGGAGAGATCGGTTCCTGAGAAGTCTCGCGAAGATTAGAGGGTTTTTTTTTTCGAGGATTTGGAGGAATTTGAAGGATTTGAGATAATCTTTGCTGGAAATTGTAAAAAGTCGGAAGTTTTCTGTCTCTCGACTAAGGATTGAGAAGATCGGAGGGTTTTCTTATTGTTCTGCGAGAATTTGTTGATATTTGTAATTTTTCGTAAATTTTGAGATCGCATGGTAAATTTCTAAGATAAATTTGCAGAGATCTGAGGTCTTTATGGATGGAATTTCAGTGATTCGTGTTGTATCGAGCAGAAATTGTGGAGATTCGAACATTTATTCTGAAAAAAATCGGTGATTCTTCTCGTCTTAATTCAGATCTTAGAATATCAGACAAACCGAATGTACTCTCTGCACAGATCTGAAAGATTTAAGGTATCGTCCTCAAGAATCGCAGAGGTCTGAGAATCTTTTCTTTATTTTTAAGTGCTGGAAAGCAAAAGCTAACGAATCGAATCCGAGAAGGTTTTAAGGTTGACGGTTAGGGTTAGGGTTAGGGTTTCCTCTCTCTGTCTTTGTTTCTATTTTTGGAATAAGCATGGGAGTCGATTACTACAACATCTTGAAGGTGAACAGGAATGCCAGCGATGACGATCTCAAGAAATCGTACCGGAGATTGGCCATGAAATGGCACCCTGATAAAAATCCTAACAACAAGAAGGAAGCAGAGGCCAAATTTAAGCAGATCTCCGAAGCCTATGAAGTAAGTTATCGTACCCCGCGCTGCCCATCACGTTACCATTCTCTGTTTCTGTTTATTTGGACCTATTCCTTTCCTCTCACAGGAAATATATTCTTTTGCACCTGTCTGTCTTTTTATACCTTAGTAATTTTATTTCTGGTTGCATTCTTAATTGTGTACCTGTTTTCGCATTAGCATCTTCTGGTTTGTATCCTTTTGAAATTCTTTTCACTCTTTAACCTTGAATGCTGATTTTGAAATGTTAGAGCTGTTTTATTTTTCTTCATTTCCTTTGACAAAGCGCTTTCAAGTACAGGTTTTGTTTTATGATTTGATCTACCTTGTCAGCTAGGGAACGTGGAACCTTATTTTCCTCTCTCCGTTATGTGGAGTTCTGTTACAATACTGCAAAGATTTACTTTATTTTTTCGCAATATTTTGTGAGAATGGAAGTTCAAAATCAGAAACCTTTGTGAATTCATCTTTACTATTCAAAAAAAAAAATAGTTATATGAAATCATCTTTTATTTTAGCATTAGCAAGAAAAACCTTCCATGAGAGCTCTGTCAAGTAGTCTCTGGTCAAATCTTCTCGATCGTCCCATTAATGATCCTACCTGTTCATCTGGTGCGCCCCATCTTAACTTCTTAACCATTGAGGCATTATGCCTGTAGAATGTTGACTAGCACCCCCTAATGTTTTTATTCATTTCTTAACCATTCATTTTCTGCCCACCAATTATATGGTTAAGACTTCTCGGCGGGAATGAGCTTTTGGCTCCATTGCCAGTAAGAGCCCATTCACTAGGAACCTAAATGATGCCATCACATCACTAAGAGAACCTGATAATATGATTCCCTTGTGATTGATAATATATGACAATGATTCTTTGTTCTGCGGCACCATGTATGTTGATTTGGAGTTTCGGACCACCCATCAAATGGGCCACACTCCAAGTATCGCATCAATATACTGATTAGTTATGCTCCATAAAAGAGACAGTTGAACTAAAAAAATTATATTGGTCGAGATAAAGCATATTTATAGGAAAGTGTAGTTTTTTTCTCTGGATCAAATGGTGTAAGCCAGTAGATGGAGAGATGCAGACGCTGGCCTGAGGTAGAGGTGCGATGAATGTGTACAAACCAAAATTATCTTTGGATGATGATAAATGTGCCCCCTTGTAGTGCTTTTATGGCAATTTAACTTTTTGTCTCAAGTCATAATACCACTAAAGAGAGGGGGGTCCTTGTTGATGAGCTATGGAGGAACTGCACCTCCAATCCTCACAATCATATTGCAGGAAAATTTAGCAGGGATTTCTTGCAAGGTTTCATATTTCTTCGGAAAGGTCAGATTCCTCAAGTAACAAGAAGGAAATAGACCAAAAGGAAAAAAAACAATTTAGTATAACAGAAAAAACTGACTGTTTCATGACTTGACTTTCTCAAGAAAGATAAATATTTTCAAAAATCCACATGAAATTAACTGCTGAGAAATTTTGTGCAATATCATTTCTGTGTTCACATATTTATCACACATTTGTTTTAGGTCTTGAGTGATCCTCAGAAGAGGGCAGTCTACGATCAATATGGAGAAGAAGGTCTGAAGGGAGTCCCCCCTCCTGGTTCTGGAAGCAACTTCTCAAATGGCAATTCGAGTGGCCAAAATGATTTCCATTTCAATCCACGTAATGCTGAAGACATCTTCGCCGAATTCTTCGGGAGTAGCCCTTTCGGGTTTGGCTCGATGGGTCACGGTAGGTCCATGAGGTTCCAGCCGGACAGTGGGATCTTTGGTGGATTTGGTGGGCCTGAGAACGTCTTCCGATCTTACACCGAAGGCATGGGGGCTGGTGGGGGAGTGTCGCGAAAACCAGCCCCAGTGGAGAGCAAGCTGGCATGCAGCCTTGAGGAGCTGTATACGGGCTCAACAAGGAAGATGAAAATCTCCAGGAACGTTGTTGATGCCAATGGGTATGCATTTCCTTTCCTCTTCTAAACCTAGTAATATTTTTATGAGCTTGTTAGTTAGCATTGTGTTAAATTAGAAACAAGAAGGTTCTCCCCATTTTTTATGAATTTACGAAAGTTCCACGATCAAATTGACTGAAAAAGTGCTGCAAATGACTAAAATGCTCTAACCCTCTTCCAGGTTGTATTGGCTCCTAGATTGTTGGTAGTGGATATTCATTTGAAAAGTTGAAGTCAGTCTCCTCCGATGCTTAAATCATATTTGCTATACCAAACAGTTTGAGACTTGCCACAAAACCGTTTATGAGTTAATGACGTGCAAATGAATATCTACACTCTGATGTATTTCTAAATCAGGAATATCACTTCACTGATAAGTTCCTTATGCAGCCTTTTATTTTTGAACCGTTAATGAAACTTTAATAAAATAGAAGGACAAAAATTACGGGAGGGAGCAGAGATTCCCCCCCCCCCCCCCCTCTCCCCCCAAACACACACCTCTTCTCCCTACCTCTGCTATCTTATCTGTGCTTCAGAGGACGTGTGTAGAGGAAATAGATAAAGTGTTACAGATGTCATATATTTCATTAATAATTCCAGCAAGTCGCCAAGGACCCAGGGAAAGATTATTTTCCCAGGCAACTATGTTAGATGAGTTCCCTCCACTAGTAGACCTGCATATAATGCATCAGCAAACTAGCTAGTGTAGAGATTGAGTGAGTATTTAACCATTCTGTTCATATTTAACAGTGTCAATTCTTCAGGACAGTAATTACTTATGTTCTTTCAGTTGAGTGTAGTGTGTTGTGAATTCTGATTGGAAGGATATGCTTGGTACTATTTCCCTGGATGCCATACTGTTCGTTTGGCCTTTCCCTCTTAGTGGAAAGACCTCATATACTTAGATTTTTCTTTGATCTCCAACAATGCATGCAAACAATCCATACATTGTACTGCTCTTTGATTTTTATTTTTTATTTTTATTTTTTTTGAGTTGCAATTAAATTTTCAGACAGTATCAAGAATTCTGGATTGAGTCTGAATCAGTGAGGGTTCATGATCTCGCGTTCTATCTGAAAGACAAAGCTGCATCCACCTGCCTTAGAAAGTATTTTGTGGCCAGAGTTAACATAGCTTTCAAGAGCCCATATTATTTGATCCCTCACACACCAGAAAGCTAGTAACTCACCTTAGAGCAAGATCCTCACCACCCAAATCATATATCCTACACACCCTTAGCAGCAACATAATGTCCACTAATAGATTCTCATTGACAATACTTTCTTGTAATTCTGACCTTCAGTTACAGCTTTCCAAGTTTGGTCCATGTGCCTCAGACCTTAAAAAACAATCCCAGAGGGATTAAACAAAGTAACGAACAAAAATTCGCATTTCGAAAGCAAAATTCTCTATAGAACTTTTAGATTGGATCTCTTTATCAAATGCCCCTACCGTACATTTACAGTTTAGTCTCCTTTCACCTGTCAAAGATTACGATTACATTTCCTAACAAAACCAAATTCCTCCATCGAGAATGATGAGAATAGCCTTCGTATATTTTGAACAAGTAGTTTTCATTCAACTGTTTATGTTCAGTGTGTGCTGACCTTCTAATATATGCAATGATGGTTGAGCATGACTAGATTACTGTTCATTCAAATGCTTTATTAGATGAATTACACACCCTCCATGTATGAGTTAGATTTTTATTAATTTGATGGCCCGGTCTTATATTATTAATCCTTTTTCTTTCTCTGCATCCAAAAAACCAAAAATGAAAAACAGGCGATTGATGCCGGAAACAGAGATCTTAACAATCGACGTGAAACCCGGCTGGAAAAAAGGAACAAAGATCACTTTCCCAGACAAGGGGAATGAGCAGGTGAACCAGCTCCCAGCGGACCTTGTATTTGTCATCGACGAGAAACCACACGATATCTACAAGCGAGATGGGAGTGACCTCATAGTGAACCAGAAGGTTTCTTTGGCAGAGGCACTTGCAGGGACTGCGGTGAATCTCACAACACTAGACGGACGTAACCTTACCATCCCTGTGAATGACATAATCAGCCCTGGATACGAGATTGTGATTGCAGAGGAAGGGATGCCAATTGTAAAGGAGCCTGGGAAGAAGGGGAATTTGCGAGTCAAATTCGACGTGAAGTTTCCGGCTAGATTGACCTCAGAACAGCGATCAGGTATCAAGCGCATCTTGGGGGGTTGAAAAGGATGCTGATAGTGATCTTGATACGCATAATTGTACACGGATGAAATGTCAATCAACTGATCCATTGTAATTTGGTTTTTTTTTTTTTTTTTTTTTTACGTCTTTCCATCTGTTGTTTTATATATTTTCATTCTTTGCTTTTTGAATGTTCTTGTCAAATGAGTGGTTTAACGCAATGTAATATGGATCTTGAAATCAATGTGATTTTTTAACTAAATTACGGTATGGTGATCTTGAAACAGAAGACAACTGATAGAAATGGTGTTCATAAGAAAAGGAAAATGAAACAGAAAAAGGCTCAATCGGACGGTGTATATTGGCAAAAGTAGAGTTGTGGCCCTTCACATTACTTAATGATGGGGCTCTACACCAAGAATTTCAGGCGTCGGAGTATTACTTGGAATCCAAAAATTGTAGAGAATTTTGGGCCGTAGTTCTTTACCTTACAGACTAATTATTTTTACAGCCAAAGAAGTGAATTTTTTTTTTGTTTTTTGATTGGTTCCTATGAAATGAACTATTAAGAATGGACAAAGAAAGATCTTTCCAGGGATCCTCTCCAATTTTCCCCTACTCACATTTTGCTTACTATAGTCCTAAAACCTAAAACCCCAGAAAACATTATAAGCGAGACAAACAATGTTTTCTGATAGATGCTTCACATGGCATTCTGGATGTTGAGTGAATAGAGTGATGCAAGTGTACAAAGGGCATGGACGGAGTCAAATCAAGCTGATGACTCGTACTTACTAGGAATTCCTAGTTGAAGTCCAACGATTGCAATGATTTACATGGGCAAGTTGTCACCAAGATTTTTGGTATTACTTCGGATTGCATTATTAGGAATTATAAGACATCTCTTCAGGCAATACAGTGGAGAAGAAATCAGCCTTTTGGAAACTTCCTTCCCTTGATACCCTTATACTTAATATTGACATTTCAACTCTAGAAAAAAGGAAATCAGAGATCTGTTTAGGGGCCGTTTGGATACACGGATTTTAGAATCTTGGATTTCCTCAAAATCCTCAATTGGAGACAAGAGAAGGAGACCGTCCGTTTCACTTCTCTTTAGAATCTTGGATTTTAAGTAAGAAATCTAGATTTTAGAAATCTCTCCCCCGTCCTGAGATTTCTAAAAGCTGGAAACATGGGATGATCTCCTACTCTCTTGCTGACAGAAAGAAGGGCGAGAATAAAAAACGACGGCTGGTCTCCTTCTCTCATCTCCCATCTACATTTTTTAGGAAATCCAAGATTCTAAAATCTGCATATCCAAATGGCCCCTTAGAGTGTAATGGCATCATCATTTATGCATTTTCAGGCCCGATCGGCCTAACACACTCTACAGAGGCTGAGGTTCAGGCTAACCACCTCAGCATGAGCATCTTTAGGGAGGAGATGGAAGGTGATGCTTCTAATGTTATTTCTTGGGCTCGAGCTAATAATATAGATCCTTGGAGATTAAAGAGGCTTTTGAATGAAACTTGTGCAATGTATGATGAATTTTTTTTTTCTTTTTGCCCATATTCCTAAAAGATGAGAGAGGGAGGGGTGGGAATATAGAAAACCCATTCCCTGGTTTTTATATGGCCACATTTTCGTATATCAGTTACCCTACCAACACTCAGATAAAAGAAAATTGTGGGGGACAAACCTAGCACTTCCATCTCCATAGTCAATGCCAGTATAGAAGTACAAGTAAATACACACATGACCTGAAATCATTGCCCGCATAGAGATCAATGCCAAGCAGCTATCTCAAGTAGCTCTGCATATTTTTCATCTACATAAGACTTCACCTTGAGCCCAGGTTCTGTGCTACCTGGAGAAGAATACTTCTTCAATCCAATTACCGTTGGTAAGCCTGCAAGAAAAGGCACAGCAAAAGGTCAATCTCTTTCCTTTGCTGGTCCCAAAACAGTATCGCACTAACAAAGAACAAGGAAGATGTAAGAAATCCTTTTATCTCTTCATCAATCGTAAAATCCTCAATCTTTTAAACAAAACTGGAAAACTCATCCCATGAAATGAGCAATGTTTGCTTAAAAGAGGTCTCTGTTAGTTTGTCAGGGGAATCAGTCTTAGTTTTCTAATGTTCAAGATCACTGATTTTTATCATTTCGTCTTCAGATGAATTCAAATAATTTGCGATCTGACGATCTGATTCTTGGAAGTCCGATGTTCAAACGGCATCCAAGCACCGATCTAGCACCAGAATCATTATTAAGAAGAGATGGTTATCTTATATAATAGAATGTTTGGTTATATCCTACGGTTATAATGTAATGTTCTATATTATCAGTAACAGAAAAGACAATTCTGTTACATGAACCATTTTGTACAATTTGATGAAAAAACAGTTTCTGGAATATGCAGATAAAGTGGAGGAAGAATAAATTGCTACGAGCATTCAGAAGAAAATACACACACTGCATATAGAGAGGAAGTGGTTCTTTTACCCTTTAAAAGGGTAGTACTTAGTGGCCCTAGTTAGGCAACTGCTAGCCATCCTAATGTAGGTTGCCCAGGAAGCTTCTGCCAAGACATGAAACTCTCACCCAAACACCATGAAGCACGCATTTTACTCTCTTAAAGGAAGAAGAATGGATCAGATGCTCCTGGTCTGACAACACCTAAGCGTCTGCTGCTGCGAAGATTGCGTTTGCTAGCTCTATCTACATAATTTGGAAAGAACGAAATCTGAGAGTTTTTGAGAAGAAGGAAACCCATAAAAAAGTGCTTCTCTCTGCAATCCTTTCTGAGATCAGATGCAAGCTTAATTGTCTGCCGTATTGTGATGTCGATAACGCTAGCAAAATTCAGATTGCTTCCAACTTTGCTATAGATTAATTGCCAATCAAAAAATTCAAAAATTCATCAGTTGGAAACCGCCGGATAAATATGGTATCCAAATTGAATACGGATGCGTCTCTGGGCAACAGGCAGGGAAGTCTCGGTGGAGTGATTAGAGATAGCTCAGGTAAGCTCCTGTATATTTTTTTCTCTGAATGTGGAAGGGGAGGACATCTTCATCCTTGAAATGCAAGCTATTTTAGAAGGAATTAAGCTTGCATCTGTCAAAGGAATATCACATCAGTGGATAGAATCTGATTCTTCTGCAGCTGTCCATATTATCAATGGTAATTGGGACTCTCCTTGGCGAAAAACTGATATGGTCAATGAGATAAGTAATCGGCTTGCTAGTTTTAGTTCTTGGAAGCTTACACATATATGGAGGGAAGCTAATGCTGCGGCGGATATTCTCTCCCAAAGAAGCTTTGCTATCATGGGTTCAGATGTTCCTCCGTTCAGTTTGCCCCCCCAGATGCTTGATCTCCTCCAGTCGGCTAGATCGGGAACCCAATATTTGAGGATTTAGTTCTTTGGTTAACTCTTCTATGCCGTTGTTACATGTGCTGAGACTTCTCTTACTTTCTGTGTTGAGGGCTATCGATTGCCGGTTGGTTTATTTTGTCACTCGCCTGCTCCCTTCCGTTTGGAGAGCTTGCATGCTTTGTAGCCAGAATATTCCTAATATATCTGGTAGGGGTCTGCCTAACCCCAGCTTGCTTATCAAAAAAAAATGATGATAAAAAAGACTATAATGGGGATGACAACAAAGCAGGCAGGAGCAAATGACGTGATAATTATACTTACAAAGGCTACTTAACGAATGTCTCGTTGTATTATCTGTCGCTATCAGAATTTTTGCTTTCATAGCTGAGAAATTGGAGATATTACAAAAAAAATACCCACTGGAAAGACAGGAATGATACTGATGTTAGGAGTCCCCTCATTGAATTCGCCTCAAATTTTCCAGCCGAAAAAAGAGGAAGGACTCTATTATTTCTATCAAACTTCAGAACCCCACCTTGCGAAAGTGTGGCAAGAATTGGTTTCAATCCAGTAGTGCAATGGGCCAAGACGATCATAGTTGAATATCAGAAGAGAAAAGTACTCCACCTTAGGGAATGGTCATCTGCAGATTCCCACAATTCTTGGAAATAAAAAATTAAACTACTCAATAAAGGTTTGAGATTCCATATCGGGGATGAATCTAAATTTTATTTGTGGTTCGAAAAATGGTGTGGTGAGTCTCTATTGCTGGGGGTTTCCCTATTTATTTAGGAAGTTGAAGAATCCTACAGCTCTAGTTTTGGAATGGTTTTCTGGGATTAGGGCTTTGTTGTAATGAAATCTGTCCATAAGGTTAGAATATATAGCCTTGAAGAAATATCTGACTTTATTAGTCATTCTGGACTAACAAAGCTGGCTCCATTAGTTTCCTATCGTTTTATCTAGAATCCATTTCCGTCCCCTAAGACCTTGGCTTTTATATCGTAAGCTACTAAAGTTTTAACTAGCAATAAGGTTGAAAAAAAAAGGAAACTCTGTCACATGATTGTAAATTTTGTAATTATACTATTGAGTTACCTTTGCACATTTTTCTTTTATATGGCATAGTTTTTAAATTTCTATGGCAACCGATATGAAATGACCGAAATCGTTCTCATCCCTACAGAAACATAAATTGAATAAAAAATGCATAGAAAAACCAAAATTGTAAGTGTATTAATAGTGTACAATACTAGTATGTGTTACATAATCATATTTATATGAATTGTATGTGAAATGTAGTGTATACATTATGTATAAATATTTATATTAATTACATGTGAAATGTGGTGTGTACTGAATTATCTGGCGTGCTGTGGAGCATGTCACTAGGTGTTCAATGTTAAACGGGCCTTAAACCTTTCTATGCAAGGGTTGCTGGATCGCAGTAGATTGACCAAACAAGCCTTTGAGTTTGTTCAGAAACTGAGATTAAAAAAAAAAGTTTTCCTTTCCAATAACTTTGGAGCTCCATTTGTAACTCGATGATGCAAGCATCAAACTATTGGCAATAAATAAAAGTCATGTGGAGGATATTTGCAAAAAGTTATAGATGAAGATAATGATGACAATGATGCTTATCAAAAACCACCTAGGCTGATATGCTATTGACTTAAGGTAACTTTGTGTCTTTAAATATTTGATCCATACTCTTTATATTTAGTACTTCCATATGTTGTTACAATCACGTTATGATACAAACACATGGTATAAATCACAAGTACTAGCTACTAGCAAGTGGTAAGAGTATAGTACAAAACTTGAAAGTATTGAAATATGCTGTAGAAAAGGTTAAAACTCTCAACACAAGTATTTTGGCAAGTAGATAGAGTGGTAATGAAACATACGTACCATACATGCTTAAATCTAAAAAGCTAACATATGATGATTTTAAAGGGCTATAATGTATTCCCATTTTTAATGACATATTATATATTTTTTAATTTCTATAAGATTTGTGGCATGGAGAGTATCATCCGGCAGGTATTGCATAACGGCAATGAGTACTGGATTTTTCCCTGACCAATACCTCTAGAAAATCCAAGACTTTGAACATTGGGACAGACTAATATTGAAAGTTAGAGCTTTCATAGATTTTTATTTTTGTATTGAAGTAAAGAACCATCTGGTTCATCCAGGTCCAATTAGTTTTACCAATGAAGAGGTGGTTCGTCCTATTTTCAGGAGATTAGAGCATTTTGTTTGAGCCGCAATGAAGTGGTTACCAGTTCTGGTGCGACCTGGTCAGACAGTCTGGCTCAGTTTTGTTTTCAAAACCCTGCTTCAAATTCAATAAAAGATCCAAGGCAAACAGGGGAAAAAACGAAATTGAGTTTCATAACTCAAATGTTTTATTGAAAAAATACCGACAAAAACAGGAGAGAGAAACAAAGACTACTATGATGAACAATACAGAAAAGAAGAAACCTGCACATCATGTTTGTTTTGAACAATCAAAACGTAAACGCTCAATTTTAGGAATCTTTGCCATCATCATCCTTAGACAAAAGGAAATGGTACTCAGGAAGAATGATGATTATACATCACTGATTTTATCACTCTTTTAGTAGACAAGCATATGAGCAAAGTAGATGGTTTCTAATAAGCATGATTTTTTTTTCTAATAAGCATGGTTTCTTATAAGCATGTTATAAATTAGAATAGCACCAGATAGAAAAATACACAGAAAGAAAATACTCACTGTCATGTATACGTCCATATAAATACCGCTCGCCTCTCCAATACTCTAACGGTCTTGTCTTGATTCTGTTGCTTCGCCTTACCCCAGATTTCCATGAAGTACCAGCTCCTGAAGATACAAAGAACTCATCCTTATTGAACTAATCAGACCAGCAATGGCTTCAAGATGCATGCATGAAGGATCAATTGTAGAATCACTTTTTTAAACATTAGTCTTAAAACATATCATTATATAAAAACCTCATGAGCTTAAAATTTTCAAAATGCAGAATGGTTCAGTCAGTAACCACCTGCAAGACTATGCCTATGTTGACGTGCTTCTTTCTTGCTTCCTCTGTTTGGAGCTGTTTTTTGTTTTCTTCGTCTATTCGGTAAAATTGAAGCAGGTGCCTGAAGTTCCTGATCCATAGACAAGAAATATATGATGATTGACCCCATTGGAGTTCGTCAAGCATTTACAGTAGGGGGGAAGTTAAGTTCCCCAAGCTCGGAAAAATCCAGATGTTATCAAAATGTCACCAAAGGCAATTAATAATTCCACAACATCTAAATCAACTCCAGGTCAAAACAAGCATGTGAAGAAAAGAGACAGCAACACGTAAGCAACTGGCCCAATAATGAGAGTCTCCCTGCCAAATAGTAGAGCCACCTTTTTTACAGCAAATTCGCTTATACTCAACTCAACTCAGCAAATTCGCTTATAATGTTAGGAAATATGAAAGACCGCTGATGAGGGAAAATGTAACCTAAGAGAAGCATCTACATCTGTCGGTTAAGATAACAGTTGCCCAGATCATCTTCCTACTACCTTGCTACCTGTTTCTCTATCATAAGACCAAAAGGGCATGTATGACGATACAATGAACTCTATAGATTCCATGGAAGCAGCATGGATGACAAAAACTGCACTCTGTTAGAGAAATTTCAAATTCAATTTGGAAGAAATGTAATAACGCATAGCTTGGCATTCCAACGGAAATGGCTCCAACAAATTCTCGTACTCATATTGAACCATAATGCCAATTAACTACCTATGGCATATAAAATCTGCAGCATGACTTGTTAATTGATGGATTCACTCAAGATGCTGGCAACAATAACTGGGGTGAAAATAAGATTATACGCTCTCAGGTACTTGCACCACTCTTCAAATGTGCCTCGACCTCTTTTATAGGTACGTCGGCTTAAAACCAATCCACTCAGTTTGGAACAAGACCATTCAGTTTGAATAGACGCAACAAGTTTTAAAAATAATGCATATCATTATGAAAAACGATATGTTAAAAAAAAATCATTATGAAAAACAATGAACACAGAAATCTATTCAAAAATAAGGCACTGTTCAAAAAAATTCCACATAAAAGATACGGCAATGTTTTGTCAAGTGGTTCCTCGTCTAAAATATCTGATATTTAGTGTGAAGTAATGATTATATTTTCACATATAGATCTGCTTCAAAGATGCCACGAGCACTTAGGATGTGTGAGACACACCAAGCACTCTACAGAAGCAAAAAAGCAGCAGCCCCCAGTTTGTATTCAGATACTTATAATATTGTAGCGACACTATCATTTCCACATAAAAGTGAATGAGGCACCATTAAAAATCCACAAGCCAAACAAGCATTGAATAAATTTATAGTCTCAAATTCCAATTCCAACCCCTAGAAATCTAGAATAAAACATTGCAGAAGTCAAGTGGATGATTAAAAAAACACTAGCCAACCTTGTTATTCTGTTCGGATAAGATGCTCGAGTTTTCTGAATGCCCACGCATTACGGTGCATGTTATTGCAGTAGGACTTGGGTGATCTGCAAAAAAAAAAAAAAAAAAAACCGAAAAAAATTAAAGATATGGCACAAGGAACAAAGTGAAGGTCAAAACCATCATAATATCTATAACAACATAGCAATCCGAAAAGTGACTCAAACTTTCCTGAAGTTAACAAAACTGAAGAAAGTATTCACTGTTTTTTTTTTTTTTTGAATGGTGCTTATTAAGTGGGGAAACCCCAAAGACCGAGGTTGTCTAAGTAGACAAGGGACAAGGTCAAAACAATCATATATCAATAACAGCATAGCGAAATAAAAAGTGACTCAAACATTCCTAACTTTTTTATGAATGGCGCTCAATTATATTAAGGGGAAAAACCCCAACGACTGAGGCAGTCTGAGTACACAAGGGACAAGACCAAAATCCTCTCCAAGTGAGTTCTCCCAACACCCGCTTATGAAAGCCAGTCAGCGTTACTATTGGCCAACCTCTTGACAAGCTGGAATATACTATCATGACTCTCTAATCGCTCTTGGATTTAAGAGTACCCGCTGGTGGAGCTTGAGGGCTTCCTTAAATTGCATCGCCTTCTTGCTGGCATCAAATTCAGCTGCATGAACCGTCGAAAAGGGCTTCAAACACATTTCCCTTGCTAGAAAGGTTGACAATTCTAGCAAACCTCAGCGGAAACTGAAATTTCAGCCGAAATCCCAAAATTTTGGTAGAAATTCAATAAAGACCCACGAAACGTGGATTTTTTGGGCCAAAATTTTGGCTGAAATTTGGACACTCTCGCCGGAGGAGAGATTCCTCGCATGATAAACCTTTGCAAATGTTCCTTGCCCGAGCTCGTACCGTTGCATCAAGATCGTCCCTTTCTTCTCCATTAATCCTCCACAGAACCACCCAACCCATCAAGATAAATCATCTCCCATCCTCCAACGATTTGAATCCGGTCCATATCTTCTCCAAGGTTTAGAGGCGTAGAGAAGGGTTTGGTGGGTTTGGAGGTTTTGGGGGTTTTATAGATAGATTGGAATTCTGGGTTTGCAAAATCTGCAAAGGGAAAACCTAGATCTACGGCCTCATCACTCTCACCATTTTGACCTCATCCAAAAAGTGGGAGAAGGGAGGATCGAGGGGTGATAGGAAGGGGTGAGAGGTAGCGGCTGATGGTCCACCTTGCCGCGAGATAGGAAAAGAGGGAAAAGAGGAAGGGGAGAAGATAAAAGAGAGAAATGGAGTTTTTAGGGTTTTAGTTTCTGGTGCCCTAGTTTTTTGGTAACGATCGAAGGAGCAGATCAGGTTGAGGGATCGGACCTCAATATAGGAGTGGGATCGGAGGGTTTTTGAATCGCATCTGCACCGACCGAGATCGGTGGATTCGCTGAGTCGTCTCAGGATTTCAATCTCATCGGGTGGAGGGAGATCGTCCATTTTGGAGAGTGAGAGAGATTTGCGCCTCTGTTTTTCTTAAGGTCAAATGGAGGGCCTGGACTCTTCTCATGATGGCTCTGATGAGGATATTCCTCCCCATCCATTTGGGCGTCTAAACTTCTGGTCTCCTGGCATCAATGCTATCAAAAATTCTGCTGCAAGCGATTCCGAGATCGAACCTCTTTCTTTCTCTGATCTGGTCAAGCACAAGATCGACCTGATTCCTAATCCAAATAAGACTTTGCTGGACCTCCGCGCTCTCCGTGATGATGAAGGCTTTAATAGCATTCGGCTATCAGTTCCAGAGAAGATGCGATATCTCAAGCTTATAGAAAAGGAGCTCAGCTCTCCTACTTCGAAAGCTTCTTCATCATCCAAAAAGAGAAAGAATGGGAGAAGAAAACCAAAGGCCCAACCTCAAATCCATATTGAGGGTGAAGAAGATATATACTCCCTTCTCAGCTCAAAGTTGCAATCTCAGAAGGAAGCATTACTCTTATCTGAATCGGATCCGTCCTTCTCTTCGGAAGTCCAACCTTGTGAAGCTGAGTTCTCTCTTGGCAACCCCTGCTCTCTGAGTGAAACTGCTGGACATGAAAACCATTCTGATGGAAAAGGTGTAGAGATTCAGATGGGATTTGCTAATACTATGAGGATAAATGCCTCGGTATTGGGGTCTCCTTCTGAACCGCTCCTTTCTAGTCCTCTTCTTGAGAAAAAAGCTTCTCCCCCTGATCTCAAGTGTAGCGACTGCTGGCCTCTCCCAGCTGGTCCTACCCCTTGTACCTTTCGTCTCCCATCCCCCTCTATCAATCAAATTGCTAGTCCAATTGGCTCCTGTCAGATGCTGGCCAACTGTCCTCCCAGCAGCTCCCATAATCCTTCTGGATCTCTCCCTGCTCGAGCTAATGGATCCATGGATTCTGCTCCCTGTTTCATTTCTTCCAGACCAGCTCCTTCCATCTCCTCAATTTCAGAGGGCAAATGGAAGGAAGTGTTTGGAAAGAGTCGAACCAAAGCAGTTGATACTTCTGTCCCTTTTTTCAACCCGGTAACTACTGAAGATGGCATAATAAAGGCAGCTTTCAAGGAGGGTGATTTTATTGAAGCAAAGTCTAAATGGGAAAACTGTCTTCTGGGTTATTTTCTTGGTCGGAGGCCCTACTTCTCTGCTCTTAAAAATCACTTATTGAGAATCTGGCAGCTGAAAGGGGACTTTGATCTAATTGCTCTCCCTAATAGCTTTTTCTTGTTCAAGTTCAACCTGGAAGAGGACTGCATTAAAGTCCTGGAATACCCCACCACCTTTGGGGGTCGTGCTCTCATCCTGCAGAAATGGTTTCCAGGCTGTTCTTTGGAGAAGCTGAAACTTTCAACTATCCCAATTTGGATTAAATTCCCTGCATTGCACCTGAAATTCTGGACTCCTACAGGTATTGGAAAGCTATCTAGCATCATTGGCAAACCTTTATACATGGATTCTCACACTGCTGAGGCCTCAAGATTACAATTTGCTAGAGTTTGTGTCGAAATAACTGCCGAAAGCCCCCTTCCTGATGTTGTCCACATCCAAACTCCTACTGGAGATGAAACTCAGGTTGTAGAATATGAATGGAAGCCCAAACCTTGCAAAACCTGTCTTGATTTTAGTCATTCTTCTGAAGGATGCCCTAAGAACCAAATGCCTCCTCCCCTTCTCTCTCAGCCCATCTCGTTTCCTGTTCAATACAGAAAGGAATGGAGGCCAATCACTAAGGATGGTGATAAAGCTGTTCAGCTAAGTTCTGATTCTCCAATTGCTCATAATAGGATCAGCTTGGATCATCCTGAAACCCCTTCTACCAATAGTGCCTTATCTAGAAATAAATTCTCAGTCATTGGCTCTGATATCCCCGAGACATCTACAAAGCAGACCAAGCCTCCGGACCTTTCTCTCTCTTTATCGTCCCCATCGTCTAAAGGTCCTTGGAATTTAGTTCAGAGCAAGAAGAATAAAAAGGGAAAGTCAGCTGCTTCCCTCCTTAAGCCTCCTTCTTCCTGTGTGCTGCCATCCATCTCCCCGATCCCCTCTACTGGAATAAGGTCCCCATTTTGTGGGCTCATTCCGGGAGGCTGATCATGAATTGGGGTCTGCTTTTGGTGCTGGTGTTTTTGGGTCTGCTGTTAGCTCTGGTGCTGTTTGTTTTTGTGGTAGCTGTTCGAATTTTGGCAGTGTTGTGGCTGTTGTTTTCATTTTGCTGAAGCGGTTAGGTTGTTCTCCTTTATTTGTCTTTGCCGTTTTGTTGGGTGGCCTTTGGCTCCCTTTTGATAGTTTGTTTGCCCTTCTTCTGATGTGCGAGGGGCTTGCTTTTCTGTTTTCTTGTAGTATCTTTATTGATCTTTCTTAATATATCTGGTCGGGGTCCGCCTAACCCCAGCTTACCTATTTCAAAAAAAAAAATTCTAGCGAACCTCGACCCAATTGAACCTTGCATCCCCTCAGCATATTAGGAGTCTCATCCAATAAATATAATATTTGCATTTCAATAAATAAATAAAAATCCATGCTGAGTGCATCTATACTTTGTTGAAAAAAATCCATACTGAGTGCATTTATAATTTGCAGAAAAAAATCCATACTGAGTGCATTTATAATTTGCTGAAAAAATATTTAAATGTGGCAATGACACAATGTTAAGCAATTAAACAAATATTTACCTCCATCAAACAGATTATATAGATTCAATATGATATATGGAAGTAGAGAAACACAGGTAAAAAACCTGAATGACTCCCACTGCAATGCACAGTCTGTATAGTCGGACTTTCGAGGTTGAGATCTGGCTCTTGATATACAGATGCTTCTGGGACCATATCTTTGAACTGAATTTGAAACAGAACATCAAAATCAAATTAAATCATCACAGCATAACCTAGTCCGTGTTGATACATCTAGAACACTTACCTTATCTTGAAAGCTTCTATCAAGTCCATTTGAGGTAACATCCATGTCACTGTCAAATCTACTTGAGTTGTCACTGATGGGCTTTCCAAATGGACAAGCCAGCTCTTCTGTCACCGGATTTACTGAATTGATATCATTTCCAACGGTTTTATCCACACCTAGCATTGGATCCTGCAAGTCTCCAACAAAGCTCGATCTCTCTACATCAATCTTCTCAGAAGCAATACGACCATTGGTCTGATCGGTATCAATAGGAGGTGAAAGATTGTGTTCTACACCCTCAACAACAGAAGAATGCTCTACAGGTGACATATCAATGTCAAGAGGCATGGAAAATGGATCTCTAATTGGATCTAATTGTGAATTGCGCCTTTGCAGTGAAGGCATTAAAGCAAATGGACTTCTTGGTGGGGCCGGTGAAGTCTTTGAAAATCTGTTGCTCTCCACTCTTTGTTGGTCCTTTACTGGTGTTTTCCTATTAATTATTGATTTTGTCGAATGCTGCAGAACTGATAATGCTTTTCTGGATCTCGACTTCTGTGATGCCTTAAGATCATTTGTTTGGACACTACCCAAGTCAGGGAAGGATAGTTTGTTCAAGGTAAGGGGTTTAATATTTAAATTTTCTTGCAAGAGAGTGACCATTTCATCCCCATCTAAGTCTCTATGAGTATGCAGCAATTCATCGAAAAAGCTTCCGATTTTGTTCTCCTCTGCTACTGAACCTAGTCACAATAAAGTTAATCAACAGAAAAGGTTTAAATGCCAGAATAAACAAAGTAAAAAATATCATAGTAGAAATAAAGTACACACTCGCAGAATTAAGGCTAACCAACCCTTTCCTTGAGAAATGGTGAAAAGTTCACCACCATTGTTTTCCTTTTCTTTTGAAGAACCAAGCCCGTCAGTTGCTTCTAACACCATATCAGATGGGACCTTGGATGGAGTTGGAATTTTCACTTGGAAATTTTCTTGTGATGATACAGGGTTCTCCATGTTATCAGCAGGTGGAGGATAAAGATGTTTATAACTTGCCTTCTTCCTGAAACCAAAGACAATAATATTTCTGACAGTAAAACTCTATGTGAGAATAAAAATTCGGCGTTTTTCAAATATATATATATATATATATATATATATATATGGTTCTATGTACTTGATAGCATTTATCATATTGGAATTTTCTGGGCAGACACTTTATTACCATTATAGCCGAACCGTAAAGAAGAGCGTTGGAAATCAATGGATGATTATCTTTTTCTGCAATTTGTTACCTAAACCCAGTTACCTGGGCTATATTTCCATTACATGGAAAATGCTTCCTTCAGGAAAACTGCAACAGCAGAACCAGAAATAGATAAGTGATCTCAATCATACCCCAGAATCCCCGGTCGGCGAGGCCGTGCTGCTAAGGACTTGTTATGTTGAATTTGCTCCGTCGAATTGTCTCCCCTTAATTTCTTTACCACTTTCTCAGCCTCTACAAACAATTCATTGTAATAACTAAAAAGTAATGAAAAACCCAAAAAAAAAAAAAAAAACAGCCACAAGTATGCATGTTCATAAAACACAAGAATAAGTGAGAGTTACTTTCACGCATTTCGAAAAATGTGAAGAATTCGTCTGGGTCTTGCAGATGGTCGATGTTCAAACTCTGATCCGCTTGTGAAGTGGATATACTGTCAAATAATAGCATTACCGATTTCTCTTTAATTTTTCATTTCAAACAAAATATCGCATACTTTCATATTCTAATACCAAAATAAGTACAAAAATCTTTACCTTTGACTAGGCTTAAAAGAGAATTGAGCCCGTTGGAGACCCAATGCCGGTCTTCGTCTCCGGGTTTGATCTTCACCATTTGCAATGGCAGCTCTATCGACAGCTTGGGATGGCAACTGACAGGCAAAATCAGATTTTAGAAATTCCTGACTAGTGTTAAAAATCTCAGTTGCCTGCTCCTTAAGCTCCATTGGGTCGTTTAACGCCTGGATTCGCACAGTGTACACAGATTTTTTTCTCATTTCCTCTGTAACTAAACTAATAAGTAACATAATAGTGTTGAAGTATAAATGATTAAATAACACCAACTCTAACAACGTAAGCTTTTGGAGTAATTGGTTGTTTCACAAATAGCTACAGAAAAGTTGAATGCTTATGTTCTAGAGGCACTTGGAGCAGAACATGAATGAGAAAAAATAAAGACTAGTGATGTTAGCACTACCATGTTTTGATAATCGCACTAACTCATTTTGTCTTTTATTATTTAAACACTTGTCAAAGGTTATTACAGTTTCCAAAAGGCTCTCAAAAGCCAAGTAAAGAAAAAAAGACAAGCTGAATTTGTGCAATTATTAAAACATGGTAGTGCCAATATCAGTACCCAAAATAAAACATAACCACAAAAAATCAAAATCAAAAACTAAATAAAACATGTGGAAACACGAAATAGTGAAGGAACATAGTTCAGATCCATAATTCTGAGATAATCAACCGATCAAGCAGAAATTGAGAAAAGAGAAACGAGAAATGAAGATAAAAAAGAGAAAAAAAAAAAAGCCCTAAGTGAGAGAAATAGAAGTACCATAGATCTGAGAAGATTTTGTACGGGGTCGGACCCCTGTTGATCCAAGGCCATGCCGTTGGGTAAAAACCCTAAGGTCTTAGGAAGGAGGGATAAAATAGAAGTGTCGATAAAGGGATCAAGATTTTGAAGTTCTTCATCTACCATCGTTGATGGGATTCACAGCAGAAACCCTAGAGAGAGAGAGAGGGGAGGGGCGCCTTGGGCAGAGAGATGGGTTTGGTTTCTTTGGTTTTTATTGGCTCTCTTGGTTTTCAAAAAACGTAGCGGGACATATCATTTTTTATATATTTGTCAAATGACGAAATTACCCCGGTGTTTGACATGTACATAACCAGGGCACTTTGGCAGAAGTAGAAAAACGTGATGCAGCAAAAAACAGGACATGATATTTTCACCCCCTCTGCAGTACGCATTCACCCCACTTATAACGTGAACAGTAGGCAACTTTAACTCTATTTGACGTGAAATCACGTTAGAAGTGGGGCGAATGCGTAGGGCAGAGTGGGTGAAAAATATCATCGCCCAAAATAAAGGGACTGGAAAAATTCGGTGAGGATATTGGAAAGTTGGCCAAAAAAACGTATTTAACGTAAAAAACGTGTGTGAGTCTAGCATCCCCTCATTTCATGGATAGTGAAGAAAACATGATCAGATTATATGATTGTGGGGGGCACCCACACCAATCATGAGCCTATGGAAATAATCTCTACTAATACCAGTAGTTTATAAATATGATTAGGTGATGTTAACTAATCGCGAAATAAAGCTATCACTTAAGGGCCTATTTGATTGCATGATAATTTGTTGGGGCCAAAAATAATTCGAGAACCAACACTTATTTAATATTTGTCGAGCAACCATCATGGAAAAAATAATTATTATAATATCTGACTTTAAAATTAATTATAACATCTGACTTTAAAATCTAGTAGATGAGTGCAACTAGAATGAATTTTAGACGAAATACCCGGGACAAAAAAAAATTAAAACATCAAAGTAAAATTTTAAAAAAATTCTTAGAAAAGAAAAGAAAAATTCCTAAAACACCCGTATCTCTTAAGAAATGACGAGAATTCCCCATCCTATAAAAAATAACAAGAATACTCCTGTATCATAGACAGTGACCAAAATACATATATCTTTCTGCGAAATTGCCCGGCAAATCCCAATTGTGATATTAATGTTTAAATGTGTTTAAGAATGCTTTCTAGATATCCAAATTTGAAGATATTGAAGCATGTAGACATGAGCCTGAGAGCCATGTAAAACTAATCTCTCTATGTACTTGTGAGTGATGGCACTAGGGCAGCAACGAGGAAGGTTAATTGAGCTTAAAGTGAACATAAAATAGATTGCATGCCAATTTGAAAAGTCAAAGTGGAGTATGAATTAAAGACACATTATGCAGTTTGGACGATCAACAGTGACCATTCACAGACGACCAAACAGTATGTGGTACAGATTCAGAAGAAGTGTTGAAATAGCTTTCGCAGACAACCATCAGTATGTACGTTCGACCGTAGTGTGCTCAGGGTCGACCGTCCGGGGATTTCCAATAACGGATAAATCCCCAACGCCTAGTTCGACGGACGACCGTAGTTCATCCATGGTTTATCCATTCTACCGGTTATAGGTGCTGTGATGGCGATTTTCCTTCCAAACTCTATAAGTATGGCTCTTTGGAGCTTTAGACATCGTCCAATAACACTTGGACTTGCCTTCGAGTATTGTACGGAGTGTTAAAAAACCCTTTGTGCTATTATTTGTTGTGTTTTTTGAGGGATTGGCTCATGGATTCGTTTATATATCTTCTGAGTGTTTGTTTTGTGAACTTCTAATTGCAACTCAACCTTGGTAGAAAGTTTTTCCTTTGGTTTTTCTTCTTATACTTGGTGGGAGGCACCACATCAACCTCGGGAGTCAGTCTTGGTGGCATTGTAAAAGCTTGCAACAATTTGGTATCCCCATAATTAGTGAGGCCACGAGTAGGGGACATCCTTGTGAGAGTGGACGTAGGCGGTAGTCAGGAACTGGGTTGAACCGATATAAAAATCTTGACACACACTTTCTAACTCTCTCATTTTATCTGTGCGGTGATTTTTTATCTGCTAAGTTTTTAATTGAAATTTGTTTTAAAGAATGACTGATTTTAAATGACCCAATTCCCACCTATTGGGTTGCCTATCTTGGTCCACAGGCACTCTTACCATTGGGCTTGTGCAGGTATGCCCTTCAGTTTATCATTTTTCTAGACAATTTATTCTTCCATAGTACAACATGAAATAAACAATGGATGATTATAACTACAGGATAAAAAAAACAAAGTACACAAACAAAATATAAATTAATTCTAGACAAGCTATCCACGACAACCGGCAATTCAAGACAAAGTTAGATTACCCCGCAATCAAACAACCCCTAAAATCATGTTATGTGATTAAGCTAACCAAATAAGGCCGTGCTTGTTTCATACCTTGATTGATGACTGTGGGCCTCAAACTGGTTATTGGACTCATAATTAAATGAACAAGGCTGTAGACACCCCATTTTTCCAAGTTTGGACTGATGATAGCTTTTGGCGCGATGATGATTGCAATGATGAACCCGTGCTAGGATAATTGATGCTTATCCTTGTAATATTGTATCTCTAGTATGAGAACCATGGAGTTTTGGCATTCCCTGGACAATAGAACCATGATCTATTATAGATATAAAGAGTGGGAGAATTCATGCACAAAAACCTTTGTTTGATCACAAATATCACCCGAACCCAGCATAAAGGTTGACCTAATTAGTTGGCAACCATAGCCCTGGGATTTTATATCCGAGATCTCCGAGATCGAGCCTACAACTAGCAAAACAGCATAAAGCTAGCCTAGTTGAACCTTTGTTGAATTTTCGAACATTCCTAAGTATACGAAACAAATTTCGTATGTATAAATACAAAGAAATTTAATTTCATACATTTTAGAAATGTACGTACGAATTTAATTCCGTACATTTTAGAAATGTACAGACTTCTAAGAGTTTGGTGAAATTTGGTTTGTACGGAATCTGTAATCGTATGCTCCCAAAACATATGAAATTGGTGTACGAAATTCCAATAGTACGAAAATCAAATCTGTAACTACTTTTTGAAAATTTTGCAGGAATTTACCATCCCATTTATGCCTATAAATAAGCCCTAGTTCTAGAGAATTAGGTGGGTGGATTTTTTGTTGGAGTTTGGGGTGATATTTTCCCTCCAATTTTTCTCAGAACGGAGAAACCTTACCAAAGCTCGTTGGAATTCGATTGAAGAATTCGCCGGAAGAATTTAAAAGGAGACTAAGGTTCTAAAGGCTTTGTGTGATCTCATTTCTTGAATTCTTCATCGAATTGTTCATAAATATTGATTGAATAATCGGAGCGCCATCGGAATTATCGTCAAAAGTCCTTCAATTTCGTTGTTCTTTTCTTAACAATTTTTCACATCAAAACATGTTTCGATTTCATTTCATTTGAATTTCAAGTTAAAAACAATCTTGATCTGAGTGAAGATTTAGAGAATTAGGGTTGCTAGCCATAATTCTATAGGTTTTCACCTTAAATGTATTAGACATAGGTTAGAATTTCAAGAATAAGGTTATGGAATTCAATCCTATTGAAATTAAAAGAGAATTCGTGAATTATGAATAATCTCTTCATAATTCTCAAATATCCCCAATGGAATTCAATATGATTTAAATTTTAAAGAGATCCAGTAGGTAATCCATTAGAATTAGGTTTCTAATAACTCCTCTAATATCATTAGAGTTTTGATATCAAAGTTTTCAGAGAATCGAGCAAGAATTCTCGAAGAACTGGAATTTCGTATGAATTTTCAATATAATTTCGTATGAAAATATCCGTACGAAAATTTAAAGAAATACATACAAAAAGTTAGCACTCTCGGGGAATTCTCAACATTCAAAATTTAATTGGAATTTCATTTTGTACGAAATTACAGAAGAACTACAATTTCATACGAAATTGCAAAAACAGAGATTAAACTAGTGAAGCCTTTGAATTCTTTTGCAAGATCTGATTCTTAAGACTAGGATTTCTCCAGCATGTCATAAGTTAAAAACAGGAATCAGGCCACAGCGTGTCTAAGCAAACACAAGTTCATTGAGTGTAAACAAAGATGAAGAAGAAATAAAATACTGATTTGAATCAGGCCCAACCGATCGACAATTCCAGAATGTTCTTTTTCTCTGGGAACGAAAACTTTGAAGATCGAATGCTCTCAAAGCAATGGAAATCTTCTACATTTGTTCTTATGTTTTCCAAAGAATCCATAGTTTATTCCTTGATATATCAAAGAAATAATTTTTTTATATAGGTTTATTCCTAAAGGTAAAGGAAAATAAGGAAGATTCAACGTTGGACAAAAACCAAGCTTGATTCAACAAGAAAATATTTTGAAAATTATGTTAGAAAGAAGGGACTTGCTCGGGACCATCGCATAAGGCATTTCGCGGATGGTCTGTTGCATGAGAGAGCAGCCACATAGGATTACTTTTCAGCATATTTTGTCTTTATTCGTGGTGTGGCTGCTCTCTCTTCCAAGAGACCATCCACGAAATGCCTTATGTGATGCTCCCTAGCAAATCCCTTGAAAGAAATTAAGAGATGGATGAACAAGATTGGATTTTTGAAAAGTGGGATATGTTTTGTATTAGAAACAATGGCTGGGATCAAAACCACACGGCCTCCATTAGATCCAATCCATAATAAATAGACTTTTGATCAAATCTCCCACGTTCAGGCTCTTCTGGTTGATACAATCTTTGGGCAGTGGATCATCAAAATTCAGGAATTAAAAGATGAACGGTCAAGATCAGCTGTCAGAGACAAGATGGAGTATATAATTAGGTACACTCGTGGAGGAGCATCCCCTTTCACTATAACCTATACGGGACGGCGCAGCCCCCCAAAAAAGTGGGGCCCACATTATTTGGGTGATCCATACCATTAATTTGTCGGGCCTTGGCGTAGATAGGACGGCACACTAACCTCCACGGATCAAAGGGCTATGATGATCCTACGAAGAAGACTTTTTGGGCACATCCTATCTACGTCAGGGCCCAACAAATGAACGGTTTGGATCAGGAAAATAAAGTGGGTCCCACTGTTTTTTTGAGGCTGCACGTCAAATCACGGTCATGCCCCTATATAATTTCTCTAATTTGTGCAGCCATCCCTGAAAGCCCAATTTCCGGAGAAAAAGCCGTGTAAATTACACCTATTTCCTTGTTTTAATTTGGGCTAGGTTAAATTCGCACCCCCTGTAAGATAATTCGCACCTCTTTAAAGCAGCGTATGCTGCAGACTTAGCACTACAGGGGGGGTGCGAATTCATCACCTGCCTTTTAATTTTTTTAATATATATATAAATATTCCTTCCATCTATCACTGGCCGGGGGTAGGGTTACATATATCAGTGTAGAGATACAACAGGCACTTTCGTTTCATTTTTTCATTCTGCCCTAAAGCCTGCGCACCCCCCCCCCCCTCTCTCTCTCTCTCTCTCTCTCTACAAAATCTCCCTGTAAAAATGGGGGCTTCTCTCCCTCCCAAAGAAGCCAATCTCTTCAAGCTCATAGTTGTAAGCTCTATAGCTTTTAATTTTTCTTCCATTTTACGTTTCCCTTTTCAATAATCTATGCTACTGATCAGTGTTCTCTGTTCCTTCTTAATCTCTATTTGTTCTTTCATCTGATGTTTTTCCCTCTCGAAAACCCTAGTTTTGCTCATACTTATTCTTTTTAGTTTATTTAAAGCGTCCGATTCATGGAATTTATGTCTGTAACCAGTTAAATTGTTCGATTGCAGTTTTCTGACTGTTAGAGTAGTTGTTTGAATGCGATTGATCTATGGGCTGTTTGTTTAATGTGAATTCGATTTTTGAGGAGCTTCACCTCGTTGTAACTGAATTCAGTATTTATTGTTTATCATTTTTGAGATTTATGTTTATAAAGTTTTCTTTTTTTGTTAGAAAGGTGATTTTATGGTTACTGAAATTGTAGATTTTGCTTTGGAACCGTTAATGCTTGTAGATTTTGCCTTGGAAAGTTTGAATCTTGAAGCCATGTTCGTTAAAGATTATGACAACCGATTGTGATTGCCAAACTGATTATTGGACTCAAATTTAAACGTAATTTTGAGTCCAATAATTGGTTTGGCGCTCACAATAGGTTGGGGTTGGTTTATAATGTTGTAGAACTGTTTCTTGAGTAACACGGAAGAACCCGTGGCACATGTTTGGGTAAATTAATTGCGCTTAAAGTTAACTTTGAGATCCAATATGCTATATTTGGTTGGGTTCCACCCTCATGCATATTGCCAATCACTAAGTTTCTTGTCAAGTTGGCCACCTGCTATCAGTACAACTTTATCTCGCAGTTGGTCACTTGCTAGTAATTGAAATGCACCTTTTTTTTTCTTAGCTTTGAGGAATGACCATATGTAGTTCGTAGTAAGTCTGTTCTTGTTAATTTTCACATCGTTTATGAGATAGTAATTTAGGGGACATGCATTTTGATTCATCAGATGAAGTGTTATCTTAAATTTTGCCCGCATATTTTGTTGGCAATTGTCTGCTCATTGGAAATGGTAAAGCTTTCAGTTCAGTTTTCATTCTACCCACAGCCCTCTAAGCCCATATCCCACCAGTGTAATATAGCCCTGTAAAAAGAGGCATTGTGGAGTCCTTCACAGTAGTGGGAACACATTATCTTTTTATTTTGCAACTCCTCCAGGCTTGATGGGTTCTAGTCAAATGGGCACTGTGGCACAGTGATTGTTTTGTGCTTCTCCTTCACTTTCCACACTATGGGCCATGGGTGGGAGCAATGTTACCAGGGTTGCGCCCCCTACCGTCCCCGATCTGGGTCGCATGACCCCAAACGCTGTATGTTCACGATCCAAATAGCTAAAAATGGCGATCCCGTTGTCCGGGCCTACAACAAGCTCACACATACGGCTTTACAAGAGAGTACTTCTGTGGACAATGGAAAACCAGTCGTATACTAGCTTATTAGTTTGATCATTTATCATATTTTTTACGTCTTTATTTAAAACCTAGTAGTTTTCTATTTGCTTTCTTTTAGGATTGAATATAAATTATATGCTTTTTCTTTATATAGTAATATTTAGAGATCTTCAAATTATATATATTTTTGTGTGGAACTCGAACTTTTTTTTTGAAAAAATATGTATGGCATACCCCATCTTACTGTGTACCGGGCTAACCATCTTACCAACCTTTGCCGTACCGCGTACCATAATGAACCACGTTCCAGGTAAAATTGGTTTGGAGGTGACTTGCTCAATGCAATCTGTAATGGAAGGTAGGGATTCATTCCATGTCTTTTTTAGGGGCTTTGCCTACTTCAACAGTTCAACGCACATTTTTTTTTCCTAATTATCTAATGGTCTGGTCTCTTGCCTGTCTCCAATGATGGTTAATTTTAATTAAAAAAAAAAAAAATGGTCTGCAAAGCATTCTTGGTGTCTTTTTTTATTTTTTTAACATGGTTTGCTCTTATATTCTGGATTTTAGTTATGATGTTTGTTATCATAGGCAGAGATCATCTGTGACAACTTCTGGTTGGAGCTTATGTATGTTAGGGTTTGTAGGGATATCTTGTATATTTGGGCAACTCTGCCCTTTAATGTAAATAGTGTAATTTTGGTTTTTTTAGTAAGTCATTATCTGCTTCAATAAAAAAAGGCTAATGCATGGTAGTATTGACTTTATTATGTCCTTTATTTTTTTCATTTTAGTATTGGTTTGTGTTACTTTTTAATAACTCAACTCAACTAAGCCTTTGTCCCAAATTAGTTTGGGGTCGGGTTGTGCTACTTTTTAATGATAAAATAAAAATCTATGTTTGTTAAGATTTTTGACATACTCCTCACGCGTTCTTGTCCTTGCAGAAATCATATGAAACTAAACAATATAAGAAGGGGTTGAAGGCCGCAGATGCTATACTGAAAAAATTTCCGGAGCATGGAGGTATGAGTAGCTTCAACAGCGATTTAAGTTCAAGTCACCCCTTTACCAAATTTTAATACCAGCACCTATTATCATCTCATTACATGGTTACATGCATCGAGCTTGGGGTCCAGACATGTATATTTGATATTTTTGCCACTATTTAATAAAACTTTATTACAATACTTCCTTGATTCAACCACAGTTTGCTTGTAAAACATGAAAAATTGGAATGTGATTTATCTCCGGGATGATGTCATGAGGAACAGGAATGATACACTAGGGTTTTATTTTGAATTCCATTATTCCAGGATATGGAACATTCCTCTGCTAACAGTTGGAGTGAATATGAGTTAAGCTATTATGTATGAGTTGAAATGCAATATGATATTCTAATGCTCTGTCTTCCATATGAAAGAGGTTTGCTTGGGTTGGACCTCTACTTGTTTTCTGATAAACTGAAATTCAAAATTTATTTATGATCAAGAACAGTACAATCAAGTCTAATACAGTCCCAGTTTGGGGTTGCCTTTTACTCACAGGTAAGAGGTAAGAGACAATAGTTTGGCACGAAATCTGCCATGCAAGATCAATGTTAAACCTTTTTATGGTTTGTTAGATATGTTTATTCATGTAGTTGGACAACAGTTAACTGTCTACTTTTTGTAGTGTCGTGGACCTATTTATATCTTTTTTGGTTCTTTTGGCGCATCTTTTATCACGAAATAACCGTGGGGTCCTTGGATAGACTAGTCTCGAAATCTATAGCTATTGAAGTCTTTGATTATAAGCGCTAGACAAGTAAATTACTGGCGGAGCCATTTCTATTCAGAGGAGTCAATACCATTTGTTTGAAAAACTCGGACTCAGATGAGTCGGCTAAGGTAAAACCGACTCGACACGGGCAAGTGAATGATTGACACCATCAATTTTTCATTAACTTGGGCGAGTCAAAGGAGTTTTTGATTGACTTGGTTAGCCCAAAAACTCAAACTCAAACTCAAACTCGGCCAAGTAAAACCTAATCAATTAGGGAGAATTGATGATCGGCTCGGGAAGTTTTAAAAAGCGCTCAGCACTTCATTTAACTTCATTTCTGGTATTTTTGCCTGATCATGTGGTAAACGGTGTTTACCTGTATGAAACCTTGGTCATGATAGTCTCTTAGGATGTTAATGGCCTCAATTGGCCTTGCAGCAAGATGAAGATCTGTAGTTGAGCTGGAGAATATCCAATAATGAATTCCATTGAATGAATAATTGATCCGGATGCTAAAAACAATAATGCTTTCGAATAGGCATGAGTGACTAAGTGGAATAATGCAGCTTGATAAGAACCTATCCCTGGAGCTAACATAGTATAACCCAATTGAGACATTGTAGACATTGTAGATTAAGCACATGCATCAAATCCACTTGTTCAGTCAAAACCGGATGGCTGGCTTAAAAAGGCGAATACCCTCATTTTTTTACTATTAGATTATATCCTCAGATGCTTGGTTCATCATATTTTATCGATGACACACACACACACACATACACCAATTGAAGCATGCATGTTCTCAAATAATACTTTCATATGAAATTCTTTTTGAGAGGTACAATTTATACTAGAAGTATTTCTACATCTCCGTTTTGTGGATAACTGTGCCACATTTCATCTTGGTAAACCATGCCTATGAGCAGCCCTTGCGAATCCATGGAAAGATACTAAATCCATGGAAAAGATACTATGTCATCATATGCATTGAAGTAACTGCAAAGATTTGTTGTTGGTTATACTTCAACCATGGACAATGTTTGGTGTTTGCTTAGCCTCTAACTGGCTGATAATATACAAAATATAAAATACAATGACTCAATCATTTCTTGGCAGTCTGTTCTTTTTAAGTTTGGTGTTTGTTTATATGTCCGCTAACTGTAATGCACATTCCTTTAATCTTTGTTAGGGGTATGGAGAATCAACTTCAAGAGAGTATATTTCTACTGTTGCTCAATTCACACACACACACACACCTTTTCAACGCTGATCTGTTTCTCTGTTTGGTTAGTTGTTTGGTTTTGGGGATCTAATTTAGTAATGGTAAATTCTTCCTTTTTTTCCTGCCCATTGCTAGAAACTTTATCAATGAAGGGATTAACATTGAATTGCATGGATCGCAAAGCGGATGCTTATGAGCTTGTACGGCGGGGGCTGAAGGTTTGTCTTTTTAATGGTGTTTAGTATGGAAACTTGCTGTTTTTTTCGACATTGGCACTTCCATACATTACTTCTCATTGTTTTCCTCTGTTTTTTTGCAGAATGACCTTAAAAGTCACGTTTGCTGGCATGTTTATGGCCTTCTATATCGATCAGACAGGGAATACAGGGAAGCAATCAAATGCTACCGAAATGCTTTGAGGATCGATCCAGACAATATTGAAATTCTTCGGGACCTTTCTCTCTTACAGGTAGGTAGATGATGTTTCAATTTACTGAGCTATTATTTTTGTAAATGGAATGTTCTGACTCATCTACAGCACCCTTTGGGTCCACAAATAGCAAATTGTTATCACTGTTGTTTTTTTTTTCTAGATATGTTTTCTTCGTTTTTTTTTCCAGTGAACAATTTCAGTAAAAATGAATGAAGAAAACAGTACAGAACAATTGGACAGTTGCCTTGAAAGAAAGAAAAAACAGCTAAAATCATCGTCTAAAACAAAAAAGAAAACCAGAGTTAGCACTATGATATAGTAATAAAAAGTGGCATGCTAGTTGCCAATAAGTAATAACCAAAGTTTTCCTTTCCACACCATCTAGTTAACCCTGATGATTTCTCCTTAAAGATGATTAGTTGATGTGAATCCATGATAGCCATGAGAAAGACAGAGAAACAATAGATAGTGAAGATCAAAATCAAGATTAAGAATGAGGGGAATCGGAGTAGAAAGGAATGCACTTTATGAACCCAACCACAGTGGGGTGGGGGTTATGAACCCAACTGAGAAGGGGAAAAAGAAGGGCGGAGAGAATGAGACTAGAAAGAAAGAGATACGCGGAGAAAGATGGAAGAGGGAGAAAAGGATTTAAGAGAGGGGAAGGATAAGCGGGTGGTGGGCTTATAATCCCGACCAAGAGGAGATGGGGGAGAGAGGAGAGGAGAAGGAGAAGATGAAATAAAGAAAGAAAAGTGTTTAGGGATGAAAACTGACCTGATATGAAGCATCACACTTTGGAAATGGTATCACACCTAATCAATATAAGAAAACATCAAATATTATTATGGGTTACACATGCCAATATTCGATGTTTTCAGAGGTGGTCTTATATCACTGTTTGCCTTCTTGTGGTAGCATTTTCTTGTAGTACATTCCAAACTCTTTATTTGCGGGGTAGCAGGTTGACCTGCAACCTTGTTAAGTGACATTCATTTAAACTTTTGTTCGCCTTGACAAATTTATATCTTTGGTGCTGCACAGTTTTAGTTTGGAGATCTCTGCATCTTGTTAGAGTGTGTGTAGGTTGATTTTCTCTACACCATATGTTCTCTAAGGTCATGAGTAATTCCCATTTTAGCATGATGTTTTAGTTTTTCAATTCTGCTTGCTTCTATACCATGCATTCCTATTTCTATTAGATTTTTATGACCGACAAATTTGATCAAGCATATTAAGTTATAGATCTAGTTTGCTTTAATCCCATTACAAAACTCTTTAGCTTTCATATGGCAGGCACAGATGCGGGACTTGTCTGGATTTGTTGAAACGAGACAACAGCTTCTGACACTAAAACCAAATCATCGCATGAATTGGATTGGTTTTGCCGTTGCCCATCATTTGAACTCTAAGTATGTTTTGTTTCTTAGCTAAAGAAAGTTTTACATTTTTATGTTCACAAATGTCTATTATACAGATCGTTCCCTACTTCATCAATATTGCTTTTATCTTTAAATGTGTCTTATTAGATCATCAATAATCCAATTTTTAAGATTAATGGGTACTTAGGGGAAGAAAAGACAAAAAGGGGGTAAAAAAATCAAAATGTCAGGTTCGGTCATCAAAATCATTCATTTCCTGAACATGCCTAAATGGTGTACGCCCTTTATTGGAGGTGTGCGCCTTTCAAATGTCAGGTCTGCTCATCAAAATCATTAATTTTCTGAACATGCCTAAATAGCATACTCCTTTTGTTGGAGGCTTGCGCCTCAAGTAAAAGGCACACACATTTTACCCCTTTCACCCCCCAAGGCTTACTCCTTTCGAACAAAAGGCTTTTTTTAACGTCTTAAGGTGCTTATGGCATGCCACGGCTTGAGGTGTAGGCTTCAAAAGCGCCTTTGAGAACACTGTTTTAATCATTCGAAGATCGTTTCCTTTGAGAAGATGTCTTTACTTCTGGTTAGTTGTTTATCCTTGTATTATTTATTTGCTAGTGGCTCAAAGGCAATTGAAATTCTGGAAGCTTATGAAGGGACTTTAGAAGATGATTATCCTCCAGACAATGAACGTTGTGAACATGGAGAAATGCTTTTATACAAGGTATGACTTTAATATAGAAATTTAGCTATCCCTTTTCCATATCTCATTTATTTCTTACAGTTGGCTGTTTTAACCACATTGTATTAGAATGCTGCATTGTGCCATCTGTACTTTTTTTTTTGTTGGACTGTTAACTTTTTCTTAGTAGCTTAAAATTGCTTGGGTTTACATTGATACTTAAAATCTTGGACACTGATCAGTATGGCTGCTGACTTGGTCGGGTCAATTATTGCCTAGGCCAAGTTAAACGAGTTTATGTTAGATCACATCGAGTTTTTTAGTGTTCGATTGAATTTATAGGGTGACTCATAAGATTTAAAAAAATATACAATGAGTTCACTCAGCCAGGCCATTGATGGACCAGACAGGTTTTTATACAAGGCTTAGACTTAAGAATATCCTTTCTTGTAAAGCGTAAGATAATCCTTTCTTGTAAAGCTTTAAACACCAATATTACTTGTTTGGCTTAATTATCAATCTTATTCCGTTTCATTTGGAATGGATGTACCCTTTCATTCCGTTTTGGAAAAGAGAAAAAAAAAACATACGAAATATCTTGTTTAGAAATCTTGTCTTATCCAGTGTGTGTCCTTGTGTTTTGTTCCATGTCATCCATTCTTGAAGCAATATGGCAAAACGCCCTGTTTCAGACGAAATTGACTGAAAACTAATTAAACATCTATTCTTCCCATCACCATTTAAAAAAAAAAATCTTTTCTTCCCACCAGTCTAACTATCAGGTGTTATTGTGCATCCATGAGTCTTCCACACATTCTTCTGTTCTTCCATCATGTTATTTAGGTTCTGCACTTCATGTTTGGTGATCCGTGTACTCATCTCATACATGCAAGTGGACTTAAATCTGTGCCTAAATGACCCAATCGCCGCCTCACGTAGGCGCAGAAGTGTGGGTTATTAACCACATTGAATAAAAGGGCACATAAACAAACCTATCCTTTCTTAACAAATAATCCATGTCCTTATCGGAGTTGTGCCTCAAGGTTTATGCCTTGAGGCAACTTATGTGTTTACTACCTTTTTTTTTCTTTGAATGATAAGAGAATTTTCTTTGGGACCTTCTCGGTCTCTTTTCCTATTAATGAATTCTCTTATAATGATAAGAGAATTCATTAATAGGAAAAGAGACCGAGAAGGTCCCAAAATACATGAGCGGGGCTGGCATGTAACCCTATAACAATGCAACAAAGCTAAACAGTTAATGAGGAAGAAACTCGAAAAGCTCGACTCTCTCCCTAAGAACTCCCTCTCTAGTAAGTTTATCAGCCTCTTCATTTGCTGACCACCTTATATGGTTGAAGTGAATCAAGGCGGATCCAATTCTATCATGAATTTCATCAAATAATGTGGCAAACCCCCAAGGAGCCGGGAGTGAGCCTCTAAGCCATTTAATGACATTGAGAGAGTCTCCTTCTATCACCAGTTCACCACCCTATTAAGATCCTCATTTTGAAGCAACTTAATTCCTTGGTGGATTGCTCGAACTTCTGCCTCATTAGAATCTGCTACTCTTATTGGGCTGCTAAAAGCCCAAATCACCACCCATTCCTCTATCCTTAACAATCCTCCAATACCTGAAGGGCCCAGGTTAACCCAACTCAAACCGTCAAAATTTGTTTTGAGAGTTCCTTGAGAGGGCGGGGACCAAGCTTGAATAACTTTAGGATTATTGCTTGATGCGTAGCATATCTCTTTCCATGCATGCCACAGATCGTATGTTTTCACTACTACTTGCAGAGACTTTAGTCATCGATTTCAATTCCATTAATTCAAAATTAAAATTTAATCTATTGAAATGTAACATGGAATGAAAAATTAGTAGCGCCAATGAGAAATATTGAATTAATCTGATCATGCATGAGAAATAGTTACTACTACATTCTATGGTCTAAATAAAAAGATGGACAACTCTTCCGATATGGAACTCCATGTTGCCAAAGTAAACGACACCTACATTGATAAAAATACCCCTTTTAAGGATTGAATTCTCAATGAAATGCCTGCGACCAGATGCAACAAGTGATGATTGGAATCTCTCCCGTGTGGCCAATTCGGCGTCGTAGACTCGCAGGAGACTCCGGCTAGCATAAGGTGTTCCACCACTCCACCCCATCGTTAGAAAACCGATCCATAGCCAGCATTTAATTTTGGATCCGTTTTCCAGTGGCAAGTGGAGCTGTAGGGACTTTCTTATGATGCCGTTTGACTTGGTGGAGAGATTCCAATCTTCATTTTTCGCATCCATCTGCTGGAGATCCTCAGTTAATATTGCAAATATTTACTTCTTATAAAGGGGTATTTTGGTCATTTTGTTGAAAGCCAATATCAGTCCCGATGAATGCGAAGCCTCTTTCTTGTCTTCTTGTACCAATGTCCCAATCATCAGCTCCCACCTTTTTTTTAACTGAATGGGTTTCCGTCTTTCTAGCAGCTCTCGAAAAAGATAAAAGAATATGTATCCACAATTCTACATTATGTTACCTTTTAGTGAACGTTATGGTGTCTAACTTCAGTGAAGTCATATTGCAACTGTAAGGTTGACTTAGGTATCCAAATAGATCGTTTGTTTGAACCTTGAGTGGACAACAGATTTTTCATGTAGCATCATAGCTTGCTCAGAATCTTGATAGGAGTAAAAGAAAGATACAACTTGTGTGTGAATGACTACTCTAGCTGAAGGATTTCATAGTCTACATTATGCAGACATAAGAGGATCCAATACAGGTCATATCAACTAATTCTTCTTGCAATTGTCAAAAAACACAGAAGTAAAATTGGTAGGGATCAAGAGTACTCTAGCTATATTCCCTTATCTATTAATCAAATTCTCTAGGTTTGAACTTTGAAGGTTCCGGCTATTCTTAGGTTGGGGAAGGTTAAAACATATGATTGTTTCTTGTAATAGAAAGTTGAGCTGCTACAGTAAAGTGACTGACTACTTGTAGGATATGGTCCCCTCATTTTTACTATACTTTAGACTAGCGTGCTTTTCGCTCATAGAGGGACTATTGACTTTTTTTTTCCTTGTTTGAACTTAGGCCTGCTTGTCTTCTTGACATCAATTTTTTTATTCTTATATGGTTTCAAGTGATATATATTTTGGAGATCTTTCACATTGGGAATGCATTCTTATTCTCATGATAAAACACTCTTTGTGCTTTTTTCTTAATTTTTTGGCTCCATCCCTTCACGTGAAATTATCTATAACCCTTATTTCTTTCCAATTTGCATTATCTATATCTAGGTGTCTTTCTTTCCTTTTCCTTTTCCTTTTTGTTTGTGTCCTTGTAGCAGAGGATGCTTTACTTGTATCAGTTTAAAGACAAGTGTAATTAATTATGTTGATATGGTACCATTAAAAAAATTGAATATGTTGATATGGGTTATATGGATTGACTCGTAGGCCTTGTTTTATATATTTACTTATGATTTTTTTTTTCAGATTTCTTTATTAGAAGAATATGGATTTCTTGAGAGAGCACTTGAGGAATTGTACAAGAAAGACGCTAAAATTGTAAGAGTATTTTATTCAACTTGCTAAGCTGTAGAAAAGGAGTTCATGCCTTCAACTTTCTTACTTATTATATTATCCTGTTTGTCATCAATGTCTTGTCCAGGTAGATAAATTGGCGTACAAGGAACAACAAGTTTCTTTACTAGCGAAGCTTCGTCGTTTTGAAGAAGGAGAGAAAATATATAGGTCCTTGCTCTCTATGATCCCCGACAATTACAGGTAAATTTTTTAGATTTATCTTGATGTTAGTTACGAGCATCTTGTAGATTGGCTCAGAATAGCCATTGTGTTAAAATAATGGCGCGACATTGGTACTTTATTTGGAACCTTTCTATTAAGTTTTGTCCTTTTGATGTCTCATTACTTGTTTGCACAATCAGAAGTTGGTATTATATATATATAATACCTCAAGACTCAAGAGCGGTGGTTTTTTTCTTTCTAAATAATGAACTTAATGAAGGAAAGTGCATGTACAAATAGGATTCAAGATAGGGTATGTCCGCGGTGAAGTAAAGATACATAAACTATGGTGGAAATACATCAGAGTAAAGGAATTGGGAGCGAATATGGATCTTATGTCCTAACACTCCCTTATTTTTTGTTGGAATTTGCTACCTCATTCACCCCTCGGGTGAATATCATGAAAAGATAACTGGAACACTTCACAACCCTCTACGATCTTCTTAATATTATTGGCCACTCTCCATGGATACTTATACCATCTTTTCACCCACATGATAACCTTATCAACCTCCCTCAATTTCTTTTGTTTCTATTAGATGGGGAGTGAAGGCTTTAAGTCCTTATAGAGGAATTAGGATTAAAACATTTTCTTTGTAGTCATAACCGAAGGTGAGAGGTCTGGGCGAGGATATCTATACACAAGTCTTGAAGAAAATGTGCTACACGTTCTCGATCTTTTGGCGTTAAAGTAATGATATGCAATTCGTGTATTTTGTTTGTTTTTCTATATTTGTATTGCTCTGCCTTTTCAATCGAAATGTGTTAATAAGTCTTTTTAGACCGTGCAAGGAAATGCCCATCATCTCGTAAGTTTGTAAGTGGGGTGCTTAGGCATTCATTATTTGGTGCTAATGTATTGCATTTCACATTTGGCAAGTGCACAAAAGATATCTTGGATTGTGCTTCAAATGCTTTGAAGGCTCACTTATTTTATTTTCTGGGTTGCTTTTGTTGCATTCAGATATTATGAAGGCCTGCAAAAATGTCTAGGGCTATATTCAGAGAATGGTCGGTACTCACCTGAAGAAGTTGATCGGTTAGATGTGTTGTACAAATCTCTTAGGACGCAATATAACTGGTCATCTGCTGTGAAGGTACATTGATTTCTTCCAAATTCACGTTCATCTTTTATTTTGCTCATTGCAACCAATTTGGAGCATCATGTTCTGTACAAGACCTCTACATGCTTGTTTCTGTATCAATAGTTTTCAATTCAAGTTGTGAGTTTAAGTATTCAATTAAAGAATTATTTTCACGCTGATGATTATGGTAAACCTTCTTCAAGTTCTTTAGTCATTTAAAAAGCTATGTAATTTAAAATGAGGAAGATGCAAACTAGGCAATAAGATGGTTTTGGGAAACAAGGTATTAAGAAATGACCAAGGGGAAGTTCTGTGGGCTTTCGCGGGCCACATCGGAGAGGTGGATGCTATGGAGGCCGAGGTTTGCGCAATCATCAGGGCTTAAAACTATTGGCTACGAATAAAGTGGATAACATGGTAGTTGAAAGGGACTCTTTGTATGGTATTAAGTGGCTAAAAGGAATACAGAATCACCCGTGGGGATTTGATAGGCTTTTTGATGAAATGTTTGATTGGATGAGACCATTATCGCTAGAGTTCAAGCATATTCGTCGGTCGGCAAACGAGGTGGCCGATAGGCTAGCTAGGGAAGGAGTGTCGAAAGAGTCATTGGCATTGTTTGATTCTCTCCCTCCGTGACTTTACTTTGTTGCCTCTTGTAGTCTTGTATCTTTCTTTATTTTCTTGGTTCCTCCACCCTCTATCTTGGCCATCTCGGTCTTTTTTTTTTCAATAAAATTGGCGATTTTTTTAAAAAAAAAGTTAATTAATTTGTATTCAGCATTGTCTTATTAGTTCCATAATCATTGCTAAAAATAGGAAGTCCAGTAGTTTTTATATTCCTTTTCTATGTATGTTGTCTTTATGGTAAACCTTCTTCCAGGTCTTTAGTCATATAAAAGGCCATGTAATTTAAAATGATGATGCAAACTAGGCAGGAAGATGGTTTTGGGAAACGAAGTATGAGAATGTTAATTAATTCTTATTCAACAATGTCTTATTAACCCCGTAATCGTTGCTAAAAAAATAGGAAGTTAAGTAGTTTTTAGATTCCTTTTCTATGTATGTTATCTTTAAATTATTAGTGGTAGTTAGGATGAGACACATGATAAATATGCCCTACAAGGAAATGATATTCAGCCTCTTCTCTTGCGGTTCCACCTGCTCTTTGTTCGTCTTATTTACATTTAAAGATTTCTTTTCTGTCAATTATCCAAAATGCCCTCAACCCAAACCATCCTCTTTTTCACGCATAGTAATACACAAGGTGTACTCAGGACCATGGTTTTAAATTTCGACCGAAGTCCAAAATTTTGGATTTCTGTGAGTACCGAAACCGAAACGCACCGAAACCGAAATTTATAATAAAATATTAATTTTTTATCCCGTCAAAGAATTTCGATCGAAATTACCTAAATTTCGGCAATTTCGATCGAAATTTCGTCCCAAAAAATCAGGGATTTGAAGCGTTAATACCAAATTTCAGCTGAAATTTCGGTTTCGAATAAGTCATTTTAGCCGAAACTGAAATTTAAAACCATGCTCAAGACATGGAATGAAATTTTGGAAGGATAAATGGTGTGGTGATGAGGCCCTCAGTGTCACCTTTCCCATTCTCTTTAAGGATAAATGGTGTGCTGATGAGGCCCTCAGTGTCATCTTTCCCAATCTCTTTGCAGTGTCTAAGAAGAAGGAAATGTGGTTGAAGGATTGAATATCTCGTGGGGAAGTCAGCATATTTTGGGATTTGCAGTTTAGAAGAATTTTTTTAACAGGGAGCTCGATAGGGTAGCTCAGTTTTTGGAGGTTGTGGATGAGCAGTTCATTAGATGCTCGGGGGCATACAAGAGAGTTTAGATTTAGTGCACTTCAAGGGTCTTCTGTGTCAGATCATTCTATCATCGACTCTCATCTTGCTCGACTTCCCTGCTGACAGCTAAAGTGTGGTGCATCCCGACACCCCCAAGGGTGCGCGCTTTTGGTTGGACGGCTGCCCTAGACAAAATTTTAATAGTCAACCACCTGTGAAGCCGCCAAATGTTGATAGTAGACCACTGTGCTTCTTGTATAGAAGCCGGTGAAATAGTGGATCACTTGCTCCTACACTGCAAGATTGCTCGAGAAGTCTGGAGTAGAATTTTAATTCGGTTTGGCATTTCTTGGGTATTCCCAGCTCACTTGGATCTTTTGTTGGATACTTGGTCGTTTGCCCCATGGAAGAAGAGAGGTGACATGTTATGGAATGTGGTATTGTTAGCGATGAGTTGGACCCTGTGGAAAGAAAGAAATGCTAGAATCTTCATGGGTGTTGCAAAATGTCCTTATTTCATTTTCACTAAGGTGATTGCTTTGACGATATCCTGGGTCAAGGTTCTTCCCTCATTTAGATTTGTTTCTACATACGACCTTTGGCACGGTTTGCTTTATTGGCTGAACAAAGAAGGCTTGATTCAGAAAATCAAATGAAACGTTTGAAATTTCTATTCGACGTGTTTAGGCGGCGCTTGGATAGAGCAAAGCAAGTGATCCAAAGTTGGTCTCCTCCCCCTCCAGGTTTCCTCAAGCTAAATTTTGATGCATCGAGCCTGGGAAACCCTGGTCTTTTAGGGTGGACGGCCTTCTTAGAGATGCAGAGGGTGCTACGCTGTGGGCCTTCTCGGGACTTTTGGGATTGCAGACTCTAATGAAGCGGAGGTCAGATCGGTTCTCCTGGGTATCAAGTTGATTGAGGAGCCTGACTTGACGAGGGTGATAGTGGAGGGAGACTTCCTCAATGTAATTAGATGGTTAAAAGGTACTGTTGCCCCCCTTGGAGATTTGCGAGGTGGTTTGACGAGATCATGGACCGAGTAGGGGAATCATGAGTATCTTTCCATCACGTGAAAATATCGGTAAATTCGAATGTGGATAGATTGGTCAAGGGGTAGCGAGAAGGGCGGTAGCACTTTTTGACTTTCTTTCCTCATGATAGATGTTTGTATTTCTTTAGCCTGTGATTTCCTCTTTGCTTTCTTCCTTTTCTTTATAGCTGACCTCCTCAGCCGTCTTTCTTATTATGATTCATTACCATTCAAAAAATAGGTTTCAGGTTTCGTTTTCTGAACGTGTTTTGGTCGTGAAGGAAATTGAAACATGTCGGTTTCGGATGGAAATTCCTGTGGAAATTCTGTAAAATCATGAAACCATATGGAAACATATGAAAATGGTGGACATATAATATGGAGCTCAAGAAATGCTAGCTATAACTTCTTCTGTTTATTATGTATTATTGTTATAGAATTTTGCATATGGGTAACCAGCTAGCTAATTTTTATGAAATTCACATAATTGTTTCTGAGGTTTGCTTTTCTTTTCTGCTCAGCGTATACCGCTTGATTTTCTACAAGGTGAAAAATTCCGAGAGGCTGCCGATGGCTATATTAGGCCGCTATTAACCAAGGTGATGTTCATTGTTCTTAGCTAAAACACTATTCTAAGTGATTATACATTAGTGTAAAGATCATAATGCATGCATTACACTATCGTTTTTATTCATTTCATGTTGTTACTCTAGCTTCTTATTTCTGTCACTGATTTCGGAGATGAAGAAGAAATTCTTCTACAAATATCTTGCGAAACTAACATAATTTTCTCATCTTCCTGTGCATGTAGGGAGTTCCGTCATTATTCTCTGATCTCAGTCCTCTGTATGATCTTCCTGACAAGGTTAGTGAGTGTACTTTATTTCACTCTTTGGTGATTTATGGAGTTTAGATTAGATTCATCTTTTGAAGAACTCTAGCATACATGTAGTTGTTTGGATGGAATAGTTACTACTTGTGTATTTTTTAATGTTGTATATCTAAACAGGCAGACATTCTAGAACAATTGATTCTTCAGCTGAAAGATTCAATTTGTACCACTGGAGGATTTCCTGGGAGGTAAATGAGGGATTTGTAACTTTTCAGATCTTGCACAATGTTGAAAGTCATGGACTTGTTTATCTGGGCTATACTGTTTATGCAATTATATTAACATTTTCGCCATAATTTGGTACTATTGATTCTTTTCATTCGAAACATGCTGTAGTATGAGTTTTCTTTTGTGGCGTATATGGACACATGTTTACAAATTAACATTTATGAAGTTTTTGTGTCTGTACATGAGGCCATGTGCTTGTTTGTTTGCCTTTGAATGTGTTTGCATGTATTCTGGTGAGTTTGTTCACCTCCTTGCACATTTGTGCTGATATACACCAATAATCTGTGCTTATATGGCTATGCATGTGTAGGTTTGTATTCTTGCATTCATATGTATAATAAGATTTTGGTGTATTGGTTTCTGAATAGGCATGTGTATGCTTATATGCTTATACTTAGGCATTTCATCAAATTATATCAATGAAAGGACTGCAAGCGTGATAGTGCTGCTGGCGGAGTAGTTTAAGAAGTCAGTTTCTATTTTTATTTATTAACTGAAATTGCAATTTATGCTGACAGTAACACACTGTTCTGTGATATAAACCTGTCCTTATACATCATATGTTCCCTCATTGTTGAAGTAGTATATTTGATTTAAATTTTCCAATATCTCCACCTATACTTTTCTACTTTATTCTCTTTCGTTTGATTCAATAAATAAAGGCCTGGACAAATAGAAGGATTCTTTTCTACTGCACAATGCCCCCCCCCCCCCCCCCCCCGCGCGGCTAACCCACCACGCGAATCCAAATTCCGTTTCTACGTGTCCTATCTTTTCTCCACCCTTTCCACTATCAGATCCCATTCCATCTTTTGCGGCCTTCCCATGCTCAATGGGAGGCCTAAGTACTTCGTCAAAAACTTATCCACAGTACGTGATCCAAGGAGGCCTTGCAAATCCCTCAACCTCCTGAGCAGGGAGATGAATTCTGAGGATCCTTGATTTGCCAAAGTTTTAACCTCTTACCAATCCCCATCTCTTAACACCTAAGGATAGCTTTTAGCTTTAGTACCTTACCTACCCCGAGAACATTGAACCCTAGGGTGCCATTAGCAAATTGAAGTTGGGAGACCTCTAACTGTTGGTTGCCTACTCTGAAGCCTTCGATCAGCCTGTGGTTTTTTCCTTTTCGATCATCTTACTCAGGGGTCCCCGCTACTATCAAGAACAAGAAGGGGGAGAGTGGGTCGCCCTGCCTAAGACCTCTAGATGACTTCAAGAAACCATTTGGTGACCCATTGACCAAGATTGAGAACCAAGCCAAAATTACACATCTCAACATTCAAGCACACCACGTACTCCCAAAGTCCATTCTCCTTAAAGAGTTAATTCAAACAATCCTATTCCACTCGGTCATAAGCTTTTTCCTATCCAATTTGCATATGATGCCCCTATCTCCATGTTTGAAGTAGCAGTTGACTACCTCATTAGAAATCAAAACACTGTTTAGATTCTAGAATTTGTCTTACCTAGACGAAGGCTGATTGATTGCTAGAGATGACCGTAGGTAACACTTTCTTCAACCATTCTGCCAGTTATGCCAGTTAGTTAGTAGCTTATATGAGCAACCAACAAGGCTAATTGGTGGAAAATCTGCTACACTTACTGTTCCTGTCACCTTTGGAGTGAGCACAATGAAGGTTGCCTCAATTCCTTTGTCTAACTCTAGGCCTTTATAGACATTCCTGAAAGTACTTAATGAGATCATCTTTACTGTAATCCCAACAATTTCGGAAGAATGCCAAACAAAAGCCATCCTGTCCAGGTGCTCTATCTCCGCCTAAGGCATAGAGACTCACTCTTACGTGTTCTTCATCAAATGGTTTCTCTAGGGAAGCTGCCACTTTTCTCTAGCCTCCTAAAGGGCACACCTACAAGTTTGGGTCTAGTATCTTTTTCTGATGAGTATAGGCTCAAATTAAATTCTACAATATTCTTCAATATAGTTTCTTTCTCCACACTGAGCTCTCTATTAATATGCAGTTTTGTTACTGTCACCTCATTTAACAAACCTCCAAGTCTCTCTTCCATCTTAGAGATTTCAAACCATGCCAACTCAAATCAGAATGGAATATGACCCATGACTGCAGTCTGGGTCCTCTAGGATCTAGGGGAGAAGAAGGCAATGGTCCGAGAATGTGTTAGGCAAGGCCACCTGGCAAACACCAGGAAAAAGGGAAAGCTAGTCAGGGCAGATAAGATGAGGACTCTGTCAATCCGGCTCTGATTAGAACTTCTCGACCAAGTATACTAAGCCACCTATTCCTGGCATTTTTCTGCTTATGAAATCCAAAAATGCCCTCATACAGTGTCTCGCTCTGCTGCACTCCGCTCTTTCCTCAACCAGTCTTGTCACATTGAAGTCACCCCGTTATGCACAATGGGAAGAGGCCGCCTATTCCTGGCATTATCCAACTCCTCCCACAACAACCTCCGATCGGCTCTTAGTATTGGCCTATAAACACCCGTGAAAGTCCATAAGAAACTGTCTGAAGTCTTCTTCACAACTATCTATACTGAGTACCTCCCGATAGAGTTATGCATAATCCCTGGTAACTAGGACCCCTGCAGCGGTTTTTCCAACTGCATTGATTGTCACAAAGTCTCAGCTGGACCGGCATCCCAACTCCTTTATTACTTCTTTGCTCATATTGTTCAACTTAGTTTCTTGAATACATACGAGTTCAGATTATTTTTTAATATTAACTGCTTCACTTGGGTCATTTTGTCGAGGCTTCCCAAACCCCTTAGATTCCAAACCGGGATCCTCATGTTGATCCGAAGGCTATTTAATATTTTTTTATTTATGAAAAAACTATTTAAACATTTTGCAAATCTTTCTTGAGAAAGGGAGACCAAAATATTATATATGGACAGAAATTAATTTCAGCCACTTGAGTTATACATTAATCAGTAATAACGTTTGCCAGTCCATACTTATGTTCCAATGCATCTTTAGTGCTACTGCCATTATCTTATATTATAACTACTGCAAAAATGTCTAAAGCGACTATGATGGAGTGGTCCTGCATAAAACTGAGTAGCAATAAAAGCAAATACGAACCCATATTTCCTTGTTAATATCTTCCCCAGATAGCCTACGTCAATCACAATGGTAGCTAAGCTAAGTACATTAAGAGAATTCCTTTAAAAGGCCACATATTTTTAATACATTTTGGTGAAGCCAATTGTAGGGAACTCTTTTGGCATGGATGTGGGCACGAGATAAGAGTTGGTTATTGCCCCCCTATGTAACTCATTCTTTTTAGTTTTTCCTTTTCCTTCAATAAATTTTTTTTTGCCAATGATCGAATAGAAACAAGCTACTTCGTCCAATCGAGTTGGTTATAATTATATTTAAGGTAATTAATATTTTCTCGTTCAAGTTCTGTTGAGTGCTGTATCAAAGTTTCCTCTTTTGAGGTAGACGTCTGGTGCTTAAGTGATACTTGTCTTAGAATGACTTCCTAAGTGGATGTGAATCAACTGTGCTATATTTTTGAGCCATGATGTACACTTTATAACAATAGACTGAACTTTTATTCCTTTGAGAATCATGCATTCTTTTCACTTGTTTTGGCTAACTGTACATGGTATTTGATGGTTGGTTATTTGTGATATGCAGTTTTTGATGGTGAAGTGCCATATTCTTTTTGCTAACATGTACATGTATTCATTTGAGTTACAGTGCAACGAAAGAGCCTCCTTCAACGCTTATGTGGACTTTGTTTTTGTTGGCCCAGGTTCTGGCTTAAGCATCTTGGTTTATTTATTTTTTATTTTCTTTAGTTGTATCTCTTTTAATGACATTGCTTACGGAGTTTATCTTGATGCAGCATTATGATAGAAGAGGGCAGTATGATCTAGGCCTTGTTAAAATTGATGAAGCTATTGAGCATACTCCTACTGTGATTGATCTTTACTCTGTGAAGGTTTGTTTATGACATCTACCTATACGTGATGTGCCTCTTTGAAGTGCTATGATATTTAGATTTGTCCATAACATTGTTAATAACTATATTACTGATAACTTGTTTAGGGAAATTGACATGTTTTTCTAATTCTTTTGGCAGTAAAAGATACTTTCCTATTGTGATTGGTTTTCATTTTCAAGCTTGTGAGTTTTGGTATATTTATTGCTTGTCCTTAAAAGGAGCTAATATTTGGCATATTTATTTGGTTCACTTCCCACATATTTTTTTTGAATGGTAGATGGATTAAAACAAAAACAGGGAGACTGAGAGTGTCTCAAAACAACAAAAGTTACAATCTACAACTGTAAAAACAACAAAAGGAGAACAAGAAGGAAACAAGAAATCAGGGTCCTGTAAAATGTCAGAATGCAAGACATCTTCACAACTTGAACAAATGCCCAAAAAAGGGTAGTGGGATTGACAATACCAAAACTCGCTAAAGAATTGCTCTAAAACACGAAACTCTCCCTGAAATAATTTTAAATTTGACCTACCTGGATTTCCTTCTCTTACAAGATTTGCAAGGTTTTTTTTTATTCCAAATATGTCAACATGCTACTTTTGGGGTGGTCCACCATGAATTCTTCTGGTGTCTGCAAAAGACCTTTTTAACCATCCCGAGAACGGTTGACCATTGACTCCGAATCATACATATGAACATAGATTCCATTATGTTGATCTACGTCTCCAAATCTGCAGTCCATGATTTGGGGATAGCACCTCAAGAAACCATCATATTGATCGAGGTGCTATGATGCTCTGTTTTGATTGGGACTGGCAATTTCCATACGTGGTGGTGGGATAGTCAACCGGATTAACCGCCCGAATCATACACACGTGTCATGTGTACTGAGGTCAGGTGTTGGTGGGGTGGGGCCTATGATCTGTTTTGATTGGGATTGGCAATTTCCATATGTGGTGGTGGGATAGTCAACCGGATTAACCTACCTAATCATACACACGTGTCATGTGTACTGAGGTCGGGTGTTGGCAGGGTGGGGCAGTGGTGAGAGTGGCAGTACCAAAACTCGGTAATGAATACCCTAAAACTTGAAACTCTTGTTGAAATATCTCTGATTGCTAATTTTGAATGAGACCTACAAGAATCTAATCATGTGCCATGAGCTATCCTCATTGCCTGGCCAATAAAGCTTCATGTGGGGATCTGCTGTTTATTACTACGTTGCTCATAGGAGCTTTCTCATCTTTCTTTTTACTTGGCTGAAATTGGCTTTTGCTGTCTATTCATCCTATATTGGTGGATCCGTTTTGATTTTGCTCAATATTGAATCAGTGGTGTGCATCTTTCAATCAGAGATGAGATTGAAATATTTGTTCTGATACCTTATCCAAATGCGCATTTAAGTTATTTGTAAGTAAATGCTTTCATAGAGAATTATACAATCATGAACGTCAGAAAATTAATGGCTAACTTTTTCGAATGTAGAAAGCTCTACATGAACTGTGATATTTCATTTTTGTCATAAAATTTTCATTACCTTTCTGTTTGGTTTTTTATTTTCCTTTCTGCTCCATTGTGACCTGGTGGTCACGGGTTCAAGTCACGGAAACAGCCTCTCTGCAAAGCAGGGGTTAGGCTGCGTACATCTACCCTCCCCAGACCCTGCAGTGGCGGGAGCCTCGTGCACTGGGCCACCCCTTATTTGAGATTATAGAATGGCTTATTATTATTATTATTATTATTATTTTTGCTTGTCAATGCATATTCACACTTTATCAAGTTCAAAATAATTCAAAATAAATAAATAAATAAAAATTCATACTTTATTAAGTTCATACTTTATGCTGTTGTTTTGGCATGTTGCTGACACATGTCCTCTTAATCACAGGGCAGAATATTGAAACACGCAGGTGACTTGGCAGCAGCTGCTGCGATGGCAGATGAAGCTAGGTCAATGGATCTTGCAGATCGCTTCATAAATAGTGAATGTGTTAAGCGGATGCTTCAGGCTGATCAGGTATATAGACTGTTGGATTTTTCATTTTTCTCTTCTTTTTCTTCACGTGAATATGCTATTTAAATCAAAATTGTTTTCTGCAAGTATTCTCATGTTTAGTCTCTCTCTCTCTCTCTCTCTCTCTCTCTCTCTCTCTCTCTCTCTCTCTCTGTTTATAACGTCGCCATTTTGTTGGGAAATACTTGTATTGTCGAAGCGAATTTCTTGTAACTCTTCTGTTTTTGAAAGGTGGGATTAGCGGAGAAGACAGCTGTCTTATTCACAAAGGATGGGGACCAGCACAATAACCTGCATGATATGCAATGCATGTGGTGTGTCCTCGTTACCTTTTTGGTCACTGAGTTATGTACAAATGGTATTGTGATTCCTCTTTCTAATTCTTCTGGTTTTCTCATCCTTTCATTCTGAGAAGGTATGAACTTGCATCTGGTGAAAGTTACTTTCGACAAGGTGATCTGGGCCGGGCTTTGAAAAAATTCTTGGCTGTTGAGAAGCACTATGCAGATATGACGGAGGATCAATTCGACTTCCACTCTTATTGCTTAAGGAAAATGACTTTGCGTGCCTATGTTGAAATGCTAAAATTTCAAGATCGCTTACATTCACATGCGTACTTTCATAAGGCAGCAGCTGGAGCTATCAGGTAAAATCTTTTGTTCTTGCAATGCCAGTGACTAATGCGATATTTGATTGATTAAGTTCATGTCTGAGATTTCTTGCTTAATCAAAACATCCATTTTTTTTTTTTTGAATGATATCAAAACATTTATTTTCATTATCATTTTTCAGATCCTGTGATTAAATTTCATCCTACCAGAAATGTTTATAACTTTATATGATTAAGCTTAATTCTTTTACTTGTGGATCAATAATGTATCTTTATGGAGTTCAAATCCTTTTTCTTCGAAGAAAGTTAATTTTTATGAAAAAAGAAAGCTGCCACTGAGATGGTCAAAACAAGGAAACACAAAAGAGAAAGAAACAAGAGGCGCCAACGCGCTACAATAGGGATAAAATCAAGCAGGTGGAAAATAAAAAATCTCTAAACGAGCTCTGTCCACCCTAGAACTAGTCCAGTGGTCTGCCTTGCTATTGGCCGATCTCCCGAATCTCCTCAATTAGGCCCGCAAACCTCTAAGGATGAGGGCTTCTCCTCTCTAGATAAGTCACTATTAATTATCCTGATTCCTTGCAACACTGCTTTAACTTGTACTTTGTTAGAATCCTCGATCTCAATCGGACCTCAGAAGGACCATCTAGTGGCTCCATCATCGTCCCTAGAGTCCTCCAACCCCGACCAAGCCAGGATTACCAAGGCTCGATCTATCGAAGTTCAATTTTATCCAACCCCCACCAAGCTAGGATTACCAAGGCTTGATCTATCGAAGTTCAATTTTACCATACCAGGGTCTGGTGGGTTCCCGGTGTTTTGTTTTGTTTTTTTGTTTTTTTGTTTTTTTTTTGGGGGGGTATTATGTTTAAATAATTTGCCTTTTTAAAAATTTCTCATCATGCGATCTTCTCATTGTTTTATAAGTAACTGTATCACCTTCCAATCAAAATTTAAGGCCCTCGCTGTTGTGTATATCTCCTTGGACTACATCTAGTGAGTGACTGTGCATGTCTCTTTACTTGTCTCTATTGATTCTTTTCTAGGTCGGTCTTGGGTGCTGCTTTGCAGGGGGAACCTTATTTCCGAGTTTTAGTTAGTGATTGCAATCCACAGATCCTTGTTGAAAGACAATTTTCCCCACCATTCTTCAAAATAGTCACGATACTGGGCCTTTCTTCTGATAATGTTCCATCTTTGATGGAATAATTTATTTTATCTCCTGTTATCAGGTGTTATCTATTTTATCTCCAGTTATCAGGTGTTCTCTATCGAGTTTGAGTCCACCCTTCATAGCCATAAAGGTGACCACTAGGGTTGCTAATGATTTAGGCCTTGTTTTCTCTGGACTCTTTTTTTTGACGTGCTACTTCATTGTTCACTTGTTGGAGAAATTATTATTTCCTTCATTCTTTAGAGCAGTTCTGTTTGTTAACTGTATTCCTTTGGGATTTTCTATGCTATATCTAAACATTAGAAATCATCCAGTTCCGACTTGTATTCGTTATGACTTCATATGATATTTTGTGGTGCAGATGCTATATAAGGTTATATGATTCTCCTTCCAAATCAACAACTGAAGAAGATGAAGAGATGTCTAGACTGCCACCATCTCAGAAAAAAAAACTGAGACAAAAACAGAGAAAGGCAGAAGCTCGTGCGAAGAAAGTATATCTTACTTTACTTTCTGCAGTTTTCTTAATTACCTTTCTACGTTCATTGTTTATGTTATGACGTATTGCATTTTCCTAGGAGGCTGAAGACAAAAATGAGGAAGAATCTAGTGCTGGTATATCCAAAACTGGCAAGCGTCAACATGCCAAACCAGTTGATTTAGATCCTCATGGGGAGAAATTGTTGCAGGTGCATTTTAGATCTTCTTGTTGCTGAAGCAAGGATTTTAAATTTCCGGTTTTGGTGTCGGTTTCAGCCACAACCAAAACCAAATTTCGGCCGAAATTATAAAAAAATGTAAAAAAAGTAAACAAATGACGGTAATTTCGGCCAAAATTCAGACTGACACCGAATCTATGTACTTTTGCGAAATCTGAAATTTTGGGATTTCGGCCGAAATTTTAAATTATTTGCTGAAGTCCATATTTTACTTCTTAAGTGATTAATGTGGCTGATGTTATTGAGATTACTACTCAAAGGAGCCGTCAAGGGCATTGGAATAAGTGATAGCTTGTTTTGTGGCGTTGAATGCATTGGTGCAGGTTGAAGATCCATTAGCAGAAGGTACGAAGTACTTGAAGCTGCTTCAAAAGAACTCCTCAGAGTGCTTGGAAACACATTTACTTTCGTTTGAATTAAATATGAGAAAGCAGAGGATTTTACTTGCCTTGCAGGTAATTTAATGGAAGGTTCTTTAAATGGGAAATTGAATGAAGCAGACTAAATGTCCACAATGGACTGATTAGTTATATTTCATTGTTAACTGACACCCTGCGCCACTAGTGTGATTAGAAATGGCAATTTTGGCCACTCTTTGTAAGGAGTGTTTGGCAATTTTGGGGATGAATAGCGTAGAAAGATATGGCAATTTGGTGTTTAGAGAAGCGATTAGAAATTTGTGTGGCTGTATGGAATTTCTTACCATTACTAAAATGCGAAGGTTCACATCTTGTTCAAGTTGCTCAAGATGGCCCAATCAACAATGTGGACTATATCCACCTAGTGGATGACATGTTGGATTGCCGATGACCCAAAATCATGATCGAACCATCCTAGCCATCTGATAGATTTTTTTTTTGCTGTTAGATCATTGATAATTTTCCTACCCATCGTCCATTTTTAAGCTCCTACCGTTGACAATCCAGACCGATGGTCGTCCAAATGGGTGTTAGGATTTGATCGTGTAATTGTATGATGAAAGCATTTTTTTTTTTTGAAAAGTGATGCCATCCTTTTGTTACTTTGTAAGGCTAGTTGAACTCCGAATCACCGCTTACCTTTTTTCTTTTCCTCAGGCTTTGAAGCAGTTGCTTAAACTGGATGGAGATAACCCTGATTCCCATCGCTCCTTGGTATGTCATCTCATCCAACAGCGATTGTAAAATAGAACTGCCCGTCTTTTATTTTGTTTTGATGTTTTCCTTTTCAGTATTTGTTGTCTCTAACAGACATTATGAATTGTCTTGGTAAAAGATATTATGTCATATTGGTTTTACATTCAAATTTTTCTGGGACTAAACAAATTCATCTTTCTCATCACCTCGTCTTTTTTGCAGATAAGATTCTTTCATAAAGTGAGTAGTTTCACTACTCCTGTGACTGATTCAGAGAAACTCGTTTGGAGTGTCTTAGAAGCAGAGCGGTCTAGTCTGAGGTAGTCATGGCACGGCTACTTCTCGGTTACTGTTTAGCATAATCCTGAGCATTCTAGAATTCTTCAAATGCATTCCACTTTTTTTTTTTTTTTTTTGTAGCCAATTGCACGAGAAGTCTCTAATTGAAGCAAACAAATCTTTTCTTGAGAAACACAAAGGTTTGTATCTTCCCGAACTCATGCATACATTCATTTATCGTGTAGATCCTGATTCTTTCAGATTATGACAACCGATTGCAGCCCTAAACCTTTTATTGGGCTCAAATTTAAATGTAATTTTGAGTCCGATAATAGGTTTAGGGCTGACAATCGGTTGTCATAATCTGAAAGGATCAGGTCCTTAGTGTCCTGGGGGTGCCGACTACTGACTCTGGTTTGATGGATTGTGAAGATTCCTTGATGCATAGAGCCGCAGTTGCAGAAATGCTATATGTTCTGGAACCTGGAAAGAAGCCTGAAGCAATCAAGCTGATTGAAGACTCAACTAACAACCTTGTGTCAATGTAATACTTTCTCAAGAGACCTTCTATAAAGACACGTGCTAGGGTTCTTCCTAGCAGCCCCTGTTTGCACGTTTAAAATTCTACATTAATAACTCAAGTTTCTGTACTTTAGACGCTCGGTACCATAGAAAAAAACTATAAATATTGTGAACAAAATACTGTTGTATTTTCAATCAGATAACAAACATACCCCTACTTTAGTGTGTCAATATCATGGTTTTAAATTTCCCTAAACGACCGAAATGTTTCCATTTCCATCTCCACAGAAACAAAATCTACATGATTTTCTTTTATGTATTTCCATGAAATTCGACCGAAATTCCCAAAATTTTGCTGAAATTCCTGAAATTTGACTTAAATGATCGGAAGGACCAAAAAAATGGAAAAATATTATTTTCATTTCCTTTCATTTCATAAATGTAGAGAATGACACTTGGTAGGCAACATCATTGAACTGCACAACAAAGTAACCGTGTCTTATGCATGGGGCGTCGTATCGGCATGGGACCAATAATACTTCGTAACTCTATGTTGTATTGACATAGCGTTGTGGTCTTTAGAAGGGAGACTGGTCATTATACTTTCTTATTCTTTATTACAGTTTGCTTCCTTATTGACTTTAATGTTCCAAACATGTGTGAAAACACATCATTAGGTGTTCGATGTGACTAAGCCATTATGGATGGCTTTCTTCCTCATGTGATGGTTCCTAAGTATGTATTTGTTTTTTTTTTTTTTTTAACATTTCCCAAAGTTTCATCTTAAAATTTCGTTATTTGTACCTGGTTTTTAAAAGATTAAAAATATTTCACCATGTGCAAATGTTTCCATACGTTTGGGATGAACCTGACATAAACGTGTCTTTGGGTCATTGTCCTTTTCTTAATTGGTTGAAATGTATTATTTCTTTGACATCTATTTTCTGTAAAAGAAAATTTAATGTGATCCATGTTTGTTGTACAAACCAGAAAGGGCGCGTTGGGACCAGTCAAGGAATGGAAACTTAATGACTGTATTGCAGTCCATAAACTTCTTGGAACTGTGCTCGTTGATCCAAATGCTGCTTCTCGTAAGTACCACCTCAAGACATTTGCAATTTGTAGCAACCAATTCACTGCTTTCCACTTTAACCTTTTACAGCCCAAGTATCAATTATCCTATTATAACAAGGGATCGATTTGTGTTGACTGTCTTGGTCACCTGTTTCTTCTTTAATGAAAACCTTGCTACCATCCCAAAAAAATAAATAAAAATAAAAATAAAATAGGGGATCGATTTGTGCATGTATTAGCAATGTACTGGTGTGGTCTTTTTGGAAGATACTATTTCTTTTCTTTCCTTCAGGAACCATTTGGATGTAGGATAAAAATTTGTATGGAAAAAATTCTATAGAAAAATTCCATGGAAAAAATAGTCCATCAAAATAAAATTCAGGTTCAGATGGCTTGAAATTTTCTTCCTAGAAAACAGGGAAAGTTTATTTTTTATTCTGGAAAAGAATTTGCACAAAAATGAGTTGACCAAATGCTGGGAAATTCATTTTGGGCACTGACATCCACAGTACCATATTTTGATAATGGCACTGCTCGCTTTGTTTTACACTTTTTAATTAGCTTTCCATGCCTGTTACAATGCTCATGATGCTATCAACATCCAATCAGAAAAGTATAAAACAAAGTTATCAAAATATGGTAGCAAGGGTAACAGTCCACTTCATTTTCCAGGGATATATTGTTCCAATAAACTTCTACCACAATGTATGAACTGAAACAAATGGCATAAAACGCAAAATAAAAAAGAAATAAGAATCTTCATTATTCAAATAAGGTTGGCGGATCTCAGAATGCATTCATGCTTGCTTGCCTTTCTTATGCACATACTTGCCTGTATTTTACCTGTAACTTGTTCATATGTTATGTTCTCTGTTTTTTTTTCTCTATTCAAGGGCTCAACATTGAACTTCTAAATGCCAAAATCGTAGGAATAACCATTGTACTATGTTCTTAATATTTCTTGATCTGTTTTTCTCTCTTTCTGTTTTGCTTTTCAGGATGGAAAGCGCGTTGTGCGGCATATTTTCCTTTTTCGACATACTTTGAAGGTCTATGCAGCTCAGCTATCTCTGGTTCTGTCAATCACAAGATATGTAACGCGCTTGAAAATGGGGGCATGAACCATCAAGAGGCTAAATCTGGGGTTTCACCCCTGAATGGGAACATAGAAACATTTAAGGACCTCACCATCTAATCATATGCATTCTTTCTTCACCCAACTGCTTAGCAGGAAATGAGTTTATTCAAAAGATACAGACACAGAAGAGTTGCAAATATCAATGGTGGTGGACTTGGGAACACAAAATGCTGTTTTAAGGCTTCCAAAGGAACAGGTTCAAGCTCTCTGCAAGATTTTGTCACCACAATACAGTAAGGAATTTTCTGTTGCTTTGGGGCTGTAATTTAACTTGTGGCTGTCTCTTCCATGTTAGGAAACGTATTCTATTCCAAATGTGTATAATTATTTTGTGTTATGAAAATTGTCGCTGGCACATGCGGTCTACGAACCACCATTCAATCACAATGTGAGAACTGCCGCCGCATCTCTGGAGCTGGCCCGGTGCGTCATTTCTACTCCGCCTTTCTTTTTCCAACAACATCCATTCGTTCTCTGTGTACACTACCAAGTATGGAAAAATTTTGGCATGAAAATTACTTTGTATCCTTTGATTTTGCAGTAGTACTTTATGTGATATCTTGCCTTAACTGTGAGAAAGTAGTAGAAAATAATGGGTTTCCTTTTCTTACTCTCTCTTTTTATGAGTATCAATGGGAAAGCGATGTACTGATAAGCAGCGTTGGACTAGAACATTGTGGATCACCACATGATGCTCAACAAGATCCATGGCATCTCTCGTGAGAGGGGAGCACATGTTATTTTTTCATGAGATGTATTTTTTCGTGATTTTAATGAGATGATATTTTAATCATTTTAGATAAGGATAGTTTTGTCATTTTATATGAGATATAGGAATTTATATCATTTTTTCTTGAAATATGGGCATTTTGATCATTTTCCGCCGGAGTTTTTTCGTCATTTTAATGAGATGATATTTTAATCATTTTACACAAGGATAGTTTTGTCATTTTATATGTTGTAGGGATTTATATCATTTTTTTCTTGAAATATGGGCATTTTGATCATTTTCTGTAGGAGTGTTTTGGTCATTTTCTACGAGATGGGTGTAATTTGGTTATTTTTCCTAAGATGGTTTTTTTTTTTTTTTTTTTCCCTTTCGATACGGGTATTTTTGTTGGTTTTCATGAGATATGGTTATTTTGGTCATTTTGATGAGATAAGAATTTTCAGGTGTGTATTTTGATTATTTTCATGAGTTATGGGTGCTTTTGTCATTTTCCAAGAGATAAGGGTATTTTGGTAATTTTGGGTAGGGTATTTTGATTATTTGTTGAAAGGGATATTTTGGGGTTGATTTGTGAGATGTCGATGTTTTGGTTAATTCATGAGGTATGGATAGTTTTGTCTTTTTCACGAGGGAGGGATACTTTTGTCATTTGTCATTTGTCATTTTTCATTTGTCATTTGTCTATTAGGCCTTTGCTATGGATTGGTCGTACTTTAAAATCCATTCAACCAACTATTCAAACCCCCTAATTTTTTACCCTAAATTAATGGATAGGTGCTTTGATTTCCAGCCGTCCATTTAGTCCGATACAAATCAGTCGGATGATCATCTACATCTCCAACCTCGGACCCAGATGCCCTATCGTCTTGATCCCACATGCCAGCCCACGGCCCGCCTATCAAATTAACTGTACAATCGACCGTCTATCACAACTTAATTCTTCAAAACAAATGTAGTTAAAAAAAACAGCCAATCTTAATATCAAGGAAAAGAAAACAGAGAGGGCATGAGTGATGAGAGAGTAAGAAAAGGGTGAAAACAAGGAAAAGAAAAGCTCTAAACAAACTAATTTTCCCTCCTGCTTTTTAGTCATTTCTTACCATCTCATCACTCCTGCTATCTCAAATCTCTTCATCTCCCACTCTCCGTAGCCCTCTTTCTCCACCGGATATACAAACGTTGCTATGTTTTTATAAGATGCGTGACGTATCTTGTCGTGTAGTATTTAAAGAGTTCTCAAAAAGCTTTTATAAGCCTTCTAAATACTAAATGGTAAGATGCTTTCGTGCATCTTATAAAAAGAGTGGAGTGTTGAAATCAGTTCCCTAAACTAAAATTTCATGTAAAAAAAATAAAAAATTCATGGCTACCAAACGTGGCATAAAGGAAAAGGAATTTCTCTCATTACAGCCCCGTTTGAGATAGATAAGGAAAGCTAGAGGGGCAACCAATCCTTCCAGGTCCCTCCCAAAAATGATATTTAGAACCCCCTTGTTTCGATAATAAACCCTATTAAGCCATGTGCCAACTGAAGAGGGGCGCGTGAATTGGTTTTTCAAAAACTTTGCTCTTTTAAAATGATTCAATTAGACTAAGAACAAATAGTAAGTTAAGAACTTGGAAGAATAACAATTAAAAGCACAAGAAAGACAAAATAGAAAGTGGGAGAAGGGTACCAATAATTTTTTGTAGTGGTTCTGTCCAAACCCGGACCTACATCCACTCCACCAATACAAGCTTACACCAAAGTAGGATCTCGGTGGCTTCACTAAACCTGGTCTTCTTATGGGTAAAACCAAACCGTTACAAGCTTATACCATGCTCCTTCCCGAGGTGACTCCATACCTGTATACTCATCCCAAGCATTATGCCCAAGCTTGTCTTCCAAGGGTCATCCGGGTGCCCTCCACCGTACACAATGAGAAATAAACAAAGCCTTCACAAAATACAAGAAGAAAAGCTCTCACAAGAATGACAAAAAGATTTAGAATTGTGATCCTGCACTAATCCCTCAAATAATCACCAAGTAGAGGCACAAGGATATTAAGCACACTAAAATATGTCAAAATAAGTTCCGAGAGCGTTTCTTAAGGTTTCCTTTAAATAGGCAAGGGAGCCCAAAACTAGGCGTTATTGGGCTCCCGACAGCTAATACAGAGGCTACCGGCGGAGCTCCATGTTAGCCGTTAGGCTTTTTTTATTTTTATTTTTATTTTGGACAAGTCTTGCCCACGGAGATTAATGGGAGCCTGCGGAACTCTGTGGAATCCCATGGAGGCCCATCTAAGAAATTATGGATTGTGCAGTTTACTTAGAAAATTCATATCTCTCTCATTTCTTATTGGAAATTGATGTTCTTATACTATATGGAAATCTTAGGGAGTATACTTTTTATTAAAAATAATTTCAAAATTATTTAAAAACTCCCTAGATCCATTTTCCATAAGAAAATGGCCAATGTTCAACTAAGCAAGTGCAAATTTGGCCTTTTTCCTTTTTTATCTTTTCTCATGGCCTTGGGCTTTTGGTCCTCCTTATTTCTTAGACATATTTAAATTATTTAAGTGTCTTTTGAGTCCCTTTAAGTTGGTTTTCATGACGGGTTAGATTTATACAATCTAATTACACAAAGACTTGACTTTTGATCTTTAAGATCATTCTTCTTCTTCTTCTCCTCTTCATGGATCTCCAACTTCTCTTTGGCTTCCATGATCCTCAACTTGCTCCATGCCATTGATCCATGCTCTCCATGCCATTGATCCATGCTCCTTGGTTTAGTTCCTTAGATAAAATCTTTAAGTTAAACACAAACACATTAGTACACTAAAATTACACAAGAAATCAACTTGTGTTTGGAATCATCAAAACAAGACTAAAAGATTGCCAAGGGTTGAACTAATAGGCTTACAATCTCCCCCCGTTTTGATAATGTCTTTTATTATTAAAACAACCGTCAAAGAAAAAAGAAAAGACAAGCTAAGTTTGTGCAATTATTAAAACATGCTAGTGCAAATTCAGTTATGAGGTGAATCTTCCCTCTTGCAGGAGAGAAGAGTCACCTCAGATTCATTAAATGAATGAGACAAAATCTGCTCAAAAGCGAGCACGTGTAGATGCTCTCTCCTGAAAAAGTGAGCCATAAAATGGCTTTCCGCAAAATTGCCTAGCAAATCCCATCTCTCTCTCTCTCTCTCACACACACACACGCACACACATTGGTGCTGTGCATTTTGGTAGTGTAAGCAATTGTGCAAAAGCGCTTTTGCAGCGCCTCTTTTACAAGAGAGAAGTGCCACCTCATGTGAATTAAATAAATAAGTCAAATTGAGCTACTAGGTGGCTCAAACTCACAACAAAGAAGAGATGCAAAATGACTTAGTGAAAAAATTGCCTAGACAAGGTAGGTGGTGACGGAACCAATAACCCAACTTATAACCATATAACTTGTTGTCGACAAATTCTTGATAAACTTTTTTTGCAGTTATGGGTAAAACAAAGTAGGCAGGGACAAAAGTGCTATCCTCTCCCTTCAAAAAGGGAAGAACCCCTCCCCCCTCTTACGTGCACAACAACACTTAGACTAAGCCTTCACACCCCAACTTTGTGAGAATTTTATTTCGTCTCTTCTTCTTCTTCCCCCCCTTTTATTATCGTTGAAATTTGTACTACACAAGAAGAAACAACTTTGAGAACTTTAGGCCTTTTGACCACCACTCTGAGAATTTGAGTCTTTCTCTTCTGTCTTCTTCTACTTTCTTTTGTTATGTTTGACATTTGCAACAAAGATGAAGAAACAAATCCTTGATTATACTTTGGTTCCTATGGGTCTCACTCTAATGCTGGCTTACCATGTATTGCTCTCGTACTATGTGATCAAGTATCCAAGAAAAACTGTTATGGGTAACAATGCCAAAAATAGGCAATTATGGGTCAGAAGTATGATGAAGGTCAGTTATCTCTTTGTATTATATGTTGGTCCTTTTGGTTTTAGATTTTGAGAATCGATTTTGGTTCCAAAACTGATTATTTGACCCAAAATTAAACAAAACTTTTAGTCAAATAATCAATTTTTTGACTAGAAATCATTTCTCAGAATCCAACATGAACCGGGTCTTATGTCTCGATCTATTTCATGTAAATTCATTCCTATGCTCCTCGTATGATGTAGTAAGGGTGCAAAAATAAAAATCACGTAGGTTTCGCAAACCTTTTGGATATCTTTTTATTCTATAATCTTCGCCTATAGTGAAACCTCTTTGATTGCCTCCCGCCTAGACATAGTCATACTATATTACGTAAAATGGGCATAAAATAAATTCTCGTTTGTGTTTTCCAACTTTTTTCTTTAGGCTCCGTTTCTTTGATGTAAAATGGGCGAAAAAAATTTTTACTCCCACTTTTCAGTTTAAAAATGGGTATTGTGAAACAACCAATTACTCCAAAAGCCTAAGCAGAGCTGGTATTATTTAACTATTTATACTTCAACACTCCCCTTCACGTGCAACTCCTCTATTTTTTTTGGGTTGGCCTTACACGTGTGTTTTTAATATGAAGGAGTTGTTGGGTTTTGAACTCAAGACCTGCCGTGAGGCAATAGCTCTGATACCAAGTGAAACAAAATAGAGTTGGTGTTATTTAATCATTTATGCTTAAAATTTGTTTTAAGCGATTTTACTTAATTTTTTTGGGGCACTTTTCTTCATTTCAATGGATTCTCTTTTGTGTTGGTTGTTACAGGACATGGACAAGAACGGGATTCTAGCAGTACAAACTCTGAGAAACAACATAATGGCATCAACCCTGTTGGCATCAACGGCTATAATGCTAAGTTCATTGATCGTGGTTCTGATGACGAACGGCGGTCATGACATTGGACGGTTTAGATTGGTTTTGGGGGACACTAGCGAGCTCGGATTTTCGATCAAGTACTTGTCCATCTTGGTGTGCTTCTTGGTAGCTTTTCTTATGAACGTGCAATCTGTTGCGTCTTATAGCCATGCAAGCATCCTAATTAACGTGCCATTAAAGAGTAAATCAGGACCCAATGAGTATGTGGTGAGGGCTGTGGATAGAGGGAGTTATTTCTCGTCATGTGGAATGATTTCCTTGTACTTGTCTTTCCCTTTATTTTTGTGGATCTTTGGTCCCATACCCATGTTTATTTGTTGCTTTGTCATGGTTTTCTTGCTCTATTTTTTTGACTTTTCTGTTGATCGTGATGTTGATTGGGATGAGTAGGAAGAAGAGGAATTGTACTAATTTCTATGTATTTATTTATGTAAAATCAGAGCTATGTATCTTTGGTCATTACACCTTGCATCCACATGGGTTCCTCTCATTTGAAATCCCCAAATAAGAAATAAAAATGAAAGATTAATCATGGGTTCCTACCCAAGAGATGTCAAAAAAAAGAAAAAAAGAAAGGTTTTTCTTGTTCCCGTATAATTCTCATATATATATATATATGAGGAATAAGATTGTACGCTCGACCGTACCATGGGTCCCACATTTTTGGTGAGCATCTAAACCATTCATTTGCAAGGCCCCATCATAGATAGGGTGCATACCAAAAATCAGCTTCATAGGATCATCCTAACCCATCCATTTGTGGAGGCCAAAATGGACAGACAGTGTTTGTCCACAAATCTGCCCATATATATGAATGCAAATTCATTTTTATTTTTTCCCTCTCCAATCAATCCTTTAGGCCATTTTTGGCTGCCACAATTTTTCCCCCATGGAATTGTAGTTTATCAAATGGAGAGAGAGGGTGGGAGATGTAGAGAGTAGAGAGGACATGAGTGAGAAAAGGCTGAAAAATAAGGAAAAGAAAAACTCCAATCAAAATATAATTTATCTTCTCCTTACTTTTTAGCCATTTCTTATCATGTCCTTTGTCGTGCCATCTCAAGTCTCTTCGTCTTTGTCTCCAACCCTCGCTAATCCTCTCTCACCATTTGATAGGGCTGGCAATTAGACCTGTGAAAACGGTCCGCCCCGCCCCGTGCGTGGCGGAGATTCCCGATTTAAGCGGAGACGGGATTAAAAAATTCCCCCGGAGCTGGGATGGGGATGGCTTTGGCCCCGCCCCTAAATTCCCCAGAGCCATTTCTTTATCATGTCCTTTGTCTATAAACTTACATAAACATCTTTGGATTCTTTTCTAATAATTGTTTGATTAGATTAAAAAAAAGTAGAAATCATATAATATATATATGTAAAATAGAATCCTGAACGACGTGGGTGCGCCACATGGCATCCCTCCTCAAAAAATGTAAAACTCTTGCTATAAGGTGATATATTTGGATTGTAGAAAAAATCTCACCGTTTTTAGCAAAATTCTTTCTATTACTCAATATCCCAGGTATATTAGCAAAATTGTTTCTATTTATTGGAGAAAAAAATCTCCACCATGTCCCATGATTTTAGCAAATTGTTTCTGTTTTTCAATATCCTACGCATATTGGCAAAATTTTAGTGAATTATTTATTTTTTGCCATGTGCATCGAACGGGCTGTCTGTGGGGAACTATTTCCTGTAGTGTGCGGGGCGGGGACAGGTTTCCCCGCCATCCCCGAAGCGGGGACGACGGGGGATTTCCCTTGAGGCGGGCACGGGGAAGGCAACATCCGGCCCTGCCCTGTTGCCATCCCTAGCACTTGATAAACTAAAATTTCCATAGAAAAATAATTCATCGTTGCCAAACATGATCATAATGTCTTGGAAGCAATCTTTTACTATGCTTCCTGTTTTGCCTTCATATATCGGGCCCTGCCATGATTAATCTGTCATTTTTGTGATGAACCTCATCACATGGTCCGATGCAAACTGGCTGATCATAAAAGAGTAGAATATAAACCTGCAACAAACCAAGTGATAAAAAGAGTTAACTGAGATGAGGTGGAAATGGTTGATTTTGGGCATTGCCAAATCCAAAGAAAGTTGGTATGGAAGGCCCCCAAAAAACACAAAAAAGGCGCAGCAGAGATAATGAGCAGCTGTTGGGTCATTGTATTTTCAATTACTTGTTCAAAAACAATTGTAGCCTCTAACTCATTAGTGTTTTTGTGAATGTTTTCTGTTCTAGAATTTGCTATTTATCATATAATTAACAACTACTTTCGACTCTTAAAAGCCAGATTACTGGAAATTCAGATTATATATATGCAGATTATGATTACATAATTGCATCTTTACAACCGCCCAAACTGCTTGAGACTTGGGGTATATCACAGAAACTAAACCCCTCTACTCCTATGGCTATCAGGTCTCCAGTCTGTTCCGTTCTGGCCCACCCCAAATCCGGGATTCTTAGAGAACTGCCCATCAACAGTTGGGCTGCCAAAATTACATGGCTGTATCAATCCATTTCCTGAGAACCCCATATCAGCGGGCCCACGAGAACCAAATGGTGAACCCCACCAGGGGCCTTGCTGCCAAGGTGCTTGTAGGGCTGAGGTACCCTGCATGGGACCCATTTGGGGTGGTAGAGGCTGCAAAGGCATTGGTAGTGGGGGCACGAGTGGGACCAGAGGCTGAAGGGGGGGCTGGAGTGGGGTTAATTGTTGGTTAGCCATGTGGGTTTGAACCCCCTGGGGCTGAAATCCATGCAATGGGGGTGCCAGTGGCCTAGGTTGTGGCTGGGTATCTTGGTTGGGCCGCCACTCTGGAATATCATCGTCATCGTTCCATGGCTGGGTCTCAACCTCAAAACTCTGGGCTTGCCTCTGCCAATTCACTGAATTATTGGCAGTCATTTTACCCTGCCCATACTTGTGGATAAGTTCTCTCATTTGTTCCACAGGACGACGATGTGGTTGCCGGAGTTGGGGTTGTGCAGGAAACTTTGAAATGGGTGGCTTTTGCCCTTTAACAAAGTCAAATTCAGGGAGATCATCCTCATCCCTGGTGGCTGCGGGACCAAAGCCAGGTGGAACGTCATCAATGGCATCATCTTCGGGAGGGGGTTCGGGATTGGAGGGAGGTGGACCCACAGGTAGAGGAGGGAGTGCTTTGGAATTGCCATCTTTTTCTTGCTGTCTCTTTGAAGTGCTGTGGTGTTTCTTAGAGTTTTGTTTCTGGTGTGAGGACAACTTGGGTGATATGGTAGTAGGTGCAAAAGCCTTTCTCCATACAACAATGCCAATAAGACCACTATCTATTGCGTTAAGTGTCTCTGTGTGCTCCTTGGGAAGGAGCCTGCCAAGCATTTCACTTGTTTTTTCATGGGGAGGACAGAGGTAGAGCTCCACTCCAGGGGCTGGTTCTGCAAACCCGACTCTCTCGTCCACAACATACGAATCTGCCACCTGTACAGGAAAAGGAATTCTGGGTTAGAAAATGGAAGCTAGAATGATGGAAAGATCGAAAGATTGCAGAGATGTAGGCAACAATTACCTCAAGCAGGTTTGAGCGTCCACTCTCCGGGGATCCGTCCTTCCAACAGAATTGGACAACCTGCAAAAGCAATCATTTGATAAATAAAATGATAATTTTGAAGTTTTAAGCATTGTTAAGAAAGGAGATGATAGCCAGCATAGGTATTATGCAATATCAAATTCTGCACCGCAATCCACACTAAAAATATTGGTATAATAATTGAGAACATATTCTGCTCCATTTAGCATATCAGACACCTAATGTACTAAAGTTCCCAAATAAACTCTCAGGAAATCTGGATTTTTGGGGTCTATTGCTGGAATGTTTACATTATAAAAATAACCTCATGATAGACAAGTAACGCAGATAGTTTCTCCCCCAGCAATTACCGTCTCTATTTTTTCCACCGTTGCCATTTCCTGATAGCCTGGTTCTTTTTTTATTTTTGTGTCTTTCACTCTATACGAAATGCATACCGGGAAGCAATACAATCAAAATACTTTCTGAAAATGATGAATTTTTTACTTTGGTCTAAGAAAATACCACGGAACGGTATTTGCAAAAGTTCCCCAAGATTGGCAGATGTTGCATGAATAAACAATGCCGGACTATTGCAAAGAAAAAATAAACAAGAATCACAAGATCAATTAGGGACAATGGAGATACCATGATTGCACGGCTTCGAGACATAGGAAGTTCTTGGAGGAATTTTTCAAATGCATCCAGTTTAACTCTTCCCTTGATCTCGAGAAAGCTAGGCCAATCTTTTGCGGATGTTTTCTCACCACTGCAAGAAGAAATCAGATAAGCAACCAATAATATCAAGGGCTGAACATGCATATCCTGAATATGAATTTCGTAATTTGGCCTGATAGTGTTACTGTTAAATGATTCCAACAAAATTTAGCATGAAATTGATGAGAAATGAATCTGGAAATCGCATACAAATAACTCAGAAACCATTTTACCAAGGTATATCCAACAATCTCCAGCTTCAATTAAAATTTTTAATTGACATTTTAACCAAGTAAAATTATTTAGTCCAGTCCTTCAAGAAAAAAGAGGAGATTACCAATTGATACCAAATTGAAATATTAGTTTCCACTAGCTCAGGAAGAACAAAACCCAAATTAGGGAATTGGTAATGTTTCTCTCACTATGATGAATATGCAGGACTGTAACAACCCTAACAAACTGAACATTCAAAATTGAATACATATATCCTTCATTTGTCGACTTCAGCTCAAGCTTTTGAAATGGGCTGCATGTTGGGGTCAATCATATGTTCATCAATTACATTAGGTGATGGGAAAGGACGAGTATGACCATTAGAGAAATTTTCAGCAGCCGTCGTCTCAGCCCTCCGAGATGTATTGAATCTGACCCTCCATCGGAATAGTTTTGTCTGCTCCTGTGGACTTAATCTTGAGAGGTTATCAGGTTTACTTCTTGCCAGGGTTGATGGAGGTTACTCAATCTTGGAAATTTTTGATTCCCTGGGTATCTCTAACCCCTGCTGTTGGAGAATGCTATTTGCTTATGGCCAAGAGATTAATGCGATTAGACCGACTCGGACCAGTCCAAGATCCCATACGGGATCCCTGGGGAGTATTGAAGATAGAGACACGAGAGGAAGACGGTTGGCTTTTGGTGCTAGAATCGCCCCGGGTCGTCGACCTACTGAATCGAATAGACGAATGGTGGCAAATGCTAGTGATTGGATGTGCTCACAATGCAGCTACCGAAACTTTGGAACCCGATCTATTTGCAAGAAATGCTTAATAAAGAGAAGTGGAGAGGGTGATCCTAAAAACAACAATAAGCCTAATTTGATATGGAGGCCTAAGAAAACCACAGTCGAGGCTACAACCAGCGGAGGTTTAGGAATTGAAATCCCAGGTAGATTAATAGAGAAAAGAAAAGGATATTTGAAGCGGTGCCTTATTGGCAGCCTTAAATTGGGGTCCTGGATGATCGAAGATGTGTGGGAATGGGCGAAAAAACAATGGAATCTTCAGAACCTGCCAAAGCCTTTCTCTATTAATGCTGTGGATGTGATTTTTATTTTTGATTCAGAGCGCCAATCTACCTCTATTCTTAGGAGAGGTGCAGATGCTGTGGGAGAATATCTCTCTTCTTTGAAACCTTGGCACCCGGCATATAATACTGGGGCCAGAACTATCAGGGTTAGATTTTACGATAATCCCCTTCACGCCTGGGCCACTACAACAGGGGAGATGCATGGAAATCAATTGGGCCAGGTTATTCAAACTGAGCTTTATGGCAACCATGACCATTGTTTGACTTATGCTTCTGCTTTAATCTTGACATCCATTTGGAAGACCATCCCCTCTTCCCTGAATTTAAAAATTGATTCTTCTGTTTATTCGGTGGAAGTTAAGGTGGTCTCTAAAGGAGGAATAAATAGCTTGTCGTTGTCGGTAGTGGGAGAATCCAGCAGTAAAGACAACTCAAGTCTTTTTGTTGGTTTTGAATCCAATTCCGCTGAAAAGGGCTTACCGGCGCCGGTAAAGGTTGCCGTGAGTAGTGTTGAGAACTCCGTCGATGCCAGGGAGCCGTGCCCCATTTCAAATTTTGAATTAGAAATTGCTTATCCAGAGAATGTAGAACATGAGTCGGCTAATCTGTCAGGAACTAGGATAGCTGTCTTGAGGGGCCAGGATATCAAAATTGGAGGGAGGCGGGCCCACAAAGCCCCAAAAGTAATGATTTGTGGCGAGAAAAGGAAAGTGGGTAGGAAGATCGTTGCGGACAGCTGTAATATTACTTCGACCCATGAAAGGAATTCTCTAAAAATTAAATCTCGACACCTTAGCGAGAGTAAAAGTTTGTTTGAGAAGCGTCTACAAAAAAACAAAAAAAAGGGTAGGGGAATCTTTGTTAGGAAATCTAAAAAAGCCGCACGTGTCCTAGCAACTAGAGAGGAATTGTTTGCATTGAATAGAAAACTTAAAGGTCCACTTCTAAGAAAGAGGTTTAGGAAATCGATCTCTAGAGTTCCTTTGCTGGCTCATTCCCCTCCGATGGTCCGATCGAATCCTTCACCGAGTTCTAAAGCCTCCTTCTCTTTCAAGGAGGGTGACCTTGACGTCTTGAAAGAAATCTCCTTTAACGAAAAACTAGCTCGAAAGGTATCACCTACTCTATCGGAAATCATCTTAAGTCCTCTTAAGAAGCAATGGGTACTGCAAAGGAAAGAGGCGAGTTGCTCTTCTCCGCCTGCCTCCTCTCAATCTAATAGTGAAAAGGATCTTCATGTGCCCTTTCTGGAACTTCCCATGTTCAGCAAGATCCTAGACAAAGAGAGGCGTACCCGGAGGAGACTTTGGGAGGAGGAAAAACAGATGGCCATTTCAGATTTGGAGGTGAGGAAAGTTTTTTTTTTGACAAGGATAATCTGGACTGCCCTGGAACCCTAGCCCTGGATATTGTCCCCACCGTTAAGGAAGTGCGTGGACCGGATGGGGACACCCAAGGAAAAAGCCGACGCCTCAGTGACATTTTAAGGTCCCCTGAACCTCAAGATCCAGAACAATTTAGTTACTTTTTAAGAATAGGGGATGTTCTCGGAATGTCTTATGATGAAAATATGGACAAAACTAGAGAAATGTATTGTGCCATACAAGAAAGGGATGGCAAGGAAAGGAAGAAAAGAATCGAGGAGATTGGTCGAGATCAAGGAAACCAGGATTAAGGGGTCCTAAGTTAAAAATGAACTCCCTGTTGAAATAATTTTATGGTTTAGGCTAAATACGAATCATCTACAATTTCAATCATCCAACAAGAAGGGGAGAAGTGCCCCTGCTTAAGGACAGAAGAACCTATTGGTAGGGGAGGCCAATGTTAGTTTGAAAAGGGAAAATGGGAAGGAAAGTCAGGGATAGTAAACGTTGTGACATGTTACTCTTAGTAGTATGTCTCGAAGTTAATTACTCAGTAATTCTGACTGGATGGAGAAAATGTAAAGATGGCAAGAAAGTGTAACGAGATTTTTTGAGGAAATAGTTGTAGGGATGGGATTTCTTGGGGAATTTTAGTTTGGGTTTTTTTTTGGTAAAAGAAGTGAATGATGGGAAGACCTGGTTGGTGGTTGAACGCTGTATAGACATATGCATGCTGTTTTGTTTATCTCTTTTGGACTGGTACCGGCATGTTGGTCCAGTCCACCTTAATATTTTGTAATGCATGAGGGGACTACTGGTCCCAATTGCTATCTTAATATTAATGAAATATGTCAATTTTAAAATAAAAATAAAAATTGAATACATATATAGTACGGAGGAGGCTAGCTGTAAGGCTCGCTCCTTTTACCCAAAATGTGATATTTCTCCTCTCCATCTTTCCCCTCTTCTCTCTTCCATTTCTTTCTCCTATTTCACAGTTAGGGTTTACCATATTTTCCTTTCTCTCCAACTTGTTCTTCTTTGATCTATTGGTTTTATTGGGCTACTTTTTTTTTTTCTTCTTTTGATACTACTTTGCATTAGTTATACTCTTGAGAGTATTAAAAATGAGTAGCTTGTTGTTTTATTTAAAAAGAATAACCAAAGAGGATGATGAGGTTCTTTGTTTCAAGGAGTGAAGCGTAGCTGCAAGAGTTCATAAACTCAATAAAAAGGTTCAAACGCAGTAAAAAGAAATCAAGAAAAACATCGAGTCAAAGGCTTGTGTATAAGGGATTTTTATTGAGAAATGAAACAGGAGGGAGTGGAGAAGTGAGAAAACCAACTTAGGCATGCATATCAAAGAGCTGGTGGGGAAGAAATAGGAGGGGATGTGGATCAAAAGGGCCCTTGGAAACAACACTGGCCTGATAAAAAAATAGAACAAATAGAAAAGCCGGCTATTGGAATCAAACAGATGACCTAGGTGAAAGAATCTCATATTGTGGAAACAAGATTGAATAGGGATCAAGGGATGACAGTGACGGAGGGAGTGATTGGAGAGATGGTTTGATTGAGTTTAGATTACCGCAATTAAGGACAATACTTTTGGAAACTATAGAAATTGTTTTCCCATTTATTCGATTTTGCAGGGTGTTGCAGGGGAGGGGACCCTGAAAAGAGGGGGAACTAGACTTCATGTGACTTGATTTGATGGTCAAAGGAAAAAGAAAAGTTTAATGTCTAACACATTCAAGTCGCATGCTCATAATCAAAGGTGCTACTTCAAAAGTCAATGAGACTACCTTTCCTACCAACTAGTGGTGGCCTACCCAAATGACAATAGAGGACTACTTGTGTGATGTAATAGATCAAGTCAGGCCTTATTGGTTTTTTCAGTACTCTAGCCTCAAGTGCGTCCATCCTTGCTAGTTTAGTATAGGATATCTTAGTTATCAACAATTACTCTGTTACTACTCATCAAATAAAGCAACATCTTTGAGTACTTGCTGTTCATATCAACACCAACACAAGGATCAACTCAGCAACGAAATGAAGAGTTGCAATTGTGTGGAAGAAATGGAAGCATAATGAGCGAAGCTAAGTATCAATTTCAAAGGCGCAGAAGACCAAGTTAAATACTTGATGTGGTTGAGCCTTCCAATTCAAACAATACTTATCTCAATACTCGACCCGAGTAATTTTAAATTTCCACCGAAACGTTTGAATTTGGAAATGACAAAACATAAATGCATAGTGAAACCAAAAGAGTAGTGTGGTAGTGTTATGCTATACCAGTATATTTTAAATAATTATATTTATATGAATTGCATGTAAAATGCGGTCTACATATTACTTATAGTATTTGTAAGAATTAAATATGAAATGTGCTATTATGGAATTATCATACATGTGCGACACTGACAACGCATACCACTAGGTATTCGATGCTATATTTTAATGGTAGGTGTTCAATGTTGTTAAACCATTATGGGAGATTCTTTTGCTTATGGGATGGTTTTTTTATTGTGTTTGTGCTTATTCTAGCACTTCCTGAGTTTTCGTATTAGATGTCAACCATTTGCATATGTTTCCGTGTGTTTCAATAATTTTACATGATTTCCACAGAAATTGGCATGTTTCTATTTCCAAATCGACTGGAATGCCAAAACATGAAACCTTGGATTTTTTTTTTTGAAAATTGACTTTTATTACTCCAGAAAAGGTTAGATGAAAGCATCCCCAAGGTGGGGAACAATCATATCATCCATCCAGTACATCGCCCAAAAAGAAAAGGCAATTACATCATTATCCCATTACATTCCCCTACTGGTTTTACATAGTGTGAAAGCATATCTCCTCCAGCATTACTCGTCCTTTTGCTAAAGCATCTGCCATTTCATTAGATGCCCACCTCCTATGATCGACCTTCGGACAAATAATGCAAACCAGATCCCTCACTTCCGCAATGTAGTTCCGAAGGTACCAAGGTCCACAAGACACTTCCGTGGCCCAAGAAATTGCATTTGATGAATCCCCTTCCACAATTAGGTGTTTGAATCCAGATGGTGTAAACCATTTCAGTCCAAATAGAAGGGATCTAATCTCAGCCTCATTTGTGTCAAAAGTACCCACTGGCCCAGAATAAGACATCACAATCCTTCCAAAGTTGACTATGATCACGCCTATTACTCCTCCTTTTGCTAAAGCGTCTGCCATTTCATTAGATGCCCGCCTCCTATGATTGACCTTCGGACAAATAATGCAAACCAGATCCCTCACTTCCGCAATGTAGTTCTGAAGGTACCAAGGTCCACAAGTCGCTTCCGTGGCCCAAGAAATTGTATTTGATGAATCCCCTTCCACAATTAGGTGTTTGAATCCAGATGGTGTAAACCATTTCAGTCCAAATAGAAGGGATCTAATCTCAGCCTCATTTGTGTCAAAAGTACCCACGGGCCCAGAATAAGACATCACAATCCTTCCAAAGTTGACTATGATCACGCCTCCAAAGCCCACCCTACCCGGGTTACCTATAGAACTGCCATCAAAGTTGAGTTCCATCCAACCCTCCGGAGGTGCCTCCCATTTTGGAGATTACTTCACGACTGTTTTTCTTTCCCATAAAACCGCATTCCAATTGAGTAGGATGTCGCTTAATCCATACAATACATACACCTTTAAATAAGATCAAACATCCTACTATGGATTAAGTCCCTCACTGCCTGTATCTTTTTCTCACCCCCCAAACCCTTGATATTCCAGAAACCGAGCTTCATTGCGACACTATATATACCCGATGCTTAAGCCAAAGCCAAAGCCCGGACTTTCCTGCTCCCCTTTTTCAATTGCCTCCTGTTCGATCTCTGTCTCCTCCCTTGTTTCAATGCCATCTAAGATATTCCAGGTCGCCTCTTCATTTCCTTCATATTCTATACCAATGTCTTTCCCCATAGTTGCCATCTCGCGTCTTTCTTGCGAGTTCGCTTCCTCACTCGATATACGTGAGTCACCTGCCTTGGGCATTGCCTTGTTAATATTTTGTTTCTAGTTCCAACGAGTCCTGAAACGATTCAGACTCCCCATCCATCACCTTATTCTCAATCAACATTTGACTACTAACACCCCCACTGATCTTGAATGGCTCTACATGGGTTTGATTATCGGCCACGAAACCAGATTATTCATCAGAGACCAGATCCTCCGAAGTTTTCTTTGAATCCATATGTAAATTCTCATGTACAATATCCACCATTTCCATAGGTTGTAGAAGATTCCCCGTCGCTTCAACCTCAGAACCGGGCATTACACATTGATCCCTCTGTTTTTAGATCTTAGCTTCAAGAACTCTTGAGCGATTTCCTCCCTTGTAGGAGATTCATGGAAGGATCTCTGTGCTTTACCTATTTCTGTGCTTATTTACCCATCTGTGCTAGTTTATCTATGCTTACTTTCATCCACCTCTTTTCTTCCTCGTGAGAACTCATCACACAGCTCGTTAAGAAGGGCATTGAAGCATCTTTTAATTTCTCCCTCCGGTATATTACCTGAATATTTGGCGTGATATCGAGGGCCCCTCCTTTTTTGACCTACCCCTGCCAGTTTTATTTTTTTCTTTAACCGGCTGAATCTTGCTTCCCTATTTTTATCTGATTTTCGGTGACGATATTGCATGTCTCCCAGATGTCCATCATGCAAACTGTAGGCCATCGATGACTGCCACCTATTCCCACCGTCAAAAGCTTTTTCAACGCAAGGTTTACCTTTATGGCAGCCAGAAAAGATATCAAGCTACATGTCTTCTCTTCCTACTACGTTTTGGGAACATGACCCTTCCATCAGAAAGTTGCTTCTGTTCAAAGGCATCCCAGGAGCGATGTGGTAACTTTGATCAAAGATGTGTACCCCCCTATTTGTGACGTGTTCCATACTTCCGTTTGATCTGAATCACGTGTCCCCATTTCATGCGGCCTTTGACGTGTTGCCCCAGACCTGATCTGATTTTTATCTCCTGCCATATGCTTATCATGATTCAGGACGCGTGCCTCACCCTCCACCCGATTACGAGAATAGTCCAGTGGCTCCATAACACGCGTCCCCGCCAGCCGATTATTCTGTACCACCTTATTTTTCTCCGTCAACGTAGGGTTCCTGGCGCAATTTAAATTAACGCTAGGATTGTGTCCGTACCCCTTTCCATCAAGTAAATCGATGGCTAATCCTTTCCCCTTATGTTGGCGTTCTGCGTTCCAGTTGTAATCCGTTGATGCATCAGTACCATGTGATTGTTTCCTAGTTTCAATCAACGGTCTGATCATCATCTTCCTCGCAAGGTTTCCAAAGAAAGAAAATCCGTCATTAGAACTCTCTTCCACTTACCTTCTCGGGTTCTGGAACCATTTTTGTGAACATATGTCCACCATTTCGCCAATATTTACCGTGTTCTCCTCCATATCAAACGGGGAATGATCCAAATTTGTGTCAACATGATTGGCCCCCATTTTTAATTCATCACCATAATCACCAACTACGCCAATAGAGTACCATCTCTCTCCTACTTTTAGTCTCACATAAGAACGTAGGAACCTCCATTCCGATGTGAGAACTTCTGCAGAGGCATACTCCATGCATTGGTCATTTTCCCGACTGTTTTGGCGTGATCCCATAAAACCGAACCAGATAGCTTTGGCGCCTGTCTGATGTGCCTGGTGCCACGGACTCAGGGATAGGAGAAATTTTCCGCAAGCTTGGGCTCCCCTTCTGAATATGGCAACGGCTTGGGATTCAGTCTCAAACTGGAACAATATTTCTCTGTCATTAAGGATATAAGGTTCCAGGAGGTCTGGTATGCTCCAAAACCATTTAGCCCATTGCCACATCTGATCCCAAGACCATTTCTTCGATTTAACTTTTACAATAAGACGGAGTTTTGAGAAGTTCATTTCTTTTCTCAACCTCCTTACCAGTTATGATAACCTTTGGAATGCCATCTTCGTTTTTAACGTCTGGTGCCGGAATCCGGCCATATCTGGTACTCCGATTCTTCCACCCTTTCTGGCACCATTCTTTGTTGTTTCTTTTCGTCTTTTGCCTGATTGCATCTTCGACATCTCTCCCGCCTCCTAAAGTTATGGTATCGACAATCATTGCAAATCCAATCCCCAGGAAAGATGTCCCTCTGGTTTCTTGATCCCTTCCCTTCGATGCCGTTGTTCAAGTAGTTCCGCATCTCAGATCCCTTCAAACTGACTTGTTTGGTGTTCGAAATGAGATGTTCGTAAGATAAGGGTTTCATAGTCTCTTCATTTCTTCTCCAATTCCTTGAGAAAGAGGTTTTCCTCCTCTTTACAACCCTAGAAATAGTGTGTTGAAACCTTGGATTTGATCATACGCATGATGAGGGAATCCCTCTTTCACCACAAATAAAGATTTCTTTGGATTAATCTCTTCTTCACAAGGCATATGATAGAGATTGGGATGGTAGAAGTTTGTCACACTCGTACAATTATATTGTAGAACATAAGAGTAAAATAGTCATTTACTTTCAAATTCAAACATTACATACCTCTCAAACTTAGACCTAATCATATGCATGATGAGGGTGAGGGAATCCCTCTCTAGAGAACCGAGAAATACCTTCTCAAATAGGATCGCACTCGATGTGAAGCAAAATGTCAAGATAAGATGAGAGACACAATTACACAAAGAAAGGAACAAAAGATTTACATGGTTCGGGAGTGTGCCTATGCCCATGGGAGAAGAGTTTCACTATTTCGGTTTAGGGTTACAAAACTCTCCCCCGCTAAGATTAAGAAATCACAAAGAAAACCTCACAACCCGTAATCCTAATATGTGGCTTACATATCAATGCCATTTCATCAAAAAATTGCTGAAATATCCTTTAGCACAAAACAGCGCTGCTTGACCCATGTGCGGCATGCACATTAGTCCATTAGGGTGCTAAATAATGCCAGAATACAAGACATCTACACAACACCCACCCTTCCTAAAGAGATATTTCCTTGGATAATATCTTCCTCATCACAAGGTAGCAACAAAAAATTTACGACTTCTCCAAGCTCTAATACCATGTCAAGTTGAGAAGTAGAAGAGGAATGAAGAATAAGAGGCATTGGGAATAAGGAAGAAAGAAAGTCGAACCATACGAAATTTGGGAGAAGGGTTAAGTTTTGGAACTTTGTCACACATACACGTTTTTGTGGAACATAGGGGTAAAATTGTGTTTTTCTTTCAGTTATATTTTTGTTTATAAATACGTGAAGGGCAATCATGAAACTTCACTAAGAGTTAGATGAATATATAAGAGGCTGGTGGAAGGGGAATGTTGACTCCTCCCAAATTTTGTGTGCTTTGACTCTCTCTTTCTCCTTTGGCTTTTACTTCTCAACTTGACAGGGATGGAAATACTCAAGGAATCTAAGCTGGAGAATGTGGATGCCAGGTTCATCATTGATTTACGGGAAAGAAGGAACCATTGCTTGGCTTGCTTACCTACTAGAATACACTAAGGTGCATAGAGTTAATCTAGAACAAGGTGTTCTAGATCGAAGATGGGGGAATTGAGGAGCTATGTGTCCCCTTAATGAAAACTTATCAGAGTTGGAGATAATTTTAGAAGGATATTTGACACGGTGTTCCTTTCCAACATATATATATATATATATATGGGAAATGTTTTCTGCACGATACCTCAGATAAGTTATCTGAGCAAGAGCTCAAAAAAACATATGGGCCCACATTGTTTGGATGATCCAAAGCATTCATTTGGATAGTCCAAAGATAGATATAGTGTGCACAAAAAATCTGGTCCACAAGATTATCCTAACCCTTCGATTTGTGGATGGGTATAAACCTCCACAAATCTGTCCATTTTTAACCTCCAAAAATCGAAGGGTTAGGATGATCCTATGGAGCTGATTTTTTGGGCACGCCTTATCTATGTAAGGGCCTATCAAATGAATGCTTTGGATCATCCAAACAATGTGGGCCCACATGATTTTTTGAGCTCTTGTTCAGATAACTAATCTGAGGTATCGCTCAGAATACGTTTCCCTATATATATATATATGAGGAAAGTGTTCCTAAGATCTAGCTCAGATAAGCTTATCTGAGCTAGAGCTCAGGAACACATGTGGCCCCACATTTGTGGGAGGATCCAAAGCATTCATTTGGAAGGCCCTTCCATGGATAGGGTGTGTACCAAAAATCAGCCCTATAGGATCATCCTAACTCAATCAAAGGTTGAGAGGAAAATGGACAGACACTGTGTGTCCACGTTTCTGCCCATTTTTTTCCTCCACAAATGGCAGGGTTAAGATGATCCTACAGGGCTGATTTTTGGTACACACCCTATCCATGGAAGGGCCTTCCAAATGAAAGCTTTGGATCCCCCAAAAATGTGGGGCAACATGTGTTTTTGAGCTAGAACTCAGATAAGCTTATCTGAGCTCTAGCTCAGGAACACTTTCCTCATATATATATATATATATATATATATATATATATATATATATAGAGAGAGAGAGAGAGAGAGAGAGAAGAAGAAGAAGAAGAAGAAGAAGAAGGTACTCCCTGTAGTAGATAACTTATCTATTCCCTACCTTGAAATAACAGTAGGGGCCACATTGTTTGGGTGATCCAAAGCATTCATTTGATGCACCCTCACATAGATAAGGGGTGCCCAAAAAATCAGCTTGATAGGATCATCCTAACCCTATGAACTGTGGAGGCAAAAAATGGACAGATTTGTGCAGGTTTATACACGTCCATTTTTGCCTCACAGTTCATAGGGTTAGGATGATCCTATTGAGCTGATTTTTTGGGCACACCCTATCTATGTGAGGGCCCATCAAATGAATGCTTTGGATCATCCAAACAATGTGGCCCCAACTGTTATTTCAGGGTAGGGAGTAGATAAGTTATCTACTCCAGGGAGTACCTTCCCTTTTCTCATAATGATGTAATCATTCAAGAAAGGCTGTCAAGAAATCAATGCCATTATAAGTGGGAGGAAGAACCTTGGTGCTTGGGATGAAATTTTATCTTGCATTTGGTACACTTCAAAAATAAAATATAGTAGAATGACTACAGGTAGCAGACTTTCAAAGTTTATGACTTGCCACAAATTGGTAAATTCCCCATTAAGTAATGCACAGTTCAAATAATCAAGATGCTGCAGCGCTTCTTGATTACAAGCACTTTGCAAGGGAATTTCTTGCGTTAAGGTTCTCCAACACTGGATTCATAACATGTGTCAATTTTATTTTTCATTTTTGTGTTTTATTTTTCAGAGCAGTAACCAGGTTCATTAAGGGGCCGTTTGGATGCACGGATTTTAGAATCCAGGTTTTTAGTTTGAAAAAAGTGTAAAACAGGGTTCATGATCTGGCTGCTGTATGCTGTCCTGGCAGCATTTCTTGGATTTTAAGTAAGAAAACCAGGTTTTAGAAATCTCATGATGGGGGAGAGGTTTCTAAAACCTGGTTTTCTTAAAATCCAAGAAACGCTGCCAGGACAGCATGCAGCAGCTTGATCATGAACCATCTTTTACACTGTTTTCAAACTAAAAACCTGGATTCAAAAATCCGCGTATCCAAACGGCCCCTAAGAGAAGAAAGAAAAGCACCTAATTTTTATCAACCATTAAAAAAAAAATAAGAAAGAAAATTTGCAGGAGGCCAGAAAAGCACCCAGAAAAACAAAACTACAATCGGGAAAGAGATTGCAGCTCAATGAGTCGCCTGAATAATACTAGTTTTGGCCAATGTTTCAGCAGTCATGTTGGCCTCTCTAATAGTATGAGTAAATTAGTAAGTAGTCTCCCTAGAAAGGTTGACAGTCTCATTGAAGGTGGGGCGCATACGCCATGGTCCTCTGATATTTTTTACTACCTACCACGAAGCAATTTGGAAGTCCTCTTTAGCCACAAGAGAACCCTCAAATCTCGATCTGAAATTCTCAATTCAGTTAACAGGGCCTTAGCTTCAGCTACCTTGGAGTCAGTGCCAGTTGTGTTAGCCAACAAGATCATATGGCCCTGGGCCCTTTAAGTTCAATATTTATGTGGTTGTAAGCTCTCAGATTCATCAAATACCGTTGAGTGATGGAAGCTCAATAGAAGATTGGTGTGAGCGGTGAGATGGCTTTAAGCTCATGATCAAGCTTAAGAGCCTTCAGTCCATGATTAAATAATGGTACTAAAATCGTTTTGGGAAGAGAAAATTGAAGAGATCAAGTGCAATGAGTTGGTCAATTTTGAAGAGAAAGAACATGGTGTCTTACTGATTTGGGAGAGGGAAATAGAGGCTCACAAGGCATCCATCATTCTGCCTATGATATGACCAGCAATATGTAGACCTTCAAGTGTGAATTGACAAATTGAGTGAAATCAAAGCTTTATATAACTACCCAAGCTACGCTTCTTTGGTTCGCTTACCAGCAACCCCAAAGAGGCATAATTAAAGAACCAAATTTTCGGTTTCAGTATGCATTTTGATCGTGATGAAAATGGAAACATGTTGGGTTTGGATGGAAATTTCGGTCAAAATCCTGTAAAATTATAGAAACGTATGGAAACAGATGCAAATGATTGACATTGAAGTTGAAACTCCAGAAGACGCTAGAATAAGCAAAAATACACACTAAAAAACCCATCACATAAGCAATAAAAAAAACACTCATAATATTTTAACATGGAACCTTATGACATGTGCCATCACATAAGCAATAAAAAAAACACTCATAATATTTTAACATGGAACCTTATGACATGTGCCGCTGCACATATGTGCTAATTCAGTATATACCATATTTCACATGCAATTCATATAAATATTTATACATAATAAATACACTACATTTCACATTCCATTTATATAAATATAATTATGGAACACATACTGGTATAGTATACCATTAATACACTCACGGTTTTGGTTTCGATGGGCATTTTAGTTTCGTTTTGTGTTTCGGTGGGGATGAAAACGAAAACATTTTGGTCGTTTTGTGTTGGTTTCGGTGATATTTAAAAACTATGAAAGAAACATTACAAAATGAATGAAATGAAGAAGCGTAGCAAACAACACAAGTAATAATAAACACCTCATCCATATGTAAATGGAGTTACAAAGTTGTAATCTAAATGCGATACAACGACATGGATGACAAAAAATGCTAAAAGCTTTAAACCTAGTTGGATAAGTAGAATAACAAAATGGCATCATCAGGATGCATATATACCACAGAACTCTTTTTTTCTTTTTTTGAAATTATATACCACAGAACTCTCATGCACATGAAAATAGTTGAAAATCATAAAACTCAACTGTGATGTCCACACAGATACTTGAAATATGCAGGCAACATCTTTAAAAAAAATACCCACATCAGTAAAGAGAGAATACAAGATTTTTACTCCAACATAACCAACATTGCAGCATCCCAGTTTAAAGAAATGAGTGTTACAATCTAAAACAATGTTGAATGCCCATAAATTATGAGTAGACTCTAGAAATTGATAACATCGGGAAAAAATAAATAAACTGTAGTGTGTATCAGAGACAAAATAAAAGGCAAAACTAAAAAATTAGATTCATGAAGCATAATTTTGAGTTACAGCAATAATATAATATCACTAAATCACATTGGGCAACATTAAGAAAAAGAAAGTAAAACTGTCAACAGAACCGACCTTTTGAAGAAGCCAACAACTGTAACCATGGCAGAAACATTCAATTGAAGCAAGCCTTCCCAGACAAACTCACTCTTAAATTCACCGCCAGGGGGATATGTTTTTGATGCTATGGGAATGTCACTGGATTTCAAGTAACTGTCAGCCCTTGTATACTGTACATTCACTTTATCTGGTTTATCCAGAGCAGTAACTACAGGATCTTTAGAAACAGAATCCAAAGAGTCCTTATTAGATACTAAGGCATCTGAGTCCTTTTTGACATTAACAGGTGTAGATTGTCCGGCAGGTGTAGATTGTCCGGCATCGCCTGGTAAATTTTCGAACGGCGGCTCAGAATCAAGTGACTCCATAAATTCATCCAGAGAAACTATTGGAGGCAAAAATTCTGCATCTTTCAATTCATCATCCACCATGAGTCCTTGCATAAAATCGGTACAGTCATGGGGAAGAGTGATTAGATTACTTGGGGAGCTTGGCTCTCCTAAATCAACCTTCGCAGGTAGAACAGCATCTTCAGAGGCTTCATTTTCATTAGATTTGGATGGAATTAGAGTTTCATTTTCACCAGTTCTAGATGGAAGTAAAATTCCCCCCACAGAAACCTCCACTGAAACACTATCATCTCGTTCAAATTCTACTTGGAACTCTCCTTTATGTGTTTTCCTCACCAAACGTCTGATATCAACGTCTGAATCCGGCAAAACCACCATCTGTGCAAGCTCTTCTGCCTTTGCTATTCTCCACTGGGAAAGCTCCTTTGAAGCAAGTTCCTCTGCGGTCATGGAACAGAGACGCTCGGGTGGGATTTCACCCGACATGACTTTTTCTCTTAGTTCTGGGTTACTACGATCTTTCAAATTGAACAAAAGAGACCTACCCTTCTCCTTATACTTCTTATTGACGCCACCAAATAATTTGAAAAGTTCAGCTTCAATTTTTATTGCCAGTGTTTGCGGACGGTGAAGTGCCTGTTCCCTCTCATCCCCAGTGACTTCTTCATGTGCCAATTTGGGCTTTTTGGAAACACGAATTTCCTTTGCTTCAGCGTTTTCTATATCAAGATCAGAAACCCAAGGTCTTTTGGAATCACGAGTCTCCTTTGGTTCAGCATTCTCTATATCAAGATCAGATACCCAACAGAGCCCATTTCCCTGCAAAAGCTCGTCTTTTAAGATGAAGTTACAGTTGAATGAATCTTCATCTTCCAGGGAAATATGCTTTGGCTTAAGTTCTTGCACATCAGATTTCCATGCCTTACTTATATCATCTGTATTTTCGTCAATCAAATTCTCATGTGAAGAATTCTGGTCTTCACTGCGATTCTGAACAAGTTCATCCCGTTGAGAGCCCCCATCCACAGATGTAGAAGTTGATTCAGTGAGTTGAGAGCCCCCATAATCCTGCCTTGGAGTGCTTACAGCCTCACTCTTAGTATTCTTTCCCACAAGTGGGGGTTTGTTCTGTGGTTGAGAAACCAAGGCCAATGAAGCGGCTAAAGACTCCCTCAACTTAGACCTGATGGACTCGAAGGACTCAGGTTGCCCCTTGGGAGATGGTTCCATCTGTGTGGTTCGCTTGTTTGGTAGTGTCAACTGATGTGTACCCAGATTACTGGACATGGACTTAGACCTGATGGACTCAAAGGACTCGGGTTGCCCCTTGGGAGATGGTTCCATCTGTGTGGTTCGCTTGTTTGGTAGTGTTAACAGCTGTGTACCCAGATTACTGGACATGGACTTAGACCTGATGGACTCAAAGGACTCAGGTTGTCCCTTGGAAGATGGTTCCATCTGTGTGGTTCGCTTGTTTGGTAGTGTTAACTGCTGTGTACCCAGATTACTGGACATGGACTTAGACCTGATGGACTCAAAGGACTCGGATTGCCCCTTGGGAGATGGTTCCATCTGTGTGGTTCGCCTGTTTGGTAGTGTTAACTGCGGTGTACCCAGATTACTTGACATGGTGAAATTATCAATAGTCAAGTCGCCATACAAACTAATGATACACCGTTTCCTATCAGGCCTTTCAGCAACTTCTGTGACTACCTTCAGTTCCTAAAACATAATTAGGAACTGTGTCCAATGTTTTTTTGAAAAATACCTCAAAAGAAGACCTCTATTCAATGTGTACTTTTGTGACAAGCTTCCTGTTTAAAAAACATGATTGCAATGAGTCAACAGGGGAAATGGATTAGCATCTTTAAAACCCATAAATATGCAGATTATACAACTTCATCTCTGAAATGATAAATAATAACAATTAGAGAAATCAAACCTAAATGCCACAATATATATTGCCTGACCCATTAAGCAGTGCTAGCTACTCTAATATTAAAATAAGAACCATAATCAGCTAGATTTACTAAGGCCCTGTTTGTTTAAGATTATGACAACCGATTGTCAGCTCCAAACCGATTATTGACTCAAAATTACTTTTAAATTTGAGTCCAATAATCGGTTTGGCCCTCACAATAGGTTGTAATAATCTTGAACAAACAGGGCCTAAATGTTCAAGAATTTGTGACCTTTTTCTAGAACTATAGATCCAGCACATATCTTTATTAAAATGGGCAAAACTAGATACTTCAGCTCCAGAGTCAAGTGAACTCATAAAAAGTCATACAGCCTTATAAAATATGGTATAACTAAACATATATTACTAGTTACAAAGACCTAGAAATTTGTTCAATAGGCTATAATCCTTCCTGAATGGCTCCTACAGGTTTAAATAGCATATGTAAAAGTGGCTACATACCTTGTAGTTATGAAGCCATTTGACACTGGGGAATAGCTTAGTTTCAGATATCAATTATTAGAAGGATTTTTTGCATGATTTTATAAGTTTATGAAGGGTGGACAGATTGACTTTTTCTTTACTTTTAATTATGTTGGTATTTTTTTAGTAATTCAATAATTATTGTAATGGGAAATATGAGGGCTCAGTTAACAGTTCTCTATACAGTTTTTGAAAATCGTGACGGTTGAAGAATTTAAAGAGGACGAATCAGCTAGTGTTATCATCCTTTTCCCTATTGCCTGCTGCTTGTCATGGTTAATTTAGTCAAATAAAATAGCTCCAATGTATTCATGATTATTTTTTATTTCTCCTTCTACTTCGCCACGTCAATTATGTCGTCTTATTAAGGTTTTGTATCCTTCTTGCTTTGGCCAGGGCAAATAGTGGAAAATTAACCCAAAATCTAAGGGATGAATTGATCTACTTTTGGATCTCACTCAGCAAGTGGTTGCCCTATTGCAGGAGGTTCAAGCCCTCCATAGGGAGCAACTTGGCCATGGGCATGTGTCGGGTAACAATCGACCTTTGCAACCTGAGGATGGATTGGAAAGCTATGATTTGTGGACATGGACACGAGTGTCGCGTTTCGACACGGACACGGCAAACTCCCAAAATTTAGAAACAGAGACACGGCTAAAATAGAAAGTACATATAATCATGATTTGTGGATACGAACTTGAGTGCCCAGTTTCGACACGAATACGATGTATCTAGCATGGAAACCGTTAAAAATCTAGAAATAGTGGCACACTCATACACATGCATACATATAAAGTTACTAACACTTCTAAGCAGTACATTTAAAAGTGTCTAAATGGCTGTCGACACGGGTGGACAAGGGTGTCGTGTCGGACATGACATGACACAGGTGCCATCAATAAATTCAAAGTGTCAGCCAAATCATAGTTGGAAAGCGACTTGGGAGAAGAACATGAAGAGGAACATTTCGATGACTGCCAGAAAGGAATGGCAATAATCATTTTGAGGATGATGAAGGGCAACCCAACTTTAGAGCTCATGTTGAGGAGCGTGGAAGAAGAAAACCAGCACCATTTGGTTTACACTTGGGGGCTGTTTGGATATGCGGATTTTAGAATCCAGATTTTTAGTTTGAAAACAGTGTAAAAGAGGGTTCATGATCAGGCTGCTACATGTTGTCCTGACAGCGTTTCTTGGATTTTAAGCGAGAAAATCAGGTTTTAAAAATCTCTCCTCCATCCTAAGATTTCTAAAACCTGGAAATATGGGAGGATCTGCTACTCTCTTGTTGACGAGAAGAAGGGTGAGAAGTCAAAAACGACGACTGGTCCGCTTCTTCTCGTCTCTTAGCTACAATTTTGAAGAAATACCGCATTCTAAAATCCGCGTATCCAACCAGCCCCTACGTGTTATAGAAATGGGTAGGTTGAATCAGAGGTGATTTCTACTTCTCGGTACTTGTTGGGAGTGAGGACACATATTAGGAAGCATCTGATTGCTACTAAGGCATGGACTGTTGATGAGGCGTATTAGCTTGATTAGAAAGTAGAAGAGGATCTAAAGAAGAAATCCTCATCTGAACATAGAGTGGCGACTGGTGGCATAAATTTTGGCACAAGATGGTCGCGTAATCAAGGTCAATCAGCCAATAATAATAGTCTGAAACCTACCAGAGAGATTCCAGAGCGAGAGAAGGGTGAATCATCATCCAGGAGAAGATCAAGGGGGATCTAGACATTGTTGCTACTCGTATGGTGAAACTGGTCATGTGTCGTTTGAATGCCCGAGCGATGAACACATCTAGTAGAGATAGAAAAAGAGGGCAGCAACAACAATGAGGAAGAAAAATCCGACAAATCCTATAGCGAAGATGAGGACAGGGTAGAGATAAATCCTCTGGGTGAGGAGTTGTTGGCTGTGCGATAAGTAATGGCGTCACCTGACTGGTGATGAGTAATGATGCCAAATGACTTGGGTGATGATTGGCAGTGAGAGAGCACCTTCCACCCAAGTTCTTTGCAATGGGAACATATGCAACGTTATTATAGATGACACAGAAGCACTTCCACTGAGAAAATATCCACGTCCTTATAAAATGACATGGTTCTAGAAGGATTCTAAATCTCCTGCCCCAAAGAGGTGTTCGGTTGACTTCTCTCTTTTTTTTTGGATGTTTATTCGGTTAACATCTCTATGAGAGATAAATATTCCGATTTCGTGTGATGAGACATTTCCCTATGAATCTGTGTCATGTTCAATTGGGAAGTTGTGCTCATAGAAGGACGATATACACTACATTCGTGCCAATATCTACACATTTAAGAATGGCAGAGTGAAGGGCATTTTAGACTCTCTTAGAAGGATGTATAGCATGCGAAGGAGGAGAAACCAACAAACATTTTGACCAAGCCAAGGATTGTTGAAGAGAGCCAATAGACCAAAAAGATTTATATTTTAGTGGCCCGAGAGGTGAGTGTGAAGGTTGCTGTCCTAAAAAAATACAAGCCATAAATTCAAGAATTGTTGCACAAGATTAAAGCAATGGTTCCAAAAGATCTTCCTGTGCTTTGTCATCTATGAGGGACATACAATATTGCATTAATTTTGTGATCGTTGTGGCACAGACAATTAAATAATCCACACAAAGACTACCATTAAAAAAAATGATCCACACAAAAAGATACAACTTCTATTAGTGGTGTTCATTATTCGGTTAAAACCGAATAACCGAACCGAATTGGTTCAGTCGGTTCAGTTCGGTTTTTTTCCGTTTCGGTTCGGTTTCGGTTTTTTTTTTTGGAAATTCGGTTTCGGTTATCTGAACAAAAAAATTCGGTTAACCGAAATAACCAAAATTATGATAAAAACCATTATTTTTTCAAAAAAAAAGTGCTATATGGGCACTCCGTAGGATGATCAAAACCGTCCATTTGATTGATCACAACTTAATTAGGTTGTGCTCAACAAAATCATTTCTATTAGATGATCCTAGCCCTCCGATCGAAACCAAGATTTGCTTCTTTCCCTCTTTTTCTCCCACTATTCGGTTATTCAGTTATAACCGAATAACCAAATTTTTAATCGGTTTGGTTTTTAAAAATTTCGGTTCGGTTTCAGTTACCGAAATTTGATAACCGAAATTATTTCGGTTATCAAATTCTGGTTATTTCGGTTTGGTTATAACCGAATAACCACCCCTAACTTCTATGTTGAATTCTTGATTTGCCGCGAATTAAACTATTGTTTCTCATGCCCCTTCGTCTTCTTCTTTGAATTATGATACTTGCTCACTTAGTAAAAGTACTCAATTATCCTTTCCCACGAGTAATCATGCCTTCAAGACACTGTTTGAATTGATACACAGTGATGTCTAGATGACTTGCATCTGTGCCATCAAACCAAGGGCAACATTATTTCATTGTATTTATTGATGATCAATTGATCATACATGGTTTAGGTGGTTACACCTTAGAGGAAAGAATATCTTTCTCATGACTTTCAGAAATTTTTATAAGACGAGGGCATCATGTCGCAAAAGTTGTCCTCATAAACCTCAGCAAAATTATTGCTGAAAGAAAGAATGGTAAACGTCTCTCCATCAATAGTTCTTTTCTCACTGAACCTCAAACTTTGTATTACCTTTGTGGTGAGGCTGATCTTACTGGTGTACTGTCAGTTTTCTGATGTATTGGTCAACAAATGTCCTTACCATTGTTTTTTGGGGATATCCCCATATTACTGATTGATCCGTGGGGATATCCCCATATTACTCATTGATCCACGTTGTTAGTTGTACCTGTTTCTTTGTCGGATATGGAGATAGTCAGAAAGGTTCTTGTTGTTATGACCCGAGGCATATGCATGTCTCGTTATATGGTTTTCCTTGAAAATGTTTAGTTTATCATCTTCCATATGAAACATTGCCCACTATCTCACAACTACTGTCCTTCATTGAAGGTTCTCCTACCCCCAAACCTCTTTTCAAACTAAGGATTTGGGGCCCCTCAACTACTTTCTCGAGCTGGAAGTCACAAGCTTTGAAAGAGGCATTCTTGTAAGTCAGAACAAATACTCCAGGGATTTGATTGCACTTGCCAACTTGATAGATAAAAAAGTTAGTTGACACACCGCATTAGCGTAATGCTAAGTATTGACAATCTGATAGTGTAACTCTTGATGATCCAACTAGATATCAATAAATTGTGAGGAGTAAGGTTGATCTAACAATGACCAGACTAAAAACACCCAAATTTCCTTAAATATTTATCTAAGCACACATATCCAATGCTATAAAAAAGCATACATATCCAATGAGTCATGCATGCTATTGATGTGTTCCAATTAATCCATAAAAAAGAATGAGAACAAATAGGGATTTTACGTTCAAAGAAAAATTCCAAAAAAATCGTGAATCTGACTTAAATACATCAATTCGTGCTTCAAATCATGTTTTTCAAACCATGGATAGAATTGCCAAATTTAACGGGTGCAATACCAGGCCCTTTTCATTTTTCCACTTTATAAAATGGCATACTCTAAGGATATGAAATTCTTGTACGGAAAAGCGCATGCACGAATTTGTATCAATTTAAAGAGGTTTGCACAGGATTGTTCTCTTATTAAAGAGGACGGAGTAGGTTCATTGTTAAGGAATATATCATGAAGTTTCTTTCAGACAAAGGGAACCTAGTTCGCATACTTTGGTAAATGAAACTTTCAGCTTTTAAGTTCAATAAAAGAAAGGCTTAGTCCATGGCATGTGAACCAGGTTTTCTTGGCTGCTCAATTTGGTATATTAAACCAACGACACCTGGTACAAGTACCAAGGACATATAATTAGCAAACCTTGGGTTAACATGGTTCTTCGGAAAAATGGTGAACTCATATGCATGAACTTGATTTGTCTTTCGCCTCCATTTCTATGGACCCAACACTATGAGATGGAGAGAAATAAACTATAAAATAAGCACAGAATAGAAAAGAAAGCACATCAGCTAACTATCAAAAATTCTTTCGAGGACAAGTCATATGACTGCGAAAGCCACAAGAGAAGTGAACTATATGATCGATTGACAACTTCTCTCCAATTCAACAGATCCAAAACCTATAAAATTGAAATACTTTTTCATAATCTCTCTATTGGTGAGAATAGCCATGATATCACTACCCTAAACTTGGAAACCCATGCCAATTAAATTTTTCTTTGCTATCATATCTCTCGCAGGTTAGCTCTCCTTGTAACAAAGCAAATACATTTGGACAAAATTGTGAATCTCATCACCATCATATGTGTAAAGGGTTTATTGCTTGCCTATTGAGACCAAGAGAAAACGGCCTAGTTTCATAGATTAGCTATGTTTGGTAACTCTATTTACATCATCCATCAGACTCTTCTGGTCCGTAACTTAATGGAACATGTAACCTCAGAATACAAACCATTTCTCCTAATTGTCAGGGTAAGAAACCACTCCCCATCCTCAATGCACTCTATGGTGCTCTTCATAGACCCAAACTCCATATAGAAGAGAAGTCATGACAGACCCAAAGCAAAACAGACAATTGTCACCGGGCTGGGAAACAAAAACGGGAATTGAAATGTGAAATGTGAAACGGAAGAAGGAAACACAGAAAAAATAGACAGCAAACGAGAATCGGAAAAAGATACAAAATCATATGAGAAACACATTGAGAAACGTATTATGAAACACGTTAGACACATTTCAGAACTCAGAAGTCATAGAAAACATCATTTTATCTTATTACCCTAATTTTTATTTTAGTTTGTATTTTCATAAGTTTTTGCGTGTTAGTAAATTTGAAATTTCTTAATTTCAAGTTTTTATGAAAGAAAGACAAATCATGGTAATCATGATTTAAGAAAAATGAAAGAAAGATATTGGGGGGAGGGAATCGAACAATGACAAGGCATCCTTAGAGACTCCTACCCTGGCTAGGCTATCAGCCAACCCATTAGAGGATCAATGGATATGCTGGAAAACAATAGAAGATGATCCCACCCAATCTTGCATTTCATAAAAAAATGCGATCAAATCTCCATGGATATTTTTGGGAACCAGAGAGCCAACGGATAACATTGAGGGAATCCCCTTCTACCACCACTTTATCAAGGCGATTGCTAAGTAACAACTTTAGGCCTTGGTGAATTGCGTGCACCTCAGCTTCAGAAACATCTGTCACCCCAATGGGACCCGCAAAAAACCATATCACCTCCCCTAGCTCATTCTGCAAGACACCTCCAACACTGGTCGGACCAGGGTTCACCAAGCTTTATCCATCAAAATTTAGCCTCAAGAAACCATGCGGCGGGGGATCCCACTCTTGCACTATTTTTTTGCTTATGGTCCACACTGAAGCACACCTCTCTCCAGCCATTCCATAAGTCAAAAGCAGAGACATATTTGAAGCATGGGAGGGATTTTACCCGGGATATTGTCAGGGCAACCACTTTGACGAAGAGGAAAGCTGGGCTTTTACGACACCTTTGAAGACTCTGGCATTTCTTTCTTTCTTTCCAAAGCACTCATATGGTTGATAAGAAGGATATGTTCCATAGGATTTTTCATTTTTTCCTTCCATGGAACTGCTAACCAACTCAGAAGGAGATCAATGAGCTTGGCATGAAACACCCAAGCTATGCCAAACCTACTCAATATTTTGCTCCATATCTCCCTAGCAAATTTACAATGCATAAAAAGATGATCCACATATTCTCCCACTTCTAAGCATAGCGCGCAGTGATCTATGATTAGAATTTCTCTCTCGCGCAAAGAATCATGAGAGATTCTTCCATGATTAGAATCTCACAATTACTTATTTTCCTTTTTTATTATTATATATACTATTATTTTCCTTCTTAATATGCATTTCGTAACTTTCTCGGTGTGAATCTTAAAAACATTTTCTGTACGTTTCACACATTTCACATATGTTTTCCACTTGTTTCATATGCGTTTCTCACATCTTTCACACAAGTTTCTCATGTGTTTCTCATGCGTTTCCCATGCGTTTCGGAAACATTTCCCCAAGTTTTATGTCACGTTTCGGAAATTTCCAAAACGTGTTTCCCACTCCCAAGGGCATTTCTGGTAACTATGGAATAGACAGTCCCCCTAACGTAGCCCAGTAAAATGCACAAGGAATAATGAAAATTCAAATGCTATCTTTGGGCTTTTGCCCCTTTCCTAATAAATCGTTGGCGTTCAAAAAAAAACAAGAAGAAGAAGAAGAAGAAGAAATGAAAGTTGACATACTAGAGATCCCACTCACTTAGCAAGACATTCTTTTTTTTTTGAATGGTAGAATTCAAGCAAGACATATTGTTTCATTCTCATCATCAAAGCAATCACAACAAACCCATCTCAAAATACTGTCCAAACGCTTCTCAAAAGAACTAAAACCCAAAAACCTACAATTTTCTACAGTGTCCAGATCCCTACTCCACGAAGGCATCAAATTTAAAAAAATGAAAACACAATAAAAATCTTTTTGTTATGGCAAGGCAAGAAACCCCATTTTACAAAACCAGTCTTTCCAGTTCCCATTAAACTAACACCTAATTTCCCTCTTTTTCTCTTTCCTATTAAGTTTTTGTTCGATGTTTCCTATCGAACTATCATGCAAAAAAGATCCCATCAAGAAAAACACTTCAAATAACTTTAAAAAAAAAAACACACAAATAGAAATAAAAATTCATCGAAATTCAAACAAGAAAGCGCTCTCAAGCAAAAACTCATAACCCTAGAAACAGCAAACAAACCATTACAATTTTACAAGACATTTAAAATCTAGGGCTAAAAGAAACCGCAATACCAAACAGAAAAAATCAAACTTCAGAAGAACAAAGACTGAAACAGAGAATAAAAAGGGAATAAAAGAACTGTAAATAAGAAAAGAAGAGTACCTTGAAAACGAAAGCAATGGCGCTTCATAAAAGATTTACAGAGGGAGGAGAGAGATGAGATGATGTGGACTTGGATAACCCTAGGGAAAAAAAAAATCCCTAAATATAAAGAGCGAATCCAAAACCAGTATCTAAATTCATTGATTCATGAGAACTGAACTTTTTATACTTGGAACAAGAGGACACGAGAATAGGGTACTCGAGTTCTGTTCTTAAATTTGGGAATTTATATATTCGCCCCTTTTCTGTATTGGGCAACCCCCTTTAGAAGAAAAGAGCAGTTATTTATAAATTATAATTACAATAGATGGGGCTGGATTTGGGAAGAAGGGGCACGAGATTTTATACGGTGTAAGCCCTTATAGTCCCATATTTTTCAAAAAAGTACTGTACGGACAGCACTGTAGGATCATCCAAACCGTCCGTGTGATGGAACACAAAGTAAATAGGTTGTTTGTCTTAAAAATCATTTCCTTAGGATGATCCTAGCCCTCTGATCTGTAGAGGTTTCCATAAAATGCAGTTCCTCTATAGATCCAAGGGTTGGGATCATCCTATCACTTCCCTTTCATTTTTACCTTTTTTTGTCCTGGCGAAGTATATACTGGTGGGGACCACTTCTTCAATTACCCAAACCAGTACCTGGTAAATCCATGATTCAGGAAACTTTTACTGTCGCGTGATCTTAACCATTCATATTGTGGACTGTAAATTAGACATAAAATCTTTATACAAATTGGAGGGTTGGGATCATCTGTTGTGGGGAATTTTTTAAATCTAGGAGACTAGGACCCACCCATTGTAGAGTCAAGAACATGAATAGATAGTCTTGATACCATTTTCCTTCTGGTTAAAATTTTTTTGGTGAAGGTCCTCCCAAATATAGAGATTGAACTCGGGCCTGGTTTGGTCGATCGGATTGAGGCCAACCCTGGTCCAACCTGAGCCTCAACTCAAGGAGGGTCAACCCGACCCAACAAGCACTACAGGAAATATGGGTCCTCCCGTATCTCTCTCTTTCTCTCTCGTTTAAAAGCTCAAAAGCTCTAGCATATTTTTTTAGTAATATAAATATAATTTCTTTTGGAAAAGATATTTTCACCAATTTCTAAGCTTTTTCAATTTCAACCCCTTTTGTTTTTTCTCTTTTTGAAAATGAAGAAAAAGAGAAACAAAAGAAGGTGAAAATGCTACCATTTTTAAGAAAAGACAATTGACCAAGAGGAGTGGAAATGCTGGAAAGGATGTGGAAATATCATTTCCCAATTTTATTTTTTATAAATAAAATGATATTTCCACCCACTCTCTCCGTATGTATACTCATTTTGCTTGCGTTTTCTTAAAAACAAAGTTAATTTTGCAAAAACAACAGTGTTTCAAAACTCAGATGCGGGTCCAAAACATTGCCAAAGGAAATCCGAGTTGATTCGAGGCAAAGCAGCCGAGCACTCAGTTGACGTGACCAAGTAAACAGTTAATGCGACCAAGTACTTAGTTGACACAGCAATAGAGTCAAAGAAGTTTTGATTGGCTTTGTGGGGGCAAAATGCGGCCAATCCGCAAAAGGTAAAATGGCATCAACCCGGGGGAGTCAACACTGACTCAGGAAGGGGAGGGAGGCTTAAAACTATGAAAAATCACAAACAAAAAGGAGTTGAATAGCAGCCATTTTAGGAAGGAATTTGCTATGCAATTTTTGCAGAAAGCCATTTCGCGGCTGGCTTTTGCAGCCACCCAGGCCCACTTTTTAGCAGATTTTGTCTTGTTGATTTAATTCATCTGAGGTGGCTGCTCTCTCATGCAAAAGTCAGCTGGGAAAATGGCTTTCTGCAAAATTGCCTAGCAAATCCCTCTCCTTTATATAAACAGGCAATTATATTTCAACCCCTTTTTTCTGGCATTTTGACCCTCTTTTGTTTGTTTTTCCCGTAATGACTTCATTTTAAGGACAAGTCCGACAAAAGGGACTATTTACTATTATTCTTGGGATTGATTATGTTCTTAATTTGGATAAGTTTAGGATATTAACAAGGTTTTTTTAAGGGCGATGATATTTTCACTCCCCATGTTGTATGCATTCACACCCCTTGATGATATTTCACTCCCCCCTGCTGTACGCATTCGCAACCCTTACAACGTGAACAGTGGGCAACTTTAACTTTTTAAGTACAGTATTGTTTAAGGATAGCAAATCTATCCAAAGATCAATAAATATTGTGATTGATATTCCCATGAACAGCCCCAAAGGTGGGAGAAATGCTGGAAATGAGGGTGGAAATAAAAATTCTCTTTGTATATATTAATCCTATATATAAGGGATCGAAGCATGGTGGTTAGAATGTTTTGATGCTGCAATTTAGGACGTGGGTTAAGTCTTTATGGCCCTTCACCTTTTTATTTTTAAAACAACGAGTTGTTGACGTCTCAACTCATTATAGTAGTGAGTCTAATCAACTCGGACGAGTTGGGCACTTCCTCTCATTGTTTTCTTTTTCTACAGCCCTTCTCAAGATTTCTCCAGACTAATAGATGCGATGATCTTCAAAGATGCAAATGCTGATTCAACACTGCCAACAACAACAACACCATCTTTATCTGGCTCTTCTTCTGCTTCTTCCGGGTTGGGTCTGGATTCAAAGGCGACTCTGGCCAGCAGTTAGTTGCCGGAATTTTTTTGGTTCTTGGGATTTCTGTGGAACAAAAAACTCCCTAAACTCCCTAGAAGTATCCCGGTAAAATAAAAATCCCATGTTTGGTTGACCGGACTATGGTGGGCCCAGCTTTGTTTGGTTGCTTGAATTGTTGGGAAGAAAGAAATTCTTTTGTAAGCTTATTTTTGGTTCCTGCGATTATTTTGGTGCCTGGGAGTTTTTTTTTCCAGGGTAGGGTTTCGTGCGGGCTTATTTTGGTTCCTGGGATTATTTTGGGCCCAGCAACCAAACTTTCCTGCGGAAATTCCACAAAAGTCCCAAGAACCAAAAAAATTCCGGCAACCAAACGGAGAACAATGTTGAAGAATTTTGGGTATGGAACTTTCCTTATGTCTATTGCATGCATGTTGGTGTAAGTTGGTTTTGTTAAGACTTGCACTTGAAGCGTCGAGAGAAGTTCGCTTCTTGCTACTTTGTTTTCCAAATAATCTCTCTCTCTCTCTCTCTCAAAGTAAAATAAAATAACTTCATTAGTTCTCTCTAAAATCTCAAAAAGAAAAATCAGGGTCCAAATTACCTAGTTCATTAGTTCAAGTTCGTGGTCACAGTTTGAACTTGTAATCAAGGTTTTAAATTTCGGCTTCGGAGGTAATTTTGGGGTTAACCAAAACCAAAATTTTAGCCGAAATTCAGTTAAGGCTCACGAAATGTCATTTTTTGGGGCTGAAATTTGGTAATATATAAAAAAATCACTATTTTAGAAAAAAATTATTTCTGAAATTTCGGTCCTCTCCGAAATTTAAAACCTTGCTTGTAATGGGTTTCTTTATGGGAAGTGATATATCCACCCCTTTTTTTTAACTTGGGACAGCCAGCTGTAGTGTATCTATGACTGGTTAGAGGTGGTCCAAGCTTAATTGAAAACTAAAGTCAAATGCTAGTTAGAGGTGGTCCAATCTCAGGTTGAGATTATCTAACCTAAATTCACAATATGGTGATGTTTTGTCTATACACAAGCCATGAATTCCCATTACTATCTTACCTTCTTGCGAAGCGTGAGCTTATCTTGTTCTTGGTTTCAATTGATTGGCGAGTGTTCGGTTGTTTAAATGTTAATGCACTATATTTTGGTCATAGCTGCTGGGTAGTCTGGTGTTATATTAATCAATTCAACAATCTAACATAGCTATGATGAAAAATGAGAAATTACCTCCGATAGTAGTATACGTAAGCCGGATCTGTATGCAAAATCCAAACAAAAATTGCTGGAAATTAAAAGAAATTCAAACAGTGGAGCCGCATTACTGGTTTGACACTACCCTTAAGATGGATTATCACCTCACCACCATTAATTCGTATGCATTCGTCACTGGTTTAACACTGCCCTTAAAATAGATTATTGCCCCACTGTATCTATGTGTGTGCCTTTGATGGTGTGCACACAACGGCGAACAAAATCGATGATGAACAATTTGGCCACTTGAAAAGCTATTGCAAAGGCTTTGAAAATGTAAAAAAAAAAAACACAGTGAAGAACTTGTAAAATACAAAGTCTACAAAGAACAAGAGAATGTGGATTGCTTTTACACTTTCTTTTTTATTCCGAGATAAATATCTCTCAGATACAAGGTTCTCTCCCCACCCCAAAGTCCCTCCCATAATGAAATAGTTCGCAAAAAAATAAATCATAAAGTATATTAAATACATTAATAGTTAAAGAGAAACGTGTAACAATTGAAATGAATGAGCATGAAACGTAAAAACATCAGATTTTTATAAATTTCAACAATAAGAAGAGCCATGCTACCCTCTAAAAGTTCATTGAATACACGAAAAAAATGCAGTTATGCTTCCCAAAATACTGCAGTAAAAAAGGGTCCTGCGTCTTTTAACTTTTACGTTCATCATATATCTCTTCACAAGCGAAAACAGAGCATAATAGATTTTGATTGCACCAGAAAGTGTTTCTTACGCAATAAGCTTAGGGATTAAGTTTAAATGCACCCAGAAGGATGATCAAGGCTGGTACCTGTCTAATGGATCCAGTCAAAGAACCCAAATCGTTGCGAGTAAGACGAAGGACGAACTGGTCAAAACCGGAATGTTTCACTGGTCCAATTATTTTCAATTTTTCTCTTTTCCTAATTCAAATATTTTCAATTTTGGCTCCTGTTATATGTACAGCGGCTATTGAAACACGGCTTGGGTGCTAAAGAGAAAAACTTCTCAACGCAACCAATGCAACCAAATGGGCCACATCAGAATCCGGTTATCTGTGAGAATCCATACACATTACGGTGGGCTAGCAACACCAGTTCAATATACTATGGGATAGAATTTCCTGATTATAAGATGGTGCTCCCATATCCATCTCCGGCAACGCCATTCCCCGCCCTCCTCTCACCTTGGCGACGGCCAGAATTTAACCCAGATGACAAACCTGAAGTCTCTCCTATGTCTGACTTGCAGAGGGGGCACAATGCGTTTATCTTGAGCCATTTGTCCACACATTCCATGTGGAAGAAATGGGTGCAGGGCAGCTCTCTGAGTTCCTCATTGTCTGCATATTTCGCCAAGCAAATGCAGCACACCTGTGGCACATAGAAATACAATCAATGGTAATATTCTATCTGCATTCAAGAATCTAACAATCTAGGAACATTGATCGACAAGCCAATTTTCAAAAGCCATGTAACTTGGGTGCAGAGACAAGTATCAACAATGGAACCGCACCCAAGGTGTAAGGCTGGCTCCAAAATATTTGATATCTAGACACAACTGTATGCATGTAAAATATAACATATGAAGGAATCGTCCTGTGAAATCATTTGGACAGAACTTTTGGTATAAGCAATTCGAACAGGAGAATCTTATTGTTTCTCGTGTACATTCGAACAGGAGAATCTTGTTTTGATGGTTATGAAATCCAGGGACCATGAACTGCAGGCTAAAGATTATACACATGTAAGTTTAGGTAGTGCTAGAATAAGCACATATACATTAAAAACATCACACAAGCAAACAAATACAGACAACATTTTACATATAATTCATATGTAATTAAAAACATCACATTTTACATTAAAAACATCACATTTTACACATACAAACATAACTTTAGGTCGCGCATGTCTGATAATTAATACATACCACATTTTACATATAATTCATATGAGGAAAGTGTTTCTGCGCTGCAGCAACTCCCTGTACTGTAGCACGTTATAACGCCTCCCATTGGTCACTTTTGTGGGCCCGCAAAGTGGGACCCGCTGAACGAACCAATGGGGACGTTATAAAAGCGCTACAGCGCAGAAACACTTTTCTCAATTCATATATATATATATATATATATATATAGAGAGAGAGAGAGAGAGAGAGAGAGATCAAATTTCACATACAATTCGTATAAATGTAATTGATCAAATTTCACATACAATTCATATAAATGAAATTATGTAACACACACTGATATTGTATATCACAATATCACTAATACACTTACGGTTTTAGTTTCACCATACATTTCGGTGTCAGTATTTTGGTGGGGATGGAAACAAGAACATTTCAGTCGTTTCGTGTCAGTTTTGGTGGAAATTTAAAAATATGTATAGATATACTATGATATTTAGGAAATGATCATCACACTCGTTTTATAGTGGCACCCATTTCCCTATACTTTAAAAATTGGATATCAAATGCTATCAGGATCCCCGAAAGCTATGAACAACTGATTAAAAAAAAAGTTATTAATAAAGTGAGGAGTGTCAGTACCAAAACAAGAGTGCCAATATCATCTCCCCCTCTTTAATAAATACAAGAAAATTATGCAATAATAGGTCTTCCCTTTATTTGGAGTGATTGACATGATATAACTAAGGTTCAAAATTTGAAGGCTAATGATTGGGACATTTCCAGGATAAATGGTATAAGTAGGAAGAAAGTTTGCCGTCTAAACTGTGGTAGCATCTTTGAAATAAATGGAATAACTACTTAATGAAATTTCAAGTCCAATCGCGTGGGCTTTACTTCAATAAGTGTTATAAAATACTATTTGCAACAAAACAAGTGGGGAATTTCATGAATAAGCGGTGCGATCAAGGGTGCAAGATTCCAATATAGTGTGTATGTGGTATAATTCTACAAATACACAAATTGGGTTCGGAACATGAAAGATAATAGTTGGGGAAATTTCGTAGTATAAGATAGGTCGTAAATTTGGGAAAAGGTGCCATACATAATAAGGTTGCAAATTTGCAACCTAATGATGGGGCATTTCCTAAACGATATAAATAACAGGTATCAGGATTTTAGGAGGTAAAAGTTTAAAGACTAAAATAGGGTTGCAAATGTGGAATCTAACGGGCGGGAAATTTAGGCATTGTAGGGTACAAATATAATCAACTAAACATTTGCTAGAAATGTAAAAGACTAAAAATAGGGTTGCAAATCTGGAATCTATTGGGCGGGCAATTCAGGTACTGTAGGGTACAAATATAATTAACTAAACACTTACTAGTAGCGTCAGAAATAAACTAAAAACGACTATTCTTGGTAGATAGGTTAGAATAAGATGCCATCTCAGAAAAATGTGAGAAACCTATTGCTGCAAACAATAAACGATGTCAAACAACTATTCTTGGTACACTGGTTAGAATAAGATGACCTCTCAGAAAAATGTGAGAAAACTATTCCTAAAAACAATAAACAACGTCAAATGCATGATCAGTGCAAGGCCATGTTACATGGATTCTTCTAAATGGGCGAAGAATCTGTGTTGAACACGTCTCCGATTCCAGGATTCTTTGAGACACTTCTAGATCTCCTTTATCAGTTTTTTTCTGAATACTACTACCCCAACTTTACAATTACCGCATATTTTGAGTTTCACCCATCCTGATAGTAAGTTTCTTAAACAAAAATAAAATATTATATCTACTTAACGTATTAAAATTTTCAGTACATTACTTGTTATAACCATGCCGACCCCAACTAGTTTGGGACAAAGGTTTAGTTGAGTTGAGTTGAGTTGTACTTGTTATAACCTTATTATTAAGTAACAAAATAAAATTTGAGAATTGATTAAAATATTTTGGTGAATCCATGAATCGTCCTTTTTGAAGCTTGCCGAATTCGACACTCAATACCCGTATCGGATTTCGACACTCATATCCGTACTGATGCAACATAGGTGCAAGGATAAGCATGCAAGAACCTGATTTATGCAATTGAATACAGTGTGATGTAGGCTACAATAAATAAAATGAAATTACTTGATCGAAAGTATGCTCCAAAAAACACAAAAAGTTAAATGAGTTTCAGGTATGTGAGGCTTGAATTCAAAAGAAGCTGGGTCTACTCGCAATGGGCAAATAAGCTAGAATTTTCTCTAACAAATCATTGGGCAGGACAAAATTAAAGCCATTCACTAAAATTTTATAAGAAATATAGAGGCAGATCAAAGGTTTACAGAAAACTTACAGCATCTTCTGCTGAAATTGTCCGCTCCTTGTCAGTACCAGCTGCCAAGACCCCAACTTCACTGGTACCTTCCAAGTTGATTTCACTTTCTTCTCTATTTCTTCTTCTCTTCAACTTGAACTTGTAGGTTGGAAGAGCACTAATTGATTCAGGGTTAGCTCCTCGGGTCTGAACCAGATCGTCGCGAAAGCCCAAAATAGAAATAATACAAGGCAGGCAGCAGCAGATTGCTGCACATAGAATAAAGGGCATGGCATAGCCAATACAGCTGAACGTAAGGAATGCTATACATAACCTGCAAGTGCACACAAGAAGTTTATGGTAACAAAAGATTGGATCCAAAGTGTGGATATTAAAATACGACCATCGGTACCTGTACAAGTTTGGAGCCTCTGAAGATGAGGAATGCCCGCCAAAAATCCACACGTTGCCAACCACAAACCATACCGCAAAGAAGCAATCCAATGCCATTTTGAAGTGGTCTACCAGGGCATTGAGCCTGTTGAGCAAACAGTGTCCCATTCTTTTAATATTTGTTCCAAACCAACATAGATTTAAATCAAAGCAGATGAGATCAAAGTCAAATAACTTTTTTTTAATGATAATGATTTATTAAAAAAAATGCGGACAGAACAAAAAAAATGAGAAAAATACAGATAAGAGAATCAAGGAGGGAGAAAGTAAAAAAAGCTCAATGTCCAATATCTTTCAAGTCCCACATAAACATTAGAGAGCATAAGTCACAAATAGATACATCTATAAATTCTACCAAACGAAAAAGCCCAAGTAATGCTCTGGTGACTTTCATTTTGAGGATATTTCATTTCATCTGCTCCATCATAAGGGTTTGCTGTCCTATAACCACAGTAAAGATTAGAACATAAGAAGATGGTCCCATGAGCAACTGGCATTACTCTGTTGCCAACAGGTTATGACCAGTCACCAACATCATGCAATAATTTTTTTTTGAAAGGTAAACAGATAGTCATCCAAACTATCCAATCATACAGCCTGCAAATGGACAGTGACATTTGTAGCCAAAATTATCCGTTCACGGGCTTGGATCAGAGGATCATTTCAACATTTCACCCACATTGCAGGGCAAAGAATATGTGCAAACGTCACAGGTTTATATACTGCTTTTGTAATACAGTTTTCTTCATCTTTTAATGGTCCCACAAATGAGATTTATGGCCCACCACCTATAGTGACAAGACCCATGGTTTAAGAACTAAACCCCAGCCAAAACTCGATTAGGATCTGAGCCCAATTCAAACTAACCTGGTCAATCTCGACATAGTTTCCATGTTTTCACTTAAAATAGATAATAATAAATAGGTAAAAACTAGTACAATACAAATAAAGTGTAAAACACAACTTGCAGTATGTTAGCAAGAACATGCATAAATGTTTTTTTGTTTAATGGTAGAACATGCATAAATGTTAATTGAACGTAAAACAATCCAAATATTATAGGGGGAATGATTTTCTGAAATTTGTGAGCTATTCTCATTTACAGTTATCTCAGTCATTACCTTTAGCTCTTCTCTCCCTTGTCATTTGTGAACAACTTTAAAATCGTTTTTCACTTTTTTGAATGGAATATAAGATCTTATTCAGAAAACCAATAAAATACAAGGCCAACGACTAAGATGGTCATGGCTTAAGTCATAGCTTAACTTAGAAGGTACAAGAAGCAAGAAAAAGTGGAAGATTGCAACCCGACTCTTTCCACAGGATGAAATACAAGAAGCAAAAAATAGGACTAGATAGTAAAAATACAAAACTAGCCATTAGAGGAACATTGCTGGATATTTTCCAAAATTTTGGAGATCCAGCCGGAAGATTACGTTCCACGCTGTTACGGATGAAACAAACTGAAATAAGGTGAAACAAACCAAAACAGACCGCAATTCTGGCCGAAATGTTCCACGCTAATTCATTGTACCATTCTGATCATTTGGACAGAATGTTTAGTCCTTTCCGGTCAAAACGGAATGGGATTGATAACTAAGACTATATGTGAACATTCATTCTAGATCTTTTAATGGAAGAGTGATCATGTTACGTGCCTAATTGGCCATAACAGAAATAAACAAAACAGAAAGATTGAAAAGAGAAGGGGATGGTTGATTCAAGGCAACCGGACCTCCTAGAGGTTCAATTCGAGAGGACCCATAACTCTCCTAGAAACAAAGTTTCTGCTTTTGATGTAATTTTCTCCTCTCTCATTTCATTGAAATAAAGAACTTCAATACAAGAATAAAAGTAGTGTCACATCCCTACCCACTAACCCTATTACATAACACATTGGCAATAACTACCACCCATGACACTAAAACACATACTCACAAACCTAAATGCAAATCCCTACAATAACTACCTTGCAACTTCCTCTTATACATCATAAAATATATGTATCATTCCTTCCCCCTTACAACGACCTTGTCCTTTACAACGACCTTGTCCTCAAGGTCGAATTATTAAATAAAATGCATTAATCCGTCGGGATCCCAAATCGTACTGGACATGATTTGCTTGAGTTAACATTGGCCTTCCATCTTCTAAAATAACAGTCGAGATCTTTGGAACTCCACTTTTAAAATCTGTTGTGAACAAAGGTGGAAGAAAATACGATTTTTTATCGCAGCGCATCGAATCAATGGGATGATCGAATGGGTCGACGAAATGAAGATGATTCTTGACATGGTGTTCAACCAAATCATCTTCGTTAGCATCAATGCTTGCATTTTTCTCCACCACAAGATCAACCTTCTCAAGATTCAACTTCCCTTCGTCTTTGCGAATTTCTTCGACCACTACGCTGATTTTGTTCAAGCCTTCTACAAATTGCCGTTGTCCTTCAATTATTTTCAAGACAAGTGTTTTAATCTCATGCAGATCTTCACGTATGGATTCCCAAAACTCTGAAGACATAGCCATGGCGCAGGATCGACGGCTATGATACCACTTGTTGCGTGCCTAATTGGCCGTAACAGAAATAAACAAAACAAAAAGAATGAAAAGAAAAGGGGATGGTTGATTCGCAAGAGGACCTCTTAGAGGGTTCAATTCGAGAGGAACCATAACTCTCCTAGAAACAAAGTTTCTGTTTTTTATGTAATTCTCTCCTCTCTCATTTCATTGAAATAAAGAACTTAGATACAAGAATAAAAGTAGTGTCACATCCCTACCCACTAACCCTATTACATAAGACATTGGCAATAACTACCACCCATGACTCTAAAACACATACCCACAAACCTAAATGCAAATCCCTACAATAACTACCTTGCAACTTCCTCTTATACACCATAACATATGCGTATCAGATCACATGTTAACAAGTAGAAAGTTGTGAACCTTGCCATTGTTGATTAGTTTCTTGCATTCCATGTGATTTTTATCGAGTTACAATGCCCATACAAGATTATCAGTACAATTTCTTCAGGACCACATGATTCTCTCGTTACATTTCTTCAGGGTCACAATATCCTACAACGTGATAAAAATTAGCTTACACAGAGACTCTTTTCAAATTGTTCTCACCTATATCATTTTCATAAAAGCTACTAGTATGTCACATTTACCATATAACTTGGAATCCAACTTCTCATATTCCATTGATGATAATATTCAACTAGTTATTTTTCATTATTGATTGTGTTTGATGAATCCCCAACTAGTTTGGGACAAAGGCTTTGTTGAGTTGAGTTGAGTTGAGTATTGTGTTTGATGAATCAACTAACGATAGAAAGTCTGTCAGAGAGTAAATAAAAAGTAATTACATCATTGCATTGATGTTCGTCCAACCATAAAATATACAAGTTCACTAACTCTTAGATATTAGTATCTCCAATATTACCACATCAAAGTTCAAGAAGGGATCTTAACTCTTATAAATCCTATGGAGTGATACCCAATGCATTCACAATGCTACTGCATCAAGACTTTAAAGGCTATTGATGCCATTAAATAGGATGACATTGAGATACTAAGTGTTCACAATGGATTGCAATTTAATTTTAGTTATATAACTTTCAGTGATGATAAAGTGCACAGTCATATAAAGGACCATACACATTAGAGTCATATGAAGTTAGGTGCATGCTCGTAGACTATCAAACACACTACTACATCGCCCCCGGAGAGTGATCAACTACCAAGATGAAATAGCTATCATAAAAAAGCATGGATTGAATGTCTCTAGCTTTAAAAAACCGTCTTTTTCGCCTAAAATTAGCTATAATAGCACGATAGAAGACCTAAACTAGCTAAGCTAAGTACGTACGCAATAGCACGGGAAGAGCCCCTACCCTATAGTTTGAAACTAGCTCTGAATCAAAGAAGCTAGCATGTCTTCAAATATAGTTTCCCCATCTTACCCCAAGAGTTCATATATTTCTTCCTTTGTTAGAGACATCGGTTCATCTCGTAAAAACGACCTTAACTTCGCTAAATGAAATTTAAAGTTTTTATTCCACTGCTAAATTCCCTACACTATAATACTCACCCTATTAGAATATCCAATCAATACTATTGTTATATCCTAACACCACTTTGCTTCCTTAGATATCCCTTTAATTTTGTATCCGCCTTTGACTTGTGGAACAGACAGAGGGAGGTATTCACCAGTTCAGAACAGAGACCTTTGATTGTGCAGGAGTGGGAGCCGCCGGCTCCTGGATTCATGAAGCTCAATTTCGACGGATCTAGTCTTGGAAATCTGGGTCCGGTTGGCATAGGGGGAGTCCTTAGAGATGAGGGCGGTTCAGTGAAGTCGGCCTTTGTAGGCCCCATTTGAGTGGAGGACTCAAGCGAGGCAGAGGTCGTGCAGTCCATCAAGGCATCAAGTTGTTAAGGGGAGAAGACTTAGATAGAATGATGGTAGATGGGGGTTCCCTTAATGTAATTCGTTGGCTAAACGTATCTCATGTACTACCGATTTACTGTGGTGATTTGCAGAGCTATTTGAGGAGATTAAAGACATGGTAGGAAGCTCGAGCATTTCCTATCGTCACATTAGAAGATCCGCCAATGGGGTGGCAGATAGGCTTTTTCAGGGAGGGGGTACACCTTGAGCCTTTTGAACAGTTCGATTTGATACCGCCTTGAGTCTTTTTGGTTCTTTAGAGTCCTGTAATTGTATCTTTTCCTCTTTCTTATTTTGTTGTTGTACTCGACAATCTCGGTCTTTTTCTTTGAATGAAACTTTAGCCATTCAAAAAAAAAAAAATCATTTATTTTCCTTGTACGTTTTCATTTTTATAAAAAAAAATCTTGTATGAGCAATTAAGTATATATTTTTTATCTCACCAAGTTCAATTGACTGATGGGTGTTGAACATCCAACCTAGTTCCATGGATATCCAACATTGGTTGGCTATATGCACCATAAATACAAATTCTACCTTTTGAGGTCAAATCCATTCTCCATAGGCAAGCCAAAACTTTACAATCCTTCCTGTTACAGGTTTTTCCAAGATCAATTACACCGCTACACCCATTAGAGAATCATAACCTCCCATATAATCACTAAAGAACTCGCTTCCTAGAAAGCAATATGTTAGCTTTGGTACCTAATTGTTACAAAATAACCCAAGCAGAAATCATATTGAATTAGTGATAGGAATTGAGTGAACTCCAGTTGATTAAGGATTAACAACAATGCAAAACAGCATTTCTCATTCATTTATGTTAGTTAAGATTACCACAATATGTGATAAGTGCAGGGCAAAATGAACAATAGAAACTACACTTAAAAAACTAAAGTGTAATATAAAACAAGAGACAAAAATGTGTATGAATATATCACATAATTACATTGCAAAAAAATAATACCTTGAACCTGAAATTCTCATTCCCGTAGTTTGTCCATTCCGTGAGGCTGTAGCCGCGGTATGGCGGTCTTCAGCTTCTGAAGCCCGAGGAATCGAAATACTAATGTAATCGGAAGGAGGGTTGTTTTGAGAAGAACCCTGATGTGCATGGGTTGATTCTTGCTCAGTGCCCTGATTGTTGCGATGGAGATAACGCCAATAAAGGAGAGGGAGGGTAGCAACACAGCCCGCTGCATAACCCACGGCCCATTCAAATAACGGAGCTTGTGGATTCTCGTCTCTTGACAGTGACAAAACAACAATAGATGCAATTATTTGGCTCATGGTGACAACAAGCTCAATGGAAATCCATAACCCAGAATTTAATGGGCTTCTGTGACGAGAACGACGGCCATAACTATTGCGTCTCCTTATAAAAGTGGCATTTCTGGAACCAGATGTGGTGATAGAAGACGAAGAAGGTTGAGATATAGGAGCCTGTGTGCTACTTGAAGGTCCATCAACATGCGGTGATGCATTTGGTTCCGAAAGATGATCATCATGGGAGCCTGATGTAGAAGCCATATTGCTCCTCGTGATACCAAGAACATGTTTGTGGGCACACTGATTTTCGGGCTGATCCATTAGCAAAGGGTGTCTGTCGGTTTGGCCTTCACACGGTGGTTCCAGTGAGGCAGCGGCCATCAAAGTCTGGCGACAGAACTGAAATTTGAAGAAGCATAGAAAAGTAGTAAAGTTGCCACTTTTAAAGCTTCCAGACAGCTCCTGCAACACACTTTAGAATCTAAGTTGTATAAGCTTTGGTTCAAATTCCACTACATCAAAATCAATCCGGAGTTTGAGCATGCCACTTTAAGAGGAACCTCTTTGATAATTGTAATTCGTTGAGCAAACTGCCACTACATCAAAATCATTAACTTCTTTCTTTACTTTCTCTTTCTTTTGAGAAACAAAAAATGTAAAAGAAACTATACAAGAAGAGATGTTTAATTAGGCAGGAGAGTCACCTGGAGTTTTTGAAGGCACCACTTTCAAATGAAATTACTTGACAAATTTTACTCTATTCAAGAAATAATCTGCCACAACATCAGATAAGGAAATCGCAGTCGGCCCCTCTTCTTTCTTTTAGAATTTGAGATATATTAAGTCGGCCCAAAATCTACAAAACTAAAGAGACATAATTAGCAATGCGCCCCGAGATTAATAATCATTTCCATATTTATTTTCCCAAGTGTGTGATCATGTGAAGTTCCATGAGGATTGATGCCTTAGGTGGACTGATTTACGAAATCACAGAAATACAGTTTAGGTCTATTTAGAATAAACTCAAAAATATATAAAATGAATTCAATACTGCCCTTGATTGTAACTAAAGACGGATACATAAAGTACCACGGATTGCAGTTTACTAAGTAGGAAGCAACCCGAGCCTAATCAAAGCATAACAACAATGTGACATTTACTCGCAAAAGAATTACTCCATCATTCTCGCATATTCTTCCATTATAAAGCTCAGGCAGACAGGAAAAAAACCAAATCCATAAACCCTAATTCCAAGCACACTGTTATACTCTCACAAAACTATATTTCATTAAATTAACAGAGGACCTTTAAAAAAGACTCCTTCAACAAAACTCAATTGATGCCCATGAATTCGATCGATTTTCGCTCAAGAAAGAAACAAAAAGAATCAAAATCAGAAAGGGAAAAATAAAGTAAATGCTCAAATCACCTCATTTTCAATTAAAGAACAAAAAAGGAGAACAAAACATAGATACCACAATCAAATCAGCGATAAAAGCGAAAATTACAGACATAAAAACCAAATTCATGCTTATAAACAAAACCCCTATTCCATTTCCAGCTCTCAATTCCAAACAACAGATCAATACAAAACCCTAATACAAGAACAAGAAAAACAAAGCTAAGAAAATTTTATTCATTGACGGGACTAACAAAACTCACAATAACAAAGCCATAAACCCATCGATTTAACTGATAACGTCTGCTCTATCAAAACTAAACCCTAAAATAAGATTATTTAGCCAAAATTTAAAGCCTATTCATAGAGAAGCAAAACCCTAAATGAGAGGGGGTTATGCAGCTTTCTACTCCATAGAAAAATAAAGCAAAACCCTAGAAGAAGATTGAGAAATTGAAGGAAAATATACCAGATTCCGAAGAGAAACAAAACCCTAGAATTAGAATTTCCATCCACTTTCTTTTTCTTAACCTTTTTCCGCTTTCTTTTCTTGGAAAATAGCTTCAGCTTTCGTTCTCCGTTACTTCACAGAGTCGATTTGGAATAATGTAAGAGACAGGACTTTGTAGGAAATTACTTATAACACCCTCAAACTATATATTAGACACTTCTCCCCTTCTTGAATGGAGACAGCGAATACACTGGACAATGGATCGTGTATAATGGCATTTTTGTCAACTTCAATGTAATAATTTTTCCAGTTTGGGGTTTGGGCCCGCCTTTGATGTATCTGGTCCGTCCATTTAATATCTACTAGAGTATAGTATAGTGGGACTGTGGGAGTAAAAAGAAAATTTCTTTTCTTTTTATCTGGGATTTACACGGTATCATTACTCTTTTACCATTAACCCCTCGATGAGAAATTATTAGAGGGTAAAATCTAATCTATATACTGTACAATTACAGAAAAAAAACTACCAAGAAGAGTTAAAGACATATGACAATGACGAAAGAATTACTTTATATTACTCATGCAGACACTTGCAAAATATTGACGGATTCCAGGCACCTGAAGAGGAACAACAATTATTGAAGCCTCTATCGATTGGAGGGCTAGGATCAACCTATGGAAATGATTTTACGGGCACAACCGATTGATGTTGTGTTCCATCACGTGGACGGTTTGGATCAACCTATAACTCTCTATAGATCAGAGGGTTCGGATCAACCTATGAAAATTATTTTTCGGGCACAACCTATGTAGGCAGTGGCCCATCTAATGGACAGTTTGGATCATCCTATGGTACGGGCCATACCGTACATTTTAATAAAGTGAGGAGTGCGATCATCAAAATACGGTGAGTAGTGTCATTATAAAATATGGTAGTGAGGACATTAGCACTATATATAAGTTGAAACCATCGTTATTACTTGGATGTTCCCACACGGGTCGGGTTCAACCCGAATTTGGGTTGGGTCGGGTTAAGCTTTTTCGCAAATCGAGTTGGGTTGGGTTGGAAAAAATCAACCTAAATTGGAAATCGGGTCGGATTGGGCTGTCTGGCAACACCCGACCTGACCCGAAACCCAAATTTGGGTTCCATCTGAAGAAGTTATGTATATGTGTTTTTCTTTTTCAATATTGAAATAGTCTCCATAGTCCACAATGGACGGTTTGGATAATCCTATGGTGTGGGCCATACCGTACTTTAATAAAGTGAGGAGTGTGATCATCAAGATATAGTAGTGCGGATAACATTTCCCTTTGTTAATTGTTAGTCCCTGTTTGGTTTGGATTTGGAGAACCGGTTGTGAGTTAAAAACTGATTATTGGTTACTGATTATTGGTTCTCAAAATCCAAAACAACCTGGCTTGAGTTAAGGTGGTCAACAATTGGTACCATATCAAATCGACTCAACCCTACCTAACCCGAATTTCAAATCAGGTTGGGTCGGGTTGGAAATCGGGTTGGGTTGAGTTTGGTTGAAAAATATGGGTTCCTCAGGTTAGGTTGGGTTGAGACCCAAGTTGCACCCCTAACGATGACGAAAAAACTACTTTTCCTTATTCACTATGTGTAGGTCAAATTACGAAAAGTTTGATAGTACGAATGCAGGACACGTATAAAAATATTGACGAATTCTGGGCACCTTAAGAGAAACAACAATTATGGAAACCTCTATAGATTGGAGGGCTAGGATCAGCCTATGGAAATTATTTTACGGGCACAACCTATTTATGTTGTGTTCCATCACATGGACGGTTTAAATCAACCCATGATGTTGTCTGTACAATTCTTTGTCGGCCCGTGCTTAGCACGAGATTTTTTGCTAGTGGTCTTATATGGTATGTCTAGTGCCCTGAAAATCACTCTAATCGGATAATTATAGCATAGAAAGTAGACTGAAAAATCACACCAATAATGCAATCTTAACATCTGAATCGTGTATTTTTTACCATTGAATGTGAACCATTGGATGATCGGCATGATCTTTTTGGGCATAAGAGATCCAAAGCAAGGCCTATCAATTGAATGGTTCTGATCACTCAAAGGTAGGACCCCTATTCGATCAGGTCAAGCCCCATTAATGCAATCTTTCCCTAGATTGTCCAATTGGGCGTGACTTTTGGTTGGGGCATGAAAACCCAAGACAATGTCTATCACATGGATAATGGATTTTTAAGATCAATCAAAGGTGGGGCCCATTTTGTAGCGGTGGGCCTGCATCAAACAACTTTAACGACAAATGGAAAAAAATCAACATTATCTACATATCTCCCCTAATATTTGTGTTGAATTGAAAGAAAAAAATCAAATATCACACAGAAAGTCACTTTTACCGTAAAAGATAATTTTTGGCACATGGTATTGGTCTCATTTTGAACAGATGCCACTCATGCGCATGGCTTCAAATTTCGGTTTAGGTATGGATTTCGGTCCTCACCGAAATTGAAATTTTGTCCAAAATCCATTGAAATCAAATAAATTAATGTTCTATCTCGTACAAAATTTCGGCCACACAAGGTTAGATAAAATTAAAAATGAAGACATTCGTAAAAAGGTGGAGGTGACTCCAATCGAGGAGAAGATGAGAGAGCACTGCTTAAGATGGTTTAGACATATCCAACGTAGGCCTTTGGATGCTCCGGTGAGAAGAGGTGACTCGTGCCAAATTGAGAGAGTAAAAAGAGGTAGGGGTGGACCGAAAATAACATGGGTAGAAACAGTGAGGAAAGACTTGATAGCTAGGAACATAACAGAGAACATAACCTTGGATATGATAGAATGGAAGAAAATGATCAACGTAGAAGAACCCAACTAGAACCAGGATTAGAGCCTGGTAGATCCCTTTTACCTTCTTCATGATTTTTTTTTCAAAAGGATTCATTTAGCCGACCTCAACTAGCTTGGGACAAAGGCTTTGTTGAGTTGAGTTGAGTTGTACAAATTTCGGCCAAAATTTAGGAAAAATATTAAATAATGAATAAAATCCAGATTTTTTTTGGTTAAGTTCCTTAAACTTTGACCGAAATTTCAAATTTTGGTCGAAATAATGTGAGGGCCCGTTTGGATACCACATATATTGTATTTTGATTTGGAATTGAGTTTTGAATACAAAATGAATAAATCAGGTAGCTCATGTTGAGGGAGAGAGAGAGAGAGGGAAGGGGGTACTTCCTATTGGAGGGGAGAGGTTGAGGAGCAAAGAGGGCGAAGGAAACTGCAAGATCTGTGGATTTCCAATTTCTTATTTGCACAGCTTATTTGGAAATCTGATTTTTTTCACTTTCAGTTGCTGAATTGGAATTCCAAGAATTTGATCCGGATCCAAATTACAATGCAAAAGGGGCTGCAAATGTGAGAAATCCAAATCAAATTCTTTTCTGCATCGAAACGGGCCCTAAGGTTTCAGGTATTACCGATTTCAATTTCAGTTTGACCGAAATCCGAAATTTCGGAAAAATTTGAAATTTTAGATTTCGATCGAAATTTAAAACCATGCTCATGCATAAGAAAGGAAAGCAAAAATCAATGGTTTAACTTTTCTTGGCGGAACTCGGAGGCCATGTTTGGTGACCATGAATTTTTTTTTTCATGGAATATGAGAGAGGTAAGGACAGTGGGAGAGGGAGAGAATTGAGAGAGCACGAATGAGGAGCTAGTGAAAAGTGGCTGAAAAAATAAGGCAAAATAAAACTCTATTTTGAATGGAGTTTCTGTTTCCCTATTTTTCAGCCGCTACTAGCCCTCTCCTCACTCATCTCTCTCTCTCTCTCTCCACTTAATAAACCAATATTTCATAAAAAAAATCTTTCATGAAGGAAGAAGTGGTGCCCAAAATTGTCTTTTTCGAAGCAGCATAACAATGACTTTCTTTTCAGCATTTTTTTATGCCAGTTTCCATGTGGTGTATTCAATTATAAAAATAATAAGTCATATGTCACAATCTTATAGCGAATTAAAAATGGCCCAGTCTTTGTGCCCCAATCTTGAGGTTATAGGTTGAACGCCGGCCTACATGCACAAATGAAGAAATAAACTCAAAGCAAATTTAAAAATAAAAATAAATAAATAAATAACTAAATATATATATATATATATATATATATATATATATATATATATATATATATATATATATATATAGGAGAAAATGATTGTGAGCGGCCCCTCATATAAACTTATATGAGGTGACCGCTAAAAACATGGTGGGCCCACATTTTTGGGGTGATCCGAGCCGGGCATTTGATAGGCCCTGACATAGATAAGGGGTGCCCAAAAAATCAGCTCCATAGAATCATCCCAACCCTTCATACTGAGGAGGTGAAAGAGGGGGAAAATGGACGGGTAAGCGGGCAAATTTATACCCGCCCATTTTCCCCTCTTTCACCTCCACAGTTTGAAGAGTTAGGATGATCCTATGTAACTGATTTTTTGGGCACCCTTTATCTAAGTCAGGGCCTATCAAATGACTGGTTCGGATCACCCAAAAAATGTAGGCCCACCATGTTTTTAGCGGTCACCTCATATAAGCTTATATGAGGGGCCGCTCACAATCACTTTCCCATATATATATATATATATATATATATATATATATATATATGTCATGGACTACACTCTATTCCCACATTGAGCGAATATCCTATTCGACCAAGGCTCTGTTCATTTTAGATTTTGACAACCAATTATGAGTCCAAAACCAATTATTGGACTCAAAATTAAGGCCCTGTTCGTTTCGGATTGTGACAACCGATGGTGAGGGCCCCAACTGATTATTGGCCTAAAATAATAAAAAATAATGATTATTTTGGGCCAATAATCACCGCCGGTTTTCACAATCTGAAACAAACAGGGCCTAGACGTGTAACCAATTATTGGACTCAAAATTAAATGTGATTCTGTGTCCGGTAATAGGTGTCGGACTCACAGTTGGATGTTAAAATCTAAAACGAATGGGCCTAAGGAATAGGATATTTAGAGGTATAAACGATAACTGAAGAAGATTACTGCCATCTTATTCGTGTGAGTGTTAGTAGTAGTCATCGTTAAAAAAATATAAATAGAGAAGAGTGAGAAAGAGTTTTATTATGATAATACTTGGGTGGCTATGCTAGCTTGAGCTAAGAATCTTGGCTTTTGCACTGCAAAATAACTTTGAAATGTTTTCTATAGTCAATCTATATACTACGGCCATGTGTCAAGCCTTCCCAATATCTTGTCTCTCTACTTTGGGAAATGATATTCCCCACCCATTTCCAGTGTTCTACCCTTTTTGCCTATCTTTCTTTGACCGCAGTTCCATATCTTTTTACTTTTAAATGAAAATGGGGTGAGAATCCTGAGAAAGAAGAGGAAACATCACTTCCCTTAAATGGAGGTCTTTCATTGGTGTGGAATGACTGATTCTGATGTGTTCTAGTGAGACTCACCTTGATTTAGTTTAGGGTGGAGGTCTTCATTGTGCTGACGTTCTTCACTATTTGATTATTGTTCTTTTTGGTGGCAAGAAGCTTGAAATGTTTGAATGGTAGCGTGGAAGTTCTGCAATCGTATGTTGAACCATTTGTAGTGTTTGGTCAAGTTCCCTACGTGTTGGTGCCTTGATGTTGTCAGATATTGATTCTATGTTGAAGAAGATGAGGGAAACCTCTTGGCTCTAATACCAATTAATAGGATTCCCAAGCCTTTTTGGTTCACCACAAGAATATCTGAAATTTTGAAGAGAAAAATAAAGGAAAAAGAAGATAAATGAGTCGCCTAAATTTGAGAGCAGGAGAAACCTCTCCAAGACTTTCATTTAATGTAACTTCTCATTTTTTGGTGGAAGCCCCTATAGTACTGTAGTTTTTCAAAAATTACTGTATGGACATCATCATAGGATGATCTAAACCGTCCATGTGATGGAACTCAATGTAAATAGGTTGTGCCTCAAAAAATCATTTCCATAGGATGATCCTAGCCCTCCGATCCACAGAGTTTTCCATAATATGCAGTTCCTATATAGATCGGAGGGCTAGGATCATCCTATAGAAATGCTTTTTTGGGCACTACCTATTTACTTTATGGCCCATCACATGGACGGTTTGGATCATCCTATAGGGTTGTCCGTACAATACTTTGTGAAAATACGGTATTATAAGGGCTTACACCATATAAAAACTCATAAAATAGATGCCAAAGAATTGTTATAGAAATGAATATTATCATCTAAAAAACAGAAAGATAAGGGGGGTTAGTCGCAGCGCATTTTGGTGATCTTTGGTGGATTTAAAGAATCACCCGTTAATAGGACGGTACTTTTTTCAGGACCTCTTAAATACACCCTTAGTCGGAATTATTGAAAGGCGCGAACTTTCAGCGGGGTGCGAACTTGAAGTCCGGATTTACATGTAGAAATCTCGCTTCCAATGTTCACCATACGGAGGTGAAACTTGAAGTCCGCAAAAAAGAACGAAAAAGAATGCCGTCTCTGCCCTATTTTGATGCCTTGGGTTTAATTTGACATGTTTTGGTTCTAGGTTTAAACCCTAGGCTCTTTTGGGTTTAATCCCTCTGTACTTTTTCTATGCTTTTTTATTCTATTTAATCCCTGTGTATTTTCTGCAAACTTTTATACTTTGATTTCGTAGTTGTAGCTTGCATGATTTATCCTTGATGTGGTTTGTTGGGCTAACAGAAAGCTCTCATTTCTTTGGAAGACTATCTTGACGCTTGATGAGGTTTGGATGTAGATGGTGGATTGTCTGGTTTATGTAGGAGTTCCCATTTTTAATCTAGGACTCAATACCACTTGAAGATACTTAGTAAGGAGCTCTGTGGGTATATTTTGGTATATGTTTCTTGCAAAGATTCAAGGTGCTGTACAGTTAAAAAAATTAGTGGATATGCAAGGAAAACGAGTATATAATCAGGTTTTTTTACCCTCATTCCGTTGTTAATGCAAACAAGTGAATTGATGCAAGCAACCAAGTTCTGGGTATATCTATCTACTTTCAATGGTAGCTTTGTGCGAAGCTAGTTCAATAAAATAAAATAAAATAAAAACTAACTTTGATCCTAGTTAGAAATAAAGAATTTGCTTTCACAATAGAACTCAAATAATAATATGGTGTGGATCAATCCAACATATGGCCTATCAAATCGAGGGTATGGATCAATCAATGGTGGGAAGGTTTTAAATTTCGGTCCTCACCGAAACCGAAATTTCTTACGAAATCCAACAAAATCTAAAAAGGCAATATTTATATTTTCTAACCGATTTTCCTAAAATTTCGGACTGAAATTTCAGGAAAATGAAATTTCGAAGTTTCGGTTGAAATAAAGTAACGTTTCAACTTTCCCCAATTTTGATTTCGGTATCCACCACAACCCGAAATTTTGGATTTTGGTCGAAATTTAAAACCTTGATGGCGGGTCACAAAATGTAATAGCGCAACAAGATTGCGCCTTCTAAAGCATTCTTCCTTCCGAACAAATGTGACAGGGCACATCCACAAAGGTTTAGAGTGTCCCACCATGGAATGATTCGGGATCCATTGATAAGTCTTGCTTTGGATCTCTTGTGGCCTCCACAGGAGATCCAAAAGCGGCCACAAGAGATCCAAAAGCAAGCCCCATCAAGTGAGCGGTTTAGATCACCGGCATAGTTGGCTTGATTTGGGGCTACAAGAGATCTAAACCAAGCCCTATCAAGTGGACGTGGCTCAGATCAATCTAACAAGTAACTTTGTTGGCTTAGCCAGATGAGCCTATGACCCTATCCAAAGTGAAATGACTACTTTAGCAGAGCGCACAAATGCACAATATTACTTAGATATTTTAGTAGGGCACACAAGTCCATGGGATCATAGTAAAAATTGATATTTTAAACTCTAGGACTTCAAGTTCATGTATTTGTTGATGACGTGATTTCAATGTCCGCATGACTCTAAAAAGTCCCTGGAGTCCCTAGTGTCCGTACATTAAAGTCCAAGTCCCCAAAGAGTCATGAACAATATGGAGAAGTCCGCACATTAAAATTCCGCACGACTAACCCCCCTAAAGATTTCTAAGAAGAGGAGATAACGACTCCTTAGTTCATTAGCTTCTTTGTCACAATTGAGATGTAAAGTTGCAAATTTGATCCACTCATCCTTCTTCCTCGGATAAGGCAAACAAAAAAAAAAAAAATTTCCTTTCAGAGGTTCCATCTTTTGCAAAGGGATGAACTCGGGGAGGTTCTTCCATCTGTCCACATTCTATACGTGAGATGGACTAATCACCTGACCTGGGATTGATCTGACTTTGTTCTTCACTGCCAATGGAGATCCATCGGCAGATGGTGTGACCAATGAACAGCTTGTCCAAAGTAATGAATGGATCAACAATTCAATGGTGATCCAATTGAGATTTGATGGTGATCTTATTCTTAGATAATCATTCTTCTATTCATCTGTTGTGATACCATTGACGGAAAGTGAAGATCAAAACAAGTTAGAAGGCAGAAAATGTTGATTGTAAGAGATGCGAAAACTAGATGATCATGGAGTTAAGTGCACTGGAATTCCTTCCCATAATGAATCACAATGGGGAACAAAGACCTCATTGTAATACAATGGAAGGTTGGCGACCTCATTGTAATACAATGAGGCACACATTTGGTCCCACATTTGACTGATCAGAACCATCCATTGATAGGCTTTGCTTTATCTCCTATTGCCCAAAAATCATGCTAATCATCCAATAATGAGTATTTTTTTATATTGAATGTGAACAATTGGTATTTATATAGTTATTGAGTGTTGACGCTGTCTGATGTTAAAATTGAATTATTGACTTGATCTTTGGGCAATGTTGAATCCAAAATCAAGGCTGTTTAAATAAAGTTACCGCTCTACTTAAGCGTCTCTCTTCATTCTTCATTGGGTTAGCATGTCATTAAAAGAGCTATATGGACGGCCGTGCATGCACGTGCAGCAAAAAATATGCGGGGCTGACATGAATAGGTGATCTGCACCATCCATCTGTTGGGCCCCAAAGTAGGTAGACCATGCTCCAAAATCTTCTCTATAGGATGATCCCAACCCTCTGATCTGTGGAGGTTTCTATTCCGTCCCATCCATTTAAACCTCTGAAAATTGGAGGGTTATCATCCTACGGTGAAAATTTTGGTGGCACGTCCTATGGGGACCCAACAAATGAATGGTTTAGATCACCCAATGGCATGGGCCCCACTATATTTTTCTAATGCACGTGCATGGATGGCCGTCCATAGGGGTGGCAATCCAACCGATACCGAACCGAAAATTCGGTTTCAGTTTGGTAAAACCAAACCGATTCAAATTTCGGTTTGGTAGAACCAAATCGATTCAAATTTCAAACCGAACCGAAACCGAACCGTTGCCCCCGATTTCCAATGATTATGAGTAAGGCGTGGCGAAATTGACCGAACCAAACTGAAACCGAACCAAAAATTCAAATTTCGGTTTGGTTTCGGTTCGGTAGAACCAAACTGATTCAAATTTCAGTTTGGTTCGGTTTGGGTTTTACCTAATCTGAAACGGGCCAATGTTGGGCGGCTAAAATGTCAAGCCCAAAAGCTGAGATTAGGCCTAACTTTGAAGCCAAGAGAGAAATTGACAAACGCGCAATGGGACATTTATATTTTTTTACTAAGCTTGACTACCATATTCTCCCCTTCATTAGGTAAAGTTATGAATGGGCTGGGTTCTTGTTCGGAAAATTGCTGTAGACTAATCTTGAGTCTAGTAAATCCTTCATGAGATGGGCTGAGGAATCTAACCTAGGCCCAAACCTATTGAAGACAGACGGAGTAGAACCGGAGCAAAGCTCAACCCGGCACAATGGGTGACGTAAACTGTTAGCTATCAAATTTTAGTAGGGACAGCCAGCGGCATTGTATCTATGACTGCAGAGAACACAGAGTGGCTGTGCCAGAGAACACAGAGTGGCTGTGCATTTATCATTTCCCTTTAATCTTTTATTCCGGTTACAGGCAAATCATAATCGGATGCCTATTCCCGTTCCTTATTTCAGAGAATGGAGCCTAAGTTGCTTTAGCAACAGGTTGAATTATTGGTTGTTTCTAATTTTCTGAGAAGTTGCATGGAGAGTTAAAAATTTTAATTTACCACAGAATCCAATCAAGGATATACAAGAGTCGGAAGAAATCCAAAATCTTAAAATGGATAGAGGTCTTTAAGAAGGGCTTCAATCCATCACATGTCCACAGTCGTGGTCGCCAGGCTACTTGGCCTTGATACTAGAGAAGGCAACTATAGGTTGTTTCTTGTATTTGCTCTGTTTGGTTGCTTGAATTTGGCCGGGAGATTAATAGAAGAAGTCAAAGGGAAGACGACAAGCATGGAAGATGAGGAGAAGAATAGCGAGAGATTGGTAAGTAGTGTTTGGTTGTGCTGCAATCCGCAAGAAGAATAGCGGAAGATGTAGGAGTGTCATTATCAAAATAGGGAGCGGAAGAGAGAGAAAAGGAAGAGAGAATAATAGAAAAGGGAATAAGACAAGAATCTTCTCCTAATCTTCTTCCAAAAATTCACCAAATAAAAATGGGGAGAAGATTAGAGGAGGGAACATTGCCGTCACGTAGGAACCACATAGGAAAAAAGGTAATAACGTTGTCTGGAGGATGTCTAGCGGTCAAAGGGAGTGGTAGGCGCTACTGGAAAGAGCAAACAAGGACACGTGGCAACCAAACATGCTTTGGGCGGATCTTCGGAAGATCATCAGAGCAACCAATAGGTTGGGAGCGAGGAATTTACTCTGTTGAGTTGGGTGTCTTGAATTCAACCCGGTTGGGACCAAAGAAATGTATGCTATTTGGAAGCGGGCTGTTTAGCCCGTCCCATTATTTAAGTGAGTTTGGCTAGGTTTCGAATAAGCTTGTTTTGACCCGCTTTGTATAAGGGATTTTAGGGTTTATATTGTATTCTTGTTTTTTAGGAGAGGGCTGAGAACTCAAAAAGGAGAAAAGAGTGTACAAGGGTTTCATGGTGGGTTTGGTGAGAGATGCTGATTTTCTCTTGTCATCTCCTGTTCTTATAGTGGATTTTCTTATCGCCTCTGCATGGATGTAGGTTTTACGCTGAACAACATAAATCTTTGTGTCTTTGTATGTTTTACGCTGATTTTCTCTTGTCATCTCCTGTTCTTATAGTGGATTTTCTTATCGCCTCTGCATGGATGTAGGTTTTACGCTGAACAACATAAATCTTTGTGTCTTTGTGTGTTTGCTTGTTTTTGTCTGTTTCGTTTTGCTTTGTCATTGAAATTGTAGGTTGCTATTGAGGGGGTTTTCCACAACATACTCTAACCAATTGCATATTCATCATTTGGGTCCCAACCCAATCGGCATCCGAGATGGGGGAACTCACAAGACGAAATGTAAGAGTAATACCATGATCGATATTACCATTTAAATATCATTCATAGGATATATTTTATCACTTCCATGTAGATAATTGTGGGGTTGTAGAGGTGATATTGAGGCACCGTGCCCAAAGAGAAATGTAGAGGTCTAAAACCGTGCATGTCCAAGTACTTTTGAGTGGTAATTAAAAGTGTAGTAATGCCCTGCAAGTCCCGTTTGTGACAGCAATGTCATCAACTAAACCAATCGAAAAACATACAATTTGTCGTTGTGTCGGAAAAGGAGTGAGAAACATTCTTGCTAATGAATAGACCATGTTCAGGGAGTTTGAAATTTAAGCGAATGAACCGAGTTTTTGTTACTTATTTGATCTTATAGATGGCTTTGTGAATCCGACAAATATGACTATATGAGAGGGGATCGACGGATATAGGGTGATGATAAATTCACACCCCCTGTAGGATAATTCACACCCTTTTAAAATGAATTGACGTCCAAAAGCTTTAAAGTCTGCCACATAGCCTCCTTTAAAGGGGTGAGAATTATCCTAAAGGGGGTGCAAATTTATCATCGCCCCGAATAGGATAGTTTATATATTTAGAAACAAAGAGAGAGGTGAAGCAATTCAAACTCCTAGAATAGAAAGAGTTAATCATTGTATCAATGTATCGTGGGAAGATATTCCATGATTAGCACTCCATAAGAATGCTTAGGCTTAGTGGGTTGTCTCTCTTTGGGAGGCCTCTAAAATGCCTTATTTGATGAGTTTTCATATGCTGTCGTAGCGTAAATCCAATATTTTTCAAGAAGTATTTTTCAAAAAGTACAATGGAGCCCTTTTTGTAGAATGATCCAAAGTATTCATTTATTGGGCCACAACATAAATAAGCTGTACACTCTACATCTCCATAGGATGATGCTAACCCTCTGATCTGAAGAGATTTTTATAACATGCAGTCCCTCCACTGATTGACGGGGTTAGGAACATCCAATGGAAATGACCTATTTATGTTGTGGCCGAACAAATGAACGGTCTGGAACATCTTTTAAATGGGGACCCACTGTACCTTTTAAAAAATGATGACTTCATGCGCACACAACATATAAAATCTCTTGTTCCATCAGGTTCTTAGAACCTTCAGTAGTGGTGGGATCAACTGTAGTAGTGCCCAAATTCTCCCATCTTTTTCTCTTTTTTTGTTCTCTTTCTTGTTTGTGTGGCAAAAAATCCTTGGATTTAGATTCTGAGATAACTAGGTTTTATTTTTCGTTTTATATAACTAAGTTTCTTCTTTTTAGGAGATTTTGTTACCATGCACAGGATATTTGCATATAGAAAATTAACTATTGTTAGGGCCCGGTTTGTTTAAGATTATGATAACCTATTGTGAGTGCCAAACCGATTATTGGACTTAAATTTACGGTTAAATTTGAGTCCAGTAATGGTTTGGGCTCACAATTGGTTGTCATAATCTTAAACAAACAGGGCCTAAGTAGGTTCTAATAAATTAACTTTTTATAAAACAATAATGTGCCCTCAACGTGCCAATATACTAATGATACCGTACCAAAAAGTAAACAAAAACACTAAACTACATTTTAAGAAGATGATCAGATTACCTTTCTCAGATATAGAGATAACATAAGGAAGATGATATCTACACTACCTTGTTTTATATTTGTATAGTCTTTTCTTTGACCTGATAGCTTGTTGGAATTGTATCAGCCACCAGAAAGTGTCAAAGAAATAGAAGGGAGTCAAAAGAAAAAAGAGAGAAGACTCTACATTTGGGAATGCTATGAGTAGTCGCACAACATATCAGTATATCACCAAACGCAAGTGTTCCAAATGTTGTGAAGCTGTGTTCCAAGGCCTTGTTTGGATTGCAAGAAAAACATTTCTGACGGAATTTTTTTGGGGGAAATTATCTTCTTTCCATGATGTAGAGGCAAATGATATGATTATATTTAAAGGGGTGTTATCTTAAATAGAAGGCCCCTTCCAAGTAAAAAATTGAAAAGTTTTGGTTCAAGTCATCTTTTTTCGTATGTAAAAAAAAGATAGGAACTTTTAGAAATAATTTCCTTTCCAAACTTTTCCATAAAATTCTTACAAGGCCTTATAGGGCATGTTTGGATAGAAAGTTTTTTCCATGGGTATACAGTGTCCATCTGGCCATAGCATTCCACTTATTATATCTGAAAAAAAAAAATCATGAAAACATAGCAAGTAAGAATATTTAGGACCTGTTCGTTTCAGATTATGACAACTGATTGTAAGCCCAAAACCTATTATTGGACTCAAATTTATGAGTCCAATGATGTGTTAGGGCTCACAATCGGTTGTCATGATCTTAAACGGACAGGGCCTCACTAATCACATTAGACTGAAAATAATTCAACCTAGGGTGGTCGTCTAGCATCCGTTAAACCCACCTACATCGGCCCGGCCCGGCCCATCAACATCGACCAGCTCAAGCCCAAGGATACCAAACCACGTGGACCATATAAAAGTTGTAACATGCCTTAGTTAAAGAAGAAGAAGAAGAAGAAGAAATAAAAGGGGAAAGGAAAAATGTCCCTTTCTAATTAGGGAAGTTGTTCACCTACCTGAACCTAATATTTTTATCTTAAAACCATGGCAGACATGAGCTTCCTGTTGCCTTTCCCTGTTGAGGGTGTGGTGGTGTTGGTTGGGTGGTGTTTAATGATAGAAGAAAAATAAATTAAGACGAAGTAAATGAAAATGATACTTCCACCCTCTTTTCTAGCATGTTGTCTGTCACTTTTACGCCTTTTGTTTGTCTTTTCCTAAAATGACTACATTTTAATTATCAATAAAAGATGCAAAAAGATAGAAATGGTGAAAAGGGGGTGGAGATATCATTCCCCTGAAGAAAATCTGTGCATCCTTATCACAACTCACAAGTGAAGGATTTTAGAGTTAGGTGTCATTCTCATTATTCAATGCTGCTAACACAAGAACATAAACATGGGTTGTTGGTGGGAGAAACCCATCTATATGTCACATCCTAGACATGGCTTTAATCACTCAACTGCGCATTGATGATTTAGTTAGCCTCCCTTCTATTGTTAGTTCACAAGGTGGGGTTACACACCAAATCTCACGGGTCTTCTTTAATTTTTTTTAACAGATTTGAAAAGAAAACTCAGCCCTATTGATGTTTAATGCTCTGTTTGGTTGCCGGGTTACTTTTGTTCCTGGGAGTTTTGTGGGAGAGTAAGTTAAATTTTGATCCCATCCCATGTTTGGTTGCCTTTTAGCACTAGGTTTATTTTAATCCCACTCTTGTAATGATTACTTGTGGGGTGAATTTTTTAATCCCACTTTTGTAATGATTGCCTTTTCATCCCATCCCAAGATAACCCCAGGAACAAAAATAAACTCAGGAACCAAAAATAAGCTTGAGAAGAATTTTTTTCTACCCAGCAGTTCAAGCAACCAAACAAAGGTTTTTTTTTTGCCCACCATATCTCCCAGGGTATTTTTTTCTCCCACATAACCAAACATGGGATTTTTATTTTACCAGGATACTTCCAGGACTTTTTTTCCCACCTATCTCTAAGGGTATTTTTTTCTCCCACATAACTCCCGGGAACAAAAAAAACCTGGCAACCATACAGAGCATAATAGGCCTCGCCCGGGTAGTCGCACTCTCAGGTCGCCTATCTGTAAGGTGTGGATTGAATAATGATGATGAAACCAATTTAGGTAATTGATATTTACACCCTGCCCTTTGTTTTGGTACCATACCTCTCTTCTTTATGATCCAAGGCTAGGCCCTTTAGGATCCAGCCTAAGCAACGGTATTGATATCCGCACAACCATATTTTCATAATGGGGGCGAACTCACCTTGCTTTACATTGTTTTAAGGAGTTGTCAAAGGCTATTTCAATTCCAAAAAAAGCTCTCAGCAATCAATTAAAATGAGTAGCACAAGGTGAGTTTGCTCCTTTATCAGAACATGGTCATGCGGATAACAGTAGCAGCCTAAATAATTTGAGGACCCAAGTGATCCAAAATAGCTTTGTACCTAACATATTCACTGCCCATCCAATTTTTTAAGGCTCCTCTGGATTTGCTGATTTTGAAAAATGTCCTTAGGATGCTTTAAAATCCAATAATTTGGCATTTCTTCAGACATTAAAATGTGTAAAAACAAGGTGACTTCGCCCCGACATCAAAACATGGTAATCTGGACATTAGTGTCCTAAATAATTTGGGGACCCAAGTGGTCCAATATGTGTTAGAATATGTGGGATCCAACAGTTAGATTGGGTTAAGATCTCACCGTTGGATCATCTTGGAGGTAGATTGGGTAAGTTGGCTAAATGAAGCAACTAGATAAATTAGGCAAGTAGATTAGAAGAGGCAAGCAAGAGAGATTAGAAAGTAGATTTGATTTTATAAATTTGATTAGGATTATTTTCTTCCACAATTATCTTGATTTACGTTCTATGTTTATCATGTAAGTGTTCTTTATAAGCACACCTTGAGATTATTGTAAAGTAGCCAAGAATTCAGAAATTAGTAAAATCTTAGAATTTATCAATATGTTTTGGACCTAACATATTCATTGCCCACCAATGTCATGCTAGAAGCCCATTTGGATTTCTACTGTGGATTTCTAAATCAATGAATTTGAAATGTTTTGTTTGGATGCAACGGGAAGGGGAAGATAGCCACCCTAAAAATGGGACAAAAATAACAAAAGTAAAGGAAAGAGAAAAGGAAGGAGACTTCTCTTCACAACTCTTTTCTTCTTAAGAAACCCCTCTATATCTTGAGACGTTCTCACGTTTCTTTTTGTCATTGTTGGGGAATGATAAACCTCAAGAACATTACTAGAAAGGCATAAGCTATATAGATTTTATTTTGCTTGTTCATTCATTTAATACTGTTTTTATAGATTTTACTAAAATCTTAAATCTTAGAAATGTTTAATAAACATAAATTAACTCGTTTATTTTGGCTCTAATTCATTCATCCCTTATGTTTCTTTCCTAGTCCTACAAATGTGCTCGTATTCCATCTTCAAGACAAAATTATAATTTAGAGACAAATGATAGTCGAGAGAGCCGAGGGCGCCCTCGTATAAAGAGCCAGAAAAGGGCCCCTAATTGGATTCATGTCATTAAGTGCAACTGATCTTACTTTCTCAACCTGTTTTAAAAAGTTGCCGAAAATGAAGTGGATCCAATCAAGGGCCCTTTTCTGGCTCTTTGTGCGAAGGCGCCTCTGTCTCTATCATTTCTCTTACTAAAATCTTGCCAATCTGTGTGTGTGCCGCGAAGTATAGTATTTTTTTGAAGAGTATTGTGGGGCCACTTCATCGGATGATCCAACCTCTCGTTTGTTGGGCCACAACGCAAATAGGTTGTAGCCCAAAAAGCATCTCCATAGGATTATGCTAACCCTCCAATTTGTAGAGGGCCTGCACATTATAGAAACATCGATAGATCAAAGGGTTAGCATTATCTTGTGGAGATGATTTTCAGGCTACCATTTCCGTTGAGGCCCAACAAATGAACGGTTTGGATCATCCTATGAAGTGGGTCCATTGTAGTTTTCTATAAATACCGGACTTCTCGCGCGCACCATATAAAATTCCACTCGCCCCATTTCTACTATTACGCATTTTTGGGTTCTTTAGACTTTAGAGTTCAAATAAGAGGGGATGACAGGGTCGGAAATATCATTTTCCAAACAAGAATGTCACTAGCTACAACAGTACATGTAAATTGAGGTAATGTCACCTATCAAGTGCTAAGTATAAGGTGACCCACTATATATCCTTGTTATTTTCCAAACGAAATCCATAAATGTCCCTTCAATATTCGTTTAGACCATTTTTAATGGGGAAGATGGGGTTTGGTGCACCCCTGCCAGATGAATTAAACGGAAAAAAATAAGAGTTACATTCTTACATACACCCTCCTCTCACTATCTTGATGTACACTAAGCTGAATAAAAGCATGGGAGGGAAGATGAAAACATGAACGTTCAATCTTTTACATGGCCACTCTATTTTCAAAAGAAAATCCTGCATTTGCTTCTCTCTACGTGTAATTCTCAAACGTTCAGAGAACTTATTTTTGCTTCTCTCTATATGTGAAAAACCTTCATCCTATTCCACTTAAAAAACAATATGACAATGGCCAATTTTAAATGACAAAAATACCCTTATAGATTTAATCAAATAACAAGTATAGTCATATGTAAGGAGCCAAGCAACCCTCTTTAATATTGTCACGAGTATCTTAGAAAGTAATGCTTGTCATTTGATTAAATCTGTAAGGGTATTTTTGTCATCTAAAAAATTGGTTTGTGCTATTCAATAAGTAACACAAGAGGAAGGGCTGTTATGAAGGTCCTCCAAGTAGGTCTCAACTAATATTAAGATGACAAATTGATTCCGGGGAGACCCACTATGTGGATACGGCCATGTCAAAACTGTTTCCTGTGCCTTGTTTTGATTTCCAATGTCGTACATAGTAGGAGTAAGGGATGCCAAGGCCTCATAGACCACTAGTTATGTGATGTACGTTACTTAGAAGCTGCAATTTCAAGCTGGGGGTGCTCAAATTACAGCACGTCTCACCTCTCCCCTTCTCTATCTCTTCCCTTCTCTCTTTTTCTCTCTTGTTGTGCACCCAACACCTCTTCTTCTATTTTATCCTGTTACCACAATTAGGAACCCCCCTTATTTTAGTAACTAATGGTGGTCGGAAACAAGGCAACTCTCTCTCTCTCTCTCTTCTTCTTCTTTCTCAGTATTGGTAATGACACTCCCTACCACTATTCTACGAGGTTGACAACCAAACAATACTTACCACTATTCTACCAGGTGAGTTTCCTTCTATAATTTGGGACAGGGACGGAGCCAGGAATTTGCTCTAGGGGCGTAGAGGATGGCGGTTTTATAACAATTTCTAAATTAATATAAAGTAAAAAAATATCAAAAGTTGACATAAATTTAAAATCAAATTGCTTTTAATTTTTTATTTTTTTTTAAATCATTCACATTTATTTCTCGACCCCATTTAGTGATGAAAACACTCATTTTTCTCTTGTTTTTTTTGTGTGTACTGTAATAATCAAATGGGGTTTCTATGTTATGACATTTTTTTATAAAAAAATAAAAATAAAATTGGAATATGGAAATAGGATTCATGGGTAGAACAAGAGGAGATTTTATACGGTGTTTGAGGTTAAGTCCAATATTTTTCAAAAAGTATACTGGGCCCACTTCATAAGATGATTCAATCTATTTATTTGTTGGATTTGGCCACAATGTAAATAGGTTGTACCCCATAAATCATCTCCATGGGATGATCCTAACCCTCGGATTTATAAATTTTCCATAATGTGCAGTCCCTCTACAAATCAGAGGGTTAGGGTCATCCTATGGAGATGATTTACAGGTACAGCTTATTGAGGTCGTGGCCCAACAAATGAAGGGTTTGGATCATCCTATGAAGTGGGCCCAACTTACTCTTTGAAGAAATAATGGACTTTACTCCCTCCCACACCATAAAAAATGGATACAGTTATACACTTATTTTTCTCCCTTTAAATATTTGTCTCCCCTTCCTTCCTAGTCCAAATGTACCTTGCTTTTGGACCCTCGAGGCGTAGACATATATTAGGTGTTGAAATTTAGAATGAACCGTAGAGATGAAGATCTTAAATGCTTTAAAAAAGCCACAAAAAATAGTTGTTTTTGGAAACAAGGTGAAATTCCTTAATACCTCATAAATTTTCTAAGAAAATGAGAGATTAGGAGAGATATCTTAGGAGAGATAAACTTGAAAGGAAATCATTTCCAAAACAGGATTTCGTTTGGATAAATAAAGATGGACAGACTTTTCCGCAAAATCCTAGGGAGGGCGGGCAAGATTTCATTTGGAAATTAAAGATTTCTTGTGGAGATTAAAGAGAGGCGGACATTTCGGCAAAATCCAAGGGGCTGCAATATTTCGTTTGGAAATTATAGAGTGGCAAAAAGTTTCGGCAAAAATCCAGAGGGGGGCCTCGGCTTCGTTTCTGATTTGGGAATTATTAAATATTTTATATTAATTTGAATCTAAGAATTATAAATAGAAATTGGTGTCAATAGAAAGCTTTCATTGGACAAATGAAAAAGTGATACAGTAATTTGGTTATTTCCTTAATTTTTATTAAGTTTTTAAAGCAATTTCATATTTCCATCAACATAACAATGCCAATATCAAGAGCCTTTCATTTAATTGTTGGCTAGAAGCCATTTGATTGGGTCCAATGACACGCGGAAAATATGTGATCCTATGGCTAAACTTTTAAAGGACTACAAGCAAAACCGAAATCCGTCCTCTTATTTTTCTTTCCTTTTAATAAAATTGCACCGTTTAAAAAAAAAAAAAACACTACATCTTCTATCACGACACATACGCAAGAAAACAAGGAATAGAGCTCGAATTGTCAGAAATGCCAAAACCACTGTGAAAGTGAAACAAGGAATTCCGATCTAGAAGTGTTTTCCAAACTTTTATGGGGTAAAAATAGGGCGAATATGTAAAAATGTAATGTGTAATACGTATAAAGAATTCTACATCTAAAAAGTACTTAATAGCTATAGAGAAATTTACGTGCATAAAATATTTAATAGGGATAAAGCAATCTACATTGATATGGTATTTAATAATTAAAGAAAAATTACATTTATGAGATTTTAAATAGAGGAGTTCTAGACAAGGGAGCAAAGAAGAGGTGAAAGGGCTCTCCCATTGGCTGCACAGCACCATCGTGCATTAATAACTACGAATCACCATCGGCAGTTATTAATGCACGATGGTGCTGTGCAGCCAATGGGAGAGCCCTTTCACCTCTTCTTTGCAAGGGCTTCCTTCAGTTTAGACTTCCTCTTTTAAATGACCCGAGGCCCTCAAGTTTTCCCACATATGAGAAGTGATATATTCGCCCCCTTGTCTTCCCGGGCCACCCTCCTCGAGTGTATTTATGATCACCCCCTCAAGTTTTCTCATTATATAGGAGAAGTGATATATTCGCTCCCTTTTCTTCCCTGGGCCACCCTCCTTAAGTGTATTTATGATTACTCTTTTTACAATCCAATGGGATGGCCCAGGGAAGAAAAGGGGGGGCGAATGTATCATTTCCATATAGACATAGACATAGGCTACTGATGTCTGCACTACCATGTTTTGATAATGAGACTAACAGACCTTGTCTTTTATTTTTTAATTAGCTGCTGAGAGTTTTTTGGGTATTGCAATAGCTTTTGACAGATGGTTCAATAATAAAACGCAAGGTGAGTTATTCTCAGTGTCAAGACATGGTAGAGGGAATATCATTGGCCTAACTATAGGAATCTATTGGTTATCACAAGAAAGGCGCATTAAAAACTCTCAACCAAAATGATTTGAGAGGAGTTGGAGTTGTCGATCACCTATGGTCTGTTTGGTTACCTATTCTTAAGGAGATTGAGGGGAGAACATCTTCTTGAGATCTTCTTGAGATTGTTTGGTTGCCTTTTAAGGTCTTTGACCACTAGAGCTGTCGGACGACGGTCGGGTGATGTGGCACGCTCGAGATCTTCTCTCCAAATTTCTTCAAATCGGTGAAATTTGTGGAGAAGAACTTGGGGAGATCTTTTTGCCCTTAACCCAAATCCCCCTAATATTTGCAAGACAAACCAAACAATGTTTCTTTATGAAGAATTTTAGAATACTTCACTAATTCTTGGATGATTTACAATAGAGCTCAAGGTGTGCTTATATTGAGCACATACATGATAAACATAGAAAGAGATCAAGCAGACTATGGAAAGAGATAATGATCGAATATTCTAATCTAATCTACTTACTAATTAAATCTAGCTGCCTATTCTAATGGGTTGCCTCATTAACCAACTTGCCTAATTTCCCACAAGAAGATCTAACAGTGAGGTCTACACCTAATCCAACGGTGGATCTCACATATTCTAACACTTTCTTCCACCCCTAATCTCCCCGTTGACTGATCTGCTTTAGATCTCCCCTTTAATCTCTCCTTTGACCGTTGGGATATAGATCTCCCAACGAATTACCGGCATCCAAACAGAGCATAGTGCATTCTTTTCGAGGTGTAAAGGGTTTCGTTTAGAAAATAAAGACTGAAGGCTATGTTCCCCACTTAATGCAAAAAACATCATCGAAATTACCAAACCAAATCTCAATTTGGAAGTGTCTCCTTTTTCTAAATGTGGGGTTTTAATGAGAGGAATCAGCAGTTGAGATTTGAAATTGGGGGTGATGTCTTTTACTTAGAGGGCATTTAATATTCGTTATTTTTCTGTTTTCTTCCTACTGGGGAAAAATAATTAAAACCCCTTTACTGCAAACTATAATCTACCTACATTTTTGGGTAATAATGAAGATTCTTTTGAACGTCACTTCTTGCACTTTGTTTTTATAAATGGAATGCTAAAATCAGGAGCGCCCTTGAAAAAAACACTGCTGTAAGGGCGCCCCATTATATCCACATCACCCACATGCATTTATCACGTCCTGGAAACAGTCAAGGAATGATAAAAGGGCCTTTGTTAACGGGTATCACGGGGCACTCGTTGAGGTGTATTGAAAATGTAAATCTACACATTGTTTGAGTAATCCCTATGTAAATTTATTGTAGATTTACATTTTCCACGCACCATAATGAGTGCTCTCGCGTTACCAAAACCCATGATAGATAAAATGCATCTGGGCAAAATGGATGCAATGGGTCACCGTTGTGGTTGTGTTTTTACAATCGACCTTCAAATTCAGCGTTCTTCTTTGAGTAATGCCAGGGAAACCGAGAGTACGATGAAAAAGGAGGCCGGAAATATTCATTATCTCCGCATCATCACAAGTGACATGAGCTACCCTTGGGTTTAGGGAAATAACCAAAAAATTTAATTTTTTTGCACACATGGCATATTCTCACTGTAGGTCCCCTGCCCGGTCGTACTCTCGGTCTTCATATCATTTTCCTTCCTCTTTATATAATAGAAGAAATATATCTAGAGAGAGAGAGAGAGAGAGTATTGCCGATTTTCCAACCTTTTCCTTTACCCGGCCACCCTCTTTTTGTGTGAAAAGAGTAATCATAAATACGCTATGAGGGTGGCTGGAGAAAAAAGGGGGCAAGTATATCACTTCCCTTATACTTATGTTGTAGTCCCACACTCCCACATGATTCAAGGGTCTACCTAGGCTATACAGTTTTGTTGTGCTCTGGCATCATGTTGCTGCTTGAACCCTTTGTTAGCAAGACAATCCTCTAAGCCCAATTTCACTTTACTGAAATGCCCCTGTAAATTTCTCCATTGCCCGGATTGTCCTTGTCCCGCGCCATTCATGCCTTCCTATTATTTTATGTAATTTTCTTCTCACCCATGGAACCATTTCAGTCAAAGCAAAATCGTACATTATATAATGATATAGAAGGGAAGTGATATATTCGCACCCTTTTTCTCTCCGTGACACCCTTCCACTGTATTTAGAACTACTCTTTTTGCACCAAAGGGGGTGGTCCTGGGAAGAGAAGGGGTGGAATAATATCATGGACCTTTTGAGAATCGTTTGATTATTCCAAGTGAAGAAAGTAACCTAACACAGCCATATAGAGAGAGAGAGAGAGATTGATTGATTGGAATGGCCAATCTATTAGACTTTTCCCAGTACTTCCTTCTTATTTAATAGCCAACTAGAGAGAGAGAGATTGGAATGCCCAAGCTTTCAGACCTTCCCCAATACGCCTTTCTTATTTATTAGCCAACTAGTCTGAAGTAGACATGTGATCCCACACTAAGACTGTTATTAAATATTAATCAAAACTTGTATTAGGCACGGTTCGTTTTGGATTTTGAGAATGATACAAGTCCAGAACTAATTATTGGTCTCAAAATTAAGGTCCTGTTGACTCTCTTCTACATTTTGACAGCGGATTAAGAGTCCAAAACTGACTCTTAGACTCAAAATTAAATGTAGATTTGAGTCACTATCAACTCTCAAAGTCGCATGCGTGTGATTTTGTCCAATAATCAGTTTTGGACTCAAAATCCAGTGCTTAAAGCCGGATTAGTCGGATCCGATTCAATCCAAACATCGATCTGATGGATTTAGGCGTGCAAAAATCAATGTCTTTAGGAAGCCTTTTAAATCATTCTTGATCGACGGTCTAGAATCATTCGATGAGGGTGGTATCAAGTGCAATAAGGCGGAGTCGTGATAGCCAACAATACACGCTATATCCGATCGGGCATACATACACGCTATATTCCATCTCCATAATCACTATGATTTGATATGCTTAATCAAATAATGGAAGAAACGTGCTGGCAACCATTGAGGCACCAAGAACCAACTAGATTATGGCCGTTTGTAATGAATTTTAAATCGGCAGCAGTTCCATGACCTCATCTACTAGTGATAAATGCTTTACTGACACAACATTGGGGCCGTTTGGATACAAGCGAAAACCAGGATTTTATAAGCTAAAAGCCTAAAACTGGAATTTTTTAATCCAAGATTCCCCGATTGGATACGCGGATTTTTGAATCTTGGATTTCCTAAAAATCGCAGATCGGAGACGAGAGAAAGAGGCCATCCGTCGTTTTCTGATTTCTTACCCTTCTTTCCGTCAGCAAGAGAGTAAGGGGTCATCCCATGTTTCGAGGTTTTAGAAATCTCATGATGGGCGAGAGATTTCTAAAACCTGGATTTCTTACTTAAAATTCAAGATTTTAAAGAGAGCAAAAAAGACCGTGTGTTTCTTCTCTTTTCTCCCATCTAGGATTTTGAAGAATTCCAAGATTCTAAAATCCGCGTATTCAAAATACTCCCAGTTTTAGTTTTTAAAATCTAGGTTCTGGCTTATAAAATCTATGTTTTAGCTTGTAAAAATCTTATAAAATCCATGTTTCTAGATATGGCCCTTCGTGGTGGAGTTTTTGTGGGCCGGTAATTGGCCGGAATAAACTTTACGTACGAATCCTATACTTTTACTAGCGGCCGCCGGTAAAACCCAAAACTTGTTGTAGTCAAACCACAAAACCAAGGGGGACCAATAAACCAATTTGAACACGATGAAGTTTTCATGCGATTCAGTGAACTCGTAACATTGGCTGCAAATTTAGGTGACCTAACTCCGCTTAGACTTAGCTAAAAAATAAAAATAAAAACAAGAGCAAACTATTAAAATTAATTTATCTAGTATATTAAATTGGCTTATTTATTTATTTATTTATTTGTCATCATCTCCCATCAAAATATCAAATCGATTGAGCTACCAAATTAATTGCGGAAAAATTAGAAATATTTTTGAAATTAAAAAACCAAACAAAAGCAATGATTATTTTACCCCACCGCCCCTCTAAGAGTGGGGCTCATTATCCTACAGAGGGAGCGAAAAGATAAACTCTCCTCATCCTCCGTCAGACAGCTTAGACGGTCGAGGGTTCCGGTTAAGAGCTGTACATTACCGGCGCAAGTTAGTAAAAAGCCTCACGCACGTGCAGTGAGCCCAAACCTAGTCGGCGGCATTTTATCTCTCTATCTTAAGTAAATCAAATAATCAAAATAAAAAAAAAGGAAAAGGACGAAGATATTTTCACCCCTCTGCAGTGCGCATTCCCCCCCCCCCCCCCCCCTTTTAACGTGATTTGATGTCAAAAAGGGTTGAGTTGCCCACTGTTCACGTTATCAGTGGGGCGAATGATTACTGCAGGGGGTGGGGTGAAAAAATATTATCTCCCAAAAAGGAGAAATCAATCATTATCCCTGGCAAAATCCCGTCATTAAATATAAAAAAGCCAGAGCAGTTTTAATAGGATTTTGAAAAGTATAGGGGCATTTCAGTCAATAAAAAATGGGTCCTCGAACGAAGGAGAAATTGAACGAGAGAGGCGGGACGCCCAGGTGGTTGGTGGGTATATAAAGAGAGAGGGGGGTGAGCGACAGCAAAACCCCCTCCCCACCACCCAAAAACTCGAATTTTTTTTCTTTTCTAGCGTGGAAAAGTTTTTCCACAGAAAAGAGAGACAACGATAGAAAACTTAGAAAAAAGATAGAGAGAAGAAAAGAAGAAAATCTGAAAAAAATGGGAAAGAGAAATCTAGCCATGGCGAATCTTCTCTTCATCTAGACGTTCTGCGTTTTTTTCTTCTTTGTATTTCTCTACTTCTGACAGGTGCGGATATTCTTTTCCTCTGCATTTCTATTTTCTTATGTTTTTCTTTGGATCTGGAGCTTTCTGTTCTTTTTACAATTTCCTTTTTTTCGATTTTTTATTTGTTTTTTTTGTTCTGGAAACAGGTATTCGGATGTTTTCTTTTAGATCTGAATTTTTTAGGATCTCCGTATTTTATTTTATTTTTAATTTTAAGAGACCTGTTTTGAATTTTTTGTAGTTTTTTTTTTTTTTTTTTTAATTTTAGGGTTTTGACCTCTGTTTCTGTTGGCGATCACGGAAAAAGGTCGAGATTTTTTCCTTTTTGAGTTCCTGCCTGCCTTATTTCTAGTTTTTTTTGTTCCTTTTTTGCGCTTGATTAGAAACTTGATTTTATGAATTTTGAATTCCACTACACTTTTTAATTTGTTTTCTCGTTGAATTCGTTGGAAAACATTTTCCTTTTTCTGGTTCCATTACTCGATTTAGAATAATTCTTTTCGTTACGATATGATTCCGATAGCGGAAAAGAAGTGTTAAATCCTGTTTTTTTTTTTAATTGCTAATTCTCTCTCTCTCTCTCGTTTTTTTTTTGTCGTGAGTCTGTTTTAGGAAGTGAGATAATGAGATTATTTGGATTCATTTATGCGCGTTTATGCTTAAAAACTCAAGAAGTAATCTAAACCTGTTCTTGCACTTTTTAAAGATTGAAATTCCAGAGTGATGCATTTTTTTTTAAAATTTTTGTTCTTTTTTGTGTCCAATTTTTTTCTTCTTTTGGTGTGAGTCTGTTTTAGGAAGTGAGATAATGAGATTTTTTGGATTCATTTATGCTTAAAACCCTAGAAATAATCTAAACATGTTCTTTCATTTTTTGAAGATTGAAATCCAGAGTGTGATGCATTTTGGTGGAAGCTTTGCCATCTCAATCCCCAACTTTTGGTAGTCTTACCACAAGGTGCCAATCTGTGATTTCCATCCTCTGATCCAACGGTTATTCTCTTCCGATCTGTGATTCGCATCGTCCGATCCGGCGGCTCTTATCTACCTTCCTCATCATGGTTGCCACAGCTGCCGCCTCCGCGTTCTTCCCAGTCACTTCTTCTTCCACATCGTCGGCAAAAGCATCAATGATGCTTAGTGGTGGTTCTGATAATTTGGATGCTCGCGGTATCAAACCTAAATCCGCCTCATCAGGGGGTTTGCAGGTTAAAGCCAATGCACATGCTGCTCCTAAGATCAATGGTACAAAGGTGACAACACAGACAGGGAATGCTAAAGACGAGGATTCTTCCCATTCGCCTCCACCAAGGACATTCATCAACCAGTTGCCAGATTGGGGCATGCTACTCGCTGCCATTACAACGATTTTCTTGGCAGCTGAGAAGCAGTGGACAAATCTCGATTGGAAGCCAAGGCGGCCTGACATGCTCGTTGATCCGTTTGGTCTGGGGAGGATCGTTCACGATGGATTCATTTTCCGGCAGAACTTTGGGATTAGGTCGTACGAAATAGGCGCTGATCGTACGGCTTCCATAGAAACACTAATGAATCATTTACAGGTAGAAATCATGCAAGTTGTATTTTGAGGTTCTTTTAATGAATAAACCAGAGATGCTGAGTGAAAAAGAAAGAATTTACTATGTTGAAGGTGCACATCATATTCTTGAAGTTCCAATAAAAAAACCCTACTATTTGCCCTTGTTTCTGGTATTACATATATACTGATCTGTTCATTTTGATAACATATGTGGCGTGTCTTTAAGTATATTGCTTCCTAACACTCTTAGCATGTACAGGAAACACATCTATGGTGTGTCTTTAAGTCTGTTGCTTCCTAACACTCTTGCATGTGGGCAGGAAACGGCTCTTAACCATGTGAGGAGTGCGGGGCTTCTGGGTGATGGATTTGGTGCGACGCCAGAGATGAGTAGGAGAAATCTGATATGGGTTGTCACCCGGATGCAGGTTCTTGTGGATTGCTACCCTTCTTGGTAAGTTTCTTCTATAAAATTACCCAGCTTACTACTTTTCATTTTTGTTTTTTTTATTACTCCTGTTTTTTGAAAATTTGATTAGATTAACCTGTTGTGTTATAGTTTGATACTCATCAATTTGGTACATTTTTCTCCTGTGATAGAAGCTCTCAGCTGAATGTTTAAGCCCAAACCCTGAGGCTCACCTATACAGCTTGTTGGTCATGGAGATCCTGGGCATGACCCTCTCTAACTTGTATCAAGTTGTTTTGCTGCCTTTTATTGATTGATCTAGTTTGTGTCTTTCAGGGGTGATATTGTTGAAGTAGACACTTGGGTTGGTCCATCTGGAAAGAATGGGATGCGTCGGGATTGGCTTGTCCGTGACTTCAAGACAGGCCAAACTCTCACACGAGCTACCAGGTTGGAATTTGATGGCAACCAACTTAATAACAGTGCTAACGCTTAGTAATTAATCCATTTGTATAGTTATTATTAATTGGAGTTTAATAAAAGTTCTAATTTCTCCATGTCCCTGTTGTCTTTCGTTTCTTATTTCCTGTTTTGAAATCAATCATAGTTTTCTTGTTTTCTGATTGGAGTTCTGGCCTTGTTATTGGTTTTAATGTCAACAAGCAGTGTTTGGGTGATGATGAATAAAAAGACAAGAAAGTTATCAAAAATTCCTGAAGAAGTGAGAGGGGAAATAGAGCCTTATTTTATTGAGCATGCTGCTATCCTGGAAGAGGACAGCAGGAAACTACCAAAGCTCGATGATAGCAATGCAGATTATATCTGCAGAGGTTTAACTGTAAGTCTGGCAAACAAAGTTACAGTATTGGCGTTCATCTTTCACTTCTGCTGTTCCAATACACATTAGTTTATATTTCTAGCAATCACTCTTCCTTCCCTTTTGCCAAAACTGCAGCCTCGGTGGAGTGATTTGGACGTCAATCAGCATGTGAACAATGTCAAATACATTGGCTGGATTCTTCAGGTAGTTCTCACTAAAATTTGCCACTAAGTTGCATTCTTTTGTTTATTTTCAGTTATGTGTATCTGCCTATGTTCAAGTACTTTGGTGTATACATGTCTCTGCCTGAAACAGGTTTATGCATGTCTTTTAGATATTCTTACGTCCCATTTCTTGTTTTTTTCCCTCAATTCTGTAGGTCCTTACAAAATTATGAAATGGAAACTGACTACTTGGGGCCCACATGAGATCTTACAAATATGCCGTGCTTACTTTTATCTTTTTAGTACGGGTGTTGCATATGATTTGGATTTTCTATTCTTTTTACTCTCTAAGAAATAAAAAATAGATTTTCTATTATTCTCTCTATTTTCTCTCAGTTCTGTTTGCAGAGATATAAACTATGAAACGGATAGCTAATCAATTTGGCAAACTCTCAAGGGTCAGAAGGCCCTACAAGTAACTTCTTGTTGAGACAGCAAATAGAAGCTTTATTAAAAATGAAATACAAAAAACAAGATTACAGAGGGAGGGGGGGCCTCAGATTGTTCAGAGGTGGGAGGCTCCACCCATTGGGATCATCAAATTGAAGTTTGATGGTTCGAGTCTTGGAAACCCGGGACCGGATGGGGTTGGCGGTTTGTGTCGTGATGATTGTAGTAATGTGGTGTGGGCTTATTCCAGTCCTCTTGGGATTGTATTAATGTGGTGTGGGCTTATTCCAGTCCTCTTGGGATTTGTGACGTGGGGCCGAAGTGAAGGCGGTATATTACGGCATTAAAAGACTTGATAAAGGGAGTATGGATCGATCCATTGTGGAGGGGGATTCACTTAATGTGATTCGTTGGTTGAGAGGGGCGGTGGTCCCCCCTTGGAGATTCTCCTCTATTTTTTATTAAATAGAAGATCTAATCTCAGGCTCTGGCGGCTCTGCTATAGTTTTCAATCATGTGCGGCAATCGGCTAATGGGGAGGCGGATTCGTTTGGGGGGGGGGGGGTGTTTAGTCGTATGGGTTGGAGTGGTTTGACTTCTTTCCTCCGTGAGAGTTGTATTTCTCCTTTTCTGTTTTTGTGTTTCTTGTTCTCTTGTAGTGGTCCTCCTCGGCCCACTTTCTCTTTTCATTAATAATATTCCTCTGCCATTTCAAAAAAAAAAAAACAAGATTACATACGGGCATATATCACTGATTTTCTATGGGGATTTAAGAAATCTTATTTTACAAATCCCTTTAATCTCATAAAAAACTCTTGCTAGTCTCCACGGATCCGACATTTTATTTTTGGCACAAGATATAATTTTAGAGGAATCACCCTCCACAAGAAGCTTCCCACCAAGACTGGTAATGAAGACCTTAGAATTATCAATGAAGCACGCCCTTCGCTTCATTAGAATCCTCATGCCTGGTCCGGAGAGTGCAACATTAACCCCCGCGCGTGGGAATATAGTAAAACCTCACATTGAGGTTGAAGATATGGTGGATTAACAAGTGCAACGATTAGAGCACTCACAGGAAGAAGTGGAGCTGTTCGTGTGCCAAGATTGGAGTCACTAACATGAGAAGGAAACTTCCATACATTTTTTTGGATGGTATAAATGCATTCAAAAGAAAGGGCAACTTCCATACAAAATTTTTGCAGATCTGAACTACTATTGTAATTAATCTTGTTTTCGATCTATTTTGCAATAGTTCATCTTCTTGGATTTGTTATTGACCTAAAGGTGCTTCCTGTGATTTTCTACAATAAATTACTTCTTAGTTGATCCGAGTTTTGGATTATCTTGTTGAAATCTGTAACCAAGAGCTGTCCATTGATGCTTGGATTTTATTTCTTTTAGAAGCTTCACCCCTCTCCCCCAATCAACAAAGTCTTTCAACACGACCCCTTAGAGTAACCTATAAGGACCGAGCATTGTTTTCAAAGGCATTTGAGGCATACGCCTCAAAGCGAGGTGTTCCAAAAATGCCATGAAACGTTTAAAAAAAACATTTTCCCCTTGAGGTTTAATAGTACACCTTTCATTTGAGGTGTAAGCCTCCAACAAAAGGCGTGATGATTTTCACGTTGACCTCCCTATTTCTTTATTTTTCATCTATTTTGTTTTTCTTCCACGAAGTACCTACTAATGCTTAAGTTATATTAAGTATGGTCTATTAAGATCAATTTGAAGAAGAAACTGGATTTTAAGAGACCTACGAGGGTTTTTGTGTTTTAAGAACTTTTTCTCCATACTTTGTTTTTGTGATTTCTCTCCAACTGTTCAACTGCATCATTATCAGTTTCTTTTCAGTGGTTTTCTTTCATAAAAATGAAGTTTGTGGTAATGAAATAATTTGTGAATGTGCACTCTTTTTTTCTGGAAGGGATTTGCTAGACAATTTCGCGGAAAGCTATTTCACGGCTCACTTTTGCTGAGAACAGCCACACAGTCTCACTTTTTAGCAGATTTTGTTTTATTCATTTAATTCATTAAAGGTGGCTATTCTCTTTTGCAAAAGTCAGCTTCGAAATGGTTTTCTGCAAAATTGCCTAGCAAATCCCTTTCCAGGAAGAAAGTATATTGTGTTCGAACCTGATGAACAATCATCAACAGAATACAAGGAACTTGCACAGCAACCTAGATTATTTTATTTGATGGGCTATGATTATGTTTTTTTTTATTTGAGGAGTTTGGGAATGCACACAAATTTGTTAATCACCCAACTCTCTGCTTATCTACTTTTTATTATTTGGTTAGTAACTTGGAAATGATGGTTAAATACTTTATTTTGCTAATATATTAATGGTTGAATGATGATAATTTGTTGAAAGTCAAGCACATTTTTAGATTTTTTTATTAATTTTTGTATTCTGCATTATTATTTTATATTTTAAATTTTTATTTAAAGATTTGAAAAAATCATGAGGGTTACCCCTCACGCCTCCCCTTTTACGCTTCATGCGTCAAGAGGAGAATTTGCCTTACGCCTTATGCATTTACCTCTGAGAACACTGGGACTGAGTAAGCATGAATAAAGGCTCTTAGCTCTGTCACAAGTCCTCCTGAAACCTTACCCCACCTACCTCCTCCCTCTAAACATAACTAACTAACTGCACACTGATCACCATGCTTTCAAGTCTCCACATCTACCTAGGTCTGTTCCCACCTCACCCATTCCGAGATTTTACCATAATGATTATTTTCCAAAGGGCAATGCGCTTCCAAAGCCATTCGTTGAGGAGATGGTTATTCCACAAGCAAATATTTTCAATCTCAATATCCCATTCCACTCTTGGCCGGCTAACAATCTCCCATTTAACTGAGTGTTTCTATCTCTTATCTTCTTCCTTATGTTCCCAAGGAAAGTCTTTTTGGAGCTTTCCAATCCATGTAGCGACACCACTAGTATCTTGATGAGAGACATATAAGTAGGGATATTAGCCAAAGCTGCCTTAATAAGGGTGACCCTCCTACTAAACAAAAAAATACTCCTATTTTGCCAAACTCCTTACAATACATTCCATTGAGAGACCATATGCGGGTGTTTGAATCTAGGGTATTTTTCTTGGAGACTTTTTTATGGGTTTTGTTTCTCTAGAATTTCTTTTTCTACATTTTGGTTCCTATCCATTATTTTTCTATTATTCTAAATCCTATTTTTTGGAGAGAGATGTTCCCAACTCAAATTGTTTTTCTAAAACATGAAACCTAGAAATCTCTTCCCTATGTTTTTTTTTAAAACCCAGATTTTTGAGGGTTTTTGTTCTCGCGACGACGACGCTTAAGAAGACAAGAATGGAGGACAGGGTCGGCATTTTATTGTAACATTGTTAAAAGTTTGAATTTTGTTTTCTCTGGCCTTGGAGTATGCTCCTGGCTATTCATACTATGTAATACATACGTGTTGGGACCTCTGGTCTCCGATGCAATTTTCATGGTATGAATAAATTTGTCATATTTCCAAAAAAAAAAAAAAAGACGAGAAGAAGCCCTTGGTCGAGCAATGGCGGATGGTTCTTTCATTAAAACAATGGTGGATGATTCTGAAACTCAGAAAAATGATTGGATGAAACCCTAATTTTCTATGCCCCAGATTTGTATGAATAATGGTAGATTTTTCTTCAGATGACACAATAATGTATGAAAAACCGACACTATACACATGGAGTGTGGTCTTGTGGCAAAGGCTTTTCATGAAGCTCTTGATAGCAGTAGTTGCAGAAATAATTGCAAATATTGATGTGCTGAAAGGACTATGAGCGAAGTTTGAAGAAGACTTAGAGCCAAAAATTGTGAGAGAACTCCGATCGACCGAGGTTGAAGAAGACTCAGCAGCAATTAAAAAACTCAAAATCGGACCGATTTTTCCAGCAAAAAGGAGATGAAAACATTATCTCAAGGGATTTCATGATTCAGTTATTCAATTTCCATTGCTGATTGATCAATTCCATTTTTTCCCCATCACTGCACTTTACTTATATCTTTTCCCAACATTTGCCTTTGCTCCGCTATCATGGATTACTCTGGATTTTCTATCATGGATAACTTTAGATTTCCTCACTTCTGCTTCAAAGTCATTTGCTCAGAGAGAGAGAGAGAGAGAGAGAGAGAGAGAGAGAGAGACGTTTTTTTCTTGGAAAAGAGAATAACCAGCGTAGAAAGTTCTACTTTCTCAATTTTTAGGAGAAAGTTTAATCCCAGGATTTTAGAAACTGCATTTAAGTAGTTTACCAAGCATTAGATTTTTCATTTTTTAGGAAGTTTTTTCCAAGAAAAAAATTACCCAGATCCAAACATGACCTATAACTAACCAATGTAATGATTTCTCTAGTTCTTGACATAAGTCAAAATTAGTCTGTGACTCTGTGGTAGCTTGTATGTAATTGGAACGTGGTAACCTGCTAAGCTAGAGGATCGATCTTGAAATCCTTGCAATCTGGTAATGTTTTTTCATTTAATAACCCACACTTTTCCACATCGGTCTCCTTTCACTCACAATTGAACTATCGACTTATAGAAGTTGCCTTGGAACTCCCTAAATGGTAACATTTTTCTAATCTTCAATGTTTCTTGAGTCATTTATATATCTCTAGACAGTTACCTCTTGAAACTCAAAATCTGTCTCCCATAGATCATCACTAGCATTCGTTTCTATTGCTTTTATCTACCTTACCAATTAATCAAGAAACCCCAAAAAAGTATATATTCTAACTCCGATTCTCATATTTTGCGATGTGATCAAATAATCTTAGTTGCTAGATTAAGTTATTTTATCTTGGATATGTGTTGTTTTTCATTTACGTATAATTTTTTTTGATTTAGTGATTTTTTTTTGAAGGGCTTTAATCTCCTCCTGTACCAGTCTTGAACCCTACACCTCATGGCAATAGTGTACTTATTGCCTCTACCACTGGAGCATGTAGGATATTGGTAAATTGATTTACTGACATTTATATAGCCTAGATGAGGGGATGTCCACATCAAATTGTGGCCCCACCATAGCCCACGTACCCTTTTATGCTACGGTGAAAAACCGTAAATCTTATAAACTTATTATCTTTTCGTTCTATTGGCTAGTGTAGGGCCCACTACTTAACCTTAAAACATTCCTCTATATAAACGCCCATAAAACCCTTCTAAGACCCAATCTTATAAAAATATTAAAGAGCTCCCCTCCCTAATCGACCTTCTCTCCCCCTCTCTTCCTTCGCGCTCTCTCCTAATCGAACCCCCTCTTTTGATCGACATTTGTCCTCCATCTCCTCCTTTTCATTCCATTGATTTCTCTCCCTCTCTCGCATCTTATCTCCATTTGATCTCTCCACTTCTTTGTCTTCTCCTTCCCTCCTTATTACACTTTTTTCACATTCTCCCTTTACCCTGCCATCTATTTCACCATCTTTCTCTTTTCTTACATTCTTCCCTTCCACTCCCCCTTTCCTCTTTGTTTCTTTCTTTGTAGTCCCATCTCTCTCTCTCCCAATTCTCCATTTTCTTTTGTTTTCACCCACTCATCTGGTTTCATAAACCGTTCTCATTGAGTTGGGTTCATAAATCACTTTCCTTTCTATCATTATCTTTCTTCTTTTCTTGATCTTGATTTCTTTTTTGATCTTGGCATCCTTTCATGAGCATGATCTCTATCTTATTCTTGATTCCCTATTCTTCTTCTTTTGGAATTCCCTATTCTTCTCTCTCTCTCTCTCTCTCTCTCTCTCTCTCTCTCTCTTGCTTGAGATCAGCCCTTGTCTCTATTATACTCTAATAAGCTATCCCCCTTCCTCCTTTTGGAGACTGCTTGCAGCAGGACGATGCCTGAGGCTGGTATGTCTTCCTAGGTATGGATCTCTTATTTCTTTTTTATTCAGCCACATCTTTTGGCAATTTGGAGCTAAGGGATTTTGTTGCTAATAATTACGTCTATTTGTAGCAACATATTCGATTTTTACCATTCAAATAAAGCAACATATTAGATTTGAGATTCTAAGATATATTTTTAGGAGTTTTATATCTTTAGTAGTTTCTATATTTTAGTAGTTGGAAAGTTTACTTTTATTAGGTGTATTATTAGAGGTTTTCCTATTTTTTAGAGGTTTAGTAGTTGTCTTTAGAAAGCTGCTAGGATGAGGATTTTTGTTTATTATAAAAGATGTATCGAACATTTGAAAGGGGACTCTTATTGATTTTATGAAATAATACAGAGAAGGGAGAAACATGGACGTTTTCCTTTTATCTTCTTCTTCAATCTGCAATAGTAGGTGTGATTGTAGTTCATCCTTGGTAAAACGCACACACGTGTAGCCAGGCTACATCACTTTTCATATTAGCCTGCTCTTATTTCCCCCGACTCTTCCCCATAACCTTAACCCTGTCCTTTCCCATCGCTTCTCACTCTGAACATATCAACCCAATTATCTTCATATCCTGTTAGCCTCCTTTTGGGCTTTAGTTAAGCATTAGTTTGTAGATATGATTTATTTGATATATTGTTATTGAGGTATGATTTCCTTGCTTAGTTGATTTATTTTTTATTACAACATAATTTGTTTGGAACTCTTACTTGGATTTATCGAATTCTATTGATGACTTAATTTTAAAGCTTCGGATCTTTATGAAAATTCCAGTTGCTTTGATTATTATATGCTATTTATTTGATTTGGAAGTTATATGCTATTTATTTGATTTGGGAGGGTACGTTGCTTATAATCTAAATTTGAATCCATTTCTAATCTGTTAAGTTCCCAAAAAATGATCAGTGAACCCTAAGTTTGCACCAATTTGCTATTAAAGATAGGTGTGCATCATTTTGTTTCAACTTTCAAAGTTATCTGTCAACTGGGTTTGAGAAAAGTATTTTCTTATGCTGCTACTAATCTGAATTAGAATCTATTTCGAAGCTCTTAAGTTCCCTGAAAATGATATGCGAACCCTAGGCTTGCACGAAGTTGGTATCGGAGCTAGGTTCACATTGTTTTAATTCTAGGTTTTCTTTCACTTGGGTTACAGGAAAGTATTTCTATTATTTCCAAATACCTAGCTACTCTCTCTCTCTCTCTCTCTCTCTCTCTCTCTCTCTCTCTCTCTCTCAGCCAGGCGCGACTGCTTTTTAAAGGTGATGTTAGAAGCCTGGAGATTTTTCTCGTTTTCATTCTTAAAGTGCTTGACAAGAATAAACTAGTTCTGCACTCGATGAATAACAATATAATAGAGCTCTCAACTCAACTCAACTAAGCCTTTGTCCCAAACTAGTTGGGGTCGGCTAATGAATCCTTTAGAAAATTTTCACGAAGAAGGTGAAAGAGTCTACATGGCTCAAATTGACTAATTCTAATTCTGACACTAGTGGATCATTTTCTTCCATTCTCTCCTATCCAAGGTCATGTTCTCTGTTATGTTCCTAGCCATCAAGTCTTTCCTCACTGTTTCTACCCAAGTTGTTTTTAGTTTGCCCCTTCCTCTTTTTACTCCATCAACTTGGCATGAGTCACTTCTTCTCACTGGAGCATCCAAAGGCCTACGTTGGATATGCCCAAACCATCTTAAGCGGTGCTCTCTCATCTTCTCCTCAATTGGTGCCACCCCCACCTTTTTAGGGATGTCTTCATTTTTAATTCTATCTAACTTTGTGTGGCCGCACATCTATCTAAGCATTCTCAATAACATTATAATAGATTTGAGTTATGCAAAATATATCTTGACCAATATTTAGAAACTAGCGCCGACAATAAATAATAAGAATTAACTCTAGGCATGAGCTGAATCATCAGACTTTTCTTTCATATGAAGGTGGAAATGTCAAATGGTCACTCTGCTTAGCGACAATAATACCAGTCTTAAGTGTCCTTATTTTATAACAGCCAAAGTTGTCTTCGTCTTTTATCTTCAAAAACCTGACATGCTTAACTCAAGTAATTTGACTAATCTATGCAGTTGATTTTAATTGTTTCTTTCCACCTTCAAGTTTTTTGGTCCTCTATTTTTCTATATGCCTGTCTTTGATAAGGTTTTCATCAAGTTATGTTAATATGGAACAACTTTATGTTAAGATGTGTTTGGTATTTCTTGCTCCAATTGTTTCACAAAAACCCTTTTGACTCTAGGCCTTCATCATGGTATATTGAGTTTGCTTGTCCTTTGCCTTCTTACTAGCTTCACTGATCGCAAACTCCTCACAATATCTAGCTTCACTAGATATTGTAAACTTCATACACTAAGTCGGAAGACTACATCAAAATTTGCATATCCTTTGTGTATACAAGCTATAATTAATGAGTTATCTGCCCCTCAAGATTCGCCTACACTTTCCAGCAACAGTGTCCAGTTTGGAGATTAGTCCTGCCCTACGAGTGTTGATCATGGAGCTAAGAATCTCACCTACAAAACACTAATCTTTCATTATCTAGTTGGACTTTTGGGGATTAAAAGTTCGAATCATCACAAAGTTGTGTTAGGATTCTGATTAGGAATATTTTATCATTCAAAAAAAAAGAAGCAATTAACTAAGATGGTTCTTTCAATTGTTAGTGATTTAGTCAATAACCTGATTGTAGGATGGGTACTCTACCTGTAGCCCAAAAGAATAAGCTTATGCACTATTTCAACCCTTGACCTTTATGCAGCAATTGTTTTGTACTATTCACAAACATTTGAATATCTGATATGCTCCAATTCTATAAAAGCTTTGATCAAGTATAGTGAACTCACATTTGCGAATTGATTTTGGAATTTCTTTCTTCTGCCCACATGGAAATTATTCTTGTTCCACCAAGCAGTTATGTATCCCATGTTATGTATCCCATTTCTTCGAAATTTCTTACCTGTCATACTTATGCCCTGTTTGTTTGAGATTGTGGCAACCGATTGTGGGCCCCAAACCGATTACAGGACTCAAAATCAAACGTAATTTTGAGTCCTGTAATCGGTTTGGAGCCCACAATTGGTTGCCACAATCCCAAACGAATAGGGCCTTAGTAGTTTATCATTAGAATCTAGTTTCGGGTTATTTCATTATATCAAAATTTCATGGATTTTCATTTTTTATAATCTCTATGGCATTTATTAACTTGAGACTGGTTTTACAGAGCGCCCCAATTTCGATCTTGGAGAGTCATGAACTTGCTGGCATGACTCTCGAGTATAGGAGAGAGTGCGGGAGGGACTGCATGCTGCAGTCTCTCGCCGCTGTCTCCGTGGACTGTGAGGGCAACTCCCCAGAAGGTGGAGTTGAGTGTGCGCACTTGCTTCGCCTTGAGGGCGGGGCCGAAATTGTGAGGGGAAGAACAGAATGGCGGCCCAAGCGCACCCACAACTTCAGAAGCATGGGTCAGATGACTCAGATTCCAGCAGAGACCACATAAGAAATGTATTGGGTTTTCTTGCTGGTGTGTAGCATCTTATAGCTTCTGCGTTTTCATCGCTTGTGTAGAAATCCTTCGTGCTCTGAGATAATTTTTTATTTGGTATTTCTTTTCTGTATTTTTTTTTTCTAATATTGGTTCGATCTCCTGCTTTTTCTTGTCTTTATTAGAAGCCAGTGTAATTAGCGATCCTCTGTTTTCATTTCCCCAATTTAGTGGTTGTTTCTTGCTCTGGAAGAAGGTATTGTTTGAAGAAAGTGATTCAGAAGTTTGAAGAAAGTGCTTCAGAAGAATTTCTAGTAAGGGACTAAAGTGTTATTGTATATTTGATATTCCTTCTCTGTTTTTTTTTTATTATTTATGTTTCGATTTCCTGCTTTTTCTTGCCGTTATTGGAAGAAAGTGTAATTAGCTATGCTCTGTTTTCATTACCCAAATTAAGTGGCTGTTTCTTGCTCTGGAAGAGGTATTGTTTAGAGAAAGTGATTCATACTTCCGCTTTTCCATGTCACTTTTTTGGAGAACTTCTCGTGTATGAAAACTTGTGTGGTTAAAATCTACCTCTTTAGGCACTGTTTTTGGACTTTGAGAACCGACTGGGAGTCCGAAAATGATTATTGGACTTATGTTTGGCCCCTTTGGCGTGTTTGTTCTTGATTTTACGAACTAATTGTGAGTCCAAAACTGATTATTTGACCCACACAAAATCAATTCTGGCCCTGTTTGTTTTGGATTTGGGTCCAATAATCAGTTTTGGACAATTGGACTCAACATCGGTTCTCAGAATCCAATACAAACAGAGCCACGTTTTGGACTAACAATCGGTTCTCAAAATCACAAACAGTGCCTTAGTCATGCAGCTCCTAACACATTTTATACGTGATTGATGCAAAATCACTTCTTTAGGAGGTAACAGCTATAACTCTTTCATGGGACGAAACCACATAAAATTTTCACACAGAATTCATATCTGTTTTTTGATGAAGAAAATCTACAGTGAAAACCCACACAAAATTCACAGGACGTGAGAGGAGATTTTCTTCTTTTTTACACAAAGGAAGACCACCCGCATACGCCTAAAGTTTAGGTGACCAAACCCCACTTAGACTTGGGCTAAAAAATAAAAATAAAAACATGAGAAAAAAATTAAAATTAATTTATCTAGTATATTAATTTATCACCCGTCAAAATATCAAATCAACTGAGCAACCAAATTAATTGCGGAAAAAATTAGAAATATTTTTCTCTTGGAATGACCATTGAAATTAAAAAAACAAAACAAAGTGCAATGAGTTTTTCATCCCCCCCCCCCTCCGCCCCCAGTCTAGGATAATGCGCTCCCTGGTGATATGACTTGACGTAAGAGATGTACATTACCGGCACAAGTTAGTAAAAAGCCGCGCGCACGGGCATGGCCCCGCAAACCTAGTCAGCAGCATTTTATCTCTCTATCTTAAGTAAATCAGTTAATCCAAATAAAAAGGAAATGAATCAAAACCAAATAATTAAGGGCTTTGCTAAATAAATAATACAAAAGTGCGCCTACGTGGCTGCTCCCTCATGCAACAAGCGGTCCTCCAAATGCGTTCTACGATGGTCCCTAGCAAATCCCGTAATTAAATATAAAAGTCAGAGCAGTTTTTAATGGAGATTTTGAAAAAGTGTAGGGGCATTTCGGTCAATGAAACAGATTTTCGAGCGGAGGAGAAATTGAACGAGAGAGGCGGGAGGCCAGGTGGTGAGCGACAGCAAAACCCCCTCCCCACCACCCAAATTTTTTTTTCATTTCTAGGGTTGAAAAGTTTTTCCACAGAAAAGAGAGACAAAGAAAAAGGATAGAGAAGAGAAATGAAGAAAATCTGAAAAAATAAAATAAAACCTAAAAAAATGGGATGACCTGAGATGTCTTTTGAAGCTTTATGTTTGTGCTCCAAATTTTTTATGTCGAGTATCCACGAACAATTGCTGATCCTTCTACCATCAATTCTAAATGGACAATTTATCAAGCGTGAGCAACTATCCTTCAGATAAAGATTATCTAGAATCTTACGAGTATTTCTATAAATAACTCCTCTATCACATCCAATGATAACTTTCTTGTCCTTTTTCGATTTCTTAATGCTTATAATGTACCCTTGGGATTTTGCAAAATTGGACACATGCTCAAGAAGCTCTTCTCGATTTTCAAACTCCATCTTTAGAGGTAGAAGTATTTTCATATTCTTAGGGCATTCTTCTTGGCTTTGAATGTCCATCGTAGGAAAAAAAAAATTGTTATAAAGTGAAAAAAATATTAGCGAGTTAGAATAAAATGAATAGCACATGCTACGTGGCTACAAACGCATCAAATTAAAAGCAATTGATGCAATTCTTCTTGGGAATAAAAAAGAAGATAAAAGCCACATAACCATTATGTACAAACAAAACAATTTAACATTTCTCTTAATCTATAATTACTACTTGTATATTAAGCCGAGATCAAATAACAATATCGAAGCAAATCAGAAAACAAAATCCTATAAACAACCTAATTTTATTTAGCTTCTAACTTCATAACTAAAATCATTAACTCATTTCCAATCTAATAACTGTTGTTAATAATGAAATCATAGTCATAAATAACTAAGCTCTAGTCTTAACAAAGAAAAGCAACTGAAAAAATAAATAAAAGCATATGCAGCCATTAATTAACAACAACACCCAATATCTAAGCCAATAAGAAGAAAATCTAATCCCTCTGGTGCATTTCACTGAACACTTGAGAAGCGAATCTAATCGCCCAAAATGAAAAACTCCGGGTTACATAGTCATTGGATACTCTGTGTGTGTGTGTGAGAGAGAGAGAGAGAGAGAGAGAGAGAGAGAGAGAGAGAGCATGAAGCTCTCGATTTTGGTCTTGCAAGAGAAAGTGGTAATGAGGGTGACAATATTGGATGCAAATTTGGGGCGAGAGAATACGGAAACTAGGGGGGGATTCTGATCGTGAGAGAGATGGAATTGGGGTTTCATGGAAGGGTATTCACGTCATTGTAGAACTAGCGTTTTTTTTGTAACAGAGCACCCATTTCAGCCTGTCAAAAGGTTTATATGCGGGTGTCCGCATAATGAAAAGGGGCGTAAATATCAGCTCCCATATTTATTTATTTGTTGTCATCATCACCCATCAAAATATCAATCAACTGAGCTACCAAATTAATTGCCGAAAAATTAGAAATAATTTTCTCTTGGAATGACCATTGAAATGAAAAAACAAAACAAAGGGCAATGAGTTGTTCATCCCCCCCCTCCGCCCCCACTCTAGGATAATGCGCTCCCTGGTAATGTGATTTGACGTCAAAAAGAGTAAAAGTCTTACTACAGTTCACGTTAACAGTGGGGCACATTATTCTACAAGGTGGGTCGGGGGTCGGGGGCGAAAAAACTATCTCCCCTCATCCTCCGTCAGACAGCTTAGACGGTGCAGGGGGGGGGGGGGGGGGGGGGGGTGTCTGGTTAAGAGATGTACATTACCGGCGCAAGTTAGTAAAAAGCCGCGCACACGTGCATGGCCCCCCAAACCTAGTCAGCAGCATTTTATCTCTCTATCTTAAGTCAATCAATTAATCCAAATAAAAAGGAAATCAATCAAAACCACAAATTAAGGGATTTGCTAAATAAATAATACAAAAGTGCGCCTACGTGGCTGCTCCCTCATGCAACAAGCGGTCCGCGAAATGCGTTCTAGGATGTTCCCTAGCAAATCCCGGAATTAAAAATAAAAGTCAGAGCAGTTTTAAAGGAGCTTTTGAAAAAGTGTAGGGGCATTTCCGTCAATGAAATAGATTTTCGAACGGAGGAGAAATTGAACGAGAGAGGCGGGAGGCACAGGTGGTGAGCTACAGCAAAACCCCCGCTCCACCACCCAATTTTTTTCATTTCTAGGGTTGAAAAGATTTTCCACAGAAAAAATAAATAAAACCTAAAAAAAATGGGAAAGAGAAATCTAGCCATGGCGAATCTTCTCTTCAGCTAGACGTTCTCCGTTTTTTTTTTCTTTGTATTTTCTCAATTTGGGACAGGTACGGATATTCTCTTCATCTGCATTTCTATTTTCGGATGTTTTCTTTTAGATCTGAATTTATTAGGAGCTCCTTATTTATTTATTTTGATTTTAACAGACCTGTTTTGAATTTTTTTAAAAATGTTTGGGTTTTGAGATCTGTTTCTGCTGGCGATCACGGCAAAGATCGATATTTTTTCCTTTTTTAGTTCCTGCCTTTCTTATTTCTATTTTTTTCTTCTTTTTTTTTTTAGCTTGATTAGAAACTTGATTTAATGAATTTAGAATTCCATTACACTTTTTAATTTGTTGGAAAGAATTTTCCTTTTTTCTGGTTCCATTACTCGATTTAGAAGAATTCTTTCCGTTACGATATGATTACGATAGCGGAAAAGAATGTTTAATCCAGTTTTTTTTTTTTTTTTTTGCTAATTTTCATTTTTTTTTTTTTTTGTTCTCTTTTGGCGTGAGTCTGTTTTAGGAAGTGAGATAATGAGATTATTTGGATTCATTAAAGTGAGTTTATGCTTTAAAACTCAAGAAATAATCTAAACCTGTTCTTGCACTTTTTAAAGATTAAAATCCCAGAGTGTGATTCATTTTTTTTGTTCTTTTTGTTTCCAATTTTCTTCTTCTTCTTCTTCTTCTTCTCCTCCTCCTCCTCCTCCTCCTCCTCTCTCTCTCTCTCTCTCTCTCTCTCTCTCTCTCTCTCTCCTTTGATGATTTGTGTTTGATTTTTCGTGAGTGTTGCTTCTTGATTTGATCTTTGTGTGAACAAGTGACATCAAAGGTTGTTAATTTGAGCTCTTGATTTTTTACACCGGATGGGAAATTAGATAATTTACTTGGGTAGAATGCTCAGAGATGATACAAGATTCCTTTCGAAACTAATGAGGAACTTAAATAAGAAAAAGGATTGAATAATATACCTTTCGTTTTAGCTCCGAAACCACTTTCATTGGTTATTTGATATTGCTTATTCGAGATTCTTACATTACATTGTTTCGATTTCCTCACAGGCATAACGAAGAGCAATGTCGACTGGATCAGTCCCTCAGGGCCTAACGAGAAGGTCCTCTCGAAGTGCAGCCATGACAACATTCTCTTTGGAGGTTTTTGACCACGAGGTTGTGCCTTCCTCCCTCGGGAGCATAGTTCCAATCATCCGAGTAGCCACCGAGATCGAAACAGAGCGCCCCAGAGTCTCTTATCTCTGTAAGTAGTTGAATCCCTAACCAACAAGACCCGAGTTAGACGTTCATTTTCTTACCAGCTGGGGTTTTGCTTATTTTTTCAAAGGTCGGTTCTATGCCTTTGAGAAGGCTCATCGATTGGACCCTAGCTCCACTGGACGTGGTGTTCGTCAGTTTAAGACAGCCTTGTTGCAGAGATTAGAAAGGGTATCACAATTTCTCTCTATTTCCATTTTCATTTCCCTTCACACACTTGTAGCTAATTTGATTTGAATTGGCATAGACAATAAATCAGGCGAAGCCTAAATCATAGTGAGATCAGAGTTTTTACCCGGTGTAAGCCCTTCTAGTCCCTTATTTTTCAAAAGGTACTGTACGGGCCACACTATAGGATGATCCAAACCGTCCATGTGATGGGCCACAACGTAAATAGGTTGTGCCCAAAAAATCATTTTCTATAGGATGATCCCAACCCTCCGATCTATAGAGAACTGCATGTTATAGAAACCTCTATAGATCGGAGGGCTAAGATCATCCTATGTAAATGATTTTTGAGGAGCAACCTATTTACGTTGTGTTCCATCACATGAACGGTTTGGATCATCCTATGATGTGGTCCGTACAATACTTTTTGAAAAATATGGGACTATAAGGGCTTACACCGTATAAAATCTCATGAGATCATATGTTTTACACAAGTGGGCCCTTTCTTGAATTTGTTCCAAACCAATAACCTTGGGGATGGGGTCATGCTGTGGGCCTGAAAGGCATTTATTAGGTAAATAATATATTTGCCCCTTTTTCTTCATCAGGCCACCCACTTGTAGTGTAAAAGGGTAGTCATAAATACACTAGCTCGTTTGGTTGCTAGTAAAAAAAAATTCCATTTGATTTTTGTGGGAAAAGGGAGGAGACAAGAGAGGGGACAAGCATTTATTAGATAATGGTGTTATTATGAGTGGTGAGAGGGAAGAGAGAGAGGAAGAGAGAGCACCATTACTTAAAAAATTACATGGGAGACTTTCGAGGTAAAGCTGATGTCACCTCCTTTGTTTTTTTACTAGAAACCAAACGAAGCGGGCATAAAAAAAAAAATACACTTCAGGGTACTCATAACTCAAAAATAAACCAGTGGCTGTCCCAGGTGAAAAAGGGGAACAAATTTATCACTTCCCACATTAAAAGGGGCGTTTTAAGTTCCTGTGGATTTTGGCTGTGGATTGATATTGTGACTCTTAATTTTGGCATTTGCTAAAGATGGCATTTGCCCTTGTGAAGGTGATAAATTTGGGCTTTTGTTTATGTGTGCTGAGAAGCCAATTTTTTGAGTGGCGAAATCAGTTAACAACTGGGGTATTTTCTCGTTGTTTTCTTTCACACTTCAAGTGTTGGACGTTGATGAAGGTGAGGTGAATTTATGTGGTAGGAAAATGCTACGAGTCTTGCTGCTAGGGTGAAAAAGAGCGATGCAAGAGAAATCGAGAGCTTCTATCAGCAATACTATGAGCACTATGTCAGAGCACTGGACCAAGGGGAACAAGCAGATCGGTATGTACATCATATGTTTGCATATATTCCTCAGTGAGACATGTACTCTTGTCTTGAGCTTCATATCACTCTCTCTTGTGTTGTCAATTTTCTATAGAGCCCAACTTGGAAAAGCCTACCAAACCGCAGGAGTCCTTTTTGAAGTGCTCTGTGCTGTTAACAAAACCGAAAAAGTCGAACAAGTTAAACCAGAGGTTAGTGCTTTCTGGTCATTATTATTATGGGTCATTATTTTGAAAACCAAAACTCAGAGTCGCGTATTTATTATTATTTCAATTACTTTGAGCAGATTATCGCTGCTGCAAGAGATGTCCAAGAAAAGAAGGATATCTACACTCCCTACAACATTCTTCCCCTGGATGCTGCAGGGGCTTCCCAGTCTATCATGCAACTTGAGGAGGTATTTAAAACCCAGAGTCACATATTATTATTACAATTACATACTATGTTTTGTAAAATCATGGGTTTTTATTTACCAGATTAAGGCTGCTGTGGCTGCTCTGTGGAACACTCGTGGCCTGAATTGGCCAACATCTTTTGAGCAACACAGGCAGAAAACAGGAGACTTAGACCTTCTCGATTGGCTGAGGGCTATGTTTGGATTTCAGGTCTGTAAGAACAACATTAGGAATAGTGCATTGATTAGTGATTTTTTAATTCGTTGAAGAAACTATCCTGTTGGTTTCATTCATTTGTTCTATGTTGATTTTTCAGAGAGACAATGTCAGGAACCAAAGGGAGCATATTATTTTACTTCTTGCTAATGTCCATATAAGGCTGTTACCCAAGCCCGAGCCTCTGAACAAGGCACGTGCATTTATTTCCTTTTAAATAGTCATTGGAAAGGATTTTGAGACTTGTGTTTGTAGTAGCATTCATTGTCCTGATTATTCTCCAAAAAGCATCTCACTCATAGAAGGATCAGTCACTTAACTTGTCTTCCTTCTGGTTAAAAGTTCAACATTTGCATTCCTAGATCATAGCAAAAGAAGTATTATTTTTTGCATGTAAATAGTGGAAATATTTTATTAGTATGTTCAAGTGGCTAGGCAAAAGAAGCTTAAATGACATTTAATTTTGGTATCTGTAGACTGGGTCCTCTGGAGATTGTAGCTTGAGTGTTCCTGTTCTGAAATTTTCCTTCAAATAGACATTGTAACATAGCCCGTTTGGGAATCACTTATGTCATCCTTATTCAACATTTTATGCACTGTTTCTCTAATTCAGCTGGATGAGCGAGCTGTAGATGCAGTAATGAATAAACTGTTTAAGAACTACAAAACATGGTGCAAATTTTTGGGACGGAAGCACAGCTTACGGTGAGACACTATCGCACTTGCTGGTTCATTTGTTCTTTCCTTTGTGTAAACGTCCTAGGTTCTTATCAAAATCATGGATGGTTCAGACTGCCTCAAGTGCCACAAGAAGTGCAGCAGAGAAAGATACTCTACATGGGTCTCTATCTTCTTATTTGGGGTGAATCAGCGAATATCCGCTTTATGCCAGAATGCCTATGCTACATTTTTCATAATGTGAGTTTTTTTTTTCCATCCATTTTCATAGATTCTCTTATTCATAGTCATCAACCTTTTGTTTTCTGACTATCAGCTATCAACTATATCTTATGTACTAGTTTTTAATGGTAAAATCTCTTTTATTTTCAGATGGCATATGAACTCCATGGTCTGTTAGCTGGAAATGTCAGTATTGTGACCGGAGAAAACATTAAACCTTCATATGGTGGGGATGATGAGGCTTTTCTGAGAAAGGTTATATCCCCATTGTATCGTGTGATTGACAAGGTATATTTCAGTGAAACATGGTGAGCACTACATGATTTTTTTATGGATACAACTTAAACTATGATGTGTCGGTGATGATTATCCAGGAAGCCAAGAAAAGCAGAAATGGAAAAGCTCCTCTTTCATCTTGGTGTAACTATGACGATCTAAATGAATATTTCTGGTTTGTAAGAGATTTGATATACCAAAGATTAGAATCACATTCAGTCAGCTGGTTGCTTCTGTTATTTGCCCCTAACATTTGAGTTGTGTTACATATCATTCAGGTCAGCTGATTGTTTCTCTTTGGGCTGGCCCATGCGAGATGATGGTGATTTCTTCAAATCGACACGTGATTCAAGGACAACAACGCAGGTTTGCAACTAATTATTTAATGGTCAGTGACACTTTTTTGTTTTGTAGGATATTAGCTCCCTTCTTACTAGAAATGGTATGCAGATGGAACAACCATCCCGCAAAAGATCTGAGAAAAGCACTGGGAAGACCAACTTTGTTGAGACCAGAACATTCTGGCACATCTTTCGAAGTTTCGACCGTTTGTGGACCTTTTACATATTGGCCCTGCAGGTATTGGTTGCAAGGCAGAGGTCTACTAGACCAAACTTAGTTATTTTTTTCCCTTTTTAAACTCTAGTATGTCATTAAGCAGCCAATATTCTTGAGTTTTTTTTTATCTGCAGGCAATGGTAATCGTTGCATGGAGTGGTTCTTCACCATTGGATATTTTTAGAAAAGATATCCTATTTGCCGTCTCTAGTATCTTTATCTCGGCAGCCTTCCTACGCTTCCTCCAAAGTATGAATATCTTATTAAAAGATAATCGTTATAATTCTTTTGAGTTGTTAATGCCTTTTGCCTTATGTACTTCCTACGCTTCCTCCTTGATTTTTTGTTCTTTTGAGTTTGTAATTCCCTCTTGTACTCTTTTGGGCCCCTGGCCCCTTTTATATATATTGTACTTACCTTTCAAAAAAAAAAAAATGCCTTATGTAGCTTTATACAATATCAATGAATATAGTCGGGAATGGAAAGTAGCTGCTAAAAAAAGTTATGGTCAACACTATGATCCGTCCAAAAATTTAGGGTATGTTATAGTGGACACATTCATGAATTGAGCCATGATACTATGATTATTTCTATTAATCTTAAGGACATTTTGTTATTACACATTATGGTGAGAAATTCATGGGAGTTGCTTTATTTAGAAGTAACCAAGCTGATTTGTAGTGATCTTCTTGATCGAGAGCATAGTTTCAAAACTTGCCCGCGCCATCATGGAATCGCCTGAGTCGAGTCCCTTTTACCTTGGCTGCGTTCTTCTATGAGTTCGCATTTTGCCCTAGAAAGTCAATCAAAGCTCCTTTGACTCTTCTTAGTTATGACCGTGTGAACTGAGTACTCGTCCTCATCAACCGAGCACTCGACTGCGTCATGTCGACTCGACTGCGTCATGTCGACTCGACTGCGTCACGTCGACTCGACTGCGTCACGTCGACTCGACTGCGTCACGTCGACTCGACTCGACTGCGTCACGTCGACTCGACTGCGTCACGTCGACTCGACTAGGATTTTCTTTGGCCATCCGGATTTTGAAACACCGATTGAGTGATGTTAGGAACTTACGGTGTACGGAAGGATTAACTTTGTTTGATCTGTTGTAGCGCATGATTGTTAAACCACTTTTATTTTATTGGATTCTGTGTGTGACATGTAGAACCAATTTCCCAAAGATGATGCAGTGGTTAAGGTTGGTTCTCTTCCTAGATGGGCTTCTATAGATTCTTTGCTCCATGAGTCTTTTGGGGGATTTTGATGTGGACTTGGGGAGTTTATGAATTTTTTCTCATATATGTTTTTGACGCATGAAGGGATTTAATCAACTTTCTTTTGGACTTGGTTTGTACTGATAATGCGAAAGGAACGCGGCATTTAATGGGCGTCCGAGTCTATTCGGGCATGTCTAATTCATTGTATTAGTTGATATTTTTAATATAAAGACTTATCACCTGAACATGTTTAGCTTTGAATGTGTATATATATATATATATATATATATATATATATATATATATATATATATATATATATATATATTTGTGTGTGTGTATTGAATTCAACTTGTTTCTAGTTCCATTGATTTGGGCTCACTGGGTATTAATCACTCTCATCCTGAAGAAACTGGGACTCCTTTTTTGCATTCTCTTCTTAAATTTTTGTAAAAGAAATCTGCAATACTATGACATGTTATCAATTTATTCGGTGACAATTTTTTATTGAATTAGACAATGTCCCACGAGAAACTCAAACATTTCATAAGCTTCCATCACTGGAATAGGAATACCATAGATGGCTAAGAAATACATATTGCCACATATAAGAGATTAAGAACCAAGTGAGCATCTTTACCTTGAATACTTAACAACGTGACGCACAAAGATATCTAGGATCTACAGGGACAATTTTCAACTCGTGCAGTCATATTTTGCCAAGTGAAATTATAACAGAATGAGGCTAGTGTTTTTTTCCACCTCAGCTCTGAATAAGGCTGATCTATGATCATGATTCCACGTGAGGATGTGCAAGAACAAGAGGACTTTATGTTTTAGGATTGCATGATCAATGAATTGGAAAAAACAATAGAAATAATGGAACTAGGGCTAATGTTTTGGATTTCCATGGCGCGCTGAATCTTGAGGCCCTCGACAAATTGATGCACAGCAGTCAAAAGTTCTTCAATGGGAGTCCTTATAAAATGCTAAATGATCTGAAGTTGGTGGCAACAATATTGAAGGGAGATGCATCGACCTGATGGGATTAAGCTCAAATGAATCGAGAGAGTGAAGGAATTGAAAGACTAATTAGCAAAGAAATAATGAAATTCGTCAAATCCTAGGCCCGCAGACTATCCAAATTTGGGTTTGTTCATATCTTATTACTTGGTTCAGTGGAAGGATCACCTAATGTGTGCCTATTAGATTGATTCCTTGTTCCCCAATCGATGAGAAATCATGTAGCCAAAGGAGGAAAGTTGTCTATGTTCTAAGCATAGCTTCAAAAATCCTCTATGTCATCATGGACTCCCCCCCTAGTCGACTCCCTTTTACCTTGGCCGCGTCTTGTCTAAGTTCGCGTTTTTCCCTACAAAGTCAATCAAAATTCTTTGACTCTCCCAAGTTATGGCCTCATGTACTCAGCTGCGTCAACCGAGTAGTCAACCATGTCGTTCCGATTCGACTAGGATTTGGTTTGCCGCATTTTGACCCTTATCCGTGTTTTGAAATACTGGTTTTAACTTTTAAGACATATTTAAGATATTTTCTTTTAAGGATTCGTAAGTGTCCGAAGTTAGGTTTCATATAGATTCATTTAGATTTATTTCTATGATGTGATAGGCTTATGCTAGTCACTTACATGAGTTGCCTTTTGACTGGTCAGTCGCGTTATTCTTCAAGGAGAGTATTCTATAGTTTTCTCTTTACCCTACAAGTGATTTTTATATGATCCTAGTGTTTATCTAATTGATCCTAATCGAATTACTACTGATGCATCTTCGTTGTCCTCTATCGATATTTTCTCCTCCATTGATAATAACAGCGTTAGAGGTAAAAATGCTACATCAAAGTCTTGGGTAGTTGGTTTTATTGCATCGTAATTGCTCATCTCTTCTCATCTCTATATATTTTCTAGCTAACAGACCTCCAATGGAATTTTTTGGGGTGGTTAAGAGGCAATGACACTTTCCTATATTATCTGTGTTTCCTATCTTGCTATCCTACCCACTCTCGCATATTTGGTCAAAGGCGATTTCAGTTTGGCTAACAACAACTAGGATACTTTACCATTTTAATTCTCTTTACATTAGTACTTTACATCATCATTGTTAGATGTATGTATATGCCTGAGGGCATAATGGTCATTTGTAACATTCTCTCTTTATATAAATACATAAGTGAGGGGGTTTTCCCTAACTCACTTTTCGTCTTCTCCATCCTTCTCTAACATGGTATCAGAGCCATAGGGTTTTGATACCATCGACACCCCTCCATACCATATTCCTTAAGTTTCAAACCCTAATCCCCTTTTCCTTTCCTCATGTTTTAGATCCCTTACCCCCTTCTTCTCTTCTCTCCATGGCTCCGACTCCTTATCGTTTCCTTCATGCCTTAGAGGCTCTCTCATGCCTTCTACCTCTGTTGTTTCCTCTTGGAGCCGCGATCTCTATTCTTGACATCTCCGATCTCCATTCTCGGAGTCGTCCCTTATCGTCGTTGGGCCTCTTAGCTTCGGTTTCTAAAGATGGATTCCCCCATCAATCCATCATTGAGGATCCCTCTCTAGGGCAGCCTTCTATGGCTCCTGCCCTCCGCCTCGCACATCCTACTCTTCGTATAGTCCCTCTTTTTCGGTGGATGGTTCATTCCCACCTATGACCACAGTCAAGCTTGATGGATCCAATTACTTGAATTGGAAACTGGCCGTGGAGACTTACCTCCTTGCTAGGGGGAAGGTGTCCCTTATTCGTCGTGATCCTTCTGCTACCACTGATCCCACTTATGAGAAATGGGAACATGATGATGCCCTTATACGTACTCTCCTCTAGCAGAGTATGACTACTCAGATTGCGGGTACCATGATGTACCTTTCGACTTCCCGCCATATTTGGGATCATACTGATGCCCTCTATTCTGGGGTGCCTAGCCCACATCTGTGCCACCTATTCACAGTGGATGCATCTTCGGCGTGGTGACACTCCTCTTTCTGCCTATTATAGTCAATTTGTTTCCCATTACCATACGCCCCTTACCACTGATCTGACTACAGCCGCCCAACAGCGTGATAAACTTCGTATTGTTCACTTCCTCGAGACTTTGGGCCCTGAGTTCCTACATCTTCGACAACAAATATTTGGCTCTGGCACTATGCCTTCCCTTCAGGAGTTTGTTTGTGTGCCCAATAACGTCTTCTTGGTAATTCCGTGCCGTCTCCTTCTGTTGATAGCACTGTGACAACGGCATATGGAGTGGGTGATCATGCTACCCGTGGTGGAGGCACCTTTGCTATTTTATGTCCTCATCATGAACCTTTCCCTCTCACTCCTCGGATCTTTGGTTGTGTGTGCTTTGTTCACAACATTGGTCCTAGTCTGGATAAGTTGGATCCTAGATCTGAATGATGTATCTTCCTTTGTTTCGGCAGATGTCTCCTTCTTTGAGACCGAGTCTTACTTTCGCAACCCTCAGGATGATACACCCCACTCTCCTGATTCGGATTTTCCTCTACCTATTCCCGTTCCTCCTGCCCCTGTAGTCACTCCCTCTCCATCTCCTCCCTTATCGTACTCGTTCTCGTAGTACTGCTCATCCTATCTCTTCTGTTGTTTCATATGATTCTCTCACACCTATTTTTCATAGTTTTGTGTCTGTCTTGTCCTCTGTTTCTTTGCCACATTCATTGCCTGAGGCACTCGATCACCTAGGGTGGCGGGCAACTATGGATCTCGAGATGGAGGCCCTTTAGGTCAATCAGACTTAGGACTTAGTACCTCTTCCTTCCATTGCTCGTCCTGTTGGCTATCGTTGAGTTTACACGGTTAAATATTTACCTGATGGGTCTCTTGAGCGCCTTATGGCACGTTTGGTTGACAAAGGCTGTACTTAAACCTTTGGCGTGGACTATTGTCAGACTTTTTCTCCGATTGCGAAGATACCTTCTGTACGTGTTCTCCTGTCTCTTGCTGTCAACCATGGATGGCCTCTATATCAGTTAGATGTCAAGAATGCCTTCTTTCATGGTGAGCTCACGGAGGTGTACATGGAGCAACCTCCTGGGTATATGTTGCTCAAGGGAGATGTTCTCCTCCGTATGTCGATTGAAGAAATCCATCTACGACCTCAAGGAGTCCCCTAGAGCATGGTTTGGGAGGTTTAGTGATGCTATCATGCGCTTTGGCATGAAGCAATGCGCAGTTGATCACTCTGCCTTCAACTATCAGTCTGCTGGTGGTTGTGTACTATTGATAGTCTACGTTGATGACATCATCATTACTGGCAGTGATTCAGTGGGGATCCAGAAATTGAAGATCTTGCAAAAAGAATTCTCTACAAAAGATTTGGGCCATCTTAGATACTTCATTGGCATTGAGATAGCGTATTCCACCAGGGGGGTCTCCCTCTCACAGAGGAAATACGTCATGGACTTACTTGAGGAGACATGTTATCTTGGAGTGAAACCTACCTCAATTCCCATGGACCCAAATGTGAGATTGCTTCCCGAAGAGGGAGACTTATTAGATGACCCTGACAGATACAGGAGGTTGGTTGGTAAACTTATATATTTTACAGTCACTCGCCCAAACATCTCCTTTGCTGTTGGTGCTGTCAGCCAACATATGAGTTCACCTCGTACTTCACACTGGGCAGTAGTTCTTCAGATTCTTCGGTACTTGAAAAGTGCTCCAAGTAGTGGTTTGTTGTTCAAAAAGTATGGACATTAGAAGATAGAAGGGTACACAGATGCAGGTTGGGCAGGATCTCCAGCTGACAGGAGATCTCAAGGTTGCCAGAGCAGGAATCGAAAGCGGGAATCGAAACGGGAATCGAAGGCTTCCAGGGAAGAATCCTGCGCAAGGTTGCCAGAGCGGGAATCGAAAGCGGGAATCGAAGGCTCCCAGGGAAGAATCCTGCTTCCTTGGGAGATCTACCACAGGATATCGCGCGTTTGAGGGAGGTAACCTTGTGTCATGACGAAGTAAGAAGCAGGATGTTATCTCTAAATCTAGTGCCGAGGCTAAATATAGAGCCATGGCCCACACAAGTGGAGAGCTTATTTGGTTACGCTCTCTTTTCTCAAGATCGGTTTTCTTCCGTCATCTCCTTCTCAGTTATATTGTGACAACAAGGCTGCGATTCATATTGCCACAAATCCGGTCTTTCATGAGAGGACCAATCATATTGAGGTCGATTGCCACTTTATCCGGCATAGGATTTAGAAAGGGGAGATATGGACTAGATTGGTGGACCAATTAGCTGATATGTTGACCAAACCATTGAACAAAGCAAAATTAAGTGACATTTGTAGCAAGCCAGGAATGTTTGACATTTACATTCCAGCTTGAGGGGGAGAGTTAGATGTATGCATATGCCTAAGGGCATAATGGTCATTTGTAACATTCTATCTTTATATAAATACATAGTGAGGGGGAGTTTTCCTTAACTCACTTTTCCTTTTCTCCATCCTTTCTCTAACAATCATTTTCTCTTTTTTATCTCAAGGTTAATGTAAGATATTTTATGATATCATCTTTAACACTTTGGCATTCTGTACATATGAAAATATGATTTTTCATTTTTGGTGTTCCCCATTTTCACTTTTGAGATTAATTTTGTGACGTTGAAGCTGGAGTGTTCATCGATTATTTTGTGTCTTGTTTGTTGATGTAGGTGTTCTGGATCTTGTTTTGAACTTCCCTGGCTATCATAGGTGGAAATTTACTGATGTGTTGAGAAATGTTCTCAAGATACTAGTTAGTCTTGCTTGGGCCGTTCTTCTTCCACTTTGCTACATCAATTCCTTGTCAATTACCTCTATGGCAATTAAAGATTTGACAAAGGTGCTTCGCCAAGTAAAGGGTATACCGCCTTTGTATATCATGGCTGTGATAGTATACTTGCTTCCCAATTTACTAGCAGGAGTACTCTTTATATTTCCAATGCTTCGGCGATGGATTGAGAACTCGGATTGGCATATCATAAGGTTTCTTTTGTGGTGGTCACAGGTACTCTCTCTCTCTCTCTCCCTCTCTCTCTCTCTCTATATATATATATATATATATATATTTTTTTTTTTTTTTTTTCTTTTTTCCTTGCTTTGCACCTATCTGTTTTCATGTAAACTCTGATGTCAATTGTTAACCAAATGTAGCATGTTACTTGATCCGAAATGCCCATGAAATGAACTTCTGGGAGACAACTGCATTATACTCTGAATTGGAGTGATGCTAATCTATCTGTTTGAGGAAATCTCTGGAAGAACATAATTAGTTCAGCGATGTTATCTTGTGGACATTTTTGGAAATCCCTAGAAAATTGAAGTATTATCAGTGATGTCATCTTAGAAGGAAAATGGCTCAATAATTGATGCATCTAATTGTTGAAAAAGTATTTCATATGACTGTAAAGTAAATACTATATTTGTACATTATTTGATATGAGTGTAAATTAAACACTTTTTTGTTCATTACTGATTACTGACCTTAATTTCAAACTCCAATGATGCTGAGCAAGGAAGCAAGATTCTTCCCTGGGAGCCTTTGATTCCCGCTTTCGATTCCCGTTTCGATTCCCGCTCTGGCAACCTTGAGTAGGATTCTTCCCTGGGAGCCTTCGATTCCTGCTTTCGATTCCCGCTTTCGATTCCCGCTCTGGCAACCTTGATGCTGAGTGCTTTCTTCTTCATGTTCCAATGCAACCACTTAATTGAAAACTTGCACCTTTTGTTTTCCATCCTTAAAATTTTTTCTATCCTTCAAACCTTACTTGTATTTTCTATGTTTTCTTTGATTTTGTGGATTGAATTACTGGTGTTTGCTATGAGGCTGATCCTTTATCATCCCCTGCTATTTGTGATGCCTGTTTTTATAAAATTCATTATATTTTTCATGGTCTAGCGGTTCAAATTGGGTAATTTATATAGGTGTTAACCATAGGTTCATAGCACAGACTGAGAAATCATAACAAAACTTTAGCCTTTCCCAAAAAAAAAAAAAAACAACACCACCTTAACTAAAGTTTATGTTGCTTTTACTGTAAGCCTATGAGTTTAAGCAGATGCAACATGCATGATAAATTGGTGAGGATTTTCAATTTGCAAGCATTCTTAGTGCTGTATATCTAAGATTAGTTATTGAAATTGCACCAGCAGAGCATTATGGGAGTTTTATAAACCTAACATTTTATGTAAAATTTCCAGAACAAGTTAAGATAGTTCACTCATCTTTCTATGAACATCATATCCAGAAGTTTAATGGAAAAGTTGATATGGAGTTTAGATGTTAAAAGCCTAAAACTAAATTAAAAACAAAAAAGGTAACACTTTATGAGTGGTTAATTTTAAAAATATAATGTAATTTCTCCCTTAAATTACTGAATATTTTAACAGTTCAAAGTTCTTGTCGTTATGATTATCTTGCCTATAAATCTGTAAATAGGGAGAAGGAGAGAGTGAGTTTGTGAGGTGTGAAAGAGGAGAAAGAGAGATGTGGTCGTAAACGCTTTCTCCCATGATTTTATTATTAGGTGAATGAGTCTTCTACAAAATTACATAAAGTGCTACTGATAAGTGATAAATGTAAATCTCACTAATACCCCTTTAACCTAACATGTGAAAACTAAGGTAAACACACCACTAACACTTTCCCTCAAGTTGGGAATAAGACAATCTTTTTACCCAATTCCACAAAATCCTCCAAAAAATTGTACGACCTAAAGGCTTGGTAAACACATCTACCAACCATCCATTGAGCGGACACACAGAGTACGAATCAGCCATGTAGTCTTCTTCTTCCCAAGAAAGTGACAATCAACTTCTATACATTTTGTACTCTAGTTGAACACTTAATTGGTGACATGAATAGCTTTCTGTTTATCACAATGAAGCACTGGTTGATCATAAAAATCCAATCTCTAACAGTGAAGTGCGAGTAGTATGAGCCATGGGCATATACTCACCTTCAACACTTGATCTAGCCAAATCTAACTGTTTCATTTTTTTTCCATGTCTCCAAATTGCCTCCAACAAAAGTACAATAACGAGATGTAGACCTACGATTTAGAGGAGATTCTTCCCATCCCAATCAACATAAATAAATTATGAAACATGAAGATATCCATGATTTGGGTTAAGAAGATCATAACGTAGAGAGCATAGCCCTTCAAATATCAAAGGATGTGACGAACAACCTCCATATGAGAATCAACATAATGTATGAATTGGATTACCACTCTAACTTCGTATACTTTGACAATCCGAGTTATAGTGAGATGGCAACTTCGCTGTAGACTATAATCAATAGGTGTACTATTTCTTAATAGGTTGGACATAGTTTATTTCCGATATAAAGATTCCTTTCTTAAACTGTTTAACCTTAAACCCTTAGAAAATATCTAAGAGTTCCTAAATCTTTTGTAAATGGTCCTTCAACTGAATAATAGAATCACGATCACCCCCTATCATTACAATATCAACGTAAAAAGTTAAGAGAGTGGTCTACTCTTCACTTTCTTAACAATGACAGAATTATCTTGTTTACTTCATTGAAAACCAACTTCCCCTATTAATACAATATCAACGTAAAAAGTTAAGAGAGTGGTCTACTCTTCACTTTCTTAACAATGGCAGAATTATCTTGTGTACTTCATTGAAAACCAACTTCCAATACAACCCTACTAATTTTGTCAAATTATTCTTTGAGGTATTGTTTCAATCTATAAATAGATTTCTTCAAGCAACATGTCTTTCCTTCTAAGCATGAAAAATCCGGTGGCACATCCATATACACTTCTTTTTAGATAACCATGCAAAAGGCATTCTTGACATCAAGTTGGTGAAAGTGCCCATCCACGATAAGCAGAAACTGATAGGATCACACGAATATAAGTATCTTTGTAATTGGGTCAAACATCTCCAAGTTACCTACAACATATGTATTTCATTATCCACAGCACTTGGTTTCTAACCATGCTTTGTACCTTACAATAGTTCCATCGGCTCCAAACTGTCTTTTTTTATGACATCTGTCATCTCTTCTCACATTGCCTTCCTTCACTTTGATACCTGGACAAGGTTACTTCTGGTCCACAATGGAGACAAATTGCCACAAATTTGTCAAAAAAATGTCTTAGATGCCAGGACCATACTAAACTGATTCACATCCCTCCATCAGAGCTCCATACTCTGACCTCACCGGGGTCTTTTTCAGCCTAGGGTATAGAAATAATTGGAAATTTTTCTAAAGGATTCATTTAGCCTACCCCAACTAGTTTGGTACAAAGGCTTTGTTGAGTTGAGTTGAGTTGAGTATGGCATACTGCATGATCTGTTTTCTGATGGGTCCCACTTCGAAAAGGAAGTGGCTGCGCTATGTGATGATTTCAAGATCTAGTCGCACAATCCTTAGCCACACTTAATATGGACAAAGAGTAGAGATTTTGGAAAGATATGAACTGTAAGAAGCAAAGAATGATTACACCCAAAGTTGTTGAGGATGGAGAGTGAAATTCCTCTTTCCTTGTAACAATAGGTATGCCATACTATTAATAGTATGGGAATGGAAAGATGTTGAAAAGGGATTAAACATGAAAAGAGAAAGAAGTTGAAAGGGGATTAACATGAAAAGAGTGGTGCACAATTTCTCATCTCAAGATGGCTTTTATTAACATGAAACCATCTTAATCCACCATATAGAAGATCTCAAGCACCAAGTCCAAGAGAGAAAGGGGATCTGGCAGCTAAAATGAATAGCGATGAGGGAGGCTAAGAGAAAATGCCAAAGAAGAAATGAGAGGAGAAGAGGGAGAGAATTTGTGAGTTGAGAAAGAGAAGGGGAAGGGAGAAGTGCTCATAAACCCTCTTTTCCACGATTTTATTAAGCAAATGAGACTTCTATAAAATTATGTAAACGTCTCTCAGAAGTGATTAAATGCCAATCCCATCAGTACCCTTACATGCTTGCAATCACACTTGCTACAGTGATCACCTTTAGTCTTATACCTTTTACGATCATGTATTCCCTTTGATTTATCTCTATGCTTTGTCTATCTATGAACATGTTTCATTATTTATTTTGGATGCATTAATTCAATTGCTATTTGCAGCCGAGAATTTATGTTGGTAGGGGAATGCATGAAAGTCAGTTTGCGCTTTTCAAGTAAGTATCAGGAGTACTCATACTTATAGTTTGAATATATGATCATAGTTTTCTTTTTATTTTTTATTTCCAAATCTACTTAATATCAAAAGTCTATTTCTTCTTCAGGTATACTCTGTTCTGGGTCTTGCTTCTTTGTTCCAAATTCGCTTTCAGCTATTATATCCAAGTAAATTTCTAATATATTGTTTTGGGTATAATCCTTGAGAATATTCTCGTGTAACAGGTGGTGATTCTGTTTGGTTTTTTTTTTTTAATCTGTCGTACTTGCCAGATAAAACCTTTGGTGAAGCCGACGAAAGACATAATGAATGTTCGCCATGTTAAATACGCTTGGCACGAATTTTTCCCTGATGGTAGCCATCTATTTGTTTGTCCATGATTTCCTGTCTTTCTGTTCATTTTTAATGTGTCTGTTCTTTTTTCTCAACGCAGCTAAGAACAATTTTGCCGCTGTTGTATCACTCTGGGCACCTGTGGTCTTGGTATGTCTCAGTACTTAATTTCTTTTTTGTTTCATTTGAAATATCTAGAAGGTTTTGATATAAATGGGAGTTCATATATTTGACCTTGGCAAAGTATCTCATCTGAGTGGGCAAGTTTGTGCAGGTATATTTTATGGACACTCAAATATGGTATGCAATTTTCTCAACATTGTATGGTGGTGTTTCTGGAGCTTTTGATCGTCTTGGAGAGGTAAATAAGTTCTGATGGATTTGTTTTTAGTTGCAATACAGGATCTTCATAATTAACATTTATTTTTGAAGCTAGGCATACATTCTGCTACAGTGACAACTTTTACATGGAATGTTGCATTCACTAGGGTTAATACTGATACTTTAGGTTCAATATTTTGTAAATTGGTTTATGGTCAGGGGCTATAATATTTTCTAAAAAGATAAGTTCTTCCATGTAGTTTCATATTTTAGGTGTGTCAGAAAATCTTTGGCTGTTGGAATTTAATTTCTCAACCTAGTGGGCATAGTTCCTGGCTCTTAATTAGTGGATGTCCATGTCAAGTAGTATACTGCTACTGACTTAGATTGTGGAGTACTGATGTCTTAGTTTTTTTAAGGGTTCAGTATCTAATTCTGACTAATTGACACTTCTAGAACTCTACGCGGTGATTAATGTTGGATCTCATGAAGCCTAAATGTATTTTTCAATCGTTATGCATTAGAGATAAGGAAAAAAAATTTAGCTTACTGGGGTCCATTTTCTCTTTGGATATAAGTTTTCGGGACCTTTGATTCCGACTGCTTGGAGGCGAAATATCAAAGCTTTATGGGACCACTGGATTTGGACCATTATATGCTGGAATAGGAATTTTGAATGAAATCTAGATTTTCCAATAATGTTTAGTACTTCTTTATGGGACCATGCCCTTAGTGCTTTTTGAAGTCCACATATGGATTTTTGGAGATGACAAACATGTGACAAATATTAACATCTATTAGTGTGTACTGTGTAGTGCTACATGTGGCTCACCCATATGCTTAAATTGTAGTGAATTAGGGGTTGAAATGCAGAATTCATCTTTGGGGATTATTGGGTGAAACCAAGTCAAATGCACAGCATTGTGTTACTAGTTGACTAATGGGTTTAACTCTACATCACAACTGAGGACTGTAACTTTGGTTTTGGAATATTGCGTATTATAGGCACTAAGATGAAGGAACTTCTACTATGAGATTCTATGTGAGACTAGAATGACCGGGGGGAACATTTTTTTCTTATTGATATTTATTTTTTAAATATTAACATCTAGAGCCTTTGTTGTGATGTAAATAACTAATTTCGTTATGCATTATCAGGGATTCACTATTATTTAATTAAATATTATTGTATGTTAAAAAAATACTAACTAAATAGTGTAAACAATACAACCTTAAGAGCGTAATACCAACCGAGTGTAGCACCAACAACTACTACTCACCTTCCAATTGGTGGGCAGTGAATGCGAATCACTCCCAATGTCTTTGATCATATTGAATCTATCTTTAACCAAATACATTGTGAGAGTTGTTGATTGATGCACTTCTACACCCCGGGCTTTTGGATAATGTAACTTCCGTTAGGTGCTTGATTTTCATATGGTAGGCCTTAGACATCTTCAAGGGGAACCGCGTTGGTGCTAGGTTAGCTTCACAAAATGTAATTAAGTGTTCTTTTGCCAGGTGCAATTTTAGTGATGGATTAAGGAAATTTTTAGTACTTTTTACTAATTAAGGGTGGCTTTGTAGCTTTCATTTTGGTTAGGGTTCAATAGAGTTATTATTTTTTGCAATTGTGTGTGTGTGTGTGTGTGTGTCTATATATATATATATATATATATATATATATATATGAGAAAACGGTTCCTACACATATGTGTAGATAAGTTATCTACACACTAGCTTAAAATACAGTGGGGGTCACATTATTTGGGTGATCCAAACCATTCATTTTTAAGGCCCTCACATAGATAGGGTGTCCATAAAAAATCAGATCCATAGGATCATCCTAACCATTCAAACTGTGGAGGCAAAAAATGGACTAATTTGTGAAGGTTTAAAGACATCCATTTTACCTCCACAAATCGTAGGTTGGGATGATCCTATGGATCTGATTTTTTGTAGACACCCTATCTATGTGAGGGCCTTTAAAATGGATGGCTTGGATCACCCAAACAATGTGGGCCCCCACTGTATTTTAAGCTAGTGTGTAGAGAACTCTCTACACATATGTGTAGGAACCGTTTTCTCTATATATATATATATATATATATATATATATATATATATATATATAGAGAGAGAGAGAGAGAGAGAGAGAGAGAGAGAGAGAGAGAGAGAGAGAAGTGTTTCTAGTCTGCCGACTAGAGATCATTCTCTAGTCAGGCGACCAAAAAATATGCGTCCCACCTTATTTTGGTGAGGCAAAGCATTCATTTGATGGGCCCTGACCATGGTTTAAAATTTCAGTTTCGGTAACCGTTTCGGACCCCACCGAAATTTCAGCCGAAATTTTGTAACACTTTTTAAAATAAATAATGGCATTTAATCGAAATTTCGGACCGAAATTTAGTAAATGGCGAAAAATGAAATTTCGGAAAATTTCGGTTTCGGTCGAAATTTAAAACCATGGCCCTGACATAGAGAGGGTGTCCACAAAATATCAGCTCCATAGGATCATCCCAACCCTGTGATTTGTGGAGCTTAAAATGGACGGCTATAAATCGGCACAAATCTGTCCATTTTTTAGCTCCACAAATGGAAGGGTTAAGATGATCCTATGAAGCTGATTTTTTGTGGACACCCTATCTATGATGGGGCCTATCAAATGAATGCTTTTGATCACCACAAAAAGTGTGGGACCCAAGTGTTTTTGGTCGCCGGACTAGAGAATCTCTAGTCGGCAGACTAGAAACACTTTTCTCATATACATATATATAAAGAACATTCATCATCTTTTACATCTAAGTGAGATCAGAAAAGAAGGTAGAAGGAGAAAAAGATGTGATTGGATGGAATGCATGTTTGTAGTTTAATTCATAGCTTGCTAGTAATTGCATTTAATTCCTCTCCTTCACTTCTCATAGATACGGACACTGGGCATGCTAAGATCGCGATTCCAATCTTTACCCGGAGCCTTCAACGCATATTTGGTACCAACTGAAAAGACTCGAACTAGGGGATTTTCTTTCAAGAAGCGGTTTGCTGAGGTTGTAATCTTGTACTGTGGAAATGCGAAAGCACAATGGTTTGGTTCATTTGCGTGTGTAGTATTTTGACCTCAACAACTTTCAGGTTTCCCCAAGCAGGAGAACTGAGGCAGCTAAGTTTTCTCAGTTATGGAATGAAGTTATATGTAGTTTCCGTGAAGAAGATATTATAAGTGACAGGAAAGGCCTCTAAATCAAGTTCTATTAATGATTTGTTCTGTTTATTCTGTTTCTTTAATTTGATTCAGTTGGAATTAAACTGGTATTTTTCGTTTAATCCAGGGAAATGGATCTATTACTGGTTCCTTATTCATCGGATCCTAGCCTGAAACTAATACAGTGGCCACCTTTCTTGCTGGCTAGCAAGGTCAGTATTATCTTCTATCAACAGTCTTTGTCATTTTTGTTAATATACATGACTGTTGATTATTTTCTTTTCCAGATCCCAATAGCAATAGATATGGCTGCCCACTTTCGAACAAAGGACTCTGATCTCTGGAAGCGCATCTGTGCTGATGAGTACATGAAATGTGCTGTGCTTGAATGTTATGAGTCTTTCAAAAATGTTTTACAGCTTTTGGTGGTTGGGGAAAATGAGAAGAGGTTTGTTCTACCATTCCTTTGTTTCTTTAACAATTTGGTGCCTATAAACCATTATTTCATGAATATTGAAATGAGGGGAGATCCTGAAATGGACCTCCTTCCCATTACTTCTCATTCTTGCGAGTGATGGGGACCTATGACAACACAAAGGGTATTGAATAAAATGTTAGCGAGGTCCCAGTCCCATCTCTCCCACCTGTGGGATGGAAGGAGAACTTCTTTCCATGGAGGACCGATTTCTTTTCTTGCTTATTTAAATTCAGGCGCTCATTCTGACCGTGTTTGTACATACTATTCCAATGATAATATAAATGATTTTATTTGCAAAATCAGAGATTGAGGTTTGGTAAAATATTATTGTTTTCACTATGTCAAAAAACTATTATTGTTTTCACTATGTCAAGTAGGTGGCATCATGATACCCATTGTAGAAGCTCATGGTTATCACAATTATTTTCTTTTTCCTGCATGAAGTTATACCTTCCTGGCTTCCTTCAATTTGTGGAATTGAATCTTTTAACTTGTACTCTAATATTGAAGGAGACTATAGTTTGAAGTGACTTGATCCAATCCAGTATATTAAAAATCATGGAAACTTTTTTATGCTTTCATTTTTTTGCAATACCATCACTGTAAATAACTGATGTGATTTATATGTGTGAATGCCACTGTAGTTAAATGCTTAATTTTACTATCAATGTAACAGGATAATTGGCATTATCATCAAAGAAATTGAAGGCAACATTTCGAAGAACACATTTCTTGCCAATTTCAGAATGAGTCCTCTTCCTGCCCTATGTAAGAAATTTGTGGAGCTTGTACAGATCTTGGTGAGTCATCTATAAGAAAAATATTTTTCTTTTCTATTAAGACGTTTTGTCAAGGACATGGAAGATGTGTGCGCTATCTTTGACGATAAGGCTCCGTTTCTTTTGATGTAAAAATGGACGTAAATTTTGGTTTATGTTGTAAAGATGAACATAAAACAAATTTTACGCCCATTTTTATGTCGAAAGAAACGGAGCCTTAGAGAATTATTACTACTCTTCTTCTTAGAAAAAAGAGAATTATTACTACATTTTTCTTGTTGCAGAAAGACGGTGACCCATCAAAGCGAGATGCTGTTGTGTTGCTGCTGCAAGACATGCTTGAAGTAGTTACTCGTGATATGATGGTGAATGAGATTCGGTTCGTAATTAATGACTTTGGCATTCCATCGTTGAAAATTATTTTATAGTTATCAAATAACGGTTTTTTTTCCTTAACCTTAACTTTCAGAGAGTTGGCTGAGCTCGGTCACGGTAACAAGGACTCAGTCCCTAGAAGACAACTGTTTGCTGGTACTGATCCAAAACCTGCTATTTCGTTCCCACATGTTGTAACAGCACAATGGGAAGAACAGGTATATACTATCTAAATCCGTCTCCATATTGAACCTGAGCGTGATGAACTGATAACTGACTCAAGTAAATTTATTTTATTGTAGATAAAACGCCTATACCTCCTTTTGACTGTCAAGGAATCTGCCATTGACGTGCCAACAAACCTTGAAGCACGTAGAAGGATAGCCTTTTTTACGAACTCTTTATTTATGGACATGCCCCGTGCTCCCCGAGTCCGAAAGATGCTTTCATTCAGGTCTGCTATGCCTTAAAATGGTTTGACAAGCACATGCCTACTCAGCATTGATTTATTCTTTTTTGGAATAGCTATAATCGATATAATTATTAAGTGTTGTGATTTGTTACTTGGCCTGGCTACCACTAGCTGTATTTAGTGCAGTTTGGCTTAATCTTTGCACCCTTTGGATTTTAGCTTGCAGTGTTCTTTGAGACTGTTCTAGCTATTAATCTCTACTGTGATGTATAGTTTGTAATTGCTGAAAGAATGATCATATTTAATCCATGTATTTTAATGAGTTAAGAACTAGATTTCATCTGCCTCAGGCTCGAATATTTCGGCCACAACCTGCCCTAAAATTGGGGTGGGGATACCCTATGTCATAAAAAAAATAAAAAATTAGCTACAGATATCTTAATGAATTAATCACTGGTTGCAAGATGATGATGTTTGTATAAATAATGTTAAAGAATATAAGTGTCAGTTCTCAAATTAGTAAGTGCCTAGGAAATGTTGTATAAATAATGATAAAGAAAATACATATATATGTATGTGTGTGTGTGTGTGTGTGATGTGGAATTAGCTTAGTGGTTTCTTGGCAGGAACTTATAAGATCAAATTTAATTAAATGGGACATTATAGTACAATACTGCAATAGCAATATTAGTTGAGTTAAAACTATAATGGAAACACGGTCACAGTAGGATAGTTGCAAGTGTGAACAGGAGCCTGAAGAAGATACCATGGAGGGAAGTGGCACCCTGGTTAAAATACGACCAAGTGAGCGTCATCAGTGCTTGTATGAGTCATTTGGGCCAATGACCCTTCTTTTATTAAGGAATAATGTACTACCGAAGAAGGATAATAGGGCTTCTCTACAAATTCATTATATATGAGGCTGAAATTTTCTTACGAGTTTTATACACGTGTTTCTTCAAGGAAAAAAATAATTGTTACTTACGAGTCTTATACACGTGTTTCTTCAAGGAAAAAAATAATTGTTACTCATCAGCTTCTCATATAAGCTAGTCTTCAGTGAAAAAAAATACTTTTTTCAACTGCTTGTAACTATTCCTCTCACATAATTTTAAGAAATCATGATTAGATTATTTTATTAAAGGGCGAGCCTTGGCGCAACGGTAAGGTTTCCCCATTGTGACCTAGTGGTCACGGGTTGAGTCACGGAAACAGCCTCTCTGCAATGCAGGGGTAAGTCTGCATACATCTAGCCCTTCCCAGACCCCGCAATGGCGGGAGCCTCGTGCACTGGGCCACCCTTTTTTTATGATTAGATTATTTTCTTATAGTGGAATATGTTACTTGAGATTTGCAGTGTAATGACCCCCTACTATAGTGAGGAGACAGTATATTCTAAAAGTGACCTTGAGCTGGAAAATGAAGATGGTGTATCAATCATATTCTACCTGCAAAAGATTTTCCCAGGTTCTTGATTTTTTTTACTAATCTATATCCCGCAACACTTCGTCTCTCTCTCTCTCTCTCTCTCTATATATATATATATATATATATATATATATATATATATATGCACACACACACACACACACACACACACACAATGTGGTTGGTTAATCTTGTGCCGATATGCTAATGAACTGTACCAGATGAATGGAACAATTTCATGGAGCGACTCAATTGTAAACAACGAAGTGAGGTTTGGGAAAATGAAGAGAATGTCTTGCATCTTCGTCATTGGGCTTCCTTGAGAGGACAAACACTTTGCAGAACAGGTAGCTGTTGCCTTCCATTTCCTGTTAATTTCTTCTAATAGCTATTCATATGGTCTTTAAAAGTGTTTTTGTGCTTCAGTTAGGGGGATGATGTATTACCGACGGGCTTTGAAGCTTCAAGCTTTTCTTGATATGGCCACAGAAAGTGGTAAGACCATAAAAGCTTCTTTTTAGTGTCTCTGATGGAGGAGTTAATTATTGGTGGAAATACATTTTGATTGTTTATTTTCTGAAATATACAGAGATTCTAGAAGGCTACAAGGCAGTTACTGATCCAGCAGAGGAAGAGAAAAAGAGCCAAAGATCTCTATGTGCTCAGCTCGAGGCTGTGGCTGACATGAAATTCACATATGTTGCCACTTGCCAAAATTATGGCAATCAAAAGCAATGCGGAGATCGACGTGCGACCGATATATTGAACTTGATGGTGAAGTATGTTTACGTTTTCTTGCTTTTGTTCTGACTTTCTCTTTTATGGAATATGATTTCGTCCTTTTGATTAAAATGTTTCGGAATATTTAAGCTAGTCTCATTCTACAAAAATGTCTATAAGTTAGGCTCTCAGTTAAAAATAAAATAAAGAAACAGTGTTGTATAATGTGTTATTTGCAGAGGGGACATTCATTCTGTTTCAAGTAGTTAACAGCTGTCCTTTCTGTGCAGTTATCCATCTCTCCGAGTGGCTTATATTGATGAAGTTGAAGAAAGTGAAGGTGGCAGAGTACAGAAGGTGTATTATTCTGTATTGGTTAAAGCTGTTGATAATCTTGACCAGGTAGTCATTATTTAAATCTTTCTTTAATTTCCATTATTTGGAATATTCTATGAGTACTAATTGATGTTCTATCTTTTCATATAAAAAGGAAATCTACCGTATAAAACTTCCAGGGTCAGCAAAGGTAGGAGAAGGAAAGCCTGAAAATCAGAACCATGCAATAATTTTTTCTCGAGGGGAAGCTCTTCAGACCATTGACATGAACCAGGTAAGTCAGAAGAAGCGTGGAATTCAGTGCAATCATGCTTTGGATGTATTAACTGTCTGTTCTGATGTCTATGCTTAATATTAATCATAGGACAACTATCTGGAAGAAGCTTTTAAAATGCGTAATCTTTTGGAAGAATTCAATGAAGACCATGGAGTGCGCCCAGCTACAATTTTGGGTGTTCGTGAACATATTTTTACGGGAGGGTGAGTATGATATCCGCTCATTCTGTGCATTGAACTGCTTGTTTAAATTACCTTGATACACTCGTTTTCTTCCTAACATGTGGATAATTCTTCCCTGTAGTGTTTCATCTTTAGCCTGGTTTATGTCAAACCAAGAAACCAGTTTTGTCACTATTGGTCAAAGGGTTCTCGCTAACCCACTCAAGTAAGTTGGTTCTCTTTTATTTGCATAAATGGGTTCATAATTAATATCAGCCTATGTAATAATATTTTCCTTTTATAGGGAATAGCATTACTGATGCGGATTGTAGGCCCAAATAAGTGGCATATTTGCCCATTAGGAGTTATTTCCATATTATTTATTTTCTAGTATTCTTATTTCCATGTTATTTAGTTTTAGGATTTTATTTTCCATGTTATTTAGATTTAGGGCCTTTATTTATTTTCCATGGAATTTTATGTCAATTGCATATATATAGACCACATGCATTAGGGATTTTAAGTTTTGGATGAATAAAAATTGATTGAGATTTCTCCCCTCTAATTCTTCTTTTCTCCTACTTCTAGTTCTACTCTTCTTCTTTTTTTTGAAATATTAATATATTGAAGGAAGGAACCGAGAAGGTTCACAAAATACAAAGAAAAGAAAAAGAAAATATAATTTACAGAGGGAGATAATCAAAGCACTCTAGACTAGCCCTGCTAACCCCAGATTTGGCTAGGGAATCAGATTCGCCATTTGTCGTTCTCAGGATATGTGAGAAAACTGCAGCTGAATTAGAAACATAATCAGAGATCTCATCCATAAGACTGAGGAATCTCCACGGCGGCGGAGCAAAACCCGAAAGCCACTTTACCACATTTGCCGAGTCCCCTTCTACTATCACCTTGTCCAGGATGAGTTTATCTAAATGTAATATTCCGGAATAAGCCGCTTTTACTTCAGCTTCAGAAGAATCGCTTATACCGATTGGACCGGAAAAATCCCAAGCCACTTCACCTCTATCATTCCTAAGAAGACCACAAATTCCAGCTGCACCCGGATTCCCAAAAGAAGCACCATCAAAATTAAGCTTGAAAAAACCAACGGGAGGAAGAGCCCAATTTTGAATCACCTTAGATTTGGAAGACGACTCATTGCTTGAAAAAACCAACTCTAGTTCTACTCTTCTGCTTCTTCTCTTCTTCTCTTCTCCTATTCTTCTTCTTCTTCTCTTGTTCTTTTCTTCGTTATCTCTTTCTCCTCTTTCTTCTATTTCCCTTCCCGGTTCTACATCAATTTGGTATCAACGCCAAAGATCCAAGAAAAGAACCCCATCACTTTGGTATCTTCTCCAACATCTTCCAAAGATACCACTGAAGTGTTGTTTCTGCCCTTCCAAAGACCCAATCTCTTAGTTTTTATTCCCAGTTAGGTTTTCCATTAAAACCCAATCCCTTTGCAGCCCACATCTTTCCCGGAACCATCAGCCCACAACCCTTGTTAAAATCCCTGCCAGTGAAACCCACAAAAGAGACGGGCTCTACTAGACTTTATTGGGTTACCTCTTCTTGCACGGCACACTGAGGGTGCGCATGCCACATGTGAGTTAGAGGTAAGTTGTAGAAAGAAAAAAAAATGACTAAAAGAAAGAGATGGCAGCAGAGAGATGTTTCCTTTTTAATTTCTATAGAGTGACAGATAAAAGGCAACAGTTACTTGGTGCCTAAGTTACCCTTGTGTAACTTGGGTAAGAAAGTCAGAGTTACTTTGCTTTCTTCTAGCTACTTGCAAAGAGATGGTAACTTGCCACTTAAGTTATCCATCTGTTTCTAATTAAGGTCGGATAGTATACGAAAAAGAAGTATACCCCCCTTTTTCCCTCCATTGGACACCTTTGTTCAATTAGCTATTCATTTTATATTAACCCTTTTTTTCCTTAGGCACCCGTCTTTTTAAGTCTTTTTCAAAAGTTTTTATCTTTATTTAACACCCCCCTTTTCCCCTTGCACACCCCCTTTCCATTAATCAATATCAACTTAACACCCCCCACTTTCTTCTTGGACACCCCCTCACTTACCCCCCCCTGCGTTAATTGCATTTACCTTATAATATAAGGTAAACATCCCACGCCCACTTTTTTCCCTGGGCACCTCCCTCTTATGTTACGTTTACTTAATAGCAGTGTTGCATGGATTCGGATTGGCGTGTCGGGATCCTACACGGATTCGAGGACTCGGATTCGGCAGAACCCCAAAAGTAGGATTCAGATTCGGTAATTTTTAAATAAAATAAAATTTTCAAAATTTAAAATTTATATATTTGTGTGTGTCTATGCATATATATTCATGAAAAATTTGAGGGTAGAGGGCTGACGTGGGTTTTGTATTAAGAGAGTTTAAGGAGGAAGGGGTCGGTCGATGTTCGAGGGTCGAGGCGCTACGGTTTTTACTAAAAGAGTACCGGTTGTGCTTTCATATAAAAAAAGTTAATAGAAAATACGTTTAAAGGGAAAATATAAAGGATTCGCATTTTAAAAGAGACAACAATGAATCGGATTCGCTCGAAAAAAAACATGATTATTGCGAGGCACGGCTACGACAAGAATCTGGGTGTGTCCCACGTGAATCCATGTCCGATTCGGATGCAGAGACGTGTCGACACGGATTCGGCAGAGGGGGGGCAAAGAATCCATGCAACATAGCTTAACATATTCTATCTTCTATTATGTTATGCGAATCTGTTTTAAACTGGAGCGCGTAACTAGAGAGAGGAAAAAATCAGGAAAAAATATAAAAAGAACAAAAAATATAGAAAAAAAGAGTTCTCACATCTCACTCTCTCTTCTCACCATCTCGTTTACTCTCTCCTCACTCGGGCAATTTTCCCTCGGAATTTGGTTTCGTCATCACCACGAAAGTTGTTTCGAGCTTGAAGAGTATATTGAGCCCACTCTCAGCAGCCTAATCGAGTGCAAGCACTAGTTCTATCAACTTTGGCCATTCGTCCATTTTGGTCTGACTGCTAATCCGAGCCATCCTGGAGTTTAATTTGAGATCCGCGAAAAGTATTGTGTTCCATTCGACGTCACAGACACATCTAACGGCTGATTTTCTCAGATTACATCTTGGACCATGCGACGTTGATTCTCCCCACCATGATGGCTGCACCACATGTTCCATGTTTCTATGGTTATGATGACTACTACTATCCCCTATGGAGATTTCGAAGGTGCATGTCTAGAATGGATCAAGGCTCTTAATGCATACCATAAGTACTATGGTTATGATCATCAGATAACCATTCGCCGAGTTAAAGATACTGTGTACAACAATGCCAGGTCGAAATGGAGATTGTTTGTGCTAGAGTGTCGTCATTTGAGCAAGCCACCATTCATCTATGGGAAGAAGTTCATTGTGAGTTTATGAGGATTTATGCATATCAGTATTAGAACATGTTACTATGTGAGAGAGCAGTGTATAAACAAAGATTGATGCGTGAAGAAGCTGCTCGACTTAAACGGGAAGACGCAGCCCGCCGTGAGTGGGATTTGCAGAATCGTTTAGCTATTTCTTCTCCCCGACTACCTATTGATGATATTAGTTCTAACGAATGGGAGAAGGTAGTTGCTAACACTATTCCGGAGCCAGATGCTAGTGTTGACGAGACCATTGTCGATTTTGAGGCAATGATTATGTCAGATACAGAGTCCATGATGGCAGGTACAGACTCAGAGATGAAAGATATAGAGCCAGAGAATTTAGTGACTAATGAGGCATTACCGGAGCATGGAGAGCTTGAGCATTGCATTGAGGATATCTCTTCCACATCCGGATAGGAGCATAGTGACAGTGTTGGGTCTGTTGTGGATATTCAAATCGAGGATTTTAGCACATCGGACGGCAGCACTGAGCCTGATACAAATGATTTTGTTGCTAATTCCATTGAGTCAGATTTGATATCATCAGGTGATATTCTTATTGAGGCTGGTCATGGATTGGTACTGCCCATAGTTGTTATGCTGATCCTACACGGGTTGTTTCTTTCATATCGTTCCGTCGGTATTTTATATCACTTTCACGATTGTCCCGAGTATTAGACATCAGGAGTGCCACCGACGGATTACGACTCCTGCTTCAGTGGATCGTCAACATATTTGATTTAGGCGGACTAGAACTCGAGGGAGAGTTCTTTTTAAGAGGGGGAGAATGATGCGGTTTGTAAGCCCAAATAAGTGGCATATTTGCCCATTTTGAGTTATTTCCATATTATTTAGTTTCTAGTATTCTTATTTCCATGTTATTTAGTTTCTTTCCCCGTTATTTGGATTTAGGGCTTTAATTTATTTTCCATGGAATTTTACGTATATATAGACCACATGTATTAGAGATTTTAAGTTTTTGATGAATAAAGATTAATTGATTTCTCCCTCTACAGATTTCCTCTTCTTCTACTTCTATTCTTCTCCTTCTCTTCTCCTATTCTTCTTCTTCTACCTGCCAGGATCCTCCAACAACTCTCCTTCTTCTGGAACGAGTTTCACATTAGGATCCATGGGTGCAGAAGCTGGTTTAACTCCAAGATTGCCTATTTCTTTTAGCAAGTCCAAGACATACTTTCTCTGTGATAGGAACAAGCCTCTAGAGGAACGAAGCTTGACGCGGCTCCAAGAATGACGGGCATCGACGAAGCTTGACAAGAGGGAAGCCTGGTAATCCAGTGATATCTGTTCCTATTGATGGTTCTGCTCTCGCGACCTATAATGGCAGATTGGCAGTACTCGCTCGCCTTGTGGTGGAGCCTCCTCTGGTCGTGGCCGTGGTCGTACCGGCCGTGGTGGTGGTCGTTCTGGTGGTGGCCGTTCTTTTTGCACTCACTGTCAGCGCAAGGGACATTATATTGACCATTGCTATACCCTGCATTCCGAGCTTCGTCAGGCACGCTCGGCTCACATGGGTGCTACTACTGCTTCGGTTTCAGATTGCGCTCCCTCTGCTTCTGTTCCTGCACCAGCTGATTCCACCTATACATTATCCCGTGCCGATTATGAGGAGTTCCAGCGTCTGCGGCTCAGTTCTCGTCCTCCCTCTGCAGGTTTCGCCCAGCCAGGTAGTTCACCCACTACCCTTCTATCTAGCTCAGGGTAATGAATCATTGACTCTGGGGCATCCAATCACCTGACTGGTAACTCTTCTCAGCTTCGTTCTTTTCGCTCTTTCTCATCTCCCTCTCAGTCTATCACCCTTGCTGATGGGTCCACTACACCTATCACTGGTGTTGGTCATATCTCCCATCATCCTGCTCTTACCTTATCTTCTGTTTTATGTGTCTCAAAATCACCATTTAATTTACTTTCAGTTAGCCAAATTACTTAATCTCTTCATTGTTCTGTCTCATTTTTCCCATCTTACTATTTGTTTCAGGATCTCTCGACTGGGAAGATGATTGGAACGGGTCGTGAGGTAGATGGACTCTATCGTCTTGACTGCCGGCCGCCTACTGTCTTACATAGCTCTGTGGATACATTTCAGTGGCATTGTCGCCTGGGGCATCCTTCACTTCAGCGGCTACAGCAGACTTCTCTGGTTCCCGGACCTTTTTCTAGTTTTCAGTGCGAGTCCTGTGAACTCGGGAAGCACCGTCATGTGTCGTTTCCGTCCCGGATCATTAGTCGAGTGTCTAGTCCATTCGAATTAGTCCATTCTGATGTATGGGGACCCTCTAGGGTCGCGTCTAGTACTGGCTTTCCTTATTTTATTGTGTTTATTGATGACTTCTCACGCATGACCTGGTTATATTTACTTAAGAGTCGATCCGACGTGTTCTTTGCTTTTCGCACATTTCATTTTGAAATTAAGAATCAATATAATTGCAATATTAAATGTCTTCGTACTGACAATGCTAGAGAATATTTTTCTGATACTAATGGCTTTCAATCCTATCTCTCCCAACATGGGATTTTACATCAGTCTTCATGTGCGTACACCTCTCAACAGAATGGTGTGGCTGAGAGGAAACTTCGTTATTTGCTTGAAGTAGGTCGCACTCTTCTTTTTCAGATGAGTGTTCCTAAGGCATCCTGGAGTGATGCCCTTCTCACGGCGTGTTTTTTAGCAAATCGCCTTCCTTCCTCTGTCTTAGAGGGTGCCTCTTCTTTCGAGATTTTATCTCCTAGTAAGGACCAGTTTCCTCTGACACCTCGTGTATTTGGATGCATTTGTTTTATTCATCACCTTGGACCTGCCCGTGACAAACTCGCTCCCCGGTCTGAGCGTTGTGTCTTTCCGGGGTATTCCCGTACGCAGAAAGGCTATCGTTGCTATAGCACTCGTCTGCGTCGCTGGTTTGTCTCAGCCGATGTTACGTTCTTTGAGTCTGAGGCATTCTTCCAACATGGCGCGGCATCTTTCACCCCTTCTCTCGAGTCCGAGGTCTCGCTTCCCTTACCAGATCTACCTGCTTCTCTTCCGTCATCTCTTATTTTCGTGCGGCCAGCTTCTGCAGTTTCTACTTCTTCTGCCACGTTGGAGAAGCCAGCTCCACCTAAAATTACACAGCAGTATCAGCGGCGCCAAGTTACAGATAGGTCTCTTCTACCTCCTCTCGCACAATCATCTTCTGAGCCGATGATCCCTCTCTCCCGCTCTCAGGTATCTTCTCTTCTGCCTTCCTCTGTTGTTTCTGATTCTCCTATTGCATCTCGTACGAGATCCCGTTCCACTGCACATCCTATTTCGAATTTTGTTTCTTATGATAAGCTCACCAGTACCTTCCAGAGCTTTGTTTCCTCCTTGTCTTCTATCTCTTTACCACAGTCAGTGGCTGAGGCTCTTGACTATCCTGGCTGGCGTGATGCTATGAACCTAGAAATGGGCGCTCTTCATAGTAATGATACATGGGATCTGGTTTCCGTACCCGCTGGTGCCCGTCCTATTGGTTGTCGGTGGGTTTTCTCCATCAAATACCTCCCTGATGGTACTGTCGAGCGCTTAAAAGCACGGTTAGTCGCGAAAGGATACACTCAGACCTTTGGTGTTGACTACACTGAGACATTCAGTCCCGTTGTGAAAATTCCCTCTGTCCGTGTGTTCCTGTCTCTTGCTGTTAATCATAGCTGGCCCCTTCATCAGCTGGATGTGAAGAATGCCTTTCTCCATGGCGACCTAACTAAGGAGGTGTATATGGAGCAACCACCAGGGTTTGTTGCTCAGGGGGAGACTTCCTCCTACGTGTGTCGCCTACGCAAGTCACTATATGGCCTCAAACAATCTCCGCGTGCGTGGTTTGGGAGATTCAGTGAGGCAGTCATGCGCTTTGGCATGAAACAATGCGCAGTGGATCACTCAGTCTTCAGTTATCACTCTTCAGGTGGGTGTATTTTGTTGATAGTTTATGTGGATGACATAATCATCACAGGGAGCAATTCACAAGGTATACAACGTTTGAAAACCTTCTTGCAAAAGGAATTCTCTACTAAGGATTTGGGTCAGCTCAGGTATTTCTTGAGGATAGAGGTTGCTCGTTCCTCTAGAGGCTTGTTCCTATCACAGAGAAAGTATGTCTTGGACTTGCTAAAAGAAACAGGCAATCTTGGAGTTAAACCAGCTTCTGCACCCATGGATCCTAATGTGAAACTCGTTCCAGAAGAAGGAGAGTTGTTGGAGGATCCTGGCAGGTATCGCAGGCTTGTCGGTAAACTTATATATCTCACGGTTACTCAGCCAGATATTTCATATGCTGTTGGAGTTGTCAGTCAGTATATGAGCTCTCCACGTACTTCTCACTGGGCTACGGTGACACAGATTCTTAAGTATTTGAAAGGGGCTCCAGGGAAGGGATTGATGCTCAAAAGACATGGCCATATGAAAGTTGAAGGCTTCTCTGATTCAGATTGGGCTGGATCCCCAGCAGATAGACGGTCCACCACTGGGTATTGTACATTTGTAGGTGGCAATCTTGTCTCATGGAAGAGTAAGAAGCAGGATGTTATAGCTAAGTCCAGTGCAGAGGCTGAATACAGGGCAATGGCACAGACAAGCACGGAACTTATTTGGCTACGTTCACTTCTCTCTGAAATTGGCTTTATTTCATCTTCTCCTTCGCAGCTTTATTGCGACAACAAAGCTGCAATATACGTTGCCAACAATCCAGTCTTCCATGAGCGCACCAAGCATATTGAAGTGGATTGTCATTTTATCCGTCAAAGAATCCAGAAAAGAGAGATTTGCACTGTGTTTACTCGGTCAGGGGACCAATTAGTTGATATGTTTACGAAGTCCTTAAATAAGTTAAAATTGAATGATATATGTAACAAGCTAGGAATGTATGATATCTACATTCCAGCTTGAGGGGGAGTGTTGGAATATGTAACTTGCCTAAGGGCATTTAGGACTTTGTACATTCCTTTATGCTTTAGTATAAAGATATGAGTTAGGGGGAGATAACCCTAACTCATTTATTTTCTCTGTCTAAACTTTCATCTAACAGTTCCTATAAGCTTTTGGCCTATTGAATTTTTGTTACATCCTGACATGGATAAGCATTCCAAAATGATTTACATTCTGCATTCTGTGTCATCTATGTCAATTAATATCCAATTGCGGACATGGGCATTTTATTTTGTTTTAGATATTTTAAAAAAAAAATTATAAGTTATCTATGCTTGTGTTTTCTGTTTCCATGGTACTTACCATACAGTATTGTGTGCCATCTATGTTTATATGCAGTTTTCCAATTTAGATCCATACTTATTTGGTACATCCGGGTTTACCTTAAAATTTGTCAGTGATACTTTGGTTATTTTCTACAACTACTTTGGAATGATGATTGACACAGAATTTTGACATTTGTTACAAAAGGAGTTGGATAGCCACCACACTGTTGAAAAACAATAGGAATAAGAACTCTCAGCATATTATTTTTTATTTGATTGGTACAGGGTCAGATTCCACTACGGTCATCCAGATGTCTTTGATAGGATCTTTCACATTACTAGAGGAGGTATCAGCAAGGCTTCTCGTGGAATCAATCTAAGCGAGGACATCTTTGCCGGTAATGTTTCAATCTAAAAAGTTTTATATTTAAAGGTTGCATGAAATTTATTTTCTTTTTGTATCTTCCCTTCTGTAGGTTTCAACTCCACACTAAGACGTGGGAATGTCACACACCACGAGTACATCCAGGTTGGAAAAGGACGTGACGTTGGGCTTAACCAAATCTCACTTTTTGAAGCAAAAGTGGCTTGTGGTAACGGGGAACAGATACTCAGCAGAGATATCTATCGCTTAGGCCATCGGTTTGACATGTTCCGTATGCTGTCGTGTTATTTTACGACAGTCGGGTTTTATATCAGCTCAATGGTAACCTTCATTGTACTTTATTACATGACTATGTTAGGATATTATCTGCTAGAAAAGGGTTGATACTAAAACCAGTTGAATTGAAATCCAGTCAAATTAAAAAAAATCTGAATAAAAAATAAACTCAAATAAAACATCCAAAATGCTGTGTGTATTAGATATGAGGCGGATTAGGAAAAATGTGAAAATGTATATTTTCTATTTTAACGAAAAATCGTCATGAATGGAATAAAAAGGGAATCGTAGGCTTCTTCAGCCAATTTACTGGGTGATTTCGTTTATATGGCAGAAACATCAATTTTATCAATGGTGTTTTTTTTTGTTCTCTCAAACCATCCTAATCGTCTCATCTGTCCTGTGCAGATGGTTGTCATTACAGTTTATGTTTACTTGTATGGGAAACTCTACCTGTCATTGAGTGGATTAGAGTTTGCAATCGTTAAAAGTGCACGCTCTAGAGGAAATGATCCTCTGCAGGCAGCTATGGCATCCCAGTCCCTTGTTCAGGTAGGCTTTTTGATGGCCTTACCAATGGTGATGGAGATTGGACTGGAAAGAGGATTCAGAAGTGCACTGGGTGACATAATCATCATGCAGCTTCAACTATGTGCTGTTTTTTTCACATTTTCTCTTGGAACAAAGACCCATTATTTTGGTCGCACAGTCTTGCATGGTGGGGCCAAGTACAGAGCCACTGGGCGAGGTTTCGTGGTTCGGCATGAAAAGTTTGCAGAGAATTATAGGATGTATTCAAGGAGCCATTTCGTGAAAGGGCTGGAGTTGATGATATTGCTAATAGTGTATGCGATCTATGGAGCTGCGGCAACTGACATAACTGCTTATATACTTCTTTCATTTTCAATGTGGTTCTTGGTGGTTTCTTGGTTGTTTGCACCCTTTCTTTTTAATCCTTCAGGCTTTGAGTGGCAGAAGATAGTGGACGATTGGGAGGATTGGACTAAGTGGATAAGCAGCCGGGGTGGTATTGGTGTGCCCGCAAACAAAAGCTGGGAGTCTTGGTGGGAAGAGGAACAAGAGCACTTGCAGTACACTGGATTCTCGGGACGCTTCTGGGAGATTGTTCTTTCACTTCGTTTCTTTCTCTATCAGTATGGAATTGTGTACCACCTTCATGTGGCCAACGGTGAAAAAAGTATCATCGTAAGTAACTCAGCCCTGTTACTCTGTCTTTTCCCTTGTCATGTTATTTTCTTGTCTTAATTGTTGTAATAAAAGATGGCATATATTAACATCATCATCATTATCATCGACTTCTCGGTGATTGTTCTTTCTCTTAACGGACTTCTCAAGCTATAATTTGATTCCATAAACAGGTTTACGGTCTGTCATGGCTCGTCATTGTTGCTGTCATGCTTATCTTAAAGGTTTGTTCTCTGTTCAACTGCAAACCTTAAAGTTCAATACTAGAATTCCATGTTAAAAATTCTGGAATAATATTGGTTTCACATGATTAGTTTTACTAGTGTTCTAAATATGATTTGAGACGTTTTACTGCAGGTGGTGTCTATGGGTGGGAAGAAGTTCAGTGCAGATTTTCAGCTGATGTTCAGACTTCTCAAGCTATTCCTCTTTCTTGGGTCTTTGGGAACTATCGGCATCCTCTTCACATTCCTTAATCTTACAGTCGGTGACATCTTCGTGAGCCTTCTGGCCTTCATGCCAACAGGATGGGCACTATTGCAGGTAATTTCTTCTTTGCGAGGCTCTTATAAAAAGATTGCACGTCATTATCATAACAGGAGGGTAGTTGATTTATTTGGGTTTTCTGACCTCTTATTTGTGTATTGTTGAAACAACATTGGTATTATTAATAGGATCATACATTCATTTGCTGTAAGCATTATTTAAAAACTCCCCAAGTTAATCATAAACTCGCCCGAGTGGACTCTAGGTGAAGCTCATGGATATTATCGTACCATATCTAAGAGTTAGTCTATTTATTGCTTATTGTAGGAAGATATTGTGCAATGCATGGTTCTATCAATTCAAACGATTTCTTCTAGAAATTTTGAAAATCCATATTATGTTGGTGAGCAGATAGCACAGGCATGCAAACCAGTGATGAAGGCTCTAGGATTGTGGGGTTCTGTCAAAGCTCTTGCAAGGGGATATGAATACATGATGGCACTCGTGATTTTCGTCCCAGTAGCCTTTCTTTCGTGGTTCCCATTTGCTTCAGAGTTCCAGACCAGATTACTGTACAATCAGGCATTCAGTCGTGGCCTGCAGATTTCACGAATTCTAGCTGGTGGGAAGAAGCAGAACTAAAAAAGGAGACAAGGGATGTCATGTTTTTCAAGAGAATGCAGATGTTGCTAACCAGAGCGGAACACATCATGTGTATTGTATGTGGTCTTCGTTTCTCTTTTGAAGCTTTATTGTAACCTGCAACATAGATTCTGGATGTTATATATGATCTATATAAATCCCGACCATTATTCGATAAATAGCTAAATTTTACGCACATATGTAAGATGTATATCATGTTGCTGACTCTCATCTTCCTCTAATATTTCAGTCTGTTTTATTGAAAAAGAATTGATGCACAACGAAGAAAAAGCAATGACTATGTCTCGATAGCATAGATCTTCTTGGGAAAGCTTTCTCCTCGATTACTTTCATAGAAACCTGTTGTAACTGTTAGGTTCAATAAATATGAAAATAACTTTTCTTGGACAAGTATTTTTTTGGTTTTTGAGAAATAACGATTTTATTGCATGAACGCGTAGTCAATACAAGGGGACAAGGAGTCCTGGAAATGAGTATGTCATTACATGCAAGGAAGAAAAAGGAAAAAACCCTATATACAAGGGTGGTCTCAACTGAGTGAGTCGTGGTCAACGCCCTCCTTTGCAAGGATGTCCGCTCTTTCGTTGGCAGACCGCCACTTGTGAGCTATCGACAGGCGTAACATGGCCACCAAATCCCGAATCTCGTCGATTTTGTTGGCCAATCTCCATGGCCCAGCTTTCTTGTTAAGGGCCCATGCTATAGCTAGTGGAATCACCTGTTTGGATGCTTGTTATCTATAAAAGAAGATGAATAATATGGTTGGTGGCGGCCAAATGTAGGTTATTATTGAGTAACTTATACGTTAGGAAAAAACAACAATGAACCCTACATGTACACTGATTGGTGATCCAGTAGTACGGCTAAGATGGAGGTCCAAGGGCCAATGTCTAAAAGCTCATTGGACTCACGGATACAGACATACAGTAAGGTCAAAACCTGTTGAGACCCACATGCATAAAAAATTAGTGATATAATAGTGGGGCCTATGGAGGGTCGAATGATCAGACCCAGAACTCTCTTGACCAAGTGCTGGCTCCTTCTTCTTTCTTAGGCTGTGTTTGGTTGCATAAAATCCTGGCAGCCTGTGTTTGGGATTTCATTTGGTTTCCACATTCTCATTGTTGGTTTCTCCCATTGGTATTACGCTCAATTACCATATCATTTTCTTTTGCGAAATGTTATCAGCACAACCATATTTTGATATTTGCACAAACCAAGCTGTCTTTTCTTCTTTACATTGCTGGTGAGAGCTGTTTGGCAAATGTAATAATATCTTGACAGCTCTTTAATAAGTACTAAAAGACAAGGGGAGTGATAAATCGACTCCTATATATCTTAAATCGACTTCCCATGTGTCTATCTCTCTCCGGGTTAGAGAGAGATAGACACATGGGAAGTCGATTTAAGATACTTGGGAGTCGATTTATCACTGCCCAAAGACAATAATCATCACTATTTTCTTTTTTTCACTATTGTTATTTTTATGTGGACTAAAGTGAAAAGCGCCCTGCAAAAGTATACGCAACAAGTATACCCTAGGACGCCCCCATCCGACCCATGCAATAAAAATGCATTCATTATTAATTTATTTTTACATGTTCACATACAATTATAAATCACTTTGATTATGTGGATCCAATGGGGACACTCTTCACTTCAGCATTTCTTTGTTTTTATTTATATTTTTGATTGGCTATTTTTAGGGAAATGATACCACCCCCCCCCCAAAAAAACACAAACACCAACGTTATTCGATAAGTTTTATAGGCAGAGAAAAAAAAAACGTTAAAGGGGAGTGAATTTATCCTCTAGCAATGAACCATTCTCATGGAAGCCGTTATTTCCTAAGTTTTATAGGCAGAGAAAATATGTTAAAGGGGATGAATTTATCCTCAAGCAATGAACCATTCTCACGTAAACCGTTATTTGCTAAGTTTTAAAGGCAGAGAAAAAACGTTAATAGGGTGAATTTATCCTCAAGCAATGAACCATTCTAACGAAACCGTTGGGGAGGGGGGATTTTATCCATTTAGGGGGGATATCATTTCCCCTATTTTATTATATCTTTAATTATATTACTAATGAATGTGGGTAAAGGAACAGCCTATATATTGCATCTGCTGCTGTGGTCCGACATGCGACTTCTGCATGAGCATCATCTTATGTTGCTGCCCCAAGAGAATCAATTGAATGATATATGAACCTCGCCACAACCATCATTTCTTTATTTTTCCTCTTTTTGGTATTAAGAATGAAGGGGTTGTGGGACATCTTCTTTGAATTTGATGCATTTGCTTATCATTCTTCCTAGCTGTATCATCTGCATTGGGCTGGCCCTCAATTGATATGGACCCCTCTTTGGTGTGATCATTTTAGATTGGCCATATTCTACTCGCATTACACCTAGGAGTGCAACTCAGGTCAATTTTTGGGAATTCGGGTTGAGCTTTTACCTTAAAATTGGGTCGGGTTCGGGTTGATTCCAAATTCATATTTGAGCAAAACCTCAACCCGACCGACCCAAGTTGCAGCCCTAATTACACCGAGGATGTGCGGAAGGGTAAAATGGTCTTCATACATGTTGGGAAAGTTTAGATCAAAAGTGGGGTGGATCAGAAGTTTCATCATTAAACTGACCACATTCCATATTTTTCTCTATTAGTCCCAAGTTAGCCTAATCTAAGTGAGACATAGTCTTGGCCTAAGGCAAGAAAGAGAATAAGACTGATAAGAAGAAAGCGAGTACAAGTGTGCAAGAGGAACTTAAATTACTTCTCAAGTAAGAATGCTTACAAGTTGAAGTTCAAAGGTCAAATAAAAATGGGGAGCTCATCTTTATTTACAAGCTTCCTCGTATGCCAAATTGCCAATGCTCTTGATCACGTCACTTTGCAATCATCTAACCGGTAAGCCTACCCTAGAATCTTTTAGACTTGCTACAAATAAGAATGCTTACAAGTTGATTTGTTCAAAGGTGAATTAATAATAGTGAGCTCATCTTTATTTACAAGCTTCAATGGTCTCGATCGTGTCACTTGGCAATCATCTAACCATCAGACCTATCCTATAATCTTCTAGATTTGCTTGAAAACTATACTTTTATTTGTAGAAAGAGGAAGATAATAATTTAAAAATCTTATAAATATTTACATGACTACAGATTTCTAGGTCTTCTAAGTTTTATATTATCTTAGACTTTCTTAATATTCTTAAATCATCGAGGCTTGTGTTGGTCTTCTTGTAGACATATAGAATGAGATAATGAGGGAGAAATTGTTTCCGGATGACATAGGCCCACTAAAATATTATCCATGAGTCGACTCTGTCATGGAAAACAACAACAAAAAGAATCAACGTTGGCTGCTATCACTAAACTCCAAATCTGAACAGAAATAGGCTCTAGAGCACACAACACGGTCAAAATCCCTTCAGCACGAGTGGCTCATGCGTTCATTGAGCCCGGGTCTGCGTTAACTATTAAGCCTATGCATGTCCATTCCTTTCAAGCGCCCTTAGACTTGTGATGCTTAACGACTTCATGTTGGCTCCGCGCTCTATTCGGCCTTCTACTGAGAGGCCGCGGGAGTCAACTCTATCTCATCCTCACCCCTCGACTTAGGAATAGATGGTTCCTAACCGTTGGATGAGTGACACATGGCATGACCTTATCCATTTGTTGGTTCCATGGAGTCTGCAAAAAGGGGTTAGAGTCCTCATTTGTAAGCATCCTTAGAATTGTAAGCCTCTTTGAGTAAGAAGAGACACTTCCTGCACTGCTTCTTTTGTCATGGCAGGCAGGCGGGTTATCAGGATGTAGTCAAGGAGGTAGGCTTAGAGGCAGCAATTAAGGTAGAGGGAAGATTGGTCAGGACCAAGAGAAGGTTCGCGCCATTCAAGAGTGGAAAGTCCCAGAGAAAGTAACCTAACATTTGAACCCCCAAAAGCCTTTAACACAGATATTGGCTTCCACTAACTTGGAAAGACTAGAGTGATTCGGTTGGGAAGTGGAGCTGAAGATCAAAAATGGAGAGAGAGAGAGAGGGTAAGGTTAATCCCTTGCATGTCAAAAACAGAAGGCAACTCGTTCCGCCCCTTGAAATTTTGAATCTCGAATTGTCTTCCCATGAAAAAAATGTTTAAAATGTCACCTAATCATTCGTATCTTTGTTGCGAAGTCTATAAATCACCTTTGCATCTCGTAGTAGGGGATGGCACATTTGCTTCATATGGTCACTTTATATTATTCTCAAAAGCCTTATGGATGAAGGGGAGAGTCTAGCTCATGAGAAGTTCCTTTCTTTATAAATCCCATGTCTTTATTTGAGATAAGAAAACCAAACCTTTCTTCCGCAAACCTTGATAAAATTCAAAGGCACCTCCTCCTACCTGGGAGGCCACCACTTCGCTTCCATGGAACACATTCCTCCTTATTGAAGGTATATAGAGACAATCCTTTAATATTAGATATCCGCCCACCTCTGATCTACTCATCATCTCATCTGGCGCGAAGCAAAAAGAAAGGTCCCCCTTCCCAAATTGACTATTTCTTCCTCTTTTAGAGGTTTTCCAGAAATGTCTGCGATCAAGCCCCTTTGATGTACACACTGCTGCCTCAGATTTTTCCATTGGTGGGGTGTTGATGCAAGAGGACCATCCTATTGCATTCAAGAGCTGCCTCTTTTCAATGCTGAGATTGTAGTGAGCGTTGCATGAGCTATCTATTCAATCGGAGATGGCGAGCAGAATGCACCTATTATCATAGGCAATGACATGACGCGATCCGGCTTGCTTGGCTTGACTTTCCCTTTTGCAAACTTTATTGCATGAGGGGAAAACAGAGAATAAGTGTTACGAACCTAGATCGGATCACAACAAATTTGATCTTCTCGGAGGGAAGATCGGCCTCTTGACCCACTTCGAGGGAAGGGTCGTCCTCCTTTGTGCACAAGACACTGTTTTGAAACAATTTTCTTCATTCATCAAAAAGTCCGCATACATGAAATTTATAGAAAATCTCTAATCTAATTAACCCTTATCAATAACCATAGTTTGAAATTTTGGTTCCGATACCGGTTTCAGACCACCCGGAAATCGAAATTTCGGCCGAAATACTGTGAAACAAAGAAAACAGTATTTTATTTTATATAAATTTCGGCCAATTTTGGTCGAAATTTCGGTAAAATATTAAAATAATTCAAAAAAAGGTTTTTTGGGTGAAATTTCTGAAAAAAACTAAATTTCGGCCGAAATAAAATACTGTTTCGGGTAAGTGTGATTTCGGTGTCGGTCTCCACTGAAATCCGAAACTTCGGTCCGAAAGCTTGAAATTTTGGTCGAAATTTAAAACCATGTCAATAACACTCCTACTTATCCAAAACAACTAGAAAGGAAATCCCAAAAGCAACAAAATCTAAACAAACTTATTTCTTCCAAATGGGCACGTAACATTCCTCCCCCCATGAAATCAACCTTGTCCCCAAGGTTGGATTATTGGGGGGGGAAATTATTCCACCGGGACCCCAAATCGTATTGGCCATGATTTTGTTGAGCAACAGATCTGACGTTGGACTTCCACCTTCAAAAACAACGATCGTGAACCGTTGAACTCCACCTTTAAAATATCTTGTGATCAAATTGGAAAAGAAATATGATTTTTTATTGCGGCACATTGAAGCGATGGAATGATTGAAAGGGCCGACAAAATCAAGATGAGCCATGGCATGGCGTTCCACCAAATCATCTTCGTCGGCATCAATTTGCACACTTTTCAGATGTAGCTTTCTTTCTTCTCGCATTTCCTTGATCAGCGTGCTTATTTTAATCCGGCCTTCTGAAAATTGTTGTTGTTCTTCGATAAATTTTGAAAATATCTTACAAAAATCGTCACGCAAAGAATCCCAAATCTCACAACCCATGGCGCAGGATTGACGGCTCTGATACTACTTGTTACAAACCTAGATCGGATCGCAACGGATTTGATCTTCTCGGAGGGAATAATGGCCTCTTTGACCCACTTCTAGGGAAGGCTCGTCCTCCTTTGTGTGCAAAACACTGTTTTGAAACAATTTTCTTCATTCATCAAAAAGTCTGCATACATGAAATTTATAGAAAATCTCTAATCTAACTAACCCTTATCAATAACACTTCTACTTATCCAAACAACTAGAAAGGAAATCCCAAAAGTAACAAAATCTAAACAAACTTATTTCTTCCAAGTGGGCACGTAACAATAAGGTAAACTAGGGTCAGTACAAGACATAGAGAAAAGATAAAATCTTTGATGCCATCATGTATTGAGTTGCAAAAACGTCTGGATATGTATTACCATTGGGCTACTATGCATATTGGTCTCTATTTTCTCTATCACGTCACTTTTGGGTGTGGTGGAGCCCATAATTAGTGTAGCCAAGAAGAAAGTTGTAATAAATCTCTCTCTCTCTCTCTCTCTCTCTCTCTCTCTCTCTCTCTCTCTCTCTCTCTCTCTCCAGAGGTGCGACTCGGGTCAGGTTCGACTGGGTTGTGTGGCCAACCCTAGCCCAATCAGAGATACCATTCTCTCAACCCTAACCTAACCAAACCTAACCTCAGCCTTGGGTCAAAGATAGTCAACCCTAAACCAACCCGCTTCTAAATCTCTCAACCATAACCCAACTTGTCAAACCCTTTTTTTCAAAATCGAGGAGGGTTGGGTTGGGGTTAACCTAGGTCCAAACAAAAAAACATATAAAAAAACAAAACATAACCCTAAGAAACCATGATAAAATTAGAGGACTGAGGTCGGGTTCTGATTGGAAGAGATGAGGTTGCCCAAGGCCTCAACCCTGACGGCCTAACCCAACTACTTGAAATTAACTATGGTTGGCTTTTCCCAACCCAACGCGAGGAAATGCCCACCCAACCCGAGCCCCACCCAAGTCAAGCCCCACCCAAGTTGTACCTATCTCTCTCTCTCTCTTTCATCCAGCTGTCGAAAAGCTGGTGAAGGAATTCTTATCCGGAGCCTTGGATTCCAAAAATTGTTCTTATAAGAAGGCCCTTCAGGTCCAATGTCTTTGTCTTCTTTGCTTAATACTTTAGCTGTTCCTAAAGTTTCCTTGTTGCTGATCATTTGATCCGTGAAGGAAAAAAAGAGAGATAGGAAAATGGATGCTCCTTCATACCAAGAGATATCTTACATGGATCACGTCCAAAAACGCCGAGAAGAGAAAGGATGCCTCTATGCATGGTCATTCTCTATCTCTTTTTTTTAATTATGCCATCTTTACATGAATTTTTTTTTTCCTGTTGATTTTTTGGTGAAAAACCCAAAGAAAAGTATCCTGTTTTTTTTTTTTTTTTTTTTACTTTTTGGGAAATTTTATCTCGAGTGGTATACTCAGGAAAAGATCACCTCAATTTTTAACTTAATTATACACTGTACTTTGGTATATTGTAGATGATCAGAGTGGTATCACCTTCCATGTGTGCTCTCTCTGTTGATCGTACTCATGAAGGTCATGTTTGGCTGCCATGAAAAATTATTCCATGGAATATAAGAAAAAGATAATTCCTCATCTCTCTCTCTCTCTCCACTTCGTAATCTAATATTCCATGAAAAATCCCCAAGGTTTCCAAACTTGACCGATGAGTATTGAAAATAGCAGGAAAAAGATTTTCCAGTTTCTCTTTTGCTTTGTTTTTCTTCCGGTTGACTCCATTCCCAAAAATGGTCCCATTCATGGAAACTGTTAGGATCCATGTAGAACTCACCATTAAAAGCTAGCCTTAAGGGAAGGGTGACCAAGTCCTTAGAGGTACTTCCACATCCATTTACTTTTCCGATATGAGACGTTACCCGAAATCTTCCCTTCCCTGAGAGATTTTCTCTATCCTCAAGGGTAAAGTGGGGTTTTAGCGAGAGAGTTTCTCCGAGGGTACACTGGGGTTACCCTGCCTGATACCACTTGTTATGACCAAAGTGGAACTCACCATTAATACCGTGGAGGGTGCCCTAGTCGTTAATCATAGGCCCTTCCATATCCATTCACTTTTCCATTGCGGGATCCTTTGCTTTCGTGTGGAACCCCCAACACTGGATTGATTCACAGGGAGAAACCCTACCAGAACAAGCAGGATAAACACCATCATTTCCTTTTTCTTTCTTTCCACTCTATGATTATTTTTTATTATTATTTAATTACATTTGGTGGGTATTTGTTGAAGTATAAATGATTAAATAACACCAACTCGAGTAGCTTAAGCTTTTTGAGTTATTGGTTGTTTCACAAGTGTTGAAGTATAAATGATTAAATAACACAACTCTAATAGTTTAACCTTTTGGAGTTAGTTGTTTCACATGGTATTATAGCAATTGCCTAGGTTAAGTTTTGGGTTTAAAACCCAACAACTCCTTGATATTAAAAATCCATGTGTACAGCCAACCCAAAAGAGGTGTCACTTAGGTTAAGTTTTGGGTTTAAAACCCAACAACTCCTTGATATTAAAAATCCATGTGTACAGCCAACCCAAAAGAGGTGTCACTCATGAGAGGATGAGTGTTGAAGTAAAGATGATTAAGTAACACTAACTCTAATAGCTTAAAGCTTTTAGCCTAATTGGTAGGGCTGCAACTCGAGCCGGGTTTTACCCGACAACCCGCATCGACCCGACCCGAAAATAGCCTGGGTTGGGTTCAGGTTTCATGGGTTTCGGGTCAAGCCGGGTTGAGCTTTCAAAAGCCCGCATGAATCTCGGGTCGAGCCGGGTTTGAAGGGGCCCGACCCGAGTTACATAAGTTATAGTATGTACATTTTTTTCTATTGTTAGTTAAAAAGTTAAAAGTGAAAACCCACGCACCCTCCGTTATTGTGTGTGAGTGTAATTTATGCTTCTATGAGTTGAGTTGATTCAAGTGTTTGATTCAACATTGATTGTAATTACAACATTGTTTGATTCAAGTGTAATGTGAGTGTAATTTCTGCTTCTATGAGTTGAGTTGCCTTGCCAAACAAGAATTTTCCTTAAAAAATTGCGTCAACGTGAAAAAACCCGAACCGACCCGACCCGAGATATTTCTCGGGTAGAGTTGGGTTCTCCAAAACCCGACCCGCCCTACCTGAGTTGCAGCCCTACTAATTGGTTGTTTCACTACCTTTAATCATGTTGTTGCTATTATTAATGAATATGGATGTTTGATGAAATGAAATAAATTTGCAGCCTGTTCGCCGCATGTTGCTGCTGTTGCTGTTTCGAGACATGCGAGTGCTGTTTGGACATCCTCTGCTGTTGCTGCCCTTAGACTCTAATTTGTTGTTTATCACAAATAAATGAATTATATTGTGGGGACGTTTTTTTTCTGTTTGATTGTTATTTAATTTCTCTTCGATGAACTAATGTTTTGTATTTTCACTTTTGCTAGCTATATCATGCAACATTGATTGATATGAATTATACTCTTATACCGTGTTTTCATTGCTCGAAACCGGAATAGGAATAGCCATCCTATTCCGATTTCCATATAAGGTTAATGGGAAAAAAATTTATTTGAGAAAAATCAAATAAAAAAATTTCATTCTGCTCGGGGCGGAATCAGAATATCACCTCTTATGCTGTTGCTGCTCTAGTTTTAGGAAACCAGTTAAACCACCTTTGAGAAAATTGTATTTCCAGCGTCTGATATTGGCACTACCATGTTTTGATAATGGGCCAAACTCACTTTGTCGTTCCCTTTTTTAATTGGCTGCTAAGAGCTTTTTAGGAATTATATTAGCTTTTGACAGTTGGTTAAATAATAAAAGGCATTGTGAGTTCGTCCCATTATCAAGACATGGTAGTGCCAATATCAGTAGCCTATATAGAAGTCTTACAGAGATTCAGAGAGGAGGAGGCTACAATACAAAGTTGGGAGAAATGTTACATCAACTCTAAAATAATTTTCAAACGCCAAGTACACGGAATGACTAAATTGCACATCTGAAAGACAAAGTCGAATTCTAGACCACCCTTCTTAGCATTGAACAAGGAATGATCAACTTGGCTAAAAAAAATTTGTCAACTTAAAAGGGCATGTTTGCCAACCATGAAAAATTATTCTATGGAAAGTTCATGGGTTCAATTGTGACAAATGAACTGAGGAGGAAGGTGGAGAGGGCACGACAGGAGAGAGCATGGAGAGAGCACAAGAAATCCCTAACTGCGTAACCATTTTTCATCGATTTCCATAATACTACTAATCTAAAAACTAGGGCTGCACAACAAAACTGCTCAAACCGATAAACCGAACCGAACCGGGCCATTCGGTTCGGTTTGGTTTTTATAGGTTCGGTCACGGTTACGATTTTTACAAAACCGATCCAATCGGTTCGGTTCACGGTTCAGAAAATATTAATCCACAAAACCGAACCGAACCGCAATTGATATGAAAACCGAACCAAACCGGTTCAGATATCTCTTTCTAGTATTTTTTGCCGTTCAACTTCAAACTTCAAACGGTTCGTCAATCATCCCCAAAATCAAATGGTCCAAAGTTGTCCATTATCCCCAAAATCAAACGGTTCGTCCAATAGTAATCCATAATGTCTTTTTCTATTTATGACTGCCCATTACTTATAGGTAAAATACAGATAAACCGTGAACCAAACCAAACCGAACCGGTCGGTTCGGTTTGGTTTGGTTCAACTGCCAATCGGTTCAGTTACGGTTTGGAAAAAATCCAAACCGATGGGATCGGTTCGGTTTAAGAAATTCCCTTAAACCGAACCGGACCGAACCATGTGCAGCCCTACTAAAAACCATAGGAATTGGAGTAAGCAAAGTATGCAGGATACTTATGTATCTTACCATTGTCAAGGTTGTATGTTCCACCCTCTTTGTGACTCATTTTAGATTTACATATTCCTACTAGAGGACTATCTTCAAATCCCATGCTTTTGTAATTATTGCTGAAACTCTCTGTACTCTTCTTCAAAGTCCACCACTCTACTTCCAACCTTCTGATCAAACATCTCAACCAAAATTTAATTTTCATAAAAAAAAGTTCTATTATGATTTGCAAATCGTGCCCATGCATAACAAAAAATCCATAAATAAAAAGGGAAGTGTTATCAGCACTAGCGTATTTTGATGATCGCACTCCTCACTTTATTAAAAGTACGGTATGGCCCCCACCATAGGATGATCCAAACCGTCCATTAGATGGGCCACAGCCTAAATAGGTTGTGCCCCAAAAATCATTTCCATGGGTTAATCCTAACCCTCCGATCTGAATGTCAGAGGATTGATCCTAACCCTCTATAGATCCGAGGGTTAGGATCAACATGTGGAAATGATATTTGGGGCACAACCTATTTAGGCTGTGGCCCATCTAATGAACGGTTTGGATCATCCTATTGAGCGGGCCATACCGTACTTTTAATAAAGTGGGGAGTGTGATCATCAAAATACAGTAGTGCTGATAACATTTCCCAATAAAAATTGTATACTTTACCTAAACTGCAAAAACATCAAAATGATCACACTAGAGCAAGAAGGAAGATCATGTGATCAATTCCTTGACATGACCGTAGTGGTACGAGAGCAAGGTTTCACTACAATCTGATTTTTCTTCTTCCCATTCAGGAAGTAAGCCTTCATCATTTCCGTTACATCTTCACTTCTCTATCATATAATGCTATTCTCTTATTTTTTTTAATTCAAAAAGTTCGGTTTGTGCACTATGGGCGTTCTCAAGTGCCATTGGGATTGCTGACTCTAATGAGGTGGAAGTAAGAGTTGTTCATCGAGGCATAAAGTTGATTGATCAAAATGTTATAGATAAGGTTACGTCTCTTCCTCATCCTCGGTGGTTTGCACAAACGCTTGATGAAATCATGGACAGAGTAGAGGGATCTTCCATTTCTTTCTGTCATGTTAGAAGATCAGCGAACAGTGAGACGGATAGGCTAGCGAAGGAGGGAGCCTCCAGGGTGGAAATGAAGTTCCTCCCCGATGTGGATTGTCCTGTTCTTTTTCTTTTCCTTTTCCCATGATTTGGTTTTTCTTGTTCTTTTCATATAGTGATGGGGGACAACTAGTCCCTTGCATCCTATTGTATGGTTGATCTTAATCCACAAAGTTTTCTTTTTCAAAAAAAATTGGAACCTTATTACATGGAAACAAAAAATGATATGTAAAAGAAAGATCAAATACGAAAGCTGAATGTTAATTTGGCTCAGAACTTCACTCATTAGGATGGGATCACGGTGAAAGCTCCCATGAAATTCACTGTGATAATCAAGTAGCAATTCACATCACCTCTAATCCTCTGTTCCATGAGAAAGCAAGGCAATCTTGGTGCGCTTTCTTAAATATGAAGGTCAACCTCTCGACATCCTTATAAAAGCAATGAGAAGGAATAGACTTCATGGTATTGTTATGAAAGCAGGGCAAGAATTCATCAATGTTCCAATTTAAGGGAGAGTTATGACTTACGAGAGAGAGTAGGGAAATAACATTTTTGTCTCCTTCATTGTTTTTTTTTTTTTACGAGAGATCTGAGCATTATATTTGGTACTTGAATAGTTTCATATGTATGATTTCAGTAGCCCAAGTAATCCTTTGTATGTCAAGTGAACAAAGACAGAATTGCATAGGCATGGATTGGTTAGGAATTTTCTCTGTGAAATCTTTCTCCCAAGTGTGTGGACAAATGAAGGAGCCACTACTTTATGGGCAGATTTTGGGCTTGTGGTTGCATAGCCATTCTTGAGAATATCAACAAGCAAAATACACTAAAAAAAGGAGAATTAGATTAGATAACAGATTCCACTTATGTCTGCGAGGATGGTTCTTTGAAGGACTCGGTAATTTTTGGCTAGAGTCTATGGATTGTCATTCCTTCTGCATGATCTGGACCATCTAGAAAGAAAGAAACATCAGAATTTTTTAGGATAAAAGTGTGTAAAAGTCTTATCTAGTAGGAGCATTGCTCATGGGATCCCCTATAGTGGCACGTGCGATAAAACAAAAAAATAAAATAAAGGGTGCGTGTATCTACACAAGTGCAAAAATCATCAAATCGTTCGGCCACTATTACCCTATCTTTATTTCCATCATGGGTTCCTGTTTTAGAAGTTGCACCACACTAAACTTTGATGGCTGCTCAAAAGACAACCCAAGACCAACTGGTATTGGCGGCACTCTAAGGCCCTGTTCCTTTCAGATTGTGGCCACCGATTGTGAGCCCCAAACCGATCATTGGACTCAAAATTAAACATAATTTTGAGTCCAACAATCGGTTTGGGGCTAACAATCGGCTGTCACAATGTAGAACGAACAGGGCCTAAGAGATATTAGCGCCGGTTTGTTTTAGATTGTGACAACCGATTGTGGAGTCCAGAACCGATTATTGGACTGAAAATTAGTGCGAATTTGAGTCCAATAATCAGTTGGGGACTCCACAATCGGTTGTCATAATCTAAAACAAACAGGGCCTTAGTGTGGTTATTCTTCAGCGTTCTTGGACCCCTCGGGAGGACTGACTCAAACAAAGCGGAGGTTTTGCGTGCTTATAAAGAGGCTGCATTTTTCAGGAAATGCAAGAAAAGACAGCCATGGCCTAGTGGATTGGCAAATTATATATACATGAAATAGTGCGCATATATGTAGAGATAGGGACAATTGTTTTACACATATCCTATGAGTGCAATGATATTGCGGGTAGGCTCTCTAAGGCAGAGTGTAAACGTAAAAGATTAATTAAGATCAATAGTTAAGAAAGGAATTAAACTAAAGATGTAAACGATGTGATCTTTCAGAAGAAGCCTTGATGCTGCTTTGGTGTGTATATTGGTTTACATGGCAAATAAACCCATAAACACCAAAACAGAAACAAAGCTCTACAGAATATTGATTTTCCACCTATATCTCTTAAATCCATGTTGAGAAGCTCTGATTTTATCAAACCCAAATAACCCATCTCACTCCCTGCTGCAGTAACCATGATCTGAATCATCAGACCATTAATCTCATCAACTTCTCTTAAACACCATCCCCTGCGAATTACCGCTTCTAAAACGGTACGTGGGAGAACAGTTTTCTTCATTGGCAATTGATTTTTTTCAACTTCCTGCATGGATTTTCCCACTCGTTCTGTTTGAAAGTTCCAAAAGTTATACCTCTGTTAGCCTTCTAACTGTAAATGCATATTAGCCATTTAAGCCAGTGTGAAGATTAAGGTCTAGTAAACTTATGTATTTGATGACTCCCTAGTTTTGCCCCATACAGGAAAAAATCCACTCTATAACTCAATCTTGAGGGATAAAATTGCCATCTAACTCCTCATGAAAACTATCCCATGAATCCCTTAACAAAATAATAAGAAAAAGAAACAACTCATGACTGACTTCTGAATTTCAGGGGCTCTTTGGATACATATAAATCATATAAGCAAATGGTTCCGAGTTAAATGTGATTTCACTCAAATTAAGGTTATAATAATTATAAAAATGATGCAGATAATGGCTTCCAAAGAAGTCTTTGAATTGCCATTTGCAAATACTGAAAGATCAGAACAGATTGATCTTATTTTCAAATAAGGAAGAATTTTGGCATCCAAAGAGGACCTTGATGAAAGAATTAAGCATTTATCCACCCAGAGTCATGGTTGATAAGCACATCTCTAACATACATGTGAGGATTATATACAACTGACAAAAGTACACTGCTCTGTTGGTTAGGAATCAGATCTCTTTCCCATATATGAGAGAGAGAGAGAGAGAGAGAGAGATGTCTTTCCCCACATTAAAAATGCAAGAGATGAAGAAAAAATTTCATGCACTTGTATATTTATTGCTGGTATTACAGTTACATCAAACTGCTAAGTACTAGGAATTTTCCCATGGATGAAATCAAAGGCTGCAATATAATGAATACATCTTGTCAAAAGAAAAAAAATGCCTATATTTTGCTCTAACGAATTAGTTGTCAGCTAAGCCATTGGATTCCTATCTTCATCAATTTCGACGACGAGAACGTGCTCTGGATCCGACCCACTGGGTCCCTCTGCGTACAGTGTGGGAAGATATGCTTTGTATGCAGGCAGATAACGTGAAACAAAATCAATAACCTGCAAAATAATTGGTAATTCAGTATACCATAATCAACCACCCATGGGGCAAAAGAACTTAAAAGTGTTTAGAAACATGTATGAAGTACAAGAGAACTAGTAAAAGAAAATTAACAGTGTTTGGAAATATGGATTAAGTACTCAAGAACTCAAAAAGTCAGTTCCACTCAATCATTAAAGGACAAATCAGTTTTGTTGAAACCCAAAAGAACTTGATTATAAGGGCCAAAAAAGGAAAAAACCCCAACTATACATAAGCTTGGATTTCCACCTTTTTACAAGATGAGTTTCAAGTTTCTAAACAATAGTAGATAGAAAGTTCCATATGAAAATTAGCAGTTCGAAAGAACAACATCAGATTTTATGTTGGTTTTAGTATATTACATGGTACTATTGTATTATTGCAATGAGGAGAATTAAAAAGAAGATAGAATCAAACAATGGGTAAGGAAATGCACCTCTTCATCAGACATGCCAGTTTTTCCATCTGACCTCATGGCGATCTCGGCCTGCAGTCATAAATGAGACTGTTATAAGGGCAATGGTGGCTTAACTCAAATGAAACACAGAGAACATATATACTGATTATTTTCCTAAGGATTCCCATACCATCAAAATGCAACTATGATTAATAATTCACCGATGTATTACCGAATAACTAACCTGCAATCGCCATTGGAAAACGCAATTTGGCTCCTTGATCTTGATAACTAACCATGACTGTATGAACTTATCCCATGCATCATAATAAGCTTTGAGGTGTCTGTTTACAACCTCCAGCTGGAAAACGAAGTTTTGTGTGAATAAAATTGATCTCATTAACAAACAATAAACAAGTGAATTTCACAAACACAAAAGTAATAAATCAATAATAATACTGGACCTTTTTTTCCTAGGACTAACCTGTGGATCAACTTCTTTGACAACTTCATCAGGAAGGGGTTTGAAACCTAGCATCCAACCCTCAAACAGGAGAACCTGAATGACCAGAACATAAAAGAATAATATGTCAACAAAGACATAGTATACATTGAACTAAAGAGGAAAGCAACCAGAAAGGATAGGGTCCTCTGATATTAATTTCAAGAAAATGTTCTTACCGTTAATGGCCCTTCAACCTCTGGCCATGTCGAAGGATCAGCTCTGTCACCTTTCCCGCCATAGGCCGACTGTATGTGCATTAGAACAATCCATAAATAACTGAGAAACTGTGGAAGCATATCAAGAAATGAATTGTGTCCTGTGTTTGCATACCTTATCATACCGGGGAACCTTCATCTTCATACCTGAATATCATATATAATTGGTTATTATTTGATCGAAGCTGATGCTAACAAATAATCATATCTTTAAGTAGAAAAGGCAAAAATTAAATTTTTTCCCCTTAGCCACTAAAGATAAATCAACAATAGATCATAACTACATATGCATTGAATGGAGAGAGAGAGAGAGGGTACCTTCTTTAGTTAGTTTCAATAAACCCGTAAGTGTATCAATGGAGAATTGCAAATCATGGCTTCCAGCATTTCCTCGAAGCTGAAAATACAAGGATTAAATAATCATCAGGACATGATTCTCAAACTTTTATGAATAGATAGTTTTAAAATTTACATAATGTCATATTGATTGATACCTCTAAGAGAGAATTTCCCGCATTTTCATTCCTCAATTTAGCCTACAGTTAATAGCATGCACATAGCAAATCAGAAAACAGATAAAAAAAAGGGCGGCCCAGTGCACGAGGCTCCGTACATCTAGCCCTCCCCAGACCCCCAAACAGATATAAGAATAATCCATACAGACAATATATCTACCTGATCCTCTGCTGTCAAATACAAATCATCTATTGATAATGTAGCAGAATTCCTGAGAAAAAGTAAGTGGATATCAGTGTAACATTCTTCATAAGCTCATGTATTTTTTAAAGAACTTCCACCAATAACTTAAAATTTTAACTGATCAGATTTCCATAATTTGAAAATCATATGACCTTACCTTCCAGTGAGCCGAAAGAGGTAATCGAGAGCAAAGACAAGTGTAGTCTTCCCACTACCTTGAGGAGCACTAACACCAATCTGCAGCAAAAAAAAAAAAAGTGTTATGTAAAGTCCAAATTCATCAAGGTTAATACTATAGTCAGAAGAGATGGAATAGCAGTATACCACTAAAGGAGGAATCTCATCTCCATCTTCAAACTTGGACCTGTGATCCAAGATCTGATCTTCGCACCAGAAAAATACCGGTATATAATAGTGAAATAATCTTGTTTTCTGAGGAATCGTCAAGTTCAGTTCATTCAACTGAAACAGTCGGCACAATTGGACCCCACACTCTAACCACCTGTCTATAGTTGCCTCAACCATTTCTGGAGTTAGACCCAATTTCTTCATTAAAGGACCACTGCATATGAAATCGAAAAGGTCCTGAACAGAGGAAACAATTGCAGGCGATGTTGGAAACACCGAATGCAACTGCCCCAGCTTCGTTCTGTGACCAAAGAAAGTATCACAATATGGGGACGTGTCTTGCATCCAAGCACATCTTCGAGCTGAAGAGTAAAAAACTGGAAGAAACAAAGCTGCCGTTAGTTCCAAAAGCTCCAATGCGTCAAAATAAAAGTCTCAGTACATATTCCCATGGTTACCAGCTCAAGAGGAACACCAACATTTACTATAAACAAGATTCATGAGAAACACCTAATTCAGAATAACAAATAACCTAGTGTGACAGAGGCCTGAAAACTAGAAAGCATGGTAGGGAATACGTATGCACTTGAAAGTTTAGAATAGAATTTACGAACACGAATTAGAATCTCTATATGATCTAACTTTACAAATTACAAAACCCTCCAAATGGCACAAAACTTAGGTTTCAGAATCTTAGAAATCATGGGGAAGATGACATCGGTTAAAATTATTAGAAATCTCTAGTCATTTTGTTCCTACTCTACCTTCAAAGATCTGCGTATAAAGATTAATCTAAACAAGCCCTTGTGGAGAATCATAAGCAAGGTTATTTAAAAAATAATTCTTTAACTTACAATCCAAACACCTGATAATATCCTGTTCTCCTTAACCATATCGTTTACTAAACCAAGAATGTAAATTTAGACATACTAGGATGAATGTTGACTTTGTGTTCTCATGAACTCAAACTAATCTACTTCAAGAAGTGCCAAAACCAAAAGAAGATATAGCGATAAGTAGCACTATCACATACTAGTTTTGGGGAAGATTTGTTGAAGGAAGTTCTAAAGAAAAATAACCGAAAAAGTTAAATAAAAAACTAAGAAACCCCAGGAAAAAAAAGTAACGATCAAACTAGGCCATTCTAAGGGAAAGCTGTCCAGCTGACTAATTTTCAAACAGGACTTTGAGAAACAGAGTTTATCCTTTGCAATTAATCACATGCAAATCTAATAATCTAAAATACAGAGCGAATAAATTCTTGGAATCAAGCCTTTTCAACTAATAGCAATAACAATAATCTCACAAATTAGGGAAAAGGATTAAGTATCAAAAAATCAAATTAGGCAATTTCAATTCATCCTAATATAGAAAAAATAAACCAAAATACTCAGAAGATCAACAAAATCGCAAAGCTAGGGAGCATTTTGCAGAGTCAAAAAAGAGAAACGAGATTCTATCTCCAACAATTTGAAATCACAAAAAAAAAACCCATACATTTTAACATCAAAATTATCATAAAAGAACGGCGAGAAACGCTGAGAGAATTACAATTTTATTATCATTATCCTAGCACTAAAAGAATCATAATCCAGATAATTACTAAAAATACCATCAGTATTCTAATTAAAGCAATTCCCAAACTAACCCAATTCAAACATGTCCAACAAACACGAATTGTAAAGATGGAAGAAGCTAAAATAATTATTGGGTTTAAGGAAAAATCAGCTTCTGGGTCGTGTTCTCACCTGGTATTACTGTTTGGGAAGGCATTTGGGAGAGATTAGAAGAATGGTATTTGGAGAGATTATGAAAAAAGCGAGGTAAAATGATGGGGAAAGAAGAGAAATAAGTTTGGAAAAAAAAAAGCAAAAATGAAACATTAGTTAAAGGGAAAATCAATCTGGTGGGTTCTGTTAAAAGCAATTTCGGTGTATAACAAACAAACATACACAAATTCTAAAATGGAAGAAGCTAAAAAAAAACATCATATTAAGGAAAAATCAGTTTCTGGGTTGTGTTTAATAAATTTGTGGGTTCTGTTAAAGCAATTTCCAAACTAACCCAATTCAAAGGTGTGCAATAAACAAACAAAAACAAATTCTAAAATGGAAGAAGCTAAAAAAAACATCATATTAAAGAAAAATCAGCTTCTGGGTTTTGTTCTCACTTGGTTTTGCTGTTTGGGAAGGCATTTGGGAGAGATTGGGAGAATGGTATTTGGAGAGACTATGAGAAAAGGGAGATGAAATGATGGAGAAAGAAGAGGAAAATGGTTTGAATTTATAGGGAAGAGATGGGCATGAAAGTAGTAGAGGATGGTGGTGCTGAGCTACAACCACGTTCAAGGTTATCATCTTTCCTAACGAAGCTTCCCTATCTCTCTCTCCGTCTTTCTTACGTGTAATTGCGTGTGTGCCAAAAGGCTCGAGTTTTAAGCTCCTCGAATCCATCTGTTGTTGCTGATGTTGTTGGCCAAATTACCCAATTGCCCTCTCTGTTCTTTTTTGTTTCTTTCTCTTTGTTTTCTTTCCTCTTAGTTTTTTAATTTTTTAAGAACAGCTTATTGGGTCAGCCGGTTCGGACTGGGTCTGATGGACCGGGATTATTGGACTTCTTTTTTCTTTCACCGTGACCTCTGTCTAAATGGGTGGACCACCACGGAAAAAATAGATGTTAGCCAATCAATGGATTTTGCTTTAGGTTCCTTCTTTATCCCTGTTTTTTTCTTGCTCAAAATCTAAGTGACATATGCTCCCCTTTTTTAACTTGGGACAGCCTCCTCTAGCGTATTTATGACTACTCTTTCAGACTTTTACACTAGAGGGGGCTGTCCCAGGCAATAAAAAATGGGTGAATATATCACTTCCCATATTCCATGAAAGAGAAATTCCAGGGTCTAACGGGAATGAATTTTCCTAAAATTGAAAGATAAAAATGCATATAGATAACATATTCTTGAGAAACTCCTAATAGGCACACAATAGAAAATGTAACTTTTCTATTAGGACAATTTTTAGCCAAAGCCCATCAGGTAGTTAATGGGCTTTTTATTTCAGACATCTCTCTCTCTCTCTCTCTCTCTCGCCTCAAAGAGCAGAGGTTCCAATCATCTTCTCCTAAACTCTGCATAGTTTAAACACCGGAAATGATGTATCTGTCCCCTCTTTTTTCCCTCGGGCACCCCCTTGTACTAAGAAAGGGGGGAGAGAGAGAGAGTAAATTCTCACCTTGCTTTCCTTTGGTTGTGGGCTTGTGTGAAACGACTAGTCACAATCACAAGTGCTGAAATACAGAGGAGGGGTGGCCTGGGAAAGAAAAGGGGGAGAATATATCACTTCCCTTTAAACACCACGCCACATATTTAAAGGTGGCCCTAGGACGATGATATTTTCACTCCCCCTGCAGTTCGTATGCGCCCCCCTTATAATGTGAACAGTAGGTAACTTTAACGTTTTTTTACGTCCAATCACGTTAACCGAAAGCCCTTCTGCAATGGTCCCTAGCAAATCCCTAAATTTATACTCGGGTGAGTCAACAATAATTGTTGCAACAAGTTTTTTTGTCGCGGAAATTATACCCATGCCCACCCCCTGGCGCGGGCGAAACGGATAAAATCCCCCCTTTAACACTTTCTGTGAGAATGGCTCACTGCTTGACGATAAATCCACCCCCTTTATTTTTTTCTTTATCTTTACAACTTAACGAATAACGTCCGGGGGGGGATTAGTTTTAAATTAAATAGGTTCTGGATAATTAAAATTTAATTCTGTCACAAGTTATTGAGAAACAACCAATTACTCCAAAAGCTTAAGTTGTTAGAGTTGATGTTTTTTTATCATTTATAATTCAACACTCCTCCTCATGTGCGGACCCTCTTTGTCTGTGTTGGCCGTACACGTGGCACATGAGGCCCTTCTTTTGGGTTGGTTGTAGAGATGATTTTTTTAATATCAAGAAGTTGTTGAGTTTTGAACCCAGACCTGCAGTGCCTTGATACCATGTGAAACAACCAATTACTCCAAAAGCTTAAGTTGCTAGAGTTGGTGTTATTTAATAATTTGTACTTCAACTGTTCAATCTAAATAGGAGAGTGGCTAACACTTGGTATATCTAACTCAAATCTCATTTATAAATGTAAGTCTTTTTAACGGGGACAAATAACATTAAGACCTAATGATTTTCATCTAGATGGTCCTTGATCCATCAAGACAATCCCTGGGATTTTATTGATCTGTGGATAAGGACTTGGTTAAATTAGAAGACCCTTCCAGTTATCATTAGTATTTGCAAACAGTAGCATTTTCAACATACAATAATCAATAAATGAAAATCGGATGATTATAACAAGAGGTAAGATGTATTTTTTGCATTATGATTTGATTAAAATTCAAGACTCTGCAAATGAAGGGCCTAATCTTACCGCTTTCACTGAGGCTCTGTTTCTTTGGACGTAAAGTGGGCATAAAAACAAATTTTTTGCTCATTTTGACACTAAAAATTGAGCATAAATTTTGTTTTACGTCCATTTTACGTCTAAAGAGCAAGAGCCTACCAATAAGTCTGTAGGAACATGTGGTCCTAAAAATTTTCCTAAGTAGCTTCCGTTCGTGGACGCATGTGGTGCTAAATTCCTCCTAGGTCTCTCTCATATTAGAAATGGATTTGCCACTGTTGTCAAATTATAGGATCACCCATACAATTCATCTAGATATCTTTATGAAAACAACAAAACGTTGTATCACTTGTGGTCATGAAATTGAGCCACGCATATTTTTATTTGGCAAATTTCTTGTTTCGTGGCCAATACAAGATACAAGCTTATCACCAAAAAATTTACCCATTGTACAGTCCATAAGCGATATACAGGGGACTAATACCCGCACTGCCCTATTTTTTTCATGACACTGCTCATTTCATTTCACTTTTAAACCAGCTGTAAAAGACCATTGCAATTCCCAAAGGCTTTCTCTAGCCTATTTTTAAATTGTAAAACAAGAGATCTGCTAGGGACCATCGCATGAGGCGTTTTGCACACCAGCTAGCTGCTCTCTCATGCAACAGCCGTTCCGCAAAATGACTTCTGCAATTGTCCCTAGCAAATCCCTAAGGGGTTGTTTCGATAACAGATTTAAGAATCTTGGATTTCCTCAAAATCTTGAATGGGAGACAAGAGAAGGAGTTTCTGATTACTCGCTCTTTTTCCCGTCGAGCCAGAGAGTAGGAGATGGTCCCGTGTTTCCAAGTTTTAGAATCAACTCTTTGAAAGTTGTTCACTTCTAAACCTATTATAACTAATTGAAAACAACAGAATTAAAAAAAAAAATTAAAAACAAAAAAAAAAATGATATTTTTATGTATAGGCGTGAATGCGTGCAACGATTATGTGTAATTGTTGCAATTGAATTGATTGAGTTTTCGGAATAAATAGATCAGTCGATTAACACTAGAGTAGAGATTCAGAGTTGATTAAGGCAATTTTCGTTTAAGATTATGACAACCGATTGTGAGTACCAAACCGATTATTTGACTCAAAAGTACGTTTAAATTTGTGTTCGAATAGGTTGTGCCCAAAAAAAAAAATCATTTCCACAGGATGATCCCAACCCTCCAATCTAGAAAAGAACTGCATATCATGGAAACCTCCAAAGAGCAGAGGGTTGTGTTCATCGTGTGGAAATGATTTTTGGGGCAAAACCTATTTACGTTGTGGCCCATCAAATGGACGGTTTGGATCATCCTATGGTGTAAGCCGAACAATACTTTTTGAAAAATAATGTACCATAGGTGCTTCCACTGTACAAAAACTAGTTTTTAGGCCTCAGGAGGGTGGCCATGGGAAGAAAATGGAGAGATTATAAGACTTCCACTGGCTACACTAATAATGAGCCCAACAAAGAATTGGGCTGTTTTTGTCATTCTTCAAGAAGGAAAACACAATTGCGTAATAAGATTAGATCAGGGGCATTTTGGTCATTTGACGAAGAATGTAGATACGTTAAAGAGCGACGGATTATGAGTCATAAGTAAACCGCCCGAGGAACGACCTGTCCGAGAAAGGCAGGTCCGTGTGTTTTCTAGATGAGAGCGCGTGTGTGAGGAGGAGGTGAAGAAGGTGCAGATAACGATGATCGCGAGAGTTCCAAACCAATTGCCTAACCCTTCCCTTTTAAGGAAAAGCCACGCCCCTTTTGACTTCAACTCTTTTATTTATAATGTTCTGAGTAGAGGCTAACCAGCAGCTGCCGACAACCGGTCCCATAGTATGCATGTTTGGCAACTATGAAAAAAAAAAAAAAAAAAAAAATTTACATGGTACCCAAAGGCATGGTTTTAAATTTCAACTAAAATCCGAAATTTCAGGTTTCGGTCAACCCGGAAACCGAAATTGGGGGTACCCATAACCATGCTTTTAAATTTCGACCAAAATCTGAAATTTCGGATTTCGGTGGAGACCGACTCCGAAATCACTATTATCTGAAACGGTACTTTATTTCTGCCGAAATTTCGTTTTTCCCCTAAATTACAGCCAAAAAACCTGTTTTTTAAATTATTTTAATATTTTACCAAAATTTCGGCCGAAATTTTATATTGAATAAAATACTCTTTTCTTTGTTGTACGGGATTTCGACCAAAATTTTGAAATTTCAGGGGTCCAAAACCGGTACCGAAACCAAAATTTTAAACCATGCCCACTACGTTACATTATTTCGACCGAAATTTCAGTGGAAATTTCATCTGAAATTTAAGAAAAGACAAGCTAAAATCTCAATGTTTATTAATTATTTAATATTTTCCCGGCCGAAATTTCGGTTTCCGTGAGGACCAAAAAGCAATCCGAATCGGAGATCTGAAACCGTGCCCAAAGACGAGAGAACGGCAGAGAGGGTAGGGTGAGAGATTTTAGAGGGTAGGAGCGAAAAGCATGTGATGGGGTTGGTAAACAAAGAAAAAATATTCCCTACTTCGAATTGGATTTTTTTTGTCTTAATACTCTCTTGAGTTTCCTCCCTATCGATTCTCTCTTTCCATCACGTCTTTTCCTGCCTCGGGACCTCATATTTTATAGTCGAGGATAGTAAAATTCTGGATTTTACAAGCTAAAACTTAGATTTTATAACCTAAGACCTAAATTTCTTCAAATGTGGTGTCTTGGGTTCAAGGCAAGGCAAGAGCATCGGACCATGGAGATTGGCTAAGTTTTTGGATTAAATTATTTGTATGATTAACGACAATTTTCTTTCTTTTGTTCATGTCCCTCGGAGCACCAACGATTTAGCAGATCGGCTCGCTAAATCCGGGGCATTGAGAGATAGGTAAACTTTCATGGTTGCCAAACATGAAGATACCTTAATGTGGTGCCCCTACTAGACCGTCCATCTGATTGGCTCTTGCGCTTGGGTTTTATATGCAGCTTTTGGCAGTCAACTTTGAATGGAAAAAAATTCATGGCATTAGATCTTAAGATGAGTCATGAGATGATTGGCGTGAGGGGCTAATCAGTAGTAGTGGGCACGTTTCATTGTAATACAATGAAACATGTTGCGTGTGAGAATAGCCACACGGTCCAAGGAATTTGCTAGCTAATTTCTCGGAAAGCCATTTCGCGTCGGGATTTCCTTGCTCTGTATGGTTGCCAGGCTTTTTTTGTTCCCGGGAGTTATGTGGGAGAAAAAAAATACCCTGGGAGATAGGTGGGAAAAAAAAGTCCTGGAAGTATCCTGGTAAAATAAAAATCCCATGTTTGGTTATGTGGGAGAAAAAAATACCCTCGGAGATATGGTGGGAAAAAAAAAACCTTTGTTTGGTTGCTTGAACTATTGGGTAGAAAAAAATTCTTCTCAAGCTTATTTTTGGTTCCTGAGTTTATTTTTGTTCCTGGGATTATCTTGGGATGGGATGAAAAGGTAATCATTACAAAAGTGGGATTGAAAAATTCACCCCACAAGTAATCATTACAAGAGTGGGATTAAAATAAACCTAGTGCTAAAAGGCAACCAAACATGAGATGAGACCAAAATTTAACTTACTCTACCACAAAACTCCCAGGAACAAAAAAAACTCGGCAACCAAACAGAGCAACTGCATAGGGTTTTACTGTTAAATAAGGATATGCTGTGACTCCATGCATAAATCATGGAAAATGTGATAAAGTCTGTTGATTAGCTGGCCCCATCTTTACTGGGATGAGGCATATGCTGTAAATCAAATTCAATGCATAAATGATGGAAAATCTGATAAAGTCTGTTGATTAGCATTGGGCCCATCTTTAGGGGGATGATCCTAGCCCCACCTTTGGACAGCTTAGTTTGAATGCCACACACCACCAAACAGCTTGCAATTACAGGCTGATTGGATGCACAAGAAATAATTTTGTATCATATGCTTCACTGTAATACAATGAGGTGAGCCCACTACAGTATGATGGATCCTACTTTTGACTGATTTGAACTTTCAATTTGAAATATCACCCACAAACATATCTTCCTTTCTTTGATTTGAACTGTCCATTTGTTAAGTTTGAATGCCACAACCACCAAACAGCTTGCAATTACAAGCTGATTGGATGCACAAGAAATAATTTTGTATCATATGCTTCACTATAATACAATGAGGTGGGCTCACTACAGTATGATGGATCCTACTTCTGACTGATTTGAACTTTCAATTTGATACATCACCCACAAACATATCTTCCTTTCTTTGATCTGAACTGTCCATTTGTTAAGAGAAAACAAAAGAACGTTTGAGGGGAAATGACAGGTCGTAATTTAGTATCTCACTGATTATGGTCTAGTTTAGATATTCAGTTTTACTGGACTATGAGGGTAATTTGCATGTATACTTGCAATCCAACCCTAAATCTTAAGACATTCCTTTCAAAGTTTGTTCGTTGAAATGAGAATTGAGCCAAAGAAGACTGCAAATGGCATCTTAGCTGTTTTCTTTTGGTAATACTATGGAAACCCACAAAACTAATAATACCACACTCTCATTGGTTGACTGGTCTCACAGCTCTGTTTGGATTGCAGGAAAAAAAATTCTAGAAGAAATTTTTTTCCTTGAAACAATGTAGAGAAATTATATGATTGTGACTTATTTAGACAAATATTATCCTAAAATTTAAAGGTTCCCCTCCGTTTGGTTGCCAGAATTTTTTTGGTTCTTGGGATTTTTGTGGAACAAAAAACTTCCTCGGAGACTGGTGGGAAAAAAAACTCCCTGGAAGTATCCCGGTAAAATAAAAATCCCATGTTTGGTTGACTGGACTATGGTGGGAAAAAAAAATGCTTTGTTTGGTTGCTTGAACTGTTGGGAAGAAAGAAAATCTTCTGCAAGCTTATTTTTGGTTCGTGGGATTATTTTGGTTCTTGGGAGTTTTTTTTTTTTTCCTTCCTCGGGTTTCGTGCAGGGTTATTTTGCTTCCTGGGATTATTTTGGGCCCAGCAACCAAACGTGGGTTTCCTACGGAAATTCAACAAGAGTCCCAAGAACCATAAACGTGGGTTTCCTAGCTGGTATTTCATAATCAATTAATTATTTCCAACCAGGGCCCAGGAGTTAGCTCAAGAGCAAGTGACAGAGCCATGAATTAGCTCCACGGTGCAGAGAATTGGTATTTCATAATCAATTAATTATTAGAAAGACAAAAAATCAATAGATGGCACAAATTTCAATTTAAATATCTTTAATTTAAAAAAAATCCTTTAATATTTATTTTTTCATGCCTAGAGAGAGTTTATCCCATTGTCCTAGGTGACTTTTCATATTTAAGAACAACCTTGTTTTAATTATGGGCCCACTATTGTGGGACCCACGATAAAGAATTGGAAATCATCTGAGCCATTTAATATGTTATGGATAGTTGATCTTTATCATGTGTGGCCGCTAGGTTGGCTGAGTAGATATGCGCACCTAGGTCGTAGTGTTAATGTGTCGTGCTTTGTTCGTAATGCTTCCTTGAGGAGGAAGGGGAGTGGAGCCAACTAAAAGCCAGGACGTAGAGTGGAGGGTTCCCTTCTACAGCCGGAGGTTTCGTGTTCATGGGCGTGATGTGACATGTTATTGTGATAATCGTTGGTGAAGCGCCGGCACTAGAGCTGTTGGATCAAATATCAAGGGCAGTACTTTTGACGTATAGCCCACACAAGACTTGACGGTCGGGCACCATATAATTTCTTACCCTGAATAAAACTTCGGATCACGCTGATTTTTTATTTTTATTTTTTTGTGAGCGATGCTCTACAGCACCGATAGTGTGAACTAGTGGGGGACCCATCCAATCTTAGCTCGCCACATTTATTTTGAACATTAAAATTATAGTTTCAGTAATTTTAGCAACAAAAGAGAATTTTGAATAGGTCGAAAAATGGAAATTCTGCAAAACATTTTCCGTTTCTAATATGCCCGAAAATTCCAGCAATCCGAACAGGGCACCATAAAAAACTGCTACTATTAAGCATCTGGTCCTCTTTTTTTGGTCACTTCTCACCCCACATTCATGTCCTCTCAAGTCTGCTTCCAACCTTTCCTACCCCTCTCTCCAACCAATTGATAAACTAATATTCCGTGTAAAAAAACCTTCCTGGCTGCCAAAAGATGGCCTAAATACAATGTATAAGATATCTCTCGGGTCAAATTTGCATCAATCTACAACACCCAATCAATGGCCCACTGCGGACACTAAGGCCACAGCAGCGGCAGCGTGTAGCGGCCCAGGATGAAGGGCCTAGGATCCTATATGAGACCCACCAACATATTGGACAGATCAAACCAATCACACGATCTTAATTATCCAATCAAAAAGCCTATCATTTATAATTTGAGCAGGGCAAAAGCCAATTTGCCTTTTTTTCGAATGGCTGAAAAGCCAATTTGGAAACCTTTGATTAGTGATATTTTTAGGCTACTAGCAGGTGAATTCAACAAGTGAGGAATCCATTGAATGGGAAAGAGTGAAGACGATTAAGCATGGATGGGAATAACATTATGAATATGTTGAAAATTTCAACCAAGCATGGTTTTCAACTCCCACACTTTCTAGATAGCTTTTTTATTCAAAAGAAATGGTGGGACTATATTTGAGAACATCTGTCAATGGGATTCATCTAAGCTCAGCCTGGGTTAAAATCAGGCATAGATCAGATGGTTAGCTTAATTCGAAGTGTTATTTTTTAATCAGATGAAAATTAAGTGCAGCCAAAGTCAAGCTCAAAATAGTAGAATGAAATTTAGAGAAATGCCAAGCAAAAGAAAAGAATAGTCTATTTGCATGATGTAAAGAAGTTTGAGAATATTAGAAATCGAATGACGCTTGCGGCACAAAAATTACCTTCGACCAGTTACAATTCCCCCTTACAACTCACGATATCTATCCCGGATGTCCTCAATTGAATTTACATTGGCTAAAAAGGCTTGAAATAAATTAGCCATTTGGCATTTTAATTTCAAACTATTCAGCCCCGTCTAATGATCCGCGTTACATGAACAGGAGGTTTGGAAGAACCAAATCCTAAACCTGATGAAAAGCTACAACAACGAAGAATGATATTTATAAAAGAACATTAAAGAGAAATTTAAAAATATTGGAATAGATATCAGGTAGACCCGTGTGGTGAATTACCGAAATCCAGAATTGGAGATGACACGTTAGTCGGATAATGGTTTGGTAAATAGTTGATATCCACAGTCAATACAGTCAGAAGAGCGTTTCCAGCAGCTTGGGAGATGTCAGAGATGCCACACACTTGAACTGTTAAAACAGCACTCACAATTTAAACATAAAGTAGAAATACAAAGTAAAAGAAATGTAGTTCAGTGCTATAATATTGCTATGATTGTGTACAAACCATAATTTGAAAACTCAAAATTTGGTGGGATTTGATGAGGGACGAGTTCGATTTGACCCGAAACTCAGGATAGAGCTTACTCAATGTTTTCAATTAAAAAAGGCCGCATAGTCAGATCCGATGTTTTTCAAGTTCTCTATCAACCAATTTCATGTTTTAATAAAAACTTTCTACCCCAATAAGTAAATCAAATGCAGCTCAGTGCTATAATAATGCTATGATTGTGTAGGAACCACAATTTGAAATTTTGAAACTTGGCAGGACTTGCTGAGGAACCAAGTTGATTTGACCAGAAATTCAGGGTAGAGCATAATCAAGGTTTTAAATTTCACAGGCCCGTGTGGTAAGATTTCAAGCTTTTCGAGTTCTCTGTCAAGCTTTTTCAAGTTCTAATAAAACATTTTACCCCATTAAGTCAATTTGAATCTTAATGGAGACAACTGAGATTTTCTATAAATCAAATGGAGTCCTCAAGCAAAAAGCATCAGCCCTAATTTCGCACCAAAAGTTTAACTGTATTGAATATAAAGCAGCAAAATGAAATTTGGCAGGAGCTTCAAATAATTCTAATGCAGTTATCAGATGTTTTATTCAACCCTGTTATGGCCTCAAAATCTAACTAACCTTGTGTTGTCTATACTTTTCACGTATGGCATGGAGAGGGCAACCTTTGGAGTTCATCTGCAAATCTTGCATCTCAATAACTGTAGCCTTGAGATCCAATGCCTTGTAAGTTGTATAGTGCTCCAGCGTTAAATTCTGCAACAAATATAAATGAACTCACATTCTAAATGTTTGAAATAAAGCAACCCGGATCCAAGAAGAAATAATTATGAATACAGACCCATGGGGTTCCAGACTGATCTATTGTCCATCTAGCAAGGAATACAGCAGATGCAGCAATGACCGAGGGAAGGAACTTCAGGAACCCATACTCAACCAACGTCAATTCTGCAAGATAATTGGCCAAGAACTCCAAGATAAGGGTAGGAACCTGCAAGTTAGAGTAATTGAGATCACTAATCCAACTTTTCTTCAGACATCAATTAAGATATGATCCTATGTTATTATCTAACTTAGGACAGGTTCTAGAGAAGCCATCCGTCATACCTTGTAAGAAGCTTGTGCTGCCCGAAGGTATCTCCTGCAAACAAAATGGGAAGAAGAGTCTTTTACTCTTTTAGAAAATTCATTCAATATTATGCAGCGATATGGAATTCTAGCATTATTTAAGATATTAGGTATTATGTGGGATAAGGTAAGTTCACCTCAGAAATGATTTTATGGTGGGTGCCGACAGCTGAAAGCCCATATAGTTCAGTACTTGACTTTCCATTTTAAGCACCTGTCAGTTTACTTGATAATCAGAATTCCCTAGGCGTCCATAAATGCAAATGGACTGATTAAGCAAAAATTTAGACACAAGTTTGCGGCTAAGCAGTGTTTTGAAAAAACCGATGTTTCATGGGCGATCTATACTTCGGCCAATGTCTGGGAAACATGGCTTTTTTATTAATTCTCCCTGACGATTTAAACAAAATGCATCCATTGCCACGGAACGGTTAAGGACATTTAAGAATCAAAGGTAACACAACAGAAGTGTTTTGAGAAATTGGGGGTATGGCAATAATTTATGGCCTGGCAATATGATCATCAGTTTCTAAAAATACAAAATATATACTATTTCGTTAATGCAGTTAGGCCGTGAAGTCTGCTCTGGTTCACTTCTGATATCTTAATGCTGATTCTTGCCTTTGGATCATTAGATCACAGGCTTAACGTTTTGCTTTTATATTATTAGAAAGTTATAGTATTCAAAAAGCATCCCAAAACTAGAGTGAGAACTTTCAACATAGCCATTGGAATCGTTGGGTCATTGATGGTTGATGGATGTGAAAAATGGATAAGTGGTTTGAGGAGGAAGGGAGGAACACCCATTAGTCAGTTCCCTTGCTGGGCCACTCATAGGTTCACTTGCGTGTTCCACTCCAGCCTATTTTGTTCACTACTTCATCAGTAGATTAAGAATTTCCGCCGGGGAGGGAGGGGCGGGGGTAAAGGATATCTATTAGCAATTTAAATTCTTTAAAAGTTTTCTTTTAATGGAAACTAGGAGATTTCCATTTAAATGCTTTAAAAGCAAGTGTTCTTTTAAGGGAAACTAGGATTCTCATGATTTTTTAATTTCACTTTAGATTGGAGTTGGGAAAAAAAGTACGCTCAACTTTGGGTGCAATCAGTTTTCCAACAAAAAAATACCTGTTATCCATGTTTCTTGTTTTGCCTTCTTCATGGAGGACTCTTCTCTTTCACAAAAGAGTGAACAGGACCTAGAGTGGGGCCTACATGTATCAGAGGAGAAAGACTGCTAATTGTGATGATGAAGAGCATCAAGATTCATCCTCATGACAGTTTTGTTTCTTTTATTATTCCATATTATTATTATCGAGTTTTCCTTTTCCATGGACAATGGAAAGTGAGACTTTGGATTGATCATGCCTGTTGTTGTAAAGTCCAGATATTATTATCAATGGTAGCATGCAAATAAAACCCATCATGGCTGTTGTTGTAAAGCCCAAACATTATTAGCAATGGTAGCATGCAAAGAAAAAGCATTTAAATCCATCGATTTATTGTCTGTTAATCAGTGCGATGACCCATTGCAGAATGATTTCATCTCAAGGGCTTATGTAATCTTTGCATGTTGCAGCTAACAAGACAATTAAATCTCCAACTTGACCTCACCAGCATATTCGTCAGAATTGATAAATCCTAGATCTAACGTTCCACCCCCAAGATTTGTATGTGCCGAGCGATTCAGCATTCCTAAGAGGACAAAATATTTCTCACTAGATGAAATTAGTAGGGAAATTGCTTCATAGTGCATAGACAGTGCCCGTGACCAAAATAGAAGAGAAGGAAATGCTTGATGGTGGACCCCTATGATTTGTGTTTCTTTAATAGACATTATGGTGGGTGCAATTTGCATAGTAATAATGTTGTTTCTATATAGTGGATAGGAAATGACAACAATAAAATATACCCGGAAGCAGAGCAAGTAATATAGAATTGGTGTTGTTTCTTCCCTCCGTATCAAAAATGCTTTCCATTTGATTTCAAATCCATGTAATGATTTGAGTGTTCAACACCCACTGAAATCCAAAGAAGTCAGCAGTACATACCTCTCCTCTTGTATAAGTATTGTCAGTGATGAAGCAGAATTCCTCCACACGTGGCGCACAAATTTCCTCATACTTCCTATGAACCGTTACAATAAAAAATAGAAAATCTCAGATTTCATTTCTAAAGTAAGAAATGTCGGCTACATCAGGCACCTGATTTTTATCAACCTGACAAAAATGCACTTTAACTTTGTCGATAATTATAACATCCTTATTATCTACTGCATTATAAATTTGAATGGACTCTAGGCAACTCCAACATATGCATGAATACAAAGACAAGCGTGATTGATAATGTACAATAGTAACTGATATAGGCTATTCTACTCGATAAAAAAATGAAACCACATTGAATATCCACATATATCAGGTTACATCAATTTTACACAGAATAAGCACTATATCAATTTTGTTCACGTTTACTCAGAATTTAGCAATGTTTGGATGTTCAGTTTACTATTTCGATCTCTATCTCAGATGCTTAGGCTTCCTTTTCTCTTATCAAAGTTTCGAGTTAAAAAGAATGACAATTGAAGCTTCAAACCAGTTTACCACAGAATTGAAAATGTTCCAACAAGAAAATATCTAATTTCCACGATTATCCATGTTCTGTAAATTTTGATTTGCGTCCCAATAGCCGTATAAAAAACTATCTAGAATGATAGTATTTAATGCTCTCTAAATGAGAAGGGAAGAATACTACACATAGATCCAGTATGAAAGGAGAACTTACGAGGCAATTAGCATGCAGGTAATACCAAGAAGTTGGAGTTTTTGCCTTTCAATGTAATTTTGAGAGAGAAATCGATCAATGATATATACTGTGAGGTAAAGTGTATCGGGAACAAGTTTATACTCCTCAGAAACCTGAAACCAGAATACAAACTGTTAGCAACTTAACCATTCTGCATATGTTAGTGTGAGAATGTTGCAGTAAGATGTAATTTGGTGTCTGCCATTCAAAAAAAAATGTTCAAGTAAAATGTTTAAGCTTAAAAATGTTCATTTTATGTAAACCTAGAATTTTTTTTCAATAACATCACCTTCATTCATCAGCAAAACAGAATACAAAATAAAACCCAGATAGAGGTGATCTGGACCCGAACAAGGAAAAACACAACAGAAAATCAAAAGTGTCAAACTAAAACTAGATATTGCAATCGGCAAAGCTAATCTGACATATAATCCCTAATGATCGATTATATTTCATATTGCCTAATATTCACAGTTGGTTGAAAAGAATGTGTAATTGCTTTGCACGCTTCTATCAATACATCAATTGTGTATTGCTTCACCTAGTGACACGCAAACCTTGAGAGGACTTCTAGATTTCCTCTGCCACCAGAAATAGGATAAGGAGGTGATTAACTGTTCCTGCTGTAACTAAACACATACAACTTAAATTCCGCATCCTTCTATTTCTGTTTATTAAGTGATCAATATTGACAATTTTATCCCGAACCACTGTCCAACAAAATGCTAGCACTCGCATGCTGCTGGTATGGACCACAAGGATAAAACCTTTACCACTTCCTCTTCCCTTCCACTATTGATAAATGCATGTGACAGCTCGCATTTATTGATCGAGTCTTATCTACCTAGAAATTAATGTTATCTTGCAATGTTTACCAGACATGCAGATTGCTTCACTACTCTTGCCTTGGCTTTTGTCTCTCGAATCATTCTAGCTCGCGGTATTTTACATTCTTGAAAAGTCTCTTCAGAGCAAATGTTTTCAAACATAGATCCCTCATGTCACACCTACAAATGGTAGGTAATTTTCCCAACATGCCGCTTTTGCTTCAGTGTTAGCCACCACTTTACGGCACGCTCGACCAAAGCTGTCCTCATGATGCCCAAATCATTTGATCATCTTAGGAGTTATGCTTGAGAGAGTGAGCCTTGGCGCAACGGTAAGGTTGCTCCATTGTGACCTGGTAGTCACGGGTTCGAGTCACGGAAACAGCCTCTCTGCAAAGCAGGAGTAAGGCTGTGTACATCTAGCCCTCCCCTGACCCCGCAATGGCGGGAGCCTCGTGCACTAGGCTGCCCTTTTTTTAGGGGTTATGCTTCCATATATACGTCTCCAATGCTTCTACCCAATCAAGATGTTCCCTTTCATTGACACCATAAAATTCCGATATGTCTCTAATTCTTATAGATTACGATTCATGGGCTGGAATATTCCCATCATATTCTCGTTATTTAAAGTACCCATTCAAACCTAAGCTCTAATACCAAATTGATGTGAATCCATGACAGCCAAGAGAAAAAGAGAGAGAGAATAGAAAATCAAGATCAAGAAAGAAGGGAAAACGGTGAAAGGGGATGCGATTTATGAACCCAACCGAAAACGGTGAAGATTGAAAGAGGTAAAAGAAGGGAAAAGAGAAAGATAGACCGGAGAGAGAGAGAGAGAGAGAGAGAGAGAGAGAGTGAAACAAGAGTTTAGGGATAGAAAACTGACCTGATGTGAAGGTCAGATCTTTATACATTCCATCATTGATAGCATCCAGGAAAGTGTCTTGATGCTACATATATAAAAGAGAAAAAAAAGAACCCGAAAGTTCTAAAATCCTAAACAAAAACCCCACTTTTGGACTAAAATGACCTCTAATAACTTAAATGACTTAAATTATTCATAATACATGGTGCCTATTTAAAACACTCATAACTCAAGAAGTCAAGTGATTTTGATGGAAAAAGACAATGGTGCCCCTCTATAACTTAAGGGACTTAGAAAAACCTAAAACACACATAAAAATTAGAATATGGGGGATTGAGCCTCTAGCTCAATGGTCAAGGCTTTGGTCTTCAACCTTGAGATCGAATGTTCGATCCCAGCTTACCTACCTAAAAAATTTCAAAATATGGACCAAAGGATGGTCCCCATCAGATATGATCATCTTATCCATCCTAGTGTCTTCATCTAATGGTTAGAAGACATCCTAACCAAAAGATAAAGAATGCACTTGCAAGCATGAAGGAGATTCTGCCCCCTCATCATGGGCTAAAGTAGCCCTATAAATCACATGCTCCTCTATAAAAGAGGTTTTTCTCTAACTTTCTCCAGTAAGGAATTAATTATCAACCCTAGCCCAGTCTCTCTACACCCTTCTTTTCCAGTAAGCCTCATTTTTTGATAAATACACTCCTCTTTCATAGCTAGTAAGACATCTATCTCAACCACCTTCCCCTAGCTCAAACATATCTTTCCGTTAGTGGATTGAGCACATGAAGATCAGGCTTTAAGGAGGAGCAAGTTGTAGACAACAAAAGCAGAAGACCAAAGGTAGCAAAGAGAAAAAATAATCATCTTCCAAAAGTGATTGTGTCTGTGGGTAGGAGTTAAGTAATGTGATTCTATTCGATTGTATTTCAGCCCACTCTAGTTGATAAAAAATCCATTCTTCATCATCCCCCCCCCCCCCCCCCCCCTCTTTCCCTTGAGCAAGTCGGGCACAAGTAGAGATCGAAAGTGCGATTGGAGTTATCTTCGACTCCTTCCCTGATCATAACCATGGCGGGTCCACAATCTCTGGTTTTCCTAATATGTAGTGTTTAAAAGTACCTAAGAAGGTTGTGACACAACCAAAGGATCCTCATGTGCCCTTCTGATTCCCACATAAAATGTGGCAACTCTTCCCAATAACACGCATCAAAACAGCCACTTAGGAAGCAATGTAAAATCATGTCATTTTTTGTATCAAAAATATAAAAATTGCAGCCTTAATACACCAAAAAGTATTACATTTTAGCTAAAATTGAGGTTGGAGTTTGTTGTCTAAGCCACAAGTTAGATCAACACCTGGAAGCACTAAGCAAGGGCAATTCCAAGTGGAAGTTTGGAATCACAAGGGCAATTCCAAGTGATAATGCTTAAACTAAAATACATATGTTTCATTTAACAATAACCACCAAACAAGGAACACTAAGTCTTTTTCAAGAAAGAACAGAGTTGGTAGAGACTTCAGTGAGATGAAAGCACTAAGCACTATATCTGAAGTAACTTTTAATAGATCTACACTAGAATGAGATGGTTAATAATACAGAAGTATATGTAATCCAAATAAAACCTTCCAAGTAGTTCAAAATTTCAAGCTATTAAATGATTCGTTGAACTTTTGCAGTTTCAGAACTGCAATAGCAAATGAATGGCATTCCCAATTTCTTGATAAAAAGAAACACACAATTAGACTATAGTATGATGTACATATATGAAGCTTATGTAAAAGAAACTACACAAACCTCCACAAGCCAATCAACCAATATTCCTCGCATGCTCTGAGTGATGTCTCGCTGTAATCTTTCCATGAAATCAGGACAAGGTCTTCGAATGAGCTGAGGATAGAAAGGATTTTCTTGTGAGTGATCATAAGCATGTTGAGTACACATGTAACAGGAAACAAATCCAAAACACAGCTGTATTCATATTGAATAACGAGAATGACCTTCTAAAATAATTAAACTTGTCACTAGTGCAAAAAATCATAGAGGAAAAGGTTTAAAGTCCCAGCCAAACAATGGGTGGATTCTAGCCCATTAGCAGGTTGTATACAAATTGTGTAGCTTAGAAAGCAAATGGAACATTCAAATGGTGTAGCTAGGAAATCTACCATGAAAAGCTATGATAGAAAAACAAAAAGACGGTCCACTTCCTGCAATTATTAAAAGCAGTTTATTGGATGCAAACCTCTGCAACACGAAGATTAGCATAAATAGCTGGTGCGTATAGGCTACACATTTGAGGATTTTTCTGATCAGAATCAATGTCTGTGAAGTCCAAATCATGTGAACATCCTAGATCCACACAAAGTTTCTCTTCAGCTGCATTAGCCAATTAAAACAGCGTCATGCAATCAGTTGCTCAAATCTTATAAAGCAAACTAATTAACCCGAAGAAACCTTCATTACTTAAGACGGCCTAAGTATTCTAAGTTTGCTACAGTGACCCATTTTCTCAAAATATCACCCACCATATACTAATTCCTTTAACAGTTTCAGTAATATGAAGGATTCCGAACCCATAAACCCAGCTCTCAACTTGTTACTAAGAGCTAGGTCAAAGGTGTCTAACGCTAGTTAGATGCGATCTTCATGTCCAAAATAGATGGTGGCAATTTCAGCAAAAAAAATGGACAAAATACAAACCTTCCTTTGAAGGATTCATCACTTCAGACGGTTTTCTAGAATTATGTTTCCCAAGCAAAGGATTTTCCAATTCACATGTTACGTTCTTGCCGTTTTTTACACTACCCATAAGTGGTTGAGCTGATATATTTTCTTCCAGTTCTGCAGAAACTGAAATTTCTTCTAAAATGCCCATTTTCCATATTTCTTCAGCTGTTGTCTTTTTTGCATCCCCTTGAACCTGTTTAGTTTCTACAGAAACAACAGGGGTCACCTTGGGATTCTTCTTGCTAGTAGCCGGTTTAGCCTTCTTGGAAATCCTAGTCTGAAGAGAAGCATTAGCAGAAGACAAATTCAGATTATAGAGAAAAATAGACAAAAAGCTACTAAATCAAACAGTTAAGACATCTATAAAAAAGCTAATAAGAAATCTTCAAATAAATCGCTAGTGAATATTAATAACATCTTAGTAGTTACAAAAAAAAAATGTATCAAATGTTATTCCTCCAATTTGATGAACCATTAAAATTCATTAATTAACTCCTTTCTGCTCTTGCAAAATGATATGTTTCAACAATTGAGCTTGATAAGTTCCCAGCGACGAACAACAACAATTATTTGGATAAAATGGGGGTAGGCTTTAAAACCCCTTCAATTAAATTAAAAAAACAATGGAAATATATATATATATATATATATATATATATATATATAGAGAGAGAGAGAGAGAGAGAGGGAGAGAGAGAGAGAGAGACACACACACATATATATATAGGGATTTGCTAGCATCCTTCGCATAAGGTATTTCGTGGAACGTCTGTTGCATGAGAGAGGAGCCACCTCATGAAAAATGACAAAATCTGTTGAAAAGTGAGCATATGTGGCTGCTCTATCATGCAATAGACGTTCCGTGAAATGCCTTTTGTGATGGTCCCTAGCAGTGTGTGTGTGTGTGTGTGTCGATATTTAGAACAGAAGGGTGGTTTCTAACCTGCATTTTCGCTGCATTGACGCAATTCTTATACGAATTCTCGCAGAATACATTTGTGACATCCTTAAGAACAGCCCTTTTTTTATGCTGAAGAGAAGCAGCGACAGGAGCAGTGTGGTTGTTTTCATCTGAAGCTGCTCTTTTTGAATTTCCTCGTAGGACCAACTTCTGATCTTGATTCATAGATGATGGTTTCAAGGGGGGCTTCCCAGCAGTTGAACGACAGGCTGCAGCTCGAGCTCGTGTGAGTCGAGCAGTAGGCTCACCATGACCAGAAATTACTTCATTTTCTTTCATTTTAGTCATGGCCTGGGAAAATGGCTGCTACAAGGAGCTCAAATGAAACAGCTAATCAAACCTGCACATTTATGATAATATAGTATTAAAAAAATAATCAGAAAAACAGAAAAGCGAATTGCAGGAAACAGGGTACTGATGAAGATTAAAATAAATGGACCAGTTTGAACGGAGTGAGTGCATGCATATAGAAGCAAAGCATCAAGAACAGGAACGAGAATTTCTCATGTAAGGCAAGGTATTCTGCCCATCTTACAAGCAGAGGTATCCATTCTGTCAATTCATGTTGTGTTACCCAACTGCAAATTTGAGTATTTCAACAAAACTGAGTATTTGGCTTCCACAAAATATGAAAACAGATATCAACTACATCAGTATAACGTGGACTGACCCCTTAAGAAGTCAGATGCACATGATTGAACACAACTCTAGCTGCCACACTTCCTATTATGCATGTCAAGTAGATTCGATTAAGTAATGTGCTAGAGTAAATATAAGGAAAGAAGTGAACGTGAAACGTCAATGTCCTTGCATAATTTCTTTAAGTTAATAGAGGAGATCAATTAGGATAGTTTAGTTATTAAATTTTACTATGTTGAACATACCATGTTGGCTGGCTATTTGATGCTAGCTATTAAGCAGTAAATCTATCTTTTTTCCTTATATTAAGTCTTTCAAATTTCCTCATATTATCATGGAATCAAACTGCTCACATTACATGCGGAACATTGAATGAAGAGAACTATGTGGCCATCATATCCTTGCCACATCTCCCCTGATGACTAACCAATGAAATAACTAAAACAGATATATTTTAAAAGGACAGCATAACACCATGGAAGACATTTCTTGCTTCTACAACCATAACGTCTTCGAGATGAAGGCAGCCAAGAAAAACAACTAGAAGAGAAGCAACGTTAAGATTGTCTCTGAGAACATGAATAAAGCAAATGCATCCAGAAAACACACAAAAAATATGTGCTTAGTTTCTGTTTAATTGATATTCAAAAGATACTATCCACCTAAAGTAGGTCTTACCATGTGGTTAATTAGAGCTGCAGTCACTAAGACTTCAGCTCAAGATCTCAAGGATCCTGAATTTTATTAAGTAACCAATGAGCTAATTCAAGAAATGTCTGTTCACCCTTTCAAGAGTTCCACTATATTTAGGAGAATGAGAATAAGTTGCTTTATGAAATATTCCATGAGAAAAGAGATACCCCTAAATTCATTACAAGAGTACTCACCTCCATTACTAGTTCTCATGATTTAATTGGTTAGTCAAAGCATGCAGTATTTGATAAAACTAGCACAAGTTTTCAATTTTAAAAATATAAATCCATGTGGCTTGCAAATAGTCCATGAGAGTTAAAAAAAAAAAGGCACAGGAAAAAATGATGTCCGGGTATATCAAAATGAATAATATGAAAAGGAACAGAGCAGCAACTTTATACATGAAAAGGAAGTTTGACATGCTTTGGCAATTGAGAAGTAACCTATGCTGCATCAGTACAGGTATGAGTGTCAAAATCTGACACAGGTATCGAGGGTACTTAAAACATGCGATAATTGTAAAGTTGTGGTAGTACTATAAAAAAAAACCAAATAAAAAGATCTAGAAGTGTCTAAGTGAATACTGAAGTATTGGGATCCAAAACGTCGGTTCAGGTACTTAGCCCATTTAGAAGAATTTAGGTAACATGGCAGGTAACAAAAGTCTCAAATATTAAAACTACTAATTTTATTCCATTGTTTTCCCTGATATATCAGAAAGTAACCAAAATAAATAAATCTCCCAGATTATACTCTTTCGAAGAAATTCTTGAGGCAAATAATTGTCACTATATTTACGAACAAGGCAGATGTTTAATAGGGGAAAAACAGAAAGAGCAGGAGAATAATAAGCGGTATAAATAAGTGTATAACTAAATCCCTAAAAGTACTTAAAAAATTCATAGATTTAACATTAACGGCGTAACACCATCTCATGAAGTTAAATATCTTTCTACAAGTATCACTCAAAATGGAGTATAGATGTCAATCATGCCCATTCTAGACAGAATATGTTAAAGATATGACCTGTCAATTGATGCTTTCTGATAAAGTATAATAGATAAATAACGCCTTTCTCCAACAGCTTAAGCTTTTGGAGAAGGTGGTTAGTTAACATGGTATCAGAGCCCAAGGTCTAGAGTTCAAAACCTCCCGGATAGCAAAAATCCACATGCGATGGTCGGCCCAAAGTGGGACCACATGTGCCACGTGTTTGCCAAGTGGGCCACACGTGCGGGGGAGTGTTAAAGTATAAAAGATAAATAACGCCTTTCTCCCTTAAGCTTTTGGAGAATTTGGTTAGTTAACACTTTCATTAGTTCATATACAAGTTAACCCTCAATTTTGATATAAGGAACGCTGATGATTTCCTTTCCCACTTCCCTAACAAAGTGGCAGTCCAACTCAATATGTTAGTCCTCTCGCTAAAAAGAGGATTAGAAGTGTCAAGAATCACCGCTTGATTGTCGCATGGAAGCTTCATGGAAAGAAGCGCCAATCTAAGAGGGATCCTAAGCCAAATCAAATCACATGTGGGAGCTATTGCTTGATATACAGCTTCGACAGTAGATCTCCCCACCATAGGCTACTTCTACCCTTTCCAAGTAACAGGACTAACTCCAAAAAATGTGCAATAGTCTAACATCGGTCAACTATCAGTTTGTGAATTATGTGGTCTGCCTCAATATGAGTTTTTCAAGGAGCATGTCTGAATCTTCTTACTACACTCATTTCATATGCATGACCTCATTTTACTCAACGCAACTAAGCCTTTGTCCCAAACTAGTTGGGGTCGGTTAATGAATCCTTTAGAAAAATTTATATGACCTCATTTTACTAAAATGTAAAATCGATGGAAAATGAAAATTGGAAAGATTTAAAAAATCCAAATTAGACTCGCAAGCATGTGTAGAGAAGGGCGTAAAGATTTTTTCTTTTTTTTCTTTTTTCTTTTTTTCTTTTTTTTGAATTTCCCTTTTGAGTCAAAGAGGTTACATGTTAACTGCCACTTTTCTAAAAGATGGAGGCAACAGCTATTCTCTAACAAGGGAACATGTGAAAGTTCAAAGCTAACGTGGGTGGTTATTGCAAGTTTCTCTCAAAGGACATGTAGTGGTGGTAAGCATTTAGAAGATCTCCACTCCAGGACATAGAGTAGTGGTAGGAAGTTACAGAAGGCTATATAAAAAAATAACGAATGCCTCAGAGGAAGAGGTCCCAAAACCAAATCAAAACATGTTTTAGTATTTATCTTTATCTTCTACTATCATTTACGATTCCTAGTTGTAGATCATTCAACATAATTAAAGAGCAATTGATTCATCTTCCAAGGTGAGCTTTGATCTTTAATTCCCTATCCCTCGCACTAGCACTTGTCTATGGTGTTTTATTAGTTAGTTAACCAAATGAGTTGTTGGTCCTGAAAGTCATCTGCATTCTGAGTTCTGCGTGCATCGACGGCATCGTTTGCATTTTGCGTGCATCGACGTTTCCCGCAAGTCGTTCACATCATGTGTGTGTCGACGTCTCGTTGTCATTCTGTGTGCGTCGCCATCCCCACATTTGGCGTCACAAAATATTGCAAAAGTCTTTTCCATCTACGTAAAGGCAGCAGGGCCCAAGGAAGAACTAGTGTTCCCCACTTCCTCTCAATCGCCTCAATCCAATCCCAGAGGACGAAAACATTTCGGTCTTCGGCCCCTCGAGTTGGCACGCCCGCGCATTGACCACACACATCCATGAGCACATCCACATCAGTTGCACTGGCCGATCGCGTCTGAAGATTTTAGACTGAACACCATTTTTTAGCACACCCGATGTGTCACGCCCCAAATCCGCTCCCCAGAGAGGGGGGAACAGAAGACGGGGACGTGGGAGGAGAGCGACGCCATCTCTTAAGCATCGGGTTCACTTGTTCAATCCATCACATCATCATAACAATACACATCAAGTATGACATTATTTATATTGCATATCCAGGATCCATATACGACTGCAGTCCACTGGGAAATACTCAACTCAACTCAACTAAACAAAGGCTTTGTCCTTAAACTAGTTGGGGTCGGCTAATGAATCCTTTAGAAAATTTTCATGAAGGTGAAAGGATCTACCTGGCTCAAATTGACTAAGTCTAATCCTGACACAAGTTGGGTTCGTCTACATTGATCATTTTCTTCTATTCTCTCCTATCCAAGGTCATGTTCTCAGTTATGTTCCTAGCCATCAAGTCTTTCCTCACTGTTTCTACCCAAGTTGTTTTCGGTATGCCCCTACCTCTTTTTACTCCATCAACTTGGCACGAATCACTTCTTCTCATTGAAGCATCCAAAGGCCTACGTTGGATAAGACCAAACCATCTTAAGCAGTGCTCTCTTCTTCTCCTCAATTGGTGCCACCCCCACCTTTTTACGGATGTCTTCATTTTTAATTCTATCTAACCTTGGGTGGCCGCACATCCATCTAAGCATTCACATCTCCGCTACACTCATCTTATACAAATGTTGCTTCTCAGTGACCCAACATTTTGAGCCGTAAGCATGGTTGGCCTCACAGCTGTCTTATAAAACTTTCAATTCAACTTGGAAGGTATTTTACAGTGACACAGCACTCCTGAAGCATGCTTCTACTTCAACAACCTACTCTTATTCAATGGTTAACATCCCCTTCAATCTCTCCTTCCTTATGTAGGATGGAACCAAGATATCAAAAGATATCCCTCTTAGGATGTCCAAGCATATTTACTACATCCTCGCCCCGCCTCCTTACATTACTAAAGTTGCACTCCATAGTCCATATACTTTGTCTTAGTCTTGCTCAGTCTAAAACCTTTGGATTCCAAAGTAGTTCTTCACAAATCTAGCTGAGCATTAACTCTTGCTTTAGTTTCGTCAATTAATACTATGTCATCTGCAAATAACATACACCACAGCACCTCGTCCTAGATACCCTCCGTAAGTTCATCCATAACTAGCGTAAAAAGATAAGGGCTTAGAGCTAAACCTTGGTGCAGTTCTATTGTAATTGGAAACTCAATAAACATGACATCTGTAGTTCTAACACTAGTTACTGCTTCATCGTACATATCCTTAATCATATCAACATATTTAGTAGGCACTTTTTTTCTTTCAAGGACCCACCACATGACACTCCTAGGAACCCTATCATGCACTTTCTTCAAATCAATGAAAACCATATGAAGGTCCTTTTTATTTTCTCTAAATCTCTCATTTAAACGCCTAATCAAGAAGATTGCTTCCATATTCGATTTTCCGGGCATGAAGCCAAACTGATTCTCTGAGACCTTAGTCTCTTTTCTTAGTTTATGCTCAATTACGCTCTCCCAAAGCTTCATTCTGTGACTCATTAGATTACTTCCTCGGTAATTGGTGCAACTCTAAATATCCCCTTTATTCTTATAAATAGGTACTAATGTACTCTTCCTCCACTCATCAGGCATTTTCTTAGTCTTCAAAATATTGTTAATAATCTAGTTAACCAAACCAAACCCACATCACCCAAGCATCTCTAAGTCTCGACAGGAATACCGTCAAGCCCCATAGCCTTACCTAAATTCCTTTTCATAACTACTCTAACCTATGATGTTCACATTCTACAAACAAACATTCGATTTAAGCGTTATCAAGTTCTCTCAAATTCGATATGGGTTCTTCATTAAACAACTTATCGAAGTAACTTCTCCACCTCTCTTTAACCTCATTCTCTTTTACTAACAATCTTTGATTCTCGTCTTTGATACATTTTATATGATCAAATCCTTGCTCTTCCTTTCTTTGTATTAGTATTTCCAGTCCACTGGGAAATACTAATACAAAAATCTAATATCTCTTAACATAAACTATCATTACGATATACATGGCATAACTTACATAGACTTTCAACTTCTACTTTTTCCCTCTCTTCTTGCTCAAATAAACTTTAATTACTCTAGAATCAACAATTCTGGCTCTTCATCATCTGAAATTTTAAACATAATGAGCTACAACTAGCCCAGCAAGATACAACTGCTGGCTATGTTTCATGCTAAAAACATGTAATTAAAACAAGTTCATTCATATACTATTGAGTAACCTTTGCAGATCAGCATAAAATCTAATACATATCACAACATATATGATCATATAATGGTGAAACATAATGTATCATGCCGAAATGACGATGCTATCAAATCAAGTTAAAACTTTGTAAGTTTTGCAGTCCATCACATAGTTTGATGCATTTCATAACTTATAATATAACTTTACTTGGTAACTTCTTCTTTGATTGTTGTTCCGACACTGAAAACCTCAAAAACAATCCACCAGGAGCCCATAACACACCGAAGGGCCATCAGAGAACCCCGAAGGTTCATGATTTATTTAAATCCTTGTCCCTTGCATTCAGGAGACATGGCTACGTCATTCCCCTCCACTTGGCAAGAACTCGGCCTCGAGTTCATTAGTGACGTCATTGTAGCATCTCCAACCTCAAAGACCTTGACACGTCGACACTTGTTTCATTATGCAATAAGTAAAATCATCTCAACTAAACCAGGTGCTGGAGATGTTATGGCGACGTCACTTGGTCGGATTTAGCCTCATCTTGTACTTTCATAAGATTTGTAGGCATCATCGAGGTCAGCCACATGCTGGTCGACTTTCATGCTCTTGACCAGCACATTGTTGACGTAGACCTCCATGTTCTTGCTGATCTAGTCCTTGCACAACTTATTCACTGGCCCCTGGTATGTCGCTCCACCTTTTTTTAAGTCGAAGAGCATGACCCGGTAGTAGTACAAGCCATGGTCAGTAATGAATGCAATCTTTGGCACATCAGCCTCATCCATCCTTATTTGGAATGTGGGTTAATGGTCAGTTGCCTATTTGATGAGGTTAATCTCCCTATCCTGCAACATTTGTTTATGAAAATTCCTACGGTAAAGAGTAACTTATCATCTCTTAAGAGAGTCCTATTGCATCTCACTCCCTCACTTAAATAATAATAATAATAGTAATAATGATCAATTATGTTATACTTCCTCCTAATATATATATATATATATATATATATATATATATATATATGAGGAAAGTGTTGGTGAGCTTAAGCTCACCAAACTTATGGTGAGCTTAAGCGCCCAATCACATTGGGGCCTACTTTGTTAGGATGATCCAAAGCATTCATTTGAAAGACCCTTACATAGATGGGGTGTGTACCAAAAATCAGCTCCATAGGATCATCCTAACCGATCCATTTGTGGAGGTCAAAATGGACAGACATAATTTGTCCACAAATCTGCCCATTTTTGTCCTCCACAAATGGAGGGGTTAGGATGATCCTATGGAGCTGATTTTTGGTACACACCCTATCTATGATAGGGCCTTGCAAATGAATGGTTTGGATCACCACAGAAAATGTGGGAACCATGTGATTGGGGCGCTTAAGCTCACCAACACTTTCCTATATATATATATATATATAAGGGAATTGCTAGGGTCCATCGCGAAAGGCATTTCGCGGCTGCTCTGCCGCACGTCCGGCCAGCCACCACGTGAGTGGAGACAAAAGCTGTTGTCTTCATTCACGAGGTGGCTGGTCTGACATGGGACAGACCAGCCGTGAAATGCCTTTTTTGGATGGACCCTAGCAAATCCCTAGATATAATGTGTACAAATATTTATGGAAAAATGTCACAAGGAAACTCAATTGCTCCGCGGACAAATACGAAACAGACAAAAGTGGCTAACGTTTGGTTTTTAGAATACTGAGAAAAGCTAAAAAATTGTAGAAAATTAAAAGCAGCCAAAGCAAATTATAATAAGATCAATAAATATGAAAAGAAAAAACAAGAGAGCAGACGCAGAAAACATACATCTTTATCGATTTAATAGATGGCATTGGAAACCCCATCTGCTTTAGAACAAGATCCATCACACATTAAATGACACAAAATTACATGCCAATTTAACCAAAATTTATACATAACCAAACTCTCCGGAGCATCTTGCCAAAATTTTCAACCATATCCAAAGAAGCGAAAATGTGAATAGAAAAGGACAGCAAAAGAGAAAAGAAAAAATGTGAATAGAAAATCATCTGCATCAAAGATCAACGACCTGAACGTTCAATACTATCGATGTTTCAGCAAAATGCCGAAACCCTAACAGTCTCAAAACCAGAGAAAAAAACATAATAAGAGAACTGCAGTGAAATTCAAACGTGAATAAGAGAAAAATCATCCGCATCACAGATCAACGATTGAACCTTTAAGATTATCGACGATTCAGCAAAATGCCGAATCCCTAACAGTCTCAAAACCAGAAAAGAAAAAAAAAAACATAATAAGAGAAATGCAGTGAAATTCAAACGTGAATAAGAGAAAAATCATCCGCATCACAGATCAACGATCTGAACCTTCAAGATTGTCGATGTTTCAGCAAAATGCCGAAACCCTAACAGTCTCAAAACCAGAAGAAAAAAAACATAATAAGAGAAATGCAGTGAAATTCAAACGTGAATAAGAGAAAAATCATCCGCATCACAGATCAACGATCTGAACCTTCAAGATTATCGATGTTTCAGCAAAATGCCGAAACCCTAACAGTCTCAAAACCAGAAAAAAAAAACATAATAAGAGAAATGCAGTGAAATTCAAACGTGAATAAGAGAAAAATCATCCGCATCACAGATCTACGATCTGAACATTCAAGATTATCAATGTTCAAGCAAAATGCCGAAACCCTAACAGTCTCAAAACCAGAAAAAAAAAACATAATAAGAGAAATGCAGTGAAATTCAAACGTGAATAAGAGAAAAATCATCCGCATCACAGATCTACGATCTGAACATTCAAGATTATCAATGTTCAAGCAAAATGCCGAAACCCTAACAGTCTCAAAACCGGAAAAAAAAAACACAATAAGAGAAATGCAGTGACATTCAAATGTGAATAAGAGAAAAAAAAATCATCCGCATCACAGATCTACGATCTGAACATTCAAGATTATCGATGTTTCAGCAAAATGCTGAAACTCTAACAGTCTAAAAACCAGAGAAAAATAGCATAATAAGAGAAATGCAGTAAAATTCAAAGCCATATCAAAAGAAAATTAACAAATAGATGAAGAAAATGCAGATGAAAACTACCGACCTTGCCCTAATTCCGAGCTCCGATACCTTTAATGGCCGGAAAACGGAGAAGGGAATTGTACGGACGACCATACAAAAAATGCAGAGAGAGGGATTGAGAGATAGTGCTCCTTAAAATAAATGGGAGCGTGAGCGGGACGGAAAACAGTTCAAAACTTCAAAATCTCAGGATAACGAAAAAGAAATAAATAACGTGAAATTACAGTAAACACCCTCTTGTAGTAACGAATTGACGGAGGGTGTATAGATTATTTTATAGACTAAAGTACCCTCACTCAATCTTATTATTTCTAGCGTCTGTGCGTACTAGACTACTAGCAGTCTAGCGCACACAAACAAAAAGGATACTTCGGGCAGTACTGGTAATGTATTTTTTACGACGTGAAATTACCAAAGTACCTCTCGATTTGAATTTTAAGTTGTTTTGAAATAATTTACATGTGATATAACAACTTTATGTCAGAAAAATATCTACTTCCTCTGACGTAGATATTAAGAATAAGACAGGTGTTGGTGGTTGAGTTGGAGGGCCACCACTTGGATGAATGAGCTCAAAATTCTAGGCCAACAGACAATCCCAACCGTCCAATCAATGCAACTTTTGCATATCAGATCTTGATTTTTAGGTTTCTAAGTATCCCTCAAAAAGTTTCATCATCACTGCTTGTCACGTTTGGCAACCATGAAAAATTATTCCATGGAATAGTCGTCACTAGTGTGAGAGGAGTAGAAGGGAGAGGGAATGAATTGACTAGGACCTAGTGGAGGGCATAAGAAACTCTTAAAAACTAGTGAAAATATCTATTTAAAATTGTTTTTTTTTCCTTGGTTTTAGGTGCTTTTTTTATGCTCCCAACCACTCAAGTCGCTCTCACCCTCTCTCACTCATGTCTCACAGATAGCCCAACAGATGTTTCGTGGAATATTTTTTCACGGTTGTCAAACATGATTGTGAATCCAAAACTGATTATTTGGACTCAAATTTAAGCACACGCATGTACCTACTGTGGAGGGGTGAGACTCCACCCGCGGGGGCCTCTACAGGATGTTAAGATGACTGGGGCTTTGCCAATGTTGCATTTTAGTGTATTCTACCACCGATCATAAAAGGGAATAGCATGTAAACTAACACTATTTCACCCTCACAAACTATGGATTCGATAGGGATTGACTAGAATCACATCTAGGATAGAGCCTAGGACCCTATGTGAATTCATTTAGGCATGGTCTTGCTACCCAAGCCTAGTTAAGGGCAATGATTACATGGGTGGAAGAGGTTAGGCACCACCCATGGTTGAGATTACCCAGTCTTCTAGTCCAATTAGGCCTAATCAATGTAATTTAGTTATTGGAATTTGAATGATTAGCTGCAGAATAAGAAATTCAGATTATGGCCTCTATTGCAAACTTACGATGTAACTATTATGGTCTAATCATAAGTCGCTAGGGCTTACGATTGGACCTTGAACTTATTGTTAGAGTTAATGCCCTAAAACTCAATATATTTCGCATGTTAATCAATAAAATGTTTCTTTTCATTACAATTAATGGGTACTAAAAGTTAAATATGTATGATATGTCACTTGTTATTGACACGTATTTGTCCTTAAATAGCAGAGTAGGAAACACATGCTCATGGATTCACAAATCCTAGGGAGCAAGGAGATATGGGATTCATGTTCTTTGTAGACCTTAGTAGTTCCTAGTTGGGGTTGGGGTTGGACACCTTCTCCTGTATACAACTAGCATCTATCTTGCCTACATGCAAGAGATGTGGAGTGACTTATCTCAATCACTTGGGTAGTAGACATTAACAAAAATAGAATGGGTACAACAATGAGATTGCGTACTGAATATGATCACATTATAATAGCTTGTGGACAGGAGAACGTTGAGCTATTCTACCAAACAGGACCATTTATATGTCATTTGACCTGAGGGGTCATATTGGTCTGTTGGCGAGTCTCTCATTTTTTGTCTATGTAACAGTGATTCTCTTAGAGTCATCAGAAGGTAGTACTGGAGTGTGGACAAACCTTCGAGGTCAATAGTGATACCCGACATCTATGGTTTTGGTTAGAGCAGTAGGCTTAAAAAAATACATGGCCATGTAGATTTGATAAAGTGTTTATCAAAAGGATTTCATAAAATAAGTTTTAAAATGGTTTTAGCAAATGCATTAGTGGGCCGACACTGCTTGACTGAAAGGTATACCATGAGTGAGCCCATGGGGTGGTTGATGTCCACCTCCCGTAGGACTCAACTCGGTGGATGTGGACTTGGAGAAAGGCCCTGCACATTTGATGTGATTAAGGGTATGATGATTTGAAGGTTATCTTCAGGGTTACGTCTTGATGGAGGCCACTGACTCAATGCGATTGTAGCATTAGCTATGGAGCAATATTCGTAGTGGGGCTCACTTGTGGGTTCTGCAGGATCTACTGTTAAATCTCTGCTACGATCTCACTCAGTACTCGATTGACCTATTATAATCTATTGAATAGATGTCCCGCATTTATTTGGTTGCTTACACAAACTAGTTGCGTGGCATTGGATGCATTGAAAGGATATACATAATGTATATAGTGTATATGCATTATGGGATACATTGTGAATACCAAAATGGTTAAGTATTAACCATAAGGGAATTTTGGGAATATCATAAATTATATTGGAGCTATAATTCTATTGGATAGGATTGCATTGCATTTATTTAATTGGGAATTAAATGTGAAGTGCAATGAGAATTTGAATTGGATAAGTGAACCCATATGAGACGAATTTGCGTGGGAACCATGTCCACACGCCCCATGCGATGTGCCATTATCAATTTGGAATTCAAATAATATTTAGAATATTATTGCTTGATTTATTTTTCCAAATTAAATGTGATGAAATTGGAAAGAGAGTGAGAGAGATAAAGAAAGAATGAACAAACAAAATTAGAACTTGGGAACCACATGGGGCAACCAAGGGTTGCTTGGGTAGCAAGCAAGCCACCCTTGGACGTCACATGCGGGTTTCCAAATTGTGGGGTTGCTTGCTTCCCAATTGGAGCTTCCAATTGTGGCTAGTTTCCTTAGTTTTTTTAGATTTTTCTAGAAACTTTGGATTGTGCATATGGAAATTGAAAACTCTATAAATAAAAGACATATTGCTGGAGTTTTCTACAGCTCTTCCATAATTCAATTTGCTGGAAATTGATAGAGACACCTCAAAGTCTTTCTCTTTTTCTTCTCTTTCAATTCCATCAACTAGTTTTGTCTTTTCTAGGTCAAAGACAAACATCCAATCAAGCTCCGTTGATCTAAATATATATTTTCATATTATAATCTGATCTAAATCAAATTATAAAGTGAACAAAGAGTTGTATAGAAGATCCTTTGTGCAACAAAAGTAATCCATCGATTCAACTTGCGGTTTCACGTCGATTAGATCGGCAACGAATTTTCGAGGAGTAGATCAAGCGGACGAGTTATTTTCTACAGCAAGGTATTTATACTTGAGTTTATTAAATCACAATAAAATCAATTAATCCCTAGGAATCCTGGGTTAGAGCAAAAATTTTGTTCTACACGGTTTATTATTCCACTATGTGTAACGATTTTGCTTAGGAATTTTCAACCTTTCTAACACTTGCAATCGTAAGTCATGACCTGGGACCAAAACTTGCCAAAATTCGAGAAAAATCACTATTTTGAGTTAAAACTAAAGAAGCCTCAGGAAATCTCATGGATGTCAGAGAGCTATCAAAGCCAATTCTCTACATGGGAGTGCTTGGTTTTTACTTTTCTCTCCGAGAGGGTCAGTAAAATCCCATGTTTAGATCAACTAGCCCATTGAAAGTGCGAATGACCTAAATTGGGGATGATTAAGAGGCATGACAGAAGCTGGAATTGCTGCCTAGGCCCCAACCTTAAGCCACACGGGAGCAATGGAGCCCCAACCTGGCCCATGAGAAAGGTCGGAGGATGGAAGGGGGCAAAAGGGGAGGGAAAAGGGAAGCAAATTACTCTATCTTACATCTATTTGGGGGAGTTTTCACGGGGCCTGGAGTCTGTCTAGGGAGCTCCAAGCTCCATAGCTTCACTCTTAGAATAATAAAACTACTAATTAAATGACAACACAAAGAAATAAAGGGAGTGGATTACCTAGTGATTGAGAAATCCCCTAATACTCCTCAGCTAATGGGGGCGTCGCTCCAATTCTTCGGGGCTCCGACTAGATTCCGGCAGAGTTCCAACCTCCTTCAAATAGCCGCTCAAGCTCTAAAAACACTAAAGGGGCGTAGGGTAGCCCACACAAGTGCACTTAGGAGCCTAAGATGCTTCTCCTTGAATGTTCCGCCCACCTACTCATTATAGGCTCGGAAAACAAGGATGATTTGCACAACTATCGATGTGGACCTAAAAGTTAGGTTTTTAACAATTTTTCTCAGGTATATTACGATCGTAGCCCAATGCCAAATACGATTAGTGTAGATTACAATAGTAACTCAAGTCATACGGGTGAAAACTGGGAATATTATGGGTATTCGCCGGTTTTCAGACTTGATCTCTAGGATCTCAGATTGATGAGGTCAGGGTCATGTTTGCAATCTGGTTTTGACAAGTTTGGGCTGATTCTGGATGTACTTTTAGGTCACAGGGTTTTGGGAATCTTTCTGTTTTCTGTGCCTATAAAGTGGTAAATGGCCGATTCATTCAAGGATGAGAAGCCTTTGGGGATCATCATTTGAGACTTCATCGCGGCAATTTATCGTTAGTCTGAAATCGGAAAAATGGGGTGTCTACACCTGCGTTTTGGATTCAAGCACTTGGTCGTAATTTTGAGTCTAGTACCTAGTTTTGGACTCAATCAGTTATCAAAATCCAAAACAAATGGGACCTAGGTTGAAGCCACCTCGTGCATGTACTAAGTGTACCAAAAGAGATGATAGAGTCAACAAGCTAGATTTTCTCTTATTGTTATAAAGATAGTGCTTAGCAAGGAATCTTTTGTAACTTGTGGAGTGAAGAGGAGTTCCTGTGAAACTACCAATTACTCTAGAAGCTTCTAAAGTCGTTGGAGAGTTATTTAATCTTTTGTACTTTAACACTCCCTCTCACGTGGCCCCTCTTTCTAGGGTTGGCCTACATGTGGCACATGTGGACCCTCTTTTGGGTTGGGTATTACATGTGGATTTTTAATATCTAGGAGTTTTGAACTCAGGAGCTTTGCTCTAATACCATGTGAAACTACCAATTACTTCAAAAGCTTTAGCAGTTGGAGATGGAGTTTTTTAATCTTTTATACTTTTAACACTCCCCACTCGTATGTGGCCCCTCTTTCTAGGGTAGGCCTGGCACATGCGAATTTTTAATATCAAGGAGTTTTGAACTTGGGACCTTTGCTTTGATACCATGTGAAACTATCAATTACTCAAAAAGCCTAAGCCATTGGAGATGGCGTTATTTAATCTTTTACACTTTAACAGTTCGTGTACGCGTATAGCCAATCAACTAAAGTGACTTTACAGGAGTTGGAGTTAGTGCCGGTATCATAGCCTACGTTTTAGTGTGTTAAAAAAACGCATTGGCTAAATTTGATTCATTTGTGTATAAGCAAATGAAAAAATAGAAACAAAAGCAAAACACAAGATGAACGCCGAGTTTTATGTGGTTTAGCCAAGATACCTACGTCTACAAGAGAGAACACGATGTTCCACTATGAGAAAACAATATACATACCGCAAATTGCAGCTCTTTCCTTGTTCTCTCAACCAACACCATACATACGAGCAACCCGGGTAAAATCAGTAAGGAAAAACTAAGACGATTCTCTCTCCTTCTCCCCCTTTCTCTTTCTTCTCTCTCGTTTTCGCGCCCCAAGGGAGCCCCAACCTCAACCCCTATGGCCCATGAGAAAGGCCGGAGGACATAAGGGGCAAAGGGAAGGGAAAAGGGAAGCAAATTACACTATCTTACATCTATTTGGGGGAGCTTTCATGGGGCCCAAAGTCTAGGGAGCTCCAAGCTCCATGGCTTCACCCTAAGCTATTCTAACTGTAAAACTACTAATTAAATGACAACACAAAGAAATAAAGAAAGGGAGTGGATTACTTAGGGATTGAGAAATCCCCTAATAATCCTCAACGAATGGGGGCGTCACTCCAATTCTTCAAGGCTCCGGTTAGATTCCAGCACAGTTCCAACCTCCTTCAAAGAGCCGCTCAAGCTCTAAAAACACTAAACGGGCATCGGGTAGCCTACACAAGTGCACTTAGGAGCCCAAGATGCTTCTCCTTGAATGTTCCGCCCACCTACTCATTATAGGCTCGGAAAGCAAGGATGATATGCACAACTTTCGATGTGGAACTAAAAGTTAGGTTTTTTTACAATTTTTCTCAGGTAGATTACGATCGTAGCCCAATGCCACGTACGATTAGTGTAATGGATTACAATTGTAAGTCAAGTCAGACAGGTGAAAACAGGGAATATTATGGGTATTCACCGATTTTCAGACTTGATCTCTAGAATCTCAAATTGATGAGGTCAGGGTCGTGTTTGCAATCTGGTTTTGACAAGTTCGGACTGATTCTGGATGTACTTTTAGGTCACAGGATTTTGGGAATCTTTTCTGTTTTCTGTGCCTATAAAGTGGTAAATGGCTGATTCACTCAAGGATGCGAAGCCTTTGGGGATCATCATTGGAGGCTTCATCGCGCAATTTATCGTTAGTCCGAAATCAGAAAAATGGGGTGTCTACACCTGCGTTCTGGATTCAAACACTTGATCGTAATTTTGAGTGTAGTACCTAGTTTTGGACTCAATTAGTCATCAAAATCCAAAGCAAATGGGACCTAGGTTGAAGCCACCGCATGCATGTACTAAGTGTACCAAAAGAGATGATAGAGTCAACAAGCTAGATTTTCTCTTATTGTTATAAAGATAGTGCTTAGCAAGGAATCTTTTGGAGCTTGTGGAGTGAAGAGGAGTTCCTGTGAAACTACCAATTACGCTAGAAGCTTCTTAAGTCGTTGGAGATGAAGTTATTTAATCTTTTATACTTTAACACTCCCCCTCACGTGTGGCCCCTCTTTCTAGGGTTGGCCTACATGTGGACCCTCTTTTGGGTTGGGTATTACATGTGGATTTTTAATATCTAGGAGTTTTGAACTCAGGAGCTTTGCTTTAATACCATGTTAAACTACCAATTACTCCGAAAGCTTAAGCAGTTGGAGATGGAGTTTTTTAATCTTTTATACTTTTAACACTCCCCACTCATGTGTGGCCCCTCTTTCTAGGGTAGGCCTACACATGGCACATGTGGATTTTTAATATCAAGGAGTTTTGAACTTGGGACCTTTGCTCTGATACCATGTGAAACTATCAATTACTCAAAAAACCTAAGCTGTTGGAGATGATGTTATTTAATCTTTTACACTTTAACAGTTCGTGTACGCGTCTAGCCAATCAACTAAAGTGATTTTAGAGGAGTTGGAGTTAGTGCCGGTATCATAGCCTACGTTTTCACGGTGTTAAGGGTTAGTGTGTTGAAAAAAACGTGTTGGCTAAATTTGATTCGTCTGTGTATAAACAAATGGAAAAATAGAAACAAAAGCAAAACACAAGATGAACGCCAAGTTTTATGTGGTTTAGCCAAGATACCTACATCCACAAGCGAGAACACAATCTTCCACTATGAGAAAACAATATACATACCGCAAATTACAGCTCTTTCCATGTTCTCTCAACCAAGACCGTACATATGAGCAACCCAAGTAAAATCCGTAGGGAAAAACTAAGACGATTCTCTCTCCTTCTCCCCCTTTATCTTTCTTCTCTCTCGTTTTCGCGCCCTAAGGGAAAACCATCTCTTACATTTTATACCTTACGTTTTATACTAAAACCTAAAAAATCAATTTCTTTTTTTAACCTCCCACCGTATGTGGGAAACAAGGAAACTTACCAACATCAAGTAAATGTAAAAAAGGGAACAAATGGCTTTTGGATCATAATGGCAATGAACGTTTAAATAACAATGTTAAAATTTAAAATGGCACTTGTAACATAGAAACTAGACTCACAGTTATGGCGGTATTGAAATCACACCCTTCACATTCGTACACACACTCTGCTTATAACTAAATTCATCGGCTTATAATTTTAGTTTATTCATGAACAAGAAGAGCTAATCACTCTCCACCAGTGTCTTCTATTTTTCCCGGTGTCGATTGTTTCCCTTCTTTTTCATCCATTTTTCTGGCGTCTTCTATCTTTTTGGCGTCGATTTTTTTTTTTTCCTTCTTCTTCGTCTCTTGTGGTCTCCGGCTCACTCAGAGCGGATGAAGAAGACAAATAGATCTATCAGCAAAGAAAGAGACCCGAGGGTAGAACAATATTTTTAACTGACGGCACCAGCTGAGAAAGGTTGAACCACAAGCCACCTATCATTTCATAAACAAAACGCAATTTACGAGGCACTTTCCCTTCAAAAATAAAGTAAGAAGTGTCGTTATCAAAAAAACGAGAGCGGATGCATCGTTTCGTACAAATAAAGCAACCGGAGCGTATTGGAGGTGCTCACACACGATTGAATAACGGCCACGTTACAATAACCAGTAACACAACCCCGTCTTCGAAACATCACTCGTTTTTGTCCGTAAATGCGAAAATCAAACGGCTTCTCGAATAATTCCTCAAATCTTTGTCTGTTCTCCACCAAACAAAGAGCAAGAAAAAAGGAAAAAAAGAAAAAGAAAAAGAATTGTTCACGAAACATCGAAATCATCTGATTATCTCTTTATTGTTTTTTTTTTTCCTGGAGAAAGATTGGGGAAAATTCATCCCTCAGCTATTACTTTTGAAAAAAAGTAGATAGTTTGAGGGGGAATATATGGAAATCTGATAAAAGATTTATTTTTTAATATTTTTAGGGCGAGGAATCTGGTAAAAAAGTCATCGAGTTTTGAAGATTACAGATTATTCTAAACAAGGAAGATTTTATAATCTAATCTGATATTTATCTGTGAGATTTGTCAACATTTGAGGCGGCTATTCTAAAAAAAAAGGGCTTTTTTGTGAGGTCAAAAGATGCTGGAAAGGGTTTTGTCTTTTTAGCCTTTTTGTTTGTGTTTTTTTATCAATCCTCCTGGTTGGGTGATGTTGCTGAAAGATTGGTAGCTGAGAAGTTCTTCGCTTTTAGGTAGGTGTGGAGTGTGGACCCCCTTTCTATGGAAATTTGGGTTTTTTTTTTGCCCTTTTCCCTTTTTCTTTTCCTAGAATTCATGAGTTTTTATTGCCTTTTGTAATAGCTCGTCTTTGAGGAAAGGAAGCAAGATGGGGACTTGTGCAAAGCTTGCGAAGAGGGTTTTGGAGACCGACACTCCAGTCATGGTTCAGGTATTGATTTTAATTCATTTTTTAGGGTTTTGCCTCAATCCCTATATGCCATGAAAATCTGTTCTTGATTTGATATGTGGTTCTTGTTTTTTTTTTTTTTTTTCATGGCCAATTAGTTAGTTGTGGGGTTGTTTGTGCAGATACAGGAACTGGTCCGTGGATCCAAAGATGCAATTTCTCTGGCTCAGGTCTGTTTTTTATATGCCACTTTGTAATGTCTTATTCTTCCTTTTGTACTGATTGTCTCGAGAATGGTAAAATATCTATATAATTTTGTTCTTATACCCTTTTTTTTTTTTTTTTTCCTGCATGGTTGGAATCTGTTTCTGCTGTTGGTTCCTTTATGCCCAGAAGAATAACACAGAGAAATTTATGCCCAGAAAGATAACATGTAGAAATACACGGTTGTGATTGTTTCAATTGCTGTTCTAACAATTCAAGATTCATTAATAGCACTCTTGGGTTTGGACATGTTTGATCCGAAGCACTTTGTTCTGTAAGAGCAAAACCAACACGGGAATACGTGATGTAGCTAAATGCAGATACTGGGCTGATCCAAGTGAAAAATTTCCAACGTGGTCATTTGAAATATATTTTTGTCAATTTAAATGAGAAAAGAGAAATTATATCCAAGAAAAGCTGAAGTCGGAAAACAAGGGAAATTTCAAAATGGTATTGTAAGTTTGTAACATATATCATCAATGAATGACTGTATTGTGGTATATAATCCTATACATATATAGATATGCACATGAAAGTGCTGCCGTTTTTTAAACTCGTACCATCCACTTTGGGTCTTTCATTCTTCATTGGCATTATGATGTAGGGTGTTGTTTATTGGCAACCACCTGAAAATGCTTTGGAGAAGATCAAAGAAATTATCCGGGAGCCCTCAACTAGTCGTTACGGTGCTGATGAAGGTCTTCCGGAGCTTAGGGCGGCATTGACTGAAAAGGTATTCTTTTGAATCAGCTATCCCGTCGCATTCTAAAATAATTGTCATCTATAAACAAGCATGTTATATAAAAGGAGGTCCCTAAAGTTCTTACTCTTCCCTACAGCACAAAGGGTATTTGATTCTTTCTTATAACTCCCTTTTCTGCTCTCATGGACGATGTAAGTTAAATTAAGAGGGTTCCCTAGCAAATGATACTCAATTGCATGTTACTCTATAGAATCATGACAGAATCTTGGTAATGGAGCATCACAATCTAGATATTAGCTCGAATATTTTTTTGGTTACATTCAGTGACTTCTTTTCAACGACTCAAACAAGTACAATGGTAGATCTTTGTTGATGAAGAACCAGAACAATCTACATGGATGAGATAGAACGACAATATTGAGGGAGGATCAAATGCCTTCATAAGGAGGAAGAAAACTACATGAGCTATAGTAGGAAACATATTGATGGGGACCATCCTTGGGCCCATATTCTAATTTATAAGTCTCTTTTAGGTGTTTTTAAGTCGTTTAAGTTATAGGAGGGGTATTGCGGTGTTTTCTCATTAAAATCACTTTAGTTCTTTAAGTTATGAGTGTTTTAAATAGGCCCCACACACGTATTACGAAAATTTTAAGTCATTACTACCACCATACGAGGTAGAGTGGTAGTAATACCCAACAATAGTTGCTCGTTGATATGTTGCCCCCAATATCCATCAAAACATTTTAGGATGATCTAACAAAGAGGATCTTGTTGCTTTCCCAACCACTTTTTCCTTGCTTTCCCAAAGAAAAAAAGACGTTATACAATATATCATCTTTTCTGAGATCCATGTTCATTATTTCTTGTTTTTCTTTCAATTAAGTTTTCTACTGTCTTAGCCTACATCACCATTCAAAAAAAAAGTTTTTTACTGTCTTAAAAACAAACAGGCTATATAGAAACCATTTGGCCTAGGATCTCTATCTCTACTTGGGCTCAGTGCTTCTTCTTTGCTCTCATCAAGCTCTCTCTGGTTTTTTAAATTGAATCTGCAAAGGTTGTACTTCCCTACAATGCAACGGAGCTCGTTATGTACTTTTTCACTCTTCTACTACATCTAGTTTCCTGTTGTACTTCCCCACAATGCAATGGAGCTCGTTATGTGTGGCCGCTTCCTAAGAAGCACGGGTACTCTCCAGAGGCCCACGTACCCGTGTCGGGTGCGGGTTGCTCTTGGCTACTCTTTGGGTGCGTACCGGGTACGCACTTGGGTTTGTGTACGTATCGGGTGCGCACCCGGTTCAATGTAAATCGAAAATTACAGATTTACAATAGAGGGGTTGTCTCAATTAACAAAAGGGGGGTTGAATATATCAAAACATCTATAATATATATGTATCCCATAATTAAAAACCTAACAACTTAGAAGTAATATTAGATTTTGGTGATGTTATTGACTTATTGTTATTTGATCGTTCTCCAATTAAATTGTTTGAATTCTTTAACAAAATATATATATATGAGGAAAGTGTTGGTGAGCTTAAGCTCACCAAACTTATGGTGAGCTTAAGTGCCCCAATCACATGGGTCCCACATTTTCTGTGGTGATCCAAACCATTCATTTGCAAGGCCCTATCATAGATAGGGTGTGTACCAAAAATCAGCTCCATAGGATCATCCTAACCCCTCCATTTGTGGAGGACAAAAATGGGCAGATTTGTGGACAAATAATGTCTGTCCATTTTGACCTCCACAAATGGATGGGTTAGGATGATCCTATGGAGCTGATTTTTGGTACACACCCCATCTATGTAAGGGCCTTTCAAATGAATGCTTTGGATCATCCTAACAAAGTAGGCCCCAATGTGATTGGCCGCTTAAGCTCACCAACACTTTCCTCTCTCTCTCTCTCTCTCTCTCTCTCTCTCTCTATATATATATATATATATATATATATATATATATATATATTATATTCAGCGTACCCCAACGTACCCGTATCCTTTTTTTTTTTAAATCACGTACCCGTATCGTGTCGCACCCGTACCCGTGCTTCATTGGCTGCTTCTTCACTCTTCTACTACATCTAATTTCCTTTCATGCTATTAGAGGAGTGCTTTTTCTTTTCCTATTTATTCATCCTGCATTGTTCGGGTGTATGGTTTTATTCATCGTTTTCCTTTCCTTTTGTTATTCTTTTTAATTGATATAGATGCACTCGTTTAGGAAGAAATGATTATATGCATATTTCCAGCGCCAGCATGTAGCCATGCCTGAAAAATAACATGTTACCCGAAATATCTGTGCATGTATAAAAAATAACGTAACATAACACAGAGCCTGAAAAGGGTCAAAATATTTGCTCCCAACTGAGGGAAATATCAAGAAAATGGTTAGCGTTTTTATTTAATATTTCCATTGTAAGAAAACTATAATTTCCATTAAAAAATACGTTTTTCGAATTTTTATTTTGATCTCCATTCATTTTGTAAATATGAAAATGACATGTGCATGGTCCCAGGGAGCATTATTTAATTAAGGTACAAATAAGTCATATATTGGAGAAACCTTCATCTCGAAATCTCAAGAACTTGCATTAGTAATATTCCTTCAGTATGAAAAGTAATAACTTGTTGCAAACCCAGTGCTTTAGACTATATGATTATTTAGATTCTTCTAATGGAAGTGTATCATTAGACATTTACCTATCTGTACGTTTACTTATGTTTGTCCATGTTGCAGTTACGTAGAGAGAATGGTTTGCACAAGTCTTCAGTCGTTGTTACTGCGGGTGCGAATCAGGTGAGCAACCCTGGGCTTTCATATTTTCTCATAAATAAGATGTAACCTTATTAAGATAATGGGTACCTATTGTTATTCTCCCTTGGATAGTTTGTGGGCTTTCATATTTTCACATAACTTAGATGCAACCTTATTAAGATAATTACCTATTGTTATTGTCCCTTTGAGAGTTTATTCAGTAATCTATTTAAGATATTTCTACTTCAAGATTCATGTCACCTATTGTTATTGTCCCTTGCATAGTATATTCAGTAAGATAATTAAGATATTTCTACTTCAAGATTGATGTTGGATAAAATCTCCCACAGGTTTCAGACCCAATTATCCTTTTTCAATGTCCAAGGAAACATTATACTTCAATGGGAACGTGTTATGGAACTCTGGCCTCCATTAACGCCATTTACATTCTCTATATTGTCATTTCTCTTTTTTTTTCTTCCTAATTTTTCTCTTGATTTTTAATTTATTCATCTATTATTTATAGAGTGACCAACCACTAATGACATCATAGGAAGCCACTGTTGCTTGTTTGCACCAAGGTTGAGAACCATATGGTTTTTAGATAGCAAACCAGAAGCCCTGGGTGTTATGAGGGCTTGATATAATCAACTGGTAGAAGTTTGTTTCCTCCCTGTTGTAACCTTTCTTTCACATTTACTGTTAACTTAGAAGTCTAGAAGAAGCTCTAGAAATGCTACTGACATACAAGTCTGAGTACCGACTTAGTAACGCTTCCATAACAATGAAATTCTTTAGGGGCTGAAGAATTATTTCACTGGCCTAGTCATAGAAACTGGAGGTATTGAATAAATACAAGGGAAGAATTAATGAGAGACAGTCGTTGGAGATCAAGATGGACACATTTTCTCTTTAATTAAAGCACAAGTCAAATGGCCTATTTAAAAGGAATGAGAATCAACTTGTAAAAAAATTAAACCAGGCACTGCCCTTCTACTCCCAAATATATAAATTCTAACAGCCCCCTTAAGCTAGTAATTTTCCTTGATAGATAGCTGGTTCACTAAAATTGATGTCAAAATACCGTAAAAGCCTTTCTGAATCTGTCAACCACTTGATCCTGAGTCGAAATATTTTGGACCCAATTCACCATCCGCTATCTTCTCAGGCACAAAACAGTGAAAATTTTCAATGTGAAAGAGTAGATTCGACCCACAATCTAATTCCATTTTAATAATAGCAGAGAAGAGCACAAGCATATAGAAGTAACTTCAGTACACTCATTAGGTAATGGAAATGTGTTTATTCAGCAGTAATAGCAACCATTGATTTGTATTCAATTTCCTTACATAGGAACAGTTTTTAACTTACCGCTCCTCGAGATGAGGCAACCATTCGTCTTCACACAGTAACCTACTGATGACTTACAATTATTCCTCTTTGGATTTATCCAATAAATCAGATCCACACTTTTACTGATTCAAGAACATGAATTTTTCTCTTCACTTCTATTCCAATGAGAATGGTAAGGGAACCAAGATGGGGCGGATGGGCATCTAGTGATACCATAGAGCTAGAGAAGTACCATCAAGATGACCAAAGGATAACTTCTCCAAACGCAATAGGAAAGATATGACCATTTTCAAAATATGAAATTATCGTCGTGTAGTTGACAGCAAAAGGTTTAGGCAAGAAAGAGCAGGGAAAGGATAAAAAGAGATGAATGAAAGAATAGAAAGGGTTGCAATAACCGGCGGATGGGCATCTAGTGATACCATAGAGCTAGAGAAGTACCATCAAGATGACCAAAGGATAACTTCTCCAAACGCAATAGGAAAGATATGACCATTTTCAAAATATGAAATTATCGTCGTGTAGTTGACAGCAAAAGGTTTAGGCAAGAAAGAGCAGGGAAAGGATAAAAAGAGATGAATGAAAGAATAGAAAGGGTTGCAATAACCAATAAGGATGGGTTTTAAAGAAAGGGAAGACATAAGCCCTAGGTTGATAACATGCTGTTGTAGCTAGCCATCCAACTCAAATTTGGGAAACCTGCATTGACTGATTGGTTTGGTAAGAACCCTCTAATTAGAACTAATTGAATGTATATGCCTTATCCAGTTGCATAATGAGTTCTAATGTTGGATTATTTCTTGAGAGCTGATTTATTGAAGAGAACGATGTATCAGCTTTTAAAAGAGTATTGGCATATCTTTTGTGAAAGAAGTAATTGACATCCATGACTCTCAAAGAAGTAATTGCTTCATTTTCCGTGCCTAGATTTGTCAATCCGTGTTTTGTAGTTCTGAAATTTTAAGAGAAATATTCTATCTGATTTGCAGGCATTTGTGGATCTCGTGCTGACATTGTGTGATCCTGGGGATTCAGTAGTAATGTTTGCACCATACTACTTCAATGCATACATGTCCTTCCAGATGACAGGTGTCACTAACATACTGGTGGGTCCAGGAAATCCTGAGACACTTCAGCCAGATGCAGGTGAGAAGCTTCTAATGCCTTTGTTTTCAAAGGGAGCTTGAGTTACTAAAGTTCTAAGTCAATGTGTTACATGCTGATAAAAAATGGTCTTTCCTAACTTCTGATGGTGTTCATGCATCTTGATAGCTGAAATTTATTGGAAATCCAACTGATTCTTTTAGAATTTGTTTATGCCCCCTCAATTAGTGAATTACTCTTTAGAGGGTTTCATTAATGTCTTTGTCCTACTTATTTATTTCCTACGAAAGCTTCTCAATTTTACCCATTTGAAACTTGTTTTGATAATGTAGACGAACCCAGCTAGGGTCAGGATTAGACTTAGTCAATTTGAGCCTGGATTCTTTCACCTTCTTCCTGAAAATTTTCTAAAGGATTCATTAGCCGACCCCAACTAGTTTGGGACATAGCCTAAGTTGAGTTGTGTTGAGTTGAGCTAGGGCCATCACATAATGTCATTAATATAATTATGATTATTTAAATAAATATGTATAGCAACCCTTGGGAGTTGTGAGGTTTACATTTCAAAACCCCCAAATTCTTTCCTCTTTCTTATTCTCCGCTTCCTCTCACTCTACGCCGTGGCAAGTTACCTCTCAAGATTTATTTATTTTTCTTTTATGTTAACATGGTATCAGATCCATGTTAACATGAGGTTCACTGTGTTTTCGTGCCCTAGTGAGGGGCTGAGTGCTATCGAAGGTGTTATTCTTTTGGTATTAAGTGAAGGAGGAATTGGTGCAAAGAAGATGACGGTCGCGGTAACATGCATAAAAGATGAGAGTTACTAGATGGTGCCTGTTGAGGGCTATGCCGCTCTAATCACTGATTTGCAAGTGCGTTGCCCTTTTTATGTATTATAAGCGTACTGCCTTCTTCATGTGGACTCTGCTGTCTAGCCGCCCTGTTTGGTGGTTCTATTGGTTGCTGTTCTATTCATGGATTCTATTTGAGGAGTGACTTGTTGGCCTATTTGCTGGTTGTGGGTTCAAGGTTGGTGACTTGATGTCTGCTCTATTTGTGATCTACTTGTATTGCCTTATTTGTGTAGACTGTAGACCAGTTGTTGTCCAATTTGTGAATCTCCATCTTGAGTGAAAAATACACCTAGTCATTCAAACAACATGGAGATGTTGGGGTTGCATCTTCATCTTTCAAATTGAATGGGCCCTCTTCTATGGGCTCAATTTGTGAAGGCAGCTCTTGGTGCAAGGGAAAGTTGAAGTGTCTAACTGAAAGTGGACCTATGTAATTGTAAATATGAAGAGTGTCTTAGAGAAACTACCAATATGGAACTCAAAGTTAATACATATGTGTTGCTCCCTGATATGACAAAAAAGTATGGGAAACATTAAGTGAAACTTACTCTTCAGGTGAAATCACGGGCTTATAAGCTGTTTGAAATTATATTCTTGTTTCAACAATAATCTCTGTGCTTTGTGGGAAGAGTTATATTACTTGCGGGAACTGCTTGCATCCCTGTGCTGATTGATAAGTTTGCTGCTAGAACTGAAACAATGAGATTAGAATTTGAAAATCTAAGTGTGTATACTCAGACTTGTAAGCTAAAAAATATGAAGTTTGATCAGAACCAAGAAAAGCAATTCTTCCTTCTATTTGATAATGTGGTCCTTAACTCTCCTTTGTCTTCAATTAATAATAGTAAAAAAAAAAAGAACCAAAAACTTGTCTTTTTTTATTTAACTTTTTCCTGTTCTGTCACCAAATATGCCAATGAACTTGGATGAACCATAAAGAAATAGCCTTTGTTGGCTCAAGCCCATTTTGGACTGTCCTATTGTTCAGTTTCTTCTCCTTAATTTCCATTTTGTATGTATATTTGGTGATTTTGTAGACTGGTTAGAAAGGATTCTATCAAAGGAAGAGAATAAACCAATCCCCAAGCTCGTAACCGTTGTAAATCCTGGCAACCCATCTGGAACCTACATTCCAGAGCCTCTTCTCAGGGTATCTCTCTCTCTCTCTCTCTCTCTCTCTCTCTCTCTCTCTCTCTCTCTCTCTCTCTATATATATATATATATATATATATATATATATATATACACGTGCGTGCGTGCGTGCAGACTTCTCACATTTGAGCAGGTGTGTGCATGACTCTGGAAATGAATTGGAACTGACTTGCAGGGTCTGTTCCTATCTCATCTGTTTCATTCTTTCTAACTATTCCTTCTTTGTTTTATCCAGAGAATTTCAGATATGTGTGAAAGGGCTGGTTCTTGGCTCGTTGTAGATAATACCTATGAGTAAGTATATACTGGCCTTATCTGTGCAATTTCTATGAAGTTCTTCTCATCCTCTGTTCGCAATAATTGAAAAATGAAAAACTATGAAGACATCAAGTGTTCATGACATGAGAAGCACATGGAAAAGTTCTCCTTCCCCAGGATCTTATCACAGGTCATAGTTTGTGATTGTAATCATTCTATTGATATTTTTTATTATAAATTTCTAGTTACCATGATTAGATCTTTTATCGATGATTCTTTTTTTTAATCTCTGTTTTTTTTTTTTTTGACAAGGAGACCTTCATTATTTCTTATGGTGCAGTGGATTTTTGTTTCATTAATTTTTTTATATAATAGTATCTGTTATTTCTACTGCATTGCAGGTACTTTATGTACGATGGATTGAAGCATTCCTGTATAGAGGGCAACCACATAGTCAATATTTTCTCCTTCTCTAAAGCTTACGGGATGATGGGATGGCGAGTTGGATATGTAAGTAGAGCTTTTGGCTCTTTATGTTCATTTTCATATACAATTATATGGTCATGATTTCTTCATAAGAAAAAAGTCAACAGTTTCAGATTCTTTCCTGTAGTTGGAGGCACACTTCTCATGTTCTGATTTCGTAGTGATGATGAGTATCAACTACGATTAAACATTAATCTTCTGATGATATGGATGTGGATTCAGTTATCCTTTCCATTCATGGACATATAAAATAAACTATTTCTGGAACAATCTATCAGCATCTAGTCATATATTTGATGAATCTTTATAGCATCTGCATTTGTGTAATGCCATTTCCCCACAGCTAGATCTTTGTGTAGACACTTTACTTTGTCCCTCTCTGATCTGACAATAATAAAAAATTTCGGGGTTGCATTCCAATGATGAGAGTGTCCTTGAGAGGTTGAGGAGCTTTTACTTTAAGACACAGGACTTTCGGGTATGAAACCATTGAGAAGAATTTTGCAGTATAAAACATGAAAAAATCAATAGAACTTGAGGGTCATTTACAGGTTTAACTAGAGTACTTTGCGGAAAACATGAAAACTTGAAATAATTGAGAAAAAAAACTTGTTAACTCTTTCTCGAGTTGTGCCTGAAATTCAGTTTGAATCTCTGTTGGTTTACTTGATTACTTGAACAGTTCCAAAACAATTTTGAGTCAATGGTGTGTTTGGTTTTAACTCTATGTAGAGAGACAGGGCTGGTCCACTCCTATCACTACATGAGTACAATTAAGATACTCATATCTTATTAGGTACATTGAGTTCTTCTTGTGCTTGAGCTCTCCAGTCTTCAAGTATGCATATTTTTATCACCTTTTGTTTATTATGTAAAGATAATAGATCTTGTTTATATGATTTACACCATACATTCAGTATATGGTTCTATCCCCACGATTCAGATCACAATTACAATAGTCATGAGCTTAGCACAAGGTACTAGCGGGAAATGTCTCGGCCCGCAAATCAGTTCTGTATATCTAGCATGTGGTAGGCCAAACTTACTGCCATCCCACCATCTGATCCAAGGGTGGTAAATTTTAACCATTCTTCATGTTCTTATATGTTTCATATTGTTTTTGCATTCATGTAAGTTTGGAAAATGTATTGACTCACAATTACAGCGATAAAATGATTGCTCACATGTTACAGATAGCATACCCTACGGAGGTGGAGGGTCTTGCTGATCAGCTCCTCAAAGTCCAAGACAACATACCCATCTGTGCCTCCATTATTGGGCAGCGTCTGGCACTCTACTCTCTAGAAGAAGGACCCGATTGGATCAAAGACAGAGTCAAGAACCTTGTCAAGAACAGAGAACTTCTCCGTGATGCACTCTCCCCCCTCGGAGAGGATGCGGTGAAGGGCGGTGAGGGTGCCATCTACCTCTGGGCAAAGCTTCCAGAGAAATACTCCAATGATGATTTTGGGGTCGTCCGCTGGTTAGTGCAGAAGCATCGAGTGGTCGTGATCCCTGGGAGTGCAAGCGGAGGGCCAGGATTTATTCGGATTTCTTTTGGGGGATTGACTGAGACTGATTGTGCTGTTGCTGCTGAGAGGCTTAGAAATGGTTTGGAAGAGCTGGTGAGAGATGGGATGGTATGATCATCTCTTCAAATGGTTATTTAAATTCTTGTGATATTATCTTTTCTCAATTAAATAGCTATGTTCTGGCTGATGGAATGATCTGAAAACCGGTTTTCACCGGAAAAGAAGCTGAATTTCAGCCTAAAATTGCTGTTGAATATTTTAAAGCAATAAAAAAAATTGTAATTTTTATATTTGAAAATTTAACTGTAGGGGATGATATTTCCACCCCCTTTGGGTAGGTACAATGAGATTTGTATTTGCCCTTGGAGTTGATTGTCTCAGCCTAGAAGCTTGCTCGAATTGTTCTTTGCCGGTTTGGCGGATGACCATAAGCTTGATTTTTTGTTACTGTTCCTACAAAGATCATATGATCCTAGCATTGGATTTTGAGAATCGATTGTGAGTCCAAACTGATAATTGGACTCAAAATTAGGTTTAATTAAGATTGTTGGACAGCTGTTCTCCACGGTGGCCTTTTACTAACTTTGAGCTTGTTAGAAAGAAGCAATCCATCTCAAAGAGCTGCCCATTGAATAAAATTGTTGCATTGGTTTTTTTGAGGAATGTGATGTACGACGCAATAAACCTTCCTGTATGGTGTTTTTATGATACATTGATATCCACTAGGCCCAGCCAACCGAGGATTGTTCTTTAGCCTTTGCTGCAATGTCAAAAGTTTAATCTAAAATACCTTCAGGGAGAGGGTTATGATGGGGTGTAAAAAGAACCATCCAATCGCTAGTCGACACGTGGCATTAAGGCAAAAGTGAAATTATACACTAAAGCCAGGGGTAAACATGTAAAAATACCCCCAAAGGAAAGCACTAAAGCAATCTCTACCCAATTACAGGTTGACACCTGTAAAAGGGTGAAAAGGTAATCTTTTTTGCCCTCACAAATCCAAAGGTAGGGGTCTGAATCCCAAAAATTTACTATTCATAGCTCTGCTTTCCTTATCTACGTTATACTGACATAAGTATCGGAGGACCAGACCTCGACATTCTTTCAAACCAACTTGCATTCACTCTTACCTTAGCCGGACCATTTCATCCTTGACTACCATATCGTCATCCTTGACTACCATATCGTGTTACAGATTTTAACAGTAACATGTTACATTTTAAATAGAGAGGAGTTTGGTATTGAAGGGAGTATATCCGTTTGATTCCAATTCGAGTTTTGTATCAGGGTTCAAAGACATGTATTGAAATACTTGATTGGTTAAAAACGAAAAAATTGCTTCCCTTCCCGTTCTGCCACCATGTTATTGGTTTTTTGGGTTGGTAAGCTGGGATCAATCTGCCACCATGTTACTTGAAAGGCGTCCGAAAAAGGATCAGAGCAATTAAGAATCATAGGATATAGGAACAAGATGAATGCATTGAGCAATTTTGATCCAATGAGCTGAAATATTTTACGCTATGATAATGACTAGGAATTGTATCATGGATATTGACATTATAAATTTTGATAGCTAATTTTCCAATTTAATATTTTTCAATCATATGACCATCCCTTAATAAGGGTATTATAAATATTAATCACTCAACTAATTGATATTTAATATTCAAATCTAGACCCTGCACATTTTTTCTCATGAATCTTACGTTCAGTATCAAACACTTTGACCCATACATGGCACAAATGTATGCAATCTGAACCATTCATCAATTAGATCCCATAATAGATGGACTGACGCCTCGAATTCACATTGATCAGATGATCCTGACCTAAATGGAGGACTTCTGAGGATTGCAATAGACAGCATGAAACGACAATGTCTTAACGCTCGAGATACATCGGGTAAAATTCTACCTTTCATCTGGCTCCAGATACAAAAACATGCCACATGAACCGGATTAGAGTGCTTGATACAAGAATGAAAATCTTTGGAGACGTATGCAATGCCCAGTTACCTAAGGATTTGGCAAGGAGTCCCCTCCATGTTTCTGAATTTTCTTAGAGCTGAAATCTTGTACCACTTCTCTTCAGGGTAGGCAAGGCAGTTCTTTATAAAGGTTGAGAAATGTTGCAAGGGTGTTCTACATTTTGAAGATGCAAAACAACATAAACTCATGAATTAGTTGGTGAATGCTTTGAATGAGCTAGGAATAGGTAAGTTGTGGGTGCTCATTTCTTCCACTGAGGCAGACACTGAACAACAACCTGAATCAGAGTTGAGAGAAAATGCATGTTAGTATCAGAAAGAAGAAAGGGTGGGGACAGAGTTGCTTTGCAATCTAGATTAAATAGCCAGTTATTATGTTAGAGATGCTTGAAGGGTGTTAGCATATAGAAGATCGGTAAACTGCTTAACCTCTTATGATCCAAAGCATCAGAGAAGCACATGTGAGGAATTGTTGAAAGATTCACTATAACCCATATGTTTGATTATGGGAAAATGAATCATCCAGCATTTCATGACAAACCATTCCGTCAAAGTTATGTAGGGTGTCAATTTTCATAAGACAAGGTTCTTTATAGTGGAGGAACTGGATTTTACTGTCAGTTAGCCTCCGGGAAGTTATTTTCTTCATGGTTCAGCCAATTCTGAGTCAGAAAGGTTGTATAGTTTCCCTCCATAGCAAGTTGAGGATGACTCACACTTGAAAGGAATGTTTAGAAACTCTAATTTGGCTTGTGAATTACCAGTAGAGATAGCCAAGTAACGGATGGATTCTAGGTGTTGCTGAATTTAGGGCAGGCAATATATGACAATTTGAGAAGAAAAGCGAGTGAAATAATTGCTTTAACCCATAATGAAAACAAGATGACCATAAATCCAAGTGGAAGAGATTTAAGGTGTACTGCTGCAGGGACAATCATACAAATAACTTGACTTATACAATCAAGTTATGGAAAATCAAAGAGAAGAATACAAAACAAAAAAAGAAAAAGAATGATGACTTCTAAACATGATAATGAAATTGAATTTACAATAAAATGGGCTATTTTCAAAAGATTAGGAACACTCGTAAATAGATGCTTAGAAGTCAAATGCGGATGAACAAATTGGGTTATACATAAATAGTATAATAATGTGCAGCGATCTAAGCCTCTTAGGGTAAAGAAAGAACGTTAATTTGTATTCTCAGTGTGTAATTTAACTTCATGATACCCACAGTATGCCAATAATAAGCAATGTGAATTTGTATTCTCAAATATAAGTGTAATCTAACTACTTGATGCCCACAGTATGCCAATAATAATTAACATTGACACTGAAACTACCAGTTACTCCAAAAGCTTAAACTGCTGGAGAAGGTGTTATTTAATCTTTTATACTTTAACACTACCCCTCATGAGTGGCCCCTCTTTCTTTGGGTTGGTGATGCGGACGGAAATCACCAAGAACAGTTTGGTTCGTTTTTTGGATTTGGTCATTGCATGCAGATTTGCTATCAAGGAGGTTTGAACCCAGGCATTTGCTCTGATACCATGTGAAACTACCAGTTACTCCAAAAGCTTATGCTGTTGGAGAAGGTGTTATTTAATCTTTTATACTTTAACAGACACAGTTGGATGGCTTGCCAACTATACACTGCTACTATTCATCTTCCTTTAACTTAGCTCAGAAATGATCACATCTACACAAGTACATTTGCACTGCAGAGGTGTAGTACTACACTTTATAGTTACAAACCAAGAGCACCATCATAATAAAAGAATTACAGGAAATAAAATTTGTATTCCATTGATGAATGATTATTATTATTTTTTTTTTTTGGGAATGGTAATTTATGAATGAAAGTTATGAATCATTAAAACATCAAATCATGTAATTAGGCATCATAGACAAGAAGAAAAGTTACAGCATACCTTGCCAGCATTTTCCTTATTGCCAACAATAGTTTGACAAGCGAGCCTCCAGGAATCAGGTTTCTGCATTTGAAACCAATGATCAATGAATAGACAAACAGGACTTTATATGAAGAAGATTTAAACAAACAGAAGCTAACTGTTAAGCATTAATTGTTGATGATATCAATTTATCCATAACTAGTAGTAGAACATTTTAGTCATATTTGAAGAATATAAAACAATTTGGAGCTAAAACATGGTACAATTAGCATGCCTTCTTCAAGTAGCGCAGTTCGGTATCTGTTCTTTCATTCAAGAGTTCTTTTCCATCAGTAATCTGCACATAGAATCAATAAGCTGAAAAGAGTCCTCCAAGTTCTATTCAACAAAAGAATGTGAAATTGAGAAAGAAAGCAAAAAACATGAATTACAGTTTATGTAACAAGGACAAACCGCTTTCTGTAGGACATACATATCTGACACTCATCGACACAACTATATGGACAACTTTAGCAATCTATCAATTTTGTTCTTGTTTCTCGGTAAATTTTTTTTTGAATGATTGTTTCTAGGTATTATTTATGTGACATTCTCGATGTTTAATATATTTGTATTTAAAAGGTGGCCCTATATATCTTAAGCCTGTATCAATCAAACGAGAACTATTTTGTCGGTCCTAGCCACATAACACGACACAATAGTCCTGACCTTAAGACAAATCAATACTCTCCATTATATACATACACAGAAAACTAAGAGAAAATTGATACAGAACAAAGAAACTTTGACACGGACACATCAATGGTGATCTTGGAATACCAAAGTAACCCAACCAGCAGCCATGTATCTGTACAGTTATATGATAATATGATTAAAAAAATATTTCATACAGCATATGCTAAAAACATAACTAGACAACCATAAATAAGTTAGAACTATGTAATTAGGAAAGATAATTATTATTTTGTCTTGATAATTGTGTCGATGAGAGTCAGACACATGCATCCTACATGCATAATGAGACATGACAATCTTTAGAGTTTCTAGAAATGCAGTGCCGAATAGAGCCATTTCCATCTAGTGCTGTCTTGGAGCCTGCATTAGACAGTCTTGGTGGGTCGCGCCAGTCAATACTAGCAGAAAACGTCAATTCATTTCGACATAAAATCCTAAAAATACCTCAACAATGCAGGTGCCACAACTTCCACCACCCCCACAGTTCATCACCTTTCCCTATTAAAAGCAAAAAAAATTGTCTTAAAATTCTGCAAATGAATGTAATATATTAGTCTCATTAATGATCAGTAATATTACAAATGTGCAGTTAACTGTGACCAATGATCTGTTGTATACATGTATTTAAAAACTTCCCGAGTCAATCATTGGGTCGTCCAAGTTGATTATTCAAGTTGGCTCAGTTTTGGCCCTATTGAGTCCAAAAATTCCTTCAAATCACCCAAGTCGACAAAAAACTCGTTGCATCAAAGCTATTAGTGTTCATATAAATTGTACTGCTCGGATTGTCATAATTTGGGCGGATTTGTCTGATTATGAGCTCTAAGCATTGGCATATGAGCACCAATCATTGATGCATACATTGTTAACCACCATATCATCTATGGAGGTGAAGAGAGACTCATAACCTACAAGGGAAATGAGGGGCAAATCCGTACCTTAAGCTGGTGGTGGATATATATACGAAAGGAAAAAAGAAGAAGAAGGGAGTGGAGTGGGTTGATACTCAGTCCTTGAAAAGTAGTCATCATACTAACATGTTCCCCAATGAACCCACATCATGACACTCTAAGCCGTTCAATTCATATAGAGCCAACCACAAAGCAACCAAGTAACATGCTCATACTTCACAAAATCATTACAAACCTTATCCAACGGCTTAGACCGTCTGGCTCCAGATTCCCACTAGAGCCTCAAAGAAAATAAAGAGATATAAGTTTCTTTCAACGTCTCTCATATTCTAGAGATGAGAACTCCCCAATGAGATATGATGCATTATTGGCATACCAAATGATTTTTTAATAGATTCTCCTAAAAAACTTATCTAATTTTATCCTCCAAGCTCCTCACTAACAATATCAAGAAAACGTGTATGTATTTAGTATTATCCAGCAAATACAAGGCAAAAGAAAAAGTCTATACTAACATGAAGTACCTATTTAAATTAACTATTCTTTTTCACCAATGCTAACTAAGTCTGCTTCTAGTCGTGCTTAAGAACACACAACATTTGCCATAGAATCCAAATATCAACATTTACAAGAGCTAATGAAACAAGAGATTTCATACTAAAACAAGCACATCCTTGTATATAATTAAAAATGGAGCAGTCACTGTTCCCTTCAACCTTATAAAATAGAAAAGCAATCGTAGGCGTGCACATATTAATCTGTTAATACTATTCCAACGGGGCATTGGTAAAATGAACCGAGTAAGTAGGGAATCCACGTGCACACAATAGATTTCTCCAATACTACGTGACTAACATGCGCTGCAGTAACGTAATTATAAAGCTAATTAAATAGAATCTGATATGAGCACTCCTCTCATTATTTTCCACTCGGCTCGGAGTTGGTAGCATTTTAAACAAACATATCAGCACAGCAGCAGTAGACATTTAAAAAAGAGAAGAGAGTGCCAATATCAATAGGGATCGACTTACATAAGTGGCGTAGAGCTCAATCTTGTTGTCGAGCATAATGTTCCTCAGAAGCTTCTCCCCGCTAATAGCCTTTGCTTTCTCTACTGGATAACATCCATCTGCCCCTGCTTTACCCTGTTTTTAGCCACAAAAGACAACAAAATAAAACAAATGGAAAACAGAGAATGAAACAATAGGAGGGGAAATGAAAATGTAAGTTACGGAGATGAATTCGAGCAGGATTTCGGGTTTTGGGGGGTCCAGATTCGAGGGGTCTATCTCTATGGCTCGAGGGGTGGAAATTTTATACTTCATATTAGGAGGATGAAGGGGAAAGAAGTGGGATTTTCTGAGAGAATGATAGGTTTGGGGTTTTTGTTGAAGGGAAGATGATGACGTGGATGCGAGAGACGGTGGTTGGAGGAGAGAGAGTGAGAGAAGATGCAGTGCTGCCATTTTCTCTTGTTTTTTCTCTCTCTTTCGATCTGCTTATTTTTATCATTTTTAGGAGGATTGGTTTCAGCCACATGGTCGAGTTTCATCCATTTAAAAGCTAAATTTCAGGGTAGATTCGCTAAATCAATGGTCTTGATCAATCTTGCATGCCATGTGGGACTTAAGTTGGGCTATTAAGATCATATCTTAACTTAAACAATGATAGCTTGGCTTGGATACTAAACCTCTAATTCTCTAAACTCGTAAAAGCACACATATTTTGGACGAACGATGTTCGCGCATGAAGTAAGCTCTTTCTAAAATGATATCTCCACACCTTTGATTATCGATGATTTTTTCACCCCTAGAGGATAATGCGCCCCACTTGTAACGTGATTTGTAGGGGTGTCAACGGATCCACTTCGGATCGGATCCACCTATGTCTTAGTCATGATCCATTCAAATCCCCTATTGGTCGGATCGGATTTGAAGTGTTCTACCGATCCTACTTCTTTTGTCCCGATCACAATTCATTCCAAACCGGGTCGTCCATTAGAGTGTCCTAGTAGGTCCTACTTACAAAACAACAAAAAATCCCAGCTTTCTTCATCTGAAATGAGCTCCAAAACTTCCTCAATTCGGAAAAGCATTAGTCACTATATCTAATAACAACCCATGATTTTGATGAATAATAGGATTTTATTATTGAAACGAACTCCAATGTTTGAGGGTGATCGAGTGGCAAGTTTGCAGAAAGAAAAACCGATTGAGGAGAGGAATAGAAAAAAGATGTCTGGAAAAGGGAGGAAAGTGGAAAGTTGCAGGCTAAGCAATATTTAGTTCATTTTATGAAAATACCCCTCATTTAAGACTTAATATGAGAAATATTTTGAGGGTATTTTAGTAAAAGGATTTCGGATTGTGACTATCCATCATATTTTTCTACAATGTCTTGATCACGGTCCGAATTTTATCGGATCTTACAAAAAGAATCCAAAATATGTCCATGGATCCTTCTAATGTTCCTACATCATGACTATCATTCAGACCGTTTGGGCCCATTGACACCCCTAGTGATTTGATGTCAAAAAGAGTTAGAGTCTGATTTAGATTTTGCTCATTTATTTTTACTTCAGCTCATATATAATCTGAAGTAGAAATATTAAGAACACTGCAAGAGAGCGTAGCTGTATATGAACTATACTTTTTGTTCATGAGATGTTTTTTCCCTCGCAGGAACCAAAGCTTTTTAATGGGTTGAAGTTCTATTTCAGTGGAGAATTTATGCCTTCATACAAGGGCAAGATTGATAGCTTATTTCAATGTATATTGGAGATGACATGTTTGATAGTAAATAAATCATATTAAGTAATATCTGGGTGTTTTGTTTCTTGTGGAATTGATTATAAGGCCAATGTGAACATTTTTAATCAGGAAGTTCATGTGGATCTCCCATTGATTGAAAAACTCCAATAGATAATGAAACGCTGAGAATATCTGGGTTTGGTTATCCCTTGTCTCTTTTTACTTAGGCTCTGTTCACTTCTTTTTCCTGGTGCTGTTTTCCCTGGAAAATATCCTTTTTTTTCCCTACAAGACCTTGACAAGACATAATTTCTGTGTTCACTTCTTTTCCAGGGAAAAATATTATCAGATGTGGAATTTCTTATTTAAAAATTGGAAATGATGTGGAAATTGACTTTTTTCCCTCTTACTCGAGATTTGGTTTCTGATTAAATATATCGGAAAGAGGCTTTCCAAGGAAAATGAAACCTTTTCCTTGACAGTTTCCTTGGATTCCTTTTCCTTCTGTCACGTCACCTGGAAAGGAAAGGAAAACGAAATCCTTTCCTTTCCTTTCCGGGGAAAAGAAGTGAACAGAGCCTTATGAGCTTTTCCTTTTCATTTTCCAGGGCTCATTGGCCTAACATGACAACATATTTTGTGATTGGATTGTTGTGATGTGGCTGGTGAGATTATACGTGGTTGAGTATTGTTTGTACAAAAGACAGATGTCTCCTCATAGGAGAAATCAATTGAGAAACAGGGGGACCAGCTTATCTCTAATCCCATCCATTCAGAATCCCAACGGGAAGCTTGATTTGGTCCCACCCACATGATGAATTTGGATCCTTCATCCGACGACCCCAGTTTTTTCAATGAAATTTTTTTAACCATTCAATCATAAATCTTGGAGAAATGCTTACCAAATGGGCGGTTCAGATCCTACCTTGGATCACACCTTAGAATGATCTGGCTGTTTATTTGATAAGTCTTGCTTTGGATGTCTTGTGGCCTCTACGACAGATCCAAAGTAAGCCCTAGCAGGACCCACAAATGCACAATATTATTTGGATATTTTAGTAGGGCCCACAAATCTATTGGATCATAGTAAACATTGATTATTAAAACTCTAGGACTTCAAATTTATGTATTTGTTGATGACTAACGGGTGATTTCAATGTCCGCATGACTCTAAAAAGTCCCCGTTGGAATCCCAGAGTCTCTAGTGTCCGCACATTAAACTTCAAGTCCCCAGAGAGTCATGGACAACATGGAGAAGTCCGCACATTAAAATCCTGCAAGACCAACCCCCTTGTAATTCCCCGAATGCTCTCAACTAGTTGGCTTTACTATATAGTGAGTAGAGTGCCATCATTGGGAGAAGCAGTATCGTTTCCATTTATTTGGTTACAGATATTGGCGCTCCCATGTTTTGACAATTGCACCAAGTCTCCTTGTCTTTTCAATCTTCCAAAAAGGGATTTGCTAGGGACCATTGCAAAGGCATTTTGTGGGTTGGCTGTTGCATGATGGAGCAGCCACCTCAGATGAATTAAATCAATAAGACAAAATCCGTGCCTATGTGTGGCACTGAGGCACTCTCATGCAACAACGGGCCTGCAAAATGCCTTACGCGATGGTCACTCTCGTAAGCAAATAAAGAAAGAAAAAGACAAGATGAGGTATTGCAATTGTCAAAACATGGTAGTGTGAATATCAGTACCCTTCTCTTACCAGATCATAAAATTTCTGCGTATACATGAGGGTAGTTCCGTAATATCGACTCTCCCCGGCCTAAAAAGCTAAAAGTTCAAACGTCTCCATCATCTCATATGTGTTGCAGAAGAGTGTTCAAACCAAACACATCCAAAATTAAGTTAAGAAAAAGCCCTAAAAAATCACAGCATTTCCCCAATGCTTTCTTTTCCATTGAAACCCAATCAGAACCCTAATTCTTCAAAACCCTAGGTTTCAAGAATGGTCGGACCACTTTCAGGCTTGCAGGATCACGTGAAATTGGCCAGAGAATATGCCCTAGAAGGCCTCTACGATAGTTCCATCATCTTCTTTGATGGTGCCATCGCACAGATCAACAAGTAATTTCTTCTATTTGCATCTCTCATTCTCATCTTATTCGATTTTTTCACGTCGATTCATCTTTGGGAATTCTTTCAAGATCTCAGTTTGCTGGCTTTTGGTTTCGCCTTTGTACAATTTCCTTTGTTGTCTTATTTATCAATGTCAAGGCGGATTTGCTATTTCTTTTATCTTTATGATTTTGATTTTAAAAGCAATTTAGTAAATCAGCTTAGGTAATTTCACCTTCTTTTTTTTTTTTTCGCAGAAATGTTTCTCTGTTTGATTCAGTGCCTTTTATTTACTTGAAATTTCTGATTAGCTGATCAGAATTAGAAATTGGTTTGTTTTGTTGATGAATTTTGATTCTTGCAATTAGACATTACTGTTCATTTATTTTTGAAATCCATTACAGTTTCCATTATCGCATAAATATTTTAATTATTCTGTGGCTGTTGCTGTGACTTTAAAGTTGACCAGACCACTATAGGAAGAGTGTTCTCACAGTATCGTTATTCCAACTTTCTATTTACCATTTCAGATGAGGTACTATTATTATGTGATGCACATGTATGTTGTTTCCGAGAAGCCTTGATTCTTAATAGTTGTTACAATGCTACTCCCGATGTTTCATCGTATGTATGTTGATGTCTTCCTTGTCATATGACACTAGGATTATGTTTTTGGAGTGGCCTCCAATTGGTTTATGGGCTTTGTAAGTCTTGTATTACAATTTCCACCTTTTGATGAAACATGTGCCGAAGATTGCCCTTTAGCTCTTTAGATGAATTATAGCATATCTGGGTCACCACCTAGTCTTGTGGCCATGACAGTGGTCCAGAAATCCATCCAGTGGCTGCCACCTTGGGTAGCCCAGAACCCAAAAAGCCACATTGATTGGTCATTCCTCACACCTCGATCAATGGATTTCTTGTTAAATATAAACTATTGCCAATATCATTCATAAGTTTTAAGTTTAACTCTCCATTTGCATCCCACTGATCAGATGATTGTGATCTTTTGATCGATGTGACTTCTGGGCCATTGTTCATCTACATTGGGGATGTGCGATCAAAATCACTGCCCATGTGAAGATGTTTCAAACTGCGAATGCTGAATTCCTCAAATTTTTAACTTATATCCACATTCTTTTGCGTATTTTCCCCATTACGGGTCAGCAGAAAGGTAAGATTCTCAAATTTTTTCTGTTTTCAGGCACCTGAGCACACTCGATGATCCTTTAATTCGTACAAAATGGATGAACTGCAAGAAAGGTCTATCCGAGGAAATAGATATTGTCAAACAGTTGGATGCAGAAAGAAGGGCCTTCAAGGAAATTCCGGGGTCTAGACGCCCTTCCTCGCCCCCGATTCCTACTAAATCCTTTATTTTCCAACCACTTGATGAGTACCCGACTTCCTCAGGTGCCCAGATGGATGACCCTGATGTTTGGAGACCGCCCAGCCGAGACAATAATCAGCAATTTGGAAGCAGAAGAACAGGAAGGGCTGGCCAAGTGGGTGTAAGAAAATCTTCTCAAGATACAACATGGGCTCGTAGCTCATCTAGAGGGGGAACTGTTGGTCGTGGAGCAAAGTCAAACAATTCAAGTAGATCTAACTCAGGTGTTCGAGCATCGACTGCATCTGGAGTGCCTGGGAAAAAGAGCACAACCTCCGGCAAATCCTATTCCGGCAAGAATGATTTGCTGGTAATTCTAGTAAATTTATTGGTCTTTGCCATTTCTATATGTTGATTGCAGTTTAGTGATTTCTGCATTACTTAGTTTGTCTAAACCAAGTTGGACATTTTCTTTTTGTTGATTGTGATTACCGATTTCTGCCTCTCGCTTCGAAGTTATGTTGACAAAGTTGAAGTTAAATGAGCATAATATTTGATTGTTCATATCTCTTTCTCTAATAATTATTGACATAGTCTCTTAAATTTAGCTTAGCTTAACTTGGCTTTGACTTGTCTTCGTTTTTAGAATTGGTTTGGTTGACTTTGCTCGACTTATATTGGATTGAACTAGATTTGCCATTCTTCAGCTTGTCTTGTGCCTAGAAGAACACAGCATGGAATCCCCTTGCATCTTCTCACGGCAGTGCCATAGCTGATACACATTTTTCCTAGTAAGTTGCGTTGTAAAATTTCTGATTTGAATTGTCATCTCCGGATGACAGATCCCCAATTTGCTAGTAGGGATCGCTTGCTACTCCCACAAATTTTTTTTGGTCATCTTAACTTGACTAAGCAAAATAAAAAAAATTATTTAAACCACTGTTGCCTTAATAAGAAAATCAATTGACAGGTATTGTGTGTGAGACTTGCAGGGTGGGGATTTGTACAAAAAGAATGTCAAAGTAGACGAGGATAATAGTTGAAGTGGATACCCTGTAGAACTTAGTGTCATTTGGATATGTAGCCTGGGTGGTGAGTGCCAACGCAATTCAGGTTTCCGACAAGGTGGCATCAAATGCGGGCATGGTTATGCTTCCGTTCAAGAAGTCAAAATAAGAGAGAAAAACTAAGAAATAAAGAAATGGAGAAAAATTATCAATCCAATAGAGAATTTTAAAATATCATTCAGTTCCAACCAGATCTGTTTATGGCAAATATCTAAACTTCTAAACTAACAAAAATCATTTACAACTAATTTGGTTCTCTTTGTGTTGCCTGCTGTAACAAGCATACAAAAGCATTGAATAAACCCTAAATAGATAATAGGAAACCAAAAGAACAAAAGTTACAACTCTTTGACTTGTGGGCCTTGGTTTCCTTTAAACACAGCAACAACAGCAACATAAAATGGAAATAATCAGTAGAACATGAGTTGCAAACAATTAAAATGAAAGGGCATAATTTTCTTTGGTACCATGAATTGCACAGATCATGGCTGGCTTCTAAATGGTGGTAGAACATAACCTTTTTCCGCCATGCGGCTATGTTCCCTGTGCTGTTGAAGAGTGGAATAGGCCATTAAAATTGTGGTTAAATGGCTTTAGCAGGTGCAGTAACAGGAAGCCTTTCTCCATTGATTCAGGATCCAAACTAAGAAGAGATCCCCACTGTCACGAACTTGGGCCAGAGCATTGCATGTATCTCCTGTCCGAAAAGTTCTCATGCTGGCACCTAGAGCTCCACCAATATCCTGGACAAAAGCGACAACCAAAGCTGGAAGTCTTCATCATGTATTATGGTGAATCTGATACTGTATTTTGCATTAGGAAGTCTTAGCAAGAAAATCTCTCTCTCTCTCTCTCTCTCTCTCTCTCTCTGCATGTGTGCATGCATGGTGCAAAGCATGAGGTAGGTGATTTAGTGACAAAAGCCAACATTAGCTGTTCTGAAAAGGGACACGGTGTCATGGGATGCTGGCATGGGTCTTTTTTATGGCATCATGAGGATGCTTCATCTGTTCTGGCCTGGAGTGTCATTATTGTCTTGGGGACTGTCTACTGTCTCCAAATGTTCATGCTGAAAAAGACCAAATGTTAGAAGTGTCTCCAGGTAACACATGTGGCAACTGACAAATTCACAAAGCTTGTGCCGAGATGTCACTATCAAGGACCATTTAACTCGATGGAGCACTTTGCAGAAGGCAAATGATATTGAATGAATTAAATTCAAGGAGATCTGATTGCAGGTAAGTTTTGTCTTTTATAATGAAGGTGCTGATCAAGAAATACTTCATTGAGCTCAAAGTTCCAAGGCGAAGAGTGATGCTCTCCCAAGACAATATCAGAATTATAAATAAGAGTTGTGAATCTTCATTTATAACAATGCATAGACACCTAATACAAAAAAAAAAAAACAATTTTTAGAATGCCCATGAAACCAGTCAGAGTTAGCTAAACTCTGTAGGCATAGAAGCAACAAAAAGGTATAAAAAATAGTCTAAATGGGTCCAATTCAACCACTTAGTGAGTTGTCTTGCTATATCCCTTGAAAAACTATATATTTTTTTCTTTTTTGAATTTGTTAACCACATTAACTGTCAATAATCATGATTGATCTTTACTTTTTGCATAATCGCTTCGGTTATAGATGCTGTTGTCATATTTATTTGATATCGGTCATATTTTAAATCCTACTTATCAATTCTGGTTACTTGTATGTGATGTTGATAGGGTGGGGATGCGGAAGAGGGAAAATCAAGGAGAGGACAATATGAAGGACCAGATGCAGACTTGGCTGCAATGCTGGAAAGAGATGTATTGGAAACGAGCCCTGGAGTAAGATGGGATGATGTTGCAGGATTGAGTGAAGCCAAGAGACTTTTGGAGGAAGCTGTCGTCCTTCCTTTATGGATGCCTGAGTATTTTCAGGTACTCCACTTCCATTGGGCCTGACTTTTCCACTGTCAATGTTTTTCCTCAATTTACAGAAACTGCACCCTGATTTTTCTTTGCAGTGTTTCCTTTGTACTTTGCCTTATCCTTTGAAGATTAGTTTTATATCACTCTAAAAAATGTCAACCATCTAAGAACACAAGGATCCAACAAAAAAAGTTCCTTGAGACAGCAAGAATTTCAATCTTAAATTCCCAAATTCTGCGCCGACTAGACTAATGACAAATTAAAGAATTTATAATAATGAATTTAGTAAGGAGAAGAATGTGTTATATTTCTGCCTGTATGCACGGTAGGTCTCATGGAGTCTTAGAATGCCTTAGGTCACTTTTTGTCATGGATTTAAATTTCAACTGAAACTGACAGAACGATAGAAATGTTCGGTTTCCATCCCCACCGAACCTAAACTGAAACGACCAAAATACACAAACCAAAATTGTAAGGGTAATATTGTATACTATATCAGTATGTATTCGATTATTATATTTATATGAATTGCATGCGAAATGTGGTGCATGTATTACATATAAATATTTATATGAATTACATGTGAAATTTGGTATGTACTAAATTATAACGTATGCGCAACACTGCATTGCACTAGGTGTTCGATGTTTTTAAACCATTATGGATGGTTGTCTTGCTTATGCGATGCTTTGTAACTTGTGTGTATTTGTGTTTATAATAGCATTTTATGAAGTTTCATCTTTAAATTCTATCTTTTGCATATGATTAAAGTATAAAAGATTAAATAACGCCGTCTCCAACAGCTTAAGCTTTTGGAGTTATTGGTTGTTTGACATGTTATCAAAGCAATTGGCCTGGGTTCAAAACTCCTTGTTATTAAAAAAATCCACATTTAATGGACAACCCAAAAAGAGGGGCCACGTGCCACGTGTAGGCCAATCCTAAAAGGAGGGGCCATACATGAGGGGGAGTGTTTAAAGTTTAAAAGATTAAATAACTCCATCTCCAACAACTTAAGCTTTTGGAGTAATTGGTTGTTTGACAGTTTCCATATGTTTTCGTGATTATACAGGATTTCCACTGATATTTTCAACCAAAACCGAAACTTTCCGTTCCTTTGGTAACCGAAACCGAATTTGAAACGTTGCTTTTTGTAAAGGGCCTAGAAGGCTAGAACCTTGTTGAGAACATCTCAGTTCTATTCCATTTAATTAGTAGTCCTTGAATGATTACATCATTACCCATCTGAACTGTCTCACAAATGTAAAGGAAGGTCTGCATGGGTGTGCGGTGTCCCAATGTAAAGCAGGCTTCTGGGGATGTATTGGCTTTCAAGTATAGCAGTCAAATGCCCAGCGAGAGCCCCCTGGGCACCTAAGCAGGGTCCATGAAACAGGTTTTTCTAGCATATATAAATGCAGATACTTTTTTTACAAGCATACAAATGGACTTGTTTAGTGGTTTAGTGCCAAAAGATTTTCAAGTCTTATTCAAAAGTCATTCTTACAATAATTTATCAGTTCTAATGATGGGTGGCCGCCTAGGCTATAGGTAGGGCTGTATTTGACTCCCAATAAATCCAGTGAATAGCTAGGTTCAGGATGACTAGGCTGGTTTAGTCTAGACAACAGGCTTTTGGTTCGATTCCAAGGTGCAAGTAGCCTAGGTTATTTTTTATTGCAATGCATAAAAAACCCAGGAATTGAAGATGATTTGATCTTGAATGCTGAATGAATCCAACTAAGGCTTCTGCAACGATTATGACTGTTTTGCTCTCCCTTTTTGAAAATTCTACTTGGAACTTGCTACTTGTTACCAGGTTGAGTACAATATGCAATCACTGCCCTATTGGACTGGTTTATGTCGGAGTTCTATGGTCAGTGATGGATTAATTCTTAACCAGAAGATATAGATCATCACCAGTGCTAGTTTATAGAAATTTATTGTAGATGAAGTAACTTCAAGGTCAGCAAAAGTTCCACAAATTCATAGGAAATTTAGACATAAATATTCAATTATCAAAGTAATTCTGTCAGTAAATGTAAAGCTTTATCTAAATAAAAACCTGCATACATTTTCATTTCAAAAATTAAATTAAGGTTATACAATGTTGAAAATCAAGAGATCTCTAATATTGCAAAACAAGATCAAACCAGTGTTTAAAATGCAGATTCGTGGAACGTGGCCGAAGAAAATCCTAGTCGACTCGGCACGACGCGGTCGAACACTTGGTTGACGCGGTCATAATCCGGGAGAGTCAAAGGAGTTTTTATTGACTTTGTAGGGCAAAACGCGTAACACGGCCACGGTAAAAGGGAGTCGGCTCGGCTGAGTTCCGAGCTGAGTCAACAAGTTTTTAAACACTGCTTGCACCTGTAGCCCTAATATGCGGTTCAGTGTCGCACACATTAGTCCCCCGGGGTGATGAATCACTGCCAGAATACAAGACATTAAATGCACATCATACAGATTAGGCCATCAGGTATACTCAAAATGATTGAACTGTTAAAAATCACGGGATCGTTGGTCAAGGTCAAATGGCATATCTAATATGATATGTTGAATGTTCATTTTTTTTTTTTTTGAAAATGGTGATATGCTGTGTTCATTTAAAACATCTTAGTCAAAAGACAACTCATCCTTCCAAGTGCATGTTGTTTGTGTGATTGACAACCTGTATAAAACTGCAAATGTTATTATAACCACAGTTACAAAATTTTCCCAACAATAGTCAAATATTTGAAAAAATCCCTAATTTCCATCTCCTTGTTTTAAACTTTAATAAAACTTATGTGAGTTAAATGTGATATTTTCCGAACTACACCCAAATCTTCCAAATTAAATGCGAATTTTACGAATAGTTCATTAATTTCTCGTAACTTTCATCCACAAATGAAATTTTATTATCATCTTGTTTTTCTATCATTTACTTCAGAAGTAAAAATAGAGTTTTTACACTGTCTTTGAATCCTGAAGTTAGGTATTGCTTGAATCTAGTTATGAATTATTATTGACTGATAATCATTATTATTTTCAATTGCTACAGTAACTGGAGTTAAGGGAATGCTTCCAAAATACTGTTCCTTATGATAATATAGCTCCTATATCTGACAGAAATACTGAGAATTAGATCAGTATTGCAATCAGAGTAGTTCAACGTATCTGTTGCAAGTGTCTGGAGTGAACTTTTTGGTGGTGCATTGCCATATATAGAGTTGCCATAATAATTTCTTTTACGTTAAATTTTACAGGGTATTCGTCGGCCATGGAAAGGAGTTCTTATGTTTGGTCCGCCTGGCACTGGAAAGACTCTTTTGGCTAAAGCAGTGGCTACAGAATGTGGAACCACATTTTTCAATGTTTCTTCGGCTACACTGGCTTCAAAATGGCGTGGGGAGAGTGAGCGCATGGTTCGATGCTTGTTTGAATTGGCAAGAGCTTATGCTCCAAGTACAATTTTCATTGACGAGATTGACTCACTTTGCAATGCTCGGGGGTATGCATATGTGGGCGCCTTCCTCTTCTTCCTTTTTTTTCGTTTGGTAGAAATAGAAACTTGTCTCCTATATATGTGTATATGCATATGGATACACTGTGACATAATGCATGCTAAAACCTCTGAAATTTCCAAAGGAAAAAGGTGCATACATATGCATTACCGTAGATACACAGTCCAGAAATTCAAGTGGTTTTTTAGTGTATTAGTATTAGTCCATGTAACACTATTAATTCATGTAACACAAATTCACATATGTATTTATTTTTATGTAGGCATGCATGTGCTTATGTACTTGCTATACATTATCTTGGCCCCATTTCAAGGGCACATTTATTCAAAGGGGCGAATGTTTTATCTAGTAGTTGACATTCTGCCTATGCTATGCATAGTTCATGGAAACTGACATCAATATTGATGCCCTTTGAACACAGGTTTCGAAATAACTGTTGTGATTTATATATTATCTGTTTATTTTTTAAATCTTTCGGCTTGATATTTCTAGAATGCTTATGGTTATGGTGGCACATTTTAGTGAGTTTGATCCTGTAATTTTGATGTCAATATAGTGGATAGTATTTAAAAGCTTGGGTTTGTCCAGTGCTTCAGGAGAGCATGAATCATCTAGGAGGGTGAAGTCTGAACTTCTTGTACAAGTAGATGGTGTTAGCAACAGTTCCACTGGTGAAGATGGTCAACGGAAAATAGTGATGGTCTTGGCAGCCACTAACTTTCCATGGGATATTGATGAAGCGCTTAGGTTTGAAATCATCTAAAACAGTACTATGAGACTTTTGTGATACGGTTGTTGTTATGGTTTTATTCCGAAGAATTTGAATTTTGGCATATCTTTTTTTTTTTCCATTTTCTTCAAAATGGGCCAGTCTCCTCTTGTATTGCGCTTGGACTGACTTGGGATGTTATGTGATGCAATGCAGGAGAAGGCTGGAAAAGCGAATATATATACCTCTTCCAAATTTTGAGAGCCGTAAGGAGCTTATCCGGATTAACCTCAAGACTGTTGAGGTAAATGGTTTTTCTTTACCTGTTTAAAGTTCTTGGCAAGTTAATTTTTTTTAATGTGCCATGCTTTAGTGGTTTTTTTTTTTTTTGATAGATTTCAAGCTTCAGATGTCTTCTCTTTTGAACTTGTTATGCCTTTTCTTCAGATACGGCATACTCATGTCTTTTGGGTGATATACTTATATACCTACATTGAAAGTTCAACATTATTATTTGTCACAACCATTTATTAGTTCAGGAGTCCATTGATCAATAAATTCAATCAGTCCATAAAGGCATTTTGAAGGCATATACTCAATGACCTCGAAGCTCTTATTCTTAGGAATATTTTTCCTTAAGGGGTAGCCCTCTCTCCTAAATCTTACCCTTGAATCCACTTCCGAATCACTTAATGCTCCCACCATCAACTACTGCTATTGCTTCTTATATAAAGCTTCTGTCCCTTTTGAATCTAGATATTGCAACTTTCACTTATTTTATTTTGTTTCATTTTTTGGAGTGAGTGTGTGTGTGCGCTTGGGGGGGGTGTGTCAAATGAGAAAAAGATGATTTATTTGGTTAATTGGGGGATTTTTGCAGATCTGAATCAGCTGGTGGGCTTGAAATTCCTAATCTCAGCTTAATGAACTATGCTCTTCTTGGGAAGTGTCAGAGGAGATTCGGAGAAGAGAGAAATCCTTTATGGGGGAAGGTTATAGTGCATAGATATGGGAGTGGTCATGGTGGTTGGAACCTGAATGATAGATATAAGAACGATACTATCAAGGTATGGAAGGACATTTTGAAATTGGAACGCAGATTCGTGAAAGGTATCAGATATAGAACGTATAAGGGAGACAATGAAGTTTTGGAAAGATCGGTGGTGTCTGGAGTCGTCTCTTGTGGTCTTGTTCATTGACCTTTTTGTCGTGGCTAGTGATGCCGAAGTCACGGTCTAGGATTACTTCAAGTAGGTATGGTTTTAAATTTCCCCGAAATTGCCGAAATAGATTTAGTAACTGAGCTAAGCGGTGAAGAATGAGAACTGGGCCCATCTTTGACTCCCACCCCGCTACCAAGGTGATTCAGAAGATATGTCCTCAAATAAGGGTAGGGAATGAGCTTCCGGCTCTTCATGCGTCGGTGGAACGGTAAACCCCATACGAGAATGAATTGGTTCCGCACAACATGTTTCCATTTCCATCCCCACCGAAACGAAATCTACATGATTTCCTTTTACATCATTATTTCCCCGAAATTTTGACCGAAATTCCCAAAACTCAACCAAAATTCGATCAAAATGGTCGGAACAACAAAAATATGGAAAGATATTATTTGCATTTCATTTCATTTCAGTAATGTAGAGAATGATATCTGATGGGCAACATCATTTAACTGCACAACAAAGTAATCGTATCTTATGCATGAGATATTAGATCGGCATGGGAACGGTAATACATTGTAACTCTATGTCGTATTAAGGTAGAGTTAGGGTCCTTGGAGGAGAGACTGGTCATTGTACTTTCTTTACAATGTACTTCTTTATTGACTTTATTATTCTAGACATGTGTGACTAGGGGTGTAAACGAGCTGAGCCGAGCTTGGCCAGGCTTGGCTTGGCTCGTTCAGCTCAAAAGCTCGGCTCGGCTCGGGCTCGAACCAGGCTCAGGCTCGGCTCGGCTATATTAAGTTCACACCCCTCATCTTCCCTGGACAACCCTATCTAGTGTAATTTGACTACTTTTTTTAGACTATGGGGGGTGGTCCAAGTAACAAATGGGGTTCCAAAAATGAAGTGACATATTTTGCCTCCCCCTTTCACTCCCTGGACAACCCTTTTAGTGTATATATTAATATATACTATATATATATATATATTTAAATATATTAAATTCTTAACGAGCCTTAACGAGCCGAGCCTGGCCTAAATCGGGCTCGGCTCGTTAAGCTTAACGAGCCTGGCGAGCCCGCTCGGCTCGGTTTGTTAAGGATTCGAGCCGAGCTCGAGGAGCTTCTGAGCCCGAGCCAAAATTGACACCCTTATGTCTGGCAACGCATGTCAGTAGGTGTTCGACGTGATTAAGCCATTTTGGATGGTTTTGTTGCTCATGTGATGGTTTCTAGGTATATATTTATGCTTATTCTAGCATTCCTCAAAGTTTCATCTTTAAATTTCATCATTTGCACATTGTTTTAAAAGGTTAAATGCACATTGTTTTAAAAGATTATTATTTTTTATTTGCATATGTTTCTATATGTTTCTGTGATTTTACAAGATTTCTACCAAAATTTCCACCAAAACCAAAATGTTTCCGTTTCCGTGCCGATCAAAACCGAAACCGAAATTTAAATCCTTGTTAGTAGGTAGATGGTAGGGTCTCTTGGAAAGTTAGGTTCAAGTCCTGCCCTAAAAATTAGCGTGGGGATACCCTGTCAAAAAAGAAGAAGAAAAAGTTAGGTTCTGTCATAATTTTTTTCGGAAGAGGATGGATTCATTGGTTAGGTTCGTAAATATTCTCAGCTATGAATTTTTGAAGAGGAACATAAGCGACAAAAGGGTCTGCATCTGGAACTCCATCGAGGTTTTCAACATCAAATCCGTTATCTTCGTCTTTTGTCAGCTTTCCCATCTTCGCCAGCAAAAAAAATTTGGAGGATTCCAGCACTCTCTAGTGTGCCTTCGGATGGTCCTCAACTTTGGTTAAGATTTTGACGTTTGATCATTTGAGAAGTCGAACAGAAGCGACAAAAGGGTCTGGATCTGGAACTCCATCGAGGTTTTCAACATCAAATCCGTTATCTTCGTCTTTTGTCAGCTTTGCCATCTTCGCCAGCAAAAAAAATTTGGAGGATTCCAGCACTCTCTAGTGTGCCTTCGGATGGTCCTCAACTTTGGGTAAGATTTTGACGTTTGATCATTTGAGAAGTCATGATTTCCTATTGCAGGTTAGCTCGAGAGGTTTGGAATTCGTAATGAGAAAAAAGAGGATTTATTTGGTTAATTGGGGGATTTTTGCAGATCCGAATCAGCTGGTGGGCTTGAAATTCGTAATCTCAGCTTAATGAACTATGCTCTTCTTGGGAAGTGTCGGAGGAGATTCGGAGAAGAGAGAAATCATTTATGGGCGAAGGTTATAGTGCATAGATATGGGAGTGGTCATGGTGGTTGGAACCTGAATGATAAATATAAGAACGATACTATCAAGGTATGGAAGGACATTTTGAAATTGAAACCCAGATTCGTGAAAAGTATCAGATATAGAACGTATAAGGGAGACAATGAAGTTTTGGAAAGATTGGTGGTGTCTGGAGTCGTCTCTTGTGGTCTTGTTCATTGACCTTTTTGTCGTGGCTAGTGATGCCGAAGTCACGGTCTAGGATTACTTCAAGTAGGTATGGTTTTAAATTTCCCCGAAATTACCGAAATAGATTTAGTAATTGAGCTAAGCAGTGAAGAATGAGAACTGGGCCCATCTCTGACTCCCACCCCTCTATCAAGGTGATTCGGATGATATGCCCTCAAATAAGGGTAGGGAATGAGCTTCCGGCTCTTCATGCGTTGGTGGAACGGTAAACCCCATACGAGAATGAATTGGTTCCGCACAACATGTTTCCATTTCCATCCCCCCCGAAACGAAATCTACATGATTTCCTTTTACATCATTATTTCCCTGAAATTTTGACCGAAATTCCCAAAATTCAACCGAAATTCGATCAAAATGGTCGGAACAACAAAAAAATGGAAAGATATTATTTGGATTTCATTTCATTTCAGTAATGTAGAGAATGATATCTGATGGGCAACATCATTGAACTGCACAACAAAGTAATCGTATCTTATGCATGAGATGTTAGATCGGCATGGGACCGGTAATACATTGTAACTCTATGTCGTATTAAGGTAGAGTTAGGGTCCTTAGAGGAGAGACTGGTCATTGTACTTTCTTTACAATGTACTTCTTTATTGACTTTATTGTTCTAGACACGTGTGACAACGCATGTCAGTAGGTGTTCGACGTGATTAAGCCATTATGGATGGTTTTGTTGCTCATGTGATGGTTTCTAGGTATATATTTATGCTTATTCTAGCATTCCTCAAAGTTTCATCTTTAAATTTCATCATTTGCACATTGTTTTAAAAGATTAAATGCACATTGTTTTAAAAGATTATTATTTTTTATTTGCATATGTTTCTATATGTTTCCGTGATTTTACAAGATTTCTACCGAAATTTCCACCAAAACCGAAATGTGTCCGTTTCCGTGCCGATCAAAACCGAAACCGAAACCAAAATTTAAATCCTTGCTAGTAGGTATATGGTAGGGTCTCTTGGAAAGTTAGGTTCAAGTCCTACCCTAAAAATTGGCGTGGGGATACCCTGTCAAAAAAGAAGAAGAAAAAGTTAGGTTCTGTGGTAATTTTTTTTGGAAGAGGATGGATTCATTGGTTAGGTTCGTAAATATTCTCAGCTATGAATTTTTGAAGAGGAACAGAAGCGACAAAAGGGTCTGGATCTGGAACTCCATCGAGGTTTTCAACATCAAATCCGTTATCTTCGTCTTTTGTCACCTTTGCCGTCTTCGCCAGCAAAAAAATTTGGAGGATTCCAGCACTCTCTAGTGTGCCTTCAGATGGTCCTCAACTTTGGGTAAGATTTTGACGTTTGATCATTTGAGAAGTCATTGATTTCCTATTGCAGGTTAGCTCGAGAGGTTTGGAGCCGCTTATTAGCTCGCTTTGGCATCTTATGGGTCTTTCCTCTTGGACTACAAAAACTAGTTGAAAGCTAAGTGCTAGCCCCTTCGCCAAGAAAAGGAAAGATATATTATGGAGCTCGGTCTTTCATGTTACTAATGGACTATATGGAACTCAACTCTCAACTCAACTCAACTAAGCCTTTGTCCCAAACTAGTTGGGGTTGGCTAATGAATCCTTTAGAAAATTATCATGATGAAGGTGAGTTGAGTTTATGACCGGCTGCCAACTTGACGTCAACCCTCCTCCTTTATCCTGGGTTGGGGCAGGCTTTGAAAAACACGGGCGGAGTTTTATGGACTATATGGAAAGAACAAAATAATCGAGTGTTTAAGGGTAAAGTAAAAGGCTCTCATATCTTCTTTTTAATGGCTGAAATTTTATTAAAGAACCAAAGCGGGAAAACCCGTGACCGAGAAGGTCAAGATAATAATGACAGAGAAAGACAAAAGCAAATGATTGAGATAGAGAATCTATAACGCCTCCTGATACCGCATTGATCAAGGTGGAAGATAGTCATACAATTCTAGGTTCTTCTCAGAAACACCTGCCCTAGCAAGCCTATCGGCATTGCTATTAGGCGACCTGACATGATTAAAAGACATAGAGGAACCTGCCACCATGTCCTGAATCTCATCCAAATATAAGGCAAATCTCCAAGGGGAGGCTTGGGATCCCTAGAGCCACCTAATGACATTGAGGAGAATCATCCTCCACCGCCACGTGACCCATAAGGTTCCTCTCCAACAATCTAATGCCCTGCACGATTGCCCTGATCTCCGCCTCATTGGAATCTAATGCTATTCACTTAGGCCCTGTTCATTTTGGATTTTGTGAATCGATTGAGTCGAAAACTGGTTAATGGATTCAAAATTGCATTAATAATGTACTTTGATCACACTGTTAGGATCAATCGATCAATGTGAATTTTGGGCTGTGGTCTGTCGAAAAGGTCGTCCACCAATTGGATGGTTTGGATTGACAGGCATGTTAAATGATTGGACAATAGAAATGCTTTATACACCAAACTATGATGTATATTTTTTTGTATAGGATTATGCCCTTCAATATACTCTTCATTTTCGTTCCACTTCTCAGATTCTTTAGTCAAAGAAACTGAAGATCTGAAGTACTTCGTTCTGGACTGTTGCCATAACTATAGCCGACTGTCTAAAACTACACAGATACGTAATGGTAGCCTTCCAGTGCAATGTTCCAGTTGTGGCCTGTTTAAGAGGTTCCAAATAAATTTGATGGTCCAATTTGATGCATATAGAGATTGTTTAGACACTGACAGTATATAATTATACATTATCATTCCCCTTATTTGAGGCACTTGTGTCATTTCCTTTTGGTAGGCTTTATATCTTTCAGTAACTCGCGCATACCCCTCAAACAGGTTGCTCCTGATGTAAATGTTGATGGCGTGGCCCGTCGAACAGACGGATACAGTGGAGATGATCTCACGAATGTATGTAGAGATGCCTCATTGAATGGCATGAGGCGTAAAATTGCAGGCAAAACACGAGATGAGATCAAGAACATGCCTAAGGATGAGATTTCAAAGGACCCAGTGGCCATGTGCGACTTTGAAGAAGCTTTGACCAAGGTTCAACGCAGTGTATCAGCAGCTGACATAGAACGCCATGAGAAGTGGTTTTCGGAGTTCGGATCAGCATAGAAACGGAATATTGAGATTGTGGCGTTCTTCTCGATCCTTCTTCCAGTTCAATGATTGGTAATGATTCTTTTCAGTTTGCCATTTAACAGTGTTTAATCTATGCTTATGTGTTTCAAAAGATATCAATTTCTTTGGCTTCTCTGTTTTAATTTAATTTGTGCTGTAGGACTACTGTAATACGTTTGGAACACGATTGAATCTTGAAATGGTGATGACAGAGGGTTTCATTGAATGTATCCTAATGTAATATCAGGTTTTTCTTCTTCTCAGGGGGTTTGAAATCCTTTTATCACGTCTCTTCTGATTTTTTTGAAATCCTTCTAGGAATGATATTACTAGTATCAGTATGGTCACAAAATCATTCCGATTTTTGATAAAACTACCTAATCCCAAAATTTTCTTGAGATTTTGAAAACTCGTCAAGATCTTCATATTCTATTTTTTGCTGCGAAAATATCACGAAATATTGTGATGTATTATTGGCCACATTATATTTTGTCTATTGATATCTACACTGCAATGTTTTGATAATGAGACGAACTCTCTTTCTCTTTTCCTTTTCAATTGGCTGCTGAAAGCCCTTTGGGAATTGTATTAGCTTTTGAGAGCTGGTTAAATAATAAAAGACAAGGTATGTTTACCCCATTATCAAAACATGGCAGTGGCAATATCAGTAGCCTTTTTTCATAATTTTGTTCTTAATTTTTATATTTTTAAACATTTCACATATTTTATTTTTTCAGTTTTTCCGATTTAAATCATACACTAACAAAAAAAAAAAAAACACTAAAATATCTTGAGATTCACCCTTCCAGAGACATTTCTGAGACAAATATTAGTGAGAAGTATTTGTTAGCCCTATGGGTATCAGCACGATCTAAACCCTTCACCGCTTGGTGGGGCCCATCATGGAGATGACATAGCGTTAAAATCACTCTAATCAAGCATTCCTAACCATTCATCACTCCAACACGCATCTTTGATCTTTTATCTTAACCGCACATTTTCCATGTCCTCGGTATGAAAGATCGATCCGAAGTGATTATAAAGTCATCTCAATTGCATGGCAGTCCACTCTAGATGAACGGTTCAGATCATCAAAATGTCAAGTAAGTAGGGTCGGCCGAAGCTATTAAAAAGAGGTACTTTGACATTCCAAAATTTGTATCTTGTGCCTCAAAATTCCTTGTTTTTGGTTCTACTCATCCTGGTAAAACCCGTCTTGCTGCTTAGGAATAAACACAATAATAATCCATCACCATTGGTCCTACCTCCCAACTTATGCTCTATGCTTTGGCACCATGTGCCTCTGCTGCTCTTTAAAACTCTTCGCAAAGCATTGTACTCCTTAACTTCTTGAAGGGCCCACTTTGTCATTGCTAAAGCCATGGGGGGCTCTACTCTAACAGTATTTTCTTTATGTATTCTACATTTCTTCTTGCTAAGTGGTTGCTTTCGAGCTTCTTATTCCTTGACCCTCCCTGATCCTATTACAGGTACTTATTTGGGAGTTAGGACTTTTTTTTTTCTTTATTACTGTTTGTTTTGGTTTTGGGTCTTTTCTTGTTAGGCACTAAGAAGGGTGATTTTTGGTGTAGCTGCTTTGTGTGCTGTTGTAAATTGTGGGGAAGGGACATGTCAGGCTTCTTCAAATGGTTCGAACCTTCCTATTGATTGCGAGTGTAAACAAGGATGGAAGCAGATAGAGATTGGGTCATTTACTCTCCCTCCATGCGTTCTTCCTAACTGTTAGTCTCTCTCTCTCTCTCTCTCAACTCAACTAAGCCTTTGTCCCATATGAGTTGGGGTCGGCTAATGAATTCTTTAGAATTTTTTTTATGAAGAACGCGAAAGGATCTATGTTAAAGTAGAAAAGATAAGTAACACCTTTCTCCAAAAGCTTAGCTTTTGGAGAAATTGGTAAGTTAACATGGTATTAGAGCAAAAGGTCTCGAGTTCAAACCTCCCGAATAGCAAAAATCCACCTGAGATGGTCGGCCAAAAGCGGGACCACATGTGCCATGTGTTTGCCAAGTGGGCTACACGTGCAGGGGAGTGTTAAAGTATAAAAGATACATAACGCTTTTCTCGGAGAAGTTGGTAAGTTAACAATCTACTTGGCTCAAATTGACTAAGTCTAATCCTAACACTAGTTGGGTTCGTCTAAATTGATACAAATCCATATATATATATATATATATATATATATATATATATATATATATATATATATATATATATATAGAGAGAGAGAGAGAGAGAGAGAGAGAGAGAGAGAGAGAGAGAGAGAGAACGGTTCCTACACATGTGTAGATAAGTTATCTACACACTAGCTTAAAATACATTGGGGGCCACATTATTTGGGTGATCCAAACCATTCATTTTTAAGGCCCTCACATAGATAGGGTGTCCACAAAAAATCAGATCCATAGGATCATCCTAACCATTCGAAATGTGGAGGCAAATATGGTTTGTGTGCAACTGCACAGATAAGCCATCTGTGCATGGTGCACAAACCATGGGGGGGGGGGGGGGGGGGGGCACATTTTTTGTGGATCCAAAGCATTTATTTGGAAGGCTCTTCCATGGATAGGGTGTGTACAAAAAATCAGCTCTTTAGGATCATCCTAACCTTGCCATTTGTGGAGGAAAAAAATGGGAAGAAACAGTGTCCGTCCATTTTCTCCTCTTACTTTGATTGGGTTAGAATAGGATGATCCTATAGGGCTGATTTTTGGTACACACCCTATCCATAGAAGGGCCTTCCAAATGAATGCTTTGGATCCCCAAAAAATGTGGCCTCCACCATGGTTTGTGCAGCCATGCACATATAGCTTATTTGTGCAGCTGCACACAAACTATATATATATAGGATTTTTATCGCTATACTCACTTTGGGGCCTACAAAATCAGTGAAACCACTTTTTAGATGCTTGCCTAACAATCATCGTACCATGTGGACCCTCTGCATGTCTGTGGTGATCTTGTCCATGGGTATATTGTGCCTTGTAATTTTCTATTTAGGGAACTTTTCCATGGGAAAAAAAATTCCAGGATCTAGTAGTGTGGGAAATAACTTAGAAAAAAGGAATTTTTTTTCAATTTTAACCCCAAATCTTTCAACATAAAACAAAAAAAGGGCGTAAAAATTTACGTAGGGGAGAAAGTGATTTCGGCTCCCAAAACTTCTACAGCTGAATATTTTTCATTTTCATCGAACAGGAGAGATGCTAAACTGACAGACACCCTTGCAGAAACCGGTTACAAGGGCGTCGCCATTGGATCCACGTCATTTGCTTCTAAAGTTTTCAGTGCCCTTTAAATGAGCTCAGGATGACGTGGATCCAATGGTGGCGCCCTTGTAACAAGTTTCTACAAGGCTACAAGGCGCCTGTCAGTTTAGCATTCCTCATGCTGAAAAACATTTTCGGACAAAAATTGTTTTTAAGTAAAACTACCCTTGCATCCAAACAGTCCCATAGAACATTATGGAAAAAATATAAATTGTTATGCCTCCATTTCTTTGGATATAAAATGGGCCGTAAAACAATTTTTACTCCCATTTTAAGTTAAAAAAAATGGGCGTAAAATTGGTTTTACGGCCATTTTACGTCGAAGAAACGGAGCCCATGCGGATTAAGTGTTTGTTTTCCATCTGACACTAATTTCCAGTTTTGTTTTTCCTTTTTATCATGGAATTGTGAGAGTTTGTAGGTTTGATTTTTTTAAAAATGAGAAAGTAATAGTTGATGGTATTATGGTGTATGTACAGGCACTATCGATTTCGACTGTGGGAGCGCCTCTCCTCCTCCGCCTCCATCTCCGATTCCCTTGTTACCACCCGTCAATTTATCGGACCGTAAACTCTCATTAATCATAGATAATTTTATTTTTATTAGTTTTTTTTTTTTTTTTTTTTTTCAAGAAAAGCTTCCATTGCCTAATGAATGATAAGCCTCCTATTTGTTTGCTTAATTATAAAAGCAAATTACAATGACTGGGATTATTCGACGTATGGGATTTTCGTAATATCGCCCGTTTGGAGGAGGCTTCACTAAACGAATGACTCTGTTCACTATCACAAAGTTCAAATTCACCACAAGAAAAACCTTCTTTGGCGGCAAAAAAGAACGTCACTATAGATGAGATGGTTAATTATCCGTCGCAAAAAGGGTTTTTTCTTGTAGTGATTAAGGAATAATTTAGTGAGGCAAATGTTCAATTATTTAGGGAAATATTTTGTAAAGAATTCAAGAAATTTTTGGAAAAGAATACACTTGTTTTTCTATTTATAATACATAATATATCTGACAAAGAGGTGGGTGCGCGCGCGTACTTAATCTCCTAGTTAATGATGTTATATAAAGAGAGATTGTAATTTGTAGTTTGATTTTGAGAAGACTTTCTTTATTATTACATATGAAATTAAATAAAATAATTTCTGTGTTGCAGCTTGTAACTATACATTCTGTGGTGATGGAATTTGTGCAAAAACCACTGCATTTCCATTTTTCAGTTGCAATTGCAAAGAAGGTTCTGCAAATTTACTGAATTTGACGAGCATGGCGTGTATGAAACAATGTAACACTTCTATCCTTCTTATATTTATTAAAATGAAAATTAATTTAATAATATTGTTAGAAAATTTTCATGTGGGTTTTTTTCCTCTTATTTCATAGGTTATTTTGGAGTGGATTGTCATAATCTCGGGTTTGGCCTGGGTGCACCACCACCCCCTGTTTCATCGAATGGTTCTAACTCCGGTTCTAACTCAAATCAAGCTGGTAAGAATGATTCTAACTCGAAACATGAGGGTAAGTTGTACACCGAACTGTTATCAGTAGTGTTTTGAAGAAATTTACATAAAATATATAATTTTGTAATCATTTCTGTTGCGTTTTAGTTAGTCTTTGCATCAATTCAAAATCTATTTTTGCAAAGGATAATTTTTTTTTTTTTTTCTGAAATGGATGGCGGTGTGTACAAAGGGCACGGACATAGTCAATGCGAGCTGATAATCGATCCGTGCATGCTAGGAATTCATCGTTCAGGACCAACAATTGCAATGACCTATCCCTATCACAATGAAAGTTTCAAAGATTACTTTCAAAGGATAATTTTTAGGGAAGTGATATATCCGCCCATTTTGAGTCCTTGAGACACCCAGCAGCAGTGTACGTGGCAATCAGCCCCATTGAATCCTTGTGACATGAAGTACATCAGCCCCTCTGCAGTCGTTGATACACTGCTGCTGGGTGTCCCAAGTAATCAAAAGGGGCCGATTTGTCACTTCCCTAATTTTCTTGACAAAAAATGATACAGTGTCTACTTGTACTTGCAATTATTTAAAAGTAAATAAAAATGGTGGACCCATATTATTCGATGATCCTATCCATTCATTTGTCTGACTCTAACTTAAGCGGATACTTATGATTACTTTTTTATTTTATTATGAACTTCGTATCTTAGCTTGGAACATATGAAAACTCAAAGTTTTAATAAAAACACTAGAAAGAATTATAAGAAAATTTCATTTTTCATTTTCGCTCAAAACCAACCTTTTCTCTTTCCCATTTCTATTTTTTTTTAAATCTTATCCGAATTCTTAATTAACGCTCAAGCTGTTAATCGATAGGCCTGATAATTAATTTTTCATATTTTCCGTTTACTTCTCTAAATATGCAGGATCAAGGGAAGGGAGTAATTCTTCAAGGCATAATGTGGTGCTGGTTATAGTACTGTTCTTAGCCATTTTTATACCTTGGATATAGACGGAGTTGAATATGTGAACGGTCTTGTTTGCTCCGTATGGTGCAATGTTACACCGATGAGCGGTCGGATCGCCCGCTTGTCCCACGTCTATGGTTTTTTTTTTTTTTTTATTATTAAATGCTATACTAGGCTTATTATAGTTGTCTCTGACATATGAAGTGAAAAAATGGATGCTAATATCTATCTTTTTATTTAATAAAAGGAAAACTTAGAGTATTTGTTGTTGATTGTGGATGGCAAGGAAACAGAAAAATTACAAAATATATGCAAAATGCTAATTCTAAGGTGGAGTTAATTGAGGACCCCACCCCCCTCTCTCTCTCTCTCTCTCTCTCTCATGGGCCTAGGTTTTCTTCTTTAATTGTCTACACAAAAATATAGGAGGGTACTTCACTTTATAATTGGGAAATGATAAATGCGCCCCTTTTCATTACTTGGGACACCCAGCTACAGTGTATCTATGACCGCAAAGGGGCTGATGTATTTCACATTTGAAGGAATGAACGGACTTGATTGCCACGTGCAATGCAACTTAGTGTCCCAAGTGATGAAAAGGGGCGCATTTATCATTTGCTAACGAGTGTGTAAAATTAAGTTTCCAATGCACCTTAATGGGTGGTGCCCTTACCCATGTTTTGATAATATACAAAGAGACTTCCATATATAGGGGATGTTTGGCAACCTTGAAAACATATTCCATGAAATATTAGTGCCAATTGTAAGAGATTTGAAGAGATGGGAGCATAAAACACCCCTCAAAAATAAGAAAGAAAAAACTCAATTTGAAGTAGAGTATTTTTTTTCTGACAGAAAAATACGAAAATAGTGAATGGGTGACACCCTTTTGAAAGTTGGTGAACGGAGGTCGAAACACCTTTTTCTGACATGGCCTTTTACCCAAATACCCCTCATGGCAAAAAAAACACGTTATACTAGATTTTTCTCTCTCTTACTTTTCACCTACCAAAGTATACCGCCTACCTCTTGCAAATTTCTCCATTAACGCCTGAAACCCACGAAGTGTAAGTGAAGGTTAGTAGCTTATCTACTCTCTTAGGATTAGTGCTTCCATTAATGCGTTTGAACCCTGTCTTTAGTGTGTGATAATAACCCTGTCTGTATTGTGTGTGATAACCCTATCTTTATTGTGATTGATAACCCTATCTTATAACCCTTTTAAAATGGTGACTTAGGGCTTCTGCTTCTATTATCTCTAAAACTGTTCTTATAGAGTTGGTACCCTACTAATAAAGTTGGTATTAGTGTTTGATGACCCGAATATAGATGGTTTATGTAAACCCTTTTGTACATGAATCACAATTTTTTGCACTTGATAATCCCTTATTTGCTGTTGATAAGTCCCATATATTTACCTGATAAACTTGTTTTGACACTTGATACACCTCGGAGAGGCTTGGTAACCCCCTTGGAGAGTGTTGAAAAGCCCTTGTACATTGTTGGTAACTCCCCTTCTATGTACTTGGTAATCCCTTTAGAAACTTGAAAACCCCCTTGTGTAGAGAGTTGAAAACCCCTAATTTGCAACTTGATTACCCTTTACAGAAGCCTCCGTACGGACTTGAATCCCTCATTAGGTAGCTGATAATCTCTTAGAACACCTTGTGGACTGACTTTCAAACCCCAATTGAGGTAGTAAAACCCCATTTAGAGTCCATTATGAACTTGGTAACCCATTGTGTACACTTGAATACCCCTCAAGAAGATATGAAGATCCCCTTTTAGTAACAACTCTGTTTAGAACCCCTATTTAGAATTTTATAAAAATGTCCGAAACAATGGTTTCTCTTCTTTTACACTATGATGGAGATTTGAAGGATGATGTTTCTTGGGAATACGTCGGAGGGAAGAAGACATTGTTATCTGTCAGCCGCGGAATCAATTTCGATGAATTTGAAGCTGCAATCCGAAGAAGGATTGGTGTTATAGAAAGGCAGGTTTTACTATCAATAAAATGTCGATATGTTGTGGATCCATATATAGTCACTTTAATCGACGTCGATGATGATGATGTCCTCCAAACAATGTTAAGGATGTTTGACAGATACATGTTCAATTCTGTGATGATATACATAACTAAGAGCATAAATGATAAATGTATTAATTCATTGAATTCGTCAATGCTTCCCCCAAACAAACTCTGCACTAGGAGACCCTCTCTTAATCGTAGCATTCCTTCTACTTCGATTCCGTCCCAAAAACGTCTTCGTTTTGAAGTGGACTTGCAAAAAGACTACGAAAGTGAATTTGATGGGAGATATGTTAGTGAAGAGATCAGAGGTGCTCCAGCAGAACCTGTCATAAGGTATTGTAGTTATTTGGCAATGTTTGAATACTTCCATATTTCAATTTATAATTCATATGGATCCAACTTGATTATATATTGCCGAACTATGCAGGTCTGAAATTGACTTAAATGAAACATTGGCAAGTGATTTGTATGGCAACCATGTTTGTGGAGGTATTGATGACTTCCAAAATGTGGGAGATCTTGAAGTGGACTTCAGTAATGTTTTTGAAGACGGTTTCTGTGTGGGGGGTTTAGATTTAGAAGAAGAAATAAATGATGATGATAATGACGATGGTAGTGATGATGATGATGATGATGAGGAGGAGGAGGATGATGATGATGATGACAATTATGGAAATATCGGTGTTAGTCCATGCGCTCAGCCTTTCAGTGCGGATTCTGCTATCAGATAGAGATCTCAACCGGTTCCGACTAACAGTAGTTGGCCAATGAAAGCAGATGAGATGTTTGTTGGGGCCCATGATGTAGATACTAATAATCTTCAGTTTGAGCAGTTAACGGTTGGGGCAATATTTTCTATATGCAACACTTCAAAAAGGTTGTCAAAGAGTACGCTATTCGGCAGAAGTTTATGTTCGTGAGGTCAAAGTCAACACCGAAGAAGTATGCCGTTCGATGCAAGGTAGAGGGTTGGAAATGGCGTATAACGGGTACTAATCATATGACCTGTGTGTTAGTGAAGTCGTTTGTCCCCGACCATACGTGTAGAACTAAATTAAGGGGCAATGATCACCCTCTTGTCATAGCAGCTTGGGTTGCTGAGACATGTTTACGCTTATTTGCTTACCCAGATGATGTGAGGACGAGGATGATACGAGAATATATCAAGATGCATTGGGGTATAATTATAAGCTATTGGAAGGCGTACAACGCGATGAATATCATACTTGAGATTAAGTGTGAGAATGTGGAGGACTCTTATCGAATATTACCTGCACTTACAATTCAGATGATGAGAAGAAATCCCAGCAGCTATATGCGTGTTTTCAGAGCCAGAGATTTACGACCTAGGGGAGATGATAGATTTGTTCGCTTATTTTGGACATTTGGTCCTAGCATACGGTCTTTTCATCGAACACTCAGGCCTATAATTTTGGTTGATGGGACACATCTGCGAGGGAAGTATCTAGGAATCTTATTGATTGCAATCGGGGTCGATGGTAACAACGGTTTATATCCATTAGCATTTGGGGTTGTTGAGACGGAGAACGAAAATAGTTGGAGGTGGTTTTTTATGTTGCTGAGGCAGTACGTATTGGCAGCGGAGATGAACATATTCACCATATGCTCCGATCGACATAAGGGGTTGTTGCAGGCAGTGCCTAATATATTTCCCAATTCTCATCATAGTTATTGCATGCGTCACCTCGCCGCCAATTTGCGATCCGAGTTCAAAGATGTTCTACTTGAGAGATTGTTTTGGAAAGCCGCACGGACTTTGAGAGAGAGTGTGTTCAGAGAAACAATGGAGAAGATTAAGGTGAGGAATGAACGTGCACACAAGTGGATAAGTGACATTGCGAACGAACACTGGGCTAGTTTTTATTTTAAGGGGAATAGGTATGATGTATTGACTACAAATAGATCGGAGTGTTTCAATGTTGTCCTGAAGGATGCAAGAAGATTGCCGATTGCATCATTGGTAGAGCACAGTAGACATCAGACTACAGACTTCATTCAAAAAGCGTCAGAAATTGGGTCATAGTTGGCAAACAAAGTTGACTCATTACACATAAGAACATATAACATTAGCGAGGGAAGAGAGCCGCCAGTATACAGCTTATCGAGTTGGGATTCATGAATATGAAGTACGGTCCCTTGAACATACAAACTTCTCAGATATTGTGATGACTTCTTTTTTGTTATTTTGTAAAGAATGGTTGTAATTGGAACATCAATACATAAACAATTTTTTTGGATATAGATATGCTATTTGTTCTCTATTTAGTTGTCGCTCTCCTACATCTAAACCATGAAAAGGGACTTATCAACAGTCAGAATTGGATTACCGGCACAAACAATAGGATTATCAACCAATTCCCTAGGTTATCAACCAAAATCTAGGTTATCGACTCCCCCAAAATAAGTCATCAACCAATCGGAAGTGAGGTTATGAACACTCAAAATTGGATCATCAACCCATTCCCTTGGTTGATAAAGCTACTGGAATTCAAAATCCAGGTTATCGACTCCCTCAAAACGAGGTTACCAACATTCGAAAGTGGGTGATAGACCGAAAAATTAAAGTTACCAACCTCCCATTTTTTGGGTCATTGACCTTGGAATGTGGGTTACCAACCCAGAAAAAGGGTCACCAACCATTTTTCCGTCCGAGGAGTGAAGCTGCTGGACTTGAAAATTAAGGTTACCAACCTCCCATTTTTTGGGTCATTGACCTTGGAATGTGGGTTATCAACCCAGAAAAAGGGTCACCAACCATTTTTCCGTCCGAGGAGTGAAGCTGCTGGACTTGAAAATTAAGGTTACCAACATCCCATTTTTTGGGTCATTGACCTTGGAATGTGGGTTATCAACCCAGAAAAAGGGTCACCAACCATTTTTTCAGCCGAGTAAAGCTGCTGGAATTGGAACTTAAGGTTACCAACCTCCATTTTTTTGGGTTATTAACCTTTGAATGTGGGTTATCAACCCAGAAAGAGGGTCACCAACCATTTTTCCAGCCGAGTAAAGCTGCTGGAATTGGAACTTAAGGTTACCAACCTCCCTTTTTTTGGGTTATTAACCTTCGAATGTGGGTTATCAACCCAGAAAGAGGGTCACCAACCATTTTTCCAGCCGAGTAAAGCTGCTGGAATTGGAACTTAAGGTTACCAACCTCCCTTTTTTGGGTTATTAACCTTCGAATGTGGGTTATCAACCCAGAAAGAGGGTCACCAACCATTTGTCCAGCCGAGTAAAGTTGCTGGAATTGGAACTTAAGGTTACCAACCTCCCTTTTTTTTGGTTATTAACCTTCAAATGTGGGTTATCAACCCAGAAACACACATGTCTAAAACCTGTTTAAATTTACAAGTTCCAATATTCAAATTGAAACACAAACACAAATACACTTCCATAAAACCTGGTTACATTTACAACTTCTCCACATTCATAAACAAGTTCACAATTCCATAAAACCTGCTTACATTTACAACTTCTCCACATTCATAAACAAGTTCACAATTTCATAAAACCTGTTTCACCAACCAAGTTCTCCACCCATTCACAAACACAAACACACTTCCATTAAACCTATTTCAATTTACAAGTTTTCCACCCATTCACAAACAAAAACACAGACCATAACAACTTCCCTTGCCATTTAACAAATCCCCTGCCAATCTCCATTAAAAAATAAAGTTTGATCATCAGAAAAAATAAACATCCATCAACATTAGAAGGTGTTCCTATATAAGTGTGCAGTCCCCAAACTCTCATCGTAAAAATCTCTCACAGAGTTGTAGCCGAAATTCATGAATGTCTGTCGGCCCAAAGTTCAGTGGTTGACCATGGTAGAGATGCTCAATCGCTTTTAGGACAAAAGCGTCGCAATCAACCATGTATAAAAGCATGCATTGAATGGAGTTACTTTTAAGCTAACTACGAATGAGATAGGAATACTAACAAAAAATCGAAAGTTTTAAGTTTGAACCCACCCATTGTTCTGCTTTCGGAAGCCATCCATCTGTGAATATGGAAAGTCATCGATGTTGCAACCCCGGCCCTTCAAATATTCCTTCATTAATGCTACCTGAATTTATGACAACGAAGGAATATTGAGTGTTATACATATGGAAGTAACTTTAAATGTTACGGAAGATGTTAATTTACTTACAGTGGGAGATGCTCGCTCCTGAAATGAGTCCCCTTCCATGAGTTGAACTCGACCATCTTTTTATTCACCATATCAACAAGCACAAGAGCCCAATGAAAGTCTTGACAGCATGGGATTAAAAGCATCCCAATATCTTCTGACGGGATATGGTCAAGTGTACGATACACTAGCTCGTTCGCCAACCGATCGGAGTCCAACTTATTTTTGTCATCCATTGAATCACGCCCTGAAGTCTTATATCCCTGTACAATGAAATGAATTTTGTGGGAACACTAAATCATGGATAAGTTGTAAAGTAACATGTATAGCTACAAAAAAGCCTCTTACATGTACTGACGAAGGAATATATACAATCCGTCCAATCAAGGCATTGCTGGAGGCGCACAAATACTTCCCATATACATCCAACACCTACAACTACATCAAGTGTCAAAACAAGTTTATCAAGTAAATATATGGGACTTACCAACAGCAAATAAGGGATTATCAAGTGCAAAAAATTGTGATTCATGTACAAAAGGGTTTACATAAACCATCTATATTCGGGTCATCAAACACTAATACCAACTTTATTAGTAGGGTACCAACTCTATAAGAACAGTTTCAGAGATAATAGAAGCAGAAGCCCTAAGTCACCATTTTAAAAGGGTTATAAGATAGGGTTATCAATCACAATAAAGATAGGGTTATCACACACAATACAGACAGGGTTATTATCACACACTAAAGACAGGGTTCAAACGCATTAATGGAAGCACTAATCCTAAGAGAGTAGATAAGCTACTAACCTTCACTTACACTTCGTGGGTTTCAGGCGTTAATGGAGAAATTTGCAAGAGGTAGGCGGTAAACTTTGGTAGGTGAAAAGTAAGAGAGAGAAAAATCTAGTATAACGTGTTCTTTTTGCCATGAGGGGTATTTGGGTAAAAGGCCATGTCAGAAAAAGGTGTTTCGACCTCCGTTCACCAACTTTCAAAGGGTGTCAAAGGGTGTCACCCATTCACTATTTTCGTATTTTTCTGTCACCAGTTGACAATTTTTCCTTGTTTTTAATGGATTCTTTTGTGCAAGTCAGAAATAAGCATCTGACCGGACTTGTCTTTTTGGCCTATGCGTGCTTTAAACTATCCCATCCCCAACTAGAAAAAAAAATTAGGCAATTTAGTTGCACCCAAAGGCACAACTTTGTCTGGGATGTTATTCTGTAGCTTTAGCTATTAATGCTCAACAATACGCACCGAAAAGAGAGATGGAAAAATCAATGAGCCACACATTCAAATCCCATGCCAACAAGAAAAAGCAGAGATGGGTTTCTTTCCAATTTAATGCAACTCTCTCTCTCTCTCTCTCTCTCTCTCTCGTGAGTCTGTAACAGCCATCACTGACCAGTCCAAAGTAACCTATTTTTGAAATGGTTTGGATGCGTACATAACAACTTTGGATTGACCACGCACAATTTTTTCGACTAGCTTTGGAAAAAAAAAAAGAGCATTCAAGAGACAGGATCTTATATGATGAGTGACTTTAATTTGATGGACGGGCAATCCTTATCAAAAGATAACAGATAAATTATGGTTTGGATCATTCTGTTGAACAAGTGGCCCCCGATCATGGAACTAGTGTGGTAACATTTATCATTTTTTTTTTCAACTTCCTGCCACCTTCACTTTGTTCACTTTTGTTGGGCTCTCAACCCCCTTGGTTGTGAGTCCTTTTTAACTAATAAATCATTATAAAAAAGGGCAGCCCAGTGCACGATGCTCCTGCCATTGCGGGTTCTGGGGAGGACTAGATGTTCGCAGCTTTACACTTGCTTTGCAGAGAGGCTGTTTCTGTGACTCGAACCTGTGACCACCATGTCACAATGATAATTAATAAATCATTATCATTTCAAATAAATAAAAAAATATTAGATGCTATATTATAAAACAAAGGGGCAAACCCCTAGATAGAAGTTTTAAATTTCACCCAGAATCGGAAATTTCGGATTTCAAATCAGTAATACCTGAAAATGTTACATTATTAATTTTGAAACCATGGACAGAAGAGGTGAAAAGTACAAAGAAGAAAAGAAAGATAAACTCAAAGCGAAGATCAAGGGGAAGAAAATTAAAAATCTCTAGAGATGTCCTGTTCACCCCAATTATCGCTAGCCGGTCCGCCTAACTATTAGCTAGCTGATTGACGTACGTCCTGGAGCAAGACTGAATGCCCCTTGACGCAATCATGAATCTCATCAATCTACCAAAAGCTTAATATTTTGCTAACACTTCTGGTTATCAAGTTTCGGAGCAGTCGAAACAGAATGTTAGTCGTTAGAAGCAACTCCATTTTGCTTTGAGAGTTTACCTTCTTTTACCACTCCAAAAGTCAGAATTTCGAGAAACAGGCAGTGGGTCGAGTTTGCTGAACACCATTATTTTCATTCTCTTGTTCTCCACCAAACAAAAAAAAGAACAAAAATACAGCGGAAAATGATTGCTGAAAACAGCCTTAATTTATTATTATTTTCTTGTCAAATGTAAAGACACATGCAAATCACTTTCTTCCCTGTCTTGAAACTTACTTCAACTTTGGGATTCTAATGAAGCAACCCACAAGGAAAATTGATGGTAATCAGTGAGATAATTAGGCCTTGGCTTTGAATGGTTTAACAAAAAAAAAACACAATAAACTCAATTGAATGAAAACTATTCTCTGGTTGGTAATCCAACACACACACACACACACATCATGTGTGATGGAGGATGTTTATCACAAATATGTCTTTCCTCACATGGAGAGTAGACTTTTAATTTGCCATACTTACATATGTTCTTTAGATTTTCATTCATTCAAATTGTACAAGTTTTATAATAGCAATTGATATCTCCACTCCCATGTTTCACTTGTTTCATTTAATTCATATTACGATGTGGTACTTAGTAGCATGAAAAAAAAGTTGCATAATTTATGAGCTGCCAAATGGATGTTTCTAATACCTAAAGCATTAAGAATTCTAGACTGCCATTGTACTTTAATGAATCAAAACAGGTGACAAAGAAATCTAGAAAACAAAAAAGAGGTTGGAAGAAAATGAAGTAACATAAATGGATTATTTCTCTTCCTTCACCTTTATATTCTCTGAATAGCCTCTCCTAAAAATAAGTCATCCTTGAGAAGTGGCTCTGAGAAGGTCACTAAATTGTGGAGCCTCATAAAACAGCCCTGGCCCACATATAAACCATAAGTTTATAGTGATAAGTCACACTTTTGGCCTTTTTAATTATTATTTTTTTAAAATTTTTATAGAAAGACTTGCTTGTTTCTGGATTGTCATGAACATTTATATTAGCCAAATGGTGTGCATTTGTTACATGTTATGGTGTTAATGAGTAGATGCAGTGTGGTTGTTACATGTTATGCTTTTATTTGTTCATGGATGGTGTCTCACTTTGTGTTACTGTTAACTTACCAACTTCTCCAATAGCTTAAACTGGAGAAAGGCATTATTTATCTTTTATATTTTAACACTCCCCCGCACGTGTGGCCTACTTGGCAAACACGTGGCACATGTGGTGCCACTTTGGACCGACCATCGTATGTGGATTTTTGCTATCCGGGAGGTTTGAACTCGATACCTTTGGCTTTGATACCATGTTAACTTACCAACTTCTCCAATAGCTTAAGCTGTTGGAGAAAGGCATTATTTATCTTTTATATTTTAACAGTTACTACATACAAAGGAGTTGTCGAGAGAGGGAAAGGGGAGCGAGGAGATGATATATGTCCTTCGAAATGTGTGACTTGAAAAACCCAAATCCTTATCTAATCTCATTTGCACTTAAGAGAGAGAGAGAGAGAGAGAGAGAGAGAGGAAAATATTATATCTTAAGGCCTTGTTATATTGATCGTTGTAAAACCCTATCAAATGGTTTTTTTAAACCAAACAAACAATTTTACTATTAAATAGTGTAAAACCATATCGAACGACAAAATTTTATCCATGACACTCTAATTTTGTTTTAAAGTCATATTTTTTCTTAAACCAAACCATTCTTTTTTTTTGAAAAGGACTTAAACCAAACCATTCTTAAGGGAGATTTACATCATTTTAAACGTTTCGAAGGGTATTTTAAAATAATATATAAGTCTTATGCTCCCAACATGGGGCAATTAAAATATCTTTATGCTCAACTCTAGGCTTATTTTTGACAATTAATTTTGAAGACTAGCTAATTTTTTTTAAAAAAGGACAGAAATACTTTGGCACATTCAAGAGAGAACAAGTGATCATTATTCGAGCACGAGGTGACTAATGTCTCTACAACGGCAGAAGGTTTCCTACGGGACTGGGTTCTCACATACTAACACGAGTATAGATAAACAATGTATTTTTAGGTATTAGTCTCCAATACTTGTAGTTTAATCCCAGAAAGCTCAAAACAATCTCGACGTTTGGAATATTATTACACCATATATGCAAGCTAAATCCTCATCGGCTTACGTTATTTGAACATGAACATGCTTTACTTCATCTTGATTTCCTAAGAAATTGGGATAATTTATCACCTCTGCATAATTGTGCTCGTTATGCTCACTTGGACTCGTCTTGATATGCAAGTAGTTGTCCATTTTATCAACAATTAGTAATTAATTACATGATAATTATCATATTTTTATAACATGCATCATTGTAAGAATACAATAATAAGAAATAATAGCTTGCATATATATATTAAGTAGAATATAATCACAAGATTCACAACTATTAATCTACACAAATCAACATGTTTTCAATACTCATAAATCAACAAGTATTAAAAAATCTTAAAAATTTCCCAATAATTATTATGGATTTGCTAGCCAATTTTGCAGAAAGCCATTTAGCGGCGGGATTTTGCATGTGGGAACAGCCGCTCACGTTAATAAAATGAATAAGACAGAATCCGCTAAAAAATCAACATGTGTGCCTGTTCTCACATGCAAAAGCCAGCCACGAAATGGCTTTCCACGAAATTGTCTAGAAAATTCCTAATTATTAATAGTCGATGATGATACTTGTTTGCATTAATAGCAATAACTTTTAGTCCTCTATAGCCAATGAGGGTTAGACAAAAATGATGAGCTTGGTGACTTCTTCAAGCAAGCGTCTCTACTTTATAATGAACCTACAATAATCTACAATGCCTAGGCATTAGGAAACCTCCACTCATAACACCACTATCATATAAGAGCCCCTCTTTCTTTTCATAGATGGGTTTTAAAACCGGGGAAGGTTGCGACCTAAAACCGGACTATATCTACACAGTGGCCGGTGCGTTACAGAATGTCAGAATGGCATCAAAGCCACACCTCCTCTAGTACTGTGTGCCAACAAGGACGCTTGGTCCTCAAGGGGTGGATTGTAGAATCCCATATTAGAAAGGGAGGGGAAATTCCTGAGCTATATATATATATGCAGAATTGCAGACCCTCTCTTTCCCTTTATAGATGCACTTTAAAACCGGGGAGGGTGTTGGCCTAGAACATGATTATATCTATACAATGGCCGGGGTGTTACATCATATTCACAAGTTCACAACGCAAGTAGCATGCCACATATCGCACCGTCTTCAAACGTTTACACGCACAATTAATTTTGATTCCTCCTACCCCGATAGTCGAACTCGTAAATAGATCTTGTAGCAAAGCATCTACACTAATTGACTGATCATATTGGAAGATCAGAGTTTAGACTATCCACATTAACCATGTAATGATATATGCGCCTACTGAGTGGGTCACACCACATGTGGGCATGTGCCCGCTAACATGAAGGTTGGTCGGTAATTCAGTGGTCCTCACTCCTTAATAAATGAACAGGGTACTTATTTCGCGGCTGTAGGAGAGAATCAATGAATCATCACCTTAGAAGACAAAAATCTGATATGAGGTCACTGTTCTCTCCAGTAGATGTGTGACATGACTTTTTGTGATATTGACAATCCCTAAGGCTGCTAGCAAAACGGAAATCTGTTTTGCAAAAAGAAGAAAAAAAAAAAATGAGCTCTTTATCTTATGTGGTAAATATGATCAAATCTTTGTTTATTTTTCACTTTCGTATTTATTTTCCTAAAAGAACTCTTTTTTGAAAGTGTTTCATTATGAGTTAAAGGGTTTTGCCAACGACTGCCCTTATGGCACTTGTTAAGCATCATTTAATTGCGCTAACGATCTTGAATTTTCACATAATTTGAGTAAAAAATCTCAAACTGTGTGTAAAAGGCTTAAAGTATGTGTAAATTCCAAATTCCAAGGGCAATTAAATGATGCTCAACTGTTTACAAAAGCCCTTAGGGTCTGTTCAGTTGCGCGCAGGAAACGAAAAGGAAAAGGAAATGACGTGGCAGAAGGAAATGGAAAGGAAAAGAAACTGTTAAGAAAGCAGTAGGAGTGCGCATTCAGTTGCCATGAAACAGAAACGAAACAGTATAGAAACAATATTATGAAAGGGGGTTTCACACAAGATCTGAAACAGGTTTCAAAAAATAAGCTCAAAAATCAAAACATATGAAAGAGGGTTTCACTTAAACCCTAATCCGAACCATCATATAAAGCCCTAATCATATTTTAGAACTTTGCAAAAAGCAGAAAGCCAAAGGGAAATCTAATCAAATCAAAAGCAGATTAGCGGTTTTTGCATTGGTAGAGAAAGAATTAATAGAAAAAGATTCAAATGTGCATTTTCTGAAAAAGAGTTTCAGGTAGTTGCCAATATCTGAAACTGAAAACCCCTAAAAAATGGTGATAAATCCCCATTAAAATGTGCATGAAACCCATTCTTCTTTTCCATCTGAAATTGATGAGAAAACTCCTAAAAAATGGCGATAAAACACCAATAAAACAGAAAAAATAAAAAATAAAATAAGGAAAGAGGAGAGAGGAACGAGGTAAGAAGCTTACCTCTCGAGGAAAGTGGAGTGGAGAGCGGAAAACCACCGCATTGGAAAAGATGGCAGCAGTTTTGCTCTCCACAGACCAAAGATGATGACGAAGATATGTGGGTTTAGGGCTTCGTATTCTCAAAACCAAAAAAAGAGGACGCGACTTGCTTTTTTCCGGTTTCCCTAGTGAGAATCCGTGACAAATCCGACTATTTTTTACGGATTGTAAAGGGCGGAAAGTGAGTTGCCACGTGGGATTCGGCGGATTCCACTTCAGATTGGCGCTTTCCGAGGAAAAAAGAGCCCGTTTTCCGTTTCCTTTCCTCAAAATAAGCGCAACTGAACAGACCCTTAGTTAAATGCTCGTCAGAGAATACGAAGTTAATTAATTTCCGCTTAGTCACTATTGGCTCATTAAAATCCAACTGCTTTTTATGTCGTTTTTATCAGTCTAGCTAGAGCTTTAAAACTATGCTTTTGAGATAAGTCTGTCTTGTTGTCAATCACCATTGTGATTTAAGGGTTTTGCTAACGGGTGCCCTTAGTTAAGGTGCATTGGAAATGATATTTCACAATCATTCTACACATTGCCTGATAAAAATACTCCTATTATGTGAATTTATTATCAAAAGATGTGTAAAATATCATTTCCAAATTCCAATGCACTTTAATGAGTGGCCTAAGGGCAGTCATTAGCGAAACCCGCAATTTAAATGTATAATCTACCATCATCATTTTACACTTGGACCCACAATCAATGGTCCATATCATCTAATCGAAAGCCAAATATCGACTAATTAACCTAATACCAATTTTTCTACTTCACTTATTTTAGGGATTTGCTAGGGACCATCGCAGAAGGCATTTCACGGGCCAGCTGTTGTATGAGAGTGCAGCCACCTGGGATGAATTAAATGTATATGACAAAATCTGTTGAAAAGTGAGCCAATGTGGCTGCTCTCTCTTGCAACAGCCGGCCCACGAAATGTCTTCTGTGATGGTGATCCCTAGCAAATCCCCTTATTGGAGTAGATAAGGTGGTTCATTCAAATAAAATCAGCCATTAAGAGAGAAGAAATAAGAGTGATGTAAGCCGCCCCTTAATTTCCTTTCTGCATGCACCTTTCTCATCACACAACAGTAAAATGAAGTGGAGAGCGACAGTTATTTTTACTTTGCATAGCGAGAGAGACCTCATTCTCAGCCCCAAAATCTTTAATACCAATGGGCCGTATTTGGCACCGACAGTCTAAAATCCAAGATCGTACTGTCGTAGAGTGAGAGGAGGATATTGAAATCTCAAATCGTCTCTCTTGCCTTTCTAATGCCGGGTCCGGACACTGCTCATGGAGATAGATAAACGGGGAAAGCTTGGGACATCATGCGCATAAGCCCATATAGGATTATTTAAAACCTTATTCTATCTATACTATGTTAATCCCATCTAGGAATATCAACAAAAAAGTTATTTAAAACCTTATCTTCAATATTTTAATGGAAAAACTTGGTGGGTTATTAAAACCGTATAAATATAAAGTTTCCACTAACAATTAAATACATTGCAAATGTAAATTTCTTTAAAGTTACTAATATCTTATACATAATTTCTCTTTTGATCCTTACTTTATAGATATGAATTTCTCTATAGCTAGTTTTTATATGATGGACGAACATGCAATGCACATGTGCCCAAAAAAGTATAGCAGCCCCACTTGAGGGGATGATAAAAACCTTTCATTTTCCGGTTCTTGGGATGGATAGGTCATGCATGCCCTAAAATGGGGGCCATAGGATGATCCCAACCCTTTGATTTGGACGCACTCTAATGAAACTCTACATATTGAAGCATTTATAATCAAGGTTTAAAATTACGGTTTCGGTACCTATTTCGGACCCCACCAAAATCTGAAATTTCGTATTAAGCTTTGAAATTTCGAAATTTAGGAAATTCTGAAATTTTGTAACAAATTTTTTTAATAAAAAAATGCCACTAAAACGAAATTTCGGCCAAATTTTGGTAATTGGTGAAATTTGGAATTTCGGTGAATTTCGGTTTCGGTCCCCACCGAAATCCTTAATTTCGGCGAAATTTAAAACCATGTTTATAATCATCCTATAACCCTCATTTTTTTGGGCACGACTTTTCTGACATCAACATTGGCGCTGGCAACATTTAAAAATAAAAAACCATTGGCGCTGGCAAATTGTGTGGGGGGAGTGTCATGCACCATTTTGTCTTGCATTATTCACATGGCCTATGGCCTCTGACATGTAGCATGTATAAGGCCTGTGGTCCGAAATTATTACACATGAAATGCACTAAATATTTACGCTCTGTTGCACATGAAATGCACTTAAAATTTATGCTCTGATGCACATGAAATGCACTAAAAATCTGTTGGGTCCCACGTGTGCAATGTGTCAACGATGACGAGTCCAACCCATTGCCATTGATCCCGTTGGGATCTGACGCCCCGTTGGGATCTGACGCCCTGTTCATTTTAGATTGCTGTATCTGATTTAATACCCTAAATTGATCCAAATTAAGGCCCTGTCATTTAAGATTACGACAACTACCGGTGAGTGCCAAACTAATTTTTGGACTCAAAATTATGTTTAAAAGTCGATCCTATTTTGAGTAGAGTTTTTTGTTTCCTGATTTTTAGCCCTAAAAAAAATTAAATCATGGTAGCCTAACATGTCCTTAATTTTGAGTCTAATAATTAGTTTCAGTTGACACTCACAATCGGTTGTCATAATCTCAAACGAACAAGGCCACAGGACTTCAACAATCGGTGTCAGACTACTACAGTCGGTTGTCACAATCTAAAACTAAAAGGGAGTGTCTGAGTCTCTTTTAACGGATTCTATTAGGTTTGTCACGCCTTAAATCGTTAATTGTTCAATGATCTTCATCTTCGGCCCTGTTCGTTTGAGATTGTGACAATAAATTATAAGACCCCAGGACGATTTTTTAGGTCAAAATTAATGTAATTTTGACCCCAATAATTGAATTGGTTGGGGGCTCACAAATCACAATCGATGGTCATAATCTCAAATGAACAAGGCCTTAGGCTCCCTACACAGAACCACAACTACGTGAGTCATTTTATATTGTAAAATATCAACTATCTCGTATTAAAGTATGGTTTCAGTATCGTGGATGGTTGGTAAGAATCGCAATTAATGCATTCTTCAAAAGATGGCAGAATACGAGTGGCCGTCAGGGATAACCCCGACACGCATGTGTCTTCCTAGCGTTCTCTCTAACGTGACTGGTACGAGAGAGATAAAATCGATACTATCGAAACAAGGAGTGCCAATATCAATTTTCACTGCTGACACTGTAAAGTTTGAACTTCAGCTCACCGTCTCTCTCCAGTCTTGAAATGCCCGCCGTTTTTGAGTTTTTTTTCTCAATGTTTCCAATTTCCGCAAACAAACGCTAGAAACCTTAATTTATCTGAAACCCCCAATTTTCCCAACTAATACGCTCCAGTGCAGAGAGAGAGAGAGAGAGAGAGAGAGATTTTGTGTAGCCATTAAATGCGCTGCTCAACAACCTTTCATTCACAGTTTTCCAAGTTGTTAGTTGGATGAGAGTAAAACCAAGTAACCAACCCAACCACGCCAGTAAAATGTCATGCTCTTTATATCATCATCATCACATCTACCTCCTCCTTCCTTATCCTGGGGTTATTAGGGTTAGGGTTTTGTTTTGTTCCATTTTTCTCTCATTGTCTGTGAGATGTGGAATTCGGCGGAGAGCGTATTTTCCAGATCGCATTCTTTCAGAGAAATCGACAAAGAAGATGACGAGGAGGCGCTCCGATGGGCCGCTCTCGAACGCCTTCCGACTTACGATCGAGTCCGGAAAGGGATTTTCCGAAATATTGTTGGAGATTTTTCGGAGATCGAGATCGGAAGCCTTGAATTTCAGGAACGAAAACTCGTCTTAGATCGGCTTGGAAATGCTGCTGAAGATGATGCCGAACGTTTCTTTGATCGGATGCGAAAGAGATTCGACGCGTATTTCTACTCTCACTCACTCTCTCTCTCTCTCTCTCTAAATTTTGCATTTTGTTTTTTTTCTTCCTAGTTTTATGTATTTTTTTTGTGATTTTCTCTAGGTTGTTAGTTTCAGAATTAAGGAAAAATAATGTACACTTTTCTGTTATTTAAGTAGATTCGACGCTTATTTCTACTCTCTCTCTCTCAGAATTTTGCATTTTTTTTCTGTTAATCAAGGAAAATAATGTACATTTTTTTGTTATGAAGTAGATTCTAGTTCTACTCATATTTCTACTCTCTCTCTCTCTCTCAGAATTTTGCATTTTTTTCTGTTAATCAAGGAAAACAATTTACATTTTTCTGTTATTTAAGTAGATTCTACTCATATTTCTACTCTCTCTCTCTCTCTCTCAGAATTTTGCATTTTTTTCTTTTAATAAAGGAGAATAATTTACAATTTTCTGTTATTTAAGTAAATTCGACGCAAATTCAACAGTTTTTATTTTTTGTTATTTTCTCTAGGTTGTTTGTTTAAGAATTAAGGAAAATATTGTACATTTTAAGCGTTATTAAGAATTTTATGATTTTTTTGCATTCAAATTCAATATTTTTAATTTTTGCGATTTTCTCTAGGTCTTTAGTTTTAGAATTAAGGAAAATAATGTATATTTTCGTGTTATTGTTTTTTCATTCGAATTTTATGAATTTTTTTGCATTCAAATTCAATAGTTTTTATTTCTTACCTGTAATTTTTTTTTTCCGGTGTCTGTGACTTAGTTTTCGGTCTCTACATTATTTCGTTCATACATATTTTGTTAACTGTCTGTGACTTAGGTTTTAGTTTCTGTAAATTAATGTACACTCCGAGTTTCACTTTTTTTTCTTCTGTTTTGTAATTTTATATTTCCTGTGACTTATATGTATTCTGGATTTATATGTTTTTTCCATTTGTCCATGCGTGCGCTTGGCTAATTTTTCTTTGTATTTTTCCCTCTCTGTGTATTCTGGAGTTTGGCAGACTCCAATCACTTCATTCACTAAAATTTTAACTACATCTAATAAAATATTTTTCTTTTTTTTTTCTGATATATATATATATATACACACACACAGAGGAAAAGGATTGTACACTCGAGTGTACCATGGTACGCTCGAGTGCCCCAAAGCATTCATTTGCAAGGCCTTATCATAGATAGGGTGTGTACCAAAAATCAGCTCCATTGAATCATCCTAACCCCTCCAAAAGTGGAGGGAAAAAATGGGCAGATTTGTGGTCTGTCCATTTTGCCCCCCAAAAATGGATGGGTTAGGATGATCCTATGGAGCTGATTTTTGGTACACACCCCATCTATGTAAGGGCCTTTCAAATGAATGCTTTGGATCATCCTAACAAAGTGGGCACACATGTGATTGGGCACTCGAGCGTACCATAAGCTTGGTACGCTCGAGCGTACAATCCTTTTCCTCATATATATATATATAAATTTGAAATTTTGTAAGTAATGCAGTTTATAGTAATTTGTTTGTGCAAGAATTTTTTTTTTTTTTTTTAATTTTCGGTGAAGTGTTTTCTTTTCTTCTTCTGCAATTTTAACTACAAATTCCCTGTTCTGCTACCTATTTTGGACGATGGCACCTAGCGATCAATTCTTTTATTGGCTCGACATGTTTTCTACTCTCTCTCTCTCTCTGTCTGCATTTCCCATTTTGTTTCTTTTTAATTTTGTAATTTTATAATTTTTTATTTGGTTTTAGTTGTTCTAGATGATTTGTTTCTGAATTAAGTAAACTATGTACATTAATGTGCTAGTGATTTTTTCTTATGTTTTTAAAGGAATTTTTGCATCACATTTAATCATTTTCTTTCTTATCTGTATATTTTTTAGTACCCACGGCTTTACTTTTCAATTTCATCATATTCAATAGTTTTCTTTCTTGTCTGTATTGTTTTTTCAGTGTCTGTAACTTACGTTTTAAATTTCTGCAGTTCATTTGATTAATCTATATTTTTTCCAGTATGTGACTTAGTTTTTAGTTTCTATATTTTGTTTTGTTCATCTGTATTTTTTTTCAATGTCTCTGACTTATCTGTATTTTGATTTTTATGTTTTCTCAATTACTCCATACAAAAAATGCCTGTAAATTTTTTTTTAGCTTTTCCTTTTCAACTAAGGTGGTTTTTTGATGGAATCTGACCAGTTAATTCATCTAAATTTTAATTACATCTTGCATGAATGTTCTTCTTCTTTTCTCGTTAAGTATTTTATTTATTTCTTGAAAGCGAGTGTTTTTTTTATTATTTTAAATTGGTGTTTATGTTTTCTGTCTAGTTCGTTTACCTGTGCATTTCCGGATATTGCTCTGTTCGATGGGCCTCTTGTGTCCTTTATCTCAAGTTTTTGGTTGGTTCTGCATCCATGATTTCTTAGCCTATTAGTTTGCTGTTTTTCTTCAGATATAATTTTTATGTGAGATGGAACTTTTTCTTGGCCCTTATTGTAGAATTTGTTTCCGTTTGTGGCATTACAGAGTAGAATTGGAATTCCCCAAGATTGAGGTCCGCTTTCAGCAGCTGATGGTAGATGCATATGTCCATGTTGGAAGCAGGGCATTGCCCACAATTCCCAACTTCATTTTCAACATGACTGAGGTAGGATTGTGTAATTTATAAATTAGTTTGGGAGATACGAATATCCATTTTGGTGGCAATTTTCTGATCTGGAATTAGTTACTTGTCCAAGGCCTTTCTAAGGCAGCTCAGGATCTACCCGGGCAGGAGACATAAATTGTCGATATTGGATAACATTAGTGGGATCATTAGGCCATCCAGGTAATGTTTGAACTTTGACAATTGTCCCAGTTGTGGAAACATGAGTCAGTATTTCTTTCCCGCTGATACATGGTGTTTTTTTTTTCTTTTTCCCAGAATGACACTGCTGTTGGGTCCTCCAAGTTCAGGAAAGACTACTTTGCTTTTGGCTCTTGCTGGACGTCTTGGACCAGGTCTCCAGGTACCTGGGTTTCTGTTTGGTTTGCTAGGGAAACAAATCCTATCACAGCTTTACTTGATAAGTGTATCCTGAAGGAAAGCAGCTGTTATGTTAACATTTGTATGGGACATCGGCGCAGTTAGCATGTCTGACACCACATGCCATTGCAAAATTGCAACATATGTCACAAATATCTCCGATATTTTCAAAATATCGCGCTTTTATCGCGACATTTTGACAAACGACAAAATCTCGAAATAATCCCGAGATTTTAAAAATATAGCGATATTTTCATTTTTATCATAAAATATCGCGATATTATCCCGATATTTTTTACGATATTTTTATTTTCCATATTTTCTTAAATTTTATATATTTGTATATTTTTTAAATAATTTTATTTTTATCATTTTCCCGATATAAACCCAAAAAAAAATAAAATAGATTTAATATATCCCAAGATTTTCCCTTGCTGAGAAATTCCCGAGAATGATATTTTTGAGGTAGTATCTAACTTACATTGCTAATATCAGGATATGTTGATTTTGAATTCTTTTATCTGCGTCTAGCTCACGACTACGTTTGGAATTTTTTTAGATGTCAGGGAGTGTCACGTATAATGGACACAGTCTGAAAGAATTTGTTCCTCAGAGGACATCGGCTTATGTTAGTCAGGAGGACTGGCATGTTGCTGAGATGACAGTGAGGGAAACTCTTGAGTTTTCAGGACGCTGTCAAGGCGTTGGAATTAAATACGGTAGGCATTCGGAGTTTACGTCATGTATTCCTATTTTGTGACCCTGAAGCTTAAGTATGGTCTCCCGTTATATATATGCTTTTTGTTTGAATGAACAATTATAGATATGCTTTTGGAACTTTCAAGGAGAGAGAAGAGTGCTGGGATAAAGCCCGATGAGGATCTTGATTTATTCATGAAGGTACACAGTGCAACTCAATTTGATTCTTTTTTTTTCCCTTTTTCAAAATTTTGTCTTTTTTTTTTATGAGTGAAAAATTCCATACGTCTTTAATGCTTCACAGTTGGGAGCCCTCATTATGGACTTATTTTCACCTTTCTTTCCAGGCCTTAGCTTTGGGGGGAGAAAAGACGAGCCTTGTTGTGGAGTACATATTGAAGGTATTTTGTGGGATGGTGTGAATGTAGTTATTGATTGTTAATGCCATATGCAGCAATGTTATTGATTGTTGTTTCCATCCTATCAATGAATCAACCATTGATCTAATGCCATATGTTCTGTTGTTTTCTAAGAATGGGTTTTGCGACCTTTCGTTTTTTAGCTTTTATATTCTTCACTAGACTTGCACCAGTTCTATCATAACTTAGTTCTGAGGCTGTTGAAATACTTGGGTCATATTTATACATGTCTGCTTATTTTTCGTGAACTCGTTTAAGTGGCAATGAGGTTTTAAACACTTCAGTACAATTTGTCCTTTTGGTCCAGGATTGTTCTTTTTTTCTTTATCGAGTTTTGAGAAGTTAGTTTAAATTCTAAAGAGACAGAAACTTCATTCCTTTTTGTGAAACTAGTATAAATTTAAGAATTATTCAATTATAACTTCTATGGTGGCCTTCTTGTTTGCACATGGTTATCTTTTGATTTTTTTTTACTGTGTAATGAATCTAAATGCTTGGATCTTTCCACAAAGAGTTTTCATTATGCTTGTATCATTTTATCTAAGGACGTTGTTTCCAATGTTATGGGAATTGAAGCGAATCGAGTTTTAAACTTTAGAAATAACTAAAAGTATAACAAAATATGACAAATCAATTATATTTTAGCATTGTATAAGCTTGTGTTTCTTCAATTTATGTAATATATTACATTTCTTTGTAGTTAACTTTATGGAGCACCTGAACTGCTTCGGTTATGAGAAGTAATTCAGTTTTTACTATGTTCCTTGAACTACATTTAGTCACCTTTTTTTTTGAAATGGCAATATGTTGAAAGAATGGAACCGAGATGGTCCACAAAAATACAAAGAAAGAGAAAAGGTACATCAAAAGGACTAAAAATACATTTCACGGAGGGAGATAATCAAACCATTCCAAACCCTCTTTATGGACACCCGATCTAGCAAGGGAATCAGCTTCACCATTGGCTGATCTTCTAACAAATTTAAACACTATGGATGAACCTGAAACAAGATCAGCGATCTCCTCAGAGAAGCTAAGAAGTCTCCACGGTGGTGCAATCTTCCCAGATAACCAATTGATTACGTTAGAAGAATCACCTTCCACAATCACTTTATCAAACATATCCCTACTCAGATGTTTTATTCCTTGAAAAGCCGCTTTACTTCCGCTTCAGATGAATCGCTTCTACCAATTGGGCCAGCAAAAGCCCAAGACACCACCCCTGCAGAATCCCTAGCAAGGCCACCAATACCAGCCGGCCCCGGATTACCCAAACTAGATCCGTCAAAGTTTATTTTCAGATACCCTTCAGGAGGTGCCTCCCATCTTTGAACTATCTTCTCTCTCCTCACCCCTTCCCAACACACAATTCTCCAGCCTTCCCATAGATCAAAAGCCGAAACAAATTGAAACTGAGGAAGACTCTTCGCCCAAAAAATAACCAAAGCAATAATTTTCATAAAGAACCAGTAAGATGACTTAGCCACTCCATTGAAAACTTCGAATTTCTTTCTTTCCAGATAACCCACCCAAAGCTATCAAACACAGCTTCCAAAGCAATTTCCCTTTCTTCTTCCAAGGCACAAAATCCCAACTCAACACAAGTTCTGGTATAGAGTTTGGGAAGATCCAACAGATACCAAACCTATCCAGAATGAGGCCCCAAATCTCCCTTGCAACCTTGTAATGAATAAACAGATGATCAATAGATTCACCATCTTCCATACAAAACGAACAATAATCTACACCCCTTCTTCTAAGAAATTCAATGGTCTGAATCCTCCCACAACAAACTGCCCAACCAAAAAAGGAAACTGATGGAGGCCCAAGGAATTTCCAAACTTCAGCTGCAAGAGGGGAATCTGAAGCATGCACCAACAAAGAGTAAAAGGATTTCACAGAGAAGAATCCGGATGGATCCTAGATCCAAATTCTTTTGTCCACCCCACTTCTTTTTAGATAGCAATTCTCAATCAAAAGAAGTAACCGAGAAATGAAATTTCTTTGTTGAAAAAATTCCTTCTGAAGCTAGGCTTCCAAACTACCTTGGTGTCCACCCTCTCAAAGCAATCACACACCAACACATCTTTATTCAAAGCCAACTAGAACAAATCAGGAAAAAGAGCCTTCAAGGGTTCATCAGAGCACCAAGCATCCACCCAAAATTTTATACGATCCCCTTTGTAAACTTTAAACTGAATACCCACGTCAAATCTTTGCTTGAACCTCAAAATGTTTTGCCAAACAGTCCCACCTTTCTCGCTGTAAGAATCATCCGAGCACCAGTTCCCATTTAAGAAGCCATATTTGCTACTAATCACCTTACCCACAAAGAAGATTGTTCCATACCAAAACGCCAAAGCCACTTCCCCAACAATGCACGATTGAACTCTCTAAACTTCCTTATCCCCAGACCACCATTCTTTATCGGAACACAAATTTTTTCCCACTTTACTAAGTGTATACCACCCTTACTATCAACACCTCCCCAAAGAAATCTTCTTTGAATCTGTTCTATCCTCAGCACTACACTAACCGGGCAATTGAACAAAGATAAATAATACATTGGTATGTTAGCTAACACTGCCTTGACCAAGATGAGTCTCCCACGCTTAGAAACAAGATTCCTCTTCCAAGTTTCCAATCTTCTTTCTATCCTTTCCACTATAGGAGTCCATAGCTCTTTTCCAGGTTTTCCCACCCCCAATGGGAGCCCTAAATACAAGGAAGGCAGGGAATCCAGCCTACACCCCATCACCTTAGCAAACTCACCAGCTTCTGAAGGAGGAAGATTAATAGCAAACAAACTAGATTTCCTAAAATTTGATCTTTGACCAGTGACCAATTCATAGCATCTTAGAGTAGCCTTCAGTTTAAAATCATATAAATTTTAGTCACCCTTCTATCCATAAGATAAATTGAACAGTGGAACAATTCACAATCTAGCCTTTTAATTATTGTCTTTCACCTTTCCTGGATGATATGATTCATATAAGTTTTCTTATTAAATGACGTACAAGTTGAATTTATAATTGTTTTCCATGAGATTTGAATTGGAAAATGGAAACCAATCAATTCCATGAGATTTGAATTGCAAATTGGAAACCAATCAATTTTAAAAACACTGTACTTTTCTTTTATGAACATTACCCATTACATAATACTCAGTAGTGTTTACATATTCTCAGAAAATTGCTTGAGGGACATCATAAATGGCATATGGAAAGATCACCTTCTAGTATAAGACTGTATATCTTATGATTCGATGATTTTGGATGAATTGATAAAAAATATGAATGTTGTGGGGTTTACTTCTTGAACCTCGAATACCTGTATCCAGTGCTAATGACTAAATCCCTGCAATATAATTGATAAAAAGATCTTTCAAGCAATGATAATGAAATTTCCATTCTCATGCATGCCAATTATGTTGGAATGATAATCTTTTCTGTCATAATGGTTCCACCAGTTCTTGTCTGCAACTTAAATGGCATATATGACCTCTAGATGGTATAGTACAATTTTCCATCAAGTCTAGAAAATTTCTAAAGTACTAAATTTTACCTAGCAAAGATTTTAGGGTTGGATATTTGTGCTGACACATTGGTGGGAGATGAGATGCTTAAGGGGATCTCTGGAGGACAAAAGAAGCGTCTTACTACAGGTGTGGATTCATTTTATCTTTATTTTCTTTTGTTGGTATCTTAGTTGTGAATTCTGTTCTGGACAGAATGGGTAAAATGATTTGGTCCGGTCTGGAAAATGGAACAAAAACAACATATATTCTGTTTCGGCCTCTTCTGATCCGTACCGGTCTTTTCCGGTCCATTTCTGCTGAAAAATGCCCCGTTTCGCTGGAATACAGTATTAAATTATTATTTTTTTGAAAAAATTATAGTAATGTCAAATTTACTGTTTTACCTTTATTTTATAGCCGTTTGAAGGGTTATTTTCCGTCTTTTTGCCTCCCCAAACAAGAAAACCCTATAAAAACCCATCTAAGTGCTTCTTTTTTTTCACTTCTTCTATAACCCAACCTTTCTCTCTCATTTTCTTCTAAGTTCTACTCTTCTCAATTCTTCTACTCAATTTCTTCTGCTCATCTCTACTCATCTCAATTGGTATTTTCAATATCCAAAGGTTTTTAAAGGGTATTTTCAACATCCATATGGAGGAATGGAAATGGAGAAGCCCTTTCTCTACAACGGTATATAATACATACATACATATTTGAAAGAGGTATTTAGTTGCAAAATATTCTATACTATTTTTTATTTTTTACTCGTGTCTTCGAAGGGTACCTTCAACATCCATATTTAATTTTTTAAAGTAATAAATTGTATTTTTTTGTTAACTTTGATTCATATAATGGTTTCTTATATTTTATAGCAAGTTTCCATTTTTTGATATTTTAAAATTTTAATTATTAAAAAAATTTTCTCTGGTTGTTGTGTCTTTTCCAAAACGAAATGCTGAAACGGCCGAATTACCAAAATGTTCTGTTCCATTGAGCAAAATGAATGACGAACAGAACGGAATTGACAACTAGGTTGAGATACTTAGGGCTATAAAAATATTTCTTGAATTCTTAAAAGATTCAACCGATGTGTGGGTTTGGCAGGTGAACTACTAGTTGGTCCAGCTAGAGTTCTTTTCATGGATGAGATATCAACTGGGCTTGACAGTTCGACAACATATCAAATCATCAAGTATCTTAGGCATTCAACCCATGCTCTTGATGGGACCACAGTCATATCTCTATTGCAACCAACTCCTGAAGCTTATGAGCTATTTGATGATGTTATTCTCCTATGTGAAGGGCAGATTGTGTACCAGGGACCTCGTGATGCTGCTCCAGACTTCTTTGCGTTTATGGGTTTTAGGTGTCCTGAACGAAAAAATGTGGCAGACTTCTTGCAAGAAGTAAGTAATCAGGGAGTTGTGGCTTTGAATATTTTAGTGTATTGAGTATTCATATAGTTAATTGCATTTTCTTCTTTTTTCATATCTTTCTCTAGGTTATATCAAAGAAAGATCAAAAGCAGTATTGGTCTTTTCCAGACCGTCCTTACCAATACATACCAGTAATGAAGTTTGCCGAAGCTTTCCGTTCGTTTCATGTTGGAAGAAGTTTGTTTGAGAAACTGGCTGTTCCATATAATCGCCTATATAACCATCCTGCTGCACTGTCAACTTCTAGTTATGGTGTAGGGAGAGCTGAGCTTCTTAAGGCCAGCTTTTCCTGGCAGGTGCTATTGATGAAACGTAATTCATTCATCTATATCTTCAAGTTCATACAGGTACTTCTGAGAGCTACTGCGGCGGAATTTGTTGAACTTTTACAATAACATTTTAGTGTTATTTTGATGATTCAATGGGTGACATCCTCTTTAGTAGATCGATTGCTATGATACTAGTTCTAAAAATTTAGTAATATAAATGCTTTGTGAAATGTGAGTTGACGTGAATTGGAAACTGTTAACTACCAGTTTACTCCAAAAGCTTAAGCTGTTGGAGAAAGTCGTTATTTATCTTTTGTACTTTAACACTCCCCCGCACGTGTGGCCCACTTGGCAAACACGTGGAATATGTGGTCCCACTTTGGGCTGACTATCGCATGCGGATTTTTGCCATCCGGGAGGTTTTGAACTCGAGACCTTTTGCTCTAATACCATGTTAACTACCAATTTACTCCAAAAGCTTAAGCTGTAGGAGAAAGGCGTTATTTATCTTTTATACTTTAACAGAAACCAACTGGCCTGAAACTGATTATAAGTTTTGATGAACAAGTTCATTATGCCTATTTGCTTTATTATTTACAAGATTGATTTATGCAAGAACACAAATGCACTGGATCCCATCGGAACTCCGAAGTCAAGAGTGCTTGGGCGAGAGTAGTACTAGGATGGGTGACATCCTGGGAACTCCTCGTGTTGCACCCCTCTAATTTTACCATAAAAAAAAGAAGAATATTGATTTATGCAAGGGATTGATCCCTAGCTCAACGGTCAAGGTTCTGTTCCTCAACTTGGTGGTTGGAGGTTCAATCCCTACTTACCTAACAAAAAAAAAGGATTGATTTATGCACGTGCGCGCACACACACACACACGCACACACACGCGCGTGCGCACACATATATGTAAATTGAATTGGTATTTGTGAATTCACAATCTTGAAGAGAAATTCTTGGGACTACCAATGATTGTGAGTTCTTATTGAATACTGAAAATTTTAGTGTTGGATGCTATTTTGCAGCTACTGCTTGTCACTTTGATCACAATGACAGTATTTTTCCGGACAGTAATGTATCATAACTCAGTTGATGATGGACATAGTTGTCAAACTCTTATGAGTCATACGAGTCAACTCTCGAGTCGAGTCAAGTCAAGTCGCTAGGCTTTCAAGTTGAGTCGCATGGGTGACTCGCCTCTATTGAAGACTCTTACGAGTCGTCCGGTGACTCTTACGAGTCGAGTCGAAAAAACTAAGACTCTTACGAGTCAAGTCGAGTTGCTGGGCCTGAGCTTTCTTGTTTTGATGGTTGAAAACTTGGAAGTTGGAACTTAGAACTTAATTATTATTTTTTAAATAGTAGGCAATTGCATTAAATGCGAAAAAAAGACCGAGGAGGTCTATACAAATAAAGAGACATAAAATGAAAAAGAAAGACAAGAACAAGCCCCACTGCAAGGGTCAAGGAGGAACGAAGTCAAATAGCACAACTCTCTCCCTAGAGACACCATCTCTAGCTAAACTGTCCGCCACTCCATTAGCTTACAACCTATGATGGAAATAAATCGATGCATCCCCCACCCTATCTTGGATCTCATCGAAGAAAGAGGCAAATCTCCAAGGGAAGGAATGAGAGCCACTAAGCCACCTTATCACATTTAGCAAGTCTCCTTCACTTTATTCAAATCTTCATTCTCAAGATACCTTATTCCTTGGTACATAGCATGCGCTCTAGCTTCATTAGCGTCTGTGCCAATGGGAACCGCAAAAGGCCATTTCATAGCTCCAAATTCATCCCTCAAGACTCCCTCATTTCAGGAAGGACCATGGTTCCCCATGCTAGACCTGTCAAAGTTTAGCTTCAAAAAATCATATGCGAGAGGCTCCCAATTTTGGACAATCTTGGGCTCTTGGCCTGAATCAACCACAAATCTCCTTCCAACCATATCATAAATCATGGGTGGATACAAATCTAAAGCAAGGAAGGGTTTCCCCCATGATTAAGTTCCAATCATAACTTAATTATTTTTTTGCATGCAAGTTACAAGCGTATAGTTATTTATATGCTTGGCTTAGTGCTTTATCTATGTGCTATTTGGTTATATTTTTTAGTTTTTACATGCTTCATCTTTTGATATATTATGATATTTTTTTCAACTAAATTTCTGTTCTTATCAAAAACTCTTACGAGTCACGAGTCATGAGTCATGAGTCATAAAATTAAGAAATCGAGTTACGAGTCGAGTCACGGGTTGAACAAGTTCATTATGCCTATTTGCCTTATTATTTACAAGATTGATTTATGCAAGAACACAAATGCACTGGATCCCATCAAAACTCCGAAGTCAAGAGTGCTTGGGCGAGAGTAGTACTAGGATGGGTGACATCCTGGGAACTCCTTGTGTTGCACCCCTCTAATTTTACCATTCAAAAAAAGAAGAAGATTGATTTATGCAAGGGATTGATCCCTAGCTCAACGGTCAAGGTTCTGTTCCTCAACTTGGTGGTTGGAGGCAACTTGGTGGTTGGAGGTTCAATCCCTGCTTACCTAACCAAAAAAAAGATTGATTTATGCGCGCGCGCGCGCACACACACACATATATAAATTGATTTGGTGTTTGTGAATTCACAATCTTGAAGAGAAATTCTTGGGACTACCAATGATTGTGAGTTCTTACTGAATACTGAAAATTTTAGTGTTGGATGCTATTTTGCAGCTACTGCTTGTCGCTTTGATCACAATGACAGTATTTTTCCGGACAGTAATGCATCATAACTCAGTTGATGATGGACTCGTCTATCTTGGTGCTCTGTACTTTGCAATTATAATGGTTCTATTTAATGGATTCACAGAAGTTTCCATGTTAATAGCCAAGCTTCCAGTGCTATACAAGCATAGGGAGTTGCACTTCTATCCGTCCTGGATTTACACACTTCCTTCCTGGATTTTAAGCATTCCAACTTCACTTGTAGAGTGTGGTATATGGGTGGTGGTTACATACTACGTAATCGGATTTGATCCACAAATAACTAGGTAATAAAGTGTCTTACACCCTGTAGAAATCTTTTGAAGTCTGGTTTAACCTTGGGATATATATTTTTTTGTTATTTGTTATTTCTTATTTGTAATATATTGGTCTGCAGATTCCTTCGGCAGTTCCTGTTGTTTTTCTTTTTGCACCAGATGTCTTTAGCGCTTTTCCGACTGATGGCATCTTTGGGTCGAAATCTTATAGTTGCCAACACCTTTGGATCTTTTGCGATGTTGGTCGTTATGGTTCTTGGAGGATTTATCCTTTCCAGAGGTCAAATCTAAGCCTTTCTCAGTGTACTTTGACTTTGCTTGTTGCTCATCTTCTATCATTTTAATTGTAACAGATAGCATCCCAAGCTGGTGGATTTGGGGTTACTGGTTTTCTCCTCTGATGTATGCTCAGAATGCAGCTTCTGTAAATGAGTTTCTTGGGCATTCTTGGGATAAGGTAATATAGTTTTATCAATTATTAATCTTTGCCCTACCAATATTAGGATAAATTTATGCCTGTACATGTATTGTATACAATTTGTTTCATCTGATTTCTTAGTATAAATAAATGGCAGACTAAACTTGCAAAAAGAAAAAATTGAAGGTTTCATATAAAAAGAATGTATACAATACATTTACATGCATGGTTGAAGGAAAAAATATATAAAGAATATGTATGAAGTGTCTCAGCCATTCCTACTCGGTCAAAATTAAGAACCCAGGTCATCCGCATTGTTTTCTGTTTGTTCTACGCTATTTGAGAATTCTGTAAAATATTTCAGGTTGCAGTAGTAGTGATGCATGATCAATTATGATGCCAATTGATTCTGTAAAGTTGTTTAATTGCTCTTCTTTTCTTCCTTTGGCGTTTGTTGGATTTAAATCTAAACAGCGATTTCTTATGGATAACCCTAATCTGTAGATGACAAGCATAAATGAGAGATGCAATCAATTGTGTGTTCTCTCTCGCTTATTATTCCCATTGAGAGAAGTTAGTTTAATGTGCAAAAAAGAAGAAGATTATCGGCCTCGGTCTCATACCGAATTGACACCCCCTCAAGGTTTTAATGTCCGAAAATATACGATATCTCAACTCAACTCAACTAAGCCTTTGTCCCAAACTAGTTGGGGTCGGCTCAGAAAATATTTGATATATATATATATATATATATATATATATATATATATATATATATATCGGTTGGTGATAAATTGATAGTATTTCAAAATATCATGATATATCGGGCAATATATCACAATATTTTAAGGCTGAATATGTTGCGATATTTTAACGGATTGATACTTCAAAACTATGCATATCGTGCCTGATATTTTAAAGGAACGATACTTTAAAACTATGCATCCTGTGCGTAAGATGCAGTGACCTTTGGCATCTTCTTGAGGCATGTGTACATGCTACTGTAGGAAGGGTATGGCCCAACTTATCCTCACGTTTTTAACTACTTCAATGAGTTCGATGTGTAGATTTTACTGCGTGAGTATCACCTCTATTGGTCAAGCTGTTAAGCTTCCATTAAATCTACTAAATTACTGACCTTATAATTTTGTTAGTCATCAGGAAAGTGGTGGTTTGGCAATTTTTATTGTGTCAATTACTCATATTTTGTTCCTTGTTGCAGAAAGCTGGGAACCACTCTAATGTATCATTAGGTGTGGCAGTGATGAGAGCACGCAATCTATTTCCTGAGAGTTACTGGTATTGGATTGGTGTTGGTGCTTTGCTTGGTTATGCTATCTTATTCAACCTTCTCTTCACCATCTCTTTGACTTACCTCAATCGTAAGTTATGTCCCTGTCTTCAGAGAAGCAATATAAATTAGAAAATCTTTCTTAAGAATGGGTAGCCAAAAGTTTGATCATGCTTTTCAATTTCATACAGCTCTGGGAAAACGACAGGCAGTTGTGTCTAAACAAGATCTCCAAGAGAGGGATCAGAGAAGGAACGGAGAAGGCCTTTCTATTGAGCTAAGACCACAAATGCATTCAGGCACACTGGCAGGTTAGTTAAGAGTACACTCTATCAGGTCTTAAATTTGGTTTTCTTGGAGTCTAGTTCGACTTTGTTTTCCTGCTCCCAACTTTTGGTGCAGGTACAAATGGTAAAGGAAAAAGAGGAATGGTTCTTCCCTTTCAACCTCTTTCCATGTGCTTCAGCAATATCAATTATTATGTCGATGTGCCTCTTGTATGCCTACTGATGCCATCCTTGTATGCTTGCTTATTTTCAAAAGTTTTAGGGGCTGTTTGGATACATGGATTTTGGGATCCAGGTTTTAGTTTGAAAACTGTGTAAATGAGGGGCAGAAATGAGGGACGTTCTTCTTCTCTTGTCTGCCATTTTGGATTTTGAGAAAGAAATCCAGGTTTTAGAAATCTCTCCCCCATCCTGTGATTTCTAAAACCTGAAAAAACATGTCAATCTCCTACTCTATTGCTCAACGGAAATTCGGGCGAGAAATCAGAAAACAACTGATGGTCTCTTTCTCTCTTCTTCCATCCAGAATTTTGAGGAAATCCAAGATTCTAAAATCCGCGTATCCAAACGGCCCCTTAAGTATTCATTCTTTCTTATTCGATATTGCCTAGCAGGAACTGAAGCAGCAAGGCATTTTAGAAGATCGATTGCAGTTGTTAGTTAATGTTACTGGAGCTTTTAGACCTGGAGTTCTTACGGCATTGGTTGGAGTCAGTGGTGCTGGTAAAACTACCCTCATGGATGTTTTAGCCGGTAGGAAAACTGGCGGGCTTATAGAAGGGAGCATAACTATTTCCGGTTATCCAAAGAACCAAGACACGTTTGCAAGAATCTCTGGTTATTGTGAGCAAACCGATGTCCACTCTCCATGCATGACTGTGCGTGAATCACTTTTGTATTCCGCATGGCTTCGGTTACCATCTCACGTTGACTTGGATACACAAAAGGTAATTGTAAATCATTATTAGATAGCTTCATGTTTCTCGTCGAGCTTGTGTATTTCAGAGGGCTTTCTTGTGGATTTTATTTTTATTTTATGGATGGTTTTGCAGGTTTTTGTGGAAGAGGTGATGGAACTTGTGGAACTCACTCCATTAGGTGGTGCCCTTGTTGGTCTACCTGGGATAGATGGGTTGTCCACAGAGCAACGCAAAAGGCTGACAATTGCTGTGGAACTTGTCGCCAATCCATCTATTGTGTTTATGGATGAACCCACCTCTGGATTGGATGCCAGGTCTGCAGCCATTGTTATGAGAACTGTGAGAAATATTGTGGATACTGGCCGGACAATTGTGTGCACAATCCATCAGCCGAGCATAGACATTTTTGAATCTTTTGACGAGGTATTTATCTCTTCTTAAACAATAGAAACAGTTATTAACTCAACTCAACTCAACAAAGCCTTTGTCCCAAACTAGTCGGGGTCGGTTAAATGAATCCTTTAGAAAAATTTCATGAAGAAGGTGAAAGAAATCTACCAGGCTCTAATCCTGGCTCTAGTTGGGTTCTTCTACGTGGATCACTTTCTTCCATTCTATCCTATCCAAGGTCATGTTCTCTGCTATGTTCCTAGCTATCAAGTCTTTCCTTATTGTTTCTGCCCAAGTTGTTTTCGGTCTGCCCCTACCTTGAGTCGCCTCTTCTCACTAGAGCATCCAAAGGCCTATGTTGGATATGTCCAAACCATCATAAGCGGTGCTCTCTCATCTTCTCCTCAATTGGTGCCACCCCGACCTTTTTACGAATGTCTTCATTTTTAATTTTATCTAACCTTGTGTGGCCGCACATCCATCGCATTCGCATCTCCGCTACACTCATCTTATGCACATGCTGCTTTTTGGTGGCCCAACATTCTGAGCCGTACAGCATGGCTGGCCTCACAGCTGCCTTATAAAACTTTCCCTTCAACTTGGTAGGGATTTTGTGGTCGCACAGAACTCATGAGGCAAGCTTCCACTTCAATATGCACTAAATTTTTACAGCATCTTTTTAAGACAGAAATTTATTAGATATGAACTAATTGCAAATTTTTAGTCTCCTCTAAAATCTGCATTGCCAATCTCAGCTTCTATTTATGAAGCGTGGTGGGGAGCTTATTTATGCGGGGCCACTGGGCCGCAATTCTCAAAAGCTTGTTAATTTTTTTGAGGTGAGACTGCCCTTGCTTATCATATTTGTTCACATATAAATGGGAAAAGTGGATACGGTGCATTTGTATTACTGAAATACAATCTCTTGACTTTCTAGGCCGTTGACGGAGTATCTAAAATTAGGGCCGGTTATAACCCAGCTGCATGGATGTTAGAGGTCACTTCTTCAGCAGAGGAAAGTCGCCTTGGTGTTGACTTCGCTGAAGTCTACCGGAGATCTTATCTATTTCAGTATGTGATGTTTTAGGAATATGGGTGGTGTTCTCAGAACCATGTTTTTTTTCCTCTAACCATTGCCATTATTGTTTCAGGCAAATTAAGGAGTTGGCCGAGAGTCTAAGCAAACCGAGTAACGACTCTAAAGACTTATGCTTTCCGACCAAATACCCCCAACCATTTAGTGTCCAATTTATCGCTTGTCTTTGGAAGCAAAATCTATCCTACTGGAGGAACCCACAATACACGGCAGTCCGGTTCTTCTATACTGTCATCATTTCCTTAATGTTTGGATCTATCTGTTGGAAATTTGGTTCTAAAAGGTTTACTCTTGGACCATTTAATCAATATTTTTGCCACTATCATGTTTCTTACTCTTGACATTGCACTCTTATTTTATTTAAAATGTTGTGTACATATTGCCTGACCATGAGAATGTGTGAAACATTTTAGAGCTGTTATCTAGCAATGGTGTTGAATCTGCTGACCACGAACAGGAAATTATTTGTTACTCATGAAATTATCTTAATATATGAAACTGTACATGAACCCTATTTAAATCTGTTTCTCCATTTCCAGAGAAAATTTATATCATTCTTTCGGAATATCAAGTAATGTATTAGCACAATATATTAATAGCTTGACTGGTTGCATTCAATTTAACAGGGAGACCGAGCAGGATATCTTTAATGCGATGGGATCCATGTATGCTGCTATTCTTTTCATCGGAATAACCAATGCAACAGCTGTTCAACCTGTGGTTTCCATTGAAAGGCTTGTTTCATACAGAGAGAGAGCTGCAGGGATGTACTCAGCTCTGCCATTTGCGTTTGCCCTGGTCTGGTTTATTGATATTCGTACTTTAATTTGCATAAGCCTTCTGCTTTCATTGGGTAACCATGCAATCTTCTTGTTGGCAGGTTGCAATTGAGTTCCCTTATGTGTTTGTACAGACACTTATTTATGGCCCTGTGTTCTACTCCATGGCATCATTTGAATGGAGACTGGTGAAATTCATCTGGTACATATTCTTCATGTATTCAACCTTACTATACTTCACTTTTTTCGGCATGATGGTGTCTGCAGTCACACCCAGTCATAACATTGCACCAATCATTGCTGCACCATTTTATACACTGTGGAACCTCTTCAGTGGATTCATGATTACGCACAAGGTAATGAACTGGAACTATTGCTTCTTTCTTGTCTAAGAACCTCATTTGCTGATGGTTGTTCCTGTTTGGAGTTCGTCACTGGACTTTTGCTTATGGTAGTTTTAGTGTCCCTTCCAATGTTCAATCATAGACTTACTTGTACAGAAAACCTTCTTTTAAAACCCTTGAGTTTGACCGTGTTGGGTCAAATTAGAAACATTCTAACTTTTCTTAAAAATTGAGTTTGGGCATGGTACTCAAGACTCTTGGCTGAACTGAGTTGTCTTTGTTTTTTGTTGTTGAAGATTTTTCATTAATAATAGAAGGTAAAAAGCCCGACTGAGAGAGTTGGAGCTACATACGAAAGAAAATACAAGACTGTAGGTACAAAATACATAGTGTAAGTAGAGGTCAAGGAGGAATGAAATCGAATAACTCCAAGCTATCCCGGTTTACCCCGTCCCTGGTTAAGTGATCCGCCTCGCTATTTGTTGACCTCCAAATGTGTTGGACCCTAACTAGGGTCCCTGCAAGCCGATCCTGTAACTCATCAAAGTACTCCGCGAACCTCCACGGTGGGGGATGTGATCCATCCATCCATCCATTTGGTGACGTTGAGTCTCCCGCAACTATGAGGTCATCCGTATCAGGCCTATCCACAATCCTGATGCTTGAAAAGTGCCCAGACTTCTAAATCTTTTAATCCGATGGGTCCAAAAAAGGCCCATCTGGTTTCTCCTGCTTAGTCTCTCAGAAGACCGCCAATCCTTGCTAGGTCAGGATTACCAATACTAGAACCGACAAAATTAAGCTTTAGCCACCTAGATTCACGAGTAATCCATCTTGGGGTAAATAACTCCGACCTCTCCGTGTTCTCATAAATCTCTTTCTAGCATCATCTTATGTCTTATGTAGAGTACAATCTAAACCATGGCATGCAACTCACCCAATATACTATGAGGGAGACTATCTTCATGTAAACATTGAACGGGCTCTTGGATACATTCTTAAATTGCTGAGCATTTCTTTCCTTCCATATCATTCATTTCTTTCCTTTCAGATTGCCTCATAAGGTCACTAATACCTTAACCTTCCAGAGTGTCCTCCCTTTCTTGGGCTCAGAACTAGAGAAAGAATCCCTTCTTTTGTTTTTCTCGAGCCAAATTTCCCGTATCCTCCCTTTCTTGGGCCTCTGTACAACATACCAAGACTCGAGGTTACTAAACTAAGTTGTCTTGGTTGTTTTTAATGGATCAAGAAGTTTCCAGGCAATGATCCATGTAAAAAAGGATGTTTCGATGAACACATTTCTGGTTGGATGTTATTGCTTTTGGGGAACATTAACTGTCTTTTATAGTTAAGGGAAGTGATATTTACGCCCCTTTTGATTACTAGGGACACCCAGCGCCAATGTGTCAATGACTAAAGGGGGTGCTCATGTACTTCATGTCAGAAGAATCCAGTGGATTTGATTACTATGTACACTGACGCTGGGTGTCCCTGGTGATCAAAAGGGGCGTAAATATCACTTCCCATAGTTAAATAGAAAAGCACAATTTGGAGGAGTGTCATTATCAATTATGGGAATTCAGATACCAATTCTGTGTATTTAATATGGTAGTGTGGATATCATTTCAAAATATTTATTCCATTTGTTCCAGTGGAAAAATTTTATTGGATTTTTTTTGAAAAGTTTGATTAGAAATATATTCCGTGGAAGATTTTTATTGGATATATTTTATAGAAAATAAAATTTTTGGCATTTTGTAAACTCATTTCTATGGAAATTGTTTTCCAAAATAATTTTTTTCTCTATTTTCAAGGAAAATTGCAAACCCACTAGATCTTGGGGTTTTTTCCTTTCTTTTTTTATTCCATATGTTATCATTTTCTACAGATTTTTCCATGATTTTTTTTGTAGATCGAAACATCCCCACAATCTCCACCCTAACCCATGAATAGTGTAGAAAACTGAGAAATACCTTCTCAAATAAGGATCAAACAAGATGTGCAGCAAAAAATCGTCATGAAATGAAGCAAAGAACACAATCACACAATCACACAAGATTTATGTGGTTCGATAGTGTGACTACGTCCATGCGGGAAGATTTTCCACTATTTCGGTCTAGGTCACAAACTCTCTTCTTAGACAAGAAACACAAAGAAAAACCTAATCCCATAACTCTAACATGTGGCTTATATATCAATGCCACTATATGAAGAAATTTAGCAAGATACCCTTTAGTGGAAATTCAAAAATTAAATTTTCCTTCCGAGGCGTTACCCCCTGGGCACCTCCAACGAGCTGACCGCGTATGCATCGCACACACTGGTCCGTCAAGGCCCTGTACAATGCCAGAATGATAGTGCTCCCCCACCCAAACAATGTGGGCCCCCATTGTATTTTAAGTAGACAGAGTAGACAACTTATCTACATGATCGTGTAGGAACACCTCTCTCTCTCTCTCTCTCTATCTATATATATATATATATATATATATATATATATATATATATATATATATATATATATAGAGGAATAAGATTGTGCGGTCGACCGTAGGTGCGATCGAGGGCCCAAACGCATGGGTCCCACATTTTTGTGCTGATCAAAACCATTCATTTGCAAGGCTCCATCATAGATAGGGTGTGTACAAAAAATCAGGTCCATTGGATCATCCTAACCCCTCCAAAAGTGGAGGGCAAAAATGGGCATATTTGTGGCAAACGGTGTCTGTCCATTTTTCCCTTTACTTTTGGTTGGGTTAGGATGATCCTATGAAGCTGATTTTTTGTACATACCCCATCTATGTAAGGGCCTTTCAAATGAATGCTTTGAATCATCCTAACAAAGTGGACCCACATGAGTTGGGGGCCCTCGACCGGACACTCCTTTTCCTCATATATATATATATATATATATATATATATATATATATATATATATATATAGAGAGAGAGAGAGAGAGAGAGAGAGAGAGAGAGAGAGAGAGAGAGAGAGAGAGAGAACTGTTGGTGCGCTTAAGCTCACCATTTTTTTGGTGCGCTTAAGTTGTTATAACGCCCTCCCATTCGTTTAAATGTTTGGGTCCCGCTGGGTCCTGCTTAAGCGCACCAATGGGAGGCGTTATAACAACTTAAGCGCACCAAAAAAATGGTGCGCTTAAGCTCACCAACAGTTTTCTCATATATATATATATATATATTAGTGGTATGTTATAGATTCCATCTTATACTTAAATCTATGAAATATTTTTACATTTATTGACAATGCAACTTTTCTATACCGTAACCCTCGAGACTCGAGAGTATCCTCCCCGTTGTGTTATGAAAAGAGTGGTGTAGTTTTTTTTTTGACTAATATTTGTCACTTCTCAAAAAAAAAAAAAACTATGGTTTTCCAGTGTGGCTGAATCAAAACACTACATGCCATGCCAGCAGACACACCACTGCCCAAGTTATATCATATTAGTTCATCAAGCACACGTTTCTACTCAACACAAACAACTACACTACTCTTTTCATATTAGCCTGGAAATCTATGACTGCGTAGTAGTTTTGGTTTACACCCAAAGTTCCTTTTTAACTGATTGATGACAATTTGCAAATTTTTATTGGACAAAGAAAAAAGCAGAATAGAGATTGTAAATTCTGGTTCAACTACTGATACCTCCATTTTCTTCTTCTCTGTAGTGGATTCCCGTGTGGTGGAGATGGTACTACTGGGCAAATCCTGTCGCCTGGAGTCTATATGGGCTCCTGGCATCCCAATTCGGCGACGTTGACAAACCTATGAAGCTAGCTGATGGGGTTCATTCTGAGAGTGTGAGACACTTTCTCGAGCGCCACTTTGGGTTCAGGCATGACTTATTGGGTGTTGTTGGATTTATGGTGGCTAGTTTCTGTGTGATGTTTGCTGTTATTTTTGCCTTTGCAATCAAATACTTAAACTTCCAGAAGAGATAAGGGGGAGTTGTCTTTCAGTGGCAGGTATTGGGTTCTGATAGTTTCTAATATATAATTATAAATTTCATGTAAAAGTTGTATAGTAAAATGTATCTCTGTAGAATTCAGTTGTTTCTTCTGTGCCCGGATATCATGTTTCCTCTGAGAAGCGAAATGTATGAGAAAAAACTCCTTGGTACTCAAAAGTTTTTGATTGAAAATTAAAAACAATAGCGTGCTTCCTATGAAATTGTGGATTATCCAAGATTTAATATGTGAGGTAAGTTGCAGTAAAATAAGGAAAGAGACTGCATCAGAAATGGGAAATAGTCTCCCCCAAAATTATTTGTATTCAAATGTTTTTGGAGTTAAATTGTGATTTCTTTAGGAAAAGGTTTTTGAGCTCGAGCTCAGCCTGAGCTAGAGCTCAGAAACCACCACTCCCATAGTTATTTGACTTATCCAACCCATTCATTTCATAGGTTATGATTAGGGTTACGGTTATGGTTAGGATTATAGGTTATGGTTAGGGTTATGATTTGTGGAGGTTTAGAATGGATGGCTAGAAAATGGGCTTCTAGAGATTGAATGGTTAGGATTATGGTATGGAGATGGTTTGTTAGGAACACCTTATCTATGTGAGGTCCTATATAATGAATGGGTTGGATGACCGAAACAACATGGAGATGGTGTATTTATAGAGCTTGTCTGAGCTAGAGCTCAGAAACCCTCTCTCTTTTATTTTTAATTTTTGGCAATACTGGTTAGGGAGGTGTTAAAAAGTAGGAATTTTTTAAAAATAAGAAAATTAAGTGTGGCTAGAGTTTTACTTTCCTTCAGACTAAAAAATTCAAAGTTTACCAGCAATGGGAGTGAACTGTGTTCCGAACTATTTGCTATGTGCCTGTAAGAAATAACATACTGAAAATCTAGAGCTATTACAATCATGTTTTAGTCCTATTTTTCCATCAAGCTATCAAGAGATCAGCCTAATTTCATTGGAAGTTGTTTCACTTCTGCACTCATACATGTCAGGCCTGCGCTTCTGAATATTATCCTCTCTACTTACATAATACAATGTAATGGCTTCATATAAAGGGCAAGGATTTGAAGTACAACAATGAATGTCAAATTATTTATTTGTTCCATTGAACCGACTTGGTCGTGTTTCCACTATTAACAAGTAACTTAGTTTTTTACCCATTTCCCTCATTCTTAATGTGAACAGCAACAAAAAATATTGGGAAAATTACATTTACACTCCCTCTAGTTTCTACGCCTGTGGTTCTAAACGTGACAATTACACCCCTGAGGTTTCAAAACATGACAAGTACACCCCATCCGCCAACGGTCTGTCGGTTTAACCTGACGGAAAGACTGAAACTAACCATGCTTAATATTTTGAAAACAGAAATACCCTCATTTGCAGAGGGATTAGGGTTACGCCATTTTCCGCCGCCGCGGTCGCACTTCTGGCCACCACCACCGTCGCCACCTTCGGCCACCGCTGCCATCGCCATCTCCGGCCACAACCGTCACCTCCACCACAGACAATGAAACCCGACCCCATGGCTACATCAAACCCACATTTCAAGAAAAAATATTGATAAAAACAAAACAAAAAGCCCTAAATTATTAGGGTTTATGTGCAAATCATGATAATGGTGTGAATGAAGACAAATAAAACTCCTAAATCAAGGGTTTATGTTGATAAATAAACAAGGGTTTGAATCAAACCCTAGTTTTTAGTTTTCAAGTCTGAAAACCCTAATTTTCAGTTAGGGAAGACGAGGGCATTTTGGTCATTTCCCCCTCGCCGTCTGGTCCGTCCGGCTAAAAAAACCAAATGAAACCATAAGGGGTGTAGTTGTCACGTTTAGAACCACAGGTGTAGAAGTGTATGTCTCAGAAACTAGAGGGGGTGTAAATGTAATTTTCCCAAAAATATTTTGAAAATCTACAACCCCACCCCTTGGATACATGGATTTTATAATCCATGATTCCAAAATCCTGGATTTTATAAGCCAAGACCTGGATTTTACAATCCTGGTTTTAGTAATGTACAAAGATCATTTTATTAACACCGGCATAATAGTCATCCGAATTTGGGAATATGAAATTAGAGAAATTATATGGTGGACGCCCTTTACATATAAAGGGCAGAGAGAGAAAAAATCAACCACGTTGATTTTTGATCAAGTTAAAAGTCAAAAAGGGGAGTTTGACTTGGATCAAAATCAAGGGGGAGTGTTTTTCTCTCTCTGCCCTTCATGTTTGGACGGTCGGCCACCATATAAAAACTCCTGAAATTAAATACAGTTATCAAAACCAGCTAACCCTTGAGCTCGAGTCCACTCGCTTCAAAGAAAAACAAAGCCCAACCTTTATTTTCATGTTCATATCAATGATAATTTTTTGATATGATATGATTTTTTATATTGATTTTTGATATTTTGTTGTCAAAATTGAAGGCTTTTATGTGATTTTAGCATTATACATCCATTTTTATAGATTGATAATTTTCTTCTTTTGTTTTTCTGTATTGTTCCAAATCTAGTGATACCCTGCTCATACTTCTTAGAGAACAAGCTAAAAAGATTACACTATTTTTTTAATGGAAATGATAAATGCACCCCTTTTCATCACTTGGGACACCCAACAGCAGTGTATCAATAACTGTAGAGGGGCTGCTTTACTTCACGTCGGAAGGATTCAACGGATTTGATTGCCACGTACACGGCAGTTGGGTGTCCCATGTGATGAAAAGGGGCGTATTTATCATTTCCCTTTTTTAATTGACAAAATTAGGCTCACTAAGTTTTAAGATGTACTACAATCTAATTGAATATTCTAACAAGATCTCTCTTTCTTCAAAAAGGGGGGCATTTGGTCACCACCTCAATCATGTATAAAATGTATACTTTTGTGTGACCAAGTTTGTATACGACAGGTTAGGGCCGCAATATATGGACTATTCCTTCGCCAGCTAAGCCCCCATTGGTGTGAGGAGCATCCTTAATGCCCAAGACTCAATCTAACAACACATCTGCTACCTGGTCGGTCAGGAGAAAGAAATTGATCTATGGCATCAGCCATGGCGTCCGCAAGGCGTCCTCAACTCCCTTATTCCTCGAAGATCTACAGACAACTCCCTTGCTAAAATGAAATCTCTAGATCAAATCTATAAAGTGTTGGGTATATGATATAACCCATGTATGTTCTAATATAAGCCCAATAAGATAATGGACCGGTGTAGTGGGCCTACATGGGCTAGAGTCCATTAACCAGTCATTAACCCCAGTGTATCTCTATATATAAGGGCTGGAGGCAACAAACTTGGTATTCCAAATTAGATACCTTGGGTGTAATGCTTCAAGCAACCTCTTGCTTGACCTAATTACTCTGACAATCTTGAAGCATTAATTTTTCAAGCCTTAATTTTATACGTCTGCTTCTATCTCTCGGCTTTGGTTCTCATTTTTGAAGGGAAGGGAACTCTTACCATTCGATTAACGTTTGTAGAAGAGTGGGTGATTTCGACTTTGGATCTCACGTTCAAACCCCAATCTTGTATTCTCCACAGCGATTTTTTTTTTATGTGGGTTTCATACCGGTCAAATCGGTTTTGGACGTGTTTTGAATCCCTAGAATCGATTTGGGCATGGGATTATTATCTCTCAAATTGAGGTGGGTTTATTCTCTCGGTGGATCGTCTGCCTCTCTTAACAAAACAGGGATGTCTGTTGATGTGGTTTCAACAGAATAAAAGAGGGTTATAAGATGGTTTGTTTGCTTGTATTCCACCCGATCGTTGTTTGTATTTCATCCATTGGTGGTTTCAAAAGAAGACATCTGCCATATCTCGCTTTGCCTTTTGGTAATTGGATGTGGGCGAGCGTTTTTATCCTTCGCTTCAGCCACGTACCACAAGAAGCCCACGTTTCTTTTGCCATCCAACCATCGTTTTGTTGGGGGTCATACGGGTATGTGCCTCTTCTTTGTCTTCTTCCCCAAAAAGTCTGGTCGTATTGGGGATTAGTTTTGGGGCTGATTCTCTTTCTCGTCCAAGAAGAACAGATTATGTTTTGTTGAATGAACTCGCAACCGGATTTCTCATCCTCGTGACATGCTTACTTAGTGCCCAACTCAATTTCTCATCTTAGAGTTTTGTTGACCGAAACCCTTCTTTGGAGTTTTGTTGTGTGCAATATTGGCTTTATGCTATATTTGAAAGGGAGAGAAACTAGTAACCGACAATCTCACCTTGCAAAAGTGTTAGCCGCCAGTTTCAAGTGGCTTTGTTGGCTGATTTTGCAACCAACTTAATTTAAATCTAGTTTGACAAATCAGAACTGATTTATGAGATTTTGCAGTTGGTCTGATTTATTGCCGCAGGTAGCGAATTGGTTTGCCTAATCAGTTCACTAACTAGTTCACTACCAGTTTTTGGTTGGTTTGCTAGCTTAGCACCTCGCCTCGGTTTTGCCTTGGTTGGTTCTTTGCTTGGTTCACCCACTGTAAATCCCAATAGCTGTTGGTTTTGGGTTTGGGTTATTACCTTGGTGGTAATCTTTTTATGAAGGGTGTCACCTTGGCTATGTGATTTAGCGATCTCGGATTTGGGTATTGGATTTGGTTCGCGACTTGGTACTTGGCTTTGGCTTTCTCGATTCACAAATCAGGTGCCCTCTTTCCAATTTGTGTTTTAATCTAAAAATAAAATGGAAAAGACTGCAATTCCCTTTGAGATGGTCAAACTCCAATCATTTGGAGGCTCAAAATTTTATTCCTAGAAGCGAAAGACTCAATTCGGTTTGAAGTACTTAAATGTTTATTATACCGTCTTGAGTACCTTTGCTGATACGATTAAAGGTGTTGAGGAATCTCAATGGATTCGAAATGATGATTTCTACAAAGACTATTTGTTAAATTGTCTGTCAGACCGTCTTGCAGAAACCTATAGCAAGTTTAACACTACTACAGATATTTGGGATAATTTAGATGCTCAATTCCATAGGAGGAGGAATTGTCCAAGACTCACTTAGTGGACAAATTCATGGATTTCAAGTTCTAAAAGGACATGGAAATCACTCACCTCGTTACTGATTTAGAGAATTTGATATCTAAATTAGCCAATGAGAAAATAGTAGTGTGTGATCCGTTTCTTGTAGGTGAAAGTGGGACTGGATAATTTCAAACGATTCATTCGAATCGAAGATGAGAATAGAGCTAGGAATAACTTGGAGATGGTTAGATAGCATAAGTCAGCTGCTAACACGGTGATATATCCTAAGAACTTTCCTAAGAAATCCAAGTCACCTAAGAGTGATATCCCCAAGTTGGAAGCCAAAAAGACTGTCTTTAAGAAAAAGAAGGGCAAGTGCTACACCTGTGGGAGATATGGTCACTTTGCTGCAGATTGTAGGCAACCTAAGATGGTTAATTTGACACACCATATAAGGAAGCTACTATGTTGGTAGATAAGGCTGAGCCTAAAAGTTTCACTGCCATGTTGGAAAAAGATAAGGCCAGTAATTCTTCAAATTGGTGGTTAGATACAGCTGCCATCTGTCATACTTGCAACTCAAAGAAACTTTTCACTGGTGTTACCAAAGTAAATGAGACTGGTACAGTGGCTAGTGGAGCAGACATGGAGGTCACTCACACTAGTACTGCGAACTTGGCCCTTTCTTCAGGTAAACAACTACCTTTATAAGATGTTAAAGTAGTTACTACTATTTTGGTTTATGCACTTCATTTATGTGTGGTAGAGTAATTTTGATTGTTCACTCAACATATTTTGGTTGTGCATATTTGATAGATGGTATGTATGGTTTGAGTTTAAAAAATGAGACTGTTAGTCAGGATAGCTCACTGCTAATTGATCCTAAGTTGTTACACAACCGATTGGGACATGTAAACTCTCAGAAAATGATCCAACTTCCTAACACTCATAATATATCATTAACTATGTCAATTAAGTATTGACAAGTGTAAATTTAGGAGTGATAAAAGAGGAGGAGGATACACAATGACAGGGTTTAAGGAATTTTGTGCCTCTTAGGGTGTAATCCTTGAAACCATTGCCCTCACTCACCTCAATCATGTGGCATAACTGAGTGTAAGAACATGACGTTAACTTAAGTGTTAAACTCCATGTTTTGTCAGCTAGCATGCCTGGTTGCATTTGGGGAGAAATTGCTTTGGTTGCAAGTCACATCCTGAATAGAGTGCCAAACTCATTTGCTCCTCCATTCTTTATGAGTTATGTCTTATGTGATAGAGTACCCAAGGGTTATGGTGAGGACTATGTGACCTACCATATGGAGAATAATCCATCATCCTGTTAGGAAGTGATGAGATCTGGGGACTCTATGTTATGGGTAGAAGCCATTCATGATGGAATGAGCTCTCTGTTGGTTATCTAACTTGGTAGCTAGTCGATTTGCCAATGAAGCTAAGACTATGGGTTGTAAGTAGATATTTGTTTGTATGTGATTCTACAAAGCTCGTATGGATGTTAAGCTCTAACAATCCTTGTATTGGTCTTAATCAAGCACTTAAAATGTGACATCAGACATTTGACAAAATAGTAAAGAGCTTTGGGTTTTCTGATCAATTACTCGGATAAATGCCCTTACTATCATTTTGTGTCGAATTAGGTTATGATTATTTGCTTGTATGTAGATGTTGCTTCTTGTTTTCAATCTCTTTATGTGATGAGTAATAGAATTCGACATGAAAAGACCTGGGTGTTGTTAACACCATTCTTAGTATGAAAGTAAATTTTTGAAAGGCAAGGAATCACCCTTGGCCTAGCCCATTATATGAAAAACTACTTTCCTTTTGAGGATGCAGTGAGTGCAAACCGATTGAGACACCATTTTAATTATACCAAGAAGCTGATCTCTAAGGAAGAGACAGTGTGAATCAGTTAGATTATTCCAAACTGATTGGTAGTCTCATGTATGATTTGTGTTGCACTAGGCCAGACAGCCTTTATAGTTGGCATGCTGAGTCGTTCTACTAGCAATCCTGGCCATGAGCAAAGAAATGCCCTTATGAGGCTGATGAGATACCTTTCGTGTACTCAAGAGTATGCTCATAACTATGGTGGCCATCCACTTATCGTGGAAGAATATTTTGATGCATCATGGGGATCAAAATTTGGGGACAACAACTCTACTGATGTTGTGTGGAAGTCGAATTGGAACTTTATGCTCTAGCTTCAGTTGCAAATGAAAGCAGAGGAGATAAAGATTCTGATTATGGTTATGGACATTCCACTGACCCAGTTAAGGATTAGTTCCTTATGTGTCTTCTGTGGTAATCAAGCTACAACAATGGTTGTGAAGAACTCACTCTTTAATGGTAAGAGGAGACATCTTAGGCTGAAACATGCCATATGCTGAATTATCTCAAGAACACGGAATTATCACTTTGATTGATACGAAATCGAAGGATAATAGGCTGAAGGTCTCGCAAAGGGACTGAACAAAGATCGAATATTCAGAACTGTGGGGGAGACAGGGTTAAAGTTTGTATAGACAGGACTTAACCTACATCCATATTATTTTGAATCTTCGAATCTCCCTTTTTGGCCAAGATAGGCACTTGATATGTTTCGATGATGTTTACAGTTGTTGTGTGTCATTCCACATTTGATGACATGTCCTTTTTGGGAAAGGTTGTACATTCCAAACTTGATGATACAACTTAACTCAAATATGGATAAGATGACTGTAACATTCCAAAAAGAAACATGAAATGGTTCTTTGCAAAATAAACTATTTGGCCTTGTTCTTTATTGAAACTTGACAATTATGCCTATGGTGAGAGTGATACTTTTTTAGCCATTTAAGAAATTGTACTATGTTCTTATGATAGAACTAGATACTTTCGTGAATTATGGGATTGTACTAAGTTCTTCTTAAGGGAGAAGTAGGTACTTTCATGTGTAATTCATGTTTTACACAACTGATTGGATTCATTCTCATGAAATCCATATTTTGATAATTCATAGGGATTGGCGAAAAAGGAGGAGCTTGTCTTGATTTGAACTTTGATGATGATGACTTACTTGATGAGTAAATCTTCTAAAGTCATGAAGACTATACTTTCATTTCAGTATGTATAGAGTTCACTTGTTTGTGAAACTTTATTTTGGATCTCGATGAGAATCATTCCCCATGAATGAATTCCTTTAAGATCAGTGGGGTTCACTTATATGTGAAACTATCTTTTGGTTGAGTTTAGATTATATCTAAAACTCTTAGTTAATCATAAAAGTATTCGTGTTTTCAGCTGGATTATAGATCTTTTATGATATGGTGATGTGGATGATTCAATATTTTATTTGGACATCACACTATCTATCTATTGGATTGTGTTATATATAGAACATAAGAGGAGATTGTTGGGTATATGATATAACCCATGTATGTTCTAATATAAGCCCAATAAGATAATGGACCGGTGTAGTGGGCCTACATGGGCTAGAGTCCATTAACCAGTCATGAACCTAGTGTATCTCTATATATAAGGGCTGGAGGCAACAAACTTGGCATTCCAAATTAGATACCTTGGGTGTAATGCTTCAAGCAACCTCTTGCTTGACCTAATTACTCTAACGTAAAGAAGGTCAGTGGGACCCAATCATATGCAAGGAATCCCTAAGAGAGGAAAAGAAAATCCTGAAGCTTATCGTTACAAATGACAAGCAGGAAAATAAAGTAATCTGGAAGCCCAGAGCTAATGGGGAGTTCACGGTTAAAAGCGCTTGAGAAATGACAAGAACTCATCATCCCAAGCCTGAATGGTACCCTGTAATTTGGTGCTATGGTGGTATTCCAAAGATGGCTCTCACAGCATGGAAAGCCATCCAGCACAAATTGCCAACCAAAGACAGAATTCTTCATTTAAATCAGGGAATCGACATTGTGTGTCAACTGTGTAATTCCATGAATGAATCCACGGATCACCTCTTCTTTAACTGCAGCTATATTGCAGCTATACGGTATGGATATGGAGATCAGCTCTATGGAGACGAGGGCAAATAAGAAAATGCAAAAAAACCATCTAGGAAGAGGAAGAATGGATCAGGAAGTTGCTCCCTGGTAATGGCCAACGCTCCCTTGCTATTAAAATTGGGTTCCAAGTGGAGATCTACCATATTTGGAGGGAAAGGAACAAGATAATTCTTGAAAAGAAAAATCGTCACAAAACTCAAGTTCTAAAGGATATCCTTTGGGATATCAGATCTAGAGTGAACACCCTCTCCATCTATGATATCTCCAATGACCCAAACGAGCAAGTTGCTGCAAATTTTGGGTACAAGCTTCGAATCAAAGAAAAAACAAAGAAATCGTGTTCCTGGATTAAACCTTCACGAGGTGTGATCAAGATAAATACAGACGCTTCCCTTGATGATGATGGTGGAGGTTTTGGTGGAATCCTAAGGGACCAGGAAGGCATGGTTCTCAGCCGGTTCTCAAAATCCGTCCCCAAAGAGGATATATACCTACTTGAACTTATGCAATTTGGGAAGGAATTAAGGGGCCAATGAGATTAAAATTTAGGGACATTTGGGTTGAATCACTGGTGCCTATTAATATCATTCTCAAGATAAGCAGTAAAAGCCTTGGAGAGCTGTCGGAGTCATCAATCAGATTGAATCAGCTGTAGGGAGTTTCGAATCGTGCAAATTCTCGCATTGTTGGAGGGAAGGAAATGCCGCGGCAGACTACCTCTCCAAGAGAAGCTGCATAATGAAATGAGATGATTGCCTTCCTTTCGTCATGCCCCCGGATGTTCTTCACATCATTAACTCGGATCGTGATGGGACGATTTACTTAAGATTGTAATCCCCTCATTGTTGCTGGTCTTTGGTCCTGTTTTGTTTTGTTTCTCACTCTTTTGCTTCGGTGCTGCCCTTGTGGCCATTTTGTAGTTTCTTTTCTTATCTTTAATATATCTGGTCGGGGTCCTGCCTAACCCCAGCTTACTCATCAAAAAAAAAAAAAAAAGAGTTCGTATACGACACTTACAATTTATGGCAAACGATCATTGATATGATCTCAATGATCAACCCTCTGTCGCACATAGCATACATTGTGGTCAAGACTGTTGGTTTGGTGGATCCCCATAAAGTGGGACCTATATGACCTTGGTCTCACGCCACATTAATGCCTGATCTGTATGATCAATGCTAACAAAATTCAACAATTTAGGTTGTGTTTGGCAACCATTCGCATCCATTCGTGAAGACGGGATAGTGAGAATCTTACTAAGTGGATCAGGGATCAGAGTCGCTTTGGCTCGGGATCTCTCATTCATCTGATGGAAGAATGAGAGCAGAGAATGGTTGTCGAACAGACCCTGGGCTTCTTTTCGGCGGGCCCTGAAAATGCATTTTTAAATCGAGGTATTAGTGATTATCTGGTTATGATGGGCCCAACTGCAATGGGCTACACTTGTGGAATATTTTATAATATTTGCATATTTTAGGAGATTTCACTGTCATGTGTGGAATATTTGCATGTATGCAAATTCGATTATAATATTACGTGTATTAATATATAAAATATTTGCATATATTCAAATTAAATTACAATATTACATATATTAATATATAGATTTCTTCAACAGCTATATAGAAATTTACATTGATAAGATATTAATTAATAGCTAATAAAATGTTTACATTTATATGATACTTGATAGATGAGGGGAATCCGTGGCCACCCTTTCACTGTCATGGTGAAAGGGCGCCCCCAATGGCTGCAAGACACTGTTAATACGCAGAACCATCCCTTGCAGCCAATCGGGGGGCGCCCTTTCACCAATTCTGCAAGGGCGCCCTTCAATTTTTTGCGAGGACTTAAAATAAAAGTATTAGATATGATGGGCCACACGCATGCTCTACTGAACTATTCAACTAACTTTATAATCTTCTTGATAAGACTTGGATAATGTTTAAATATTTCATCGTGGTAGAGAAAGATCATTACACTCGTTAGTATTCAAGGATGAGGCTTCATGAAAAGGTAAAGAAACTCAGGGAAGGACCACGGATTAATCTCTTCAATGATCAAGCTACTCATTCCTACGTCCCCATTGTGGACATGTTATTCACTATAACTCTTCTCCTCGGACAATTTTATCCCTTTCACTTGTGCTTCGTAAAATGATAAATCATTTAAAAAGTAAAATAGATTTTTTTTTATTTTTGGTAAAGAAGCTGGGATTGATGAACATCTTGGACAATTACGGTTTAATAACGTAGTCTTTACCAATTGAGCTAGAGGCTCAGCCGCCCCCTGTAAAATAGAACCCTAAGCGTAAATTTGTCCAATGCAAGAGAGTATTAGAAAGAAATCCAATTTTCAATCCCATTAAGTTAAAATTATTTGGCATTTGATCCATCAATTGTCAGTTCCAACAGTTGAGTGGTTTGGATTAGAAAAATCGATGGACCACTTTCAGAATTTATTAAGGTTAGTGATGCTGGCACTATCATGTTTCGATCATTGCACTAACTCATCTTGTCTTTTATTATTCAAACAGCTTCTAAAAGTGGTTACAATTCTCAAAAGGGCGACGATAAATTCGCACCGCTTTAAAGGAGAGTATGTTGCAGACTTTAACGCTTTATAACGTTAATTCATGTTAAACGGGTGCGAATTTATCATTGCACCTTCCCAAAAAGTTATCAAAACCAATTTAAGCATAAAAGACAAGCAGAGTTCGTGTAATTATTAAAACATTGTATTGCCGATATCAATAGTTTTCGTTTTAGAAAAAAGAGGAATGATAGATACAAGTGAGCTCTTGCATAGAGAGCCACAAAAGGGCTTTTCATTGGATCCACGTCATCAAATGTAACTGATTTTACTTTTTCAGAAAATGACGTGGATCGAATGAATAGCTCTTCCGCGGCTCTTTATCCAAGGGCTCCCATTATCCATCATTGCTCGCTAGAAAAAAACAACTAGGAACTCGGATAGTGTGTCCGTAAATTATTTACAAAACGAGGGTATTATTGTAGTTTTACCTTAAGCCGAGCCGAGCCGAGCCGAGGGCGCGGATACAATAATAAGTCAATAAGACACGAGTCAAGGTCTACTTGAGAATAAATGCGAAAAGAAGAAAAAATGCTCGCAGTGGGATACACGACACACATGCATAACTAGCGAATCATAGAAAGCCACGTGTCTATTCGTACGGACAGCCTTGTCACGTGAGGGGCAGAGGCTGGAATGAAATCCCCACACATCTCTCTCTCTCTCTCTCCTCTGCAAATGCTGCAGAACCAAAAAAAAAAAAAAAAAAAAACTCAGTCCATGAAAAAAAAAACAGAAAAATATAAAAGCAGACCTTTTGCTTTTTAATGCAGTGGCAGAAGAGCTCTGAAAAGGGTTCTGCATCATCTTTTCTTTTTTGCCTCGTCAAAATTCGAGATTCTTTTTGTGTTCTCCCTGGTTTTCTTTGGGGGACTGAGCTCGTATTTGTTGTTCTTCTTCTTCTTCTTATTATTATTTTTTGAGCATGATGATTTTTTCATTTTCTTGAGGGAATGGCGATCTTGATGATGGCTAATGATGAAGAAAAACCCATTTTCCATGATTTCTTTGGAACGACTTATACGGATTCGGCTTCTGTTCTTGTAAAGGGTTTTGTTGCCGGAGAAACCCTAGCATCGGAATCTTCACCGTCGGCGTCGATCGGAGCTTCTTCCGGTGGCCATGGCCTTGTCTCTGCAACTTCTGATCTGGGCTCCGGTCAGTTTCCATGGCCATATTTTTTTGGGGGTTTTTTTTTTTATGAATTGGTATAGTCAGTTTAATGGGTTCTTCTCTGTTTTTTTTTTTTTTTTTTTTTTTTTAAATTTTTTTTCTGGGTCTTTCGCCATTCAAAAAATTAAATTTTTTTTTTGTGGGTCTTTGATTATCTGTTTGTATATTTTTTCTGTTTAATATTCTAGAGTTATTTCAGTGAGTTTCTGGAGTCGGGTTGGTAGTTTTGTGGGTTTTTTCAATAACCTCTCAGAGTCAATCCATGAACCTCTTATCCATTCTCATTCTCTTTCACCTCTAAACGCATCAGAATAGTTAATGATAATCATATTACGCGTACTTAGGTGATCTACTATCAAGATTTTGCTGAGATAGACCATCTAGGTGAATGTGTAAACTCTAGGGGATGAGTTTTCCATATCCTGTTCCCATGTGAGAGATTCATAACTGACATAAGTAGCTTGTAGAAAGAATGAATAGAAAACTCACCATCATGGTCTCAAATCCAAACTCTCCTATCCTCACCATCTCTCTTAATAAAAATCGAGTTCAAAGTATCTATAACATGCCCATCCTCTCTGCCTCTTTATATAAAAAAAATTGAAGAATAAGACCTTCTAGCTTGCCTTGTTATTCAATCTATAGAAAGATTCTTTCATTGTACTCTTCCGCTCCGTCGCCAAAGAAAATATGTCAGGGAACTTCTTTTTTCAGGGCACCTCACGACACCACACCACACCACGAAACGGCTCCCTTTGGAATAACGACACACTTCAAAATATCTCTCCAAATTGTACCCCCCTGATTCCTAAGCAGTCAAGCGGGTTCCAACCTCCAAAACTAGCACATTACTTCTCCTCGACCACCAAGGACCACGAAATATCCTTCAACTTAGTTTCTTGTAAGCTGAAAACATAAGGGTTACTGACCCAGATCATCTCCTTCACATTTATGGAGAGCCTAATCCCCACACATTCTGACTTCATTGGATAATTGCTATTTGAAGATTTCCATCCACACTCCTACACCCACAAGTTCTAACCTTGGAGATTCCAAGAAGTTTTTTCTCATGGTTATGTAGAAGTTGGTATCACCTTTCTCTTTTCCCTTTTCTTTGTTTCTCTTCTTCATTTTGTTTTTCTTCATTCTATTTTACTGGGTGTGTGGAAAATATAGGTACAATGGGTTTTGGGTTTTCTTAATTTTGTTATGGGATGTTGGTTTCTTATGGGAAACATTCATTTGCTGTGTATGTGTGTGTTCTTTCTGCACTTTTGGAAATTTTTATTTCAAAATCATTCTTGTGCTTCCCACACTGAAATCTAGATTAGTCTCACACTTATATTTATTTATTTTCTTACATGAATGTTAACATTTAGGACTATTACTACTTCGTCATGTTCACTCATTTATTTATTCGTTTCTGTTATCTTCCGCAAAAGTTTATTTTGGATAATCTGAGTGGTTTACTTTTGGTGTTAGATATGCAGAACTAATGTTGGCTTGTTATTCATATTGGTGGAACTGATTGATTTTTTTGTGGAATCTGATATGTATTGTTTATATTTTCTGAAAACTTCCTTGGGAAGCATTAAATTTTATTTATTCATTGTTTTACATGTTTGTAGAGAGGCAGGCAGGAAACAATTTTGAGGGGGGTCAGTTCCATGGTACAAAGAGTGACTTTTCTGGGACTCTGACCGAGATAAGTAAGAGATTTTTGGGAAGAAAGAGGAGCAATTCCGATTCTGCTTTTATGGGTTCTAACAGAGATAGGATACTTCCAATGGGTCCCGACTCCCTTGAGAGCTTGCGTCATGTAAAGGTATTAGAATATTTATTGTAAATTAATTTTCTTGCTATAGTAGTAGGCGATGACTCCCTGTAGAAGATCATTCACATTCTAATGCCAGATGACCATGCTTCGTCATCAGAATCTATGTCGTGCCATTTTTTTTCTGTTCCTCTTCCTTAAGGCCTTGTTTGGACTGCAGAAAAAAAAAAAAAACATTTCTGATTGAAAAATTTTCTCAAGAAAAATTATTCTTTCCACAATTTAGAGGGAAATAATATGATTATGGTTAATTTAGAGGGATATCATCATAAATTGAAGCTCCCTCTAAGTAAAAATTGAATAGGATTGGTTCAAGTTATCCTTTCTCATGTGTAGATAAAGTAGGCAATTTTGGAATTATTTTTCCGTTCCAAACTTTTCCAGAAAATTCCTGCAATCCAAACAGCACCTAAATGCATTCTCAACTTGAAATGCAGATGTTTCAAAATGAGATGGGGGGAGAGCGACAAAGAAGATCACATGACAATGAATTGTTGTTCACAATGCAACCACCGAGGCCTACTTGTACTTCACCTCTGATCCTACAGCCTCCCATTAATAGTAGACCAGATTTAGCTGTTTCCAACTGGGAGCGGTCCATGCCAATGAATGTGGGGCCAATGATGCATCACCCTTCACGCCTTGGCCGAGTTGCAACATATGTGGACAAGCATTCTTCAAACAAAAATAGAGAAACTAGTGCTAGCACTTCACTTATTTCTCAACCTGCTGCCGATGAAGGTTCTAGAACAGGCATTAAAGGATCGAGCATTCTAAATGTCATTAATTCTTATAATGGAGTCAACGAGAGAAATCCAACTGGGGTGTTGCCAAATAGTAATAAACTAAAGGCTGTGCCCCAAAACACCGATACTGATTCTGCTAATTGTCCAAGGTAAATATCATCTTGCATGTTTTTTCTTCTGTGTTATGCTCAGGGTGTTTTTTTATTTTTATTTTTATGCACCATTTTGCTCAGTTTCTGGACCACTTGATTAGGAAATGGATGTAGAATTCAAATGAAGGAAAATTGATGTGATCCTATATGTTGTCTGTTGCCAGTCGATGTAGCTTAACATCCTGTAGTAGGCAGATGACAATCTTTTATGGTGGCCAAGCACATGTCTTTGATGATGTTCATCCAAATAAGGTCAGCATATGCTTGTCTGTTTACCTACTTTCTTATGGTTTTGTTGCTAAGTATAAGTGGATTAATTTGTTTTGAATAATTTTGCTCCCCAATTTTATTTATATTTCACTATTGTTTCAAGAATTTCTTGTTTTTTTTCGTCATGTTGCGTGTTGTTAGAAAGCCGTAGAGAAACTTGATTCGATTATCTTAGGTTTAATGACAGTAGCAGATGAATTTAAATGATGATGATGTGATCGTTGAGCGTGATGGATTTAGCTAAAACGATTGAATTTCATCCATGCTTTAAGCTCTTTAAAGTTATTTAAAAGGAAAACACACCGTTTTGGAAATTAAAACGGACGTGATGTGACCGTTGATTTGGCTTTTTGAAGATGTATTTATTGCTTTTATGGGGATTTGGGCTCCCTTCCTTTGTCATTTAGTGGACGTGGCTCCAATAAATTATGCCATTTTTTCCCCCAAACGGAGTCCCATTTTCCTAGCAGTGCTCTATTTAGAATGTAATATCTTGCAAATCATTGAGGTATATTACAGATTACTGTTTCTTTGTTGTGTGCGTTTGGGTTTTATTTTATATTATATATATATATATATATATATATATATATATTTTTTTTTTTGAATGGTTCTTTTTTGATATAATTAGTAGTCTACAAACAGGGGTTGAGGAGGCCTCTCAGCTCAAACAAAAGCTGAAACAATACAAATGAAAAGAAATTGCACTTGTCAAAGCTCATTCCCAACACGAAGTTCAATCCTATCAATGCCCTCCTTGCTAATAAGTCGGCCACATTGAGTGAGGGAAATATCTATCTACATAAATGTAACACTTCCAAAATAGCATTTCCCTTGTTAAGGATGGAAAACTTGGGACTCTGTTTTGAGTTGACTCGAACATGGCGTAAGCTTTGAATTGGGTAATTCACTACAATTAGGCCCGTCAACGAACGTGGCTTGGATCCTAATTTGTTTGGAGCCTAATTAGAGAATTCCTTGGATCCTACGCCCCACACCTTGTCAAGGGGAGAAGTCGGTACCTTGAGGCCGAACACAAAGAAATGAAAGATTTGATCAACTGGTACATTTGAGGGACGTTTGAACAAATCTTGCTTTCGAAACCAAAATGGGACACATACACCTACCTTATCCAAAGCTGCTGATAAAGAGATGATACTTTCAGATTCACCTTTTGCAGACATTCTCCTGTGTAAGTTCAAGCAGGCAGGAAGCAAAAATGAAAAGGAAATCATCCCCCATGCGGGAGAAATCATTCCTGGTGGAAATTCCCCATCAAGTTCTCCTTCATCTTCAACAGCAAAGGATGGAGCTGCTGCTGGGACTTCAAGTGGTAACTTCACCAAGAAAACTGGACAGATCTCTTCAAATGGTGGTGGCCCTCATTCAGCTCCCCATGGTGTATTCTCCCCAACAAGCAATCCCTGGACAGATCTCTTCTCTCCCCATCCTTCAGTCAAAGCCCCAACAAACCTTGATTTCATTGCCCCAAATAAGGAGGAAGCTGCAAACCTGGAACTAGACATCAAAGATGAAGAATCGGAAGAAACCTCAGCCAAATGGTCTAATTGCCTAGTGGGATACTTTTTAGGCAAGAGGCCCTACTTCATTGCGCTAAAAGAAAACCTTTTTTGCAAATGGAAACTCAAGGGCATTTTAGAAATATTCAGTTTGGAAGAAGGAATCTTCTTATTCAGGTTCTCTAATTCGGAAGACTGCACTCGTGTTCTTGAGTAGCCTTGCCACAGTTATGGTGGGAGCCCTTAAGCCTTTTATGCTTAAAAACTGGTCTCCTGACACCTCCTTGGAGAAGGAAAAGCTCCAGGTAATCCCAGTTTGGATTAGGCTGCCAGGGCTTCACCTCAAGTTTTGGTCCTCTCACATCCTAAGCCGGATTGCCAGTATCATTGGGAAGCCCCTATATATGGACTCTCACACAGCCCAATCTTCAAGACTCAACTATGCTAGACTGTGTATTCAAGTTAAAGCTGGCCAAAACTTTCCTGAGTCTATCAACCTTAGATCATCTTCGGGTGTGAGCACTCAAAAAATTGTCTATGAATGGAAACCAGAAGCATACAGTAATTGTGTGGATTTCAGTCATAAAACGAGTGATTGCTGCTATGCCAAAGACCAACATACTTCTCTCCCCAAGCAAGTATGGAGACCTGTAATTAAAAGCGAGGAGGCTGTTACATCCAAAGCTAATTTGAATCAAATCAAAGCTGATCACATTCGAGCTTCCACCTCTAGCGTAAAAAGTCCCACAAGAGATAGTCCCATGGCCTCAAATGTGCCTTCTCCCCAAATTGATATCCACTGGAACAGATTTACAGCCCTAGATCACTTAGATTGCAATTCTCCCACCATAGAAGGTGTGGAAATTAATCGGCAAAAAGTTCAAAGGAAAAAGAAAGGAAAAGCCACGACTTTGCTCCTGTGCCCATCCTTCTCCTGTGTGCTGCCTTCCCTTTCTAAGCCGCCTCCTAAGATTGGGTAATTCTGAGCTCTTGGATTCAGTCTCTAGTTGACTCTGGTTCCTCCTTTGTAACGACCCGATTTCCAAAACCAAGCCGTTACACCTATTTGACAAATTCACCTGATTTTTTTCTTTATGAGCAGCGGAAGCATTCTTAATAATGAAACCCATTTAAAATTAAAACTCACTCTGTTCCAATTTAAGGACCTAGCATCCCAAATAAAATTTATTATAGTCCGAAATTAAATACTTAAACTGAGTCTAAATACGACAGGTGACCCATCTGTCACTCCACCCTCTCTATTTATTTCCCATTCCCGCTTTATTTATATGTCTTCGTTTGCGAAGGCTCCCTCTTCTACTAATCCTGTGGAGGGAAATGTAGCAACGTAAGAGCAAGGAAAAAGGCTCACGACATAAAAGAAACAGTACAATAACCATAAAAATTTTCAATGATCAACATTAGAATCCATTTTAAACTATACAGTTTTTCTCAAATAAATCAAATTTGGAAATAAATCAACTTTGTATGAACTCTCATCCTCACTGTGATTCCCAAATATGTTCTCTCCCCCAATAGTCATACGGCAATTCCCAATAAGATCATGTTCGGTGGCCTTGGCCTGGCCGTCAACTATTGACCATCAAGGAACCCCCGTCCCCCTAATGAGACGTGCTCCTTTCTAGGATTTCCTTTGGGTCACCATATGGTTCCACCCGAATATGCATTATTAGCCAGGTGTCGTACGCTCTCAGCCTGGGTAACTTTTGGCTTTGCTCAAAGACGGATCGTAAGGGTCTGCCTTAGTCCTTTATTGGATCTTAAGGGTCTGCCTTAGTCCTAACTTTTGGCTTTTGCCCAAGGACGGATCGTAAGGGTCTGCCTTAGTCCTTTCTTGGATCTTAAGGGTCTGCCTTAGTCCTCTCACGGATCTTAAGGGTCTGCCTTAGTCCTATCTCGGATCTTAAGGGTCTGCCTTAGTCCTCCCTCCCTTCATTTCAACCTAGAATGGCATGCAGGATTTATGCAATGTTGTTTTCTGAAATGAATATGCAAATTTTGCTTTCTGAAATGAAAGTTTAAAGACATATGGTATTGAAGATGCTTTTTCCTTTGAAGATACTTTTACCTTCTAACACAATCACATATCAAATAATCATAGGAATTACACTGAATTACCGTTATGAAGTGAGTCCATATTCACTTGCCTGAATGTACGTGGAAAGGAGCGAGATAGTGTAGCTGAGAAGTACCCTTTTCAAATTCTGATGTTTCCTGTGTTCAGTGTTCTTTCTATCAAATTCCTTTCTGTCTATTTCTAAAATAATATTCCCTGTGTCCTTTCTATCAAATTTAAGATTATGGGGCCAGTATGCACTATTCATGTGGACCCCGCATGTTACTATTCATGTGGGCCCTGCATGTTACTATGCATGTGGGCCCCGCATGTTCATGTGGACCCCATATGTTACTATTCTTAATAGGTCATCATTCTTTGGCTACTATGCTCAGCAGTTCGCCTTTTTTCCTTACAGTTTACTTTACGGTTACGACGGTTACTATGCTAGCATTTCACCGTTCAGGTAAAGTTTGCATAATCGATAGCGAGTTATCGCCTCATATGCACGCTTTATCCATAGGTGGTAGAACCAACCATATCACCGTTATTTCACTGTTTAAATAAATAACTATTGACAGACTTACCTGGATAGTGGATTTCCTTTTTCCTTCTCTCTCTTTTTCCCCCTCTCTCTCTTTTACTCTTTCTTCACTCTTCTTTTCTTTTTCTTCTTCTTCTTCTTCTCTTCCTTTCTCTCCTTTTCTTCTTCTTCTCTTCCTCTCTCTTTCTCTTTTCTTTTTCTTCTTCTTCTCTTCCTCTATTTATAGGCATTTTTGTGCATAGTAAAGGCTATTATTTAATTATTTATGAATAGTAGAAGGCTGCTGCGTGAATAGTAAAGACTATTTAATAATAATTAAGTATATTTAATTATTTTCAAGTACTTTAAATAGTAAAATAATACTATTTAATTATTATTTAATTATTATTTAAATTTATTTTCGTTGTTGGTGGGCTTGACTCGTAACGGCGTGCTTGACTGGTGTTGGGTCCCGCTTGTGTTGGGTCCCGCTTGTGTGGGGCCCGCTGATGTGGGACCCGCTGATGTGGGACCTACTGATGTGGGGCCCGCTGATGTGGGACCCGCTGATGTGAATAGTACTTGGTGGGTCCTACTATGAATAGTAGTTTTGAATAGTATTCTGAATAGTAATTCTGCATAGTATTTCTGCATAGTAATCTTGCATAGTGACTATATATATATATATATATTTTTACCGGTTATTACATTCTACCCTCCTTAATGAAAATTTCGTCCCCGAAATTTACTATTCGCATAGGCTATCAATTACCATACCTCACAACTTGAGCTGAATATGGGATTTTCTTGATCTCTGAGCTGAATATGGGATTTTCTTGATCTCTGAAGGTTCACTCTCGGAGTCACTATCTTCTATTATGATGACCTCAAGTTCCTGCCTTCCTGCCTTTTTATCCTGAGTGACTCCTGAACAGATGTCTCAAAGATTTGCCTCCTATTTCCCCCTTACAAATCCTACCATCTCATATCTAACTTTTCGCAGGCTTACTTTTAGTTATACGAATAATAAAATTGTAAGGAGAATAGTAATTAAAATCCTGACCTTCAGTTATCGCAGTAGATGCCTTAGCATTGTCGTTAACGAGTGAAAAGAAACGATTCACTGACCCTCCTTGAGCTTTCTCATCTTGACTCAGAGGGCGATATTGGTTTCTCTTCTCTTGATTTTGTGGCTGGTTCTGATTACCCCTCCACTGATTCTGATTACCCCTCCACTGGTTCTGCTGAGGGGCAGACTGTCTCAGAGTTTGAGGCTGATGTTGGGATGGGGTCCCATTTTGCTGTCTGCCCAACCTAGGGCAGTTGTACTGATTGTGGTTAGGGTCCCCACAGGAATAGCATACATCCCTGTTCCTCCAGCATTGACCCGCATGTCTCTTTCCGCAAGTTGGGCATACTGGAACAATATAACTCACATTCTCATTCTCCGACTTCTGCTTTTTTAGAGGTGGTGGTTGATTTCGGTTCGCAGAGGATTGCGCCCTTGCAGCCGAAACAATTCTTTCGCTTCTCTCTGCGACTTCCGCCTTTGCACAGGCCTCTGATAAGGTCTGAGGATTAAGGATAATAATGCTGGCCATAAGGGTGGGGCGGAGTCCGTCCACAAATTTCCTTACCCTATCCTCCTCAGTGGCGGCATAACCTGGGGCATAGCGGAATAGAGTCCTGAATCTTGCCCCATACTGGGCCACCGACATCCTTTCTTGCTTCAGTGCTGCGAATTCTTCAGCCAGTGAGTCCTTTACATGTGCAGGAAAGAACTGAGCATTAAATCTCGTCTTAAATTGGCTCCAAGTCTCGGTGGTCGCCGTCGGGTAATTCTGTACAGTGGTTCTCCACCAGACTCCTGCCTCGCCAGTGAAAAGAAATGAGGCCAACCTAATTTTCTGTTCATCATCGCACTCCATGACAGCAAAGATGCGTTCCACGCTCAAGATCCAGCTGTCGGCTACCATAGGATCTCCCACCCCAGTGAATTCAGGAGGGTGATAATCCCTGAACTGACGATGGAGTTTGGTAGGATCTTCCCTTGGCTGGTGCACGGCCAAATTTGCCGCAATACTTCGGAGGGCCTCTTGACTCGCTGCTTGGGACTGCACTTGACTCCTAAGTATTTCCGTAAGCATGCGCAGAGGGTCTTGCTCCTCTTCCTGGCCATCCCTCCTAGCTCCTTTTCTCTGGTAAGTATTCATCTTCTGTCAAGACAAGCCTACAATTAATTTACATTTTCAGCAGGGTGTGTTGGAAGATGCCATAACTTTTAATTACTAGGTCTTCGTATCCCATCTTAAGACGTACCCAAGACTCGTTCACCAGGTTCCTCACAGCTTAAACCTGGTGCAGCTCTGATACCATAACTGTAACGACCCGATTTCCAAAACCAAGCCGTTACACCTATTTGACAAATTCACCTGATTTTTTTCTTTATGAGCAGCGGAAGCATTCTTAATAATGAAACCCATTTAAAATTAAAACTCACTCTGTTCCAATTTAAGGACCTAGCATCCCAAATAAAATTTATTATAGTCCGAAATTAAATACTTAAACTGAGTCTAAATACGACAGGTGACCCATCTGTCACTCCACCCTCTCTATTTATTTCCCATTCCCGCTTTATTTATATGTCTTCGTTTGCGAAGGCTCCCTCTTCTACTAATCCTGTGGAGGGAAATGTAGCAACGTAAGAGCAAGGAAAAAGGCTCACGACATAAAAGAAACAGTACAATAACCATAAAAATTTTCAATGATCAACATTAGAATCCATTTTAAACTATACAGTTTTTCTCAAATAAATCAAATTTGGAAATAAATCAACTTTGTATGAACTCTCATCCTCACTGTGATTCCCAAATATGTTCTCTCCCCCAATAGTCATACGGCAATTCCCAATAAGATCATGTTCGGTGGCCTTGGCCTGGCCGTCAACTATTGACCATCAAGGAACCCCCGTCCCCCTAATGAGACGTGCTCCTTTCTAGGATTTCCTTTGGGTCACCATATGGTTCCACCCGAATATGCATTATTAGCCAGGTGTCGTACGCTCTCAGCCTGGGTAACTTTTGGCTTTGCTCAAAGACGGATCGTAAGGGTCTGCCTTAGTCCTTTATTGGATCTTAAGGGTCTGCCTTAGTCCTAACTTTTGGCTTTTGCCCAAGGACGGATCGTAAGGGTCTGCCTTAGTCCTTTCTTGGATCTTAAGGGTCTGCCTTAGTCCTCTCACGGATCTTAAGGGTCTGCCTTAGTCCTATCTCGGATCTTAAGGGTCTGCCTTAGTCCTCCCTCCCTTCATTTCAACCTAGAATGGCATGCAGGATTTATGCAATGTTGTTTTCTGAAATGAATATGCAAATTTTGCTTTCTGAAATGAAAGTTTAAAGACATATGGTATTGAAGATGCTTTTTCCTTTGAAGATACTTTTACCTTCTAACACAATCACATATCAAATAATCATAGGAATTACACTGAATTACCGTTATGAAGTGAGTCCATATTCACTTGCCTGAATGTACGTGGAAAGGAGCGAGATAGTGTAGCTGAGAAGTACCCTTTTCAAATTCTGATGTTTCCTGTGTTCAGTGTTCTTTCTATCAAATTCCTTTCTGTCTATTTCTAAAATAATATTCCCTGTGTCCTTTCTATCAAATTTAAGATTATGGGGCCAGTATGCACTATTCATGTGGACCCCGCATGTTACTATTCATGTGGGCCCTGCATGTTACTATGCATGTGGGCCCCGCATGTTCATGTGGACCCCATATGTTACTATTCTTAATAGGTCATCATTCTTTGGCTACTATGCTCAGCAGTTCGCCTTTTTTCCTTACAGTTTACTTTACGGTTACGACGGTTACTATGCTAGCATTTCACCGTTCAGGTAAAGTTTGCATAATCGATAGCGAGTTATCGCCTCATATGCACGCTTTATCCATAGGTGGTAGAACCAACCATATCACCGTTATTTCACTGTTTAAATAAATAACTATTGACAGACTTACCTGGATAGTGGATTTCCTTTTTCCTTCTCTCTCTTTTTCCCCCTCTCTCTCTTTTACTCTTTCTTCACTCTTCTTTTCTTTTTCTTCTTCTTCTTCTTCTCTTCCTCTCTCTCCTTTTCTTCTTCTTCTCTTCCTCTCTCTTTCTCTTTTCTTTTTCTTCTTCTTCTCTTCCTCTATTTATAGGCATTTTTGTGCATAGTAAAGGCTATTATTTAATTATTTATGAATAGTAGAAGGCTGCTGCGTGAATAGTAAAGACTATTTAATAATAATTAAGTATATTTAATTATTTTCAAGTACTTTAAATAGTAAAATAATACTATTTAATTATTATTTAATTATTATTTAAATTTATTTTCGTTGTTGGTGGGCTTGACTCGTAACGGCGTGCTTGACTGGTGTTGGGTCCCGCTTGTGTTGGGTCCCGCTTGTGTGGGGCCCGCTGATGTGGGACCTACTTGTGTGGGGCCCGCTGATGTGGGACCTACTGATGTGGGGCCCGCTGATGTGGGACCCGCTGATGTGAATATTACTTGGTGGGTCCTACTATGAATAGTAGTTTTGAATAGTATTCTGAATAGTAATTCTGCATAGTATTTCTGCATAGTAATCTTGCATAGTGACTATATATATATATATATATTTTTACCGGTTATTACATCCTTGGAGTTGTTTGTTCATGTTGTTTTCTCCTTTGTTTTGCTAGTTTCAGCTTGTTGTAGCTCTTTGTAGCTTTGTGCTTTCGACTTTTGTTCTCTTTTGTTTCTCTTGTTGTTTCCCCCTCCTTCTGGTTGGGTGCTGCCTTTTGGCCCTTTGTATTTCTTATGCTTCTTAATATATTCTGGTCGGTGTCCTGCCTAACCCCAGCTTACCCATAAAAAAAAAAAAGGTTCTAGCAAGCATGGCATAATGGGATGGACCCAAACCGAATATCTTGCTAGGATGCTCATATGGGCTACTCAATGAACACATCTAGGGATGCGATGAGGGTGGTATATGCTTTGACACTAAAGTCCAAAGGTGAAAGATGTGAATCAGAGTTAGCTAGGAGGCATAAATTGATGCAATGAACATCTCTAGCAAGGACCTTACTTGACCATAGATCCTAAAAGATAAAAGTAACATGAGAATATGAAGATTGAATAAACGTAGAGGCAACCTGGTTGATGAGACGAGAAAACCTCACCACCCATAATAATACATGAAGAAGAAGCAAAATACAAGACTGGAGAGGACATGATATCCGAGTCTGATATGAAAGAAGAAGAGTATCGTTTAATGGAAGAAGAGAAGAATTTCTCAAGAAGTTTTGCTTTAGATTTCTTTGTTTGATATGTAAAATGAGGCTTACATAGACTTATTTATAGGCATGTTTCACCAACACTAAAAGAAGCCTAAAACATTTAGATATTTCTCTCCGTCGACTTCATCTTCTCTTTCATTTTAGATATTTCTTGAAAAACTATTTCTACAACTTCCTAGATTTTACTAATTACAAATTACTTTCAATACCTCCTCTTAATTTGTAATTCGAACTAGTTGCTTGAAGTGTTCTATTTTTTCTGATTTGACTGTCTTGGTGATTAGCGAGCTATTCGTTGGTGCTGATCAAGTTCAATCCTATTTGCTTTCTTTTAAAGCAAAAAACTTGCTGCTGCATATGGTGTCTTGTTCAGAACAACCTTTTGGGAGACCGATTAAGTATATAGACTGTTGTGTTCACCACTTCTGCCTAGAATGTGTTTGGAAGGCCTTTTCCTTTCAGTACGCCATCTCCATAATAATGCTATTTTTCCATTCTGCCATGCCATTTATGTAGATGATTAGATATATATATATATATATATATATATATATATATATATATTAATGAGATACTTTCTTGGCATTCAAGTAAAGCAGTTTCCAGGAGAAATATTCTTCTCTAAAGAAAAATACATTGACAATCTTGTGCGAAGGTTCAATATGTCAAAGTGCAAGCCACTTAGCACACCAATGGCGGCAAACGAGAAATTCTCTATAAATGATGGAGCTTAAAAAGTTGACGCATTAGTCTATCGAAGCTTTGTTGCCTCCTTGATATATCTTACAAATACAAGGACATACATTATCTACCCAGTCAACCTCATTTCCATGTTCATGATTGAACAAAAAAAAAATCATTATATTGCAGCAAAGAGGATACTACAATATTTACTGGGAATAAAAAGTCTTAGCATCAAATACATGACTGAAGAAAATGGCGGACTTATTGGATATACAGACATTGATTGGGCAGGATCCATTGATGAACGAAAAGCACATCGGGCTACGTATTCTGCGTAGGATCAAAGCCAATTTCGTGGTCCTTTCAGAAGCAAAAAACAATCGCACTCTCTTAAGTAGGAGCCGAGTACATCGCTGCCACTGATGCCGCTTGTGAAGCAGTTTGGCTCTTTTCAGATCTACATCAAGAAGAAAAAAGGTGTCACAACAATTTATTGTGACAATATGTCTGCAATTGCCATGGCGAAGATTCCCGTATTTCACAGCAGAACCTTCGTCATCATTTTATCCGAGACTTAGTCAGTGGAGAGGAGATTCGATTGAACTTCATCATTACCAACGAATAGCTCACCGACATTTTCACCAAGGACGTCACATCAGAAAAATTAGAACACTTTAAGCAACTAGTTCGGATTGCAAATTAAGAGGGGGTGTTGAAAGTAATTTGTAATTACTAAAATCTTGAAAGTTGTAGAAATAGTTTTTCAAAAAATATCTAGAATGAGGGAGAAGATAAAGTCGGTGGAGAGAAATATCTAGATGTTATAGACTTCTCCTAGTGTCGGTGAAACATGCCTATAAATAAGTACATGTAAGCCTTATTTTACATATCAAGTAGAGAAATCTAAAGCAAAGCTTCTTGAGAAACTCTTTTTTTCTTCCATTAAAAGATCTCTTCTTCCATTAAAACTTTTGTATTCGAGAGCATATCAACCACATCATTTACACTTGGGGGGTATGGGCAAAGGCAAAATCGCGAAACTATAGATGCAACATAAAATCAAGAATCTCGTTATTGATCTTAATGACTCTCCAAGGGCTGACAGACTTCTTCCTTACTAGGAGATAACATCCATTGAGTCCCCTTCCACCTCTAGGATGCCCTAAAAATCACGAGAAAGATCTTAAACCAGTGAGCAATGGCAACACTTCGGCTTCGCTTGAATCCTTCCAGCCATTTGGTTCAAAGAATGCACTGATGAAGTCTCCAAACTGATTTTTGAATACTCCAATACCTGCCAGGAGTTTTTAAATGGTGCCCGACCGTCAGGTACCGTGTGAGAAGTACCGTCCTTGATATTCAATCCAACAGCAGCCCACTTTTTAAGAGGCTGCTGTTGGATCAAATGTGATGGTGCTTCTATCGTACCACCTACAAGGGACTTGACGGTCGGGCACCATATAATTTCTCACCTGCCACACCCTAGTTGCCGATGGATGCATCGTCACCGTTCAATTTGAGCATGTTGGGATATGACGGTCTCCGTTAGCGTTTCTCTTACTTTTAGTCACTCTATCCAGAATAATTTCGATCCACTTCCCAAAATACTATATATTTTTTTGAATGGATCCCAAATAGGGGTGGCAAAATTGGCCGAAGTGAACTGGAACTGAGCCGAAACCAGACTGAAAATTCGGTTTCGGTTTGGTTAAACCAAACCGATTCAAAATTTCGGTTTGGGGATCAAACCGAACCGAAACCGAATATTTATAGTGATTATGAGTAAGGGGTGGCAAAATTGGCGGAACCGAACCGAAAATTCAGTTTCGGTTCGGTTTCGGTTTGGTATTTCAAATTTTGGTTCGGTTCGGTTTGGGGGTCAAACCAAACCGAAACCGAACCATTGCCACCCCTAATCCCAAAATACTATATTAGGAGACGAACATTTATTGTCAAAAGTTTTCCAGTTCCTTTCCTTCCAAAACATCCGACTATCTGAAAACAAAGCAATCGTCCATAGAATACGACCCTTTCCCCCCAAATTCCTAGTCCGAAAACCATCCACCAACTTTTTTGAAAGAGTGGGAAGATCCAGCAAATGCCATAGAGTTCAAGAATTTGATGCCAAACTCTTCGCACAAAGTTACAATGGTTGGGTAAATGGTTTAGTGTCTCTTCATCCCTCATGCAAAGAACACACCAGTTTGTCAAATGGAAGTTCTATTTTTGAACAAATTTGGTTTGCCAACTTCCATAAAAATATAGTGTTTTGTTCTAGTTTCTAGAGTTTGTTTTCCATGCAGACATTTTATTTATTATCATTGACTTTTTTTTCCCTTTATGACCATTTGTTACCATCCCCATTTCAATATCTTACGAACTTTGAAGATTGCATTGATTGGCCTTATTGACCATTCTTTACCATCTCCGATTTCTGTTTCTCTCCAAACTTTGAAGTTTGATGGCTTAGACTTATCATTGCATTTTCCCCCTCATAACCATTCTTTACGATCTTGCACTTCAACTTCTTGCCAAAATTCAATGTTCACGTAGCTTTGGCCTTACACCCTTTACGACCTTTCTTTATCATCTTTGATTTCAATTTCTTGCCAAACTTCAAAGTTTGATAGCTTGGCATTATCATTGTTTTGCCCCTTTACGACTATTTTTTACCATCTTCGATTTCAATTTCTCACCGAACTTTGATGTTTGCATAGCTTGGCCTTATCATTGTTTTTTCCTTTTTATGGCCTTTCTTTACCATTGTCTTACGTTAATTTCTTGCCAAACTTAGAAGTTTGAATGGCTTGGCCTTGTCATTGCCTTTTCCTCTTTGCGACCTTTACCATCTTCAATTTCAATTTCTCATGAAACTTTGAAATTTGCAATCTTGGCCTCTCACTTACCTGATGAAGGCCGTGAAAGAAGTTTACTACTAATCTCCCACTCCCAAGAATGCTTCCTTCCACCCAAAGTATCCATGGCTTTTTGTCCTCCCCCCCCCTTCCCACACACACCACACGTTGCAAATAGGCGATGTACCTATTGTTGTCATCAAGAGGATTTAAAAGAATTCTTTGACCTAATGAAAGGTCCAAAAGAGGTGTCGCCATTGTGAGTCCATTGATGACGTTGATATAATTGGAAATGAGACTGATTCTATCCTTAAACGTCCTATTTGGAAACAGATATGAGATCACAAATCCGGGTCAAACAAAGGTTTCAACTACTCACGAAGCAGAATCACTTGCTTGATACTGACTCAGGAGTCTACTATCTAATAAGGCATTTGGTAGGTTGATTTGCTTAACAATGGTGGAACTTGATAACCTAAATCATACATATGGTAAGTGAATCATGGAGTAGAATGGAAAAGTATGACATAATACATGACATGGGATTTTATGCTTACATCAAATCATGTTTTGGGGAATCAGTCTTACATGCAGGGAAGGATTTGGGAGTTGCTCGCTAGTTTCTTTAGGGATGGAAATTGGGCTGGGTATCCTTTTCATAAAATATTACAGGATACTTTTGTGTCTTTGTTGAAAAGAAACTAGCCCCATGAAAGAGAAAAAAAAAACCCTCAGATTGTTTCAGATGAAGTGCATGAGCAGAGTATTGGCGAGTTGGTTAGGGATTTTCTAGCCAAGTTGCCACTACCCCTATGGAATTTGGCTCCTGAATCCACCTTTAATGCCATTAATATTGTATTGTTTGTAGTTCATTGTTGTTTCTTGATTCTTTATGTCGTTGCTAATTTTTGTTACTGTCAACTAAGAAAGTAAATCAGCGAGTTTTCTGTCATTAATGTTTTATTAGTTGTAACTAGACTTTATTTTAAAATTATTTATAAATAAGCTTCCTAGCTGGTCCTGCTTTGTGCACCCAAGCTTCACAACGAGGAAGTTGGCTGGGATTAAGGCACCACCATACAAGATTTACTTTTCATTAGGCCCCATTTATTTGTTTAATGACAATAATCCCTTACAGATACCATTAAAAAAAAGAAAAAAAAAAAAGAAAGAAAGAAAGAAAGAAAGAAAAATAAGTCCACAATAAGATAAAATGTACATTGAAGTGGACTGCCTCTTCATTTGAGGAGAGTAACTTTTCAATGGAAGAAAACACTCTTTTCCAATTCAATAGTGTGCTTTCAACATAGGCCCTGATACTCTGCTTGAAGAGACAGATGTAACTTTCTAAGAATCATGAGCCAAGGTCAGACCAGTCCCTCAGTTTCTTCACATGTTATGGTGCATTATTCTTTTAAGTACTTCATGCAAGACCACCTTCATTCCTGCAGTCTTTCTTTTTTCTTTGGTTAATGGAAATTTTCTTATGATATTTGTGGCTCCCTTCCTTTCAAAGTTATGGCATGTTATGATTGATAATTAGTGACTCTGGTGTTAATAACAGGCAGATGCAATAATGGCGTTAGCTGGTTCAAACGGAGGTTCATGGTCCACTACTTTTTTACCCAAGTCTAGCGCGCGCCCACCTCTTAACGAGACTTATGCACCCAGTGGAGAGAACGAAACGGGTGTCGGTAACATAGCATTATCACAAGATACAAATGGAAGGCTATCCCTTCTGGGAACTTCCAATCAAGGATTCAGTGAACGTGGGCGGATCCCAATCCCGGGTGATCCTCTAAACTTATCATCCAGTATGTAGTAGTTCCTTTCTGGGTCAAAATTTTCGTTCAAACAAATATATTTGTTGTGCTTTTTATGATCATGGATTCTGTATTATATGCAATGTAGGTGGGCATCAAGGCACTAGGTTGGTTAGAGATGCGAGAACTGCGGCTCAAGCCGCAGAACCTGGTAATGAAGGTAAAAAAGAGGTATGAAACGAGGCCATCAGGCTCTCGACCTCTGCTCATGCCCGTAGCTTTTTGAAGAATCTGAGTTTTGTTCTTACATCTTTATCTTTTGGAGTTTGAACACTTTCAACTGTTTGTTTATTTTTCGTTTTTTTTTCCAATCTCAAGTTTTTCTTACCTTGGTCTGGCTATAGTATATACTTGCATCCTCTCATGTTCGATTCAATTGCCTTTTAGTTTTTATTGCTTGATCCAGAGGGAATCGTTATTTTGAATCATTGGCATGGAAATATGGAAGGTAGGATCCTTGATCTACACCATCCATCGAGTGGGTGGGCCCTACCTGAGGTCCTCAACGGCCAAAAGCATTTCTGTTGCTTTAAAAATGGAAGGGATTAATTTCAACTGTCATCAACATAACCATTAGTTAACGCCAGGTGGTCTTTAACATATAATGACAAATGATAGGTGGCTGTTTAAAAAATAAAAAAACTAGAGGTTGCTTTCTAAGAATAAGCTAGGTGGTTGTTTAAAAATTACAAAAAACTAGAGGTTGCTTTCTAAGAATAAGCTAAACTACTTGTAGTACTTCATAAAATCCCCTTTTATTTTTCTAAGCAAAGCTTTTTTGTCTTCTCTGATTATATTTTATCCAGAAAATAGCAACTCTATCCAACAATAAAATAAACCCTAGCAAGCTATCCCTACGGTGAAAAGCCCCTCAGCGGGACCCTAAACGTGGCTTGATCGAGGCTAGATGGATCAAGTGGCTGATATAATCCAATCAAGGTGGGATTTGGCTGCCCAAATGGTTGCTGGTGAGATCGCCTTGATTACATAAATGATGTACAAGAAGGGCTCAATCTGTTTGTTTTAGATTATGACAACCGATTGTAGAGTCCCCAACCGATTATTGGACCTAAAACTGCACTAAATTTGAGTCTCGGTCGGGGACTACACAATTGGCTGTCATAATCTAAAGTGTCTTTTAGGATGGAGGATACAAGTGACTCTTTTTTTTGAGGTTTTCAATTTTCTAGTCAATGGTAAAAGACAAATTTTGAGTCCTACGAGGGAGAGAGAGAGAGAGAGAGAGAGAGAGAGAGTTTTCCAAGTATAGAAAATTAAAAGCAGAGATGACCCACGTTACAATATTGGATAATGCTACCAGACAGATTTTCAGAAACAGAAACACTCTGACCATTGATTTTTCAAAAATTTCCTGCATCTGCATGCACACACGCCTCTCGGTTGACACAAACGAGGGAATACATTTATCTCTCTCTTTAAAAGGACACCCAACAAAGAATCAAGAAACAACTAGCTCCACTACTCAAAACTCTTACTACTACTACTTGTGTATTAAAATCCAAGTTATTGTAAACACCCAACTCCTCAATCCACCAAATCTCTTCATTTTTCATCTTTCTCTCCAATTCCAAACTCAAATCACCATGTCTTCACTCTCAGAATCCTTCAAAGGTATCCCTTTAGACCACCGCAGATCCCACATTGATTTGAATTCGGCTCAATCTGTCCCTGATTCTCACACTTGGCCCACACTCGATGACTACCAATCCACTGAATCATCCAACATCAAATCTCTACCCGTTATAGATCTAGACGATCCTAACGTAGTCAAATCCCTTGGACATGCATGTGAGGAATGGGGTATGTTCCATCTAAAAAATCATGGGGTCCCCATGGACCTTCTTGAGGCTGTTGAGTTTCAAGGTTTACGCCTTTTTTCTCTTCCTTCTGAAGAGAAGCTAAAGGCCGCTCGAGCCCCAGAAGCGTTAACAGGCTATGGCCTCGTTCATATCTCGTCCTTATTTCCCAAGCTCATGTGGAACGAAGCCTTCACCCTCATTGGTTCTCCGATTGAACACGCTCGTCAACTTTGGCCTCACGACCACATACAATTTTGGTAAACGTTACTTCTTATTGGCACAGAAATATTTGGGTTGGGTAAAAACCCGACCTGCACGACCCGGCACAAAAATAACCCGGGTCAGGTATGGAAATCATGGGCCTTGGGTAGCGTAGGGTTTGAGGTTGAAAAACCCGGCTCAATCTTGGATAGGGTAGGGTTTAAAGAAAAAAAACCCGAAACCCGAAATCCGAAATCCAGCCCGACTCTTAAAAGTGTACTATGACTTTATTAAATATCTATATATTGAATAACATTGCAAATTATTTTCTAATACATTGATATAATTGTTTTCATTGGGCTGATCATGTTTCTTTTGTGAAAAAGTAGTTTCTTTCTTAAATTTATGCATTGATGATATAAATTTAGAGATTTTTGGCATGAAAATCTGTCGTTTTCTACAATCTTAGAAATTAGTCATTATCCAACGCTAAATAATAAAAAACCCGACCTGACCCGAACCAACCCGAGAAACTATCTTGGGTAGGGTTGCGTTTATGAATCTAGTGTTTTCTAAAAGAAAACTAAATCCGACCCAGCCTGAGATAATTTATCGGGTAGGGTAGGGTTCTAGAAAACCCGACCCGCGCGACCCGAGTTGCTGCCCTAATTCCATCCCTTTAATAAAACTTGAACAGCCATGGTTTATGTTACTTTTTTCATGTGTAATCAAACAAAGGAGAATCAGGAAAGGGGGAATGATGTAGTCTCCTCATGGGCCAGACCTGTCTATTGTATTTATGACCGAGGTTTTAAATTTCGGTTTGGGGGTACTTTCGTTCCTCACCGGAACCAAAATTTTAGCTGAAATCCTGAAATTTCGGCCGAAATTCGGTAGAAGCGCTCTAAATGTTGTTTTCTTGGGCCAAAATTTTGACTGAAAATTAATATAAAATTAATATTTTATCAAGAATTTCGCCGAATTTTCAGAAATTTCGACGGCAATTTTGGTTTCGAAAAGTTTTGGTTTCGGTCCTCACAGAAATCCAAAATTCTTGTTCATGACTACCCTTTTACATCTCAACTGGGTGGCCCAAGGAAGAAAAAGAAGCTAATATATCATTTCCCTAAAACAAGGGTGAATTTAGCGTATGGCCAATTGAAAATTGACCTTTTCTCTTTGACCCATTTTTTGCATGCACGCAGTGAGGTAATTGAAGAATACGAGAAAGAGATGAAGAACCTTGCTGCGAGGCTCATGTGGCTCTTTCTCGAATACTTGGGCATTAACAAGGAAGATTTGAAATGGTTGGACCCCACGGGAGGAGAGTACAAAAGTGCTTCAGCCGCTCTTCAAATGAACTACTACCCCAAGTGTCCGGACCCAAACCGGACCATGGGCCTAGCCCAACACAGGGACTCATGCTTCCTCACCATCCTTCACCAAAGCAACACCACCGGACTCCAACTCCTTCGTGCCGGAGACCCAGCCTGGACCCCAGTTCCCCCACTTCCCGGCGCTCTCCTCATCAACGTCGGAGACTTTCTCCACATCCTCTCAAATGGCCAATTCGAGAGTCCACTGCACCGGGCCGTTGTGAACCGGACTCAAACCCGGTTCTCCATGGCTTACCTTTGGGGCCCACCCAACGATGTCGAAATCTTCCCATTTGAAAAGCTCATGGGCCCTGATCGCCCCCCGTTATACCGCGCTGTGTCTTGGAGTGAGTACCTCCGAATCAAGAAGAAGAATTCCAACAATGGGCTGGATGCCCTTCGCCTGAGTTCTGAGTTAAAACAGCCTCACATTAACGCTGATGATCAATCTCTCACCAATGGGCTGGATCCCATTAACGCTGATGATCAACCTCTCACCAATGGGCTGGATCCCATTAACGCTGATGAACAACCTCTCACCAACTAGGGTTTGGCTGATCCCAGCCACTTAATAATAAGGAAGAATATGTTTAAATGCCAACCAGGCCAGTTTATTGTTAATAAGGAATATCGGTTTTAAAATATTTTGTCTCTCTTCCTAATAAATGGTTTTGGGACCTCTTTACTCTACATTGCTTGGGTGGGGGTGGATGGAAACGAGTGAGGAATTTAATTGGTTAGTTCACATGAGCAAACAAGGTCCAAGCAGATCAGTTATATCAAGTCATGTAGAGGCTAGTGTTTTCTTGTAGTCCAGTATACTAGAAAATAAAGAGTAGTGGTACCAAAGAGACGACAATCTCTTGGTAACATTGTTACCACACTTACCTATGTGGCAACTTGCCAAGTGTAGGGTGATTTGAGATCAGGGGTTCTCGGTTCATGCCTTTGGTAACAAGAACATCTAATAATTTAAGCAAATATGCACGTCGGATATGATGGTCCTAAATTTGGAAAAATAAATTAGTTCGCATTCATGTGGGACTCGGTTGACATGCTAAACTTTCCCTTTCTAAATGTGAGTCAAGAAACTATCCAAGAACAAGAAACCATAAAGCACAAAATACCAATCCACCAAGCACCCCCAAGAACTCTAGATTTAACGTGGAAAACCCTCCAACTTGAAGGGAAGAACTATGGGACAAACTTTGATGCATATATACAACAAAATCCAGTAAAGAAAAGAAGGATACAATGTCTAAAGTCTTCCCAAAACATGATGCATGTATACAACAAGAACAAAGGAACAACAAAATTTTGGAAGAAACATGGGTTCCCTTGCAAGAGAACTTTTTCAACGAGAGTGAGAGATCTTCTTCTCCAAGAACCACTTCAAAATCCTAGGTTTTGGCTTCTTCTTTCCTGCTTTCGCAAAGACTCCAATTCCAATTCCCTCCGTAAACGGATAATGATTACCAATTCTAGCATTTGGGTAAGCGCTGGAATTTATCTAGGGAATCAATTGTGATTTCCATTCTAGTGTTTGGTACTGTCCGGACCAACGCCGGAATGGAATCAAATTTTCAATAATTATTTCAATCAATAATAATTGCATCTTTCTACTAAAATATAAAACCATATATATAGATACAAGAAACCCCGAAAATTTTCTTAATTACCAATATTATCATCTTGCTCCACATAAACCCACAAATCCAGTCAGAACCCACTAAACCAATTATTGGACTCAAATTAAATTAATTTTGAGTCCAATAATCAGTTTGGGAGCTCACCAACAGTTATCATAACAGAACAAAAGACTGCGCTTAAGCCCGCTTGTTCCCATACAATAGCCACTCAAACACCCACTTAATAAAAAATAAGGGAAATGTTATCAGCACTACCATATTTTGACGATCACACTCCTCACTTTGTTAAAAAGTAAGGTATAGCCCGCACCATAGGATGATCCAAACCGTCCATTATATGGGCCACAGCCTAAATAGGTTGTGCCCCAAAAATCATTTCTTTAGGTTGATCCTAACCCTCCAATCTATAGAGGAAGTGAATCTTAGAGGGTGGATCCTAGCCCTCTATAGATTGGAGGGTTAGGATCAACCTATGGAAATGATTTTTGGGGCACAATTTATTTAGTAGCCCATATAATGGACAGTTTGGATCATCCTATGGTGCGGAACATACTGTACTTTTTACAAAATATGGTAGTGCTGACTGCTGACAACATTTCCCAAAAATAATTTCATTTCTTTCTTTTTTTTAGGGTTGAATTTCTACTAGTGCTTAAACAGGAATAAAATCATCTCCTCCTACATTCTATTATCATTGTGAAGAGGTACTGCGTATGCAGATCGGCAAACATAGGCTCTTCATAAAGGAATCCAATATCCATCAATGTTTCATTGCTTATTCTAACTAAAATGGCAAAACAACAAATCACAAAACAAAAATACAACATAGCCTCAAGAATTAAGGTTATCCAACAATATTATAAATCTGCATGCTCTCTGTGGGTAGTGTTTGGAGAATTCGAGAGTACTGTTTGTGATAGAAAACAGAAACTAAAGACTGTAAGGCGTGATATCACTTTCCTTAAGACAAGATTCGCCCCCACCAGTAGTGTGTAAAGGGGATCCGCGAATTGCCTCCAAGATACAATGAAGCCTAGTAGGAAAGCCCTATTAACGTTTGATGACGCCTCGCACTAGCGGAATGAAACCCAAAATGCCCTTCAGAAATTTCAAGCCTTAGAGAAATTTCCAGATACTGTTTTTGCAGAAGAACAGTATCTAGAATAATAAAACAAAAGACAACAGTATGTAGAAATACTTGGGGAATTTGTAAGAATGTAGAAATGGGTTTAGAATTTGTCAGAATAGTAGAAGGAAATTGGTAATTCGATTATGTTCTTAAATGACCGAATTCTGCACATTTTACAGACCACCAGGTGTCTTTTCAGTGTGTAAAACACCTCTACAGAGCACCTTTTCAGAATGATTGAAATCTGACCGTTAGATCGCACCCATTTGATATTGAACGGTCCTGATCGATCTTAGAGGTGATTGTTGGTTTGAGTAAAACCTCTCTCCAACCCCGTTATCGTTAGATCAATTATCTATGGTGCGGATCGCACCCCCTTGGCTCTTGACCGTTGGAATTCTAGGCCCGTTGGGCCGAACGTTAGGCCCGAGCCGAAGCCCAACCCAACCGAACCATTCGGCATCGGGCTTGATGGGCCTACGAACCATTTGGCCCACCCATCCGACCGGTCCACCTTCATCTTGATCCAACGGTTCAGATCAAATATGGAAAAAACAAAGGCTCCAATCGCTCCTCGTGACATAAGTGCAAAGTGCGCCTAAAAAAACGCCATTATGCGCCCTATGGCCCATTGCCCATGCAGCGCGCGCGTGCGAACGGTGCGTTGCATCGTCCCGCGGGTCCAACCATGGGTTTAACCTAATGTGCAATGAAACAAGTATTAGAGAAGTGTAGTGCTTTATAAGCCCTTCTCTTTTCTTTCTCTCATTCGGTGCAGGACTATCTTTTCAACTACACTTCTACATCATTTTGTAAAGCAAATCTTTCCAAGAAAATATTTTCTTTTTCCCAAACGCTTTTGATAAAACATTTTCCAAAACACTAAAACATGAAAAATACATGATTTTGAAAAAACCAAAATCACTAACAGGTAGTAAAGAGAGACCCAAATCTGGGTTTCAATAGAGAAAGAGTGGAAAAGATAAATAAAAGGCCTGCGATTCTGGCCCCAACGAATCAATAGACACCATGCTTCTTGAAATTTCCCACTTATAATCGTGGAACCGGACAAGAGAGATACATCTGTGATTCAACAAAAAAAACAGAGTATCAGGAGGGAGAGAGAGAGAGAGAGAGAGAGAGAGAGAGAGAGAGAGAGAGAGAGAGGAGGGAGGGAGGGAGATGCATATATATTTCTTGCTTTAGATTTCTAGGGCATAGATTGCCGTTGATTTACAGAGAGAAGAAGAGTGAGGAGACGAAAGAGGTACAATAGAGGTAACTTTCTCGGGAAGAAAAAACTAACTATAGAGAGCAAATCGAGTCGAGATTTGGCGCAACGTTTTTCGCTTTGGCGCAACTTTTTTCGCTTGTTTCCGGGAATCAAAATACCAACCCCTTGAGGTGGGTATCAAAATGAGCCGAAAATTCTCTCATTTATTCCGACGGGAATAAAAAATCGATTCCCATTCCATTTGTAAAATTCAACCAACACATGAATCACCTAGATCGGGATCAAATACCTATACTGATACCTGATTCCAACGATCCAAACACAGCCTTTAGGATTTAGCCCCTGGCAAGCCCTAGATGGCCATAAGAGAAAACCTCTCTCTCTCTCTCTTCACTTTTCACATTTTTTTTTCTCACAGTCAAACCGGAAGTCACGACTCTCTTTTAAGGGACTTGCATGAGTGGGGTGGGGCCTTCATGGGGATGGACCCACAACAAAAAATCCTCCCTCAGGGGAGCCCTAGACAGGCTTGATCAAGGCTAGATGGATCAAGTGGCTAAGATAATTCAATCAAAGTGGCATTTGGCTACCCATATGATTTCCCTTGATCAATAGACCTGATTACATAAATAAGGTACACGCATGGTTTTAAATTTCGGTTTCGGTACCAATTTCGTTCTAGGCTGAAATCCGGTAATCATAAAAACAAATATTATTTAATTATGTAGCAAATTTCGGCCAAAATTTCTTAATATTTCTATATTTAAAAAAAAATCAATTTCTAAAATTTAGGCCGAAATGTCCGAAATTCCGTAAAATATTATATTTTGGATTTCGCCAAATTTCGGTTTCGGTCTCAACCGAAATCCAAAATTTAAAACCATGGGTACAAGCATGGTTTTAAATTTCGGTTTCGATGCCAATTTCGGTCTCAGCCGAAGTCTAGTAAAATTATTATTTAATTATTACCAAATTTGGTAATTTCGGCCGAAATTTAAAAAAAAAATCAATTTCTCAAAATTTCAGATTTCGGCAGGAATTTAAAATTTTGGGTACAAGCAGGGCTCAACAAGTATCTTTTAGGAAGGAGCATGCAAGTGACTTTCTTTCTTGGTCCATCTTGGTCCTATGCCAAACGAACATCTCATGATTAAAATAAAGGGCACAAAATCAACAATTTATATTTTCTTGGCAAAATAATAAATGAGGCTTGTTGGATTAAGGGTCTAAGATCATCCAATCAAAGTGTTTTTAAAAATGTGTTTATTCAGACTTAAGTTTAATTTGCTGTTCAGATCAACAGATTGATCATGTACACGAGGCAAAAGTGGAGCCCAATATGTCGTTTTTAGAAGGAGCCTAGTAGGTTCTTATCAAGGTTTTAAATTTCATCCGAAATCCAAACTTTCGAACCGAAATTTCGGATTTCGGTCAAGACTGAAACCGAAATTGGTGAAGCGTACCAAATTTCTGTCGAAATTTCCAAAATGAAATTTCGGCAAAATTTGGAAAAACATATTAATTTTTTATTCCTTTCCCAAATTTCAGCAGAAATTAAAAATATTATTATTTTAGGGCGCTGATATCCCCCCCCCCCCTTCCTCTGACGGCTGGCTAACGTTAAACGTTAGGATTTAACGTATATGTCACTTTCCCACCGTTTGACCGGTCTCTCTCTCTCTCTCTCTCTCTCTCTCTCTCTCTTTCCACACACACACAACAGGAACAGTTGGTGGGCCCAACAGAAATCGTTGGTGGAATGGTGGGCCCATCTTTGAACAACGTAGGCCCTGCCCATACCACACCATAGGATAATCCAAACCGTCCATTTGATGGGCCATAAACGTAAATAGGTTGCGTCCCAAAATATCATTTCCATAGGCTGATCCTAGCACTCCGATCTAAATAGAAACTACATCTTATGCAACCTCTATAGATTGTAGGGTTGTGATCATCCTATGGAAATGATTTTTGGGGCACAACCTATTTACATTATGGCCCATCCAATGAATGGTTTGGATCATTCTATGGAGTTGGTCGTAAAGTAACATTAAGGCCCGTCCACAACATAGGACGATCCAAGCTGTCCATGGTTTGGATTATCCTATGGAGTTGGTCGTACAGTACCATTAAGGCCCAATCGTAGGCCCCACCGATATTTTTTCAAATTGAAGCATACCGTCCACAACATAGGATGATTCAAGCCGTCCATGGTTTGGATCATCCTATGGTGTGGTTTGTACAGTAACATTAAGGCCCAATTTAGGCCCCACCTATATTTTTGAAAATGAAGTGTACCGTCCAGACCATAGGATGATCCGAGCCGTCCATTTGTTGGGCCACAATGTAAATAGGTTGTGCCCCAAAAATCATTTCCGTAGGATGATCACAAGCCTACAATCTATAGAGGTTGCATAAGATGTAGTTTCTATTTAGATCGGAGGGTTAGGATTAGCCAATGAAAATAATATTTTGGGACACAACCTATTTACATTTATGGCCTATCAAATGGACGGTTTGGATTATCCTATGGTGTGGTATGGGCGGGGCCAACGTTGTTCAAAGATGGACCCACCATTCCACCAACGGTTTCTGTTGGGCCCACCAACTGTTCCTGTTGTGTGTGTGTGGAGAGAGAGACCGGTCAAATGGTGGGAAAACGTTACAATATTGGATAACGCTTCTGACAGATTTTCAGAAGCGTTACAAGAATATTGCATTTACCTACAGGTGTACAGAAACGAGGAAAATCCATTTCTTTGTCACTATAAAAGCACACCCAACACAGGCCACAACGCCAAGAAGCCACTCTCATACCTTCCATATTTCCCTTTCCATTCTCAAATCATCATGTCTTCTCTCGTAGAGTCCGTGAAACCCATCCCCTTAGACCCCTACAACTCTCACATCAATTTGAGCTCGGCCCAAATATGTCCCTGATTCTCACACCTGGCCCACCCTTAAGTACTACCAATCCACTGAATCAACGACCTTCAAATCTGTGCCTGTTATCGATCTAGACGATCCTAACGTTTTCAAATCCCTTGGAAATGCATGCGAGGAATGGGGTATGTTCCATGTCACAAACCACGGGGTCCCCATCAGCCTTCTGGAGGCTATAGATTACCAAGGTGGGCGCCTTTTCTCGCTCCCATTAGAAGAGAAGCTAAAGGTTGCTCAAGGGCTATGGCCTCAAGCATATCTTTTGCTTCTTCGCTAAGCTCTTGTGCTATGAAGGCTTCACCATCGTGGGTTCTCCCATGGAACATGCTCGCCAACTTTGGCCTCAAAACTACATGCAATTTTGGTAAACGCGAGTTACTTTTACTTACCCAAATATATATATATAGAAGAAATTATATAATGCGGGTAGAGACAAAACCTGCTGCCTTGGTTTTTTAACCAAGGAAAAGCCAACAAAAGAGCTTTCTCTTGGATTAAGATCCAAGGGAGAGATGGTTTTCCCTAACAGAGGAATTAAATAGATAAGACAAAATTGTTGAAAAGTGACACAGTGTGGCTGTTCTCTCTTGCAAAAGTTAGCAGCCGAATGGCTTTCCCTAACAGTCCATATTAAATCCCATCTTTGGAAAAAGGTAGGCCAGATTCATTCTTATTGGACGAGATTTAATTTGGTGTGACCTTAAGACAAATTTTTTGAAAAGTGACAGTGTGTGGATCATCCTAACATATGGTCCATTGAAAATTGACCCTATCATTCTGACCCATGCATATTTTGCATGAATGCAGCGATGTAATTGAAGAATACGAGAAGAAGATGGAGAAACTGGCTGAGAAGCTCATGGGTCTCTTGCTTAAATACTTGGGAATTAACAAGGAAGATGTGAAATGGTTGGAACCAGCAGGAGGAGAGTCCAAAACTGGGTCCTCGGCCGCTCTTCAAATGAACTATTACCCCAAGTGTCCGGACCCAAACCGGGCCATGGGCCTAGGCCAACACACGGACTCATGCATGTTCACCATCCTTCATCAAAGCAATACCACAGGACTCCAACTCCTTCGGCCCGAAGATCCGGACTGGGTCCCAGTTCCCCCACTTCCCGGTGCTCTCCTCATCAACGTTGGGGACCTCCTTCACATCCTCTCAAATGGCAGATTCCAGAGTTCAGTTCACCGGACGGTCGTGAACCACACCCGAGCCCGGTTCTCCATGGCTTATCTTTGGGGCCCACCCGAGGATGTTGAAATCTCGCCCTTTCCGAAGCTCGTGGGCCCTGAACACCCTCTGTTATATGGTGCTGTGTCATGGAATGAGTACCTCCGAATCAAGGAGAATAATTTCGACAATGGGCTTGCTGCCATTCGCATTAACGTTGATGATCAAAACATTGGCCATGATCAACCTCTAACCAACTAGAGTTGGGAAGAGCACAAGCAGTTTGTAATAAGAAGATGTTTTACAGCCTACCAGTTTATAATTAATAAATGAAGAATAACTGCTTTAAAATCTTTTGTCTCTCTTTCTAATATATAAATGGTAACTTCTGGGACTTGTGTGTTACTGTACATTGCTTGGGTGAGGGTGGAAGGAAAAGTGTGAGAAATTTGGTTAGTTCACATGAGCACACGAGGTCCGAGCAGATCTGTTATATCAAGTCATGTACATGCACAGGCTAGTGTTTTGTTCTAGTCCTGTTTACTTGGGTTAATTCTTACCACATCTAGCTACACTTGGGATACGGATAGAATCAAATCCCAGAGTCAGTTACCTATGTGGTAACTCGCCAAGTGTAGGGTGAATTGAGAGCAGACTGCTCATGTCTTTGGTAGCAAATACGTCTAATAATGTCAGGCCCCGAACCAAGACCACGGCTTCCCCGCACCTGCAAGGTTCCTCATGGCGTACAAGAGGTTCGATATCACATTTGATTTTACCATTAACAAGAATAAAACCAGGCATATTATAAATAATGTGCTAAGTCTGTACATCAATAAAAATAAGGATAACTATCAGTCTCACTACTATCCCAAAATAAAACAATAACATAAAACTCCATCAACATTGTCTCGAATAAATACTCACTCTAAGCAACGTAAAATCGAAATAATCTAAGTCTCGAAAGGTTCCCCTCCCGTTGTGCACCTTAGTGAGAGTCAATTCTCAGGATCTGAAAAGTATAAACTACTGGTGAGCGAAGCGAACGCTCGGTAAAGTAATAAAGTACTACTATTATCTTCTATGTGAATTCATTTTTATCTCTTAGTTCTTTACGTTTATTGTTCTTGTTTAATAATAATTGCAAATTATTTTAATAGAACAAAAGTTTTAACTAGGCCCAATTCACCCCCTCTTGGGTTATCTACCTGAGCTAAAAGCTTGGGTAAGCTCTAAACCCTTTTCATTAATTAATTTAAACTATTATTCTTTATTTGCTTATTATTTGTTAAATCTTACTTTATCTTATTCACTTAATCAAAGCTTAACCATTCATCATTTTCTTCGCATTTCATTTATTTTACCATCCATACTTAAATCTCAAGTAAATTTTCATATTTAGCATTTATTCAAAGCCTATTTGACTATCACATTTATTTCCTTTGTTTATTAATTAATCAACTGTGTTCATGTTTAGCTGCATCTTATTCTCTTCATTAGTCTTTGATTGAATCATAAATTTACTGTAAACACTCACCTGATGTAATTGTAATCATTATAAAAAAAATTATACTATTATCGCATTCACATTTATACGGCAAATGATTTGTTTTATAGTTTTTATTGTTTTCACATACAATGCTTTGATCTCCTAATAGACCCTTCATGAGACAGATGACGGTGACTAGTGAGCTTTTGAGGAGACCATTTTAGTAAAAGCTAATTTGGGACTTATCTTTTAACCGTATAATTAAAAAAAATACCGTAAAAAAACAAAAAAATACACTAAGATTATTAGGTTTTGGTTCGGAGGATAAAAAGAATTATCATCTCGTTTTTCACAACTCAAAGCATGGTCAGATATAAGAGATCCTAGTCTCACTCGATTCAAGATTCAAAATCATAACACAATTGAAAGCTCATAATATGCCTTATATATCCTCAATATAAAATTAGGAAACACTTGAACAAGATTCGAAGGGTCCCAACAAAGAATGAGACATTGACTTATTGGATCTCATGATTCTCATGGGTTTCCTTCCCAAGATCGTATAAACTAGGGGTGGTTATTCGGTTATAACCGAACCGAAATAACCGAAATTTGATAACCAAAATAATTTCGGTTATCAAATTTCGGTAACCGAAACTGAACTGAAAATTTTAAAAACCGAACCGAAATCAAACCGATTAAAAATTCGGTTAGAGTTACTGCCGCCGTTTACCGGGGCTTCCATTCAAAGCTTATCACACTTCTCCTTCCGACCTTCCAGCACCGGGCAGGTGTCAGACTCAAATTGGGAGAAAAAGAGGGAAAAAAGTAAATCCTGGTTTCGATCGGAGGGCTAGGATCATCCAATCGAAATGATTTTTTGAGCACAATAATTAAGTTGTGATCAATCAAATGGACGGTTTTGATCATCCTACGGAGTGCCCCTATAGCACTTTTTTTTTGAAAAAAATAATGGTTTTTATCATAATTTCGGTTAACCGATTTTTTTTAAGATAACCGAAACCGAAACCGAATAACCGAATTTCCAAAAAAAAAAAAAAAACTCGAAAATTAACCGAAAAGAAAAAAAACCGAACCGAACCAATTCGGCCGGTTCGGTTATTCGGTTTTAACCGAATAATGAACACCCCTAGTATCAACCCCACATAAAGAAAGAGAAACAAACAGGAACGCAAGTAATGAGTATTTTCTCTTTGTTGTCAAAGGAGAGAGAGAGAGAGAGAGTAGGGGAGATGGCATCACTATTCAAAAGTTAGTATCATTCGTCCAACTAATGCTTTTCTCCCTCTTACTATGCTTATCGAACATGAAACACGTCGGATGATGATCAGGGTCGTTCATCTTGGTGGCAAACAAAAGACCATCTAGAGATCTAGGGTTCGAGGGAAACTCAAGAAAACGTTGAAATTAGACAAATAAGACAAGCAAGATATTCAACACGTACATTATGTAAATACATCCGGACGAAGGCCCCCAAGAGGTTCCACTCCGTGGGAAAATTACGAAGTTCAAGACAACAAAAACATCTAGGGTCCGTTTGGGTGCAAGTGATATAAAGTAGAAGAAAGGAATACAGATTCCCATTTTTAAACTTTCCTTGTTCTCCTGTTTCTGAGGACTTACCGCCAACTAGGTCTAACAGAGGCTTATAGTAAATGACAACATATGAAACAAACAATTACCCAAAAAGCTCATGCTATTAGAGTTGGTGTTATCTAATCAATTATACTTCGACACAACCAAACAATGATAGGAAATAGAAAATGTGTCCTTTTTAATTTGATTTTCCCCCGGTGCATCCAAACTGGCTCATATGAACAAGACCTTGCATATATATGGAATCTAAACCTTAATCCATGCACAATATTTTCCGGGCGATGATATTTTCACTCCCAGGCATTACGCGCATGCTCCCCTTATAGCTTGATTTGATGTGAAAAGTGGGCAACTTTAATGCTTTCTGACGTCAAATCACGTTATAAGGGGAGTGTGGGCTTTTGACGCTATAAGGGGAGTGTGGGCATAATGCAGGGGGAGTGAAAATATCATCTCCTTATTTTCCCCAAAACTCAAACTGTGCATTTTCTTTTCTCATGATGACAATGTCTATATTGTGCTTTGGGGTTGTTGGGCTAAGTCCCCTCCCTTGATCTCTTCAATCCTGCATTGTAACATATGTATGTACATGGGGTAAAATGCGAGACATTAATATAAATATAATATAGTCCTATGTCGAACACTCGAACAGACAAGTTTGGCCATTCCATCAAATATGAGTTTTTTGAGGCACATTTTCAAGAGATTTGAATTATTGGTAACATTTTGTGAGGCAGCTTGATGAAGAGTATGGGATCTCCATTCCGCGCGAGTAGACTTGAGCGAATGATAGTAGTTTTCACATCCTAACCAAAAGAAAGTGATTAGCAATCCTCATTGTCTTTTATAATATATAAACACAAAAAGTGTTGAAGGCATGAAGGAACAACAGTACTGCCATATAGTGTACAAGAAAAGCTAACAAAAGGGTTAGGTTGATGATAGCCCACTCACGCAAGGTTGAAAAGGACACATATCCGAAAAACACGAAAGAATTTCCAAGATTTTCTTTTTTGCTGCCGACGAGAATATTCTTAATATTTTAGTCTCTTCCACCCTCCATTGCAACAATCGTTTTGCAGTCATGGGAGGTCTCGATGGCTAGAAAGAGGAGAGCTGAATGAATGAGGTCATTATAGTATAGTTTAATTTTCTATTATTTTTGTCCGTACTTGCACGTATTTTTCAAAGAGTATAGTGGGGCACACGTTATTTGAAGATCGGGACCATTCATCTACACACAGAAAGGGCATACAAACACGTAAAGGTGGTACGATGGAAGTACCACTACCCTTGATATTTGATCCCACAGCAGCTTCTCAGAAAGTGAGCTGCTGTTAGAACAAATATCAAGGATGGGATTATGAGTACATGTTTCTACGCCCTTTCCTTTCGTCATATGTATATATGGCCTCAAAAATCATCTCCAAAGGATGATCCTAAACCTTAGATCTATAGTGTTTATTTTAGGTGGACGCAACTAAGCACCCAATATCACCAATGGAGGCTCCGACTAAGGGCACATCAGCGGTGCCGACAAGACAAAAATAGGAAAAAAAAAGATAGGAAAAAGAAAAACATAACTGCTATTCATTGGAATAAATGTAAGAAAACATGAGATAAAGCACCAGCACTAAACGCACTTTCTAAATTAGAAGATGACAAAAATACCCCTTATGCAATTGAGCATGGGTACCAAAAGAATCCATTTGACTTTTGTCCTTTAGGGTTAGAGGATTATAGTGATTGTAGTCTTGTAGTGCCTTATCATCATAGATTCTAGGGAAGTCTCACCATTTCCAAAGAGGGTAATTGAGGGGGACAAATGTGAGGCTTTTGTGGGCAATAAGGTCATTTTTCCAAATCAAGGAGGGGCTTTGTCTGCTTATGAGATATGGAAAGGGAAGGAGTTATTCCAAGAACATGATTTGGAAGTTCTTCTACTCAAGGACAAGACATGGGCACATGGGAAGGGTTGAGGGAGAGATCTTGCCATGGATGCTTGTTGAGATGCTCCTCACTAGTAACTGAAATATTAGCCTAGAGGACAAGAGGGTCCTTAATTTACCTTTTTTGTTCCTTCTCTTGTCCAACATTTCCCTTTCATTCCTTGTCTCCTCCTTTCTACACTACCCCCAACACCACTCAAAGACACCACTCCCTCCAAACACCCACCTCCACCAACTTTCTCATCACCTTCACCATTTTACCAGCTACTACTCTATATATTGTCACATACAATTCCTCCCTCTTCCTATCTTCTTTTCCATTCTCCTTCTCTCCCTAATATTACAGACAACTACTTCTTTCCCTTACCAACACACCACTTCCGACTTCCCATTTCTCACTCTCATCCTCTCTACTGTTCTTTCTATTTGGTTGCCCAATTCAGTATGCCTTCACTCTCAGAAGCCTTCAAAGGCCACCCTGTCTACCTCCATAACTCCCTTCTGGACTTCAACTCCACACGAGCAGTCCCTGACTCACACGCTTGGGCCCCGCTCAACGACTATCCGTCCGGTGACTCGTTGAACGTTGGAACGGTGCCCGTCATTGATCTCACCGATTGCCACGTTCTAAATCACGTGGGTCATGCATGTGAGACTTGGGGTGTGTTCCAAATCATCAACCATGGCATCCCCATGCGACTTCTCTACGAGGTTGAGTCCCAAAGCCGCCGCCTTTTCATGCTCCCAACCCAACAAAAGTTAAAGGCAGCACGAGAACCAGAAGGAATTGCTGGTTATGGTTTGGCTCGCATCTCTTCTTTTTTCTCCAAGCTTATGTGGTCCGAAGGCTTCACCATCGTTGGCTCTCCCGCTGAACATGCTCGCAAACTTTGGCCCCATGACTACCAGCAATTTGGGTAAATCAGCTCGTTTACACTTATAAAACACACATATTTGCACTCAAAGTCGATACCAATGTCTAGAAACTTGATTTACAGTTAGAGATAATTAATCGGTGCCACCAATATTTTATTTTTGGATATTATCCTATTGTGGAGGAATCTATTGTCGCCTGCCCTTTTAATTTTATTATTATTATTATATTTTAATTACTCCTCCCATACCATCATTTTCAAATCTGTTCACCGCTTAGCCGATTTCTCCAACAAGATCAACTCAGTCATGGTTAGTGCTCATTTATAAAACAAGAAAATCCATGATCGGAGTAAATGAGAAGTCGAGTTGTGAGTTGATTAATTGAATCCGAGTCTAAATCCATGATCGGAGTAAATGAGAAGTCAAGTTGTGAGTTAATTAATTAAGTCCGAGTCTGGGTTTCGAGTTTCTAAACATTAGCCGAAGTAAGTTTTGTTATTATTACATAGATGATTAAAACTTGCAAAAATTGTGATGGATGAGATGAAATGCTTAATGGTTTTCTTCCAATTAGAAAACTGATTACAGTGGCCGGACGCCTTTTCCTTCTTCAGGAATTTTCTCTATTGGTTTTCTTTTCTCTGTTTTTCATAGTAGTTGAGAGAGGAAAACGTTGTTCTTATAGTTTAGTCCTTGCACCCATCCGAGAATGTTATGAACCAATGTATGTTAGAAATATAAGCTTATATTTCCAACAGCCCCCCTTAAGCTAGACAACTACCATGCCGAGTTTCATCTTCATCTCGATGAATTTATCAAACTTCAATGCCTTTGGTACTTCCTTCAACTCGTATAATATATGCTTTCTTCAATCGAAACGCTTTGTGTTCTTCACTAGTTGGTTTCATTCCAACAATGTATTTCTATATACAACAGAATTGTTTTGCCGAAAAAAAAAAAGATTATGAAAAAAACTGCACAAAGTTAGAAATATTTACTTACTAAAACTTTCCATGCATTGCATGCAGTGATATAATGGAAGAATATGAGAAGGAGATGAAGAAGGTGGCTCGGAGGCTAATGTGCATGTTGCTTGCCTACTTAGGCATAACAAAGGAGGAGGTGAAGTGGGCCGGGTCGAAATTGGAATTCAAAAATATGTCTGCAGCGTTACAGTTGAACTCATACCCAGCCTGCCCGGACCCTAAACGGGCCATGGGCCTCGCCGAGCACACTGATTCACCCCTCCTAACCATTCTCTACCAAAGCAATATAAGTGGGCTCCAAGTCCTTAGAGATGGGTGGGTGACAGTTCCCCCTTTGCCAGGGGCACTGGTCGTCAATGTTGGTGACCTCCTCCATGTCCTCTCCAATGGAAGATTCCGGAGTGCCCTTCACCGGGCAGTTGTCAATCACACCCACCACCGCCTTTCCGTCGCGTACCTTTGGGGCCCACCAGCCCACATTAGACTTTCACCCTTCTCGAAACTAGTTACCGCCGATCGCCCCCCTTTATACCGCTCTGTGACATGGAACGAGTACCTCGGCATCAAGGCAAAATGTTTCAACATGGCACTCTCTTCCATTCTCCTCCACCCACCATTAAAACAGCAATTCGAGATAGATGATCATAACACTAAGTGTGAGGGCTAGGTTCTTCTCTCTTTCTCTCATGCCAAGTTATTAAGAGGTTTCTTTTTTTAACCTGAAAGGAATGAGGCCCCAGGGAGGACCTCCAAAATTTTATATGTTATAGGGGACATACAAGCAAAGGACAAGCCTCCTAGTCACAATGCAAAAAAAGGGGAATTAAACCTAGCAAAGAGCGAAAGATGACCACAATGAGAGGAAGCTAAGGACCATTGGGGAGATGTAGAAGCCCTTCTTGCAGCACCATGTATATTTCACAAATCATGGCAGAAAGTTGGATTTAATATTCTCCCTGACCTGGTTTTTACCCTAATTTTCTGTTTTTCCTTGGTGCTTCAGGTGCTTCTAGGTTGCATGTACTTATTTAATAAGGAATGTTTAACTTTAGTATCTTGTGTATTCTCTCTCTACTCAAAATCATTTTTGGGAAATTAGTGGAGTATACGTCTCTCTATCTTCTATACACTGAGACATGTGATATTTTAGATGATTGTGCGTAGAAAAGATTAGGGGAATTTGGTTATAGTTCCTACAAACAAAGGCCCAAGCAGATAAATTATATCAAATCAAGTACGTGCATGCAAACAAAGAGTCGCTGTTCTCATCTTGTCTTTACATATAAAAAAAATCAGAGGATTCTGCTACGAGACAGGAAAATCTACATCTTATTGCCCCGGATATGAAGGATCCTCCCATGCAAAACGACAAACATAGAGATAAAACCGGTTAAATCTCTGAGGTTACAAACAAAATTAACCCATCTTCAAAGACTGCACAATTTCCCATCGCTTTAACAGAAACTGATACCTTTCTCTTTTGTGAACATAACACTCATGGCCCATTTATGGTCTCTGCTACCAAAAAACAAGTCCTTTCGGTACTCAGCATGCCCTTGTGGATTGGAGATGGGTTTGTAGGGTTGTCTCATAGGGAGCCCACGTGTGCTTCATGTTCCACCACTGAGTCTCCCAATAGGGAAGCAGCGATTTTACGTCCTAACTTAGTCTTATTTTTATTTTGTCTCTATCTCTCTTTCACGCCAATTATGGGGGCATGGCACTTTATGTCACAAAAGGTTACATGTTGTTTGTAGTGATGGTAGAAGTTAGGGTTAAGGAAACCAAACCAGAAATTGGCCCATGCCAGATCATTAATTGCTGCTAATCTTGAGTACAATGGTGATAGAACTAATTCAGTATCAGAATCACGTGGATGCACATGCATTTGTGTACCTGCTTGTTTGTTATGTCAAGGTAGAAGGTGGAAGGTTGTAAAATATGTAGATTTCTTCAGACTGTTGATGGACCTCTCTGCCTCCACCCTCCCACCCACCTACATTTCAGATTCGATTTGTAACTGTAAGAAATCCAAAAGGATGAGAAAATTCATGCTCGTGTATAGAGAAAATAGGAAGAGAGCCATGAAATGAATTGAGTCATGTTGGATATGTATTGCTACCATGTGATATCAATTTATTAGACACTACAGGTTAAAAAAGTTCCTGAAAAATGGTATGACATAATTCAATTTGTGATGATCATAAGTGGAAAGTTCATATTCTTCAGTCATTGATAGACAGTTTGTTGGACAATACTCGATTCCGAAATCCATACTATAATTAGGCAACCGTTTCTTTCTAATATCTGTTTCCAATCTCCAACATGACGCTTTTATTGCTCTCCCACAACCCCGTTTTCACGGTTTAGGCTGCTCCCATTTCGCTCGCTGCTACTACGGGAATTGCTTTTGCTTTCTTTTCCTCTGGTTGGAATAATCACATTAATAGTTGCATTGATAGTTATCTTCATCCTGAAATCAGTATTGAGAGTTATATTTCTAGTACTGTGACAGTCACATTTCTAGTTTCAATTGTAATGAAAGTGTAAGTGTTAGTGACAATGGGAGTTCAAGTATAAGAACTAGCGGTAATGGCAGCGATTTCAATATAAGAGGTTCTGAATGAGCCCCTCTGCATATATGTATATGTGTACATATAGTATATACATATGTACATGCACTAAACTCAGAGTGACTAGTGACTAATTCATGAATTGAAGAAAATGGGCCCTTTTAACTCAGTGGTACTAGAGTAATACCATGGTAAGGCATTGCTTCAGTTTGGATGATGTCCAAAGCATTCGTACACTTTTTCGTGGTCCCTGTCCACCGTGTATACCTCCTCTTAGTGGGAAATGCTAGGGGAAATTGTTGAGTAGCCTACGTCCCCTCGAATGATGAATCCCCTTAAAGGAATACCTTGGAACTCATAAGGGATTTACTTGTCTATGTATCGTTCCATTCGATCTTTTAGGTCCATACTTCACCTCGACAGTTATGCTATGATGTCCCTTGAAGCATATATGCAATGGATAGATTCCTGAAAATAGGAAAGTGCTTGTTGGGGGTAAAATCCGGTATCCAATAGGAAGCCGACACATGGCACCAGGAGATTCAGGGGCATAAACATTCCAGAAACAATAGAAACCACAATCAGCCTTAGCGGGGTAAACTTAGAAACTGACATTCCAAGAAATGTTGTCTATAAAAGGGGGACTAACTTTGAGGTACATATCACAATCATTCCTCTGTCTCTCTAGCTTCCTCGCTCAATTTAACTCGTACTAGCTCAGTTAGTACGGTTGCCCTATCTTAGGCATTGGAGAGTCCCTCCTTTTATTGGAGTCCAACTCCGGTCATCTTTCTAATCTATTTTTGTGGTCGCAAGTCCTCTTCTAGGAGTCAGCTCAACACGGGACACTTCTGAGAACCAGTCCAGATTTCAACGGCAACATGGCTCTTATGGGGTTTTTTAAAAACCTATGTGATTATTAAAAGGCTTTTTCTTTACCTACGTCCAAATTAAGGGGAGGCTAAAGAGGAGACTAAGCAGGAGACAGGAGATGAAGAGAATCCTTGTTTCCTTTGGGTAGGAAGGGAGAAGAGCATTTTCTTCTTCTTTTTTCTTTTGTGGTGAGAAATAGAGAAATGATTTCTTTTTTCTTGGGTTGTTCTTATATATGGCCTTGGTTGAGAGGACAAGGGAAATGGTCATGGTCTATGGGTTTCATATTAATCCATTATATATGATCTTTGTATTTTCTTTTCTCATAGTAGGAGATTTTGATCTTGCCGATGGACATAGGCATTTTGCCTGGCTACTTAAAATCATGGTGTGTGCATCATGTGTTTTGTTTATTTTTATTATTATGTTTCTTTGTGCGCGATTGGATCAGATTTTATCGGTCATATTTCAACAACATAAGGACCGTGCACAAGAGATGTGCTACATGAAAGTCAAGCTCCAAATTAGCTTGCTTCTGGACCATCCTTCCTGGAAATTATTAGCCATAATTAGGGATGGCAAAGAAAAGACATGTTATCAATCTCCTATATATAAATCAATGGTATGGCGTGGGAAAACATGAGCTAACCATTTTCAGAGCTTTATCGACCAATCTCTTTCAAGGTCATTATAAACAATTGTCATATGGAGTGGGCTTATTCATTCATACAGTGAATTTTCTTGCTTTGGTCAAACAATGTAAAGATAAATTCTATTAAGGTTCGCCATTACCAATGTGAAAGATATAACTATGAAGCTTTACTATTCGTTGTCCTCAATTGCTCCTATTAATAATTTTCTTTTATTAAGCAGGCAAGTTTCAAAAGCGGGCAACCATTGGTCACTCTCTTTCTTTCATTCATTTGGAGTAATAATTGGAAAATAACACAAGAAGTACAAAATAACAAGCAGAAAGATAATACGAGTGCATTTTGTGGTTTGGCAATGGTGTCTAGGGCCACGTGCCAGACGATGAGAAATTCACTATGAGCAAGAACAAAAGATTGCAATAATTTTCCTTTGCTCTAAAGCCAGATCCAAACAAACAAAATTGTCGCCCATATATCAGACACTTACTCATCCCACGACCACACATATGTCTATAAGGATTACAATACCTTATATAACTTATGTCCCCTACTGGTCTCTCTCTCTTTCTCTCTCTCTACTGGTCCAACTAGGTTACAGCTAGAGAAATCACATGATTTCCATTTAAGTGTTCAAAACTCCTCCCTTTCCGTCTCTTAATCAAACAAGGAAACCTCAAGGCAAAGTCCACCCCAAGTCTAACCATGATGACTTTGTATCTCATTGAAAACAATGACATATAATCCCAACAATCTCCATCTTCGCTCATTTCCAAAAACTCTGAAGGTTTTTCATCGGCTTGTTTAGTATTACCACAGATATCTATTGGGCTTCAAAAGTACCAGCGAGGGGCGGAGCCAGGGATTTACACAGGGGGGCCGGACTAATTACACTTGCCTGCATTAGTGGTGGTGGTGGGGGGGGGGGGGAATGGGTGGTGGGCTAAGTATGGGCTAAGCCATGCACCATAAAAGGGATTTTGCAAGTCATTGGGGGCCGTGGCCCTCACGCTATATGTGCCGCCACCCGGTTACCAGTTATACACAGCGTCAAATCATCTTGGTCCTGACGTCACCTTACTTAACCAGCACAGATCCATCTAATCATCCTAGTCATGAATCTACTTGACTCAGTCAACACATTTAATTAATGTACATGTTTAGCTACTCAACACATTTAATTAATGTATATGTTTAGCTACCCCAAGTGAAACTCTGCAAAGCAAACCTCAATATGTCCTCTCCAATTCATCACCTATTTCTATGGTTTGTCATTCTCTCCAATTCCTTTACACTAATTGGCATCCTAAGATTGTCGATTAGTGATCCACCATCTACTTTTTTAGGTGCCACCATAAATTGACTTTGCAGAAATCAACCAATAGGGGCGCTCTTGAAGCTGATTTTGCTGAGGGCGCCCTTCATTCTATCATTCCTCATAAAATGTTTAGAATCTTCTATTTGTTTTTTCATGATTTTTTTCCAAGAAATTTTTCCCTAGATCCAAACAGCTCCACTTGGGCGAAATGGGGCATTTATAATTGGCTGATCCATGTTTTATTTTATTTTTTTTGAATGGCAAATAATTATTTTAAAGGAAATGAAACATGAGGAAACCCGCGACAATCAAGATGATCGATGCAATACAGGAATAAAACATAAAAGCACTCCACAAAAATGCATCAAGGAGGAAGGAAATCGGAGAATTCCAAAGCCGTACTAGCCTATCGGCCTCTGAGTTTGCTGATTTCCTTCCATGATGATATGAAATATTGGAGCCTCCCACCCAGTTGGTTATTGCATCAGTCCACTCAGCAAACTGCCACGGATGTGATGCTCTAACCTCTAACCACTTTATCAATAGGTCCTTCCACTTCACGCTCACTTAAAATGCGAGCATATGAATGAATTGCTAAGACTAAGGGCGTTTTTGGCAACCATTTATTTGCCGCATTCTCCCTTTTTTTTCGGCATCAAGAATGAGAAACGCAAAGTCTAAAAAAAAATCTCCTTTGGCTAGGCCCATTTCTAATTTTTTCCCCTTCTTTTTAGGGTAAAAGCTAGGATTTTTTGAAGCGACTAATAGTCACTTCCAACGATTCTAATTGATCCATTTCTTGCCCTTTTAATTCGGTGAGAATGAGAAGCCTTGCTGAACACACCCTAAAAATTCACAGTAAACAATTGAAATCAAATCAATCCTCACTACAGTAAACAATTGAAATCAAATCAATCCTCACTACATTTACATAATCTTTCTTTCTCATTCCATATATCAAGCTTAATTATCACAAAACCTCATCTTATACAACCCATTTCACAAGTCCATAAACCATTTTAAGCTTTCGAACTTCGCAGCCAAGTCTCTTCCCATTCTATATATGTGAAGCTTGATGAAAATTAAATCAATATTTTAATGTTTGCTGAGAGATTGGTAGATCTTTGACGGTTGGTCAAAATTTCGGCGCATGCAAATTCAAAGATATCAAGGCATGCAAATAAGATTCGTGAAAATCCTCTTGTATTGCTTATCTTTGTATTGCATTTATGGCATTGAATGTGTTAGGTGTTATGTTAGGTACCTTGAAAATGACATGCATTCTATCTAATGCATGGTGTGTGAAATAAAAGATATACGAATCTTAACATCTCTCTCTCTACCTTAGCTTTCTCCTCATCCAGTAGAAGAAATACACTGGTGCAAATATCATTTTTCAAAACGAGAGTTATTTGAGTGGTTACTATAGAGTTTATGGTTCCAACATCTGGTATCAGAGCAAGCCTATAAGTTGAATCATGGCGGCAACCAATTCGATTCATTTACAACTTCCAAAGCTCATGGGGAAAAATTACGACAACTGGTCCGTCCAGTTAAAAGTATTTTTTTGGTCCCAAGATTTGTGGAATCTGGTGGAGAGCGACTACACCAAAGTTGTCGATTCAACATCATTTGAAGCATTGAAGAAGGAGGAGAAAGATCTACTGACAGAGACTTGCAAGAAGGACCAAAAGACATTGTATGCCATCTTTCAAGCTGTAGACAAGTTGGTATTTGAAAAAAAAATCGGCGGTGGAGACGGCGAACGCGGCGTGGGATCTTTTTGCAAAAATCCTATAAAGGCGACGATCGGGTCAAGCGAGTGCAGCTACAAACGTTGAGAGGAGATTTCGAGTCTCTACAAATGGGGACTCGGAATCAATCTCGGCATTCTTTGATCGAGTGCAATCCATAGTTAACCAATTAAAGGTTAACGGTGAAAAAACTGAAGATCAAAGGATTATGGAAAAGATCATGCGATCTTTGACCACGAAATTTGACTATGTTGTCGCCGCAATTGAAGAAGGGCAAGACACATCAACCATGTCGATAGAACGGTTGATGGGTTCATTATGCTCCTACGAGCAAAGGATGAACCAGAAGGCCGACAACTCTAACATGGAGCATGCGTTGCAAAGCAGATTTATTCAGACAAATCGTGGTGGCAATCAAGGCAGCCGAGGCTGAGGACGCAGTCGAGGCAAAGGAAGAAATAATATCACTAGTAAATATAAAGTCGGTGATATTAATAATTCTGGAGGTCGCGGTGGTTATACCGGAGCACGTGACAAGTCCAAAGTCAAGTGCTATCGATGTCAACAGTTCGAGCACTACAGACTTGAATGTCGAACTCAAATGCCGAACGAGCAGGCATAGCATGTAAATACAGTTGAAGCTGAAGAAAACATGGTTCTGGCGTGCAACGATGTTGAACCAGATTGCGAGCGTACAAATATCTGGTTTCTTGATACTGGGTTCAGTAATCACATGTGTGGAAGAAAGGAGTTTTTCTCATGCTTGGACGAATCTGTACGTGGTGAAGTTAATTTTGGAAATCGATCCAAAATTCCGGTGATGGACGAAGGTGATATAAAAATCCAGTCTAAGAATGGTACTGACATCACCATTACAAACTTATTCTGTGCCGACGTTGTTCTAGAATTTGTTGAGTATGGGTCAACTTTCAGAGAAAGGGAACGATATTCATATCCTAAATGGTGTGTGCACCATCAAAACCAAAGGCAGGCGTATGATGGCAAAGGTGCAGATGACAAAAAACCGAATGTTCCCGTTGAATCTTCACACGAGAATCGAGATGAACTTACAAGTGATGGAGAAAGATAGCAATTAGCTATGGCATCTTCAGTTTGGTCATCTAAATTTCCGAGGATTGAGGCTCTTGGTGCAGAAAGATATGGTAGGGGGCTACCTCTTATCGACGCTCCAGATCGGCCGTGTGAAGGGTGTCTTTCTCGGAAAACATCGCCGAGATTCTTTTGGGTCGGAAAATCACGAAGAGCCAAACAACTGCTGGAGTTGGTTCGCACAGACATATGTGGACCAATTGAGGAAGAATCTCTACGGCACAAGAAGTATATGCTACTTTTCGTAGATGATTTTACGAGAAAAAGTTGGGTTTATTTTCTAAAAGAAAAATCAGAGGCGTTTGAAAAATTTTAAGAGTTTAAAGCCTCTGTTGAAAAACAAAGTGGCTTTATTCTAAAGATATTGAGATCAGATAGTGGTGGGGAATTTACCTCTAACGAATTCAACAAATACTGCAAAACTCAAGGGATTCAACTCCAGCTAATTGCCAGTTATACACCTCAGCAGAACGGTATAGCTGAGAGGAAGTATGTTGAAAGCCAAAAGTATGCCAAAACATTTTTGGGCAGAAGCCGTTGCCTGTGCTATTTATCTGTTAAACAGGTGCCCAATGAAAAGTGTTCTTGGGAAAACTCTGCAGGAAGCATGAAGCGGTAACAAACCAGATGTTTCGTTCTTGCGAGTATTTGGGTGTGTTGCATATCCCCATATACCAGATGAACGATGGAAAAAGCTAGATGACAAAAGTCAGAAGTTCATTTTCATCGGCTACAGCAATGTAACTAAGGGTTATAAGTTGTATAACCCGGTGACAGGGGCAGTGATTGTGAGCAGAGATGTTCAGTTTGTTGAAGATGAAGCCTGGGCATGGAACCAGAAGGATGACAACCAGAAAGATGTCATCATCGAAAATGAACCGTGCCAGGAGGACACAGAACCGTGGGAGGACATAGACAGATCTTTACCCAATAGTTCATCCCCTTTACAAAGTTCTCAATCACAGGCAGTAGTTCCGGAGCCTACGAAACGACCAAAGCAAACGTGGGTGATTCCGGCTCGCTTATAAGACTATGTGATCACTTTAGACAGCGACACTGATAAAGATATTACTGATGAAACTTTTTGTCTATTCGCCGATTGTGACCCATTTTTCTATAAAGATGCAGAAAGATGCACGATGGGTTCAGGCTATGGAATAAGAGATTCATGCAATAGAAAAAAAATGCCACATGGGAGTTGACTTCTTTACCATCTAGAAAGAAGCCAATCGATGTCAAGTGGGTGTACAAGACGAAGTACAGACCCGAAGGTCAAGTCAACCGATTCAAGGCAAGGTTGGTGGCCAAAGGCTATAGACAGAAGGCAGGGATTGACTACTTTGAGGTATTCACACCTGTTACCAGAATGGATACCATCCGGATGATCGTAGCACTTGCAGCTCAAAATCGGTGGAAAAACCAACAGATGGATGTCAAATCTGCATTTCTAAATGGCGTGCTTGAAGATGAGGTTTATGTTGAACAACCAGAAGGTTATGTCAAGAGAGGCCATGAGAATCAAGTGTACAGGTTGAAGAAGGCATTGTACGGACTGAAACAAGCACCACGTGCCTGGTACATGCGAATCGACACATACATGCTGGAATGAGTTCCAGAAATGTCCTTTTGAGCACACGTTATATATCAAATCAAAAGCCAACGGTGATATGATGATTGTATGTCTTTATGACTTAATATTCACAGGAAATTGCAAGACAATGTTTGCTGAATTCAGGGAGGCGATGACCCGTCAATTTGAAATGACAGATATGGGATTGATGTCCTATTTCTTGGGCATCGAAGTGCAACAGACAGATGATGGCATATTTATTTCTCAGAAAAAGTATGCCAATGATATCTTGAAGAAATTCAAGATGGACTTCGCGAAGCCAATCCGGACTCCAGTTGCAGAACGTTTGGAGATGAAGAAAGAAGGAAGCGGAGAACTGGTAAACCCCACTTATTTTAAAAGCATTGTTGGTAGTCTGCGATATTTGACTTTCACTAGACCAGATATTGTTTATGGAGTAGGGCTTATCAGTTGATTCATGGAGACACCACAACAATCGCATCTACAAGCGGCAACGTGGATCTTGCGGTACGTCGGTAGTACTCGAGATCATGGAATTTTTTATACATGTTCTGACGATTTTAGTCTAGTAGGTTATACAGACAGTGATTGGGGTGATATTGAGACTCGTAAAAGCACTTCCGGGTATGTTTTCTATCTGGGAGCAGGAGTGTTTTCTTGGTCATCAAAGAAGTAACAGGTTGTTGTCCCGTCAATAGCAGAAGCAGAATACATGGCAGCAACTTCAGCGGCATGTCAACCAGTATGGCTGCGTCGCATACTGGATGAGTTGAGGTACAAACATGGAGGCCCTACAAAATCATGTGTGATAATAAATCTGCAATCGCACTTGCCAAGAATCCAGTTTTTCATGGCAGGAGCAAGCATATTGGGGTTAAATATCATTACATTCAAGATTTGGTCAAAGATGGGGAAATCGAGATTGAATTTTGCAGATCTGAAGATCGAGTGGCAAATATTTTGACAAAACCGCTGCAGGCGAATTCGTTTGAGAAATTGAAGATGATGCTCGGTGTTGTTGATTTTAAAAATCGATTTAAGGGAGGCTGTTGAAAATTAAATCGATATTTTAATGTTTGCGGACAAATCTTGAGATTGGTAGATCTTTGGCTGTTGGTCAAAAATTCGGCGTATGCAAATCCAAAGATATCAAGGCAATGTACCTTGAGAATGACATGCATTCTATATAATGCATGATGTGTGAAATAAAAGATATACGAATCTTAACATCTCTCTTTACCTTAGCTTTCTCCTCATCCAGTAGAAGAAATACAATGGTGCAAATATCATTTTTCAAGACGAGAGTTATTTGACTGGTTACTATAGAGTTTTTGGTTCCAACAAAGCTTAAAAGGAAGCAAAATCACAAACCTCTCTCCTATGTTTATGCATAACAAATAAGTAGATTACATGATAGTATAATACCAAGGCAAGCAATCTTCAATCCCCCTTTGCATGACGTCAAACACCAGCATAGATCTCAAGGGCATTCTCTTTAGCCAAGACATTCATATCTGAATAGATAAAAGTAAGGAAATCCATGAAGTTGAATGGCCTGAAGAGAAGTGGGTGTTCATTATCCACCAGCTCTTTAGGCACCTCTATGGTTCCCCCCTCTTTTGGTATGGAAAAAAGTCCATAAGAAAACCTCTCTTTCTCTTCAGACAGCATTACTCGATGTTTTACCGGATGAAGCCTTCCATTGCTCCATGCCTGAAACAAAATTACCATGTCCGTCAATCAGGAGCAAGATTTGACAACTATAGTAGAAAATTAGTTGTTTTAGGCCCTGTTTGGATTGTAGGAATTTTATGGAAAAGTTTGGAAATGAATTTTTTGAAAAAAAAAATTCTTACTTTTTCTGCATATGAAAAAATATAACTTGAGCCAACTCTATTCAATTTTTATTTAGAGGGACCTTCAATTTATGGTGATATCCCTCTAAATTAAGCATACCCATATCATTTCCCTTTCAATAATGTGAAGATCCCCAAGAAATTTTTTTCCATCGAAAATGTTTTTCTTACAATTCAAACAGGGCAGGGAATGATTTTTGCTAGAAAAGTTGCCTTATTTCCCAGTTAGGAGGTTTCCTAATTGGAGTTGGAAACCAAAACATGAATGCATTTTTTATTTTTTTGCAAAAGCAGCCTTCCACTTTGCTCTATTTGCAAAAAGGGTCTTCTAGTTTGAAATTTGCAAATAGAGTCATCACGTTAGAGTGAATTTTGCATAGCACGTCACGCCAACAACTTGTGACCCATATACCCATGGTAGATTTTTTTTGACTCAATTGAAAAAGGCAGAAACTTCCTTATACGTGAAAAAGGGCAAAAAATATTACCTTGCAAAAAAACTAACATAGCGGCAGTAATAATTTTATAATCAAGGGTGTGGGAATATCATTTCTAGATATACTAGTGTTCTAACGCATGGGTCTAAAAAAAAGGGGCCTACCCCATCAAACACATGTGGATGGGTAAAATTGTGGGCCCCACTATACACATGGGCTCGGACACAGTATAATCCATAATGTCTCCTTTTACTCGCAAACAACCAAAATCGTGGGTGGCAAGAGTGGGCGTGAGTAAGAGAGAATGCGATCGAGAGTTTTTTCTTGGGTTTCTCTTGATTTTTACTCTTAGGTTTTCTAAGGTTTTCCTTTTGTACGGTCTTAGATGAGAGGACAAGGAAAAAGTTGCAGGTTTGTGGGTCTGGGGGAATCCATTGTAATATTTGCAAATTGTTTCTCATAGTGGATGATCATATTCTCGCCCGGATGATGGCATCTTAGCCGAATCATGTAAAATCCCTGTGTACATCTTGTAATTTGTTTCTTAATACTTTTCTTCGATCGGATCGATTTTACCTGGCAGATTTTCTTAACACATTTGTATATGATAGTCCTTGGAGTTGGAATCATGAGCAAGTGTCAAAAAACTCAAAGAACTCAAGAACTTCACCAAGGTAAAATGATTTGAGTTGGTGAGTTAACTCGGGTGAGTCAAAAGGAGTTTTTAATTGACAAGGTAGAGCAGAATTTCGGACTCGAACGAGAACTCGACCAAGGTAGAAAGAGTAGACCAAGGTAAAACGAGTGGACTCGGGCGAGCAAATTATTGACCTGGGGAGTCTAACAATGCCGACAAGTTTTCAAAACCTTAGTATGCAATCACCCCTTCTACCTCTCAAAAACATGTTTGGCGTACCATGGAAATCAAAGTAATTATCTAATCGTCACTAGGTAATGGGGTCAATAGTCGAGTTTGAATGTGGGTCCAAAATGAGGGTAGTACTGTACGGCCCACTTCATAGAATGATCTATACCGTTCATTTGTTGGGCCACGGAGTAAATAGAATGTGCCCCAAAACTCATTTCCATCGGGTGATCATAACACTCTGATCTGGAGAGGGTCTGTGCATTATAGAAACCTCTATAGATTGGAAGGTTACCGATGGAAATGAGTTTTTTTGGGCACAACCTATTTATGTTGTGGCCCAGCAAATAAATTAAACGGTTTGGATCATCCTATGAAGCAGGCCATACCTGGACTATACAGCCACGCACCATATAAAAACTCAAAGAAACGATGATATGAAGGCAAAAGTAACATTTTATATGAGATTTTATAAGGTGGTCGTGCATGTATATGCGTGTGCGCCTTACAGTGGGCCCACATAATCGGATGATCTAAACCACTCATTTGTTGGACTCTATGCCCCAAAAATCTTCTCCAGAGGATAATCCAAACACAAAATATATTGGAGGCCAGGGTTAGGATTATCTTCCGGAAAAGATTTTTGGGGCACGACCTATGTATGATAGGTTGGGAACCAACAAATGACTGGTTTCAATCATCGATCCAGTTAGGTGGGTTCAGTGCACTTTTTCTATGGGGAATTGTTTAGAGGCGTTTTGTGATCCAAGCTGGCAAAAAATGACGCCCAAACTTCTACTTCACTCTTTTTAAAAGAAGGGTGATCCTACTACAATGTTCCGTTCCTAATTGGCCATATCGCACTATCTGATGACTACTTGTAAGTAAAGCATATACACCATAAGATTAAGAGGTGCATATCATCCAACCTGACTTGGCATAGTTGTTTAAGAAATGGGGGCAAACATATCATTTCCCTATTTAGCATCTTTTTTTGTAAAATTTGGGTTAGGGCCATCCTCTAATCTTTTAGTAACACTAGAGAAAGTGTCAACATGTGATACATACCTTATGACTATTCTATCCGTGAGATGTTTGAGATTGTGGGTCATCTATGGTTGTACCCACACTCCCTTGGTTTTATAAAGACACTCCACACACTATTACACACTTCTTTGATTAGCTGTTGATAGCCTTACCTTGGAATTGTAACAGCTTTTAGAGAAGTGTACAATGAAGAGAGGAGCGTTATTGATAAAACAAGGGAGTGCGGATGACCAAAATACACTTCATTTGTTCAATGTGAGTCACCAAATCGAGTGGAAAAAGGCAACGTACCTTGAATGATTCGCCCACGATGACTATTAAAGAGCCTCGGGAAGAAGGCACATGGATCCAGTCACCATCCTTGGATTGCACTTCAAGCCCTTGCACTTCGTCTAGACATAATATGGTAATGAAGTTTTTATCAGTATGAGCGACAAGTCCAATGGCAGATTCATTGCCAACAGGAGGGTTATATTTCATCACACGAAATATAGAGCTAGTGTCTCCTACGTGCGAATCGTAGCATTTCCCGGCACCGAAACTATCGAAGATCATCTTCCTGATAATTAGATCCAATTCTAACACCTTGCTACTCGTGGAATTCAGAGTTTGGCTAGCCAAAAAAACAAAAAACAAAAAACAATGTGAATCATAATCTTGGCAGTAATCAATTAATGAAAACAAGTAATTAGGTAAAATGCGTCATGATATGAAAATAAGAAAATGAAGAGTTGATTGCATTGCTAGCTGTTTCTATAGACCCAAACCCCAATTGTGGTAAATAAAAAGAATTATTATGCTGGCGGTCATTGTAAAAATCATCATCACCGACTACTTAGTTGCTATCTTTTATTAGCTACTTAGGTGTTGAGGAAGACCGTATCAAAGTCTTGGAAGCACCAACAACCACCTACAGCCGTAGAGTCCCCGGTGTGCTCTTTTGAGAGTCTAAAGATTTCCACCATACCCATCTGGGTCAGAATCTCAAGTCTTCACCTAAGATATTGGACCACAAAGGGGCTGGGAAAAATAGCCAGTTGTATTGGACGCCCCCGTACGTATTCATGGACACACAAATTGCTGAGGGCTCAAGGCTTAGCTACGCTCTCGTCTGCATGGAAGTATCAGTAGAAGATCCTTTGCCAAACTCAATTCGTATCCATTCCCTCACAGGGATGCACTCCCAAACTATTGAATATGATTGGAAACCACATGCCTGTATGCAGTGTAAAGACTTCAGCTACACTCCGGAAAAATGTCCCCAAAGCAAAAAATCCGATCATATCCCCAAACAGCAACCAAGGCAAGAATGGGTCCAGAAAAAGAAGACCACAAAGACATCAAAGGACAGACTTATAGATGACCATGAAGACACAAAAACTGAGAAATTGGATACGGAACATGGGAGCCATAAAAAAAGGGCAAACCAAAAACAGACTCCTAATCCCTCTACAAATTTATTTAGCTCCCCTCACCTTAGGTGATCTAACGGTTTATTTCAACCCAATCCAACGGTGAGATCTCACATATTCTAACAGAGTTTATTAAGGGTAGAAGGATTTTACCAGAACGAGGGGTTCCCATCTGGCCACATGAGCTCGGTGAATGCCCGAGCCTGGTCCAATCTCGGTGCATCCTCCACACCCAAGCTCTCATAAAGAGGAACAACGTCCGAGCCACCGACGTAGCCATAGTAAGGCTTAAGGCTGAAGTTCTTCTTCTTTGTCTCAACAGGAAGATCAAAGAGAAGCTTAATGGCACCAAACATGTCTTCACGTAGATGGCTCGGAATCTTATCGGAAGCCACTTGGAAACAGCCGAACCTCTCGCACGCGTCTCGAACCTCTTGGCACAATAAGGTCCACCCCTCTGTCCCTTGCTCTAGCGCTAGAGGGTCCTTGCAGAAATCAACAAATGGGATTTGGGTCTGATTTTCTGAACCCATTCTCATCCACTATAGAACAATGACAATGGATTTCAAGAACCTCTTGCCCTATATATATATATACATCTATTCAAACTCTTGTCACCTTTTATTTGTCTTTTCCTGAAAATGTCTTTATTTTTAGGAAAAGTCAAACAACTGGGGTGGGAATATAAATATTGTATGATCAGCAAAAGACAAACCAAATGGGGTGGGAATATCATTTTGGATATATTGAGTAGCCGGCCGGCCGGCTAGCGGCTATAGGGTTGTGATTCCTTGGGCCACTTCATTTTTGACAAGTATATAAGAGTTTTTATATGTATATAAAGGAATATGATATTTTCACGCCCCCCGCATGTAATGCACGCCGTGATTTGACATAAAGTTGCCCAACTTTATGTCAAATCAGGTTATCAGGGAGCGTGCATGTAGTGTGGGGGGGGGGGGGGGGGGGTGGGAATATCATCACCCGAGTATAAAAGGGCAGAAATCCATGTCAACCTATATCTCTTTCTTGGCATTTCTTATTCATATGTGCACTTGACCATGTGGCATTTATGTAGGTCCTGCTAGAGTAGTTCTAAAACAATTTGTCATTAATGCATTTTGCTAAAAATAACTATATTCTTAGGTGGAGGGTTGAAGACACAGAAATACTAAATATTTTTATTGTTTTCAAATGTTACATATTGGGATTGAGGGTTGTAATGGCCAGCTGTGAATGAAAGCTACTTGTTTTATAAAACTCTTAGCTGTAAGGAAGATGGGAACCCGTTTCCTTTTAAAAAGGGATCTGTGACACGTGTACAATAAGACAAGAAAGAGTCATATTTTATGGGGCTGACTTTGACTTCTACAAATTTACCAAAATATTGCAAAATGATAATTAAATTTTCAAATAATGGCCTGCCATTTGTGGTGGCCAGATGCAACTAGGAGTGGCAAAATTCACCGGAACTGAACCGAAACCGAGCCGAAACCGAACCGAAAATTCGGTTTCAGTTTGGTTAAACCAAACTGTTCTAATTTTGGTTCGGCTTCGGTTCGGTAGAACCAACCCAATTCAAATTTCGGTTCGGTAGAGCCAAACCGATGATCAGTTAGGTTTCGGTTTGGTTCGGTCTGGACAATGATAAATGTGCCCCTTTTCATAGGAAAATGATAAATGCACACCTTTTCATCGGTTCGGTTTGGGGGTTTGGTTTGGCTTCAATTCGGTTTGTACATATATATATGTTCTGTTCAGTTCGGTTTGGGGGTCAAACCGAACCGAAACCAAACCGTTGCCACCCTAGATGCAACCAATGATGGTGGCAATTTTTTTTGAATAGTCAACCCTCTAACAAAGTATTTTCATCATTCTTGACATTATTTTATGGGAAATGATATGAGCACAGCCATGTTTTGATAATTTCACTAACTCATCTTGTCCTTTATTATTTAAAGAGCCATCAACAGTTACTACTGTTTCCAAAAAGATCTCACAAGTCAATTAAAAAAGAAAAGAAATGGCTGAGCTTGTGCAATTATTAAAACATGAAAGTGCCAATATCAGTAGAAATTAGATGATGAATGGGCCTATAAACACGTACTCATCATCCCATCATTGATATTTGATCCAACAACAGCTCACTTTTAAGAAGTTGTTGTTGGATCAAATTATATCAAGGGTGGTACCTCCAACAACAGCTCATCATTGATATTTGGCCATTCAACATATAATTTCTCCCAGTATCCGTAGCCATTTTATGCACCAAAATATAGTTCCGTTTTAGTTTAGGATTTTTAAAATTTTTTATTTTCATGATTTTTTAAACTTTTGATTATATTTTATTCTCTATTTTTTGTTTTTAAGCAACACAAAGGTTTTTATTAATTTTAAATAGAAACTAGTTGATGGCAAAAAGATAAGTGGATGAGGAAAGTAGTCTAAACCCTAATTTTAATATGGGATTTGCTAGCACATCGCAGAAGGCATTTCGCGGATGGCTTGTTGCATGTGAGAGCAGCCACACCGGCTCACTTTTCATGATGTAGCTGCTCTCACATGAAACAGGCCATCTGCGAAATGCCTTCTGTGATGGACATTAGCAATATTAATTTTAATCGACTCTCAATCTTATACAACTTTTTAAATATTCTAAGTTTTTAGAGTTCATATATGTAGATTTTTTTATTTTTTATTTTAAATTACAAGATAAAGTCGCCAAAATTACACATAAAAGATGTAGAAAGTCCACAATCATATACAGAGACTATGGAGAAAGGTACAATCCGTAATTAATAAAACCAGAATAATAAAAAATGTGGGTTTTTCCAAAGAAGCTTGTGGTTTAAAAATGTATTGAACTGTCGCACTCGCCGAACGTCGACAACATAATTAAGAGTTTAATGGTTAGGTTTTCTCAACAAATGACAAAAGTAGCTGGACCATGACGAATAATAGGTACCCATGACCTAGGCAGAGTTAGTGAGCCGTGTAATAAATGACCATTTTGCATGGTTCGTGGACCACTTCAGCGAGGCGCTGGGACCGGGCCTAGACGCTTGTCCAATTTTGGGTAATGGTCGATTGGTAGTAAGTCGTAACGGTAGGTATAATAAAGGGGAGAATTTAGGCTAATTCTTTTCTAATTTTTTTTTAATATTCTTTAGATTAGTTAGTAAGTGTTATCAATTTGGGACCATTTTTAAGAGGGATGAAGTGATATTTATGTGCTTGGAGAGATATTGGAGTTTAATGCGAGGCATACCCTCAATTGGTCAAGTGCAAGGATATTTTGGTCTTTTGGGTGAGTGAATCTAAGCCTTTAGATCAGTCTTGAATGAGTCCGATTCATGTTCTCACTTTGGGCTTATGGCTTAAGGAGGATACAAAGGGATGATGTATGGACAGGGCCCATTGGATAATTTTGGGGTGTATATATCCACCCATAGGCCCCAGAGGTACTTAGATGTTAAGCATGCCCTCCTCAGTTATTTTCTGCTTGTCTCTTTGCCACTTGAAGACTGTCATGCCCCGATCCGAACCACACAACCACGTGTGACAACACCACATACCTGTAGCCAACCGCTCACAGATATGCAAGGCAAAGTATGTTAAAGTATAAAGGATAAAATAACGCCTTTCTCTAACAGCTTAAGCTATTGGAGAAGTTGGTAAGTTATCATGGTATCATAGCCAAAGGTCTCCAGTTCAAACCTCCCGGATAACAAAAATTCACATGTGATGGTCAGCTCAAAGTGGGACCACATGTGCCACGTGTTTGCCAAGTGAGCCACACATGTGGGGGAGTGTTAAAGTATAAAAGATAAAATAACGCCTTTCTCCAACAGCTATTGGAGAAGTTGGTAAGTTATCAAAGTACAAGAATAATCCGAATGGTAGAAATACTTTATTTTATTCCATTAGCTACTAGTTTGCTAACAAACTAGCTGAAAACCAAAAGGACAAATACTAGTAATGTTCTCACAAACCCAACCCAAATAAAGTAACCAATTATTACAGAGTTCTCAAAGTACTCACGAAAAGATAATAATGGAAATAAAACTAATCCAATGATATCAACGGTGCTCAATCTCTGAGCTCACAGTTACGATCTCAGTTAACTCTCAGGATCTGCAAGATATTATCAACAGTTAGCTAACAGCCTTGTACGTTAATATGAGGATCCATGACGGATCCGGGCATGCCATAAGACAACAAGGGGCGAGATAATAGCAATCAATGAGCGTAATGATAAGGTAATCACGAAGGAATACCAACAATATAAGTATCCAATGCCAACAAGACCTTTGCTTCCTCGAACTGAGTGATGCAAGCACGAAATAATAATTACATGACTCCACCTGGGTACCCAAGCCACAGACTCATAGTACTTAGTATTCAATACATAGGGTCCACTGCACAAGCCACGAAAGCCCAACCAAAGCGACCCGCGTGTCAGGTATACTGCACAACCCACGAAAGCCCAACCAAAGCAACCTGTGAATACTACAATCTACTACAGGGAATACCACACAAGCCACGAGAGGCCGACTAAAGCATCTCACATATTGGAACATCTAATCATTCCGGTATACCGCACAAGCCATGAGAGCCCGACCAAAGTATACTAAGTGTGAAGTACACATTGTAATACTACCCATGCACCACCCAGCATGATAAAAAAAAAAAAAAAAAATCCACGAGCACAAGCAAATAACAAAATATGCATTGAGCGTAGTGACGTACCAAGTCAGAACCAAAGGCATACACCAATATGGATTTCTTACAACAGAACATCAGAAGGGTATGTTGGCATGCCAAGTCCTAAATTATGAAGCTTAGGATGCAACCATCAACATGCAATCACATTTCCAAGTACCATAACAATGGGGATATCAACCAAGAAGTATAACACAAGACATATCCAACCCGAACACTATTAGAAACAATACAGGGTCCTTTTCTAAGGTACAATCCAACATAAAACGTACATCAAGATGTGCTCCTCAACTTTCTGGGTCTCCCAATCGCTCCCCTAAACATCACAAATCATCTTTTGTTTAGGAATCACGAAGCACAAAGCATTAACTAGCCCGAGAAATAACATGACAGACACAGTCCACTAAAATGGACGTAACTTTTCAACCACTCGTCCAAATTTCTTGTATTTATACTTGCTGGAAAGATATTAAAAGTTATATAACTTTCTAGCTTACCATTTTTAAAGATTCTTCCATCTAATATCCGAAATACTGACTTGAAAAACGGTCAGCAGTATTATGACGGGAATGCACCCTCATCACGCTCCCCGTCCTCCGATCCGACCTTGGTTGGGTTCGATGGGTTCCTCATGTGAAAGGGAGTTCATCAAACATAATCCGATCTTCGGAAACCTATCAAGCGATGATCGGAGTGGATATATGGTTTAAATGGAACAAATCTTTATATTTCTTCCCCAAGTCATGAAAACAGCCACTCTCGGATTCCATGGGATTTCTTCAACGTGAGAAACCCTATGGACGATCTATAGATAGAACAAATTGGGCGGAGAAGTACGAAGAAAAATCAGTCGTTGCGTAGAAAATCCCTATTCCCATCATTCAAATGACAAATCTACACAAATTAGAGTGAGTTCTTACCTTGATCTTGAATTTCGGTCACCAAACTTGATTTCCCTTGGTCCTCCGCACGATTTCTCCTCTCTTCCACAGCCGTTCCTCTTTGGTTTGGCAAAAGTTCTGTAGGATTTGTCACAAATTAGTATTTATACTTTCTCAAGAAAAGCCCTAACTTCTAATTAGAGTAGGGACGAAAATGCCCTTCCTCAATAAGGAGGTGACAAATCTTTTAGAGGGGTGTTTTGGACAATTGGGGTATTACAAAGACCCAGTGGGCCTCATTTATTTTATTTAATTTTTGGTGCATTTTTTTTTTAGCGTGATGATATTTTCAGCCCCCCTGCAGTACGCATTTGCGCCCCTTTTAACGTGATTTGACGTCGAAAAGAGTTAAAGTTGCCCACTGTTTACATTATAAGAGGGGCGAATGCGTACTGCAGGATGGGTGAAATTATCATCTCCCTTCTTTTATTCTATAAACTAATGTTAGTCATGTAGGCAAAATGTAGGGCTGACAATTAAACTCGAAAAAAGGGGGATCCGCCCCGCCCTGAACGAGGTGGGGATTCGCCGATTTAAGAGGGGGACTGGGTTTGAAAAAATTCTCCGAAGTGGGACAAGGCAGGGATGGAGATTGCTCTTGCTTCGCCCGCCCTGTCAACAAAATTAAATTTTCCGCTATTAAATTTGGGTTTGTCGCTTTTAATTTGGGGTTTGTCAAAGCTTTTTGGGAACTGTAATAACCTTTTGACAGCCCTTTAAACACTAAAAGACAAGAAGCTCCGTAGAAATATCAAAACAATTTATCATTTCCCTTTTATAAAATATAAAATATCAACATCTGCTATAAAATATTATATATTTGTATATTTATACTTATTTTGTAGAATGTTTTATTTCCCACCAATCATACGCACTCCCCCTAACTATGCAACATGTATTGTCTGGCATAAGACCCACATCCCATTCTATTATAAGCCCTTGTTACTTTCAAAGTTACCTCATAATTAAGTTTTAAAACTTAATTAATTAATTCTATTATCAGTGTAGTTTAATCTTGTATTTCTCTCTTATTGCTTCTATATATAATGGTAATTTATGGGTTTTTTCCTTTCAAATCTTCTTCTTATAATTCTTGCTTACTGCTTCTTTAATGCTAATTTTTTGCTCTCTCTCTCTCTGTCTCTCATTTTCATCTTTTATTCTCATTTTCATCTTTTATTCAATACTTCCTTGTCTTGGATATTTTGCACTGCTATAAAGGAAATTGTTCTTAAATGAAAATGGCATGGGTTGGAAACACAGAGGCAATCTAATGTACTGTTAGACCGAAAATCGGTAACATGTACGACAGTGACGTAAGAGCTGAGCTGGATGACCAGAGGAGCTGAGTCCTGAGAGACTGGAGTGAAGGGGAGCGAAGTGGCTGAGTCCTGCTATGAGGGCTGAGTCCTGCACAAGGCAAGCGAGGTCAGAAGACCAACCCGGGTTTTACTCCGGACAGGCCCTTCGACACTCAAGTCAGTATGAGCAGGAGTGCAGAGCTAGTCTTAAGAGTTTAGGGTGGAGAGAGGGTTTTTTTGCATTACCCGTTGGTTTAAGCTTTGAACCCCTATTTATAGGGGAAAACCTGGTGAGATGTCCAGGACAGGTGTCCTGGACGGGTGGCGGCCTGAGAGAGGCTGGAGCTCACCTACTCCGGGACAGGTGGCGGCCTGTGAGAGGCTGGAGCTCACCTACTCTGGGACAGGTGGCGGCCTGTGAGAGGCTGGAGCTCACCTACTCTGGGACAGGTGGCGGCCTGTGAGAGGCTGGAGCTCACCTACTCGGGGACAGGTGGCGGCCTGTGAAAGGCTGGAGTTTACCTACTCCAGGACAAGTGGCGGCCTGTGAGAGGCTGGAGCTCACCTATTCGGGGACAGGTGGCGGCCTGTGAGAGGCTGGAGTTTTACACCCCATCATGTACCTTGGGAACATCATGTGTAGCAGAGCAATTGGTTGTCGCTCTTTGCACCTCCCTTTTTACTTTTGCTCTTATACATGTTCTCAATGCAAGAAGATTTAAGGCACCATCTCATTTATTAAAGAACATGCCGTCTCTATTCTTGTCTGCTACTTCATTTTTATTCTAGAAGTGAAAGGGGCCGGCTTACCGACCTTTCATTTCTTATCTGTAAATTATCTTCCATTTCTTTATCATTTCTGATACGTAAATTTTGTAGTCATTCAACAACTAAAGCAAGTGTTTCATACTTTCATACAAAGGGGACGATCACAACAGGGCAGTGTGGCGGTCTACTTGCATGTCACTCTCGTTTTCCTTTTGAACACAACGAAAGGCATTGTTTTATACATAAATAGTCATTTTCAAGAAAGGATAAAAACCAAAGCGTGGAAATTTCATCTCACTTTATACATTTTCTACCATATAATTAAGAAGAGAGAGAGAATATAAATGGACCACTAACGTAACTACCTAGTGAAAGGCACATTCAATGAAGAGAACAGAAACGGTATAAGGGTTTTGCTAACGATGGGAATGATATTTTCCAATCATTTTACACACTGTTTGATAAAAATACTCATTTTCTGTGAATTTATTATCAAAAGATGTGTAAAATATCATTTTCTATTCACCTTAACAAGTGCCGTTCGGGCACTCGTTAGCAAAACCCAATAATCTCTTGGGGGTTTGAAAATCCATGCCACAGTTTGGAGAAAAACTCCAATATAACACGTGAAAGGAGCGAAGCTCCTACACCTACGTGAAAGAGCCAATGCTCTATTCACAAGTGATGTACCAACAATAAACTTTATTCAATTCTCCTTTTCTTTCCTCATGCTATTACATCATATAATAAAGCCAAAACCTAAGAATAACAACCCTAAATTCTTGCCTAACCACTATTCTTAATCTTTTAACTAAAGCAACATAAATAAAAAGTAGAAACATGACTAAAACTTTTCTAAAATAGTAATCCTGCAATATAACTATACCATATCCTAAAACTGCCTATAACTTAGCCAAATCAAGTCCAAATCGTATAATCTTGGGCTCTTTAGATAGGTAATCAAATTTTTTTTCTAAAAACACCAAAATATGCCAGAAGAACAAGATTTGATGCCCTAAAAAATTACTACAAATAAAATGACGAAAATAGAAAATAAAAAATAATAAAAGATTTGATCAACACCATGCGTTCTGCATCAGCTAGTGCCAAACACAAGTCCAACCCATTGCAATTTGCCCTACCTTGATTTGGGTGACCTTAATTAGCCCGCGGATCTATTGGGTCCCATTTAAGGGATCTTACAATAGAAGCCAAGAGATTGGATTTATAGTTATTAATCTTACTGATGGGATGCCCCTTCAATCAATGGTCCAGATTAAGTAGAGAAGTCACCATGTGGGACCTAATGTTGATTGTTGGAGGTAGATCCTTACTATGACTTCCTCGCAGCTGGACTAAAAAATAAATAGCAATATTGTAAATTCTATGATATAACCTGTGGGTTTCTTTTTCATAAAGAGATTTGGCAGCCGAGGGGGCAAATATACTTTTATTTTGTAATATATTTTTGGGAAAATTACATTTACACCCCCTCTAGTTTCTGACACATCCACTTATACCTCTATAGTTTAAAACGTGACAACTACACCCCATGTGGTTTCAATTTGTGTAAGGTAAATCCCCTCAGTTGACGGTTCGTCCACATATTGAAGGGTTAGGATGATCCGATGGAGCTGATTTTTTAGGCACACCCTATCTATGTCGGGGCCCATCAAATGAACGCTTTGGATCATCCAAACAATGTGGGCCCACTGTATTTTTGGTAGTGTTTGGATTCTGGTATGGGCCCACATTGTTTGGATGATCCAAAGCATTCATTTGATGGGCCCTGACATAAATAAGGTGTGCCCAAAAAATCAGCTCCATCGGATCATCCTAACCCTTCAATCTGTGGACGAACCGTCAACTAAGTGGGCCTACCTTATACAAATTGAAACTACAGGGGGTGTGGTTGTCACGTTTTAAACTATAGGGGTAGAAGTGGATGGGTCAGAAGCTAGAGGGGGTGTAAATGTAATTTTCCTTATATATTTTTTTTAATATATAACTAAAGATGACGTTTGAAAATCTGAATTCAACGCTACATGTTTGAGGGCATCTCCATTCTCCACATATACAGGCCAAGGCCAACTAGACCAAATGACCATGACCAACCATACACATACGCCAGAGGAGGAGTCCATATATGGGATCGGACCCCAGCCTATGCAATATCATTTCCCTAAACAATAAAAATAAAGGGGTTTGCTAGGGACCATCGCAAAGGCATTTAGTGGATGTGCCGTTGCATGTGAGAGCAGCCACCTCAGATAAATTAAATGAATAAGACAAAATCATAGCCTCTAAAATCGGTTGAGTCTCCGAGAGCAAAAAAAGACAAGAGTACAAGCACTAGAGGTCATGAAGGAGGAAGAAAAAAATTCTAGTTTGGCTCTTGCCACTCTTGCTCGAGAAAGATGATATGCATCTTCATTTGCCGACCTCCTAACATGATGATAGAAAACTCTATGACCCTCAACTCAGTCTACTATCTCATCAAAGATCTCAAAAAATCTTCACGGGGAGTAGATTGCCCTTCCAACCACCTAGAAAACTCTATGACCCTCAACTCGGTCTACTATCTCATCAAAGATCTCAAAAACTCTTCACGGCGGAGTAGATCGCCCTTCCAACTACCTAATCACGTTTAAGGAGTCTTCTTCCAATATGAGATTGTGCACATCTCTATCTGACGTCAGTCTTAGGCCTTGAAGGATAGCTTCCACTTCCGCTTCATTTGAATCTTTAATTCGTATTGGCCTGAGAAAGCCGGCCACTTTATAACATTATTCTCATCTCTTAGAAGGCCTCCTATACTTGAGGGTCATGGGTTGCTCAAACTGGATCCATCAAAATTTAGCTTCAACCACTCAGATTGGGGTGAGGGAGGGGTCAGAGGTCGAATAAAGAGAGAAATCGGGAAGGATTTTCGCCCATGAGATTAGGGCTGCACATGGTTCGGTCCGGTTCGGTTTAAGGGAATTTCTTAAACCGAACCGATCCCATCGGTTTGGAATTTTTCCAAACCGTAACCGAACCAATTGGCAGTTGAACCAAACCAAACCGAACCGGTTTTGACCGGTTCGGTTTGGTTCAGTTCACGGTTATCTGTATTTTACCTATAATTAATGGGCAGTCATAAATAGAAAAAGACATAATGGATTACTATTGGACGAACCGTTTGATTTTGGGGATAATGGACAACTTTGGACCATTTGATTTTGGGGGATAATGGACGAACCGTTTGAAGTTTGAAGTTGAACGACAAAAAATACTAAAAAGAGATATCTGAACCGGTTCAGTTCGGTTTTCATATCAATTGCGGTTCGGTTCGGTTTTGTGGATTAATATTTTCTGAACTGTGAACCGAACCGATTGGATCGGTTTTGTGAAAATCGTAACCGTGACCGAACCGGTAGATATAAAAACCAAACCGAACCGAACCGAATGGCCCGGTTCGGTTCGGTTTATCGGTTTGAGCGGTTTTGTTGTGCAGCCCTACATGAGATCACTAAAGAGATAATCCTATAGAAGGAGAAGGAAGCACTCTTGACCACATTCTTATAAGTACAGGCATTTCCAGATGGATGCTCTCAACAAAGTGCATTTATTATTTCTTTAGGCCATGTTTGGTTGTCATTGATTTTTTTTCATGGTAAATCGGTGTTTCCAAGTGGTGAGAGAGGAGTAGGGAAGCGGGAGAAGAAGAGAGACTTGAGAGGGCACGATTGAGATGAGCGTGAGAAGTGCTAAAAATCAGGCAAAAGTCTATCCTAGTTTGAGTAGAGTTTTTTGTTTTCTGATTTTTAGCCACTTCACCTCATCTCCAATTGGAGCAACCAATTTATCATGAAAAAAAAAATTCATAGTAGCCAAACGTGCCCTTAAGATGACAATTTTTCTGAGTCATTTTTATACATGACCTTACAAATGCACTTTGTTGACATTGACCATTGGGAGCGCCCTTGTAGCTGGTTTTTGCAATGATGCCCTTCAGTTTATCATCCCTCTTCAAGAGATTATTTAAACTCAGTATTACAACCTCCAAAAATGAGTATTTAAGCTGTTCCCTAAGGGTGTAAATGGATATTTGAACATTCGATTACTGTCCGCATCTGAATCCGTTTAAAGCAAATATTATCCGAATCCGTTTCAAGCGGATATTATCCGAATCCTTTTATGAGATATCCGGCTCTTAGCGAACGCGAATCTGGTAAGTGGTATATCTGATCCGTTTAACATCCGAATCCGAGAAGTACATCCTTTTTATTTAATATTACTAATATCATTAATATTTATTTTTATTAATGACACATTATCTTTTGTTTCCAAAGAAAAGAGAATTTTCTTTTTAGAAAAACAAAAAACAAAAACAACAAGTGTTTTGGGTGGGAAATGGAGTAATCTCATTTTAAGGGCATTCTTAGAGTTTGACATGGCTTCTTTATAAAGCAACACATGTGAGTTGTAGGATGAAAGAGATAAATGGATGATCGTGATTGAAAGAAGATGTCATAGCTTCTAGAGAATTCTAAAGCAAAGAGGCCATATAAGTCATTGATGGTAAATGGACGGCCCGGGTCAATTTTCCAACTTAGGGTTATATAAAAACCCAAAATGCAATTAAAAGAGGAGACTTTTAAGGTTTGCAAGGAGAAACAAGAAAGAAGAGAAAGGAAGAGGCCGAGACACCATCTCTTGCATTTCTTGGTACCCCCAACCCCCACCAAAATCCACCGCCGCTCCTCTCCACCTTCTCACGAGTCATGGTCACCTCCATCACCGCAAGTCACTTCCTTCTCTAACCCAATCACCATCTCACCATCAGCACTCCCACTTCTCCTATTCAAAATAGCCCAAACCCATTCCATCATATACAAAAAAAAAAAAAAAACACCCAAATAGCACTACCAACATCATCCATCCTCACCGCCTCTCTCTTTCTCTGCCTTTGTTTTAAAAGGAAGAATATGATCTCATATATTTTAGGATTTGAGAGTTAATTTTGAGAAGAGAAGATAGAGGTCTGGTTTTAGGGTATGCGAGAAGTACGAAAGAGAAGAAAGATAAAGTGCTGCAATAAAATGTTCAAATTTACCGGATAAACGGATATGGATAGTATCCGAATTCGAACAATATCCGTCGGAATCAAATTCGGTAATAGATATTAAATATCCGTCGAATTCGAATCCGGGTAAATCGGATAGTGTACACTGTAATCGAATTCGGATATAGCCATATCCGCTCCGAATTAGATCTGTTTACACCACTACTGTTCCCCAAAAAAGCAAGCAGAACAACATTATAGCATTATATGATGAAAACTTGAACCCTTAAAACAATATTCTTAGTGTTTGTATAAACATCATATTTATTATCACATAAACAAACATCATAGATTGATTTGTAAACATGAAACAGAACACACAGGCAAATAGGAAGATCTGTACGCCGAGAAAAAAAAAAAATTATATTCCAGCATGTTCCTTTAGGGCAGTGAGGCCATCCTTACTAAAATCTGAGAAATAGTGGCGCTTGAATTCCAAGTATTCAAAAGGCTTGAAAACCTGTGGGTGTTCTTCATCCACAAGTTCTTCCGGGCACTTTATAATCCATCCGTCCTTCGGAACCATGAACAGCCCTACCGACAACCTCTCCTTGCTTTCGCTCATCATCACACGGTGACGAGGTGAATGGACTCTTCCATTGCTCCATGCCTGCAAAAAAAAAATGCAAAAACGAAACATCAAAATTGTTTGTTACAAGCATAGGTCTGGCACAGAATGGGCACATATGTGGCGTTTTGACCATGATCATGCAGATCGCCTCAAGGGGGATCCACCAAATCAATGATCTTGATCACACATGTATGTTATGTGGGACTCAATGTTGATCATTAAGATTATGTCTTGAAATTGATTGATCGGGTAGTGAACTCATAAATTTAAGTCCTCTCCCTTTGTTTCTACCTCATAAAAATACATATGGGTGCAATTGAGGCTCTAGAATTGACATCTGATTCCAATTTTGCCTAATTCTAGAGTTGAGTCCAAAAAATAATAATAATAACAGAATCAACGGGGAATAATTGACACCATGTGGAATTAAAAGGGGAAAATGCCAGAATCTCTTTCCCACCCCAAGAGGAATCTGAATATGATGTTGATTCCGATTCCTAATTCCGGCAATCCAAGCGAAGCCACTAGAGTTTGCATAAATCAGGTGGGACCCCAAGCCAGCATGGAGGGCCACTGGGCTTGGCATCCCAGCCGTCCCGTCCTGATGGCGCTTATCTAGTATAAAATATGGGAGATGATAAATTCGCACCCGCTGTAGGACACCCTGCCACAATTCACGTTACAAGGGGTGCGAATTATTCTACGGCGGTTGCGAAATTATCATCTCCCTAAAATATATATAAATTGAGATATATGGAAATTAGAAAAACTTACCACAAATGAATCACCAGTGAAGACCATGAAGGAGTTGGGAGATGGTTTGATGAGGGCCCATTCCCCTTCTTTGGTAAAAACTTCCAACCCATCCACATCATTTTGGCACAAAATTGTGAAGAAATTTAAGTCCGTGTGAGTGCCAAGACCCACGGCCGGGTCAGACCCACTTGCAGGGTCGTAATGCATTATATGGAAAACGGTTCTCAAGGATTCTGTTTGAGAATCGAGGTACTTTTCCACCCCCAAACTCTCCAAAATTATCCCCCGAAGCATCCTTTCAAGGCCAATTAACTTCTGAACAAATGAGTAGATTTCTTCACTGCCAAAACATTAAAAGTAGTGAGATGCTTAGTGAACTACCTCTCTCTCTCCCTCTTCCATGCACCCTTTCTGATCCTCTCTACTCTATCCACTTGGCAAATTAATATTCTCTCTCTCCCTCTTCCATGCACCCTTTATGCAATCTTAGCAAGAAAAAATACCCCTATGCTGTGAACTTCAGATCCTCTCTCCCCTTATTCGGGCCCCTCTAGCCCTCATTTTTTTAGAATGACACCTCTGGGCCCACATTGTACGTGCGAAGTGCAAAGTGCGCCTAAAAAAGCGCCAATAAAGCGCCACTATGCGCCCTATAGCCCATTGCCCACGTCGCGTGCGAACGGTGCGTTGCACCGTCCCGCGGGTCCAACCATGAGTTCAACCCAATGTGCAATCAACAAGAGTTAGAAAAGGTAGTGCTTTATAAGCCCTTCTCTTTCTTTTCTCTCATCCGATGTGGAACTATCTTTTTCAACTACACTTCTACATCCTTTTGTAAAAGCAAATATTTCCAAGAAAACATTTTCTTTTTCCCAAACGCTTTTGATAAAACATTTTCCAAAACACTAAAACATGTAATATACATGATTTTGAAAATGCAAAATCACTAACACACATTAATTAATTAAATCTGAATTTGACCAAGTTAATGTCAGGAGCAATGATAGATGCAAGGGAGCCCTTGCATAAAGAGCGGCAGAAGAGCTCTTCATTGGATCCACGCCATTTTCAGTTACATTTTGAAATCGGTTGAAAAAGAAAAATCAGTTACATGTGATGATGTGGATCCAATCATGAGCCCTTTTGCCGCTCTTTATGCAAGGGCTCCCTTGTATCTATCATTCCTCTAATGTTAGATGTCTATATATAGTACAAAATTTATATATAGAAAAAATTTGCTAGGGACCAACGCAGAAGGCATTTCGCACACTGGCTGTTGCAGTAGAGAGCAGCCTATCAGACAAATTAAATGACTAAGACAAAGTCTGTTGAAAATTGTGCCTATGTGTATGCTCTCTCATGGAACAACCGGTCCACGAAATGCCTTTTGCAATGGTCCCTAGCAAATCCCTTTTTGAACTATGGTTTTATATCATAGAACCCATGGTTTTTGTGCAACTGTTGTAGATGATGTATAAATGATTAAATAACGCCATCCCAAACAGCTTCAGCTTTTGGACTAATTGGTTGTTTTCACATGGTATCAGAGCTATTGCCTCATGCGGCCAACCTTCAAAACAAGAGGGGCCACATGTGAGGGTGAGTGTTGAAGTGTAAATGATTAAATAATTAACACTATCTCGAACAGCTTAAGCTTTAGGAGTATTTGGTTGTTTTTCACCTTTTAAAACTACGATCGTCAATAACTGGGGCCGAGTTTTTAATCCTTGAGCTCACCTAAAACTTGGGTTCCCTTCAGGCCACATGATGTTCGTAAATTTCTCAAAGCTTTCACGCAAATCAGCATCCTTGATACGCACATTCTGGATCAAAGGGGCCGTTGGATACTTTCCCTTGCCCATGTATTGGGGGAAAGGCTGGTCAGGTGTAGATTCGCTCTTCACCGTGGCTTCGAGGCGGAGTGCAAAGAGATCTTTCACTAAACTGAAGAGTTTTTTACGATCGACGGTAGAAACCATAGGGAATACAACCTCAAAGCAACCGAATTGTTGTGTGGCGCTCAAAACCTGACCTCGGAGTCGTTCCCATGACTTCGTTCCGGCCTCCAACTCCTCCCCAGAGAAATCAATGGTGGGAAGTTTTGGAATTGTTTCACTCGGCATTCTCTCTTCTGCAGAGGATAAAGAGAAAACTAAGAAGCGTCTTTCTCTCTCCCTCTCTAGCCTTACAAAGCTTCTAGTTCTTGAGCACTGTCTCCACTATAATGCATTAACCATTGTTCACACACAATTATTTATAGGATTATATGATATTTCCACTCCGTTTCCTAACATTTCCACCCTATTCGTTTGTCTGTTTGTACAAATTTTTGTCCCTGACAGCCCACTCACTAGTGCCATTTATACCTATATAAGAATATGGTTTTAAAATTACTAAAGAAATATGATGCTTTGTCTTTTTAAATGGCCTTAATGCATTGTCCATGAGTAAAGTAACAGGGAGGGCCATCCGGGAGATTCCCATTACGATCATTCCATTGCACAAGGAGTTTTTTATTAACACCTTTTTGATGTCGGTGGTGGAGTCTTTTAGGACTCCTATATTAAGATGTAAACCAAGCATCCGATGAGCACTGGCAACGGGGAAACCGATTTGGAGAGGTTATCCTTATACGGAAAAAGGTGGTGCGTACATCTTTGGGGAAAAATAAGGGAACAAGAGAGGTTCATGTAAAGCTTCAAGAAAAGAGTGTATTCTTGGCACTTGTGGAGGACTTGAAGAAGATATTTGGATCTCTTGAAGAAGAAGGTGAAGCACATCCATCTAGGGAGCAAAGGCGCTTGGATCCTAGACGGCGTAGGGATTATTTCTTGTGTAATCAAGAAAAAGCTTTGGGCTTTTGTGATCCGGTGAGTGCTTCTTGTAACCCACTTATTTTCCACATAGTGAAATCTTTTGAAGTCTTCTCCTGTAGACGTAGCCACACACATCGTGTGGTGAACCACGTTAAACCTTAGTGTTCTTGTGTACTTTATTTTTTGTTTGTCTTGCACTTTTATTTATTTGTTCTTGCAAATCCACTTCGGCAACGCTGGGTATTGTTAACACGAAAATCCAAAAACACACTTCCGTGTTCGGATTGTTAACAGGTCACTACGGAGGGCTGATTTTGAGACCCAATTTCGCAACAAGTGGTATCAGAGCTTTTGTTCTATAATGGAGGTGACAGTTTCTAGTGCAAAGTTTGAAGTGGAAAGATTTGACGGAAGAAATAGTTTTAATTTGTGACAAGTCAATGTTCGTAATTTGTTGGTTCAACAAGGATTACATAAATCACTGTTAGGGAAGGCTAAGAAACCTCCAGATATGTCAGATGGTGATTGGGATAACATGGATTTGAAGGCTATGAGCTCTATTCGCCTGTTGTTGGGAAACGATGTCAAATACTATGTTATGCATGAGAAATCTGCAGCGAATATATGGTTGAAACTTGAGAGTTTGTACATGACAAAGTCCCTCACAACCAGGTTGTATTTAAAACAACAATTATACACCTTGAAGATAAAGGAAGGGACTTAACTGATGGATCACTTGAAAGCCTATAATAAGATAATTTGTCAATTATCGAATATTGATGTGGAAATTGATGATAAAGACAAAGCCTTGATTTTGTTGACTTCTCTACCTCCATCTTATGAACGTTTGGTTATAACACTACTCTATGGTAAGGATACCATAGAATTAGAGGAGGTACTGCTAGTCTACTTTCTAATGAGATGAGAAAGAGGCCTACGGGTGGAAAGCAAGCAGAAGGTTTGGTTGCCAGAGGTAGACCACTAGAAAAAGAGAATGGGAATAATCGAGGCAGGTCTAGGTCAAAATCCAAAACAGGAAAAGGCAAGATAAAATATTTTCATTACCATAAAATTGGGCATATAAAGAAAGACTACCGAAAGCACAATTAAGATCTGGAAAAGAAGCGTGAAGAGGCTTCTGGACAGGCAAGTGTGGCAGATGAAAACTCAGATGAAGACTACGGCAAGGTGCTCACCGCATCATCAGGTATTGATCGTTATCATGACGCATGGATCTTTGATACAGGATGTTCTTTTCATATGTACCCACATAGGCATTGGTTCTCTACATATGAGCAATTGAATGGTGGCTCAGTTTTGATGGGGAATGCAACTCTTGCAAGACAATTGGGATGGGTACAGTGAATATAAAAATGTATGATGGAACCGTTAGAACCTTGACAGGAGTTAAACATGTTCCAGAGCTGAAGAAAAATTTGATTTCTTTGGGTGCTTTAAACACCAGTGGATGTCGATTTACTGGAGATGGTAGAACTCTGAAGGTTGTAAAGAGTTTTCTTGTGGTCATGAAGGCAAAGATGGTCAAAAATCATTTATATGAGTTGATGGGAAATACAGTGGTAGGTGGAACAGCCGTTTCTACAGAAGAAGATAGTGTGACTAATTTGACACAGCTTCGGCATATGCGGTTGGAGCATATGAGTCAGCAGGGTTTGAGAGAGCTTAGTAAAAGGAATCTACTCAAGGGTGTTAAAAGTTTCAAGTTGGACTTCTGTGAGCATTGTGTATTCGCAAAGCAGTGCAGGGTGAGTTTCAAAACTTCATATCATCGCAGCAAGGGCAAATTAGACTATGTGCACTCAGATGTGCGAGGACCAGCCCCTGTTGCTTCAAAGGACAGTGCCTCTATTTTGTGACGTTCGTTGATGATTATTATAAAAAAGTATGGGTTTACTTTCTAAAGAGGAAATCTAAGGTGTTTTCTACATTCAAGCAATGAAAAACCATGATTGAGAAGCAAACTGGCAAGAAGGTGAAGTGTCTGTCTTGAGGACAGACAATGGAGGAGAATACAAGTTTTTTGAGTTTATTGAGTTCTGCAAGGGTGAAGGCATAGTTCACCACTTTACTACACCAGAAACTCTGCAGTAAAATGGAGTTGTAGAACGGCTTAACATGACTCTTCTAGAGAGGGCTTGTAGTATGTTGAGCAATGCAGGATTAGAAAAGGACTTTTGGGCAGAAGCGGTTAATACAGCATGTTACTTGGTCAACAGGTTACCTCCGACAGTAATTTCTTGTAAGACTCCAGAATGGGTATGGTCTGGTAAACCTAGTGATTATTCTATTTTGAGTATATTTGGTTGTCCTGCTTATATTCATATTAAAAATGATCAACCCTCTAAATTTGACCCAAAATCTAAAAAGTGTATCTTTCTTGGATATGCAAGTAGGGTCAAGGGATTTAGAGTGTGGGATCCTTCTTCTAACAAGCTAACCATTAGTCGAGATGTTATTTTCGATGAATCTTCTGTGCTAAAGTCACATAAGCAGATTGGTGAAGAAGGAAAACATGACACAAGTGAGACCATTGAGGTGGAGGTTGACACTCCAAGAGAAGTGCAGAAAGAAAATATTCAAGTTGAATTTCCTGAAGCAAGACTACCTGAGCAGGATTAGCAGATGCATCAGTCAGGATCACAGGTTAGAAGATCTCAAAGAACTCATAATCCACCTGTACAATATGGCTATGAGGATATGTTGGCTTTTGCATTGGTAACAGAAAATGAAGATCCGGCTACATTTCAAGAAGCAGTTGCATGTGAAAACTCTAAGGGGCCGTATGGATACATGGATTTTAGAATCCTGAATTTTCTCAAAATTGTAGTTGGGAGACAGGAGAAGAAAGAGAGCAGCCTTCGTTTTCTGATTTCTAGCCCTTCTTTCCGACAACAAGAGAGCTGGCGATCGTCCCATGTTTCCAGGTTTTAGAAATCGCAGGTTGCGGGAGAAATTTCTAAAAAATCGCAGGTTGCGAGAGAGATTTCTAAAACCTGGTTTTCTTACTTAAAATCCAAGAAACGCTGCCAGGACAGCATACCAGCAGCTTAATCATGACCGTCTTTTATACTATTGTCAAACTAAAACCTGGATTCTAAAATCCGCATATCCAAACGACCCATAAGTATTGGGAGGATGCAATGGGTGAAGAAATGGAATCTCTTCAGAAGAACCAAACTTGGGATTTGGTGGAGTTACCAAAGGGCAAAAGAGCAATTGGGTGCAAGTGGTTTTACAAGAAAAAGGAAGGAAGCTCAGAAAATGGTGGAGAAAAATATAAAGCACATTTGGTGGCAAAGGGATAAGCTCAAAAGGAGGGAGTAGACTACAATGAGATATTTTCACCGGTAGTGAAGCATACTTCGATAAAAGTATTATTTGCCATGACAACACTATTTGATCTTGAGCTTGAGCAACTTATGTGAAAACGGCGTTTTTGCACGGGAAACTAGAAGTGGAAATTTACATGTATCAACTAGAAGGTTTCAAGTAGAAGGAAAAGAAGACCATAGTTGCAAGTTGAAGAAGTCATTGTATGGCTTGAAGCAATCTCCTAGGCAGTGGTACAAGAGGTTTGATACTTTCATGATTGGACAGAGTTTCTACAGAAGTGAGTATGACTCATGTGTTTATTTCAAAAACTTTGGTAATGGCTCTATCATTATTTTGATCTTATATGTTGATGATATGCTTATAGCTGCTAAAAGTATGCTGGAAATTAATAAGTTGAAAGCCAGGTTGAGCAATGAGTTTGAAATGAAGGACCTAGGCACTGCAAGGAAGAGTTTGGGTATGGGATTCGTCTAGACAGGAAAAAGAAAAAGTTGTGGCTATCTCAAAAGAAGTATATTGAGAAGATGCTCTCAAGGTACGAGATGGATAAAGCAAAGCCGGTAGCTACCCCACTTGGTGCTTATTTTAGACTTTCTTCTAAGTTGTCACCTACTACAGATGAATAAATGAGGTACATGTCTCAGGTTCCATATGTGAATGTTGTTGGCAGAATGATGTATGCCATGGTCTGTACTAGACCAGATATTGCACAAGCACTGGGTGTTGTTAGCAAGTACATGGCAGACCCAGGAAAATAAAATTGGCAAGCAGTCAAATGGATACTTCGGTATTTGAAGGGTATGTCGTCCCTTGGGATTTTGTTTGACATGAGCAGTGTTGGAAAAAGAAATATCATGGGCTATGTGGATTCCTATTATGTTGGAGATTTGGACAAGAGAAGGTCCACTACAGGTTACGCTTTTACGCTTGCTGGGTGACATGTCAGTTGGAGGTCCACTTTACAGACGACTATAGCCTTGTCTACTACAGAGGCAGCGTATATGGCAGCAACAGAAGTAGTGAAAGAAGCCATATGGCTGAGAGGACTCGTAAGTGAACTTGGGGTAGAGCAAGGAAACACTTGTGTGTATTGCGATAGCCAGAGTGCATTGGACTTGGTAAGGAATCAAGTGTTTCATGCGAGGACAAAACACATAAGCGTGAGGTACCATTTCATTCGAGAGGTTATAGACGGAGATGAAATTTCTTTAGAAAATGTTGACACAAGAAACAATGCCGCGGATATGTTGACTAAGCCTGTGACGACGGAGAAGTTCAAGCATTGGTTGGACATAATTAACGTTCGACATGTTAGGTCGAGCTAGCACCCTTCAGGGTGTGGTGGAGAAGACATTGTGATGAAATATATTTTCAAATGGCAGATGAACCAAATTCAAGCCAAGGTGGAGAATGTTGTAGTTGTCTTCAATTAGGATTCTTGCACAAGGTGTTTTTTATTAACACCTTGTTGATGTCGGTGGTGGAGTCTTCTAGGACTACTATATTAAGATGTAAACCAAGCATCCGATGAGCACTGGCAACGGGGAAACCGATTTGGAGAGGTTATCCTTATACGGAAAAAGGTGTTGTGTTATCTTTGGGAAAAAATAAGGTTACAGAGGTTCATGTAAAGTTTCAAGAAAATAGTGTATTCTTGGCACTTGTGAAGGACTTGAATAAGAGATTTGGATATCTTGAAGAAGAAGGTGAAGCACATCCATCTAGGGAGCGAAGGCGCTTGGATCCTAGACGGCGTAGGGATTATTTCTTATGTAATCCGGAGAAAGCTATGGGCTTTTGTAATCCGGTGAGTGCTTCTTGTAATCCACTTATTTTCCACATAGTGAAATCTTTTGAAGTCTTCTCCCGTGGACGTAGCCACACACATTGTGTGGTGAACCACGTTAAATCTTGGTGTTCTTTTGTGCTTTATTTTTGGTTTGTCTTGCATTTTTATTTATTTGTTCTTGCAAATCTACTTCGGCAACGCTGTGTATATTCTTAACTCGAAAATCTGGAAACACACTCGTGTTCGGATTGTTAACGGGTCACCGCGTAGGGCTAATTTTGAGCCCCAATTCCGCAACACTAGGAGGGGCTTCGTACGGTCCAAAAATCCATTTTTCCATCTTTGTATCCGTTTATCATTTTTCCCTATTATTCATCTCTTCCTAAGATTGTATTTGTTAAACCCAGACCACAAATTCAATATGGAGGAAGAAGAAGAAAAATTGGCAAAAATTGTCTTAAAATGAAAAAATTGGCAAAAATCGAGATTAAATTGTCATAAAATCAGGTTAAATTGACCAAAAAAAAAAAAACGGATTGAATTGGTAAACAATGAGTTAAATCGAAATGTCCGGTTGAATTCGTGAAACTTGGATTCAATCATGAAAAATTTTGGTGAATCAAGAAAAAATTGGGTTGAACCAAAAAAAAAAAGTCGGTATTTTTTTACCAATTCAACCCGATATTTACCTATTGAATCCGACCTTTCAATTTATGCCAAGTTTTTATTTTTAACCAAATTTTGCCAATTCAGCTAGGATTTTTTTACCTGTTGAACGTAAATTTTTAACGATTCAACCTGATTTTTTGCCGATTCAAACCATTTTACTTGCAATTTTCTGATTTTAGGTTATTTTGTGGGCGATGATATTTTCACCCCTCCTGCAGTACGCATTCGCCTTTGACGTCAAAAAGTGTTAAAGTTGCCCACATTTCACGTTATAAGGGGGGGCGAATGGTTACAACAGAGGGGGTGAAAATATCATCTCCCTAATTTTTTTCCAATTTTTGTAGTTTCTTCTTCTTCTTCTTTATCTTTAGTCCTCCTCCTCCTCTTCTTCTTCTTCTTCCACTTTTTCTACGGACGGAGGGCGATGGTGATCATCAAGTGGCGTAACAGCAACGATCAGCAGAGGAGAGCAACTGAAGACAAAAAAACATGCCAAATGAAAAGCAATAAAAGGAGTAAAATCGTCTTATGGCTCATACGATGCCCTTCTTAAGTGAATAATTTTGAAACTACAAGCCATTTGTAAATTCACACTCTTTCTGTTTTTATTTGGTATTTTAGAGTTATTTTAAGGGGAATAAATTGACATACAAAATAGATGGAAAAGGCAAAAATAGAGAGGTGTAAATGTGATTTTCCACTTATGTAATAACTAATAAGGTGGAATTTTCCTAAAAAAATTGAATAATGCTTTTTTCCAAATTTTAGTTATGCCTTTTCTTAGGTAGGTAAAAATAATTTCAGCAAAAATAGAGTACAAAACTAACAAGGATTGTCCAATCAGTGCAATTTATGGCCCATCGCCAATCCAATCCACAGTTCTAGCCCATCTCTTTGCTACGATTAGTGTCAGGAATATAACCGGGTCAAACTCACCCCTAAAAGCTAGCCGTTAGAGGGAGGGTGCCCATTCCCTTATAACCCATCCCCATCCACTTCACTTATCCGGTATGAGACTATTTGCTTTTGCATGACAATCTCCCCCTCCACACAGAAGCAACGTGGACCATCTCGCCCCGAACAAATAAGCGTGGACCATCTCGCCCCTATGCGGCGGCAACGTGGGAACCACCAGATAACTACACCGGGGTTTCCGAGATCTTCCTCGAGGGACATTCCTGCCCTTGGAGGCAAATTGGGGTTACCACGCCCTGAGCTCTGATACCATTTGTCAGGACCCGGGGATTTAACCGGGTAGAACTCACCCCTAAAAGCTAGCTATTATAGGGAGGGTGCCCATTCCCTCATAATCCATCCCCATCCACTTCACTTATCCGATGTGAGACTATTTGCTTTGGCATGGAACCCCAACAAGGAGGCCATCCAAAGTGTTCCCTCCAGCATTCCTGACCATACAGTTGGTACATTTATCACAATTATAACTAATAAAACATTAGATCGTACACAGACGGAACTTAAAATTCACACTAATCTGATAAATAAAACCATTAAACTAACCATTTCTTTCCATTGATATGTGTTTATCTGCCTTCCAGAAGTAAGTTTCTGAATTATGTAATTAAATTACAGTTTTCAGTTATGATAAAAAATTTAAAGAACATGTTATCTCTTCGGCTACAGCTATATGCCAATAATTTATTTATGTATTATACTATGCCTTACAAACCGTCTTAATCGCTTATATAACTTTTTCCTTTGTTACTGATGAGCTTTCCTTTTATTTGATTGCTAAGTGACAAACACAAAGAACTCATCCTCCTATTTGGAGGGATTTGCTAGGCAATTTTGCAGAAAGCCATTTAGCGGCTGTCTTTTGCACATGAGAATAGCTACACTGGTTGAGAGCTCCTCGTGGAGGAAGAAAAAAAAAATCTAGTTCAGCTCTTGCTGCTCTTGTGAAAGAAAGATGATATGACTCATCATTTGCTGACCTCCTAACATGATGATAGAAAACTCTATGACCCTCAACTCGATCTAGCATCTCATCAAAGATCTCAAAAAATCTTCACTAGGGAGTAGATCACCCATCCAACCACCTAATGACGTTTAAGGAGTCTTGTTCCTGTCGAGAAAAACCTCAAACCATTTCAAAAAAAAAAGGAGTCTTGTTCCACTATGAGATTATGCATATCTCCATCTGACATCAGTCTCAGGCCTTGAAGGATTGCTCTAACTTCTGCTTCATTGGAATCTTTAATTCTTATCGTCTTGAAAAAGCCCACTTTGTAACATTGTTCTCATCCCTTGGAAGACCTCCTGCACCTGAGGGTCCTGGGTTGCCCAAACCAGATCCAACAAAATTTAGCTTCAACGACCTAGGTTTAGGGGTCCATCTAGGGGCAACAGCCTCATTGCTCTCCCAACTATTACAAATCTCTTTCCAGTACCTTTCTAATGTCAGAGGTTGAATAAACATTTCCAGATGGACGCCCTCAACATAGTGCATTTATTATTCCTTTAGGCCATGTGTGGCTGTCAAGGATTTTTAGTCATGGTAAATCGGTGTTTCCAATGGTGAGAGACAAAGAGAGGAGTAGGGTAGTGGGAGAAGAAGAGAGATTTGGGAGGGCACGATTGAGATGAGCCTAAGAAGTGGCTAAAAGTCAGGAAAAAGTTTATCCTATTTTGAGTAGAGTTTTTTGTTTTCTGATTTTTAGCCATTTTACCAGCATCTCCACTTGGAGCTACCAATTTATCACGGAAGATCATGGTAGCCAAACGTATCCTTAAGTTGACATTTTTTCTTAGCCATTTTTATACATGCCCTTGTAAATGCCCTTTGTTGACATTGACCATTGGGAGCGCCCTTGTAGCTGGTTTTTGCAACGTTGCCCTTCAGTTTATCATCCCTCTTCAAGAGATTATTTAAATTCAGTATTACACACTAAAAAAACGAGGATTAAAGCTGTTTCCCAAAAAAGCAACGAGACCAACATGATAACATTATATGATGTAAAATTGAACACTAAAAACAGTATTCTTATTGTTTGTAAAAACATCATATATATTATCACATAAACAAACATCATAGATTGTCTAGTAAACATGAAACACAACACAGGCAAATGGGAAGATCTGCACGCCGAGAAAAAGAAGAAGATTATATTCCAGCATGTTCCTTTAGGGCAGTGAGGCCATCCCTACTAAAATCTGAGAAGAAGTGGCGCTTGAATTCCAAGTATTGAAAAGGCTTGAAAACCTGTGGGTGTTCTTCATCCACAAGTTCTTCCGGGCACTTTATAATCCATCCGTCCTTCGGAACCATGAACAGCCCCACCGACAACCTCTCCTTGCTTTCGCTCATCATCACACGGTGACGAGGTGAATGGACTCTTCCATTGCTCCATGCCTGCAAAAAAAAAAATGCAAAAACGAAACATCAAAATTGTTTGTTACAAGCATAGGTCTGGCACAGAATGGGCACATATGTGGCTTTTTGACCATGATCATGCAGATCGCCTCAAGGGGGATCCACCAAATCAATGATCTTGATCACACATGTATGTTATGTGTGACCCAATGTTGATCATTAAGATTATGTCTTGAAATTGATTGATCGGGTAGTGAACTCATAAATTTAAGTCCTCTCCCTTTGTTTCTACCTCATAAAAATACATATGGGTGCATTTCAGGCTCGGGTTCAAAAAATAATAATAATAACAGAATCAACGGGGAATAATTGACACCATGTGGAATTAAAAGGGGGAAATGCCAGAATCTCTTTCCCACCCCAAGAGGAATAGTATAAAATATGGAAGATGATAAATTCGCACCCCCTGTAGGACACCCTGCCACAATTCACGTTATAAGGGGTGCGAATTATTCTACTGCGGGTGCGAAATTATCATCTCCCTAAAATATATATAAATTAGAAAAACTTACCACAAATGAATCACCAGTGAAGACCATGAAGGAGTTGGGAGATGGTTTCATGAGGGCCCATTCCCCTTCTTTGGTAAAAACTTCCACGCCATCCACATCATTTTGGCACAAAATATTGAAGAAATTTATGTCGGTGTGAGTGTCAAGACCCACGGCCGGGTCAGACCCACTTGCAGGGTCGTAATGCATTATATGAAAAACGGTTCTCAAGGATTCTGTTTGAGAATCGAGATACTTTTCCACCCCCAAACTCTCCAAAATCATCCCCCGAAGTATCCTTTCAAGGCCAATTAACTTCTGAACAAATGAGTAGATTTCTTCACTGCCAAAACATTAAAAGTAGTGAGATGCTTCAGATCCTCTCTCCCCTTATTCTGGCGCACATTTTATTAGAATGACACCTCTGGGCCCACATTAATTAATTAAATCGGAATTTGACCAAGTTAATGTTAGATGCCTATATATGGTACTCAATTTATACATAGAAAAAAATTGCTAGGGAGCAACGCATAAGGCATTTCGCGCACTGGCTCTTGCATGAGAGAGCAGCCACATCAGACGAATTAAATGAATAAGACAAAATCTGTTGAAAATTGTGCCGATGTGTCTGCTCTCTCATGGGACAACCGGTCCGCGAAATGCCTTCTGCGAAGGTCCTTAGCAAACCCCTTTTTGAACTATGGTTTTATCATGATAGAACCCATTGTATTTGTGCACCTGTTGTAGATGATGTATAAATGATTAAATAACATCATCCCTAAAAGCTTCAGTTTTGGAGTAATTGGTTGTTTTCACATTGTATCAGAGCTATTGCCTCATGCGGCCAACCTTCAAAACAAGAGGGGCCACATGTGAGGGTGAGTGTTGAAGTGTAAATGATTAAATAATTAACACGATCTCGAACAGCTTAATCTTTTGGAGTATTTAGTTGTTTTTCACCATTGTCAATAGTGTTTCAAAATGCGGGTGCAGTTCCGAACGCAATCAAAGAAAATCTAAGTTGACTCGGCAGGACGTGGTCAAGTACTTAATTGATGCGGCTTAGTACTTGTTTGACACTAAGAGTCTTAAGGAGTTTTTATTGACTCTGTAGGGCAACACGTAGAACACGACCAAGTGAAAAGGGAAACGAATCGGGGAAGCCCACGATGACGCGGAGGAGTTTTAAAACTACATTTGTCAATAACTCGGCCAGAGTTTTTAATCCTTGAGCTCACCTAAAACTTGGGTTCCCTTCAGGCCACATGATGTTCGTAAATTTCTCAAAGCTTTCACGCACATCAGCATCCTCGATATGCACATTCTGGAACAAAGGGGCTGTTGGATACTTTCCCTTGCCGATGTATTGGGGGAAAGGCTGGTCAGGTGTAGATTCGCTCTTTGCCATGGCTTCGAGGGGGAGTGCATAGAGATCTTTCACTAAACTGAAGAGTTTTTTACGATCTACGGTAGAAACCGTAGGGAATACAACCTCAAAGCAACCAAATTGTTGTGCGGCGCTCAAAACCTGACCTCGGAGTCCTTCCCATGACTTCGTTCCAGCCTCCAACTCCTCCCCAGAGAAATCAATGGTGGGAAGTTTTGGAATTGTTTCACTCGGCATTCTCTCTTCTGCAGAGGACAAAGAGAAAACTAAGAAGCCTCTTTCTCTCTCCCTCTCTAGCCTTACAAAGTTTCTAGTTCTTGAGCACAGTCTCCACTATAATTCTTTGAGCATTGTTCACACAATTATTTATAGGATCATATGATATTTCCACTCCGTTTCTAAACATTTCCACCCCTTTCGTTTGTCTGCTTGTACAAAGTTTTATACCTGATAGCCCTCTGACTATTGCCATTTGTACCTAAATAAGAGTATGGTTTTCAAATTACTAAAGAAATATGATGCTTTGTCTTTTTAAAATGGCCATTAATGCAATGTCCATAAGTAAAGTAACAGAGAGGGCCGTCCGGAAGATGCCCATTACGATCATACCCTCCAAGTAGTTATTTCCAAAAGGGCAAAAAAAAAAAAACTTTAAGTAAATTTCCACAAATAGTTTGAATTTATCTATGGCTGTTAGTTTCAACTATACTGACCAAGGAGGAGCTGCCAAAGAAGGAGTACAAATGTTTTTTGTATAGATCCCCTGGAATCTGTGTAGGCGTTATACTGCCATATTAATTTTGACACTTACGTACTGTCCCCATTTTCGATCAATAAAATCCTTGGTTAATTTTCAAAAAAAAAAGAGGAGGGGCTTCGTACGGTCCAAAAATCCATTTTTCCATCGTTGTGTCATTTTATCATTTTTTTTTTTTTTCCTTGTTATTCATCACTTCCTGAGGTTGTATTTGTTGCACCCAGACCACAAATTCAATATGAAAGAAGAAGATGAAGACAAAGAAGAAGAATTGGTGAAATTTGTGTTAAAATGAAAAAATTGGAAAAAAGCGAGATTATATTGACAAAAAATCAGGTTGAATTGCCAAAAAAATCAGGTTGAATAAGCGAAAAAAAAATTTAAAAAAATAACTAATTGAATTGGTAAACAATGGGTTAAATAAAAAAAGGTCAGGTTGAATGAGTAAAACTTGGATTCGATCATGAAAAACTGTGGTGAATCAAGAAAAAATTGGGTTGAAACATTAAAAAATCGGTTTAAATCCGTAAAAAAATCGGTTTTTTTTACCAATTTAACCCGTTTTGGCCAATTCAGCCCTGATTTTTTTTACCTTTTCAACATAAATTATTAACGTTATCCAATTTTTGTTGATTCAACCCCATTTTTTGCTCATTCAAACTGTTTTATTTACTATTTTCTGATTTTATGTTATTTTTTGCCTAGTTTCTTCTTTTTGCACTTTTTCTACGGATGGAGGGCGATTGTGATCATCAAGAAAGTGACCAGCAGACGAGAGCAATTGAAGACAACAAAAAATGATAAATGAAAAGCAATAAAAGGAGTAAAATCGTCTTATTGGCTCATATGGCCCCCTTCTTGAGTAAATAATTTTGAAACTACAAGCCATTTGTAAGTTCACACTCTTTCTGTAATTACTTGGTATCTTACAGTTATTTTAAGTAGGGGTGCAACTCGGGCGGGTCAGGTTCACGTTGAGGCCAACCTGAACCCGACCTGAGCAACCATTTACTCAACCCGAACCCGACCCGAGTTCCAACCCGACGAGGTTCAACCCGACCCCACCCGAGCAGCCCTTTTTGCCAACCTGAACCCGACCCAACCCAACCCAACCCGAGATTTTAAGCTTAAAAATTAAAAAATTTATTAAAAATTTCGGGTTGAACTCAGGTCAGGTTTTCCCAAGCCCTCAACCCGAACTCAACCCGGGTTGAGAAAACCCATCCCGAACCCGACTTGAACTCAACCCAACCCGCGGGTTGAGCCTAGGGGTGCAACTCGGGTCGGGTTGGGTCGGGTTGAGGCCAACCCGAACCCGACCCGACCAAACATTTGCTCAACCCGAACCCGACCCAACCCGAGTTTCAACCCGATCCGACCCGAGGAACCCTTTTTGCCAATCCAAACCCAACCCAACCCGAGATTTTAAGCTTAAAAATTAAAAAAAAATATTAAAAATGTCTGTTTGACTCAGGTCGAGTTGCCCAAGCCCTGAACCCGAACCCGACCCGACCCGAAGTCAACCCGAACCCGAACCCAACCCGAACTCACCCAACCCGACTTTTTTTCCCGGTTGAACCCGCCAGGTTCGGGTTGAGCCCGCCCAAGTTGCACCCCTAGTTGAGCCCGCCCGAGTTGCACCCGTAATTTTAAGGGGAATAAAATGAAAAACAAAATGGGTGGAAAAGGCCAAAAAAGAGAGGTGTGAATATCAATTTTCAGTTACGTAATAAGCTGAAATTTTCCTAAAAAAATTCATTGGAAAATGCTTTTTCGCAAATTTTAGTTATGCCTTTTCTAAGGTACGTAAAACTAATTTCAGCCAAAAAATAAAAGGTACAAAACTAACAAGGCAATTTCTCAATTGATAATCTTAACCTATAAAAAATGGGGTTGCGAAACCTTAAAAAAGTATTTTCAAAGGAAAAAATTTGAAGAAGCTTTCATGGTTGCCATTGTCATCATCACCAACACCATGCCACTCATAACCGAACGGTTAGGATTGTCTAATCAGTGCAATTTATTACCCACCGCCAATCCAATCTCTTTCCTGCGATTATAAATGTCTAATCGGCTACAGCTATGTGCCAATAATTTATTTTTGTATTATACTATGCCTTACAAACCGTCATAATCGCTTATATATATGTTTCCTTTGTTGCTGATGAGCTTTCCTTTTGTTTGATTGCTACGTGACAAACACAAAGAACTTATCCGCCTATTTAGAGGGACTAATTAGAGTCCCGTGCGATGCACGCACGGGGGCGGCGAAGGAAAAATTATGAACTTGATAAAACAGCATGCATATTCCCATAAATATAGCCCAAACGTTTGGGCTAACGTTTTCCCCTCTCTATTCCCATAAGTATAGGCCAAACGGTTTCTCTTCCTAAAACCCTCTACTTCCCAAACGACTCACTCTTTTCTTAAATTAGTAATAAAATCTCATAAAGACGTACGCTACAAATCCTCCGAAAATTAATAATAAAATCTCAAAATTATGAAGCAATGTGCCTCTTCGATTTGCCTCCCAACGTGGCATGTAAATAATATCGCGAAGTTTCTTTTCCCAAATCTGCTTCCTTATTTGTCTCCTTATTTTTAGTAATTATAAAAAGGGAAGTGATATTTACGCCCCTTTTCATCACCAGGGACACCCAGCGTCAGTGTATCAATGGCAAAAAGGGACCTAATATACTTTATGTCAGAAAAATCCAGTGGTTTGGATTGCAAAGTACACTGGCAAATGGGTGTCCCTGGTGATAAAAGGGGCGTAAATATCATTTCCCTTATAAAAATCAGGAGATATAGATATATATCTCCTTATATATTTATAGATATAGATAGATAAGGAGAATTCTATTTTGCTAAAGAATCCCATTAATATATATATCCTTTTAAAGATTTCTAATTTGCTAAAATTGTTGGAGGGAGTTTTACGTTTATGGAGGAGAATTCTATTTTGATAAAATTGTTGGAGAGAGTTTTACGTTTATGGAGGAGGGGTGCCACGGGGCGCAACCACATCGTCAAGGATTCCATTTCACTGGCTGAGATGAAAACAAAATTTCGTTTCTATTGATATCAACAGAAAATAAAAACCAAAACTAAACAAAACTTAATCTGTGATTGTAAAAATAAAAATAGAAATTACCTGGCAATACTTTCTATTGGGTGAGAGAGATTTAGGGCAACGAAGTAGAAACCCTAATGACTAAAAGAGAGATTTTAGGATTATTTGTGATACGTTTTGGATATATATCTATCCATAAAAAGACTCTTCACATTCTAACCGTTGCAATTCCAGGAATAAAGAGATGTGTGAAACGATTATTAGAAACATGGTGGTGACATTTGAAATCGAGAAACCGGATAAAATGTTTAATAGAAACTTGGTTGAATAGATGCATTGTAAATATCTAGACAAAAAAATAATGTTGAATGCGGTTTGCAGAGTGCGTATCACATCCAGCTTTATATATATATAATCGATTTGCTAGGCAATTTTGTGGAATAGCCACAGTTGTTGACTTTTTGGCTACCAATGTGGCTTTCCATGAGGTAGCTGTTCTATCATGCAAAAGCCATCCGCAAAATGGCTTTTCATGAAATTGCCTGGTAAATCCGGTGTAGCATACACTAAAGTCAGTTATCATTCATTTTTTTAATGCAAAATTTGATTGCAAATTTTAATTTCAATAGAAAATTTCGATTAGGCCAAACAAAAGGTTAATAAATTGCATTTCAACTTTGAATTTATGGATGGCTGCCTAGCTGGTAGTTTCAATTTTTTGCACCCTAGAAGAGCGGCGCCGTACAATCCAAAAGACTATTTTGCCCCTCCAGGGTGCTCTTATATTTTCTATTTTTTTAATCTCTTGCACCACTAACCGCGATTGCAACTCGAAAGAGGAAGAGGAAAAAGAAGAAAATGAAAAGGGAGAGAAAAAAAAAGAGAACAAAGAGGAAGAGTAAGAAGGAAGGAGGAAGCAGGAAAAGAAAGAATTGATGCCAGAATAATAGAAAGCGCCAAAAATGGAAAATAAGAAGACAACGAACAAGGAGGAAAAGGAAGAAGAATAGGCCAAAATGGGTTAAATCGACAAAATTAAGGCTGAATAGATGAAAATTAGGTGGCTTGGCAAAACATCGGATCAATTCGGGAAAAGATCATGTCAACTCGGTGAAAGATCGATTCGACTCAGGAAAAGATAAGGTTGCTCGACAAAAGATCATGTCAACTCAGCAAAAGATCGGGCCACTTGCATAAAAGTCGCATCATCTTGATAAAAAGTTGGCCTGATCCTTTCTCGATTCGACCCAATCTTTGCCGAGTCGACCGGATCTTCGATGATTCAACCCAATTTTTGTCGATTTGACAGGATTTGTGTTAATTTTGGTCGATTTGACCCTATTAATTTTCTTTTGCAAATTCTTCTATTTTCCTTCTTCCTCTTCTTTTCTATTTTTCCCGACGACTTCTATTTTTCTAGCCCTTTACATTTTTCTGACGTCGGTTCGTTTTTACTTATTCGTCCACTTGTTCTTCCTCTTTTTCTTCCTGTTTTTTCATTTCTTCCTGTTTTTCTTCTTGTTGGTCATCATCATCTTTAACTTCATTTAAAATGATCTGAAATTGATCTATTACATATCAACATTATTTAGATTAGGATGCCTCATTGACTGCAGTCCTAATCTTCTTATGAATTAGTGATTTAAGTTCCTGAAATTTAATTCGTCGAATCACTGTTAAAACTTTGCTCCTGCCCACAGTCATATAAACCTTCTTCATTTAAGTAGATGTGCGGGCCCAAACTTCCTGTGTCTCAATCATGATCATTTTAAATCGGACAGTTCATAGGGTGTCCTAAGTATATCCTACTTACATTTTGCACCGTTAGAATTTTTAAGAGAAATTAGAATGTTCAGTTCACTATTAGTGTGTGTGCAAATTGTTAAGATAAATATGTCCTATGACTAATCTAAATTTCTAAATAAATAAAATAATGCTTGTAACAATAAAACTAATATAAATTACATACAAGAATAAAGTGGTCGTGGGTGATCGGGTGAGGGTGAGAGCAAGTGAGAGCACGAGTGCGATCGCGATCGGCAATGGCAAGGGCGGGCAGCAACGGAGAGGGTAAGTGGTGGGGATGCAGTGAGATGGGGACTTCGGGTTAATGGCGAGCTCGAGCACAGGCGTGACCGAGTGAGGGCGCCTAGCTAGGGGCAAAAGGAGGTGGGGCAGTGGATAAGTAAGTTAGGGTTAATTGTTAGTGCGCGGCCGAATGAGGACTAGGGGCAAGAGGTGGCGACACAGTGGATTAGCGACTTAGGGTTAATTGTTAGAAAATGAAGAGAAGAGGGTGATTTATTTACCATTAAAAAAAAAAAAAGAAGAAGGGGGGGGGGGGGGGGGGGGAGTTGATTTGAGACTTGAGAGAGATGAATGCCAAAATATTGAAAACAAGAATCATTAAAAAAAAAAACAAAAAATCTAGGGACCATTGCTGAAGGAATTTCTCAGAGCGTCTGTTGCATGAGAGAGCAGCCCCATAGGCTCAGATTTTGTCCTATTCATTTAATTCATATGAGGCGGCTGCTCTCTCATGCAACAGACTCTCTGAGAAATGCCTTCTGCGATGGGCCCTAGCAAATCCCTTAAAAAATTTTGAATGACGTGTTTGGGAGAGTAATTCCCACTTTCATGATGAATTGATGTAACCCATTCTTATGAGGACCGATATCCAAAGCCTGCCCATTAAGATTTGCCCATCGAGGCTTAAGTCACATCCAATAGATTGAGCCAATGATCTGTTATGATCAGTTTCCTCTTCTAAGCCCTCTTTCTTTGCAGCATCAACAAGATGTATCTTCTTCGGCAATCATCATATGTCCTCCTCATCGGCTAACATTCGGCAAGAGGCATTAGTTACGATCATCAACGGACATCGTCACTATTCTTCACCAGTGTGCATCACGTTGTTAGTTTCTAATTATATTTCTTAACTGATAAATTATATTATATTCTAATCAAACAATAGGTCAATTTTTCAATCCACACATGTTTAAGGAGGCATGTTAGAATATGTGATATCTCAGTATATCTCACGTTAGATTCGGTTGAGATCTCAGTATTGTATTAGGTGTTAGATGAGAAACGTAGGCATGAGAAGGCAACTGTGTTAGATTGAGATTATTTCCTTATAGCTTATTTTTATCTCTTCCCAAATTTATCACTTGAAGTGCCCTATATAAGCCCTGACTGATTCCTTCTTTTTCTCTCTCTCACAGTGGAAAGTAGAGCATAAAAAGATTACTCTAATTAGTTCAGTAATAACCTTCCGAAAACGAGATTTAAGCTGTTCCTCAACAATGCAAAAAAACCAACATTGTAAGATAATTTGCACACTTCAACACTAAAAATGGTATTCTTAGCGCTTGTTTAAATGTATATTATCATAGAAATAGACATCATATATTATCTAGTAAACATGAAACACAATACACCGGCAAAAGGGCATAATGAAACGTGCCAGACAATCAGCAAAGTTGGATGCCGAGATAAAAGCTTATATTCCAGCATGTTCCTTTAGGGCAGTGAGACCATCCTTACTAAAATCCGAGAAGTAGTGACGCTTGAATCCCAAGTATGTAAAAGGCTTGAAAAGCAATGGGTGTTGTTCATCCACAAGTTCTTCCGGGCACTTTATAATCCAACTGTCCTTGGGAACCATGAACAGCCCCACTGACAACCTCTCTTTTTTGCTCATCATCACACGATGACGAGTTGAATGGACTCTTCCATTGCTCCATTCCTTCAATACAAAAGTAAAAATGAAACCTCAAAATTGTCTGTTACATGCATAGGGTTGGCACAGATATTAGCCTCAATTGGATGAGGACCAATTACCAATGGGGGACAAACATTAGGCAAAATTATCAACAGGACCCATGCTTTTCAAAAATTATCAGCAGGGGACAAAAGAGGTCTTGTCAGTAAAAGCTGGACGAAAATACCCTTTGGCATATACAACACGTTTTGACTTTGGAAGGGGGTTTTCAAGTCTCTACGATTGAGGTTATCATGTATCAAAATGGGGTTAACAATTTCAGAATGGGCTTATCAAGTCCCTGAAAATTGGCCGAGGGTACTAGAGTTTTGGAAGGGGGTTTTCAAGTATTTGGGATTGGGGTTATCTAGTATCAAAATGGGCTTATCAAGTGCTTGAAAATTGGCAGAGGGTACTAAAGTTTTGGAAGAGGGTTTTCAAGTTTCTAGGATTGAAGTTATCTAGTATAAAAAATGGGGTCACCAATTTCCGAATGGGGTGATCAAGTCCCTAAAAATTGGCCAAGCGTACTAGAGTTTTGGAAGGGGGTTTTCAAGTATCTGGGATTGGGGTTATCTAGCATAAAAATGGGGTTACCAATTTCTGAATGGGCTTATCAAGTCCTTGAAAATTGGCCGAGGGTACTGGAGTTTTGGAAAGGGGTTTTCAAGTCTCTAGGATTGGGGTTATCAGGTATCAAAATGGGGTTACCAATTTCAGAATGGGCTTATCAAGTCCCTGAAAATTGGCCGATGGTACTAGAGTTTTGGAAGGGGGTTTTCAAGTATTTGGGATTGGGGTTATCTAGTATCAAAATGGGGTTCCCAATTTATGAATGGGCTTATCAAGTCCCTTAAAATTGCCCAAGGGTACTGGAGTTTTGGAAGGGGGTTTTCAAGTCTTTGGGGTTGGGGTTATCCAGTATCAAAATGGGGTTACCAAATTCCGAATGGGCTTATCAAGTCCCTTATGAACACGTTTTTACTTCCTGTTTTTTTTTCACTCGTTCATTTTCACGTTTTTTTCTTTCTACCGTACGATTCATCTTCCTCATCCTCCATTGAAAGGGAGAAGGAGAAATGCAAAACCCTAAAACAAATGAAAAATAAAACCTAGATATTGAAGATAGATGGGAATGAACTCACGTTTCAAATTTTTTAGTTTTCCCACCTCCAATGGTGGCTAAATGATGAAGAAGATGACTGGTAATGTAGAAAAAAACAAAGTTGAAAATGAAAAAGTGAAAAAAAAAAAAAGAGGGAAAGAAGAGAGAAGAGGGAAAAGTGGAAAAGCAAAACGTGTTGCTTAAGAAAAGGGCATTTTCGTCCAGCTTTTAATGACAAGACATATTTTGTCCCCCGTTGATAATTTCTGAAAAGCATGGGTCATGTTGATAATTTCACCTAATTTTTGTCCCCCATTGGTAATTGATCCATGATCTATTAACCAGTGTTAAATGCATATGAGCAAGGTAAGAGAGCTGGGTAGATGCATGGCCAAAGGACCCGTATAGTGATGAGATGTGGTACCTTGATAATAGTTGTAGTAACCACATGAATAGCAACAAAGGCGTCTTTGTTAACTTGGATGTATCTCTTAAGCTCCATTACCATGCTCTTATGATCACAACACTGCATAATCGATCGATCCATCCAATCGGGTCCAACAGATTGGGCACTTATGAGGCATGGGACCATGATCATGTAGGTCGCCTCAAGGGCATTCACCAATTCAATGGTCATGATCACACATGTATGCTATGCGGGGCCTGATGTTGATCGTTAAGATTATATATTAAACATGATTGATTGGGTAGTGAACTCAAAATTTTAAGCCTTCACAAATTTAATATATCTTAATGATGATTGTAGCACTTCTATAATATAAATTGAGATGATGGAAATTCCCAAAACTTACCATAAATGTATCACCTGTGAAGACAATTAAGGAGTTGAGAGATGGTTGCATGAGCACCCATTCCCCTTCTTTGGTAAAAACTTCCAAGCCATTCACCTCATTTTGGTACAAAATTGTGAAGAAATTAATGTCAGTGTGAGGGCCAAGACCCAAGGCCGAGTCAGATCCACCTGTAGGATCATAATACATCAAACGGAAAACGGCTCTCAAGGATTCTGTTTGAGAATCGTAGTACTTGTCCACCCCTAAACTTTCCAAAATCATCCTTCGAACCATCCTTTCAAGACCAATTAACTTCTGAAGTAGACTTCTTCACTGCCAAAACATTGAATGGTAGTCAGATGCCTGGTGAACAAGCTCTCGATCGACTTAAGATTAAATGGAAACACAAGGTAATACGTGTGCATAATAGTTGATTGACAAAGTTCAAGCTTTATATTTCTTTTTAGGCCATGTTTGTCAACCATGAAAAGAATTTTCATGGAATATAATTTAATTATGTTGTGGGAGGGGGGCAAGGAGGGGGCAGGCTAATAGAATATAGAGGGCATGGTTGAGAAGAGGGTGAAAAGTGGCTTAAAATAAAGAAAAGAAAAAGTCTATTCAAAATATAGGTTTTGTTTTCCTTGCTTTTCAGCACCTTGGCACTATCTCCTGCCTTCTCAACTCTCTCCCTATGCCTCCCTCACACCACTTGTTAATCTAACATTATGGGAATAAAAATCAAGGTTGCCAAACATGGGCTAAGAGATCCTCAAACCATGTATTAATTACATCGGAATTTGTCCAAGTTCGATACCTATACCACTAAATTTATAGACAACTGTACTATGAGTTTTCATAGTCACTGATGAAACTTCCGAGTTGACTCGACTCACTATCAAGTCGAGTCGAGTTTTCGAGTTATGGAATTGTGGTAATATCATGATAGAATCAAGTTTTTAAACAACTGTTGATAATACCTCGAACTAAGTTTTTAATCCTTGAGCTCACCTGAAACCCGGGTACCCTTCAGGCCACATGAAGTGGGTAAATTTCTCAACACCTTCCTGCGAATTGGCTTCATCGATTTCCACGCTCTGGTACAAAGGAGTCTGCGGAAGCCTACGCTTGCCAATGTATGAATGGAAACTCTGGTGAGGCGAAGCTTCATTCTTCGTCATGGTTTCAAGAGGGAGTGTGTAGAGGTCTTTCACTAAACTGAAGAGTTTTTGACGGTCGATGGTAGAAACAGTAGGGAATACAGCCTCAAAGCAACCGAATTGTTGCACTGCATTCAAAACCTGTTCTTGATGTCGTTCGCATGACTTTGTTCCTCTCTCCAACTCCTCTCCAGAGAAGTCTATGATGGGCAGTTTTGACAGTGTTTCACTAGGCATTCTCTCTTATTCCTATGACAAAAGAGAAAACAAAGAAGCCTCTCTCCCTCTAACCTTAAAGAGCTTCTACTTCTTAAGCAAAGTCTCCACTACAATGCTTTAATCTTTGGTCACATATCATTATTTATAAGGAGATGATTTTCCAACATTTCCACCCTTTTTGTTTGTCCCCTTGCATCAAGGTTGTACCTAACAGACCCTTTTGTTTCTAACACCTCACATGAATTACATGAATAAGACAAAATCTGCCAAAGAGTCAACCTGTGTGGATGTTCTCACATGCAAAGGCCACCCGCAAAATGGCTTTCTATGAAACTGCCTAGCAAATCCCTTTCCAATTTACCAAAAACATAGAAAACTTTGTCTTTTTTTATAATGGCCATTAATGCATTGTCCGTTTTAAGTGAAATAATAGGGAGGGCTGTCCTCAAGCCTTCCTTCTAAAGAATCCTCCAAGTTACTAATTCCAAAAGAAATTGAGTAAGAAGCTTCTTCTTCTTCTCTTTCTCTTGTTACTCTTTATTAGACCTGGCAAAAGTGACCCGTGCCCGCGGGTCGACCCGGCCCACCCGCAAATTTGCGGGCACGGGTCTAAGTTTCCGTGACCCGTCAAAAACCAACCCGCGGGTGACCCAACCCGCAAAAACACGGGTAGGGTCGGGTCAACCCGCGGGCACCCGCATTTTTACAGTATTTTTTAATCTTTTTAAGAATGTTATCATCACTGCTGTTTGTTTTTTATGAGTAACTCCTCACTTTATAAAAAGTACGGTATGTCCAGGATTATCCAAAGTTCCAAACCGTCCATTAGATGGGCCATACCCTAAATAGGTTATGCCCCAAAATTATTTCCATCGGTTGATTCTAACCCTCTGATCTATAGAGGGTTAGGATCAACCCTCTAACATTCAGATTGGAGGGATAGGATCATCCTATGGAAATGATTTTTGGAGCATAACCTATTTAGGCTATGGCCCAACTAATGGACGGTTTGGATCATCCTATGGTGTGGGCCATACATAAAGTGAGAGTGCCCAGTAGTGTTGATAACATTTAAATGTGGTTTTTATTTTATTAGAATTTGCTATCAAGCTTCTCCTTTGGCAATTTCTCGGCAAGTGGCCTTTGTGTATGCAAAGATGCGCGCATCCGTTGCTAAAATGTTCCGTGTAAAAAAGTAATCATTACACCACAAAAAGTAAATTAGCTAAATTATAAAGTTTTGAATGAAAAATTACCTAGAAAGGGTTATAAAATTTTAAAATTACGAAAAAAATACCAAATCACATATGAGGTTATGACAATTACGGGAAAAATAGAGGCTGTCAAATCAAAATAATTATTACAATCCCTTTGCGGCATATTTGCGGGTGACCCGCGGGCCGCGCGGGTCACGTAAATTGCCAAAATGCGGGTCATTTTCTCACCCAACCCGTGGACCCGCACCCGCGGGTTGACCCGGCCCGACCCACCCTGTTTGCCAGGTCTAGTCTTTATTCAACTTCTTTCTTTATTTTTTCTTCTTCTTCCGGCAACAGAACTACTAGCGGAAGAGATAGGAAAAAAAAAAAACTAGCAAAAGGGTAAAATTGTCTTTGGGCTAGTACAATGCCCTTATTAAGTGAATAGTTTTGAAACTATCAGTCATCCATAAATTTGGATTCTTTTTGTAATTATTTGATAAGGAGAATAAAATTAAAAAACAAAAGGGTGGAAAGGGCAAAAAAGAGGTGTAAATTCATTTCCTAGTTATGTAAATATGGTGAAAAACTTGTCAAAAATAAAAAAATAGTTTTTCCAAATTTTAGTAATGCCTCTTTTAGGTAAAAAAATATTGGGAAATGATATTTTACCCCTTTTTAACGTTTTTCTTTGCCTTTAAAACCTAAGGGATAACGTTAAAGGGGGGTTTTATCCCGATGGGGGGGGGGGGGGGGGGGGGGATATCATTCCCCAAAATATTTCACCAAAAAAAAACTAAAAAAGGGGTCAGGTAAACTCCAATTAGCACAATTTATGGGCCATTGCGAATCCAATCCAAAGTTGGGACCCATCCTTTGCCTATTATGATCACTAGGAAAAATGCAAGTGCTATCCATTTAAATTATCCCTTTGAAATTGTACAGACCACATCATAGGTTGATCTAAACCGTCCATGTTGAGAACCTCAACTAAAGCCGGGTTGTTTTGGATTTTGAGAACCAATAGTGAGTCAGCAATAATTAGTTTTTAACTCACAATGGTTCTCAAAATCCAAACCAAACAGGGACTAACAATTAACAACCGGAAATATTATCCGCACTACTATATTTTGATGATCACACTCCTCACTTTATTGAAGTACAGTATGGCCCGCACCATAGGATTATCCAAACCGTCCATTGTGAACTGTGGAGACTATTTCATTGTTGAAAAAGAAAAACACAAATATACCGTTCTTCAAATGGAACCAAAATTCGGGTTTCGGGTTGGGTTGCCCGACAGCCCGACCCGACCCAACCCGATTTTCAATTGGAGTTGATTTTTCCCAACCCAACCTAACCCGATTTGCGAAAAAGCTTAACCCGACCCAACCCAAATTCGGGTTGAACCCGACTCGCGTGAGAACATCCAAGTAACAACGACGGTTTGAAATTATATATAGTGCTAATGTCCTCACTACCATATTTTATAATGGCACTACTCACCATATTTGGATGATCACACTCCTCACTTTATTAAAATGTACAGTGTGACCTGTACCCTGTGTCGGTACTTTTCGTATGTAGATTACAATTTTACCCTGAAATAATTTCTCATAGAGATAGATGTTAGATATCAACAAAGGGGTTAATGGTAAAAGAGTAATGCTGACGTGTAAATCCCAGATAAAAAGAAAAGAAATTTCTTTTGGATGGGCCACTTCCTACATAGGTTGTGCGCCAAAAATAATTTTCATAGGTTAATCTGAACCCTCTGATCTAAACCGTCAATGTGATTGAACACAACATCAATCGGTTGTGCCCGTAAAACCATTTCTATAGGTTGATCCTAGCCCTCCAATCGATATAGGCTGATCCTGGCCCTCCAATCGATAGGGTTTCCATAATTGCTGTTCCTCTTCAATTGCTCGGAATCCATCAATATTTGCCAAGTGTCGTGCATGAGTAATATAAGGTAGTTCTTTCGTCATTGTCATATGTCTCTACCTCTTCTTGGTAGTTTTTTGCCGTAATTGTCATAGACAAGCACCTTATGTCGGTACTTTTCGTATGTAGATTACGATTTTACCAGCAAATAATTTCTCATAGAGGCATTAGATATCAGCAAAGGGGTTAATGGTAAAAGGGTAATACTGACGTGTGGATCAAAAAGGTGGGACGAAAGCGGAAATAACGACAAATGACACAAATGCCCTGACATGTGGGATACAATTGGAATTATGGCAGTGAGACACAAGCGGAAATAACAGCAAAGGGTGGTAGAACTTAACCCACGATTCTGCCTTTCCGCCTTCTAGTAAAAAACCCGTGCGATGCACGGTCCGACAAAGAAATGTACGGACCACGTCATAGGTTGATCCAAACCGTCCATGTGATGGAACACAACATAAATAGGTTGTGCCCCAAAAATCATTTCCATAGGCCGATCCTAGCCCTCCAATCTATAGATGTTTCCATAATTCCTCTTATCTTAAATCGGATGGTCAAGATCACCCTATAGTTTTTTAATTAAAAAACATAAAGGAAGGGGGTAAGATCGAAATTATAGGGCTTTAATGGGTGCCTTTGTTAAAAGCATAAAAGAGGGAGTATGATTGAAATTATATGATTCAATGAGTGCCTTTGTTAAAAGCATAAAGGGGGAGTAGGATTGAAATTATATGAGTTAAATGGGTGGATTTGTTCAAAAAAGTAAAAAAATGACTTGTAATTCTCATGTGATTTTCAAAAAAATCGAAAAAACTCTCCTCTTTTCATCCCAGCTATATATAGTAGTTAGATTAGATTAGATTAGATGGTAGTGAGATTAGATTAGATTATAAATTTTGATGTTTAGAACTAGGATCCAGTGAGGCCAACAACAGTCCCGACCCTACTATGGATCCATTTAACACAGTAGGAACTAATAAATTAAACGATCGGCCCCACAAGCAGACACTAAAAATTCACACCCAAAACCACGCAAAGGGTGCGGCCCACCTTTTACACCACTGTTCATTTTACACCCGTGCATAGCAATTGCTCATGTTTGTTGTTATGGTAGGGCCCATCATTTTACACCCATTCTAATGGAACACGATTGTTGTAAGATTGTCCATGTAACCAATTCTTATGGAGCTGTTCGGCACAGGATAGTAATCCTTGAAGGGTTGTTAAGAAGTAAGACGGTGGGCAAAAACTCGATCGTACCAGGCACAAAGAAGTAAGAGGGAACAAATCAAAAGATTCAACCAAAATTGTAAACCAAGACAAGAGACAAATCTTCTCCAAATGTTTCGCCTCAAGAAAATCCCAAGAGAAATATCTCACTGCCAACACACACCCCTCTCACCATTTTTTATTTCCAAGTTCATGACGTAATTTTAGTCTTAATTAAGACACACCCAAACTAACATACTTCTCTCTCCCTCTCCCTAGTCTAACTAGGTACAATACACTAACAATTTGCACTTAAGTAACTAGCAAAAGGAGATGTCTAACTAGGCACAATACACTAACAATTTGCACTTAAGTAGCTAGCAAAAGGAGATACCAACATAGAGTAGAAAACAAGACAATCCAATTCAACAGAGGGTTTCTGCACCCAATCAGCCTTGTAGAATCTATAAAAGGATTGCTAACCCCGTGCACAAGAGCCCATACTGCCAAGTCTACCAAAGTAGAGGTATATCTGTCATTCTGTCCGGAAAAGATGGTGTTCTTGTAAACTGTTCATCTCGCTTCAAAGCAGCTGACAATGTGTGCTTGAACAAGAACAAAAAATGATAGAACGACTAAAATCACTGATTGAAACAAAAAACACTCGGAAGTATTAGCCTATCCAAAAAAAGGATGTTTTAGTTCACATGGTGTTGCCAGAAAACGATTTCTATAAATATTTGCATATACTTAAAGAGTATGTACACAACTAAAAGATTGTGCAAATGGATTGCCTTCACTAATTAAAGAGTAATATGATGCCTTAGTCATTCTCCCTATTATAATTATAACAGCTACAACTACAACAACAAACAACAGCATGGTTAGTATGAGGTAACAAAGGACTCTTCTGCTGTTAAATGGGTACAAGAAAGAGACAACAATGGAGTCTAGCAACCCTTTTCCAGCTAGACTCTCTGCAATCAAAACAAAACACCGTAAATGTTAGACCTAGTGGAAACTAGCTGTGGATGCCCTGTTATATCATAACAATCACTTCCAAAGTTTGACAAACTTATCGTGACTTGCTGAGGCCACCAAACCCGTAACGTTCGAGACTGCCAAGGCTGCAATTAGTCCCTCGTGTGCGGCCAGAGTCATTGTCTTGTTCTCGGCCATGTTCCAAAGCTCCAAAGACTGTAAGAACACAAACAATACAACATGATTAAGAAAACAATTGGTTATATATAGACTTCATTTTTGGACAAACAATACAACATGATTAATATGCGCGAGTATAGCTTTCTAACGCTGCTACTTTTCACACCTAATCTCTACGTTTTACAGCAAACAATGCTCAATTTACATCGTTTTCAAATCACAAATAAATACAAACGAATTGTGTCATGTTTTGTTCCATGTCTGTCTCTGAGAAAACAGGCATATATATTTCAAATATATATAGGGATGTGCCAGCAAAAAAATGCCCATACGAGATTTTATATGAGACATTTTATATCAGTTTATTTTATAATACAACTAAAGCAAACAATAACATTTCCAAGTTAAAAAGGTTTTATGTCAATCATGAATATAATAAATGAACTGGTTAATGGCCAGTGATAAATTGCACGAAATGGTAGAGGAGACTTGCCTGGTAACAGCCAATGACCAACAAAGATGGATATGTAGGATGGAAAACACAGGAGTGGAATTTGTTGCCGTTGCAGCTCAACTCATGCACACACTCACCTTCACTCCCAGAACCGAGTGTCCACACCCTAACCGAGTCTTCACTGACAGATGCCAGATACTCACCTGTAGGATTCCAACACACAGAATGGACTGGCTTCGTGTGTCCCTGCCATTACAACCCATAGGAAAAATGAAAGATTAGTTACTCAATGACAAGAAACAGATCATGTCAATAATCAGGTAAACGGAGAAAAAGGATGCCTAAATAGACATTTATAATTAGAATACAAAATCTTAATAGTGATAGCATATAGAGGAAGAAAATCATTGTTAGTAATAATCGGATTCCTCTAGCAGATATGTGATGCAATTGCAGCCAGACTTGGAGCAAACACTTTCTGCAAAATATCAAAGAGCTTCTGAAAGTACAAGGTGTCAACTACTCTACTGCAACAAGGGCCTTTTTTTGAGCAAAACAAGAAAAAGGCCATTTATGCATTTGCCCCAAGAAAATGCACAGAAAGGAAGCTATGGGACTACCCTCACCTCCTCAAGCTCATGTAGGCCCTTTTTCTGCCAAAATTAAATTGCCTCGAGCCCAATAAAAGGGGCACTGGCATTCTGTTGGTTCAAAGACAAAGCTAACTCCCTCAGTAGTCGAAGCCACACAAACAAGGATTGCAGCTCGTAATTCGAAGCACTTTCTAGTGTGAACCGAAATCGTGTTGCGTCACGAGTCTACAAGCCTTTCTCATTTCAGTGCTCGCCTTTTGAATCTTCAGTAGGGGCCTTTAGTCTTTTGATTAGAGTAGGGGTCGCGAGAGAGCAGAGCGTACCGCCCTGCCAGACTCGCGAGTCTGTTTATAGTCGCGACTGTTGTCAGAGTCAACAAGGTTTAAACTTCCAGAGAGCAGGTGGTCACCCGGATCAACCCGAGGAGAAGGAAGATCTGGCTGGTTTTCGATTTCGTTCTTCTTTTCCCAGGTGGACGTAACAATTGGGAATTGGTTTCAATAGTCAATATTAGAGCTAGCTTCGCCTGGTCGAAAAGACCAAAAGATGAGAAGAGGTAAAGAGACGGTAGGGACCTTGGTTTGGCTCACAAATCTTCTGGTGCTATCAGAGGAGTGGTCAAATGTGTCACTGGGTGAATTCCAAATATGATTTTACGAGCCTATATCTCAGATTCACAAAAGAAGCTCTCTTAGTTTTGTATGATAAAAAATCAACTACAGTTTTTTTTTTTTAAAAAACAATAGCTTCACAAATATTTTTTTTAAACAATAATTTCAAAAATATTGATCATTCATCGATTCATAGATTTACAAATATTAAGAGTCACCAATCGAAAACTCATCACTAACTAACCTGTAAAGAATGAAGGCAAGTTTGGGTCTCAACATCCAGTATGGATACAACATTCTCAGCAGCAGCTGCTAGATACCTGCCAAGACGTGGTTGGAATCTCATCTGGGTTGTCCCACCCTGCATAAATAAGCTAAGACAATGAACTAAAAGACAATAAAATGCTGTTTAAGTGTAGGAAATCATGACCAGTCAACAACTAGCAGTTATAAGCTGTACTCATTAACCAACACTAGTAATGCATACCTTGAAGACTCTAGCACAGCTACCATTTTTTATATTCCAGTATCGTATTTCACTGTCTCCATCACAAGAGCAGATGAGATCCTCCTTATTTGGATGGAAGTCAAGGGACATTACTGATGCAGAATGCCCGGTAAAATTACGAATTGAAAAGCCTGGCTGCACAGTGATGCCATCTAGTCAAGAAAAGCCTTGCAAGCATAGCACACAGAAAATAATTGATTGATGGCATCTAGCCTAAAGAAATAAAACTTTGTATGGGATCAAAATCAAGCTACAATGCAACAAAATTATATGCAGATTAACTTTGATAACAACCACAACCAGTTAAGAAAGAAGCAAGTATCATCAGTGTTTCAAAACGCGGATGGAGGTCAATACGCGGCCAAAGCAAATCCTAGTCGACTCGGCTCGACACGGTCGAGTATTTGGTTGATGGGCTCAAGTGCTCAGTTGATACGGTCATAACTCGGAAGGATCAAAGGACTTTTAATTGACTATGTAGTGCAAATCACGGACAAAACCTGGACTCGGACAAGAACACGGCCAAGATAAATGGGAGTCGACTCGGGGGAGTCCAAGATGATGATGGGGAGTTTAGAAACTATGAGTATTATCACAAATTAAAAGTAGAAAAAAAAATATGCACCCACAATCCACAATCCAAGATGCCAAATTCTCACAGCACACGGATTGCCTGACATGCCTCATTTAAGTATCATGAATAAAATAAACCCAGTGACCTGTCCAACAACATTCTAAAAAGAAAAAGAAAATATCACAATGGTTCAAAATGAAGTTAGACAGCCACGAAGGATGGATGGCAATGCTTGTAGCATAGAAAATGAAGTCTCCTTGGTAAAAATTACAGGGGTGGCACATATGCAGTAGACCCCTTAACCCTAAACACCAAACCATGGCATCATACATATGAACATATAAACAAATCTGTATTCCTGTTTAGGGTCCTATTTGACATTTGCACTTGGCAAAACCTGAAACTTAAAGAGTCTATATGTTAAAACTTAAAGCCATGCAGTACCCGTGATTCATACCAATCAAAACTTATATATGGTAACCATATAAAGTAGCATAGTGCATAAGAATCCATGGATACGTGATAAAACTAAAGGGCATAAAAGAGCCGCCATTAATGCTCGGAATAAAAGACGAGAAGAGACAAGCGTGTGCGGGGATAGTTACAAGAAGTATTTTCCAAAAGAAAGGTTACTTGCACAAAGATTATCTAAGCAATATATTATCACAAAGATTATCTAAGCAAGTCAGGAAGAGGAAAGAGCATTTTCACTAACATTATCAACTTCCCAAACCCTAACAGTTTTGTCAAAAGAAGATGTAGCCAGACGAGGCAAGCTTGGGCTAAAACGAACATCGGTAATCAGCAGAGCATGCTCTTCTAGTGTAGACTTTGGCTTTAAAGTATCTGTGGACCACAAGACTGCCTGCATAGCAAAATCATCAAGCAATTCATTCACTTTGAGGTCAAAGTTTTACACTACTAGCGACTTTATATGGCATTTCACATAATAGTTTGACTGAAAATTGCCACTCGATGGTTCTCACCTTTTTATCATGGCCACCAGTAGCAAGCAGTTTTCCATCGGATGAAAAGTGGCAGCAGACAACTTTAGTTGAACTTGCCCGGATATAATTAACCTCCGTAAATGTAAATCCTGGCAGAAGAATCAAATATATTCCGAAATTTCTTAAAAAGAAGAATAAGATCATCCGCCAATTGAAAATGTCTAACTGTTAATATATCTAGAGAGTAAAGTGTTCCTGCACAAGAGTGAAGATAAGTTACCTGCACTCAAGTGCAGCAACAGGGTGGGGGCCAACATTTTTTGGGGGATCACAAGCATTCATTTGGAAGGCCCTTCCATGGATAGGGTGTGTCCCAAAAATCAGCCCCATTGGATCATCCTAACCCAATCAAAGGTGGAGGGGAAAATGGACAGACACTGTGTGTCCATGTTTCTGCCTATTTTATCCCTCCACAAATGGCAGGGTTACGATGATCCAATGGGGCAGGGTTACGATGATCCAATGGGGCCTATCCATGGGGGGCCGGAATTTACACTTGGGGGGGCCGGACTAATAGTGCATTGGTCTTGGGGGGCCGCTTACTATTACCGGCGTTCAGGAACGCCAGTAAATGTGATTTTTCTTTTAGCGGCGTTCTTGAACGCCGGAAAAACCCCTTCTGTGTTACAGTGTATAGAAGGGATTTTTCAAGTCATTGGAATGGCCGTGGCCCCCTCCACACTATATGTGGCTCCGCCCCTACACACACACACACACACACACACATGTAACAAACTGAATTGTTCACACCTTTGGTGACATCCATACAGCGTCCAACTGTATCACGGCGGTCAGTATCATCATGTAAGAATGACTCTACGTTATCATCTAAGGAACCATCCTCCACAAACCGATCCATATCAGCCTGCAATTCAATTTCTTTATCATCCCACTGCCAAAATGGAGTGCTAATGAGACTTTGCACGAGTAAGGATTTTCGCATTCTCTAATAAAGTTATATTTTACTGTTGTTTGACACGAACTACCTTATAAAATCCAATGCTAGAAAACAGAGATGTACTAACCAATTGATTTGATGGTGATGCAAGAGTTCCGGTTCCATCAGGGCCAAACATAATCAACGGCTTAGATGAGCCAGCACTATGCTGCATAGAAGGCATTGAAATCACATCTCCCGGTGTATGAGTTGAGGGCGTTGAGGGAGCTGAACTTGGGGAGGGTCCTGCGGTATTTGCAGTTCCTGAACTATTTGCAGGACCAGAAGATGAAACAGGCTGCTTTCTCTTTCGCCCGGTCTGATTCTTTGAAGCCTTCAAATTGCATAAAAAAAATTAGTAGCCAAAGTCATACAAAAAATATGGATCTCTGTCAAAGCATGATAAAAAAAGATATATCCTATGCAAAATTAATCAAATATTTCCAAACTGTGATCCCCAAACAAAATAGGGTGACATGCTATGTGGGCCATAGCACATTTTACCAGTAGAAAAGACTGACCTGGTCATTTCCACGAAATATGTTTGACATGCTGCCATCGACTGTGACACTGCCAGGGCCCATTTTGTCGTTGTGATGAAGATAGTGGTTTGAACTGTGCGACTGCTGACTTGAAAGTGCGTGCTGCTGCTGAAGCTGTTGCTGCTGATTACTGTTTTGTTGTTGCTGCTGCTGCTGCATCTGAGCTATTTTCTACTACACATAAATGAGCATATTAAGGAAGCCTGAATGCCTTATAATGATTGGAAATAAGTAATAAAAGCAATTATATCAAGGAAGCCTGCAGGCCTTGGAATGACTGGAAATAAGTACTGACAGTTACTAAAACAATCAAATGAACTTCATCAAATGTTACATACTCAAATGTTTTCAGAACTTTACATGCCATTGGTCACCACTACGGTATAAATATAAAGTTGGTATAGCGTAAATTATGTGAGAACACCACAGAGGAGGAAGTTCTTAATTCCAAGGTACTGATAATGATAGCCTCCAATCATGATTCGGTCATATTGATTGAATACCGGCTCTCTAAAACTGATCAGTGGCCATCTCGTTCACTTCAAAACTGTCTCAATTTCTTTAGCACCTCTCAATGTACCTCCTCAATATCGAAGTAGAAGGCTTCGGCAGGTCGGCCTCGGCAGTGCCTTTCCTAGGACAGGATATAGACGTATAGTTTAGGAGGCATGGAATGGGAAGGCTATATAAGGTATCAAAGGAATCGGTCATAGAACTACAGTATGTAAACTCTGTCATGGATAAAATGAAGGTTCATCCATGATATCACTCACCGGCTAAGCACTTTCACGAGTGCCCTAACCTGTGACCGATCACTTTGTACATCCATCTAATCTGAAGTATGTACTATCAAATTGAAATATTTTTTGACAGGTACTAACTATCAAATTGAAATATAATCCCTATTTTCCTACAAAAAATTCTATCGGATAAACTAGCTACACAAATCAACATGAAATGAGATACATCAAGGAACCTATAAACCATAACAACAATGGACTGATATCCCCTAGTTGTTCTGACTGTAAGAGAATACATGACTGTGTTGGGAGTTTGAGACCTTTAATGGGCTAACTTACCATGCATTGGGTGACACAAATTATTCCCATATGAGCCCTATCAAGTATGGTCTCATCGTGCTCGCTCACTCGCCCGCATGAGATTGCTCATATGTCCCCTCATGGGGAGCACTTTCATCTAGGGACCATATCCTCCTTCAAGGACCAAGGTTAGTTCTATCTTCGTTATTTACTGGTTTTGCTAGGTTGGTTTGATGATCGAATGTACTGCATGGACAATTAGGCATTCTGTGATATTGTTCATCACATTAAAAATATTTGGAGGTGGTATTTTGATATTTGAATCTTAGAAATCTACGCCATGTGCTTGTCACACCTACTGGTGGTCTTGTGGCGGTTCTCTTCGAACGCGGGTAGAGTTCAGATGACTGGCCACGGCATATAATAGATGAACCAGTGGGGCCTCCATCAATGCCCTTTCAACTCACCTTGCCTAGCATACGTTGATAGGATGGGCGGTCATTGCATTTCCGAGAGCCTTAAGTCCAACATGTTCGCTAATGCAATCCGTAGTGACTTCACTCTTAGCCAACATGTTTGAGTGTTGATCCAATGTAGGCTGAGTACTTCGTTGCCATGCCCCTAGGCTGCACTCAACCATGCCCCTGATGTGGAGAATCGACCTATTAGCCATAGTTCAAAATGGATAATTCGACGTGCAGAACAACCCTACGGACACCGGGAAGACACTAGGATGCCTAAACAAAAATATATTGATAGTGCACAACGTAACTGACACCTAATTGCCCTGAGATAGACCCTACGACCTAGGGCATCGCTAAAAAATACAAGTTATACAACTACTATCTGTCCTAATTGACAAAAATCACTGTTAGCCCTAGGGTTCAACCTTGGTCTCTTCGTCAAGTCTGTTCTGATGACAACAAAACACAAAATGGAAACTTATATCAATTGATTAAATTAATGTTTCAATGCTTTTTAAGAAAGCAATTTGTAGATCAAATTGAAGCACATTGAAATGTGGAGGCAATGAACTTGGAGCCACGGAGAGTGAAGCCTAAGTTGAAGATTCTAAGACCAAGAGAAGATCCATGAAGTTAGCCTTGCTCAAGAGAAAATACTTTGAAGACTTGAAGACCTCCTGAAGATCTGAAGTGTCTAAGTCAAAGTCTTAGATTTTATAAACTAAATTCTCTGTCTTTGTATATATGGGTAACAGCACTAGGGATAATCTAAAATAAGGGTAATTAAACTTAAATTGAAGATAGGATGGTTTGCACAACGGCACTAGGGATAATCTAAAATAAGGGTAACTAAGCTTAAATTGGAGATAGGATGGTTTGCACACAAGTCTGGAAGAGCTGAGTGGAATTTGAACCAAGAAAGAACATTCAGGGCTTTAGACGGACGAGGGCTTTAGGGATCAATGGTGAGCCCCAGCGGGGGGCTAGACAATAGGATTAAAGATTTTTTTTTTTTAAGAAAAGACATTAAATGGTTTAAAAGAATTTAATGAATGATAGGCCTCAGGAAAAAAGTGAGAAAGGTGGGGCCATATGTTGATGTGGACATTCTTCGCATCTAGGTTTAATAAATTATGAATTATGTCCCTAAATAAAGTCTAAGCAAATAAAAAAACATGTATGCCCATAAATAAATAAATACTAATGGCAGATCACATCATATAGTGATGTACAATGGTGTTGTAACTGGCATTCGGCACCCAAAAGCCTATTACATGTGTCATATGACATGAGGACTTTGAGGTAATCAAACAACCCCCAAGAATGCAATATGTAATGAAAACAGCACTACTTCCGAAGATATCTCACCGAGCTGAAGGATTACTCTCTCAGAAACTGATAAGAGGGAGCAGAAAGGAACACACCAACAGCAAATTATCTCATAAACCAATACATAATAGTAGCAATTCAAGAAAGAGAAGGCGGGTATAAAAGAAGAGCACCTTAATTAACATATCCGTGTCACCACGAGGCAAACCAGGACATGCGGCTTGCATTGGAGATCCAACATTCTGAGCTATATCACCAACCGAATTGGAATGACCATCCTTCCCAAGAACTATATTTCTGTTGTTTAGAAGCATTCTCAACCGTCTGCTGTCAACATCACCTGTTGAAGGGGAAGTCAGATTTTGTTGCGCCTGAAACAAAAGCTGTTGTTGCTGCGGAGTCAACATATGTAGTTGATGAAATGGTTGTGGAGACTGTATAAATGACTTTTGCTGTTGTAGAATCCCTGAGCGAAGCTGATCAAAGCCCTACAAAAAGTGACGCGCGACAAAGTAAACAGAATTGGAAGCAAAAGATAAAAAGTTAACTTACATTAACTTACATTGACATGCATATCTTCATTGGTCATATAGTAGGAAGTCTTAACACTAGATTTCCATTAAACACTATAAAATCACATGCATCCTACTAGAAATTACAGGCAATTACAACCATTTCCGGTCTCGCAACCTTTAGATGATATCAAAAGCTGCAATTATTGCCTTTTAAGTGCTTAAATTAAATATTTTTCTACAACGAGATTGTAAACTAACCAATCAGAGAGAGAGAGAGAGATGGAAAACTATGAACGAAAGGGGAGAACAAAAAATACAGATATATGAGATGCAAAAGACAGTAAGGGAACCCCACATATTAAAATTGTTTATAAAGGAGAAAAAAGGAGGGCTGACCAGTATTGAAGTTGCTGGTCAAATACCCATGTAACTTAGTCAGCCAGCAATTAAACAGTATTTTTCTACGGGCATGGGCTTCAACCCAAATTTCCAGCATCTCGATAACCCAAAGTGAGGATCTAAATAATAATGTATCTCCTTCAACACATAATTTGCAAGGACAAAAGAGCCAATAACCTTGAGGGTAAGGTAGTGGACATCCGTGAAAGTCAAGGACGAATTGTGTACGCAACGAAAGTGCTGCAGTGCAAACACTTGAACAATTGCAAGCCCCAAGTTCAAAAGAGAAACTCGAGCCCAGATCTGCCACAGTTATCTTTGCTACAGGTGTCATATTATTACTTAATTTTGAGTTTTCATATGGTGGCTGTGTGTGTAGCAACATAAGCAGCCAACAAGTACAGTAGAGCCCACATTGTAGGATGCTTGGGTAATCCAAACCATTCATTTATTGGTCCCTAACGTCGATATGCAGTGGCCCAATACACATATCCATAGGATGATCCTAACCCTCCGATTTTTGGACGTTTCTATACTGTGTTGTCCATTTTACACCAAATGTATCCGAGCAATGGCTTCAAAACTTCGGATTGTAGGTATACACTCATTGAAAATGTCTCGTTAGGCCATACATCATGAAGCTCACTTGGTTAATACCAAAAAAAAAGGTATTTGTTTCTTGCTTGATTGATGATTTATATTTATTAATCATGTTAACTGGCTATTAGGATTTGTTTTTTTTATCATATCATCATTGGTCTATATTGAAGTCCAACTTGTATAAATCAATGTCTTAGACCCCGAAAACATGACTCAAATCAAATATGATAAGAGACTAGCAAACACCTTCCCCAATCTGATTATCTTATACCAGGGAAAGTCTTTGAAAAGAGGCTTGGTGATAAAATATCTTCTAAACCTTCGTGAGGGCAAAAATAAGTCACCAAGGTTTTAACTTTAAAACAAAAAACATTTAGCAAGCAAATATGCATTTCAGTCGTTTGGGTTTCAGTCTCGACGGGGATGGAAACAGAAACATTTCGGACGTTCTGTGTCAGTTTCGGTGGAAATTTAAAACCAAGCAAGTTGCACGAGTGAGAACATTTTGAAGTACAGTTTATATCAAATCCAAAGCAGACAAGAACATGGAGCATTTCCTCAGCTCAAGAAAATTTTGACAATTGAGATTAAAATTCAGTACGAGAACACAGACCCCAAAACTTTCCTCAGCTCATATTCTCTTGCGAAAAAAACATGTCTACATCTTCTAAAGAACTGAGTTAGGAGCATTTCTTAACGGACTTGGCTTAAATTCCTATTCTAGCACTACCATAATTGTGTAACTACTGTTCATGGGTTCTGTACATTGACAGCAATATCCAAAAAGTTGTAATCATAATATGATTTCAAGTACCATTCAATAAAAAATAATGAGAGTTTAACCATTCAAAAAATAATAATAATAATGAGAGTTCAACTAGAAATGGCTTATGAAGTGCTTCGCAAATAACTTACAGCGAGAGGCCATCCTTTCAAAGTCAAATTGTTACCCCCTTGATTTGATCCTGCCATAACAGGGCAATAACCATCAACCATTGACGCTTCTATGAAATTCGTGAAGATAACAGCCCAAAAGGTTACATGCAGGTTGTAACTTCCTCTTTGTTATAAAATAAGGGTTTTTATATGATGCACACATTTTTCCAATGGAAAATACAAGTGGGTGGAAGTAAAAGTGGGGCCCACTTATTTAATGATCCAAATAAACTGTGGAAACGTCATGAATCAAAATCCACTCTCATCGGACGATCGTAAGCCTTCAATTTGTGTCTGTGAATGCAGATTGTTGCTTCCTTTTTTCCTACCATCTAATTTAATGGCCACAAATTGGAGCGTTATGGGAGTGGATTTTGATACATGGCCATTGCATAGCAAGGCCTAACATATTAATGGTCTAGATCATTGAACAAGTGGGCCCCACATGTACTTCTAACTGCTCATATTTTTTTATAAGAACATATAAAACAATAGGAAAAACAAAATACAAGAACTAGAAGAAAAAGTGATGAGAAGGTGATGAGAACAGAAATAAAAAGGATGAATTCAAGTTAACAAGAAAATGGCATATACTACAATCATCATCACACCAAATCACAGCCGCCAAATCCTAGGGCCTCTTGCTCAACACCCAATAAGACGAAGATAATTTCTTTGCAATAAAGGTTTGCAATTATATTCAAAAAAAAAATGTTCAAATATATATGAACTCCACAAGGTAGAATAATCAATACCAGGAACTCCGATTAAAGATCCATCAGGACCTGCACCCCCCCTGGGGGTCATTGCCAGATTCATCTCGCTTTTTATGTCCTGTTTCACTATTCCAGTCACACCAACACATAACAAGAATAAACAAATAAGCAAGTATCTGTACTCATAAATGCATACCTGGGTAGGAAGTTGTTGGTTTCGAGCTTGGACTTGCTGAAGAGTCCCTGACATACCCCCAGCTGTCCCATGTAACACTTGACTGAAATTGAAAAATGCACTCAGTGGCTAGGCAATTACGCATCTCAAGCGGATGAAGACAGTGCATTGTAACATCAATCAAATGATAAAAAAAAATAATCAAAACAGAACCAGAAATAGCAGAAAGATATTAAAATGAATCAAGATAAGATCATTTGCAATCAACGGTCTGCTTTTAGATTTGTAAATACATTGACATAAATACTGTGTACAATTCGAGGATTTAAAATTTGGTTTCGGTGTTGGTTTAGGCCACCATCGAAATCGAAATATTTCAGTATCTGTAGAAATTTCGGCAGAAATCATGTAAAATTTGGTAAAAAAAATTTATGGTATTCAAATTTCGGTCATTTCAGAAATTTCGGTGGAAATCTTGTAAATTTCGGAATTTCAGTGAAGCCGAAATCATGTCAAAAACCGATTCAATGTACTTTCGGTTTCAGTTTGGACTGAAACCGAAATTTCAGATTTCGGCCAAAATTCAAAACTATGGCACAATTAAGGTTTCTGATCCTAAGCTACACATATGAACTATGGAGTGTTTAAAGAGCAAGGTACCCTGACGGTTGGCCAGTGGCAGAAGCTGACTTTAACATTGAGGCATGGTTTGGATCCAGAAGCTGGCCCACATTGTCAGCAATCCTTTGCTGTAATAGAATTTCTCAGATTAATACCTTTAGTAAGAGGGTGATAAAGAGCAATTCAGAGATAACAACTGGCAACCAACTAGGAGAATACCTTCATAGATGCATCGTCCAAAGTATCCCTCGGAAGAGGCAGCTTTAATCGTTCCTCATACATCTTTGTTGCCAAAGCATTTGCAGTTCCACCAGGATTTTGTCTAAGAGGATCATTGCCTACAAGCCCATTGGTGTTACCGTTTAAAAGATGAGCTCCCTCTCTCCTCTGTTGTTGTTGTTGCTGCTGTTGCTGTTGTTGTTGCTGCTGTTGTTGCTGCCTCTGTAACAAAATTTGCTGCATTTGCATTTGTTGCTGCTGCTGCTGCTGTTGTTGCTGTTGCTGATGTTGTTGCTGTTGTGGTTGTTGTTGCTGTTGCTGCTGTTCTCGAGACTTGATTAATTGAGTCTGTCATTGTAACCATTTTACAAGTGACTCTCTCATAAATAGTCATAGCAACAAGATTATCAGTGTTTAAAATGCGGAACACAGCCGAAGAAAATCCTAGTTAACTCAGCACGACGCAGTCGAGTGCTCAGTTGACGCGGCTGAGTACTCGGTTGACACGATCATAATTCGGGATAGTCGGAGGAGTTTTTATTAACTCTGTAGGGCAAAACCCAAAAGGCAAATTCGGCGAAAACGCAGATGCAGCCAAGGTAAAAGGGAGTCGACTCAGGGGAGTTTTAAAACTATGAGAATTATAGTCAAAAACTTACTTTCTAGCAAGGCCATATAGTTTTACTTCCAGTAGCTAATAAGCATGAAAAGAAAATCCTCTGTATGACTACCTAAATAATCGCTATGGGCAGTAAAAAGTCACAAGTTCCACCATCCTCACAGCCAACGGAACAAAAATGTAAGCTTCAAAACAAAAAAAAAGGGTGGCGAGCCACTTCTCTGAATAGAATCACCAGATGATTTTGTTTTACGCCTGTATATAAGTTAATTGCCTCCAAAAAACACGAATTTGTATCCTAAATCCTAGAAATAGCCAACAAAATGAATACTAGAGATGACATGCTGCGCTCGCAAGTGATGTCAATAAAAAATCACTCAACCCATAAGAAGGTGCTCATACTGGAAAAAATTTGCCGTAGAGAAACGAGAATCACATCAGAATTCCAGACAGTTCTAGTACTATCCTTTCTGAAACAGCTATTTGAACATAAAATACAACTGAAATTTTCCATTCCACCAAATTGCATCAATCTCTGACATTTATTTCCGAAAAAGAAAGGGAAATGACTAGAAAACTTGTAGGTTGTACTATTTTTTATCAGTGCAACTTTGACCCATACAGATAAAAAACAATACATATCCTATCAAAAGTATGAAGTTACAAGTAAGATGATGAATAAAAAAACTGTAGCTTACCTCTATGTAAGAAGCAGCAACCTCAGAGTGCTTCTCATTTGTCCTGGCAATAAAGATATCCCAGAAAACAGACCACCATTCGAATAGAAAGCCACCAGGAGCATCAATCGCTGAAAGCCCGCACCAAACACAGAATCAAAAACAATCCAAATGAAAAAGAATCACAAACCCAAAAACCCAAAAAAAGGGTTTTTTAAAAAAAAATAGACCCAAAAAAGGGTTTAAATTCTCTATTTTTCACGAAAATTTTGAAGCGATCTTACCAACAGGATCTGAAGATACTTTTCCTTCTACTTGAAAGGCCTTTGCGGATTGTTGCAAATTCCTCTTCACTAAATAATCATGAATGTACACATCCAACCTGTTTTCATTAATCCAATAAAGTAGAATCAGTAAGAAAAGCAACAAAAAAAAAAAAATATATATATATATATATACACACACACACACACACAGAGAGAGAACATATGTACATAAACCAACCCCATTACCTAGACACTACAGAAAAATAAACAAAAATAAAATCTAAAAACCTCAATATAGAAATAACATTATATAAATCAAATCCCAACATATAATAACAGAAAAAAAAAAAAAAAAAAACAGAGATGCACCACAGAAAGAAAAAGGAAAGAAACAAAGCAAGAACAGAACCCAACAATAACAAAAACAAAGCACATAAACAAAACCCAAAAAGAATAAGTGCAAAATACCAAACCCTAAAATGCAAAAAAAAAAAAAAAATGCAACACTCAAATGAGAAACATCAAAAAAAAAATACCAAAAACCCATGAAAGAACAGAACTTAAATCATAAACCCAATAAATAGAAGGAAAAAACAGCACAAAAAGAGCTTATCCAAAACCCAAACCCTTTCCCAAAAGCAACAAGAATAAAAACAAAACCAAAATCAAAGAACCCAGAAAAAATAGACCAAAAAGAGATAGACAGAGAGAGAGAGAGAAAAAAAAAATAGAAAGCTAAAAAAGCTTACATTTTATCCGCTTCCCAGTTCGTTTGAGACATGATTCCGAATCCTAGACCTCAAAGGGCTCTCTATGTATGTCAGAAACTCCTCTTCTCATCAGATTCTAAGTGCATGTAGCTCGATCTCCTTCATATAAAGCAGATTTCTAAAACCCTCCTCAAATAACCCCAAAAAAATAACACACAGAAAATGAGAAAGAAAGAGATAGAAAAGGGCGTGCAAGAAAAAAAATATATGGGGTTTGGGGAAGACAAACGATTCGTATTTCTTAAAATAATAAAAAAAGAAGTGTTTTAAAAATGAAAAAGAGAGAGAGAGAGAGAGAGAGAGAGAGAGAGAGAGAGAATTTGAAATATTAAAAGGGGAAGAGAGAAGAAGAGTAGAAGACTGGTTTTACAGACCAAACCCAAAACCTTCTTTTTCTCTTCTGCAAGCTTTTTGTTTTTTAAATTTACATTGAGTGTTAGAATTTACGATAGCTTTTGGTGGATTGAGCTTTGCTCAGATTTCATTATTGTCTCATAGGGAGAATCACCAAAAATAGCCCTTTATTTCCCTTAAATATCCAAACTATCCCTGATCTGAGTTCTCCGTTTATGAAAATTGACTGAAATACCCCTGAACGTTACTGAAGTCATGTGCATTTCGCATTAATGAAGGGATTATGGTCATTTAATGTCAGATTTTAAAGCAATTTGCTCGTGAAATGACAGAAAATATCCTCATCCCTCAGGGGGCTGAAATGGGCGTTAGCTGTATCCAATTTGAGAGCATTCTGAATTATCTAGCACTTTTTTAGAAACATCACTAGTGAAATGACTGAAGCACCCTCCAGATTTGCTAGCATTGGACAGATGTACTTTGATTGTGAGATTGATCCTAGCCCTTGGATCAAATAAGTGGGAGTTTATTGCTGGCCCACCAGATCAATGGCTACGATCAACCAACACGTGCCGCGTGTACGGTGGAAGGGAGTGACCAGAAAATATCATTCTCTGTACCAAAACCTACCAGCCTCCTACGCTGGACTTTTCAATAGTGATTGAGGGCAATATGGTCATTTGGCAAGACAAATAAGTCAATTCTAGAAATTTCATGGTTGTTTTTCAGATACGAGGACATTCCATTGGCGAGAGAATGATCGAAAAGCTACCGTGTCTTTATCAGACAGAACAAATACTTCGAAATGACCAAAGTACCCTCCGTTCACCTTCTTTCTAGATGGTCATATCTCCTTACAAAGACGGAAATATTTTCTGGTCAATTCCGAAAATTTGTTCGGATGAAGAGGGTCGTACTCGTAGTAATTCACTAATTCCTGCCTAAAGTTTATCCAAATGACCAAAACACCCATGGTGAGTTCTAAAATTAAAGGAAATACCATCCGGGCTGAAATCCCCCAACTTTTCAAATGGCAATGTCGGCAGGTATTTTGGTTATTTAGAAATCCTTTGAGGGTATATTAATATCATTTCGTGTCGCGGAGGAATCATTTTGTCTCTAGCCCAGCTCTACACGTCGCCCATGGGAGTAGAGATACCACCATTCATCTTGTGGGCCACTACGATAATATCCCAGTCTGTGGGCTCCACACGAATTGGCCATTCTTGAACCCTTTATCAGAATAGATATTTATTGGGAGCTGATAGATTCGCACCCCATGTAGGATGATTCGCACCACTTGACACAAGGTCTAACAGTGGTGCGAATCATCCTAAAGTTCACCTTAGTCAAACGGATTATATATTTAATCCTTGTTACTACAACACAATCGAACCCTGATATCACTTTTGTGTAGCTTGGAAAAAGAATCAACGGAATTGCATTTGACAAAGGAAGAAATGGCAAAGCGATGCAGAATCACTGCTTTGATTCCATTCCGCCCTATTCTCATTATTCTCCTTTTCAGAATGGTACATGTAATGTTCTTACATTGGGGCATTATTTTATGATATTGATTAGGGATTTGCTAAGGTCCATCGCAAAAGGCTTTTCGCGGCTGGTCTGACAGATCAAAAACCCTCATTTGTGCTAAGGTGAGGGATCTGAGATCAAAAACCCTAAGCTTTTTGCTCTGACATTGCTCTGCACTCCTGCTCATACTGACTTGAGTGTCGAAGCACCCGTCCGGAGCACCACTCCGGGTTGGTCTTCTGACCCTTTGTATTCTTGTATGTGCCCTTGTGCAGCGCAGGACTCCATTAGCCCTTCAGCTGTGGCTTGCCAGATCAGCCCTTCCGGCCCTACCATAACCTGTTACCGGACAGACCAGCCGCGAAAAGCCTTTTGCGATTGACGCTAGCAATTCCCTATAGATTTTAGACCATGGCCCTTTTCATAGTTTTCTTTTTCTTGTAGGTTCTGCCATACATGTGGCATGTCTGTACTGCAATAGGATGGTGGCTAGTGGGACACAACAAAAAACATATGAAGTTGACGGATCCCACGCAAAAAATATAAGATCTTGACAGGATTAACCTTATTAGATGTCCACATGAGGAGGAGCTAAGTGTGTCATATAGTTCTTAACCGGAGCTAAGTGTGTTATGCGGCTTCGTAATTTGTTACTTTTATTTACTAATTCGTAAGTGGATGGTCATGATGATGCTTAATATTGCTTTGGAAAACATTTTCAATACGGAAATCCATTCCGAAATATAAAAAAACAACGAATGCGAAAATGGCCAAAGATTTGGATATTTTCGCAGAAATATTGGTGTTTGTGGGGATTCAAGCTCTCTTCCTTATTTTCTCGCACACTGTCACAATAGAGGGTCCCCTTTGTACAAAAGTACAAAACGAATTCCTGTTTAGATAGCAGCCCTATGATGCAATTTGTGGCAGCTACATATTCACTTTTGTGTTCTTGACTTGATTATGTAAATGCATGCGTTCGATTGGTAGTTAAATTAAGAGCGTGGGTTAAATACAGGAAAAGAATAGGGAGATGATTTTTTTCGCCCCTAGGATTATGCGCACTCTTTTAAAGTGAACTGTGTGCAGACTTAATGCTTTTTGACGTCAAATCACGTTAATAGGAGGGCGCATAACCCTACTGGGGGTGTGATTTCCCAGTCCATGACAATTGGTCTACAACATCATCTGAAGGCCGTAAAAGAAATAGGGGCAAAACAAAAAGGGCATAAATCTAATTTTCAATTTCTTCTTTTATCTTATTGGAAGCAACCACCAATGCCAGTGGAAATATAAGGAAGCATAAATCTCATATTCTTATTGCAATAAGAGCAAGGCAATGGAGGCCACCTGGAAATATAAGGAAACCATACAATGGCATTTTGTGACTTCGATTGCACCCATGTGAGGGACAAACTACAACTCTCTTTTGACTTTAGGAATAAGGACAAACCTGTAAATTGAAAAAAAAAACTTGATCAATGCCAACAATCAATTTCTGGGACCCACTTTCTGGGGCCCAGAAAGTGGCTACTAGGAATGAACAACGAAAATCTGTTACATGGGTAGGAGGTCCTTGACTGCCTCACGAATGAAACATTTCTAGTCAAAAATCCACAGTCAAATATCAGAGAAAGCGCCCACAAACCTTCTACCTTTTTCATTGTGTTATTTACTATTCGGGGAAAATTCCTTATCATCTCTATTGTTCCAACTTTGACTCACATTTGTATGATCACTTTCCTACTAGGTGAGGCTAACCCTCAAAGATAAGTTACTTTGGACGGGCATAAGTCACCATACATTTTCCTTATCGTTGGTGATCAGAATCTTTTTGTCACTCCGTCCCATGGGGATCTAATCCATTAGATCAACGCTTCGAAACAATCAATCCTTAGATTCATCTTGAATAGTTTTTGGGTCTATCTACCTTTTTCTCCTTTCTTCACATCTCCTTAGAAAATGACAGTAAGATATTCTTTCTTCGCCCTAACATTCACCCATGTGAGATCTCGCATCAGAAATGGAGGAAAAGTTGGTGGGCTATTTATGCGGACTGATCTCTCGTCAACTCTTTAGATGTGTTTTCAGCGTATCTAAGGGGAGGGACCTTGCAGGGTGGATTGGGCTGGTATGGTAGTGCTGCTGGAAAACAAAACCGGGGAGGGTCGAAGACCTAGAACCAAACAATATTTACACAATGGGTCGGATCGTCACAACCCAAATGTTTATTTGTTTTTGTAGGTAAGTTGGGTTTCTGTGGAACACCTGCCAAATTTGTTGAAAAAGATTAAGAAGTTACATATGAGAAAACTCAACCCTGTTGCAACCATCAAGGTTGTGGAATGAAAAACTTGCTTTAGAACGAATATGTGCTGCCATGTTTGCTTCTCGCTATCTCACTAATGTCCTGTTCATTTTGGATTTGGAGAATTGATTTGAGTCCAAAACTGATCATTGGACTCAAAATTAAACACAATTTTGAGTCCAATAATCAGTTTTAGAGTTACAATCAATTCCTAATATCCAATCTGAGTAAGCAAAATTCTTCTTCATTTAGTCCAATACTCAGTTTTAATTCACAAGAACAACCCAATTATGCCATTTTCTTTCTTCAAGTGAAACGTCAACATTCAACTCGGGTTTGTTGGGTTTTGTCTTGTATATCTATCCGTCGATCACAATCCTATAATGCTAAAAGCAGGCTTTAGTTTCTAAGCTAAGTCTCCCGTTATGAAGCCAAGAAAATACTGAACTCCAAAGCCAGAAGATTCTTTTGGGAGCGGGTTAACAGGAACTCTCTTCAAAGCTTATCAATTTGACTAAAGAATTAGAAAGACGTCAAGCATACTGACCTAAAAGGAAGTAGAGTTGTTTGTTTTATTGTAGAGAGGTGGTTTCCTATTAAATCTAAGATAGATTGTTTTACACGTGGGATTTTGAGTGGGAACCTAACTTATAGGCTTCTTGTAAAATCACATACACTACACACAGGATCTCACATGAGTTAATGAGAGAAAGGTGTGAGAGAAGGGCTTTTTGTCATTTGGTGGAGAGGATTATAGATAGTGTGGTTGGGATGTGAATAAAGGAGATTGGGTTAACATCTTATAATTTTGTATTCATTTGTCACAGTGAAAATTGATGATAATTGCAATCCTGGTTGAATTTTGTTGAATTTTGTTGCCCACTGATACTTTGAATCAAATAGAAAAGAAAAATGAAAAGATGAAACCATAAAACAGAGAGAGAGAGAGAGAGAGAGAGAGAGAGATATTCTATGATATTCTTCATATCGAAGATAAATGAGGATACAAACGGAGACAAAACCAATTAACTATTTACAAGAGATAAAAAAATTGAATTGTTAATTTGAAGTTACTACATATATACATAATTTGCTTGCTAATCTCTTTAAACAATCAATTATTAAGTACCCTTGAGGCAAGGGACCTTCGAAAAAACTGGATCATCTGCAGTTCCTTGGACATTGATGCAAGTTGATGATAATTGCAATCCTGGTTTTGAATCAGTCAATTTGAACAGAACATCGCGTAGTACAATTCCAGTGCAAGGAACATTTTCACTACATTCGAGCCGAATGGGATCATTTCTAAATATAGACCCATGCACACCCACAAAACTTACATCACTCACTTGCACCGCCGACGTCCTCCCGGTGGATAGAAATATAGGTCCAAATAAATTTCCCTTAGTAAATTGGAACAGTAATATCAATAGAAACTTATTAGAGACAGCAAATTCTAGAAATATTTCTCTACATTGTGGGTTATTCATTGTTCTAGATAACACAAGTAGGAGAGGGTCATTGCGGTCATGGTGAGATCCTCAACGTGATATCTAGCTTTTGCAGAACCTGACCCTCCCTACACAATAGGAAATGCCAAATATGGTAAGAAAAGACATGGAAAGAATTTAAAAATTGTTGTATATCATACTCTGCATAGAACTTAGGATATAGTTAGCCAAGTGATATATTTGCCTTGGGACAGCCCCCTCTAGTCTATTTATGAGGCTGTCCCAAAAGGGCCGGGGGAGAATATATCATTTCCCTATAGTTAAAAGGCAACTATACCTATCGCTACGTATTCTTACATTTACCTGCCATTCTGGGTATTTGTGAAATTGCAGTGTGAGACGTGAATTTGCTGGACAGTATCTTCCAATATTGTAAGAACAAAAGAAACAAGTTTATAACACAGTTTTGTCGGTTTTCATCTACAGCCATCCTGGGTTTGTTCTCATTATCTCTAACATGGATTTTGTGTTGTGAAGAAAAAAAGAATACAAAAACACACATTTCATGATTTTTTCACTCAATTATCCCCCAATCTGAACTTTGTAAATTTGGTTGCAAGAAACAAAGTAACAAACCTTATGCCATGTTCGGGCCCACATGTGATTTGGCTGATATTAACATCATTGGATCCACGGTCAATGGAAATGCAGTCCTCCCCCTAATGTTTTGCAACATATATAAAGAAAGAAAATAAAAGACCAGATTTGTGGCTATATCTATAAAGGATTAAAAGGGTAAGCGTAGTTAAGGGTAGAAGTGGAAAGAGTACCCGGTGGCTATGTTAGAGTTGAGGATCTCAAAATGTTGGGCATCTTGGAGGTGTATACTATCAGTGTTTGGGCTTTCTCCAGAAGCAGTTCTAGCGAGTTGAGAGATGTGAACCCCTTTGCAGCCATGTATGCCAATGTGTTTCCTTGGACTGTTTATGATTTTGAAGCTGTTCAAGTTGAGGTTGTTGGAGTTGAAGCTTCCAAGTGTCTACACTCTCCAAAGCATATTTAGCAATACAAATCTTACACAAGGCAGTGAGAATAGAAACAAGCGGTGAAAAAGGCATCACCCTGTGGCTATGTTAAGAAACGATCCTAGCAAAGAAATAAATGAAAAGGGAAAGCTACTATTACAGAGGATCTTTCAATACACCCAGTTTTCTTTTGTTATTCTCAACACCTTGTCCTTGTACGTGCATAGCATTCTATATTTCTATGATTATTAGAATGCGGGTGCGCCATGGCTCCCAAATCACGGTAATTATGCTATTGTGGCCGTCTGATTTACACCATCACTATATTTTAGTATTTTACTAGCTGAAAATGGGCGACTATAGTGGGCCACCACCTTTCTTTTAGGGGGGGGGGGGGGGGGGGGGGGTGGGGGGGGGTGGGTGTTCATTTGATCAATGATCATCTAATCTTATATGTTTCCACATGAATGGTGGAAAAATATATGCCACTAAAATCAGCTTCTGATTTTTTATTTTCTGTTTTTAAAAAATCAAAACTCAAACAAAAATATAAAAAACGAGAGCAAGGTGGCGAGTAGGACTTACATCAGGAGCCTTCCGCAGCATCAAAACAAACCCAATATTAATGCAATGTTAGAAATCTTTGCATTCAAAAAAATAGAAATAGAAATGTTATTAGAGACAAGGTTACTATAACTCACTTTACAGTAGACCTGGCAAAAAGTGACCCGGGTCCACCCGGCCTGCCCGTAAATTCCGGGTCTGGGTCACCAATCTGTGACCCGTTTAAAATTGACCCGTGGGTCGACCCGGCCCGTCAAAACTGGGCTGGGCCGGGTGGACCCGCAGGTGCCTGTAGAGAATTACAAAAGTTTTATTTTGGCCATTTTTTCCAGTAATTGTCATATTTTTTTTAATTTTCTTTGTAGTTTTTTTTGGTAATTGTCATATTTTAGTACATTCTTTTTTGGTTTTTTTTTTGTAATTTTTCTACTTTGCTTCCCTTTTTCGGTAATTTTTCATTTAAAACTTAGTTACCGTATGATTATTATAAATTGCTATTATTTTATTGCTAGCCACCTTTGCGCAACTCGTACTTCCGTCGGATCTTTGTAGCAAAGGATGTGGACAAGCTGAAAAGTAGACTTGGAGAAGGTGGCTAGCGAATCCCTATTTAAAAAAATCTTAAAAATAAGGCCCGGCCGGCCTGTACGGGCCGGGTCCGGGTCCAAGCATAGTGATCCGTTTGACCCGGACTCGTACGGGCCGGGTCAAAACCGGCCCGGCCCGCCCGTTTGCCAGGTCTACTTTACAGTTCCACCAACTGGAACCCTGACCGTCGATCTGTCACGATCCTCCAATGGTGAGTCCATTTACCTTGGTGAATGTAATCCAATGAGAATTTTGCGACTTAGAATTTAATGATTTAGCGGTCGGTGCCACTATACGACCGAATATCTGCATCCATTCACAAGTTGAACCTTTTTTTTTTTTAATACTCTTTTTAAGACTTTTACAGTTAAAAAAACTCTTCGTTTTTTAAACGTGTTTTAAAAGTTTTAAACACCTTTTTTTAGACAACTTTCCATTTCTACCCTGCCATATTTTGTAAATAACAAAATTTTAAACAACTATTTTTTTTTTGTTTCCGTTGTTTACTACATTTTTTATCCAATACCGTATTAAACTCGAATTTTTCATGTAAGTTTGCTGAATCACGTTTTGCTAACTATGAGTCCAACATGACTATGACTTAGTTTCAATGATTATAATTGATATTCGGAAATGATAATCCCACATCCTTGATTCGATAATGGCACTACAGGCTTACACTTTTCTACTTAGCTTTTAAAGGTTGTTACAACTCCAACCATTCTTTAAAAAAAAAAAAGTTGTTACAATTCCCAAAATGCTCTAAAAACCAATTTAACAAGTGAAAGGCAAAGAGAAGAGTGCCATTATTGAAACACGTGAATGATTTCCTTTAAATATAAATATTTTGATTAGTGGTAGAAAGTCCATTCAAAATACTGTGAGCCCATGAAAAAAATTGATAGGAGCCTTCATTATGATTTTCAATAAAATGCTATAAAGGAAGTCACTTGCTAGTTTTAAAAGGCACTTATTGGGCCCCACTGCCTCTTTTACATAGGGCTGGCAATTTCACACGGGAGGGGAGGGAATTCCCCGATTTGAGTGGGGAAGGGGAAGGGGAAGGGGAAGGGGATTTTAAAAAAATTCCCCAGTGCGAGGAAGGGGAGGAGAAGGGGATGGAGTTGGCCCCGCCCCGCATTAATGCCATTTTTTTCTTGTATTTTTTAAGTGTTTTTTTTTTTTTTGGGGAAAACTACTAGAAATCCCTTGGATCAAAACATATCTACAAGATTCCTCCAAAATTTTCATAATTTCCATTAGTACAGTTTTGTCCCTGAAATAGCTTTTTATGTTTTCTTTTACCCATAATCCATTGGGCATTGTCCCTCATTATATTAGTATATTACCCTTAGAAATCCCTAAAATCTCTCCATCGAACCATCACTGTAAAACAACACTAAATTCTTTGAAAATCTCCCTCCTCCAAATAAAGGCAACATCTTTCTAATGAGTGATGAAATTTTATATGGTGTGCGCTCGTATAGTCCATTATTTTTCAAAAAGTAATATATGGGCTACGCCATAGGATGATCCAAATTGTCCATTTGATAGGCTACAATTTAAAAGTACTTTACAGGCCACACCATAGATCATCCAAACCGTCCATTTGATGGGCCACAACGTAAATAGATTGCGGCCCAAAAATCATTTCCATAGGATGATTGCAACCCTCCGATCTATAGAAGGTATCATAATATGCAATTCCTCTATAGATTAGAGGGTTGGGATTATCCTATGGAAATGATTTTTGGGCCACAACCTATTTACGTTGCGGCCCATCAAATGGACAGTTTGGATCATCCTACAATGTGCCCATCAAGTGGAAGGTTTGGATCATCCTATGCCTATGGTAGTATGGTGTGCCCATCAAATGGACGGTTTGGATCTTCCTATGGTGTGGCGCGTACAATTATTTTTGGCAAGTGGGATTGGGAATTAGGGATCTGCTAGGGACTATTGATCAATTAAATGAATCTGAGAGCAACCACCTTTGTCCCCAGGTTAATAAAATGAATAAGACAAAATCTTAGCTTATGTGTGGGTTGTGTGGCTACTCTCACATGCAATAGCCAAGCCGCAACATGCCTGAAGTGATTGTCCCTAGCAAATCTTTAGTTTTAAACCTAACATTTAACAAAGTAAAGTGATTGTCCCCGTAAGATGCGGGGCGGGGAAGGGGAGGGGATGGGGATTAGATATTCCCCATGGGGAGGGGAAGGGGATTCCCCACCATCCCCGCAGTGGGGAGGGGAAGGGGAGGGAGAAAATTCCCCGCATAGGGGAAGGAGTAGGGGACCCCAACATCCGGCCCCGACCCGCCCCGTTGCCAGCCCTACTTTTACATGAGCAAATTGCTTTGGGAAGACCTTATCAGATGATCTAGGCCCTTGATCCATCAATCCTCAATCACCACCATGATACTAACCCGTTGATTTTTTGCAGTTATTTATCTTACTCATGTGATGTAGGTTCAGGATGGGACCAAAACCAAATGGGTTGTCTCGTGATTTTCACCAAGATCAACTGTCTTGATCTCACATACATATATCTCCCTATTGTAGACCCAAAATTTTCCTTTTACTTTTGATTGTAAAAGTGACTTTCAGCGGAGTGGATTTTTCATTTGCAATAACAGCTTATCCTCAATCATACCTTACCTTCTTCTCTCTCTCATGATGTAGATTCCTAAATGTCTAAAGCAAACATTAAACTTGGATCCAATGAAACGATTGGATCAGTGCCTCCCCGGGTTCCTAAATAAATTCAATGTTAAAAACAAAAGAAACTATTGGATAAACTCTAGAGCATTTTTAAATTTCTTCTTCTTTTTCTCATAGGTAACCTCAACTGAGAAAAATGTAAACTACTCGCAAGTATAGTGACAAATGCATCTCTTGAAAACTTACTTATAGATTATTGCTCTCTAACTTTCTAAGGTTCTGTTTGTTCAGGCCCTGTTCGTCTTAGATTATTAAAACCAATTATGGGCCCATTGTCACAATCTAGGCCCAAATGTAAGCGCATGTTTGGCAGCCATCAACTTTTTTCATGGAACATTAGCTTACCAAGTGTTGAGAGAGGAGCAGAGAGAGTGGGAGAGGGAGAGAATTGAGAGGGCATGAGTGAGAACATGAATATTCCAAACCACTTGTACACCAATATTCCATGGAAAAAACTTCCGTGGTTGCTTTGGCCAAAAATTGTGTCTAATAATCCGTTTTGGACCGATAATAGGTTCTCAAAATCCAAAACAAACAAGAACTTTGGATTTTGATAGCCGATTGTGAGTCCACAACTGATTATTGCTTTAACTAAAATTTGAGTCTTATAATCAGTTTTAGACTCAAAATTAAGGCCCTGTTTATTTTTGATTTTGAGTCTAAAACTGATTATTTGACTCAAATTTCGTTAAACCAATAATCATTTTTGGACTCACAATCGGTTCTAAAAATACAAAGGCCCTAAACAAAAGGGGCAAAACGAATAGGGCATAAATCTTTAATCTTATTGGAAGCAACCACCAATGCCAGTGCCTTTCATATTCTTATCGCAATAAGAGAACGGCAATGGAGGACACCTGGAAATATATGGAAACCATACAGTGGCATTTTGTGTATTCGAATGCACCCATGTGAGTGACAAACTACAATTTTCATTTGACTTTAGGAATAAGGAGAAACAGATGTAAATTAAAAAAGAAGAAGAAGAAGAAGAAGCGATCAATGCCAACAATCAATTTCTGGGTCCCACACTCAGACATAAAACTAATTTGGGATTTCCTAGGGACGATCGCAGAAGGAATTTCTCGGACCGGCTGTTGCATGAGAGAGCAGCCACATGGGATGAATTAAATGAATAAAATAGAAGGTGAGCCCCTGCTCTCTAATCCAGCAGCGAGTGCCTTTTGCGATGGTCCCTAGCAAATCCCTTATGATTTCTATCGATGGAACACTAAATGAGGATTGATGAATCGGATGCTACAATACGATCACCTGATCAAGGGAAAGTCAATGGAAATCCAAGTGTTTATATAGAACACTCATAGAAGGATATCAAGACAAGTATAGAAATAGCTAGCTAACTAAGAATTATCTTAATCAGTATCCTAATCTATCCTAGTTGCTTAAATCTAACAATGCACAGTCCAAGTGTTAAATATCAGAAGATCGGATATATTCCAACAGATGTAAACCATCTAAGGGCGGGAACAGTTAGAGCATGGCTTCCAACCTCTTGAATCCTTCTTCATGGGTGTTGAGTGCATATGGCTGAACAGGAACTGGGCTTTGGGTGCTGATGATGATGGCCTATATATGACTTTGGAAATGTTTGGGCAGAGAGAGTTTGGTTTTGTTCTAGGTTGTGGTGGTTTTGGATTGGGCTGGGTTGTGGTGAACCGATAAATTTGAGCTCGAGCGTGCGATGTAGTCAGTTTTGAGGCGGTTTGGAAGCTTAGGGCAAGAATCATAGTAACCTTTTCTTCGCCTTCGGCCCTATTCGGATGAGATTATGACAGCCTTATTGCGAGCCTCATGGTTATAGAGGGAGACATAAAGAAGCATGTATGTGAAATTGAGACCGCTTATCTTGTAGAGCAACATGGGGCGATCAAATTAACGTGTTTACCTTTTCTCGGCAGAACCCTAAACAAGGCTTGATGGATTAAGAGCCTTAGAAGATCATCTTGCAATGGCATTTCATCAATCCGATCTTGTAAATAAGGCAAAAGTGGGACCCAATAACATTTTTCAGCAGTGTTTTAAAACTCCCCTGCATCCGCGTTGACCCCCTGAGTCGACTCCCTTTTACCTTGGCCACGTCCGCATTGCACCACATCCGTGTTCCACATTTTGCCCTACAGAGTCAATAGAAACTCCTTTGACTCTCCTGAGTTATGACCGCATCAACCGAGAACTGAGCCGCGTCAACCGCGTTCTTGGCCGCATCCGCGCCGAGTCGACAAGGATTTTTCTTGGCTGCTTTCCATGTCTCAACACTGTTTTTCAGGAAGGAGTGTTCAATTGACTTTCCTTTTATCATTTCCCATTGCATATAACGTATCAGGAATGCTCGAGAAGGGCACAACCCAATCGTAATAGTAGTGATTAATGAGTCTCACCTTTGATTGATCCAAGCCGTTCATATGAGAAACCTCATTTGGGATCTACTGAAACCCCAAAATCAAGCGAAATTAAGCGACATAAACACTAAATAATGTGATTTGTCATTGAATGTGAACTGTTGCTGCAAGTAGTTTTGGGCGTCCATGTTCAACAACAAAAAACACACATTATTATATGTTAGAATTGGATGGTTGGCATAACTTGCCGACAATTGGAGTTCAAAAACTCAAAAGGTAGGCTTATTGAGTGTATGATTCCGATTAACGAAGGGTTGGACCCACTATTCTGTAGTGGGCGTGTCACAGTATTACAATGAGGTCTTCAATGAATAAAAGGCCTCCAATAGAATACATTAGCATGAAATAGTACCTTCCTAAAAAAAGTTTTCCAATCGAGTAATTATTAATCAATAAAATTTCCTTTTCCTCGGATCAAAATACTATGTACTTCACCAATCACAGTAAGACAACCAAAGCTGCTTTTCAAGCAAAATGGAAGACTTTGCTCAATTATCCTGAAAAATTCACCACATTCGTTGAAGCAATGGAGAGTGATGATAAAAGAAGAGAAAAGAGAGGATGTATGGAGAGATATGGAGCTCGACTTGTATATTTTCTAGTTGTGGCTAAATTATTAAAGTTCCCCCTAGTGGGTGTTGTTGTGAGTGTTTCTAAGTTGCATGTCTCTGTTGGCTAAATAAGTGGCAACAGAAAAGGGGTTGAGTAATCATCCTTTTTCAGGGCAACTTGTCAAAAAAGCGTGTCTCTGTTTGGTTGTTTGGTTGAGAAAAGAGTGGTAATAAGGACGTACATGTGATTGAACCATGGTGGCATCCTTATGTCCTCTTAGGCCACTTTGTCAAGATGTGAACCACTTGAACATCTACCCTACATGTAACTATTGGAAGGCCAACTTTTGCATCGAAGTGTCTAGGGAAAATGATTTTAGGATGCGCATGGAGTGGCACCCATGGCTGTTCCGTCTTCCTCGGGTGTACTTCTACCAATGCCCAAGTGCAAAGTGCATCAACATAGTTGGCATGTTTAGGTAGCATTTTGCTTTATTTCAAGGAAAATGACAGTAAGGCGCACTACCATGACATCCTGGCACGAGGATGCATACCCTGGGGAGGATGGCGCTGTGTCCTGTAAATCAACCGGGTGACAATTCACTCAATTGATCGTTAAGGAAACGGGGACTTGTCGCCTTTTCTCATTAACGTAATCCTTTGTTTAATTTTTGTACACCTATTAATCAGTGCCGGATTAGAGGGAGAGAAGATATTGTGTTAGAGAAGGGGAGAAGAAAGGTGTACTTGGTTGAACAAAAGAGTGTGCAGGGGCATGGGAACTTCCATGGCAACCCAGGAAGTACACAAGCTGATGGAATGGAATTAAAAGGGATAGTCGTTATTGTTTTGCTGATGGTTGTAGTGATATCAGTTATGCAGATGGTCATTATAAATACAGATCAACAACTGGATACATAACTAAAGGTGGATCATCAGCCGTATCTTGGCACATTATCCACAGATGAAGCTGAGCATCGGGTAGCAACCAAGAATGTACTTGGTTACTTCAGCAGTTGCATGATGTTATGTAAGATATTGATTATGCGGTTAGATTGTACTGTGACAATGGAATTGCAATTTCAAGAATCTTGTGTTCAACACAAGAACCAAACACATCGAAGTTCGGCATCATTACATCCGGGAAAAGCTTTTGTGTATTGAAATTTCACTAACATCTATTAAAAGTAGTGAGAGCAGATCACGAATATGTCATGACGGGACTGCCGATTGAAAAGTTTAGAAAATTCTGTGAGGAGTCCATTTGACGAGCAGTAGTCAGCTCTGAGAGGGAGTGAGGATTTTCATCGCCTACTTTAGTTATCTTTTATTAATTATTTAGAGTTTTTGATTCACAATTTACATAAAAACTGTATAAATAGATATTAAATAGAGTTTGTATTTTAAATTGTGTTAATTAGGACTTCTAGATGATTAGTTAGAAGAGGTTTTTTAATTAAAAGTAGAGTTTGATTTTATCTATGCCTTGATTGTACTTGCAAAATCAAAACAAACTAGTTGTTGTAACTGTCAGGCCCCGCCCCACTGTGTAAATATTATTTTCTAGCAGCACTAACCGTGCCGGACCCACTCCGCAGGACCTCCTCTTAGAGATGCTGAAAACATGTCTACACAAGGGATAAAGAGAGTTCACACACATATAGCTTAGGAACTTTCTCTCTCTTTCCAATGGGGGATCTTACGGTAACCTTAAAAAGTGGGTGTGAATCTAAAGATAAAGTGCATCCACGGTTTTTGCAATATCTTCTTTCAAGGGGGGTGAATTTATCACTGCCCTACTTCGATTCTCTTTCTTGTAAAAATACCAAATGAAGGTTAAGAAGGGACTCCCTAATTAATCACAGGGGCTTAGGAACATGCATGGGGTATAATTAGAGACGTAAATATAACAAATCTGAATTAAATAGAGAATTTCATTGCTCGAATAATTTCAATGATTTTGATGGTTGAATTTCATTGAGAAGCAATCAATTCGGCTAAATGAAGCCATGAATTTTTTTAGTAGGAACGCTAGTAGGGGTGCAACTCGGGTCAGCTTGGATCGGATCGAGGCCAACCCTAACCCAGCTCGAGATAGCATTTCCTCAACCCTAACCCAACCCAACTTGAGCCTCGAGTTGAGGATGGTAAACCCTAACCCAACCCTCCTCTGACTTTCTCAACCCTAACCCAACCCATCTAACCCAAAATCGGGCCGGGTTGTAGGGTTGGGGTCAAGTTCACCTAGGGCGAAACAGAAAAATACAATAACCTAAACAAAATTAAGATAAAATTAGAGGACGGTGGTCCGATTCGGGTCGGGTCGAGTTGCCAAGGCCTCAACCCTAACCCAACCCGAAATTAAATTGCACCTAGATATTAATGGACTTGGTCCATTTCTGTTTGGGTGTCTGTTCTTATGATTAGGAACTTTTTTTTACTACAAGGTTCAAAGGCTAGTATTGTCGTTTACAAAACAACATGCAGGGAGCATAAAAAAACAGAGTCAAGCGGTGTCAATCTAAAAGGAAATGTTATCAGCACTTCCTATTTTTAAAAATGGCACTCCTCTTTGGAGTGAAGACAAAATCTGTTGAAAAGTAAGCCTATGTGGCTGTTCTCTCATGCAATGGTGCGATGGAACCTAGCAAATCCTTAGAAAGATTTTGTAAAATAAAGAGAAGAGTGCCATTATCAGATAGTGGGTGTGACAAAGAACGTGAGAGCTAGATGAGACCCACAGTAAAAAGGAGTGCCCATAGGAAGAAATCCTTCAATCCATGGTCAATTGGAAGAAAAAAAACAACGTATAAATGATTGAACGTTGATGAGAGAGAGAGAGAGAGAGAGAGAGAGAGAATCTGGGGGCCTGGACGATCAATCCAATCTTGAACTCAAGATGACGTAATCTTGCTTCTATGTAATGCGTGCTCTGAAGCGTGGGATAGGGGTTTTGTATTCAATGTGGCATTTTAACTCATCCCTTGTTTTTATATGCGAGAGAGAAAGTGAGAAATGTTCGATGCCAATCACTCCAACTCCAAATGCTGCATCTGTCAATCCGTGTTCTGAATCTTCTGATACTTGTACAACCATCTATTCAAGTGCAGAGCCCCATCATCCTCTCAATAATGAGAGAGAGAGAGAGAGAGAGAGAGAGAGAGAGAGGATTTGGTTTTCTCTCCTTAGATCCAAAATGGGATTTTCTAAGTAAGCCTGTGTAAACTAACAGGCCTTGGGCAGGGAGTGAGCTTAACTTTCTCCAAAGGTAGTTTATAACCCAGAAATATGAACATATAGAAGTTTATTATGAAGTTGCTTCTATACGTAGCCTTCAAAACTCTATACTCAGCTTCAATATACCCCAAACATCATTAATTGCATCAATAGATATAAGCACTATTTATCATTAGGGATTTGCTAGGGACAATCGTAGACGGCATTTCCTGGGCGGACTGTTGCATGAGAGAAGCCCCTCAGATGAATTAAATGAATAAGACAAAATCTGTTGAAAAGTGAGCATATGTGGCTGCTCTCTCATGCAGCAGCCAGCCCGCAAAATGCCTTTTCCGATGGTCCCTAGCAAATTCCTTATCATTAAAAAAAATAGTTATAATCACTGTTTATAATTAGTTAGTTGCCTATCTTTACATTTTTTATTTTTTTTTGATATGATTCAAGTTTATTAACAAGGGAAAACCACGACCGTGGACTCTTATATCTTATATTACTAGACTTTTGCAGTAAGTATTAAAAGTAAGAGTATTAATTATCAGCACAAGAGCAACGATTAGTCCTAATCTGAGCTATACAATATAAGAGATTATAAATTTATGAAGAATTTTTTTTTAAGATGGCAACAAATAATATTAGGGAGATGATATTTTCACTCCCCCTGCATGCATGTGCTCCCCTTTCAACATGATTTGACGTGAAAAGTGGGCAACTTTAATGCTTTTTGACATCAAATCACGTCATAAGGGGGGCGGATCCGTAATGCACGGGTAATGACAATATCATCGCTCATAATATTAATCAAGAGAAGAAACATGGGGCGGACCCGATGATCAATGAAATACAAAAAAAGACAAGGACGGTTAAAAACCAAACAATTAGGGCTGCAACTCGAGCCGGGTTTTACCCAACTTGCATCGACCCAACCCGAAAATAGCCTAGGTTGGGTTCAGGTTTCTCGGGTTTCGGGTCGAGCCGGGTTGAGCATCCAAAAGCCCGCATGAATCTCGGGTCGATCCGGGTTTGAAGGGGCCCGACCCGACCCGAGTTACATAAGTTATAGTATGTATTTTTTTTTTTCATTTGTTGGTTAAAAGTTAAAAGTGAAAACCCACGCACGCACTGTTATAGTATGTGAGTGTAATTTTTGCTTCTATGAGTTTAGTTGATTCAAGTGTTTGATTCAGCATTACAGCATTGTTTGATTCAAGTGTAATGTGAGCGTAATTATAGCATTATTTGATTCAAGTGTAAGGTGAGTGTAATTTCTGCTTCTATGAGTTGAGTTGCCTTGCCAAACAGGAGTTTTAGTTGAAAAATTGCGTCAACGTGAGAAAACCCGACCCGACCCGACCCGAGATTTATCATGGGTAGGGCCCCGGGTTTGGGAATCGTGGGTTTTCCGGAAAAAAACCCACCCGACCCAAGTTGCAGCCCTACAAACAATGCAAAAGCCACTCAGGGGGGAAGGAAATCAAATATTTCCATCTCTCCCGTTAGAGCCCCTTCCCTGGCTAGCCTGTTGGCCTCCCTAAGGAGAATTAGAACCCCAATTACATTTTAAATATAAACTTTTATTAATTGTTAAAGAGCATATCGATGTAAAATTTCTTAATAGCTAGCTATAAAATATCTATCAAAAATAAATTTCATAGAAGTTATTAGCCACCTTACATTTTAAAATTCTCCCTCTACTTTCAGTTTTTCACCTTATAAAATTTTAGCCATAACGCATTTTTTGTTTTTTTCTCACCAAAAAATGTTTGCCAGTCAGCACGTGCTGTTTTTTTATGTATCTCTGTAAACTTAGCAATGCCCAAGGATATAGAAGTAATTGTCTCTTTTACTCTCTTTCCAAACTCACCACCCCATTTCCCATGGTTGGAACCGCACCCATTTATACAGCAAATAAATGTGCATGGAGACAATGAAATATCCTTCACTTCTTTTACATTGTATAAGAAAGGGGAGATATATAATAAACTGAAGGGCGTCCTTGCAAAAATCTGCTTTAAGGGCTCCTCGATTCGATTGGATCCAAGTAATCAATGTCCACTCTGGTGACTTTTTTGCAAAGGCGCCCTTTATTTTAGCATTTCTCTCAAGAAAGTTGTAAACAATAATATTCCATATTTTAGTATTTCTCTTAAGAAAGTTGTAAACGATAAAATTCTATGGTAATGATATTGCTACTCACTTTTTAGCATTTCCAGCCCTTTTGGTCTGTGTTTTTTTTGGCTGGAAAGTTAAAGGAAAGGGGTGGAAGTGCTATTTTCCTTTTGTAATTTTGACTTTTGTGATTTTCTCGTGTACAGAGCCAAACTGATACAGTGGAAAGTTGCCATCAAAGCTACCACGAAGAACCGCAGAGAATGACCATTACCCATTTACTGTAGTTAAATGGAAAAACCCACCACAGTAATTCTTAGAAAATTTAGAAAATAAGCACAACCAGAGAGCTTTTCTTCTTCTGTTTTTTTTTTTCTCTCTATATATATATTTGATGATAAGTTACAGGCTAAGAAAAAGCAGGTGAAGAAGACCCCATGCAAAATTGGATAAATTTACAAAGAGCACAAGACCTCCACTTAAAGAGAGAACGATTAGAGACATGAGAGTTTGAGCAGGTCAAACCACCATAGGAAAAGGACATAAAAGGGCATTTCTAATTTTTTGTTCTAATCAAGTTCTCAGGGAGTGATGAGTTCTACTACATAGGACGAAATGGGTGTTACTGATATTGTTGGTGTCCTTTGTTGTTTTCCATTGGTGGGCAATGTCTTTGGCGATTTGTTTGGCGTCTGATGAGGCTCCTAAGAGGCCTCTCCTAGTAAAGCCCACGGCATAGAGTCCATTTTCGCCTTTCCAACCGTTGGGGAATGGGGTTTTTGGCATCCCTTCCTCTGTGAAAAAATCGCTTCCCTGAACATTTTTTGCAAACCCAAGAGTAAGATTCAATGAAAAATAAACAGAAGTAGACAGAGGAGAGTTTTCTTGAATAATTTTCTAACAGATAATATATATCCATTTTGAAGATTTTCCAGCATTTTAACTTCAAGAGGAAAGTCCACATTATAGAAAGGGCAGTGATAAATTGACCCCCTAATATCTTAAATGGACCCCATATCTCTCTCTCTCTCTCTCTCTCTCTCTCTCTCTCTCTCTCTCTCTCTCTCTCTCTCTCTCTCTCTCTCTCAGCACTGTCCTATGTGGGGTCAATTTAAGGTATACGGGGTCGATTTATCACTGCCCTATAGATATTTAGCCTTTTTCTTTTGAAAAAGAACTGGAATTTTATATGAGGAAAGACATCTATATGGCAGGCAAATGGAACACTTCTTTATATAAATGAGACCAAATGACAAAATATAAATGAGTGGGAGAGAAAGCATACCAATAGAAACACAACTTTTCTTTTTGGGATAGAGAAAAACTACTTGTGCAGGAAAAGATGGAAAAAACTAGCATTAGGATTGGAAAAACACTAACTTTCAGGTTAAGAAAGTAGGCAGATCTTTTTGCTGAAACCACTAACTTTTCATATTGAAATACCACTACCATTTCATATTGAGATAGCAATACCTTTTTATATTGAAATATCTGAGTGATCCTTTATATAAACAAATCATTAGACTACAATAAACAATTTCTTAAGCCATTTGCTAAGAAACCCAATACTAACTAACTTTTCACATAAAAACACCATAAACAAAAAGGGTGCAAATATGAAAGAAAAAAGAAAAAAAAAGGGGAATCTCAGTAATAAGAACACCATAAAAACTTTTCATGCAAAACAAGACAATGCTTCCTAACTTTTCCAATTTAAAGCACTATAAACAAGTACCTACTTTCGGCGTTGACAAAAATAAATAAAGTTTACTAAAAAGCCCTAATTTCCACACCTTTTTCCATTTCAGGAACAATTTTAAGAAGACAACGAGCTTGTAGATTTGTACAAGTGTGAAAGTGGTTTAAACATAACAATAATAAGAAAAAAAAAAGCTGGTCACGCTAACCTTGAGCCACGAAGGAACGTTGCTCTTGTACCCAGTTGCTAATATTATGGAATCGAACTCTTTTTCTTGCCCATCCACGAATTTTGCTCCTCTTCTTGTGATCTCTCTCACCCCTCCCATCACCTAAAACACAAGAAACACAACACTATTAGCTAACAAAACATGAAAACGCCACACCAAAAAACGTGACGCTTCTTTGTCACCATAGAGGAAAACCCATCAAAAGCCAAAAAAAAAATCGCTCATACACCGAGATACAGTGTACCATTTAATCATAAACTTGTAAATAAAGATGAAATTAAGATAACGTACCTTGATTTTTCCGGTTTTGATGGCTGATAATGCTCCGACATCTAAAACCGGGGTCTTTCCGGTTGAGTTTTTGAGCTCTATTGGACCTGTTTTAGGCCTTCGGAGACCCAAACGATCGGTATTTCCTAAGGTGAAATGAGCTACGAGCAAAAGCAACTTGTCCACTAGTTTTAAAGGGAACCATTTCAGAAGAGCCATTGCTATTCCGAAGGTTGAAAATCCAAACATCTCTCTCGGAAGAACATGCACCTACATCCCAAAAGTGTAGAGAAAAAAACATAAGAAAAGAGACCCTTAAATGGCAATAGAGCTAAACAAATTTAACAAGCTAAAAGGGGATTCAATACATAAGAAACCCGGAAACAGCGACTTTTCCTATTAATGTACGAAGTTGAAATAGTTATGAGTGGTTCAAAATAGAGAAATCACAAAAATCATCAAAAGAAACTTTGAAACAAAACAAAAATAAAAGGGCCTCTTTTGATACATCTAAAATTTATTTGCATTTAATCATACAACCAAATTGTTTTCAAGTTAAATATGATTACTTGCAAGTAATGATTATAATAGTTCTAAAATGATATAGTTAATAGCTTCCAAAGAGGCCCTGAGTAAAATAGAAGAATCACTTGAACAAACCTACTCTCTCTCTCTCTCTCTCTCTCTCAATACATATGCATATAAGAAAAGGAAAACAAAATAAAAAAACAAGGATTCTACAAACTTACAGTGTTCCTAGCCACCAAGTAAGGGGTTGCATTGTGATTAGAAAGATCCAAACTAACTTCCATGCCGGAATTTCCAGAGCCAACGACCAAAACTTTCTGTTGCCGGAAATCCGCGCCGGACTTATAAACACTAGTATGAATAACAGGCCCATTAAACTTCTCAATCCCTGAAATTTTAGGGATTACAGGTTCAGCATTCTCGCCTGTAGCAATAATCAACCACCTAGACATATATTCGAATTCCTGGGTTCGAATCCTCCAGAACCCAATAACAAAATCAAACTCAGCACTCTGCACAGATTGGCCAAACCTAGGCTCAATAGAGAAATTTGCTGCATAGGACTCCATGTAAGAGATGAACAGTTGCTTAGAAGGGTATTTTGGGAAATTTTTAGGAAAACCCATTATAGGAAGCTCACAAAACTGTTTGGGAAGATGGAGTTTTAACCGTTCATAGGTTCGATTTTGCCAAAGAGAAGCTATGCAATTTGTTCTCTCGAGAATAACTGACCGAACTCCGTTCTCGGTGAGGCAGGCCGCGACTGCGAGACCTGACGGTCCGGCCCCGACGATGATGGGTCCGTGCACCCATGCGCATTTTAGCTGGTTCTGGTCTTTTTTGAAAGAACCCATATGTAGAACTATAGAGAAACGAGAAAAAAAATACTCTGTTTTTCTTCTCCTCTGTTTTTTCACTGTTGAAAGCTCTGTTCTTTGTGGTTATCTCCCCAAGTTGTGTTGTGGGTTTTTAAGGGTGGGGTGGATTTATGAGTATTAAAGAAGGAAAAGGGTCTTTGAAGAGATTGGATTGCAGAGGAGATATGTTTGTGTGTGTGTGTGAGAGAGAGAGAGAGAGAGAGAGAGAGAGAGAGAGGCGTGAAGGTTAAGGAAAGGATTCGGTTCTGTTTCTCAAGGCTCTTTCTTTCAGGTTGTGCAGATGGGGATTTAGAGCTTTGGCAAGAGCTGAAATAAATACATTTACGTGGGGAATTTATTGTCATTGCCTGACCAAACTGCCCCTCTTTCTCATGATTTATTGTCAGCGGCCATGTCATCTAATAAATTGCCACGTCAGTACAGTATGGTTGCATGGGCGGAGACAACCTAACATACATTCCATAGAGGCCAAGTTAATCATTTCCTTTTTGTTGCTTCCAAGTTCCAACCAACACATCGTGATCTTAGCAAGATCTAGCAAATAAATGTAAGAAAGAAATGATATCTACAGCCTATTTTTTCAATTATATGTAGCTGGCTCTCATGAAATAATCTCACTCCAATACTCTACTCTTCAGTCTTCATCATCACCCCTCAAAACAAAACTAGAAAGACATGAAAAGAAAATCACGTTTCTTGTTTTTGTCTGGACGAGAATGTAAAGAGAGAGTATAGAGAGTAACATGTTGTATGATCTCACAAAATAGGAGGAATGACACTACAGACATATGATCAGATGCCCACTGAAATTTGTTCTCATTGGCTGATTTTTCAATGGGTCCCTCCAATGCAATTAGAACATGGGACCCATCTGAAAAAGCAAAGTAAAATACCATCCCATGTTAATAACTAGAGGGAGAAAAGATACCCCACAAAGAAGAGGAAAAAAAAAAAGTATATGATATTTTTATTGGTATAGCTGTTTTAGATAGAAGAGGAGGTTTATATGTCTGTGCTTCTGTTCCTCTGTTGTGGGGTAACTACATTTAAGTATCTTATTGACTTTGAAGGGAATATTTGTCTCTTTTTCTTGTAATGGAATTGCGAATCCTCTTGGGACTTTTCTCCTACCTGTGCTAGCCATATTAGGTACCTTCTTGCAGTGATTTTTCTCTCCTTTCCTTGCCTTTCTCGGATTGCGAATCAACTTGGGATCTTGCTATTGTGCTAACATCTTTACACAGTGCTTTGCTTTGCCTTTCTAGGTAGAGCATAGCTTCACTAAGCAGGAGGTTTTGAAGAAAAAATTTGCATGGTGTGCCTATCAGATCTTCCTTTGCTGATTGTTCTTCTCTTTCAGTTACCAATTGGTCTTAAAGCTATTTATAAAGAGCTCTGTTTGGTAAAAACAAAGTCTGATTTACAGGGAGATCTCTTTTCACCTTCCAGAAACATAGGGTCGTGCTGGAAATCTTACCCCACGTTCTCCTCCTCGTGGTGCCTTTCATTATCACATCCATGATCGTGACATCCATCCATCAACATCCATGGATTAACTCTGGGTTAGTGGAATTCAAAGGGATGTTGGAACCGCCCATGCCATCTGTGATAGTACTAACATTGTCAATGAGTAATTGAACAATTATTTTCATTCTTAGTTAAACTGGAATATTCTCTAGGGAATCAAGACATTCATTTAGTTATGGTTCCTTTTGGGTATTATTTACTTAGTTCAAATTTTCTAAGTTAACTCAATTAGGGAGTTCCTAAGCTTTATTGGTTGTAGAGGTTGGAGATATAGTTAGAAGCATAATCAATGGGAGAGTTTTGGATCAGATATAATAATGTCTTGGTTAGAATCTCATTAAGACATACATGATCTAGAATTGAACTCGAAATTCAAGTAAGATCCGAATAATGCTCATGATTCAGACCAATTCAGACTTAGATATTTTTGTAGTTAACAATTAAAGTTTAGTATGCCTCTCGTATTGGTAGTCCAAACCACATCATGAAGTCATAATGAGTCTATCTTGGTCGAATCCTAGAAATGATAACACTGCCAAAATCCCCTGCATGTTGGGCGGATCCAAATATCTTCAATAAACTAGCGCAGCACGCGTGCACTTTCTTTCAAATACCACTAATTCATAAACCCCCAAAAAAACATAAAAAATTCTATTCAAGCTACGACTTTTCGACTTAGATAATGTAGTATCATATGGTTAAAACGATACTACATTTGACTCGACTTAGAAATAGCTCGAGTCGAGTCAACTCAACTCGAGACATACTAAATTAAAGCCATTTTGCGGCTGGCTTTTGCAAGTGAGAACGGGCCACACGGGTTGGCTTTTTGGCACATCTTGTCTGTTCATTTAATTCATCTGAGGTGGCTGTTCTATCATGCAAAAGCCAGCCGCAAATCCCTAAATCGCCCGGCAAATCCCTTATTATAAATAAACAGATATTTTATAGGGTGTGAGCCCTTACAGTCCCGTATATTTCAACTCATTTCTTTATAGATTTAGTTGTCTTACGAGAATTTATATGATGGGTGGCCGTGAAAACACCTGAAGTCTTGGAAAACAGGTACGGCCCACTTTTTATTGATGATCCAAACCGTTCATCTGTTTGGGCACAACGTAGATAGGGGTTGCCTCAAAAATCATTTTTCGTAGGATGATCCTAACCCTCCGATCTGTGGAAGATTCCATAAATGGTTTTTGAAAATCTCCATATTCAGATCAGTTCAGATCGGAGAGTTAGGATCATCCAATGGATCGAAATGATTTTTGGGACACAACCTATTTACGTTGTGCCCAAACAGATGAATGGTTTGGATCATCTCAAAAACTAGGCCGTACCTACTTTTTGAGACTTCACGTGTTTTCAAGGCCACCCATCATATAAATTCTCGTTGTCTTACTTTTAACTTTGCATGCCAGCGGTGCAAGGTATAGCAGGATAAAACATTTGTTCACCAATGTCGGAAAACCATGGCTATTCATATTCAAGTGGGAATAAAGTCACGTAATTACCCCCTTCTTAGTTGTAACTCGCAAATGGGGTTGCCCACCCCCTTTTCTTTTACCTAATAACGCGTGAAATGATTTACTACTAATATCTTAGTGAATATGAAGGATGTAACTAGAGTAATCAGACAATTGTGTATAGTAATGACAAAAGGCATTTCACAGAACGTTGTTGCACTAGAGAGCAGCTAGCTCATGAATAATGACAAAATCTGTTGGAAAGTGAGCCTATGTGGCTGCTTTCTCATGCAGTAGACGTTCCTCGATGGACCCTAGCAAATCCCTTTTGTATAACTAGAGGGAAAAACATGATGAAGAATAACAAAAAGGAATTATCCAAAAAATTCTAAAATATAGAAAAAATAATTCTAGAAAAAGAAAAATTACATTATTTCATTGAAAATAAGCAAAATACCCATTTGACATAGAAAATGGTAAAATTACCTTTAGGCCACGTTTGGATACCCACAAGATTCAGATTTGGATTTATTTGATATTTTGAACTGGATCAGATCCTTAGATTTCCAAATCGGCTACAACAGTGCAAAAAATTTCGATTTTCAAATCTGTTCTTCGAGGCATTATTTGGAAATCAATATTTGTGGCAACTTCCTTCACCGTTGCTGCTCCTCGACGTTGCTCCGGCAGCAGCGAGATATCCCTCCCTCCTTCCCTCTCTTTCTCTTTCTCTCTCTCTCTCTCTCTCTCTCTCTCTCTCTCTCTCTTAAAACATGATCATGAAGATGATTGATGTATTTTGTATCCAAAACTCAAATCCAAATCAAAATACAAATGCATGAGGTATCCAAACAGGCCCTTATTTCATAAAAATGATTAAACTACCTCTATCTTATATAAAACGGTTGAAAAACCAATATCTTATTGAAAATGACTAGAATACCATTTGGTCATTAAAATAGCCAAAATATTCTTATTTGAATAGAAAATGTTCTAAGTACCTCTATCTAATGGAAAATGACTAAATCACCCTTCCCTTATAGAAAATAGCCAAAATGCCCTTATCTCTTAGAAAGTAACAAAAATATCCCTTAGTCATAAAAATAACCAAAATATTAGCTTTTCGTTAAAAATGCCAAAGTACCTTTATTGCATAAATTGACCAAATTGGCCTTATCTCATGGAAAATGACAGAAATACCATCTACAAAATGACCAAAGTGCCCTTATCTCATAAAAATGATCATCTCACAGAAAATGGCTAAAGTGGCCCTTATCTCATAAAAATGATAAAAATTCCCTTTTTTTTTTTATAGAAAAATGGCAAAGTACATCATCTCAGAGAAAATAACTACAGCACCCTTTTCTTTGTAGGTAAGCTTGGGTTTGGCGGGGACCCCTACCGGTTTATTAGATAACGAGAAAGATGATACATTTATGGGAACCAGACACCATCCCTAACTCGGAACACATGAGAGAGGGAGATCCCAAAACTTGGGATAGTCAAACATTGGCCTTATGAGTTTAAACTGCTCTTTACTCTTGAGTTACATAATCGACTAGCTTAATGGGAGCATGTTGGGATCTTTGGGAGCGTCATAGGCAATTCTTCTTTGGGACCCTCTGCCATGGTTCACCTTCGGAGTCCTGGTTCATCAATAATTCATCTTCCGAGGTTTCTCTCCCCTTTTTTTTCCCCTCAAGACCTGCTTGGGCGGGTGATCCCCCACCTATTCTTTTCCTGGCCCTTTTCCAATTTCGGTTCCGGTGTCTTCTACTTGATCTTTGTCTTGGGCAAAGAATGCATTTTCTGAGGGGGACGTGACACCCTTATCTCATAAGAAAAAGGCAAGATTCCATTATTTCATAGAAAATGACCAAAAAACTCCTATTTTATGTAATATGAGTATTTTGGTCTTTTAAGTGAGGGATAATTTTGTAATTTCCACTTAGAAATGGGTATATTGGTCATTTTCATGAAATGTAGATGTTTTAGTGATTTTGATCTTTAGTCCATTTTTCCTAGACACACTTGGTATTTTTCTAATATATTTTCTATTTTTAAGATTATTTTTTTTGTTTTTCTGATTTTCTTAATTTTTCAACTTGAAGTAATTAAAGAACTATTCATTTTAGTCATAGATACTACGTATGAAACGGACCACGTAGTAGAGCCCAATTATTTCATTCATTCAAGCCATTCATTTAGTGGTCCTTTACCTTGGGAGGGCATTACAGAAAAATCTTCATGGGAAGATGATCAACCTTGTCCTTAAATATGTTTGGTGACATTTTGGTAGCTAGGGGTGCAACTTGGGTCGGGCTCAACCTGAACTTGAACCCGACTTTTGCTCGAGTTGGGTTAGTTACGGTTGGGAAAAGACAACCCATTTTAATATTGGGTTGGGTTAGGGTTGAGACCTTGGCAACCTGACCCGACCCGAACCCGACCTCCATCGATCCTCTAATTTTATGTTGATTTTCTTTGGGTTAGTATTTTTCTGTTTGGCCCTAGGTTAACCTGAACCCAACCCGACTAAACCGGACCTGATTTTGGGTAGATGGGTTGGGTTAGGGTTGAGAGATTTACAGGCGGGTTGGATTAAGGTTGCCCATCCTCAAACCGAGGCTCGGATTGGGTCGGGTTAGGGTTGAGGGAATGCTATCTCGGGCTGGGTTTGGGTTGGCCTCAGCCCAATCCAACCCGACCCGAGTTGCACCCCTACATTTTAGTCATAGATAATATGAATCTATGATACTTGAGAAAAGTTAAATATTTACCCTCTACGACATGTGGTTAATGGAGCAGTGGAAATAAAAACTGAGCATTAATTTGTCCGGTGTATTGGTGCCGGGTATATCGGAACAACGGACATCAGTTAGAGTGTAAACCACTTCGGAAGGAAGTAAGTTGAAGGGAAATACTTTCCTCGCAGGTGGTTTTCTCTCATACTTCCACCTCACCCGCTGTGACAGATCCATCACTTCAAATGTTTAGGTTGTGGATTTGAACTTTAGTGAGTCAACATAAATGAGTTTCGACCACCAATTTAGTACTTTGACAGGTGGAGTAGTATAAACTTCTCCAGCCGTGGTTCTTCTTGGTGACTCCATTCATACCCACTTCAAGTTTGTTAAGATAATCACAAAGCAAGTCGTTGAGTTTCTTTCAAGACGTTTTTCATTGGGTCCAATTTGATTGACCGTTGACGGATAGAAATTAGAAATGCATGTTAGTGTATGGGATGCACAAGAAGCGCCCTTCGATTGGCCCATCTGGTGGGACCCATCCAAAGCAAATAAAACAATGGTTGACGTCTGACTTGTACGGTGCCCTCCAGTCTCATGGCTTCTTTTCCAGTAGCATCTAGTAATGTTTGGCCTTAGAGTTATTTTCAGGAAAATAGAAAGGATGGAAATGCTGTTATTTTTAACAAAGGACTAATTAAACGGGATGGAAATATCATTGCACAATGTGTTTAATTTAAAGTTGAAAGACAAGAAATATATAAGAAACTGCACAAACCTTTATGGGGGACTGATACACAATTCGCAGTCTAGCTTACATTAAAATAGGGGAGATGATATTTGTTTGGGGTTCCACGCAAAAGCAAATAGTCCCACATCGGAAAAGCGATGGGGATGGTGCTGGGTTATAAGGGAATGGGCACCCTCCCTTGTTCCACGCAAAAGCAAATAGTCCCACATCGGAAAAGCAACAGAGCCGTGGTTGGAGCGATCATCGAGGCCGGGTAGAGTAATTGTGGGTGTTGTGGTTGGATCGTGGTTAGAGCGCGATTTTTGGGAGTAGAAAGACTGTCTAAGAAAGATTCTCATTCGAGGTGGAGCGCTACACCGTGAAGTGCGGAGTAATCTGAGATGGCGGTAAAATCAAGTTCTACTCAGTCCACCATCGACAGATTTGACGAAAATGGTAGTTTCACCCTATGACAGATAGGGTGGAGGACATCTTAGTTCAACAGGGCTTATCAAAGGCATTGAAAAGAAATAATGGGAAGCCGGAGAAGATGCGCCTAAGTTATAGGATAAGTTGGAAAGCTTTATATGTCAAAAAGCTTGGCCAATCGGTTGTATCTGAAGCGGCAATTATACAGGCTGAAGATGCAGGAGGGCAGAGATCTTCTGGAACACGTTACAGTGTTCAACGGGCTTGTGGATCAGCTCCAGAAGGTTGATGAAAAGTTGAAGGAAGAAGACAATGCCCTTTTGCTTCTTACTTCGCTTCCTGATTCGTATGACAACCTCATGACGACTTTGTTGTATGGTAAGGATACAATAAAGTTAGAGGAAGTCACGACGTCGCTCTTATCGAATGAGATGCGAAAGAGACATGTTCTTGGTGTAAGTGAAGAGCATGGGTTGGTTGTTCATGGTGGGAATCAAAGAGGAAGGTTGTTTGACAAGGGATCAGGAAAAGGCATGTCAAGATCCAAGGTCGGCAGAAAGGGCGTGCAATGTTACCATTGCAAGGAATATGGTCACATTAAGCGGGATTGTTTAAAGTGCGATGACCAGGCGGATAATGGTACTACGAATATGGCGGTGGCGATAACGGATGAGTAGGGCGAAGTGTTTGGAGATGTTCTCACAGTCTTCACAGGTAATCACACTTCTCCTCATGGTGAGTGCTTTCTAGATTTATGATGCTCTGTTCATGTATGCTCTAGGAGGGAATATTTTGATATGTTCCAGGAGACGAGGGCGGGTGTAGTGTGCTTGGGTGACGGGTCTACTTGTGACGTCACAGGTGTTGGAACGGTGAAGATCAAAATGATTGATGGAGTTGTTCGTACTTTGGGTGGTGTGGCTTATGTCCCAAAGCTACGGAAGAATCCAGTGTCACTTGGCCAGTTGGACTCCAGCTGCAGGTGGAGCCATGAAAATCATACGTGGCTGTATGATTCTGATGAAGGGAGAGAAGCGTGGCGGATTATATCGTCTGGTCGGGGACACAATGACTAGTGTTCCTAAGATCTCGATGACTAGTTGGAAACATAGTAATGGTGTGCGCACACGTAAGGTCTCTTTCGCAATTGGTGTATAGATGAGTTTCCAGGTTGCAAACGATGGTGAGAGGATGATAGTACCTGCGTTGGGGAGGATGAATCGAGATCCCTCTCTAAGGTTGACTGGGTGAGTCAACGGGTTGGCAGCTACACATGTGCATTGGCTGTGTTAATCGAAGCGGGAGGAGTCAGAAGCAGGATGATTCGAGGGTGTATAGCTGGTACTTTAGAAGGCCAATGATGGTTTGCGGTAATAGCGAAAACCGGTGGCGACATCAACTGAAAATCTTCAGGTGGTTGGGAAACAAGCCAATGGGGAGATTGTTGGAAAGTTGCCTTGTGTCCCACGAAGGGTGGGAAGACAAAAATAGAAAGCTACCTATTTAGGTTTTCTTAAAACCTAAATATAAAATAGAGTTAGAATTCTCTCTTGTGAGTGAGAGAATGGCAACTTGAGGAGAGTTAAGAGAGAGAGGAGAAAAAAAGGAGAGAAAAGAAGATGAAAGTGGGTTTTCTTTGGGTTTTTTTTTGGGTTTTTTTTTGGGTTCTTCTTGGAGCTTTCTCTTGGAGTTTCTTTTGGATATTCTCTTGGGTTTTTCTCGGGTTATCTCTTGTACAGTCTTGGTTTGAGAAGCAAGGAAAGGGTTGTGGGTTTTGAGTTTGAGTTTAATCCATTGTAATCCTTGTATATTGTTTTCTTCATAGTGGAAGATCGTGTTTCTTGCCCGTGGAGTAGGCTTGGCCGAACCACGTAAAATCTTGGTGTTTATCTTGTGGCTTACTTGTTTGTTTAGTTTACCTATCCGTTTAATTTGTGCACGATTAGATTGTTTTGCCCGGCGGATTTTTTCAACAAATGGTATCAGAGCTGGGGCATGGTAACTCTCGGGAAGCTCTTAGTAACCCCGGTGTGTGCCTCCGAGATGGTAGAATTCCCTCGGAGAAGATCTCGTAGTTCCACCACATCAAATCTGGGCCCAATAAGATCCCTCGGAGAAGATCGGAGGATGATCCTAACCCTCCGATCCGAACTGATCTGAATATGGAGATTTTCAAAAATCATTTATGGAATCTTCAACAGATCGGAGGGTTAGGATTATTCTATGGAAATGATTTTTTGGGCACAACCTATTTACGTTGTGCCTAAGCAGATGAACGGTTTGGATCATCAAAAAAAGTGGGCCGTACCTATTCTTTTTTAGACTTCACGTGTTTTCACGGCCACCCATCATATAAATTCTCGTATTTCAATGGCCTTAAGAACTATTCATAAGAGAGAATGGATCCTGAAAGAGCAATGGCATACTAGACTACAAGACTCTCTCTCTCTCTCTCTGGATGGCGATGTGGGCTTCCTAGCTTCAGCTGCCAGAATTTAAATTCCGATTTGCCGTGTGGTATCTTTGAGAGATGTTTTGGGAACCGGGCCTCCGATTAGTGACAATCTTACCTCACGGGAATTTTCACATATCATTTATCTATTATTATTTCATAATATAAGGAAGGGAAGTCTGTACAGTAACGAAGAAAAAACAAAGATGAAAATGACGACTCTGCCCCTCGACCGAGTCAAATATAAAATGATAAAGCGTTGAACGAAGGCTGTACGGACCAAAAAACACTGTCAAAAGGTGTTATGGGGTGGATTTTGACGTCATGGGGCCTACATTTAAATTAGCAAAGGGACGGACGGGAAAGGCTTAGGTCAGGTGACGGTAACCCTTCGTCACGACTGCAACTCACATGTCCCACTGACACACCATATCTACCCACTAGCATCTCTCCCACACTCTGTATCATCTATTTCTAGGCAGGGGTACCAGAAACTACTCAGACGGACAGACCTATTTTCGGGAGATAGAAAATGACCAAAACGGCCCTCCACACTGAGACGGGCCAAATATAGGGATCATGGTCCATGGAAGTGATGGTGCCATATTGTCAACTCCGAACAGTAAACCCGACCCTACCAAACATCCATTAATTATCTCGGGACGGGTCTAATTTTTTCCTAAGGAAAACCCAAGATTCTTAAACCCCACCCTACCTCAAGGTGGCAACCGGGCCCGAGGCACGCCCGGCACGATTGCTACAGTGGGCCGTGCATTCTAAACCTGACCTATGTTATTTTTCGGCCTGTTACCCGACCCAAGTTGGCCCTAGTAAGTAATAGCTTGAGAAGGCTTCAATGGTCCGTGCGTGCGGACCACTTAACAAATTTGACTTTCTAAGTTAAAACCATTAAATAAGCTCGAGGTGCTTGTCTTTGGTAGTGACTGATGTCGTATCTGTGGGTCCAGTAGCTGTCTAGTTTCTTGATTCTGATGGACGTGATTTGATCTGAATATGGGGAATAGCGAATGTGGGCGATCAGACAGTTGTAGATTGGATTTGCATATAAGGTAGGATGGATGTTGAGATCAATTAAATGTAGATTAGATGAGAGCCGATCATCTTTGTGATTGAAGGGCCTGGAACCACCGTACGCTAGCCAATGACGCCACTTCCATGTTATTAAATGGTCTAATGTTAAAAGTCAAAAGGATTTAATAAACTCGCACCCCTTGTAGGATGATTCACACCATTTATAACCTTAATTCTGGCTGACTTTTAACGCTTTTTGATGTCTAAGAGTGGTGTGAATCATCCTACATGGGGTGCCAATTTATCATCTCCCTAAATTTATAGCGGTATTTTATAGGGCTGGCAACGGGGCGGGTCGGGGCCGGATGTTGGGATCCCCTACCCCTTCCCCTCTGCGGGGAATTTCCCCCCTCCCCTTCCCCTCCCCTTTGCGGGGATGGTGGGGAATCCCCCTCCCCTCCCCGCGGGGAATATCTAATCCCCTTCCCCTCCCCGCCCCGCCCAGCCCCAACATCACCCCCTCTTTAGTCATTGATACACTAATGCTGGGTGTCCCTAATCAACTTGATACAATTTCAATATATAAAAATGTTATAAACTAACAATCGATAGGCTAGCTGTTAATTAAATTAGCAAGAGATTGGTATAAGGAGTTTGTCTTCTCTTCTTTATATATAGATTGAAATGCTGGGCAGTAACGAACGTCCAGATTTCACTTGTTTGCAGTGTTTTTTTACTTGAAGATTTAATAAGAGAGGGCAGATCCATATTCGGTATTTGTGTGTGGATGATGGATGGATGGACCCATTGGACCGACAGTAGCTATTGTTGGATGATGGGATTTCCGCACATTGCTAATTGGATTCGATCCAACTTCAATTTTAGATCAAGTGGTATCATAGCCTGCCACTTAGAGTACCCAACATCCAAACCCCATTTTGGATCATTAATTTTGGAAAATGTTATGAGCACTACTGTATTCTGATGATCGCACTCCTGACTTTATTAAAAGTAAGGTATGGCCCGCACCATAGGATGATCCAAACCGTCCATTAGATGGTGCACACCCTAAATAGGTTGTGCCCAAAAAATCATTTCCTTAGGTTGATCCTAACCCTCCGATCTGTAGAGGTACTGAATGATCCTATTCCTCTGTAGATCGGAGGGTTAGGATCAACCTATGGAAATGATTTTTGGGGCACAACCTATTTAGGATGTGCCCCATCTAATGGATGGTTTGGATCATCGTATGGTGCGGGCCATACCATACTTTTAATAATAAAATGCAATTTATTTTGGCTACCGATGTTGGCACTACGATTTTTTGATAATTGCATACACTCACTCACTCAGCTTGTCTTTATTATTTCAACATCTGTCAAAAGGTTATTATAGTTCCCAAAATGCTCTCAGAAGCTAATTAAAAGGAAAAGACAAGCTGAGTCTATGTTTGGGGAAATCTTGTAGCCGATCCACAGAGTTTCTAGTAGTTTTCCTAAAAAAAAAATACTTAAAAATATACAAAAAAATGGCATTGATTAACGGGGCGGGGCGGGGCGGGGCGGGGAAGGGACAACTCCATCCCCTTCCCCTTCCCCTCCCCGCACCGGGGAATTTTTAAAATCCCCTTCCCCTCTCAAATCGGGGAATCCCCGCCCCAAACGGGGCAGGGCGGATCCCCCGCTTTTTCGGGTGAAATTGCCAGCCCTAGTATTTTAGTACTCTTTCCTAATGCTTAAATTTATAGCCGTATTTTAGTCGTTTTGATGGCTTGATTTCCTTTTCTCTCTTCCCTTGTCTACTTGCATAGGTATCATCGCTTTATAGTAGGGCTACAACTCGGGCCGGGCCTGACCCGGCCAATCTCCCAGGAAGTTTTTTGTTCCACAAAAGTCCCAAGAACCAAAATAATTCTGGCATCCAAACGGAGCAAAGTTTTTTGTTTTCTGCTGATCCATCACACGAAAAAAATGTAATGCCTACTTTCTCTAACGTTTGTGTATTTTCCAGGCGGTTTTTGGCTAAAATTAGATAAAACAAAAGCAGTTTTAGAGCTTTCTGAACCATAAAAAATCTAATTCATAACAAATAAAACAGCAAAAAAAAAAACACAATTCCTCGTTATCAGTCATTAATGGTGACTATGGATATTCATCAATCATATTTTAGCCTTGAAAAAGCAGCATAAGCAGGAAGCTAGAAAATCACCCTACATTGTATTATGTCTCAACTCAACTAAGCCTTTGTCCCAGACCAGTTGGGGTTGGCCTACAGTGTATTATGTCTACTTGTTATAATTTCAAAGATTTAGTCTAGTCTAAAGACTGAAGGTGTAACTTTATAATAAACTCACCTATCATAACATACGCTAGAGATTCATGCTATTCTTGGTAGGAATGTTTTAGGATTAGAGCCTCCTTTGCAAAATTATTGCTAAACAGTAACTAAGAATTCCGTATTTGCCGAAAAGTAATGCTTTTAGAAAATAATTGCCATAACATTCAATAAACTGCAGTTGCTTTTCTCTGTTAAAAATTTCAAAATGATATAATTAACCTCAGTTTTAATGCTCTCTCTCTCTCTCTCTCTCTCTCTCTCTCTCTCTCTCTCTCTCTCTCTCTCTATCTATCTCAATTTCTCAAGCAATGCAAAACCAACTAGTATTCCACTAATACTCTCAAGATCCTATATCTTGTTGGTTCGATGATCCAAACCTCTTGTTCTATTAGGCTTTGTTTAGGGCTCCATGAAGAGAGATTGAAGCATCAAATTTTGTTGCCCTTAATCTTGTTGGTGGTATGTCCATTCGGTGCGACCGTGGATCGCATAGTGATGGTCTAAAAAATCAATATCCCGACATACAAGACCAATGGATCTGAACAATCCAACAAATTCTCAAGATCCGATATGATTTAAATTAATATTGAACACATTTTATTAAACTGATGGATCCATATTTCAGTATTTAGCATGGGTTTGAATAATTATGGATCCATATTCAGAAGATTGTTAGTTGGACAAGGGAGGATCTGATCCAATTTGGTACATCGGCATCCCTAGCGTCTATCGCTCTGTACACAAGAAGTTAAATATATTCCTAAAATTTACTTTACTAAGCTGATGGTGGCGCCCCAAAAGAATGCATCACATTAAGGGAAATCATTGATGGGGAGAATTATTCTATACTTTCACACATCAATTATCTGTTAAAGCCCTTCTTTAGGGGTGTCAACGGATCCACTTCGGATCGGATCCACCTATGTCACGGTCACGATCCATTCAAATTCCTTATCGGTCAGATCGGATTTGGATTGTTCTTCAGATCCTAGTTTCCACGTCACGATCACATTCCATTTTAAATCGGACCGTCCATCGGAGTGTCCTATTATGTCCTACTAAGCTTAGTGCAAAATTAATTTTTTTCAAAAAGAGTTAGAATGTCAGTCCACCATAATGAAAAGCAGTGATCGACTTCAAAGAAGTGACTAAAAACAGGAAAACAAATATGTGTCCACTATCCAGTATTCTAAGAAGATAATAGAAATAAAATACTTAGCAGGAGTTTTCCGTGCTTACTGCTTGGATGCTGGGAAGGCAAGGTTGCGGGGATGGCGAGGGTGAGAGCAATGACTGGCGATGGCGAGGGTGAGAGCAATGACTAGGGACAGAACATTAATGTCAGTGGAGTAGATGGGTTAGGGTTACCGATATGAAGATGAGATGTTCGTTCCACAAATGGGGAAGGGTTACTTACATAGGAAGGAAGAGGAGATTTATTTCGAAAAGGAAAAAGGAGATTTCGTTCAAAAAAGATGGAAACTGATAACTACTAAAAGAATATGGCTATTTTGACGAGAATACCCCCACCTAACATTGATGTTGTAATTATTTTGAGGGTATTTCTGTAAGATGATTTCGGATCGTGACTGTCCCTAAGGACTTTCGCAGCATGCGTGGATCTGATCCGAAAATTTTCGGATCATGTGGTTGGGAATCCGAAATATGCCCATGGACCCTCTTGGTATGCTTATATCTCGTTCATTAAAGTTCAGATTCGGATGGTCCATCGGACCGTCTGGATCCATTGACACCCCTACCCTTCTTATGTATCCAAATCACAAATAGCTGACGTGGTTAAGGAATGCATTTCCTAATCCTTTGCGGGCTCTGGTGATAAGGATTCAAAGAAAGCCAGTATAAAAAGAATTCTAAAATGAAGATACAAAATTCTGATTAAGGAATGACAGTTAGGTGACGTTATGTCCCCAATTGAGATTTCAAGGGGACAAATGCAATAGCAACATTTCCTACAAAATCTTACCAACAAAAGAGCAATTCAACTCATTCCTAATCATTTTGGAATAAATGTACCTGAGGAAAGGCTGAAATTCTTCACTCTTTGAAATCATCCTTGTCATTAGCAGGAATTGGCATGTTCCTCCAAAAAACAGCAAGAACACTCCCACCTAGCTGTAGGGAAGGAAATGGTATGACAATTCAGCAAGAGGCTTCCACAAGGTGAGGAGCAAGATTGATTGATTATTGGTTTCATGAAAGTAAGAAGTGTACCGCCATGCATACAACGCTGACAGCTGAAGGAACAGCAACAAGAGGATTAGTGAAGTGCTTTTGGGCAAGTAAAAACCCAAGTGCGGAGCTCTGCAGAAAAAAAAAATCAAATACCAATACTGAGTCATTCAATATCTCTATGCAGGAATATATCACAAAAAAAAGAACAAGGATAAAGAAGAAAATCTCCATGTAGCATAGTTTTCGACAGAATCTGAGTACTCTTGAAAGTAGGTTCATGGGCAAAGCCATGTTGACTAGCAGCCCACTTGCACATAATTCTTTTCAGTCGTGTTCCGTATAGGATCGTAGCACTGTATTTCCTCGATGCTTCGAGATATCAACAAGAATACACTTGAGCTCTTTTGTGGCCTACCATCTTAGGGAAGAGAACATAGAAGATGCAGACACAACCTACACAAGATAATGTGCATGCCATGTCTACATCAACATTTAAAAGTTCTGGCTATTGAATAGACACTCAAATATTCAATGTATCACAAGTACCAAGCAGGTAGAGGCCCATCAAACGGTTCTACGATGGAAATTTGATTTTATAAATTGGTATGGAATATGGATAAACTTGCTTACGTTACTGTCAAATTTCATTTACTCCATTATCTAAATCCCTATAAGTATACATCGTAAAAGAAAACTAGAAAGGCATTTCCAGAGAGAATAGATGATACCTGCATACCGGTTTCGATGGAAATGGTACGAGAAGTTGATTCACCAAATGATGATAATCTAGAAAGCCAATAACCAAGACCAAATGCAGCAACATGTAGGAGGAATACAGGAACTATTAGTTGTGTCCCTTGAGCCTTTAAAACTTCCGAAACTTGCCCAATCTTGGAAACAAAAATAATCCAAAGTTAGCTCTCATATAAAGCTACTGTTAGCAAAAGAATGAACTGGATACTTAAGGGTCAATATAAATATAAGCCCACTCATAGTCACATAAAAACTGAAAAAATACATAATCAGAAATTTTGTGCGCTTACAGGACTCGCACAAAGAAGAGTCGTCAGGATAACCCCAATCAACGGTGTGAGTGTGATTATTCTTTCAGTAAACTTTGGGAAATACTCATGCGCTAATACTGCCACATAAATCATATTGGGTTAGCATTTACATAGAAAACAATGACGTGGATATGCAGAATAATGTTTAATGAAGTTTATTAAAAGATCTTTGGGTTACCTCCAACAATAGTCGGCACCAAAACAACCTGGAAAGTGCTGATGGCCAGGCCCTGAGGATAGAAAATACAGTTTAAACTTTATATGGTAAGCAGGAGGTAGGCATCTGAGATTAAAGGGACAGCTCCACATAAAACACTTTTTTAACTTCAAATATATGTAAGAATGACACTCTCGTTTTGCTGAGGAAAAGGCTATCAGACACGCGTGCCCAAAATGTGTAAATATGGCTATTAGGAGAAAACCTTAATACGTCTTTTCATTTGTATTTAGTATTATTAATATGCTGGATATAGTTTGATTTCATTTTAGGCATCTAGACAGTTTTTTTCTTGAACTTATTCTTCTACATACGTCACACTGTTTTGGGCTTTCCAGGGCCCCGAGTAAAAAACCTAATGTCTATCCAACAGTGATCATGAAATGTGCAATTTCTTACCGCTGCATCGACGGGAACAAGCTGACCCGCAAGTAGCTTTGTAAGAAGTGGTGTCATAATAATAGCACCAATTGTTGAACAACTACAAGATTCCATAAAAATAAAATGGTTAATCGTGATTTATCAGGAAATTAAGGGCAATGATATTTTCACTCCCCCTGCACTAAGCATTCGCTCCCCTTTAACGTGATTTTGACATCAAGAGACGTTAAAGTTGCCCACTGTTGACGTTATAAGGGGTGTGACTGCGTACTGCAGGGGGAGTGAATATCATCGCCCGAAATTAAATGTATGTGCAGGAATCAAGATTTATAAGTACAAAATCAATAAGACCAAAAGAAAGTTACAAAAAAAACGAGCATGCATAAACATGTTATCATCAAACATGTTAACAAATTGACATGCTTTAGTAGATGATAAATATTACTCATTGTTCTATTTAGATGAGACAAACAAAACTGTAACCAATTAAGTAATTAACCCATATACTAAACACCTTCTAGTGAGAAGGCTCGAATTAAAAACTACAAACCTATGAGATGTGAAAATTGGAGTCAGCCATTACTTTCTCAAAGTGTACTTGTGAAAGTTGACACATACGATAAAAAAGAACATGACTCTGCGCTGTTAACAATAACTGTCAGGTTTGCAAGTCAGTTTGGTTTGTTATTAATTCAGGAGGTGCCCAACATATTTGAACTCCCAGTATTCAGTGTGGCACCTGTGGCACCAGTTTCTTCATTTCTGTTCACTATATTTGCATACTCAATTGTTCAATCATAAATTGGTTTAGTTTTGTCCAAAGACTCAATACATTTGGAGAATTAATTCATTTGATGCATACAAATTATAAGAAAAATTGTTATTTAAGTTGTTAAATGTAACTTTATATGGAATGCTTAGGAACTGTATAAAATCTTGCTAACTGTTACATGTGTAACAAGGTATTGTTTTTTGAAATGGCATGTGTAACAATGTATTATCCTTTATTATTTAGGTATAAGAGAATTCCTTGACATTGAGCAAACAAGTACAAGTAGTAGTATTAACTATTAAGACACCAGCAATCAACACATCAACACCATTGGACAAAAGGCGAATTCACAAGGCAATGAAATAGGGAAAGATCTGTCGAAAAAAAGTCAACGATATCAACCAACCATAAAATGGACAAATGTTATAAAATTCTCTATTAGACTTCTTTATTATTTATCTACTAAAATCTGAACTTCTAAAGCAGTTGCGTGCACATTAGCTGATACGTGGATTTGCTTTCTGTCCAGGACACTACATTAAGCGAGCTTTGTTGCGCGAGACCTAAGCCTCACACGTAGCGCTTCAGGCAGCAAGAGGAATTGGGATACTTTAGATGCAGTGAGTTTCTATTTTCTAGCTAAATTCTCAAGAACTTTTGTAGTGAATAAGATCGATGAATTTCAAATTATGTCAATGATAGGTAAATAGGATAGTGAAATCGTCAGGAGCAAGAAAAATATTATGCTCTAATCTACATGTATAACACCAAGGGACAAGAAAGAAGTAAGAGGAAGTAGAACACTGATCCAATTTCGGTCGATCACATGATTTCGACGATGAGTTTATTGCCGAGAAAGAAGAGCATCTTCTCTCTGGTGGTCCTAGTTAGATTGATGATAACGACATGGTGCTAGGTGTTACTGTAATTCAATCTATTCTCTTCAATTCAGCTAATGTATCAGCTCCACTACTATCGCCGTCGATCGATAGTAGTTTTGGTTCTACTTTTCAGCTTAAGAGGAGAAAGAGTATTGCTCCACAGTGAGTATAGTTATATAAAATCTATACTTTAGTTCGTGTTTTGACTTTTTAAGTTATATATTATAAGAAACAATTGTGCACATAAATGCAGATAAGAGGTAAGGTTGTAGCAAATGAGGAAAAGAAATATGATGATGAAGGTGACAGTTAATACGGTGGAGATAATGAAGATATTTATTATACGGGTGAAGTGGATGTGGATGAAGTGATTGAAGATGAAGACTTAGATTCTTGAGGTGGCATGCTTTGCTATAGATATTTACACATTTTCATTTGTGTTTTCTACTTCTACCGTGGAATTGTAATGTGAACTTGTTAAGCTATATCGTAGCAGCTTTTTGATATTTGTAAACTCGCACTAAACCCCTAATTGACTGTCAAATGCTTTACTATCTTTTTAGATGGAGTTCACACTTTCTGTTCGTTGGTGAATGATGGTTGGATGACAATTTCTGCTTGGAAGTGAAGTACAATTCTTTTTTTATAGAATTTATAGCAATTCTATGGTATTTTTCTTAATTTTTAAATTTTTATCTAAAATATCAGAAAAATTGTGAGGCTTACACCTCGCCTCACAAGAGGGTTGTATGCTTTGCCTCTCGGTTACCCCTTTGAAAACGCTGGCTAACATGTATGAAAATGTAAGGATAAAAACAACACCAACATCATCTAGTGATTATGCGGAAAATAGAACCCACTACGATGGACCATTTCGGTCAAATATTTTATTATCTTCCACAGAAAACGAAAAACAACCACTGAATGATCAAGTGTGATGTGTAAGTTAGACTTACGTAGTCATGAGAACTGAAAGAGCCACATTTCCCTTGGATATATAGGTAGCAACGTTTGATGCCTGGCCTCCGGGGCAACATGAGACCAAAATAAGACCAGTTGCAAGAGGGGCAGACAGTTTCAAAGTCTGTAGATCAGATAGATTAAATTTAGCAACAAAACACACATGGATGTTGACGCATCAACCAACATAATACAATTTGAACTTCATCCAGACTTTTACACCAAATGACAACATTCAGAAGCCACATAACAACCAACATTTATGACGGATGTGCACAGAAATTATATTAGTTTAGCAACATAGGAAGCAGAAATTTTAGTTCTCAGTTAATACAATCTCATAAGACCTTAAATATAACATGAGTTGTGCTCATTAAAAATTCCCCATGTACAAAATGATAGCAGCAGAAAACTTGAATTCCAGGGAAATTGCATTCCGACAACATATCTCAAATTTAACAGAATCATCTTGAGCCCCAAAATGTATTCTGTTCTGAACCTCCCCAAGCTTGAAATCTACTTTAGGATTGAATTCTTTCACTGCTTACAGTGTCTGAACTCTGAACCCACCCTTTTAGAAATAGCACTTTTGGCAGCTTCCATTGTTCTGCGCCTTTTCCCTAGATTTCCTATATACATGGCCATCATCCTTGCAGCATGTGTCTTCCCGCCAATAGCTTTCTGTGTTCTAAAATTTAGATCTGTGATTTATTGTGGAGACATTGATTTTAGAGCAGACTCTTCAAATCTTCATCTGGATTGATAGACCAGGGCTGAAGTTATTGAAGCAAATCTATGGGAAGGCCTAAAGTATTGATTTCTGAAATTGATAGACTTATGGAAACAGATCTTGATGTTGGTCTGAAATAAAATAAATCCAGAAATGTCCAGCAAGTTAACTTAGTTAATCTTGGTTAACCATGGGTCTGTGGCTGTAATTTAATTACAAGCCCCTTACTTGCATCAATTCTTCCTCAGGAATGCATGTAAACAAAGATACTCTTACATTAAGAACCAAGGTTGCCAGAGCGGGAATCGAAACGGGAATCGAAAGCGGGAATCGAAGGCTCCCAGGGAAGAATCCTGCTTCCTTGTTAAGAACTAAAGGCACTGACCTCATTTCTCTAGATCAATCTAATTTGGAGTCATTTATCATCCTAAAAGCCATCATTCTCCACAAGCAAAAGTAGTTGGAGGCGAAATTGTCTCTAGTTGGGCCATTCGAAAAAAAAAAAAAAAATTGTCTCTAATTGGTCGGGTCAACTTTGACAGACTTCTAAGATTGCGTCGTAAATGACGATCTACTCGTACAATATCACAAACCCTCAAAAAAAAAAAGGGAATTGCACTTTCTGCTTCATATTCTTGTGGGAACAGTTATATGATAACTATGGCCAGATAAATCCTATCATTCTGGCACTGTACCAGTCCAATTGAGAAGCATATCAATGGAGACAGAGAAGGTTCATAAGACTTAGAAATCAAAATGTGATTGCAAAGCAATCCTGCTAAAACCTAGTCAATTTCATTGATCATTTGATCTGAAATCTGAGCATCATCCAATTGAATTCCCAGCATCACAATATAGAGAAACATGCCAGAAATATCCAAATTTGACAGCATAGAATCTCAACAAGAAAAAACAGAAAATTTATGCTAAATAAGTGGTCAAAGACATACCATTGCGATAAAAAAGCCTAGCATAGGTTTAATTAAGTACTGAGCAAGAAATCCAACACCCACCTGAAAATAAATAAACCACTGAGATGCAAATAGGAGAAAAAAAGGAGAACATTTTAACTGATAGATATGTTACTTATAAAATCCAAGGATCTAAAAAGACGTGGCAACTTACAGTCCATGGGTTTCGCATACATCTTCTGAAATCCTCAAATGTCAGGGTCAGCCCCATTGAAAGCATCAGGAAACCCAAGCCAACGGTAAAAAGGTCAGTTTCTAACCAAGTAACCTGCAGGACGATAAAAGCACTCAAAATAATCAACGGCCTACATTTCAGATAACGTGGGTTTAAGCCCAAAATTGTGCAACCAAACCAAGTGGATCGCAGATGAGTATTGTTCACAAAATTAACAGAAAGAAGACAAAAAGGTTACTGCAGATGGCTTGTAAATTCCAATAATTGTGCCCAATATAACCTGCCAAAACCAATGAATGGATTCAGACTATCTCAATCATACAAATATCGTAGAAAACTACACCCATAATGTGAAACGGGAAAAAGAGAAAAAATGTGGAATTCAATCACAGGATTCAACAGTAATGTAAACATACCCACAATGGAAAAAGAGTCGTCAACAATTCAACAATTCTCTCATACAGGCTCATTTCACTAGGGGTGCTGCTAGGAACAGCCCCAGAGACGTTTGCATCAGCTTTGCAATAAAATTGGCGGGTCCTGACAAATTAGTTGTAAAAAAAAATCAGGCTATGAAATAAAAAAATTAAAGAAATGTGTCTGAAATTATAGATTCTAGTAAATAGGCATATAGGTGAGAACTAATAGTTCCAGCGGAAGGTGTCACAAAACGCTGACTCCAGTAAGACTTGATTATCACTGGAAAAACTGACTATTCTAGTGGTAGGGGCATGTAATTTCATTTAAGAATTGACTACTTACTAGTTAGCAGAGAGCGGCGGTATACCACCAAGAACCAACTACCTAGGTATCAAGCTGGAAAAGGGCAGGAGCATTGCCGTGGTATATTCCCAGTGGCTGACAAAAACTGAATATTTTGACACATGATTATAACAGACATCACCATTGTTTAAAAATTAAAAGTGGCTACTAATGACGGAAAACTTCCCATATCACATAAGAATGTCTATGATGTTGTTAAAAGCTAACTACTACATCCAGGGGCGGAGCCAGGAATTTACACTTGCGGAGGGGGGGGCAGGCTAATTTACATTTGCCTGCATTAGGCATTGGGGGGGCCATAGCCACTATACTACCTATGCATGAATGGATGTGCATGGACCTTTAATGGGATTTTTCAAATCATTGGTGGTGGGGGGGGGGGGGGCAGTGTCCCCCTCATGCTATATGTGCCTCCGTCCCTGACTACATCATCAAGCTTAAGGCAACAAATTGTCTGCACAACAGAATCTGGTATGGGATAAACTGGTCATTTCCTGCTAGGATATGGGATAACAATTTGGCAAAGGATTACTATAAGAGGCTTGGCTCAGCAACACAGATCTGGACTCAGACTTGCTCTTTGCTTCTAAGACTGACCAGTAAGAGCATGAACTAACACTGCTATGTAGAACTTCAAAAAAGAAAAAAAAAACAGGTATACAAGTTCTTTTTATATTTCTTTCTATGTATCGTCGTCGTTTCTGGGGATTTAAAACTTTTTCAGAGAAAGAAAGCTTTATAAGTCATGCTCATACATGTGCATTGTAGGAGGGAGAGAGAGAGAGAGAGAGAGAGAGAGAGAGAGAGAGAGAGAGAGAGAGAGAGAGAGAGAGATGGCTTTAGTTTCCGTTGATCAATGGTTTTGATGGATTCAGTAATGGAACACATATTTTGCAAGTGTTGGTCATACTAATGCTACTTAGTAGTTCAAGGAATAGTTCAAATGTCAACCAATGACGATTGAAGAAAGATATCAAAATCAATGAAGCAAGGTAGATCTACGGGGGGAAGTTTTTGGAAGTTTTGAGTTTTGGAGTTTCATAGTTAAAGATTATCTCCAAGGATTTGATCTGACAATTGATTGGCGAAGATTGCATCAAGTTTTCACAAAGTGGCATGGAAGAAAACAACTGTAAAAGTAAACATGAGGTTCTTCAAATTTTGGGAACAATACATTAAAATATTTGAGCACACTTTTTTTCTTTGAAATTTTATCTAGATTAACAGAGAAAAATCTATGACTTAGCTGACACTTTGAATTTATTGTTGATATGCATGTCCACACGTGCCAAAACCCCTTTTGACACTGGTAAACGTAGTGCTAGAAGTATCAGATTTAATGTGGTGGGTCAACAAAATTTTGCACCATGTCAAATCTGAATACTGTTATGCTATTTAATATTGTGTTTAACTATTTTTTATATAACTCTTTATTAATATAACTATTAATTCTTATCCTATTGGAGTTTCTTTTCCGTTGCATATTGAAGACTAAAGAGAACTAGATTAGATGGATGATTGCATTGCAATTAGAGTATCTAATATTTATTTTACACCCGTAGTTGCTTAATCTTAAAATTTATTAGTTTTTTAAATGAATATATATTTATCTTGTGGCAAATCATGATTTATAATCAGTAATTTTATATGTATATGCGTACAAGTATGTCCCCGTTTCTGAATTTTTAGGCTTGGAGTGTCAGGCACCTAGGGTCGGCACCATGGAGATAAATAGATTACAAGGGGGCAATCGTTGCCCCTCGTATAACGAGCCCAACACACACCCGATGTGGCTAACAAATCAGCTAGCTTGTTGGCCGCTAATCTAGGAATGCCATCTATGTCTTTACAACCGTCCACTATGCCATCATAAAGAAAGGTAAATGCCAAGAACCCGAACTACTTCCGCCAGCGAGATGACAATCAATGAGATCCCTTCAATAACAATAAAAACCTGAAACTGATTTCTGACAATTCTAATGCCGGTGAAAATAGCTGTTACTTCCACCTCATTGAAGACGGATCTTCCAATGGGGCCCAAATAAGCGAAAAGGATCTCACCATTGTTATCTCTAAAAACATATCTAACCTCTACTTAACCCTGATTTCCAAGTGAATAGCCAACAAAGTTAAGTTTGATGGCATTCCCTATGATGTACTCCAAACTGCCGATCTTTCCTTCTGGGGGATTCTTTCCATTATGATCAATTCTCACTTACAGATGAAATCTTGGAACGTATAATCAGAAAAAAATTCTCTAGCAAGGTCCCAACGAATAATGGTTTCTTTAGAAGGAAAGCCCTAAAATGTTCTTTCGTTTCTTTCCGACCATATGCACCAAACTGTTGCAAGAAATAATGCCAGCCAAAGGCCCAACATCCCCACATGTCTGCAGTACCAAGAGCTGAACAAATCAGAGATGGTCCTTGGCATAACCTATTGATGTTGAAACCGCATGTAAATATGAACTGGAAGAATTTGATGATGTAAAGAAGAAGTTGATGATGTAGATACCAATGAATGTGACATTGAGGTTGATAGTGAGAGGCTTTCCAACACTTCCAACTGTTCCATGTATCATGGTCAAGGACACTGGGATGCTAGATTGATGGAAAGTGAATTCTCTGTGAATGTGGTGAAATACTTCCCTCTGTCTTTTTCAATACATTAATGTAATTCTGTTTCAATTAATTTCACAAATGAAAATCATGAATGTAAGGGGAGCAATTTTGAGCAATCACATCAAGCTAGTTTGTTCGGTTGATCTTGAAAGTTGCAATTGTTGCCAAGTCATTTTTGAAAGATAACAGGAACTAGCAAGGTGCGGGTGGCGACGAGTCTTTCGGTTTCCATTGGCGACAATTGTGCTATCAGTTCAGCAAGGTTAATGACATTTTGAAGCTCAATTCAATTGGATAAGATGGAGTAGAAAGAGAATACTCAGGGCATCACTGGCCCAAGACAGACACTGTAGCAAAAACAGAGGCACGCAGAAAGAAATGTACTCACAGCTGGCAAACCAGACCGAGCCATAGGTTGATTGCAGTAATAGACAGAGTTTAAGGAGATGCAAAATTCCATATCAACTATTGATGATGTGGTTGATGGGATTGGTGGTGGTGGATCTGGTGGTGATAAATCTTGATGTCTATGATATCGAAAATGAATTTGAAGCTTCAGGCATGACTGAAAATGGATTTATACTTTGGATCAAAAGCAAAAGGTTAAAAGAAACAAGGCATGGTCCTTGGAAGTGCAGACACTTATTTGGTTGAACAGGCACAGTGCGTGGAAAGCCAACCCATAATGCATTTGGTACACAGCAGTTGAAACTTAAAATGGCCTTAACAACTACTTCAAATGATAGATTGACAACATAACTTTGGAGATGCGAATTTTGACTTAGCAGTAAGGGGGGAGTGTTAAGATCATTTCTAACTTATGTTGAGCTGTTTACCAAGCTTTCTTAAGTTGGAGCAGGAAATAAAAATAAGATATATGGGTTGATGGGGTATAAAAGACAACCACAATCAGCTGCTGACACGTGGACCTAAGGAGGGCCCGCACAATCAACACCTCACAAGGGGCACTAAGGTCATTACAGCCTAAAAAGGAAAGGATCAAGTAGAAACTTTGTCGAATAACAACTCTACACCTATCCAGAGGTATAGAGGGAAGGATAGAGGAGTTTGGTCCACTAATGGGCTAACACCTGTCCCCAGGGGTAAAAGGGTAATCCAATACCCAGAGCCCCCACTATAAATAGCCTTCACAAAAGCCAAGGTAGGGGACCGAATCCCAAAAATTTACTATTCATAGCTTTGGTTTCTATATTTGTGCCCATAGACTTAAGCATCGGAGGGCCAGTCCGAAGCTACCACTCCGGGTTGGTCGTCTGACCGGGTGTTCCTCTGTGCAGGAGATAGCCTTTCGATCAGTTCGGCGGCTAGAATTCGCCAGATTAGCTCTTTCGTCACTGCCTTATCTGTTACCAATTTTGGGCGTAACAGATTGGCGCCATCCGTGGGACCTGAACTAAAAGTTGTTCTCATTCTCATTAAAAATGGCAGGCCGGAAGAGTACTCGAGTACCTTCTGCGCGAGCAGTCCAACCGGCATCACATCGCATAGCTCGAAGCGAGCGAATCGCTTCGCAAGTAGTTGTTCCTCCAACAACGGCAGAGCGGAGTCCAGCTCACTCAGAGCACCCAACTCCCGCTTCAGCTCCTACACCTGAGAAATCCAAACCCTCTTCCAACAGATGACAACCCTCGTCGATCAGTATAAAAACCTAATCCAACAAGTCCCTCAACAACATCCTCCAGAAGTTTCCCAGCCTCCACAAGAAAGGCTGAACCACCCGGTGGGAGAACCTGTACCTCTCCGTCGTGACCAAACCCACCACTCCTCTTCAAGACAAATCCATCACTCTAGAATAAGGCATGCACAAACAGAGCCTCATCACCATCATCGATCCCCGTCCCATTCAGTGCATAGACACCGGGCTAGGGACGACCGTGCAGAACAAGCAAGATCTCGGCACCATCGAAAGAGCTCAGAGAGTCATTCCGATTCAGCAGCAAGTCCCACTGTGAAAAGAAGGAACAGATCAGCTAGCCGAATGAAGAAGAGAACTGATCCAATGCTACGAAGATTCAAAGAAATAGATTACTGAATTGAAGAGCTAGCAAAGGATCATAATCAATCCATCCCAAGGCCGTTCTCAAGCAAACCTCCCTTTACGGATAAAGTGTTGCATGCACCAACACTCCAAGGGTTCAAAATGCCACCGGTCCCACGTTACGGTGGAACCACTGATCCAGTAGACCATTTAGAGACGTTCATAACCATGATGATTCTCCACGGTGCTTCCGATGGATTCATTTGCAGAGCTTTTCCAACCACCCTAACAGTGGCCACGAGAGATTGGTATTCATGCTTAAAGCCGAATTCTATTGACACCTTCGAAGAATTCAGGGAAGACTTCCCTGGTTCGACACTTCATGAGCAGTCGAAGACCACGGAAGGCGAGTCTCTAAAAGCATTTGTGAGCTAATTCAACAGAGAAGCCCTTCAAGTTCTGAATTTAGATCCATCCGCCACCACAAACGCACTCCTTGCTGGAGCCAAATCTAACGAGTTCCAGCAAGCAGTAGCTCGGCGATATCCGCATTCCTTGGCAGATCTCATGGCTGACGCTGAGGAGTATATCTCTGTAGAAGAGAGCTGGCCTCCCCTGAGATTCGAATCAGATCTCGTCCTTTTGGACGAGCCGAAACTAGTTTCGTCCGAGGAGGAAGTTTCTCTAAATGACGAACTAGAGCTAGACTCTGAACTAGAACTACTACACATAAGGGAAGAAAAGAAAAAGTTCAACGCAAAAAGACGGACTGAAAAATTACCTAAGTGAAGGAATGACCCCGAAATCAAACAGCGGCAAGCGAAAGACGAGCCGAACAAGGACCTCAAACAGCACTGGTAGAGCAAAAGAGAGAGTAAAACCAATGAATGATAAAAAAATGAAGTCCCATGGATCCTTTTATAAGCAAAGTTGTCAGAAGACCGTCCGTATTCACCGCTCGCATCCTGCCACGCGGCCATGCATTAATGAAGGGGCGCGAGAAACTAAGCGACAATACTTATATTAAAAAAAGTGTTGATCAAAAGTGTCGTGAAAAAATTACCAATTGTGGTAGTTCGAAACAAAATTCAGATCATCTGAAGCCGTTCAGGATATGATGCAATCCGCAAAACGATAAAATTCAGATCGTCTGAAGCCGTTCAGGATGTCACGCAATCCGCAAAACGACAAAATTCAGATTGTCTGAAGCCGTTCAGGATATGACGCAATCCGCAAAAAGACAAAATTCAGATCGTTTGAGGTCGTTCAGGATATGACGCAATCCGCAAAATGACAAAATTCAGATCGTCTGAGACCGTTCAGGATATGACGTAATCCGCAAAGACGACAAAATTCAGATCGTCTGAAGCCATTCAGGATATGACGCAATCCGCAAAACGACAAAATTCAGATTGTCTGAAGCCGTTCAGGATATGATGCAATCCACAAAACGACAAAATTCAGATCGTCTAAAGCCCTTCGGGATATGACGCAATGCACTAAACGACAAAATTCAGATCGTCTGAGGCCGTTCAGGATATGACGTAATCCACAAAATGACAAAATTCAGATCATCTGAAGCCGTTCAAGATATGACGCAATCCACTAAACAACAAAATTCAGATTGTCTGAGGCTGTTCAGGATATGACGCAATCCACAAAACGACAAAATTCAGATCGTCTGAAGCCGTTCAGGATATGACGCAATCCACTAAACAACAAAATTCAGATAGTCTGAGGCCGTTCAAGATATGAAGCAATCCACTAAACGACAAAATTCAGATCGTCCAAAGCCATTCTGACCAAGCGCAAATGTTTCAGATCGTCCAAAGCCGTTCCGAACAAAGCGCAAACGTTTCAGATCGTCTAAAGCCGTTCTGAAAAAGTGCAAATGTTTCAGTTCGTCTGGTGCCGATCTGAAGAACCTCCAGTGCGTCTGCAGCCGTTCTGGATAAATCAAATCGTCCAACTCGCCTGCGGCCCTTCTGAGCTGGGAATCAAACCATCCCTTATGCGCGCATCCAATCAAGCTTCCCCAAGTCATCAAAATGACTCAAGGAATCGGGGGGCAACTGATGGGGTATAAAAGACAACCCCAATCCGTCGCTGACACATGGCCCTAAGGAGGGCCCGCACACTCAACACCTCACAAGGGGCACTAAGGTCATTACAGGCTATAAAGGAAAGGATCAAGTAGAAACTTTGTCCAATAACAACTCTACACCTTCGGGATTTTCCTTTCGGGTGTCCCTTCTGATTCTTTTATAATACTTGCCATTTCAAAAAAAAAAAAAAACAACTCTACACCTATCCAGGGGAATAGAGGGAAGGATAGAGTTTGGTACACTGATGGGTTAACACCTGTCCCTAGGGGTAAAAGGGCAATCCAATACCCAAAGCCCCCACTATAAATAGCCTTTACAAAAGCCAAGGTAGGGGACCGAATCCCAAAAATTTACTATTCATAGCTTTGGTTTCTATATTTGTGCCCATTACTGACTTAAGCATCGGAGGGCCCGTCCGGAGCTACCACTCCGGGTTGGTCGTCTGACCGAGTGTTCCTCTGTGCAGGACATAGCCTTTCGATCAGTTCGGCAGCTAGAATTCGCCTGATCAGCTCTTTCGTCACTGCCTTATCTGTTACCAATTTTGGGTGTAACATGGGTGATTTTAAAGTTTGGGGTATTTACTTGTAGACATAAGAGTAGGCAAGAATGTGATAGAGACCTAGTGTAAGAGAAGTGTGATCGAGTAGGAGAGGAGAAAAAGATAAGAAGTCTGTGTTAACAAATTTTCCCTCTTTATCTCCCTCCTTTTCTATTATCTTCTATGTTATAGTTCTCTGTTGTGTTTTTAAGTTTCTGCTGTGATAGAACTGTACAGTGCTGAATATCAGATTAACTAGACAAGACATGATCTCTAATCATTGAACCTCTCAATCTGAAGTTTCTTCCCTAAACAAATCTTAAATGAATAAGAAAACTAATATTCTAAACCAATTAAATTTTTAGCTAAACCAATTAAATTTTTAGGCATACTTTGAAGTTGGAACGATTGATAAAGGAGTGGGGTAGGCAAAAATTGCACTCCGACTAAAGGTATCAATCCCATGACTTTTTCCATCACTGGATACTGCAAAGCCACTCCTAATACCTGAAAAAGAAGAGCATAAAGATGCAGAGCAAAACAGGAAATAAGTAGAACCCAAAAGGCAAAGAGCTAACAAGAACACCAGTGAAAGCCCACATAGGTAACAGGGAGAAAAGTATAGCTCATATAGCAAAAACAAACAAAAAACCCTAAATAGAAGCAAAACCCTGCATACCCAGTTGGGTCTGAAGTCTCCTCCTGGAAGAAAAATAAGAGCACTGTCTGTTAAAACCCTGATATGATTTCAATCCGCCATAGGTCTGGACGAATCTAGACATGGACGCCATTGAAGCCATGATAACAAGACAAACAGAGATGAGTTTTTTCAAAGGATGGGAGAAATCATGGTTTTGTTGCCAACATAAATTAATGAATATTTCGGGGCATAGAAGCAGAGTGAAGGGAGGAAGGGAAGTTAAGAGAAGACCCAAAATAGTTTGGATAATACATCTCACAGTCGTGGAAAACAATGAACCACACAATTGTGGTCAGCCAAAGTCACATCAATTGCAGGAAATCGAAATGTCCGTTTTTTTCTGTCCTTTCATCCCATCTCCACTTTCAAAAATCAACGTCGTCCCTTGCCTTTCCGCACCTAAATGCCATCAAACGTATAATGGAGATGGGGATCATATCCTCTTCTTTCAATCTGGCATTTTTCCATGGGAAATGATATGAGCACAACCAATATTTTGATATTTCCACAGACCATCTTGTCTTTCAGTATTTAAAGAGCTGTCAGATGATTATTACATTTCCCAAAAAGCTCTCATGAGCCAATTAAAAAAGAAAAGACAACTGGTTTTGTGTAAATATCAAATATATGGTTGTGCAGTTAATATCTTCTTTGACGTAACTTGCAGAATTTGTCCTTTTTATGTTGCAAATAATAAAATAATTTAGATAATTCATATATAAGACGAACTGATCTTTATCTAATCGAGCCAAAGTTTAATGCTATTGAAAATCAGAATACGAAATAAAACTTGGGAAGGCGTATTGCACATATCCATCTGAAGAGAACTCTTTTGCAAAATTTGATTGCTAAAGGAAGAAGGAAGAACGACTGAGTTGTGATACTTGGTTATACTCTCCTTAAGAATTGTGTTCGCCCCGCAACCAGGATTCGTGAATCGACGCTCTAAGATAAAACATCCCTACGGGCTCCAATAGACAGGCCGCCCGCTTATTGGTCCACTTTAAATCACCTTAGAATTATACTCACACAAGGAACAAATATTAAGGAAGGAGCAAAAACTCAAGGAGAAATATGGTTTTCTGTAAATCAGAATGTTTCTCTGTAAACCGTTCGTTTTTGGAGCTGGGACTTCTCTCTCTTTATAGAGTGGAAGGCGACCCTTAAGACGAAAAATTCTCTTCTCCAAAAGTCACTTGAAGAAGATAAACCACACCCAAAGTGGTTACAAAACAGCAATAAACTTAAATGACACAATTAAAATCCATTTAAGAACTAAGACCACAAGATATTTTTTTCTTAAAATTGGTTACCGGTAATTAAAGAAAACCAAAACCATTTTAAAATGAAAAGATACTTTTTATTTACTTGATACTCGAGCCACAGGCCGGCACAATGTGAGCGCGTGTTTTATGAACTTTTGTTCATTAAAACTAGGTCACCTAACAAATTCCAATGCCCCCTCAAAGGACCAAACCTTTATCTCCAATTTTAAGGAGGTGAAAGTCTCCTCAACTTTCCAATGTGGAACTAAAAACTTGAATTGGATTTCAAACCCACTCACATACCACACTTGGCAAGCCTAAAGGCAACACAAAGGACAACTAGTTTGAAAAGGCAAAAAGAGAGATTCTATATTTTGAATCTTCCATCCAAAATTTTGAGTTCAAAATTCCAATAATTTTTCGGGTCAAAAGATCCTTGGGTTGCATGAAAATTCTGAAATTTTCAAGGTGTGATACTGAAAATCAAAGCTATTGAAAAGTAGCATGTACTTTTCACACAATCATTTCAGTTGTAATATATTAGGTGAGGGTTCTCTCTTCTTTCAAGTTCTGACTTCAGTAGATTCTAGAAGTAGATTTGTATGGTTCTGAGAGGGCAGATCTGATTACTTCCTCTTGGAAGCCCCCTTATTTCGGGTGGCTCAAGTTAAATTTTGATGGTTCTAGCTTTGAGAATCCGGAGTTAGCTGGGTTATGAGGGTTTGGTTAGAGTTGGACAGGGAGTTACCAGATGGACCTTCTCATGTTCTATTGGGGTCATGAAGTCCTATGAAAAAGAGGTTAGAACAGTGCTCCAGGGTATCAGGATTCCTAAAGTTAGCTCTTTAGACAGACTAATAGTTGAAGGAGAATCTCATTACTATTAGATGGTTGGACAGTAGTCGGCCTCGTCCTTGGAGATTCGTGGAGTTTTTTTTATTTGAGATTTGTGATCGATTGGAAGGTCACCTTGTCCATTTTTAGCATGTTCATTGTTTGGCTATTAGCGAGGCTGGCCGTTTAGCTAGAGGGATGGTGAATTGGGCATTGCTGGAGATTTTTTAATTTTCTACCCTCGTGAGCTATGCTTTGATATGTATTTTCTTTCCCTTTTCCCTACTATACTTTTAACTTCCTCTTTCTTGGGGTTTACCCCTCTCTTTTTAATATAACGCACACCATTTCAAAAAACAAAAAACCCTCCTTCATTCTCTCCCTTGTATTTCCTAATAGTCCGCGAAATAAAAACACAAACAAGAATCTAATAATGTCAATTGACATAAAGCCTTTTCACTACATACTATTAAAAGGAAATTGATATCAACACCCCCTCTATTTCAATGATGGCCATCTCTTACTCTATACTTTTCTAGTTTGCTTTTGGAGGTTGGTGCAACCATGGTTTGAAATTTTGACCGAAATCCAAAATTTCCAATCAAGACCAAAACCGAAAGGAACGAAATCCGAAATTGCCGAAACGTACAAAATTTTGGTAATTTTGGTAATTTCGGCGAAATTTGTTAAAAAATATTATTTTTTTATTCTTTTACAAAGTTTCGATCGAAATCACCGAAATTTTGGTAAAAATTTTGACCCAAAAAAAGGGTATTTCAAGCGTGTGTACCAAATTTTGACAGAAATTTCAGGATTTCGGTTGAAATTTTGGTCTCAGATAAGTCCGAAATTTTAGCCGAAACCGAAATTTAAAACCATGGGTGCAACTGAAAGAATGCTTTCAAAGACAATCTATAGATAATAAAGTATGGAGTGCTGTCATCATCAAAAGAGGGAGTGTAGATATCATTAGGGGTGGCAACGGGGCCCATCCCCATCCTGCTCTAATAACAATTTCTACTTTATTTATTCTAATCAAATAATTATTAAATAATAGTGTGAATTAATTTCCAAAGCTGTAAGTCTAAGAATCATCATCTCCTTTGGTCCTTCTTCCTAGGGAATATATCATTGTATATTAGTGTTAAGTTCCAACAAATGTATGTTTTGGATTGGAAAGTGATAGAATCGCCCTTGTTTGCCTTGGGACAGCACTTTAATGTATTTTTAACTACTCTTCTATTGTAGAGGAGCTGTCCCAAGTAAAAAAAGAGTGAATGCATCATTTCCCTTAATTGTAATTGTTCCATGTAGCCATTGGGTAATCTAATTGGGGACCCACCAATTACTGATCTAGATCATCCCTCAACATGCCATCTGTATGGTGTAGATGAAAAGAATAGGGAATATCCATAGTTTTATGGTGCTTATATGAGAGCCGTGATAGAAACACCATGTACTTCGCTTCGGTACTACTGTGTACTACTTACATGTACTACAAGCCCCGTTCAAAATTCTAGAAACATACTAAAAATTATTTTCCAATTTACCTCCATAAGGTTCTGTTTGGATTGCAAGAAAAACATTCCTGACGTAAATATTTTGCTTGGAAAAGTTTTTTCTTTTCAAAATTTTGAAGGAAATGATATGATTATGGTAGTTGTAGAGGATTATTATCATAAATTGAAGATCCCTAAAGTAAAAATTGAATAGGATCTGTTCAAGTTTACGCTTTTCATGTGTAAAAAACGTAAGAAAATTTATCTTGAAATATTTCTAAGTAGAAACTTTGGCAAATATATGTTTCAAAGAATTGTATACACATTCTCTTGCCTTGCCTCGAATATATCATTTACCAAATTAAAAAAAAAAACATCAATTAAAGAGAAAAACAACTGGTGTTGACGTTTTTGGTTGTGATCCCTAGTGCCGGAGCACTTTGATCAACTGCAACGGCCTCAAATCTCCGGCGAGTAGCCGGCCGGGGAAGGTTTTCTGGCATGACATTCTCTAAGGAATTCAAGTGCCACTGGGGGCACATCCTCCTATCGCTCCACCGCGTAATCTTCCCTTCTGATTCTACTAAAATCCGCAAATTCTCAGCGAATACATGGCTTTCGCCGGTTGAAAATCCCACCGTAGAACCAATAATCATGCATGCCATACCCGAAAAACATCGGCTTTGCCATGACCTGACAAAAAAAATGATTCCAAAAGTAAGAAAAATGAAAATTTAATCAAAGGTTAAATATTTCTAAGTACTAGGGGTGCAACTTGGGTTGGGTCAGGTTGAGCTTTTGCTAAAATTGAATTGAAATCAATCCGAACCCGACCTGATCTTAAGGTTAAAGCTCAACCCGAATTCCCAAAAATCGACCAGAGTTGCACTCCCTATTTCTAACTTCAGCTAGAAGAGCTTTCCACTTACCTCGGAATTTGGGTTGCCTTGGATAGAGGGCATGGTGTGAGAGAAGGATTTGGAGAAGGAGCAGGTGAGAGTTTGAGGCAGCAATTGGTGGAGATTATTGCCATGCCTTCTTTTTTTTTTTCTCACTTCTTTTGTGGGCTTTCTTTGATTCTTGGAGGGAGTTGTTGGGGTTTAACAGTTTAAATAGAGAAGAGGTTAAGATGTGGAGGGAGGCGTGCGTAGGTTAAGAGAGGGTCGTTTGTTGGTCGTAACACGGTTCTGGATAAAGGACAGGAACGGTGTTTTCGGGTGTGGGACCCTGTGAATTTGTTTGGTGGCCCTCCAATCAAGGAAGTCCATAAGTCCATTGCTTGCCGTCTCTAAATACTTTTAGCGTGGAACACTTACACTATGCATAACGACGTTTTTTGTATTCACGATTTAGGGAAGCGGTGTGTTCGAGGGGTTTTTATAAGATACTTTGCATGTGTTTTTTTTGAGGAAGGTTATAAGTGAGGTCCACTTTGTTCAATGGTCCAAATTATATCCGCCCATATACTTTTCATTGGCTGCCTAACAGGGGCCAGTATTAGGGGTGCAACTTGGGTCGGGCTCAACCCGAGCCCAACGGATTCAACCCAATTTTGGCTTGGGTTGGGTTAAGGTTGGAAAAAGCCAACCCATTTAATTTCGTGTTGGGTTAGGTTTGAGGCTTGGCAACCTCATCGGACGCGAACTCGACATCTCTTATCTAACTATTTCTTGATTTTCTTTAGGTTAAGTTTTATTCTTGTACTTTATCTGTTTGGCCCTAGGTAAACCTGAACCCAACCTCACCCCATTTTGGGTTAGATGGGTCGGGTTAGGGTTGAGAGATTTAGTGGTGGGTTGGGTGAGGGTTGACCATCCTCAACCTGAGGTGGGTCCGGTTAGGATTAAGGGAACGCTATCTCGGGTTGGGCTAGGGTTGGCCTCAACCCGATCCGAGTTGCATCCCTAGACTCTCTTGTTAGGCTGTTGGAAAAAGGGTTGGCTGTGGCTGTGAAGAGATTGAAGGATGTTACGGAAGGAGTTTGAGTCTGTGATATATGGAAGGTTTAGGGAAGATAAAGTTTAGGGAATGTGATTCCTTGAGAGCTCATTACTACTCCATGGACGAGAAATTGGCTTTGTGTGTTTTCATGGAGGGCAGGAGCTTATCTGCGCTTCTACACAGTAAGATCTCAAGCCTATTTTTGGTTGGTTTTTTCCTTTCTGGTTTTACGAGAAAACCTGCGGAGTTGTTAAAGTGGTGGAAAAGTTTGCTTTTGTTTGGGAAGATGATTTGATAATGGGACGACTCCGGCTGTTTTACACTTCTCTGTTTGCTTTGTAATGACCTTTTATTACTTAAACGCTGTCAAATTGTATTGCAGCTCCTAAAAAAAAGTTGATAAGATAATTTTAATAGAAAAGACAAGGTGAGCTTGTGGAATTATTAAAACATTGTAGTGCCAATATGAGGATTTTAAGCTTATGCTTTTGAGTGTATTTTTGACATGAAAATTGTGTGTCCCTGGTTAAAGACTTCAAGTCCCATGTTTTTGTGTCAACTTTATCACCTTGTCTAGGACCTCCTATGGTTTGGAATTGAATAAGGAGGGTGACTGTTCTGCCATAGCAGATCCAACCCAATGCCTACAAAAAGGACGGTTCAGATCAATCAAATATGGTAGCAGATCCAACCCATATGTTTAGCATGCTATTTGTCTATAAAATTGTATTCCCTTCTCTACATTTTTTTTTTTATATCTTGTAGCTCCCTTCAAAATTTTATTTTAATAAGTTTTACATTTTTTTTTAATATCTTGTAGCTCCAAAGAATGTTTGTATTCAAAATTCTTCAAAATTTCATTTTTATTATAAGAAGACATAGTAGGAAACCAACACTTCAACACTTTCCCTTCACACTCAACTCCATGTTCTCAGCCTCCACTCCAACCGCCTCTCCCGTCAGCTGCCGCCCGATTTCTCCCACCTCAAACTCCTCTCCAATCTCTAATAATCTCCTCTCAATTTTCCTGTTCTGTTTGAGGCGTGGAAGGGTCCGGGTATTTTTCGTTAGGGGTATTTACAGTTTCGAATTGGAAGATCTGTTGAAAGCTTCTGAAGAGTTCTTGGGGAAAGGGAGCGGAGCAATTTCATATAAGGCTATGTTGGAGGAAGGGACTACTATGGTCTGAAGGTCTAGGGAAGATAAAGCATGATAATGTGGTTCCCTTGAGAGTTTATTACTACTCCATGGACGAGAAGTTGCTTGTATGTGATTTCATGGCGGGCGGTAGCTTGTCTACGCTTCTTCACGGAAAGATTTTCCTTTTGTTCGGGACCATGATTTGGTTAATTAGAGCTCTTTCCGAAAGTGTGATGGCCTTTTTTGTGTAGATGTAATCGCGTGATAGGGGAGAAAATGAACTACCCATTCATAAAGAGACAGCTGGTGGGGGCAAATAGGGCAATCATCCCTCAAAGGAGACTAGGGGTAAAAAGGTAATCCCCTCTCCAAAGAAGCTTCCAGAAACAAACCCTACCTAACAACATGCTGACACTTGTCCCAAGGGGTAAAATGGTAATCTGATACTCAAACATTTACTATAAATAGCCCTCATAAAGACAAGGTAAAGGACCGGATCTAAAAAAAATCACTATTCATAGCTTTGATTTCCTTATTTGTGCCTAATACTGACTTGAGTGTTGAAGGGCCTGTCCGGAGTTACGGCTCTGGGTTGGTCTTCTGACCGGGTCTTCATCCGCCCTAACCAGTTTAGCGACCGGACCTTGCCAGCTTAGCTCTCCCGTCACTGTCTTATCTGAAGTAAAAGCCGTTCTAATCCTTCATAAAAATGGCAGGGCGGAAGAGCGCTCGAGTGCCCTCCGGTCGAGTGGTGCAACCAGCATCACATCCCACACCTAGGAGCGGGCGAATCGCGTCACAAGTAGTCGTTCTGCCAGAGACAATGGAACAGAGCTCAGCCCACCTTGGCTCCTAAACCTGAGCAAATGCAAACACTCTTCCAGCAAATGACCACACTCGTTGATCAATATAGTAGCTTGATACAACAAGTCCCCAGCAACACCCTCCAAAGGTGCCTCAACCCCCGCCGGAAAAGGTCGAACCGCCGAGTAGAGGAGCCTGTACCTTCCCGCGACAACCAAACTCATCACTTCTCCTCCAGGCATGTCCATCGCCCCGTGGTGAGGCCTGTGCAAACAGAACCCCACCACCGACGCCGATCTCGATCATGATCGGCACACAGTCACCAAGCTAGGGATGACCGTGCCGACCAAGCAAGGTCCCCACATCAGCGAAGTAGCTCTGAGAATCATTCATATTCCGCAGCGAGCCCCACCACGCAGAGAAAGAACAAACCGACTAGCCATATGGAGAAGAGAATTGATCCCGTGCTGTGAAGATTCGAAGAAATAGATCATCAAATCGAGGAACTAGCCAAGGACCACAATCGACCCACCCTGAGACCGTTTACAAGAAGACCTCCTTTCACTGATAGAGTGCTCCATTCGCCAACGTCTAGGGGATTCAAAATGGCCTCTATTCCTCAGTATGACGGGACAACTGACCCCGTGGACCATTTGGAGACTTTCAGAACTCTGATGCTCCTCCACGGTGCTTCAGATGGTTTCCTTTACATAGCCTTCCCGACCACCCTAACTAGAGCAGGGAGAGATTGGTACTCTCGTTTAAAACCGAACTCCGTGGATACTTTTGAAGAATTCAGGGAAGATATGGTTCGACAATTCATGAGTAGCCGAAGACCACGAAAAACAGTAGCCTCCCTGATGGCTCTAAGGCAGGAAGATGGTGAATCATTAAAGACCTTTGTCAGCCGGTTTAATAGAGAAGCACTTCAAGTCCCGAATCTGGATCCTTTGGCCGCCATGAATGTGCTCCTCTCAGGAGCAAAGTCTAACGAATTCCGACAGACAGTAGCCCGCCGGAATCCATACTTCCTAGCAGACCTCATGACTGGTGCTGAGGAATATAAACAACCCAGAAGAGAAAGGAGCACCCAAAGGAGAGAATAAATCTACACGCCCCTCAACACGTCCAGGACCCGAATTCTGGCCGCAATCAAGGGAGAAGATTTCCTCTGGTGGCCCGCAAAGATGTTCTCCAAAGGAAACATGAGGGATAAGATGGAGTACTGTCGATTCCATCAAGATCACGGACACGACACAGATGAGTGTCGGCAACTCAAGGAAGAAATAGAAGTGTTGATCAAGCGAGGTCACCTGAGAAAATACGTGAAAGACAGCGGCAACGAGCGGGAGTCTAGAAGAAGGAGTCCTCATAGTAGGAGAAGTCCTCGAAGACCTCAGTCGCTTGTTGCTTGCAACGAATCTCCAGCCCTCGGGAGCCCCCGAGCAGAAGCGCAACACTCCCCACCCGCTGGTGTCATAAACACCATAATGGGCGGACCGGTAGCAGGAGGAACCTCGACGGCTGCCCGTAATGCTTACGCCCGCCAGACCAACTCTGTGCACACCTGCAGTAAGAAAAGGAAAGTGGAGTACGAGATTTCATTTTCAGATGCAGACCTAGACAACCTCATACTCCCCCATAATGATGCCTTGGTGATCACCATGCTCGTCACCAATTGGGAATTGAAGAAGATATTGGTGGACAACGGAAGCTCCGCCGATATCCTCTACTATCACGCTTTCAAACAAATGCTTATTGGGGACGACCGCCTGACACCTGCAAACTCAGACTTGTACGGGTTCTTTGGAGAGGTGGTCAAGGTAGAAGGGTCCATTGAACTCCCCGTCCTAGTGGGAGAGCCTCCTTGTCAAGCCTTTGCCATGGTCAACTTTTTGGTAGTAAGAGCAACTTCGGCCTACAACCACTATCCTAAGAAGACCTGGACAAAACCTCCTACGCGTTGTCCCATCGGCATATTATCAGAAAATGAAGTTCATAACGCCCAGCGGCGTAGGGGAAGTCAGAGGGGACCAACCACAATTCAGGGAATGTTATGCCACCACGCTTAAGGGAATAAGGGCAGCGGAAGCGTTGCCGATTGAGTTTCTTGACCTCATAGATGAAACTCAAGTCACCATCAACAAGCCAGCCGAAGACCTCGTATGAATTCCGTTGTATGACAGCGACGAGGAAAAGCTTGTCAAAATTGGCTCATCTCTAGACAGTAGTGCGCGAGAAGAGCTAGTTCAATTTTTAAGGAAAAATGCCGACGTTTTTGCATGGACCCCCACCGATATGCCGGGGATTGATCCTAAGGTGAGCGTGGATAGACTCAACGCGGACCCCACTTGCAAGCCCACAAAGCAGAAAAAGAGACACTTTGCTCTGGAGAGAAAGCAAGCGATCAGGGAAGAGGTGGAGAAGGTTTTGAAAGCTGACTTCATAAAAGAGATCAGTTACCTGGACTGGCTAGCCAATGTCGTGATGGTGAAGAAGGCTAGCGGAAAATGGAGAATCTGTATAGAATTCACTGATCTGAACAAGGCTTGTCCAAAGGATAGTTACCCTCTCCCCAAGATCGACGAACTTATAGACGCCACTTCAGGCCATGAGCTGCTGAGCTTCATGGACGCCTTCTCAGGATACAACCAAATACGGATGTATGAGCCTGACATACCGAAGACTTCTTTCCTTACGGATTAAGGGATGTACTGCTATCGAGTAATGCACTTCGGCCTGAAAAATGCCGTAGCAACATACCAACGACTCGTCAACAAACTATTCAAGGAACAGATTGGTCGAAACATGGAAGTCTATGTCGACGATATGCTAATTAAAAGCAAGAGAGCCATAGACCACATATCCGATCTAAGTGAAGCCTTCCAGATCCTAAGGAACTATAGCATGAAACTCAACTCGACCAAATGTGCATTTGGGGTCATGGCAGGAAAGTTCCTGGGATTTATGGTTAGTCAAAGAGAAATAGAGGCGGACCCAGAAAAGATCCGCGCTGTGATAGAGCTGACCCCACCAACCACCATAAGGGAAATTCAGAAGCTCACCGGTATGGTGGTTGCCCTTGGGCGTTTTATCTCCAAGTCGGCATAAAGGTGCCTCCCCTTCTTCAGCGGGATTAAAGGTATCAAAACGAGTCCCTGGACTCCAGAATGCCAAACGGTCATTCGAAGAGTTGAAACGATACCTCGCATCGCCCCCGTTATTGTCAAAACCTGAGCCCGACGAGAGCTAGTCCTATATCTGTCGGTAAGTCTTGCGGTGCTCGCAGCTGTGCTCATCACGGAGGAACATACTCAATAGAAACCGATCTATTATGTCAGCAAAGTGTTGCATGAAGCAGAGACTAGATACTTAAGAGTGGAAAAGTTGGCATACGCCTTGGTCATGGCAGCTCGGAAGTTGAGGCTATATTTCCAGGCTCACACCATCAAAGTCGTAACTGATCAACCACTCAGACAAATCCTGCATAAGCCATACACGTCAGGACAAATGGTCAGGTGAGCGGTAGAGCTCAGCGAATTTGATATTCGCTACCTCGCAAGACCCGCGATCAAAGCTCAAGTCCTGGCAGATTTCGTTGTTGAATGCACCATACCAACTCCAGATACGGTGCCCGAAGCAGAAGAAATGGCTCAACCTTCTGATGAGAGGAGCAATGTTCCACCCGGGGGGCAAGGCCAAGAAGTGATGGACCAGCTTCAGGGTGGAGAGAACATAACTCCACCCGAGGATTCAGACTGGGGGAAAGCCACTCAACCTCCGCAAAGAAAAGACGCTACGACTGAAACGGGATCTGAGGGAACGAATCCAAACAAGAGTAAAAGCAGCGCAACAGAGGAGGAGAACCCACTGAACCTAGAACCGCTCTGTGAATTTGTAGACACCCCATTTTGACCGAGCCCTCCCCCCTTTGTTTTACCCAAGGCATCCTTCTGTGGGATAAAAGGGGGTCGGATAAATCATTTTTATTTGGGATTGACTAATACCAAAGGCCCCCCTTTGTAAAAAAAATTTAATTTTAAAAAAAATGTGGTAATAAATGCACAGAGAGGTCACCCCAGATAAGAGAAACAGGGGATCATTGTTATTCTACTAATATAAAAAGGGGGGGTGCATCAATTGTATAGGGGGTTGTCCTAAGGGGAAAAGAAGGCCCGAATCTATCATCTCCCTATATAAACTAACGTATTAGAGTTTAGAGGGGGACCTCATTTTCCAGCCGCAAGTGAGAAGGAGAGGGAGGAGGAGAAGGAGCTCGCCCCATCATCTTCCCCACCCGTTCGGCCATCTCACACCACTCTCACCTCCATTACTCCCAGCTCTCCATCTTCTTTTTCTTCTTTTCTCTTCTCAAAGACCATTCCACCCAAACCCTTTTACCCCCATCAAACCCTTCTCCGGTCGGATTCTCACCGGAATCCGACCACCCTAGCCTATCCTTCCATCTCCACCACCACCACAAACTCAACCTCCATCTCCTCGCAGCCACCACGCAAACCCATTCCATTTTACCCCATCTTCCATCCCCAATCCGACCACCTTGAGCCACCATCGAACCCACAATCCGGCGAATCCCATTCCCACCACCACCATCAACCTCCACTCAAACCCACTCCGAACCAGAAACCCATATCCATTGTCCCCCATCGCTCCTCCATTAAACCCTCTTTGAAATCCATACCGACGGATTTTCGTTTCTCATACCCAAGCACCCAAAACCCACTTCGATTTCTCTACTGCCCAAACCCATAAATCCAATCTGACCCTTTTCCCATCTCTTAACCATAGACCAAACCCATCTCCGACCACCTCCTCCCTCTCTGCAACCCATTTCCATCCATAAAAAAAAAATCATTTGCAAGAGAAAAGCAGAGAGAGAGAGAGAGAGAGGGAGGGAGAGGGAGAGGGAAAGGAGAATCCGATCCCCTCTACCCATCTTCTCCGGTGGGTTCTTCACCGGAGCCCGGCGGATCTTCAACCGCATCCTCCAGCGAGCCACTATCTCTGCGCCGTTGTCGTCGTGACCAACGTCTCAACCCGTTGGCAATTCTGCCATGGCTAATTGATTCCCCAAAGGATTAAGGAGCTGCTGTCCATTGCATTATCCTGCTGTAAGTGTAGTTGGTTCCATCAAGTTCCTTATGCCTTATTCTTGGTCTACGCTACTCTGTGTGCGTTGCTCCTTCGATTTTCTTGTGTTTTATGCTGAATTCGAGTAAGAAATCGCTAGACAAATATAGGGTTTTCTTTGGAATTTTCATAAAATGCAAAGCCCATATTTTCTTTCATCTGTTCTCAGCAAGGAAATGATAATCCCATTACTGATTTTGTAGAAATTGGAGTACTTGCAAACCAATTGAGATTTTCTCTTTGTTATGTTCGAGTATATGGTTTGAAGATTTTTTCTTTCACGGTGTATGTGAGTCCTAGTCATTTGGGTATCCGTAAAGGCAATTGAGATTTTCTTATTTTTGTGTGGGTCTTGGCTGATGGCATATGGCCAAATAACTTTGGTTTCTTTCCCTCTGTGTTTGGAGATGTGGCTTAAAGTTTTCTTTTGTGGTATATGTTAGTTCTAGTTGGTAGAGCTTTTGCAGGGAAATGGTGATTCTCACTCTTATGGGTTTATTTGCTTTGGTTTGAGCATTGATTGAGAGGCTTGTATTTAGAAGGAATCAAGAATAGGACCATTCTTGCAGCTTCATTTCTTTTGGAGCTTTAGTTCTCAAAGTTCTCGCCCGTAAGGAGAAAAAAATAGGACCTTGTTAGAAACTCCAATGTTTGATTTCATGTCTTTGTATCATAGGGCGATGAAGGCGATAGCCCAAGCCCATCCTTTAGAGGACCTACCTTGTCTTGATGATACCCTCTGTCCTCTTTCTCTTTCTTTAGGTAGAGATCTCTTATCTTTTAGGTGCCTTCTAATTGAAGATACCCCTTTCGTTGTGAGGGCGATGAAGGCGCTAGCCCAAGCCCATCTTTAGGGGACTCGCTCAATCCAAGTAGCGCTCCCCTCTTTTGTTTAGTAGGCCTACCCAGCCTTTTTGGATTTCTTTTAACCATTTTTTTTTTTTTAAAAAAGAACTCTTCTCTGGGCAATGATAAGGTTACTTGGAGCCCGTCTTTGTGTTTTGTGGCTCACAGTGTTTTCGCACATGAATCTACTACATAAGTTGATACCCTTGTTACGCACTAAAATTTTTACAAATTGGGAATATTATTGAATATATTGAAGATTTAACACTTCTCTTATATTAAGCATTTGAGTTAGGTTTTGAAGACGGTAATAAATGGATTATTCAGGTGAGACTACCTTGAGGCTTATGATATTTATTTCTCTTTTATTTAAATAAATTATTTTAAGAAAGAAGGAGATCAGATGACTACTCTATTCGATATTATCGACATGAGTACTATCTGATTTCAAGGCGGGATTAGAAATATTATCATGTGTATTATGATATCAGATGATTACTTTAGCATCATCTGATTTCATCCCCATATTGGGGTGGCGTTTGTGTTTGGGCATAGAAGTGTTTGATATTGTTTTTGCTTTATTAGGCTATCCAGCGGCTGGTCTGGACTAATTAATGTTGTTTATCATTTTATGATTTCTACAGGTTGTGCACTCTTTAGTTGTAGATCATATTTTGCTGATATTTGATTTGTTTTTTATAATAATTGATTGAAAATTTGAGATTATCTGGTAGCCTTTTCTTCCCTCTTTGATAGACTAACACAGTCTTATAGATTTCTGTTAAATTTCTTTAGATACTAGAATCCCCTCTCATTGCGAGGGCGATGAAGGCGCTAGCCCAAGCCCATCCTTAGGGGACTTGCTCAGTCCAAGTAGCATACCCCTCCTTTGTATATAGGAGACTTGCCCAGTCTCACTCTCTTGCTAAACCTCCTCTTTGTGCGTCGTTTGGTTTTGGGAGAACACCCTACTCGGCTTGGCGGCATACCCCTACCCTTATGGGTATTGGGTTGCACATTTGTTGCACCCTAGGGCTAGGCAGCTGTCCGGCCCTGCTGGGTGTTTTACCTTTGCCAAATATGCACAGGGTCTCTTATTCCTTTTTTACGTCATTTGTGTCTCGGAGACAAGCCTTGTCTCATGTAGAGAGTTTTCCCTTTAGGAGGCTTACCTAGCCTCATGTTAGAGTGGCCTCCTCTTTTAGAGTGAGTCTTTGACTCGGTAGTGTTATTAGAGAGTCTCTGACTCATTTGTTCCCCCTCTTTAGTGTTGTTAGTTCGGAGTTTCTCCTTTAGATTTGTTGATTACTTCGCTTTTGATTAGAGGCTAACTCAGTCTTATTAGAGCTTTGCTTGCTTGGGATCTTGGATAGTTTTCTCTCTTCTTGGGGCGCTATCTTTCATGTTGTGGTTCGTCTCTTTGAGACGCTAGTTGCTTATTCGGGGTTTCCCCTTTTGCTTTAGGGCTTTGCCCTAGTTTGTGGTACTACTTGCGTGTTCCTTTTAAGATTGAAAACATTTAAAGGTTTAGAGCATTGGAAAAGCTTTAAAATCCAAAAACATCAGAAATTTGAAACTCAAAAAACATTTAAAAACTTTAAAAATATCAAAAACATTTGAAAAACATAAAAAACCTTAAAAAAATCTAAAGTGTTGAGTGTTTCTTTTCGAAGCGTAGTTTGAGAGTTCGTTTCGAACTACGTTGGCTTGATCCTCTTCCACGAGGTACGTAGTGCAGCTTGGGATCTTTATCCCAAGTCCAGCCAAACTTTGTAAATAAATGTTTTAACCCTTTTTCTTCAAAGCCTTGTTTTCAACAAGATCTTCCTCTAGAGTTAGGAGTTTGTCCTAGATAGAGAGTTTTAGAGTTAGGGAGTTTGTCTTTGATTTATTGTGGTTATTGTGTGCTTGTTTTAGAGTTAGGGGTTTGTCCTAGAGTTATAGGAGCGCCTCCGTCCGGTCAGTTGGCGATTCACATCGCCGACTGATGACTAGGTCTAGAATGCGCTAGTGATCCCATTGTTTTCCTTAAGAAATACAGCCTAGTTACACATAGGTTGTAGGAACCACCTGCATTAGCTTAGGGCTAACCTGCATTTAGTTAGGGCATATAGGGTGTCCTAAAATCTACAATTCACTGGAATTTAAATAATCGTTCAAGAAGCTTTAATAATTAGTCCGGTCTTTTAGATCGAGTCTAAGATAGAGGTCTAGGTGTCTTAGGCATCCTAGTTTAGAATATGTGCGACGAACTATGTTGCCTTGATTCTCGTGGAGGCGGGGATACGTAGGCTTCTTTGGATGAACATCAGACCCATCCGAGGACTCGGGCTAATCATTTAGAGTCTTAGGATTTATTGTGTTGTGTTATATTGTATATTTTGTTGTGTTTTCTTACTTTCTTGTGCAGACCTATACCTTTAGCTGTAACATGCATGTGTTCGTCCACCAGAACTTAGACACATGTTAGGCATGTCACTCATAACCTAGTTGTCATTAGGTGACACATCTTTTAGGTTCTTTTGTGTGTGCTTATTTTCATCTCCGAGACATGCATGATTAGATAGACGTTTTCCCGGAGATGCGTGTTCCCATTTCACATGATTTTCGCTTGAAACTCTTCCAGGTTAATAATAAATGGCATAAGAGACCAAGTGTTCGCACTCGGGCGAATTGGGGGCGCTCTTCGGACCTTCTCCATTCGTCATCAGGCACGGACCTTTTGTATCTCTGGTTATCCATTGCAAACAGAGCATTTGTTTTGGTTCCATGGCGCATCCATGGATGGCGACTCTGAGTTATTTTTAGATACATCTTGGTTTCGAGCCCTGGCTCCGGATCATGATGTATCTCTTTCTTTTTATATCGCCACTCATGCTATGCTGTGAGGGTGGCAACAGTTTCGAGAGTTCCTTGGTAGAGTTCTCCTTCACGTTGTGGAGATCTTAGAGGGTGCAGGAGGGATCTCGCGTCCCTCGGCACCGTCCTCGGATTGGGGTCCACAGAATTATATGTAGACGGATCATCCAACTCATGAGGAAGTGGAGCATGTTTGATACTCACTGGACCAGAAAGCTTCACAATGGACTACGCTGTAAGGTTTGGCTTCCGCGCATCGAACAATGAGGCCGAATATGAAGCCCTCATTGCCGGGATGAACCTAGCAGCACAAGTACGTGCTCTGATGCTAAAAGCCTACAGCGACTCGCAGTTGGTTGTCAATCAGATACAAGGCACTTATGAGGCGCGCGATGAGCGCATGAGCAAATACTTCAACAGAGTTCACCACTTAGCTAGAAAATTCAAGAGCTTTGAGATCGTTCGTGTTCCAAGAACTGGAAATAGGAAAGCTGACACTAGCAACTTCCGGATATTCATCCTTAAAGAGCGTGTACATGGAATTCTTGAAAAAGCAAGCATTGAAACCGAGGTCGAAGAGGTCATGCAAGTTGACCATGAACCATGCTGGATGGATGAGACCATTAGATATCTAAGGGAAGGGAAGTTACCCGAAGATAAGAAAGTAGCGCGAAAGGTAGTCCAAAGATCTGCAAGATTCTCCCTTGACAGAGAAAACCTCTACAAAAGATCGTACACCCTTCCATACTTGAAATGTCTCCGGCTAGCCGACGCCGCATATACTTTGCAAGAAACGCACAAAGGGATCTGCGGTGAACATCTCGGCGGAAAAGCCTTTACTGGCCCACTCTGAGACAAGACGCACTCGACCTCGTCAGAAAATGCTAGAAGTGCCAAAAATTCTCATGTGAATGTTCTTTTGTTGTTTGATTCTTTAATTCAAATATAGACTTGCTTTGGAAATTTTAGTCCTCTCTTGGTGTTTGATTCTTCAATTATAGACTTGCTTTGGAAATTTTAGTAAATTGTTTTTTTGCCTTTCTTGGCAAAAAACCGTACTGGGAGAAAGTGGTAGTAGGGTTTAAAGTTTGAAATGAAATGGTCTTAGGTTTATAATATAGCACACTTTTCTAGGATTTAGCCACATACTAGATTTTAATACGAATGGTAGGTTTTTAGCGGCTGAAGAGAGCACCACTTATCTAGCTGCCTAGAACCTTATCCTGTCTCCGAATAAACTCTAAACTTGATTTCTTTCGAGAATAAATGATTAATTCTTAAGATGTCTCTCCACACCGTCACCCCTTGAAATCTAAAATTATCCGTGGAGAACCAATGACCCTGCGAAGTACCATACTTACCGTCTATAACTCTGACCCAAAGATGAGACCCCGCATTTCCAAATCTCCAAAGCCATTTCCCAAGGAAAGCAAGATTCATTGCCTTTACTCTTCTAAATGCCAAGGGCACCTTTGATGCAGGTGCATTCCTGGTATTATGTTGCTGCCGGATTTTCAATCCAGTAAAAAAATGGGTTGGCTTTGGGTTGAGCTTGAACCAACCAAACTGAAATTTCTGAAATTTTGTATTTTTAATGAAGGAAAAAAAAAAATAGTTCTTACTTTTTTTAAAAATAAAAAATTGAGTTCGTTGTGTAATTGTGTGAAATTTTGATAATGTAATGACTAACGCAATAATAAATTACACATATAGCATTATGATATATAAATTTATTGAAGTCTAATTCTTTATATTTGAATATATTAACCGAGAAAGCAGAATTTCATACTATCAACCCAAATCAGGCCCTGTTCATTCTGGATTTTGAGTCCAAAACTGATTATTGGACTCGAAATTGCATTACTTTTCATAATTTCTTCATCAAGGTTTCATCAATGATATAAGATCATCCAGTTACAGTGGGACCAATATTTATACCATGAATACCATAGTTGAACTCTTCTGGGAAATGTGAGGCATATTTAGACTGTTGTACATCATTTACAGACAGAACCATTATCCTTGTTTTGAAGAGAATCTACTGATTTTGTCCAAGCAAAACAAAACCAAATTATTCTCTTCATTGATTCAAAAGAATGTAGAGTTCCAAACTCATTTTTGGCTGTAATTACAAATTTCTATAGGAATCTATCATCCGTAACAAATTTAGAGTTTCAAACTCATTTTAGGCTGTAATTACAACTTTCTATAGGAATCTATCATCCACAACTCTCCTTGTTTTGATACTGTCACCTCTCTATTTTAAATTCTCTAACTATAACAGGCATTGCAACCTGCAAGTAGTTTAAAAACTAATAAGGAGGTGCCAATAAGATGCAAATATCAGTTCCCTTTATCTCTTGTTTAGTTTTCCTTTAGTTGCGCTTTCCTTCTCCATCTCACTGCCAACATTTTCAAGAATGCGTACAAAACAGGTACCAAATATATGTATACGAATGAGAGAGAAAGATTTAGTTCACGATCTCCTATATCAAATTTGATTCATAACACAGTGCATATATGAACTCACAAGAAATTTAAAAAAATGAGAATGAGAAAAGGGAAAAATAATTATACACCCATTCTCTAATATATAATCCACTAATCATCAAACCTCTGAAGTCATACTACTCTGCATCAAGCTCCAGCACCCAGCCTCTTCCAACTAGTAAGTAGTAACCAAAGAGCCTCACTCCCGTCTACGAGAGAAGGGCTGATCTTTTAGTAGCTTTTGAGTCCAGAAGGCTTTGGTCTGACTGTCGAATGGATGCTCATCTTCTTTGGAAGTTTAAAAACTTGATTGAGAAGGCAAAGATAAATGCAAAGAGAACAGTAAAGCCAATCATTCCGGCAGCAAGCACACCCAAGAAGTCGTGTTTGAATCCAAAATATTTCTCTATATACTCAGACACGCTTTCTTCCGTCTCCTCCATTGTAGTATGTATGTCTCCGAACTGCGAGACAACCAATCCATACAAGGTCCACGAAACAGGACAGGCCCAATAGTACCATCTCCACCATATAGGAATTCTCTGTTAATCAACCCAAAAGCATTAGCCTCCATTCAATAAGTCAAGAAAACATAGCTCATAAGGTTAGGATGATTTTAGAACTTACAGGTCGAGGAACTATAAAGCCCGCAAATAGATTCCATAGTGAATAAAATGCAGAGGAAACAATTCCAGCAATGTCGTGATTAGGGGTCATGCCAACAGCCATCATCCCGTAGTATGTGAAGTAAAGCAATGTGAAGAACATGAAGAACACTTGCCAAAAGAACTTGGCAGCCGTCCATTGAAATGCAATCATGGAATAGACAATGAGCGCATAGGATAGAGTCTGTGCCATGACATATGGAACCTCGATTGCTACCTGAAAATATTGCGTAATAAGGTAAGATGACGGTAGGAAGAAGGGAATTCAGTTAGTAAACTCAGAAGACTTTTATAAAAACATTCCACATACAGAAATAAATCAGTTTATAGACGGTATGAAAATCAATATCTTCAAGAATTTCTTAAGAAGAGATTGGACATACTTGCGAAAATGCGTAAGGTAAAGCGGAATACATTCCGGCAGCTCGCTCTCTGTAGAATACTGTTCGTTCAACGGCCACAACTGGCTGCACGGACGATGCATTTTGTACACCTATGAACAGAACGGCGGCATACATGGAACCCATTGCATTCAACAGATCTTGTTGCCTACTCCTGTCATTTACGACAATATATAGATGCACTCTACTTAGCTTTAAAACCAGAGGAGAGTTAGACATGTAACTCAAAATTTTGCGAATAGAGAAACTAATACACCATCCTAGCAACATACGTTTTGGAGCCAAGATTCCAGAACATCGTCCCAAACAACAAGGCAATGAAGGTTGTGAATAGAAATCGGACAGCAGTATAAGGTGGATTCCGCCAATATGACTTGTGTTGTTTCCAAAGGCAAGCCATACACTGTGTGCTGAAGGGTTGCGAATACTTAGTGGGGAAGTATAGGTCTTCGAAGCCGGGAGGAGGTGTACTCAGTTCATTAATAAGAGCTTTGTTTCTCCTGCAACAATTACCATAAGTGCCTAGAGATGAAAACAATTGACAGTTTACATGTAGATGTGAGAACGTGAATAGGCGAACCCACCTATACAGATCAGAATTCTTGTACACATCGGTAAAATTGACCCCTAGAATCTCTTCCTGTGACAGGGAAGTCACCTCCAACATCCATGTCGCTGGATTATAACCGTCTTTAATCTTGCTAACTCCATTGATTGCCTTTATAAAACAAAACCCAATTCTATCAGTACTCGTATCATGGGAACAGAAAAGCAATAATTTGTAGTTATTTCCTGTTCATAAGGCCTCACCTCAAAGTAACTGATCAGATGGGTAGAATGGTGGCCCAATGGTCCTACGTATATTTCTTCTCCCCCTCGTTTCATAAGTAAGAGCTGCATCCAGGCAGAATAAATAGACCACAAGATCTGGTGAATTAACAAATCAATCAAAAATGACATGACAAATTATTTTAGTTCAGTTGCTTCTCACCTCATCAAACGCTTCAAAAATTTCAATGCTGGGCTGATGGATTGTGCACACCACCGTTCTTCCGGTGTCCACAGTGTTCCTCACTGTTCTCATCACAATTGCCGCTGCCCTCGCATCTAGTCCAGAGGTAGGCTCATCCATGAATATTAAAGAGGGGTTGGCGACAAGCTCAACCGCAATGGTTAGCCTCTTACGCTGCTCGGTCGATAACCCATTCACACCGGGCAACCCGACTAGTGCTTCTTTCAATGATGTCAATTCTACGAGCTCCATCACCTCATCGATGAACATCTAAAAATCATTAGTTTTACCAATCAGTTGACACCCAATCAGACATAAGGGCTCATTGAAACAGATTAAGATTTACGCCACCAACCTTTCTTGTGGAAGAGTTGACCTCAAGGGGCAACCTAAGCCATGCAGAGTATAAAATGGACTCATAAACTGTAACATGAGGAGAGTGAATGTCATTCTGTTCACAGTATCCAGATATGCGTGCAAATGTTTCTTGCTTCTTGGGGTAGCCAGATATGGTGATGGTTCCCTCTATGTATCCGCCAGTTTTCCTTCCGGCTAACACATCCATCAGCGTGGTCTTTCCAGCACCACTAACACCCATGAGTGCTGTAAGAACCCCAGGCCTGAAAGCTCCACTTACACCCTTCAGAAGTTTTAAGCGATCTTCCGTAACACCTTCTTCTCTCATTTCCTGTAGTTTCAAACTATCAGTTCCTGGTTTCAAGGTCGGTATTCGTGTGAAAAAAATGAGAACTTAGCATTTGCTTGGAACTTGATGTTACCTGTGGCATGTCTACAGAGTATCTGATATTATCAAAGACAATTGAAAGAGGTGAAAATGGAAGGACCATGCCCTTCCGGCTGTCACTGGCACCGACAGTGGCATCTCTACGGGCAGATAGTGATGAATTTCCGCTCCGAGTTTCATTATCTGTTGCTTCAAATATGCCAGCAGGTTTAGGTGGCTTTCATTTAACAAAAAACAAGCAAACAGAGAACTGGATGAGCTTACCATTGGATGCCTGATGTGCGACAGAGTTCCTTCCTCTGGATGACATTGCGACGCCCTCGTTTCTTCTGGTTCTCTCAGCGTTGTTCTCCTTCACTGGTTCTTCAGATTGAACTGCTTGACCACTTCTGAAGGCTGAAGGCATTACTCACACAGTTAGAACTACACAACATAAATAGTACAGATGTCAAATTCTTAGACTTGGTGTTATACATTCAGAATGAGGTTACTCACGGTTAAGATATGCAAGCCCAATAGTGAAGAGTCCATTGAATAGGAATGTATATCCAATCAATGCGCCTATCCCAAGCCAATACCAGTATGAATGAGGAAAGATTCCACGTGACTTCAATAACTGAACTCCCAAGGTATCGGTCGAATTTGGAAGAAGCAACTGTAGCACAGAGCCAAAATTAAATCTGAGATAAATTTCTTTGATTAAGCAAATCTGATATAAATTTCCTACTGAGTAATGGAGGTATTTTCCAGTTTGCGGCCAAAATTCTTACATGTCTCCAACTTCTCCCTAGAAATTCATTACAGGCTATTGCGTTCTGTCCATACATCAAAGGAGAGGCCCAGTAACCCCAGATCCACCATTTCTTCACATCCTCTGCAGTCAAGAATTAAGCTTCAGTCAGTCAATAAATTTGTCTACATGCTTTATAAAACGGTTGGCATTCTTTAAGTATATCATACGTCGTGCTATTATAAATCCTCCAAGCCCCAAGATTGTAAGAAGTGCAAAGTTCCCAACTGTCAATGCCACTATCATATTGCGTCCCAATACAGCCATTAATCGAAACAGTCCAGAGGCCATCTGACTCATCAGTGCAAGTAGCAGATATTGTTTAAAGAACCTGCAACAATTAAGAGTTTATGATTAATCACTAGAAACCATGAAAGGAAACACAATTGGCGCTTTGATCCCAATTGTATTAAGTCTCACCTTCCAACATTAGGGTCAAAACCAATGACATAATAAGTCAAGGCAGTCCAGACAACAACTTCAGCAAATGATATGGGAATTTTGAGGATCCATGTAGGTAGAGCATATGCCCATGAAGGAAAAAAGAGGAGATCTCTTTGCTTGAAGAAAACAGGAAGCTTTGCAATGGTCATTGCAAGCTCTGAGAACCCATTAAACATAATAGTAACAAGAGCGAAGAAGAGAGCACCCATAAAAATATTCCCATCATCTAGTGAATCACGGGGCATCTTAGTACGAAAGAAGACCGTCATTGCAACAAATGAAAGGAATGTAAGCTGAAATCAGACGGAAAAAAGATTGTAAGGTAAAGGATTCGTAAGTTTAGAATTCGAGAATCAAACTAGGGTGTACAACATTACTCACTTGACACATTTTGAAGACGTAGACAAATGAGTTTCTCTTCATCAGTAACAATTCCCTTGAAATGCAAGCTTTCAGTAATTCCATCTTGGTAACTCCATATCTGGATGTCGTTAAAGCAGCAGGATGGCTCTTAGTCTTGTCGAAAGGGGTGCCAAGTTCCTGTACTAAATTATGACCAATATGGAATGACTTGAATGCATCCGAAAATTCCTTGACAGAAACAAAACTGTATGGTTCATCACTACGTGACCAGTATTGCTGCTGATCTTTTATTGAAGTCACCTGGAGAAGTGTAACAATTCAGTAATTCAACATCCTACACAATTTAAATTAAGCCCCACTCGCAAAAGTTGAAAGCAGTTTTCTTGTGAATGATTCTAAGTGAGAAGAATAGTAATAAATTTGAGCAAACTCACTTCCTGCAAGAAGTCTGCAACACCTTTCCTGTCTGGACATTTGAAACCCATGGACTCAAAGAACTCGAGCACACATTCACGAGGACCCTGATACACAATTTGCCCGTTGGCGATAAGAACTATGTCATCGAATAGGTCATAAGTCTCTGGTGCTGGCTGAAGCAAAGCAATTAGTGCTGTCCCACCAAGAATGTGAATAGACTGTCTGAGGGAATTGACAATCTGGAAAGTTGTGGAGCTGTCTAGGCCTGTGGATATCTCATCCATGAACAAGGCCTTTGCCGGTCCAACAAGCATCTCGCCTATACAAATCAGAATACCCAACAATTGAGCAAAAATCATAGGAACAAAGGACTCATCTAAAGTCTAAGATGACTATTCGGTTCATTTTCGGTATTTTGTACCTGTTGTAACACGCTTTTTCTGACCCCCAGAGATACCCCTCAGCATTTGATCCCCTACAAGGGTATCAGCACAGATATCCAGACCTAAAATCTGCAGTTTTAAAAGAGAACAAGTAAAGCAATGAATGCCAATATTTGCTCTTCTAGAAGCCCACTTTGACATAACTTTTGTTGAAATAATATATTTCCATCACAGTATATACCTTGAGAATGTAGTCTGTGACCACATTTTCTTCCTGCCCTTCTAGTGATGAGGCCTGTAGAAGTACAATGGAAAGGACATAATAAATCTCAGCGTCCAATAATTCAACTGATTTTTATTAACCATCCATTAAGAACGTCTTATTGTAAACCCAGTAATGCTTTGTTGTGGAGTCTTAATTATTAGAATGCAGGAATTTGGAACTGTAAAAAAATCATGCAGAAAATGAAATCAAGCACAGGAAGCTGCAGTTCAAACAAAGCTTGTAAGATACCAAAGATCCTCTCAAACAGGTGGCAATGGTCGGATCCATTGACTGTATAACAGTAATGCCAAAGATTCACAGTGGCAAGAAAAAACAGGTAATTACTAAGGCCCTGTTCGTTTAAGATTATGTTTAAATTCAATTCCAATAATTGGTTTGGCAGTCACAATCGGTTGTCACAATCTTAAACGAACAGGGCCCAAGTCTTTCATGTAATTCTTGCAAATGGATGGCTCAGTCGAATGCTAGATCTATCTAACAAAAATAATGTTCATGTTTGAAAGAGTTGTTCTTAACTCTTACAGTCTTACCTTCATGTAGACATCTATGTCAGGATCTGGCTTGATATTTGCTGCCTTCTCCCTTCTTGATAGCTCTGTCAACATTTCTGCAGACCACACAGAAGAAAAAAAACACAAACCTATAATTCAACCTATATTTGTTTTTGATAAATTCAAGCTATATGTTGTATTCTGGCTGGGATTCATCAATTGGGTGGACTATAGATGCTTGTCGAACTGAGCGGTCAGCTCAGTAAGCGTTTAAGCCTTAGGGTTTAGGATTTAGAGCCATTATCAAAACATGATCGTGCGGATATCAATAGTATATGTATGCTGGTGAATGTGTGTGTGTGCGCGCGCTCGTTTGTGTGAAGGTGATATATTGGCCCCTATTTTAACCACGACCACACCTCTTTTCTACATATGGGGATAGAGTTTTGGTGTTTCATGGCTGAGAGAGAGTAGAAAAGAGAGCTTGTAAACGTAATATTGAGAGTGAAACTCTCTTCGCCCATGGATGTGGGCACACTACCGAACCACGTAACTCTTATGTTTCTGGCCGTGTGTATTTGTGTTTCTTGCATTTTGTTTGTTGTTGGCTACACATTAGTTTGATCCCATTTTATGGATTCAAGATCTCTCGATTTTTTCACTCACTAAGGGGCCGTTTGGATACCTGGATTTCTTCAAAATTATAGATGAGAGACGAGAGAAGAAGCGGACCAGCTGCCGTTTTCTGATTTCTCTCCCTTCTTTCCGTCAGCAAGAGAGTAGCAGATCATCCCATTTTTCCAGGTTTTAGAAATCTCAGGATGAGGGAGAGATTTCTAAAACCTGGATTTCTTACTTAAAATCCAAGAAACACTGTCAGGACAGCCTGCAGCAGCTTGATCATGAACCCTCTTTTACACTGTTTTCAAACTAAGACATGGATTCTAAAATCCGCGTATCCAAATGGCCGTTTCAATACGCGGATTTCAGAATCCTGAATTTCCTCAAAATCTTGGATGGAAGATGAGAGAAGAAAGGAAACCCTCTATCGTTTTCTGATTTCACGCCCTTCTTTCTGTTAAGCCAGAGAGCAGGAGATCATCCCGTTTCCAGGTTTTTGAAATCTCAGGATGGGGGAGAGATTTCTAAAACCTGGATTTCTTACTCAAAATCCAAGAAATACTGTCTGGACATCATACAGCAGCTTGATCATGACCCTCTTTTACACTGTTTTCAAACTAAAACCTGGATTCTAAAATCCGGAGTATCCAAACGGCCCCTAAATCTCCCAATTAATTCAATCAACTGGAATCAATTGCTTTAACTTACCGTAACGAGTTCCGACTCCTTGACATCTTGCAGAGAAAGCCAAGGTTTCTCTCACAGTCATCTCCCCCAAGTGGAGATCATTCTGACTGATATAAGCAGAGGTCCTCTGAGGGACAAATTCATCCATTCCATGGCCATTATACGTTATTTTCCCAGAAGCCTGTTGTTAGAGAAAAACCCATACCAACTTTTATATCTGCAGATTGTAATACTTCCTTGAAAGCATAAAAATTATCATAACAACCAAGGAATAAGAACTCGATATGTTCACCTTTAGTTCTGATTCCAGCTTTCCTGCCAAAGCTAACAGTAAAGTGGTTTTCCCAGAGCTTGGGGGGCCTAAAAGCAGAGTCATTCTGCATAATTTACAGGAGAATCAAGCTTTTATTTAGCCAATAATCAATCCAACAGAAAGAAATGCAAAGTGAATAAAACCCAATTCGCGATTTGGTCAAAGCCACTAATTTGCTTACCTGCAGGGCCTGATGATTCCACTGATATCCTTAAGGATTGAAAATTTCACCTTTCGACTAGGTAGTATGCGGAGGAAGTTGAGGAGATCCTTTCAAAAAGGAAAGAGAAATTGCCAAATGAATACAGGAACATATTACACACACAACTAAACTGGTGTTTTCAATTTGAAACTTGATGATTAATATTATGCAGAATACCTCCGCAAAATTCATCATGAAATTGAGGACTGTAGGTAAAGCTCTGCCACCAAAATGAGCTTCTGCTTCCACATTCAAATGCTCAAACCGAACTTCGATCGTTGGACTCTCAATTCCAACTCTGTAAAAAAAAGCCAAAGAAATTGGAAAAAAAGAATCATACATACTGGCAGTGGAAGGACCTTCCTACAAGGGCTAGGGGTACTTTAAGATATGACTCTCTGGACATCCTAGTATCCGTTGTAAGTAATTTTTCTTATATTTTGTTTTTGAAGTAAGGTGTTATGTCGCAATTAAAAAAAATCGAACCATCAGTAATTCATGCACAGAAGGCTACAAATGATCAGAAACAGAGTGGGGGCAGCTTACCGATCCATTCGGTTCTTGAGCTTCAAGAGGAACTTCTCATTATCCTCCTCAGCAGTTCTAACTAATCTATCTAGCAAAGTTTTTTTCTCTTTAAACCCGAGATCTTGAATATCAACTTCCTTGTGCTCACCTTCAAGGCTTGTCAATATACCTTTTCTTATACGATCGTACGTTGGAAGTTTCTCGAGAGCCGCCCATTTCAGAGCTTCTTCATCATCTTCATCCCGAGAAGATCGCGAAAAAACATCGTCCACCCCCGCATTCCTCCACATGGACGACGCATTTCGATGTAAACTTCCTACTCGATAAAGATCGGTAGTATTCATTGCACCTCTCAAAACAGAAATAACTTTAATTTCTTCAAGAACCCACTAAAACCCAGAAAGATTTCCCCCTCCCAGTTCAATAAGAACTGATTGGGTTTTCTTCCTCAGTTTTTTTTTCTTATCCCACACGAAGCTGTGAAGCAGTACGTGTGTTTGTCAGAGAAATGTTGAGGGGCTTTATGTGTTTAAATATAAGAAACAATCCTAGAGGCGGCTTTGAATTTTCCCGGGTACTGTTTAGATAGTTGAACTCCTTTTAAGGAGACCGTCCGATCAAGGATTACAACTCTACAGTCAAGTCAACATATCCACGTGGCAAATGTAGCACAGGCACCGGTCTTTGAGGATTTACGTTGTTTAATGTGGTAAGGGGTATTATTTTCTCCTTTCCTCATGCTTTAACCGTGAGGACTTTTGCTTGTCCCTTTAGACCCGCCGAGTTATTAATTTTTTTTGTACCAGGCTTCTAGAAGTCTAACTTGAAGGCTTTCTTTGTTTGGATTTTGCGCTTGATTTTTTCGACGTAAAATGATATTACCACCACCCCTCATTCAAATTCTGCGACACGTGAGGGCCCACTCTCGTCAAATCTATGAAAATAAATCCTTTTTAAGCCTGCTTCCAAGTCGTTGCTACTTTGGTTTTTTCTTGCCTCAATCTCCGCATGACTGTTTTTATAGGCTTCTAAGCTTCTTACAGGATATGAATGCACATATTTTTCCTTAGGAAATATATGAGAAGGCAAAAGTACAAGTAGGGACTGCTCAAGAACCTCGAATCAATGATCGCCTTACAAGCTTGGTGGTATATTGACACTAGTCTTCCCTATCTTGCTGGTTTGCAGATCAAATAAAAAGAAACAGAGTAGAATTCTTGGTTGGTTCGAGGGAACCCAAGTCCTCCGGTTAAACACACTATGTTTTCTTGATTAGCAAAACATAACTATTATTCATTGATAGCCATATTTAAAACAAAACAGCTTACAACGTTCACCTACAGAATATGAATCAATTAGCAACAAAATAGGACTCCAACGTTCACTTGCAGATTATTAGGAATCTAGTAATACCCTGGACTAACAACCTGACCCACTACTCTCTACCACTATCCATGACATAGAGTCCACTAAAATAAAAACACCTACTAACATATCAACAGCCAACACCACTAACTACTACTGCTTGATTAGCAGTGGGAGAAGATATCTCACCCGCATAACACTTTGGATGTTCGAACTTTTATGGAGCTTCATCACAACATTAGTTTGATGGTGTTCAACCTTTTACAAATCGCGTTTAATTTGCATTACAATAATCACTTTTGGGTTTAAAACAATGCTCAAAATCTAAAACAAACCGAGCATAAATGGACAGTGAGGAAATAAAAAAACAATGGTATGTATTCATCAAGAAAGGCTCTACAGATTGGAGGGTTAGAATCGCTTACTGGAGGTGCATTTTCGCTCTATGCCCTATCAATAGTAGAGTGTAGGAAATAATTTTGGATCATTCAGCATATTGCCTTCGCTTGTACTTTTGCCCGCACACATTTTTCATTTGGAAAAATATGGTCATCTGTTGTGAGAAAAATTCTTTTCAGTAGCAAAAACAAAGCCTTTTCGACCATCATTTCAGCCTACCTTGCAGTCATTGGATTCTGCGTCGCCGTTGGATCACATAGTAGGACAATGTGGCACCTCCAATATTGTTTATTATGGGACCCCACATGGTGTTGATTTGAGCCTTTAATCTAAAAAACCCTGTTCTTTTGAGAAATAGATGAATTGAGTAGTTGATATTTTCATGCTCCAATCTGGCGAATGAGATCCCTCAGCGTTAGACTTGGACATGTGACATTTTTTTATTTATAATCCGTTGTTCCTATAAGCTGATGTCAAATTTGACATTCCTAGGATGAAAAAGTTTGGTGAACCGTAGAGACCATGTGTTAAGATCGAAATGGATGTGTGATCTAATAGGTTGCCACGGTTGGAGACTCTAGAAGAAACAAGGAAAAAAAATGTAAAAGTGGATGGATTGGCCTCTCTCTGTTAATTGCTAAAAGATTGAACATTTGAAGGACTTTTTCTTTCTTAGGTGTTTCTTTTAAATAGATAGGTGAATAAGTCTCTTAGATAGGATCACCTAATTGTGACTAATGTGATTAACTATAAGAGATATTAGGCTAACAAAGTCAAGTGGTGTTTATAGTAAATTTTGAATACGATTCATAGATTTGAAAAGATATTTAAATTTATTTAAAATATTATAAAATATGTGTTATAAATATAATTAGGAGATGCTTAGTCCCTGCCAAGTGGACGTACCATATGCCTAAGATAAAGACAAAAAAGAAAACCCAATTTAGCTTGTTTTCAGGGAATCTTGAACCTATTCGTTTAAGATTATGACAACCAATTGTAAGTGCCAAACCCATTACTGGACTCAAAATTACATTTAAATTTAAGTCCAATAATCAGTTTAGAACTCAAAATCTGTTGCCATAATCTTAAACGAACAGGGCGCCTTAGTGATTAACGACTTAGGATCATCCAGTGTTGGATATTATACTTGTCCAGTAGGGTACTTAATCAAATCCAGAGATGAAATATGTTGAACCCAATTTCTTACTTGGTCCCAAAGCGAGTAACTGAACCCAAATAAGTTATTCGGTCTCAAATTAGTTACTGTTTTAGACCACAAGGAATGGAATAAAATTAGATCTGTACTTCTCTCTTTTGCCGAAGAAACCCTATATGAAAATCAGTTTTGAGGAAAATATGATGAGTCATGCCACATGGCCACTCTCCTTAAGAATCGTATTCGCCCCTACGGTGCAACGGGATCAGCGAACCAACGCTCAAAGATAAAACAGCCACAAAGGCTCCAGTCCACGTGCACTCGCTGATTGGTCCACCCAGAATCACCTTGGAAGAGTGTTCAGACATGGAAGGGACAGATGGAGAATTCGTGTGTAGAGATGTGTTCTCCAATGGTGTTGTTCTCTCCTTTTTATAGATGAGGAATTCGTGTGTAGAGATGTGTTCTCCAACGGTGTTGCTCTCTCCATTTTATAGATGATGAAGTGACTGTTGGAAGAAGATTAATCGCCACCATTAGTGCCTTAAACGTTTCTCTCCCAACAGTCACAAATATGACTGTTGGATATGAAACGGTTCACACATTTAATAGGGGTGTCAATAAAAAAAACGTGGGGAGATTAAAAATTATTTTAATTGGGAAAATTAAATACTTTTTGGGCACTAAAAAGATAGTTAAATTGTACCCAAACCCGGACTCCAGCCACGGCCCGGCGAAGTGCGCACGTGTGTTTTGAATATGGGCTTGTGCTCTTTTAAAAGCCTAGGATCCAACAAATTCTAAAGTCCCTTGAAGGCCCAAGCCTTTCTCCAACTCTCCATCTTATATGAAAGATAAGAATTTTCTTCCAAAGCAATGTGAGACTATTTGTTTTTGCTTGTAAATGAGAGCTCACTTTTCACACACACACCAAGGTCTTCGGTTCAAGTTCCCATTCAAACAAAAAACTTTTGCTTTCAGAACAAGAAAGAGAAACTTTAATTTGAATCTTCCCTCCAAATTTTAAACACAAAGGAAAAGGCATCTTTGACTATTCAAAACCTTTAAAATTTCCTCAAAACCTACAAAATTTCCAACATCCAGTCACCCACGGTGTTCTCAAGGACTTTTCTTCCCACGGATCTGATCACATAGATGTGGCAGAAGTGGGCCAATCAAGTATCATAAGTGGCGATTTTTTTCCCACGGATCTGTTCACATGAAAAGTGTATTTATGACCACTTTTTACGCTGCAAGGGGCTGGCCCAGGGAAGAAAAGGGGGCGGATATGCCATTTCCCCTTAGCAACAATTAATCGGAGACATAAAACTGACGATGGAAGATGTCATCCACCTGCTCAGTCACCACCTGGACTCTCCTTACATGCTATATTGGCTTTTGAAAATTTATTCTTAAAGCGACGTTATGTTAATAATTTTAGTTTATAGTAGAATCAGCACATGTTTTTAGGGATGGATTATCAATGGTAGAAGAAAGAATTAAAAAAAGTTAGAAAAATTCATAAAATTCTTACTAGTAGAAGAAAATTTTATTTAATTATACACGTGTATGAGGGAAGTATACAATTTTACATTATATTGGGTTAGCATACTCAGTTTTGATTAAGCCCAATAACGCCTAGAGGATGACGAGGTAGATGATCTTCAGTAGAGAATTGAATCCTAACAATCCACATTGGGTCCCACATTGTATATATGTGTAATCGGGACCATTGATTTGGGGATCCATCCTGAGCCAACCTAAGTTGTCCTAGTGCAGCGTGCTACGGCTTCTTATCCATGAGATTAAGGCCTACAAAAAAAAAAAAAAAAAAAAATTTCAGGACTTTGGGCTTCTTATACATGAGATTAAGGCCTAAGAAAACAGAAATTCAACTTCTCTTAGAAAAATCCTAAATTAGTTATTACATGATCAAGGGACTAAGATCTTCCGATTAAGATGGGCCAGACGGCAATGGGTTAGTCTTCTCTTCCATGATCAGTTCAATGGGCCCAATTATAGAATAGACTATTAGACTGAAGGGCGCCCTAGAGAAAAACCAGTTACAAAGGCGCTCTCATTGGTCTATCTCAAGAAAGTGCAATTATCATGACACAAAAGAAATAGGATATGGCGTTGACTCATAGCGCCCTTGTACTGTTTTTTTGCAAGGGCGCCCATCCGTCTATCATTCTTCCCCCCGGTTCTTATATGATGCATGTGTGCGCAGATGATCTAAACCATTTATGTATTAGGCCCTTCTATGGATGGGTGGATGGTGATCTCCTTACAGCCAAGGTTTAAAATTTTGGTCTTGGTACCTGTTTCAGACCTTGAAATTTTGAAATTTCGATCGAAATCTGGTACAAAACCCGAAACCAATATTTTATTCAATATTAAATTTCGACCGAAATTTTGGTGAAATATTAAATTAATATTAAAAAAAAAACAGATTTTTTAGGTCAAATTTCGGAAAAACCAAAATTTCGACCGAAATTCTAAAATTTCGGCCGAAATAAATGACCGTTTCGGTTTTGACCGATTTGGATGTCAGTCTCCACCGAAATCCGAAATTTCGGTCGAAATTTAAAACCATGCTTACTAAACTTGGGGCCTCTTTTTACATTTTTTATTATTTTTTTCATTTAAGTGTAGAAATTTAATTTTTATTAGGATAGTTAATTTTGAATGATCATAGATAAAAGGTATTTTTGTCTTTTATATGAAACTTAGAATGTCTACATCTTTCTTCAGAAAGATAGGTGGCTATTTATTAAGAGAAATGATATGGTGGTCGGCCGTCAAGTCTGAAGGGCATCATATAAAAACTCATTTATTAATTCAATTAAGCAACGAAGACTTGACCAATTGTACTAGGAAAAACTTGTATGGAATTTAATAAAATCGACCTTCATTCAAAGGACCTAGAAGCAAAACCTTGAATTGGGACCCATTGACGGGGAATTCTATACACAAGTCCATTGAACTTTGGACGGACTTGTCTGATCGACGTGGGAGTTGGGCAATCACTAGACGTATAAGACAAGGCTCAAATTGAATAGATATTTAAAAGCACGTCACTACGAGTGCCAGTCTTGGGGAGATAAGTAAAGTCATGAGAAATTTTCACCCTTTCTGTCCTCGCCTCTTTCGGTGGAAGAATTTTGCATAAAATGATAAAATTAAAGGAAGCTTAGTCAATAGTCTTCCCTGAAGAGCAAAATAGAAGGAAAGGAAGGCTCAAGTCCTAGATAGCGATGTATAGTGTGGAGTCCCACAAGTTACTGTTGGAAAATTTGTTGAGGGTACTGTTGATGATAGAAAACAGAAACTTGTTGTTTCAAGGTGTGATATCGCTTTCCTTAAGACAAGATTCGCCCCCACTAGTAGTGTGCAAAGGGGATCCGCGAATTGCCTCCAAGATACAATGAAGCCTAGTAGGGAAGCCCTACTAATGTTTGATGACGCGTAGCACTAGCGGAATCAAACCCGAAATGCCCTTCCGAAATTTCAAGCCTTAGAGAAATCTCTAGATTCTGTTTCTGCAGAAAAACAGTATCTAGAACAGTAAAAGAAAGAAATACAGTATGTAGAAATACTTGGGGATTTTTGTAGGAGTGTAGAAGAGAGTGTAAAATCAGTCAGAATTGCCAATTCGATTTCTATCTGAAATGACTGAAGTTTGCACATTTTTTATAGACCATCTGGTGTCTTTTCAGTGTGAAAAACACCTCTACAGGGCACCTTTCCAGAATGTTTGAAATCTGACCGTTAGATCGCACCCATTGATATTGAACGGTCCTGATCGATCCTAGATGTGACTGTTGGCTTGAGTAAAACCTCTCTCCAACCCAGTCATCGTTAGATCAACCATCTATGGTGTGGATCGCACCCCCTTGGCACATGACCGTTGGGGAAAGGGACACAACCCATTTGATCACACCCTTTGACCGTTGGAGTCATGGGCCCGTTGGGCCGACCGTTAGGCCCGAACCGAAACGGGCCCACCGTTAGGCCCGAACCGAATACGTGCGAAGTGCAAAGTGCGCCTAAAAAAGCGCCAATAAAGCGCCACTATGCGCCCTATAGCCCATTGCCCACGCCGCGCGCGCGCGTGTGCGAACGGTGCGTTGCACCGCCCCGCGGGTCCAACCATGGGTTCAACCCAATGTGCAATCAACAAGAGTTAGAAAAGGTAGTGCTTTATAAGCCCTTCTCTTTCTTTTCTCTCATCCGATGTGGAACTATCTTTTCAACTACACTTCTACATCCTTTTGTAAAAGCAAATATTTCCAAGAAAACATTTTCTTTTTCCCAAACGCTTTTGATAAAACATTTTTCAAAACACTAAAACATGTAATATACATGATTTTGAAAATGCAAAATCACTAACAGTTACTGCCTTTTGGGCAACTTTTTTTGGACCCACTTCTTCTCGCTTCAAAAAACATAGGGAACGATTTTTTTATCTCGACAGAACACACTCATGTTGTTCTATATGATCAACGGTCTTGATCTCACATACACGCCCCATATGCCAGGTCCCTTCATCTTCTTCTTTAATTTATGATCAATGCCATGAAAGTCATCAGGTAAGCTTTTCTTGAAGGACTCTTGGAGGTTGCTTGTGATCAAGGTCTCCTAAGGGTTGCTTGTGAGTTGTGATTAAGGTTTTGGACTCATCAAATTACAGTGGGACCACTTGCAATGGGCTGGACTTGTGGTTGCATACCAGTTCAACGGATTGGATTAGTCACATGTGAGATGCATGTTCAAAACTGTTGAATTTAGACTCGATAATATTTTTATTTATTTTTTATCTAATAATATATATGGGGCAGTGATAAATCGACCCCCCAAAATGATAAATCGACTCCCCAAGTGTCTATCTCTCTCCTCTTTCTCTCTCTAACCCAGAGGAGAGAGAAAGACACATGGGGAGTCGATTTATCACTCCCCTATATATGCTGGCAATTTAATTATTTGTTACGTATGGTATTTAATAGTTCAAATAAGCAATTCACACTCATAAAATATAGTAATAGTTATAGAAAAATTGACATTTATAAGATATTTAATTTATCCACTGTTTTCAAATCTATTTTTCCCATGACTGTCTCGGTCGTCATTTTTTCTCACAGATAAATTTAAATCATTAAAAAAATATATTTAATTTCTTATAGAAAATTTACATTTATAAGGTTTCAAATAACTTGGGGGCTCATCCTTCGCCAGGGTTGTTTTCTCATTATAAATAAAAGATTAGATTATTACTGTGGTATACTTAGGCAGGATATTAACATGTGCATCAGCCAACAATGTTGACATCTTGTTTAAACTTCATAAATTCTTTTTTTATAAATCTCTCTCTCTCTCTCTCTCCAGTCAAAGAAGAAGAAAAGAAAAAATTAAAAATTCGTCTCACCTCCTCTCATGCAAGTTATAAAAAGGCTCTACATACTTACAAAAACTATATGAAAATGCGTCGATGAAAACGATGTGTGTGTGGTAAAACTACTATGGTAATAATGGAAAATGATATTTTCACCCCTCCTGTTTGTCTTATGCTTGAATGTTATTATATAAGATTAATAGAAATCTATCATTTATCATTGTTTGGCTTTTTGGTTTTGGGCCGGGGCAAGTAAGAGGGGGTAAGCAACTGATGCCCTAACTGAATTTCACGCACTTCTGTTCTATGAGTAGGTATCTTTTCCACACGGAGAATGAAACATGGAGTCCGAGAGTTTCTGTTCACAATTCCTCTGAGAGCGTGGCATTGATCCAGCTTAAGACTATGTGAGCAGTAGTCTCCCACGCATCACAGGCCGGATTAGGAACCTTTGAACCATCATTAGTTATGAGGAATTGAGGAGGCAGCATGATGTCTCGGTTAACATACCCGAGATATTTCGACTCCGGAGGATGGGAAGGAATTGGTTTTTCCACACTAGGTAGTTTGTGGATGTTTACTTGATGGAAATCAAGTTAGCTATGGATGTGAGAAAGATTGGGGGGAGAACCGAAGGTGTTTGTGGAAGAAGTTGGGCTAGATGAGTTAGGTGAGGGCATGATCACAAAGAGCATGATCTCTCAATATATCTATAGCTCTGATGCCATATATAAAGATAGTGTTTTTAAAAACGTTGGTAATCATCTGTCTGTTTAAGACACCCTTCACATTATTTAAAAACGAGTTTAACATAAACCCAAACCCAAACCCAAACCCAAACCACACGCATGTGCACCCGCGCCCCCCGACCCGACACGGCTCGCTCGACGCGCGCGCATGTGTGTTTTTTTATTTGTTCTTTGTAAAACTCCCAAGACAAACAAATTGAATGCCCTTGAAAGGCCCAAGCCTTTGTCCCAACACTCCATCTTATATGGATGGGAGAATTTTTCTCACTTTTCCATCTTGGACTAAACTTTTGAGAGGTAAGAGAGCCTCAAATTACAAAAGAAGAGAATCTTTTAAAAATTTGAAATTTCAGTGGAAATTTCAAAAGCAAACAAGAATCTTTTGCAAAAGCAAATGTCCTTTCATTTTTAATATTAAAATACTAACAATAGATGACTTGGCACTTTCATATTGCGACTGGCCTTTAAACTGGGTGTCCATGACATTTCTCAAAATTTTTGCTGCCACTGTTCTACACCAACTATTTGGTCAAAAATAGTGTCGATGGAAAAAACAAAACTTCTACATTCACTAGTGGAGTAGTGGGACCAAAGCAAAAGAAAAGAGAAAAGTTTGGAACGGGGCATTTATTGCAACATAGTACGGAACAAGGGCACCTTTCATCTTATCGACGAAACACATGTGATTATTCAAAAACGGGTGGGAAAAAAGACCCCAATAGCCTTCTTGACACAATCAGAGCGCAGATTAAGTCCTCGTATTTGGTGCAAGGTAGACCTGGCAAAACCGACCTGTGCCCGCGGGTCGACCCGACCCACCCGCAAATTTGCAGGTACTGGTTAGAGTTTTAGTGATACGTGAAAATCGACCCGCGGGTCACCCAACCCGCCAAAACATGGGTCAGGTTGGGTTAACCCGCGGGTACCCGCTGGTTTCGTGGATTTTTTTTAATATTTTTATTTTTATTTAAAAAGAGAAAAAACCAAGGGTTAAGATCATATGATCAAAAGCCAAAACAAAATGGGTTTTATTCTTTTTACTCTAATACTTTTATCTTTACACTTTCTTTACACTTACATAAATAAATTTGTTATTGTCACTAATTTGTTACTTAGCAAAATGGGCTTTACCGACTCAAGACCTCATCCGAGCTTCTAGTAGCTCATGGGAATTACTATGCATGAATGCACCTCCAATTTTTCAAAATGGATGATTGGACGGTACAGCCCACACCATAGGATGATCCAAACCATGCATTTGATGGGCCATAATGTAAATAGGTTCTGCCCAAATTTCATTAGCACAGGATGATTCTAACCCTTCGATCTAAAGAGGAACTCACAATATGGAAACTTCTATAGATCGGACGGTTGGGATCATCCTACGGCAATGATTTTTGGAGCACAATCTATTTACCCTGTGGCTCATCAAATGGACGGTTTGGATCATCCTATGGTGTAGGCTATAACGTCCATTTTGAAAATTAGGGGGTGAATTCATACATAGAAGGGGGTGAATTTATCACCGCCCAGAAAAAACACTGTTTTGGAAAAAAATGTGGGTAACCCGCGGGTTGACCCGACCCACCCGCACTGGGTACGGGTCACCTGGCTGCTGACCCGTAGGAATGCGGGTCATTTTGACCCACAACCCGCGGTTAACCCGACCCGACCCATCCGTTTGCCAGGTCTAGTGCAAGGCAGTACAGCTCAATCATTCTATTTGCAGCCCCCTATTCATTATTTTAGTATTTCTTAATGAGAAAATGGGGCTGCATTTAATGCATGTCTCGTTCCCCGTTAATTCATCAGACTCTGACGGAATTGCACAAGTAATCCTTGCTTCCTCTCCACGTTTATCTCTATACACATAATCAAATAAAGGAGATAGCGTTCAAATAGACGATGTCGTTATCACGTCTAAATGTTGTTTCCCTTATGTAAAGCAGCACGAATTTTAAAGATTGTCCGGAACGTTGCCGATATTCGATTTGTGTATTAACTCCTTTGGGTTAAGCCATCGAGTACGCCGCCAGAATCTCGAGTACACCGCTGGAATATCAAATACACCTCCAGAATTTCTAGGTTCAAAACATGTTCAAACATATCAAGATGCCGCCGAAATCTCAAGCACGCCCCTAGAGTCTCGAGTACGCTGCCGGAATATCATGTACGCTTCCAGAATTTCTCTGTTCAAACACATGTTCAAACATATCGAGTACACCACCGGAGTCTCGAGTACTCGATATGTTTGGCCTTGTGTATGAACGCAAAAATTCTGACTGCGTGTTTGAGATTCTGACGGCATACCCGATGGCTTGACGAGAAGGAGTTAATACACAAACCAAATACTGGCAACGTTTCAGACAATCTTTAAAATTCGAGCATGCTTTAGATAGAGAAAACTTTAAAAACGCCAGCGGTATCCCTTTATTTGATGTGCATAGAGATAGGCGTGGAGAGGAAGCGAGATTACTTGTGCAATTTCGTGAGCGCCTCATGTATTAACTGGGAACACAAAATGGATTAAATACAGCCCTATTTTCTTATTAAGAAATACTAAAATAATAAAAAGCGGGCTGCAAATAGAATGATTGAGATGTACCGCCTTACATCAAATACGAGGAGGCTACCTGGACTCTGATTATGTCAGGAAGGGCATTTGAGTAATTTTCCACCTGTTTTTGAAGAATCGTGCGTGTTTCGTCGATAAGATGAAAGGTGCCTGCTTTCCGTACTTTTCAAAATCAAACGCACGGAAGAGCCGAAATATAAATAAATAATATATATATTTTGAAAAACGCATAAACGAATATGGGCCCAGGATTGACTGAAATTTTGTTGGCAAGATATGTCAAAAAAAAGAGTCCTAACAAAATTGCACCTTCAATCAGCACTATTGCTACCATTTTCCAAGGAATTGATCTGCATAAGTGCCATGCGGATGAAACTATCAATTTTCCCAACAAATTTCATTATTCCTTGTTTTTTATAACGTATGTAATTGGAACCATACGTCATGGGCCTCCCTTTCCAAGAATTACAGAGTTTCTACCTCCACGGTGACCATTAGCATTGAATCCTAACCATCAACTTTAATTGGGTCCCACATGAGACATATATGCAATTGGTACCATTGATTTAGTGGGCCCTTGAAGTGACGCCACGTGGTCTTTGTCTCATCCTGGACATCCAATGCCTCCAAAGTCAAAGTTGTAGGTTCAATTAGTGGAGTGGCTAGGATTATACAATTATGTTGACAAACTAAAATAATCCAAACCCAATTGTCTATTAGATTAAAGGGTGTGGATTATGTACATGGGCCTAGGACTGATAGCAACAGACATTGTTCATTAAGAGAACTCAGCCAAGGTAAAGAGGAGTCAGCTGGGGCGAGTCGATGGTTGACCTGGTTTAACTTTGCATCAACTCCCGAGACAAATGGGTTTTCGATTACTTAATTAGTTTAACTGGTGAGAACTCGACCAAGACAAAAGTGAGTTGATTTGGGCTAGTCTATATTTAACTCGGAGAGTATTTAATCTGAGGTTATGAAATCATTTTTCTTCTAAGAAATAATTAAAGGCACAAGGATTTCTGTAGCTCTACTGTCTTCCCGGTTTAGTCGAAGTGAGTAGAGTTCTACTTGCTATTGGATATAACATTCTTGTTGTCATCAGCAGACCAAGATTCGATTATTCCTAAACATGTCCCACACAGCTTAATTTCATCATACGGAGGGGGCCTATCTGGAGCTTTTGTCATGCGTGTCAAATACAAAGTCAGCTTTTCTCGTGTTATTTTAAGAAGAGAAGAGTTCTTTTAGCATTTTTCTATGGAATATTTTACAATTTCAGATCAGATTACTGATTATAAACTTCAAGTAAATGATGACAGCTTGTTATGAACGATAAAGTTCGATGGGAAACGTTCAAATTTAAACTCCTAATCATCATTTTATTTGTATAAGTAATAACCTCATAGGACCGCTACCTCCATTGAATTCCAATGCTTTTACTCTTTTTTTTTGTAATTTGTTTTGGAAGAGCTGTCTTCCTAGCTTGCTAAGTACATTTTGACTGCGGTTGGGCCTATAGCTCAATGGTTGAGGCTTTGTTTCTCTACCTTGAGGTCGCAGGTTCGATCCCAGCTTGCCTGCCAAAGAAAAAAGAAGAGGACATTTTGACTCTATGCCACGGCTTTGGGTACCATCAAAAGAGAAATGAAATCCGCTCCCTCTTTTTACGTCAACTTCAGTGTACTTGGGCAATCATGGCCGTTGAATCCTTCCCATGTGAAGTAAATCAGCCCCTCTGCAGTCATAGATACACCAAAGGTGGCTGTCCCAAGTAAAAACAAGGGCCGGATGTATCACTTCCCCACCAAAATCGTTCATTTTTTTTATCCAAATAAAGACTACTCTAGGCTCCGTTCAAATGCTAGAATTGGCTTGGAAATTTAAGGAGAATGACCAGACAACTCCCATCAAGCTAGGCGTTCGTGAACGCCGGTAAATGTAAATTTTCTTTTAGCGCAATTCATGAACGCCGGTAAAACCCATATGTATTTTAGGTTATAAAATACGATTTTGAAAGTCATTAGCGGGGGGTGGGGGGGGGGGGGTGTGGCCCCCTCATGCTATATGCGGTTCCGCCCCTGCACATGCCCGGCATCCTCAAGGAAGTCCCAAGTAGAAAAATGCTTTTTTGGTGACTTTATGGTATTTGGTAGCTAATTTAGCATCACAGTCTCTAGAGATTACTTGACAAGATTTAAAGCTAATTATTGCTTGTCCAGTGACGTGACACCAATGGGTGTTCATTCGGTTATAACCGAACCGAATAGACCAAAATTTGATAACCGAAATAATTTTGGTTATCAAATTTCGATAACCGAACCGAAATTTCTAAAAACCAAACCGAAACCGAACCGATTAAAAATTCGGTTATTCTGTTATAACCAAATAACTAAATAGTAGGAGAAAAAGAGGGAAAAAAGCAAAATTTCGGTTTGGATCGGAGGGCTAGGATCATCCTATCGAAATGATCTTTTGAGCACAACCTAATTAAGTTGTGATCAATCAAATGGACGGTTTTGATCATCCTACGGAGTGCCCATAATTTCGGTTATTCGGTTAACAGAATTTTTTTTTGAGATAACCGAATTCGAACCGAAATAACCGAATTTCCAAAAAAAAAAAAAACTGAAAAGGGAAAAAACCGAACCGAACCGGCCAAACCAATTCGGTTCTGTTCGGTTATTCAGTTATATCCGAATAATGAACACCCCTAGTGACACCCGTATTCCCTCATTATACCTTCCATGCCATTCTCCTCAAAAAAAGGAAGAATTTGTCAATTAGAATTTTGCTATTTTTTTTCTTTGAGATCGTTTCGCATGCGTTGCAACACAGCGGAAATGGGTTCGTCGCCCATCCAAGAGCCGTTGGATCACCTTGACAGACGAGATTAAAGGGCTTAAAAACGGTTGAAAGCAGTGGTAACCCGGTAACCATCTAAATCTTTTCCGAAATCTTTGCGCGAAAAAGTATCGCCCACTTTCATTTGCGAATTTTTCTCGAGTATCATTCTTCCTTGGCGCTCCATTTTAGGGTCCATAGACGATCTGGCATGGGCGATTTGGTCGCTATCACCATCCTCACTTAGAGCAATGCTTGTAGAGGTGAATGGGACCCTAAAACGGAACCCACAAGCATTATCCATCTCCAGTAACTCTGTAAGCCTGAAGTTTTCGTAAGGGCTTTAGGCTTGTTAAAATTACAGGTGCAGAAAATGGGGCTCTGGATGCTAAAAATTGGAATTTGACTCCAGCTCAATACAAACAATCTGGAATTAGCTGTTGTAAATGAAATCTCAAATCATCTATTGGACTTGAGAGACTTGAGGGGCCCCTAAACAGCTAGTTACAATTAAGAATTTAGATTCCCACTTGAAGCAAATCAAACCAATCCCTGTTGAGAATTTTCAAGCAAAGCAACGAAATTAAGGCCATAATTACTGCGACAAACATCTCAGTAAATTAATAATAATCATATTCTGAATGAAAACACCAACACGATCAAATCAGACACTTGGTGGCATATCTCCTAACCTTTCCCCTCTATCTTGTTACATCTTATGTGGTGTTACACTTGGAGCCACGGGACGCAATTAATGTAAGCATTTTCAAATGGATATTTGTGAGAGTTTTCTTAACACCCAGTTTCCAGATGGGTAGGGAATTTCTCCCTCTTAAAAGATCGATAACTCATAAGCTCTCTGTATATACAAAGGCCACCCCACAAAGTTGGATGGGCGACGAACCCATTTCCGCTGTGTCGCGACTCATGCGAAACGATCTCTCTTTCTCCCCTCTCTCTTCTCTTTCTATATATTGATATTGACACCCCTCCCATTGCTCTTACGAGATTAGCAACCAAAGACCACTTATCACTATTTTACCACGTAAATCCTAGGTAGATCAAACTTTAAAACTGTTTGTCTCCACCCTATTGACTACTTGTACCACTAATCTACAAGGTAACTATCTGCATCTGAACAAGGCGTTAAGATTTCGGATTTCAGGCTAATTATATTGGTTGGGTGCCTCTACAAAGTTTTGGCAAAAGTACTGGCAGATGGGATGAAGAACGTTCTCCCTAAGGTGATATCCATAAATCAGTCAGAATTTGTCAATGGTCGGCAAATCCTAGATAGCGCTCTCGTAGCAAATGAGGTGGTAGAACTTTTTGCTAAGTCTAGAAGGAAAGGCGTCGTTTGTGTTAGAGGTAATTAGGTCAAGCAAGAGGTTGCTTGAAGCATTACACCCAAGGTATCTAGTTTGGAATACCAAGTTTGTTGCCTCCAACCCCTATATATAGATCATAGTTACCGGATTCGCCATCCGCCCTCTGATTCGCGATCCGTGGTTGCACGATCCCAAACGTGGTTCGCTAGCGACCCAGATCGCCAAAAATGACGAACCACGGCGACCTGCGGGAGAGAAAGAGAGATGCATATAGACTAAGAGAGAGATGGCGAGAGAGCTACAAATTTTATATATTTTGGGTTGAATTGGAACTAGAGCTTTATTTTTTTAAAAAAAAAATGTAAGGCATACATGAGGTTTTTTTTATTTTTTTATTAAGTGGACGTAGTATGGACTATGGAAGGATATTCATATATTCCAACGGGAACTTTCTTTTTGAAAAAATATGTATGACATACATGAGGTTATTATATTTTGTGTATTAAATCTATGTAGTGTGTACTATGTAATGATATTCCTGTGTGTATATATATATATATATATATATATATATATATATATATATATATATATATATATATATATATATATATATATATATATGAGGAAAGTGTCTCTAGTCTCTCCCCTAGATAAGCTTATCTACTCCTCCCTTTAAGAAAACACAGTGGGCCCACGCTGTTTGGATGATCCAAAGCATTCATTTGATAGGTCCTAACATAGATAGGGTGTGCCCAAAAAATCAGCACCAAAGGGTCATCCTAGAACTTCATTTTGTTGGGCACACCGTGTCCAAAATGGACGCATATAAACGTGGACGTTTATATGTGTCCAAAATGGGTACCACAAGGCACCACAAAACGAAGTTCTAGGATGACCCTTTGGTGCTGATTTTTTGGGCACACCCTATCTATGTTAGGACCTATCAAATGAATGCTTTGGATCATCCAAACAGCGTGGGCCCACTGTGTTTTTTTAAAGGGAGGAGTAGATAAGCTTATCTAGGGGAGAGACTAGAGACACTTTCCTCATATATATATATATATATATATATATATATATATATATATGAGGAAAGTGAAGCGGCTACACCGTAGGCTTAAAATACAATGGGCCCACATTGTTTTGGTAATCCAAAGAATTCATTTGATTGGCCCTCACATAGATAGGGTGTCCACCAAAAATCAGCTCCATAGGATCATCCCAACCCTACGATTTGTGGAGGCAAAAATGAATGAGAGAGAGAGAGAGAGAGGAAAATGATTGTACACTCGAGCGCTTATGGTACGCTCGAGTGCCCCAATCACATGGGTCCCACATTTTTTGTGGTGATCCAAAGCATTCATTTGCAAGGCTCTATCATAGATAGGGTGTGTACCAAAAAACAGCTCCATTGAATCATCCTAACCCCTCCAAAGTGGACGGCAAAAATGGGCAGATTTGTGGTATGTCCATTTTGCCCTCCACAAATGGATGGGTTAGGATGATCCTATGGAGCTGATTTTTGGTACACACCCCATCTATATAAGGGCCTTTCAAATGAATGCTTTGGATCATCCTAACAAAGTGGGCCCCATGTGATTGGGCACTCGGAATGAACCGCATTCCAGGTAACATTGATATAGATACACCAGGGTTAATGACTGGTTAATGGACTCTAGCCCATGCAGCCCACTACACCGGTCCATTATCTTACTGGGCTTGTATTAGAACATATATGGGTTATATTATATACCCAACAGTTTGTAAGTTACTAAGTTGGTATGGAAAAGGCATATATATGACAGAGTGAAATGGAAGTGTTTGGACTATATGCTCAGTAGAATGGGATTTGGGTTGAACTGACGGTCATGGATATCGAGATTTGTCTCTTTAGCATGGTTCTCAATTACGGTTAATGGCTCCCCTAAAGGTTTCTTCAAAGGGAGATGATATATCCGCCCCTTTTGATCACCAGGAACACCCCCTGTCAGTGTATCAATGACTAAAGAGGGGCTGTTGTACTTATGTCAGAAGAATTCAATGCCCCTGATTGCCATAAACACTGAAAGGGGGGTGTTCCTGGTGATCAAAAGGGGCGGATATAAGAACAAGAAAAACTCAGGCTAGACGGTCTTCTTGGTTGCTCGGTGGAAGATTTTCCAACAGCTTACTTGGGTCTTCCTTTTGGAATAGGCCACCCCAAGAAAAAGGTTGGGACCCAATAGTGGAAAGAATTGGTAGAACTTTCAAATTGGAAGTGGAATCTTGGCTCACTCGGAGGAACAATCACTCTAATAAAAGCAGTGCTAGCCAGCATCCCTATTTATCACCCCTCCCTACCACTTGGGCGAATGAACAAGGGGAGGATGCAGAATTCTTGATACAGATTGTATCTTCCCCTTTATTTTCCCTTCTGCTTGTTTCAACCACCTCAATTGTTTCTTGCCCTGTTAGAAGATATGTTACTTGTTACCTTTCAAAAAAAGAAAAAAAAAAGATATGTTACTTGATGCTTACTTGGGTAATTAAGTTGTAAAATCCAATCCGGTTGAAGTAAGGTATTTGAGAGACTTGCTCCATTAATTTTTCCATATCCTTTGCATCTTCCAACATGTCTTTTCCGGCACTTACTTAAAGTGATGTTTATCTGACTCTAGAATGCTCGATACAACGTATGTTAGTCGAATTGTGACATGCTTATCCTATGTTACACCATAAATGTTTCAAGGACATTTGATATGAGGGATAGTTGAAATCCCTACTTTGCTTTCTAAACCTTGGAGATATTTCTTCTTAAAGTGCAATTGATATTCAGCTTTCAAGTTTATAACTCTCACAAAGTTAATAACATTTTATAATGATAATTCTCTAATTTAATCTTTCGTAAGTTAAGAGATGATAAACTATAAGTTCTTGACTTTGTTGATGAAATTATGAAATAGCCAACAAACATTCAAAGTGAATCGTTCACTGGAACAAGATTTAAATAGCATGAAGTGAACAATTGCAAAACCTTGACACGAAAATACAAATAAATTCATTCACCAGTTTCTTTACTCACATCCTACTAGAACCCCAATTTTTCGACAACTCCGCAGTCTCTTTTGTGTACGCAGGAGGGCTGATATGATGTGACGCATTCAAATTAATAACTGGGTATGCCATAAGTCCATATACCAGAGCCTGGACAAAAATATATGGGATCTCGATCACAATCTGAAAATGCATCGTAGCAAGTGAGAAGCAATATGAAGGAAGAAGCTTCATAGAGAATTGTCAGTTCCATAAATATATAACTAGTAAATGACATTTGGATCCGTTTCTTAAAAGGAGAATTATCAGTTCTTCCTAGGACCACTCAATTAAACTTCTTAAAAGGAGAACCATTAGAGACAATGTAAAAATTGAGTACCTGACCGAACGCATATGGCAAAGCTGAATACATTCCTGCAGATCTCTCTCTGTAAAAAACTGCTCCTTCTACGGACACAACTGGCTGCACAGCTGTGGCATTTAGAACCCCAAGGATCAGCAACGCCGAATACATAGAACCATTGTATTAAACAAATCCTGTTGCGTACTCCTGCAGTTTTCAACATCTATGTAATTTGCTATCTTTCGTCTAAACTTAAAATTGAACATAAGAACTATGGGGTTTTCTTACGTTTTGGAGCCCAGATCCCAGAATATCGTTCCTATCATCAAGGCAATGACTGTTGTGAAGAAAAATCTCACTGCAGTGTATGGTGGATTGCGCCAATATGACCAGTGCTGTTTCCATAGGCAAGCCAAGCACTGCGTGAAGAAGGGTTGAGAATACTGAGTGGGGAAGTAAAGATCTGTAGAACCGGGGAGGAGGAATACTCAGTTCTTTTATCAGAGCTTCATTTCTCCTGCGAAAAATGGCAGAGACATGTAAGCCCTTTCCAAAAAAATGGTTATCATTTCAGATTTCAGGCATGAGGGCCAAAAGAGTATATATCTGTTAATCACACCTAAACAAATCCGAGTTCTTGTATATTTCTGTAAAGTTAACTCCCAAAGATTCTTCTTGTGCCGGGGACGTCACCTCCAACATCCATGTTGTGGGGTTATAACCTTCGGTTATCTTACTGACTCCATCTACTCCCTTAACAATATAAACCCAATGCAGTTAGAACAAGTCTGGGACGGTTTGATATAGAGGCTTGGAGGAAAATGTGATTCAAAGGTTTTTCACCTCAAAGTACTTGATTAAGTGGAAAGAATTGCGTCCCAATGGACCTACATATATTTCTTCTCCTCCTCGCTTCAATAAGAAGAGCTTAAAGAGTTAAAGTAGAATGAAAAGATATCAGTACGCGTGAATTAACAATAAAACACGCGACACAACTAACAAATTTCACATGCTCCACTTGTTGCAATTTTTCCATTATATTCGTTCCTGAAGGATAGGTAATGTTTTCTTTCGGCTTGGAAGAATACCGAGATAGTTCAATAACCCCTTGCAAGACAAAATAGGAATTACCTGATTAGTAAAATTTATGGAAAAGAGTACATTGCAGGCACCAAAGTCCAATATTTCCTTTTGTGGGTTGATGATTTTTATATAAATATGAAGTACCTCCACCATATTCATAGAAAAGTTGAGGAGTGTTGGAGCAGCTCTGCTACCCACATAGTCCTCTGCTTCAATATTCAAATGCTCAAACCGGACTTCAATTGTCGGCGTATCAATTCCAACTCTGAACAAATCCAAATAACACATGACACCCAACAGAGATATGCTATTAGAAGACTACGAAACTTGAGAAATGTGAACTCCCAGAACAATTCATAAAAGAAAAATAAGAAAAAAGAAGGGCGGAAAAGAGAGGTTACAGATCCATGCGGTTTTTCAGTTTCAAAAGGAACTTCTCATTGTCCTCCTCTGCAACTCTAATCAATCTATCTAGCAAAATTTTCTTCTCTTGATACCCAAGACTATCAATATCAATTTGCCTGAGCCCACCTTCAACACCACTCAATATCCCTTTCCTTATACGATCGTATGTTGGCAGTTTCTCAAGTGAAGCCCATTTCAGAGCTTCTTCATCGTCTTCATCATGTGAAGATCTAGAGAAAACATCTCCTGTGTTGTTCCTCCATATTGAAGAACCATTTCGGTGTATGCTACTACTGACCGCTTGGATATCACTAGTCTCCATTGACAGCCCAAGACTTCGAAAAAGGGAAACACCCAAAACAAATTCAAGTTTCAGGGCATGAAAACTGTAATCTCGACGCCTAGAGATAAAAAAATGACAAAAATACTATGGATTTCAAGAACTTCTGGCTTTCAGGGGAGAAACTTGAGAGTCAAGACATGGAGAGGGCGTTAAATGTGTCTTGATGGATGTAATAGAGAGGCGGATTTATATAGAAAGTATACAGAGGTGGTTCTACCATATCGAGTACTGAACAAATTATGGAGGGAAGTGGAGGTGAAAATCCCTACATTTGAAACAACGTTAGGTGACTTGTGGGCCACTATACCTGCCGTTGATGCCACTATACCTGCCGTTGATCTTGTGGGCCACCACCTCATTGCATTGCGTGGTGGAACGTTATCATGTGTTAGGTGGGCCCCCAGGTAAACCAAAAACAAATCTCATTCATTTTTTTTTTTTGAAAAGGGCAGCAGAGTATATATATATATATATATATATATATATATAAAGAAGCAGAACCGAGATGGTCCTGGAGGAACTAAGATAATACAAGCATAGCATTACAATAACTCAAGGAGGGAGATAGTCAAAGCACTCGAACGCGGCCCGAAAGACTCCTTTCTTGGTGTAGACACCCCATTTTGACTAAGCCCTAAACCTTCCCGGCTCGTGCCAAATCCATCCGAATCTCAGCATTGGGGTCCCAAACTTCACTCTGAGCTTGATTAAGGCTTTATTTTAATCTCTGCAAAATTTCATCGAGATCGGAGTTCGTTTGCTTGGCAAACAGGCTGAAATGGTGCGTGCAGTGCAAAGAGAGGGTGGCCCACACTGTTTCTTTGATTTTCCCAAAATCCATGTATTTCAAGGAAAATCCGAGTCAAATCAAGACCTCAAATACCCATGTATACATATTTGGAAGCCTTGGGACCTCAGAAAAACCCTTGCAAAATCCCAGAAAAATTCGACAAAAAATTTCGAAAAAGACAAGCGGAGTTTGTGCTGTTATCAAAAAGTATAGGGGTGATTTAGCCTGGTAGAATCGCGCATGTGTGCGCTTATCAAATGAGTGCCAATATCATTTTTTAAAAAAAATATAAATACCGAACTTAAGCTCTCATTTTAAAAAAAATCTTTGTTTTTTCCTAATCAGAGAGAGAAAATCTGAGGTGAGAGAAAGTGGATCTCGCCGGAAACCCATCTTCTCCGATCGTCTTTTCTAGCCGGATCTTCGCCGGATTCCGGCCATTTTCTGTCAGATCTTCCTTTTCTCCATCTTCATTTTAGCCATTTCATTTTCCCCTATGAAGAGAGAGAAACTCTGTGCTTTCTAGAGAGAGAAAACGGATCTCAAATCCATTTTCATCTTCTCCGGCTAGCTCGCCTGAGATCCGGCCAGGCTCTGATTGCTATTCTTCGTTCATTTCTTCTCTGGATTCCCTAAGATGCTATCTGTGGGAGGAGAGCTCATTTTCCGAAAAAAAAAGAAAATCTGAGGAAGAGAGAAAAGAGAAAACCCTACCTATAACGTCTTTGCATCTTCTCCGGTAACCTCTGCAACTTCCGGCCACTCAGAGACTCCGATCATGCTCCGTTTCCAGCCGTCTTCTCCGGCATACCTCCGACAAGCTCAAGATTTGAATCTTTACCCCTCAACCTTTGATTTTTCTGCCAGATCTGCTAGATTCCAGTTCATTTTTCTTTCGATTAAACCTAAACCTTGAATCTATTCTATTGATCGTTGAAATTTTGGGGCTTTTTTTTTATTTTTATTTTAGAAAAGTCACAGAGAAAGAGAGAAAAATTCCAGAAAAGGAGAGAGCGTGTTTCGATCATTTTTTCCGGTGAGCTCCGAAGATTCGATTTCCAGATCCGAAATTAGAGAGAAAGAGGGAGAGAAATTTTCTCTTTAAATTTCTGATCCAAGCCCTTATTCTCCGAATCATCTTCTCCGGCGAACTCGCCGGAGATCTGACCATTAGCGTTCCTTGTTTTCCATGTTCATATCATAGTCCTTTTGTTCTCTCACCTTACTTCCTTATGAGAGATCTATTAGCAATTTAAGAGATTGAGGGAGAAGAGAACTGAAAGAGATTAGGAGAGGGTTTTGAGGGAAAATTTCAGAGAAACCGAAGCAGTGAGAGAGTGCTTTCAGCTTCATCACAAATTTGGCCATTCTTGCTGGAATTTTCGTCAATTCTAGTTTTGTGTCTGTGTCTAAATTCAGCGAGCAAAAGGGAAGGAAGAGTTTGGGTCTGCAGCACATCCAGGTATTGCTTTTATCTCCTTATTATTCTACTTTGATTTTGGTATAGTCCTTTTCTTTTCTTTCGTGAAATATATGGTTTTGGGCTTATGGATCTGATTTTCATTTGATTTTCTAGCTGATGATTGTGATCCTTGAACGATATGGTCATAGCTAATTTTTAATGTTTGATTTTGCCTTCGATTTTTTTTTGATGCTCTGTATGTAAAAAAAATAAAAATAAAAAAAAAAAAATCAGATTATACTTGAATTTCACATGTAAAATGGTCCAGTAAATTTTGTTCTAGTTTGAATTTTTGGTTGTAAGTCCAAAAGCACTAGGCTGTAGTTCTAAGACTAGACAATCATTTGTGTTGATAATTCTCTGATTGTGAACTATTTGATTCAAAGTTTATTGGTCATTTCATATACTAATTCTCCCATAAGCTTTGATATTAATTCAACTGTGCTTAATGTCTTATTGTTCATTTGTGTTTGAGAAATTTGTTGTTTGCAAATTACTTTAATTCAAGCTCAACACTTGTTGAAATGAATGTTATTGGCATGTCTGTTTACATGTTGGTCCTCAAATTATGGTTAGTTAGAGGAATTCAAGTTAATGTTGTTTGTATTGTCATTAATGTTCTTCATGGTAAAAACTTACTTAAATCTATCGTTATAGTATAGTGGTGAGTATTCCCGCCTGTGATGCACATAATCTATCCACACCTTGTTGTCCCCTGTTGTGCACAAATAAGTCCATATTTTAACCCATTTGCTTGGTACAAATAAATTCACATTTCGACCCTACTGTTGGCACAAATCTGCTTATATTTCACTCTCACAGTTTTTACATTTGAATCTGCACAAGTTAATGCCCTATTAGATATTAAAATTTGTACAAATTGAAAATATCATTTAATGTGTTTCTATAACCTGTTGGAAATTTAATATTTCTCTTTCATACTAAGTTTTGAGTTAGGGTTCGAAGGCAGTAATAAATGGATTGTTCAGGTGAGATTATCTCAAAGCTTATTATACTCATTTATTTATTTATTTAAATGAATTGTTAATAGGAAGAAGGAGATCAGATGACTACTCTATTCGATATCATCGACGTGAGTACTGTCTGATCTCAAGGCGGGATTAGAAATATTATCATGTGTATATGATATCAGATGATTACTTTGGCATCATCTGATTTCATTGGAGTCCCCGTATTGGGGTTTGTGGTTGGTTTAGAAGTGTTTGATATTGTTTTATTTTACTTTATTAGGCTATCCAGCGGCTGGTCTGGACTAATTAATGATGTTTATCATTTTATGATTGCTTTAGATTGTGTATTGTTTTCTTATTGAAAATTCTTCTCTGCTTAGCACTTGATTTATTTTTATAAAAATAGAGTGAAATTTGCAATTATCTGGCAGCTTTTTCTTCTCTCTTTGATAGACTAACACAGTCTTATAGATTGCTGTTAATTTTCTTTAGATATTAGAATCCCCTTTTCTTGTAGGGCGATGAAGGCGCTAGCCTAAGCCCATCTCTAGGGGGACTTGCACAGTCCAAATAGCATTCTATTTTCTCAAAAGACTTGCCTAGTCTTTTAGATCCAAATCTTTGGAGACAGGCATTGTCTCATTAATGAATCAACCTGAGTTAACCTCTAGAAGACTACCTCTAGTCTCATAGGTCTTAAACCCTCCTTTTTGTGCGTTGTTTGGTTTTGGGAGAACACCTTGCTCGGCTTGGCATCATACCCCTTACCTTATGGGTATTGGGTTGCACATTTGTTGCACCCTAGGGCTAGGTAGCTGTCCGGCCCGGTTGGGTGTTTTACCTAAACCAAATAGGCACAAGGTCTCTTTTTCCTTGTTCGCATTTTTTTTTCCTCTATCCTACTTATATGTCTAAGAGACTTGCCCAGTCTCATTCTATTAGCATCCTCATCTTTGTGCATCATTTGGTTTTGGGAGAACATCCTACTCGGCTTGGCATCATACCCCTTACCCTTATGGGTATTGGGTTGCACATTTGTTGCACCCTAGGGCTAGGTAGCTGTCCGGCCCGGCTGGGTGTTTTACCTTTGCCAAATATGCACAAGGTCTCTTTTTTCCTTGTTAGTATTTTCTCTATCCTACCTCTGTGTCTAAGAGACTTACCTAGTCTCATTTTCTTGCTAAACCTCCTCTTTGTGCATCATTTGGTTTTGGGAGAACATCCTACTCGGCTTGGCAACATACCCCTTACCCTTATGGGTATTGGGTTGCACATTTGTTGCACCCTAGGGCTAGGTAGCTGTCCGGCCCGGCTGGATGTTTTACCTTTGCTAAATATGCACAAGGTCTCTTTTTCCTTGTTACTTGTGAGTTTTATCTTAGCTTGATAGTCTCACTAACACCCTTCTTTATCTCTTTTTCTTTTAGGAGACAGGCTTTGTCTCATTAGCACCTCCTTCTTAAGAATCCTATTTTCAGAGTCAGTCCTTAGCCTAGGAGTCTGTCCTTAGCTAGAGAGTCTGTTTTTCTTTCAGGAGTCAGTCCTATCATCATAGGGGTTAGGATTTTATCCAACCTCTCATCAAATCTTGTGTTTTTCTATCCGCTCTTGCAAGGTATAGGATGCTGTCCAACCCTTGCAGAGCTGTGTTTCTGTTCTTTTCCCCCGCAAAGCGTAGGATGCTGTCCAACCTTTGCGGGATATCGGGAGTCTGTCTTCCCCTTATGATGATAGGATTTGTCCCATTTGAGTCAAAAATACTTAAAAACAACAAAAACATCTAAACAAACCAAAAAATCTCAAAAATCTTGAGTCATTAGGAGTAGTTAGGAAATCTGTTTCGAACTACGTTGGCTTGATCCTCTTCCACGAGGTACGTAGTGCAGCTTGAGATTCTTATCTCAGGTCCAGCCAAACCTTTGTAAGTAAATCATTTACCCATTTTAAGAAAAAATACCAAAAATCTTCAAAACCTTGTTTTCAACAAGATCTTCCTCTAGAGTTAGGAGTTTGTCCTAGATAAAGAGTTTTAGAGTTTTGAGTTTGTCTTTGATGTATTGTGTGGTTTGTTTGTGTTTGTGTTAGAGTTAGGAGTTTGTCCTAGAGTTATAGGAGCGCCTCCGTCCAGTCAGTTGGCGATTCATATCGCCGAGTGATGATTAAGTCTTGGATACGCTAGTGATCCCATTGTTTCCCTTAGGGCGTACAGCCTAGCTACTGTAGACACCCCATTTTGATCGGACCCAAGTTCGCTATGCTTGGGCAAAACCCCATCCAATCATCTCCGCCATGTTTCGCATTTTTTCCGTTAAGTGTTGAGAGAGATTATTCATAAGAATCCGAGCAAAAGAGAATTTGGATCCGTTTGGTGGGCCCGCCTTGAGCATTTGTTTAGATTTGGATCAAACAGGGGGGCCCGCACATTGTTTTAGTGAAAAATGAGTTTTGAACTACTTCGATCCAACGCCTAAAGATGACCATCAAGAGAACGGTCAAAATCTCAGAGAAGTCGTTTTAACAACCAATTTTGTTACGATCATCAAGTTGAGTTATTCAGATAAGCCTACAGAAATGATTTAGAGGGGCGCAGCCAATCTACATTATGTTGCATCAAATGAACCAGTTCAGACCATTCTATCGAAATAATTTGGGTCCACATCTATTCCATGTTGAGGCCCACCAAACGATCCGAACCATTCTTGAAAATGATTTTTGAAGTTGTGGATCGTCAAATTGATGGTTGAAATTATTCTAATTAGAATTAATTTTGTGGCACAACTAATTTGCAATATGGATCATCCAAATGGATGGTTTAGATCATCCAATGGGAGAGACTCAGGGGGCCCACATTATGAGTGATCCAAGCCTATCACTTGATAGCCAATTATTTGAATGCTTCAGATCATCCCATAGAAGAGATTTTCGAGGGTGCAACCAACTTACATTTCAGCCCATCAATTGTACAGATCAGATCAGCCCATTGAAATAATTTAGGAGGACACAACCTGCCTAGGTTGGGACCCATCAATTGGATGGTCTGGATCGTCATAGAGGAATGATTTAAGGGGGCGCAATCCATATAGGCAATGGCATATTGCTTGGACGGTCTAGATCATATGGCAAATGATTTAAGAGAAGAAAAGGGTTGCTTGTACAACACTTCATGGAGGGGTATTTTATTAATTAAAGCTAAATATAAAAAAAATTTTTGTTGAAAGAGGGCACACGGTTTTGAACATGGGAATGGGTGTGGTGTTGTTTAAAATAGCAATTTAAAAAAAAAAGGAAAAAAGAAAGAAAAGGGAAGCATGTTGTGATTGAAAAGGTAGCATTTTTTCTTTTCCCTTACATGGAGCCACATGGTTTTGAACATGGGAATGGGTGTGGTGTTGTTTAAAATAGCAATTTAAAAAAAAGAAAAGAAAGAAAAGAGAAGCATGGTGATTGGAAAGGTAGTATTTTTCTTCTTCCCTTGCATGGAGCCATACGGTTTTCAATTTGAGAAATAGTATAATGATGAGTGCATGCTTAAAATATCAATTTTAAAATGATTGCATCACATTTGCTAAAATAAAAAATTGCTTTGCAAAATGTGGATGGCATCTTCTATACACTATTTAGGGAACAACTAATATTTTATGGAAAGAGGCTTTGATTCTTAATTGAACCTACCCTTAATTGAAGGATTGAGGAGAGGGATAGAACAAAAAGAGAGAACTCATTCTCGTAGGGAAAAAACAGAGGGAAGGAGATAAAAAAAAAACAAAGGAATTCCCACTCCCTCCTACCTTAGAAAAATTTGATCCCCTTCCCACTTGCATATGGCCTAACTGGGCTCCCTTCCATTCCTTAGCATAGCCCGAAACCCACTATCTCAACCGATATCCATTAAACCCTCTACCACCATCTCTTCCACCTTCATCTCTAACACCAAAACCCTCTTCTTCTACTTTATTCCATAACAGCCACCTGAGCTACCCTCTAATTTGGAAATCTGCCCCAACCCATAACCGTGCCTCTTCTTCTTCTACTTCCGACTCCTACCTCCGGTCCTCCACCATTTTGTCATCACTAGGGGGCTGATTGAATCCGGCAAAAAAATTCACAACCCGATCTAACTCCGGCGAGACTCCGTGCATCTGGTAATCTCTATTCACAGCGACTACTTCATCGTTTAGTCTGCTGCACATATTGGGGTATGTAGGGTACTTGTGCATGAGTTATTCTCATATGTATGGACTGTTTATAACAGATTTCTGCTGCATGTACTGGTTTGTAGGGTACTTGTGCATTATTTGTTCTCATACGTGTGAACTGTGTATAGCAGATCTATAGGGAGGACTAGTTGTTTGCACATCATTTCAGCTCCTATTTCTGTGTATAAAAATCAGTTTATTCACTTCATTTCAGCCCCACTGTTTTAGCACAATTCTGTCCATGGTTCCCCTCCCGAATCAGTCCCAGTTCTTTCACAACCCGGTCCATGTTGCTGCCCCAGGTTTGCACCCTATTGCTACCTCCGTTTCAGCACAGATTCACCTCTATTTCAGCCCCATTGCTGCCCTTGTTTTAGCATAAATGCTGTCCATACTGCTGCTCCCTGTTTCAGCACAGTTTTCACCCATGATTCACCCCATTTTTAAGCGCATCTCTGCCCCAATTTGAGGCACGATTCTGCCCACAGTTCGGTCCATGCTGCTGTCCCAGTTTTGGCACAAATCTGTCCCTATATTCAGCCATGTTTAGCACAAAAATCTGTTCACAACTCACCCTTGTTTTAGCACAAATTATGTCCCCACTTCAGTCCATGTTGCTGCCCTTGTTTTGGGATAAATTCATTCCATGTTGCTGTCCCAGTTTTGGCACAAATCTGTCCCATAGTTCAGCCTCGGTTTTATGCACATTCCTAAACACATTTCAACCCCTGTCTTAAGCACTATTTAGCCCATCAACCAAACTCATCTCATTTTATTCCACCAATTCAGTTTTATGTCCAAGGGGTGAATAAGTCACTGGTAATGCATTCGTTTACATATTTAGTTTACTACACTGGTGTAAGGGTTGTTTGTTAACCCACTGGAAGTTCGTTTTTATTGTGTTTGAAAGGAAAACTGTTATCGTTCATCTTCATTATCTTAAACTGACAAGTACTGTATCTCCTTTCCATTGTGCTTGAACTGAAAATCAAAATCAAGGTCGGTCCATCTAGAAACTTATATTGTGCCTGTCCTTGAGTGATTCACTTTGTGATTTCCACGGTGTTGTCAAATGAGTTTTGGTCCTATGCTCCCTTTAATTGAGAATTGTGGAATGGTTTTGCATGCATTTAGGAATTCGTTTTTCTCAGTGGCTAATGTATGTATGTCTGTGTGTGTGAGTGTGTGTTGTGTATATATGTGAACATATGTCTGCGTATATATATGTGTGTGTATGGGTGTGAGTGAGTGTGTATTCTCCTAGGTATGGTGATCTTTGCTGTCCAGTTATGAATTTTTTCCTTTCTCGACCTCAAATACTCAAAACTTTTAAAAAAGCAAACATATCAATCTTGTAGATCTCGTCAAGCCGGTCAGTTCGACATATGGCGGCCCAAATTTGGCCAAAAGACGAGAGAGTTATGCTCGTTTAAAGTTTAGTCCATAATGATATTTTTGTTCCAAGTGTTTTAGAAATTATCGTGTCGAGTAATTTTTGGGCTGCTTCTGATCGGAATTGCTCAAAACTGTCAACTGGAAAAGTGTTTGTTATAATGTTTCCTAAAACTGTCTTATTGAGCAAATGTTTCCATAAATGCTTTTTAATATGTCAAAAACGACTTGCAAGCTTCATTTTTTTTAAACAAACTGTCATTTCTGCAACAGCAGCTTGCTGGCCATTTTTAGGCTATTCCAGATCTGTTTCGTCCAAAGCCATACAAAGAAAAAATGTTCTTCACAAGATTTTCTAATACTTTGTCCTTGAGTGAATTTTTCCAGAAGCGATGTTTTAAGTGTCAAAACTGAGCCCGAACTTTCAGTTAAAACGCTAATATGTCTTTTAATGGCGATGGATCGGAAGAGGCCATTTTCCGGACACTTCTGGCTAGATCCGAACGAACTGGTCAACTGAGAGAATGTCATTCATGCTGAGATCTACAATTTTGATTGGTAGAGTTTTTGATGGTTTTGATGTTTGAGGGGTCTAAAAGTCAGTTCAAAGTTGCACTTTTAACATTATATGTCATGATTGTGCTATTTCTTGAAAATCATGGACAATATGAGCTCTATTCAATTTTAATGAGTGTTTGGGATGTTTTGAGCTTGGTAACAAGTTTTAAATCATATATTGAATCATTCCCATGACTTGTTCGGCATTTTTGACCATTTTTTGTGAAAATTACATGTTGAGTGGAAATTTCACCTTTTTTTTTTTTTTTTAAGATTGCTTTGAGCCTATATTGATTCTAATGCTTGTATTGGGATATGATGAGCATGCTAGCAAGTCATAAATCATATATTGAATCATTCCCATGATTTGTTTGGCATTTTTAACTATTTTGGTAAAAATTACATGTTAGGTGGAAATTTTACCTTTTCTTTTTTTTTTTAGATTGTTTTGAGCCTATATTGATTCTAATGCTTGTATCGGGGCGATGAAGGCGCTAGCCCAAGCCCATCCTTAGGGGACTTGCTCAGTCCGAGTAGCATACCCCTCATTTGTATATAGGAGACTTGTCCAGTCTCATTCTCTTGCTTAACCTCCTCTTGGTGTGTCGTTTGGTTTTGGGAGAACACCCTACTCGGCTTGGCAGCATACCCCTACCCTTATGGGTATTGGGTTGCACATTTGTTGCACCCTAGGGCTAGGTAGCTGTCCGGCCCGGTTGGGTGTTTTACCTTTGCCAAATATGCACAGGGTCTCTTATTCCTTTTTACGTCATTTGTGTCTCGGAGACAAGCCTTGTCTCCTGTAGAGAGTTTCTCCTTTAGGAGGCTTACCTAGCCTCATGTTAGAATAACCCTTCCTCCTGGCGAGTCTTTGACTCATTTTTACCCCTTTCTTGGTAGTGTTTTTAGTGAGTCTCTGACTCATTTGTGCTCTTCTTTTTTAGTGTGTTAGTTAGTAGTTCGCCTTTAGATTTGTTGTCATTCATCCTTGTTTGAGACTAACTCAGTCATATAGAGCCTTCCCTGCTTGGGATCTTAGATTGTTTTCTCTGTTCTTGGGACACTTCTTTACGTGTTGTGGTTTGTCTCTTTGAGACGCTTGTTGTTTGTTCGGGGTTTCCCCTTTTGATTTAGGGCTTTGCCCTAGTTTGTGGTTATGCTTGCGTGTTCCCTTGAAGGGTGAAAACATTTAAGAATCTAAGAGCATTGGAAAAGCTTTAAAATCCAAAAACATTAGAAATTTGAAACTCAAAAACATTTGAAAACTTTAAAAATATCAAAAACATTGGAAAACATAAAAAAACCTTTAAAAAAATCTAAAGTGTTGAGTGTTTCTTTTATAAGCGTAGTTTGAGAGTTCGTTTCGAACTACGTTGGCTTGATCCTCTCCCATGAGGTACGTAGTGCAGCTTGGGATCCATGTCCCAAGTCCAGCCAAACTTTGTAAATAAAAATGCTTTAACCCTTCAACTTTAAGACCTTGTTTTTAACAAAAATCTTTCTCTAGAGTTAGGAGTTTGTCCTAGATAGAGAGTTTTAGAGTTAGGCGTTCGTCTTTGATTTGTTGTGTGCTTGTTTGTGTTTGTTTTAGAGTTAGGGGTTTGTCCTAGCTAGGAGTGCCTCCGTCCGGTTAGTTGGCGATTCACATCGCCGACTGATGACTAGGTCTTGGATACGTTAGCAATCCTATTGTTTTCCTTAGGGCACACAGCCTAGTTACACATAGGTTGTAGGAACCACCTGCATTAGCTTAGGGCTAACCTGCATTTAGTTAGGACATATAGGGAGTCCTAAAATCTACAATTCACTGGAATTTAAATAATCGTACAATAAACTTTAATAATTAGTCCGGTCTTTTAGATCGAGTCTAGGATAGAGGTCTAGGTGTCTTAGGCATCCTAGCTTAGAATAGGTACGAAGAACTACGTTGCCTTGATTCTCGTGGAGGCGGGGATACGTAGGCTTCTTTGGATGAATACCAGACCATCCGAGGACTCGGGCTAATAATTTAGAGTCTTAGGATTTGTTGTATGGTTATTATATGTTTTGATGTGTTTTCTTACTTTCTTGTACTGATCCTGTACCTTTAGCTATAGCTTGCATGTGTTTGCACATCAGAATTTAGACACCCATTAGGCATGTCACTCATAACCTAGCTATGCTTAGGTGACACATCTTTCATTTTATTTTATGTGTGTTTATTATTTCATCCCCGAGTCATGCATGATTAGGTAGACGTTCACTCGGGGATATTTGTTCCCATTTCACATGATTTTTACCCAAACTTCTTCGAAGTTAATGAAAAATGGCATAAGAGACCAAGTGTTCGCACTTGGGCGAATTGGGGGCGCCTAACCCCTTCCCCATTCGTCATCAGGCACGGACCCTTTGTATCTCTGGTTATCCATTGCAAACAGAGCATTTGTTTTGGTTCCATGGCATGTCCATGGATGGCGACTCTGAGTTTATTTTAGGTATGTCTCGGTTTCGAGCCCTGGCTCCGGATCAAGACATATCTCTTTCTTTTTATATCGCCACTCGAGCTATGCTATGAGGGTGGCATCAGTTTCGAGAGTTCCTTGGCAGAGCTCTCCTTCACTTTGTGGAGATCTTAGAGGATTGCAGGAGGGATCTCGCGTCCCTCGGCATCGTCCTCAGGATCGGGGTCCACAGCTACACATAGATTATAGGAACCACCTGCATTAGCTGAGGGCTAACCTGCATTTAGTTAAGGCATATAGGGTGTCCTAAAATCTACAATCCATTGGAATTTAAATAATCACACAAAAAGCTTTAAGAACTAGTCTGGTCTTTTAGATCGAGTCTAGGATAGAGGTCTAGATGTCTTAGGCATCATAGCTTAGAATAGGTGCGAAGAACTACGTTGCCTTGATTCTCGTGGAGGCGGGGATACGTAGGCTTCTTTGGATGAACATCAGATCATCTAAAGACTCGGGCCTAGGTATAGATTAGAGTCTTAGGGTTGTATAGTATCGAGTAATTTTTCTATGTTTTGCAGTGTTTTCTTACTTTATTGCGCAGACCTTATACTTTTTTGGTGTGTCGTGCATGTGTTTGTTCATCAGAACTTAGACACCCATTAGGCATGTCACTTATAACCTAGCTATGCTTAGGTGACACATGTTTCTTTTATTTTATCTTGTGTGCCTTTGATTTCATCTCCGAGACATGCATGATTAGATAGACGTCTTCTCGGAGATATTCATTCCCATTCCATATGATTTTCGCCCAAAGCTCTTCAAAATTATTAAGTAAATGGCATAAGAGACCAGGTGTTTGCACTTGGGCGGATGAGGTGCTCTTTAGACCTTCCGAATTCGTAATCAGGCACGAACCTTATTTTATATCTCTGGTTATCCGTTGCAACAGAGCATAGTATGGGATCCAGGGCCCATTTGCCTTTTTCCTTGGATGGCGACTCTTCTTTGTTTAAGGTACGCCTCGAATCTGGGCTAGTCCCCGAATCGAGAGGTATCTCACCTTTGTATCGCCACTCATGCTGTGAGGGGCATTATTCTTTCGAGAGTTCCTTGGTAGAGCTCTCCATTCACGTGGATGATCCATATAAGACAGACTCGCGTGGGGGCACACGTCCCTCACCGCGGACTCTCTCGGATCGGGGTCCACAGGCTGGCGACTCTGCTGGGGAGTTCTTGGAACATTGCCTAACTCTGTTAAAATGCCATTTGTTATTAATTTTGAAGAATTTTGAGCTGAAATCATTATAAATGGGAATTTAATCGCTTAAAATCCAAGGGCACCAGATAGGTGTTTAAAATAAGGGATTCACACACTGCACAGCATACATCATTTTGTTCTTTATTTTCTTTTATTGATTTTCTTATTATTGGCTCCACGGGATAGATATAATGCGTGCCTCATGGGATATCACTATCCAGATGGTGCTGTTGTATCTATTACCAAGCTATGTGCCAGTGCTGCAGTCGTAAACACTCGGTGTACTTGTGTTTACAGCAGCCGGTGAGCAATGAAGCATACTGTATATAACACTCGGTGTACTTGTGTTATATACTTAAAGTATGGATCATATGCATAGTACCTGATAGAGTCCGGAGCTCTACTTTCATTTTACATATATTATGTACATGGATATATTTGTTGATTTAGTAAAACCCAATTAGGATATGCATGTGCTTATATATATATTGCATTCATATAAGGACGAACATGTGTTGCTTACACATGTTGGAGCTTAGATTTAGGAGCCATGTCCTATCCATAGATTATTGCAGTTCACCTTATGTGGCTACAGACGCAGTCCTAATACACTCACATGTCTGTCTTGAGTCAAGTTTCTTGACTCTATGGGATCATCTTTTAGGGCTGGTGCCCCTGGTTAGGATATATATGTATATATCTATATTTTGATTATCAGATTAGAGCCTACTCATTAGTGAGGCTTCCTTTTTTTAATCAAATTAGGCATATCAGTCCGTTCTTCGGATCTAGACCCGACCAGTGGCTTTTACTTGCTCTCTCATGGTCGTGGCCTATCTTTTGCTCTAGTCATGGAGATTTTGTCCATATATCTTTTGATTATAAGTTTAGGACCTACTTTCTAGTAGAGATTCCTGGGCTTGAATCAATCAATCGTGTATATTCATTTTTCAGATCTAAACCTAGCTAGTGGCTTCTACCTGTCACACTCATAGCTATGGTTTATTCCTCGACCCAGTGATGATAAATATTACCTGTTTTCATCCTTCAAATGCAAACCTCATTTATCCATTCTTTTGTTGTATTACTCAGATTATTGTTCGTCCTGTCTTAGATATGGTCGATAGCCTGTCTGCTGTCTCTATGACCATAGTCTATCATTATTGATCTTCTTGATCGTACATTTTTGTCGTCCACCTTTCAGTTTTAGATCCGGTCTATGATCTACTTTTGTCATTTTATGACCGTGGTCTCTTCCCTGAGTTTCTGATCATCTTTGATCATCAATGGAACATTTGATGTCGCCAATTATATCCTTCTTGTGATTATTGGTTAAGTCCATCTTTATTCTTTGTTTATTCCAAGTTTTTCTCCATTCCCTAATTATCCCATCCTATTCTTTGTGTTTAGGTTAAATCATGGCGAATAATTTGTTGAAAGGCTGGATAAGCGAGACTATTGGGGCTCTTCCGCTAGAATCCTCGGATAGGAGTATGGCTGATCGGTTCATCTGTGCCTTCAGTCATTTGAGTGTTTCCGATATAAATTGGAAGTTTCTCCAAGCAGCCGTTAGATCCTGGGATCCTAATCTTCATGTTTTTCGATTTGGATCATTCGAGCTTTGTCCTATATTCGAAGATTGGTGTGCTTTATTAGAGCTCCCAACAGATGGACTTTGGATACAATCTTCGAACATAGATTCCTCTCATTCCATTTTTTGCAAGCTATTCAAAAATCAAACCGTTGATGCACTTTCATGCTTAACGGATACGTGTGTGCAAGTTCAAAACCTCATCACCCTTTTTTCTGAAAACGTCGATCCTACTAACTCTCGTTTTCAGAGTTGTCGACGCAATGCTTTGATTTTTAGTGTCTTTGCGCGATATGTCATTCGGAAAAACCCTCGTGTTGCTCCGTTAACCTTGTTAACTGTGGTAGACCAAATTAACAAAGGGAGGAATCCCATTCCTACCATGTTAGCAGAGACCTTTTTGGGACTAGATCTTATTGCTTCCCAAAATATCAAAGACAATTTCTGTGGGTGTGTGAAGTTGTTGTATGTCTGGCTTGGTGAAAAATTTCAAATTCTTCAGCGACAAAAACAAAATCCGTATACCCTGAAGAATTTCCATACATGGAAACCAATAGCCAACCAACCTCAGTCCGTTGATGAATGGCACAATTGGTTACAACATGTAGAGGAGAGCCAATTTCGCTGGGTAAGTCATTCATGTTTCCATGTTTTTACTAGCACTTACCCACATTCATTTGTTTACCTCATGGGTACCGAGAAGTCTTCCTTTTATGCACCCATTCAAATTCTCCATCAGATTACGGGAATTCCATGTCCTCCCGGAATCATAGTCCCTCCTCTTTGTGAAGATCTTACTCCTGATCTCGTCCGATCCATTGTGGCTGCTTGGGGAAACAAAAATATAGAAAGGAGGTTAGGTCTATCTCGCAAATTCCGACGTGGAGAAATATCGGAAGAGCCCGCAAGCCGGCGAGCTCGGATTGAGGAACCTTGAAGATCCATATCATGTTTTGTTATTCCGATTTCTGCATTTCCCATTCTTGTCAGTCTGTTTATCCAGCTGTGATCAGAGATTATTTTTTTTTCATCCGTTGTAATCACAATTTGGATTTTATTAATGAAAGTGTGTTTTTGTTTCTTTTGTCATTGTTTGATCAAGATAGTTTATCTCGATTATCAAAATTTTAATCTAGTGATTATACTTCCATTTCAGGATTCTTGATTGAGTAGCCATTGCTCCTAAGAAAATCCTCGTTTCAAAACCAACCTGGTCCCGTCAGACATCTGATTCCAGGCTGAGCCGGCAATCCTTGTCACCTTTTTCTTTTACTTCTCCTTTATCGCCTTCCTTGAATTTTCAAGAAATACTTTCACCAGTCCAACCAACCCCTGAAGCGATGGCAGAGAATGGGCAAAATAGTATGGACACCATTGAGATGATGAAAGCTATAATGTTGCAATTGAGTACCATTAATGAAGAAATAGCCCGATTAAAGAATGACAGAGAATCTACTACCAAAAATCCTGCACCTCAGCAAACCCCAATCATGCCTCGCCCACCTCCCATGATGGCTCAGCCTCCTGTGTTGCCAGTCTTCGACAATTCTGATGACGAGCAGTATGAAGAAGAGAACTGTCTCCCCCATCTGAATAAAGGCAAGGGAATAGTCGATAGGTTGGATAAGATGGCCCAAGAGATGGAGAGCATGAAAATGCAGGGTCCAAAAAAATTAAACATGGCCGAGTATATGATAATACCGGGAGTTGTGCTACCTCCTAATTTCAAGATGCCGGATCATGATAAGTATGATGGGACAGGATGTCCCAAGAGTCATCTGAAAGCCCTTATTCCTCTCTTACAGCAGCATGGGCTTACTCCAGAGCAGATTGCTCTTCTTTTCCCTAGATCTCTTACTGGAACAGCAAAGAAATGGTTTTTGAGCTTGAAAACCGAAGAGATCAGAACCTTGGAAGATGTTGCAAATCGATTCGTCGAGCAATTTTCCATGGAAGAAGGGATAGATGTAACTAAAAGAGACCTGAAGGCATTGAAGCAAGGTCACAATGAGACCTTCACGTCCTTCATTCGCCGATGGAGGCGAAAGGCAGCGCAGATGACTCACCGTTTGCCTGACTCAGAGCAGATTAAGATTGTTGTGAAAAACTTATCATCTCAATACTATCACCACATGGCAATCCAGTACTTCATTGATTTTGATTTTCTAATCAAAACCGGAACTCAAATCGAAGATGCTTTGTCCAAGGGACTGAGATCAAGACCTTCGTCTGATGTGAGAGAAGGAAAAAGACCTATTGTGGCACCAAAGGAGGTGCACAATGTTAACTATACCGGGCCTCCCAATTATGCCAGACCACCAGGTTATGACCGACCGCAATCCAGAGCAGTGACCGAGGTCAGGAGGCCGATGGAAAAGAAGGTCTTTCGTCAGTTCGACCCTCTCCCTTACTCTTTATCAGTGGCTTTGAAGAAGTTACTGAGAGATAAAAAAATCACTTTGTTGGAACCTAGAGAGCTTCCTAACCCTTTGCCCAAGTATTGGAGGAAGGACCAGTACTGCGATTATCATCAGAATTCAGGGCATTTGACTGACAAATGCATGGCTTTAAGACACAAGATCCAAGACATGATAGAAGCAAAGGATCTTGCCGTTGAAGCACCGAATGTCACTCGAAACCCATTGCCTACACATGCAATGCCTCCCCCGAACGTGTATGCCATTTTCACTGAAGAAATCCTCTTAGATCACTCCCGTATTTGTGCGGTTATTTTTGATAGACCGTATGTTCTGAGATGGGATGATGAAGATGAAGCGATCGAAAACAAGAAACCTTACATATTGTCCCCTCTAGATGAAGGATTAACAGGATCCTCTGAGTGTTCTTGTTCTTATGTCCTCAAGAGTGAGGAGGAAGAAGAGATGAAAGAAAAAGTCCCCTATGTTTTGAGACTAGAGGAAGAAGACTTGTTGCTTCTAGAGGATCAGTGTGACGAGCTTCGTCATGTCACACGTGGTGGTCGGGTCTTTAAGCCAGTTGAACTCAGAGCTGAGAATCCTGCCGAAATAGCCCGAGCATCAGAAAATCAGAGGCAAAGACAGACTGTAGAAGAAGAAGAAGACAACTTGTTGAAACAATTGAAGAAAACACAAGCTAATGTTTCAATTTGGGGTTTGTTGATGGCATCCCCAAAGCACCGACAAGTTGTACTTCGAGAGCTTAACGCATCCCAAGTGTCAGTCGAGATTACTCCTGACGAACTAGTCAGTCTAGTTGCCATGGCAAGGGCCTCAAAGACTTTATCCTTCACTGATGAGGATTTGCCTCCGGAGGGTAGAGATCACACTCGACCTCTCAGGATTACCATAATCTGCAACAAGAAAAGGGTACCTGAAGTGCTAGTAGACAACGGGTCTGCTCTAAACGTATGTCCTTTGAGCACCGCTGTTACTTTGGGATTTGGGCCCAACAACTTCATACCATCTGAGCAAGGCATATTAGCATATGATGGTACGAGAAGAGACGTGATCGGGATACTGGCCACCGATATCGAAATAGGGGGAGAAACCTTTGAGGTTGAATTCCAAGTACTCGATATAAAGACTTCTTTCTTCCTTCTTCTGGGCCGACCTTGGCTGCACAAGGTCGGAGTTATTCCTTCAACTTTGCATCAGAAGTTGAAATTTGTTAGGAATAACAAAGTGATAACGGTCCGAGGAGACCCTGAGCCGGAAGTTGGACAAATAACATCTGAACTGAACCCTGAAAAATCAAGAGATGTTAGTTTAACCGGTTTTTCTTTAGAAATCTCTACAATTTCCTTTGGGGAAGCAATGAATGAAGAGATAATGTTTTTATCAAGCACGAACACTCAAGTGGTGAAGATAATGCGAAAATATGGTTATGTCCCGGGAACTGGTCTGGGAAGAAATCTGCAGGGCCCAACTGAGTGGCCGGAATTGAAAGCAGTCGGCGGATTATTCGGGTTAGGGTACGAGCCAACTCCGAAAGAGGTTCAAGAAATGAAGCGTTATATGATGAAGTGGGCTGAATGCCGTCGTCAGGGTACAGAATTTCCGACAGGACCGTACAGCATGATTATGAATGGCCGATTCAGAAGAGAAGGGGCAGACTGTCCGTTCTATGGTTTTCCTGAGACCTGGTGCGATAAGACTGGGAAAAGGCTTCCAGGGTTAGAGATCTTCTTCACAGATGAGTTGTCAGAAGATTTCTACAGTGAGCAGTTTGCCTTGGCATCGATAGCAGAAAAACCAGCTACGGATTGGGCGGAAAATATTGAGCCACATCTCCTAGACTCCCTATATCAGGTTGAGGCCCCAATCGTCGCTATGATTGGAGGAGATGTGCCCTTCACGAGCCCAAGGGATTGCATTACTCCAGCCACTGGACCTTTAGACAATTGGACCGCACAGGTTATACCCCAAGTAGTCCTCCAGTATAGTCCAGTCCTTTCAAAAGAGTCAGTCATTTCAAAAAATGTGTCAGTTTCTGAGTTCAACCCAGAGTCTGTCATTTCTAACTTTTCTTTTGATGCAGGTACCATAGAGGTCGGAGTAGTTCTCGGAGGTGGTGAAGAGTCGGTTCCTGTCGAGTCTCGGTCAGAAGATGTTTTCACTGATTCTTCATTTGTACATAGTCCTGTCTATGTTGATACTGATGTCAACATGTCATTTCATTTGAATTCAGAGTCTGTAACGCCCGATGTGGGTGAATCATTCGATGTAATCATCAATTCTGCAAAAGAAATAAAAGATTCATTTGTGTACGATCCTGCCTTTATTTCTAATTCTGTTTCTGATTCTGCTTCAAAGCTTGATCAAATAACTAATAATAATAATAATCAAGACTCCCCCTCAAACGAGGAAATCGACGAAACTCCTTTTGAAATCAAATACATGATTCAACAGGAGGAGATTCGCCGAGCAAAACCACTCGAAGAAGAAATTGAAACCGTAAATATAGGTGATGAAACTTTAATTCGGGAGATTCGGATTGGCAAAACTTTATCTCCTGAAGAGCGCGAAGAATTAATCACCTTGCTAAAAGAGTTTAAGGAGGTTTTTGCTTGGTCTTACGATGACATGCCGGGATTGAGTGAGGACATTGTGCAACACAAATTACCTCTAATTCCGGGCATCAAGCCGAAGAAGCAAAAACTCCGAAAACTTAAGACAGAATGGGAGTTGAAAGTTCATGACGAGGTTAAGAAACTACTCGAAGTGAAATTCATCGAAGTAGTTGAGTACCCTGAATGGCTTGCAAATATTGTACCTGTGCCCAAGAAAGATGGAAAAGTCAGGATGTGTGTCGATTTCAGAGATTTGAACAAGGCAAGTCCGAAAGATGATTTTCCACTTCCGAACATCGATATCCTGGTAGACAACACTGCTGGACATGCTCTGTTATCTTTCATGGATGGGTTTTCAGGCTACAATCAGATCAAGATGGCGCCTGATGATATGATGAAGACGGCATTTATTACTCAATGGGGTACATATTGTTACCGAGTAATGCCGTTTGGTCTCAAAAATGCTGGTGCCACCTATCAGAGGGCTGCGACTACTCTTCTTCATGACATGATTCATAAGGAGGTCGAGGTCTATGTCGATGACATGATTGTCAAAGGCAGGACTCGGCCAGAGCATACAGTCGCTTTGAGAAAGTTCTTTGAGCGAATCCGAAAGTTTCAACTTCGCTTGAACCCAAATAAATGTGTATTTGGGGTCACGTCAGGGAAGTTGCTGGGATTCATGGTCAGTGAAAGAGGAATCGAAGTGGACCCTCAGAAAATCAAGGCTATCCAAGAAATGCAACCACCAAAGACGGAAAAGCAAATTCGTGGATTCCTTGGCAAAGTGCAATACTTGAGGAGATTCATATCTCATTTAACTATGACATGTGAACCCATCTTCAAATTATTGAAAAAGAATTCCTCCAAGAAATGGAATGAAGAATGTCAGGAAGCATTTGAAAAGGTCAAGCAGTGTTTGTCTTTGCCTCCTGTCTTATCCCCAGTCATTCCTGGTCAACCATTGTTGATGTATTTGTCCATCACAGATACAGCAATGGGTTGTATGCTTGCTCAGCGAGATGTAGGATCTAAGAAGGAGAAGCCTATCTACTACATCAGCAAGAAAATGCTAGAGTACGAGATAAAGTACACTATCTTGGAAAAGACTTGTCTAGCATTAGTCTGGGCGACTCAAAGGCTTAGGCATTATCTATTATCGAATAAGGTATTTCTGCTTTCACGGATGGATCCGTTGAAGTACTTATTCGAGAAGCCCGCCCTTACAGGAAGAACTGCAAGGTGGTTGCTATTGTTATCTGAGTTTGACATCACATACATCACTCAGAAATCTGTCAAAGGACGGGTTATTGCTGAGCAGCTAGCTGATGCTCCTGTTGAGGAGAATGCTTTTCTGAAGGCTGAATTTCCTGATGAAGAGATCATGGAACTTGAAGAAGAAATTCCAAATACCAGATGGACAATGTACTTTGATGGAGCCGTTAACAATCGAGGACAAGGAATAGGAGCAGTGCTTGTATCTCCCAAGAAAGAATACATCCCAATATCCATCAAGTTGCAATTCGAATGTACAAATAACATGGCAGAATACGAAGCTTGTATCGCAGGACTTGAGGCAGCTTTAATTTTGAAAGTCCAAGAGATTGATGTATTTGGAGATTCAATTCTGATAATTTGTCAAACCAATGGTAATTGGAAGACAAGAGAATCAAAATTGATCCCGTATAATTTTTATCTTGAATCTCTGGCCAAGAAATTCAAGAGTATCACATTTACCCATCTGTCAAGAACCAAGAATCATTTTGCAGACGCCTTGGCTACCTTAGCCTCGATGTTGGATATTTCTGAGACAATGGAGGTCCAGCCTTTAGCTGTAAGGTCGCAATGGGCTCCAGCGCATGTAAATGCCATTGAGATATCAGCGCGATGTCCAGATGGAAAACCGTGGTATACTGATATCCGAAATCTCATTTCAGGCAAGGGCCATCCCCCTGAAGCTTCCAGCAAAGAGAGAAAAACTCTTCAGAGATTCGCCGCTAACTTCATCATTTGTGGTGAAGAATTGTACAGAAGATCCTTTGATGGGATTCAGCTTCTGTGTGTTGATGAAGATCAGGCTGCAGAACTCATAGAACAAACACATGAAGGTGTTTGTGGTCCTCACATGAATGGTAAGATGCTATCAAGGAAGATCCTTAGACTCGGTTTCTATTGGCCCTCAATGGAAACAGATTGTTTCGCATTTGTGAAGAAATGTCATAAATGCCAAGTCTATGCGAATCTTATTCATGTGCCTCCGTCAGAGCTGCATTCTATGACCTCGCCATGGCCATTTTCAGTATGGGGGATTGATATCATTGGCAAAGTCTATCCTAAGTCGTCAAGTGGGCACGAGTACATCTTGGTGGCCATTGACTATTTCACGAAGTGGATAGAAGCTGCTTCATATGCTTCCATAACTTCCAATACAGTTGCGAAGTTCATCCGTGCAAACATCATTTGCAGATATGGAGTACCTCATGAGTTGATTTCTGACAATGGATCTCACTTCAAGAAAGAGGTAGTGCACCTGTGCGAAGAGTTTAAAATCAAGCATCATAAATCATCTCCTTACAGACCGCAGACAAACGGGGCTGTAGAAGCAGCGAATAAGAATATCAAGGTCATAATCAGTAAGATGACCGAGACTTATAAGGATTGGTCGAATAAACTCCCATATGCTTTGTGGGCTTACAGGACGTCGATCAGATCCTCTACAGGTGTAACTCCGTACTCTCTAGTTTACGGAATGGAAGCAGTCCTCCCTGTTGAAGTGAGAATCCCGTCTTTAAGAGTTATGATGGAAGCGAATCTGCCAGAGTCTGAGTGGGCCAAAGCCAGACATGATGAATTGCAGATGATTGATGAAAAGAGACTCAGAGCCTTATACCACATCCAAGGGTATCAGAGAAGAATCGAAAGGGCATTCAATAAGAAAGTCAAGGTTCGAGACCTGAAACCAGGAGATCTCGTCTTGAAATCTTATCGAGCACCGGTGTTCGATCCCAGAGGAAAATTCAGGCCAAACTGGTCTGGTCCTTACATTGTTGATGAAGTCCTGCCTGGAAAAGCCGTAAGACTCCTCAATGAAAATGGTGAAAAATTAACAGAACCTACAAACCTGGATCAACTAAAGAAGTACTATGCTTAAATACACCAGGAGGCCATCCTTGATCGATCAGAGCCAAAAGCTAACAACCCAAAAGTCAAAATACCGTTTGCAAACCCTTTGGGCCTATAAAAAAAATCCCTTTTTCTTGACAAACACAAACCAGGGGCATCTTTTATGACTTGCGTCATAAAAGATAGTAAGCTTGAACTGCGTTCTGACCTGATTCCTTTCTACAGGATACGTAGGCCACCTGATTAATTCGGGTTCGGTCAAATTCTTCAAATCCTTCAAATCTTTCAAATCCTTGAAAATATGAAAGAAAGAACAAAACAAAAAATCTTTGAAACCCCAAAAATGGGCGAACTACGCGGACCTGATTCCCATTTTCTTTGGGGATACGTAGGCAGTCTGGAGGGCCAGATTCGGTTAAATACATAAAACAAACCAAAATTTTAACCTGTTTGAACCCAAGCCTACCTAAAAGTCCTTCTGGTGTATTTTAGGTCCAGGTTTGTAGAGAAACAGAAAGAAAAGAAAAAAAAAATGATGGAGTCTTAGACCCGCTAGACTGAAAACCCGAAAGGGCGGTCTAGGCAAAAATTAGGGTCATTCACCTGCTAAGTTGAAAACCCGAAAGGGCGGCTTAGGCAAAAATCAAGGTGCAGAGCCTGCTGGATAGAAAATCTGCAAGGGCAGACAGTCCAGGCAAAATATAAGGCAGGCGGCCCGCCAAATCAAAAACCTGAAAAGGTGATTTGGTCATGGCAGTGACTTCAAAAGGATAAAACCTCTGAATGCCAGCAAGACTTTTATTTCTTCTAAGGCATTACTCTGAAGTCTGAGTAAGCGCCAGTAGAGATTCTTCTGAACCTCTATAAGCTAAGGAGTTAAGACTAAGCAAACCAAAGGGATAATAACTATGACGGAAAACCTGAAAAGAGGAATGAAACACCTTTAAATACGGTTTTTGAAAGATTCTAAGAAGTGGTAGACTATACCATTTTAAAATACTTATCAGGCTGAAAAGCAGATTCAGTTTCTCTTAGAATCCAAGTTATGGTCGAAGTCCTCCTTTGTTGTTAGCCACAGTTCAGTCCTTGTTAGAGTCAAGATTAAACTCCAAGGTCTTGTGTGGGGAGTCCTGTGTGGTCAATGTCTCTCCAAGGTTGGAGTGATAGAAAAATGATGAGGTTGTAGATTCTCGAAAGTGATACAGAGCAGAGCAGAGTTCAGAAGGATAGTACTCAGACCATTCGAAGTATTGGCAGCGGACAGAAAGAGAAGAAGATTATCAGATTCAGTCTGTTGTATTTGAAAAGATTTGTAACTTCAAAAATTCAGGAAATGAAAATCTTTTCTACAATGTTCCCTATGTTTGTTCTCCTATGAATTTGTCATGGAAGTAAATTCGTACTAGGGGCATCTTTTATAACCTGTTCAGGTTATAAAAGATATCAAGTGAACTCTGATAATTGAGATAATTAATTTCATTAAATGAAGATAAGAAGAGCTTCAGTAGAGTTTTTGGTCAAATTCCTCTGAGAGTCTTTCTTATCATCTTATTGAAAATCTATCTCATAATCCCCAGTGGATTTTCTATCCACAAAATGTAAATAAACCAAACATTCAAATTAAATCATCTGCATCTGTGCATAAACCGTCTAGCCTCCGAGCTAAAAAATCAAGCTTTTATGCATAAATTCCCTGCCTCCGAGCATAAATCCTTACCTCCGAGCATAAACCCTGCCTCCGAGCATAAATCCCTGCCTCCGAGCATAAAACCTTGCCTCCGAGCATAAACCCTGCCTCTGAGCACAAATCCTTGCCTCCGAGCATAAAATTCTGCCTCTGAGCATAAATTCCTTGCCTCCGAGCATAAAACCCAGCCTCCGAGCATAAAATCTTTGCCTCCGAGCATAAATCATTGCCTCCAAGCATAAATTCCTTGTTTCCAAGCATAAATCTTGCCTCCGAGCATAATTCCTTGCCTCCGAGCATAAATTCCTTGCCTCCGAGCATAAAACCTTGCCTCTGAGCATAAAACCTTGCTTCCAAGCATAAATCCTCGCCTCTGAGCATAAAACCATGATTTTGAACATAGAAACAAGCCTCTGTGCAAAAACTCAGGCCTCCTAGCTAAAATTCCCTAGCATCTAAGCTAAAACCTTTCAACCTCCGTGCATAAACCATTTTGCCTCTGAGCATAAAACCATCCGCCTCTGAGCAGAAAACCAACATTCCTAACAAACCAACCCTTTAATAATCCAACCTTCACCAAGTCATTTTCTCCATCCCATTCTCTAAATCAATTTTGGGGCTAGTCAAAATGTGACGTCTGTTCAGCTTTGACATTCGCGCGGCAAGCACGCTCTGCCAAAGAGGGGCATCTGTAGACACCCCATTTTGACTAAGCCCTAAACCTTCCCGGCTCGTGCCAAATCCATCCGAATCTCAGCATTGGGGTCCCAAACTTCACTCTGAGCTTGATTAAGGCTTTATTTTAATCTCTGCAAAATTTCATCGAGATCGGAGTTCGTTTGCTTGGCAAACAGGCTGAAATGGTGCGTGCAGTGCAAAGAGAGGGTGGCCCACACTGTTTCTTTGATTTTCCCAAAATCCATGTATTTCAAGGAAAATCCGAGTCAAATCAAGACCTCAAATACCCATGTATACATATTTGGAAGCCTTGGGACCTCAGAAAAACCCTTGCAAAATCCCAGAAAAATTCGACAAAAAATTTCGAAAAAGACAAGCGGAGTTTGTGCTGTTATCAAAAAGTATAGGGGGTGATTTAGCCTGGTAGAATCGCGCATGTGTGTGCTTATCAAATGAGTGCCAATATCATTTTTTAAAAAAAATATAAATACCGAACTTAAGCTCTCATTTTAAAAAAAATCTTTGTTTTTTCCTAATCAGAGAGAGAAAATCTGAGGTGAGAGAAAGTGGATCTCGCCGGAAACCCATCTTCTCCGATCGTCTTTTCTAGCCGGATCTTCGCCGGATTCCGGCCATTTTCTGTCAGATCTTCCTTTTCTCCATCTTCATTTTAGCAATTTCATTTTCCCCTATGAAGAGAGAGAAACTCTGTGCTTTCTAGAGAGAGAAAACGGATCTCAAATCCATTTTCATCTTCTCCGGCTAGCTCGCCTGAGATCCGGCCAGGCTCTGATTGCTATTCTTCGTTCATTTCTTCTCTGGATTCCCTAAGATGCTATCTGTGGGAGGAGAGCTCATTTTCCGAAAAAAAAAGAAAATCTGAGGAAGAGAGAAAAGAGAAAACCCTACCTATAACGTCTTTGCATCTTCTCCGGTAACCTCTGCAACTTCCGGCCACTCAGAGACTCCGATCATGCTCCGTTTCCAGCCGTCTTCTCCGGCATACCTCCGACAAGCTCAAGATTTGAATCTTTACCCCTCAACCTTTGATTTTTCTGCCAGATCTGCTAGATTCCAGTTCATTTTTCTTTCGATTAAACCTAAACCTTGAATCTATTCTATTGATCGTTGAAATTTTGGGGCTTTTTTTTTATTTTTATTTTAGAAAAGTCACAGAGAAAGAGAGAAAAATTCCAGAAAAGGAGAGAGCGTGTTTCGATCATTTTTTCCGGTGAGCTCCGAAGATTCGATTTCCAGATCCGAAATTAGAGAGAAAGAGGGAGAGAAATTTTCTCTTTAAATTTCTGATCCAAGCCCTTATTCTCCGAATCATCTTCTCCGGCGAACTCGCCGGAGATCTGACCATTAGCGTTCCTTGTTTTCCATGTTCATATCATAGTCCTTTTGTTCTCTCACCTTACTTCCTTATGAGAGATCTATTAGCAATTTAAGAGATTGAGGGAGAAGAGAACTGAAAGAGATTAGGAGAGGGTTTTGAGGGAAAATTTCAGAGAAACCGAAGCAGTGAGAGAGTGCTTTCAGCTTCATCACAAATTTGGCCATTCTTGCTGGAATTTTCGTCAATTCTAGTTTTGTGTCTGTGTCTAAATTCAGCGAGCAAAAGGGAAGGAAGAGTTTGGGTCTGCAGCACATCCAGGTATTGCTTTTATCTCCTTATTATTCTACTTTGATTTTGGTATAGTCCTTTTCTTTTCTTTCGTGAAATATATGGTTTTGGGCTTATGGATCTGATTTTCATTTGATTTTCTAGCTGATGATTGTGATCCTTGAACGATATGGTCATAGCTAATTTTTAATGTTTGATTTTGCCTTCGATTTTTTTTTGATGCTCTGTATGTAAAAAAAAAAAAAATAAAAAAAAAAATCAGATTATACTTGAATTTCACATGTAAAATGGTCCAGCAAATTTTGTTCTAGTTTGAATTTTTGGTTGTAAGTCCAAAAGCACTAGGCTGTAGTTCTAAGACTAGACAATCATTTGTGTTGATAATTCTCTGATTGTGAACTATTTGATTCAAAGTTTATTGGTCATTTCATATACTAATTCTCCCATAAGCTTTGATATTAATTCAACTGTGCTTAATGTCTTATTGTTCATTTGTGTTTGAGAAATTTGTTGTTTGCAAATTACTTTAATTCAAGCTCAACACTTGTTGAAATGAATGTTATTGGCATGTCTGTTTACATGTTGGTCCTCAAATTATGGTTAGTTAGAGGAATTCAAGTTAATGTTGTTTGTATTGTCATTAATGTTCTTCATGGTAAAAACTTACTTAAATCTATCGTTATAGTATAGTGGTGAGTATTCCCGCCTGTGATGCACATAATCTATCCACACCTTGTTGTCCCCTGTTGTGCACAAATAAGTCCATATTTTAACCCATTTGCTTGGTACAAATAAATTCACATTTCGACCCTACTGTTGGCACAAATCTGCTTATATTTCACTCTCACAGTTTTTACATTTGAATCTGCACAAGTTAATGCCCTATTAGATATTAAAATTTGTACAAATTGAAAATATCATTTAATGTGTTTCTATAACCTGTTGGAAATTTAATATTTCTCTTTCATACTAAGTTTTGAGTTAGGGTTCGAAGGCAGTAATAAATGGATTGTTCAGGTGAGATTATCTCAAAGCTTATTATACTCATTTATTTATTTATTTAAATGAATTGTTAATAGGAAGAAGGAGATCAGATGACTACTCTATTCGATATCATCGACGTGAGTACTGTCTGATCTCAAGGCGGGATTAGAAATATTATCATGTGTATATGATATCAGATGATTACTTTGGCATCATCTGATTTCATTGGAGTCCCCGTATTGGGGTTTGTGGTTGGTTTAGAAGTGTTTGATATTGTTTTATTTTACTTTATTAGGCTATCCAGCGGCTGGTCTGGACTAATTAATGATGTTTATCATTTTATGATTGCTTTAGATTGTGTATTGTTTTCTTATTGAAAATTCTTCTCTGCTTAGCACTTGATTTATTTTTATAAAAATAGAGTGAAATTTGCAATTATCTGGCAGCTTTTTCTTCTCTCTTTGATAGACTAACACAGTCTTATAGATTGCTGTTAATTTTCTTTAGATATTAGAATCCCCTTTTCTTGTAGGGCGATGAAGGCGCTAGCCTAAGCCCATCTCTAGGGGGACTTGCACAGTCCAAATAGCATTCTATTTTCTCAAAAGACTTGCCTAGTCTTTTAGATCCAAATCTTTGGAGACAGGCATTGTCTCATTAATGAATCAACCTGAGTTAACCTCTAGAAGACTACCTCTAGTCTCATAGGTCTTAAACCCTCCTTTTTGTGCGTTGTTTGGTTTTGGGAGAACACCTTGCTCGGCTTGGCATCATACCCCTTACCTTATGGGTATTGGGTTGCACATTTGTTGCACCCTAGGGCTAGGTAGCTGTCCGGCCCGGTTGGGTGTTTTACCTAAACCAAATAGGCACAAGGTCTCTTTTTCCTTGTTCGCATTTTTTTTTTCCTCTATCCTACTTATATGTCTAAGAGACTTGCCCAGTCTCATTCTATTAGCATCCTCATCTTTGTGCATCATTTGGTTTTGGGAGAACATCCTACTCGGCTTGGCATCATACCCCTTACCCTTATGGGTATTGGGTTGCACATTTGTTGCACCCTAGGGCTAGGTAGCTGTCCGGCCCGGCTGGGTGTTTTACCTTTGCCAAATATGCACAAGGTCTCTTTTTTCCTTGTTAGTATTTTCTCTATCCTACCTCTGTGTCTAAGAGACTTACCTAGTCTCATTTTCTTGCTAAACCTCCTCTTTGTGCATCATTTGGTTTTGGGAGAACATCCTACTCGGCTTGGCAACATACCCCTTACCCTTATGGGTATTGGGTTGCACATTTGTTGCACCCTAGGGCTAGGTAGCTGTCCGGCCCGGCTGGATGTTTTACCTTTGCTAAATATGCACAAGGTCTCTTTTTCCTTGTTACTTGTGAGTTTTATCTTAGCTTGATAGTCTCACTAACACCCTTCTTTATCTCTTTTTCTTTTAGGAGACAGGCTTTGTCTCATTAGCACCTCCTTCTTAAGAATCCTATTTTCAGAGTCAGTCCTTAGCCTAGGAGTCTGTCCTTAGCTAGAGAGTCTGTTTTTCTTTCAGGAGTCAGTCCTATCATCATAGGGGTTAGGATTTTATCCAACCTCTCATCAAATCTTGTGTTTTTCTATCCGCTCTTGCAAGGTATAGGATGCTGTCCAACCCTTGCAGAGCTGTGTTTCTGTTCTTTTCCCCCGCAAAGCGTAGGATGCTGTCCAACCTTTGCGGGATATCGGGAGTCTGTCTTCCCCTTATGATGATAGGATTTGTCCCATTTGAGTCAAAAATACTTAAAAACAACAAAAACATCTAAACAAACCAAAAAATCTCAAAAATCTTGAGTCATTAGGAGTAGTTAGGAAATCTGTTTCGAACTACGTTGGCTTGATCCTCTTCCACGAGGTACGTAGTTGTGGGACATGATCCCGCGAGAGGGGCGTGGGGCGCGAGCCGCCGCGCGCTCTCCTTTGGTCTCTCGTTCCCACGCGATTGGCGTGTGCATTTTATTTGTTGATTTGAATTCGTCTTTCCTGTGAACTTGGGATCACTAAGGCAATCCGAATTCCACACGAAAGAGATTGACAGAGTCGCCACCTAGATGTGGGATCTAGGACCCATAATTAACCAGAAATCTAGACTCGCTACCTGGTTACGAGAATGGAAGGTATGGGGAGTTATCCACCACATGCACCATTCTTGCCCGATAATCAGTCTTCGATTCCAGAAGCTAACTCTTTTAAATTTATTTTAAATGGCTCATTCAACTCTATGTTATTGTGCGAACTAAGTGACATGCATCCTAGAATCTAATTTCAATGTGAATCCTAGATGTGTATCTTGATTTATTAATTTGTCTGGATTCATTCTAAGTGAAAGTTCTCCTAGAATTCTAATTTCATGGAAAACCCTAACTGATTTGATTAAGTATTTACAAGAAAATTAATATACAAAACACCACAATTTGTTGTGGTGTCGACTCGCGGGTGGTATGCCATCAGACATCCAAGCTGCCTACGTACCCAAGCCTCACTGGGATCAGAGTCGACGTAGTTCGGTGCACCTAAGCTAAGCTACATATGCCTAACTCAACTAAGACACCGACCTAGACGGGATTGACTGTTTCAACAGTTTTAAGAGAAGTTGTTTAATTCAAGTTGAGGATTTTATTATCTTAGGATTTCATCGAAGATGCTATATGATTCTTATCTAAATGCAAGTTGTCCCTTAGACTAATGCAGGTTAGCCTACATCCTAGTCTACTAGGCATGTCTTAGGGAAAGATGAGGTGACTAGTGTAACTAGACCTATGGTACGGTTGCTATACATAGCAAGCGTCCGTGATGAGGCTGGACTCCTAACTCTAGGACTCCCTAAAACTTAGGACACGACACAACACTAGTGTTCCTAAATTGGGCTCTAATGGTTCTTAGATTGGAAACCATAATCCAATGGTTCCGGAAGACTCGAGACAAATCAATTCAAATTCTTGAAGTTAATTAATTTCAGATTTCATGGATTTTCGATTTATGGACACTTGAGGATTACCAATGGTTCTAGGGTTCACCAATTTCGGCCCAGAATAGCATCCAAGGAAGGGAATCGTGCGTTCTTTCCTTGCGCAATTTAATACTTAGGTTATAACATCTTATTGCCTGGCATATCTCAGGATTTCCGTGGACAGTAACCTCGGAGCCAACAACATGCTATAGCTTAAGTATTCAAATTGTCAAAGATCGGTTGCAATTGGGATACGATTATGGATGCACTGACCATTTTTCCAGGAAAATCTAAAGATCCTAAAATTTCTGTTTCAATGGATTAAGGAGTGAACATGTGACAGAATTTTAAAGTTCTTTAGGAATTTTTATATGATTTTCAATTAATTTCGAATTTTCCATGGATTTTATCAATTTTAAGCATATGAGCGGTTTTACAAGTGAAATTGTTGCAAATAAATTTGAAATGATTTGAAATTTCTACAGCAGCAAGATGAAAATGTATGTAGCTTACAGGATGAGTTTTGCATATTTTTATATTAAATTCACATTTAATCTTGATTAAACCATTAAATGTCCAGATTGCACAATTAACACATAAACTAGTAGAAATATAACTCTAAATTCTATGAAATTTCTACATAAATACTATATGAATCAAAATAGCATGCAGTGAGATTTTCATGAATTTTAGAAATTATTTACTACCAATTTAGGATTTTACAATTTCCAGACCAGATTATAAATTAACACTACATCCCATATTAAAACAGATCCAAATCACACGAAAATTTTACAGTAACAAGTAATATGGAAGATAAGACTACTGTAAAAATTTTATGAATTTTAATGATGATCTGATGTTAGTAAAAATTCTCCTAAAATCTGATAAGTTTCAAAGAAAATATTAAATAATATACCAAATAAACTCCAAAAATCTTTACAAATTCATGGTAAAATGAATCAGTAACATATTATTTTCCCACGAAATTAATTGTAGAATCTGTTTGGTATATAATTTAATTTTTCTTCGTCAAAAGATGTTTTTTGAAGAGTTTTCCATTTTTAAAACACAATTTGCGGAAAAAATCAGAAAAATTCGGAAAAATACAGAAATATTTTGAGAACAATGCACCTACCTGTGGTGAAGATCTCCGCCCAATCCAAAAAATATAAAAAATCCTGCCGCCGCCGATCCGCTCCGCCGTCTTTCGCTTTCTCTGGAGTGTTTAGAGGGAGTGATTGAGGGAGTGAAGAGATAATGGAAGAAGAATATTAGGGAGAGGGATGGAAGAATATATTGAGGAAAGGGATTGGAGGGAGTGATTAGAAGAGATAATGGAAGAGAAAGAGATAAAGGAAGATAAATTTCTTTTTTTTTCCCTCCTTGGTGTGGATGGGAAGGAAGATATATATAGGGAGAGAAAGAGAGAGAGAGATATGTTGGTGGAGAGCTCATCATGTTGTCCCTCTTAGTGGAGAATCCATCATTATTGTTCTTAGTGGAGGGCCCATCATGTTTCTTAGTGGAGAGCCCATTATTATTGCTCTTAGTGGAGGGTCCATCATGTTTCTTAGTGGAGAATCCATCATTATTGTTCTTAGTGGAGGGCCCATCATGTTTCTTAGTGGAGAGCTACCATCATTGCTCTTAGTGGAGGGCCCATCATGTTGTCTTAGTGGAGAGCTACCATCATTATTGTTCTTAGTGGAGGGCCCATCATGTTGTCTTAGTGGAGAGCTACCATCATTGCTCTTCATAAGAGGCCTCACAAGAGGCCCCATTGAGGCCCCACAACGCGGGCCCCACAATGTGGGCCCTCGGTTGATTCGATTTTAAACAAATGTTCAATGCGGGCCCACCAAACGAGTCCAAATTTAATCAAAATGCATCATGCGGCCCCACCAAATGGGTCCAACTTTCTCGATCCAAATTTAATCGAAGCACCCAATGCGGGCCCACCAAACGGGTCCCAATTCTCTCTGGTTTAGATTTTTCTGAATAATCCTTCTCAACATTTAGCGGGAAAATACGAAACACGACGGAAACGACCAAAAATATTTAGAAATGTAACAAACGGATGCGGGAAAGAAAGACATTGGAAAACCGACGGAAAACAAACCCTAATTTCTTTATCGATTAAGGTAGAGCAAAATGGGGTGTCTACAGTAGTGCAGCTTGAGATTCTTATCTCAGGTCCAGCCAAACCTTTGTAAGTAAATCATTTACCCATTTTAAGAAAAAATACCAAAAATCTTCAAAACCTTGTTTTCAACAAGATCTTCCTCTAGAGTTAGGAGTTTGTCCTAGATAAAGAGTTTTAGAGTTTTGAGTTTGTCTTTGATGTATTGTGTGGTTTGTTTGTGTTTGTGTTAGAGTTAGGAGTTTGTCCTAGAGTTATAGGAGCGCCTCCGTCCAGTCAGTTGGCGATTCATATCGCCGAGTGATGATTAAGTCTTGGATACGCTAGTGATCCCATTGTTTCCCTTAGGGCGTACAGCCTAGCTACACATAGATTATAGGAACCACCTGCATTAGCTGAGGGCTAACCTGCATTTAGTTAAGGCATATAGGGTGTCCTAAAATCTACAATCCATTGGAATTTAAATAATCACACAAAAAGCTTTAAGAACTAGTCTGGTCTTTTAGATCGAGTCTAGGATAGAGGTCTAGATGTCTTAGGCATCATAGCTTAGAATAGGTGCGAAGAACTACGTTGCCTTGATTCTCGTGGAGGCGGGGATACGTAGGCTTCTTTGGATGAACATCAGATCATCTAAAGACTCGGGCCTAGGTATAGATTAGAGTCTTAGGGTTGTATAGTATCGAGTAATTTTTCTATGTTTTGCAGTGTTTTCTTACTTTATTGCGCAGACCTTATACTTTTTTGGTGTGTCGTGCATGTGTTTGTTCATCAGAACTTAGACACCCATTAGGCATGTCACTTATAACCTAGCTATGCTTAGGTGACACATGTTTCTTTTATTTTATCTTGTGTGCCTTTGATTTCATCTCCGAGACATGCATGATTAGATAGACGTCTTCTCGGAGATATTCATTCCCATTCCATATGATTTTCGCCCAAAGCTCTTCAAAATTATTAAGTAAATGGCATAAGAGACCAGGTGTTTGCACTTGGGCGGATGAGGTGCTCTTTAGACCTTCCGAATTCGTAATCAGGCACGAACCTTATTTTATATCTCTGGTTATCCGTTGCAACAGAGCATAGTATGGGATCCAGGGCCCATTTGCCTTTTTCCTTGGATGGCGACTCTTCTTTGTTTAAGGTACGCCTCGAATCTGGGCTAGTCCCCGAATCGAGAGGTATCTCACCTTTGTATCGCCACTCATGCTGTGAGGGGCATTATTCTTTCGAGAGTTCCTTGGTAGAGCTCTCCATTCACGTGGATGATCCATATAAGACAGACTCGCGTGGGGGCACACGTCCCTCACCGCGGACTCTCTCGGATCGGGGTCCACACTTGGCAAGGGAGTCTGCTTCCGCATTGGCTGATCTCCTGACATGGCCAAACACGATGGATGAGCCCTTAGAGCTATCTTCTATTTCCTCTAAAAAAGGCAAAAATCGCCAGGGGGGAGTAGAGACGCCCGAAAGCCAACGAATAACATTTAAGGAATCCCCTTTGACTATAATTTTGTCGAAAGCCAGGCGAGGCATCGAAACAATCCCGCTATGAACGGCTCTAACCTCTACTTCGTTCGAGTCTGCCAATCCAATAGGCCCCGAGTAGGCCCAAAGAACTTCCCCTTTGTTGTTTCTACATAACCCCCTACTCCTGCAGCTCCTGGATTGCCGATGGACGATCCGTCAAAGTTAAGCTTCAGGGACCCCGGAGGAGGAGGAGTCCAGGACGGGAGGATTTTCACTTTGGTAGCCGATTCCATACATATGATTGACCATCCTTCCCAGAGGTCGAAAGCTGAAACAAAGCAAAACAGAGGAAGGCTTCGGGCCCAGGATATGACTGCAGCTATCAACTTGACATAGATCCAATAGGGAGATCTAGCTTTACCTTTGAAGATACGAGCATTCCTCTCTTTCCACAAGAACCACCTGTAGACACCCCCATTTTGCTCTGCCTTAATCGATAAATAAATTAGGGTTTTTCCATCGGTTTTCCAATGTCTTTCCTTCCCGCGTTTGTTACATTTCTAAATATTTTTGGTTGTTTCCGTCGTGTTTCGTATTTTCCCGCTAAATGTTGAGAAGGATTATTCAGAAAAATCTAAACCAGAGAGAATTGGGACCCGTTTGGTGGGCCCGCATTGGGTGCTTCGATTAAATTTGGATCGAGAAAGTTGGACCCATTTGGTGGGGCCGCATGATGCATTTTGATTAAATTTGGACTCGTTTGGTGGGCCCGCACTGAACATTTGTTTAAAATCGAATCAACCGAGGGCCCACATTGTGGGGCCCGCGTTGTGGGGCCTCAATGGGGCCTCTTGTGAGGCCTCTTATGAAGAGCAATGATGGTAGCTCTCCACTAAGACAACATGATGGGCCCTCCACTAAGAGCAATAATGATGGACTCTCCACTAAGAAACATGATGGGCCCTCCACTAAGAGCAATAATGATGGACTCTCCACTAAGAAACATGATGGGCCCTCCACTAAGAACAATAATGATGGATTCTCCACTAAGAGGGACAACATGATGAGCTCTCCACCAACATATCTCTCTCTCTCTCTTTCTCTCCCTATATATATCTCCCTTCCCATCCATAAGAGAAAAAAAGAAAAAAAGAAATTTATCTTCCATTATCTCTTTCTCTTCCATTATCTCTTCTAATCACTCCCTCCAATCCCTTTCCTCAATATATTCTTCCATCCCTCTCCCTAATATTCTTCTTCCATTATCTCTTCACTCCCTCAATCACTCCCTCTAAACACTCCAGAGAAAGCGAAAGACGGCGGAGCGGATCGGCGGCGGCAGGATTTTATATATTTTTTTGGATTGGGCGGAGATCTTCACCACATGTAGGTGCATTGTTCTCAAAATATTTCTGTATTTTTCCGAATTTTTCTGATTTTTTCCGCAAATTGTGTTTTAAAAATGGAAAACTCTTCAAAAAACATCTTTTGACGAAGAAAAATTAAATTATATACCAAACAGATTCTAAAATTAATGAAATTTTGTGGGAACATAATATGTTACTGATTCATTTTACCATGAATTTGTAAAGATTTTTGGAGTTTATTTGGTATATTATTTAATATTTTCTTTGAAACTTATCAGATTTTAGGAGAATTTTTACTAACATCAGATCATCATTAAAATTCATAAAATTTTTACAGTAGTCTTATCTTCCATATTACTTGTTACTGTAAAAGTTTCGTGTGATTTGGATCTGTTTTAATATGGGATGTAGGGTTAATTTATAATCTGGTCTGGAAATTGTAAAATCCGAAATTGGTAGTAAATAATTTCTAAAATTCATGAAAATCTCACTGCATGCTATTTTGATTCATATAGTATTTCTGTAGAAATTTCATAGAATTTAGAGTTATATTTCTACTAGTTTATGTGTTAATTGTGCAATCTGGACATTTAATGGTTTAATCAAAATTAAATGTGAATTTAATGTAAAAATATGCAAAACTCATCCTGTAAGCTACATACATTTTCATCTTGCTGCTGTAGAAATTTCAAATCATTTCGAATTTATTTGCAACAATTTCACTTGTAAAACCGCTCATATGCTTAAAATTGATAAAATCCATGGAAAATTCGAAATTAATTGAAAATCATATAAAAATTCCTAAAGAACTTTAAAATTCTGTCACATGTTCACTTCTTAATCCATTGAAACAGAAATTTTAGGATCTTTAGATTTTCCTGGAAAAATGGCCCGTGCATCCATAATCGTATCCCAATTGCAACTTGATCTTTGACAATTTGAATATTTAAGTTATAGCATGTTGTTGGCTCCGAGGTTAGTGTCCACGGAAATCCTGAGATTCTGCCAGGCAATAAGATGCTATAACCTAAGTATTAAATTGCACAAGGAAAGAGCGCACGATTCCCTCCTTTGGATGCCATTCAAGGCCGAAATTGGTGAACCCTAGAACCATTGGTAATCCTTAAATGTCTAGAAACTGAAAATCTTCGAAATCTGAAACTCATTAACCTCGAGAACTTAAATCGATTTATCTTGTGTCTTTCGGAACCATTGGATTATGGTTTCCAATCTAAGAACCATTAGAGCCCAATTTAGGAACACTGGTGTCGTGCCGTGTCCTAGGTTTTAGGGAGTCCTAGAGTTAGGAGTCCAGCCTCATCACGGACGCTTGCTATGAATAGCAACCGTACCATAGGTCTAGTTACACTAGTCACCCGATCTTTCCCTAGGACAAGCCTAGTAAACTAGGATGTAGGCAAAACCTGCATTAGTCTAAGGGACAACTTGCATTCAGATAAGAATCATATAGCATCTTAGATGAAATCCTAAGATAATAAAATCCTCAACTTGAATTAAATAATTCCTCTTAAAACTGTTGAAACAGTCAAATCCGTCTAAGTCGGTGTCCTAGTTGAGTTAGGCATATGTAGCTTAGCTTAGGTGCACCGAACTACGTCGACTCTGATCCCAGTGAGGCTTGGGTACGTAGGCAGCTTGGATGTCTGATGGCATACCACCCGCGAGTCGGCACCACAACAAATTGTGGTGTTTTGTATATTAATTTTCTTGTAAATGCTTAATCAAATCACTTAGGATTTTTCATGAAATTAGAATTTTAGGAGAACTTTCACCTAGATTGAATCCAGACAAATTAAGAAATCAAGATACACATTTAGGATTCACATTGAAATTAGATCATAGGATGCATGTCACTTAGTTCGCACAATAACATAGAGTTGAATGAGCCATTTAAAATAAATTTAAAAGGGTTAGCTTTTGGAATCGAAGACCGATTATCGGGCAAGAATGGTGCATGTGGTGGATAACTCCCCATACCTTCCATTCTCGTAACCAGGTAGCGAGTCTAGATTTCTGGTTAATTATGGGTCCTAGATCCCACATCTAGGTGGCGACTCTGTCAATCTCTTTCGTGTGGAATTCGGATTGCCTTAGTGATCCCAAGTTCACAGGAAAGACGAATTCAAATCAACATATTAAAATGCACACGCCAATCGCGTGGGTACGAGAGACCAAGGGAGAGCGCGCGGCGGCTCGCGCCCCACGCCCCTCTCGCGGGATCATGTCCCACAGTCTGGCGACTCTGCTGGGGACCACCTAACTTCATTAAAATTCCAAAAGATAATTCATTTGAATTTAATTTAACTGGCTCATAAAAACTCTATACTTGTTAGATTAGTTTGTCTTGTTTTATTTTCTCATCACATTTTACTTAAACTCAATCTAACAAAACCTGAAGGCATCATAGATTGCGTAAACTTATTGCACACACTTATATCACTTGCATCTAAACCCTTGCATTTCACATGCACACACATCCTATTTTAGGAACCCGGAGTGTTATCTAGCATGGTTGACTGGGATTTCATCACCTGGTGCCTCTGTGCTAGAGAAGCATTCCACCCTTAGCCTAGCACCTTTATGGTGCGTAAACGGATCTCTTGTTCACGTACTGATACGCCGGACACTGGTACAGTATATCGAACATGGATTCGCGCTAAGGGGACTCTTGGCCTTACCCCTAGATTAACCCACACATGCATGCAGTATACGAACACATGTGCACCACATGTGTGAGCCTAGTTTAGGATATCTTACCCATTTGTGTCTAGATTAGGCCGTAGTCCATCTTCCAATGGCTACGATCGGTCCTAGGTACACAAACAAAGTCATGAGTCGAGATCCTCTCTCCACTCCGCTAGATTAGGATTAGGGTTGATGCCTTCAGGTAACACTGTTAAAATGTGCGAAGACTAAAAACTTTTCCTTTGGGGTTAGGATATAAATCCCATCATTTCCAAAGATCTCATAGGATTAGTTATTCTTGATCTACCCGTTGAAAGTAATCCTATGCAATCTCACATTTTGATCATGTGTCTATCATTCGTCTCTTGTGGGATTCGATTGTGTCTTCATTGGCGGAAATTGTGTCTCAATCATTTGATCGTGCAATCTTGATGATCCAATCTTGCCTGTACCCTTGATCTCTTCCTCCTCTAGGGGCTACCTTTTTCAAGAATATTTCTGCTAAATCCTTCAGAGTTTACTCTCATAATCCTTGAACTAAGGGCATTCCCCTCATCATTTGGATTCATTCTATTGTCCCAATTACTTGCTTAAATGTGTAATATTTTTCAGTCAATGAGAAGAAACACTCCATGAATGCCAAGCTCATATACCTCGTGTTCATTATTTCCATGACAGGGCACTAAACACCATAGCTAACCCTACTATTCCTTGGGTTCGGATCTCTTCTCGATTGCAGAGGAAATCTGTCTCCCCGCCACCTTCTCTGAGGACCCCAGCATCTCCTTCTTTCCCATCCTCATCCTCCCCAATGGCAGAAAACCAGAACAGTAGTCTTCCACCCGCTGCTATTACCGATACTCTCACCTTGATTCTCCGGCAGCTTCAAGAACTCAAAGAAGAGAACCAAGTTATCAAGGCCCAGCTTTCTGAAAAGTTGGGGCCATCGTTGTCCAAAGATAAAGGGTCCATGCACCATACAGTTACTTCAGCCGCACCTGCCCAGCCAGTGTTCATTCCTATCCCTGACAAAACTGAAGAAGATTTTGAAAAAGAGCAGTACAGCGAAGATCGCAGCAGGCCTTCTCACTCCATGGTTGATAAAGTAGTTATGGAGAAATTAGAAAGTCTTACCAGGAAGGTTCAGGACATTCAGTTTCAGGACCAGGGTGGTTTCAATCCAAGTGACCTCACACTGTTCCCAGAAATCCGTCTCCCAGCCAATTTTCAAATGCCGGACTTTGATAAATATGATGGTGTGGGTTGTCCAATCACACATTTGCAAATGCTCACCATCATGTGTCAACCTCAAGGCTTATCTTCTGAGCAAATGGCTCAATTGTTCCCGGTTTCCCTAACCAAGGTTGCCAGGAGGTGGTTCATGGTCTTGGACAAGACTCGTTACAGGACATGGAAGGATATCGGCGAGCAGTTCATCAGGCAATTCAAATATGATGACGGGACAGAAATCACCAGAAAGGATTTGGAAAGGACAAAGCAAGATTTGAGGGAATCCTTTCTGACCTTTGTGAAAAGATGGAGGAGAATAGCAGCTCAGATGATGGAGCGCCCTTCTGAGGAAGAGCAGGTCCAAATAATCATGAAAAATATTTCCCCCCAGCTCCAGTATCACATGTCGTTGTAGTATTATCCGGACTTCAAACACTTTATCGTGGCAGGCACCCAAATAGAGGAGGCTATGGCTCAAGGTGTGTTCAACCGAAGTAACCCGAATACCAAAGAATTCAGGAAGCCTCCATCAGCTGAAATTAATAACCTTTCCCGCTCCAAGCCTCAGCCTTCAAAACCTCAGAACCCCATGGTGATGGGTTATACCCAACCTGCTGTCACACCTCGGCCACAGGCCCAGACAGAATTTACCCCTCTCCCCCTTCCGCCATCTGAGATACTCAAGGAGTGTTTAGCCTCAGGTCGCATAATCCTACCCGACATTAGGGCTCTTCCTAATCCTTTACCAGCAAATTGGCGAACAGATCAACACTGCGAATACCATAGAAATTCTGGCCATCTCACTGATAATTGCATTGCCCTAAAATTCAGAATCCATAGGTTGCTCGACAATAAAAGCCTTGTGTTTGAGCCAAGTCCCGTTGCTACCAATAACCCATTACCGAATCATGCAGTACTGCCGCCAGCCGTTCGCAATGCTTAAATAACTGAAGGCTCAAAGGGGCACAGGTCCGGTTGCAATGAAAAGAATCAGAAGTTGAAAGTACCATTTATGAGCCAGCTTTCGCCGAGCCTCCAAAGCTAGACAGTTGCAGCAGTTAAAGTTTTAGTCATTTACTATTTTATGTTGAGTCAGTCACCATGGTCAGTACAATTGTTGAGTCCGGTTTTACAGTTCAAGGTTAATGCCTAGTCCAGGCAAGTTATCGTTTGCTTTTCTCTTTATTCAGAGTTGTGAATCCTGAGCATGTTCAGGATAGGTCGTCAGATGGAATAGCCTTTCCTTTAAATAAAATTTCAAGTTTCAATAGTTCACTTGTGTCTGTTTCTTAAGTATGCTTCTGATCTTAAAGTAAGACTCCCTCCTCAAATGAGGACAAAATTGGCGAAACTCCACTTGAGTCACAACAATTACTTGAACAAGAGGAGGAGCGCCAATCTCAGCCTTTCAAAGATGAAATTAAAGTGGTAAACACTGGCACTGAAACCTTGATCCAGTAAATGCCGATTGAAAATACATTACCCTCTGAAAAGTGTGAAGAATTGGTAAACCCATTTTGAGGATAAAAAGATGGTCCGGTAAGTGTTACCATTAATGCCAAGAGAAAGACCCAGATAGAAGGTTCAAGAAAGAATGAAGTGAATATCATATGCTATGCAAGGGGCATGGAGTGGAAACAACTTTCATATTTCCAATCAATGACCTTGGTTCTCAAATTCATAACATGAAGCCATCAAATTCGAGATAAGAAGTTCAAGAGCAAGCATTGAAAAGTGATCATCAGATATCAAGAGTTACAAATCCATAGATGGAGGATGTCGAAGAACAAGTTTCGCTCTATGAAAGTCGAAGGCACGTATTAGAATCTTGAAAGAAGAAGATTTATTATCTCTTACCTGGAAATGCCGTCAAACTCCGTAAAAAAAAGAAAAAGAAAATAAAAAAATAAATAATCAGTACCAGAGGGACTCTAGTAAACTAGATCGACTCCCAATCTGAACATCGGAAGGCCTCCTTTGGCCGAATAAATCCCAAAATCAGAACCCAACGTCAAAAGAATACTGGTTTGCAAACCCTTCGAGCCTAAATGAAATTTTCTTGAAAACCCATCAAACTAGGGGCATTCGCCCCGAACTACGCGAGACCTGATCCCTACACTGGGGTACGTAGGCAGCTCGGTTAAACTGAGTTCGGTCAATTCAAAAAAGAAAAGCAATTCAATCAATCCAAAAAAAAAAAAAAAATTCAATCCTTTCAGAAAAAAAAAAAGGGGACAAGTTCCTAAAGAAGAGAAGTCAATTATTCCAGAAAGAAGAAAAAAAAAGAAAAATCAATAAACTTTCGAACAATTTATCTTCAAACTAGGGGCATTCGCCCTGAACTATACACGACCTGATTCCTACCTTGGGATATGTAGGCAACCTATTCACAGGTTCGGTCGAAATCTTTGTTGAACCTTAAGCCATTCTTTGAAAAGCCCTATCCTACCTATAAAGTCCTTCCGGTGTTCAGAACTAATGATCTAGGTCCCGAAACAAAAAAAAAAAAAAATGATGATGAATAAAAAAAAATGGAGTTTGAAGATCTGCTAGACTGAAAACATGAAAGGGCGGTTTAGGCAAAATTTAAGATCATTCCCCTGTTAAGTTGAAAACCCGAAAGGGCGGCTTAGGCAAAAGCTAAGGGGATAGCCTGCTGAATCGAAAACCTAGAAAGACGGTTCAGGCAAAAGTTAAGGCTACCACGGTCCGCCAAGTTAAAAACCCTGAAGAGGTGACTTGGTCACGGTAAGAGAATCATTATAAGAAGGCTACAGCCAGTATCAAGACTGAAGATCAACTGAAGTTCAAGCAAATTTATAAGAAGGTTACAGCCGGTATCAGGACTAAAGATCAATTGAAGTTCAAGCAAATTCAAGTGACATCCTCAAAACTGGGGGCATTGGAGCTAAGCAATCCTAGGAGTTGTAATTAAATCATTGAGGCATTACTATTTTAAGGAAAAAGTCCAGTGTTTACCAATTAAAAAAAAATATTCCTTGAAAGGATAGACTTACCAAATAAAACGTTAACTAAGTCAGAAGCATTACTGTGTCTGTCAGTGTAGTTAATCAATCGTTGTTATTCTATGTTCATTCCTTCAGAGCTCCTCAATCCTTTGAGTAGTGTCTTTTATCTAAGTTTTCTCTTTAAAAAGAGTCAATCGTCGTCCTTGTGTCCAAAATGATGCAACTGTCTCGGTGAAGGAGGCCCGGCTTCGTCAGCTCCCTGCGATTGTACCTGAAAGAGCTTGAGAATCCAGTCAAACAGCTTCATTTCAAAGATGATCAACTCAGAAGAGTTCAGAAGTAGAAACATCAGAAAGCCCAGCTTCCGTAAAAAGATCATACCTCAAAAAGGCATCTTAAGCTTGGAAGAGCCTCAGATGCAATGATGGTCGAGCCAATTTCTCAGAAAGATGAACCGTTAAAATTCAGAATTTCCTTCCAGTTAGTTAAATACTATCCTGGTCAAGAAATGTTTATCTAAACACCTATCAGGAGGCAAGTCCCACTTTTCCATGATTATATCCAAGAGAGCCGTTGTTCTAGATTACCAATTTTAAGTGTCTTGTTCAAGGTTTCAGTTATCCAAATCCCCAAAGACAAGACCAGCAGTCTCTTTGAGAAAAATCTTGTTGAAGTTTAATAAAAGTGTTTCTAATCCATTCTGGTTACTAATGGTTCTTCGTTCATAAGGTTGGTCGTCTCATCATTCGTCAAAGTCTTGGTTTCCAATATCTTTACTGGGCACGATCTATAATGTCCCCGATTTCATTAAGTTCAAATCCAAAATTCATCAAATCCAATTCTACGTCAAATTCAAATTCATGAAAACCTCTAAATTCCTTGAGCCCGTTTGTGAACGGTGTCTCATTCTCTGAGTCCATTTGTGAATGGTCTCATCTTCTCCTTGAGCCCGTTTGTGAACGGTGCCTCATTTTCTGAGTCCATTTGTGAATGGTCTCGTGTCCTCTTTGAGCCCGTTTGTGAATGGTGCCTCATTTCTCGAGTCCATTTGTGAATGGTCTCATCTTCTCCTTGAGCTCGTTTGCGGACGGTACCTCATTTTCCAAAAATAAAAAAATTTATCAAATCCAAATCCTTAATTAAAAAAAATAAAAAAATCCAATCCTACGTCAAATTCAAGTTCATAAAAAATATCTAAATTCTTCGAGCCCGTTTGTGAACGGGGCCTCATTTCTCGAGTCCATTTGTGAATGATCTCGTCTTCTCCTTGAACCCGTTTGTGAACGGTGTCTCATTCTCTGAGTCCATTTGTGAATGGTCTCATCTTCTCCTTGAGCCCGTTTGTGAACGGTGCCTCATTTTCTGAGTCCATTTGTGAATGGTCTCTTATTCTCCTTGAGCCCGTTTGTGAACGGTGCCTCATTTCTCGAGTCCATTTGTGAATGGTCTCGTCTTCTCCTTAAGCCCGTTTGTGAACGGTGCCTCGTTTCTCGAGTCCATTTGTGAATGGTCTCATCTTCTCCTTGAGCCCGTTTGTGAACGGTACATCATTTTCCATCATTTTCTGAGTCCATTTGTGAATGGTCTTTTATTCTCCTTGAGCCCGTTTGTGAACGGTGCCTCATTTCTCGAGTCCATTTGTGAATGGTCTCGTCTTCTCCTTGAGCCCGTTTGTGAACGGTACCTCATTTTCTGAGTCCATTTGTGAATGGTCTCTTATTCTCCTTGAGCCCGTTTGTGAACGGTGCCTCGTTTCTCGAGTCCATTTGTGAATGGTCTCGTCTTCTCCTTAAGCCCGTTTGTGAACAGTACCTCATTTTCTGAGTCTATTTGTGAATGGTCTCATGTTCTCCTTGAGCACGTTTGTGAACGGTGCCTCGTTTCTCGAGTCCATTTGTGAATGGTCTCATCTTCTCCTTGAGCCCGTTTGTGAACAGTACCTCATTTTCTGAGTCCATTTGTGAATGGTCTCGTCCTCTCCTTAAGCCCGTTTGTGAACGGTACCTCATTTTCTGAGTCCATTTGTGAATGGTCTCATCTTCTTCTTAAGCCCGTTTGTGAACGGTACCTCATTTTCTGAGTCCATTTGTGAATGGTCTCTTATCCTCCTTGAGCCCGCTTATGAAAGATGTCTCATTTTCTTCTTTTTTTTTTTTTAAAAAAAAAAAAAAAAAAAAAAAAACCGCTTGAGAACGATCTTTTTTCTTTCTGTTCGGAATCCATTCGAAAGTGGTATCTCATTCTCTCGTTGCTCGTTTGTGAACGGCACCGCATCAGGATTTCTTATTATGTTCTAATTCTAGGATTTCATTTAGGGCCTTGCATTAGGTAGTAAATGTTTGCGTCTAAGTTCCGTTTTGTGTAGAGTCTTTTGTCGATTAAAGCTACGCAAAATGGTTCTGTCATTTTGACTTTGGTATTCAATGACTACGTCATCTCTACCAAAGAGGGGCATCTGTAGACACCCCCATTTTGCTCTGCCTTAATCGATAAATAAATTAGGGTTTTTCCATCGGTTTTCCAATGTCTTTCCTTCCCGCGTTTGTTACATTTCTAAATATTTTTGGTTGTTTCCGTCGTGTTTCGTATTTTCCCGCTAAATGTTGAGAAGGATTATTCAGAAAAATCTAAACCAGAGAGAATTGGGACCCGTTTGGTGGGCCCGCATTGGGTGCTTCGATTAAATTTGGATCGAGAAAGTTGGACCCATTTGGTGGGGCCGCATGATGCATTTTGATTAAATTTGGACTCGTTTGGTGGGCCCGCACTGAACATTTGTTTAAAATCGAATCAACCGAGGGCCCACATTGTGGGGCCCGCGTTGTGGGGCCTCAGTGGGGCCTCTTGTGAGGCCTCTTATGAAGAGCAATGATGGTAGCTCTCCACTAAGACAACATGATGGGCCCTCCACTAAGAGCAATAATGATGGACTCTCCACTAAGAAATATGATGGGCCCTCCACTAAGAGCAATAATGATGGACTCTCCACTAAGAAACATGATGGGCCCTCCACTAAGAGCAATAATGATGGACTCTCCACTAAGAAACATGATGGGCCCTCCACTAAGAACAATAATGATGGATTCTCCACTAAGAGGGACAACATGATGAGCTCTCCACCAACATATCTCTCTCTCTCTCTTTCTCTCCCTATATATATCTCCCTTCCCATCCATAAGAGAAAAAAAAAAAAAAAGAAATTTATCTTCCATTATCTCTTTCTCTTCCATTATCTCTTCTAATCACTCCCTCCAATCCCTTTCCTCAATATATTCTTCCATCCCTCTCCCTAATATTCTTCTTCCATTATCTCTTCACTCCCTCAATCACTCCCTCTAAACACTCCAGAGAAAGCGAAAGACGGCGGAGCGGATCGGCGGCGGCAGGATTTTTTATATTTTTTTGGATTGGGCGGAGATCTTCACCACAGGTAGGTGCATTGTTCTCAAAATATTTCTGTATTTTTCCGAATTTTTCTGATTTTTTCCGCAAATTGTGTTTTAAAAATGGAAAACTCTTCAAAAAACATCTTTTGACGAAGAAAAATTAAATTATATACCAAACAGATTCTAAAATTAATGAAATTTCGTGGGAACATAATATGTTACTGATTCATTTTACCATGAATTTGTAAAGATTTTTGGAGTTTATTTGGTATATTATTTAATATTTTCTTTGAAACTTATCAGATTTTAGGAGAATTTTTACTAACATCAGATCATCATTAAAATTCATAAAATTTTTACAGTAGTCTTATCTTCCATATTACTTGTTACTGTAAAAGTTTCGTGTGATTTGGATCTATTTTAATATGGGATGTAGTGTTAATTTATAATCTGGTCTGGAAATTGTAAAATCCGAAATTGGTAGTAAATAATTTCTAAAATTCATGAAAATCTCACTGCATGCTATTTTGATTCATATAGTATTTCTGTAGAAATTTCATAGAATTTAGAGTTATATTTCTACTAGTTTATGTGTTAATTGTGCAATCTGGACATTTAATGGTTTAATCAAGATTAAATATGAATTTAATGTAAAAATATGCAAAACTCATCCTGTAAGCTACATACATTTTCATCTTGCTGCTGTAGAAATTTCAAATCATTTCGAATTTATTTGCAACAATTTCACTTGTAAAACCGCTCATATGCTTAAAATTGATAAAATCCATGGAAAATTCGAAATTAATTGAAAATCATATAAAAATTCCTAAAGAACTTTAAAATTCTGTCACATGTTCACTTCTTAATCCATTGAAACAGAAATTTTAGGATCTTTAGATTTTCCTGGAAAAATGGCCCGTGCATCCATAATCGTATCCCAATTGCAACTTGATCTTTGACAATTTGAATATTTAAGTTATAGCATGTTGTTGGCTCCGAGGTTAGTGTCCACGGAAATCCTGAGATTCTGCCAGGCAATAAGATGCTATAACCTAAGTATTAAATTGCACAAGGAAAGAGCGCACGATTCCCTCCTTTGGATGCCATTCAAGGCCGAAATTGGTGAACCCTAGAACCATTGGTAATCCTTAAATGTCTAGAAACTGAAAATCTTCGAAATCTGAAACTCATTAACCTCGAGAACTTAAATCAATTTATCTTGTGTCTTTCGGAACCATTGGATTATGGTTTCCAATCTAAGAACCATTAGAGCCCAATTTAGGAACACTGGTGTCGTGCCGTGTCCTAGGTTTTAGGGAGTCCTAGAGTTAGGAGTCCAGCCTCATCACGGACGCTTGCTATGAATAGCAACCGTACCATAGGTCTAGTTACACTAGTCACCCGATCTTTCCCTAGGACAAGCCTAGTAAACTAGGATGTAGGCAAAACCTGCATTAGTCTAAGGGACAACTTGCATTCAGATAAGAATCATATAGCATCTTAGATGAAATCCTAAGATAATAAAATCCTCAACTTGAATTAAATAATTCCTCTTAAAACTGTTGAAACAGTCAAATCCGTCTAAGTCGGTGTCCTAGTTGAGTTAGGCATATGTAGCTTAGCTTAGGTGCACCGAACTACGTCGACTCTGATCCCAGTGAGGCTTGGGTACGTAGGCAGCTTGGATGTCTGATGGCATACCACCCGCGAGTCGGCACCACAACAAATTGTGGTGTTTTGTATATTAATTTTCTTGTAAATGCTTAATCAAATCACTTAGGATTTTTCATGAAATTAGAATTTTAGGAGAACTTTCACCTAGATTGAATCCAGACAAATTAAGAAATCAAGATACACATTTAGGATTCACATTGAAATTAGATCATAGGATGCATGTCACTTAGTTCGCACAATAACATAGAGTTGAATGAGCCATTTAAAATAAATTTAAAAGGGTTAGCTTTTGGAATCGAAGACCGATTATCGGGCAAGAATGGTGCATGTGGTGGATAACTCCTCATACCTTCCATTCTCGTAACCAGGTAGCGAGTCTAGATTTCTGGTTAATTATGGGTCCTAGATCCCACATCTAGGTGGCGACTCTGTCAATCTCTTTCGTGTGGAATTCGGATTGCCTTAGTGATCCCAAGTTCACAGGAAAGACGAATTCAAATCAACATATTAAAATGCACACGCCAATCGCGTGGGTACGAGAGACCAAGGGAGAGCGCGCGGCGGCTCGCGCCCCACGCCCCTCTCGCGGGATCATGTCCCACACCACCATGAGGCCAGGAGACACATCTTCCACAGAGTTCTGCCTTTCTTTTTCCACGGATTCCATTCCCAACTCTGAATGAATTCAGCCATAGAGTTGGAGGGGACCCAACTGATTCCAAAACGAGAAAATATAAGATCCCAAATATTTTGAGCAAACTTACAGTGTATGAAAAGGTGGTCAATGGATTCGCCAGCGGATAAACAGAGAGGGCAGTGATCGACCAGCCACATTCCTCGCTTCCTCAAAAAATCCATAGTTTGAATGCGGCCCCAGCTAACAGACCACCCAAAGAAGGCTACTCTCGGAGGGCAAGATTGTCTCCAAATCGAGGAGGATACATGCTCCTCTAAAGAAGGGATCAGATGGTTATAAAATGATTTGACTGAAAAAATCCCCGAAGGATTCCAAATCCAAATCCGACGATCTACGCCCGAAGACTTGATGAAGCAAGAATCCAATAAGGAGAGGAGGTCGTGGTAAGAGCTTAACTCCCTAACAAAGAAGTCTCTTCGAAACTTAGGAGACCAAACCATTTTCCCTTGTTCCCTTACAAAACATTCTGATACCCAAGCCTCTTTTTGAGATGAAACGATGAATAAGTCAGGAAAAATCACTTGAAGGGGTGCAGCCGAACACCAAGGATCCTGCCAGAACCGAATCTGATCCCACCTATATACTCTGAATCGAACGCCAGGAGGAAATAAAGACTTCAACCTCAAGATGTCCCTCCAAACAGTGAGTCCTTTGATTTTATAATTATCAACAGAGTCCCAGTGCCCATGAGCAGAACCATACTTACTTCCAATGACCCGGACCCACAAAGAGGATCGTTCTTCGCCAAATTTCCACAGCCACTTGCCCATAAGGGCCTGGTTGAAACTCTGAACCCTCCTGATACCCAAACCTCAATTTTTAATGGGCAAGCAGACCACACTCCATTTAATCAGGGAGACCCCCTTGGAAGAACCTGAGCCGCCCCACAGAAAGCGTCTCTGAATTTGCTCAATGCGCTTAGCAACAGAGGCGGGACAGTGAAAAAGAGATAGAAAATATATCGGCATATTGGATAGAACGGCCTTTATAAGCACCAATCTACCGCCTTTGGAAACCAACCGACGCTTCCAGGTGGCCAAACGACGCTCAATCCTTTGAATAATAGGAGCCCATAGGTTTTGTTTGGGTCGACCCACACTAAGAGGAAGACCTAGATAGGTTGCTGGAAAGACATCTAAACCACACCCCTTAATTCCGGCAAAAGAGGATGCATCGCTCTCGGAAACGTTGATCGCGTACAACCGAGATTTTGCGAAATTAGATCTTTGACCGGAGACCATCTCATAACAACGAAGCATAGCTTTAAGATTAAGAATCTGGGATATGACCGGAGAACAGAACAGAAGAGTGTCATCCGCAAATTAAAGAAGTGATACTTCCACCTTACTATCACCAATAAGGAACCCTTGATATAACCCCAACTCACTTCCTTTTTTCAGCAGTCTGCACAGTGATTCGGCCATAATCAGGAAAAGAAAAGGAGAGAGGGGGTCTCCCTGCCGCAAGCCTCTAGATGATTTGAAGAATCCTTTTGCAGATCCATTGATAAGGACGGAGAACCATGCGGGCGATAAGCAGTTCCGGATCCAACCTCTCCACCAACCACCAAAGCCCATTCGACCCAGCAGATAATCTAAAGCTGCCCAATCCACTCGGTCATATGCCTTCTCCATATCAAGCTTGCATAGTATGCCGCCTTCCCCCTTCCTTCGATAATAATCAATGGCTTCATTAGATGTTAAAGAACAATCAAGAATTTGTCGGTTGCTGATAAAGGCACTTTGACAGACCGAAATAATTGATGGTAGAACCACTTTGATACGATCCGCCAGAACCTTTGCGAGGACTTTGTAAAGGCTGCCCACCAAGCTGATCGGACGAAAATCCGAGACTTTTGATGCTCCTTCAATTTTTGGAATGAGGGCTAGAAAAGTTGCACCTGTCCCTTTGTCAAGGACTGCTCCCTCAAAAAATTCAAGGAAGAATCAAAGAAGGTCCGATTTTACTGTTTCCCAGCAAGTTTGGAAAAAAGCCAAACAGAAACCATCGGGTCCAGGGGCTTTATCTTTCGCTAAAGAAAACAGTGCTGTTCGGATTTCCTCCTTAGAGAAAGGGATTTCCAAACCGGCTGAAGCCTCCAGACTTAAGCTTGCAAAACAAATGTCTTGAGGGATTGGGCGTAACATTCCATCAGCTGAGTAGAGGGATCTGTAGAAATCAATAATTTCTTCAATAATCCTCTCTCTGTCCGATACAATCTTCCCCTCCACTTCTAAGGATTCAATTCAGTTCCTTCTTCTGCAAGCACTGGCCATGGCATGGAAGAAAGCTGTGTTTTTATCTCCCTCCAACAACCACTTTACTCGAGATCTTTGGCACCAAGAAATTTCTTCAAGCATCAACAACTCTTTATGCTCTTGAATTAATCTTCCTTGTTGCTCATAATCCTCCACCGAGGCCAAACCATTCTCTGCCAATGTATTTATCGCCATCAATCTGTCATCAAGAATCCGCTTCTTGCCTTGGTCAACTTCTTTCTGCTCCTTATCCCACTCTTTCAATTTCCCTTTAATGAACCGTAATTTTTTGCCAATAACTACGTCCCCTGGACCTTCGAATACGCGATCAGACCACCATCAGACTAATTGAGCCTCCAGGAAGGAGTTCTCCAGCCATGCTAACTCAAATTTGAAGGGGGCGGCCCCTAGGACTCCATTTTAGGAGACAAAAGAATTGGGCAATGGTCGGAAACTGAATGTGGTAAAGCCTGTTGATAGACTTCAGAAAGAATTGCCAACCAGTCGCCCGATAGAAGAAATCTGTCAAGCCGGCTCCGATTCGAACCTCAGGCCCAAGTGAAAGATGATCCACCCAAAGGTAAATCTGCCAGCTCGTTGATTGCGATGAAATCAGCGAAAGATCTCACGCCCGCAGTGACCCGCTGGCCCCCTAGGCGGTCCCTTGAGCCTAGAACTTCATTGAAATCCCCCCCGATACACCAAGGAACGGAGTATAGGCTTCGCATCTGATTTAATTCTTCCCAAAAAAGGCACTTCTCAGAGGATGACAAAGGACCATAGACGCCTGAAAAGAACCAAATTGAGTTATCATTGCATTTTCGGAAAGCAACGGAGAGAGAGAAAACTCCACGCCAAACATCCGTACTGGCCCACAAGACTGAATCCCAAGCCACCAAAATGCCCCCTGAAGCTCCTTTGGATGCTAAGAAAGCGAAATTCCAGTCATTATTGAACCCCATGCTTCTCATATTTATGCTACTGATTTGCCCCATCTTTGTTTCCTGAAGATAAACAACCTCAGGGCGCCGATGTTTAACTAATGCTTTGATTTGAATTCTTTTCTCCCGAGAGCCCAAGCCGTTTATATTCCAAGATAGAATCTTCATTACCAACTGTATTCAGATGAATTCCTCCCTGCCCTGGTACCAAAGTTTCTTCCTTTTTTTTTTATTTGAGGCCTTTGCTATGCGATCCAGAATCATAATTGATATCCGATTGAAGTCTCACCAGTTCGCGCTCCGTTCATTACCAACAAATCTCATTCATGCTGAGTGGAGGTTGAAATTTCTATTTCCATTTCCAACCTCTGGTCCTTTTTGAGGTGAACTCTCAAAATGTGTTTCATAATTAAGTGTTTATGGATTTTTTAAGTGTTTATTCATATTTGTATTTCATGAAAACGTGATTCATCATTTTCTGTCGAGAAAAAAACCAACTTAACCTCTCACACGAGCTCACTCGTGTCTTCCCATCTCCTTGTCGAAAGTACTCGGCTAAGGTAAAATTGGATTGACTCGGGCAAGTTATTAACTCAAACACGGCAATTTTAATTGACTTGATAAGAAAAAAAATCCCACCCAAACATGTACTTTCAACAAAAAAGAAGATAGATCCATTACTTCTACCTTAAAAGTGTAATGGAACGAGAGGAAATTATAAAAAGGTCAGAGTACTTTTACAGTAAAATCATTGAACACTCTAAAAAAATAAAACAAAAAAACTCAATTCCAATCACAAAAAGGAGAATCCCAAAATTCCATCTAGCATCTCATTTTTATAAATAGACTCATCTCGCATCCCATTTGAAGCAGACGATACAAAAAAGCGAATATGTTCCTCTTAAGGGTATACTGAGGTTTTGTTGTTCCATACTTCCATTACTATGGCCCATGCCTTTTTCGGCCCGACCTCCGGGATTAATGGCAGCCCAAAATAGATTGTTAGGAAACCGATCCAGTTCGTAACAGAATTGATCTTCTTAGAGGGAAGATCAGCCAATGGATCCACTTCGGGAGAAGGATCAGTCCTCCTCTGTACTCAAAGAAACAATCCCTAGGATAAAATTCTTCATTACTTGAAAAAAAAAAGACTACTTACATGTTATTTATGGAAAACCAAGTGACCACTTCCTCTTAAACTCCTAAACAATAGCAACATTTCCTAAAAAATTACAAAGTGATAATAACAACCTACACAAATTCGTTGTGACTAAAATTTACCCAAACCCATGTTGATTATCCCAACAGCCACCTCACCATCCTTATCCCAACAGTCATCTCATCATCCTTATCCCAATAGCCACATATCAAATCTCACTATGCACTTAACATTCCACCTGCTTTTAAATCAACCTTGTCCTTAAGGTTGGAGATTAAATGATGACCCGTTGTTAAGAAGTTTGATGTGATACTCTTGTGCAGGCTTCCTAAAATTCTTCTCTCCTCTTTTTTTTACTTTCTTTTTTTTGAAAGATGACAAATACATTCATACTATGAAAATAACAATGGGGATCAGAGGTTCCAACTTGCATATCATAGTATGGCTGGTCAGAAGCATACTCCTTGACCATAAGAAACTAGAATAAAACTAAAGCATCTTCTTCTTTTGGGTCCTAGCATTTCCGTTTACATTCCGATCATTCCGTTTACATTCAAAAAATTGGATACCATTTACAATCCAAGAAAAAATCATCCATACAAAAGAACCATCGTGCTTCCAAAATTTCACTTGCAAGAACCTCTCTTCACAAGTCTCTTCACGGACGAGCAAGGATCAAAACAATAAAATGCCTCCAGTAATGAAAGATAGAGATCTTTCAAGCTGGTGAGGATCTGCTTCGTTTCGTTCGCTCCTCTTCTTTAATGATCAAAACAATAAAATGCCTCGAGATGCGAAAGACCGAAGTCTCTCAAGCTTGATGAGGATCCACATCGTTTCATTAGCTCCCAGATCTCCTCTGAAATTTTTTAATGAACCAACTAAAACAGGCATCCCGCCTAAGAGACAAAACAATAAAATGCCTCAAGATGCGAAAGACCAAAGTCTCTCAAGCTTGATGAGGATCTGTACTCCTCTGAAATTTTTTAATGAACCAACTAAAACATGCATCCTGCTTAAGAGACAAAACAATAAAATGCCAGAAGATGTGAAAGACCGAAGTTTCTTAAGCTTGATGAGGATCTGCATCGTTTCATTCGCTCCCAAATCCCCTATGAAAACTTTTAATTAACCAACCGCTCATAATCCTCCTGCCAACAACATAAGCACCCCACCCAATTACTCATAATCATCCTCCCACCTAACAACTTATCCTACTTCCAAAAGAGTTGAGGCAACTCCATTTTCAAATCGATCTCATCGCGCTGTTCATCAAAGCTCCTTCGTTGTGTCTTAATAGAACGATTGAGATGTTGATATGTGGATGATGTTGGGCGATGATCTTCTTGACGACTTTAGACGGGTTGAGAGGAATGACAGTTTTTCTGGCGATGATCTTGTTAGACTCAACAATGCTGATAAACGCCTTTCTTTTGTGACATTTTCTCTTTTTCTTCTTTGAGCTTGGGAAGATATGAATTCATTGAACCTGAAACATCCGTCCGAGAGGGGCCATAAGCTCTACCTCCACCGTTATAGTTTCGGTTGTTGGAGCTTTCCTCCTGGCCGCGTGTATGTGTAGTCACCATCTCGTCAAACCGTCAAATTGAGCGTTCATAGCGGAAAACATCTTCTGAATCTCCTTTATCATTATCTCTTATCCCACAACAAGATAACACCCCCGAGCTTCCAACCGTCTGATACTTGGATCATACATGCCCTGCTCTAGGGGTGTAAACGAGTCGAGCCGAGCTTGGCCAGGCTCGGCTCGGCTCGTTAAGCTCAAAGGCTAGGCTCGGGCTCGAACCAGGCTTGGGTCGGCTCGGTCAGGCTCGGCTAGGCTCGCGAGCCGCTCGCGAGCCTATCGAGCTTGGGTTATATTCTGGAATATACGTATCAAATGGACGGTTTGGATTATCACGGTTTGGATTATCAAGGGTGCGAGATTCGCACATGCCAAGGTGGCTAGCAAAGGTTGCTAGCAAAAGCGAAATAATAAAAAAAAGTAATCATTACGAAAAAGTAAAATAGCTGAATGTATATAGTTTTAAATGAAAAATTACCAAAAAAGGGTAGGAAATTATGACAATTACCAAAAAAATACAACCAAATGGTAGGAAGTTATGACAATTACTGAAAAAGTCATGATTATGCCTCCAGCTGCTACTGTATTATATTTATATATGCCTGTTTTTCTTAAGGAGCCGAGCCTGGCCTAATTCGGGCTCAGCTCGTTAAGCTTAACGAGCCTAGCAAGCCGGCTCGGTTCGGCTCGTTAAGGATTCGAGCCGAGCTCGAGCGAGCTTCCGAACCCAAGCCAAAATTGACACCCTTACCCTGCCAGATACCATCTGTTATGAGCCCTAGGGGCGGAGCCAGGAATTTACACTTGAAGGGGCCGAACTAATTTACACTGGCCTCCATTGGTCATTGGGGGGGGGGGGGGGCATGGCCATTAAACTAACCAAGCATGCATGTACATGCCATGAAGCAAAAAAGGGATTTTGCAAGTCATTGGGGGGACCATGGCCCCCCTCATACTATATGTGCCTCCGCCCCTGATGGACCCGATCGGCCGGTTCGTAACAGAATTGATCTTCTTAGAGGAAATATCAGCTTCTTGATCCACTTCAAGAAAATGACCAGTCCTCCTTTGTGGTCAAAGACACAGTCTCCGGGTTAAAAATTTTCATTCCATGAAAAAAGACTGCTTAGATGTTATTTGTGGAAAACACCACTTCCTCTAAAACTCCTAAACAATATCAAACTTTCCTAAAAAAATTGCAAAGCGATAACAACCTACACAAATTGTTGTGACTAGAATCTTCTCAAACTCACCAACAATGATTGATAGGGAAGGGTTGTTAAACAGTGGTTTTAAAGATCAAGTTCATCTAAATAGGGACGGGAGCAGGGGCGTAGGGAAATCCCCGAAATCCCCACCCCCACTCCCCTCTCCCTCTCTTCTCCCAACACACCCACACCCACGGGGGCGGAGCCAGGAATTTACACCCGGGGGGGGGAACTAATTTACACTTTGCCTGCATTGGTCATTGGGGTGGGGGTGGCATGGCCATAACCCCCAATGACTTGCAAAATCCCTTTTTTTTGTTGAAAGATACATGCATGTCTGAGCAGACACCATATAAAAAACACATATATCTAGAGTTTTTTTTTTAACACATGGAACGTTTCAAATATATAACTAAGCCCACATTATTTAACAAAAAATTTAAAACTTTGTAAATATGTAATACTTTATATAGCGAAAAAAATACTTAGAAGTTTATAAATAGAAAGGGAATTGCTAGCGTCCATCGCAAAAGGCATTTTATGGCTAGTTTGTCGTAATATAAAGGGAATTGCTAGCGTCCATCGCAAAAGGCATTTCGTGGCTTTTAAACTAACCAAGCATGCATGTACATGCCATGAAGCAAAAAAGGGATTTTGCAAGTCATTGGGGGGACCATGGCCCCCCTCATACTATATGTGCCTCCGCCCCTGATGGACCCGATCGGCCGGTTCGTAACAGAATTGATCTTCTTAGAGGAAATATCAGCTTCTTGATCCACTTCAAGAAAATGACCAGTCCTCCTTTGTGGTCAAAGACACAGTCTCCGGGTTAAAAATTTTCATTCCATGAAAAAAGACTGCTTAGATGTTATTTGTGGAAAACACCACTTCCTCTAAAACTCCTAAACAATATCAAACTTTCCTAAAAAAATTGCAAAGCGATAACAACCTACACAAATTGTTGTGACTAGAATCTTCTCAAACTCACCAACAATGATTGATAGGGAAGGGTTGTTAAACAGTGGTTTTAAAGATCAAGTTCATCTAAATAGGGACGGGAGAGGGGGGCGTAGGGAAATCCCCACCCCCACGCCCCTCTCTTCTCCCAACACACCCACACCCACGGGGGCGGAGCCAGGAATTTACACCCGCGGGGGGGGGGGGAACTAATTTACACTTTGCCTGCATTGGTCATTGGGGTGGAGGGTGGCATGGCCATAACCCCCAATGACTTGCAAAATCCCTTTTTTTTTGTTGAAAGATACATGCATGTCTGAGCAGACACCATATAAAAAACACATATATCTAGAGTTTTTTTTTTTTTTTTTTTTTTTTTTAACATATGGAACGTTTCAAATATATAACTAAGCCCACATTATTTAACAAAAAATTTAGAACTTTGTAAATATGTAATACTTTATATAGCGAAAAAAATACTTAGAAGTTTATAAATAGAAAGGGAATTGCTAGCGTCCATCGCAAAAGGCATTTTGTGGCTAGTTTGTCGTAATATAAAGGGAATTGCTAGCGTCCATCGCAAAAGGCATTTCGTGGCTAGTTTGTCGTCGCACATCAGACCAGCCACCTCGTGAATGAGGACAATAGCTTTTGTCTCTATTCACGAGGTGTCTGGTCTCACATGCGACAGACCAGCCACGAATAGCCTTTTGCGATGGACCCTAGCAAATCCCAAATAGAAATCCCTGAATAGATATTGATTATCTTACCTAACAAATAATTAAAATAAGAAAATTTATATATGAGGTATATAATCCTAACATATTCAATAATTTTATTTAAATATACTCACAAATAAAAAAGAAAAAAAAAAGATAGGTATGTATCTACACAAATTTGTTGATTTTTTTTGTGTGCATAAATCGCATTAGCACATAACATGTGCCCACTGTCTTGTATAAAATACTAAAATTGGTCATAATTTATGTGATTAATCAAATTCATTTGACTTTATAATAAGGGAATTGCTAGCGTCCATCGCAAAAGGCATTTCGCGGGTGGTATGTCGCATGTAAGACCACCCATCTCGTGACTGGAGACAAAAGCTGTTGTCTTCATTCACGAGGTGAATGGCTGGTCTTACATGTGACAGACCAACCGCGAAATGCCTTTTGCGATGGACCCTAGCAAATCCCTTATAATAATGTATTGATTATTGTATAACAACCTTTCCTTAAGCCCTCAAACAAATTTTTGGCTCTGCCCACGCATCTAAATCTAGCAGTTTTTAAAAGGATGATTTAAGCAAGGTTGGCTTTGAAATTTTTTTATTATTTCACTGTAAAGAGAATCTGGCTCTCTAAACTAAAAACAATTTGAAATTGGCAAAATTTTGCTCAATCTCCTCGTTATACTCGTATTTTGGTCGTGGGTGTTGCGTGATGGTCATTGCTTGGTAAAATATTAGTCGAACTCCTCACCACAACTTATATTTTACCAAGAATATTATATTAGAATTTGTGAACGATTAGACAGAGAATCACAGTATATGATCAATGGTAATAGGCGCTTTTTGGGTCCCATGGGAGAACATGTACGTAAAATCATGACCATTGATCTTTTAGAGCATTATCAGTCTTGGCCTCATCCTAAATGAGCATCCCATATTCCCATCCGTAGGTTAAAAGACTACAAAGATAAATGGTTTAGCTTTTCTCGGTCAAATCCTAAACAAGGCTTGATGGATCAAAGCCATAGGATCATCTGATCGAGGTGTTCTCAACAGCACTTGGCTGTGTTTGTTGTCATTTTCAGATTAACGGATCGGATCAGCCAATAATTGTATGATAGGAAGGACCCTAAATGCCTCTATAATTATTTATATTTTTCTTAGGTTTTCAGGACGAAGTTATTGTTAGAAAAACTTGTTGAGGGTACTGTTGATGATAGAAAACAGAAACTTGTTGCTTCAAGACGTGATATCACTTTCCTTAAGACAAGATTCGCCCCCACTAGTAGTGTGCAAAGGGGATCCACGAATTGCCTCCAAGATACAATGAAGCCTAGTAGGGAAGCCCTACTAATGTTTGATGACGCGTAGCACTAGCGGAATCAAACCCGAAATGCCCTTCCGAAATTTCAAGCCTTAGAGAAATCTCTAGATTCTGTTTCTGCAGAAAAACAGTATCTAGAACAGTAAACAAAAGAAAAACAGTATGTAGAAATACTTGGGGATTTTTGTAGGAGTGTAGAAGAGAGTGTAAAGTCTGTCAGAATTGCCAATTCGATTTCTGTATGAAATGACCGAATTCTGCACATTTTATAGACCACCTGGTGTCTTTTCAGTGTGAAAAACACCTCTACAAGGCACCTTTCCAGAATGTTTGAAATCTGACCGTTAGATCGCACCCATTGATATTGAACGGTCCTGATCGATCCTAGATGTGACTGTTGGTTTGAGTAAAACCTCTCTCCAACCCAGTCATCGTTAGATCAACCATCTATGGTGTGGATCGCACCCCCTTGGCACTTGACCGTTGGGGGAAGGGACACAACCCATTTGATCACACCCTTTGACCGTTGGAGTTATGGGCCGGTTGGGCCAACCGTTAGGCCCGAACCGAAGCCCAACCCAACCGGTCGGCTTGATGGGCCTACGAACCATTTGGCTCACACCCATCCAACCGGTCCACCTTAATCTTGATCCAACGGTGCAGATCAAATCTGGAAAAATTAAAGGCTCCAACCAGAATTAACAAGCATAGCAGTAATCATTTGAGTAAGTGTCCTATTCTTCCTTTCTGCTACACCATTTTGTTGTGGTGAATAAGGGGCAGAAGTTTCATGGACTATGCCTACTGATTCACAGAAATGAGGAAAGTGATATTCACCACCTCTATCTGATCTGAGACATTTAATGCTTGTTATACATTGGTTTTCGACTTCAGTTTTATAAATCTTAAATTTTTCTAAAACCTCATCTTTATGACTAAGTAGATAAACATAACAGTACTTAGAATAATCATCAATAAATGTAACAAAGTACTTTTTACCTCCCTTTGTGGGAACACTATGTATGTCACAACATCACTATGTATTAAATCTAACAAGTTAGAAGTTATATCTACTTTAGGGAATGACTTAGTGATTATCTTGGTTTGCATGCATGTTTTACATCTATCTACTAAGTCATTTTCATATTTAGGAATTAAGGTTAATTTAACCATATCATTCATTTTCCTAGTATTTACATGTCCTAAACGATTATGCCATAAAGATAAAGAAGAATCCAAAACATAAGCAAAGACATTCACTTTATTAATACTAAGTTTGAACATCCCTTCATACATATATCCCTTCCCAACAAAAGTACCCCCTTAGAAAGAATGAATTTGTCATATTCAAATACAAGTTTGAAGCCATTCTTGTTGAGAATGCTTCCAGACACTAAGTTCTTTCTAACTTTTGGTATATGGTAGACATCGGTTAGAGTGAGTCGCTTGCCGGATGTGAACTCAAGTTCCACCTTGCCCTTGCCTTTGACTTCTGCTGTCGACGAATTTCCCATGTATAACACGCTTCCATCTTCAACTGTTTCATAAGTTGAAAATAGGTTCCTGTCTTTACAGACATGCATCGTCGCACCAGAGTCAATCCACCAATCATTGCCATCTTCAAGCATATTTGCCTCTGAAATCATGGCGACAAACTTTTCTTTGTCTGTTGGTGCACCCGACTTCTTATCCTTAAGAAGTCGGCACTCACTATTGTAATGGCCTGGTTTGCCACAGTTGAAACAAGCACCATTTCTTTTCTTATTCTTATTAGTCTTCTTTTTAGGGTGTTTGTTTATCTTCCAATTGCCTTTTCCTTGTTGGTTCGAATTATTGACATTTTCCACCAAATGGATCTTAGAGGATACAGTTTTATTTTCTTTATTGTCTCTGATTCTTAACTCTTCCTCAATTCTGAGGCATTGAGCCAAGTCTTCAATAGACATTTTCCCTTTCTTGTGTTTTAGACTTTTTCTAAAGTCTTTCCAATTTGGTGGAAGTTTGTAAATAATTGACGGGACAATGAAGGAATCATCAAGAAGGATGCCTTGCAAATGAATTTGATTAATTACATGTTGTATTTCATGTAATTGATCAATAACAGACTTATCATCTATCATTTTAAAATTTAAAAATTGACTCACAGTAAATTTCTTGCTACTGGCATCTTCCGCCAAGTATTTGGCTTCAAGTGCATTCCAGATTTCACTTGCTGATCCCATGCCTTGATATATGTCAAATAGTGTGTCTGACATAGCATTTAGGATGTGCCCTTTGCAAATGTAGTCATCATATTCCCACTTCATCCTTGCATGAGCCTCCGCCAAAGTTTCATTTTCATTTGCTGATGGCTTTAGAGTAGTGAGAACCTGGACCACTTTGAGTGATGTCAAAATGAAGTGCAACTTCTTCTGCCAGCGCTTGAAATTTCCTTTGTCGAAACGTTCGAGTTTGACAAAGTCTTGGGTCATTTGACGAACCGAATAAAGTGTCATTGAAACAACAGTAGAGAATCTTGTCTTAAGATTGTTGGAAAAACTTGTTGAGGGTACTGTTGATGATAGAAAACAGAAACTTGTTGCTTCAAGGAGTGATATCACTTTCCTTAAGACAAGATTCGCCCCCACTAGTAGTGTGCAAAGGGGATTCGCGAATTGCCTCCAAGATACAATGAAGCATAGTAGGGAAGCCCTACTAATGTTTGATGACGCGTAGCACTAGCGGAATCAAACCCGAAATGCCCTTCCGAAATTTCAAGCCTTAGAGAAATCTCTAGATTCTGTTTCTGCAGAAAAACAGTATCTAGAACAGTAAACAAAAGAAAAACAGTATGTAGAAATACTTGGGGATTTTTGTAGGAGTGTAGAAGAGAGTGTAAAGTCTGTCAGAATTGCCAATTCGATTTCTGTATGAAATGACCGAATTCTGCACATTTTATAGACCACCTGGTGTCTTTTCAGTGTGAAAAACACCTCTACAGGGCACCTTTCCAGAATGTTTGAAATCTGACCGTTAGATCGCACCCATTGATATTGAACGGTCCTGATCGATCCTAGATGTGACTGTTGGTTTGAGTAAAACCTCTCTCCAACCCAGTCATCGTTAGATCAACCATCTATGGTGTGGATCGCACCCCCTTGGCACTTGACCGTTGGGGGAAGGGACACAACCCATTTGATCACACCCTTTGACCGTTGGGCGAAGTGCAAAGTGCGCCTAAAAAAGCGCCACTATGCGCCCTATAGCCCTATAGCCCATTGCCCACGCCGCGCGCGCGCGTGCGCGTGTGCGAACGGTGCGTTGCACCGTCCCGCGGGTCCAACCATGGGTTCAACCCAATGTGCAATCAAACAAGTAATAGAAAAGTGTAGTGCTTTATAAGCTCTTCTCTTTCTTTTCTCTCATCCGGTACGGGACTACTATCTTTTCAACTACACTTTTACATTCTTTTGTAAAAGCAAATCTTTCCAAGAAAATATTTTCTTTTTCCCAAACGCTTTTGATAAAACATTTTCCAAAACACTAAAATATGCAAAACATATGATTTTGAAAATCCAAAATCACTAACAGTTATAGTTTTGGAAGAGATCATGTGAGCCAATGAGAGTCTAAGGGTGACTTGGGATTTGGGAAGGAAGTTATCAAAACTTCGTAAGTCCAAAACCGGTTGGCCACAACTAAATAGGTCGTGCCCCAAAAATCATCTATATAGGATGTTCCTAGCCCTCCTATCTCTAGACGTTTCAATAAGACGCAGTCCCTCTACAAATCGCAGGATGGAAATTATTTTTAGGGCACAACCTATTTACGTTGTGGTCCAATAAACGAACGATTTGAATCATCATATAAGTGGGCCCCTCTTTTTTTTTTCTTTTTTCTTTTTTTATAATAATACATGCATGTCCAAGCAGACACCATATAAAAAAAAATTAGGGCATAACAAGTGCCCACTCTCTTGTATAAAATATTAAAATTAGTCATAATTTATGAATAAAATGAAATTCCTTTGTCTCTATAATAATGTATTGATTATTGTATAACAACCCTTCTTATGCCCCCTCGAGGGAATTTCTGTCCCAGTCCCTGCATCTAAATATAGTAGTTTTTTAAAGGATGATTTAGGCAAGGTTGTATGTTTCACTGTAAAGAGAATCCGACTCCCTTCCCTAAAAACAACTTGAAATTGGAAAAATTTTAGGCAATCTTCAGGTGTAAATACTCGTATTTTGGTCATGGGTGTTGCGTCATCCTCATTGCTTAGTTAAATAGTATTTGAACTCCTCACGATGACTTATATTTTACTAAGAAAATTATATTAGAATTTATGAAGGATTAGGCAGACAATCACATTATATGATCAATGGTAATAGGTACTTTTTGGGTCTGGTAGGACTTAGGAGAATATATATATGTGACATCATGACCATTGATCTTTTAGAGCATTATGAGTCAACCCAAATAATATTCGTCTCACCCGGAATGAGCCGTAGAATAAAAAGACTACAAAAATCAATAGTTTGGCTTTACAAGGTTCAATCCTAAACAAGGTTAGGATACTGAAGGGGTTTAGATACTGACTTGATAGAACACTATCAAAATTGAAGATAGCAAAGAAGAAGGATCAAAATAGAGAAAAATCTGAGTTAATTCGAAGAAACCAAAGCCTTCAATATGATTCAGCGCTAAATGTGCTTATTTCCTTGCCGAATAGCTATACGACAACTGCATCATAGATAAATTAGAGAAAACAAAACAGGAAACAAAAAAATAACAAAATAGGAAAAAGAAATTAAGGAAACCTTACATCATACGGAAATAACATAAATAAGGAAAGCAAATGAAATACCTAGAGAGATGAAGAAAAATTTAATTCTCGAAAGAAAGAATATTAGTTAAATAAATTCACATACAATGGAAGTTGAGCATATTTTGGTTGAAAGGGCTAGAAAGAGACGGAAAGAGAAACTATTTTTACATTTCCACTCTTTTTCCATTGTTTGGCGGTAGAAGGAAACGAAGAAATATAAGGGGAGGTGGGCATTCCTTTTCCATGGATGTGGCTTTCCTTTTCCTTCTCAACACTGAAAGTGAAGTCGAGCATCAAATTCGTTTCTTCCCTCCAGGACGTTCTCCAGGAACTCTTCAAGGTTAATCTCTCTCTCTCTCTCTCTCTCTCTCTCTCTCTCTCTCTCAGGTCTGTTTTTGCATTTATTTGCGTTTTTTTTCTCTTTCTTTCTTCTTTGTGTTTTCTCCTGCATAGTGGTTATAGGGAAATGGGATTTAGAGCTTACAGGTTTGCTTTTTTTTTTAATGGTGGTCACGAAATATAATTTTTTCTGCAGTCATAAGAAATCCGTCGATACGGGTATTTGATTAGATTTATCGGCAGTCATATAAAACTGCCGGTAAAGAGTGAAATGCCAATGCCTTCTTGGAAGAGCAAATTACAAGCTGAAAAAGTTAGTGTATGACTCGAAGCAATGTTCACATAAGTAGTACAAATTCTTTGATTCTTTCATGATGAAGAATCGCTACAATCGAAGTGAGTTTGTTTGTTGAATTTGTGTTTTGAGTTGTTGATGATAATTATATTTTCTCTCTTGATATTATACGTTTGTTATATTGGTTGATGTTTTTGTTGAGCAAGGAATTCAACGTGAATGAACTTAGTGGTATGAAAAGATGATTGGTATGAAAATATGAAGAGATAACAATGTAGTAAGGTTGCGGATTCACAAAGTATATACATTTAGAACTTAGAAGGTCCTGAGAAGGTTTTGTGTAAAAAATGTTAAACTAATTAGTATTGTCCACAAGTTTTTTTTTTTTGAATGGCAAAAAATATCTTTAGAAAAAAGGAGAAACAAATGGACCAAACCAGGACCGAGATGGCCACCAAAGCTAACAACCAAAACAAGAGAGAATCACCTCTCCCTCAACCGATTACAGTGTATGGGGTTTTTATTTGCAGAGAGTAGTGACAGTTTTCACTTACAGAGGAAATATTTTGCTTTGTACTCAGGTTTTCTCTCCCCCTCTGTTATTATATGTTTTAGAATTTTTCTTGTGGATTTAGAGAAGGGTTTGGAAATTTTTTGCTGGGATTTGGGGGTTCTGATTGTTTCTCGATTATAGATTGGTTTTGTAGTTGTTCTTATATGAGCTTAACTTGGCAGAGTCAGCTAGAACTGTGCTACAAGGACTGAGGAGTTTGGAGCCGGTCGTTTTTTACAAGGTGGTAGTGGAATGTGACTCTCTCAATGCCATTCGATGGTTGAAGGGTTCTGCTCATTGGATGGATGAGATTTCAGATCTCATAGCTCAATCAACGATTTCGTTTCACCATCTTCGAAGATCGGCTAACAGTGAGGCTGATAGGTTAGCTAGAGAAGGAGTCAGCAGAGTTTCTTTGGAGACATTTGACTTCCTTTCCCCTTGAGGGGCCTAGATTATGTCCATTTTCTCTCTTTTTCTGTTATCCTTTTCTCTCTATAATGACAATCTTGGTCGCGGGGTCTCCCCTTTCTCTTTCATTAACACAATTCATTACCATTCAAAAAAAAACTTGGCAGAGCCAGCTAGCTACTGCATTGTCAGCCACTTATTGTTACTTTCCTATAAAAATTCCCGAGCCTTCTTGTGGAAAAATCAGACTGTTCTAGTAAGTTTTAAAACTTTATCTTTCAGGTACCTCCTTTCCCAAAGTATACTTCTTTAATAGCTCATAGGACTCTTAAAAACTATATTCAGGAAGTTCTGGAAACCAAATAAGTACTATTATTTGTTGCTAAAATAAAGTTTTTTTTAGTAATATGAAGTTTGAGTTGAATGGTTAAAGGGGGGTTTTCTTTTTTCGTTTTTTTATTATCTTCCTGTATTGTAACGGGTTAGAGGCAAGGTTTTATGTCCTCCTCTTGTAATTATTATTTTCTTATAAATAAAATTTAAGCTGCTGCCCCCTGGTTCCTAGATAAATTCCGGGTTAAAAAAATGTTTGCGTTGAATGCTATCTTAATTCTTAAGTGTTTTTACTGTGTGGCAGCCTTACTTGGTCTTGTTAGTTTGCGATGCCATTGGAAAAATTTCAGAGCTAGAAGGTTGGAGGTTGTCTTGAGCTAAACACGGAGAAATTCAGAAGTGTGAGATCTCTATCATGTACTCTTTCCCCTTGCACATATTTAGAGCTTCCCTATCTTGATTAAAGATATGATATAATCCTGTTAGGTCGAGTTCTCCGAAAATCTACAGGATTTAGTCCATTATGGTTGTACCTTCAATTCATTTTATTTATTTTCAAATATCTACATGGTTTGGTCACTCTGGCCGGATCATTAAAACAAACTCCTCCTTCTACGCTTCCTTCCGCGATTCGTTAAAGGGAGGCTTAGCTGACCGCTCTTTTAACAACAAATGCACCTATACCCTCTAAAGAAGTGAGGTGAGGTCCCTCTCGGTTGAGGGACCGAACTGAACGATCAACTCTGGTTATGAGGCTTCGCCGATTGAGAAAGCTGCCGCGATGAAGTGGGAACCCATTTTTGGGATCCATCTTGGTTGACAATGGGTTTGTGATGTTTGGTCCGTGTGTGTAGCTTTTAGAATGGTAGTCGGAACATAAAAATCATCAATTTAAGATCAAAATTTTAAAGCAAAATCTAAACGTAATTGTTATTAGGTCTACGCTTTTGTTGAAGGACTCCAGAGATTCTCTCTTCATAAAGCAGCTGGAACTACCAAAAAATAAAAGATTCTATGCTACTTAATATTGTTCAAAGAAAAGTTTATCAAATCTTCATGCTCTTTTTAATCCTATAAAAAATTGTCACTCTTGAGTTAATTAGCGTAATTAAAGAAGCAAAAACAAAATAAAATTACTTACCTTGCTATATGAGCAAATATAGATCAAAGAGAAGTTCGTTTCAGAGACTAATATGCTTCATATGCAATTATAACATTCACAAACACCAAAAAAAGTGAAATTTATAATGCGTGCGATAAAGTGAGATTTATAACGCGCGTGATCAGTTTTGGATTACTGATGATGTTCTGGGATTACTCTGTTTTAATAATCTAATTTATTCAGTTAGTGGTTAATAATGGCCTGCTTCCTTTATTGTACATTTGATTACTTAAAATAAGTTCAATTTCAGATTCCGTCAATGGCTAATAATCTGATTTAGTTTCTTCTTTATTATAAATAATTGAAGTTCGCCTTCTTGGGCTTAATTGCAACAACCCATGCCTACTAATATATAACCTTTTTTTTTCAACTCAGATACCAATATTTACCTTCAACCTCTTGATCACATTTAGATTCCCCTTCCACTATTATTCTATCTAGTCTATGAGCCTATATAAGCCTAATACCTTGGAGCATGGCTCTAACCTCAGCTTTATTGGAGTCCGCTATCCCAATGGGGCCCAGAAAGTCCAAGGACGTCTCACCGAGTCACCTCTGTCATCTCTAAGTAAATCCCCGATACTGACTGGACTAGGACTCCCCAAGCTAGAACCATCGATGTTCATTTTAAGCTTCCCAAGATATGGAGGCTCCCACCTTTGATTTATGATTTGCCACTGCTCGCCACTCTTGCAAATCTCACGCCACCCCTTCCATTAATCATATGCTGAAACAAACCTAAATTCAGGGAGAATCCTAGCCCAAGATATGGTTAGATATCTATGATCTTCGTAAATATATAGACAAAGCTTTTAACCACATCTCTGAATACTCTGTCATTCGTCTCCTTCCACAGAACCCAGATTGTGGCTAGTAGAGATATATTGCAATGGATTTTGCTCTTCTTCCGCCAGGGAGCCATGAACTTACTCTCCAACAAGTCCGATGGACCAGCAAGAAACACCCATAAAATCCCAAATCTATCAAGAAAGAAGACTCGTATAATAAGTCTCGGGTATGTATGTGATGATGTGCATAAATTCGATGCCACCTGATAAGGGTGGTTAGAAGGTACATAGGAAATCATTTAATATATGTGCGTATCTAGTAGGCACATTGGAGTTTGGTTTTTTTTTTTTTGGAAAGATGACAACTATACTAAAGAAAAGCAGAGGCCGGGGACAAGATGTCCCCCAAAACCCCGGAATACAACAACTATATGAAGAAGCGTAGAAAAGAGGAAAACATAAAAATTCCACCGTTAGTATTTCCTCACGCTCTTTTGCAATGGTGATCACCATGTCATCCAACAAGACCCCAGCTTTTGCCAGTCGATCTGCCAACTCATTGGCAGAACTTCTCCTGTGCTCCAATGTTGGGTTAACCCTTCGGACCAGGTCCTTGACCTTCATAATAAGTGATTGATCCACCACTGTCCCTTAGCATTACTCGATGCCCAAGTGATTGCATTAGACGAATCACCCTCAACGATGAGCCGCCCTATTTTGTGATCTGCGAAGCATTTTAGACCAAAGAGGAGTGCCCGGATTTCCACCTCATTTACATCACATATAACGGCAGGACCCGAGTATGACATGACGATCCTTCCGTTTGAGTCCCGAAACACTCCACCGACTCCAGCTTTGCCAGGATTCCCAATTGAGCTTCCATCGAAGTTGAGTTTGCACCATCCACACGGTGGCGGTCTCCATTTTGGGGTTTCTTTTTCCTTTATCTTTCTTTCCGAGATTATATCGTGCCAGTTCCTTAGAAACTCCCCCAAACTGTAGTGGTCATTTCTCTTTATTTTGATCCACGATATTAGTTCAATCCTAGTCTAAAGACATACCCATCTCACGTTTCGTTCCTTGTTCTGGAATATCCGACTGTTTCTCTCCTTCAAAAGGTTCCAGATTATAGTGAAAGGTTCCATTTTCCATAGCATTTGCCCTGTATCCCCAAAGATGCCCCCCTTCCAATTTGATAGGACCGATCTGATTCTTTTTTGGAAGACCCATTTCATACCGAAGGATCGCAACAAGTTAGGCCAGATATAGGCCAGATATGATGAGCAAACTACAGATGCCAAACATTGGAGTTTGGTATTGTACGTGTTTCAAAATGCAGATGCAGGACAAAACGTGTCCAAAGCAAAGCCTTGTCAACTTGGTATGGCATAGTCAACTATTCAGTTGACGTGGCAGAATACTCGGTCGCGCGGTCATATCTCAGGAGAGCCAATGGAGTTTTGATTGACTTTGTAGGGAAGAATGCGGTCTCAGACAAGAATGTGGCCAAGGTAAAAGGGAGTCGACTCGAGCGAGTCGCAATGATGCGGGTTTTTTTTGAAACTATGGGTATTATGTTTGATTGGGGAAGGGCTTAGGAGAAGTTGTGGGTTATATGGATGCATATTATGTAAGAGATTTAGACTTCATGAGGTCTATGACATGGTATGTGTTCATACTTTCAACCCTACCAATATATTGTGTCTATGCTACAACCAACCATATAATTATGTTTTTCGAAAGGCAAAGTGAATTTTATTGAAAAAGAGGAGAGAAACATCTATGACCATAGCGGGTTAGGAGGTTGGAGTTGGAGTGGTTTGACTTCCTTCCTCCCTGAGATTTGTATTTTTTTTTGTTATTATTGTTTTGTTTTCTTGTAATTTTGGTTGAGGTCCACCTCGGCCCTCTTCCTTTTTAATGAATTTATCCTGCCTTTTCAAAAAATAAAAAATAAAGAAACATCTATGACCATAGCATTATTTACAACAGAAGTGGAATACATATAAACTGTCGAAGGTAGCTCTATGACCATCTGGATCTGTTGCGGTTCACAACGCTTTGGACTCGTCACAGTTGTCTCCTTGTCATAAATGATTACACCTCATGCCTGTTGTTCACCACATCAACGTCACCTCGCTTCAACCATCCTCACTGATGCCGATCTTATCTAAAGAGACGAATGTATGATGAGAGTGAGGGAATGCAGTTAGAGCATTAAGAACATCGAATTTAGAATAAAATCTGAAAAGGAAAAAGTGAAAACTCATCAGAGATAAGGAAACATTATTAGTGATTTCCAAGTAGAGGCCACAGTATTAGTAAAGTCATTCTAGAAGGGAGCTTTCCAAGAAATTTAGGCCGTGTTCGGCGTAGCTTCTCATTCTCGCAGAAAAATTTGGGTAGAAACGGACTAATGAGAATCTGCAGAAGCAACTCTGAGTCGCTCTGAAGAATCTCATCGCCCAGTCTAGAAAAATGTGAAAATGTAAAAACGGACTCTACAGGCTGTAGTGACCGAACAAGATTTTTGGGATTTTGCCTTTTTTTTTCTCTGTGCGCCAACAAAACAGCCTACAAGATAGGCAGAAACCATTTTTATAATTGTTGCCGAACACACCGTTAACAACTTACGCAAACTGATGGTCTTTGAGGCTCTCACCAACAGAATCTTAACTTTAGCTCGATCGTTGACAGATCATCAGCAAGAGTGGCAGGGAGGAATGAAATAGGTTCTGAGGTATGAGAAGAGAGGTAGCATTTTTTTTCTTACCACTTGGGCGAAGGAACAAGGAGAGGATGTAGAGAGCATGATACAGATTGCATCTTTTTTCTGGTTGCTTCAACCACCTCAACTGATTCTTACTTTATTAGAACATACGTGATGCTTGCTTGGGTCATTAAGTTGTAAGATCCATAGTATTGAAGTAAGGTAGTTGACAGACTCGCTGATGTAGGCCAGGGAAGAGAAATAGATAAAGAAGAGAAGAGAAGAAGAATAAGAGAAGAAAAGTAGAGGAAGCCTACAATCCGCATCACTTGCTTCATTAATTTTTCCATATCCTTTGCAGATCTTTTTTGGAATTTACTTAAAGGGATGTTTGACTCTAGAATGCTTGACACAATTTATGTTAGTCGAATTGTGGCATCCTTATCCTATGTTACTCCATAATTGTTTCAAGGACATTTGATGTGACGGATAGTTGAAAGCCCTACTTTGCTTCCTAAACCTTGGAGATATTTCTTCTTGAAGTGCAATTGGTATTAAGCGTTCAAGTTTATAACTCTCATAAAGTTAATAACATTTTCTAATCATTGTTTTCCAATTTAATTGTTTATAAGTTAATAGATAAAAGGTGTTTCCTTGAAGGGGCTCTCTCAATGTTATCAGGAGGCTAAGAGGATCTAAAGTGTTTCCTTGGAGATTTGCAGTATTATTTGACGAGATTCGGGATAGATTGGGTTTGGCATCGGTCTCTTTCCTCCATGTTAGGCAGTCCGCCAATGGGGAGGCTGACAAATTGGCTAGAGAAGGTGTTTCAAAGGAAAGTTAAGAGCTTTTTGATCCTGCTTCCCCCCCCCCCCCCCAAATCCAAGTAATTGTTGCTTTCTGTTACCTTGGGGACCCCCTCGGTCATGCTTTCTTTAATGAAATGCTTCATCTTTCAAAAAAAAGAAAAAATTAATAGATAAAAAACTACCAGTTCTTGACTTTGTTGATGAAATAATGAAATAACCAACAGACATTCAAAGAGAATCGTTCACTGGACCAATGTTTGAATAGCTTGCAGTGAACAAATGCAAAACCTTGACACACAAATTCAAATAAATTCCTTTTCCAATTTCTTTACTTACATCCTACTAGAACCCCAATTTTTTGACAAATCCGCAGTCCCTTTTGTGTGTGCAGGAGGGCTGATCTGATGTGTTGCATTCAAATTAATAACTGGGTGTGGCTCAGAGAAACATTGTCTATCTTCTCTCGAAGTTGAATACCATTATCCCAAATCCGAACACGAATGCAAAGAGAACGGTGAACACAATGTTCATAAATGCAACCACTCCTAGGAAGTCATGCCTGAATCCAAAATAGCTCCTCAGGAATTGGGTTACAGTCTCTCCAGACTCGATTGTATCATGTATATCACCATATTGCGAAGTAATTAGCCCATATAGGCTCCAAGCCATGGGACATGCCCAGTAATACCACCTCCACCACACAGGAATCCTCTGCGGCCAACCAAAAGATTATAGTGATTTTCTGTTTTAGGAAACCCAACATGTAGATAACAGATAGAATTGGAACTTACTGGTCGCGGAATCATAAAACCTGAGAAGAGATTCCAAAATGCAAAGAATGCACCAGAAATTATGGCAGCGATGTGTTGATTAGGAGTAATAGCTATTGACATCATCCCATAGTAGGTGAAGTATAAGAACGTTAAGTACATGAAGAAAAAATACCAAAAGAACTTGGAAGCTGTCCAATCAAATCCGATCATTGCATACACTATAAGACCATATACCAGAGCCTGGACAAAAATGTACGGGATCTCGATCACAACCTGCAAATGCATTGTAGCAACGTGAGTAGTGAAATGAAGGAAGAAGCTTCATAGAGAATTATCCGTTCCTACATATATGACATATGGATCCGTTTATAGTTCCTCGGACTGCCCAATCAAACTTCTTAAAAGGAGAACCATTAGAGACAATGTAAAAAACGAGTACCTGACCGAACGCGTATGGCAAAGCAGAATACATTCCTGCAGCTCTCTCTCTGTAAAAAACTGCTCGTTCTACCGACACCACTGGCTGCACAGCTGAGGAATTTAGAAACCCAAGGATCAGCACCGCTGAATACATGGAACCCAATGTGTTAAACAAATCCTGTTGCGTATTCCTGCAGTTTTCAACATCAATGTAATTAGCTATTTTTCTGTCTAAAATTAAAATTGAACATAACTCAAAAATTATTGAGGTTTTCTTACGTTTTGGAACCCAGATCCCAGAATATCGTTCCTATCATCAAGGCAATGATTGTTGTGAAGATAAATCTCACTGCAGTGTATGGTGGATTGCGCCAATATGACCAGTGCTGTTTCCATAGGCAAGCCATGCACTGCGTGTAGAAGGGTTGAGAATACTGAGTGGAGAAGTAAAGATCTATAGAACCGGGAGAAGGAATACTCAGTTCTTTTATCAGAGCTTCATTTCTCCTGCAACAGATGTCAGAGACAATTAAGAGCTTTCCAAAAAAATGGTTGTCATTTCCTAGATGGGGGGCAAAAGAATATATATCTCTTAATCACACCTAAATAGTTCCGAATTCTTGTATATTTCTGTAAAGTCAACCCCCAAAGATTCTTCTTGTGCCGGTGACGTCACCTCCAACATCCAGGTTGCGGGGTTATAACCGTCGGTTATCTTACTGACTCCATTGACACCCTTAACAACATAAACCCAATTTGATTAGTACCAATCTGGGAGAATTTGATACATCGGCTAGGGGGAAAACATGATTCCAAGGTTTTGCACCTCAAAGTAATTGATTAAGTGGAAAGAATGGCGCCCCAATGGACCCACATAAATTTCTTCACCTCCTCGCTTCAATAGGAAAAGCTTAAAGCAGAATGAAAAGGCATCAATACGTGTGAATTAACAATAAAACACAAAACACAACTAACAAATTTCACATCCTCCAGTTGTTATATTTATTCCATTATATTCGTCCGTTCTCTTTTTAATACATTGCTTAATTAAGATAACATAATAAAAAATCAGAAGTTTTGTAATTTCAATTTTCACTCACCTCATCAAAAGCCTCAAATATGTCAATACTGGGCTGGTGAATTGTGCACACCACTGTTCTTCCTGTGTCCACAGTGTTCCTCACTGTTCTCATCACAATAGCTGCTGCCCTGGCATCGAGCCCGGAGGTTGGCTCATCCATGAAAATTATAGAGGGGTTGGCGACAAGCTCAACCGCAATGGTTAGCCTCTTACGCTGCTCAGTTGAAAGCCCACTGACACCAGGCAATCCAACCAATGCTTCCCTCAATGGTACCAACTCTACAAGCTCCATCACCTCTTCAATGAACATCTGCATCTCAATATTATATGCCTTTAGAAGCCAATTTTGAGTAGATACTATATTTCTTTTTTGTTACAAAAGCAGAAAGAGTGTATGAAACAAATGTATTTACACCACCAACCATTCTTCTTGTGTAATCAACTTCACTGGGTAATCGGAGCCATGCAGAGTAGATCAGAGACTCGTAAACAGTGACATGTGGAGAGTGAATATCATTCTGTTCACAGTAACCCGATATGCGGGCAAATGTTTCTTGCTTCTTGGGATAACCTGATATGGTGATGTTTCCCTCAATATATCCACTGGTTTTCCTTCCAGCCAACACATCCATTAGAGTGGTCTTACCAGCCCCACTGACACCCATTAGTGCCGTAAGAACTCCTGGCCTGAAAGCTCCACTGATACCCTTCAGGAGCAATAGTCTATCTTCGTGAACGCCTTGAGCTTTCATCTCCTGCAAGTTCAAATATAACAAGGAACTTTCAATTTTGTGATCCATAGGCATGTGAACAAGTCCTCAAGGTCCTAGACAATAATTTACCATTTATTGCGAACTTAAAACTACCTGTGGCATATCTACAGAGTATCTGATGTTATCAAAAGTGATGGAAAGAGGTTCAAATGGAAGAACCATCCCTCTCATCCGGATCTGATTGCCATCAGTTGTTGACTCTGCATGTGCTGATGAGCCTTCTTGACTGCTGCTCCTAATTTCATTATCTCTTGCTGCAGTAACATAGATTGATTTAGATGATTTGGATGAAGCATGCATTAGAAAACAGCAAACATAATGATTGGTCTCATCTTCTAACATAGTACTACCAGCAGAGCTCGTTCCTCGGGATGACCCCGTTCTGATATCCTGTTTCTCCTCCACGGTCTCTTCAGATACAACTGCCTGAACTGATCCGATTGCTGCCACCGTATGATTCCATTATAAAATTATTAATTTGGTTCTACAAGATTTAAACTGTGATAATGTGCAAGAGCTTTTGTTTGATTAATGTTTCCCATCAAAGAAGAGAATACTCACGGTTGAGATAAGTAAGAGCCAAAGTATAAAAGCCATTGAATAGGAATATATATCCAAACAACGCGATTACTCCAATCCAGTACCAGTACGCATGAGGAAAGATTCCACGTGATTCCAGAATTGAAACTCCCAATGTCTGTGTTGATCCGGGAGGGATCTGCAACAATTGCCAAAATAAAATCTGAGTTGATTTTCCAGTCTTAATTTAAAGAATCCTTACTTTATAATAGCACTCTTACGTGTCTCCAACTCTTAGCAAGGAATTCATTGACTGCAATTGCATTCTGGCCGTACATCAAGGGTGAGGACCAGTATCCCCATTTCCACCATTTTTTCACATCCACTGTATCATGAAGAGAATGTTAGGACTTTGAAAGCCGTTAACTATATCATTTCTAACGTTATCAAAACCATTTTTTTTACCAATGATCATATTTGAATTCAGAAGAAATTACATGTATGATTCTACACAAATTATCATTAGACGTATTAAAAGAATTCCTTAGTGATTCGAGTAGATATAAATAGCCAAGCTTCCAATTTCATTAATGTGCTTAGTTATGATTAAGCCTGTACATTTCAGAAGTAGGAAAGCATACATCTTTGGTGTATATTATACCTCGAGATACGACGAATCCACCCAAAACAATGATAGCGAGCAATGCGAAGGATCCAAATGTATTCGCAACAATCATGTTCCTTCCCAATGCAGCAAGGAACCGGAAAAGTCCAGAGGCCATCTGGTTAAGTACTAAGAGTAACAGAAACTGTCTAAACAACCTGCAACATTATCACTTTGTGGTTATTGCCAAGAACCAATGGAAGAGAATTACAATCCAAAACATCTTGGAAATGATTTGGTATAATCTCCCTCTTTAGTCCTACCTTTTAGCACTTGGATCATAGCCAGTGACATAATAAGTCATGAAAACCCAGGCAGAAACTTCTACAAATGATATTGGAATTTTGAGGATCCATCCAGGTATGGCATATATCCATGCAGGGTAGAAAAGGAGGTCTCTTTGCTTAAAGAAAACAGGAAGCTTAACAACTGTCATGCCGAGCTCTGCGAATCCGTTAAACATCATCGTGGTCAGTGCAAAAAACAGAGAACCCATATAAACTCCTCCATCACTCATTGTATCACGGTGCATCTTGGTGCGGAAGAATACTGTCATTGACGTGACTGCAAGAATTATAAGCTGGAATTTTGAAAGAGAACATAATTAAGTGTTTAGTCTTGTATATTTGGAATACAGCATTTCATTTTGAAGAACTACATTACTTACTTGGAACGTCCGGAAGATATAGACAAATGAATTCCTCTTCATGAGCAAAAATTCTCTTGAGATGGAGGCCTTCAATAGTTCCCTCGTATTAGTACCATATTTGGAAGTTGTCAGAGCAGCAGGATGGCTCTTGCTCTTGTCAAACGGAATGGCGAGTTCATCTCCTAACTCCCGACCAACATGGAACGATTGGAATGCCTCCGAAAATTCTTTGACGCGAATGAATCTGTAAGGCTCACCTTTGTGTATCCAGTATTGCTGCTGATCTTTCCTCGATGTCACCTATCGACTTACAAAGAATTCAGCACTAAGTTTGCCATGAGGTAATGAATTAATTCTGATGATGGAAATAGTTCACTCTAGATAACTGTATAAACTGTGAATAGATACAGTGGTAAAGATAGTCAGACTGAGAAACTTACTTCCTGCAAGAAATCGGCGACACCTTTTCTTTCCGGGCATTTAAAACCCATTGATTCAAAGAACTCAAGCACATGTTCTCGCGGACCTTCATACACAATTTGCCCATCGGATAGAAGAATAATGTCATCAAAGAGATTGTAAGTCTCTGGTGCGGGTTGGAGCAGAGAAATAAGAGCTGTCCCATTGAGAATATGAATGGATTGCCTAAGCGAATTCACAATTTGGAAAGTCGTGGAGCTGTCCAAACCGGTGGATATCTCATCCATGAACAACGCCCTCGCGGGTCCAACAAGCATTTCCCCTACATTTGTCAGAATCCCAAATGATATAATTCAATATCCACATAAAGCTGCAAAAAAAAAGAGAAAAAGATCTACCTCAGAATATGATTCAACCTTAGATACTAGTTTTTTACCTGTTGTAACACGCTTCTTCTGTCCTCCAGAGATTCCCCTCAACATTTCATCCCCTACGAAGGTATCAGCACAGATTTCTAGTCCTAAAATCTGCAGTTTTAAGAGGAGTGAAGAAAATAATTTTATCTCTATCCTTCAGAAAACCTCCTCAGTATAGAAATGGCTTGTTTCTGATGTGTGCATGATAGTGGTGGTGTAAATGGGGTTAGTTAGTGGATGGCTGTGTGTTTATGGGTGTTAGTTATATAGCTATGTGTTGTAGGGCAGTGGGTGTTAGTTATTTATGAGGTGTCTTGTTAGTGGGTAAGTGTGCTTGTGATGTGGCAATCTCTCTTGCTTGTATTTATGTAATAGCAATCTAATGAAATAAAAAGAAGAGTAATTTCTAGCAAAGAGACTTATGTTACTTGCAGAGTTGTTATGGTTCCTCTCGATTTGAACCACTAGGAGGTCCGGTTGCCTCGAATCAACCCCTCTTTCCCCTCATTTCTATTTTCTTTTTGTTTATTTCAGTTACGGCCCATTAGGCACGTAACAAATTGGCATCAGAGCTCAGGCATGGATCAGCGCGTGGAGCGGTTAGAGCAAGCTGTGGAGTCGCTTTTAACTGGCCAGCAAGACATAATGAATCGAATGGCGGAGATGTTTGAGAAATTGAATGCGCGTGTGGAGCAAATCACTAGTCAATCTGCTAGTGAAATTGGAGAGACTTCTCACGTTCCTATTAGAATCCATGAAGGTCGGGTTAATGGCAATGGTAGCTCTTATCATTCCGGTTTTACTAACTCATACGCACCCAAGTCTGTGAAGTTGGACCTTTCGCGTTTCAACGTTGGTGAAGATCCAACAAGTTGGACCGATCAATTTTTTGACTTTCATCAAACACTCGAGGAAAAGGTTCCAATGGCCTCTTTCCATTTGGAAGGTGAAGTTCAGTCGTGGTCTCAACTCCTCAAGGAAGGAGAGAGGGAGCTGATTACGTGGAAATTTTAAAGGCGGGTCTTCACACACGTGCGAGGAGTGATGCCGACAAAGATGAAAAATCCTATTTCTTTATGAGTTTAATCATGGTGGACTTTGAAAGTGGAGTTCAAAAGATCGCAACCGTTATTTTTGAATATGGAAGTTCAATTTTAATTATGCTGCTCAACAAAATCATTTCCATTATGATTTGGGATCCCGGTGGAATAAAGCATTTTTTCCAACAATTCAACCTTGAGGACAAGGTTGTTTCTAAGGGGGAATGAATGATGTGTGCATGATAGTGGTGGTGTAAATGGGGTTAGTTAGTGGATGGATGTGTGTTTATAGGTGTTAGTTATATAGCTATGTATTGTAGGGTAGTGGGAGTTAGTTATTTATGAGGTGCCTTGTTAGTGGGTAAGTGTGCTTGTGATGTGCCAATCTCTCTTGCTTGTATTTATGTAATAGCAATCTAATGAAATAAAAAGAAGAGAAGTTTCTAGCAAAGAGACTTGTGTTTCTTGGAGAGTTATGGCTCCTCTCGATTTGAACAACTAGGAGGTCCGGTTGCCTCGAATCAATCTCTCTTTCCCCTCATTTCTATTTTCTTTTTGTTTATTTCCGTTACGGCCCATTAGGCACGTAACAGTTTCTCTATCATAAGTACGTACCTTCAGAATATAATCCGTAACTACACTGCTCTCCTGCCCTCTCAGTGTTGCTGCCTGCAAGAACAGAAACAGAAAGAGAAGAAAATTATTCTATCAAGAAAACAAAATGTAACTAACTAGGGGGCGGAGCGAGGAATTTGCTCCAGGGGCAGAGAATGGTTCTTATCGTGTGTTGGGGCCCGCCATCTTACACTTCATATTTTACTAGGTGGACCCGCCATCTCCCCTTAACCCATGTATAAGGTGGTGCCCACAATTTACACATCATATTTTTGTTGTAGTGGGTCCACCATTGATACATCATGTTCTGATGGTTGGGGCCCACTATTTTACACCCGTGCATAGCCCATGGCGCATTAATGCTAGTGATCTAATAAAAGGATCCCTTTTACCTTTTAAAAGCCCAATAATTCCCAAGATTTTATATGCTGTTAGTGAAGTCCAGTATGTTTCAAAAACTGCTATGGGCCAACTTCATAGGATGATCCAAACCGTTCATTTGTTGGGCCACAACGTAAATGGACTACACCATGTAATAGAAACGAGATTGCCTGTTATAGAAACCTATATATTTCAAAACCCTTGGAGGGCTAGGATCATCCTATGGAGATGATTTACGGGTTGCAACTATTTATTTTGTGGCCCTACAAAATAACAGTTTGGATCAACCTATGAAGTGGGACCCACAGTACTCTTTGAAAAATGGTGGAAGTCACATGCACACGACATATAAAATCTCTCAGGGGGAAGGTGTGTGTGTGTGTGTGTGAGAGAGAGAGAGAGAGAGAGAGAGAGAGAGAGAGAGAGAGAGATGGGGGCAAGGTGTCACATAGAGAGAGGGGGCAAATGTCATGTCAGAGAGGGGGAGGGGGCAAATGCTCTGTGTACGTAGAAAAAACTGGATTTCCAGGGGAGGCAATATCCAACATCGGAAAAGTGAATGGATGTAGATGGGCTTATAAGGACTTGGGTACCCTCCCCTTAACAGCTAGCTTTTAAGGTTGAGCTCTACCCGGGTCCCAACCAGTGGTATCAGTGCCGGGGCGTGGTGACCTCGGCGTACCCTTGAGGATGAAGAAAATCCCTAGGGGAAGATCTGGAAGATCTCGTTAACCACTGTGTACCTTTGTGGATGGTGAAATTTCCTCGAGGAAGATCTCGTTAACCCGGGTGTATCTTTCGTTAACCCTGATGTACCTTCGAGGATGGTAAAATTCCCTCGGAGAAAATCTTATAGTTCCCACGTTGCCGCCCATGGATGGGCCGGCGAGATTGTCCACGTTGCTTCCGTGTGGAGGGGGAGATTGTTGGGGGTTCCACACGAAAGCAAAGATCCCACATTCGGAAAAGTGAATGGATGTGGATGGGCTTATAAGGACTTGGGCACCCTCCCCTTAACGGCTAGCTTTAAAGGTTGAGTTCTACCCGGGTCCCAACATGATGGAAAGCGACCTTAAATGGGGAAGCATAAGATTTCCTACACTATCTAATAATTGTGAAGATGTAGGATCAAATCAAATATTCGTCAATGAAGATAGGACCAAATACGTGAAATGATTGAATAGAATTGGCAGAACATTTAAAACTCATTTGGGCTTCACATTATGCGATGGATCATCAACGATACAACAAAACAATCAAAATTTGATTCAATTGCAAGATAGAATATAGAAAAGCCCGTGATAATGGACGCTGAGCCTAACTCTGTATATCAGAAAGAGTAGACTCCTAACTGGAATGACACTTTCGGCTGACCTTCATGAAGATATCGATATCAGGATCTGGCTTAATATTCGCTGCCTTCTCTCTTCTAGACAGTTCTGCTAACATTTCTGCACATTGCAATTTGAAAGGAATTCAAACTCTGTGGAACTTCCCTTTTAAGTGCTCCATATCAAAAGTCGTCATATTTAACTTACCATAACCTGTTCCGACTCCCTGACATCTGGCAGAGAAAGCTAGAGTTTCTCTCACTGTCATTTCCGCTGTATGGAGATCATACTGACTTATGTAAGCAGATGTCCTTTGAGGCACAAACTCGTCCATTCCATGGCCATTGTAAGTTACTCTCCCAGAAACCTGACGTTTTGAAAAAGAAGAATAGAAAAAAAAGAGGACCATTATTAATTTATGAATATGTAAGTAAAATGATTGTTAAAAGGAGTCAAAATTACAACAGCTATGAAACAGTAAAGAATACAGTACCCTTACCTTGAGTTTTGGGTCAAGCTTCCCAGCCAAAGCTAAAAGTAAAGTAGTCTTTCCTGAGCCTGGGGGTCCCAAAAGCAAAGTCATTCTGCAAATTTTACATAATAAGCAATCAATCAAAGTGAGAATCGATCAGGGAGAAGAGAAGGAAATAGAAACGAAATAAGATTCAATTTGTAATTCAGTCAGAGCCCTTTTTACCTGCAAGGCTTGATTATTCCACTAACATCACGAAGTATAGGTAATATTTTCTTTCGGCTTGGAAGAATACGGAGAAAGTTCAATAAACCCTTCAAAAATAAAATAGAAATTACCAGATTAGTACAATTTACGAACAAGAGTACATTGCAGTCACCAAAGTCCAATATTATTTTTATAGTTGTTGATGATATATGAATATGAATTACCTCCACCATATCCAAATAGTAATTGAGGAGTGTTGTTGTAGCTCTGCTACCCACATACGCCTCTGCTTCGATGTTCAAATGTTCAAACCGGACTTCAATTGTCGGCGTATCAATTCCAACTCTGGATAAATCCAAAGAACACATGACATCCGACAGAGATGTTATAAGAAGACTACGAAACTCAAGAGAGATATGAACACCCAGATCAATTCATAAATAAAAAAAAAAGGGGAGAGAAGAGAGGTTACTGATCCATGCGGTTCTTCAATTTCAATAGGAACTTCTCATTGTCCTCCTCTGCAGCTCTAATCAATCTATCTAGCAAAATTTTTTTCTCGTGATACCCAAGACTATCAATATCAACTTCCCTGTGCCCACCTTCAACTCCGGTCAATATCCCTTTTCTTATACGATCATATGTGGGCAGTTTCTCAAGTGCAGCCCATTTCAGAGCTTCTTCATCGTCTTCATCATGAGAAGATCTAGAGAAAACGTCACCTGCGTTGTTCCTCCATATTGAAGAACTGTTTCGCTGTAAGCTACTACTGACCGCTTGGATATCACCAGTCTCCATTAAAGAACCCGAAACTTCAAGAAAGGGAAATCCTCCCCAAAGAAAAAGGTTTCAGGACATGAAAATTGTAATCTAAAAATGACAAAAATACTATGGATTTCTTATCTACTATTTCGTTTTTCTTCCTTGAGAGAGAGAGAGAGAGAGAGAGAGAGAGAGAGAGAGAGAGCGCTGTCTCTGCTATAAGAACAAACTTCAAGAGTTTGAGAGAAGAGGTTAAATGGGTGTTGATGGATGCAACGGGGAGAGAGGTTTATATATAAAGAATATAAAGAGGTGGTTCTTTCATACCCCGAGTACTTCAAAATCCTTAAATTTGGAACAACATTATCAGTACCAGGCTCGTGCAAGTGACTTTGAGGTGACTTGTCAGCCACCTTACCCACCGTTGTTCTGGTGGGCCCACAACCTTACTGCATAGCGTGGTCGATCGTGATCGTGATCGTGTGCCAGGTGGGCCTCCAAGTAGACCAAAAACAAATCTCATTTCTGCATGGAGTGGAGGTTGAAATTTTTATTCCCATTTCCAACCTCTCTACCTTTTTAAAGATATCTTATTTCTTAAAGTGTGTTTCATGGATACGTGTTTATGGATTTTATAAGTCTATTCAAGTTTCCATTTCATGACAACGTGATTCTGGTTCATCATTTTCTTTCACGAAAAAACAAACATAACCTTTCACACCCTCCCACTTCCCTTCTCCTTTAGTACTCGAGCAGAGCATCCCCCCTTAACGTTTTCTGTGAGAATGGTTCACTGCTTGAGGATAAATTCACCCTCTTTAACGTTTTTCTTCGCCTTTAAAACTTAACGGATAACGTTAAAGGGGGGATTTTATCCGTCAGAGGTGTGGGTTTTTTATTGTAAAGATAATCTGGCTTCTTTCCACAAAAACAACTTGAAATTGGTAAAAATTTATGCAAACTTCAGGCGTAAAACACCAAAACACACACCAAAGAAATTTGCGTTGGACATAATAATTTATTTTAATGTCCATTTCACATTGAAACAAGCATACCTTAGGCTGGACTTATTGTCACTGTTCGGATCAATGGATGGACGGCGTACTCGGTCGAATACTAAAGAAGGCTCGATGGATCAAAGCCATAGGATCATCTGATCGAGGTGTTCTCAACAGCACTTGGCTGGACTTATTGTAACTGTTCGGATCAACGGATCTCATCATATGCAAGAGGCATGAGCGATGGCCTATAATTGTCTGTTAGTAAGGAGCCTAACTTCACCTATAATTATTAGTACTTTTCTTAGATTTTCCGAAGGAAGTTAAAAGAGCTCATGCGAGCCAATGAGAGTCTAAAAGGGTGACATGGGAAGGGAGTTATCAAACTGCCGAGAGTGGAAATATCAGTTCATAATGATAGACTCGTTTAGTGAATGAATTGATTCATCACATATAGTTAGTAATCCATGTTAGCAATAAACCTCGTTCACCAGTTTTCGACTGCCAGAGTTTGCCTAGCCCTGCTTGGGCCCTGTTTGTTTTGGATTTTGAGAAACGATTGTGTGTCCAAAACTGATTATTGGACTTGAATTTTGTCTAATTTTGAGTTAAATAATCAGTTTTTGACTCACAATCAATTCTCAAAATCCAAAACAAACAGGGAATTTTTAGAAAAATAGTCAGTTTTAGACTCACAATCGAATCTCAAAATAAAAAACAAACATAGCCTTAGGTTCTTGTACAATAAATGTACGTAAATACAATGATGTCTGCCTAAAGGAGATTTTGAGTCAAATAATCAGTTTTAGACACAACCGATTCTAAAAATCCAAAACAAACAGTTAATGCACTAAATAGTTTGTTGTTTATCTCATATGAGTATAATCATTTTCATTTGGTAATGCATCAATTTATTCTCTTTGGACTAGTTATTAGTTAATGCACTAAAGAGTTTGTCATGCTTGAGTTTTTCTACTTCCATCAGTTGAGTTGCCTTGCCAAACAAGAGTTTTCCTTAAAAAATTGCGTTAATGTAAAAAAAACCCGACCCAACCCGAGATTTATCATGGGTAGGGTCGGGTCTTGGAATCATGGGTTTTCCGGAAAAAAACCCGACCCGAGATATTTCTCGGGTAGGGTTGGGTTATTCAAAACCCGAGTTGCAGCCCTAGTTTTTGTACAAGGAATGTACCTAAATACAATGATATCTTCCGAAATGAGATTTTAAGCCAGATAATCAGTTTTGGACTCACAATCGATTCTAAAAATAAAAAAACAAACAGAGCCTTAGGTTCTTGTACAACAAATGTACGGAAATACAATGATATCTGCCTAATGGAGATTTAGTCTCCTTATGTAACTGTAATTGTTATATTATAGAACAAATTTGTGTTTATTCCAAATTATGGGTTATGATTGGTGGGTCGAAATTTGTCTTAAGTGACAATCGTAACACACCTTGAAGCATCTCATTCTACATCTCCACCACTACTATCGACAAATCTCCCCCAGCAATGTATGTTGAGTCCCAACCTGAATTGATCTGAACTGGCCACTAAATAGGCCTTGATTTATTTATTCTTTTGAACAGGAAACAATAATTTTATTAATTAAAGAAAATTCATGATAGGGACGAGATGTCCCCAGACGTAGGATAGCAATCCCAGTCATACATGTAAGCCCCAAGCCCAAAATCCCAATTTCCCGAATTACACCACCAGCTCCCCCATAACAATGGTCAACTCAGGTAGATTAGTGCAATTCTTAGCCAATCCATCCGCCATCTTGTTCACAGAGTGCCCTTTATGTTGTAGACGAGGCCGGATTAAGCGTACGAGGTCTCTAATCTCATCAATCACCGGTGCCATTCTCCATGTAAATAGGCCTTGATTTGGATCCCTATGGCCCAAAATCAAGTCATTCGTTCAATTTCCCCTGGAATTTATGTACTTTTATTTTCGTGTTTGTGCACTAGTTCATTCGTTCAATTTTCAGATTTGGATTCATGCAAAAAGTATGTACTTTTATTTACTAAGGCCATGTCTGGGAACCATGAAATCTTTTTTCCCTGGAATATTAGCTTACCTTCCATGTTTTTTGGGCAGTTCCCACCCTCTCCTCACTCATGATCTCTTTCCCTGTTTTTCGGACACCTCTCTCTCTCTCTCTCTCTCTCTCTCACTGTGGGACCTAGAGTAATGGATTAAATTCTAGTAATGGATTTGATTATGTACACATGACTCAAGGTGGCAATTGGGCCGTGCCGGCACGGCACGAATTGCTACAGTGACGTGGGCCGTGCCGGGCTGTGAGTTTAGGCAAGTGGCGCGAAACAGCACGACAAGTGGCCCGGCACGGCAAAATCAGTTAAAAAGTGAGCATATGTGGTTGTTGTCCCGGGCTGGCAAGACATGGGACGCGGGCTGTGGGCCGGGCCAGGCCATGTTTAACCTCAACCTTATTCATGCTGGCACGGCAAGGCCCGTGGCCAAATCGTGCTGTGCTTGGCCCACAGCCCATTTTCCACCTTGACACATGTCATGCAAATATCTAGAGCCACCATTTTTGTGTGCGTGTGTATGGACAGAAGTCCTTGGATCTCGACAAATTTATCTGATTATATAGCAAAGTGTTAGGTTTCTAATTTTTCTGTTTATACAGCCAAGTTTTAAATTTTTTAGGAGATATTAAACCATATTATAATATAGAATATAATCTATACTATGTATATTAGGGAAACTTGGGTGGCCGAGATTATTTAAAACCTTATAATTGTAAACTTTTATATAAGAATTAAGTACCTCATAAATATAAATTCCTTTTTACCTATTAAATATTTATACATGCAAATTTCTCGATAGCTACTAAATAATTTTTATAGCTATTAAGTATATCTTTTAAGATTAGTGAATAAATCTCATCTTCTTTCTAATTTTTTCCTCTGATTAGAATATAACAATCTCCTTTGTCGGCAGACAAAAGATCTCCCTGTACCACCGCCCATTCTTACTGCTCCTTCAAATCCAACCAATACTCTAGTAGACCCAAAATAAAACTCCTTATTTGCAACACTAATCAAGAGAAGACACTGTCCATGGCCAAACCCCAAACTGAAGGCCTTTGAGGCTCTCCTCAAGAGCATCCTAACCTAGCTTAATTGTTGGAAGGCCATCGACAAGAGAGGTAGCATTTTTGTTGTTTATGTTACTTGATGCTCACTTGGGTTATTAACTTGTAAAATCCATAGTGTTGAGGTAAGCTAATTGACAGTCTAACTCCATGAATTTTTTCCATATCCTTTGCACCTTTCAACACATCTTTTATGGTATTTACTTAAAGGGATGTTTAGCTTATCTTAGAATGCTCGACAAAATTTATGTTAGCCGAATTGTGAAATCCTTATACCATGTTGTTTCAAGAGCATCTGATATGACAGATGGTTGAAAGCTGTGCTTTGCTTTATAAACCTTGAAGATTTTTCTTCTTCAGGTGCAATTGATACGAAACTTTCAAGTTTATAAGTCTCACAAAGTTAGTAAAGCTTACAAATTTCTTGGGTTCATGATAAGAGTGTAGGTCCTTGGAGATTAGCTAGGTTTTTGGATGAAATTTCTGCAATGTATGATGAAAGATTTATTTCTTTTGTCCATATTCCTAGAAGTGCCAACGATCTTGCAGATCGATTGGCCCAATCAGGGGCCTTGCGGGGTTCCTTGTATATTGGGCAATCTTTATCTTTGCCTGCACTTGCACTTGTAATCTTCTCTTTTTTAATATGGTTATCATTTTCTCAAAAAACAAAGTTAGTAACAGTTTCTAATGATTATTTTATAATAGAATCCTTCATAAGTTAATACAAAATAAACTACCACACGGATATTAAATTACAGAGGTCCTGCTACGCTACTGATACTCACACTACCATGTTTTGATAATTGAACTAGTTTTTTTTTTTTTTTTTTGAAAATAAATAATTCTTCATCTTGTCTTTTATTATTTAAACATCTGTAAAAGGTTACTACAGTTCCCAAAAAGCACCCATATGTCAATTAAAATAGAAAAAACAAGCTCAGTTTGTGTAATTATTAAAACATGGTAGTGCCATTATCATTAGCCTTCTACTATACTAGAATTTTGGACTAAAGGAGAACTCTTGACTTCGTTGATTAAATAATGAAATAACCCCACAACCATTCAGAGTAAATCGTTACTGGACCAATGTTTGATACACATGCCGTGAACAAGTGCAAATCTTAGTACAAAAAATAACAATAAATTCCTTCACCAGTTTCTTCACTCACATCATACTAGAACCGCAATTTTTCGACAACTCCTCGATCAGTCTATATTGTGCGTGCCGGGGGGATTCGGATTAATAACTGGGTGTACCTCTGAGAAACATTGTCTATCTTCTCTGGAAGTTTAATACCATTATACCAAGACCGAAGACGAATGCAAAGAGAACGGTGAACCCAAATATCGCCACTGCAACCACTCCTAAGAAGTCATGTCTGAATCCAAAATAGCTCCTCAGGAATTGAGATACTGTCTCACCAGTCTCGAATGTCTCATGTATGTCTCCATATTGCGAAGCAATTAGCCCATACAGGGTCCAAGCCACAGGGCATGCCCAGTAATACCACCTCCACCACACAGGAATCCTCTGCAGTCAACCAAATGGTCATATCAATCTTCTGTGTTAGGAAACTCAATGTGTAGCGAACAGATGAATTAGAATTGGAACGTACCGGTCGCGGAATCATAAAACCTGAAAAGAGATTCCATAATGCATAGAATGCAATAGAAACTACGGAAGCGATGTGATGATTAGGAGTCAGAGCTACTGACATCATCCCATAGAAGGTGAAGTATAAGAAGGTGCAGTACATGAAGAAAAGATACCAAAAGAACTTGGAAGCCGTCCAATCAAATCCGACCATTGCATACACTATAAGCCCATATACTATAGTCTGGACAAATATATATGGGATCTCAATCACAACCTGCGAATGCATCGTAACAATGTGAGACATTGTTAAAAGGAGATCCATTAGGGACATTGGAAAAAATGACTACCTGACCGAATGCATATGGCAAAGCAGAATACATTCCTGCGGCTCTTTCTCTGTAGAAAACTGTTCGTTCTACAGACACGACTGGCTGCACAGATGAGGAATTTAGAAACCCAAGGAACAACACCGAACCATACATGGAACCCATTGTGTTAAATAAATCCTGTTGCGTACTCCTGCAGTTTTCAACATCAATTTAATTTGATATCTTTCTGTCTAAATTATATTTGAACTTAAGTGAAGAACTATGAGGATTTCTTACGTTTTGCCGCCCAGATCCCAGAATATCGTTCCTATCATCAAGGCAATAAATAGTGTGAAGAAATTCCTCACTGCAGTATAAGGTGGATTGCGCCAGTATGACCAATGTTGTTTCCATAGGCAAGCCATGCACTGTGTGAAGAAGGGTTGAGAATACTGAGTGGGGAAGTAAAGATCTTTAGAACCAGGAGGAGGAATACTCAGTTCTTTTATCAGAGCTTCATTTCTCCTGCGACAAATGCCAGAGACAAGTAAGAGCTTTCCAAAAAAATGGTTGTCATTTCAGACATGAGGGCCAAAAGAGTATATATCGTTTAATCACACCTAAAAAGTTCCGAGTTCTTGTATATTTCTGTAAAGTTAACCCCCAAAGATTCTTCTTGTGCTGGCGAGGTCACTTCCAGCATCCATGTTGCAGGATTATAACCATCAGTTATCTTACTGACTCCATCGACTCCCTTGACAAAATAAGCCCAATTCGGTTAGTACCAATTTGGGAGAATTTGATATAGAGGTTGGAGGAAAACATGAATTGAAGGTTTTTTATACCTCAAAGTACTTGATTAAGTGGAAAGAATTGCGCCCCAATGGACCTACATAGATTGCTTCACCTCCTCGCTTCATTAGGAAGAGCTTAAAGCAAAATGAAAAGCCGTCAATACTAATGAATTAACAACAAAACATGCCACATAACTCACAAATTTCACTTGCTCCGGTTGTTGTATTTTTACTATTATATTTGTCCCTTCTCTTTTTAAAACATTCTTAATTAGCAAAAAAATAATACAAAAAATCACAGGTTTCTCAATTTCAATATTCTCTCACCTCATCAAAAGCCTCGAATATGTCAATGCTGGGCTGGTGAATTGTGCACACTACTGTTCTTCCTGTGTCCACAGTGTTCCTCACTGTCCTCATCACAATAGCTGCTGCTCTGGCATCGAGCCCGGAGGTTGGCTCATCCATGAATATTATAGAGGGGTTGGCGACAAGCTCAACAGCAATGGTTAGCCTCTTACGCTGCTCTGTTGAAAGCCCACTAACACCAGGCAATCCAACCAATGCTTCCCTCAATGGTACCAACTCTACAAGCTCCATCACCTCTTCAATGAACATCTGCATGCCAACATTATATGCCTTTAGAAGCCAATTTTGAGTAGAGACTCTTTACTTCTTTTCTATGACAAAAGCAGAAAGTGTGTCTGAAATAGATATATTTACACCACCAACCATTCTTTTTGTGTAATCGACTTCAGTAGGTAATCGAAGCCATGCAGAGTAGATAAGAGACTCATAGACAGTGACGTGCGGAGAGTGAATATCAGTCTGTTCACAGTAACCCGATATGCGGGCAAATGTTTCCTGCTTCTTGGGATAACCAGATATGGTGATGTTTCCCTCTATATATCCACTGGTTTTCCTTCCAGCCAACACATCCATTAGAGTAGTCTTACCAGCCCCACTAACACCCATTAGTGCTGTAAGAACTCCTGGCCTGAACGCTCCACTGACACCCTTCAGGAGTAATAGTCTATCTTCTTGAACACCTTGAGCTTTCATCTCCTGTGAGTTCAAATATAACAAGGAGCTTTCAATTTTTGTGATCAATAGGCATGTGAACAAGTATTGAAGCTCCTAGACACTGATTTGCCATTATACCTGCGGCATATCTACAGAGTATCGTATGTTATCAAAAGTTATGGAAAGTGGTTCAAATGGAAGAACCATCCCTCTCGTCCGGATTTGATTGCCATCGGTTGCTGTTTCTACCTGTGCCGATGTAGAGCCTTCTTGACTACTGCTCCTAATTTCATCATCTCTTGCTGTTGTAACATAGATTGATTTAGATGATATGGATGAAGAATTCATTAGAAAATAGCAAACAGAATGATTGATTTTACCTTCCAGAATAGTACCACCAGCAGAGCTCTTTCCTCGTGATGACCCCGCCCTGCCAATGTCAATCTGTTTCTCCTCCAGGATCTCTTCAGTTACAATTGCCTGTGCTGACCCGATTGCTGCGACCATTTAATTCAATGATCAGATTATAAATTTGCTTCTAAAAGACTTAAACAGCGATAATGTGCGAGAACTTGGATTTGATTAAAGTTGCCCATCAAAGAAGAGAATACTCACGGTTGAGATAAGTAAGAGCCACAGTATAAAGGCCATTGAATACGAATATATATCCAAACAACGCACTTACTCCAATCCAATACCAGTATGCATGAGGAAAGATTCCACGAGATTCCAGAATTGTCACTCCCAATGTCTGTGTTGATCCAGGAGGGAACTGAAACAATTGCCAAAATAAAATCTGAGCTGATTTTCCAGTTTAAAGTTAGAGAATCCCAATTTGGTAGAAGGACTCTTACGTGTCTCCAGTGTTTCCCGAGGAATTCATTGACTGCAATTCCATTCTGCCCGTACATCAAGGGTGAGACCCAGTATCCCCATTTCCACCATTTTTTCACATCCACTGCATCATGAAGAGAATGGAAATAGAAGTTTTAGGGTCTCTTTGGATTCCACCAAAATTTGTCTTAATTTGTAAATTATTTTAATTTAACCTTATTTTCAAGTGAGATGCTATGACTGCTTTGAAAGCCGCTAACTATATAATTTCTAATATTATCATCACCGTTATTTACAAACGATCATATTTGAAATCAAAATTTTTTGCAAATATGATTATATGCAAATAATAATTAGACGTACCAAAAGAATCCCTTAGTCATTCATGTGGATATAAATAGCCAAACTTCCAATCTCATTAATGTGCTTAATTGTGATGAAGCCTCTGCGTTTCAGAAGTAGGAAAACATACAGCTTTGGTGTATATTTTACCTCGAGATATGACGAATCCACCCAAAACCAGGATCGCGAGCAATGCGAAAGATCCAAATGTATTTGCAATGATTATGTCCCTACCCAATGCAGCAATGAACCGGAAAAGTCCGGAGGCCATCTGGTTAAGTCCTAAAAGTAATAGAAATTGCTTAAACATCCTGCATCAATATCACTTTCTGGTTATTGCCACGAACCAATGAAACAGAAATACAATCCAAAACGTCTTGTAAATGATCTGGTATAATCTCGTTCCTCAGTCCTACCTCTTAACACTCGGATCGTAGCCAATAGCATAATAAGTCGAGAAAACCCAGGCAGAAACTTCTGCAAATGATATTGGAATTTTGAGAATCCAACTAGGTATAGCATATATCCATGGGGGAAAGAAAAGCAGATCTCTTTGCTTAAAGAAAACAGAAAGCTTATAAACTGTCATGCCAAGCTCTGTGAATCCGTTAAACATCATCGCGAGCAGTGTAAAAAACAGAGAACCCATATAAATTCCTCCATCATTTACTGTATCACGGTGCATCTTGGTGCGCAAGAATACCGACATTGATGCGACTGCAAGAACTAAAAGCTGGAATTTTGAAAGAGAACATGATTAAGTGTTAAGTCTTGTATATTTCAAGTACAAAATTGCATTTTGGTGAACCACATTACTTACTTGGAACGTCCTGAAGATATACACGAATGAATTCCTCTTCATAAGCAAATATTCTCTTGCTAGGGTGGCCTTAAATAGTTCCCTCATATTTGCACCATATTTGGAAGTTGTCAGAGCAGCAGGATGGCTCTTGCTTTTGTCGAAAGGAATGGCGAGTTCGTCTCCTAACTTCTGACCAATGTGGAACGATTGGAATGCCTCTGAAAATTCTTTGACACGAATAAATCTGTAAGGCTCGTCTTTGTGTATCCAGTATTGCTGCTGATCTTTCTTTGATGTCACCTATCGGTTTATAAAGAGTTCACAACTAACTTTGCCATGAGGTAATAAATTAATTTTGATGATGGAAATAGTTCTCACTCGAGACACCTACATAAAGTGAGAATAGATGGAATGGTAAAGAAAATCGGTATGAGAAACTTACTTCCTGCAAGAAATCGGCGACGCCTTTTCTCTCCGGGCATTTGAAACCCATTGATTCAAAGAACTCAAGCACATGTTCTCGCGGGCCTTCATACACAATTTGCCCATCGGATAGAAGAATAATGTCATCGAAGAGGTTGTAAGTCTCCGGTGCGGGCTGGAGCAGAGAAATAAGAGCTGTCCCTTTGAGAATGTGATTGGATTGCCTAAGCGAATTCACAATTTGGAAAGTCGTGGAGCTGTCCAAACCAGTGGATATCTCATCCATGAACAATGCCCTCGCGGGTCCAACAAGCATTTCCCCTACATTTGTCAGAATCCCAAGTGATATAATCCAAAATCCACATAAAATTGTAAAACAGATCTACTTCAGTATAAGATTCAACTTTAAATACTAGTTTTTTTTTACCTGTTGTAACACGCTTCTTCTGTCCTCCTGATATTCCCCTCAACATTTCATCCCCTACGAAAATATCGGCACAGATTTCTAGTCCTAAAATCTGCAGATTTAAGAGGAATGACAAAAGAATTTTATCTGTCATTGAGAAAACCTTCTCCATATAGAAAGGGCAAATTTCTCTATCAGCAGTATGTACCTTTAGAATATAATCTGTAACTACACTGCTCTCCTGCCCTCTTAGTGTTGCTGCCTGTAGGAGCAGATATAGAAAAAGAAGAAAACAAAATTTATCTAAATTTATATGGAGAGGGACCTTATATGGGGAAGCATCGGATTTCGTACACTATCTAGCATCAAAATCAAATATTCAACTACGAAGATAGGAACAAACACTGTGAAATAATGATTGAATAGAATTGGCAGACCCCTTAAAACTCATTCGGGCTTCACATTTTGGGATGGATCATCAAGGATAAAACAGAATCATCAACAGTTCGAGTCAATTGCAAGATAGAATATCGAAAGCCCATGACAATGGATGCTAAGCCTAACTCTGTATATAAGAAAGAGAACAGAAAGAGAAGACTCCAAACTGGAATTGCACTCTTGGCTCACCTTCATGAAGACATCGATATCAGGATCTGGCTTAATATTCGCTGCCTTCTCTCTTCTTGACAGTTCTAATAACATATCTGCACATTGTAATTTGAAAGGAATTCAAACTCTATGGAACTTCCCTTTTAAGTTCTCCATATCAGAAGTCATCATATTTAACTTACCATAACCTGCTCCGACTCCTTGACATCTTGCAGAGAAAGCTAGAGTTTCTCTCACTGTCATTTCCCCTATATGGAGATCATACTGACTTATGTAAGCAGATGTCCTCTGAGGCACAAACTCGTCCATTCCATGGCCATTGTAAGTTACTCTCCCAGAAACCTGATGTTTCAGAAAAAGAAAAATAGAAAAAACAAAAAGAGAGAGAACCAAGATAAGTTCATGAATATGTGTCTAATATGATTGTCGAAAGGAGTCAAAATTACAACAACTGTGAAACATAAAACAATACAGTATCTATACCTTGAGTTTTGTGTCAAGCTTCCCTGCCAAAGCTTTCAGTAAAGTAGTCTTCCCTGAGCTTGGGGGTCCCAAAAGCAAAGTCAATCTGCGAATTTTACAAAAAAAGCATGCGATCAAACCGACAATCGAGGTGGGAAAAGAGAAGGAAATTGAAACAAAATAAGATTCAATTTGTAATTTAGTCAGTGCCCTTCTTACCTGCAAGGCTTGATTATACCACTAACATCTTGAAGTATTGGTAATGTTTTCTTTCGGCTTGGAAGAATACGGAGATAGTTCAATATACCCTTCAAAAATAAAATATAAATTACCAGATTAGTACAATTTATGAGCAAGAGCACATTGCAACACCAAAGTTCAATATGATTTTTTACATGTTAATGATATCTAAATATGAATTACCTCCCCAAAATTCATATAGTAGTTGATGAGTGTTGGTGCGGCTCTGCTACCCACATAGGCCTCTGCTTCGATGTTCAAATGTTCAAACCGGACTTCAATTGTCGGCGTATCAATTCCAACTCTGAACAAATCCAAAGAAATATGAGAAATATGCTATAAGAATCTACGAAAGTTGAGGAATATGAACACCCAGAACAATTCATAAAAGAAAAACAAGAGAAAAGAAGGAAGAGAAGAGAGGTTACTGATCCATTCGGTTTTTCAGTTTCAAAAGGAACTTCTCATTGTCCTCCTCTGCAACTCTAATCAATCTATCTAGCAAAATTTTCTTCTCTTGATACCCAAGACTATCAATATCCACTTCCCTGAGTCCACCTTCAAGTCCACTCAATATCCCTTTCCTTATACGATCATATGTGGGCAGTTTCTCAAGTGCAGCCCATTTCAGAGCTTCTTCATCATCTTCATCACGAGAAGATCTAGAGAAAACGTCACCTGTGTTGTTCCTCCATATTGAAGAACTGTTTCGGCGTATACTACTACCGACCCTATTACTGATTGCTTGGATATCAGTAGTCTCCATTAAACAGCCCAAACTTAAAACGAGGGATACACCCAAAAATAAAAATGTTACAAGTTTCAAGCCATGAAAATTGTAATCTCCACGCCTAGAAAAGATTACAGTTTTCTTTATATTCTATTTAGCTTTTCTTCCTTTATATATATATATATATATATATATATATATATATAGAGAGAGAGAGAGAGAGAGAGAGAGAGAGAGAGAGAGATACAGTGTTGTCTCTGCTATCAATGGGAGGTTGATGGGTAGTTCTATATGAACTTAAGAAGGAAACAGAGAAACCCAACGAAGTGGAAAATTTGAATTTATCGTCAAAGAAATTGACAGGAGGTTAAATGGATACTGATGGATGGAACAGGTAGAAGAACTTATATAGAGAACGTAAAAACGTGATTCTCGTGTATGAAAGCACTAAACAAAATTTGGGATATCGCTTGTCACAATCTGAAAAGGAGGAAACGAACAAGGCTTAAAAATCTTAAGGTTAGATCTTTTTCATATATATATTTTTTGTCTGTTGTTAACCTGGGCCAATCTGACCCCAATTCCTTCTTACAGGACCCAACCTGGCTTGATTTGAAAAATCAGGTTGCGTCAAGGTTGAGGGTTTGGGTCATCGGTTTGGGCTGGGGTTGGCCTTAGCCCCACCCAACCCGACTCGAGTTGCACCCGTACTTAGCAGTTAGAAGAAGTGTGCTAGGTGGGCCCGCAAGTAAACCAAAAACAAATCTCACTCGTGCTGAGTGGAGGTTGAAATTTCATTTCCATTTCCAACCAATGGCTTCATTTTAAGCTATCTTAATTCTCAAAATGTGTTTCATGGATATATCAACTCATTTGCCAAACATTTTTTTTTTTTTTATCACCTTTTATACACAGGCCAGGTTTTACAACCATAAATTTATTTTCCCATTAAATTAGTTTCTCTGGTGGTGAGAGACTGAGAGGGGAGAAGGAGAGAGGCTGGTCTGACAATTATGATTTAGATAAAAAGCTTAACTTTCTAAATTACATTTAAAAAAATATTTAAATTTTAATTTCGGAAAATCATTCCGCACGAAATTTTTAAAACGAGGAGCGGCATTTTTATTTAAAAAAAAAAAAAAAAACTAAGTAGTGTTTAAAATTTTGGTGTCAATTAAATGTCATTAGTTTCGTGCCGTACTATTTCATGATTTTTTAATCACCAGTTAGCATTTAAAAATAAATTGCATGTTGTTATTAATTCAATAATTTATTCAACTAAGTATATACTTCTTTGTTTTAATATGAGCAAGGATTGAACTTGCAACCTCAAGGTTGAAATACAATTGAGCTGTAAGCTCATTTTGAAAACCGATTGTGAGTCTAAAATTGATTATTGGACTTAAAATAAAAGTAAATTTGAGTTCAATAATCAGTATTGGACTCACAATCGTTTCTCAATATCCAACACAAACATATGCTGACGATTAATTAGCATATATTTCACAAACTAGAAACTTTATAGACTAATCAATGCAAATTGACCCAAAAAGGATCTTTATCCAACTGATGTAAATTGGCCAATTCCCATTGGTGGAAGTGATGGGACCCATGGCATGATGTGGTGCACCACCATCTGTTTGTAGACATAGGTTGTATATTTTGTCCAAATCTTCCACACGTGAAATGCATGGAAACGTGATTCATCATTTTCTTTGAATAAATGTCATCTACCGAGTTTCATATTTCAATGTGGTTGCATTTATTAGTTGGCAAAAGAATCTTCTACAAGAAAAATGCAAGAAAACAAACAACCTTTCACACAAGCCTACTCTCTTCTTCCCTTTCGTCTAAAACACTTCAAAATTGACGAGAACTCAGCTAAGGTAAAACTGGGTCGACTCAGACGAGTTAGTGTTTGATGAGATTAATATTTTATTAACTCAAGTTGACCAATTTTAACCCAAACTGGCGAAACATATACTTGGCAAAAAAGCCTTTCTCCTTTCTCCAACAGCTTAAGCTTTTGGAGTAACTAGTAGTTTCACAAATTTAAGTGAGGTTGACTTGGAAAATTTTTAGCGTACGTTTTACTGTAAAGAGAATCCTTCTCTCTTTGCATGAAAACAACTTGAAATTGGTAAAATTGTACCCAATCTTCAGTTTGTAAAATAGTGTTCGGCAACTATTCTTTTAGGGGATTTTCCTCTTTTTAAGGGGTGGAGAATGAAAAAAGCCAAAAAAATCTCAAAAATCATGTTCGGCTGCATGACCCGCTAAGGTCCGTTTCAAAACTTTCTGCCACTTTTTTGACTAAAAAATAGGATTCCTCGAAGCGATAAATAACCGTTTCTCAAATTTCTCGTCACTCCGTTTCCGCCTGATTCTTTAGCCGAGAATGAGAAGTGTTGCCGATTCTTTAGGCATTATTGCTCTCTAACTTTCTAAGGTTCTGTTTGTTCAGGCCCGGTTCGTTTTAGATTATTAAAACCAATTATGGGCCCATTGTCACAATCTATAACGAACAGGGCCCAAATGTAAGCGATGTTTGGCAGCCATGAACTTTTTTCATGGAACATTAGCTTACCAAGTGTTGAGAGAGGAGTAGAGAGAGTGGAAGAGGGAGAGAATTGAGAGGGCATGAGTGAGAACATGAATATTCCAAACCACTTGTACACCAATTAAAATGAAAAGGGGAATCCCAGCAGAGTCTTCAAATTTCTATAGCGTCCCCGGGCGGTCCCCCCACAGATTTGGCCCTTTGATCTCCTTGTTAATTTGAAATGATTTGAAATTCCAAAGTTTTAGGAAAACCTTTTTGAAATTGAATCAAGATCCTTATCAGAACCGAATCTGACAAGGACTGTAGACTGTAGAGTTACCACCTAGGATTGGGCCAAGGTCCCTTAATTGACTCCATGTAAGGCTTAAGCTTAACCAAAATTCTAGATTATACTAGGTTACGCAAGTGGAAGGTGTTAGGCACCACTCCCGCTGCCACACCCCCAAGCCACACACATACACACATATCCACAACGCAGGGCTTAAGGGTGGGACAACACCGTATACCTCCAAAGTAAGCTTCACAAGCATACAAGGCTAAGAAAGCAATATCAAAAACCCTCTGGCATAGTCTAAATAATCTGCATTAAAGGTCTTACATCAATCCAATAATTAAATCTCAATTATTTACCTGCCTCTCATCTAACCCAAAACCCATAATAATCAAATGACATAGTCTTAATAAATCCTAAACAATACTCACTTCCTAAAGAATATAAAAAAACTGAAACAATAATGATAATTGGAAGTCAAAGATCATGCCGGCGCCTCCTCGACGACTCCAGGAGATCAAACACTGAAAATGATAAACCACAGTCAACCGAAGCCCGGTACATAATAATGCACTACAAAAGTGGGATCATGCATGCTACAAAAGAGAGGTTCATAGCGGAATAAAAAGGATATAAGCCACAAATCAAATAATCAACACAAGTTCAATGTTGAGGAGTAAGGTCCATAAAGGTACAAGTCAAAGTGTTACAGCAAAAGGGTCACAATGTTCAAAGGATTACTGAAGGCAATGGGGGTCAACAGGTTTTGACCTTACTGTATCCATGAGTAGACATTGGCCCTTTGACCTCCATCTTAGCCGTACTAATGGATCACCAATCAGTGTACATGTAGGGTTCATTGTTGTTTTTTTCTAACGTATAACTCAATAACGTACATTTGGCCGCCACCAACCATACTATTCATCTTCTTTTATAGATAACAAGCATCCAAACAGGAGAGATACTTTTCCAAGAGAAGTTGTCCTTTTCATATTTATTGAACCTAACAGTTACAACAGGTTTCTATGAAAGTAATCGAGGAGAAAGCTTTCCCAAGAAGATCTATGCTATGGAGACATAGTCATTGCTTTCTTCATTGTGCATCAATTCCTTTTCAATAAAACAAACTAAAATATTAGAGGAAGATGAGAGTCAACAACATGATATACATCTTACATATGTGCGTAAAATTTAGCTATTTATCGAAGAATGATCGGGATTTATATAGTTCATATATAACATCCAGAATCGATGTTACAGATTACAATAAAGCTTCAAAAGAGAAACGAAAACCACGTACAATACACATGCGGTATTCCGCTCTGGTTAGCAACATCTGCATTCTCTTGAAAAACACGACATCCCTTGTCTCCTTTTTTTAGTTCTGCTTCTTCCCACCAGCTAGAATTTGTGAAATCTGCAGGCCACGACTGAACGCTCGATTGTACAGTAATCTGGTCTGGAACTCTGAAGCAAATGGGAACCACGAAAGAAAGGCTACTTTTTTTAGTTCTGCTTCTTCCCACCAGCTAGAATTCGTGAAATCTGCAGGGCACGACTGAACGCTTGATTGTACAGTAATCTGGTCTGGAACTCTGAAGCAAATGGGAACCACGAAAGAAAGGCTACTTTTTTTAGTTCTGCTTCTTCCCACCAGCTAGAATTCGTGAAATCTGCAGGCCACGACTGAACGCTTGATTGTACAGTAATCTGGTCTGGAACTCTGAAGCAAATGGGAACCACGAAAGAAAGGCTACTGGTACGAAAATCACGAGCGCCATCATGTATTCATATCCCCTTGCAAGAGCTTTGACAGAACCCCACAATCCTAGAGCCTTCATCACTGGCCTGCATGCCTGTGCTATCTGCTCACCAACATAATATGAATTTTCAAAATTTCTAGAAGAAATCGCTTGAATCGATAGAACCATGCATTGCACAATATCTTCCTACAATAAGCAATAAATAGACTAACTCTTAGATATGCTAAGATAATATCCGTGAGCTTCACCTAGAGTCCACTCAGGCGAATTTATGATTGACTTGGGGAGTTTTTAAATAATGCTTACAGCAAATGAATGTATGATCCTATTAATAATACCAATGTTGTTACCTTCTCAAAAAAAAAAAAAAAACCAATGTTGTTTCAACAATACACAAATAAGTGGTCAGAAAAGCCAAATAAATCAACTATCCTCCGGTTCTGATAATCATGTGCAATCTTTTTATAAGAGCCTCATAAAGAAGAAATTACCTGCAATAGTGCCCACCCTGTTGGCATGAAGGCCAGAAGGCTCGCGAAGATGTCACCGACTGTAAGATTAAGGAATGTGAAGAGGATGCCGAGAGTTCCCAAAGACCCAAGAAAGAGGAATAGCTTGAGAAGTCTGAACATCAGCTGAAAATCTGCACTGAACTTCTTCCTACCCATAGACACCACCTAAAGTAAAATGTCTCAAATCATATTTAGAACACTAGTAAAACTAATCATGTGAAACTAATATTATTCCAGAATTTTTAACATGGAATTCTAGTATTGAACTTTACGGTTTGCAGTTGAACAGAGAACAAACCTTTAAGATGAGCATGACAGCAACAATGACGAGCCAAGATAGACCGTAAACCTGTTTGTGGAATCAAATTTAATAGCTTGAGAAGTCCGTTAAGAGAAAGAACAATCATCGAGAAGTCGATGATAATTATGATGATGTTAATATATGCCATCTTTTATTACAATAATTAAGAAAAGAAAATAACATGGCAAGGGAAAAGACAGAATAACAGGGCTCAGTTACTTACAATGATACTTTTTTCACCGTTGGCCACATGAAGGTGGTACACAATTCCATACTGATAGAGAAAGAAACGAAGTGAAAGAACAATCTCCCAGAAGCGTCCTGAGAATCCAGTGTACTGCAAGTGCTCTTGTTCCTCTTCCCACCAAGACTCCCAGCTCTTGTTTGCAGGCACACCAATACCACCCCGGCTGCTTATCCACTTAGTCCAATCCTCCCAATCCTCCACTATCTTCTGCCACTCAAAGCCTGAAGGATTAAAAAGGAAGGGTGCAAACAACCAAGAAACCACCAAGAACCACATTGATAATGAAAGAAGCATATAAGCAGTTATGTCAGTTGCCGCGGCTCCATAGATCTCATACACTATTAGCAATATCATCAACTCCAGCCCTTTCACGAAATGGCTCCTTGAATACATCCTATAATTCTCTGCAAACTTTTCATGCCGAACCACAAAACCTCGCCCAGTGGCTCTGTACTTGGCCCCACCATGCAAGACTGTGCGACCAAAATAATGGATCTTTGTCCCAAGAGAAAATGTGAAAAAAACAGCACATAGTTGAAGCTGCATGATAATTATGTCACCCAGTGCACTTCTGAATCCTCTTTCCAGTCCAATCTCCATCACCATTGGTAAGGCCATCAATAAGCCTACCTGAACAAGGGACTGGGATGCCATAGCTGCCTGCAGAGGATCATTTCCTCTAGAACGTGCACTTTTAACGATTGCAAACTCTAATCCACTCAATGACAGGTAGAGTTTCCCATACAAGTAAACATAAACTGTAATGACAACCATCTGCACAGGACAGATGAGAAGATTAGGATGGTTTGATAGAATTAAAAAAAAAACACCAGTGATAAGATTGATGTTTCTGCCTTATAAACTAAATCACCCAGTAAATTGGCTGAAGAAGCCTATGATTCCCTTTTTATTCCATTTATGACGATTTTTCGTTAAAATAAGAAATATACATTTTCACATTTTTCCTAATCCACCTCATATCTAATACACAAAGCATTTTGGATGTTTTATTTGAGTTTATTTTTTATTCAGATTTAAAAAAAAAAAAATTGACTGGATTTCAATTCAACTGGTTCTGGTATCAACCCTTTTCTGGCAGATAATATCCTAACATAGTCATGTAATAAAGTACAATGAAGGTTACCATTGAGCTGATATAAAACCCGACTGTCGTAAAATAACACGACAGCATACGGAACATGTCAAACCGATGGCCTAAGCGATAGATATCTCTGCTGAGTATCTGCTCCCCATTACCACAAGCCACTTTTGCTTCAAAAAGTGAGATTTGGTTAAGCCCAACATCACGTCCTTTTCCAACCTGGATGTACTCATGGTGTGTGACATTCCCACGTCTTAGTGTGGAGTTGAAACCTACAGAAGGGAACATGTCAAAAAGAAAAATACATTTCATGCAACCTTTAAATATAATACTTTTTAGATTGCAACATTACCGGCAAAGATGTCCTCGCTTAGATTGATTCCACGAGAAGCCTTGCTGATACCTCCTCTAGTAATGTGAAAGATCCTATCAAAGACATCTGGATGACCATAGTGGAATCTGACCCTGTACCAATAAAAAAGAATAATATGCTGAGAGTTCTTATTCCTATTGTTTTTCAACAGTGTGGTGGCTATCCAACTCCTTTTGTAACAAATGCCGAAATTGTGTGTCAATCATCATTCCAAAGTAGTTGTAGAAAACAACCAAAGTATCACTGACAAATTTTAACGTAAACCTGGATGTACCAAATAAATATGGATCTAAATTGGAAAACAGCATATAAACATAGATGGCACACAATACCGTATGGTAAGTACCATGGAAACAGAAAACACAAGCATAGATAACTTCTAAATTTTTTAAAAAAATATCTAAAATAAAATAAAATGCCCATGTCCGCAATTGGATATTAACTGACATAGATGACACAGAATGCAGAATGTAAATCATTTTGGAATGCTTATCCATGTCAGGATGTAACAAAAATTCAATAGGCCAAAAGCTTATAGGAACCAAAAAACTAATTTTTTTTTTCATAGCTAGTGATAAATAATTGCCAATGAACTAGCACTTACAACATGAGGTTAATGGAAGCTATGTCCAGATTCAATTAAACTGGAATGTATCATAAACATTTAGGGAGTTTTAGGACAAGAATTACAAATCAAGGAAAATTTAGATGGTATTCCATATATCATTTGGAACATTACTTGCACCTTCTCGAATATGTAATTGATGTAGAACCGGAAAGTGAAATAGAAGAAAGAGGAGAAAGAGAAGAAGAATAGGAGAAGAGAAGACAAGAATAGAAGAAGAATAGGGGAAGAAGAAGAATAGAAGAGAAGGAGAAGAATAGAAGCAGAAGAAGAGGAAATCTGTAGAGGGAGAAATCAATCAATCTTTATTCATCAAAAACTTAAAATCCCTAATACATGTGGTTTATATATAGGCAATTGACATAAAATTCCATGGAAAATAAATAAAAGCCCTAAATCTAAATAACATGGAAAATAAAATCCTGAAGCTAAATAACATGGAAATAAGAATACTAGAAACTAAATAATATGGAAATAACTCATAATGGGCAAATATGCCACTTATTTGGGCTTACAATCCGCATCATTCTCCCCCTCTTGAAAAGAACTCACCCTCGAGTTCTAGTTCGCCTAGATCAAATATGTAGTCGATCCACTGAAGCAATAGGAGTCGTAATCCGTCGGAGGCACTTCTGATGTCTAATACTCAGGACAATCGTGAAAGTGATGAAATACCAACGGAACGATATGAAAGAAATAACCCATGTAGAATCAAAAGAACACAAACCACTCTGAAGAAGTAAACTGGCTGGGAAGATAACAATGTACTCCTAGATCGGTGGGATCAGCATAACAGCTATGGGCAGTACCAATCCATGACCAGCCTCAATAAGGATATCACCTGCTGGTATCAAATCTGACTCAATGGAATCAGCAACAAAACCATCTGTATCGGGCTTAGTGCTGCTATCCGATGTGCTAAACTCATCTGTCTGAATATCCACAATAGAGTCAACATTGTCACTATGCTCCTGTCCTGACGTGGAAAAGATATCCTCAGTGCAATGTTCAAGCTCTCCATACTCCGGTAATGCCTCATTAGTCACTTGACTCTCTGACTCTATATCTTTCATCTATGAATCTGTATCTGCCATCATGGACTCTGTACCTAACATAATCATGGCCTCAAAATTGACAATGGTCTTGTCAACACTAGCATCGGGCTCCGCAATAGTGTTAGCAACTACCTTCTCAGATTCGTTAGAACTAATATCATCAACAGGTGGTCGGGGAGAAGAAATAGCTAAACTGTTTGCAAATCCCACTCACGGCGAGCTGCGGCTTCCCATTTACGTCGAGCAGCTTCTTCACGCATCAATCTTTGTTTATACACTGCTCTCTCACATAGTAACCTCTTCTGATACTGATATGCATAAATCCTCATAAACTCACAATGAACTTCTTCCCATAGATGGAACGGTGGCTTGCCCAAATAATGACACTCTAGCATAAACAATCTCCATTTCGACCTGGCGTTGTTGTACACTGTATCCTTAACTCCGCGAATGGTTATCCATCATAACCATAGTACGTATGGTATGAATTAAGAGCCTTGATCCATTCTAGACATGCATCCTCAAAATCTCCATAGGGATTGTAGTAGTCATCATAACCATAGAAATATGGAACATGTGGTGTAGCCATCATAGTAGGGAGAATCAACGTCGCATGGTCCAAGATGTAATCTGTGAAAATTAGCCGTTAAACGCATTTGTGATGTCGAATGGAACACAATACTTTTTGCGGATCTCAAATCAGACTCCCGGATGGCTCGGATCAGCAGTCGGACCAAAACGGACGGATGGCCAAAGTTGATCGTAGTAGTGCTTGCATTCAATTATGGCTGCTGAGAGTGGGCTCAATATACTCTTCAAGCTCGTGGTGATGACGAAACCAATTTCCGAGCAGAAATGGCCCGAGTGAGGAGAGAATAAACGAGATGGTGAGAGGAGAGAAAGAGTAGAGAGAGTGAGATGTGAGAAACTCTTTTTTTCTATTCTTTTTGTTCTTTTTTATATTTTTTCCTGATTTTTTCTCTCTAGTTACGTGCTCCGGTTTGCAACAGATTCGCATAACATAATAGAAGATAGAATCTGTTAAGTAAACGTAACATAAGAGGGGGGTGCCCAGGAAAAAAAAGTGGGGGTGGGATGTTTACCTTATAATATAAGGTAAATGCAATTAACACAAGGGGGGTTAAGTGAGGGGGTGTCCAAGAAGAAAGTAGGGGTGATAACTTGATATTGATTAATGGAAAGGGGGTGTGCAAGGGAAAAAGGGTGTTAAATAAAGATAAAAACTTTTGAAAAAGACTTAAAAGGAGGGTTGCCTAAGGAAAAAAAAGGTTTAATATAAAATGAATAGCTAATTGAAATAGGGGTGTCCGAAGGAGGCAAAAAGGGGGGTATACTTCTTTTTTGTATACCATCCGACCTTAATTAGAAACAAATGGATAACTTAAGTGGCAAGTTACCATCTCTCTGCAAGTAGCTAAAAGAAAGTAAAGTAACTCTGACTTTCTTACCCAAGTTACACAACGTAACTTAGGCACCAAGTAAGTGTTGCCTTTTATCTGTCACTCTTTAGAAATTAAGAAGGACACGTCTCTCTGGTGCCATCTCTCTCTTTTAGTCATTCTTTTTCTTTCTATAACTTGCCTCTAACTCGAGTGTGGCATGCGCACCCTCAGTGTGCCGTGCAAGAAGAGGGAACCCAATAAAGTCCAATAGAGCCTGTCTCTTTCGTGGGTTTCACTGGCAGGGATTTTAACAAGGGTTGTGGACTGAAGGTTCCGGGAAAGATGTGAGCTGCAAGGGGATTGGGTTTTAATGGAAAACCTAACTGGGAATAAAAACTAAGAGATTGGGTCGTTGGAAGGGCAGAAACAACACTTCGGTGGTACCTTTGGAAGATGTTGGAGAAGATGATACCAAAGTGATGGGGTTCTTTTCTTGGATCTTTGGCTTTGATACTAAATTGATGTAGAACCGGAAAGGGAAATAGAGGAAAGAGGAGAAAGAGAAGAAGAAGAGAAAAATAAGAGAAGAAGAAGAAGAAGAGGAGAAGAGAAGAGAAGAAGAAAAGAAGAAGAGTTAAACTAAAAGTAGGAGAAAAGAAGAATTAGAGGAGGGGAGAAACCTCTATCAATTTTTATTCATCCAAAACTTAAAATCCCTAATACATATGATCTATATATAGGCAACTGACATAAAATTCCATGGAAAATAAATAAAAGCCCTAAATCTAAATGACGTGGAAAATAAAATCCTAAAACTAAATAACATGGAAATAAGAATACTAGAAAATAAATAATATGGAAATAACTCCTAATGGGCAAATATGCCACTTATTTGGGCCTACAAACCGCATCAGTAATGCTATTCCCTGTAATAGGAAAATGTTATTACAGAGGCTGATATTAATTATGAACCCATTTATGCAAATAAAAGAGAACCAACTTACTTGAGTGGGCTAGCGAGAACCCTTTGACCAATAGTGACAAAACTGGTTTCTTGGTTTGACATAAACCAGGCTAAAGAAGAAACACTACAGGGAAGAATTATCCACATGTTAGGAAGAAAACGAGTGTATCAAGGTAATTTAAACAAGCAGTTCAATGCACAGAATGAGCGGATATCATACTCACCCTCCCGTAAAAATATGTTCACGAACACCCAAAATTGTAGCTGGGCGCACTCCATGGTCTTCGTTGAATTCCTCCAAAAGATTACGCATTTTAAAAGCTTCTTCCAGATAGTTGTCCTGTGATTTAAGCATAGACATCAGAACAGACAGTTAATACATCCAAAGCATGATTGCAGTGAATTCCACGCTCCTTCTGACTTACCTGGTTCATGTCAATGGTCTGAAGAGCTTCCCCTCGAGAAAAAATTATTGCATGGTTCTGATTTTCAGGCTTTCCTTCTCCTACCTTTGCTGACCCTGGAAGTTTTATACGATAGATTTCCTTTTTATATGAAAAGATGGAACATCAATTAGTACTCATAAAATATTACAAATAATGGAAATTAAATAAAGATTTAAATAATGACTACCTGGTCAAGATTATCAACAGCTTTAACCAATACAGAATAATACACCTTCTGTACTCTGCCACCTTCACTTTCTTCAACTTCATCAATATAAGCCACTCGGAGAGATGGATAACTGCACAGAAAGGACAGCTGTTAACCACTTGAAACAGAATGAATGTCCCCTCTGCAAATAACGCATTATACAACACTGTTTCTTTATTTAATTTTTAACTGAGAGCCTAACTTACACATTTTTTTAGAACGAGACTAACTTAAATATTCCGAAACATTTTAATCAAAAGGATGAAATATTCCATAAAACAGAAAGTCAGAACAAAAGCAAGAAAAGGTAAACATACTTCACCATCAAGTTCAATATATCAGTCGCACGGCGATCTCCGCATTGCTTTTGATTGCCATAATTTTGGCAAGTGGCAACATATGTGAATTTCATATCAGCCACAGCCTCGAGCTGAGAACATAGAGATCTTTGGCTCTTTTTCTCTTCCTCTGCTGGATCAGTTACTGCCTTGTAGCCTTCTAGAATCTCTGTAAATTTCAGAAAATAAACAATCAAAGTGTATTTCCAGCAATAATTAAATCCTCCATCAGAGACACTAACAAGAAGCTTTTATGGTCTTACCACTTTCGGTGGCCATATCAAGAAAAGCTTGAAGCTTCAAAGCCCGTCGGTAATACATCATCCCCCTAACTGCAGCACAAAAACACTTTTAGAGAATATACGAATAGCTATTAGAAGAAATTAACAGGAAATGGAAGGCAACAGCTACCTGTTCTGCAAAGTGTTTGTCCTCTCAAGGAAGCCCAATGACGAAGATGCAAGACATTCTCTTCATTTTCCCAAACCTCACTTCGTTGTTTACAATTGAGTCGCTCCATGAAATTGTTCCATTCATCTGGTACAGTTCATTAGCGTATAGGCACAAGATTAACCAACCATATTATATATACTAAAACAACTATGGGAGATGGGGTTTCAGAGCTCTAGCTCAGGCTGAGCTCGAGCTCAGAAACCTTTTCCTTATATATATATATATATATATATAAAGGAAGTGTTGCAGGATATAGATTAGTAAAAAAACTCAAGAACCTGGGAAAATCTTTTGCAGGTAGAATATGATTGAGACACCATCTTCATTTTCCAGCTCAAGGTCACTTTTAGAATATACCGTCTCCTCACTATAGTAGGGGGTCATCACACTGCAAATCTCAAGTAAAATATTCCACTATAAGAAAATAATCTAATCATAGCCATTGCGGGGTCTGGGGAGGGCTAGATGTACGCAGCCTTACCCCTGCATTGCAGAGAGGCTGTTTCCGTGACTCAACCCATGACCACCAGGTCACAATGGGGCAAACTTACCGTTGCGCCAAGGCTCGGCCTTTAAGAAAATAATCTAATCATGATTTCTTAAAATTATGTGAGACGAATAGTTACAAGCAATTGAATAATTTAATTTTTTTCACTGAAGACTAGCTTATATGAAAAGCTGATGAGTAACAATTATTTTTTTCCTTGAAGAACATGTGTATAAGACTCTCTGGACCAAGATAAGAAAATTTCAGACTCATATATACTGCATTTGTAGAGAAGACCTATTATCCTTCTTCGGTAGTACATTATTCCTTAATAAAAGAAGGGTCCTTGGCCCAAATGACTCATACAAGCACTGATGACGCTCACTTGGTCGTATTTTAACCAGGGTGCCACTTCCCCCCATGGTATCTTCTTCAGGCTCCTGTTCACACTTCCAACTATCCTACTGTGACCGTGTTTCCATTATGACGAGTTTTAACTCAATTAATATTGTTATTGTAGTATTGTACTATCATGTGCCATTTAATCAAACTTGATCTTATAAGTTCCTGCCAAGAAACCACTAAGCTAATTCCACAATACATACATACATATATGTATTTTCTTTATCATTATTTAAACAAATTATTGTATTTTCTTCATCATTATTTATACAACATTTCCTAGACACTTCCTTCCTAACTAATTTGAGAACTGACATTTATATTCTTTAACATTATTTATACAAACATCATCATCTTGCAACTAGTGATTAATTCATTAAAATATCTGTGGCTAATTTTTTTTTTTTTTTATGACATAGGGTATCCCCACCCCAATTTTTAGGGCGGGTTGATGACAGAGGGTATCCCCACCCCAATTTATCATTCTCTCACCAGTTACAAACTATACATCACGGTAGAGATTAATAGCAAGAACAGTCTCAAAGAACACTGCAAGCTAAAATCCAAAGGGTGCAAAGATTAAGCCAAACTGCACTAAATACAACTAGTGGTAGCCAGACCAAGTAACAAATCACAACACTTAATAATTATATCGACTATGGCTATTCCAAAAAAGAATAAATCAATGCTGAGTAGGTAAGTGCTTGTTAAGCCATTTTAAGGCATAGCAGACCTGAATGAGAGCATCTTTCGGACTTGGGGAGCACGGGGCATGTCCATAAATAAAGAGTTCGTAAAAAAGGCTATCCTTCTACGTGCTTCAAGGTTTGTTGGCACGTCAATGGCAGATTCCTTGACAGTCAAAAGGAGGTATAGCCGTTTTATCTACAATAAAATAAATTTACTTGAGTCAGTTATCAGTTCATCACGCTCAGGTTCAATATGGAGACGGATTTAGATAGTATATACCTGTTCTTCCCATTGTGCTGTTACAACATGTGGGAACGAAATAGCAGGTTTTGGATCAGTACCAGCGAACAGTTGTCTTCTAGGGACTGAGTCCTTGTTACCATGACCAAGCTCAACCAACTCTCTGAAAGTTAAAGTTAAGGGAAACAAACCGTTATTTGATAAATATAAAATAATTTTCAACAATGGAATGCCAAAGTCATTAATCACGAACCGAATCTCATTCACCATCATATCACGAGTAACTACTTCAAGCATGTCTTGCAACAGCAACACAACAGCATCTCGCTTTGATGGGTCACCGTCTTTCTGCAACAAGAAAAATGTAGTAATAATTCTCTTTTTTCTTAAAAGAATAGTAATAATTCTCTAAGGATCCATTTCTTTCGACATAAAAATGGGCATAAAATTTGTTTGATGTTCATTCTTGCAACATAAACCAAAATTTACATCCATTTTTACGTCAAAAGAAACGGAGCCTTATCGTCAAAGATAGTGCACACATATTCCATCTCCTTGACAAAACGTCTTAACAGAAAAGAAAATTATTTTTTCTTATAGATGACTCACCAAGATCTGTACAAGGTCCACAAATTTCTTACATAGGGCAGGAAGAGGTCTCATTCTGAAATTAGCAAGAAATGTGTTCTTCGAAATGTTGCCTTCAATTTCTTTAATGATAATGCCAATTATCCTGTTACATTGAAAGTAAAATTAAGCATTTAACTACAGTGGCATTCACACATATAAATCACATCAGTTATTTGCAGTGATGGTATTGCAAAAAAAAATGACAGCATAAAAAAGTTTCCATGATTTTTAATATACTGGATTGGATCAAGAAAAGTCACTTAAAACTATACCTCCTTCTATATTAGAGTACAAGTTAAAAGATTCAATTCCACAAATTGGAGGGAGGCATAACTACATGCAGGAAAAAGAAAATACTTGTGATAACCATGAGCTTCTACAATGGGTATCATGATGCCACCTACTTGACATAGTGAAAACAATAATAGTTTTTTGACATAATGAAAACAATAATATTTTACCAAAACCTCAATCTCTGATTTTGCAAATAAAATCATTTATATTATCATTGGAGTAGTATGTACAAACACGGTCACAATGAGCGCCTGAATTTAAATAAGCAAAAAAATAAATCGGTCCTCCATGGAAAGAAGCTCCCCTTCCATCCAACAGGTGGGAGAGATGAGACTGGGACCTCCCTAATATTTTATTCAATACCCTTTGTGTTGTCATAGGTCCCCATCACTCGCAAGAATGAGAAGTAATGGGAAGGAGGTCCATTTTAGGATCTCCCCTCATTTAAATATTCATGAAATAATGGTTTATAGGCACCAAATTGTTAAAGAAACAAAGGAATGATAGAACAAACCTCTTCTCATTTTCCCCAACCACCAAAAGCTGTAAAACATTTTTGAAAGACTCGTAACATTCAAGCACAGAACATTTCATATACTCATCAGCACAGATGCGCTTCCAGAGATCAGAGTCCTTTGTTCGAAATTGGGCCGCCATATCTATTGCTACTGGGATCTGGAAAAGAAAATAATCAACAGTTATGTATATTAACAAAAATGACAAAGACTGTTGATAGATGATAATACAGACCTTGCTAGCCAGCAAGAAGGGTGGCCACTGTATTAGTTTCAGGCTAGGATCCGATGAATAAGGAACTAGTAATAGATCCATTTCCCTGGATTAAACGAAAAATACCAGTTTAATTCCAACTGAATCAAATTAAAGGAACAGAATAAGCAGAACAAAGCATTAATATAACTGAGGCCTTTCCTGTCACTTATGATGTCTTCTTCACGGAAACTACATATAACTTCATTCCATAACTGAGCAAACTTAGCTGCCTCAGTTCTCCTGCTTGGGGAAACCTGAAAGTTGTTGAGGTCAAAATACTACACATGCAAATGAACCAAAACATTGTGCTTTCACATTTCCACAGTACAAGATTACAACCTCAGCAAACCGCTTCTTGAAAGAAAATCCCCTATTTCGAGTCTTTTCAGTTGGTACCAAATATGCGTTGAAGGCTCCGGGTAAAGATTGGAATCGCGATCTTAGCATGCCCAGTGTCCGTATCTATGAGAAGTGAAGGAGAAGAATCAAATGCAATTACTAGCAAGCTATGAATTAAACTATGTTACAAACATGCATTCCATCCAATCACATCTTTTTCTCCCTTCTACCTTCTATTCTGATCTCTCACACACACACAGTAATCCAGGCCCATGCTATGCATGGGTTTAAAGTGGTGAGACCCAAACTATCAAAACTGATGTGCAAAAGGTGGGCCCTATCCAATAAAAAAAGCCCATGTATCAAAAATGATGTGCAAAAGGTGGGCCCTATCCAATAAAAAAGCCCCTGTAAAATGCTAGGCCCTACCCCATTAAACATGACAGCCCCATCCCATCAATAACATGAAGTGTAAAATGGTGGACGCTACACTAATGCCCCATCCCATCAATACAGGCTAGCAATAATAATCATGGCGTAGGTCCTAAGTTTTGAAAAAAATTACGGAAATGGGCTACAAAGTAGAAAAACTACCCAAAAAAGTACCGAAAAATGTATCTTTATACGACAACTACGGAAAAACACTACACAGAAAATGCATCAAAACATGACAATTACTTGAACTCTGCCCCAAAAACGCACTACTTATAGCGTGAATTATGGGCAGACTTCACGTCAAAGGGTCGCCAAGTTGATTTTTGGGGTGGAAAAACTTTTCCAAAATTGTTTCCCTTGGAAAAAGCGAATGACATTTTGGAAAGTGTTCAATAAACATGCACTCCTCTAAAATCCCTTAAAATACTACACGACAAACAAGTGGAGAGCTTCTTTATCGAAACACCTTGGAGCAGATATCATTTCCCTATATATATATATATAGAGAGAGAGAGAGAGGGAGGAAAGTGTTCCTGAGCTATAAGCTCCATGGCGCAGATATCATTTCCCTATATATATATATATATATATATATATATATATATATATATATATATATATATATATAGATAGATAGATAGAGAGATAGATAGAGAGAGAGAGAGAGAGAGAGAGGAAAGTGTTCCTGAGCTCGAGCTCAGATAAGCTTATCTGAGCTCGAGCTCAAAAACACATGTGGCCCCACATTTTTGGGGTGATCCAAAGCATTCGTTTGGAAGGCCCTTCCATGGATAGGGTGTGTACCAAAAATCAGCCCTATAGGATCATCCTAACCCTGCCATTTGTGGAGGAAAAAATGGGCAGAAACATGGACACATGGTGTCTATCCATTTTCCCCTCCACCTTTGATTGGGTTAGGATGATCCTATTGATCTGATTTTTGGTACACACCCTATCCATGGAAGGGCCTTCCAAATGAATGCTTTGGATCCCCCAAAAAATGTGGTTCCCCCTATGGTTTGTAAGTCCTGCTCAGATAAGCTTATCTGAGCAGCTGCTCACAAACCATTTCCTCATATATATATATATATATATATATATATATATATATATAAAGAGAGAGAGAGAGAGACAGAGACAGAGAGACAGAGAGAGAGAGCAAAAGGAGTGTGCGGTCGAGCGCATATAAGGTTTTATGCGCTCGAGGGCCCAAACACACGGGTCCCACATTTTTTGTGGTGATCAAAACCATTCATTTGCAAGGCTCCATCATCGATAGGGTGCGTACAAAAAATCAGCTCCATTGGATCATCCTAACCCCTGCAAAAGTGGAGGGCAAAAATGGGCAGATTTGTGGCAAACGGTGTCTGTCCATTTTGCCCTCCACTTTTGGATGGGTTAAGATGATCTTATGGAGCTAATTTTTTGTACACACCCTATCTATGTAAGGGCCTTTCAAATAAATGCTTTGGATCATCCTAACAATGTGGGCCCACATGAGTTTTGGGCCCTCGAGCGCACCTAAGCTTGGTGCGCTCGAGTGCACAATCTTATTCCTCATATATATATATATATATATATATATATATATATATATATATATATATAAAGAGAGAGAGAGAGAGAGAGAGAGAGAGATATGAGAAAACGGTTTCTACACACAATTGTAGATAAGTTATCTACACACAATTGTAGATAAGTTATCTACACACTAGCTTAAAATACAGTGGAGGGCATATTGTTTGGGTGATCCAAACCATTCATTCGATTGGCCCTCACATAGATAGGGTGTCCACAAAAAATCAGCTCCATAGGATCATCCCAACGCTACGATTTGTGGAGGTAAAATCGATGTGTATAAACCTTCACAATTTGTCCATTTTTTGCCTCCACGGTTCGAAGGGTTAGGATGATCCTATGAAGCTGATTTTTTGGGCACACCCTATCTATGTGAGGGCCCATCAAATGAATGCTTTGGATCACCCAAATAATGTGGGCCCCCACTGTATTTTAAGCTAGTGTGTAGATAACTTATCTACATTAGTGTGTAGAAACCGTTTTCTCATATATATATATATATATATAATATATGAGGATTGTACGCTCGACCGTACCTAAAGTTAGGTACGGTAGAGTGCCAAATCACATGGGTCCCACATTTTTGGTGGGCATCTAAACCATTCATTTGCAAGGCCCCATCATAGATAGGGTGCATACCAAAAATCAGCTCCATAGGATCATCCTAACCCATCCATTTGTGGAGGCCAAAATGGACAGACAGTGTTTGTCCACAAATCTGCCCATTTTGCCCTCCAATTTTGGAGGGGTTAGGATGATTCAATGGTGCTGATTTTTGGTATGCACCCTATCTATGATGGGGCCTTGCAAATGAATGGTTTAGATGCCCACCAAAAATGGGGGACCCATGTGATTTGGCACTCTACCGTACCTAACTTTAGGTACGGTCGAGCGTACAATCCTTTTCCTATATATATATATATATATATATATGTATATATATATATATATATATATAGAGAGAGAGAGAGAGAGAGAGAGAGGAAAAGCATTGTACGCTTGAGCGTACCAAGCTTATGGTACGCTCGAGTGCCCCAATCACATGGGTCCCACATTTTTTGTGGTGATCTAAAGGATTCATTTGCAAGGCCCTATCATAGATGGGTGTGTACCAAAAATCAGCTCCATTGAATCATCCTAACCCCTCCAAAAGTGGATGGCAAAAATGGGCAGATTTGTGGTCTGTCCATTTTGCCTCCACAAATGGATGGGTTAGGATGATCCTATGGAGCTGATTTTTGGTACACACCCTATCTATGATACGGCCTTTCAAATGAATGCTTTGGATCATCCTAACAAAGTGGGCCAATATGTGATTGGGCACTCGAGCGTGCCATAAGCTTGGTACACTCAAGCGTACAATCCTTTTCCTCATATATATATATATATATATATATATAGACACACACACACACATACGAGGAAAGGGTTCCTGCAAATGTGTGCACGTAAGTTACCTGCACACGTTTGCAAAAATAGGGAGGGGGCCACATTTTTGGGGGGATCAAAACCATTCATTTGGAAGGCCCTTACATGGATAGGGTGTGGCCCAAAAATCAGCCCCATTGGATCGTCCTAACCCAATCAAAGGTGGGGGTGGGGGGAATGGACAAACACTGTGTGTCCATGTTTCTGCCCATTTTTCCCCTCCACAAATGGCAGGGTTAGGATGATCCAATGGGGCTGATTTTTGGGCCACACCCTATCCATGGAAGGGCCTTCCAAATGAATGCTTTGGACCCCCAAATAATGTGGGACCCCACCCTGTTTTTGCAAACGTGTGCAGGTAAGCTTACTTGCACAAGACGTCTAAGGCCTACCATATGAAAGTCGAGCACCTAACGGAAGTTACATTATCCAAAAGCCCAGGGTGTAGAAGTGCATCAATCAACTACCCTCACAATGTATTTGGTTAAAGATAGATTCAATATGATCAAAGACATTGGGAGTGATTCACATTCACTACCCACCAATTGGAAGGTGAGTAGTAGTTGTTGGTGCTACACTCGGTTGGTATTACGCTCTTAAGGTTGTATTGTTTACACTCTTTAGTTAGTATTTTTTTAATATTTAATTAAATAGGAGTGAATCCCTGATAATGCATAACGAAATTAGTTGTTTACATCACAACTAAGGCTCTAGATGTTAATATTTAAAAAATAGATATCAATAAGAAAAAAATATCCCCCCTGGTCATTCTAGTCTCACATAGAATCTCATCTAGCAGGGCCATAGTAGAAGTTCCTTCATCTTATTGCCTATAATACCCAATATTCCAAAACCAAAGTTCTAGTCCTCAGTTGTGATGTAGAGTTAAACCCATTAGTCAACTAGTAACACTATGCTGTGCATTTGACTTGGTTCCACCCAATAATCCCCAAAGATGAATTCCGCATTTCAACCCCTAATTCACTACAATTTAAGCATATGGGCGAGCCACATGTAGCACTACACACTAATAGATGTTAATATTTGTCACATGTTTGTCATCTCCAAAAATCCATCTGTGGACTTCGAAAGGCAATAAGGGCATGGTCCCATAAAGAAGTACTAAACATTATTGGAAAATATAGATTTCATTCAGAGTTCCTATTCCAGCATGTAATGGTCCAAATGCAGTGGTCCCATAAAGCTTTGACATTTTGCCTCCAAGCAGTCGGAATCAAAGGTCCCGAAAACTAATACCCAAAGAGAAAATGGACCTCGGTAAGCTAATTTTTTTTGCATATCCCTAATGCATAACGGTTGAAAAATAAATTTAGGCTTCATGAGATCCAACATTAATCACCGCGTAGGGTTCTAGAAGTGTCAATTAGTCAAAATTAGAGACTGAACCCTTTGAAAAACTAAGACCTCAGTACTCCACAATCTAAGTCAGTAACAGTATACTACTTGACATGGACATCCACTAATTAAGTGTCAGGAACTATGCCCACTAGGTTGAAAAATTAAATTCCAACAGCCTAAGATTTTCTGACACACCTAAAATATGAAACTACATGGAAGAACTTATCTTTTTAGAAAATATTATAGCCCCTGACCATAAACTAATTTACAAAATATTGAACCTAAAGTATCAGTATTAACCCTAGTGAATGCGACATACCATGTAAAAGTTGTCACTGTAGCAGAATGTATGCCTAGCTTCAAAAATAAATGTTAATTGTGCAGCTCCTGTATTGCAACTAAAAACAAATCCATCAGAACTTATTTACCTCTCCAAGACGATCAAAAGCTCCAGAAACACCACCATACAATGTTGAGAAAATTGCATACCATATTTGAGTGTCCATAAAATATACCTGCACAAACTTGCCCACTCAGATGAGATACTTTGCCAAGGTCAAATATATGAACTTCTCACCATTTATATCAAAACCTTCTAGATATTTCAAATGAAACAAAAAAAAAACAGTTTAAGTACTGAGACATGCCAAGACCACAGGTGCCCAGAGTGACACAACAGCAGCAAAATTGTTCTTAGCTGCATTGAGAAAAAAGAACAGACACATTAAATATGAACAGAAATACAGGAAATCACAGACAAACAAATAGATGGCTACCATCAGGGAAAAATTCGTGCCAAGCGTATTTAACATGGCGAACATTCATAATGTCTTTCGTCGGCTTCACCAAAGGTTTTATCTGGCAAGTACGACAGATTAAAAAAATAAAACCAAACAGAATCACCGCCTGTTCCACAAGAATATTCTCAGGGATTATACCCAAAACAATATATTAGAAATTTACTTGGATATAATAGCTGAAAGCGAATTTGGAAGAAAGAAGCAAGACCCAGAACAGAGTATACCTGAAGAAGAAATAGACTTTTGATATTAAGTAAATTTGGAAAAAAATAAAATAAAAAGAAAACTATGATCATATATTCAAACTATAAGTATGAGTACGAGTACTCCTGTACTTACTTGAAAAGCGCAAACTGACTTTCATGCATTCCCCTACCAACATAAATTCTCGGCTGCAAATAACAAGTGAATTAATGCATCCAAAAGAAATAATGAAACATGTTCATAGGTAGACAAAGCATAGAGAGAAATCAAAGGGATACACGATCGTAAAAGGTATAAGACTAAAGGTGATCACTGTAGCAAGTGTGATTGAAAGCATGTTAGGGTACTTACGGGATTGGCATTTAATCACTTCTGAGAGACGTTTACATAATTTTATAGAAGTCTCATTTGCTTAATAAAATCGTGGAAAAGAGGGTTTATGAGCACTTCTCCCTTCCCCTTCTCTTTCACAGCTCACAAATTCTCTCCCTCTTTTCGTCTCATTTCTTCTTTGGCATTTTCTCTTAGCCTCCCTCATCACTAATCATTTTAGTTGCCAGATCCCCTTTCTCTCTTGGACTTGGTGCTTGAGATCTTCCACACGGTGGATTAAGATGGTTTCATGTTAATAAAAGCCATCTTGAGATGAGAAATTGTGCACCACTCTTTTCATGTTAATCTCCTTTCAACTTCTTTCTCTTTTCATGTTTAATCCCTTTTCAACATCTTTCCATTCCGGAATACCTACTGTTACAAGGAAAGAGGAATTTCACTCTCCATCCTCTCAACAACTTTGTGTGTAATCATTCTTCGCTTCTTACAGTTCATATCTTTCCAAAATCTGTACTCTTTGTCCATATTAAGTAGGGCTAAGGATTGCGCGACTTGATCTTGAAATCATCACATAAGATTCTGAAATTTTTCCATGAGTACCAGTTTAGTATAGGCAATTGCACCCCTCCCTCTCTCTAATGCCCTCCCCTTTCTTTCTTGACCGACTAAAGTCTTTATTTTTTTTTTATTATTCTCTGACCAAGTACAAAGTACCAAAAGAATTATTTTTTATTATTCTCTGACCAAGTACAAACTTCAAAGTACCAAAAGAAATTTCTGCATTAAAGGAAGGGTAGAAGGCAAAAGTAAAGGTACATATATTAATGAGGTTTGAGGGCAAAAGTAAAAAAGAGATGAGCATTTTTGCATTTTGTGAGGCTACGAGTTCACTGCCTTGTCTTTTGTGCAGGAGTCACAGCAAAGAATTTCATCTCTATCTTGCAAAACGAAATCCCCTTTTGCTAGCACCCCAGTGAGATTTTATATATGTGTAAATTTGTAGTCCATTGGATTGTCTATTATAGAAACCTCTATAGATCGGAAGATTAGGATGATCCTGTGGAGATGATTTACACGGTGTAGCCTATTTACGTCGTAGCCGAACAAATGAACGATTTGGACTATCCTATGAAGTGGGCCTCTCATAGTACCTTTGTAAAAAATATCGTACTTCACGCGCAACATGTCAAATTTTAGGAATTATTGAAATTTTCAAAGTAAAGAGCAATTCTATTTTATTTTATTTTAGGGGGGCTTGGAATTTATTAAATCACTAGCATTCTTGGGCCATGCCATGCATGGGTGTAAAATAGTGGACCCCACCCATGGTGTAAATAGTGGGCCCCATTACATCAAAATATGAAATGTAGTGTAAAGCGGTGGGCCCTTAACATGCTACAACAGACATCCTCTTGGCCCCCACCCTCAAGCAAATTTGCCCCCCTTCCAGAAAATTCCTGGCCCTGCCCCTGGCGCAGCCACTTCCTTCTTGAAGTGGGGCCCATCAAAAAACAGCTCATGCAATATGCCATATTTGCAGATAATGTTGGTGTGGATGGATTTAGCCACTAGTGCCGAAAATAGACTTGCATAAGATTGAGCTTCGACCCACTTGGTGAAGTAATCAGTGGACATCAAGATGTATTCATTCTCACTAGAAGATTTTGGAGGTAACTTTCCAATTATATCTATACCCTAGGCTGAAAAAGACCCCGGTGAGGTCAGAGTATGGAGCTCTGATGGAGGGCTGTGAATCAGTTTAGCATAGTCGTGGCATTTAAGACGTTTTTTTGACAAATTTGTGGTAATTTGTCTCCATTGTGGACCAGAAGCAACCTTGTCCAGGTATCAAAGTGAAGGAAGGCAGTGTAAGAAGAGATGGCAGATCTCCTAAAAAAATGACAGTTAGTTCGGAGCCGACGGAACTATTGTAAGGTACAAAGCATGGTTAGGAACCAAGTGCTGTGGATAGACATATGTTGTAGATTACTTGGAGATGTTTGACCCAATTACAAAGATAATTATATTCATGTGATCCTATCAGTTTCTGTTGATCGCGGATGCGCACTTCCACCAACTTGATGGCAAGTATGCCCTTTGCATGGTTATCTAAAAAGAAGTGTATATGGATGTGCCACCGGGTTTTTCATGCTTAGAAGGAAAGGCATGTTTCTTGAAGAAATCTATTTATAGATTGTTTTGGTTATCTAAAAAGAAGCATATATGGATGTGCCACTGGGTTTTTCATGCTTAGAAGGAAAGACATGTTGCTTGAAGAAATCTATTTATAGATTGAAACAATACCCCAAAGAATAATTTGACAAAATTAGTAGGGTTGTATTGGAAGTTGGTTTTCTATGAAGTGCGCAAGATAATTCTGTCATTGTTAAGAAAGTGAAGTGTAGACCACTCTCTTAACTTTTTACATTGATATTGTATTGATACGGGGTGATCATGATTCTATCATTCAGTTAAAGGACCATTTACAAAAGATCTAGGAACTCTTAAATATTTCTAGGGGTTTGAGGTGGCACAGTTTAAGAAAGGAATTTTTATATCTGAAATAAACTATGTCCAAACCTATTAAGAAATAGTACACCTATTGATTATAGCCTACAGTGAAGTTGCCATCTCACCATAACTCAGATTGTCAAAGTATACGAAGTTAGAGTGGTCATCCAATTCATACATTTATGTTGATTCTCATATGGAGGTTGTTCATCGCATCCTTTGATATTTGAAGCTATGACACAAATGTCCTTCTTGGGAATTTCTCGGCAAGGGAAATCTCGGGATATATTTATTTTTTTTATTTTTTTCGTGTTTATGTAGGGGAAAGAACGGTAAAAATAATAAAAATTTATAAAATTATTAAATTAAAGAAAAAATATAAAATAAAAATATCGTAAAAATATAAGGATAATATCGCGATATTTTATGATAAAAACGAAAATATCGCTATATTTTGAAAATCTCGGGATTAGTTCGGGATTTTGTCGTTTTATCAAAATGTCGCGATAAAAACGCGATATTTTGAAAATATCGGAGTTATTTTGTGACATAGATTTGAAGGGCTAGGCTCTCTAGGTTATGATCTTCTTTACCCAAATCATGGATATCTTCATGTTTTTTTTTTTGAAAGATTGGATATCTTCATGTTCTGTAATTTATTTATGTTGATTGGGATGGGAAGAATCTCCTCTAAATCGTAGGTCTACGTCTCATTATTGTACTTTTGTTGGAGGCAATTTGGAGACATGGAAAAATATGAAACAGTTAGATTTGGCTAGATCGAGTGTTGCGGCTGAGTATATGGCCATGGCTCATACTACTCGCACTTCACTGTTAGAGATTGGATTTTTATGATCAACCAGTGCTTCATTGTGATAACCAGAAAGCTATTCATGTCACCAATTAAGTGTTCAACTAGAGTACAAAATTTATAGAAGTTGATTATCACTTTCTCGGGAAGAAGGAGACTACATGGCTGATTCGTACTGTGTCCACTCAATGGATGGTTGGTAGATGTGTTTACCAAGCCTTTAGGTCGTACAATTTTTTACAGGATTTTGTGGAATTGGGTCAAAAGATTGTCTTATTCCCAACTTGAGGGAAAGTGTTAGTGGTGTGTTTACCTTAGTGTTTGCATGTTAGGTTAAAGGGGTATTAGTGAGATTTACATTTATCACTTATCAGTAGCACTTTATGTAATTTTGTAGAAGACTCATTCACCTAATAATAAAATCATGGGAGAGAGCGTCTACGACCACATCTTTCTCTCTCTTCTCTTTCACACCTCACAAACTCACTCTCTCCTTCTCCCTATTTACAGATTTAAAGGCAGGATAATCATAACGACAAGAACCTTGAACTGTTAAAATATTCATTAATTTAAAGGAGAAATTACATTATATTTTTAAAATTAACCACTCATAAAGTGTTACCTTTTTTGTTTTTAATTTAAGGTTACATTAAACTTCTGGACATTTTGCATAAAAGGTTAGGTTTATAAAATTTCCATAATGGCTGGTGCAATTTCAATAACTAATCTCAGTCTGTGCTATGAACCTATGGTTAACACCTATATAAATTACCCAATTTGAACCGCTAGACCATGAAAAATATAATGAATTTTATACAAACAGGCATCACAAATAGCAGGGGATAATAAAGGATCGGCCTCATAGCAAACACCAGTAATTCAATCCACAAAATCAAAGAAAACATAGAAAATACAAGTAAAGATTGAAGATAGAAAAATTTTAAGTATGGAAAACAAAAGGTGCAAATTTTCAATTAAGTGGTTGCATTGGAACATGAAGAAGAAAGTACCCAACATCATTGGAGTTTGAAATTAAGGTCAGTAATCAGTAATGAACAAAAAAGTGTTTAATTTACACTCATATCAAATAATGTACAAATACAGTATTTACTTTACACACATATGAAATACTTTTTCAACAATTAGATGCATCAATTATTGTTCCATTTTCCTTCTAAGATGACATCACTGATAATACTTCAATTTTCTAGGGGTTTCCAAAAATGTCCACAAGATGACATCACTGAACTAATTCTGTTCTTCCAGAGATTTCCTCAAACAGATAGATTAGCATCACTCCAATTCAGAGATGTCTCCCAGAAGTTCATTTCATGAGCATTTCGGATCAAGTAATTCATGCTACAACATGCTCATTTGGTTAACAATTGAAATCAGAGTTTACATGAAAACAGATACGTGTAGAGCAAGGAAAATAGAGAGAGAGAGAGAGAGAGAGAGAGAGTACCTGTGACCACCACAAAAGAAACCTTATGATATGCCAATCCGAGTTCTCAATCCATCGCCGAAGCATTGGAAATATAAAGAGTACTCCTGCTAGTAAATTGGGAAGCAAGTATACTATCACAGCCATGATATACAAAGGCGGTATACCCTTTACTTGGCGAAGCACCTTTGTCAAATCTTTCATTGCCATAGAGGTAATTGATAAGGAATTGATGTAGCACAGTGGAAGAAGAACGGCCCAAGCAAGACTAACTAGTATCTTGAGAACATTTCTCAACACATCAGTAAATTTCCACCTATGATAGCCAGGGAAGTTCAAAACAAGATCCAGAACACCTACATCACCAAAAGACAAGACACAAAATAATCGATGAACACTCCAACTTCAACGTCACAAAATTAATCTTGAAAGTGAAAATGAGGAACACCAAAAATGAAAAATCATATTTTCATATGTACAGAATGCCGAAGTGTTAAAGAGGATATCATAAAATATCTTACATTAACCTTGAGATAAAAAAGAGAAAATGATTGTTAGAGAAAGGATGGAGAAGAGGAAAAGTGAGTAAGGGAAAACTCCGCCTCACTTGTGTATTTATATAAAGAGAGAATGTTACAAATGATCATTATGCCCTTAGCCATATACATACATGCCGGATAAAGTGGCAATCGACCTCAATATATTTGGTCCCCGGATTTGTGGCAAATGGCAATGTGAATCGCAACCTTGTTGTCACAATATAACTGAGAAGGAGATGATGGAGGAAAACCGATCTTGAGAAAAGAGAGCGTAACCAAATAAGCTCTCCACTTGTGTGGGCCATGGCTCTATATTCAGCCCCGGCACTAGATTTAGAGATAACATCCTACTTCTAACTTCGTCGTGACACAAGGTTACCTCCCACAAACACGCAATATCCTGTGGTAGATCTCCTATCAGCTGGAGATCCTGCCCAATCTGCATTTGTGTACCCTTCTATCTTCTGATGTCCGTACTTTTTGAACAACAAACCTCTACCTGGAGCACTTTTCAAGTACCGAAGAATCTGAAGAAATGCTGCCCAGTGTGAAGCATGAGGTGAGCTTATATGTTGGCTGACAACACCAACAGCAAAGGAGATGTTTGGGTGAGTGGCTGTAAGATATATAAGTTTACCAACCAACCTCCTATATCTGTCAGGGTCATCCAATAAGTCTCCCTCTTCGGGAAGTAATCTCACATTTGGGTCCATGGGAATTGAGGCAAGTTTCACTCCAATATAACCTATTTCCTCAAGTAAGTCCCTGATATATTTCCTCTGTGAGAGGGAGATCCCCCTCATGGAATACGTTACCTCAATGCTAAGGAAGTATCTAAGATGGCCTAAATCTTTGGCAGAGAACTCTTTTTGCAAGTTCTTCAATTTCTGGATCCCCACTGAATCACTACCAGTAATGATGATGTCATCAACATAGACTATCAATAGTACACAACCACCTGCAGACTGATAGCTAAAGACAGAGTGATCAACTGCACATTGCTTCATGCCAAAGCGCATGATAGCATCACTAAACCTCCTAAACCATGCTCTAGGGGACTGTATGAGGTCGTAGATTGATTCCTTCAATCGACATATGGAGGACATCTCCTTTGAGCAACATACCCAAGAGGTTGCTCCATGTACACCTCCTCCGTGAGCTCACCATGAAAGAAGGCATTCTTGACATCTAACTGATGTAGAGGCCATCCATGGTTGACAGCAAGAGACAGAAGAACACGAACAGAAGGTATCTTCGCAATCGGAGAAAAAGTCTCACCATAGTCCACACCAAAGGTTTGAGCATAGCCATTGGCAACCAAACACGCCTTAAGGCGCTCAACAGTCCCATCAGGTAAGTATTTAACCGTGTAAACCCAACGATAGCCAACAGGACGAGCAACGGAAGGAAGAGGTACTAAGTGCCAAGTCTAATCGGCCTGAAGGGCCTCCATCTCGAGATCCATTGTTGCCCGCCACCCTGGGTGATCGATTGCCGCAGGAAATGAATGTGGCAAAGAAACAGAGGACAAGGAAGACACAAAACTATGAAAAACAGGCGTGAGAGAATCATATGAAACAACAGAAGAGATAGGATGAGCAGTACTACGAGAACAAGTACGAGAAGCAATAGGAGAATCGACAAGTATCTCTGAAATGGAAGGAGAGATCTCCTGTTGAGCGGGCGATGGCGCTGCCGGAGAGGGATGAGCTGCAGATTTCAGTCGGTGCTGATAGGTCTTCCTAGTTACTGGCGGTGGACAAGCAGGTACCTATAAGGGAGAAGAAATATCGCAAACGGAAACAATCTCAGGCATCAGTGAGGGAGGAGATGGAATAGGTAGAGGAAGATCCGAATCAGGGGAGGGGTGTATCATCCTGATGGTTGAGAAAGTAAGACTCGGTCTCAAAGAAAGTGACATCTACCGAGACAAAGGACTGACACAAACGAGGGCTGTAGCAACGAGAACCTTTCTGGGTCAGAGAGTAACCCAGGAAGATATATCGTTCAAATCTAGGATCCAACTTATCCAGACTAGGACCAAGACCAAGGTTGTGTACAAAGCACACACAACCAAAGATCCGAGGAGTGAGAGGGAAAGGGTCATGATGAGGACATAAAATAGCAAAGGTGCCTCCACCACGGGCAGCACGATCACCCACTCCATATGTCGTTGTCGCAATACTATCAACAGAAGGAGTCGGCACAGAATCACCAAGAAGACACTATTGGGCACACAAATAAACCTCCTGAAGGGAAGGCATAGTGGCATAGCCATATATCTGATGTCGAAGATGTAGGAACTCGGGGCCCAAAGTCTCGAGGAAGTGAACAATACAAAGTTGATCACGTTGTTGGGCAGCGTAGTCAGATCAATAGTAAGCGGCATATGGCAATGGGAAACAAATTGAATATAATAGGTAGAAAGAGGAGTGTCACCACGCGAAAGATGCATCCACTGTGAATAGGTGGCACAGATGTGGGCTACGTTGCCCACCCAAGAATAGAAGACAGCAATATGATCCCAAATCTATCGGGAAGTTAGAAGGTACATCATGGTACCCGCAATATGAGTAGTCATACTCTACCAGAGGAGAGTACAGATAAGGGCATCATCATGTTCCCACTTCTCATAAGTGGGATCAATGGTAGCACGAGGATCACGACGGATAAGGGACAGCTTCCCCTAGCAAGGAGGTAAGTCTCCACAGCCACTTTCCAATTCATGTAATTGGATCCGTCAAGCTTGACTGTGGTCATGGGTGGGAATGAACCGTCCACCGAAAAAGAGGGACTATACGAAGAGAAGGATGTGCGAGGCGGAGGGGCAGGAGCCACAGAAGGCTGCCCTAGAGAGGGATCCTCAATAATGGGGGAATCCATGTGTAGAAATCGAAGCTAAGAGGCCCACCGACGATAAGGGACGACTCCGAGAATGGAGATCGGAGATGTCAATAATAGAGATCGCAGCTCCGAGAGGAAACAACAGAGGTAGAAGGCATGAGAGAGCCTCTAAGACATGAAGGAAACAATAAGGAGTCGGAGCCGCATAGATAAGAGAAGAAGAGGGGTAAGGGATCTAAAACATGAGGAAAGAAAAAGTGGATTAGGGTTTGAAACTTAAGGAATGTGGTATGGAAATAGGGTATTAGGGTGAGTGTGAGGAAGATAGAGAGAGTGAGAGAGAGAAACTGAGAGAGAGAGAGAGAGATTTGTCAAGTGGGGCTGGGTTACAGCAACAGTAGAGGGGGGTGAGGGGTGTTGAGGAGGGGGGGAGGGGGGGCATGGGAGGCGTGGGGGGTTACGAAGGGGTGAGGGGGTGTGTTGTCGGGTGCAGGGGAGGAATGGGTGGTTACGGAGGGGTTGGGGGTGCCTTCAGGGGCAGGGGGGGGGGGGGTGGGTGGGGGTTGGGTTTACAGAAGTGGAGGAGTGGTGTAAGGGGCACGGAGGAGTGGGGGTGCGAGGGTTGGGGGGCTTGGCTATTGTGGTGTCGGGGAGGAGGGGGGTCGCGATGCGAGGTGGGTGGCCGAGAGGTAGGGAGGGGTGTTGATGGTATCAAAACCCTAGGGCTCTGATGCCATGTTAGAGAAAGGATGGAGAAGAGGAAAAGTGAGTTAGGGAAAACTCCCCCCTCACTTATGCATTTATATAAAGAGATAATGTTACAAATGACCATTATACCCTTCGGCATATATATATGCATCTAACAATGATGATGTACAGTATTAATGTAAAGAGAATTAAAATGGTGAAGTATCCTAGTTGTTGTTAGCCAAACTGAAATCGCCTTTGACCAAATATGCAGGAGTGGGTGGGATAGCAAGATAGGAAACACATATAATATAGGAAAGTGTCCTTGTCTCTTAACCATGCCAGGAGGTCTGTTAGCTGGAAAATATATAGAGATGAGAAGAGATGAGCAATTACGATACAATAAAACCAACTACCCAAGACTTTGATGTAGCCTTTTACCTCTAACGTTGTTATTATCAATGGAGGAGAAAATATCAATAGAGGACGACGAAGATGCATTCAGTAGTAATTCGATTAGGATCAATTAGATAAACACTAGGATCATATAAAAATCACTTGTAGGGTAAGCAGAAAACTATAGAATACTTTCCTCGAAGAATAACGCTACTGACCAGTCTAACGGCAACTCATGTAAGTGACCAGCATAAGCCGATCACATCATAGAAATAAATCTAAATGAATCTATATGAAACCTAACTTCGGACACTTACGAATCCGTAAAAGAAAATATCTTAAAAATGTCTTGAAACCAGTATTTCAAAACACGGATAAGGGTCAGAATGTGGCAAAGCAAATCCTAGTCGAATCGGAACGACATGGTCGACTACTCGGTTGACGCAGTTGAGTACATGAGGCCATAACTTGGAAGAGTCAAAGAACTTTTGATTGACTTTGTAGGAAAATGCAAACTTAGACAAGAACGCGGCCAAGGTAAAAGGGAGTTGACTAGGGGGGAGTCCATGATGACATAGAGGAGTTTTGAAACTATGCTTAAAACATAGACAACTCTCCTCCTTTGGCTACATGATTTCCCATCGATTGGGGAGAACTCATCTATGATGTGTTCGGAACAAGGAATCAATCTAATAGCACACATTAGGTGGTCCTTCCACTGAACCAAGTAATAAGATATGAACAAACCCAAATTTGGATAGTCTGCAGGCCTAGGATTTGATGACTTTCATTATTTCTTTGCTAATTAGTCTTTCAGTTCCTTCACTCTCTCGATTCATGTGAGCTTAATCCCATCAGGTCGATGCATCTCCTTTCAATATTGTTGCCACCAACTTCTGATCATTTAGCATTTTATAAGGACTCCCATTGAAGAACTTTTGACTGCTGTGCATCAATTTGTCGAAGACCTCAAGATTCAGCGGGCCATGGAAATCCAAAACATTAGCCTAGTTCCATTATTTCTATTGTTTTTCAATTCATTGATCATGCAATCCTAAAACATAAAGTCCTCTTGTTCTTGCACATCCTCAGGTGGAATCATGATCATAGATCAGCCTTATTCAGAGCTGGGGGGATAAAACACTAGCCTCATTCTGTTTTAATTTCACTTGGCAAAATATGACTGCACGAGTTGAAAATTGTCCCTGTAGATCCCAGATATCTTTGTGCGTCACGTTGTTAAGTATTCAAGGTAAAGATGCTCACTTGGTTCTTAATCTCTTATATGTGGCAATATGTATTTCTTAGCCATCTATGGTGTTGTGTTCCTATTCCAGTGATGGAAGCTTATGAAATGTTTGAGTTCCTCGTGGGACCTTGTCTAATTCAATAAAAAATTGTCACCGAATAAATTGATAACATGTCATAATATTGCAGATTTCTTTTACAAAAATTTAAGAGAATGCAAAAAAGGAGTCTCAGTTTCTTCAGGATGAGAGTGATTAATACCCAGTGAGCCCAAATCAATGGAACTAGAAACAAGTTGAATTCAATATATATATATATATATATATATATATATATATATATATATAGACACACACACACACACACACAGAGTTAAAGCTAAACATGTTCTGGTGATAATTCTTTATATTAAAAATATCAACTAATACAATGAATTAGACATGCCCGAATAGACTCTTAGGCCCATTAAATGCCGCTTTCCCTTCTCAGTATCAGTACAAACCAAGTCCAAAAGAAAGTTGGTTAAATCCCTTCATGCGGCAAAAACATATATGAGAAAAAATTCATAAACCCCCTAAATGACCTGAGACTTCGGGGAAACAACTGATTTCACGTCAAAATCCCCCAAAAGACTCATGGAGTAAAGAATCTATAGAAGCCCACCTAGGAAGAGAACCAACCTTAACCACTGCATCATTTTGGGGAAATTGGTTCTACAAGTCACACACAGAATCCAATAAAATAAAAGAGGTTTAACAATCATGTGCTACAACAGATCAAACAAAGTTAATCCTTTTTTCTTTTTTTTGAATGGTAAACAAAGTTAATCCTTCCGTACACCCTAAGTTCCTAACATCACTCAATCGGTGTTTCAAAATCCGGATGCGGGTCAGAACACGCCAAAGCAAATCGTAGTCGACTCGGCATAATGCAGTCGAGTACTCGGTTGATGCGGACGAGTACTCGGTTGACACGTCATAACTAAGAAGAGTCAAAGGAGTTTTGATTGACTTTCTAAGGCAAAATGCGGACTCATAGAAGAACGCAGCCAAGGTAAAAGGGACTCGACTCCGGCGATTCCATGATGACGCGGGTGAGTTTTGAAACTATGCTCTCGATCAAGAAGATCACTACAATCAGCTTGGTTACTTTGAAATAAAGCAACTCCCATGAATTTCTCACCATAATGTGTAATAACAAAATGTCCTTAAGATTAATAGAAATAATCATAGTATCATGGCTCAATTCATGAATGTGTCCACTATAACATACCCTAAATTTTTGGACGGATCATAGTGTTAACCATAACTATTTTTAGCAGCTACTTTCCATTCCCGACTATATTCATTGATATTGTATAAAGCTACATAAGGCATTAACAACTCAAAAGAATTATAACGATTATCTTTTAATAAGATATGCATACTTTGGAGGAAGCGTAGAAAGGCTGCCGAGATAAAGATACTAGAGACGGCAAATAGGATATCTTTTCTGAAAATATCCAATGGTGAAGAACCACTCCATGCAACGATTACCATTGCCTGCAGATAAAAAAAACTCAAGAATATTGACTGATTAATGACATACTAGAGTTTAAAAAGGGAAAAAAAAAACTAATTTGGTCTAGTAGACCTCTGCCTTGCAACCAATACCTGCAGGGCCAATATGTAAAAGGTCCACAAACGGTCGAAACTTCGAAAGATGTGCCAGAATGTTCTGGTCTCAACAAAGTTGGTCTTCCCAGTGCTTTTCTCAGATCTTTTGCGGGATGGTTGTTCCATCTGCATACCATTTCTAGTAAGAAGGGAGCTAATATCCTACAAAACAAAAAAGTGTCACTGACCATTAAATAATTAGTTGCAAACCTGCGTTGTTGTCCTTGAATCACGTGTCGATTTGAAGAAATCACCATCATCTCGCATGGGCCAGCCCAAAGAGAAACAATCAGCTGACCTGAATGATATGTAACACAACTCAAATGTTAGGGGCAAATAACAGAAGCAACCAGCTGACTGAATGTGATTCTAATCTTTGGTATATCAAATTTCTTACAAACCAGAAATATTCATTTAGATCGTCATAGTTACACCAAGATGAAAGAGGAGCTTTTCCATTTCTGCTTTTCTTGGCTTCCTGGATAATCATCACCGACACATCATAGTTTAAGTTGTATCCATAAAAAAATCATGTAGTGCTCACCATGTTTCACTGAAATATACCTTGTCAATCACACGATACAATGGGGATATAACCTTTCTCAGAAAAGCCTCATCATCCCCACCATATGAAGGTTTAATGTTTTCTCCGGTCACAATACTGACATTTCCAGCTAACAGACCATGGAGTTCATATGCCATCTGAAAATAAAAGAGATTTTACCATTAAAAACTAGTACATAAGATATAGTTGATAGCTGATAGTCAGAAAACAAAAGGTTGATGACTATGAATAAGCGAATCTATGAAAATGGATGGAAAAAAAAAAAAAAAAAACTCACATTATGAAAAATGTAGCATAGGCATTCTGGCATAAAGCGGATATTCGCTGATTCACCCCAAATAAGAAGATAGAGACCCATGTAGAGTATCTTTCTCTGCTGCACTTCGTGTGGCACTTGAGGCAGTCTGAACCATCCATGATTTTGATAAGAACCTAGGACGTTTACACAAAGGAAAGAACAAATGAACCAGCAAGTGCGATAGTGTCTCACCGTAAGCTGTGCTTCCGTCCCAAAAATTTGCACCATGTTTTGTAGTTCTTAAACAGTTTATTCATTACTGCATCTACAGCTCGCTCATCCAGCTGAATAAGAGAAACAGTGCATAAAATGTTGAATAAGGATGACATAAGTGATTCCCAAACGGGCTATGTTACAATGTCTATTTGAAGGAAAATTTCAAAACAGGAATACTCAAGCTACAATCTCCAGAGGACCCAGTCTACAGATACCAAAATTAAATGTCATTTAAGCTTCTATTGCCTAGCCACTTGAACATACTAATAAAATATTTCCACTATTTACATGCAAAAAATAATACTTTTTTTGCTATGATCTAGGAATGCAAATGTTGAACTTTTAACCAGAAGGAAGACAAGTTAAGTGACTGATCCTTCTATGAGTGAGATGCTTTTTGGAGAATAATCAGGACAATGAATGCTACTACAAACACAAGTCTCAAAATCCTTTCCAATGACTATTTAAAAGGAAATAAATGCACGTGCCTTGTTCAGAGGCTCGGGCTTGGGTAACAGCCTTATATGGACATTAGCAAGAAGTAAAATAATATGCTCCCTTTGGTTCCTGACATTGTCTCTCTGAAAAATCAACATAGAACAAATGAATGAAACCAACAGGATAGTTTCTTTAACGAATTAAAAAATCACTAATCAATGCACTATTCCTAATGTTGTTCTTACAGACCTGAAATCCAAACATAGCCCTCAGCCAATCGAGAAGGTCTAAGTCTCCTGTTTTCTGCCTGTGTTGCTCAAAAGATGTTGGCCAATTCAGGCCACGAGTGTTCCACAGAGCAGCCACAGCAGCCTTAATCTGGTAAATAAAAACCCATGATTTACAAAACATAGTATGTAATTGTAATAATAATATGTGACTCTGGGTTTTAAATACCTCCTCAAGTTGCATGATAGACTGGGAAGCCCCTGCAGCATCCAGGGGAAGAATGTTGTAGGGAGTGTAGATATCCTTCTTTTCTTGGACATCTCTTGCAGCAGCGATAATCTGCTCAAAGTAATTGAAATAATAATAAATACGCGACTCTGAGTTTTGGTTTTCAAAATAATGACCCATAATAATAATGACCAGAAAGCACTAACCTCTGGTTTAACTTGTTCGACTTTTTCGGTTTTGTTAACAGCACAGAGCACTTCAAAAAGGACTCCTGCGGTTTGGTAGGCTTTTCCAAGTTGGGCTCTATAGAAAATTGACAACACAAGAGAGAGTGATATGAAGCTCAAGACAAGAGTTCATGTCTCACTGAGGAATATATGCAAACATATGATGTACATACCGATCTGCTTGTTCCCCTTGGTCCAGTGCTCTGACATAGTGCTCATAGTATTGCTGATAGAAGCTCTCGATTTCTCTTGCATCGCTCTTTTTCACCCTAGCGGCAAGACTTGTAGCATTTTCCTACCACATAAATTCACCTCACCTTCATCAACGTCCAACACTTGAAGTGTGAAAGAGAACAACGAGAAAATACCCCGGTTGTTAACTGATTTCGCCACTCAAAAAATTGGCTTCTCAGCAGACATAAACAAATGCCCAAATTTATCACCTTCACAAGGGCAAATGCCATCTTTAGCAAATGCCAAAATTAAGAGTCACAATATCAATCCACAGCCAAAATCCACAGGAACTTAAAACGCCCCTTTTAATGTGGGAAGTGATAAATCTGTCCCCCTTTTTTTTGACTTGGGACAGCCTCTGGTTTATCTGTGTTATGAGTACCCTCCAGTGTTTTTTTTTTTTTTTTAATGCGTTCTTCGTTTGGTTTTTGGTTGCTAGTAAAAAACAAAGCGAGGTGACATCAGCTTTACCTCGGAGTCTCCCGTGTAATTTTCTAGACAATAGTGCTCTCTCTCTCTTCCCTCTCTACACTCATAATAATACCCGTGTCTAATAAATACTTATCCCCTCCCTTGTCTCCTCCCTTTCCCACAAAAATCGAATGGAATTTTTTTTTACTAGCAACCAAACGAGCTAGTGTATTTATGACTGCCCTTTTACACTACAACTGGGTGGCTTGATGAAGAAAAAGGGGTGAATATATTATTTACCTCCGATCTATAGAGGATTAGGATTAGGATCAGCACTCTAATCCTCCGATCTATAGAGGATTTGGATCAACACTCTAACATTCAGATCGGAGGGTTAGGATCAACCTATGGAAATGATTTTTGGGGCACAACCTATTTAGCCTGTGGCCCATCTAATGGATGGTTTGGATCATCCAATGGTACGGACCATACCGTAATCTTAATAAAGCGAGGAGTGCCCTCATCAAAATACAATAGTGCTGATAACATTTTCCTATCAATCCACCGGAACTTAAAACGTCCCTTTTAAAATGGGAAGTGATAAATTTGCCCCCTTTTTTAAGTGGGACAGCCTCTGGTTTATTTATGAGTTATGAATCTTATGACTATTCTTTTCTAAGTGAAAAAAGCTTAAGTAGGCATCAGTTTTTGGTAAGAGATTTTCAATATATGGCAGGCTCAACAGATGAATGGCGTGGATAAGTGATACCACATGTGCTTTTCGTGTGCTCATACACAGTCACGTGCGCCAAAGTGTAAAAAGATATCCTAAAACAAAAATGAGGAATGATAGACGCAAAGGCCCTCTTTATGTAAGGGCCGGAGAAGGGCCCTTGAATAGATCCACGTCGTTTTTAAAGACGGTTGAGAAACTTAATTCGGTTTCAATTAATGACGTGGATCTATTCAAAGTCCCTTCTTTAGCCCTTGCATAAAGAGGGCTTGCATCTATCATTCCTCAACAAAAATTATGTAGTGGGCCAGTAAGTAATTTTAAGGAGTTTGTAGCAACTTTAATAAAAAATGGGTGGTATTTACAGATTATTCCTCTTTGAGAAATAATTTAGAAAGCAAGTAAATTTTGGCCATTTTACTAAAAAAAAAATTTACACTCAAGTGCCAGACTTATGTTTGATTGGGGGGCCCCTGTTTCTTTACCGAGCCCAATCCTCTAGTGTATTTATGACTACCCTTTTACACTACAAGGGGTGGCCTGATGAAGAAAAAGGGGTGAATATATTATTTACCTAATATATGCATTTCAGGCCCACAGCATGACCCGAGGTTATTGGTTGGCATCAAATTCAAGAAAGGGCCCACTTGTGTAAAACATATGATCTCATGAGATTTTATACGGAGTAAGCTCTCATAATCCCATATTTTTCAAAAAGAACTGTACGGACCACATCATAGGATGATCCAAACCGTCCATGTGATGGAACACCACGTAAATAGGTAGTTCCCCAAAAATCATTTCCATAGGATGATCTTAGCCCTCCGATCTATAGAGGTTTCCACAATATGCAGTTCTCTATAGATCGGAGGGTTGGGATCATCCTATAGAAAATGATTTTTTGGGCACAGCCTATTTATGTTGCGGCCCATCACATGGACCGTTTGGATCATCCTATAGTGGGGTTCGTACAGTACTTTTTGAAAAATAAGGGACTAGAAGGGCTTACACTGTATAAAAACTCTGATCTCACTGTGATTTAGGCTCCGCATGATTTATTGTCTATGCTAATTCAAATCAAATTAGCTACAAGTGTGTGAAGGGAAATGAAAATGGAAATAGAGAGAAATTGTGATACCCTTTCTAATCTCTGCAACAAGGCTGTCTTAAACTGACGAACACCACGTCCAGTGGAGCTAGGGTCCAATCGATGAGCCTTCTCAAAGGCATAGAACCGACCTTGGAAAAAATAAGCAAAACCCTAGCTGGTAAGAAAATGAACGTCTATCTTGGGTCTTGTTGGTTAGGGATTCTACTACTTACAGAGATAAGAGACTCTGGGGCGCTCTGTTTCGATCTCGGTGGCGACTCGGAGGATTGGAACTATGCTTCCGAGGGAGGAAGGCACAACCTCGTGGTCAAAAACCTCCAAAGAGAATGTTGTCATGGCTGCACTTCGAGAGGACCTTCTCGTTAGGCTCTGAGGGCCTGATTCACTCGACATTGCTGCTCTTCTTTTTTATGTCTGTGAGGAAATCGAAACAATCTAGTGTAAAGAATCTCGAATAAGCAAATATCAAATAACCAAAAAAAAAAAAAAGTGGTTTTAGAATGAGAACATCAAAAAAAAAATTTCCATGAGATCGCTAGAAATTAACCAAATGCAGTTTAAATGAAACAAGAAGGAATACTAAGATTAAAGAAATCGTCTCTGAAATTCCATCTCTATTGATATGAAAATATCTCGTTTATAACTAACCTGTAAAAGAAACAAGATGGAAATTTGCTTACCTGATAAGAATGAACACGGAAAAAAAATCAAGATCGATAAAGAACAATCCAATAGACTCTAGAAATCCATCAAGAACAACAAATAATCTTACCTGATAAGAATAACAAAGAAAATGGAAAAAAAATGAGATAACGATATAGATTTGTCCAAAACTAGGTTTGAAAAAAATCTCTGCCCAAGTTTCTCTTCCCGATTTTCCATAGAGATTTGTCCAAAACTAGGTTGAAGAATATCGTTGCCCTAGTTTCTTGCATGCAGAAACTCTCTGTCCTAGTTTCTTACCATGAGAAAATCTGCCCGAAAATCTCTCAGCAATTGGGGAGAGAGAGAGAGAGAGAGAGAGAGAGAGAGAGAGAGAGAAGCTGAGACAGCTGTGAGGAGAAGCTGAGAAATAACGGAAAATAGAGAAAAGAGTGGGGAATATGAATTTTCCAGTGAAAGAGTTCGTTATAAAGGTCGTTACAATGTAACAAACTACGTGAACAAACTTTAGCTGCGCAATGTTGCGGAGATGGTTCCCCCGCAATTTTGCTCCAACCAAGCAGATTCTGCCATGTGGCAGACTCTCTAAACCAAAGAAAAAGCGTACTTTTCTAGGGACAATTCTACCCCTTGCCTAATTTCCATGAAAATAGCCACAGCGGTTAGCGCAACAGTCTCGTTACTCTCTCTCTCTCTCTCTCTCTCTCTCTCTCTGTCTCTCTCTCTCTCAAAAAACAATCTCTGAAAAGAACAAAAGCCCCCTCTAATGTATATATGACGACCCTTTTACACCGCAAGAGGGTGGCCCAATGAAGAAAAGGGAGCAAATATATGAATTCCACGACGAGGTAATTGACAACTTGACCTCTCCTTGTGATTTTCGGATCGGTTTTGAACAGTTTGTGATGGAGAATGCTCATAATCACATTTTCATTATGTGTGATCCACCATTTTTAGTGTTTAATTAAGAGGCATGATTAGACCCTTATTGGGTTTTACTACTATGGTTTGAATTTCCTATAGATATACAACTTAGGGTTTGGCTATAGATTTTATATTCCATTAGCTCTCTTCTAAATGAGACACAGAGATTGCCCTTACATTAGCTCTCTTCTGTTGGAAGAACCTGGAATCCAAACCATCATCATCTTCTTTTGTTTTCTATTAGGTTTGCCAATCTATGATCAACCTTCTTATGCCCTGTTCGTTTGGGATTATGACAACTGATTGTCACCCCACAATCTGATTATTGGACTCAAAATTAATGTAATCTTAAGTCCAATAATTGGATTAGGGGGTGACAATCGGTTGCCACTATCTCAAACGAACAGGACCTTACTTTTGGGTTTCTCAGAGGATTGCATTCGTCAAAACTTTTCTTGATCATTATGGCGATGAACTCATGTAAGCACTGATCTGTTCCCACATGTACAGTCATATGTTCATGCGTATGAGGAAACTGTTTACTTTCATATACCAAATTAGGTACATAGAAATGTGAAAATTACATGCACTCTGCATTGTTTAATTTTAGCCCATTCCTTGACTGACTGACTATATATAAATACAATCATGAAACAAGTAACAATGAATTGTAAGAAAACCATACATTCACCCAGTGATTTCAAACACTCTTGTTGTAAGGGGAATGCAATTTTTTTATCATCTGCACAGAGACATAAACTTGGATGTACCTTTGAGAATTCTAGCCTACCTTCTCTGGAAGTTGAATGCCTTTATAGAGAAGGCGAAGACAAACACGCAAAGAGAACACTGAAACTTGGATGTACCTTTGAGAATCCTAGTCTACCTTCTCTGGAAGTTGAATGCCTTTATAGAGAAAGCGAAGACAAATGCAAAGAGAACACCGATACCAAGGATCACAACAGCAACCACGGGTAGGAAGTCATGCTTGAATCCAAAATAACTCCTCACAAATTGAGCCACTGTCTGGCCCGACTCAAGTGGATGGTCTAAGTCTCCGAATTGTGATGCAACCAGTCCATACAAGGTCCAGGCGATCGGGCATCCCCAATAATACCATCTCCACCAAATAGGAATGCTCTGTAATCAACCAAAATCTTTCAGTGTCTCTCCATTATGAGGAAACTCAACACGTTTGGTCGGATAAAATTGAAACTTACCGGTCGTGGAATCATAAAACCTGCGAAGATATTCCATACTGCATAGAATGCCGAGGAAACAATAGCGGCGATGTTGTGATTAGGAGTCACAGCTACCGCCATCATCCCATAGAAAGTGAAGTACAACAATGTGAAGTACATGAAGAACATATACCACAAGAACTTGACAACTGTCCACTCAAATCCGATCATTGCATACACTATAAAGCCATATACCACAGCCTGTGCGAGGACATATGGGATCTCAATCATAACCTGCAAATTTAGAGCAATAAGGAGAGATGTGAGACAAAATAGGAAGAGAATTAAAGACAAATAAATCTGTTTCTAAAGAGTTTGCACACCCAACTAAGTAAACAACAGAAATTTCGACATTACAGAAAAGGTTACCTGTCCAAACGCGTATGGTAAAGCGGAATACATTCCAGCAGCTCTCTCTCTGTAAAAAACTGTTCTTTCAATAGCCACAACTGGTTGCACAGATGACGCATTTTGAACCCCAAGGAACAGAACAGCAGCATACATGGAACCCATTGCATTAAACAGATCTTGTTGTCTCTTCCTGCATTTTCAACACCGTATCAATGTACTGTGCCATATTCAAGTTTAAAATCAAAATGACGGTCACAAGTTCACTTACGTTTTAGAGCCAAGATTCCAGAACATGGTCCCAAACATCAAGGCTATGAACATCGTAAAGAAAAATCTCACTGCGACATATGGTGGATTGCGCCAGTATGACCAGTGCTGTTTCCACAGGCACGCCATGCATTGTGTGGGGAAGGACTGAGAATACTGAGTGGGGAAGTGGAGATCACTCGAACCAGGAGGAGGTTTACTCAGTTCCCTTATCAAAGCTTTGTTTCTCCTGCAATAAAGGGTATAAATCAGTAAGATCTAGGAAAAGAAAAGGTTGCAATTTGAGACAAGGGTGGCCCAAGAGCATTTGTCAACCCACCTAAACAGTTCCGAGTTCTTGTATGCATCAGCAAAGTCAACCCCCAAAGCCTCTTCTTGTGCCATTGTAGTCACCTCCAGCATCCAAGTTGCAGGATTATAACCATCTTTTATCTTACTTACCCCATCAATTCCCTTAACAAAATAAAACCACATTCTATTGGTACCAGAGACAGACCCTCAGTGAATAATAACTCATTTAAATTTTCTGCATCCTCACCTCAAAGTACTTGATCATATGGCAAGAATGGTGACCCAATGGGCCTACGAATATTTCTTCACCCCCTCGTTTCAATAGGAAGAGCTGCAATCAGGCAGAAAAGACATCAAGACCAAAGGAATTATAAAATAAGAACACAAAACAAATCACAAGTCCATTGACTCCCATTATAACCCACTTCATCAAAAGCCTCGAATATGTCGATGCTGGGCTGGTGAATTGTGCACACCACTGTTCTTCCTGTGTCCACAGTGTTCCTTACTGTTCTCATTACAATAGCAGCTGCCCTGGCATCGAGCCCAGAGGTTGGTTCATCCATGAATATTATGGACGGGTTTGCGACTAGCTCAACAGCAATGGTTAGCCTCTTACGCTGCTCAGTCGAAAGTCCACTGACACCGGGCAATCCAACTAGTGCTTCCCTCAATGGTGTCAACTCTACAAGCTCCATAACCTCCTCAATGAAATACTGCACTCATCAGGTTTGGCAGTCAGTAGATGCACAGATGCACAAATAAACACACACAGGGAAAAAAAAGAAGCCAAAGACACAGATAGGTGTATTGCCCAACCTTCCTAGTCGAAGAATTGACTTCAGGAGGTAACCGAAGCCATGCAGAATAGACGAGAGACTCATTGACAGTGACATTTGGAGAGTGGATGTCGTTCTGTTCACAATATCCGGATATGCGAGCGAATGTTTCCTGGTTCTTGGGATAGCCAGATATGGTGATGTTTCCTTCTATATATCCACCAGTTTTCCTTCCAGCCAACACATCCATAAGAGTGGTCTTACCAGCACCACTAACACCCATTAATGCTGTAAGAACACCTGGTCTGAAAGCTCCACTCACACCCTTCAGGAGCTCTAATCTGTCCTCTGGAAAACCTTGGGCTTTCATCTCCTGTGATTTCAAATATACTAACACACTCAATTCTGTGATGAATAAAAAGATGTGAAGAAAGGCTCGACCTCCAAGACACATGTACAGTTTATCTGAAACTTGAAGGGTACCTGTGGCATGTCTACGGAGTATCTGACATCATCAAAAGTGATGGAAAGAGGCTCAAATGGAAGAATCATCCCTTTCTTGTTCTGACTAGAATGAGCAATGCCTGCTGTATGTGCAGAGGAAGATCCTTTATTGGTCCTACCTCCTGCTTTTTTTTTGACATATATCGAATTAGATGACATCCTTGAAGCATAAATTATCAGATAAAATGGATTGATTGATCGTACCTTCTGAGCTCTTTCCTCTGGACGATAGCTCGATAACCTCTCCTGTTCTGTTGGCATGTTTTTCTTTCAAAGTGTCTTCAGATATAATTGCCTGAGCGCTTCCAAATGCTGCAGCCATTAGATCCAACTATCAGAAAACACTAGTGACTGGTTCTTAAATTTTAAACTGTGAGAATTTGTGAGAACTTTGATTTGATTAATGCTGCCCATCAGAAGGAGAAAACTTACGGTTGAGATAAGCAAGAGTCACAGTAAAAAGGCCATTTAGTAGGAAGACATATCCAACTAATGCGCCTACACCGATCCAATACCAGTATGCTTCAGGAAAGATTCCACGAGACTTCAAAACTTCCACTCCCAATGTTTCTGTGGATCCATTGCGGACCTGTAACACATTATAAACAAAGCCTGAGTTGATTTTCCTGATCAAATTGAGAGCTTTCTAACTTCACAACAAGGTTCTTACATGACTCCAACTTTTCCCAAGGAACTCATTGACTGCGATTGCATTCTGGCCATACATCATGGGTGAGATCCAGTATCCCCATATCCACCATTTTTTCACATTCTCTGTATAAAAAAGATACGTAAAAATGTGTGGTTAATCCATGGTTACACAATAAGAAAACTTCCCAGTTTATCAATGTTCTTAAAGTTGATGAAACCTAGGCATTTTATACATTAGTAAAAGAGCATGTTTAGTTTATGTGTATTGTACCTCGAGATAAGATGAATCCACCCAAAATCATAAATGTAACCAGTCCAAAAGACCCAAATGTATTGGCAACAATCATGTCCCTACCCAATGCAGCAAGGAAACGGAACAGTGCAGAGGCCACCTGGTTAATGCATAGAAGTAGCAGATATTGTCTCAAAAACCTGTAACAAGAACATTTGAGTTATTGGCAAGAAACACTGGAAGAGGAAGATAATCACAAAATACATCGTAAATGAGCCGTAATAATCTCTTCCCTGGGTCTTACCTCACAATATTGGGATCGAAGCCAATGACATAGTATGTCATGAAAACCCAGACAGCTACCTCCATAAAGGATATGGGGATCTTCAGGATCCAAGTAGGTAGGGCATATGCCCATGGAGGGTAGAAAAGGAGATCTCTTTGCTTGTAGAAAACAGGAAGTTTAGCAATAGTCATAGCAAGCTCTGCGAACCCGTTAAACATTATCGAGACAAGTGAGAAAAACAGAGCACCCATATAAATTCCCCCGTCTATTACCGTCTCACGGTGCATCTCTGTGCGCAAGAAGACCGTCATTGTGATGGTACCAATAATTATAATCTGAAATTAAAAATAGAACAGAATTTAGTGGTTTTATCTGTTGTAATTCAAGATTACATTTTGGAGGACGAAATTACTCACTTGCGACGTCTTGAAGATGTAGACAAAGGAGTTCCTCTTCATAAGCAAATATTCTCTCGCAATGCAGGCCTTTAATAGCTCCTTCTTGCTAACACCATATTTCACAGTTGTCAAAGCCGCAGGATGACTCCTGTTCTTGTCAAATGGGGTAGCGAGTTCATCTCCTAATTTCCGGCCAACACGGAACGACTGGAATGCTTCTGCAAATTCTTTGACAGGAATGAAGGTGTAAGGCTCATCTTTACGTACCCAGTAATGTTGTTGATCTTTCCTCGATGTCACCTATTGGAAAGATATAAGTAAACATAACAGCTTTAGAAAGCTATACGGATTGGACAAATGAAAAGTTTCCATTAAAGATGTGATAAAGTCAGAAGAATTGGAAAGAGGAAGGAAACCAGTTTGGGCAACTTACTTCCTGCAAGAAGTCTGCAACACCTTTTCTCTCTGGGCATTTGAAGCCTAAGGATTCAAAAAACTCAAGCACATTTACACGGGGACCCTGATACACTATTTGTCCTTCTGAAAGAAGAATAATGTCATCAAAGAGGTCATATGTCTCTGGTGCTGGCTGGAGTAGAGAAATAACAGCTGTCCCATTGAGAATGTGAATGGATTGCCGGAGAGAATTCACAATCTGGAAAGTAGTGGAACTATCCAGACCAGTGGATATCTCATCCATGAATAGTGCCCTAGCTGGTCCGACAAGCATCTCCCCTTTATGTGTCAAGAGTCCCAAAAGAGTTAACCCAAATTATTGAACAGAGGTAATTCAATGTACTAGTTTTTCTACCTGTTGTAACACGTTTCTTCTGTCCTCCAGAAATCCCCCTCAACATTTCATCCCCTACCAAGGTATCAGCACAGATTTCTAGTCCTAAAATCTGCAATTTTATGAGGAAGAGAAAAGAATTCATCTATGTGCTTCTGAAACTTTCTTCATAGCTGTCGATAGAACTTTAAAAATGACATATTTTTCTAGGAGAAGTACATACCTTCAGAATATAGTCAGTAACTACACTGGCCTCCTGTCCTGCCAATGCAGCTGCCTGCAAGAATGGACAAAGAAAAACAGTTTCATAACCTTCCAAAGAAATCAAGTTTTTCCCAACTTCCAACAAATAGAACCCTTATATGGAAAAGTCTAGGATGATTCTAATACACTATCTGATAATTACATAATGATTACATGAATAAAATGTTCACAAAAGATAGAATCAATCTCTACAGATCAGACAGAACCCACAGGACCTGTAGGCCCATCTTGTGCTGATGGAACCAATATAACATAATGAAGATTAGAGTTTTTTATTCAATTTCAAGATGAAGTTTAGAAAACCCCATGGTGATTTTAAAGTGCAACTCTTAATTCTGTATAGTTGACAGTGAAGGATCCTTTTACAAAGAAACTCCTGATTCACCTTCATGTAGACATCGATATCAGGATCTGGCTTAATATTTGCCTCCTTCTCTCTTCTTGACAGCTCCACTAACATTTCTGCAAATCATCATCATGGAAAAGGAAACAACATATTCAAACTCTTTGAAACACCCTAACTAGCTATTGTGCATCAAAAGCAATCATGTCTAATAATCATTCAAAAAAAAAAAAAAGCAATCATGTCTAACATACCATAACCAGTTCCGACTCCTTGACATCTTGCAGAGAAAGCTAAGGTTTCTCTTACTGTCATTTCTCCTATATGGAGATCATGCTGACTGATATAGGCAGATGCCCTCTGAGGCACAAACTCATCCATTTCATGGCCATTGTAAGTTATTCTCCCAGAAACCTATTTTTCAGTAGAATCTTGTGTCAATTGTTTTAGTATGTACATGAAATAATTTTCAACAAGTGAAGAAATGACAACAATTACAATAAACTCCCTCCAATGTAGCAGAGGCTTATACAATACTTACCTTCAGATCAGAACTGAGCTTCCCAGCCAATGCCAAAAGTAAAGTAGTCTTCCCCGAGCTTGGGGGACCTAAAAGCAAAGTCATTCTGCAAGATTTACACAAAGAACAGTTGGTCACATAGAGAATCAGCGTCAATCCAGAACAAAATTAAATTCAGTTTGTGATCAAATGGCCACTTTTCCTTACCTGCAAGGTTTGACAATTCCACAAACATCATGAAGGATTGGTAACAGTTTCTTTCGACTTGGAAGAATACCGAAACAGTTGAAGAACGCCTTTGGAAGTAAAAGAGACAACATAGATCAGTACAATTTATGAACATGAGTGTGTGCACTACAGGCATCAAAATCCGCTTTTTCTATCTGTGACTTGTTGATTTATACGTATAAATTACCTCCATCATATTAATAGAAGCATTGTAGAGCGTAGGCAAAGCTCTGCCTCCCACATAGGCTTCTGCTTCGATATTCAAATGCTCGAACCGAACTTCGATTGTGGGAATATCAATTCCAACTCTGAAAAGAAAATCCAACAAGGGGACGTTAATAAAATCAAAATCCAACCATAAAAAAAAAAAAAAAAAAAAAATCAAAATCCAATAAGGGGACTTTAGGCCCTGTTTGGATTGGAGGAATTTTTTGGAAAAGCTTGGAAATGAATTTTATTTTTTTTTTTCAAATTTTCTTACTTTTTTACACACATAAAAGATTACTTCAACCAACCCTATTCATTTTTTACTTAGTTGGACCTTCAATTTATGATAATATCCCTCTAAATCAACCATAGTCAAATCATTTCCCTCTAAATTGTAAAAAGAAAATATTTTATAAGGAAAAAAAAAATTCCATATAATTGTTTCTCTTGCAATTCAAACTGGGCCTTAATGAAAAGAAAATCCTACAAGGTGAAGTTAACAAATGACTAACAAATATGAGAAATTCAAACACCCAGAACAAAATTAGAATAATAAGGGGAATAAATCTTACTGGTTGATGCGGGTTTTAAGTTTCAACAAGAACCTCTCATTATCCTCCTCTGCAGCTCCGATTAATCTATCAATCAAACTCTTCTTATCTTGAAATTCAAGATTTTGAATATCAACCTCCTTGAGCTCTCCGGCAACACTGGCTAGTATCCCTTTTCTTATACGATTATAGGTGGGCAGTTTCTCAAGTGCAGCCCATTTCAGAGCTTCTTCATCGTCTTCATCGCGTGAAGATCTTGAGAAAACTTCTGATGTGCTGTGCCTCCATACAGATGAATTCCTCCGCAAACTACCCACTCTATAAAGGTCACCAACATCCATTAAATCACCCAACAACTCAAAATCAGGAAAGCATCAACAAAACCCAGAAAAGCTCTAGAGATCAAAACCGAGTGTAAGTAAAGGAATCTTAAGAGGAGGTCAACGAGTCTTGAAGTGGAGATAGGAAGAGAAAAAACCAGCAAAAACCCAACAAAACTGAGAAAGAATTAAGGTCTTTCAGGAAAAGAAACTTGAAATCTGGTCTGTTTTTCTCTCAAAAAATGGAGTCGATCTATATTTTCTAAACTAATTAATGCAGTGCAGAATGCAGAGTATAGAGAGCCAGCCCTGCAATTGAATATTTTATCATCTTTGAAAGGAAAATGGTCAGGAAACTGGTCAGAAATGGGAAGAATTTTTCACCTCGGCCTAATTACCAAGAGAGCGATTGTTTCAAAATGCCCATTCCTCTTTTTTTTATGGGTATTCCTTTTGATGAGCGTTAGTAGTGGAAGATGAGAGTAAACGCTTACACTCGAGCATCTCCACTGAGTTAAGAGGCAAAGGCTCAACTTCCCGCTTACTTGTTTTGATAACGGCACTCTTCACTCTATTAACTACTTTTTAAGCTGCTAGTTAAAAGGTGTATAGGGACAAAAACAGTGAATTATAATGAGTTTTTAATATGGTGCACGCTTGCAGTGCTAAAAGGACAGTGGGGCCAGCGTGAATGGAAGATCTGAACCATTCATTTTGTGGGTCCCCATGTGTCATAGATAGGCTGTGCCTAAAAATAATTGAAATTGGATGATCCTAAACAATTTGATTTGGAAAAAAATTCTATAGCCCCCATTTGTTAATGTCAATCTAATGAGAATTCCTCAAATTGAAGGTTTTAGGAGGATCATCCAACGGCTCTCTTTTTTCGGGCATACACAATCTGTAATGGGCCCCAAAAAAATGAATGGTTCGGATCATCTAGGCCCCATCCTTTTCTAGATGGACAGGAGCCGCATGCAAGTGATCTAAACTCCTCAACGAATTTAATCGCACTAGAAAGTGAATGGGCCTAGAAAAATGACTTCGCTCCCACTATAGTGGGTCCTAGCTTTGAAAATCATCTAAGCCATCCATTTGACATATCTTGATTTGGATATCTTATGATATATAATCAGTCAATCACATTAACCATATTATGAAGTTTGCCGTGGCCCACCAAATTAACAACCTTAGCATTTCTTTAATAAGTTGAATACTGACCCATTTCATCGGCTAATAGATTATATATCTTTACTCCATATGGAAAACTAATAGCGAAATGATATATTCCTTTTTTTTGAGTACCTGCGAAATGATATATTCCTAACCATGGCTTTACATTTCGGTTTCGTTCATCACCGAAATTTCGGATTTCGGTCGAAATTTAAAACCGTGTTCCTAACTACTTTCTCGGCATTTCCGCCTTACGTAGGAAAAGACAAACAAAAAACATGTGGAAATGCAGCCATTTTTGGGAGAAGACAAAAGAGGGTATACGAAAATGACGTAATTTCTTTAAGGAACAATTACCAATGGGGGGTACGAAAATGACGTAATTATCAACAGGAACCATGCTTTTCTGAAATTATCAACGAGGGACAAAAGAGGTTTTGTCAGTAAAAGCTGGATGAAAATGCCCTTGGGCATTTACAACACGTTTTCACCTTATTTTTTCCTTCTTTCCTCTTCTTTTACTTTTTCATTTTCACCTTTACCTTTTTAATTTTTTACCTTACTAGTCATCTTCCTCCTAGTTCAGCCACCATTGTTGCTGGCAAGTCTTGAAAGTTGAGTTCTTACCATCTATCCTTCTATATCTCGAAAACTTGAAAGTTGAGTTTTTTTACCCTACTAGTCATCTTCCTCTGTTTCTGATTTATCTTGTTTAGGGTTTAAGAGGTTTGTATTTAGGATCTGTTATGGAGATAATGCAAGGATGGCTTCACTCACTTTTTGGAAGACAAGTGGTTGCACAAGAAAATTTTGATGTCATTAGAAGAGTTGCTATAGGCAGGGGTTTTGTAGCAAAAGGGATTTATCAACTCTCTAGAAGAGAGTTAGCAACTCTCAAAAGTAGGGTTGCCAATTTCCAAATGGGCTTATCAAGTCCTTGAAAATTGGCCAAGTGTACTGGAGTTTCGGAAGCGAGTTTTCAAGCCTCTGGGATTGGGGTTATCGAGTATCAAAAAATGGGGTTACCAATTTCCAAACGGGCTTATCAAGTCCCTGAAAATTATACTTTTGGAAGGGGGTTTTCAAGTCTCTGGTATTGGGGTTATCTAGTATAAAAAAAGGGGTTACCAATTACCAAACGGGCTTATCAAGTCCCTGAAAATTGGCCGGGGGTACTGGAGTTTTGAAAGGGGGTTTTCAAGTCTCTGTGATTGGGGTTATCTAGTATAAAAAATGGGGTTGCCAATTTCTGAATGGGCTTATCAAGTCCTTGAAAATTGGCCGAGGGTATTGCAATTTTGGAAGGGGATTTTCAAGCCTCTGCGATTGGGGTTATCCAGTATCAAAATGGGGTTACCAATTTTCGAACGGTCTTATCAAGTCCCTTATGAACACGTTTTTACTTCATGTTTTTTCACTCATTCATTTTCACCGTTTTTTTTCTTTCTACCCTACGATTCATCTTCATCATCCGCCATTGAAAGGGAGAAGGAGAAATGCAAAACCCTAAAGCAATGAAAAACAGAACCTAGATACAGAGAGATAGATGAGAATAAACTCACGTTTCAAGTTTTCGAGACTTTCCGGTGACAATGGTGGCTGAACGATGAGGGAGATGACTGGTAAGATTAAAAAAACAAAGTTGAAAATGAAAAAGTAAAGAAGAAAAGAAAAGAGAGAAATAAGAGAGAAGAGGGAAAAGTGGAAAAGTAAAACATGTTGCTTAAGAAAAGGGTATTTTCGTCCAGCTTATACTAACAAGACCTTTTTTGTCCCTGGTTGATAATTTCAGAAAAGCATGGGTCCTCTTGATAATTAGGTCACTTTTTTGTCCACCATTGGTAACTTTCCTTTCTTAATAAGGTAAAGACTGGAAAGGTGGTGGAATTTTTTCCCAAATTAACAGCGTCTTCTCTATTTAAAAATGCCAAACACTAAACACAAGGGCTCTGAGATTCCACCGAAACTCCCACTTGATTACAAAGGTATAATGCTCGACCCTAAACCCAAATGTCTCTCTCTTCTCTCCGGTAATTTTCATACACAGAATATTATACTTTTACTTTCCGGCAAGAGGAAGAAAAACTTACGAAAGAAACAGGGTGTTTGCCACTTTCAAACTTGAGGGGTTGATATTCCCAGTCCCTTGTTTTGATACCTTCCGACCCAAAATTTTAAAGGGCCGATTTCATGGTCATATCGCCTGACTGTTGATACCCATAAATCTGATTTTTTTTTATTAGAATACATAGGAAACTGTGTGCATTATATATAATTTGGATCCATCCCAAATTACATCCCATGTATAAGATAAAGACTATAAAAATCAATGGTTTAGCATAACAATGTTTGATATAGGGCCTAGGATCATCCGATCAAGGTATTTCCAACTACATTGGCATCCTAATCATCATATATGATATGGGGATGTTGTGGGGTTCCACGTGATAGTAAAAATAGTCCCACATCGGAAAAGTGTAACGAAGTAGATGGACTTATAAGGGAATGGGTTCCCTCCCCTTAACAACTGGCTTTTGAGGACGAGTTCTACCCAGGTCCCAACAAAGGAGGCCTAACAAACCTGATGTCTCACGTTGCGGATGGCCATGTAGGTACGTGCAGCCCACGTAATTGGATGATCTAATGGGCCTGATGTTGATAAGCCGTGCCTCCGAAAATCTTCTTCGTTCCTAGGATGATCTGACCTCTAATATCTCCATTTGTGGTGGTTTCTATACCATGGCATCCATTTTAAACGCCCACAAATCAAAGGGTTAGGATTATCCTATTGAGAAGATTTATATGATACATGGCTATCAATGTCGGGCCCAACAAATTAATGGCCTAGATAGGGAAATGATATATTCCACCCCTTTTTCTTCCCGGGCCACCCCCTTCTAGAGGAAAAAGAGTAAAGGAAGGTGGACTAAGGAAGAAAAGGATTTGAATATATCACCTTCGTCTAAATCATCCACTTGTGAGGGTGGAGGGCCCGCTTATTTTTTTTGCTGCACGTGCCAACCCGGTCGCCCACCATATAAAACTAAACTGGGGGTTTTCAGCATATCTTTCTCTAAACTAACTGTTTGGATTGTAGGAAAAAATTCTTTCAAAAAAGCTTTTTTTAATCTGGAAAGTTTTTTGGTCTACGACATAGAGGGAAATAATATGATTACAAATTATTTAGAGGAATATCATTATAAATAAACCTTGAACTGCCATGGCTCATGTTAATTTTTTTGCATGATCAAAGAATAGAAAAGAAGGAAAATCTGTAAAGAAAATCTTTTTGTTGGGTACCTAACCAATACGCCAAAAGCTCCAGAGCTAATAGAACGCTTAGGCTAGGATCTTTAAAATTGTCTAGGTGGGCCCCACTCACGACCGTAACATTTCACAATGCTTCCTTATCCGCCATCCTTAGGGGCCCATTCTGTGATAACTTTTACTCTGACTTTTTTTCTTCTTCAGGTAGCCCTTTCCACAGGTCGCCTCTTCCACGACGACCCACTCTATGGCAACTCTACTCTGACAACTTTCTCTCTAGCTTTTTACTAAGTAGTCCTCTCCATAGATCGCCCATTCCCGGGACTCAAGCACGGAGCATGGTGGCTGCACTTATACCAAATGTTAGGTACTTAACCAATATGCCAAAAGCTCTAAAGCTAATGAAAATTGTTAGGCTAGGCCCTTTAAACTTGTCACATATCAAGGTGGTCCGGCCCAATCTCATGCCTAGGCTGACCCCATTTAGGACGGCAGTACTTTTTTCTGAAGAGATAATGCCCATTACTGAGAAGTTTTAGTGACACAAAAAAGTTGAAAAGGATTTTAATGGCTGACTTCAGCTATATCTAGTTATCTTCTTTGTATTCTCACTAAAGTTGAAATTGAGGCGATAATGCTAAGCGTTGGCCACTACAAAGCCGGCCCCTTGTTTCTTGTGCGACGAACTCCGTCTCGAGTATCGACGGACGTAAGACAGCTGCCTCACTTGAACAGTATCATTTTATGCAGGAATTGGTCTAAGCTCTGCCGCGTCGGACAACAATCGGGGACCCACCCATGACCATTAGTGTACATCACTTTCTTTGTGGATCATTCTTTTCTCGATAAGGATGGGGTTCCAAGTTGTTTATCCGAAAACTACATAAAAAAAAAAAAGGAGTTTTTCCAAACTGAAGAGCGCCCTTCCATAAAAGGGGTGAAAGGGCGCCCCCATTGCTTATAAGACACCAAAGTGCATTTAATTTGCTTTGACTTTCATCGCATTTAATGCACCCTGGTGTTTTACAACCAATGGGAACGCCCTTCAACCCTTTTTTAGAATGGTGCTCTTCAGTTTAGAACGCCTCAAAAGACTGCCTTTTCATGAGTTTTTCTGTTGGCGTCTTGTGAGCGCTCACCTTTTGACTTGGACTTCTTCTCTACGAGGTATTTTTCATGGGCAATGATAAATTCGCCCCCCCTTGTCGGATAGATTCACTACCTTTAACGCTGAAACTGTTAAAACCTGCCGGCTAGCTTCCTTCTCTCAACACCCTTGGTTGGGTCGAAAAATTGAATGGCGTAAATCTTTGAACGTGGGGCTTCCATGTATTTAAAAAAAATGCATACACCTACGTAACCAAGGTTTTAAATTTCAACTGAAATCTGAAATTTCGGGTTCGGTCAACCACTCAACCCTGAAACTGAAACTTGGTAAACTCGAAACGTTACAAAATTTCGACTTTCGGTCCAAAATTTATGGGAAATCTCCAACAAAATCTGGAATTTATTCTTTATTTAATATTTCCCGAAATGGTTATAAGACACATGAGTCAGATAAATGTATATACAGTAAATTTAAGAGTGGCAAAGGTGTTGTTATTTGTTTATATGTTGATGACATGTTAATTTTTAGTACCGATATTGAAAGCATTCACAGTACTAAATTATTTCTTTCTCAAAACTTTGATATAAAAGATATGGGTGAAGCTGAAGTGATTTTGGGTATTAGAATCATAAGACAGGATAATTGTCTTATTCTAACACAATCACATTATATTGAGAAAGTTCTCAAAAAGTTTAACCATTTTGAATATTTACCCATTTCAACACCTTTTGACCCAAATATAAAGTTGTATCTTAATACTGGTAGGACTATTTCTCAACTAGAGTATGCTAGTGTGATTGGTAGTCTTATGTATGCTATGACTTGTACTAGGCCAGACATAGCATTTGCTGTAAGTAAACTTAGTAGGTTTACCAGTAATCCTAGTTTTTCTCATTGGAATGCAGTCTATAGAGTTTTAAAATATTTAAAGAAAACTATAGACTATGGTTTATGTTATAGTGGGTATCCAACTGTAATAGAAGGATACACTGATGCTAGTTGGATAACTAAGCGTATAGACTATTTTTCAACCAGTGGGTGGATTTTCACCCTTGGTGGGGGAGCAGTCTCCTGGGCCTCTAAGAAACAGACATGCATAACAACTTTAACTATGGAAGCAGAATTTATAGCTCTGGCAGCATACTGTAAAGAGGCGGAATGGCTTCGGAATTTGTTATTGGAAATTCCGTTATGGTCTAAACCAATGCCATCGATTTATGTCTATTGTGATAGTCAGGCCACACTATCAAGGGCATATAATCATGTTTATAATGGTAAGTTCAGACATATAGGACTCAGACATAGTACTATAAGAGAGTTACTTACTAATGGAGTAGTAATTATTGATTTTGTGAGATCGAGCCAAAACTTGGCTGATCAATTCACTAAAGCTCTTGCAAGAGATCTGGGGTGTAAAACATCATTAGGGATGGGGTTAAAGCCATTAACCAATAGTCACCAATGATGGAACCTCAACTCAACACTTAAATAAACATCAAGTCTTGAGTTCAATGAGTCCAAGTACATCATATGGAGTGATTGCAAGCACTATAATATGTATTATTTGCCATCCTAAGGTAAAGTGCTTGGTACCTGTAATGTTTAAAAGGAGAAGGCTGAGTATTTAAACTCTTAATAGGCTTATAACATAGTGTTGGAGTGTTTTAGTTAAAGGGGCACTCTTGATAAGCCTACCTATGTGAGTGTGGGAGTGGTGCCGCTTCCTATGAGACCTAGCTAGTCTCTAGAGCGCTCATGAAACCAAGATATAGACACAAGGCCAGTACATGTGTCGGTTTTAGAAATTGCCCAAAGAGGTGAAATCTTATGTGTGAGACGTATCCGGTTAACCAAATAGAATAGCTAGTTCAAAGATACATCTACTATGCAATTCTGGTTAACTTTGATGTGTCCTCACTAAGTGAAGGTTCAAATCAAGAGATACCTTCATTTATGCATAAGATTTTCGAGTCTGATGAGAAAATTTTCTTTGATTTTGAAAATGGTGGGGGATTGTTAGTGATTTTGGATTTTCAAAATCATGTATTTTGCAAGTTTTAGTGTTTTGGAAAATGTTTTATCAAAAGCGTTTGGGAAAAAGAAAATATTTTCTTGGAAAGATTTGCTTTTACAAAAGGATGTAGAAGTGTAGTTGAAAAGATAGTCCCGTACCGGATGAGAGAAAAGAAAGAAAAGGGCTTATAAAGCATTACACTTTTCTATTACTTGTTTGATTGCACATTGGGTTGAACCCATGGTTGGACCCGCGGGACAGTGCAACGCACCGTTCGCACACGCGCGCGCGGCGTGGGCAATGGGCTATAGAGCGCATAGTGGCGCTTTTTTAGGCGCACTTTGCACTTCGCACGTACGCAACGTCGCGAGGAGCGATTGGAGCCTTTAATTTTTTCAGATTTCATCTGCATCGTTGGATCAAGATGAAGGTGGACCGGTCGGATCGATGGGTCAAATGGTTCGTAGGCCCGTCAAGTCGAATGGTTCGGTTGGGTTGGGCTTCGGTTCGGGCCTAATGGTCGGCCCAACGGGCCCATAACTCCAACGGTCAAAGAGTGTGATCAAATGGGTTGTGTCCCTTCCCCTAACAGTCAAGTGCCAAGGGGGTGCGATCCACACCATAGATGGTAGATCTAACGATGACTGGGTTGGAGAGAGGTTTTACTCAAACCAACAGTCACCTCTAGGATCGATCAGGACCGTTCAATATCAATGAGTGCGATCTAACGGTCAGATTTCAAACATTTTGGAAAGGTGCCCTGTAGAGGTGTTTTTCACACTGAAAAGACACCAGGTGGTCTACAAAATGTGCAGAATTCGGTCATTTCATATAGAAAAATGAATTGGCAATTCTGACAGACTTTACACTCTCTTCTACACTCCTACAAAATCCCCAAGTATTTCTACATACTTTTTTCTTTTGTTTACTGTTCTAGATACTGTTTTTCTGCAGAAACATTATCTAGAAATTTCTCTAAGGCTTGAAATTTCGGAAGAGCATTTCGGGTTTGATTCCGCTAGTGCTACACGTCATCAAACATTAGTAGGGCTTCCCTACTAGGCTTCATTGTATCTTGGAGGCAATTCACGGATCCCCTTTGCACACTTCTAGTGGGGTCAAATCTTGTCTTAAGGAAAGTGATATCACGCCTTGAAACAACAAGTTTCTGTTTTCTATCAACAACAGTATCCTCAACATTTTCCAACAGTTAAAAGATCCAAACGGTTCATTGCTTTGCCTCAACATGAATAGGCTTACCCATAAAATCTTATCCATGGGATGACCCTAACCCTCCGATCCGTAGACGGACAATACTATATAAACATCACCAGATCGAAGAGTTAGGATCATCCAATGGAGATTATGTTTTGGGAAATGCTTATTTACATTGGGGCTCAACAAATGAACGGTTTGGATCTTCAAAAGAGGTGGGCTCCAATTGAATTTTCTAATAAATACGTATTATGTGAGCCCCAATTTAAATAAGCATTTCCCAAAAGATAATCTCCATAGGATGATCCCAACTCTTCGATCTGGTGAGGTTTATATAGTGTTGTCCGTCTACAGATCGGAGGGTTAGGGTCATCCTATGGATAAGATTTTTTGGGTAGGCCTATTCATGTTGAGGCAAACAAATGAACAGTTTGGATCTTTTAACAAGGTAGCCCAAGTGAGTTCTGTTTTTAAAATACATTTTCTATGGTGTTTGTACGTAGGTGTGTGTATTTTTTTCAAATAGATTGAGACCCACCTTCAAAGATTTACACCATTCAATTGTTTGGTCCTAGGTGTTGAGAGAGATAAAGAGAGTTGTTGGGCCCCACCAGGGGTGTGAAGAGAGGGTGTTGTTGGGCCCACCAAGGGTATGAAGGAGAGAGAGTGTTGTTGGACCCCACCAAGGGCAGAGAGAGAGAGAGAGAGAGAGAGAGAGAGAGAGAGAGAGAGAGAGAGAGAGAGAGTGGATTTTGTTAGCAAATGGTATCAAAGTTGAGGTTGGAGCGATTGTGGAGATTATCCGAGAGGTCCTTGTTCAAGGTGAAACCCTACAACAAGAAGTGCGAAGTGATATGAGATGATAGTAAAGTCGAGTTATACCGAGTTCAGCATCGACATATTTGACGGAAAGGACAATTGAAACCTATGAGTTATGAGGGTAAGGGTATCCCTGTTCAATAGAGCTTAGCTAAGAAGTTAAAGGGAAACAATGAGATGTCGGAGAAGATTAAAAATAATGAGTGTGATAGTTTACATTGGCTAGGAGCACAGTAACTAGCGTTCCTAAGATCTTGATTGTTAGCTAGAAATGGAGTGTGCACCCACATATATAAAGTCTTTTCCGCAGTTGGTTCAGAGACCAATTCCAGGTTGTAGACAATGGTAATGAGGTGACGGTATCGGCAATGGGGAGGATGGATTGAGATATCACTTCGGCGTTGACAACTACACATGTGCATTGATAGTGTTGATCGAGCTGGGTGAAGTCAACGAAATCTTTAGGTGACTAAGAAACAACCCACGGTGGAGATTAGGAAAATTATACATTGAACCTCTTTTCTTCCGTAGCCCCCCATGATAAAAAAGAGAAGTCATAAATACACGAAGGATCTGTTTGGATGCCAATTGCAAGAGATCCTCAAGCAATCCCTAAGAAAAAAAATGCACTTTTTAGATTATATGGGTTTTTTTACAAAGTGACACCTAAATCATTAGAGATTATCAGACAACAAAAGGTGTAATGATTGCATGTCGCTGCATCATTTTTCCATATGAAATATCTCAAAAAAGACAAGATTTAGGTAATCCTCCTCTACTCATTTTGTCTATCTCTCCCTCTCGTGGTGAACTTGCATCAAACATAATAAAGCTCATGGATTTTCCAAGGTTTACATGACATGCAAAATCCGGCCTCCTTCCATAGACTTCACTTCCCCGAAAAATTCTTAAGCATCAAACACAGAGCCTAAAATTGGGGTGGCGCAGGGAAGGTAAGGGAGGGAATTTATCACTTCCCTTTGCCTTAAATGAACAATTGTTGGACCTACCCATGATGCTACATGTACCTGATCTTCTCCATTAATATGTTTGTCTCCAAAGGGATAATATACTTAAAAAAGTCAATCTTCAACGATACTTTATTGACCTGTATTTTAGACACGCTACATCAATTTCCAAAAACTATTAATGTGTGAGGACTGAGGACATAGATAATTACACTTTCTTCTTTTGATAACAACAGTCCTTTCTTTGTTTTTAACTATGCGAATCCTGCTACTGAAACCAAAACTATGATCGAGTTGAGAAACCCTACAATCTCAGCTCACTTGCCACCAATCTATGGTAAACCATCCGCACACCGCATGTTGCTGGTTGGTTTCTCTCTTGGTCTTATCTCAGTTTCCATACCATTTTTCCTTTTATCGACTGGGTCACGATCTATGTCGAATCGAACCGTAAATCATAGTATCTTGGGGTCTTATTCTACATCAATCAATAGGCAAATTCACGTTACTTCTGATGACTAGGTCTAAGATATGGTAGGCAGGCGGGCACTTTTTGATAATCTGTACCGTTGATCTGGTAAGACAAACTACTGGTCCCACTTGTTGCCTCTACTACTCCAATCGTTATCGTTATCAGATGAGACTAAATTGTTGAGTAATAAGTTTGGATTAGGAATTACTTAAAGTATGATTAAAAATAAAATGAAAAATTATTTCACAAAGTGTGGGCTCCCTCCATTATGTCTTTGAGGGTGTAAATAGGGGTGAATTCAACATAGAAATGAAATTCAAGTCAAATCTCCTTGAATTTTGTCATTACTAGTCAAATCTTTCACCAGTAAGATTCTTAAACATGAAGCCAATCGCATGTATATACATAGAAAAATACAACATATGGCCACCTAAACTAACTTTATCCCATTGAATTTCATGTTTTTTCAATATTTTAATTAGTTGTAGGGTGAACATTAAAAACAAATGAAAGTTGTTAGAACTCGCAGACAACCAACTATTTTGTTTAAGATTACTTGATTTCGGCCTTGGCTATTAGCACAAAATGCATATAAGCTCTCACTTTCTTATAACCAAATGATATTTCCACCCTCTTTTCTACCTTGTCTCAAATTAGTTGCCTCGTGATGTTCAACAAAATCAACGGTCTTGATCTCACATACATGCCAGGAACCACAAAGTTTCTTTTACCTTGATCGGAAAAGTGACTTTTTGTTTACTTCTCTTGCTTAAAATTTAAATTTTGGCTTGTTTACAACACCATCTGCTCTAAACTAGCTTGGAGCCGAATTAGGTAACGATGTGATGTTTCAATGTCTGCAACGGTAAATACTATTTGGCTAATTCATGATGGAAGTCAAAGATGGAGAACCACTAAACTTAACCACATTTACAGTTTGGGTGTCAACTGATCCACTTCAGATCGGACCCACCTATGTCTTCATCTAGATCACTTATTGGTGGATCCTTTTCTGAGTGCTTTCATGTTGGATTACTGATATAAAAATCACTTAGGATTAACTTCCTTAACAAGGAGCATTCTTCTTGGAATGTGATTTATAGGTCCACTAAAGAGGGTTTTACCTTTCTCAAAAAAGGAATTAGGGTTTTTCTCTCTCCAAGGCTGGGTTTCTTTAGTGGTGTTTTCCGGGCATTTTTGCTTGGGTTGCAGAAAGAGGGTTTTGGTGGGGTTTTCACCGTTGTTGGAGAGGTTATGGTTTTCACCCTTGTTTGTATTTAACAATCCTTGTTAGTAATTTTTACTTGCCAAATTGACCGAGGATGTAGTCCAAGTGCCGAACCAAGTAAATCTTGTGTCTCTCCGTTTTTTGTTTTCTTTCTTTATTTCACTACACGCTTGAATTGTAGCCAACACTCATTTGGACTAATTATGTGTACGGGTGGTTATTCAGTTATAACCAAACCGAATAAATCGAAATAGTTTCGGTTATCAAGTTCCGGTAACCGAAGCCGAACCAAAATTCCTAAAAACTGAACCAAAACCGAACCGATTAACAATTCGGTTAGAACCGAATAACTGAATTGTGAGAGAAAAAGAGGGAAAAAAGGAAAATCTCAGTTTGGATCGGAGAGCTAGGATCATCCGATCGAAATGATTTTTTGAGCACAACCTAATTAAGCTGTGATCAATCAAATGGATGGTTTTGATCATCCTACGGAGTGCCATATATCACTTTTTTTTTTTGGGAAAAATGGTTTTCATCCATAATTTCGGTTATTCGGTTAACCGATTTTTTTTTGAGACCGAATAACTGAATTTCCAAAAACAAAAACCGAAACCGAACCGACCGAACCAATTCGGTTCGGTTATTCGGTTATAACCGAATAATGACCAGCCCTAATTATGTGGGTTACCAGAGGCTATTTGTTATTATTTGCTTAATAACCGGATTTCTAGGCCGCGGGTTCTTGCCACAACATTTTAGGTAGACTTGGCAAACGGTGGGCCGGGCCGGGTTTGACCCGACCGGTACGGTTCCGGGTCAAAATGACCCGGAAAATTTTATAGGCACGAAACTTGGACCCGCACCTGGCCCGTATGGGCCGGGTCGACCTGCGGGTCACCCCGGTTTTTTGACATATTTTCTGCTATTTTTTCCCTGTTTTTATGCCCACACAGCCACACTGTAATAGGATGATCCAAACCATCCATGTGATGGGCAATAACATAAATAGGTTCAGCCCAAAAAATCATTTCCATAGGATGATCCTAGCCCTCTGATCTATGTAGGAATCGCATATTATTATTTATGGAAATGATTTTGGGGCACAACCTATTTAAGCTGTGTTCCATCATCAGATGGACGGTTTAGATCAAAAGCTCTATAGATGGTTAATTGATTCTAGTTTTTTCTCAATAATTTATTTTTTGTGTTTTTTTACCCCTGAGATCGGCAATTTAGGAGAATGTAAGTAGAAAGTAAATGAAACCATGCTCCCCTCAAAAGTATTCATGGCAAACAAGTGTTAATGGGCATGACCCATTAGAGAAAAAGAAAAAAATTAAAGTAAAAAGAAGTCATTGACAGCAGATAACATCATCACAGAGCTAAAATTGGCATTTATTCGATTTTCAACCAATTTAATGGTGAATTATCCATCAGAGGTCCCCTTATAACACTGATTCTGATACGTGTATTTTTTTGGCTGGTCTTTCAGGATAAGATAGAATTAGCCAGGTTGTTTTGATAAGAGTTATCTTTGTAAATAAAGCCATTAGAGGCTATCTTGTAGGGCTGTTAGCTATATTTTAGGAATTATCTAGTCTACTACGTGTATTTTGCAATTTGTATTTAAGTAGTAATCAATCAAAGAAACGGGCAGCTGAGATTTGATTCCTATTTCCCCTCTATTTTGGTGCAATCTCCCATACGAGATTATTTTTCCTTTCCTCTTGAGCAGTGCCTTGTGAGACACCATAGGTCGAGGATGCAAGAAAAGATACCAAGAAGCTCTGTCATTGAGGAATATCTTTTCTGATCATAACAGATTCTTTCTATTGTTTATTACCCATTATCGCAAAGTTTATGGAGATAAATAATAGACAGAGATTATTGAGAAACAAGAACTCTTATTCAATTTTGGTATTTTTTTGAACAGACTATAAGCTCTAAGCTCTGTGAAGATCCTGTCCATCAGAACCACTTGGTGCTATATTCTACTCCCAAAATAAGAGATGTGCACTGGACGACTCTGTTGAACAGTTGAAATTTAGTTTGGATGGAGCTTCGAAATCCTCCTCAGGCTTAGCAGGGTGCAGGGGTGTGGTGCGAAATTAGAATGATGCCCTCATGTTTGGTTTCTCGAAGCATTTGGCGGCAGTTAACATATTAACTAGCACAATTCACACTGTTCTTATTGGGCTTCAGTTGGTTTGGAAGAGATCTCCTATTCTTCAGTTAGAAAGTTGTTTCCCAGCCTTCTCAATCATAAGTTCAATGTCCACATTCAATTCTCCAACACTGTTAATAGGAGTTGGAATCTCCTCATATGATTAAAAATTCGAAAGATATCTTCAGCTCAGGTAACCACATTGCGGAGTGGTTTGCGAACCAGCCTACTAAACATCTTTTACCAAGTTTAATTTCAACTAAATTATCACTTTCATATCATGTGAAAATGATAGGCATACTATGAATCTAATCCTTGACGGATTTGCAAAAAATGGTCTCATATGCAAATTGAAGATGAGAAATAGATCCCAAGTCTTCTCCTCCACAATCAAGCCAGACTCCTCGGCTTTCACCAGCACCCTGGCCAGGGCTTCTCCAACGATTGTGAACATCAAAGGAGAAAGCGGGTCTAGCTGACTTAAACCACTAGAGCTTTAGAAAATGCCCTTCGGAATCCATTAAGAATCATCCATAAGAACGGTTTGAGATTCATCCCTTCATCTATTACCTCCAAACTAACTCAAATCCTATACTCCCTAGCATGTAGTCCACAAAATCCCAGTCAATATGGTTGTAGGCCTTTGCCCTATCTATTATGCAAATCACCCGTACAATTTTTTCCTTGTGCCACAACTCCAAACATTTGTTAGCGAAGAGGATACCATCAAGAATATGATTTCCTACCACAAAAGCACCTTGGAAAGGAGTGATGATTGATCCCATAACTGATTTAAAGTGGCTGCAAGGATTAATGCAAGAATCCTGCATATGTTGTCAATTTTCTGTCTAGAAGGGATAACATCAAAGAAATTTTTTAATCTGATATGCTCCTCTAAAGATAGAGTTCTAAAAGGGATACAATTAAATTTTGGGTGCCACCTTGTCCTGACATAGTACAACCTTTTTGAGAAAATAGATTATCAACTCCCTCATTCTACTCTCATCTTCTACCCACTGGCCATCATGCAAGATTCATTTGATAGCATTCCTACTAAGTGTTATCAAGGCCATTATGCGGAAGAAGTTAGCGTTCTTATCTCACTCTCTCCAAGCCAGCACTGTTGAACACTGCCTCCATCTAATTTCCTCCCAAAGAAGAATTTCATCGGATTCTTGAAATAGCTCAGAACTTTTGGAAATGCGTCTCCCATTTAGACGCCCACTTACCATCTCACCCAAATATTTAAGGATAGATTTAGTCTCTTCTTTCTTGATCTTGATGGACCAAACAAAAAAAGGTGACCTTCCGGTCCTTGCTTTAATATTTAAGGGATTGAAGCTTCTTAGCCATCTTGAAATCTTCCCACCCTAGATGTTATTGCCCAGCCCTCACTCCCTGATGGACTTGGTGAACACTGACACAAGGAACCGCATATCATCAAATTTAAAGGGAAGAGGAGAACCCTTGATGATGAATTGCATTGGGAAGGTCAGAGAATGGTTCGAGATTGGCCTAGGCACCGTCGACCGATAATGATTGGGAAAATGATCCTCTCACTCAGTAGCGTATAGGAAGCAATTTAGATGAGCCATCACTAGACGTGGTTGGTTGTTAGCCTAGGTAAACTGCATGCCATCTAAAGGAATATCTGCCAATCTCAGCTTGTTAATAGTACAATTAAATTTCCACATGCCAGTGGCCACTCCCTCCCTTTCATCCATAAGGGAACGTCTTTGGATTATCAGGGTCGTACACTGAAGAGAATTTCCAGCAAAAACTATCCTGCACATTCTGGAAGCATATCGATAGAGCAAACTTATCTATGCTACTTCCCCTCCCTCGTCATCAGAATGTCAACATCCCCGAGGAAAAAAATGATTTTTTCTCCGCATAGTTTTGGTTTTCTCATTCTCCGTAGAGAAAAAAAAAATGCAGAAACGCTAAATTTAAAGAACGGGCCCTAAGTTTCTCATATGAGGCTATTGGCCTCAGATCTAAGAATTCAAATCCATTCACACAAAAAAGACCCTAGAAATGAGAAGATTAATTACTCTCCCCTTAAATTCAACCTCACCATTCTTATATAATATGTCAAGCTACGACAACCGGATCAAAATGAGTGTTGATGCACAAACAGTCTCAAAGGGATTCCCATTGCTCCAACCCTGCTTTTATATAACTTTCTCGAGTAAGATAACGCAACGAGTGTGAATGCCTACAAAATACCAAAGCCCCCCTCAAGCGAGGCACATAATACAAAAGTGGGATAACCCACTTTGTCATTTCTTATTAGATCTTAAATGAAGACAGAATCTTCGACATCTTCTACGGATGTAAAATACAGAAGTTTCTTAGCAACTGGGAGTGAGAACCATACCAATCAAAGAAATTCCCTTTTCTATTACAAGCGCTTAACTTATAAACTGCACATTGGAATGAAGCAACAAATTCTAGTGCATTCAGTAGGGGAAAACACATTCAGTTCTAATTCTATGTTCTAACCAGATACCTTAACAAAAATTAGAACCCAAATTAATAGAATACCCTGACATTTAAAGGAAGTTTTATGCAAGCTGTATTACACCTTAGTGTATTCTGGGGACAATAGTTTGTCATTTCTAAAATGCAGAGAACTAAACAAATAATAGATGTGTTGAGGGAACTTCTTACATAACACCATAAGTGAAAATGTGTAGAGTCATAGACTATGATGTTATGCCAAGTTGTTGGAGAATTTAATTTTGATTTTCCCAAGAACAACACATATATAATATGCGTGCATCATTGTTATTGAGAGTCAAGCCAATTCATGTATAGCTAATATGGGCCTGAAATTTAAGATAACAACTACGGATTAACATTGTCCATTTAGTCCATCCAACTAGCCATGCTCTACAATATCAATTTCAGTTTATCCATCCTGTTTTGAATCTAATTGACAAGTATATTTTATAATGTCAGTTTATCCCAATGTTATCACAACAATCGTTTAAATTGATACAATACTAATAATTTCCCAATAAATGCATATATTTTAACAGTTTACTGCCACAAAATACATATATATTTTTATTATTGCAATATTAACAAAATATACTGATAATATTGCTACATTTGTCATTTCTTACATGTAAATACATATAATTTCTACTTTTTACTTACTCTTTGACTTCTATTTTTTTAATTATTTCTATTTTCCAGTACAATTCCCCGATATTATCCCAATAAAATCAGCAAATTTTGATATTATCCCGATAAATACCTGGGTCGATAAGTATTGAGAACAATGTCAATTCTATGTTCAAAATCAAATGATACCCCAATCTTGATCTCCATCTAACAAAAGAAAGTACTGTGAGGATTTTTGTTTCTTTAGAATTCAGCAGGAAGTTTTAATATTATACTGAATGAATAAAAGAAAACCCACGAGTATCTTGGGCATGCGTTTGACCAATTCCCACATCACATGTATTCTCTTAAGTTCAGCTGCTGAAGTTCATGCGGACGACAAGGACGTCAGCAAAATTTTGAGATCTCAAGTCACCACCTCAATTCCCACAGCAGTCAATGAAAATCCCAATAAGAAAATACTTGGTCACCGGTTTCAACTAATAAACATTCTATGGTTTTACTGTCGACAGATCAACACAATCTAGAGGAAACAACCCCAAAGATAAGGTGGACCAAACATTACTTTCATTGCTACAGGCTGTTTATTTCCTTTCTAAATTACTCTGGAAAGGAAATAATTACCCTCAGACATGGTTTTAAATTTCAGTTCCAGTTTTGGTTTTGGCCTCAGCCAAAAACAAAATTTCGGTGGAAATTTCGGTTTCGGTGAAAATCTTATAATTTCGGCCAAAATTTTTAAATTTCGGTTTCGGTTTTTAAATTTCGCTCCTGGCGGCCGAAATTTAAAACCATGCCCTCAAATCATCTTGGTAGTAGGGAAAGATATCAATCAGAACCTTAAGCTTTGACTAATCAGATATGCAAATGGTCCAAACCTGATAAGTTTATCATGTTTTGAATCTAATATCCTGCACCAATGTCGAGCTTCATAGAGATGTTATGGTTATATATTTCATAACATCAACTAAATAAGCACCAAGACTCATTTACCTGGTTCTTCCAAGTATGTGAGAAATGAGGCAACACTTGGACAAGTTCGTCATTCAGATGTACAGATCACTTCCAATAAATAGGCTAATTTGTAAAGAAACGTTATCTTTAGATGTAGGCATTCATTTGTTACAATATCATAAATGGAGGTTATTGTTTTCAAGGATGCTATATGTTCATTCTTTAATTAAAGGCTAAGGATTCATTAAACAACAAGTTATTTATTAGGCATTTTTAGTATCACAAATCTGCAATGCCGTATTCTTTCACGTGTTAGAGTTTGATTGTGTTGTATAATCACAATAATAATCCACCTCAAAATATGTAAACTTAGAATTAAGTATTTATGTTTAAAACTTCATGAGCAATATATGTAAGGGTAGTATCAACCAATATGCTTAGAAGGAAAGTAACCATCCAACTCGTCAGTCACCTTAAAATCTTTCACCAGTTAAACTTTCAGCATCTAACAAACTATTAGCAAAGCTTACAAAATATTCAAAAAAAAAAAAAAAAAACACAAAGAAAGAAAGAAAGCAAAACTTACAACAACTTTGAAGTAACTTTTATACCACTATTCATGCTCACTGACCTTCAAAGGGTTAACCAAGAGTAACTGTCAAACATCATTCTGCTCCAAATGATCAGGTGTTGTTTGATTCACACCTGAAACGAGCTCTGCTTCAAATGATTTTGAGGGCAATCTCTCATAAATTTTGGACCCCAGAGGCAGAAGTTTACGCTGCCCCGAGTTCAATGCCTGGTTAAGTTCCCGGTACTTCCACCTCTGTTGAATATAAACTATACTTGCAAGCAGAGTAGCAAACACTGGTATTGCAATGTCCCCAAACTTGGAGTAGAAATCGAAATTCGGGTTTACAAATTCATACTCCTCAGAGAAGTAGGGATTAAAAACAGGAGCTTTTATGTAGTCATAGAAATGGGGAAGAAGCCTCACTACTGTCACTCCAATGTAATATACTTTCCGTAGTGGTTCACAGTTGATCTGCCACAAAAAGTTGCCAATGATTTGAGGAAGCAGGAAGAAATCTTGAACAAGACCAACATACTCCTCGAGTTGGGTTTCCCACTCCCTCAGTTTATGGCTATTTCCTCTTGAGTCAATATACAGTTCTGGCCGAAGCGGTCTCTTACTAGTGTTTACAGCATGAACAGCAAGAATTATTAGAAACCCAATCGCATGTAAAGCCAAACTAATGAGACAAACCTGCCTATCACTTGGGACACGATCTGGTTCTAGAGGAGTACGTGTGAGTAGTCTCAAACGAGATTTCCATACCTTCTGGCAGAGTCTTAGGGTAAGTAGAAATGCAACCAGCACAAGAAACTTAACAGTATAATCAATTGCCCGGAATTTCTGGTTATTTTCAAGATCATATGATGGGGTTTCATAAGATTCTGATGCCATCCGAGAGAATAGGGCCTCTGCACCTGTAATCAGTGGAAGGCTATATCCAAGAGCCTGAACACCAAGCATGACAAGAGAGATATAGGGAACAGCATCAACCTTATCTCTAATGTAAAATAATTGGCTGAATATGCATGCAATAGCCACAGACAGCGTCAAAATACGAAGAATACCCTCTACACCCTTGCGCGAGAGTATGTCTTCTCGTTGCCTCCGATATAAAATGGGAAGTGTCAAGAGATTGATCGGGCTAAAGTGGAGGGGGTCGTCTTCATTCCTTTGGCTGGTGATAGAGATCTTCACTGTTGGATTCATTAACCACAGCGCAGTTGTGGGTGGGTACTCCACTTTCACTTCGATCAAACAATCCAGCCCACCTTCAAGATCCATGCTCTCAAACAAGATATTCCACGATGCACGGACATCCCTACAACCAATTAGATACATCTTTCCAACCATTGGGTCATACAGACCCTCCAAGAATAGCACTGAGACATTGCTGTCAGGTTTACCAGAAAGCGTTAGCTCTGCAGAGACATTCAAAAGAAGTTGTTCAGTGGATTTTGGTTTAGCATGGAATTGCTTCTCCCCTACTACAGATGATTCATTTTGAGATGACCAATAACGTCCAAACAATGGACCTAGAGAGAGGACCTCCATCCGAATAGATGTCCTTTGAGAAGGAACTTTGGGTAATGGATCAGATATTGCAGAGACATGAAGAGTGAGGTCTTCCGAAAGAAGAGAAAGACTAACTTGTTCATAGCCATCCTCCAATGTTGGATAGCTAAGGAGTGATTTCTTTATAACAGCGCCTAAATAGAATGACTCACTTCTCTCCAGAAATGCACCAGCCAAGTTGATTTTTGAGTATTTATATGAAAGATGAGAGGTGCTGAACCTGTTCCACAGTTCCGAAGGGTGGAGTACCCTTTCAAAGGATAAAGGAAAGTACGAATTTGTCTCATTGTTGATGCTAGATATGCTCCCAAAGATGATGCTTCGCTGTGTGATAGAAAAAGAGATGGGAACATACAAACAAATGCGAGAATTGCACCCATCTGCAGCTCCATTTAGGCAACCAACCATGCAAAGCTGCCCACCAGAGGAATTCCATATTCCTTCAGCCGAAAGTGTCATGTTAGTAAGAGAACTTCTTTGTGTGGCTGTATACTGATTCTCCAATGGAGGAATTGCTCGGAATATAGCGGACACTCTTGCAGTACTTCCATTATTTTGCACAAATTTAGGTTCACACCTCACATCCTCAATCATGAGCTTGACATTCTTAAAACCACCATCTGTGGCCCTAACCTCCCTTCCAGATGCAAAAGGACCCAACTTACTGCAATAGTCATCAGTGACATTACATTTCCAGTTTGGCACGACATTAAAAGCTTCTCCCGATGTAAACTGCTCAAGAATTCCACAGAACCCAAACCCTTTAAAAATCTCGATCTGGTTGTCAGTCAAGTTATCTTGAGCTGGGTAAGGATCGCAGGCTTTGGACACAATCCCTTCGGATCCGAACTGATAAATCGAATAAGGGCCCAACTGGGAAGATACGTCGATCTTGTCAAAGTACTTAACATTAGGTTCCTGGTTTAGACTTCTCATCTCACCATGTACTGTTCTGCTGGTCAACGTGAAGGTCTTCGGATAGTGAAGAACGAGTAAGATCTTGTCATCTTGCAAAAGAAGAGGCTGGGAATAGCCAGAATTAGAACCCTTCACCCATTCCCATGGATCAGTAGAATCAGATTGTCTAGAAGGCAAGATAGAAGTCCCTAACAAACATAGAATTCGCTCCCCGCCATTCCTTTCCGATTCGACATAAACCCCTTCGAACAGAATCGAAAGCCAAGAACTCCCAGGCAGCATCTGAAACTGAGGAGATCGCGAATAAATACTGTAGGACGACGTGACATTTCGTCTACTTATGCCTAAATTCAAAATCCCACTAACATTAACCATTTTTTTAGATCTATGAACTGAATCAACATCCATCACTCTAAAAGAAACCAAGTTTAGGGGAGGGGGAAAACCCGAATCGTTCTTCGGTGCATCGCTGCTATCGAATGGCATTAATGGTGCACCATTATTCTCCTGTCCCCAATCTCCATTACTGAAGGATAGTTCATTTGGAATACTAAATTTTCTGTTTTCGTCGGGTTTCAGTTCAGAACCTAAAGATATAACAGATGCACATTTCTTTTCGACCTCGCCAAAGCGAGCATAGTTGTTGCTCACAGAAGGGTCATATTCTTCGGCCAAGGTAGGAGTCCATGTGAACACTTCATGACCTCTGTAAGAAATCGTGAAGCTAAAGAAGAACAAGAACTCTAAGGTCAAGAGATAGAGAATCAGAGATAGAATCTTCATAACTGAAAATTGTAGGCCTTCTTTTTAACAATTTCTCAACTACCCACTTGCTAAAACAAGAAATAATAGAGATCCGGATGCTCAGAAATAGAATGTGAGAAAAAAATAGGAAAAAGAAAAACTGGGTTGGGAAAATCTGATTCAGTTCTTCACAACAGATGGAATAAAAATGTGAAGAAAAAGTAAGATGGGACTGAGTGAAAATTTATAGAGAATTTGATATGGAACTGAAAATCTCACTTACAATGAAAGGTTCTTTGTTTCCTGTGGTTGATTGGGTGTCTGAATCTTTCTAGATCTTGGAGACGAGAGCGAGAGTGAAGCCAAATTTACGAAAGCATTGTGTTTTGACTTCAACATAAAAGAAATGAAAATGGCAAAGTTAAATAATACAAGCTGCAGTTCTATCAAAAGACCATTGCTTCACCTAAATTTTCAATCCTACCACTCACAACTGAACTCGTTTAGAATGAGAATGATACCCTCTACTTAAAAAATCGTTTTTTTTTCTGACAAAGCTAAGCCCTGGTCGTTAAGATTATGACAATCGATTGTAAGTGCCAAACTGATTATTGTTGTCATAATCTTTAACAAACAAGGGGATTGGGTCTCTAGCTCAATGGTCAGGGCTTTGTTTTCAACCTAGAGGTGGGAGTTCAACCCAACCTTACCTGTCAGAAAAAAAAAAAGTCTAATCTACTTGGTTTTGGATTTTGAGCATCAAAATTTGAGTACAACCATAATCAGTCTTGGGCTCAAAATCCAAAATCAATAGGCCCTTAATGTTAATGATTCACTTCAAATAGGTTATTATTCTAGCTCAAACTACGATTAATCCGACAGGGCCTTAACGTTCATTATTCACTTCAAATGTTGACGTAAATACCATATTTGTTTTGGATTTTGAGGATTGATTGAGTCCAAAATTGATTATTGGACTTAAAGCGGCCGTTTTCATACATGGGTTTTAGAATCTTGAATTTTTTCAAAATCATGGATGGGAGACAAGAGAAGAAGGTGACTGTTTGTTTCGCTTCTCTTTAGAATCCTGAATTTTAAGTAAGAAATCCAGGTTTTAGAAATCTCTCTCCCATCCTGAGATTTCTAAAACCAGGAAACATGGGATGATCTCCTCCTCTCCTCTTGTTGACGGAAAGAAGGGCGAGAAATAAGAAAACGAGAAACGGTCTCCTTCTTCTCTCGTCTCCCATCCTGGATTTTGAGGAAAATCAAAGTTTCTAAAATCCGCCTATCCAAACGGCCCCAAAATACTATTTAAAACCAATAATCAGTTTTGGACTCAAAATGAATCCTCAAAACGAATGTTTCTCTGGTTACCCATAATAGTTGCAAAACTTTAGAATTATTGAAAAACTCAAATTTTTGTACCTTATTTTAAACCTTAAAAAATCCTAAATGATTCAAAATTTCTCGCATTTATCGAATTAGATGTGAATTTTATAAATTCAACTCAAATTTTCCTAAATAAACACAGATTAGATAAATAACAGCATTTTGTCACATAGTGTTTATGAAATCTAATTAGAAAATAAAAATTATAAAAGATACATTATAGTGAAAATTGAACTCAGGTCCAAATGTAGCAAACACATGCACTTAACCAGCCTCAGATTATTACTTTTGTTATATCTTACATGTAAATAAATAGATAAATGGAGTAACACATGCTTATTTACTAAAACAATAGTAAAAGAATGGTCTAGTCCGGATTTCGGGATTCAGTGGAACACTACTTTACCCGGGCAACTGAAATTGGAAATGAGTCCAAATTGAGAAACCGTTGGGGCAGTTTGTAATATTCAAGTGGAATAGGGGGTGTTTATTTACTAAAACAATAGGAAAAGACGGCCCAGCGACGCGGCGGTGATTTAGGTGAACCAACAACCTCCACCGACCCTTTTCTATGGTCCGAATTGGGAGTTTATATAGAAAGGAGATGATTACCCGCACTTGCTTGTTTTGATAATGTCACTCCACACATTGTTTTTCATTTTTTATTGGATTGATAAATTCGCACCCCCTGTAGGATAATTCACGTCCCTTTTTTTTGTTAAAAAGCGTTGAAGTCTGCCACATTTCCTCCTTTAACAAACAATTAGTAAACTCACAACAAGTTTAAAGTAACTTTTAAATCCTGCTGCAAATGACTAATGAGTTACGGTTTGTTTATCGCCCGAAACTATCTCCGCTTCAATTGATTTTGGGGGTAATTTCTCACAAACTTTGGAACCCAGAGGCTCATTGTGCAGTAATTCAACCATATTTATTTATTAGGTCTTATTATGGATGGGCTATGCACGAGAATCCACTCTGATTGGATGATTCTATCCCTTCGATTTGTGACTATTAAATAGAACCAGTGGGCACCTGTTTACACCCATTTTCGGGAAAGATCGGTCATAAGAGACCCAATCACTAGATGACAACTCGGATGGGCCCCTTCTAATTTCTAAAGAGATATTTGCCAGGCCGGCATTTAGCGGGAGCAATGGGAACATGTGGATTAGACCGTTATCATAAGTCCCTTCCCACATACAAGCGTGACTGAAATACTAAAACTACCCAATTGGAGTGGGTCAGATACGTGACACATTACCACCCAGAAGAAAGGACGGGCGAATAATGGAGCATGGAGAATGCAGTTACTAAAAGAGTTCCCCCCATGAGAACGTGGGGTAATGAAGTCATTGATGTGTGGTTTCCCGAATAAAGCTATAGAAGGAGATGACTATCTCCAAGAAAGGGGTCCCAGAATCAAACAACAACATGTTTTAGCATTTTATATTTTATCTTTCCTGCACCGTACCTTTAACTTTCTGTAGCTATAGCTTTTCCGGATTAGGGAAGCAATGAATTCATCTTCCTAGGTGGGTTTTTCTCTTTAATTCAACTATCCCTTGCATTGGCATTTGTGTCGTTCTATTGGTTCGTTAGATCGAACAATTTGTCAATCCTAAAAGTCGTTTGCATTATGCGTTTGTGTCGTTATATTGGTCCGTTAGATCGAACTGTTTGTCGATCCTAAAAGCCGTTTGCATTATGCGTGCACCAACGGCGGCGTTTGCATTTTGTGCTCATTGATGTTTCAACCAGTCACGAGTCGTTCACATTCTGTGCGTGTCAACTTGTTATTCACATTATGCGTGTGTCGACATCCTCACATTTGGCGTCGTGTCTGTAATGTACTGTAAAAAGTTAAAGGGAGAGGAGCCTAAGGAAGAAGTATCATTCGATCCCCTGTTCTTCTCAATTGCCCGAAATCCAATCATAGGGGATGGAAACATTTCAGTCGGTTGTCAACCCCTGCAATTGAGTTTCCAATTTCTTGCCTCCCATGAGGCGGGCATGCCCATGCATTTCACCACACGCTCACACACACCCACACTTGGTGCAGTGGCTGACAACCCCGGACCATTTGTGACGAAACAGCCCCACTTATACTTTTGCCACTAATACTATTGAAAGAAAAAATATGAGCGTGCCTCATTTAACTATGGGTGTCAACAGATCCTATTCGGACCGGTTTCACCTATGCCTTCTCCATGATCCATTCGGATCCTTTATTGGTAAGATCTTAATTGGAGTGCTCTATGGATCCTACTGCTAGTGCCTTGTCCATGATCCATTCAGATCCTTTATTGGTAAGATCATAATTGGAGTGCTCTATGGATCCTACTGCTGGTGCCATGGCCATGATCCATATCGAATTGGGCCATCCATCGGAGTGACCTGGGTCCTAACTAAGTTGTACACACTTTGAATTTTGGAGATTTACAACATTCTGTCCACTATTAGTGTGTGCAGGGTGGACGCACATATATCATGAGGGGGCCATGGCTGTACATGTATGCTTAAGTATTTATCCCTCCCCCCGCTTTTACCCGTGTAAATTCCTGTCTCTACGCCTGACTCTGTGGCTCCATAATTTCTTCAGTCAAATCAATCCCTTATCTATGAGTAATCGAAGCATCTAAATAAGTAAAACAATGAGAAATCATATGGTGAATGCGCATGTAAGTCGGTATCAGCGGTATTACAGGAGTACCACCCTTGATATTTGATCCAACAGCAGCATCTTAAAAAGTGGGCTGCTGTTGGATCAAATATCAAGGGCGGTAGTTGGAGAGAGAGAGAGAGAGAGAGAGACTTTTTTTTCCAAAGGATAAAAAGAAAAAAAAAATTGATTAGGAATTTTATGAAAAAAGTACCCTTCATGAATACCCTTTCATTTACAGCGTATGAAGGGTATTTCTGTACATCAGCACCCTCCAAACGATAGATAATGTGGCTATGTCTGGGTCCAATCCGGCATGATTTCAGGCCTTGATATATGAATTCGAATTGGATCCAACCCCATAGGTGCTGTCCAATTAAGTCCGACCCTCTGGAACCATTAGCTATTGAAACCCTTACATGTAACTACTCAATTTCGTATAAACATTAACATGTCTAATTCCTCTCTTCAGTGTCACTCAACACATATTTTTATCAAATAACAGTCCCTTTAGAGGCCGACCAAAGCGATTCCATTCCTTTCTCCACCCTCACATGTATGAGATGCTAAGATCCATGTACGTCAATGGTCAAACCATCAAAGAAAAAGGAAAAGAAAAGGCCTTTCTTGCCCTTAATCAAAGACAATGACAAAGATTCCGAGAGTGTGAGTAGCATGACTAATGTGTGACACACTTACCACTTTCTTCTTTAGAAGCTAAGAAGCCAGCTTAATTTTATTTTAATGGTAACCCCTTTATCTAACCATACATTTCTAGCTTGACAAAGCTATGCTTCTATGAGCCTCTTTGGATCCCACCAAAAGCCAAAGTTATTTTAAGTTAATCTTACTTGTAAACATGGCATTAAGCCCTCGTTGAAAGCCTAAGTATAGCCATTATTTTATAAATAATTACAGCAAATATCAAAATCATTTGCATATAAGATCGCTATTTGGTAAGGCAATACATATAGCACTATTTAAAAGTAGGCTTATTAGAGGGAATGAAATCCTCACTCCCTGATTTTGATAATGGTACTCCACACTTTATCAGTCACTATTATATGATTAGCTGTCGAGAGCATCTATCTTAGGAAATTATAACATCTTTTAAAGCTAGTTAAAAAGGTAGAAACTAAGGAAGTAGGGAGTGCAAATATCATTTCCCGTATTATAATTTTCAAAAAATCTATCAGCTGCCAATTCAAAACGGGGTTTAATAAAGTGAATGGTACCCATATCAAAACAAAGGAGAAACTAGGCAGAGATTATAGTTGGGTTAATTAATGGTGACGATCAATTAATTAGACGATCTCACACCGAGTGCGTGCAATCGAGACCATTGATCTTGTCGAGCATCAAGGTTGTTAATTATAGCATTTTTACAAGACTCTGTGGGCGCTGATGGACAAACCATGCAGAAGAGGTATTAGGAATTGAAATTTTATAATTTTTCAAAAAGTACCATGGGGCCCACTTTATAGGAAAATCCTAACCGCTCCTTTGTTGGGCCGTAACTTAAATAGGCACTGCCTTACAAATCATCTCCATCGGATGATGATTTGTAATGTGCAGTCCCTGTACAGATTCGAAGGTTAGGATCATCCTAGGGTAATGGATTTCGAGCTACAGCCTATTTACATTGTGGTCCAACAAATGGATGGTTTGGATCATCCTATGAAGTAGACCCCGCTGTACTTTGAGTGTGGATATCATCGATCTACCATCGTTGCTCCATATCCGCAAGAAAGAAACAAAAGAAAGTCATAGTGATAATCGAAAAAAGATATGCTAGTGGCAGTGGTGGGTTCGAATTTTATCGGCTTCGAATTTTCACAGTTGATATTCCCACGAAGAGAATACACCGAGACAAGAAGGATATTCAGAACAAGGACGATATGGAGAATATTAAGACACGTGTCAGGAGGAGAATCCTCTCTAATCGACAGAGAATCGTGACAAAAGGTAAGGGTTGGAGGCTTGTAGGAGAAGAGTAAGATGGGAAAGTGACCAACCTTCATTATTGCACAGGGGAATTCGATGCAATCTCAGATTCTCAGTGAGAGGGAGAGAGAGATTAGACACTTTTTAGTGAGAGAATCTTCTTACCTTCCTACCCACTTCACTAATAAAGTTTAGTAGCAGAGGAAGATTCCCCACCTCTTACTCCTCTTTCCTTCTTTCGGATGGAGGTTCTTCTCCTTTAAGCTTTGGGTTTTGTGCAGCTGTTTATACAACCGTAGAATTCGGACTTAGATATTCCTCACCCCACAAACTCAAAATATAAAATATTCTCTAATTTTCCATTACATATTCTTCCATGAAAAGCTTTTTATACAACAAAAGCTGCTTCTTTTCTTTCGAATATGTTTTTTAATAGTGAACGAGTGTATGTGGTATATGCAGCTTTTCATTAATTAATCATGGCAGATTCATGCTGTTCATAAGAAATTAAGCTTTGGATAAACATCAGCTTGGACCCATTGCATTAATTGATTCATAAATGCCAGTTTTCTATGACAAAATGATTTTCAACCGTCAAACTCTCCATTTTTCCAAAAAATAGAGACGTAAAGGATAGATGGAGACCATTTTTTTATTAGTGATATAAACCGTTTATTTGTTGGTATCTATCCTAGATAATCCATACCCCAAAAATATTCTCTATTGGACAATCCTAATCCTTAAACTTTGGTCTCTATGGAAAAGCATCAAGATGTCAGTATAAATAAGCTAGTATACGTAGCAGATAGGTGAGATGGGTGAGCAGTAGGGAGCACAAGGAAGAGAGAAGAGTCTTTTCCCATTTGTGATTTGAATTCGTACAAAAGACAGAAAAAGGTTCTTAAACCGAGCTCTAAGCACATGACCCATGGCCACCTTGATTCCTTCTCAGACCATCCCTAGCTTTTCCCTTTGTTCTTTACAAGAAGTTACCATCCCTTTGCTTTATCTCTTGCTTTTCTTTCTCCTCACCCAAAACCCAACTTTATTCTCCCCTCGAATTCACCCCTAAAACCAAGACGATCCCCTTCGATCCTCCTTGTGTTCACAACACATCCTCTCTCTCTCTCTCTCTCTCTCTCTCTAGAAACAATACTACACAAACATGGGTTCATCTTCGGAACTAAGCCTAGATTGCAAGCCCACAAGCTATTCAATGCTTCTAAAATCATTTGGAGATCAGTTTGACCAGACCCAAAAGCTTGAAGAGTTACTTGCTCGCCTCGAAGAAGAACGATTAAAGATCGATGCTTTCAAACGCGAGCTTCCTCTCTGCATGCAACTTCTCAATAATGGTAACCATACAATTATTGTTAAGCAATTACATTCATTCTTTTTCTTTCCTTTTTTTGATGGTTAAGCCTAATCTGTTAAAGTATAGGAAGATAAGTAAAATAAAACAAAGGTAAAAAGCATGCCAAAATCAGAACCAAAGAAAATAAACAAAACTGAACTGAATTTGTGTGGTGCAACCACTTATTGGTTTTAAAATAATTATTTATATTTATAGTTCCATCGCTTATAAACTCACGCATGACTTTGAGGTGCTACGATGATTTCCAATTACGAAGAATTTCGATAATATTTGTGAGCTTCCACTGTGAAAACATCAATAGTTTTCTGTTTTGAATCATCTTTTTTTCCTTTCCAGCCATGGAGGCTTTTAGGCAGCAGCTTGAAACTTACCAAACAAACCAAGAAACAAGACCGGTACTCGAAGAATTCATACCTATTCGTCACTCAAGCTCTGAAGCCTCAGAGAAGGTATCAAATTTATCGGAAAAGGCAAGCTGGATGACATCGGCGCAGCTATGGAGCCAAGGGAACGATGTGAACTTGCACCAAATGGGGACTACATCTTTGAAAGAAACTGAGCATAGCATTACTGTTAGTCCAAAATTGGCTTTAGATAATAAGCAAAGAAATGGAGGAGCTTTTCTTCCATTCTCTAAGGAAAAGAATGGATGTACTGGTTCCATGATGCGAACTGTGCCGGATTTGGCACTGGCTCCGATCGATAAAGATATCGATGAGAAGAAATGCAACGAATCGGAGAAAGGAATGGGGTGTCCAAGGAGAGAGATTTGCAACAAAGGCGGCGGCGGAGTGACAACAACAGAGCAAGGAAAGGGGTCGGTGACTCAACCAGAAGCACAAGCAACAACAACACAGGCACACAGAAAAGCAAGGAGGTGTTGGTCACCTGATTTACACCGGCGTTTTGTGAATGCTCTTCAGATGTTGGGTGGCTCTCAAGGTATGAGGAAAGTGATATAAATTTAAGATAAAGTAAATTTCCTTCTTTCATTTTTAGGAGTGTTTCATTTGTTATTTTTTATGTCTCTTTTTTGTCTTTCCTTAAAACGATTGGATTTTCATGTCTTCTATTTATCTTTTCCAGAAAAAAAAAAAAAACAAGTAATTTTCCTGGAAAACGAAAAAACGTGGGAGTGGTACCGTTACCCTCCTATTGGTGTTCTTGTTATTGATTTCTTTTGTGATGTAAATTTTAATCTGTTGAAACAGTTGCTACCCCAAAGCAAATCAGGGAGCTGATGAAGGTTGATGGGTTGACGAATGATGAGGTGAAAAGCCATTTACAGGTCTCTCTCTCTCTCTTTCAACATGCATGATTAAGAGTGCCCGCTAGAGACGTATGACACTTTTGAAGAAGTTCTATTTGCTCAATGAGTGACTCCCCACGAACCCCTCTTTTTGTTTGTACACTACTGCTAGAAATTGATCCATATGATCGAAGTTATATACCCTATAACACAGGCCTTATCCACACAAGCAATAGACAACTTACGAAGGCTTTGGAATATTATTTCGGGCACTCAAGCTTTCTTATGTCACATGAATCAAATGTTTCATTTCATCCGGAAAAAGCCATCTCTTTCTCAACAATGCCTAACATTGAATTGGTCTCTTTACAGAAATATCGACTCCACACTCGAAGGCCGGGCCCAACGCCTCAAGCGGCCCCGACCGCAGCACCTCAACTCGTAGTCCTAGGTAGCATCTGGGTCCCACCAGAGTATGCCACGGCTGCAGTGGCGCACAGTGCGGGTCCCGCAATCTACGGCGCACACCCATCCACACACACCTCTGCACACTATTGTTCACCTCAAGACTTCTATCCTGTGCCACCTCACCACCCCTTACATTCCAACCTCCCCCACCCTCATCACCAACACCGCCAGCACTACAATGCGTCGCCTCAAACACAAACCTCGCCGGAATCTGACATCCGGGATGCTGGAGATCGCTCGGAGAGTATCGAAGAGGAGGGAAAGTGTGAAAGCAACAGCTGGAAAGGAGGAGATAGTGGCGAGAACGGGGGAGGAAAGGGTTTACTTTCATTGAGAGACAATGGAGAGGAGAGCAATGGGAGCGAGATCACCCTCAAGTTCTAGGATTAGGGTGTGGCTCTTCGGCATAAGTCTAGGGTTTGCTCCCTGGAGACGTGTGATGGAATCCCACCCGGGCTTACCCTATGCGCGTGGTTTACGGGCTATTGCGCGCATCCGTAGGGAATAGTCCTACTTCCAAAGGGGGTGGGGACACCCTACGTCAAAAAAAAAAGAAGAAAAAAAGAAGAAGAAGAAAGTTCTAGGATTAGGGTTTTTTAATTCCCTCGTTGAGGATTGGTTTTCTTTTTTTTGTTTTTTCTTTCTTAGCTTCTTGAGAAGATAAAAAAGGAGTAAAAAAAAAAAAAAAAAAAAAGAGAGGAAGAGCCAAAGCGAGTGTTTTCTTTTTCTCCGTTCTAGTCACTGCGTGGAAAATGCAGTTGGGCTTTACGTGGGTTTTGGCGTTTAGAAGAGGGCTTTTCGGATCAATAGAAATTAAAAGACGGATTTACCCTTTATTTTATTTATTTTTGTTTGAATGACAACGCGTATGTGTCACCTTTTCGAAATGAGATTTTTGAGATGTGAAGGATAAGTTTGTCTTTTTAGGATGAATGAGTGTTGATGCGACGTATTATCACTTATCAGCCAGCAGATACCTACAACGGCGTTTTTTGTCTTCACATTTTGCTTTCGACGTGCAGTACGTAAAAGTCTAACAGGTTCTAAACCGATCATTTGGATCAACGAACGTAAATAGGTTGGGCCCCAAAGATATCACCAATGGATGATCCTAACCCTACGATTTGCAGTGTTTATATAATGTGTTCTCCTCCTACAAATCAAAGGCTTAGAATCATCCCGTGGACATGATTTGAAAATGTGCATATATAAGTAGACGTCGACATCACATGCCCGCAGGTGTGAACGGACTTGTATCGGCATGACCATGTGACTATCTGCTCTCCTTGTTTTACATCTTTATAGTCTCTTTATGAAAAGCTATTACAATTCCCAAAATGCTCTAAGCACTACTTTGTTTTCATAATGTATGAATATATACCATTATATATTGGGAAATGATTTCAGCACTCCACTCTTGTTAGAAGATGCGCGAAAGCATCTTATTGTTTAGTATTTAGAGGGCTTGTAAAACTTTTTTAAGAACTGTAATATTCCAGTGACAGCCCTTTAAATACTACACGACAAGACGCGTCGCTCATCTTATAAAAACATAAGAGTGTTGATATCATTTTCCTATATATTTTGGTGTATATATACATAATGGTAGAGTTTTGTAATTTAAATTTACCTTTAGCTATTTATAAATAGTTATTAATGTAAATTTTCGTACGCCAAATAAATCTTTCAATTTTTCTTTTACATTAATAATTTATAGTCTCTTTAGCTATTAATTTAATGGATTTACAAGGCAAACCATCTCGCGGCTCACTTTTGCAGGAGAGAACCATTTGGAAACTGTCTGCGAAATGGCTTTCTACTAAATTGCCTAGCTAGCAAATCCCATAATTTAATATTACATAATAAATAACTATTGGGAGATTCACATTTGTAAGATAAAGAGAAATCTACACCTACAAGGTTTTGCCATTATATTTAGTATGAAGTATTAGTGGACATAAGTTACTGCCACAAAACGTAAGACAGCTCGTACATATTCATTACGGAAACTACTGCTTCCTTTGACAGAATTACCATTTGACAAACAAACACAAGCCTTAGTAAAGCTAAATAAGCCTTGTTCTAGCTGAGGTATATACCCCATATCTCAAACTTGGGTTTTCTTCGCCCCCATTAGTATTGTCGGAGAGTACTTCAGAATAAGAGCCTCCTCACATAACTTGACAATCTGAGTCTGCGGGAGAGTGACCATAACCATCCTACTCAGAGGACCCTCACCCTCAGGCGAAGGAAGTATCAATACCTGCCCTTCTCCAAACACTCGCTCTAAGTAACACGACACTCGAATCGGCTCAACGCCCACTTCGAACGTGGCCTTGTAAGAAGACAGACTCTCCCAGTTAGCACACACAAGTTCAGGACCACTAAGTATAGGACGCTCTTCACTTAGCTTCTCTCTCCCACCTCTCTCTGACTCCAACCATTCAATCAAATCCATGACCCCTTCATTCCCCATCTTTCCCACCGCATCACTTACAGCCTTACCAGCTTCCACAAGCCCTCCTTCCTTTAATCCCTCCCCACAAACCTTACTAAAAACCATAGCATTTCCAAAGAACCCTTTATCTAGGCCCAACACCTTTCTCATCTCTAAGCATATAGATATGTCTAGGAGCCCATTCTTTCTTCCCTTTGCCCTGCTGACACACACCCAAAACAGCCCAGCAAGAGCCTCGAATGTAGTCGGGGTTGGCCCATCAGGCATACTAGACTCAGCCATGCACCAATTCACCATATCTTCTGTGAATGCAAAGGTCACCGTTGTGAATTGCTCGACGTCCGAGCTTGGGAAGTGCTTGTTTAGAGCCATGGCGGCTTCGTAATGGTTGATTAAGTCGATATTTATCTTATGGTCAGGGCTTTTGTAGCAAAGCTTTCTAGGGGGCAATGAATGGACATATGGGGGAGAGAGAATTTTGCCAAGTAGAGATGTATCTGCCCATGCCTTGATTAGCATGGTAGCGCAAGCTGTGTCTGCAAGCAGATGGCTGCAGCTCAAACCGATTGCTAGCCCACCGCCTTCGAACTCGGTAAGCTTCACTAAGACAACAAAATATATTAAAAGACCACCCACATGTTCAACAAAAACGATTTCTTAAATTATTTGGGTTGATGAGGATAATAACCTACAAGGGTTATTGTCACCCATCAATGTAGGACCAACAGTGATGTATCGGATTCATGGTGGCCCACCTAGTCTGTTATGTTTATGGCTCAAATTCTATCTCATGTATATTCCTATGGTCTACTACAATTTCAATGTAGCCCAAACTGCACCCATAATATTAAGGTATTCACGGAGGAAGGAGGTCAGAGTAGTGCCCCTAAGCACAAAATAAGGGAATTTTTGACATGAAAAGTGCATAGTTTACGTCTATAGGAGAAACAATTGTTCTCAAATTAGGATTCGGATTCTACACAGGTCTTGGTTGTAGACCTTTTGGGTATCTTGTATTTGGTAATTTTTCGTCTATTGTAGAAATTCTTGTATCGACTTTGCTTGCTGAGTTGCTGATTCAATCCCACAATATAGGGGTGTAAACGAGCCGAGCCGAGCCGAGCCGAGCTTGGCCAGGCTCGGCTCGGCTCGTTAAGCTCACAAGTGAGGCTCGGCTCGGCTCGGGCTCGGGCTCGAACAAGGCTTGGCTCGGCTCGGTCAGGCTCGCGAGCGGCTCGCGAGCCTTACCGAGCTTGGGTTATTTAATGTTCACACCCCCACATCTTCCCTGGACAGCCCTGCTAGTGTAATTTGACTACTTTTTTTACACTATGGGGGGTGGTCCTAGTAACAAATGGGGTTCCAAAAATGAAGTGACATATTTTGCCCCCCCCCTTTCACTCCATGGACAATCCTTTTAATGTATATATTAATATATAATATATATATTTAAATATATTAAATTCTTAACGAGCTTTAACGAGCCGAGCCGAGCCTGGCCTAACTCGGGCTCGGCTCGGCTCGTTAAGGATTCGAGCCGAGCTCGAGCGAGCCTCCGAGCCCGAGCCAAAATTGACACCCTTACCCCAATATGATTAACCACGTAAATCTCTCGTATCTCGATGGGATTTTTTTAATATAGTTTCTATGATTGTTTGTGTTTCCATGAAAATCGACAGTCATCACAACAGTTGGAGTACAATAGGCTAGAGGGTTATGCTAAGTAGAGCCTCTTATCTATAGCAATATGAATTAGATATGGCAAGAGGGTTTGCTAAAGGGAAGTGATGTATCCACCACTTTATTTTACTTGGGACTGTCACCTCTAGTGTATCTATTATGACTGTAGAGGGGCTGATTTACTTCCAAGTAGGAAAGACTCAACGGCCTGATTGCCACATACACTGAAGTTGGCTGTCCCATGTAAAGAAAAGGGGTGAATTTATCATTTCCCTTTGCTAAAACATCCATGTGCAAATTAACTAAATTGCCTCACCTGAACATAGAATGTGGACCAGAAATATTGCTTGTGAAACATGTCCTCCCAGTAAGTGAGCTTCAGTTCTTGTACCCGATCCGCCGTCTGTAACCATTCTTCAACACTCCCACTTGCTCTCGCCTCGATCATTCTCACACCTGCATCGTTACACTTAACCATCCAATGCCCTTCTGGGTTCTTCAGTAACCTACCAGTAACAATCGGAAAACTTGTCAGCGTCTCAGACAGCGACTCTCTTAGTTTTTCCGTGATTCCACCAACATCAAATTTGGTTTGAAAACGATAGTAATAGATGATCCGAACATTGTGCTGTTCCATGGCATGATCGAGAACCGACAGAGAGTAGAATTTCCCCGGTTTCACCGGCTTAGTGCTAACGACAGTTCGCTTGCACAGGAACCTGACCTCAGCCATGATCGGAGTCTCAAGCCTTTCAATTTCTGACTATATTTCTTTCTTCTTAACCTAGTCTATCTCTATATACAGAGACTGTTTGTAAGTTTGAACAACCCATGTTCCACGGGAGAATGATTTTCTCATGATGCAAGCAGGTTGGAAGGGGGAGAGGGAGAACTGATATTTCCATCAACTTTTTCTCTAATTACCAAAAATGCCAAGTAGTTTTCATTTATAATTTCAAGGTGTTTCAAAGGAAGGATGAAATGGTCATTGATTGAATACATATGGACATTGGAGGGATTGCAAGAGCCAACTAACTGATCCAAATGCACAAAATTCGAATTCAGACAAAAGATGACACGAGATTGGGATGAGTGGCTTTGCCCCATAACACAAGATTAATAAAAGAACCAATATTTCTAACAAGGGTGAATTTTTGTTTACTTGACAGACAAACCTACATTCAGTTATTAACCTTCCTTGCTTTTGTTACTGCGAGTCTGTATTCAGAAATCAACACCATCATAAAGCAGCACAAAACTGATTCAAGTCCCTTCTTTTTCACTCAGAAACTGTATTTCAACTCCACACCATCATCATCATCATCAAAAGGGCGGCTTGAGATCCACCTTTTGATTCTCTCACGAACAAAGAGGCGAGATCCGCATGCTCCGGCGAGTTCCTGTTCGAATGCCCACTCATGCTGATCTCACAGAGCCCCATAGTCCCCACAATCTTTGAGGGCTGTGTCACTTGTTTTGAATCCCATCGGTTTCTTTGAGATATAAGTTCAGGAATTAGGATACCGGTTGAACCCCTGTATGGCTTCTTCTATTTCTCGATAAAAAGAAATATCACCAACAGTAGTTTGAATGTATATACAAAGGATTTCTTTTTTAAAACTTCTTACTAGAAGATAGTGTCCATAAATTCGTTGATAGGAACCCAAAGATACAAATCCGGCCAGGGTTAGGTTAGAACGAAAGTTGAGTTTAAGTGTTTTAGAATTAAAGAACTAAAGGGCAGAGGTAAGAGCAGAAGAAAATCTTCTAAACCACAGAAGTCGAAAATGCTCCAGTGGAGGACACCATGGTAAAATGGCATGGAAAAGATCTCTTGCAACCTCACAATCAACAAAAGGATAACATCTACCGATGCTACAGCAATTTTTACAGACAGAAGAACCTTTCTGCTTATCTTCTTTGATCAACTGTCTATCATAAATGAGAGAAGAAATCGAAAAGAGAAGATTTGAGAAACTAAAAATATATATAAAAAATTAAAGCTAAATTGAACCTCAAAGCTAAAAATATATCAAAATTAAAGTTGATATCCAGCATGTTACAAGGAGCTTATAACTGAAAACAGCAATTCGGTGAATTAAAATAACCATTACACAATGAAACAGATGGATGATCATCGTATCAGGGTTGAACCTCAAAGCTAGTGATTTATCAAAGTTCCCAACTTGGATAAGGGGTTCAGGCCTTCCCATTTGCATACAGGGCTCCTTCCCTTATGCCAGTGTCCTCTCCATCATCAGCTTCAACCATTGTTGTATCAACGATCGACTGCAGGAAGATGCGTAAATTGATGCTGTGAGTAGCTTATGTATATTTGTAAGATCCGGTTACTCATAAACTCATATGCATCCAATGCATGAAAAAAAAATAGTTAGCATGAAAATGAAGCATAATTTTCACACACGAGAAAGACTAGGTGTGCAGGAGCACCCTGTATACTTTTAGGAGTTTTCCCAAACTATAAAAGGGAAGGGGGAACTGGATCTAGTTTTCAATCTTTCTGGGGAGAGTACCATCCCCTGCCTTCGTCCGTAAAGGTCAATTTTTGGGCTGTGTGGAGGATGAAGTGGTATGTGAAGACAAAAGCATTGATCTTGTAGAAAATCAAGAGGCAATCCACATGGCCTTCGTCCCATCCCTAAAGGACGCATCCCATGCATAAGATAAAAAGGACTACAAAAATCAGTGGTTTAGCTTTTCTTAGCATAACCATAAATAAGGACCTAAGATCATCCGATCAAAGTGTTTTCAACAGCATTTGGCCAGATTTATGATTGCTGTTCAGATCAACTGATCCAATCAGGTAAATGAGGCAGAAGTGGACAAGATGTGTATTTGAATAACGAGCATAAAAGCAAATTTATGGTCAGCATCTTCCTTCATACCCATGCAGAATACCGCATTTGAGTGGCCAAGATGTCGTGAGTGCATCCTATATATGCATATCCATTGTGTGCCCTCACATGCACCCACAGTGACCACTACAGAATCATGTCTCAAGTGTTGGCATCAATGCATCATTCATGCTTGAGACCAAGTTGATGGTGACAGCTGACGTGCACGTGAATGATCACTCATGTAGATGCTTTTTTCACTAAAACTAGTTGGGTTTTATCAAGCATACATGAACCGGCAGGCCCAATTTCAGCTAATCGATCAGACTCAGAAGTTGACATCCATAAAGAGTGTGTTCAGCAAGGCTTCTCATTTGGGAAGCGACTCCGAGTCGCTCCGCAGAATCCCATCTTTTTCGTGGTTTAAAACGTGTATGTATGAGAAAATTTAGAAACGGGCCTGGGTGGGTCAGGATAGCTGAACAAGATTTTAGGGATTCTATTCTTTTTTCATTCACCGAACCTAAAAAAGAGGCGGAAATCATTATCTGACGGGTTTCCGAACACACCCTAAATGAACAAAAACAGTTTGCTAAGATCCTATAAAAGCATCATGGCGAGAGAAAGAGGAGGAAGCAAACCTGGAGTTCCTGTTCGTAGTTTTTGAGCCTTTCAGTGCAGTCTTTCACTTGCAAAAAGCATCTCTGCACCTGCAGAAAAAAACATAAATATACAAACATGATCTCCATGAACTCATAGTTCTGTAATTAAAGTGCAACTACCCTTGAAATTCTTTGACAATACATTTAACCTGGTAAACATGTGAATACCTTCGTCAGCTGTGTATGCCGTTGAGAAGATATCTTCTTTGCAGTGCCCAAGGCATCCTCTAACCTCTGTACTCGTCACCAAACCATTCCAATCAGTACAATGAAAGGAATCAGGTGGGTCACGGAGCTTAGTCCACTTTGATTTTGGCCAACCATGTGAAGACATCAAATGCTAATTCAAAGGACAAAAATGAAACTGAAGTTGTTAACAGCTTCACAGACCTGAGACTTCTTTTGTAAATCTGAAATGAGCTGTTGTTTTTCCTTAAACTTCTCTTCGATCTGAACAATCTGATGATGCAATGGAAAATCATTTTTCTATTATTCATTGGATTGGCTAAAAGAAGAGAGGAAAGAAACACGGACACACTTGCAACTTAGAAGTTGAAATGGCATGGAAGTCAGTAAATCTCATCATGGAATCAAGAATTGAAGCATCTGCTTAGGTTGGATTTCCACCAATTGATAAAAGCAGATCCTAATTTAGAGTCATCAGCATGAATCTTGCTTAGGGTATGTCCGTTTGAGATTATGACTACCACTGATGAGCTAGCAAACTGATTATTGGACTCAAATTACAATAATTTTGTGTCCAATAATTGGTTCGGGGACTCACCATCGGTTATCATAATCTCAAACGAACAGGGCATTAGCTTTAACTAAGTCCCTGTTCGTTTGAGATTGACCCAACCGATTGTGAGCCCCCAACGGATTATTGAACTTAAAATAATTGGTTTAGGGCTCTAAATCGGTTGTCACAATCTCAAACGAACAGGGCCGAAAAATTAAAATACCACACTAAGCAAGTCTGATCCATTTTGAAGGCCACGCGTACCACAAAAGACCTTAATTACTAGAAGCGGCAGGAAGTGGGAAGTGGTGAGGCAGCAGTCTTGGAAATAGGAAGTAAAAAAAAAAGTGCTACTTGATGGCCTAAAGTAATTAGAAATTACGAGATCTGAAAGAGTGAGAAGACCATAAAAGTAAAAGACTTCAAGATTGTGCTTTTATGAACTAATATTAAAATAATAATTACTGTACAGACATGTTTATTTTCTTTCATAGGCTTGCCGTGTCTGACACCTCTTATCTGTGTCTAACATTGTCACACTAAATCTCTCTCTCTCTCTCTCTCTCTCTCTCTCTCTCTCTTAAAAAAAACAAAAACCAAACACAGCGTCACACCTAAGTTACAAAATTCGTTCTCACATCATAGTTGCACATGACCTTAAATTTTTATTTTTTTTGTAATATTATATTATTCAACAGATGTATACATGGATGTTGATTCAGTTTTCTAGGCCCCTGTGTCTGACGAGTCATATCTGTCTAACACTGACGCAATCTAATGTTATTGGAATTTGTCGCCATAACAAATCCTCCCACTTGATCTTCAAAATTTTCCGAACTAAGTGCACAGTTTTGCTGGCATGCTTCAACTATGCATTGGGTCAAGACAAAAAGGCTTGGTACATAAAATCACACAGACGGCGCAATTTGAGTCACTGAAATAAAAACAAAAGTCCACATGCTTATTCAACTAGATAATCTGAATAAGTAAGCACACCTCTTTTTGGAGCTCATCACGCCTTTGAATGGATATCTCTAATTGTTCACTAACCTGATCAACATGAAAGTATTAAATCGAAATGAGAGCGAACACCAATCAATCAAAATTTCATGAATATGTTCTAACCAATCAATCAAAATTGTACGAATATGTTCTATGTACTAAACTGCGCAGTCAGCGTACCATTGCTGATTACCTGATCATGATATTCATCGCTGGAATTTGATGAGAGCTCCCTACTTCGACGATCGCTGACATGAAGACTGCTTTGGAAAACCACAAAGCATAATCAAGCAATGCTCTTCTACACACAGATAACTATCAATTCCCATTTAGATTACTCTATGAAAGCTCTACAAGTTTAGAGAGCACTTAAATACCATTTCAAAAATAACTAAATTTTTTTTGCAGCGCGATAACCTAAAATGGCACACCACTGCATTCAAAGTAATCCATGGCCATTTTAAGAGACAGATATTAATTTCATTAGTTTTGGGGCGAAATTTCAGGCAAGGGCCATTCCAGTAAGAAGGAATTCCCAAGGCCCCCTACAAGTCAGATATCACATCCCACACTTTGATATGTGTACAATCAACCGCATGATTAGCTAGCTTATTAGCTCGGAAGTTTTTGGAGACGGCAAGCTAGGATCGAAATTTCTACAATTGATGGTGGATACTGTAGAAGCAATTTGATCTAGATAAACGAGATTTTTTCTTGAATGGCAACTATTCATTAGAAAAAAAGGGCTATGCGCGGGGGCTGAGATGATCAAAATACACAACATAAACAAAGAACAAAAGATCAAAACCCGAGCAGGAAGGTAGTCAAAAGTCTCTAGAGTACGTCTATCCACCCTAGAGCGAGGAAGCGTGAATGCATTGCTATTAGTCAATTGACAAACATACTGAGAGGTAATAGAGTGAGATTCATAATGCTGCTCCAATTTGTGGTCAAGTTTGGAGCAGTATATGGGGTTGCCAGCCTCAATGAGATCATAAGATTCATAACCAACGTTACAGATCATGACGTAACAGTCTGTGATACAATGCTGAATTACCAGTTGTCTTAGTAAAAAAGAAAAGGAAAGTAACAATGCGTAAAATCAAGAGCTTACCGAAGCTGATTATTTGACTGTTGCTCTTTACCCTTATCTCTGGAGTCTCTGCTTCTATCATCTTTAGTTTTGTCGGTCTCTCTATCTCGGTCCCAGTTGAGATCCCTCTCCATGTCACGCTCATGATTCTGGTCATGTTCTTCATCCTGGTCATCCCGATCTCGATCCAGTATATGGTCTCTTGTATGATCATGTTCGCGTTCGTGCTCATACTCTCTTTCTTGTTCCCGATCACGCTCGCGAGAACGATCATTGTATCTGTCTCGACGGCGATCTCTATCATGAACACAACCCCTTCCTCTATCTCTGCCCTTATCCCAGTCCATGTCCCTCTCCATATCCCGATGGAAAGTTTTAGAAGTTAACCTTCCACCTCTGGTACGCACTTCATTTACTCTTACAACTCTCCCGGCAATAGTCTAATTTAAAGCTTTGCAATGTCACAAAACTAAAATGTAGGAAGAAGAGCCAAATATTCTTTGACCTGTAAACTACAAATATGCCACTGAATAAAAGAGAATGAAGAAAGACATACCCTGCCGTTCATATCATTGATAGCATCAATTGCAGATCTAGGATTGGTAAAAGTAACAAATCCATAGCACTTCCCCCCAACTTCGCGATCATTAATTATCTGCATGTAGAAAGGAAATAGCAATTAGCAGATGCATAATTCCACATGCAAAACAAACCCAAGGATATTTTCCAATACTACATTCTCCATGTCCTAGTTCACCATGTTTCAAGCATTCATGCTAATAGGTATTTTAGCTTCAATCTTGCCAAGTCATCCGTAGATATACTATTGATCTTTCATATGCATACATGCCACGTATATAAACTAATAAAAACATATATACTATTTACCGCGACCCAAAAACTCCTTATGTAGACCTTGATGTGGCCACATATTCACAAATTTTGTAGAGAGAATGAGTCATTGTCTATCGAGATTTATTAATTAGTTGGTGAATTGACTTTTACTATCATGATTATCATTGCCACATATTCATGCAGAATTGACTGAAAAGTTCCAGAGCCTTTCAAGGATATTTTCAATAGTTTTGAAGAAATACTATTGAGGATGGATAGTACGGCCAGAGGACGAAGAAATTGGAAGAAATGGGGATTAGATCAAATTCTATAGGTCGGAAAAGGATTCCCAAACATGAAGATTGGGTGGGAGTGAATGTTGCGAAGATTTAAGGAGTTATGGTTGATTTAGGGCTTTTTCTTGATAACAAGAATTTGAAGTTTTCGTGTTTATTTAGGACTCTAGGAGCTTTTCTATAAATAAGAATGGGGCAACCACGACACACGAATTTCTCAATTTATTTATTATGGTTTAGCTAGAGTTTCAAGTCAATTATCTTCTTCAAGTGATCATTCGACTTATGTATGCAAGCTGAAGAAAGCTCTTTATGGGTTAAAGCAAGGAGCAAGGGCGTGTTATGATAAGATTGCCGAATATTTACAATTTTATTGTTATTTTGCTTCAAACTTCAATTCTAGTTTATTTGTGAAGAAAGGGGGAAGACTTGCTTGTTATTGTGCTTCTTTATGTCGACGACATGATAGTTACCGGCAACAATGAGGTGGAGGTTGCAAAGCTAAGGGCGGAACTATCTATTTGTTTTGAGATGAAGGATTTGGGAGAGCTAAGTCACTTTCTTAGCTCGGAGGTGAATAGCTTGAAGGATGTCATTCTTGTTTCCCAAAAAGGCCATGCGGAGATATGGATATTATCGCCCCCAATGAAATGAAGTAATTCAAGTCCGGCACACTCAATTACAGGCAAAATCCATGTGTGAAACAAAAGTTGTATCATATAGAGAGAGAGAGTTAGAAATTCAGTGTCATAATCGTAGGTATAGAAATGAAACCTAAGAAAAGGGGAAAACCCTAATAATGGAAGAATAGAAAGCATAGAAGACAAAAAGGCATTGAGAAGGGACGACCTTGACGGCAACGACGGCGCCATACAAATCGAAGACTCTGCGAATGCTTTCTTCACTGGAATCGTACGGCAGCCCTCCCACGTATATCGAATTATCATCGTCCAGCGTCATTTTCCCACTCTTTCTGCCAACTAGAAACAGTGAAAGAGAAAACTTACGGGCCCTAATTCTCAAAATTGGAAGAAAGAAAAAGCAAATCTAATATAAAGAGGAGAATGCACGAGAGAGGTGCGCGCTCGCTGTACGCCCACCTCAACGAGTCGCAAGGTCCGAGTCGTCTTGTACGAGTTTTTATATGGTGTTAGTCTACAATTGTTCAAAAAAGACTGTACGGTCCACACCAAAGGATGATCCAAACCGTCCATTTTATGGGCCACATCATAAATAGGTTGTGCCCAAAAAAAAATTTCCATAGGATGATCCTACATCTGCTGTGGCACATTAAATGGATGGTTTGGATCATCTTATTTTTGAAAAAATGTTGGACTATATGGTCTTACACCATATATATTTTAATGGGTCCATCTTGCATATTTTAATGAGGTAGGGAAACTAATTGTGAAACAAAGGAGGAAATTATATGATTAATGGGCATATACACACAGATCGGAGGGTTGTGATCATCCTATAGAAATATTCTTTTCACACAACAACCTATTTACATTACATTGTGGACCATCACATCACATGCACGGTTTGGATCATCCTATAGTGTTGTCCGTACAGTGCTTTTTGAAAAATAAGGGCCCTTTTTAAACAGCTGATGTTGGATCAAATATCAACGGGGTACCAGATAAACCCTTTGAGCTTTACGTGTGGGTATGAATCGCTCGAAGGCATGGGAGTAGGGCTGCAACTCGGGTCGGGTTTTTTTTCGGAAAACCCACGATTCCCAAACCCGGCCCTACCATGATAAATCTCGGGTCGGGTCGTTGGGTCGGGTTTTTTCACGTTGACGCAATTTTTTAAGGAAAACTCTTGTTTGGCAAGGCAACTCAACTCATAGAAGCAGAAATTACACTCACATTACACTTGAATCAAACAATGATGTAATTACACTCACATTACACTTGAATCAAACAATGCTGGAATCAAACAATGTTGTAATGACAATCAAACAATGCTGAATCAAACACTTGAATCAACTCTACTCATTGAAGCAGAAATTACACTCACATACTATAACAGTGGGTGCGTGGGTTTTTACTTTTAACTTTTAACTAACAATAGAAAAAAAAAGTACATACTATAACTTATGTAGCTCCGGTCGGGTCGGGCCCCTTCAAACCCGGCTCGACTGGAGATTCATGCGGGCTTTTGGATGCTCAACCCGGCTCGACCCGAAACCCATGAAATCTGAACCCAACCCAGGCTATTTTGGGGTCGGGTCGGGTAAAACACGGCTCGAGTTGCAGCCCTACATGGGAGGCGGAGAAACGTACGGGACTCCTCGCAAAATGAATAGCCAATAGCCTGTAGTAACAGGGGCTTTAGGTCATTTGGCCAAGAGAGACAGTAAGAACCTTGCAATCTCCACCTATAGGTTGCTGCTAAAATCCCCAAACATCTTTAAAATCCGCTATTGGTCGCTTCCTACTTGGTAGATACCCTTCTCAGCTTCGCATCTATCCGAATCCCCCGCCTCTCTCTCCATGGAAACTCCATCTGAAGACTCAACCACCACCCCCCTCCTCCCCCAAAGATGGCACAACCGCCTCACCTCATTCTACCCCACCAGCTTCCGACTAAAAACCAGCATCTGGTCAGAGCTCGGCGGCTCCGTCGGCGATCTCGGCACCTACATACCCATCGTAATAGCCCTCACCCTCGTCAACCATCTCTCCCTCTCCACCACTCTCATCTTCACCTCCCTCTACAACATCCTCACCGGCCTCCTCTTCGGAATCCCCATGCCCGTCCAACCCATGAAATCAATCGCAGCCGTCGCCATCTCCGAATCTCAAACTCATCTCACCGTCCCCCAAATCATGGCCGCCGGTATCCTCACCGCCTCTTTCCTCCTCTTCCTCGGCGCCACCGGTCTCATGTCCTTCTGTTACCGTTTCATCCCTCTTCCTGTCGTCCGCGGAGTCCAGCTCTCTCAAGGTCTCTCCTTCGCCTTCTCCGCCATTAAATACATCAGATATGATCAAAATTTCTCCACCGGAAAATCCAACCTCCCCCGCCCCTGGCTCAGCCTCGACGGCCTCCTTCTCGCCTTCTCAGCCATCCTTTTCATCGTTTTAGTCACCGGTTCCGGAGAAGAATCGTCTTCATCTTGCTCATCTCTGCCGGAATCTTCGGATCGCGTTCGTCGTGCTAAGAAATTTCACATTCCAGCAGCCCTTGTGGTTTTCTTATTGGGTTTGATCTTGTGTTTTGTTAGAGACCCTTCAATTGTCAAAGACCTAAAATTCGGTCCGTCGAAGATCAGTTTAGTGAAGATTTCATGGGATGATTGGAAGATTGGATTTGTACGGGCAGCGATCCCTCAGATTCCGCTTTCGGTTTTGAATTCAGTGATTGCGGTTTGTAAATTGTCTGGAGATCTCTTCCCTGAGAGGGAGGCGTCTCCTATGACGGTTTCTGTGAGCGTAGGGGTTATGAATTTGGTGGGTTGTTGGTTTGGAGCAATGCCTGTTTGTCATGGAGCAGGTGGGCTTGCTGGGCAGTATCGATTTGGGGGGAGGAGTGGTGCTTCTGTGTTGTTTTTAGGGCTTGGAAAATTGGTTTTGGGGTTGGTTTTTGGGAACTCCTTTATGAGGATTTTGGGTGAATTTCCTATTGGGATTTTGGGGGTGCTTTTGCTGTTTTCAGGGATTGAATTGGCTATGGCTTCGAGGGATATGAATAGTAAGGAGGAGTCTTTTGTTATGTTGGTTTGCGCTGCTGTTTCTTTGACTGGTTCTAGTGCTGCTTTGGGATTTGGTTGTGGAATCATACTCTTCTTGGTGCTCAAGCTCAGAGAAATGGATTTCTCTTCAGGGTTTTTGGGTGGTGGTTTTATCAAATCCAAATCTTCTGACGCTGCTGAAACCGGACTCAATCCTTAGGATTTGAACAAGAGAAGATATGGGTTGTTTTTTGGTTTTCATTTCTAGTGTTTTTCATTTATCTCTGTTTTACCAGCAATGATTTTTCATTTTTAGGATTGGCCATGGGTAGTATTGTGTATAAACCCTGTCTCTGTGTCTCTATATGACTATGTTATTGCCAGCAATGGAAATTGTACATTTATACTTCCGACTTTTAGAATTTATTGGCTTATATTTCCTCCCAAAAATAATCTCAAATAACAAATTAAAATAAATTTAATTGGAATTAGAGAACATATGAGTATGAGATAAACTCCAAAATTCTCTATAATTTCATGCACCTCTTTTGTAGGTTGGTGCATCGAAAGTGGGATAAGTGGGGTAATTTAAATTTTTTCGGGAGTAATTTTGTCTTTTGGTCCTTCAAAATCTTGGGCATACGTGGTTTATTGGCAGTGAGCAAATATCGGAATATGCAGACGTTAAACTTGTACAACTTCTCACTTGGCATCGGAATTCAAAAAAGATCTTTGGGTGTTCAAATAAATTGACAGCTACATTCTCCGCCTCACTTCCTTGTATCACGCCCTGAACTCCTTTTTCTTCTCAGGAAGTTTCATTTCTCACCCGTTTTTCCAATTGTATTGATTTAATTTTTTGGGCTGAAAGATCAAAGACCATGGCCACTGGCTTCTCATTTATAGAAGAAGAGATGGCCATCGACGAAAGCCTTGGATATCCGAGGGTCTACACGAAGCTCTGTCGAAAACCCAGTCTCCACAACCCCTACAAGCAGGGCCCTCCTTTCACTTTCATTCCTTATGTCTTGCAGCCTCAACAAGTAAGATTATGCCCTCTTTTCTCATCCTTTTCTGAGTTTCTTTTTGGTTCATTCATTTCCTGCTATCAGATGTTTCTGATCATGGGTTTCTTCATATTTGTGTTTTGAAAATGAATTGTTAAGAGGATCTCTCTCGGGATCTTTTCTTTCATTTTTTGTTTGTTTTCTTTGTATTCATTGAATTTCCATGAACAAATGTAATAGAATGTATTTGTTATGGGTTTCTTTGCATCGTGGGTGATTTTATCCCATAATCTCTCCATTCCGAATCTTATATTTCTTTTCATTTTCATAAGATCATCATCAAGATAGTCAGGAACTTTCATGTTCTTTGGTTTTTGTATGTGAACTGCTAAGATGATCACACCCCACTTCATATTTTCTTTCTTCTCTAATTTTCCCTCGGTTGTTTTTGTTCAATTTCTGTGAAGAAAAGTACACTATATCCTAATCAGATGATTTTGGTAGCCTGTTTACTTGAAATAGATTTTTTTTTTTTTTTTGTCAATTTATAAGATAATCTGCAAGAAGAATGATAGTTTGAATGATCTTAATCAGTTGTTTCTAGTCATGGCCTTTCTTGGCAATTGGGTTTCTTAATTTAACTGTATCCACCTTTCTATTTTCGCTTGTATTTCCTTTTCTTCTGAAAATGATAGTTAAATTGATCTGAATCAGATTTATGGTAATAGGTTTCTTGATTGTGAGTTTCTTGGTGAATCTTTAAGACCAGTGATGTTTCTTGTCACGAGTTTCTTCATCTTAGGTAAACGAGTATTTTGCTTGCAGGCTTTGAGATCAAGTGATTACAACCAGCAGTTCCCTGTCATTGATCCGAACAGAAAACCTTCTGTGAACCCCAGGAATTACACCAATCTACTATGGAAGCAGCTCAACCAACTAGGGTGAGCACTTGAATATGACTTGAGGTGAATGAAATATTGAGATAAAATTTTATGAGGCTCTAATTTTCTTTTGGAATTGTTAGGAATGCTGGCTTTGATCCTGCAAAGTTTCGAGTAGACATGTATGGAAACGTTCTTTACTTCTATGCAGATTCCGGTTCTCCCCTTGCTTGGGAGATTGATCACTGGTTCCCTTGTTCAAGTAATAATTTACATAGAAATGTGTTCCCTGAAATCTAATCTGTCTGTAATATATTCTCTTTTTCCTTAAATTAATCATTTTAGGACTATATTTGGGATTTCAGGAGGAGGAAAAACTGTTCCTAGCAATCTGAGGCTATTGCAGTGGCAAGTATATAAAAAGAAGCAGGGCAAACTGGAATTTCTCGTTCCTTGGTGGGATCTGCAATTGGGTATCTCAGTAAATCAGTTCCTTTCTATATTTGCTTCTACAAACTCGGATTTTAGGTAGGTTTTTATCTGATATCTGATACTATATTTTGGCCTTGAAAAGCCAAAGGCAAAAACTGATGACATAGGTTTCGGATGTTTTACAGGAATAGAGCATTTTCATTGTTGTTCTTGAATGGTGAAAATGAAGAATTGAATGATTCACAGGTGATAGAGTCTCATGCTTTTTCACAACAGCTCATTGAGACAGAAGAGAAAGTAGGCCTTGCTCCAGCTGCCATTGTTTTCTCACGCAGAGATGTAGATCAATCTGCACTGAAGCCCCTTGATCTCAATAGACCTCCAAGGACAAACTCTCTTGCAACTGGTTAGTGTATGATCAAAGAATTCCTACACTCCTCTCTTCGAAATATTCACTTTAGCCTTAATATAAAAATTAATTTGTGTTCTTCATAAGGTCTATCAGCTAGAGAGACTGCGAAAATGAAAATGATGAAGCTAAAGCAGAAATTCTCAGTTGAAGATGTTGAAGCTCGCTGCAAGAAAATTCAGACATTCAGACCAAGTTTTTCGAAAGAAAATGAAAATTATGACATTGGTAACAACCAAAATATGGCCATTTCCATAGCTAGAGATTCGCTAAAGCAGAAAGAAGAGTCTGCGAAAAAGCGGGCAGAGATACAGAAATTTGAAGATGATGAATTGATGGAACTGAAACTGAAAAATGAAATGGAAAGTCTAGCTCTTCGAGACTTAGAATCGATGCTCATAAAACGCAGGAGAAGAGTTGAAACATGCAGGCGTTTGGCAGAAACACAGTCTTCTTACCGGGCTTTACTTGAGAAGATGATCCAGGATGCCGTGCACCAGTAAGATGGAATAAACCCTTAGATTTGATAGCCATCATACCAGTTGTTAAAGAAACAATATTTTACGCTCTGTAGTGTGATTTTTATGTCTTTTCTTGCAGGAATGTCATTTATAAGGAGCAGATTAGATTGAACCAGGCTGCAAGCAGTGCCCTCATGGAAAGATTAGAAGAGCAAAAAGTAATTTGTGATTCCTCAGAGAAAGAACTCTACATGAGATTCAAACAAAGAGACGGGATGGAGACCCAAACCAGGCTTTACTGGCAACAAGCAAGGAAAAGGTCACATATGGATGATACTCTATTTGAGGAAGAACAGAAGTTGTCAGAAGCCGGGATATCTCATGGTGAAGAGAGAGAAAGGGAGCAAGAGGAAGATGAAAAGACGAAAGCCGTAATAAGCACCAAGGATGCGGAAAGGAACCTTCAAGAGGATAGGTCTTTGATTGTAGCGGATGAAGAAATACCACTCAACGATAAACTCCAGGAATTAGAAATTGGAGACGGGAATTGCAGAAAGACCAATCGAGAAAAGAATAAGAAGAGCAGTTCACTTCCTCAAAGCCTACCAAAAGAAAATGATGAAGAATACAGAAAGGAGGTTGGTAAGAGGAATCTTGACAAATGGCTTCAGATAATGTTGGAAAACACGCACGAAAGTTCACTATTAGATTCGCCTTTGCAGAAAGCTGATGAACATGAGAAGAGCAAGGCTGAAGAAATTTTACAGAAGCTGAACCTCAGAAATCCACAGAAGCGGATTAAAATGCTAAGACTTCAAGCTTCGGAAGAAAGGGCTGGTACTAATCAGAATGAAAGCCAAGCTGGTTCAAAATCAGTTTTCGACGAAACTAGTTGTTCTGATCTGACATGTACCAAACATCAATTTGAACAGAGAAAAGAACCGGTTGCTGGGATGGATGGTAGTGAGGTGAGCAGTGCTTACAAAGGTGTTGGAAGTAGCAGGAGTTTTGTAGGGAAGGAGAGAGGACAGAAGATCGGAAAGGAGGTGAGGCTTGCGAGGTGTGAGAGTGCTAGAGCCTTTAAGCCAATTCCATCATCTCCCTCAGTGCGGGCCTTTAGGCCAAAACCATTATCGCCCTTGGTGATCTTGGGAATGAGAAGAGGAGTAGATTGCATGGCAAAGAAGCCATTGGTAATTGATGATGATGATGATGTGGATTGTGATGAGAACCATGTGACAAAGGATAAGTTCATCAAGACATCAATCAAAACCTACGCCCAAGCAATCAAGAAAGCAGTTAAGATGTGAAGTCGTTTTTCTTGTTTCCTTTGTGGCTGTGTGCCTAGAATCTATAGTAGATGAATAAGTGTTTCCAGGCTGTTCTCTCCTAGCTCTCCGTGAAATTGCCTAGCAAATCCCAGTAGAAAATATCCATATTGATGTGACTCGGACTCGACCCACTTTAGGCTCATGTTTCGATTTCTGCTTTGAAAAGATGCTATGAATATTTGGGTAGCACAAAGTCAGTTCCTTAAGCAATTCTAGCCACCTGAATACATTCTACTCAGTTAAATTTGGACCATTACCTGTGTCTATACATTTTTCTTTTCAAAGGTGATTCAATCTAAGTCATCTTTGGGTCATGGCATCGCCACACTGAAACCCAATAGACGAATGATTTGGATGAAGCTCATCTGATGTCCGTGGGTACAAAATGAGTATCGCAAGGGAACTTTTACGTTCGTTCATCACAGCATTCCTTGCATTTTATTAAAAATAAAAGAAGTCCAGTACCTTTTTGCAAGCAATTCTAGCATTGTTATATCACAGGAGCTTCGGATTTAGAAATATGGAATCTTATCCCCAACATCGACCTGAATTAGGTCACCAACCAATCATTAAAGCATTATTGTTTCTAAACTTGTGAACTGAGCAACAACAAAAGAGGAAGATTGAACAACTAAAAAGTGAGCATTAATTGAAACAGCCCTGAGTGTGAAGTTAGGGTGCGTACGTTATATGCCAGACTCAGATTTCCAGTTGTCTTTTTCTAGAAAGAGGTTGTAGCCTCATGGACTATCAAGATATCATATGGGAAGTGATATATCGGCTCCCTTTTTTACTTGGGACAGCCCCAAAGTAAGGTGTTATTGTCCTGTACCAAGAATTTATTCTGGACATTGGGAACAGGTAGAGTTGGGAACGAACTATGAGAAGATTGGTAGAGGGATTGAAAACGGGTATATATTAGTTTTTTTTTCATGTGTGAATAATGAGTATACACATCTCTTTTTTAGAAACAATACATCCATAATTATTAACTCTTAACCTTGAATCTTATCTTAGAGGTGCGCTACAAAAGCCACTTAAAAATTGTTGGACCCTCTCAATTATGCAAGGAATTCTCTAGGATTCAATCAAGATTGGTGTACTTGAGTCTCACTCACTTTAGATTTACAAGTAATTTAGAGACCACAAGAGTTACCTCTATAACTCTATCTCAATTATTAGGCAATCATAAATCAATATAAAGCAATTTGATATTAACAAACCTACCATTTAAAAGTCGATCAGCGGTTGCGATCATCAATAGATACCAAGATGTGTTTAGATCAAATCAACTTGGTTTAATCAAACGGCGGAGGTTGAAAATATAAAGATTCAACAAAAGAATATCAGCTTTAAGGGAAAGCGAGTTGATCTAACCCTGTTTGGATTACCTTGAGATTTTTTTAGATGGAAATATTTTCCTTTCCTAATAAATTTAGACAGCTGTTTAAATAAAAGACAAGATGAATTAGTGCAATTATTAAAACATGGCAGTGATCTTATCTTTCAGAAAATGTTTGTAAAATAAACATGATAATGAAATGGTTGAAGATAACTTAAAATGAGGGATTTCAAGAAATTGGATGATCCGAACTTTGTGCTTTCAAATGGTTAGACGCGAACAGATCCGTCATGTGACCACCTGATTATGTGGACGTGGGGCCCACACCTTACCCGCACATCCTATTCAGTATCAGAGTCGCAGTCATGGGGCCCACGTATTTATATGGAAGTCCTGTGCCTCATTTTTTATGTTTTTTTCCATTTTCATCTCTAAATCGTCACGCACTGCAGCAACCTCATCTTTTCCTCTGTTTGGATTGGGAAAAATATTTCTCGCAGAAAATTTATATACGGAAATGATATGCCTTTATCCAAATAGGGCCTTAATTAAGTGCGCTTTTGAAGATGCTTTACACATCAATGCTGTCATTCAATAATTGGGGGAGAAGTTTGGTTTACAATTTTCTTTTTAAATAACTATCTTTTCTCTTTGAAAGATGTTCTGTTGCCATTTGTAGAATTTTATATAGTTAAATAAGTGATATATTAGAATAAATAAATGTATATTTATTAGGTGGGATTTAGCAAATCCCTTATTAGGTATTTAATACTGATAAATTTTTTGAAAATGCTAAAAAGACAACACGCTGGGCCGCGCTTTACTGCAAGTCAAACAAAATATCATTTAGAACACCATGGTTGGATTGCACTATATTCTTGATCCATATATCCTCTTTTTAGGACTCTGCCACCAAAAGATAAACAATGAATGATTATTGTTATTATTTATCTTATGAATGGGATGCCCATGAGCAAGAGCATGCGGGTCACCTATGATGTTCTTCAAGATCAACGATCTTGATTGTGGATACATCTCCCCATATGTGATCCAAGAATTGATCGTCACCATTGAGGTTGTTTGTGGAGGTCATATATATATATATATATATATGAGAAAAGTTTTCCTAGTCGGCCCCGTAGAGAAGGTTTTCTAGTATGCCCTTCTAAAACACCGTCAGATCTAAAGTGGTTTAATCTAAGCCCTTCAAATACAAAACCTAATGATGTATAAAAAAGAGAAATTTCGACGCCCTATTCCCTCGCTGTCTCTCGAACGAAAGTAGGGTTTTGAAAAAAACCAACCTCGCTGAATCTCTCTCTCTCTCTCTCTCTCTCTCTCTCTCTCTCTCTCTCTCTCTCTCTCTCGCGCGATAGAGAATCGTTGGGTTTTTTCACCCAACAGAGACCTCTCCTCTCCACTCTCTCTCGCCGCTGTCTCTCGAACGAAAGTAGGGTTTTGAAAAAACCGAACCTCGCTGAATCTCTCTCTCTCTCTCTCTCTCTCTCTCTCTCTCTCTCTCGCGAGAGCGCGATAGAGAATCGTTGGGTTTTTTCACTCAACAGAGACCTCTCCTCTCCACTCTCTCTCGCCGTCTCTCTCTCCCTCTCTCGCTCTCACAGTGAGACCTAGTTTTGGGTTTTCCCTACTTTGGCTAGCACAAATCAGAGGGTTTCAAAGGCATCTCCTAATCAAAGGGTTTCAGAGATATCTCCAACCGAATCTTGTGAGTTTCTATCTTTTTAATCTTGGATATTTTTGGGGATTTTTTGTGTGGTTATGGCTGAAATTTTTTAGGGTTTATTAATGTGGTGTTATGGTTGGATATTTTTTGTGGGAATCTGCAAATTTTTAAGGGTTTATTGATGGTTGAGATTAGATGGAACAATTTCCATCTAATCTCAGCCATCCAAATTAAAAAATTCCTTCCTCTGTAAGTTTCTTCCTCACCTTCCTCTGCACATTTTTAGGGTTTATAAATGGGTGGATTTTTTTTTGTGATTATGGCAATTTTTAGGTTCGATTTGTGGGGCTATTTTGTTCAAAAATTCTTGAAAAAAACTCATTTAAAGGTGGTAAAAATGGCTGGTTGGATATTTTTTGTGGTAATTTGCACATTTTTTAGGTTTTATTGATGGCTGAGATTAGATGGATCAATATCCATCTAATCTCAGCCATCTAATCCGTGGATGAGCTCATTTTTTAGCAGATTTTTTCTGTCAATGTTTTCTGATGGATTTTCTCCTCACATTGAATCAATGAGCACACTGTATCCAAATTCTATCTGATGAAGATTCTGAAATGCCCCTTAATTGTCGTTGTTCTTTTAGAATGGACTACTTGATGGATACTAACTTGGAGCAGACTGTTGGGCTATCAATTGATGACATCGATGCTAATAGGTTACTTTTTGATGAGGAGGGGGAAGCTTTTGGGTTAATAAACAATGAATCTGTCGGCAATCAGTTACTTTTGAATGAGGAAAGGGGAAATCTAAATGATGGTGCCTTACTTTCTATGGTCAACGAGGAGGGTTGTAGTGGTAACAATAGTGAAGATGGTGAGAGTCATGTATTTAAGGAACCCTTTCTTAACCAGGAGTTTGAAAGTGTAGAAGCTGCTTATGAGTTTTATAATATTTATGGGTTGGCCACAGGTTTTGGTATAAGGAAATCCAAAACCGAAAAGTCGAAGGCAAATCATGAAGTTATAATGAGGAGATTTGTTTGTGCTAGAGTGGGGTTCAAAAATACTAAAGATAAGAGGCAAGTAGGAAAAGAAGTGAAGTTGCATCGAAGTGTAAGAGATGGTTGTGGAGCGAAGTTGGAGATTAGAAAGAAAAATGAGAAGTGAGTTGTGTCTAAATTTGAAGCCAAACATTGTCATGAACTCACCTCTCCTGGCAAAAGACAAATGCATCGTTCACAGAATAACTTCGTTAAGAATGTGGTCGCCAAAAATTTGATAGACACTCTCAGTGGACGCAGGGTTCAATCTTCTAAAATTGCTAGGTTTCTTACTTCCACATCTAAAGCTAGTGCTGTCACAGCACATCAAGTTGTGTCCCACGTGAGAGTACACAGGCAGAACAATATGGGGAAAGAAGCATTCCTAGTAGTCCAACAGTTCCATCAGAGACGACCAGAAGACCCAAATTTCTATTTTGCCATGGAGATGGATAAGAAGGGGAATTTGCGATCCATGTTTTGGGCCGATTCACGGGCTAGGAATGCTTACTTGGTCTTCTCTGATGTCATTGTGTTTGATGTGACCTATAGGATGAATAGGTTTCAGATGCCTTTCGCACCATTTACTGGAGTTAACCATCATAGGCAATCTACCTTATTCGGATGTGCGTTGTTAGCAGATGAGAGAGATGAGACATTTACATGGTTATTTGAGCAATGGTTAAAATGCATGTTTGGTAAAGCTCCTGGTTGTATTATCACAGACATGGACATTGCTATGAGAAATGCTATCAAAACCGTTTTCCCAAACACACGTCATAGGTTTTGCTAGTGGCACATACAGAGGCACCTAGTTGAGCATATTGCACCCATGCGAGATTCTGATAGTGAGTTCTGTAAGGATTACAATAGGTGGTATTTCAAGAAAAACATACACGAATGTGAGGAAGAATGGGAAAATTTTGAGCAGAAATATGGGATTGAAGAAAACAGTTGGCTAGGTAACATGTGGCAGCTACGAAGTCATTGGGTGCCAGCTTATTTTAGGGACACTTTCATTGCTGGAATGTCATCCAGTTCACGTAGCGAAAGTATCAACTCATTCTTTGACGGATTTGTTAACCATAGCACTACTCTACAAGAATTCGTCGAACAATATGATAAGACACTTGAAGATCGTCGAAAAAAAGAAGCTGAAGAAGATTTCAGGATAAAATCTTCAAACACAATATTATTGTCTTCAAGGAACAAATTGGAAGCACAAGCTGGCAAATGTTATACAAGGTCAATGTTTACCCTATTCCAGATAGAGATCAAGGATAGCAATGATTGTTGGTTTGACTTATTGGGTGAGAATGGCAAAGTGACAGAATACAGTGTAGGAATGAGTGATGAGGAGACTTGGAGATGGTGCAAGGTTGTCTTTGAAGATTCTGAAGAAGGTGTGATGGTTACATGTGAGTGTGCGAAGTTCGAGATGGAGGGAATTTTATGCAAGCACATCCTTCGCATAATGTCCCTGAGGCGTTTAAGTAGCATTCCCGAGCAATATATATTGAGTAGATGGACAATTGAGGCAAGATTTGTTTTCGATGGTGGGATGTCTACGGCCGAAGAAGATAATGATGAGATTACACATCTTCATAAATGGTTCCTAATTTCAAAGTATCAAAGATATTTAGATGATTATCAATCTCCGAAGAGCTTGTTCAAGAAGATAGATGAAACTCTTAACGAATGGATTGCGGATGGTGAACGGCATAAGAAAGAGAAGCAAAATGCCTTGTCAACTAGCGGAAGCCAAGTATATTCTAACATTGTCATGGAAACCCCAGAAATATCTATTCACGACCCCCAGCTTGTGAAAACCAAGGGTCGTCCGAGAAATGCTACACAATTCAAATCTCCAATAGAGGTATCCCAAGCTGGATCCAAGAGACGGAGGTGTAAAAAATGTGGACAATTAGGCCATAATAAGAGAACCTGTAACAAGAATTCAAAGGCATGGATTTCTACTTCCTTGTCTAGTTTTTTTAGGAGAGATAACATATATATCACTTTTTTCATTTACTATGTATGCCAATAGATGTCGACAAAAAATGATCAAGAGGAATCAAATGAGGACGGACAGGAAAAGGAAGGGAAGAGGACCTAATGGCAGATTGAACAACTACAACAGGTTTGTGTAATTTGTTTTTTAGTTGTGATCATAACCCAAACATTATTTTTTTTCTCATTTTGTTGTTCCTTTTAATGTGTCTGCTATATATAACTTACATGTGCTTTACTATTTACAGGTAAAATGGCAGAGCGTAGATGGTGTTGTGGACATCCAAACTTTGGATGGCAGAGCATAGATGGTGCATGTTTGTTTGTTTAGATTGTGGATGCTGTGGACATCCCTGTTCTTGTAATCCAAGTGCTTTACCATGTTTCAGTTGTAACAATGAATTTTAGCAGGCGGTTTGTGTACTGTCTCAGTTGTAACAAAGATATTTAGATGTTACTATGTTCCATGTGCTTTACTATGTGGACAATTAGATTGCTGCACATGGTCCTACAGGTAGTTTGTTGTACTAATCCCTGTTCTGCATAGTAGAAGTAGCTAATGGAGATATGTAAAAGTACCTTTTTTTTGTTGCTCCCAAGAGCCTTTTTGTATATTAGCAGGTGGTAAAGAGAAGATGGATTGTGATGTTTCTTTTGATAGTTTTGCAAAGTGTGAGTTCACCTTTTATTTCTTATTTATATGTTGTAAAAAATGGACTCAATTGGCTTGGGTCAAGAATATAGTTCCTTTAATTCTGATCACTGTGTGCCACATGTACATTGAGTTAAAGCCAGGGGTGTGTTCGGCAAGGCTTCTCATTCTCATTCGACTAAATGGGGCAAACCAGCTTAATGAGAATTTTTGGAAGCTACTTCAAGTCATGGAGTGGACAGTCCTCGTATGCTTTTTTCCCCTTTTATCGGTAATGGCCCCCCTTCTTTCAATTAATAAAATTTTCCATCATTAAAAAAATAAAGATAATGGATTTATTAGCTGTACCGAGTATTCCCTCATCTGCACCACGTTGTAGCACTTGAACAGGACACCAAACCCAATTTTATTTTGTTAAAAATTACCTACAGAAAATTACCTACATAAGTGATAGAATCCTCGAAGTAGTGATTTATTTATGCCGGTTTCGTAGATCCCAAATGTTCTCTTCCCTTATAAACCATGCATAATTGCAAGGTAGCTGATCTTTGAACAAAAGAAAAGACCAGCATCGTAGAAAAAATTGATTGGCGTCTATTATTTTGAGACCTCATCAGGTGTGAGATGTACCATGTATGGGTCCTATAAGAGACCCTTATCTGGTGGCTGGTGCCCAAATTATGTATCTCCATTCCAAGTCTACTTTAGTTTAGGATCCTTTATTTTGGCACCACGTTATGTATGGGTATGCACTATGCACCATGTATGTATCCATAATAAATGTTTGGAAGGCTTTATGTTAGGCCTTAATTGCATATGCAGCATACCATATCTATCACATTAATTCAAAAAAGGCTTATTGCCTTCGAAATAAACTGATATCATACTCTTAAAAAGGGAAATGATATTTGTCATTCCTTGTTTTGATAATGAAATTCAATACTTTATTAGAAGAATTTTCTGATTTGTTGTTGACAGCTTTATGGGATTTGTAGAGAACTGGTAAATTAAAAGAACAACTATTGAAAGAAAGCTTCATTGTCCATACAACAAACATAAACATACAACAAACATAAACATAAAAAAAAATTAAAGGTTAAGTTCATCCAATCATAACAGCTTTAGGGTCATGGCAATCCAAGGTAACGGCCTGAAACTTTTGAAGAGATACAGAAGAAGAGGTACCAACAAATAAAGAAAAAAAGGGCAACAACTCCAACTGCTTTATTCCACCCCTTCTCATTCTTTATGACTTTAGAGCGTCGCACCAAGAGCTTCAATTCAACTACCGCTTCCTTCGTCTCTTGAACCGACACGTTCAATCTCGATACCTCATCTCCCAAGCTTCTTAGATGGTTATTGGATTCCCTCTGCCACCCAACCAAGCTAGATAACGCATCTCCCAAATTGTTCTGTACACGGGGACTCTGAACAGGGTTGACCTTCCATCACTATTGGAAGATGAAGCCATCAATTTCTTTAACCTCGCAAAAAATAAAGAAAATATTAGAAAATGAACCCTCATATAATAATTGTTCTGTACACATTTTCTTTAAAAAATGAACCCTTAATTTCAAACAAATACAACAACTAACAATTGTTTTGTACACATTTTCTTTAAAAAAAATTGGCAAAATCATGAAATGGCTAGCAGGTGAGGAAGAAACTTACAGAGGAAGGGGTTTTTCATTTGGATGGCTGAGATTAGATGGATCAATTTCCATTTAATCTCAGCCATCAATAAACCCTAAAAATGTGCAGATGACCACAAAAAATATCCAACCAGCCATTTTTACCACCATTAAATGAGTTTTTCTCAAGAATTTTTGCACAAAATAGCCCCACAAATCGAGCCTAAAAATTGCCATAATCACAAAAAAAAAAATCCACCCATTTATAAACCCTAAAAATGTGCAGAGGAAGGTGAGGAAGAAACTTACAGAGGAAGGGGTTTTTCATTTGGATGGCTGAGATTAGATGGATCAATTTCCATCTAATCTCAGCCATCAATAAACCCTTAAAAATTTGCAGATTCCCACAAAAAATATCCAACCATAACACCACATCAATAAACCCTAAAAAATCTCAGCCATAACCACAAAAAAAATCCCCAAAAATATCCAAGATTAAAAAGATAGAAACTCACAAGATTCGGTTGGAGATATCTCTGAAACCCTTTGATTAGGAGATGTCTCTGAAACCCTCTGATTTGTGCTAGCCAAAGTAGGGAAAACCAGAACTAGGTCTCACTGTGAGAGCGAGAGAGGGAGAGAGAGACGGTGAGAGAGAGTGGAGAGGAGAGGTCTCTGTTGGGTGAAAAAACCCAACGATTCTCTATCTCGAGAGAGAGAGAGAGAGATTCAGCGAGGTTGGGTTTTTTCAAAACCCTACTTTCGTTCTAGAGCCAGCGGCGAGAGAGAGTGGAGAGGAGAAGTCTCTGTTGGGTGAAAAAACCCAACGATTCTCTATCGCGAGAGAGAGAGAGAGAGAGAGAGAGAGAGAGAGAGAGAGAGAGAGAGAGAGAGAGAGATTCAACGAGGTTGGGTTTTTTCAAAACCCTACTTTCGTTTTAGAGACAGCAAGGGAATAGGGCGTCGAAATTTCTCTTTTCTTTACATCGTTAGGTTTTGTATTTGAAGGGCATAGATTAAACCACTTTAGATCTGACGGTGTTTTAGAAGGGCACACTAGAAAACCTTCTCTACGGGGCCGACTAGGAAAACTTTTCTCATATATATATATATATATATATATATATATATATATATATATATATATATATATGAGAAAACTATTGGTGAGCTAGCGCATCATTTTTTTGGTGCGCTTAAGTTGTTATAATGCCTCCCATTGGTGCGCTTAAGTGGGACCCAAACATTTAAACGAATGGGAGGCGTTATAACAACTTAAGCGCACCAAAAAAATGGTCTCTCTCTCTATATATATATATATATATGTGTGTGTGTGTGTGTGTGTGTGTGTGTGTGTGTATGAGAATAGTGTTCCCGGTAATGTTACCAGACAGCTTCCCTGGTAACGAATTCTTAAAAACCCTCCTATTGGCTAATCTGGTGTGGGGCCAAACGTAACAAAGTCGGAAAAAAAGAAAGAAATTGAGAATAGTGTTCCGTATACGACTCATGTCTTCTCTCCTTCGAATAGAAACGGGAAAAAAAAGAAAGAAGTAGAGAATAGAGTTCGTATACGACTCCTGTCTTCTCTCCTTCGGATAGAAACCCCCCTTTCACGTCTTTGGCTAGGGTTTCTTCGGATAGAAATCCCCTTTCTCGTCTCTGGCTAGGGTTTCAAACCCAGGAAAATAATGACCTAGAAAGGATGACAATATGTAATAAATGAATGTGGAATCAACATTTATTGTAGAACCCAGACAACTCAGAAAAAAGTAATAAACGAATGAATGGTGACTCAGTTTTTTAAACCATTGCAGAAACAAATCAAATAATATATATACAGAATATCTATTGATTGATGTTGTCATATTTTTCTTGTGTTCTTTCTTTCACCATCCCTGGACAGGCCATCTCTTGTTGGAATCTGGTAGCCACGATGACCACCTCTTCTTCTTCTTCTCTTGAAAACTCCCTTGGGTTTTGTTGGTGGCATTTGCTGTTCCATTCCTGAAAAAGACACGGTTGAAAAAGAGCCAACATGTTTTCTTGGTTGGAGGAACGAAACTGGACAGAGAAGAGGGTTTTTTCTCTTCTGAAACCCTAGTCGACGGAGAGGGAGAAGAGGGTACCTCGAGTCTTTTTAGGCGCTTGTGTTTTTTTCTTCATTAACATAAGTGGGACCTACCATTACTAGCCAATAGGGGACTGAATAAACCAACGTCCGCAGATAAGTTATCTGCTAACGTTAGAAGGAACACTTTCCTCTCTCTCTCTCTCTCTCTCTCTCTCTCTCTCTATATATATATATATATATATATATATATATATATATATATATATATATATATACACACACACACACACACACGCCCCTTTTAATTGTGTGGACACCCCGATTTGAAACCTTTTCACCGGTTAAAAAAAAGTACCCGGTTACACATAGTAAGTCTTTTTTAAATGACCAAAAGACCCATAAAAGCATCTAAATCGCCAACTCTATTTTCCATCTTTCCCACACGTCTCGCCCAAATCCAGAGTCCAAGCTAGGTGAGAAATGGCTGCCTGATTACATGCCATGGCCCGCTGGAATGGGAAAAGAGATAGGATTTGTTTCCGTTCTCTTTTTCTCCGATTTGATTTCGAGTGCATGCCGTGTCTCAGCTACTAAAAACGTCGGCCTTTTTACTTTCTATTTTCCTAAGAAAACCTAAAATCACACAATCGGATTGGTAACTGTAGAAAGCTCAGGGTGTGTTCGGCAATGTTTCAAGTTAAACAATGGGGCTCTAATTTCTTCCAATCTATTTATATTTTGTCTCTCGGAAAAAAATTATATGAAATAGTACCATTATTATGGCGTGCAATTTTAATGTTGTTGGATTTTCATAAGTAGATCTTGATTTGCAATGGAATTTATGAGAAGTCAATAAATAATTGCATCTTCTGTAAATACGATCTTGATTTGCTTATGCTCTCATAAGTCAATCGTTCATATCGAGAGCTTCTTGATATCAGGATACATTTTCAGCAAATTTTTGGAACTTACCTCTCGACATTAAGAATTGGGTCGCTTATTGTGTTGTATTTACATTGTTGTTCAGAGAATGCTTTAAACACTTGTTTCTGTAGATGGATAAGATGAGATGCTTATTTAGTTTTGTGTTGTATGGCAGAGCTTGAAGGAGCTATTACAGTATTACAGGATTTGTGTTTCTACACTACTTGGAATAAAACCCAGAAAGACCTTCTAAGTTAGGCGTTGTAAGCTCGAATTTTGGTGAGACGCTCCTGGATTTGGGAGAGAGACAGACGTGTGGAGAGAGAGAGAGAGAGAGAGAGAGAGAGAGAGAGAGAGAGAGAGAGAGAGAGAGAGAGAGAGAGAGAGATGGGATATGAATCACTGTCATGGGTATTTATGTGATTTCAAAAAGTGCATTTCGGGTATAAATGGCTACCTTCGTTAGCCCGTTTGGTGGCGTGAAGATGGGTGTCCGCAGAATTAAAAGGGGCGTAAATATCAGCTCCCTATATATATATATATAATGTGGGACCCATGTGTTTGGGCCCTCAAGCTCATATAAGCTATATGAGCTTCAAGCTCACAATCATTTTCCTCATATATATATATATATATATATATATATATATATATATATATATATGAGAAAACGGTTCCTACACATATGTGTAGATAAGTTATCTACACACTAGCTTAAAATACAGTGGGGGCCACATTATTTGGGTGATCCAAACCATTCATTTTTAAGGCCCTCACATAGATAGGGTGTCCATAAAAAATCAGATCCATAGGATCATCCTAGCCATTCGAACTATGGAGGCAAAAAACGGACTAATTTGTGAAGGTTTAAAGACATCCATTTTACCTCCACAAATCATAGGGTTGGGATAATCCTATGGATCTGATTTTTTGTAGACACCCTATCTATGTGAGGGCCTTTAAAATGGATGGCTTTGATCACCCAAACAATGTGGGGCCCCACTGTATTTTAAGCTAGTGTGTAGAGAACTCTCTACACATATGTGTAGGAACCGTTTTCTCTCTCTCTCTCTCTCTCTCTCTATATATATATATATATATATATATATATATATATATATATATAGAGGAATATGTTTGTGCGCTCAAGCTCTAATAAGGAATGGTGCGCTTGAGTGCACCAATCACATGGGTCCCACAATTTCTGTGAGGATCCAAACCATTCATTTGCAAGGGCCTATCATAGATAGGGTGTGTACCAAAAATCAGATCCATTGAATCATCCTAACCCCTCCAAAAGTGGAGGGGAAAAATGGGCAGATTTGTGGTCTGTCAATTTTGACCTCCACAAATGGATGGGTTAGGATGATCCTATGGAGCTGATTTTTTGTACACACCCTATCTATGTAAGGCCCTTTCTAGTGAATGCTTTGGATCATCCTAACAATGTGGGCCTCAATGGTTTTTGAGCTCAAGCTCACGAATATGTTCCAACGCTCAAGCTCACAATCCTTTTCCTCATATATATATATATATATATATATATATATATGAAAATAGTGTTCTTGCGCAGTGCTCAGATAGCTTATCTGAGCAGCAGCTTCAAAAGCTCATGTGGCCCCACATTTTTAGGGTGATCCAAAGCATTCATTTGGAAGGCCCTTCCATGAATAGGGTGTGTACAAAAAATGAGCCCTTTAGGATCATCCTAACCCTGCCATTTGTGGAGGGAAAAATGGTTAGAAACAGTGTCTGTCTATTTTCCCATCCACCTTTGAATGGGTTAGGATTATCATATAGGGCTGATTTTTTGTACACACCCTATCCATGGAAGGGCCTTTCAAATTAATGCTGTTTATCACCCCAAAAATGTGGGCCACATGAGTTTTTGAAGCAGCTGCTCAGATAAGCTGCGCAAGAACACTATTCTCATATATATATACACAGAAAAGTGTTGCTGCTCGGTCTTGTAGCTAAGCTTATCTACTCGGTCGGGTTAAATACAGGGAGGCCCACATTGTTTGGGTGATCCAAACCATTCATTTGAAAGCCCCTTACCTAGATAGGGTGTCCACAAAAAATCAGATCCATAAGATGATCAGAGGGAAAAATGGGCAGATTTGTGGACAAATTGTGTTTGTCCATTTTTCCCCTCTGGGTCTGATTTTTTGTGGACACCCTATCTAGGTAAGGGGCTTTCAAATGAATGGTTTGGATCACCCAAACAATGTGGGCCCCCACTGTATTTAACCCGGCCGAGTAGATAAGCTTAGCTACAAGACCGAGTAGCAACACTATATATATATATATATATATATAAGAAAAATGATTGTGAGCTTGAAGCTCATATAGCTTATATGAGCTTGAGGGTCCAAACACATGGGTCCCACATTTTTTGTGGTGATCCAAACCATTCATTTGCAAGGCCCTGTCATAGATAGGGTGTGTACAAAAAACGAGCTCCATTGGATCATCCTAATCCCTCTAAAAGCGGAGGGAAAAGATGGGCAGATTTGTGGCAAACAGTGTCTGTCCAATTTGCCCTCCACTTTTGGATGGGTTAGGATGATCCTATGGAGCCGATTTTTTGTATACACCCTATCTCTGTAAGGGACTTTCAAATGAATGCTTTGGATCATCCTAACAATGTGGGCCCACATGTGTTTGGACCCTCAAGCTCATATAAGCTATATGAGCTTCAAGCTCACAATCATTTTCCTTTATACATATGTATATATATGAGGAAAGTGTTTCTAGTTGGTCAGCTAGAGAACCTTCTCTAGTCTCCCGACCAAAAAACAAAGTGGGCCCACATTAATTGGATAATCCAAAACATTCAATTGGTAGGCCCTGACATAGACAGGGTGTGCTCAAAAAATCAGCTGCATAGGATCATCCTAACCCTTTGATTTGTGGAGGTTAAAAATGGACAGATTTGTGGAGTTTATACGTGTCCATTTTAACCTCCATAAATCGAAGGGTTAGGATGATCCTATAGAGATTATTTTTTAGGCACATCCTATCTATGTCAGAGCCCATCAAATTTTTTAGGCACACCGACTAGAAACACTTTGCTCTCTCTCTTTCTCTCTCTCTCTCTCTCTCTCTCTATATATATATATATATATATATATATATATATATATATATATATATATATATATATATATGAGAGAGAGAAAAGAGAAAAGAGAAAAGAGAAGGTACTCCTTGGAGTAGATAACTTATCTACTCCCTACCTTAAAATAATAGTTGGAGCCACATTGTTTGGGTGATCCAAAGCATTCATTTGATGGGCCCTCACATAGATAGGGTGTGCCCAAAAAATCAGCTTTATAAGATCATCCTAGCCCTATGAACTGTGGAGGCAAAAATGGACGTGTATAAACCTGCACAAATCTGTTCATTTTTTGCCCCCACAGTTCATAGGGTTAGGATGATCCTATCGAGCTGATTTTTTGGGCACATCCTATCTATGTGAGGGTGCATCAAATGAATGCTTTGGATCACCCAAACAATGTGGCCCCAACTGTTATTTTAAAGTAGGGAGTAGATAAGTTATCTACTCCAGGGAGTACCTTCTCTTTTCTCATATACATATATATATATATATATATATATATATATATATATGTATATATATATGTATATATATATATATATGTATATATGTCAGGGTCCATCAAATGAATGCTTTGGATCATCCAAACAACATGGGCCTACTGCGTTTTTGGTCGGCGGACTAGAGAAGGTTCTCTAGCCGACCGACTAGAAACACTTTGCTCTCTCTCTCTCTCTCTCTCTCTCTATATATATATATATATATATATATATATATATATATATATATATATATATATATATATATAGGGGTGAGGTTTCTGAGGTATCTCGCGGCCTAAGCAAGCCACTAAAATATACCATCTCCCATGTTGTTTCACATCCAACCCATTCATTCCATAGGACCTCACATAGATAGGGTGTTCCTAAGAAACCATCTCCATACCATAATCATAACCATTCAATCTATAGAAGTACATTTTGAAGCCATCCATTTTAAACCTCCAAAAATCATAACCCTAACCGTAACCTATAATCCTAACCATAACCATAATCCTAACCATAACCTATAGAATGAATGGGTTGGATGAGTCAAACAACTATAGGAGATGGTGTATTTAGTGGGCTGCTCAAGCTGCGCAATACCTCATAAACCTTTTCCTATATATAGACACACACACACACACACACACACACACGTGTAGATAAGTTATCTACACACTAGCTTAAAATATAGTGGGGGGCCCACATTGTTTGGGTGATCCAAACCATTCATTTGATTGGCCCTCACATAGATAGGGTGCCCACAAAAAAATCAGCTCCTCATCCCAACCCTACGATTTGTGGAGGCAAAAAATGGACAGATTTGTGAAGGTTTATACACGTCCATTTTACCTCCACAAATTGTAGGGTTGTGATGATCCTATGGAGCCGATTTTTTGTGGACACCCTATCTATGTGAGGTCCAATCAATTGAATGGTTTGGATCACCCAAACAATATGCCCTCCACTGTATTTTAAGCTAGTGTGTAGATAACTTATCTACACTTGTGTGTAGAAACCGTTTTCATGAGCTCAAGAGCAAATAGCTTATCTGCGTTCGAGCACAGAAAACAAGGGTGGGCCTACATTTTGGGGGCGATCCTAAGCACTCATTTGAAAGGCTCCATCATGGATGAGGTGTGTACCAAAAATTAGCTTCAATTGATCATCTTAGGGTGTCCATTTGTAGGGGGAAATGGACACTGTTTGTCCACAAATCTGCCAATTTTTCACCTCACAAATGGAAGGGTTATAATGATCCAATGAAGCTGGTTTTTGGCACACAACCCATCCATGATTGGGCCTTTCAAATGAATGCTTAGGATCACCCAATAAATATGGGCCCACAATGTTTTCTGCACTTGAGCACAGGTAAGCTTATCCGCGCTCGAGCGTAGGAACTGTTCTCTCACACATACACACATATATAGTCACAATAGAATGTTTTGTAGAAGAAATCTACTAGGAGTTTTTTGTTAATATTTTTACTATTGATATAATTAAAATCTATCAAAATAATAAAAGTGTTGAGAGAAAAGTTCAGAAATAGCCTGTTTATGGATCGAGGCATGTCAGAAAATGTTCTTTCCTTAAAGACGATATGCCCCCCTTTTTTGCACCGGGTTGATTGGTGTCTATCTCTTAAGATACAACGATTCTTTGGGCCTCTTCTGTGTAGGAAATCGATCACTCGAACTCTTAACTGCCCTTATTGCAAACACAATAAAATATAAAAGATAACCTTGAGGAAAAATCCATGGAAAAAATGGTATTGTGGGGGAGAGATATTTTTACCTACATGAAGAGAGAAGATATTAACTTTTTTTGATGAGGGAGAATTTAAAGGGATTAGACGTTTGAAAACGTCACCGTGTCCCTAGAATCTCCTCCCATTCTTAACCTTTCACATGCCTCTATTCTCTCTAAACTTCTTCCCCATTCATAACGAAATCGTTTTTCACTAATTTGGGTCCCACCATATGCATTGTTTGAGTTGAGTTGGTGGGACCTACCCTATCAAAACATATTGGAGAGTGTCATGGGTATTTTGGCCATTTTACAAGTAATATTAGTCTGTTTACATATGTATATGGACATTTTGGTCTTTTTTTGTATTTTGGTGACAAAATTATGACACCCCTGGATTTGCAAAACTCACCCTCAATGTGATTGTTCTATTTGGGGGAAAAAAGTAGGGCTGCAACTCGGGTCGGGCGGGTCGGGTTTTGGAGAACCCAACCCTACCCGAGAAATATCTCGGGTCGGGTCGGGTCGGGTTTTTTTTCGGAAAACCCACGATTCCCAAACCCGGCCCTACCCATGATAAATCTCGGGTCGGTTCGGGTCGGGTCGGGTTTTTTCACGTTGACGCAAATTTTTAAGGAAAATTCTTGTTTGGCAAGGCAACTCAACTCATAGAAGCAGAAATTACACTCACATTACACTTGAATCAAACAATGATGTAATTACACTCACATCACACTTGAATCAAACAATGCTGTAATCAAACAATGTTGTAATTACAATCAAACAATGCTGAATCAAACACTTGAATCAACTCAACTCATAGAAGCAGAAATTACACTCACATACAGTAACAGTGGGTGCGTGGGTTTTCACTTTTAACTTTGGGATAATTACATTTACACCCCCTCTAGTTTCTGACACATCCACTTCCACCCCTATAGTTTAAAACGTGACAAATACACCCTTGTAGTTTCAATTTGTTTAAGGTTTGCCCCCTCAGCTGAAGGTTCGTCCATAGATTGAAGGGTTAGGATGATCCGATGGAGCTGATTTTTTGGGCACACCATATCTATGTCAGGACCCATCAAATGAACGCTTTGGATCATCCAAATAATGTGGGCCCCTACCCGAATCCAAACACTACCAAAAAATCATCCAAATAATGTGGGCTCACATTGTTTGGATGATCCAAAGCGTTCATTTGATGGGTCCTGATATAGATAGGGTGTGCCCAAAAAATCAGCTCCATCGGATCATCCTAACCCTTCAATCTATGGATGAACCTTCAGCTGAGGGGGCCTACCTTAAACAAATTGAAACTACAAGGGTGTATTTGTCACGTTTTAAACTATAGGGGTGGAAGTGGATGTGTCGGAAACTAGAGGGGGTGTAAATGTAATTATCCCTTTAACTCTTAACTAACAATAGAAAAAAATGTACATACTATAACTTATGTAACTCGGGTCGGGTCGGGTCAGGCCCCTTCAAACCCGGCTCGACCCGAGATTCATGCGGGCTTTTGAATGCTGAACCCGGCTCGACCCGAAACCCATGAAACCTGAACCCGACCCAGGCTATTTTCGGGTCGGGTCGATGCGGGTCGGGTAAAACCCGGCTCGAGTTGCAGCCCTAGAAAAAAGGGCGATGATAAATTCGCCCCTCTTAGATAATTCACACCCCTGAACTTTCCTATACGGTATGTGGCATGGTGCGAATTATCCAAAAGGAGGTGCGAATTTATCATTGCCCAATAAATAAATTGGGGACGAAACCGTGCTTTTATTAGGGGTGGCAACGGGGCGGGGCGGGGCCGGATGTTGGGGTCCCCTTCCCCTTCCCCTCTGCGGGGAATTTTCCCCCTCCCCTTCCCCTTCCCCTCTGCGGGGATGGTGGGGAATCCCCCTCCCCTCCCCGCGGGGAATATCTAATCCCCTTCCCCTTCCCCTCCCCGCATCCTTCGGGGACAAAATCCCCGCCCCGCCCCCTCTTTGGAACCCAACCAAACCAGCAAACAGAGCTTCTTTCTTCTACGTCCATTACAGACAATATTGTGATGAATGCTATGATTCTATTCATGTGATCAACAAACAGATGGACAAAATCAGAAATGCATGGATGAGACAACAAACATAAATAACAACAGGACCTCATCTTTCAGCAATTTTCTGCATAAATTGTGGAATGATAAATAGGAAATGAGCACCAGGATTACCTTCATTAACAGGCAGCCAATGTGCAAAAAGTAACTATTTCAGTAGTCACAATGAACTTTAAAAGTCCATAAGTGGGCGCTCACACACGCAAAATAATGTTCATTAGTTCATTCTGTATAGCATGTTAACCCCTAGATGAGCATGAGAAATGAGAATGGAGAAGAGAACAAAATCAACAAATGACTTATTTCTTTAAATTCAGTCTAGTGCTGACATGAAACAAATTTCTAGTAGCTAAATTTTTCATGTTGAAAATTAAAACCTGCAATCCAACCCTAAAATTCTGTTGGCACTACGATTTTTTGATAATTGCATACACTCAGCGTCTCAGGCTCTCAGCTTGTCTTTATTATTTCAACATCTGTGAAAAGGTTATTATAGTTCCCAAAATGCTCTCAGAAGCTAATTAAAAGGAAAAGACAAGCTAAGTTTATGTTTGGGGGAATCTTGTAGCTGATCCACAGAGTTTCTAGTAGTTTTCCTTAAAAAAAACACTTAAAAATTTACAAAAAAATGGCATTGATTTGCGGGGCGTAGCGGGGCGGGGCGGGGACAACTCTATCCCCTTCCCCTTCCCCTTCCCCTTTCAAATCGGGGAATCCCCTCCCCAAACGGGGCGGGGCGGGGCGGATCCCCGCTTTTTCGGGTGAAATTGCCGGCCCTAGCTTTTATAGGCTAAAAAGGAGAGGAGAGATGATTCGGTTTATTTGCAGCGATTTCAGTGTATGGGCTATTCATACTGTCTGATCGCGACCAGACACTAATAATAAGTAGAGGGAAAATGTGGACCCCAGCAAGTGATAGAGCATGTTGTGGACCTATCTCAGTTCCATCGGATGTACGCTATTTCCTACCAACCGATAACGACTAGACAATTATACGAAAGGAACGGTCCCCCAATTACAATTTGTATCCAACATTTATTGTGGGCCCTACTCATTATCCAACTGTACTAGATCCTAATTTTTAGTGTCGAATGTTCAAAAGGAAGTGATGGATTCACCCTTTTTTTCTTCACTGTCCACCGCTCTCTTTATGATAGGGGTGCAACTCCGGTCGGGTTGTATCGGGTTGAGGCCAAAACCCAACCCGGGATAGCATTCCCTCAACCCTAACTAGACCCAAACCGAGCCTCGGGTTGAGGATGGTCAACCCTAACCCAATCCGCCTCCAAATCGGGTTGGGGTCGGGTTTGGGTTCACCTAGGGCCAAATAGAAAAATACAAGAAAAAAGCATAATCCTAGAAAATAAGGAGAAAATTAGAGGACGGAGGGTTCGGGTTGGCAAGGTCTCAAACCTAACCCAACCCAGAATTAAAACGGGTTGGCTTTTCCCAACCCTAACCCTAACCCTAACCCAACCTGAGCCAAAATCGGGTTGAGCCCCAAGTTGCACCCCTAGTAGAGGGTGGCTCAAGGAAGGAACGGGAGCCAATATATCACTTCCGTATTCAAAACGCTCAACATTTTCCTTTTTAATTTTCATTTAAAATTATTAACACCCACACAAATCCAGTAAATGCATATGTATATATGTATAAATACTGAATTTTAAAAGGAAAATAGAAGTAAAGTTCGATTCTATTTTATTTTATTTTTTTATGTTTTCATTCTCTAGGGTTAGAGATGGAATTAGGTGGATTTTTAGCTGACAAAAAACTGAAAAAAAGACAAAGAAATAAACAAATAGTTTTTATTTTTCATTGATATCAACGATAAAAGGTAAAAACGGAAAACAAAAAAAGATCTCTACTAGTAAATAAATTACTCTAAATTGGCACATGAATGCATGAGAGAGTAAGAGAGAGGGGAACAAAAGGCCTAACAAATATAAAAGTCATTATATTTTATCTGATTGGAGCTCTAGGGGAGCCGCGGCTTGCCAAGCCGAAGCCGCAATGAGGGGGCGGCTGTGCCAGCCGAGTGTGAGACAACCTTGTTTCTCTTCAACACAGTAACCTTCGGCGGAAAAGAGAGTGAGCAGCATGCTAGCCTGCTTGAAAGCGTTCGAGCCGAGATGTAATGGCTGGAAGCCGGCTCCAATGAGTCGACCCCGCCACTTGTCCAACGGCTCATGGCGCTCGACTCGGCTTGCGCCCTCACAGCACACCACGTTACAGATTTCCCTCTCGATGTACATCTCGGCTACGGCTTTCTCCGGCTGGAGCGGGCAAGCCTCCAACGAGTCGAACATGGTCGAGTAGTAATACAAAGCTTCGGTAAATCGGTCCAAAAACTCGGGCTGATTATGGTCCGCCTCCTGTTCCACCACCGTTAGGATCTTCGGGTTCAGGCTCCGGATCCAGCCCAAAACGGAGTCTATCGGACCCGGATCCGATCCGCCGAGAATGCGGTGGAGCTGCATTACGGAATTAACAGCTACGGCTTCCATGGATCCAACTTGGAGCATCCAAGGCTTGACGTCGTCGAGCCGGGAAGCCGCGACTCCGCGAAAGGCAAATCGGACGTTAACAGATCTGGCGAGCTCGGCTAAGCGCAAGCCGATCTCACGGAGGGAATCCCGGCCGTCCGGTGAAGGAGGGCCGATTCCGGTTAGACGTAGGAGAGGGGGCCCACCAGGACGGAGGGCTAGGGCTTGGATGAGCGCGGGCCATTGTAGGCCGTGCATCAGGTTGAAGTCGATGACGTGGACGCAATCGTGGCCTTCGAAAGCTTCTAAGATGGCTTGGTTGGCTGTGAAGTGAGCGAATTTCAGGTAAGGGCAGGCCTCGTAGAAGTGGTGGTAGAGGATCTCGTTTTCCAGGGCGGAAACGGAGCCGGTTAACGGCGCGTAGAGCCGCCGACAGAGTGCGCCGATGAAGTAGCCGGCGACCTTCCCGATGCCGCATGCAGTGTTGACACGTGTCAGGAGGAGCCTCATCTCTTCGATTAAAGATCCGGCCAATCGGATCTCACCACGTTGGATGAAATCCGCGCAGTTCATCAGCAAGTGCACTAACCGGATTCCGGAGTCTTCTTCTCCCAACGTTAAATGCTGAGGTTGTAGCTGCTGATGATTTTCATTTGCCGTACAAGGAGGAGGTGGCCACGTGTCGAGCATCGCGTCCGGTTGTTGTTGGACGGCCACGATCTGATCGTCCATGTAATGGAGATCGGAATTTTGTCCGGGAGGGTGGGTATTGGAGAGCATGGATTCGACCCAAGAGGCGAGATCGGAGGGGTTGTAGTGTACGGCATCGGAGACGATTTGTGACATCTCCGGCGCGTTCACCATAGCAGACTCGAGCCGCTCGAGGCTCTGTGCCACGTGGCGGAGATCGGAGGATCTGACTCTATATCCAGCTCCGGCCAGCAGGCCATCTATATCCGTTATTTTTCCGGCGCAAGGGGACGAGCTGCAGCTGCTGCTACCGCCGCCTCCGCTCGTCGAGATACACGAATCGTAGGGTCCCATTTCACAGACGGTCAGAATTCCGATCAGTAACTGAGAGTTCTCCGGCGAGCATGCCGGATTCCGGCAATCTTGCCCTAGGAGGGAGAGAGAGAGAGAGAGAGAGAGAGAGAGCGAGGGGGAGGGGGGGGGAAGAGTTGGAGTGAAATGTGAGGAGAAAGGGAAGAAGAGGAGAGTGGGGTTTCTTATTTGAGAGAGAGAGAAGGGATATTATGACGTCATGGGGTAATGACATGTATGAGGGGTGTGCCTGCCACTGTCAAAAAGTTTCATGGGGTCATCCATCGGAGTCTACGCACGTAGCAATGACACGAGATTTACCTTTTCCTACTCTTTTCGTTTCCCGAGAAATTTAAATCTCCAAGATGAATTACTCCGAAACAACCAAATCCAACTATGTGGCGAAATTATCAGGGGCATATACCAATTGACAGTGTATTCAGGTCAGATGGGCAGAGTTTCTGGCACACCAGCATAAAGCGATGCAAATGCTCAATTGTAGGCATCTACACGGTATGATTCTCCTAAACTAGTAAACTTGGAGCCTTGATACAAGGGCCACCTTGGTAGCAACTTATGTTCGTTTATCCATTCGTCTGGAATGCTTCACTAGGGTGCCACCTCTTTGTATTCTAATGCAATGTGGCACCGCCATTATACAATACTGGCCCCAACTGTCCACTTGAAAAGCCTAGCGTTGGAATCTAATCACACAACAGAATGCTAATGGTTGTTTATATGTAGTTTGTTATTGTAAGATTCCACATCGGAAAGGAAAAGGGAGAGAAAGTATATGTTATCTCTCCTTCTACATGTGTAGACGTGTCTTTAGTATCTCCAAGAGGGTGAGCCTCGTGGAGTGGGTCGGGCACGGACAGTGCTGTTGGAAAACAAAACCAAAACCAGGGAGGGTTGAAGACTCAGAGGCGGATAATATTCACACAGTGGGGTTAGAGAGTGGCCGCTATCATCCATTTTCTGCAACAAAAGTTACATATTTTATGTTATTGATCCAATTGAAGCTAGGTTTATTAAATGGAGAGTTAGGATCAATCAAATATGGGGCGCCATATTGTATTGCAATGAGCTTGTGCCCAACTCAAGCATTCTTCTTGGTTCAGGTCAGGGTTGAGGCGCATCAACTTCATTTGTGGCTGACGCTTTCTCATTTGCAACTTTCTTTTGTTCTAAATCAATAGTTAGTTCTACTAAAAAAAATTCAAATTCTTCAAAATTAATATCTACATGAGGTGGGAAATTGGGACACGTGTTAAGAGTCGAAAAATTAAAAAATGTTGGAGTGATAACAAATAAAGATGAAAGCGAAATTGAGCATTGGACAAGTTACCTTCAACGTTGGTTTGTGATTTTCTAGTTTTAATTATATTTCACAAACCATTTTATGAACCAATCTGCACAAATCCCTTTACAATATGGCATGTCATCGACCAAACTAGGTAACTCACCCCAAGGCATTTCGCACGCCGGATGTTGCATGAGAAAGCAGCCACATATGCTCAGATTTTGTCTCATTCATTTAATTCGATTGAGACGGCTGCTCTAAAGTGTCAAGCCATGGCTTATCACATCTAAATAATTAAATTTACAAAATAAATAAAAACATTATCCTTTCTTCACTGCTTAAAGAAAAAAAAAATCATTTTTATCATTCCTACGATGCGGTAGCAACTCATCGTCTATAAACCTCTCAACAACAAGAACATAATTGAAAAGAAAATAAAGCAAAAAGGAAAATGGTTAAAAATAATGGAGAAAACAAATGCGAAGTGGAGAAATAGTTTTTTTTTTTTTTTTTTTCCAATAACATGATGACCACTGTCTTAAGGTGGCCCAGCAAAGCAATTGCTCTAATCACCATGTTACGGTGGGCCTGCCTAGTTTCATAGTATTTTTCTATACCATTAAAATATCACGATATATCATGAGAAATATTCAATTAATGTGATCTAGAGTAACTTCAAAGGAATTATTCTCTACTTTTTTTGTGTTTGTGGTGGAAAATCTCGCCATGTGATATAAGCAATATTTCTCACACAGAAATGAGCGCATGATAGTAACACCTAGTGTGAGGTCTAAATCAATTGGATGTAAATTTATTTATATTTTTAGTTTTTCTTACACAGCTAACAAAACCAAACGCCCAACTGGTTTTGTGTTTTTTTACATGTAATAAGCAAATGGGTGGTCCTTTAAAAATGTCTTGAAAATGTCAAAATATGTGTCTTTTTTTAATTTTTTAGAACTTTTCATCCTATCACCCCCGATTCTTTGTCATGGGTACTCTCTAATTTCATGAAACTCGATTTCATTGCTTTTCTTGGATGAATTTATCAGCGTCTTTAAGAGAGAAAAATGTTACAATATTATGATAATATTAATTTTAAACATGGGTTTTGGGTGCATCTTGATAATGACCATTTAACGAGTTTGAATACCTTCAAATGACAAGAAATCGCTATGAGAATGACAATTTATCATGGATTTTTTGTTTATTTCTTTATCATTTTCAATTGTTGTGGTAGATGTTAGTGAGTATAGTCAATTAAAAATTACAATTAAGTTACAAAAATTATAGCTGAATGTTTTAATACCTTGGGATTTGCTAGGACCATCGCAGAAGGCATTTTGTGGACCCGTTGCATGAGAGAGCTGTCACATAGCCTCACTTTTCATTTGATTTTGTTCTTATTCATTCAATTTGTCTGAGGTGGCTGCACTCTCATGCAACAGCCAGTCCGCAAAGTGCCTTCTGTGATGGTCCCTAGCAAATCCCTAATAACAGCCTTACCCCTGCTTTGCAGAATTGCTGTTTCCGTGACACGAACCCGTGGAGAAAAAAACTTGAAGTATACCTGGAAAAAAAACTTTTAAGAGGAGAAAATTTTTCGTAAACAATCATGTACGATATGGACCTGCAGCCACGTGTAGCGATCAGATCCATGAATATTGATCAAGAATGGTAAAAAAAAAACATCCTTTAAGAAGTCTCCAAGCCTATGATTTCTGAACCCCTCAATTGCAAATGAGATCTGATTTTGACAATAGATCTAAATCTGGGATTTCGATTTCTTTTACTGAAATTTCGGTTTTGGTGAGGACCGAGATTAATATAGCTGGAATCGAAATTTAAAACCTTGATGATGGCACATGAGATCAACGCTACCATCACAAAGAAAATGTGCATCTGTGCACTAAATAATGATCGATTTCTTTCATCAAGATGTGATAGTCTTGTTGCTCTCTCTCTCTCTCTCATACAAATACTAGCATTCTTGGCCCATTTTATGCATGGATGTAAAACAATGCCTGCATATTCCATCAAAGCATCAGGTGTAAAATAATGAGGCGCACACTATGCATGGGCTTGTGTGAAGATTGCGAGACCTAGGGATGGCCAACCGGTTCGGTTCTCGGTCCTTGGTTACTTTTTTTTTCGGTTCTCTGTTCCCGGTTCCATGAACCGTTAGAACCGAACCGAACAGTAGTACATAGTAGGACCGAACCGAACCGGACCGAACATAATCGGTTCGGTCCGGTCCAGTTCTCCGGTTCTAATGGCTAATTACTAATTATAATTTATAAAAACTTTTAATTAAAGTTATAATATAAGTTACTTTCTTATTATAAGAATAGTATTAACTATTACTTATTAATATTATAAGTAATTTATATTAATAAGTATATGTATAATAGAAATATAAAAAATATTATATATATATATATTCAAAAGTTCGGTTCTTCGGTTCCAGAACCGAACCAAGAACATTAGACCTGGAACCGAACCGAATAAGTTCGGTTCTTCATCAGTGGAACCAAACCGGACCCAAAGTATTTTTAAACAGTTCGGTTCCGGTTCGATTCTGGCCACCCCTAGCGAGACCCACACTGTCAAAACATGGTGTAAAATGGTGGGCCCCTCTCATGCTATGCATGGACCTGGGTAGAGATAGTGGGCCTACTCATGGTGGGCCTCAACCATGCTTTGCATGGACTTGGTAGATATAGTGGGCATATTCATGGATTGTAAAATTGTGGGGTCCCACCTTATGCATACGTTTGAGTAGTGGCAGTGGGCCCTACCATATCAAAACATGAAATGTAAAATGGTGGAGCTCAACCACGGTAGGCAGGGGTGAAAGGAGTGGTTGACCTTATAAAAACATGTTTTGTAAACTGGGCCGATGGTGTGATGCATGAGGTGTAACCATGTCATGAAATCCTACTTTCTAGGGGAAAATGTTTTCCAAAAAAAAATTCTTAGAAAAATGGTTAGTACGTGTATATATATATGAAAAAATGTAGCTACACATACGTGTAGCTAACTTAGCTACACCGACGGCTTAAAATACAGTGGGCCCCACATTGTTTGGGTGATGCAAACCATTCATTTGATGGGCCCTCACATTAATAGGGTGTGCCCAAAAAATCAGCTCCATTGGATGGTCCCAACCCTTCAAACTGTGGAGGGATCATCCAATGGACCTGATTTTTTGGGCACACCCTATTAATGTGAGTGTAGACACCCCATTTTGACAAGGCCCTAAACCCGCATATTCGAATAAAATCCCGAGGTCAGACGGAAAATGAATGAAATTAATCCGAGCAAAAGAGAATGTGGGGCCCGCTTGTGTGGGACCCGTTTGTGTGGGACCCGCCTGTGTGGGACCCGCTTTTGTGGGGCCCGCTTTTGTGGGGCCCGCTGATGTGGGACCCGCTTGCGTGGGGCCCGCTTGTGTGGGGCCCGCTGTTGTGGGACCCGCTTATGTGGTCAAAGAGAGAATAAGGACTGTCATCATTTTCTTCGTTTTTAAAGTGGGCGTAATGAGTGGTTTTGGTTTTCGCATGGCATCCAATGCCATTTGAAAATTATTTTTTATTTTTTTTTATTTATTATTTTGCAAAAAAATGGGAAATGGGGGGGGACAAGAGGGGGACAAAAAAAAAAACCCATCATCCTCTCTCATGATGAGTCATGAGAGCCTCCCCAGTCTTCTTCTCTCTCGCAGAGAGAAAAGACCAGAGGAGAGAAAAATCCAGGGGAGGGAACTGGAGAAGAAAAAAAAAAAACCAGAAAAAAAAAAAAGAACCAGAGAGAAAAAAAAAAGAAAAAGAGGAGGAACCAGAGAGAAAAAAAAAAGAAGGAAAAACCAGAGGGGAGAGGGAGAGAGAGGGAGATCTGCAGAGGGGAGAGAGAGAGAGAGAGAGGAGAGATCTGTAGAGAGAGAGAGGGAGAGAGAGAGAGAGAGTCTTCTCCTCCGGCAATCCAGCCGGAATCCGGCGAGGCCAAACCCATCTCCGACCGGCCATCCACCGATCACCACCACCTTCTCCGGCATCCTCCCAACCAACCACTGGAGCTCCACCGGCATCCACATCTCCTCCACCCCACCTCCAGCGGGCCCCACCTCCAGCGGGCCCCACCTCCAGCGGATCCCACATCAGCGGGTCCTACATCAGAGGGTCCCACATCAGCGGGCCCCACACAAGCACGACTCTGTCAACACCTTCCTGGATCTCTTGTTCCTCCCATAGCTGGCGTAAGTTCATTTTTTTTTTATTTTATTTTATAATTATTCATTCTTCGCACAGCGGGTCCCACATCAGTAGGTCCTACAGCGGGTCCCATATCAGTGGGTCCCATATCAGTGGGTCCCACAGCGGGTCCCACATCAGCGGGTCCCACAGCGGGTCCCACATCCACGGGTCCCACATCAGCGGGTCCCACAGCGGGTCCCACATCAGTGGGTCCCATAACGGGTCCCACAGCGGGTCCCAGCGGGTCCCAGCGGGTCCCACAACGGGTCCCACAGTGGGTCCCACAACGGGTCCCACAACAGCGGGTCCCAGTGGGTCCCACAGCGGGTCCCACATCAGTAGGTCCCATAGCGGGTCCCACATCAGTGGGTCCCACATCAGTAGGTCCCAGTGGGTCCCACAGCGGGTCCCACATCAGTGGGTCCCACATCAGTAGGTCCCACAGCGGGTCCCACATCAGCGGGTCCCACAGCGGCGGGTCTCAGCGGGTCCCACATCCGCGGGTCCCACAGCGGGACCCACAACAGCGGGCCCTAGTAGCGGGACCCAATGCCAGCGGGCCCCACACAAGCATACCGACTCTGTATTGGCAGCCACCTCATTTTTCTTTTTATATATATATGTCAGCCCCCTCATCTTGATATTGTCAGTCCTCTTCACTTTAATAATGGCAACCCCTTTCATTTTGGTTTGTACAGCCCTCTTCACTTTAATAATGGCAACCCATTTCATTTTGGTATGTGCAACCCTCTTGCAAATGGTGTTAACACCCTTATTTGTCCTCCATCTCTTTAAGAGACATGCCTTGTCTCATTAGCATATATTTTTTAGAATTTCCAGTTTGAGAGTCAGTCCTTCAGTCAGTCCAGGAATTTTTCCTATCATCATAGGGGTTAGGATTCTGTCCATCATCTCATCAAGTCGTGATCTTTACCCGCTCCGGCAAGGTATAGGATGCTGTCCAACCCTTGCCGAGTTATTTTCCTGTTCGTTCCCCCGCAAAGTATAGGATGATGTCCAACCTTTGCGGGATTCCAGAAGTCTCCCTACCCTTATGATGATAGGATTTTATTCTCTGGTGTCAAAAAAACAACAAAAACATTTCAAAAATACTTGAAAACAACAAAAACATTCCAAAAAACACTTGAAAATTCAAAAACATCTCAAAAACAATTCAAAATCCAAAAATATTTTAAAAATCAAAATTTCAAAAAATCTTGAGTCACATAGATAGGGTGTGCCCAAAAAATCAGCTTTATAAGATCATCCTAGCCCTATGAACTGTGGAGGCAAAAATGGACGTGTATAAACCTGCACAAATCTGTTCATTTTTTGCCCCCACAGTTCATAGGGTTAGGATGATCCTATCGAGCTGATTTTTTGGGCACATCCTATCTATGTGAGGGTGCATCAAATGAATGCTTTGGATCACCCAAACAATGTGGCCCCAACTGTTATTTTAAAGTAGGGAGTAGATAAGTTATCTACTCCAGGGAGTACCTTCTCTTTTCTCATATACATATATATATATATATATATATATATGTATATATATATATGTATATATATATGTATATATATGTATATATGTCAGGGTCCATCAAATGAATGCTTTGGATCATCCAAACAACATGGGCCTACTGCGTTTTTGGTCGGCGGACTAGAGAAGGTTCTCTAGCCGACCGACTAGAAACACTTTGCTCTCTCTCTCTCTCTCTCTCTATATATATATATATATATATATATATATATATATATATATATATATATATAGGGGTGAGGTTTCTGAGGTATCTCGCGGCCTAAGCAAGCCACTAAAATATACCATCTCCCATGTTGTTTCACATCCAACCCAACCAACCACTGGAGCTCCACCGGCATCCTCCCAACCAACCACTGGAGCTCCACCGGCATCCACATCTCCTCCACCCCACCTCCAGCGGGCCCCACCTCCAGCGGATCCCACATCAGCGGGTCCTACATCAGAGGGTCCCACATCAGCGGGCCCCACACAAGCACGACTCTGTCAACACCTTCCTGGATCTCTTGTTCCTCCCATAGCTGGCGTAAGTTCATTTTTTTTTTATTTTATTTTATAATTATTCATTCTTCGCACAGCGGGTCCCACATCAGTAGGTCCTACAGCGGGTCCCATATCAGTGGGTCCCATATCAGTGGGTCCCACAGCGGGTCCCACATCAGCGGGTCCCACATCAGCGGGTCCCACAGCGGGTCCCACATCCACGGGTCCCACATCAGCGGGTCCCACAGCGGGTCCCACATCAGTGGGTCCCATAACGGGTCCCACAGCGGGTCCCAGCGGGTCCCACAACGGGTCCCACAGTGGGTCCCACAACGGGTCCCACAACAGCGGGTCCCAGTGGGTCCCACAGCGGGTCCCACATCAGTAGGTCCCATAGCGGGTCCCACATCAGTGGGTCCCACATCAGTAGGTCCCAGTGGGTCCCACAGCGGGTCCCACATCAGTGGGTCCCACATCAGTAGGTCCCACAGCGGGTCCCACATCAGCGGGTCCCACAGCGGCGGGTCTCAGCGGGTCCCACATCCGCGGGTCCCACAGCGGGACCCACAACAGCGGGCCCTAGTAGCGGGACCCAATGCCAGCGGGCCCCACACAAGCATACCGACTCTGTATTGGCAGCCACCTCATTTTTCTTTTTATATATATATGTCAGCCCCCTCATCTTGATATTGTCAGTCCTCTTCACTTTAATAATGGCAACCCCTTTCATTTTGGTTTGTACAGCCCTCTTCACTTTAATAATGGCAACCCATTTCATTTTGGTATGTGCAACCCTCTTGCAAATGGTGTTAACACCCTTATTTGTCCTCCATCTCTTTAAGAGACATGCCTTGTCTCATTAGCATATATTTTTTAGAATTTCCAGTTTGAGAGTCAGTCCTTCAGTCAGTCCAGGAATTTTTCCTATCATCATAGGGGTTAGGATTCTGTCCATCATCTCATCAAGTCGTGATCTTTACCCGCTCCGGCAAGGTATAGGATGCTGTCCAACCCTTGCCGAGTTATTTTCCTGTTCGTTCCCCCGCAAAGTATAGGATGATGTCCAACCTTTGCGGGATTCCAGAAGTCTCCCTACCCTTATGATGATAGGATTTTATTCTCTGGTGTCAAAAAAACAACAAAAACATTTCAAAAATACTTGAAAACAACAAAAACATTCCAAAAAACACTTGAAAATTCAAAAACATCTCAAAAACAATTCAAAATCCAAAAACATTTTAAAAATCAAAATTTCAAAAAATCTTGAGTCATGTGCAGAGTAGTTAGGAATTCAGTCCGAACTACGTTGGCTTGATCCCTTTCAACAGGGTACGTAGTGCAGCTTGGGGTCCACATCCCAGGTCCAGCCAAACCTTTAAAAATAAGCATTTCAAAATTTCCAAAAATACAAAACTTCTTCAAAACCTTTTCAAAAAGATCTTCCCCTAGAGTTAGGAGTCTGTCCTAGATATTTAGGGTGTTTTAGAGTTAGGAGTCGGTCCTGATTTGTATTGATATGGTGTGTCCTGTCGTGTGAGTGTCCCTAGAGTTAGGAGGCCTCAAGTCGATCGGTTAGACATTTAGTCGAACCGATGGCTAGACTAGGAAGCATATAGTCAACCCATGGTTTTCCTTAGAATGCACAGCCTAGATACACATAGGATGTAGGGCCCACCTGCATTAGCTTAAGGCTAATCAACTTGCATTAGTTAGTACATATAGAGAGTCGTAAAAATCACAATCCACTTGAATTTAAGCAATCGCACAAAAAGCTTTAAAAACTAGTCGAGTCTAGTTGATCGAGTCTAGGATAGCGGTCCTAGAGGTTTAGGCATTGTAGTTTAGCATAGGACACCGAACTACGTTGGCTCTGATTCTTCCCGAGGCCGGGATACGTAGTGCAGCTAGGATGGATGGCCATCCTGGTCCGAGTCAAGTATTGCATTAGAGTCTAGGGTTTGTCGTGTCGGGTCGTGTGTCGAGTCGTGTTGTGTTGTGTGTTTTGCTGTGTTTTCTTATTTTTATGTACAGATCCTATACCTTTAGCTGTAACATGCATGTGCTTGTCCACCAGAACTTAGACACCAATTAGGCATGGCACTCATAACCTAGCTATTCTTAGGCGACATATCTTTCATTTCTTTTGTGTGTGCTTTTTATTCATCTCCGAGACATGCATGATTAGCTAGACGTTATCTCGGAGATATTCGTTCTCATTTCGCATGATTTTCGCCCAAAACTCTTCAAAATTAATAATAAATGGCATAAGAGACCAGGTGCTAGCACTTGGGCGAATTGGGGGCGCCTAATCCCTTCCCCATTCGTCATCAGGCACGAACCCTATTTTATATCTCTGGTTATCCGTTGCAACAGAGCACAGCATGGGATCCAGGGCCCACTTCCTTGGATGGCGACTCTTCTTTGTTTAAGGTACGCCTCGAATCTGGGCTAGTCCCCGAATCGAGAGGTATCTCACTTTACATCGCCGCTCATGCTGTGAGGGGCACTCTTTCGAGAGTTCCTTGGTGGGGCTCTCCTTCACGTGGACGATCTAGAGAGACTCGCGCGGGGGCCCGTCCCCGCGCCCCCGTCCCGGATCTGGTTCCACAGTGAGGGCCTATCAAATGAATGGTTTGGATCACCCAAACAATGTTGGCCCACTGTATTTTAAGCAGTCGGTGTCGCTATGTGTAGCTTCACTTAACTCTCTCACACTTAACTCTCTCTCTCTCTCTCTCTCTCTCTCTCTATATATATATATATATATATGAGAAAAGTGTAGCTACACATACGTGTAGCTAACTTATCTACACCGACGGCTTAAAATACAGTGGACCCCACATTGTTTGGGTGATGCAAACCATTCATTTGATGGGCCCTCACATAGATAGGGTGTGCCCAAAAAATCAGCTCCATAGGATCATCACAACCCTACGATTTGTGGAAGCAAAAATGGACGTGTAAAAACCTTCACAAATCTGTCCATTTTTGCCTCCACAGTTTGAAGGGTTGAGATCATCCAATGGAGCTGATTTTTTGGGCACACCCTATCAATGTGAGGTCCTACCAAATGAATGGTTTGGATCCTCCAAATAATGTGGGCCCACTGTATTTTAAGCCGTCGGTGTAGCTAATTTAGCTACACGTATGTGTAGCTTCACTTAACTCTATATATATATATATATATATATATATATATAGTTTAAAGTGTTGTGATGATCCAATGGAGCTGATTTTTGGGCACACCTTATATATGTGAAGGCCTATCAAATGAATGGTTTGGATCACCGAAACAATGTGGGCCCACTGTATTTTAAGTTGACGGAGTAGCTAAGTTAGCTACCCGCACGTGTAGCTACACTTTTCTCTCTCTCTCTCTCTCTCTCTCTCTCTCTCTCTCTCTCTCTCTCACACACACACACAGATATATATATATATATATATATATATATATATATATATATATATATATATATATATATATATGAAAAGGATTGTACGCGCGAGTGTGCCGAGCTTATGGTACGCTCGAGTGCCCAATCACATGTTGGCCCACTTTGTTAGGATGATCTAAAGCATTCATTTGAAAGGCCCTTACATAGATGTGATGTGTACAAAAAATCAGCTCCATAGGATCATCCTAACCCATCCATTTGTGGAGGTCAAAACAGATAGACACTGTTTGTCCACAAATCTGCCCATTTTTGCCTTCCACTTTTGGAGGGGTTAGGATGATTCAATGGAGCTGATTTTTGGTACACACCATATCTATGATAGGCCTTGCAAATGAATGCTTTGGATCACCACAAAAATGTGGGACCCATGTGATTGGGCACTCGAGCGTACCATAAGCTTGGTACGCTCGAGCGTACCATCCTTTTCCTCATATATATGTATATATATGTGTATCTTTTACAAAAAAATTGGAATGATTTAATTCTAAATAGAATAGTAGTTAGGGTTACGAGTCATGGGGTGTATTTTATTGGCATTTCAAAAATAGTAGCGAGGAATATTCGAGCTCGATGCATGTGTCAACAACAGGTGTATAGACAATGGACATACATCACAAGTCATTGTGAAAAAATAAAGCTATTAAATAATTATTTATTGGTCGCCATTGAAATGACAAGAGGATTGCATTTTTCTATAAAAATTAATATCAAGTTGGGCGGATTTATTTAATGGGAAAAATGGGTTTGATATAAACAAATGAATGAAGAGATGGGGTTGTTGTTTTTAAACTAATTGCAATGGAAGGAGAGATCTTTGGAGACCAAGTTACATAGTCCAAACTCCAAGCTCCAAACCCCAAGCTCAAGAAGGGGAGTTATTTATTGTTTTTTTATATTCATGGTTTATTTTCAAATGCTCTCTCTTTCTCTCTCTAAGATTATTGGGGAGCTCTTTCTATATTTTATTATGAAAAAGGAGCCCAATAATTCATTTAATAACTCTGGTGAAGTAGTGATATTGATCTTTAAGGGTATCCCTAATTTTCATGATATAGGATCCTCTTGATCCAAATTCCATGTGATCCTCACACACTCCCTTGTGTCATATTAGTAAGTAGAAGATAGATGTCCATACATCTAAAAAAAGCTCAACACATGAAAGGAACTTTCTTTCCATCTTCAAATATATATCATGATATGGGAATGGGATCATGATTTACTAGTGCAGTACTTTCTAATGTTTAACAATGAATGGAAATTTTTGTAGTAATATTTAAAAGAAGTGATTGAAGGTTTGTTAAATAATACATAGGCGACATCTACAATATGGAATGAAAATAACAGTAATATCTTTTAATATGATTCTAATAAGGCGAGTCAATGATAGATGACTCATACTTTTAATTAATCAGGCGATTTTAAGGAGTTTTTGATAAGTTTTGGGAGAAAGACTTATCCGTACGAGAGTTTGGCCCAGGTGAAAAGGAGTCGATCTATGCAGTCGAGTTCATGGTTTTAAATTTTGGTTTCGGTACCAGTTTCCGACTTCACCGAAACCGAAATTTTGGCTGAAATTTCAAAATTTTGGTCGAAATAAAGTCCTGTTTCGGGTATTTGTGATTTCGGTTTTTGTCTCGACCGAAACCCAAAATTTTGGATTTCGGTCCAAATTTAAAACCCCTAGAGTTTATAATTGACTTGGAGTGTTTTCAAACAGTGGTCCAAAGAGGAGCAGATTGAGGTGGTCCTCTCAAGTGATTGGGCTTGGGGGACCAAAATGGCGTGGCTAATGTTTTTCACTTAGTGAGTTAAGTGTGAGAGTAAGATTAGGAATTATAGAGAGAAATGTTAACTCGAATCCCAACATGTCATTCGAACAAAGATGTGGTGTAACTACTAGCAGTCAAATTTATTAAATGTGTTTGTTTGAACAATATCTTGGGACCAGCATGCCCTAGAATATGTTGTTGGACGGACAGACACTTAGGTGTATGTGTCCCTCCCGTTGTTTCAGCTGACACTCACGTTACTTGTACACACCATGCCTAGGTTTTATGCCCCTTAGGCTTTGGTCCCAAAACTCCCCCCATTTGTTTTCAAAATTCCAAAAATTCTCTCTCTCTCTCTCTCTTTCTCTCTCTCTCTCTCTCTCTCTCTCTCTCTCTCTCTCTCTCTCTCTCTCTCTCTCTCTCTCTCTCTCTCTCTCTCTCTCTCATGCTCTCATGGGATTGGAACGAATCGTTTTATAGTTGGAGCCTTGGAGGGTTATAATCTAGTTGTTGCTTGCGTATAAAATTATTTATACGTGACAATTCTATCATTTTACAGTGAGGATAGAATACATGTTAGAAAAATTATGTGCAAATCTGTATTTTAGGATTCGAGAATACCTTATAACGAATTAACACCTTAACTTGAGAAGGCAGAAATCAACAATAACTATTCTGCAAGAATCAATTGTAATCAAACAGAGATACAGTTAGACCACTTATCGAGTTGAGGCACGAAGGATCTTCGCTGTCCTTAAGGCAAATCTCGCCCCCACTATGACGAATCAATGGTACAGATGGGCGTCTTGGCACATGCCTCAAGGATACAACAACTCTTGCTCCAGGGGTGTGTACTCACGCAGTCTGGATGCCTAAGAACTCACTTATATGTGCCAAAAGCTTTGATTAGAAAGCTAGGGGAAAAGGATCTGAAAATCAGAGAGAAGGAGCAGAAGAAGAATCCGTTAAGGATATCTTTCTGTTTTCTCTAGAACCGATTTTATAGAAAAGCAATCGATACGTTAGGGTGAAACGTCGCACTCTTTTAGTGCGTGAGAGACTTTTTCCAAATGGCCACTAAACCACGATTAAGGAATCTCAAACAGTAAAAAGAATGAAAACAAAATAAATAAACTCTTGAACCGTTAAAAGAAAAAGAGAAAAATAAATAATAAAAAAAGAAAAGGCTTTGGGCAATGCGCGTGGCCGGGCCGGGCAGCGCGTGTGTGGTATGGTCTAACCCACCGGCTCAAGCGCGAGGGTCTCCCTTTTCCTCTTCTCATTCACAAGACATATAAAAGTGGATATATATACATATGAGGAAAATGTTGGTGAGCTAGCTTGCCCAATCACATGGGTCCCACATTTTGGGGAGTGATCCAAACCATTCATTTGCAAGGCCTTATCATAGATATGGGGTGTACCAAAAATCAGCTCCATAGGATCATCCTAACCTCTCCATTTGTGGAGGGCAAAAATGGGGCAGATTTGTGTCTGTCCATTTTTGTCCTCCACAAATGGAGGGGTTAGGATGATCCTATGGAGCTGATTTTTGGTACACCCCCCATCTATGTAAGGGACTTTCAAATGAATGCTTTGGATCATCCTAACAAAGTAGGCCCCCATGTGATTGGGCAAGCTAGCTCACCATAAGTTTGGTGAGCTTAAGCTCACTAACAGTTTCCTTTATATATATATATATATATATATATATATATATATATATATATATATGCCCAAAATTTGAGTTAAAATGCTCAAAAGGCAAAGAGAGCCACAAAGGACAAACTATAAAATAGGTCACAAAGGACAAACCAAAAAATGACAAAATGTCCCACAATTTGTAATTTTGAATTACAAGTTGGTTTTTTCAATAAGAAAAAATCAACAACAATACATACCATCCCAAGTAAGGCCCTGTTTGTTTTGGATTTTGAGAATCAATTTTCAATCCATAGCCAATTCTAGGCAAAATTGGGAATTTGCTCCTCAGTTGCAGGATCGAGTTTGGATTCGAATTGATTCTATTAGTCAACAAAAATACACAGATTGTTGGTACGTATAATCAATGTTTGAGTCCAAAATTGATTATAGGCCCTGCTTGTTTTGGATTTTAAGAACCGAACGTGTGAGTCCAAAAATGATTGTTGGACTCAAATTTACGTTTAATTTTGATAGAATAATCACTTTTGGACTCACAATTGATTCTTCAAAACCAAAACAGACAAGCATTGTTTTGGATTTTAAGAACCAAATCAGTTTTGGATTCACAATTGATCAAAATCCAAAACAAACATGGCCGAAACGTTACCAAGAATTGGTTTTGGAATCAAAATCAATCTCAAAATCCAAAACAAACGACACCAAATGAATATCAGCAATCTAATGAGATGTGGACCCACGACGTTGATAATGAGATCTTCATATGATTATGTGGGCACACAAACTAGGCAATTTCTCTCTGTTCTAGTGGTTTAGGAAACTTCTATGCTATTGCTACCGTTGGTGAGAGCCGAAGGGGCCACCTGAAGTGAGTGGGAGCCACACTTATCGTCCCGATGAAGGCACTACAATTGGTATGGCCCACTGCAGTTTCTAATAAAACTTAGGGGGATGATAAATTTGCACACCTGTAAAGGAGGGTATCTGGTCGACTTTAACGCTTTTCTAACATTAAAGGGTGTGAATTTATTATTTCCCTAAGGCCCGTTTGGATACCTCAGATTTTGTATTTGGATTTGGAATTGAGTTTTCAGTACAAAATGAATAGATCTGGCAGATCATATTGAGGGAGACAGAGAAGGAAGAGGGTAATTCCTGTAGCAGGGGAGAGGTTGAGGAGCCAAGAGGGTTAAGGAAACTCCCAGATCAGTGGATTTCCAATTTCTTATTTCCACATCTTATTTGGAAATCTGACTTTTTTCACAGTCAGTCGCTGAATTGGAAATTCGAGGATTTGATCGGGATCCAAATGTCAATGCAAAAATGGCTGCAGATGTGAGAATTCCAAATCAAAATCTTCTCGGCATCCAAACGGGCCCTAAAATTGACCAGCTCATGGGCGTCCCAAACCTCTGTCTAAGAAGATTAGGCCAATGGAGGATCGCCTAACATAATGGGTCCCACCTCTGACTGATCTCAACAGTTAACTAATAGACATTGCTTTGGATCCCCTTTGTCCTAAAAAAAATCAAGTCAATCATCTTATTGCAATGTCAAATAATGTGTATTTTTTGTTGTTGGCACAGACAGTTCACTTTTAATGAACAGCATTACATATTATTGGATGTTAGGATTGCATGATTGCTGTGATTTTTGGGACATAGGAGATCTACAGCAAGGACCATCAGGTGAATGATTCAGATAAAGGTAGGGTCCACTAGGTGGTAGTAAGCGCACCTAATTGTATTACAATGAGGTCGCACCCTACAGAAGCATTCTTCCAACATGAAAAGCTTCACATGATCTTAGCATAATCTAGATGCTTCACCAATGGTCAAAACCATTGCATTAGAGGCTGATTACGCCAATCAGACAATCCCAACCATTCCATCAGAGGCCTCCAAATGGGCTGTTAATAAACAGACTTGCGCAACTAAACCTCCATCAAATGCTCCAAACAGTTGGCCTGCAAATGATTAAGGGTTTTCAATATGATTGAATTTTATGTCTTGGTCCTAGAGGCACTCCAACATCGTAATTTCATTTAAACATAATCAATATCTAACTTCAATAGCACAAGCTAGGCTCTAATGCCACTTTGATAAGAAAATTAGCCCTTTTCCCGTATATTTGTTTATTGAAATTGATAGACCAAGCCAATCTAAGATCACAGACAACAATGTCATGAGAGAAAAATAGGAAAAGGGTTCAAAGTGAACGTACTGATATTTGGAGAACCTTTCAAGATGAAGGGAAAATCAGAGCAAATTTCATTCACTAAGGCCACGTTTGGCAACCGTGAAAAATTAATCTATTGAATAATTAGGTGCTCAAGTGTACGAGGCGGGCGGAGGAGGGAGAGCATAACACATGAGTTAGTGGGAGTGGAGAGAGCTTCAACAATCCCTTAAAAATAGTGAAGTTTTCCTTTCTTTTTGGAGCTTCTCATGCTCCCCCCTCACTCTCTTCCCTCTCTTGCCTATCTCACACAAGTCGCAGCACAAATATTACATGGAAGATTTTTTCAAGGTTTCCAAACATGGCCTAAGGCTCCGTTTCTTTTTAAAACTAAACACCAAGCTAAAGATGAAATGTAGGGATGTTGGCTAGGACAACTTTAATCGGAGTGACTCTGACTCCACGAGAGACGAGATTTCTCTTCCACGTTGATAATATTCTCTCCAACCTTTCCACTATCAGATCCCAGGGTTTCTTTTTGGGACGACCAAATCCTAAGCAGCGACCCAAATAAGTGGTATGGAATTCTTATAAAGTGCATCCCAATCCCAATAGGCCTGCCATTCTACTTTTCTCTTCCTCTTCAATTGCATTCCTAAAAGCTTGGATTTTTTGAAGTTCGATCTTTGCACATAAACACCTCGATGTAAAATAGGCATGAAACAAAATTTACGCCTATTTTCACTTAAAATTGGTGTAAATTTTTTTTCACGCCCATCTTATGTTGAAAGAGACAGAGCTTAAGCAAAGAATCAAGGGTAAAATACAATTTTCTTTTCAAGCTAACAAGGAGCTTGTGATCTTCAAGCTCACATAAGAGAGAGAAGCCCACTGATTTTAAAAATTAAAAAGAAAAAACCCACATGGGAATGATATTTGAGTAGACAAAGAATCCACCCAAGAATTCTTTGCCTGCCTATAAATGGAAACTAGGAAAAGGGAAACAGAATCTAATACTTAATTTCTAACTCATTTTCCTTTTAAGGCCAAAGGCTAGAAAAGCACTTCAGAGGAACTTTCTAACAAGAGGTTGGAACTAAATATCTAGGTTTAGTTGGAATGTTGGCCAGATTACCTTCCCTTCCTTAAGATTTATGACATCCACACTTACAGATCGTATCAATATCAATACGATATAACTAGAAGTGTTGTTTTCAGGCCTTTTTAGCCATTTATTTTTAACCATAAGGCCCATCATAGCCCCATTCATATTAGTATTGTTCATGGTTCAAGCAGACTAGAAACTATATTACACGTAAAATACATGGATTTGATTTGGGGACTTCTTACCAAAGGGAATTTGTTCTGGTAGATGTCTTGCATTTTGTCGGTGATTGGTTAGTACCGTAAAACTTTTAATGGACTTGCATAGCACATGTTTTGGCTTCTGTAAAACTGAATTGTAAAGAATTATTGTTTTATTATAATAAAGAGTAATCCAGATCTTTACGTAGACGGTTAGTGATCAATAAGGTTTTGAGCCGGGAACATCTTAGCTGCTTGTGTTCATGTTGGAAGGGGTATGGTAATAGGTTAACAATATGTCTGGGCCCAATGTAAGCCCAATAAGATAGATGGGCTTACTTGAAGAACACGATTCCATAATGGGTAGACTCTAGGCTTTCTGTTAGTTATTATAGATATGAGATTGGTCCTTGCTCTCACCTACAAGGTTGTTATTACTCCCAATTAGAATACACATAATGAAGCGTGGAGAGAGTAGAAGACCGCCTCATAATGTTCTTCGTTTCGCAGAGGATCGGAATCATCCTAGGATCAAGAAATCATCTTTTCCAAAGGATCAAAATCCATGGATAGAGGTATTTATCGTCGATCTCTGCTTGTCTTTAATTTTTTGAATTGTATGCTTATGGTTTTGATGACCCAACCTTAGTTATACTAGTGCTACACTCCCAACTAGGGTATTATGTGAGTAGTAATGAAATCAGTCTTCTAATTTTTGAGGAGAACTCAGATACGTTAATGAAATGTACGACTTTGATATATAATCAGCAAAGGTAATGATGATTGAATTGGACAATTTCTTCAATAAATTTGGGGTCTGGACACCCATGCGCGGCCAATTGAGTCGACTCACCGGTGAGTCCCAAACTGATAAAAAGCCTACATTTGATACAAACATAGATGCTATACTATCCTAAAAGTGTTTCTTTCTAGCACGCTTGAGATCCGAGTGCTTGAGATCCGACTATGTCATACCAATGATAGCTTAACGTAAGAGTCAACAATGCATTCGTTTATAGTCTCCATGGTCATCAGTGAAAAATGTCCCCAGCTGTAAATTCATACATTTAGTCTCCATGATCATCAGTGGAAAATGTCCCCAGCTGTAAATCCATACCGGATTCCATTAACTTTTATCCAACTCGGGTAACTTTCTTTAAGATGTCATCTTGCATCTTCTTTCTTAAGCTCCTCTAAGTCCTTTGTTCGCTTGGCCTCGGCATAAATGTTCGACGTAAGAACATATATATGTGCCATGGTGCATAGGCTCCAATTCTAGTATCTTCCTAGTAGCAAATTAACCCAACTTCCATGGATTCCGGTGGCATCCGGCCAGTAGAGCACCCCAGATACAGACATCAACTTCCAACTTTAAGCTCTATAAATTAAGTTGCTTCTTCAAAGTTTTAACAATCAGTGATGCCCAAGAAGACCAATCAAGCGGAAACACATACAGGAAGAACATTTAGAAATGTAATGGAATTGGGTTTGATGGATTTTCCGCCAATAGATTGCATTTGTTTGAAGATATGGAGAGCCTCTCTCCCAATTCCAAGCATGGCCAGACCGGAAATCAATGCAGCCCATCCATTGATATTGTGGGGCCAGTTGTAAGAGATGGGCGGGAAAGGGAGACTTGAGAGGGTGGGTATAAGGGGAGCATGAAAAGCTCCTAAAAACAGGGAAAAAACCTAATTTTAAGGCAATGTGCGGCAATCGTGATTTTGTTTTCATGATAAATTTAGTTTCTCAAGTGGTGAGAGAGGGGTAATACGTGTGGGAGGAGACATTTGAGAGGGCACAAATAAGTAGAGATTTAGAAGTTGCTAAAAAACAAGGTAAAAATCAATCATATTTTGAGAGAATTTTTTTTTTTTCCCTTGTTTTTCAGGTCTTTGTCACTCTCTACTCATTCGTGCCCTCTCGAATCGAGCAGACATTTGAGAGGGCACAAATGAGTAGAGATTGAGAAATGGCTAAAAAACAAGGAAAAAATCAATCATATTTTTAGTCAACTTTTAAGAGGCTAGCCTTGGTGCAAAGGTAAGGTTGCTCCATTATGACCTGCTGGTCACGGGATCGAGTCACGGAAACAGCCTCTTTGCAAAGCAAGGTAAGGCTGCGTACGTCTAGCCCTCCCCAGACCCCGGAATGGCGGGAGCCTCGTGCACTGGGCCGCCCTTTTTTTTATATTCAATATTTTCAGTGAACTTTTTTGTTTCATTGTTTTTCAGGCTTTTTTCATCCTCTACTCATTCTTGCCCTCTCAAACCTCTCCTTTTCCCACCTGCCCTGCTCCTTCTTCATCACTTTAGTGATTAAATTTATAATGAAAAAAAAAATATGGTTGCCAAACAAGGGCCACGTAGTTAATCATCATTCGCCATTTTTTAGGGATTTCTCATGCTCTCGCCTCTCATGCCCTCTCAAGTCTCTCCCTGCCCCTCCGCAGCCCATCTCTTCCAATTGTGCGGACTAATATTCTATGGGGTAATTTCTCTTGGGTGCCAAACATGCCCTTAATATGTTCTAAAATATGTATTTCAAAATGATATTTATTTTGTCTTATTAAATCATTTTTTGTAACAAAGTGCTCTTATTCTTAGCTTTATCCTTAGTGAAAATCTTTAGTCACATATGAATAATGAAAACTAAAGAGACTAAATAATCTTTAGTCACATATGAGTTTTTATGGAGAATAAATTTCTCTAAGGGTTGGGATGTAATGAAAACTAAAGAGACTTGAGAGGAAAACTTTCATAATGTGCATCGAGTCGAGTCACGGTTGTGTTTCTCCTTGACCACACTAATTTTGTTTATTTATTTTTATTTGACATAGTTTATTTTATGAGGAATGATAGATGCAGGGGCCCTCTTTATGCAAGGGCTAAAGAAGGGCTCTTGAATAGATCCACGCCATTAAGTGAAACCGAATTCAGTTTCTCAACCGATTATAAAAATGACACGGAGTTATTCAAGGGCCCTTCTCTGGCCCTTGAATGAAGAGGGCCCTTGCATCTATCATTCCTCTTATTTTATTCATCTTTTATTAGAAGTGATCGCAATTGCACATGCATATGTGATCGAAAAACTGATATTTGTGATCACAAATGATAATGTTTGAATCTCTATCAATTTTTGTTTGTGTTCGCTTTAACGAACAATCATTTTATTGAACATACACGTTTAAGTAAACAGTCATTTCTAAATGAACTTTTCAGCGAATTCATTAGTACATGGTTGTGAATTTTTTTCATCCAAGAAAATTCTCTTTTCGAAATCAAAAGCGAGAGTATTTACACAGTTTTTTCCTCTGCATTTCTCTCATTCTGTTCTCTAGATTCTAGGGGTGCAACTTGGGTCGGGCTCAACCCGAACCCAACGGGTTCAACCCGATTTTGACTCGGATTGGGTTGGCATTTTCTAGGGTTGGGAAAAGCCAACCCGATTTAATTTTGGGTTATGTTAGGGTCGAGGCATTGGTAATCCAACCCGACCCGACCCGACCCGAACCTGACCTCCGTCCTCTAATTTTGCAATGATTTTCTTAGAATTATTATTTTTTATTGTATTTTTATGTTTGGACCCAGATGAACCCAAACCCAACCCAACCCGACTCAACCCGAACCCGATTAGAAAACGGGTTGGGTTAGGGTTGACCATCCTCAACCCGAGGCTCGGGTTGGGTTGGGTTAGGGCTGAGGGAATGCTACCTCGGGTTGGGTTAGGGTTGGCCTCAACCCGACCCAACCCAACCTGAGTTGCATCCCTACTAGATTCTTTCAAGTAGTCGAGGCACACAAGGCATGCTCGCTAGCTAGTCCACTGGACAAGTCATCACCATACACATCTTCGACTCGTCGGAGTGGAGGCAATTTGTCATAAGGACGATGGGTTTTGATCCGAATCTCAACTGGGTAATTAGTCTAAATTATTTTTATTTTATTTACAAGATAGGATTGTTCATTTGATAGATTATCGATCCAATTTGGATTACAGGAACTGATTTCTTGTGGTATACTTTATATACATCATTAGAGTCCTAGCTGCTCGCAACCTAAAATTAGGCTTGTCTCGGAAACACCCCCTCTTTTAGGAACCATGGTCAAAATGTTTCAATATGCCACATACCTCAGCGCGTTGGCGAACTACGTGCGAGCTAGTTCCATGCACTCACACTTTTTGCACATATTCATCAAGAATGACAAAGAATTTGGCTAATTGCTGCTTTCAATTCCCTCTTCTTTAAGGTAACAATGAATTGTTAATGTTTTATACAGAAATATGAATATAAATTAATTTTTTTAAAGTTTAACTTATTTATGATTTTGCCTCCCACTTTTAAAGTGTATTTTTTCTCCTTTCCCTCTGATAGTTTTGTCCCACATTACGAAATCTGGCCATTAAAATTCCTTCAGTTCTTTATTTTTCTACTGATCCAACCGTAGGATGGCTCAATTGTTGGATCTCTAACCGTTTCGTAATTTAACATACCAATCATGTCTGTTTCAATTGAAACACATATCTATCATGTGTACATCTAGCCCCCCAGATCCCGCAATGGCGGGAGCCTCGTGCACTTGGCCGCTCTATTTATTTTTATCATGTGTTTCAATTTTCAAAATGCCTCATTCTAATGGTCGATTTTTTTTTTTCAAATATAAGAGACACCTTGGAAGGACGCTTTAACACAGACATTTTGACTATAAAAGGAGTTCACCTCAGACGCGAAAAATACGGTGCTCTTTACTTTCTTTTTCTTCTTTTTTTCTTTCATTGTTGGGCAATTAGAAGTGTTCCACTTATATGGTTCAAATCTCTCCAATTGTGTAGATTATGAAAAGGTCGGTACTGATTAGGCTGAGATTTGCTGCACCAGAGTTTTTTTTTCCATAGAGGCTCAAATTCACCTAAAGAGTGAACTTAGTCCGTACCTCATCTCACTGTATAGTAGATTTTTCATACAAACTATATATAATTTTGTTCGTTGGAAATAGATGTCCAAAATTAATTCATATTTTCTCATCATATTTCCTTAATGAGGAATGCTAGACTCACAGGCTCCCTTGCCAAAAAAATGGGTAGAGGGTGCCCCATTGGTTCGGTCAGGTTGAGCTTTTGCTAAAAAATTGAATTGGATCAACCCTTACCTGTTCCGATTTCAAGGTAGAAGCTCAACCCGAATTCCCAAAGCTCGACCTGAGTTGCATCCTGATTTCTTCTAAATAAAGGTCTGATCATGTCATTCCATATAGAAAGACTAGGGTTCTTAAATGGTTTTATTAACAGACAAATCCATTTACAAGAGCCCCCTAAACATCACATCAGGACCTCGAAGATCAGAGTCTGAGAGCAGATGAGACGGCAATTCCGGCCATATTAGCCCCCTTTGTCCCACATTCCGGCAATGGGACCCACGTCCAATCCCTCCTCATCATGTCATAAGAGAGCCAAATGAGGTCCCACAGACCCTTATAATTAGACAGCAAAACAATTCTAATTATCCCATCTCTCTCCTCTAAACAACCCATCATCACACCATAAGCCTTCTTAATCCTCTCCATCAATTTATTGGGAACCTTCGAGATAAAGTCCCACCCATTCCCATCTAAACTCAACCCCCATATTTCTATCCGAGTAAAAACCCTCTCATCCACACCCTCCGATCTAACCACCACCATGTTCCCATCACCGTACACGTGTAAGCGATCGATCATATCACCCGTACAAAGACCGATCGCCAAACCCTCCTCCACGCCTCCGTCGAATCTCGGCCGGAAAATGGTCGGAGTGTCATTTCCCGGCCGGTAGAAAATTATGACACTCTCTCTCCTCCGATGGACCACGCTAAGGAAAACCATATCCTTATCAGCGCCACGCTGCAAATTTCCTTCCCACTCTCTCGCCTCCATAGATCGCCACGTGTCCGTTTCTGAAAAGTACGCGAACAAAACCGGCCGGTTTTCGTGTAACTCGGCGAAATAAAAGCGGAAAGTGTCTGAACCGGGCGGACCGGAGACTAGTTTTAAACCGGATCTCCGCCACGATGAAGTGCCACGTGGCCCCAATGGACTCGCCGGGATTTTCCGGGCTACTCTCCTCGTCAGATTGACCACGATCAGTTCCCGGCGATTGTTCGACGAGAAGAGAAAAAAATCGCCGGATGACGTCAGGAAGTAGAGATCTTCTCCCGGAGGAACGATTTCGTACAAGATTCCGGCAATCGGAATTTGAAACCAACGGCCGGATCGATCGTTGAAGCCGTGGAGAATTGAATCACGAGGTGATCGCTTCTTGTAGAGGAAGAGCCAGCTTTCGGAGATGGATCGAAGGTTGTAAAGATAACGGAAATCGTTAGAGATGACGGAAGCTAGGGTTTTTGAGACGGATTTTAGACGGAGAATTTCTGGCAGGGATAGACGGAAGAGGATCTCTTGGATGAGTTCCGACGGGAGGAGGTGAAATCCGATGGCATTTGATGGCCGATTCTGGTCGCCGTTCATAATTTCCGGCGGGAGAGTTTTGTCCGGGTATGTAATCTGTCTTCAGCTTCGCGGTTTTTATTTGAAGCGGTTTTTGGATTTTAGTGAAATTTTTTTATTGATTAGATAAGTGCGGGTAAGTCGTATAGCCTCTCTTATGCTTTCTCTCCTATCGTTCTTGTTTAAACTTTTTATTTTATTTTATTTTATTAGGAATTGCTAGCGTCCATCGCAAAAGGGATTTCGTGGCTGGTCTGATGTCCGATAGACCAGCCACATCGTGAATGGAGACAACAGCTTTTGTCTCCATTCACGATGTGGCTGACCTGATGTCCGATAGACCAGTCGTGAAAAGCCTTTTGCATGGACCCTAGCAAATCCCTTATTTATAATATTAAAAATTTAACTTTTGTAATGGCAATACTGTGCTCAAGAAATTACTTAATTCTTTAGGTCGCTATTAGGGCGCGTAACATTTCCGACATCAAGCCTTCGACATCCAGCATTAGTTTTCTTAAGCCAATCTTTAGCAAGCCGTAAGCGTGGTGTATAAGTATGTCTTGAATTCTATATATGACGTGTCAAAATCACATAATTTTGCATTTGGATTAAATTTTTAATTATTATTGCGGCTGTTATAGTGTATGCAGTTTTAGTTTTAGACTTGTGATATAATTCTAATATGGTAACCTATCTTTGATTAAAATGTAGCTAACAATATAAATCCCGTGTTGTTTTTGATGGGTTTGTTAATTTTTTTTATTTATTATTGCGGCTAGCCCTTCCCAAGTAGTGATAAGCGTCTTCCACATCCATAGATTCACTTTTTCGATAAGTGATCTTTGCTTTTGTGTGGAAACCTTACCAATTCTCACACCCTACTAAGGGTGTCAATTTTGGCTCGGGCTCGGAGGCTCGCGCGAGCTCGGCTCAGCTCGGCTCGGCTCGTTAAAGCTCGTTAAGAATTTAATATATTTAAATATATACATTAAAAGGGTTGTCCATGGAGTGAAAGGGGGGCCAAAATATGTCACTTCATTTTTGGAACCCCATTTGTTACTAGGACCACCCCCCATAGTGTAAAAAAAGTAGTCAAATTACACTAGTAGGGCTGTCCAGGGAAGACGTGGGGTGTGAACATAATATAACCCAAGCTCGGTAAGGCTCGCGAGCCTGGCCGAGCCTGACGGAGCTGAGCCTGGTTCGAGCCCGAGCCCGAGCCGAGCCTCACTTGTGAGCTTAACGAGCCGAGCCGAGCCTGGCCAAGCTCGGCTTGGCTCAGCTCGTTTACACCCCTACACCCTACTCACTCATGCCCTCTCTAGTCCTCGTTCTCCCACCCTCCTTACCCCCTCTCTTTCATCATCTTATAAACTATATTAATGAAAAATATACATGGTTGCCAAACATGCCTGTGTCCGTTTTTAGAGTTGTAATTGCATAGGTAAGTGATAACAACATGATGAGTGACGGGTGATGGATATGGGACAGTGCATGAGATGGGCTTTCTTTCTTTTAATCCGACGTGGGCCCTATCTACCGTTCAGAAAATGCAGTGCCCGTATTGTTGACTTGTAATGGATACACCCATTTGTGGCTGATTTGGTTTCGGGTAAGTAGTTTAACGGCTTTCCAAATTCAACTGAAAACATGGCCAATTTTGCTCAAATCGCGTCGATCGATGACTAATCCAACTCGGTTATTTTAAAAAATTGCCTACATTCAACGGGCAAAATTAGAGAACCAACTAGCAAGAAAGTCACTTATACTGCCAAGAGTGAAGTTAATTTGTGGGTCTTACGGTTCGGGGTTACATTCAAAAGCAAAGATGCCATATCAGAAAATTGAATCCATGTGGATGGGCTTATAAGGACTCGGGCACCCTCGCCTTAACAGCTAGCTTTAAAGGGTGAGTTCTACCCTGTCCCAACACCTACAAAGATGAGAATCTATGAGAGATCCAGACCGTTAAACTTGTAGAACATCTAGGGGCAATCCTCACGGTCTTGGTCCAATCGTGGAAAGAACATCACATGTGTTTCATATATAAAAGACACCATCAAATCAACAAGCAAGGTGATCTCAATGGCAGGTTTTGGTTTTTGGTTGAACAGATCTGATCATGAAAATGAGGCAGAAGTGATCATGAAAATGAGGCAGAAGTGGACTCAATAAGGGTCTTGTAGCCTCGCAGGAACGAGTCTGAAAGTGGCTTTGGGTTTAGAAAGTGGGTTTGTTTTTAGTATTTTCCTATTGCATTGAATGGGTGTTCCTCCCTGAGCCAGTTAAGTGCAATAAAATAGGGAGCCAGCAAAGACACATAGAATAAAATACAGGAGAGAAATTTTGTCATTTTCTGAACAGTAAATAGAGCCCACGTACCATTTTTTTTAAAAAAAAATAAAAAAAAAGAAGGCCCACTTGAGCCTTGTCGCATATCCATGAATCGTGAATCATCAGATGTCATTAACTTGCAATTAATGTGCACGCGTGCTCACTTAGCTATGCAATTTTGTATTAATTAAGCATGCGCAATATGTTACGTAATCACTAGGGGTGTAAACGTATTCACTTTGTTGAGATTTTTAAGGGATTGGGTATGGACGTGGGTTATTGGGTAGATTTTAGTTAAAAACGATGTGTGCAGCTTGTGGCGGCTATCACTTTGCAATTTTTACGTGAATTTGCTATTGTTTAGGAGTATGCACATATGATGTTGTTGCTAAAGTTTAGAATCAGTATTGCACTTGGATTCTTATAAATAATTGTAATTGATTTAATGAAGAAGGCATAAATTTATTCCCAAAAGTGTGTCTTGCCCACAAACAAGGATGGACCCTTCCCTCGAAGTGGGTCAAGAGGCTGATCTTCCCTCTAAGAAGATCAAATCCGTTGCGATCCGAATCGGGTTTATAACAAAGTGGTATCAGAGCAAGGCATGGATGATCCAAGGATCGAAGGTTGGAAGTGGCGTTGCGTTATCTTGCGGTGGGACAAGAGAGAATGATTAAGAAGATGGAGGTGATGTTTTCTGCTCTGAACCCTCGGTTTGACAAGATGACGGCTACACGTATGCGTGGCCCGAAGGAAAGCTCTAACAACCAAGGCCGTAATGGAGGTAGATCTTATGGCCTCTATGTGACAAATGTTTCACGTTTAATGAATTCTTGTCTTCCCAAGTACAAAAAAGGAAAGGAGAAAAAGGCACAGAAGAAAGGCATTTGTTAGCCTTGTCAATTCCGACAAGGTCGTTGTCAGAAAATCCGTCGTTCCTTGCAACATATCCAACACCAATAAGCAGATTTCCTTCCACGACCATCCGTGTGTCAAAATTTTAAAAAAATATGGCATTGGAGCTTTGGTGATCACAAGGTGAGATTAATTTGAAAATGAAGTTCACTCAACTCTTGATGATGCCATACAAAATGGAGACTAATCGTACGATGAAGAAAAGAAGAAAGGGAGCAAGAAGGAAAAAGGAAAAAAGATAAGAGAGAAGACTTTTGAAAAGTCCTGCACAAGAAGATTTCATTTTTCTCCAACTCACTAGTGCTTCATCTCCAACCTTGAGGACAAGGTTGATTCCAAGAGGGGTGGAATGTTACGTATTCACTTTGTTGAGATTTTTAACAAGGTTATTTCAAGAGGGTGGAATGTTACGTATTCACTTTGTTGAGATTTTTAAGGGATTGGGTATGGACGTGCGTTACTGGGTAGATTTTAGTTAAAAACGATTTGTGTAGGTTGTGGCTATCACTTTGCAATTTTTTAGGTGAATTTGCTATTGTTTAGGAGTATGCACATAGGATGTTGTTGCTAAAGTTTAGGATCAGTATTGCACTTGGATTCCTATAAATAATTGTAATCGATTTAATGAAAGAAAGCAGAAATTTATTCCCAAAAGTGTGTCTTGAGCACAAAGCATTACGAACCCTTCTCTCGAAGTGGGTCAAGAGGCCGATCTTCCCTCTAAGAAGATCAAATCCGTTGTGATCCGAATCGTGTTCATAACAAAGTGGAGAGTCATGGCTCCTCTCGAATTGAGCCTTTAGGAGGTCTGGTTGCCTCGAATCAGCCTCTTTCCCCCTCATTTCTATTTTATTTTCGCTTATTTCCGTTACAGCTAATTAGGCATGTAACATAATACTCAACTTCTTGGAAACCCGTCCGTGCAAACAAGAACTCTAGACAAGAATACACTCCTCATACTTCGAAATGGACACTTAATTGAGCCGACAATCCTCTCTCTCTCTCTCTCTCTCTCTCTCTCTCTCTCTCTCTCTCTCTCTCTCTCTCTCTGACCCTAAGGGACTGTTTGGATATGCAGATTTTATAATCTTGGATTTCATCAAAATCCTACATGGGAGACAAGAGAAGAAGGAGACCATTCGTTTCGCTTCTCTTTAGAATCTTGGATTTTAAGTAAGAAATTTAAGTTTTAGAAATCTCTCCCCCATCCTAATATAGTAAGATTTGATTTCTAAAACATGGAAACATGGGATGATCTCCTACTCTCTTGCTCACAAACTTATGGAAAGAAGGGTGAGAAATCAGAAAATGAAGGATGGTCTCGTTCTTCTCTCATGTCCCATCTACTATTTTGAGGAAATCTAAGATTCTAAAATCCGCGTATCCAAATGTTGAGAAAGTTGCCTTATTTCCCATGCTGGTTGGGAAGGCAAAATTAGAAATAACTTTTATTTAAGTTTGGTGAAAAAAACTATGTATTAAAGGTTTACTCGTGAGAATGGGAAAGGGGTGAGCGGCAAGAGTAGAGGCCTCTAGTGAGGTGTGTCGGCTACCTCTAAGCGGTTGCAAAAGTGTGGAGAGAGAAGAGAGAGAAAGAGTGAGAGAGAAAGAGAGAAGGAGAAAGGATTCCTCTTGGGGTTTTTCTTTCGTTCTCTTGTGGGTTTCGCTTGGGTTACTCTTGTACTGTCTTGGTTTGAGAAGCAAGGAAAGGTTTGCAGGTTGTGGGTTTGTGGTTAGTCCATTGTAATCCTTGTATATTGTTTTCTCATAGTGGAAGATCGTGTTTCTCGCCCATGGAGTAGGGTTGGCCGAACCACGTAAAATCTTGGTGTACATCCTGTGGTTTGCTTTTGCTTTTTAGTTTTCGATTTAATTTGTGCACGATCCAATCGGATTTGCCCAGCTGATTTTCTCAACACCAAACGGTGCCTAAGGGGCTATCTGGATACCTGGATTTTATAATTTAGTTTGAAAGATGTGTACAAGAGGGGCACAAAACAACGGACGTCCTCTCGTCTGCCATCTTGGATTTTAAGTGAGAAATCTAGGTTTTAGAAATCTCTCCCCCATCCTGAGCTTTATAAAACCTGGAAACATGTCAAATATCCTACTCTCTTGCTCGATGGAAAAGAAGGGTGGGAAATCAGAAAACAATTGGTGGTCTCCTTCTTCTCTCTTTCTTCTATCCAGAATTTAGAGGAAATCCAAGAAAATAATCTAGATTGGTTCATAGAAGGTTAGTAAGAGAAAATCCACGTGTGTTCACATTGGAAGGAGTACGGTAATGAGTTAGCAATATGTGTGGGTCCGATGTAAGTCCAATAAGGTTAATGAGCCTATTTCAGGATCGAGAGTCCGTAATGGATGGACTCTAGGATTTCCTTCCAATTATTACCTAATTTCAGTTATATTTGAGGAGCAAGAGTCCGTAATGGATGGACTCTAGGGTTTCCTTGCAATTATTACCTAATTTCAGTTATATTTGAAGAGCAAGAGTCTGTAATGGATGGACTCTAGGGTTTCCTTTCAATTGTTACCCAATTTCAATTATAAATCTCTCTCTCTCTCTCTCTCTCAAACAAAACTTCACCTTGAGATCGGCCAAGCCTCGTGCGGCGGGGATTCCCCAATTTAGACGAGGATGGGATGGGACGGGGATTAAAAAATTTCCTGTTGCGGGCGGGGACAGCGCAGCGATGGGAATGACTGTGGCCCCGCCCCGCCCTGCCTGCTTCAATTTTTAGTAAAGTTTTTCCCTGTTTGAAGGGAAATGGTATTTAGCACAACCACGTTTTCAAGTTTTGATTATTACAGCAACTCATCTCGTCTTTTATTAGTTAAAGAGAGTTGTCAAAGGCCACTACAGTTCCCAAAAAGCTCTCACAAGTCCACAAGCAAATTAAAACAGAAAAGACAAGAGTAGTTTGTGCAATTATTAAAACTTGGTTGTGCTGATATCATTTCCCTGTTTGATATGCTTCTCCTTGCCTAACAAACACGGGGTTTCGAAATTTGAATGAACAGAAAAGAAAGTGCCTAGACAGTTAGACATGGCAGCTCCTCTGTCCCTGCAGACCCACATCCCCTCATCTAGTCATGAAAAAAAACCCCGCTTGAAAACCAATACCCTCATCAACAAAAACAACACAATTCAACCTCACCCATGTCTCGTTTTGCTCGAGAAATGCTCCAACATGTCCGAGCTGAAGCAAATCCACTCCCAAATGATCAGGACCGCCCTCATCTCCAACGTCTTCGCCGCAGGCCAAATAGTCGCCTTCTGCGCTCTCGAAGACCTCCCTTACGCCCGTCTTGTCTATGCCCAAATCCTCAATCCCACACCCTTCATTTTCAATTCCATAATTCGTGGTTACACTAACAAAAACTTAAATGGAGAAGCACTTTCATTTTATCAGGAAATTGTCGAACAAGGTTTCTTACCAGACAATTTCACCTTCCCTTCGCTTTTCAAATCTTGTGAGGATTTGAACCAAGGGAAACAGTTGCATTCCCACGTTGTGAAATTCGGTTTCCCCTCGGATTCTTACATTCAGAACACGTTGATGAATATGTATTCAAATCGCGGGTGTTTAATCTCTGCGCGCCGGGTGTTCGATAAAATGTCTGAGAGAGATGTTGTTTCTTGGGCAACTATGATTGCCGCTTATGCGAATTGGGATCAGTCTATCGAAGCCTTGAGTCTCTTCCATCGGATGGAATTCGAAAATGTGAAGCCTAATGAGGTTACTCTGGTGAATGTTTTAACAGCTTGTGCGAGGGCGAGAGATTTGGAAATGGGGAAACGGATACACGAGTATATGATTGAGAATCGGATTGGTTTTAGTTTAATTGTCGCGACAGCTCTTATGGATGTGTATTGTAAGTGCGGGTCTGTCAATCTCGCGCGTAAACTTTTCGACGAAATCCCAGAGAGGAATTTGTTTTGTTGGAATATCGTGATCAATGGGCACGTTGAAGATAGTGATTACAAGGAGGCTTTGCTGCTCTTCCGCGAGATGCAGCTTAGGGGCATAAAGGCAGATAAGGTGACCATGGTGAGCTTATTGATTGCTTGTACCCATCTAGGTGCTCTCGAGCTTGGGAAATGGTTGCACGTCTACATTGATAAGGAAAATGTCGAGGTTGATGTAGTCCTAGGAACAGCACTTGTGGACATGTATGCAAAGTGCGGGTGCATAGAGATCGCATCGCGAGTTTTCCATGAGATGCCCCACAAAGATGTTATGACTTGGACGGCCATTATGACTGGTCTAGCGATGTCCGGGCATGGGGAGAGGGCTCTGGAGCTTTTCTACGAGATGCAAAGGAGTGGAGTGAAGCCAGACGCTGTGACCTTTGTGGGTGTCTTAGCTGCTTGTAGTCACACAGGACTTGTTGATGAAGGTTACCGTCATTTCAATTCCATGTCTAGAGTTTATGGCATCCAGCCTAGTGTGGAACACTATGGGTGTATGGTTGACATGTTAGGTCGCGGTGGTCACATAGCAAGAGCAGAAGAGTTGATTAGAAACATGCCCATGGCACCAGATTATTTTGTTTTAGGAGGTCTCCTCGGTGCCTGCAGGATTCATGGTAATCTCGAGGTTGCAGAGAAAGCGGCTCGGCAACTTCTAGAGCTCAACTCTGACTACGGTGGAGCCTATGTTCTCCTGTCTAACATATATGGTTCATTAGGGAAGTGGGATGAAGTTACGAGGACAAGGGAACTCATGGCACAAAGGAACATTAAGAAACCCCCTGGGTGCAGTTTGATAGAGGTGGATGGGATTGTTCACGAATTTGTCATGGGTGATGTCTCACACCCTCAATCCCCTGATATCTATGCAATGGTGGATGACATGGTGCAACGCTTAAAGGATGCCGGTTACGTTTTCAACAAATCTCAAGTGTTATTTGACATGGATGAGGAGGAGAAGGAGAATGCTCTCTGTCGCCATAGCGAGAAGTTAGCAATTGCCTTTGGGCTTATAAGTACAAATCCAGGTGCGTCTCTTCGAGTTGTGAAGAACCTTCGTATCTGTAGTGATTGCCATTCTGCAACCAAGCTCATCGCGAAAGTTTACAATAGGGAGATTATTGTGCGAGATAGGAATCGTTTTCATCAATTTAAGGATGGATCATGTTCCTGTAAGGACTTCTGGTGATGATCTTGTTTGTTCTTAGATCACGTCATTTAATATTGATTAGCATAGGGTGGTGTATCAAAACAAGTTGTTCTAACATGAATGTATAGATTATCCATTGAGAAATGGAAGCTTGAAATATTCCAAGTACATTTTTCCCATATCTTGAGTGTTGTTTACTAGATTAGTAGCTGATCTTCATCATCTCAAGTATATGTTTTGGCTGATTGGGTATCTTGTACTGATTAAACACCTCTATCTGGAAGCTGCAATTAGCCTTTTCCTAATCTGATTGAGCCAATTGATCATGCCTTCCATGGCTCAATGAAAAAACATGACAGAACTAAGAAGGAAATACCCAACATATCTTACTTTAGACTTCCATGAATTGGCAGGTCAAGAAGCTGAATAATACAAGGATAAACAAGATGAACTAGATACACTAAACCGTCTAACTGTTTAGCCACCTTCAAGACAATGAGTTTCTCCACTTTTGTGGGGTTTTTTTGCCTTGCACCAGCTTTGCCTTCATCTGTGCAGGCGTTCGGTGCTCCAACCCCACCTCAGACTCTCCACCATCTTCCTCTATCCTCTCTCCCTCCCTGGCCGGTCGAAATAAAGGCCCCCTTAGCTTTCGCCAACCAAAAAAACCCTTCTTTTTGTCCAAAAGCTTATCTATCTGAGCCTGCATTGAGTAGCACCGACTCTGGAGCTTGAGTACATCCTCGCGCAATCTCTGAATCTCATTCTGTTGAGCTGACAGTTCACGCTTTGATTGGCACCGGACAGACGCCTGAAGGGAAGGGTTCGGGCTAATCACCCTACTAAAGGAGCCACTCCAGTCAACATGACGCCCAACCTTTGCATGCTCAGAGAAGAGCACCTGGATTACAGCTCGAACAGGCAATCGTTCATTCTGTGCAGCATGTAGGGATGCCTCTGGCGATAGCTTCCGGCTATCGATCAATCTACAGAGAGCCTTCCTTTCTTGCTTAGGCGTGCTTGGATGTGCCTGCCAAGGGACATTTGAAGGTGTCACTCTATGGAAGAACATGAGCTTGAGGATAATTTGATCATTTTGGAAGATCGACTAATGATATAAACCAAAGTAACCTCAAACCAATTTTAAGTTAGATTTTATTAGTAAATGGGAAGTTACAGCCTCTTTGAAATTTAATTCCAGATCACTGGCTCTAATCTGTTTAGAGTTTTGGTCTCTCTGCATTTCTTGATTGTGAAGAAGACATAGTTGGCCCCAGATTTGAATGATCGCAGCCATTCATTTCTCAGGTTTCACTTTGGATAACCTATGGCAAAAAAAGAAAAAATAAAGTACCACTTGCCGGTCCTAAGCACAATAACTTCAGCCAAAAACTACATATAACCAACTGTTCAAATTCAACAAAAAAAAGTTACTAATGCAATATTTGGCAACCATGATTTTTATTTTTTATTTTTTTTCATGGAATATTATCTTTCTAGATGGAGAGGAAGGACAGAAGAGGAAAAGACCTGATCGGGACTGAGTTAAGGCTGGCAATTTCACCCGGAAAAGCGGGGATCCGCCCCGCCCCGCTCCGCTTGGGGAGGGGATTCCCCGATTTGAGTGGGGAAGGGGATTTAAAAAATTCCCCGATGCGAGGAAGGGGAGGAGAAGGGGATGGAGTTCGCCCCGCCCCGCATTAATGCTATTTTTTTCTTGTATTTTTTTGAGTGTTTTTTTTTTTTTTGGGAAAGCTACTAGAAACCCCTTGGATCAAAACATATCTACAAGATTCTCCAAAAATTTTCATAATTTCCATTAGTAGAGTTTTGTCCCTGAAATGGCTTTTTATGTTTTCTTTTACCCATAATCCATTGGGCATTGTCCTTCATTATATTAGTATATTATCCTTAGAAATTCCTAAAATCTCTCCATCAAACCATCACTGTAAGGCAACATTAAATTCTTTGAAAATCTCCCTCCCCCAAATAAAGGCAACATCTCTCTGATGAGTGATGAGATTTTATATGGTGGGCGCTCGTATAGTCCATTATTTTTCAAAAAGTAATGTATGGGCTACACCATAGGATGATCCAAACCGTTCATTTGATAGGCTAAAATTTAAAAGTACTTTACAGGCCACACCATAGATCATCCAAACCGTCCATTTGATGGGCCACAACGTAAATAGATTGCGGCCCAAAAACCATTTCCATAGGATGATTGCAACCCTCCGATCTATAGAAGGTACAATAATATGCAATTCCTCTATAGATCAGAGGGTTGGGATTATCCTATGGAAATGATTTTTGGGCCACAACCTATTTACGTTGTGGCCCATCAAATGGACAGTTTGGATTATCCTACAATGTGCCCATCAAGTGGAAGGTTTGGATCATCCTATGCCTGTGGTAGTATGGTGTGCCCATCAAATGGACAGTTTGGATCTTCTTATGGTGAGACACGTACAGTACTTTTTGGCAAGTGGGATTGGGAATTAGGGATCTGCTAGGGACTATTGATCAATTAAATGAATCTGAGAGCAACCACCTTTGTCCCCATGTTGATAAAATGAATAAGACAAAATCTTAGCCTAAGTGGGTTGTGTGGCTACTCTCACATGCAACAGCCAAGCCGCAACATGCCTGAAGTGATTGTCCCTAGCAAATCTTTAGTTTTAAACCTAACATTTACCAAAGTAAAGTGAGAAAGTAAAGTGATTGTCCCCGAAGGATGCGGGGCGGGGAAGGGGAGGGGATTAGATATTCCCCGTGGGGAGGGGAGGGGGAAAATTCCCCGCAGAGGGGAAGGAGTAGGGGACCCCAACATCCGGCCCCGCCCCGCCCCCGCCCCGCCCCGTTGCCAGCCCTAGACTGAGTGAGGAGAGGAAGGATGAAAATTATGGGAAAAAATACGAATTATTTTTCATTATTTCTTATCTGCTTCTCATCCTCTCCTTATTCATGTCCTCTCGAGTCTCTCCTCCCACCCTCTCTAACCTTTTCTCACCATTGATAAACTAACCATCTGATCCCTTCTTCAGTGGAGCATGTGTCCTCCTTGGTTTGGAGACAATCTTGCCCTCCGAGAGTTGCTTTCTTTGGGTGGTCGGTTAGCTGGGGCCGCATTCAAACTATGGATTTTTTGAGGAAACGAGGAATGTGGTTGGTAGATCACTGTCCTTTATGTTTATCCGCTGGGGAATCCATTGACCACCTTTTCATACACTGTAAGGTTGCTCGCCATATTTGGGGTCTTATTTTTTCTCGTTTTGGAATCAGTTGGGTCCCCTCCAACTCTATGGCTGAATTCATTCAGAGTTGGGCCTGGACTCCTTGGAAAAGGAAAGGCAGAACGCTGTGGAAGATGTGTCTCCTGGCCTCATGGTGGTTCTTGTGGAAAGAGAGGAATGCTCGTATCTTTGAAGGGAAGGCTAGATCTCCCTATTGGATTTATATTCAGTTGATAGCTGCGGTCATATCCTGGGCTCGAAGCCTTCCTCTGTTTCGTTTTGTTTCAGCTTTCGACCTCTGGGAAGGATGGTCAATCATATGCTTGGAATCGGCTACCAAAGTGAAAATCCTACCCTCCTGGATTCCTCCTCCTCCGGGGTCCCTGAAACTTAACTTTGACGGATCGTCTATCGGCAATCTAGGAATGGCAGGAGTAGGGGGGCTATGTAGAAACCACAAAGGGGAAGTCCTCTGGGCCTACTCGGGGCCTATCGGAGTGGCAGACTCAAACGAGGCAGAGGTCCGAGCCGTTCATAGCGGGCTTCTCTCGATGCCTCGTCTAGAGTGCGACAAAATTATCGTCGAAGGGGATTCCTTAAATGTTATTCGCTGGCTTTCGGGTAATGCTTCTCCCCCTTGGCGATTTTTGCCTCTCTTAGAGGAAATAGAGGACAGAGCTAAGGGCTCCTCAATAGTTTTTCGCCATGTCAGGAGATCAGCCAATGCGGAAGCAGACACCCTTGCCAAGAAAGGAGTCTTTCGGGCCGCGTTTGAGTGCTTTGACTATCTACCTCCTTGAATTATTGTACTGCTATCTTTGTATTATCTTTGTTCCTTCAGGACCACCTCGGTTCTGTTTTTACACATATATATATATATATATATATATATATTCTGTTGCCCTTTTCAAAAAAAACTTGGCCAAGAATTTAAGATTTCATGAACGGCATAATTTTTTAGATGTAAGGGATCCAAAAGCAAGGCTTATCGAATAGACTGTTCAGATCAATCAAAGGTGGAACCTACTATACCGTAGTGTGCGTACGCTGTAGTGGGAGTGCTTCACTATACTACAATGATGTCGTAGTATAGTGGTAAAGTGCAAAATAAAGGAATATTGACCAATGGGGGTGCCCTTTTACCCCTTTTTTGCAAGGGTGCTTGTGAGTCTAGGTATCGATGGCTCGATATTTTTATTGTGTGCAACTAAGCTTAAATAAGCACCCACAAATATATTATTGATGGCTCGTTACAAGAGGCATGGACTTACTTTGAGATAGGTATCGATGGCTCGATACAACCCATCGTCAGTGGCACGAGCATGGCTAGGTGGAGCTCCGGCGAGAGCCATAAATTCCGGTAACATCAAATTGGCATCCACAGCGACCTCGGCGAGGTAGCAATCTATCAGCTTGGCTACCTTGACAAGTGCTGCTCCTCTCCTTGTGGCTTCATCCATGCCGATGAACTGTTTAACCAATCGAAGGACGAGCTCGGCGTCTAAAAGGGTTCCGCAACTGTGACTAAAGGCAGGTATCATTAGCTCCTTGAGAGAGGCCTGGTCGAGCTGCCACGAAATTCGTTTCTCAAGCTCAGCTCGATAAGCTGACTCAATCCCGACCATGTTGGCCGTTCGTAGGAGCCTTAGAAGGAAATTGCAAGACACTGAGTCCTTCTCCGGGGGGAGGACTCCTACTAGTGTCTCAACAAAGAACCTTTTCTTCATCCACGAGGCCGTGACACTCTCCGGCGATTTGGTTGGATTGTCGTGAAGTTTGACAGTCTCTTCACCAGAGAGGTCGGGAAGCCACTTGGAAGCGTAATGAACAATAATTGAGCCGATGAGGTCCGGTCGAACACCTTTGGACTTGAACCCGGAGACTGTTTTCACAAAGTAGTCCATGTCGAGGATGGACGTGTCGTCGAGCCAGCATTCCCCGGCAAATTGTGTTGCCAGTGGCGGCTTTTCGATGGCGAATTCCGGCTTTGCCACCTTGTCAGATGATTTTGGGAAGAGGGGCCTCATTCTAGTGAAGAGAGAGAGAGAGAGAGAGAGAGAGAGAGGTCCTAGTTGTAGAGCCAAGAGTTGATAATGCTCTTATTGGAGGAATTCATGCTCCAAGGCACTTAATAGACAAAGGTGACCCGCGAGAGCTCCATACACTGTGATCCCTCGCTATCTCCATCTCAACATAGCTCCCATTTGAGTCATCGAGACCGTCCATCTAGATGGGTTTGCAATGCAAGAGTCACAGTACAAAAATCACACCAATCGGATAAACACAACCTTCGATCTTTCGGACCATGTCTTGTCGGCGGTTTATGATTTGCGTGCCCTTGAAGATCACCTATTGTGTGTATAATACAGCTCACACGTGCAATTGATATTTGTCAGCCAACATGATTAAAACACTCTGGAATTCAAGATGCCTTTTTAATCTCGAAAATGACAAATATTCAAGGCTAGTATTCCTTGTAATTGCTACATGTAAAATGTTTTTTTCTTTTTGGGTTCTTTGTAAAAGGTAGAAGCTTGCTGCTTAAAGGTAGAGATGAAGAGGGGGAAATATTATATGTGGATTTTACTGTTGAGAGCATGGGGTGGAGAAGGGAGAAGGATAATGGGGTGATGGGTAGAGGTTTGTTTGAAGGTGAGGGACGAAAGTAGAGACAAACTTCTATTTTAATGTAATGCAATATTCCTTCTCTCCATGACTCATTGCCATTCATTCTCTGCGACCAAGACAAAACTTTATAACAAGAGGCCAAAGGTTGACAATGACTTGAATCCCTATATGAGGCTGTTCATGAGGACAGCAAGCAGGGTTACTTTATCCTTGGACAACTTTGCTATCCTCTGTTTACATTGACCTTTATACTTGGATAAAATATTACAAGAAGAAAATTGGTGGATGGCAGAATACATAATTTTACGATAAATTATCTAAGCAGGATAGGAACAGCTTATTAAGGATTTGGATCTCTCTCTCTCTCTCTCTCTCTCTCTCTCTCTAATGCATGCATTGTCACGTGCATCGTTAGATCATAGCGTGCATCATTAGATCATAGTAGATTGATCTAAGATCAGATCAACTGACCGATTAGAGTTCTTTTATGGATAGAACAGTAACAATTAGTTTCTATAAATAAGAGGGTTAGTCTCTACTGCCATCAAATTGATCATCAGAAGATCTATCCCATCAAAGATATATATATATATATATATATATATATATATATATGAGGAAAGTGAAGCTACACCACCGGTGTAGCTAACTTAGCTACACCGCCGGCTTAAAATACAATGGGCCCACATTGTTTTGGTGATCCAAAGAATTCATTTGATTGGCCCTCACATAGATAGGGTGTCTACCAAAAATCAGCTCCATAGGATCATCCCAACCCTTCAAACTGTGGAGGCAAAAATGGACGTGTAAAAACCTTCACAAATTTGTCCATTTTTGCCTCCACAGTTTGAAGGGTTGGGATGATCCTATGGAGCTGATTTTTGGTGGACACCCTATCTATGTGAGGGCCAATCAAATGAATTCTTTGGATCACCAAAACAATGTGGGCCCATTGTATTTTAAGCCGGCGGTGTAGCTAAGTTAGCTACACCGGTGGTGTAGCTTCACTTTCCTCTATATATATATATATATATATATATATATATATATATATATATATATATATATATATATATATATATATATAGAGAGAGAGAGAGAGAGAGAGAGAGAGAGAGAATATATATATATATATATATAGAGAGAGAACATTTCCTACACACTTGTGTAGGTAAGTTACCTACACACTACCTTAAAATACAGTGGGGGCCCACATTGTTTGGGTGATCCAAACCATTCATTTGAATGGTCCTCATATAGATAGGGTGTCCACAAAAAATCAGATCCATAGGATCATCCCAACCATTCAAACTATGGAGGCAAAAAATGGACTTATTATAGTTTTGATTAGGTTTATTGTATATGTGACCACAACGGCAACAGCATCATGATCTACTCGGGTCTTTCTAGTGTATGTGATGCGAATGAAGCAGAGGTGTCTGCACTTCTCTTTGGGCTAAAATGGTATGGGAGGAACAATTTGGGCCCTCTTATTGTTGAAGGCGATTCATCTAACACTATTGCTTGGGCAAAAAAACAGATGTTGTGGCCCCTAGCAGTTAGCAAGATCGATGAAATCCGTGATTTGGCAAGATTTATCCGCATTCAATTCGTCCATATGCGGAGATCTGCGAACCAATGCTGATGAATCAAGGCAAGGGTGGATAGTGAAACTGTCGTGGTTGTCTATGCTAACGAGATGGACTAGCGCCCTATATTTTCTTATGTATTTCTCTATCAGATTTTCGATGGTTATTATCTGGATGACATGTAATACTGGGACATCTTTTACCTTCTTGTATGTTTTTCCATGATATTTCAATAAAATTTATGGTAACATTTGAAAAAGGGGATTTGCTGGGGCCCATCGCAAAAGGCTTTTTGTGGCTGGTCTGACGTGAGAAAGACCAGCCGTGAAATGCCTTTTGCGATGGACGCTAGCAATTGACTGAATGCATTGATCATAGATTTATTGCAACTTGCCTGCCATATTGATCATAAATAACCTCCTTCAAACGCACCAAAGGTTTAGCCAAACAAACTGCTTATATGGAAGTTCCTCTGAACATATCAGCTAGTTGACCCTCACTTTTGAAAAATTGAACAGTGAGAGTGTCTCCAGATAGGCATTCCCGCACAAAGTCTTATTCAAATTGGATATACTGGCTTATTTCATCTGGATTTATTTCAGTTTAGAGAGTTTAATTTGAGTTTCTCCTTTTGACAAAAATTTCAAACACTAGCATATTCATTGCCTATGAAAAGATGTGCTTTTATAACTATTCAAACAAATGACCGCACAAGATTCAACTCGTGAACAGATTGATATTGATCTTCAGATTTCTGATATGAGGGAAATATAGTCCTCTATTATGAAGGGCAAAATCCTTATGTTAAGGGTTCTACCGAAGCAAAGGTGCAGGGGCTTCTATATAGGATCGGGTTGTCGGATCAAATTCTGATGGACCAGCTCGTTATTGAAGGTGACTCTCTTAGTGTGAATAGATGGTTGACAGACCACGTCAGATATCCTTGGAGATTAGCTGATCCTATTGACCAGGGGTCTCAATGCAGACAGCTATTTTGCTTGACCATCCCTTCTGAGTTTTGTTTCAGCTGTTGGTCTTTCAGGCTTTAGTTTGTGCCTAACTATCCTTTGTAGTTTCTTTCTTTGATGTCTTTGGTGTATTTGACCACCACGGTCATTGAGCGTCACCCATTCTGTAATAAAAATTTTACCATTCAAAAGAGAGAGAAAATAGAGAGATCTCATCACTTGGGTGCAAAAACATTTTATACATAAATTATTTAAAGTGGTTGATACTTTGAACTTGTATGTCGAACAGCAAACTATCCTTAATTTTAAGAAAAGGGCTAAAAATATGGGCTCCTTCCTAACGTCCATTTTTGCACCCTATGGATGCCACATGGACGTGATCGGATCCATTGATCCACCTGGCAATCACAAATCCAGACAAATGCCATAGAGAACACCTTGATTAGATGATCTTGGGCCCTTCATCCATCAAGCCTCATTCAGGGTCTGGCAATAAAACCTAAACTGTTGATTTTTTTTTTTTGGGTCCTCTATCTTATGCATGGGATGTCCATTCAGAATGGGACAAAGACCATATGATCTTCTACAAGATCAACAGTCTCAAGTCCGCACTTGTCTCTGTATGGAACCCAAAAATTGATCGTTCGCATTATCTCGACAGTGACGGGCAGCCTAGCCGTCCTCTGATTTTAATAATTGGATGCAGTAGTTATGTACCTATTACACAATAAAGCAAGGAAGAGAGATGCTTCTTATCAATAAAATTTAAGGTGCCTCCATGGGTTGCTAGATAAATCATGTGTGAATGTGTGTGTGTGTGTGTGTGTGTGTGCGCGCGCGCGCGCGCGCGCGTGCATGCATTTGCTCCACATCCTATAATTTGAAGATCCTTGATAAAATCACAGACCAATTATGATTCTGAAATTATGTGGAACACAAGTAAACCATTTAGCCCATATCTCCAATGAAGTGAGCAAGACACTCAACTGGTACGTATACCATTTTACAGAAAGACGTGATGCACCCATGACGAACTCAAGTGAAAGTGAGATGTTTGAATGTAGAAGTCCTCAGTTTGCTGTTAATGCATATTCTGCTAGTTATACTTGGATGGATATTATCTGATTCAGCAAAGCCCTCAAATAGGATTCCATTAGCAGATAGTATAAAAACTCAATCTTCAAACCAGTCACAAGTTCAGAACATTGATGTTTCAATACAGAGAAAGTTGGCCATAGGAAGCATCAACTCAATTTACACTGTAGTTCCAACTAGCAGTTCATCAATGGGGATTTTCTGCATGCAGGGTAGGGAAAAGATGATAACAAGGACAATATAAGCTGGGAAACTTCCTACCAGGTCCACCGACTCTAAAAAAAAGGATTTGCCATGAAAGTCCAACAGTGACAAGTAAAAACCATGCAATGGATTATGGAGCTGTGATTGGTCATGTAAGAAACTTTTAGCCCCGAACAAATAGAGTCAAAGAAATGTAAAAGGTGTAGGACCTATATACTCAGAATGAAAAAAAAAAAAAAAAAAGTAACCCTTGTAATAAGAAAAGACAAGTTTATTATTGTGGCAGGAGAAACATCTGACAAATTGTAGCGGCACGTGTAAAGAAGTAGACATTCTTGGATCGATACAGATTAGAAATATGATCAAATACCCATTCAACAATAAGCAAGATAAAGATAGAAGTGTTACATAATTAAGAATACTCATGCTGAAAATCCAACAGGAATGAAGAAAATGTTAGTGATTTTGCATTTTCAAAATCATGTATATTACATGTTTTAGTGTTTTGGAAAATATTTTATCAAAAGCGTTTGGGAAAAAGAAAATGTTTTCTTGGAAATATTTGCTTTTACAAAAGGATGTAGAAGTGTAGTTGAAAAGATAGTCCCACATCGGATGAGAGAAAAGAAAGAGAAGGGCTTATAAAGCACTACCTTTTCTAAATCTTGTTGATTGCACATTGGGTTGAACCCATGGTTGGACCCGCGGGACGGTGCAACGCACCGTTCGCACACGCGCGCGCGCGGCGTGGGCAATGGGCTATAGGGCGCATAGTGGCTCTTTTTTAGGCGCACTTTGCACTTCGCACGTACGCAACGTCGCGAGGAGCGATTGGAGCCTTTAATTTTTCCAGATTTGATCTGCACCGTTGGATCAAGATGAAGGTGGACCGGTCGGATGGGTGGGTCAAATGGTTCGCAGGCCCATCAAGCCGAATGGTTCAGTTGGGTTGGGCTTCGGTTCGGGCCTAACGGTCGGCCCAACGGGCCCATGACTCCAACGGTCAAAGGGTGTGATCAAATGGGTTGTGTCCCTTCCCCCAACGGTCATGTGCCAAGGGGGTGCGATCCACACCATAGATGGTTGATCTAACGATGACTGGGTTGGAGAGAGGTTTTACTCAAACCAACAGTCACCTCTAGAATCGATCAGGACCATTCAATATCAATGGGTGCGATCTAACGGTCAGATTTCAAACATTCTGGAAAGGTGCCCTGTAGAGGTGTTTTTCACACTGAAAAGTCACCAGATGGTCTATAAAAAATGTGCAAACTTCAGTCATTTAATATAGAAATCGAATTGGCAATTCTGACTGATTTTACACTCTCTTCTACACTCCTACAAAAATCCCCAAGTATTTCTACATACTGTTTTTCTTTTGTTTACTGTTCTAGATACTGTTTTTCTGCAGAAACAGAATCTAGAGATTTCTCTAAGGCTTGAAATTTCGGAAGGGCATTTCGGGTTTGATTCCACTAGTGCTACGCGTCATCAAACATTAGTAGGGCTTCCCTACTAGGCTTCATTGTATCTTGGAGGCAATTCGCGGATCCCCTTTGCACACTACTAGTGGGGGCGAATCTTGTCTTAAGGAAAGTGATATCACGCCTTGAAGCAACAAGTTTCTGTTTTCTATCATCAACAGTACCCTCAACAAATTTTCCAACAGAAAATTGCAGGTTCAAGCAAACTCTAACATAAACAACGTGTTACATAATTAAGATCATGCTTAAAATCTGCCAATAAATAAGAAAATAGATGTTCGAGAAAAACTTTAATATTACTAAATCTAATGAACAGATCAAGCAACTATCACAGATTCAAGCAGGAAATGATCGGTATTAACTCGACTCCAGAAATGTCACCAATTACAAGAAGTGGAATCACGGAGATAATCCCAAGTAGAAGAAAGATGGAAAGAAATCCCAACAAATTTCTTTACTTCCCTCTCATGGAAATGAAATGCAAATTCACCAAGACAAATAGACCACAGACAGGACAAGAAGAAAAGGAAAATGGTAATAGAGATTGGGTGCTAAAAAGGTAAAGAAAGTATTTATCAACATCCAATCAGAAATCAATATCCCTATTTAAGAGGAAGATTTTAAAAACAGCATAGACCCCTAAAATAAAATATATTCAAACCCAAGCAACCGTAAATTTCATAAAAAAAATGGAATAGCAAAAACCCATATCTCTAAAGAACTTTACCAATCTTTGAGCAGCATGTATATCAATAAAGACCTAGAAATTATTAACAGAAAATGAAAATAAAAATACCCATATCAAGATTTTAAAACTTAAACCTTAATAGAGTAGAATATGATGAACTGATTAAAAAGCAAAAACCATATGTCTACAAAACTTTTCAAATAATTGAGCAGCATATATATCAATGAAGAACTAGAAACTATTAACAGAAAATGAAAATAAAAAACCCATATCAAGATATTAAAACCTAAACCATCAGAGAGTAAGATTTCTTAACTGATTAAAACAAGAACATCAATTCAAAAATAAAGTCTACCTGATTGGCAAATCCCCAAAACAAAACTGATATCACCACACTCCCCCAAAGCTCAGCCATGACATAGAACAAGCAGAAACTCCAAATCCTCAAAATCGCGACCGGCCCAAGGAAGCTAGGCCCAAGGGCTGCTAGTAGCCTGTCTGCAAGGGCTGTTGGGTGAATTACATTGCTGAGAGGATACAGAACAAAACCAAATGCCCCAAAGAAGGCAATAAAGGGGAATATTATGGAGTAAAAAAGAGCCTCTTTGGACAATACATCTGAGAGCTTTGTGTATAAGAGCATAAACCCAATAGCCATAGGCAAATTCACCCAAGTCTTCAAGAAGGGTATTATCTCAGCACTGCTCCCTTTTGCTGTCACAACCAAAACATCTTTTGTATCCCTAAGTATTGTATAATTGAAGAGAATACAGAAAAACATCAAACCCAGTGGGACAATCTTCCTCAAGGTCAAAACCTCAACCCCCAAGAACTTGGGTTTCTCTGAATCAACAATAAAAACCTGCCCATCTGTTGAAGCAGCAGAGTCTGCTCTGCATATCTGCAGATTTCTCTTTTTTTGGCAAAACCCATGTGGTTTAGAGACAAACCCATTAACAGAAAAAGAAAACCCACCAACAGGACTATTGTTTTTGTTGTTGAAACGGTATTTCAACCTTTGAGAAGGAGAGAAATCTCTAGTTCTGGAGTTTGAAGGCAGAGATAGAAGACCTTTGGTTTGGATAGCAGCTTCCATATCTCAAAGTACTTCAAAACCCAGAAGCCTCAGAGCAGCATAAAAAAAATATTTGGGGATGATGAAAGTTTGCCTATATCAAGATAACAAAAGGAACCTATGAAATGAGACTTCATGCATGTGTTTTGTTTTAACTCTCAAAACAGAACTTAACTAACAATGACAAGCGCAAGAGATTTTTCCACCGTCAACTAATCAATGACAAGCGCAGAGATTTTTCCACCGTCAAAGAAATGCCACGAAAAAGGATGAATAGATACAAAAGATCTTTCTTACGAGAGGGCAACAAATATAAATGAATGTGGACTCTCATACCCAAAATACCCAAAGATGCCTTTCTCTTTTCTATGAGAATTTATATGGTGGCGACTGTGAAAATTAAAAGGGCAGATGTCAAAATCCTGCTCCTTTATTTTTATTTTTATGTAAGTGGAAACTCAAACAAGATGCTTTGACCAGATCAAAAATCAATGTGCAGAGTTTTTGACACCCTGCCCCAAAATCCTACCCTTCTAATTTTCACGGTCGGGCATCATATAAAAACTCCTTTTTTACATTGGCATTCCCATCTCCGTTTAGCGTTTTTATATGATGTCCGACCGTCCGTCAAAACAGTACCGCCCTTCCAACAGTAAGATGTTGCTGGTGTTGGATCAAGAGTTTTATTCCATTATTTTTTCTAAGGTAAAATTGCCAATGGGGGACATCAAAATACGAGAATTACCAACGGGTGAAGATTCAGAGAAACCCAAATTCTTGGGCTTTGAGAAACCCTAGAATTAGGAAATCTATTTGGCAAAATATTTTTGATCATAAGGGTGAGGATTGTTTGTTTAGTGGGGACCAAATAACGCTGACGGTTGGTGGCCCACAAGATCAATGGCTCCATTTGCTGCCACACAACACTGTATGGACGGTGGTGAGCTGATACTAACCAATAAATATCGTCCAATTTTTTGAAAGGAAAAATAAGTATCACGTGAAGGATGAATCGTCAAAGCATTTGCCATACAACCAACACATCCGTGTTTGACATGATTTGAGTTTTTTTTTTTTCGTGTTAAAGAAGTGCACTTTCCTCTTGAAATCACAGAGGCTGCTTTCTGTCTTATGTTTCCAAATCAAGGTCCTCAGGGAACATTGTTTGGTTGCAACGTTAATATCACATTAAGGTTCTTCTCATGGAACATTGTTTTTCCGCTTCGTCTTATTCTAGGGTAATCGATATCAGTGTTGGATCTGACCCGCTATATTTTGGGGATGAGTAGAACCTGGCTTCCACCCAGGGGCGATGCCACATGAGAGGAGAGGGGGACAATTGCCCCCCTTAATTTTTTGAAAAAAAAAAAATATTCCTTTATTTTTTAATATTTTTTTATACTTACCCCTTTTTTTAAAAATTACGCCCCCCTTTCCAATAGTCCCTAAGATAGAAAATAAGTTTAAAATTTAAATTTTACCATTTTTATCTCCCTTTTTTGTGCAAAATTTACTATAATTTTTGCCCCCTTATGCAAGATAGAAATTTTTTCTATCTTAATTTTAAGATAGATAAAAAATTACTATAATTTTGCCCCCCTTGTGCAAAATTTCTGGCATCGCCCCTGCTTCCACCTGATACTTATTCTTGACTTAGTTACCCTACCCACAAATCAAACAGCCCCTTTGCAGCGGTTCACCACCACAAGGATAGTAATTCCTTGATAAGCTGTTTCTGCCTGGATGAGTTTATTATTTTATCTGAAGATAGAGGGGGTCACGGAAGCAGAGGATAGCAAGTCTGATAAAATAAACCCCAGCTTGCTATCCCCAAGTTAAATACTTCCAAAGGTTTACACCATGAGGAATTGTAGAATATTCTAGTAGTATAAACTATAAAGGTTGATTCCTGAGCATATCTCCTCTAACTTGTGGCCATGTCTACTTCAATCTCAACCATCCATGCAAGACCTGACATGGATGGCTTTATTCAAGAATTCAAAACGTTACAAATCTTGGGGCCCACAACAATCCGCATTCAATTGCCATGTCTACTGATCCAACTGTTGAGTTTATCATCCCCACCTCATTTTTAGTGGGTCCCCACAAATGCACGTTCATATTCACCCTAGCTAGTGTTGTTTCTTTAGCTTTAGTTGCAGCCACGAGCTCCAACTAATATGAATATACCCATGTTTTTTTTTTATCGGTAAGCTGGGTTTAGGCGGACTCCTAAACCCCCATCCTTAAGACAAAGAAACAAGGACACACCCCCATCCTTAAGACAAAGCCCAAGGAAGGGACAGAACAACCAAGGACATGTTGCCCTTAAAAATAAAGCTCAAAACAAGCAAAAGAAGAGAGAATACACGTGCATCTCTAGAGACAATCGCCAAATTCCCTATTGAAAGATGTCTTTCATCTTCTGGCTAAGTTTTCTAGCTCTGTGACTCTTCCTCAACTTCTGAAATTTCGGAGATCCTGTTTTTCTTTGATGGAAGAGCTCTATGTTATTTTGTTGGGGGTGATCTTCTTCCGCTTCCTGTTCCGACTCACAACAAGCAACATTGGGTACAATTTGACTACTATCTGTTTCATCACAGATATCTTCAGAAGTTGGCCAAAACACCGTCGTCAATTTACAAGGACAAAATCTTGCCACGGTAAGGACAATCCAGAGATCAAGGAAAGATCAGGGTGAAGGGTGAAGAGACATAGGCAAATCAACCGTAATAAAGAAATGCGGAGGTTTTCATATAATAGGAGACCACTACAGATGAAAAGGAGAGTGGGCAGCATCGCATGTCACACGAAGCCATCACCCTAGTAGGTGCACAATCAACAAGGCGATTATAGGAGAGACTTGCAGGAAGACATTCTAAAAGACCCCGTGAAGGAAGTTGTGACTCCACTGAAAGTCCCAAATAATACGCAAACCTTCGAGTCGGCACTAGCCACACACATCGTCTTTACTTTACATTTTCTTTACTTTTTATCTTATAAGTTATGACCCATCGGTAACCACAAGGCATAGTTTAGCTTTAGCATTACATAGTTGTAATGTAACTCTCCTCAGTGTGCAGGGTATTTAGATATCTCGTGCGCCTTTATCTTTAGTACAATAATTCTTGGGGAGTGATAAATCGACTAGAGAGAGAAAGGCACATGGGGAGTCGATTTAAGATATATAGGAGTCGATTTATCACTGCCCTAATTCTTTGTTATGGTATTATCTTCACTTTACGAATCCAAGTCTCGGTCACTGTCTGAACAGTACCCTATGAATTGCTTGTTTACATTCCCTTTATTAAAATGGTTGTTTCGATAACCGTTCTCCAAAGGAGGAGGCCTATACGAGGAGAACCCATACCTCAAAGATTGCCTAATTTGGACAGGAGACTAAATGAGCAGATGGCGAACCACGGCCATGAGAGATTACAAGTTTAGTTTGGTTCTTCGGTTCAAAATTGGTTGAATTTTGTTGAAACAAGTGGTGCATAATGCATGTTACCCTTTCTTTCATGGTATAAATAACTCACCATTTATAATTAATCAAAATACATATTTTATGATTTAATTTAGTGCTTAAATATTTAAGACTTATAAGGAATAATGCTAAACAGGAAGGGCGCCCTTGAGTTTAGCATTCATCGATTTTTTAAGAGTCTGATGTGTTTTTTCTCGTGATTTTATAAGTTCTCATTAAAGAGATGTTGCGTGTGCTTGGTTTAGAAAGAAGTATTTTAAAGGAAGAGTAGGGTTTAGACTTTACTCAAAAAACGGATTGTTCCTCAACTTGTTGAATAGTCCAAAAAATTTATGGTTTTCGTATTAGAGTACCGAACCCGTGATTCGCAACGCAACGAATGGTCCAGATGGTTACACGTTAGAAAGTGAATATGCTACGTCACATGCCTCGATAAGTACAAAGTCCCGCAGCCCAACACGTCTCTCCAGAAGTTCCGGACAAAAACAGCGCCCGTTTCGACACGTCATCATCCACGTATTAAGTTGAAGATTCGTCTCTCACCTTCCTTTCACGCCCCTCCCCTCCCGACACGTTGTAGAGAAGGGTTTGTGTTTCTCTCTCCACATCTTGGAGAACGATACAAATGGTTTTAAATTTCAACCGAAATCTGAAATTTCGGACCCCTGTTTTTTTTAATTAATTTAATATTTCGCTGAAATTTTGGCCGAAATTTAATATTGAATGAAATATTATTTTCTTTGTTTCGCCGGATTTCGGCCGGAATTTCAAAATTTCAGGGGCCCGAAACCGGTACCGAAACCGAAATTTTAAACCATGAAGCGATTTTAGTGCCTTATTGGGCTCAAACATAAACGTAATTTCGAGTCCAATAACCGGTTTGGCATTCACAATCGGTTCATAATCTTAAACGTGTCGTAGTCCATTACAAAAAAGTTGAAAATATTTTTGTCCCCAAAAAAAATAAAAAATACTGCTACTAATGCATTGTACGTAGCTTGTGTGGCATGCCACGAACGTCCCCCATGGTCTTTTTTTGGGGTAGGTAAGCTGGGTTGAACCTTTTGACATCAGAGTTGGAGAGCAAAGATTTAACCAACTGAACTGAAGGCTCAATCCCCGGTGCATGGTCTTACCACCTTTTTAACCAAATTGGTTAGGCAAGGGTGGCTCAGAGAGTAGTAGGATAAGAAATCAAAAGGGAGAAGACAAGCATTTGATTTATTCGGAAGAATAGTGAAATAGTGGTAAGTAGTGTTTGGTTGAGAGGCAGTTCTCTCGGAGAGCAGTGGAAAAGGTAGGAGTGTCATTACCAAAATAAAGAGTGAAGAGAGAGACATGGAAGAGATAGAAAGAAAGAAAGATACAAAAGACAATATCTTTTCAACTATTCTTCACTAGTCAAAAGATTATTAGAGGGGACCATTAGTGCCACATGGGCACCATATATATATATATATATATATATATATATATATATATATATATATATATATATATATATATATATGCAAAAAAACAATAATAATGCCTGGAACATGTTAGTGTGTCAAATGGAACTTCAATACAATAATGGCAATCAAACAAGAAATCGACGTTCATTGGCATTTGAAATTCTAATAAATGCCAGCGTTTGTGCAATCAAACCGAGATGCTTGGAACAACAATAAGAGCAAGCAACAAATTGAAACATAGAATTACAACCCAAAATAATCAAGGGGGAAGTGCATAAAAAATCTCCAAGCTTATTCAATCCGCTCCAGTCAAGGTGTTCTGAATAGAATTTGGTAGATCAAGGTCCCATAATCATCCAATCAAGTTCTTAATGGCATTTGGTCAGACATGTCTTTGCTGGTCGGATCAAGAAACCCATCAACAGAAAAATGTCTCTTATGGAGCCTAGCAACCACCGTCGTTTTAATGTTGTTCTTGTTACAAAATGAAAGAAGCATATGACCTGCTACGCCCCATGTAGGAGTGCAACTTGGGTCGTGCTCAAATCAAACCTGATGGGTTCAACCCGGTTTTGGCTTGGGTTGGGTTGGCATTTTCTCGGGTTGTGTTGGGACAAGCACTTTGGTGATGTGGATCCAATGGGGGCGCCCTTGTGGCTGATTTTCGAAGGGCACCCTTCAGCGCCCTTCAGTTTAGCATTCCTCAAAAAATTGCTAAAATGATGTGATTGTTTGGCTCTTTCCCACTGGCCACAATTTGCAACTGGAGTCATTTTTGGGAATTCGGGTTCAGATTGTTTCCAATTCATTTTTTTTTGGACAATGATAAATTCGCATCTCTATAGGATAATTCGCACCCTTGAACGGGAATTATGTGTTTAAATGGCTGTGAATCATCATCCTACAGGGGTGCGAATTTATCATCACCCTTTTAGCAAAAGCTCACACTTATGGTACCCGGGTACCCGGCCCAGATTATTGCCGAAGCTATATTATTGATTGGCATCAAACGTTGTCTAGGCTCTAGGGTTTTGAGTAGGGCTGCAACTCGAGCCGGGTTTTACCCGACCCGCATCGACCCGACCCAAAAATAACCTGGTTCGGGTTCAGGTTTCATGGGTTTCGGGTCGAGCCGGGTTGAGCATTCAAAAGCCCGCATGAATCTCGGGTCGAGCCGGGTTTGAAGGGGCCCGACCCGACCCGACCCGAGTTACATAAGTTATAGTATGTACATTTTTTTCTATTGTTAATTACAAGTTAAAAGTGAAAACCCACGCACCCACTGTTATTGTATGTGAGTGTAATTTCTGCTTCTATGAGTTGAGTTGATTCAAGCGTTTGATTCAGCATTGTTTGATTGTAATTACAACATTGTTTGATTACGGCATTGTTTGATTCAAGTGTAATGTGAGTGTAATTACATCATTGTTTGATTCAAGTGTAATGTGAGTGTAATTTCTACTTCTATGAGTTGAGTTGCCTTGCCAAACAAGAATTTTCCTTAAAAAATTGCGTCAACGTGAAAAAACCCGACCCGACCCGAGATTTATCATGGGTAGGGCCGGGTTTGGGAATCGTGGGTTTTCCGAAAAAAAACCCGACCCGACCCGACCCGAGATATTTCTCGGGTAGGGTTGGGTTCTCCAAAACCCGACCCGCACGACCCGAGTTGCACCCCTAGTTTTGAGGTTTGGTTTCGGAGGAAATTATTATTTTTATCCCTGGGTTGGGAAGAACTGAGATGATGTTACAATACTCAGAACCAAGCTTCAAGAACCAGTTAACGAGAAGAACTTTCAGAAGAAGAAAAGGGGACGAGACGAAGGAAGAAGGAAGGGATAAGAGAGAATATTTTCATTCATCATATCTTTTCTGCTACAGCACATTCCTATATAAGAGTATTGTAACGGTTTATTATTCTCTGGCATATGTCAGTACAAAAAGATTTTCCCTCTCTTTTCCTAAAGACACTTACCAAAGCTAATTAAGCATTTTAGTACTAACAACTCTTAAGCTATTTGCTAATATAATCTTCCATCCAAACAGGGGTACGCCTGATTCTTCCTCCCCTGTTATGCTCTCCATGACCATGACGAAATTCCTCTTGATTTGTGTCATCTGCTGGTAATTGTTGCCTCCTACTACTATCATTGCCCACCCCTTCAAAACTAACCTTGTCCTCAAGGTTTAGCTGTGGGTAATCCGATTGCAAGTCATGCCAGTTTTCCCAAGAAGTGTCTTCCGGAAGTAGTCCTTTCCACTGGACATGTACTTGCTTCACTGGTTGGTTATCTTTGAGTATAATTCGACTACCCAAGATGGCTAACAGTGAGATTAATGGTTGGTTATTGAAACTCTGAACTGGTAAGGTGCATGGTGATTGGGGAGTAGGTCCATAAAAAAGTTTGAGCAAGGAAATGTGGAAAACTGGGTGGATTTTACTGCCCTCTGGTAATTTCAGCTTATATGCAACCTTCTCAGCCCTTGCTTCAACTTGATAAGGTCCATAAAATCTTTTGTTGAGCTTCTGAGAGGATCTGTTAGCCACTGTATGTTGCCGATATGGTTGTAACTTCAACAGAACCCAACTGCCTACTTCAAATTGTCTGTCAAGGCGCTTTCGATCAGCCATACATTTCATTCTTGATTGAGCTTGAATGAGGTTAGTTTTAAGATGCCTCAAAATGTCATCCCTTTGTTGCAGCTCTGTGTCGACTGCTTCAATAGATGAAGATCCTGAGATGTAGAAGGGTAAAGCTGGTGGAGGTCACCCATAGACGGCCTCGAAAGGAGTCAGTTTGATGGCTGTGTGAAATGTTGTATTGTAGGAATACTCGGCCCATATCAAATAATTGTGCCAGTGTTTGGGGTTTTCTTGAGAGAAAGCTCGCAAATATTGCTCAATGCAGCGGTTCAGAACTTCTGATTGACCATCAGTCTGGGGGTGATATGCCGACGAAAGATTCAACGAAGTGCCACTGAATTTGAAGAGCTCCGACCAGAATTTGCTGATGAAAATGGGATCTCGGTCTGACACAATAGATTTGGGAATGCCGTGCAGTTTGATTACCATCTCTATAAACAGTTTTGCTACTTTCGTTGCGGTATAGTGTGCTCCCAAATGCGAATACTTTGATAGCCTATCAACAACGACAAAGATAGTGTTGAATCCATTGGAAGTTGGCAATCCAGTAACAAAATCCATGGTTAGATCCTCCCATATCATGTGCGGAATGGGCAAGGGTTGGAGTAACCCCATTGGTGGAGAAGTAGAATATTTTAATTGCTGACAAACAAGGCAATCTTTGACGAATTGCTTAACATCCTTTCACAATGTAGTCCAAAAGAAATTTGCAGAGATTCGTAAGATGGTTCGCAGGACACCTGTGTGGCCTCCATGTGGCGTACTATGAAATTCATACATGATGTGATGGCGCAAGGTAGACTTAGAGCCGATGAATAATCTCTTATTATGAAAGATGAGCCCATTCTTGACAGTAAATTCAGGGGAAGCAAGGCCTTGAGTGATCTGTTGATGTAGCTTATGTAACTCCTCATCCGTGGTGTTCTCTACTTGTAAATGACCGGAGATGTCAAATACAGGTCGAGAGATTGCCATTTGCATTTGAGAGGCACCGGAAGAGGGAGTTGGAATGACTGCTTCTTTTATTCGTGATAGAGCATCAGCGGCGTGATTCTCCTTGCCGGACCTGTAAAGGATCAAATAATTGTATCCCAACAATTTACAGAGATATTGTTGTTGCTCAGGGGCTTGAATGGTTTGAGCCATGAGGTTTTTGAGACTACGGTGATCTGTATAGATCACAAAGTGTCTACCCAATAAGTATTGGCGCCATTTTTTAACAGCGTCAGTGATAGCGAAAAGTTCCTTGACATATGCAGAGGCTAAGGACATTGTTTGCGACATTTTTTTACTGAAATAGGCAATAGGATGTTTACCTTGCATCAACACGGCGCCAATAGCTATGCTAGAAGCATCCGTTTCGACAACAAAATCTTGAGAGAAATCAGGTAACACTAGGACTGGAAGTTGAGTCATACACACTTTCAGTTCATCGAATGCTACTTGGGCCTCTTAGTTTCAACTAAACGCATCCTTCTTCAGGAGGTTAGTAAGGGGTGCTGCCACCGTAGCACAGTGCCGAACAAATCTTCTATAATAGCCAGTAAGGCCCAAGAATCTTCTTAATTGGTTCAGATTAGTGGGGCATGGCCACTCTTGCATTGCTTGGACCTTGTCAGGGTCTGGTTGAACGCCTGTTCCTGAAACTAAATGCCAAATAGTCGATTTTGTCTTGACAAAATTGACACTTGGACAATTTTGCAAATAGTTTGTGGGTGTGTAAACAGTTTAAAACAGACTTCAAATGATCTATATGGGCATTCATGTTGTTGCTGTAAACTAGAATGTCATAAAAAAAAACAATGACAAACTGTCGAAGGAAGGGTTTGAATACCTTGTTCATAGTGCTCTGGAATGTCGATTGCGCATTTGTGAGACCAAATGGCATGACAACAAATTCATAATGACCTTCATGTGTACAGAAGGCAGTTTTGGCAGTCTTCTTCCCTCATTCGAATCTGATGGTAGCCTGATCGAAGGTCGAGTTTTGAAAAAACCATGGCACCATGTAACTCATCCATTAACTCATCAATCGTAGGAATAGGAAATCGATCCTTGATGGTGATGGAATTAAGTGCTCTGTAATCAACACAAAACCGCCATGTATTGTCCTTCTTAATTAATAAAACTGGGGAAGAGTAGGGGCTATGGCTGGGAACAATGATACCATTACTCAACATCTCCTGAATCAATCTTTCAATTTCATTTTTTTGAAAGTGGGGATACCTGTATGGTTTGACATTAACAGGGCTGGACCCTGGAATGAGATGAATTTGATGGTCTATTTCTCTGTGAGGAGGCAATGCGATTGGGACCTAAAATACTTCCGCGTATTCACGAAGAAGAGCGGAAATGTCAACTGGTATATCAGCTGGAAAATTGTTTTGAGCGATTTCAGTTCCGAGGAATGTGGCTTGTTGATTGGTAATGCAGACTAACTGGAAATAGGAGGCAATCGAATCTGTCTTGGTCAAGCATCTCAAATGTGAAGCTTTAAGAGGGTAAGGATTTAAAGCTGCCTCCCCTGTGAGCTTTATTGGGTGACCTTTCCACTTGAATTCCATTGTCGAAATCTTGTAATTTGTGACAATGGGGCCTAATTCCACTAGCCATTGGATGCCTAAAACAATATCAGCTCCTTGGATTGGTAGAATGAATAAATCAAAGGAAAACTAATGAGATTGTAATGTCACTTTGACATTCAAACACCGTTTGTTGCAGAGTAAGGACTCACCATTTCCAATTAACACTTTGAATGGGGTTGTCGGAATAATGGGCCAATTCAGAGCTCTAGGAACTTTCTCTTTGATTAAATTGTGAGTAGATCCACTGTCAATCAAGACATGAAGTGAATGATTATCGCAGACTCCCGTGACTCGTATGGTGCTCGGATTTTGTTGTCCTACCAGGCTTGGAAACTAATTTCAGCTGAATTTTCGTCAAGTGAGTCCTCTGGTAGAAGAGAGTCGACCAGTTCTGTAGCACCTTCTAATAAAGGATCCATTTCATCATCCACGGCGACAAGATGGTACAGTCGTCGTCGACAATCATGCCCTTGGGTGAATTTCTCATCGCAATAGTAACATAGGCCTTTTCCCCGTTTGGATCTCGTTTCTTCTTTAGTTAATTGGTGAGTCTTCATTGGGATTTGTTGGAGTGGAGTGGCTGCTATCGCCTTGACGGGAAAAGTGGGTAGGGTTGGAAGGAACCCAGGTCCTCCGGTGGTCTTAGGAAACAGAGTATTCCAAGATCTTCGTAGATCGTCATATTTTTGTTCATAAATTCGAGGTAATGAAAAGGCTTGTAAAAGAGAATGTGGTTGTTTAACCAATAGTTCTCGTTTCAGATCTGGTTTAAGCCTGGAGACAAAGAAACTAATGAGAAAAGACTCAGGTAACCCACTGACCTTGTTCGATAAATCCTCGAACCTGGTTTGGTAGTCTGCAACAGATGAAGTTTGATGAAGTTTTGATAATGCGCCTTTGTGATCTTCATAAAGGGAAGGGCCGAATCGCAATTGAATGGATTCCAGAAATCCTTTCCATGAATTCAACATGCTGTTTGCTTTCGCCCATTGAAACCAGGAGAGAGCAGGGCTTTCCAAGTGAAATGAAGCGATGGTGAAACGTTGATCGTCTGGTGTACTGTAATAATTGAAAAATTGTTCAACCTTGATAATTCCATCCGACAGGATCCGATCCATCGAACTTCGGAACATCCATCCGTATAAATCTGCTAAAATTTGATGTGACCGGTATGAGTCCTTCCTCCGCGCTGCTTGAGGAATGATCATCACTGATAGATCGTTGGGAATTGGATGTCTGGGTCGGATCTGCAATTGCTTAATCATATTCACTAATTCCTCATGTTGCTGAGATTGGAGAAGACGCAGATCATTGAGTTGCTGTTGGTCTTGTTTCAATTGCTCGTCAATTTTGGCTTGCGCTCTGGTATTTTCGGCCATTAGAGGTGACTCAGTGAAAGCGCTAATGTTACAATACTCAGAACCAAGCTTCAAGAACCAGTTAACGAGAAGAAGTTTCAGAAGAAGAAAAGGGGAAGAGATGAAGGAAGAAGGAAGGGATATGAGAGAATATTTTCATTCATCTACAGCACATTCCTATATAATAGTATTGTAACGGTTTATTATTCTCTGACATACAGTACAAAAAGATTTTCCCTCTCTTTTCCTAAAGACACTTACCAAAGCTAATTAAGCATATTAGTACTAACAACTCTTAAGCTATTTGCTAATATAATCTTCCATCCAAACAGGGGTACGCCTGATTTTTCCTCCCCTGTTATGCTCTTCATGACCATGATGAATTTCCTCTTGATATGTGTCATCTGCTGGTAATTGTTGCCTCGCACTGCTATCAGATGATGAAAAATCTTTACTCTTTCGTTTTTTTATGCCATGCCCAATCTCAACTCGTTCCAACACCCATTTAAAGAAGATGATGATAACCATGGCTTCTTTTACTTCAACCCATCTCTCTCCAACCACGCAACTTCATCCTCCTCTTGAAATAAAACACCCCTCAATCTCTCTCTTGCAAAACTGTAAAACCATGAAAGAACTTCAACAAATTCACTCTCAAATGATCCGAACCGGAACCCTCGAACAGAGCCGAATCATCGCCTTCTGTTGCACACATGAAACTGGCAACATGGATTATGCACGCCTTGTGTTCGACGAAATTCAAGACCCCAATATCTACATTTGGAATACCATGATCAGGGGCTATTCTAGTCGGAAACTACCCAAATCTGCAGCTTCCATTTACATAGAAATGTTAGAGAAAGGCGTCAAGCCTGACAACTACACCTTCCCCTTCTTGCTTAAGGCCTTTACTCGAGAAATCGCTTTAAATTGCGGACAGGAATTTCATTCTCAAATTATCAAGCTGGGAGTCAATTCAAATGTTTTTGTACAGAATGCTTTGATCCATACATATGCTCTGTGCGGTAAGGTCGATGCCGCTCGTAAACTGTTCGATAAAAGTTCTAAACAAGATGTTGTTACTTGGAATGCTATGATTTCTGGTTATAACAGGAGTAACCAGTTTGAGGAATCATGTAGACTTTTTTGCAAGATGGAGGAGGATAATGTGGTACCAACATTGGTTACACTTGTTTCGGTGTTGTCGGCTTGTACCAAGATGAAGGATTTGAATTTTGGCAAGCGGGTCCATCACTACATTGAAGATAATAAGATCGAACCCAATTTGATCCTCGAAAATTCGTTGATTGATATGTATGCTGAGTTTGGGGACATGGATGTTGCTCTGAGACTATTTAAGGATATGAAGGTTCGAGACGTAGTTTCATGGACTGCCATTATTGCTGGTTTTGCAAACTCAGGGAAAATCGACAAGGCTCGAAAGTTTTTCGATCAGATGCCAGAAAGGGATTTTGTCTCATGGACCGCCATGATCGACGGGTACTTGCGAGCTAACCGTTTCAAAGAGGCTTTGGGGATTTTTCGTGAGATGCAAGCAGCGAAGATCAGACCGGATGAGTTCACAATGGTCAGCATTCTCACGGCTTGCGCCCATTTGGGTGCGCTCGAAGTAGGGGAATGGATAAGGGTCTACATTAATAAGAACAAGATCAAAACCGATGTTTTTGTAGGGAATGCTTTGATAGACATGTATTCAAAGTGTGGGAGTATAGAAAATGCAATCGAGGTCTTCGGAAAGATGCCTCACAGGGACAAGTTTACATGGACTGCGATGATCACTGGCCTCGCCATCAATGGTCATGGAGAAGAAGCTCTTGATCTGTTCTATAAAATGCAAAGAGCTTCTATACTGCCGGACGAAATAACCTACATTGGTGCTCTTTGTGCTTGTACTCATGCTGGCATGGTAGATAAGGGAAGAGAATTTTTCTCTACCATGACTACTCGCCATGGGATCGTGCCTAACGTTGCACATTACGGATGTATGGTTGATCTTCTTGGTCGAGCCGGGGAGTTAACAGAGGCCCTAGAGATTATACATAACATGCCAATGAAAGCAAATTCTATTGTTTGGGGAGCTCTTCTTGGTGCTTGTAGAGTTCATAAGAATGTCGAACTGGCCGAGACAGCAGCCAAGCGACTTCTTGACTTGGAGCCCGAAAATGGTGCTGTTTATGTCATGTTGTCTAATATATATGCGGCGTGTAATAGATGGGAGGATGTTCGTAAAGTTCGAAGGTTGATGATGGATAGGGGAATAAAAAAGACACCGGGCTGCAGTCTGATAGAGATGAATGGTTTGGTCCACGAGTTTGTAGCCGGAGATAGATCTCACCCTCGATCGGGTGAGATCTATTCGAAGTTGGATGAGATTGATAGAGAGCTGAAGCTTGCTGGATATGTGCCTAACATATCAGAGGTGTTGCTTGATATAGGGGAAGAAGAGAAAGAGAATGCGCTGCATTGGCACAGTGAGAAGTTGGCAATTGCTTTTGGACTGATCGATTCGAGTTCAGGGGCAACCATTAGAATTGTGAAGAACCTAAGAATGTGCAATGATTGTCACTGTGCTGCGAAAATCATATCAGAAGTTTATGACAGAGAAGTCATTGTTAGGGATCGGACCCGCTTCCACCATTTTAAGAATGGATCATGTTCTTGCAAGGATTATTGGTGATCACGAAATAGAAAAGACAAAAAATACACACTGTTGTTCAAAACAATCTTTCTGAATTGCCAAATTAGAACCTTCAAAAATCTGTTGATCAGATGATAACTCAAACTGCACTTGTTTTTGGCTCTGCTCTCGACCCTTGCAAGAGTCGAAAGAGTAAAGGCTTTCTTGTGAAGATTCAAAGGCCTAGAACTGAAAAATATGAATGGATGCGGAAGAAAAATGCCTCTAAAAGTAGGAACCTTACCCGTAGAAGTAAAAGTGGGACCCACTTGTTAAATTTATTGAATGATCCGAGCCACTAACTTGCTATGGATCGGCTATGCTTGAAAATCCACTCGAATCGGATGATTCTAACCTTCCAACGTAACGAGTGTGAATGGTTTCACTGCTTGAGGATAAATTTTTATCCATCATGGGGGTATCATTTCCCAAGGAAAAAAAAAAAAAAAAAACATAGCCAGCGGGCCCCACTTATTTGAGTGATTCATGCTTTTTTTTTTTCTTTTTTTTATAAACAGTGTAGAAGTACTTAGAAGAAAGAATGCAACCTTCTCTGTTGCCCATTATCACGAGAAATTATATGGTGGCCGCCCTTCACATATAAAGGGCGGAGAGAGAAAATATCAACCCCTTGATTTTTTATTAAGGGAAAAGTAAAATAAAGGGGTCTGACCTGGATCAAAAATTAGGGGGGAGAGTTCTCTCTCTCTGCCCTTGTTGTCTAACAGTCGGCCACCATATAAATTCTCAATAACATTATCGCATGGGAAGAGTATATGTATAAAGTAGATTGTGTGTACACATTTTGGGAAGGTCAAAGAATACAAGGAATCTTAGCAAATATGAAATACCCCATATTAAAAAAACGGAAATGATATCTGCGCCAAGGTGTTTCGATACGCAAACAAATGGAGCGCATGTTTATTGGAACACTTGGCGCAGATATCATTTCCCTAAAAAAAAATCCTAGTATACGAGGATTGGGTTAAATATGGGATGTCCCATATTGGAAAGTGATTTTGACCGTACACCTATTTAGAAAGAGATTTGGGAGAGAGCGGGGTCAATTAATTTCTTATTTTGATTGATGTCAATCTCTCCCTTCAACACTCTCCCCACCCCCGCAAGTGAAACTGTGAAGAAATCACTGTGAGCTTGTCCCGTAACATTAAGAACCACGACGTGCTAAGAGGTTTGGTGAGTGTAACTCAAGTTGATCAGTGCTATAAATAAATGAGATATCAAGCTCCTACATGCAGACCTGTCTCATACAAAATGAAATTTAATCTCGACTTGTTTGATACAAGCATGGAAAACCAGATTTGCGGAGAGATAGATAGCACCAAAGTTGTCATACCATACGATGGGAGGATGAGATTGAGGGACACCGAGCTCATGAACAAGTGATTGTACCCGGGACATTTCGGCTGTGGCATTTGCGAGAGCTTTATGCTCTAATTTTGTGCTAGAGCAGGCAACCGTTTGTTGCTTGCAGGAAATCCAAGAAATAATGCTGTAACTGAGGTATACAAAATAGTCGCCAGTGGACTTGTGGTCATCAGGACATCCTACCCAGTCAGCATCTGAGAATGCTTGAAGAGCTAAGGAAAGGAGCTCCATATGAAGAGTACCCTTGAGGTATCGTAGAATCCTCTTGACTGGGGCCCAATGTTCAGTGGTAGGACGATGACAAAATTGGCATACTTTATGCACAGAGAAGGAGATGTCTAGATGAGTGAGACATAGTGATTGAAGAGCTCCAACTGTGCTGTGATATTCATTGGCGTCAGAGAGAGCCATGCTGCTGAACCGAGATAACTGAAGGATGAGGCCATGGGCGTCGAGCAAGGTTTGGCGCCATCCATATAAGTGCAACAAGGATGAGGCCATGGGCATCGAGCAAGGTTTGGCGCCATCCATATGAGTGCGATGAAGGAGATCAGTTATGAAATAGAGGCCTTGAAAATTTGGATGAACTTCCATGAAAAGGAAGAAGTGGAGGCCAGGGGCCAAAGTGTTTAATAGCAAACTCAGTACCCAATTGATGGAGGAGCTTGGTAAGTGCCACCACATTGTTGCCGGTGAGAATAATGCCAGTCACTTAGACAAGAAGGAAAATGACAATGTCACTTATGTGAAAAATGAAGAGAGATGAGTTAGAGTGCGAGTTAATGAAACCAAGATCATGGAGGTACTTGCTAAGACGATGGTACCAAGCACGAGGAGCTTGCTTAAGGCCATAGATCGCTTTGTGGAGACGGCACAAATGTGAGGGAAAGTGAGAGTCAATGAAGCCGGGAGGTTAAGCCATATAAGCTTCTTCTTGGAGAAGACCATGAAGAAAGACATTATGTATGTCAAGTCGGTGAGGGGGCCACTCCGCTGATATTGATGTGCTCAAAACGGTCCTTATCATAGTGGGTTTAATGATAGTGCTAGATGTCTCATCATAATCAACTCCTTGATGGGTAAATTCTTTAGCAACAAGTCATGCCTTGTGATGCTCAAATGAGCCATCCGCATGACGTTTGATCCAAAATACCCACTTGCATGAGAAAGTACTCTTGTTGGGGGAAGGGAGAGACAAGAGTCCAGGCTTCTTATGAAGGAAATAAAACCGTGTGAATTTACTAAAATCATCAACAAAATGCAAATAGTACTTATAACCATTCACGGGAGGTACTGGGGAAAGGCCCCAAACATCAAAATAAACTAAATATAAAGGAGAAGTTGATCTAGAACTAGAGGTAGCAGATGGAAGTCTATGGATTTTGCCATATTGGCAAGAGGAGCTGAATGAGAGCGACATATTATAGGTGACTAGCAGATGAAAGCGGTGTATAATCTGCGAGCTGAAACGAGGCGAGGGATGACCAAGACGGTGGTGCCATAGATTAGCGGTCGTGCACTCCCCTATGAAGGCATGAATATGTGAAGATGTAGATGGAGGCAGCGGAGATGGTAGACTGTAGAGCCCATCAGTAACCGCCCCTCGAAGAAGAGGAATCCTCGTACGCAGATCCTTAACCAAATAACAAGAGGGAGTGAATTCAATAGAGACAGCATTGTTAGAGCCTAATTGATTACATAAAGATAAAGCACGAGGGGTAGTAGGAATAGAGGAATAATCGAAGTGAAGAATAGGCAAACCTTTACCGTCACCAAAACGAATTTGATCCTGGCCAAGGTATTCAGAAGGAGAGTGAAGAGAGGCCAAATTAGGGGAGATATGGTTAGTAGATACAGGTCGAAGAAACAAACGGTTGGTATAGCAGGCTGATGTCCGCGTATAATGCAGACGGAGGTGGAGATAGTGCACCAGGGTGATTTCCAGCATAGAACGCTGATGGAGGAGAGGAGGTGTAGCAGGAGGTTGTCCAAAGTCGTAATGATAGCTAGTCAACGCAGAATGGCCAGCTCGTCCACAAAGCTGGCAGATGGTTCATCCATGAGAATCTATTCGTGGTGGGAGGGACTGGGGAGGAGAGCTGGAGCGAGAAGTTACATTACGCCCACGACCACCCCCTTGACATGGCTTCGTCCACACCATGTTCTATCTGACAATTTGCTAGGTTTCCCAGATGAGATCAGCACTTTGGATCCAAAATGAGCTTTTGTTGAGACAATGTCAGAGAGAGAGAGAGTCATTAATTGCATCTGCATGCGTAGATCGTGGCTATAGAAAATGTGTTGAAGGTTATCAAGACAAAGCAAGTCGGATTTAGTAATGAGAGCAGGTTATCAAGACAAAGCAAGTCAGATTTAGTAATGAGAGCGGTCACTGGTGCTTTGTATTCATGACTGAGTCCAACGAGGATGATGTGGGCTAAATCTAGCGAGCAATAGGATGACCTTCCGAAGTAATATTATCAGCCAATGATTTGACATACTGAAGATAGTTATTCTTAGAGCGAGTGCCCTTGTGACGAAGATGCGCAAATCTGTTCCAATGTGTGCCAGATAGCTGATGAAGATGCGAGGCCAACCACATGTGTGATAACGGTCCTTTAGTGAGTGAAGATATGATCCAACTGAGAATCAATTGGTATTGACGGTGAAATGCAGGATTAAGATGGTACAACTTTGGTGGGCAGATAGATTCTTCGATGACAGTTCCAAGGAGATCAGGAGCCCTGAGGATTGGAAGGAATTTAGATTTCCATTGCAAGTAATTGGTGCAATCAAGTTAGTTTGAGGGATATCGCATGATGAAGGTGGCCAAGAGGAGTAAAAGACGGTTGTGATGGAGCGACTAGCAGAGGAGATTCGACCAACGGAGCGTCCACGGTGAGTGGGGTGGAGGTGGTTGAATTGGAAGAAGGAAGTGCCATGATGGTGAGAGAGAGAGAGAGATGAAGATGGATCAAAGTAGCTCTGATACCGTGTAGTTTTGATAAGATGCGCGTAGCATCTTATCGTCTAGCTGTCAGAAGGATTTTACAGTTCTCAAAAAGCTCTTAGAAGCCCTTAAATACTAAACGACAAGATGCTGTGTGCCTTGGTTGAGTTATGTAAAATTTTGTAAAATTTTACCAATTTGACCAATTTCAAGTTGTTCTAATGGAGGGGAGATATACAGTAAAAATTTTCAAAGCCAACCTTGCCTAAATCATCCTTTAAAAACTACTAGATTTAGATGACCTTGATCTTTTAGAGTACTGTTTAAAAACTCGCCCGAGTCGATTCAGTCTTATCTTGCCCTGGTTGAGTTAATAACTTGCCCGTCAACCCAGCTTTACCTTAGCCAGAGTACTTCAACAAGGAGAAGGGAAGGAAAGGAGTGGGCTCGTGTGAAAGGGTTATGTTCGTTTTCATGTTATTTCTTGTAGAAGATTCATTTAGCAATTTAAAGAAAATGACGAATCACGTTTTCAGGACATAAAAAATTGAATAAACATTTAAAAAATCCAGAAACACTTATCCATGAAACCCATTTTGAGAATATATATTAAAAAAGGAGCAGAGGTTGGAAATAGAAAGACAGAGAGATAGAGAACTTTCAATCTCCACTCAGCATGAATGAGATTTGTTTTGCTTTGTTTACTTGCGGGCCCACCTGGCACATGATCGGGATCCACCAAGCTATGCAGTGATGCATGAGGTAGTGGCCCACCAGATCGATGGTGGGTAAAGTGACCCACAAGTAGTCACTTGCACGAGTGGGCCTGGTTTTTACAACGTGTTCCAAATGTTTAAGGAATTGCACGTCCATTTCCCTTGAAATTTGTTCACTAATTAGATGACAGAACCGCCTTTGTATATTCTCTATATAAACCCGTCTCCCTTTTGCATTCAACAACACCCATTTTACCTCCTCTCAAGCTCTTACATTTGTGATTTTCAAGTTTCTCCCCTTAAACTTGGGAAGTTCTTTCCCACTTCTGTTGAATTCAACAAAGACCCACCCATCAACCTCCTGTTTATAGCAGAGACAGCACTGCATCTCTCTATCAAGGAAAAACGAAATAGAAGATAAGAAATCCATAGTATTTTTGTCATTTTTTCTATCTATAGACGTCGAGATTACAAATTTCATGTCCTGAAACTTGAAGCTTTTCTTTTTAGGCGATTTCCCTTTTTTGAAGTTTTGGGTTGTTTAATGGAGACTAGTGATATCCAAGCGGTCAGTAGTAGTATACACCGAAACGGTTCTTCAATATGGAGGAACAACACAGTTGACGTTTTCTCTAGATCTTCTCGTGATGAAAACGAGGAAGAAGCTTTAAAATGGGCTGCACTTGAGAAACTGCCCACATACGATCGTATAAGGAAAGGGATATTGATCGGGGTTGAAGGTGGGATTAGGGAAGTTGATATTGATAGTCTTGGGTATCATGAGAAAAAAAATTTGCTAGATAGATTGATTAGAGTTGCAGAGGAGGACAATGAGAAGTTCCTTTCGAAATTGAAGAACCGCATGGATCAGTAACGTCTCTTCTCTGCCCTTCTTTTTCTAGTTTTTCTTTTATGAATTGTTTTGGCTGTTCATATTTATCAAGTTTCGTAGTCTTCTAATAACATATCTCTGTTGGATATCTTGTGTTCTTCGGATTTTTTCAGAGTTGGAATTGATATGCCGACAATTGAAGTTCGGTTTGAAAATTTGAACATCGAAGCAGAGGCCTATGTGGGTAGCAGAGCTGCACCAACACTCCTTAACTACTCTATGAACATGGTGGAGGTAATTCATATTTATATTAAAATCATCAACCCGCAAAGGGAATATTGGACTTTGGTGTCTGCAAAGTGCTCTTGTTCATAAATTTTACTAATATGCTAATTTCTATTTTATTTTGGAAGGGGTTACTGAACTATATCAGTATTCTTCGAAGCCGAAAGAAAACATTACCTATCCTTCACAATGTTAGTGGAATCATCAAGCCTTGCAGGTAAGAAAGGCTCTACTGAATTACAAATTGAATCGGTTACGATTTCCTTCTCCAATATGGATTCTTGGGGTGATCAATTGCTTTTTATGTAAAATTTGCAGAATGACTTTGCTTTTGGGACCCCCAAGCTCAGGGAAGACTACTTTACTACTAGCTTTGGCTGGGAAGCTTGACCCAAAACTCAAGGTAAAGATACTGTATTGCTTACTGTTTCTTTTTTTTTTTTTTGAAAGGTAGACAGAACAAATATATAAAAACGGGAAGACCAAGGAGGTCACCCTAAGAAGAAACAAGAGAAAAAGAACAAGAAAAATAGAAAATACAAGGGCCTCAAGGAGGGAAGAACTCAAAAAACTCTAAAACATCCTTAATTACACCCTCCCGAGCCAAAGCATCTGCCTCGCCATTCGCAGATCTTCGCACATGATTGAAAGCTATGGAAGAGCCACGAACAATATCGTGAATCTCATCAAGAATGGACCAAAATCTCCACAGAGGCGATGCAGATCCCCGGAGCCATCTGATGACATTGAGAGAGTCTCCTTCCACGATGAACGAGTTCAAAGAACCCCTATCAATGTGTTTGAACCCTTCAAACGCCGCAAGAACCTCAGCTTCACTGAAATCACAGACCCCCAGGGGACCAGAATAAGACCAAATGGGCTCACCACTAGAAGAACGGCATAATCCCCCCACCCCAGCCGGCCCCGGATTACCAATACTAGAACCGTCAAAATTAATTTTCAGATAGCCAGGCGGGGGAGGACTCCACTTTTGAATCACCTTGGGGCAATGGGACCCTTCCATACAAATCACGCTCCACCCTTCCCATAAATCAAAAGAAGAAACGAAACGGAAAGAGGAAAGACAACGAGCCCTTTCTATTACAGAAGCAATGATATTGATGAAAACCCTCTGAGCAGATTTATGCACACCCTCAAAAATTCTCGCATTCCTCTTCTTCCAAATTTGCCAAAATGTATAAAATAAGCACATCTTCCAAAGCATTTTCTTCCAAGGCACTCCCTCCCAGCACTTCAACGAATCCAAAATAGAACTAGGGAACACCCAACAAAGGCCAAATCTCAACAATATTAAACCCCAAACAACTGACGCAAAGCTGCAATGGATAAAAGGTGAGAGGATGACTCACCGGCCTTAAAGTAGAGAGGGCAATAGTCAACTAGAATCATTCCCCTCTTCCTGAGAAAATTAATGGTCTGAATCCTATCCCTGCAAGCTGCCCACCCGAAAAAACACACCCGAGGAGAGCATGAAGAATTCCACACCATAGCCAAAATTGGATGAGGCGGGCCAGGGATAAGATGGGAATAGAAAGACTTAACAGAGAAAAAACCTGATGAATCCCAAATCCATACTCTCTTATCAAACCCGAACAACTTAATATAGCAAGATTCTAACAGATGAAAGAGACTCGCCAAAGCATCCAACTCTCTCTCAAAGAAATTCCTGCGAAAAGCTAGCATCCACAACACTCTACCACCTTCCTGAACAAAGCAATCTTTAACCAACACTGCCTTGTCAGGAACTATTAGAAATAGCGCAGGGAACAAAACACTCAAAGGCTCAGAAGCACACCAGGCATCCAACCAGAATCGGATACGATCTCCTGAATATACTTTAAACCTGGTTCCCAAAGCAAATTTTGATCTGACTTTCAAAATATCTCTCCAAACAGTAATCCCTTTAGGCGAGAATAAGTCGTCCGACTCCCACTTTCCTAACTTAGCCCCATATTTACTAACCACTACTTTTGCCCACATCTGGTCTTGCTCACTACCAAACCTCCACAACCATTTCCCTAACAGCGCAATATTAAATTCCCTTATTCTCCTAATCCCCAAACCCCCAGACTTAAACGGAGTACAGACCTCCTCCCATTTCACCAAAGGAACCCCAGAAGAATCCCCGGAACCTCCCCATAAAAATCTTCGTTGAATTTGCTCGATCCTCAACGAAATACTAACCGAGCATTTAAAAAGAGATAGGAAATATGGAGGGATGCTAGCTAGGACCGTCTTAACCAACACCAATCTGCCACCTTTGGATATGGAATTCTGTTTCCACATGTCTAGCCTCCTATCAATTCTCTCAACCACTGGGGCCTAGAGATGTTTCTTTGGTCTACCCACCCCAAGAGGAAGCCCCAAGTAGCTGGAAGGGAGAAAGTCCAGTTTACAACCCAACTTCGCAGCAAGGTCAGAAGCTAATTCCGACGGCAGATTAACAGCAAACAAACATGATTTGTGGAAATTTACTTTCTGACCAGAAAACAGCTCATAACATCTGATAGTCCCCTTAAGATTTTCAATAGAAGGCGCATCAGAACAGCAGAAGAACAGCGTATCATCAGCAAACTGTAAATGCGACACTTCCACCTTATCTCTACCCACTTCAAACCCTCGGAACAAACCAAGGCCGCACCCAGAAACAATGAGCCTGCTCAATGTCTCAGCCACAATCACAAAAAGGAAAGGGGAAAGTGGATCCCCTTGTCTCAACCCCCTAGAGGACTTAAAAAAGCTTTTCGGAGATCCATTAATAAGAACCGAAAAGTAAGCAGACTCCACACATCTTCGCATCCATCCCCTCCACCTTTCCCCGAACCCCATACGACCCATAACATAATCCAGACCCCCCAATCCACCCTATCATATGCTTTCTCCATATCCAGCTTACAAATGATCCCTCCAGAACCCGACCTTAACTGCGAATCGATAGCTTCATTAGCTATAAGGGCGCAATCCAATATCTGTCTATTGGACACAAAGGCACTCTGAGAACCGGAAATAACGGAAGACATCACCACCTTAATTCGGTCTGCTAACACTTTTGCAACCACTTTGTAAAGACAACCCACCAAGCTAATAGGCCTGAAATCCGATACTTTGACAGCGCCAGTAACTTTAGGGATAAGTGAAATAAAAGTAGCCCCTGAACTCCGATCCAAGCTCAAACCATTAAAAAAATCTTGGAAGAACCTCATAATATCCTGTTTCACGTAATCCCAGCAAGATTGAAAAAACGACAAGCAAAATCCATCTGGGCCAGGAGCTTTATCTCTGCTCATTGAAAAGACAGCTTTTTGAACTTCCTCTTCGACAAAGGGAACCTCCAACAGCGCCCTCTCAGCTACCGTTAGCCGATTATACACCACACCCTCTGGAATGGGACGAACAATATTTTTCGCAGAATATAAAGACTCATAGAAATCAAGAATGGAACCTGATATACCCTCTTTATCAACAAGCCTCCTTCCTTCCACCTCCAGCATAGAAATGCGATTAATCCTCCTACGAACATTGGCCATGGCATGGAAGTAGGCTGAATTTATGTCGCCATCTTGCAACCATTTCACCCTCGAACGTTGTTTCCAAGAGATCTCCTCTCTCAGTAACAAACCTTTATGTTCTACTTGAACTTTGCCCAGTTCAACTTTCTCAGCCTCAGAACCCAATCCCTCCTCAATCTTCACCTCGATCACTCTCATAAAATTCTCCACCCATCTTTTCTTAGCCAGCTTAACCAGCTTACCTTCCATCACCCAAAATTTCAACTTAGATTTCACATACCGCGGCTTCATACCAATGATCACATCAGCTTGACCAAATACATCAATTGAGTTCCACCATTCGCCCAATAACAATTCCATACTAGGATCCTGGAGCCATGCCACCTCAAACCTGAAAGGAACAGGCCCCCAAGATTCCAACCTGGGATCCAATAATAGGGGACAATGATCAGACACCGAATGAGGAAGAATTTTTTGATGAACTTCAGGGACGACACTCAACCAACCAGGAGAAATAAGAAAACGATCAATGCGGCTATGACTCTCCCCTCTACGCCAAGTAAAATTGCCCCCTGAAAGAGGTAAGTCAATAAGATTATGCTTAGCAATGAAATTCGCAAAAGCCTACATGTTCGAATTAGATCGCCTACATCCCCACCGCTCACTAACCAATCTGATTTCATTAAAATCTCCTCCAATGCACCAAGGAGCCGACCAAGAACCCCTAACCCTGTCCAACTCCTCCCATAAAATCTTTTTTTCCACCCCAATAAGTGGACCATACACTCCAGAGAACAACCACAAAGAGGAATCCACCCGATTTCGACAAAAGCACAGATAAAGAAAATTTACCACACATCTCGGCCTCTTTCTGCCATTTATATCCATCCCAAAAAATTAAGAGACTACCAGAGGCTCCATTGGATGCCAGAGAAGAAAAATCCCATGCAGTTTTACCACCAATACTTTTCAATAATCGCCGATCGATAAGACCCATTTTTGCTTCTTGAATACAAACAACCTCCGGTTTGAGATTAACCACAAGATCTTTAAGCTGGATCCGCTTGTCGAGCGAACCCAACCCATTAATATTCCATGATAAAATCTTCATAAAACAACTTTTTTGGAGGTACTCCCACCAGCTCTCTTCGAATACTTCCGCTCAGATAAACCCACCACTTTAGATTTACCCGACGAAGATCCCCCATAATTCACCGCAGACTTCACCCTCTTTAGTTCTCTCTCCTTTCTACCCAAATTCCCGGAAGATCTATTCCCCCCATAATTTCCACGAATCCGATCTCTATTCTCCGCTATTCTGATCATCTTTCTGAAATAAACTTCCAGCCCTGGATAGATGAACCCAATTTCTTGCTTAACAAAACTGTGTGATTAACCAGAGTCTCAATGACATCGGGTCCCTGATCGGCTATCGAATCAGTAAAAAAGCAAAAATCCTCCAAAGAACCCTCAGAGAAGGAAGGAATATACACTTCCAGGGGAGCAGACGCCAAAAAATGGTTCAACAGATCATACACAATCATACTCGAGATAGGGTTAGGAACCCCCAGCACATCCAAACCAAGATCCATCACCTGCAAGTCCCTCGGACCAGTCAAAGGGGGACTACAAGGAGCATTATCTTCTGCCTCTTCAAACACAAGGCACCGGGAAAAAGAAGCATACTCGTTGCTTTTATCAGGGCCAATCAATGAACCAGATCCATCCTCAAAATAGGCGTCGACAGAACTATGCCTACCACAAATAGAAAGCAAGGTCCGCTGGGCCCGCGAATGAGAGAGAGTCTGAGGCAAAGGCGAGGAAGCCAATCTAGGCCCAGGTCGAGGCGACGGGCCCAACTGAAGGGGCCCAACCACACCTGGGGAAGATAACAAGCCTGGGCCCACCGACCCAAGCCCATAAGAAGCAAACGAGGGGGGGTCACGCGTGGCTCGAGGAGACAGAGCCTCGATAATATCAGCTATGCTATTCCAGGCTAGGGGCATACTAGACCTTTGACCATCACAGGTGTCAAAAGATCCACATACACTCCTCCATCTAAAGCCAGGTGGAGAAACATTTTGAATTTCAAAATTACTTCTAACCTGCGCCACTACCTGCGCATCATAGAGCAACCGGCTATCTTGAACTGCCTCTTCATCTTCCTCAAGAGCCTCCAAACCAGAAGCTTCAAGAGAGCCTCCCTCAGAATCCGAACACAAGCCCAAATTGGAAGAACCAGAACTGCTATCAAGACTCTCCGTAATCGGAGAACTCTCAGGATCTGCACCTCTCTCCGCCAGAATCCACATAATCTTTCCATCAATCGAAGCCAGAATCACCATTGAATGACCAATATCCCCATAAGAAGCTATCTTAATCAAAGCATAGGAATACCCAGGGCCCTTATCACAGGTCGAATCAAGAGCCATCACATTCCCAATTTTTTCACCTAAAAATTTGAAATTCTCAGCAAACCAGGCTTCAGGTGGAACGCCGGTGATTCGCCACCAGACAACAGCTCCAACCCTTGGAAATTTATCTGCCCAGAGCCTCATCTCCTCAAAGGGTGAGTTCACCACTTCTAGCCATATCTTCAAGATACTTACTAGATTAACCCCAATCGGAGGGAACACCATCACCTCTCCAGAATCAATTTTCTGAATAGACACATTGCTCTGTAAATGCCCTTTTCTACCCAGCCACTCTTCTAATGCAGGAACATTCCCAGACCAACCTTCTCTCAGCTTTCCCCAAAGGCTTAGATCAGCATTGCAAATAGACTTCAAAGGCACAAAGTACATTTTCAAGGCAACACACGATGAAAATTTTATCTCATTAGAGATACTTCTCAGAGGACATTCAGTATTAGATTTCTTGTGCCACAAAGAGCCACCTCCTACAACCCTGCCGCTTCTAATACCCATAGGGAAGTTAAAGTTCAGCCCAGACCAAATTTTATTACAGTTCTTACAAACCACCCTTCTCTGGAAATTCCTAAATTTACACCTGATACATCTCCAATCTCCCCAACTGCCTTCTTTCCTTCTGGTCCTAGCCTTTTCAATTCGCAGAGTGCGCTTATTTCGCACCCTATTCCAGTCAGAGGATCCACCCCCCAAATAACCCAACCCTGTTGAACGACCACCAAAATCCCCACCACTACCAAGCGGAACACTGTTAGCTCTGGTAACGAGAAATTGAGGAGCCATACCCTGCCACTTCAGAAGAGAAGGCGCCAAAGGAGGCACCGACTCTAGCGAAGAGCTCGAGGAGCTCAACTCCTCTGCTTACTGTTTCATGATTGTTGTAATTTTCAAATTTTGACTCCTTTTAACAATTATACTAATAGTTGTCAAAATCTTACGAGTCGAACAAGTCAACTCTCGAATTGAGTCGAGTTGTTGGGCTTTCGAGGAGAGTCGCCTCTGTTGAAGACTCTTACGAGTTGACTCGAAAAAATAAGAATCTTAAAAGTCAAGGAGAGTCGCTGGATCTGGCCTTTCTTGTTTTGATGGTTGAAAACTTGGAAGTTGGAACTTTGAACTCTTTTTTTTTTTTTTGGCAATTGCATTAAATGCGAAAAAAGACCGAGGAGGTCTATACAAATAATGAGACAGAAAAAAGAAAAAGAAAGACAAGAACAAGCCTCACTGCAAGGATCAAGGAAGAAGGAAATTAAATAGCTCAACTCTCTCCCTAGAGACACCATATCTAGCTAAACTGCCTATCACACCATTAGTTGACCGCCTAACATGATGAAAAGAAATCAATGCCTCCCCCAACCTGTCATGGATCTCATCGAAGAAAGAAGCAAATCTCCAAGGGAAGGAATGAGAACCACTAAGCCACCTTATCACATTGAGCGTGTCTCCTTCTACCACTAACTCATTCAAATCTTCATTTTGAAGATACCTTATTCCATGGTAGATAGCACGCACTTAAGCTTCATTAGCGTCAGTGACTTCAATGGGACCCGCAAATTCATTCCTCAAGACTCCCTAATTTCGGCAGGACTAGGATTCCTCCATGCTAAACCTGTCAAAGTTTAGCTTCATAAAACCATGTGTGGGAGGCTCTCAATCTTGGACAATCTTGGGTTCTTACCTGAAACCACGACAAATCTCCTTCCAAACATACTATAAATCATGGACTGATACAAATCTAAAGCAAGGAAGGGTTTTCGCCCATGATTAAGTTCCAACTAGAACTTAGTTATTTTTGTGCATGCAAGTTACAAGCATACTCAACTCAACTAAGCCTTTGTCTCAAACTAGTTGGGGTCGGCTAATGAATCCTTTAGAAAATTTTAATGAATGTGAGTATGCTTGTATAGTGCTTTATCTATGTGCTATTGGGTTATATTTTTTACATACTTCATCTTTTGCTATTGGGTTATATTTTTTACATACTTCATCTTTTGATATATAATTACATTTTTTTCAACTAAATTTCTTTTTTTTTGTCAAAAACTCTTACAAGTCACGAGTTGAGTTGAGTCACGAGTTATAAAATTAAGAAATCGAGTCACGGGTTGACATATGGTACATATTCCTGAACTGATCACAACTTTCTCTTCTTTTTTCTCTGTTGCTTTTTTTTATGAAAAGGTTTCTGGGAGAGTAACTTACAATGGCCATGGAATGGAAGAGTTTGTGCCTCAGAGGACATCTGCTTACATAAGTCAGTTTGATCTCCATACGGGGGAAATGACCGTGAGAGAAACTCTAGCCTTCTCTGCCAGATGTCAAGGAGTCGGAACAGGTTATGGTAAGTTAAATATGAGAACTTTTGATATGGAGAGCTTAAAAGTAAAGTTTCAGAGAGTTTGATTCCTTTCAAATCACAATGTGCAGAAATGTTAGCAGAACTGTCTAGAAGAGAGAAGGCAGCGAATATTAAGCCAGATCCTGATATCGATGTCTTCATGAAGGTGAGCCGAATGTGTCATTCCAGTTACGAGATTTACTCTTTCTGATATACAGAGTTAGGCTCAGCGTCCATTAACACAGGCTTTTCTATATTCTATCTTTCAATTGAATCGAACTTTTGATTGTTTTGTTGTATCGTCGATGATCCATCAAATAATGTGAAGCCCAAATGAGTTATAAGCTTCTGCCGGTTATATTCAAACATTATAAAACCGTGTTTGGTCCCATCTTTGTTGGTGAATATTTGATTTCGATGCTATATTTATGCAATTATTAGATAGTGTAGGAAATCATATGCTTCCTACATAAGTTCTCTTTCCATACAAAGTTGGATACATTTTGTTTTCTTGATAGAAAACATACAATGTTAGATACATTTTGTTTTCTTGATAGAATAATTTTCTTCTTTTTCCCTTTCTACTACTGCAGGCAGGAGCACTACGAGGGCAGGAGAGCAGTGTAGTTACAGATTATATTCTGAAGGTACGTACTGCAGATAGAGAAACATGCCATTTCTACACGGAGGAGGTTTCCTGAAGGATAGAGATAAAATTCTTCTTGTCACTCCTCTTAAAACTGCAGATTTTAGGACTAGACATCTGTGCAGATACCTTGGTAGGAGATGAAATGTTGAGGGGAATCTCCGGAGGACAGAAGAAGCGTGTTACAACGGGTAAAAAAACTAGTGTCTAAGGTTGAATCCTATAGTGAAGAATATATTTTTACAGTTTTATGTGGAGTTTGGATTGTATCATTTGGGATTCTAAAATATGTAGGGGAAATGCTTGTTGGACCCGCGAGAGCATTGTTCATGGATGAGATATCCACTGGTTTGGACAGCTCCACGACTTTCCAAATTGTGAATTCGCTTAGGCAATCCATTCACATTCTCAATGGGACAGCTCTTATTTCTCTGCTCCAACCTGCACCAGAGACTTACAACCTCTTCGATGACATTATTCTTCTATCCGATGGGCAAATTGTGTATGAAGGTCCGCGAGAACATGTGCTTGAATTCTTTGAATCAATGGGTTTCAAATGCCCGGAAGGAAAAGGTGTCGCTGATTTCTTGCAGGAAGTAAGTGTCTCATACTGATTTTCTTTACCACTCCATCTATTTTCACTTTATATAGGTGTCTCGAGTGAGAACTATTTCCATCATCAGAATTAATTCATTATCTCATAGCAAAGTCAGTGCTGAATTCTTTATAAGCTAATAGGTGACATCAAGGAAAGATCAGCAGCAATACTGGATGCGCAAAGATGAGCCTTATAGATACATTCGTGTCAAAGAATTTTCAGAGGCATTCCAATCGTTCCATGTTTGTCAGAAGTTAGGAGATGAACTCGCCATTCCGTTCGACAAGAACAAGAGCCATCCTGCAGCTCTGACAACTTCTAAATATGGTGCTACTATGAGGGAACTGTTGAAAGCCTCCATCTCAAGAGAATATTTACTTATGAAGAGGAATTCATTTGTCTATATCTTCCGGTCAGGCCAAGTAAGTAAAGTGGTTCTGTGGTTCATCAAAATCAATGTTGTATTCCAGATATAAAAGTTAAAACTTAATTATGTTTTTTTTTTTTTCCAAAATTCCAGCTTATATTTCTTGCAGTCTCATCAATGACGGTATTCTTGCGCACTAAGATGCACCGCTATACAGAAAGAGATGGAGGAATTTATATGGGTTCTCTGTTTTTTACACTGACTGCGATTATGTTTAACGGATTCACAGAGCTCAGCATGACAGTTGTTAAGCTTCCTGTGTTCTATAAGCAAAGAGACCTCCTTTTCTATCCTGCATGGGTATATGCTATACCTGGGTGGATCCTCAAAATTCCAATATCATTTGTAGAAGTTTTTGTCTGGGTTTTCATGACTTATTATGTCATTGGCTATGATCCGAGTGTTAAGAGGTAGGAGTGAGGAAGAAGATTATAACAGATCATTTCCAAGACGTTTTGGATTATATTTCTCTTTCATTAGTTCTTGGCAATAACCACAGTGATATTGTTGCAGGTTGTTTAGGCAATTTCTGTTACTCCTAGTACTTAATCAGATGGCCTCTGGACTTTTCCGGTTTATTGCTGCATTGGGAAGGAACATGATTGTTGCAAACACATTTGGATCTTTTGCATTGCTCGCAATCATGGTTTTGGGTGGATTCGTCATATCTCGAGGTACAATATACACCAAAGGTGCATGCTTTCCTACTTCTAAAACACACAGGCTTCATCGTAACTAAGCACATCAATGAAATTGGAAGCTTGGCTATTTATATCCACAAGAATGACTAAGGAATTCTTTTGATACATCTAATAATTATTTGCATATAATCATATATGCAAAAAGAATTTTGGAATTCAAATATGATCATTTGTAAATAATGGTTCTGATAATGTTAGAGATTATATAGTTAATGCCTTACAAAGAAGTCGTAACATTATTTTCATGATACAGTGGATGTGAAAAAATGGTGGAAATGGGGATACTGGGTCTCACCCTTGATGTACGGGCAGAATGCAATTGCAGTAAACGAATTCCTTGCAGAAAAGTGGAGACGCGTGAGAGTCCTTTTACAAAGTTGGGATTCTCTAAATTTATACTGGAAAATCAGGTCAGATTTTATTTTGGCAATTGATGCAGGTCCTTCCTGGATCAACACGGACATTGGGAGTGACAATTCTGGAATCTCGTGGAATCTTTCCCCATGCATACTGGTACTGGATTGGCGTAAGCGCGTTGTTTGGATATATATTCCTATTCAATGGCCTTTATACTATGGCTCTTACTTATCTCAACCGTGAGTATTCTCTTCTTTGATGGGCGACTTTAATCAAATCCAAGCTCTAGCACATTATCGCAGTTTAAATCTTTTAGAAGCAAATTTATAATCTGATCATTTTTTGAACGGTTATAATCTGATCATTGAATCAAATTGGTGGCAGCACTCGGGTCAGCTCAGGCAATGGTATCTGAAGAGATCCTAGAGGAGAAACATATTAACAGGACGGGGTCATCGCGAGGAAAGAGCTCTGCTGATGGTACTATGTTGGAAGGTAAGATCAATCATTCAGTTTGCGATTTTCTAATGCATTCTTCATCCATATAATCTAAATCAATCTATGTTACTGCAGCAAGAGATGATAAAATTAGAAGCAGCAGTCAAGAAGGCTCTACATCTGCACAGGCGGAAACAACAACTGATGGCAATCAGATTCGGATGAAAGGGATGGTTCTTCCATTTGAACCTCTTTCCATAACTTTCGATAACATACGATACTCTGTAGATATGCCGCAGGTATCATTAAGTTCCCAATAAATGGTAAATCAGTGTCTAGGAGTTTCAATACTTGTTCACATGCCTATTGATCACAAAAATTGAAAGTTCCTTGTTACATTTGAACTCACAGGAGATCAAAGCTCAAGGTGTTCAAGAAGATAGACTGTTGCTTCTGAAGGGTGTTAGCGGAGCCTTCAGGCCAGGAGTTCTTACGGCACTAATGGGTGTTAGTGGGGCTGGTAAGACCACTCTAATGGATGTGTTGGCAGGAAGGAAAACCAGTGGATATATAGAGGGAAACATCACCATATCTGTTTATCCCAAGAAGCAAGAAACATTTGCCCGCATATCGGGTTACTGTGAACAGACTGATATTCACTCTCCACACGTCACTGTCTATGAGTCTCTTATCTACTCTGCATGGCTCCGATTGCCCAGTGAAGTCGATTATACAAGAAGAATGGTTGGTGGTGTAAATATATTTGTTTCATACACTCTTTCTGCTTTTCTCATAAAAAAGAAATATAGTATCTACTCAAAATTGGCTTCTAAAGGCATATAATATTGAGATGCAGATGTTCATTGAAGAGGTGATGGAACTTGTAGAGTTGGTACCATTGAGGGAAGCATTGGTTGGATTGCCTGGTGTCAGTGGGCTTTCAACTGAGCAGCGTAAGAGGCTAACCATTGCAGTTGAGCTTGTCGCCAACCCCTCTATAATATTCATGGATGAGCCAACCTCCGGGCTCGATGCCAGGGCAGCAGCTATTGTGATGAGAACAGTGAGGAACACTCTGGACACAGGAAGAACAGTGGTGTGCACAATTCACCAACCCAGCATTGACATATTCGAGGCTTTTGATGAGGTGAGAGAAAATTGAAATTAAGAATTTTTTTTTTTAGCTAATTAAGCAATTTATTAAAAAGAGAAGGAACGGATATAATGGAAAACTTGCAACAACTAGAGCATATGAAATTTGTATGAAATTTGTTAGTTGTGTGCCGTGTTTTATTGTTAATTCACGCATATTGACGCCTTTCCATTCTGCTTTAAGCTCTTCCTATTGAAGCGAGGAGGTGAAGAAATATATGTAGGTCCATTGGGGCACAATTCTTTCCACTTAATCAAGTACTTTGAGGTGCAAAACCTTCGAATCATGTTTTCCTCGAAGCCTCTGTAACAAATTCTCCCAGATTGGTTCTAATCGAATTGGGTTTATGTTGTTAAGGGAGTAGATGGAGTCAGTAAGATAACCGAAGGTTACAACCCCGCAACATGGATGTTGGAGGTGACGTCACAAGCACAAGAAGAATCTTTGGGGGTTAACTTTACAGAAATATACAGAACTCGGAACTTTTTAGGTGTGATTAACAGATATATACTCTTTTGGCCCCCATGTCTTAAAGGACAACCATTTTTTATTTTTTTGGAAAGCTCTTACTTGCCTCTGCCATTTGCCGCAGGAGAAATGAAGCTCTGATAAAAGAACTGAGTATTCCTCCTCCCGGTTCTAAAGATCTTTACTTTCCCACTCAATATTCTCAACCCTTCTTCACGCAGTGCATGGCTTGCCTATGGAAACAGCACTGGTCATATTGGCGCAATCCACCATACACTGCAGTGAGATTTTTCTTCACAACATTCATTGCCTTGATGATAGGAACGATATTCTGGGATCTGGGCTCCAAGACGTAAGAAACCCTACAGTTCTTCACTTATGTTCAATTTTAATTTTAGACAGAAAGATAGCAAATTACATTGATGTTGAAAACTGCAGGACTACGCAATGTTTAACACAATGGGTTCCATGTATTCAGCAGTGCTAGTCCTTGGGTTTCTAAATGCTTCATCTGTGCAGCCAGTAGTGTCCGTAGAACGATCAGTATTTTACAGAGAGAGAGCTGCAGGGATGTATTCGGCTTTGCCATATGCATTCGGCCAGGTAGTCATTTTTTACAATGTCTCTAATGGTACTCCTTTTAAGAAGTTTGATTAACGAGTACAAGGAACCGTATAGAAACTGATCCAAATGCCATTTACTAGTTATACGATTATATGGAGGTACTGATGATTCTCTATGAAGCTTCTTCCTTCATATTGCTTCTCAAATTGTTACGATGCATTTGCAGGTTGTGATTGAGATCCCATATATTTTTGCCCAGGCTTTTGTATATGGGCTTATAGTGTATGCAATGATCGGATTTGATTGGACAGCTTCCAAGTTCTTTTGGTATTTTTTCTTCAAGTATTTCACCTTCTTGTACTTCACCTTCTATGGGATGATGTCAGTAGCTATGACTCCGAATCACCACATCGCTTCCGTAGTTTCTGTTGCATTCTATGCATTATGGAATCTCTTCTCAGGTTTTATGATTCCGCGACCAGTAAGTTCCAATTCTATCTGTTCTCTACATGTTGGGTTTCTAAAACAGAAATCACCATGATCTTTTGGTTGACTGCAGAGGATTCCTGTGTGGTGGAGATGGTATTACTGGGCATGCCCCATGGCTTGGACCCTATATGGGCTAATTGCTTCGCAATATGGAGATAGACATGATACAATCGAGTCAGGAGAGACAATAACTCAATTCCTGAGGAGCTATTTTGGATTCAGACATGACTTCCTAGGAGTGGTTGCTGTTGTGATCATGGGGTTCACTGTTCTCTTTGCATTCGTCTTCGGATTTGGGATAATGGTACTGAACTTTGAAAGAAGATAGATAATGTTTCTCTGAGGCACACCCAACTATTAATTTTGAATGCAGCACATCAGATCAGCCCTCCTCCATACACAAATGAGACTGCAGAGTCGTCGAAAAATTGGGATTCTAGTAGGATTTTAGTAAAGAAACTGGCGAAGCAATTTATTTGTATTTCGGTATCAATGTTTCACAAGTGTTCACTGCATGCTATTCAAACATTGGTCCAGTGAACAATTCACTTTGAATGTTTGTTGTTATTTCATTATTTCAACAAAGTCAAGAACTGGTAGTTTATTATCTATTAACTTATGAAGGATAAAATTAGAAAATAATCATTAGAAAATGTTATTAACTTTGTGAGAGTTTTTTTATTTGTATTTATTTTTAATGCAAGCCAGACCAAAAGAGAAGACACTACAAGATCAGAAAAAACTAAAAGACAAAACTCACGGGGGGAGGGAATCAAACAATGCCAAAGCTTCCTTAGACAACCGTTACCTGGCAAGGCTATCGGCCACACCATTGGCAAATCTCTTGTCATGCTGGAATACAATAGAAGAGAACCCCACCCAATCTTGCATTTCGTCGAAGAAACGATTAAATATCCATGTATGTTGATGAGAACCTCTAAGCCAACAGATTATCTTAAGGGAATCCCCTTCTACCACTACTTTATTCATGCTATCTTTATCTAATTGCTTTAGACCTTGGTGTATTGTGCATACCTCTGCCCTCTGTTGTTAAAATCTTACGATTTACGATTTGAATCTTACGATTCAAAACGATTCATGGGTTGAACGATTCAAATCGGACGAAGAATCTTTTTTCGTAAAAATCTTACGATTCGAGTACGATTCGACTATGAATCGTGCAATTTTTACAATTCTTTTTACGATTTTTACGATTCTGTCTGTTTTGGATTTTGAGAACTGATTGTGATTTCAAAATGAAAATCATTTCATAATGTTTTGTTTATTGCTGACATTTCTTTGTATGATGATTATTATAGATTTGACTATTTGAGTATGTGCTTTGTTTACTTTTGTGATAAACTATATAATGATTTACTATATGATGAATATAGTTTGTGCTTTGTTTAGTAATTTATTGTGTGATGAATATGGTTTGTGCTTCGAATTACTAATCATGGAATTTTATATTTAATTTAATAGTTTCAAATGGAAAATAGATAATTACTCATTTTATTCTTATTTTTTTGCCTTTTTATATTTTTTAATATTTTTTCTCATTTTTATATATGAATCTCAAAAAACCTTACGATTTACGATTCGAACCCTGTTACAATTTACGATTTGATTCCAATTTTCAGAACCTTGCCTCTGCCTCATAAGCATCTACAACCCCAATGGGACGCGCAAACACCCAAATCACCTCCTTTGTATCATTCCTCAAAACACCTCCAACTCCAGCGGTAGGGTTCCCCAAGCTTGACACGTCAAAGTTTAGCTTTAAAAAGATGCGGGGAGGAGGCTCCCACTCTACTATTCAAAAAGAAAGAAAAGAAAGGAGGCTCCCACTCTTGTAATATCTTTTGCTTTTGCTCCACGCTACAACACACCTCCTAGCACACCTCCTTCCACCTGTTCCATAAATCAAAAGCAGCCACGAATCTAAAGCTTGGGAGAGACTTTACCCAGGAAATAATTAGGGCAATCACTTTGAAATAGAGGAAGGAAGAACTTTTTGCATAGCCTTTGAAGACTCTGGCCTTTCTTTCTCTCCAAAGGACCCATATGGTTGCTAAGAAAGATATATTCCACAATTTTTTTCCTTTTTCCTCACACGGAACCGCCGACCGTCCAAGAAAAAAGGAAAAAAGTCAACGAGCTTGGCTGGGAATACCCAAGCTATGCCAAATCTACTCAAGATTTTACTCCAGTTTTCCCGAGCTAATTTGCAATGCATTAATAGATGGTCCACAGATTCTCCCCCTCGATGCAAAGGGCGCAATGATCAATGCTCAGAATCTCCCTCTTGCGCAAATAAAAAATTGAAAGCTTAATATCAATTGAGCTTACAAGAAGAAATATCTCCAAGGTTTAGAAAGCAAGGTAGGGCATTCAACTATCCGTCATATCAGATGTCCTTGAAACAATTAGGGTGTAAAATGGGATAAGGATTTCACAACTAAACAATTAAGAAATGCCGGAAAAGACATGTTGGAAGATGCAAAGGATATTGAAAATTAATGAAGCAAGCCCGTCAACTACCTTACTTCAACACTATGGATTTTACAACCAGTAACATATGTTCTAACAAAGAAAGAAACAGTTGAGGTGGTTGAAGGAAGCAGAAGGGAAAATGAAGGAGAATATGCAATCTGTATTAAGACTTTGGCATCCTCTCCTTGTTCCTTCATCCAAGTGGTGAGAAAAAACGCTACCTCTCTTCTCATACCTCAGAACCTATTTCATGCTACCACTCTTGTTGATGACCTGCGAACAATCGAGCTAAGTTAGGATTCTGTTAACGAGAGCCTCAAAGA